>NC_088793.1:194648204-199448204 GCF_011386835.1 Chrysemys picta bellii
CATTACAGCTACGTTAGCCATGACAGTAGATAATGAAAGAATTCAGGAGAATGGTACAAAGTAATAAAGATGCACATACATTTATAATGTATAAAAGGTACCTAAAATACAAATTCTCATGCTCCAGTTGATAGATGAGCTGTCTAATCAACGTCTGGATGTAACTTAAGTGCTCTCATTAGTGTGAAGACCTTCAGGCTAAATAAGCCTAAATCCCTTAAAAATTGCTTCTGAAATAGAAAAAATCCCCCTTACCATTCTCCTTCTGCCCAAATCATAACAATTAAAGGGAAAAAAGAGAGAGAGAGAGAGAGAGGTATTTTCACATAACTTTGTTTTAACTGGCACTTGGAAAACTATATTCTGAATCCAATTTAAAATGTTTAAAGACAAAGTTCATTAACCATCAAAATAGTGAAATGGAAAATTACATTTGAGTTCAGTTTCTCTCTCACCTGAAAGTTGGATCTTTAACACAGCAGTAAGATCTGCAATGGCTACTGACTCCTTTACCATAACTTTTTTCTAATCTAAAATATTTAATCAGCAGTGCTAAATATAGCTTTGTATTAAATTGTAAAGCTCTTCTCAAAATCAAACTATAAAAGAAGGAACTGCATATTTTTACTGATTTTATTTGGAGCAGGTTGAGGGGAAAAAGCATAAAATCAGAATTTCAATTTGTACTGACAAACCATTGGGTATTAAATTCTAAAGGCACGTAGAGTGCATAAAGAACTGATGGCTTGATTAGCTCTTGTGGTGCAATTGAAGGAGCTGTCTCTCTCACAGATTCTCCATTTTGAGAAACACTTTGATCTCTGTTCAAGTCAATTCATGAACATCAACTGACAAGACTGCATGAAACACCCCGATGGTTAGGCCCAAACTCGTAGCAAACTATTTGGTTTCATTAAGGCTTCCAGGAGAAGTGACCAGTGACAGTCCTTTCATTCAGAAGCCAACAGGCAAGTGACTACTTAAACTTTAATGTGCACATTGTACTGCTGAAGGCCCCTATACCTATAGTTATTAGTGAAGTATGAATCCCTTTACCTACTACTTTGTGACAGTGTGAAAGCACTCTGTGAAGCTGCACTCTTATTAATGCATTTATTGAGGTTTGTTTGAAGAGCTGATTTTCAATCTCTTTGGTGCGAGACTTTATATCATTATGGCAGGTGGAAAAGAGGAAACAATATGTACTATCCAAAAGCCAGTTATTCGGGAAGATTTGATTTTAAAATGCAGATATTTCTTAAACCACCTAGACAGTATTTAGGGGAAATATCATTATTCATCCAGGATAAAACAAAAGAACATGAATCACACTATCAGTAAAACACAAAGCAATACGTAGATTTTTAGAGGGTTGCTAAAGTTAACTATTTACACTAGCTTTTCCTTTTTTAGTTGGCTTTTTCGAAGAGCCCCACTTCAAAGGGTTCATTTTTGCACTAGTTCCTGTCAGTGCAGGTCAGAAACACTAAAGTGGAAAGTCACTGCACTGCCGTGGCACAAAGAGTCTGTGCGGCTAAAATCAAACAAAGCCCAATTAAACTAATCATAACGTCCCAGTGAACACAAGGAAGCTCACCTGGTATTTCTGGACTTCTTGTGTGAATTCCCAACTCTACTCAGTACTTGGTACTATAATTACCCTGACCAAAATACTGTGAAATTACTGCTCTGATCTACTAATGGCTGCAAAAATCAAGCCGTTGTGGTTTCATGCCAAGGGGCCGTAGCAAGGTGGCGCAATGCTTTCTGACAGAGACGACAACTTCTAAAAACTCAAAAGAGAAAATTAACGGGATGTGGTTTACGTTGCCAAAGACTGTTCATTAATTACCAATTTAATCACTGCTGGAGGCATGACATTACAAAAATCTGGCTGAAAGTTCTAATAGATTATGAAGACCACCTAAGAAGAGTGACCAAGAAATGTACAAAACAATTAATACTGTTTCACTGCTATCAAAGACACTCAGATTATTTTACATCAAGTGAAGCAAAAGAATTAGTAGCTTCACAGTGCCACCACTAGGAACTGTAAATACAATGGCACACAATTAGTAATGCACATGTGACTTTTCGTTCAAGGCATATATCCTTGGGAAAGCTAGAACATGATAAGGAGAACAAAAGAAACATTTTAAAATGAAATGAATAAAGATTTTAACTTTACCCTTGTGCATGCTGAGCAATAACAGAATAGGCAATGCAAAATACAGCTCAAAGTAATGGTGATATCATCCTGGGATTCACAACAGCATGCACTGAACATCCATACAGAAAACAGCCATAATCATTAACAGCAGTATAAAAAGTGAATTCCAGAAGCTAAGAAATGTAGGCCTAGCTTATTACACAAAAGTATCTCCCTGAAATAGAGATATATTTTTATTGCTAATATTTACGAGCAGGCAATCAGAAAACATTTAGGTTGTTTAACTAACCCAATGTTTTTCATGTGACCTAAGGACAGGCTGATTGTTGATAATATATTTTTTGTGCAGTTTGGTAGTCGACGCAACTTGTATTTAGTCAAAATCAATAAACTCTATAAGCAACAGTTGACAAAAATAAACAATTGCATACAGGCATTTGGGCCAGATTCTCAACTGGTGTAAATCAGTATAGCTCCACTGCAGTTAATAGAGATATGGTCCATTGGTATCTAAAACTGGAATCATATAAACATTTGTCTTGCATCATCAAGAGTTACATTATACTTATAAAATGTCTTGCTGATGTGAAACTGACAGTACATATTAATTCTACCTGTGAATGAGACTAAATTACACAGCAAGGGGAACAGTTTGCTTTCCCCTCCCCTCTATAATCATATGTGGTCAGCCCTTGCATAGTGAAAAACTATACTATAACTTCAAAATAAGAAAAATAGCTAAATTATCAAATATATTGTCAAAAGATTTAGAACCTTCTTCAAGATAGTCACTGACCATTTTTATTTTTAATGTATTTAGGAACATGAAATAAAACAATTTGTTTGTTTTCGCCATCAATGAAACTGGATCGGACTATACAGACCTTAGTGTTTCATTACAAAGAAGTAAATATCAGTTTGGCAGTTTATTGAATTGTTCAGTTAGTTGGTCGACTCTTCATTTAAGGAAGAGTGTATGGTTAAAATAGCTATGAAACTTGCCATACTCATGAAATTTAACTATCACACAGCATAGTCTTATCAGCTTAAACCATATTCAGCAGTTTTATAGTGGCATACATAGAAGACATATAAATGAACATCAGGGAATAACTTACCAACATTCAGGGATTACCAAAATAATGTTCAATCTTTTTACCAATTAGATAGTAACTGCTTCTTTTGTAATCTCAAAAAGATCTAGTGATCATATCTAAGTCTGGTCACAATTATCAGCATGACAGGCTAGTCTGTTTTTCAATCAATATTTTCTAATTAACATTAAAAGACCAAGGTTGCTTCCTGTAAAGTTCCACCCTTCAATAAAAAAATATCTGTCATAGGTTTAATTGGCAAAACAATAGCTTTGCTACCTTGGTTTTCTCATAAAGAAATAATAGGAACAACTTGGTAGCATTTCTTTGGACTTTAATCACAGGCATTTAATAGCTATCTAGGAAGGCCAGAGAAAATTCCATTGATGACCTAAATGCCTTTCTTAATGTAGTATAACTAGGGATTTTAGTTTAAATCAAAAACATCAATGGAAGTAATTTTCAAGATTTTGTTAAAAATAATGTTTTG
The DNA here is from genome assembly GCF_011386835.1 of Chrysemys picta bellii. Classification (NCBI taxonomy): domain Eukaryota; kingdom Metazoa; phylum Chordata; order Testudines; family Emydidae; genus Chrysemys; species Chrysemys picta. The sequence continues at coordinate 194,651,959 of NC_088793.1, forward strand.
AGGAAAGAACACTTATAATGGCAAGTTTTGTTTAGAGGTTTTCAGTGAAATGAATGTATGATTTTGCACTATCTACTGTAAATTTCATCCTGCATCACTCCTTGTCTGTGCTGTCTGTGGTTTACTTTTGGTTATGTATTGTAGCAGCATGGTAAGTGGCTTATTTGGGAGGAGAGATTATTATAGGATTCGAACAATAAATGAAACTGTTTAAAAAAGGATTTGAATATTAAAAAAACAACGTATGTTTATTTAATTGCTGATGGAATATCCAGTATCTGTGCAAATGTATGTGGTCAAATTTAAATAAACTTATACAAATTGATTTCCCTATGAAGTTACAAATACCTAACCAGATTTTGTTAGTTTATGATGGTTTTTTGAAATGATTTTCATTTTCACTGTGCATGCTAAAAAAAAGTTGTCATTTTGGCACTGAAAAATATTTATGAAAATGAAAAGTAATGGGAAAAACAGATTGATACCTAAAGTAGAAAGAGCTTATTAAATAGCAATTAGATACAGCTGCAACAAGTCCTTTGAGCAACAGAGTAATAAAAAGAAGTATTCTGAGCAGAAAGAATTGATCTCTTAGCCTCTCTCTCCTCCTACCTCCAAACATGCAAATATTGTATACAGTGAGTAACAGCTTTTTTGAGAGCCACTTTATTTATGTATGTTCCGGTAAAGAAAAATCTGAATATACTTCCCCAAATCTCTTTCTTTAAAAATATATAATTAACAGCTTCTATCGCTCATTCAGCTTGGGTAAATAACAAATGGTAATATTAACAACTAAAATATTAAGTCTCTCTCTAGATAGTATATAGTAATTATGCTACCAACAACTCAGTACTACAGGGATCCCTCTCTGAAACTAATCCTTTAGCGTCTATTTATCGGTCTTTCTATCTTAGGTGTTTGTATACAACACCCACGGCTATAGTATCTGAGCACCTCACAGTCTTTAATGTATTCATCCTCACAAGACTTCTGTGAAGTAGAGAAGTATAGTAGTGCTTCCCATTTTAAAGATGGGAAACTGAGGCACAGAGCGACTAAGTGAATTACCTAATGTCACACAGGAAGTCTGTGGTGAAGCAGGGACTTGAACCTAGGTCTCTTAAGTCTTAAGCTAGACCCTAGCCATTGGAACACCCTTGGCCAAATCTACACTAAGGGTGCAATCCTGCAACTGGATCCGCATTTAATTCCACAGCACAAAACTTTGCCACTTGAGCTAACAAAGTAACTGAAACCGGTAATAGGTTGCCATCCTTTATTTTCCCAGATCAATGCAGACAAGCATAATTTTTTCCTGAAATCCATGATACTGACTACATTCCACTAAGTTAGTCTATATAACTAACACACACATACACAAAACGAATGTTAAGGCTGCAGAGCCAGAAGTTGGAAATGTCAGAATTGAGGTTGATCTTAACCTTAATTCAGCCCTTTGTGTATATGCATTATGATACAGTCTTTAATTACATGATCACACACTATGTTTTCCAAAGTACCCCTGCCTCATTCAGTGCACAGGATGGACAGTGCTCACTGAATGAGTAACTATTCAATATTTCATTTGACCCTCATTGTTTAATGTGTGGCCCCAGGCCTTATTTACTACACACTATACATAAACAGTGCTCTGACTACAGAATTATTCATTTCCTCATGGACTTTTCTACAGTACTCCTCACTACAGTATCTGAGTGTTTCACAAACATTAATGAATTTATTTTCACAACATACCTCTAAGGTGAGGTGATATCATTATCCCCATTTTACAGACGGGAAGTTGAAGCACAGATCAAGTAAAGTAAAAAATGTACATTATATTGGGTGCCCAGGTTGAGATGCCTATTGCCTGAAGTTTTAGAGCACTTAGCATTATCTAGTACTTTATATGTTCAAAGCATGGCTCAGTGATAGCTGTGAGTGCTCAGCAATTCTGCAAATCAGACTCCAGTCTCAAGTTGGGTCCCCAGAAAATGAAGAACACACAATTAGTAACCACCTGTGAAAAGTTTTATTTAAGTGACTTGCCCAGCATCATGTAAGAGTTCTATGGCAAAGGCAGGGATCGAATTCACTTCTCCTGGTGGTATTCCACTGCCTTAACCATGACACCATCCTCTCTCTTTCTGCAATCCCTCACCTCATTCACCACACATCTTCTGACTTCTATCACAAATGAGGTAGGGTCCTACAGACAACAGCATCCTGTACTACACAACCTGGATTCATACCCAGAGCAGTCCATCTTGGGCACTGAATGAAGCATGGGTCCTAAGGAAAAAACAGTATGTAATAATGTAATTAAAGATTGCATGATAATGCATATGCACAAAGGGATTAAAAATTAAGGCTGCACAAGAAATCTTAATTCTGGCATTTCCTATCTTTTGAGTACTTGCCTTTGCAACCTTAATGTTCTTTTAATATATTTTTGTGACCATCTTTTTAAAATTAGATTTCCTAGTTTTTTTAAATTCCATCTGGTGTAATCATACTGTTACCCAGGTGGATCATTAGCTGGGTTGGAACATTTAGTTCCACAGCACAGATCTTTGTACTTGAGCTAACAGAATAACTGATAGCAGTAGTAGGTTGCCATCTGGTTTGTGGACCAGCACTAGAGAGGGATGTGTCATACAGTGGGTTTCAAAGATATTTGCTGATACCAGAGAAATATTGACTTAAGAATCGTGAGTTCTATTCCAGGTTCTGCGGGGGACTCTTCTCCACTGGGTACAGACTTTCTGCTTCTGTTCCTCTCAAGACTGTCCTCTTTTGTCTGTGTCCCCTCCAGTTTGTCCCTGTGCCAGTTTTGTTTCTTCCCACCAGTTCATCATCCCAGTCTCCCCACTTACCTACCCGAAGTATCCCTTTCAAGACATTTCACCCAAGTACCAGCTGCTAACAATAATCACAACATAACTAAATTCAGTAATCTCTGGGTGGAGGAGTTATCCCAAAACCTCGCACTATTACATTAAACTTGAGAAAAGAAGAGTTAAATTAAAATGTGTAAGCCAGTCAAAAACGGCCCATAGGTTAAAATGAGGAAATTAAAATCCTTAGACTCAGCATGGAGGCAATTTAAGTATCCTATAACAGAGTCACAGAATGAACGCACATCCCTAAAAAAGGAAACAAGAGGCAAAAACACAGCTAAATAGCCAGGCCAAAGATGTCACTAAAACCAAACAGGTATCCTTTAGAAAAAGGAAATTCAGATCAGTAAAGCTAATAGAAAGGAATATAAACTACAGCAGGTCATCTTTATAATGGAAAGTGAGGGAGAATTTGAAGAGCAAATAGCCAGGCAGAAAAATAAACAACAAGAAATTGTGTAAATCCATCAATAGTAAGACTCCTGTGAGAGAACTGGTGGGTCTGCTGGACGGCAAGGGAGCCCAGGACAATGTGGAGAATCTAAATGATATCTCTGACTCGATGATCACCACAGAGAATTTGGGGGAGATATGTACACTGCATCAACTCTTTGCAGATATTAAACATGAGGTACTTGCACAGACTGCAGAGTCAAGAGAGATGGACCTAAAACAAGCAAGTGACTGGGCCCAGATGAAACATATTCAAGAGTTCTGAAGGAGTTTAAGAATGAAGGGTGGGATTTTTGAAGGAGCCTGAAGGGGTCATGCACATAACTCCCTTATGCTTCTTTGAACAGTCAAAGTGGCTGAGCTGCTAACAAAATTGTGCAATCTCTCATTTAAATCAGTCGCTTTGCCAGAAGACTGGCAAGAAGCAAATATTGTCCCTATCTTTGAAAAGGCATTTGGGTTGGTCCTGGGAATTACAGACCAGTGAGCCTAATATCAGTATCAGGTAAACTGGCTGAAATGATCATTAAAACCAGAATTATAAAACCCTTAGATGAATGTGATATGATAGGGACCATCCAATCAACTTCTGTGCTTCTTTCAATAAATTAGCATCTGTGATCACATGGCTCTGAAATCCACCCCTCTGGTCTCGGAAATGCTGCACCAGTTTTGAGGAGCATAACATTGCTGTTAATCCCCAATGTTCATCTATGGCTCATGCTCTTCTTGTCCCTTGCTCCCACACTATGAGTCCACTTTCTCAGTCCCTCTGATGGATGCTGTCACTTCTTCCTCTGACTGGCTCCTAGACAGAATGGAGAAAGGGATTCCAAACACAGGGATACTCCTTGCGTTGCCTGATGCATGACTATTAGAGGCACTGCCTGGGCAGACCCAGCAGTGAAAGCAGTGCTCCCACACTGCTAGCAGATGAAGATAGGGGAATGAGTGAGAGAAAATGAGATGGAGCGATAGAGTAAGAGTAGGGAAAGCAGGCAGAAAATGCTAGAACCTGGACAGGTAGGAAGAACAATGGGAAAAGAAGGGGCAGAGCAGACAAGGGGAAAGGAAAGGGAATCAAGGCACAAAACAATAAAGAAAGGAGGCATTGGATAGAAGGAGTCATGGAGAAGAGGTAGGGGAGTTGAGAGGGAAAGGAGGACAGGTAGGAGGAGTAGAAGATAAAGAGCAAAGAGGGGAAAGGAGCAAGGAGACACATAGTAAAGGAAGGTGAAGACGACTGAATGTCAAAGACAAGTAAGAAGTAGTAAGAAATTGGGAGAAAGGGGAGGAGCTAAAAGATAGATGAACAAATTCAGTCATAACTTTTCTCTCTTTTCTCCAGTCTGCCAGCAAAACAATTTTTGAGTAAAGCACAGGAAGAACAGTGATGTGGGCGTAATGCTAATCTATAAGGCTGGACAGACATTACAGTGGGGAGAGATCCAGGGAAGAGAGGAAAAAAGCCAAGAGAGTTCAGAAAGTTAAGGGGAAACAGCCAGTGCTTCAGGAGAGGTCAGCTAGCAGCCAATAAAGTACACAAAACAAGGAATGGCCAGCCAGGACAACAACATGGCTACTGAACTAAACAACACAATTCTGGCTCCACCTTGGGAAGGGAAAGGTTTGGCGAGTGAAAGGGTCCGAGGTATTTACTTCATGCATAGTGGAGAACTAGTCTTCCCTTTTCTTTAAAAAGGACTTAAACCAAACCTAATCAGAACAGCAAATACCTAACAGGGGTAATGCAAATGAAATTAGTTTATGACCACTGAATGGACTTGGCAATTCTCTCTTTTTTGTTAAGATCAAGTGTGCCAAAGGTACATACATAGTACTCATTTGTTTACTTTAAAAAATGCCACTTATAGTGCTGAGATGAAACCTACAAATATTAGAATAAAGTACATGGACCAAGATTTTCCAAAAGCGACTAAAGATTGAATCATAGAATATCAGGGTTGGAAGGGACCTCAGGAGGTCATCTAGTCCAACTCCCTCCTCAAAGCAGGACCAATCCCCATTGTGGATGCCCAACTTGCAACACTTTAAAGGAGCCTGATTTTCAGGAAAAAAATGAGCACCCATCATATGAAAAACCAGGCCCCTTTTATCTGTCTCAGTTTGGGCTCCCAAAAATTGTGGTACCTCAAATCACTAGTCAGTTTTGAAAACTGGCCATGAAGTATTTTGTAACATTTTTTCCTCTTCTTTTCTTCAAAATCAGCAATAAAGGACCCAATCCAACTCCAAAGCATGAAAAGGTTCTTACTGACCTGAGTAGGAGTTGGATTAGAAACTGGATTTTATTCCATTCAATTGGAATACTGACACCTAACATTCCGGTCAATATGAAACCAAAGATGCCAGGCTGAAAGTTCCTCCTTACTACTAGTATTAATGACAGTGGTTTGAGCATTGGCCTGCTAAACCCAGGGTTCTGAGTTCAATCCCTGAGGGGGCCATTTAGGGATTTGGGGCAAAAATCTGTCTGGGGATTGGTCCTGCTTTGAGCAGGGGGTTGGACTAGATGACCTCCTGAGGTCCCTTCTGATATTCTATGATTCTATATCTACTTAAAACTGCAAAAAACTGCAGATATCAAAGAAAAAATAATCTGCGCTATCCAAAGCATTTTTTCAGGAAGCTAATAAAGTAATGGTGTATGGCCTGGTGTAAATCAGTGTACCATCACTAAAACATAACTAGATGCCTGGCTATGGGCTCACAACAAATGGGTAAGAGAAAGAGAGAAGCTCTGCCCTTCCAGAAGTCACCTGCTGATCTTGCAAATATATGAATATACTTTACCTTATATATATGGGTGTGTGCACGCACACACACACAGTGTACAAACCCACATTAAAAGAATGTTAAGATTACAACGCCAAGCACTCAAAAGCTAGAAAATCCCATAACAAAGTTTTCTTATGCAACCTTAATTCAGCCTCCTTAGTATGCATTATGATACAGTCTTTAATTACATGATCACACACTACTATTTTCCACAGGTCCCGTCTCATTCAGTACACAGGATGGACAGTGCTCACTGAATAAGCAGCTATTTAATATTCATTTTATCATCATTGTTCAATGTGTGGCCCTACGCCTTATTTACTGCACTATAATACACTGCTCTGAATGCAAAATTACACATTTCCTCATGGCCTTTTCTATGGTGCTCATCAGTATAGCCTTTGAATGCTTCACAAACTTTAATTATCTTCAGAACACCACTGTGAGGTAAGGGGCTACTATTATCCCCATTTTACAGATAGGGAACTGAGGCAGTGAGAAAGTAAAGTTAAAACTGTGCCTTAGATATGGGTGACCAGTTTAAAGTGCCTTTAACTTGATTTTTCTGAGCACACAGCATTACATAGCACTTTATATGTTTTCAGCACATCTCTCATTGACTTCAGCTGCAATAGTGAGTGCTCAGAATTTCTGGAAACTAGACCCCAGGTGCTTAAAGTCAGGCACCCAGAAAATGAGAAAACCACAATTAGTGACCACCTGTGTAAAGTTTGCTTTAAGTGACTTGCCCAGAGTTCTACAGGAACTCTGTGACAGAAGCAGGGGCAGAAACCAATTCTCAAGGGCAGCATTCCACTGCCTTAATCATGGCCATCCTTTTTCTTCCAGCAGTCCGCTACCTCATTCTGTACGCATCTTCCAGACCCTCTTAGGGCTCCAATATGACCATCAGATAGCTCTTTTACCGCCATCCAAGAGGACTCCCCCGAGACCGCTCTGAGCTGATGGTCTTTTACCAAGACCCCCTCAAGGATCTGGAAGCTAGTTTCAGCGACCAAGTCCATAGTGGCCGCAGAGGGGGAGGACCTCCTAGGAGAACACGTGCTAGACAATCCACACCTTAGGGTGCAGGTGGTGGAGTCCTCCTGGGTATGCTGGAAGTTGGCCCTGGCTGGATCACCAGACTCAGAGACCTCCTGGACCATGACCAGATGGACCTGTGGCATGTAGCCAGTGGATGGGGCTGCCCACCCCTGTCATGTGCTCCAGGAGGTAAGGGCAGCCTTGCTTCCTGCTTCTCTTGCTTTCTTCAAGCAGGTCCTGTGGGTGCTCCCTGCCCATCCATCACTCCTGCCCTCTGGAATTTGTCATCAGGCTCCTGCCCCTCAAGCCTCCCTGACTGCCTCTGACATGCCACTTGAGCCAGCTGAACGCCATCCAGCCGGCCTACCTCCTAACCACACCCAGAGAACATCTGCATGTGCTCGGGCTTCACACCATCCACTTCCTCGCCCCTGTGTCATGCCCTGACACCAACTGGCAGGACCAGCTGCCACCTGTGGAGGGCAGGGAACCCTGGTGGGTCAGTCTGTACTCCACTCTGGTTCCATAGCCTGCCGGGGATATCAGCTGGCAGCTCCTCCACGGAGCTGTAAGCACTGTTGCGTTTCTAGCGCAGCACACAAACTCCCCTGACACCTGTCATTTCTGTGGTGAGACTGAGACCCTGGCACACATCTATGTGAAGTGCGTCAGGCTGCAGCCCCTCTTCCGGCTCCTCTAGAACCTCTTGCTGAGGTCCTGGTTGCACTTTCCCCCATACCTCTTGATCTATGCACAGCCCATCTGTGGCCCCACAAAGCTACAGGACCTCCTTGTCAACCTTTTCCTGGTGCTGGCCAAGATGGCCATCCACGATACCAGGAGGAGAAAGCTGGATTGGGCATGGGGGTAGGATGCTCTGTGACTGTAGGGCCTACTTCTGGTCCCCAGGGCCGGCCTTAGTGAAAATGGTGCCCAGGACAAACTTATATTCTGCTCCCCCCACCACCATCACCCCGGCTCCTATAGGCTCTTGGGTTCCCTGGGCTCCCCTCCCCTCATCACCTCCGGGCCATTACCTATACTTCATATGGAATGTCCACAGGAAAGTCCATTCAATGTAGATAGGCGTCTCCCATGGTCTATTGTGAGTTAAGTGTCCCTTGATGAGCCACTTACTTTGACTAGTCTCGTCAAGATGTGCTGGAAAACTACCTTTTGGGCTTTACCTCAGGAGCAAACATTTGAAATACAGGCATAGAGCCAATACTCCTAACTTCAAATACAAAAATGATACATGCATACAAAGAGCATAAACATATTCAGCAAATCATAACCTTTGCATAGACCTCTTACATGCCACATTTTGTACAAGGTTTGTTGCAAATATATAACAGTGGTTGCAGCAATGATCTACATGGCCATGTTTTAATCAGATAATGTCACAATGAGTAACTGCTACATATAGCAAATTCCTAGGCCACTGTTAGCAGAAGCCCAGAAGTAAGGGTGGCATGGTATATGGTGTATTGCCACACTTCTATGCTGCTGCAGTGACTTGTGGTGCCTGGCACTTGGCCTGCGGCTCAAGGCAGGCTTCACGTTCTCACATGGGGGCTGCATCTTGCCAGAGCCCACGGCCCTCCTGCAGCCTCTAGCCACTCCTGGCTCACCACGAGCATTCTGACAGGAAGTACCAAGCAGTAATAGCAACAATAATAATACAAGAGTGTGTGTGTATGTGTGTGTGAGAGAGAGAGACAGAGAGAGAGCCTGTGTGTGTGTGTGTGTGTGAGACTGCGTGTTGGGGAATTGTGTGACAGTGTGTGTGTTGGGGAGTGCGAGTCTGTGTATGTGTGTCTGTGTGTGTTAGGGAAGTTTGAGAGACAGTGAGCGCACTGTCACTTTAAGTCCCACCCCCCCACTCGGCCCGGCTTTCCCCGCCCCCGTCACTCACATGGACGTTTTGCTCCTCCTGGCCCTGGCCCGGCCGGCCCCCGCCGGAGACCAAACGGCACAGGGCCACAGGCAGGGAGGGACTCGGCTCCGCTCCAGGCAGCGAGTGGTGGGTAGCACCGCAGGTGACTGGCCCCGGCCGTGCCGCTCTGGGCTCCCTGGGGCTGGGGCAGAGCTGGAGCCCTCAGCCGGCTGGGTTAGGAGCGAGGGAGGGAGGGGCCAGGGGGTTGGGGTCAGGGGAAGCCCATCCGCCCAGCGTGGGGGAGGGGCCGGAGAAGAGAGGAGTCCGGCCACAGCCAGCCAGAGGAAGCCCGAGCCCCTTGTGATGCCCCGGGCGTGGGCCCCGTTTGCCTGGCCCTATGGCCGGCCCTGCTGGTCCCTCAGATGGTTACACCTCCAGGCAGAGTTCCTCTGGGCGGTGTCCACTGACTCCTTAGACACCTTTGAAGAGTAGTAGGTCCTGTCTGGGGTTCTCTGTTCAGTGTCACCCTCTGGATCCCTGATCTTTAACTTTTACCATTCACTCCCATTCCTGTTTTTTTCATTTGTTGTCCTCAATATTCACTTGTGGCCTGGGTTCAATGGCTCCTCCCTCCTTGGTTGAGAGGGCCTTTAGCACCATCCCCTAGTAACCACAAGTAGTACACACCTTCCACAGCTGCCCAGGACTCCGTTATGAACAACAGATAGCTTTTACTTCCATCCAAGAAGTCTTCCCTGAGAGCACCCTGAGCTGCCAGTCTTTTACCAGGACCTCCTCAGGAACTGGAAACTAGTTTCAGTGACCAGGTCCATAGCAGCCACTGAGGGGAAATATTTCCTCACTGTAGCCCTGCTACACAACCCACACCTTCATGTGCATGTGGTAGAGTTCCCCTTTGTATGCTGGAGAATGGTGTGACCAGAGACTGAGACCTCATGGACTATGGTCAGAAGGACTGGGTGGACCCTGTGGTAACTGGCCAATGCAAGTATTGCTCACCCTATACATCCCCCATCATATGCTCTAGGAAGTGAGGGCAGCCTTGCCTCCTGCTTCTCTCACTTTTATTGAGCCTGTCCTGCCCCTGTCCCTCTGGATCATCGGGCCTCTGCCCCATGAGCCTCCCCAGCTTCCCCATATGTATCACCTGAGCACAGTGAATGCCATCTAGCCAGCCCATCTCCAAATCGCACACTGCGAATATCTCTACATGATAGTGCTCCATACTACCCACTTCCTCACCCTTGTGGGACAGCCTATTCTCCATTATAGTCCCACAGCCTGCCAGGGATATCAGTTGGTGGTTCCTCCTCAGAGCTGTGAGCATGGTGGATGTGGTTTATGGAGTCTCCTAACACTTGCTCCTTTTGCAGTCAGAGGGAAACCTGCTGCACATCTGTGTAGCGTGTGTCAGGCTGCAGCCCGTCTTCGGACTCCTTCAAAACTGCCTGCTGAGGTTCTGGCTGCACTTTTCCCTACCCTGGCTTGTTTTCACATACCCCATCTGTGGCTCCATCGCAAGGCCACCTCATCAAGGAAGGCCATCCACCAGATGATGAAGATGGAGCTCAACAGAGGAGTGGCTCTTTGGCTCTAGGTCCTGTTTCCAATCCCTCTTTGGCTTTACGTCTCCAGGCAGAGTTCCCCACTTTCCACTTGCTCCACATCCTAATCTCGCTGCTCGTCACTCACCCAGCCCTGACACCTCTCCTCTCTGAAATCCAGTGGGGTGGCTTCCTCCTTTTCCTCCTCCTTGCTACCTGCTAGAAGGAGCACTGAGAGCACAGGTGAGACAATATTCCAGCTTTCAGTTCCTGTGACGTGTGCACAGTGGCCCCTGACTAGCAGGAGCTGCAATTGCACAACGGGTATGTCTACACTGCAAGGAAACACCTGGAGCTGTCCCCTGTCAGCTAACTTGGTCTTGCGGGGCTCAGACTATGGGCTGTTTAACTGTAGCGTAGACGTTGGGGCTCAGGCTGGAACCTGGGCTCTGCAACCCCGTGAGTGGGACAGAGTCCCTGAGCCTGAGTCTCAACATCTCCACAATTTTTAGCCCCACAGTTTGAGCCCCGTAAACCCGAGTCAGCTGACCTGAACCAGCCGTAGACATGCCGTGGGTCTTTTATTCCAGTGTAGACATACCCAGAAAGTCCTTCTAAGCCCCTGCAGTCCCAGGCTTAAGCATGCTCTGTACAGATGGAATCTTCAGAGAATTTAGCTGCCAAACACTAACAAAGTTTCTCCTGAACATGTGTGAACTGATATTCCCAGTGTTTCATAACTTGGCCAGATTTGGGTAGATTTTTATGGGGATGGCCAAAAGCACCCCTGATACCAGTGTAACCTTCCTATCAAATTTCAAATTCCTGCTTCAGGGCTAGAGCTTCTCAATGAAATGGTTGTAAGAATTGTAAGAAATTTTTAACATGGACAAAACAACGTATTTTCCCTTAGCCTTGTTCTGAGAAACAGCTAAGCGGTTTCCCCCCCGAAATTTACCGAAAAAATATAGGCACCTAGCATGGAAAATTTCAGCCCAAATGATTAAAGTTTGGAAAATGTATATGGAACTGAAAATATGGTCTTACAATAAAAAGTGTCAAGTAACCTTAACTAGGCATCACTACTTGAGCTTCTTATAATACCTTTTCTATAATGCAGTCTGAGCTATTGAGAAAACGTATTTTTTTAAATGAAGGTGAAATTTCTAGTAACATTTAATACTTTAAACTCATTTGCAAAAAATAAAAAAATTTAGACATCTTCTCGCCATGTATATGGGGCTCGAGCTTTTTTCTTTTCAAGAAAAATTAGTAAAAAAAAGTCTAGTTTTTTGGGGAAGAAAAAAACATTTTCTAAGAAAAAAAATACTTATAACTGCAGAATCAGGATGGCTCAGAGAACAAAATTTGCCAAATTCTAAATTCACTTATGTTTGTGAAATCTCACTCAAATCAAAAGGCAGAATTTGACCAAGAGGATCAGACTATTAATGGTGTGAATCAGTGAATGATTCAAAATCTTTATCATAGTCATCATAATTTAGTCAGACTGAAGTTCTTAGTGAAACAAGTGCTGTGGTATCAGTTCAGTCTCTAATACACAATGGCTAGAATCACAAAATTACTGCACATAATCTGACACAACAGGCAATCTCTGCTTTGAAAAGATTTGCATAAAAATTAAGTTAGCTTTAATCTTCAGAGAGAATGGTCCCCTCCAGGTCACCACTGAGGTTACTGGTGGGGCAACGAGTCGCTGCAGCTGCCTCCACACTGAACCTAGTTTGCAGAGCTACACTTTCCAATGTCACCAACATAATTCATTCTTATGATAAAAGGACACCAGTAAAAACAGTGTAACACACTATGCTATAATTTAACAGGTAGTTTTGCTTTTAATCCCACTAGTGTCTTAATATTTAGAAACAATGGTGCCAATCCTATACCGTGCTCAGAGCGCTTCCAATGAAGTCTTCAACAGAGGGAGAGTCAGGTGCTAATAAGAGCTGATGGTACAAAGCACCTTGAAGGATTGGGAGATTTACTGTGGAAAAAATATTCCCTGTGGGCACCTGCCCCCCACAGAATTTACTTTTTGACCAAACAAAAATTAATTCGCTTACTAAGCCAATTAAAATATAAACATGTAAGATGAATTAAAATATTTTCTTATGTTAACTGCCATGACGGCGAACACTGCTTACATCGCTCAGCTGCTTAGCGTGGGCTGGGGTGATAGTACTGGTTATCTGTTTATTCCCTGCCTTTAAAGCTGCATCTCTTCTTGCTTGCTCAAGAAGAACTCTTGCTCGTTCTTTAAGTTCTTCTTGTCTTGACAACATTCGTTGCTTAAAAATAAAGAAGTAGAATTAATGGCAAAGAAATTCCACCATATTTAACACTGATAGAGTAGTTAATAGCCAGGAGCCTGCCTAAATAATAAAAGTCAGGATTCAGAGGATTACAGCTTCATGAGGTGACATAAAATTCTACAGCAATGGAAAATAAAGATGATAAAAATGTAAAATTAAAAAAATAACCCCACAGGCCTTTATGACGTAAACAGAGTTTCACTGATTTTCGATCAACATTTAATACCTTAAAATTAGAGCTGTCGGGAAAAAAAATGAACAGTCTAGATGGAAACTATTTTACATCTACTATGTATTTAACTATTTAAAATATGTATGTAAATGTAATTCTTCCTTGGCTTCTGACAGCTGGTATAATTCCGCTTCCGTCCCATAAAGGGGCCCATACGCAAGCTGCAAAAACAGCAAAAACATGTGCCTGGATTCTAGCTACAAACAGTCAGAAGAAAGTCTCTTATTTCCATTTGCACAACTGATTACCTCTCAGAGTAGAAATAACAGTACGAGGAGCTCTGTGTAGGCACAATGGATTGACTGGAACAGTTATAAGTGCATATGTGCATAACCCTGACTCTTTGACTCTGTCCAGTTATGTGACTCCTGAAATGAAGACCCTGGGGACATGGCCCTTCATATGTTTTTAGGCCCTGGAAAGAAGGCCTATATATGAGCTAGAGCTGGGGCCATCATGCTTTGGAGGATGTGTTCCTGCAACAGCCAGGTTTATGTGCTGTTTTTCTGGAAAAGACTGTGGCTGGTACAGCTGAGGTTTTAAGTTTGATTAACTGGTACAAATACTCAAAAGGATTAACTACCCTAGAAGGCCCCCATAAGCCATCCCTTCATCCTTCTTAGCGTATTTCCCCCTTGCACTGAAAATGTCAGTACAGAAGACACACAGCCTCTACCTGTCATGCTATTTTCTGTGGGCCAGATCACTCCCTCCCATTAAGAAATCAATTCATAGGGGAAGAGTTGCCAGAAAACTTCATGAGGTTCCACTGCTTTTGGGGTGGTGTTTGGGGCTCCTGCGGAGTTTACAGTAGAGTTGCAGTTGTGCCACTTCTCCCTTCTGCACAAGCAGGGAGAGAGCTGCACCTGGGTCTCAGAAGATGATCCTAGTCTAAATCATCTCCTTTAAAGAAAAGCTATTTACCTAACTAGTAAAAGAGAGTGAGCATGTAAAAAACCCACAGTGCAATATTCTATGTAAACTTAAGAAACATGCCTGTCTGTCCATCTAGCCAGCTCTTTTATGTCCACATCACTGTAGTAGTGTTCAATATAAGTACCAAATTTCTTAAATTAAAACGTATTCCGGTCACACTTGCTTGTGAAAGGAAAAAGGGGTCCTGAAAATGTAAAACACTGCTCCATCTGAACCAATGCACAATACGGCAGACTAGCCACACACATCTCTTTTCACAGCTAATGGAAACTAATCAAAAGAAAGCTAAAAACAAAGAAAGTTGTCCTCAGGAAAAAAATTATGGGCCTGATTTCTCTCTCTTGAATACGAGGTTGATAACATTTTAGAAATATTTGTATGACTGATTTGATTTAGTAGGATACAGGGAAAGACATAAAAATAATGTCAGCGTTTATGTAATGCTTTATGTCTTCAAAATACTGTACAAATATCAGTCAATTAATCCTCACAATAACCTTGGGAGATATGTATGTATTATCCCCATATTACAGATGTGAAAACAGACAGTGGTTAAATGACTTGCTCAAGGCTGCACAGAGCATCAGCAGCAGAACCAGAGTTAGAACTCACAAGTTCCTTGCTAACAGTTGTGGGTTCAGTTCACTAGGCCATGCTACTTCTCAGATAAGATTTAAAATATTCCTGGTATATTTTGAAGCATTCAAAAGTTTAGAAACTGTACACTGTTGCATATGAATCAATGAATGAATACCTTTTTTCATTTAATGCTTCAGCATGCAATATTCACAAAAAAGCTTGGGGGTTCCACAATCAATAGCAAAAATTCCTTTAGCTGGCTGAGAATACAATTTTATTTACTTTAATTGGAAAGGGAGAAAAGATTAACAGTAAGATAATTCCTATAAAAAGAGTTATGGATTTTTTTCATAGCTCTTTTCAACATCACATGCTCTTTCCAAGTATTCAGCTAGTAAGAATATCTGGTTTGTCAGACAATAAAAAAAACCAAAACTCCACCTAACCTGTCAAAGACACAATGAATTATAAAGGCGTTGCATAGAAATTAACTTGAACAGTAACCCCATTTTGTTTCAACTACACATTGTTTGTTTATGTATACATAAAGTTCAAATTTCTTACCTGTGCAGTTTTTGCAGTTTGATCTGCGTGATTTATAACCGTTCTGGTGTCAGTGTCAGAATCGGTCTCTATTGGCTTCAGAGAAGCATGTTTTTTCTTTGTAAGATCTGCATCCTTGTTATAAGAGTATCCAACTTTAGAAGTGGGAGATAAACTTGTTTTTTTGACAGGTGAGCCAGGATCTGATCTCCTGCTCTCTGTGGATCCTGTATGTCGCAGCTTTTCTTGCTCTGAGAAACTAATGGTACTGTCTGAACTCTGGTGTCTTTTCTTGTCAGCGTCTTCACAAACAACGGTTGGAGATTCATCCTTTTTTTGATCACTGACATGTGGCAAGTCACTCAAGTCCAAAGTGTCGACTTTCAGCAGTTTCTTCCTTCCCAGCAAAGGCTGTCCCTGTGCTGTATCTACACTGCCGCATTTCCTGGCCTCTTCAGATCCAGAAGTTCCTCCAGAGCTCTGCTGGGATTTTTGTGGATCAGTGTCACTTCTAGTCCTGCGAGAAGAAGGGGAAGCTGTGCTTGGGCTTAAATGGTCATCAGGTGTCTGATGCTCACTTTCTGATTCTCCAACACCACTGTCATTTACAAATACAGAGTCATCCTGCGAAACGAAGTCTGCCAAACCACTTTCAGGCTGGTGCAGTTCAGGCTCTCGGTTCAGATCATTAAGCTCTGCATAGAACTTTTCCTGATCAACAGAACTGTTTGTGTCCGTTTCATAGTTACCTACTTTATACGTGCTTTTACTACTGTTCTCTTCTATCTGAACCACATTTAGTTCTTGGCCACTGAAATGTGCCCTTATTTGATAGAGATAAGTCATAACGGTCAGTTTGTCAGGAATTGCTAACAAAACCATGTCAGAAGGTTCCAGCAATCGGGATATTCCTATACTGGCAAACCCATCATATGCCTTAAAAATAAACAAAGCAAGGATTACAATACAGTGATTTCATCACATAGCATAACAACTCAAAAATGGCAATTGAAAGTTTCATTTGAAAAAACAAAACAGTTAAAAATATCAGATATTGCAGGAAAGTCTGTGGGCCTGATTCACCATGTGATACTGTTGTTTTACTCTACGGGCTGCCACGGAGTAATATAGTTGTGAATTAGCTGTTTTGTATTTGCCACTGTATAAGCCAAGTTTTAATATATTGTCCATAAGTCTATTATTGCACAACCTGTCAATTTTCTTGACAGATTCTACACAGCAGAATCTCCACAGGAACCTAAATCAAGAGAATAAAAACATGGCATTGCTTTTTAATATATTGTCATGCTATAATAAAAACAACAGACATTACTCAGAATATAATAGACACATTCATGAACAAATGGATGTGTGTGAAAGTGGAACCTAAATTTTTTTTTTCAGTTTTCATTAACAAAATCTATTGACATCTTAAATGGTTCTCACTCAAGAAGCAGGAAACAAGCAAATTAAAAAAAAGTGTAAGAGTTGGAACAAAAAAAACTAAGGATGGGTTTTTAAGATAAGGAACAAAGATATAAAGAAACACTACACTAATCCATCTTGGGCTTTATCATTGGTGATCAACCTTCTCCCTTCTACTGGCCATGTAATTGCAGTGATTTGTGTTGATGAAAAAGTACAGCCAGATAACCAAAATGAACTACACCTTAGATTACCTGATACAAGGTACAAGTCATATTGTTTAAGCACAGAAATGTATTTCTAAAATATCTACTTGACACTTAACTTATATAAAGAGAATAGTGAATTTATTTCTCACTTCATTTCTGTTTGAAAGCACTACAGAGCTTGGATACTACAACATATGTGAAACCACACTGTATTATTTCTGCTAGCCCTTTAAATGACTATGGTTGGTGCATCAGGTTTTTCTAGTTTTGAAGAATTAAAGCTGTTTCTCAATTTACAATTAATTATTACTCTCCTGGACTAACCCTGGAAGACAATATTGTGTTTCCAGGAAGCCTTTAAAAAGGCATCCTGTTGGTTATTTTAGATTCACTTCGGTTAAAGCATTAAAAATTCCACTAGTTTTGCCTCTATTCCCCTCCCCCCTTAAATAAAAAGGGTCATTTTTCTAGCAGGTTCTAAAGTTCTAAAAATCATAACTAAAATATTCTGAATAAAAGGAACATGTTAAAAGCTGATTTAAAAAATAACAGCAGCTTTTTAACATGATGATATGTTGACACTTTATCTGCTGTTCCTAATGCTTTTTAGCTTATTGTATCCCGGATAGTTTGAGCTAGGTCCTAGAAGTTCTAAATTTGATTTTGTTGTTCTTGCTGAGGAGAAGTGCCTTTTAGAAATGTTAGCTGGGGGGTGGAGGTTGTTGGTGATTATAAAAAGAGAACTGTGTTTAGATGCAGAAAGAGCAATGTTTAAAAATATAGATGAAATAGAAAACCGACGCCTTCTCATTCCAGGTTGATCTAAGAGCCCAGGAAAGGGTCTGGTAGAGGACTGGAGGGAGATATTGGCGGGGGGAAGGAGAGAGAAGAATGTGGCTGGGAAGTAACATGGATTGGGTGTAGGGGAGTGGTTATTAAAGCCTGTCCGCCACTTGTTCAGGGAAAGCCCCTGGCGGGCCGGGACAGTTTGTTTACCTGCCGCGTCCGTAGGTTTGGCCGATTGCGGCTCCCACTGGCCGCGGTTCGCTGCTCCAGGCCAATGGGGACTGCGGGAAGGGCGGCCAGCACATCCCTTGGCCCGCGCCGCTTCCCGCAGCCCCCATTGGCCTGGAGCGGCGAACCGCGGCCAGTGGGAGCCGCAATTGGCCAAACCTGTAGACGCGGCAGGTAAACAAACCGGCGTGGCCGGCCAGGGGCTTTCCCTGAACAAGTGGTGGACCGGCTTTGAGAACCACTGGTGTAGGGGTTAGGAGAGCACATGGAGGGTTGGCACAGAGGCATAGTACCTGGTCTTGGAATGCAGCTCTGGAAGAGAAGGAGGAGAGAGAACATGGAAGGGGGCAGGACGCTGGTAGGGACAGGGAGAAAAGAAATTAAGACCTCAGGAGTACAGAGATGCAGGAATAGAGGGAACATGGAATAGGAATTTGGGTGGGTGGTTTAAGTTAAGTTCACAAAACTAAACCTCAGGAAGTATGTGAGTTTCGACTCTACAAAATGTATGTGTGGACTGTGTTTTAGAGCAGGTTGGGAAAGGTTCACACTTAATAATACTAAAGCAGAAAAATTTAACTTTGAACGGTGGCTTTAAAAAAACAACAACATATTCTTGATGTATCTAGGATTATTAAGGATTATCTGTTAAATTTTGCTCTTTTTAGTGAAGTTTCTGATTGCTGTTTGCCAGTGGTTCACACTCCCTTTCTTTCTCATTCTGGACAAAATGTGTACATTTGCTCATTTGTTTTTCCATAATTATTGACAATGGATTCATGTCTATAACTAATTTCAAATCACACAGTTTCCACAAGCAAACACGTTTACAACAAAGAATTCTATTCTGTAAAGGCCAAAATGCAGCTACAGGACATTACGTTGCATAATGTTTAAAACAATGAATGGATTATATAATATAATGCTACAATTTATACTAGAAAAGTTAGATTTCTAAGAGAGCTGATGCCCAGTGGAATGTAGTTACTACAAGTAGACATAATGTTGCCTTTTAAAAATGGAAAAACATTAGAGGGGGAAAAATCAGAGATCAGAGGGGAAAAACCGTTGAATATAAATATGTAGGATGTCATGTAGACTTTTGATTGCTGATAGTTCTATAAATAACAATTGCATGTTGTGGATATATTCACATACCAGTGTATTAAAATTTCTTTTTCTTCTTTTGTAGAAAATCCAGTAAAGTCTTGATTTTCAAGCAGATAGATTACAGTAAAAAATTATAGTGTATTGCATGCTATTCAAATTGTATAATGTTATTCTTCTGTTTAAGCAAGTAGGCATACATACATTTTATTAAATATGCACATAACTAAGGCCTGAATCCTGCAAACACTTATCTATGTGCTTTACTTCACAGATGCAGGTAGTCCCATTGAAGTCAACCGGACATCTCATCTGTTTAAAATTAAGCATATGCGTAAGTGTTCATAGGATCTTGTGCAAATATATGAATTTGGATTCCTGGCATAAAAATGTGGCTGTTACCATGAAGGCAGGAAGGAATTATCCTTTTTTTTTTTTTTTTTTGAGTTTTTGAGTTTTTGCATAATTTGGGGGATTTTCTTTGATATTTTAAACTGTTGCCTTCCTTAAGATGTCACTTATTTTGATAAGGCAGTAATAATTTGAGTACAAATTAACTTGAGAAATTTAATATTAGTTAATCAATATAATGTAATAAATATTGGTTTACTATTTTCAATCAAAATATAGTGTTTATGTATCTTTACATTGCATTTCTTTATTAATAACTGTCAATCAATCATGTTTATTACTTTCACTTACAGTTATTTCTCTTTATAATATAACCTTTTCACATTAATTATACTTAAAGTAAGTGATACATTAATGCTCAACAAAACTGGAAATTAGTCCACAAAAATCTTTGTTAGGAAATGAAATTAAAAGTGTGTCTCAATCTAACAGGAAACAATACATTACAATTTCCACAACATAAATTCTTCAACCTAATAAAACCCTCTGAAAAATATAACAATCGGGAAACTAACAGTTAAGTTGCAACCACTTCACTCAGGCCATACATTCCTACTTCACATACTCTCAACCCCGTGGAAGTTGCATCCAAACCTAGTTTAGTCCCCTTATCATTTGTGAAGTGAAGAATATGTTACTAGGCGATTGTAAAATGCCAATTCCTTATCAAGGGCTATATTTCCAATATAGTGTAACTTTAACATATAGTTTGTGTTTACTTATTAAAAACAAAACAAGACAGTACAAGTATTAGTTGGCCAACATTATAGGTAAAGGTCTACAAGTACTAAGGTAAATGTAAAACACCATGGACTAGATGGAACTATACCTTTCTATGCTAGTTGAGAAACTATTCTCATATAGTTTACATATTTCATAATCCCAAAGATAATCACATTTTCTCTTTTAGCAATAAAATCATCTTAATACTCAGTCAACATAGTGCATTAACTGAAATCTCATGGAGCTCTGAAATATATTAATGCACCCTGAACTAAATAATTTATTTTTTGGAGACAGAAAAATTATTCTACAGAAATTATAATATATGTTCTGCACATTAGGCAACATTTGATACACTTGCAACCTTAACTATTTCTTAATTAAGTTTTTTTTTATTTATTGATATATCCTGACAAGTTGATTGATGGACACCAATTGCAATCCCTCAACACAAGCACCACAGGCAGTATTCTAAACATTTCCCAATTATGTAACACACTGACATATTGGTCAAGATCAGATGTCACAGGTAAATACCTTTTTTACTCAGTACTGCTTACTGATTAAGAAAATAATTAGCTTGGTTTATATAGGAACTCTGATGTTGTGCTTTTTGTAACACTACATTTCAATATATAATTATACACAGCAATTACACTAAAATAGTTACCTCTTCAAGAGAAAACAAACCAACCATAAACAAGGTCAAACACTTCTAAAAAGAATATTCCTCTAGGTTAACCTTTACATCTATGGTCAGTAACCTTTTCCCTTTTTCCCTGCCAATTTACAGCATGGGAGAGGGAAAAAAGAGATGCTTCAGACAAGAAAATTGTCTTATTAATTCATAGATGTTATTTTAATTGGTTAGGAGGAGTCATTGTCAAATGTGTTACACATCTGCATGGAATTTATACACAGCCATTGTTCCCAGAGCTGCATTCATTCCAATGAAGGGCACACAGGGTTATCAGGCAGAACTGTGTGAGACCAGGAAATAAATCTGCAGGAAGCAACTGAGATACTCAATGTAGCTGTCAGGCAAAGAGTTGCAAAGTGATGAAAGAAAAAAACTGCACAACAACAACAACAATTATTTCTTTAGCAATGGGAATTATATACTATTAGGGAGATTGGCTAAAAGGTTTTCATTATAGCTCATCATTTGCCATCACAGTTGTATAAATAAAATGATGATATAATTGATTTCACATTAACAGAGCATTTTTAAAATAGAACATCTATTCAATCTACGTTTTATAATACTACTTGACTAGCCCTTACAATCACGGGAGCTTGAAGTTTAAAATCACATGGTCATAGAAAGCTCTGTGATGTCACAGATAATCCTCTTAGGTCATCACAAGACCCCACATATTATTATGAAAAAGATGTCAAAGCATGCACTGTCCCTGTCCAAAATCACAAGGGTAGATGGCAACAGATCAGAAATGCCTCATAATTTATTACACTTTAGCATTATTTTAATGATTACCTGCTTTTTGGGCAATGCGATAGTATTCAGAATGCATAAAAATATCACTGCCATTTGCAATTTTAACCAAGCACTTCTACAGAATGCAAATGTATATGCAGTCCAACATTCTTCAAAGAGATTTCCAGTGCAAAAGAGTCATATACTATAGTTTAGTAAAAAGATATTTTATTTTGCTATACATTTGACTTTTTCACATTTCTTATAGTGAATATTTTTTTAAAAGAGTTTAAAAATATAAGATCATAGTATCCAGAAGACAAGCTAAGAATAAAGCAATTTTGCACTGATTTTCAGTTATAATTTTATTATAAGTGAATCAAGTGGAAAATGAGCATTTTAAAATGTATCCCTCTCAGGCCAAGCTCATGCACCTGATGAAAATTAAAGTGTGTAACTAGTCTAAGACACTAGCAGCAATAGAATGTTTTCTTGTAACTCCTAAACTGAGTTATGCTTAGAACTTAGATCACTGAAGTTGTTTCAGAACATCCCTTTATAATCTTTATATCAAAAAGGCATTAGATTACCTAATGTAAAAGTGGATTAAAATCCTTGGCCCAGTACACTACCAAATAATATTTCATTAATATTTTAGTCTTTTTTTAAAAAAAGTCATGTTTGAGAATATTTTTTCCCTTAAACATGATGTGTAATATAAAAAAATACAGCACACGGTACCGCCTAGTTTTATTGACAATGCTGGATAAAAGTGTGGGGGGACTTTTATTTTTAAAAATATAAAAACTAGTAAAACAGCACTGATTATGACCAACTCAATGATCTCTTTTAAGGTAATGGACAAGTCTGGAAGCAAATAATTCTAGAACAATAATATTTTCTATTTCTTTTTGAATTAAACGGCTGATTAGAAAAATAGAAATGATCACAAAAACTCTCTCTCCTCTCTCTCTGTTTACATTAATGTAGGCCATACAAATATTAAACTCTAATGCCAGCCTGGCACTTGTTGTGAATGTTAAAGACTATGACAAACTAGAGTCAATAATGCATCCGATTTGAACCACAGGAGGCTGAATACCTTCTGTGAGCTGCAGTTATGACCTTACAAAACAACCTCTCTTTCCCAAAATTAATAAAAACCTGCAGTGAAGGCAAAATTGAAGCTATGTGGGTTTTTTTTCCAGGCAGTTCTTACCTTTTTGTTGTTCTCTTTAATATCTTGAGGATTCAGGGACTTGTAGTCACTGAGGGGGAAAATGGCACAGTGGGTATGTACAGTATTTGATAAAAGCAGCAGTTTTAAAACAAACTGAATCTAAAAATTTGACATACAATAATATCCTACAGTAACTAGCAATTTCACAGCAATTCAATCAACAAAACTAATAGCGTGGAAAATTAAATAAATAAATAAATAAATAAATAAACCCCAGCGATTTCATGTTTCATTGCCTGAAGCCTTCCATCTAAAAGAGAAGTTAAGGCAGGGACTAGAGGCCGGCCTTGACAACCAAATTTACCATGAGGTAATCCGTCGTCGTCAATGTACAAAGAGCTACAGGCTTATTTGTCTCATCTCATTTCAACACTAACACAATTTTCATAATCATCCTGAAGTCAGTTTTTTATATAAGATTAAGAAGAAGAAAAACGTATCATATGAAGGAGAGAAAGGATTGTTTTTGGCGGAGAACAAGGGAGGTCATAAAGTTTGGCCATTTGTAAATGACTTTTCCAACAAAGAATGGTGCCCTATAGAAGGAAATTATGAAATTGACAAACATTTCAAGACCTAATAGTGAACAGTTTTACTCTTCTGTACATTTAATTGTCGCACATATATAAAATTTAAGTGTGATGGTATAAACGTTATGACTTACATTAAATCTGGCCTAAAGTGGTGTAATATTGCACAGAAAGATAAACCATTTCTCCATGATGTAGTAAAATTGGTGATTTTCACTCCCCTATAGTTTTTTGTAACTTCTTTGCACCATACAAGCAGTGACTGACTAGCATTTGGCTTTCTCCCCAAAACAGGACTTGGTACTGGGCTTGGCTGGAAAAAAAGAAAAGAGAAAAACATAAAAGAATTTAATGGAAGATGAGAATTAACATTAATTGACCTAACTAGATGATCTGCATCCTTTGATGTCAGTTTAGGTCCTTCAAAGCTGTCAGTTTATAATGACTGTAACTTACAAAAGACACAAATCGTCAGTTATTATCTTCAGTCTTAGCCCTTGGCACTTGCCTCTAAAGGATGTAGATATACAAAATTCTAAACTTATATATGAAATCAGGCCAAGAATTGTACCAATGGAAACACCATGTTCAAGTGCTTAAATACTTAAGGCATACTATTGCACAGTCTGTGTTATGTTATGCACCCTTAAAAAGATTTTCCAAAATGCAGTCATGTAAAAGCATCCCCACAAGCCCTTTCACTTTTAATGAAGACAACATTCTGACTGGATCAAAAGCAAAGCATATCAGGGTCAAAGTTTAGCACAATTTGTGATCTACTATTGCAGCACAAAGATCAAAGTCTCCGTGTGTGACATACACTTAATACATTAATCTTGTATACATTCAAGTGTAAAGTTTGCAGCTGTATGTCTCATGTTCAAATATTTTGTTATATAAAATGTAATGACAGGAAGATATTGTAGTGTCATTTATGAAATATCACAGCAAAATGACTTTATTACAGCAATTTTCATTTGTTCTCCTATTTCCCTCTGTTTATTTGGAAAAAAGATTCAGAACACAAATGCTGAAGCTGGATTAGCTCTGATTTAAGACAAACAATATTAACTAATAATATTTCTTTTCCAGAGAAATAGTTACAAGGAAACAACATCTGGGATTCAATAGAGAATTTTATTTCAAGTATTTTGATCTTATCAAAATGTCCTTAAGTTTCTTGAATTTAAAAAAGTAATTACTAATTCTAGTTGATGTTTTCAAGAAAAATACATTTCCCCATCAAAAAGACTTCTCAGTTTAAAATGTTCTTGCGTATAATGAAAGGAGTTAAATGAAGTTAACAGGCATAAACCCAAAACTCCAGGACACTACTGAGAAAAACGGTTGAGCACATTTTAAAAAAATATATTGTGTAATTAAAAAATTATACATATACCAAACATGCCATTTGCTCAGCTTAAGGCTCTGGGTCCTCCAAATTAAAGTAAAAAGGGAGCAAGTCATTCACTGTATCACAGCCACTTAAGTTTAACAAGTAAATCCCCTGTCTGTGCTGCCTGTTTGTGAAAGACCAATGATGCCCCCACTTGACTAAAGCATGTCAGTGCTAAACAATTCAAACTGTCAACCTCACGCAATCTGATTTATGTTTTTACTAATTGTGGGGAAGGTAACATACAGTACCTGTAATAGAAATACCATGCAGGTAATTTATCATTTTTATTACTTGTTAGACTAATACATTGTTATATAAACAAACCCACCGCAGCATCGTATTATTTATATTATTATAGCGCACTATAGTTGCACTGCTAATTCAGAGTGCACAAAATCTATATTTTACTTCAATTTTGTTTTAATATTCAAATGTCTGCATAGAATTATTCACAAAGGGTTTTTCAATTAAGCTAACGGTTTAAATCAGGGTGAACTAACTGGAGCTCTTCCATCAAACATTCTCTAGGTTAAATGCATTAACATCTCAACAAAGGCTTACAAAATGAGAGAGAAAAAGAGGTAATATCTGACATAATTTCTTAAACTTTGTAAATATCAACACCATGGGCCAGATTCTGATCTGACGGATATCACTGTCTAGAGTCTTCAGTGGAATTACTCCAGGGTCACTCTGATGTAACTGAGATCAGATTCTGGGTTTAGGTCTCTCTCAAATATAGATTATAATTTATCACTTTGTTTTCTTCATCATAGAGTTCCAAGTTTTTGGCATTTGAGTATGAAAAAACGTGTTTGAGGTCTAAATAGTTATACACCTAAGTAATGGGGATGATAAAATTATGGTAATAACACTGTTATAATGATACACTGTATTTTAGCATTTTAAACTCAGAAATACCTCTACCAAACCATACAATATTGACTTGCAGACAAGATATTAGAAACTATTTATTATTGGATTGAACTATAAGGCCTTAATATTACATAGGTAAATTTCACAGACCTGATGACACTAATACGATTTTAACATGGATAGTGATAGACAGCATTCAGCACTGTATACTTATTGCTAAAACTCTCCACACTATAAAATGTTAAATATTCCAGTCAACATCTAGAATCTTTTTGGTCAAATGACCTTAAGCAACACTGCCTTTTAAGTGCCTTAATTACAGATATTTAACATACATTGAATAATTAACTCATTTGATAACTATGTTGTATTAAAATAGTTAGAGATGACTACGCCTTTAAATCATATTCCTATGGTCAAATCTAACATTTCAGCATATTCTTTACAAATTAATGTACTGTTATCGGATTTAAAATTTGAAATGATAAGTTGCTAGGAAAACTTTCATTAAATTGGAATCACTTGGGGTGGGAGGATTTTGAACTTAAATTTATGTTCTCGTTTCTAAAATGATTTCCCACCCCAGAATGCATAAGACACTAGCATTGTATGCTGTAATCACAGAGATTATTAGATGGAAACAAGATGAAGAAGAAATTCTATGCCATTCTTTTCTCTTATCCAGATTTAGCACCTTAAAATATTTTGGAGGAGGGTGAAGTGAATCCTGTGATGTATATATGTCTCTCTCACACAACTCTCATCAGAGCTTTCGGTACTTAGTCGGTGATAAAGGCATTGAAATCAGTACATATTGGGGAAAATATAAACAGTAACAGAGTGATGAGCATACACTATGAAATTACCTGGGAGGGGGGGCAAGCTCATTTTAATTGTTTAAAACTCTGTCATGAAAAACATTTCCTTTAAATAAATAAATGCAATATCAGTAACAGTGGCACATCTCTGGCATGCACATTGTTCTACAAGATTAACGGGAACATTACTGGTGGAGAAAACGAATACCTAATGAGCTGTTTCTTGTTTAACGATACACTCCAACAAGCACTCACACACAATCAGTTCAAGTTCAAAACTCAAGCTCACTGTGCTTATTTTGGAAATACCTGTAAAAAAGCACACACAGCCAAAACAGGTTGCTAGATTTGGTCATTCATCTGCTTGTTGAATTTAGTAAATATTTTGAGCTACAGCAGCAAAATGTTCAAATGTTGCTTTCTCTGACAGAGGACTGAGCAACAGTTTAATATTAGGTGGTGTCTTAACATTCCAAGGTATCAGAATAATCATTTTGGCCCAGAACCACAAAGGGACTTGGGCATTGCAGCGCTGAGCATCACAATGGCCAAGGTTTAGGCACCTTGAAAATCACCAGAATCCACAAACCCTTTGTTAGGTATCTAGGATCCCACTACAATGCATGGAGAGGAAACACGCTTGAGAATGGGACACAAAAAAGCCAGCACGTGAGGCAGGGAACGGCCTAAGATAGCCAACTGGAGATGCTGACAAGAGGTATGTGTCTCAAGCCCCGCCCCCTCCTGGAGCTAGGTGCTTAAGTAAGGGCGTAAGTACATTAGGGGAGGGGGATCGATCTAAGATACGCAACTTCAGCTACACTATTCACGTAGCTGAAGTCGAAGTATCTTAGTTCGACTTACCTGGCCGTTCTCTCGGCGGCAAGTCGACCGCCGCAGCTCCCCCGTCGACTCCGCTAACTCCTCCTGCCGAGGTGGAGTATGGGCGTCAATTCAGGGATCAATTTATCACGTCTAGATGAGACATGATAAATCGATCCCCGATAGATCCATTATTACCCGCCGATCCGGCGGGTAGTGTAGATGTGGCCTAAGTCCAGGCTGTTCTGTTTGCTATCCACAGCTGGGAACCGCTCTCTGGGAGGTTCCTTAGGCGCTTAATTCATTTCTGGTAAGAACGGTGGTGGCACACATCTAACTCCACACAAAACAGCTAGTGGAAGGAGGTGGAGGCAGCCCAGTAATTTGGGTACTTATGCAGAATGTAGGAGACCCTGGTTCAATTCCCCACCTCTGCCTGGTGACAAGAAGAGATTTGAGTGTGGGTTTCCCACCTCTCAGGTGAGTGCCCTAACCCGCTGGACTCTTTCTCTGGCCCAATTACTATTTAATAAAAAGTCGAACAGCTTCAACACAAGTGTTTGAGCGAGACCCACATGAGAATATTCCATAGTTCAGTGGTTAGGGGTGTATCCAAACCAATGGGCTGAAGGCTGCAAAGGAAGCCTCTACCCCTTCCCCCAATTTTGTGTGAAGTGAAGTGTGCTCATAGAACACCAGCTACCAGGCCCTGTAGGCAAGGCAGGCTGGGGAACACCCATTTCCACCTGGTTTGAGGATCATGCTGGGTCTTAGGCACGAGACAGGAATCTGAGCACCTGCCTGAGGCAGCAATATGCATTCCCCCAGAGGTAGAAACTTAACTACCTAAGGAATTTTTACAGCAAAAATGTAGTTGCCAAGTGAGTTTAGGTACCTACAGAGTAAGGCAGCAGCCAACTGTGGGTACTGTGGATTGCAGTGGCGCTTAAATCTGAGACTTAGGCACCTAACTCTGGTATTTAGATGCCTAAGACCCTTTGTAGATGTTGCCCTTTGCTCTAAGGAATGTCATAGGGTGAGCTGGCCCTTTAAGGGGGGTTGGGACTTAGCCACACCTGTGCCAGGCTTAGCCTGCCTTCCCAGGTGAAGGGAGTAAATCTGGGGATGGAAGGACGTGACTCAGAACCAGGCCTACTGGGAGATATAAAGGACAGCCTGGTGACAGTGAGGAAGACTCCAGTGAGAGCAGAGCTGGAAGTGAGTGTGCTATTAAAGAATGGGAAGAACAGCCAGAAAGGGCCAATGAGGAGCCCTACGCTGAGTAACTCTCCAGAGCTCTTATGCAGAAGGCCTGGGAAAGGAGCCTGCAGGGAGCTTCTGTAATCAGAGTGGTGGCCAGGAAACTTGAAGGATTTTACACTAGATTGCTCTGACAGTCAGCTCTCCCCACTTGGAAATTTTCCTGGTGCAGGGATTCCCCAGGATACATATGACTCGTGTAACAGCCTCTATGCTCCTGTCATGGGGCTGTACCTAGTGTGCACAGAGCTCTGACTGTTCTTGGCTGCTGGAATTGTTGCAGCCAGGGCCTTGGAGCTGTGCTCCGCTCCAGCTCCAGGCAAAAACCTGCAGCTCCACTGCTCTGGAGCTGCTCCGTGCTCCGGCTCTGTGCTCTGCTCCAAAGCCCTGGTTGCAGCCCTCGCATGTGTTAGAGGTCTCAAGGGGTACTCTAGCTAACTCCAGGGGCTGAACCAGTTCATAGCAACCCCAGAATCCAAGAGCTACAAAGATGGAATAAAACCGCTTTGCATTCTCCACACTCCAGAACCCAGGCTGCCTGGGCACCTCTCAGCCTGGGCTGAGAATCTGGGCCACAATTCAGGCCCTTTTCTTCACTACAGTGGTAAGTCACCCAAGGAGTGGCCCAAGCAATTTTGCTGACCAGGGTGGAAAATGTCCCCCCACCCCTAAACAGTCAGGGAGGTGGGGGGAGCGGCACAGCAGTTTGGCATCCCCTGGAAGTTGGCATCCAGGGTGACTGCCCTGTTCACCCACACCTAGAACCATCCCTGAAGTCACCAAAATATTACTGTTCGCAAACAAAACACAAAGGCTCTCCTCCCCCTTTTTTGATCAAAGGGTTGTTCAGCTATTAGAGATTCTTACCGTACACAATCTGATATTTATTGTTACCATTTTCTAAAAACAATTTTTTGGGGTTCTTGCTATGTGACAATCCTAATAAAATCTGTCAACTTACACTTCATACAGCAGTAGTCAAAGAGGCCCAGCACACTCATGAACAAATCATGGTCAAATATTTTACAAAGTATCTGGTAATATCTCTGCTCTCATTTAACTTTCCGTACTCGGGACGGGGAGAAACATGTCCGATCTCCTGCCCTTAAACAGATTATAGGGATTTACACAACTCAGCTGCTTCATAAGACTACTTTTACTTCCCACATGCGATTAATAGTAAATATAAAAGTAACTTCCAGATTTCTCCAGCATCAGACATTTAAACCTTACACCTCACGCTCCCTGTTCTTCTGACTGTTATGTGCCTACAGCTATTATGGATATGAAACAAAATATATACTTTATCTTAAAAGGCTTAGTCATAAGCTTTTAATTGTTTTTCAAAAGAAGTGGTATTAAATAGATTTAATTTTATCACAACCAAACTATACAATGTTCAATCATAACCTTAATATTCAGACATCTGCCCAATTTAACATGAGGCTGTGATGTTTGAAGCTGGAGAGATTTGGAAGGTGAGCAGGGGGATGGAATCCTTAGGCCATGCCTAATGTTGGCTGTCAGTCACGTAAGTGAAATAATTTTCATTCTTATGGATTTTCAGTTGCCAACTAAATGTTTTTGGGGTCAGGAGGTTGGAGAGTGCTTTTTCAAAGCAAGCCTGGGAAAATACAGTGAAAGCAGAAATAGTACGGTATATGCTAAGACTCTGGGATAGGATATAAACAACTCTTTGTATATAGCATGAACAGCACAGCCTCTCAGTCGAGGGGGGGGGGGGAAAGGAATCATGTATGGCTGAGGATTCTACTCTCTTCCTCCATGGTCTTCAAAATGATATTGATCTGCAGGAGGGGCAGAAGGCATTGGTTTACAGTACTGTACAGATTAGTGACATACAGGGAAAATGGGATAGATGGTTAAGAAGGAATTTATTGCAAGGTATATCCCACCCTAATTTGGCCCCGATAAGTTGTTGTTGGGTTGTGTGTGCTTCCAGTGAGCTTTCACTCTTGTTGGGATCTAGAGACGATGTACTTCTTCAAGACATAATGTGCGTGCTGCTCAGAGTTTAAACTATATGCTTTACACCCACAAGACAATCCTCGATGATGACACATGACATCAAGTAGAGCATATGACAAAACTAAGCAACTGTTGTAACCTTCATTATCCAAGCCCCTTATTGGTCATTACTCTCTTTTGCTGACTCACATCTAAATATTCTGTACTGGGAGCGCTATACGGATGGGTGCTGTGCAAATAACAGTAATCTCAGGGCACAGGTGCTGGGAATCTTAAACATACTAGCATCTGAAGGTTAAGACTTCTCAGTTTACAGTGGAAAGGGGGTGGTGCCACACATGCATGAAGGCCTGACATACTGGGTTGAGGTGTTGTTAGAACACCATTAGCCAGTCCCGGAGTGGGTCTCGCCAGCATCCCCTCATTGGCTGATCAGTGCACGTGGGTCCAGGTAAAGTTTGACAAGGCTTCATGCTTAGATTAGGAGTGGTTAATTTGGTTCAATACGTCGTTAATAAAACCAGAGTCCAATCTGATCTGGATGCATCCATCTTTATTTTTAGCCAGGCACATGGAAATTTTGCTTTGTCAGATGCATCACATGCATCCTCCCACTACACCTTTTAAAATAGCTGTCTCTTTAAAAAGTTTCGACATGTGGCACTTACAGAGGTGGGGCCTGGGAGGGATTACATTTTCCTGCATAAGGTGCAATTTGGCTTCAGAGGTTGGAATTGTAGAAGGGCTAAAGGCCAGGACACTGATTCTGTGTATTAAAACACAAAGAGCTTCATATTTTACAGATGAAGGACCAAACTCACTAGGTCTGGTACAGGGAAATGGAACTTAAACACTGCACCCAGCAGGATTTGATCCAAGAGAGGGCAAGTACTGTTACTGTTGTTGCCTCCCTTCATGGTATTTGACTGAGGATAGCTTTACTTTAGGGCTGGAGCTGCTGTTGGAAGACACGGCTAAGGAAATGCTTTGAATTAGGACAGGGGTCGGCAACCTTTCAGAAGTGATGTGCCGAGTCTTCATTTATTCACTCTAATTTAAGGTTTCGCGTGCCAGTAATACATTTTAATGTTTTTAGAAGGTCTCTTTCTATAAGTCTATAATACATAAAACTATTGTTGTATGTAAAGTAAGTAAGGTTTTTAAAATGTTTAAGAAGCTTCATTTAAAATTAAATTAAAATGCAGAGCCCCCCGGACCGTGGCAGTGTGAGTGCCACTGAAAATCAGCTCGTGTGCCGCCTTTGGCACGCGTGCCATAGGTTGCCTACCCCTGAATTAGGGAATCCCATTCCATCCAGCCAGCATTTCCCACCTTCCTACTGATGCTGTAGACACTTTGCTCTACTTCGACCCCTGCCCCTAGCAGCTCGCTGCTAGGGTTTATGCAGGCCCACTCAGGTGTAGATCTCAGTGAATAGAGACCTTTGTTTTCCCTCTCCTCCAGCTGCAATATTTCTTCCTTTACAACTATCTCCATATACCTGTTCATCTTAGTTTCCCTCATTCAACTGAGAGGTAAGAATTTTGTGTTTGCTTTGCTTATTATCATTATGCTTAATTAGCACCACTCAACCCATCTGAAGCTTTAGACAAACTATAACTAGGAATCCTAGTACAATGGGATCCTGGTCCATGACTGACACTCCTAAGTGCTACGATAATACAAACAATAATCATAATGAAGTGACTGACTGGCTACTGGACAGAAGGGATTTTTTTTCCCCATTATAACAATGACATCTAAGATCCACGTACCAGCTTCAACCTGCCATTGCCGAGCCTTTTGTAAAGCCTCATGTTATGGCACCTACAAGCTGGAACATTCCTGACATCTCTCTGTGGGAACTTTTGCAGCCATTGCACCCCCAGCTTGACAGACTTGAATGATGATTTTAGAAGACGAATGTGGATGAGCAAGTCAGGGAATCTAAGCACAAACTGGAGAAGCTACAGGCAGGAGCAACATGCTAGAAAATGGCAGGTTTTGTTTTGCTAAAAAAAAGTGCACCTGGACATGAATGTAACTTGAGTGTTTTGGTCAACTTTCCCAGCCATCTGGGGTCTGCCCTACATTATAGACTTGCCCCTCTGAAGCAGGGCCACCTGAGTACCAAACAATCCCTACAGTGAATACACTAAGAGGTTTTTCTGACCTCAAAAAAGGTCAGAAGATTCTTTATAATGGAAAGAGGTGCCAGATTTCCATTTTTATACCACTTCCTCTCAGGAATGCTTCCCTTGCTTTCTTCTAAGTTTTGGGCAGGGGGGTTGATGTAACTTCCTGGGGTGGTTTTTTTTTTTAAGTAAAAATATGCGCAACTATCATAACCTATCCTTCCCCACTGCATGACCAGACTTTGAATCCTAAACGTTTTCATTACTGAAGGACAAATGACTATCAGGACTGAACTACAGGAATAACTGTATTAGCTGAGAGCAGGAGAAGGTTATGTCCATAAACCACTAGAGGTGGTTGCTTAAAAGACTCAAACAGTGGGTTATCCACACACAAGTAGAACTACTTTACAGACAGTATAGCAAAGGATAAAGACATGGCAAGCTCCTTCTAAGAGGTAGTGTGGCTAAGTGAATAGAATCTGGCTCTACCACCTTAGACAGACAGGTTCTATGAACCTAGCTTGTGTAACCTCTTGCAGCTGTGAATCATTGCTTAAAAATAAGGCTGGAAAGTATATACAATTATTAACCAGTCAGTAGAAGTGAGTTTAAACTCATGCTTCTTCTGGTTCCTAGTTATTTATAATTTGTAATATGGCAGCACCTATAGGGACTGTCAAGGATTGTCCTGCTCTCAGCAGATGGGAGAGCTCCTGCCCCATATGGTGCCTCCAAAGGGGAAAAATGGGCTCCTGTAGCCATACCCTGAGAATTGGGGATGAGGAAAAGCGTGGCCCGGCCCAACCCACCACTACAACTGCTCCAGCAGGTTCCCCAGTGCATTCTATGCTGCTGCTGCAGAAATCACTGCATGTGCAGAGCTTTTGGCCTTCTGCCAGGGTGAGAATGTTCACGGTTTCTGACATGTTACCAAAATTAAGCAACACAAGCCACAGATCTAGATGGGAATTGGCAATTTTCAAAGATTTATAATTCCATTAAATCCAAACTAAACTAGCAAAATACACCTCTCTGGCCCCACGGCTACTACTGACACCTTTCAAAGGCCTGCTGCAAACAATGGAAGTGTCAGAACTCCTCATAAAAGGTCAGAAGATTCTTTATAATGGAAAGTGTTAAGCAAACTTAAAAGTGGTCACTGCCAGCAACTCCTACAAGTAGTGACTTCTCATGGCACTAACTGAAGCTCCTAAGAAGCTTCTACTTTTCTGTTTCAGAGTAGCAGCCGTGTTAGTCTGTATCCGCAAAAAGAATAGGAGTCTCTAAGGTGCCACAAGTATTAACAAATTTATTTGAGCATAAGCTTTCGTGGGCTACATCCCATTTCTTCGGATGCATCGGAAGTACTCCTGTTCTTTTTACTTTTCTGTTAAAACTCATCCCACATCAGTTCCAACAGGCATTTGTTTTTCATTTTGTCAGATAGTCCTAACACGCTGTATCACGTACATTCCATTGTTCTGGAGAGTTCTGATATTATTCCTTTTTTCGACCATGCTCTTTCATTCATGTTAATTCACATCATAGACATTACTTTCCTAGATTAATTATTTAAGTTTACAGCTATTTTAGTCTTTGAAAAACTTTGCTTTGAAATATGCTGGAATCCAACTCAGATCCTGGATTTGCATAGGCATAACACCACCAAGTTGAATAATCTTCATGCTGAGGGGCAAAAAAGGGATATCTTTAGGGCTGGCCCTAGTTATCTAGGCAACAGATCCAATCCCTTAATGTAAGGTCATAAAATGGGAATGGTTTCCACAATCTTGCAGAAGGTGCAATAATCCTTGTGACCTCAGACAAAATATTGTTGTCCTAGAAAGTGTGTGTTAGGATGGATATATATGAATGCGAGTTTAACTGAACTGGGCTGGTTTTAGACTTGCAAACCAGATATTCACTTACTTATCTGAAACTAGTGTATCAGCAGCACATTCCACG
Organism: Chrysemys picta bellii; assembly: GCF_011386835.1. NCBI lineage: Eukaryota > Metazoa > Chordata > Testudines > Emydidae > Chrysemys > Chrysemys picta. The sequence goes on from NC_088793.1 coordinate 194,686,583, forward strand.
TGAACAATATATTCCACAACAATGCTGTGATGAACAATTCATATGAACTACCTCAGATATATTGCTGAAGTTGATTGGTCTACATAGGACTTTTTATAAAGTGTTTTTATTAACACCAGGATCTAAATGTAAAATACACGTGGGGACACTGGGTACATCTGTGATGTTCCCAGGAAGCCTTTGGCCAAGGTCCCTTGAGGCTGGATGAGCTGGGTTTGGTACAGAACTAGGGTGACGGGAGTAAAGGTCGTTTTCAGCAACTTTTAAATTCTCCCAATTCTGGAGTCAGCCTGGTCCCCAGAGTAAGTTACAGAAGCATGAGGGCTGCTGTGAGAATTCAGAGATGATAAGGGTCTTCTAGACACACCTCCTTACCCTACCCATGTCTTCTATACTGTGGGCCTGCAGGAGCTAGGGATGTAAGAACAGCTATGGAAAATCTATGCTACTAGGATAGCCTTAGGTAGAGGGAACCCTCAGACAGTCATTTATGCCAGCTTCCTGGATGCTTTGTGCCACTGGCAGGGAGAAGTGGATCCATAAACTATATATGTTATTCTTATAACATCATGCAACAGGATATGAGAAATGGAAGGAAATATACTGATCTATTTTATTTCTTTAACATACATGCTGATTACGTGAGAGAAGCCTCTAGTTTCAGGCAAAGATATTCTCTCACACATATTGCTTAATATAGGTCACTAAGCAGGTCTATGCTAGGCAAAATATTACGTAAGTAGAGATGCATACATTGGCATTGTTACAAGTTAAACAAAGACCATATTTGCCAGTAGCACTGCTTTGGAAAACTTGTCCAGTGGAGATTAGGGTGTAAATTGTGTGGTCCTTCAAAGCACAGAGATATGTCTGTCTGTCTGAGGGAAACTCTACGCTACAGTGCTACATCAACACAGCTGGGCCACTTTAGCACATCTGGTGATGGGAGAGAGCTCTCCCGTCAGCATAATTACTCCACCTCAGCGAGAAGTGTAAGCGATGTCATCAGCAGAGTGTCTCCCGCGGACATAGTGCCAGTGTGGACAGAGAAATCTGCATCGCTCGGGGAGGAAGGGGGGCTTTTTCACACCCCTCTGCGACGTAAGTTAGATCGACTTAACTAGTAGCGTAGACCTGCCCTCAGGTATTATACTACCTCCATTACCATAGTATTGGAACACCTCACAATCTTTAATGTATTGATCAAGGTAAGTGAAGTAGGGAAGTACTCTTATCCCCATTTTACAGATGTGGAACTAACGTACAAAAGGCCAGATTTTCAAAGGCAATTTAGGGAAGATAGGTGCCTATTGGGATTTTCAAAAGTGCCTCGCTGCCTGCCATCCATTGATTTCAATAGATTATAACAATGAACAGGGATCATGCGTTTCCTGAGACATGATATTTTTGAAACTTGGAAATGTATGTGCATTTTGTTTTATTTTTACCCTTTTGCTTGAACAAATCTTTACATCACATCTTCTGAATGCTCCTTGGTATTTTAACCCACTGCCTAATAATATAATTTTAAAGAAGCTCAGAAGAGTTGGATGTAAAACCTTACACTGAACTTCAGAACCCAAGTACCTCACTCAGGGCCTGACCCTGAGAGGTTCTGAGCGCCCAGAATTCTGACTTAAGTGGGACTTATAAATGCTCGTTGCTTCTCAAGAGCAGATTGCCACACAGGAAGGCTCTCTCCCCACCCAACACATGTTCTTGATTAGTCATGAGGAAGTTTCAAAATCTAGGGTGAGATAAGGAAACTTTCAGTAATGAGATCCTGAGCCTTTCACCTCTAGGTCACAAGTTCAACTCAAGCTCAGGTCAGTAGTCACTAAAAGTTACCATCTGATGGCTGTTTGGTGAATTTGGTGGCCTTAGTTCAGTTCCTAGTGGGCGAGGGTTCACATCATAAAAAACGCTGATAGCTGCATCAGCTGGCACTGAGCATCACTGCAGAGATGAGGAGGACAGAATGGGCTTGGAGACTGAATTATCCTGTCACTGATAAATCCTTCTAAACAAGGGCTGGGGCAGTGCTACGCTGCCTGTGAGGTACCCATTGTGGGGATAGTCAAGTACTTCATCCACTAACACCTTTCATTAGCAATAAATTCATACAAAAAATTACAACAAAAACAGAACAAAAAATCAGGGAGTATTTAAATATGATAGAGCCAGATTCCGCCCCCCGTAATCTTGTTAAGTAGTCTCACTGGGCTGAATGCAACTACTCAAGGAATAAGATATTACTCAACATGGACAATGGTGACAGAATCTGGCCTGTAATTTGGGGTTAATACAAATGTGCTTTGCATATTTTTGCTTTGATTATAATTTTTTAAAAATTAATAATTAAAGGTAAAATTAACAGTAATTAAAAATTTCACACTGATCTTAATTTTCAAGGATGACTCAACTAACAGCTGTGTGGTTAGCAAAGAGATCAAAAAAAGGATAAATGTTCCTCACTCCAAGAGTTTTGTGCCCTACTTTAAAAGGCCTGACATCCAAAACCATCCAAAAAAAAAACCCAACAAAAAACCCAGAACTAAAAAGGTTAAATTAAAATGTCATTTTTGTTTTAAAAACATATTTGCTAGTGTTCATATGACAGTACTTACATCTGCTTGAAAAAATACACACTTAATTGTCATGCTACAGGTTAAATTTGGTGTGGTTATGCTTTAGCACTCAACATGTAAAAGCTTGTAACTGAAAAGTTGAAGCATAAAGGAATGGCAAGTATCACTTAAGAAATCAAAATCTTCTTAGGAAAAAATAGGAATTCACTCTTGAGCAAAAGTCACAGAAAAGTTGCAGTAATTGTAAGGTGCTGGCAATTAAGACTTTACACTGCATGCTTATTTTGAAAGTTCTTATTTAAGCAGATCTTGGTAAAAAAACCTCATCAAACTGCCATACTTCATTCCCATATGATAGCTTGCTAACAACACTGCAACAGTTGGAAACTGTCAAAATATTTTATAGCTCAATTATAATTGCCATCCAAGTCTAAGCATGCAGTAAGTGGGCGTTAGCCATATCTTCGGGGTTGCGAAGGCAATACCCAGCAGTGACTTTTCTGTGTTTCAGTTTACATGTGTAAAACTCCCGAAGAACCCCAAGGGTTTACGTTACAAGATTCTGAACGAAATACATATAAGTGCATCAACTACAGAGATACAGGATGGTAATTATTTCAACAGTTTCAATATGATTGGTGCTTTCCTAACTACAGACCTCGATTGGAAGACACTTTATCCAGTTTAAATTCCCTAAAAGAAAAATATAGTAACAGATGAATACAAAATGAACTCTATGACTAAAAAGAAATAAATCAATAAATACTGAAAGTTTTGTTCAAACACAAGATGTACTGAAACATGGTTTTGATTTTAAGAGATTTTGCAGTAGAATAGAAATACAGATTTTCTGCCTTTAGCTAATAAAAATTGCAAACAGCCAAAAAAGTAAGATTAAAAATGCAACTACCATACAGGGACACCAGCAAGTTTTTTATAAGCGTTTTTAATATGCATAATTATTGCTTAGCAGAGTATTCTATATGGATAATATAATGTGCTAGGTTCTTTTATAGACAATGCTCCATGGAAATCTGTCTTTCTAGTATAGGTATTTCTAATGCCTATATCATTCTGGTACCAAAGTGCTGGTTTTATGGTACATGGTTCATTGTGCCCTTCAGAACTATTAAGATCTGTCAAATCAGTATGTATTAAAGAACCCTAACACTCCACTGACAAAACAGACTACCTTACTGACTCCCTATTATTTTACTACTCCCTGAATTAAGATCCTTAAAAGACATTCATGAAAACCCTAATTAACAGGATACAACTGCAAGGAAGTACTACATTCTGACAGTCTCATGTGCACTAAACTGAGATTCTTGGCTATAATGTAAATTAACCACTCTTAAAAGAAAGGCTATAACATGCAAAAAGCTACGTGGTCTTGAGGATAATGCAATACACAATACGGAGGATCTGAGTTCAGGACTCCAGATAATTCTCTTGCTCCGATAACAGCATGAGCAGAAAGAACTGCAGAAGTAGCTTACTCTGCTCCAGGGAAGAAGGAAGCAGTTTGCATCATGATCTAGCAATTCCTCAGACCAACTATGGAGACATATGGGTGGCTTTGGAGGATAATATGTTCAGCTCTTCTTGGCCAGAAAGCAGCCTATTTGGTGTGGGGGTAAGATAGATAAGAAGCGGGGTGGGGAATATCAGACTGCTCTCTAAAGAGCCACAGGGGGAAAAATTTGACTAAAATCAACAAACAAAAGCAAGAAATTCAGAGTTAAGCCTTTCATATCGCCTTTAACAAGTCTTATCGTGCCTGCGTATTGCAGCACATATGGAACTTATTGCTCATTAATTTTGGACCCCTGCAATACCTTTAACAGGATGAGTGGAGGATGGACTCCAGATGTTTAACAGTTTGTGTGTATGCGCATGTGTGCGTGTTAATACATTTGTAGCAGCACATCTAATTTCCACAGAAGGGGACAAAATTACTACGATGACCTCTTAAATGGGGAAAAAAGAAGGAAGAATAAAGGGCTATAAGGGGCTCTGATAACATATCTCTAGTTATTAGACATCTATGGTAGGCAGGAAAACCATCATTGATACAGAACAGCAAACGGATCTTATGCTTGAAAACATTTGCTTCTAACGTTTCACTGGGTGCAATTCTTGTATGAAAAATTAATAATAAATTATTTTAAATTACCTGTAGGTTCCAAAGATTGTTATTCCACAGTATACTAAGAAAGCCGGACACAGGATGCTAATGAGAACAGGTCCTTAGACACTGCCTGAATACACCTATCTTTTGCACCTCAATAGTGGACGAGTTTTAAGGAAGAGTTTACCAACAGTTGCAAGAAAGTGTAAAGACTACTTAGATAAAAACTCTTGTGAGCAGAAAGATGGTTTGACAAAATATACAATGTGCTTGTTGGTTTCAGTCAATGGCTTGGTTGTTTTCTAATGCATATAAACATTAAAAACTTTTGCAACACTTGTCAGTTAATCCCTAGTCTGGCAGCACACACACTGTTATTAACTTTTATAGCTGTATTGCATTTTAACTTTACAGTGCCCAAAGCCTGAAGGCCTTTAAGTGCCTTGGCAAAGACAAAAAAAGAACTCGCAAAAGGGCAATATCCCAAATAAACCATATATCTAAGCAGAGACAATAACGCCTCCCTTCCAAATTCTGGTCCATTTTTAAAGGCCCTACAAACAGGTACACGCTGATGCTGAAAAATGCAGTAGTAGGCTGCATCTATATTTTGTTTGGTTAAAGTTTGGCTATTGTCCCACGAAAAGCCTATTATATGTAGATTATTCTTGCCAGAAGCAGGAACAATTTGTGCAGGGATCCAAGGAGGCAGAATTGGTAATGCCTGTTCAGAAGGTACATGTCCAGATTTATGTATCACGTCTCCAAACCCTTGGTTCTTCTCAGCACCCTTCCCACTGCTCTGGACATGGAGGGAATGTGGAGAGGCCTTTCCATGGGTTTTGTGCATATGAGCCCAAAGTACAGTGGAAAGCTTCCACCCCATGCATCTCTTCTGTCCACTGATTTTCTGATGCATGCAAAGGCATACGTGGCAGCCAGAATTTGGCCCAATATTTGTTTATATTTATTTGATTTGTCTGGGGCTTATCACATCCCAGCATTTAGAGGGAAATAATTTTAAAGTCAGAAATTTACCAATACAAATTTTTCATTCAAAGTTATTAATATCCTGAACATAGCAAAAGACCTCTCCACTTATGGACCCCAAATTTCTTAAATGCTTACGAGAAAAGATGGGCTTTGTAATAGGTCCAGGAATTTAATCATTCTAGCTCCTGGCAGCCCAAGAATGGAAGTGAATTCTAGAGTCTCAGAACCCTCCTGAAGAATATCCTGCTGTCACCTCCCTCTCATTCATACTGAGTTATTCATTTGAAAATACTGTAAATCACGTTACTATATCTACACAAGTACAGCAGAGAGATATTTGAGCAAGGACATCCTGCTAAAGTAAAATCAAACAAACTAATTTTCCTAAAAGCTTGACATTCTTGCTAGAAAAGAATGTAAATATGCTTAAACTGCATTTAAAGTGAAACAAATGTCTGTTCCTTGGAAGCAGTATTTTCTTGGGGGTTTTATTACAACCATGATAATATTTGATTAGCATTTTAATTGTGTAGAAAGGGTTATGGCTTCAGTTAAAATGATCAGAGCGTTAAAACAATATTTGTGTTTGCTGCAGAAAAGCATGTTGATTGGGTTTTGGTCCACACACCTGTGTCTCAGAACAAAAGATAATCTCAGACTGTTACCAAGTCTTTTTGCTCGGTCACTGAAAAAAATCACCACATGCTATGTTGTTAGTACAAAGTGCCATTTGGGTACTTTAAAATGCACGAATTCCTCCTCACTGACCTACAACGGGGAGGAGAGGAGAGGGAGCTAATAAAGAAAAGCTTCTATTCACTTTTATCTATCTTCTCAGAGATCTGAAAACACCTTGGCCATTTTTTTCACAAGTGCCCATATTTTAATTAATATCCCTGAGTAAATATGCAGAACTTAATTACTCTAGGACAGAAAGTACTTTACTTCATTGTAAACTGCTGATTCACCTGATTACTATTAGACTATCCAAATTGTTGGGGGTTTTTAGGCTTGCACCCACATAATCAAGGAGCATAGGTACAATAAGAACACGTTTAATTTATAATAAAAAATTACCCTCATAATACTTCAGAAGAGAAAAAACTAATAGAAAAAATGAAAGGAGATTTATAAATATGAGGCTATATTTAAAAAAACACTTCTAGAGGAAAATGTTTTTAGGTATTGTTTAAAGATGAGAAGGGAAAGAGTGAGATGGATGTCAAGGGTCTCTAATTACACTAAAAGCAGAAGGCTGAGTGCTTCAGGGAAGGTTATCCTAGCACAGTGCCTAGAATACTATACAATGCACCCCCACAGCCTCAGAGGCAGGTGGGCTTTGGCTGGACTGACAGGGTAAGAGAACTATGGCTCCTTTAAGGGGTTCCCTCTCCTCATGGAAGCTCAACCCTCTGGTGAGTTTGGGAAGCTGGGAAGAGGGAACTGGCATCATCCTAACTGCCTGGCTGGTCAGTGGGGGCAGCAGAAGCCCACTGGCTCCCATGCACCCAAGCCTCTTTCCCTCTGGCCGTACACTGCCAGAACAACAGGTCCCATCCTTCTACCCCAGGGATTAGCGTAAAATGGGGTTTGGGGCCTGCTGTGGGCATTGTGCTAGGTGCCTTTTTGGGACTGCAAAGACATTTCCTCCTCATTGCTAGACTGGCCAGAGCAGGGTGGATTTTTCTGCCTTCGCCACAGGAGCCCAGGGAGCCAGTGGGTAGATTAGCAAGTAAGGTTCAACTTGTTGCAACTTGGCAGGTGTTCAGTGCAGGTATGAAACCAGAATTGAAAGAGGATTACTTACTGAGGAAGAAGCTGGGAAATGGGGTTGTGGTTCCTAATGTCTGGTAGAGCGACAGGACAACCCCTTCTTCCTCATACGAAGAGAGGGTGGTGAGGGCCCAGCAACGGGCTGGGACCAGGTATGGACAAGGGGGCTGATGGTGGTCCGCCAAGTGATGGAACAGACTATGCACTGCGTGAGTTATTGCTGGAGAGCTCCCAGACAAGTTTTGTTAATAAAATTGTAGCCTAATTCAACCCCCACTCCTTGCATCTTGTCTTTCTTCTTATGTGTTCACTCCAACTGAAGTTCAGCATCTTGCAGAGCTGGGATCTACATGCTTATTTATGAACAATTAGTATAACATCCATGAATGTGTGTGTTCTATTTAATATTCTTACATTACTTGGATTTTATTTTAATGTGGTGGCATCTAACTGCAGAATATTGTACCATGTCTGGGATTCAAGTCAAGACAGTTAATTTCCACTTTTGCAGTGACTTACCTATACTGCACACCTGATTAAATGATACTGCAACACTGATTTTATTATTTAAACCATTTACAAGATTTAACCCCAGAAATATAATACAATAAATACAACCTGCAGCATATTTTGTACCAGCTGACATAAATAGAATGTGCCATTTTGTACTGAATGAGGGAAAAAAACCCAGGAATGCAGATCTGATCTCACTCATGCTCCAGTAGTATCAAGAAGAAAGTGGCAAGTCTTGATGGGGAGAACCCAGGTACCTTTGGTTTTGGAAAATCTCAGTTAGCTATTGATAGAGTGGTTCAGATCCAAGTCTCATTTTATGTGAATACTCAAATTTCTGGAATGATGAGTTCAGATTCTAAGTTGCCCCCTCTCTGTGACTCTTCCATTCAGAGGAAAATATCAAATTTTTAAAAGGTCGCAGTATAGTTCCTTCAACTAGTTGCAGAACTGTTTAAAATAACCATTTAAAATACTGTTCTTAAATTTAAAATAAAAAATAACAATTATTAAAAAGTCAGGAAGCTGCTCTTACCTATGCCTACCTGTTCATGTAACTCGAGGCGAAAGAAACGTTGTTCACCGTGGGCCTGATCCAAAGCCCATTGAACTCAGTGGCAGTCTTTTCATTGGCTTCAGTGGGCTCTGAATCTGCGTCCATTTGAATACATGAAGAAGCCCAGGTGTTTCAAAGTAAGGTCTATTATATTAGACATTTTTATCAATTAATGTATGCACACAATCTAGGCAAACAATTATGCACACATTCTTGTGCTCAGAGTATATGAGCATGTCTCCCTGTGACAGAGTGCAGGGAGTGAATAAGTGAGCCTGCACTCTGATCACTTAGAGGCTAATTAGTGACCCTGGAGAAGCTGATCAGGGCTAACAAAGTCAGTTGGCTCCATCAGACCAGGGCTGATAAAAGAGACACAGGAAGGATTTGCCAGGGGGAGAGAGGAGAAGAACAAGGCTAGTCACACAGAGGATGACCTCTGTTCCCCATAGGTCCTGCTGAGAGGACCTAAACCTTGGCAAACATTGTAAATAGTTGGGAGCACAAGGGACTGTGGTGATAGTGGTAAAGGGGGCTAGAAATAAGGCTTCACTGAGAACACAACTGAAGGACTCTCTGAAGTTTCTGCAGGGAAGAAAACGGGGGTTGGAGCAGGGCCCCTGTTACACTCTCCCTAATCACTGGCCTGAGTGAGAATAAAATCCGCAATTTACAACTGAATGGGTTACTTCTTTAATTCAAGCGGCAGAGTTCTATGCTTTTGGTGCTGAAGATCCCAGGTGCACACTCCACTGATGACTATGGTGTCTATATGGGGCCATGATTTCCTACACAAGCCTAATTTTAAAAATTAGTCCTTCTGAGTCCATTTTACAGCATCTCCAGACACTAATTTATTAGACGATCCTAAGATACAGCTGCATATTTTAGAGCAATCTTCTAGATTTCAGTGCCATCAGGGACCTGGTCTTTTTGACAGCTGTTCAAAGAGTCTCTATTCTGGAGGGACTAGGGAGGGGTTTGTTTTGGGGAGAGAAAATGGTAACCTTTATCTTGGCATCTGTTAGCCCCCAAAACATGCCCTTGTCCTGCCCCATAAAACTCTGCTCCAGCAAAATACATGGAGGAAGTAGAATAGACTGTATTTGGTGGATGTTCTACCACGTACATCCCATGAATCCAAGCAGTCTCTGTGCACTTAGTTACCTTCTTAGTGGTAAAATACTCTGTAAAGTGTACATTGTACTTTACAGCTTACATTGTTTCCTTATATTGAATATTTCATAGCCATATTTCAAACACACAGTTAGCCACACCCTGACTGGAGGTCAGGTCAGAGGATGAATATTAGTATGTTCTTTGGGTAGAATACTTGTGCAGGGAATTAATCTGTTCTGCTGTGGAGACAGCCTACAATAGTGGTTATCAAACTGTGGGCCACAGAATAGTTGCTGGTAGTCCTAGGAGAACTGGCTGCTCATATGGTGCTGGCTCTCAGTCTCTTCCTTTCAACTTGTTAAATTACACACATAGGCCCCGGACCCTACAAACATTTACCCACATGATCACCTTTAAGCACGTGAGTCGTTCCACTGAGGTCAACAGGAGCATTCATGCTTAAATCTAAGCATGTGAATAAAGGTCTGCAGGATCAGGGCCGTACCTCCCTACTAGGATTTTTCTATGCTGTAGCTGCTGCAGAGATGTCATGTGATAATGAATGGAGGGGAGCTGGTCTGCACGATCACAGGGTGACGTGGACCCTGAGACTGTTTTACTATTAAGATATGGTCCGCATTATGGAAAAAATTGAAAACCCTGGTCTACAGTACAAACATAATACTCTCATACATTTTTAAAGTCAGAATGAGACATCAATTTCTCATTCATTTTAGATGTCAGATTATACAACTGGCCTCAAATTATCAGCAGGAAGTTTGTCTTTAAAATGATTCTTTTAATCAAAAATACAATGGCTAAACAGGATTTAATGATCAGTACACAATCAGTATAGTTTTTTCCTTTTGTTAATATTTTCAACACCTTTCACTTTTCTTCCTAAATAAATGCTGACATTTGTTTTGAGAATGGTTTCTTTATCTCATTTTCTTTTTAAAATTACAACATTCAGAGAAGCCTTGTTTTATGTTTTAACACGTTTCAGAACTGTTGTATTCATTAACCCATTTATATAATATAAGCTACTTTACCTATTCAGTTTGTCATGTTACCTGTTTTGTTTATACCTAATAGAAGTTAATCTGATTTCAAATATTATGATGTTCATTTAGGTCCTGGTCTCACATCCATTGTAGTCAATGGAAGGACTGTATTTGACTTCAATGGGCATTGGATCAGGCTCTTAACTTTCAGGGTGGGCTCTTACCACATTCATTCCATGAAGTTTATTAACATTCTCTTTTATACCAGTAATAACATGTTTGCTTTAATTGTTTTGAATTGTCCTGCGAATACCCCAGATATCTTCTCTAAAGACCCTTCTACTTACTCAGCTGAAGGACACAATCTTGCATGCTTTTTAAAGATGATTTATCCAAATTACACATTAGCTATTTTAAAAAATTGTGTGTTATTCATCACTACAGACTATGATGGATCATTTAGGGGATTAACACAATTATCTACTAAAGTGAAATGCTGCTCTTTTCAGGAAAAAAAGTAGCTCTAACAGCATTAATTAATGGTGATGCTCAGAATGAATTAAAAAAAAACACAACCAAATGGACACATTTATAACCTATGAAAATGATTTACTAAACACATTAACCAAAAATATTGTGCAATTTCCATTTTTATATGGATTATAATGAATTTAGATTATCAAATATGTGGGTGCCCACAGTATAAGACTGGTTACAAATCTTAGATAAGAAACAGGAATGGATTAATCAAGTCTCACTGTATATAAATAAAATGTTTATTACTCAGTACTGTCTACCACAACTTTTCCAGAGTGCTTACATTGGCTCTGCTTTTGGGATACATCTATATGTTTTGTATTGTAGAAATCAAACTGTATTTTCAATGTATTATATAAATAAGCAGGATTTGGAGAAATATTAACTTAAAATCCAGGAAAAATGCCATTATTCCTACATCCTGTCCTTCCCTTATATTTAGCCATATAGATTAAAAAAAAACTATTGAAGAAAAACTATGGATTGAATACCTGCTGTACACAAAGGCAGACATAAGTAATTTCTTTTACAGACACAGAGTGTATATCCATAGCTTGTGAAAGGGTGAAATAATAATAAAAAAGACGCAGTGGATCAAAAAATATAAGCTGTTTGATTCAAATAAAATCTGGAATCACTCCTGCAGTGTAGATTGTTTTTCATGCATTTTCTTTTCTCTTATGCAATTATTTTTTTAAAAATTGTTGTTCCCCCCCACCACCTTTATGTCACCATAGACACTCCCTTTAGGCAACTGTGCATCAACAATCCTCCCACGTTCAAAGTCGGCTACATCTGTTGCTCTTTCCCATTGTTGAAAATTCCTGCCTTAATCCTATTTGACTTTATTCATGCAAAGGTCATCCTGAATTCAACAAATGGAGGAGCGATAGCAAGCACACTGTTGAACATGGCTAAAAATGCTGTTGTAGAACATGCAGCTAGTGTGCCGGCACTATCTCAGAAGTGCTCGGTTTATTATGCAGGCTTCTAGCTCTCAGAGCTGTGTTGCTCTATGAATTAGTAACATATTTCCTCTAGCATCTCAGTAATAGAACAATTTTTAACTGCTTTGATTCCTGGTATTTATCAAAAAGGCTTGGACTTAACTCAGACTTGCTGGTGGATGTGCTTCCCTCCCTCCCCCATGAAATATTTAAACTATTTCACCTCCACTGGAGTTTAGCTTCTGACAGGTATGACTCCCTGGCTTCTCCCTCCCCACCCCTAAAGTTTAGCAGACCTCACACATCCAGCATATGCTATTAACCAATCTTGCTAAAAACAACAGTAGACATTAGCTTGAAACAAGTTTAGCAAACTTCACTGTATCACGTCACTTACAAAGCAGGTTGGCAACTCCTGCGCAGATGAACTGCCTAATGCAGGGTGTTTTTTACACTCACTCTTTTCCTTAAATAAACATGCACTAGCTCATAACTTGAGATTTACTGTCATGGATAAATAGCTGACAACCAAAGAAACATTAATAGGAACATTAAATTAATAACCAAAACAAAGTTAACTATCAGATTGATTTATGAAGTTAGGATAACTTTTTTTAATATGTCCATAACTCATCCTGACAGAAGCGAGAGAGCATTATTCACACAAGCTTATTTCCAAGTCTAAAGGTGCCTGCCAACCAAGATGAACCAAGCCCAACCTTCAGGCAATTGAAGAAAACAGACTATTGTTACACTAGTTTCTTACTAAGAGAAACACTTTCTATTAAGTGTTTGCTGTTGGCTTAGAAAAGCTTGAATATTGTGCAGAAATTTAACAAGCTAAAAAGAACCCACAACAAAACCTGTTAATATCCAAAAGGTAAATGTTTTGAGAAGATTAGCACGTTCAAATGCATATAAGTGCACGTTAGCTATAAAAGAATACTGGAAAGACTAAGATTTTACAATTTAACGATCGGTAGGTTCTGCACTTTATTTGTGTGGCTTTTTTAAGAAGAGTGTTAGAGAAAAGGATTTTTTTGTTTTTATTTACTTTTCTTACTAGCTCAGTGAACAGACTCTGATTTCTTTACTTTTTTTCCAAAACAAAGCTTAAACTAAACAACAGTAATAATTTGTGAATTCATGCATGTGAATCAAAGCCTCCTACACACTTTGAAAAGGTTAAAACAAATGGCAAAAACTCTCACATCCCTAGATACATACAAAAGGAGCCACCTACTGGCCTGTCATACAATCATGTGCACTTTTTTCTCTTTCCTTCTGAATAACAAGTCATTCTAGGACATTAGGAATAGAGTCAAATAAAACTAAGGTAATAAAATAAAAGGGTTATGCCAGGTAGAAGAATTTTTCAGATTATATATGGAAGTTACTCCAAATATTGTTTTAAGCTAATCAATACTGCTTTTTGCAGACTATGTCTCTCTTAAGTGATCAATATTGTTTATATTTAACCCTGCATGGATTTTATTTAAAAGAAAAACAAGACTTGTGTAATGAAAATGTTCTTAAATCTCAAGAAATTCTGATTTAAAGCTCCTGGAGCTCCCTAAACTCTCCCCCTTGCACTCATCATTATGGACTAATTCAAAGCCACCTGAAGCGAATGAGAGTCTTTCCTTTGACTTCAGTAGGCTTTGGGTTAGTTTGTATAAAATGATACATACCAAGTTTCATTATATTATCAGAATGCGTTGGTGGACAAGTTGGAAAATGTAAGGATTTTTAGCACTTTAAATTTGTTAAATATAAATAATGTCACCATGCATATTTACAAAAAATCCCCCCCAAACCCAATGTTAATTGTAAAGTGTTGGTTCAGATTTACAGAACAAAATATACATTATTTATTTTTGGTTACACTTTGTATCACTGTATTTCTGATGGAATTTCAAAGCTGTAATTACATTCCGCTCTCCTTTGTTGTGCATAGGGCTGTGTATCTGTTATCTGCCTGACTTACACCTCTGGCCCAGAGGTGGCTGCTTTTCCTTGGTGCTAGATACTGTTTGTAAAGCACTCAGGGAACTTTTGAGATGATAATTCCTTTGTAAATGCATTATCAAAACACAGATGAAAAGGTGTATTTTTTCCATAAAAAGAGAAGTGAATTTTTGACTAAGATGACAAATTCTATTAATATAATAGCTGGAAACCTGCATCCTATATACAACCGTTTAGATGCAATAAAATATTTTAAATCACTGAAGATTTCTCTATATACATATTTTGCTTTTATATGATGAAAAAAATCTTTAAAGGTCCAATCCGGTGTTCACTGAAGTGAATGGGAGTGTTTCCATTAATTTCAATAGTAGTTGGATTGTGCCCACAGTGGTGTCATACTCTGAAGAGTAACTAAGAAAATGGCATTATGGGGTTTCATGTTTATCATCCCTCAAATTATTCTGTATCAGACTGGCTCAGTTTGCAATTAAGATGATGATTTTTCTAGGTGAGAGCCCAGAAGACTCTGCCTGGTATCTGAAAGTAAAGCTCGCACACGGTTACCAGTGATAAAGATTCTGCAGCCAACACAGGGACTGAGCCTACAAACACTTAAGCAAGTAGCACTTACTCAAATGAATGGATCTACTGAAGTCAATATGACTACTCCAATGAGAAAGGGTGATAACTTGGGGAAATGGTTGGAAGAACTGGGTCCTTATTCTGTGTTTGATGCATCAGCCAGAAACTAATCCATCTTTACCCTCTCACAGCTGCATTACCTTTTAGTAATAACTAAGGCCATGTGTAAATCACAATTTCAGGGACCACATGGAAATAGTGAAATTAGCCCAAGACTAGATTTTTCCAGCCATGGGGAGGCGGAACTGGAAATACCCAGTTCCAGGGGAAATGGTGGGGGCACTGAGGGACCCTGCCGTGTGTGTGTGTGTGTGTGTGTGTGTGTGTGTGAGAGTGAAACTGAAGATATGTGAACGGGGCCTGCTCTGGCAGGGGGATGAGGGTGGGGTATGGATCTCACTCACCCCAATCTTCCCATCAGAGCAGGGCCCCCTCACACAACTGTTCATGCTCCAAGTGGTGGATCCTGGTTTCAGCTCCTGGGGTGTCGCTGGGTCACTATGAGGCTGGCCGATCTGCGGTTGCCTATCGCCACATGTTGTCGGTGTTTCCCCTCTCCCCCTGTCGCCCAGGAACCAGCAGCGGTGGTCTGGGCCAGAGCTGGGCTGAATGGCCAGTGCCATGTGCTGAGAAGCATCCCCTCCCAGAATGGAACCTGTCCACCACCTGTCTGCCCCCCTCTAGGCCTGGACTAGCCTGTCAACCCCCCACCAGCAGCCATCGCCTAGCAGGGAGGCGGAAGGTGGGATGCCTGTTTCCACCTCCCCGCTGTTGGAAACACTGTAGCAGATGGGGGGACGGAACATCGAGAGAAAAAGGGGGAAAATAGGCCACCGTGCCTATCCTGTGACATTAAAACACCTGTAACGCTGCCGTGATTATTTTTTAAACATAATTTACACAGGGCCTTAGTAATAACAGGAGTAGAAAGTAGTAAAAGCTTACTGACACAGTAGTAAGCAGGTAATAATTAGAATAACTCAACACATCTGCTCCCTGTATTTAAGAAAGTTCAACATCTTTGTGTGTAAACCACAGCTGTGTAATTAATTATATATATATAACTAGTTTTTTCTATGTTAAAAGAACAGTAAGGTTGCAAAGGCAAGCACTTAAACTTAAATTCTAGAATTAAAGTAGCAATGCACCCTTAATTTGGCCTCCTTGTGCGTATGCATTATAAAACTGTCTTTAATTACACAGCAACTTACTGTTTTCCTACAAGACCCGTGCTTCATTTGGTGTGCAGGATCAATGGTGATCGATTAATGGGTATTCCTTTTTAGTTTCATAATTTAATGTGTGGCCCTGGGCCTTGTTTAATGTACACCTCGAACTGAAAACAGAATTAATTTCCAAATGGGCTTTTCTATGGTGTTCATCACTATAGTATTTGAGTGCTTCACAAACATTTCATATATGTTCATAACATCCCTCTGAGGTAGGGAGATATTATTATTCCCATTTTACAGATGGGACACAAAGCAAGTAAGACCAAAACTGACAAGCATCCATAAATTTTGAGTGCCAAACTTGAGTTGGATAGGACTTGATTTCTGATTTTCCATTTTTAGCACTTTATATGTTACAAAGCACAGCTCCCCCCCCCGACTTCAGTTGCAGTGGTCAGCAGCTCTGCAAGTTTATCCCCAGTTATCTCAGGTGAGGCATAAAAAAAACGAGGAACACAAAATTAACGACCATCTGTGAAAAGTCTGGTTTAAGTGACAAGCCCACTATCAAGTGGGAATTCTGTGGCAGAGGCAGTGATCGAATCCATTTCTCCAGGGTGGCACTCAACTGCCTTAACTATCAGACAATCATGTCTCTTTCTGTAGCCCCTTGCCTCATATACTACAAAACCTGATCCCTTCCCTGAGCATCATCCATCTTGTGCACTGAATGAGGCAGGCGTATTGTGAAAAAAAAAAAAAACTCGAATGTGATCATGTAATTGAAGACTATATTATGGTGCATACATATAAGGGAATTAAGGTTGGAAGCAGCTCAACTCTGATCCTTCCCCCACGTACCACCTGCCACCCTATGCCCAGTGCAGGACTATGCCGACTTGCCACAATCTAGTACTTAGATTGTAAACTCTTTGGGAGTAGTGACTGTGCTTGTAATGCCTTGCCTATACTAGGATTTTTTGGACCTGTAATTCCTAAAGGCGGCACCTCCCCCAGGGGTAGCACTAAGTTCATAACACGGTAGCAGAACACCCAGTGTCTGTCTACACTGATACACCACCCTGTTGCTCAAAAAAGGACAACAATTTTTAGGGTAGACATGCCCTAAAAGGCCTCAGCTCCCTTTGGAAGAGCAGAAAGCCACAGATGAAGCCGGGATGGAGTCCATTAATCTTTCTGCCATACACACCAACACTGAGACCACTGAGTGGGAACAGCATCAAGAGAACATTCCCCCAGCAATTCCCCTGTGACAAGCAACATGTTGAGCAAGACCTCCACCTCCAACCTTCCTAGGGTGGCCTATAAAAGGCCCTAGCTCCCCCGAGAGGAAGAAAGTCCAGCAGGAAGCAGCATGTATATCTGCAGGGTATTAGGTAAGGATCTAATGACAAACCAGATCAATTGGGAATGTTCAAAAATAGACACTTTTTAAAAGCAATACAAATAGAAAGCAAGGTTTAAAAACCAAAACACAAAAAAGAAGAGAAAGGGTTACAATAAAAAATATAAAAAAGAAAAGGAGCGAGAGAGAAAGAAAGAGAAATCAGGCAAGGGCTACAAACAGACAACAAAAATGCAACTGAGCTTGCATTAACATAAGCAGGCAAAGGCTGCAGGAAAACTAAACGGGCAAAACAGGCAACGGCAAAACAATTGAAAAATAAATTATTGTGTTGCATCAATTTCCCCTACTCTACTTGCTTGCATGTTGCCCATTTAGACTGCCAACTCTTAGGGCAGGAGCCTGTAAAAATATCTAGCACACGCTTATAATCTAAAGAGTATGATGGTGTCATTTTTTGTCACAGTCACTTTTTAGACTGGTCATCAACGATGCCAGGGATTTATCATAGTAAGGTTATGTATTTTTATAAACATTTACAGTTGAACACTGAAAATACAAAATCTGTGGAACTATTTATTGCTGTGGGTAATGTTTTACTGAATTGCACGTTAAGTCTTTTTAATGTATATTTAAATATATTATTTCTTACTGGCATCTCCCATTGTTCAGTGTCACATACTCCTGTAATGAAATATCCAACGTCCTATCATCATGTCTTCAAGAGAAGCAGCAGAATGAAGGGGACAAGGAATACTTATTGAATGTCCTCACTTTTGTGGGTTGTAAGATCATACATGCCCATTCCCAGTAAAGGATGCAATCTTTACTCTAATAAAAGACCCTATAATAGCTCACATTTGGATACTTTGGGCTCAAAAGCCTTATTCTGACCAAAATTCCATCTGTTTTGGATTCTTTGGCTTCAATGGGATTTTTGAAGGCTGCAGATCGTATAAAAATGACACAAAAGGTTCAAAGCACAAATATGTTTATAAAGGAGTAAAATTCTGTTTTATTGGAAAGATTAACCCTTTTTTCAGCCATTTAACCAAATTTTAAATCACCAAAGACATTTCAACGATATAACAAAAAAAAAAGGCAGATGTATTAATGTGGACAGTAGCTAAATCTGGAATGATTTACTGTTCAACAGTTTGAAGTGGCATACTTCAGGGATATCTACACCTCTCATTTGCATAAGTAGCTGACATTAATAGCTTATTTGAAACACATGAAAAATAAAACAAGTGAAGAAAGGAGACAGGTTTTCCCCCAGCTATGAGAGGTTAACTATATTAAAAAGTTGAAGAATTAAATGTAATATTTGTAGCACTGTGATTTTGTAACAGATGAAAGGTTAAACCACAAAAGACACTTAACAAGAAATAATATTAAGGGTTTAAGTCAAAAGTTGTATTTTAGGTTTTACATATCCTACTTGGGGTGGACCAGCAAAAATATTGCCTATTGTGGTCTCCTGCCATAATAATCTGTTCACCGCAAGGTGCTGTTTGCTGCTACTCTGATCACGAGCAACGTACACCCAAGGCTTGCGCTTACTCCTGACAGCACCACACGTGGTAAAAACTGGGAGTTGACATGCTGTAAGAACTGCAGACCAGGAAGTGAGTAAACTGATGGCTAAGGCTGCGAGTTTGTGGCAGAGGTCACGGAAGTCACAGATTCCGCGACTTTCCGTGACCTCTGCAGCAGCTGGTGTGGCTGGCTCTGGGGCTGCCCAAGCGGCTCAGGACATTGTCCCCCCACCCTCCAGCAGGAGGAGTTTGGGTATGGGAGGTGATGAAGGGCTGAGGTTTGGGGCATGGGAGGGGATGAAGGCTCTGGGTGGGAGCTTACCTTGCGCGGGGGGCTCCCTGGAAATGGCAACATGTCCCTCCCTTAACACCTAGCCCCGCACACTGCCACCACTTGCAGGCACCACTGCCGCAGCTCCCATTGGCCGTGGTTCCCGGCCAATGGGAGCTGCGGGGCTGGCAATGTGTGGAGCTAGAAGCTGGCAATGTGCGGAGGGACATGTTGCTGCTTGCCAGCCCCCCCAACCCACCTACTCCCAGCTCCAGCGGGGGGTCCTGGGTTGTTCCCACACAAGCACCCCCGGACCACCCCCCCCCCCAAGCACCCATGGTGCCCTCGGGCCACCCTCCCCCCAAGCACCTGCACCCCCCCCCAAGCACCCACCTCCCCAAGTCCTCCCCACATGCCCACGCCCCCTCATGAGCACCCATGGCCCCCTCATGAACACCCACAGCACTACCAAGATTTAGTCAGGGGTATAGTACAAGTCATGGACAGGTCACAGGCCATGAATTTTTGTTTACTGCCCGTGTCCTGTCCATGACTTTTATTAAAAATACCCGTGACTAAAATGTAGCCGTACTGACAGCAACACCAGAGATTCCCAAACTTCAGAGATTCAGTGTCTCATGAGTGCCCCATTTCTCCCTCTCCATCTCCTCCACAGACAGCTGTGCTCCCAATCCCTGCTCAGCTGCCCCCAATCCTCTTGCAGCCCCTCCTGCAGCTCCAGCCAACCCTTCTCTTCCCATTGTCAGGCCGCAATCACTACACCAGGCTGTGCCTGCTGACTCCACCCACTGGCTCCAGCTGCTTCCTCCATGCTGCTGCCCAGACCTCAATCCCTGTGCCACTGCCTGCTGTCACTGGCCCAGCATCCAGGGCAAACGTGGGGCAGAATGTGAGGGAGTGGGTAGGGGAGTAACAGGCACTCTGAGGTGAGTTCACTCTCCAACTCCTCTTCCTGTGCCCTTCCTTTGCATGCCAGTCCAGTAACAGGCACTGTGGGGATGGGCACATTCTTCATCCTCTGCCCTGGTACCTCCCCTTGTATGCCAGCCACTGCTGGTGCTCCTGCCTGCA
The DNA here is from genome assembly GCF_011386835.1 of Chrysemys picta bellii. NCBI lineage: Eukaryota > Metazoa > Chordata > Testudines > Emydidae > Chrysemys > Chrysemys picta. Next base: position 194,706,796 of record NC_088793.1, read on the forward strand.
GAGAGGCACTGCCTCAGTCAGCTCCGACTCTTTGGAAAGCAGCAAGGCTGTAGTAATGTTCTACGTCACCTCAGGTCCTAGTGCCCCCAGGATAACTTTGTCACATACCCTGGGGCATGCCCCACAGTTTGAAAACCTATGCCCTATATTGATCTTGAGCAATATGGAAGAATCTTACCTTTATGCTTGGGAGAAGAGAAGTTCCCTGTACCTTCTTTCCCCTTCTGCACCAGCAAAAATTAAGGGCAGGATTCACATACTGTACTGACACCACTAAGGTTAAAGTTACAGTTAAGGCTACAGTTCAACCATTACACATAGTACTGTCGTTTTTAAATAGAAAATGTTTGGTTTTGGTTTGCTGTAAGGTCTGAGGCCCCATTGATACATATTAATGGGGTCATATAAGGAAAGTAAGTGAAATGGCTAAATTTGTAGCACATATTTATAGTATACACCAGAACAGTTCTGAGTATTTGGATCCATAATGCAAACATTCTAGGAAAAGTATGCATGATCAGAGGGCAATCTTTAAATCTCCCTGCCGAAAATAAAAACGAACAGCCAAACTACTACATAATTAGGATACTTATAAAGAAAATGCTAGTACAGAATATTCTTAACTCTAAAGGCACTAATCAAGCCATTATGATTCCTATTTATCTATCTTGACGCTGAAACTCCTGAACCTATCAGTTTAAGCAGGTTTACACTCCCTGAAGCAGCCTGAACAGTTACTGACAAAATGGTAAATAGTTATCCTATGGTCATCACTACTGAGTATACTGTCAAACCATTCATATTCACAGTAAAATAAATGATGCATTGTTTTTGGTGGCTAGCTGCTTCACAAAATTAACTGTACTTTGGTTAGTTGTATTAAGCTTCACCTCCACGTCCAGACATGCTAGGCTTGTTCTTCACGCATTACCAGTCACAGCCTCTTCTAACCAGTCTCCTTGGTTTAGAGATAGAATTATTGTTGCTGGTGTAATTATCTTCAATCTGTCTGTTTTTATGTATTTGTTTAGTGCTCTCAGATCTAGAATGGGTCTCCATCCTCTGTTCCTTTTCAGTATCAGGAAATATTTGGAGTAGAAACCTTTCCCAGTGAGTTGATCGGGAACTGGTTCTATAGCACCGAGGCTTAGCAGGTGGTTTATTTCCGGACGGAACAGTCTCTCGTGAGAAAGGTCCCTGAAGACGGATGGGGAGGGAGGTAGGTAAAATGGATTGAATAACCCTTGGAAATGATCTCCAGTACCCATTGTTTGATGATATATTTTTCCAGTTTTGCTGAAAAAGAGCAAGGCAGTGTCCGAAGGGATGTAGATGGTTTCAATACTGGAGCAACGGATGGTGGGAGTGGTAACTTGGGGCCCCAACCAATGTATCAAAACTGATGCTTTGACATTGATGGCTGTACTGTTGAAGTTTGAGGTTGTCGGCTTTTGTTTCTGCAGCCGATGGTCTCTTCTATTGGGGTTCGCAATATCTTTGGGGTGGAGGAAACTGGGTCGGTCAGGATCTTTGCAATATTTGTGTCTTACTATATTTTCTTTTTTTATGCTGTGTATAGCTCCCTAAGAAGTGTAGCGTGGCGTTTGAGTCCTTCAGTCTATGAAGTGAAGCCTCTGTCTTCTCTGCAAAGAGTTTGGATCCCTCGAATGGAAGATCCCCCACTGTCGTTTGTACTTCCATTGATAGACTGGAAAGGTGAAGACAGGAAGCGCTCTTCATCACCACTGCTATTGATATAGACTGGGCCGCTGTTTCCATGGCATCTAAAGCTGTCTGTAGCGCTGTCATTGCTAGCAGTTGGCCTTCGGCAATGATGGCTTGGAATTGCTCTCTTTGATCATTTGGGAGGTGATCAATAAATGCATTAAGTTTTTTGTAGTTTATACGGTTATATTTTGCCATCAGGGCCTGGTAATTTGCAAACTGTAGTGATGGGGAGGAATATGATTTTCTGCTGAATAGGTCCAGTGTTTTCCAATCCTTGCTGTAGGGAGCTGATTTAGCATGGTGCTGTCTTCCATGTTCATTTATAGCATCTACGACAAGCGAGTTCAGAGATGGGTGTGAGAAATGAAAATCCACACCCTTAGAGGGGACATAGTATTTTTGGTCTGCCCTTTTACATGTGGGTTTTATTGAGGCCGGCATTTGCCAAATGATCTTAGTTGGGTCTAATAGTGTCTCGCTGAGCGGAAGCGCAATCCGTGATGATGAGGACATATGTAGGTGTCCAGCAATTTGTGATGCAAATCCTTTACCTTTTCAAGGGGAATCTGAAGTGCATTTGCAACCTTCTTGGTGAGGTCCTGAAATTGTTTAGAATCATCTGCCACTGAAGGTGGAGGAGGCATCACAACCTCATCTGGCAAGGATGAGGAAATACTCATAGACGGAGTAATATCCTTGTCCAGTCTAGTCTCCTGCTCCTCAAGGGGTCTAGAAAGGGAGGCTGAGGGGGATAGTCTTCTTCTCTCCCTCTGGGAGACACCTGAGGTCTTAGAGAGCTGGTGTCTGTATGCTGCCCAGGGGTATGGCCACTAGGGTGGCGCACAGGGCATGGGTGGTGGTACCCAAGGGTGTCCAAACCAAGTTGGTGGTGGAGGTTCTGTACGTGGCTGCAGTTGAGGGGTCCCTGGATGTTGTTCTGCTGAGCTGTTCCTCCAGGCTAAAGATAAGTTGTCATCCTCTTCCCTGTCTCTTCACTTAATAAAAAGTGGAGCAGACACAAAGGCTGGTGATAAGTGTTTTGGAACCATGGGGGATTCTGGAGACAGATGCAGAAGGTGCTGGTATGCCGGTACTGAGTAATGGGGATTCTGGAGTTTCTGAAACGAACGGGTCCCTGGAGAAACGAAATTCCAGTGGGATGTGTCTCAGCTGGTTTGTTGGTGCTGGAGTCTGTGGTGACCATAGCCTCTTATGGTGCAATGATAGTCCAGAAGAGGGCTCCCTGATGAAAGTGCTTGGTACCACAGTCTTCCTTGTCTCCGGCAGTGCTGTTTTAGTAGAGGCGGTACGGTATCCATCTCCTCTTTTGTCACATGGTGTCAACGCCATTGAGCCGGTGCCCCTCAGGTCTTTAGGTTTGGTGGCGGTACTGGTAACTGAGGAACCTAATGCCTCATGGCTATTGTGCTACAACTCCATGGGTACTAAGGTCACTGATTTTGCCAAGGATCTCTTCTTCCTGATCTGTTCAGCCTTGGGACTTGCGGCCCTCTTTTTCAAGCTCTTATGAGAGGAATCCGTAGATTTCCTCTTTGACTCCACCACAGTTTGATGTCCTGTGGATTTTAGTCTCATGAGGGACCGTTGCTCCAGGGGAGTCTCAGGCCGGGACTCAGAGAGCTCTCCATCATCAGGTACTTGAATTTTAGTTCACGGCTCTCTCTTGTTCTTGCCTTTAATTTCTGACAGAAGATACACTTCTGAGGTATATGAGCGTCATCCAAACAGCAAATACAGTGCGAATGGCCGTTGCTGACTGATATCACCTCTCGACAGGAGAGACAGCACTTGAAGCCCGGGCATACTTCTTGTGGAGGGGAGGATAACAATTTAATAAGGACAGAAAGGTAACAGTTTTTTAAGTCAAACGAGTCTTTTTAAGTCTTTGTTTTTAGACGAAAAAGAAAAAAGGGAAGGTAATAAACTAACGAAAACTCTATTAGCTACTATAAAACTGAAAACAAGGTCTAAATCTAATCAACTATTGGACTCTACTTGTTGCTCTGTCTCAGGCCTAAGGCGATTGAGAAGGAACTGTTTAGTGAATTTTCAGTATATTAGCACAGGTGCCTGGCCATCTCTCTTTTCATATTAATTGTCATCTCAATCTCAGTTAGGCTAAGACAAGGCTGTATGTCCATTAAGATTTTTTTAAAAACTGTGTTAAGGGCTACGTTACAGTGGCAGGTGAGTGATCTTTATATGTAAAGCTTTTGAAATCCTTCATGCCAAATGGTGCTTGGGAACTGGCCTTTCCAAATAAGCCTATGTATTGATACACAGCCTGTTGGGACCACGTAGTGGGTGGTTTTCAAAAACTTTTTTTATTTTGGTCAGGATAGGGAATTCTTTGACTTTTCAAGGATCAGAAACATCTGGTTCAGGTTCCTTTCAGCTTCCATTACAACCAGTTGCTGTAGTTCCCTGGAGTGAGTGAACTGACACCAAGGCCAGACATGACATCGTCATCTTTAATAGGGAATCACGAGTCCTTAACAGTAATCTGGGAGACTTGGAAACTGTATGAGTTACTTGCCTGTCTTTTGGATGAAGGAAACTTTTATCTGGGTTGTATGTAATAGTAAGCTTGGCAGAATTCAATTGTTATATTTTGATTATTTTGTCAGATATCAATGTTTATTGTTAACCATTTTTTTTAGATATTATTGATTTAAATGTTCACAGCTGTGCAAAATTATGGGTTTTAAGCTTTTTCTCTTATCTATTTAAATTTTCACAGTTGCAGGAAATTATGGAAGGGGGCCAGACAATTATTTAATGACAGTAGATGTTGAGATTCAAAAAGTTCAAACTTTATAACTGTTAAAACACAAATTGTCAATATCACATGTCAACATACACAAAGTCAAATCAAACCCTAATGAGCTCTCAAGTGGTATTTTTCTTACTTGGCCTCTATTTGTTACTTTCAATTATTATTGATGGAAATATTTTTTCATTGATTTATGTGTGTACAATATTTGACAAAGAGGCAGTTACACACAGGTTGGGAATGCAGGTTTTTACTTATCTGGATGATCAAGGATAGCAAACATCTTAGAAAGAAGTGAGACAGAGCTCATTCTAAATTACTAAAGTCCCAGCTGATAACTGGTGTACTGTACTTACAGTAGGAACTCTGCTATACCTCATGCTGTCATCTCTGCCCTTTTGTTCTCCTGTTTAGGCATTTTCCACTCTCCAAACCTCCTTTCCCTTCATGCCTCCTGGGTAGAACTGGTTCTCCCAGCTCAGGCAGTTTCCTTAACATACACATTGTTCTGACTGAGCACAAGTTGTTCACCTTAACAACTTCTTCTGATTGTTCTGTAGCTTCTTCCAGACAGAGTCGGTGATACCCTTATCAGCCCAGGGCTGATTCATTACTCATTAAGGCATTCAGTGATACTGAAATTTCATAAAACTAAACAGAATTTGTAAGCAGTACATAGACAGATTCTGCACATCATCTCAGGAGGTTTAGGAATTTCTGTAGTAGGAACAGTGGGATGCTGCCATTCAGAACCTGGTTACTGGAGTTTCCTGCCTCCTTTCATGTTAGGAGCAATGACGTAAAGAATGGTGATCTATTACAACATGCATCTTTGAAGAAGAGAAGTACACAGAGCCTGATTTTCAGGGATGTCTGTTCAGATGGTTAACCCTGGACATGACTCTAGGCCCTTTCTAAAAATATGCCTCGGTTTTCAGTATATCACAAAACCCACATAAGTGCGTTAAAAAGTAGCTGAGTTAGACACATAAGCACGTCTACAGAGAAACTCATCAAGCCCTTCTACCCTGGCAATCCACTTAGTTGTTTCTAGCTTAAGCCAATTTTCAATTGATAGACGTCCAAGTTTGCTGATGTGCTGAAATCCATGTTGTTCTTCCAGTTTCCTTCATTAGCACACTAAATGCCTCTGTTACATGTTCAAATAAGTTACAAAAGCCAAATGTGTGAAGCCACATGGCCCTTCAGGGTAAAAACACCTTCGCCTACTACTTGGGCAATGGTGAAGTCCCGAGTTCAAGATGGATTGCATTGTAGTAAACAGAATTGAATGCACATGAAAGCATTTCTACTAACTCAGCTGCCCACACTACAAGGTTAATTACAGTTGAAAATTGGACTTAGGCACTTTGGGACCAGATCACACTGTAGAAGTTTTAATTTTTGGATGTAAGCAGGCTTAGGGAAATCTCATTCTTAGATGCTTCATGCTGAAAATTGTGCTTCAGGGTTGCTTTCAAAACCTCCATGTCATTTTGATGGGTAACGCAGTTAAAAGTCTTTGTAAACTGTATCCTGAATATGTACCTCTCATGTATCAAAGAAACCTTTTAGGGGCAATTTCCACCCAACAATCTTAAGCTTTTTAGATCTATATATATTTGGCATGATGTCATTTGTAGTTTTATGTGACCAAGGAATCTGATTAACATTTCTAACACATGGAAGAAAAACCAGTTACAATTGCTCTTTCAAAAATTTGCAGCAGCGTCTATTGAATTTTCTTCAGTCTTCTTCTGTTCAATATTTCAACAATGATTTAGATAATGGCATACAGAGTACATTTATAAAGTTTGCGGATGATATGAAGTTGGGAGGGGCTGCAAATGCTTGGGAGGATAGGATCAAAATTCAAAGTGATCTGGATAAACTGGAGAAATGGTCTAAGTAAACAGGATGAAATTCAATAAGGACAAATGCAAAGTATTCCACTTAGGAAGGAACAATCAGTTGCACACATTCAAAATGGGAAATGACTACCTATGAAGGAGCACTGCGGAAAGGGATCTGGGGGTCCTAGTGGATTCCAAGCTAAATATGAGTCAACAGTATAACACTGTTTTAAAACACACAACAACGAAACATCATTCTGGGATGTATTAGTAGGAGTGTTGTAAGCAAGACACAGGAAATAATTCTTCCTCTCTACTCTGTACTGATTAGGCCTCAACTGGAGTACTGTGTCCAGTTTTGGGAACCACATTTCAGGAAGGATGTGGACAAATTGGAGAGAGTCCAGAGAAGAGCAACAAAAATGATTAAGGGTTTCATAAACATGACCTATGAGGGAAGATTGAAAAAACTGGGATTGTTTAGTTTGGGGAAGAGAAGACTGAAGGGGGGACATGATAACAGTGTTCAAGTATATAAAAGGTTGTTACAAGGAGGAAGGAAAAAAATTGTTCTCCTTAACCTTTGAGACTAGGACAAGAAGCAGTGGGCTTAAATTGCAACATGGGTGGTTTAGGCTGGAAATTAGGAAAAATTCCTAACTGTCAGGGTAGTTAAGCACTGGAATAAATTGCCTGGGGAGGTTGTGGAATCTCCATAATTGGAGATTTTTAAGAGCAGGTTAGACAAACATCTGTCAGGGATGGTCTACTTAGTCCTGCCTTGAATGCTGGGGACTGGACTAGAAGATCTCTTGAGATCCCTTCCAGTCCTACAATTCTATGATTCTTCTTTAAAATCCTCAGAAAGGTCTAAAGCAATATTTATGCTTCACAAGCAGTTTTAAGATTATCTATTAATGGCTGCAATTATTTTCTATGAAAACAGAGACGTTAATTTCAGCTGTACTTTCTACTTTATAAGTAAGAATATCTAAACTTTTCCACTTTTTTAACACTTAGGGCTTGTTTTCTCTACTGGGGTAAGTCAACCTAAGTTACGCTATTCCAGCTACGTGAATAACTTAGCTGGAGTCAACGTAGCTTAGGTCGATTTACCCCAGTGTCTTCATTGCGCTGCGTTGATGGAAGATGCTCTCCAGTTGACTTGACTTAATCTTCTCGGGGAGCTGGAGTACCAGGGTTGACCAGAGAGCACTCTGCTGTCGATTTAGCGGGTCTTCACTAGACCTGCTAAATTGACACCCGCTGCATTGACTGCAGCAGCGTCGATCTCCCTAATAGTGAAGACAAACCCTTAACCATATCATAGTTTCCCCTAAACAATGTAATCATTTAGACTCCTCCACAAAATTATCTTTCATTTATTTTGAAATAGCATTTGTTGACAGTTATAGCTCCTTTACAGCCTTACTGTTGTGCTTCAGCATCATAACAGCTCGCAAAATAAATCTAACACAACTTGATTATTTTTCAACATATTAATGGAACTTTCCAGAGAGGGAGAATGATTAGATACAAATTGAGAGTGACTGGATTTAAGATCATATTCTTCTGTTTTTGAAGTAACATTGCATGTTGCAAGCTCAGCAAAACTTTCCCAGTCATTTCCCTGTCTTTTTGGTTTTCTCTTAGAAATTCTCATTCCTCTCATCTGTTAACCTACTAGAACTTTCTGCCAACTCAGTTCATGGCATCACTTTGCCTACAGTAACTCTCTAGTTGCTGCTATCAATACCACCTCTTCCAATGCCAACATAATCCCAAATCATCTACACTCTCAGCAGCATTTACATTTTGCTGCCTCTTCTACAGTGTCATACCTGTATCTTTCAATGTGTTTCTGGACAATTCCATTCCTACAGAGTGTCCTTCAAGCTTTATTCAGTTTTTTATTACTGATTACATTGTTTACATTATCTCTGCTTTCCCCTCCTCGCTAGTCACCTTCCTTCTCACTTGGATTGACATCATGGCACCTACACTTCTAAACTTGTTAACAAGTAACTAGCGCACTCACCAGTTAAACTGATTTACATACATAGCAATTTTCTGTTAGTGCAATGCTGTTCACTTGGTGGGGCACAAGCTAGAGGTGGGCCGAGAGGAAGCAGCATCTGATGAGTAGTACCCACACTAGCTGAGGGTATGGCAAAATACTGAGTCTCTAGGGCTCACTGGGAAACTAGGCAGGGGACGGCAGGAATAGCTCAATCCCCTCCTGCTGCTACTGCAACTCTGCCTCTTGTCTCTCTTCTTCCCTCTTCCACCCAACACCTAACCCCAGAGCATCTCCTAAATCCCATTTCCTCTGCCCATGCAGTGTTCAGCACCACGTACAGGAAGCACCTGTTTAGTGAGCTGAGGGCTGCACAGGTGGGCAAAGGAAGGAGAGGTGAGAGAGAAGAAATCCCACCAGCATTTTCCTCCTCTATCAGCACCAGCCTATCTAACTCAACAACCCTAGCCTCACAAGCCTCCCATTCAGCAGCAGCAGTAGTCCCAACCACAAAATGGTTAATAAACGACTATTTTGCGCCCCAAATCCCACAAGATAGTGGATAAAAAGGACTCTAGGATGTGGTGGGTTGCAGGACTTTATTTGGCCATTTAGTGAGTCACAGACCAAAGAACGTTGACGATCACCGTGTTAGAGAACAGAGAATTAATGTAAAGACAGCTAGATTCAATTCCTAGTTCAATCATGGACACTGTGCACAGCAGGCTTGTACAAATTACTTAACAATTTAGTCACTTAATCTCTCCATATCTCAGTTTACTCATCTCTAAAATGGGAATTATAATATTTTTCCTCTCGGAAGGGTGTGCCTAAATTAGTGTTTGTAAAGTGCTCAGACTTCCTTCAGTGGAAGGTTCTAAGGAATTGCTTAACATTATCATTATTATTAACAAATGAGTTACTTGTGCCAACAGTCCATCTCCTGTTTCACCATTACTTTATATTTCCTACCATGTGAAGTAACTAATTTTTTCATTTTGTTGTTTAAGTGGCAGTAGTTTTTGTGATTACTCAGTAGTGCTTGTCAAAGAAGAGCTTTTGTTCTATAGATAAAGATCAATGTAGAATGTAAAAGTACAAGCAAGGAGATAGGCCATGCTAAAAGGATACTTTCAGAATTGTAACCACCTTTGTTACAGAAGTATAAATAATACAGAGTACGGGTTGCAATAATGTAAAAAATGTTCATATTGAAAAATACTTCAAATTAAGTACGTTCTGAATATCATATCACCCTATCAATGATTCAAGAACCTCCCCTCTGCCCAAAAAACCCACCCTGCTCCCTATGTCATGGTTTCACATTGCAGTTGTTCCATTGCTATTCAGATACTAAAAATTACACCAACAAAATTATTGTGAGTTAAGGCTGCTTCCTTAAATTTCAGTGTATCTACGCATTAGTTTTAGAACAGTGCATGATGTGAAATTTCCATATTACACACTTCAAACTGTTAAAAGAACATCAAGGGTGCAAAGTCAAGCACTAAAAAGTTAAGTAAATGCATGGATTAAGGTTGCTATACAACGTTAGTTTGGCCCCGTTGCGTGTATCCATCATGACACTCTTTAATTAAACGATAACTCCCCCCTCCCCCGACCCCTTTTAAACTTTAAACATCAAAACGTAATGGTGATTTGTGTGTGTAATTTCCTAGGTTTTTAAAAAAGCAAACTGCAGAAAGAGACATTCCATCATGCAGAATCATATAGACATTCACATGGGGTCATCAGCACAGCTGGAACCTTTAAATCTACAACACATTTGTCTGGCACTTGAGCAGTAGTAGGTTACCTCTCTAGTGGCTGGCCGTACAGAGGATAAGAGAGAGACATTTTGCAAGAGGGTTTTCACTGTTATTTGCTGACAGCAGAGGAGTTCTGAAGCTCAGGAATCTTGGGATCCATTTCAGGCTCTGGAGGAGTGTGTACTCTAGTGGTCAGACACTTCTTCCACTGTATTCCCGGTCCTGACACCTCTGCCTTTGTCCCCCACAGCCAGGGCCGGCTCCAGGCACCAGCTTAACAAGCAGGTGCTTGGGGCGGCCAAGGGAGAGGGGCGGCATGTGCAGCAATTCGGGGGCGGCAGGCCCCTCACTCCCTCTAGGAGCGAAGGACCTGCCGCTGAACTGCCGCCACCGATCGCGCCTTTCCCCCCCCCCCCCAATTGCCGCCGCCGGTCGCGATTGCGGCTTTTATTTTTTTGCTTGGGGCGGCAGAAATGCTGGAGCCGGCCCTGCCCACAGCCTATCGCTGTCCCCGTCCCGTCTTTACCACACTCTCTTCCTGGCTCCTTGTCCCAGCCTCCTCGCCTAGCCAGTCCTACTATCCATCAACCCAAGCTCCTCATCACAGTCCCAGTCTCTCTCTGCTGACTCCTTGTCTGACCCCAATCTTTCCGGCATCCTGTCTCCCAGTCCCAGGCACCTTCCTCAGGCTCTTCATCCCAGTCTCCCTCTCAAGCTACTTGCCTCAGGCTCCTTCACTAGCCAGTCCCAGTCACCTCCCTTGGGCTCCTCAGCCAATCTCAGTGCCCCCCCCCCCAGCACACTGTCCCAAATTTCTTGCCCATCCACTTCCTGTTTCCCTTCACCCATAGCTCCTCATCCTGGCTCAGTTCCTCTCCCCAACTGGCTCCCAATCCCAGTCTCCCCACCCCCAGCCTCTCCTCCTCAGACTCCTTATTCCAATCTATGACTTCTATCACCACCCCCTGCCCATCTACTCACACACAAACACCCCACCCCCAGTCCAGCTATTGTCCTCTCTGCACTCCACTCAGACTGATTCCTCCCCTAAGCAGCCTGGGTGCCAGCAGGGAGATCACTGAAAGCACAGGAGAATCTCCCAGATCTCAGTTCTGGTGCTCAGTGCCACAGTGCCCCACAGCAGTCAGAAGCAGCAATCACAGGGAAAGTTCTGCTTAGCTTTTGCAACCTTGGGCTGGAACATGCCCAGGACAGACAAAATCTTTGGAGAATTTAGATGCCAGATAATAAGCTTCTACTGAGCATGTGCAACATGTGATATTTCAAAGGCTTCTAGCTTGGCCAGCTCTGGGCAGTTTTTAACAAAAACAGCACAAGCTACATTCTTGACATAAAGGCCAAGCACCTGCCAAATTTCAAATTTATTGTCCAAAACCACGGTGAAGCTACAGCTGTTCAACAAAAAGGTTGTAAGATTTAAAAAAAAAAATGGGCAAAACAATGTATTTTCCCCAATCTCCTTTTCAGACATGACTGAATTATTTTTGCTGAAGCAATAAAAAAAAATCCATCCTGAGACAGACACCCAGCATAGAAAATTTCAGCCAAAACGGTTAAAGGTTGGCAAAATTATAAGCAACTGAAAATAGGGTCTTCATAATAGGAAGTGTCAGGTAAGGACACGTCTTAAGTAAGGACATGTCTATGCTTCAAGCTGGGGTCTGATTCCCATCTCGCATGAACGTATTCATACTCCCATCTGAACTAGCACCCTATAAATAGTAGCACAGCTGCAGCAACACAGACAACAATGGCATGGACTAGCCACCCTCTATATGTATCCAGGGGGGTTCAAGTGGGTTTGTACTCAGGGCCGCTAGCCCATGCTGCCACTGTCTGGGCTTCAGCAATCACACTTTTTAGTGTGTTAAATCAGATGAGAGCTAGCATGAGTATGTCTACATGAGCTGGGGATCACAACCCTCACTCGTAATGTAGACATAGCCTTAAGGACTCACTACCAGCTCCACCTATCATGTACCGCTATATCGAGACACAACCCATTGTAATGAATTTGCCGAGCAGCAACAGTTCTGCAGAGTGCAATGTGATGAACCTGTTAAGGGTGGACGTGATGCTGCTTGTCTGGCTCCTCATTAAGGCAGCCAGGAGGAGAAGATTTTGTGGAAGTTGGGAAGAGAGTTGGAGATCTGGAGGGACACCGACGACGAAGGCAGATATTCATGGTGGCAGCTCAGGTGGAGTTTCTGGTGTGGCCAAGGTGCAATTGGGTCTATCTTGGTTTAACAGTTAACGGGACTCACGTGCATGTAGTAGATAAGAAAATGTACATAATGTAAGAAGTACAAATTATGCCATACTTGATGCTCTGACATCACTCTTTCTTCAACAAGGGAAACAGATGTGTTTTAAGAGCCCCAAATCGACCACTGCTCAGAATGGTGCAAGAATATTAAGGCATGTGCAAAAAAGCAGTGCAAGGAACGATGGTCTGGTAGTTAAGGCAAATGATTGGGACTTGAGAAATCTGGATTAGTTTCTCAGCTCTGCCCAGATTTCCTTTGTGGCCTGGGGAAAATCACTTTTGCCAAGATTTTCAAAAACAGGCTTCAAGCTAACTTTAGACTTCTAAATCCATAATTAGGCACCGTGATGGGGTGCGCTCCCCACATTGGCCCTGAAAGAGTTGAATTAGGCCAGAAGGGCCCAATCAGCTAAGTAAGCTGCAAATGGGGGAGATTTAGGTGGTGTGGAGGGCACTAATTAGAAGGAAGCTCACCTGTGAGGGAACAAGTGGGGCTTCTATAAAGCCAGGAGGCTGGCAACAGTGCCAACCTGTAATCTCTTTCCCTGAGGTAAGGGAGAAGGAAGGGGGCAGGGATCGGAACCCCTGAGAAAGGGTTTACCTAGCAGGCCAAAGAGAGAAAGCTGGAGAATAAAAAGCTTGGAGAAGCATAGTAAGAAGTAGTCCAGGGCCAAGACCAGGCTGGTATATCTGCAGACCTTAACTGCTTGCTACTGGGCTCTGAGCTGGAACCCAGTGCAGAAGGTGGGTCTGGGTTCCCTTACCCTCCACTGCAGAATGGCATTGCGTGAGGCAGTGAACAAGAAGACAGCTTGAGTCACTGTGGGAGTGACAGTCAGGTCAAAGAGCGTAAGGATTGCCTGACACTACTGGTACTGAAGGACTTTGAAAGACTCCCATGGAAGGGAAAAATCACAGTGTGACCTGGCCAGAGTTACAAAGTCACAAAGCAGCTATTTTGTATTTGTGCATTTGATTTATCCTTCCTAACTGTAGTACTTTCCACTTGTCTTCACTGAATTTAATCTTGTTAGTTTCAGACCAATTCTCCAATTTGTCAAGGTCATTTTGCATTCTAATCCTGTCCTCCAAAATGCTTACAACCTCTCCTAGCTTGGTGTCATCTGCAAATTTTATAAGTATTCTCTCCCCTTCATTATCCAAGTCATTAATGAAAATATTGAATAGTACTTGCACCAGGACTGACCCCTGGGGACCGCACTAGATACACCCTCCCAGTATGACAGTGAACTACTGATAACTACTCTAAGTTATGCTACTTCGGTCGACTTACAGCGGTGTCTCCACCACGCTCTCCCGCCGACATACTTTACGCTTCTCAGGGATTTGGAATACAGAAGTCGATGGGAGAGTGCTCTGCCATCGACTTAGTGGGTCTTCACCAGACCTGCTAAAATTGACACTGCTGCATCGATCACAGGAATGCCAATCTAGTCGTAAGTATAGACATGGCCTGGGACGTCACCAGTTCTCCATGAATTCTCAACAATACTTGCTAATGGTTTCAAGATTGCTTCACCTAGTTTCTTAAGTACCCTAAGATGAACTTCATCAGGCCCTACCAACTTGAATACATCTAACTTATCTGAATATTCTTTAACCTGTTCTCTATTTCAGCTTGCATTTCTTTCCTCTTGCTGTTAATATTGTGTTGAGTATCTGATCACCATTTACCTTTTTAGTGAAGACTGAAGCAAAATTAAACACCTCAGCTTCTTGATATCATCAATTATTTGCTCTCCTTCCCTGCTAAGTAGAGGACCTACACTTTCCTTCATTATTCTCTTGCTCCTAATGTATTTAAAGAATCATTTCTTATTGCCTTTCATGTCCCTTGCTGGGGTAACTCATTTTGTGCCTTACTCTTTTTGTCCCTACATGCTTGTGGTATTCTTTTGTACTCCTCCTCAGCAATCTGTTCATATTACTTCTTTTTATAGGATTCCTTTCTGATTTTCAGGTAATTAAAAAGCTCCTGATGAAGCCATATTGGCCTCTTACTATTCTTCCTATCCTTCCTAAGTATTGGGATAGTTTGCAGTTGTGCCTTTAATATTATCTCCTTGAAAAATTGCCAGCTCTCCTGAACTCCTTTTTCCCTTAGATTTTCTTCCCGGGGAACCTTACCTACCAATTCTCGGAGTTTCTTAAAGTCTGCTTTTTTGAAATCTTGGCCATAATTTCTCTGTGTTTCTGTTATCTGTAAAAGTGAGGTTAATAATATTTTGTCTGTCTCATCTATTTAGATGTTTAGCTCTTTGGAGCAGAGACTGTATCTGAACATGTATATGTACATCACTTAGCTCAATGGGGCCTGATCTCCGTTGGAGCCTCTAGGCACTACAGTATAATGATTATTTGTTATACAAAGAAGTTCTTTGCTTTTGCCAAATACCAAACCTTGATATTTTAGTTTGTATTTAATTTCATTGCTTTTTAATGGCAGTCTACAAAAGAATATGGGGTGGGAAAAGTGAGTCAGTGAAGTCTGTATTCAGGAGCAAAGGGATAATATCTCATCAGTGGAAATCCCTTTCTTGGATTCTCTGGATCCTGGTTATACCATAAATCGTGCTACTGCAGATGCTCCATTGCCCTGGTAACTGTACACGAACCTGCACATCCCTCCTTGCTGGGATCTTGCTCATCTCTGACAGAAGCATGGAGCCTGCACAGCTCCCCACTATTGTCGGAAGCTTTTAAATGAGAAGGGAATTGCTTGGCTGCATGAAACTATGAGTACAGGGCAATGGTACTGAATACTGGCACTGTTTTCCACAGGTGATGTGGATTTTTTCATTCCTGCAGGTAACGAAGGCACAGACAGCACAGCTGCTTCTGGGGTCCAGAAGCCACCTGGGCCCATATGCTGCTAGCCTGAGTATGCAATGGTGTCTGATCAAGTTATTGCTGACTGGCACAGGAAAGTGTCCTACCGCTGAGGAAGAAATAAGACTGCCCCTCCCCCCCCCCTTTAGAAATCTTTCGGAGAGGATTGCCGAGAACCCCCATGAAAGTTTCTTTGAGATTTCGCAGATTGTTTATGTATACAGGACATCCCTGTATACATAAACAATGGCTCCCATTGCCTAACTCTACAGGGGAATGATAGGTAAATAACAATGCTACCTCTTGTTGTTGCACTGCTCTCTCTTCTAGCATGAATACATTAATTAAAAGTCAATAGCTGTGTCTTATTAAGTTAGGGGCGCCATCAGTACATCATTGGAATGGGAAATACAATTACACACTTACCCAAATTTCCTCCCCCTGCATCAGGCTCGCCTGTGTTCGACTACTGGCACTGACTGCACTGCGGTGGAGTCTCAAACAGGTCCTGGCTCACAGCATAGCTGGATCCCTTGGTTGCATGTTCCCCATCCTCCTTTCTGATCATGCCAGGGGCCTGTGGCTTGGGCTCCTTGGAGGTATCCATGGTGGTGAGTTCTCCACCAAGTACAGCATGCAGCTCTTCGTCAAAGCAACAGGTCTGCGGCTTGGCACCAGATCAACTGTTGGCCTCCCCGGCCTTCTGATATGCCTGATGCAGTTCCTTTGCTTTCAGGTGGCACTGCTGCCAGTCTCTGTCATACCCCTTCTCCTGCATCCCCCGTGCCATCTGCTCATAGATATCTATGCTTGGGTCTGTAGCTGTGCTTGTACAATCTCTTCTCACCACAGGCCCAGGAGATCCAATATCTCCTGTCCACTCCACGTCGGAGCATGTGTGGAGTGTGTAGCCAGCATGGTCAGTTGCACGTAACAAAGGAGAGCTCACCAATGTGCTCACCAAGCTGGACAATCACGAAATGGCACTTCAAGAATGTGCAGGGCTTTAGAGGAGAGGGGGGCCTTCTGGTCTCCATGACCCTGGGGCAGAATCAAGCATTAAGGGCCAGCTGCTGGTGGACTGTTAGGGTCGACATAAGTAACACAGTGTCTACACTTGCACAGCATTGACTTCAGTACATTGACCATGCCCAGTGCCGCTCGAGCGGGTGGTGTTACTATGTCGGCGTAACGGGGCACGGATATCAGTGGGAGACAAATTTAAGTGTAGACCCTTGGACAAGTAGGTGGATGCAAGGCAGCTTATGTTGACCTAACTTGCTAGTGTAGACCAGGCCTGAGACTCTTTCCTTTCACTGAATGCTGAGGAGACAGTGAGATCCGTCCCTGGGGGCCGGAGACATCAGCAACCAATCTGACTAATTAAGTTCTGACTAATTAAGCAGTGGTTTGATAGGTATGACAAGGAATCCCATTCAACTCTTAAATGGAATGGTGATTGCTACAACACAGGGCCTGAAGGACAGTAGTAGGTTTAAAATGGAGATCCTCAGCTTGGTGCTGTGTTGGAGAGGTAGAAAGCTTTCTTCCATCTCTTCCCCACCCAACAAGTAAACACACATGCAATAATATGCTAAATCGGTTTTAAAAGGCTCCCTTTAACGTATAAACTCATTATATGCAATGCGTAGTCTATTACAGATGCACAAAGGGTAGTAACTGCTGATTTACAGGAGATGCAATTCATACTTAAATGGGTCGGCTGTTATACCTCAAAAATACCTAGTCTGCACACTGCAGCCTACAATATTTTTAGCTTTAGTGCCATTATAATAGATCAAGCCCAAGTACTGTACAACTTGATTTTCTTCCCTCTCATTGCACAGAGCTGTCCTGGAATATTTGTTACCAGAAGCGCCTTTTCTCTTTTGTCACTGCTGTCCTCAAGTAGCTCTACCATTGGTTTCTCAATATGCATATATGAGTGAGTGAGTGAACAAATAACGGAGTGAGGGAGGGTGCACCTTATTAAGGTACATAGATTTTAAGATGACTTGTAGTAGGAAGATGCATACGATACACACGGAGGTACTTTAATCAGCAATCACAACATTTGGTTATGAAAAACCTACCTTAGGAGAAGAAGAAAGCTCCTTCACTGCAGGAACGGCTGACATATTCTCACTCATTCCTGTCTCTGTCTTTGGTGAGAAGACTGGTGGTGCCGGAGCCTTTCTTTTCATCTTTTCTGCTTCTTGCAGGGTAGTAACTTGATTATTTAAAGCAGGGCTTGATTTTGGTTCATAAAATGGATTTGATCTAATTAAAAGAAGGGAAACATATTTCTTTGCTATCTCTTTGCACTTTCAAAACAAAAATAATAGTTGATTGTTTTGATTGTGCTGTTGCTGCCTTTTAAGACTGATGAGTGAATTATGTACAGCCAGCAATTGCTTTAGGCCAGCATTTGTAAAACTGGGTATCTAAAGCTAGGTTCCTAAGTCCATATTTAGCTGCCTATAGAAAAGTGGCCGAGCACCCATAAGTCTCATTGAAGTTGATGGATGCTGGAGGTGCTAAACAACTTTGAGAATCTAGAGACTTTTATTTAGATAATTAAATGTGGATTTTGGAGACCAACTTTAGATACCCTATGTTTAAAAATCTTGGCCTCAGCATATATATACAGTTAAAGTCAAGTACATTTTCATTTCAGTCACAAACAGCCATCATATAATTCTGAGAACACGCAATGGAACACAAAACAGCACAGGAAAATAATGGCTAATGGTGTTTGCATAGATAAATAGCTATAATTTGTTTTGCACATTATTTGGCGAAACATCTTTAAAGAAACCCAGCCAAACATGTTCATGTGTAGTCTGACGCACTATCACCTCAGCTGCACCATTTATAGTCTCTCTCTCTCTATGCTAAATAAAATAAGCACTTTCCTAGCATTCACACTTTTTAGCCAGGTCTCCAGTGATTCTTATGTCAGCTGATAATACAAGAGCTTCTCCTAAGCATTTAACGTATTTACTCTCAGCATGTAAAATAGATAGCAATATTGTATCTAATAAGGGGCCCTTCTCTGTATCAAGCTAATTTATTCACTTTCTCTCTTATTTCCCATTCTTTTCAATATGTCCAACAACAGACCTCCACTTATAAAAATAATCTGATCCACTAGTCCATCCTTTACTATTCTACACTTTCCCAGTAAGATAAATAAATAAATCTATGTATAATTTGCTGAACTCTGTGCTCATGCAGTGACATAACAAATTCCCAAGACAGACCTACATACAATTAGATGAAGTGCAACACGTCAAAAATAAATAGCCTCAGTCCCTTGAATTCATTTTTAGATGGAAACAATATTGTATCCAGCATTAGGTAAGAGGTTAAGCACCCATATCCAGTCAGAATTTTCCTCTCAGTGCTAGAGAATCAAACTGGTAGGCAGTTTTTAGACAAATGAAACTTTAAAAATTGAACTATTATAATAAGTATTCTTCATTAATAGCTGATTTAGCACTCCGTTTCCTTTCCTATTTCACTTTAAAAACAAAAAACCCTTTAAGAATATTTTAGTTTTAAAATATTTTCCTCAATTTATTGAAATGCCTTAGAAATGACTTTGATGCAGTTTTGCCCCTTTCTTCTTTATCAGTGAGCAGAAGAAAGTAATTGTTGTGTTACACCACAGAGAATAAGTCTACTCTGGAAGGGTGAAGTTTAGTAAACACATCTGTGGGAATGTGGAGAAGGGAGGAAGAAACTAAAACAACCATTCAGCAACTGGCTTGGTGCATGAAGCTCACCATACTGTGGGACTCCTGCTGTTTATTACAGAGAAAGATTTAGATACCCAAGTGAAAGGAGAGATTAAGACTAAAATAACAAGTCCACTGACTGAAGGCATGTTTGAGGTGTTCTCACTTCAGCACTTATCAAATGCAAAAAACACTAGTGAAATCAAAGCTAAGGGTGATGTCAAAATAACTGTTTAAACAAAAAAAGGATGGACATACTCCAGGGGAGGAGGAGGAAAATGGACGGTATTCGGTTTGGAACCGAAGACTGAACAGTACCTGTCAATTGTTCTAATTTTGCTGACAACCTTGTTGAGCTGTCTTCAAACATTACAGAGTTCAAAGGAAGGTGAAAATAAAAATGAAAAAAGATAAAGAGTGAAGAACAATATGTTTTAAGGAGATCACAATGTTTTCTTTAGTTTCACAATTTAGTCTTCTGACTAGCCAGCAAATGCAACATGTTTTGACAATGAACTAACTGACCCTCTACACCCTTACTTAGAATTACAGAAATTATGTGCACTGGGACTTTTCTAAGAAATTAATGTTAATTTGCTGTGAGTAAAAAGTTCAGATTAATGGGAGTAAAGAAATCTGAGAACTGGGTGGAACCACATTTTAAAATTAATTTTCTTACATTCCTGCTCTTAAATAAAGACTTTTACCACAACACATTTACCAAGAAGCAAGGCCTACAATTAAGTTACAGGCTTGTTTAGAATTTGCTTTAAACATAGGCTGTATCTACATTCGGTGTATATTAAAGACAGAGCACATTGACGTTACACTTTTCACCTCATTTTAAAACCAGTCCTAAAAGTTTCTTTGAATTGTTAATTTTGATAAGATTCCTAAAATATTAGACGCATGACACAGGCTCGGTTTCTAATGGTAAATTATAATGTAAAACCCAAGTTTTGAAGTCAGTCGATTTACTTCAGATTTACAGATTTGTAACACAGCAGAATTTGGCTCGTGTTCGGTTGCCTGGTGAGCAAGACCAGGCAAAATCTGGCTGAATGAATCCTGGCTGGAAGATATTAATTGGCTCATGCAGTCTGTGCTTCAACTATATTATATAACCAACGGTTATAATGGAATTTATCTAGAGAGAAGCTGAACTGTCCATCGCAAGATAAGGCACCCAGCAAACATCTCAGCAATCAGTAGTCATCAACACCACAGTTAGTTGCTTCTCTAGTCTATCAAACAACTTCAAGAAGTAAGAAAACATAGTTGCAACTTTCATCAATTATAGTGCCCTCCATTAATTCAGTCAGGTTAATGAGAATAGAAACTATAGAACCAAATCATTTGATTTGAAAATAACTTCCATTTTTTATTTTGAGCTATTCGATATGTTTTGGGCTGGTATTACTGGCTATTGAAAATCATTTTATTGAAGGAAGAGCTAAATTCCAAATGAAACAATTAAAAGAATAGGCCAAGTGTGATACTATAAAAGAGTGCAATTTAAAGAGGTGCGTACTTATGCAATTTTCAAATGCTTAACTTTAGTTAACTTAGCAAAGCAACTATTCTTTATTAAGGACTAGCCACTGGCCAATTTTGATTTTTTTTTTTTAAACTTGAGCGCATTTTTAAAAATGCACAAGTAATTTTTGGTGCTTGCCTAAAATTAAAAAATGGCCAAATTAACTTTATTCAAACTTTGCAAACACTTCCCTCTTTAAGCTATGACCAAAATTTCAACCCACAAGAGATCTGTTTTGAGTTTCCTGATAGTAGAATATCCTTAATAGAACATGTAAGCTGTAGCACTGCCACCACAATATACTTATGATAAATAATTTTGCATTTACATACATATTCTGACGATATCAATCATCAATGAAGCAAGTCTCCATTAAGCAAACCATCTTAAGTCAATATTTTTACCAATAGAGAAAGTAAGGCATAGAGGTGTTATGTACTTTGCCCAAGGTTACATAGCAACTCTGTGGCAGACCTGGATTAGAAATCAACTCTCAGGGCACTCTAGTAGTAGAGTTATGCATAGGGCTATACATGCCTTTAAACAGATTTCCTGTACACTAAATCATGCTTCCTCTAATTTATTCCATTAGGATTTTCTAATGTTAAGGACATTTTGCATTGGTATTTAACTTAAAAAAAATCCCAGATCCCAGTGCTAAGTAATTTAACATTTAGCGATCACTTTTCTTAGGCATGAGCGATATCCAGAGCTGTGGTCAGAGTTTAGTATAGGGCTCAATCAAAATAGAACCTGGGTCTCACACTGAAGAGATCTAATGGCATGAACTTTTAGTTAAAAAAAAGTTAGATTGCCATTATGTCATTGGTCCTACAGAAGCAAGTCCCCAGTCACATTCCAGTTCCCATTCCTGCCTCCTACCCTCTCATAATGATAGTTCTAACATTGTTAAAATCATTTATTTCATCTTGTCTACAAGATTGAGTCCAAAATCCATGCTCTGCCCTCTTGAAAGGATAATGGGACCAGACACCTGATTTTAAAAGTTTTCTCATCCTTATTCTTGGTAGTGAGCATCAAATTTAACATGAACACAGCAAGAGGAATACAGAGTGATTCATGAAGTATACTGCAATAAAAAAAAACAAAAAACAAAAACCAAACAAAAAAACAAAAACAAAAAAATCCCAAACACAAAAAACCCTTTAAATGCAAGGGTAAAAATGCATTGCTTTTCAAGTGAGGAAGGGAAATATCCTTTGGGATCCTTCTATTTGTCATGTTGCCCTCCTACTACTCTCAAAACCACTCTCAATGAAAGGATCTGCTCATTGCTGCTCAAAAATGCAAACAGAATGACAGGATGTATAAAGAGTGATACAGAAAATATTACTGAAAGTTTTATAATGCCATAATGCTGTTATACAAGTCAATGGCTTGCCCATGTCTTCAACATGTGTTTAGGTTTAGTCACCCCATCTTAAAATAGATGTACAGTAGCAGAAATAGGAGCATCCAGAGACGGGCGATGAAAATGATTAGAGACACGGAGAGACTTCTGTATGAAGAGAGATTGCAAAGGTTAGGACCAGTTAGCTCAGAGAAGAGACAAATAAGAGGGAACATGATAGAGATCTATAAGATAATGAAGGGTATAGAGGAGAGTAAATCAGGTGCTCCTAATTGTCCTTTTTTTATAAAAAAGGACAAGGGGACATTCAACAAAATGAAAGGAAACACATTTGATATCTGCAAAAGGGAAATACATTTTACACAGTGCATACCTGTCACCATACCGTGCCACTGAGGCCTAAAACTTAGCAGGGTTAAAAAACGGTTACATATTTATATAGATAAGGATATCCACAGTCACATTTGATAGAATACAAAATGTACAAAGGGAAATAAACTCTCAGGCTTCAGGGCACAAGCAAACCACTAACTTACAGGAGTGAGGAAAAGCTTCTCCTATATACTCATCATTCCATAACTGTTTTTCATGGGGTTTCTTCCATTTTTCACAGAAGCATCTGATGATTGCTGCTACCTGGCAAAGGATACTGATCTAGATGGACTGCTGGTCTAACCCACTATACCAATCCCTATGTTCCTAAACAGGCCTTGTGTCATAACAATCCACAATGCAGAACTGCAAATGTCTCCCTTGCCCCCATTCAACTCCATACATTTAATAAACTGTCCCCACAACTTTTCAAAGGCTTTACCTCCTTAGGAACCTGTGAAGAAGTAGGAACGGTCTCCAGTGGCGACTACGATGTAAAAGTCTAATTTACTATGCTATTTAACCGCATCACCCTCCATTTTAATAATGAAAATACAGGCCAGCTTAGGTTTGAACAACATTTATCCTTGCGGAGTTCGTTTTTACCTTCCATTAAGAAAATAAAGCAAATGGGGACTGTAAATCCCCCTAAGAGACTTGAAAAATACAAAATTAAAACAAACCAAAAGCTGCTGTAACAAAGAGCTACTGAAATCCACAATCTCAAAGACAGGAAGGAAGAACAAGCCTGCCCTTTAAAACACTGCAGTGGCCTGTCTGGCACAGATTTGTTTACGATAGGGATGTGGGCGTAAGTAAAATAAAGAAAAAATCCTTCACTTGCCACTCCATTGTCACCTTTGTCTCTTTCCTCTCTTCTTCCTCAGTCTTTGCTGTTCTCTGTCCCCACCTCTTTGTGTATGTATATTAATATTTTCCCCTTCAGATGCCCCCGATCAGTGAGTGATCAGGAATGTCTAGTGTCACTGTCAACAGCGCAATCATACTCTTAGTCTGGGAAGATACAGCAGCCGGTGCAGTTTGTTCAGAAAACCAACCCCCCCCCCCCCCCCCCGCAACACTGAATGGAGCTGGCAGAGAAAGCATTCCCTAATGCCAATTTTTCACAGCAGAACAAAAACCAAGCACAACAAAAACACAACAAAAATAAAAAAAAACAAAAATTCACAGGCACAGAACTTAAGAGAAAATGAACCCCGGGGTCCTATACACATTTCTATCAGCGTGCATGGAACTTCTTCAGTTTCCTAGAATACAGCTATAAACAGAGCAAACATGAGGATAAAACATGACACCTGTATTACTATTAAATATAAGAGCCATGCAAGTGTCATGCCATAATAAATCTCATCAAGGTCTTTACAATTAAAAGTTAATTACAGTTGTAGTCTGTAAAATTGCTCATGTATAATCACCATAAATCCTTGCATGGGTGGTGCGGTTGCTGAGTAATAACCATACTCTTAAGGTGATTAAAGACACAAGCACACCTTACGTTTGTGCCTTCAATCATCCCAAATTGCCTGGTTATTGCAAAAATGCCCTCACACCCTATTCTGCTTCATTACTAGAACATAAGACAGCCAAACACGGTCTTATAAAAATTTTAGATAGGGTTCTTCGACTCCAAGGCCAAAAGGGACCATTGTAGTCATCTAGTCTGACCTCCTGTATATCACAGGCCAGAGAACTCCCCCAAAATAATTCCTAGAGCAGATCTTTTAGATAAAAACCATCCAACCTTGATATTAGAATGGTCAGTGATGAAGAATTATTAGAAACAAATTCCAAGGAAGTGAACAGGGTGTTTCTCTTTCATCCTTTCAAGTAGTTGCTGTCTTTATGGGGTTCCCAATGATTCAACATTTGCTATACAGATTCCCAGGTCTATCAGTTCACCCAAAGTGCACTCATCCCAAGAACTCTCACTTTCATTAAGAGTAAACATACTTTGTTTTAAGAAAAAAACAATAGCAGCAAGACAGGAAGGACCAAGGCCCATCAATCATCCCTCTCTACCTCACTTGAAATTATTCAGGGTTGCCGAGAAAGGCAAAATCTTTCCTAAGGTATATGCAGAAAAACGCCCCCACAGATCCTGTCAACATGCTTGGGAGACTGATGAATTCTGTCCTGTGTATGTGGGCAAGAACCACCCTGGTTAAATCCATGTATACTCTGAGATTATGCCAACAATCCCACTAATACTTTAAGATTGCTTCAAGATGAAATATTACAAATATTATACTTACTCATCTAACTCTTCCTCTTCAGTTTTAGTAGTATCTGCATAGAGGTATTTACTCATGTCCACCGGTCTTACATTTTTCCTTTTTGCAGGTTGTGGAGGATAATCTTTGACAGTTACAAACATTTCGGGTTCAGGATCTGGCTCATCAAATGGGTTCAAGTACTCTGGAGCACCTTCCTCTTTAAAGGGATTATAATTATCGCTATCGTGAGAGTCTTCTGGTTTTGAAGATGAAGCTGTTTCAGTATCGCGGTCTACAAAAAGCATTTTGAAAAAGATGATTGAATATAGAATACGTTCAAAACTATGTTAGCAGATCTTTATACAGTATTTTCAGGGGCTTATGAATAAAAGTTTGCCTTGTAATACCTTGCTCTGAACTGAAACTTGGAATCTAAGATCTTTGCCTTGAAGTGAATGCTAATGCTTTATTTACAGTGGGACCTTGTTTAGCCAAAAATAAGCTGTGAAAGGTAATGTCCCCTGAGGGGTGGGGAGGGAGGATATGAACACTTTGGGTATGTCTACAGTGCAATTAAAAACTTACGCCTGGCCCATGGCAGCCGACTTGGGCTCGCAGGGCTCAGGGGCTGTTTAATTGAAGTGTAGACATTTGGGCTTCCGCTGGAGCCCAGGGTCTTGCAAGGTGGGAGGGTCCCCAGAGCTTGAGCCACAGCCCGAGTCCGAACATCTATATTGCAATGAAACAGCCCCCTAGCCCAAGCTGGAGTCAGCGGGCACAGGCCAGCCATGGGTGTCTAGCTGCAGTGTACACACACCCTTTGAGAAGTTTCCCACTTATCCAAAACTTCTTTCAGCCACATTAGTCATTTGTCCCTCATTCACTCATGTAAATAGGATCTCAATAGATGTGATTTTCTTTTAACGGATTTTCCCAATTAGGTTATTCAGGTCCCAATAATAATGCTTTAAATGCTTCTTTGTACTCTTATAATTTATAAAGATTTCCTTCATGAAATGACATTTTGTAGGCCCTTAATGATGGTGGCAGGGATTGGGACCCTTCCATGTCTTATTTAAAACATGTGATCTAGTAACACTGGAAAATCATTTACTGGTCAAGTTAATGACTAATCACACACATTTAGTATACATATCAGAACTGCTGCCATAGATTTTTGATAACCATAGTAAATACACTCTCTCTATTACAACAAATTTAAATTATGCTGAAAGAGATACATAATCAGATTTATGGGATTTATAGCCAGCTACTCTACACAATTCTTTCCAGCAACAGAAATTACAGGGAGATTGTTTGCAGATATCTTTGTGACTGGAATAATATAAAAACATATATAGACAGAGAATGTTAACCACACTGAAATGTGTCAGGACTAACCCCACTATTCTTGCAATCATAAATGGTCAGGAGTTCATCTTACTATCTGATCTGACAAGATGGCATTATTGCAGGAAAGTGAGTACTAACCCCATGCAAGTAGGATCTTTACTAGCAGTTTTAACTAAAAACTTTATTTGCAATAACGGTTCACAGTTTATTCATGATGAGAAATGCCCTTTATTTTTTGAGTTTTGAAATTACTGAGTTGAACATAATAGATTATTTCAAATTTAAAAGACAGACATTATTTATATGGCACTAGAGCACAAAGATCCCCAAAAGGGCCTTGTCCACACTTGGGATTTGCTCCAGTACAGCCACTGATGACAAGCCAGTATAGACAATCATATACTGCTACTTGTGCTTCTTGAAGCTTATTCCCACTTGAAACCAGTGTAAACTGCACTGGTGTAAACTGTGGCTTACAGCAATTTACCCAATTTATGTTGGGGATTTGCACGCTGATGGCTGGAGTCAAGTTAAATTCCCACTGTAGATTAGACCTGAATTTTCTGAGGTTACCAGGATGAACCATCAAGTTGTGCACACAGCAAGCCTACAACCACAGGAACGTATTACTGTTTAACTTTATTCTCATTTCCACTTTGCTCCTATTGTTAGTCACACTCACTTGTATCTTGTCTTAAATTAGATTATAAAGTGTTTGGGCAAGGACTGTGTCCTGTACATTTATATAGTGGCAAGTGCAATGGGACCCCAGTCTCAGCCCTGGTTCATCCTACTTGAGAGCTACAGGTACGGAGCTGGAGAGATCTCATTTTAGGAAGAATCTCAGGACTCCTGTTCCTTGAGCTACTGAAACTTTCACATCTGAATTCCAAGAGTTACAAGACCATATTTTGTTACAGGCCCTTTCACTGCTGTCTGTCTCAGAAGAGACAGCTCATTTGTCCACTCTGAAATACTGCTACTGTCAGAAGAGGGGAGAATAAAAAGAGATTAACTATGTATTTCCCACAATAAAGGATTGAGACCTACAGATCATAACTCTACCAGCCTTATTTAAACTGAAGATGGGTACAGAGAACATAAGCACACGTGTATGATTAAGGACGAGATCAACAGCACAAAAAATCGACTTTACCAAACTGCGCCGCAGGTTCTGGTGAATATATATGACATTTATTACTATATTCTATATCTCTTAATTATGGAGTGTTTCCAATTACCAATGATTACTCAGGCACTTTACATACAAAAATCCCTTTAAAAATCTCATGTGATCTGCAATCTATTTTCCCTTGAGTGAAACCAATACAATCTAACACAAAAGGAAGTAACATATACAGTAGTTAAATTTAGCTCTACTGTATTCAGTAGTTAGTTTTTGGTTATTGTCTGTGACCTGTCTGTGACTTTTATTAAAAATACCCATGACTAAATCATAGCTTTACTTATTAGTTCAAGTTGTATTATTTATGTTGAACCTTTGCCTAATTTTTAACCAAAGCCTTTTCTATTTTAAAATTATTTTTAGCTCTTGGAATATTTTCTCATGGGAGTGCACAAGAACCAACCCTGCAACTGAGTCCAAAAGAGTTGACCCCTATGTCTATGTCATGGTTCCACACTGTGCCACACCTTTGATTTTTACACAGTCTCTCTGGAAATGTACTCATTTAGTGTTAGACACTGAGGCTTGCTGCCTCACTACCACAGGACAGGGTCCCTGGCTTCAGCACCTCTGTTTCTCACCCTGGCTCCTCCTGCAGGTTCAAGAGTTTTGACTCCTGTTGGAGACTTACCCCCTCGTGAGTGATTCCCCTCAGCACATGTTTGCAGCAACACACAAAATAAGGCAATCTTTTTTAGCCAACTGGAATATAGTATTTAGGGTCCGTAACTTAGAAAGCAAAACAGACACGTATGTGCATGCTGGCAGCACCACCTGCCTCTCTTGCCCATCTGTCCTAGATTCAATCTCCTCACAGCACTGGGCAACCTTGTAATTATCATAGGGCATGTCTAAACAGTGGTGTAATGGGGTACATGGGGGGGGGGAGAGAGATATCTAAAGCGCAGTAACGTGTTGTTTTTAACTTCATAGAATTTAATGGAAAATACAAATATAGTTTTTGCAAGTCCTTTCAGCTTCAACATTATGGGACAAATTCTGCACCCCTTACTAAGGCCAAATTCTCACTGCCATTAGTTGCCTGAATATGGACCACAGGATGTAGTCCAATATGCAGAGCACCCTAAAATGCCCCACCATACAATTAGTTAAAAGACTTAATTTATTTCACACATATGCTAAAACTGAGGGAACTTTGTCAAAATCATTTTCAGGTCTCCTTGAAGCTGGCAACTCTGCAGACAAGTATAGGGTTTTCCAGACAGTGGCAGGTGCCTAATCTAACTCTCCTTCTTCTCCCTCTCTCCCATACTAACAATCCTGGATTCCTACTTATTTTTCTCCACCTTCATGGAGGCATTGAGAGGAGGGTCCCCACCCTTCAAGGGGTGGAGAGCCTCCCAGCTCATTGGTCAGCCTGCGTAACATAGAGCTACTGTCATTTTTCTTTAAAAAAAAAAAATTCTGCCCTGCCTCAAGCCAGTGACACTCCTCTCAGCCTCCCACACTGTTACATGGTGCAAAGAAAGAGACCTTGCAACAGAGGGACAAGTCACAGGCAAACCACGGAGGTCTGAGAAAGGTCGACATTGGCTCCACTCTGGAGTTCCAGACCTTCCTGAACCCTGCATCTGTACCCACTATGGGTCTCTTAAGACTTTCAAGACTGGCCAGTAAATGTAAAACATTCTGTAGCCATTTGCCAAAGCCTTCGTAAAACATTTCAATCTTTAGAAAACAATGTCAACCCAGATCATATTATATTATGGTATAACAACTAAATACCTAATTCTGAAAGCTGCATACTTTCTAGGTAAGGACAGGTGTCTTAATTTGTCAAAGTGACTAGTGATCTTGTGTCTCAATTTTTGGGGACTCAACTTGGGACATCTTAAAGGGTGTCAGAAATGGTGAGCATCTGCCCTTGAAAATCAAGCCACTTTGGGTTATTTCAAGTTGGGGATTCAAAAACAGACACACATAATCATTTTGAAAATTTAGGCTTCTGTTCATAGTTTGAATCAATTCAATATTTTGTTGGTTTTAAGTCTTTAAATGGGTAATATTAAATTAGATCTGCTACTGAGCTGCAACTTGGCACACCAAGGGTCAAACCCACAATAATTTTGAGTAGCCAAGTAATAAACCTGCAAAGGTAGGAGAGACAAAAGAACAGACTGATGTCGTATTTGCAATTGACACACTGCCCGCTTTTGCACTAGCTCCTGCCAACTGTATCTGGCCTGGTTCCACTGACAGGAACTTCTCACAGAAGTATGCATTATGCCTGGCAGTTAAGTATCTGCAGAATCAGATGCTAAGTTCCCACAGGAACTAAAACCATCACAAACCTGACCACCTTCCTTTCCCAGTGCAAACTGTACATGTGTTCTCTAAACACACACACACACACACACACACACACACACACACATACACACACACACAAGCATACACATTTTTTAAATAATACTAAAAGCCTACCAAAACACTACACTGCATGCACAGTTCTCCCCAGCGGGGAATGGAGGAAAGACAAAATGAATCACATGTGACAGTGTTACTCAATGCACGACTGAAACGTGCTCAGATGCTATGGTGATGAGGGAAGTATAAGAAAAAGAATAGAATAAGGTGTTATTTCCCTGTAGTACCAGGAACAATGACATAATTATACACCAATAAAGGGTATAGTTGCTTGAACATGCTACAAAGATTTATCAAAACTTCAAGGCCTCAGAGGGATACATCTTAAAAAGAGGTAGGAGATGGTCCTATTTCAATGGGAAGGTGATTTTGGTGACCCAGCTGGATTTTATAGTGATAAAAGGAATTGTAAAAACCGATGCAAATAAACACTACACATTTGCAAAATGCTAGAAACAAGTAAGCTTCATAAACCTAAAGAAGATGATCTGAAAATGATAAAATTGGCAGCAAAAAAGAGGTTAGGTAAGATTACTTCATGAAAAGGTTACACAACTCATGTTTATAAAAGGCCAAATGAAGCGTGAAATGTCAATGAGTAAGGGCCTTTAAACAAAGAGGATAGAGAGATAAGGGAAGAAAGAAGCATTTGGAAACTGTACAAAACAGAGGAGGGCACTCAGGATTGGTCCAGTGGTCTTTTCGTCTACTCATTAACAGAATGTCTTATGAAAATATGTTTATTGTTTTTATTACCAATAACAACCAAACAACAGCATTTTAAACTTCTATCAGAAACAAAGAGGGGAACATGGACTGGGTAGTTCAGTGGATTGGTAATTGCCTTTCACTTTTATGTTGCCAAGTCTAGCCCAGGCTGATAATGATTAACAATTGTCACTATATGAAAGCTGATCAGTGGCCTGTGTGAAATAAGTTTGGTAGGTTTCAATCCACTCCCTAGTTACCACTCCACTAAGTGACACCAATCAGAGACCTCAAGGGCTGAGTGGGCATAGCAACTGAGCTATTTTCTTTCCCTTAGAGATGGTTCCTAGGTCAGAACTGAGGTACACTGATGGGAGAGTCTGACAGACTGGGAATTTTTCTTAATATTTTGTATCAATATTGTGTGTGCCTCAGTTTTCCCTATGTGGTGCTTGGTTAACTAGATGGTGGGAAAAGGTTGTTTACTCTTTGCAGAGACCCAGAGATACAGGGGTGACTGATGTCTAGCTGTCTGGGACCTGGGTCCCCATGCCCATGGAGAGCCCAAGAAGGCAATGGCCACTCCAATTGCCCGGACATTTCGCACATAGCTACTAACGACCATGGATGGCCAGCCCTCTGCAGGAAGCTAGCCAGGTATGACCAACTGGAGAACAAAGGAGAAGGACCAGGTGACAATGTTTGCCTGGAAACAGGAACAAAGGACCGAGGAGGGGCCTTGTGGGGTTGTTAAGTATGGGCTGCTGGAAGCAGGAGACGCTCCTGGACTGGGACTGAAGAGGGGTCAGAAAGCTCTGTGCTCTGGGACTGACCAAGGACTATGCTGTCACTTTCTGTTCTCTATGTTAACCGAGGACTTTCTATGCTGTGTTCCGGGCATCTAATAAACCCTTCTGCTTTTACAACGCTGGCTGAGAGTCATTCCAGTTTAAGGAAGGTGGGGGTGCATTGCTCCCTTGGATGTACAAGTCTCTCTCAGGTGTCCAACTCAGGTGGACTCACCCCCAGTGTGAAGCAAGGGTGCTGAAGGCTCCGAGGTTCAGTCTAAGGAGGCGGTAAAGCCAAGTGGCTTTCCCTAGTGGGAGTGTGACCCTAAAGTGGGTCTGGCACATGTAAGGTGTTCCTCCGAGGGACTGTTCCAGAGATGCTCGAAAGCACCAGACCTGTGGATCCGTGACAGGGAGCATGGGGAAATTTTCCCCGACGCTCCTCTTTGTGCCTATGTAGAAGGCTTCAGACTCCAGATTTGTCAATCTGGCACCTTTTGGAAGCATTGTTTTCATTCACATATTTTATATATTTGTGACTATGTTTTGTTGCACTCTATATACACTGACTTTATATGGTGATTTTCACACACTAACAACTCAAAACAACTTTTCAGAACAACTAATTGCATTCTAGTGTTGTCATAGTGTGATTTAAAAAAAGGCATATGCCCAGCTGTACGGCAGCTACTGTAAGATTGCAAATATGTTATTTGGCCAGAATTGTGGTATTATCCCTACCATTAGACCGTCACTATTTAGTGGAACTACTAGACAAAGAGAGAATAAGCTTCAATTTGATATATCATCGGAGAAGCAGATGTTCAGTTTCCACTGGCAATTAAGATTCCTGATATTGCTGCCTGGGTATATGTAATAATGTTAGTTTTTACCAGAATAACAATTTTAGTTTGTAACCTTAGGGAAAAAAGTTATGCTTCATTAACGAGTCTGTAAATAATAATTGTGTGAAATGAACTCACCACCTTCTGCATCAGGATCTTCAAATGGGTTTAATTCTGCTGCATCAGGATCGTCAAATGGATTCGAACTGGAATTGGCCAAGTCTTGCTCCTCTTCATCCAAAAAATTAAGCTTGTTGATAAGCTCTGGAAAAAAATGAAGTATTGTTTCAATATGGCCATAGCCAACCCTGGATACTAACTGTTCACAAAACACATTTCAAATTCAGAAATTCACACCAGTGGTCCCTGAGAACAACGAAGTGGAGCACATTACCAACCGCAGAACTAAACTAATGTATTTTGTAGCACACCAACGTTTCCAGCCAGAAGAAATTAATTGAATAAAATGTGTTCATTGATGAGTACTAACCCACTACACTGCCACAGTAGCCTTCTGGACCTAATCTAATTCAATAAATTTTGCAGTGGATCTAGAAAGCTAAATACAGCAACTTGATTTCAAAATATGAATGATTCATATATTTGTTCACTGTCAATTCTCTTCTTTACATGTAACATTCACGTAAAGTGAGAGAAGGAATGTTTTGCAAAGTTATAAAGGTTAAGCATTATTCACTGCACAAATTGTGTTTTAATTACGTGGTTTTCCTTTCCGATTCACAATCATGTGACAATGCAGTGGCTGAAGAGAGAGACTCTATCATGTTGTTACCTGTTGGATGTGCTACAAATTACTGAAAATCACACTGGATGGAAAGCACAATGATAAAAGTGACAGCTGAATACAAGCAGAAGTCAAAAGGTAACAGGGCACAGTAAATACAAACAATCAGAAACAGAAAGAAAGGAGGAAAGCTCATAGACCTTCAGAGGAACTGGCTGATTTAGCTGAAGGCATATTTGCTTGCTTTATGCAGTCATCTTGATCTTCATCTAAGCTGCTCAGAGCATTCAACTGGTTTACAATTTCTGTAAACAGAAGCCAGTCAAGACAAATGTAAGGTAGGGTTATTTAAAGAAAAAGCTGTAGAAAGCATGCTATTACTAGAGAAACAGGGAAAGAGAGGACACTTATTGTTAATGAAAAGAATACATTCAGAATGAATCATTACAGTGATATATAATACACTTATGCACCTGTATGAAACACTTCAGCGCTATTTTAACAAGAAGGAACACAATAAGGCACATACTGAACAATTTTTGATGGGTGCCCACGACCAGCAGTCTCAAGGTTAACAAAAAACTTAAAATGAACACAGACATCAATCTAAAAACTAGGTATGCTAAATATAGTTATTTTAACAGTTTCCCTGTTGGTAAGTAAAACTTGAAATTAATAGTATAAAGTTAGCTTAATACAAAAAGATTGAGGCTACAACAATATCAGACATATACACTTTGATTATGCCTCATTAAGAGCCAATCTCCATCAATTTTCCACCTAAGATACACCCAATTTTATAATAATTGTATGTTAGTGACCATGTTGTTTACTACAGAATAAAAGAGGCTGCAGTAATTTAGGGCCCGATTCTGCCATCCTTATTCTTAGTAATACCTTCCTCATTGGATAGATGGCAATGCGATTAGAGGCCCTTTGGGAATAGCTCTGAAACCAACATTTTAAAACAGAACCAAATAACTGCATTAAGGTTCCTTTTGAGTTAAAATAATCTGGGTATTGTTACTTTTAGGCTTTATGCACTTGCTTAAAATGCTGCTCACTCAGCTTGGAGGAAATTAAGACATGATGATAAAACAATAGGAAAAGCAATGGCAAGTCATGTGCCGCCAATTTACAATGAAACAAATACTAAAAACAGTGAGGAAAGTATTATGGAAGCGCCACTCATGACTCCAGAATTAAGCTTGAGTTGAGTTTGCACTTAAAGCAGGGATTCAACCAATTACCGGTAATTACAGATGAAGGATACAGTGTATCCTCCCAAATTTACAGCACTTATGCCACCTTGTAGAAACAACATGAGTTAAAAAAAAAAATTCTAATACATCTTTAAAAATCAGTTCAATCTAATATAGGACTATGAACTATTATGCATTAAGCAGAATTGTATGGTAAGTACATCGTGTCATTACAAGGTAGACATAAGGCTTTTGAGATCCTTGGAATCTTTCATCTTTAAGTTACTGATACATACTCAAACTTTAACTCCTGCCATGCGGGCAGGGGACTGGACTCGATGACCTCTCAAGGTCCCTTCCAGTCCTAGAATCTATGTACATAGTTTGTGTCTGGGAAAAGTAGAACTATCACTGGAAACTAAAGTTGCTCAAACAGAAATCTCTATTTTCCAAACTGATAAAAAAAAGTCACAAATCACACAGAGGTGAAAACTGAGCAATAACAGCATTGCTGTGATGTTATCTGATTAAAATACGACTCTATAGATCATTGTTGCAACCACTATTATATATTTGCAACGAATCTTGTACAAAATGTGGCATGTAAGATGTCTATGAAAAGGTTATGATTTGCTGGTTAGGATTATGTTATTTGTATGCATGTATCGTTTTTGTATTTGAAGTTATGAATATTGGCTCTATTCCTGGATTTCAAATGTTTGCTCCTGGGGTAACGCACACGAGGTAGTTAGCCAGCATATCTTGGAGGGACTATTCTAATTGAGTGGCCCATCAAAAGGACTCTTAACTTGCAATGGACCATGGGAGATGCCCATCTCCACCGACTGAACTGTCCTATAAACGTGCTGTCTGGAATATAGGTAATGGCTTCCTGCAGTGACTGAGCGATATGGGGCATAAACATGTGACTTGCTCATGTGATCTGGTCACCTGTGATTCTCCACTACCTCTGCTGAGGTTTTTGTTTGAAACA
This sequence comes from Chrysemys picta bellii, assembly GCF_011386835.1. NCBI lineage: Eukaryota > Metazoa > Chordata > Testudines > Emydidae > Chrysemys > Chrysemys picta. Next base: position 194,741,558 of record NC_088793.1, read on the forward strand.
ATGGGCTTCCGCCCACATGGCAGAGGATATAAATGGCCCTGGAAACACCTCCATTTTGCCCCTGTCCTGCCTAAGTCTCTGGACTGCGCACTTGCACTAGTGAGAGCATTCTAACTAAGGGACTGAGGTCCTTCCAATGATTTCGAAGCAACAAGAGACTTACTAAGCCAGCAGTTTATTCCATCCCTGCTACAAGCCTGAACCAAGAACTTTGCCCTTACTGTATGTACTTGATTCCTTTAACCAACTTCAACTCTCACCTTTCTTTCTTTTTAGATTTTAGATACTGAAGTATTGGCATCAGCGTGATTTTGGGGTAAGATCCAAGTTATATATTGACCTGGGTGTGTGGCTGGTCCTTTGGGATCAGAAGAACCTTTCACTTAATGAGACTGGTTGTACAGAACCACTCATCTCTAAATCCAGGGTTTTTGGTGATGACATAAGAACTGGAATGCCCAAGGAAACTGCTTTTATGACTTCTTGTTAGCCATTGTGGTGAAACAGGAGTTTATTTTTGTGTCTGGTCTGATATATTTTATGAAAGATATGGGTTGTGTTCGCCCTATTTCTCAGCAGTTCATCCTGAATTTGGCATCCTCAGTTGTGACCCAATGAGGCATGGTTACAGTTGCTCTAACTGATGCTGGGTGCCCATAGCTCATCAGTAAGGTTGGGAGTGTGTCACGGGATTCAAGACTTTCCGGGACCTCCGGGGCTTCTGCAGTGGCCAGTGTGGCTGGCACCAGGGCCGGTGCAAGGAAGGTTTCGCGCCCTAGGCAAAACTTCCACCTTGCACCCCCCCCCCATGGAAGCTCCCTGCCCTGAGGCTCCCCCCTCCCCCCGCGGCAGCTCCCCCACCTCCCTGGGGAGCCGTGCGGCAGCTCCCCACCCCAGCTCACCTCTGCTCTGCCTCCTCCCCGAGCATGCAGGCCCCACTCTAATTCTCCTCCCAGGCTTGTGGCGTCAAACAGCTGATTGGCGCCGCAAGCCTGGGAGGCGGGAGAAGTGGAGCAGCGGCAGCGTGCTCGGGGAAGAGGCGTAGCAGAGGTGAGCTGGGGTGGGGAGCCCTGCGGCAGCTCCCCCCCCACACCTTGAGGCACCCCCGCGGCAGCTCCCCACCCCCCTGGCCAGGGGAGCCGTGCGGCACCTCCCCACCCCAGCTCACCTCTGCTCTGCCTCCTCCCCGAGCATGCAGGCCCCGCTCTAATTCTCCTCCCAGGCTTGTGGCGTCAAACAGCTGATTGGCGCCGCAAGCCTGGGAGGCGGGAGAAGTGGAGCAGCGGCAGCGTGCTCGGGGAAGAGGCGTAGCAGAGGTGAGCTGGGGTGGGGAGCCCTGCGGCAGCTCCCCCCCCACACCTTGAGGCACCCCCGCGGCAGCTCCCCACCCCCCTGGCCAGGGGAGCCGTGCGGCACCTCCCCACCCCAGCTCACCTCTGCTCTGCCTCCTCCCCGAGCATGCAGCCCCCGCTCTAATTCTCCTCCCAGGCTTGCGGCGCCAAACAGCTGATTGGCGCTGCAAGCCTGGAAGGCGGGAGAAGTGGAGTGGCAACCGTGCGCTCGGGGAGGAACGCTTTTTGTCGCCCCCAAAGCTTGGCACCCTAGGCAACCGCCTAGTTCGCCTTAATGGTAGCACCGGCCCTGGCTGGCACATGGGCCACCTGAGCAGTTCAGGCAGCCCCTGGGCCAGCCGCACCAGCCACTGCTGGAGCAGTCATGGGCCACTGCATCCACCTCCCACAGCAGCAGCAGGAGTTTGGGTGGGGGGCTTGGCTGGGGCGCAGGAGGGGGCGAGGGCTCTGGGCGGTGCTTACCTCAAGGAGGCTCCCCAGAAACAGCGATATCCCTCGGCTCCTAGGCGGAGCCAGGGAGCTCTGTGCACTGCCTCCGCCTGCAGGCACCACCCCCACAGCTCCCATTGGCCACGGTTCAGCTGCAGAGTCAGCACTCGGGACGGAGGCAGTGCGCAGAGCTGCCTGGCCACGCCCCCCCCAGGGGCTGAGGGAGGGGGATGTCGCCGCTTACGGGAGGCACAGAGCTGGGTAGGGAGTCTGCCAGCCCTGTCAACCCCTCTCCCTCCCCAGCATCCCTGGGGGTCCTGAGTCACCATCCCCAGCACCCACGGGCCGCCCCACCCCGCAAGATTTAGTCAGGTCTATATAGTACAAGTCATGGATAGATCACAGGCCGTGAACTTTTGTTTACTGCAGAGACCTGTACATGACTTTTACTAAAAATACCCATGACTAAAACAGCCTTACTCATCAAGGGATGTTCTTACAACTGGCCGCTGGTGGGATGCAGAGATTCCTTGGTCACCCCTTTCCACTGGACATAAACCACACACTATCCTTTGGTGCAAAGAAACCAAAAGCAGGGCAAGAATCTGGCACAGAATCTCTAAATATTTAAGACAAGGAGCCAAAAGTTGCTTTACTAAAAATCTTAGATTTGAATGTTTTGCAAAGACGTAGTAACTCTTCCACATAAATACGTAACTGATTTCCAAATAGGAAGATGCAGTACAGTCTATTCTAAAGATGGTGCAGCCATCCCGGAACACATCTCAACCACATTAGCTTCCTAAACAGCCTTGGTTTTAGAGGACTTAAACATTGTCAATTTGAAATCAGTCAGCTTAGGAGTCTTAAGCTCCTTCTTGTTCAGCTTCAATATACAAAGACTTGCTGGAAATCTGAACAACGTAGTAGCTACATTTTGAGATTTCTTTTGGACTCACAACATAGACTGACAGATGTATTTCTTTACTCAAATGAAAAGCTGAATATAAGCTTATAAAGCAGAACTATGAACAAATAACTTGTTAAAACAAGGAGCCAACATTGAATTCTTTGATGTGGTTTGAATCATGTGGTCCCATCTGCCGCCCTAAACACCTATATGCATTTCATTGTCTCTAATTACAGGATAAAATGGTCTATATTATATTTGGAGGGTTGAAATGGGAAGCATAGAAATCTATGGCCTATATCCTCTTTTGTACATCTTATTATCTACTTATTCACATTATCTTGGTCTACAAGTAACCCACTGAAGTAAATGGGACTTTTTGTGTGGTTAGGTGCTACTAAAGAGTAGTAAAGGTGTCAGAATCTGGCCCTAAGGGAGAATTTGGCATCTGGCAGAAGGTTGGGATGATCAGTATTACGTGTGATTCTTCAGAGATCTGTGCTTGAAGTACACTTGGGCTCAAGACTCTACAACTGATAACATCTGGGCAGATGTCGAGTCCATATGGAACCCCAGTGAAGTCAATAGGTCTCTGCGCAGGTGCAGTAGTCAGCATACTATCAATTGCTGCATCAGGGCCTGGGTGCCTATTCAAAAACATTAAGTGAAGAAATAAAGCATGCACAGCTATACTAATTTTCTTAATTATTAATCAAATGTCTTAAGTATGTCAAAGGAACTTGTGCTCATTGAGGCCTAAGTATGACAATTCTGCAATTTTCACAGAATCATAGAATGTCAGGGTTGGAAGGGACCTCAGGAGGTCATCTAGTCCAACCCCCTGCTCAAAGCAGGACTAACCCCCAGACAGATTTTTACCCCAGTTCCCTAAATGGTCCCCTCAAAGAATTGAACTCACAACCCTGGGTTTAGCAGGCCAATGCTCAAACCACTGTGCTATCCCTCCCCTCCATTTTAAAATCTCTCTCTTTAAATTACACTGTAGCTAAAATGTTTGTAACTTTACATTAAAAACAGGAACATGTATGTTATTTTCAAGTTCACTTAACACAGAGTGGTTAAGTGGACTTTCTTTTTAAATGTAAAAAAACAAAACAAAACAAAAATTAAAAAGCCAGGCTGTAACTAAGCATGAGATACTTTCAGGCTAATGGATTTTTTTAAAGTGACTATGTAATGACAATAGGGTGTCACAATTGCAGCTTGGGTGGTCAGGTCTTATGGTCAGAGCAGTGGTGGACAGGTCTAGTGGTTTGAGCAGTGGTGGTCAGAGGCCAGGAATGGTGTCAGGAACTAGGAGTCAAAGAGAGTCAGGAGTCCAAGAGTGAGCCGAGAGGCAGGTCTGCCACTACAACTGGCAGGGGAGACCATCTTGTTGTACAGACACTTCCTGGAACTACTCTCGGGCTTAAATAGGGCACCTGGGCCAATCAGGGGCCATGAGGGAAGCTGTCAGTCTGCCCTTCTGAAATGGTACTTCCTGTGGGGTTTGTCCCAAGAGGATTTACATCTGATAAGACAAAACAGCCCTAGTGCAGCTGCTGGGCTGTGGCATGGAGGTGTCAGCTGTCCCACAGATCTGGGGTCTAATCCCCGCAAAGCCCCCCACAGGGCTAAGAATGGAAAGCCTGTTGCAACCTCCACTTTAGGGTCAATTCAGTGACAACAACAATTATTACATTCAGCTCTCATATTGTGCTTTCAACCCATAGACCCCAAACTGCTTTCGAGAGGTGCTTTCCTCATTCTATAGATGAAGAAACTGAAGCGCACACAAGTTCAGTGACATACCCAAAGTCACACACCAAATCAGGGCAAAGCTAGGAGTAGAACCGAGATCAATCTCTCTACTCCCCTCATCTATCATTTATTGATTGGGTCACTCTAGCTGCCATGAGAAATGAAATTACAATTATTTATTTATATTACAGTCACATGTTGACCCAAATCCAATGTTCAGAGTATACTGCAAAAGGAACAGAGTTTGCAATAAAATCCTCAGAATTCATTTTACATATACATCCTTCAGTACAGCTATCTTTCAATCTCCAGACAACGAAAGAGACAGCTGAGTGATTAGACCTGGAGTCAAAAGTAAGAACACTTAATTCTACTATTTGTACAGTATGCTACATCTTCAAAGCTCTTACAAACATTAACCAATTAATCTACAAAACACCCTGTAAAGTAGTTAAGTGTTGTTATCCCCATTTTACAGTTGGGAAAACATAGAGAGAGGCTAAGTGGCCTAAGGCCACTGAGTCTGCGAGAACAGCCCAGACTCCTTGTCCTGCAATATCCTAACCAGACAATGTGTGAGAAAATGTAGGCAGAAAACAAGTGTTCAAAGTGGCTGACAGCACTTATTCTCAATTAGCTTTAAATGGTTCTGTAAATGTAATTATTTTCAAAAGACTGATTTTTATAGTGCCCTAGTACCTCTTTCTGTTTCCTCTTTATATATTTCTTCACTTTTTCAAAATAGCTGTGTCTTTTGGTCTAACTCCATGTTTCCCATCTCTTTTTCTACTGTAGATATTTTCCCCCTTTGGTTCTTAGTTTTCCTTAGAATTTCATTTCTTTCTCCTTTCAGTACATTTACTGTAGCTCTTTTAGGACCCAATCCAACGTCCATCAAAGTTAACGGGAGTCTTTACATTGATTTCAATGGATATTGGAACAGGACCTTAATATTTACTTTTTCCTGATTACTTATTGTCCTTTCTTTATGCTATTTCATCTACTCTGGAAAACTACATGCACCCATTCTCCTCCACCCTCCCTCCCACTGTCCAATTCCCTTTCTCACCTCTCTCAAACAGGAGATGTTCAGCTAATGGCATAGTTCAGTAGTTGCAGCGAACAGAACAAAACTGTCTCTGAGGCTGACCTTTTCCTTTCAGGCTTTTTACCTGTGGGTCTTAGGACATGCCTACCCTTACAGCGCTGCAGCGTGTGTGGGGAAGACACTCTCCGTCAATGGGAGAGAGCTCTCCTCTTGGCATAAAAAAACCACCCCTCTGAGGCTAGGTCTACACTACCCGCCTGAATCGGCGGGTAGAAATCGACCTCTCAGGGATCGATTTATCGCGTCCCGTCGGGACGCGACAATCGATTCCCGAATCGACGCTCTTACTCCACCAGCGGAGGTAGGAGTAAGCGCCGCCGACAGAAAGCCGCAGAAGTCGATTTTGCCGCCGTCCTCACAGCGGGGTAAGTCGGCTGCGATACGTCGAATTCAGCTATGCTATTCACGTAGCTGAATTTGCGTATCTTAAATCGACTCCCCCCTGTAGTGTAGATGTACCCTGAGTGGCAGAAGCTGTGTCAGTGGGAGAAGCTCACTGTGCACATTAGCGCTTATGCCAGCATAAGTTGTAGTGTAGACATAGCCCTAGAGTGCAACATTTACAACAACAAAAAACGAACTGGTTTTGCATGGTAAGAAAACGAAACCTGAAAAAAATCTCAATCTGAGAACTGACTGGATATGGAATACTCTTTGCTCAAAGGTATTCATCATTCCGCCTTCCAAGTAGCCATTCAGAAGGTCTGTTATAAATACAAAACTTATCTACTGTATCCCCAGTTCAGAGAGCGGGAATGCTCTCTGGGTCAGAACCGTGGGTCCAAGCTGTGACTGGTGCAGGATTCAGGGTAAGTGTGTGGAGGAGGGAAAAAGCAGCTATAAGCTACACTAGGCCCTCCCAGGAACGTCCTTACACTTGGCAAAGTAAAGTGGATGGCACAGACTTAACTAGGCTGGCTTTAGACCAGCTGGGGACTCCCCCAACATCACAGGAATCCCTGTTAGAGAAGCTGTTAGAGAAGCTCTCCGTCCCCCTTGAGTGGTACAATGCAAAAGGGATAGAAATGGGAGCCAGGAGCTGGCACTCTACATCTGTCAGCCTCTTTACATATGGGTTTTCTGTTACACCATCACAGTAATATCTTGGTATTTCCTAGGTAAAGTAGGTCTTCCCACAGGGGCTTTAGTGGGCTTTATGGAGCTTTCCACTCCTCTCTTCCCCCTAATTATAGGAGGCCTTGCTTCAGGTTTGTGGGGTTTTTTAGTTTTTATTCTTGATTATAGTTTATCTGTTTTGTATGTGTACCTAAATCCTTCTGGATATGGTGGAAAAGCTTCCTCTGAGAGGTGGGTCTTGCAGCATTATCCTAAAGGTGATCAGCCTGGTCTTATTCCACCCCTTGACCAAGAATGCTTTATCTCAGTCTCTCACACATTTCATCCTGGGCTTTGTGAATTGCACTGTCCCAGAAAAGTACAGCACGGATGGAGATCTGGTCACTGACATAGCTGGGTCCTGACCTGGTTGGGGCTCTAAAGATTAGGATCAAAGCCTTAAACCAGAAACTGAAGTAGTCTAGAAGCTAAACAAAAGTGATTGTAATGTTTCACGGCTGTTCTAAGTACCACTACAGGTCCAAGAAGTCATAGCTGTTTTTGCCTGACCCATTTCAGTGCTAATGAGGACTAGAATAACAATGATGCAACTCCAATGATTCAATTAGTCTTCCCAATGCAATCCCACAATGCGCCTTGTGACACTCAGGAATAGCCCTCGACAACTCAAGAGAACCATTTCTGCAACCTGTCATAGTCTACCCCAGATGCCCTCCCATTCCATACAGGTCCAACACAGCAGCTGAGTCATTACATGGCTGGTCTTGGCTCCACTTGGCAACCTCTCACCCATCATATTAAAACCACAGGGCACACTATTATTTAGATTAACTTTTTTTTTTTTTTTTTAGTAACCTGATACAGTAGGGCAGTGGTTTTCAAACTTTTTTTCTGGGGACTCAGTTGAAGAAAACTGTTAATGCCCACGACCGAACGGAGCTGGGGATGAGGGGTTTGGGAGGGGCTCAAGATTGGGGCAGAGGATTGGAGTGTGGGGGTGAGGGCTTAAGGGTGGGGCTGGGAATGAGGGGTTCAGGGTGTGGGAGGGGGCTCTGGGCTGGGACAGGGGGTTGGAGTGCGGGAGGGGGTCAGGGCTCTGGGCTGGGGGTGCAGGCTCTGGGGTGGGGCTAGGGATGAGGGGTTTGGGGGGGTCTCAAGACTGGGGCAGGAGATTGGGGCGCGACTTACGTCTGGCGGCTCCCGGTCAGCTTCCCGCCTGTCCTGGGACCATGAACTGCGCTGCGCCCCGGAAGTGGCCAGCAGCAGGTCTGGCTCCTAGACAGCAGAGCACAAGCGGCTCTGTGCGGCTCTTGCCTACAGGCACCGCCCCACGCCCTCAGCTCCGAGTGAGGAGCCGGTGCTCAGGGAGGGGCAGCACGCGGAGCCCCGTGGCCACCCTGCCTAGAAACCAGACCTACTGCTGGCTGCTTCCAGGGCGCAGCGCAGTGTCAGAGCAGGTAGGCATTATCAGCTGCCTTAGCTTGGCAGCACCGGCGATGGGACTTTTAACATCCTGGTCAGCACTGCTGAGTCGCTGAGCAAGGCGACCCAGTGCCTTTCGGGTCATGATCCAATACTGGGTTGCAACCCTAACTTTGAAAAACACTGCACTAGGGGATGTGTTTGTGCCTTTTTTTTGCTTCTTTATGACTGAGGGCACATGAAAGGCATCTTTCCTCTTCTAGACTCTTTTCTTACATTAGAAATTGTTATTTAACTCAAATGCCTGAATAGCAAGGAGAAGAACTCTTAACAATTCATCATCTTCACTGTTCAGGTAAGAGCTGAGAAGAGACAGCTTTCATTTCAGACCCCCAACAAGTACATCAGGGAAGACCTGTTCTGACTTTCCTGATATTTCTTAGGGAAAAAACAAGCATGACTTACACACACTAAAAAAAAAAAAAAAAAAGTTTAAGGTCATCTTTATCAACCCAATCTATTTTAATCCTTTGCAGGTCATCTTTAATCAGTATACATTCAACTCCCGAAACACATAATTCAGAAAGGAGAGAGCTGTGCCTGAATTTGTGGGACAGGTGCCACAATATACAGGCATAACAACTGTAGGAGGAAGCTTTGTGTTTGGACATGCTGATCTGATTTGCACTCACCACACTAGCCACCCTGGGCACACTAAACCCTTTTGAGATCAAGAAGTTCAATAACCATTTAGCTATAATATGTAACTTGAAATAGCTCAGTTATCTAATGCAGATCATTCTTTAGACCAGTGGTCCCCAACCTTTTTCATCTGGTGGGCGCCAGACGATGAGCCACGGAGGACTGCAGCGGTGGACGAGCATCCGCCGAAATGCCGCCGACAAGCGTCAACATCAATAGGCGTCGCCGCCAAAATGCCGCCGACAAGCAGCGTCATCCAGAGGCGTCGCCGCCGAAATGCCACTGAAAATTGGCAGCATTTCGGTGGCAATGCCTCTGGATGACATTGCTTGTCAGCGGCATTTTGGCAGATGCTCGTCTGCTGGTCAGTATGCGGGCGCACTTAAGACGCCATGGCGCCCTCTGGCACCGCGTTGGGAACCCCTGCTTTAGACTGTTTTCCCTATGGGGAACCTGATTGGGTCCTGCCTCGGAGTGGTCCGCTGCTTGCTGATGACCAAGTTGGGCCTCTCTATCCATTCACAGGACCACTTTTATTCAGTCTCCCAATATTTCTTTTCCTCTTCCATTTCTGCCCTTTCTCTCTTGTTTTCTCCCCTCCTGATTGTTCCCATCTCTTTTCCTGTTCTTCTACTGCTCTGTTTACACCTCTCCTTGGCTTCCCCTTCTGAAAATGCGATACAAAGAAAGCAAGTCTCTGAAATTCACAAAAATTAGCCTCATGTGTAGCTGTATTAACAGGACATATGCAATTGGTTTATCCTAAGTTGCTGTTTTATAAGAAAGCATATTGACATAATAGAAGAATAAAATCCATGGAACTTTCCTGATTATAGGGAAAAAACAATATCTTATTGATGTCCCTTTGTGACCAGACCAACCTGTAATTTTTGCAGCCTTTTCCTCCTGATTCACTCTGTTCTCTTCATCTTCTTCATTGTCTTCCTCAAAATCATCTAAATTTCCAATGTCGGCTTGCTTCATACTCATCAAACTAGCCAGGCTTTGCATGTCTTCATCTCTATACCACAAATTCCAATACATCAAACAAATCATTAAAAGGCAATATTGTTCAAGTCATATTTGATAGTATTTTACTATTAAAATACTATTTTTTCAAAAAGAAGTTTCCTTTTCTTTACTAAGGGCCTGCTCTAAAACCTTTTGAAGTCAAGGGATAGCCTTCAGTTGACTTTGATGGGCTTTGGAAGTAGTCTTAAGAATCCTTATAAGAACAAGATATGAATGTATATGTTCATAGTGTTAATTTCTAGATTACAAGTTTCCCATTGCCAAAAACTTAAAAGCAAAAAAATGCTTTCATTAAGGGTCAATTTAATCCTCTCCTCTTACAATTTTTTAAATCAGTCCTGAAGTTATATGGAACAATAATTTATTCCTTTCCGGGGTCATTTAATATAAGCTGAGGGTGCTTGGTCAGACCTAGTGCCTATGAACCGCCACCTTCTCCTGAGACTCACAATACTACAGTTTCTCTCCTAAATTCACTAGTACATAAACAAGAAAAATGTTTATATTTTATGGGCCAATTTCTGTCCCTTGCATGTATGCACCACTGGAGTGTGGATTACAACTGAATCTTATTGAAAACATGGCTGCAGACAAAAGATTTAAACCAATGAATGTTCTAAAGTGCTATTTCCATAGCAACCAGTATGTCTTCAAGTTCACAGTGTCATTCTCGAAACATGGTTGGACTCAATTTTTTAAAACTATTTTAATACCTTTCTATTGTTTAATCAAGATATTTTATAGCAGCTTTGCAGTAGTCTATTCACTTACTTACCCAAAACAATTTTTTTTTAAATAGGCAAGGAAAAAATATCATTAATTTCCCTCTCTCCATGTTATACGTTAACCGTGGTAAAAGATTTTGTGCCTGGGCTGATACATTTTCATGACATTGATACAAAGTTACTTTAAAAGCCATCCTATATGGTAGTAAACTAAAGATCAAGTACAAACCAGGCCCCAATCCTGCACAAAAACTACACATGAGTAACTTACACATCTGCATAGTCTTGATGAGTTCAGTATACTAATTAAATTGTGAGCTCTTTCAGGCAGGGATAGTCTCTTCCTACATATCTGAAAAGCACATAGCACAATGGGACCCTGATCTTAGTTGATGCCTCTAAGTGCCACTGTAAGATAAATAATAATAATTATTAAAACTAATATCCAAGAAATCACAAAGGTCCTTCTCTTACTGGTTTCAAATGGTCTGCACAGTAAAGTACATACACTGGCAACTGATAACTAGAGAATCTTCTAGTAGAATCACAGAATATCAGGGTTGGAAGGGACCTCAAAAGGACATCTAGTCCAACCCCCTGCTCAAACCAGGACCAATCCCCAGACAGATTTTTGCCCCAGATCCCTAAATGGCCCCCTCCAGGATTAAACTCACAACCCTGGCTTTAGCAGGCCAATGCTCGAACCACTGAGCTTCCCCACCTCGGGGGGGAGGGGGGGAAGTTTCAAGATAAGAACCTATTAACTAATCAGCAGCAGTTGGGCCCTGCCTCCCTCCAGAGAGACACAAGCTCTGGAGGTTCAGACACCTGGTGAATTCCCCACTTTCCCAGGGGTAGGAGAGGCAGGCTTCAGACACAGAGCTTCAGGCTCCATCCACATGGTGGCAGGCTCTGGTTCCAGGTGCCAGCCCCAGGCTCACCACCCCTGCCATTGTCCCTGGGCCCTGCTGCCTCCCTGCTCGCCAGGGCCGGCTCCAGGCACCAGCGCAGGAAGCAGGTGCTTGGGGCGGCCAATGGAAAGGGGCAGCACATGCGGGTCTTCGGCGGCAATTCGGCGGAGGGAAGGACCGGCTGCTGAATTGCCGCCGAAGAATGAAGCGGCGTGGTAGAGCTGCTGCCAAAGTGCCGCCAATCGCGGCTTTATCTTTATTTATTTATTTATTTATTTTTCCCCCTTTGCCACTTGGGGCAGCAAAAAAGCTGGAGCTGGCCCTGCTGCCAGCCTCTCCATTCAGGGCTTAATTTGTCCCAGGCTTGCCGTAGCGGAGTAAGCCTGCTGTGAAAAGCGATATTTACAAACATACAAATATCACTTTTTACAGCAGAAGACTTACCAGCTAGCAAGTCTTAGAAGAAAAAAAAAAAAGCACAACCAAAGAAGCAAAAGAAACAACAACAAAAAGACAAGAACATGCAAAGTGCCTTATGTGTGTTTCTAGTCTGTTTAGGTCCAGTAAAGAATAGAGACAACTGTAAATTATTTTTATTACAGAGTCTGAAAAAACCCATACATAAATAAATTGTAATGAGTTGGACATGTATATGTGCATATTTATTTGTTTTTCCTAAAGTTAATTAAGTATTTTAGGAAAAATTGTCAGCAAGCGTTGGTGGCCACACTCTGAGGCCACCAAAAAATTTGTTGTGAGAAACCCTGTTTTAAGCTCACCCCATGCTTAACTTTAAGCATATTCTTGAGTCCCATCAATTTCAATGCAACTTAAGCACATGCTTAAGTGCAGTCCTGAAGAGATTTGCTTTCATGAATCAGGGCCCCAAACACCGGTATCCAGCAGCCTAAGACAGAGGTTCCCTGTTGATAGTCCAAGAGGAGACTGGTAACCAGCTGATGGCTCCTTTCCCTCATTTCCAGCTGCTAAACTGCATTAAACAACAGCTATAAATACAATACCTTTCTAATATTTTTACATGTCAGTACATTCAGTAGTTTCCAAAGGGATGTTATGAGATGGCAAATGGAGGAGAAAATTGTCTGTGTAATTGTGAATGGCAGGATAGGTGGTCCGTAAGACAATCTCTGCCAAAATCTGTCCCACATGATGAAAGAGTTTGGAAATCCCTGTACCAAAAACAGTTCTGGTGTAGAAAAGTGTCATATATGGGAGTGGGAAGGATCCACAGATACCATCAAGACAGCCAAAGATAGCCACAGGCTGTTAACATTCCTGAAAAAAATTAGCATGTGAAATAGACCACCTTAGCAATGGTCTCCCTGTCCTATTGCCTCTCTCTCCTGCCAGCCCTATAGTCTGCCATGAGGAAGAGAGAGAGAAAAAAAGGGGCTAGTTTGCTGCAATGATATGGGGAATTTATCTGTACAATTTATGGATTCTGTGTGAGATTATGATCTCTCTAGATGTATCTTTACCAAGGTGAAAATGCCATTTTGAATGTGCAGCTCTGTGTCTTCTCTGTTGTCCTTTTACCTCCATGTTAGACTGAAATTCCAAAGGGTACTGATATAAGGCTGACAACAGAGAGTCATTAATCCGGTTGGTCCTCTGTTCAAATACTAACATCCTAGACAACAGCTGGCCTCCCACCCATAAGAATTGGTTTGTCTGGGGAGAGGCTGCCTGGCAACAAAGTAGGGGGTCTGTGATCACCTGAGGAGGCTGATCCAGGCATCAAATGACAGAGGGACTGAAAGGTTAATAAAAAGTCAGGAGCTTGTCTATTTGGGGTCTTCAGCCATTTTCACCAATCAAGCAGAGAGAAGCTGCTGCAGAATCCTGATGAGGCAGGGAAAATCCTGCCTACCTGACCTATAGACCAGGGGTCGGCAACGTTTGGCACGCGGCTCATCAGGGTAAGCACCCTGGCGGGCTGGGCCAGTTTATTTACCTGCTGACGCGGCAGGTTCGGCCGGTCGTGGCCTCCACTCGCCACGGTTCGCCGTCCCGGGCCAATGGGGGCGGCGAGAAGCGGCGCGGGCGAGGGATGTGCTGGCCGCGGCTTCCCGCCGCCCCCATTGGCCCAGGACAGTGAACCGCAGCCACTGGAGGCCGCGATCGGCCGAACCTGCCGCATCAGCAGGTAAATAAACTGGTCCAGCCCGCTAGGGTGCTTACCCTGGCGAGCCACATGCCAAACGTTGCCAACCCCTGGTATAGACAATCCCCCAAGGACTCCAAGTGAAGGGAGAGCTAGAGTGAGGGGGCACTCTGTTCAGCATGTTTGTTATTTTCTAAATGAGCTGTACTCTCTGGTGCTTTCTCTCTGTTAAGTAATGAAAAATGGTATGTTAGAATCCTCTGTGAAGTGTATCTGCATGTGTGAGGTGCTACAATTATCACATGCCCCAGAAAAGAAACTGTAAACCAGACGGCTCACATCTTCAGTAGGATTCTGGAGAATGTGCAAGAGCTGCAGGGGAAGGTTGGTAGAACCTAGTTTCAGGGTCTAGACCAGGGATGGTCAAACTTACTGACTCTCCAAGCTGCATACGATAATCTTCACAAGTTTGTGAGCCATGCCCCGGCAGGGGTGCCCCACGGGGCTGAAGTCCCGAGCTCCACTCCAGTCTGGCAGGTGGAGAATGGGGGAGCGTGGGCAGCGCTGTGAGCCGCACTTTAACTGTAAAAGAGCCGCATGCAGCTCGTGAGCCACGGTTTGGCCACCCCTGCTCTAGACAGTTGTATAAGGGGGTTCCCAACTGCCAAGAGGGTTATCAGATAAGAAGTCTGCTCCTGGAGTGAATGCTAAAGATGCAAAGCCAAGGACAATGCCAAGACTCTGTCCAAGCCCCCAGCAAGCTAATAACACCTATAATTCCATGGCTTGATCCCTTACAGCAGTCTGGTGAATGCCCAAGTAGGGGCATTTGACTAAATTTGTAACACTTGGCAACCACTCAACCCCAACCCATCTGAAGGCAAGGGATGCAGTGCCTTGAACCCTACAAATAAATTGAGGGGGGTAAGATGATCTGGAAACACCATAAATTTCTTCCTCTTCTCTGAAAGCTGCTGAGGTATGCAAGGGGTGTGTGTGTGTGTGTGTGTGTACACAGATCTGCAGGGAGAATGGGAAGATCAATGCTCAAAAGAGCTGGCTTCATTGGATGTTCTCCTGATCAACCCAAGAATGCTCCTTCTGTCTACGTCTTCCACTCCATCCTCACCCATCAACAAGCTTTGGTTCTCTGTGGGGATGGATACAGTTGGGCTCTTGTCCGGCTTTTCCCATCCTCCATGCTAGGGACATCTCTAGCTGAGCACTCCTCCCCCACCTGCTCCCTTTCAAAGCTGTGAATATTTTTAGGCAGCTGCTTTTTAACGTATTAATAAGGTAGAAGAAAATGTCTTGATCTGAAGAACAGGAAGCTATAGTCAGAGTAAGAAATTACGTTTACTCAGCCTCAGAAACAAAGTATGACAGGAATGATTGGTATGCTGAAGGATACTCTCAACTCCTGCCATTCTATACAGCTAGAGTGCTTGCTACCCCAAAGAGGTCTTTGAAAGGCAACACAAAGCAGCCTATCTGGTGAAAAACTTACGTAGCTTTTCCTTCCCTCAGGAAAATACACGATAATGAGAACTGAAGGGTGGCAGATACAACTTTCTTAGACAAAGGCTTGAATTTTAACTTGACATCTGTCTGTGTAGGCATGGGGCTTGCATATTGCTTCATGTTGATGCTGCTGGTGGCAAGTGCTTTCCTGCGTCCAGAAGGCGATTCCTGAAAGTAAACATAAAACAACATGAAATAACTTTAAAAAATAAAATAAAGAGGTGAAGAGTTGTAACACAGAAACCAGCAGTTTCATAAAGAAGAAAAACAAACAAACTACCAAATAGATCGGCCTCATTCTTTTTCCAGTAGAGAGGCAGAGTGGTCCAGTGGATCGAGTAATACCTGCGAGACAGAAATTCCTCAGTTCTAAACCTGGCTCAGTCACAAAGGGCCCGATCCAAAGCCCACTGAAGACAATGGGAGGCTTTTAATTGTGCTCAGTGGGTCTTATCAGCCCTTAAATCACTACGGTTTAGATCCTGCACTATGATCCACATGGTGGACTATTACACCTCCTGAGGTCAATGGAATTCTGCATGGGCATAAGACTCTACCCACGCAGCTCCATTTGCAGGTTCATGTTCCGGTTTCCCCTTTGGAAAACGGGGCTGGTAGTACTTACTCACCCCACTGAAGAATAGTGAAAATTAATATTTCTATGTTGCTTTGAAAAACATATAAAGTACTATGCAGTATTAAGTAGACAAGTAGTATTTTGAGCTGCTACTAGAGTTTAAGCATTGAATTTAATGTTGAAATGTTTTTCACGGCTATTTTCTTTCTAACAAGCATAGTACATATACATCCTGAGTTGCAGATTTCTGGAGTTAAGATTGACAGTATTTCTAGAATGTCTATAAAATCTTTGGGAGAGAAAAAATTTGAGTAAGATCAAAGTCTGATTCACGTTTGAAGATAGAGGTGTTCTAAAGAATTCAGATATAAATTAATCTAAACTGCCTCTAAGAATCTACTACACAGTTTTGTCTACAACCCACAGCATAACAGAAAAGAAATGATATGTAATAAAGTTCTAATGGAGGAAAGAAAAAAAGAAAGAAAAACTGCTGTTAACTTTTGAAAAATGTTCTCACAATAAAACTACATTTTACTGCGGTCGACAATTTGTCTTGAATAAAGACTACTAATTCAATCAAAACAGTCAAGCATTCCTTTTCGAAGTACTTGACATTTCTGCCCAGTAGAATAAGTCAGAATGTAATATGTTATCCCCAAAGAATACCTTTTTAAAAAAACTAGCCTTATCTGTCAGATTATGCACAGGAATATTATACAGAACTATTAGTGCATGTAGATACCTTATGAATGAATTTCAAAAATGCATCAAACACTTGAGAAGGATTTAGGCCCTCTCAGAAGAAATACTTAAGAATATGCAAATACTCTCAACTGAATCAAGTTGAACAGATGCGACTATCGCAAACAATACAAGTGCTCTTTCCCTGGCCACAACTGTCAATCAAAGAATGAGATTAAAGGTTCAAGGTTCTGACAATGTGTAAAATGAAGAGTATGATGAGGGAGTTTCAATCTATTACACCGATATGAACAACAATAATCTGTTATTGTACTGTACCTTTAGAATAGCTAAATACTACAACTAATTTAGGATTCAAGATTTACTGCAGCATCTGTTCTGAAAGTAATGCGTGAGAACTGGCACAATATTTTTTTGTTTGTTCTCTATACAAATCTGAATAAGGAGTTTGCTTCTTAACAACATTTACCTTGCATAATAATTCTTAGACTGCAGTGTTGTAATAAAGGCAAACAGTACCACTGAAGATCAGTTGTTTTCACTGAAAACCTTGAAAGAGGGCTGTTGTATATTGCTGTATTTGCAAGTTTCAGATTTTTCTGTTTATGGTCTGGATGCAATTTTTAATTTTAAAAAATTGGCTAAACCATTGCTTAGCTAATAGCTTAAGGTATTTTTAATAGTTTTAGAGAAAAATGTTTTGTAGTTTCTATTTTTGTCCCGTAGAATACCTAAAAAGGTTGTAGAAGATAGCACATGAATAATTACAAAAGTATAACTGATATAGCAAAAACTCGCACATGTACTTTTTTTGTCAGTCAGCAAAGAAGAAAATAAAAATTACAACAGTCTGAATTATGCTCCCATTTACAGAGAAACCAAAAATATACTATTCCATTGTGTGGGCTATAATGATCAGGAAATATTTGTCGTATTTTGTACTCAGTTTCCTTTTTGAGTCAATTAGGATGGATTCATGCTTGCAACCATCACAAAAAATCCCACCTTAGTCTGTTCTAAAATTTTATAATTATGGCAACCGTTATTCTTATCTAGAGGGTAGCTATTTAATGTATATCTGGGATTGCTTTTCATCATTTTAATGCTTTCAAAACCAGGGAATCTGGTTTTGCTTAAACCCATTTACAATAAAATGACAGTCTGATTGAACTGATGAGACAACTACAAATAATGTATTAGAATACATATCTTGTTAGGTACCCACTCCTTTCCCCTAATTAACACACAAAAGGAAAAATCCTCTTGACTGAGGGGCAATGACAATCCGAAATGGAACAAATGAAATTTGCTCACCTACTCTCAGCCCTCTCGATAAGTTGCTGATCAGTACACACATGTATTTTGTTGCTGATCAACTGGTGTGTCTATTCTGATGCTGACAATGAAAACCAATCTCCCACCTTGGTATTCTTGAAATCACGACCAAATGGAAAAAGAAATGGATGCTCACCCAGCCTGTTACTAGGCTGAATTCTTCCTGTCTCTGCTAGTTGCACTCTATAATGCACTTTGTGAAAAGTGCATGTGACTGATGCTGTATGAGCTCTGCTTGCACTGAAGTATGGGGTACAAGTGTAGTTCACTGACATTTACATGAAACAGAGGGGGAAGACCAGCTTTCATTTGTGACAACACGTTTGAAATCCAGGTTGTCTCTGGCTAAGTTAACTTTAAAACCGTTTTTCCAGACCAGTTTCTAGCCCTGACTACAGCTGTTTTTGTGCCAGTGCAATGGTGCAAATCAGCCTCAAAGCCAGCCACCAGAGAATTCCCCCAGTCATCCCCAGTGCCGAGAAGAAGGTACATTTGCCATCCAATTACTTACAATTTTCTTGACCCTTTCATTGAGGGAAGTCCTAAAACACACATCATGGTCACCTAAAATTCTAACTTAATTATTTTGTACTTAAAGCCATGCTATGAATGGGAAGACATGTATGTAGGTTTGTTTGGGACCTGCTTTCAGGTAAGTGCACTTTGGGGAGGAAGAATGTGCTGTGTCTGTTTTTTGCCCTGATGCCAACTGAGAACAGTGGAGGGCGGGAGGTTCTGCTAGCCTACCTTCCCCTTTAAAAAGGACACTGTCAAGATGTTTAGAACCTAGATTGATTTTGCCATAAAACTTTTGGAATATAATTCCATGGAATATGCTTTCAACTATGACATACCTACTTTTCTTACATTGTCTTTGTTAAATTTATTAACAGCCACCTTTTATAGCATTCAAATGCACTATACAAAGAGACATTTTCTCAAAATTCGGCATGCTCTGAAAAGTAATATGGTCCAACTTACAGTGGCTGTCACTCTAGAATTGGAAAGGAACATCTTAAATCAGCAGAGAAAAGCAATAAACCAGGACAAAAGCATACAGATAAGATGTAGATGGGCAACTCCATCAGCAGGCCAGGATGAATGGTTTTAAATCAAAAGCACAATTTATAAAGCTACTACAATATATATATTTTTGCCAATATAAATATGGGCAAAATTATTAAAATACAGATTAGTATTACGCCTGGTCTCATATGAGAACGACATATTTTATAGAAGAGAAACCAAGAAAGCTTATCGTATTTGTTTTTTCTTTTCTCAATGTTTTTCAAAACATTCTCTGATGCATTTTTATATATAAAATGGCAACCAGATCTTAAAACACGTAAGGCTCAATTATCCCTCCAAATATATCACATTACATGTGCATAAAAATTCAGTTTACAAGGTACTTGACAGTACACACCCATATATTTGTAGGCAGGATTGAGCTCTTAGTACAAAACTTGCTCAACCACTGAAATAAGACAGAATTAGTGAAGCATCATGTTTCTTTACAAATAACGATGCTGACATCCAAAATTACCAACTGGAAAATAATGATAAACATAAGGTACACAGCACAGCTAGAGGAAGCTAAAGCCCATATTTGGGTATTAGTAAGCAGTTCTAGACTGCTATAAGAGCGATACAGTTATCTAATGTATTTAGTCATTTACTTTTTTTCATACTATACGAGAGGGTGTTGGATCAGACAGTAATTCTTGTATTGGGGTACATGGACCACAGATAGTCTGCAGAGAGCTGGTAAATATTGGCTTCACCTCCTTACTTCCATCTCATTCTACAGATGTCAAGGCTCTTCACTGTAGAAAAAAAATGAGAGCTTGGGCATCTAGAAAAACAGGCTGAATCCCCTCCTTTCCAGCTATCTCCATATAGAGGGGAAAGAAATAGGAATAAAGACAACAGATACAAATACATAAATATTTTCCTAATATTATTTTATCATGTAAGCAATTGCTATAGTTGCCACAGGACATTGTGTGAATTGGTGGGATTGTCATCTTTGTAATCACAACGGGACGCGATCCACATAATCACGAATGGGAAAGGATACAGTTCACAAGACCCCTCTGCTATCAAGATGAGTGTTACACTATAAAAAGAGTTTGAGATCCCCTCTGTTAGAAAAGGCCACACACAGAGATCAATTGTGAGATTTATGGGTAATTTGACAATATTTATTGACAATCTCATAGGGATTAGAGATAACCAAGAATAACTGGAACTGTAGATTTATTTTGAGTTAACGTCAAACACTCAAATATTGATATGTGTTCAGATATTTGCAATATTTTTTAAATAAAGTGGTATGTCAAAAGCCTTCTGAAACTCCTTTGAGTTACGGTAGTTATTGTACAGCTCTGCTGACAGCAGAAAAAATATAGAAAATAAGAAAAACTCTTAGAAAGTACCTTAAAAATAATTATAGAAAGAAGTTTATTTGAAAGGAAAAAGAGCTCAAGTCTTGTTAAAACAAAACAAATATAAGCACATAAAATAAGATTCCCTTGATAGTGCCATCTGCTTCGGAAAACTTAAGTTTCTTAAGAGTACTGAGTAAGGGCTGGCAATATACGTAACCCTTTAGTTTTTCTGAAAAAAGAAACCTATCAAGAAGCACATTTACACATACACAGAAACTGAGTTAAATATATACTTTTATACTCCCACACTACTTCCAGGAGAAAGCCTTCCCTGCTGGAAGATTCAAATTATAGCAAATTTGTGAATACATTTAATCATATCCTCCTCACTGCCCCCAGGATGTCTGCTAACTATGAGTAATAAAAAGCAAAGCCTATTGTGTTATTAGGTTACGAGTGCAAAACCAACTCAAGACAAGTCAATAGTTGATTGCGAGCAAGTGGATAACCTCGGACTATTCAGCAAAAACGAGGAGTCCTTGTGGCACCATAGAGACTAACAAATTTATTTGTGCATAAGCTTTCGTGGGCTAGAACCCACTTCATCAGATGCATCTGACTATTCACTTCAGTCCTCATTGCATAAGCAATGACATCAAAATACCTTCACAAAATACCCACACGATTGGGACTATTGGCCTCACTGGTAATTTCAGGAGACAGGCAAATCTTTGAATGAGGATACAGACTCAATTATACGTTCACCTCTAGAGGTGGTCCCTTCATGTCAGGTCCTTAGATATATGGGCAGAATAGTGTATGAAAACTTGCACTACTACATTACCAGAACCTGGGCATAAAGGGAGGGCTTTAATTTTAGGGCTGCAAATTCAGCACCTTTCACAAGTATTAAATTCACAGATACTTAAGGTAGAACATGTATTTGCTTATTTCTTATAATAATTAGTCTGAACCCCTACACCAGTAGGATGGAATTCTGCTTGAAAGAGTCTACAGCTACTTTTGCACCAAAAATAAATCAATCAACCTCTAAGTCAGGGATTCTCAAACTGGGAGTCGGGACCCCTCAGGGGGTCATGAGGTTATTACATGGGGGGTCGCGAGCTGTCAGCCTCCACCCCAAACCCTGCTTTGCCTCCAGCATTTATAATGGTGTTAAATATATTTAAAAGTGTTTTTAATTTATAGGGGGGGGGGGGTCGCACTCAGAGGCTTGCTATGTGAAAGGGATCATCAGTACACAAGTCTGAGAACCACTGCTCTAAGTAATGATCTGAGCTGTCCACATTTCCCCTTGCTTTACAGGTCTACATTTAATATACAACAAATTAAAATATAGTTTTAAAACTTTAAAGGGACACTGCCAGTTAAATTTGACCCTGAAATGAAGTTTGTATAAAAAACAGTTTTTTGTTTGTTGTTTGTTTTTTTTAAAACCCCCAACTAAACAAATACACATCTTATTTCAACGTTTGCAACTCCAATGCTGCAGTATTGTGTTGTTTCATGACAGCTAACATTTCTGGAATGGAAACAGACTATAAAACAAAAACAAAATGGACGACTTTATTTTCAATGTGCTGAGAGAAATGCAAATATCAAGCAAAAACTAATAAATAGTAAATTACATTTTTATATTTTCATTTTTAATCATATAAAATATTAGCAAGGTATCTATATGGCTTCTGTAGCACTTATCATTGCTGCATGAGTGTTTCCCACGCAGACAGATTAGAGGTCCGTAGTGGACTGCATGAAATCTTCTAGTCTCATCCTTTCCCTGCTTATAGGACAGGTCTATACTTTAAAAATATTCTGGCTTGGTGGAAAAGCTTTAGCAAAGTAGTTTAACACAAACCCAGAAGGTGGTCAAAATGCGGATCAGCCTTATCTCCTCTGGGAACTTTTCCACAGCCAAAACCCTAAACAAAGAATAATCCAGACTGGAAATTAAGTATGTGTGGATCACTATGACCAGATAGGTTTCAGAGTAGCAGCCGTGTTAGTCTGTATCCACAAAAAAAACAGGATCCGAAGAAGTGGGTAGTAGCCCACGAAAGCTGCATCCGAAGAAGTGGGCAGTAGCCCATGAAAGTTTATGCTCTAATAAATTTGTTAGTCTCTAAGGTGCCACAAGTACTCCTGTTCTTTTTATGACCAGACAGTCATCTGGGAGTAAGAGGAAGAAGTGACTATCTTCTGGTCTAGGCCAGTGGCTCTCAACCTTTCCAGACTACTGTACCACTTTCAAGAGTCTGATTTGTCTTGTTTACCCCTCCCTGCCCCAGGTTTCACCTCACTTAAAAACTACTTGCTTACAAAATCAGACAAAAATACAAAGGTGTCACAGCACACTATTACTAAAAAATTGCTTACGTTCTCATTTTTACCATACAATTCTAAAATAAATCAATTGGAATATAAATATTGTACTCACATTTCAGTGTATAGTATATTGCCCATTATAAACAAGTAATTGTCTGTATGAAATTTTTGTTTGTACTGGCTTCGCTAGTGCTTTTTATGTAGCCTGTTGTAAAACTAGGAAAATATCTAGATGAGTTGATCTACCCCCTGGAAGATCTCTGAATACCCCCAGGGGTACATGTAGAGAACCACGGATCTAGGCTTAGCGATGGGTCAAACAAGAACCTAAGACAAACAGGGAAATGAAGAAGTGTCCCAGCTAGTTCTTTGAAGCATTTCCCACTTCCAAACAGCATTACATCACTTTAGTGTGGATTCAGTTTGAGCCAGCTATTATCATCCATGTGCTGATGTTCTAAAGGCATTGTGGAACCCTGGCTCTGGAAAACTATACACAACTGGGTATCATTGGTGTATTGTTGGTAGCAAAGCCTATATCATCTCACCACCTCTTCCAAATGCTCTCATGTAGATACGGAAGAGGAAGCCATACAGGATAGATCTCAAGGGTAGAGTCTTTGGAGGAAGAGCTGAGGATGCCAATCTCAACCCTCTGGCTCCTGGTGGACAGTAATGACTGGAGCCAATGGAGTGCTGCACCATCTACTCAGGCTATGCAAATATCATATAAGCAGGTCAGCAGCATTTTGTGTTAACTCAGTCAAAAGCGGAAGATGCCATGAGCACTGAGGCATGGCCTCCTTCGATTGCCCTGAGGAAGCCATCTTTTAATGCACCTAGGGCTATCTCCATGCCATGCCCTGTCTGAAGCCTGATTGAGAAGAACCCAGGATATTGGCAGATGTCACGAGTTGGTGCTTAGTTCTCACTACTATCTCCATTATTTTAGTGAAGAATGGAAGGCTGGAGAATTTTTCTGGATCCATTTTTGAAGGAGTTTGGCTGGTTCGCTTCTCTGAAAAGTGTCAATAATTTCTGTTAGCAGTGAACAGAGTTGTTTTATTATGTCCTCCACCAGCCAGGAAGGAAATAAGTATTTGGAACAGATGACTTAGCCTCTACAGTTTCATCGTGTGTAGTGGGGCCTAACTTTCTCCACAGGTCCTGCCTCATTCAGTATACTGGATATTCAGTGAATGAAGCAACTATTCATTATTTCTTTTTACCCTGTGTCAGTTACAGGCCTAGTTGCACATTTGATCCCTCTCTAGTCTCTGAATGCATCCCTTCAGGTGAGAGGCCCTGTATGTTTACCTCTCTCTAGCTGGAATGCCGTGATTCTCCCACTCTTAGAACGGGCCCCCAGGATGCAGCCCCTTGGGTAGCAATCATGATTATTTAGCAGGCCTGACTGGATTCCACTCCTGCAATTCTTCCCTTTCAGAGCTATCACCAGTAATTAAAACAGTGACCCAAAAGAGCTATTTCAAAATAAAGTATTGATTAATCTCAAAAGTAGGAACACACCAAAGCATGAGAGAGAATGGATTTTTAAAGTAGCCTGTTTGCATATATAGCTTCTCTAAAGCCTTAGGTAGGCCTATCTTACCCCAGAACCCCAACTTCTAGAGTATGGGTTGACCTTTACTCAAAACCCTGACTCCCCACTTTAGATCCCTCCTTTTTAAGTCCAGCCAAGTCCTTTGTTTCCTCCTGTGTCTCCTGACTTCAAAGTGGTTGGTTTTCTGCGTTATCTCAGTTGTTTGCAGAGTAGTTATCAGGCCATTGTCCCCCTTTCTGCATACACTAGTCAGCACTAGTGCTGCAGCTGTAAGTGCTCAGAACTTCTGAAAATCAAACTCCAGATATCTCAAGCTGGGCACCCACAAAATGCTGAAAAAACAATTACGGTCACCTATGATACTTGTCCAGCATCACATATGCCAGGGACAGAATCCAGTTAAGGCACCATCAAATGCCTAAATTACAAAACCATCTTTTCTCTTCCTAATTCCCCTTATTTCACTCACTATGCATGTTCCAAGTTTTGCAGCAGATCAGGCAGGGGTCCTACAGGTGTGTGACAGAGATGTGTGGGAGGGGCCAATAATTGCCAGACTCCTAGGGTTAGGGTATGATGCCACGCCCAATACTAAGGACTATGATATGCACACAGTTATTAACAACACTCAGTAAAGATGTGAGTTTAGATAATGTGGCCTTGTTCCCATGCACCATTTCCTAGGGCAATATGTATTTTGGATGGGAGAAAACAGGAAGATAAGGAGAGGGATCCATTTTGTCTGTGTTTTTTCTGGAGTTTCAGTTCTGTGTGGCTGATTCAAAATGATGAGGGAGGCTCAGTGGACCCACTCAACATGCACAATGCAATTGGAAAGTTCAGTGAAACACAGAACAAGATATATTGTGCATGATCAAATGATGGTTTTTCTGGGGCTTATAATTAGACCAGATCTGGATGGATTTTCATGGGAACAGCATTCAGAGAAATTTATTAATACGGGCACCCATTTTCACTACCAAATATCTGACCTACTGATCACAGATATTTCAGGGTCCCTTGATACAGGAAGCACATTTCATTCTTTCACTGCATAAAAGATTGCAAGAAGTATCAGACATCACAAAAGTTACCAAATCATAAGTTCAAATTCTGCAAAGTGATCTACATGTTAAGTATCCATATGGTCACATCTCTTTGCATGATCAGGCTAATGTGAGTAAATAAAACAAAATACCAGTATATTCTCTCAGACGCTATTAAGAGACTTGCACGTTAGGTAGCACCTTTCTATTTGCCCACTACAGTGGACATGCACCCACAAAAGCTTATGCTCCAATACATCTGTTAGTCTTAAAGGTGCCACAGGACTCTCTGTTGCTTTTTACAGATCCAGACTAACACGGCTACCCCTCTGATACTTGATACCATGAACAAAACACTTCTATCAGACTTGTCATTATGGGCAAAATGTTTATACTTGTGTGCCTAAGGACAGGCACCTGAAGTGATACAAGGCACTTATATAAGCAACCTGATTTCTCTTGAAGTCAACAGGAGTTATGGGCTCTCAGCACTTTGAAAAAGTTAGCTCATGATTCTAGTTTAGTCTATAGAGTAACACATGACCCATAAGACAATATCAAAGACTACTCCTGGGCGAATTCTGCACCACTGCACACATGCAGAATTCATGTCTCATGCAGAATTTTTTTTCTCTGCAGAAAATACATTCTGCTGGAGAGGTGCTGCAGTTACACCTTTTACCTACCAGGGGCTGCCGTGGCTCCAGCACAGAGGGCAGTTGCTCCCAGTGGGGAGAGGGAGGTGAAGAAACTGCATTCCTCACAGCACCCTGTCCGTGGGGCCAGGTGAGGAGGCACAGGAAACGGGGGGGGGGGGGAACGGACAACATGGGGCACATGGGGTTGCCGGGGGTCATAGACTGGGGTTCAGAAGGGCTAGTGGGGGTACAGACTGGGGTGGGGGCTGAATGAGAGTGGGGGTGCAGGGCCACATGGGAACAGGAGGGAAGGGCTGGCTGAGTGGGGGTTGGTTACCACCTGGCTGGTATTTGACCAGCCTGGACAGTTTTTTTATGGATTTGCCAGTTGCCAGAAAAATAATTTAATCTGCCCCATGGAGGGGTAGGGAGGAATTTATGTGGGTCTAAAGATTTGCGTTATCATCAGAATACACTGGGATATCTAATGTTAAAGGTTTCTGTGTCCAGTTGATGATCTTGCACTGTTCCCACTTCCACAGTTTAAGACAAGTGATAGGAGGCTGCTAGACAGCTCTCTAACACCACATTCTACAGGCCATTATCCTCTGATCCCACTGAGGATTACCTAAAGAAACTACACCATCTGCTAAAAAAACTCCCTGACAAAGCACAGGAACAAATCTGTACAGACACATGCCTAGAACCCCGACCAGGGGTATTCTATTTGCTACCCAAGATCCATAAACCTGGATATCCTGGACGCCCCATCATCTCAGGCATTGGCACCCTAACATCAGGCTTGTCTGGTTATGTAGACTCTCTCCTCAGACCCTACGCTACCAGCACTCCCAGCTATCTTCGAGACACCACTGACTTCCTGAGGAAACTACAATCCATCGGTGATCTTCCAGAAAACACCATCCTGGCCACTATGGACGTAGAAGCCCTCTACACCAATATTCCACACAAAGATGGACTACAAGCTATCAGGAACAGTATCCCTGATAATGTCACAGCTAACTTGGTGGCTGAACTTTGTGATTTTGTCCTCACCCGCAACTATTTCACATTTGGGGACAATATATACCTTCAAGTCAGCGGCACTGCTATGGGTACCCGCATGGCCCCACAATATGCCAACATTTTTATGGCTGACTTAGAACAACGCTTCCTTAGCTCTCGTCCCCTAACGCCCCTACTCTACTTGAGCTACATTGATGACATCTTCATCATCTGGACCCATGGAAAAGAAGCCCTTGAGGAATTTCACCATGATTTCAATAATTTCCATCCCACCATCAACCTCAGCCTAGATCAATCCACACAAGCGGTCCATTTCCTGGACACTACTGTGCTAATAAGCGATGGTCACATAAATACCACCCTATACCGGAAACCTACTGACCGCTACACTTACCTATATGCCTCCAGCTTCCATCCAGGACACACCACACAATCCATTGTCTACAGCCAAGCTCTAAGATATAACCGCATTTGCTCCAATCCCTCGGATAGAGACAAGCACCTACAAGATCTCTATCAAGCATTCTTAAAACTACAATACCCACCTGCTGAAGTGAAAAAACAGATTGACAGAGCCAGACGAGTACCCAGAAGTCACCTCCTACAAGACAGGCCCAACAAAGAAAATAACAGAACACCACTAGCTGTCACCTTCAGCCCCCAACTAAAACCTCTCCAGCGCATCATCAGAGATCTACAACCTATCCTGAAAGATGATCCTTTACTCTCACAGATCTTGGGAGACAGACCTGTCCTCGCTTACAGACAACCCCCCAACCTAAAGCAAATACTCACCAGCAACCACACATCACTGAACAAAACCACTAACCCAGGAACCTATCCTTGTAACAAACCCCGATGCCAACTCTGTCCACATATCTATTCAAGTGACATCATCATAGGACCTAATCACATCAGCCATACCATCAGGGGCTCGTTCACCTGCACATCTACCAATGTGATATATGCCATCATGTGCCAGCAATGCCCCTCTGCCATGTACATTGGCCAAACCGGACAGTCTCTACGCAAAAGAATTAATGGACACAAATCTGACATCAGGAATCAAAATACTCAAAAACCAGTGGGAGAACACTTTAACCTGTCTGGTCATTCAGTGACAGACCTGCGGGTGGCTATACAACAGAAAAACTTCAAAAACAGACCCCAACGAGAGACTGCTGAGCTAGAATTGATATGCAAACTAGACACAATCAACTCCGGTTTGAATAAGGACTGGGAATGGCTGAGCCATTACAAACATTGAATCTATCTCCCCTTGTAAGTATTCTCAGACTTCTTATCAAACTGTCTGTACTGGGCTAGCTTGATTATCACTTCAAAAGTTTTTTTTCTCTTAATTAATTGGCCTCTCAGAGTTGGTAAGACAACTCCCACCTGTTTATGCTCTCTGTATGTGTGTATATATATCTCCTCAATATATGTTCCATTCTATATGCATCCGAAGAAGTGGGCTGTAGTCCACGAAAGCTTATGCTCTAATAAATTTGTTAGTCTCTAAGGTGCCACAAGTACTCCTGTTCTTCTTTTTGCAGATCAAAACTGTTCAAAATACAGCAGCGGTCTGCCCACCAACACGCAAACACATCATGTGCATGTGTGAAAGTGAGTTTGAGTCATGCGAGAGTGAGGAAAAGTAGAAGATATCTTATGGAAGATAAGGGCGATGGTGCAAGTGATCTACTAAACCCCCACCCAAAAGCTTGCATAAGAAACTTCACATTCAGTGACAGCTGGCTAAATGAAATAGACTACAAAGACTGGCTGGCAAAATGTGCTGATAAAACGAATTGTGTTATCAATCTTATCTGTATGCGCTCTCGCTCTAGATAGAAAGGAGGAGTCGGTTGTGGAGTTGCCTTGTGGTTGGAGTTGCGGCAGGCTTGTGGGGGCAGCGGGTGCCGGGTTTTTTGCATTTCAAAGGTGGTAACCCTACTGGGGGTGCAGGGATACATAGGGATAGTGCAGGAGGAGGTGGCTGAGTAGGGCTGCAGGACCATATGGGGACGGCAGCTGAGTCAGGGTGCAAGGACATATGGGAATGGAGGGTGCAGAGAGAGAGAGAGAGAGAGAGAGAGGCAGATATGCCTGACTGAATGAAAGAGACTAGGATCAGCCAGCGTCTGCACGGGAGAAGCTCCCCAAATCCCTAACAACCCCCTCCCCACAAAAAAACAAAACAAAATAAAACCCTGTTCCATACTTCTCCCACCCACACCCAACAACCCTCCAAGTTCACTCACAGGCTTCTTCCTAGCAATTACTTCCCTCTCACTCAGATTCTCTGTTATCCCTGACCTCCCCAAGTCTTAGCTCTGCTTCTGAGGGGTGAAGGAAATACATTTCTGTATTTTAAATGAATTATTACTCCAAGTTCTGTATTAACATGCCTAGTAAATAATCTATTTGTCAAAAATATTTCCTGAATCTTTTATGTTGTCTGTATTGTTACAGACACACTTGCTGATAGGTATTTTGAAATAAGTTACACCAAAATAGTTGAAACTGCCATGACTAATATTTTGACAAATAAAATATGCAGAATTTTGCAAAATTTTAAAATATTGTGCACAGAATTTTTTATTTTTTGGTGCAGAATTCCTCCAGGAGTAAAACACTTTGTCCAATGCTACCAAATTATTGATCTCTTTTATAATTCCAGAAAACTTTCCAGTTTGTGTGTCAGTGCATTTCTGCCCATTTTTGCTGCTTCTCAGGAATGGCCTGAATGAAATGGTAATTTAATAGAGTTTTGGCTTAAATGCTATTTATAACAACAATTACAAAAAAACCTTTCTAATTAGCTTATTTTCTGTAACTACCCCACTTCTTGATATCTAGTCTTCATCAAGGTTAATGCAAAAAGAATGTGCAACTAAGAGTTAGCTCCATATAATTTACCGCCTCCTAATGTCTACAAAGTTAGGGAGTCAAACGATTTGAAAATTTTTCTTCTGAAAATACACCCTGTATGTACTTACGATGGGAAAGAGAGAATGCTACAGAAGCCAATACAATACAACTTTAGCTCCTAAAATTTGAGCTCAAAATGCCTACATTTGTTTCCATTGCTTGTTGCTTCTACCAACTTGTACCTCAGAAAATGGAGAATACAATAGTCCTCCTTCCTATACAAACAGAAATTTTGTGAAAACGCAAAAAGAGCATGTTTACATTCAATAAAAACTTGAACTTATGGCTGAAAAATCTTATTATGCTTTATAATTATTTAAGTATTAAAGAAAATGTCCTACTGATTTCTTTCTGGAAGGGATTTCTTTAGTAAAGGACAAGTATTGTAGTAATCATTATCCAAGGAAGATTAAATCTAAATGGGGAATATAACAAGTTTCCTAATTTGAAATATTTTGTCAAATGGAAACAAAAGAGCTTTGTCTGCCCTTGAATATGAACAGAGCACAGAGTGTGATCTTCTCAGAAGCTGGCTTTTCACACAATCTTTAGCAGAGCTGCTGAAAGTTACCTAGAACTTAAATGGAAGTATTCTGTTCTTTACACCTACACAGAAGACAATTCTTTAGACAACACAATTTACACTCTTCTTTCCACTTCTTAGAAGATTTTTTGACAGTGGCACCACAAAGCCACTGGAAAGACACAGATATTGGTGATTTTACTTTTATTTGCTACCCAATTTAAATATCAGAGGGTAGCCATGTTAGTCTGTATCCAGAAAAACCACAAGGAGTCCGGTAGCACCTTAAAGACTAACAGATTTATTTGGGCATAAGCTTTTGTGGGTAAAATCCTCTGTTCTTCAGATGCAGAAGAAGTGAGGTTTTTTACCCACAAAAGCTTATGCCCAAATAAATCTGTTAGTCTTTAAGGTGCTACCGGACTCCTTGTTGTTTTTATCCAATTCAAAGTGATTTAATTTTCAAATAAAGCTATCACACAGCATATGAAGTCAATAAACATGTACTCACAGCACCCCGAAGAAAAATAAGTCAGAAAGTTCTGACTCTTTCAAAGCCCGGATGCTGGCCCTTCAAGCTGCGTTACAAGCATCATCTTGCTTATGCTATGCTGAAAAGATCACTGCTTCGCTAGCAGAGCAAAATGGATCACTACAGAATTTAATTTGTGAGAGTATAGAGCAATTAAATGCTAAAATACACAAGCTACGGGAAGCTCTCTCATCTGTAAAGAGTAAATTAGAAACTATGTCAGTTAAAATAATTTAGACAGACGGATGGAAGATTTGGAGGGCCGAATGCAAACAGCACAATCTATGCTGAAAACATGTTTAAAAGCAAATGATGGTTCAAGGTATCCAGAACATTTATTAAGAATTGTGATGTATTTGAAAGGAGAATTTAATGTTTAATAAAATCTTCCACATGTCAGGAATATTGGAGTTCTAGGCATACTGACTGGAAAAGGAAGATAAGAAAGTCATGAAAATGTTAGAACAATTGCCTTAAATAGCTATATGTGGACCCACATATATGGGAACGTATATAAACTGATGAACGATTACATAGAAAGTACTGTACCATATTTATTACCTAACAAATGATAATGGATTTTTCTGTAACTGGAGAGAAAATGAAAAGTGGTACCACAGGCTGCTTTTTTCTTCTTCTTTTTTTTTTTTTTTTAATTCCAATTGGAGTTTAGGAAATCACTCAGATAAGAAGAGATTTATTGAAATGGACCTTTTAGATGAAAAACATATTTGCAAATTTGCTCCACAGGACTGAATTTTTGGTGGAAACAACCAAGTGTTTCTCTTAACAGACTGTCTTCTGCCTTCATTATCCTTGGAAATCTCCAATGGGAAAATCAGATGGAAAGTTCCAGACACGAAGACTGAACTGTATGGTAGTACCATAGGTGCCGACTTCCCCGCTTTCCCCTGGGTGCTCGACCCCGCCTCTGTCCCTGTCCTTGCCCCCACTCCACCCTTTCCATGCGGCCCCACCCCTGCCCCCATTCCAACTCCTTCCCCAAATCCCTGACCCGGCCCCGCCTCCTCCCCTGAGCACACAATGTTCCTGCTCCTTCCCAGCACACCAGGCAGGAAGCACTGGGAGGTAGGCGGAGGAGCAGGGACGCGGTGCGCTCAGGGGAGGAGGAGGAGCGGAGCACCTAAATTTTCCCCATGGGTACTCCAGCCCCAAAGCACCCATGGAGTCAGCACCTATGGCTAGTACAGTATAATCTTAGCTATGCCATTACTGCAATCAAGCTGTTCGGTGTGATTAAGTTCCACCATGTGAGTTACTATCCTAAGAAAATTCTGACATATTATCCTTAAAAGCTTTCCTGTACAAAACTGTCCAGAGACAACGTATTCTGAACAAATAGTTTTGACATACAATGAACAGATACCTTTTCTAACAGTATAACAGCTACTTTCTTGGGCTCCCTCAAATACATCTTGCTTTGTTTGCATTGCTTTTTTATATGTTATCTGTCTGGTTTACATGCTAACTCAAATGATACCTCTCTGATATTAATGAAAGGACTAGCTGATTAAAGAAAACTAAGAAATCACACATTTGTTTTAACAACTCATCAACAGACTTAGATGAGACAAACTGAAGTATCTGCCTCTAGGAAAGGCTATCTTGATGCTTATCAAGGGCACTAGAGGAAATATTCACAAGAAAATTGGACAAATTTAGTAAGCTGGACAAGTACTTTGATACTCACTTTCAGTCAGAGCTCCTGGGTGCTCAAGCCTAACTTTAGATACTCATTTTTTAAAATCTTTGTCAGTCTCTTCTGACCTGTTATAGAATCATAGAAGGATAGGGTTGGAAGGGATCTCAAGAGGTTATCTAGACCGTCCCCCCACACTAAGGAAATACCAATTATAGCTAGACCATTCCTGACAGATGTTTGTCTAACCTGTTCTTAAAAACATCAAATGATGAGGATTCCACAACTGCCCTAGGTAATCTAACATCCAACCTAAATCTCTTTTGCTGCCTAATAAGCCATTGTTTTTTGTCCCACCCTTGGTGGACATGGAGAACACTTGATCACCGTCCTCTTTACAACAACCTTTTACATATTTGAGGACTGCTATAAGGTACCCCCTCAATCATTTCTTCTGTAGATTAAACATGTCCAGTTCTTTCAACCTTTCCTCACAGGTCATGTTTTATAAACCTATCATCATTTTTGTTGCTTTCCTCTGGACTCTGTCCAATTCATTCACATCTTTCTTAAAGTATGTCGCCCAAAACTAGACACAAATACTCCAGCTCAGACCTCACCAGTGCTGAGCAGAGCAGAACAATTACCTCCCATGTTTTACATATGACACTCCAGTTAATATATCCCAGAATGGTATCTGCCTTTTTCACAACAGTATCACATTGTTGAGTCATATTCAATTTGTGATCCATTACAACTCCCAGATCCTTTCCTGCAGTACTGCTGCCTCTCCAGTTATTACCCATTTTGCATTTGATTTTACCTTCCTAAGTGTAGTATTTTGCACTTGTTTTTATTGAGTTTCATCTAGCTGATTTCACACCAATTCTCCAATTTAGCAAGATTGTTTTGAATTCTAATCCTGTCCTCCAAAGTGCTTGCAACCCCTCCTAGTTTGGTATCATCTGCAAATTTTATAAGCACACTCTCCACTCCATCATCCAAGTCATTAATGAAAATATTGAATAGTACCAGATGCAGGACAGATCCTTGCAGAACCTCACTAGATACATCCACCCAGCTCGACACTGAGCAATTCATAACATCTCTTTGATACTGTCTTTCAACTAGTTACGCACCCACTTTATAATAATTTCATCTAGACCATATTTCCCTAGTTTGCTTAAGAGAACGTCATGTGGAACTGTGTCAAAAGCTTTATTAAAGTCCAGATATATCATAGTTACTTCTTCCCCCATCCAGTAGGCTAGTTACCCTGTCAAAGAAGAAAATTAGATTGGTTTGACCTGATTTATTTTGACAAATCGCTGTTGATTGTTATTTATCACCTTATTATCCTCTAAGTTTGAACAAATTGGTTGTTTAAGAATTTGTTCCAGAATCTTTTCAGATACAGAAGTTTGGATGATTGGTCTATAATTCCGCAAGCTCTCTTTCCCCCCGCAGGTACTATGTTTGTCTTTCTCTAGTCCTCTGAGACCTCATCCAAGATTGCTTCATCTAGTTCCTTACATAACCTAGGATGAATTTCATCAGGTCTTGCCAACTTGAATACATCTAACTTATCTAAATGTTCTTTAATGTATTCTGTCTCTGTTTTGTCCTGAGATCTTTCCCCCTAGTTGTTAATATTGTCCTAAGCATCTGATCACAATTAACCTTTTTAGTGAAGACTGAAGCAAAAAAGCAACAGAGGGTCCTGTGGCACCTTTAAGACTAACAGAAGTATTGGGAGCATAAGCTTTCGTGGGTAAGAACCTCACTTCTTCAGATGCAAGAAGGCATTAAACACTTCAGCCTTCATTATGTTATCCATTATTTGCTTTCCTTCCCCACTAAGTAATGAACCTACACTTTCCTTCATCTTGCTCTTACTTCTAATGTATTAAAAGTAAAAAAGAAGAGTTTCTATAATGTCCCTAGCTAGTTGTAACTCATTTTGTGCCTTAGCCTTTCTGATATTCTCCCTATATACATATGCTATTCTTATGTACTCATCCTTAATGATCTATTCTCATTTCCACTTTTTATACAATTTTTTTTATACAATTTTTGATTTTCAGGTAATTAAAGAGCTCCTGAGGGAGCCATATTGGTCTCTTACTATTCGTCCTATCTTTCCTCTGCACTGGGATTGTTTGCTGTTGTGAATATAAGAATGGCCATACTGGGTCAGATCAAAGGTCCATCTAGCCCAGTATCCTGTCTTCCGACAGTGGCCAATGCCAGGTGCCCCAGAGTGAATGAACAGAACAGGTAATCATCAAGTGATCCATCCCCTGTTGGCCATTCTCAGCTTCTGGCAAACAGAGGCTAGGGACACCATCCCTGCCCATCCTGGCTAATAGCCATTGATGGACCTATCCTCCATGAATTTATCTAGTTCTTTTTTTAACCTTGTTATAGTCTTGGCCTAGATTAAATGCAACCCTATAGAATAACGTATTATGACTGGCAGTAACTTCCAGGGGTTTAACCACATTAAATTGGTTATCTAGCAAATTCAATACCTTGTCACCAACCATGAAATGGAGACTTTCTAGTACACTCTATGTAGGAGTACCCCATTAACTGTGATGGGAAAACTTTGAAGTGGTTACACAAGGCAAATGTATAACAGCAGCCTACCAAAAGAAAGTCCTTGGCTAAAGAAATTGGCAGACCGGGTAGAATACATAAGGTGAGTATCAAGGTCAAATAACTCTCTATGCACATTTTCCTTTCATATAGCTTCTACTGTTCCTTGAAGCCAGAAGCATCCATCTTCCTTCAATTTAAGTCTTTCCTTATTCAAGATCTAAATCGGCCTTATCTTTTCTACCTGCCACTAAGATAAGCGACTATGGTGATAAGGCCAAAAACTTTTTGAAGCCTTTGAAGTTATAAAAAAATTGACTTATACCCATAACTCAACCAGGAGTGTACCTATAGCAGCTGTGTTAAACCAGTGATGGCTTTAAGAATTTTTATTGGAAGTTGTGTGGCAGAACATCAGGTCTTGCAGCTTGATATAGATTCATATCCAGCTCTTTAGTCTAACTGAAGGATGCACAGAAGAATTAAACAAATAAGGCCAGGAAAGGCTGTTGAGGCAATAAAGGCAATGTAGGAAGACAAGGCCTTGGTAGACCAAGGATGAACTCCAAGAGAACTTTTGCCTTCAGTTTCCCACCATGGTAACCAAATTATTCAACTCCTTTCTCACCTCCTACATTGAACTGTACCTGACAGTATCTGTGGCAGCTATCTCCTTCATACTAAAAAAGAAGAAAGGTCACCCACTCTGGAGGCCTTATACACACCCATTTCCCTTTTCAGCTATGATAATATGTTTGAAAGCCGTTAGTAAAATTGAAGGGAATTCATTATCCCAGCACTGAAACTCTGCTCAGACAGGTTTTGTAAAAGGCAGGTTTTGCTGACAGCTCTCATGACTACATTGCAGCTGGGAGTGTGCTTCCCACTGGGAGTAGACCAGGGGTTCCCAAATTTGGTTAACGGCTTGTTCAGGGTAATACCCTGGCAGGCCACGAGACACTTTGTCTACCTGGAGTGTCCGCAGGTACGGCCGCTCGCAGCTCCCAGTGGCCGCGGTTTGTAAACAAAGTGTCTCGTGGCCTGCCAGGGGCTTACCCTGAATGCGCCGCAAACTGAGTTTGGGAACCACTGGAGTAGACAGATGTGCACTAGCTCTGCTCAAACTAGCATGCTAGAAATAGCAGGCTGCCAGGCCTACCCAAGGAGCCAGGGCAGTTTGTACTCAGGCAGCATATGTCTGTCAAATCGAGCTTGGAAGCACACTCCTGACATCAGTGTAGATGTATTCATAGAGTGTTCATATGGTGTTCAATAAAATACAATTCACAAAGTCTGAGGAATTTCATCTGAGATGCAAAAGGCCTCTGTGTTGAAATATTGCAACTTTTACATTTGCTTGTTATTTTAATATAGGTCTGAACTCAACTCAAACTGTACAGGATATGGATGAAGGTGTTTTCTAATGGTATCCCCTTATGCCTCTCTGTTGAGCTGAGACACTCACCTTGTTTCAAGCTATTCACCAATACGGTGATATCTCTGCCTTCTGCGTATAGCGCACAAGTAATGCAGAGTTACTTCAAATGTACCCACCGTTGTGAAATCCAGTGCTACTTCAGCCAAGTGCGGCGTTCTGCTGCCCATTGTCTACATTCTACATAATAAGGTTAAATATCTGAGATTATGACTTTGAACATCCCATTTATTCTCTTCCCATTCCCTCACAACCTCTTCTTTCATGTGTCAAGATATTGCATTAAGGAATCTAGATCGCTATTAAATGTGAGATTTCATAAAACTGTAACATCCCCTCTATTATGGCTAAAATCAATCAAGATACATAGTAATAAAACCTGATGATGTCCTGGATATGGAGGGAATCTGGACATTTGCCACTGCTCCTATACATCTTTCACTATCTGCCAGTTGATGTTTTCTAAATGAATATCACAGGACTTCCACAAATCTGAAAGATCTGTGGCAATGACACGAGTTGGGAATTCACCTCACAATGCTCTGGTTCTCTAAGGAAAAAAGTGGCCTTGCCCTGCCTAATATACAGTTCTGTAACTGGTGCCACTTCATTGCCTCATTTAGTAATGTTATTTCTTTATTTGAATTTGCAATCTGGCAAGCACATTTTTAATTAAACGAGTGAGCTAATTTTAATGTGAAATTCTGCTGCATACTGAAATCGAAAACTACATGCTTTGGAACTGCAGGTTCAATGCACCTGGTGGTGGGATAATGTTCACAGGGGAAAGGATCCCTGATTTGGTGGCTGTCTCCCAATACCATTTGAATGAGTCTTTACATGACATTTGAAATTGTGTGTGTTCTGTATGGTGCCGTATGTTTTTGGCTGCAAAACCCCAGGGCATGTGAAATTTGCATTGGAAGTATGATGTAATTATCAAGGGAGGGACCAATAAATAGGGCACAGGGAGGCTCCTGAAGATTAAGATCTGCATGTGACTATCTAGATGCATGAACGCTCACGCATGCAATGCTTCTGAATAGTCACACCCTTTGCATGCTCAAGTTAATGAGGAAAACATGTACTGTGCACATGCACGTATTCATATTTCCTTAAAACACACATTTCTCAGTGAGGACTATGTACTGTACATAATCTAAGTTGTAGTATTTTAAAAAATCAGTTTTTCATTAACACAAAAAACATCTGAACCACTTTCTTAGAGCATGAAAGACATTTTTTCCCTTGAACTTCACAAAAAAAGTCTAAATGGATTTCTTCAAAAATTCATCTCTAGGCTGACAAGCATAAAAGTTTCACTCCAAAGGGTGATTTTTTAAAAAAAAAAAGCTGAAATAGCCTGAAAACAGGGGCTCATAATGAAGCTGCCCCTTCAACCATAACCACACTGTCACAAGAGCAACACTATCATGTTTTCTGTGCAAAGAGGCAATGCATTTAACATTTTCTCCACTGTGTATTATCTATTAGTTGTGTTCATCAGAGAGATATGCAGAGGCTCCCTGAAATAATACGAATATGTGCCAATGGATAAAAGACTCTGTCCATCTCTCTCTCAACTTAGGCCTGTCTCAGAATATTTTGGTAGAAAACTTTTAAAAACCTGGTATTTTTTTCTATGAAATTCTGTTAAAATGAAGAAATAGAAGCAGTCACAAGAACACTGTTTGCTATAAATTACTGAGTACTAAACCACATTACGTGTTCCATTCTCCCTTGCTGCTTCCATGAAAAATCTCCTCTTAAAAACAGATTTATTTTTTGTCCTGTGTACGCACAAATTAGTTATGGATGATTGACAAAGCATTCCATTCTTTTATTTGCCTTGGCTGAGACCAGATCAGTGTTACGTTCATGTGAAGAAAATACTTCATTTTATGTTGATTAAATATGAAATATTGTTGATAAAAAGAGTCTCATGCTCAGGTCCACAAAAGGTGTGTGTTTTTAGGCTAACATTTTCTTAAACCAGTTTTTCCAGCTTTTTAATTGTGAAAAACTTAATACAAAAATGGTTTTCTTCTCACTGAACATTATTCAAAAAAATCCCTAAGACTTAGAGCAACCCGCAACAGTCTCAGTTAAGAATGGTCATTTCTGCATGTCTGGCAAAGTAATAATGAATTTTCAACAATTCTGCCTCACAATTTAACTTCTTTAAACATTCTCAATAGAGGAATATAACTTTATTCACACTATAACATGATCTGTCAAAAAAAGGAAGAAGGAGACAAAGTAGAGCATATAGCAAAACCAACGATCATAAAACGCAGATCATATGATATACTGAATACCATCTTGCAAGCAATGGGGTATCCGTACATTCTGATTTCGATGTACATGCAGTCCACTGACATTTTGGCCTAGACCCTATGCCACTGACTTCAATTATCACAAGATCAGATCCTTTGAGAGGATAATAAATGCAAAAATGTACATCTATAAGGTTGCCAATACTATGAGACAGAGGCCTCTGAATCCTCCTTATAAAGATAGATATTTTCACTATCCGTTTACAATTGTTAAGTGACAGCATAAGAAAGAGAGGTACAATTCCGCAAGGTACTTAAGCACATACCTAACCTTAAGCACATGAATTTAGTCTTAAAGAATGGCCAAAGTTAAGCATGTGCTCAAAATACCTGCTGAGTTGGGGCCTTTTGCCTTAAATAATTATCCCATACAGAACAGTAAAAGTCAGATGCTACTTCTGGTGAACGGCACGAC
The DNA here is from genome assembly GCF_011386835.1 of Chrysemys picta bellii. Lineage (NCBI taxonomy): Eukaryota > Metazoa > Chordata > Testudines > Emydidae > Chrysemys > Chrysemys picta. The sequence continues at coordinate 194,780,693 of NC_088793.1, forward strand.
TTAAAAATAAATCCACTCCTACAAAATTATGCACAAGTACAGTGATTTTTTTTTACTACCTAAAGATGCCTGTCTCTCTTATTTAGTTGTAAATTAGATCTTTCAGTGACTCATCTAACCTACTAGTCTCCTCCAAGCAATGAAGTCTTAATCTTTTTTAAAATCTCCCACCTTACCAAAACCACCACAAAGATTTTCATGAAACTAAGCAACATCACTGAAATGTACACACTTTAAAATAAAAATAAAACAGCAACAAAACCAGAGAATGGCACCTTATATTTTTCATCTGACATTGTCCTGACAATAACATTAGGTAGAAAACTGCCAAAACCGAAAAAGACTCAGTGTAAAATAATTTTAGAAAATATAGCTAATCCTAGGGACGTAAAAGGCATGATTTCATGAGGTGGCCCCAGGCAAGCAATAGCTCTGAGTCAAGGAGTGTTAGCAGAAAAGGATTTTTTTTAAAAATACAATATAAGAAGATGGAAAGCATTGAGGGCAGCAAGGACATCTCCCTCCCACCCCCCGGTAACTGGCGGAGGAGGAAAGAGACTGAAGGAAGAAAACAAACAGTTACCTACCTTTCCATAACTGTTGTTCTTCAGGATGTGTTGCACACATCCATTCTTCTGTAGGTGTGCCCACACCTCATACGCAGTTAGCGAAAAAATTTTCCTCCATGGTTCCCCCACTGGGGCATCGTGAGCACCTTTGGTGCCTCGCATCACTGCATGTAGGTATAAGGGGCCATGCTGTCCCTGACCCCCCTCAGTTCCTTCCTACCAGAAAGACTCTGATAGAGAGGGGATGGAGGGTGGGTTGTGGACTGGACATGTGCAACACGTCTTGAAGAACAACAGTTATGAAAAAGTACATAACCGTTTTTTTTTCTTTTTTGAGTGATTACACACATCCAATCCACTGTAGGTGACTCACAAGCAGTTCAAAGAGGCGGTGGGCTCGGAGTCTAATTGAAAAGGGATTGTAGGACCACCAGTGCAAATCTGGCATCTTGTCTAGATTGGTGAGAGAAGGCATAGTGAAATGATGCCGCCCTACAAAAAACGTTTAGTATGGGTGCACAAGCTAGAAAGGCCGTGGCAGTTACCAGTGACCTGGCTGAGTGAGCCAGCACTTTACTTGAAGGTGAAATATCATCCAATTGGTAGCATAACCAAATACAGCCGGAAATCCAGAAAGAGATCTTCTGTGTGGATACTGGGTGGCCCTTTATTCTGAAACTACATCTAAGAGCTTGAGATGAAGACCTGAAAGGCCTAGTTGTATCCAGATAAAAAGCCAAAACTCTAACACCTACAGTATGGAGCTTTTCTTTCCCTTACTCAAATGAGGCTTTGGAAAGAAAGTCAGTAAATAAATTGCTTGATTAATGTGAAAATCGGAAACCACGTTAGACAGGAATTTTGGGGGAGGTCGAAGAAAAACCTTGTCCCTAAAGAAAATTGTATAGGGAGGCTAATACTAAAGCTCGCAGCTCACCTACTCTCTTGACTGAGGTTATAGCAACCAAAAAAGCCACCTTCATAGACTGGTGTAACAAAACATGTCACTAAAGGTTCAAAGGGGGAGGGGAGGGGGAGACGCATCAACTTTGCCAGAACTCAATTTAAACTCCACTGTGGAACCAGGCTGTGAACCTGTGGAACAAACCTTTTAGAAATTTGATGAACATAGGGTTTGAAAAAATTGATCAGTTATCCACAGGAGGATACAAAGCTGAGATGGCCACCATATGGACTCTGTTGTAACTAAGTACTAACACTGTAATTTCAGAAACAAAAGATAGTCCAAGATATGGCAAATCGGAGCCTGACCTGGGGGGATGCCTCTTTGTATGGATCAAAATGGAAAATCTCTTCCATTGAGCAAGGTAAGCAGACGTAGACAAAGGCATCCTACTATTTAGCAGATCTTGCTATAGCCCCCTAGAGCAAAGTCGTTCTAGGTTGTCAGTCATGAAACATCCACGCAGTCAGGTAGAGAACCTGAAGGTTGCGGTGAAGGAGGCAGCTGGGGTCCACATGTCTTGAGAATGGCAGTGGAGGTCTGACGGATAGGAGTAGCAGAGTTGAAAACCAGTGTTGACAGGGCCACGTGGAATCTTGCTTGACTTTGGACAAGACTTTTGCTAGGAGCAGAACTGATGGGATGGCATACAGCAGGCCTTTAGACCAGGGTAGGAGGAAAGCATCTGTCTGTGAACTGAACCTATGACCCAGCTGGAAATGAATGAATGAATGAATAGAACACACACCACAGTTTGTTTGCTCTTGTTGCAAAATAGGTCCACATGGGAAGCTCCCAATCACTGGAAAATGGACCTGAACACATCTGGGCAAAGATACCACTCGCGGAGACCTGCAAATGACCTATCCAGGTGGCATGCCAGAGTGTTCTGAACTCCCAGAAGGTAAGCAGCTCTCAGGTTGATGGATCTGGCAATGCAGAAATTCGAAAGGAGAATCGCCTCCTGGCATACCTTTGTCAGAGCCCCCTCACCCATTTATTTACATAGAATATAGCCGCTGTGTTATCTGTGAGTACCAACAACTTCCACCCCTTGATATTCGGAAGGAATGCCAGCCAAGCCATATGGAGGCTTAAAGCCTGAGGAGACCAAAGGCCCTGAGTCTGAAGGGGACCTAAGTGAGCTCCTCAACCTACATCCAATGCATCTGTGACTAGAGCGAGTGCTGGTGTGGAGAGGCAAAGGGAACTCCTTTGCAAACATTTGCAAGCTCTACCTACCAGTCCCAGGAGGACAAGACCTGCGCAGGTTCTTGAACCACCATGCCAATATGACGACCTGCTGGTGAGAACACTAAAGCTAGCAAACCCTGTAGTTCTCTGAGACATAGCCTGGGATGCTGCACCACCTAAGTGCACGCTGCCATGTGTCCTAGAAGGCGGAAGCAAATTCCGAACCACAGTGAGAAGGTGCACTTTTAGATGTAGAGGAATGACCAGCACTGTTTGGAACTTCTGCTAAGGCAGGAAAACCCTGGCCTCTGTAGAGTCCAGGACTGCCTCAAGGAATTCTATCCTTTGAACAGGTGTCAAGATAGATTTCTCTGTATCAATTAGGAACTCCAGCATGTAAAAAGTGGACTGAATAGTGGCTACTCTGGAGAGTACCTGAGAGCCGGACCAGCCAGTTGTTCAGGTGGGGAATACGTGGATTCCTGATCTTCGCAGAATATGTTACTACAGCCATGCATTTCCTGAATATGTGAGGAGCTGTTAAGGCAGTACTGCAAATTGGTAATAGGATCTGTTGACCATGAATATGAGAAACTTTCTGTGCGTCTGGTAAATTGCTATGTAAAAATAAGCATCCTTGAACTCAAGAGCAGCGTACCAGACCCCAAGATCTAAGGAAGGGATAACAGATGCTACAGTAACCAGCCGGAATTTTGTTTTCTTTAGCAACTTGTTTAGCTGCCTTAAATAGAGCTGAGAACCCGCTTCATCTTTGGAAGTAACCAGAATAAAATCCCTTTCCTCTGAATGATATAGGAACGTCTCCTTGTGGAGGCCATGCAGGGAGAGTGAACCTCCTGAAGTAACATGCTCTTGTGAGAGTGGTCCTTAAAAAGGGGCAGGGAAGGGGAGATAGAAATAATTGTAAGGGTGTATCCCAGTTCCCCCACTCTGATCTGTGGTGATGCAAGTCCAAGCACTCAGGAAGAGGGACAGGCAAATGAATGGGGTGGGGACAGATGGCACTCTAGTAAGTGGCAGACTGCTCTCGACCAACAGGTCAAAATGATTGTTTAGTAGTGCCCAACCTTATTACGCAGGAGGGCCACATAAACCGAAGCACAACCTTGTGTGGATCAAACAGATTCTACATATTTTAATAAGATTTAAAGTCACCTGTATTGATTTATATTTTAAGTTTGGCTTGGGACCAGGGGGAGGTAAGATGCTGGGGACCTTGTTGCAGATCCTCCCAGTATCTAGCTGATGTAGAAGGGCAGGAAGGGAGCACAGTGGCTCTAGAATGTGGAGGAAATCCTGAAGGGTTCCAAATGGGCCTTTGATCTGAAGGGTTCCAAATGGGCCTTTGATATGAAGGCCGGACCCAGCTATGTGCAGGTCATTAATCCTTAGAAGGCTGAGGCTGTGGCTGGTACCATGGTGGGCGGGTACCCATCTGGGGCTGCTGGGCATGCTTGTGTCCCGATGAATATGATCCAACCTTGCAGTCTGATGCCGAGTCCGTTTCCTCAGACCACGGTGGAGCTGACCCCTTTGGAGATGGGGGTACCGGCAAGATCATTGCTGGTTTATCTCTAGATGGAGCTCTATGGAGAGGCGCCACGACTGCAGAAGCCACCAGTACCAAATGATGCTCTAGGGCTGCAGCTGGGACTGTGAGAGTGTGCACTTCCAATGCCACTACTGTGCAAGACTCCTGAACATCAAGGGAACCTAGCACAGACAAGTTAAGCGACTCTCTGGCTACCTCAAAAGCCTCGGGTGTAGATTGCACAAGAAAGGACTCCTGAGTCTCCGGTACTGAAAAGTTCACTGGTCCTTCAGGCACTGGCCTCAACGGACCCTTCATGGGCTCCTGAGTCAGCAATCCCTCCTCCTTTCCCGACTGTCTGGGAGTGCCTCTTCTTTGCACACACCTCTGAGTCCTAGCCTCTGCTCGGTGCCTTCACCGTAGACTTTGATGTCCCTGGTACTGAGTCTTTGGGAGACTTGTGTCTTCTCGTCTTTGGTATTGGCAACAACGATCTGCCTCAGTCAGAAGAGGGGGAGCACTCTTCACTGACTTGGACATGCTTGGTACCCATTCTGATGGTGGGCAAAGCACAGACTCCATATGCAGGTACTTGAGTCTGGCAGTCCTATTCTTTTTTGATAGGAATTTGAACCCTCTACAAATGTGACTTTTGTCCCTCACATGTGGCTCTCCCAGATACTAAAGGTGGCTGGGGTGTGGGTCACTCACTGACAGACTTGTTACACGAGCGACAGGCTTTGAAGTCAGGAGAACAAGGCATTCGTCCAGTACCAAGCCCAATACCCAACTGGGAATCGGGAATTCCTCTCTAGAAAATTACTATCCTAAACGTATTCTTACATTTAAATATGCACAAACATATTTACCACTAAAGTAGACTAAAACCTACCTCTACACATACTATATACACTAAAAGAGGGAAGACTAGCAGATACAAATATTGGAGCTCCAACAACCATCCCTGCGGTAGGAAGGAACTAAGGGGGGGTTACGATTCTTTATACCAGCATGTTATGCTGCAAGGCATCAGACAGTGCTCACACTGCCCTGAGAGGTACGGCTGAGGGAAAAAATATCCGACAACCGTGCACAAGATGCACACACAACGACAATGGAATGGACATGTGCAATCACTCAAAGAAGAACTGGTGCGTGTTCCCCTTACCACAAACGATTATTTCTCTTCCTCTGAAAACAAGATCAGCTGTGAATAAACCTGTAGTATGAAATGCATAAAAGTCTAATCAGTGCCAAGGACCAGGGCCCATAATTTGTGAGGGCATTGTCTGATTTGAGTTACAGCTGCTGTGATTACTCAAACATGCCACAATTTCACACCTTAATCATGAAAGTAAACTCCTAGAAGACAATGGCAATTCATACGGTAAGAGTTACAGGTCCATAGCTAGCATGAGCCATAATAGTCAACTTCCCATTTACATACAACATCCCTCTTCCTATCTGTATAACACACCCAAACACACAGTGCAATGGAAAGACCAATTTCAATCAATATCTGTAAATTCTAGTAGTTTCATAGAAATTATGTATTCTGTAGTGTTACATACAAAAACATATTAAACACTTCTCAACAACCTATCCACAGCCTCTCATGTGTATCAAAAGCAAACAGACATCATGCCAAAAAGTAGGTGAAGAAGAAATCACACTGCCACCCATGTTTACATGTAAGTTTAAAATAATTAAGATAAAACACAATGAAAACTTTCTTCAGAACTGAGAAGTGATGAACTTGAGGAATCAAGTCAATTCAATATCTGTTCATTGACTATTTCCTCTATACATACTTGTAAATAAGCAAAGACTTCACAATTAATTGAAATACACAAAACGTTTAAACAAAAATAGAAGCAGAGACTTAAGCTTATAACACCATTTGATGGCGGGGGTGGGGTGGGGTGTGTCTATCAAGTGTTCTATGCTTCCTGCTGGAGGTATTGGTACGCTGACACACCCCGGCTCAGGCCAGGGTACCAGCAAGTCTTAGGCCTGGTCTACACTACGAGTTTAGGTCGAATTTAGCAGTGTTAAATCAAATTAAGCCTGGACACGTTCACACGGCTAAGTCCCTTTTTTCAACTTAAAGGGCCCTTTAAATCGGTTTCTTTACTCCACCTCCGACGAGGGGATTAGCGATAAAATTGGCCTTAGTGGGTCGGAATTGGGGTAGTGTGGACGGAATTCGACGTTATTGGCCTCCGGGAGCTATCCCACAGTGCTTCATTGTGACCGCTCTGGACAGCACTCTCAACTCAGATGCACTGACCAGGTAGACAGGAAAAGCCCCGCGAACGTTTGAATTTCATTTCCTGTTTGCCCAGCGTGAAGAGCACAGGTGACCACGCAGAGCTCATCAGCACAGGTAACCATGATGGAGTCCCAGGATCGCAAAGGAGCATGGACAGAACGGGAGGTACGGGATCTGCTCGCCATATGGGGAGATGAATCAGTGCTAGCTGAACTCCATAGCAGTAAACGAAATGGCAAAATATTAGAAAAGGTCTCAAAGGCCATGAAGGACAGAGGCCATAACAGGGACGCACAGCAGTGCCGCGTGAAAATTAAGGAGCTAAGGCAAGCCTACCACAAAGCCAGAGAGGCAAACGGAAGGTCCGGGGCAGAGCCGCAAACATGCCGCTTCTACGCGGAGCTGCATGCCATGCTAGGGGGTGCAGCCACCACTACCCCAACCGTGTGCTTTGACTCCTTCAATGGAGAAACACACAGGGAAGAGGATTCGGGGTACGAGGAAGATGAGGATGAAGAGAATATAGATAGCTCACAGCAGCAAGGAAGCGGAGAAACCGGTTTCCCCAATAGTCAGGATATGTTTATCACCCTGGACCTGGAACCAGTAACCCCTGAACTCACCCAAGGCGTGCTCCCAGACCCTGAGGGCACACAGGGGACCTCTGGTGACTGTACCTTTGTAAATATTACACATGGTTTAAAAGCAAGCGTGTTTAATGATTAATGATTAATTTGCCCTGGCAATCGCGGCCAGTACAGCTACTGGAAAACTCTGTTAACGTATATGGGGATGGAGCGGAAATCCTCCAGGGACATCTCCAGAAAGCTCTCCTTCATGTACTCCCAAAGCCTTTGCAAAAGGTTTCTGGGGAGGGCTGCCTTATCCCGTCCGCCATGGTAGGACACTTTACCACGCCAGGCCAGTAGCACGTAGCCTGGAATCATTGCATAACAAAGCATGGCAGCATATGGTCCCAGTGTTTGCTGGCATGCAGACAACATCCATTCCTTATCGCTCTTTGTTATCCTCAGGAGAGTGATATAATTCACGGTCACCTGGTTGAAATGGGGCGATTTTATTAAGGGGACATTCAGAGGTGCCCGTTCCTGCTCTGCTGAACAGAAATGTTCCCCGCTGTTAGCCAAGCGGTGGGGGGAGGGGTGAAGTGATCATCCCAGAGAATTGGATGTGGGGGGGGGGAGGGGGGTTAGTTGGGTTTGTGCTGCATGTTAACCCGGAAACCGCAGCCCATCCTTTTACATTGCAAACCCATTTTAAATGGCCAACCCAACGGGTGCTTGGTATGGGAAATGAAGGCGCTACTGTTTGAAACCATTCCCACATGTTAAGAAGGTTAAAAAAGCCAAAAGACTGTGGCTTACCATGGCTGCCTGCAAGCCGAAATCTGTTGCCTGGCACTGCGTGAGTGATCTCTCACATCAAACCGGCAGGCCCTCAATATAAGAGGAAAAATGCGACCTTGTAACTAAAGCACATGTGCTGTGTAATGTGAACAGCAAAATTTAACGTGAAAGAGTGTACCCATTGTCCTCTAAAATGTGTCTTTTTTAACCACCTCTCTCTTCTCCTCCACCAGCTGCAAATGTTTCTCCTTCACAGAAGCTAGTGAAGATTAGAAGGAGAAAACGGCGGACTCGGGATGATATGTTCTCGGAGCTCCAGATGTCCTCCCACGCTGACAGAGCACAGCAGAATGCGTGGAGGCAGTCAATGTCAGACTACAGAAAAGCACAATATGAACGAGAGGAGAGGTGGCGGGCTGAATCGCGGGATGAACAGAGCAAGTGGCGGGCTGAAGATGATAGGTGGCGTCAGCTTGCAGACAGAAGGCAAGCGTCAACACTCCGGCTGCTGGAGCATCAAACTGATATGCTCCAGCGTATGGTTGAGCTGCAGGAAAGGCAGCAGGAGCAGAGACCGACGCTACAGCCCCTGTGTAACCAACAGCCTCCTCACCCAGACGCCCAAGAACATGGTGGGGGGGGGCCCTCCGGCCACCCAGTCACTCCACCCCACATGATTGCCCGAGCATCAGAAGTCTGGCCTTCAATAAGAGTTAAAGTTTTAAACTGCAGTGTGTCCTTTTCCTTCCCTCCTCCCCCACCCATCCCGGGCTACCTTGGCAATTATCCCCCTAGTTGTGTGATGAATTAATAAAGAATGCATGAATGTGAAGTAACAATGACTTTATTGCCTCTGCAAGCAGTGCTCGAGGGGGGAGGGGGAGGTGGTTGGTTTACAGGGAAGTAGAGTGAACGGGGGAGGGGGGGGCGGAGGGTTCATTAAGGAGAAACAAAAACAGAAGTTTCACACCGTAGCCTGGCCAGTCAAAAAACTTGTTTTCAAAGCTTCTCTGATGCGCATCGCGCCCTGTTGTGCTCTTCTAACCGCCCTGGTGTCTGGCTGCGTGTAATCAGCGGCCAGGCGATTTGCCTCAACCTCCCACCCCACCATAAATGTCTCCCCCTTACTCTCACAGATATTGTGGAGCGCACAGCAAGCAGCAATAACAATGGGGATATTCTTTTCGCTGAGGTTTGAGCGAGTCAGTAAGCTGCGCCAGCGCGCTTTTAAACATCCAAATGCACATTCCACCACTATTCGGCACTTGCTCAGCCTGTAGTTGAACAGGTCCTGACTACTGTCCAGGCTGCCTGTGTACGGCTTCATGAGCCATGGCATTAAGGGGTAGGCTGGGTCCCCAAGGATCACGATAGGCATGTCAACATCCCCAACGGTTATTTTCTGGTCCGGGAAGAGAGTCTCTTCCTCCAGCTTTCGAAACAGAGCAGAGTTCCTGAAGACGCGAGCATCATGTACCTTTCCCGGCCATCCCACGTTGATGTTGGTGAAACATCCCTTGTGATCCAACAGGGCTTACAGCAACATTGAAAAGTACCCCTTGCGGTTTATGTACTCGTTGGCTTGGTGCTCTAGTGACAAGATAGGGATATGGGTTCCGTCTATCGCACCACCACAGTTTGGGAATCCCATTGCAGCAAAGACATCCACTATGGCCTGCACGTTTCCCAGAGTCACTACCCTTGATATCACCAGGTCTTTCATTGCCCTGGCAACTTGGATCATAGCAGCCCCCACAGTAGATTTGCCCACTCCAAATTGATTCCTGACTGACTGGTAGTTGTCTGGCATTGCAAGCTTCCACAGGGCTATCACCACTCCCTTCTCAACTGTGAGGGCTGCTCTCATCCTGGTAATCTGGCGCTTCAGGGCAGGGGAAAGCAAGTCACGAAGTTCCATGAAAGTGCCCTTACACATGCGAAAGTTTCGCAGCCACTGGGAATCGTCCCACATCTGCAACACGATGCAGTCCCACCAGTCTGTGCTTGTTTCCCGGGCCCAGAATCAGCGTTCCACGGCATGAACCTGCCCCAGTAACACCATGATTTGCACATTGCTGGGGCCTGTGTCTTGTGAGAGGTCTATGTCCATGTCAATCTCCTCATCACTCTCGTCGCTGCGCTGCAATCGCCTCCTCGGCTGGTCCTGGTTTTGCTTTGGCATGTCCTGGCTCTGCATATACTCCAGGACAATGTGCGTGGTGTTCATAGTGCCCATAATTGCCGCGGTGATCTGAGCGGGCTCCATGATCCCAGTGCTATGGCGTCTGGTCTGAAAAAAGGCGTGAAACTAGTATCTGACGGACGGAGGGAGGGGTGAGTGACGACATGGCGTACAGGTACAGGGAATTAAAATCAACAAAGGTGGCTGTGCATCAGGGAGAAACACAAACAACTGTCACACAGAATGCCCCCCCCAAAGATTGAACTCAAAACCCTGGGTTTAGCAGGCCGTTGATTTCATGGAGGGGAGGGGGAAAGCAAATGAATACAGAACAAATCTATTTTTTTACATCTTAAGCTGGCAGACGACAGTGCAGCATGACTGATAGCCCTCGGCATCTTCTGGGTGCTTGGCAGAAAATACTGGGCACTTGGCAGAAAATAGCATACTACGACTGATAGCCATCATCGTCATTGGGAAGGCAGTACGACGACGATGGATACCAGTCGTAATATACCATCTTCTACCAAAAGGCAAGGGGCTGCTGCTGTGTAGCAATGCAGCCCCACATCTGCCAGCCCCATGTCTGCCAGCACCCAGATCACCGATGAAGGCTACCAGTCATACTGCACCGTCCACTGCCAAAAGGAAATTAGCTGCTGCTGTGTAGCAATGCAGTATCACGTCTGCCGGCACCCAGAGGACATATGGTGAGGGTGAGCTGAGCTGAGCAGGCTCCATGCTTGGCGTGGTATGTTGTCTGCACAGGTAACCCAGGTAAAAAGGCACGAATTGATTGTCCGCCGTTGCTCTGACGGAGGGGGAGGGGCCTGACGACATGTACCCAGAACCCCCCGCGACACTGTTTTGCATCATTCAGGCATTGGGATCTCAACCCAGAATTCCAATGGGCGGCGGAGACTGCGGGAACTGTGGGATAGCTACCCATAGTGCAACGCTCCGGAAGTCGACGCTAGCCTCAGTACTGTGGACGCAGTCCGCCGACTTAATGCACTTAGAGCATTTTATGTGGGGACACACACAATCGGCTGTATACTACCGATTTCTATAAAACCGGCTTCTATAAATTCGACCTAATTTCGTAGTGTAGACATACCCTTAGTGATTCAGAGGCCTAGAAGGACCAGAAAGACACTGAACAATCAGGAGGCAGTAGGACTGTTAAGAAGACTTGCCTGCTTCTTCTCAGAGTCAGTACTGGGTGAGACTGGGACAGAGGAGGAACTCTCTCTTTGGCTAGCCCAGAACCTCAAAGCCAGGTCAGTGCCTTGCCTGCAAGCATTGCAACGAAGCATTTGCCTTTGAGGTTTTGCTTGTTTACTTAAAGGCACAAATAGCCAATTTCTGAGTTTGTTATTTTTATTTAAGTGCATAGAGACTGATGGCAAGCATCCTTCTCGGAGCCGGCAGCCAAAACTCGTGGACAAAGGCAGAAAGCACCTTCAGTATCATGGTTGGCCCCACAGGGGACCGAATGCAGCAATCCCACCTGTGGCATACTCATAAGCAGAAAAACACCATTTCCGCATTAGTCAGTTATCAGAAATTAGTGTTTTAGCTCCAATTGGCTAGCAGCTAATATATAATACTATAACGAGTCTGATGTTTTGGCATAACTATAGTTGGAAAGAATAAAACTCAAAGTCATCACATTGTACATGTGACCTGTATGACTTGGATTATTGCCCCTAAGCTTATTAAGAGTCAAATCTGTCACTTGGACCACCCTGCCGCCAGTGAGAAACTAAGATTACTCAGCAATATAAACGGACAAAAAGGAGCCGTGTGTTCTCAGAACAAGCAAAGGTACAGAGTGAACCACAGATCTACTTTGACTATCTAGAGTGTAATTGGCTCACAATGGAAGCTACCCTGTTACAGCATTATTATTATCTAGCTCACATAACTGGAAATTCATGCTTCATTCTCTAAATTGGCTTGGACAACAGCATCTGCACCACTTTAATTATTTACAACAATTGACATACCTTAAAAGTAAATGCACAGATCTGAAATGGTAATGCACTGTAAGTAGCAATAGTAAGCCAATATTAATCCAGGTCTAACCTAAATATAACCAAGTGTACACAGTTGCGTTTTGGCTACATGAAGGCAAGTTTCGGTTCAACAATTTTTACTGTCTGTATAATTGTCTCCAGCAAATATCAGACATATGAAACAAGCATTCTGCCTGAACAAATTGTAAGCTAGTTTCCATATATAATAGCCAATGATGTACCCCACTAAACTCTGTGCGGTCAGGATGGAAGCTTGTAAAACCGAAATCCAATCACTTAACTCAGGCTGTTTATTTCTTCAGGGAATGTACACTCAAAATTAAAAACCTACTCCAAGTACATGATCACCTCATTTGTTTTTGTGTATATTCTATACCAAAGAACACATATATAGCCAAGTGTCATACCAAGTTCTGAAGAAAACTGTATTCTGAAGATTTATTATTGCATTAACGTCAATGCAAAATGTATATGAATTTCATGTAATTATATAATATTTATTTAAAATCTTTCTGCCACTTACATTTCTGAAATACACTAAAATTAGTTGAGTCCATTACCTTATCGAAATAAATACAAAGACAAAAAGTTTGTTTAAACTTTTGTTTTTACGTATAGTGACCAAAAATCCTTATAGAAACAAAATGAACTACTGTATTAACTTTTTTTGGCAGCATGACAACTCAGTCTGTTTTTAAATATTGTATACATTTTAAAGCAATTCCTTAACACACTTTGTCATACTTCCTCCAGACAGAATGGAAATCAACATATTCTCAAGATTTGCCTATTTACAACCAGGATGCAAATTAGGACACCAGAAGCTTAATCTAGAGTCTTATTTGTAATGAAAAGTTAAACAGGCCTTAATAAATAATGTGAACTATTTAAACTAAGTCAATAAGATTTGATCCTCAAACATAACTCATGACTCAGAACATCTGGTATCCAAGATATTATTAAAACTAACCTTTGCCATTCATCTGCATCACACATTTATCAGAAATAGGTTATATCTGTACATTGCACTTGGAAAGAATGGAATATAAATCCCCTGATACTAAAAGGTATTTCAGTAGTTTGTAATGGCTTTTTAGCCAAAACGCAACCAAAGAATCAACTGTAGCATGATTGGTCTTAACTTACAAAATCTTTAGCTAACAATGCACGTGAATAGCTATATTTACCACAAAATACTCTTTCATGCTGTTTTATCATACATCAATTTTCCAAGACTGCATTCATTCTGAATATAACAAACAGGAGGCAACATCAGGAAATTCTAAATCATTACTAAGTAAGTACCTGCAAGCCCAAACAACTGCAATATTGATGCTGATGCAGCACCTCAAACCAATATCAGACATGCAAAAGTTGGTCATGTGAGAAAATTACCATTCTGTGTTCTTCTGATAAAAACAGTATACTTTGGAAAATGGGCTCACACCCATTATATGCTTTGGGATGTATGTTTTGGGATAGCAAAGTTGTTTGTAATCTGTGTAATTTTAAGTTAAATACACACGCATTGTATAAGTTATCCATACATATGTGTGCCTTATACTCCTCTGTGTAATTTTAAAAATTGAATATCTAAGGTGTGCTCAGACATGCCACAGATACACACACATGACACACATCACTGCATACACAAACAGATTACTGAACACTGAGTGAATACATACTCATTTTGCAGACAAAAGATACAGGGACATTTGGATTCTGCAGTCACTACTAAGACATCAACTTTTGAAAAACAGGTCCACAGTACATGAGAAATATAAAATAAAATTAGAGTTCTGATGAAATTGTGCTAAAAATACCATATAATGGCTCATCTCTGACAGAGAGGTACCATAAGTGCACAGTACAAGTTATTCTTTGGCGTAATACCATCACAAAAATGCTACAACATAAAGGTTGGAAGGATTAACACAAAAGGTTCCACTGCAAGACAAATGTCTCCTTCATAGTTCAGTTCACAGCTATATGACTCCTCAGTCAATCCTACAATTCTGAAATGTATTGTATCTTTCTAATAATCGCACGTAATGCACACTTTCAAATTTCTTTGTTGATACCAGCATATTTTAATTACTTGTTATGCTGAAACAAACTTTATACCAATACAAAACTTCAAAGTAGTTACTGATCACATCTTAAAGAGGAATTTTGGAAGTGTATAATTGTCAAGTTTATACCTTGCCTCCCTAATACCTCTCCTCCATCTTCTCAACCACCCACAACCAACAAATACAAGATTTTCAAAGGAAGGGGTTTATTTGTTTGACTATAAATTGATATTTTAAAATATTTTTAAAAACTGTTTAAAATATAATTTGGTATTTTTATAGTGGATAGTTTTAAAAATAGATATACTGACATAGTGCTACTGAACATGTACTAGAGGCAAAAACTCTGCTTATTCATTTGCTGCACCCAATGCAGTTACAGGGAGATTTTCAAGCAAGCCAGGTGCATTGAGAGAATTAACTAAGAAATTGTATTTTACATTTCTAAACATGAAGTTAGAATTTTACAATTTCTTTCCCAATTATGCTGCTCCAGAACACTAGGGGAACCCTACATTTCCTAAACGAATAGTAGATGTATTTTTCTGTTTATACTGATTGCCTTGAAGAAGAGATTTTTGGGTTTCATTAACAGATTAGGAAATACTACGTTCTCTAAAGGAGAAAAAGGTTGAATTTTAGGGCAGACTCTCTTACCCTTACTCGTAGAGCAACTTTTAACTCCCCGCTACTGGCACATTCTAGAGAAGAGGAACAGGAAAGCCTGTATTGGGTTTTCAGTGGCGAAGACAGAGGGAGAAAATATTTTATGAACCCTCCCCACCTCAAATAATTGGGCACACAAATCTGGAAAAATATTAATTTTAAGCTGTGAGCATTTTTATCATATCAGCAAATGACTGCCATATTTCTTTGTCATAAAGAAAGCACAGTATCTCTCAAAATAATTTTTGACTACTTAATTTTACAGCTATTATTAAGTAGTCCAATCGACTGTCATCGCTCAGATCAAAACAGGTCACTCCTTAAAACATAATACATGGACAGCAAGATCCTAAAAGCGATCTCTGGAATATAACTCTACATGCTTACTATGCGTGTGTACAGAAACTAGCAAAAACATCCTGAGCTTAACGAGTTGCTACTTAAATGTCAGGACAGTGCTCTGTGAACCATTTTATATTAAAATTGGATAGTTCTAAACATCACACATACAAGAAGTATTGTTTGACACAGTGCCATTTTGATGATAAATTGCAATCTACAGCTCAAATAATTCTACCCAAGGATTAACATTTCAGAGGCTGAGCCAGAGATTATGTGTGTGGATCTTGAATTTCATCATCTCCCTTCGGCACAATGGCTTATTCTTCCTTTTTTCATCTATTCTCTCATGAAGGGTCAGGAAAGCTTAGCCTTGCTGTTTCATTCATTTCATCTCTACATTAACCAGATACCTTGCAGTCTTTAGTTCTTACAAGTTATTCCATTACAAATACTACAGCTACACTGCACTATGCTATTACTAATGAGGTATATACCAAATCAAAGGGTGCCATCAAGTGGTTATAGTACACTAAACAGCATTATGCAAAGTTAGTATTCTGGAAGAGGTTTCACCAGGACAAACCAGGGTATGTCTTCACTGCAGAGTCAGCCCAGGCTAGCTGAGCATGGGTGGAGCATCCCCAATACAAAGCCCTACTTGTGCCAGACTTGTGTGGCTGTATGGCCAATAGTTCTGTACTGGCCTGTTTGCTAGCCCAGATTTTGAGAGGATGCCCGAGGGTTATTAGCAGTGGCTTGAACTGGGCCACTCCATGAATTAATCTGCAGTGCACTGTGGGAGAACTTGCAAAATGGGTGGCTTGCCAGCCCGGGCTGAAGCAAAAAGCAAGCTCAAACCTATACCATCAACTGTGTCTGCTAGCCCACCTAGCTAGCACCCTCAAGCCCGGGTTAGAGGTTTTACTGTAAGGATGGAAGGGGAACTAATGATGTCACCCAGGCTTAGCCCTGGGCTAATTCTTTAGTGAAGACATAGGCCATATTTCCTAATCTAGCAGCATACCGTACCTTAAAACCATTTCAAGGCTCGTCACTAAAACACAGAAGAAAATCTTTCACATTATCACAACTGAAGATAGAAAAGACCTGTTAGACCAGTGGCCACAAACCGGTCAATCGCGATCAACTGGTCGATCCTGATCTCCAGAGGTGGGCTTGCACCCTATCTTCCCCAGCCCCACACCACCCCCAGAAGCTGCCAGCGCAGCCCCGCAGCCCTGTGGGGGGGGAGCAGGGGTCTTGGGGCGCTGGTCCTGCCTGCAAACACCACCCCTGCAGCTCCCCCTGGCCGGGAACGGGGAACTGTGGCCAATGGGAATGAGGGGGTGGTGCCTGCAGAGAGAGACAGGGCACGGAGCCACGTGCTCCCTGCCCGGTCCATGGGCCACAGGGGCGCATTGGCCCCCTCCGGAGCAGCGTGGAGCTGCGGTAGGCATGAAGCCTGCCTTAGCCTTGCTGCGCCGCCAACCGGGAGCAGTTCTCTGTAAGTGCTGTCCGGCAGGAGGCCAGCACCCCAACCTCCAGCCCCCTCCCAGAGCCAACACCCCATACTCCCTCCTGCACCCCAAACCCCAGCCCTGAGCCCTCTTCCAGAGCCAGCAACCCATACCCCCTCCTGCACCCCTGGCCCAGCCCTTACCCCCTCCGAAAGCCAGCACACCCTCCTGCACCCCAATACTCAGACCCAGCCCAGAGCCCCCTCTTGCACCCAAACTCCCTCCCAGAGCTTGCACCCCTCATTCCCTCCTGCACCCCAACCCCCTGCCCCAGGCTCAGCCCAGAGCCCCCTCACACACTGCGAATCCCTTGGCTCCAGCCCAGAGCCCACACCCCCTCCTGAACTGCAACCCCCTGCCCCGTGAAAGTGAGTGAGGGTGGGGGATAGCGAGCGACCGGGAGGGGGGAGGAAAATTGAGTGAGTGGAGCGGGACTTTGGGGAAGGGGCGGAACCTTGGGGAAGAGGCGGGGTAGATCCTGGGTCATCTTCAAATTCAAAAAGTGATCTTGGGTGTAAAAATGTTAGAGACCACTGTGTTAGATCATCCCACAAGTGCTGGATTGCTCCCTTAAGTATATTCTCCAGAGCTTTGTTGGGTGTCATTTTAATGACCCAAGTAATGGGGCTTCCACCACTTCCCTAGTGAGACTATTCACCAGACTAATACACCTCACAATTAGCCATTTTCCCGGCTACTCAATAACGATTCCTATCATAACCACAGATTTCACAGGTTTCAGTCTTGTTGGCTCAGTTTGGTGAATCGCTGCAGCTGATGGCATAACATGGTCAAGCAAGAAGCAATGCACGTTAGTCAGGTTATTAATCCGGACAAAACTAAGTTCATGGCCATTATCACCAAGCCACCTCTAGCTCCAGCTTACAACCAGCTCAGTATTAACCTGTCCAAATGGGACACTGAGCAGCTGGCAGCAGTCAAATATTTGGGCAGCGGCGCACAGTACTGGGGGATGCTCGAAAAATGTGGATACCTGTAGAGCAGCAGCCGCTGCTATGTTCTGGACCCTTCAGCAACCTGTGTGGGGACACTGTGACATCAAGCTTGCTACAAAGCTGCAGAGCTATCGAACCACGGTCATACCAACTCTATTGTACTGAAGTGAAATGTGGGCACGGAGGAAAGCTAAAGAACACTGGATTGATGGTTTGGGTTCTCATGGCATGAAGCAGGTTAGGAAAACAAAGTAGCAGGACAAGCTCAGAAATGAGGCTATTCAAAGGTGAACTGAGCAACTGCCTCCATCACTGGTTTGATTTTGGCGGCTTTCTTGGGATGAACATATTACAATGGAAGACCAACAAATTCCAAAGCATGTGTTCCAAGGAATGCTGCTACTTAGCCAGCCCTTACGTCAAAGGCTTAAGTGGCGTGACAAGACTGCCAGTGACTGACAAACTGAATATACAACTTCAGCACCTTGCCAGAGATCGATCCAGCTAGTGCTCTGACTCATCATGCCAATATCTCTCCAACAGAACACTCTGTGTGGGCGGAGCTCTTCCTGCTATCCCCCACACGTCTTTGCTGTGGTGGTGTTAGAAAGGGCCCAAACACACATGCAGAAAGGTGGTGTGTGAGGGAGCTCAGAGGCTTGATTCTTTTTCTTGGATTGACTTCATTCTCTGCCTGACAACAGGCATCACAGTGGGGAGCCCCCAGGGAGTAGTGATGTTGGACCCACCACAGCAGGCAGCTCTTGTCAGGATACATAGATCCACAGTATGTGCATGTAGGGTCCAATAATGTCGTCTTAACCCAGGCCAGGGCACCAGGGGTGTTTGGCAGTTCAGAGGGGGATTGGCACTTGTCGTGGAGGGAAGTGCCTATCCTTTCCATCCTCCCCCATCCCCAAACCTCAAACACCTCTTGCGCTCACTCTTAACCTGTTTCCTCTTGGTAGGACAGACATCTTCCCACTTCAGTAATATACATGCTACCTAAATACATTATAGATCATTCCAAATCAGAGACCATCTCACTAATGTACATAATGGTAGTATATGTACAATTTAATTACGAGGCTGAAAGATAATGGGCCTCTGACGTACTACTAGGCATCAATTCAACTACAGTAACTCCTCACTTAAAGTCGTCCCGGTTAACGTTGTTTCGCTGTTATGTTGCTGATCAATTAGGGAACATGCTTGTTTAAAGTTGTGCAACGTCGTTTGGCAGCCGCCTGCTTTGTCCACTGCTTGCAGGAAGAGCAGCCCGTTGCAGCTAGCTAGTGGGGGCTTGGAACCAGGGTGGACCGGCAACCCCCTATTAGCTCCCCTAAGTTTCCTGTGCAGCAGCCGCCCTGCAGGCTATCAATTGCCGGCAGTTCAGCTGCCCCTCCCCCCACTGGCATGTGCTGCTCCTGCCATCTGCCTTGGAGCTGCTCCCCGAGACTCCTGCTTGCTGTGCGGGGGGTAGAGGAGGAATAGGGGGGCTGTCAGGGTGTCCCCCTTTCCCCTGCTCCTGCACCCAGCTTCCCCAGAGCAGGGGGGACACATGACAGGGCTCAGGATGGAGGGGGCTTGCTGGCAGCAGCTGCGATCTCAGCAAGCGGATCTAATTAATAAGGCAGTGTACTTAAGAGTAGGGTCAGCGTACTTAAAGGGGAAATGCACCTCTCTCTCTCTGTCTCTCACACACATGGTGTATATCTATGTCTGTGATGCTGTCTCCCCTCCCTCCATTCCTGCTGCCTTGTAGAGTGTGAGCGTTAACTTTTGGGGGCTCAGCCGAGTGCTAGTTCATCATTTAGCAGTAAGGCATTCCTTGGGAAATATCCCACCCTCTGACTCCACCACCTCAACCAAGCTTCACAATTATCATCACTGTGTACCAATATTAAATTTTTTGTTTAAAACTTATAGTGTGTGTGTGTGTAGTCTTTTGTCTGGTGAAAAAAATTTCCCTGGAACCTAACCCCCTCATTTACATTAATTCTTATGAGGAAATTGGATTCGCTTAACACCGTTTCACTTAAAGTCACATTTTTCAGGAACATAACTACAACGTTAAGTGAGGAGTTACTGTATTTCCCAAAATTACTACACAGTAAGGAAGAGTTACTGAAATGTAAAAAAAGAGAAAGAAGGAAAGCTTTATAATCAGGAGAAGGCAGAGAGCAGCTTCAGTGAAAGGGGAGATAGCAGAGCAGGATGAAGAGGTGGGGACAGGAGACCTGATATCCGCCTGGATGGTTATATTAAAACCAGGACAGCTGCAGTACGATCAGCCAGGATACTTACTAGAATTGTCCCACAGCTACAGTCACCCTAACTGTAGAGTGTCTACACTATTTATTTAGCCCCAGTCTGCTTATTTAGTTCTTGTAAACTTTCCTTATGACAATCAATCCCTACAGTTATAATATATAATCAAAATGATACAGCACAAATTATAACTAATTATCAGAGCAGGGTTTAATTGCAGGATTCAAGAAACAAGCACACCAACTTTACAGTATCCTCTGCACCAACAGATTTTTAGGGTTAGGGTTTTTCCAAGTATTCCATTACTTGTTATTCTATAGATAAAATCCTCATTACTCAAATCATTGTATCCTTCTTTCTTGATAAAAGTAGATTAGCTTTGTCAGCACTATTGATTGGGCTTCTCTCATTTACTAAAGGGCTACTTTTTCTTGAGTATTTCCTTTGCCCTTATTCCACTTTGGCTTGCATTAGGTCATTCTCCTCCTTTGCTGCATTTATCTGTTCCCTGCAAGACTAGCTGACCATATATTCTCGTTTGGTTTCTCCTTTCCTTTACAGATTGCAACATTCGGAACAAACTGCTGGCAATTCCTTCATTTTAATTAACCTTTCAGTTTAAAAGTTTGGTTTTTTTTCTTTTTCTCATTTCCACTAAAAATAAACAAAAGCCTTTTTAGTTTAAAAGGAATAAAGATAAAAACTTCAAAAATTCCTTACCTGTATTACACACATCTTCAAATTTCTTAAAATTCAAATTTCTTGCTGTTTGATTTTTACACTTTACTTAGTTTGGGTGATGAATGTGCAGTAAATTCATTCGGTTTTACACAGCATTGGTTTTTTACATTTTATGCCCTAGTGAGCAAAATATAAAGCTGGCATCAGTCAGAAAAGCTCCATTGATTTACATCAACTGAGGATCTAGCCACACAAGTCTCTGAAAGTGAGCTCTCTAAAACTAGTTTCCAATAGTGGTAGGTTTAGGTTTCCAACAATGTAGGGGATTTTTTTTTTTTTTTTTTTTTTTTTTTTTTAAAGGTTCACAGAAACATTTCTCTTCGTATTGGGCCAATTCCTGAGACAGATGACAACTTACAGTTTCCATTTGCTTTCAGGATAGACACAAGTGGGCTTTATAAAAACTGTTAATTAATTAAACAAATTGAAGGCCTAGAATACTTGACAGATTCAGTAATTTACTGCTATTTGCCAGCCTTCTATATTTCTTACAGGAACAAATATTTGTTCCGCCTTCTACCCTACAAAAATTATAAGTGACATACAAAATATACCCCTTGATGGCACAAAACAGGAGATAATTAATGGCTTGATGACACAATTATGAAAACATCAGCCTGATACATATCCTTACAATGCATCCTATAAAATACAACTGGCATTCATTTCTGTTCCTTAAGAAACCATTAAAATATCTCAAATGAAAACCCCACTAACAAGAATAAACAAACAAACAAAAAAACCCACCCACCAAACCATTTTTATTTAGAGATCATTAATAACACATTATTTGTATCCATGTTTTCTGTAGCTAGGAGACTTCCGAGGACCATAAAATGTTTAATGTCTCAACACTTTCTTCTGCAGTGAAGGCACTGACTTCTTTAACTACCTTGAATGTCTGTCCTCCAAAATTCTCATGCAACTTGTTTTACAGTATGGTATCTAGACACAGGCAGCTTCTCTTAGCTAACATTTCCGCTGCTCTGACTGACAAGGAGTCTCTGGTACAATAATTGTTTCAGTGTACATACAAATCCTAGGTGTCAACTATTTCACATGTAACTTTGCAAATCAAACAAGAATCATAGCGCTCAGCACCATATTAAATCTAATACATTTTTTCCCCACAGAAGACTGGGGGATGTGAACAGAACAGAGGTCTTTAAGCTATATATCCTACCTGGCTATTTTAGCTTACCATCTGTCAGAGGTCATAAAGAGATCCCTGATAGAAGGGGTCTATAATGTGTATTCTAACATGCACCGAAGTACTCACCACAGCTCCAAAGTTGCTTCTTCGGATCTGAAATTTAAAAGATTTCTAGCCACTTTTGAGGGTTTGGTTTTGTTATTTTTAGGGGGACAGGTAGGAGGGGACATCTTTGGAATTACTGTGCTTTTCACAGGACTGGGACTGCCTACTGTTTTCCCTCAGTCACAGCTTTGCCTCTACACTTCTCAAGCTGCTTGAAATAAATGCCCCTGTAACTGCAGCAGTGAAAAGCTGGTCTCAACTGCTGGGAAGCTGCCAACAGGCCTTCATGTATTTCATGGTGGAAGAGTCTCATTTCTTTAGCTGGGTTAACCACAGAAAGGGAACTGTGTATCCAGGCAGGTCAGACCCTAGTAGGAGCACCATTTTTCAAAAAGGTTTTCCTATCTACTCTAGCAATAATTTCTAGCCAAGCTGCAGTTTTTCACCTATGCCAGGAGGAGAGGAGAAATTGGATGTGGTTTAATTAGGCTGCAATTTCATTTCTAAATGTCAGAGCACACCGCAAATAAAAGTGTACAATGCAGGTAATTCCATAATCAGTTATGTATACCCAGCGGGGGGCTGCCCCCTTTACCCATCCTGGACCCCAGCCAAACCACTTCTGGGACCTCGCCACCTCCCACCTCATACGAAGATTAAGGGGGCTATAAAGCAGGAGGGGTTAGATCCCTGCCATACCAGTCATAGGACCCCCCGAAGCTCCCTTGTTTCAGCTCCTTTAAAGACAACTTTCTTTAAAACCCTTACCAATCCATTTGATCTGATCACCATATCCCTTCCCTATGGAGCACATACACTGGACATCCACCCTATGCTTGCATAATAAGTTGCAACCTCGTAGCCTAACCTGTTTCATGTCTGCTCCACCTAAGCCCCTAACCCTCTGTGGGGAAGGTGAAACATGCCCCCCACCACACACACCTCACGTTGGCCAATCTGGCGGTGAGGGAAAAAATTCCTTCCCAGTCCCACCAAGAAAGGAGCAACTAACAATGTCCACAGCAGATCATAACAAAACCTGGTATTTAACTACTTCCATAGGTGCTTCTCTGCCTGATCCAGGTAAAAGAAGCTTTTCCTGCACTGGTGTAGATCAAAGTACTCTCTCCTCTCTTCCAGTCACTTGGGGAGGGAAGGGTCAGCATCCCCACACTGACCTGGTCGGAAGCTGCCGCAGCAAGTCACTCTCTGGCTGTCTGGCCCTTAAAGGGCTCACACACCCTTTCCTACAAGCCTACAGCTCCCACCACTTCAGGTGCAGTGAGGTCTTTCGAATGCTAGACCCTAGAAATCAATCAGAGCTTCACCCTGTAAAACACTCCTCCAGGAGAGTCAGAGAGAATTCTGCATACCTCACAAACAGCTGAGATTCAGCAGTCTGTGGCTCAGACAGCACTCAGGATTTTACTTCTCATTGCAAATATCACTACACCTACCTTCTGATGAGTCAAAAAAGGCCTGGCCTTTAGCCTCCGTATCAGTGCTTAAATCTGAATACATCTGAACACAAGAAAATGTGCTCAGGATTTCATATTCTAGTTGTTTTAAAGCTTTCCATTTTGTTTTGTCTTCTGCTTGATTAGAGCGGAAAGTTCTGTGTGGTGCTTGATGCTGTGATCTGTTGATTTCACTCCACTGAATTTATTTAAGAAAGGTCCGATTCTGATGCCCACATTTTGGAAAGTGAGGTAGAAAAGATAATGGTGTTGGCTTCTTTTGCTTCTAAAGTATTTGGGTCTGTGTTTTTGTTTGTTTTTAAATGTTTCTTTGGCAAAAACAGATTGAGTTAATCCCGGTGGGTGTCTCATTAAACACTGCTTTTCAAACACCTGGAAAACACATGGTAACCATATCATTGGGCTGGTCTACACTGGGGGGGGGGGGGAGGAAATCGATCTAAGACGTAACTTCAGCTATGAGAATAGCATAGCTGAAGTCGACGTATCTTAGATCGACTTACCTCCTGTCCTCACGGCGCGGGATCGACGGCTGCAGCTCCCCGGTCGACTCTGCTTCCGCCTCTTGCCCTGGTGGAGTTCCAGAGTCGACGGGGAGCACGTTCGGGGATCGATTTATCGCATCTAGACTAGATGCGATAAATCGATCCCTGATAGATCGATTGCTACCCGCTGATCCGGCGGCTAGTGAAGATGTACCCATTGAGTGCAGACAACTGATTTAACCTAAACCAGCCCATACTCCTTCTCAGAGATACTGAAAATGATGAATATACTGTTCAGTACTTGCCCACTGTTCTCTTTCAGCTCCCCAATTAACAGACTTCACCACCTTTTTACCACACATCCCCTATTTCTATGCTCCAGAATGGCCTAGCTCTTTTCCACCCATAGCTAAAGATTTACTTATATTGCTACCATTCAAAACATAAGAGCCAATATAGTCTGAGAAATTTTATTTTCAAAGCCCTATGAGATTAGAAAACAATGAACGGGGAGAGGGCAAGAGTTATAAATTACATATAAAAATCATTTGAGAAAGTAGTACTCCTTTAAAATGAAGAATAAACTGGAAAAACAAACAGAAAATTAAATGGAGTGGAGCCAAATTTAATGGTATCAAATATCTTATGAAGACCAATTACATCAATTTTAGAAGGAACTGAAGCAACTGTCACATAATTGAAAGTAGCAAGATGGCTAGCAACCTACTCTAAGAGGCTGAAAACAATCACTCAGCTCTACTACCTTGCCACATGGTATCTCTAAAAGCATGTGTAAACCACAACCCTTTGGTCAGCCGGCCAGCGCTTTATGGTGGTCACATAGTTTTGATAATATGCACTGCATGAGGTTCCAGTTATTGGCAACTATACCCACATCCAATTACTTAATACAGAATTACAATTTTACACAATAATGGATATTCTGAGGGTTTGCTCTTAGAGACATATTTTTGCATACTGTTTTAGAGACATATTTTTGCATACTGTTCAAATGCAATTTCAGACCCATCAGCACATTAACTGGACTCCCAAGCTATCTGCCTTAGGAGGCAACTTGTGTCAAAAAATATTTTTCATTAAATGATGTTGGCAATTTTGTATTCCCTTATACTGAGGATCTTGCATTATACCCTTTCCATAATAGTGGTATATGCTGAATGGTCACTGTCCCCCAAGGTCAAAAATGAGATTTGTATATCACGTTATGCCAATGAGCAACATTTTAAATAAAACATTTTGCACAGTATCAAGAGAAAACATTGTGTGTGTGTGTGTATACGTACATACACACAAACAGGGGCACGTTGAACATTCTTAAAACAAATACTTTTCTATTAAAAGACAAGTTGGTCAGCTCAGTTTACATCTGGAGTGAGATTAGAACCCCACTGTAAAACAATTACCAAGACAGTGTTCTGATATTTGATGTTTGAAAAAGAAAAGACCTCATGCAGACTCTTGTATGCACCGGCAAGTATATTTTACTGCTGATTTTCTATGAATAAACATATGCTAAGAATTGCTGAAACACACACTGCTGGTTTTAAACATGCCTAATGTAGTATTAGAGGTTTGTTTCCAGAGCTGACTGCCTTATTTATCAGCTTCCTCCCTCCAGCTGGTAAAGAATCTGATATCAGCTCTGGTCAGCTGTCTCACACAGGACACTCTCCACTATAGGAAAGATATTAGAAGGTAACTAGCAGGAAGTAAGACGAAAAAATCTAAACAAAATGGTTCCAGCAATTTAGAAAACAGATTGCGCTTTACTACTGTGAATCAATAATAACCATATAAATTATGTGTCATCAAACTCATTCCATTGTAAATGTTATGGTTTACAGCATTTATTGAGCTTATAAAAACTAGAGTGTAATAACTAGGCCATTCTATTCAACTCCCAGCATTCTCCCTTTTCCATCTTTCATCTATGAAACTCTTTAATATAATTGTAGTATAAATATCACAAAATAGGACACTTTCTACCACTTTCTTATTTTAAAACTGAGATGTTTTAAACACAATGAATGTAGTATTACATCCCCCACCAGCAAGGTCACCTAGTAAAAACAATGCCCTTTGATTAAAATATTTGATTCAGTTTATAGAGATTATTATAAAATAAAATGTTACAGTGCATGGTCATTAATATGGCATCAGAAGCAATTCTCATCATTTATAGGATAAATGGGCCCAATGTTTCCTTTTTTGGGAAAAGATTCAGATTAGCAAATGTTTAATGAATATTTTTCAAAAGTACAATAGAAAAGAGATGGATTGAATTTAAAGATTTCCTGACTAATCTGTTTAAATTGCCCAAAACGAGTAAAATGTTAACAGCATAAATGGTAAAAAGTAAAGTAGGTTTTAAAAGTTCTTTGAAATTGAATTATCAAAACTTTTATTTAGGTCAGAAATGTTTTTTTTTTTTAACCTTATAGTGTCACTTTAACAAATGATATAATATGAATTTAAAGAGGGTTAGATGATGTCTTATTTCAGGACACCTGGATTCATATTTGTTTGGTCACAAGTAAAACATCCACTGCAGATGAAGTTACAGTTCTACATATTGTAGCACCATTTGTCACGACTGGCAGGCTTTGCTCAGGAATAAGGGTTGTTTCAGGTCAGAATTTAAATGAAGTTGTCTAGAAAAACTTACACAGCCTTTGCGTACACTATGGCTAGCTCGGGCCAGTACTGCCAGTGTCTTATGTTCATGTGTTCTAACATTCAGAAGGAAAAACATCCACAAATACCGTGCGCAATCCTGCATCTCTTGCACATCCAACACACCCACTGAATACACTGGGTGAAATCTTGGCTCTGTTGTAGTCAATGGGAGTTTTGCTACTGACTGCAATACAGCCAGGATTTCACCCAATGTGTACAAGCAATGCTGAGAGGATGGGTAATGAATGCAGGATCAGACCCAATCATTGCAAAACTCAGGAAGTTTTCATACCCTTTCCTTCAGAAACAGATCAGCCAATCAAGACAAGGACTGTTATGAGTTTTCTCCAAAAACCTAATCTCAAAAATTTCTGAACTAGAACAAAGTGCTAAATATTTAATGTAAGCAAAAAGAAAAACAACTTTTCTGATTTTCTATTAAATTTAAAGCAGAAAAAGAATGAGATGGCTGACAAAACAGCATTTAATTCCGAGCGATATCTAGCCCAGAATATCCAGCCTCATTTACACAGCCAGCCAGTCACAGCTCACATAATCACATACAGCAAAATATGACAGAGGAATTAAAGGACCAGGAAAGCATGTCTGAACTATGAGCTTCCGATTCTAAAGTATTAAATGCACGCATTTAATTCTGAAAAAGGCTAACTTGGTTCTCTCTCATTTTAAGCCAAACATTATTTCATGAAAAAAATACAAAACAATGTAGCCTTTTGTATAAATCAAATACTCAATTTAAACTTAAGATTCCACAGGTTTGAAAAATACACTAGAAGAGATACCCAAGATTCTACAATAACTGATCAGTGACTGATCAGGAAGTAAGTGATCACCTTATCAGATATTCCAGTCCTTTTTTGCGGAGCAAGCTAAAAGTGCTAGGAGTTTCAAGTTACTGTGCTGAATTGGTATTTGTTTCAAAACATCTAGTACTAGAATTAGCCAAATGAAGAGATCTGCTGACATCCAGACCCTGGGTTTGATTCTGGTATAAATCAAGAATTATCCCACTGAATTCAGTGTAGCAACATCAGTGTAAAACCAATTAATTGAGAGGGGAACTAAACACCAGGATTGAAATTCTGGCTCCAATGAAGTCAATGGCAAAACTTGTACCGACTTCAAAAGGGGCCAGAATTTCAACCTAGGTCTCACTGGCTTTGGTTCTATCTTGCATGATTTTTCCACAGAAACTTTGGAAACAACAGCACAATACTTCCCTGCAGTATTATTTTTCATGTTCCACTCATTTTGAAGTTTTGTCCCACATTTCAGCCATTAATGATTCATAACTAGTGTACATGGCGTTGAAACAGAAATTAATTTGTTTGTCTTGAGTGTCACTTGATTTACTACTAATAGATTCTACTCATTTAGTGTCATACTCTCGGAGACATAAGTCTCCATTGACATGACCCATAACACTTGTTTGGGTTCATGGAATTTATATGACAGCAATAGACAACAAAAGAGAAGAGAGCCCTAGCTCACTTTTCCTCTTAAATCAGTCAACCTCTATATTTATCTGCTGTAGACTATTACAAGCTTTTAGCGAGACAATCTTCTTCAGCCCAGTGAATTGGCAGGATATAGTTTTCTGAAGAAATTTTTAAAAATAATCTTGCTTGTTAAGGTATGTAAACACATCCGGCAACATGGGTGTATCTTATAAAAAAAGACACACTTCTGAGGTCTAATTATAAACCACTCTCAATGTAAAAGGCTGGCATCTCTGATAAGGAGAATTTGGAATGGATTCAGTAGAAGTGTCTCCTTCTTGATGCTTTCTTCTCTTAACCTTCAAAAAGACTAAAAGAGCCTACCCAATTGTTCTGAAAGGACAACCCTGAATATCAGAAAAATCAGTGTAGAAGATACATATGCAAAAGATCCAGGACAATATCTCACTATTCGAACATCTTATCAGTTCAGTTTCAATCCCGCAGGTGATCTTTTGTAGGTGCACTGCTGCACTTGTGTGGATCCCCAGTGTCAATGCAGCTTTGTGTGGGCATAGCATCATCACACAGAGCACAGTCACTTCCAGGAATGGGTCCTCAGTCAGGAGTCTGCACTTGAGGATTGTATCTACATGTCAATGATTATTCTTTCATGCTATTCAAGGGAAAAGAGAGTTTTTTCTTTATAATCCTGTCTTAAATCACCTTCAAGTGAAGGATAGAGAAGTAAGAAAGAGCACCTCTCATTCACCTGCAGGACCAGTGGTTGAAAGGTGGAAATTCTGAAGCACTGCTCTTTCTGCATATAGCAAAGATGCAGCTCTAATAAGTCTTGGCCCTGTGCTATTTAACAAACTGTTGATGACCTGGAAGAAAACATAAAATCATTGCGGATAAGGTTTGCAGATGACACAAAAATTGGCTGTTTTAGTAAATAATGAAGAGGACAAGTCACGAATATAGAATGGTTTGGGTCACTTGGCAAACTGGGTGCAAGCAAGCAATATGTGTTTTAAAACAGCTAAATGTAAATATACATGTCTAAGAACAAAGAATGTAGGCCATACCTATAGGATAAGGGATTGTATCCTGCGAAGCAGTGACCCTAAAAATTATTTGAGGGTCTTGGTGGATAATCAGCTGAAAATGAGCTCCCAGTATGTCACTGTGACCTAAAAGGCCAATGCGATCCTCAGATGCATAAATGGGAATCTCAAGTAGGAGCAGAGAGGTTATTTTACCTCTGTATTTGGCACCAGTATGACCGCTGCTGGAGCACCGTGTCCAGTTCTGTTGTCCACAATTCAAGCAGGATGTTGAAAAACTAAAGACTCAGTGAAAAGTCCCAAGAATGATTAATGAATTAGAAAACTTGCCTTATAGCAACAGACTCAAGGAGCTCCATCTACTTAGCTTAGCAAAGAGAAGGTTAAGGAGTGATTTGATTACCATCTATAAGTACCAACATGGGGGACAAATATTTAATAATGAATGGGTTGTTCAATTTAGCAGAGAAAGTATAACACACTCTAATATTGGAAGTTAAAGCTCGACAAATTCGGACTGGAAATAAGTGTACAATTTTAACAGAGAAGACAATTCACCACTGGAACAATTTACCAAGAGTTGCAGTGGATTCTCTATCACTGACAATTTTTAAGTCAAGATTGGAGGTTTTTCTAAAAGATCTGCTGTAGGAATTACTTTTGGGAAGTTCTATGGCCAGTGTCATACAGGAGGTCACACTAGATGATCACAATGGTTCCTTCTGGTTTTGGAATCTATGAATCTATAAGTCGGTTGCATAAAAAAAGGAATAAGGTCAATGTCAAGGATGCAGCTATGACCACTTTTTTGATTTAGAGAAATGGTGCTGTAACTACAGCCTTATTTGAAAGGCATTTAGATAGAATGGTGATAAACATGGTATAAGGACCTATATACACAACAGAACAGTGAAATCGATACAAAATTCGGGAAACAGAGGAGCCTACTATGAACCCTGGAAAACATTAATGAGACTCGGCTTTGGATCTACATGTTTACTAGCTGGCAGAGAAACCAGAGCTACATCAAGATCTGGAACCATCATAAAGGATTAGCTGAGCAGGATGACGAAGACCTGTTAAGCCAGAAACAACATGAGTTTGACAGACAGATTCTAGTAGTAGCTATTTATCTGTATCATAAAACCATGACAGAACTTGATGCAATGGATGAGGGAAGTCCTGCCTTTCTTCCTTGTGATGTTTACAGGAAGACAAATTATTCTGCACATAATAGGAAGGAAAAATCAGGACTTTTTTACATTCATCCTTGCAGGGGGGTGAGTGAAAGTTTTCAAAATGCTGGGACCAATTTGCCTTTAGAGGTTTCTTTTAGCAACTACTACAAATGCCATTTGTACTTCTGCCTCACAGCTTCTCCCTGCTCCCCCATCACTTTCTCTCCCCTTCAACCAGAAAATTTACAAATAGCATTTAATACAGCCTGTACTTAAGTGACACTGCACTTGCCCTACATAACTGGCCTTTATTTGAAACTCACTACATTTCTACAATTGTCTCCCTAGGGAGGTGTTAACAAAGGCCAACTTTATGAGGAAGCTCAATTGTGCATGAACACAGGCTAGATCATGCACTTCTTAAGAATTTTCTAAATGCTGAAAGTATCCTAGAGACAAAAGCACTCTTGGATAATTATGCACAGTTCTCTCACTTAGATGGGAGAAGTTCTGAAATTCTGCACACAGTTTAAACTATGAGATACTAATTATGTTAATAGACTTATCTCCTCCCTGTTACTTATATTTTCTACTGGAAAGTCTCTTCTTGATCCCCTCTCCCAGGAAGTGGTCAACCAAAATCATCTCTTGAACAATTAATGTTGGAGGCCCAGACTTAGATCATGAAGGGAAAGAGGGCCAGCAGAGTGAAATACAGTACCTGTTCAAACTGCACTATAG
Source organism: Chrysemys picta bellii (assembly GCF_011386835.1). NCBI lineage: Eukaryota > Metazoa > Chordata > Testudines > Emydidae > Chrysemys > Chrysemys picta. Next base: position 194,811,761 of record NC_088793.1, read on the forward strand.
AAATGAGGGAAGGGATGATCATCTGTTAGAGAAAGTATCTCTCCAGGTTAGTTTTTCAATGAAGGAAGGTATTGCTCTGTGAATTGAGTGGGTAAGATAGACCAATTATCAATCCTTAATCACTTGAAAACCCATTACCCTTTAAGAGTATGATACAGGTCTAATTGCTAGCTATGGAATTCTCACTCTCCAACATGCAAAGACTATCAAAATGAAGAGACTGGAAAATCTGTCTGATGGGGAAAAATGCAGATAGCAAAATATTCATAGCGCGGCTAAAACAAGGTGGAATTGGGGACAATAGAGCCATCTATAAATATACAAAGAAAATAAACATCAAGAAGTGGGAAGAAACTGAGAAAATGAAAATTTAAGTTGAAATATTAAGAAAAATTTGCTGAGAGTGGGATGGATTAATCTGTGGAATTGTTACCCAAGGGAAATGGTAAAATTCCCCTTGTTGGGGCACTTTAAAACTAGACTAGACAAAGCATTTAAAAGTGCTGTAGGGAAAAATCCAGCACTGAACCAGGAGATGGATCAGATAAAGCACAGAACTGTAGATGTTAACTTAAAAACTTATGACACATTTATTTACAGTGAGATTATGGGAATCAATGGGCCATGTTGCACACATGCCACACCCACTGCTAATTAAGACAATCTGAACCAGGAATAATTTTGAATCAAGTTATTACTCTTAGCCAACTGAGACCTGATGCTACAAATTTAAGCCAAATACATGTGATCTGGCATACTGGGCACAGTGAAACTGTCATTCTGAAGTATTGCAAAAACAATTCTTTTTTACTGTATTTTAGCTGGTTTGAATAATGTTCTGGCTCAAGAACTAGAGGTAAAAGGAGCTATTATACTAGGATGTAGATTCTTTGGTTAATGAAAGAACTTCCTAGCCCAAAATCGTTTGGGGCTTTGCTATCACTCTTTGGTGGTGCTGCTAAATATCAAGAGGAGGAATCCTGCAGAATTTGAGGGCAGAGAAAAAACCTGCACAAAAACACAGGACATTTGAGGGCTCTAAAGTGTCCCAATATTACCAGCTATAATCTTTCCTCCATAGATTCAATGACAATGATGTTCCTTTTTTTCAAAACATGCAAAGCTATGACTACTTCCAGTGATAGTAGTCCAAAGGCTAAAGGATACAAAAGTCTCTTTTCCAGGGAGTTGAGAGATTAAAAAAATATATTCAACAACTGGGTGTTCTATATAACTGATTATTCTGAAGTGTAAGTAAGCATCCGACCAAGGTAATAGAACTGCTAGTTTCTCAACCAAACAGACATACATTTCTTTGTTCACCACTGAGTGGTGCTATTCTCCTTAAAAAGGATTTTTCCAGCTTCTCAAGTATATTAGCAAAACAGGTTTTTTTGGATTTACCTATAGCTTTCAAGTCTATCTCAAAACTATACCTGAGATTTAAAGTTGCTGTGCAGCTCTCAATCACCTTTTACAAAAAACAGCTATTAAGACAGAGTTGGAGGACTGGATAACTCAGGAGACTGGTGAAAATGTAACTTTCACTTCCAGACTATCTCCTCACATCAAGCACGTTTCATGGAAGGCTGAACATTCCCAAGCAGATGGGTATTTGGTAGTTTATGTGAGTCCGTGGCCTCAATCCACTCCTGAAGGACACGTGTATATAACAAAGAATGCAGCACAACCATATTCTAGTTGACTATTTACAAGGCAGCTCTTTGTGAAAGCAGCTTGTGGTTTGCAGTTTATTTTTTTAATTAACTTAAGGCCTCTTTCTGTATAATATCTAGTATTATCGCTGAGCCTGGAGTTGGAGAAAAAGAAGAGCACGAAGACTAAAGGAGCCTGACCGAGTCAGACAAGGGCACTGAGTTTGGTGCATGAGGCGAACGTTCACTTTCGAAATTTTAGATCTCACAAACCTATAAAGAATTGGCTCCTAAGAGGGAGAAGTTGGTGATGAATAGATTTAGCATAGGCTCTCTGCCTCCTTGCTTTGTCCCTCTTAATACACTGATAGATAGTTTTGACTAAAAAGTATTTATCTTGGATACATGTATGGTGCTCATTACTGTAATATTCGAGCACCGCACAAGCTTTAACGTATTTATCCTCACAACACCCCAGTGAGGTATAGGGAAGTACTATTTGTCCCCATTTTACAGATGGGGATCTGAGGCAGAGAGCAGCTAAATGACCTGCCCAAGGTCACATAGGAACTCCAGTGTCCTGTTTTGGCACTTCACTCAGATGTTGAATGAAAGAGATAGCTGCCTCAATACTGTTTTTGGAAAAGTCTGCATAATCTATACATATATAATCTCAGGGCTGTCCCAATGACAGTCAGGCTGCAAGTTACTAAGGGGAGAGGAATATTGAACCTAGCGTTACTTCCCCTTTCAGTGCCATTACCAGGGGTTGTGGTGGTGGAAATAAGGCTAAGTTGGGAACTGCCAAGTCAAAACAAGACTGCAGAGCCCCTAACACTCACATGTGCTGCTCATTCCTCAGGATATTTCCACATACCATGTTACAGCACGACAACAACATCTTTCCCTGTGTAAAAGGAAAAAGAGGTAGTGTCCTGCCAATAGTACATGAGGTGCCCACTGTAATCTTTGAAAGAGAACTTACACCAAGGCCACAGGAACCCAAATACAGTATACTCAGAAGGGTGGACTGAAGGGACGTATGGTGCATTGTTGCTTCCAGAATACTTTGCTTAGCTCTGGAGCACTCTTGAAAAGGGGAGCTGGAGACTTCCATTAACTAAAATAAACTAAGTGAAAAAAGGAAACAGCGGATAAACAATAACTAAGCTACATCCTATTTAGCAATTCTTACAAAATAAATATAAATATTAAATATAAACAATAAAATATAAAATAGAAACTTGACATTTAAAAACCAAGAGTATAAATGAACTACTTTGCTGATGGCCCTTTCCTAGACAAACTGCTTTCCGCTTTTAACATGATATTGAAATCAATGGAACATTAGAATATTTGACATGTTAAGAAGCACAACAGATGGATTCTACTTTGATGTATATGGTACTATTAAGCAACCCAGAACACCCCTATGTTTTCACTGGATGTATTTGAACAATTCAGCAGTAGTCAAGTGATTAAAGTGCGATTCTGCTCTAAAACGTGACTCAATGGTATTGTGAAATACCATGTTTGTCTTGCAATAATTTCTCCATCAAGTATGTTCAGTTTACAAGAAAAAGGTACTTTTTTCTGTTAACTCTCAGAATACAAGTTGAATTTGTAGGACTAAGTTTGGTTCTTTCCTTATATTATAAATACATAAATATGATTGCACCATTACCTATCATAAAGGTTCTGCTGGCCATATTGTGCAATGTTGCCGATTTTTGTGATTTTATCACAACTCTCTCAATATTTTGAGGGCTTTTTTCTTAATTTTCATATGATCTCCCTATTCCTGCCTTCCATCTTGTGCATTTTCACTTATTCATCAACTCTTCCTAGAGAGTTCTGAAAGCACATCACTTTTGCCTCAATAAGGGGGATACACAGAGGTCAACCTGAAGAAGTAGTCTTCTTTTTTTAAACACACAAGACAAGCACAGTATGATCTAGTGGAGAGGGCACTGGACTGGAATTCAGGACACCTAGATTCAAATCCTAGCTCCATCAATGGCCTGCTGAGGACCCTGGGCCAGTCACTTTACCTCCCTCTGTCTCAGTTTCACCATCTGTAAAATGGGGATAATGATATTTACTTCCTTTGCAAAGAATTTTGGAATCCTACTGTAGCGGGGTGGATACCCACTCCTGCCCTGAGGGGTTGGAAAAGCCCTGCACACAGCTGGGGCTGGCCAAGGTAAAACCCTGGCCGATTGGGGGACGTGGCTGCAGCTGGGCCACACCCTAATCAGAGCCCAGATGGCCTGTATAAAGAGGCTGGGAGCCAGGAGCCCAAAGAGTCTCTCTCTGTCTTCAGAGAGAGAAGGGCCTGGCTGCAGGAGCTAGACACAGGGTACCCGTAGCGGAGCAGGGCTGCGGAAAGGTTGAGGAGCTGGGGAGCTCCAGCCTGGAAAGCCCCAGGCTGTGGCCTAGTATTAGGCCAAGGGGTACTGGGGGTTGCAGAGGGCAGCCCAGGGCTAGGCCAAGGCAGCAGGTCCAAACCCCCCTTGCCAGTGATGAGTGGCCTATACTGCAGTCTGCCCCAGGGCGTGGGGGCTAGATGGTGACTGGCAGTGGCCTAGTGCTGAGGCAAGGTGGGGATAGTGGGTGGGGGTTCCCCAGTGAGGGGAGACCCAGATCTGTAGGGTACTGCCAGGGGGCAGCATCCCAGTAATAGGAGCACCGGGTCCTGGGAGGGACACGGGTGCCAGAGGACGACAAGTCGGATCACCGGCCTGCAGAGGGCGCTCCAGAGGCTGGTGAGCTAATTCCCTGGACGGCCAGCAGGAGGCGCTGCAGGGGTGAGTCCAAACATCTACACCTACAGATGAACAGCATTTTATAAGCATTAACTATTATCATCAGAAAAAGAAAAGAGCCGCGTGTGAGACCATGAAGAGCTGAATGCAACTCAAGAACTACAGGTTTAGTATCCTAGCTCTTAACATACATGTTCCCTCCAATGTTCATGAAATTAAAGCAAGAAGGCTCCTGATGTTAGTTGAAATTGCTTCCCTGCATTGCAAAATATTTCTGCATCCCAACTGGATTTCAATACAGTTATATACAACTATTATTTTAATGAGGCAACTTTATTGCTATTATTGTGGTGTAATGTTTTAGGTTTGGTTTTAACAGCTCAAACTTAACCCACCCCTTTTTCAATAGTCTTAATACAAGGCATATGAACCTTCAAAATCATTAAGCGTCACACACATAAAAAGGAAAAACATGACTATGTTCTGACTTACATTCTCTATGACAAATGTCCACTCTTTGTCTTCAAATTCTTCAGCATGGGGATCCTGAAGAAAAGGGGAAAAAAATACTTTAATCTAAAAATTACCCAGATATAAGAAACTGCAACTGACCCACCATTGCCGCTTATTCATTTAGGTTTCCTTATTTGATGGAGATGAGGCACAGAAAAAATATTTTAGCCAATATACAGCTTTCGGTACGTAATACCTCCACAACACTTTCACTGGCTGTGGACTGGTACAAACAAGAGATGCATTCAGAACAGATCCTATGATTCTACCACCCTTCATTCAGGATAATCAATTTTTCAATTTCATTTATAAAGGCGCTTCCTTCTCGATAACTACACCATAATCCCACATCTTGCAGAGAACGCAGGAAGAAGCTACGCTCCTGCCTAGATCAAACAGGTAGCTCTTGTACAGCAGAAGTCAAGTCCCTATCCTCATCTTCACATGCCTAAGGACCATCTGTGTGATCAGGGAACATAATGCAACTCTTCAAGGTAGAATCTCTCTTGTCACCACAAGTTACACCAACACCCATCCTGCTGGAGAATGGCCTCCTTTTTCAGTCAACTCTTGTTTAGGGAATAAGACCACTTTTACCCTCACAGAAAGATGCATGATAGGCTTCATGTGCTAGACAGTAACATGAGGAAATGAGCAGGGATCCTACTTTTCCATGATTAAAAAAACAAAATTCTCCAATAAAAAAATTAAAATCTGTGTTTTTCCGTGATTAAAATGAAATGCTGAACTTTAGTTTTCCTAGCTACAATATATGTAGGTATCAGTTGAAGGCAATGTTTTATTGATATGCAATAGAACCCCGTTTAATCAAGCTTCCATTATCTGGCTCTCCATATTAGCTGACCTGCCAGCCTCCTGGGGCTGACAGTGATGGGGCTCAGGCTGTCAGCACCGGGAGGCTGTCGGGCTATCAGCCACCCCTCCTCCAATCTTAAAATAAGAGCTAGAAAGCTCTTTGCCAATTCTACTTATTATCCCAATTTTTGATTATCCGATCTGGCCCCAGTTCCAATTAGATCGAATAAATGGGGTTCCACTGTAAATTTAAAGCACATTCAAAAATCAACCGCAAGAGGGGGAGGTTGAGCATACTGAATAAGTGACACTGGTCCTTTCAGTAAAATTTAGTGAATAGTTAATGTTTTAGTTTTCACAAAATGTAAAAACTAAAGTCTCTCTGAAAAAACACAAATTCCGCATTTTTCAGTGGCAAATGGATTTCTAGGATCCCTGGTAATAAGTTATGTCCATCTCAACTCAGTGATCTAATGTACATTAAGGTTATTAGAAATTAAGATATGAGGAAGACATTAAGTGATTGAGTTCATGCCCCTTCAAACAATAATGCAGGATTTTTCCTACAGAAATTTTCTATTGCAGTACTTTGTCCAATCTAGTTTTAAAAATCTCTAACACAGCAAAATTATACTATTTCCCTTGGGAGATTGTTTCTCATACTAGCAGAACTCAGTTTTAGGATTTTTCCCTGACATTCAGACTTTTTCCATTCCTCAATTTCATCCTATTATCCCTACTTATAGCCCTTGAACCATTCAATTATTCCTTTGCCACCTCAGTGTTTACCTCTTTCAAATACTTGTAGATGGATGTTATCCCATAATCATCATTTGACTATGTTATGCATAAATTCAGTCCCTTAGCCCTTTAATCATTTTTGTTTCTCTTATCTGAATCCCTTCTACAATTTTAATCTATTAAAGCAATTTTATTCTATCACTGTAAATTGAAGCATAGAACTGAACAGAGATTTTGCTTCTAATTTTTTTACCCTAATCCATACCACCTCTTTTCTTTCAAGCCTGCTACAAGATGGTATTGTCCTTCCTTCTCAGCTCACTTTTCTAAACTATTCTCTTCCTAACCATCCATGCTTTTCTTAATTTTGCATTTTGTTCAAGTTCAATATAGAATCATTAAGGAAGCGCTGTGCAACAGCATTTTATCTTCGTTACAAATGGATTTGAGATCCCTTGATGAAGTCTCTCTAAAAGGAATATAATGAATGACCTTGTAAATAACTAGCTTACAAATAACTGCAGAAAAGGAATACTTAGTGATTTCCACATCAAGAAGTCAGAATACTTACTCTGTTAAATAATTCCTCTTTTGTGATAGTGATTGTGCAGTTATATAGTGATTGTGATTCCTCCATCGGGATAGTGTTTCTCTGGAAGTGGCATATTATAAATACCATGCTGTGGAGACAGTTGAAGAGCAGTCCTTCATGCAAAATCCACCAGGGTGGGCTCAATTTCCTGCAGAGTCCTTGGCACCTTAGCTAGACAAGGACTCACCTTAGAGGAATTCTATTCATGTGTCTCAATAGCACACACAGAATGAATAAATACAGCAAAAGCTTCAATGCCACTTGTCAAATATCAGTCTGATTGTTTGCTAACTGATGTAATGGGGCTATATTTTATGGCTACAAAGGTCAAAGCAGTAAAATGTGAGTTTTAAAATACATTTGACATCTGTTACTTTTGGGTGCATTTAGAGTACAAAAAGTCAAAACAATGTTGCTAGCAACTAGTTACAAATTATCCAATATGACTTTAATTAAGTTAAAAAAGAGAGAACCATTAGCCATAAGTTATAATGATTTAAGATGCACACAACAAGGTGTATCCCCGGATAGCTGCATACTGAAATTAAGGTACTTGTAATTATAAGATCATGTAATAACATGTATATCATTTTAATCAACTTTGTAGGACTACTGTACATAAACAAAATTAATGAAATTGTACGATGACTTGGCTGACTTACTATACCTCATATCAATACCACATAAATCATTTTCCACCATCCAGCTATTAATACTTGTCATTTTAATGATTTATCCTAGGGTTATTACCTTGTTTAAAAAAAAAACACTCTTTGATATAGTATGGAAGCAGCATAAAGAGATTAATCATTCTCTGTTTTAATATCCTACTGCCTGATAAAATAAGTGACTAATATCTTTAATATTTTGTCTAGCCTTTTGGGGGGGGGGGTGTCTATTTTCCTGTGTGAGCTTATACCTCTACCACTTATAAAATCAGGGCACAATCTTGCAATCAAAACAGTATTTTTGTTCATGTAGGATCTGATCGAAGGCCGGTTGAAGGAAACTGAAGCCTTTCCATTGACTTCAACCGATGCTAGATCAAACCTGTAATGACTACAGAATCAAACCTTTTGAAGGTGTATTTCTGATTTCTTATGGATATGGATGCAGTACAGTTTTATATTGCAAAGGTTACTTATTGATTTAGGTGTACAGTTCTCGCATACTGCTAAAGTATTGTGTAAGCACTTTTTCATATAATTAATAAAAATGTATTTTAAAAAATAAAATGACCTAAGTCAAACAGTTAAAATCAAACTAGTGTTTTCCTTTTTTGTATTTCTCTAATAAAGTCTTACAAAAATAAAAATGCCAGAAGGCATAACAATACATCATTAAAATGATCCCTATTTAGTACACATGCTGTACATTTCATCTTTAAAGCAGATTACAAACTTTATGTATATGTTAATTAAAAATGTGTTGCTAATCTTTAATATCCCTTATATATGCAAAACTTTAATTCAGAGTTTTTCAATCTATACACATATACAGAGCTGTCCCTAGGGGGGTGCAGGACCCGGGGCAGAAGTAACAAAGCCGTCACTTCCGGGACCGACCTTTCACTTCTGGGACTGACTGCGCTGGCCAATCGCACTGGTCCGTGGGGACCCCCCCAAGCGGTCACCCCGATTCGCCATACCCAAGGGACCGCTCTGCACATACACCTCAGGGTTCTGATGAGATAGCAAACTACTCTAGCTTCATTCTTGTTGCTATAATGATTTATTTCAAATTCCACTGAAGTATATGTATTGTCACTTCCTAGTTACCCAATAACTTTGTTGTAGTTGTCATCAATAGGTACCTCTACATTTATGGTTGTAATACAGTTTCCATTTCATTCTCATTTCCACATGCTCGGACACGTTCCCCTTTGGGGCTGACATTTTCAATGCCTGGTCTCTGCTAAAAAGTGACATGTTTAAAGTTGAGCACATCCTTTCATCTGTTTTGGATTTACACTGGAAGAAAAAAAATATCTCCCCCACTTTCAAAATAAAATCTTACTGCCTCTTCTCGCTCCCGAACTATTGCCCTGTACAAAACGCAAGTGGCTGAACTTTGGTGCTTCAAATCTAGTACGTAAGGAGTCCTCGATGAAGAGGGCATGCTTTACCAAGATTGGGAAAAAAAAACCTGGCTAAATAATAGTTATAAAGAAAAAAAAATCACTTTAGCCCATGCATAGTAACACCTAAGATTTTTAGTCTACTGAAGCCCAGCCGGCGGACATATCACAACGCACATATTCTTACCCTACTTGTGAAGGACCCAGAAAGCACACTACAACTTTTCACCTGTTTGTAACGGGGTTGTGATACAGTTGATTCAAAACGTGGTGTTGGAAGAGCAGTTTTTCCTGCAAAATCCAGCAGGTGGGCTCAAATGCCCATAGCAACCTGTAAAACCTTGACTCATCTTAACTATATCAATGTGTCTCAATAGGACACATGATCTGGAGGATGGCGTGGACTGCACTCTCAGCAAGTTTGCAGATGACACTAAACTGGGAGGAGTGGTAGATACGCTGGAGGGTAGGAACAGGATACAGAGGGACCTACACAAATTAGAGGATCGGGCCAAAAGAAACCTGATGAGGTTCAACAAGGACAAGTGCAGAGTCCTGCACTTAGGACGGAAGAATCCCATGCACTGCTACAGACTAGGGACCGAGTGGCTAGGCAGCAGTTCTGCAGAAAAGGACCTAGGGGTTACAATGGACGAGAAGCTGGATATGAGTCTACAGTGTGCCCTTGTTGCCAAGAAGGCTAACGGCATTCTGGGCTGTATAAGTAGGGGCATTGCCAGCAGATCGAGGGACGTGATCGTTCCCCTCTATTTGACATTGGTGAGGCCTCATCTGGAGTACTGTGTCCAGTTTTGGGCCCCACATTACAAGAAGCATGTGGAAAAATTGGAAAGAGTCCAGCGGAGGGCAACAAAAATGATTAGGGGTCTGGAGCACATGACTTATGAGGAGAGGCTGAGGGAACTGGCATTGTTTAGTCTGCAGAAGAGAAGAATGAGGGGGGATTTGATAGCTGCATTCAACTACCTGAAAGAGGATGGATCTAGACTGTTCTCAGTGGTACCTGATGACAGAACAAGGAGTAATGGTCTCAAGTTGCAGTTGGGGAGGTTTAGGTTGGATATTAGGAAAAACTTTTTCCCTAGGAGGGTGGTGAAGCACGGGAATGGGTTACCTAGGGAGGTGGTGGAATCTCCTTCCTTAGAGGTTTTTATGGTCAGGCTTGATAAAGCCCTGGCTGGGATGATTTAGTTGGGAATTGGTCCTGCTTTGAGCAGGGGGTTGGACTAGATGACCTCCTGAGGTCCCTTCCAACCCTGATATTCTATGATTCTATGACACACAAAGAATAAATACAAACAAAGCTGTCTAAGGCAGGGGTTCTCAAACTGGGGGTCAGGACCCCTCAGGAGGTGGGGAGGTTATTACATGGGGGGTTGCGAGCTGTCAACCTCCACCCTAAACCCCCCTTTGCCTCCAGCATTTATAATGGTGTTAAATATATTAAAAAGTGTGTTTAATTTATGAAGGGGGGTCACACTCAGAGGCTTGCTGTGTGAAAGGGGTCGCCAATAAAAAAGTTTGAGACCCAGTGGTCTAAGGGAAATAAAGTACATACATGCTAAAGGCAAATGATGCTTAAATCTTGAAAAACAGAGGCACACAGGTAAAGTTGACATTAAACTGCCTTAATGTTCCTTTGAGCCCAATACCTGTTCACCCTAGCCCCAGCACATAAGTCTACAATACACAGGTTTTTAGTTTTGTTTACTTTTTAGTTTTGTTTATCAACATGCCCTCAACAAACAATTACATTCTTTGCCCAATATTTATTATGGTTTCATCTTGAAATGGGAATTACAAGCCCTTAGATAAATGGACTGAAAGACTGTCAAATTTCACTTAAGCTTCTGTAAGGTGCTCTTCTTCTTTTACAAGAACTTATTTTATAAATGTAAAAATCAGCGCTCTGGGGTTAACCTCAAGAGATAACCTTGTCTCCCCCACTTCTCTTTTCTAATTTCTCTCATCTCTCTCTCTCCCCACCTTATCACACTCCTAACAACACACACCCTTATCTCCACCCTCCACTAACTCCATTACACAAATCTCAAAAAACTTTCTAGATACTTAATAGCCAGAGGGTGACTATGAAAGATGTCACCCAATGTCCAAGAGCAATACGCACATGAGAAGCCAAGCCTCCCCACAACTTGCTGGGGAAAGGATAGGATTCCTACAAGTGTTCAGCCCAAAGACCCTGCTTTGGGATACCATCTTTCTCAGCCCTGGCTAATAGTTCAGAAGTGTAACTGTTGTTCCCTGATGGGGTCATTAGAGTGCTGTGGTACACCAGCCTTTCTGCCAGAACAGTCCCTGGCAGTGCGAGGTGACGGGCTCAGGAAATATCCTCCCCCCACCCCCATTCCAGCGCCCCTGTTTCCAACTGTCATGGAAGCTATATCCCTCCTGAGCAAGAGAAAAGGAAACTGCAGCAGTAGATTCTTATGTAGCAGATTTATCACTCGGCGCTCTGTTGCTCAGAGCTCACCCCATTCAACACAGAATTTAACGGAGAATTAGATCCCTGCTGTAGATTCAATGGGAGGGTTCCTAGAGAAAGGTTAGCACTGTCCATTAAATTCTGTAGGTCTTCAGAGTAATTTCCATATTTGCAATGGTAGGAGGAAACAGCAAGAGAGAACAATAGCTAGGCAGCAACTTCCCCAACCAGCAGCCATTCCAAGTTGAGTGAGGTTTGTCAAATGTATCAATCACCTCAGCACATCCTTTCTTACTCCCTTTCACTGGAACTATTAGAGGGTGTGGCCTGGTCTACACTACTAGTCGACCTAACTAGCGTCTACACTAAACTGTAGCTTCCACTGATGTAAGTTGCCCATTACACTGACTTAATAACACCACCTCTGCAAGAGGCGTAGTGCTTCGGTTGATGTTGTTAGTTTGATACAGTGTCAGTGTAGATACTTACATCGCCTGTTGCTGCCTTTCAGACTCTTCTGGCTGTCAGTCCCTGGAAGTGGACAGCCCGAGCCCTGACCCCCGAGGCTGACAGCCCGAGCCCTGCACTGGAGCCCGAGCTCCAGCTGTCAGTGTCCCACAATGCCCCACACTGACAGTTAAATTGGTGCAAGCATTTGCTTAATTTTGCCCTGAGTGTTAGTGTTCAATTATGCTACTCCATACAGTCTCCAACCTTGGGTCCTCCTCCTGCCTCTGCATTTATGCACAGCTTTTCTAAGCTGCAGAAGATTTAAAAACTGTCCCGAAACTTGTCAGTTTTACTGCTGCTTACAAGGAAGAGATCTCATAAATAGCCTAGAAAATCTGTCACCATTTTCATTCTGCTGAGTCCTGGGAAAGCTTTCAGCTGCATCAGAGGCACTTGGGAGACAGCACTGAACTGGTTTAGACTCAGTTCACATTCAGCTTGTTTTCTTCTCAATTATATGGATCAGAAAACATATTTTTAAAAGGTTAGATTTTGCAGACATTTATAGCATTAACCCCCCCACAAACTCAGAAAACCTTACTGATCACAATAGTCAAGTACACTTGTCAAGTCTTGACATTATGTAACTAACACTCTAAGAGGTCTAGACTGCCATTTTCTCTACCACTGAAGATCCACCATTGTGTCAAGACAAGCCACTGTTCTCTTCTAAATTGATACAAATACATTCGGCATTTAAAGTACAAACCTTAACCTCTACCAGAGAATCACCTTAAATAAGTGGTAGCAGACTGAAGGGAAGTCTCCGTTGGGGAAATAGTTATTGAAGTCCCTATAAAAAGCTTGGTTTGATTGGTAATGTTGTGGGTACTTGTTTCATTGGTTCTCTCCAAACTTTACTTTCTCGTGCAGCACGTACCTCTCTATTCTATCCCTTCTCGTTCCTTACCTGGCAGTAATGGCTCCACGGGTTTCACCACAGAACTGACACACATAGTATTTCAGGATTATGTTAAAAAGGGAGCTACTGCTTTAAAGTTCTCTGAGCTACAGCCTTCAGATGATGAAGTTGCTACTGCTAATTCTCTTCAAGCAGCAACATGAGCTTTAGACACTTTAAAAGCAAACATACTTTTGGCCACTGTGTATATGTCACTGTGAATTCTTAATATTACAATTAGTGACTAACCCTTATGTACCCAAATGAAATTTATCCTCTTTTTCCAGAGCTCTCACAATCAGGAGAGTCTGGTGGATGATTATTGTTCCATGGCAAGCTTCAACATTTTTACCATTCTGGAGTAACAAACCAAATTCTTCATGCAGAGCATTAATACAGATCTTTCTTTTAGTATTCACATGGAATCACTCTACATTTGTTTTATAAAATAAAAACTCATATTTTCACCCTAGATGTGCATGGATATTGTTACATACACTTGAAGGAGCATTCTGACCTTCTCCACACACATGCATTATACCAATTTAACTAAATCAGTTTAGAAATTGATTTTATTTTGATGCAACCCCTGTGTGGGTGTTGTTTAAGAGTGCCTTACATTAGATTAAGTCGGTAAGCAAAATCAAAGTGATATAAACCTATTTAAGAGAGTCCACACAAGAGAGTTGCACTGATTTAAGTAAATCAGGTTTTAACAGATCCAGTTAACTTGGTACAACTTTAGTGTGGACATAAAGCCTGTACCAGTTTTGAAAGAATTGGGATCTAGGGCCTCTAATTCAGAAAAGAATCTGAGCATGTGCATACCTATTCAGCAAAGCACTTAATTGAACACATGCTTCACTTTAAGTTCCAGTGGGGCTTCAATACATGTTTTAAGTTAAACATGCGCGTAAGTCCTTTGCTGAATATGGATGGGATGCGGAATTGAGAGCTAGAGGAATAAACACAAGTTTGGGGAAAAGGAACTAGTACTAAACTCTAACTCCAGCTCTACCATTGGCTGTATTCCTGTTGGAAAGTCAGATAACCTCTTTGTTTGGTTTCCCCACCTGTAAAAAGGGGATAATATATACCTCATAAGGTTGCTGGGAGAGTTAATTAGTTAAGGCTTGTACAGGGCTTTGAACACGTATTGTAAAGCTGTGAAGGCGTTATTAAATAACTCCAGAATATGTATCCTGCTGCGGGGCATCATTATACAGATTAGATTATTGCATTTTTTTTAATTATAGTTAACATATACTTTTCAAAATCTGCATTTGGGTCTGACATGAGGAGGAGAAAGAGGCTGGCCTAAATTAAACACTTACGGGCTCTCTAACAATAAATGTAAAATGATTAAAGACATTCTGTTACGCCTCAGTATTTAAATATTATAACACAATTAATGAAGGTGGGAAAAAAAGCACACCACCCATAAATGACAGTGCTTATAAACTTAACAGTTTTACGATGAGCACTGTTTGCTCATACTACGAGTGTTTAAATAAAAAGCAAAACATGACTGTACAACTGTTAACAGCTCAGATTAAGATGACTGTAAAAACTGGTTTAAATTATGACTGATTATGAAACAATCCCATAATTAAAATTCCACTTGGCCCTACAAGAATCCTAAAGCAGGTTTCAGTTTTCTCCCTATATTCAGCAAGTAATTTAGCATCCTTCTTCAAAGTGAAAAGAGTGTGAGGAGAAAGGGATTTCCTTGTCTCTAAGTGAAGCTTTCTCCCATTATAACCCTTTCTGGGTGCTGCTGAAGCATACCTACTAGGATTATTTACAGTGAAGAGATGGGAGGTGCCAAAAGTACTGTAGCTTCATGGTGTCCTTGCCATAATTCCATTATTCTGTGCAACACTATATATCAGCCTAAAGAATGGTTTCAACATACTATATATAGTTAATACGGGCTACTGGCATCACCATAATTTCCACTCTCAAGGATAGGAGAGAGAGGAATTCAAACCAAAAAAAATTAAACCAGTTAAGTGGACTATTACATTATGGGAGCATGCTCAGAAGGTGCATGTTTCTCTCAAATTTATAGATAAACACAACTGTACATCATAGGGTGTACAAAGCGTACGAGGAAGAGAGGGCTTTGTGAACATGGATTAGTCTCTTGCTTGGGGCACTGTTTATCTAAAGCCATATTTTCATCAGCAAATTGAGTCTTTCTGCTAAGGAGAAAATGGCCTATGAAGAATTTAAAAGACTTAAATGAGAGGGATACTGCTTTTTGATTAAGCATTAAGTTCCCAGATGCCTGCACTATTTTTAGCTGATGCACTGCCTAATAAAAACAGAGAACCCTTGTGCCCAATACATGTAGTGGAGAGGGCAAAAGGGAAGGGAGATGGTGAGAGCAACATTTCCCCCCAGCATTGTCCCATTTTAAAAATTAACTTTATAGGCTTTAGCAGCCAACAGCTATAGATTACCCACACAATCATTCACACTTGTCCTGCTGTCTTTGCCATGAGGCTACTTCACACTTCTCCTCCTGACTTCAGAAGATCGTAACTGACTGCAACTTACTGTACCATCTTAAATTTAAAATACAAACGTAGAGCTCTAAAATAGCTCCCAATTCAGTGTTTTTAAATCAAGCTTAAATCTAATGTAGGCCACCTTACACCCACTCCGAGCGCACACCATCCACTACTACATTGTAACATGATCACCTTATACTAAAGCCTCCCTTCCAGTGAGCTGGGTAGAAACTGCTTGTAAGTGTTTGGCCTGTGAAATCAGATGGTAGCACTTGAATCAAAGTGTAAAATTCATCTGTTAAGAGCTGTACTCTGGGTTGTCTGCAGGAAGATTTTCAAAGACACAGAGGGAAGGTAGGTGTCTAACACTTCTGCCTTTGAAAAATCTTCCCTTCAGATTTTATTTGATCTTAGTTACTCGTGTTATTTAAAACTTCTGTGCTCAGATGGTTGCCCTTTAACAATTCTAAAAAAATAAATAATTTGTGGATGGAGAGCAAAAAAAAAAAATGAGGAACTGGCAATCTTTTCCCTTTCTAAGGGCTTGTCTACACTACCAAGTTTTGCTGACAAAACTTATGTCGACACCCAGAAGTCGACAAAACAAAAATCGCCAAAGGGTGTTCACACTTGCTCCCTCTGTCGACAGATCATGTCCACATTGGGGACACCATCATCGACAGGGTGAGCAATGCGCCATGGGTATGTTTCCCACAGCGCACTGTTGTGGGAAGGAAGAGCTGAGCGCTGCGCATCTGGGGATTCTCTCCCAAGTTCTCCCACAGCCCCCTCCGCTGCCAAGAGCGGCATCAGGAGTAGCTCTGTGAGCTCTCCGTGCAGAGAAATGGCAAAGCAGCACAGCAGTCTGTCCCCCTCCCCCTGCAGCAGCAGTCTGCCTGCTGCTGTGTTCCTAGTGCCGGGCAGAACAGGAACATTCCAATGATTTGCTCTTTGTTTGCTCCCCAAACGGAGCAGCACACGGATACTTCCCGGAGCTTTGAAAGGGGAGGGGCACATGCCTGCAGGGCAGCAGAGATCAAAACACTGAGCAGAGCAGGGCAGGCATGGTGGGATGCTGGCGGAAGCCAGTCCTGTCGACAAAACAATCAGCAGTGTCTACACTGGCTCTTTGTCGACAATAAAGGGAGGGGAAAAGACAAAAGTCTCTCGTAGGGGTGGAAGTTTTTTATCGCCAAAACTGGGTGTTTTTCGCGATAAAAGTCCCATTGTAGTGTGTACGCTCTTACTGTTTTGTCGCCAAAAGGCAATTTTGGGTGACAAAACTTGGTAGTTTAGACAAGGCCTGAGACCCTATATCTGTATGATAAACCATATGTACGGATGACTAAAAAAAGAAAAAATTACCACCATGATAGGAATGAAGTCTATTCCTAACCAGAAAGAGTAGTTTTTCCACTAAAGTATTATTTTGGTTCTTAAGCCTAGGAATAATGATACTGTGGCTTAAACCCTCACGGTTCTTCACAAATAGTATATTCACATAGCCTTTCCGCATGTGACTTACATGGACACTGAATATATATGCAAGTGATTTAAAATAAGTTAAACCTGTATTACATAGTGACCCTAAAAAAGAACTTCTAAGGTGCAACCATAGAAATATGTAAAAACATAGGCCAAGAAGCATTTCCGGTTCTATGAAAGCATTACATATCACAAAAGTAAACAAAATTGATTTATCATTTCATAATACTTCTTTCTTCCCATTTTGGTTGACAATTTCAAAACATAACTGAGATAGAACTGTAGAGTATGCTAAAAAAAGAAGACAATCTTATAGAACAGAAAACTTTTTATTTAAATTAGCTAGCAGGACAGGATGTTGAGAAAGTTGAGAAAGGTTGATGAATTTATATTTCAGTATCATGCTTCCCTTAAACGACTCAGAGCGTGATAAAGCTTCATGATCAATCCAAAAATCAATTTGATGAGGATCTTTTGAAATGGGAGTGGGCAGGAGGAGGTATCACTTCTTCAGTACACAGCTGTGCATGTGTGTGAAATACAAATATAATGTAGGAAACAAGCGAATAGCACAAAATAGGGACTTTTAGACAACAAAATATCATGTCTCTTGACTAATCACATACACTTTAGGTGTAAGTTCTCAAGTATACACTGGTGACTACTGAAGAGGATATTCTTAACATTCTCATCAGTACTTGAAGCCTAGACTTATCTTCTAATCCTACCAGTAACACATTTCAACAGCCACTTCAAATTCAGAGCCACTACCCTACATATCATTTCCCAAAACACATGGCTGTCTATTTTGGAGTCTGTTCTATTCCTACACTTCTGTTTCAGATCACTGCTTAACAAACAGCAGCACTGTGTTAGTACATTATCTCTGATTCTTATAAAGCTCGTAAGAGCAACATGCTCAGTCAATACACTTTGCCAACATGGATATAAAGCCAGCAGCTTGCCTGTGATCTTAATACTTTAATCAACACAAACAATTGCTGTTTGTTATAAGACAGGGCCACATTGAATATACTCATGCCCAGTATTAAATCTATAGCAGACTCTCCCTTCACACTGAGTTCTTTTTAGTGGATCTTTCACTTCTACTAAAGAGCTGTTAAGACAGCCAACAGTTTTTTGACCCTTAGGACTTTAAGTGTTATAGCCTCCATCCTTCTGGTTAAGGACCAGATATAAATAGGACTGTCTCCCAAATCAATGAATCCACTCTTTAACTGCCCAGAAGGATTGTTACTGTGTGACATTAGGCACTTCCTTTTTCACTTCTCCACCAGCCAGCCAACCAAAGGGGTAAGTGTGATGTGTCTGCAGCACTTCCTGATCATCTTAGCCCAGAGTAAGAGAGACTGGGAATCAAACGCAAAACTCCCACATGACAGCATACAGCACTACTACTTACCTAAGTTGTTCTTTTTCTACTACAGAAGAGATTAAAGATTTTCCTCCCCATTTTCAGGGGCCTGTACCTTATCTGTATTAAAACATATTTTATGGTGTTTGTCGGATACAATTTTTTAACCCACATGTAAGTTTTCTTTTTGGGGGTGGGGCCAGAGAGAAATGAAAAGTATGGAGAGTTAAACTAAAACGGCTTTAAAAATGGATCAGTTGATTTTTAGTGCTACAACGCTAACCGAGACAGGCCAAAAACACATCAAAGTTTAAAAGTCACTTTCTTCATGAGTTCTTAGGAAAAAAGCAGCCCTTGCCCCCAGACCACAATTGTGAAACTATTGGAGGAAGGCGAGGGACGGGGAGGAGGAGGAGGAGAATGACTATGCTAGGGTTACCATATTTCAGTCCTGCAAAAAGAGGACACTCCAAGGGGGCCCCGCCCCCACCCCAACTCCACCCCTGGCCCCGCCCCAACTCCATCCCTTCCCCCAAAGTCCCCGCCCCAACTCCGCCCCCAGGGTGACCAGAGCAAAAAAAAAAAAAAAAAAAATGTGGCAGAGGGAGGCCCTGGAGCCACAGGGGGAGCACGGGGCTGGGGTGAGTACCTGGAGGGAGAGTAGGAGGGCAGCCCGCGGGGCCAGGCGTCGGCTGTTCCTTCTCCCCAGCCGGACTCGGGAGCAGCCGCTGCTGCAGCTCCCTCTGCCGCGGGGGAGGAAGTGGCCGATGGCCAAGCTCGGCGCTGTGGCTCTGGCGCCTGGGCCTGAACCCCCCGAGCCCGGGCCTGTTGCGGGGACCCAGCAGCGCGCCCACTGCGTCCAGCCCCTGGGCTGGCTACCCAGCTGGTGCAATCCCGCGGGTGGCATCGGGATGGAGGCATCGGCAGCCCCGTTCGTTCCCCTGCGGGACCCGAACGGGAAGGGGGGGAGGGGGCTGGGGACTGCTGCCCCCACTCCGGGGCCGCCCGCGGGATTGCACCAGCTGGGTCCCCGCAGCAGGCCCGGGCTCAGGGGGTTCATGCCCCGGGCGCCAGAGCCGCAGCCACGGAGCGCCACATGCTTGGCAGCTTCCCCCCGCGGCAGTGGGAACTGCAGCAGCGGCTGCTCCCGAGGCCGACTGCCCAGGTGGGGAGAACGAACAGCCGCCGCCTGGCCCCGGAAAGTGGGAGTCCGGGGAGGAGACGGTCCCCTTACCATGCCTCCCTATTTTCCCAGACATGTCCTGCTTTTTGGAAATTCCTCCTGGACGGGGATTTGAGGACCAAAAAGCCAGACATGTCCGGGAAAATCCGGACATATGGTAACCCTAGACTATGCCCTCTCCTTCCTGGCAGGTGAGACCAGGATTACACTGTCCCTGTAGTAAGGGTGCTGTTTTCTTTGGCATAAAATTTATGTTTAGCACTTTTAGGCATAGGACAAGGTTTAATTATATTTGCTTACTGATAAAAAAAAAAAAAAAGTCAAGTAACAGGGATCAAGTCAATATATCTGAAGTTTAAAAGTCGTGATTCTCACTTATACTATTAGTACTCTGGCAGTGCAGGAGGGCATTGAAATGGGTATAACTGTTATTTACAGTCACTTTAAGATGACTTTACACTGCCAGACAGGGCCAGATTTAAGGGCAGGCGAACCAGGCGACCACCTGGGGTGCCAGACTTGGGGGGTGCCGGGCTTGGAGTGCTGTTTTTGTTGTTAATAGAATATTTGAAGTAAAACATTTCACTAACCTCCTAGAATGTTCTGGAACTTGTAGAATTTTATGGAACCTTCCAGACTTTCTGGGAATTACATTTTCCTTGAACCTCCTAGAATGTTGTCAGTCATGCCCTCATGGGTATACAAGGGGCAGGGTGTTACCAGTTAGTCAGTGAGATATAAGAACGAAGTGAAGTGAGAGCCCAGCTGCGATATTGTGAACCTTGTTTTATTGTGGAATTGTGAAAATGTACTTGTGTGTTTAAGAGTGTAAGTAATGACTAATAAAGGACATACTTAATGAGATGCCAGAGATATCCATCAAACCCGTATCTAAGCAACAATATAAAAGAATACTGTTACTACTTTTGCCATGCTGAACACATGTTTGATGACTTTCTAAGACTGAGGAACATAGACCTTTGCTCTCCCTAGTACGGTCTCTTCCCCTGTAGAAAATAAAAGATGCCCCAGAAAATAGCCTTCAGCAGCTCAGTATCGAAGTGAAAAGCTCAACTGCAATCTAGTTTGCAGCAAAGAGCAAATTTGATGGGAAAATATCTGAAACAGGACAACATAGACCGGGCTTTAGGCAGTAGCGATCCTCCCAGTGCAGAAGAAATTGAGGGGCAAAGCATAAATGATGGAAGTCCTATTAAGGAATTAACAGATTTACCTGAAGATAAGGAATGGAAATGTGAGGAACGTAATGGAGAATTGTCCAATTTTCCTGGTGGTGTAAAGGAAACTGATGATAAAGAAGAATGTGGCTCACATAAAAAGAAGAGTAATGACAAAGAAAAATCTAGTTTACATAAAAAGGAGAGAAACGATAAAGAAGAATCCATTTCGCATGATGACAGAAATAGCAGTGAGAAAAACTGCACACCACAAATTGCTACATCAGATCCTGCTTTATGGCTGGCGATCCCAAACTCTGACGATATTGAACCAACAATTTTGAATGGGCTGCGCAAAAATCGAGGATATGACATTTCTAGTAAATGAGCAGACGCGACTCTTCTCAAAATCACACTGTGAAAGAGTGCTCGAGAAACTGAATTGGCGTTGGCTAGTTTACTCATAATCAACTGACAAAGTGTTCTGTTTTTGTTGCAAAATATTTGACAAGAATGCCAAATCGTTGCTTGCATTATCCGGGTACAATTACTGGCATAACTTAGCTGATGCTCTGAAGCAAAATGAAAAGTCGCCCAGCCATTTTACAGCCTACTCCAAATGGATGGAGGTCGAGTCCAGACTCAAGCAGAATAAATGCACAGATGCAGAAAACCAGCACATTATTAATGTAGAAATCCAGCATTGCAAGAATGTGCTCGAGCATCTGACCTCAATTACCCTCTTCCTTGCAAAAATAATTTGGCTCTCTGGGGCTCCTCGGATAAGTTGTTCACTGAACATAACGGTAATTACCTGGGTTTGGTAGAGATCCTTGGGAAATACGATGAGGTCATGCATGAGCACCTACATCGAGTAGTTCGTAAAGAAGCTATGGACCATTTCTGCAGCAAAACAATTCAAAATGAAATGACTGACCTTATGGCAAGGGAGGTGCTTGATAACCTATTGCTACAGCTTGGCAAAGCGAAGTACTGCACTGTAATAACAGACTGCACTCCTAACATTAGGCACAGTGAAAAAGATGTCATTTACAGTAAGATTTGACGACGACGAGGATGGCTGTATCCAAATAAAGACATACTCTCTGTTTCCGGTCTGTGGATGACTCTACTGGAAAAGGTCTAACAGACCTGTTTATGAATGTTTTGAATGAGAATAAAATAAACCTTCAGGATTGCTGCAGCCAAGGCTACAACAATGGTGTGACCACGAAGGGAAGAAACAGTGCATCCATGCAAGGATCCTTGCGCTGAATCCAAGAGCTTTATTACTGCCTTGTGACTGCCATTCCCTCAACCTGGTTGTGTCAGATGCAGCGTCATGTTCTTTACATTCAGTATCTCTCTTCAAAGTACTGCAAAGGATATATGTCCTGTTTTCAGCATAAACTATCAGGTGGAAGATCCTCATGGACAATTCTACAAATCTGACCATGAAGCCACTAAGTGACACTCACTGGCAGAGCCACACTGACAGCATTAGGCCAGTGAGGTACCAAGTGACTGAGGTTTACAATGCCCTGATGGAACTGGTGAAGTCAAGTAAAGCTGAGGCCGGAATCCGACATGAGGTTCAAAGCCTGGCAAAACAGATCACTGACTTCAAACTTCTGATCTAAATTATGATTTGGCACAATATCCTATTCCAAGTAAACACCGTAAGCACTGCATTAGAAACTCAGTCAATGGACATCGCAAACACTACTATTTTAATGAGAAGCTGCCTTGATTTCATTGTGGCCTACAGAGAGAATGGATTTGAAGATGCCATCATTGCTATAAGTAAAAAAAAAAAAAGGGGGGTGGCGGGGAGAACTTAGGAGTTGAACCGATCTTCAAGGAAACTCGTATTCATTGGAAGAAGAGACAGTTTGGTTACGAGGGCAGAGATGAGGTGATGGAAAGATTGGAAGAAAATTCAATTGAGACTTTTTTTTGCTCGCTCATTGACACTGTTCAAGTGTCCATTGAAAAAAAGTTTGGACGAATGAAGCACCACAGAAAGACCTGGGGTTTTTGTATGACAGTAGTAAGCTGCTGGCGGACAGGAAGACACTCTTGAGCAATTAGATGGACCTGCACTGCACGCTGACACATGGGGACTGTGCAGACATCAATGATAAAAGACATCTATGTTGAATTGGACAACATCCATCACGTTTTGCAACAGAGGAAGCACTCTCCACTCCAAGTTCTACAATACATTCATGATGTAGAGCTGAAGGACACTTTTCCTAATGTGTCTATAGCTTTGAGGATTCTGCTCACACTGCCAGTCACAACTGTGGATGGTGAGCGCAGCTTTTTGAAGCTCAGGCTCATTAAAACATATCTTCGATCAACGATGGTCAAAATGGCTTGAAAATGCCACTGGTCGGTCTTTGGACCTCCTTGATGTTGTGCTTCAGTTTGCGAGGGCAAAGGCAAGAAAAGCGACTTTTGGAACTAAAGGACTAGGGTTAATAATTTTAAAGCTGTCACCGACTGTAACACTATTTAATACTGTTCCACCCAATGTTGGTGAACCATTCAGTTTCTTCATGTTAGTACATTTCAGTTATTCTCAAAATTAAAAAGTTTCTATGAGCTTATAGGAAATGATTTTTTTTATTTGCTTATATATAGCATGAATAAATACATATTTACAGATCCTAGCATGCAAGTTTTCCATCTTATATGACAGGGATATGATAATGATAAATCATGCATCAAAGTCATGAAATGCAATAAAAAATAAGATATTCAAAAGTTTAACAAACGAAGGGGGGGCGCCAAAGATGCTTCTCCTGGGGCTCCATCTGATTGAGGGCTGGCCCTACTGCCAAAAGCCCCATACAGAGGCCTCAGTGTAAATAAGAATTGGGACTAAATGTACAAAAACTGGTAAGAACACAGATTCACTGTAATAAAACCATTTTGAAATACTAGAACAAATGGCATTTCTTTAATCAGACCACACAAAGACCTAAAATTCTCTCTCTCATTCTTATGTTCCCCATCAATGTAGTTTTGTTTTCCAGCAATTCCTAAGGTAACAATTAAACAAGAACTGTGACATTTTTATAACATACTTGAAATGCTGTAATATTTGGAGATCGATTCTGTTTCAGAACAAATGTAATGAGGAAAACGATGACTGCAATGATACAGCCCACAGTCAAGACACAAATTGTTTTGACTCCTACCAACTTAGTGTTTTTTGGCAAAACTGACTACTCTGTATTTCAGTTGTATGGAAAATTAGACTGACATTCTGAAAACACATAAGCATGTACTTAATTTTATAGACGCAAGCAGCCCTGAGGAGTTCAATGGGACTATCTGAGTGTGTTGGTAAGTTAAGAACATGGCTAAGTGTTTGCAAGGGGTCTTAATTCTCTCTCATACTTAAACTGTGAACTTGTAGGTATGCAGCTAATGACTTGACAAGAACTGCAGGATCAGGCCCCATGACAGAAGGCGTTTGTGTGTGTAAGTTTTCAGGAAATATTATCTTATGCCTTATAAAATGAGTTCAAATGAAACATTAAAAACCTACCTTAAAAAGTGTCACAGTGATTTCAATGTTTTCAGGAACAGGCCACACCACCACACCACGGTATGGATTTTTGATTCCAGGTTGCCAGCTATGGGCCTAGAAGAAGAAAAGAAACAATAATTGAGTCAGTCCGTCAT
The DNA here is from genome assembly GCF_011386835.1 of Chrysemys picta bellii. Classification (NCBI taxonomy): domain Eukaryota; kingdom Metazoa; phylum Chordata; order Testudines; family Emydidae; genus Chrysemys; species Chrysemys picta. Next base: position 194,836,228 of record NC_088793.1, read on the forward strand.
AAAAGGCCTGCTCCAACTCCCCTGGAAGTCAGCGTGTGCATGCATGCGTGTGTACTGATGATTAGCTCCAAAAAACCCTGCTTTCCTAAATTTACGATTCTATTAAACACAGTAAGACAAACCACTGAGAACAGAAGGAACTCGCACCATTGATGGGAGTTACGCAGTCACACAAGGCTCACTCTAGCCAGGTGCTGAGTGCTCTGGTCCTGAGCTTGCAAAGCAATTAAGCACAATGCCTACATCAGGGTCAGAACATTGAGCACCCTGCAGGTACAAGTTCATAAAATGGTGTATACGGACCTTTGGCGTATGTTTCAGACGATGGAATGTTTTCCTTTAAAGCAAATAATTAAGAGTAGCAATTGTGCATGCTCAGTAGCCATATTCAGATTTTAATAAAACCGATTTCTTTTTGTTTTATTTGAAAAAAATAAAGCACCAATTTATAGTACAGACTAAATGCCTCTGAAACATTTAAACCTATAAAGAATGAACATTTAAGTACCTATAACTAAAAGTGAAGTGACCAGGATAAAATGAAGTTAAAAGAGATTAACTCTAAAAGACCTGAGCAAATCATTCCAACCTGTGGAGCTGCATACTTTCCACTAAAACAGTGAACACCATGAAGTGCGAATTTCAGAATCTGGTTCAGTTAGTATGGAGGAAAACTTTAGATAACTATGGAAATATAAATGAATATATGCTAATATAAGGGGGTGGCTGAGTAGCATGGCTGTTTCTAATTACCTGTTTTTCTTATTTTGAGAACATTATAAATGATTGTTATTTGCATCAAATTAACTGAGTTTTTAAATTCTATGGTATCAAACATTGTTCATTTTAGTTATATGTTCTTTGCCACATCCAGCACTTCAGTGTATGATTTTTATAACACTATTACTAGCATAAGGCTAATGTAACTTGGATCCCAGGTACATTAAACTCAAGTATAACTACCCTGGTTATAACACATTTGGAGATAGGATGGTGTTCCTAAGAGTACACATTGGTTTTGTAGCAATGAATTGTTGTTATGGTGGCACGTTCCCGTCGGCCATGTCAGCAAACTACAATTTTCAAGAGAGTTTTAAAAGGTCTCTTCTGGGTTAAAATTTAGCGCAGATACCCCACCTCAAATTTAGCCAGCTGCCCAATGGCCAATTTTAACTACAGAATTCAATACACTCTGGTGGGAAAGATAGTGATTGAAAAGCATCCTCATTTAGTAGGAGAAGGAAACTAATTCACCACTGTTGTGCATTATAAACAGTGCTTCATCTCACATGATAGTCACACACTTGGCAGCCCCGTCACGCATTCCTGCAGCCAACATAGGTCCTCACACATCCAGCTTCGTTATCAGAAGGAACTGTAATAGTTCCTTTAGGCCACCAGAGGCCACTAAGTTGCCACTACTACAGGCAGTCTATCTGCCTTCTGGCTCTATTCCCTCTGTTGATTCCCTGCCCTGTGGAGCCCCAAGAGAAGTGGCAGCAGCTTCTAGTAGGGTGTGGGAGAGAAGGTCAAGAGATCGAGGGAGCGATGGAGGGAGTATCTAAGAATAAAGTCCTGCAGGGAGCCAGTGGTAGGATCCAGCTTGTTTTCCATGCTGCCCAAAGCCATTTATCTTTGCAGATATATTTATAACATTCTTATTGTTGTCCTGTTATTTTCATTCACTCTACAGAGTTGCTGATGTTTACAGTTGTATCCCAAGTCTCGTGATATTTGGTGTTTTTCTGAAAGCCCCAGGTACTGCAGGTATCTGGTTAGGTGAAAATCTCAGCTTTCATTTAAAAAAGGAAGTTTCTTGCCCTCATGGTTGCAAAGTCATGCTTGAAAATGTGTCCCAACTGCACCCTCAAGGCCGAGAAACCAGACGGCAAATCAAATGAACCCAATATGTTTATTTGTTTTTAAATCCCATAAATTTTAAGTCAACCTCATGATTTTTTGGGCCTGACCCATGTTTTTTTGAACCCTTGGGGTTGGCAATACTGCTCCCATTTTTATACTGTAAAAACATTTTGTACATACAATCATAAACAAGCATTCTATGATGCAGCAGAATTCTGGGTATAGGGGGATTTACCAGTCTCCTCTCCTCATTAGACTAGTTGGTGAAACAGTAAAAAATGGAGAATCCTAAAACAAATCAACATGCATTACTGTTACCTGACATGCATGTTATCAACAGCAGAGAGTGGGAGATTGAAAGTCCTACCTAATGAGCTTTTAAAGCAAAACTATCCCCTTATTAGCTGGATGATGTTATATGCCCATTTGGCTTTGGAATATAGGACTGCACCACCCAGGCAATATGACAGGCAAGGATAACCTCAAATTTAAGCCCCTGGGTTGGTGCAGGAGAAAGCAAAGGGTGCAAAATAGGGGGAGGCCTATTAGTTAATAGAGAATACTTTGAGCACTTAAAATCATCATTAAGAGTAATACAACAATGTTATTTCTCAGACCAAGAGTCCCTATATTGAGGGGGTCTTTTGGGGATGGAGGGGGGTTGTACCGTTACAGACTCATCATGTAGGCATACAGCTATACTGACTATATTTTAATCAATCATCCAAAACATAGGCCTTTGCTTTGGCAAATGGACAAGATTTTGCCACCTACACGCTGTAAACATGCCAACAATCCCAATATTAGTCACTGTCCCCATGTTCTGGATCCTGACCAGCTGTCTCTCTCTAGACCTGAACATTATGTTTCCTCTGCAATTATCACCTCAGGCCACAGTTCCCACTATCCTGTGCCTTCCAGACTCTTTTTCCTCCTCCCCTACACAGCCTCCTTCCCTTTCGACATCTTTCACTGCTTCTCTGTTGCCCTGGCTCCGATGCTGCCCGGATGGACACAAACACTGCCACTGGCTGCCTCACTCCCTGTCTTCATCATCCCTCCTACCACCATCTGCCTCCTCAGGCTAGGGAGAGAGCAGCAGCCTGTATAGAGCGACCTCTATTGTTGGCTGCCTCGTTCACTAGCAGCAGTAGCCTTTTCAGGAAGGAGTACAGAGGAAAAAGCACCAACCCTACAGAGAGGAAGTGAGGAGAAGCTGCAACTAGGGTGACCAGATGTCCCAATTTTATAGGGACAGTCCCGATTTTTGGGTCTTTTTCTTACATAGGCTCTTATTACCCCCCAGCCCGATTTTTCACATTTGCGGTCTGGTCACCCTCGCTGCAACACCCGGGGCACTTTAAATGAAGAAACACCCGGGAGGAGGGGAAAGATTGGTGAAATATGCCACAAAGATGCTAGAAATGGCAACATTCCTCACATCATCGCACTCCTAGAAAACTGTACTGGTAGACAGATGAACAATTGGGATGGGGGACTGTAATGTGTGAGAAAAGACTGGTGGTGGGCTCCACAGGTTCAGATAAGCATTTTAGGATCTCCTGGCCTTTGGAGTTCTCTCATGACTGTTCTCATTATTTACGTTTATAATGCTTATTGTAGGAATTATCTGTTTTATACATACATTTATTTTTGCAAAATTGCATTATCGTGACAAATACACAAATGGATGCATCGTAATGATGCAATGTTTGAGCACAGACTGTAAGGCTTGGTGGGTTTTGGTTTTTGCCTTCTTTAAGGACAGCTTGAAAACTATCAATTTATAGGCCGGGATAATTAAGATATTCCTCTGTAAGAGATTTATCAATTGAATGCATACATAACCTGCTGGGGGCCTAGATGATGTGCTCAATTAGGGGATTACCCTTGGAAAATATCTGATCTGTTGTCCATATTTCAGATATACACGTCTACCTCGATATAACGCTGTCCTCGGGAGCCAAAAAATCTTACCGCGTTATAGGTGAAACCGTGTTATATCGAACTTGCTTTGATCCGCCAGAGTGCACAGCCCCCCGGAGCACTGCTTTACTGCGTTATATTCGAATCCGTGTTGTATCGGGTCGCGTTATATCGGGATAGAGGTGTAGTTACAGGGAATCGCCTGTTTTGACCATAACAGATCTGTGCAAGTCTCAACACTTATTAAATAATTTCATCATTATCAACACAAAACAGACACTCCATATATAGCACATAGGAATGTACTGGTTTTGCAGAACAGGTAAGAGAAATATTTGAGCAAATGGTCGTGTGGGCAAAAATAAGCTAATTTCTTATTTACCAGTGCCTGGGGCAGGGGAACATTGCAAGCTCTAGGATGAAAAAGTAACATGCACTTGCTTTGCTGCAATGCTCTGTACCTGGAGATGAAAGAGAAGACTGAAGCTCCAACTGCTCCAAATGTAGTAGCCCAATTCTTAAGCAAGACAGGAGGATGAGAGCACACCACTCGAGTGCTCCATATACTATACTCAAAAAGAAGAACAGGAGGACTTGTGGCACCTTAGAGACTAACAAATTTATTAGAGCATAAGCTTTCGTGGACTACAGCCCACTTCTTCGGATGCATATAGAATGGAACATATATTGAGGAGATATATATACACACATACAGAGAGCATAAACAGGTGGGAGTTGTCTTACCACCTCTGAGAGGCCAATTAATTAAGAGAAAAAAAACTTTTGAAGTGATAATCAAGCTAGCCCAGTACAGACAGACAGTTAGATAACAAGTGTGAGAATACTTACAAGGGGAGATAGATCCAATGTTTGTAATGGCTTAGCCATTCCCAGTCCTTATTCAAACCGGAGTTGATTGTGTCTAGTTTGCATATCAATTCTAGCTCAGCAGTTTCTCGTTGGAGTCTGTTTTTGAAGTTTTTCTGTTGTAATATAGCCCCGATGTCAACTCTGTCCACATATCTATTCCAGTGACATCATCATAGGACCTAATCACATCAGCCATACCATCAGGGGCTCGTTCACCTGCACATCTACCAATGTGATATATGCCATCATGTGCCAGCAATGCCCCTCTGCCATGTACATTGGCCAAACCGGACAGTCTCTACACAAAAGAATTAATGGACACAAATCTGACATCAGGAATCAAAATACTCAAAAACCAGTGGGAGAACACTTTAACCTGTCTGGTCATTCAGTGACAGACCTGCGGGTGGCTATATTACAACAGAAAAACTTCAAAAACAGACTCCAACGAGAGACTGCTGAGCTAGAATTGATATGCAAACTAGACACAATCAACTCCGGTTTGAATAAGGACTGGGAATGGCTAAGCCATTACAAACATTGAATCTATCTCCCCTTGTAAGTATTCTCACACTTGTTATCTAACTGTCTGTCTGTACTGGGCTAGCTTGATTATCACTTCAAAAGTTTTTTTTCTCTTAATTAATTGGCCTCTCAGAGGTGGCAAGACAACTCCCACCTGTTTATGCTCTCTGTATGTGTGTATATATATCTCCTCAATATATGTTCCATTCTATATGCATCCGAAGAAGTGGGCTGTAGTCCACGAAAGCTTATGCTCTAATAAATTTGTTAGTCTCTAAGGTGCCACAAGTACTCCTGTTCTTCTTTTTGCGGATACAGACTAACACGGCTGCTACTCTGAAACCTTTCAATATACTATACTGGCTCCCCTGACAATTACCCTCAGTGTGCCGGACCCTGGCTATTTCCGTGACTACCACTCTCCCTGAAACCGAACATGACAGATGCAATGAACAAGAACCCTGCCAGCTTTCTTAGGGGCAGGCCTTCTACCTTGGAAACCTTGCCAGGTATCAGGATGGCCACAGAAGGTATCACCTTTGGAGCAAAAAGGAAAAACCTTTCCAAAATCGCAACCTAAAAATTCACTAGCATCACTTCGCTGTGACACAGTAGCATTTAGAACCCTGCCCAGCATTTTAACTAGTACACATCTCTTACTTAAAAAAACCCCAAACCGAAACAAAAACAACTGGCCATGTCCTAATGTAATACAAGACAGGATGGAGATTACAGTCCTTCAGATCGATTTCTGCCTAGGGTGCATTAGATACATCAATCTTCATAAGGCCAAATGGAAAAAACAACAACAGATTTTAAGAAGGTGAAAAAGCAGGAATACTGGTCTCATACATAAGGTCACTGAACACCACTGCGTAGCTCTTCATCAGTGGAGTTTTGAAGGAAGAAAGAAAAGCAGATACTTTTAGAACAGTAGTGTCCAACTTGTGGCCTTCGAGACTCTAATTATAGCAAGTGAGAGAGCAAATTTATATTTGATCATGAATTGAGAATACATTCCACAAGCCCTGCCCGGCAATGTTTAAATGCAAGTGTTTAGTTCGGCGCCAACTCCATCTTCTTCCCAAATGTCTCTCACCACTTCTGCTGCCATCTCAAGAGCATCCCTAATGTGAGCCAGCAATGCTCTGGGCAGCTGCTTTTCCTGCTCTGCTGCAGCGGCTCGGCAGCCCCTTGATGGCTGCCTAATGCACGGCAAAGGAGGGAGAAGAGAACAGCACTAGCTGCTCCATTGCTTACTTCTCTGCCAGGCTGTAGAAGGCCCAAGGAGGCCAGGGAAGGAGCCTGACTGGCTCTGACTCAGCTTAGGGGAGCTGTTCTTATCTAAGGGCTCCCCTTCTCCAGTGTCATCAAGGGCATCTCAGGAGAGGGAGAAAAAGAGAAGCGGAGATCCAGCAACCAATTATAGCAAACCGATTCTCTGCTCCAGCACCAATGCAGCTTAGAGCAGCCTGAGCCGTGCTCTAACTTGCTCCAGCTAGCAACAGTTCCATACGAGCAATATACTGTCTGGGGATAGCTAGAGTACAGCACAGTCCAGCCATTTCGCCTTCCTGGTCCAAACATGTCCCCTTGAACCAGGGACTGTGGGAAGGGAGGCACAGGAGCTGGCTTGGTAGCTGCGTGCCTGTCGAGGGCTTCCACACACCAGAGGAATCCCAAACAGATGACTTAAAGTGTCCACTAATTTTGTGCCCAACCTGAGATACCTATGAGCTGATTTTTCAGAGCACTAACATTTGTACGGCACTTTATATGTTCGAAGAACAGCTCCCACTGATTTCAGTTGCAGCCGCAAGTGCCTAGGACTTCTGCAAATCAGGCTCCAGATGTCTCAGGTAGGGTACCCAGAAAATGAGGAACACAGTTAGTGGCCCCGTGTGAAAAACTGGTGTATATGACATGCCTAGCATCATGTACAAATGATACGGGAGAGGAAGGGATAGATTCCCAATCTCCAAGATGGCATTCAGCTGCCTTAACCAGGAGGCCAACCTCTCCTGTGTACTCTGTCTCATTCAATACACACCTTCTACTGTCATTCCCTGAGCACTGTCCATCCTGTGCACTTTAATGAGGAGGGATCTTGTAGTAAAATAGTTTGTGATCATGTAATTAAAGACTGTGTCATAATGCATGCACACAAAGGGGATGAATTGAGCTTGAACAGGCAACTTTAATTCTGGCTCTTCCTAGCTTTTGAGTGCTTGACTTTGCAAGCTAAATAACGGTCTTTCAAAATAGTTTTTTTTCCTAAGTTTGAAAAAAAATTGAAAAAACAGAAATTACACTATATTGAACTGTATTATTATAAGCAACCGAAAAAATGGAAAGTGTTCAGCAACCTTAACTTTATAGCTCTGCCTAGAATAATGTAAATTTTGTAATATAATTGTACGTTTGCACAAAGTAGGCTTGGAAAGATGCAATAAGGTATGTGTTCTTGATTGTAAAGAAAGACAAAGGTACATTTGTGCCTAACAAATTGACATGTTTTGTGGGGGGTGGAGGGTCTGAAAGAAAAAGGTCAGCCCAGTTTTAAGACTTGCTCAGGAATTGTGCCAAATTTAGCAAGGCTTTCGATTATCATCATGTGTTGTAAATACCAGTCCCACAAGTCAGAATTGCCCAGTTACACAAACAAGTTATGTTTTGACATGTTTGTGTAACTGTATCTAAATTCAGACTAGCCCAAGGGCAGGGAATTCCAAAACAGGGCTCTAAATTATTTAAATTTGAATTAGAGTTGATAACTATTAGATGATGTCATGCTGGCATAATATCTACCCATCATACATACCATCCTTTGGATAATGATCTCCGTTAGTATGTTGTTTTCAATATGGCTATTGTAATTTGGGTGCACCATTTAGCAAAACCTGTTACAACCTAACATTTTTATGCAATCTTAGCTATGCAGTCATTACCAGTCCTCCATAATAATTATTAACTTACTCATCTCCCAATAAGGTATTAAATAAATAAAAAAAAAGGGCAGTGGATGAGGTCTCATGTTCTTTCTCAAAGCAGAAGTAATATTTGTAGTTTCCTTAGTAAGAATGTATTTGGGGCAAATGGCACCAACACCTTAATACTACATTAGTTAAATACACTGTTGACAAGTTACACAATTGTTATCTTTATGTCTGAGTTAAATTTTTGTGGGCTGCAGTCATTTGTTAGGGGTGGAAGGTGGGTCTTCTGACTTCTTCCCCATTTTCACATTTTTATTATATTGATTGCCTGGGAATAAAAATTTCTTCTCAGAGAAAACTTAACTGATGTCTCTTCCCTGCCTCACAAATAAATGAAAAAATATAGGAACACTTGGAATATGATTAATGCTTAAGTACTTCTTGGGCACAGTGTCTGTGTAAAATAAAATAAAAAGTCTTGATTTGACTCATTTCCAAGAAAGCAATTAGATGAACAAACAACATGTATAGTAATGTATTTTACTGGCAGGATGACTAAGAGTTTAGGAATCTTTATTAATCTATAGTCTAGGAGACAAACATCTCGAATGAAGCAAAATCATGTCAGCTATAAAATCTTTAAAAAAAGTTAAGTCTTATTCTAGGTACAGTACTTGCAGGCATTTGGCACTTTAAAAAAATATCTGTGTAGGCCCCCTTAATCATCCTCTGATGATTTGCTACAGGGCTATTCTTAGTTTTAAGAAGATCAACCACTATTTTATCTGCTGACATTGATAGGTTTGTCTATAATGCTGGATAACCGAAACTTTGGACATAGCAAGCAGGCATGTCTAAAAATTCTGTAGTTTAGGGGGATGCAAGGTCGGCTGAAAACTGATGCTCCACGGCCAATGATAGACCAATTTTGTCTCCTGAATTAAATTAAAATCCTCAGTAACTAAGGCCCCAATCCTGCAATGTCATATGCATGAGCAGACCCCTGCATCTGGCCCTGTTGAATTCCAGATATGGCATCTGTTTGTACACTAAACAAGACTTTGAACATAATCTCTAACCCAGCAAACTAATCAATCGTGCCTAAACACCCTACCATCTAACAAGACATTTTTTGTTTAAAAACATGTGAGTTTTACTTTAGTGTCCTACAGTATCTTTTGTCACACTTTCATGCAGAAACTAAAGCAAAATTTAGAATGTGCATAGCGGATATTATTTTTTTGTACTGTGGTAGTATCCAAAGTCCCAAGCAGGATCCTGGCTTCATTGTACTAAGCACTGTACAAACAGAAGGAAATCTGGAACAGTTTACAGCCTAGTTTAAGACAAGACACAACAAGTATGTGTGACAGACAGTAGAAAGCATGGAGATGCTAAGGGGAGGGTAACAGTAAAAAGAACACCATTCCATAGGCTGTTGAGCTGTACAACATCATGAGCTCAAAACATTTTTTGATTGGATATATAATTAAAATATACATCAATCCACAATTAAATAGCTACAAGCCCTTCCCCATCTCAGGTGTCTAATCGTGCTTCTCTGTTCTCCTCTATATCCATATAGAGCTGCCATTAACGTTATTCAGAGTTACACCCAGGCACAAAGAGGAGATGAGACCTCTCTGTTTAATTGAAATAATTATCCAACATCTAATGATTAATTTTAGAAATTTCCTGTTATGGACAGGACCTTGTCCCATAAGAAGGCCCTGAGTAAAAGGAAAATAGGCAATGTTTGGGCGGAAAAGGAATCAGCAAGTAGATGTTAGGGCACTTGTGCAAGCAGCAGCTACTATTGGCAACAGAAAAGAGTATTGGGTACAGCACAGTGTTTCTCCCACGCCATGTAGAGGTTTGGGTGACTCAACCAGCGAAGCGCACAGACCCATTGGCCACTGTACTTCCATGTCCCTGGACCATTCATATTTTCCTGTTCTCTCTGTAGGAATTTTTGGCGAGCTGGGGCAGTGTGTCACACCATGGCACACAAAGGGGTATAGAGTTCTCATTATGACTATGTCTACACTTATGGCAGTGCATAGAATACAGGCAATACGCATGTAGCTACATGCCCCAGAGCAAGGTAGGCTGTGTCCACACTTGTCACTGCGGTGTGTAGCTACATACATAGCAAAGAAAAGCGCCACCAGCAAGTGGGGAGGCAAAAAGACGCTAAAATTAGCACTATAGACATGGAAGGCACTGCTTGGCCATGTGTAGGATATATACACTGGGAGTTCAGGCACGTATGACACTCGACTAACCTAAACCATGCCTCACCGTCTACACTTCTACCCTATGCTAGCTGGGCATGTGTTGTCTGTATTCTACAGGCTGCCATAAGTGTAGAAGAGTATCAGAGGGGTAGCCGTGTTAGTCTGAATCTGTAAAAAGCAACAGAGGGTCTTCAGATGCCATCTGAAGAAGTGAGGTTCTTACCCACGAAAGCTTATGCTCCCAATACTTCTGTTAGTCTCAAAGGTGCCACAGGACCATAAGTGTAGAAGTAACCCTCTCTACTACCTGTGCCCTCTTGTAGTGCAAACAAGGTGGTGGTTCTACTTTTGGGTTTTGCTACCCCCGCATGTGTATTTGTTTGTTAGTGTTTTTTGGAACTGGGAGAACAGGATTTAGCCCATGATTAGAAAACATTATTTACTACATAAAAATATACACAAAGAAATAGCAGGAGTGTTTAGTAATGCCTGTGACAATTTCAGTGTCAATGTAATTTCCCAACAGAGGCCCAGCCTATAGATACAATATCCAACTGAAAGAATCTGCTTTGAAACTTTTTGATTTCCAGGGCTGCGTAGTGGAAATCCTCCTATTGCAAAGGTGACAGCTTCCTTATTAATGTTTTTATTACGTTTAAGACTTCTGTTTTTATTACTTTTAAGAGTGATTCTTCTTTCTGATTAGATCTAGAAATTAATAACTTATCATTGTTAATTATTATTAAGCTGCATGCTGTGTACATGGTGTTACATACATACCTAAGATGACACTGGAGTTTTTTCTATAAATGTTTCTATAAATTAGTCTCAACGGTAAGAGAGGAAGCATTTTAGGGCCAAATTCAGTAAGAATAAAATAAACATCCATTTTTGTCTTAATAAATCAAACAGCCAACTGCACTTTTTACTGAAGTTGGGTATTACTAAGCAGTCAACTAACCTTAGAAGATTTCCTTCGGCTTCTTCTTGTCCAAACCACCACTAGTTTATCTGGCTGCCTGTTGAAGAACACACAAAAACAATTTAAATTTACAGTAACCCCGTTAAATAAATGGTTGACCATAAAAATTACATCCTCAGTGAACAAACTATATTTTACATAAAGCATTATTTGAAAAGCACTCTCAAGTTTAGTCATTTAACAGGAAAAATAATTCTGTGCTTACAGCAATCAGTACAGCAATATTAACCCGCATATTCTGCTCTCCCTGAATGCATACAACTCCCAAAGGCAAAGCAGAGTAGAGTAGAGAACTGCTCTATAGATCTGCAAACAGGATCCTGTCCACAGTTTGCTTTTTAAAGTCTGGCTTCACTAAGTGCAAGCCTTTGAAACCAATCAGCACACAAAATAAACAAGCACAAAATCCAGTTGGATTCCTAATCAGATGGCACTTGAAGAGGATGTGTGCAGAGGGGGAACAATTGCAATCATGGCTTTTTTTAAATTTATATATTTATATTTTTATACTTACATATATATAAACCAAAAGCTTGAAAGAGCTTTTCCAAAAAAGTACCTTCCTATGCAATTACCTTAGAAATATCAAGAGCATCAAGTATTGTATTCCCTGATTCTGCTTGAGGTCTTCTTGAGGGATCAGATACACCTCTACACCAATATAACGCGACCTGATAGAACACGAATTTGGATATAATGCAGTAAAGCAGCGCTCTGGGGGGGCGGGGCTGCGTGCTCTGGGGATCAGCGCGTCAGCATGTCTGGCTCCGATACGCTGCTCTGAGTGTGCTGACTATTAATAACGGAAATGCTAGAGGCCAAAGCAAGTTCGATATAACACGGTTTCACATATAACGCAGTAAGATTTTTTGGTTCCCGAGGACCGCGTTCAAGGTATCAAGGTAGAGGCGTACAAAGAATGGGATCTTTCTCTGCTTTTAATTGAAGGGACAAACTGTTGAATCTTTAATAAAGAGATCTCTCCTGACAGTTTGTCAGGCATTGCAATTGTTAGCATCTATTAAGTTCAACAAAGAATTTTAAAGAGTGTGAATAAAAATCACTTTCTCTTTCAATTTCTCAAGTTTTACTTCCTTGCTAATTGTTACAATCCTACTCACTCTTGAGTTGTCCAAAAAGCCTTCCAGGGAAATCAGGATAGACAAACACCAGAAATTTCTAAAAGAAACAACCTCCCTCCCCTCTTTATTTTTTAAAGGTCAGATCTTCTTTATAAATACAAAAGAGGGGGTGGAGATTATCTCTAATAAAGGAACATTTCCCAGTATGATGCAATCAAAACACTGAGTAAATGAGGTTAAAATAAGGACAATACTGCACGCTGGACATTTTAAATTGGTGTTATTGAACGGCAATGCTCAGACCATTTTCTTCTTGAATTTATAATACTTAATATTCTCCAATTCTTTTTTAAGTGAAAAACCAGCCATTTTTGTAGTAAATGGGGTCCCTATGAATTAGTTACAACATTTATGTACTTCCTCCTCAGACTGTTAGTAATTTCTGCAAGCTACAATAAGAACATAAGAACAGCCATACTGGGTCAGACCAATGGTCCATCTAACCAGAATCCTGTCTTCCAACAGTGGTCAATGCCAGATGCTTAAGAAGGAAATGAACAATTATCCAGTGATACATCCCTCGTCATCCATTTCCAGCTTCCAGCAGTTAAAAGCTTGGGACACCAAAATATAGGACTGCATCCCTGATCATCTTGGCTAAAGGCCATTGATGGACCTATCCACCATGAATTTATTTAATTCTTTTTTGAACCCACTTATACTTTTGGCCTTCACATCCCACGGCAATGAGTTTCAGAAGTTGACTATGTGTTGTGTGAAGTAGTACTTCCTTTTGTTGGTTTTAAACCTGCTGCCTATTAATTTCATTGGCTGATCACTGATTCTTGTGTTATGTGAAGGGGTAAATAACACTTCCTTATTCACTTTCTCTACACCATTCATGATTTTATAGATCTCTATTATATTCCCCCTTAGTCGTCTCTTTTCCAAGCTGAAAACTCCCAGTCTTATTAATCTATCCTCATCTCCCATATTCCCTAATCATTTTGTTGGCCTTCTCTGTACCTTTTCCAATTTTAATATACCTTTTTTGAAATGGGGCAACCAGAATTGTACACAATATTCAAGGTATGGGTGAACCATGGATTTATATTGTGGCATTATGATATTTATCTATCCTTTCCCAATGGTTCCTACCATTCTGTTTGATTTTTTGATTGCCGCTGCACATTGCGTGGATGTTTCCGGAAACTATCCACAATGACTCCAAGATCTCTTTCTTGAGTGGCAACAGCTAATTTAGACCCCATCATTTTGTATGTATAGTTGGGATTATGTTTTCCAATGTGCATTACTTTGCATTTATCAACACTGAATTTCATTGGCCATTTTGTTGCCCAGTTTTGTGAGATCCTTTTGTATTTCTTTGCAGTTTGCTTTGGACTTAACTATCTTGAGTAATTTTGTATCATCTGCAAATTTTGCCACCTCACCTTTTTGCCAGATCATTTATGAATATGTTGAACGGCACTACAGATTCCTGGGGGACACCGCTATTTACCTCTCTCCATTCTGAAAACTGACCATTTCTTCCTACCCTTTGTTTTCGGTCTTTTAACCAGTTACTAATGTATGGCCTGGTCTACACTATGAGTTTAGGTCGAATTTAGCAGTGTTAAATCGAATTAACCCTGCACCCGTCCACACAACAAAGCCATTTACTTCGATATAAAGGGCTCTTAAAATCAATCTCTGTACTCCCCGACGAGGGGAGTAGCGCCGAAATCGACATTGCCATTTCGAATTAGGGTTAGTGTGGCCGCAATTCGACGGTATTGGCCTCCAGGACCTATCCCACAGTGTACCATTGTGACCGCTCTAGACAGCAATCTGAACTCGGGTGCACTGGCCAGATAGACAGGAAAAACCCCGCGAACTGTGAGGACAGGAGGGACCAACGTGAGGACAGGAGGGATGCTCGAGATGAGAGGTGGTGGCAGGAATATCAGAGGAGGCAGGATGCAACACTGGGGCTGCTGCGTGAGCAAACGGACATGCCCCGGAGTCTGGTGGAGCTTCAAGAATGGCAGCAGGATCACAGAGTGCCACTGCAGCCCCTGTATAGCTGCCCTCCCCCCTCACCATGTTCCATAGCCTCCTCACCCAAACATGTAAGAACGCGGGGGGGCAGAGGGGGAGGCTCCGTGCACCCTCCCACTCCACCCCAGTGGACAGCCCAAGCAAAAGACTGTCATTATTTTGTCATCATTTTGAACTCTTTTAGTGGCCTTTTCCTTCCCTCCTATCCTCCTCCCAAACCCCACCAGGGCTACCTTGTCAGTTCTCTCCCTCTTTTTATAATCAATTAATAAAGAATACATGATTTTAAGTGACTTTATTTCCTTTGAAAACAAGCTGTGATCGAGGGGGCAGGGGTTGCTTACAGAGAATGAGTCAATCAAGGGGGCGGGTGTACATCAAGGAGAAAAACAGAACTTTCACACTGTAGCCTGGCCAGTCATGAAACTGGTTTTCAAAGCTTCTCTGATGCGCAGCGCTTCCTGGGTGTGCTCTTTTAATCGCCCTGGTGTCTGGCTGCACGTAATCAGCGGCCAAGTGATTTGCCTCAGCCTCCCACCCCGCCATAAAGGTCTCCCCCTTACTCTGACAGAGATTGTGGAGCACACAGCAAGCAGCAATAACAATGGGAATATTGGTTTGGCTGAGGTCTGAGCGAGTCAGTAACGTGCGCCAGCGACCCTTTAAACGTCCAAATGCACATTCTACCACCATTCTGCACTTGCTCTGCTTGTAGTTGAACAGCTCCTGACTACTGTCCAGGCTGCCTATGTATGGCTTCATGAGCCATGGCATTAAGGGGTAGGCTGGGTCCCCAAGGATAACTATAGGCATTTAAACATCCCCAACGGTTATTTTCTGGTCTGGGAAGTAAATCCCTTACTGCAGCCGTTTAAACAGATTAGTATTTCTGAAGACGCGAGCATCATGAATTCTTCCTGGCCATCCCACGTTGATGTTGGTGAAACATCCCTTGTGATCCACCAGTGCTTGCAGCATCATTGAAAAGTACCCCTTGTGGTTTATGTACTGGCTGCCCTGGTGCTCCAGTGCCAAGATAGGGATATGAGTTCCATCTATCGCCCCACCACAATTAGGGAATCCCATTTCAGCAGAGCCATCCACTATGACCTGCACATTTCCCAGAGTCACTACCTTTGGTAGCAGCAGCTCGGTGATTGCTTTGGCTACTTGCATCACAGCAGCCCCCACAGTAGATTTGCCCACTCCAAATTGATTCCTGACTGACTGGTACCTGTCTGGCGTTGCAAGCTTCCACAGGGCTATCGCCATTCGCTTCTCAACTGTGAGGGCTGCTTTCATCTTGGTATTCTGGCGCTTCAGAGCAGGGGAAAGCAAGTCAAAGTTCCATGAAAGTGCCCTTATGCATGCGAAAGTTTCGCTGCCACTGGGAATCATCCCAGACCTGCAACACTATGCGGTCCCACCAGTCTGTGCTTGTTTCCCGGGCCCAGAATCAGCATTCCATGGCTAGAACCTGCCCCATTAACAGCATGATCTCCAAGCGCCGGGGCCCACGGTTTGAGAGAATTCTGTGTCCATGTCCTCATCACTCTAGTCGCCACGCACCCGTCGCACCCGCCTCCTCGCCTGATTTTTCAGGTCCTGGATCAGCATAAACTGCACGATAATGCACGAGGTGTTTACAATGTTCATGACTGCTGTCTTGAGCTGAGCGGGCTCCATGCTTGCTGTAGTATGGCGTCTGCAGTGTTCACCCAGGAAAAAAAGGCACGAAACGGTTGTCTGACGTTGCTTTCATGGAGGGAGGGGTGAGGCTGTACCCAGAACGACCAGCAACAATGTTTTTTGCCCCATCAGGCATTGGGATCTCAACCCAGAATTCCAATAGGCGGGGGAGACTACGGGAACTATGGGATAGCTACCCACAGTGCAACGCTCCGGAAGTCGACGCTAGCCTCGGTACATGGACGCACACCACCTAATTAATGTGCTTAGTGTGGCCGCATGCACTCAACTTTATACAATCGGTTGCCAAAAATCAAATTCTGTAAATTCAGAGTAATCCCGTAGTGTAGACATACCCTATGAGAAGAACCTTCCCTCTTATCCCACTGGTGCTTACTTTGCTTAAGAGCCTTTGGTGAGGGACCTTGTCAAAGGCTTTCTCAAAGTCCAAATACACAATAGTCACTGGATCACCTTTGTCCACGTTAGTTGGCCCCCTCAAAGAATTCTAATAGATTGGTGAAGCATGTTACCCCTTTACAAAAGCTGTGTTGACTCTTCCCCAACAAATCATGTTCATCTATGTGTCCGATAGAACAATAAAGAGCAGAATTTTCAACCAATTTGCTTGGTACTGAAGTTAAGCTTACCGGCCTGTAATTGCCAAGATCGCCTCTGGAACCTTTTTAAAAAAATTGGTGTCACATTAGCTATCCTCCAGTCATCTGGTTCAGAAGCTGATTTAAGTGATAGGTTACATACCACACTTAGTAGTTCTGCAATTTCCTATTACAGTTCCTTCAGAATGCTTGGGTGATTATCTTCTGGTCCTGGTGACTAATTAGCATTTAATTTATCCATTTGTTCCAAAACCTCCTCTACTGACATGTCAATCTGGGAAGAGTTCTTCAGATTTATCACCTACAAAGAATAGCTCAGGTGTGGGAATCTCCCTCACATCCTCTGCAGTGAAGACCGATGCAAAGAATTCATTTAGCTTCTCCACCCAGAATTTACATTTCAATCCCACTAAGGCCAAAACTACCACTAAAAACACAGCTAAAAGCTGGCTTCCCCCACTTTTGTGGCCAGATCAGAATCTGGCCCTCATTCTCTATCCCCATTGAACCCAGTTGCCTTACAGCAGCGGTGGGCACCCTGCGGGCTGCACGCAGCCCATCAGGATAATCTGCTGGCGGGCTGCGAGACAGTTTGTTTACATTGGCACGGCTGCCCGCAGTTCCCACTGGCTGCGGTTCACAGTTCCTGGCCAACGGGAGCTGCAGGAAGCATCGTCCAGCACGTCCCTGCGGCCTGCGCTGCTTCCTGCAGCTCCCATTGGCCAGGAACAGTGAACCGCAGCTGCGGGCAGCCGTGCCTGCGGACGGTCAATGTAAACAAACTGTCTCGCAGCTCGCCAGCGGATTACCCTGACGGGCCGCCGGTTGCCCACCACTGCCTTACAGACCCTATGAGCTGTCAACTTGGTGTAAAGTGCTCAACGAAATAAACCACTCAAGATGCATTTTTCAACTTCTAAATTTCTGCCTCGTTTGGGGGATACAAATCATTGGCTGGCATGCCCTTCAGCTTTCTCTAAAATCTTATTTGGTGGCAGGGACAGCCTGATCAATGTTGAAAACCCCTTGCTCACTTGCTGAGCACATTATGTTCTCATTCGCCTGCATAACTCCCATTAATGCTAATGGAAATTGTGTGTGCGCCACTAGAAGCAAAAATATACCCCTAAGTGATTTCCTTGATGCAATCCAGGAATCCAATCCCATGTCTAAAATAAACGCTCTGATTTCACTTTGTACTTTTAAGTTGACTGAGCCTCATTTCAAAAAATAGCTTGTGAGACAAATCCAATTTAACCTCAATAGGCCCAATCCTGAGCTAGTCTCTGGGGACCAAGTAGTGCCAAAGGCAGCAGAAATGCTTTTTCTGCAGTGCCGGTGGCCAAAACAGAGAAGACCCCACACAGAGGAGTTCTGCACAGCCATGCACCACACAAAATGTGAACTCCACAGTGGGGAAAAGGCAAGAGAATGCTAACAGGGACTGCACAGATCCACATTGTTCTCCCTTTCCACCAAAAAAGGAACAGCAGCTAAACAGCAGGCCACTTCCACTAATCCCTCTCAGCCTAATCTAAGCATTAGTTGGCAGCAGGCTGGCAGCACAGGTGCCCCAGGTAGGACTAGCCCGTTATGCTGTGTTAATTCACAGCTCCCTACAGACAGTCCCTTCACTTTGCTTTGCTCCTTGCATCAGGTTTGTATTCATAGCCCCAAAGGTTTTCAATACGGGGGAGGAGGGCAGAGGGAGAAACAGGTCTAAAAACCAAGGATATTACATAAAAAGAGAAAGAAGAAACACCTTATCCAGGCAATACCGCCACTTAAATATTTTCACCATTTAGTAACAGAGTAGCTCTCCGGAGCGAATCAGTTATCTACTTCCAACAAATGTTACACACACACTCCCTCTCTCTCTCTCTCTCTCTCTCTCCGAAAATAATGCATTTTCTTTCATACTAATATTCAAATATGACAGGTTTGCCCAGTGGCATGGGGGAGATTCTTAAAGGCAGAAATGGGAGTTTGGTGCCCATTTCCCATTCAAAATCTCCCCCTTGTGTTTACGGTGACCAGATTTTCAAAGGAAAAACCAGGACACCTGTCATGGCAGCACACAGAAGATGGGGGCCAGAGAGGCATGCACCAGTGAGTTGGCAATTGGGTGAGGGAGAGAGGGAAAGTGTGCCTAATTCTCTCTCTCCTCTTCAGCCAAGCAATACCTCCACCGCTCCTTCCTCACTACACAGTGGATTTGATGCGGGGATGGGGGGAAAACAGGAAAGGAAAGAGGGCTGGCAGCTTGAAGAATCATGTGTAGGGGATGCTGTCTGGGAGGCCTCATGGTTCACAAAATCCTGGGCAAAACACTCCTTTTGTAAACCTGACAGAAATACTGCAACCAGTCAGGAAAACCTCAACATTCCTGTTTTTCAGAGACATGGTCACTACTATCACTGCAGCAGGAACTCCTCTAGTGGCATGATGTTTACAGTCACATGGAGTTATGAAGGCGAGTCTGTAAAGTAAAAGGACAAGAGTGTGTGTGTGTGTGGGAGGGGAACGAGAGGAAGAGTCTCAGGCTCTTGACAGAAATGCAGATGACCGCTCCACCTCCAAGAACAATACTGAATCTCACTGGGTGTTTTAAGAGCTTGTCTACACTTTAAAGTTATATCAAATTATGTTTTTCAGGAACAACTGCTCTGAGCTCAGGGAATCTATACTGTTTAATTACGCTTACTTAAGCTACTTCAATTTTGATTCATTGTACTCACATAGCGATGCATTTTCTCCACAGCATCCTGGGCAGGTACCCCATGATGCAATATTCCTCCACTATGCTGTATGCATTCTAGAATTTTTCTCACTGCATGTTGTCGGATACCAAGTAGAAGCCACTGGAATTCTGGGAGTTGGGAGTCAAATCAAAAAATTCCATGATTCCTCCCCTTTCATCCGGCTTTTGTGACCCAGTGCCATTTGAAAGTGCAGTCAGGCAGCATGGAGGAAACACTGCTGAGCACTGCAATGCTGAGTCATTAATAGAAAGAGGCTCCTGCACATGTATTGGCAGTCATGCAGCCAGATGGCTTTGGAGGGCTTGAGAGATAGCCGTGGAGATGCCATAGCAATACAGGCAGAAGAGGAGAAGGAAATTGAACAGTTACTTCTGCGTGAACTTTTCCTGAAGCAGTTTCACTGGGTAAGCCACTGCTTCTGGACTCAGCCAACTAGCACAGACTGGTGGGACAGGATAGCACTGCTGAGCTGGGATGACCAGCCGTGGCAGCAGAACTTCAGGAGGACAAGCCCACTGCCCTACAGATCTGGGCAGAGCTCACCCCAAGCTGCAGTGGTGGAACACCTACATGAGAACTCCCCTGAGTGTGGAGAAGTCCATGGCTATTGCTATCTGAAAACTCACCACTCCCAACTGTTACAGTCAGCAGCTAACCAGTTTAGTGTTTGCAGAACAACTGTCAGGAAGATTGTCATGCAGGGGTGTGCTACTATCAGGAAAGTGCTGTTCCCCGGGTCATAAAGCCTGTCAATGCACAGGATGTTGTTGATGGATTTTCACAACTGCAGTCACCAAATTGTATTGGGGCCATTGATGGGACCCCCTGTGCCTATTCTTTGCCCCCCACACCAAGACTCAGAATTCATCAACGAAAAGGGGTATTTTTCTCCATGGTGCCTTGAGGCCTGGCTGACCACCCTGGATGGGTCATCATTATCAACCTGGGATGGTCAGAACAGGTCCATGATGCCAGGATCTTTAGAAACACTGGCTGTTTTCTGCCATGAAAAATGGAACGTTTGCTCCCACTATGGACATTAATGGTGTTGTAGTTCCTCCTGTCATTCTGGGACACCAGCTTACTCTTTGCTTCCCTATCTTATGAAGTCTTTTACTGGATCCTTGGCTAGGAGAAAGGACTTGTTTAACTATCCTCTGAGTTCCAAATGCAAATTCTATTGTCCTTCTAGTAAGAGGTTATTGAGCAATGTCTGCCTCATATGATAGCTGCTTAGGGTGGTATACACAACCTCTGTGGCAGCAAGGGAGAGAGTGTTTCGCCCATGGGTGTCAGGAGAAGATGGACAGATTTAACACATGTTATGAATACCTAGAGAGGCAGCTTCTCCTAAATGCTGCAATTGGTTAGAGACACAGGATCAGGGGTGCTTTAGCCTCAAAGTAGGCGCTCAGAATATTGATGGAAAATCATATATGCTTTTGCATTAGGATTTCATTTTGCTTTTATGAAGTTTTTCAACTAATGTCTTGACATGTTTAATGCTTGGTGTAAGGATGTCTCTATGCTTTGAGCAACAATTTTATGAACATTTTAATAAATAATAAACCAAGTTGTAAATAAGAAAAAAATTACTTAAGACAGTGAAAAAAGTTAAAAGAAGTGCAAAATTATAAAACCAATAAAGTGCAGAGTGAACACACTTGCACTGATAAGGTCACAAACTTGTGTACGTCGGGGAAGAGAACGTCAAAAATGTCCTTATTTGCAACTTGGTTTATTATTTATTAAAATGTTCATAAAAGGACCTCTTTGGGTATGGAATGGCAATAGAAGGGCCTGTTGCTTGCAGTTGTGGGAATTAAAGGACATCTCTCCTAGTATCCACTGGTCTTCTTGTCTTGTGGTATGCACTGGTGAGGGAAGGGCCTGTTCCTTGGAATTGCTCCCAGTACATAGCACTCTCAAAAGGCTTCAGGACACTGCTAAGTTGCGGTACTGTCCGTGAACACAGTGCCACTGCCTCCAGAAGGCCTGCCTGCTTCTGCATCATCTACAGAAGTCCTTCGTTTTGTCAATGTGCTCCCTTTACAGCCTCTCAGACTGTTCCCTGTCCTCCTCTCTCTCCTTTGCATCATGCAGAAGGAAACCTTCCCTTCATTTTTCTGTCTTCTTATCCCTCTCCTGTGATGTGGCCATGAGGCCACCAACCATGTCCTCCCTTGTTTTCTCTCTCTTTCCCTGGAGATTTACCAAGTGTTCAGTCACTGACAACAGTTGTGTCCATGGAGGCTGAAGAATGTCAGGTGTTATGGGGGAGGGGAGAACAGCTGGACGACGACAGAGAGAGAGCACAAGTAGTTATTGTCCCAATTCTAGTCTTCATGACAATAAAGATAAAATTTTGCTTTTTGTGCAATTTAGGAATTCCTTCCCCATGGGCTCTTCCGAGTGGGGTGAGCCTGTAAATGGTAAGACACTTTCCAACTTTCTTCCCCCTTGACACAGGGGCCCTGTACATGGACTGGTACAGTTGGTGGGGTTGGAGAGGCAGAAGGGGGCAATTGCATGTGTACCTCTTCAGGCTGTCCTTACGCTGCAAATGTTACCCTGAGGTGTATCCCCAAAAGACAGAGAGATGGCAAGAGGCCCCTAACTCACATCAGTCCAACATGGAAGCACCCTGACAGTATCCGGGAACAAAGTTGTTTAAATCCCCCTGTACAACTATATTGTAATATAGCACATACTACTTACTGGAAGAGGTCCCCTTCCCAGTACTGTCAGAGCTGGGTCTCGATCTGGGATTTGGGGGTCTCAAACACTGTCCTGCCTCATCATTTTGGGGATTGAAGAGATCCTGGCAGTCCACAGCAATCTCTTCCTGCTTGAAGTCCTGGGTCAGCATCTCCACAGGTGTCCTTGGTGAGATCCACAACATGCTGATGTTCAGTGGTAGCCTCTTTTGAAAAAATATGGTCCAGATCCTTATAGTGGGCACAGACCATGCGAGCTCTCGCAGAGGCCCTGTCTTTGTCCCCGATATTTTTACAACCCTGTCAGAGCTCCCTTCCTTTGTGGCACAACTGGATCGAGGAGTGAGTGCTCTGATTCATTTGTTTCTATATGCTCTCATGTAGCTTAGCATTCCAGTGACTGTTGTTAAGATGAGATGGACTGTCTCCTCTCTCTCCACTCCCCAGAGGGCAAGGAAGTCCATGACCTCGGCACTAGACTACCTAGAAGCACAGGGCTTGGCTGCTATAACTAGGATGCAACTCCTGGTGTGTGAACTTGCCAAGAGCTGGAATCACAAAGTGCCACATCTGGTTGCATGCCAGCATAAAAGAGGGAGGAGACAACCAGTCAAGATGACCCAGGAGCGAGAAAGGGCACACAGATAAATAGATACTCCAACTCACGTGCACAGCAAAGCAATATGTAATAACAGTGGGAGGACTTGCAGAGTCAGAACAGTTGATTTGAAATGGGGGTGTGTCCACACCTACCTTGTTGTAGCAAAACTCATCCCAAATATCAGTAAACTCAATTTCAAAGTGGATTATTTAACTCAGGATAAGGCATCACATGATTCAAAACAAACACTATGTATGGACGCAAGGCAATTTATCCTAAAAAACCCCACAAGTTAACCCAAACCAGCTTTCAAATGTAGACAAACCCCTAGTTTCAAATTAGCAAATCCTATGAAGTTTGTTCAAATCCTGAATGGCCAGGGACTGGCAATAGCACACTGGCAGCTTATCTTCTATGATACTGATTTGAATGTCGCCAGGTTGGTAATTACCTTTATATTTGATTTTTTTTAAAAACTACTTCACTGTTTGGTGGCCTATATGGAAATAAAACAAAAAATAAAGCTGATGGCCTCAGTCCAATTTCTACGTGGATGGGTGTCTATTAGGGCTGTCAATTAATTGTAGTAAACACCTGCGATTTAACTGAAAACAAAAATTAACATGTTCATTTTTTTTTAAATGGCATTAGTCGCATACCTCTGGGCAGCGAGGGAGGAATCGGCTGCAGAGTGACCTGACAAGTGTCTGGTAAGGTGTAGTGACCCAATCCGCCACCAGAGGGTGGGAAGAAGAGAGGAAGTGGAAGTGGCTCCCGTCCCAGCTCTGGCGCAGAGGTAGGGATCCTGACCCCACCATGCCCCACTGTCCCCAGCCAGCCCCTCACTCCAGGTATTGACACCTCCCCCTGTGCGCCGTGCTCCAGTGCCCCTAGCTGGCCCTTCATTCCAGGGACTGCTCCCTGCTCCCGCACCATGCCCCATTGCCTCCAGCCAGCCCCTCACTCAGAGGACTTCCCCCTCCATCCCCCACACTGTGCCTGTTGTCCCTGACCGGCCCCTCGCTCTGGGGACTCACCCCCTCCCCCGCACCAAAGATCACAGGTAGTAGCTTTACTAGTTTTCATAGCTTATTGAAGTTATGCTAAAAATTTTACATATACAGAAGTCAGGAAGTTCAAAGTAAGGGCTTTCATAGCAGCTGTGATGCCCTTTAGGTTTATGTAATATTACCAACATATCAAATGGGTCAAAGAAAAAACAAATACGGTAAAACAATCCAAGAATACAGACTGAGTAAAAAGTGAACGCATGGATGACAGTGGCACCTAATCAAAGCTATTGGTCTAGTCTGGGTTTGCTCAGAGCATGCCCATGTGATGACTCCAGTGGAATTATATTGTAGTTATAGTTCATAATTCAGTTCTTCTGTTCTTAATATGCCATGCCTCCAGGGACTTTTTCTTTTGTAAGAGAGAACTACCCTTGCAAGGGAATGGTCTAAATGACCAAACATGTGGTCCTTTATATTTTATGTTGTTCTGACTGTAAGTGTATTTGATACCATATCTTTGCTGGATTAACAGATTTTAAAGTAGAAGGATAATTTACCAGTTTTCTCTTTATAATACTTGATTCACACTTAATTGCTTTAGAGACGCAATTTAAGTGTGAATCAACTTTCTGATGAGATAGTTCACAATTAATCTCAATATCTTCCAAACTAGAGATTTTTCTCATCCCTGAGAAGACATAACACATTTGAAACACGGTTTTCCTATTTGCATCTTATAATTGTGGCAGTATATGAATTAAATTCACAACAGGAAATATATAATTTTATATTAAACATTTAAATTATGAATTGTGATATGCTGTACATTAGCAAAGAAATCTGCAATTTATACACTACATTTATTACCATATATGAAATATTGGCTTCCCGATTTATAGAACTTCAAGGGCTCGCTCATCTGAAGGGATCCTACCTACCTCAGTAAAAGAAGTTTAACAGTGCAATTAAAACTGATGAATCTCAACTAATTTTTTTAATTGCAATTAATCGCAATTCTTTTTTTTTTTTTCAAATCGCTTGACAGCCCCAGTATCTAGATCTAAAAAAAAAAAAAAAAAAAAAAAAAAAATCACCAAAACTGGCCCCAATTGTTACCTTTGTATCCTTTACTACACCCTTGTTACCCAATTGTTACCCTTACCCTTACCACACATTCAGTACATAGAGGGTTGAACAACTCTGGAGGGGCAGAATGAGAAATGTTTGCTCTGCTACTCTATTGCTCGAGCTGTACCAGTTTTGTAACTAGTGAGTAGACTTCCTTTCCAAGGCTTTTAATCCTTAAAGGGGAACCACACCCCGACCTACTGAGCCAGAAAACTGGAGGGTCACCGCAACTGGAGTTAGATAGGAAATGTAAAGAAAAGGAGGGGGGGGGGGAGTAGAGGCGCTCCTAGAGGAACTATTTCCTTCTAAACACACCCCTTGCAAAAAACCCTCCCTAATTTACTGTGGGTTTGGTTAAAAAAAAAATAAGTGGAACTTCCATGCTATGGGCCACGACCCCCCGATTTTAAAGCTAGCTCTCCACACAGGAACGGTTTCACATACACAGCCTATAGTGCCCCCCTCTCCTACAACCTGTACATGTGCTTTTCTCCATCAATACATCTCTGATGAGCCTACAAAAGAAGCACAATTAATATTTAATCAACAGATACAGATTCAGTGTTAACATCGAGGTTTGAGGGCTCGGAAACAATAACTAATGATTCAATTTGCTTTTTATAGAGAAATATTTTCTAATGTAGATGCCATCTCCCCCTCAAACCATAAAACTAGTTGTCCATTAACCAACGCTAAAAAGCAAACAAAACCCTTCCAAAGCATCAGCTGCAAGATTACAGAACCATTGCTCTGTGTAAACTGAGAGAAATGATTCAACTATCTGGATAAAATATACTGCAGTGCAACTGAACAAACAATTTAAAAATACTATCTATTATGAAAATATTAAATTTCCCAGGCTTCATGTTGTGCTGCTCAGTCACCTAAAAGCCATTTGTTATGAAAAGAACAAAATAAACAGCTATTTAACAAAGTCAATATGTTCCAATCAAACTACAGAACTTAAACAACCTAATACAGGAAGAAGGCTTGGTGGGGACAGCTTTCCTTAGTTTACAGGAGAAACTGTCAACCTCTAGAACTCTGGTTCAAATTCAGCTTAGATCAGAAGCTACTAAACATAATTACCATCTTATGACCAATAAGTGGCCTACATGAAAAGTGTTGGAGGTGGCCTCAGTCCCGTTCCTCGCAGACATGTGTCAGCATCATACACAAAAACCTTTCGTAATTGGCACTAATTAATACTGAGTCAGTCAGACCAAACTGGGAGGACACGGAGACTCAACTCTATAGTTGTGGTGGGTCATAGACAACATGCATCAGTTGGTTCTGTTCAAATAAGAGAAGATGCTGGTCACGCAGATTTGAAGTACTGCTGCCCCAGTTATATATGCCTTTGCCCTTGCTTCCCCACATTCCTTCACACTCAATGGTCTGAGTTAAGCTACAGCTTTGCTTGTCTTTAGGGATGAGGAAGCATGAATTTTACTTGCACTGCCATGACCCCAGGCCAAATAGTTCCTCAGATCTCAAAGGTTTTAAAATCGTGAACCTTAGTGAAAGGCTAAAGCTGGAGCATACCTAAATCTAACAAAATTAATTGGATGTTCTTTGCTCTTGTTTCACTCCACCCAGAGCCACAGAACCTCACAGATAAAGGCAGATCACTAGAGTTGAAGTGGGGAGCAGAAGCCGCAGGAGACAGCGAATGAGCAGACAACAGGCATAAACAGGTGTGAGAGCCAGGGGACCAGACTCATAAGTGGGGAGGGAGCCAGCTGGGCCCCATATTTTGTAAAGCCCAGGACAAACCATTTGTAAGTGTCCAGTGCTCATGCAGTTTCCATTAAGAAGCTGTAGGCTCTGCAGTGGTTTTGTGCTTTCACTCTGTACCCCAAACTTTTTAGTTTTGCAAATCAGAAGTGAAAGATATTTGGCGCTAAAGTTTTTCTGAAGAAGGATTTTACAATTGCAAAGTCTGTGGCCAAGAACAAAGCTTTGAGACTGCCCTAAATTTTCTTATTTAAAAACACAGATTAATATTACATTTATAACTCTAACCCAGCCTTGCTTTTCCTGTTGAAT
This sequence comes from Chrysemys picta bellii, assembly GCF_011386835.1. Taxonomy (NCBI): domain Eukaryota; kingdom Metazoa; phylum Chordata; order Testudines; family Emydidae; genus Chrysemys; species Chrysemys picta. The sequence goes on from NC_088793.1 coordinate 194,863,289, forward strand.
GAAATATATGACTACAGCTTTTTCCTTCTCTCCTTAAAAGCAACTGATTTTATATTATACATATTACACCCACCCATACCCATTATACTGGAATCAGAGCCCTCCACATCCAACATTGTTTAATAAAGTAGCAAAAGTACTCTACAGTCTGGACAAACTATGTTGTCTGATCATCATATTTTAGGTAGCAATTTTCACTGATTGAAATCTGGGTTGTGCAGGATGCCAGGTATTCTATGGATTGGTTTGATCATTCCAGGAAATATTTGGCAGGATGCTTTGAGTACAGAACTCTTTAAATATCAGTTGTGAAAGATTTTCATAAAAGGTTTTATCCCCACTGTTAGCGCTAGTGTTGTAAACCTTTCTCAGCACAAATCGCTGATGTTAATTGTGAAACATACATAATTTTCCAACAAGCTTATAGTTTGATAACCGCTGACAAGAGTTTAACATTTAGGAACCTATACTAGAAAAATATGTGCATGTGCTTAACTTTACATTCACAAACAGTCACAGTGAAATCAATGGGACTATTTGCATGCTTAAAGTTAAGCATGTGAGCAAGTATCTGTATGACCGAGTTTAAGATTTTTACACAAAACAGAGAAAAATATAACTAATACTTGTTTATAATGAGGAGAGTCCTTATTTCATCATACACAACAAATCTTTAACAAGTTTTCTGTTCTGTAATGCAATCTTTTCTTTGTACTAAAGAAATAATTTATATTTATTTTGGCACTTAATGTCATGAAGGGTAATGGTTCGGGGGCTATGGGGGGGGGAAGGGCAGGGGTTGGGTTTTCTGTGAAGGGGGGTATTTTTTTCTTACTGTGTTTGATTTGAGTTGTATTAATTATTACAGCCTGCTAGATTACTCTTGTGAAGCAAGGATAAAAGAGTATAATTAACAAGAGAAGCAGCAGTGTTAGCACAATAGCAAGCAGATGTACCTATTGAAGGATAAAAATAATTACTTGAGTAAAGTCAAAGTACTTCTGTGATGAGGGTTTTTTTTTTTTTTTGGCCTTTTGTTTGCTTCTGTACTGTGCATACCAGTATGATGTGCTAGGTTTCCATTAAGAATCCCTCCCCCTACTACCTCCTTTCCCCATAAGTCCTGGAATTCTGTCAAGTGCTTTTAACGGTCTCTTAAAAAAATGTTCTAAGTTCTGCAAGACCATTAGTTTGGGCTGAACATTATTTTTTCCTCATCTTAAAGATCATTTTTTAAGGGAGAAAACCTCTCTCAGTTTAGTAAGGCTGAAGCCTTTTGCCCATCAAGGTGCTGTATCACTCACAGTGTGTATCGCCTTCACCCACAAGACACTGCCACTGGTGTGTATTACATTAGACTTTTTCCTTCTGAATACCCCCTTGTCACTACCATCAGTGAAGTTTCACTGGCAATAGCAATACTGGAAACACTAGGGTAGACCAGCCATCAGTATTATAACATGGTCTAAACACACTGCTTAAAAGGGAGCCATCTGCCTATCGCTTTGCTATCGTTAACATTCCCCTAGTACAGCTACTCTGGTGGTAGAAATGTCAGAAATTTCAAGTATAGACAAGACCTGTGTGGGATAACAAAACTAGCAAGTTAATGAGACCTTGTCTATACCAGGCTTTATTTTTCCTTTAGAATTTCCTATTTGTGGAAGCTTCAGTATAGACAAGGTGCTGACATTTGCCAGTATTTTTAACGACCATATTGTATTGCCCTCACTATGGGCAGGTTTAGATAACACTCTGGCTAAAAGAACAACAACTGCCTATCAACACTAGTGCTTCCACAATCTCCACTATCTACCAGGGGTAGCAACAATGGAAATTTTAAGGGGAAAAAAAAGTCTAAAGTAGATGGAGACAGATGGAAGTGTGTCTGGCATCCTTCCCTTCTCCACAACCAAATAATCGCTTAAGTAACCCACTTGGCCTACAACAGTTCAAACCCTAAGATTTCAGTTTGCCCTCAAACCTTGGGTCTTAGGGTTTGGTTCCAAGGCTTTCAAACCTATATTTTTGTGGGCTGGCTGTTTATGATACAAACCACTCTTTCAAAGCGGCCATGAAAAGTCACCAGCCAGATGCAACCTATGCTCATCGGCACCTTGCTAGGATGATTCATAATGGAAAAAATTAATGATTTTTTCTCATCCACCAAAAACTAACTATTGGCCGAGTCCAATTTTGTAGGGCTGCTGTAAACAGCATTTACATCTTAGCAAAAGGCATAGGTGACCATGGTCACTGGACGGGCCACATTGAGAATGCTCAATCAGGGGAAACTGTAAAGAATAGGGCAGACGATCCCTCAAACTGGTGGTTTATTCTAATAACTAAATTTATCCAGCCACTAAAAAAAAAAAAAAAAAAAAAAATCAGTTTCTGTAATACCTTACTGGTTAGTAAGAAGCTAAAATATAGCTCCCCTTAAGCAATCCAGCCTTTAGCTCCCACCCGGACAGCCAACTCTAATATAGTGAGGATTACTTAAAATCTTATTCAACATATATGAAATTCTACTAACCCCAAGAGATCGGACACATTGCCCATCAGGTCAATGAATATTTTGAATCTTACCCAAATACACACTTAGAACCAATTCTTATTAACTAAACTAAGATGTATTAGAAAAGAAGAGTGTTATTGTGGTTAAAAGACCATTATACATACAGATATGAATAAAGTTCTCAGGTCAGATTCATAGCAGAGACGATGAGCTCCTGATTTGTAAAAGTCCTTCCAGAATCAGTTCAATAGGTTATAGTCCAATAGGCAGTCCATGTGCAGAGTTTGTTCAAATTCTTCCACGAGAAATTGCAGGGATAATCCAGGACATACCTCGAGACCTCAGTCTTGTGGCTTGAACTTTCCCTAACAAAGTTTAAGCAGGAAGGATCAGGCCTGAGACTTTTTTTTTATTATTATTATTATTATTATTATTATTAAATATAGTTCCCAAGCAGGCTGAGAAGCCTCTTGTCGCAGCAGGACCTCCTCCCAAGGAAGAATAGGTAATATACATTGTTGCTTTAAAGTAAATCTCTATTTCCTAGGCATACACGGATTTCTAGTTGCATTGATTAGCATAAGGCAATTAACCTTCAACATTCAAACAGTTCATAGGTAGTTTACTAAATAAAGACAATGATATTATTACACCTCAAGTTTCATCCACATGTTAATACCCCTTTTGATCTCTGAATCAACAGAACATAGAAACGAAACCTTACAGACAGGAACTAAAGTTTAACATACACAAGCTAATTAGATCACATTGTTAAACTTCTTATAAGACAGAGGTAAACACAGACAAATACAATTAGTCTATCATTTGAGTCTCTAAATTCTTTAATATTTATGCCTGTGTTGTTAGTCTACTTAATATGGCTTTGATAACCATCTACAAGGAATGGACCAGTTTACCATTTCAATACTTCTCTACTTTTTCTGAAAGGTTGATTTGGGGCCACTTAGCTGCTGGTCGTTTAACCCTTGCTGGCTCAGTGTTACAGCATATATATAGCAAGGTTAAAGAGAGAGTCAAAAAAAAAAAAAATCACACTTCTGTCTGTAAATTGGTTTTTACTTCCTATTGTTGTAGGTAAGACCAAAGTTTACTATAGCTGAAATATTATCTCTCTTTCAGGGTCCCCCCCCCCAACTTGTACATTTGATAGATCTTTGTGTCTAGCTCCATTCTCCTGTATAGTTAAGGTCTGATTATGCTCCCATTGAAGTCAACAGCAATGTTCTCACTGCAGGGAGGACAATGGCAGCAGGAGTCCTGAGTGCTCCCCACCCACTCGGCCAAAGGAGTCCTAGGCTTTTGATATGTCCCATGCAGGTTCCGGGGCAGCTGAGGAGAAAGTATTTGAGATGAACCCAGGAAGCTGAATAACACATACTGCCTCCTCAGTCTCCCTGGAACCTGCATGGAGCATAATAAAGCAAAAAGCTTTCCCCACAACCAGGGGTCAGGTGGCAGCTGCCGCTTATGTGTGCTCTGCCTCCCTCCCTCCAACTGAAGATATTTTAACTTATGTTTTGAAAATGACTCGATTTCAAGCTGACCGCAAGCTTCTAATTCATGCTGGTCTCTTCATGATGGGAAGTGATAAAGATCTTTAAAATGTCTCAGAAATAAAATGTTCAGCATTTTGTAACTTTGCAGAAACATGAAAAAGAAAAATATTGGTTTACATTGGCACATCTGAGTGTTTTGGTTTGGTGAAGAGGGGCTTTTTACCTCCCTGCCTAATGATTCCTCTTACCACCACCCCACACACACACACACACACACTCAAAGATTATATCAAAGACACCATAGCAAGAATGGATGGGACTATTCAGCCAGTGCAACTCTTCAGTTGATGTTCATGAGCAACACAATTGCAACCTTCCTAGTTGTAGACCACAAGTTGTGATATCTATGATCTTTTTCTATACTCACTTTTTTGGTCCCTTTGTGTGGGAGGCATGGCACATGCTGCTCTCAACCCCGTCCAACCTGTAACACTGATCGGTATCAGAAGAGCTGCTGAGAACACCACACATTAGGAAGGGAGACGCCACTCCAACAGCCATGACAGCCAAGGGGCCACGAGAGAAAGGAGAGCAGAAAATTCTCTCCCACTCCTTCCAGTGCTAACAGCCTGAAGGAGAGTTTCTTCATGTTACAGTTCCCATCAGGGTGATATAAAGGGTGTGATTTGGTTGGACAAACAAGTATGATTTATAGGGTGACCAGATGTCCTGTTTTTAAAGGGACAATTGTTTTTTTGGGGACTTTTTCTTATATACCCTCCACCCCCGTCCTGGTTTTTCACAGTTGCTATCTGGTAACCCTAGATTTACTATACTTTTTACCCACCTCAGATAATGATTCTAAATTCTGAATAAAAACCTCTCCCTTCTCTTCTTCTCATTAGAGGCCTCTACACCATTTCTAGCAGACCCAAGAAGAGATCAGGATTTTGTAGTGAACTGAATTTTAAATTTTTTGTCTATATATAGGCACTTATAAAATAATAATAAGTACCATCAGACCTAGTGGATCTGTACTTGGTTTACCAGTGGGCTTGGTGTGGTATGTGTATCATGTACTGATGATGATTTAGTAAATAAATAAGAATAATAAAAATTAAGTTGGCAGAATGAGTTGAATTAAACAAGATCTGAATCCATCCATTAGTCAGGACAGGCAATAAGGACAGTCTCCGCTGGTTTTTTTTGTTTGTTTGGTTGGTTTGTTTGTTTGTTTTTTTACACATAGCTATTGCAGCATAAGGTCTTGAGCAAAACAAACTTGACAGTACTATCTAGCAAAGTCTTATGTTAAATTCTTGTAGATGGGATTTTATATTAAGTTATAGAAATTGAACTTAGCCTTCAAAAATTATTTTTCTAAATGGCATGTTTGCACTAAAGTTGTCAGGAGACATAGTACACAGACTAGTAAATAGATCTGAAACCTATCACAATTAGATTTTAAGAATAGGACCAGCTGCCCTATGCTTTGCATATGCCCATAGAAACCTTCCCTACATTTTAACAGTAATTAATCAAAAATTTTAAACGAGCTTATTTTTCTAAGTAAATTTAGTGCCCATAACGTGAACAGCACTTGCAGTGACTAGCCATGCTGCGAGCCCGCATTGCACAAACTTGCTCACAAAACCTGACAACGGAACTCAGTCCTGACCTGCAGCAACCTCGCTATTCCAATCCTAGTTCTCTGTTTACTAGAGATGGCTGATCGCAAAGTGAACGAAATGGAGACTACTAAAAAACCTTTCACTTTAGACATAATCCAGGATTTGAAACCAGGTTTCACAAGGTGAAAGGCTAGTTCACTAACCCACTGTGTCACCTAGACTCCAGCAAGTGGACTTTTACATGACTAGCCTACCATCACACTTGGTGAGCCCATGTTCTCTCGCTCTCTAGTCACAAACTTTCATATTCACCGCAACACAAAACAATCAAACATGAACTCATGAGAGGCAACAAAGTTATTGCCCTTGATCTTAGGTGCCTGGAACTCCTGAGTTCTAATTCAAGCACTGACTCATGATAAGGCCTTCAGCAAGTTATTTAGGGCTTGTAGTGAGTGAGATGTTGTGTCCTCAACTCCCTTCGACTTATATTGGGCTCTTATCTTCTCCATGTCTCAGTTTACCTCCGTATGAACTGAAGATAATACTTCCCTACCTGTGCTGTGAGGATCGGTAATGTTATCAAGTACATTAAAAATGAAAAGTGATATACAAATGCTAAGCAGTGCTATCATAAAACATGAAAAAGGGGAGAAGTAAAAGAATATCCAGTATAAAACTGACTCGTTTGTTCCCTGTAATTTAACTTCAGCAAGCAAAATAAACACCCCATATTAAATAATGTATTTGCATGCAAAGAAAATGAAAGGGTACCCCTTGCAGAACACCTATAATTTTATCAGACACTGTTATAGAACAGAGACTTTTGTTCCATTTTGCAACAAGGTTTTTTTTTTAAAAGGCAGGAAAGTAAAATGTTTATAAAAAAAGAGCAACTATAAATATTTAGGATAAAGCCACTTTTGTTCCTCAGCAGGGAAACCATCAAAATAAACAATCCTTTCTGCTGTTTCTATATAACAAGAGAGCAGGGTATATACTGTGACCTGGCCAGAGTTTGAGAAAGTTTGATTATTCAGCTCTAGAACCTCCATCCTCTAAATCTTTCTAACAGTCATCCGACCTAGGCTTCTCAACGTGTTTCAAAGTGGATCCCTTATCTTAACATGTTTATCTTCACGTGTCGCATGTAATTAGGGAATGGCCGCAGGGATATCTTGGAGAAGAAAAACAAAGCAAGCATCTGTAACCTATTTATTGTTTGAATGACTTTCATGCTCATGAAAAGGTGTCAGCTTGAAAGTCCTGGAGAATTAAATCCTGGATGCACAGACTAGACGCAGTAATGCAAGATTCCATATGACAACATGCTTAAGCTATGACCTAGAGGGACCAAACTTTATGAGCAAAAGAGCAATAAAGATTTCCATGCCCATTCAGTTCTTGGCTTCTCTGACACGGAGCCAACAAAGCTGTCAAATGAGATGGTGATGATGGCTTTGTTTGCTAGAAAACTGAACCTATGCCACCAACTCATTTCAAACAGGCCAGAGTCTAAAACATCTAAGACTTTTAAACACCAGGAGCGCAATGCCAGATCCAGGAGGCCCTGTGTGTACAGAACACCCCCAAAGGACACTGAAGTTCTACCTGCTTATGGAAGACCTGCAGACCTGGACCCCTGGGCTGAATGCACAGCAACCTAGAATCTTTCATCTCTATCTGTAACCCATTCCAATCTCCCAGTTTTTAAACTCTTGTCTCACCCCTCAGGCCAGCCAAGGCAATGAATACTATGGAGCAGCACACTCAGCCCTTAAGGAAGGAATGGAGCCTTGCATTGTTCAATAACAATCCTTTTGGCTAATTAAAGAAATAACCATCTATGAATGCCAAAGGCAGTCCAGTCCAATTCCCCTGATGCAGGCTGACTTCTCTATAGACAATTCTGCCTGTTATCCTGTCCATCACATTTGAGTTCTGTCAGACTCCTTGAGGCAGGGACGAAACCTCCCCCAATTCTCCACTCTCATTCATATTGAGCATTACCTTACTCAGTGAGGAGTCCAAAGGAAATCAACGGGACTTCTCCACGGCTAAGATACTACTAAGGGTGAGTAAAGGTGGTATAATTCAGCCCTACATATGTTTTCACTATCAGAACTTACGGCACTGTATTTATCCTCCTCCCCCCTCCAATAAAGGAGAGGGGGCAGAAGAGCAAGAGAATTGAGGGAATGCATCTCTACCTAGAAAGGACATACACCCAAACCTCAAGATCAAAAGATTCTGAGCATCCAAAATGATTCTGAACGGCCACTAAGTGCAGTACAGTACTAGTGCTTAGCTTAACATATACTTATCCCAAGTCACATGCCCTAACTGCACACACAGTGAACATTCCTATTAGAGGTTTCGCATCTTTCATCAGACTGGTTTTGCTTGAGCAAACTAATAATACTAAAAAGAGGAGAGGAAAATGGAACATGCTGTGCTACCCTTTTCCTTTGCTGCTCCCTAAAGGATCAGGTCTTTGTAAATACTGCAAGGACCTCAGATACGTCTGTGATGGGTGTGGTATAAAGACAAAGAATCACTTCAGATATTTGAGAAAATAAGTAACTGAAAGCAAGGATTTAACAAAGAAATGCCTTCCTACTGTTAACTCCAGCATCGCTCCTGTGATAATATCCAACATACAATTATGAATCATCTGCCAACAGCCCTGGGGGAAGAATATGCACCTCATGTTCTATTTCTCAATAGCTCTGACAACAATGAACAGAAACATGCCTTCTAGGTTATCACTTGTAGAGACAAGGGTTAAAAAGGTCAACATTGTAACATTAAACACAACTCAAGATTGCAGGTTAACACACAGCTTTAAGATTCCCCCCGTCCCCTCTGTATCTTAACACTAAAATCCAGTCCCCAAGCAAAAATCAAACAAACACTTACTTGCTGGGATAACACAGAGAGAAGCAACCGCTTCAATAAATCTTTTGTACCACTATCCTCTACAAGTTTACTTAACGGAGGGGAAAAAAAGTTGACTTGCATGATACATTTATCATGATCAGTAGGTTTTATGTAGGTACTTTTAAAAACTGAAACCATCAATCTTTTTGCTTAATAAAACGCAATGCAAGTATAAAATGTAATGAATGCAAATATTCATTCTTTCCACTGATTTGAATGGAATTAGATCAGCCCACTGGAAGGATTTTGTACATGTATGTTCGCCAAATAATAAGAAAAAGTTAAGGGCTCCAGTTTCCCAGGCAGTATTTTGACCACTGTTATGCTACTCCCCATGTGAGATCCCAAGTTTCATCCCCGTGACCATTCACCATTATGAAATTAAACAGGAGCAGCCTGAAGATAGAGATGTGGTCATCAAAAGCAGTGACCAAAATTGCTGACAAGTATTTACAGCTGTTAGGGTGCTCTGATAAATAACAAAGTCTGAAGCCCTGATCACAAGATTGCAAATTTAGAACTACTCCTCTTCAGTCTGTGGAAGTTGTTACAATATTCCTGTATCCTTGATGTAGGGTGACCAGAAGTCCCGATAAAATCGGGACCGTCCCGATTTTTAGCTGTTTGTCCCGCGTCCCGACCGATATCTGGTTGGGCCGCAATTTTTGTCCTGATACTTTGCGCCGGCTTTTTTTTTTTTTTTTTTTTTTGGCTCTCGGCCAGCCAGCAGCACTCGGCTTCCTCCCCCGATGTCCCGATATTTTCTTCATCTCATCTGGTCACCCTACCTTGATGGAAGCAGAGACTAACACTTCCTCTCTGATTACAGAAAGTCAGCCTCACAAGCAGCACTTATAATTTCTATTTTTACATCACCAACTCTTCTACTCTTTAAGCATCCATGCCTCGAAATTTTAAAAACCTGGGCAATTTTTAGAAGCCTCAACTTGTTGAACCCATTTAATTAAATGTCCTTCAAATCATTCCCCTGGCACAGACCCAGCAGCAAGCACTGACTCCTGGATACACCCATGAGACAAAGCAAACGAACAAAATGCCTTGCCAGAGCTGGAGATGGATGTAGTAAACAAAAAACTGTTCTAATGCCTCCTGCCTCAAGGACTTTATTTTGAAATAAAATCTAAAGAATCTAGTTTGGGATCCCAAACATCTTGTAGCTTTCAAAAAACAGAATTTTTTTCCAGCTGAAACATTCAGTTCCTTTATCATTTTGCAGATAAGAACTGGCATTCGTGTAAGGTCACTATTACATCATTACAACTATTATGTAGTTTGCCACTCCAAAAAAATCAAGAAATGCCAGAATTGAGGTCAAACTATTTCACAAATTAACTGAAAAGGAAAATAAAGAGTAAAACGGAAGAATACTGCGCTAAAAAGAGTTTCTGCTATTAAGCTCTATCAGGAGTAAATAATAAACTAAGCGAGGATGTAACTAGTGCCCCTAAGACCAGCCAGGTTGGATAATCATAGAATATCAGGGTTGGAAGGGACCTCAGGAGGTCATCTAGTCCAACCCCCTGCTCAAAGCAGGGCCAATCCCCAGACAGATTTTTGTCCCAGATCCCTAAATGGCCCCCTCAAGGATCGAACTCACAACCCTAGGTTTAGCAGGCCAATGCTCAAACTTAAATGTAAATCTTAATATGTCTTAGAACATACGCTTTATTTAAAAAATAGGACAGATAGCAAGGCTAAGTTAATATTGCTGTTGAAATCAATTACTTCTGCTCAGCCACAGAATGTGTTAGATTTTTACATTTGCAACTTGATCCAGCTTCCGCTGAAATCAGCAGACAGACTCCTATTAACATCAATGAGAGCTGGATCAGGCCCTAGATGCTGTATTATTAAAAGGAGGAGCTGATAGTGACCCTTTTATTTAGTGGTCTATATTCTATTATACAAGACGGTGCTACCTTTTCTTCAAAAAACCTTCACACCACATTGCTTGCAATAGACATTTGCTCTTTGGCAGAGGCATAGCCCTAAGGCTCAAGAAGTGTCTTTTTTTAATCCCACAAAATTGTGTCCAGCTTTTATTGACATAAACTGTTAAAAATAATCATTTCCCTTTTCTCAGATGTGTTCCTCAGGAAACTGTCAGAGTATTGCCAACCCCTAGCATTCAAAATTCATGAGTGAGGCCTCAAAAATCATGAGATTTTTTTAAAAAATAGTAAGCGTTGGTTTCTTTTTATTTCCTTTCTGGTGTCTATGCCTTTAGGGTACAGTCGGGTCATATTTTCAATCTTTTCTACAAAATCACAAGGAATAGAAACTTATTTTTTGAAAGGGAAGCTGAGCTTCTCTCATATTCCCATCATTCCAGTAGATATGGCATCATGAAAACACACCAAATATTGTAAGACGTGTGAAAACACCATGAGATGGCAACAGTGAATTGGCAGCAGGCCAAAAACAAAACAGCGGAAGATGAACATCCTGAGGATACACTGAGTAGCAGCAGCAAAAGCACCACCAACACCACACATTATACTGAGAACTGGGAGCTGCTGGAGCAACTACAAACTACAATCCAATGGCCTACACCCCCCTCTCAGGGTACCAACTAGGTCAAAAAGAGAGCAGATTAGGCTTCCCCACCCCCATTGACCCAGTGGTCCATTCCCTCTGGAATAACAGCCTTCTGCTGCTGCCAGTGAATGTCATTAGTCCTGTAGCCCAAGTGTTAGCTGACTGTGCTGCAGTACAGAAGATTCATGATTCAAAATACAGATGAACACTGGAGGGGTTGTCACAGTTACACATAACAGGTGGGGGGGGGGGATGGGGGTAACCGTTTTCCTTAAAAAAAAAAATCAAGGAAATCATACCCCAAAAAAAAAAATCTATCTTAAAAGATGATTTAGTTTGCCATGCCAAACACTCCAAAATCAGGAAATGCCAGAATTAAGATTACCAGTACAATTTTAATGCAAAACCACCTTTTGCAAAGGCATTTGATTACGCTTGGCAGAACTCACTTTTTTTTTTTTTTTTTTAAATAATTTTGATGGATAACATCAATGTTCATTTTTAAGCATTTTTAAAATGTATTGATTTAAATGTTTACAGTTGTGGAAAATTGGGGGGAGGATCAGATAATTATTTAATGACAGTAGATGCTGAGATTCAAAAAGAAAGCTTTGTAACCATTAAAACAATATTGTCAGCATCAAATGTCAAAATATATAAAAGACAAATCCATAAATCAAGACTTGAATAAGTTCCCAAACAGTCAAAGTAAGAAAAATGTTACCTGTAAATTTTGTATTTTTGTGTGTACACAGTGAAATTGAGGTTTACTACCATTTAGCAATAAAAATCTAATCCTTCCAAGCCTAATTATGTTACAGTCTTTAACTAAATAATCACATACTCTTATTTCCACAGGACATCTGTCTAATTTGGTGCACAGGATGGATGCAAGAGATGAGGGAATTAAGGTTGCAAAGGCAACCCTAAATCTGTCATTTCCCAATTTTGGAGTGTTTTACTTTGCAATCTGAATAATGTTTAAATACACATTTTTTTCAAATGTAGTTAGTATTTGTATTACAGTAATACCTTACGGCTCCTCTGAGGTCACAGCCCCACTGTGCTAGGTAGAGTACAAACACAGAGTGAGAGAGAATCCTTGCCCTAAAGATCTTACAATCTAAACAGACGAGACTCACAAAAAGGAGGAGGAAAAATATTAGCTCAATTTAATACAGAGAACTGAGGCACAGTGAGTGACTTGCTAGAGAGTATGTTTGTGACAGAGTTGGGAATTAAACCCAGATCTCCTGAGTTCCAGTCCAGTACTTGAACCACAAGATCATCCTCTCTCTCATGTAGCACTGGATACTTCACAATAACTAAAAATAGACAATTAAAAACAAATGCCATCCTCATCAGATAGCCAAATGCCCAGTCCTGCTTTAGCCTGATGGTTACCTTCATTAGTGACAGATATTGGCACCATACGGTTTTAAAGTTACTTCTACAACCAGAGCAGACATATGCCTGGATGCTGTCCAGGTTTTTTATTAAGTGGATTTGATGTCTTGCAGGCTGGATTCCAATCTCGAACCATTAGATGAGGCAAAAGGATGAGAGGGGCAGAGCCCGTCTTTATCCTTTAAAGTGTATGGCTTAACAGATTAAATAATTTTGTCTCACACTAGGTTTCAATTTTAATTTAATCTAAATGCATACGTCTGGTATGAAAAGCAACTCTCCATGGAAACAGGAACAGAGGGGTTGACAAAAAAGGGAGCCACATTGCTCCTGTAGCAAAATACACATGCCATGTAACTGCCTAATCTTAAAAAGTGCTGAGAGCGCTCAACTCAGTAGAAGTTGAGGGCTCTTGTCACCATGGGTGCTCAGATCCTTCAAGGACCCTATATCATTTAAGTCAGGGGTTCTCAGACTTTTGTACTGGTGACCCCTTTCACACAGCAAGCCTCTGACTGCGACCCCCCCTTATACATTAAAAACACTTTTTTATATATTTAACACCATTATAAATGCTGGAGGCAAAGCGGGGCTTGGGGGTGGAGGCTGACAGCTCACGACCCCCCATGTAATAACCTTCCGACCCCCTGAAGGATCCCGACCCCCAGTTTGAGACCCTCTGATTTAAGTCAATGGCAAAACTCAATTTTAACATACAGGATCAGGCCATACATCAGGACAAACAAGAAAACATTTTATTTTCAAGCTTCTAAGAGAGTATAACAGAGAAGCATAAATAAAACAAACAAATTAAAAGTGACAATTTTAAATGATACTATTTCAAAGTTTAAATATACTTGCACAGGTAGGGGCAAAATAGCCTGCTGAATCAAGTGTCACTCTATAAACCAACCAACAAGGGAATGAAGAAACAATCTTGGCAACCCAGTACCTCACATACATGACAGTGGAGGGAAAACAATTATACGCAGAATTATCAGCAGGGACAACAAAAATATGTGAGCAAATAGAATCCTGAGATTCTACAGATATAGCTTTTCTACATATTTTACCACATACTGCAGAAAATTAAGCTTTCATTTTAAAAAGGGACATTTAAAATAGAAGCACCCAAATTTTAATATTGTTGGTTTTGAAACATCCCAGTCAAACACAAACTTAGCACTTCAAAAGGAAGGCAGTATTTGTTGTAGGGCTTGTCTACACTTGGAAATTGACTGGAATAGCTATTCTGCAGTACAGCAGAACCTCAGGAGTGGAGGTGATTCGTAACTCTGAAATGTTCGTAACTTTGAACAAAACATGATGGTTGTTCTTTCAAAGAAGTTCACAACTGAACAGTGACTTAATATAGCTTTGAAACTTTACTATGCAGAAGAAAAATGATGCTTTCCCTTCATTTTTTTTAGTTGTTTACATTTAACACAATACTGTACTGTATTTGCTTTATTATTTTTTTTTGTCTCTGCTGCGTACTCACGTTTCCAAATGAGGTGTGTGAGTGACAGCTCAGTTCGTAACTCTGGTTTTGGTAACTCTGAGGTTCTACAGTATCTCCCCACGCGGACGCTTATATTCTGGAACAAGAATGCCTCTTCCTGGTTTAGTTTATTGGATACGCTAATCCAGAAAAAGGCACTCTTATTCTGGAATAAGAGTGTCCACACAGAGAGAATTCTAGAATAGTTATTGCACTTTAATCCAGAATCAGGTACGGTGTGAATTTAATTTCCAAGTATAGACAAGCCCTTAGTGTCAGAGATGGGAGTATGGTATTCAAATCCATATTTAGAAAAAGGCTGGCATTTAAGGTCAAATCAAATTTCAATTCAACAGTGCTGAAATCTTGCAAACTTTTCTCAAACGATCTCAGGTACATCTGAAGCAAAACAACAGGATCCTTCTGGATTCAACTGTAACCGAGCTTCATACGAACAACTTAATTTACCACAAGTCTTCCCAGAGATTAGCACATTCTTTTCCTTCATACAGCACATTCAGTTCTATATAAAAGCTTTAGTGTTTTTTTAAAAAGCACAACTCACTGGTACTAATACATAATTCAGACTGCCATGACCGTTTGGCAGTGAAGCAGACACACTAAGTAGATCTCTAAACATTACATACTAAACATATCCTGGGATAACTGTAAACTCTGCTTTACAGCCCACATGCCTACTGAATGGAAGTTTTCTTCTAATATTTGCCATTTTCCCATCTGTTAGTGCCACTGAAAAAAAACCCAGAACCAAATCTTGTACCTGTCCAAGAAGCATGTGCTTAGAAACTATTCTTAAACGATATTCCTCACCACTCAATGTAATGTTTATACACTAGTGAGAGGCATAGTGACTCTTAAATAAATGTCACCTCATCAAAACAAGACGTAAGTAAAAATCTTGTTTTGGGTCCTGAACTGCAGATGAGCAATTATGCAGTCATTTCCCCCTTCTAAGTTACCTTCTCCAGTTCTCCTAGTTTACTTTACATCACCTACCCTGCTCCACATCAACATATTATTTATAACAGAATTTCCACTCTGACTTAATTTGATGCCAAATAACTGGATTAAACATTCTTGCAACTGACTCCATTGTTTACATGATTTTCCAAAAAATGGAACAGTCTGCCTATTTGTAGGGCACCAATTACACTTGTATTCTCACTTCTTTTATTATCCAGCATTGCTATCGCAAACTTGCACACAAACAATTCACATCAGCATAGAAATATAAAGCCTTTGAAGCTCTGATTACTACTCCACAGAAACTCTGCAGTGTCCTGTGCTCCACAGCTTTTTGGAGTTTCATCCCGATTCTTGAGAAAATTCTCTCTTCAATGACAGCAGAATCTCTAAGTATCACTAGACCAATTGTCAAACAGAGTAGCTATTAAGTTGTTGAGTGTGATGTAGGGAACTTCAGACAGCATGCCAACATCCTAATATATGGGTAAGTTCTTACCAAGACAAAGTATGGTCTTGCTATCTACCATGTAGACAAGCCCATAATAAAACAGTTCTAAATTCATGGTACAAGTTCTTGACCTCAACAATACCCCGTGGCAATGAGTTCCATAGTCTAGTTACTTGTGTGATAAAGTATTTCCTTTCATTAGTTTTCAATTTGCCACCTTTTCATTTTACTGAACGCCCCCACTGTGTTTTGAAACAGGGAGAACAGAAATGTACTATGTACCTTCTCTAGACCATTCATTATTTTATGTACTTTTATCATGCCCTCCTTCTTTGTCTCTTTTCTAAAGCAAACAATCCCATGCCCCTAATCACTCTCTGAACCCCCTCTAACTCTGCAATATCCTTTTGAGATGGGGTGACCAGTACTGAACATAGTATTCCAAAAGAGGATGAACCACGGATATACAGAATGACATATTTTCTGTATTCTCCTCTGTCCTATTCCTTATGCAACCTAAGCTCTTTTGACCACAGCTGCACATTCAGTAACAGTCTTCACTAAGTTATCCATAATGATGCCCGAGTCCTTTTCGTGAATCGATACTCAGCTGCATTCAGGTTCCCACATCTAAATAACATTAACTTGCTGACAAGTAACTGGGTGCAGAACTGTGCAGAGACTTATTTGTGCCTGCATATCTGGGTACAAAAAGGGAGGCTAGCTTTTAAAAATAGCATCTTAAGTGACTTGCCCGAGGTCACATTGAAAGTTTGTGGAAACCTAAGAGTAAAACTCAGATTTCCTGAGTTGTCAATTTACAATTAAAATTATTAAATGCAATTCAAGAAAAGATGTAATGTACATTTAGGCACACTGTGAAAAAAAATCACAAATATTACAAATCATGAAAATCACAAGCCAAGGTTACATATAGAATTCCCACACTAACCTTAGCACTTCATTCACACACAGACCAGAAAACAGTAACATTCTCAATGGCCAGCACCCATCCAGACAACTTCTACTTTGTCTCTGGATTTATGCTACTATTTTAGGGTCCAATCTAAACTTCCAGTAAAGATAATGGTCATCTTTTCTTTGACCGGAATGGAATTGAAGTGGGTCTTTTGTTTCCCTT
The DNA here is from genome assembly GCF_011386835.1 of Chrysemys picta bellii. NCBI lineage: Eukaryota > Metazoa > Chordata > Testudines > Emydidae > Chrysemys > Chrysemys picta. The sequence goes on from NC_088793.1 coordinate 194,879,938, forward strand.
TTCAATAAAATACATTTAGATATCTGAGGCCTGATCAACACGCAGTGTTTGTACCAATATAACTAGTGCACTTAGATGAAAAAAACCACACTCCTAAATAGTATAATCCTACTATGAACACAGGTATAAAGCTGCCTGAAACCAGCATAGCTTATTCCCCTTCCTGGAGGGGAACACCGGTATAAGCACTTTTATACTGGAATTACTGCATCAACACTGGGAGCAGAGCAGTTGTACTGCTTTAACTATGTTGCTAGAGTAAAGCCGTACAACTTTTGTGTGAAGCCAAGGCCTGAGCAGACGTATTGTACGTATGATTTGTTCTGCAAAATCAAGTCGGAAGGCTCAGTGCAGTATGAATTGTTCCTGTTTTAACATAATGGACATTTTGTGGCACAAGAATTATGCTTAGTCTATGTTCACACAGCAGCTTTGTCTCTAATGATGTTTGGTTACAGGTACTAGGAATTATTTGACAAGGGATTTTAACAATTCTGCCCCCTCTTAGGCTACATCTACACTACAGGGGGGGGGGTCGATTTAAGATACGCAAATTCAGCTACGTGAATAGCGTAGCTGAATTCGACGTATCGCAGCCGACTTACCCCGCTGTAGGGACGGCGGCAAAATCGACCTCTGCGGCTTCCTGTCGACGGCGCTTACTCCCACCTCCGCTGGTGGAGTAAGAGTGTCGATTCGGGGATCGATTGTCGCGTCCCGACGGGATGCGATAAATCGATCCCCGAGAGGTCGATTTCTACCCGCCGATTCAGGCGGGTAGTGTAGACCTAGCCTTAGGTGAGTGCCCAACTACTGTGCTATAGTCATTCTAACACTCTCTCTGGCCCAATTAGCATTTAATTATTAAATTAGTTAATTAAAGTGGAACAACAGAAATTGACGGAGACGGACAGATTATTCCATAGCGCAGTGATTAGGGCACTCACCTAAGAGGTGGTAGATCCCTTTTCAAATCCTTTCTCCTCATCAGGCAAGAGGGAACTAGAATCATTGGTCTCCTACACCCTACCTTGGGTGAGTGCTCGAGCCACTAGAATAAAGACTGTAAGGGAGGTCATCATCCTCTCCCTCCCCTCACCTGTTTTGTATGGAACTAGGCAGCCTCCGAGTACTCCTATTAGATCAGCCCCCACATGCCACTCCTAACAGATCAGCCCCGACATGGCACAGAGGAGTGCCTATCTTTCTTTCAGTGGCAGATAGGTGTCTAGAGATAGGCATCACTGCGCATACCTAGAGGCTTAAACATAGGTGCCTAAGGTACTTTTACCACAAAAATTTAGGCACCAAGAGAGTTAAGCAGGTTTAGATTATGCAGAGCAGAGGTTTTGTCGATTGCAGTGCCTACAAATCAAGTCTTAGGTGCTTAAGTACCTTTGTGGGTCCCTGTAATGGGGCGGGTGCCCCACTCTCCCAGAAAAGGGGTTAAACGCAGCCCTGGAGAAGACTGCAGCTCGGGGAAGCTGACTGGGTAGCTGACCACAGGTGTGCCCAGCTCAATCAGGGCCCAGCTGGCCCTTATAAGAGGACTGTGGGCCAGGAGGAGTCCTCGATGCTTGAGTCCATCTCCCAGCCTGTCCATGTTCCCTGGCTGCAATCCTACTCACTGGCTTTGGCCATGAGGTAGGCCCAGGGCTGGCTCTAGGTTTTTTGCTGCCCCAAGCAAAAAAAATTTTGGCTGCCCCCAGTCCCAGCCCTGGGCTCCTCGCCGCACCCCCCTGCCGCCCCTGCCCTGGGCTCTCCCCCCCCACCCGCACCCCCTGCCATGGGCTCTCCCCCCCCCCAACCCACACCCCCCCCGCTGCCCCAGCCCTGCCCCCCAGCCCCACCAACTGCACCCTCCTGCTGCCCCAGCCCTAGGACACTGGTAACTCGCTCCCAGGGCGGGTCATTCAGCAGGAATTTTGGATGGGCACAGAACACAGACAGGATTGGTTCCCATATGGTTACAGAACTGCAGTAAAGTGGAACAATTTTCAGCTTGTGTGATTGGAGGATATCTGGATGCATAATATAAGACTGTCCTACATAAATGAGGAAAAGTTGAGGTGCCTTTATTATTCTTTGGTTCCACTCTTTCTTTCTATGGGGAATTTGCAAATGCAATATCACTATCTTCCTTTTAAACAAACAAACAAAAGGCAATGGCTGTTGAAAATAGCAATTCCAGTCCTAATAACCACTGGGAAGCATTTCTTGCTCAATTTTATCCTACTTTTTCTACAGCAAGTTACAGTGGATCAGTATATTTGATTTGGGAGAAAAGAAGTAACAGCTGCCCAAACTGAGCTTGAGCACTCCTGAATTTTGAGGTGTTCAAATCTGAAAGGCAGGTGCTGGGGGGGGGGGAGCCTGTGGCTCCGCACGGGAGCACGGCAGCATGTATGCAGCAGCGTGTCTGGCGCTGCGCAAAGCCAGACACGCTGGTCTGAGTGGCACAGTAAGGGGGTTGGGGGGTTGGAGAAGGGGAAGGAGGTTCCGGGGGGGGCAGTCAAGGGACAGGGAGAAGGGGGGGTTAGATGGGTCAGGGGTTCAGGGGGGGCAGTCAGGGGACAGGCAGCAGTTGGATAGGCATGAGAGTCCCAGGGGGTTGTCAGGTGACAGGTAGGGGGTGGTGTCCTAGGGAGGGAAGTTGGGGGGTCTCAGGAGGGGGCAGTTGGGGACAAGGAGAAGGGAGGCTTAGATAGGGGGTGGAGTCCCGGGAGGGGGCTATCAGGAGACAAGGACCAGTGGGACTTAGATAGGGGGTGGAGTCCTGGGGGGCAGTTGGGGCAGTGGTCCCGGGAGGGGGTGATCAGGGGACAGGGAGCAGGGGGGTTGGATGGGTTGGGGTTTCTGTGGGGGGCAGTCGGAGGGAGTGGATGGGGGCAGGGTGGGGCTACCCTCTCTCCCCGTGGAGTGTCCTATTTTTTGAATGTTAAAATATGGAATCCCTACTCACAGCGCAGCTCTCCATTCACAGCAGGCTGCAGCATGAGGTCTCAGCTTCCTCACTCCCTCCCGCTCTTTCCTGTGGGTAGTGGCCAAGGGAATGCTGGGAAATGTAGTTCTTTCCCTGCTCCAGGGCTGGCTCTATAGGCAGGGAGCTAACCAACGAACTACAGCTCCCAGGATCCCCTGTTGGTTCTCAGCTCCCATGCTGGATCCCTGCCACCCCTGGGGGCAGGGGACGGGGTCCAGGCTGTTTGGGGAGGCACAGCCTTCCCTACCCAGCCCTCCATAAAGTTTTGCAACCCCGATGTGGCCCTTGGGTCAAAAGGTTTGCCCACCCGGGGCCTACACCTCGGCTACATCCTTGCTCCTGGGCTCCAGAAATACTGACCACTCATCTTCTAACACCATTCTGAGCGATAATAGAGGGGTGAGAGAAACAGTACAGAAGACACTGAAATGTTTTTGTATGCAATATTGGTGCTGCATTTCTTTAAGTTGTACATTCTTTAAAAACACTTCTATGTGCACATACTTTGCACTCGGTCTACAACTCAAGAACAGTGAGAGCTGCACTGAAGTCTACTCGAATGGTGAAATCCTGTCTTAAGGGACCCCCGCGTGCTAGCTGACCCCTTCTCACTGTGTCAGGTGCAATTCTGTTGGGTCTGTAATTAAAGGTCACCTTTAACAGGCAATCCATGTTCACTCATCTCATGAGTTCTCTTACTTATAATAGACATCATTGTACTCCTGAAGCACACAATGGATGTTTAGGGAAATAAATAAAATATACAGCCTGGGTAATTTACACTGATGCTTTAAGAAGCAACCTGGACACCCCAGCAAACAGCCAGTCATTGGGTTGATGTGTTCTGGTTCAGCATAGAGGAATCCTGCCTTCAGGCCATGGCATCCCATCAGCGTTCCATAGGCTGTGCACAGCAGCAAGTCCTGCTCCCCGGCCTCGTTTTCTGCAGAGTGACGCTCCATGCAGCACAAGGGCTGAATATCCCAAACCATGTCCTCTGCTTGTACAGCTGAACACCCATGCCACTGCCAGGAAGTCACCACAGCAGTGGGATGAGGGAAGCAAGGGCAGGATTCGTCCCTTGGTAGTGCAATAGCCTTTTCTATTATGTATTGCTCTAGTTCCCAGAAATGCCTCTGCATTCACATCTCCATACATTGGGATTGGCTCTAGTACTTCAACGACCAATGCCAGTTTTCTAACTCCCAGCTGAAAGTCCCGTCTGCTGATCTAGGGCAAACACCATTAAAGTCAAAAGGTGTTGGTCTGAATAAGCACTGGGTCCTCAGGCAGAGAGTTACACTGAGGTGAAGACAGACGAAAAGAAGAGAGCTGCTGGGGGCCTTCACAGCTGTTCTCAGGAACGTTCTGTTACATGTTCGAAACATTTATTTTTGCTTACCACATGTATTGTTCACATTCAGGTCAGTGATACACAAAAATAAATATCTCCAACCGCTAATATTGTCTTAGAACTGTGCAAGCATCCAGTCTCTAACATGCATTCATCTTGCAATCATCACTTCCTTTGTCTTAAACTAGGTCTTATAGCAGGGGTCGGCAACCTTTCAGAAGTGGTGTGCTGAGTATTTATTTATTTACTCTAATTTAAGGTTTCGCGTGCCAGTAATACATTTTAACGTTTTTTAGAAGGTCTCTTTCTACAAGTCTATAATATATAACTAAACTATTGTTGTATGTAAAGTAAATAAGGTTTTTAAAATGTTTAAGCAGCTTCATTTAAAATTAAATTAAAATGCAGAGCCCCCCCGGACAGGTGGCCAGGACCTGGGCAGTTTGAGTGCCACTGAAAATCACCTCACGTGTCACCTTTGGCACGCATGCCATAAGTTGCCTACCCCCGTCTTATAGTCTCCCTTTCTACTGAAATTCCCACAGGAAGAAGGGGATGAGTGTGCAGAGAGATCTCAATATACTCATCCTTCTTTAATGGCAGATCCCTCCCACTATGATTGAAGGAGGGGTACCTGAGACCTGCAAGGAAATCCAGTTCCATCTTCCCAGCTCAGAAGGCAGCTATGCAGACAGTGGGATCTTCCATTCTGCTCCTTACTCCGTGTGCCACTCCTGGCAGCATAACTCACTCAGGAGCCACATGGCCAGGGGCTCGCTCTCCCCATCACCAAAAGATGTTCAAGCTGTGAAGTGGGGGTTATGTTGCAGTGAGTAGGGAATCTGAGCACTTTTGAGGGGCTTCTACAGGCTGGGGTTGGGGGGGCAGAAGGAAGAAAGCCATATAGTTTATCCTCACTCCTTCCATGAGTTAAACTTTCTGGCTGCCCATGTGTTCCAAAGCACAGAAGAAAGAAGAGAACGGGGATCCTGTTCCACCAGGCTGACAAGAAAGCAGCTTTCTGTTTCTTGGGAACTTCATGGGTTTATTGTCATCATCGTTATTATTTTTTAAAGAACATTAGTAGTTCTCACAAGATGGAGCATAAATATGTCACCCTAATTTATCTTAGGCCTGGTCCACACTAACCCCCCACTTCGGGCTAAGGTACGCAAATTCAGCAACGTTAATAACGTAGCTGAATTCGAAGTACCTTAGTCCGAACTTACTGCGGGTCCAGACGCGGCAGGCAGGCTCCCCCGTCGATGCCGCGTACTCCTCTCACTGTGCTGGAGTACCGACGTCGACGGCAAGCACTTCCGGGATCGATCCGGGATCAATTTATCGCGTCTTAACCAGATGCGATAAATCGATCCCAGAAGATCGATCGCTTACATCCGGACCAGGAAGTAAGTATAGACGTACCCTTAGACTACACTGAAGCTGGGAGCATGACTCCCAGGCCAGGTATACAAACGTTGCAGCGTGGACACTGCAGCACAGGCTAGCCACCCGCTACAAGCCCACCTGACCCCCCCGGTAAGCAGCCAATAAAATGTGTGTGAACTCAGTATTTCTCTTCCTTCTGTATAAAAATTGGTGCCTTTGAAAAATAACATTCTTTCTGTATTCCACCAGCTTTCAAGCTAACCTCCTTCCCTTCGTATATACTTGGCTGCCCAGCACCCCCAGATAACAACTATTTTCAAATGTCTCCTGAGCTAACAGTAATTCACTGACACCAGTACAGTTATAGTGCCCATATCTCGAGTCCACATTCAGGTGGCTACCCCATACTGCTGCTCATGCCACAATGTCCACACTGCTACTTTTAGTGCACTAGCTCAAGCGGAACTAACACCCAGGCTGGGAGAGACAGTCCCAGATGCACCCTAGATATATTCTGATAGGTTTTCCTATACTCTAAAATAACTCAAGGAAAAATGTTATATAATTTTGCAGACCTTACCATTAACAATGAATCAAGGCAGAGCCCTGCATGTGATATTTCATTGCTAAACCAAGAAACATTTCACAATATCTGTTCCAGTTCTATAAACATATTTTAGGACAAATTTATTGAATTTAAAGAGTCAGCATTTTTTCTAGGAGGTAATCGACTTTTGGCATGTAATGCTTTACCGGGGTTCATTCCTGAGTACAGAGTTGGGCCCTGAGCACAAGACCTCATACTCCTGTCTCCACTCCCTCTGCTAAGCCCATGAAACAAGCTGGTGTAGCTGTCCTTAGTGCTAGTAACCATATCAGCACTACTAGATTAACTAGAGCAGTGGTTCCCAAAATGGGGTTTGTGAATCCCTGGGGGGTTCACGAAATGTTACAGGGGATTCTTGGGAAAAAGTTCCCTAATGGTGGACAAAGCTGTCCATAGGGACCCCGGGGCAGCACGGGGCCAGCAGCCCGGCACCTTGGGGACTTCCAAGAGCTAAGCAGATCAAAGCAAACATATCTATCACACTGAGGAGATTTAAACTTCAAGACTCCTTATAAGAAATGGAAAGGGAGGTGGTTATTTTTTGCTGTTTTAAAAATTAAATAGGCTACTAGTGTTGTTTTTAAATTATGAAGAACAAGTTTAAGCTTTGTTGTAATGTGCATAGTTTGCCTGGACTGCTCAAGACCTGAGTGCTTGTGTAGGAGGAACTCTGAGTTGGCTTCTTAAATACCTTCCTGCTGTTTCACATCTGATACTCCTTGATGAAAGTACGGGGGCGGGGTGACGAGGGTCACGTGCCATCCCCGTGGCAGCGTGCCCCCCTGCAGGTCCCTCCCCTTTTTTTCCAGCGGGCCCCCCCACTTTTCGGCAGTGCCCCCCCAGGCCTCCAGGTGTGCAGGGGCTTTGCCCCCGCACCTCTTTTTTCTACTGGCACCTTGTCTTACAACAGGCTTAATCAAAAGTGATACAAGCTACAGAAGTGAGATCTTGGAAGTGAGTTGCCATTTTCATAATGTAATAAAAATACTGTAATGATAACTAATAGTGTGTAATAAGCATATCAAAAACAAATTTTCCAAGATCACAGCGCTTATAATTTATGCTGAGGTAAGAGAAAATCCCTGGGAATATTCATTTGGGGGGGGGGGGGGGGAAGAGTTCACAAGCCTTGACATTTTAGTGAAAGGGGTTCACAGGTTATTAAAGTTTGGAAACCCCTGTACTAGAGGCAACTAATACCGCTAAGGTACAAGCACCATCATGAGAGAACATCCCAGGAACTGAAATAAGCAGGTAACACACACATCTTTACTGTCCTCCTCCAGTGTGGTGCAGCCCTTCTTGGGGCATTGACAATGGGAGGTAGGCTTTGGTTAACAGCTGTGGAGCACAGGGTTCACAAGACAAATTGATTTAGAATCCGTCCACTCCAAAATACAGATGACAAGAAGATAGAAAACCAATATAAAAATACGCCAATCAGGGGTCAAAAATTAATTTTGCAAACAGAAAATGCCCCAACATTAGAAGATGGAGGATATTAAAATGCCCTTATCATACTGAAGGTATGGCACATTAAAAACACAGGCTTAATTTGCTCAAGAAAAAGGGCAGCTTACAGCTCTCATGGAACAGGGTAGTAGAAAAGACACATGTTATACATTTAATTTTCAGTTTAAAAGGAAGGTTATTTCCGAGCTGAAGTTGTGTGGAAAGTATTAGTTTGGAAAAAAATCTTTCTATAATATACTCTCCCATTCTCTCAAAGGCCTATGCTCTTGTGGTGGAGCAGCTGGCATAATCTCTCCTTACAGGGATTCATCCTACTAAAGTTTTACTGCCGTGGATTGAAAAAAGCATCAGGACACCAACAATAGAGGAGATTCCCAGGACCTGCAGTAAGTATAGATGCTAAGGTTGCTTGTAACACCGTCCCCAATTTCTTCAGTTCTCAGTCAGCAACTCTCATGATTAAACCAGCCACAAAGAGAGCTTTCTGAACCCAGTGGTTTTACGATTACTCTTGGATGCATTTCAATGCCGATGAAACTCAAACAGCATGTAGTATATGCAAAGAGTCCGCAGGAATAAAAATACCTTTAGTAATGGCACAGCCAGTTTCAAAATTGTATTCTGAAACGACGTGCAGATGCTGGAGGATTATAAGGCAGTTGTTGGAAGGGATGAAAAGTGATTTTATCAAGAGTGCAAAAAGCCGTTAACAGACAAAGGAAGTACCATCACAGCAGATCTTTAAACTGTGTATTGGTGAGCAAAAGAAAAAATAATTTTCGCAGGAGAAGCATTCTTTATAAGCTAAAGTTACTGATAATGGGAAACAGGCTATATATTCCTCAGAAACTATGGCTAATGAAAAACTAAACGCCTTGGCTTTGTGCAACTAGAAACTAAATGACAGACAGGCAGGCCTCTTCTCTTTTTAGCATCCTTATAGATCAAAGTTCTGATACAGAAACAAAAGAAAAAACCTTTTCATTTATGTTAACTTGCCTGACCCACAGACATTTATTCCAAGTACTGTGTCCACTATGGGCTACATTTGAAGAAGAGCTCAGGTCACATTAAGACACCAAAGCAAATGGCCAGATTTTTCAAAAGCGTTCAGCTCACTTGGTGCAGAGCTCTTCTGAGCATCTTGCCATAAGCATCTCAATCTTTCATAGCCCTATTCAACTAACATTCAGGTTACCTACAGGAGTGGCCAGGACACCAATTCCATTTTTCCACAGTTATCAGCCACCACCACCAAAAAAATCCACACAACCAAAAGAAAATAAACCGTACATGGCTAACATGGCCAGAGTTATGGTGGCTGGGAGTGATGAGGCAGACACCAGTAGTGACAAACAGAAGGGATGGTGTTACAGGACATCTGTTAAGGCTAAGGCCCTTGCTGATACATTACAACTACGCTGGCCACAGGTTAGCCCAGAGAACTCTCAGTTCCTTATTTGAAAAGAACAGTACGCTGTTTTGACAGTTCTTTATTATTTTAAATCTCCTCCTACGCACTTTGATAAACAAAGGGATTCAGAATTTACTTAATGAGCCATCACTCAAAATAAAGGAAGTTCATGGTGTGAATTGAGTAGCATTATACATTGCACTGCGAACTGTATTAACACGCTGGATTCTCTAATTACTTATTTTATTTTATATGGATTTTTTTAATGCTAAAGTCAGTGGGTATGCAAAGAAGTTTTCCCAGGTAGATTGTATACATCATTGTCTTGCTATTTATCATGAAGTGTTCCTTGTTTTTCAAAAGCAGGATCTGGGTACTATAATTGTACAGGTGTCAGTAAATTACTATTAGCTCAGGAGCAAATTAAAGATAGGTGTTATTCTGGGGCACTGTGCAGCCAAGTTTATATGAAGAGACTGTAGGATAGCTTGAAATCTAATGGAACACAAAGTACAGGTTATTTTTCAAAGGCACCAATTTTTATACAGGAGGAAGAGAAATACTGAGTCCACAGAAACGTTTTATTGGCTGCTTATATTAAGTCATTATAAATACATCACACAGCACGGCAACAACATATTGGATGTGTATGCAGAATAAAACCATAATCCTGTTTATCCCCAAAATTATTAATATTCTGGGCCTTGCAGATCCCACAATTTAATAGCTGTAGAATCCACCCCTGGCTATAGAGTTGTGCTCTGGAAAATAAGATTTTTTTGTTTGTTAGTTTTTTGTTAAAGGAAAAGTCATGGTTGTGAAGAAAACTTCAACATGTGAACAGAAACAGACTTCATATGACTACAGGCAGCCTGAAACATTAGCTGAGAGGTGAGTCTGTGAATGTCTTATTCAACTCAATCAGTTGTGAACTTGGAATCCTAAAGATGACAACCGAGAGGTCAGTGACGTTGGATATATATTTCTGCTAATTTTAGCTTGGGCCCCAGTCCTGAACTCTCTGCAATGTCTCCCCAGGTGCCAACAGTCAACTGTCAAAACCTCCAGCTTCCCACCTGACAACTTCTTTAAACACTGTTAATACAAAAGTGTCTTATGTTGAAGACTGAAAATGTTAGGAAAGGGTAAAACAGGGTCTGCTGTATTCACCATTAGTTATTTGCACATTTATTGAAAACCTCCATTTTTAAAAATTGAATTTGAACAGCTGCAGAATTTCTAGTCTCCTACAGAGGGCCACAGAACATAGGCACAGGTGGACAGGAAACCTAGATCCTGTTCCACAGTAGCACAATAGCCTGCTGGAATTCTACTCCATCATCACGGAGAGGAAGATGCACACAAACTGAGTCACTAGGTAGCCAAAGCAGAAGACTTCACAGACGCTTAAGAGCAGACAGGGAGAAGCTTTTACAAATAAATAAATAAATAAAACAAAACAGAGTTCCTGAACAGAGAAAAGCACACCGGAGCACCCACCCACAGAGTCCGCGCCTATGACCGGGACAGCAGGTAAGAGCGGGTCAGCTCCTGCACACCCAGCGCGTGCTGCAGTCTCCTTACTAGGCAGAAGGCAGGGGCCATATTCACAGAGCCGAATGCGCCGGCGTAGGAGCACCAGTTGCGCTGGCATAGGGGCACCAGTTTAATACTGAGTACGGCCCCATAAATCCTAAGGACGGCCCTGTCAATAAGACATCCTTTCTCTCCATACTCAAGAGAGAGACTCAGTGAAATAAAAACCAACCTATTACAGTGGGTTCGTCCCATTATATTGGGCTATAATCCACTTTAAGTGCACAATTGTTTTTCCCATTGCTGGGACACTGACTCAAGTCAAGAAATTTCAGTAATAAATTGTGTTTCTCTGAGAAATACTTCATTACAGGCCCAATGCTACAAAGACTTACTATTAGGCACACTGCTTAATTTCTGTAAATTGTCTCACTGGTAACAGTAAACACAATGCCAAGCAACAAGTCTTTGTGGGATTGGGGCACAAGAATGCAGTATTGCCAATCCCAAGCATTCAACGATCACAAATCAAGCCCACAAGAGTCAAGATTTTTTTTTTAATTCAATCACAAACTTATTTTTAAACCAGCTTTTAGGTTATTTTTATTTGCCTTCCAATGTCATGGCCTCTGGATTGACATTTTTAAGCTTTCCTCTATAACCACAAGGGCTTCCATTTAAATTTTTTTTTTTTTAAATTGTATACATCATGACTTCAGGAACTAGGGCTTGAAGAACTGCACCAAATATCACAACACATGCAAAAGAAAAGAAAAAAAAAGCGAGAGAGAGAATGAACTGTGGAAATAAAGTAATCTAGCCATAACATTTTAGAAGGGTAGAAGAAACGGTGTCAAGAGAATAATATTAAAGCCTTTTGCATCTACTTAAAAATCTATCTAAAAAACATCCTGTAGATGTAGCGAGAAACATTTCACAGCCACCTTCAACTCCTCCCTCCCGTATTTCTAAACTTCTTTGGGCAAAAAAATAGCATTTTAAAAAAACAAAACAAACAAACACACTAATCTTGATCAGAGGTTCCCTTCCCAGTGCCCTGATGGCAATTCTGGGTAGCCATAAGGATGGTGGAGGGACAAATAGAAAGTTTGAATAGAAAGTAGAAAACAGAGTAGGGAATGAAAGAAATAAGCATTAAGGAGCCAGCAACTGGAAAGGGGTGTTCGCAGGAAGCAATCAGGGAGCCCAACAGCTGCACACTTATGAGCAGGGACAAGAAAGAAAGGAGAACAGAGTTTCAGATGAGACGGAGGAACAGATTTTTAGAGCCCTGTGCAGAAAGACAAAATTTGTATCCATGTCCAATCCACAAGCCGCAAAAACAGTCCACGGATGCAGCTATAAAGCGGATATCCACAGATTTGCAGGGCTCTACATATTTTGATTTTGGGGTAAAGTGGGTAGGTCAGAGTGAGAGGGCTGAGAATTGATTTTGACTGTGGAGAAGGAATTCATTTGGATTTGTTGGAGGAGGGGGAAATTGATTTCTAAAAGCTGATTGTGGTGGTTGGTAGAGAACTAATTTTGAGTTGAGAGTTGGTGAGGGTTAAAAACTGACTTTGGGAGAAAGTTAATTGATTTTGGAGCTAGGGACAATTTTCAATGTGGGAAGCAGGAAAGCTGACTGCGAATACAAAGAGGAGTAGAATTGATTTGAGAGAATAAAACCTTAACTTGTGAGGAGTAGACGTAGGGGGCAGCGGGCAGAGCCAAGTCTTTTCTATACAAGCAGTTGCTCAAAAGGGGAAGTGGCTACACTAAAGTGGTCCACAACATTAAAGACTTTAGGAACTCTGGATGTAAACTGCAGATTGACCTTGCCTTGCCACACAATTATCTTTACTGAACAATCACACCCATACACTCGTAAGACTCTCCCCTATGGGCCCAATCCTGCAAGGCACTGAGCACCTTCCAGGATCAGGCCCTGCGCAAGCAATCTCTATTTCTGCAACAGCTAGTAAATTCCAGTTCTTTCCTTCAGCACTCAGAAGCTTGTTGGAAAGCAGAGACCGGAAGGCAAACTGACTAGAGTGAACTGTGGAATCTCAAAAAGCCTGAAGAATCTCTGCCATGCTCATTAAATGCCAAATCTTAAGTTCTGGCAGCATCCAGTTATGAAACTACCATGGAGGAGAAAAACAGATGAAAAAAATTCAAGTATTGCTTCATTTCCAAGAGAGAAAGATATTTTTAAGATGCAGGAACTACACTAGAATACCTCTATTTGATCCAAAAAAAAGTTAGACGTGTCTCACAAGAAAATTAAGCCTTTAGTCAGTGCGGGCAGTTTGATAGAGAAGTCGAATCACTTTAGAAACGTAAAAGGTTTAGCAAAAAAGCTTTATAAAAGCAAAGAGTTTTATACAGAAGGTGAAGGGTATTGTATATATTGCAAGGAATAGGCACGATGAGTTGGATTAAGAAAGCTACTAAAGTGGCACCCCTTACGGAGTCACTCAGTGCTGGAACTATGGTGGGGAAAGCGGGGCAGCAACCCAGGGCACAGAGCCAGCAGGGGCACCAAAATGGGACAGTGCGCAGAATCAGTCCTGGCGACGTCAGCACCATCGGAGCAGGCTCTCCGTGGTGCTAGGACCGTAGCAGGGTGCTGAGTGCACTGGTTGGCTCCTATTGAGCATGCAAACACAGACTGAGCATGCTCAGTAACATCTGCTGAAGGGGCCCAGAAGCAAAATTGGGGAGGGAGGGAGTGCATAAGAGCAGGGGTTAAGCCCATGGATGAGGCACTGCCAGGGGGTGGCAGAAGGCAAAACCCTGGAACAGGGAGGGGCAGAGGGGGTAACAGTTACTTTGATAGGGTGAGACACCTGCAGCGTTTTCAAAAATAGGGTGGGGAGGGAGGGAGAGCGACTTTTTTATTTCCCCTCCCTCAGAACAGTCCCAAGGCTCTGTTTTTCAAGGCATAGGCATCCCAGTGCCTAGACACAGCAGCTCTTCTCTACCAGATATAACATACTGAGGTGCTGCAGGAGACTTGATTCCATGAAATATTTCACACACACACCCCCCAAAAAAAGAACCTGTCACACATTCTGAGTATTTAAATGAATCCCTTATCAGTTTATATGTCTGCATAAAGTCTCCTACCAGTTCATAAATCCGTCTTATCTGCTGCTGTAATTCCCTAACCTGCACTCCCTTTGTTGTAATCCATTTTAAATATAGTTTTGCTCCTTCGATTTGTTTACTTTTTTAAAATGTTATTTATTACTTTTAGCACTTCATCATTTACTTTTGTCAAGACTGTGAAGACGGATGTCATTGTGCTATTTAATTTATATTTTAATAGCAAACACGCATTGAAAATATTTATAAGCAAATAGTTGCTAGTATTTATAGCAATGACATCTGTGTTTCCAGCATAGCACTTCCTATGTGTTTATTGTGATCTTTAATTTGGAATTTTTAATTCTAAATTTTTTCTCTTTCTTTTTATAGCACAAGTTTATTCTGTAGGACCATGTGACTTCCAATCTATTTCCTAGCCTGGTGTCAAAACTTCTTCATTTTCATTTGTTCCACCAATGGAGATTGCCTTTCTCACTGTTACTTTGCCTCTCAGCCAACTCTTAGTGCTTTTTTACGTCACTGCTTGCGTGTAGAACAATATACTATCTCATATTAAATCCTTCTCAAAGGCAAACATCTACTGTAAGTTTTACTGAACATAAGAATGGCCGTACTGGGTCAATAATGGGCCATCAAGCCAGTGTCCTGTCTTCCAATAGTGGTCAATGCCAGATGCTTCAGAGGGAATGAATAAAACAGGCAGTCATTGAGTGATCCTGTCATCCACTCCCAGCTTCTGGCAATCAGAGACTAGGGATACGCACACCTAGAGCATGGGGTTTCGTCCCTGACCATCTTGGCTAATAGCCATCGATAGACCTGTCTGTCCTCCAGGAACTTATCTAATTCTTTTTCGAACCCAGCTATAGGTCCATGATTGCTTGACAACCACAAGAATTCAAAAATCATGAGGTATACACCCCCAAGTCATGATTTTTTTTTTTTTTTAAAAAGATCAGTGATACTGGTTCCTTTTATGTGTCTTTTTGTTCCTGAGCCATTAAGTTGCAGGACACCCAGATCCACAAAAGTAGGAGTCTAAACCCCTGAGTGAATCTTGGCCTTGCCTCAGATTTTTGCTGTTACCTCTCCCAAACAATTCATATATCCAAGGCCATATCTACACTACAAACTTACGTTAACTCAAGTTATGTCAGCATACAGTCACCGCAGCTAGTATGTCACTTGTGTGCATGCCTACTTGACTCCTTGTGTCCGCTGTGAGTGTTCTCACCAAGAGCGCTTGTACTGATTCAGAGTGCGGTGCACTATGGGTACGTATTAACCACCTGTCACAATTTGCTGCCTCTCACAATTATCATCCTCTGGTCTAGGGGTAGCAAATTTGTGATGGATGGTTGATGCCCTATCACAATTTGCTACTTCTGGACCAGATGATGGGATAGGTGAGAGGGAGCAAATTGTGACAGGTGTACCTGGGAAGGCACACCCCACAGTTTGAAAAACTCCATGCTAAATGGAAGGCAGAAATCTGGGGAGGCATTTGACCCCACAACTCCACAAGTGCACTCCCCCTCACCCCACCCCCCCGTGTCACCTCTAAGTGGCACAAATACACTTGCTCACCCCAGGTGCTAAAATGCTTAGTTACAGCTCTGTGGTCACTTATTATTTCCTGTCATAATCTCAATGTTTTTAACAGTGAATGTGTTGCCTCTTGGTATTAGAAGAATCTGATATGAAACAATACATAAGGAGCTTAGCAACATGTTTAAAATCAACTCTGTAAGATTCAGGCCTATCTCAGTGGAAGCGTAGTTATTATATATATTGCGGTAGCATCTTGGGGGCCTAGTTAGCCCAAATTTGCTAGGCAACATATAAATGAGCAAAATAAAGACAGTCCTTGCCACAGAGAGCTCACGGTCTAAGGGGATATGAGCAATTTCATTTCTTATACAGTATGGCCGACACGAGTGCATTTCCAGACGCTCAAAGCAATCACACATTTACAGGGGAGCTTGGTTGGTTGGATTCTTCCATCAAGACTGACTGAGCTAGACATGCAATCTAACAGAGTCATCAAATTACTCCCTCCACAGGTTCTAAATACATTAATGTTTCAGATAGAGAAAAAGTTTTGCTCTGGCAACCCAGATAGTGAATAGATGTTGTAACCAACCAATGGCTGTTCAGGGGGCCTATATGAACATGAGTTTGGTGGTTTTCAGTCCAATTCCCACTGACTAAGTGTCCACACCATAAAAAGCAGACCACCGCCATTTGTACTAGATAGACTCAGAAGCTGGGCCAAGGACTGAATGGACAGAGGATAAGCTATCCCCTCCCTACTATACGTACTTCATCCAGGTTAAGGCTGAAATACATTAGTAAGGCTGCAAAGCCTGTACTTCCCCCACCTGTTTTAGGGTAAGCAGGGGATGTCAGACACCAGGGCTATCAAGCCAGCACCTTTTATATGCATTAAACTCATGTGATTTATGTAAAAATATCAAATTTTTGAGGTATCTAGAGTCACAAATCCACATTAAAGACACAGACCATTTTTTTTTAAATGTAGGGAATCTAAATTAGTGACCTGATTTTCAGAGGTGCTGAACAGCCATAACTCTTAAATGCTTCAGTGGGAATTTACAATGCCACATTTGAGCCCAGAAAAGGCAGATCTGTTCAATTGAATGCCTGAAAATAAGATTTTATAATGAAGTGCTAACATCTTTAAATATACCATCATAATTAATAAAGTGATCAATGATCTCTCTGGAAGTAGCCGTCTATAATCATTAATAGCAGCAAGCATGAGAAACTATATAGACCAGGAAAAGCAAGACTGAAAATCCCTTTACTATGCTGGACATATGCTGTTTACCTAGAAATAATCCAATTAAAGAGTAAAGCAGCAACACAAGAGTGTCTGTGACCTCCAACATAAACAGCATAGCTACCAGCTTGAGGACCGAGAGTATTCCAACCACCACATGAAAATTCAGATCAATACAAGAAAAACAATAAACAAAAATTTACTCCAAAACAAAATGAAAGGTATTAGAACTTTGCAAGAATACATCTAGTGTTGCACAGTGCAACTGACCAATTACAAAACAATGAAATTCACAAAATAAATCCATTTTTGAGAAGAACAAAAGATTATTTCTTCTTATCTTCAACTTGTAAATAAGCATTCTTCCTGTTGAGTTCATAGACAATCTTTTCTCCCAGCCATATGTTGCTTTGATTGTGTTTATGACTGCATTGTCATTTATTTTAAAATATGAATGGATCATTATTTTCTTACAGAACCACAGTATTGTTGGAGTGCCAATACATTAAAATAAGACTTAGTGTTTACTACATTTCCCATCAAAGGGCACTTACAACATCGACCTAAAAGAATATACTGTAGCCCTGTTGCTCCAATGCCGCATCATATACACATTAGGCCTGACTTCAGAAAGAGGCAGGGCAGAGGCAGTTAGTTTCTCATATTTTGTTGTCAATCATGCCAATTCTGCTCTTTAAACCCAGCCATAAACTCAGATGCAAGCTTAAAAAAGGACAGCGTTGCTCACCAACACACAGAAATTAGTGTCTATTTCAGAGGCAGAGAAAGCTGTACTTAAAATGTTATAAAAATATTTTTATCATTCCTGTGTTTTATACAGAATTTCCACTTGTGGAAGAAACATTTAATTTTAACTCTCATGCTTATGGAACATTTTTATCTTAAGACGGTTTCCTCTTTTTTAAAAGTGTAGAGGAGTCTACAAATCAAGTGATTGTATAGGGTGAGTTTGCTTTATTTGTTAAAAGACGTATCTCTGAAACATTTCACAACAGTGTGGTTATCCTGGTTACCAATGTGGCCCAGATCCTATAAACATTTACACCAAGGTAGTAAATTTTTTTGTGTCACGGTCCAAATTTCTTGATCAAGGTGTAGTCATGGTCTAGACTCCAGAGAAACATTTTTCAGGCTGCAATAACAATAATGACAATAAATAAATAAAAAGATTTAGCAGTCCATTCAAAAGCGTCTGGGGGTCTGGATTTGGCCCGCAGCCTGCCTATTGACTGCCCCGATTTACACCTATCGGGAGTGTGGAACGGATGACACTACCCACATGAATTAAGTTGTGTCAAACTTAGTTTAGCTTTGTTGTCCAAGCCTAATGCAATGTAAAAAAAGTAACAGAAGCACAAGTGGTAAAATAGGCTTGATACAGTAATTACTGGGTCAGATTCTATCGCCTGTTCTATACAGGAGATCAAACTAGTTGATCGTAATGGTTTCTTCTGGCCTTAAAAAACTATTAAAATCAATTAGATTTTCTTGATTGTAAAGATTATTAAAACTGAAATATCAAAAGTGCAGAGAACGCTTTTAAAAGTGATTTCTAATTTGACAGTGCCCCTTTAAGATAGGGGTAGTATTATGATTCAAGTATGTTTGATTGATATTTCTAACAATTTAACTTAGCAGAAGCAATTACTCATAACTACTAAAAGCATCCAATGCTAGTGCCAAGCTGGCCAACAAGAAAAGCAGCCAATAATAGAAACTAAGTTTTAAATTTGCTACAGATGATTTACAGCGCCGTTTTGGAATTTTTCAAGTACGCTCACTTCTCACTGACATTACAGAATTGAGTCCATTATGAACATGAAAAATAATGCAAGCCTTCCTGGCCTACTAATAGATAACTTCAGTTTTAGTATAATATATTTTAATGTGATTTTTTTGTCTTTGCATAGTAAAACAAGAAACACCAAAAACAAAACCTAGATCCTGGTCCTCCATGCAAAACAAGACCAAAAAATCCAATCAGCTCTAGGAGTCCACTTTGCATAAGGAGAGAGGTGTGACTGAGACAGACCCATACAGTTAATTGCTTGCTGCAGTCTAGCCAGCTCTAAATATGTTCCACTGGGCCATTACAGCACGAAATTCTTGTCTGACTCAGCAAATAACTCAAATAATTCCCAAGGCTCTGTGTCCTCACTCTTCACATTCAAAAGATGGAAGGCGAAAGAGGTCTTTAGGCAAGAAAAGTCATATCTACCCAGAATAAAATAAGATACACTATCACTCTGAAAAATGTGTCAAATCCCTATATCCCTTTGATGTTACAGTTGGCTTATCACACCCATCTCGGAGACTTGTGTTGACATTTGGAAATGTTTCCGTTAAATAAATAAATAAATGAATAAATAAATAAGGCTGCTAAAAATCAAAGTTCATATCTAATAAATGCACAGTCTAAGACTGCAGCAACCGCCTAAGATGATCAAACTAGAGTGCAATAATTAACCCCATGGGGGTGGAAGGCACTTGTTAAGAGAGAGATCTGCACCCCACCCAGAAGCTTCTGCACTAAAGGAGGGAAACCACATAGTTGAACAGGCAACAGCCATGCTCCAGCATCAGCAACTCACTTGACCACACTTCTTACCATTTCTTGGTGCACTCGACCATCAGCTCCTGGTAAGAGGCCACAAACTGGAACTTGGATGCATGTTTCCCAACACGTTGCAGTCTCTTCCAAACTGAAGCCATGATGACGAGGAGAAAATATCAGAGTCCAACACACAGCTGCAGCTCTTGGATCTAGCAAAGCAGGTTTAACAGTGCATGTGCCCAATGCTCAGGGTTCTACATATAAATACACCAAAAACGATGCACAAGAAAAAGCTTGAGGTTACGTTTAGGACTCATGTTCTCTCTCTCCCTTTCACAGGGTAAATCCCAGTCTAGGTGAATGGCACATTATTGGCTGGGAGCATCATGAGACATGACTGGGTGAATGAGTGATTGAAAAGAAGTTCCCTCATGGAGTCATCATTCCTTCTCATGCGCTGGGTGATGTGCAGACTGCCAGACTGGAAAACAAAGCAGAAAGTGGGAGAAATAGTGGTTAATGTGTTACACACTATGATGTTGCAACTGTATGCAACCTTGTACCTTTCATCCATAGAGAACTACAACACAAACACGCACCTTCCCCCAAATAAATAAATAAATAAATAAATAAATAAATAAATAGAATAAAAATGCAGTAGCAATTTCAGGAATGCAAAGTCCATCTGGAAATATATCAACACGTCCTTTTATCAGCACCACCACCAACAAAAAAGGGCAGGTCAGGGCCATCCTAAAGCCTTATGAAGCATCTCCTGGAAGCAGTGTAGAGCAGCTGAGGTGCTGCCAATATGCACCCAGAGGGAGGGACAGACGGGAAGCAAAGACAAGTTCTTTGTCTTCCAGCTGATGACAAAAGGTGTAACAGTTGTTTCCTCCCCCCACTTTTCTCCCCAGAGGAGTGTTTGCACACACTGTATGCAAGAGGGTGTTGATGCTGTAAATGTTCATGCTAAGGGAAAGAGGAAACAGGGATATTTCTTGAACCAGGGCTGCCTAGGATCCCCATCTCCCTCACTGCATTGAAACGCTTCTCCCTCCTGCCCAGAGAAATAAGAAATGGTGAAACATGCATCATCTCTAGGAAAAGGACAGAGGCATGCAAGGGATGGCTAAATCCCCTCCTCCTGGGCAGGGGATCTGCTAGGTGCGAGGGGTGAAATCTCTGGTCTGTAAGAGGCGGAAGGAAAGGCTGATGCCCTAGGTGGGAGATGGGATAGGATGAAATGGGGGGGAGGGTTGGTGGGAGATGGGATAGGATGGGATGAAATGGGGGGGAGGGTTGGTGGGAGATGGGATGGGATGGGATGAAATGGGGAGTGAGGGTTGGTGGGAGATGGGATGGGATGGGATGAAATGGGGAGTGAGGGTTGGTGGGAGATGGGATGGGATGGGATGAAATGGGGGGGGGGAAGGTTGGTGGGAGATGGGATGGGATGAAATGGGGGGGGGGAAGGTTGGTGGGAGATGGGATGGGATGAAATGGGGGGGGGGAAGGTTGGTGGGAGATGGGATGGGATGAAATGGGGGGGGAAGGTTGGTGGGAGATGGGATGGGATGAAATGGGGGGGGGGAAGGTTGGTGGGAGATGGGATGAAATGGGGAGGGAGGGTTGGAGGGAGATGGGATAAAATGGGGGGGGGGAGGGTTGGTGGGAAAGCTCTCCTTGCTGAGCGCGGCCCCCAGGAGGCATTTCACTGCCTCACCAGACATGTGTCACTGTAACTGATGAGCTGCTAGCTCCAGTCCCCGGCAAAGCAGCTGGCCCAGCTGGGGGCAGGACCAGAGCCCGGGATGAAGCTGCCTGGGGCCGGCAGCGAGGGGGCAGGATGCAGAGGGATTCCCGGGGCGGGGGGGGGAGGGGGGGGGACCCAGCCGGCACGAGCAGCCAGGGGCCCTGCCCCTCCTCTACCTACCTTCCTGCGGCTCCTCACACAGCTAATCCCGGCCAGGCTGGAGCGGGCACCACGCACCCCACGGGGCTAGCGCCGCTGCCCATTACCGCAGCGGCACCCGGGGACCGGTCCATTCCTCCGAGGGCCACATGGCACAAACTGCTCCAGGCGCCTCTGTCCCCCCTCCCCAGTACAAGGAACAATCCAGGGCTCCCCGCAGCCGCTCACTCCACAACCATCACCCTCCGCCTGGAGAACTGCGCCGCTCACACGAACTTGCCCCCGCGCAACCGAACCTCACTGCTCTGTGGACGCCATTGGCAGAGGCGTGAGCCTGCCCAACAGTGCGAAAGATAATTGGCTGAGGACTGACGTCAATCATTCATGGGCAGAGACGGGGACCGTGCATAATGAGGCGAGGAGAGGAGGGGTCCTGGATCGCACTCTGATTGGCTGCTGTGCTTGAGGGCGGGGTTGTTTTTATTGCGGAGCTTGGTGACTGGTGAATGACGGTGTCAATGAGAGAACGATATAAAGCGATTGGTTGATGTCTCCCAGGTGTCGGGTTGATCCAGGGAAGGAGGCGGAGAGTGAGGAGTTGTCACTCTGGGGGAGGGGAAGTGACACGAGCGAGCGTGGCTGCTTCTCTGGCATGAGGGGAGGGCGAGACGGAGATTCCCTCACAGACGGACCCTGTCCCCCATCTCGCTCACTGGGGGGGGCTCCCTCACGCAGACTCTGCCCCGGCCCCCCCCCGCACAGACCCGGGAACCCCGTCACTGGGTGGGTTCCCCTCACACAGACCCTACCCCGGGCCCCCCCCTCGCACAGACCCGGGGACCCCGTCACTGGTGGGGGGTTCCCCTCACACTGCCCCTGCCTCTCTCCCTCAACGGGGGCGGGGAGACTCCATTCCTGACACGGACCTTGCCCCGCCCCCCTTCACTGGGGAGGGAAAGCGCCTCACACAGACCCTGCCCCCCTCCCCTCCTCCGCACTAGGGTAGGGGGTTAGGCTCCATCATGCAAATGCTGTGCAAAATTTAAAATTAATGCTTCCTACCACTTGACAGCAGGGATGCCAGACAGTTACAGCACTTATTTGGTGTAACTTATGGTTTGCAAGTTACCATCTTTGAAAGCAGGTTTCAGAGTAGCAGCCGTGTTAGTCTGTATCCACAAAAAGAACAGGAGTACTTGTGGCACCTTAGAGACTAACAAATTTATTAGAGCATAAGCTTTCGTGGACTACAGTCCACATCTTTGAAAGCAGTCACTAGCAAGATGCAGTAGCATTGCTTTGCTTTGGTGCTGAGTGCCTACTGAAGGGCTTGCCTACTTAAACTGGTTTATTCCTTGCATCAATCGCTTTAGCTTGTGTGGAATTAAGCTCAAGTGATTTTAAGTGAGGGTTAAACCAGTTTAAGCGCATCTCCAGTAAGGGCTTGCACTGGTTTTAATTGCATTGATTTAAAATCAGGGTAGGTAAACTGGGATGAAGGACTGAATATAGCAAGTTTCAGAGTAGCAGCCGTGTTAGTCTGTATCCGCAAAAAGAACAGGAGTACTTGTGGCACCTTAGAGTCTCTAAGGTGCCACAAGTACTCCTGAATATAGCAAGTACAGCACTCCGGCCAGTTTAATTTTCACTCTGTCAGTTTGGTCGACTTTCCTGATTTTATTGCAAGTCTTGTGATACTTGATATTTTACTTAAAGGCCCAGGTCCTGGGGATAAGTGATTATGTGAGAATCTCACTTGTTTGTTTGTTTGTTTGTTAACAAGTAAATTTATGATTTTGCAGAAAAGCTTGAAAATGTGACCTATGTGTGTGCTCTAAAAGCTCAGAAATCAGAAGGCAAATAAAAAGAATGCAAAACTCTTTTTTTATCATGATTTTTTTCAAGTTAAGCTCATGATTTTGGGAGCCCTGACTCATCATTTTTTAAATGTTGGCGTTGGCAATACTGCAGGGTTCCATCAAGTTTCAAAACATTAGTTCACTGTCTCTGCAAGAATCATATGCAATAGAACACTTATGGTGACTTTAAGTTATATGAGAGTCTGTTCATAGAAAAGTTGGATTCAAGTCCTGAATTGTTTGAATGCACTGCCCTGTGTAAATTGCATTACCAGCTATAGTCAAGGCTTCAAGTGCTCTGTATCAAGCTTGACCTAAATTGTGCAGCCAGTTCTCATACTTTCTATAATACTCTGGGGCAAATGACTGGAAATTCACTATTTTCAGGTAGGTTAAAAAATGGAAACATTTGATAAATATGAAAATGAATAATCAGCACAATAACTCTTCTGTGATTTAATTTAACATTAAATCCAGTTCATTTTATGTTGTCTCCAAACATTCCCTTTTCAGTGGGCTGCACAATTTTATATAGAAAACATATCTACACTGTATGAAACTCTATAGGAGTAAGTCTTAAGCCTACTAGTCAACCACCTATGTAGCCAGGCCAGATATTGAATAGATAGGCAGGGAGATGGGAGAGGAGGAGCCCCCACAACCCAAGTCCTGAAGCAGCTACAGAGTTGGTCCATGGAAGCTGTTGAATCCTTATGGCTGCACTAGTCTTTGCAGTTCTTCTTATTGCGTCCACGAACTTGCAGGGTGGAACTCTACAGGAATCTATGTAACTAGTAAATCTTCCTGTCCTGAGCCCACTCTACCCATGCCCCTCCTTGACCTTTTCCTCTGTACAGTTGCACTATAGGGAGTTCCCACAATCACCAGCTGGACTGACAAGAGATCCTCTGTGGCCATGAAGGTAGTGGTAGGATTTCCCTCATAGATAAGTGGTTTTGGGGGTGGAGAATGACTTTGCTATAAGGGGAGCCAACTATAGAGAGAGTACATTTGATGGTGGGTATTGGATTGCTAATTTTATCTTTATTGCTGACCTTCATTTACATACCAGTACAGTATTCTCCATTCCTTTCCTCCTCGCTCCCCCTTCTTTTTTTTTCCTAGGCAGGGCTTATAACTTATGAGAATCCAAGCTACCAGACAGTGTGATTTGACACGGAGTTGCTTCCCCATATTGCCCCATCTTGGAAAGAGGATCTTCATTGGCAATGAGTCTCCTTAGCATAGTGTACCATTGCTGGCATGTGGATATTGGATCAGCCTAGGAATTGCTGAGATATCACAGGACCCCCATAAATGCAGTTTCGAATAGTCCTTTGTGTTGATTTGATGCTAAAGCTGCCCCCACTCTGCACATTAGGAAAAGAAGATTTGCCGGACCTTAAATTTATCTTCTTAAAGTTACACAGTGTCCGGCTAATTCCTATTGTGCAGCTTTGGCCAATATTTTTATTTTTCTCTCCAGACTCAGACAGGCTCTCTCTCGCCAGTGGCATAAATGCAATGGATCCAGTGGTTGTTCAGCACTTGTGTTTCAAACATCATTATTTATTTACATTTTCCATTTCCTCATTGCTTTTAGGTTCATATTTCACCAAGCCCACAGAAGTTAAAAGCACATGCATATTAGTCTCCTTTTCCCTGCTCAGTGTGGAGCGTGTTAACACACAGTGATAGGCATTTCTTACAAAGTAGTTATTTAATTTCAATGTGTTGATTTGAGACTGACAACTTTATAACCTGCGAATGTTTGGAAAATGAAAAAAAAACCAAAACTGATCTATTTGGAAGGCTGGGAGCAGCTATTATTAACTATGCAAATAGGGGCCTAGATCTTAGTTGCAACTGAGGAGCATGCAGAGCAAGTTGGGAGTTGGCAAAAGTAGCTTTAAGCCACCTTTGTGCTCCCAAAATCCTGGGCCAGCTCTGTATTGGCCCTATCCCCAAACATAAATTAGGGCAGCCAGGGATTAACAGGTCCATGGCTACAGCATCCCCATGTCCTTTTCCCCTGGGCTCACCCCCACATCGGCCACAGAGGAAGGGATCATGTAGGAGCCCTAATGTCAACTACATCCCCAGAGGATCCCACTATACTGAGAAGATCCTATTATGGCTAACCATGCCAACTTTTAGGGCTGCTTTGTGCCAATGATGAAGTATGAAGCACAGCTCTGAATCTGACCCAAAAATCTAAAGAAATAGTCACATTTTAATTTAAATGTTAGTTATTAAGATTGGATTATGTTACCATCTTTATCATGAACAGAAGAGCAAAACTAGTTGCCCAAACTGTCCAATACTCACTTTTAAGGTCAGCAGCTGAATTTATAACTCACATTACCCCAAACAGGCTTTCTTATAATAAACAAAATGATGGGTCGTCTTCACAATATCAAATTTTCTCCTCTGCAATGGGTCCCTTTATTGTTTTCCCATGGCCCAACAGTAATTTAATGAAAAGCATTAACAGAAAATCAAATAGCCACATGATTAATAGGAACTTTAAAAAAAATTATTCAAGAATATAGTAATATGTATGCCACTGCGTTTTCTAGTTAAACTACATTCCTGTCAAAATTACTGCCTTTCGTAAGGAAGGTAAAGTCCAGGAAGGTATGTTCGTATGTGTGTTTTGGCTATGCCCTCAGCTACAAAACTTTTGGAACTGTTACATATGTTAAGTACAATTCTGAGAATTGTTCTAAATCAGGGAGGAGCTTACAGGGTCAGACTCTGGAAATTTCCAGACCTTTGGGACTCCTTCCCATAAGCAACCAGCAACAGTTGCAGTCAAGGACACAAAAAGTCAGGGACTTCCAGCCTTTCCCCGGCCTGTCAGACCCAGTGGGAACAGCCCAGGGCACCAGATCCAGCAGCCTTCCCTACCTGTATTCACATTTTATAGTTTTCTGGACTTAGACTCCTGATTCTTAGTGGAAGAAAGAAGAGTAGGTTTCCCTATAGACCACAAGTCTAATACATTTCTCTTGTCCAAACAGAAAGGTTAGTTACTCTGCTCCTCTGTTATTCCCTGTTATGCTTCCAAGCTACACATCCTTTCTCTTGTCTGTCAACTCCCCTTCATCAGAATAACTAAAGATAGGTTGTTCATCAACAAAGAAATGATGACCTTTGCTAAAAATAGCTATAATAAGAAATCTGTTTCACCATTCCTCTGTATATGAATCTGTATGAATGTTACTAAATAAACTAAATTTATAAAAATTATAATATATGGGTTTGTACATTTTTATGAGGATATGTAATGTAGATGAATGATATATACATGAGGCTGTGTCTTTCACTCTTACATGTCATACATTTTCATATTCCTACTTCTCACAGAAGCCCAATCTTGCACCATAAAAGTCAGTGAAAGACTTTGCATTAATTTCAGTGGGTATATTGGATCACTTCCCAGATGCCTGTTCCCTCAGATAAGTCCCCTTGCACCAAATGATCAGTACCACATATTTGGTATTGTTTTATGTCTTCTCAAATACGCTTTCATATAATACAATTGAATTAATTAAACCAAATCCTCATTACTCTTAATGGGTATCCGCATCATTGTATTAAGTATTACTGCTAGAGGTGAGGTGTGTTTATGTCTTGTCAGCAAATGTAATAGTATATGCCAGGATCTGCCAGACTGGACAAGTTTATTTCATGGGCATCCTGGTATAGAAGGAGGTTGTGACGGGATCCCCAGGGTGCAACCTGGGCCGGTGGGACCGCTGTGCCCCCTTAACTCTCCAGCCTGGGCTGTCTCTCACAATGCTTTGCTAGTAACAAGAAGCAAACTCCTCCAGGCGCTGTTATCACTCCGCACAACCGCATGTGGAGCCCCACACCCAGCTAGATTGTATGAATGCTCCCAGAGCCACTCACGAATCACACAGAGAAAGGCATCAGCCAAATCCCTCCAATCCCTCCAGCTCCCAGCCTTGTACCTCAGGAATATACCATCTTGCAAGCAGTGCAAGTTTATTAATTGGTTCACCACTTCATCAATGGAAAGTGGATGTACACCAGCCATTGTAAACCTGAACAGATTTACCAAACACTTCAGGCAAACTCACTGGTAAACCAGTTTATTGACTACAAAAGATAGATTTTAAGTGATTATAAGTGATAGGCAAAAAGTCAAAGTGGTTACCAAAAGAAAAGAAAACATAAGCATGCAGTCTAAACTCACAACCTTGTTAGATTGGGCAACATCTAGATTAAGCAGTTTTTCGTCACCCCAATGGATATTGCAGTTCAAGTATACAGGTTTCACCCTTGAAACCTGGCCCAGTCCCCTCTGTTGGAGTCTTCAGTCTTCTGAGTGTCCTTGTGTAGGCCAAAAGCCTAACGGGAAGAAATTGTCTCAAGTAAAATTATACTCCATTTTGCTTATTTTGCTTTACATTCCATTTTGCAAGTTTTAACTAGTAAGAGGAAATTTAGCTTTGAATTAGTAAAAAAAATTGTTCTAAGTTTATTCTTTACTAATTGTGTTAATTGTTTTTAAAAGAATAAAAGTTTTATGGCTGTAATTGCCTTATTTACTGTTTAGTGTAAATAAAAAATGTAGGGTAATTAACTAAAAAAAACAGCTAGGCCAAATGGTCAAAAAGGGAGTGGAAAAGTCAAGAGGCACCAACTTTCACCCGAATGGCAGATTGACAACCCTAAAACAAAGGCATACACCCCAAAAACAAAATAAAAAGTAAAGCCAAAAAAACAAAATAAGAAACAGCTGCAAATAGCTCCCAGTAACAACCCAAATAATGCTGATTAAAGCAACCTTGAACAGCTCCGGTGTAACAGAGCAAGGTCCAAAAACATGTATAAAAACTTATTACTATAAAAAAAAAAAGGGTGTATTGCCATGGGACTTTGGGTTCGTTCTGCATCAACATCGGCGCTTCGAACCATAGGCACCAACTTCTCCTGGCATCAGTGGGTGCTCGTGCGCCCCCGGCCCCCTCCTGCCTCTGCCCCAGCCCCATTCCAACCCCTTCCCCAAAGTTTCTGCCCCCTCCCTGCCCCTATTGGACCCCTTCCCCAAATCCCCACACTGGCCCCGCCTCCTCCCCTGAGCACGCCTCGTCCCCGCCCCTCCCTCCCACAGCTTGTTATGCCATGAAACAGCTGTTTCATGGAGGCAAGTGCTGGGAGGAGAAGCGGGGACGGTGTGCTCAGGGAGGAGGCGGAGGTGAGCTGGGGTGGGGGGACGGGGCGCTTGGCTGCTGGTGGATGTAGAGCACCCACCAATTTTTCCCCATGGGTGCTCTAGCCCCGAAGCACCCATGGAGTTGGTGCCTATGCTTCGAATGCATTCGACAGAGCCCAGCTCCCTCCTTCCTCATGTGCAATTTCAGCTGGCCACTAGAACTGACCAAGCAACACTAAAAACTGGTAACTATAAGATCCAGCTGCAGAACCTTTTGGGGTGTGTGGTGTGATTGAATGCCTATGCTAATTGTTGTATTTTCAATAAACGCGGCATATTGCCTTTTCCCCTGAAAAAGATCCCGTGTGCTTCTTATAAGCATAACACTTGTTGCTTGCAGCATAGGTGGGGAAGGAGAAAGACGAAGCATGGGGCCACTGTGTTCTGTTTTATACCCTTAGGCCATGTGCTTGGAGAACACAAGTCCAGGTATGTCTGGGGGGCATTGCTGAGTCCCCAGGCAATGTTGAGCAATTCCCCTGGTGTGGCCTTGTGCAAGTGAGCCATTGCATTGTAGCTCCCTTGCTGGACAATGGCTGGTGATGTCTGTTCAGCACCCACCTGAGCGTTGGTTACCTCCCTTGTCATAGTCTCTGGAGAGCTAGTATCTGGGCACTTCCCAAACCCACAGCACATTTTAGGTTCATCTTTAATTTTTAATTGTTAAAGGTTTTGGGGGCTTGGGAAAGGGTCATTCAGCCCCTTAGAAGTCCAGCTATGTTATGATTATTGCAAGCACTGTGATTGCGCCTCTGTCTAATGGCAGAATTTTCCCAATATTCAACTGCTGCACACAGAGACAAAATGTAATCACAATTGCTACAAATTACTGCTATTCTTCTCTGACCTGACTTCTGCAATTCAACAAAAGAGAGAGATCCTTAACGTATATAAAGCTTGATGATGGCATCTCTACCTCTTTGTTCCTGGATCATCCATGCTATCAAAATGTTTCAGTTTGGAACACAACAAGTATATCAAACATTCTGGCAAAGACTGAGGAGAAAAGACAAGTCAATGATGCTGAGAAAAAAGTATCAGAGACAAATTAGTTTGTCTGACAGTCATTTTTTAGGCTTTGTTCTTCTGTAACACAAGAGCCCTTCCATGCATATTGAATTTACTTATAATATGAATAAACTTCTGTCTATAGTACTGTTCTGTAAAGGATACAGTTTTAGGAAAAACAGTGATCACTTATATCTGGCACCTACCCATTAGCTGCCCACAAAGAGCCTTTGGACACTTATCTTGCTGCACATTTTGCTTCCTGATTATTTTATATTTGAATGTGTCCTTATGGAAATAATACATCGATCATTTGCTGTGCTTCTCGTTTTTGCAATTGACTTTTTCTTCAAGAACCAGGCAGCATAGATTTCAGATTGTGTTTCATTGTCATCTGATGTTTACGATGTAAACAAAGTAGGGGAAAAAACTCCCTCTGGAATGTATATCCACATTGACAGTGTTCAGAAGTTGTGCTTAATACCTGCCAGGGGATCTGGCACAAGCACTATGTCAGCTAGCAGTAATTTGAAACAAAATCCTATCCTCCCTGGTGCACCAAACCGTACTAGTTACAACAGACATTGACAACTGCTGTTGAACACAATTTTTCTTAACAGCAGATGATGTTTGACATCTGGTTTTAACCTAGCCATACTTCACACACTGTGGTTTCCAGTGTGTATAGGAATGATAATCCCTGAACCAATGCAGGCCTTAGGTTATATAATTACATTTGAGGTACTGAATACATACTTTGAATTTTTCACACATTCATCATCCAACCTTTTCCCAAATCCAATATCTATGTGGGTCTCTCAGTGATCAGACCTCACACCCCCGAGACTATCAGCATCACTTCTTATCCTGATACCAGTGGGGTCCATAGCGGTGATGACTTTGATAGGTTGTAGATATAACTGGTCAGATCCTGGCCTCTGTTTTGCCTTCTTTGTGCAACACTGACAGCACAAAGAAGACAGAAAGCCAGTTTAACTATCTTGTTGGGGCTTTCTTGGTATAAGGAAATTCCCAGGGAGTGTTAGGAGCAGGCACACCTCCACCAGCCTTGACATAGAGGGGGTGGCCAGAACACTGCTGTGTTCCAGCAATCCCTGGCTGTTGGAATAGCCCCAGAGAGTATGTCTACACAGTAAAGAAAAACGTGTGGTGGCTGACCCGTGCCAGCTGACTTGTGCTTGTGAGGCTCGGGCTGTGGGACTGTTTCACAGCTGTGTAGACTTTCAGGCTGAAGCCTGGGCTCTAGGACCCTGCAGGGTGGAAGGTTCCCGGAGCTTGAGCTCTAGCCGGAGCCCGGAAGTCTACATAGCAATGAAACAGCCCCACAGCCCAATTCCCGTAAGCCTGAATTGGCTGGCATGGGCCAGCCACAGGTTTTTCTTTGCTGTGTAGACATACCCTTAGGGACCACTGTATCTGGTGCTACTCAGAGCTAATCTGAGACTGCTCTAAATTGCTCCTCAAAAATGGACCAGCACTCAGTGGCATGCCAAGCGCATAAGAGCTGGTCCTGGGATCTGGCTCTGACACTAAGCAGCCCTGTATTCACACCAGACACACTATTGTAATAATCTTTGTACAAAATATACCTTGTGTGGTATCATTTGAAAACTAATAACTTACTGATCATTAATATTCTTGTGTGATGTATGTATGTGATGTGTATTAAGAGTTATGATATATGCTGAAATGATTATACTACAATGTGTTTAAATCAGGCATGCCAAGGGGTTGGTAAGCAGGTCTACCCCAGAAAAGGAATGTGTTTTCCCCACCTGGGAGTTACTTCCAAAGTACTTTGAAAGACAATGAAAATGTATTTACATATCAACCCATCAAGCTAACAAGGGGTGGAGGCAAACCTCACAATAACAAGTGGGGGAGAAGACAGCATGGTATCTACAACCAGCAGGAGAGAGACACTTGGTCTGAGTTTTACTTTTCAAAGAATGTGTTGCAAAGGTTTGCTTGTCTATAAAGACAGAGGGCTGAACCTCAACTGATAAGCAATTGAGTCAACTGATTGTATATAATATTACTGCAGGGGAGCCTTCACAAAACAAGCCTCTGAGTGCGACCCCCCCCCCCCTTATACATTAAAAACACTTTTTTATATATTTAACACCATTATAAATGCTGGAGGCAAAATGGGGTTTGGGGTGGAGGCTGACAGCTTGTGACTCCCCATGTAATAACCTTGCGACTCCCAGTTTGAGAACCCCTGTATTACGTATTATAAAAGTGTACAGAGTGAGATCTTGCCTGAAAGCTAATGACACATTGGTGAATAATATCATTGTGAAATCTATGTTTTAACACTATAAAAGGAATTATGTATACATATTGATATTAGACAGTACAGTCTGCCCAAACAGGAGTGAATATCACAGCTATCTTCCTTTCTTCTATGTATATTAACTATGGTGGAATCAGAAACAATGGAAGCCCCATTTACACTGAAAACATAAAGAGGGCTGGGAAGCCCACAGGAAGGGAAGAAGAGTATGAGGTCATCTTTCTTCTTGAAACAAGTTAATTTAACTTAGGAAGAAACGAAACCTAGGATAGAACCATCTTTGGCATCCATCACTAGCCAGACACAAGGGAACTGAACTCTTACAAGCTGAGAAAGATGGGTCCTTCAACCAAGGAGGGGCGGGCCTGAAGTCTCTGGAACTGAATGTAGATGGGAAACCTGCTTAGGCAAAGATCTTCCACCTAAGAAGACAAGGAAAGCCAGCACCTTGTACTTTTGTGGAAGGTCCTGACTATGGGAAAGTCAGCCCTGGCTGGGAAAAAGAATGACTGGTGAGAGAAACCATCCCAAACAAAGCCTGTATCTTGACAAATTACATTTTCGATTTTTAGATGTATCTTCACTTTTATTTTACTTGTAACTAGGGTGACCAGACGTCCCGATTTTATCGGGACTGTCCCGATATTTGCTTGTTTGTCCTGTGTCCCGACCGATGTGCGGGGCACATCAATTTTGCCCTCCTGGAAGGGCTCTCGCCCCACCCCCACCCCGACTCCGCCCTCTCCTTCCCCCATTGGCTCCCTCCCCAAATCCCCGCCCTGGTCCCGCCTCTTCCCCAAGCACGTGGCATTCCTCCTCCCTCCCAGGCTTGCCGCCATTACAGCGGCAAGCCTGGGAGTGAGGGAGGGGGTGGTAGTCGGCTTCCAGTTCCTAGAGCTGGTGAGTATGGGCACCGGGCGGGCAAGGGGGCTGCTCCCCCAGGAGGGAGACGGAGGGGCTCTGGACCCCGGCAGCGGCGGGGGAGAGTGGCTCGGGGCCGCACGAGTGGCCATGTAAAGTTTATCGGCTTGGGGTGGACCCCGGCCGGTCCTCGCCCCTGAAGCGGGGTGGTAAGGAGCCGTGTCCTCCCTACCCCCTGGATCCTCAGCTAAGCCCCCCCATCTCCCTCCTGGGGGAGCAGCCCCCTTGCCTGCCTGCCCGGTGCTTCCAGCTCCAGGAACTGGAAGCCGGCCACCACCCCCTTCCTCCAGGCTTGCGCCGGCATTACAGCTGCAAGCCTGGGAGGGAGGAGGAATGCCGCTCAGCTGAGGAGCCAGGACGAGGGGGGAGGGGGGACTCGGCTCCTTACCTGGCCTCTGGCGGCCGGCGGGACATGCTGGCACGGGGCGGGGACGCTACCCCCTACAGGGCAGGGCGAGGGGCCGGCCGGGGTCTCCCCCCCACCCCAGACAATAAACTTTACGTGGCCACTCGTGCGGCCCTGAGCCGCTCTCCCCCACCGCTGCTGGGGTCCGGAGCCCCGCGCCTCTCCCGCTCGGCTGCGCTCCAGCGGCTCCTTCCCCTGCAGGGCGGCGGGACGCGCCGTATGTGCCCGGGGCCTGCTAATTCCCCCAGCACCTGCAAAACAGCTTTTTTTTTTGCTCCGTCTCCCTCCCACCCCCCCATGTCCCAATATTTCATGTCAGTGATCTGGTCACCCCACTTGTAACCCTTTCTAATTTTATTCTTTTTACTAGGCATCATTTAACCTATGTCTTATAGTTAATAAATTGGTTTTATTCTTACTATAAACCAACTTTTTTTTTTTTTTTAGTGCTGTGTTTGTAAGGAAAAGGTTGTAATGGGGTTTACAAACCTCATATTGAGCATAGACAGAAGAGGGAGGAGAGCCTCTCTTGTTTACAGGCAAGCAACTTGACCACACCCCCATGCAGCTACACAGCTGCCAATCAGAGTGGCAGGCACCCACAGCTGCAGCCAACAGGAAAAACATGGCCTGCTATAAAGGGGACAGTACAGAGATGGAAGGGGAGGCAGAAAAGCCTGAAACAGCAAAGGGGCCATGCCCCTGCACCAGGCTGCTTCCACAAATACAACCAAGAGACTAAGGCTGACTGCTAGACTCAATTAGAAGTGAGCGTCCAAGTACCACCCTGATTGGGGACAAACTAAGACGGACCAGTGAGAAGCAGCAGGTGCCCTGCAAAAGACCACACCAAGAGCCAGTGACAACATTGTACCAGAAGTGGGGTTTGTGCAGTTGACCATCCCTGCAAAAAAGGGGAGCCAAAAACAAAACAAAACCTCTTCTCTCTTCTTCTGTATATACCACAGAACTATGGAGGAGGTGAATCAGCTCCTGCAATGGCTGGCAGACTCACAAGCCCAACAACAACAGAGACAACAGCAGCAGTCAAACAGAGGGCAGCCCATCAGCACCAGTTGTTACAATGGGTGGCCGAAGTAGTAGCAGCCACTCCACCTCAAAGTTCTGTACCTATGAGAAACGCGTCCCCCTTAATTCAGGGAGGTTTTCCAGCCCTGACGCTCCCCAAGATGACAAAAGGTGATGACCCAGAATCATTCCTGATAACCTTTGAGAGGGTAGCCACAGCTTCACGCTGGCCACTTGCCAAGTGGGCAATCTCTCTTGCCCCACTCCTCATTAGGGAAGCCCAAGCAGCATACCGGGAACTGGACAACACAGCAGCCAAGAACTACGAGCAGGTGAAGGCATCCATATTGGACAGGCTAGGCCTAGATGAAGAGGCCTACTGCCAGCGTTTTCGCCACAAGTGCTACCTTCACCCCGCCCCCTTCCCAGATACAGCCCCAGATGATCACTCAAAGGCTTAAGGACTTCGACTTCTGCTGGTGATGGTCAAAACTAGAGTCTCAAACAGGACCCCAGATAGCCAAACTCATAGTCCTGGAATAGTTAATACAGATTCTTCCACCCACTGGCCAAGACTAGGTTTGTAGACACCAACCAGTAACCCTAGCTAAGGCCACTGGCCTCATGGAGGACTATATAGCTGCTCAAACCATTTGGGGACCCTTTGTGGAGGAAATAATGGCTCCAGATACATCAGAGAAGGAAATACTAAAGTTTGAGAACTGCTGAGCTATAGCAAGGATTGGGACCATCTGGACAAGGTAGCCTGCAGCAAAGCATTGTAAGACACCCATGGTTACAGGGCAAGTGGTAATACAACCCCTACCTGGTCTGGATTGCACCTCTGAACCCCAACCGGACCATCATACTGGCCTACTACAGTTATTTGATAGACACAAAGGAATGCTGAGAATAAGAATTTGTGTGTTCTCTTCCTGTCTCTGGGAGGAGAGAATGATCTAATAGTTAGAACAATGGTTACAGCTAAGCATGTTAATGACACATTATTCTAACAGGCACAGTCACTAAGTGAATGATACTTGGGTCTATTCCAAGATCTGCCAAAAATGACCTTGTGCAACTTCTCTGTTACCTTATCCGCAAAATGAGGGGGTAATGACACTTGCCTGTCTTCTGAGGTAGGGTTATGAAGTTTTGTTCAGTGATAAGGTTTCTGAAGTGCACAGATTCACTAATACCATCAGCTGAAGAGATAAGACTTGAATTTATGCTTGTGGTGATTCCCAGCCAGTTTACCTTTCCCCAGACTAAAGGGCACTTCAGTAAGATTTGGAAGCATACACCATGTAGTTGGAACATTCAGAGCATTAAAGGACAAGTGTTAAATAAATTCTACTGTGTATGTGCAAATGATGTTTTTCAGGGGGTTATAACTGACCCAAGTCTGGATAGATTTTCATGGTGCAGCAAGAGATACTCTGAACCCCAGACTATCCCTTTGCAACATTTCAGGTTCCTGCTCCAAACTCCTAAGGTGGTAGAGCTGTTCAGTTAACAGCCTTTTTTGGTTTGGTTTTGTTAACATTGACAAAAAAAACGGTTACTCACCTTCTCGTAACTGTTGTTCTTCGAGATGTGTTGTTCATGTTCATTCCAAGCAAGTGTGTGTTCGCCGCATGCACGCAAGCCGGAAGATTTTACTATAGCAGCGTTCGTAGGGTCGGCTTCAGCGCCCCCTGGAGTGGCGCCTTCATGGCACTGTATATAGGGGCCAGCCGACCCTCCACCCCCTCAGTTCCTTCTTGCCAATACTCCGACAGAGGGGTAGGAGGGTGGGTATTGGAATGGACATGAACAACACATCTTGAAGAACAACAGTTACGAGAAGGTGAGTAACCGTTTTTTCTTCTTTGAGTGATTGTTCATGTCCATTCCAAGCAGGTGACTCACAAGCCCGAATCTAGGCGGTGGGGTCGGAGGTTACTGCAGACTGGAGGACTGCGCGGCCAAAGGCAGCATCATCTCTGGCCTGGTGTGTGATGGCATAGTGCGCCGTAAAGGTGTGGATTGAGGACCAGGTGGCCGCTCTACAAATTTCCTGCGTCAGGACTGGGGCAAGGAACGCAGCGGAAGAGGCCTGCGCTCTTGTGGAGTGGGTCGTGATTGGCGGGGCTGGTATATTGGCCCGACTGTAGCACTCCCGGATGCAGGTTCTGATCCAAGCCGAAATTCACTGTGACGTGACCGGGAGCCCTTTTATCCTGTCGGCCACAGCAACGAAAAGTTGGGTTGACTTCCTGAAGGATATATTCTATCCAGTTTTCCTCCCTCCCACCCCACCAGCCCCCCTCCCCGTCCCTCTTCAGGGACTCTTCTCATGAGCAACTTCTACTTCAAGAAGTTCAGTCCCTCCTTGCATCAGGGGCAGTAGAGGAGGTTCCTCAGGAGCTACGGGGCAAGGGCTTCTATTCTCGATATTTCCTAATACCGAAAGCGAAAGGGGGCCTCAGACCCATTCTAGACTTGCGCGGTCTCAACAAGTTTGTGAAGAAGCTCAAGTTCCGCATACTCTCCCTGTCCTTCATCATTCCTTCCATGGATCCAGGAGACTGGTATGCCGCCCTCGACTTAAAGGACGCATACTTTCATATTGCGATAATCCCTCGGCACAGGCGTTACCTAAGGTTTCTCGTGGGCAACGCTCATCTACAATTTACGGTTCTGCCCTTTGGTCTGTCAGCAGCCCCAAGGGTCTTCACGAAGTGCATGGCAGTCGTAGCTGCCTTCCTACGCAGGCACGGGATCCAGGTGTTTCCCTACCTGGATGATTGGCTCATCAAGGGCAGGTCCAAGGCGCAAGTGGAGGCTCAGGTGGTCTTTGCCAGGCAAACCTTCCTCGAGCTCGGCCTCTTACTCGACGAGGCCAAGTCCACACTATCTCCAACCCAAAAAATCGAATTCATAGGAGCAGTTCTGGACTCGACCCACACCAGAGCATATCTCCCAGATGCCAGATTCCGGACTATATCCAACATTATCCTCGGCCTCCAACGTTACCCCCCCACCACAGCAAGAAGCTGCCTCAAATTACTAGGGCACATGGCAGCATGTACCTACATGGTGAGACACGCCAGACTCAGACTGCGCCCACTCCAGTCTTGGTTGGCATGGGTTTATTAGCCAGTCAGGGACTCCCTAGAATTGGTGGTGACGTTACCTCGGCAGGTGCTGGACTCCCTTCAATGGTGGCTCGACCCACGGGTGGTCTGCGCAGGAGTTCCTTTCCTCGACCCCGAGCCCTCCCTCTCCCTGGTAATGGACGCATCGGATCGGGGATAGGGTGCACATCTGGGTGACCTCAGAACCCAAGGCCTTTGGTCACGAGAGGATCTTTCGCTCCACATCAATGTCAGGGAATTACGAGCTGTGCGCCTCGCATGCATAGCCTTCAAATCCCAGCTGGCAGGCAGATGCGTTTCTGTCCTGATGGACAATACTCCAACGATGTTCTATATCAACAAACAGGGTGGTGCTCGCTCCTCTCCCCTTTGCCGGGAAGCCCTCGCATTATGGGACTTTTGCGTACAGAACGCAATTACTTCAGGAAGTAATTTCTAACAATTGACAAAAAAAACGGATTACCGTGCAAAGCACCCAAGCATCGGACGTGATCTGTGCCCACGCACGATAGAAGGGTGACAGACGTGATGAAAAGGTAAGGCTGGTAGGATCCAGAGTTCTGACCAGTAGGTCATCCTCGACCGAGCCATCAAAATGGTGGTCTAGGCCCCTGTGTAGGCCTTGGTTGGGTAGAAGACTGGCCGAAGGGCTGCTGTTGTTGCCTCCTCCTGCCCGTCCTTGGCCTTCTGCGCGAGGCATCCCCTCGATTTTGAGGTTGGTACGGCCGAGGGGCCTGCGGTGGCCTAAACTGTCTACGCTGAGTGACAGGGGTGTGGAGGCCTAGTGAACGGAGAGTGGTCCGTGAGTCCTTTAGGCTATGAAGCCTCTTATCGGTTTTCTCCGAGAAGAGCGTAAGCCCTTCGAAAGGGAGGTCCTGGATCGTTTGTTGGTCCTCGTGAGGGAGGCCGGACACTTGAAGCCAGGCTCCACGCCTCATGACCAGACCAGTCGCCAACGTGCCTGAAGCTGAATCAGCCGCGTCCAGGGCCGCCTGTAGGGAAGCCCGGGTAATCAATCTTCCCTCCTCAACCAGGGCTGAAAACTCAGTTCACGACTCCTGCGGAAGGAGGTCCGGGAACCTAGACAAAGTCGAGCACGTGTTGTGTCCATATCGGCTCACTATGGCTTGCTGATTGGCAATGCGCAACTGCAGGCCCCCCGTTGAATAAACTTTGCACCTGAACACGTCCAACTTTTTGGCCTCTCTATTTTTAGGCATAGCCCCCTGAAAACCCTGGCGTTTCCTCTGGTTGGCGGCATCCACCACTAGGGAGTCCGGGGGAGGGTGTGTATAAAGATGTTCATAGCCCTTGGTTGGAACGAAATATCGCCTCTCAGTCCTTTTGGCCGTAGGGGCCAATGAGGCAGGGGTTTGCCACAAGGTGCGGGCTGTGTCCGTAATGGTCTTTATGAGAGGTAGGGCTACCCTGGATGGGCCGGACGGGGTCAGGATATCAATCACCGGATCCGTGTCCACCTCGATCTCTTCAGTCTGGATTGAGAGGCTTTGGGCTGCTTGAGTAAGCAGTTGTTGGAGGATCCTATTGTCCTCCAGGGCCGGTGCCGCTGAAGTTCCCGCTACTGCCTTGTCCGGAGATGAGGAGGAAGAGATCCCTTGAAGAGGGCCTTCATCTATCCCCTCTCCCTCTACGAGGGCCTGCAGCACACGGTACTCAGGCTGCATGGCCGGTGCAGACTCGGGATGCAGCACCGCAGCTGGTACCCGGGTTCGACACCGAGCAACGAGGCGTGCTTGGAATGGACATGAACAATCACTTGAAGAAGAACTACTGATTTTCCCTAACCTCAATATTGGAAATAGTTGAATTGTTTCTGATTAAACTCCCCGCCTGACACACACACACATAAATGTTCAACATGAAGCAGAATCATGGAACCAAGCATGAAAATTTTTTGCCAAATTTTAATTCTTTGGGCCAAGTTAAATGCAACCGAAAAAAGGAGCTACATCACTGCATGTCCACCTACAACACCAGACACAGTTACCCTCTTCGCCTGCTTCAGAATCATTATGTATTTCTCACTGTATGATAGCATCACATTCAGTGGTTTGAACATTGGCCTGCTAAACCCAGGGTTGTGAGTTCAATCCTTGAGGTGGCCATTTAGGGATTTGGGGCAAAAATCTGTCTGGGGACTGGTCCTGTATTGAGCAGGGGGTTGGACTAGATGACCTCCTGAGGTGCCTTCCAACCCTGACATTCTATGAAAATAAAACCCCGGAGTAGCATAACACCACTGTTAGAAAAGCAGTAATGTAGTTTACTGATTGGTCCAAGAAGAGCCAAGAACAGCTTAAATTCTTTAGCTAGTAGTCTGTAACAATGAAGGACACAGACAATTATTATGCATGTCACCCAATTGATTGTTTCTGTGTAAAGGCAATTCAACAAATTATCAGTGTCCCATAAAGAATGACAATATCTATTTGGAAAAAAAATCCATAACAAGATGTAGACTAATGCTAGATAAATTCGATTTTTATAGATGAAGTCTTGGTGGAACATCAAGATTTTATTAGAGACATGGACAATCACATTACACTTTTATATTATATAAAGAATTCACTATTGAATCAAGAAAATTGATTACAGGAAAATTTTCCTCCATAACACCCATCAACTCTAAGCACACATCCCATAGCTTCTCTAGTACTTCATCCTGTAATCTAATAGCTAGATGCTCCCTTAATTCCTGTGTTTATTCATAGAAAATCTGAAAAAATATATAAGGAACCATTAAAACTAGTGAAAAAGCCTATAGCGCTCTAAATAGTGGCTCTAAGTACATTTCTTGAGGAATGTGGAAAAAAGGAAGCAGATTTGCCATGCATCTGGAATGGCAAAACATATTACTTCACTTCTGGGGATTTAATAAAAATCTGACTTTCCATCAAGCTTTAATTTAGGAAAACCATAATTTTCCAAGACCTCAAGGCTCATAACAAGCTGGTATACCGCCTATAAAAACAGCTACAACAGATTTAGGATCAAATTGCCTGAAGACTGTGAGCCTGATTTTGAAATGATGAATAAGTGAATGAAGAAAATTACTTCCAAACGTGGAAAGGGAAAGGTCTCCCCCACCACTTCCAACCAAAAGCATGATAAATCAAGCACTCTCTACATCTTACATGCAGATGCACTAAATACAAAGAGACACTATGGAGATGATGTGTAATCTGGATCTGTCAACAGATGTAGATTAAGACTAAATGGTGTCCAGATCCCCCACAGTTTCAGGATGCCATCTTGTAATTTCCCACAAGAGCAAAAAAAAATGCTGCCCGGTCTTTGAGCTGAGCTCAGTGGTACCTACTTTATGGCAGAGGGAGCTAGGCAAACCCTGTTCTCTACACAAAAGAATGGAGAGGTGACTCTCTCTCATATATTTTAAGGTGTCCCCCAAACTTATTTATTTCCATTTAGCTATGTAATAATATGATTGACTTTATATATAAATTACTAACAATTCTAGGAGCAGATCCTTAGCTGATATAAAGGCAAAGCTCTATTGACTTCAACTTTAACTGAAGTTAGGCTCCCCATTAGGTGTCAACTCAACCAACTAGCACATGTTAAAGTATACACTGCATTCTTTACATGACACTCTTACAAGGTATTAGTTAAAACATGTTAGCTAACTCCTTTTTCTAACATCACATCTTTAAATCCTTGTCATCCTCCGTCTCCCCTTGTTAAATTTTCAAACAAGCACCTTTGTGTTATATCCCATGTGACCCTTCTCGCTTGGGAGAAGCTCCCAATAAACATCCACAAAACAAATTCATTATCTTCCTTCAAAACCCTTCTTAAGACTCTACTTTGCTGTGACAACAGTGAGGTTGCAGGTGTGAATAGACCACAGCCTGTCATGCTGACCAACATTGTTTCATTATTTGCTTGTACCTGTCGGTCAATCTGTATCCATCTGTCGTCTCTTGTTTTATACTTAATCAATGCTGAAAAAGTATATTGGCATAGCTACATTGATTGGGGGTGAAAACCACATCCCTGACCAACGTAGCTATGCTAATATAATCCTCAGTATAGACCCAGCTAAGTCGATGGAAGAGGGCTTCAGTTGACATAGCTAACTTTGTTTGGTGAGATGATATTCCTACACCAACAGAAAACCCCTTCTGTCAACGTAAGCTGCATCTACACTGCAGGCCTATGCCGGTGTAATCTCCACAATGGAGACATACCTTAGATCAGTGGTTTTCAAACTTTATAGGCTGTGTACCCTCTTCCAAATAATGTAGTCTACCACATACCCCCATCTGAGATAGGCGGAGGTGACACTTGTGGGGAGACACAGGATCACAGGCCCCCCTAGATTTCTGGCTTCCATTTAGCAACAGCTTCTAGAGGTGTGCCTCCCCAAGGGGGGGTGGAAGAACGTTTGGGTGGGGAGGGGAGCAGCGATGCCAGGCAGCATGTACCAGCCCTGCATGGTGGGGCTCTGGAAGGGAGTGCCACCTCCCTCTTCCCCCGACTCACCTCAGCGGGCCACCCAGCCTGTCTGGGTTGGGGAG
This sequence comes from Chrysemys picta bellii, assembly GCF_011386835.1. Classification (NCBI taxonomy): domain Eukaryota; kingdom Metazoa; phylum Chordata; order Testudines; family Emydidae; genus Chrysemys; species Chrysemys picta. Next base: position 194,921,585 of record NC_088793.1, read on the forward strand.
ACTGCAACCAAACCTTGTAACTCAAAGGGGGAGGGCTCATCTCAAAGAGTTTGAAAACAATTTTTTGAGCTGAGCCCCTCGCCCCCTTTGAGTTACAATGTTTAGTTGCACTCTGAGACGTTCCCCTGGTGTTATCTGGACCAGTGATCTGCTAGGTGACTCCAATCCTCGACTCTGGGAGCCAGCCTTACCCTGCTCTGCTGTGAGAACCCCCACTCCTGGGCTGTTCATACACAGCTTCTGGCATGTAAGCTGCTCCTTGGATCAGGGCCGGCTCTGGCTTTTTGGCCGCCCCAAGCAAAAAAAAATAAAAAAATGGGGCGGACAGAACGGCAAAGCAAAAAAAACCCTGCAGCACAGCCGGAGCGCGGGTGCAGGGGGACCGGCTAGCGGGGGGGGGGGGCGCGGGAGGGAGCGGGCGGGAGAGAGAGAGAGAAGGGGGGCGGCCAGGGAGGGCTCCACTCCATTCGGCAGGGAGGGAAGGACGAGGACTGCCCTGCCGGGCTTGTTGCAGGGCGCTCCTGTCCTCCGCGCCGCCGCCCCCTACGGCGGCCGGAGCGGAACAAAACAAAAAAAAAAAGCGGCCGTGCCGCCCTAGGATTGGGCGGAATGCCGCCTCGTTCAATCTGCCGCCCCAAGCACCAGCTTGCTCGGCTGGTGCCTGGAGCCGGCCCTGCCTTGGATTGTGCAACCAAATGACACTAGCCAATATCTCCGGTCCCAGACACAACCCTAGGAACCTCCGTCTTGCAGTGCCCAGTTATGCCCGCTGGACGCTGCAAGCTTATATGAGTTCATCAATTTAACAAAGAAATTAATATGTACCAGGCTTCTTATCCCAAGGGGAGCCTCTGACACACTTCAAACCAAACACATTGCTTCAGGTAGAATAAACAAACATATTTATTAACTACAAAGATAGATTTTAAGTGATATTAAGTGATAGGCAAAAAGTCAGAGTGGTTACCAAAATAAAATAAAATAAAATATAAGCACACAGTCTAAACTCTCAACCCTCTTAGACTGGGTAATAGACTCATAGACTCATAGACTTTAAGGTCAGAAGGGACCATTATGATCATCTGGTCTGACCCCCTGCATGCTGCAGGCCATAAAACCGTCCCTACCCCTTCCCTGGACTCTGCTGTTGAAGTCCCCAATCCTGTTTTTAGTGACTTCAATCGGCAGAGACCCTCCTGCTAGAGATCCCTGCCCCATGCTGCGGAGGAAGGCGAAAAACCTCCAGAGGCTCAGCCAATCTGCCCTGGAGGAAAATTCCTTCCCGACCCCAAATGTGGCGATCAGTAAGACCCCGAGCATATAGGCAAGAGTCTCCAGCCCGACCCCGTTAGCCATTATACTATTTACCCACCATTGCTTGGCTTTCCTTGACTACTATGTTTTACCATTAAACCATTCCCTCCATAAACTTATCTAACTTTATCTTAAAACCAGACAGGTCCGTCGCCCCCACCGTTTCCCTCGGTAGGCCGTTCCAATATTTCACCCCTCTGACGGTCAGAAACCTTCGTCTAATTTCAAGTCTGAACTTCCCCACGTCCAGTTTGTATCCATTCGTTCTGGTATCCACGTTAGTACTAAGCTGGAATAACTCTTCTCCCTCCCTTGTATTAATCCCTCTAATATATTTAAAGATAGCAATCATATCCCCTCTCAGCCTTCGCTTTGTCAGACTAAACAACCCAAGCTCCTCTAGTCTCCTTTCGTACGACAGCTTTTCCATTCCTCTGATCATCCTAGTGGCCCTTCTCTGCACCCGTTCCAGTTTGAGTTCATCTTTTTTAAACATGGGAGACCAGAACTGCACACAGTACTCCAAATGAGGTCTCACCAGCGCCTTGTACAACGGAAGCAGGACCTCCTTATCCCTACTAGATATACCTCGCCTAATGCACCCCAAGACAGCATTGGCTTTTTTCACCGCCACGTCACATTGTCGACTCATAGTCATCCTGCGGTCTACAAGAACCCCTAGGTCCTTCTCCTCTTCCGTTACTTCTAACCAATGCGTCCCCATCTTGTAACTAAAATTGTTATTAGTCATCCCCAAATGCATCACCTTACACTTTTCACTATTAAATTTCATCTTATTTCTGATACTCCAATTCACAAGCTCATTCAAGTCTCCCTGCAGGATATCTCTGTCCTCCTCCGAATTTACAACGCCTCCCACCTTCGTATCATCCGCAAATTTTATCAGCCCACTCCTGCAATCGGTTCCGAGGTCAGTTATAAATAGATTAAATAAAATGGGTCCCAAAACCGAACCTTGAGGCACTCCACTAGTAACCTCCCTCCAACCTGACAGTTCACCCTTTAATACAACCCGCTGCATTCTCCCCAGTAACCAATTCCTTATCCACTTCTGGATTTTCATATCGATCCCCATGTTTTTCAGTTTAACCAATAATTCCTCATGGGGTACAGTATCAAACGCTTTACTGAAATCCAGGTATATTAGGTCCACCGCATTTCCCTTATCTAATAAATCCGTTACTTTCTCAAAGAAGGAGATCAGATTCGTTTGGCACGATCTGCCCTTCGTAAAACCATGTTGTAATTTATCGCAATTGCCACTACCCTCCAGGTCCTCAACTAGTCAGAGTGGTTACCAAAATAAAATAAAATAAAATATAAGCACACAGTCTAAACTCTCAACCCTCTTAGACTGGGTAATAGCTAGAATAAGCAGTATTTATCACCCCACTGGATATTGCAGTCCTTAATATACAGGTTTGTTCCTTAGACCTGGGCCAATCTCCTCTGTTGGAGTCTTGTCTTCTTCTCAGTGTCTTAGTTGCTTGCAGTGAAGGTGGGGGCAGGAGAAGGGCCCAGTATGTGTCCGCTCTCTCTGTTCTATACCCTCACTCCATGTGCTTGGGGAGCACAAGTCGAGGCATGTCTGGGGGGGCATTGCTGAGTCTCTCCAAGCAAGGTTGAGCAATTCCCCTGGTGTGGCCTCATGCAGGTGAGTCATTGCATTGTAGCTCCCTTGCTGGACCATGGCTGTTGATGGGTTGTTGGTTACTTTCCTTGCTGTTGCCTCTGGGGAGCTAATATCTGGCTGATTCCCCAACTCACAGTACATACAACACAATTCTCATAACTTCGTATGCATTAATGATACATATATATAGATAGAGAAATGACTTTCAGCAGATCATAACCTTTCCCCTGATAGCTTACAAGGCATGCTTTATATGTAAGATCACAATTATATGAAAATGAGGAATATGGGGGTTACAGTACACTCTCCCAAGGTATAGAATGTCACACACCCCTCCCCCAAAATTCAGACAGGCTGGGGTGCAGGTGGTGCTCCGTCCCTGAGACCCCACCATATGGGAGCTGCCTGGCATAGCCACTCGCCCCCCAAATGTTCCTCTGCGCCCCGCTAAGGGGTGTGCCCCACAGTTTGAAAACTTATTCTGAGTCGCACAGCAGGAAGGAAATGTACACCAATGCGGCTGCAGTTTTAATTGAAAGGAGATTAAATGTTGACTAGATTGCCAAGTTTTATTAAATACAATGTGTTGTCTGCCATTACAGGATTTTTCTCCCATACCCCCCGATGAGAGCTCACATACACCAGTTTGTAAACCACTGCCTTAGATTGTAAGTTTCATAGGGGAGCACCTGTCTGTTTGTTCTGTATTTGTCCAGTGACTTGCACAATAGAGTCCTGATCCATGGGTGGGAGTCCTAAGCGCTATGATAATGCAAATAATAAATAATAATACTTTTAAAAGATAATCCCTATGAGAAGAGGCACCCTGTAAACCCAGCCTTACCCAGAGCCCTCCTTCAATGGAACAAGATAATGTGCCACTTTTAACAGCTTATGGGAGAGAGCCAGCGGTGTTTACATGCAATTATTGATTTAAATTAATCAGTGCAGGAAAGTAAAATAATGCCAGGTCACTATGAGAGCTGCTCGTTGGCTGGCCCAAATGGTTGTATAACTGGTTGTCAAAGTGTTTCTTGTTCGCTTGGTTGAGGGCTTTGTGGTCTACAGTGTTCAGTCCCTGATAAAGAACTTACTAGAGCTCCCAGTCTCAATCACTGAGATACTTAAAATAAACAAAGCCAAAGGTGAATTTTAATATTCTACCATGCCATATGTGTGCAATTATGATTCATCCCCTGGGCTCTGATAAGTGTTGTGTAATGTTTTACCATGTCTTTTTCCCTCACCGACTCAATAGTATATTGTATTTGTATATTTTCTCTTTGCAGCTGAAAGGAGCAATAAGACATGTAATATAAGCCTGTAATAAAATTTGCAATACGTAATATATGGAGTGTTACAAATTAGGAGATATGATGTCATGGTTTTTTATTTTTGGAAAGTCATGAAAACATAATCTACATTCCAGTGAACCCTTTAGGGTCTTAAAATACTTGTTTATATAGTAAAATATGTCAGAATTATATGGAGTATGATTTTGCATCATTTCCATTACACTATAATAAGGTAGTTAGTATATATAATTTTTAATGCACTGAATTATTACCGAAAGAATTAGTATGCTAAATAAGAGGCTTTCCATTAAAATACAACACTTTATATTTTAAATGTTGATATTTACTAACAGAGTATTTTAAATACTGCAAATACATGTTGGCTCTAGGAAAAGAAATTCGATTTTCTTTCACAAAAGGTATATCACTAATAATGAACCCAGACACATAATATTAAATGCATTATTCCCAGATGTCTGGGATAAAGGCAAGGATATCAAGCTGTGCCAATCTGAATGAAAACCTCCAAAAGAGTACTGCATGCATGAGATTTTAAAACTCATGGAAACACCCAGCAAAATCATTCTTCAAAAGAGGACATTCTATTAAAAACTGGTTTTAATTAATGCGAAACAATATTACATTCAGAGCATACTGTAGTCTGAGTTCTCTCCAGATCAGGGAGACTTGGCAGCTCAGCGAATGCTTTTTCTATTTTTGTTTTTTGTTTTTTTGTAAAAACACACACAAGGATTTTATTCCCTTTTTTGGATACTAATATGCAACCAATTATAAACTGAGCTGAAGCACTGGATAATTTCCAGTTTGAATGCCAAGCAGCTCCTACATTTCATCAGTGTGTGTGATAGCACTGACACTAACAGAGTCTGTGACAATTTTTAGTAACAATTTGTAAACTATTTCTCAGAAGTTTATAAAAATGCTTAACAAAGTGGGAAAGCTATAGCAAACAACATTCCAAGGACCACTTTGTGTTACTGAATTTTAACCAGTTGGGTGTTCTGCTTAAAAATAAAACTAAAAGTACCTTTTAGCCCCAACTTTGAGAGTGGAGGGACAGAGGGGTTCAGGTGAGAAAGGAAAAGTTGAGTATAATCAATGTATTGCTGCAGGAGTACTATTTTCACTCACACTATCTGAAATTCAGTCCTTGCACTGGCCCCATGCACAGAGAAAAATTTCATTTACTGTTCACTTAATCTTTAGTTTCAGGGGTTTACTCTGTTAACTTTACTGAAGTGCTCTTTTCTTTTACATTTTAAAAAGACTAATTCTGTTGTAAATCTTGTTTTCTTCTACATATAAAAAGAGAATCATTATTAATAATAGATGTTCATCTGCATGAGCAAGCCTAATGAAAAAGCTTAGCAATACTGGTTGGGCTAAAATCAGCCTGGGATAAGAGGTCGCACCTCCACTGACCTCAGTGGAGTTGTGCCTGAATTTGATTACTGTTTTTAACATTCAAAAACACCACCTAAAAGAGGAATTTAGTCACCTTGTGCAGTAATGATGGTTCTTCGAAATGTATGTCCCTATGGGTACGCCATAGGGACAAGATGTGCTTGCATTCCTGCACTGCTGATCGGAGAACTTAGATAGCAGTGCCCATGCAGCACACACATGTGCTGTCTCCTCCTTGTGGTCTGCCACGAAGCTAACCAGTTTTGCTCTGGCAAACCCGCCTTAGTTCCTTCTCTACCGCAGAGTCCCTGACAAGAACTATGAAGCAGAGAAGAGGAGGGCAGGTTGTGGAGCACCCATAGGGACACACATCTTGAAGAACCATCATTACTGCAGATTTCCGGGATGGGGACATCCTTGAAGAAGGCGACAGAGGAGGAAACCGATATCTTGGAGTGTGTAAAGATTGCAGGTGGAGGTACGAAATTGTGAGCCTGATAACAGGCTTAATGCAGCTTAAGGCCCATTTAGAGAGTCTCTGGGTTGATATCGCTGGTAATATCTATCCAAAATGAAGAGGAAAAACCTAGGAGATTTCCTAAAAGCATTTGTCCTGTCCAAGTAGAAGGCCGGGCTCTCCTTACATCAGTGTGTGTAGAATGGCTTCCCTAATATCCTGGTGAGATGATAAAGGTCAGGAGGTGAATGAGCCTATATGAGACATATGAAAGTCCCAAGTCACACTGGGGATGAACTTCGGTTGTGGTCTGAGCGTAACCTTGATTTACTGTAAAGGGGGGAGATGCACCATAAGAGCTGCTATCTCCCCTATCCTTCTTGTTAAGATGGTGAGGACCAGAAAAATGTCTTCGTTGAAAGGTCCATGAGTGAACAAGTGGCAATGGGTTTGAAGGGCGGTCCGGTCAGTCCTTTTAATACTAAATTGAGGTCACATGGTGGGGCAGGATGTCTGGGTTGGGAAAGAGGTTCACTATGCTTTTAAGGAACCTCTTTGTAGTTGGGCGTGTCGGAAAACTGAGTGCCCTTCTATTTGTTGGTGAAAAGTCACTATTGCCACCAAGTGTCAGAGGGGTAGTCGTGTTAGTCTGGATCTGTAAAAAGCAACAAAGAGTCCTGTGGCATCTTATAGACTAACAGATGTATTGGAGCATAAGCTTTCGTGGGTGAATACCCACTTCATCAGACGCATGCCACCAAGTGCACCTGGAGCGAGCTAAGAGACAGTCTGAGTTCTTAACAGTCAATAGACTATTGGTAGAGAGCAGATGTCGGGGTAATCAAACCTGAAAACTTGTCCGCTTTTGTAGGTAAGTACGATGGTTAGTCACTTTCCTGCTGCGTGTAACACTTCTTGGACCTCTGCAGAGCAGGATCTCTCTGTGTGTTGGAACCATAAAGGAGACGGGCTTTGAGCCACAGTATCCATAGATTGGGATGGAGAGTGCATCCTTTGTTCTGCGAGAGGAGGTAAGGAGCGAGTTGAAGAGGGATTGGTGGAGACACATTGCCAGTTGTGACAAGAAGGGGTCCCACGTCTATCTCGGCCAGGTTGGAGCAATCAGTATGAGGTTTGCTCTTTCTCTTTTTATTTTCAATAGGACTTTCAGCAAGAGAGGAAAAGGGGGAAGGCATAAAAAAGGCCCTTGTCTCATGAAAGAAAAAGAGTGTCCCCTAAGGAGTGCTGTCTGAGGCCTGCTGTGGAGCAGTATCCTGGGTATTTCTGGTTCAGGTAAATGGTGAACAAGTCTATTATCGGTGTCTCCCATTGTCGGAATATGTCATGGAGTATCACTGAGTCCATCTCCCATTCATAGTTGTGTGGGAACTTAACGGTTGAGACTGTCTGCTGTTGTGTTGTGCACTCCCAGGAGGTATTGTATATTGCTGATATTGTAATTCTATGGGAAATGCACCAGTTCCACAACTTTATTGCTTCCATGCAAAGAGAGGGCAATCTGGGTCCCCCTTGATGATTTAAGTAGTACATGCTCACTATGTTTTCCATCATGACCTTCGTGTGTGTGCCTCTGATCAGCATAAGGAAGTGAGTGCACACACTCCTGACTGCTCTGAGTTCGAGCAGGTAAATGTGAAGACACACGTCGGAGGGTGACCATTTGTCCTGTACTGTGAGGTTGTTGAGAAGTGCACGCCTATGAGGGATGCATCGGTGGTGGTGAGAAGTGACTGAGGAGGTTGTGCAAATAGGATCTCCATGCAGATGTTTGCTGGATCCTTCCACCAGTTCAAGAATTGTTTGACCTTGGTGGGAAGTGAAATTGGTTTGTCGAGGCTGTCTTTGTTCCGTCTGTAAACCAAACTGCACCATGACTGGAGGCATCTCATGTGAAGTCTAGCATGAGCTATCACAGATACCCCATGACCATGTGCCCCAGAAGCTAAAGGCAACATCTGGCTGATATTTGAGGGCTGGTTCGCACTATTTCTATGAGCATGGAGAGACAGAGGAAACTCTGTTATGGAAGGAGTGCTCTCACTTGGACAGAGTCAAGATTGGCTCCTATGAAATCTAATCTCTGTACTGGGGTTAATGTCAATTTTTGTATGTTGATTTGTAGGCCCAGGTTTCTGAATGAATGCACAGTCATATAGGTAACCTGTCGAGCTTCATTGAGGTAGCACACCCAGAGGAGACAATTGTCCAGGTAAGGGTAGATCATGATTTCTTGGGAGCATAGTGGCCGCCACTACAGAGAGAACCTTGGAGAATACTCTGGGAGTCAATGAGAGGCCAAAGGGGAATACACATCATTGGTAGTTGTCCTGCCCTCTGAGATATCATCTGTGGGATGGCAGGATTGAAATATGGAAATAAGCATCTTGGAGGTCGAGGGCTGAGAACCAATCTTTCTGTTCCAATGCTGGAATAATTGCTTGCTAAACTGAATTTTTGAGCCTTGACAAATTTGTTGAGTGCTCTGAGGTCTAGTATGGGTCTCCAACTTCCCTTTTTCTTAGGTATCAGGAAGTAATGAGTAAAAACCTTTGTCTCATAGATGTTGAGGTACTGGTTCTATGGCTCCTACACATAGTAGGTGGTCCACCTCTTGTCCTAACAGGCTCTTGTGAGAAGGGGCCCTGAACAAGGACAGGGAAGGATGTTGATGAGGAGGGCAGGAGGTGAAATGGATAGAGTACCTATCACAAATGATCTCTAGCACCCATTTTTTGGATGTTATCCATTCCCACATGCTCTGGAACAGAATAAGGCGACATCCATAAAGATGCGAAGGGTTGGCCGCATTAGATGGTGTTGAAGGGGGTGGTCTGACAGCACCCCTACCAACCCACCAAAACTGACATGTTTGAGGTGGATGGTTGGGAAAAAGCAGGTTGTAGGTCTGATGATTTGAGTTTTGAGAACCTAGACTTCCTCCTTTGTGGATCGTAGAAGAATTGGGTTGGGTAGTGTGCCAAGCGAGATTTGAATGAGGGCCAAGGGCTGTATTTTCTCATCTGTCCAGGTGTGTAAATTCCTAGTGATTGGAGTAGCCCTGGAATCTTTAGGTGTGTGGAGGGAGGCATCTGTCTTTTCTGCAATCATTTTGTGCCTTCAAAGGGAAGGTCTCCATCTCTGTCTGGACTTCCTTGGGGAAGCCCAGAAAGCGTAGCCAAGAGGCTCGCCTCATCATAAGGGCAATGCAGATGGAACGCGCTGCTATATCAGCTGCGTCGAGCGCTGACTGAAGTGCCCTCTTGGCCACCAGTTGTCCTTCACTGAGGATGTCTCTAAACTGATATCTGTGAGATTCTGGAAGCTGTTCAATAAAGGAATTGAGTTTTGAGTAGTTGACAGTCATATTTTGGTAATCTGTGATGCTGAATTGTAGTGTGGCAGATGAATAAGATTTCTCCCAAATAAATTGAGGCATTTCCAATCCAATAGGGGATGGATTTCGTCCGATGTTGTTGACCTCTGGAATTTATCGCATCCACAATGATCAAATTAGGGGGTGGAAGGGAGAAAAGAAATTCTGTGTCCTTTGCTGGCACATAATATTTCTTATTAACCTGCTTACAGTTTGGTGGGGCTGATGCAGGGGTCTGGGTCCAAGAGAGCCTCATTGATGGGGAGAACTACTCTGGATGAGGAAGAGGAGTGCAAAATGTCCAGCAATTTATGGTGTGACTCTGTGACCTCCTGTAGCAGTAATTGCAGCGTGTCTGCCACCCTCTGAGCTAGGTCTTGAAAAAGTTTAAAGTCGTCCCCCAACGACGGCAGAGTGGGTATCACTGCTTCATTTGGTGAGGAAGATGAGATGTTAGTCTGAGGTGTAACCTCTTCCTCAATGTTGGCCTCCTGTTCTTCCCTCATCTCTTCAAGAGGCTCAGAGGCAGAGGGAGGGCGCCTCATAGGTTCCTGGCAGGCCATGCTAGAATTGCGGGAGCCAAGATGTCTATATTCCTGCCAGAGATCCTAGTAAGGCCACTGGGATAATGGGAAGAGTCCCGGTGGTTGATACCATGGTTATTCATGCCAGGGAGGCTGAGGGTCAGATGGACATTATGCCTGAAGAGGTCCAGCTTGGTAATGGAAACTATAAAGTGCATGAAAGGAGCGACAGGAGACTACCTCCTCCTGCTCACTGTCTGAATCCCCACTGGAGAATGGGTGTGCAATGAATGATGCCGAAGGGGCATCTGGAGCTTGAGGAGCTGTCCCAGAGCCCCAGTACAGAGTAGAGGAGACTCAGGTACATCAGACACTGTGAGGTCTCTTGAGTATCTGAAGTCGAGTGGTGCCATAAATATCGGTATTGGTGGTGGTTGTCGGTGCCAGGACAACTGTACTGATGGAGTTGGTGATGTAGTCCAGATTAAATGATCCAACAATGTTTGGTCTACCATTAACCATACTGATGCCATTGTCCACACTGATGGAGTCTTCCCAAAGGCAAAGTTTTTGCCTTTATCTTGCCCAGTCGATACGAATGTTTCATTGCCTGTGCCCAATGGGTCCTTAGGCAGTCCCATGTGCTCCATTGGGATGGTACTGTGCGAGCTCTGAGTATCGCATTTGGACAACTTCAGTGCGGTCAGTACTGATGATACCGAACAAGCCGGTGATCTTTTTCAGCTGGTTTGGGGCTCGCTCTGTGGACTCATAGCTCTCTTTTTAGAAGCCTTTTGTGAGTAACTCATAGTTGCCTTCTTAGGCTCGCCTCCCGTGGATGTAGAAGGCTGTGGTGAAGATTCCCGCCATCTGGGTGAATCTTGATGCAGGTCCGAAGGCAGTTGGAGAGCTGCTTCCATTAGAAGAAGTTTAAGCCTCAGCTCTGTCCTTTCGGGACCACAGTTTCAACTGTTGGCATAAAACACACTTCTGGGGAATGTGGTTTTTCCCAAGGCAACGGGCAGAATGAGAATGTCCATCCATCACTGGGATGGCTTCTTTGCAGTTTAGACACCTCTTAAAGCTGGGTGAATCGGGCATATCCCATCCTGGGATGGTCTCTGGAAAATTAGGAGGTGGGGGGGGAACTTCAATAAAAATTGATAATTTTTTTAAAGAACGAAAAGAAAAGAAACCCAAAGGAAACTCTAATTAATATCCAGAAAAGAAACTAAAAGAAATGATTAACACGTATTTAGAGGATTAACGATCTGACAAACGGACAGCTAAAAGCTCCAGCGCTAGCCGGGGCGACTGAGAAGGAACTGAGGAGGGTTTCCTGGTGTAATGCTGGTTAGCCTCGTGGCAGAGCACAAGGGGGGACAGCACGAGTGTGGGGCAAACAGACACTGCTACCAAAGTCTTCCGATCAGCAAGCACGCCTACAGTGGAGCACCCATACAGACACTACTTGAAGAAGAAATTCTGGTTCTGGACTAGAATGTGCACAGTGCCTGCATGGATAAGGGAGTAGGGAGGAGCCTCTCCCACTTTGCACCCCGGCTCGATGGCAGTCTTTGTGTTCTCCTGAACACATGGACTACTTGTAGCTAAAGTCACTGCCAATTTGATGCTCCAGGGGAGGCTGGGCCATGAGGCCCAAAGGGAATACATGCTGTACAAAGGGAATACATGCTGCACTCTCAGCATGGATGATGCAGTGGTCATGCTCCCCTAGGGCTCATGGAAGAGTTGTGTCAGTCTATTACTATTCTATATGGAAAATGACTCCCTCTCTCCATAGTACCTATATAGAAAATTAGGGAAAGGAATGTTGTTATAATGCTAACTCCAGTAAGACTGAATAGGACGGTTCTTCTGTTCACTTGAAGTTCAAATTAAAATTAATATTCAAGACAGAGAGAGAGAGAGAAAGAGAGAGAGAGAGACCAAAAAAAAATCTGATACTTAAGAACATGCTAAAATAGTACTGTGTCAAGGATAAACCCACAGAAGACAGAGTATCATAAGCCAAGGGCATGGTATCTAATGATCTAGTTTGTCTAGACACTGCAGCCACATCTATAACTTATCAGGGAATTTCAAAACAATGTCTAATGTAAAATATATACCATACTATGTGCTACAATGCCTAGAGACAACAGGATGAGTTGAGGACGATGGAGCAATCTTGCCTCAGAAATTCCTGAGATGTTTGTTTCTCTGGTCGCTAATGTATATTTGCTTTTAAAAAAAACAATTCTTTATGTAACAAAACAAGCATGTGGTCAGGCACCCATCATAGAATTCCTAGGTCTAGATTTAATCCTTGGGGAAATGATCAAGAGAAAATTCTTTCCACATTGCAACCCATATTCCAAGTGATTTGTATGTGTGTCTTCCTTTCCCCTTCTGCTGTCCATACAGCTCAGCGCTGCATGATATTTTTGAGCAGGATGTTGGCATGTTGTCTCTTTAAAGGCCTCTTTAGGTACAGAGATGCACAGGCCACAGCCATGGTCAACACACACAGGACAGATATCAATTAATAACTAAAAATAAGAACTACCAAAAATGTCCTCTGTTCATCAAGGTTCACAGCTGCAGAGAAGTTCAGAGCAGGCAAAAAGCCATTCAAAGAACAAGTACATGAATTAATCCCCATTCCTTTGTTTATTCCCTCCTGCCCAACCCTTCCACTTCCTATGCACAGTTCATCTGAGGTCTGAGCAGCTGCACATGCACTTCTCAATGTGTGGTAATACAATATACCTTACAAACAATCCTATGGTTCAATAGTATGGGTTGTTAATGTTTCTTCCTTCCTTAAGGGCCACAGAGTTTTCATTAGAGCTTGCCACGGAATCATGTTGATTTCACATATTATCATTCTCAGCCTGTTTGTGTAAAAATAATTCATGTTTCATAGCTATATTGTGTACTGAAACATACAACATGCCAGAAATAACTCGCATACTTTAGAAGGTCTGTATGGTAGTATGCCATCAGATTTATCAAGGCATCTAAAACACTTTAGACTTTAAAAGGTCCTTTCAGTGACTGATCTAGTTAATTTGTGAGCCTAACTAAGGTATGTCTACACTACGGGATTACTCCAAATTTACAGAATTTGATTTTTGGCAACCGATTGTATAAAGTCGAGTGCATGCAGCCACACTAAGCACATTAATTCAGCGGTGTGTGTCCATGTACCGAGGCTAGCGTCGACTTCCGGAGCGTTGCACTGTGGGTTGCTACCCATAGTTCCCGCAGTCTCCCCCACCCATTGGAATTCTGGGTTGAGATCCCAATGCCTGATGGGGCCAAAAATTTGTCGCGGGTGGTTATGGGTAAATGTCGTTAGTCAATCCTCCCTCCGTGAAAGCAACGGCAGACAATCATTTCGCGCCGTTTTCCCTGGATTGCCCAGGCAGACGGCATAGCACGGCAACCATGGAGCCCGTTCAGCCTTTTTTCACTGTCACTGTATGTCTACTGGATGCTGCTGACAGACGCATTACTGCAGCGCTACACAGCCTTTGCAAGTTAGCAAAGATGGTTACCAGCCATACTGTACCGTCTGCTGCTTTGCAAGTTGGCAAAGATGGTTACCAGTCATACTGTACCGTCTGCTGCTGTCATGGGTGCTCCTGGCCGGCCTCGGTGAGGTCGGTCGGGTGCGCCTGGACAAAAATGGGAATGACTCCGCAGGTCATTCTCTTCTTTAAGTTTTGTCTAATGGAGAGTCAGTCCTGCCTAGAATATCAGGCAAGCCTACTAAAGAACCAGAGAGGCAAACGGCCGCTCCGGGTCAGAGCCCCAGACATCCCGCAGAAATGATGAGCTACATGCCATTCTAGGGAGTGCCTCTACAATAACCCCACCCGTTGCTTTCCTCCTCCCCACCCCTCCCGGGCTACCTTGGCAGTTATCCCCCCATCTGTGTGATGAAGTAATAAAGAATGCATGAATTTGAAACAACACTGACTTTATTGCCTCTGCAAGCAGAGATCAAAGGGGGGAGGGGAGGGCAGTTGGCTTACAGCGAAGTCGAGTGAACCACCATTCTGCATTTGCTCAGCCTATAGCTGAAAATGGGAATCTGTGATAAGCACTAGGATAGACGCACAGGCAGGACTGAATCTCCATTTGTGTGTGGGCCTTTGGTTGACACTGGTAAAATACAAAATGTCCCAGGATATGTATGTTGGGGGACAGTTCTAAACGGCAGCTTTATTTTTTTATTTGCAGCAAAATGTAGAGGTCTAAGTATCTGATTGTGAGCCCTGGGAGCAAGGGATAGGCTGGGGTAGGTGCAACCGCGCGGTGCTGCTGACTGGGAGAGCAGCCTGAGGCAGAAGCCTCCAGCTGGCATGATATTGCAGGCAGGACTGAATCTCCATTAGACAAAACTTAAAGAAGAGAATGACCTGGAGTCATTCCCTTTTTTGTCCAGGCGCCCCCGACCGACCTCACAGAGGCCAGCCAGGAGCAGCCCTGGGACAACGATGATGATTACCAGTCATACTGCACCGTCTGCCGTCCGCAAGGCATGGCAAGGCAAGGGGATGCTGCTGTGTAGTGCTGCAGCACCGTGTCTGCCAGCAGCATCCAGTAGACATATGGTGACAGTGAAAAAAGACGAGAAACTATTTTTTCCCCTTTGCTTTCATGGGGAGGGCGGGGGGGCTGACAACATATACCCTGAACCACCTGCGACAATGTTTTTGACCCTTCAGGGAGCTCAACCCAGAATTCAAATGGTTTTCGGAGAGTGCGGGAACTGTGGGATAGCTACAGTCATCAGTCGCCCCTCCCTCCGTGAGCGTCCATTTGATTCTTTGGCTTTCTGGTACGCTTGTCTCAGCTCCTTAAGTTTGGCCCTGAGAATGCTTCCTGCACAGAGGTACACCAAGTCATTTATCACTAGTGTAGTCTTGGTGTTGGGGCTCTACACACTAACCCTGCTCCCGGTTCCCAGTACAGGGGGCAGCTTGGGGGGGCTCGTCAGTGCACTGCACTACAGCTGTTCTCTGCTTTCAAAGACCCCTGTCCAACCCTGGAAACTAGAAGAGAGATTATGTAGCCTCAGGGCTCCTCTCATTTATACCAGAGACTGGACATGTTCTTGTTTAGGGCTTGTCTACACAGGGAAATTAGTGTGCAAGAAGCTAGGATGCACATTTAAAGCACACTAGCTACTCCACCCTAACTGCCCCATGAGCATTCTTACTGCCCAGTAAGAGCGCCCGCCGGCGGTATAGCTTAGTACACGGCCAAAGTGCATTACGCTAATACACACAAAGGAACGGTTAGTGCACAGGTAGAGTGTTCGCAGGGGGAGTTAGTGCGGAGTAGCTAGTGGACACCACCTACTGTGGGCTTCCCCCCCCCCTTAGGCTCTCCCTACCGCCTATCTCTAAGTAAACCAGGGGTAAAATGCTTAACGGGCTAAGTTTTCCCACCCACCACACAGCACAAATACCAAGCTACTTCCTAGAAGTCTCTGTGAGGGAGCTGGGGGAATAAATCCTCCCCCATCAGGCTGGCAGTAGTCTCTGTGGCCCAACTATATCCACTCTGTGGGTAGAAGGATTGGGGCGCTGTGTAGCAGCAAATCTCACAGCTTCACCTGGCCTCCATGTACCCCTCTCCCCCCCCACGGATATGAAGGGAGCCTCTGCAGAGTAGAGCTTGCATATACCCCCTGCACAGCCCGCCAAACCGTGCCCCTCGCCCCATAGCTGAATTACATTGGTTTCACTGCCCAGGGACCTGTATGAGCATAACCATGGGAACAGGATTTGCACCTACATGCCATTATTACAGCCTGAAAAGCTAGCCCTCACTGCAGATCTAGTTTTTGGCTGAAGGATATTTAATTGTATTTGATCTTAAGAAACATTAGGTTATAGGAATATAGACTGGTTGGGTTTGAAACTGTAAAGAAAAGGTATTTAGGTTAAAAATGCTCCTGTGATCTGAAATAGAGCACTAAGCTGACTTTACATCCTGGGTTTTTTTTTTATCATTTTAATTTTGAAAGAGGGCAAAACTTAACAACTTAATTATGACGTATTGGAAGTGCCACTCGATGACTCTCTGTAGCATTTTAGAATCCAAGAGCGATCACATAAAGTACATTTCCTTAAAATCAAGTTCACTCCCGGGTTGAAACATATTTCCTGTTTTCTAACGGAACAGAAGTGTACTCATAACTTTCTGTGGAAAGTTTTCAGGAGAGCAGTTTTCAAACAAGGAAAACATCAGTATTCTTTCCTATCTAAAATGGAGTTTGCCTTTTAAATTAGCTTCCAAACCCAGACACACACACACTGGTCTAAAATAATATCCCATTTAGACTTTGGCACCAAGCAAACCGATTTAGACTCTGCCCCACTAGGGCTTGAAACAATGTTTAAAATTGTTTTCAAATAAAGTTATGGCCAAATATGATTGTAAAGAGGCCTTATCTACGCTATAAAATTTACAGTGTTTATGCTCTGAGCTTAATCAAAGCAAAGGCCTGACCATTTTATATTATATTTTGATTTTGCCTTTATGGATGGGGCTAGACAGCGTTATAATCATATTAATGAATCATGTTGGCAGCCATGCTGTTTCCATTTCCTTGATGTTTCAGAATTTCTGAAGTCAAAGGGTCATTTCAGCCGAAGTGAAACTCAGCCCAAATCTTAAAGCGTTGACAGTTTTAGGTCAACATTTTGCATGTTGTCCACTCAAACCCATACACTGGTCCATGTTCTCTCAAAACTTGGTTTAGCTACCTGAACCTTCTGTGGACCTCAGTGAACTTGGCCCAAATTTATAGGCATGTTCCTCACAGGACCTGTGTTAAAATTATGAGTTGTGGGTCCTCAGGACTTCTCAGGATCAGTCCCCAGGTTTGTAATGAAATCCAAACCCAGGCACGTCACAGCAGGTTTCCTTTCTAAAGGTTCTCCCCACAGCTCCAATTGTAACATGATTTGCATCCACACAACAGGATTCCATGTTACAACTGTGTTTACAGAGCATGTTGTAAAGCCAGCAGTACCAAGCAGCAGTCTCTGGGGTACAGTTTCTGCTACCGGTGATGTTTGAAAATAATCTGAGCAGGGGGTGGGGAGGGAAAACCAGGGATGAGCTCAGTTTTTGAACACTGCCACTGTGTGTATTATTTATAGATCAGAATCTTGATTCTTTCCTGTTTAGGTTTTAAGAAAAAATAAAGGAAATGGGGAAGAGAGAGAGAGTTTTACGAACCACAATATTAATAGGTATTTTCCCCCCCAATAAAATTAAAAGCAAGACTACAAAACAGGCACGTCTGGATTTAAGCATTCCCCTGCTCTGGGCCAGATTCTGCATTCTTTGTGCACCCAGTGGATCAAATCCTCAGCTGCTCTAAATCAATATAGCTCTGTTGCAGCGATCTGCAAGCCAAGCCTTGCAGTGTTGTGCTAACGAATGCGAGAACTAGTGAAATTGATGAGTCCATTTTAATTGTTGAAGCTGATTAGCAAGTGCAATGAGTAAGCAAATAGCAGAACCGGTGAAAGTTTTCCATTTCATTTTTTTCTAAGGTCTTATTTGTAAAGGCCAAGATTATAAAACAATGAGTAGTGATTTTGGGTGTCTCAGTTGTTTGATGCACAACTTGAGACAGCTGAAGAGGGCCTGATTTTCAGAAAGAGCTGAGCACCCATCCTCTGAAAACCAGGCAGGGTGACCAGATAGCAAGTGTGAAAAATTGGGACAGTGGTGGGGAGGTAATAGGTGCCTATCTAAGAAAAAGCCCCAAATATCGGGACTGTCCCTATAAAATAGGGACATCTGGTCACCCTAAAAACAGGCCATTTTAAGCATGTCTCAAGTTGGGCACCCAAGCAATTGAGGGCTCCAAAATCACTAGTCACTTCTGAAAATCTTGGCAAAACACAGCTAGGGAAACTTTTTTTAAAAATGTGATCTGGTTTTCCAATCTTCCCATCTCCTTTTCCAGACGCACAATCAGGCTTAAACTTTGAATTTCCTACAGTAGCTTTCACTGTTTTGTATCACAACCTGAACATTAATATACACAATGCTTACTTTTCGGTCAGAATTTCTATTCCAATGAAGCTAATAAATTAAAGATGAGTTAGTTCAATGCCGAGTGGCTTAATATAATAGACCTTGTGTGTTAATCCTGATGTACATGGTACTGGGTGTTTTTTGTTTTTGTACGCTGCTGCCTAGTAGATGTGCTTAGTTAGGCAAGAGTAAATAAATCAGAACAAAGGAATGAAAGTATTGGGGCTTTAGGAAAATTGTGTTTTAGAAAAAACTTGGCTTGCCATTAAGGGCAGTATTGCACTAAGATGCATTTTTGAGATATAGGTGTAAGAGATCCAGACAAAATTGTATAAATAATCCAGGAACCTGCAGTCTGTGCAGTCCTCAAGTAATACTGCAAGCCACTGTGCCTTCTTAATTCCTATTCCAACAGACCAGATGGGTACAGTGTATTGAAACAAATATACTGGAGAAGCGGCTGCACTACTAATCTCTAAGGGCTAGTGAAGCTCATTAGAATGCGGACTGAGATTTAAAAGAATCAAAATTGACCCAGGTATTTGACATATTGTTTTGCAGGATCAGGGCTTTCCAGTGTCAGTAGACATGCCTATTGCAAATCAATGTCAGTCAGCTGCAAATGTGTCAGCTTGAGGAGTGAGTTATCTTTAGCCGAGCTCCATACATCCCCTACACATGCGTTAGTGTGGAAGAGCTGCAGTTTTCACGCGAAACGATGATCGGGAATGCTTCCACACGTCACTCTCGGCCCCTGGACAGGAAGGAGAGCTCCCCATTACTCAACAAAAGCTATGGTCAATATCGGAGTGGTATTGACAAGCACGTAGGGCCAGATTTTCAAAAGGTATTAGGCACGTAGTAGATTTTTCAAAAGGAAGCATGAAGGTCACGTGCACAAGATAGAAATAATTTACTCCTACAGGTGACGTTTTTCTAGCAGCTATTGAACCTGGGAGTTAGATGCATAACTTGCTCCAGTGTTTTTAAAAATCCTACTAGGGTCCTAAATACCTTTGAAAATCTGGACCTTAGGGTTTTGTACTAGTGCCCATCATTGCAGTACCTGAGACTAGATCCTAAAAGGTATTTAGGTATCTAACTCCTATTGAAAGCCGTAGGTGCTAAGTGCCTCAATAACTTTGAGGCTGTGGTCCCGAGAGCCCAACTGGAGTGGAATCTCCCCCCAGAGTCTCTTGGCTTGTGGGATAGAGGCCATGGCATGGGAGAGATTTGGGGCTAACATAAGAGGAGAGGAACAAGGGCATTTGCTGAGATTTAGCAGAGATGGGCAGCCCTGTCCATAGATCTTATGCAAATCGGACTATTAATACATATTTCCAAAATACATTTACCTTGTGTTTTAATCCGGAACTCTTAGCTTTTGCCTATTGTCATAACATCCCTTGCGCCATATGTGTCAAGCTTAAATAAAAATTACCAATCAATAACAAAAGCAAAGACACTAAGAGCTAGATTGTGACCTGGACAGCACAGAATCCTACCTTATATCTTTATGCAGGCGACCTGGTCCTTGGCTCTAAGTGTGAAGGAGAAAGTAGAGTTAAGGTGCCTTCTTACTTTCTCCTCAGAACAAGTGGGCAGAAAATGGGTGGGGAATAGGATGAGGCCTGGTGACTGCTTCAGGCCAGCAGCAATTATTAAAACCCTAGATCAAGAGTTGAGGAGAAGCAAAGAGAAAATTGTGGCTTCTTGAGACACTTCTGCAGCTAGGGGTTGTGCGCTACAGACACAATGTAGCCCTAAGAGTTTAAGTGACAGTGTCCCATATAAACAGATCATGCAGTCTAGATGTGTGCACAGAGGGCAACATCAGCATGCAGATCTCCCCTCTGTGGAGAAGGGGGAGGCCCACCATCTCCAAGGCACTGTTTCTCCTTCCACATTCACTTCTAGCCCCCCTGAATACTTAGTCAGCAAATATCACTGAAAATATTGTAAATGGTAAATCACATTAGAGTATCAGAGGGGTAGCCGTGTTAGTCTGAATCTGTAAAAAGCAATAGAGGGTCCTGTGGCACCTTTAAGACTAACAGAAGTATTGGAGCATAAGCTTTCGTGGTCTTAAAGGTGCCACAGGACCCTCTGTCACATTAGAGTGACACTGTCCCACCTCCTGCTACAGGACTTTCACACCTGAACACAAGGCTGCAATGGGACTAAGTGAAAGGTTCTTTAAGCAGAACACAGAAAAAAATGTAATGCTAGGCGGCTGAGAGAGCGCCCTGACGTTCGTTGACCCAGAGGAAGACGCTGGGCAGCTATGTAAGGATGCCTTCTCATTAGCTCTATGCTGCAATTCAAAGATCAGGCCATTGATGGGGCCTGAAACACTTGTCTTAAAATTTCCTATATGTATCTCCACAGCCATTCTGAAATCTCACGCGCTCAGCTGGGCTTCAGGGCTCAAACAAGGATTCCCATGAGTGGCCAACAGGAGTGCTAGAGACAAGTCCACAGCAACATATGAAAATGGGGCGTGAGTTTTGCTTTGGTAAAAGTGGGACCTGATGGCAAACAGTTCTGAGAACCACTGCATTCGGGGCTTATTGCTGCAGGTGAGGGAACCATTTTTTCTCATTTCAGATGGAGGCAGAAATAGGAAAACACGCAAAATCTAGGCACTTAGTCAGCATGAAGGAACTGCAGGCACTCTCACCAAGAGGTACGATGACTGCAGCCACGTGGAAGCTTTTAGACAAGGAGGTGTTTTACCTATCACAAGAGACCACTGAAACAGGGTTTATTTTTTAAAAATATGGTGAAATAGCATAACAATGTTCCCAGAGTTGTTCATTGTGAAAATGGGTGTCAGTTTGGCCAGTCAGACCCCATCATTGCTTCAAATGAATGTCTGTGAAAAGCAAATTTAGGGTCTGTTGCTGTGAATCATTTTGGCCCCAATCATGCAAATTCATATGCTCAGGTGGACCATTCACCTGCACAGAGCCCCACTGACTTCACTGGGGGTAGGAGATTGCAGGGCCTCAAGAAACAACATCAGAAAGAAATTTGTTCTGGGTGGAAACAGAAGAACCGCGTAAAAGTCAAGCCAGGCAATCTGCAAAGAGGAAGCAAGATTTAGGTGACCTAACCTATAGCACATAGAGAGAATTCTAGCATTGCCAACCCCACTTGTTCAAAAATCATGAGTCAGTCCCCCCAAAGTCATGAGACTGGCTTAGAAATCATGAGATTAAAATAATGGTAAGTTTTGAGTTCTTTGCTTTGCTTTTTGAGCCTTGGGGTGCATTTGGGTCACATGTTCAAGCTTCAACCATGAGAGCTAGAAACCTTTTTTTTTTTTAAAATGAAAGCTGAGATTTTCTCATAATTACATGATTCCAGGAGCTGTGGCTTCAAGAACACACACCAAATATTGTGGGGCTTGTGATAAAATTGAGAGCGGGTAACACTGGAATTCCAGGGTTGACCAATCATAGGCATACTCACTACAGAGTACTAGCAAACATTCCAAGGCTCAAATGTGTTCATTAATCAAAATTATGTAATGGGCTTTATGAAAAAAATCTGTAAAAACAAAACAAAAAATCTGTTTGCAGACACTTTACCAACGGGAGAAAAAGGTTAAGTTAGTCAGATAAATTACTCTCAATGAACAGCTCCATCATCTCTAGTTTGTACCTTGTACCTTGAAAGAATGTAGAATTATATTATCATGGTTACACCATCTTCAGATCTAATAATTAACACACTCTCTTTCAACCTATAATTTACAACGAGAGTACATGTCACAAAGCTATTAAAGATATGTCTGTGTAATGCATTTATTCCTCATACAGCAATTACATACGTTCATCCAAAGGAAAACTGAGCCGAATCCTCAACAGCAGCAAACCAGGATAGCTCCTTTAAAGCCCTGATCCTGGAAGCCTCAAGGCTGTGGCAACTTGTGCTGGCTTGTAACACACCATGCCCTCTTCCCTGTGATAGGCCTGTCGCATCCCCTGCACTGTAGCAGCAAGCTGTGTCAGGGTACTCTCTAGCCATCCAGTTAAGCTAACTTACAGAGCAGATGGAATGGGGGAACTGGGCCTTTATATGCATAATTTTAACCAGATTATCGTTCAGCTGATGCTTTTGAAGGAAAAAAATGCTGATTCTAGAAACATGATTCTCCTCCTCATTTTGAGAATTTCCCTGACCTTTGATGCTTTAGATCACAATATTTCCCTTGGTTGATTACAGAAAATAGGTGGCAGAGTCTTAATTTTGGAAGCTTTGTCCTGCTTGACAAAAAAGGAAAAGAAAAAAAGAATTGACCCTCTCCCTTCCTCTCTCTCTCACGCCCCCCCCTTTGCCACTTCCATTTGAGAATAATAATTGATTAGTAGTAGTACTGCAGTCTTGTCTAAGAGAGCCAGTCATGAACCATGTCACCATTGTGCTAGGTACTGTACAAACACAGAACAAAAACTGTTATCCTGCAACGTGTATGTAGAGAAATGTTTGTAGAAGATTATAATTTAGAGCACTCTGTCATAAGGGACGGTATTATGAACATAGGAATTTGGAGATGGGTCCTGGAGGCAGGGGGTGTTTGTTTTTCTTTAAGAGAGAAGATGTAGAGATGTTTGTAGAAGATTATAATTTAAAGATGCTGCCTCATAAGGAATTGTGTTCTGAGTGTGGGAATTTGGAAGTGTGCCCTGAAGATAGGGGTGGGGAACACTACATGGCTGTGTGCAGTAGCTCACTGCAGCTGCTCTCCAGTTTGTTTTATTAAAATGTTATTCCTTTCTCATTCACTTTGTTTGTTATTTGGAGATCATTACGGTGTACAAGGTGATGTGAAAATCTATCCTACCAGAGTGGTATAGCTGATTGTGCTATTGGGCTAGCCTCTACTCTGGCCTGTCCGGTTATCCTGGGGAGGGGAGGGATGGGAAGCACTTCAGTAAGGTTCACAAGGAGCAGGGTCACTGGCCACCCAATAGAGCAATCCCTGTTCCACAGAGAAAAGTGCTCTTGGAATTAGCAAAATTGAGGTGGATAGGGGAGGAAGCATCAGCAGACTTTGAACTTCCCCATCCCCTGACAAGGTCAAGACTACGTTCCCCCTGGAGCCTGGCATTCTAATACAAGACACCAGCTTTGTTATGGAGCAGTGGGCAAACCAGATGCTAAGCTTTCTGTGGGGAATGAAAAGGTGGCACAGCCCCATCCGCTAAGGCATGGCTGCACTTCGAGCTCAGAGGTGCACTGTTCTGAGCAAGACAGAGAGATGAGGGAGGTAAAACTCAACTCTTAGTCCACAGGTTGATAGATGAGAGGTCTTATAACTGGCCTATGAGGTCCTCTGTTCAGGACACTGGGGGGGAGACTTTTAATCAGCTAGTGACCTGTTTCTACTGGCCCAGCACAGGCAGAGATGTCAGTGACTATTGCACCTCATGTCTGGAGTGCTAATTATCTGGCCCCAAGGGAATCCCCCAAACACCCCTTATCCTGCTTCCTGTAGCCAGGATCCCTTTTGAACGGATGGACTTAATGCGACTCCTGGAGAAGAGCAATGTGGCATACCAAGACATTCTAGTCAGCCTCAGTTATGCAACCTGCTATCCCAAGGCCATCCCCCGGCATTCCACAAGCACACCTCCTTATCACCATGGCACAATTCATGAATCTCTTCATGCGGGTAGGGATCCCCTAGGAAATTTTATCTCATGAAGGGACTAGTTTTACGTCCTGCATGATGAAAGAGCTGTGAAACCTAGTAAAGGTTAAGACAATAAGGACTTTGATCTACCATCTCCAGAGAGATGGTCCGGCAGAATGATTTAGTCAAACTCCAAAGAGGATGCTGAAGAAATTCATACCTCAGACCCCAGACACTGGGACCAGCTGCTTCCCCCTCTATTTGCCATACAGGAAGAGCCCCAAGCCTCTACCAGGTTTTCGCCTTTTGAGGTCCTGTACAGCAAGAAGCCCTGAGGCATCTTAGACCTGCTTCAAGAAACGTGGGAAGAGTAAGTAAGGACCGTAAGTGAAAAATGTAGTCCAGTATGTTCTCTAGCTACAAGAGAGACTCAAGACTTTATGGGCATTCACTAAAGAAAACCTGCTAAATACACAGCAGCCTCCCCCCCCCAAGTCCTATTATGTGTGTTCAAAGAGGCAAATGAATGTTGTTATTGCTGCTGAGCTCAGAATCCAAGTTAGTAGCCCAAAGGCAGGGGCCCTTTAAGGTGGCGAAGCAGGTGGGCCATGCTGACTGCAAGGTCCGACACCCAGAGAAAAGAAAAAAAACAAACTAACAAACAGATCTACCATGGGAAACTTTTAAAAGCCTGGAAGGACCATGAGGGGGTCCTCATAACTCCTTTCCTACTGGAGCCCGCAATAGGATCTCAGGCACCTGTGACGCAAACGACCAAACCCATACAGAGGGAAAAGGCAGCTAGAAGAGACAGCCCAACTGCAGCAGCTAGTTATCTCATTCCCCACTGTGGTTTCATCCCTACCATGACATGCTCACCTAGACCACCGCCATATCGAGATAGCTCTGCACTCCTCAGCTGCTCCCCATAAAAATGTCGGGCACAGTTTGGGATGAACTACAGATGACGTTGGCATTGGGAGTGGTAGAACAATTGCACAGCAAATAGAGAAGTCTCATTGTGCCAAAGCCTGATGGCATGGAACGCTTCTGCAATGATTATTGAAAGGCCAATGCAATACTGAAATTCGACGCTTACCCAAAGCCAAGGGTAGATGAGCTGTTAGAACAGCTGGGAGCTGCCAGACATATATCCACTTTAGACCTCATGAAGGGACATTGGCAAATACTTTGGACTCTGAAATCCAAAGGGTAAAATTACTTCTTCCATACCCTTTGATTTATCTCAATTCCACCTCTTGTCTTTTGCTCTCCATGGAGCACCAGCAACTTTTTTACATCCAGATAGTTATCTCTAAGAAAAATCCTAATGGAGACAAGGCACAGGTCATTTTTACCTCAGCGTTGCTAGTCAAGGCCAATCCTGTACCCCTCACCTGGGGTTTACCTCCTTAAAACCCATATCTTCCAGGAAGCTCTGCTATGTAGTTCTTGCTCCCTCTGACATCTCCATCCGACCCTTGGGGCCCAACCCAAAGCCCATTGCACTCAATGGGAATCTTTGTGGATCAGGCCTCTGAACTGCTGCTTGTTCTTCGTTCCCGAGATCATAAACCTTTCAGGGAAGGGATTATGTTTTGTAAAGTACCGAGTACATTTATGAAGCTAAAGAAATAATAGGACCATCCCTAGCACATGAATTATGCACTGTTAGACAGCTGCTATACTTCACTCCAGAGCTGGTGAGATTTTAGTAGCGGGTGAAGTGATTCAAACATTATACTGAAGTCCTTATTCAGTGGCAGATTGTGCCTGGCTCATTTGTTATCAGAGGGAGAGGTGGAAGGCGCTTCTCTCTCCTTGGGGGCCTCCTAGGGCTAGGCACATCTCAGAGGTGGTGACATTTCATACGCTACATGCCAAATTCTTGGCTGGTATAAACTGGATCCATGTTAATCAGTGACGATGGGATCTGGGCCAGCCAGGGCAGACAAGTCGCTCCCCACACAATCGGTGCTGAGCACCAAACCTGAGTGGCGCTGGGACTCCATGTGCCAGGTTGCAAAGCCTCTCACTCACATTTGGCTCAGCTGGCTGTCCATCATTTTGGGGACCCTTACAAATGGGGTGAACGCGGGGGCAAACTGCCCCTTTTGCCCCCCATCTGGGCACCCTAAACGTACACTAACAAATATCCCATGCTCCTACGTATGAGGAGGAAGAGAGTTGGCATCAAACTGTGTTAACTAAAGATAAATGCTTACCCTCATCCCAACAAAATAATAGCAATAATCAATCGATATTCAGCACATCTACAGTACTTTTCATCCAAAGATCACAAAATTCTTTACAAAGAAATAGTAACTCCCATTTTACAGAAAGGGAAACTGAGGCACCAAGATTAAGTGTTTTGCCCAACCCCACACAGCATGGCAGAAATGTAATACGGTTTCAAATTAGCCATTTGTAACAATAAGGCTCTAAAGCCCTGAGTCTGTACAGCAAGACACTAGATCTGCAATTTTTGTCAGCGGTAGAGCTACTTAGCACTGTTCAGGTTCCTACAAAGCCTGTATGTGAGTGGGGCCCCATGTGCGAGACTGTGGTCAACTGTCTCTCTCTTGTAATTTCCTCACTAAGTCTGAGTCCTGAGTCACTGAGCTTTGGTCTAAAAATCAAAAGCCCGTTCCTTCTGTTTATGCATTCTGAGAGCAGAGTGATTTCAGACAAGTAATAAAACACTCTAACGCTCATGGAAAATAAATGCTGAGCCCCATCTCCCTGCTCCTCTGCTCCTGCAATTTTCTCAGATGCAGTCACCAATCTGGCCTAAGGCTTGTTTACCCACTTCCAGAACTCTTGGCCTGACAGCTAATGATGCATTAATCACATTCAGAGCATGATCTTTTGTTTCTCCTGCTCGGTAGACATCCGTTAGAATCACAAGAGATTAATTATCACATCAGCTTGATTCAGAAATGTGGATTCCCTCTGTAGACTCATTTGCCATCAGGCATCTTATCAGCACATTCAGAAACTACGGCCATCCTCAGACAAATTAACTGATTTCCCCCATTCATTCTACAGCATCCAATGTAAAACGGCCCACCTTGTGTTTCAATAGTTTGTCTGTCTTGTCACAGTTTCACCATTGTTGGCATGAGAGCCTTCTCCTCTGCAGCACAAACCATCTACAGCAGCCTGCCTCTCACTCGATTTCTGTTCAATCGCATCTGAGAAGGTACCCTTACTCCTTTGCGGACCTATCTTCGTTTACTATTCATTTTGCTCTCAAACTGTTTTACGCTCTAGAGTATTTTGGGTTTTTTTGAAAGATTCAGACTAAAATAAAGGTGCTCTCTATTCAGGTATCTGGGGTGATGAACAAACCTAGCACTAAGTTTTGGGAGGCATGTTCACATGAGCTTGCCCATGGTAGATGAAACAGCTGCATTTCTCCTTACTTCACTGCTTAAAAGAGCTTCGACAAATGGGAATGTATTTGTTCTTGGACTTTGGGACCTGGGCTCAGCAGTCTGGGAGGGCCTGACCCGGCAGTGAGACACCAAGAGTTTGTCTGTGCACAAAGTTGTGCAGGGGGTCCCCGGTGTATGTCTCCCCCTTAGCCGTCGTTTTGCATATCCAATCGTTCATCAATAGGGGAACATGTTTGAATTCACGTAGGTCCCGATCCACAAATCCACCGCTTCACCTTTTGTGTGGCTTTTCTGTGGGTGCTTAGCACCCACTGGCAGCCAGCGCCCGCCCCAGCGCCTTCCGTCCACCACGAAACAGCTGTTCCCCGGCTTGCTGCAGGCACTGGGAGGGAGGGGAAGGAGAGGGACAGCGCACACTCAGAGGACGGGGCGGAACTGGGCAGGAACCGAAGAGGCGGGGCGAGCCATTATTTCTTTGGGGAATAATTCCCCAGTATCCGTCGTTTCAGTATCCGTTGACCTTTTCAAGAATGCAACCCCAACATATACCGTGGACTCCCTGTACCACTTTAGCTATACAGGTATTGTTATACTGGTACAACCCCCTTCTGTGGATGCATTTACATCCATGTAGATGTAGGTGTCTTATATGGGTATCACTCTTCCTGTATGTGAAGGGGAATAAGCTGTACTGGTGTAAGGCACCTTTATACTGTTGTAAGTGTGTCCTCACTAGGGGGGTTGTACCAGTATAACTTCTTTTTTGTCTGTTTTTTAAAAAACAAACAAACTCATACCCCTAATCAAGAGGGTTTTGTGCTGGTTTAACTGTGTTTAGACCAGGTCCAAGAATCTAAGGGGAAGATCAAGAGGTCAATCAGAAGAGAGGGATCGGGGGAAGCATCTCTCTGGATGACTGGGGAAGAAGGTCAAAGGCTCTGAAGGGGTCTGTTTGTCAACTGGCCTGAAATGTTGGTGGATCCAGGCCCCATTTAGGAGCCAATTGTGCCTGAAAGGCACAGCACAAATCTGCCCCCAAAGGGAAGCACTGGGAAGCCTCATGACAAGGACAACTGCAGTTATGTGATAATGTACAGCATGGGGAGGCTTCTTGTACCCGCCGGTCCTGCATATCCGTGCAGCAACCACGAACAGTCTGGCCCTCTCTCAATCCACTCCTGACCCCCACTGGTTCCTCCTAGGGAACTCTGGAGTTCTCCCCTCAAGCCTGCAGGCATCCTATTACAACCATTCTTCTAGCTGAGGAAGACTGGATGAGGCTCTTTTGCACACCCATCAACGCTGCTTCTTGATCACCAGAGGTATTGCTGACTGGAAAATGGTGTCTGGCAACCCTTTCTCCTCCTGTAGGAGCTAAGTTGTCCTCTCACTGCACCCAACTCCTGCCAACCCAGAGTGATCCATACAGAGTAACAGGGACTTAAGTGCAGCACCTAGCAGTGCAAAGTGCCATTGCCAGGCATGATGGAACACACCCCTGTATTCACACCTCGCACACTATTGTAATCATCTTTGTACAAAGTATGCCTTATAAGGTATTATTTGAAAACTCATAATTTGCTGGTCAGTATTGTCTGGGGGAAGAGTCCTGACCTTAGAGTTTGGTCAGTATTCTGCTGGAGCACATGGTGAGAAAGATTGCTTAAGAAACTATCTTAGTTGCAAAACAAATACTAGTGAGTATTATATTGTTATTTTTCTCAAAACCAATTCTGACTTTAATGCCTCATTATGTGCACTCACTTAAAATCTCTTTCTTTGTAGTTAATAAACTTGTTTTACTGTTTTATCTAATCCGGTGTGTTTAAATTGGAGTACTTGATTTAAAATAGCAAACTGGCACATTATTCCCTTACAGGAATAACAGACTTAATATATTTGTACTGTCCAGGAGAGGGGTGGGTGGTACAGGACATACATTTCTGGAGGAAGATCTGGGCCTGGGGATGTGTTGAGGTCACCCTGCAGCATTACCCTGGCTGGTAGGAGCCAAGCTACGGCTGGCTGGCTGCAGCACACGCATCGCTGAGAGAGCTTTCCATGCTGGAGGCTGCTTGTGAGCAGTCCTGGTTGAAGTTTAGAGCAGCAAGGCATTGGAAAGGGCACCCACAGGTTACAGGGCAGGGTGGCATTATTGTGAATTGTGCCTTGGTATGTCACCGCAGGTCATTGGGATAGCTCTAAAAATGCTATTTTTAGTGCATTGAAACAATAACATGCTTTGTGTTTTGATGGGACTCTTTTAGAGCCCAAAGGATGTTATTTAGTAATAGCAGGATTTTCTAGCTGCTGGAAAAGCAGGCGTTGTACCCTTCCCCTCGCCATAAAAGTGACATGAGAGTGCTCTCATCTGGATTTTCACTTCATTACATTTGGAGGAAGCGTGAGACATCGTGTCACTTCTTTGCTCTAAAAAGGCCATCATTCTGCCTACCGTCATAGCCTTACTCAGATTGCAATAGGGGTTAAAAAAATGCTGTCCAAAGCCGTATTTAGTAGTAACCTGCTTTCATTTTAAATATTTGTTAAATCAGATCGAGACGATACACTTTTGATGAACCCTGCACAATTATTTAAATGAAGAGGGTCTAAATTAAACAGTTTTTGACACAATTTCTGAATTATGTATATTATTTAAATATTTCACATTGATCTTCTTTACAGTAAACTTCTGCTCAAGTGTGTATTTTCGATGGGCCAAATCTTGAAGTCCTGACTCAGTGCCAGATTGTGCCTGACCTTATGTGACTATCAGTGTTACCAACTCTTATCACAGGACCCATGTTTAAAAAAAAAAAAAAACCAGCAAGTACGATTGTGTGTTTGTTTTTTTTAAACACCCAGCTCCCGGAGTCATGTTATTATGTGAGAATCTCAAGTTTTCATTTAAAACACAAGAAGTTTCTAGCTTTCATAGTTGCAGAGAAAAGCTTGAAAAAAAGAATCCTAACAGCTCAAGCACCAAAAGGTAAATTAACGCCCCCCCCCAATATTTATTATATGTAAAATCAAATTATTTTGAAGCCAGTTTAATCACTTTTGAGGGTCTGATGCCTTGTTTTTGGAACTGGCAGTTCTGGGGCTTAAATATTGTAGCCACAGCACTGTAAGGGAGCATGAGAAGGAGTTTACTCACTCCTTGTGGCCAGGTGTGGCATAGCAGTTCTCTCTCCATATGGCGCCCCCTGCCGATGGGCACTCCATCCCTGGGGTAGTCCCTTTTCCTGTAACCTCTGGCCAGGTCACGATTTAATCCACATAAAACAGTCCAACATCCTCACAAGAGGGTCTTTGGCCCCAGTGGCCCACATCCTTGCCACAGGTCTTTCCAATGTCCATGTACCCTTCTCCTGACTCATGTCACCTTACCAGTGGCTGGTAGGGGAGCCCAGGCCTCCCACTACTCTGGGTTCCAGCCCAGGGACACTAAAACCAGCTACTAAGGCCTTCACACTCCCACTCCTTGCTGCTGTTTCCATGGGCTCCTTCTTACCCAGCCTCTCTCAGGGTTCCCTTTTAAGCCTCTTACGCGCCCCATACTCCGTCTCTCCACAGAACCCCTCTGTCTCTCCCTGGCTGTCCAAGTTCTACCATACGTTCAGGGCACACCACCAGAGCCTTCTCCACCCCGGTGGCTGCTTTAGGTCTTCCCAGCTACTTGCCAGCCTCCTCTATCCAGGCTAGGATCCCAGGGCTTATTCTCCTCCCACCAGGCTTTCACCTTACCACTTTTCTACTCCCAGAGAGTGACTGCAGACTGCAGCCCCCTTCTATTACAGACTTCCTCTCTTTATACTAACCAGCCTGCTCTTGCCCAGCAGGGCTTCGTGATCAGCTAGGCCTGGCTCTCCTTCCAGGTGCAGCCAGATGACATAACTGGCCTCTCAGGCCCACATTAACCCATTCAGGGCCTATTTAGGGTACACACCCCATCACAGAACACCAACAGTGCCTGAAGCCTGACACAGCAGCACACTGGTTTTCACTGACCAAAGCCTCCCAAAGTGTAGTACTTCTCTAGTGTCTCTCAGAGAACTATTGATTTAAGCTTTCAGCCAGCCTGGCTTTTAATACACTTAGAAGTTTTAATCAATTTGACTGTCTCTTGTTATCATACAAAACAACGGAAGGAACGAAGCTTGAGATCCGGTCCACAAAAACAAACCTTAAGATCCAGACGCAGCAGAGCAGTTCTATCTGTGCGGCTGGACAGTGTTGGGAAATGAATCATTTCATTTAAAAGGGTCTGCTCGCAAGCTTCAAACACCCTCTGAAAGAGGTGATGGACACAAACAGAATAGATTAATGTCAGTCCATGTTTGAAGGTTCTCAGTGAGGATTTTCAGAGGACTAGAAATGCTTGTGGAGGGGGGGAAAAGTAATAAAATCAATTTTACCCTGACAGGCAGGCAAGTTAGAACAGTGGGTCCTTTTTCAGATTGACCGCTCTTCTTGCCTTGCCTTTCCCTGACCACTAACATCCCAGATCTTCAGCCTGGAGGAGCCTCATCAATGCAATGCTGGAGTAAGGGATGCTGAAGAGAGTTTAAAAATTAATCATTAGTGTTTGCACATCTACTTTGCAAGAGATGGAGGATATTTTCTACACTAAGCTCTAAATTCTGACTCAGATGTGATGCCCACACAGGAGCAGAGGGGAATAAACCCCAATACCCTTTATTCTCCTGCCTGGGTTACCTGAACCTTTGGATTGGGTGCACAAAGGTCAGGGGCACTGAATCACCTTACTTCTGCCGTAGGTGAGCAGGGAAAGGTGGGGAATGGATGGAACCTTGACTCTGCTTCCTCCTCCCCACTACACCCAACAGAGCTGAGCCCTGGGCCGCACACTAGGTAGAGGCCAGAAATAAATTACTCCCCCCCCGGAGCCACAATTCCTCCCCTGCACGGTGTTACATGGGGTATGCCAATGGGTATGCCAATCTAGTCTTGCATTTGAAGAACATTTTCTAACTATCCTCACTAAAATCATTTTGCACATTTCCCCAGGAAATTCTAGACTGGTAATGTATTAAACTCCTCTCCCCAATGTGTATGGGAGTTTGGTCATCTCAGGTACAAACTTTGGTGTGTACAGTCTAGTCCTGCTTTTCACACTGACTTGAGGTGTGATCTTGGCCAAATCTCCTAATCTCTACAGGCCAGGTTTTTAAAGATATTTAGGTGCCTAAAGATGCACCTTAGATAGGTACTTAGTGGGATTTTCAAAAGCACAAGGGGTATTAGATGCATAGGCTCACTTGCATAACCCACTAGATGCCTATCTGCATCTCTAGGCACCTAGCTACATTTAAAAATTTGATTTAGACACCTAATCCTATTGACTTTCAATAATACTTAGGGTTTGAACACCTACACCACTCTTGAAAATTGAATGTAGGCACCTAAGTGACTTGGGCACTTTAGATGATTTTTCCCCAAATTCTTTTGCAGCAAATATTTCATCCAGCTCGAACAAAATGAAAATAGCAAACTGGAGGATACACTTCTTTAAAGCACCCGGCTTCCATAACTCTAGAACAGAGTATATTTTTATAAAGTAACAAAAAGTTAAGAATACAAAATGCGAATGACTATAACCATTTCAATGCAGTTTGCCTTCTCCATTAGACTCTGCTGGGGAACGGGATGTGAAGACTGAGTGTTAAGCATGAGGCATCTGGGCTAAAAGGCAAGTGTGTTTATTAGGCCATGATGGGGTTAGGAATCGGAGATATCAGATACAGGCTCATAGGCAAGGTGCTTCTAGTGACAGTAGCTTCAGTAGGTTTGCAACATATGAGCTTCATCCCCATTCACCATTTTGCACAAATCAGGAAAGACCTGCAGATTTGTGTGCACACGCTGCCATTTATATTTTATTTTTGTGGCGGACTTCATACAGATCTTACATCGACAATGTCTATAGTATTTGTGAACAAAAAAGACTGAGTACATTCCTTTCACGTATCATGCAAAGGCAGTCTATATGGAAAGCAGAGGGGATGCAGGCAAATGTTCAAGGAGATGTGACTAGAATAAGCTTTTTCTGAAGTCCTGTAATCACAAGTAATAATTTATTCTTTTTTCTCTTAAGACTCAGAAATCATATTTTAAGTGCCTGCCACAGACTGTCAGCAGCGGCATTTCAAGAAGCAGTTCAGCCTTTATCAACATTCAACAGCATTGTAATTCAGTAATAATTAATGTAACATTAAAATACACTCTTACCTTTCTAGATAACAAAGTGCTCCGTCTTTAATTCATTTCTTCTTTATTGCCACAACATGATCAGCATGAAGTAATTTAATATGTCAATTTCAGTGGAACTTCTAGTGGAATTCAGTCGCAGCTCAAAAAAACACCACCTGCTGTCTGATTGGGTACCACATTCTAGTTCGCTAGAGCTCTTCTTCACTGTACCTAGTGGGTCATCTTTTGAAGTTACCTCGTGTGTCTGTTTTAAAATAAAAAAAATCAAGAAAACATTTCTGTAAAAGCCACACAGTGCATTCTCCATTGCTTTACAGGTTTTATTTTATTTTTTATTTTTACACCAGGCTTTGACTCAGAATGAAGAAGAAACAAGGTTAAAACTATAATTTTTAACCTTTGGAAAGAACGTACAAACTTTTAGGTCAACTAGATGCCCGTTTAGCAGTTTGAGGGCCTGATTCCTACACCCTTTTACTCATAAGAGTAGTTTCATTAATATCAATAGGATTAGCGGTCGGATTTTTTTAAGGGATTTAAGGATTTTCAAAAGTTTGGGGATTTGAACTTCCAAGTGTTTAGTATTTAGTTCATTTAAATTTTATTGCTAAAGAAATCACTCCATTTAAAAATTCACTTCAGTTGGAGTTAGGCATCTAGAGGGATTTTCTAAAGCCTGGGGTTGCTTATCTGTATCGTTAGGTGCCTAAATAACTTTAAAAATCTGGCCTTGTGGAATAAGGACAACAGATAAGATTTTCAAAGATCCTATGAGAGTTAGGAGCCTGACTCCCACTGAATTTCAATGGGATTTGGACAAAACTGCATAAGATGCCTTTGAAGCTCAAGTCTAGATGCATTGGCAAGGACTGCAGGATTGAGGCATCTGATGTCAGCTGCACCAGCCAGGGCTCACTTTCTCCCATTCAGTTCCATGTGCTCTTAACCACTTTGGAAATGCGGCTGCTCCAAATCCCAGCCTCCTGATCAAGAGAGTAATCACAGCTCTGACTACTGATGGGAGACCGCAGCAATGGTGCACCAAGGCTCAGCACACCCCAAGGCCCGATTCTGCCTTGTCAACAGGACTACTCACGTACACTCGGCTGATTGGAAGGTAGGAACAATCAGGCCCTAGGGTAGGAAGGACAAGCTTATAATACCACTCCTAACAACCTGAAGTACCAGTACTAGTGATGTGAATCAAAACCATTGCTGTATCAGTGACTTTAGTAAGCTGTCTGAAGCCAAGTAAGTATTCAGTGTTGTTGGAGCCATGTCAGTCCCACTGTCCCAGGCTATTAGAGACAAGATGAGTGAGGTAATATCTTTGATTGGGCCAACTTCTGTTGGTGAGAGAGACAAGCTTTCAAGAAATTGGTCTAATCAAAGATATTACCTCACCTACTTCATCTCTCTGAAACCAAATACATCTATTACATGCGCATCACATTTGTCTAAGCCAACACTTCTCATACAAATAATGGTGATGTTAAACAGTTTACTGTGCCTTCAGTTCACTTCACCTCCTGTTGTCTGATACTGCGTACAGACATGTGACTTCAGTACACTAGCTCTCATGTGGGACGGAATGCTGGACAAGAAACTTCATTATGATCAAATGACACTACTATTCAACTACATGTCACAGTCCCTTCACTACAGCTATTTTGAACAAACAAGCAAAACAAACAAACCCTTTACCATTTAAAAAGCCTTATTACCACTGAATTGGAATTCCATCAATTTACTTTTAACTAGCAAAAAAATGAAAGGAACACATAATGTTGGCTATGTACAGACCAAGTGCCATAGAAAAATGTAAATATTTCCATGGTCTCACTTGCTTAAAAGATGAAGTATCATTGGTTAAATAGAAAAGAATGTTACCCACCCACAGCAAATCAGATATAATGAGAGGCAGAAAACCAAAGTATTTCTTTAGCTCGGGAATGGAATCTTGTGCATTGTTAAGCCAGAGCCATTCAGTAAATTCTAAGAAATGGCAATAAAGTCAACAAGACACAGATAAATACGAATTCCACAGCACACACAAAGCAGCAGCCTCACTCAGTCTCTGTGCAGATTAAGGGCCAGATTTTCAGTTATTTAGGCACCTAAAGATGTAGATGTTGGCTAGCGGGATTTTCAAAAACCCCTAAACAGGTTAGGCATCTAAATGCCTTTGAAAATCTGGCACTAAATCCCCACCTTGAGGCTGTGTGCACAGCTCTGTTCTGCGGGAACCTCATCTCTAATTTGGTCTAATCTATTCACTTTTCCAACTGTGCCTAGGTTTGTCTCCTGCACTTCCCAGAGTGCAGGTACTATGAATGCTGCCCTGTAGCTGTGGTCTATTTCCCCGCTTGTGTCCTACCATTGCCAATTCCACTTGCCATGTTGCTCCCCTGGATTTTTATTTACAAAAGAGAGATTCTACCTTTTCTCACCACACCTTGGAACATCCTTCTTGACCCTGTAATGCAATCACAGCAGCAGCTGAGCAGTGTTACTGACTCAGATATTGTGACTCGGTGACTTTGAACCTAAGTCATCAAAGAAGAACGTATCTTAGACTGGTGAGGTTCCATAGAGCACACAAGCCTGAGGAGAGATTTTAAGAATCAGTTTCCCCATCGTTTTAGCCATGTAACTGCATATGCAGATGTGGTAATTTTGCATGCATTTGATTAGTTGTGACCATTTGCTGATGCAAATACCAGATCTGTGCACATAGCTGCACACGCCTCTACTTTATGGAAATCTGGCCTTTAATACACAGTTCAGTTTCTTTGTAAACTATGCATTTGTCTTGATTGTTTGTACCAATAGCGGGAGAGCCACAGGAGAAATAAAAGTGTCTTGATCCCAAGTTCCAGGTCACATTATGTGGAGTCACTTGGGGTCTGATCCACTGTTATTCTTCCTGATCTCAATTCTCATCCTTATTCACTTTTATGTTAATTTGTGTGTGTGGTAAATTTGGTGCTCATGAAGTTAAGGACAGATTGCAGTGGCTAAAGCCAAGCATAGTGTGCCAGCACACAGCCAGCTTTTGAACAACGCTCTCCCAATGTATCTCACTCCTGATCTGCAACACGTTGTTATCCAAAATGCTAAAACTTTCCTGTAACTGCCACTAACAACAAATAATAAACTGGGATTCAGACTGGTGTATTGTGATTAGCTAAACTAGAGCGTGATCACACATGACAGTGATCACACATGACCATACGGTTAAGGACCTTTACCACATCACAACTACATTATGGATCGTGCTTCATCACATCTGATCTTTCTCCCCCTTTCATGCTCCATGTACATGGGCCGTTGTACATCCATTTAAAACAACCGGAGGTGTCAGAACACCTAATAGCTGTGGTTGATGAGCACTCTGTGGAGCTTGGGGGTATAGGGTTGTGCTAAAATGGCCTTTGTGCCCCTCCACCTGCGATTCTGGGCCATCTATGTGCTGGTCCAGTCCCTAAATGTAATTTAGAGCAGACTAGAGGCTGCTTTATATTCCTGCAGCTGCTAACAGCTTCAAAGGGCTGATCAACGGCTGGAGATCGCCGGGGTACAGGGACAACATGGCCAGATCCCCCACACTGATTGCAGGAGGCTGGGGTTGGTGTAGGAGCCAGTCTGGAAGATGTATGGCACCTGAGGCTCCTCCTGTGCTCCATCTATACCAGCTTTACCGGTGGTAAATTGTGAAACAGTCAAATACAGTGCAAAGTCTGGCGTGTTATGCTCAGAAAGTCCTGCTTGTCACACAGAAAGACAGTCCTGAGTGGGGTCAGGCTCAACACAGAAAAAACGCAGTTTTCATTTTGAAAGCCAGCTCTTCTGATCCTCCCCCTGGCCTCAATCCATTTCAAAACAGCCAGGAGAATGTTGGCAGCTGCTCCCTCTATCCAGAGAGGAATTTAAAACTGCTGAGCAGGGCCACACAAAATAACCCTCCATCAATAACTTAGAGTCAGTCTTGTTGCCATCCACACACAGAACTCCCACTGGCTGCCAGGAGAGCCCCATGCACCAGAGGGCTGCAGTTCTGCGCTCTGAGTTTTCCATGATGGAAAGATATCAGCTTAACTCAGACATGTCTTCACATCCAAATTCAACAACTACATTGACATGTTTATCGAAGCGCACTCCACCGACTCCTGCTGTTTACAGGCATCCCAAAGAAACTCTTTCAGCATATACTTAATAAAGACACTGATTGGCAAAACATGCAGCCCAGGCCTGTTAACTCCTGACTAACAGAAAACCACTTGTGTGCCAAAAAATAAATAAATAAACCACACGTCAGCAGTAAGAACATGAGCAGCAATCCAGCACCACCATCAGTCCACAAAGCCAAAGGCAGCCTAGGTATTTTTTCCATGCTGTGCCTTTCGTGGCAAAGTTCAGCTGAACTTTAAAAAAAACTCTTATTTTATTCACTCTTTTCTATTCAGGAATTGGCGCACCAGCCACGCACAGCCTGGATCACAGGAATAAGCTTTTCACTTTGATGGATGTCTCGGACAGTGCTATAAACCAGGATTTAACGCCACTGCAGTCAATGTGTTTTACACGTTGTAAGCAAGCCCAGAATCAGGCCTGATGGGACTGCACGCCGGGGTAAGCCTTCATCATGCAAGTCAGGTTTTGCAGCATCCAGCCCCCATTTTAATACTCGTTTCATTATTTTAATTAAAACATTTTCATGTTTTCAATGATTAGCACGTTCACATTTAACTCCAAAGACTGACTCATGCTGGTCTAAAAATGTTAATGGTTTTATCATCTAGACTGTTTAACAATTTAAGGCTGTTTCTTCAAATATCAATTATAGATTTTTTTAAAATTAGGCATCAGGTTATTTCTTTCTCTTAGAATTATTTTGTAATATTGCACCTTTTTCTTTATGCAGAGGTCATAAGAGCAAGTTACTCGTAAATTGTAACATAGAATCATAGAATATCAGGGTTGGAAGGGACCTCAGGAGGTCATCTAGTCCAACCCCCTGCTCAAAGCAGGACCAATTCCCAACTAAATCATCCCAGCCAGGGCTTTGTCAAGCCTGACCTTAAAAACCTCTAAGGAAGGAGACTCCACCACCTCCCTAGGTAACGCATTCCAGTGCTTCACCACCCTCCTAGTGAAATAGTGTTTCCTAATATCCAACCTAGACCTCCCCCACTGCAACTTGAGACTATTGCTCCTTGTTCTGTCATCTGCCACCACTGAGAACAGCCGAGCTCCATCCTCTTTGGAACCCCCCCTCAGGTAGTTGAAAGCAGCTATCAAATCCCCCCTCATTCTTCTCTTCTGGAGACTAGGAACATCTCAGTTTCTATTCAAGGACACCATTTCCAATAACTGCCTAGAGCTAGAAACTCTGTGGGTTATTTGCATCACTAGTGCAACTGCATTGCCTTCATTGGAGTTACACCGGGGTGAGTTCAGTCCTATATTTATATAAGAATATGCTGTGCTGGGCCACTGTTATAGCCGTCATCCTCCCATCCCCTTTTCTTTGTCTATTGTCATCAATCGCTGTGTTATGTGTAATAATGGCCTGATCCTTCTCCCTTTGACATCAGTGAGAGTTTTGCCTTCAAAAAAAGAGCAGAACTGGAGCCTTAAAGCCGCAATCTTGCAAAGACATCCACGTGCGTTTAAAGAAACGCACATACCCAACTCTTTGCAAGACCAAGGTCTCAGATGGTAAGCTCCTGGAGTGTGGCACCACCATGTTTTTAACTGTCTGCAAGGCACCATGCACATGTGTGGCACTGAATAACCAACAGTAATGCCTGTGCAACTACATTCCCTTTGCCCCTTGCTATCTTAAGCAGTCTTCTTGGTTTTCTAGTTAAGAATTCAGATTTGTCTGAGTTCTTTATCCCAGACTTTTTGGGGGCAGATTTACATTTGCCAGAATTATAGAGGCCTTTAGCAGCTCATTAGCATGAGTCTCATGAAAGATTCCCCAGCTGCACAACCTCCTCACGTTTTCATTTAGGTTTTACACTGACTCGTTCTCTTCCTCTTGCTATTCATTACTTCATTTATAGTTCTACCCAGTAAATATGATTCATGTAAGTTTCCCATTTGGTGTACATAGGACTTGTGAAACATATTTAAAATGTAGTTTATAGCACTACTGCCTTGTGCTGAAAACCTGCTAGATCACACAAGCTAAGCAAGATAGGGTGGCTTCACACATGGGTGAAAAACCTTGACCTCACTCATAGAAGTTTTGTCATTGACGTTAATGGGATAACGATTTTGCCCCTAGGTTCTGGCACTGACCCAGTGCCCCAATATCAAACTAGGGGCAGGGCCGGCTCTAGGTTTTTTGCCGCCCCAAGCAAAAAAAATTTTGGCTGCCCCTCGTCCCAGCCCTGGGCTCCTCGCCGCACCCCCCTCCCACCCCACCCCTGGGCTCTCCCCCACCACCCGCACCCCCCTGCCTCCCCAGCCCTGGGCTCTCACCCCCCTGACCCACACCCCCCTGCCGCCCCAGCCCTGGGCTCTCACCTCCCTCACCTGAACCCCCTTGCTGCCCCAGCCCTTGGCTCTCCCACACACACACCCTGCTGCCCCAGCTCTGGGTTCCCCCTACCCCCCCACCATTGCCCCACCCACCCACACACACACCTCCTGCTGCCCCAGCCCTGGGATCACCCACTCCACCTGCACCCTCCTTCTGCCGCAGACCTGGGTCACGGCAGGTCATTCAGCAGGAATTTTAGATGTGCACAGAACACAGACAGGATTGGTTCCCACATGATTACAGAACTGCAGTAAAGTGGATCAATTTTCAGCTTGTGTGCTTGGAGGATATCTGGATGCATATTATAAGACTGTCCTACATAAATGAGGAAAAGTTGAGGTGCCTTTATTATTCTTTTCTTCCACTCTTTCTTTCTATGGGGAATTTCCCAGTGCAATATCACTGTCTTCCTTTTAAACAAACAAACAAACAAACAAACAAAAGGCAATGGCTGTTGAAAATAGCAATTCCAGTCCTAATAACCACTGAGAAGCAGTTCTTGCTCAATTTTATTCTACTTTTTCTACAGCAAGTTCCAGTGGATCAGTATATTTGATTTGGGAGAAATGAAGTAACAGCTGCCCAAACTGAGCTTGAGCACTCCTGAATTTTGAGATGTTCAAATCTGAAAGGCAGGTGCTGGGCGGGAGGGGGAGCCTGTGGCTCCGCAGGGGAGCACGGCAGCATGTATGCAGCAGCGTGTCTGCCGCTGCACGAAGCCAGACACGCTGGTCGGAGTGGCACAGTAAGGGGTTTGGGGGGTTGGAGAAGGGGTAGGAGGTTCCGGGGGGGTAGTAAAGGGACAGGGAGCAGGGGGGGTTGGATGGGGCGGAGGGGGCAGTCAGGGGCAGGGAGAAGGGGGGGTTAGATGGGTCAGGGATTTGGGGGGGCAATTAGGGGACAGGCAGCAGTTGGATAGTCATGGGAGTCCCAGGGGGTTGTCAGGGGACAGGTAGGGGGTGGGGTCCTAGAGGGGAAGTGGGGGGGGGTCTCAGGAAGGGGGAAGTTGGGTACAAGGACCAGTGGGGCTTAGATAGGGGGTGGGGTCCTGGGGGGCAGTTGGGTCAGTGGTCCCGGGAGGGGGTGATCAGGGGACAGGGAGCAGGGGGGTTGGATCGGTTGGGGTTTCTGTGGGGGGCAGTCGGAGGGAGTGGATGGGGGCAGGGTGGGGCTACCCTCCCTCCCCGTGGAGTGTCCTATGTTTTGAATGTTAAAATATGGAATCGCTACTCACAGCGCAGCTCTCCATTCACAGCAGGCTACAGCATGAGGTCTCAGCTTCCTCACTCCCTCCCCCTCTTTCCTGTTGGTAGTAGCCAAGGGAATGCTGGGAAATGTAGTTCTTTCCCTGCTCCAGGGCTGGCACTATAGGCAGGGAGCTAACCAACGAACTACAGCTCCCAGGGGCCCCTGTTGGTTCTCAGCTGCCATGCTGGATCCCTGCCGCTCCTACAAATGGGCTGCCCCAAGCACATGCTTCCTTTGCTGGTGCCTAGAGCCGCCCCTGGACACGCAGCAGGGGGTTGTGGATGGCCAGCACTGCCATCCGTAGGAAGAGTCTTCTCTCCCCTTCCGAGAAGAACTTTCCAAAGACCTAAAACCAACAGCACATGAGGCATTAGCAGATTGCC
This sequence comes from Chrysemys picta bellii, assembly GCF_011386835.1. Taxonomy (NCBI): domain Eukaryota; kingdom Metazoa; phylum Chordata; order Testudines; family Emydidae; genus Chrysemys; species Chrysemys picta. Next base: position 194,963,181 of record NC_088793.1, read on the forward strand.
CAGAGCCAGGCTCCAACTCCTGGGGCTAGAACGGCATCTGCGTCTAGTGGCCCCTGGAGGCAGCCACTGCAGGGGACCCAGCCAGCCCCACTCCCTGAGCTGTCTCATGCCCTGGCAGAGTGTCCTTACCTCTCCCACCCTAGCTGTGTTCCTGTAGCCCAGGAGCCTGCTGTCCTGGTGCCAGTCCCAGCACCACAGGTCTTCGGCCTCATGGATGCTCAGCCCTGGGAAAGAGAGAGACACACACACATTTGTCATTCTGGTTGCTTCCAATCCCATTGGTGGCTGCACAGTGGGCAGAGTCCTCGCTGCGTGCCTGCCCCAACAGAATTGCAGGGGAGGGGTGTAGAACAGAGAAAGAGACAGACAGAGACTCATCCTCCAGCCAGGCTCAGTCTGAGAGAAATTGGCTGGGGTCACTCTTCTATCGGGTGCCATTTCCCAGCTGGGTTCCTTACCCCTCTGGTGCAGCAGCAGCTGGTAGAGCCGGTAAACCCCCTCCCTGCCCTGCCGGCTAATGTCCTTGGATGGGTCACTGATCAACAGAGCCAGCTGTGCCACGTGGTGACCCATCCTGGGGAATTCTGCTCAGTTCTAATGGAAGGGAGAGGGAGAGGGGACTCCATCAGCATTTTCCTGCCAGCTCCCAGTGCCCCGTGGGCCAGGACTCTCTTTTTCCCCTCAGCCCCTCTGCAGGAGATGCTAGAGGATAGAAGCTAAAGCTAGACCCTTAATTTCCTCTGCCCCCAGGGAGCCTGGAGAACAAGGATATGGGCAGGGCCCTCCATGAGGACTTGCTTCCCCAGCTGCTCCAGGATGACAGGAAGGCATGAACCTGGAGCATAGTCCCCTTAAAAGCCCAGTCACCAATTAACCAGGACAAGAAGAACTTGACTCCAGCCAAGCTCATTCTCTGCTCTTCCTCTGCCTCCCGAAGAGGAACACTCCTAACCCACAGCCCCTGCAGCAGCAGATCCTACAGCCAGTTGGAGCCAGCCCGCCTCACCCCTCCTGGTGGTGGGAGGGGAACAGGAGAAAGGACAAAAGAAGGAAGAGATGAAGAGAAAGGAAGGAGGGATGGAGGAAAAGGTAAAACGAAAAGGACAAACCCTAATGTCCCAGTGATTGTATGGGACAAAATCCCAGGTGGGGAATAAAATTCTGCCACCTTCAACTAGTGCTTTCCATGCCTAGAATTCGGCTGGCACCAGATGGATCAGACTGAACAGGTTCCAAACCTCTCAGAGGCTCTTACCGTGTAAACAGGGACGTCTGTTTTCTAATAAAATCAGTAAAAGGAAAGGAGAAAGCTCAAAAGAGGCTCCTCCTCGCACGCACGTACGTGAACCCTAATACTCTCCCAGTCCTCAAAGAGAGACCTTGAGAAAGAGACTTGCTGAAGCAAAGCCACAGGGGTCTCTCTAAGGTTTCCCTGGCCCTGCGCTCCTATCCTGCCTGGCTGATGTCAGCATCTCTCTGTGAGGTCACCACCTCCCCACCACCTTTGACCAATAGGTTGAGGTCCTGCAAAAGGCCTTTGTGATGTCACTGCCACACACACCCCTCCCCTGAAGTGCGAATGTCCTGCTGCTGGCCAGACACTTTGAAGGTTTGAGCTACTCTCTGTGGATCACCCCACTCAATGCGTGTTCATTCTAGGAAGCAAGCCGGCTAGACAGTAAAACATCAGAGGCTGCTCCCAATGCTACACTCAGTGCTTCCAAAACTAGTGACTTGATGGCCAGAAGAGACCTTTAGAGCATCTAATCTGACCCCCTGCATGATCACGGGCTTCTTGTATAGTACAATAGTTACTTTTGGGGCACACACATTCCAGAAAGGCATCTAGTCTTCATTCAATGACATCAAGAGATGGAGAATCCACCACTTTCCCTTTTAGTGTGTGCCAGGGGGCTCCATTTCCCCTTCCACTAGCTCCCCATTTACAGTGAGCCAGAGCAGTACCTCCAGCAGGGAGCGGGAGTTGCTGATGGCCTCAGAGGCACAGCCCTGCAGTGCCTCAGGCACTTGGCGCAAGTGCCGGATGATGCGGAGCTGGTGCATCGCTTTGGCCGTGACGTCCTCCTGATGCTTTGGAACGAGAACTTGTCAGAGACTCAAACGCCCGAGGAATCAGGGGGAATTAAGAGCACCTGGAACCAGCAGCATTTCCACACAGCACCTGCCCACCACTGAGGGATGGATTCACCTCCTGACCCCCAGAATGGAGTCTTCTTGTCCTTTCTAGTACCAAACTCCAGTGCCAAACCCCCTCCTTGTAGGGTGAGCTCCTGCCATCTCCTCTTCAGCGCCCTTGACAGCTGATCCACCTCCAAACCACAGCTCAAGTTCTCAGAACCCTCTCCTCCCACCCCCACGCAGGTTGGGCAGGGAGGGGCCTCTAGCAGGGCGGGCAGGAGGGATTCTGGCAGCAGTGAAGTGGGTTGTGGGGAGGTCGAGATCTTGCCCCAAGTCATCCCAGACACTAATGCTGAAGCCACAGGATGATAGCTCTGGTGAATGGGGCAGATCAGCAGCCCCTGCTGACTGAATCCTCCCGTTCTCTCTAGGTGGTGGCTGGGGTGACACGGACACTAGGCCATTGGGTACTGGGTGAGGCCCTCTGGGAGAGGAGAGGCTCGCAGAGGGCATTTTGGGGATTCCTCTGCTCTTCCCAAGAGAAAAAGGACCGTGCCCTGAGAACATAAGTCCGTGATGAGGTAACGCTTGTCATTAATTAGCCTTGCTAAAGAGCTGTGTTGGAGCTGCTCCGGGGACAAGCTGGTTCCCTCCTGTTCATGGAGGTGAATTCATCTCCCTTCCCAGTAGCACCTGCTCTCGCTCTCATTCCCCACCAGGCTCCTTGCGCCAGGCCAGCGAATGGCGATAGGATGGGAATGAGGCCTGGGCCTGTGACGAAGTGGGACTGTTCTTCATGTTTCCTCTGAATACTGTGGGGGTGCCTCAGTTTCCCCTATGCATTTCTTAAGTGTCTAGGTGGTGGGGAAAGGGCCGTGTGCATAAATCACTGACACTCTGTCTCCCTGGCAACAAATGGCCAGGGTCCCTTCCCGCCCTGCAAGGAAATAGCTAAAGGTGAACAAAGAGATCAGGTGACCTCCTGGCCTGGGAAAGAGACAAAGCCGAGAGAAGGAGGGGCTAGAGGGGGTTTCAGAGTTGGAGCTACCTAGGGACTAGGAGTGGGGGCAGACGTGGGTGTCTGGCTCTCTGAACCCCATAACGGACCCGGCCGAGGGGTCCCGTTCGCCGCTGTACCTACAAGCTCTGTTTTAGACCGTGTTCCTGTCATCTAATAAATCTCTGTTTTATTGGCTGGCTGAGAGTCACGTCTGACTGCGAAGTGGGGGGTGCAGAACCCTTTGGCTTCCCCTGGACCCTGCCTGGGCGGACTCGCTGTGGGAAGCGCACGGAGGGGCATATGCTGAATGCTACCAGGAGAGACCCAGGAGGTGAAGCCGTGTGAGCTTCTTGCCCTGAAGACAGTCTGCTCCAAGGGAGAGGAGGCTCCCCAAAGTCCTGACTGGCTTTGTGGGGAGCAGTTCCAGAGCATCGCCCTGGGACTCCGTGACAGGGCGCCGCCCCAATCTCCTGAGTCTAATGCAGCTGCTTACCTTGTCCCCCATCAGCTCTTGGGCTTCCCCCAGAAGGGAGAAGGCCAGGACCAGCCCTGATTGGCTGACACGGAGCAGGGGGTTGTGGATGGCCAGCACTGCCGTCCGTAGGAAGAGTCTTCTCTGCCCTTCCGAGAAGAACTTTCCGAAGACCTAAAACCAACATCATGTGAGGCATTAGCAGATTGCCCAGAGCCAGGCTCCAACTCCTGGGGCTAGAACGGCATCTCCGTCTAGTGGCCCCTCGAGGCAGCCACTGCAGGGGACCCAGCCACCCCCACTCCCGGAGCTGTCTCATGCCCTGGCAGAGTGTCCTTATCTCCCCTACCCTGGCTGTGTTCCTGTAGCCCAGGAGCCTGCTGTCCTGGTGCCAGTCCCAGCACCACAGGTCTTCGGCCTCATGGATGCTCAACCCTGGGAAAGAGAGACACACACACACACACACACATTTGTCATTCTGGTTGCAGTGCTTGTGTCCTTCCAATCCCATTGGTGGCTGCACAGTGGGCAGAGTCCTCGCTGCGTGCCTGGCCCAACAGAATTGCAGGGGAGGGGTGTAGAACACAGAAAGAGACAGACAGAGACTCATCCTCCAGCCGGGGTCAGTCTGAGAGAAATTGGCTGGGGTCCCAGTCTCAGTCTTCTATCGGGTGCCATTTCCCAGCTGGGTTCCTTACCCCTCTGGTGCAGCAGCAGCTGGTAGAGCCGGTAAACCCCCTCCCTGCCCTGCCGGCTAATGTCCTTGGCTGGGTCACTGATCAACAGAGCCAGCTGTGCCACGTGGTGACCCATCCTGGGGAATTCTGCTCAGTTCTAATGAAAGGGAGAGGGAGAGGGGACTCCATCAGCATTTTCCTGCCAGCTCCCAGTCCCCAGTGGGCCAGGACTCTCTTTTTCCCCTCAGCGCCTCTGCAGGAGATGCTAGAGGATAGAAGCTAGAGCTAGACCCTTAATTTCCTTTGCCCCCAGGGAGCCTGGAGAACAGGGATATGGGCAGGGCCCTCCATGAGGACTTGCTTCCCCAGCTGCTCCAGGATGACAGGAAGGCATGAACCTGGAGCATGGTCCCCTTAAAAGCCCAGTCACCAATTAACCAGGACATAGATTCATAGATTCTAGGACTGGAAGGGAGCTCGAGAAGTCATCGAGTTCAGTCCCCTGCCCGCATGGCAGGACCAAATACTGTCTAGACCATCCCTGATAGACATTTATCTAACCTACTCTTAAATATCTCCAGAGATGGAGATTCCACAACCTCCCTAGGCAATTTATTCCAGTGTTTAACCACCCTGACAGTTAGGAACTTTTTCCTAATGTCCAACCTAGACCTCCCTTGCTGCAGTTTAAACCCATTGCTTCTGGTTCTATCCTTAGAGGCTAAGGTGAACAAGTTTTCTCCCTCCTCCTTATGACACCCTTTTAAATACCTGAAAACTGCTATCATGTCCCCTCTCAGTCTTCTCTTTTCCAAACTAAACAAACCCAATTCTTTCAGCCTTCCTTCATAGGTCATGTTCTCAAGACCTTTAATCATTCTTGTTGCTCTTCTCTGGACCCTTTCCAATTTCTCCACATCTTTTTTAAAATGTGGTGCCCAGAACTGGACACAATACTCCAGCTGAGGCCTAACCATAGCAGAGTAGAGCGGAAGAATGACTTCTCGTGTCTTGCTCACAACACACCTGTTAATACATCCCAGAATCATGTTTGCTTTTTTTGCAACAGCATCACACTGTTGACTCATATTTAGCTTGTGGTCCACTATAACCCCTAGATCCCTTTCTGCCGTACTCCTTCCTAGACAGTCTCTTCCCATTCTGTATGTGTGAAACTGAGTTTTTCTTCCTAAGTGGAGCACTTTGCATTTGTCTTTGTTAAACTTCATCCTGTTTACCTCAGACCATTTCTCCAATTTGTCCAGATCATTTTGAATTATGACCCTGTCCTCCAAAGCAGTTGCAATCCCTCCCAGTTTGGTATCATCCGCAAACTTAATAAGCGTACTTTCTATGCCAATATCTAAGTCGTTGGTGAAGATATTGAACAGAGCTGGTCCCAAAACAGACCCCTGCGGTACCCCACTCGTTATGCCTTTCCAGCAGGATTGGGAACCATTAATAACAACTCTCTGAGTACGGTTATCCAGCCAGTTATGCACCCACCTTATAGTAGCCCCATCTAAATTGTATTTGCCTAGTTTATCAATAAGAATATCATGCGAGACCGTATCAAATGCCTTACTAAAGTCTAGGTATACCACATCCACAGCTTCACCCTTATCCACAAGGCTCGTTATCCTATCAAAGAAAGCTATCAGATTGGTTTGACATGATTTGTTCTTCACAAATCCATGCTGGCTGTTCCCTATCACCTTACCACCTTCCAAGTGTTTGCAGATGATTTCCTTAATTACTTGCTCCATTATCTTCCCTTAATAGTGTCCCTTTGAAAAACTGCCAACTCTCCTCAGTTGTTTTTCCCCTCAGTCTTGATTCCCATGGGACCTTACCTATCAGCTCTCTGAGCTTACCAAAATCTGCCTTCCTGAAATCCATTGTCTCTATTTTGCTGTTCTCCCTTCTACCCTTCCTTAGAATTGCAAACTCTATGATTTCATGATCACTTTCACCCAGGCTGCCTTCTACTTTCAAATTCTCAACGAGTTCCTCCCTATTTGTTAAAATCAAATCCAGAACAGCTTCCCCCCTAGTAGCTTTTTCAACCTTCTGAAATAAAAAGTTGTCTGCAATGCAGTCCAAGAATTTGTTGGATAGTCTGTGCCCCGCTGTGTTATTTTCCAACATATATCCGGATAGTTGAAGTCTCCCATCACCACCAAATCTTGGGCTTTGGATGATTTTGTTAGTTGCTTAAAAAAAGCCTCATCCACCTCTTCCACCTGGTTAGGTGGCCTGTAGTAGACTCCTAGCATGACATCTCCCTTGTTTTTTACCCCTTTTAGCCTAACCCAGAGACTCTCAACACTTCCGTCTCCTATGTCCATCTCTACCTCCGTCCAAGTGTGTACATTTTTAATATATAAGGCAACACCTCCTCCCTTTTCCCCCTGTCTATCCTTCCTGAGCAAGCTGTACCCATCCACACCAACATTCCAATCATGTGTATTATCCCACCAAGTTTCAGTGATGCCAACAATGTCATAGTTGTATTTATTTATTAGCACTTCCAGTTCTTCCTGCTTATTCCCCATACTTCTCGCATTTGTATATAGGCATCTAAGATACTGGTTTGATCTTTCCTCCCAGTTTTGTCTTGACCCTCCTTTCTCTCTGCCAATATAGCCCACACTCCCTCTCGCTTCCGACCCATCTCCCCGGTCTCCATGTTCCCCACTTACCTGTGGGCTTTGCTCACCTGTCCCCGTCGAACCTAGTTTAAAGCCCTCCTCACTAGGTTAGCCAGTCTGTGTCCAAATAGGGTCTTTCCCCTCCTCGAAAGGTGAACGCCATCTCTGCCAAGCAGTCCTTCCTCAAATAGCATCCCATGGTCTAGGAAGCCAAAGCCCTCCTGGCGACACCATCTTCGCAGCCAGGCATTCACCTCCAAGAAGAACTTGACTCCAGCCAAACTCATTCTCTACTCTGCCTCCCCAAGAAGAACACTCCTAACCCACAGCCCATGCAGCAGCAGATCCTACAGCCAGTTGGAGCCAGCCCACCTCACCCCTCCTGGTGTTGGGAGGGGAACAGGAAAAAGGACAAAAGAAGGAAGAGATGAAGAGAAAGGAAGGAGGGATGGAGGAAAAGGTAAAATGAAAAGGACAAACCCTAATGTCCCCAGTGATTGTATGGGACAAAATCCCAGGTGGGGAATAAAATTCTGCCATCTTCAACTAGTGCTTTCCATGCCTAGAATTCGGCTGGCACCAGATGGATCAGACTGAACAGGTTCCAAACCTCTCAGAGGCTCTTACCTTGTAAACAGGGACGTCTGCTTTCTAGTAAAATCAGTAAAAGGAAAGGAGAAAGCTCAAAAGAGGCTCCTCCTCGCACTCACGTACGTGAACCCTAATACTCTCCCAGTCCTCAAAGAGAGACCTCGAGAAGGAGACTTGCTGAAGCAAAGCCACAGGGGTCTCTCAGGTTTTCCTGGCCCTGCGCCCCATCCTGCCTGGCTGATGTCAGCATCTCTCTGTGAGGTCACCACCTCCCCACCACCTTTGACCAATAGGCTGAGGTCCTGCAAAAGGCCTTTGTGATGTCACTGCCACACACACCCCTCCCCTGAAGTGCGAATGTCCTGCTGCTGGCCAGACACTTTGAAGGTTTGAGCTACTCTCTGTGGATCACCCCACTCAATGCGTGTTCATTCTAGGAAGCAAGCCGGCTAGACAGTAAAACATCAGAGGCTGCTCCCAATGCTACACTCAGTGCTTCCAAAACTAGTAGACTTGATGGCCAGAAGAGACCTTTAGAGCATCTAATCTAACCCCCTGCATGATCACCGATTCAAACACCCCGAGGAATCAGGGGGAATTAAGAGCACCTGGAACCAGCAGCATTTCCACACAGCACCTGCCCACCACTGAGGGATGGATTCACCTCCTGACCCCCAGAATGGAGTCTTCTTGTCCTTTCTAGTAACCTCCAGTGCCAAACCCCCTCCTTGAAGGGTGAGCTCCTGCCACCTCCGCCTCAGTGCCCTTGACAGCTGATCCACCTCCATACCACAGCTCAAGTTCTCAGAACCCTCTCCTCCCACCCCCACCCAGGTTGGGCAAGGAGGGGCCTCTATCGGGGTGGGCAGGAGGGATTCTGGCAGGAGTGAAGTGGGTTGCGGGGAGGTCGAGATCTTGCCCCAAATCATCGCAGACACTAATGCTGAAGCCACAGGATGGCAGCCCAGGTTAATGGGGCATCCATTCCTCAGTGGTGGGCAGGTGCTGTGTGGAAATGCTGCTGGTTCCAGGTGCTCTTAATTCCCCCTGATTCCTCGGGGTGTTTGAGTCTCTGACAGGTTCTCGATGCCTTTCTGGAATGTGTGTGCCCAAAAAGTAACTATTGTACTATACAGGAAGTCCGTGATCATGCTCAGATTAGATGCTCTAAAGGTCTCTTCTGGCCATCAAGTCTACTAGTTTTGGAAGCACTGAGTGTAGCATTGGGAGCAGCCTCTGATGTTTTACTGTCTAGCCGGCTTGCATCCTAGAATGAACACGCAGTGAGTGGGGTGATCCACAGAGAGTAGCTCTGTCAAGGCTGCTTCCCCACTCTGAACTTTAGGGTACAAATGTGGGGGACTGCATGAAAACTTCTAAGCTTAACTACCAGCTTAGATCTGGTCCGCTGTCACCACTCCCAAGATGCTAATTCCCTTCCCTGGGTAGCCTTGAGAGACTCTTCACCAATTCCCTGGTGATTACAGATCCAAACCCCTTGGATCTTAAAACAAGGAAATATCAATCAGGTTCTTAAAAAGAAGGCTTTTAATTAAAGAAAAAGGTAAAAATCATCTCTGTAAAATCAGGATGGAAAATAACTTTACAGGGTAATCAAACTTAAAGAGTCCAGAGGAATCCCCTCTAGCCTTAGGTTCAAAGTTACAGCAAACAGAGATAAACACTCTAGCAAAAAGGTACATTTACAAGTTGAGAAAACAAAGATAAAAACTAACATGCTTTGCCTGGCTGTTCACTTACAAGTTGGAAATATGAGAGACTTGTTCAGAAAGATTTGGAGAACCTGGATTGATGTCTGGTCCCTCTCAGTCCCAAGAGTGAACAACCCCCAAAAACAAACAGCACAAACAAAAGCCTTCCCCCCACCAAGATTTGAAAGTATCTTGTCCCCTTATTGGTCCTTTGGGTCAGGTGTCAGCCAGGTTACCTGAGCTTCTTAACCCTTTACAGGTAAAAGGATTTTGGAGTCTCTGGCCAGGAGGGATTTTATAGTACTGTACACAGGAGGGCTGTTATCCTTCCCTTTATACTTATGACAAGCTCAAACCTTCAAAGTGTCTGGCCAGCAGCAGGACATTAGCACTTCAGGGGAGGGGTGTGTGGGGCAGTGACATCACAAAGGCCTTTTGCAGGACCTCAGCCTATTGGTCAAAGGTGGTGGGGAGGTGGTGACCTCACAGAGAGATGCTGACATCAGCCAGGCAGGATAGGAGCGCAGGGCCAGGGAAACCTCAGAGACCCCTGTGGCTTTGCTTCAGCAAGTCTCTTTCTCGAGGTCTCTCTTTGAGGACTGGGAGAGTATTAGGGTTCACATACGTGCGTGTGAGGAGGAGCCTCTTTCGAGTTTTCTCCTTTCCTTTTACTGATTTTACTAGAAAACAGACGTCCCTGTTTACAAGGTAAGAGCCTCTGAGAGGTTTGGAACCTGTTCAGTCTGATCCATCTGGTGCCAGCCAAATTCTAGGCATGGAAAGCACTAGTTGAAGGTGGCAGAATTTTATTCCCCACCTGGGATTTTGTCCCATACAATCACTGGGGACATTAGGGTTTGCCCTTTTTCGTTTTACCTTTTCCTCCATCCCTCCTTCCTTTCTCTTCATCTCTTCCTTCTTTTGTCCTTTCTCATGTTTCCCTCCCACCACCAGGCGGGGTGAGGCGGGCTGGCTCCAACTGGCTGTAGGATCTGCTGCTGCAGGGGCTATGGGTTAGGAGTGTTCCTCTTCGGGAGGCAGAGCAGAGAATGAGCTTGGCTGGAGTCAAGTTCTTCTTGTCCTGGTTAAGTGGTGACTGGGCTTTTAAGGGGACCATGCTGACCCTCCACACACACACCCTGTCGGGTGCTGCAGGGAGGTGAAGGAGGAAACGGTTGGCACAGAGATGAAGCAGACTGAAGTAGGGACAAACACGAGGGTGGAGCAGTCCGTGGTGGGTTTCTGTGCACTGTCCTGAAGGGAGTTTAGAGCATAGGCATGGGGAAGACCAAAATTCACCTCCAGGTAGATCATCAACCTACTCCTCTCTCCCAAGGGCCAGGAAGGCCTCTGGTTTTTGCTCTCTTCAGTAGCTGGAGCTGCTCTGATTTGGGGGTGGGGTGGGCAGAGGTGGGAACAGGCCATAGGATTTAATCAAGTGTCAGGGGGAGACTCCCTCTCTGCGGGAGATTATGTTGCCCCTCTGTGGGGAATCCCTTCCTTGCAGATGCTGGACTCTGCATCCCTAGCAGCTTGGCTGTTCCCTACCGGCTGTGCACCAGGCCCTCTGCAGAGAACTGCTCTGGGCAAGGACTGCAGAGCCAGCTGTCAGCCTGGCAGGTGTAGCCCCAGGTTCCATAACCCTGACCCATGGTCTCCCTCCGCTGACAGGCTCTGAAGAAGGCCTGCCCAGAGACATGGATGCCATGCTGAAGAGCTTGCTGACAGCAACCCCCAGCACAGACAATCACCAGCATATCTTGGAGGTTAGCATAATGGTCAGGGGGAGCAGGAATTTTACCTTAGCCCTGGGGAGGCCTGGAAATGAGAGACTGGATGATCCACGTTTCCATTGTGTCCTCCTACCTGAGAGCCATCCGTGGTCAGAGCAGTGAGTGCAGGGCAGCGTTGGGGCCCTTCCACCTTCAGGGATAGAGGGAAGGCGCTGGTGCTCGACAACAGGGCTCTTCCTGGTTCTGTTGAGCACTAACTCCAACGCCCCAGGCAGGCTTGTGGAGTGAGAGCATCAGACCCCTGTGAGGTCCAGGAGAAGGCCCTCTGAGAAGAGCACTGGCTCCTTCCTAGGAAGCTGCTGAGATTCTCAAGGAGGGATTCATCCCTTCTCTCCCATGGACACAGAGGATTGTAAGGAGCAGGGCGTTGTCCTTTATCCAACAGAGACCTGTCCTCGCTCTCACCCACAAACCTGGGAGAGAGCTGGGCACTTGACCAGATCCTAGCCCTGCACTTGCCCTGGTACACTTTCTTCTCCCCTCCTGCCTTGGCTATTAGGCTATGGCTCTATGAACATGAAACAAAAGGAACTTCTTCTCTATCTCTAAGCCAAACTGGTTTATCAAGTCTGACCCCTCAACATATTTCAGGGGGCGTATTTCCAGTACATGTATAGAACTCATTATACCCCACTCAGACCTGGTCACGTGGATTCGGCGGCGTTTCTGCGGGCCATCTGACGGTCCCGTGCCTTCGACGTACCTGCCGCTGAATTGCCACTGAAGACAGGGAGCTAACCAACGAACTACAGCTCCCAGGGGCCCCTGTTGGTTCTCAGCTCCCATGCTGGATCCCTGCCGCTCCTGCAAATGGGCTGCCCCAAGCACGTGCTTCCTTTGCTGGTGCCTAGAGCCGCCCCTGACTAGGGGACATTGTGCTTTTGAATGTGACATCTTTCAGTGGTATGTAAAACAGAGGCCCTGACGACTTGTGATCACTGCTGGTCAAAAATAACTGAAAAGCTATTGCTGCCAAAAATGTCAAAGTTGTTTTAATTTCAAAATATCTGAAATGGGCCCATATTGTTTTCCCAGCATTTTTACAGGGGTTTGGAGCTGTGCTCTGGCTCTGCTCCAGCTCCAGGCAAAAACCTGCAGCTCCACTGCTCTGGAGCTGTCCGCGCTCCAGCTCTGGGCTCTGCTCAGGGCCGGCTCCAGGTTTTCTGCCGTCCCAAGTGGGAAAAAAAGAAAAAAAAAAAAAAAGCCGCAGCAGCGCGATCGCGCCGCTCCGCTCTTCGGCGGCAATTCGGCGGCAGGTCTTTTGCTCCGAGAGGGACTGAGGGATCTGCCGCCGAATTGCCACTGAAGACCTGGACATGCCGCCCCAATAGCGGCCGGAGTGCCACCCCTTGGTATTGGCCACCCCAAGCATCTGCTTCTTTAGCTGGTGCCTGGAGCCGGCCCTCGCTCTGCTCCAAAGCCCTATTTTTAAATTATTTTTTTCCCCCACCCCACAAAATTCTCAAAAACACTGAAAACAGAAATTTTCTTTTGCTAAGTCAATTTTGCGAAGAATGTTAAAGCACTAAATTCTTTCATGGAAAATTAAAAATGCTGACAACTTTATATAACAAATTCCATTTAAAAAAAAAAGCTATTTTAAAATGAAAAAATATGTCATTCAGAAAAGGTCCATCAACTCTCCTTGGAATCATTAGGGGTTCTGTAGGGCCTTTGTAACGGTCAGCGTAGGGAGGTTAACCTAGGTAGTCCTGTCTTAAGTCCAGCTCAGGTATTTGCATTCTCCTTTATTCCAATGAAGTTTCAACTGGAAAAGTCATTATACGCTTCCTGCCCTAAACGCTACTGCTGTTAAACAGTTGGTGAATGAAGCAATTCTTCTGTATGGTATTACGCATCTGTTAAGCTGATGTGGCATTTTAGAATCCTTCAGGACATAATGCATTCCATAAATGTACAATCATTATAATTTCATTTTATATACATATATTACATGATGATGTAGTGTACTATACAGTCCATCATAAGTGCTGACAAAAAAACCAAAACATTTGTATCACACCAATCATAAGTATTCTTTATATGTCACTGCTACAAAGTGTTGAGAAACGTTTTAGAACATTTTAAAAAGTCAGAGCAGGAACATTTCTTGTATCCATCCAAATGCAGAGTGCTCAGAGGGAACCATACAAATCTCTAAAATTACTTTTTCTGTACTTAAAAAAATATCACAAATTTAGTGCTTGTCTTTAAATATATTTATCTTGTCCCCACTAGCAAATGCTTTGGGACCTAACTTTGATCGTTCTTAGGGTGGTCTTGCCCAGCAACCCAGTCTGCTGCTATTGTTGCAACTGACAACACGCAAACAGAATTAGAGGCGCTTAGCCACAGCCCTTCGTAAAAGTCAGAGGCATGCAGATCTTCAGGGTGCAAAGGGGAAAAATACCGGTTTTACCATCCTGTGGGACATCACTGCATGCTCATGTTGCCAGCTTGTGGGCTGGTAGAAAGAGGGGAGGGGTCAAGCACTTGGTTCCTGGGTGCTCTTCCTTGTCTTAGGAATGCAGGGACTATGATTGGCCCTGCCCTGATATAGGTCTCACATGGAGAAGGAGGCAGCACCTTGCTCCCTCCCTACTGCACACCCTTGCTAAGAACAGAGACAATGGCTTTAAGTTATTAGTCAGATTACTCCTTCGTCCTTGTTTAATTACCATCGAGGGCACAGAATATCACCACTGTGCCATGCCATTCTTATCCTTTGTATGACAGTAGGCCTCAGTCAGGATCCGTGTCCCACTGGGCCAGATGCTGTACCAAACACATAAGTAGATACAACATCTGTCTTGAAGAACTTTCAATCTAAGTAAAACAAAGTGAGCATGATAAACAGAAAGAGGGGAGGGAGGCAGAGGTCAAGAACAACTGTAAAACAAGAACCACGGCTCTTCTTTCAGAAACTCGTATGAACCACAAGATTTGTGCACTGCACAGCAATCATTTCAGTACTTCAGGACAATTGTTTGGCTCTTACACAAAGCATCATCTAATTTGCCTACTTTAGCAGAGAGGAAATTGGCAAAGCTTCTGACGAATCAATTAATTCCATAGATGGTTCATCTAAAATAAGCAACTCATTCGTGAGGGTTATTGATGTGCACTGCAACAGCGGATACGGGTTAACCTGTCAGTTCGTTATCAGTAGGAAGCTTAATTGGCACAGGACTCCTCAATCAGTGAGCGATGAACATCAAAGAGTAGGAGAGGTTTGTTACAGATAGTCCACCTATAAGCTTCTCTGAATCCCGGGAGCCTACAAACCTGGGCAAAGGGGCTTTTTGGATGCAAGTTTCTAAGCTGTTTCTAGCCTAGAAATGGCATAGTAATATTTCAGTACTGTACTTCTGCTTCTAGTCTAGGATGTGCAGAGACATGCCAAAACAAACAAACAAACAAACAACAACCCACGAAAGTTTGAAAGATTCATTTTGAGTTTTATGCAACAGTCTAGATTGGTTCTTGTTTTACTCGAACAGTTTCATCCATCTGTACCATCACTTTGCTGAACCAACATTTTTCAAAGCCAACTCCTGGCAATCACAAAGCTTGAGGCATTCCATGACATTTGAAAATATGAGGCCTCCTCCCTGTGTATTAATTACCATCAAAGCATTACAGCACAAGTCAATCAGAAGTCAAGCGTCTCTTTGAAAAGTTCTTCATGTAGGGACTTTATTTTCATGGCTGCAGTTGAACAAACAAGCAAGATTGATTCCTCGCTCCCCTCCCAATCCAAAAGTCATCTTTAGAATATAACTCCCCACCCCCAAACAGTTCTCCTTGTGTCCCCGTTTACTCAAATCTGGTCCTGGATTAACAGTGCCAGAAACGGCTTCTTCCACCTTTAAATGGCCAAGAATGGAGAGTCTCTTATCAGAACTTGACCTCTCTATAGTCCTCTACGTCTTTGTCATCTCAGGGCTAGGCTACAGTGTACTCTACTTCGGGCTACGCTTGATGGTAAACAGGAAGCCGCAGTTACTGCAGCATGTGGTTGTTCACTTTCTGATCAGGCAGAGCAGAGAGCAGCGGCTGCTGGCCGGGTGCCCAGCTCTGAAGGCAGCACCACGCCAGCAACAGCACAGAAGTAAGGGTGGCAATGTGAAAAGTGATATTTGTCAAAATCACTTTTCAGAGCAGACCACCATTACTTCCATGCTGCTGCTGCCGCCCTGTGGATGACGGCCTGAGCCCAGGCTGCCTCCCGCTGAAGGATTGGGGGGGGATAGGAGAGCCCTAGCCCAGGCGGCGGGGCTCCGGCTGTCCTCTTTATCCCCACCTCCCGAATGTGCACAGTCCTTCTGCACAAGCCCCAGCCACCCAGGGCTGACAGCAGAGCTCTTTAAAACAAAGCAAAACAAGCAAACAAACAAAACCCAGCACACTGCTCATGCCTCCCTTGACACATTCCTTGGGAGGCCCGCCCCATAGATTGAGAACCGCTCATCTCAACCAATCCACTGCTGTGTTTAAACTGAACTGTTTGGTAACTCCAGTTAGATAGCAAAGTGTTGAATATTGACCCTTTCCAGGGGTAAGGGACCTTTAATATCTGAACTGTCCAGGAGAGGGCTGGAGAAAATTGACTCAGGACTCCTCAATCAGCGAGCGATGAACATCAAAGAGTATGAGAGGTTTGGTACAGATACTCCACCTACAGTACTTTTTGGGGAAAATTCTGGACTGGGAGTGTGTGTGGGGAGGGGGGGGAAGGGGGGAAGTCCCCTGTAAGTAGTAACCCAGGCTGGTGGTAGCCAGGATATGACTGGTGTGTGGCTGACAGGTGAGAGTTGCTGGACCAGGGCTGTAGCTATACATAGACCTTCTGGGTCTGACCTGAATGCTGGCAGACTGTGAACAGCCCAGGTTGGGAGCTACAACAGCAGAACATTGTGTGGCACCCAGGGTTATGGGGCAGACGGTGACAAACTATCACTGGTCAGGATTGCACCCTGGAATATGACACCCCCTATGTCCCACCCAGAAATCACCTGGATGGTTGAGAACTCAAATTTAAATGCAACATTTTCTTTCAAACAATTTAAATCTGTGTTAATTGCAAAGCTTATAAAAGTGAAAACCCAAAGCTATGACAAATAAGAATTACTTGCTAACAGCTGAATTTGGAAACTAGCATATACAGATTTCAGTGGTGGTGGTAACCCAAAAGTTTATTACCAAGTATCTGCTGTTTTAGACCATATAGTACTCCTCGTTTAATAGCAGATTGAACCTTCTAACAGGGCAGTTCGGATAGGAGTCTCGCTAGCAGTACTACAGGAATAGGAAATGAACCTTCTAAATTAATTCTAAGAAGTCTGACTACCTGTATTCTAATCCTGGGCCACAGCATAAATGCTTACTTCTTGATTTTAGGGTTTTGTTCTATTTTCTAACTGGAATGATTATTTTTCTTCATTTCAAGAAGTTCATGTGTAGGCTTTTGCCCAAATCAAGAGATTTATGTAGACTCTTGAGATTTTATCCTGTTGTTCTGAGAATGTACAGACACTTCCTATAAAAAGTTATTACTACAGCTGGTATTGCTGAGCTTGCTGCCATCTTGCTGAAAATGAAGGCCCACCTGCTCCTCTAGGCGAACTATTACTGCATAGGCAAATGGAAACTCAAAATGTG
Source organism: Chrysemys picta bellii (assembly GCF_011386835.1). Lineage (NCBI taxonomy): Eukaryota > Metazoa > Chordata > Testudines > Emydidae > Chrysemys > Chrysemys picta. The sequence continues at coordinate 194,979,877 of NC_088793.1, forward strand.
AACATGTGCATTCTCTTTCACAGGCTTCCAACTGGGGGAGGGATTTGGAGTTGGCAGCTTCTGAAAACCCCGGATCCATTTGGCTGCTCTATTCCTTCACATTGCTTACCAGTCCCAGGGAAACACAGCTCCACAGCTATGCTCTTATAGACTCCCAGTTCACGGCAGTTCCCCAGATTGCACCCCCACCCCCACACAGCCTGGGTGGTGGGGAGGAACCACAGTGCTGTGGAGTAAAAGCTGAAGATCAGAACTTGAGCTGGTCCAAAAAAAAAAAAAAGTCCTTTAAAAAAATAAAATTTTAAAGTTGTTCCTATTTTGCAAGTGTCTAAATGGAACAAGTTAATTTTTTTTAAATTGTGAAGCGTTTTCTCAAATTTTTAGAATTTTTAATGTTCAAAATTTCATTTTTCCTCCTTTCCCTCCAAGTACGATAAAAATGAATGACAGGCATCCAGATTTTTTCATTTTCTGTTTTTTCCTTTTGCTACTCTCATTTTGCAAGGTGGGAGAAGTTTTCAAAAGTTACAAAGTGGTCAAAGGAAAAAGAAAAAGAGGAGCAGGGGGAAGGAACGGCTGGGCAGTTGGAGCCAAAAAAAGGAGGAAGAAAGGGGGTGGAAATAAACATTTGAAATTTCAAAAAAAGGAAACGGTTTGCAAAAAATGAAACCAAATGTGTGACGGGTTCGGTCACAGCGACCCCCTTGGGACTGTTACCTGATGTGCTGAGACTACCTCTGAGCCCGTTTCCCCTGCCAGCTTGGGACTCCAGAACCCTGCCTTGTTGAACCAGACACACTAGCCTGCTGCAACACAGACCAGGTCTGGTCCATGCTCCCAAAGCTGCAGACTTTAACCAAAAACTGCTCAGCAGGTCACCTATCTCCAGCACCCAGACACCCAGTTCCCAATGGGATCCAAACCACAAATAAATCCGTTTTACTCTGTATAAAGCTTTTACTGGGTAAACTCATAAATTGTTCGCCCTCTATATCATTGATAGAGAGATATGCACAGCTGTTTGCTCCCCCAGGTATTAATCATTTACCTGGGTTCAATAATAAACAAACGTGATTTTATTAAGAATAAAAAGTAGGATTTAAGTGATTTCAAGTAATAACAGACAAAACAAAGTAAGTCACCAAGCAAAATAAAGCAAAAACATGCAAGTCTAAGCCTAATATATTAAGAAACTGTTTACAGGTAAAATCTCACCCTCAGAGATGTTCCAATAAACTTCTTTCACAGACTAGACTCCTTCCTAGTCTGGGCCCAATCCTTTCCCCTGGTACAGCCCTTGTTAGTTCCAGCAGACATCTTAGATGGCAAGCAGGGGTGTTCTCATGATTGGCGGCCCCCTTTCTTCTGTTCAACCCCCTTTTATAGCTTAGGTACAAGGCGGGACTTTTTTGTCTCTCTGGGTCCCCACCCCTCCTTCTAAATAGAAAAGCACCAGGTTCAGGTATCCAGTATCAGGTGACATGTTCACATGTCTTGTGAGACCCCAGCCTCCATTCTTCCTGGGCTGGCTCACCTGAACATAGGAAGGCTTGCAAGTAAACAGGGCCATTTACAACCAATTGTCCTAGTCAATGGGAGCCATCAAGATTCTAAACCACCATCAGTGGCCCACACTTTGCATAATTACAATAGGACCTCAGAGTTATACTTTATATTTCTAGCTTCAGATACAAGAATGATACATACAAATAGGAGGAATATATTCAGTAGATTATAACCTTTGTTATGATACCTTACAAGAAACCTTTTGCATAAAGCATATTCCTGTTACATCATATTCACACTTATAAACGTATTTCCATAAAACATTATGGAATGCAACGTCACCGAATGAAAATCTTTATTTCATTCCATTCCAAAGTTTCTCAGTGAACAATTGTATTGAGAATTACACTTTCCTGCAAACCATTTGGTTTTTGATGAAACCCTATTTCTTCAGCAGGAAACTTCAACCAGCTCCAGTCAGCATTAGCGCACCTCTGCCCTCATTGAGCTTAATAAGAAACAATGTCACGGCCATCCTCAACCCCCCCAATCCAGATACAAAGAGGGACTCCTGTGGGGGGAGGTGGAAGAGCATGCTGTGCAGTTAGCACTCTCCGTTCCTGTGCCTCCCCACAGCAGCTGGAATCAACTTGGTTTTGCTTCCCTCCCCTCCTGGAAGTGAACAGTAGCATTGAGTCCTATGGTCACTTGCAACCCTGACAGCATGGAAGGAACAAACTAGAAATCTGCTTTAGATAATGTCAGGTCATTAAAAAGAAAACCTGAAAAAAAATCAAACCTTGTTAAAATATCAAACTCTGAAAGGATTAAAGGCTTTCTTCACTCGAATGCGTCAGAATGAGATACAAAGTGAGTCTCTTCCACTGTCACTTTTCTGAGATATATTGTCCTAATCAGCTACTATAGTGCCATTAAGGGACGGGATTGCTGAGCTGGTTACCAGCCGAGCTCCTGATCATTAACTGAATCTGTCGAGTGCAGGCAGGTTGCTATATTAGTGATCACATGGCAGAAGGTTTCATTAAAAAGCAGTCATTTTAGTCTGTTCAAATTCATCTCTTTCACATCAGTGGGGTCTCCCCCAACTCAGGTTGCCTTTTTTGGCCAGGTGGGAGTCTGCTTTCTTCCTGTCATTGCCGTAAAGGCCTACAGCCCTCAGGGGCAACAGAACTGAGTTTAACTCCAACAGGCAGAGTCTTCCTGGCTGACACATGGAAGTGAACCCATGAAAGAGCTTTTGGTCCAAGTTGCTTCTTCAACAAGGTCCATCTACCACAGCAGCCAAGAGAATACACTGTGACAACCTCCGAAAGGTTTCAGAGTAGCAGCCGTGTTAGTCTGTATCCGCAAAAAGAAGAACAGGAGGACTTGTGGCACCTTAGAGACTAACAAATTTATTAGAGCATAAGCTTTCGTGGACTACAGCCCACTTCTTCGGATGCAGTGGGCTGTAGTCCACGAAAGCTTATGCTCTAATAAATTTGTTAGTCTCTAAGGTGCCACAAGTCCTCCTAACCTCCGAAAGGGGCACTCTGCATATTTTGAAAGGCTGGGGCAGTTGCTGAGATGAGCTTTTCTTCCATCCCACCCCTCCCACCATCAGGGACTGTTTGTTTCCTCTGACTCTGAAATCCGTAGGAGGAGAGAAGTGGGGAAGCAGGGAGAGAAGAATTCCTGGGCTCCCTCAGTCAAAGGCTGGGAATCAATAGCACTCTAGCGCCGCACTCCTGCTTGGGGAAAAGGGGAACATCTCAAGCTGCTGCCACTATGGTGAAGAGTGTGGTATAAACACACAGAAAGAAAGGCTCCCTAGGGTATGTCTACACGAGAAAGGGTTTGTCAGTGCAGTTATACCAGTTCCCCAAACAAAATAGGCTATAGCTGCTAAGGGCTTTTGTTGCTGGTAGACTGCAGCTACAGCAGGGTGTTTGCTAGCACAGCTAGGTCGGTTAGGGGGTGTAATTTTTTCACACCCCGAATAAACACAGCTATTCCAGCAACACCTTTAAGAGTAGGCCAAGTCTTAGAATGAACAAACTCCTTCAGAACCGGGGCACGCTTCCCAGAGCTTTCAAAATCTGGACCAACTTGTGCTACTGCTGCAAATAGTTTTACTTTCAGGGCAGTGAGCTCACAGGCATCTACAGCCAGGTGAAAGCTCACCGAAGGTAGCATGGAGACTAGGGACAGGACTGGTAGGGAACAACATGCCACAAGAAAGGGTAGGAGCAGGAACAAGTGACATTCCCTGTCAGTGTCTGGCCATTTCCAAATGGCACAGCAAATGGCTTTTTTTTGGGGGGGGGGGGGGGGGGGAGGGGCGTAAAGTGATGGAAATGCAAGTGTTTCCTGATGTAAGTGTTGCCAGGAGAGTCTTGAAAGCTAAGGACGCTGGTGTATGGAAACACCAGCTATTCCCACCTGTGTCTGTTTGCCTCCTCCTGGGATGTGTCTAACAGAGCAGTGGTGAACTGATAGAACAGCTCCTCTGTCTGTTTTTGACAAGTGAGTTCAATCCAGAGGCTAGGAGTAGAACACTCTTCCACTCTGGGAGAGGTGTGCTCTGAACATTGTGGCTTGGGCCCTTCTCTTGTGATGTTTTCTACTATCCTGCAGCCCCTCTCCTTTCTCTCTCTGTGGACTGACAGTTCATGAGAGAGAGACAGAGTGACCTGCATGTGCTTAGTCTCAAGGCCTGCTGCATTTGCCTACACCAAGACAGATGGGAAAGCTTGCTGCAAAATGTTAGCGATCCACTCTCTTTTAAGAAATATACATTTCACATTTAATCAGCATCTTAACGGAGGAGGCTGTGCTAGCAGACAGGAGAGGTTTTGTTTCATCCTGCAACACTTGCTGCTGACCGGGGAAACAAAACAAAAAACCAAACACCCTTTACATTGTAACTGATTTGATGTGTGCCACATTTTAGCAGGATAACCATAACCAGAGATTGCTTGTATTCTGGCTTCCGCAGCTCAAGCCTCTTGTTGAAATGTGTTGGAAGTCCATCAAAGACAGTGAGCAGTTTTGACGTGAAGATAAATGCTCTTATCTTAAGTTTCCCAACCTTGCTTTTCTGAATAAGCACTGGGGATGGGAATACAGGGGAGCCAGTTTAACCCTCTGCAGCCTGTACTAAAACAGACTTCTATGCAATGGGAATCATTAGGTGCTTGTCACTGAACAAGATTTTCACTGGTACACACTTCACAGGAAACAAATCTAACCCTGTGGGAAGGCAATAATTAATTAGGATTCGATACAACAAATCACTTAAGCAAATACATAACTTTAAGCATGACATTTGTATACCTGGTTTCACCCAGACTCATTTTGTGACAGTTTTTTGTTGGGTCAAGGCCTTAATGATTATCCATTACTTTGAAGACCTAAAATGTTATGTAACTGCTTCATTCTCCCGATAAGCAAATACAGAATTCCAAAATTAATAAATGATACTAATACCATCTCTCTCAAAGTGTTTCACAATGGTGAGTAAATTAATCTTACAGATGGACAAGCTAAGGCACAAAGCAGCGTCTCAACCAGCAGCACACACTGGACCAGGTCTAGATTCAAGTCCTCCAACACTCAGTCCAATGCCCTCCCCAATATAATAGTGTGGAAATGTAGCTTTGTGCTCTCTATTCCTTTCATTCAGTATGGAAAGCTGACCACAAATCAAAGATTCTATGTGAAATCCTGGCTCCATTGAAGTCAATTGCAAAAGCTCCTATTTATTTCAATGGCTCCAGGATTTAACCCTCTGCCTCTCCTTTAAATGAAGCAAAAGAAATACACCTCTACCCCGATATAACGTGACCCGATATAATACGAATTTGGATATAACGCGGTAAAGCAGTGTTGCTAATACAATGGAACATAAAGTTTGGCAGAAAAAATGGAGATTAAGAGGAAAATGGGAAGAATAAATTGCCAAACTGAAATAATAATACAACAATACTTTAAGTAGGTCAGAAAAAGAGAAGCCTATGGAGAGTCAGTGGGTGTGCTAGAGTCCTGGGAGGCGAGGGGGCAATCAAAGATAAGGAGATTGCAGCCAAGCTAAATGATTTCTTTGCAATCAGTCTGCACCAGAGAGGATGACTGGGGTTAGGGTGGGGAAGAAGCAATGCCTGTTCCAGAAGTCACTATTTGCTGTGAGCTACGGTCAGAGATACAGATATTAAAAAAGAAAAGAAGAGGTGATGGAAAAATTCAAGACATTCAATTGCAGTGAATCAGCAGGGACTAGATGACAGCTAATTCTGAAGGAACAAAACAGCTGAGCTACTAATAAAAATATGTAATTTATCATTAAACAGCTATTACTGGAGGGGGACCAAAATTACACCCATCTTTTTAAAAAGGAGCAAGTGCATGGGGATTCCAAGATTTATAAAGCAGAGAGCCTAGGAAAAACTGCTGAGGAAAAATCAAGTTACAGGACACCTCAGACAAAACATTGCTATCAGTTATACTGTAAATCCAAAGCAATTATAAAGTTATTCTGCATTTATACTGGAGCAAATGTGTTTAGGATCTGGCTCCTACTAGCCAAATGCTAGTGTTTATTCATGAAAAATACTCCTACTGAAGTCAATGAAGGGAATTTTGGCTGAGTAAGGACTGGAGTATTTGACCCCTCGCTGAGCAGCGTGGGTTTTGGAAGGCATAAATTATGCCTTTCTAATCCGTTAGAATTATGTGAAAGTTTACAGAGTAATTAATGGTTCGGAAAAAGTTAAGAGTGGATGAAAAACAATGTCATTACTTAAATTGACGGTATGGCCTAATGAAAACTGTGCTCAGTTATGGTCCTTATACCTCATTTGACACAGCAGAAAAGATCTTCCTACTGAAGACAAGGGCAACAAAAATGGCCGGGTGGGAGTGGCCTTCAACTCCGAAAGATAAGACCTCGGCCTAGGGAGCTAAAGGAGCAGCTCAAAGCAAACAATGATGAACATGGTTGTGAGAAACTTATTCTGATCCCCATTGAAGCTAAAAGATCAAAATCCCATTGATTTCAGTGAGACCAGAATTTGATCCTAAATGAGTAGATATTGTCCAGTATAACGTATTTTTGTGCTCCTTCGACTCAACTTTTCTTTGCTGGTATATCTTGCTTTACATCTCTTACACTCTGAACAACTTTGCAACAGACTCCTTGAAAAAAAGTGTGATGGGGTGTTTGCCCCCCACACTAGCCTGGAAAGGTTTAATGTGGCCAAGGAGGAGTTAACCTGATGAGCCACACCTGCAGCTCGATAGGAGAGCATGGATTCAGAATGGAACCCAGCTGGACAGGAGCAGGCAGGGTTGGTGTAAAGTCAGGAAGTTTGTGGCAGAACAAAAAAAAAAAAAAGGCAAGCACATGCTGTAAGAAATGGAATGACAGATTCTGAAATACCCTTGGGTACACAAGAATTCAAAAGCCCAGTACAGAAAATATTAAAAGAAGAAGGGCAAAAAAATTGGATTAATGAAAAAAAAAAAGGGGGGGGAGAATTTTGGATGCAATTTTTGGATGCAGACTTGCATCTGAAGAAGTGAGGTTCTTACCCACGAAAGCTTATGCTCCCAATACTTCTGTTAAGTCTTAAAGGTGCCACAGGACCCTCTGTTGCTTTTTATAAAGGGAGCACTGCAACTCCTGAAACATGAGAGGGGTCACAGCACAAACAACAGACAGCAGGGGGCATCAGACTGGGCGGAGCTATTCCTCAGACATAGCCACGACAAGGGGCCACAGCAGTGCATGTGCCCTGTTACGGCAGGACAAGACATCCTGACATTCTGTACATCAAAGTCTTGCCCTTTACTGACAGACTGTGAAATGCTAGAAATTGTCAGCACTAAATGCTATTTAAGGATCCGACTTTCCCTCAGTTAAATAAACTGCAGAAAAGATATCAAACTTGTTGTAACAACGCAATTTTAAATTCTAATCACATTCTGGAATAGGAAAGAAGCACTGCAGTTTTACCCTTTAACAGTGCTTCAGCAAGGGCAATACAGAGCAAAACTACTCCAGAATTGCAAGGTCCAGGGCCACATCCTCAACTGCTTAGTTCTATTACAGAGTAGTGCAGCTCCACTGATTGTATCAGCGGAAGATCTGGCCCATAACAGTTTTTTCCAACCACCTTCCCTATGTTGCCATCCTCCCTGTTTTGACAGCCAGCCAGCATGGAGCTATGAGATCAAACAGGAAAGCAATGCAAATTTCCTATGTGTACACAGACCTTGGAAGACAATTTTGGATTCAGTTTTATTGTTACAATGAGCAGCGTCGAAAATAACAACGAACGTAAGGGTTTGTACAACGGCAAGTATGCAAAACTAATGACAAGCAAGTGCAACTTATTAGCGGCAGTGGATCTACCAAGTTTACTTCTTTTTCCTGCAGACTACCAACTTTTGGTCTTGTCTACAGATATATTGGAAAACTAGACCAAGCGACTGCTTTTTCTCATTCCAAGCTCAGTGAAATGAGAGAGTGATTTGTGTGTTAAGTAACTTTGCCATTAAAAAGTTTAATAGTCAGCTTTTATTTCCCTGTCGTCTCAGAATTTACATAATCAGAATACAGATTCTTCACTCTCTCACAAGACAGAATTGCAAGCAACTATTTCCTCTTTTGTTTTAATGCCCACGTCTCTCAGATTTCCCTGCTTCAAGCTCGATACTTGCTAGAAAAATTTCTTGAGGCTATTGGAAAATTTTCAGCTTGCTTCTTAGGACCAGAGAGCTAACTGCCCAAAGCAAAAACACTGCAATACGTTTTTGGATCCTTGACTTTCCGTTGTATAACCTTAAGGTGTCATCATCAGTTCTTCAAACCACCACAGCAGAGAGTATTGAAAGTGGCTTGACAATTTTGGCATGAAGTGATAACTGAGAGCTAGATCTTGAAAACACTCAGACTGGTAATCCATACTCAGGTGAATAATCCTACTGAAATCACTGGGGCTACACACATAAAAAAGGGACTATTTATAAGCATTTTCAGGATCTGGCTTCAAGTTACCCATCATTCTCTTATGACTCTTTGCCATAAATCAAAGGAACAATAGTGGGAATAATACATGGCCTTTTATTTATAAAAATAACCCTACATTTTCAGATTCATGATTTTAGGCACTTCAGCGTTTTGGCTGCCTAACTTCAGACAATTTAAAGGGGTCAGACTATCAGAAGGCACAGATGCTTAGCACTTTCTGAAAATCAGGTCTCTGTAAAGTATCTCAAGTTGAGTACCCAAAAATTAAGGCAACCAAAATCATGAGTCACTTTTGAAAATTTACACCTATATTTGCATGTGCAGAAGAGTATTTGCAAAAAGCTAGCTGTGCAAGTGCCCAAAAGTGATGAAAGCCATGTTTTAAAGTCAGGGTCCAGAGGGGGGTAAACAAACTGTTTTTTAAATGGTTATTTCTTGGTAAGTGTGCTCGGTTAGTTGGGTTTTTTTAAAGTTTACCTGAAAAGCAACAAAACCAAAAACCCTATAGGGGTTTTCACCTTTTTCACCAAGTGGATATATGCCTTGACTTCTTCTTCCCCTCATCCTTACACTGGGTTTCTTAGCAATGCTTAAAGTTGGGACCTGATTCTGGTCCCACTGATGTCATAGGGAATTGGTAATTGATTTCAGTGGGAGCTAATCAACTCCTATGTGCTGAGTAGTCACATCTAATCATCTATCTACCCCCAGTGAATTAGCGTATCAAAAAATCCTTCACGTATTTAGCCCTGAATCAGCAAGGTCCTTAAGCATATGCTTAACTCTAAACATCAAGACTGGATGTCTTTCTAAGAAATATGCTCTAATTCCATTCCGAGTTACTAAACTAGATGCAGAAATTAATGGGTGAAATTCATGGCTTGCGTTAGACAAGAGGTCAAGGTCCCTCTTGCACTTCAAATCTAATGATGTGCTTAGTCCATCCATCTTCAGCAAAGTGTGCAGTGCTGTGCTGAATTGAGGTCTTTATCAAGCTGAGAATTGAAAGCATTTCTACCCTCGCTGCTGTCCATTTTACGGAAATAAATTAGCCCTAAGAAATTAAAGCCTCCTGCTTATCCCAGCAGAAACAGTAGGTGATGAATACTTTTTTCTTTAGTGATGCAACATTCTGAAATTAAGTTCACCTTGGCACCTTTCCCCTTAAAATGCATACTGTATAAATAGCAACAAAATATTGATCTAATAGGAGTTCTCTGCTGCAGAGGAAAGAGAGTGTATTGTAAAAGCAATGGAAATACCACAAGTCATTTGATCCAAAGACTACAGTGGTTATGACACAGGTTAATTCTATCTGTCATTATGAGGACTTAAGAACTAAATGTGGAGTGTGATTTTGTGATTAGAACCATAGGCGCCGACTCCATGGGTGCTCTGGGGCTGGAGCACCCATGGGGAAAAAATTAGTGGGTGCAGCCAAGCTCCCCTCACACTCCAGCCCACCTCCTCCTCTTCCTCCGCCTGCCTCCCAGCATTTCCTGCCCAGCCGCCGCCAAACAGAAGAGGGAGGGGAAGGAGCGGGAACGTGGCGCGCTCAGGGGAGGAGGCGGGGAAGAGGCGGGGCCGGGGCGAAGATTTGGGGAAGGAGTTGGAATGGGGGCGGGGCCGGGGGTAGAGTGGGGGTCGAGCACTCATGGGAAAGAGGGGAAGTCGGTGCCTATGATTAGAGCAAGATTCAGGGGAATCCGATTCTTCAGACTGGCTGAGCTGGGGTGAGGAGGCAAAAGTGTCTCTAAGCCAGGTGCTAGGCCCAGACCCTTATACAAAAGTTGGAGCAGCCTGAAGGCTACTTTACTTTGTGCCAGCTACCAGAGGCTCCCAGGAGCTGTTCCAGCAGACAAGGATCAGCAGGATGCAGGAAAACTCCAGCTACATCCTTTCCACCAGCCATGTTCACTGCAAAAAATGCTCTGAGGTGGCAGCATAGGAACCATGTCAACAGCTGCCCAAGGATTTCACTATGCAAAGGCAAACATCTAGGTGTTCTTCAACCAGTTTGATGCCTTCGTATAAGTGAATTCACCTGCATACAGTAAAACAGCGGATCTCAAACTGGGGGTCGGGACCCCTCAGGGGGTCGCGAGGTTATTACATGGGGGGGTTGCGAGCTGTCAACCTCCACCCGAAACCCTGCTTTGCCTCCAGCATTTATAATGGTGTTAAAGATATAAAAAAGGGTTTTTAATTGATAAGGGGGGGTCGCACTCAGAGGCTTGCTGTGTGAAAGGGGTCACCCGTACAAAAGTTTGAGAACCACTGCAGTAAAAGAAAACCTGGCTTAGAGGGAGACGGTACACTGTGTCGTGTACAAATGTGATATGCATTTTGGTGCATCTAGGAAAGTGATTAAATTTAGAAGAGAGAGAGCAAAAAAGATGATCTAATTCTGAAAGGGAATTAAAGAAATTCTTTGAGTTAGACTCCAGCCTTTAAGGATTTTCCTTTTACTCCTGAATGCCTTTCTATGCCTGGCACTGTGTCTTCTCCTGTTCCTGTGTTAGCACATACTGTCCTTTAGGGAAAAATACATTAGTGCTAGACCACTGGCCATGATTTCATAACATGTATTTATGAAGTTAATCATATTCAGGTCTCTCAAGGCCTCCATTAATCAGAGAGTGGCAAGTTTCTAATTATCCTAACAGGACAGGACTATCAATCATGAATTCTAGTACACTGCAGTAGGTTGCCATGTTTAATACTCAAGGAAAGAATAAATGACACAGACCTTTAGGCATGATCAATGAAGGCTGTTCGGTACTGGAACGGGCAATTTACAAAGGCTACTGAAACTTTTCTAATGTATTAATACCCTTGTAATTTTCGGCCCACTAAAGCGTCTCTGTTTCTTAGAAGAGGAGAAAGTCTTAGCACTGTAGGGTCAGAGCTCATCTGGTGTAAATTTACCTGGCTCCATCAAAATCAATGGAGAGAGTTTACACTAGATGAGGCTCTATCCCATGATTTTTTAATAATACAAATTAGATTGGGTGACCAGACAGCAAATGTGAACAACTGGGATGGGGGTGGAGGGGTAATAGGAGCCTATATAAGAAAAAGACCCAAAAATCGGGACTGTCCCTATAAAATCGGGACATCTGGTCACCCTAAAATTAGAACTACCAAATCCAGTGAATTGCTAATATCTACTCTCCCTTTTCATTGCCTCTGGATGATCAGGGTTGTGTGGCATATATTTGGCCCAAATCAAGAGAGTACCTAAAACATATATGGAAAAGTTCTCTATTACCCCATTACAGCTTCAGTGAAGTTACAGCAGTGGACTGGAGTGAGTCTGACCCAAAGTGAATTAACTCAAATTAAAGTAGAAAGTCAGTGTACAGTGCTACTTCAATACAGTCTTCAACTTTCCCAATAGCTCAGGCATGAAAGGTCAGAGCCATGCTAAGAACCCCTTGAGCTATATATTTAAAATGTGCTCATGTACTTGTCTCTCGATCTAATAACTGAGGTTTAGAAACCTCTCTTTACAACTGCGTTTTATTGGGACGTGGGTTGAATTATCCAAGAATTCAGTGTGTTTCTAATAAGAGTTCCTGTACTAGCTTAATGTTTATGACTCAATACGCTGCTATAATCTACATCTGCAGCTGTGCAGTCAATAGTTCACAAAAGCAGGCAAGATCCTGTTGATAAAGTCGGAATGGGAGAGAGTTTCTTTTCAGAGTCCTGTCGTAAACAGTTTCAGAGAACAGCAAGAACACACAGCACTCTGGGTTAGGTGTTTAATCTTACCTCCATATCCAAGCAGGGGGGGCTCTATGTTTTTTGCCGCCCCAAGCACGGCAGTCAGGCGGCCTTCGGCGGCATGCCTGCGGGCGGTCCACTGGTCACGCGGATTCAGCGGCGTATCTGCGGGTGATCTGTCGGTTCCACGCCTTCGGCGTACCCGCCACCAAATTGCCGCTGAAGCCGCGGGAGCGGCGGGCCTCCCGCAGGCATGCCGCCGAAGGCTGCCTGACTGCTGCCCTCACGGCGACTGGCATGCCACCCTCCGCGGCTTGCCGCCCCAGGCACACGCTTGCTGTGCTGGTGCCTGGAGCCGCCCCTGTATCCAAGAGAACAAGGTGGAGTGCAGATTCCATTCACTATTTCCAGAAAATGATCACTTGTTTGTAAACTCCATGTTCCCAGTTCAAGAGCACTCCTTATCTTGACTTTCCCCACAGACTTCTCTGGTAGTTTACAGATTTTTGTTGTACAAGACCAGGAAGGTCTTCAGAAGTATGTGGAGGTTTTTATACCTTGGAAGATGGCAGGTTGTATAGTTAATTAGTCACGTTACAGTAGCATCAAGTGCCACAGGTGAGATCAAGGCCTCACAGTAGGGAAGGATGGTTCAGTGGTTAGGGCAGTAGCCTAGGACTTCGGACACCAGGCTGCAATTCCCTGCTCTGCCACAGACTTCCTGTGTGACCTTGGATAAATCACTTAGCCTCTGTGAACCTCAGTTCCCCATCTGCAAAAGTATTTTTTCACGCAACACACAGTCAACCTGTGGAACTTTTTGCCAAAGGATGTTGTGAAGGCCAAGACTATAACAGGGTATATTCATGGAGGATAGATCCATCAGTGGCTATTAGCCAGGATGGGCAGGGATGGTGTCCTGGCCTCTGTCTGCCAGAAGCTGGGAATGGGCAACGGGATGGATCACTTGATGATTACCTGTTCTGTTCATTCCCTCTGAGACACCTGGCATTGGCCACTGTCGGAAGACAGGACACTGGGCTAGATGGACCTTTGGTCTGGCCCAGTATGGCCGTTCTTATGTTCAAAATGAGAACATTAGCACTTCTCTGCCTCACAGGGGTGATGATAAATACATTAATGGTTGTGAAGTGCATTTAGATCTACTGATGGAAAGCACTATGTAAGAGCTAGGTACTATTGTGCTACACACTGTACACATATGTAGTAAATCCATCCCCCAAATAACTTACCATTTAAAATAAGAGAGACTGGACAGGACTAATACTCTTTCGGGAACTTAATGAGTTGTTAAGGTCTTGCTCCTGCACCACTTGATGGGAACTTTGACCAAGTTTGCTTTCTATGGACACAAGGTACCATAGAAGAAGAAGAAGAAGAACCCAATTTATTGATTGTAGAACAAAAACAAATGGCCAAATCCTGGTTACACTGGTGCAATCCCCTTGGTTTCAGTGGCATTGCATTGATGTAACTGAGTGCAGAATTTAGCCAATTATGTTTTAAATTAGAGGCTTTGAACTAGCATGCCTCAGCCATAGACAGTGCCTCTTACGGGATTTTCAGGCACTCTCAAAAATCTTTATTGGAACATAGAGAGGAACTGTAGGTGCAGGAATAAAGCACAGTTCAAGAAAATCTACTCAGTATAGACTAGTCAGCAAACAAGCCACCTAACTGAGAGTTTGCTATTAGTTAAGAACCTACATTTCAGGAACCAAATCCAAATGTAAGCAGCATCCTGAAAATCAGACCAGTTAGATGAACACCTGCAATTCCTACTGAAGTCATGGGTGTTCTGTGTACTCAGCATTTTTGAAAATTAAGCCGTTTAACACAGATGCCTACATATAGATTTAGGTTTGAAAAAATGCTGGCCTAACCCCATAAGTACTTCCTTACCCAAGTAAAAAATAGTCCTCTTTGCCTTATGTTTTTTTAAGCAACCAGATTACAATTGTTCTCCTGCATTGTTTATTTAGGACCTAGGCCTGACCTTTTTGCCATGTGTGTGCATAACGCATGGTTTGCAGTGATCCGTCTCCACCAGCTGCAGGTGCACAATCTGCTCTGCCTCCGGTCCTTGCATGGTTTTAATCACACACTCAGATGTATGTCAGTTTGGAGGGAGATTTTTAAACATTGTATATTTAACCATTGTGTTTGGAATCTGTAATAAAACGGAACACTCTCTCTCCTAGCACTCTCAAAGCCCAGCTCCCAAGAAGCATTCTGCATAAGTGGCTGTGCAGAACACAAGTAAAGCTTCTTGATTCTTCCTACACAGAGGGAATCATGCTGTACTGGTCCTTGCAATCATGAGATTGGTGTGGTTCTGATGTGCAAGGGGCAATATTTATTGGGGTCATACAGGAGATGCACACCCCAACATGATGTGGAGCTCAGATCCACTATAGCTCCTTCTCTACTCTATTCATCGGGTGGGCCACAGGTGGGCTACAGGATTTGCTGCTATGCAGATCCTCCCACTTTCCTCCCTCCCTACTGCAATTTAGGGCTGCAAAGTAGTTTCACAGCCTGGACAGAAGCAGGGATTTCCCTACACACACCCTTGAACTCCCCCATCCCCTGCCCCCAGTGGTCAAACCAAGCAAGATGAAGAACACATCAACAATATACCAACATGTCATCTGAAAGTTTAAGTGGCGTATCTACATCCGAGCAGCCCTAAGCACAAATACAGCTACCTACTGAAGAAACAGTGTCTCCACAACCTAAAGACAGTTCCTGATGTTAGTAGGTCAAACTTTTCCCATTTATGGAAGTTACAAAAGATGGCTATTGGTGCACCTCTTGCAAAAAAAGCTTATGAAGAAGGAAAGCTTCCTACTGATACAATTGGTAAAAGTGGAGGAGCTTGATTTGCCAAACCAATCAGCAAGCCAATGCTGACAAACTACATGAAAAGGCTGCAAAACACCAAGCCTCTGGACTGCATCCACATGCAGAAAGCCTTAAGCCAGTCACTGTAATAGCCAATTTTAGAAGTAATTTATGAGGCTGTTAAGAATGCTGGAGACACAACACAGTTTATGTGAACAAACATGGCTGTCGCATCATACTTTCCATTTAAGCAAGAGATACCACATGCTACAAACAGGAGGCCAATGTTAGGTGCATTGTCACTTGTTAACCCTGAGTTGGACACTGGTTCTGAACAAGACCAGCAAATGCTCACTATCTTTCTGCAAGAAACTCAACTGATTGGTTAGAAGCACATGGTGCAACAGTGAAAGACTCAGCAGTTGAAAAAAATGAAGAACTCTCTCACAACCTTAACAAAATTTGCATTCATGGCTGATGAATGAATGCACCGATGCAAATGGGTGTCAAGTATTAAGTCATTGTGTATATTACCTTGATGTCAGTGGCAGGCCAGTAGATGCATTTCTAGATCTTCAGGTTATAGAAAACACATCGGCTGTATCTCTGACAACCCACATCTTAGAAGAGTTAAATGCTTGTAAATTGGACCCCAAACAGATGGCTGCTTGTGCATTTGATGAAGCTGCAAACTTCTCTGGAAGACATGATGGAGTACGAGCTTTGCTCTGAGAAAAATGTAACCCTAATATCCTCTATACACACCGCAGAGGCCATCTTAACTTCAGTATCCAGAAAGATGATTGCTTAATTTTTAACTCCATTAATTGGCAAACACCTAGAAGATAATAACGGGATAAGTAACAGTCAGCATGGATTTGTCAAGAACAAATGGTGATGAACAACCTAATAGCTTTCTTTGACAGGGTAACAATGGGGGGATGGGGATGGGGGGGAAGCAGTAGATGTGGTGTATCTTGACTTTAGTAAGGCTTATTATACTGTCTCACATGACCGTCTCATAAACAAACTAGGGAAATACAACCTAGATAGAGCTACTATAAGGTGGCAGCATAACTGGTTGGAAAACCATTTCCAGAGAATAGTTATCAGTGGTTCACAGTCAAGCTAGAAGGGCATATAAAGGGGGGTCCCATAGGGACTGGTCCTAGGTCTGGTTCTGTTCAATATCTTCATCAATGTTTAAGATAATGACAGAGGGAGTACACTTATAAAGTTTGCAGCCAATATCAAGCTGGGAGGAGTTGCAAGTGCTTTGAGGAATAGGATTAAAATTGAAAATGATCTGGACAAACTGGAGAAATGTCTGAAGTTAATAGGATGAAATCAATAAGCACAAATGCAAAGTACTCCACTTAGGAATGAACAATCAGTTGCAGACATACAAAATGGGAAATAACTGCCTAGAAGGAGTACTGCGGAAAGGGATCCGGGGATCATAGTGGATCACAAGCTAAATATGAGTCAACAGTGTAACACTGTTGCAAAAAAAGAAAACATCATTCTGGAACGTATTAGCAGGAGTGTTGTAAGCAAGACACAAGAAGTAATTCTTCCACTCTACTTTGTGTTGATAAGGTCTCAAGTGGAGTATTGTATTCCGTTCTGGGTGCCACATTTCAAGAAAGATGTGGACAAACTGGAAAAAGTCCAAAGGAGAGCAACAAAAATGATTAAAGGTCTAGAAATTATGACCTATGAGGAAAGACTGAAAGAATTGGGTTTGTTTAGACTGGAGAAGAGAAGACTATGAGGGAACTTGATGCCAGGTTGCTACAAGGAAGAAAGAAAAATGGTTCCCTTTACCCTCTGAAGATAGGACAAGAAGCAATGGGCTTAAATTACAACAAGGGAGGTTTAGGTTGGACATTAGGAAAAACTTCCCTGACAGTTAGGAAGTTAAGTGCTGGAATAAATTGCCTAGGGAGGTTGTGGAATGTGTCATTGGAGGTTTTTAAGGGCAGGTTAGACAATCGCCTGTCAGAGATGGTCTTGATAATACTTAGTCCTGCCTTGAGTGCAGGGGACTGGACTAGAAGACCTCTCAAGGTCCCTTCCAATCCTATGATTCTATGATCTACTCCAACTAGCACTAGTACGAGCCACAGAATCTTAAAAAAAAAAGCCATACATTTAATGTCTTCATTATACTCTTTTCAACAAGAATCCAAAAAGACTGAACATCTTGGAAAAAACAGAAGATGCTCTGGGACTAAAGTTCAAATTAGTCCAACCTGGGAAAATCCACTGGCTTCTGTAATACTGCATCTGTTATTGCTGGCTTTGGAAAGTATCTACCAAGAAGAGATGGATCTAAGTAGTGAGGCTGGTGGACTACTTTTGCTACTACATTCAGAGAAGACAATCACCAGTCTCTCTCTTGAAGGCTACTGTTGAAACCATTTGGATCATTAAAGAATGCCATCCAAGTATCTGCTAAAATAGTAGTAGATCTTTGTCCAGCAACAGAAGCTACACTTGGATCAGAGAGTTATCCATTGAAAACATACTGGAAAAATCTAAGACTTCAGTCTAAAAGTTGACTGATGAAGGCACTTATATCGAATCCTTAAATGAAGAGGACAAGAAATGTTTGTTAAGCCAGCTGAAAAAGTACACAGACTTGATTCTTACAAATCTACATCAGCAACTTCTGGATTCTACTCAACCTCTACGTAGCTTTTACAGAAGCCTGTCTTATAAAACACTGACAGTTGAGTGGAGTGAGGCACTACCAGCAATGGGGCTGCCATGTGATCAGGACAAAACAGAGAATTTTAATATAGAGTGAAATGTCATACGACGAATGAATGAAGATTTGACTTCAACTTCTTTTCTTATCATCACTAGTGGCTCAACCTGATCTTCATGCTATGTTTTCTGGGATGAAAGAAGCAGGAATTCATCTCTTGCTACTCCGAGTCCCAACAGCTACAATTGAGCATTCTTTTTTGTCATTGAATAGAATTTTGTGTTCTGGAAGAAGTCACATTCTGCCTGATCATGTGAACGAACTAATGAGCATATCAATTGAAGGACTGGAAGTACCAGACACACAAGAAGCCACCAAAGATGAACATGCTGCATTAGAGAAGTTCATTAACAGAGTTGTGCAAAACTACAACGAGAAACCAAGAATGATGTAGATTTAGTGCTTCATAGAAGGTAAGTTGGGCAGCCAACTTTAATTTGGGTGATGATTTTAAAACATGAGTTAAATCTAACAAAATGGTCGTCAAACATTTTTCAGTTTTTACTATGGTGCTATACAGCCCACCTTCGCCCTCACCGTCTCACCCTTCGGCCCTCACCCTCCTGTAAATCTGCACACACCGTCCAATTTCAATTTCTGGGGAAAATACTGGATAGAAAGATGCCCGCTGCATAGCTCCCCACCAAGAGCATAGCCCAGTCATACCGTGATGTGGATTTGCTTCTTTGAGAGCTGCCGATAGCCATCTTGTACAAATGGAAAAAAATAAATCTGAGTAGACACCGTGGCCTGGATTCTGGCCTTGGTTATAAGTAGCTATAGAATCCTGTGACTGTGAAGATGCATAGGTCTAAATGAGGGCTGAATTTGTCTATGCATTTTGAAGACAATCTAACACGGGTGTCGGCAAACTTTGGCACGCAGCTCGCCAGGGTAAGCACCCTGGCGGGCGGGCCGGTTTGTTTACCTGCCGCGTCCGCAGGTTCGGCCAATCGCGGCTCCCACTGGCCGCGGTTCACCGTTCCAGGCCAATGGGGGCGGTGGGAAGCGGCAGCCAGCACATCCCTCATCCCGCGCTGCTTCCCGCTGCCCCCATTGGCCTGGAGCGGCAAACCGTGGCCAGTGGGAGCCATGATCAGCCGAACCGGTGAACGCGGCAGGTAAACAAACCAGCCAGGCCTGCCAGGGTGCTTACCCTGGCGAGCCGCGTGCCAAAGGTTGCCGATCCCTGATCTAACACAAACATACATATGTTAATACCGATGTTGTGGTAGAGAAGCATGATTTAAGATACACAGTGTGCCAACAATGGCAGAAGTTAGCCTTTGATGGATGTTCCAAAGCCACATTTTAAAAATGAAGTGCCTGATTCTCATTTATACAAAGGCCCCTTTACACATGTAAAGAAGCCTTAAAATGGATGTAAATGCAAAAGGCTCTATGTATAAATAAGTTTCTGGCTCAAAATGTTTACGCTTACGATAGCTCTCTGAACCATAAGGACCTTCCCTATTTCTGCACCAAGAATGTCACTGCCTGTTTTAACAGTTTCCCAATAGACTTAACAAAATGAAAAATCATAAATAATAGAGTAAGCGCTACAGTCATTTTAACTGAACACTGAAGCGGTGAAATCCGTCATCCTTTGACCTTGTTCAATGCTGTTGACTTCAACAGGAACAAGATCCAGCCTTATTTGCCACCTCCTTGATGCTGATTTTAGATTACAATAACAGAGATATATTTAACACATAGCATGTGTGTGTGTGTGTGTGTGTGTGTGTGTAAATATAAATAAATAACTGGTGAAAAAAGGGGACTTCAAGCAGGCCTCATCAGTAGTAGTAATTATTGTTTACCAGACCAAAAAATCCTGTGGGTGTTAAATGAGCACTAGGCACCAGAGTGTTAGTGACAGAGAACAGTAAATGTACTGCAAGCCATGAGCACAGCTGTAAAATTGCCCTGGCAGAGGCTGTCAAGCTAATAACATGATCTTTTCAAACATGCATATTATAGTCTTTGTGGTATTTGTCATTCGTTAAAACTCTCAGCCTGTCACTTCTTTACTCCTAACAGTGGAAAAGAGCCAGTCTTTGTACTCTAAGCTTGTATGTGCTGACCAACACTGTGTCCATTTTACAATCTTTATCTTAAAAAGGTAGAAGTTTATTAAAGGAAACGCTGAGATGGGAATGATTTATACTGCACAGAGCTATGACTATGACCTCACAGTCGGCGCTGGGATGTACTGTACACACCCACAAGAAAACAATGTCAGTAAGACCCAAATCAACACATTTCGTAGTACAGCTATAACGATTCAGGTGGAAAGATAAACCTCTGGCACCATTTAAATGAACTCTGTTTCTGAAATGCCAAATGTAGAAACTGCTGATATTAAATTTTGTTAGATATACTGCATCTGGTGTTTATGGCTTAGTTTTGTTGCCAGAGAGCCCCAGGAGCATCAGTCTGGGAGCACAGCCAGTGTCTCCCAATTTAGTTGGACAATTGTGGATACACAGAGATCCAATATTCCTCTGATTTAAAGCTCACAGGCAGATTGTAGGAGACTTTTGTTTTATTTATAGTTAGCATGTGTGGAGAGAAATAAAACAGTAATTTAATATGCTGTGCAATTAAGAGTTTATTTCTTCCACACAGTTTCTCATTCCAGTAGCTTATTTCAAAGCATAAAGAATTAGAATCCCTGGGTACTTGTGCCTCCATTAATATGTGGATAGACATGAAGAGATACAGCAATGGAATTCCTTTCCATTAAAAAAGAAAGAGACTAATATCCAGGCCTACAATAAAAGTTGAACACTTACAATGACCATCTGTATAAATATTGGAACTGTTCCAGTCACGTGCAGTTTAATGTTCTTCCTTCCCTTATGGCCCACTTTTATATAAAGCACTAAATTACCAGTTCAGCTGCTTCCATGGCTCTGTTATTTAAAAATATAAGTTCCCCTTCTGCTTGAAATGGAAGAATCTGCTCACTAAAAACACACTATATAAAATCAGAGGAAATCTCCTGTTCATTACATTCACAAAAGATGGGTACATAAGCCACAAGACAACTAATAGGATTAGCTGGAATACAGCCATATTCTATCTTTGGGGAATATTTTATGCATGCACATAAAAATTAAATATTAAACAAAGGTGTGAATTTTTTTCACTGGGGCAGGTAGGATGCTTGCCATCTGTTAAACACACAGTCCTGCCAAATATTACAGACTCACATCCTGAATTTGGAAACCAAGTGAACACGGGAAATCCATGCATTTCTTTTGGTATCCGCCTTCCACTGGCCTTTCCTCTACTTGCTGCTCAGTTTTACTGCTTCACTGATTGTTAAGCTATGCTACCTCCCACTATTTCTGGGAACAAAGGGCCCAATTTTGCAAATCTTCCTATGTCAAAAGTGCTTCATCATGTGATTAGTCCCACTGCCTGTAATGGAGATACTCATGTGACTAGAGACTTCACGCTTGACAGGTTTGCAGAATTAGGCCTATAAAATTAGAAAAGTAGAATGGGAGATCAGGGTATCTGTGCAGAGTGACTGGAAAATGAGCAGCACATCATCATGCAATTTATAAGGAAAAATGTCTCCTTCACTTCTGAGAAAGTAATCAATAGGAAAATCCCAAAGGTGTGAATGATAATGTGGAACCTTGACCTACCAACTCACACTGTGGGAAGAACTTCCATGAAGATCTGACTTAATCATTAATTCACTGCCATACTTTTACTTCATGTCTACCTGCTCCTTTCATAGGGTTATCTCAGAATAGTAGGGATATTGCATCAGTAGTTTAAAATGCATTAAATTATCCAAAACCAAGGTAACAACAATAAAATGAGGTTTCAGGCAATTCAAAGTGTACTCTAATATTCTGAGACCCATTCCTTTTTATAATGTTTCCCCAAATGTAAAAATTATCTCTAGAACCACTCCATACTATTTATATTTGCTTTCATAGGTAGTTTGTCTAGTCTTTGGAGCTTGATATTGGGAGTCTTATTCAGGACCCCTGGATTCTAGAAACGAGCTATATCATTTTGTCTTTTAAAATTTCAAGTTGATATTTTATGAGGAACATTTAGATTGACTGGCTTACTTTTCTTCTCATATCTAGGACTTATACTGACCCCTCTCTCAGCTCCTACATTTCAACAGAAGGTGCTCACAGCATTTCACAGGGTCAGACCCTAATAGTGTTTTCTCAGCTGTAAAATGGGCACAACACCACTTAACTACCTTGTCAGCTTTAATTAATTGCTAGCAACTCCCAACCACTTTCACTCCCACCCAGGAATCACACCCCCTTCTGAACCGTCCCCTCTCCCCGGTTACCTCTAGCGTTCTCCAAGCTGCCCACACACCCTTCCTCCTCTACATCTCTTCTGAGCAATTCAAGGAATAAGATCCTGCCTGCCCACATCTATTCCCACTGTTCAGGGAACCTTGTGAAGGCAATCTAGTACCAACACCTTTTACTAGCACGATACTTATGTTTATGGTTACATGTAAAAAAAAATCTGTGTTTGTTCAGCTGGGAATGAGGGGGGATTAAATGTAAAATGGATATAAAAATTCTGTACAGTCACAAATAATTAATCTGTGAAACTCACTCCTAGAGAATATTATCAGGGGAAAGAGTTTAACAGGATTATTTTTAAAAAGGGATTGACATTTACACGAATACACTCTGATGTTACACCAGCTAGGCTAAAACTACAAGTGTTATCAATACTCCTGCCAAAAGTCATAAACTTATCATCAGCTGCAGACAAGGGAAAAAATAAATTGTATTTAAGCATTCCTCACTCTTCTCTGGGAAGACTGGGCCCTGAATATTTTGGTGAATCTTAGCAAACTATTCCTTACTAGGTCCTGTAGACACATGTATGTGGGATTAAGGTGACCACGTTTTCAAAATAAAAAACAAAAACAAAACAGGACACTTTTGCAGTAACATTTTTTAAGGGTCACGAAATCCTCATTCAAAAGTAGTTTTAAAAATATGTACTGGTGTCACTACTGCCAGCTTCTCACTCAAGAGGGAAGTGTCTCAGAGTGGAGGGCATTTTCTAGTAAATTTACGAGTTGTGAATGAATTCACCATGAATCGCTGAACATTCAATCTAAGCCAAAGAATGGCTCTTACAGTGTCAACACTTGGGCTTTTCTATCCACTCCAACCACTGTTCATTATTCATCCCATCAAACGTTCCTTCTGCTGCACTATTCCCATAAACACAGAACTCCTCGAACAAACATGAAGTGATCATAAGACAATTTTTTAAAAAAACTTTTAGGAAATGGAAAACTGGAAGGACTCAGGTGCCCTGAAAGCAACTGCTAGGACAGCAGTATACTGTGTGAAAATCTAGGCTTTGGGGTGGCCGTGGTGGGTGGGACACACCCTGCAGCCACATGCACAGGTTCATCAGGGCACTAGCGCCCCCTAGCAGGGCTGGATTAACTCTCTTGTGGGCCCAGGGCTATTAGATTTTGTGGGGCCCCTGTATATGTCTTTTTCCTAATTTAACACAAAATGACATCGGGCTATTAACACTATACTAAACTTGCCTTTTAATTAACATAAAGTCGTACTGTGGTTACATTTCAGTCTTAAAACGTAGAATATAGCTAATTCAAAATAGCCTACTTCTTACCTTAGAACAGCTCTTATATTAGTTTCTTTTGAGGAGGGAGTTTAGGTGCAGGAGGGGGGTGCCAGGCTGGGGCAGAGTGTTGGGGGTGCAGGAGAGGGTGAGGGGTGTGGGCTCTGGGAGGGAGTTTAGGTGCAGGAGGGGGGTGCCAGGCTGGGGCAGAGTGTTGGGGGTGCAGGCTCTGGGAGGGAGTTTAGGTGCAGGAGGGGGTGCCAGGCTGGGGCAGAGTGTTGGGGGTGCCGGAGAGGGTGAGGGGTGCGGGCTCTGGGAGGGAGTTTAGGTGCAGGAGGGGGTGCCAGGCTGGGGCAGAGTGTTGGGGGTGCCGGAGAGGGTGAGGGGTGCGGGCTCTGGGAGGGAGTTTAGGTGCAGGAGGGGGTGCCAGGCTGGGGCAGAGTGTTGGGGGTGCAGGAGAGGGTGAGGGGTGCGGGCTCTGGGAGAGAGTTTAGGTGCAGGAGGGGGTGCCATGCTGGGGCAGAGTGTTGGGGGTGCAGGAAAGGGTGAGGGGTGCGGGCTCTGGGAGAGAGTTTAGGTGCAGGAGGGGATTCTGACCTGGGGTGGTTCCCGGCCAATGGGAGCTGTGGCAACCATGCTGGCGACAGGGGCAGCGCAGGGCAGCGCACGGAGCCTCTCCCCCGCCCTCAGGGGCTGCAGAGACATGCCAGCAGCCAGCCGCTTCCAGGAACGGCCTGGGGCCATGGCATGCAGGCAGCCTGCCTGAGCCCTGCTGCGCCACTGGACTTTTAGCAGCCCGGAGATCGCGATCGCCCGGCAGAGGCGCCAGGATCAACCAGTCGATCCTGATCAAGGGGCTGGTGACCACTGAATTGTATATAATTATGGATTTATTTTTTCGGGTCCCCCCTTAGCCCGAGGCCCTGGGCTGCAGCCCCTAAAGCCCCTGCGTTAATCCGGCCCTGCCCCCCCCGCCCTGGGGCTCTGCTCTGGCCCAGGCACTGCCTGGGGGCGGCAATCCCGAGTCCGCCTGAGCGTGGGGCAGGAGTGTGACGCCCCAAGGCACAGCCCCCACCCAGGCTGGGGATGTTGAAGGCAGACTCGAGTAGCGGGTCGGCTTCGATGATTGCTACTGCGCATGCTCCGGTCACTCATTAACCGACAGGGGGCGGGGTCCCTCCCTGCTCCGTCAGCGCCTGGCGTCTCTGCCCTGGTTGCCATAGCAGCGGGTGGATGCGCGGCCCGCATGGTGCTGCCGGATCCGGTCAGAAGGAGGCTCGGCTCCTTCAGCCGGACTGTGTTCAGCGACAGCAACCGCACCGGCCCGGAGCGCCGAGGCAGCGGCGGCATCCTGGGTAAGGAACCGCTCCCCTGCCCGCAACAAAGATGGCGGCGGCAGCCTCACGGGGGAGAGAGAGAGGGGGGGTCGTCGCCAGGAACGAAGATGGCGACGCTAGCCTCGCTATAGCGGGGCTACGGGCAGCGCGTTCCTGCCTGGTTCCGCGGTGTTCCCGCGCTCAGAGGCCCCGGGGCGCCGGGCCGGGAGAGAACGACCCCCTAGTGCCAACAGCTTCCCCTCACCCCACGGGTGGCAGCAGCCGCAGCGCGGGGCCTCCCTGCTCCGCCCTGGCTTGGGGACGTGGCTCTGTCGGGTTCGACAGTGTTGGCGTCACAAGTGCTGGAACTAGGGGTGCTGCACCCCCTGGCTAGAAGTAGTGAGAGCAGCCCTAATACATGGTTTTCACCGTCACTTCCTCCACTGTAAGAATTGTTCCCGCACCACTGCTTGGCTTAGGTACCACGCAGCCTGGCCCTGAGCCTGCCTTCATTGGGCGCTAGACAGACTGTATTGCCAATCCCACATGTTCAAAAATCACAAGTCAGGCCTCCCACTCCCAAACTCAGGAGGCTATCATCAAAATCATGAGATTTTTTCCCCCCAGCTTTTCTTGGCAGAGGGCTAGAAACGTCTTAAAAATGAAAGCTGAGATTCTCACACAATCACAGGATTCCAGAAGCTGGGGCTTTAAAAAAAAGCATAAAAAATTATGAAACGTGGTACATTGTGGGGTACCATTAGACATCAGCCTAGGGCCAAACATATTGTGTCTTTCTGTGAAAATAGTACTGTTCTGACAACCACTGATCCCTTCACACTCAGCCAGGTGCTCAGTGTAACTTACCAGATACTACTACCTAGCATTTTTCATCCAGAGATCACAAAGCATTTCAAGAGATTCCACTGCCACCAAATTTAGCTGATATTTTAGGTGTTTAAATTTGAGTTGGACCTGCTGAAACAGGGACACTTAACAGAAAGTACAGGTGAGACAATCATAAAGAGGACCTTCCACACCCACAAAAGGTGGTGATTGCTGATTCTTCTATGAGCTGCACTTTAAGTAATGTGAGAAACTTCCAACAGTCAGTTTATTGATCATTAATTCAAGTAGATTTAATGTGATATCAATAAATTGGACAATGGGAGAAGGAAACTTGCATTGAAACAAAACCGTTCCCTGGTGGTCTCATTTTTTAAGGACTTGCTTTTTATACTTTGTATACTGTGTGTTTTTTTGAGCCTATGTGCAAATTCTAAATACTGTAGAACTTTACCTCCCACTTAATATTGCAGGGGTCAAAGTTCTGTTTTTCTGGGTTTTAGCAGCAAATTTTCTTCTCGCCATAATGTTTGATTTGTAACTCCATTTTCTTTAATGTACATTCCAAGCTGGTGGTTCTCTTTTTAAAAATGCACATTGGATTGACAGTGCTGGAGTCTCAAATTTTCTATACAAAAGAAAAGTATTGTATGGAGACCACGCAGTGCAAGCTTCCCCACCAGCATGCTGGAGTTCTGATCTTTAGGGATCAATTTTAATTTGAGGATAATCAAATATCGATGCTCACTTAATCCTAGGCCCTGTTGATGAGACTATCACATTGCTACAGTCAGGCCTCAGGAGTTCAGAGTGCAGGTCAGTTCACCTCCACTGTCTACTGCTCTCCTGAACTGGCCTGCTCTTCTTTTGAGCTTCTCTTCCACCCATTCATGTTTTGCAAGTGTGGCAGTAGAACAGCTGCTTAACCCCTTCCTTCCTGGTGCAGGTTTGTATACACCTTGACATGTAGATTCTTTAGAATACAGTAGGGAATGATGTAGCAGAATTCTTCCCTTGGACATTTTACCACACTATATTTAATGTTGAACTTGGTTGATCTCCGAGTCCAACCATTAATGTGTTGGTTGAAGTTGCTATGTCTTAAAGTAGAGTAGCGTCTTTCTCTGCTGTATGTAGGAAAGAGAATGTCTGGCACAGACCTTGGGTGATGAGGATTTCTCTCTCTTTCTAGATAATGAAATAGTCTCCAGCTTGCCATTGCAGATGTCCCTCTATTTCAACCTTTACTTTTTCCCATTTTGGTGGGTGAGCAGTGTTGTCATGCTCCAGCTGAAGGTAAGTCCTGAGGGGACTTACCCCTCCAACATCTGTGGTGCCTGTCTGAAACTTATTTCCTCACACTGTCTGCAAGACTATGGGTTTGTCTTCACTACCGGGGTAAGTCGACTTAAGTTACACTACTCCAGCTACGTGAATAACATAGCTGGAGTCAATGTAGCTTAGGTCGACTTACCCCAGTGTCTTCACTGTGTTGCGTCGACGGGAGACGCTCTCTGGTCGATTTACCTTAATCTTCTCGTGGAGCTGGAGTTCCGGAGTCCTCCAGAGAGCGCTCTGCTATAGATTTAGCGGTCTTCGCTAGACCCGCTAAATCGACACCCACGGCATCAATCGCAGCAGCTTTGATCTCCCCGATAGTGAAGACGAGCCCTAATACTCGGCCATTCTACTCATTACCTTCAACCCAGACATGGAAAGTGATACTTAATAGAGTGCAATGTCTCAGCAAAAATATCAGAGTAGTTGGAGGTCCAAGAGTTCATGACAGAATTAGTGGCAGGTTTGGTTGGAGGCTGATTGAAAAATCGGGGGCTACGGCCGGTCGGGTTCCAGGAATATTGATAGTGCTGCATGAATTTCCAGATCACAAATACCATAAGCTTCTGTAGAGCTGTATAAAATAGTGACAGAATTCCATGGGGATGGAATGCACTTACTTTCTTCTTCTTTCTAGTACCCAGTCTTGCCAGATTACTACAAGTTCATCCTGGTCACAGTAATCGTCCTAGCCTCTCTAATTGAGGCCATCCGACTGTATCTTGGATACATGGGCAATCTGCAGGAGAAGGTATGTTCTGTTGACCTCCTTGAGCATCAGTTCAGGAGCCTTAGGGGGCTGAGTATGATGCTTTGAATTAGAGATACATCACAATTACATTTACTTTT
This sequence comes from Chrysemys picta bellii, assembly GCF_011386835.1. Classification (NCBI taxonomy): domain Eukaryota; kingdom Metazoa; phylum Chordata; order Testudines; family Emydidae; genus Chrysemys; species Chrysemys picta. Next base: position 195,007,736 of record NC_088793.1, read on the forward strand.
AAAGGAAAACTTATTAATTGGACTTGAACTGGGGTTTATGTCCCTAGGTAACTGCTCTGTCAGTTGAGCTAAAGGAGCTGATCACTTTGCACAAGTGAGCAGGGGCTCCTTTGTTTCTGAAGTTCACAAAAGGACAGAATGAGACTGGGGCTTTGTAAGCCTCCTGGAATAAACAAAGGACTTAAATTTAGTCTTTCTATGTTGTAGGGTGGATGAGGAGCACACACACATTTCAAAATCACCTTCATATTAAATAATTTACTTCCCTCATTCTGGTTTTATGCATTTCTCCAGTCTGAGCCTCTCTTCTGCCAGTTATGCTCTTTCAGTGTCTGTCTATCCCTTTCGTCCCCTCATTTCAGTTCCTCCCCCTTTCTTGTTTTTTTGTTTTGGGGATACCAACCTCATTTTCCCTCTCTCTTTTCTTTAATTCCTGCTCCAGCGACCTCACATCATCACTGAAACCATCCTCTTCAACTTCATGCAGCTCTCTGGAAGCCTTCCGTCAGATGGTGGGTCTGCTTAGACGTATTATAGGATAGAGTAGTGTAGCATGTGATGCTCCTAGAGCTGGCTGATCCAGGGAGCAAGGGACCAGGCTCTGTTCCATACTGATACGTACTGACACTAAACTTTCAGTGCAAGTCTCCTTTTTCTGACTCTCTATTTGTTGTTTTCTTCTGTCCTGGCTTATTGCTCTGTTAATTTAATTCCCCTTGGAAGACCGTGCTTCCTGCTCCAACCTATAGCACTACCTTAATGATATTGATAGAGGCAAACTGATGAGAATCAAACTATCCCCACTAGTTTTACTTTGCTACTGCACATGTCACCTGAGCTGCTGAACATCCTATAGACTTCATTGCCAGAGATGCAACCTTGTGTCCACTTTCCCTGTCACTGTGGGGGAAGGAGGGTAAAGAGGATCACACTTGGCTGGCAGTTCTGGCAGGAACAGTGAGAAGGCCAGTGGCCACATTTCACTCTGCTTCTGCTTTTACCAGGATGTTTTGGACTCACTAGGTGCAGCAGCTGGGCTAGGACTTGTCTGCAGAGATTTTAGAAGGTGATGGGAACACCAGGGAAGCCCATGATCGTCCACTGAATTTAACTTCCTGAAGCCCTGGATTTAGTTGAAACAAAAATCTGAATAGTAAACTGATGTCCGAGTAGTTCTTGGCTAAACATTTATGTTGTCTCTTTGTTTCATAGTAGAGCTGGCTGGAAAATGGAGTTTCCCCTGCTGAAAATTTTGACTTTTCAGCAAAAATTTAAAACCAAAATACTTCAATTCTGAAATGCTACCATAGCACATCAGGGGAGTTGTGGTTCAGGTACCACATGCTCCTCTTATTCTCAATCAGCTTTGTTCACTGGTTAGACTGTATCATATGTGATACACTACTGTCTCCTCTCCTGCTTAAGGGAGCTAGTACATCATAGGAGTTGCATAGCCACATTGCATCATGAAAGATGAAGTTCAGCTGGGAGCCAAGCCCATAAGAATGGGTGCATAAGGCAACTCAACTACAGTTCCCATGAGGCACAGCAGTGGTATAACCAATTTACATTTTCAGAATTGGGGCATTTGTTTTTTGATGAAAGATAGAAATTTTCCACAGAATTTAGTTTAGTCAAAACCCCCAATTTTTCATTGAAAAATAGTTTAGACAGAACATTTTCAACCAGTCCTATTTCTTAGCAACTCCATAGCATACGCAGGCTTTGGGAAGAGGGAGAATGGATTTTTACAGGATACATGTTTTTGGTATGTACTCCAACTGTGTACACATGGCTTGCATTGTTCCGTTGCCATGCTACAATAACTGTTGATGTTAGACGTAATGTCTTTCTGTTGTAGGTACCTGAACTGGCTGGCTTTTGGCTCCTGAGTCTCCTCCTGCAGTTGCCCATAATCCTCTTCTTGCTCTTTAATGAAGGTTTGAAAATCCAGCCACTGGAGCGAGCAGTCCACATCATTTTTGCCCTTTTCCTCACCTTCCAGGTCATTGCAGCTTTTCTTGCCTTGAAAAGAATGGTGAACCAGCTGGCAGTTCGTTTCAGCCTTAATGAATTTGACCAGCTGGACGATCATCTAGCCTGGGAGAAGAAGAGGGTGCAGGCTCCATGGAGGGTAGGACAAAATTTTGAGGAGGCTCCTCCATCAAATATTGATTGGGAGTCTGCACTCCTGGCCTGACAGGTTACTAGGATAGAGCCTCAGGATGAACGTCTCTTGCTACTATAGTTCCTTTGTTCCCATTTCTTTGGCTCATTCTCAACCTTTCTAGTTTTCAGAGACCCTAAAAGTAGTTCTTCTGCCACAGCCAACATTAAAGATGAGAGATTTGAACTTTGCTTGAACGTCACATTGGCACTATTAGCTCTGCCAGTTATACAGTGACTTCATTTGTATATAGTTATTCATTGGATGAAATGCCGGCAGCGTGGGGTTGGTAGGTTTTATACTTATGCAAACTGTAATTTTTTTAAATTGTGTACAAAAGATTTTTACTGTTCATGATTTTGCACAAGGATATTTTGTTTACAATAAATTTCATATTTTATTCATTTTAATAAAACTTCACACTATATAGCTTCTTCTATCTACAGATCTGAATACACTCTACAAACAACAAATTTAGTCTCACACCAGGCCAGTAAGATAAGGAAGTATGCAGAAACAGACACAGAAAGGGATGCAGAAACTACAGTGATGGTCGTGCTACAAGAACTTAAAAAGCTTCATGGACAAAGTTTCTAAAGTGACCTTTAATTTTGGATGACTCCGTTATTGAGAGCTCCAGTCAGAGAAACTGTTAATTCAAGAAAACATCATTTGGTTCAGCTGAAGTTTTGGGTATCCAGCACTTCATACTTAGGGCCTACTTGTCTAAAATGAAACATCCAATAATTGAGCCATACAAAATTACAGGCTATTTAAACATTTAGAGATGTGATCTGCCCAAGGGAATACAGGAAATATATGTCAGAGCCAGGTATATAACCCCGGTCTCATTTGCAGGTTTCTGTATTAATGTCTGGACTATCCATTCTGGTAATGACTAAATATTTGTTTCTCAATCTTTGGTGATCAAAAGTTAAATTAATTTAATTTCTTCTTGTGGATCCCTCTGGCTATCAACAGAGCAAAGGCAGTTGCATATGGGTGCAGGGGAGGGCTGGTACATGGACACAGGGTTAATGAAAGGGAGAAGGGCAAAGAGGATAGGGAATCTAATTGCACTATGAAGGAAAGATGCTATATGGTTAAGGATGGGGTTTTTGTAGGCCTATTAAAGTCTTACAGTGGAGAGGAATGGATAGTGGTCTTGTCTCATATCAAAATTGGATTCTGCAAACTATTCATTTAAATAGCAACAGAGGGTCCTGTGGCACCTTTGAGACTAACAGAAGTACTGGGAGCATAAGCTTTCGTGGGTAAGAACCTCACTTGCATCTGAAGAAGTGAGGTTCTTACCCACGAAAGCTTATGCTCCCAGTACTTCTGTTAGTCTCAAAGGTGCCACAGGACCCTCTGTTGCTTTTTACAGATTCAGACTAACACGGCTACCCCTCTGATACTATTCATTTAAATGTTATCTACTATTAAAATTCAAACCTGATGGAAGCAAGTACTTGCAGCTTGGTTGCTTCAACTTGCACCAGGTCTGGATTTGACTTATTTTGCAGAAATATGACAAATTGGAAGGAATTTGTAAGCAGGAAGTTACCAGGAGTATCTGAAGTAGTATTAAGATTGCGGTCCTTCATTCAGAGTCTGTAAGGGAGACGCTGGTGAGGTTTAAGCATAGGATCTCTGGCCCTGCCCATGAGTTTTGTAGTTAGAAGAGTTACAACATTTGAAAAATCCACCCTCCCTCCCCCCGCCCCCAGTAGTCCTGGGAATTCCTTTCTAAAATAAAAAGCCCTTTTAACTGTATGCACAATTGTATGCGGTAGCACAAATTGTCATCTTGCCACTGTGTAACTACTGCACAAAGCTGAGCTTAGAATCATAGAATATCAGGGTTGGAAGGGACCTCAAGAGGTCATCTAGTCCAACCCCCTGCTCAAAGCAGGACCAATTCCGAACTAAATCATCCCAGCCAGGGCTTTGTCAAGCCGGGCCTTAAAAATCTTCAAGGAAGGAGACTCCACCACCTCCCTAGGTAACGCATTACAGTGCTTCACCACCCTCCTAGTAAAATAGTGTTTCCTAATATCCAACCTGGACCTCCCGCACTGCAACTTGAGACCAACAGCTAGAGATCAGAGCCCAGGTCAACTCAAAGAGAAACTTTTCAGAGGCAATTAAAATAAAGACTGGAAAACAGAACAAAAGACCTCAAAAGGCCAACCAGAAGTATCAATTCTTGTGCCTGTCTTCACTAGTGAGTTAACACAAGGTATAGCTCAAGTGTTTCTGTTAACTCTATCCTACCCATACACAAAAAAACTGCTCATTTATTTGTAGTTATGGTAACACAAATTGGTTGGCACAAGTGGGGATATAGAACAGACCTGGAGTGAGCTTACCTCCTTAGCCCCCAACACAACCTCTCAATAGTGTTGATTAGGTTAGTGCTGTGATAACAAGTGAGAGCTGCTAGTCCTCCAATGCCTTCCCCACAATTCTCTTAGGGTCTCGTGTCCTGTTGTCTTGTCTTGCTATCTACTTGTTCCCTGCTTCCTGACTGAAAGTCACCTCCTGCTGCATATAGGTCTCCCTGGCCCTCATTCTCCACATTCGTCCACAGCAGCCATTATCAGCAACTGCCCTCATCCACATCTGGTAGAGAGCTCCTGTTTTGTGATAATGATGCCAAAAACGACACATTTTCAGAGTGCTGACAGCTGCCCCCAAGATACTGGTGAATCTCTGACTCAGGTCTTGCAAAGTCCACAATTTTGGGAACAAGAATTGAAATGCCAGGATGCATGACGACATTTTGAAGAAACTGGCCAGGCGTAGAATTCAATGAACAGGACTTCAGTGCTGGAGAAAATCAAAGGGATTAAGATGTTTGTAACCGCTTGTAACTCTAGAGTTCCCCCTTGTGGATAGAGGTTGCTCTATGGCACCCTGCCACTTTGGCCATCGTTTCTCTTCAGGGGCCCTTTAAGAAGTCACATTTATCAAAGTACTTCCAACCAAAACACAACTAGTGAAATCTTCTCCCCAGTTTCAGCTGGGCATAGCCCTATTCTCCCTGAGGGTCTGCTGTCATGCTTTCCCTTGCTTCTTGGGCAAGGTCCCTCCAGGCCTTACTACCTCCTCCTCCTTCCCCACTCAAGTCAACTGGGTCAAGAGCTCTGGCCTGATGGTTGGGAAAGGGTGGCAGGCAGGCTGTCTCCACCTGTGCTCTGGGAAATCCAGTGGGGCACAGGTCCACTGCTCTATTTGGGCATAGACCTTTCTGCCAACAATCTACTTCCTGCTGGAGAATTGGACCAATCTAGAGGCCAAGCTATCTGGCCGGCTGTGAAGATGGATGGGGCTGCTCCAGTGCGTTTCCCTGCAGGGGAGAGTGCTGGTGATGAATCATCTAGTCCTGTCCATGCTCTGGTTCAACATCCTGAGCCTGTTCCCAGGGCCTCTGGCCAGCCTCCAGAAGAGGATTCTGGAATTTTTCTGGCCAGGGCTGCACAGGGTCTCTGCAGGTATCCTGGGCTGCCCTCCTTCCACACCTTCCACCATCAAGCCCTGCAGAGACTCCTTTACAGTTCAGGCAGTCGTGCACAGAGCATGCCTCCGAGAGTGCCGATACAAGCGGCAGCTCCCCCGAGACTTCTGTGAGCTTACAGTCTTTTACCAGAACCTCCTCAGAACCAGGACCAGGTCTGTAGCGGCTGCCAATGGGAGGACCTCCTTGCAGAATCCATGCTAAATTCAAACCTTAGTCCCTCTTGGTGTGCCAGACACTGGTCTTGGTTGGTGCCACCAGACTCAAACCTCTTGGACTACGATCAGAGGGAATGGATGAATGCTGTCAAAATTAGCCAGCAAATGGGGCTATCCACCCTGTCTCGTACTCCATGAAGTGAGGGCAGCCTTGCCTCATGCTTCTCTTACTTTCCTCAAGTGGGTTCTGCAGAGGGGTGCTTCCTGCCCACCAAAACTCATCATCAAGCCCATAACCCATGAGCCTCCTCTTTTTAACCCTTACCAGGCAAGCATGACCCTTCGTCACCCTAACACTGGGCAGGGGAGCCCTTCTGACCCCAATGCTAACCCTAGGTCGAGAAGCCTTAACTTCGTAACCTTAACTTTATGCCAGGGAGCCCTCCAGACTGCAGTCATAACTCTAGGTCAGGGAGCCCTACAAACCCCAATGCTTACCCTAGGTCAGGGAGTCCTAGTGACCCCAACCTAACCCTAGTCCTGGAATCCCTATGGGCTGAATGCCAAGCATAGGCCGAGAAGATTATCCTTTGTGACCCTAATCCTAGGCTGGAGTCCTATCCTTTGAAACCTTAACCTTAGCTCAGGGAGACTTACTGACCCAAACACTAACCCTAGGCCGGAACACTGCCCTTTTCAACCCTTACCCTAGGCCAGGGAGCCCTGCTGACCTCTAGCCTAACTCTAGGCCAGGGAGCCCTGTTGATCCCAACTCTAACCCTTAGGCAAGCAGCCCTATTCTTTGGAATCCTATCCCCAGGTCTAACCCCAGCATTGCAAGTATTACTTTTTCTAACCCTAACTTTCACCCTGGGAGCTCTGCCCTTTGTAACCCTAACCCTAGTCTGGGGAGCCGACCTACATTGTGGGATGGAGGAGGAACGCACACACTTTCAACATCACCCACTGTCACGGCTAAATCTCCACTCTGTCACTCTGAATACAGAAAGTGGGGGCCCACAAAGATTCTAAAAAATAATACTTGCCACTCCAGGCTTGTATTACACTCCCAAGGTTATAGCTTCCCTCTGACCTTGGCTTGGTAAATGCTGCCACCACCCAAAAGCAAAAAAACAACAACCCTTTAACCCAGGAAGGAGCACTTGTGAATTCCTCCCTGTGGGGTACCCTCAAACCCTTTCACCCCCTCCTCTGGGGAAGAGCTGAGAAAGAAAAGGAAATTAGCTGTGGCTACCAGCTAATCAAACAACATACACAAACCTCTTAGGACACCAATAATCCAATCCTGTTCTTAAAAAAGGTAAATGTTATTAAAAACAAAAAGGAAAAAAATACATTTGGAATTTAGGCTTTTGCTAGATTTTAAAAGAGCAGTTCCAAAAATTAAGCACCCAAAATAGCTTTCTTGGGGGTTCAGCTTAAAGGTTACAAGCAAACAAAAGCATCTGGGGTTAGCACAGAGGAGATCCGCAAGCCTTAAAAAATAAACAGAAACAAACCTGATCGCGTCTAGCTAAACATTCTGATCTACTTACAGCTTTGGGTTGTTAAAAGTAGGTATAGATATAATCTGATGATTTTTATATATGGTTCAAATTTTACACCGCATTCCTGCTGCCACGTCTCTTCAGCCCAGAGAGCAACAGACAAAGGGAAAGTTTCTTTCCCAATTTTAAGAAGTTCTACCTTCCCATTGGCTCTTTTGGTCCGGTGCCCACTCCTTTTCTTTTACCTGTGGGCTTGTTAACCCTTGTTAAAGCAAGCAGAGAACAGCTACCAAGAAGATTTTACAGCTAACTGGCTGTCTGGGTGTTCATCAAAGGGAGCTACTCTTCCACTCCCCTCCCCCCCCCCATGTATCACATCCACTATTAAGTAACATTCTCCCCACATTCTGGTCTTTTACATTTCTCTACCCTGTTTCCCCGAAAATAAGACATCCTCCGAAAATAAGGCCTACTTACAGTTTTGCCTCTCATTGTAATATAAGGCATCCCCCCGATAATAAGACCTCCCCGATAATAAGGCATCCACCGATAATAAGGCATTTTTCATTTCTGAAAAATAAGACATCCCCTGAAAATAAGACCTAGCGCATCTTTGGGAGCAAAAATTAATATAAGACACTGTCTTATTTTCGGGGAAACAGGGTAAGCAGTGCCTCATTTCTTTCAGTTGTGCTCTCTCAATGTCTATCCCTTTTAACCCCTCACTCCAGATCCTGCCAGGCTTTCTTCTATTTTTGTTCTGGACTCACTTCACTCTCTCTTCTCCGATTCCTGCTCCATGACTGAAACCATCATCTTCAGTTTTATGGAGCTTTTCGGAAGCCATTAACTCAGCTCCTTCAGTCAGCTGTTCCTTGGGGACTGATTTATATGCTATTTTGGTTTTTTATTCTATAATTTAAAGTAAGGGTAAGGTAGGACAGGGAGGGAACTGGGGAAGTGGAGCTGAATCAATATAAGAAACCAAGCCATATTCATGCATGCAATGGTGAATACAATAGAATTAGAATTGAGAGAGGTGTGCCACACTGAAGGGTTCATATGCCATCAAACAGATAGTGAATCACACACACAACTTTCAAATTTTCAATAAGCTAAGTAGTTATTCTCAATGGCTCTTCCCTTTAATGTAACATTTTTGAATGTCCAAGTTCTAAATAATGTCATTAAAAGGAAAAACGCCTAGTCAGAACTCAGCCTCCCCCATTCTCAGATCATTTTACTTCAAGAACCTAATTTTCCACAGGGGCAAATTCTGGGCATGAAAAGTAGTCAGCTTCAGTAGACATTTTTTTGCTTCAGCCAAAGAAAAGAGGAGTGGGCATAATATTTGCTGACCACATACCTCTTCAGATTAAAGATCAATTTAAAGATGGAGCATAGTTGCTGGGTTATTAATAACAGTGGGCTTGTCACATGCTCCCAGTCTAAAGCAAAAAAAAATTTTTTTGAAAAGAATTTCTTTAAAATATTGCAATGCTTTGGGGAAGAGGAAATTATTCTTGGAGGAGACTTTAGCTGTACACCTATTCTTCACTGGGACAAAGCTGATAAAAAGACAAAAGAAGGAAACAGGTGCAGCATTAACCTTTCTATACCAACAAGTCAATCTCTCAGATTTCTGGAGATAATTATATCCAGTGGAATGAGATTACACATTTATTCATACCCTCATTAGCTATACCAGAATAGATTTAATATTAATCTCTAAATCCTTAATGTAGCAGCAAAATTTGCAGAAATTGGCACACAGTCAGTTCTTGCCCCACTGGAAGTAATAAGAGAAGGTTACTTACCCACAACTGAAGGTTCTTCGAGAGGTGTGGTCCCTACTGTATTCCACACATGCACACCATGCATCGAGAGTCAGAGTATTTGAAAGTAGTGTCTGTGGGTCCGTGCACGTGCCCTGGCTTGCCTCGTGCTTCCAACCAAGGCAATAAAGGGTGTGGTGGACCGACTACATCCAGTTCCTTCTCTACCATGAATTGACCAATCCGCAGCAGAGGGGGAAGCGGGTGGGAAGTAGAATACAAATAGGGACCACACCGCCTGAAGAACCTCCTCTTCTTCAAGAGATGGTCCCTATTGTATTCCAATGAGGGTGACTGACAAGCAGTACCTATGTTGGAGGAGGGTGTGAGGATGAAGATGGAATGATCATGTGGAGAACTGCCATGTTGAAGGAGGCATCTGCTGCAGAGTCCTGCACTAAGATAGTCTGCGCTGCAAAAGTGTGTACTGAACGCCATGTGGCCACTCTACATATGTCTACAAGCGGAACATCTTGAAGGGAGGTTGTGGTTGAAGCCTGAGCCTTCTCGTGGAGTGAGCCCTGTAAGTGAGCTCACAGTTGGTAGCAGAGTTTAATGCAACCAAAAATCCTTTTGGTGTTTTCCTGGATGGAAATGTCTTGTCCAGAGTCTCACTGCTACTGCAACAAATAGTCTAGGAGACTTCCTGATTGCTTTCGTTCTCTGCAGGTAGAAGGCCAGAGCTTGCTGTACATTGAGGGAATAGAGTCCATGTTCCTGTGTAGAAGCATGTGGCAGAAGTCAAATTGGTAAGTGGATGGCTTGATTGATGTGAAACTGGGAGACCATCTTTGGTAAAAATTTGGGGTGTAGATGTAGGGAGACTTTATCTTTGTGGAACACCGTGAAAATTGGGTCAGCCATCATAGCTCTGAGCTCACCAACCTGTCTCGTGGAAGTAATTGCAAGCAGGAAGGCGACTTTCATGGAACGGAGGGACATAGAGCATGAAGCTAATGGCTCAAAGGGTGGCTTCACTGGCATAGAGAGAACTAGATTCAGGTCCCATTGGGGTGCGACAGGTGGGAAGGTTCTGATGAGGCCTTTCCAAAACCTAGCGGTAATGGGGTGCATAAAGACAGAGTAACCTTCCACCTGAGGGTGGAACGTGCTAATTGCCGCCAGATGGACTCTCAAAGAACTGAGGGCAAGACCTGATGACTTTAAGGAAAGAAAGTAGTCCAGGATGAGGGCGATCCCTGCCAATTCTGGTAAGCCTCCTTTGCGTTGAGCCCAAGATGAGAAGTGTTTCAACTTAGCTTGGTAACATCACCTAGTGGAGTCTTTGCTGCTGCTGGAAGAATGTTTGGTACAGTTGAAGAACATGTCTGTGCTAAAGTAGATGCCCATCCAAATACCACGCTCTGAGGTGTAGTGCATGTGGATTGGGATGTCAGATCTGCCATTGTATTGGATCAGCAGCTCAGGGAAGCTGGGGATAGGAATAAGTAGGTGAGATGACAGGTGGAGGAGATTGGGAAACCACAACTGTGTGAGCCAGCAGGGGGTGATCAGAGTGACTGATGCTCTACCTCACTGGATCTTGTTTAGTACGCGAGGCAGGAGTGGTAGTGGAGGAAAGGTGTAGCTGAGTTGGTCTGATCCGAAAGTAGGCAAGAGTCGCTCAGAGTGGCGGCCAAGGCCTCTCTTGGAGCAGTATGTGGTGCATTTGGTTCATCTGCAAAGCGAAAAGGTCTCTGGTCAGGGTCCCCCGCTGGGTAAAGATGGCATGCATTATGGAATCATGAAGTTCCTACTTGTGTTTGATCACAAAATGTTTGCTGAGTGAGTCCACAAGTACATTTTATGTCCCAGGAAAATAGGTTGTGGATAAGGGGATCTGGTGAGTGATGCACCAATTCCAGAGATTGACAGCTACCGCACATAGAACATTCAATTTCCTTCTGTGCTGTTTTTTGATATAGAAGACAGTAATGGTGTTGTCTGACATGATGAGAACATGATGGGAGTGAATGAATGAAAGAGAGAATTGGCTGGCCTTTCATACCGCTTGGAGATTCAGGATATATGCATCCTGGATTCTTGGGGAGACCACATGCCCTGTGTCACGTGATTGCCCATGTGGGCACCAGAGTGATGCGTTGGTGATGATAGTCTTATCTGGGGAGAAGGGAAGGAAGGGAACCCCCAGGCACACCTGACATGAGTCTGTCCACCAATGGAGGGATGACAGTATCTTGTCAGGACTGTCAACATTAGGTCCATGGAGTGATGGTTGGGTGAGTAGATGGACTGGAGACATGTCTGAAGGGACCGAAGGTAGAGTCATGCCAAGGAGATCACATAGGTACAGGAAGCCATGTGACCAAGGACATACAGGCAAGTCCTGGTGGGCACATGAGGATTGTTCCTGATGTGAGCTATGATGTCTCTCATTGTCTGAAATCTGTCTGGTAAGTAAACTCAAGCTGTGATAGAGTTTATGGTAGCCCCGATGAAGTACAGAAATTGTGTGGGCTTGAGGATTGATTTCTCAACATTGATACAGACCTCGAGAGACGAGAGGAGGCTAAGTAGCATTGAAGTTGATGTATGGACGTCTTGCCTGAATATGGTAGCCAGGAGGCAATCATTGAGATATGGAAACAAGAGGAGGCCATAACACCTGAAGTTGGCCTCTATGACGGAGATTATTTTGGTGAAGACTCTGGGAGCAGAGTGTTACCCAGAATTGGGCCAGCTAGTAAGCTTAAGGAGGACTAATGACCCACCAGAGTTTGGCAGAAAGCAGCACGTTTATTATACTGATAGCTAAACTCAAAAGATGGGATGGGGGGTCACACTCACATACTCATGCTCCCAGAAGAGGCACAGCACTGGAGATGTCAGGATCCTTTAAGGTAAGTATCCCACAGCGCAGAGATGGATGGTGTGATGAAGGTACATCTTCCTGAGGCACGATGAAATGCAACGCGGTGAGCCACTGGCCAGGCGGTCCAGGTGAAGGGCCTTCACGGGAGGTACAATCTTGTGAGTGCAGTCCTGAGCACATGGCCCCCTTCTCCTTTTAAGGACCTGCTCCTCATGGCCTGTGACTAGAGATGACTTGTCCGCGTCTGGTTGGTCACACTCCACCTCGTGCAGTGTCCATGCATTGGGCATGTGATCGCTGCCTAATCAGAGTGCCAGACACCTTGTCTACCTGGGAGCTCTTCTGATCTTCCAGCTGCTCAAGCAGTCCATTCATCCCACAAGCATTCCAGGAGGGAGGGGTAGGGGTAGGGGGAAAGCCACTTCACAGGTATTCAAAGAGGCAGAGGAGACAAAAGAGTGGGGGAGGTGTAACAGACCTTTTGAGCATACAGGTTATACAAAGCATACAGATCACTGCTGCTCCTACAACACAGAGAGACTATCCCAGAGGGAAGCACTCTGTATTGGAAATTATGGGTGCCCACTGTGAATCTCGGGAAGTGTCTTGGGGGAGGGTGAGTATCGATGTGAAAGTAAGTGTTCTTCATATTGAGAGCCGTAAACCACATCCCTTTCTCTAAGGATGGAATTATTGCTGCCAGTATGACCATGCGAAACTTGAGCTTGCGGGTGAAATGACTGAGGTGCTGAAGATCGAGGATTGGTTTTCACCTGCCTTTTTTCTTGGGTATCAGGAAGTAAGCTGAGTAGAACCCATTCCATGATATTCTGAAGGAGTGTGTTCTATTGCGCCCCTTTGTAACAAAGAGCTCATCTCTTGGGTGAGAAGAGTGCCATAAGAGTGGTCCGCAAAAAGGGTTGGGGAGGGGGGTTTGGAGGACGTAGCATGACAAACTCGATAGTATAGCCACGGTGAATGACATTCAACAATCATCTATCCATTATCGCTCACTAATGGTGGGGAATGAGTGCTAAATGACCCACACAGGTGGTAGGCGCGTTGTGAGATGGAAGGTTTAGTGATTGGCGGCTCTAGGGCTCGCATCAAAAATGCCTCTTGGCTAGAGGTTGGGTCTGTGAGGTCTGTGAATTGCAGGCTGGAAAATGAGAATACTTTAAGACCTAGAAGATCTAAATACTTCCCTGCTGTGTCTGTTGAAGTAGATTGAGGGTGCTGTTGTTTAGATCTTTTTGCAGCAGCTTGGGCTACAAAGGAATTTGGACATGGGTGTGAAAAAAAATTCAGAGCCTTTGGCCAGAATGTAGTAGCCAATAGGTCAGATCTGATGGAGGTGGTGGGGGGTCCCCATGGCATAGGGTACATCGTCTCCATGGTGGCTGGGCTGGTAAGCATTGCCATGGATGAGGTGGTTTCCGTGGTGCATAAGGATGGTAAGCTAAAGGTTGTTGTTCTCCTGGTTCTGAGTTGTCAGGAGAAGGTGGATCCCATTTCTATGGTGGAACCGTCGGAGCTGGTGGAAGAGTATAGAGCATAAAGAGTATAAAGCGGGTGAGGGGCCCCAAATTGAGGGCATATCCCTTGGTGGAGATATAATCTCTCTAGATGTGGAAGGGCCCAATTGAGGGGGGCGGGAATCCGGATCTCAGAAAAGGTTTGGCTCAAGTTTTGATCAGTTATTATATACAAACTAGTTCTCTCATCTGTAATTTTGGTTGACTGGCTCCTGTCCCATCCTTCACTATGATCTAGACACTATATACTCCATGGCACCCTGAACCAAAAACGCATGTAGCAGCTTCAGATACATTTAAAAATGTAAGGTTATTGAATTAAACATGAAAATAAATATCAAACAGTACTGTACTCCTGTGGGGGGTTATTTTTACATTAAATTCAGTTCATCTTGAGATCTCCATCCCATTTCAGTTTTCAAGATGGCATTGATTGTCACCTTGAGATTTCAGAATTGAAACTCCATTAAGATTCATGGATGGAGCAGTTCACACCTGTTCATAGACTCTGTGCAGACTCAGAAAGACATCACTGCATGGTTTTGCACTGTTCAGCTTTTCGAGGTTACCAACAATCATAAAGACTAAAAACATTTTTTAATGAAAGCGGAGATCCTGGAGCACAAATCTCTGGCATGGGATAAATTTTGCAATAAATTCCATGCCTGCAGAATTGTGAAATGTAACGGGGCTCTGACAGTATAATACAATTGCTGCCATGCTGAAGTGCTACATTTCAGATACCGAAATACACCATTTCTAGATGTCATACCAATAAACATATGCTAATGCTTCAGTCCTTTTCCCTCTCATCCTCCACACAGATGATTTGTATTCTTTTGTTCATTCATTGTATTCCATAGACATCAGGGATAGGACAATTTACTTGGGCAGATCAACGGGGGGAAGCCTGGAAAGATATACGTTCACTCATCACAATCAGTTCAAGAGGATGCAGGTTCCTTTCCCTTTCCACACCTTTATCAATAGGGACGATCTTTCAGGGGTCAGCTCTGGAGAATGTTGAATTTCTTCCCTACCTCTGAAGAAAATGCAATGCTGCCTAAAACAGATTGCAGTCATTAACCACATGACTGTCTTTTTGTTCCTGACCAGCTGTTAGAATGAGTGAGCATAAAGGGCAGTAGTGACTTTCCTACGGGGGAAAAACTAAAAGCTTTGAGGGTGGAATGGACAAAATAAAAAAAAATGAATTACAAAAAACTACTGATAAGGAGGCAGGGAAGGGATTAGCCAAACTGGTAGCAGCCAGCAACAGTGAAATGAGACACAATAAAAACTGGGTCATTGAGTTGGGACAGCCCTAGGACATAAAAGACTGAAATGAAGGAAAGCTCTGGATTACTTTGTTCTTGAATATTGAATTTTTTTTCAGAAGCATAAAGCATGAAATATTACAGTGATAAGCCAAGATTGGAGACACAGCCAAGGGGAAAAAAAAGTCTGGAAGGGATTGTTTTAAATGTGCTGAAAGAATAATTTGGTTTGGTCCTAAACATCACAAACAGTAAATTGACACAAGGATTATGCAGAGAGACTGGGCACTGAAGGCAAATGACGACAAGAGCACTGCTGTTTAACTTCCGTATTTGGTACAGGGTGTAGCATGTGATGTGGCGGGGAGCGGTGTCAGAGCGTTGTAATGCATGGAGAAGATTTGTACTTGAAAATATTAATAAGAATATAAATATTTACAACTTATAATCATCTGTTGGGAAAACAGCTCATTTTTACTTAGAGACTTTAGTGCTCTTCAGCAGTGTACCATATTCTCCTCACAGCAAACAGGACAGTGTTCGCAAGAAAAAAAAAAATGAAGTACGTTTTTGACTCAACGCTTGGGAAATAAGGGTGAAATTCCCTCCCCCACATTACACAAAGCCCCAATTGTAGGTTGTGTGTCAAACTCCAGAAGGGCTGGTGAAGATGGAATTTATACCCTGGCCAGGAACAGGTCAGGGGCTATCAGCCTTTCCACTCCTGCCCTTCCTCTCCTCGTGCACAGTGGATCCCAGCTGCTGTATCCCTGGGAGTGCGCATCCCAGTAGCCCCATCCCAAATCTGTATTCCGGGCTGCCTTATTTGGAGCTGGCGTAGAGCACCCTTCCTGGCAAGTAGACCAGGATGTGACAACCCCTTGTTGCATAGCCTCTCCACTCATACCATTCTGGAGAAGGCCGGCAGCATGTAGGATCGGTATAAATATCTTCTGGGCCTGAGAGTCCCCCATACCATAAACAAGAAGTAGCTGCATTGAAGTAAATGGAGAAGAAAACTTGTGTAATTGGGAGGACTGTCAGGCCCCATTTGGGTAAACAAGCAGGCTCTCAAATAAGATACCCCAGTGTGCAGTTTAACAGAAGCAAAATACAATGCCAAAATACATAATTCTCTGTTTGTTTACACCAATTTTATGCTGGGGTAAATCCTTTGATGTCAATGGCATTACAGCCAGTGAAAGGCTGGTATAAACAAGTGAAGAATCAGGCTTACAGAATACAAGTCAAGAGGTGTTGTGCATGGGAGGCTTAAAGCTCTCCTTTGCACTGCCCTGCTCCTTGTGTCTAGTCAGGGCTTGTTTGCCTCCCTGAGCTTCACTGCTCTCACTTACACTGTAATATCCACATGGACTAGGGTGCCAGAAGATTGTCCTGACCCCTTCTATACCTCTTCCACCACTCGGGCTAACAGCAGGGAGCTGCAAGGTGCACAGACCCACGTGAGGGCTCTGTCCCACGGAGCAGCTACCCCACACCCAAGGAACATCACCCGCCTCCTGAGCCTGACTTCATCGTCAGCAAACAGAAGGCAACAAGAACAAGACCATTGACCCATAGGTAACTCTACTATTATTAGAACAATAGGACTAAACAATGCATTTTCATCATTAAAGCTGAGAATCCAGGGGACATTTTTTAAAATTTCACCACATGGCCGGCTGTCACCTTACTTAGGCCATTTGTTGCTGCTGATATACTGCTCTTAGTCAATCGAAAAGCCAATGGCTAGAATCTTCAATAGTGGCTGTCATCCACTTGCCAATATAAAAGTCCGTCTGTGATGGAGGGGTAGGCAACAGCTTTTATTGAGTGCTGGAGGTGGGCAGACACAAGCCTACCCATTTCTGAAGGCCCCTCCCGCAGCCTAAGGGGAGGATTGACTAAACCCAGGGCTCAAATTATTTTGGGGGACAATTAATAAGAAAACAGGGACAGGAATGAGGTCATAGGGGCATAAGCAGGGAACCGCATTGGGCTACCGAGTAGAGCGCCCCGGACAGCGTCCACTGCTCCTCAAAGGTGTCTAGGGAGCCAGCAGATGCAGGGCAGAGGAACACTGCCTGGTCGCCTGATCGAAGGGAGGAAAGGAGATAATCCCCACCGTTGCAGAGCACCTCCCCGTCCAGCATCCTCCTCCTGTTGCTATAGATGGCCACTTTGGCCAGCGCCAGAAGGAGGTTGATGAGGAGGTCTCGCGACTTCGTGGGGGCTGGGCAACAGCATCTATTGAAGTTGCACCCGCCTGCAGCTGAAGGCCCCTCTCACAGCCTAAGGGGAAGAGTTACTGGACCTGGGATTCAAATAAGGACAGGGGACAACTGATGAATAACAGGGTCATGAGTGATGGTCATAGTACAAAATCAGGGAACCGGGGTGGAACACCAAGCAGAGAACCCGGATAGCACCCTCTGCTCCTCAAAACTGCCTAGGGAGCCAGCGGACACAGCCCAGAACTCTGCCTGGATGCGTGAAACAAGGGAGGAACAGAAGTGGGCTCCACTGTCGCAGAGCACCTCCCCGTCCAGCATCCTCCTCCTGTTGCTATAGATGGCCACTTTGGCCAGTGCCAGGAGGAGGTTGACAAGGAGGTCTTGAAACTTTGTGGGGGCTGGGCAACAGCCTCTGAACCAGCACTTTTGTCGCTGCAGCTCTAATTAATTACTCCAAAGCAGACCTCATTAAGAAGAACTTTGCCAAACTGATGAGCTGTTTGTGGACTTGAGCAGAGGCCGGAGTGAGCCAGGCCTGCCATGCCTTCACAGACAGAGTAGTTGCTACCTTCACAAAGGTTCTGCCTAACACCTACACTGTCTGGTAGCTGTCTTCACTCCCCCACGGTTTGTACATATTTAAAAATTAACATAGACCCTGATTACAGCAACATGGAGCAGGCATTAAAGATACAACTGATGTCAACTCACTTGAGTGAGAAATGTGGTGTGATTTTTTTTCAGCTCCTCGTAGAAGTTACCAACTTCTACATAAGATTATTAACTTGAAATTACATAAACTTGAAACTTTTAATTCTAAAAATACAGTTGGCTGTTTTTTTTAAATCCCAGAACCTCAGAAATTGCTCTTGCAGTATTTTAACTGATTTATTTAAAAAGCTGAAATCTGAAAAACAACGGAAAAATACCTGAAAAATCTTTTAGTGACATTTGTTTAAGAATACATTTAAAATATTGCCATGTTTTCCAGCTCTATCTCTAACATATTCTATTCTTTTAACTGTGGGTCATTACAATACATAACTCCTGATCTTAGTTACAGCCTGTATTAAAGTTATACATGGACTGTATGGTTCATCACAATACAGAGCAGTTTAGGTACATTCTGAACACGTCTGCTGGGATTGTTTGCTGCAGTCCTACTAAAGGCTTTCTAGTTGTACTAGAAAGCAGGAGACAATGTCAACAGTGCAAACACTTAAATGAAAAGGGGTGAGGTTTAAGTATTTGATTGTGATCTTAATTGCCTAGAATGTTGTACGAAAGCAAGATTTCTGGAGATGCCCTTCTATAGCAAACATTTCATGTCACCTGCCAGCTGATGAGCATATTGGATTTTTCGGTTAGCAATGAAAAAACAATCAGGGATTTAAAATCTGAATCAAGTATTTACAACTTAATTTTAGGGCTGTGTTAATTTTTAATATTTTGGATTATACATGGGGAGGCTGTTTGACACTTCACCCAGAACTCAACAGGATGGAAAACCTCACATATTTCTCATTTATTAAAGTGAAATGGCCTAGATTTTGAAGAGTTACTAGTGATTTTGGGTGCCCAACTTCACACCTTAGAAAGGCCTGATTTCCGAAAGGGCTGAGTACCCATCCTCTGAAAAATCAGGTCCTTTACGGTGTTCAGTTGGATATCCAAAAATCGAGGTACCCCAGGTCACCAGTCATTTTTCAACATGTAGGCAACATTCAGACCCAGAATTAAAAGGACATGTTGGTATTTCAACCTGTAACCGTGCCTCTGTGGGTCACAACTGAGGATGCCAAATTCAGGACAAATTGCTGAGAAATAGGGCAGATACACCCCAAGACCGGTGGCTAATCCCCCATAGGATATACCAAACCAGCAACAAAAGTAAACTTGTGTTTCACCACACTGGCTAACAAGAAGACATAAAGGCAGTTTCCTCAGGCACTCCAGTTCTTATACCACCACCAAAAACATTGGATTTAGAGATGAGGGGTTCTTTACATCCAGTCTCATCAAATGAAAGGTTCTTCTGATCCCAAAGGACCAGCCACACACTCAGGGCAATGTATAACTTAGATCTTACCCAAAAATCATGCCGATGCCAATCCTTTAGTATCTAAAATCTAAAGGTTTATTTATAAAAAAAAAGAAAGAAAGGTGAGAGTTAAAGTTGGTTAAAGAATTAAATACGTATAGTAATGGCAAAGGTCTTGCTTCAGGCTTGTAGCAGTGATGGAATAAACTGCTGGCTTAAGTCAAGTCTCTGGAGTACATCCACAGCTTGGATGGGTCATTCAGTCCTTTGTTCAGAGCTTCAGTTTGTTGCAAAGTTCCTCCAGAGGTAAGAAGCTGGATTGAAGACAAAATGGAGGTGTTTCCAGGGCCTTTTATAGCTTTTGCCATGTGGAGGGAAACACATTGTTCTTACTGTGGAAAATTACAGCAACAAGATGGTGTTTGGAGTCACATGGGCATGCCCAATTTCGCTCAGTTATGGCAGGAAGCCATTACCTACACTCCAGACAGCACGTTTACATCACAGTCCACTCAGTGTAGATGGGCATCTCCCATGGTCCATTGTCAACCCAGTGTTTCTTGAAGAGCCACTTAATTTGAATAGTCCCTCCAAGATGTGCTGGCTAGCTCCCTTGTGGGCAGTACCCCAGAAACAAATCCAGGTATAGAGCCAATATCCATAACTTCAAATACAAAACGATACATGCATACAGATAGCATAATCATAACCAGCAAATCATAACCTTTTCATAGACACCTCACTTGACAACCTTTGTACAAGGTTTGCTGCAAATATATAACAGTGGTTGCAACAATGCTCTATATGGTCATATTTTAATCAGATAACATCACACAATCTTACTGCATTTTAATCTTAATGAGGGGAAAGGGTGTGTCCCAACATTGGAGGGGCCTTTGAGGAATGCAAGGTTCCTAATATAATTCCACATTGTCATTGTGGTGATTTAAGTTTAATTATAACACAGCCCAGACTGAAATTTCACTGGAGCCATGTCTACCCTATGAGGACTATATCAGCATAGCTATGCCAGCATAACCCTGTAGCATAGACGCAGCTTACAACAACAGAAGGGTTTTTCTGTCGCTGCACGAAGACCATCTCCATGAGGGATGGTAAGCAGGTTGAAGGAAGCAGTCTTCCGATGATCTTGCTGTGCCTACACCAGGGGTGAGGTTGGCTTACCTATGGTGCTCAGAGGTCTGGATTTTTCATATCCCCGAGTGACTATGACTAAGGCTACGACTTTGACATGGAGGTAACAGAAGTCACGGAATCCATGATTACCAAAGACCTCTGTGACTTGAGCCTCTGGAGCCTGGGAGCTGTAGGGTCCCCGCCACCCTGGCGACTGGGAACTGTGCCCCCCCCCCCGCAGCTCCCGGCCACCACGGGCAGTAGGGGTGCTGTGCAGTTCCTGGCCCCACGGCCAGTGGGGGGTGCCCCAGAGCATGGAGCCATTGCAGCTGGTGGGAGTGCCCGGGAGCATGGAGTGCCGTGGCTGGCCAGGGGTGCCCAGGAACTCTGAGTCAGAACCACCACAGGTGGCGGGGGTGCCCCGAGCTTGGAGCCACCTGTGGTATGGGGACCCGGCAGCTCTGAGCCAGGAACGCCTGGATGGTGTGGGGAGCTTTCAGCTCCCCATTTTGTCATGCATATTTTTTAGTAAAAGTCACAAACAGGTCACGGGCAATAAAGAAACCTGTCTGTGACTTTTACGAAAAATATGCGTAACAAAATCTTAGCCTTCACTACGACATACCAGGGCACAATCCAGACGAGTGGGGAGCTGTGTCACTACTGCCCTGCAACCTTGGGTATCTTACCATAGCCTTGCCATAGTAACTCCCACTTGGGCCATCACAAACTACCTTCCAGGGTGCAAGCCACACCCTGAGTGTCTGTGTGTAACTGCAGGCTGCCAGCTATACCCTGGCTCTCACCAGCCTGCGTTATACTGGAGAGTGACACCAACATTACCCTCAGTCCCAAATCTTCCCCCAGAAATGTATGTCCTATATTGCCCAGCCCTCTCCTGGAGAGTACAAATATATTGCCTGTTATTCCGTTAAATGAATAATATGCCAGTTGATTATCTTAAATAGTTACCCAGACACTTCAATTTAAACACACTGGATTAGATGAAACAATAAGAGAGAGATTTTAAGTGAGTATAAGTAATGAGGCATAAAAGTCAGAAATGATTACAAGAAAAATAATCACATAATACTCACTAGCATTTACTTAAGGAATTCTTAGTTGCAAAGCAAACTTGCTCACCACATGCTCCAGCAGATTACTAATAAAACTCTCAGGTCGGGAGCCCTCCCACAGAGTCCAATGGCTCTGTGTGTTTCCTTTTGTCTTCTCAGGTGTAGAGAATGGGGGGGGGGGAGGGGGAGAGAGAGAGAGGTGTTTTGGCATGTGGTTCCTTCCTTTTTATAGTTTCAGTCCCCTTCTTGAAACAATTTCCATCTGAGACCCCCCCCCCCGTGCTGTTTTTTCACCTGTTTGAACTTCCTTTGTTTTCCCTTCCTGTTTGATGACTCTGTTTACTGCTTAAATGCAAATTAAGGCAAGCTCACATTCCTTCCTTTGTTTAGGACAGACTTGACTTCTGCCTGGACAGGGCTGTGGGGTTTGGAACATGTGCTAATGACATTGTACGGGGGAAATCTTAGATCTTCACATACAATGATGCCACACATTTTACCAGGACAATACTGACCAGCAAATTATGAGTTTTCCAATGATACCTTACCAGGTGTACTTTGTACAAAGATTATTACAATAGCAAATAGGTGTGAACACAGGGTGTATTCCATCACAGTGCCATAGCTATGTTGATCCAAATTTTAAGTGTAGACCAGGCTTGGGGGCTGTCATTTTGGAGTATGTGTTTTATCGTTTTATATCTTAGTAACAATTGGCA
Source organism: Chrysemys picta bellii (assembly GCF_011386835.1). Lineage (NCBI taxonomy): Eukaryota > Metazoa > Chordata > Testudines > Emydidae > Chrysemys > Chrysemys picta. The sequence goes on from NC_088793.1 coordinate 195,029,776, forward strand.
GGCTTCAAAACTGTGTTAAGAAAATCCTAAAAACTGCAGCCTCTACTTAACGCTATGGCATGTGCCAAATATTTTCCCTCTCCACCCTCACGTCCCTCTCGTCTGTAAACCAATCTGGATTACTGCATGGTTTGGAAAAATAGTTTTAAAATGAAATAAAAATAAATAGTAATAAAAAATAAACAAGGATCACACACGGTTCCACAGTCAGTTACCTTGGGTCAGTCCAGAAGAAATTGCTCAAACGCTCAAAGTCAATCCAGCCACAGTTGAGATGAGTCATTTCAAGGTTTAAAAAAGCACATAACGGAGGTCATAAAAATATCTGTGCTGGTAAGAAACTCCACCTCTGCCCCTTCAGAGAAACAAACAAAGTTAGATCAGTGGAAAATATTTTGACCTGAAGTACCCTGTCAAACAAAAACATTCTTTTCTTTCCTGTATTAACCATTTTGTATTAAGAAAGCCTTTGAAAGCCACCCTTATAGAAAAATTCTATAGAATGTACTTGGGATGAAAAAAAGATAATGTTCTATGGCAATTTGATAAGGTTTTATAAAAACAAGTTACTCAAAATCTATAGACTTTAATAGGGTGACATCCTCTATCTATGTTTTCTAAAAAAAACATTTTATAGAATTCTATAAGCAGGGATAGAATTCACCAAAAAAATAGGCTATTTCCCCTATAGGTAGTGCCTGATTCTGGGAGGTGCTGAGCAATTACAACCCCTCTTGATTTTGATGGGAACTGAGGGCACAAAGCACCACACAGGATCTGACCCATTTTTTCTTAGCATTGATTGTAATAGAATCCCCATTCAGCAGCAAGTGGAAGTGAAGGGGGAAGATAAGTAAGTGTAGCCATGTCTTCACTGCATGGGGGTAAAGGAGCAGTTCCTGGGCTTGATAGCAAGAAATCCAGCTCTTCCAGGAAACCAGTCATTTTCTCTAGTCAACAAAGAAGTAGAGTCAGTTTTGCAAAGTGTGTAAGTAACCTGGAATTGCTGCCTCCAGTTATACAGAAAGTGTTGCAAATTCACTTTTTTGCTTCTTCATGGATGGTACTTCTAATATTAACAACTCAAAACAATGGAACCGAGATCCTATTGCATTAGAAGCTGAAAGGACTTGCTTGAAGTGCAGCGGCCCTATCAGGACATACAGCAGTACGTACAATTCAGCACTGCTTTTGTAAAGCTTCTGCATTGACAGCATATTACACACAGAAACAACAGCTTGATTTTCCTCAGAAAAGGGCCCCATACACACTCCAGTCAGATGCTTACTTATATATTGTGCGAGAGACCCAGACCAGTGGGGTACAGGAGTCTGGTAGAGGGCAAATATACTGGTCACTGGATGAGTAGTTTTCTGTTCCCTGAGTGACCAGAGCAGGGGCTGCACTAGAGTAATCAGGAACCTGCTAGAACCAGTTAAGGCAGGCAGGCTAATTAGGACACCTGGAGCCAATTAAGAAGAAGCTGCTAGAATCAATTAAGGCAGGATAATCAGGGCACCTGGTTTTAAAAAGGAGCTCACTTCAGTTTGTGGTGTGAGTAGATGGGAGCAAGAGGTGCAAGGAGTTGAGAGGGTGTGGGTGTGGGTGTGGGTGTGCTGTGCTGGACTGAGGAGCACAAGTGTTATCAGACACCAGGAGGAAGGTCCTGTGGTGAGAATAAGGAAGGTGTTTGGAGGAGGCCATGGGGAAGTAGCCCAGGGAATTGTAACAGTCATGCAGCTGTTACAGGAGGCACTATAGACAGCTGAAGTCCACAAAGGCCCTGGGCTGGAACCCAGAGTAGAGGGTGGGCCCGGGTTCCCCCCAAACCTCCCAATTGACCTGGACTGTGAGTTCTTTCAGAGGGGAAGGTCTCTGGGCTGTTCCCCAACCCACGTGGTGAATCTCTGAGGCAAGAAAATCTGCCAATAAGCACAGGACCCACCAAGATAGAGGAGGAACTTTGTCACAATTGCAACAACTACAATGCAAGATGTACAGAACCCAATTCATGTTGGTGTTGACACCATTTTTTACTCTAGGATCTCAAAGAGCTTTTGAAAGCCATATTCCAATTTGACAAATGGAGAAGCTGAGGCATAGAAGGACCCAGTTCACCAATGCCTAGTACTTTGTGTGGTTATTTATACCTGCATATAGTGGATGTATCTGTCTAAGGTACTTATACGGCCTCCATCATTGTAGCATCTGAGTGCCTCCCAATCTTTAATATATAGATCCTTAACATCTCTGGGAAGCAGGGCAGTGCTATTGTCCCATTTTACTGAGGTGAGGCTGAAGCCCAGATCCAGCCTTTGTCTGCCTATCTGGCCCATGTAGATCCAGTAGATATGCTCAGAGACCACCTAGCAGATCGGGTCCCATTCAAAATCTGGCTGGAGGAAGAGGCGGTCCCCACTGTATAACTTTTAGCTCTGTGGTTAAAGCACTCACCTGGGATGGGGGAGACCTGGATTCGGTGTCCCCCTCTGCCTGATGGAGAGAAGAGATTTGATCAGGGATCTTCCATCTTTGAGCTCTGGGATATTCTGACGTTGGGTTCCTTCAATCTCTCCTCCTAAAGCTATTCTATGGTGGATAAATAGCATTGGACTAGCAAGAGAGAATGGCTCTCTAGCCTGGGGGTTAGGACACCCATTTGGGAGGTAGGAGAGCCAGGATCCACTTCCCCTGCCTGGGGGTTAGGACACCCATTTGGGAGGTAGGAGAGCCAGGATCCACTTCCCCTGCTACAATGAATCTTTATTTAAATACAGTGGAACAGTTTCAACAAGTTTCCCAAGTCCTAGGCTAATGCCCGAACCACTGGGCCATCCTTCCTCTCTAACACACTAATTGGAATAAGCAACAGGTGCAATTGGATTTGGTAGCACTTTGCACCAGTGTCAGGCAGTCAAGGCACAAGGCAGTGAAAAATCATGTCAATTAAATGATTTGCACAAGGTTACAGAGCGAATCACTGGCAGAGCGAAGAGACGAGCCCTCCCAGACCCCAGTTTTAACCTTTAGATCACACTGCATTCCCTATGGGGTTGTGGTGTGGTTTTTTGGGGGGGAGGAGAGGAGCGAGGGAAAGAAGATGTAGGGGGAGATGACAAAATCCCTGCTATCCAAGAATTCCCATTCTACATAAGATCTATAATTACATTTCTGTTATAGTAATTATGTGTATTTCACAGAGCTTAGCGGATGTCATGTGATACAATAGGTGCCATAAAAAGTACTCACTTATTAAGTAATTTATAGCATAATAATTAAAAGCTAATCACTCAAGAGTTAAGATTGTCTGGGAGCAGGCCCAATTCACAGCATGTGCTGTCTTTTTCCAGGAAGTCTTGTTATTTATATAGCAAATTTCACCTATACAAACCAAGAATGTTTTGTACACTTATGAACAGTGTACGCCCACACACACACTACTGATAATGATCTTACATCTACAGTATATAACAGTTTCTAATGAAGAAATCAAACATTCTTCATGCTGCATAACTAACTCTTAGCGAAAGGAAGAGAGAAAGGATGCTGTGTCCAGTCAAAAGAGAAAATACAGGGAGATAGGAAGAATAGGCTTAGTATTTGACAAGGAATACAGTATAACAAATATTTTTACAGCTGAATAGCTCTGGTGTGTACCCTTTAACACAGGTACCAATTAATTACAGTGTGTGCACTACATCCCCATCACCCAGCGTCTGTTGTATTCGAGGCAGCTATTTGACAGCTAAGAAAAGGAGGAGAACCAGCTATATCATTAAGTTCCTTCTTTGTTCAGAGTTGCTTGTTTGCTTTCCTCGGTCAACACTATGTAAAACCTGTTAGCATTTCTGAATCAGGCTCCCAGCAGAAGAGAACATGTAGTAAATAACATTAAAATAGGAGTCGATAGCACTCAAAAAGCTTAGTGGCCACTTATGAAAATTATGGCCTGCGACCAGCTGAAGATCCCACAAAGTTTGTGGCAAAGCCAGGTCTAGGATCCAAATGGCTCGAGTCCCTGTCCAGTGCTCTAACTAGAGCTAGGTGAATTTTTTTGCACTAATAGTTTATTCACCAAAAAATGAATAGTTAACCTAAACCTATTAGCAAATTTGACACAAATGTGCTCAGTAGTTTTGACCATTTTTGTGGTGGGGAGATGGGGTTTGATTCACACAACAGCAGGAGGAGGTGTCCTCTTAACTTTTCGTCCAGTGGTTAGAACACTCAACTGGGGACATGGGTTCAAATCCCGCCTCTGCCTGTTGTGGAGCAGGGATTTGAGCTTGGGTCTTCTAGCGCCTAAGAGTGTCCTGGCTAGGGGGTATTGTGAAGCTCTTCCACTTCGCATGCAATACTTGAATAGTTGTTGGGCCAGAGAGAGAGAATGACTCCATAGGCTGGTGGTTAGGGTACTCACCAAAGGTAGAGGGGGGGAAAACCTGAGTTCACCTCTCTGCTCCAATGACTATTCAAGTATTCTATACAAATGGAACAGCTTCAACAGGCGAGACAGAGAGCTCTGCCCCAGGCCACCCCACAGCCCAGTGCTTAGAACACACTTTTGGCAGGTGAGACGCACCTGTTCAAATCCCTACTCCACATAGAGCAGAGGGGGACTGAGCCCAGCTCTCACCCATCCCAAGTGAGTGCTCTGACCACTGGGTTAAAAGTGATCAGAGGGGTGGAGTCCACCACGGCCTCCTCTGGTCATGTTGTGAATCCAGCCCTTGAAGAGTGCCCAGAAACAAAATATTTACAGTTGAACAAAACAGTTAGTTTGACCCCAAACTGACTGTTGATTCGCTGAAAATTTCTGAATATTTAGGATTCCGTTAGACTCAAACCTAATTGTTTTTTCTTGCAGTTTTTTGCAACTGCTGGTGAACCAGAAAAAAAAATCAGATTTTTACCCAGCTTTAATCCCAACTTACAACAGGTAAGTATCTTCCCTGTTGGACAGATGAGGAGACAGAGGCACAGCGAGGCTAAGTGACTTGCTCATTCAGCTCTCCATGTTTCGCAGACTGCAAAGGAAATGTATTTTCTGTACAGGAAAAGTGGCTTGCCTGGAAAGTTAACATGCTGCCACTCTTCTCTCACATGGCACTAAAGGTACGTCCAGAGTACCCGCCGAATCAGCAGGTAGCGATCGATCTATCAGGGATCGATCTATCGCGTCTCATCTAGACGTGATAGATCGATTCCCCGAACGCGCTCCCCTCGACTCCGGAACTCCACCAGGGCGAGCAGCGGTAGCGGAGTCAATGGGGGAGCCGCGGCCGTTGATCACGCGCTGTGAGGACGGGAGGTAAGTCGAAATAAGATACGTTGACTTCAGCTATGCTATTCCCATAGCTGAAGTTGTGTATCTTACATCAACCCTTTCCCTCCCTGCCCCCCAGTGTAGACCAGCCCTAAGTTTCCACTGATGTCACAGAGATGATCACACAGAATACCTCACCTGGTTCTGCTCAAATCAGAGAGAGAATGAATCAGCAAGTTTCAAAGCATGAGTCCATGTTTTCACATCACGAATCGGGGTGATGGTGGCATTAAGCAAAGGTTGCAGACGAGATGCTTCTTGCTAGTCTCCAGCCCTCACCCCTCAACCCCACAAAATACAACAGCTAGCTCTGAAGATTTGCAAGTACAGGTATGTCTACATGAGAGCCATTACAGTGGCACAGCTACGGTTCTGCAGCTGTGCCACTGTAGCACCGTAGTGTAGACACTCCCTACATTGATAGAATTGTTTTCTCATCGATGTAGGTAATCCATCGCTCCGAGAGGGAGCAGCTAGGTGGACTGAAGAGTCCTTCTGTCGACCTATCGCGTCTACACTGGGGGTTAGGTCCATGCATGAGTCCATGTTTTCACAGCCCGGTAGCCAGGTCAACCTACATTTTAGGTGTAGAGCAAAAAGTGGAAGACATGATGGAGTATATAGAGCTATGAAAAGTCTGGGGGAGCAAATGAAGTTGGAGGGAACCACTCCCCTGCCAGCCTAGTAAATGATACCCCAGTTGTACTGTAATCATAGAATGTCAGGGTTGGAAGGGACCTCAGGAGGTCAGAGGTCCTAACCCCCTGCTCAGAGTAGGACCAATCCCCAGACAGATTTTTACCCCAGTTCCCTAAATGGCCCCCTCAAGGATTAAACTCACAACCCTGGGTTTAGCAGGCCAATGCTCAAACCAATGAGCTATTCCTTCCCCCTCCCAATATAGTTTATGGAAAACTGGTTTAAAAAAAATGGTGACTTTTTTTTTTCATTAACTATTAAAAGTATTTATTGAAAAATTAAAGTTTTTTTTCCAGCCAGCACTATAGGCCTATCAAAAAAGCACTAACGCTTCCTGTAAAAATGGTTGAAGTTTCAAATATTTAAAAAAAAAAATCCAAAAAAGGCAGTCAGCTTTAAGTGCATGTTCCACTTTTATCTAGAATCAACACTAGGAGTTTTCTAATGATTTATTCGACAGGAAGAACAAAGCTGTATCAACTATCCCGTTCAGTGTGAAAATCCTGTAGCCACTCGTAGGAGGGCTGCAGTACGCAGTACAATTCTGACAGTAATAGTGACAATGCAGCCATCTCAGTACATACCGATATTAATGGGGGGACAGTCGTGTCTTTTCTAGGCTCTGATCTGCCACCGAGGCCACGAAGACATGTAATAATACTTGTGTAAGCAGGATCTGAATGAGTTCTCCCCTGACAGCAGGGCCAGTGCAAGGAAGTTTCGTGCCCTAGGCGAAACTTCCACCTTGTGCCCCCCCAGCCCCGCGGCAGCTCCCTGCCCTGAGGTGCCCCTCCCCTGCAGCAGCTCCCTCCCCCGCCCTGAGGCGCCCCCCCACGGCAGCTCCCTCCCGGGGAGCCGTGTGGCAGCTCCCCACCCCAGCACACCTCTGCTCCGCCTCCTCCTCGAGCATGCTGCCCCTGCTCTAATTCTCCTCCTAGGCTTGCGGCGCCAAACAGCTGATTGGTGCTGCAAGCCTGGGAGGCGGGAGAAGTGGAGCTGCAACTGCACGCTCGGGGAGGAACGCTGTAAAAAAAATTTGGGGGCACTGCTTTTTGGCGCCCCCAAATCTTGGCGTCCTAGGCAACCGCCCAGTTCGCCTTAATGGTAGCACTGGCCCTGCCTGACAGCTAGGTAGGAGGGGGAGAGCCTTCAGGAGCAAACTGTATTTCCATGAACACACCTATTCTGAGTAGGTATCCAGCAGACAGAAGCTGTTGCTCAAAAGTGATTAACTTTGGCTGGTGTTGGGTTACAAAACACTGTAGTACGGAATTCTGGGGTAGTGAAATGTTATCATCCATGTTGTTATCTTATTGCATGAGTAAAGGGGAGCAGAACTGTTCTGAGCCTGTCCTGATTGAGGGGTCACCCTCAGTTGAAAGGAACTTGCTATGGCAGGGGCTCCAATGCCAGACCCTTGTGAAAGTAAGAGTAGTTCATGTAAATACAGTTTGCTCCTGAAGTCTCTCCCCCTCCCAGCTAGCTGTCAGGGGAGAACTCATTCAGACCCTGCTTACACTTGAGATGTTAGAAGTTTGGCGTACTGTGTCCTGTCACATTGTCATCTTTGTAGTTAGGTGGCCACATGCAGGTTAAAGACAAGGGCAGTGATAAGAAACTTTGGACTCTGAAGAGGTACAATAGATGTATGGAGACACTCACGCTGCCTGTCCCCTGGCTTCAAATAAGCACATCTGTTGGCCTTATCTGTCAACTCAGCACATCAGAGAGGATACAGATGTCAGGGAACAGCACCAGGCCCGAGTACGCAAGCCAGCGAGGAGATGACGTTGACAGGACACACTCCGCTGTGCCATTTATTGCGTTTGTGCACTTCTGTCCTTGCCCATTGACCAGACTCCTGAGATTTATGAAAAATAAATTAAAATTTCTCTTATCTTCCTGCCTGCTGGAAGACAGAGATCACATGAGAGGATCTCCAAGCTCCTGGGGGAAGAGACGCAGACCCGCTGCCAGATTTTAACATTTAGGTTTCTCCTGCAGCGCATTAACATTTAATTTAAAAGCCTTAGCCCAAAAGCTGCTCAAGATGCAAAGCTTTAGGGGGCCTCTCAGAGGTGGCCCACTGCCAAAATGTTTCTTTGTCTATCCTCTATTCCTCCCCTGCCCCCTCCTCCATACTCTCTCCTTGCAGGGTCCTCATCATTGGGTCTAAAAGGTTGGCAAATAGGCTGTTCCCATTTTTTGCAGTATTATATATTCATTCAGAGACAGTGCATAGCCCAGTATAGTGCACAATATTGCACTTATAAAACTGCAACATCAGCACTCCTTTTGCAATGCAAATTTCCTTCAGTCCATTCAAATGACATTTCATAATGCTGCATTAAGCAATTCCTCTCCTGTAACTACCTAAATGCAGTTTAATCACTCTATACATTCAAACAGATACAATTGGTTTCATTGGGCTGTTTTGAAATTTAACAAAGACCCCAAAGTTGCATTTAACTAAACTTACATTACACACAGTGGTTTATTTAAGCATCCTGGGCAGTTATGACTGGCTGGGAGCAGAGGTGCTGGAACAATGTTTATAGTGGGGGTGCAGATGATGGAAACCATGTATTTGGTGTTTGTTATGACTACTTCAAGCCAGGGGTGTGGCAGCACCTCTGGCACGCCTCGTTCTAGCACCACTGTCTGGGAGGAGCTGATGGCTGGAGGTCCATCCAGAGGCTAGTAACCCTACCACGGCTGGTTAATTTTTAAGAATTTTCTTGCACCTCATTCATTATTGGTATTACTGTTTAATGCTGAAAAAGCGTACATAACCCACACTTTGCTCCTCCCACCCCCATTAGTGGCTGAGGCACTTAAATATATCCATCTGCCGCTGCTTCTGGCTACAAGGCATAGGGCTAGTCACAAAAGGATATGGGCACCTAATTGCTTCTTTAACCACCTAAATCCAACATGCAGGTGTCAGTAACAGTCTCAAGACTACGCCTTAGCTGCCATTTAACCCTGTAGGTACCTGAAGTTTCGTAGGCATCTATGTTTCCACAGGTAGTCATGTACCTGGCCTCAGCATGATTCTCAAACCAGGTATTTCCTTCCCCTCCGCCAGCCCTGTCTCACCTGTGGGACCCAATCTGTTTGTTGTGCTCTGAGCATGCTTGCTAGGTCAGACCCTGCACAAAAGACAGCAGGGAATTTTGGGGGCTGGATGTGTGTGCGCGCTGAGCAGGGACTTGATGGTGACTTTTGTACATCCCACGTGAGGGCCCTAACCACTGTAGTAAAGAGTCACTTTCTGTCTGTCTCTCTGGCCCAATTCTTTTTATAGAAGGTGGAACAGCTCCAAACAGGAGTGATTGAGGTAACTCCTCCCGAGAACGCCCAATAGGCTGGAGATTAAGGCTTTCAGGTGGGATGTGGGACACCTGAGTTCTTCCCTGTTCCAGATCAGGCAGAGCAGTGATTTGAAAACAGGTCTCCCACATCCCAGGTGAATGCCCTGTCTACTGGGCTACTGGCTCAACTGGGGATCTCTCTCTCTCATGAGAAAGGGCTAGCCAGGCTTAGTCACCCATCTCCAGGAGAGGACCCTCCCTCTGGCCTAGATTCACTCTGGTTGGCACAGGTAATCCACCTCCCCAAGAGGCAGTAGCTAGGTTGATGGACGAATTCTTCATCCAACCTAGTGCTGTCTGCACAGGGACATCGGCTTAGTTAAGCTGACCTCTCAAGGGTGTGGATTTTAGTGACTTTTGGACTCCTCTTTGAAAAGCTATTTCTCATTCATGTACAATAATCCAAATCTATTTCCCACCTATTCTGTGGCAATGGAGACTGACCTTTCAACTCGTCCTGAAACACTTATGTAAGCAATATAATATTTTATCCCATAGCGATCACTTTGTAATCTATATCTCCTCTGTTTAGGATTTTTGGGTAGCATGCATATATATATATTAGGAACACAGGAATTTGCCATAACAGATCAGACTCTTCAACGATGGCCAATACCTGTTGCTTTAGAGAGAGGTACAAGAGTAACTTCCCAAGTGGGGAAGTTTCTTCCAAGGTCCCCTCTGTTATGGCCTGAAGTATGAGAGTTTATATTCCTTCGCTGTATAATTCTATCTAATGTAATTGTGGATATTCTCATTATCCATACAAATACCTATTCTTTATTGAATCCTATTGCTCTTGACCTCAGTGATATCCTTTTATCAGTTTCAAATTTGCCTTTCAAATGAATTTCACTGAAGTTCCTTTGTTCTTGTATTATGAGAGAGTGAATAGAGGGGCCTGATCTACTCTTTCTATATCATTCAATATTCTATATATCGCTGTCATAATCTTTCTTCTTTATTGCCTCACTTGAACTAAACAGTGATAATCTTTTCAGCTGCCTACCGAAGTCTCTCCAAGCCTTTTATCATTTTGGTCACCCACCACTGGAGCCTGCTCTCTCTTTGGAGATGGGTGACCAACTGAAGCCATGCTATCCATCCAACTGAATCCTCCTCTTGGTCTCAAACCCTTTACACCAGGGGTGGGCAAACTACAGCCCGCGGGCCAGATTTGGCCCCTCAGGGCTTTGGATCCGGTCCGCAGAATTGCCCCCCGTGGCGCCGCGGGCCCCGTGCCGCGAGCCCCCTCGTACACCCTGCACCCCTCCTGCACCCAACCCCCTGCCCTGAGCCCCTTGCTGCACCCATGCACCCCAACCCCCTGCCCTGAGCCCCCTCCTGCACCCTCTTCCCTGAGCCCCCTCATACACTCCACACCACTCCTCTGCCCCCAATCCCTTGCCCTGAGCCCCTTCCTGCACACCGCACCCCCTCCCACACCTCGCACTCCCTCCCGCACCCCAACTCTGCATACAATTTCCCCACCCAGATGTGGCCCTCGGCCCAAAAAGTTTGCCTACCCCTGCTTTACACCATCTGTATGTAAATACAGAAGATATTCAGCTGTTAGTTCCGTCTGGCGGATGAAGGGCCCTTTCCCAAAGTCTCAATTCACATTGAGCGTCAATTGCACAGAATATTGCCTAGTTCTGATTAAATTACACAAACTTTGATGCAGAGTTTAAAAAACAGACTATGTAAAACTGCAGTATCAGCTATACAACAAGCACCTTAACCCATCACCACATTTTTACTAGCCCAAAGCAGCGTTACTCAACCACTGAGCCAAGAGTACTCTTAGAACCAGGAGCCTTCATACTAACAGGACTTCTAACCCACCAATTTTCCTTTGTCATGACTATGCAAGGCCAGCTTTGGAACAGGCCCTCAAAACTCATCCCAAAGTCTTGAAGAAAACAGTATGAACCAACATGGTTTTCATTTAACACACTCCCACAATGCGTTGGTGCAGCCCCTCCTGTTACTGCAGAACACTGCTTGACACACACAAGGAGCGCATACGTAGTGGTTATGCAGTTCCAGGTGAGGTTCAGTGTCTTAGAAAACACTTCAAACAACAGGATACCTCACCCTGGGAAATTACTTCTCAACATAGTCTTTATTAAATTAAGTAGAGTGTCACTTAGAAACAGAGATGCAGACATTTGGCTATAGTAGCTGCACTAGTAACATGTTACATGTGTTGTAAATACAGTGAGGAGTTGGATGGAGGGTTTGAACAGCCCATTGTTAAAACTCTGCCACTGACTAGAAAAAGGAGGGTTGAGATGAGTTTTGCAGAGGCCACTCTGGATACTGCTAAGTTAACCCCACTATCCCTGCGCCACCCTTCAAAGCACACGAGTTGCACATTGTCCTACACTGTCTAAATATTCAGTAATTCTTAGTTGTCAAATATAAACCTCTCCAGGGAAAGAGTAAACAAAGTAAGAGAAGCAGTTAGAGGCAGAGAGGCATCCTTTAAAAATTGGAAGTTAAATCCTACTGAGGAAAATAGGAAGGAACATAAACTCTGATAAGTCAAGTGTAAAAGTATAATTAGGCAGACCAAAAAAGAATCTGAAAAGCAACTAGCCAAAGACTCAAAACCAACTGCAAAAAAATAAAAAAATAAAGTACTTAAAATGTTGTAAGTACATCAGAAGCAGGAAGCCTGCCAAACAATCAGTGGGCCATTGGACAATAGTGGTGCTAAATGAGCAGTGAAGAAAGGCCATTGTGGAGAAGCTAACTGAATTCTTTGCATTGGCCTTCACTGCAGAGGATCTTGTGAGGGAGACTCCTGTACCAGACCCATTCTTTTTAGGTGACAAATCTGAGGAACTGTCCCAGATTGAGATGTCAATAGAGGAAGTTTTGGAACAAATTAATACATTAAGTAGTAATAAGTTACCAGGACCAGATGGTATTCACCCAAGAATTCTGAAAGAACTCAAATGTGAAATTACTATTAAGGTATGTGACCTTTCATTTAAATCAGCTTCTATATCAGATGGCTGGAGGATAGCTAATGTGACACCAAGTTTTTAAAAAGGCTCCCAAGGCGATCCTGGCAAGTACAGGCCAATAAGCCTAACTTCAATATCAGGCAAATTGGTTGAAACTAAAGTAAAGAACAGAATTATCAGACACAGATGAACACAATTTTAGGTGAAGAGTCAACATGGTTTTTGTAAAGGGAAATCATGCCTCGCCAATCTATTAGAATTCTTTGAGGGGGTCAGTCATGTGGACAAGGGCAATCCAGTGGATACAGTGTACTTGGACTTGGAGAAAGCCTTTGACAAGGTCTCTCACTAAAGGCTCTTAAGCAAAGTAAGTAGCCATGGGATAAGATGGAAGGTCCTCTCATGAATCAGTAACTGGTTAAAAAACAGAAAACAAAGGGTAGGTCTAAATGGTCAGTTTTCAGAATGGAGACAGGTAAATAGTGGTGTCTCCCAGGGATCTGTACTGGGACCAGTGCTGTTCAACATATTCATAAATGATCTGGAAAAGGGGGTAAATAGTGAGGTGGCAAAATTGGCAGATGATACAAAATTACTCAAGATAGTTAAGTGCAAAGCCGATTGCAAAGAGTTACATAGGGATGTCACAAAAGGAAGTGAGTCGTGAAAAGATTGGGAAGAGCATAAATGATAGAAGGGAGGGATTGTGGGAAGAAACAGAGAGAGCAGCCTGTTACTGCATGCATGTTTGGTGAGTATTTGGTTCCGGCAGATTTTCCCCTCTGCCTGCCTGTGTTTTCTGGCATGGGAGAGGTCTGTGCATCTTCCTAGAGAGAAAGCACTATGGAATCTATTCATTCACTTTCCCGTTGGAAGCAATACAAACTGCTAATGAAGTCCATAATGCAAATAATAATAATAATAAAGGTGACTCCAAAGGGAGAGATTACAAAAGGAACAAATAGCAGTTGAGCCCCCAGACTCCTGTTAAAAGACAATGGAAATTTGGTGCCTTTGAAGCTCTCCCGCAAATGGTGATTATGAGCTGAAATGGCCTTATCACTTCTCTAGAAATGTAGTAGCAGAGGTGTTTCTTTTCCACCAATTTGTGAAAATGAATTTCCCTTTTTTCAATCCTCTGCTGGATTAAAATATCAAGCCCACTCGTAGCACATGCCAAAGCGGCCAATTTCTCCAAGTCTCCTTTGTTGCTTTTGATTTATGGTTGAGGCACTGGCAATAGCAACTGCATGCTAAATGAACTGTCTGGATTTCTTCATTGCTTTTCTGGTGGTACAGAGACAATGGATTTGACAAGGGCTTTTCCTTTGTGTGCTGTATGTATCACTCCATGTATCCCGTCTTTAGCCTGATGATTCATGCTTGATGACGGTGCTCTGCTGCTAAATGAGGCTATTACCGTCTGCTTTGAAATACAGAACCTCAAATGAATTTATAAGCATTTTGGAAACATAAGTTCAGCTAGGACTTGGTGAATTTATAAATCAATCTGTGTTCAGAGAATGTCTTTTCTCCTCAGCCCTCCAGGATACCTCCCAGCTTCCAAGTTATTCACAAGCCTTCCGAAACCTACTTACACACTGCAATATCTCAGCCACAATGCATGAAAAATAGGTCCCACAGCAAAAATTGTACAGCTTGGCATGTAAAGCTGCATGATCTGTTATGTCATAAGGCCAACTGAGCCTGTGAAAGAACAGAACGCCGCAGTGCAAAGGGGCACGTTCATTCTGGATGAGAGAAGCAGGAAAACAAATCTTAACAGGATTTAATGCAAAAATACAGATCTACCGATGCAGCAGATTCACTCCTTGTCTAGCTCTACTTATCTAATTCACTCCATTGTGGATTAAAATGCGGTCTGTAAGCACTGCAGCCAGTAGTCACTGATGCCCTGTCACATGATAGGAGTACTAACCTCTGGAACTTGGATTCAGATCATGTGACCGGGCCAAGAAGTAAAGCAATTTCTTGCCAGAACTCTTGCATGTCTAACCTTATTACAATACAGGTGGTCTAATGATAGCTCCAAGGGTCCTATTTGTGTCTCAGAGTAGACCTTTGGTATTGTAAAATAATTGTTTCCTTATTAAAAAAAATGAAACTTCAATACATTGCATTCTAAACCTCAAAATGCCAAAATATGCAACTTTTAGGAAGGGCTGTGGTCAGATATGCATCCAAACCAAATCCCTAGAGTAGTTCTTAATCTGAATCCAGATATGGGTTCAAACACTGCACATTGTTGCATACACATGTACCAGTGCAACTGTTAGGATCTCATTCTCTCTCAGGGCCAGATACACAGTTGATGTAAATCAACATAGCTCTATTAAAGTCCATATAGCCAGGCTGATTTATGGCCATCAAGGATCTGTCCCTAGGAATCTGCTGGTTGCAGGATGACCTGCAGTTTGTAAGGCAGAGCTGACACAGCATATTTCAGAGGAATTACGTGCTGCTCTCTCAGGGAGTCTTCACCTTTGTCTCTGCTCTGTTGTCTCCCCATAATGGAAACATGACATGCTGGACAAACCTCAGTGAAGGGAGTTCAACTTTATTGAATTGAGTTTAGAATCTTTGACGTTCATTGTATAAAAATTGCAAATGTTTACAATATCACAATAGTACATATATTGCAGTTCTTTAGCAGGAAGACAAGATTAATGCACTCTCTGGAAGGCATTAGGAACCTCAAAGGGCTCTGTTGGAACAATACAAGTGAAATGGATTTCCTAGTAAGTACCTTAAGAAACTATGAAGGCAGCATACAGGTGCATGTTCTGTTCAATGCACTTCTCTTGTATTTGTCTGACAGCAAACACCATGTTGACTGTGCTCCGGCAAGGTCGAAAACCACATTGACTTTCAGGTAGATTTGCCTCAGAAATACTGGCTATTAGGCGGTTCAAGATGATGCGGGAGATGATCTTCCCTCCAACAGAGAGGAGGGATATGCCTCTATAGTTTCCACATTCTGCTTTGCTGCCTTTGTTCTTGAAAAGAGAGACAATAGTAGCATCACGAAGGTCCTGTGGTATGTTTTCATCCTCCCAGATGTTGATGATCACGCTGTGGATGCTGCTGGACCTTCTGCTTTATATATCTCTGCTGGTATCCCATCTTTTCCAGGAGCTTTCCCTGAACTCATCTGGCTAACAGCTTTCTTAATCTCATCCATAGTGGGCGGAAAGTCAAGATCTGTCAGAGCAGGTTGTTGTGGAATTTCATTAAGGACATTATTATTCACGGTTGATGGTCTATTGAGAAGGTTGCTAAAGTGTTCTCGCCATCTTTCATTGATGCCTTCTTTATCTTTAATCAGCATTGCGTTGTCTAATGAGAACAATGGGGTGGTCCTTGGTTTAAAGGGTCCATAGACAGTCTTAATAGCACTAAAGAACATCTTTAAGTGGTGGGTCTCAGCATAGTGCTCAATTTCTTTGGCTTTGCTCTCCCCCCAGTTGTCTTGTATCTGACGGAGGTCTTTCTGTGTTTTGCTCTGAAGGTACTTGAAATGGTCCCGTTTAGAGACTGAGGAGGGGTCATTCTGCCATTCGATAAGGGCTTTTCTCTTTACTTCCAGTGCTGAGCATATTTCTTCTTGGTTCTCATCAAACCAATCCTGATGTGTTCTTTTCTTTGGTCCAAGAGATGTTATTGCTGTGTCAGTCACTATCTGCTTGAACTGGTCCCACGTTTCGGTTACAGTACCGATCAGTTGTCCGTGGGATGTCAGTTTGTCATCAAGACTCTTCTGGAATTTGTTGAAACATTGAGCATCCTTCAGTTTGGCTATATTGAAAGCAGGTCGCACATGCTTAGGGCGTTTGTGCTGAGAAGGAACGATATAGAGTTGAAGAGACGTCCTGACTAATCTGTGATCTGTCCAGCACTCTGCGCCTCGCATTACTCTGGTAATCAGTACCTCTTGGATGTTTCGCCTTCTAACAATGGCATAATCTATCAGATGCCATTGTTTGGACCTAGAGTACATCTACGTCATTTTGTATTTGTCCGCTTGTCAGAACAGAGTGTTGGTAATGGTCAGGTCATTTTCAGAACAAAGACTCAGAAGAAGTAGTCCATTACTGTTCATTTTGCCTACACCATGTGGCCCGATTACTCCTTTCCAGTTCTCGCCCTTTGGACCATTCTAACACGACTTGGCTGCCCAAGAAAATGTGTCCAGATCATACGCCTTTTTCATGACAGCATGACAGGCGAAGTATTGTCTGATGGAGCCACATCAGCCCCCTTTAACATCACCAACGGCGTGAAACAAGGATGTGTTCTTGCTCCTATTTAATCTGTTCTTTGCATGTGTCCTTAACCATGCAGTGAAAGATCTGGACCGAGGTATATACTTGAAATACCAGCATGATGGTTCACTTTTTGACCTCCGTCACCTGAATGCAAAGACTAAGACAGTGCAGAAACTCCTTCTTGAGGCACTCTGCTGACGACTGTGCCCTCATGGCTCACACTGAAAATGATCTTCAGCACATTGTCAACAAGTTTGCTGAGGCCTCGCAACTTTTCGGACTAACTATCAGCCTCGGAAAGACAGAAGTTCTCCATCAATCTGCACCCGGATCAAATGCTTCTGTCCCAAGTATCTCCATCGACGGCACTCAGCTGAAAGTAGTGGAGAATTTTAAATATCTGGGTAGTGTCATATCCAGTGATGGATCACTGGATAATGAGATCAATGCATGAATATCCAAAGCAAGCCAGGCACTTGGCTGTCTGCGTGTCAAAGTTTTAAATCACCAGAACATCCGGATGTCAACAAAACTGCTTGTGTACAGAGCTGTTGTTCTTTCATCACTTTTGTACGGGTGCAAAACATGGACACTATATAGGTGTCACATCAAGCAGCTCGAAGAATTTCACATGCGCTGCCTCTGCAACAGCATGAAGATCCGCTGGCAAGATAAAGTGCCCAATCTCGAGGTCCTTGAGAGAGCCCAGATGACAAGCATCGAAATGATGATCATGAAGTCACAGCTATGTTGGACCGGTCATGTCAGCCGCATGGATGCCAACAGAATCCCTCGCCAGCTTCTGTATGGTGAGCTCTTCCCAGGGCATCTGGCATATAGGTCATCCACGGAAACGTTACAAGGACACCATCAAAGCCAATCTGCAGTACAGCAGTATCAAACCTAGGGACCTTGAGGACGCCACCAGCAACAGAACACAGTGGCGTGCAACAGAAATACCTGCATCGCCTTTGAGGAAGACCACTGCCGGCGTCTACAAGAGGCACGCGAACGACATCACAGAGCATCAACAGCACACAATCCACTGACCACGAACTTCCCAGGCACTATCTGCAGCAAAATGTGCACCTCTAGAATTGGCTTGTACAGTCACCATAAGACCAACAACTGATGATCTGCAGAGATTTGTCATCATCGGATTCGATGGACTACCAAGACCTTAAGAAAAGGAGCATGCAAATTCTCCAAAGCCAACTTCTTAAAGATACACCCTGGGGAGAGACACCAATTAAATACTAGTTACCTATTACTGGAAACTCCAAATCAAAGACCCCCAAACTGTATAAAAGGTGGAGTAAACTTGTCACGAGTGTGCTTATTCTGAGCTGAAGTGGTGATGAATTTGTATCCACAAGGAATCCCATGGGGAGGAGATTTCAAGGACTGCTCCTGCCAGAATCTCTGTTTTATTGTTTGTAATATGATTTTTCTGTAGTGCTTTTTACATTAGAATACAGTAAGCTTGCTTAGAAAGCCTGGTGTGGTACTTCTGCCTGTTGACAATCACTCTCTGATCCGTCTTTGAAGGGAAAGCAACAAAGTGTCCTTAGGCAACCTGCCTGTGCTAGGAATTACATAGTGCACCGCCCGGGAATGCCCTGGTCAGAAGGGAGAGGAATGTTGGTTGCCACCCAGGAGAGGCAACGGCTGGGGAACTGGAAGCCTGAGAGTGAGGGTCCCTGCTGAGGCACTGAAGGGAAACACAGTTCCCCATAATCTAAATTAAAAAAAAAAAATTTCAGAGTGAAGGTAGCCAGCTGCGCTTTGTGTACGCTAAACCGAAACCCCCGTGCTGCAGATGAGCTGCATCAGAGCCCCAGATCCAAATGACCCTGAATCTTGAGGGGGTTTGAAATCCAGAACAAGATCCAAATCTGTAGTGCCAGCCCTTTCCCAGGAGTGATAACTGAAGCACAAAACCTGAAGTTCTCACTGAGCTGAGCCTTGTATTGACATCGGTAAGAGTTTTGCTGGAGTAAGCTTTAATATTTCACCAAAAATATAGAACCCGGTTCGCTAATGTCTTTCACCTTGTGCAGTCACTTACTCCTAACACACTAACATTCTAATTCACTCTCAGCCCAGGATGTTGGCTGGGACATCAGATGGCTGGGACCCCTTTCTAAAAGCCTGGGACCATCCTGGCCAAACTGGGACTGTTGGCACCTCTGTAAATCTTTTAGAGGTGTGAGCCGAGACATGTGTTAAGGGGAGAGGGATAGCTCAGTGGTTTGAGCATTGGCCTGCTAAACCCAGGGTTGTGAGTTCAATCCTTAAGGGGGCCAAGGGAACTGTGGTAAAAATCTGTCTGGGGATTGGTCCTGCTTTGAGTAGGGGGTTGGACTAGATGACCTTCTGAGGTTCCTTCCAACCCTGATATTCTATGATTGTTCTTGCTTTGTCTCCCCCTCCAGCGTTGCACAGCATAATAATTAACTGTACTCAAACATTCTAAAATCAATCAGCATTTGCAGCCAGCACTGTGTTGCTTGCTTTATCCCCAGTCTATCAGTAACCATCCCTTGGAAAGCAGCTGGAGACAGCTATCAGTGGGCTCAAATGCATGTACTCTGTGCAGTAACAAACAATTGTCTAAGGAAATTGCAATGCCAGTCACATGGCTTATTCTCTCTCTCTCTCCCCCTCCCTCGGACATGCCTCCAGGAAGTAAGCATGGTCATGCACTTAGCAGGTCATGCAATATGCTGCTCCTAGCAGCAACCTTCCTGTTTACACAGGCCACAGAAAAATTGTTCATTTTCTTCTCCATTTTCAACCAAGATGAGATGACAAAATTTGTCACCTCAGTGACGTCTGATTGTTTATGCCACAGTGCCCATCATTATCTCCTGATTGGTCCTCAGGTTCCTGTTTTGCATGTGTGCTGATCATTTAATAAATGTCGGATTGTTTCCAGCATTGGACATGCTGTCGCCAATACTTTCAGGGGTGGGGTTGCTCTTACGCTGATTTATAGCGAGCACTTAAGAAGTGCACATGAAATATGAGCAAGTAGCTAGATTTAACATGGAGTATTTTTCTCCACAAATTGAAAGACAAGCCACATGCCAAGATTTATCATCAAATTTAAATGGTGGCAAAAACTAACTAGGGTGATCATCAGTTCAGTGTTGGTTAGCCCTGTTTTTAAGCTGATGGTTTAGCTCCGCTGTTTTCCTCATCTGATTAAAAAAAAAAGAGTCCAGGCTGAAACCTCAAATTAAACACCCCTTTCAATGTATTTTAGTGGCAGATGAGAGGTGGGCTGGGAGGGACAGTCTCAGATCTGAACCTACTGCTGTGGCTTTGGTTCTGGATCAGATGCAGAACAAGAAAGGACCTATGTTCCCAGTTCTTGTTAGCACATGGCCGGCATCTTGTGAAAACAGCCATCTCGGGCGGATTTCCACTATTTGAAGTGATGGAAATCTCACAAGGTCAGGCAGGTTTGTGAGATTTCTACCGTTTGGGGCAGACAGCCCACAGGAGTGGGTCACAATATTTTGGCACGCCAGAATCCAAGCTCATACCTTATCCCTGATTTTGCCTGAACCCAAATCCCAACCTGTCACTGAAACCCAATGCCACTGTGGCCCATCTCTGAGTGTGATGAGGTTTAATAAAATGCATTGGTGATTTCGCTTACTTCCACATAAGATGCAATGGGCCCATCCTGCAAACACCTGTTGAATTCCCATTTCTCCCATGGAGTACCTCTCATGATTTGGACTGGTATTAATACCTTCCAGTTCCATAGCCCCTTCTATCCTAGGATGGGAAAGTGCTTTTCAAACATTAGTGAACTTAGGCTCACAGCATCTCCATGCATTAGGGCAAGGATTACTGTCTCCCTCTTACCGATTAGGAAACGGAAGCAAAGAAAATGTAAGCAACTTGCCCAGAAACCTACCCAAGAACAGAACCCCTCAACTTTTGCCCTGCTATGCTTCCTCTGATAGCAGAAGAAACAACGACCTATTAACTTCTGTACTGGATGTATCTAGGTGGAAATGGGGCCCAAGCAAGAAAAGTGCAGATGATGTCGTCAGGTTTCCCAGAACGGCATCATCTTTGTTTTCACTTTCCCACAATACAGCAGATCCGGACAATTCACATAACCACTTGAGTCACTTCCAGGACCGATTTCTCTTCAAGTCCTGGTGGGTTTGTATTAATCACAAACAGCACTCTGTTAGCAGACAGTAAAGAATCAAATTTCAAGATGGTAAGCAAGCATTACTTCTTTCCTTGGGTTTATTATCTCAGTGGTGTTCTGTAATATTGCTGAGGATATAGTCTGCAGCAATAGCAGTGATATGAGGACGGACCATTAAGGGGAGATAATTCCACATAGAACAGAGCAGCCAGAAGTCCCAGTTGTGCTTCTGTCTTCTAGAAGATGATCTATGTTACTGCAGTCTGCTTATTAACCACACTGCTACGTCAGAATGGGGCAGAAATAAACATGCAGCATGAATCAGAGATTTTTAGCACTTAAAACACTTAACATCATAAATGCCATATGGCTTACACCCAATTTCTTATGAAAGCAGTTGTTAAAAACAATTCCATACACAATCAGTGTTTTTACACCCCGGGGAAATTTTTTAAACTGGCATCTGAAATACACAAGACTCTCTTGTGGTCCCAAATTGGGTAGTTAGTTGCACAGTTAACCAGTGATTTGCATGCCCAGCTTCCGAGGCTACGTTTGAAAATTTGGCCTTAGCAGGGTCAAATCCTTCAGTCCTGTACATCGAAAATTCTCACTGATTTCAAGGTAGGTAACAAATGCAGTACTGGGCCCTCTGCATATATCACTTTCAAATATATTTCCAGTATGATGTAATCCGGAGTTTCTGACTTTTAAAAGATATTATTCGTACTGCTAAGACACAGTACACTACTCCTAATTCATTATTTAATAGAACAGTTGGCTTAACGTGCACGGACTTGCCCAATGATCTTGCAAATTCTTTCTGAAACAAAAGGTTGTTAAACCTGACATAGAAGGGCTAGTTCTGTGGCTCTCCTCTGGTTAAAAGGCAGGGCCTTCCACATGCCTGGAGCCAGAGAGGCAAAGAGTCAGCATGCCTCCTGCAATCCCTACCCTGCAACAACTCTGTCTCCTCAGACCTAAGAGGGTAGAAGCTCATCTGTGGAGCCAGAAATTCAGTAAGATACATGGAATCAGGTCCACTAAGGGACTTCAAACCATACTCTCGGACTCAGTCTGTGTCCCTACAAAGACACACTGGGAAGCTGGCCATCGGCACCAAGCACCGAGCTGCTTCTTTCTGGACTACCTATGGGACACAGGCCAGCTTTTTGGTACTTTGAGTACAAGGTATTGCAGCAGCCGAAGGTTCCATGCACACTATGGAAAGTTACTCCTCTATGGCGCTTAGTTACAACCGAGGTAGCATCCACACTTTTAAAACTTGGCTTTGTCGTCCCCAATCTCGCCGGGTATTTAAGAAGGTACTTTCAGCTCACAAGCAGTTCCGTTGACTTCAATGTTAGTAGCTCTACCCACATGCTTAAACTTAGCTACTTTGCTGAATTTGGATCTTAGTGAAGACAGGATTGAACAGAGCCTTTCACAGTGTAGATGGGACCTAACTGGTGTCACAAAGGCACATGTCATAGTAATCAGATCAGCATGTGACAGACAGCTACAGCATGGCGTCATCATTCAGAGGGTAAAACCAGTCCTCATATGAAAGCCTTTCGAAGTGATATCAAAGACCTATTTTAATGGGATGTGATCTGCGCAATCATATTTTCAAGATAAGTGTTTCAGTAAGAATATTTTATATCGATGACAGAAGTATAGTCACTAGATTACTGATTGAGACTCCAATCCTGTTTTCGATGGAGTCAATGGGAAGTCTCCCATTGCCTTCAAATAAGGGTACTGTACTGAGTTCACAGCCCTCAGACCCTTGCACAGCCAAAGCCACTGTTGGAGTTACTCCAAGGACTGGGTCCAACACTAAGTTACTAGCACCACTGCCTGCAGCCTCTCCCTTTCCCTGGAGGTCTCTACCAGCTGCTAACCAGCCACAATTTTGCTTCTTTTGGGAGATGTGTCTGGGCACTACAGTGGTCATGCATTGAGCCATGAATAGAATTCAGGTCTTCAAACTCCTCAGGTAGGCCAGGTTCCTGCTACCTCAGAAGCCATCTCCCACTCAGCAGCCTCAACAGCTATTTTCATCAGGAAGAGAGAAATTGTCCCCCACACAAGCGTGAGACTTAGGAACAGAGGAGAGGCAGAGTTTTCTTGGAGACTAGCCCATTGGAATGGACTTCTACCAATGAGTGAGCACAAACCTCACCAGTTCAGGACAAAATACAAAGTCCAGCTCTTAGCCACACATTTCACACAGTGTGTTAAGAGCTTTACTTTTCTGCATGCCCTCTCCAGCACCAGAGGAAGAGCACAGGGCCAGAGGTAAATCAGCTTTGATTAAGCCACTCAGTTGCACAAGGGTTAGAGAAAAATTCAAGGTGAGGTGCTCAGACACTGCAGCAGGAACCAGGCCCCCCTCTCAGTAACAGATATACCAGGGGTAGGCAACCTATGGCACGCGTGCCGAAGGCGGCACACAAGCTGATTCTCAGTGGCACTCACACTGCCCGGGTCCTGGCCTCCGGTCCGGGGGGGCTGTGCATTTTAATTTAATTTTAAATGAAGCTTCTTAAACATTCTAAAAACCTTATTTACTTTACATACAACAATAGTTTAGTTCTATATTATAGACTTATAGAAAGAGACCTTCTAACAACGTTGACTGGCACACGAAACCTTAAATTAGAGTGAATAAATGAAGAATCGGCACACCACTTCTGAAAGGCTGCCGACCCCTGAGATATACCAACATCTGGATACTAAGAACAATGGGCTCCCCACTTCCTAGGGTGTTGTGTTTGATTTAGGTTCTTAAAAGAGAAAAGCAAAAACATTAGGCCAACAACAAATCTCACCTGCTGATGAACCACTGGCCCAACTACTACTTTGACCCTCCTTAACAGCACAGTACAGGAAAAGAAACCAACCATCCTAAAGTCACGGTAGACTCACCCCATCCTGCAATCTGGGTTGAAAGCCTTGGAGTGGGCTCCCTTGCCAGTCTCAGATCTCCTATGGCCACAGCCAGCCCCTGTCAGCAGCTTATATAGTACTTCAGAGGTAGGCTAACAAGAACCACCTACCAAACCAAGCTAATTGTGCCTAACCCCTGCTGGTCCTGGAAAAATCCCTGAAGTAAAAGCAGGGGTAGCAGGGTTTCATGGTGCTGTCAACCAACACACCCCCTCACAATCAGTATAAATTACTAAACAGATTGGGCTAGATAGACCAAGCTCACAGCCCGAGGTTGGATACCCCTGTCCTTATTTGGAGCCTAGTCTTTAACCGGTGTGGTGATGGTATAATCTTTCACAACACGGTTCTCCAGAGCCCCAGGCCAGGGTTGTGATCCTGAATTCCCCCCTTGACTTTGACAGGTGCAGGATTTCAATTAAGGTTGTTTATCTTTGTAATTTAATGCTCGAGCTGCGTGCGTAACACCTGCGTGTGAGATCTGTTGGTTTGTTTATTATCTTTGCGCTTGTGTTTATGCTATTTCCTTGAACATTTAAAGAAAGTGGAAATAGCGTTGAAAAGGCAGCTAGCCAGATGAACTTTGGAGTGTGGGTTTTGTTTTGATGACTGCAAACATGAAAAGAAACTTTTCCTAGTGTTCAGGCCAACTCAGTTCTTGTGACACAAGCACCGAATTATTTAAAGAAATCAGATGACCGCCACTCAGTAACCCTATTAGACGCGCCTTTGTGCGGGATACCGTATTCACTTACAGGGAAGAACAGCTCCCATACATGAGCATCAGCACATTCACAAGCGGGGGTGAGCTTCACAATGCGCTGACCAATCGGTCTTGCAATTCTCGGTGCCCCAAGATACAAACAGCCCTCTCTGATCACAACAACAGCCTCTTTAAGAGCCAACAAGTTGGTGGTTAATCTGGCGTGCAGCCGTCCTTGTCACATGCAAGTGGGGAGAAACCTGCAGCTTTTTCTTGGAACTCAGCAAACCAAGAGACAAAGGAGAATGTTTGTAAGGCAGGGAAAGAAAAAGCCAGGCCAGGGAATAGCACATTATTCATGACACATTAAAACAGCAAAAGGTCCCTTCTTAGCATCCCAGCGTAACTCGTTGCAGTGAGTTACTTGTCATGCTGGGGTTCCTGTACACAGAATGTGCCTTCGTGCTGAGCATGAAGTAGGGTTCATGGCTGGAGCACAGGGCTTGAAGTCAGAAGAGCTGGGTTGTTATTATTTGTATTACATAGCAATGCCTAGAGGCTCCAACTGAGAGCAAGCCCCATTGTCCTAATACACAGTAGGAGACAGCCCCTACCCCAAAGAGCTTACAATCAAAGCAGACTAAAGGTGGGAGAAAGGAAGTATTATCCCCATTTTACGGATGGGAATAGAGAGGCTAAGGCCCAGATATACAAAGGTATTTAGGCTTCTAACGTCCATTGAAATCAATGGAAGTTAAGAACCTAAATACATGTGTAGATTTGGGCCTTATTCTCTCTGTTCCCATCTGTAAAATGCGGATAATACTTCCTAAGTGACTTGCCAAAGTCACACAGGAAGCCTGTAGCAGAGCCAGGAATCAAACTCACATCCCCTGAGTCCTAGCTCAGTGCCTGAATCCCAAAACTATCCTTTTAGTCACAGATTTTCCCAAGACTTCCCATGTGAACTGGGACTGTCACTTGACTTCTCTCTGCCTCAGTTTCTTCATGTGTAGAATGGAGCTAATCCCCAACTTCAAGGAGATGGCATGACAACTTATAGTTGTAAAGTGTGTGGAGAGCTTTGCTATATATAACATACTGTTAAATAACATCTGATGGGAGGTAGTTCATGAATAGATCTAATGCAATTACAGGTTTCATTTCATTCAGGAAATTTGGCATGGTCAGTGCTCAGGGTCAGACTCCTAATCTCACTAAGTATGCCCAGTTTCATTTTGTTTTATTTCTCTCAACACAGTCTTACATATTAAAAGCTAAACATTCTCTTCCTTTACATCTGCTGTACCCAGTCCTTTTCAGAGACCAACCAGAACTGCTGGGCACCATCGTCCCACAGGAGATTGGAGAGTCACATCAGACAAGGCCTCCTTTGGTTCCTGGAGTCAGGCAGTGTCATGGAAGTAGCATCGTGCATATTAGCTGCATTGGCAAGGTTGCTGAAGAGTTCCATGGAGGTCCCCAGCCCCCAGGAAAGGATATAGGTACTTGGGAAGGGACCGACTGCTCTTCTCCAGGAGAAAACAATATTGTGCTAGCGGCTGGACGAGTTATGAAATGGTTTCCCTGTGATGACGGGTCCCAGGGAAAGCCCAGCCACTTGGCCATACTGACTCAGGCTAATTTATGCTAGTTAGTTCCTCGGCTGATAGCAGCCCCCTTAGCCTTTGCCCCAGGGCAGAGGATGAAATAGAGCTAGAGGGACCAAAAGATAAATATTTAAAAGCCTGTACGTGACAGCCAGAGTTAAATTATTAGGGCAAAACAGCGTAATCATGCTGCACGCAGGGGAATTCTCTGCAACAAGGAACAGAACTTCCCACCCCTAAGGAAATAGCAGCCATGACTGCAGCATCAAGGCGGCACAGGTTCTGTTACCGCAGCCAATCCCCACGCGGCTCTTCCAGCCCCACAAAACCCAGCTTTTCAGCATGCCGGAGCTGCAAATTCATTTTTGCTTGGGCTCTCCACTTCCCCCCAGCGTGCACTGCAAAACAGCTGTCTGTCAGGCCCTAGAGGTGAGGAGGGAGGATTTGCTTCTCAGTCTGCCCATGCTGGCATGAGAAGCAGAAAAGGTCAGGCATAGCTAAGGTAGGAAAGGGCTCTCTATTTTCTCTCTCTGCTATCTACAGCGCCATTCACGGTAGGCACTTTAGAGAGCCTTGCCACATCAACAATCGGTGGCAAGGCTCTCTAAAGTGCCTACCGTGAATGGTGCTGAATCCAGCAGAGCAAGACATTTCCTCCAAATGGAGCAGAAAATGCAACGGGTGAAGGTCACACCGGAGCTTCGTCCCAGTGTTCACCCAGTGGCATTAGAAAGACAGGCAGTGACAGAGGGCAGAAGCAAGGTGCAAGTACTCAAGATAAGGTTGCGCTCCTGTACCAGATATGGACGGGCTGCAGAGCTTACTTATACACACCAGATGTGTTCATCCTAAGATCTTTGAACACGCAGCCAGCGATAGCTCAGGAACTCAAGAAGGTATTTTACACACAGTGCCACCTAGTGGCTGAATGGCACAATACAGTTTAGCATTCCATTGCTACGATAGGGAGGTGAAGGATGATTAAGGCTGCGACTTTGTCACAGAAGTCATGGATGCCGAGACTTTCCGGGACCTCCGTGACATCTCCAGTGGCTGGTGTGGCTGACCCCAGGACCACTTGAGCAATTCAGGCAGTGCCTGGCCAGCCGCATCAGCCGCAGTCTCGGGCTATCACGCCCCTCTACCCCAGCAACAGCAGGAGTTTGGGTGTGGGAGGGGGCTCAGGGCTGGGGGTTGGAGTGTGGGAGGAGGTGAGGACTCTGGGTGGCACTTACTTCAGGGCGAGGGGGAGCTCCACGGAAGCGGTGACATGCCCCTTCCTCAGCTCCTAGGTGGAGGCCACGCACAGCCTCCGCCTGCAGGCACTGCCCCCACAGCTCCCATTGGTAGCAGTTCCCGGCCAATGAGAGCTGCAGAGCTGGTGCTCGGGGCGGAGGCAGCGTGCAGAGATGCCTGGCTGCGCCTCCACCTAGGAGCAGAGGGAAGGGGATGTCACCGCTTCTGGGGAGGCGTGGAGCCAGGTAGGGAGCCTGCCAGCCCCGCCACCCTCCCTCCCACGACAAGCGGGGGTCCCGGCCCGTGCGCCGCTGCCCACCCTCCTCCCAGCACCAACAGAGGTTCCAGGCTGCCCCCCTCACACCAGCAGCACTCCCAGGCCAGCCCCCTCCCCCACCCAAGATTTATATAGTACAAGTCATGGACAGGTCACGGGCCGTGAAATTGTTTACTGCCCATGACCTGTCCATGAGTTTTACTAAAAATACCCAAGGATGATGCATAGTCAGAAGCCCTGGGTACAGTTTATGAAACCTGGAAAATCAGTGCTCTGTAAAACAGTTGTGCCTTTGGATTTCTCCCAAGAAGCATGTGATATGATGGTTGCTCTTTGTTAAAATGCTGACAGGAGAGTGTTATGGGAACTGGGCGGGGATTGAGAGAACACGCAGAAAGTCCAAAACACAGTGGAATTAAACTATTTGACCAAGGAGGAGGCAAAAAGCAACATTTTTCTACTTCCACCCAATTATAGTCTGGAAATTCTCTTTAGATGATCTCAGGAATTCTTAATGTTACTAGCATGCTTCTCCAGTGACACTATAACATTAGCAAGTACACCAAGAGCCAAACCTCTATTCATATCTCCTCTCTTCGTTTAGCTCTCCCTTTGCTATCATTGCTTATTTAACTCTGTAACATAATGTCATGTGTATAGAAGACTCTGCATTGTGTTTCCCCCACTGCTCTCAACAGGGGCCACCCATGGACTGTGGCCCCCCAGACTTATTTCCACTGTAGGGCCTTAGCCTCTATCCATGACTCAGGCAAAACCATTAAGGTCAATGACTATCTCACCTGACTAATGACTCCAAGGCCAGGCTCTTAATTAATCCCACATGTAAAGGAATCCAAAGCACCCAAAAGCCCATTCATTTATTGTGCTTTAGGTTCAGCATCACTTTATTGGAAGGTAATTTTATTTGATTTAATATGACAGTCCATATAAGCACATAGCACGTCAACTCAATGTTATGTCCCCCAAGCCAGCATCTAGACAGAAAGGTAGGAACTACATCATGAAGCAAGTTAGGGCCTGGCTAGACGTACAGCACATTTGACACAAAGAGCAATTTCACACATTTCTGCTTTTGGAAGAGAAGAGAAACTCTGGGGAAAGAGTTAAAGCATTTTGGGGAAATGCGAGACGCTCATGCTGGAATTTAGCACGTTAGCAAAAGAGAAACAGCCCTCTCTGTACATAAGTTATATCAAGCCAGTCAAGTAAAGCATATTAAGTGACACAGCAGCTGATGATGCAGTCTTTGGATTTCATCTGATAAAAATACTTTTCTCCCTTCTCTTCTGGATTTCTCTCCCCAGCTCCCATTATTTCATATTTCACTCTTTACAGTGTACACAGGTGGTAACAAACAAACCTAAGCTGTGTCTCTAACTAGCTAACATGGCCTCAGTCTTGCATAACAACAGGTTTCAGTTGTATTTTCTATTTTCTGTAAGGAGCCAGATGCACCATGTAGGAGCCGGTTTTCTCCTCCCACTACTGATCAAGTTGACAGAGACGCTCCAAGTACAACCCTGAGTCTGATCCTGCTTATGTCCCCCACACAGCCTGTGGCATGTTCAGATCTGAGCAAAGAACGGGCATCACTGGAACTGCTTTTGGACCAGACCTGGTCATAGACTACTACTGGGGGAATTCTGCGCCACTGCGCAATGCAGAATTTTGCAGAAATTAACATTGTATGTGCAGAATTTCCTTTTCCCCACAGAAATGGGCGGCAGTGCTGCTAACTGCCCCTAGGGGCTGCTGGACCCAGCAAAGCCCAGCTCGCACATAGAAGACACTGCTCAGGGTGGGGTGAGAGGGTTCCCGGCAGCTGCAGTTCCCAGCATGCCCTGAGGGAAGGAGAGAGAGGCACACAGGAAACTCTGTGCAAGTCTGGGACCAAGCATCAGGCTGTTTCTCCCTCTGGATTCCTGGTGTCTGGGCTGGGAGGGCTCTGGGGTGTGTGTGGGTATTTGGGCTAGGGAGTCCCCATGATTGGGCTCTGGAGAGGAGGGGGTTCAGGTATATTAGCTGGGGGGGCATGGCTGGGCTCTGGGGAGGGGATTGTGGGTGTCTCCCCCACCCCCCAGCTGGGCTCAAGGTAGGGGGGAAAGGTGGCAGAGAAACAGGAACTGGGTTGTCATAGGGTTTTCTTTAACTCTCTATTCCTGGGGGGAATTTTTGTGTGTGTCTGTATTGTTACAGACATACTTGCTGACAGCTATTTTGAAATAAATTACTAAAATAATTGAAATTGGTGTGATTATATAGTGTTACTTTGACAAATACAATTTGCAGAATTTTAAAATATTGTGTGCAGAATTTTTTTATCTTTTGGCACAGAATGCCCCCAGGAGTAACTGTACTGTAATTAGTGCCAGGAAGGAGGAACTCAATACCTTAAAGGGTTGAGTGTAGATGGGGTATATTTTGGAAGGAAAGGAAATGTGGAAAGAGGGACAGAGAAGAAGTCTGCAGCTAGGAGTTTTTTTACTCTTCACCCAGTAATTATAAGTCTGTGTAAACATGGATTATGGCAGTGTATTTCCACTCGTATATTCCATCCTCTGTCTGAGTAAACAAGGGTGCTCACTGCTCCTTACTGATTGAAAGGTCTTATACATACACTTACATACTAAACATCATATAAAACACCCAGATATGTGCAGATGTGTGCCATATAAATGTGTAATAACAGTACAGTAGGTAGGAGAAGGGGGTCCAGGACTCTAACTGGTCCCAGCCTTGGCAATTCTCCGGGAGGCTCTGGCTCTCCATCACAACTTTCAGCTCACCCCAGTTACTCAGTCCTGGTGCAGCTAATGGCACAACTCTCGCCCCAGGACTTTTAATAGGGATCATATTTACACGTATGTAGTGTTAGTTTATCAGCTGTTTTCCTTTTCAGCAGAGATGAGCACAGACCACAGCACCAGCCCCAATCACACTCCACCTGCACCCAATTTAGGGGCAGTTCAGAATGGAGCCAGGTTTGGATCTGTCACTCTAATGGGCTGACCTAGAACCAGGACTGCAGACAGACTTGGGATATTTAGAGTCAGATCCAACTCTAGATCTAAATTTTGCAACATGGGTTTCCCATTTACATTTCATGAAAGGGCTTGGTATCACCCGAAAACATTCTTCTTGATCACTAGTTCCTCACACACCTTCCCTCCCCTTGGCTGTCTCTATGCCCACTAATGCTTCCGTGATCTGGGCGGGAGGTTGGAGAAGTAGCACCGGGAGAGCAAAGGGAGGAAAGGAAGGGAGTTCCCAGCCATAGGGGAGGATAATCTAGCTGGGAATGACTCCCACTCAGATTTATTGAGCAAAAGCTCTTTTCCCTGACCCCAGACCCTCCCATCCCTCAGGTGCAACACAGACTACAGAATTTAGGAAAGGAATGGAACGGTTAATACCCTTCAGGATTCACTAAAGCCTCTGGCCCCAACTATCCAGCCACTTTGGACTATTTGAAATTGCTGGCAAGTGCAGACAGCTTCAGATTCATTGATGCTGAAACTTAATCTCCCTCCTCCCCCAGGGGCTGATTTAATGATAAAAAGTACATCCAGCTTCTCTACTGCCAAATCACACCCCAGCTGACAAATGTTGATCAGTGCAGTTTCTCTGGTGTCGAGGCCCAGCTGTATTTGCTACAGGGGCAGGAGCCGCCCGGTTGTGCTCTGCCCTGCAGGTGGTAGGACAAAGGCTGTGCTCAGGCCATCTGATGGGAACACACCACCACTCGCTCCCAGGAGCAGGGATGGGGCACCAGCCTTCCTGCTTTCCCCTCTAACAGGGCCTCAACACCATACTCAATTATCTTCATGGCTGGTGTATAATCCTCCCTGTAGGGCTCCACAGCCGTGTAGGAAGTTCCACCCTCGGGCCTTACAGATAGTGGCTGTGGTGCAGAAATAGGGGAGAATTCTCAGCACCCCACCAGCAATCCCGCAGGGGAAAGTATACATAGAAAAACTGTATTCAGAACAACGTTAGAGGGTCTCAGAAAGAGACAAGCAAGGAAAGTTAATATGAGCATGGGATTACTCCCCCCTATTGCCTATTACAGATTACCTGTTTCTTTACAGTAAGATTTCAAACCAGTAGTAATACCCAGAAACAGCAGAGCAAGTTTAATCCACAACCGTAGCTTAAGTCAGACTAGCACTGCTCTTTTAACAGTTTTTATACATCGTGTGGAAGATTCCTGTCTAAGGGGAAGCCACACGCATTTGCTAGGTGACGGAAGACTCACTGCCAGGAGAGCTGGCTACAGAGCATTTTTACCATCCTGTATTATTCCCAGGTTACCTGAGTGAAGTTTAATTTGCCTTGAGGTGAGTCTCCCAGTACACATTATTCATCTTCTGCACCAGGCCCCACCTTGCCTCTCGTACTCTAGGTTTGGGTGGGCCTACTCGGCCTGCTCTTTGGCTAGAAGCCACGTGAGTCCTACTGCAAATCATCTCCTGAAATATCATCAGTGTTGCTTTCTGTCGCTCCCCTGAGAGTTCTCTTTCCTGGTGTCATGATGAAGTTAACTAGCACATACTGGGTGTGCTCTTATAAGCCTATATGTCTTTCTTTACAAAAAAAACCTATGATAAGCCCTAGTCCCTGCACATGCTCTTCCCAACCTTTCAGCACAAGCACCCTTAACCACAGCCAGCTGCTGTCAGCACTGCTTGATTTGGCTTGGGCCAGGAGAGAAAGCACAGAGCTCCCTGGGTGGAGCTGACAGCAAATCAGCAGTTTGTAGATGGCTGACAAGAGGTGCTGAACAACATGTTATTCCCATTTCCCTGCAACGGAACACGTTGTCCTCCCCCCCAGTGCTGAGAGTCACTAAATGACTCGGGCTGGGGACATTCAGACTAACAGCAATGGTCTAATCTTCAGAATCGTGAATAGCCTGCGCCAATGAACCTCTTTAGCAGACTCAAGGAGGAGGAAGGCTGGCCTCAGGCTAACGTACGGATCTGGAAGTCAGAAGACCTAGGTGCTTTTCCAACCTCTGCAGCAGACCTCCTGGTGACCTTGAACAAGTCTCTTATGATTGTCAGTTTCCATTAACCAGTTTCCAGCACATGTGGAAACAAAGCAGGCAATTGACAGCCATGCCTGTTTCCTTATGCGTAACATGGGAATACACACATTTATCTCCCTCGGAGGTAGTGAGGTAATTCACCATTTGTAAATACTTAGGGTGACCATATTTCCCTATGCTGAATACAGGACACCTGGTAAAATTACTCATGTTCAAGCGAGTTCAATGGCAATCAATCAGAACTATGCAGTACAAACGTTCAAATTAGCATCAAGTTGACTGAGCACCTGTTTAAAAGAAATACTGCGTAGTTGGATTCTTTATTATTTACCTTCTTATCTGTAGGGCTTTAAGGTTCACATGGGGAGGGGTTACACACACACACACACACAAACACACACACTCCCGTATGCCTCTCTCACAAGGGGAGTGACCGACCGACCGAACACTCCCTGCCCAGCGCTCTCCGCCCTTATGCCTGGCTGGGCCCCCAGGAGGGACCCGCCTCTCCTGGTACCTAGTGCCACGTGTTCCCAAGGCAACACCTGGGGGGCACACAGGGTCACATGCCTTCCACCCCAGATTTCTGCCAGGATTCACACCACAACGTGGCCACAGACTTTCCGCACTGTGCGGGAGGGAAGGGACGGGAGCTGCTTCCAGCCGCAGGGGAGGGGGAGTTGAGGGGGGAGGATGACCTGGCTCATGTCTTTGCAGAGCTCATCTCTTTCCCCCTTCCCCCCGGGGCTGGAAGCAGCTTGTCTCTTCCTGCCCACACAGTGTGGAAAGGCAGTTAACACTTCTAAGCTGCTGCTGGCCACCGACATAACCCAGCGGCCTCCTGTCCTCCAGCTACAGCGCGGGCAGGAAGGGGTTAAGCCCTAAGGATGCCTTGTGCACCAGGGCCCAGGGAACCTGAGTGCAGGGGCTTCAGCGAACCCGGCCAGAGAAGTGGCTCAGCCAGAGAAGGTGCAGCCCCACGCTCCCTGGGGAAAGGACCCAGGGTAGGGGGAGGGGGAAGACAGGTGAAAAGGGTGCTAAGCCCCTGCCTCTGGGGCCGCTGTGGAGCCTGCAGGGTCAGGGCATGAACAGGCTGCAAATCGCTTCCTCCCCTCCACTGCAGAGCTTTGCTGAGGGGCAGAGAGGCTTCCCCATGCCAGCACTGTGTGGGCCTTGGCTCCTCCTGGCCAGTGCCTTGGGCTGGAGGGTCTTGGGCTTTCCTGGGGCACCGGCCCAGCCAGAGGCAGTGGGGGGAGGAAGGAGCCTACTGGCCAGGCTGGTGGTGAGCTGAGCGCTCCGACCAGGGGGCTGGTTCTCTGCCCAGCTCTGAGATGCACCCCGCCATGAGGGATATGGAGGAGCAGCGGGGGTGGGGGGTGAAGGGGCAAAGCAGGGAGAGGACACGGAGAGGGGGAGCACATAAGGGCAGATAGACGGGCAGCAGAGGCGACACATAGCTGGCCTCTGCCTGCACTCACCAGTCACTACAGCTCACAGCCAGAAACGGGATGGGGCTCAGGCGGCTGGCGAGCAGGGATCCAGCCAACAACAATACTCACCAGTGCTGATGGGGGGGGGACGAAGGGGGAGGGACAGAAAATACAGGACAATTTGCCTGTTTTTAAGAAAAAGTCAGGACACCTGCAGGAGGGCTTAAAGATGGGACTGTCCCTTTAAAAACGGGACCTCTCGTCACCCTCTAAATACTTTGCATAGAAGATGGTCTGTAAGTGCAATATTATTTAATGGGCAGGTTACATCTAATGCAGCAGCACTGGGATGACCCTAGGATGGGGTGGGCAAACTTTTTGGCCCAAGGGCCACATCTGGGTATGGAAATTGTGTGGCAGGCCATGAATGCTCACAAAATTGGGGGGTGAGATGCAGGAGGAGATGAGGGCTCCAGCTGGGGGTGCAGGATCTGGGTTGGGGCCAGAAATGAGGAGTTCAGAGTGCACTAGGGGGCTCTGGGCTGGTGGGGAGTGAGGACTCTAGCCGTGGGTACAGGCTCTGGGGTGGAGGAGGGTGGGACTAAGGGGGTTAGAGGGCAGGATGGGGCTTAGGGCTGGGGTAGGGGGTTGGGTCACAGGAGGGGGTCAGGGGTGCAGGCTCCAGGCGGTGCTTACCTCAAGCAACTCCCAGAAGCAGCGGCATGTCCCCACTCCGGCTCCTATGCAGAGGCACAGCCAGGTGGCTCTGCGCACTGCCCCGTCTGCAGGTGCCGCGCTGCAGCTCCTATTGGCCATTGTTGCTGGCCAATGGGAGCTGTGGGGGTAGCACTTGGGGCAGAGGCAGTGTGCAGAGCCCCCTGGCTGCCCCTCGCGTAGGAGCTGGAGGGGGGACATGCTGTTGCTTCCAGGAGCGGCGCAGAGCACGGCACACGTGGAGCGGGGCAAGCCCTAGACCCCTCTCCCTGGCAGGAGCTTGAGGGCCAGATTAAAATGCCTGAAGGGCTGGATTCGGCCCCGGGGCCCTAGTTTGCCCAACCCTACCCTAGGAGGTATATTCTACACTTCTTATTGCCAAACCCCAGC
Source organism: Chrysemys picta bellii (assembly GCF_011386835.1). Classification (NCBI taxonomy): domain Eukaryota; kingdom Metazoa; phylum Chordata; order Testudines; family Emydidae; genus Chrysemys; species Chrysemys picta. Next base: position 195,064,993 of record NC_088793.1, read on the forward strand.
CAATAACGCTGAATTCAGAATGGGATGAACACCAAGGGTGGGGAGGAAGCTCAGTGCACCTATTTGGGCAGGAGCTCTCATGTTAGCACAAAGCAACTTGAACTAGCCTTTTACACCAAAGGAATGCAGTCACCTTGCACCAAAGTTACCACTCAACCAACTTACCTGACAGAGCTGATTAGGCCACCTCCAGTTTTGGATGAGGCTTTCATATCACACTCTTATAAGCTTCATGACAGAGAACCTCAGACACTGTCCCTGGTATTGCACCCCAGTTCATCAAGTGTTTGTGAACACACACTCCTGGCTGATTCAAGTGGACAGGCAGCATCTCTGTGCACTGCATTAGTACCAAGGAGAATCAGTCACAGACCAAAATGGAACAATACAATGACATATGGTTGCCACCTGAAGAATAAAACAGTTGAAGTAAAGTGCAACAGTAGCTGTAATGTTACTTTGAGTGGTATCCGAGCCCGGGCGCTCCTTTCCCATACCTGGCCTCTACTTCCAAACAAAGAGATGGTCATCGTTTCAGGTGTAGGACCTAGGTGATGGACCTCTGCTGGTTAACCATCCTTTCCCTCCTCCTAGAAAGGAAGGAGGGTTTAGTGCATTTCCAAGGTATTAGGCACAGTAAGAATCATTGAAGCAGGCACTGTGCCCTAATAGACTATCAAAATATACAGCAGCAGCTTTTTTCTGTGGAAAATACTGACCTCTGGTGGTATGACAGAATTGCACTGAAATTCAGTAAGCTTTCTTCAAGAAAACATTCAAATAGAGTTAGATAAAGATGAGAAGTAATATTGGGGCAGAGTTGCTGCCATTGGCTAGGTGGGAAAGATGGTGGAATAATGAGGCCCTACTAGAACCCACTGAAGTTATGGTTTGTTTGTTTTTTTTAAAACCCTGTAGTACAGCATAGAAGAACTAAGTACACCTCTACCCCGATATAACACGAATTCAGATATAATGCGGTAAAGCAGTGCTCGTGGGGGGGTGGGGTGGGGGGGGGCTGTGCACGCCGGTGGATCAAAGCAAGTTTGATATAACGCAGTTTCACCTATAATGCGGGAAGATGTTTTGGCTCCCGAGGACAGCGTTCTATCGGGGTATAGGTGTACAATTTTGGCTTTAAAACCCCTAGGTAATTGGCATTTGACATAACCATAGGCATACCACTTATGACAGAGCAGAAGTTCATGTTGGGGCACATCACTGTGGGCCAGGTTTTTTTTTTTTTTTTTTTTTAAAAACAGAGGCCTCACCTCAATGGTACGTGAATGCCTTACAGCTCTTTGCCAAGAACAGCAAGGTCACGAGTGAAGCTTCTAAATAAGTGACTTAGTTTAGGAGACAGCTCTGAGCTAGTACCTACTCCCATTGCTGTCAATGAGGGCTGAGCACTTGTGAAAGTCAGGGCACTTGCTTAGAAGCCCCCTTTAAAGGTCAGATTTGGGGGGTTGGGGAGAGAGATGAGAACTTGCCTCTGAATAGTGAGGGTGGGGATAGGTTCTTTCCTCCTACACTGGCCTCTACTCCCCTTGGGGGAGGAACAGATCTCCCCTGTCACTCCTGCTGCACAGCCCAGCGAATGAGAGACTTGCTTTCCTCCACAGAACAAGCTAGAACCTGGCAGCTGCATACTCAAGCCATCAGGCACTGGGCTGGAGCCTGGCCCACTGCTGAACATGTTATGATGCAGCAGTGCCTGCAGGGGAGCTGGTGCTCCAGATCCATATCCTATTTCACAACTTCACCTTGTGACTGGCACTAGTAAGTCACAGTGACCAGCCCAAGGCACTGCCATCCACAAAGAGACTGGGTCAGATGGAGATAGCTTGCTCTTCTCACATCCTTAGAGAGGCTGAGCAGATCCAACAGGAAATAGGCCTGAAAGGCTATTCTTTCATTACCTTCAGAGCCTCACAATTAAGTTGCAGTCATTTTATAAAGTCTATTTTATTGTAGTGCAATGACAAGGATAAGACAAAGATCCCCCCTCTTCCCCCCCCCCACACTAAGTAGGATCTCAGCCCCCCCCTCCAAAAAACCCCATAAAATTTCATGCACAACACACCCTTATTTTCAGACGAGTCATTTCCATGAAGTTCTCATTTAAAATGATAAAGCTGGAATTCTGTACAGCTAGAGTTTAGAGTTAAGACAAGATGGGACATTTGTTATAAAGACACCACCTTTATGTAAATAAATTGTTTTACATTAGTGCATGTACGCATAAGAGGATTAGGTTTGATAGCAAAGAAAGCAAGATAAACTGCAGAGTGCCTAGATAAGAAAAAAAAAAAAGGAAGGTGGTGTCAGGAAGACCAAGGGCAATAAAGTTAAGAGTTGCCCTGGTACTGCTTTAATTTACTTCTGGTTTTCAGTTGACTTGTTTGCCTAACAAGGGGCAGTAAACTTGCTTAAACTATAATCCTTTTCAGGTTTCCTGCTAACAGAAGTCTTCCATCTTTTCCCACTCCTTGCATCTAACACGAACAGTACGCAAGGTGTACATTTTCCATGCATAGTGAAATACCAGCTTTATTTACATGCCAGCTGTTTGCAGAAAATTCCTTCAAGTTACAAAGAATCAGCGATATGAAACCAGACAGTACAGGGGTCAAGAATCCAACCAAGAACAAAAATAAATTTTCTTTTGAGCCACAGCTCTATTCACTTCAGCCAACAGAAACAGGTGTAGGAGACACAGGATTGTTCAAGTTCTGTTGAAAGGAATAGGCCATTTCAGCTCATGAATGGTAAATAAGAGGAAATCAGTAGAAAAACCTCAAACTTTCAGCATAGGTTTGCTTTACAAACGTTCAGATTGCTCAACGGAGATTCTATAAGTCTCATTTGGGTGGGTTCGCACTTGTGATGTCCATTCTGGGGGCTTGGCTCTGAGCTTTGGCCGGAAGGGGTCTAGGATCAGGTGGTCACCAAGGTTACTCAGATCAATAGAAGATACAGGCAGCTGAGACTGTGCTGAAGAAGGTGTTCCACTTGCAACCGGCTCCTCAATACAAGCCTTCTTTGTGGGTCTTTTCCTGAGTATTGTGCACAGACTGCTTGCCACCACCACGAGGATGAAGATGAAGAATACTGTAGTACCTACCAGAATTTCCAGGTAGCTGAACAAACCACCAATACCTAAAAAGAAAGATGACAGTCATATATTCAGCCTCACACCATAGTTTATGGGTCTTGTGTTGAGAGGCTAACTGCAGGTGGGGGTTTTAGTCTGAAGGCAAATCACATTCAGAATGACCCTACACTGCAGTCACTCTAGCTAAGCCTTTCCAAAGCCAGGTGACTTAGGAGCCAAAGTCCTAGTGACTTTCAATAGCTCACGTTCCATTTTCAAAAGTGACTTTGGAACTATTATTGCATGCAATGTTGTGGCAGGTCCCAGGATATTCGAGATAAGGTGGAGGAAGTAGAAGTTGGTCTAATAAAAGAGGTTACCTAACCCACCTTGTCTCCTTTTGGAGACATAGAAGCCAAAGTCCCATACATATATTTTTTTCAAAGTCAATTAGCTGATTAATAAAAGTCAATGTTTACTCATTAATTACATGCACCTTTGAAGCAGCTGCTCTATGCGCTGCTATAGCTGCAAAAGTCCAATTGCAGATTCTTACTGTGATATATATTATGTAGTCTGGGACAAAGGCAGTCGTCTCCTCATTTCAATCCTCTATCTGGCAGAAGAATTTAGACTCTGAATGGTTTCCAGAACCAGCATAATGTTTTACTCTGATTCTCTTAATGGAGAAGAGCCCCACTAGAAATGCCAGCAACACATACAATCCATTACAATTTGAGACAGTTTATCTATTCTAGTTCTCATAGGGGAGAGTGGGGAGCAGGGCTGGCTCCAGGCACCAGCCCACCAAGCACGTGTTTGGGGCGGCGCCTGGAGGGGGGCGGCGCGGTGGGGCACTCCGGCCCGAGAGCGGGGCCGCAACTGGGCTCGCCGCCCTCCCCGCGGCGCTCCAGCCGCTGGGGGCTCGCCGCCCTCCCCCTGGTACTCTGGCCGCCGGGGGGAGAGCGGAGAGCCCCGGCTGGGCTCGCCGCCCTCCCCCTGGCGCTTCGGCTGGGTCAGGGATTGCGGGCCCACGGGTGGGCTCGGCGCCCTCCCCTGCTGCGCAGGAGGTGGAGGGGCACAGCAGGTGGCTTTTTTGCCTAGGGCGGCAAAAAAGCCAGAGCCGGCCCTGGTGGGGAGCTGACCTGGTAGCACATGGGCATTGATTTCAACTGCCCATTTATTCCCTACTAGTCCCACTGAAATGTTTCTAGTACATTTTGTTCTCCCGTTTATTTTGAAATTTCCCCCCAAAACTAATAGAAAAAGGTAGTTTGGTTATAACTAGAACTGGCTGAATAAAAGGATTCATGAATATCTGAATATGGGCACAATTTCATTTGCCTTGTGTTTTTGGCAAAGGCATGTGGAGCCAGCTAGTTTTGTTAAATGGTTTGGCAAATTTTTATAAACATTTCAGAAGTCAATTAATTTGAGAAGCGTTAGCTGACAAAGGAAGGGCTAAATTAACAATTTACAACTAGTCAGAGGGATTAGATTAACTCACTCTAGTTATAATCTGACCCACGATTTGTGCCATCTGTTTTGCTTTATGCAACCCTGCCAAAGAGTGGTGTACACACTGGAAGAATCTGAACCCCTTTCTTGTTGTCATCTGCAGAGTTCCACTAAAATATGAACAATTCCAAGGCAATGTGGGGCAGTGACTAGGTCACTGGTCAATTCTTTTGCAAACCCATATGCCAAATTCAAATTGTAACTCTGCAAGAATGTAGGAAGACGAGTCATAGCAAGTAGATCTCTACAGCAGATCTAGGAGGGGGAAGGATTAGACGTGTACTTGTCATAATTAATGGAGTGAAGCCAGTCGGCTCAGGACAAACATGCCAAGCAGAGCCTTATTCTGAAAGCCAACATGCTGGATTTCAAAACACTATTTTCATGTACTGGCTTCTGCCTCACATCACTGTGCCCAGCCAGCCCTGAAAGTTCTCACGACAATATTGTTCCTCAGCCTGCTCAGTAGAGTGTAGATAGATTTGATCGTTAGAATTTTAAGAGTAAATCTGGTTTTCAACAGCTCAGTGGGGGAGGGGAGAAGAGTCTCTTCTTGACTTATAATTTACCACTAGAGAATCTTGCTCTGAACAATAGCAAACTAAAAGGTGTTTTTAAAATGATACAAACCCCTCCATGGGCGCTCATCCTCACTCTAAGAGCAGCTGATTTCTGTTAGTGTTAGATCTATTAGAAATCAGTTTAAGATAATAAGCCAAAGTAGGAGTTGTACTCTAAATTATCCATGAGAAAGTAGATCTGACACAGTCAGCATTGATAGTCCTTGCAAAGAAATGGGAAAGGTTCCTTGCTCCCTCATCCAGGGCTAGGCACAAAGACTGAATTCTATCAGCAACAGAGTTATTTCTGAATCAAACTTAATCCACATTTAACAAAGTGAAGATACATAGTGATTATTGTTACGAAGGACTAAAGTCAAGAGATTAGCCACTTACTGTGAGGTACTTGTATTTAAACAGTTTTTGCTACTCATACCTGGTTGAGAACATTTCACAGTAAGAGTCTGGACATGAACTCCTTTGGCATATGTTGTCACAACAATAATTGTGATTAATTTATTCAGTGGTGTGGTGCCAATATATAACTAGTACTTGTATTTGAAATGGTATTCAAGAGCACGAAGCTGCATATTTAAGATGCAGCACTACTCAAAGAAAGGAGACGAGCAAGTATAATTCTGTCTCCTCTACCTGATTGTGGAATGCGGATGCACAGTGTGCCAGATTTCGTCGGAGAGCGATCTTCGTACTCTTTTTTACAGCGACATAAGTAAGTGCCATCTTCATTGAGGCAGTCAGCCTCATCACCACACATTCCAATTCCAGAGTTGCATTCATTCACATCTGCAATGGAGAGAACAGGTGCAGCAAGTCTGCCGTAGAGTTACACAAGTGCTTCTTCAAAAAGGGGATTTCCTTGAAATACCAGTCACCTTGAACTAATGCGTTATTCCCACCTCAATCCAGTTTTTTTAATTATTAAATGTAGAGGTTACATAAGAATCAAGTTACGCATACATACAGTGCTCCAAGTCAACTTTACTCAAGCTCTCCTTTTCCCAAGCCAGATCATGTTGATTGTTAAGCCTATTACAAGAAGCAGCAGCAGCTTTAAACAGTCCAATAATGCAAAGCACATACCTCTAACTGATAATAAAGCCATCTGCAACTTCTCAGCTCCCATAGATTTGCCAATGAGATCATTCAGTTGAGAATGGAGTAAGACAGACAGATTCCTTTCCTCTGGTTTTAAGTGTAACCAGAAAGTGAATGTTGGTTTTAGGTCATTTGTCCTGCATTAAAGCAAAGTAACTTCAGCTAAGTGGAGAAGAGAAATGCCCATCTGCATATATGTTATTACTGAACTGGGCTCTGGATTCTTCCTCCGATATATATGTCTCAACCCCAGAGGGACTACTTCTAAAGGGAGAGAGGAGTTGGTCATTTCCCCTTTCAATTCTTGGGGAGTTGTGACTGAGACACCCCTCCACATGGAGCTGGATTGAAACCACTAGACTCATTTTTCACTAGGCCACAGACCGGCCATTACACAAAAGCTTTCAGTCTCAACCAACCTTAGCTTGGTTTACCTGATGTCCTAGATGAAGGGGAAAACAAAAACAAACCAAAAAAACCAGAACACAAACTTGCCCTCAGAGGCCTTCTTCTACCACCATGTGTTATAAATTTCAACCAGAAACTGGGAGGGATTTTTAGAATCGTTCTATTTTAATCCACACTAAAAGCCTCTGTGCAACGGTACCTTAGGCATTAATTTTTGCAATCTCATTCCTATGGGATTGCATACTACAGCCAATTTGAAGTATAAAAAAAAAAAGGAGTTTTCCTACTCTAAGGAAAAGCCATATTTGCAATCCAAAGTAGAAGTCTTGCTTGATCACTGGCAGATGGAGGAGGGATGGCAAAGTTAGAGCAGATAACTAGCATCTACGTTTCCCTTTTATGAAAAATGACAGTTCTAGATAAGACACTGCATCAATTGGATTTAAGTGATTTTGAGAGGGTGTAGGGGGTCACACAGTCAGCCAGCCATACCTTTTGATTTCCTTCAACTTGATTTCATTGACTTTGCTTACTAAGAGTTTCAGGTTCTTTTGTATCTGCAAAGTAACAGAATGCAGAATGTTGATTTTCATAAGGGGATGACAAATGCTTAGCCAAGTACTACTGTCAAGCCTACTCTAAACAGATTTCCTTACAAAGATAGAGGGCTGTATTTTAGTGGTTCTATAGATGGGGTGGCTGCCTGGGGAAGAAAAGTTAGTCACTAATCGAAGAGGAGTCTTTGAAAGAATATGGGACACCCATCCTCTAGACCAGTTCTCAACCTTTTCCATGCCAGACCACTCCCCACCTTCCTTTAGTTTGGACTCCCATACAGCAATATGGGAAGTTCAGGGGGAATTGTAACCCCCCCCCCCCCCCAACCCCGAGTACCATATCTCGGAACATATTAAACCCTGTAGTAAATGTGGCAGCTGTTTTGACTACAAACAGTAGGCCAGGAGGATTCTGTACCTGTTTCTTCCTTGCAGTGAGTCAGGCAAGGAGGTGAATGCTGTAGACTAGCTGTGTTAATACACAACACTGAGGTTTTATCTTCAGTGGGAATTTGCCCAATTCCAGCCATCAGCTAGCTAACCACTGGAGTGGCTGCAGTGGTGCAAACCCCTAGTGAAGACAAATAAAGCTGCTATCTGCATGGGTGGAACTTACTGGTGCTTGACGCTAGATAAGCTGCACCCACTGAAGACAGCAGCTTTGCCTGTCTATACTAGGGATATATAGCAGTAGCAAAAGTCAGTATAAATCCTCCATGGAGCCAGTTTACCCAACCTGGAATATATGACCTATGGCTGGGACTTAAATGTAAGTCCCAGCTCTGAAATGTCAGATTTTAGACACCAGTCCTGTGCGCCACCGAACTGATCAGTTATAACTTCATTCCTATAGAGGAACAGGGTCTCTCTTGAAACAGCCACATGTAGCAGCCTTAAAGGCGAACATTTGTAGGTCTGCTCTCCTTAAGTTAGATAGTGTTAGGTGGCAGCTACTGTAGCAGTTAATTTCTTCTAAAAAAGGAGTGTGAAGGCCATAAACTGATCTTACGTTGTCTGAATGTTGATCTTTGTATCATATTCCAATCTATTAGCTTGTAATTTTATAGTACTTTGAAAATTTACCATAGACTAAGCACGGTCAGAAACGCACGGAGGCAAGACACTGGACTGGACACTGCAGGGTTAGTGTTGGAACAAAATTAGCATATGGTAGCAAGACGCACAGGAAGGGGCATTTAGAAGGTCTCTGGATGTGAAAGCTGGGACATCAGAAAGCCACAGAGGAACCGTGCACCTTGTCTCAAGGCAGCTTAGTAGCACAACACATCCATCTTACGTGAAGCTTAATGGATTCCATGAGAGTCTTTTTCAGCTCATCTCCACTACGTGGGATCCATCCCTTGTGTTCAATTTCACTAGTTACTTCAAATAAGACATCTGTCAAAAGAAATAAAACCCAATGAGACCTGAGTAAGGAGCATCAATTGTACTGAATTTAGCTGTGTAATTATGATTTAAGTAACTGTTCTGTGGTTGCCAACACACAGCAGGGGAATAGAACACAACCAGAAGAGCTAAGCCAAGAACATTCTTGATTAAGTCAGTCAGTGCCATATTAGGTTGATCCTTTTAGAAGTTGTGCCACAGGCAGAACAAAATGTTTGAGAGAATCACAAGTTAAGTTACTATTTATGCAGTACTGTTAGTGTTATGCAAGTATTTACACCCTTTCAACCAGAAAGGTTACACACTGTAATTTAGAGTCAATCTGTATCCTTCCACTCACTACCAACAAGGTAGTCTCCTTTGGGATGACAAGCTGTTTAACATGATATTTTTGCCTCTTCTCAAGTAAAGCTGCACAGAGGGTGGTTTAGGTAGGTAGAATGCTGCAAGTGCAATTTGGATAGGATGCCAAAGTTAAGACTATCTGGATGCATGAGTGTTACATGTATGTTTATTCAATGACATTTACCCTCTTCATATATGAATGAATATTAGAAAAATTAGGATTTTGACTGTATTTTTGCAGGTTGGTTCTTTGGCTTACTCCTCGCAATCTGACTTTATAGCTTTTGTTTTAAGTTGCTTTTGGTCATGCAAGGTACAGGTTGTTATATCGGTTGCCCAGCTGGACAAGCATCATTTGATTGGGTTTCTGGCTCAAATTCATGGAAAGCAAGTCAACTTTCTAAGAGCATTTGAACACAAGAGATTAAAGTTAGTCTCCCAACAGTCAGGCTGGTAAAAATTTCACACCATTCATAGACTAACGAGTGCATGAATACAACTGCAGATAGTTCTTAAGTATCCAGGGAAGATTTTTGCGGTATGCACCCAGTTCTAGTCAATACACCTACTCTTAGGAATCATGCTTTGGGATCTTTAACATAAGCAAGCAAGACTTTTTTTAAAGACACAGATGAGATACTAAGCATCCTTCACCCTATCCTTTTCCCACTGAGATCAGATATCTCCAACAAGTTATAAATGAAAGTACATCAAATGAAGGTCCATTGGCACACTGCACGAATAACTACTGATGAATGGGCACTAGTTTTGCCATAGTTTTAAAACCAAAACCACACAGCTTGGTGCTTAGAGGTATTGATCCCCCAAAAGTACATCCCACTAGATATATTCCACTTTAATAAGCTCTCTCATTGCAGAGAAGTCCTACTTACTGGACCTCTGCTCCTTTGGAGTTCAATGATAGCTGTCAATTCCCCAAATGGAGTCAACCTCCTAAGTATAACTAAATTAGGGAGCTCTAGGGAAGATGGTCTCCAAATGAGGAATAAGCAACAGGAGCAGGTAAACTCAAAGGAGAGAAATGGTTTCCACAGAAACAAAATGTCAAAGGAACAAGTTGGTTGCTAATGTCACATACGGGCTCCCCTTCTCCTTCCCCCTCACCCCCCGAGGCATCAGCTGATTTTTATTAGTTATGGAGTGCATTGTATTCTGTTGTAGTATACACCATATAATGACTAAATATGAACAATAAAATTAAAAACCCTGACGAGTCTTTAGTTGTTATAATTTATGACTATTAGCTGGAAGCAAGTGGTTAATTTCCCTATCTTTAATCTGGTTTCTGGTCAAATGTTAAATGCTCGTCTCATGTTTCAAAACCTCACCCATGATAAAACACTTCCCCTGCCCAAGTCAGTTACCTCCAGGATTGTGCTGAGATACCAAGTTGGAATCATTTTCAAGAGATGTGAAGATGGACGCCATATCTGTCAGGGTGAAAGAGAGAAAGGCCAATTTGGTAGCCGTTGAGTAAGGCTAAAAGGGAGGAACACAGTTTTACTATTCAATTATAACTTTATAAAGTATCACTAGCACAAATGGCCCTTCTATTAAAGAATAGGCCTAGTGATCAGGTTACAGTCTGAGGTGCTTCTGCAGTGAAGAGTACTGAGATGGTCTTAAAAAACAAAAACAAAAAACACCATCCAGACAAGTTACACACTGAAAGCCTAAAAAGTTTTTCGAGTGTTCCGTTGAACTAGAGTCTGGTACTATGTGCTGGATCTTCACAATGAGAGTCCAGTAAACTAAGGGCATGTCTACTCTGCCCCACAGTTTGGAGTCAAAGAGAGTTAGGGCAAACTCAGGACCTTTACATTCACACCCGCAGCATCCACATGGGGGAGCTACAGCATAGCACTCTGGTGCTCAACTATTCACACTCCCGTAATCCAGACTACAGGGCAGCATAGACATGCTCTAAATTCTTTCCCCACCTCACGAAGTGGCAGGAGTGTTCAAAATGTTGGACTCTAGTGAGCCTCCACTTTTAAGATGTTATAAAGTTTGGTAGGGAAAATAAACCCATCAGTTACAAACCAAACCTGTGGATTTTGAGGCAAGTGAAAGAGTTGGTTTTAGAGGAGGTGAGGCAAGAAAACAAGCTGACAAATGCAGTTTTAACTGTGGAGAGAGTGTACGAATCTCAACAAGTATGGCAGAAATGTAAGCCCAAGTCCTGTGAAACACTATAAATGCTGAGAGAAGAACATGAGCCTAGATGTCTAGTGCATAAAAACTTTTCTTCCTCAGATACAGCTAGGCACAGAAGAGGTGTATAGGGGGACATGCTGTTTACATTCAGAGCAATGGGGATGGTGAAAATCTTCATGTCAAGTCATCCAACACTTCCCAAAGTTATTTCTGACCCTGACAGGAAGCATCTTTCTGAAGCACTAAAAAGCCACACCCATCAACACAAGAAACCCTGACTTGTCTATTGCCTTAACATGACCATATATCTGCCAATCCAAGTAGATAATCTAACCATATAAAGTTTGCTTAATTAGAACTTACCAAAGGAATCTTTTTCATGTTCTATTTTCAAGGATGCAGTGTCCTTTGATACTCCACCAGAAGAGGCATAGGAAGGAGGTGATTTTGTGTTCATGATCAGTGGAGGTGCTTTGTCTTTGGTTACTGGCGTGCCAAGATGTGTGGTAGCAACAGCTGTCTTTCCCAACAGGCCACTTCTGGTGCTTCTCGGGAGAACAGGTTTGAATTCAATAGCAGTGGTCTCTGCATGGTAACTGCTAGAGACATCCAGCGTGTTGTGTAGGGCTACAGTAACCAGGATGGACTCTGTTTTGAGAACTTTCTTAGGAGTTCCCAAAATAAGAGGCTCAACATTAGGTTGAACATTTTTGAGGGCAGAAGCTGGCTTCATGTACAGATCACTGTTGTCATTTTCCTTTCTGTGTGTTTGATGTTCACTAGGACTTTCTTTAATTCTTCTCTCCATGTTAATCACATGCTGTAGCTGACCAGTTACTTCTTGACCATCCCCGCTCAGCCCTATATTAGACTGGAAGTCTTCCACAAAAGCAGCAGGATGACTGGGCACTCTCTCATCATTCACATGGTTTGACTGGAGCACCTCTCTGTCTTTGATCAGCGCAGCTCTAAAGCTTTGAGAAGAGGTTGTTCGAATGTTCTGCTCTTCCCATGTGCCCTGCAGAGATCGCAAGCCATGAGGAGTAGGCTGTCTATGCACAGCTTGTCTTCCAACTGGCTGTAGGTCTTCCATATTAGCTGGTCTCCAGAGAGCAGCTGAGCTGTGCTGTGGTCCTACTGACTTTGTTGTTTTGACACTTCGCATCTCCACAGATTTCATAGGCTCCTTTAAATGCAGAGTCTCCGAGAGCAGGTGCGAGTGGATTGTTGGCCTGTCCATAAGTTTACTGAAAGCAATAGTTTGCTCTTTTGCATTTTGGATGTTTAGCCTCAATATATTTAATGCTGGTGTTACCATTAGAAAGTCAGAATGTTTTTCTTCCCTACGGTTTTCATTGCCCAAAGATTTCATAACCTGCTGCCACTTCAGATCATGAGTTCTGAAGGTCATGTTGTCCATGGCTTTTAAGAGAGGGACATGTGTATTGTTCCCAAGAACAACCCTTAAGAAAGTCTCTAGTCTTGTTGAGCTTCCATTTTTGGCCCAACCTTCTTTGTCCAACGTAGGCAGCTTGTTAAGCAGTTGATTTTCATCATGAGCTGTGCTGGTCTTTACAAAATCCAGAAGACCTCTATAGTGTTTTATGGGTGATTTAGGGTAGAATCGGATACTTCCGTACTTCGTTTTCCTAGTTGTTTTCTGAACTGGCTCTTGAAGAGTTTCAGTATCATTTGTAGATTTTGAAGTTTCATAGTCTTTGAATATATAATACTGTCCTTTGAAATATTTGCGTTCATGGTTTAAGGAATTGCCCTTGGACAGAAACACGACATGGACAGCCAAAGCCTGAGTAGCAAAGATCAGAGTACCTTGGTTCTTACAAGCATAAACTACTTTTCTTTCCACACTTGACAAGACCCCTTGAAAAATTATTTTATCTGGGTTTTCATCACAATCTTCCTTCCCCTGAAATTCCTTTATGTAAATCAGGATGTGTTTTTGGGGGCCTGCCCAAATGGTCCAGTTGCACCAGATGTTGGTATGAATACCACTACTTGCTGGTGGGGAAAATGTCCCAATTTCATCTTTCAAGGTGATGTGGCAACTTCTTATAGGAATATACAGCAACAACCAAGGTAATTCTGGCACTGAGGAAGGAAGGATAATGCATGGAAGGAAAAGAAAAATCAGTACTATCAATCTTCATTCTAGAAACTTTAACAAAAAACAAACAACCTTGTTTACAAGCAAAGCTGATTCCTTCCATCATAGGAAGAGACCTGTCTGAGTGCATTCCTACTGCTAGGTTGTTTTTCTACCCTCTCTCTTGCTTTAAATTGTAAAAAAAAGTTTAGAGAGGGAGTAAAAACTATTACTGGGGCTCTTGGTTAGCTATGCAAACTGGTATGACTGACAGTTCTCTGTGCTGTTTTTTCAGTTCCCACTTCCTAATTTTGAGGAAAATTCTAATGGTTAGGGATAGAGCTGGTCAAATTATTCATTATGACCAGACACAAGTTGTCAGTCTAATTTTTAATTGTTTCCACCAGCTCTATAGTTGGGCAGACTGCTGGGTAAATCATTTGCTTGGTTAATTGAAACAGTCAAGTTACTCAAATATTTGCTCTTCAGCCAGCTCCATTTAACGTTGGCAATATCCACAAAGAACCATGCTAGCTGGATAGCAAGAATCTGTCCCCTAGGTCATCAGGATCTGGCAGTAGCCAAGAGGTGTAGTGTAAGAAACTTTGCCACTGACACCCAGACAGGACTGGTGAGGAACAACATAAGTTCAAAAGAGTATCTCACTCCCAGGATTGATGGGACAATGAGACGTCTGCAGAGGGGCGGGAAGCAAATAGAGCTCATCAAGCACCCTTTTTGGTGATCACAAGAGGGCATAAATGATCATGCTTCCAGTAATGCCAGTCATGAGTCACAAGAACACTGGGGTCCAAAATTAGATTGCAGAGAGAGAAACAAAGTTGTTATTCTATTAGAACCAATCAAGATGGGCAGTCAAAAGGGGACACGATGCCCTTCGGACTAGTGGGTGAGAGGAAGAATTTTGGCACATGGGCTGCCTAGTTACTAAATGAAACTTGAAACCACAACTCCCCAACTGTCCCTTTAGACCACAGCTAGGATGCCAGTACCACAATCCCAATCATTAGAATTCCTAAACTAGATTGCATGTTAGTGCAAAGAAACCCCTATTTTTCAGATTTCTTTTGGACTCATCTGCTGAATTGATCAGCATTAAAAATAATTAGAAGCCGGTAACTGCATACTTTGCACAGCAGCTGTAAGCATTCAGCATCAGAGGAGTGTACAGAAACTTCTAATCATCAAATACTGTATGCACACTATAGAGTGCTGCTAATGTAGTTACAACAGCAGAGGGCTACAGAATCCACAGTATCCCCCACTCCTCAACCCAGCCATATGGTTGCTCACAATTTAAACCCCAAGAGACAGCAAGATGTACCGAGATATACAGTAAACGTTAAACATACCAATATAGTTCGGGAAGACTCTTGCTTCTGAAGTTGATGCATTCTCAGGTGCGTGAGCAGAAGACGATTGGACGGGACGTGAATCTATGCTCTCTTTCGGTGCCAGTTTCTCAGCTGGAGTCCGAGCGTTCCTATATGCAGTAGCAGAGCTCTGAAAGGCACTGCTCCACTCAGTGGTTCGCTGCACTTCATGAGGTTTTGTGGTATCTGGGAATATTTGTTTCAGTGTTGTGTTACTCATCTCCTTTACGGGCTCAGTCAATTTGACTTTAGTATTCATGGCTATGTGCTCCAGAGGTGGAGTAGCCCTAGTGTTAGAGGTCATAAGACCATTTTTAAACATTAGCTCATTTTGCTTTACTCTATTCATCCTTGTTACCACGAAGGGTGTTTTAGCGAGGTACTCAGTCACTGGAGAAAGTTTACTTGTGTGGCCCTCAGATCCAAGAAGTCCAAGCTCAGGTTCTGGTTTTAAGGCTTGCAGCTGAGCTGTGTCCGAGAAGGAGTTGCCAGTGATGAAGTTTGTGAGTAAATTCCTTTCATCAGCCTTTCCAGGTTGTGCAGTTTCTGCCTCATGGATGCCCTCCTCTCTCTCACCTTTTAGTATTGATTGTTGGACACCTATTTTCCTTTCTTGAAGAAAGAAATTAAGAGATGGTGTTGTACTTGGGAGGGCAAGTTTATGTTCTGTAGCAGCTGGAGCCCCATAGCAGTCATGGTGTGGCTTTGAGGGAGGCTCGCCTTCCAACAGGTCCTCCTTCTGAGAAGCTGGATGAAGCAGCACGGTTGTACTTAGAGGGATACGATCTAGCTCTGTGTCAGTGTCGTGGCTGCTTTTGGTTCTCCAATGGAGCTCGTTTTTAAGTGCAGCTGGAGGAAGAGACGCTTCTCTACTTGGGATGACAGGCTCCAGTTCTATAGCAGCCAGAGGAAAGGTCACTTCTCTCCCCTTCCCAGGTACAGGCCTCAGTTCTGAGGCAGCTGGAGGAAGGGATGGTTCTGTACTTGGGAAAGGGGTGACAGGCTCCAATGCTGAGGTGACAGGCTCCGTTTCTGTGGGAAACACAGGAAGGGACACTTCTGCACTTGGGAAGAGGAGAAGGCCCAGCTCTGAGGCAGCTGGAGGGAGGGATGGTTCTGTATGTGGGAAGGGGATGACTGGCTCCAGTTCTGTGAGATGGACAGGAAGGGAGGTTTCTGTACTTGGGATGAGCTCCAGTTCTGAGGCAGCTGGAGGAAAAGAAACTTCCGTACTTGGAACAGGCTCCAGTCCTGTAACCAGGCCCACTTGCCGGCTGCTTTTCATGCCCAAATAGAGCACCTCTGACACATTTACCTTAGCAGCTAGAGGCAGGGACACTTCTGTACTTGGAAGGATGCTTTCTAGTTCTGTAGAAGCAGAATCCACAGGTTGACTGCTTAGGAGCTTCAAGTGGTGCTCACTGTCTGACAAGCCATATGGTGCTGCAGTAACCAATGTGATTTTTGGCTGGTCAAGGACTTCCATAGAACTTTCCAGAACAGAAACATCAAGAGGGTTAATATTTTTGAGGGTCGTTGTTCTTAGATCCAGTTCAGTTACAGACTTATCTCCACTGACCATCTCAGTAGAACTTATTTGGTAACTTCCAGCTTTATCCATTCCCCTTGTCTCAGGCTGTGACTGATCACCAAGCACCACTTGATCCTGGCTGGACATTCTGAGGCTAGGCAATGAACCTTTCACAAGGCTATCACCGTGACTGCTCATCACCTGATAAGCCAAGATGTTTGACTGCAAAAGATTTTCATCATTCGCCAAGGTAACCCTGCTGAGACTTTGGGAAGGGGTAGAGCCAATATTCTTGTCACCTATGGTTTCCACTCTGTCATGGGCTACAGAATGTGAATATGAGGCCAGGACAGGGTAACTTAGAGGTGTTGGATTTATATTCAGTTGTAAATCTCCCATATTAGTTTGCATCAAACTAGTGAGTAAAAAGGACATTTCGCTCTCTGGTCCTTCTAACTCTATAGATTTCAAGGGTTCAATTAAATGAGAAACACTCAGGTAAGGAGACTCAGAAAGAAAGCCTGGAAGACTTTCTGGCCTGTACACCTGGCTAAAGTCCACCAGGACTTCTTCACACCCTGAGGGTCTCAACTCCCAGATATCAGGTGCCACAGTTTGGGGTAGTCTTCCAAAAGACTTTCCTATGCCAAGACTCTTTTCTTTGTCCATTGAGGATGTAGACAAGCTGAGAGACTCCAGCAAGCTCTGAGCTTCTGGTTTTAAAAGTTGAGTCCTTGCACCATGCTGAGGTATAAGCTGAAGAGAACTTTTAAGAACTGCGACATTTTGACCTTCACCCCCTACCTGTAATAACCCTGTGTTATTAAGTACCGTTGTCTTGTTAAGGTTTTTGTTAAGATTCTCAGTACTTGAAGCTGTACTAATGTTTGTATCATCCGAAATCTCTCCATGGTATATTACTGATACTTTGTTAGATCTGGGAGTGCTGTGACTAGTTTTCCTTGATTTTGGAATAGGGGCTTGAGAAACTAAGATATCTTCAGAAGAGGAGTCAGTGTCACGGTGTTTGAATATATAATACTTTCCTTTAAAGTATTTGTTTTTAGGGTTTGAAGAATACTTCATCAGAAATACTACATGGACAGCCCGGGCATAGGTGGCAAAGACATGAATCTTCTTGTTCCAACAAGCATAGATGACAGTGTTTTCTACTAATGAAGAGACTCCTTGAAATAGGATTTTATCCTCATTTTTGTCACAGTCCTCATTGGTCATAAATCCTTTGATATAAATGATTATGTGTTTTCTGGAGCCTGCCCATATGGTCCAGTTGCACCAAATATTTAGCTGAAAATGGTTGTATGTTGGAGGAGAAAACTCCCCAAACTTTTCCTTCAGGACTCTATGGCAACTTCTCACAGGGACATACACCAACATCCAAGGGAGCCCAAGCTCTGGAAGACAAGATGAGAGAGAGAGATTCAAGCTGAAGCCTTCCCAGAAATAAAGTGTTTCCCTTCATCTCAGAAAGATTTCCATCCTCCTGCTTCATACAAAAAGTTTTCACCCTCCCCTACACCTTTCCCCGCAGTGACCAGGTGTATTATAAGACTCCATTACACTAAAAAGACCAGGCAAGTAATTCGATAGGAGCCAAGGCTCAGATCCCCAGACTGATTTCAATGGGAGTTAACCCAGTTAAATGAATGGGCCAAGCACCTAAAAAGCCTTTGAGGATCTGGGCTCAGCTGCTGTGGCTTGGGAAGTAGAGAGAGGTGTGAAAATAAGGCCATGTCTACACTAGCAAGCTTACAGCGGCACAGTTGTACTGATGCTCTCTCATGTAGAGACTCTAGGCCAATGACAGTGCTCCCCCATTGACATCATTAATCCACCCCCAACGAGTGGCGGTAGCTATGTCAGTGGGAGCAGCTCTCCTGCCAACATAGCACTGTGCACATTACTGCTTATGCTGGCATAATTGATGTCACTCAGGGAGGTGGAATATTCACCCCTCTGAGCAACATAAGGTTTGCCGGCATAAATAGTAGTGTCAACATACACTTACCGCTAAAGAAAGTCTTAGGCTAACATGGGTGGGGCTTGAGTTACCAAAGACGTTTGATAGAATGATCACACCCCAGAGTGCAGCTCTGAAGCTTTCCAATTCATATATGAAGAGGGAAAGTTATAGACAATCCAGATCTAGGTTTATTGTGATTGAAGGAAAAAATTACCTCCAGTCCTGGGATGGTTCTAAGAATTACTCATTTCCCAGCTGTACAAAACTTTAAGAGCTAGTCAGGTACTCGGAGGTCAATAAGGTTAGAAATGGAATCAGTAAGCAGTGTGCCATATGATCCAGTGGATCTCAGGTAACTTTGAGCCAGATATTTTACTTTTGGGGATAGGAGATTTGGACACGGATGGCAGGAACTGATGGCATCTAGAAGCAAACAGTGAGAGAGCAGGTCCCCCTGCCTCGGCCAGTGCATGGCTGAACTGGGAGACAAGTTACCCAGTGCTTTTTAATATGAACCAATGTCTGAAGAGCAGGTTAAAGCTATCTAACTGCCTGGAGATGCTGCTGCAACTTGCAGATTACCGAGCAACTGTATTTGGCACATCCAAATTTACCCAGATTATGGGACCTTAGATTCCAGTGTAGCTGCAAATGCTATTTGGATGCACCACGCATTCAAGGGAGACATGCCTTTTGTCACATGGACTGCAGTTAAGCTTTTTTTCGGGAGACTGCCTAATCTATATAAACGTCTGCTTTAAACGTACACAAACAAATGAGTCTTGGTGAATTGCCGCTTGCATCGTCAGCATTAGCCAAGGTCATAAAAATGCAGTTCCACTTCGATTCAACGGCGTCACAAAGGCAAACAATCCACTAGCAGTGGCATGGTTAACATGTGCTTACGCAAGCACTTCCATGTATACAGGCACCAAAGAGGCAAGTGCTATGAAGGCACAATTTTGTTGAGCAAGGTAGCTTTACAACTGCCTCAGTGAGTGTGTCAAACCCTTTGACAAGAAGATGAGGCAATCCATTAAGTCTTTCCTATCTCTGCACCTACAATTGGGACATTGAACCCTGCTTGATTTGAACGCTCCATATCGAATTGCATTCCTTTGACACAGCATTACGCTGCCATAAAAAACAAAACAAGCACTGCATTGCATTCGAGCCTATGGCAGAGTATTTTCCAAATTAACTAAGGTGAATGCAGTGATGCCATACTGCACGTACTGGTGTAAAGAGCTAAAGAGGGGGGAAAAAATATGTATTTTTGCCCCTTCCTACACTGGTGTCTCTCCTTTAATGAGCAGCAGCAGCTTCCCAGAGGAGGAGAAATCAGTGACAGAGTCTAAGTGTAACTGGTTTTATTTACATTCAGACACCAGTCCTGAAATGAGATGGCCAGACTGCATACAGGGAAATCCATTCTTCAAGGAATCTCAGCCCAACACCAATACCCCATTCCTAAGAAGCAGCTTTGCGTCAAGAAGATCCCAACAGAAAAGTAAACTCTCCTGCTGCTTGCACAGCTCCTTCTCCGGGGACCCGGCCTCTACACAGAGCCTTGCATAACAAGTAGCAACACCACAGCATCTCTTTCCAGGTTTCAAGACTTGCTCACACAGCAAGGAACAGTACTGGGAAGACTAGAACAGCACCACTTGGGGAGGCCTGCCATAAAATGATGCGGGGGGAAGATTTATTTCTGATTCTATACTTACACCAGGATTCATAATACAGGAGCTATAGAACACACCCAATAGAGGGGGAATTTTTTGGAGCAGGTGGCCCAGTAACTGACATCAGTTCAGTAGTTTTGGGGAGTTGTTTCCCCACTCCTAGTCCTCATCATTTTAAGAGGGGGTAATCTAGCTGGAAAGCCATTAGATTTTGTGAAGGAAAAAAAAGGGTTTAACTAGGAGTGGTAGAAAGAGGCTAACTCAATGAACTGGAAAACTCATCTCCTGTGCAGGAAAAGGTTCAGCATTTGCCATAAAAAGTATCTTGAAGAAAGAAAGGCCCATGAGGCTTACTGTATGTTCAACCTAGAGACCTAGGGTTGTTTTTTTTCCAATCTGACTCTGCCACCTGGCTTACTGATTGTTTGAGGTAATAGTATTAGCTGCAGTTAAGCATTTCTTCCTTAAGTTACCAATTTTCCAACAAGAATCTCTGAAGTGTTTTGTAGCTTGGGGGTGGAGAAGGGACTTTTCTTTTCCCTAGGTCTCAATGTAAGGTACCCCTAAATACCACTCTGCAATATGTAGGTTCTGCAACCATCTTTATTGCTGCTGGCCTTTATTCCAAAGCTTGGGGAATGTGCAAGTTTTGGACTTAACTGAAACCTTACTTGGCCTAAACAATAATGGTGTAGTTAAAATTTAATTCTTACCTGGTTTCACCTGCTGAGACTCTTGCAGGGACCGGTTTGCCTGTAAAGAAAACAGAGGGTTAGTTCTGGTTACAGGAGAAAGCTGTAAACACCTTCACAGTGCCTTTCTCCTTACTCGTGGTCACTTTAACCAAAACCTTGTAGCAGCTGATCACTACCTCTGCCAGGGTTATAGAAAACTAGCTTTGATGGTTTCTAGTTTCCATCTGTGGTGTATGAGGAAGAGAGAGGAAAGTGGGATTTATAGAGGAACAGAGACAGAATACTGCATTATGGGGGTGGGGGGGTCTACATGTTTATGCTAAGGACAAACCTTCTATTGTTCTCTACTACTTACCCTCTCTTCAGCTTTAGTCACATTGGGGCTGGACTTCACTAAGTCCAAGCGAACCTGCTCATTAAAGACCTGTCCCAGGGAAGAAAAGAATAGAAGGAGTGGAAATACTGAGAAAAGCAAAGGTTTCATGGCAAAGCTTTACTGAGAACCTACATTAGAAAGAAAACAAACCAAAACTCCCTCCCAAAGACTAAGCAACCAGGTCTCCCCAGACACAGTTAGCATGACAAATTCTGTTACTATGGATTGATTGGTTCATGAGCTCATCCTCCCTCTTTGGAGAATACCCCCCTTATTATAGAAGGGGTAGGGGGGAGAGGTAACTAACTTATACACTGCCTGTCTACTCAGGTGTTGTCTATTATCTAATCAGAGCTGCCAAGTAGCATTCATTAGGAGGAGGAGAGCTCTCTCATTTGGAATGAACTATAATGCATATTTAAAGAGTCTCTCCTGGTGCCGGAGGATTTTGCTGTGTGTTTCAATGAGACATTTAAAGGGAGGTTTATACCAAACAAAGACTTTGACCTTGTAAACATTTTTGGCATATGCTTAACTCTACACACCTGAGTAGTTAATGGGGACTATTCACATCCATACAGTTAAGCAAGTTGGGGGCCAAAATTAGAAAAAAATCAATTAAGATTTTATAAAACCTACTACTATAAACATCAGTGTTTTCAATAACATTTTTAAACCAGCTGTCAATGAAAGTTGAGATGTGCATCTTTCCCTTACTGTGTTTGTAGCCCAGGCGTGGCAGCATTATGCTAGTGGATGAGAATCTTATCTCATTGTATAAACTGAATGAAGCACAAAAAGCGAATCGCATGAATAGCAATGTGTAAATTAGATGTTTAAAATTCTTTATCCTGTAATACCCTTAACATGTCATTGGTAACACACAAGGCAATTTAGAGTTTTTAACTCAATTGTGTCAATTTAAAAGGTCAATCATAATTTAAAAAAAAATCTTTCAAATTGTCACAGCTGAGGTTCAGGTAACTGCACATCTCTTTATTCTCATGACAGGACTTACAGTTAAAAACCCAGGGTGGTGGCAAAACCAATGTTTGATTTGGTTTTCTTTACAGCAGGGTGTGGTTCTTAGAAGGTAAAGCTGATAGCCCTGCTCTTGCAATGAGTTCTGTGTGGGTGGATCCCTGCACTTGGGCACAGCTCCATGCAGGATCAGGGCCTAACTCATTTAGGCCCTTAGTCTGAAAATTGCACCGTCTGGGCAGACCTCTGCACCTGCACACAGCTCCATAGACTTCAGTGGGGCTCCACTGGGGGCACAGGGGCTGCCTACATGGAGCTCAGGGCAGGATCAGGACCTAAGCAGTTGTACTTTAGCTCAGGGGTGGTTATATTTCATTGGCAGGTGAGGTGATCCTTGCTCATGGCAATCTGTAAGGTACATTTGGGTCGTTTGAAATGAAAGGCACTTATAATGATCATAACACTTATTAGAAGTAACCTATGAAACATTTATGGTGGTGTAATGATGCCCTGGCCAGATCACCTGCAAGCCTCTAGGTCAGTGGTGGGCAAACTACGGCCTGGGGGCCACATCCAGCCCTCCAGAAATTTTAATCTGGCCCTCGAGCTCCCGCCGGGAAATGGGATCTAGGGCTTGCCCCGCTCTGGCGCTCCAGCCGGGGAGCGGGGTCAGGGTCTTTCCCCACTCTGTACGGCTCCTGGAAGCAGCGGCATGTCCCCCTCTGGCTCCTACACATAGGGGCAGCCAGGGGGCTCCGCACGCTGCCCCTGCCCCAAGTGCTGCCCCCACAGCTCTCATTGGCTGGGAACCACAGCCAATGGGAGCTGCAGGGGCAGCACCTGCAGTCAAGGCAGTGTGCAGAGCCGCCTGGCTGCACCTCCTCATAGCAACTGCAGGGGGGACATGCTGCTGTTTCTGGCAGCTGCTTGAGGTAAGCGCCGCCCAGAGCCTGCCCCCCTGAACTCCTCCTACCCTCCGAACCCCTCGGTCCCAGCCTGGAGCACCCTCCTGCACCCCCAATCCCGCATCCCCAACCCCACCCCGGAGCCCGCACCTCCAGCTGGAGCCCTCCAACCCTCCAACCCCCAATTTCGTGAGCATTCATGGCCCACCATACAATTTCCATACCCAGATGTGGCCCTCGGGCCAAAAACTTTGCCCACTCCTGCTCTAGGTCCAGCTCCACAAAGGTATGCAGGCTCCTAACATCCACTGAAATCAACAGATGTTAGGAGTCTTAATATCTTTGTGATTGTGGGCCCTAGCGCCTATGTTGAAAGGCAAGATCCATTTTCTTGAGCACAGTAGAAGACACATAAACATTTATGCATCTGAAGAAGTGGGCTGTAGTCCACGAAAGCTTATGCTCTAATAAATTTGTTAGTCTCTAAGGTGCCACAAGTACTCCTGTTCTTTTTGCGGATACAGACTAACACAGCTGCTACTCTGAAATAAACATTTAAGTCAGTAGAGGGGACAAAGAGACACACAATGTTACACTTGTGAAACAGTATTAAGGCTTCTACTTTATACTCTCTGGAGCCTGCAGCCTCTAGTGAGTAATTAGATCAGTCACACTTTCAAGGTGTCGATACTTAGCCACTAGAGTGTGACTGGACCACACACAGTTGAGCAAGTCGGACATTCCATTCAGCAGAAGGCAACAGCACAAATACACATTGGGGAGGACAAACACAAACTGAACTAAACTGAGGGACCCACTGAAATAAATGGGAAAACTCCCACTGACTTGAATGGGCTTTGGATCAGGGCCCAAAACCTGAAATCCTAGTTTGCACAAAATTATTTTTAAAAAAAGAGTTTGCCCAAGTGTGGACGTCAGGCACTGGTTGACTGGGAGTTTTGCATGAATAATGACGGAATGAAGTCTGGGCAAGGTGGGCGAGGATTTCAGGAATTGTAGGAGACAGGATTGGTGTGCAAATACAGCTACTTGTTATGCACACCCCTAAAACAGCAGGCAGCCTATTAAGGAACAAATGGCTTAATTGACCAGTCACATCACCAATCCTCGATTCCATATGGCTGAAGATTTAGGTAAAGCAAATAGCTTGCTAACAGCCCAAAAGCTGAGTTATGTTCTCCTAAATTGTTCATTGGACATTTACAGATAACAAGAAAATGTGTAAAAATCAAAGTCGATAACCCACAAACTGAAAAGGAGGCTACTATCCCTGGATACATGATTTCACTGAAGAAAACAAACTGCTCTAGTCCTGAGCAAGACTTCCAGCCAGGATCAGGAGGGTTTTCAGTTTCTTAGGCTGCACATTCCTTTATTCCCCGACTGTTACATTTATTGATAACATCTAAACATGATTGCCATAATGCCCCTTTCTTTGCCATCTTAGTTTTTATCCTAAAGTTGTTTCTCTCGAACTGGCTATAAACAGGACTCTTCTGTGGCCCCGCTCAGTGTTGGCAGCTGTTGGAACACTGGATACAACTGCTGACAGGTGTAGTTCACAGGTGTGTCCACCCAGGACACAAAGGAGGTGGTAGTGATTCTCTACGTGGAGAGACAACTAGGGAGCAAGGATAGAGGAAGGATTAGAGAAACCCTTAGGGACAGCCAAGCAGGGCCGGCTTTAGGATGTGTGGGGCCCGATTCGAATAGTTTAGACTGGGCCCCGGAAAGGATGACTGACCCGGTGGTGCTCCGGGTTTTCGGTCGCGGGTCCTTCACTGAAATGCCGCCGAAGACCCGGAGCGAGTGAAGGACCCGCTGCCGAAGACCTGGAGCGCTGCTGGGTGAGTAAAAAAAAAAGGCTCCTAAGTTAGCCACTCTTCTTTAGCGCGCGGGGCCCTCTTAGGCGCTGGGCCTGATTCCGGGGAATCAGGGGAATCGGCCTAAAGCCGGCCCTGCAACCAAGATCAAGGCTGAAGTTCATACTGTGCCAACCAATCCAGCCTCCCCTCCCCCCGCCCCAACCCTGGAAGGAGATTGTTTGGATGCTAAGACCCTGATCCTGCAAAGACTTAGGCATGTGCTTAACTGTGAATACCCCTACTGAACTAGAGCTACTCCCAGGGTTTACAGTTAAGCATGTGGGTAAATCTCACTCAGGGTCTGTGTGCTCTGCTGAAGATGAGGTTTGGTCTCAGGGATAAGGAATTAAGCCACCGTGGCTCAGCTTCCCCATTGGAAGGTGTTCGGACTCGGCTTGTCCATTGTGTATATTGCACTAGTTCCCCATTGTGCTGGGCTCTGTACACACATACAACAACAAAACCAGTCCCTGTCCCAAAGACAAGAGCCAGCAGGTGGATGCGTCAGGTGGATGGGGGAGGTACAAGGTAACATTGAGGTTATAGCAGTGATCAAAAGTACACTCGCTGTCGAATCATTCTCAAGGCTTTTATAAGCATCACAGCGGAGGTGCGTTTTAAGAGGAGATTTGAAGGAGGATAGTGTAGTGACTGGGCAGATTTTTAAGAACATAACATAAGAACGGCCGTACCGGGTCAGACCAAAGGTCCATCTAGCCCAGTATCCTGTCTACCGACAGTGGCCAATGCCAGGTGCCCCAGAGGGAGTGAACCTAACAGGTAATGCTCAAGGGATCTCTCTTCTGCCATCCATCTCCATCCTCTGACAAACAGAGTCTAGGGACACCATTCCTTACCCATCCTGGCTAATAGCCATTAATGGACTTAACCACCATGAATCTTTTAAACGGCTGTTATAGTCCTAGCCTTCACAACCTCCTCAGGTAAGGAGTTCCACAAGCTGACTGTGCGCTGTGTGAAGAAGAACTTCCTTTTATTCGTTTTAAACCTGCTGCCTATTAATTTCATTGGGTGACCCCTAGTTCTTGTATTATGGGAATAAGTAAATAACTTTTCCTTATCTACTTTCTCTACATCACTCATAATTTTATATACCTCTATCATATCTCCCCTTAGTCTCCTCTTTTCCAAGCTGAAAAGTCCTAGCCTCTTTAATCTCTCCTCATATGGGACCCTCTCCAAACCCCTAATCATTTCAGTTGCCCTTCTCTGAACCTTTTCTAGTGGCAGTATTTTTTTTTTGAGATGAGGGGACCACATCTGTACAGGGTGCTCCTCCCATTCAAAAGGGGTGGCCCGGCAGAAAGCACGAAGGAGCTTGTGGGAATATTGGGCTGATGGTTGACAAAGGTATCATTGGTGGAATGGAAGTGGGAGTCAACAACTGAATAGAATGTAGGCGGTGATAGGCAGGATGGGGATACAACAGGAAGGACTTTTAAAATAACGAAAAATAATGTATTTCATGCTGCGGAGAATGGGGAGCCAATGGAGGGATACAAAGGGTTGGGGGAGTGACAAGGTTGAAACAACAAGCCAAGAAGATGGTCTTTGCAGCAGTGTTTAAAATAGATTTGGGCGGTGGGGAGGGGGGATAAATGGTATTTGTCAAAGCCAGAAAGGAGGAGGTTGCAATCAGGCAGATTATTCCTGCTTTATAGATAAATATACTTCGCAATCTGTCATTCCTCTTCTATCTTAATTTTTCTGGTCGCTGTCAGTGGATGCATATGTCTGGTTCTTTCAGTTAAAACTTCCATCAGAAGCTGGAATTTTTCTGTCAGTGAGATTTCTCCATCCATAGCTCAGTGGTTTGAGCATTGGCCTGCTAACCCCAGGATTGTGAGTTCAATCCTTAAGGTGGCCACTTAGGGATCTGGGGCAAAAATCAGTACTTGGTCCTACTAGTGAAGGCAGGGGGCTGGACTCGATGACCTTTTGAGGTCCCTTCCAGTTCTATGAGATAGGTATATCTTTGCACTCTCAAAAATATGAATTGTCCCATCTCTTGTGCTTCTGTACTACATGTGTGTCCATGAAGAGGTAACTGCTGGTTTTGTGGAGAATAGCTTGTATGGGTGCGCAGACCCAAAATAAAATTTTAAAATTTATATTTTAAATGGGTTTCATCTTGATAAGCTTTAAAGCAACTGTTTTATATCAAGATTTAGAGTTCATAAACTGTGCGACCTATAGCACAGTTAAAAAATAGGAAGTTTACTGTAATTGGCTTGTTTGCACATTTGTTCCTAGCTTAGTAAATGAGAAAGCGTAGATGATGACATTTATCATAAGTCTGAGTTTATTTTTATTTTGCTGATGAACAAATGTTTGAGCAACAGTTTTTTTTTTTTTTTTTTTTGGTTGTTTGGGCTGGACCTTTTCCCAATAGTTATTTTTAGAAGGGTTTCATTTGAATTTTCCATAAACTAGTGACAATGTCTTTTAGAGAGACGAGGTGGGGGAGGTAATATCTTTTATTAGACCAACTTCTGTTGGTGAGAGAGATAAGCTTTTGAGCTTCTCTCTCTCATCAACAGAAGTTGGTCCAATAAAAGATATTACCTCACCCATCTTGTCTCTAATATCCTGAGACCAACAGCTAAAACAACACTGCATATGTCTTTTTAGGACATTTGACCCGTGTCAGCTTTCTCAAGCGTGGTCTTCTATGTGTGGATTTTTGATATTTTGGGGGAGTCGAAGACCAATAGTCTCTGTGATATGAAAAATACTGAATATTTTTTAAATTGCTGGCTTAAACATGGTTCTTCCAAGTTGACACTTGCTAATGATAACTTAATTCAAAGTTGATTGGATTGAGTTACAAGGTAGGCCTTGCAGCAGATTTGTCCAAAGATCTTGGAGGGAGGTATTGCAAGGCGGAGTGAGCAAAAATGTTTTCAATGAAAAAATTTCAACCTGCTCTAAGCGAGAGCTAAAAGAAACACTTTGGGCCAATGTCTATGCTGTTGTAAATGGACACAGTCCAAAAGAGCTATGCTCATTTATGCCAACAGAGAGTTTGGCTCTCAATTTTTAGTTGATTATTTTGTGGCTATAGTAGTTACTCTCTTATACACATATGCAAAATGATTCCCTCTCGGCAGACCTCTGTATTACCTACCCCGAGTTAAGCATCAGCTGCAACTCCCATTTCTTTGCTTCATTGCTTAAATGGAATTGGTTTTGGTTTGCAAAATTCATCGATCTTAGATATAATGAAATATAAAAGATTTCTCAAGAAATATTGCGGAACTCTTTATTGCATGGATAATTGATTTGACAAACCTTGGTCACCTTGGCCCAGGACTAAGGGCTTAAATACCTTTGAGGATCTGGGCCCTAGTCCATCCTCCTGAATTGTTCCTAGTAATATAGTCATTAGGCTATGTATAGAGTAGTTTTAACATACTAAAGGAATGAGGCTCCAGTTTCCATGCACATGACATAGCTTTATCCACTTTATTATTTAATAGCGTTTGTAATGCCACTAAATAAAGCCTGGCCACATTTTACAGTCTTCAGATTCCAGAAAGAATTAGTGCTTTAGTTTTTTCTGCCAGATAAATACAGAAAATAAACAAGCATGACGGTGTTTGGAACAGAAATCTACAGTGAAGCTGTTTTCTCGGGGCTTTCCGATAATTTCAAGCAATTGTTCGTCAATAGTCTATTGTTTATTTTCCCAGAGCTGGAAGACCAGGGTCCTCATTACCTGTGAGAGGAAGTCACAGAACTGTGGCAAGGGAGAGTCTTGCTTAAAGATTAGCTATAGTAATCTCCTGAAATTCGTCATATTTACATGCCGAATCATCTTTAATGGCAAGTAAGAAGCTTAACACTTGCATGTTTTCGCTATAAAAAAAATGAGACAGAATGCACATTCTTGAAGAGGCCAGTAAGTTGTATAATGGCAATAACCGAGTAGCTCTGTTAGCAAACCACGTAAATATATAGTGCCAGTATACAAGGACCTGGCTCCAAAGCGGAGCTGAAACTGGTATGCAGTGGGTTATTTAAAGTCTGTGTTCCTTGCTAGGAGGAATATCTGTTTCTTTTCAGCTCTGATCTGTTGGCAAGGTTAGTCTGAAATGAAGACTGTTGAATACAAGCAAAAAAATTGTTGACAGAGCACCTACAACAGCGGTTCCTGATGTGGAGAAGTTCCAGGCATTGTGAAATGGATGAACTGCACATGATTAGCAACACAGTCTTGGAATAGCATCCTGATTTGTCAATAGTAGAAGGATATTTTTAAAGGGGGATTTTTTCTTCTATCTTTCTTGATGGGGTAGCCACTTTTCCAGCATCAAGAAAGCTGGGTAAAGTGGGTCCAAAACCTACAAGGTATGAGAACTACAGACTGTGTGGAAACCTATGTTATTTGGAAATCTCTTCAGCACAGATATCCATTAAAGTAGAGCTGGTTGCTAAGCTAATAATACCAACTGTGATGACTAGATGTTAGCTCAGAGATTAGTTTGTAGCTACAGGATGTTTACAGCTCGTTAATGTAATTTAATTTGTGCTAGTTTCACAACTCACTAGTCAAAAATCATACACCAGATAGCAGCATGAGGGATGGGGAGGACTGGCTTGCTTTTGGGATTTGAAATATAATCCACAGTTTTCACATCTAAAGTAGTGGTTCAAATTTGGCCTGCGTCATAAATGTCTGAAAGCTGTTTTATACCATCAAGTGACCTGCAATGTCATGAGTGAGATGAGAACCCTAATTGTAGTGGGAAAACTGCTGATCTGCCAGATTTTTGCCCAAAAACTCACTAAATGAGTCAATGCAATCCAGTCACTGATACCAAACCACAAATAGGCTATTTACAGAGAATAGTGTGGAAGCTGCTTGTGTGTCCCCAAGCGCTTGTTTGTGGGTCTCCGGGCCAACTAGCTAAACTATGGGAACAGCGGACTTAGCCAACTAATAGGCTATTATGCAGAAAAGAGAGTGGCTGGAGATCCCACGCCCAGTTGCCTAGGTGTGTTGCATTGATAGAAGCAATTCCAACGCTAAGTGATGCAGAGGCATTGTGGGTAATGGCACAGGAAGGTAGTGCTAGGGCAAAGTACAAATGGTCAAGTGAAGAGACTTTTTAAAAGCCTGTGGGAGACAGCCTGAAAGAGGATTTGGGGGAAAGGAGCACTGAGCATACACGACAGACCTAATGGCTTTGGAACCATAAGGCCATTTAATGAAGTTTTAAAATGAATAGTGATACCCACTCTATACAGGGAAAAAACGGAATTTGCCTCAGTCTTGTAGCTTGGTTCCACGGCCAGTGGAGATCTCTGGTACCTGTCTCCTCTCAGAACACAGCATTGTGGGACACCATAGCAGCATGGAACTGGCCACTGCATCTTTACAGGACCAAAATGAATACAAAACGCTCCTGTGAGGCAGGTAATTATGTACGATTACTATTTTACATCTGAGGACACTGAAGGTAAGGGACTTGGCCAAGACCACACTGTATGTGTCAGAACTGGCATTACATCTTAGGTGGTCTTGGATGATATTCTGAGCTGTGCTCAACTTGCAGCCGAAAGAGGGGTAGAGGAAGTCTATGGTGACTTAAGCCAGCCTTGATCCTCCCCCATCCTGCAGTGCTCCAGCAGCTGTAGAAGTCCCCAGCATAATTTAGACAGCCCTGGGGGCCTGTCTAAGCCTATGCCTACACTACAGTTTATGTCAGTGAATAAACCTCCCCCCCCCCCCGAGCGATATAAGTTACACCGATATAAGTGCCAATGTGGGCAGTCTCCCGCTGATGTAGCTCCCGCCGCTCGCAGGGGCTGGAGTAGGTAAGCCGACAGGAGAGCTCTCCGATGCAACTGCACTGCTGTAAGCTCTCTAGTGTAGCCATTGCCTAAGTTACAACATCCTCCCGGGACTGCCCTATGGGCTGCAATGCTACATGCCTCACATGTCCCCTCTGGCCCCCAACATGCTCCCTACCCAAGAGCCAGTGAGTGAGTCCTCAGAAGGCAACCTTAAAGCAGTCTTCCATAGTGTCTGTATTAGGGAACCCTCCCCCAGCCAGACCCAGGACTTTCAGGGCCCCTTTAGACTGCTCCAGAGATTTTATAGATGGCAAGGGACCACAGGGGTATGACAATCTCCCCCCTTGTCTCCCAGTCCTGTGCTTAGACCAGTAGATCACAAATCTTGCTGTCATATTGCATAAGATGCCCCACATTTCTGAATGTCCTTTAGGATCCCAGGAAGCAGGAAGAAAGAAGAAGTGGGACCTCTAAACACTGAGGATGGAGTGGAGGGTAAGGATAATTTAGGCATGGCCCAATATCTAAACAAATACTTTGCCTCAGTCTTTAATGAGGCTAATGAGGAGCTTAGGGATAATGGTAGGATGACAAATGGGAATGAGGATATGGAGATAGATATTACCACATCCGAGGTAGAAGCCAAACTCGAACAGCTTAATGGGACTAAATCGGGGGGCCCAGATAATCTTCATCCAAGAATATTAAAGGAACTGGCCCATGAAATTGCAAGCCCATTAGCAAGAATTTTTAATGAATCTGTAAACTCCAGGGTTGTACCATATGACTGGAGAATTCCTAACATAGTTCCTATTTTTAAGAAAGGGGAAAAAAGTGATCCGGGTAACTACAGGCCTGTTAGTTTGACATCTGTAGTATGCAAGGTCTTGGAAAAAATTTTGAAGGAGAAAGTAATTAAGGACATTGAGGTCAATGGTAATTGGAACAAAATACAACATGGTTTTATAAAAGGTAGATCGTGCCAAACCAACCTGATCTCCTTCTTTGAGAAGGTAACAGATTTTTTAGACAAAGGAAATGCAGTGGATGTAATTTACCTTGATTTCAGTAAGGCATTTGATACGGTTCCACATGGGGAATTATTAACTAAATTGGAAAAAATGGGGATCAATATGAAAATTGAAAGGTGGATAATCTTTAATCTTTTTATTACTGACCTTGGCACAAAAAGTGGGAATGTGCTAATAAAGTTTGCGGGTGACACGAAGCTGGGAGGTATTGCCAATACAGAGAGGGACCGGGATATCCTACAGGAAGATCTGGATGACCTTGTTAACTGGAGTAATAGTAATAGGATGAAATGTAATAGTGAAAAGTGAAAGGTCATGCATTTAGGGATTAATAAGAATTTTTGTTATAAACTGGGGACACATCACTTGGAAGTAACAGAGGAGGAGAAGGACCTCAGAGTATTGGTTGATCACAGGATGACTATGAGCTGCCAATGTGATATGGCCGTTAAAAAAGCTAATGCAGTCTTGTGATGCATCAGGCGAAGTATTTCCAGTAGAGATAAGGGGGTGTTAGTACTGTTATACAAGGCAGTGGTGAGACCTCATCTGGAATACTGTGTGCAGTTCTGGTCTCCCATGTTTAAGAAGGATGAATTCAAACTGGAACAGGTACAGAGAAGGGCTACTAGAATGATCCGAGGAATGGAAAACCTGTCTTATGAAAGGAGACTCAAAGAGTTTGGCTTGTTTAGCTTAACCAAAAGAAGGCTGAGGGGAGATCTGATTGCTCTCTATAAATATATCAGAGGGATAAATACCAGGGAGGGAGAGGAATTATTTAAGATCAGTACCAATGTGGACACAAGAACAAATGGATATAAACTGGCCATCAGGAAGTTTAGACTTGAAATTAGACGAAGGTTTCTAACCATCAGAGGAGTGAAGTTCTGGAACAGCCTTCCAAGGGGAGCAGACATATCTGGCTTCAAGACTAAGCTTGATAAGTTTATGGAAGGGATGGTATGATGGGATAGCCTAATTTTGACAATTAATTGATCTTTGACTATTAGCAGTAAATATGCCCAATGGCCTGTGATGGGACACTAGAGAGAGTGGGATCTGAGTTACTACAGATAATTCTTTCCTGGGTGTCTGGCTGGTGAGTCTTGCCCACATGCTCAGGGTTTAGCTGATTGCCATATTTGAGGTCGGGAAGGAATTTTCCTCCAGGGCAGATTGGCAGAGGCCCTGGAGGTTTTTCACCTTCCTCTGCAGCATGGGGCACGGGTCACTTGCTGGAGGATTCTCTGCACCTTGAAGTCTTTAAACCACAAGTTGAGGACTTCAGTAGCTCAGATATGGGTCAGGGGTTTGTTACAGAAGTGGGTGGGTGAGATTCTGTGGCCTGCGTTGTGCAGGTCAGACTAGAAGATCATAATGGTCCCTTCTGACCTTAAATTCTATGAGTCTAAGCAGCTGTTAATTGCTCTGAAGTGCTCTGCCTGGAACTGATACAAAACAAAGGGAAAGAGAAAATTTGCACCCAGTGTTTACATAGGCATGGGTATAGCATTGATACTCACGCTGAACATTTCAATTCTGTGCAGAGATTCAAACCCAGTATAATATACAGTGAGACTAAGAACCTGGAAGGATCACAGAGAAACAGAGTGGCAGCCTTAGGTCCTTTCCACAGCCGCTGTGGTATTCTCCAGAAGCCCTCACCCCTTTTATTTTTTACCTTTCTGGATGTAATCCAGTACATTAGCCTCTGTTTGCCAGAAGCTGGGAATGGGCAACAGGGGATGGATCGCTTGATGATTCCCTGTTTGGGCTAGATGGACTTTTGGTCTGACCCAGAATGGCCGTTCTTATGTCCACTACTGTCTTGTGGTAGCTGATGAAACAGACTGAAATAACAGCACCAGGAGAGCAGTGTAAGGAAAGGAAAAGAAGGAGCCTCGCCCATTGAAAGAGAATGATATTCTTCACTTAGCAACCTCCACTACAGCTTCCCTATACATAACATAACTCATAGCTACGTTATAGCTTTTCCCTCCTGTACCCCTCACTAGGCCATAAAATCCTGCACAGTCAGCAAGGAATTGTCACTATTACTAAAGGCAGATGGGCCACTACAGACACTTAGGGATGGTTGGATGGACGGTGCTAGCTAAGTGCAATATATTGTCTGTAGGAGGCAAACTCCAGTCGATAGCTTTATGTTTGCTACATGATTTTTTTTCTCTCTCTACATTTAATTATGAAGTCGATGCCTCCACTAACATTTAAAGCACATAAAATGCCTAGGAAGTGTTGTTCCTTGCTCTGTTCTAAGCATCAGTGATGTTTTGTGATGGAGAAACACAGTATTTCCATCAGGCAGGCAAAGACCCTTGCAGTCAGTCCCCTTTAAGAGCGACCTTTATTTCATGGACCCTTCAGCAACAGAGCAGTGTCCCTAATACAAGAGCCCTGATACCAAAGCACAGCATTCTAATAGACCGGCATGTAGCTTCTACAGTCTAGCACAAGGTGTCACTGTTGGAAACTAGTTGCTTTACTTTAGAACAGCGCGGATCTCTCAGACCCGGCTTAGTATTTTTCCACTGCCTTTCTACCAGCTCAGTGTCAGGAGGGAAAACTCCTTTCTGTTATGTCACTTGTTTTCATTGTAGTAAGGGAAATGCAAATGCCCACATTTGCTCATTTTCAGTGGCTATCTTACTCTAGGCCCAGTTCACCTCTGCGCTACTTGTTTTATGCTGGTGTGACTTTGACCGCAGAGGACACCGTGGAGAATTCAAGTGGTGACTCAGTCCCTATCGGGAAATGATTAGCAGTTGTTTCTGCAATTTGTATGTGTGGTTTGTATTCCTTCCCTTCAACGTTTTGGTTAGTCTGGTGTGATAGTTCTTTCCGCCTGAACAGGTGGAATGCTGTGTGAAAGCTACCGGTGACTGAATTCCAAAGCTAGAGAACAGTTCTGTTTACCTACCTCCCAGCTGGTTGTAAGGATGAATTGGCTGATGGCTGGCTGAAAAGTGCTAAGTGGGGGTGCTATTATTATTACAAATCTGGCCAGGGTCTTAGGACCAGACTGTGCATCTGGGAGCTCCCCAGCACTCCCCAACTCATCGTTTTTTAGGAGGATGCAGAAGCCGCTCCTTTGTGCAGCTGATCAGCTCTGCTAGATGGTATGGAAGGGAGACAGGGTCATAATCCTATCTCCTCCCTGCCTCTTTTAGGAAGACGTGCCCCAAACAGCTCTATCAGGGAGCATCATCTGTGTGGTAAGGATTGTGCACGGGCTGGAACAGAGCTGGGGAAGGGTATGTAAGTGGGGAAAAGCTCCTTGGGAATCCGTCCAGGGACCAACCACCATCTGGCCCCTAAAACGATGTCCCCTACAGGCCTCACCTATATATGTCATGGTGAAACCCTGGGAATTTATTGCTGTGACTTTGTTGGCCTGGAGCAGGAACTGCTGCCGTGGCTTCAGCGTGGTGGAGACATAAACAGCCTATTGAACGTTCTTGGAATTTCTGAGCTAAGAGCACAGAGAAAAATCTTTCTCCACTTGGACGCTGCCTTCGGGACGAAAGCGATTTGGGGATCTCGCTCTTATTATTTCTTCAGGGCTTTTCTACCAGTGGCAGAAATGGGAGTAGGGGGAGCGCTCAGTGCTCCTGCCAAGAAAGAGGGGGAGCTGCTGCTCCTCAGCCAGGCCAGGGAGAGGATGGAGAGCCAGGCCAGGGAGTGGAAGGGGATCTCCCCTCTGCTCTAGGCAGGGCGGTTGTGTTCTCATTTCCCCCCTCCCTGCTCCCCCTCTCTTAAACCCCTGCTGACTACGCGTCTTACCATGTAAATCTTACCATGTTGGGATGTGTAGGTGTCAATACCAAGCCAGATGACGGCATTTCTGTTTTTTCAGTTTGCTTTTTAAAAACCTAGGAAGTTATTCACAAAAGAACTACAGTAACTCCTCACTTAACGTCGTCCCGGTTAACGTTGTTATGTCGCTGATCTATTGGAGAATGTGTCCGTTTAAAGTTGTGCAATACTCCCGTATAACGTTGTTTGGCAACCGCCTGCTTTGTCCACTGCTTGCAGGAAGAGCAGCCCGTTGGAGCTGGCTGGTGGGGGCTGGGAACCAGGGTGGGCCGGCAGCCCCCCCCCATCAACTCCCCACTCCCTTAAGTTCCCTGTGCGGCAGCTGCCCAGCAAGCTATCAATTGCCGGGTAGTTCAGGTGTCCCTCCCCCACTGCCATGTGCTGCTCCTGCCCTCTGCCTTGGATCTGCTCCTGGGAGCCTCCTGCTTGCTGTGCAGGGGGTGGGGAGAAGAGGGGTGTTGATGTCAGGGTGTCCCCTCCCCCCGCTCCTGTACTTCATCTCCACAGAACCGGGGGACACACACGACAGGGCTCAGGACGGAGGGAGCTTGCTAGCAGCAGTTACTGTCTCAACTTGCTGATCTGCTTAAAAAGGCAATGTACTTAGAGTGGAGTCCCCGTATTTAAAGGGGCAACGCATCTCTCTCTCTCTCTCTCGCTCTCTCACACACACACACACACACACACACACATGCTTGCTAGCAGCAGTTACTGTCTCAACTTGCTGATCTGCTTAAAAAGGCAATGTACTTAGAGTGGAGTCGCCGTATTTAAAGGGGCAACGCATCTCTCTCTCTCTCTCTCTCTCTCTCACACACACACACACACATGCACACACACACACATGCACCACCCAGCACTTCGGAAAGTGGAGGGAGTGGTGCGCTCCAGTGGGATAGCGTGGGTTCATCATCACGTTCAGTGTCCGCAGGGAATGTTTGCAGCCACTGCCATGCGTCTATTGGGTCTCCTCCCTCCATTTGTGCTGCCTTGTAGAGTGTGAGGCTACATTAACAACAATGTGTT
Source organism: Chrysemys picta bellii (assembly GCF_011386835.1). Taxonomy (NCBI): domain Eukaryota; kingdom Metazoa; phylum Chordata; order Testudines; family Emydidae; genus Chrysemys; species Chrysemys picta. The sequence goes on from NC_088793.1 coordinate 195,101,431, forward strand.
AACCCTTGAGGTCTTAGCCGAGTGCTAGTTCATCATTTAGCAGCAAGATACTCCCTGTGAAATATCCTACCCTCTGACTCCTCAACCAAGCTTCACAATCATCATTGCTTTCTACAGTATTAAATTGTTTGTTTAAAACTTATACTCTGTGTGCAGAGTGTGTGTGTATATATATATATATATATATTTATTTATTTATTTTCCTGGAACCTAACCCCCCCACCCCCACATTTACATTAATTCTTATGAGGAAATTGGATTCGCTTAACATCCTTTCTCTTAAAACAGCATTTTTCAGGAACATAACTACAACGTTAAGCGAGGAGTTCATCATCATCATCACTCCCATAACCACATTGGTTGTTGGGGCACCATCATTGATGAGCAATCAACCAATTGTCTCCACCCCTAACGATTGTGTGTCACTGCTTGAGTCTCGGCGAAGTCCATTCCTGTCCACTCTTTTATGTTATCAATCCATCTCTTCTTCTGTCTACCTCTTCTTCTCTTCCCCTGTACTGTCCCATGGAGGATGATCTTGGATAGGCCAGATGATCTTGTTACATGGCCTTACCACTTCAGCTTGTGCTTCTTCACGATCGTCAGGAGATCTTCATATGACCCAGCACATTGGGTGATGATGTTGCAGACCTCGTTATTAGGGACGTGGTCAAACTAGGAGATGCCCAGTTTTATGGAAGTATCTCATCTCATCTCTAAGCGAGGAGTTACTGTACATTAAAAGGGTATTGCTAAAGGTTGAAAAGTCAAGTACTCAAAAGTCAGGAAATGGCAAAAGTAAAGTTGGTTGGGCAGGACCCCTCCTCAAACCTTACTCTAAATAGAAAATTCTTAATTTCTTCATGGGCTTTCCTATGGCACTCACCACTATAATATCAGAATGCTGCACAATTATTAATCCATTTATTTTCACAATACCCCGGTGAGGTGAGGAGGTGATATCGATATCCGCACTTTACAGATGGGGATCTGAGGCACAGAGAGATTGAGGTCAAAAGTGTCCACTGATTTTGATTGTTCAATTTAAGTCACCTAAGACCTGATTTTTCAGAGTACGTAGCATTATTTAGCACTTTATACGTTCAAAGCATAGCTCCCACTGACTCCAGTTGCAGCTATGAGTGTGCAGCACTTCTGCACCTCAGAGGCTCAAGTCAGGCAGCCAGGAAAGAAGGAACATACAATTAGTGACCACATGTGAAAAGTTTGGTTTAAGTGACTTGCCCACACAGGAACTCTGTGAATACATAAATTCCGTTCTCCATGGCAACATTCAACAGCCTTAAATATAAGACCCTGAAATCCATACACCTATCAGCTTCTCCAACAAATGAGACAGGGGTCCTACAGATGACAGCCTCCTCCTTTACCACACAAGCCTGGTTCATACCAAAAGCAGACCCATCCTCTGCACTGAATGAGGCAGGGGTCCTGTGGAAACAAGAGCATGAGATCATATAATCAAAGACTGTAAAACAGTGCATATGCACAAGGGCACTGAATTAAGGTTGCATAGGCTGCAAGGAAAGGGGCTGTAACACAGGTATCACGTGAGATGGTCTGATCCATGAAGGCAAGACCAAGCCTCTTTATATAGTAACTCCTCGCTTAACGTTGTAGTTATGTTCCTGAAAAATGTGACTTTAAGCAAAACAATGTTACGCGAATCCAATTTCCCCATAAGAATTAATGTAAATGGGGGAGGTTAGGTTCCAGGGAAATTTTTTTCACCAGACAAAAGACTATATATAAGTTTTACAGTATAAGTTTTAAACAAAAAATTTAATACCATACACAGCAATGATGATTGTGAAGCTTGGTTGAGGTGGTTGAGTCAGAGGGTGGGATATTTCTCAGGGAATGTCTTACTGCTAAATGATGAACTAGAACTTGGCTGAGCCCTCAAGGGTTAACACATTGTTGTTAATGTAGCCTCACACTCTACAAGGCAGCATGAATGGAGGGAGGGGAGACAGCATGGCAGACAGAGACACACACCCTGTGTGTGTGAGAGAGAGATGCGCATTGCCCCTTTAAGTATGCTGACCCCACGCTAAGTACATTGCCCTTTTAAGTAGATAAGCAAGTTGAGACAGCAGCTACTGCCAGCAAGCTCCCTCTGTCCTGAGCCCTGTCGTGTCCCCCCCGCCCCCGCTCTATGGAGATGGGGTAAGGGGGGTGCAGGAGATGGAGGAGGGGAGACATCCTGACATTAGTCCCCCTCTTCCCCTCCCCCCGCACAGCAAGCAGGAGGCTCCCAGGAGCAGCTCCAAGGCAGAGGACAGGAGCAGCACATGGCAGTGAGGGAGGGACAGCTGAATTGCCAGCAATTGATAGCCTGCTGGGCAGCTGCTGCACAGGGAACTTAGAGAAGCGGGGAGCTGATGGGGGAGCTGCCGGTCCATCCTGGTTCCAAGCCCCCACCAGTTAGTTCCAATGGGCTGCTCTTTCTGCAAGCAGTGGACAAAGCAGGCGGCTGCCAAACAATGTTATAAGGAAGCATTGCGCAACTTTAAACGAGCATGTTCCCTAATTGATCAACAACGTAACAACGAAACAACGTTAACCGGGATGACTTTAAGTGAGGCGTTACTGCAATACAGATGGAACAGTCTTGTTGTGACCATATACCCCAACATGGGTGTAATTAAAGCAGAGATAGGGCCTTAATTTAATGAAGACAGTCACGCTGCGGATGATCTTTCAGTAGAAGGCCACACTGTTATCAATGTAATGCAATCAGAGCATATTTTAGTATGAGTTCTGCTAATTACATCTGGAAATAAGGGAATAGACGGTTCTGTGATTGGACTAATAGAAACTTTTGGTGGGTGTCTCTATTATCCTTATGTCGAATAGCCTAGTTTCTTTTCTTGAATGATCAGTGGGAACACCGCGAGCTGCTGGAGCATGGGATGGCAGACTGTTTCCATGGTGCTAGAAGAACAACATCCAGGTTACTGGGAATAAACTGATGTGTAATAGGATAAAAAAAATTCAAAAAAACTTTTTAACAACATCCTGAGCACTTGGGCTCCGACGCCAGCCTCTTTATCCTCATCACTGCTTTGCTGAGGCTATTAGCCAGAGGCAAGACTGTTTCTTATTCAGGAATGGAATTCCCATCTAGAAAACAGTTCTCTAACTCCAAGGCGTTGGCTACACTGGGGCTGTACAGCGCTGCAACTTGCTGTGCTCAGGGGTGTGAAAACGCTCCCCTCCCCCCCCCCCGAGCACAGCGAGTGCAGCGCTGTAAAGCGCCAGTGTAATCAGCACCTGCAGTGCTGCACGCTCGCTCGCAGCGCTGCAAGCTATTCCCCTCGGAGAGGTGGAGTACATACAGCGCTGCGAGAGCTCTCTTGCAGCGCTGGCGGTGTGACTACACTCGTGCTTGCAAAGTGTAGCCAAGGCCCAAGTCTAAGTCAGCCAGAGCGTCCTCTGGGGAGTCACATGACTAAACCCCACAAGACAGTGAACAGCCTTTCTTCGGAGCAGTGTGGGAAACAACCAAAACCATCTTTTGCGCCTAATGAAAAAGCTCCACCTTTTTTCACAAACAAAGGTAAAAAAAATTGACGCTCAGGCTGAGAACCAGCTACAGACGTCAAACTTCAGAGGCAGAAGGGTTTTTCAAGGCCGCACCCTCAGCCTCTAAGGCAGGCCTGCACAACATGCGGCCCCGCCCGCGTGGGCTCACTGTGCGGCCCGCGGGGGGTGAGTAGGCAAGCGGCGGGTGAGGGAGGGGGGCTGAGGAGGCAAGCTGGAGGGGGGGGCTGAGGCAAGTGGGCAGACAGTGGCGGGGGGGGCAGGTGAGGCAGCGGGGGCGGGACTGAGGAGGTGAGCGGGAGGGCAATAGCGGGGGGGCGGAGTAGGCGAGCCGGGGGGCTGAGGAGGCGAGAGGGCGGGCAGTGGCAGGGGGGCAGGTGAGCCGGCGGCGGGGGAGGAGGCGGCTGAGGAGGCGAGCGGGCGGGCAGGTGAGCCGGCGGCAGGGGAGGGGGGGCTGAGGAGGCGAGCGGCGAGTAGGTGGATGACCTGTTCTACTGATCTGGTCTGGCTCCCATCCCTCTCGAAGGGTTGCAGCTGTCTGGAGGTGCTGCCTTCCACACCTTCCTCATTCACACCTCATTCATTCAACAGGGCAATTGATTACAAAGTGGGGGGGAAGATCTTATTCTACTTCTAGCAAAAAGACATTTTTCTTTTACCTTAATTATACTACCTTAGGGGCCAGCTATAATATATTACCAAGGTTCAATACTGCTGTTTCAGCAGGGCGGCGCTGGGGAAGGAGGGTTTTTTCCCACAGGGCAGGCGGCGCTGGGGGGGGGGGGGGGGGTTGTTTCGGGGGGGCTGGCGGTGCCGCAGGGGGGTTGCTTCCATGGGGTGGGCGGCGCTGGGGGGGTGTTGCATTTGGGGGGGGCTGGGTGGTGCTGGGGGGGGGGTTTCCAGCGGCACGGGGGGGGTTCGGCCCTCAGCTGTTTTCTTTGGAGTAATATGGCCCTCGCCGCTTTACGAGTTGTGCAGGGCTGCTCTAAGGGAAATAAGGGGAATCTTGCAATAGCCTCAAGTGACTAGAGATCAGTCCGAGCAGCAAAGTTCAGACCTGGAGCTAGATCCAAATTGGCACATGGTTTAAAAATGATCAGATTTGGGCCTTGTTTTGGCTACCTTTAGACAAGATCGAGAAAGTCTGGGTGTTCGGCACTGGCATTTTGGTTGTGATCCATCTCTGCACCCCACTCCGACCTGGGAGGAATCTCCTCCTTCTTCAGAAGAAAAAAATAACATCCAATTCCCTAATGATTGTAATGGGCTGTCATCACAAAACTAGAAGTGTCCTTCTGAAGTGTGACTTCACACAAATGCTTAAAAACATCTTTTAGTGGGAGGGGGGAAATGTGAAGCAGACCGTTCATAAAGACCAATTTTCCTTTTTATCACTTGTATTACAATAGCTCCTCAAGCCCCCAATACGCTAGGCTCTGTACATACACATAGGAAGAGCCAGGCCTTACCCCAAAATGCTTACAATCTAAACCGCAGTATTATTATCCCTATTGTACAGAGATATGGCTGGGGTTTTCTAAGAGAGTTAGACAACCAAGTCAAAGTCTCGGTGACTTACCCAAGGTCGCACAGCAAGTCTGTAGCAGAGCTGGGAACTGAACGCTGATGTCTCGAATCCCAGTTCAGTGCATTAATCACAAACCCAAGCGCACATTCACTTCCAGGAACCTGACCCCATAACGACACATGCGCCATTATCTGAGGGTGCCATTATTCAAGTTAGCGCAAGCAGGTAGCACTACTGCCCACAAAACCAAGAAGCTGTCCCCAACTGGTCTGTTTGCATATGAAAATTTGACATGTATGATTCTAGGTGCATAACTTTGTGGAGGGAAGCCAGCTTTTATCTTCCTTGAAAAACAGGTCTGTAATAGTTTGAACTACCTGAGAAAACGAAACAAACAAAAAACAAAAAAATATGAAAGTGGTGACTCTGCAGTTATGAACTTTACCAGGCACATCTGATTGAAAAGCAGCCACGTGTCAATGAAAACAACAATAAAAACAACAGAAGAGCAGAGTTTAACAGCTGATGTTATTTCTATGCTAGGAGCACTTTACTGGTATAGGAATACCAGTATACTGTACCAGCAAATGCTCGTAGTATGGATGCAGTTATACTGGCAAAGCTGTGCTTTCTACTGGTGCAGTAAAACCACTCCCCATGAGGAAAACAACCCATCCCGATAACAGTTTTGCCAGTATAACTGCATCTACACCATTAGGGACCTCTGCTAGCACAGTGGTGTTGGTCTGGGACATAGGTGCTGGAACTGGGGGGTGGTGGTGTGTGGGGGGTCCTGCAGCACCCCCTGGCTTTAAGTGGTTTCCATCATATACAGGGCTCCCAGGTTGGTTCAAGGGCTCTCAGCACCCCCAGCACCACTGGTCAGGGATCACACCTCTGACCAACATATATCTGTAGTGTAGACATAACCACAGTCACAAACTGGAGAAAAGAGAATGAAAAGTCCTACTCTTTTGTCAGCTCTGTTAGACGTCGCAAGTCATTTGTTTCCCCTTAATTTTGCAAAGAAGTTTGCTCCTGGGCCAAGACCTTTCCTGCCAGCTTCAGCAATCAGCAAATTTGCACAGCTGCTGTATAAACTCCTAAAAAGAGGGGGCTGTAAAGAAAATGCTGATACAGCCTCAGAAAGGGGGCTCATAACGCTGCCTACGCTTTTTATTGGTCACTGGTCACTTAATTATGTCATGAAGCCTAATGGCCTGTTTGCAACAAATGCTACTGCGTGAGTTTAATGGCCTCAGGATTAGGCTGGGCAGCAGGGAGTAGATAATGATTTCCAGTAATATTATGACCAAGAAATCTGACTATTACCACTTGCATTCAGAGCTTGCCTGCCCCTGGAGATTTGCTTTAATTACAGCAATTTGCATCCACTCATCAGTGCAGCTGCACCAGCGCAGCCTCCTCGTGGATGCGGTCTCTTCACTGCCGGGTGAACGCAAGTTATCTACACTCATGATAACACCTCTGAAGTTAGCCCAGCTAGAATGAGAGTGGCCACCCTGCAAAAGAACATGTGAGCCACGCAGAATGATTGAGTTAGCAGCTGACGAGCAGTGCGAACTTGAGCTCTACCCTGCACCCCCAAACAGGCCAGCCAATTTAAGTTAAAAGCACCACCACACTGTGGTTAAGGGTATTTGTGTTTGGATGGGATTTGAGTTAGGGTCAACGCTCATGTTATAACTCAAGCTAACTTTGCAGTAAAGACAAACCCATAAACAGTGGAAACCAGTATAAGCCACAACTTTTACTGGTTCATGAAGGGATAAACTTCACCAGTGCAAATAGCAGCTTTCTCTTCTCCACAATGGGGGTTTGCACTGGGGCAGTGACGCTAACAATGCCTGGAATCGGGGCAAATCTTCATAATTAGAGACGAGCCTTTACTGGCCTATAGCTCTGTTCTTCATTTGCATGGATTCATTAGGTAATATGTGATGCACCAGCAGACAGAGTTGTAGGAAGGAGATTTTTCTTGAGCGTGCTGAGGGGCCTGGGTTTGTCTGGGAGCTTGGCCATCAGTTGCATTCCTGAGCCTCTGGTGTCACAAACAACTAAGTCCCTCCTGACACCTGTCCCTCTTTCTCCAGTCCCACTCATCATACAACATGCATGATGAAAGACCTTTGTTATAACAGATATGTAGGAAATATGAGTCTGGTAATACTGAGCCAGATCTCCCCTCCTCTGGAAAAAAAACACTGGAGAGAGCAGCGGTGGGAATGTGAAGAAAACTCCTTAAATTGTTCTAGATTGCTGGGCTGTGCATGGGGCAGTTCTGTAGGGAAGGAAGGTAGAAGAGAGAGGATCCACCTCCAAGTTGTGCAGCAGCAGAGAGATATCTACTATGGAAGCCTCAGGTCTTGCAGGAGTCACTCACCTTTTCTTCCCTCCAGTTCACCTATCCCTAAAGAAAAGGTACCTTAAAAAGCAAAGAAAGGCAAAAGCTAAGAAGGTTGGATTTGGTGGAGCCTGACAGGTAGGAATTTTCCTTGCTCCAAGGCCGGGTTTGCCAATAGGTAGAATAATGTACTTCTCTGGGGACCTAACCATCTCTGCTTAGATCTGACAATGTCCTTATGTTTTACAAAATAAATAACTAATACCTAATAGTGACACTTTTGTGGGACCTGACTCCATATATTTTAATAATAATAATAATTTTAATAATATTTTATTGTGTTTTCTGAGCGGGATCACTCTTAACTAACTCTGTGGCTTTCATAAGAAGTCTGATGGCAAAATGTGAACTGTTCATATTCATCAACACAGACTGAGAGGGGACATAACAGTTTTCAAGTACATAGAAGGTTGTTACAAGGAGGAGAGAGAAAAATTGTTCTTCTTAACCTCTGAGGATCGGACAAGAAGCAATGGGCTTAAATTGCAGCAGTGGAGGTTTAGGTTGGACTTTAGGAAAAACTTCCTAACTATCAGGGTGATTAAGCACTGGAATAAATTGCCGAGGGAGGTTGTGGAATCTCCATCATTAGAGATTTTTAAGAGCAGGTTAGACAAACACTTGTCAGGGATGGTCTAATACTTATTCCTGCCTTGAGTGCAGGGGACTGGACTAGATGACCTCTCGAGGTCCCTTCCAGTCCTATGATTCACAGGATTTCAACTATAAATTGACCCAGGCTTGACACTTGGCCCCAGGCTGACTCTGACTCAGGTTCACGGAAAGGCTCATGAACCTCAGTGAACCATTTCAGTTAATATGGTTTGAATTTTCAGATTGGAACAAAACAAGTTACATGTGGTTTGATGTACCCTCGCAACCCTTTTGCACAGCTGTAGTCTCTGTTGATTGAGGGGCAGGTTGATTGAGGGGCCTTACAGGAATAGTCCCCTTGTACCAATGGGAATACACTTGTGAATCAAATAAGGCAAGCAAGATTTGGCCCTAATAATGTTGAAAAATATTCTTCAGAAGGAGAATTCTTACTCCCTGGAAATCAAATCAGGTCTCCAAACTGCACTGTTCAATCAAGGCAACCTGACAGAAATCTCTCTCACTATGAGCACTTTCAAATTTGTCAGTGTGAACCTGCCAAGAACTAAATACCGGGCTATGACCTAAACTAAAGGGCACCGTGTACACCGCTGAGCGGAAAGCTTAAAATGCCAAATGGTTTAGTGATTTACCGTAAACATTGCCCATATGGTCTGCGATGATATTGAGGGACAATTGACTAATATGGGCACATTTTACTGGGCAGAACTCAGCGTGGAAACAAACACTTCAGAGAGCAAACTCTGTTGCAGATGCAATCAACAGTAGAGAAAATGCTATCAGGATACTAGACTGTTGTTAATAATTAAGCTAGGAAAATAAGCATGCTCATTGCTGACTGTATGCAAAAGTTCATCACCCATTCCAGTTCCCAAAGAAAATACATTTTCCCACGCCACTTCAACCTTGCCTTTAAAAGATATTAAGTCACAGTCTCAGCCTTTTTTCTTCAAATGTCCTTCTGGGGCAGGACACAACATCAGGAAAAAAACATCACACATTTCTTTCTGTTTCACGCCTTCTTTGGTTCTCAGACTGCTATAAATATTTGCTACTTCAGACCAACAGCACCATTATTCTTACAGTTCTCAGTCTGGGCTGGCCTTCCTGGTTAGCACTTGATATCTCTATCTCTCAGATCTCAGGCATTCATTTTTTAAAAAAATGTATTGGCTCCTCATCTTCTGAACAGTCCCCAAATCCTGACATCATAAGAATGAGTGTGATTATCTGACAATTCCAGTTGGTGATTTAAAGGAAAACTGCAATCAATAACAGAGACAGCTAACTAATGTCCTGATCCTACAAATATGTACATACCTGCGTACTCTTTTGAATCCAGCGGAACTATTCAAATCCATAAAAATTATTCACATATGTACGTGTTTGCAAGATCAGGACCACAGTGCTTACCGAGTAAGAACACAGACAGCACATCAAAACGGACTGAATAATTTCTAGTGGATAATTTGATGAACTTTGCATCTTTCTATTTATAAGTTGTTAGCAAGCAGCTCAGATTTATTCACTGTTCAGAATGATTCCTGAATAATTTCTGCAAATAACCCGGTTTCTGGAGCAGCTCATTGCTAGTATTTGATATTGGAAACTCAAGATGTGCAAGTTTTGATTTGACACATACAGAAGATAACCTGGTTTGTTTTGTTCTCTGACTGTAATGATTATGAACAGCTTCCAGTACAAATTCTCAGATTTTTAAGTTCAAAATTTGTTTTCTGTGGATGTACGCTAATATTTATTTAAAATTCACTGTTTACACGAACATTCCTGTGGGTCATGAGTTCACTAGAATACTCTAGAAAACACATACAAAAAGGTCTGTGAAAACCACCAAACAAATTCAATTGTTTATTCAAGTAAATATTTGCAGAAACATTTCTGATCAATTGCCACCTCTCAATAGAATTTACATTTTTTTTTTTAGAAATACTGGTCACTTGCTTCAGTAGCTTGGGCCTGGCTCTCTACTCATTTACTCCCACGTTACTCTGTGACTGCATTGGAGTGACTCCTGATTTACACAGCTGTAAACAAAAGGACAATCCAGCCCTTATATCCATTCAATAGTTGCTGCTGGTGTAACACCAACAGACCCTGGACATCAGCAGGCAGGATTGAACCTGGGACTTCTGGAGCTTAGTGCATGAGCCTAAAGCTAACTAGCCATTAGGTAAGGCTGCAGAGCAAAATCTGTCTCTCTCTCCACCCCCTGGCCGAGCCCCCACTTGTAACGCTGACCCCCCTCCCCCCCACCGTGAACATCACTTCCTGTGTCCTCCCTGATATTGTCAGACTCTTAGGCTACTTCCCCCTCCCCCACATTTGACTGATCACTATTATTTTAAAGATGTTTTCATGTTTTTCACGTGTTACTTTTCTTAGTAATTAGATGCTGGGATTACATTTATCTGTTCTCTGTAACACTTCCCCTCAGGAGGGGGTTAAAGAGTTCAGTATTTTGCTCTGGTTTTTCCTGTCACCAATTTTAATACTGATCTCAGTTCACACTGCGTGAAATTCACTCCTGGGCAGAAGGCCTGGGTCTCATTTTTAAGTCCTACTTAAGCCTTACTTTGAGGATTTAAGAGGAACATAGGCCTGGTGCTGGTCCTTCATACAAGGGTGGATTTCACCCAGGGAGCATTTTTCTATGACACCTACGCACCCTTCAAAATCGTTATCTTTGTTTGTCACTTCAGCTAACGCCCCATCCATTACATTTGTCAAGATGCATTTGGCATCCACCTCCTCCACCCAGTCCCACATGGGTGTCTCTTCTGCCAAGCTGCTGTTAAAGCAGGCTGACGCACTGCCAAACTGGCAGGCCCTAGTCATACTTGCCAACATATTCACACACAATAAAGTCTGCAATCCTATAGAGATTTGTTTTAACTCCCGGGCATGTGTCATGGGGTTTAGAGACCCCATGCTGGCCACGCAGCTTCTGAGTCAGTGCGGCAACTATCATCAGCACTGACTGGCAGAGTAGCTAAGAGAACAAAAGAGCTCAGAAGCACAGGGGTGAGTACAGTGACTGCCAGAGGATCAAGCAGGCTACAGGAGGAAAGTCCTGCCAGCAAACTGGTGAGAAGCCACCCAGACAGCAGCACCTCAGAGAAGGGTCTGGAGAAGCCCACAGCACCAACGGAGGTAGGAAGTAGCTCCGGATACAGCAGGAGGAATTGTTCAAGACTGATTCTGCCTGCCTGGTTTAAGGGCCCTGAGCTGGAAACCAGTGGAGTGGGTGGGCCAGGGTTCCTGTAATGATCCCTCAACCCAACAGAGACTTAAGAACCACAAAGGGTTTCCAGACTCTCTGAGGACCAGAACCAGCTAGCCCTAATATCAGGGGAAACCCATGCGCTCCAGCCGGACTGAAACTAACACCCTTCATAGTCCAGAATAGCACTGCCAGAGTCCCAGTTGGGTATCCTATCCACTAGATACAGAGTCCTTTGCACTCTGTGTCTGGCCCAGGGACCGTTTAAGTATTTATTCACAGTGGGATAGCCAATGGGCCAACAAGAGCAAAAGGCAAGAAGGACCAAGTCAACTCTGCGCAATGCTCTGTCTGACCAAAGGGAGGTGCTGACACATGAGTTCAATCCTTGAGGGAGCCATTTAGGGATCTGGGGCAAAAATCTGTCTGGGGATTGGTCCTGCTTTAAGCAGGGGGTTGGACTAGATGACCTCCTGAGGTCCCTTCCAACCCTGGTATTCTATGATTAGTACATCAGCCAGCAGCCTATTCATGTCAGAAAAGGACCTAGGGGTTACAGTGGTCGAGAAGCTGGATATGAGTCAACAGTGTGCCCTTGTTGCCTAGAAGGCTAACGGCATTTTGGGCTGTATAAATAGGGGCATTGCCAGCAGATCGAGGGACCTGATCATTCCCCTCTATTCGACATTGGTGAGGCCTCATCTGGAGTGCTGTGTCCAGTTTTGGGCCCCACACTACAAGAAGGATGTGGAAAAATTGGAAAGAGTCCAGCGGAGGGCAACAAAAATAATTAGGGGGCTGGAACACATGACTTATGAGGAGAGGCTGAGGGAACTGGGATTGTTTAGTCTGCAGAGGAGAAGAATGAGGGGGGATTTGATAGCTGCTTTCAACTACCTGAAAGGGGGTTCCAAAGAGGATGGAGCTCGGCTGTTCTCAGTGGTGGCAGATGACAGAACAAGGAGCAATGGTCTCAAGTTGCAGTGGGGGAGGTTTAGGTTGGATATTAGGAAACACTTTTTTCACTAGGAGGGTGGTGAGGCACTGGAATAGGTTACTAGGGAGGTGGTGGAATCTCCTTCCTTAGAGGTTTTTAAGGTCAGGCTTGACAAAGCCCTGGCTGGGATGATTTAGTTGGGATTAAGTCTTGCTTTGAGCAGGGGGTTGGACTAGATGACCTCCTGAGGTCCCTTCCAACCCTGATATTCTATGATTCTATGTCCTCTGCGTTTAGTCTGGATTTACTGCCCAAACTTAAAAGATCAGGAAATCAGACAACAAACTAACAAAATACTTATTACATCACAGTTTTTATTATGAGCCAAAGTAAATGGCATCCCACTTGGGTGGCACATAAAGCTCATCTCTAATCCTCCCAGCACCAAAGCTGGAAGTAATTTGAATGCCTGGGTAGAGAGGAAGTCGGCACCTATGGACGTAAGCAGCACGGTTTCTGACCTGTGCCATACATAAAAGATTGCTGCACGGCCGCATAGCTTACAGGGTACATTGTCTGAGGTTGCTCTGACTTACACCGGGGACGAGTCTCTAGCTGACCCAGAACTCCTGACCCTATTGAGATCAGTGGACATTTCACCCTTGACTTCAGGAGAGCCAGAATTTCACCCTTGGAGTGCTAAGTTATCTTATAGCCAACAGGGGAATTAAGCCACTGACTTTACTTGACTTATTGCTGAGGAATTTGGGAGATGTGAGTTCAATTCCCTGCTTTGTCTCAGAGTCGTTAGTCTCACTGCACCTTAGTTCCCCATGGGGACAGTAGTACCCACTGGCATACCAGTAGTAAACAGTAGTACTTTCACGGGCGTGGGTGAGGATAAATACTGTTATGCTGGAGGTTGGATGGTCTCCAGCAAGCTTGTCTTGGAAGCTGTTGGATGGGTGTGCAAGTTGCTTTCCATTGAGGCTATCTGAGGGAACAATTAAATGCCCCCTTGTTCAGTGATAGCCGAAACAATGGAAAACACCACCCTGGGGATTGATAACAAATGCCACTGCCAAAAGGCTAGACTGACTGCCAATGCAGTAGAGCTGCCTGTCTGTGAGTCAGAAACCTCAGGCAGAATGCCTAGGAATAAGCCAGAAAATCACAGGGAGCGTTGCTCTGAGAGAAAGCCGAGCGAGAGAGAACTCTTTGGGCAGAGTGCTGTCAGGAAAGAGGCTTGGAGCTCTGAGCAAAGAAACCTGCCTCCTGTTGTTTGATGCCTGCTGAGTTCAGGGAAACAGGACTTTGTGTACACTCTTTGTAAACAAACAGGATCGCATCAAAGAAACATCTGATTCCAGCATCATTTATCCTCCTAATGGAAACAACCCACAAGGCCCCGAATATGAGCTAACCACTTGGGTCTAAGAGGGGTAACAATACATTAAAGATTGCCAGGTGCTCAGATACTACTGTAATGGGGGCCATATAAGTACCTAAGACAGATAGATTTACCCCTGTGTAAGTGAGATCAAAATCAGGATATTTAAATTTGCTTCATAGCTCTCACTTCTGGGGGAATGGGCTGCTTCAGTAGTTGGTTTTGTTCTGAATTAACCCATTATCCTTTGTAAGTCTCAAATGATGATACATTAGGAAGATGGACTGTGAATGACCTGGGCTGTGAGCAGGGCCGGCTCCAGGCACCAGCCGACCAAGCGCATTCTTGGGGCGGCACCTTGTAAGGGGCAGCCAATCTTGCGGTGGCGGGGGGCGCTCGGGTTTTTTTGTTGTTGTTGTTTTGGTTTCGGCCGGGCGGCGCTTGGGGGGGTGGGTTGTTTGTGTTTCGGCGGCTTGGCGCTTGGGGGAGGTGTTTCAGTGGCGCGGTGCTGGGGGGGTGTTTCGGCGGCGTGGCACTTGGTTGTTTTTTTTTCCCCCGGCAGCGCGGCGCTGGGGGTGTGTGTTTCGGCGGCGCGGCACTAGGGGGCTGTGTTTCGGCGGCGCAGCACTGGCGGGGCGTGTTTCGGCGGCGCTGCGCTGGGGGGGGGTGTTTCGGCGCGGCGGTGCTCTTTTTTTTTTTGCTTGGGGCGGCAAAAAAGTTAGAGCCAGCCCTGGTTGTGAGTGGGAAAAAGTGCTTTCTCAGGAAAACCCATGCCTTCTTGATTTTCCTGGCAGTGCAAGCCACAGCCCAGGGGAGTAACATTCATAGCACTTCTGCTGTTCTGCTTGGAGTTCATTAAAAAGTTAATAAGAAAAGGGAGTGGGGGAGGAAGAAGAATTCTATGTGACTGGCCACAGGAATGCAACAAGAATTCAGAAGCACAGCAAAACCCGACCTTTTGAGGTGTTAAGCCGTGCCCGTGACTGGTTCAGCACCTCACAGGAGCAGGCCCTTGAAGTATATAGGATTACAGTTGTTATGACCGGCCACAGACAAAGAAATTTAACTTTTCAAGTGTGAAAGAAGCTCATTGTGGATTTGAACAATGTCCCTACCTCACTCACTGGGCCTGTTTATGATACTTGTCAGAAATATCGGACTTGCCTCTCTCCCTTTCCCCTACCTAGCTTCTTTTCCTCTGCCCTCTGGTAGTAAGACCATGAATGTTCCAGAAGATGTAGTTCTCCATGGCCTAGTTGATAACTAAAGGCTAGACCCTGCACCCACTGAAGTCTGTGGGACATTTGGCACCGACTTCAGTAGAACCCAGGTCAGGGTCTGGGTGCATTTAACATCTCTTGTCCTCTAGAGCAGTGGTTCTCAAACTTATTTGCTCACTCCCCCTTCTTTGTGTCTGTAGTCATTTACGTCCCGTCCCCGTCCCCCCCAGACAAGTACCTGTACCGCTGCCCAGCACAGAAGGCAGCGTTGTGCCAGCAGCAGTGCAGATGGAAGGGAGGCAATGTGAAAAGTGATATTTCTCACTATCACTTTCCACAGCAGACTTAGCGCCCCATTGCTGACAGCCGGAGCCCCACCAGCGCAGGGCTGACAGCCGGAGCTCTGTCACCCCGGGGCTGACAGCAGGAGCCCCACCAGCGCAGGGCTGACAGCCGGAGCTCTGTCACCCCGGGGCTGACAGCAGGAGCCCCACTGCCCTGGGGCTGACAACCAGAGTCCCGCTGCTGCCTCCAGGTGAGGGAGTGGAGAAAGGAGAGCCCACGCCCGGGCTGCGTCCCAGTGAAGGATTGGGGTGGGGCAGAGAGCCCAAACCCAGGCAGCAGGGCACCTGTGAGCCCCAGGTGGCAGGATGCCGGTTGTCCCCTTTTTCCTCTCCCTCCACCTCCCAGGTGTGCACAGCTCTTCTGACAGTCCAAGCCCTGCCACCCGGGGCTGACAGCAGGAACTCTTCAAAAAAACAGGCACACAGCTCATGCCTCCCTTGATACATTCCCGCTCCTCCCTCCCCTCACATTGTTTGAGTATCGCTACTCGAGAGGGATTTTCATTCACCTGCACATGTGGGACCAGATCCTGACTCACACTAAGGTCCCTTTTCACTGCTAGACCAACAAAAAGGTACTTGAAAGTGCCCTTACGGGAGCAGCCGAGGTGTGACAGAATAGAGCCCTGGGTGCACACCCTACAAACTATTGCAATGTTTGTACGGGGCACGCCTTGTGGGTATCATTTAAAAACTCATAATTTGCTGTCAATAAGTCATGGCAAAATGAACATAGCAGCGCTGTACGTGAAGTCATAAACATAAGCTGAGCTCATGACAAAAAGTATGTTTTCCAGATAACTCTGGGGAGTGGCCAGCCAGTTCCTCAGAGGCAAAGGGCACGCTGACGCCTCAGCCCGGTGTAAACAAGGCTGCTGGACCATTACCTGCCATTCTTTGGCAGGACAGGGGGCAGGGGCAAAAATCTACATCTGAGCAAAGAAACAGCATGGAGTTTCCTTTCACACAGACTGCCTGTCGCCTTGCTTCCAGCTGGAAATGCTTCTTAAAGGGGAGACAGGACTATACAATGTAAGGGCAGACACCCCAAGACACATTCTCCGCACCTGAAAAGACAAAGGAAGTAGCCGTTGGATTCTGGGGCGGGTCCTGACCTTGGTCAGTACGACTGCCGAAAGCCTGTGCGGAGAAAACTTTGCTTGGAATCCAAAACAGTTTGTTAAGTTAGGCACCGCTAAGCATTTTCTCTTTATTTTTCTTGTAACTATGTCTGACTTTTTCTGCCTCATTATGTGCACTCACTGAAAATCTCTTTCTCTGCGGTTAATAAATTTGTTTTAGTGCTTTATCTAATCCAGTGTATTTAAATTGAAGTGCTGGATAACTCTTTAAAATACTAAGCTGGTGTATTAGTCCCTTAAAGGAATAATGGACTGAATATATTTGTACTGTCCAGGAGAGGGCTGGGCAGTACAGGACATACATTTCCGGAGGAAGATCCAGGACTGGGGGTGTGTCGGGGTCACCCTGCGGCATAACTAAGGCTAGGAAGAGCCAAGGTGCGGCTGGCTGTCTGCTGCACACACAGACATAAACTGGGAGTGACTTACATGCTAGAGGTTGTTGGTGAGCAGTCTGGGTTGGAGGCTACAGCAGCGAGGCATTGCAAAGGGCACCCCAGATTACTGGACGGGGTGACACAGCTACTCATTAGTCTGGATTGTGCCTCGGTATGTCACCGTGACCCAGTACTTCCCCAGTGTGGAGAATCCTCAGCTGGGGTAAAGGCCACATAGCTGGCTCTACTACCCCCATCAGCATAGGGGCTGGGCGGGAGCATTTTGTGGACCAAAGAGGAGGTTGAACCAGAGCACGATGGCAATGCTCACTGGCAACATGGTCTCCATCATAAATCAGCTCAATTTAGAGCAGCTCTTGGGCTGTTCTAGCTTGTATTGGTGACTGGATCAACCCCAGGATGTGAGAAAGGTGTCTCAGAGCCACTCCCTCCTCCCCCCACCAGCTGCACAGAGGGCTGTGGTTGGGTGCAGCTGTGGATTGAGCCCAGGATATGGTTCAGTTTGGAGAGGAAGTCCTGCCGTGTGACATCTGTGAATAGTGGGTTCCTGGAATCAAGGGCATAAAGCCAATAAGCTGTTCTCAGCATGTTCATCTTTGACATTATTTCTTTGTTAAATTTATAGAGATATCCCATCTCCTAGAACTGGAAGGGACCTTGAAAGGTCATTGAGTCCAGCCCCCTGCCTTCACTAGGAGGACCAAGTACTGATTTTTGCCCCAGATCCCTAAGTGGCCCCTCAAGGATTGAACTCACAACCCTGGGTTTAGCAGGCCAATGCTCAAACCACTGAGCTATCCCTCCCCCCAACAATTTGTAACATTGAGATAACTTGGTCACAGGCAGCGTGTGTCCTGAGCACAGAGTATGCCTTTCCCCTGGATTACCTACTTGAGATGCAAAGGAGAAGCCGCTGCTGTGAGCCCCTCTCAACTCTACAAAGGATCAATTCAAAACCAGCTGCTGGGGGCAGGAGTCGTGCTACCGCTGAATGATTTGCAACCTGTCGTATCAAGTGAACAAACTGCAAAGGAACTATATCTCCTTCCATAGATTCAGCTGGCAAACATTTAGGTTTCTAAAATAATGATTCTATTTCAAATATATGCCATTTTATAAGCCAGGGAGCTTCATCCAGGGTGTATGATCTAACCAAGCATGTGCACAAACACATACACACACACTCACACCTTGGGCACTCGGTTTCATTTCAGCACACCCACGGGATGTGCGTTTTCTCTGACTGACACCCACACCCTATCATGAGTTAGCTGCTTAGCACTTCGTTTTCAAAGCACCTAGCTAATTACTACTACCACTGCAGGTGATTTGCCTCACACCACACATTGCATCAATGGCAAAAACAGGATTAGAGTTCCCAGCTTCCTGTCCTATGCTCAGTCTGCTAGATCGTGCTGACTGGCTGTGTTTAGGACCTGAAATCAAACTCTTCCAGGCAGACATTAAATGTCAGACAATTGCCAGCCCAGAGGTCATTATTGCCTAGTTATTAAAAGACAAAGAAGGACAAGTGCAAATCTGATGAGGTTCAACAAGGACAAGTGCAGAGTCCTGCACTTAGGACGGAAGAATCCCATGCACCGCTACAGACTAGGGACCGAGTGGCTAGGCAGCAGTTCTGCAGAAAAGGACCTAGGGGTTACAGTGGACGAGAAGCTGGATATGAGTCAACAGTGTGCCCTTGTTGCCAAGAAGGCTAACGGCATTTTGGGCTGTATAAGTAGGGGCATTGCCAGCAGATTGAGGGATGTGATCATTCCCCTCTATTCGACATCGGTGAGACCTCATCTGGAATACTGTGTCCAGTTTTGGGCCCCACACTACAAGAAAGATGTGGAAAAATTGGAAAGAGTCCAGCAGAGGGCAATGAAAATGATTAGGGGGCTGGAGCACATGATTTATGAGGAGAGGCTGAGGGAACTGGGATTATTTAGTCTGCAGAAGAGAAGAATGAGAGGGGATTAGATAGCTGCTTTCAACTACACCTCTACCCCAATATAACGTGACCCGATATAACACGAATTTGGATATAGTAGCGCTCTGGGGGGGCGGGGCTGCACACTCCAGCGGATCAAAGCAAGTTCGATATAACACGGTTTCACCTATAAGGCGGTAAGATTTTTTGGCTCCCGAGGACAGCGTTATATTGGGGTAGAGGTGTACCTGAAAGGAGGTTCCAAAGAGGATGGATCTCGACTGTTCTCAGTGGTACCAGATGACAGAAAAAGGAGTAATGGTCTCAAGTTGCAGTGGGGGAGGTTTAGGTTGGATATTAGGAAAAACTTTTTCATTAGGAGAGTGGTGAAGCACTGGAATGGGTTACCTAGGGAGGTGGTGGAATCTCCTTCCTTAGAGGTTTTTAAAGTCAGGCTTGACAAAGCCCTGGTTGGGATGATTTAGTAGGGGATTGGTCCTGCTTTGAGCAGGGGGTTGGACTAGATGACCTCCTGAGGTCCCTTCCAACCCTGATATTCTACGATTCTAAGGATTTCAGCTGCAGTTACAAAGAGCCAATTCCAGATATGTTATTAAAGAACATAATTGATCATGCACAATTCATGGATATCGTTTAAATTACTGGAACGTGTCGGCGGCACGTTGTCAGGTATTTCATTCTCATGGCAAAGGTGCCCTCTTCTCCCCCTGCTGAATTCAAATAATTTTGTAAGGCACGCAGCTGACTAACAATCCCATAGGTTTACACAAGGGAAGGACTTTGGTGTGCAGCGTAAAACCTGCATAAGAAGTAAAAGGGGGCAGACTCTGCACTCCCGAACTGCAAAGTGCAAATCTGCAGCTGTCTGCTGGAACACAAGATGGGTCAGAGCTGGCTGGGAGAGGGACTAACTCCTTGGACCAGTTATTCATTCTTGAGTGAGTGCTGGTTGCTTGCCAGCCCCTTCTGAGTAAACCCCGCCATTTGCAGTACATCTGCCAAACAAGATTAAATGTCTGTGATACAAAAGCCCAAAACGCAGCAGTAAAGAGATTCGCTTGGCGTGGCAGCCAGTGACTGCCCACCCACTGTGTGCATGCTGCTAAAGCCTCATTGCACCTAGAAAAGTGACACAGCATGGCTGGGAGTGGCATAAAACACACAAGTACATAACTGCATAGCAACAACCTGCAAAATCCAGCAATCCCTACTAGCTTCCGTCACTAACCCTGCAGCAGGGATGCATTGTAACTTCTCAGCTCTAGACCTGCGCATGAATGGGGTTGGGGAAAGGAGAGAAGTGGCTTGGTTCCCACGACTGCATTTCCTAAGAGCAGCACTTAGCAAGTGACTGTTCCACAGGCCTTGTCTATACTACAAAATTAGGTCAACTTCAGTTAGGTCGAGCTACAGCCTCTGCAGTAATTCAATCGGTTGTTGGTGTGTCCACACTACCCTCCTTCTGCCGATGGTGAGTGTCCTCACCAGAAGCGCTTGCATTGACTGAAGTGGGGCATTGTGGGGCACTGACAGCTGCTTGGGGCTCACAGCTGAAGTCCCCCATCCTGGAGGAGAGCCTACCAGCAAGGAAATTGACATTCTTGTCAGTTTCATGGCTGCTATTGTCTCTGCTCTGTCAGCAGCAGGGGGCTCATAGCTGGAGCTGTGAAACTGACAAGAATGTCAAATTCATTGCTGGTAGATTCCAAGCTGTGAAATTGAGCCCTGCACCTGGCTTACAGATTGGGGTGTAACCCCAGGGGAGGTGCTCCAGTTCGGGGGAGACAGCTGTAAGCCCAGCACTTGGGCTGTCAGTGCCAGGGCAGGAGGGGGCCCCAGCTGTGAGTCCAGTGCCCAGCTGACAGCTGGTGGTGGGGAGCCCAGCTGTCCGCCCCACTTGGACACTGCATCACCCTAACCACACCCACATATGTGCTACATCTCTCGTGGAGGTGGAAGTTATTATGTTGGGGTATGGGCCACTTACTTCAGTGGAAGCAGCATGCTAGTGTAGACACTGACATAATTAGGTCTACGTAAACTGCCTTATGTTGACATAACTCTGTAGTGTAGACCAAGCCAAAGTGATTAGGATTTCTAATCTGCACCCAGCAATTGACTTTCTCTGTGGGAACACAGTAGTACCACCCCCCAAATGTTCAAAAATCATGAGATTGGTTTTAAAAGAACCCAACATTCTGGGTTCTTTCTCTGTTTTCTGGGTTTTGAGCCTTTAGGCTACACCAGGGTCACATTACCTTTTTAAAAAAATGAAAGCTGAGATTCTTGTGTATTCAAAAGACTCCAGGAGTTG
This sequence comes from Chrysemys picta bellii, assembly GCF_011386835.1. Taxonomy (NCBI): domain Eukaryota; kingdom Metazoa; phylum Chordata; order Testudines; family Emydidae; genus Chrysemys; species Chrysemys picta. The sequence continues at coordinate 195,122,509 of NC_088793.1, forward strand.
AGGCACCTTAGAAAAACACCAGCTATCATAAGACTCACCATAAAAATCATGAAAGTTGGCAACACTAGAATGGTACACGTTTAGATACAATGGTGATGAGTATGGTAGGCTTATTTAGTTGCTCTTTTGAACAGGAGGTCAATGGTTAACATTTGGTCACCGGTTTGATGATCTTAGCTGTGGTTTCTCACTTAACAGAGTGGACTGCGTGAAGGGTTGTCACCCTCCACCTTATGGGGCTGGTACAAACAACTATACAGGTGATGAGAACAAGGGTTCTCAAACTGGACACAGTATATTAGTTCTGTGCCTTCGTTTCGAATCTGTACAATGGAGCTAATACTTCCTTCCTGCCGCCTTTTGTTTGTCTTGCTTATTTAGATATTTTAAAGTACTACAGGGCAGGGCCTGTCACGTATTATGTGGTTGTATAATGCTTACCACAATGCAGCCATCACCGAAGCTGGAGCCTCTAAATACTACTCTAATAAATAAATAACTAAACAAAAATAATAATCATCTCCCCGCTCTAAAGAATAGCCTCAGATCACTTGTCTATCAGAAATTCCCTTTTGTCACCCCACAATGAAGAATAATCTCTGGTCTCACACATCCTTTCTGTCACATGAAAATGAAGACTGGGCAAACAAGAGGCAGACAAGATGTTTTTCTAAGCAGCAACCATATTTATAGGAATCAAGTTTCACTGAGGCCTTCTGATCTAAGAGTGGGCTGGTGATAATGTAATTTCATTTAACTAAGTAGCTCTCTGCCTGCAAAATGAGGGGAGACTAATCTGGAATGGAAAACATATTTTATAACAGCTGAAAATTACGGGCCAAAGTCATCCTGGTAATTGTGTTAACTTCCCTGTCATTATACCAGGGCTGGCTTTGGCCCATTTTGTGTTCAGAGAAATGTCACTATATTAACCATCACTTACATTACAAGGAGAAATTTTCTCTCTGCACCAATGCCATAAAATGAATGTTACCTTTAATGCTACTGCACAGGCCACAATTAAATTTTTCACATTTTAGAAATTTATGTTGCATTTTAATCCCAAACAGCATGTTTGGCCTGGATCTTTAACATGCATTCAGATTATTAAGAACCATAAAGATCAATCCCACTGCAAGAAATCATAAGTCAATGAGGGAATTTGCTATTAAGTCCTGCCTCTGTCAGCACTTCTAGAAGAGCAGGGATGCTGATGGCTTCACTCTCTAGTTCTTAGAGGCTACCAGCCAGGATAGAATTCCATGGCAAGCCAAGCGAACATACACTGGGTCACATTTTGCATCTCGTGCCCCCTTCGCTAGCACATGCCACACACGAGTGAGCTAACCATACCCCTTGCACTGCAGATCAGGCTCTGTAGAGTAGTGATTCTCTAATGCGGCCACCGTCCACATGCAGCCACCAGGGGCTTTTCTTGTGGCCACAGCCGCCTGGGCTGTGATGGGGGGTTGGGGGAGGAAGCAGCGGTCCCTCCCTCTCCCTGGTGCTCCTGGCTGCACCGCCTTGGTGTTGGTTGCTGGGGCTACCAGCAGGGACTGGGTCCTGCCCACCTTTGGAGACACCTGGGGCACAATGCTGGAGGAGCAGGCAGCCAGTAAGTTCCTCACCTTCCCAGGGGTGGAGCGGCTCAGGTCACGGGGCTTCAGGCTTCAGCCCTGGGTTACAGTTGCATGGAGCAGGCCCCATCTTCCGGACACGGGGCTTCAGGCTCCAGACCCCTCCCCCACGCCGCTGTCTCCCCCGGCCACCCATCCACACACCCTCATTGCCCCTGGTCTCGCTGCCTCCCCCGACCCCCCCATCCAGGGCTTAATTTGTCCCCAGGCTTGCCAGGGCTGAGTAAGGGCAGGTCTACACTACAGCCAGGATCGACGCTCTGAGATCGATCCACCGGTGGTCGACTTAGCAGGTCTAGTAAAGACTGGGCAAATTGACTGCAGATCGCTCTCCAGTTGACCCCTGTACTCTACCCCTGACGAGAAGAGTAAAGTAGTGTAGACCCTGCGGTAACTCGACCTAAGGTACGTCGACTCCAGCTACACTGGAGTTGCGTAGCGTAGATCGACTTACCGCAGTAGTGTAGACATAGCCTAAGTCTGCTGTGAAAAGTGATACTTGTATGTTTGTTAATATCACTTTTCACAACAGAATTACTAGCTGGGAATAAATAAATTACAATGATTTGGACGTGTCTATGTGCATATTTATTTGTTTTTCCTAAAGCTAATTAAATATTTTAGGGAAAAGTGTGAGAGAGGCCACCAGCAAGAGTTGGTGGCCACGCTCTGAGGCCACCAAATAATTTGTCCTGAGAAATCCTCAGAGAACCCCCTCTGATGTGCCAACCAGCCTGGAGAATGGCCTGTAATCGCTGCTCTGAGAGCTGTGGAAAGAACTCGTTCTGCTGTTTGTACCGGAAGCGCAGCAGAGGGAGGAAGGATCTAGCTCTAACCACATTATCCTAAGTCCCACTTAGCAATCAGACATCACTGCCGATTGCAGCATGGACACAGACCAGGGCGAGCATTTAAAAACTGCATGACGACGCAAGTATTCCCAGATCAGATCACGTTCTATCATTCAACGCAGCAACGCCAACGTTACCGTAGTCAGACAAACCCGGGCGAAGTCATTTTCCAAGCAGTGGTTGGGTTACCACGGGAGTCATATTTAGTTTAAGTTGGTACTGTAGCTGATGGAAAATGTATGTCAGTTTGTGGCAGGATGTTGTGAGCTCCATCTCATTAGCAATAGGCTACCCGGAGAGCAGAGTACAGGGTGGGGTTTGCTTCCTATCTATGAATTTGCACATGGTTTTTCAAGACGTGATACAGAGATTAATGATAGTGTGCCATACACTATAGTTGCTTAAGGAAGCCATGTCTGGTTCTCACTAGTGTAACAAGTAGGTCAATGGCAAGTCCTGCCCCTTGTCTCTTGGGAGGGGCTGTTGGCTGTGGCGCTTGTTCCCTAGGGAGGAGATCAGGAGTTGGGGGAGGGGAATGTAAACAGGATGAGTTCCCCTGAGCGATGCGGAGTTCTGCTCTGCTGAGGCAAGTTACAATTTGTGCACTAGCATGTGGGACCACATGGGCAGTCGAGGGGCTGGGCAGGGCAGGGCTGGAGGCTATGCTGCTATGCGTATCCTGCCCACATTCATCCCCTCACTAGGGACCATTGCAGTGTCAGGGCTGTAGTGACAGCAAAGGAGCACCTCCAGCATAGCTCCCAGGCCCAGCTACCGGGGGGGGGGGGGGGGCAGTGCTGAGTTGAGAATCTGTCCCTTAATGCTCAGGAGCAGATAATAAGGATCTTCCGAGCACAGCTACAGCTTCTGAGGAAGCAATTTGCACATAAAGCCCCATAAGGCAATTTTGGCTTCTGCCAGTTTCCTCCCAAATCTGGGGAAATCCCTTTCATGTGCTGTGGCTTTCCTTGTTTTCCCTGGGGGAGGAGACACAGCCTTTTCCTGGAGGGGCCCTGATCCTAACAGTGATTCAGTCCAGTAACAACTGAATATCGTGAGAATCGAATAGCTCTTCAATGGCCTATGTGATAAGATCAGTCCTGTCACCTCAGCCCAGTTCCTAATAGACGGGGCTCCACATCACACCTGATACCTTTACTGGCAGTCTTCGAATACAGTTCGAGTCGTCATTCCAATCAGGATTACTGACACTGCCTGCATTGCAACTGTACTGTAAACATGTAGGGCCCTACCATAGGCGCCGACTTCTTCTGGCGCTGGTGGGTGCTCAACTCCCATCTGCCCCCAGCTCCGCCCCGACTCCACCCCACCCCGCCCCCATTCTAACTCCTTCTCAACTCCGCCCCCTCCCTGCCCCTATTTGACTCCTTCCCCAAATCCCCGTCCTGGCCCCGCCTCTTTCCCATCTCTTCCCCTGAGCGCGCCACGTTCCCGCTCCTCCCTCCCAGAGCTTGCTACAGCTGTTTGGCGGTGGCAAGCGCTGGGAGGGAGGGAGGGAGGAGAGGAGATGCGGCGCACTGGGAGGAGGCAGAGGCGGAGGAGGAGGTGAGGCAGGAGGAAGTGAGGAGGGGGTGTGAGGGGAGCTTGGCTGCCAGTGGGTGCAGAGCACCTACTAATTTTTCCCTGTGGGTGCTCCAGCCCTGGAGTCGGCGCCTATGGGCCATACCAAATTCATGGCCATGAAAAACACATCCTTACTTCTGCTCTGCTGCTGGTAGCGGCAGTACCACAACCCCTCCAATAATCTTGTGACCCCCCCCCCAATCCTTTTTGGGTCAGGACCCCTACAATTACAACACCATGAAATTTCAGATTTTAATAGCTTAAATAATAAAATGTATGATTTTTTAAATCCTATGATCGTGAAATTGACCAAAATGGACGGTGAATTTGGTAGGGCCCTATAGATGAACAATCAGTTATGCACTGGGTATCTTTCATGACTACTAAAATAAATTTGATAGAGGAAGGTGCACTCTCTGGGAGAGGTGAGGAAAGAATGAAGTGACGGAGTGAGAGTCCGTTACGGTGGGTCTGATCGAAATGGGTTGAAGAAATGAAAAGAGTTTTTGTAAAGTCTGGCTCCGATCTAGCAATCAAGAATGGTAACGAGATGGAAATAGACAAGGCGGAAAGGAAGCAGCTAGCAAACTTTGGATCACAGAAACAGCCAGGCTCTATGGAACACGTAGAGTACAAGAAGGGGCATTACAGTCAGACTTCTAGCTGAACAGCAGCCATTACTGCTGATGGCTTAGTTGTTAATGGAGATATCCCATCTCCTAGAACTGGAAGGGATCTTGCAAGGTCATCGAGTCCAGCCCCTTGCCTTCACTAGCAGGACCAAGTACTGATTTTGCCCCAGATCCCTAAGTGGCCTGCTCAAGGACTGAACTCACAACCCTGGGTTTAGCAGGCCAATGCTCAAACCACTGAGCTATCCCGCCCCCAAAATTGGGTTTCTTATAGCACAGAACAGCAGAAGACCAAGAGGGATGTGCTGTGCTGCATGTAGCTATGTAATTAAAGGAAATAGTGTCATTCTGTTTTGTGTACTGCACCTCGAAAAGTGGCGAAAACACTCTCATGCTGCAGAGGTAGCCACCATGTCTGGGTTTCATTTCCAGAGCACAATGTTCCAGAGCGAGTCACTCCACTGGTTCTCGCTGGGATGTTTGCCATAATCTGAAATGAAAGGCGTTTAGACCCAACCTCCATGTTTAGCAATTTGTTTATTGGGGGAGGAGGGGGGGGGAATAACAGGATCTTATTAAACTGATTTTAAAAGGTGAGAATGCTCCAGTCCTCCTCTCTAGGCACTCCCAAAATACAGAGACAATGATGTTGCAACCTGTTCTCTCTGTTAATTAGATCATTACTAAATTGCCCATCCTCCTTCTTGAACCTCCAGTGTCTTTGCCTGGCTGACTAATACAGGAGAAACTCTTTGGCCGACTCCACTAACTCAAGTGTTGTAAGGGGAAGGTGCCTACTGTTATTAAAGCCAGCATGAGCTTCATTTTGACCACATCAAATGAGACAGTTCTCAGAGGTAAGTCTCCCACAGGTACACCATGTCCCCCAGGGGCTAGAACAGCAGTGTAGTGAATTTTCTGAGGCGTCGTTCAGTTTTCTTAGCCCATGCGCTAATTACGCTGGAGATTTCCCCCCCATGAGTGAAATATGTCAAAAGAACCAGAAAAGTATGCAGAGTTCTGAACACTGAACTGAGCTGATGGGAAAGGATGAAATAATCATCTCCAACTACAGCCTATGAGCTTATTTACACTGTGAGCTCTTGCGAGCAGGGACCATCTTTTTGTTCTCTTTACACAGTGCCTAACAGACTAGGGGCCTGGTCCAAGACTGGCGCTCCCACTGTAAGGTAGGAAACTGAGTCACAAGTCCACCCAATTTAGACAGTATCCATTTTCACCTTTATTTATAAATGTTCAGACAGAATTATTGTCAGGGATCGGTTCTGACCATATATTAATGACAGAGAATAAATGGATAAGGCAGAACAGCTGGGCCCAAGTTACTGAGTTCTGGGGTACCAGGAAGGTCTCCTGCACAGCGTGTCTGGCCTCTGGTCTTGTCCTTCAGTCTTATTCCTTCAGTTTGTGGTTCGCTATTTCTCCATCTTGGACCCTTGTTCATTGGGTTTCTTATATTTTTTTCATATTACATAATCATTAGCTTTCTTCCAGTCTACATTAAGCATTGTGTCTCAGATAACCCATACAACACGCATGTACAAGCTTCAATTTACACAACTTTTGCTGTCTACACTCTTTTCATGACATTATGTTTTCATGTCACCTTGCTCTTGTTTTACCATTATAAAGGCTTTTAGCATGACGTTTGGTGTATTTATTACCCTAATTAGCTTCCTTTTATCTAAATCCTCCAGTGCAGAAACAAAACATCACCTATGGCCTGTCAGCAATAAGCATTATCTGAACAAGTCTATAGAAGAGAAAGAGATTGTCAAGACAACACAAATGCCAGGCAAAAGCTAGGCCAAGGCCTTTGCATAAGTATTGCCCTATTTAAACTCTTTCATTAACCATAATAATAAACTATTAAAGTAAACTAACACAGCCCTTATTTTTACCATTTAGCAAATTCTTCATCTTTGTATTTCAATATCAGAATTCAGTATATAGATATCATCATAACCTTTGATTTTTATTTGAACGGTGTCGGGGTTGTGGGGATAACATGATCTTTAATGTCAGGATTTCCTTATCTTTGCCAAACAAGGCCTTGCGGGCGACTTATCACTCAAAGTCCAGCATCATGTTTGTAAATCATTAGAAGCCTTGTCAGTCATTTTCATTTTGAAGTGCTTTTTATTTTTTAGTTTAGTTTCATTTGGGCTATTCCGTTACTCCCCAGTACTAGGCACTTCTACAATGCAAATAATTAACGACAATGGGGATTAATGGTGTCCCCACCATCTTCCGAGGTACTTATACAACCCCTATTACTGTATCTGAGCACCTAATAGATATAATGAATTTTTCCTCACCACACCTCGTGAGGCGGAGAAGTGGGTATTATCATCCATTTGACAAAAGGCACAGAGAGATCAAATGACTTGCCCACGCCCAGGCAAGAAGTTTGTGATAGAAATTCAACCCAAGTCTCCTGAAGTCTAGTCCAGTCCCTTCCCCGCAAGGCCATCCTTCACTATAACGTTTACTAGGGTTTGTAACATGGCAGAGGCACTGTTGACGCTAAGCGTGGTTTAATGTCTTCACACCACATGGTTAATACTCAGTTAGTAACTCTGGATATTAACCAGCTATTGCCTTTGCCAGCAGCCTCGGTTGGCATGTTTGTCTTCTTTACCCAAGTTGTAACCCTGATTTTGCTGTGTTCACAGGAGCCTGGACTATCACTTTGTAACCAGGTTGGCTGATCCTCCTTGCTCCCAGCTCCCAGTGTGGTAGGGCATCCCTGAGTGCATTGCCCCATGTGTAATTTTTGCCACCCTATGTGCATTGAGCACTCTATCCCTGCTGAGGCGCTAAGGAGCAGCTGGCCCGTTCTTTCTAGAATGCACCAGAACAAACACGATTGGGCAGCCTGGTGGGGAGAATTCATAAATGTTATAAACACATGGAGGTGTCAGTAACAATTCTCTTTGAGGTAACTAGATAAAAGTGTCACCCACTGTTTACAAAAACATGGTTGTACTTGTCGTGTACATAGGGCCTTGATTTAAGATGCAAGCTGATTAGCCATGTTATCGAATCATCCTCCATCCTTAGCAAGCTATCAAAATCTGTGCTAAAGGAGTTCTTGTTTCCTCTTTCTACATCCTTCAGAATTCTGACCCTAATCCACCTGGGCTGGATGTTTTGTCAACATGTAACAGAGATGTCCCTTTCTTATCACTAATCAACTACCCTTTCAACCTTCCCTTCCCAGGAAAAAACAAACAAACTTAGTGTCCAGCCTGTGACATTATTACATTAGTATTATTAGCTATATTGCAATAGCCCCTAGGGGCTCCAGTCATGGGCCAGGACCGGATTGTGTCCCTTCATGAATGGGATCAGAGTCTGAATCTATGGGCTCAGTCCTTTGCTCCCAGTCAAGAAGGCTCACCAGAGACCGTGGCCCTGATTTTGAGCTTTTTGGGTGTTCCTTGCTTCAGCTTTTGTTGTAGATGCTGAGCCAAGGATTCTTTCCCTCTCCTAACAACATCAAGCCTACCTTTCAGCAGCTTCACGTACATGAATACATCAGAGAGATAAGAACTAGAGAGGGAGAGGAGTTATGTTAGGTAACAATGTTGACACAAGAACAAATGGATAAAAACTGGCCAGCAACAAGTTCAGGCTTGATATTGGACAAAGGTTTCTAACATCAGAGGAGTGAAGTTCTGGAACAGCCTTCCAAGGGGAGCAGTGAGGGGCAAAAAAACCCCTAACTGGTTTCAAGGCTGAGCTTGATAAGTCTATGGAGGGGATGCTTACAATGTTATATAGTCAATCTGCAACTGCTAGTAGCAAATACCCCCAATGGCTGGTGATGTTATACTAGATGGGAAGGGCTCTGAGTTACTGCAGAGAATTCTTTCCTGATGTCTGGCTGGTGGGTCTTGCCGAAATGCTCTGGGTCCAACTGCCGGCCATATTTGGGGTCAGGAAAGAATTTTTCCTGACCCCAGATTGTATTTTTTGTTTTTGCCTTCCTCTGCCACATGGGGCATGAGTCACTTGCAGGTTTAAACCAATGTAAATGGTGGATTCTCTGTAACTTGAAGTCTTTAAATCATGATTAGAGAACTTCAGTAACTCAGCCAAAGGTTAGGGGTCTATTACAGGAGTGAGTGGGTGAGGTTCTGTGGCCTGCAATGTGCAGGAGGTCAGACTACATGATCACGATGGTCCCTTCTGGCCTTAAAGTCTATGAATCATACTTGATTTCTTGCATGCTTTTTAGTTGACATGCAGAGATCATTCCCTTGGGGGAAGGCCTCAGAGCCTCTAGCATTTATCCCCATTTCTTCTCTTTTCTAACTTCAAACTCGAACTCCTCTTTATGAAAACTATCTTTCAAGATACGGACAACTAGATGCAAATGTCTCTGGAATCTGTCATAACCACTCTTGAACCTACAGGAGGTCTGGGCCTCTGTCCAGTAATGCAAGGTGCTCTCCTTCCCATCCCACACCTAGAGCTGAATAAAATGACCCCGATTTCTGGCTGACACTCAACCCCCTTTATGTTGACTCTGCGGGGCAGAAGGGGTCATACAGCTGGTGGAACCAGCCCTAGGGAATACTCATTAGGTGCATGTTCTGGGTTTCGCCAGAGAAGTGGAGGGTAGACAGAGGGCTTCTGTATTATTCCAGGTATTCTTAGCTGCTGCAATGGCTTCTGCTGGCTGTTCTAGTTTATCCCAGAGACTGGACTGGTCCCCAGGTGGCCCCAGAGTCCAGAACAGGGGGGCACATAGGTAATATACAACCACCTTTGTGTCCCCCACACAGTGCACACAGCAGAGTTTGAACATAGCTCAAAATCGGGGCCATGGTCTCTGCAAAACCTTCCTGACTGGGAACAAAGGATTGAGCCTTTAGATTCAGATTCTGACCCCAGGCACAAGGGACACTGTGTTACCTTATCACTAAACCAGGGTTCTCACATACATGGGTCACATCTGAATAGATTGTCGAAGGAACTGGTGTTCCTAACTGTGCGCATCATCTCCCTTCCCACGGATGATAAACTAACATCCTTGTGACAAGCACAGCAAATGCTTACATGGAAAAATAATGTTAAGGAAAGATTTGGTAGCTGGGAATAGGTGAGCCAGTGCCATGTGATCAGCAGCTCCCTGCACAGTGCCAGCATGGGCGCTGTATGCCATTAATGGTTCACTGCCCATAATTTGGGATTGATTGCCTGCATTAGACCATTGGGCTGGCCCTGATTGTTCAGTATTTGAAGAATATCTTACTGTCGATCCAAATTCATTTTCTCTTTATAGGGCATTTACTCTTCTAGCCTTCTCCGCCCTATTTTTACACTGCGAGGCCCTGATTCTCCTCTGTGAATTAGAGGTAACTCCAAAGAAGTCTATGAAATCACACATTAGGTCAAATGAGTGTGAGAATCCAGCCCTCATTGTATGTGTTGGGTTGTTCTCTAGCAATGAGGCTTTTTAAAGACGATCCAGCTCACGTGCGTCAGCTAGGCCTATCACTCATTGTTTGCATCACAAAGGGAAACCCATGATATGCAGAGCCCGGCTACACTATTTAAAAAATCACCATGTTGTACCCAAACGTGAGTAAAACATGTCTTTGCTCTGCAGCACAGATGGTAGCTAATGCCCTTTTCTATCCAAGGCAACAGCACAATTCAGGAACATCGTTACAACATAATTAGGTCCTGTCTACATTACAAAATGGAACTGTGTTTTAACTGTGTAATGATATTGTAGCTGAGTCCTCTGACAGGGTTGCTATTCTGGTATAGACAGGTCCCTTACATTAAGGGAGACTGAGTTATATCTAGACACCTTCACGAAGGCTGATTTTATCACTTTGCAATTGCTCTCCCACTTCCTTGCTGAACCGGCCCTGTGTTGACACAAACTTTCCTCTGATCAGAAGGATTGGGCAGAGCTCTCTTCAAAGTCTCAAAGGATGTTTCTAAGATACAATCAGGGAAGTTAATGCAGAAATAGTCCAGTAAAATATTGCATTTCTGTAGCGCTCTTCATGCAAATCATCTCAAGGATCCTTCACAATTACCATGAGAAATATTTGTGCATAGACAATCCTAGGACACTGAGTCCCAGCAATTCAGAGAAAAGTTACTTCATAAATTCTAGTTATGGGAGTCTTCCCCCTAGCCCAGTGGTTTGATAGTGATGAAAATTTTCTACCATTCGACAGTTCAGTGTCTCAGGTGTGATGAGTTTGTGGGTTTCAATCTAGTTCCTAGTAGAGAAGCATTGCAAAAAAGCACAGACTGGCAATCTCAGTATTAACGGAACATGGAGACTGAACTACCCTTCTCAGCCCTAGACATGGTCCCTCCGTGTTCAGGACTGAGGCACATTCTCTGGGCAGTGCGTGGAGAGATTGCCCTGTCACACTCTCTGCATACCATTCGGCGGCTTAGCCCAGTTTCCAGCACTTGCAAGCCAGAGCCTTTCAGGCAACCCTTTAACAAAAAAGATTCTAAGTACCAACTACTTTTGAGGGAAGGTTCCAAGCAACAAGCGCATTGGCAATGTATTTGCATACTTCCTGAGTCTTGTACACACGGCATGCTTTCAGCTCTATTTACTTTGCTAAACTTGTTAAGTTTGTCTATAAGCATTTGGTTTTTCCTTAAGGCAGCAGTGGTGTGGGAGGGTGAGAGAGAAAAGGGTTCTGGAGTTCATTTTCCTCCATAAATCCAATATTTAATCTGCTGTCACTCACTTCTTCAGCAAATATGTGACTACATAATTCTCATATCCAGTCCTAAGAGTTTGTTTCTGTTCACATGGCAGCACTCTCAAAACATCTGCTCCATTTCCACCCTTCCCTCCTCTCACCCAGACAAGCACCTCCTCTAGTCTCCCCTGCATCTCGTTCTGTATATCGAACACACAAGCCTGCCTCTCACCTCTACAGAAAGACCTGGTCCTTCAACACACACCATAATTGTCACTCCCACACCAAAATCTGTCCCTTCTCCTTTTCCCTGACACAACACACCCACTCCTGGCCCTAAAAACACCTGTATCAGCCTGAACACTTGTACAGTTTGCAACGCTGGAGGCTGTTTGAGAAATGTGAGTCACCATCAGTGCACAATTTCTGGGTGGATGAGGGGTGTGTGGCTACAACAGATTTGCAAAGCAATGGGGTGAAAGCAACCTGATTTGTCAATAATGACTCCATGCTATGGGCTGCATCCTGCGCACTTTACTCAAGTTGTTACTCAGATGAAACCCTGATTGACTCCAATGGGCAAAGTCACAGGCCCAGGTCATATCCAATCCATTTCCACCCCTTGCTGCTGCAGAGAGAAGTCAACCTGTGCGGTACACATGGAGCGTGGAGTCTGCCTGCACAGCATCACTGCGGTCTGTAGGCACTGTCTGTCTGTCTGGTGGGCACTGCATCAGTTTCAGTGTATGTAGTGCAGCGGTTCTCAAACTGTGAGTCGGGACCCCAAAGTGGGTCGTGACACCATTTTAATGGGGTCTCCAGGGCAGGCATTAGACTTGCAGGGGCCAAAGCCAAAGCCGCAGCCCCACTGCCCAGGACTGAAGCTGAAGCCTGAGGGCATCGGCCTTGGGTGGTGGGGCTCAGGTTACAGGCCCTCTGCCTGGGACTGAAGCCGTTGGGCTTTGGCTTTGGTCCCCCCTGCCCGGGGTGGTGGGGCTTGGGCTTACTCAGGGCTCTGGCAGGCTCAGGTTTTGGTCCCCCTCCTGGGGTCATGTAGTAATTTTTGTTGTCAGAAGAGGGTGGCAGCACAATGAAGTTTGAGAACCGCTGGTCTGGTGCTTTCTACACACATAAGAGAGACGATGTGTAGCAGGAGTTGGTTCTCTCCGATAATGCTCTTGCAAGTAAAACCCAAACATCTAACTCTTAGGAAACACCTCAACCTGATCTCTGATATTATATTATAACTCAGATTGACAGTCAGGGTTTGGGATTTACATGAACCCTAAATACATCAATGTACATCCTACTCAGGGCTTGTGCCATGGGGATTGTAAAAGGAAGAGTGCTTTCACCCAGAAGTGACTAATAAATAATGTAACAAGGATGTTTACAGACTTTTCCTTTGCCACTACCATCCCCCCCGACTTTTAATTAATCGCTGGAAAAAGCAATGGGCTTGATGGCTTCTGTCGTTTGCAAATCTGCTTTAATTTGTGCAATGTCTCCCAGCTCCTGGGCCCAGCACTCTTGTAAACTTCAGAGCTTTATTGGCTTGGCATGGAAGCACTTTGAACAGCAGAGGCAGAACGGGCTGACAAGTTTTTTTCCCCACTGTGGAGTCAGACATTTACCAACACAGAAAGCATGTTTGAACATGATCACGTGACCGTTCTGCTGGAACCTCCTACGGCAAATCCTTATAAAAGCCATATAGGGATGCGGCCAATCTGTAACCGGAGTTGTTGAGTCAGCTGGTGCTTGGTTAGTCAGACTGGAAATAGCTCCTAGAGATGAATGTACACAAGGGCTGGCTGAGGTTCAGAACATTTGAGAAGAGAAGACCCAGACCAGGAAGAGGATGTTTAAAAGGGGTAGAGCATTTTTCTGGCTACTTAACAGAGAGTACATGAGTGGAATTCAGCCTTTGTTGGAAATGATCAAGGAAGGCAGCTTCCAGTTCTCTGCGCTATGATAATTTTCTGCTGATGATGCAGTTAGCAGCAGTCTCCCATTTAGTCTATGGGAATGTTGCAGTTGGCTACCACGGGAGCAAAAGCAGGACAACAGACACATTATTAGCAGTAAACTCCGCACGCTGCTGTTCAGAGCATTGTTGTTCTGAGGTAAAGGAGAGGAGTAGTTGGCAGGAGGGGGGCAGGACAGGAAGGATAAGCTGCTGAGAGTCAGGAAATAGCATGGCTTGTGTGAGCTGCAGTGAGTTTGCTGAATAGTTTCTGGTCTCTTTCTGCACACGCTTCCCCTCACAAACACCAGCCTCCATCCCTCCATTGTCTCCTTCTCACACAGATGTCTCCAGGATTTCTGACTGGCTACTGCTTATTCTTGGGATGCTTTCCCTGAACCTATTTGCCAAGCCACGTCTCCCACCACATTCACATCCCTGCCAGAAACTGCCATTTAGCCTGAGGAAGGAGGGGGGAAGAAGCTCTCTTTCCCTCACACACACACGCTACTTAATGGAACTACCAGGATGTGTATATGCCTTACTGAGGAGTCATGTGACTTGTCCTTCTCTGTCTGTTTAGATCCCTTGCTTGTTATGCCATGCTGAATTCAGTTTGTAAGCTCTTTTGGGCAGGGACTGCACTTTTCCAATTTGGGGTGGTGCCCTGATCAAAAGAGAAATCAATATTTTAAACTTTTTTGAGGGGGGCAGCTTAAGAGAAAAAATACTTCTTAGCGATGGGCAGACTCCGGACTAGAAGAATTCCCTCAATACTTATTAGCCCAAGGAATAACCTACAAGCCGGTGTGAAAAATACCTGCACAGCCAGAGTAAGGAGTGGCTTCAGTTCCTCTGCTCCTCAGCCCTCTTCCTCCCATCCCTGGGTCATTTTGCTCCTGCTCCCTCCTGGGAAAAAAAAAAACTGCAATTCCTGAGCTCTCCTGCTTCCTATCCTCTTAAAGGAGCAGCTGCCCCTGGGACACACTTTTAAGTTTTCCTCCACTTCCTCCATTCAGAGAAGATGCCAGCTGCCCTCAGGGCTCTGCTTCCTGGCCCCAGTCAGCCCACTCCATGTTTCTACCCCCCGGCAAGTGATTTTTTCAAGTATTTTTGAGCACCTTCGTCTGCCATCAGCCTGGAATGAGCCTAAGCCTTTTGAGATGCACTAGTACTGGTATTATTATTGTTATTTATGTTTTGTATTACAATTGTCCCTCAATAGAAGAATCAGGGCCCAGCTGTTCTAAGTGCTATACAGACAAATTACTCAAAAAACAATCCCTGCCTCAGAGAGCTTATGTAGCTATTTCCCTTTAAATCCACATTTTCCTTACATAAGATACAATGCACCTTCCTAATAGGGACTTTGTCATGCATAGGGTGACCAGATGTCCTGATTTTATAGGGACAGTCCCGATTTTGGGGTCTTTTTCTTATATAGGCTCCTATTACCCCCCACCCCCGTCCCGATTTTTCACATTTGCTGTCTGGTCACCCTAGTCATGAAGGGGTTAAAAAAATTATGTAACTGTGTTGAAAATAACATCATTCCCTCTGTTTCATACGAGCAAGCTGTAATTGAACCATCTGGGACCAATAAAGGCTTGAATGGTACTGGAACAGAGGTAGTTGTTATTCTACTAATAATTGCTTTCCTTTCTGTTTGCTAAGTCATCGCATGCAGCAGCATCACCACCGCAACGCCGCTGAGCCATTCTTGGGGCCCATCCTGCATGATGCTGAGTATCCGCAGCAGGGTTTTCTGTTCTTCGAGAACAAATCTTACACCACTGCCTTCCCATTTACCTTTGTTGTGGAGTAACTCATGCAAACGACTGCAGCTGTGCTGAGTGAAAAGCAACCCAGCCTGTGACTAATCAAATATCCTGCCGGGTGCTCATCTGTCATGCCTCTTCTGTGTCTCTCAGCTATGATGAAAATGAAAGATGAGGAATTGTCCTAGTTTCCCTGGGTGGAAATGTGCACAAAAGGAGTTCTGCCAAGGAGTCCTTAATAATTTCACAATCCCTAATGACATCATGATCAGCTTTTTCCGCTCTGTCATGTTTTAATTCCATGACAATACATTGAGGCAGAGGATGAATATTTCTTTTTACCTTTTTTAAAGAAAGTCGCCTTAAGGAGCTGAAAGCAATTTGGAAATGCTTGTTTCCCAGGGGGACTTTCTGAGCTGGCGTTGTATATCCAGGGATGGCTTTGTTTAGAACAATGTGGCACAACATAGGTTTTGACAAGCAAAAAGCTAAACAGGCTACATAGGAAAGCCCTCTGTGTTCTTTTCTTTCTTGCTAGCTCATTGTAATGTCTTGGGGATCTTCCCTCCATATTCTGAATTAGGATTTTGGAACAACCAATTATGAGACTGACACCAGAGAATCCATACCAGCTTTTACCTGGAGCCCAGGACATGCTAGTAGAGGACCTTGGGAGCTTCACCAGTGTTGTATAAGTACAGATCTGGTCAGTGATGCCCCTACTTTGCGTACAGCACTTCACTAATATGAGTAAGTGCTTTGCCCGGGGAACCCAGAGCCTGTGGAATGATCATGAGATCTGGCCTGGTCATGATTATCTGAAAATAATCATTTGAGGCCGGTTTGCAATTTTAAAGACCATTGTTTTTTCAAAAGCACAACTGGTGGCAGCTTTAGACCGTCCCAGGCGGAGCTGAGACAGACACTACGCTTTAGGGAAACCCTGGGGTCTCAAGCATGCAGGAAAAGCAAACCCAATGCTATACCCTTAGGAGGCTGTGGCCACACCTGTTCCCTGGTGACTAGCACCTGCAGAATCCCTAACAAGAAGCAGCCCCCTGGTCATGGAGCACACGGGCTTGCTGCTGCAAGCTCCAGAAGGCAGGGTCCTTGTGCCTCCTCCCTTGTGCACACATGTCCAAAGGCAAACTGCAATCTGGCCCTAAAGCAAAGGGGGAAAAAAGAGTAAAATTCTAGTCTATATGGGTTTTTGTGCCATGATCATCGCCGTAGTAGCTTGAAGCCTATTTCAGAGCTTAACTAGCTATATAGTTAGAAAGTTTTTCCTAACAACTAACATAAATCTCCCTTGCTGCAAATTAAGCCCATTACTTCTTGTCCTATCTTCAGCAGACATGGAGAACAGTGGATCCCCATCATCTTTATAACACCCCTTAACATATTTGAAATCCAATATCTTTCCAGGGATTGAAGTTTGGGCTGACTTAATTCCCAAGATCCTCCTTGTTCCCTCTTTAAAAGATAGGTACTATGTTTCCCCTTCTCCAGTCTTCTGGGACCTCACCCATCCTCCATGAGTTCTCAAGATACTTGTTAATGATTCCAAGATTGATTCAGCTAGTTCCTTAAGTACCGTCGGATGAATTTCATCAGGCCCTCCCAGCTTGAATACATCCAGCATCTAAATATTCTTTAACCTGTTCTCTCCTTATTTTGGGAAAGTTCTGAGTCCTGTCTCAGTTTTTACTCAAAGGCCTGGTCTACACTATGACTTTAATTCGGATTTAGCAGCATTAATTCGAATTAACCCTGCACCCGTCCACACAACGAAGCCATTTATTTCGAAATAAAGGGCTCTTAAAATCTATTTCTGTACACCACCCCAATGAGCAGAGTAGCGCTAAAATCAATATTGTCATTTTGAATTAGGGGTAGTGTGGCCGCAATTCGATGGTATTGGCCTCCGGGAACTATCCCACAGTGCACCATTGTGACCACTCTGGACAGCAATCTGAACTCGGATGCACTGGCCAGGTAGACAGGAAAAGCCCCGCAAACATTTGAATTTTATTTCCTGTTTGCCCAGCGTGGAGAGCACAGGTGACCACAGATAGCTCATCAGCACAGGTAACCATGCAGGCCGATAACTGAAAAAGAGCACCAGCATGGACCGTACGGGAGGTACTGGATCTGATCGCTTTATGGGGAGAGGATTCAGTGCTAGCAGAACTTCGTTCGAAAAGACGAAATGCCAAAACTTTTGAAAAAATCTCCAAGGGCATGATGGAGAGAGGCCACAACAGGGACTCTGAGCAGTGCCGCGTGAAAGTCAAGGAGCTCAGACAAGCCTATCAAAAACCAAAGGAGGCAAATGGTCGCTCTGGGTCAGAGCCACGGACATGCCGCTTCTACGCCGAGCTGCATGCAGTTCTAGGGGGGGCCACCACCACTACCCCACCTCTGACCGTGGATTCCGAGGCGGGGGTAATCTCATCAGCCACACCTGAGGATTCTGCGGACGGGGAAGAGGAGGAGGAGGAGGAGGACGAGCTTGCGGAGAGCACACAGCACTCCATTCTCCCCAACAGCCAGGATCTTTTTCTCAGCCTGACTGAAGTACCCTCCCAAGCCAGTACCCAAGACTATGACCCAATGGAAGGGACCTCAGGCGAGTTTACCTTTTAAAATATAAAACTTGTTTTAAAAGCAAGTGTTTTTAAATGATTAATTTGCCCTGAGGACTTGGGATACATTCACGGCCAGTACAGCTACTGGAAAAGTCTGTTAACGTGTCTGGGGATGGAGCGGAAATCCTCCAGGGACATCTCCATGAAGCTCTCCTGGAGGTACTCCAAAAGCCTTGCCACAAGGTTTCTGGGCAGTGCAGCCTTATTCTGTCCTCCATGCTAGGACACTTGACCACGCCATGCTAGTAGCAAGTAATCTGGTATCATTGCATGACAAAGCCTGGCAGCGTAGGGTCCCGGTGTTCGTTGGCATTCCAGCAACATCCGTTCTTTATCTCACTGTGTAATCCTCAGGAGAGTGATATCGCTCATGGTAACCTGGTTGAAATATGGGAATTTAATTAAGGGGACAGAGGTGGCCGTTCCTACTGGGCTGTTTGCCTGTGGCTGAAAAGAAATCCTTCCCTGCAGTTAGCCAAGCGCGGGGGGGTGGGGGGAGAATTGGCCCTGAGCTTTTTGCGTTTGGCTAGCAGGGATCTTCCCTGATACCAGCCACGTGGTGGGGGGAGGGGTACAGCGATCATCCCAGATAATTCATGGCGGGAGGGCCGGGCAGAGGGTTAGTTTGGTTTCTGCAGGGATCTTCCCTGATACCACGTGGTGGGGGGAGGGATAAAGCGATCATCCCAGAGAATTTGACGGGGGCAGGGGGTTAGCTTGTTTTCTGCTGCTGAAGGTTAACAGGAAAACCGCAGCAGTCAACAGGTTTTGCTTGGTATGTGGGAAAGGAGGGTGCAGAAGCCGAAAGACAATGGCTTACCATGGCCGCATGCAAGCTGAATTCTGTTGCCCAGACCTGTGTCTGTGATCTCTAACACCAAAGCCACAGGCACTCAATATTAAGATGGAAAATGCGACCTTGTACTGAAATCACATGTGCTATGTAATGGGAATAGTGTTGTTCACCATGAAAAGAACAGGAGTACTTGTGGCACCTTAGAGACTAACAAATTTATTAGAGCATAAGCTTTCGTGGACTACAGCCCACTTCTTCGGATGCATACAGAGTGGAATAAATATTGAGGAGATATATATACACACATACAGAGAGCATAAACAGGTGGGAGTTGTCTTACCAACTCTGAGAGACCAATTAAGTAAGAGAAAAAAAAAAAAACTTTTGAAGTGATAATCAAGATAGCCCAGTACAGACAGTTTTTTTTTTTCCCTCTTACTTAATTGGTCTCTCAGAGTTGGTAAGACAACTCCCACCTGTTTATGCTCTCTGTATTTGTGTATATATATCTCCTCAATATTTATTCCACTCTGTATGCATCCGAAGAAGTGGGCTGTAGTCCACGAAAGCTTATGCTCTAATAAATTTGTTAGTCTCTAAGGTGCCACAAGTACTCCTGTTCTTTTTGTGGATACAGACTAACACAGCTGCTACTCTGAAACCGTTCACCATGAAAGAGTATAAGCATTGTTCTGTAAAATGTATCATTTTAGAAACTTCTCTCCTTTTTTTCATTCATCCCTCTGTCCCTCCAGCAGCTGCAAATTTTTCAAGCCTCCCTCCTCCGTCCTGAAGGCTATCTCAGATAAGGCGGCAGAAAAAGAGGAAGCGAGACGAGATGTTCTCGGAAATAATGGAATGCACCTGCAATGAAAGAGCTCATTTGAATGAGTGGAAGGACACGGTATCTAAATACAGAAAAGATGCCAGTGAACGTGAGGTCATGAGGGATGCTCGAGATGAGAGGTGGCAGGCTGCAACGCTGGGGTTGCTGCGTGATCAAACGGACATGCTCTGGTGTCTGGTGGAGCTTCAGGAACAGCAGCAGGATAACAGACTGCCGCTGCATAACCTCCCTCCCCCCTCACCATGTTCCATATCCTCCTCACCCAGACGTGTAAGAACGCGGGGGGGGGGGGGGGGGGGAGAGGCTCCGTGCACCCTCCCACTCCACCCCAGTGGACAGCCCAACCAAAAGGCTGTCATTATATTGAATTTTTTCAGTGGCCTTTTACTTCCCTCCTATCCTCCTCCCAAACTTCACCCAGGTTACCTTGTTGGTTCTCTCCCTATGTTTATAATCAATTAATAAAGAATACATGATTTTTAAACTATAGTGACTTTATTTCCTTTAAAAGCAAGCTGTGGTTTAAGGGGGGTTTGCTTACAGGGAATGAGTCAATCAAGGGGGCGGGTTTTCAACAAACAGAACTTTCACACCGTAGCCTGGCCAGTCATGAAACTGGTTTTCAAAGCTTCTCTGATGCGCAGCGCTTCCTGGTGTGATCTTCTAATCGCCCTGGTGTCTGGCTGCGCGTAATCAGCAGCCAGGCGATTTGCCTCAGCCTCCCACCCCACCATAAAGGTCTCCCCCTTACTTTCACAGAGATTGTGGAGCACACAGCAAGCAGCAATAACAATGGGGATATTGGTTTGACTGAGGTCTGACCGAGTCAGTAACGAGCGCCAGCAACCTTTTAAACGGCCAAATGCACTTTCTACCACCATTCTGCACTTGCTCAGCCTGTAGTTGAACAGCTCCTGACTCCTGTCCAGGCTGCCTGTGTATGGCTTCATGAGCCATGGCATTAAGGGTTAGGCTGGGTCCCCAAGGATAACTATAGGCATTTCAACATCCCCAACGGTTATTTTCTGGTCCGGGAAGTAAGTCCCTTGCTGCAGCCATTTAAACAGATTAGTGTTCCTGAAGACGCGAGTGTCATGAACCCTTCCCGGCCAGCCCACGTTGATGTTGGTGAAACGTCCCTTGTGATCCACAAGTGCTTGCAGCACCATTGAAAAGTACCCCTTGCGGTTTATGTACTGGGTACCCTGGTGCTCCGGTGCCAAGATAGGGATATGGGTTCCATCTATCGCCCCACCACAGTTGGGGAATCCCATTGCAGCAAAGCCATCCACTATGACCTGCACATTTCCCAGAGTCACTACCTTTCGTAGCAGCAGCTCAGTGATTGCTTTGGCTACTTGCATCACAGCAGCCCCCACAGTAGATTTGCCCACTCCAAATTGATTCCCAACTGACCGGTAGCTGTCTGGCGTTGCAAGCTTCCACAGGGCTATCGCCACTCGCTTCTCAACTGTGAGGGCTGCTCTCATCTCGGTATTCTGGCACTTCAGGGTAGGGGAAAGCAAGTCACAAGGTTCCAAGAAAGTGCCCTTACGCATGCGAAAGTTTCGCAGCCACTGGGAATCGTCCCACACCTGCAACACTATGCGGTCCCACCAGTCTGTGCTTGTTTCCCGGGCCCAGAATCAGCATTCCATGGCTATAACCTGCCCCATTAACAGCATGATCTCCAAAGCACCGGGGCCCGCAGTTTCATAGAATTCCATGTCCATGTCCTCATCACTCTCGCCGCCGCGTTGCCGTAGCCTACTCCTCGCCGCCTGGTTTTGCAGGTTCTGGTTCAAAATAAACTGCACGATAACGCGCGAGGTGTTTACAATGTTCATGACTGCTGTCTTGAGCTGAGCGGGCTCCATGCTTGCCGTGGTATGGCGTCTGCACTGTTCACCCAGGAAAAAGGTGCAAAACGGTTGTCTGCCGTTGCTTCCCTGGAGGATGTACCCAGAACCACCCGCGACAATGTTTTTGGCCTCATCAGGCATTGGGATCTCAACCCAGAATTCCAATGGCCGGAGGAGACTGCGGGAACTATGGGATAGCTATGGGATAGCTACCCACAGTGCAACGCTCCGGAAATCAACACTAGCCCCAGTACATGGACGCACACCGCCGAATTAATGTGTTTAGTGTGGCCGCATGCATTCGACTATATACAATCGGTTTCCAAAATTCGAATTATATAAATTCGGATTAATCCCGTAGTGTAAACATACCCAAATTCTTGCTGAAGCCAAGGCGGGGGAGGGGAGGTTTCCTGGGTAAAAATAAAGGCCTCAGGATTTGGCCCCTGGATTTTATTTCCCCCTCCAGATGTTGGGCTTGGTCCTGTGAGGTGCTGACAATCCACAACTACTATTACAGGTACTCAGACCCTCAAGGGAGGAGGCCCAATATCTCCTCCACATTTGCCCCCAATATAACATCATCCCTTTATGCCACAGGGGGAAAAAAACAACAATACTGGCTCCCAAAGATGCTCTTCTGACATAGATATAATATCATATAATGAGAATGGATCGCACCATTGTATTGTCTCCCTCTAGGTACAGTATTGTAGGTACCTTTGGGAAACCCAGCTTGCTGGCTTTCATGCGTGACACTCTCGGGAATACCGCCCAGAGATACATATGCCAAAAAAATACATATTTCAGTAGAAGCATCTTTTTTCCATTGTATCACTTCCCCTGTCACTCTATTATAAAAGATTCATATGTATTACCATCAAACATAATTACAGGTTTCAGATGCTTTTCCATTTCCTCTTTGTGCAGGAATATTTGAGTTGTCTCTGGCTTCATGATGACAAAGAAAAAAAAAGTCTGCCCCCAATTTCGTAAAAAGCTGCACCTTAGCTAAAAAGCCACTGAAACCACAGCCTCAACACCATCAAGTTGCACAATCTGATCTTTGTTTGAGAGCCAAAAGCAATCTCCATCACAAGAAGAATTTTTAAACTTTGTGTACACAAGCTATTGCTCTGTGAAGGGGCCTTTATTTGTGATCGTGAAATAAAAAAAATCATTTAAATCTGGCTGCAGTGGAGTTCTCTTAAAAAGAAAGGTGCTTGCTGTATGCTGGCCGTGTTTATCTCTATAGTCTATATATATACACCTAAGCTGACTCTTTGTTAGGCATTAACATTTTCTAATTGATCCCTGTGGAACGCTTCAGGAACCTGAAAAGGTTCTAAATCACGTCCAAGCGCCAGAAACAAACTCTTGCCCAAAGCCGTATCAGAGTCAAAGAAACTCTTTTTCTATTCAAACTGGATCAAGCAAAGTCACTCTAAAAATCGTGTAAGGTCTCTATGCCACTCTTACGCCGCTATTTGATAGCCGTTCCTCCTGCCACTGTCTCCATACTATCCATCTTACCTAAGTAAAAAATATGTCAATACTCCCCATTCATGAAACACATTGGACGTAGGATCACGATATTTCTTAGGTCCCCTCTATACTGTTTACCTGATTCCAGCAACCCATATACCTGCCCCAATGCATGCCCCAGTGCAGACAGGCAAAGCTACTGTTTGTGTGATGGCCACCATGGTGGCCAACACACTGGGGATTGAAATGGGGATCTCCAGAGCTAAAAGCATAAGCTGTTATAGCTTGAGCTAAACCACTGTTGCTAAGGGCTCTAACAACTCAGATCCTCTGTGGTCTGGCACAGAGGGGGAACTGTTAGATATTCACTAGTGAGATACAGCTGTATCAGTGAAGATTATTCTAGCTTCAAGCACAACTAAACTCCACCATCGCAAACAGGAGCTTTGCCTGTCGACACTTGGGGTTGCACTGATGCAGTCACAATTATGGCTGGCCACTGCTGGCTGTAATCAGGGCAAACCCCCAGTGGAAATATCAAAGTGACTTTCCATAAAAATCTGAGGAGGGTCCTGGGTAAATCAGCCCTTACTTCAGCTTAAAGGAATTCACAGCAGTACTTAAAACTCCTCAAGCCCAGCTCTGGCCAATACACACCTTGTCCATGTCTATGGTTCTGCTT
The DNA here is from genome assembly GCF_011386835.1 of Chrysemys picta bellii. Lineage (NCBI taxonomy): Eukaryota > Metazoa > Chordata > Testudines > Emydidae > Chrysemys > Chrysemys picta. Next base: position 195,145,993 of record NC_088793.1, read on the forward strand.
ACTGAACACAGTCCATTACTCACAGACTGTCTTCTGTTGTGCTCTAACTGGATACATGATACAGACTTGATTACGTATGTTCACATACAGCAGAACATGCCTAATTGCATTTAACTCAGGGGTTCTCAAACTGGGGGTTGGGACCCCTCAGGGGGTCACGAGGTTATTACATGGGGGTTGCGAGCTGTCAGCCTCTATCCCAAACCCTGCTTTGCCTCCAGCATTTATAATGGTGTTAAGTATACAAAATATTGTTTTGAATTGATAGGGTGGGGGGTCGCACTCAGAGACTTGCTGTGTGAAAGGGGTCACCAGTGCAAAAGTTTGAGAACCACTGAGTTAACGGCCACGTTCTGTAAAATCTTTTTCCTTTCTCTTTTGTCCTGTGAAGGAAAGGTACTGGAGTGACAGTCCTGGAGAACAAAGCCCTTTACTTAGCCACAGAACAGATGCAGCAAGCCCAAAGATAAACGTGTCACACAGCCCTGCCGTCCTCCCGCAGTCATAATGTGAGAAACCGCCCTCAGGAAATAAGATGTATTTAGTCCCCACAACCATTCAGTTCTTGGCCTTTGTGCTGAGACTGCCAACGAGGGTGGAGGGGAGGGGGAGGATGCTAATTAGTGTAAAATCTGTGGTGCAGAGGCCTATCTATAGGGAAACTACAAACTCATTTCAAACAGGCTACTGAACTGTCAAGAGATGGTAACAACTTTCAGCTACTGCACATCTGGGTGCAACTGGAACCAGTAACTTAGATCACACCAATTTCCTGAGCCACTCAGGTCTGACCCCTTATTAATAGCTCCTCATAGGACTATCTGCCCCATGCGGGCAGGGGACTGGACTCGATGACCTCTCGAGGTCCCTTCTAGTCCTAGAATCTATGAATCTCTCTCTCACCAGGGGTGCGTAGGCTTTTAATTATCCAGTGCTGATGTAAAGAGTGGGCAGAGCATCTCTAGGGAGTTCTGGTTGGAAATACCCTTCTACTTTCCTCAAGCCAGGTGCTAGGCAGTCTCTCACCTTAGTCCCTGCTGGCACAGGATGTGAAAGGTCATTTAGATTTACAAACCTTATTTTAAATGAGAAAATTGTTTTTATATAAGAAATGATGTAATCTGTATTTATATTCTTGGAGTAACTGGTATCAAAATCCATAGACTGAAAACAAATAGAACCCTAGAGACAGCTGATGTCTGGCCCTGTGCCAGTGCAAGGTGGGGAAGATGACAGAGGGCACTCACAATACCAACACCGGCACTATGCTAGGTTAGCACTACGTTCCCCAGATGGATGTGTGCAGGTCATGCATCAGTCAGCAGAGCTGTCCCAGCACTGATGGACAATGGCACCGACTCAAAGCTAGCAGAGATTCTGGTGCAGTGTGTGCTCTCCCATAGCCCCGGTTTGAGTTGTGGCCACATGTGACAAACTGTACCCCTGTATTCACCCCTTGCACGCTATTGTAATAAGCTTTGTAAAAAGAATGGCTTGTGAGGTGCCATTTGAAAACACATACTTTGCTGGTCATTATTGTCCTGGTAAAACATGTGTAGCAACATTGTATGTAAAGTTATAAGATTCCACGGTATGGTGTTACTAAAACATGTTCCAAGTCTGGGGAGTGGTCAAACCAGTTCCTTAGAGACAAAAGGCAAGCTGACGTCTCTGCCAGGTGTAAACAAGATCAATGGGCCATTACCTGTTAAATGGCCATTCTTTGGCAGGAAAGGGAACGTGGGCAAAAATTCTACATTTTAACAAACAGCATGAGGTTCCCATCCACACAGACCTTTTGTCTCCTGAATCTTAGCTGGAAAGTCTTCTCAAAGGAGGGAGAAGACCATAAAAAGAAAGGGGAGGCAAAGACAATCCAAGACCACCCCTGCTCCTCCTCTCTGTCCATTGAAGAAACAAAGGAAGCAGCCAGTAAGACTATTGAGAGCATGTGGTGAGAAAAACTTTGCTTTGAATTTAGCACAGTTTGTTAAGTTAGGCATTAGTTGGGTTTTATCTTTCTTTCTCTTTTAATATTTCTGTTATGCCTCATTACTGGTATTGACTTAAAATCTGTCTCTTCGTAGTTCATAAACTTGTTTTATTGTTTTATCTAAACCAGTGTGTTTAAATTGAAGTGTTTGGGAGACTATTTGAGGTAACAAGATTTGTGCATATCATTTGCATTAATAAAATGATGGACTTTATATGAGATTGTATTGTCCAGGTGAGAGATGGGCAGTATAAGGCGTCCTGGGGAAAAGTCTGGGACTGGGAGTGTGCTGGGGTCACCCTGCAGTATAATTCAGGCTGGTAAATCCCTGAGTGTGACTGGCAGGCTGCAAGTGCATAGAGACATAACATGCTGGAAGCGGTTTGTGAGCAGTCCAGGACTGGAGGCAACAACAGCAAAGCAGGGTAAAGGGCATCCCCGGTTACAGGGCAGGGGTGACAGAGTCACACCAGGTTAACCTGGGTATGTCACACCAGCTTAACCAGAATTCCTTTAAGGGCTGCAGCACCCCAATCAAATGGCTGTGAATTAAGGCACAGGTGAATAGATTAAACAAAATGTATCACTGGTTGAAACACATTCAAATATCTTAGAAAACAAAGGAACCCAGCGTACAGCGTTTGCCTGAATTAAATTAAGAAAATTCTGCAAATATGTCAAACAATCAAATAAACTCATTTCATCTCTTTCCTTAGTGATATGGAGCCAGACTAGCTCAGTTCTCACTTAATCCTTATTCAGGCAAAAATCCCATTGACTCCAGCACAAAGTAAAAACTTACCAGTATGGCTGACTGATTCAATGGGAGTTTGTAGGGGTAAGGACTGGGTGACAGTGAGTAAGGACTGCGAGGGTTGGCCAAGGGCTCTTAAGAAAGATATTTTAAAGTATTTGCAGGAAAAGTGTGAGTAGTACTAGTGAAAGGGTTGAAGTTTTGAACATTATGTTGCATCAGGAAGCAGTAACACATTTTTTTTTCAAAGCCATAAGGTTAAAAACATGTCACCACCTTTTCCTCTTACATGCAGATGGCAGCTGTTCTTGGTAAGGATACAGCACTTCCTGTTCTCAACATTATTGAGTTTGTCTTGGGGAAAATCAGACAAACAGAATAAATCAAAAGCTACCGTATACACTCCAGTACATCCATCACAGCAGAGATTGTTATGGACTGTAGTATCAAAACAGTTAAAGCAGCTAAAGAGATTAATACTCGTTGATGTCTATTAGAGCAGGGCAAATGACTGATAAATAATGTATTTGATGAGTATCACCTGTTTTTCATTTGTGAATGGTCCAGGTACAAATAATATTTTTAACTTTGTTATTCAGAAGTATGTGTTGAATATTTTCAGTGAATAATTCTTGGTCACTGGCTTGTTAACAAGCCGTTTGTTATAAGTATTTGAAGTGAAATCCTGTCCTCAACTAAATCAATGGCAAAACATCCACTGACTTCAGAGGGGCCAGGATTTTAGCTTTGATGTTCTAAATTCAACCTGTTTTGATCAGACATAAGTCATATTGTGTGTTTCTGCTCCCTTGGTTGGAGGAGTGTGACAATTAGAGTCATGTTTCTGATACAAACACTTGCAATTAAAAATTTAAAATTCAATAATCGTTTAAAACTGTCTGTTTTGGTGAATATTACAGTCATATTAAATTTGTTTGCAAGAATATTCAGGTCAAGTGAACACCAAGGGTATGAATATGCTTGAAGCAAAACATTTAAAGAAATATTGTGCGGATTCCTCCCCCACCAATATTCAACCTCTAATCTCTTTTACCGCTGCTACAGGTGTGGAATTCCAGATGTTAAAAATAATATGCATGCCAAAGAGCTATTCTGAACCAGATGTAACAAGTGCATTCTTGGTTGACTAATCTAAGTGCAAATCTATGAGGGTGTATCCAGCTATATATAGATCCTGATTTTGCACAGAGAGTAAGTTTTGCACTAGTTGAATGATTTCAGGCAGTTAAAGATTTTTGTTTGGGAATTAATCTAACAGAAGTCAATACTGCAAATTGGTTTATAAGAAATTCAGAGAATGAATTTAGTAGAATGGTCCAGTTTTTTTAAAGAGAAAAATTAGATAGCCAGTTAAGGGCACACTTTAAAATAATATTTGAAAATATTAAAAATATTGAGCTATGGTGGCCCAAAGAACATGCATCTATCCCTGCACCAAATTCATGAAATAACACTGCACACACCACAAGCCCTAACACCAGGCAAGACTGTGAACCCCTTCTTCCCACTGGTGAGAAATTCCTCAGGAGAGCAGTCCCTCTGATGTCAGTGGGAGCACTTGTGTGAGTAACTGCTCAGCAGGGCTGGTAATGGGCTCAAAATCTCATTAATGGCCAATTCATTTAGTATCAATACATTTTTTAAAAGGAGCCATGATATTAAGCACATCTCATAATCGTTCACTTTTGCAACCTTCATCCTTCTTTACCCTTTCCTGACTCCCTTTGTTTATTGTCATCACTTGCTGTGTTAAGTCTCATTTAGGGTCTGATCACTCATTGACTGCAATGGAAGCTGGATCAGACCCTTAGGGCTTGTCTACATTACCCACTGGATCGACGGGCAGCGATCAATCCAGCGGGGGTCGATTTATTGTGATAAATCGACCACCGAACGCTCTCCCGTCGACTCCGGTCCTCCACCGGAGCGAGAGGCACAGGCGGGGTCAACGGGGGAGCGTCAGCTGTCGACTTACCACAGTGAAGACACTACGGTAAGTAGATCTAAGTACGTCGACTTCAGCTACGTTATTCACGTAGCTGAAGTTGCGTAACTTAGATCGATTCCCTCCTCCGCCCCCAATGTAGACTAGGACTTAGACAGCAAGCTCCTTGGACCAAGGACCTGCCATTTAAAATTCCAGGCACCTCGTTAGCATCACCCAAAGAGCGGGCGAGAACACATTATAACATTAGAAAGACAGCAGGAGAGCCCTTATAAAATATATTAAATTGCCCTTTGTCAGTGAAGTGCCTTCCTTCCAGTCAACTTCTTAAAGATCTGGCTGGGATATTTTCTTGGCTCGTACACAGCTGCATAGCTCGTCATCTATGTGTCTAGTAGCTCACAAATTACAAGCTGTTGATTAGCAATATGCTTATAGTAGACCAGAGTGACTGAGAGGACCAACCACATTCTTTAAATTCAGAAGTATTTTAACAGCATTGCTATGGCAGCAGATCCTAATGGAAACCAGATGAGTCTAACATGGGAATAGGACTACTCAGGCAGGAGCTAGCCCTAAACAAGCAAGATCGTGTGACAGAAATAAAAAAGGATAATTTTAGTCGGAAAGTCAGCTAGTAACAGGAATACCAAACTCCCTGTTTCTAGGTGATGTTTTGGAGGCTTTGGTTTATTGATCTCCCTCTCAGAGAGAGCATAGCTTGCTTTAAAAAGGTGACAGTGAGGCTTGACATCTTTTGGCTCTTTTCATCTCCTTCCCTCATCTGCATACACAACTTTATGTTCAGACCTAGAATGGGCTGCACATAGGGATTTGGATCCTGGCTATCCGAAGGACCACTCTCCTGTTGCCACCCTGCTTTAGCAATTGAGATCACAAGAGACTGAAGCTGCCAGCTCCCAGATTGAAACGCCTGGAGACTGCTGACCAGCTGTTCTCAGTGTGGTTTGGGACAATATCGTTTCCAGGAACAGCTTAAGAGAACAACCTATTAGAATGTTGCCATTTAAAAAAACCATGCACACATATTAGAAAGCTAAGCCACTCCCAGGTTACACTGTGTAATTCACACATCTCCTGGGTGTGGTGTTCTGTCCCATCTGGTGGCACCAAGACCACTTAGAGAGAGAGATTTACGAGTCTGCTCTACAGCCTTGGCTAAGAAGTACGTGGCTTTTAGCTCATGCAGTAGAGGCTCATGCATTAAGCTGCAAAGGTCCCAGGTTCAATCCCACTCGCCAACAACCGGGGTCTGCCGATGTTACAACTTCATTTTTAAAACTCAGGAATTTGGCATTATGGAAATTCACAGGTAAAATACTTTAGACAGCCTTAACTTTGTCCCCAGCCACTCTGTATACCGTGCATGTAACATAAAATCATTAAGCAGAAGTCAAGATTGCAAATTGGTTTATAAGAAATTAAGAGAATCAATTTAGTAGAACGTTATAGTTTTTCTAAAGAAAAAATTAGAAAACCAGTTAAGGGGACACTTTAAAATAATACTTGAATACATTTTATATATCGTAAAAGAAAAAAATGACCAAGAATTCATCAAGATACCCGGAAAGCTCTCCAGGCCCCCTCGATTATTTTTTTTAAATTGGCCCTTTTCAAATGTTAGAGTAACCCCCTTCCTCCACTGAACTGTTGGGATAGTGAGGTGGCTGAGAAGTGAACAACTCACACTAATGCAAGCATGCTCTGTAGAGTGGACTCAAGTTTCCATAGCAGTTGAATTTAAAACTCTCGTTTGCTATGATGTCTATAAAACAACTTGACAAGTTAGGCAGCTGATGTGCTACGACCACTGCCTCTCATGCTGACCGATATTGTTTCCCTTGTGTTTCCCAATCTGTCTGCGTGTATCTACTTATTGTCGCGTTGTGGCAGGCAACATCTTTTTATTCTGTGTCTGTACAGCACCTTGTGCAATGGAGCCGTGGTCCCTGTTTGGGCCTCCTAAGTGTTACCACAATATAAATAACAAGTAAGTTGGAGGTGGTGTAACTGTCTGTGAAGGGGAAGCCTTCGTCCCTGTGTGTGAAGTGAAAGGCTCATTTGACATTTGCTTTGAGTGGTTATCTTGCCACTTGTGACTCGCTGTCCTGCTCCTGTCACTGTTCAAGACAGCTCCAGATTTGTCCGACTAAAGACGGTGCTTGGGAAGACATGGAAGCTCCTTCTTCCTACAGAATGTCAACAGGAACTCAGGGGTTTGCTGGAGTGGGATTGGGTGGGACAATAGCAGAAACATGTTCAATTTCACATTTTTACTTTAAAGAACCCTATATCCTTTCACAGGAAACCTTAACTCTTGCATTTCCTAATTTTTGCATGTTGAATTTGCAACCTGAATAATATTCTTTTACCTAGTTTGGGTGTGTGGAAGAAGAGCAAGAACTGACAGGGATTTGAAGGGGATTTCAATGAATACAGTGTATACTGTATACAATGTATACTGTCCATACACAGTGTACTGTATACAGTGTATACTGTCCATATACAGTGCATACATATAATGTTATTTATATAATGCCATAGACAAGCATGGTGCTTTACAGATAAAGTACAGGTTCTGCTATGCAGTGTTCAGTCAGCCCTCGTTATTTTAATTCCTTATAAACCAGCTAGTAATCTGGTGGATAGTCCGTAGGAGCTGGCTCTTTTGAGGTGTCAGGTAAGGACTCTTGCTGGAGTACTGGGGGACCCCTCTCTGCTGGGTTTTCCGAACTCTTACTACCTTTGGGGAGAGAGGAAGTCCCCCAGGAACTGCTCCAAAGCACAGATCTAGCTCAGTGCCTTTATTAGCATGTACAAAGCCCCACTGTCATTGCGAAGAACAGTCAATAGGAGTATGGCATAAATCCCAGATGCCTAGAAGTAACTCTGCCTCCATCAGTTTCCAACTCCACTGCCCCGCCAGGCTTAGAATCATAGAAATGTAGAGCTGAGAGGACCTCGAGAAGTCATCTAGCCCTGCAGTGGGGCAGGACCAAGTATACCTACCATCCCTGTTCTTAAAACCTCCAAGCCTATTTCAGTGCTTAACTATCCTTACAGTTAGAAAGTTTTTCCTAACATCTAACCTAACTCTCCCTTGCTGCAGATTAAGCTCATTCCTTCTTTCCCTACTTCCGGTGGACATGGAGAACAACTGATCACCATCCTCTTTATAACCGCCCTTAGACTATCTGAAGACTTATCAGGTCCCCGCCTCAGTCTTCTTGAGATTAAACACACCCAGATTTTTAACCTTTCCTCAGATGTCAGGTTTTTTAAACCTTTTATCATTTTTGTTGCTCTCCTCTGGACTCTCTCCAATTGGTCCACATCTTTCTTAAAGTTTGGTACCCAGCAGAGGCAATACATGGGAGAAAGAGGAGATGGGGGTCACATGCCCCCCAGATTTCTGCCAAGGTTTGCCGGCCCTGCTCGGCCACATGGTGTGGTTGGGCCCCCTCCCTGCATGGCAGCTACCATGGGGAAAGGCAGGAGCAATAACTCAGAGCTGCAGGGAGGAGCCACTGCTTTCCGGGAGGGGAGACTGGGAGTAACAGGGGAAGTGCCGTGGGGGGAGGGAGGGGCATGACTTGAGCTGTTCTGGGGGTGGCTGAACCTTTAAATTGTTCCCCCTCACTATCATCAGGTATGGTCGTCTCTGGTGCCCAGACCTTACATAGGACTCCTGTTAATACACCTCACACTGATACTAGCCTTTTTTGCAACTGCATAACACTGTTGACTCATATTCAATTTGTGATCCACTATAACCCCAGATCCCTTTTAGCAGTACTACTGCTTAGCCAGTTAGTCCCCATTTTGTATTTGTGCATTTGAGGTTTTTTCTTCCCAAGCGTAGTACTTCGCACGTGTGCTTGTTGAATTTCATCTGGTTGATTTCTTACCAATTCTCCAATTTGTCAAGGTAATTTTTAATTCTAATCCTGTCTTCCAAAGTGCTTACAACCTCTCCCAGCTTGGTGTCATCCACAAATTTAATAAGCATACGCTCCACTCCATTATCCAAGTCATTAATGAAAATGTTAAACAATACCAGACGCAGGACAGACCCCTATGGGACACCACTAGCTATATCCTCCTAGTTTGACAATGAACCATTGATACCTACTTCTGGAATATGGTCTTTCAACCACATTTACTAGTTTGCTTCTGAAATGTCATATGGGACTGTGTCAAAAGCCTTACTAAAATCAAGATAGATCACATCTACTTCTCACCCCCTTCCCCATCTACTAGGCCAGTAACCTATCAAAGAACAAAATTAGCTTGGATTGGTATAATAATAATTGTTAAAAAAATCCATGCTGACTATTTCTTAGAACCCCATTATCCTCCAACTTACAAATAGATTGTTTAATCATTTGTTCCAGCATCAATATGCAGGGCAGGAAAGACAATCAACTGTGGTTTCAGGAGAACAAAGGGCTGGCAGGACGGAGAATGTGAGGAGCTGGGAATTTCAGGGCATGTGAAAGGAGAATAGAGGGAGAATGCAAATGGGGCAAACCAGTGGATGGAACAGGGAGGGGGCTGCTTCTACCACCCACCCTCACACCCAATCCACTACAATCCCTACTGCCCTTGGAATTCCCCCCAGCCCACAGCACAGCAGGAGTCTTGGGCAAAAAAAGTTCCAATAGTTTGACAGAGGAGCTCCCACTGTGGTGAACCATGAAAATTGGTTGGACTCGGTCACTGGCTCAGTAATAAAGGTCCGTGCTCCAAAAGTTACAAAGGGAAAGTAGACAAATACACCAAAATGACTACTCCAAATATTCACAAGGAATAGTGTGGGGCGGGGACAGTGTGGGGAAGGGGTGTGCAGAAGATAAGGACCGAGGTAACTTGATGTGATTAGTAAAGGAGGTGCTGCAAGGCTGGGTATGTAGAGTTAAGGTATTGATGGATGGTTGTGTTCAGTAGTTGTGGGTATTTGCTCATGGGTGGAGAAGTAAAGGTTATGTACTGTTGGGTGGCTTAACTTTTTATTTCCTGTCTTTTCTGGGTTTATGTCAGGTACATGATGCATAACAAACTTAACTGTTTCATCTCAATTTCTTTGCGGAGCAACCAAAAGAAAGGCTTGCTCAGTACTCCGTCAGAACAAAGAGTTAATTTGAAATTGAATATACAACAGGCTAGCGCACAGCTGGTTTGACAAATTCCTAGTTTCTGTAACCTTCTTTAAGTCCCGTAGCATAGAAATTTTGAGGCAGGACTAAAGCTTATCTTCCCTGTATGCAGTTATTACATTTTTAACTTTTTGTTTAATTAATGTTGTTACTGTTGAGTCTTAAGATTTAAAGTATTTAGCATTTTCTGTTGGAATGAACATTAACTCAGATCTATAGCTTCCATTAGCCTGAGGCCTGGACTATTAATATTGGTATCACTATTTTGGTTAAAGATACCATTTGTTTTTATTAACCAGAATAGTTATAGCACTACCACCTAGAGTGTGGATGCAATTATATCAATAGACAGGTGCTCATAGCTTATCCCTGTATGGCAAGAAGAATAAGGTACACGAGTACAAGCACTTTCATACCAATATAACTGTGTTCCCACTTGGGGTGTTGTACCACTAACTATACCATCTTTTGGTGCAACAAAGCCCTTAATTTGATATCCTATCCTTACATTACCTTTCTAGGTATAACTCAATTTCTACCAGACCTGGCGCTTTCCTTTCCAAGTCTGGCAGAAAGCTAGCACTAGCTTCCAACTCTCACAGTCAAGTTCTATTTAGCCAAGTACTAAAACCACGCACATAAGAAAAGTCATGTAATTTAGGATCTTTTTGCCAGGCAGTTCATCTGGTGTAGTTCAAAGCAACCAAAACAATGAGAATAGGATTCTCTACCTCACTTTTCAAGTATGCCTCAATGAGCCTCATAAAGCCAGCGTAGGCGGATTCCTCGATTTAATAAGAGGGCTCCTTGCCCACACGTTTGGGTTTGGTTCTTTAATCCTGGATTAAGGCACCTCCTCCCATTTGTTATAGTTATTAAATGCATAGGGCCTTGCCAGGCCCGTCCCCCAGCCCTAAACTCAGACACCCAGCCTGTTGTGCCCCTGCCGTAGTAGCACATAGCCTCTCCCACAGCCCATGCAGTCCCTTATCAAAAGGCAGCACCATCGTCTAGTCAGAGGAGAGATGAAAGGAGAGGTGGGATTTTGTTTTGCCAGCCCTCTAGCCATTCTGGGCTCACGTGTGAGGAAGGCGGTAAAGACCCAGTTTCTCCTGTTGGCCCAACCAGGGCCGGATTAAGCTTTTGTGGACTCGGGGCCCTAACATATTTGTGGGCCCCCTGGAGGCAATGGAGCATGGCACAGGGAGGTCAGTCCCCAGAGCGAGGGGCCAGCCAGAGTCAATGGAGCATGGCATGACAGGGGCAGCCCAGCTCCAGCCAGCCCAGTGCGAGGGCGCTACTTATAAACTGGCAGTTGCCAGATGCACAGTGGCCCGCCTGGCCCTGTGCTGCCAGCATGCCCCTTCCCCTCAGGGGTGGGCCCATGCCACGCCACACCCCAGCCCAACAACTCCCCATCTCCGTATGGCCAGAGCCCCCCCTGCAGACCCACTATGCCCAGTGCTCCCCCAACCTCCCCCAGAAATGCATAGCGCCCTGCACACCACCACCCCTGCCCAGCCCCACCCACAGAACCCCCACTCCCTAGTGCCCCAACACACACAGATTCTCCCCACCCCTTCACAGCCCAGCACCCCCACCCCAAGCCCCCCAGAGACCCACTCCCCTTCACCCTGCCTCCCGGCCCCACTCACTGGCTCTGCTGGGAGGCGACTCTGTCTGCCAGGCTGTGCCAGCAGCACAGCCAGGGCTGGTCCCAGGGCGGGGAATCGCTCCAGCCCCTCAGGAGTGGCGTGATCAGCCTGCCCCGGATCCCTCAGGACGCACTTGCCTGGAGGGGCCCAGCCAAGCCCCCCCCACTGTCATCCCCCTGTCCCCGGTTGAAACTGGCCAGGCTTCTGCACCAGTCCCAGGCGGCTCAACTCTGGGGAGACAGAGACTGCCCGGAGCCGGAGGTGCACTGGGGTCTGGCCATGGGGCAGAAAGGAGCAGGGGGCGGAGGGGCCAGGGGGCGGAGAGGAGCCCTTGGCTAGCCGGCGGGCAGGCAGGTGGTGGGGGAGGAGCAGGGTCTTGGGGCACAGTGCATCGGAGCAGGCCAGGGCCCCTTCTGAGCCCGGCTCCGTGGAGCCAACCACAGTCAGGAATCCTGGGCCAGCCCACATAGCACTGCCGCTGGTCTGTGGAGTGATTCCAATCTACCGTGCCCTCCCACGTCTCTGCTCTATGCTCCCCAACAAAACTGTCTCCCCATAACCGGTTCTTGACCCCAAACACTGGTTCTTTTCTACCTCATTTGTCTAGCTTCCTCCTTTCCTAGTTTCCGCACTGTGCTTGGTACTCACCTTCCCCCACTTTTCCCTACTCAGTCTGTTTCCTCTTGCCTATCCCTCTGCCTGATTTTCTTCCATTCCCGGTTCTTCCTCCCTTCCTTGGACTAATTATCTCGACCCAGTTCCTCTTCCCGCTTTCTGCCTGACTGTCCCCACCCGGTTTCACTCCCTCCTTTTCCGATTCCTCCTTTGCTCTGGCCAATGACTCAGCCTGGCCGCTAGTGTCACTGTCTAATACCTGATCTTAGCTGTGCACTAAGGTGGATCATTTCATGATTTAGCATGACTCAGCACCTAAGTTCCCTCTAAGCTGCGTGGCCAGACAGCCGCCCAGCAGGCTATCAAGTACTGTGCACTTCAGGTGTCCCTCCCCCCACTGCCACATTGCTCCTGCACTCTGCCTTGGAGCCCTTGGCCAGCTGCTCCCGGGAGCCTCCTGTTTGCTGTGCAGAGCGGGGAGGAGGGAGGGTAGGGCGCTGATGTCAGGGTATCCCCCTGCCCCTGTACCCCATCTCCACAGAGCAAGGGCGTGGAGGACACGACAGGGTTCAGGATGGAGGGAGCTTGCTGGCAGCTGTTGTTGTGTCTGAACAAGACTGCTGGGTGCAGATCTACTTAAAAGGGCAAAGCGTCTCTGTCACACACAGTGGCACACAGTGTCTCTGTTTCTCTCTCTCTCTCACACACACACACACACACACACACACACACTTTCACACTCACCTCCCAACACATACTTGTTTTATTGTTGTTGTTACTTGATGCTTCTTTCAAAGTGTGTTGTTTTCATTTTTTTGACTAGTCTCCGTGTAAGGGGACTGTTGGCCCCTTACTAACACTCTGTGGGGGTGTTTTGGTTGGCTAGCTCCCAGTACCAAAAGAAAGAGGAAGGGTCAATGGGGAATCAGGACCCTGAGACTGACAGTCCCCAAGAACAATGGGGAGAGGCCAATGCTCCAGGTCAGCCTGATTGACAGGGCGGGCAGGCTAATCAGGGAGTCAGGAGGCCAGGGGGGTCCCATCTGCTGTGTGAGCTGGAATTGCCTGGGTCAGACAGAGTGGAGCAGAGCTAAGGAGAGAGAAAGGGCCCAAGCTGAGCTGGGGAACAGAGCCGGGCCAGCCAGAGGGGCCAGAAAAGCAGCCCAGGAAGCAGGTCAGTGCTGCGAGCAGAGTTACAGAAGCAGCCCAGAGAGTAGACCTGTGCTGGGGGCAGGGCTGCAGCAACCAGAGCCGGGGTGGGGGCTGGGGGCAGAGAAGCAGCCCAGGGAGCTGGAGGCAGAGCCGCAGCAGCAGCGCTGAGGCAGAGTGGAGTTGGGCTGGAGCAGTCCGGAGCCAGGTGCGGTGAGCTGCTGGGGAGAGCGAACCTGGGCAGCGGGCCCAGCGCAGGGAGACGCCCCCGCCAAGATGCCTTGCAGGCCGGACTTGGAGGGAGATCATAACCCCGACGGGGCGGGGGCGAGGCTGGGAAGAAGGGTCCTGCCTCCTAGAACCTGAGTGCGTGTCGCCACCACCAGAGCAAGTGTCCGACCCGCAGCGTCTCTGCGGCACAGCCAGGGCCTGAGAAGGAGGCCTGGGACTTGTGAGGAACAGACTGAACTTCCCTTACATTCCAGAGACACTGGTTGTGATGTCCCCGTGCTACAGAGCGGGGTGATGTGTTTTCCTTTCACCTTTCCCATTTTTTCCTTATTTTTAAAAATTAGTTGCTGTTTAATAAAGTGTATTTGCTTTGCGCCGTATGTAATGATCAGTGGGTCAGGGAAGCATCCAGTGCAGAGAGAGCACCCCAGAGCGGGGGACACCCTAGCCCCTGCCCTAAGTGACCATGACAAGGTTGGGGGTCGAGCCTCCCAGGAATCCTGGGCCCAGCCTTGTTGGGGTTACGAGGACTCGGCCACACAGGAGAGTGGAAGGGGAGCCCTTGCGGTCAGGCAGGCCGCTGAATAAAGGAAGTGGGAGCGAGGACTCAGCTCCTTTCACTAGCTCATTTCACGGGGGTAGTGTATAAGCCAGGAAAGTTCCCCACAATAGTGGGACCATTCCCCCGCTTACATATGCATTTCATAATTTTTATTTCTCTCTTACACTTAAATTTAATTCTTTGAGGTGTGAGTTCTAAAATGCCTAACCTGTCCTGGCTGGAGTAATTATCCCTAGGGTAACTTTTAAAAAGTATTTATTATATCTTGGTTTTTTGTTTCTACGGGTGGCGCACATCCGCACATTATCTCAATATGGTGCACATAAAATTCATTCTGCAGATGGATGGAAAAAATTAGAGGGAACACTGCTTAGCACTCTCCTAATGATATCGTGTTTTAGGAACTATTCTATAGTTCTCATTTCTTATTGTGGGTTTATTGGCGTGCTAAGTATGGAATAATGGCAGTGACTGGTACAAGCCTTTATCATTAACATGCTTTTTTTTTAAAATAGATCTAGTTTTTCATTATTAATCTTTATTTTTATTTTATTTCTTTTTTTTCCCTCTTTATATTTTGAGATTTATAAAAGGCAATTCAGTTATGCAGATACATAAATTACCACATAGTTGTCCACCTTTTTGAATTTGCCAAAAGTATTTAAAAAAGTCTGTAGTTCTCATGATTAAAAAGTTAACCTTTAAAATAAGAATTGAACATAAAATGATGTCTGCTTGCATCTGCAGACAGTTTGAAAAAATAATTCTACTCCCATTAAAGCTCACTGGGGTTTTGATGCTGGAGACTAATGAAGATAGTCAATAATATAATTCAAAGGATTTCATTGCCCATCATTTTAGCAGAAACATTAGGATAAGGTGCTTATCACTCATTATTGGATGTGGCAGGGACAGGGTGCAGTGGGGCAATGACCTGATGTTACGGTTCACTGGGATGAAGAATGAAGAATTCAAAACCCTCTCCCAAATTTAGTCACCTCCTGTTCTTGCCCAACATAATCTCCAGTGCAGTTGCGCATTTTCAACACACAAACCTGCAGTACATTGATAGTTTAGTGGCAGCATAAAATACATTTAACGTGAAAATAAATTACAATGGACATTGTGCTGACTGGTAGAGTGGTTCTGTTTCATGAAAGATATTGAAATTTGGCTTCATTCTGAATTGGAACAAAACCTGAAAATTTTGAAATTCTCCATGAAGGAAAATTCTGGGGAGGAAAAAATCATTTTGGGTCAATTGAAACATTTTAATTTTGACTTCTATTTTGGATTATATTATAATCTATAATACTAATACTCTAAAATAAACAATTCAAAACAAAAAGTCGTTTCAAAACAACAAATCAAAAAGTTTAATTCCCAAAGTATCAACATTGTTGGAACTCCCCCATCCCCCCCGAGTTCTGAAACAAAATTCTGGTGAACTGACCCAATTTCACAAAGCATTTTGATTTCAACGGCACATTCTGACCGAATATATTTCTGTCAAAGTTTCTCTGACCAGCTCTACTGATTGGACTGGTGTGCGGCCGGGGGGGCAGGGAACAGTATCTCATAATTCTGTGTTCCTGCTTCCTAATTTAGGCCTACCATGATACACAGAACGTGCGGTCTTGCTTGCACCATTTACCAACGTGAGAGTGTGAAAGAGTCTACACTTAGAGGCTGAGAAGCTATAAGAAGGTATTACTTACCTGCTTTAACTCATATATTCTTCCCTGCTCCTGTTAGATGCTTTTCTTGCTCCGCTCCTTTTTGCTGGTCCCTTGGCAATATCAGTTTAGATTTCCTTAGACAGAGAAGAAAATGGAGAGAGGATGCTGTGTTGGGGGAAGGGCAAGTTTCACGTTGATAAGCGAGTGAGAGTTTAAGTGACTATGAGACAATAAGTAGGTCTCGGCCATGTCTACATGCAGATGCTACCACCAGTTCAACTGAACGGATGTACGCATTAGCAGACTCCCCAGTGTAGGCAGGGACAGATTAAAGAATTTTGGAGCTGTGGGCACAATGGAAATTGCCACAAAATCCACTAAAACCCTTTGGCAAGCCATACGCGCCCCCCCACCCCTTCCAGAGGCTACATACTCTTCCATGGGACAACACCAGCTCTCACGGCACATATGCAGCAGCAAAAGCCTGAGCAGGCTTTGCTTCTAAAGAACCAGATCCCAGGGCAGGCCACAAGCTCCACATAGAGGATGCAGGAGCAACACAGTGAGATCAGGAAGGTGCAGTGGGGGTGGGGGTGTAGAGGGGAATTTGTCCCTTCCAGTACATGAGGTGATGAGTCATACAAAGTGATCAGGCAGCCACAGGTGGCCCCAGGGCTGCCAGCTACTCATCCATTTTTTTTTCCCAGTGGTTGGAGTCCCTTCTGAGGTAGGGCCCCCAAACAAGTGCACATTGGTTAATCCAGGCCCGAGTGTAGGCAGTGCTCAAGTGGTTTGCAGTGTTTTTAACTAACCTGAAAAGTATTTAAGCCTCAAGCCATCAGAGCCACAAATATAAGGGCTCTCACCTCCCTCCTGTTCATGCTCTCTGTATGTGTGTATATATATATCTCCTCAATATATGTTTCACTCTATAAGCATCCGAAGAAGTGGGTTGTAGCCCACGAAAGCTTATGCTCTAATAAATTTGTTAGTCTCTAAGGTGCCACAAGTACTCCTGTTCTTTTTGAGGATACAGACTAACACGGCTGCTACCCTGAAAGCTACCCTGAACTGGGAGTAGCAGCAGTTGGAAATTTTTTGTAGAATTCCCTCATGCAGACAAGGATCAAGCTGGTCTAACACATACCTTGATGTGTCTGGAGTAAACTACAACTTAGATTACTTCTAAACTTACTTGTGTCTGAATTTGGCCCTGTGTCGACTTTCTCTCTGCAAAGTACCTATGGAACTGTAGAATAATAAATAATCATGATTATAATAAGACAAAAAGTTGCAGAGTTCAGAAGTTGTATACAATATTGCAAGGGGCTCATTTCCGGCTAACCTACTGTATATCTTTGTAATCACAACTGAAAGCCACCATAAATGCAAGCACATTCATCTCTCTTAATTGATCTCCATGCATTTTATTTCTTTGCTTTGGAAGTAGGCCAAAACTCCTACACATTGGCATAGCATTAATCCAATGTAAGACTTAGCTCTCATTGAAAAAGCCTTTAATTTGTCTGAGACACCAATGCTAGACTCTGTGGTCCTCGTCTCAAATGTCCATGTATACAGAGGGTCTCTCCAGGTTAGAATAATCAGTTCTTTCTAGGGAGTTCCTCTCTATTTCTCTCTGTTGGTGGTAGTTGATGGGTCTATTTATTTTTATTGATAAGTCTCCATGCACCTTGTATGTTTGGTATAATTATCCCAAACTGTCCCGAGGATTGATGGGGCTGTGTAAAGTATTATAGCTTAGACCCTAGCCAATTCCTCCTCCATCTCTGACTAGGTCTCTCCAGCTCTGTGTATCCACAACACACTTGACTGCCTCCTGTCTTCCTGCAACTGGCCTTCAGCGTGTGGCCACATGCCTGGTCACCTACTGATGACAAAGACCTCTTTCTACCAGTAAGGCCTGGTCTACACTAACCCCCCAATTCGAACTAAGGTACGCAACTTCAGCTACATGAAAACGTAGCTGAAATTCGAAGTACCTTAGTTCGAATTTACCTCGGTCCAGACGCGGCAGGCAGGCTCCCCAGTTGACTTCGCGGTACTCCTCTCGCCGAGCTGGAGTACCGCAGTCGACGGCGAGCACTTCCGGGTTCAACTTATCTCATCCAGACAAGACGCGATAAGTCGAACCCAGAAGTTGGATTTGCTTGCCGCCGAACTACCAGGTAGTGTAGACCTACCCTAAGCCAGAGGGCTGAGCTAAAGGGGAGCAGAAGGCAGTTTGGGGATGGGGATGAAATCACTGGCCCTGGAATTAGACAGGACTCTGGATGAGGAATCAAGGATGGCACTCTGGCTGGTGAGTTGGGTGTTTGTGTGGAGGCAAAAAGAACAGGAATGCTTGTGGCACCTTAGAGGTTAACAAATTTATTTGAGCATAAGCTTTCGTGGGCTACAGCCCACTTCTTCGGATGCAATGAATGGCCCAACGCTGACATTTCATATCAATAGTCTCTTCAATATGTTTATTCACCATACCTTGATTCCTTTATTTATTTTATTACATTAAATAACTTCCCAGGATGCTCTCAATCAAAAGGAGTGTGTGTCAAGGGATGGGAAAATTCCCACTGAGGAAGAGGGATGGAAAACATTTGTTTCTTTCTTGTTTTATTTACATGTACAAAATTACAGCAAGGGGGTACATGGAAAATCCAAGATGAAGACAGGCAATGGGTATATGTCTTTTTAACTCTTGTTTTCTTTACTAAATCTCATATTGACTTTTTATGCCAGCCTTCTACTGCCCAGGAGCAATGGCAGAACTCAGTGTTTTTCAATGTGTCAATATTTAGTCTGTATCTGATTTTTCCTCCTCTTGTGACAATGTGTTGAATGTCACTTTAAAATTCAAAATGAAGAAGGCAGTAAAACCATACAATTGACGATGGTTGACGTCGTTTCTTTATCCAAAAGGGAAAACATGTATGTACAAGTAAAGGAACTTCTTAGTTGTGGTAAGCAGTGGTCTTACATATTTGGTAAATGTTGGTAAATGTCCATCTTGCAGTATGCACACAAACCAACCAAAAATATTTCTATCTATGATAATTGAAATTTACAGATAGGCAATGTAAGCAAAATGTTGCTTGAGAACTTATTAGAGTTTGATTTAAGGATCTTTACTTTGCATATTTTTACATGTGACGTTGACCATTTGTGTTTTAATGGTTAGAAAGCTTTAACTTTTTGAATCTTAACGTCTACTGTCATTTCATAATTATAGTCTGAGCCTCCCCATAATTTCCCATAACTCTTTTAACATTTGAATTGATAAAAATAAAAAACAGATGAAACCACAGAATTTTGCTCAACTGTGAAAAGTTAAATCAATACAAATTTTAAAAATGCTTAAAAATAAGCATCAATATTATCCATCTAAATTCTAAAAAATAAAAATGAATTCTGCCAAGCACACCAATATTCTTTGATAAAGTCAGTCTGACTCGGATTATAATGAGATGGTTGGTTTGGTTGGGTCAGGTCATTTTTTGATGTCGTGAGTAAAACAAACAAATAAAAAGCAGGCTCTCACCTCTATTTTAGTGGAAAATTTCCAATGTTTTTAGACCAGGGGCACCTGCATAACATTTAATTTTGTGGACTCCGTTGATAAACTGTTGGGAATTCTTACATCCTGTACTTCCATTCCACCCTTGAATCTTCCAAGTGGGTTATAATTAATAGTAAGAGAATGGAGGAAGACAAAATGAGTGTATCTATGCCTTCTGTATCATTACAGTATGACACCTCTGACCTATCGTCTTAATCGTTAAGATGGAAAGTACAGCCTGAATCATCCAAATCGGTCATACTCCCCATTTTTCCTAAAAGGTCATATTTCTCTTCCCCATCTTTTATTTTGTTACATGTTCTTGATTACCTGAAACCTCACTTGTCCAGTTTATCTCGCCTCCATAGCATTTGAGAGATGGAGACTTCAGCAGCCCTGATCAGTGATACTTTTCCCATCAATGAATATGCAATTTATGTGAGAAGTAAATGGGACCAATTCTAGCACATTGCAGTCCTACTGCGATTTAGGCTATTTGGTTGCCTACCACTTCTCTTATAATCATTCATTCAGTTTCTTGCACCCCACTAGAGGCGGCAAGGTGCAAAAGAAGCAGACAAAGGAGTAAGGGAAAGAGTGGAGGGCTTAGATGGCAAATTTAAATGCAGGCCAGCAGACAGCTCCAGAAAGTCCTTGCTGGCAATTCAAGCATCAGGAGCACTGCCAGAAGATAAAGTGCAGTGCAGCTAACTCACTCCACCCTATTATTATTGAAGACCTATTGACTGTACTCATAGGCTTTAAGGACAGAAGAGCCCATCATGATTATCTAGTCTCACCTCCTGCATATTGCAGGTCAGAGAACCTCGCCCACCCATTACTATATAGCCCATAACCTCTGGCTGTGTTACTAACATCCCCAAATCTTGATTGAAAGACTTGAAGTTACAGAGAATCCACCTCCCATTCTACTGTAGTTCAAACCAGCAAGTGATGCGTGCCCCACACTGCACAAGGCAAAAAACCCCTAGAGTCTCCACCAGTTTGACCTGAGAGAAAATTCCTTCTGACCCCAAATATGGGGATCAGTTAGACCCTGAGCGTATGGGCAATACTCACCAGTCAGACACCTGGGAAAGAACTCTATGTAGTAACTCAGAGCCCTCCCCATCTAGTGTCCCCATCTCCAGCCATTGGAGGTATTTGCTAACAGCAGTCGCAGATGGGCCTTTAGTGGGAGCATGATTAGGCCTTTGCTCTCTATGTGGTCTGGTTAAGTGAGGAACATGCAGATAACATTGTCTTCCTGTTGGGGCTACTCCCAGCCCAGAGCACTGCTGCCTCTGTCAGTTTCACAATGCACGAGAACCAGCCCGGGAAAGAAAGTAGTCACCATTTATTTACTATGGCTTTGTCTACACTACCACTTTTGTCGGTAAAACTTTTGTCAGTCAGGGGTGTGGAAAAAACACCCCCCCCGCTGGACGGAATTTTCACCAGCAAAAGTGGTCGTGTGGACAGCGCTATGTCAGTAGGAGACATAGCTAACCTCGCCCGTTGGGGGTTGTATAATTATGCAGGCAGGAGAACCCTCTCCTGCCGGCAAAGAGCAGCTACACAGGAGACCTTACAGCAGCACAGCTGCCGTTGCAAGGTCCATACTGTAGACATAGCCTATATCTTATGAGTGAGAGTCATCTGGTTTGGGCCTGCTTCCAGGATCATCTGACCATTCCGTACAAGAAAGGAAAGCCACGATTTTTAAAGGGCAGTAAAGGCATCATTTTTAAAGGAGATAATTTTCCTGAGAGTTTTAGTGCTAGGTGGAGCAGCTCCTTTGGTCATATAATACAGTCTTTATTTTGTTCTTCATAACATGTATCAACCGAACCATGCTCTAATAGTCATGTGCCTCGCCACACAGACTCTCAGACTTTTTCAGCAGTAGTTGACAGGTAGCGGCTGTGCATGTTGCATGCGAGCAAGAGACTGCAATGCTCCAGTGCCTCCATGGGCACCCTAGGATATCCCCCCCTCCCCTCAGTAACTGTTGGAAAACAACCAAAACTTCCCACTTTCAGTACCTTAAAATCATCTCTTTGGCTAGCTACCCACATTTCAGTGTCTTAAAATATCAGTCTGTGGCCAGATAACTACATTTTTACTATTTCCAAAACTCTTAGGTGCTCACACTTTGTATTAGATCATTTAAACCAAAGAGGATGTTGCCTAGAAAATATTGTCCAAAATTGTTCAGTATCTATAAATCTACAATATGCGGGCACCAATTTATGCAACAGCATCTTCAGCAAATTCAAACGGTCACTTACCTTAAGGTAGCACCTAAAGTCTACAACTGACAGCAAGGTTCTATTACGATAGTTGCTGTATGTACATGCAGTGGGAGACAGCCCTTAAGAATTTACAATCTAAAATAGACGAGACAGTGTGTGTTAAACAGAAGTATGGAGGGGTGACGTGACTTGCGCACAGTCACACAGCACATCAGTGGCAGAACCAGCAATAGAATACAGGTCTTCTGACTCTTGGGCCAGTGTATACATTTTGTGGGGGGTCTACCAACTAGATCTCTCCAGTGTATACATTTTGTGTGGGGTCTACAACACTGTTACCACTCTATTGATTTCCATAGTTACCATGTTAAAGTGAGTAAATTGAGACGATATCAACATATTAGTAATTTGAGGTGTCATGTTCAATGAAAGACCAACTATTTACTACAGTACTTTAGGACATGATCCGGAAAACCCTTAAGGGACCTTACCCCAGTTGAGAATTGTTTAAGGGAGCACTGGGCTGTGTTCTGTTCATGGCGTACACACAGAGAGTCAGAACAAATACTCTTCCTGAAAGGCTGCAGTATAACATTATTTTATTTCACAGAATCCAGAAATCTAACACACAACATCCAAATAGAGAGAGGGAGATCTGCTACCGAAGGCAAAGAGGTCCAACTCAACTTACCTTGTTCCAGACAACTCTTTTGCTGACTGAAATATGAGCACCCAGATCACAGGCTTCCTTCAGTGTCCCTTAGCCTGCAAGCAGGACCAGGAAACCCCTGAGAATTTAAAGTGATAGCTTGTAATTGTAACAGTTTTCAATACACTACAGTGGCCCCTTCCCTACTCCTGCTATGCTTCCTTCTGCTAGGAGAATTCTCAACTAGCCAGCTGTGCACATTCATACCACTCAGGCAATGCAAAGGGGACTGAACTGGGGTTGAAAATTTGGCCCAAAGAACCTATTTTCCCATAAAATAGTAATGAAGAATCAGTTTCAAAGTTAGTGTAAGGGAAGCTTGGAAAAATGTTTAAGAACATTTTTAGATTAATGTAAAGTTCCAAACCAATTCAAATTTCCCCAAAACTCTTCCTCCCCAAAAGGCTGCATTGCAGAACTTTCCTTGCACAGCTACGTAACTGATTTTTCCATTCTTCTAATGGCGAGGCATTTTCTTTCACACTTACTATATCAACATCTAACCAGGGCTCTACTGGAAAGTATAACTAAAATGGGAGTACCTGCATAGGAAAAACAGCCTCATTCACTAAATCCTGTAAAGTGGCCTTTTATGAGGTTACTAATAAAAGTTAAGCATTCACTTTTTCTACTTAATGCTTGTCTAATGAAAGACCACATTCCTGTCAGTCTTAAGTTGTACTCTTAAGAATCTTTGGGGGCTGATCTACTGCGGCACCTGGGGCAATGCGCCAAAAAAATAGAATAAAGTCATAGTAAAATACATGTACCTTCATGCCCATTCTGCATGCCAGCGGCAGCTCTGAATTAAACAGAATAGCTCTTTCAGATGAAAGATCCCCATGGGGCAATTATGCATAGCAGCAGGCCTTTTTTTGAAAAGCCAGGGAAGAACACTGAATAATACAAACTCTTCAGTAATATGGAATGTTGTCAACTCTCCAATTTTAGTGCAAATATTGTGATATTTGGTGCTTTTCTTAAAGCCCAAGCTTCTGGATTCATGTCATTCTGAGAATCTCATTTTTCATTAAAAAAAAAAAAAAAAGTTTCTAGCCCTCATGGTTGAGGACAAAAGCTTGAAAATCAAACCCACGTGCCCTGAAGTCTCAAAAACTGGAAGGCAAATAAAAAGCACTCCATTTTTAATTTTTTGTAAGTCATGATTTTTATGCCAATCATGATTTTTGAATGTTTGGGGCTGGCAGTGCTGAATAAAGACAAATTAGAATTCTCCACCTACAGTGTTAACCTAGAGCTGCCATTGGTTTCATATTTCTTTTCATAAAACAGGGGTTTTCAGTCTCGTGTCTTGGTCCTAAATAATGCCTATGAGAACTTTCACGATTTCATACTGCCCTCTCTGTGCACCAAAACTTCAAATTTGTGTTTTGCTTACTTCTTATGAAATTCATCCTGATTTCCAGAAATTGCTAAACCATTCCTTACACCTTAAGTTATTCGTGAAAAGTGATATTTTATGTTAATTTCAATGTAATTGATTTTCCTTGAGAGCACATTAGATTGTGCCAAAACTAGGTAGATTTATTAAAAATTCTATGGGGAGGATGCCCTCTTACAAAGAGATTTATTCTCTTCTAAGCAATTCGGTCAATAACTTCTGATCGTCCAATAAGTTATCACCCAGGCCACCTGGCAACTATCAGAAGAAGCCTTGTGTAAATCCCAAGGCTGCTCCTTCACATCAGCACCAGGAAGGCTGAAGGGAAAGTGTAACATTTTGGCAAAGTCATCTACGTCCATATTTTTTTTTTTTTTAAATGAATCATCTTTATTCCATCATATTGTGCACTAGTCTTTAATGAAGAGCCACAATCTTATTGATGTTGACTATGTCATTTCTTCCGCCTGTCTTGTTACCTCCCCGTCCTGTTGCCTCATGCATGAAATTGCCTTGTAAGCTCCTTCAGGTAAGGAACAGGTCTTCTCATCCGTACTGTGAGGCACCTAGCACACTTGAGTGTTGTAAAATAATAAATACTAATAATTACCCAGTGTTTGCAAGGAGCCATGAATTTTGTAAAAGAAAGAAAAAAAAAAGATAAGGAGTCTCTGAGCTCAAGAAATTTGTTTACTCTTCACTTCTGAACTATGTAATTTTATATGTACAATAGTTTAAATATCAATAAAATGTTAGTTTAAAATGCTGGACAGTTTCCTCATTCTTGTCTCTGCTTGCAAGGTGAACTTTTAGTAAACATTGCTGCAAGCTGGTCTTCACCTCCATGCCTACTTTAATGGAATTATGAATCACATGTCCTCTCAAACATTATCACAACAATGGATAACAGAACGTTAATGTGTACTGGAAAAAGACTAACTAAAAACTGTTAAGAAAAGGAACAATCTAATAGAAATACAGGAAAGAAGCGAAGTCAAGTGTGTTTGCTGAAGAATTAAATTGTGTGCAAAGCTAATAAAACTAACTCAAACTAACTGTTCAAGTTAAAATCTTGTTCTCTTAAAATGAAGTCACAGGTTTTACAGCTACTAAACTTCCATGCACTCTGGCTGGCCTCACAGCATAACGGATCATATGTGCTTTTCCCACAAGAGACAGAATGTTCTGATCTGAATGATTGGCTCCTTTAGAACAGGAGGAGGAGTGGTGGTGGTGGTGGCAGAAAAGGGAAATGCAGCATTTCTTCAACCCAAGGGGAAACATTTAAATGAATTCAACATGCACAATCCCCTGCACAGCATTAACATTCCAAAATAGGAAAGTAGACAAAACTTGGCAGAGACATGCATATGATAAATAAATAATCTAATTCCAACAAATGTTAAAGAAACTTACCTATGCAACATGTAGCTCTCAGCTACAGAAGCCCGGCAGTTTCTATAGGTGTTACAATCCTGACAGACCACAGCTTTAAATAACTCCTGCCTCCAAATTTCCCAACAGAAGTATTGTTTGTAGGAAACACATGACAATAATAGCTTTAGCTAATGACAGTAAATTCAGAATAAGGCTCAAGACCTCATTTGTCTCTCACCAGTTTTGCACCAGTGTAACTTCACTGACTTAAATGGAGTTACCTTTGATTTAGACCAATGTAAGATGAGAATTGGGAACTGTTTTTTGTTATACAATGTGTTGATTTTTTTCAAGCTAAACTTCTAGTATCAGAAATATAACGTTTGTCTAAAATCATTACCTTACTCATAACCTGGGGCATGTTACTGAAAACATGGAAGGTTTCATGACTCTAGGTTGCTTAAAACGGTCCTCATTCTGCCTAAACTTGATTAGGATCTGTTCTACCTATAAAATCCCATTCACTTGAATGCTTGTACAGGTGTCTATAAAAAGGTGGTAGAGAAGAAGACAGTTTGGCAAACTGGAGTCTGATTCTGACTCAGCCCCTTAGTCTGGAAGTTTTCCTTGCAATAGGTGAGTGGGTCACAGTAGTCAAGGAAGGTAGAGAAGGTCAATAACTGTTACAATAGAGAAGAGGGAAGAGAGGGCAGGAGTAGGGGACTTAGAGCAAATCTATACTACGGCTGAGTAGTATAGATGTTGACAGATTAGAATTTATGAAGCGCTGGATAACGGGCCAAGGAAGAGAGGGCGGGTGAACAATGCTAAAAGAGACACAGTGGTAGTCAGATAAGGAATTCAGCAATGGAAAGTGAGCGGGAGAGCTGATCCAGGGTCGCAAGGTAAGCTAAGAGAGGAAGTGAAGGAGAAAGGAGGCTAGTGAGTCAGGTAGGAACTTTTATCTGTACAAAGTTCTAAATTATACAGTTTCATTTTTTATAAGGCCCTAATATCACAGAAAATCTTCATTTTTGCTCCCTTGGACAGTCTGTGTATATCAGCAGGAATCTATTATGTGAAAGGATCAGGGCACAAACAAAAAATGTCCTCATTCTTATTTGTAGGACAGTGATTCTGAAGCCTATTGCATATACAGGTCTATAAAAGACACTGAAGCATACAACATTTAAGTTTTTTTGTTTTCCTCTGTGATTGGATGATTTGTGTGTTTTTCAACATGGTCAGTGATATGTCAACAAACTTAAGACTGGAGGTGTGCAACACCTCCCAAGGCCCCACTATAGCAACGCCTCTGGCTCTGAAACCGAAGTTTGGCACTAAGATTGCTCTCAACTTGAATAGAGAATTTTAGGCATGAAACCTCTGCATTTTGGAAACCTATTTGCCTCAGAGAACTTTGGGACTCCATGATTCTCTGAAAAAAGAGGCAACAGTGTGTCCAAAGCTGCCAAATGCCTCAGTACCACAGGGTAACCAGAATTATATATAATGGTTTGGAGTCTAAAGTCCCCGAGTATGACTACAGCTCAAGCACGCTACCTATAGCTACCCTAATGAGCGTGGGAACAAGGGAAATGAAGCCCTATTCATGTGGAGAAGACCAAGGGCTTCAAATTTTGTTAGGAGGTGATTTCTTGGTGAAAAATCACTTATTTTTTTTATTCAGAGCCACAGTGGAGACTTCTAGTAAAGGAAATTTTGGGAGAACCAAAGATGTTGCTGAGATGATCAGGAGACTACAATATGTGGGGAGTTCCTTTGTAGCTTAGTCACAGGAATTGATCACTGGGGATATGTTGGTCACACAAAATGCTTCCTCAGTGGTCTAAAAGGTATAGAACAGTAGAATTGTGCGTTTCTTCCAGACCCACATAAAGGTTCACAGTAGGCCTGTCAAGCATTAAAACAATTAATAGTGATTAATCGTGCAATTTAAAAAAATTAATCACGATTAATCACACTGTTAATAATAGAAAACCATTTATTTAAATATTTTGGATGTTTTCTACATTTTCAAATATTTTGATTTCAATTACAACACAGAATACAAAGTGTACAGTGCTCACTTTATATTTATTTTTATTACAAATATTTGCATTGTAAAAACAAAATAAGTAATATTTTTCAATTCACCTAATACCAGTGCAATCTCTATCATGAAAGTTGAATTTACCAATGTAGAATTATGTACAAAAAATAACTGCATTCAGAAATAAAACAATGTAAAACTTTAGAGCTTAGAAAGTCCCCTCAGTCCTACTTCTTGTACAGCCAATTGCTCAGACAAACAAGTTTGTTTACATTTGCAGGAGATAACGCTGCCCACTTCTTGTTTACAATGTCATCTGAAAGTGAGAACGAGGGCATCACAAGATATTTACGTGCCAGATAAAGATTCATCTGTCCCTTCATGCTTCAACCATCATTCCAGAGGACATGCTTCCATGCTGATGACGGGTTCTGCTAGATAATGATCCAAAACAGTGCAGACAGACGCATGTTCGTTTTCATCATCTGAGTCAGATGCCACCAGCAGAGGGTTGATTTTCCTTTTTGGTAGTTCAGATTTTGTAGTTTCCGCATCACAGTGTTGTACTTTTAAGACTTCTAAAAGAATGCTCCATACTTTGTCCCTCGTATTTTGGAAGGCATTTCAGATTCTTAAACTTTGGGTCGAGTGCTGTAGCTATTTTTAGAAATTTCACGTTGGTACCTTCTTTGCATTTTGTCAAATCTGCAGTGAAAGTGTTCTTAAAATGCAACAGAGGGTCCTGTGGCACCTTAGAGACTAACAGAAGTATTGGGAGCATAAGCTTTCGTGGGTAAGAACCTCACTTCTTCAGATGCAAGAAGTGAGTCTTGCATCTGAAGAAGTGAGGTTCTTACCCACGAAAGCTTATGCTCCCAATACTTCTGTTAGTCTCTAAGGTGCCACAGGACCCTCTGTTGATTTATACAGATCCAGACTAACACGGCTACCCCTCTGATACTTGTTCTTAAAATGAACAACATGTGCTGAGTCATCATCTGAGACTGCTATAACATGAAATATATGGCAGAATGCGGATAAAACAACAGGAAACATGCAGTTCTCCCCCAAAGAGTTCTGTCATAAATTTAATAAATGCATTAGTTTTTGAACGAGCGAAGTCAACATGGAAGCATGTCCTCTGGAATGGTGGCCAAAGCACGAAGAGGCATATAAGTGTTTAGCATATCTGTCATGTAAATACCTTGCAATGCCAGCTACAAAAGTGGCATGTGAATACCTGTTGTCACTTTCAGGTGACATTGTAAATAAGAAGCTGACAGCATTATCTCCTATAAATGCAAACAAATTTGTTTCTCTTAGTGATTGGCTGAACAAGGATTAGGACTGAGTGGACATGTAGGCTCTAAAGTTTAACAGTGTTTTGTTTTTTAATGCAGTTATGTAACAAAAAAAAATCTACGTTTATATGTTGCACTTTCACGATAAAGGGTTTATACTACAGTATTTATATGAGGTGAATTGAAAAATACTATTTCTTTTATCATTTTTACAGTGCAAATATTTGTAATAAAAAATAATATAAAGTGAGCACTACATTTTATATTGTGTTATAATTGAATTAAATATATTTGAAAATGTAGAAAAATATCCAAACATATTTAATACATCTCAATTGGTATTCCACTGTTTTACAGTGCAATTAAAACTGCGATTAATTGCAACTAATTTTTGTAATCATGATTAACTTTTTTGAGTTAATCGCGTGAGTTAACAGCGATTAATCGACAGCCCTAGTTCATAGACTCCAAAATGGGAATTGCTGAAATAGGTATCTTTGAGAAATAAGTTTATGGCCGGATTCTTGTCTTGCGCCAGTATAAATGATTATACAAGGTGCAAAGAGTGCAAAGAGAGGAAAAACTCTGCCAAATCAGAATGGATGAGAAGTTTGGCATAGGAAGTGCACTGTCATCCTGCTCGACTTTAGCTTGAATTCATTAGAAATAGGGTTCAACACTTGTTTAGACATGTCTTAGCCAAGGCAAATATACTATAACAGTGTAATTAGATTTCAGCAATGAAATCACACAGAGATTAACCAAAAGGATTTAGACAGACTTGCCAAATGTCACATATCTCACGTGACACTTACAAATCTCCCTTTGATGTCAAGCTGCGTAGCAGCTGTAATATCATGCACAGCTGCAGGAGAGCAAGACAACAAAGGAAATGCTGCTAGCCCCTTTGGGTTGTTAGGAGTAAGAGTAGCAGCTTCTCCCCCCATGCTGCTCATACACTGTGTCCCTACTTCCTTCCCTCCTAAAAGGGAGCAGTAGTTTGAGAGTCTTCTTCTCACAGCCTAGGCCTTGCTAACCATGACTGAGCCTCCAGAATCTCCAACCACAAGTCAACTTCTGTCAGAAGCTCCACCACTATGCTGCCTGTTCCCTAAACCTCATCCTGTGCCAGCTGCTACCTGGGGGTCTGCCTCTCATGGCTCCAACCCTCAGGATGCTACAGACACAGCAGAAGGAAACTTACATCACCCAGAGGAGGAAAAGGGGGACTGTGCAGATGCAGAGAACACAAGTGCTCATGTTAAAGTCCTCATGATAAAAGGAACCCCTGCCCATCAGTCAACGTCTGTATAAACAAGTTGTTTTCCCTGCCCTTACCTGACCTTGCTTGGGGGCATGATGCATCTCCTGATGATGGAGCTGACTTGCAAATTCTACAATTGCTGATGTGGGTCCCCGAGATGGCTGCCGGAAAAATTGAGATCTTGCTCGTATTGGAGGCATGATCATCCTGAAGGTGAGGGCGGCTAGAGTTCAGATCCTTTCTGAAAATCCAATATGCTGTGCAGCAAAACAGAAAGCAGCATCTGACTACATATTTATCTACATCTTTTGGTGCCTAAATAACTTTGCAATATGGCCCTCCATGTATCCAACAAGAAACTGACGACTACGGGGAACCTTTGGTGTTATGGAAATTCCCATCCCACCAATCCATTAAGCGTGAAGGGAAACTTTTCACCGGGGGAAAAAAACCAAGTAAATAAGTAGCCCCTAAAAGCTAAGTCTGGCATAGACTGATACATCTACCAGGGGAATAATACTAATGCCTCCTCCACCTCTCTCCCTTCTCTGTTCTATTCACTAAGCTGCAGCCAATGCTACCTTCCTTGCCTGTCATGCTGAATGTAACACACTTGTTCCGGATCTGAGCTCCCAACTCCCATAATTTATTTCCTTCTGAATCCTCAACAAGGTTAAACTTCCTCACACTCTACATGGTGCCATCTGTGCTTTCATCTTGGCTCGCTCCACACACACTCTAGTTAGTTTACTTATTTTAATGAAAATGCACCTTTAATGTTTGCATTTCTCATGCAGGTCTCTATAGCTGCAATAGCCTCCCTCCTCTATTACACCAAATAATCTCACTCCTCTCCTTCAAATTCCCACTATGGAGTTTTTGTTATATCATTCCACCAGTAACAACTCACCCTTGTTCTTGCTTCAGCTCATGTCCCTTTAATTTAGCCTTCCAACACACTGCATGCCAACTCAACTGCATCACCCTTCACTTTGATACTAGACTGCATGCTTTCTTACGTTTTTGAAGTACCCAGCACACCAGTGCTGCTGTTATGATTAAACAAAATAAGGAGCCTGAACAATTTAAATTCGCTAACCTTAAAAGTTCTTTTGTTTTATCATCTCCTCTGTCTCTGATCTTTTGTTGTCAGTTCCATGTTGCCTCTGGCCCCATGTCCAAGGTACACCCCTCTCCCCCAATATACCATTCTTCTGTTCCACTTAATTTGCATTGTTTCCCCCCCGATCCCTGTTCTATTCTGGCTTCTAATACATCTTTTTCCTATTCTTCCCTACCACCAAGTGCCCAGTCTCTTCCTTTCTCCCTCCCTCCCTAATCACTCTGGGTCTTCCAAATTCCTTCCATACCTCCCTCTTTCCACAAGGTCCCCAATCTTTTCACCGCTATTCCTGAGGTCCCAAGCTGTTCTCTCTGTAAGTTCCTATAATTCTTCCCTTCCCACCACCCTGAGGCTGAAATTGGGTGATAACTTAAATCCATTAAGTGCTGTACTCCATTCCAGAAAGCAAAATTCCTAGAAATATGAAGGGAAACTTTTCACAGGGGGGAAAAAACCCTAGTATGGGACATTCTCTCAGAACAGAAGAGGAAGCATGCAATCTCCTTAATGGGGATAGGCAACCTTCCCCATTTTCTCTCTAGGTGCTGGCCCTTCCACATCTAGAAAACAAACTAGCTACCACCATATACATAGGCACACCCCCATCCTCACCTACAAACATGCTCCATTCTCTACACACACACCACCTTCTGGGTACATTTACACTGCAACGAAAGACCTGTGCAGCTGGCCCTCTTCAGCTGACTAAAGCTCATGTGCCTTAGGCTGCAGGGGTATAAAACTGCTGTGTAGACAATCGGGCGCAGGCTGGAGCCCAGGCACTGAGACCATGCGAGGCGGTGAGTCGCAGAGCCCAGGCTCCAAATGTCTACACTTCAATTTTATAACCCCGTAGCCTGAGCCGGAGTTAGCTGACCCAGGCCAGCCAAGGTTCTTTTATCGCAGGGCAAATGTACCCTATGACTCATCTGCATTTCTGTCCCTCCCCAAGACTCCCATTCTTCAATTTCTGCCCCCAGTACTCAAGGTTTCCTTAACTGTCTGCCCTCCTTCTGCTCAGTTCTCCCCCTCATCTATATTTCCCCAGATCTCTGCCAGTCTCTCCAGTTCTCTCCTCCCGTCCTACACTAGTTCTCTGCTCTCCTCCCATTTTGTAGCCACCAGTTTTGTCAACCCCTGCCCTGTCCAATTTGATATTAACCTCCCCCAGGCCTCTGTCCAACCTCAGTTTTCTTTCAGTTCCTTATGGGAATGCCACAAAATCCCCGAGGGCTAGTAGGGCACATGTGTGCTACTAGCTTGTCCAGAGCAGGAAGAAGAAATGGGGATCCCTGGGAACTCTTTTGGAAGGGAGGCAGGATTTGCAACAGGCAGAGGCAACGCAGCTCTAGCCATACTTTAAGGCAGTGGTTCTCAAACTTTAACAACCTGGGAACCCCTTTCACTAAAATGTCAAGTCTCACGAACCCCCTAAAAATGAATATTTCCAGGGATTTTCTCCTCTACCTGCACATAAGTTATAAAAGCAGTGATCTTGGAAATATAAATTTTGTTTTTATGACATGCTTATTACACACTATTTATTATTTATAATTACAGTATTTTTATTACATTATGAAAACGGCAACACTCTTACAAGCTACAAAAGTGAGATCTTGGATCACTTTGAATAAGCTTGTTATAAGACAAGGCTCTTATGTTTCATCAAGGAGTATCAGATGTGAAACAGCATGAAGGTATCTAAGAAGCCAACTCAAAGAGTTCCTCCTAAACAAGCATTCAGGTCTTGAGCAGTCCAGAAAAACAACGCATGTTGCAACAAAGCTTAAACTTGTTCTTCATAATGATTTTAAAAATACTAGCTGCCTATTTAATTTTAAGAACAGCAAAAAATATCCGCCTCCCTTTCCATTTCTTATAAGGAGTCTTGAAGTTTAAATCTCCTCAGTGTGATAGATATGCTTGCTTTGATCTGCTGAGCTCTTGGAAGTCCAGGGGCTCCGGGCTGCTGGCCCCATGCTGCCTGGAGTCCCTGGGGACAACTCTGTCCGCCATTAGGAAATTTCCCCCCCCCCGAGAACCTCCTGTAACATTTTGCGAACCCGTTTGGGAACCACTGCTTTAAGGCATGCTAGGACCCTTGGCCCAGCCCCAGAGTTCTGCCGATTGACTGCCACGCTTTAAATTCATCTCAAGCTTCTTTTCAATATCCCCTTTCCATTCTGCTCAAAAGCATGGAGGTTAGTATGAACGGGTCTGATTTCCAAACCCCATGATATTTTTCCAAAGGACATTAAAAAAAGTCATTAAAAATTATTCCTGCTCTTTACTATTTAGTGTTATCTTAACTTACCTGTATTACAATACATAATTACCATTCAACATCTGTCTTTCTTCAGTCTCTGTTGCATTCTAGGATTAAAACAGGAATATGCTGAATAATAAACTAATAACTGATCATAGTCTTAAAAAAATTCTTTAATATAGCTTGTTACTGAATATGCAGTGAAGTGTTTGATAGTTTTACAGCTCTGTATTAAATACGGAATATACAAGAGGCACATGAGAACTACTTAAATCACCATTTTATTTTTCAAATTCAAAAACAATTAACTGTATTTAACACGTTACATCAACAGATTTAAAATATCATGCTCTATTTAAATATTTGACTGACAACAATGTATACAAATAAAATGTTACACAAATATATTTAAGAAAATGGTTTGGTCTTCAATCTGAACAATAAATAGACAGGCACTCCATATACACACACACAGAAGGGATCACTACTTAGAACAAATTCTCATATAAGCAACATGTGGAAATATGGCAAGAAAAGATTTCTGGAGTTTTGGGAAACATGTTGTATGACACTTCATGCAATTTCCAAATCTCACTTTCAAAATTTGAAACGCTTAAGATGTACACTGTTCTAAGTTTATCATCAGTTTATAGAAGAGATCCAAACCAAGCTTTCCTGAGTGATGTGCAATTTCAGACTTCAGTTATCCATATCAAATCAAGCTACCTGATGATTGTTTTTAACACCAATACAGAAAACAAGGAACGGCCAGAGCAGCCTTTTATGTAAATAAAATGAGTGACAGAAGAACTTTGATTTGTAAAGCTTAACTGAAATTCAAGACAAAAATCTGCCTATTTGCAAAGTCCAACATAAAAGCTATCCTCTCCCATACATGTCCAGCTCTTAAATGTTATCCCATTTGAAATTATATTGTGATTTTATAAGATATAAAGTATCAAAAAAAAGGTAGAGATTTAGTATCCTTTCAGATACAGACAGACATATTTTGCACAGCAGATCACATTTGAATGAGAGAATACTGTTCAGGAGTAGCATAGGATAGAGGAAGAGTTACGAAATCAAAAAAACCTTTCAATAATTAGTGTAATTTCTAAAGTTTTTTTTACTTTGTGTAAAAATTAGACTTCCCCAATTTCTGAATTTTTAAGTTACAAATGCTATTTCACACAGACAGGTTTTCTCAGGAAAAAAAAAAGTCACTGTTTACAGTTTCTACCACCACAATTAAAATAAGATGCACTAGCAATGAAAAGTGGGCAATCCATGCTTTCAACATTATGGTGACAGCTAACCATGAATCAATGAAGAATTATTAGTTATAACTTCTGAAGTCTATTTTAAAATTTGTAGATGAAATATTAAAACATAATAACCGCTAGGACAGTGGAAAGATTAGGATTAAGTCTTCATGCCATACTCTCAAAAATGTGTTAGTCTAGTATTATTTTTACTTTTAGAAGTACTGGACAAATGTTTCTAGCTAATGATTTTTAAGGTAAGTAACTTTAAAAACCATTAAGAGAAAACAAAGAGGAGTTTTAATGGTTCAGTGAAGAAATTAGACCCAATCTTGGAAAATAAATTGAAGACACTTATGCATGTTACTTTAAACATTTAACAATTTAAGTGTGGATCCTGCAAGCGTGTCCAAATCTTAATCATTTCTTGAGGTTTTCTGCTATGTACTAACATTAAGTTTGTGTAGGAACATATGTTATTCCTGTGTTTCTCTTCAATATCAAATGTTTTGAAGCCTTTGTGTTTTTCCGGAGCAAGCCCAAGTTTCTGAAGGCACATTCCAGTATAAACGTCATCAATAGGATAGAGGAGGACCTGGTCAGATGCATTGTTCAGTCTTAATGCCAGATCACCAGAGTACAGAAACCCACCACCTCCTGCATATGGAGGATAAGAACCTTCATAAACACTTTCTGGAATGTAGTACTTTAATTTTTTTTCTCGATGAGGTCCAGCATCTTTGATCACATCACCTATAAATAAGTCTTTGGCTTTGTCCTTTGATAAACTCTTCAAGTAATCCAGGATCTGATGGGTATTCACAAAAACATCATCATCCCCCTTAAAAATAAACTGGGCATCTGGACACGTGCTGCTGACCCATTTAAGAAACAGCACCTCTTTCAGAGTCAAATTGAAGAAAGTGTCTCTGTAGTTCCAAAGAAGAATGTCTTGGTGGGTTTGACTCTCAAATTTCAACATGTCTGAAAGGTCAGGAAAGTTATCTTCTGGAGGGGTCTGTCCCAACAAAAAGACCCTTACAACGGTTACATCCCCTGATTTTATTTCTTTACCCCAAGATTCCCTAATTGCTTGCCTTCTATCAAAATGTGGTATAAGTGACTTGATAGCCAGCAGCAGGAAAGGTTTATGTTTGCACTTGTTTGGTTGATCCACTAATAATGAATAATTTCTACATCTTAAATAAAGCAGGAAGTCTTTAAATCTGTCTGGCAACTTTGCGAAGTCATTAACCTCTGAAGTTACTGATGGATCAGGGTCACAGGAAATCAGAACACTAGTATTAGAAATTAAGGTTTCTTCCACAGTCATATTGGAAAGCAAGGTCAAAATGGGGTTGTACAAGAGTTCCAGCTTCTGTTGCTGTTTGTTCCAATAGGCCTTGTGAGGAGTGTATTTCCTCCAGAATTTGCTGCTGGGTATTATAACCTGTCCTTTTGTATTCTTCTCTTGACCACCACTTTTGGAGACTTCCACAATCACATAAATAAAAAAGTTTACCATCATCAGAATTCCCAGCAGCCTTAGTCTTCTGCGTCCAACACTCATTTCTCATATCTGAAAAGAAAAATGACGGTTAGATTTTATTCAATCTTTTCCAAACAGGTTTCTAATTTCATAGGAATACAAGAGGTTTTTTTTACCACTTCTAAACCTCAAGTGTACAAAAGTCAGCAAACCAAGAGTTGACATTTACACACTGAAAATGAAAAATGAGTTTGGCACCCTCTAATATACAAGCTTTCTCTTGCAGCTAAAGGGGTTTTGGTTCCATTAGAAATGGAAAGTTTGTCAATCAAGAGAACAAGCAATGATGGAAAGTTTTGTTTGACTTTCTAAAGCAGAATAAAGCATTTGACCATGCATCTAAATTATTAGCAAGTGATCTCTTTCCAAAAAGATTTACATGAGATAAAATGTTTGACTATACAATAATCAAGGCTTGAAAATTCATTTGCCCTCAGCAGCTGGTAAGCTTTTCCTTGGTAATAAGGTGAGCCTAAGGCTGGGTTGGTTTGAGAGAATAAGGTTGGGTGGGGTAGGGTTTTTTGTTTTGTTTATTTTTTGTCTTTTTGTAATTAAGTCTCTACCCCTTATGGTTGTGACATCCTTCCAAATGTGAACCGCTGCAGAGCTCAATTTTCGAGTCTGCAGTTTGTCACTGCCCCTCGCTTTCCCAAGCAGAAGCCAAATGAAATTGACAAGCTTGGCCAGTTTCAAAGCTGCTATTCAGCTCCATGTAGGCAGCAGTGAACCTTGTTTATAATTTTGAATTTCATTCTCCTGCTGGGGAAGAAAAGTGAGTTGTACCAGAAAGCAGTACTAGAGTAATCTGTAGGAGAGAACTACCAAAAAGAATAAAGGAGGGGCAGTATAGGAAGCCACTTTCCTAGTATGGCAACCAGAAGGGTAGGGAAAGTAGCTAAAACCCTCCTTAACTCCCTTGCAGGGAGGATTTACTACTCTTCTTCCCTTCCACCGGCACTCTCCCAGGAAGCTCTTGAGAAGAAGAGAAATTGATCCCTCTTCCTTCTAGCAGCTAGACAATTCTGGGAATGAAAGCTTTGAGTTTCTCAGACATGAGAGGCTGAGATGAAAGATGAGAAGTATCTATAAGGCTGGTTGGAATTCCTGTGCCTTTCCTATGCTGTAAGCTGAGCTTCTCATCAGGATGTTGTCCCCAAACTCACTAGTACTCCCTCCTTTCCCTCAAACATATCTTTTATACTAGCCTCTGAAAAACAGTAAGAGCCCTGTGGATTCTATAACTGAACCCAAACTAATTTCACATTTTTTCTGTAGTTCTATCAAAAAAAGATTAAACAAAATAATGAGTTAACAATTTACATTATAAACCTTGCAGCAACAGCTTGTCAACACTATTAAGGACTTGTGTAATATACACAAACGCCCCTACCTAACAATACCCACATTATGCAAACTACATGAACATTCTAAAGAGACACCAACATAAGTGGGACATTACCCAAAACATAAGACCATATCAAATTATACATCAAAAATTTTAGAAAAATAGTGTTTCTTTCATTTTCTAAAGAGCTAACAAAGACACCCAAGCTAGCAGCAGCCAATGTAATGGGAAAGAGAGAGACCTGCCATGTCCCTTCCTATCCCCCTCCCCAGAGGGAGCACCAGAGTCAGACAAGAGAAGCCATAGAACAGACCTTATTCAAGGTTGTCAAGAAGATTATTTTTTTCCTTTTCTTAAAGACACAGTACCTACCAAATAGTTTTCTTCCCTCCTCTGGCAGGAGTCTTAAAACAATAATCTACCATCACATAATATTGTTTCCAAGCATATATTTTCATCTATCATATGAAATGAAACAAATACTTTTTAAGCTTTGAATGTGTTGGCCAGATATTTTATCTAATTTTCTCCACCCATTACTACCTTCTTCTTGCTGTGCCTGTTAGTACATCAAATTACACAAGTAACACAAAATACCAGTTAATAGTTTACATCAAGGATTCTCAAACATCATTGCACTGTGACCCCCCTTCTCACAACAAAAATTACTACACGACCCCAGGAAGGGGGACTGAAGCCTGAGCCTGCCTGAGCCCCGCCACCCCAGATGGGGCAGTAAAGCCAAAGCCCTGCCAGCCTGGGTGAAAAAGCCAAAGCTGAAGCCCCAGGGCTTCATCCCTGGTTCGGGGGTGGGGGGCGCTGTAACCTGAGCCCCGCCCAGGCCTGAAGCCAAAGCCCCAGGCGGTGGGACTTGTACTTCAGCTTTGGCCCTGGGAGGCAGGACTCAGGGTTCAGCTTCAGCCCTCGGCCCCAGCCAGTCTAATGCCAGCCCTGGCAACTCCACTAAAATGAGGTCGCGACCCACTTAGGGGTCCCGACTCACAGTTTGAGAACCGCTGGATTACATTGATGCATATAGAATCCAAAAAAGATGAGGTATTAAAAAACAAAAACAAAAACAAAAAACGAAACTGTGCTAGAGATCACTGAAGACAAATAATTTATCCTCCAATATGGTCTGGGAAGTTGTAGCACAAGTTACCACTAATATAATAACTGCTTGGGACTCAAAGATTGACAATATGGAAACCAAAACAGACAAATAAGAAATAAATGAGCACTATAAGGAAGTGCAAGAATGTGTTTCAGGGATGAAAGGCGAACTACATTTCGGATAACTAAATCAGACAGCTGGAAGACTGAGAACCAAATTAGAAGGAAAAAAATCTAAAAGTGGATGGTAAGCAACTTATATTCTCCTTTGAAAATTTCACTCTTGCTGCACATAAAATGTAAGTGAAAAAATGATAGGATTAAAATAGGACAAGCACAGAAAGCCAAACCACTCTTGGAAACAAATGGAAAACTCACAGCGTTTACTAGTCAACAACCAAACCTGCCCACCATAATAATTTTCAGGGCTGGGCCTGTCTGACTTTAATTCGCCCCTTTGTGTGTATACAGTATGATACAGTCAATTATTTTATTGAATACTATTTTTCCCCCTCACGGGACTCCTGCCTCATTCAGTGCACAGGATGGACCATGCTCTCAATGAGCACCTTTTCAATATTTTGTTTTCTCCTCGTTCAATGTGTGGCCCCACACAGTTCAAACCCTACTCCGAAGACAGAATTCTTGATTTCCTCATGGGCTTTTGCTATGGTGCTCTTCATTATAGTATCAGAGTGCTTCAAAAGGATTAATGAATTTATTTTCACAACACCCACCAGGTATGGCTATGGGGGTGGTATTATTCCCATTTTACAGATGAGGAATTAAGGCACAGAGAGATTAAGGTCAAAAGTGACTACTAATTTTGGGTGCCCAATTTGAGAAGCCTCGGATCAGATTTTGCGGAGTACTTCATTGCAGCTGTGGGCTAGTGTACACCGGCAGCACTTGCATAGTCACAGCAGAGTGCTGAGAGAGAGCTCTCCCAGCACTCTGAAAAACCTACCTCCACAAGAGGCGCGGCTCCCAGCACTGGTGCACTGTTTACACTGGCGCTTTATAGTGCTGAAACTTGCTGCACTCAGGGGGGGTGTTTTTTCACACCCCCGAGTGAGAAAGTTGCAGCGCTGTAAATTGCCCGTGTAGATAAGCCCTGTGAGTGGTCAGCACTTCTGCAAATCAGAATCTATGGTCTCAAGTTGGGCATCCAGAAAGTGAGGCACACCCAACTGGCAACCACATGTAAAAAGTCTGATTTAAGTGACTTGCCCAGTGCCACACAAGAACTCTATGGCAGAGGTAGGGATAGAATCCAATCTTCCAGAGATTGCCGGGCTCTTCAGCCAGCTTGCCAGGGAGCCGGGGGGTTAGCTGGTCCAGGAAACTGAATTTTTCAAAAAAGTTTCTGTTCTGTAGAAAATTTCTCATTTCTGACGTTTCGTTCTAAATCAGACTCAAATCCATTTAATAAATGTGACTTTTCCATGGGATGGAAATTCCAGTTCCTGCACAGCTCTATTCACTACACAACCGTGATTCACCTCTAGAGCAGGTCCATCTTGTGCACTGATTAAGGTGGGATGCTGGAAAAATATAGTAAGTCATCATGTAATTAAAGACTGCATCATAATATCTATGTACAAGAGGAGTGAATTAAAGTTACACAGGCAACCTTAATTCTGGTATTCCCTAACTTTTAAGTGCTTGCGTGTTTGCCTTTGCAATCATAATGTTCTTTTAATGTAATTTTTTGGTATTTAATTTCCTAGGATTTTAATAAAGTAAATTGTTTAAACAGATTCCATCACGTAGCATCACATTAACACACACACACCCACGGTTCATCAGCAGAGTTGGAATCTCTAGAAATGCCGCCACAGACCTTTGCCACTTGAGCTAAGAGAGAAACTGATGGCAATAATATATTGTTATCTTCTATGTAGACCAGCACTAGAGGGAGGTGGCACACTTTGTCAGTGGGTTTTACAGATATTTGCTGACAGCAGATAAATGGTGAAACTCAGGCTCAGAAAGGAAGGGTGCTTTACTAAGCATGTGTGAACTACAATTTCCCCCCCCCACCCATCAAGTCTTAACTTAGCCAAAAAAATGATGGATTTTCACAGGAACAGCAAAAGGTACATCCTTGACACAAAATCCCTGCTCCAAAGCAGGGCTAGAGCTTCTCAAAGAAAAGGTCACCAGAATTTTAGCATTGCAAAACAACATATTTTCCCCTAGCCTTGTTCTTGGAAAAAGCCAAACTATTTTGGCTGACACTTTCCAAAAACAGTCAACCGAGGTAGACACCAAGCATGGATAATTTCCGTCCAACTGGTTAAACTCTGGCAACACGGTAAGCAACTGAAAAAGGGTCTTATCATGGGAAATGTTGGTCAATCTTAATAGTCAGTATTGCTGGCCCCCCATCTATATTCACATCAGCAAATTTCATAAGAACTGCCCGACGGTCAGATCAATGGTCCGTCTAGCCTGGTATCCTATCTCTGACAGTGGCTAGTACGAGAGCGTGAGAGAAATCGTACAGAACAGGGCAATTTTGGAATGATCAACCCGTGTCTTCCACTCCTGGCTTTTAGCAGTCAGAGGTTTAGGGGTGCCCCAATCATGGGGTTGCATCCCTGACCATCTTGGCTAACAGCCATTGTTGGGTCTATCCTCCATGAACTTATCTAGTTCTTTTTTGAACCCAATTATTCTTTTGCCCACCACAACATCCCATGGCAGAGTTTCACAGGTTGACTGTGCATCGTGTGGAAAAGTACTTCCTTTTGTCTGTATTAAACCTACTGCCTATTAATTTCAAGTGACCCGTTTTTTGTATTGTTGGAAAGTGTAAATAACACTTCCTCATTCACCTTTTCTATACCATTCGTGATTTTATAGACCTCTCTCTCTTGATCACACACACACACTATATATATATATATATATATATATATATATATATATATATATATACACACATGTACATATACACATACACACACACACACACACACACACCTCTTTTCTAAGCTGAACAGCCCTAATTTCTTTGGTCTCTCCTTGTATGAAAGCTGTTTCATGCCTCTGATAATCTTTGTTGTCCTTCTCTGAACCTTTTACAGTCCCACTATATCTTTTTTGAGATGGGGCAAAGAGAAATAGACACAGGTGTGGGCACACCATGGATTTATACAGTGGCATTATATCTTCTGTCTTATTTTCTGTCCCTTTCCTAATAGTTGCTAACATTCTGTTAAGTCTTTTTGGCTGCTGCTGCGCACGGAGCTGAAGTTTCCAGAGAACTCTCCGTGGTGACTCAGAGATCTCTTTCTTGCGTGGTAACAGCTCATTTGGAACCCATCATTATATATAAATAAATAAATAATTGGGATTATGTTTTCCAAACTGCATTATTTTGTACTTATCAACATTGAATTTCGTCTGCCATTTGGCTATCCAGTCACCCCGTTTTGTGAGATCCCCCTGTAACTCTTTGCAGCCAGCTTTGAACTTAACTACCTTGAATAATTCTAGATCATGTGCAAACTTTGCCACTTCACTGTTCATTCCTTTCCCACATGATTAAATGAATATACGAAACAGCACTGATCCCAGTACAGCTCCTTGGGGGACCCCACTGCTTACCTCTCTCCAGTGCAAAAATTGACTATTTATTCCTACACTGTGTTTCCTTTGACTTCAATGTATTTTAGTTACTGTTATACTACTGTTGCTGAAGAAAATATTCTAAGGACGACAGGCACCAGCAGCAATCACTATTGACAAAACAGATTCAGTTATAGTTCATTCTGGGATAAGCATAAGCTATTTTCAAAAGCAGAGTTCCATGCAACCATGCAAGTTGTGTGAAATATTTTGTTGAGTAATAAATATCTAATAAAGGAAATTAGAATTTTTTTAATTAAAATTTTATGAACATACTTCTTTTTTGTTGTTTCTAACTATATAATTTACATATAGTATGATTAATAAGTTAATGGCTTGCAAGACAGAAACAGATCACCAATTTTTTTTAAACTACAGCAATTAACTCTTGAATACATATTTCTTCAAAAAAGTGGTTTAGTAGGCAGAAGAAAGAGCCATTTGAACTCCTGTATTATTCACTATACAGGATATTCACTATATACTGAGTCACAAACTAAAAAGGGAAGAAACTTAAAATGGAAGAAGAAAATGTTCTTTTAAAGGGTAAGTCAGTAGAACTCACTGCTGAAGGATTATAATTTTGACAAGTAACTCAGTAAGTTTCATAAAAGACAGCAACTGCAGTTACACTAGATAGACTTTACAATTTTAAAACTTCATGCTTGAGGACATAAGATGACGTAAGGTTGCCAGCCAACCAGGGGAACCGGATTTACAACTCCAAAACCAGTAACACAGTCCATCACATATGTTTTCCCTGGTGTAAACTGGCACAGCTGTGTCTTAAGACCACTCTTGTTTTCCATCTGGTCTGTTGATGTTGCACTGACTGACCAAAATGCTAATGGTGTGAATTTTGAGTTCGGGCAGCTTGCCAGCAGCAATAGCTCCAGCAGCATAAAATGTACTAGAACAGTGTTTTTTGCCACTTATACTTAAGTAGTAGCAATCTGAGCAGGTCATGTGGACAGACTTTACTGAAGAGGTTTTAACTAGAGCCAGTGAGGAAGAGGAGGAGCTAGTATCATGGAAAACCTTTGCCATTCAGACTAGATGACCATAATGGTCTTTTCTGTCCTTAGAATCTATTATAAGAACTGAAGAACAAGAAGTAAGCCCAGAGGAAGCCAGTGTACTTCTGACTCAGTCTTTGTCTACACTGGATACTTTTACATCAGTGTAGCTACACTGATATAGTTGCATCAGTGCAAACCCACAACATAGACACATCTACCACTGTTTCAAATCAAGGAAAAATGCACCAGCCCTGTTGCACTGGTATAAAAAGATACATACACTAGGGACCTACACCAGTGTACCTTTGTCAGTGAAAAGTGTAGATAGCACCTCAGAAGAAATAAGAATGATCCCTGCTGCCAGCTGCAAAAAAGAAAGAAAAACCAGTAGATTCTATACCTTCAGCAGTAGTCAAGGACTGGTGTAGACACAAGTTTCCATCTGTTTAGCGAACGTTTAAACTGTTTTGAAAACACACCTTTAGTTAAAATAGTGCAAGTCCATGGGTTGATAAGGCCTGTGTCTGGATTCTGGAGTTTCTGTATGACCCAACAGGAGCAGTGACTGAATCATCTATTTCAAGCTTCTTTTTTTGGTTTCATAAGGGAAGTATTACATGCAGAAACAGATACAATCTGCTGCTGAGGGTGCACAGTAGGGATGAGTAGGGCAGGCAAAAAAGGAGGCGGGGGAGGAGGAGAATACAGAAGAGAAACGGCTAGCATAGTAGCTTAGTGGCAGTACATTTAAGTTTGGTAGTGAACTATATTCCTCTCTCTTTGGGCTGGGAGCACTGTGAAGGTGGTGACTTGAGAAAGAAAGAGGAATACTGGCTGCACTAACACCTGTGAGACTAAATGAAAAACATCTAAACCTAAGTTGATAGGAGGGTAGCTATAACCCATGACCCCAATTCAGAGGCACAGCTCTGAAAACTTCAAAAGAGAAAGAGAAAGAAAAGGAGACAATTGTCAGAAAGCTGGCCACAGCATTCTTGATTACCTAAATGCCTTTTTCTAAATTTCAAGGAACTACAGAAACCACAGTACTCTAGGAAGGAATTAAGGTTTTTAGCAAACTTTTGTTCAAGGTAAGGACGTACTTCAGCAATATTTTAAAATGGTGATAAGCAAACTTGTAGACAAGGGAGGTATAAAAAAAAGGAATAGTTTGGGAGAAGAGTTACGGTAAGTTCTGAATTAGGGAGGGTGACTGTGGAATCTGCAATGAGACAAAAAGGACTTAATTTTTTATAGATTTTTTAAGGCCCACTGCAATCAACTAGTTTGACCTCCTACCTCATGCCATAACATTTCACCAACTAATTACTTCAGCAGTCCAATAAGTTGTGGTTTAACCTGTAGGACTGCTTGATTTAAAGATTTCAAGAGATATAGAATCCACCTCATTCTTCAGTAAGTTGTTCAATACCCTGAATCATTAAGTTCATTACACCTTGATTCTGAGTTATATGGTTAAAGTTCGAACTGTGTTTACCCCTTAATACACTCCCCTTTTGTTGTAAATTAAACACTTGACTACTCTAGCAAATCTATCACAATGACTGGTTACCCTACTATTAAGTTGGTGACTATCCAAACTATGTAGCCCCTCTCCCCTGTGGAAAAAAGCCCAATGCTCTATAAAACGTTCTACATTACACCACATACCTAGCCAATAGTTCTCACCTTTGAAAAATTTAGTAGAAGCAGTGATCTAGCCAGAATCTTAGTTTTAAAAAAAGCAAGCCAAAAAACTTAAGAGTTGGTGCAATACAAAGTAGCGTCATCCAAAGTGGACGTCAGAAATTAGAAGTCACAGAGGGAAAACAATGTAAAAAGGAAATGCTAAGGACAGAATTTTAAGGGGGTTAGGGAGGCAAA
This sequence comes from Chrysemys picta bellii, assembly GCF_011386835.1. Taxonomy (NCBI): domain Eukaryota; kingdom Metazoa; phylum Chordata; order Testudines; family Emydidae; genus Chrysemys; species Chrysemys picta. The sequence goes on from NC_088793.1 coordinate 195,190,909, forward strand.
ATTAGTTTTTCATCTGTAATTTCAATTTCTCCTAGAAGATTCATCTCTCTGGACAGACATCCTAACTCTTACGTACTTGTGTACAATCTAGCAGAATTAAAGCAGAGTTCCTCATTTTTCTCGAAAATGAAAGTTCTTCCTGTTTGCAACTAATCTTACCCTCCCCAGACACACATTTACAATGTAAAGGACACACATAACTTGAATCCTTTCCCACATAGAATCTGCTCCCAATGTTTCTAACCCTTCTTGTCCTTTTCACCATTAATATTTTACCTTTAGAAATCAGACGAGCAAGACTAAAACCAGTGCTGAAGATGAAAAGTGTCCCTTCAGTTTATACTATGCTATTATGTTTTCTGGATTATTTAGTACCTCATAGCATGGTGCCTGAAAGTACCGTATTTTCCGGCGTATAAGACGACTGGGCGTATAAGACGACCCCCAACTTTTCCAGTTAAAATATAGAGTTTGGGATATACTCGCCGTATAAGACTACCCCTCTTCCAACTCACACCAAAAAAAAATTAAAAAAACATCAGATTTGATTTCAATATGGTAATTTTAATTCAAATGCTTATGACATGCAGGTACTTAGCAGGAAAACTGTCACTTATAAACATAAGGCTGTTTGTCATCAAACATGTAAACATAAAACAGTGCAAGTGGATTAAACTTTTCCTAATTCACTCTAAAGCTGAAAGGAAGGATAAGACAATAAACCCATGGGAGCTGCCATGCTGTTTGTTTTCTAAGCTGTCAACCAAACTGGAACTGATGATGATAGGAGGAAGATAACAAACAAGAGAGAGAGAGCAAGTGCCGGGCAAGTCCCTGGCGAGTTAGCAACGCCCATCATAACTGCAAGCTACGGTATTTTTACAGGTTTTGCTGGCGTGACAGTTTCCCTTTAAAAGCCTTCAAAATCCTCCTGTTCGTCATCTGATATCATAAGTACATCAATGACATCTTGTGATACATTTGTAAGGCAGTCATCGTATGGATCGAATTCCGTATCAGATGGTGTGGTCTCAGCTTCGGCTTCCTCTTCATCTTGCCACAAGTAGTCGTCCTCCATACCATCTAATGAATTTGATATGCCACACTTCTTGAAAGACTTGATTACTGTTTCTGCATCAATATCATTCCAGGCTTTTATGACAAACTTGCACAAAACATCCAACTGTGGAGCACGCATGTTTCCTCCTTTTGTGAATGACTTTTCGCCGCTAACCATCCATTCATTCCACTGTTCTCGAATGCGATCTTTAAATGGCTTGTTTAGGCACACATCCAGTGGCTGTACCAATGATGTCAATCCTGCAGGAATAACTGCCGCATCTGTGTTTAGTCTTGCAAGCATTTGCTTGGTGCTGGGAGTTAAATGAGCCCTGAACATATCCCACACCAGTAGACTACATTTTTGAATAAGTCCACCTGGTCGCCTGCTCCATACATTATCAAGCCATAGCTTTACCCCTTCTTCATGCATCCAGCCTTTTTCATTCAAATGTACAAAACAACCAACAGGGAACTTGAATTTCGGCATTGTTTTTCTTTTAAAAATAATCATTGGTCTCAGTTTGGCGCCATCAGCTGTGCATCCTAGTACCACTGTAAAACTGGACTTCTCATGTCCTGTTGTTTTAATTAAAATTGTTTTTTCACCTTTTTGATGGACAGTTTTATTTCCAACCATATCAAAATTCATTGGAGTTTCATCCATATTTCCAATACTACTTAACGCATAGCCATGTTTAGTGCGCTGTTGTATTACGTATCGATGGAAACTATTTACTTTGCTATCAAGATCTGCAGGCAATTTTGGGGCAATTTTCATCTTTTGCCTCCGTACCATATTATGCCTTCCCATGAATCTAGTACGCCAGGATACAGTGGCCTTAAATCTGTTGCTGTGATCTGGGTTAGATTTGGCCCACTGAAGTGCAAACAAATGTATTTTATTTCGTGTCACTACATAACCGTTTTGGCGATGCTCATTCACCATGTCTGCTACATGTTTTTCGAGTTCTGGCCAATGTGGAGTGCCTCTTCTTAATGCACACTTACCCCTTGGCATACTCTTTAATGCTTTTTCATTTGCTTTCCAGTCCCGAACCATCTTTTCTGTTACTCCATATTGTCTTGCAGCAGCACAGTTATTATGTTCCATGGCAAAGTTTACAACTTTAAGTTTGAAACTGGCTTCATATTTCTTTCTTCTTGCTGGTGGAGCCATGATGGGGTTTTGACTGTTGGACATTTGTATACTGTACTGTATGTACTGGTGCTATACTGTATGAACAGGTACAGATACTGGTGCTGTACTGTATGTGGTACCCAGTATACAACAACCAGCCAATCACGGCAAGCAATGTACTTTACCGGCGATTGGCTGGTTGTTGTATACAAAGCCTGCTTGGATTGGTCAGCTCTCCCTGCCTGCCCAGCCCTCCCTGTCTCCAAGACTATCAGAGCGGTAGCGCAAACACGCCTCTTTCACCCGTCTGGCCCGCCCTTGTATCCTATTACCTCCTTCTCTGCCTCTCAGATCTCGCACATGCGCACCTGCGCCGCTTCACTGCAGTCCTCAGGAGCGAGATCTGAGAGGCAGAGAAGGAGGTACGGTAATAGGATACAAGGGCGGGCCAGACGGGTGAAAGAGGCGTGTTTTTCTGGGCACAGCGCCGCTCTATCTCTTTTTTCCATACCCTGGGCGTCCCGGACGCCTGCAGCTTGCTCCGCCCTTCACTTACACCTTCCCGGTGAGGCGCCCCCTCACCTCGTCATCGGGTGGGGATGCGGCCGCGGCCGTTTTTGAGCTCCCCCCACCATATGCGGCGACCGCAGATTCTCCAGTCCAGTTTCAGCACCCGCCCTATAAGACGACACCCGGCGTATAAGACGACCCCCAACTTTTGAGAAGATTTTCCTGGGTTAAAAAGTAGTCTTATACGCCAGAAAATACAGTATATTAAGGATTGTATATTCATATATTCTTAGCACCTAAACTTTATTACTCAGCCTGACCAGTGCCCATGGAAAACTAGGGCAAATGGTGAGATGTTGTCTGAGGACTCATTCTTTATTCATTCTTTACTTGTCTGGGATGTACATAGTTGAGCAGGAAAAAAAGTAATTTATGTTTATATTAATCATTTCTCAATACTCAAGCAAGGTATTCAGTACAAAATTAGTTTAATAAGTCTTATTTCTACTGCATATTCTTTTGAAAGTATTTTGCAGTTGTAACCCAGTACAAAAATCGATAGACAAAAATTTGTTTTTATTCCTCTGCTGGGGATCTCTATTCTGGATGTAGTTTATAGGTATTTATGTCCAAGCCACTGACAAGAGAGAGTTGTTAGATGAGAAATGCGACTTACACTAATTTAGCTTAATTAAGCTCAATCAATACAACTAAATGTAAAACAATTTAAGTGTCCATTCAAGGGCCTACTGTGATTTAACTCAAATGGATTTAAAAAGTGACATGTTAAATCAGTTCAACTTCTGTATGTGGACAGGACCTTAGTTTTACTAATTTGCCCTTTGGATATTATGCATTTCTCATCGATTAACACACTTCTTTTAGTATTCTCACGTGTTTATTGCTTTCTCACCACACTCATTTTAGCCTTCTCAGATTTGGTTTGGGGCACTCCGATTCTCCTCCAAAGACAGGAAGACATCTGCAGAAACATCTGTCTTCTTCCGCACAAAACAGCTTGTGCATCTATCCCTCCACTGATGAGAATGGAACACTACTCCCTTTGGAACACAATGCTCTTCCATAAATCAGTGAGACCAAAGGACAATGTAAGGAGTGTCTTACTCTGGTACCATCACTTCCCTGTACCGTTAGTATTTAAATTCTCAGTCCATCCTGTACTAAAATCTTAGCGGGAAATCCCGACCAAGATTTATAAAATTGATTTTATCATAGCTCATCTTTCCTGACATTTTATAGGCAAAACTGTCTTGGGTCCTTCAGCTGGGGTGTCACCATGATGTAGCCCATTTGGAGAATAATATATGGAGAGATGGGAATTCCAGAAGACCATCTTAGAAGTAAAAGAGAAGGGAAACCCACAGACGCACAGAATCCGAAGGGATGGTGGGGTCAAAGATCCAGAGTAAAATTAACTAACCAGACGTTTAAGGAAGAAACCTTACTTGGATTTTAGCTATTCCTACCAACTTCATCAAGGAAGGGATAACAATGGAGATTTTACCCCATTTCCCTCAAAAAAAAAATTAAGTTAAACGTCCATATCTAAGTTATTCCATTATATGATTACACTCAGCATACTTTCTGTAACATTAACAGAAGAAGTGTTTTATTGCCCAGCTCTAGTATCACTGACCTTAAAGATTGCTGGCAGCCGTATAAAAACAACAAAAAAGAATCCAGTTTGACCTGAACCAAAAATAAAGATTTTTGGTAATCAAAGTCAACAAAAGTTACATTTTGGATCAAACTAAACATTTTGTTTCTGGGCATTTTTAACCTTTCTTAATAAAAGCAAAGGAGATGCCGGGCTAGATTCACAAAACTGGAAGAGAAGGTGCCCCCCTCATACCAAATAGACCAGTCATTAGGGCACTCACCTGGGATATGGGAAACCCAGGTTAAAATTCCTTCTCTGGAAAAGGGACTGAACGCAGGTCTCCCCCCTTAAAGATGAGTGTCTTAACCATCAAACTATATAGGCTATTCTGGGGTAGGCCTCTCTCTCAAGCCCTCCCATTGAACCCATTTCACTTTGTATAAAATACCTATATAGTCTCTGGACCAGAAAGATTGAGAACATTGAAATACGGTGTACGGTGGAAGATTTATATTAACACCTAAATAACTTTAATTCCTAATTATCACTTTGGATAAAAGAATACTTCAAGATTCAACACATTCCTTCTTTCAAAGAAAGCATCAGAAGTCACTATAAGCATCCCTGAGCCATCCCAGAAGTTCTCCAGCAAAGGTATTGAGAAAGATACTTGACATTTGTGAGATTTCCAAAGTAAACAAACAAAAACAGGGTGGATTTGATTTAAATCAAATTGATTTAAATCACTAGTCAGGAAGAGTCAATTTAATCATGGATCTCTACATAAAAGTGCATTCTTGTTGGTTGTTATAACCTTAATACATATCCTTCACAACTCAGAGATAGATGTAGGTTTCATTTTTAGAAGGTACACACTATACATTTTTAAAGTGATTTATTTTGAAAACTTTTCAGATTAGTTTTACAGCTATATCAGAAAATGAATGATTGTTTGGTTATTTCATTTACCAAAGATAATTGAAGCAGATATTTATAAAGACATTGGGAGGTGAACTATCTCCAATTCAACAGGTTAATCATTAATATTTGGAGGATTTTCTTGCCATGCTGTATTAGGAGGAGAACGTCACCAGCCATTTAAATTGTTTTATTTAACTAAAACAACAACATTATGTATTCTGGATTTTTTTCTTCAACAGCAAACATATAATATTTTAACAAAACAAGCATATGAATTTTTGAATTTAGTTAAACATTCAAGTTTTTTAAAAACAGGTTTGTTTTTGTTAAAATTGTTTTTAACTAAAATAGTTAAACTAAATTAAAAAAAAAATTAAATCAACTACGTCAGCCAGGTCAACATGAGAAACTTAAAATATTGGCTTCTGCAGCTATGTCAGTCGTCTTCACCTTCATTTTCCTGTTTGTTCATAATCTGGAAAAGAAAAACAAGCATTCCTGCTTTTCCAGGTCCCAAATGATTTCTCAATTTGGAATGAATTAGTCCAAAGGAAGAAAATATTCTTTCTACACCAGCAGAAGAAGCTACTGCTGTTAAAAGTGAGATGATCACTTCAACAGTCTCTGAATCCAAGTGCTTAAGTGACTTCCACCAGTTCCCTGGTGTGACTTTCTTTAAATCATCATAATCAGCAAACATATATTTCTCGAATGGTTCTTATTCCCAAACTGGGTCTCTTTTACGGCCTGCCGCCATTATAGGTTTTCCCTTCTAGTGAGAGAATGTATGGAAGATCTCAAATCAATGAAAGCTACACTCAGAAAGACCTCAAGACTTGTGGAATATGATGCTCAAACAGTTTCACTTTTGTTTCTACTGCCTGTCCCTCCCTTCTCACACTTATCTCCAGACTTCTTCTCCTTGTCCAGATCTATTCCACCCCCAACAATCTTCTATTCACTGAACTTTTTGAAACTTCAGTCTTTTAGAGAGGTGAGGGATTGACTCTCTGTGCACAAATTTGCAGAGGGCAATAGAGTTGAGGTCTGTTATTTCTCACCTCTATACAATTTATTTTAAAACATTTTTGCTGTTAACAAGCATGTTATCTTGGAAAACAAATCCACAGTTTGAGAACTGCAAAACTAAGCATCTCGGATGGTACCTTCTAGACTAAGCAATGAGTCCCATTGGGTAGATAGAAAGATTAACCTAAATAATCTTTACAGAAGCCCCTGGAACCCCATAAAATTGGGTCCCTAATTCATGAACTATTAGAACTCATTTACAAAACTTTCCTTAAACATTATATGGATATATTGTCTCATACTATAAAATTAGAATTTATAATCCCTATTCCATGATGAGATATATTTGAGCTATAATGTATTTTAATTAAAACTTTAGATAGATTTTTTTGATAAAATGCTTTTTGAGGGAAAAAACCTACAGTAATTTAAATTTAAAAAAATCCAATTTCAATTAAAAAAATCTGATTTTATTTATTAAAATATTTGATTTTTATCCACCCTGAACAAAAACTAAATCACTTTCAGACATTCATGCATTACAACAAAAAGGCAAAATCTCAATTTTAAAAAAATACTTTGCAGGTCACATAGAAGTCTCTCATACAACCGAGAATGCACCAATCTCCTTAACCATTAGACCATCCTTCATCTCTAATTCCACCTCCACATATTCAAATATTTCTCAAACTCCCATCTTCCTGCAGCTCTAAAAAAGTAACTTAGCAATGCTTACCAATTCAACTAAGGGAGTCTTATCTTCTCTTGTGTGGAGGACTGGAGTAGATCCACATACTTATTGGTTTGTTCCTGGACTTCTTCCATGGATATTCTGAGAGCTTTCACCACCTTCTTAAGAAGCTTCTAGAAGCCACTGAAATCACCTGAAGGGCACCTGGAGAGATGGCTGCCTCATCTGGGAAAGATAAGGATATGGCCTGTGGAAATGGGTGCTATCTTCTCAGGTTCTTCCTCTTGGTGTTGAAGAGGAGAGGTCTTGAACAGGGGTTGCAGAGGCACAGGGTCAGCTCTGGATGCTGAAGTAGACAGTCTCTTGTATTGCTCAGTTCTGCTCTGGAAGTATCACAGGGCCCAGTGACCATGCTGGAACTGGTTGATATGATCCCAGTGCCTAGAGTCTAAGAAATCAATGCCTTTGTTCTAATAACAGAATGTCCCAATACCTAGCTCTAGTGTAAGGTCTCAGTCCATATATGGTGATGTTGTGGACACTTTTGAGGCAAGCATATGTTTGAGACTATCATCATCAGAGACTTTCAATGAGGCATAGTCCGGTTCCACTGGAGGAGCCAGGTCCTTCAAAGTAGAGGATAGGGCTATGGGCATCATTAGTGCCAAGGAAGTTTGATGTCTTGGTGCTGACACAGCTGCCAATGTTGGTAAGAGGGGTGGATTCTGACTCCAGAAGAATTAAGAGGTCCTTCAGTGCAATAAACCTCTGGGATGCACAAGTGTCTCAGTTCTGATTTCTCCCTCAGCACCAGTTCAGGCTTCCATGCAGAGGCTGATGGCACAGCACACAGTGTAGAAGGCAGCAGTACCAGAGAAGATTGTGGAAGTGCTGATGTTGATGCTACTGTATGAGCTGCTATAGGTGCTGAGTTTCTTGCCGATGATGGAGGCTTTGGCAGTACCACCTTCCCTCAGCCCTGCTAGAGGTGCTTCAGTGCCCAGATGAAGCTGAACTTCAATGGCAACTGCTCAGACTGAGTGGTGTCAAGGGAAGGCCCTGGTCAAGCTCTTGGTGGGAAAATGTTTCCCTGGCTTACCACTTCCTTAGACTTTACTGACATATTGGTGAGTCTCAGCTCCCAGGCTCTTGGATTCTGAGGGGCCACACAAGGAAGTGTGTTTCAAAGATCCCAGGTCAGATGCCGGCCTCAAAGTTCTATTCTTTAAGATCTGCAGGCAGGATTCCCTATCCTCTCTTGTACGTGAGTTAAAGAACTTGCAAACTGAACATCTTCCAGTGACACACAATTCCTTGAGGCCATCAAGACACGGGTCCATCAGTCAGGGGCACTGTTCTATGATACACACAGCAATACTTGAAATTAGGGGACCTGGAAGAGGCCACTCTGGATCTAAAACTACATTTAAAATAGAAATAAGAATGCTTAAAAACACCCCAAAACACTAAAATAAAAACTTGCCAATGGGCAAAACTAACTAACTAAAAACTAGAGTAACTACACAGGTAGAATAGTTGCTGGCAGTCACATGGACTGCGAGCACTCAAGTCTCAAAGCCGAGAGGAGAGGAACCGAGTAATGGCTAGCGCACTCCGCCATTATATGCCCTCAATGTGAAGCATGAAGAGTCTCAAAGTGCATGTCCAGATATCCAAAACACTGCAAACTTAACAGCATGAGTCACCTGAACACTAGTAATGGAATGTACCATATATACTCGTTCATAAGCCAAATTTTCTAAGTAAAAAAGGGAAGCACCACAGAAGGGGGTCGGCTTATGAACGGGTATAGAGAGGGAGCAAGGAGAGACAGCACAGCCAGCAGAGCCAGAAGGGAAGAGGCGGGGCCAGAGTCTCTCTGCTTCTGGCCATGCTGCTCTCCCCCCAGCCTCCGAAGCAGCTGCAGCTCCGGGGCTGACAGGCTGCAGCCGTGCAGCTTGGCCCCGCCCCCCAGAGCAGGCTGTGACCGAGCCGCCCGGCCCACCAAGGCCCGCTGGGGCCATGCTGCCTGGCCCAGCCCGCTGGAACATGCTGCGGCCGCGCTGCCTGGTCTGGCCCGCCGGAGCAGGCTGCAGCCACACTGCCCAGCCTGCCGGAGCAGCTCCAGCCAGGCCAGAGACATCCTCCCCTGGCCCTCCCCAGATAAGGTGGAAAGGGGTGGGATGAGAAGAGTGTGGGGGTCCCGGGCTAGGGTCATTGGGGAGTGGTCACAGGGGTTACTCCCCTCACTCCCAGCTTCTCCCCCCCCAAAAAATTTCCCCACCAGTTGCTGTCCCGGCCTGTCAGGATAAGCAGCTGGCATGCCGGGACACTTTTTTTTTTACTTAGGTTTACCACCTTGCCTGCAGACGCTCGAGGTAAACAAACTATCTCAGCCCGCCAGTGGCTTATTCTGATGGCCTGGGAGCCAAAGTTTGCTGACCCCTGAATTATAGGGTCGGCTTATGAATGGGTCATAAACATTTTCCATTTTTACTTATCCATCTGGGGGGGGGGGGGGTCAGCTTATAAATGAACCGGCTTATGATCGAGTATACACAGCACTTATGGACAAGCACTCGAAGGAGAATATTTTCTTCATTTCAATTTATTCAACTAAATCAGTTCAATGACTAATTCATTCAAAGTTGAGAAATGACTGGCAGTTTAGAAAACAGGAAAAACTTGTTTTCCTTTTCCAAACTATGAATAAAAAAGTAGGTGTGAGTGGATGAACTCTACTAAAATCTTGAAGGACATGGTGACCAGAAAGAATCAGTTTAATTCACTACCTACAGGTAGTACTTTCTTTCTATAATAAGTCATAAAACATGTTTTGATAATTTTTCTTATGTATCCATCACTTTTAAAGGTTTTTTTTAATTAACTAATATAAACCATTTTACAATGCTGTATTTGTGATTTAACGGGCTTCAAATTTCTACCCAAATAGAGTGCGAGACAAATCATAAAGTTGCACCAGTTTAATTAAAGGTTTGAATGGTTTAAATCAACTTGGTTAAAACAGTGCAAAAAAATTGTGGGGCACTCTTACTTTAGATAAAACCAGGTTTAACTTGGCATCAATTTTGTTGTCAGAAATAAGGAGGTTGGCACTGGTTTAAAAACCAATTTAAGTTGTTGCAACTTTCTTGTGTAGGCATGGCCACAGTCTCCTACACATTCAGTCCAATACCATGTATACTCTGCATTCACTTTAAAATATTGAAAGAAAAAAATTATGAAATACTTAAGGAAGTCATGAAGTCAACAAACTATCCAACTGTGAATAGTTATGATTAGTTTGAAATGTTTAAAGCTCACTATTTACAGGCTTTTAAAGGTGCATTTTGAGACATATAGTGAAGTATGCCATTAACCATAAAAAAAAGATGCACATTACACACACAGATTTCTTGCAACAACCTTAACTTTGGCCATCAGCCAAGAAGAAATTCTGCTGCCAGACTGAAGTAGTAACACATTATTTGTCTAAAAGATACACTACCACGATCTTTTGTTCCAAGCTCTAACCTACTTTAATCAGATATTAAAACAATGTCTAAATAATCTAAATAATTCTCTCCTCACCCATCCCACAACTAAAGCTATCACTTTATTAGTGACATTTAAAAACAAACAAACTTTGTTTTGATCATGCATTTCCCTTTCGTGGTCTGCAGTTGCAGTTAAACACTACTCTCAAAGTAGTGCTGACACTGAATTCTGGTGCATAAGTAAATAAAAACAGCAATATTAATATCAACCCCCACTTCAAAACAAAGAAAAGCCATATTTACCAAATAAAACTCAGTGAAGGGGAAAATGGTCAAGCTCTTAACAATATTATATAAAACAATTGGAGGGAAGTAGAAAAGAATGCAAAGACTTCAAAAATGCACTTTAGGATAATTTCAAATACAAAAACGAACAGAAAAAAATCGATGTTCAAACAAAACTTACTTGATTGCCAGTTATATTTTTAAATATGGAGCAAGCAAATTTTCTACTCCTCAGCAATGCCTTTCATGTACTTTACATCCAAAATTGGAAACACACAGAATACAGCCTATACTGCATTACATTAGAGTCACAAGCAAATGTAAAAATTAATCCCTTTTCCCCCCGCTTTCAATTTAAAATAAAATAAAATTATAATCTGTTTGATTAGTTTATGATTATCGAATGTAATCAAGGTCTAAAAGAACCAATTGTTTTTCCTCAGTTTCTATATGCTTGGAAATAATCTAGGCACAAGTCTACTAAGTCATTCTAAGCATGTGTTTGTAAAATTTAAAATAAAACTATTGTATCATATCACAGTACTTTCCCCTCCTCCACAATCTACCGCCCTCAATATCAAGGCCATCATCTTGGTGGCAAAGAACAGGACAAGAATCTGCTTGGAGCCATTCAAAGCCAATCTAAGCTACATTTACAATCAAGTCTGAGGTCCCCATTTCAACATAATTCTGATTTGCACTGTAAACAGGACTTTATCTCTTTTACGTAGCCAGGCTAAAAGCCTTGGATGTTTCCAACAGAATTAAGATCCATTCTTCATTACAAATTGGAACCATGTTGTAAGCAGGTCAGGGGATAACTGTGTTGAAACTGGATCCTCTGAATGCAGTAATCGCAGTGTAGAAAGGTGCTTAACTGGCTGAAGGTATCATTGAGCAATCGGGAACATTTTCAGATTCCTCTGAGATTACTTCTCCTAAGCACGCCTTGCTGACCTGAGGAGCAAGATGCTGGGGATCAGGTATTTCACATGTATATCCCATACAAATGTTCAGAGCAATACCACCAGGAATGCTTGAAAAATTAACTTGACACATACAAGCCAGAAGTTGCCATGAAAGTTGGGGATGCCCCCCAACAACATGGTTTATTTAGGGGCAATGCCATGGTAAGAAATCCAGGCTCCCTGCCCTCCTCCACCCATAATGCTGTTGGAAAGGAAGGGTGCTAGGATTCCTATTTGGGTGCTACCCCGACCTAAAGCATCCTGGTATCAGCCGCTCACCAGTAGATTTCTGATATATATTAAATGTCCATCCACTGACTACTGGAAGGAAGAAGGAGCTTTCCACTTCCCCTACTTCTACCACTAAATTTGGAGAAGTTAGTTAACTGCTACTATCCTTTCCCTCAGCATCCATTTCTTTGGATCCTCACTTGTGAATAACTCCAGTTTCTTATCTTCTCCTGTCCTCTAGCCCTCCAAGCAGCAGCAAAGTGAAGTTAACATAAATACCAGATTTACTGCTGTGTACAGGTTTCTGAATAGCAATAGTGAATCTGTAGAGTTGTGTCAATTTCACTTTGCTGCTTAGGAAATGTATGAGCAGCAGCAGGCAGGCTATAGGTATCTGCAGATTTAGAAAGGCAGCACTGCATCAGTTCATATTCATAACATTATCCTTACAACCATAAGGGTTAAATATTTTTCTCCTTCGTTGTTTAAATTTTGCAGAAACTGATGTTTAGCCCCTCTGGTAAGCACCTCAGAGAAAGTTTTCTTCCTGACATTGGTATTTCAAAACCACCAGGCTGGGTCATAAAGCCTTCAGCTGCAGATAAAATGCACATGCCATATTAAAGAATCTCAATTTAAAAATCAGAAATATGTATTAGCAAAAATCAGTGACCGATAACCCACTAAGAACACACCAAGTGTATTCAAGTTTTGATCTAATACATGTGCCTTTCATAGTAAGTAACTTATGGCATATCTTATTCCTCAAATAGATTGTTTACAGGTCTACTTTGAAAGGTTTTGAGCATTCTTATTTATAAATATAGTATATGCTGTAGCTAGAATTACAGACTTTTTGACTGTGGTAGTGGGAGTGAGAAGTTAGAGAATAATTCATGTAAGACTAAGGCCTGATCTACACACAGATCTTGTACCAGTATAATTGTTTTCAGCTAGAGGTATGTTGGGGTGGACATAGTTACACAAGTATAAAAGAGCCTTATACCAGCATGGTTTATTCTCAGTCACAAAGGAATAAGCTGTATTGGTATGCTAATCATACTTTTATGCTAATATAACTGTTTCTACACTGGGAGGGGTTTGTACTACTTTAACGATACCGGTACAATTAAGTGGTATAACTTGTGTGGTTTGACAAGGCCTAAGGATAACTTATTTTGTTAACATGAAGGAATCACCAATAAAAGCCATGGGTTTTACTACTTTGAGCAAGTTTTCAGTTACGCTTGAGTGAAACACCAACAATTCACAATACAAAACCTTAACAGATAAACATTTTTTCCTGAACAGCAATTCAACAAGTTCTGACTATTAAAGTTACAAAAAGTCTAAAAAAAATTATTTTTCCAAAACAAAACAAATCTTTTTGCTGACCAATCTGATGAAATGATTTCATCAATTCTCCCTTTGCGTTAAATAAACCAAACACCACACCCGTCATACTCTGGGATTTTTTCCCCCCTCTCTTATTTAAATGCTAATTGCTTCTCATGAGGTTTCTATTCAATCATTCTTTTGCACAATTCACCATTGTACATTTTAATGATCCAGCCCTTTCACTGTATTACACATGTCCTGGAAAATTGTGAAGGTTTATGTGCCTCTTTTAAGCCCAAGGTCCCTGATTCCCCACCCACTGAAATCAGTGGAAAAGCTCCCATGACTTGAGAGATGCGGGATCAGGCCCAAAATCCCCATAGAGTATTTCTATGAGTAGACGAACCAAACATTGCTCTCACATCTGTTTACATGTGTATACTCCAATTTGCGGTCAATGACTTACAAGTTTTGTGCTAAAATGAGAAAAAAATAGTTCTTAATATGTTCTCAAATGTCACTCTTCCTTCTCCATTCCAGTTTACTGCCAGTACTTTTCTTGTAGGCAAATAGAAATTGCATCACTGAGTGACAGCAGAAATGGATAAAATATAATACATATCCCCCATAAGGTGACAATATGACATAACAAATGTATATTGACAGACAGACTAAGTTATAGTGGATTTTAATTGTATTCTTTCCCAGAAAAATACACATTTCTTACTAATTATGTAGCCAACATTCATTTAAATGTAGATCTAGAGAATACTGTATTTTACACTGTACAAAATATCCAATAGTTATTCAAGGATTCCTTGTGTACAAAGCACAAGGACCCTAACATTTTGTTAAATAAATTAGAAAGGTTTAATGCAAGAGTTCCTTCAAAGAGGTATTAAAGATTGAAACAAAAATTAAAACGGAGCCTGTTTTTATTTGTTTAAAAGATCTTATGGATTTTTCAAAGATATTTTGCTTTTTTTTCCCCTTTCCAAAGTCAGCACTCAAGTAACTGAACAAAACACTATACATATACATGAGAGAAAAACAAAAATAAAAAAAGTCAGCTTTACACTTTTAGGTTATAAGTAACAGCCAGCCAAAAAGGTAAACAGAAAAATGCACAGACTGACTGCATATTTTAAAAAGCTCAAACTACCTGACACCAGTTAAATTTGTTTCTTATGTTGTTTCCACTATGAAAAAAATATTCTGATGGAATTAAATGAAAACTGTTAAACCACCATATCTGCATAGTTGATTAAAGAATATAAAAAAAAAAAAAAAAAAAAAGGAAAGCCAGCGATCATTCTTGTTAGGTCCATCCTCAAGAAAAATTCAATTTTCAAGCAAATTTTTGACAATATGTCTTTTGCTTCTCTCAAGTTACTTAAAGAAAAACCAATCCCTGATCTTAAATATTTTGACTAAAAAGGATAAAAGAATAGTACTCAACAGTATCAAATGCTTAGCATAACACAAGGCAGGGTTGAAATAGGCAAAATGCAGGTCTAGAAAATCAAGTTCAGTCACCCTGGATTGCATTTTACAGTGTTATTAACAGTCTTGTGCCATCAAAACATGGAATGTGGCAGTGTTTGGGATATGATCCACAAAGCTGAAGTAAAAGCTCCTCCTGTCATCTAAAGCAGCAAAGATTTCTCAACACACTCTGGACAAATGCAGATGTCAATAATTAAATCTAGCTACAGAGAAAACAGGGTGACAGTTCAAAATAAAATCCTGAATAATAATAAAATCTAAAATCCTTTCTTAAATTTGTAAGAAAAAACTAGCAGAAAATCTGAAATGAAATGGGGACTAAAAAAAGGGGTGTTATAGTGTGCAGCTATACAGCTAGTACTTTAGGGGATAGTGCTCTCTTATTTTTTAATCTGTAATGCAAACCTAACCTGAGAAGCTATACAGCATGACTGTAGGGAACTCAACAGTTTGCATAACAAAAACCACCACATAATATTTACTCAAAAGGAGACACCACAACATGCTATGGTATTGAGAACACTGGCCTTGCAAGCTTCTTCCCCTAAGATCTCTCACCATTTCAACTATATGAGTGGGAGCACTAGGGTAGGTTGCCTATTTTCTCCACTGTCATCTAACCCTGTTCAGAACAGGTCTAGACTCAGTGGTAAAGTCAGTGACAAATAGTCTAAAATAGTCCTACCATAAGTAGAACTGCACCACCAGGTTGTAAATGATAGGTGATTTTAAGAACAATCCCCATGAAAACAAGCTCTGTAGTCAGATCCTCTAAGTTAAATCCCTCCTAGACTCACTTCTTCCAAACCACTGATAAACAGACAAAAAACCTTAAAGCCCCAATCCCACAAATTTTTATGATCAATGGGGCCTACTCAACATGGGAAAATTAAGTATGTGCATAAGTATTTGTGGGATTGGGACATAAAAATACGTTCGCCTAGTGCATCTTGTCTTATCCTTATCCCTTTAGTTGTAACCTTCCCATAACAAAGACTACCATTATATCTGAGTTCTATCCAACACCAAGAATACCATCAGTGCTTAAAAAAAACAACAGATACGCACTGAATTTGCCACCAACAGTGGAGAGAACACATTTCAGGTGCTATTACTTGTCTTGCAAGTAAAAACACCAATCAAATCTTTTTGTGATAGCCAGTCCCTTTACTTTCTCAAAGGCAAATAAGGACACAAGAGAAATTGAGCTTCACTTACTGGACAGAGCACTTGACTAGGTGTCAGGAAACCCAACCTATTCCCTACTCTACCACTGATCTGCTGTGCAACCTTCAGCAAGTCTCTTCACCTCTCTATACCTCAGCTTCACCTTTCTGAAATGAGGATAACAATATTTCCACTCCTTTGTAGAGAGCTTTGAGATCTATGGATGAAAGACGCTATACAAAATTATTAACTATATTCAGTGATTCATAAACCCACTCATCTCCATTGTGAAACTTTATCACAGGAGATATAAACAGGCAGGTAGTAATAGCATGAGATATTTAAAGAGAATCAAGTACAAAAGTAGGATTTGCCTTACCTACCAAAAGCCCCCCAGTATTAGTCTCAAGCTTATTCACAATTAAACAATATTAAAACATAGGAGAATTAAGGAGGAAGACATCCATATTATCTATGATATTTGGATTAAAGGGACACTACCATTTTTAAAAAGTCAGACTTCATCTAATTTAAACTACAATTTCTCTGTATTTTTTATTTACTGTGTACATCTGACAGCACTTGGGGCTGGATCCAGATCAATGCAAATCCTTTCACGGACATCAAAGGGCTTTGGATCAAGTCACAGTCAGTTTAAATTAAAACAACAAGGAGTCCGGTGGCACCTTAAAGACTGACAGATTTATTTGGGTATAAGCTTTTGTGGGTAAAAAACCCACTTCTTCAGATGTTTTTTACCCATGAAAGCTTATGCCCAAATAAATCTGCTAGTCTTTAAGGAGCCACCGAACTCCTCGTTGTTTTTGTAGATACAGGCTAACACAGCTACCCCGATACTTGACAATCAGTTTAACTGTTTTCCCTCTATACATAGTCAGTTTCCCGTTTGTTTGTTGGGGGTCTCTCTCAACTGTGAAGGAAAAAAAAATCTGAAAACTGGAAAACTTGATTGTGAAACCACAAGAATTATCAGGGAGAGAAGGGGAAAATGTAATTCCTGAAACTACTTTTAGGTTAGTTTTTAAAAACTGACTAGAATGCAAGTTGACAGTGTCCCTTTAAAATGAAATATGTGTGAACTAATCTAGGAGTTTTCTTCAGAGGAGTTTTATATTCATCCTTTCACTGCAATATTAAAATTGCTATTTAGCGAGCATTATAATACATGTAGCCTTTTTAAATGTAGATTTTTAGTTTTCCTGAATGTAATCACTTTCAGTGAGTCAAAATCAGGCAGGGACTTTAATGTTAAGTTTAAAAGCAGTGTATGAACTCAAGTGAGTCCTCAATCCATATCACTCAGCCAAACATCAGAGTTAATTATTAAGCTCTTGCAGGGTGGAATATTTTCTGGAGGTCAAGCTAGAGGGTTTCTTGAGTAACTTTCGTCATAAATTTTTCCCAGATGACTAAGGAATTGTGTGCTGCACTGCCACATTCAGAGCAAGTAATCTGATGTCTCCTAACAGAGTACAATATCAACAGAGGGTCCTGTGGCACCTTTAAGACTAACAGAAGTATTGGGAGCATAAGCTTTCGTGGGTAACAACCGCACTTCTTCAGATGCAGAGTACAATATGTCTCAGGAAGGACTAAATAATGTGATTTCATTGAGGAACATATACATTCAGGACAAATTCTGCCAAGAGTAGCATTTTTCTTCCTTTCAATAGACACAGAAGCGTATTTTAGATCCCTAAAGACTTCAACTCACCAGAAATCTGTTTTAAGGACCGAAATTTGGGTAACAAAAACAGAGGAGAACTAACATCCTGCAACTTGCTGACTTCTATAGCAGCGAGAAACTCGCCAATGTCACAACCAACGAAATCCAGCGTGGGAGGGGGGTCCCCCCGCCCCCCAGTTTCTATCTGGCCGTGTGGGTCCTTGCACAACACCCCCGGCGGTCACATCCTGGTGCCTGCGCTTCCCCCAGACGTGTTCAGCCTGCCCGAGAATCCCCCCGCCCCAACATGTAAAACGCGAAAACTTAGATTGGCTGGTGCAGAGGGCATCGCTGTCGGCAGATTTCAGGTAACTTTCCACAGCGAGGAGGTGAGTTTGTGACAGCATCCGCCGCAGCCGATGCTGCGGTTTCACGGCCTGCCAGCCCCAGACCCCACCTTGCCAGCTGCGTATCAGCCGTTCCCCGTCCCCAAAACAGCTCGTCTCGGCCTGAAACCGTCCGTGGGCACCTCGGGGGGAGCGGGGCGGCGAATCGTTACGGAGCCAGGGGCCTGTCAAACCCCATTTCCCTCACCCCCCCCCCTCCTCTTCCTCCTGGACGCGCCGGAGCCGGGATCTGCGGTGTAAACAGCCTCGTACGCACCTTGCCAGACAACAGCTGGGCTCCGCGTCGCCTGTTCCTGTGGCGCTTTCCGGCTCCACCATGCTGCTCACAACGGCCTCAGCAGCCGGGCTCCATCCTGCCGCCGCCGCGCTCAGCCCCTGCGGCAGGGCGGGGGCTCTGGCCGGCCAGCGATGCTCCCCGCGGCGCGTGCGGGCCGGATCGCCCTCCCTCACCCCCGGGGGGATGGTCCCAGTCCCGGCCAGGAAAAGGGACGGGCGGCTGGGCTGGGCTGGGCGGAGGCGCCTCCGCCCCTCGCCGGAGAGTCCCTGGTGGCTCGGCCACCTCGACCCGGCGGCGGCCGCTTCTCCTCACCGGCCGGGTCGCGATCTCCAAGCGCGGATCTCAAAGAGCGGGGGGCGTCGGCACCCGCCTCGAGGACGGCAGGAGCCGCCGCCGGGACATGCTGGCGGGAAAATTACCCACTTGTTGCCCTCGCGCGCTGCTGCGGCCAGTCGCCCCGCGCCGCCCGTGTGCCCCCGTCGCGCGGCTCTGCCTCGCGCGCGCAGCCCCCTCCTCCAGCCTGCCACTGAGGCAGGCGGCGCGAGAGCGAACGACTGGAGAGAGAGGACTCCGGACCCGGCAATCTGGCCTCGCGCTGGGGGAGGGAAGCGGGGGGGCGGGGGAAGGCGTCGGCGCCGCGGCCCTCTAAGCCCCGCCTTTCAGCCTTCCTAGCCAATGAAAAGATTCCATCAGTGGGGAGGGGGTTGCGGAGGCTCCTGAAGTCGGGGAAGGGGGGGGGGGGGGTGAAGGGAACTTTAGGGAGGGGGAGGAAAGTTCGCTCCATCAATATCTCCATCACGTTGTCGCCGTCACCGTGCAACGGGCTTCTCCCCACCCAGGGCCCGCCCAGCAACACTCTAGGACCCAGTGTTGCTGCTGACTCTTGCAATTTTATTGCAAGTCTTGTGCTCGTTCTTGTTTTTCTTAAAGCCCCAGCTGCTGGGATGAAGCGAATCTCACCTCTTCCCCCCTCCCCCCAAGTTGCTAGCCCTCCCAGTTGCGGAGTAAAGCTTGAACACACCGACCGAGTGCCCCCTAAAGGCTCAGGAACCAGATAAAAATAAATAAATAGAGATGTCCTATCGCCTAGAACTGGAAGGGACCTTGAAAGGTCACTGAGTCCAGCCCCCTGCTTTCACTAGCAGGACCAAGTACTGATTTTGCCCCAGATCCCTAAGTGGCCCCCTCAAGGATTGAACTCACAACCCTGGGTTTCAAGTATCAGAGGGGTAGCCGTGTTAGTCTGAATCTGTAAAAAGCAACAGAGGGTCCTGTGGCACCTTTAAGACTAACAGAAGTCTTGGAGCATAAGCTTTCGTGAGTGAATGCCCACTTCATCAAAAACAACAAGGAGTCTGGTGGCACCTTAAAGACTAACAGATTTATTTGGGCATAAGCTTTCGTGAGTAAAAACCTCACTTCTTTGGATGCATAGAGTGCCCACTTCATCAGACGCAAGACCCTGGGTTTAGCAGGCCAATGCTCAAACCACTGAGCTATCCCTCCCCCCAATCCAACATTTGTTATGTACTAATAATCTCCTGGGTTTTAACTGAATCTTGTGATTTTGGGGATCTGATGCCTGATTTTTGATCACCTGGGATTGGCAATACAGAAGACCCAACCTATGTCTGATGTCACAGCACGATGGGATTGCCACACGCAGGGCCTTATCTCTCTGACCCTGTTCCACAGCCCAGTAATATCTCCACATGTGGGGCCCAGCATCGCAGCAGTACCCTCCCCATCCTCACATCACAGCATTGGAGTTTCCACATGGGGCCCCCCCGCATCTACCCAGCATCCCTGTGTGCCTGACTCTGCAATATACCCAATGGGATCCCCACACCACACATCAGCCCCTCCTCAGACCAGTCTCAGGACCCTGACTGTACCTGCCTAGCCTCGGGCTCCTGTTGCACTTCGCAGACCTGCCTCCAGAATCTCATGACCTTCCCTGTGGTAGCTACAGGAATACAATAGGGGGCTGGGGGAAGGCAGAGAGATGGATACTGTTCAGGGAGACAGAAATGAAGACAATTCTTGATCTCTAGACATCCCTCGTTCCTCAGAATCCCATGAAGTAGGTGAAAATTTATGAGTTTCTTGGACATAAAATAAATTTCTTTCATATCCATTTCTTCTGTTATGCAGCCAACAGCCATCCTATGGACAGATAACTGATACGGAGCGATCTGAATTGCTTGGTAAACTGGGCACAAGCAAATAATATGTTTTAATACAGCTAAATGTAAATGTATATTCTGGGAAGCTGTGACTGAAAAAGATATAGCAGTCATGGCGGAAAATCAGCTGAACATGAGTTCCCAGTTAATGCTTTGACCAAAAGGGCTAATGCGATCATTGGATGCATAAATAGGGAAAGGTCAAGTAGGGGTAAAGAGGGGTAAATTTTACCACTGTATTTGGTACTGATGCAACTTCTGCTGAAATACTGCATCCAGTTCTTGTGTCCACAATTCAAGAAGGATGTTGATAGATGGAGAGGGTTCAGAAAAGAATCATGAGAATGACAAAAGGATTAGAAAATATGCCTTAAAGTGATTGAGCTCCTGGAGTCTATTTAGTCTAACAAAGAGAATGTTAAGGGGTGACTTGATCACAGTCTATAAGTACCTACATGGAGAACATATATTTGATCATGGTCTAGAAGACAAAGGTATACACGATCCAATGGCTGGAAGTTGAAGCGACACAGATTCAGACTAGAAATAAGGCATACATTTTTATCAGTGAGGGCAATTAACAACTGAAAACATATACTAAGGGATGTGGTAGATTCTCCATCATTGGCAATTTTTAACTCAAGATTTTTTTATTTTTTTTTTTTAAAGATCAGCTCACTCTAGTTCAAAAGGAATTATTTTGAGGAAATTCTATGGCCTGTGTTTTATAAAGAAGGTATAAAAATTTCAGCCTGAACAGTTAAAGTTTTAAACAACTGAAAAAAGGGTTTTATAATGGGAAGCATCAGGCACCCTTAATAATAGGTGGCACTACCAGTGCTGCCTATAAATAATATATACAAAGACAACTTTTTTGTTGTTAAAACTCATGAAAAACTGTGTCTTGTTTACTTACATTCCTGTTGCTTTTCTTATAATTAATATTGTAAATAATTGTCAGAAACTTAGTCTCATGGATCAGTCGGTAACTGATAGGAGATAGGAAAAAGACAGGAAAAAAAGAATAGGAATAAATGGTCAGTTTTGAGAATGGAGAGAGGTAAATAGTGATGTCCCCAAGGGTCTGTACTGGGACCAGTTCTGTTCAACATATTCATAAAGGACCTGGAAAAGGGGGTAAACAGCGAGGTGGCAAAATTTGCAGATGATACAAAACTACTCAAGCTAGTTAAGTCCAAAGCAGACTGTGAAGAGTTACAAAGGGATCTCACAAAACTGGGGGAAATCTGGGCACCAAAATGGCAGATGAACTTCAATGTTGATAAATGCAAAGTAATGCACATTGGAAAACATAATTCCAACTATACATATAAAATGATGGGGGTCTAAAATAGCTGTTACCACTCCAGAAAGAGATCTAGAGTCATTGTGGATAGTTCTCTGAAAACATCCACTCAATGTGCAGCGGCAGTCAAAAAAGCTAACAATGTTGAGAATCATTAGGAAAAGCATATATATCATATTGCCTATATATAAATCCATGGTATGCCCAAATCTTGAATACTGCGTGCAGATGTGGTTGCCCAAGCTCAAAAAAGATATATTGGAATTGGAAAAGGTACGGAAAAGGGTAACAAAAATGATTAGGGGTATGGAACAGCTTCCAAATGAGGAGAGATTAGTAAAACTGGGATTTTTCAGCTTGGAAAGGAGACCCCTAAGGGGTGATAGGATATGATAGAGACCCCCTAAGGGGGGATATGATCGGGGTGAAAGTAAAATGCAGCTCATACTGGCCCTCCCGGAAGGGGCAGGGCCTCGGGGGAAGGGGCGGGGCTGGGGGTCAGTATCCCCCAGCCAATCCATCTGTGCTTCCTGGCCCGCGCTGCCTGGGGCTCCAGCGGCAATTTAAAGGGCCCAGAGCCCCGGGCCCTTTTAAATCGTGGCCCCAAGGCAGCTACTTCTTTTGCCCTCCCCCCCACCATTGGCGGCCGATGGGGCGGGAAAAAGGGCAGAGCTTTAATATTGCTGTCCCTTTTGCACCCCCCATCAATGGCCCTGCTGGGTCATCGCTGCCCCTTTTGCGCCCCCCCCGTTGGGGGCCCTGCTGGTAGGGACCCGGCAGGGCCGCTGATCGGGGATGCAAAAGGGACAGCACTTTAAGCAGAGTTCTTAAAGCGCTGCCACGGCAACGCCTTAAAGTCAGTGGTGCGGGCTGGTACTGGTGGCTACCTTTTGCTGGTATGCCGTACCGCCCGTACCCCCTTACTTTCACTCCTGGATATGATATGATAGAAAATCATGGTTATTTATTCCTGCTCATAACACAAGAACTGGGGTCACCCAATGAAATTAATGGGCCACAGGTTTAAAACAAACAAAAGGAAGTATTTCTTCACACAATCTGTGGAACTCTTTGCCAGAGGATGTTGTGAAGGCCAAGACTATAACAAGGTAAAAAAAGAACTAGATAAGTTCGTGGAGGATAGGTCCATCAATGGCTACTAGCCAGGATGGGAAGGGATGATGTCCTGAGCCTCTGTTTGCTAGAAGCTGGGAATGGGCGACAGGGGATGGATCACTTGATGATTACCTGTTCTGCTCATTTCCTCTGAAGCACCTGGCATTGGCCATTGTCAGAAGACAGGATACTGGGCTAGCTGAACCTTTGGTCTGACCCAGTGTGACCATTCTTATGTTCTTATGTAGTCATGCTGAAATGCTACAGCACTGGAAATTTTGCAATATTTTGGATGGGAAAATATTATTGTCTATATTATATGAAACTTAGATATAACAATAACAATCAAATATTCATGCAAATCTTTTTTTTTTAAGGGAGTAATCCTTGTTGTCTTCCTGGGCTGCATCTCTCTAAAGACAAAAACTGCTTCGATTGTTTCCCTGTGTACGTACCTCACCATTAACATTTATAGTAGCTCCTGTCATCTCACTCCTTATTGAATATATTCCAGTTATTTCCATGACTCTAACTTCTGTATTGAAAGTGAGGGGATTTCTATCATCTCCATAGGACACTCCTCCATATAAGGATGCAGGAGGCTGCAATTGGCTCCATTTCATGCAAATTAGGTATGGTCTTCAGGCTCCCATATACTGATTGTGCACCACTGAAATCCATGGGACTTTTGCTATTGATTTCAATGGGAGTAGGAGTGGGTCCACAGTAAGTTACCATTGACACCTTCAATTGGGCAATATTTGAGAGTTCCAGATTTTGGAGACTTGCCATCATAAGCCAATGAAAATCCTGTATGACTCACTAGTGTATTGAGAGAGAAGGTGGATAAGGTAAAATCCATGGACGGTGGGTGAAGCTTCCCCTGGGGGAAGCTAGCTCCCTGTCCCGCCTGCCTATTCCGCCCGCAGCTTCACCCACAATCTGCCCCTGCTTGGCCCCAGGGCCTGCCACCGCTCGGCCCCCCACCACCACCTCTGTGTTCCTCCTCTTCTCCCCCCATCCACGAGGCCCCCATCGACCTGCCATGTCCCTCCTCTGCTCCACCCCCTCCCCTGTGACCTCGCCGCTCATTGCGTCCCTCCTCATTCCCCCGCAAAACTCCCCTGCCCGCTGCGTCCCTTCTCTCTTCTACCCCTCCCCGTGATACCACCCGCCCGCCACATCCCTCCTCAGCCCTCTCCCCTGACACCCCGCTGCTCACTGAATCCCTCCTCTCCTCCACCCCCTCTCCGCGATACCCCCCCACCCACCACTCGCCGCATCCCTCCTCACCCCTCTCCCGAGACTCCACCGCTCACTGCATCCCTCCTCACCCTCGCCCCCACAAGACCCCCTGCCACTCGCTGCATCCCTCCTCACTGCCTGCCCCTACGAAACCTCCTGCTGCTCTCCACGTCCCTCGTCAACCCCCACGAGACCCCCCCAGCCACTAGCCGTGTCCTTCCTCACCCCCCCTCGTGAGAACTCGCCGCATCCTTCCTCGCCTCCACCCCCTCCCCACGAGACCCACCGTGTCCCTCCTCTCCTCCCCCTTCCACCTGAGGCCCCCCCACCTGCCACGTCCCTCCTCACGCCCTACCTCATGAGACCCCTCTACCTGCCGCATCCCTCTTCTCCTCCACCCCTTGCCCCCTGAAGTCCCCCTGCCTGACACTTGCTGCATCCATCCTCTCCTCCAACCCCTCCCCGCGAGTCCCCCCCACCTGCTGCTCGCCGCATCCCTCCTCACCCCCAACCCCTGTGAAACCCCCTTCACCCAAGAGGGGGATGGGTGAGGAGGGATGCAGGGAGCGGTGGGGACCTCCGGAGAGGGTAGGTGGAGTGGAAGAGGAGAGGAGGGACTCACCAGGCAGTGGCTGCAGTGGGGGCTTTGGGGAAGGGGCAGAGTAGGGAGGGGCACACAGGCCAGGCCACCACGGTCCAGGCGTCCAGTGGCGGGTCAGCGACGGCTGCACCAGGGGAGGTTTAGCCTCCCCTGGCCTATTATACCCGCTGCCCATGGTAAAATCTTTTACTGGACCAATTTCTGTTGGTGAAGAGACAAGCTTTTGGGCTTCTCAGAGCTCTTCTTCAGGTCTGAGTAAGGTACTCAGAGCGTCACAGCTAAATACAAGGTGGAACAGATTGTTAAGCACAAAAATAAGCAAATCACTGGTGTACTGTAACTTTTCTCTTATTTCCCATGCTGATGAGACTACAAACACTGATCAATGGGCCATATAAAAAAGTGAGAAATCTTTCAGATTGAAGCTGCTGACCTTAATAAAATACAAAAATGTCCATGAGTAGCAAAGGCTGGTAAGGCCTCACTCCTCATTCTAATGCTCTCACAGGCATGACATGGCAAGACCAATTTCAGCATAAATACACACACGCATATATATTAGTTTTTTCATATTGGTCAGCTGCAGATATATTTAGTGCTTTCAAGAAGTGTCAATGTGGCAGCTGGTTTGCTTACATAGGGAGGGAAGGGAACATAGAGGTTTTTTCGGGGGGTTTCTTATTTTATTTTAATGTTGCATTCTTGATCCAGCCTACAGCAGAACCCCCCCCCTTTTTTTTTAATGCAAGCAACTTTCTCATAGTCACTAGGCACAATCATTTTTAAAATGCATTCACATTTTCCAAGAAACATACATGCTCCAGTGATCCACAAAAATAGCAAGTACACACTTGTACACCCTCTATTGTGTGGCATGTTCGGTTACCAGAAGTTCCTTAAATCAAGGCACTAAGAAAAGAATCAGTATTGAAGTACATGACTATAAGTATGATTAATTAAGAACACACTGCATGAGGATCCACAATGCACTTATAACTCCCCAAATCCTGTTCCATTAGGTTGCTCTCCACCTTAAAACTTGCAATGGATTCTCTGGGGTCATTCGCTTTGGTTGCTCCAAAATTCTGGCCAGGAATCTAGACGGTGTGTCCTCAGGATATTACATATTGCAGCCCTATTGAAATATTTCTGTATGTTTTTTAGTCATTGTGCACATTTGAGTAAAGTTTTCCTGATTTCTGCTTCTTAATGATAGTTCCAAATGGGAGTAAAAAGTTTAGGCTCTGCAGAGGTATCTCTCTGGCCAAATGAGTGTCATTGACCTTTAAATTCAAAAGGAAGCTCCAAACGGAGCTGAAATCAAGTGTGAGGGTTTGCTGTACTGCAGGTTTCATTTTTATCTTTTTGAGGTAAGTTAGAAAAATTGGGAAGGAAAAAAACCAGACCTAAATAAAACGGTTCCTACCCAACATTGGTTCCCAGTAGTTTGGAGTCTCTCTATAAAGCAACGAAAACCTGCATGCAAGGCCATGAATGTAGAGCTGGGGCAGGAGGTTGGAGTGCAGGAAGGAGTGCAGGGTGTAGGAATGGCCTCAGGGTAAGGGGTTGGGGCGCAGGAGGAGTGCAGCAGGGGGCTCAGGGCAAGGGCTTGGGGTGCAGGAGGGGGCTCCGGGCAGGGGGTTGGGGTTCAGGAGGGGTGTGGCAGGGCACTCAAGGCAGGGGGTTAGGGGGCTCAGGGCAGGGGGTTGCGGTGTAGGAGGGGGTGCAGAGTGCAGCAGGGGGCTCAGGGCAGGGGGTTGTGGTGCTGGCTCCGGCCCTGCGCCGCTTACCTTGAGCGGTTCTGGGGTGGCAGCGGCGCGCAGCAGGGCTCAGGTAGGATCCCAGCCTGCCTGCCCTGGCCCCACGCCACTCCCAGAAGCGGCTGGCACCACGTACCTGCGGCCCCTGGGGGACGGGGGGCAGAGGACTATGTGTACTGCCCTTGCCTGTGCGGGTAACTCCCCCGAAGCTCCCATTGGCCACAGTTTCCTGTTTCCAGCCAATGGGAGCTGCAGGGGACAGTGCCTGCAGGCGAGGGCAGTGCACGGAGCCCTCAGCCCCCGCCGCCTCTCCCAGGGGCCACAGGGACATGGTGCCGGCCGCTTCTGGGAACGGCGCAGGGCCCGCAGCGCCACAGGGGTGGCAATCCCGTGGGCCAGATCCAAAGCCCTGATGGGCCGGATCCAGCCCACGGGCCATAGTTTGCCCACCCCTGCACTAGGGTTAGGGGAAATTTCTCCTATAAGCATTGTCTAGACCAAGGGTACTTCAGGCGGTCTGTGGGCCCTGCTGATCAACTCCTCCCCTTCATTTATCTCACAGAGGCTAGTGAAACCAAACCGGGAGATTTTAGGTGCTAAAAGTCCGGCAGCGCAGAGGGGCTAAGGCAGGCTCCCTGCCGGCCCTGGCCCCATGCCACTCCCCGAAGCGTCCGGCACAATCTGTGTCCCCTGGACGGGGCAGGGTGTCTCAGTGCGCTGCCCCTGTCCCGAGCGCCGACTCCGCAGCTCCCATTGGCCGGGGAACTGCAGCCAATGGGAGCTGCGGGGGCGATGCCTGCAGCCAGGGGCAGTGTGCAGAGACTCCCTGACCTCCCTGCCTAGGAGCCACTGCCAGAAGGATGTGCCGGTTGCTTTCGGGAGCCGGCCGAAGTAAACGTCAGCTGGCTCCCTCCCACACCCCTTGCCCCCTCCCGCACCCTAACCCCCTGTCCCAGCCCAGAGCCCGTACCCCACACCCAAACTCCCTCCTAAAGCATACACCCCTCACCCCCTCCTGCACCCCACCCCCTCTGCCCCAGCCTGGTAAAAGTGAGCGAGGGTGGGGGAGAGTGAGCGATGGAGGGAGGGGAGATGGAGTGAGCAGGGGCAGGGCCTCGGAGAAGGGGCGTGGCCTCTGGGAAGGGGCAGGGAAGGCGGCGGGGCACAGGCTGAGTGGGGGGTTTGGGGGTCCCTGAAAAATTTTAAATAAAAATGGGGATCCTCAGGTTGCTAAAATTTGAGAATCGCTGGTCTAGACTATCATTTAAAGGGTGATGTTACTGCATTAGCTAACATATGCTAACAAACACATGTTAAAAATCTAATGTAGACAAAGCACATGCCTTTAACACATGCTTAACTAGTCACATTAAAGCCTAAGGGGAGCCTAGACTTTTAACTCAATCAGTTTAGCAGGTATTAAAGGCGGCTAGACTAGCCTTTTAAAAACATTAGCTAACACATGCCATTATTACGCCTTTAATTCTACTCTAGACAAAAGCTATGTTACAAGTGGTCACAAATCCTTCCTCTCATTTGTAAGGGTTCACAGCAGTCTTTACCCCTCCCAAGACCCCATGTCTGAAGACACTTCACAACTGCTGCTTTTTTCCAGGAGGTCTTCCAGTGGCACAACACCCAAGTCCTCCTTTTCACCAGACCCCATTCCAGGAGTGAGGTAGGCCTTTTATAGCCTCCTTCCCCTTTCCCAGCAGGCCTTGTAGTCTACAGTAGTGGTTCTCAAAGCCGGTCTGCCGCTTGTTTAGGGAAAGCCCTGGCGGGCCGGGCCAGTTTGTTTACCTGCCGCGTCCACAGGTTCTGCCGATCACGGCTCCCGCTGGCCGTGGTTCGCCGCTCCAGGCCAATGGGGGCTGCGGGAAGCGGCAGCCAGTGGGTCCCTTGGCCCGTGCCGCTGGGAGCCGCGATCGGCCAAACCTGCGGACGCGGCAGGTAAACAAACTGGCCCGGCCCGCCAGGGGCTTTCCCTGAACAAGCGGTGGACAGGCTTTGAGAACCACTGGTCTACAGTCACACACTCTAGGAGGAAACATGGCACAGATAAGAGCTGGACCTCAATCCCTCTTAAATGCCCAGTCATCCCATGACATGACCATATACATTTATTAATGAAAACCTATTGCCAAAAGCATCTATCAACGCTGCTTGGAGTCTTTTTGCTTTAAATAAGTAAGATTATGTCTGTCAGCAGGACTGGAAGACACATATTTCTGTGTTTAATTCTTAGTGCTGGGCAACATTCTAAAAACCTAAATGGATAGAAGTATTTAAAATAAACCCAGTCTTGCCAACTCTCGCAATTCTGTTGTGAGTCTTACAATATTTGACGTTTTACTTAAAGCCCCAGTTTTTGAAAGACAAGAGAATACGTGAGAATCTCACTTTTCATTTTATTAAAACAAAGTAAGTTTCTAGCCCTCAGAATTGGAGAGAAAAGCTTGAAAATGTGACTTAAATGCACCATCAGGGGCCAAAACCCAAAAGGCAAATAAAAAGAACCCAGCTTTTTTTTTTTTTAATTTCACAATTTTTAAAGCTATGTCATAATTTCGCAGGGCTTGACTCATCTATGAACATTTGGGGGTGGCAATACTCTAAACCACTAAATATACCTGAATTTTTGAGTATCAAGTGACATGTAATTCAGGACCCATCTGGGTTTGCAGAGTCCCGTACAAAGGAAGATATAAAGTCTTGTGGATAAGGGAGAAGCTGTGGATGTGGTATACCTAGACTTTAGTAAGGCATTTGATACGGTCTTGCATGATATTCTTATCGATAAACTAGGCAAATACAATTTAGATGGGGCTACTATAAGGTGGGTGCATAACTGGCTGGATAACCGTACTCAGAGAGTTGTTATTAATGGTTCCCAATCCTGCTGGAAAGGCGTAACGAGTGGGGTTCTGC
This sequence comes from Chrysemys picta bellii, assembly GCF_011386835.1. Lineage (NCBI taxonomy): Eukaryota > Metazoa > Chordata > Testudines > Emydidae > Chrysemys > Chrysemys picta. Next base: position 195,220,386 of record NC_088793.1, read on the forward strand.
AGGGGTCTGTTTTGGGACCGACTCGGTTCAATATCTTCATTAACGACTTAGATATTGGCATAGAAAGTACGCTTATTAAGTTTGCGGATGATACCAAACTGGGAGGGATTGCAACTGCTTTGGAGGACAGGGTCATAATTCAAAATGATCTGGACAAATGGGAGAAATGGTCTGAGTTAAACAGGATGAAGTTTAACAAAGACAAATGCAAAGTGCTCCACTTAGGAAAAAAAAATCAGTTTCACACATACAGAATGGGAAGAGACTGTCTAGGAAGGAGTATGGCAGAAAGGGATCTAGGGGTTATAGTGGACCACAAGCTAAATATGAGTCAACAGTGTGATGCTGTTGCAAAAAAAGCAAACATGATTCTGGGATGTATTAACAGGTGTGTTGTGAGCAAGACACGAGAAGTCATTCTTCCGCTCTACTCTGCTCTGGTTAGGCCTCAGCTGTGTCCAGTTCTGGGCACCGCATTTCAAGAAAGATGTGGAGAAATTGGAAAGGGTCCAGAGAAGAGCAACAAGAATGATTAAAGGTCTTGAGAACATGACCTATGAAGGAAGGCTGAAAGAATTGGGTTTGTTTAGTTTGGAAAAGAGAAGACTGAGAGGGGACATGATAGCAGTTTTCAGGTATTTAAAAGGGTGTCATAAGGAGGAGGGAGAAAACTTGTTCACCTTAGCCTCTAAGGATAGAACAAGAAGCAATGGGCTTAAACTGCAGCAAGGGAGGTCTAGGTTGGACATTAGGAAAAAGTTCCTAACTGTCAGGGTGGTTAAACACTGGAATAAATTGCCTAGGGAGGTTATGGAATCTCCATCTCTGGAGATATTTAACAGTAGGTTAGATAAATGTCTATCAGGGATGGTCTAGACAGTATTTGCTCCTGCCATGCGGGCAGGGGATTGGACTCGATGACCTCTCGAGGTCCCTTCCAGTCCTAGAATCTATGAATCTATAAGGGGCCCCATCCTGTCAGAATTCAAACTACCTTTTTGCGGGAGAAGGGTGGTCTCGTTATGGGGGCCTGGTGAAAAGCACATGTTGACAACAGAGCCCTCCAAAACTTAGTGCTAAGCTAGAACTCATCTCCACTTTGTATCAGCAGGAAGGAGTCGGCATTTCGCTTTCCAGGTTTGTAGCGTCTGTGTGGGTCTGTCTACACAGCTATTAAACAGCTACAGCTGGCCCAGGTCAGCTGACAGGCTGTGGAGCTGTAAAATTGCTGTGTAGACCTTCGGGCTCAGGCAACGGGGGAGGGTCCCAGAGCCTGGGCTCCAGCCCAAGCCCAGCTATCCACACAACAGTTTTACAGCCCGACAGCCCAAGCCAGCTGACCCTGACCAGCTGTGGGTGTTTAACTGCTGTGTAGACATACCCTCTGTGGCCATGGGTGGGCCATGCTCAGTCTCTACAAGCGACTGCATAGCACTTTGGTTACTACTCTTGTCTATGACACGTACGTAATGATCTTTTCTTTTTCTCCGATGTTGAGAGACAATAATATAACATTTGAAATTATATTAGTCAAAAATATCACCTTTTAATCACCATCATAATGCAAATTAGCATGTTCATATTTATAGCCCCTGTAATTGCACTGCAAAGACTTAGTATACTATTAACAGGGTGGTTATAGTATAGCTAACTTCTCAGGGTATCAATACCATGTAATTTAATGCCACAATATACAGCAATCTCCCTGCCAGAGTTATTCTCCCAACCCATAGATCATTTTGTAAGCACAACTGCCAAAAGAACAGGCGTTTAAAGGGATTAAAACTCTGATCTTTGTTAAAGGTGAAGATCTGCTTTGCTCAGACAGCCAAACTAGTATTAGATGTTTGGATTGACTGTATTATAGGGAATGATGGATTACCGCATGGGTCCACCTGGCCATGCCCAGGGCCAATTTGGGGGCCCCCCGCAGGATCGCCGGAACTCTGGTCCTGCCTCCTGCTCCTCCTCTTCCCCCTGAGGCCCCACCCCCTGGCTAGGCTGGAAGCTGGACCCTGGCTGTGGTGGTGACCATAGTTTCCCCACCCCTCTGCACAGAACTGGCTGAGCCACTCTCCACCCCGCCCTGCACGGAGCCGCTCACCCGAGCCCTGCTCTCCTCCCTCCTCCCCCCTGCACAAAGCCCCTCTCTCCCCTCTTCCCCCGCCCAGAGCCGGCCTGAGCCATTTGCCCAAATCCCCCTCCTCCGCCGCACGGGGCTGGCTTGAGCACTGTTGCTCGCCTCCCCCGCCCTCCCCAACCCACCCTCCGAGCCCCTTTTTGGCAAAACTGATAATCACTTGGCAAGAGTAAATGGGACAAATGCCCAGTTTTGCCAAAAAAAAAAAAAAAGTCAGGATGTCCAGGGCAGGGCTTAAAAAGGGGACTTTCCCAGCCAAAATGGGACATATGGTCACCTTAGTCTGTAGTAAGAGCTGCCCAAGAAGCCCTGAACCCTTCACTTGCCCTTGGTGGGGGGGCCAAGGGGCCTGAGAGCAGCCCTTGGCCCATGTCCCTGCCACCCAGGGAGTGCTGTCCAGGCAGGCGGAGGGTCCAGGGCTCCCCACACCAGCCCGGGCTCCCTGCACAGCTCTTACCATCGCCTGGCTTCCAGCCAGACCAGAGGGTAGGACCTGGGGGAAGGGGAGGAGCAGGGGGCAAGGCCCTGTGGCGGGGAGTGGGGTAGGGGGTCCCAACTGTTCTTTGTGCTCAGGGCCCCAATAAATCTTAATCTGCCTCTGAGTATAGATTTCAGTTTCCTGTTGCTGGAAGTGGCCAGTCTGATGACTAATGGTCCCATGATCATTATGATCATAAGCCCTTATGAGCCATATATTTCTGATTTTAATATAATTTGAATGACCCACATTACAGGCCCCTCGCTGTCTATTTTAGGGGTTTCTATATCTCTCATCACTGTAATATCTCATGCAGATTATTCAGCTCTCATAGTCTCTCTCAGAATTTTAGCTAGGTTTTTATACTGCACTCATCACCGTGGTATTTAAGCGCCTGAAGATATGGGGTTACATTGTGGCATTTAGCCACAGCCTGCCACAAGGGACAATATGGGACTGCCCCACCCCAGAGGGCGCAACAGGAGATATTCTGCTTCTGGGAGAATACTTCCCAAAGCTCCCCAGTTGCACTGGAGAGACAGCACTTCCAACCCCCCACCCCTTTAAAAGAATACAACATACTATCTCATGCACACAGAGGCTCTGTCTACTCCACACCCCTTTCAGGGCTGTTGACAGCCTCTGTACTTCCCAAATGCAGGGCTGACAATTCTTGTTGCCCTTCATACAGGCTATGCAAGAGTTCCAGACATTTGTGCAGCATCCATGTTTTTGGATGGTGAGATGGAAAAATGATGCTAAAGAGTAGATTTTGTGATGGATCAGAAGGATTTGTGGGAATTTGATCCTAAACTCCCACAAGTCACCAAGAGGAGTGATGGCATCCCGCAATACATAGCAGCAGTCCCACAATACACTGCAAAAATTTCCCACAAGGCAATGCTCCAGATGGTAGTGCAGAGGACACAGGGATGCCTACCTACAGCGCCATTTGTCTTCTGTCGATGCAACCTGATGCTGTGAGGACACTCTGCAACAGCAAAGACAGCCGTATGTGAACACAGTGTGTCAAAGAAGCCATGTCATTTGCTGTATGCCAGCAAAACTTTTGCCAGTAAAAATTTCTAATTACTTTCTAGTCCTTAGTTTACTTGTAGCTACTATTACATGATGTAGCTACAAACTCTCAGCCCAAATATCTCGCACTGGCACACATGTATACAACTACTGTATTTTAGTCATGACTGTATATTACTATCCCATAATGGGAAAATATCTGGACACGTGGAAGCATTGTATGTCAGGGACAGAACCAGATGCTTCAGACACATTGCAAGAAAAATGAAGTTAGTTTCAATAACCTTAATGTTATGAATATAAAGAATAATCCTCTGTCCATTAAAATATACACACTTCTAAAATACTATTGGAAGCAAGGACAATTTCAATAAAGCACAGAAATACAGTACCGTGATATTAGGTATTGAGCTGAAAATCTGTATAGAAACATAAAGTTGCAGAAACCTTGCTGGAAACACGTTAATTGAAAATCATAAATAACTTCAAATAAAACAGTCATTAGGCACATCAAAAGACTAGAATGGGCAAAGTAATTGGAATTTATAAACTTACATAATTAATTTTTCTTTGTAGGGAGAACAAACATTCCAATGTCCCAGCTCTGTCAGGGCCTTTGACAATTAGACTCCTTTTTATGAATATATTATGTAAGTTTATAAATTTCAATTAGAGCTTGTCCTAGTCTCTTGCAGTCTAAGGATGTTTTCATTTTGGGTTATTCAGGCAGTGGATGGAACCATTTTCCTTGGTGCATCTATAAGGTGATTTCAATGAAAATTCTTTTAACAAAATAAAAAAAAATTGGATTATAGTTTGACTACTAAGATTCAGGAAAAGAAACATGAATTTGCTTTTACATTGCAAAGTTCAATAGAATATGCCTATACGATAGATTCTATATGTAACAGAGTTACCCTATCCAAGGGGGGCCTTCGGAATATATGAATAACTGTACTACTATGAGTTCAAGGTTATGCTGTATATCATTTACATTAATTTTTCCCTACTTTTGCAGTAAGGTCTCAGATTTGACCTACAGCCTCGGTATTACCAAGTATTTGAACCTGAATCTGCAAAACGTAAGCATGTACTTAATGAGCTGGCTCATATCCTGAGCTGGTGTCAATTAGCATAGCTCCATTAACTTAAGTAGACCACTCGGATGCATAGGGTTAAGCATATGCAGGATCAGACAACAAACATGCAAATATGCAGTGATTTGGTAGATTTACCAGCATTTTATTAATTCATGAGGCTAAATCTCATTGGCAGAATTTGTCAGTTTCTAAAGTTTGATTTATTTATTTACCATGAGCATATCCATTCCTTAGAGGGGTTGTTCCAATTAAGTACACTGAAGACGACCTATGATTTACTTATTCTGATTATGCCAGAGTTCTTAAATTAAGCTCAAAGCACATAGTATCAGTCAAATTCATTATTCAGTCACCCATGATCTAATGTTAATACGAAAACATGGTGTTCAGTATATTATTTTATTTGCCTATGCCCTGGTTTTTTTTTTCTGTGAAAGTTTACTTAATGATTCTTTCATAAAGAAATTAGATTTTTCTGATATTCTTTGATTTATATTACTTATGGTAAAAACAAAAGTCTAATTTTTGACAAGTTGTGTAATAGCATGATAGTTGAATGTCCAACACTGGTAGGGTTAACAGACAGAAGCACAAACGTCAGGGAGAGGTTTGAACCCTGGTACAATGGGGCTACATTCTTCCTGCTTTAACTGAAAGGCAAATTTATAATCGTCTACCTCAACTGTAAAATTTCAGGCTGTAAACCATACTCCAAGGTACTGATCTTGCACCAAATCAAAGGGACTTTTGGCTTTGATTCCAATGGTAGCAGGATGGGGGCCCAGGAGGGACCAAAGTGTGGTTTCCATCCCAAGCTGCCTGCAGCTTTCCATACCTGTTAATACCCCTTTGACTCAATGTTCAATACTGCAGCAGGAGAAATGTTCTGCCACTGGCTCTCAGGACCCATGAGTGAGAGGAGGCGATAAGGAATAAAGGGTACAGAATGAACAACGAGAAAGAGTGAGACAGTGGAGAGGGAAGATGGAAAAGAAATAAGTAAATGAAGGGATGGGACAAAATCAAAGGGGAAGGGAATGAGAGTGAGGGTCACTATGCGTGTAGGTTTTTAATGTGTGTTTGGTCAGCTATTCATTTCATACAAAGGACAAAATTAGAGAGATAATGCGGGACCTCTGTATGCATGTGTTTCATTTGTGTATGTGCCTGGATATACACAGGCACACTTACTAATCTCCCTGTGGAATTCAAACAACAGGAAATTATCAAGGCAAATAGTTTGACAGAATTCAAAGCAGTTTCATGAACGTGAATACATGTGCACCTGCACCTGCTACAATAGAGCAAAAAGATCTAAGGGAAGTCAATTAAGCTTTATGCTTCAGAGTGTAGGCTGATTGTCTGCAAGGGTTGAGAAGGAATTTTCCAACCCTTTGTTATAACACTGCAGAAATCAGTCAGGTGCTCTATCCGCTGCCTTCCTTTGCAGCATCAGGTATTGGCCACAGCGGGAGGCAGGACCCTGAACTTGGACCAATCGTCTGTTCTGGTATCGCAACTCCTACAGCATGTTCCTAAGCAAAGAAAGAGTCAGCCCCCGGGGGCAGTGCAATATGTCAGCGAGACAGAGAGAGGCAGCCTGGGACAGCTGCAGCTCAGAACTTCAATTTGTAATGACTGTCTGACCCACAAGCCAAAATGTTGGTGGTGTTTTGCTTTACTGAAGCCACACAGGGATCTCAAAGGCTTAGTAAGGTATCCCTTTCTCCAGTGAGAAGGCTGCACTCTTGAGCACTTGCCAGGCCTTTTGGAAGCTTCTAAACATAACTACAAGCTTATGCGGCAAATTTCAATTGCTCATTTTTGTTGTTTACAGAAATGTCTATTCTCAGTCCAAGAATCTCCAGAGTGCTGCCATTTTGAATCTCTGTATAATTCTGCACAAATGACTAAATTTCCTTGGAGTCCCATAATAATAATAATAAAAAAGCATTTTGAGAATCTTAGGGCAATGGTCGCAGCTAACAGATTCCTGACATTGGACATTTGAAAAATCTAAGTTATTTTTGAGAGTTGGAGGCTTTTGCTGGTGCTCCAACAAACCTGAATTTGATCCAGTACTTTCCCCCCCACCCCCAAAAAAAGTGAACTATTGTCCCCCCCCCTTCTAAGATAGCCAGCATCAGATTCTATTGCCTAACATTTTCCTACGATGTAGCTTTTAGCCAGTGCCAGGTTTACAATGGCGCCAGTGGCTCCATGGAGCCGGGCCCATGCTCAGAAGGTGCCCTGGCCTGCTCCACTTGCACTGCACCCCAAGACCCAGCTCCTCCCCCCGCCCACCACTTGCTCCTGCCGGCTGGCCGAGAGTTCCTCTACACCCCATGGCCCCAGCCCCTGCTTCTCTCAGCCCCCTGGCAGGACCCCAGTGCACCTCTGGCTCCAGGCCTGTGGGGCCCCGCCTGTCTCCCCAGAGCTGAGCCATCTGGGACTGGTGCAGGAGCCTGGCCAGTCTCAACCTGGGGGAGCGGACGGTGTGGGGGGCTTGGCTGGGCCCCTCCAGGCAAGTGTGTCTTGAGGGAGCTCGGCCGGGACAGGCCTGGGCCTGGCTGATCGCACCACTCCTGAACGGACAGAACAATTCCTGGCCCTGGGGCCAGCCCTGGCTGCGCTGCCGGCTCAGCCCGGCACACACAGTTGTCTCCCAGCAGGGCCGGTGAGTGCAGCCAGGAGGCAGGGCATGGGGGAGTAGGTCTCTGGAGAGCCTGAGGGGGGTGCTGGGCTGTGAGGGGGCGGGGAAGATGTGAGTGTTGGGGCAATAGGGAGTGGGGGTTCTGTGGGTGGGGGGCTGGGCAGTTGTGGTGGGGCAGTGGGCAGAGGAGTGCTGGATGGGGTAATGTTGTGGCCCCCCTCAAGGGTTGAACTCACAACCCTGGGTTTAGCAGGCCAATGCTCAAACCACTGAGTTATCCCTCTCAAATAGTTAAACCCCTCCCCCCGCAGCACACCTTCGATTTCCTGCCCAGAATCTTGTTTTATGTTTGTTTATCTTGTCTCAGATTATAAACTCTTCCGGATGGAGGACATATCTAAATCTGTGTTTGTACAGCCCACTGTACATTTCTGGCACAATATCAGTTATTAATTATAAATAACTAGAGATAAGCCTATGGTACACAGTTCAGATTCAGCAATGAACTTCCCCAAAAGTTATTTTGAGTTGAGTTTTTGGTTCAGCTCTATCCTTAATAAAGACCAAGAAATACTCTAGTAATGAAACTAGCTCACCTGTTAAAAAACCTAACTAGGTGTATTCAAGAAGACATGAAGTTATTATTAATTGTCACTCTTGTAACTTGAAATAATGAGACACAGGGCTAAATTCTTCAGTCCACTGACCACAATGGACTGGTGCCAGGGTGGAGTTTGAACTTGATGTGAAGCTGTTTTCCTATAGTAGTATATCTATTCAAATTCAATATTGGAATTACAGGTCCTCGATGATGTAAACTACAGTTTTGCTTTTGTTCCTGAACAGGTGACATGCAACGCAGATTGGTTGCCAGGAAACATGGATTTATTCCATATCTCACCTCTTCCCTTTTTCCGGAGCATGAGGCTTTCTCAACATCTGTCCCTCCTTCGTGTTTTTCATGGTGCAGTAGGTAACTTAAGATCTGATGCTACAGAATGTTGAGTACTCACAACTTCCATGGAAGTCAATAGGATGCCTGGGCGGCGTGTGAACCGCCCATTCAGAGAGCTAGCCCCTGGCCCCATCCCTTCTGCCTGAGGCCAGGCCCCTCCTCCGCTGGAGCCCAGAGCTTGCCCACTGTGGCCGCAGCCCACCCCCCGGACCTCCCAAGTGCCCACAGGCCCAGAGTGCTGCAGTCCCAGCGCCAGGTGGCATGGTCCCCCAATGCCCCCAGCCCCGGGCGGCGCAATCACCAGCCCCAGCTGCCCCGAGTCCCGGCAGCAGGCTGGCCCACCCTAGCCCCAGCCCGTGCCACGGGAAGAGTGGAAACTGGAAGCAGTCAGTAGGGGACCTGGGGGCGGAGCATGAGCAAGGCTATGCCTGGCTATTTGGGGAGGCTCAGCGTCCCCTGGCCTGTGATACCCACCGCCCATGTAGGATGCTCTCACTCACCACATGACCCTTTTAACCTCCCTAGCCCTTGATTCAAATTATGTCTTAGGTCACAATCAAAATGAGTCTGGTGGTCTCTTTCAAACTGCTTGTCAAGATATGTCCCCACTGCAAAGAGACTGACTGGCAGTGGGCAAAAAAGGGGTCTAGAATGGAGAGGTGTGGCATGGCAGGACAGAGACACGCTGGCAGAGCTGTGTGTGGAAGATTTAGCATACCTACCCAGACTCCAGTCCCACGCTCTCCCTCTGAAGAGATGAGGTGAGTGGGTGGCATAAAGGCAGCTTTCAGTATCCTTCCCATCCCCGGAAGCAGAGCCAAGAAACTGGCCATATGTGTCAGGATTGGATGAGCTGAATCTTTGGGAGACAAATGAATCTTCATCACTCCTGTAGTAAATGAAGAAAAAAAAATCTGGAGAGATTCTAAGGGCAGGTTTACACTTAAAAAGCTGCAGCTGCACCACTGTAGAGCTTTAGTGAAGACACTACTACGCCAGCAAAAGAGTTTCTCCTATCCAGGACCGGTGCAACCGCTAGGCGAACTAGGCGGTCGCCTAGGGTGCCAAGTGGTTGGGGGGCGCCAAAAAGCGGTGCCCTGGCTCGGCAGGGAGGAGCCGCCTTCCGGAGGCACCGGAGAGCCAGAGCATCGGCTTGCGGGGGCGGCAAGCCCCAGCCATGGGGAAGCCGGCGCGGTGCAGGGAGGGCAGCAGCAGGCTGCAGCAGATGCATGTGGGCGGCAGCCCCCGTGTGCCCCCCAGCTACCCCCTCGCCATGCTCAGGCTCTGCGGCTCCCAGGCACGTGAGCCGCCGCCGCCCGGGCGCGGGGCCCTGAGCCTGCTCCGGGAGGGTCAGCGGCGGCTCACACTCCCGGGAGCCACAGAGCCTGAGCGTGGCAATGGGGGAGCCGAGGGGCGCATGGGGGCTGTTGCCCACAGCATGCATCTGCTGCAGGAGCCCCCAGGGGGGACGCTGGGACGCTGCCCGGGCAGGCATGCCCCCCAGCTCCCCTCTCACCACGCTCGGGCTCTGCGGCTCCTGGGAGTGTGAGCCGCCGCTGCCCCTCGTGGAGCAGGCTCAGGGCCCCGCGCCCTGGCGGTGGCTCATATGCCCGGGAGCCACAGAGCCCAAGCGTGGAGCGCAGGAAGGGTGTGGGGGGGTGCTGCTGCCCCCCTGTGCCGCGCCAGCTCCTCCAAGGCTGGGGCTAGCCGCCGCTGCAAGTGGGACGCTCTGGCTCTCTGGTGCCTCCGGAAGGCGGCTTCTCCCTGCTGAGCTGCTGCAGCGGCCCAAGCCTGGCAAAGCCAGTAAGTGGACTTGGGGCGGGAGCCGCCGGGGTGGGGTGGGCTCGCGGGGGGGCGGGGGGGGGGAGAGTGGAGGGCTGTGCACTCTGCAGGGGAGTTCAGGGGGCGGGAACCTGGTCTGGGGAGACATAATGAGCAGCCCTTCGAGTGCAGGTTGTTCCCTGTCTGAGAATGGCGCATCAGTCAACCGGAGATGTAACAGATTGGTTTCATCTGTCGCGGCTCTCCAAGGAGACTGAACAGTAATAGCATCAGTCCTTTAGTCATTCATACATCTGTATTGGCATGGGTGTGCCCCAGCTGAATACTGCTCTGCAGTCTGAGGGCGCAGCCGCTGCATTCAGCTTATCAACATGGCGCTGAATTTGGCCCCTCGTATTATTAGTGGCTGTTTGAACCTCCCATCGTTAAGCACTAGGGTGCATAGCTCCACCAGACCTTGGACGAGATGCCGTTACTGTTAAATCGGCTTGGAGAGCTTCAGCAGAAAAAACTAGCCATACTGCCTCCGTGTCTGGCTGGTGGTGATGTGTAAAGTGGATGTGGCAGAGGATGTGGTGTGTAGGAGTGGAGCAATGGGGATTCAGTCATTGCTAGCCAAGTGGCTCCCCACCTAAGTAGTTCTCACATTTCTTCAGAAAATTGGCAGAAGTATCTCTGCCCCAAGGTAATCTCAACCCAGTTGAATGCAGTTCTGCTTCATTGTTCGAACACCTGCGTTAAAGATCACCAGCAAAGGGAAAACAGAGGGGTTGTGCTCTTTTTTGTAATTGATGATGTAAATAGAAAAAAACCTGAAAGAAGTTTTGTTGGTTTAGCAGATTTTTTACACTTAGCAATCTGAGGCATCGCAAGTCTTGTATTCCGTTCTCTCAACTGCTTGTCAGGAGCTTGAGTTACATCAGTGCTAATGAAAACAAGCAAAAAAACCCCAGTTGTAAATACTCCACCAGTCCTTTCCACTCTCAGGGCTTTGTCTATACTACCACTTAAGTCGATGTAACTTACTTCACTCAGGGGTGTGAAAAAAACCACCCCACTGAGCAACGTAAGTTACATCGACTTAAAGCAGTGTCTACACCATGCTGTCCGCAGGAGACTCTCTCCCACCAACATAGCTTCCGCCTCTTGTTGAAATGGAGTGATTACGTTGACAGGAGAGCACTCTCCCACTCTCGCAGGACAAGCTGCAGAGGCGCCGATAGCGCGGTAGTGAAGACAAGCCCTCAGTTGCTCAGGTTTCATTCCATTGGTGCTTCTGATGTCATTAGCCCACTAATTCTGCAGTTGCCCATAGTGTCTAACCTGTTGTCCCTGGAACACAAGACCTGAATTTCTAATATAAAAAGCAAGCAGAACAGTCAAAAGCGTTTTTGTTTTGTTGAGGGGGGGGGGGGAACACCCTCTTTGGTCTGTATATATCAAAAAGAAGGAAAGGAAAGTAGAAAAGAGAAGTACAAATACAGTTTTCTATCCACTCGCAGTTCATCTTTAAAACAACCAGGTTTTGCAGGTGCCTTGGGTTTTCTTAAAATAGCTTTCACTGTGATTGGTCTCTCTTGAAATTCCTTTGGGAGTTCTCTTCATTTTTAATGGATTTCATTCCTATAGGCTACCTATCAAATTAAGAAACTATGCCAAATGTCAGATTTAAAGGAACTCGCACACACTGCTTTAGATAATCCAATTAATTCTGAAGAGGAAACCATTGCTTCTTAGGCCAGATCTACACACAGATTTCTTATTGGTACAACTATTTTGATTAGGGGGGGGGATTTTTTTTTTAAACCAAAATAGTTATACCAGAATGACTCCTGATGTGGATGCAATTATACACTGTAAAGGTACCTTACACTAAAGGTTCCCTTCTCAGAGGGGAAATAAGCACCTTTTTTACCAATATAACTGCATGCACATTTTGAGGGGGAGGTTGCATGGCTTACGAGCCGTTTCCGTATCTGAAAGGGAGAACGTGTATAGTGCAGGCAGTATTAAAGCTTTACCAGTGTGACTCATGGGAGGCCTGAATAGGAAATATTGACTGTGCCGCACTGTGTCAACATTTCCATGGGCTCGGATGTAGAAAAAATGTGACCAAAAGGGATTCCTGGTCTGCAGGGGTAAAGGTAGCTGCCTTCATCAATCCACTGAAATTCCTAGCCCCTTAAGGATGGGTGATAACCAGGGCCGGCTTTAGGAAGTGTGGGGCCCAGTTAGAACATTTTCGGTGGGGCCCCAGCAGGGATGACCAAAAAAAAAAAAAAAAAAACACATAAAAAAAACCCTTTCATTTCTTCCATGTATTATTTACTTTCCATAACTATATAAATAATAACAAAATTATATATTATGTACATTGCTGGCTGTGGGCAGGGCAGGGGGTGTGGGGCTGGTGCAGGCAGGGGGTGCAGCAGGGGCTGGCAGCGACCAGGGCAGGGGTGCGGGGCTGGTGCGGTCAGGGGGTGCAGCAGGGGCTGGCTGCGGTCAGGGGGTGCAGCAGGGGCTGGCTGGAGACGGGCTGGCTGCAGGCAGGGCAGGGGTGCGGGGCAGGTGCGGGCAGAGGGTGGCTGCGGGCAGGGGGTGCGGGGCTGGCTGTGGGCAGGGCAGGGGATGTGGGGCTGGTGCGGGCAGGGGGCTGCAGGCAGGGCAGGGGGTGCAGCAGGGGCTGGTGCGGGCAGGGCAGGGGGTGCAGCAGGGGCTGGCTGTGGGCAGGGCAGGGGCTCCCCTGCTTCTACCGCCCCGGCCCTTTAAATAGCTGCCGGAGCCCTGGGGAAGCGGCGGAGCTCCAGGGGCTATTTAAAGGACCAGAGCGGCAGTGGCAGCTGGAGCCCCGGCCCTTTAAATAGCCGCCGGAGCCCCCTGCGACCCCAGGGCTCTGGGGGCTATTTAAAGGGCCTGGGGCTCCCCTGCTTCTACCGCCCCGGACTTTTAAATAGCCGAGGGAGCCCTGGGGCAGCCGGCCGCCCCGGTATGGCGGCGTACCGGCAGCAAGGGCGCAGGGCCCTCTTAGGCGCAGGGCCCAATTCAGGGGAATCGCCTGAATCGGCCTAAAGCCGGCCCTGGTGATAACAAGAACAAAAAAGGGAGTCTAGAGTTCCCTAGGGCCCATCATCTGATCAAAAGTCTAGTGACGGGCTATGAATGAGTTTAGCTCTCAAATTATAAAATTCCTTCGTCATTGGGCCTTGTGATCACTCTCAACAATGAAGGGATTCAAATGTACCGAGCTAATTTCTTTCACGGCCCCCTTGTTTCAATCCAAATACTTTTTACGGGCTTGGTCCCTCCCTTAGTGAGACACTCCCAGTTAGCACTGAAGCTGCGAGTCCTTCATGATAAAACGGGGCTATTCGGGATAAGATGCTTTGTTTTGCAAAAGACAACGGGTTGAAAAATGTTGAGGAGAGGCCAATTCTGAATGGTGGGGCTCAGACATGTGCTGGATGATGCGGGGACTGCCAGTTTAATTTCATTCGAAGGAAATACGGGAATAGTTTCCCCAAGGTTGCAGGAAATGGAGACCTGAGTGACAAATCTTGAAGATACGGACCCAGCACCTCCCTTCATGTGCTAAAAGCTGCAGGAGTTGAGCTGTATGAGGTGAAATCTCAGTGAGCATCTCCTTGCAAAGATCTCCCCATATCATCATGTCAGGCGTCCCTCCACCGGTGGAAAAGGCTGCCATGCAGAGGGTCTGTGGGGGACTACAGCCACTGTACCTCCACACTGGCTCTGACCAGGGCCACCCGGGGGGGGGGCAAGTGGGGCAATTTGCCCCAGGCCCCACAGGGCCCGCCACAAGAATATAGTATTCTATAGTATTGCAACTTTTTTTTATGGAAGGGGCCCCCAAAATTGCTTTGCCCCAGGCCCCCTGAGTCCTCTGGGCAGCCCTGGCTCTGACCCCTGGCAGCAGCCACCTGGCTCCCAGATATTGCTATTCGAGTGTCTCCCTGGCCTGGCAGACTCTGTGGAAGAGCTGATAGAGCATGGAGCTGTCGTACTTTCACTGAAGATTCGGTGGGGTTCGCATTCCTGCTCAGCTCAGACCCCAGGCCACTCACTGCTACAGAGGATAAAAAATTTTAAAGGCGGCAGTGGACATGTTGGAGAACAGAATAAAGGTTCAGACATGTTTCCAGGGAGATCCCTGCTGTAGTCAGCATTATGGTTAACAAGTGAGACCACACAAGGAGAAATGGGGGTGACTAGTTGCCTCCCTCTCCCCTTCTGCTAATGGAAGCGGGTGGAAAGATTCCCAGACACTGCTGAAGGAAAAGATCAGGCTGGCTTCTGAAAGCAGGGCCCTAAGGCTAAGCAGCTGCTTGCATTGCATGTGCTTAAGGCTGGCTTTGGTTCCAAAGAGCATAAAGAATGGAAGTCCTGATCATTTTTTTCCCTCCACTTCTAGTGGCAGAACAATCCTAACTACTGTGCAGATATTTTTGCAAGGAATAAAGTGTTCAGAACAGCTGAACTTCCAGGCAATCTTATGTTTCAAGTCTCACATTGACAACAACCACTTTATACTGCCGAACTGAAAAATGCTGAGCATTTATAGCATGTTTGTTGGACATCTTGAAAGTGCTTTACAAACATTAACTAATGAATCCTCACCCCCCCCCTGCGAGATAGGTAAATAATAATACTTTGCATGTATAGATAGCACCTTCTACTGGAGGACATCAGAGTGCTCTGCAAAAATTACAAAATAAAGTCTCACAATAGCCTCACTGAGATAGGCAAACATTATCATTTCCATTTTACATACGGGAAAATCTAAGTGGCTGGTCACTGGTAAGGTCACAGAACGCCTGGTGAGATCACTCTTCTTCGGCATGCCATATCAGGAAAAGGGCAGCTCTTGAGAGGAGTAGTGCTGGAAGAGGAGGACAGAAGGGGGAGGTGGGCCCCAAAGAGGATGGTGTGGGTTAACCGGGGAGCTGCATTTATATTCTGATTGGGTGGGCAAGAAATCCTGTCCTTTCCCCATTCTGTGAAGGGAGAAGTTGAATTTCTAAGTGCAATCAATCTGGAATCTTCACAAGCACTAAATTCACTTGCAGAGACAATGAAATGCACTTCAATTATGGCATTACTGTATTGTATGTTGTCATCACTATTCTTTACTAGCACACACCAGTTAACTGTATTTTATTTTATAGTAATTCCTGGTACAATTGGGAAGAAAAATGTTCAAAAGAGGATTTGTAAGAATAGTGACAAATATAGCTCGACCATTCTGTCAAACCTGGGCTCTGCTCAAGAATCACAGGGACCCACCACCGGGGGTTATAACAACTTATGATTTGACTTCATCAGTAACGAAGTGGCTCAGGCTCAGTAACAAACTGGCAAGGATGATAAGCTCCTTTTCTTAAATGTGGCGAGTTGTGAGTCCAGCATGCCCCTGTGGGATTGTTCAGGAGTCCGGGTCAGGGAGTAGACACCCCTCAAAGGTTATCTAGTACATAGACACATATCACGTGCAGGTGGCGCTCAGGAGAAATGCTGCAAATAATGACAGCCCTGGAAACCACTGACCCCCATCCCGCTCGTCCACAAAACTGGAACAGCCAGTTTAGCAACACACCAAGCTGCTCCATTAACATGCTGAAAGGCTAATCGGAAGGGAGCACCCTAGGGGTAAGAGAGGAGATCATCCTCAAGCATCCATGTCTGGCCAATCACTGGTCTCTCTGATAAAGGTGCCCGTTGTGATGGTGATGCCTGGAGCCATTCCTAGAGATCAAATACTGAATCCACGCACAAAGGAGCTGGATTGCTCTCTAAATGGAAACCATTCATTCCCATTTGCTCCAGCTCATCAGAGCGGGATCACTGTTCCCACTCTGATAGGATGAGGTTGTTCAGTCACTGCACCGTCTTTGACCTCTTTAGACCAGCAAGGCAAATAACTGGTTGGGGGAGTAGAGCTGGAAGAACTCTAACAGGTACTGGTATTGTATAATAAGCTTACACAGGACAAAAGACAGGCTTTATCATGTAAACCGAGGCGAAACCAGTGAGGCTTACCAGCGCCCACAGAGCACCTCTATAACAAAGCAAGTAGTAGACGAAAAACACCTACAGAAATGTCTGATCCAGACAATATATCAAACTAATGCCAAAACACAGAACTGAACACATCCAAAAAGCCCTATTAAACCTATTATAGGTCAAATCTATCCCCCTCCCTGCCCCCGAACTGTGGTTTGACCTCACTTAACTACATCCTGATAAAAATGTTATTAAAGTGAATGTTTAAAATTAAATATACACAGGTTAAGAGGGAAGGTACTGTCCATCTGGGGTCAGACTTGGGTTATGAGGGATTACAGGTGTCGGTTGCAAGGGTGAAGAGATACATACATATCATGTAACCAGCATAGACCCAAATTGGGGTGCAAAAGTTTTTCAAGTGTCAGTGGATAAATGGGCTCGGGTACGCCACCCATGGAATGTATAAGGAGTCCAAGTTAGTATCGGTGTAGCGAATTAGTACATGGGTGGGGTGTGTCCCTTGGTTCATCAGGGAAGGAAGTGGGTTATTTCCCTGGTCGGTGGTCTCAGTTACTCAGCGTGGTATTGGCGGTGTCCTGTGATCCTAGGATTTTCCACGGAGATAACTAGCTCATGTTAATGATCTTGCTGTAAAAACACATCTTTTTTGGCTGTGACACAGCCTTAGACACTTTTGTACTTGTATTACACTAGTGTGCGGAGGACCCAGCCAAGATAAGGCACCATTGTGCTGGACCCTAATATCAGTCTACCTTCTGTGCTATCCCCAAGCATTGGGTTCCTGCTAGAGAAAGACCAGAGTAAATGCCCATTGTATCTACACTGGCTAGAAACAGAGTATAGATTGTAGCCACTTTGGGGGCTTTCTGTTCTGTGTTTGTACAGTGCCTAGCATAAGGATGTTCTGGTCCATGACTGGTGCTCCTTCGTGGTACTATTGCGATACAAATAATAAATAACAACCCAACAGATAGAAGTCAATTGTGATGGGGTAGTCAGCCCTTAAGGGCAATAGTGCCTAGTGGTCATCCCACCCCATCATGTGGCATAGTCCCTTAAGGATTTGAAAGGTCCAATAGTTTTATATATATAAGCATAAAGGCTGCCTCCTCCCTCATAGCAGGTCAGACCCCGGGAGATACCAGCAGGGGAAAGTGGCCTGCTGAGGACCCAGAAGCCGGATGGCTAATCAAGGAAAACAGCCACCTGAAAGAGGAGCTGGAAAACCCAGCGCTCAGTGCCAGAGAGAACGTAGGGCTCCTGCTTAGGAAGGACCAGAGGAGCTGATTAATAGAAGCCAGATAAAGAGGGAAGAGTGGTTTAAGAAGAGAGTGAAGGACTTACACTACAGCCCACATCCAAAGAAGAGAGCTGGGAATGCTTAAGGAAGGACTGAAAGGAGAAACCCAGAGAAGGCACTAAGAAGGGTTCCAGAAAGAGAGACTGTTGCCCAGGCATGTGTGGAGGGGGAAACAGAAGACCTGGCAAAGGGATCAGGCACACGAAAGCAGGGTATCCTCAAGGAAAGAGCCAGAGACAGCTAGTTGGACTGAGCCCAAGACAACAAATGCCTCCAGGTGTATCTCAGTAAGGTGCTACTTGAGCTTTTGACTTTTGTTAATGAATGAGACCCTTGGAAGGGGGTGCCCTTTGATAAAAAAGGTTTGTCTGGATTTGTTTATAACCCAGATGAAGGGAAACCGAGGCAGAGGCTCAACTGTGGCACCATACCTGACCAAAGGGAGGCATGCTGGGCTGACCTCCGCACCACGATGTCCATCAAGAACAAAAACATGAATTTTTCAGAAAAAAATTCCAAGGCGATTAAAATTCTTATTTTACAGTTAAATCATTCTGCGCTAGGCCTCACAACAGACACACTGGGGAAATCCAAGGGGACAGACAAAAAAGTTACAAGAAAAATCTCTGTGGTTCCTCGGTTATTAAAACAAACAAACAAACCAACCAAGAGACAAATATACCCCTCCCTAATAACACTACTGCTTACACTATCTGATCATGTAATTCAACCTCACCACACCCTATTTGGGAATGAAGTACTGTGTGCACTCAAGAACTTTCCCAACAATGGCTGCAGAGCCCAACTAAGCCAATTCTTTCACAGGCCATATGAAAAAAGACACTATTACCACTATCTCAAGCAACTCAACATACAGAATTCACTGGCTGACCAATACCAAAAAAGGGATTAAAAACACACTTCACTCCTATGCAGCATCTCTCGCAGCCGTGCCAAGACCCATGCTACAATCGATCACGTGCCAAAACAAATAATGCTGTGGACATTAACTCACAAATATACTTATCTATAGTTTTATATCTATAAGAAATATATTTTGAGTTAAATCACAAAATGACATGCTGGGAATAACACATCAGAATCCACAATGAGCGAGACCAGTGGTTCTCGAACTTTTGTACGGGTGACCCCTTTCACACAGCAAGCCTCTGAGTGCGACCCCCCCTTATACATTAAAAACACTTTTTTATATAATTTAACACCATTATAAATGCAGGAGGCAAAGCGGGGCTTGGGGGTGGAGGCTGACAGCTCATGACCCCCCATGTAATAACCTCGCGACCACCGAGGGGTCCCAACCCCCACTTTGAGATCCCCCGAGCTAGACTGATGTACAGAAACTTCTTACGAGAGAAGCTCCCTTACCACAATGAATGCGCAAGACACAATCAGGCTATTACGAAATATGGAATCAGCCATTAGAAACCAAAACACAGAGATGTGAGACACGTGAAATCCAGGGAGGAATGGTTTTGTAATCAACGACACCGGAGAGAGCAAAACAAAAAGTGTCTTCTATGCCACTGCCATAAATACCGTGCATGAGAAACTCACTTCCTCAAACCCACTGCTGTTGTGAGCCTGTTTGTTCTAGCCCTATAACATTGGAAACTTGTATATATTTTGTCAATAATTTTTATTTAACTGAATAATATACATTAATTGAACGCAGTGGGACAGATTCATCCCTGGTGTAACATCAGTGACTTTGGTGACGTTACACCGGGGATGAACACTGTTTTGCTCTCCTCTTGTGTCTCATGCTCACACACTCTTTAGTTTGCACACGCAATCCAACGTACTCTGGAATTGATGAAACTGTGATCTGGCTGGAACTCATTGTCACATGGTGGATCCCCTCTCTGAGGTGCTCAGCTTTTCCTTTGTGTTCCAAAACCCTCTAGCTGCCGTAAACGGAACCCTGTGCTCACGCACAGATCTTGTGCATGATATTATTGTCATGGTGTGAAAAAAACATGCATTTCCTCAGCAAGGGAGAGGAGGACAGAGGAAAAAAAACAAGCTCAGTCCAGAATCTGTCCTCAAAGCCGGGTCATTCTCTTTCTGGAGGAAAGACAACACATGCCACTAAAAGACTGGACAGGATTCTAAAGACTGTGGGAAGGATGAATTGGTTACGAAACACATCGGCACAAATGAATCGGCCTCAGAAAGACAAGGGTGGGTGAGGTAATACACCACATACTGCCTCAGAAGACACTTTGCCGATCATCAAAAGCTTCAGGGATCTTGGAAGGGAGCTGAAGGAGAGGACATTTCATGTGATCTCAGAGATTCTTCCAGTCCCATAAGTGAAAACAGATAGACAGCTGAAGATATTGGCGGTAACCCTTTGGCGTAAGTGGAGGGGTTTGGCTTTGTTGAATACTGGTCCATCTTCTGTGGGAAGAGGAGGATGTCCAGTTTGGACCACCTCCATCTAAGTAGGAGGGGAACAAATCTTCTGGGTAGCAGACTAGTTAGATAGAGTAACCAGAAGGACTCTAAACTAGCATGTAAAAGCTAAATTGCTAAGATGGTAAATCCAGTACACATACTCAAACTAGGGTTACCATCTTTTAGTTTTTAAAAAGGAGGACACTCCATGGGGCCCCGGCCGCGCCCCAACCCTGCCCCTTCCCCGCCCTCAGCCCCGCCCCAACTCTGCCCCCTCCCCTGAACGCTCCACCCCCTGCTCCTCCCCCTCCCCTGCTTCCCGCGAATCAAATGTTCGCGGGAAGCCTGAAACAGGGAGGCAGCAGGTAGGCTGGGGCGGGGTGCGGCACGACTCAGTCCGGCCCTCCTGGCCGAGCGGCTCCCTTCGGCGGCCGGCTGGCCGGCCCAGGCCAAGAGGCTCTGGCCCCGGCGTCTCCCGCCCGGCTTGGCTCGGGCCCTGGGGCACTGGCTCCCGGCCCCGCGACCCCAGCTCCCGGCCCCGCGACCCCGGCCCCTGGCCCGGCTCCCGGCCCCCGGCTCCTGGCCCGGCCCCGCGCCCCCGGGTCCTGGCCCGGCCTGGCCCCCGGCCCGGCACCGCGCCCCCGGTTCCCGGCCCGGCGACCCCGGCTCCCGGCCCCACGACCCCGGACCCCGGCCCGGCACTGCGCCCCCGGGCTCGGCACCGCGCCCCCCGGCTCCCGGCCCGGCACTGCGCCCGGCCCGGCACTGTGACCCCGGCTCCTGGCCCGGCCTGGCCCCTGGCCCGCCACCGCGTCCCCGGTTCCCGGCCCGGCACTGCGCGCCCGGCTCGGCACCGCGCCCCCCGGCCCGGCACCGTGTCCCCGGCCCCGCGACCCCGGCTCCTGCCGAGCACCGCTGGCCCCGGCCCGGCCCCGCACCGCCGACCCCAGCCCTAGAGGCCCCGGCCGAGCACCACCGAGCCCTCCCTCCCTCCTTCCCGATTTTCCCGGACATGTCCGGCTTTTGGGGATTTTCCCCCGGACGGGGATTTGAGCCCCAAAAAGCCGGACATGTCCGGGAAAATCCGGACGTATGGTAACCCTAACTCAAATGTAAAACCCAGACTCAAAATAGCATGAATGTAGAGAAACAAAATGTATGTAAACAACAAATTCTTCAATTGTCTAGATACCAAAGCTAGAAGCCTGGAATTAGAAATATTCATTTATCATAGTTTCGTATTTGACATAGTTGGTATTACTGAAACTGGCTGGAATGAGTCACATGAGCGGAATATTGAAATCACTGGGAGGGCTAGATTGGACATAAGAAGGGTGTGTGTGTCACGCAAGAACAAACATACTCTTACCCGCTTGAGAGTTACTGACAATTCAGAAGGACAGGGCCTGGATGCTTACTGTAAGGTGATGAGTCACTCCTGTGCTAGGCGCCAGCCAATCCACAGGCCAGGAATTGGTCTGGTGACTCTCAGGGAAAATATAAGCCTTGCAGGAGGAACAGCAACTCAGTCTGCAAAAGGTCTCTCCAGGGCTTGGAACTATCTCCTGCCTGACAAGGGTAACAGGCTCCCTAGGCATTAGCCTGCTCCAGCCTGGCTCTTGTTTCCAACCTGTAACTACTCCTGCTCCCACCTTGCTCCAACCCCACTCTGGACTCCTGATTCCAGCGCTGACTCTGGTTCTTACTACTAGACCTCACTGCCACAGCTCCAACCACTAGGCACGACTATCCCCATCACAGTTTCTAACACATATGATCGGTGTACTGCCAGATAAACCATAAGATTGAATACCGGTGGGGGTCTATTATAGACCACAAATCAGACAAAGGAACAGCTCCTTTAACATCTAGCTAGGATGTATAGAAAGAAAAATTGCACTTTCATAGGGGATTTCAATCTGGGGGACATGAACTGGAGGTCTTGTACTGCCACCGGGAACGCATGCTTGGAATTTCTAGAAGTTATAGATGGTAACTTTCTAACACACCAAGTACTGCAGCCAGCTCAGGGTAATTCTGTATTAAATCTCATTTGGATGGATAAAGGTAAATTGATCACTGAACTAATAACTAATGGCGGCTTAGCTGCAAGTGATCATGTTCTAATTTCAGTTGCTGTATGCAAACAGAATATAGTCCCAAGCTGAAAAGAACTATGAGCAAAAGTGAGTGAGAGGAAATATTTAAACAAATAAATGTGAATGATAATTGGGAAATGTTTAAGAATGCTTTATTAGATGCCCTAAAGCCCACAATTCTACAGTCACAAAAGAAGGCTTCTTTAATTAAAAAAAATCATGGTTAAGGAAGGAGGTGAAGCTAGCAATAAAACTTTTTTAAAAAATGGACAAATTGAAAAATGGGGTAGCTGATAGTAATGTGTATAAACTGGCAGTTAAGAAATGTAAACAATTGATAAGGGAAGCTAAAAGTATCAATGAAAAGGCAAATGTGATCCTGGGATGTAAAAGCAGGGAGGAACATCAGTAGGAGTAGGGAGTTGATATTACTTCTGCATGTGGCATTACTGGAGTGTTGTATCCAGTTCTGGTGTCCATACTTCAACAAAGATGTGGACAAAGGTGGAAAGAGTTCAGAAATGAGCTACAGTGGTTTTCAAACTTTTTTTCTGGCGATCCAGTTGAAGAAAATTGTTGATGCCCCCCATGACCCAATGGAGCTGGGGATGAGGGGTTTGGGGTGTGGGAGGGGCTCAGGGCTGGGGCAGAGGGTTGGGGTGCAGGGGGTGAGGGCTGCTGGGTGGGTCCAGGAATGAGGGATTCGGGGTGTGGGAGGGGACTCTGGGCTGGGGGTTGGGTTGTGGGAGGGGGTCAGGGCTCTGGGGGGTGCAGGCTCTGGGGTGGGGCCAGGGATGAGGGGTCCAGGAAGGGGCTCTGGGTTTTGGGGGGCCCAGGGCTGGGGCAGGCGATTGGGGTGTGGGGTTGGGGCACAGACTTACCTTGGGCGGCTCCCGGTCAGTGGTGCGGCGGGGGTGCTTCCTGGCACCGCAGACCGTGCTATGTCCCAGACGTGGCAAGCAGTAGATCTGGCTCCTAGGTGGAGGTGCGCACGTGGCTCCGTGCGGCTCTTGCCTGCAGACATCACTCCCCCCAGCTCCCATTGGCCGGGAATCAGCCAATGGGAGTGCAAAGCTGGTCCTTGTGGGCGGGGCAGGGCGGGGGCAGCGTGGTGTCAGAACAGGTAGGGGCTAGCCTGTCTTAGCCAGGCAGCACCGCCGACGGGACTTTTAATGGCCCGGTCAGTGGTGCTGACCAGTGCCTTACATTCCATGACCCAGTACTGGGTTGCGACCCACAGTTTGAAAACCACTGAGCTACAACGATTCAAAGCCTGGAAAACATTCCTTCAAATGAGAGACTAAATAAGCTCTATCTATTTAGCCGAGAGAAGATGAAGAAGTGACTTGATCAGTTTGCATGTACCTACACGGGGAAGAGATATCTGAGAGCAGGTGCTTCTTTCATCTAGCAGAGAAAAAGAAGCATCATGAGAACCAGCGGTTGGAAACTGAAGCTAGATAAATTCATACTAGAAATACAGCACAATTTTTTAAACTCTACATTTATTTTGGACGTTTCAAGAGGTTTACAAATCCTTGCCATGTACATATCAGAGCAAATACAAGAATCATTCCAACAGTGAGCTTCTGTTTACAGAAACATTGAACAGTAATATAATAATTGGATCTGTCTTTAGCAGCAAGTACGAGCTGCTTTTAGTGATTTTTATGAAATTGAATGAAATCTCAGATTACTCATACTTAAACTAGGCACGTCTATCAAATGTTAGTATTCAAAAAGCTATCCAAGCGCGCTGTTTTGTTTGTTTGTTTGGCTTGGTTTGTTTGCAGGTGAATGTACTTGCCTGAGTATTGAATAAATTGTAACCAAATTTCTATGTATCTACTTGTCCTCTGTCTATTTAGCTGGTTATGATTTTTCCACAACCTCCCATATTTTTGTGAACCATTCCTCTAGAGTTGGACTATTCATCTTTCTCCAATGAGAGGCTATTAATAGCCTACCGGGGTACTAGCAGACATGAGATTAATTCTTCATTTCTCTTTGTGTGACCATTTCTGCCAGGAAGCTGCAGGTGAATTACTAAAGGATCATTTGGTAATAAATATCAACAATTCGTGATATTTGGTTACAAGTTTCATCCAAGTGCTCATGAATGACTGGACATGTCTGCCATATATGCATAAAATCTCCCCTTTCGCCAGAATTTCTCCAACGCTTATTCCCATTCAATCTATGTGTATATACTTAACATGACTGTGTGAGGTGGCATTAAAACAGTATCGTCAAGAAATGTTCATCTATTGTGCTACAGATGGAGGTTGCTGATCCTCTCTTCCAATCCAAACTCCATTCCTTTGGGGGGTAATTTCTCTATCCAGATCCTCTTTCCAGTGTGTCATATATGGCCTTGTTTTGGTTAGGAAAGCTGTCTGCAAACATTAGTTATAAATTAGATAGATAGATAGATATTGTATTGTTTCCTAATTGACAAGATGCCATCACTTCTATTTAAGGCCTGGTTTACACTACATGATTAAGTCAACACAAGGCAGCTTATCTCGATGTAGCTTTGTGTGTTTACCCTTATATTTCACTCTCGCCAATGTAACTGCCCATTACGCTGACTTAATAACACCACCTCCTTGAGCGGTGTAGAGTCCAGGTCAACGGAGTTAGGTCGACACAGTGTCAGTGTAGACACGGTGTTACTTACATTGACTGTTAGTGGCCTCCAGGAGCTGTCCACAATGCCCCACCCTGACCATTCTGGTCACCATTGTGAACTTTGCTGCCAATGGCCAGGGAACTGACCTTCCCCGTTAAAGTGCCACGAAGTTTAGAAATTCCATTTCCCGGTTGACGTGCATGGAGAGCTCACCTAGCAACTCTACAGCACGCCTAGCAACTGCCCAGCTGACCATGACAGCTACATGCTCCTATCCAGCCATAGAAAGTTTGACATGCTTGGGGCATGGAGGAGAAGGGTTGCAAGAGAGACCAGCGGCAGTGCCACGTGAAAGGCAAGGAACTGCAGCAGGTGTACCAGAAAGCAAGGGAGGCCAACAATCACTCTGGTGTGGCACCACAGACTTGCCACTTTTCAAAGAGCTGCATGCCATCTTTGGATGACACCCCCCTGTCCTGTGGATACTTTGGAGGAGCCTCGCCATAAACAGCGAGAAGGAGGTGTTGAATGAGGAAGAGGAGGAGTATGGGGGACAGGCGACCGGGGTATCCAGTGGCACAGTGAGCCAGGATGTGTTTTTGACTCCAGCACTGTCCAGCCAGTCCTTACATCCCAGCATGGGTGAGCCTGATGCAGGGAACCTGGTAAGGATGCAGTTTGCTTTGAAATTACAGGGATGGAACCCCCAAAGTAGCAGGCCACATCTGTTGATTTGCTCTCTTTTTTACTGATGCTAGAAGAGGTAGTGAAACCACCAAGAAAGGTGGAGTTGCCATCTGCTTCTCATCCCCCTCTAGAGTTAGGCAGAGGGGGCCTCCTGGAACCCTCTGTTTATGTGCACTGGGATGTCCCGTGAATCCTCCCATAGAGATCTTGAGGAAGCTTTCGTGCAGGTAGCTTGCAATCCTCTGCCAAAGGTTTCTGGCGACGGCTGCCTCCATCCCTCTCAAAACCCGCTGTGTAGACAGCACTACGTTAGTAGAGGAGCTTCTCCCACCAACATAGCTACCATTTCTCAGGAAGGTGAAGTTACTAAGTCTATGGGAGAGCTCTCCCCTGTCAGCTTAGAGCATCTTGATCAGAAGCGCTACAGCGGCACCGATGCACGTTTGTAATGTCAACCTGCCCGAATACCTCCTTAAATACGCGGTAAAATTCAGCTGGAAAACTCTCCACTCCTGCGGTTTTGCCACTTTTCATTTGCTATTGCCTCTAACATTTCTTCTTCCGTTACTTCTCTAACGTTTCTTTATCAGTTCTGTTTATTGCTGTCAAGCTGCTACTTCAGGTATTTTTGAATAACTTCAAAGCTCGGAGTATCTGAAGTACAGACGTTTTTATAATAAGCAGCAAAAGTAGCACATCTTTCATTAGGGTGTGTAACTATCTTTGGTTGATGGTTTTTAATTGGTGGAATATTACATTGGTCTTGAATCCCTTTAAATGTTTGAGCCCTTTTTTCATAAAACATCTGCTCTGAATACCTCAGGGCTTTTTCAGTGGCATCTGTTATCAACATATTCAGTTTCCCCCTACTATTAGTTAATTGTTGATATTCTTATTTTTGAACCTGTGGTTTTATCCATGTGCTGTATCCTTTTTATCTCCTGTTCTAGTTTTATTTTTCCTGCACTTTTTCTTTTTTTCAGCTGAGAGGCTCTGCTTACCAACTGATCCCTGAATGCTGCTTTACCTGTCTCCCAGAGAAGCCCTCCTTTCGTACTTCCCCATCATTTATCTGAAAGTATTGAACGCTGTCCTCTGTAATTGCTACAACTGATCGGTGTCCTGGAGAAGCAAACAGTTCCTTTTCCATAAGTGAACGTTGGGACCCATCCCAACTATCAATTATTACTTCCACTGGTGCATGATCTCACCCTGTAATGGTGCCAATTTCTGCAGATCTCGTTGGCGTCACTGATTTAGAGATTAACTTTCGCCAACAATCTGAGGGATTCAATTGCTGGCACATAAAAGTCAATATTACACCTGCTTGCTTATCCACCTTGTTGATCTGCCAGTAAGAAATCTGTCTCTCCTCCAAGTAGAACTTCCCCTTCTTCAAAGTGTTGCAGGGTTTTAGAGAAATCCTTAAATATGTTTTTCGCTCTTGCTCGGCAGCATACACCGCGCCCACGGTTAGTAATACCCGAGCAATTGTGTCCTTCAGTAAGATGAACTGTCCCTCCTTATTCTTCGATTGATTTTTAAATCGGCAAAATTACATATTTACCAAATATTATGCCCACTCCTTTTTTCTTTTCTTTGGCTGATGCAAAAAAAAGTCTGCTGAGACCACTTACCGTTATGCCCATAATTTGCCCTTCCTGAAAGTGAGTTTCTTGAAGTAAATTAATCCGAGTGGTTATTTTTTTTTTTTTTAAGTTCTGCCAGGGCTTTTTTCTTTTTAATTACATTATTTAGCCCATTGATATTCAAATATATTTAAGAGGAAGAGCCACTGAGAATAACTACTTAGCTTATTAAAAATCTTGAAATTATTGTGATTATTTTGGCTGTTTGATCCCTTGTGTGGCCAGTATCTCTCATTACTAATCACGTTGCATTCACAATTGTGTGCCTGAACATGGCTTGGTTTCTATTTGTAAACTTCCCTGTTTCTTGCATTAATTCACCATGCCTCTCCAGTCCTCAAATCCCTCCCCTCTCCTACAGTCCTCTCACTTTAAATCCCCAAATTAAAATACTAACATAGCATGTAAATCATTCCCCAAACAACTGTGCTTTGCTGAAACTTAAACTGCTGTACTGCCCCCATGAACACAGGCTATGTCAACACTACAGTTTATGTTGGCATAACTTATGTGGTCAGGGATGTGAATAAACCACCCCTCTGAGTGACATACATTACACTAACATAAGCACTGGCTGGTCAGTGCTTCGTCCTGCCAGCATAGCTACTGTCGCTCGCGGAGGTGGTTTTATTATGCTGATGGGCGAGCTCTCTCCCGTTGGCATAGTGTTTTCACCAGACATGCTACAGCTATATTTTTAAATCGAGTTTGTAATCAATTATTGGCCTGTTTTGCTCTAAACACAGTTTGTGCCCACACACAATATGGATGATAGTTAACTGCCTTAGCAACTAACTATATGCTATCTTTCAGTAGGGACCTACGTTGGTACATGCTTGCCTTCCTGTAACCAAGACATAACCACTTGTTTTGCTGTGTAGATGGGACTCTCTAACACTGAGTGAATAGCCTGTTTGGCTGGTTCTCCTTCTTCCCAGTTCCGTGTGTAGTAGAAAATCTCAGAATCTCCACCTGTTGCTGGTAACTCTGGTTTTGGCTACACTGGGAAAATTAGGGCCTTGTCTGCATTAGCTAACGTGTTAACTAACATATGTTAAACCCTCGCATAGACAAGGCAATTGTAGTTTTAACATGTGTTAACTGGTTCAGGTAGTTTACCTCAACCAGCTAATACATGTTCAAATTACAACTGCCTTATCTATACAAGGATTTTAACATGTTTGTTAAAATGTGTTAGTTAACATGTTAAAACACAATTTCTTTCCTAATGTAGATGTGCCCTCGGTGTGTTTAAAAATCATTTTAACTCACACATTTTAATTGAGAGAGATAAGCTGGTTGAGGTAATATCTTTTACTGGACCAACTTCTGTTGGTGAAAGAGACACGCTTTTAAGCTCCACAGAGTTCTGCTTCAGCTCGTCCCGTAAAAGATATTACCTCACCAACCTCGTGTTTTAATTCACACACGCCTAAACACCACTTAGCACCTAGTGTAGCCAAAGACATTCATGTTTAACAATGTAATATCCAGTTTTGGTTAATCTAGGGCAGGAGTTCTCAAACTTCAGTGCACCACGACCCCCTTCTGACAACAAAAATTACTACAGGATCCCAGCGGGGGGACCAAAGCCTGAGCCAAAGGGCTTCAGCCCCAGACAGGGGGCCTGTAAATCTAAGCCAGCCCTGGAAACCCCATTAAAACAGGGTCCCAACCCATTTTGGGGTCCCGACCCACAGTTTGAGAATCGCTGATCTAGGGACTACAGCCAGGTTAAGCATTTTTAAATACAACGTTCCCCGTCTACTGTAGGTGCTAGGTGATATTTAACAATGTGTTAATTAAAAAGTTGTTTGCAGTTTTGTGGCCGAGTTGGTCCTAGGATATATGAACATGGAGTTAACATGTCTCCTAACACACCTCATTTTTGCACTGTAAACAACGATAGAATGTTAAGGTTATTACATAAGATAACAGTAGTCAGATGCCAACACAAAAACTTCATCTTTGTGTAAACAGACAGTTAAGTAGATCAAATATGTCAGCTCATTGTTAAAAGACTTCCTAACACACCCTGTCACAGGAAAGTGTCAGAAAGATTGAATTTCTGACTGGTTTTTCAATCAATCTCATCGTGCTGCTTTTTGCATTGTGATCTAATATTTTGAAAGAAATGGATCTTAGCAGGAGCTTTCCCAATCAGAAGAGTTATTCTTCAAACAACACAGAGTCAACCTGTGGAACACGTTGCCAGGGAATGTTGTGAAGGCCAAAAGTACATCTGGGTTCAAAAAAGAATTACATACATTTATGCAGTACAGGTCCATCAATGGCTATTAGACAAGATGGCCAGGGATGTAACTCCATGCTCTGGGTATCCCTAAGCCTCTGTCTGCCAGATGCTGGGACTGGAGAACAGGATGAATCACTCGGTAATTGCCCTTTCTGTTCATTCCCTCTCAAGCGTGTGGCGTTGGCTACTGTCAGAAGACAGGATACTGGGCTAGATGAACCCAGTAGGGCCATACTTATGATCTTATGACTAATTTTCTAATTGCAAACCACACGAAAAAAAATCCGTTAAAAGAGTTCCCAGCTACTGCTAAAAAGGATCTGAGCCTTGTCATCACCACATGATATCGCTATCTTAAAAGGCTCTCTTTGTAAACTACTGTAACTCTTTTCAGCTAAACTGAGCTCCTCTTTGTAAATATTTGGAATAAAATGAATCAACTGTTGAAATGTCTGAAAGGAGCAAGAAGCAAGGAAAGAAACAAGCATAAAATTGAAAGATAACGTAATACTAAAATCAGATGTAAAATACATACTAGCTACTTTTCAAGTTATCAAAAAGGATTGTTTTTCATTCTAGAAAAAGTATCTCCAAATAATAAAATTGGAGTGAAAATTACACATTAAAGATAGAGCAGCATTATCCAGCCTCTGTTCACTGCTTCAAAATTTTAAAGGGGCAAGATTCCGCTTTCCAGTAACAGAATGAGCTGAAGATGTTACTCCTCAGAAAATATAATAAAAAATGTGTTAAGCAAATGGCCAGAGAAAGGAATCTCCTCATGAACACAGGGTAAACAAATACATCAAGAGACATCACGAGGATTGAGGAATTGGATTCTGGGGTGTGTGTAGGAGAATACTTTGTTAATACACTGCTACCTCGATATAACGCGACCCGATATAATACGAATTCGGATATAACGTGGTAAAGCAGTGCTCCGAGGGGACGGGGCTGCGCACTCCGGTGGATCAAAGCAAGTTCAATATAACGCGGTTTCACCTATAACGCGGTAAGATTTTTTGGCTTCGGAGGACAGCGTTATATTGAGGTAGAGGTGTATATGAACCTTTTTATCCAAAAGTAAAACATAACTAAGGGACTCCAACAGCTCTGATTCCAGTAACCAACAGGGTAAGAACCCAAATGAAATTTCCAGTTCTACATTAGCAAAATAATCTACAACAAATAGACAGAAAAAATATGGAAAAGCAGATTATATGAAGCCAAACAACTTGAACAATGGGAACAGCTATGGAGTAAATCAAAATCAACCTAAAATAGTCGCTCTGTTATTTAACATGCTCCAAAGCTTTATAAAATTTATGGTACATGCTTGGCTCATTTTTTTTCAGAAAATGTGGGACGGATGGGTTTTTATAGACAAACGGTGGGGGAAATACTTCAAATATTGAGCAATTCCAGGAGCAAATAGCCCAAGAAAAAGAAAATCTCACTGAAAGAACTATTATCACAGAGCCGTGAGGTGAATCCCTTTGGTTTGCCAATTCATTGCTCTGAGGTTTGGCTGCCATTTATAAACTTTATACGAAGGAAACAAACAACTGGGATTGGAAAGAATTAAGTGACTACTCTTAATATATTCAGCATCAAAACTACATAGTAAAGAGGCTATGGACTAGATTCCCCTCTCACTCACAGTGGTGTAAATGAGTAGTAACTCCAGTGAGGTCAAAATGGATGTTACGTCTATACTTACCTCTGGGTCCGGCGGTAAGCAATCGATCTTCTGGGATCGATTTATCACGTCTTGTCTAGACGCGATAAATCGATCCCGGAAGTGCTCGCCGTCGACGCCGGTACTCCTGCTCCGCGAGAGGAGTAGGCGGAGTCAACGGGGGAGCCTACCTGCCGAGTGTGGACCTTTGGCAAGTACCTTTAAGTTCGAACTAAGGTACTTCAACTTCAGCTAAGTTATTCACGTAGCTGAAGTTGCGTATCTTAGTTCGAACTGGGGGGTTAGTGTGGACCAGCCCCAAGTTACTTACATCAGCATAAAACTGGTGTAAATGAAAGGAGATGTGGGCCCTAAGTAAATCGCTTGAAACCACTGAAACCTAAGAAAAGAAACAAGACAAAGGAACACACCAGTTAACTGTATTTTATTTTATAGTAATTCCTGGTACAATTGGGAAGAAAAATGTTCAAAAGAGGATTTGTAAGAAAAGTGACAAATACAGCTCGACCATTCTGTCAAACCTGGGCTCTGCTCAAGAATCAAGGAGCTGTAACACTCCCGGATGGATCCACTTCTCTCTTATACAGTAATGACTGGATCTTGGGGCAAGAGAGAATCTGCCCCTAATTTTCTTATTTACATCGTCATATCTTTTAAATTTAATTGGCTAAAACAAAGGCACAGGAAAATTAATGCACTCAGATTAAATTCATAAAGGTTTTATCCTATATATTTCAGGTACGTTTATGGTCAATCTCTCTCTCATCTGTGTTAGGCCAAATTCATCCCTGGTGCAACTCTACTGACTACACCAAGCAATAATTTGGCCCCTTACGTCAAACCATGACGTTTTCCCTCCACGGGAACACAACTGTATTAACAAGTCATTTTCGTTATGCTGAACTACGTTTATAATGATTTCTGAGAATCTGAGCCAGATTTATGTGAAACTATAAACATTTCCTAAAATGTCAAAATCAATTCAATAATCTGACAAATTCACCAGATAGGTGGGAGTGATGCAAATCATCAGGTGTCGTGTTTGTGAAAGTGTTCTACATGTTCCAATAGAGACACAAAAACCATTGGATCAGCTGTCTGGTTTGTTTAATTCTTGGTCAAATTTTCAAACTATTTCATCGGAATGCATTTTTTACCCACAATGTGATCTTTGCTCCCTAGATACACTATTCACATTAGATAGAGTTTGCAAAAGTGCCTAAGAGACTTTCAAAGGCATTTAGGTGCCTAGAGATGCAGACAGGCACTTCTGAAAATCCCACAAGGCACCTATCTCCCACTGATTTCAGTTGAAGGTCAGTGGCACTTCGGCTTTGTAGTCACTCGGTTACTCTTGAAAAATTTCCCCATTATCTATGTGTATTAAAATGTTATTTCAAATCCTGACACAAAGAGTTAAAACCACACTTCCATTTAGTTCCACCTAAATCAGGTTAAACCTGAGCTCACTTTTACAGAGGAAACCACCTGGTCTGCGACCACCCACGTTAACCTAGCATTAAAGCACTCAGGTGAAGTACAAAATTTACTGCCAATGACAAATCTTGCAGAATGGGACAGTTTTTCCTTTCCAGTCACACCCCTGCAACCTCATTGAAGGCCAGACAGAATTTGGCTCAATATGCGCTAAGTATTTCTCACATCAGCTAGATAATTTACAACTCCCCAGAAGAGGAAAATAAAAGCATTAGATTAGAGAGAGACAATAAATGTTAGGGAGAAAGTTGCTGAAGTCCATGGAAACATGCTCCTTTTTAGCTTCCCAAGTTCTTCCTGGAAAGCACCCAATTATTTCAAAAATGACCCCAGTGTTTTGGGGTTTTTTTTTTTCCTCAGTAACCTTGTCTGGTTCACATATTTATTATTCTTTTCATGAAATAGTACTTCCTGACATCTGTTCTAAGTTTGTTTCTCTTTAATTTCCATTTATATCACATTTTCCTATCCTCTGTGCATGTTAAAATAAAACAATTACTACGCTTGACATGATGGAAGTTATTTAAGATTGTGAGCGTTAACTGACCCTCTATTTTTTAAAAAATAAAACCTTGTTTAAAACGTATTAGGTCATTTTAATGAACTTTCATTAGTTCAGAAAATCGGCACTGAGTCCCTGGTTCAAATCCAGTACATGTTGATTATGACCAAAGCCGTCGCTAGTAGCTGGCCATCAGGAGGCCTGGTGGTTTGGTGGTCACAGGCTAGTTGCTCGCTGATAGGTGTCTAGTGCTGCCAACTTCAATCTCTGAAAACTGACATATCAGGCCCCAAACAAGAATGAGATTCTCTTAAAAATCATGAAAGAAAATATTAAAGTCTGGGTTCTTTTTATTTGCTTTCTGAGGCTTCATTGTGCACTCCAGACCTTTTCTCCACAATCACGAGGGCAAGAAATTTACCAGATTAAAAAAAAATTAAAAAATGAAAGCTGAGATTATGAAATCACTTGACTCCTGGAGCTGGGGCTTTAAGAACAGCACAACATATTGTAAGACTTGTATTAAAACTATGAGTAGGCAACACTGGGAGTCCCTGTCACAGCTAAAATCGTCCACAAATAGCACTAACAGGCAACTTTGCTGGCCATTTCTGCAGATGCCAAAGGCTGAATTAGCCTGGCGACAAGATAGACTCTTAGTGATAGAAAAGATCCCTCCAGGATGGGTATAGGCACATTATCCAGGATCCGTAAGGAAGCATGTCCTGCTGCTGATGCCCAGACTAGCATAACCTCCAGATTTGCTCTGTCATCTCCACCTTTTCTAGTGAGTTGCCAGAGTATTCAAGAGTCTTCAGGACCCACACACAAGTGGAGTCCCTCTCCTAGCTGTTGGTGAGACGTGAATAAGCATATTCCTCTATCAAAATTCCTCTATCTGGCTTCTCAGTGCATCCTGGGTGTCCTGCTTCCACTTCACTCTCCTTGTTTCCCCGCAGGCTGAGGACCCTGAGGAAGCAGTAAATAACACACTGCATTGGCAAGACAGAGTCAGATCAAGTGGTGGTGGCAGAAGATGACTCCACCTTTGGGCAGTTATGATTTCTCAGGAGGAGTCTTCTACCCAGGTCATGGAGGTTACAAAATTGGGAATGAGTGGCAAAGGGTAGCTTCTGCTCAGACTCTCATGGGGGGAGGTACTGAGAAGTGGCAAAGGCCCAGAAGTAGTAAGAAGGGACCTGAGAACTCAAGATGGAAAAATGGATACAGGAGGATGTAAAGTCCTTACACAAGAGGGTGAGAAATCAGGAAAAGGGGCAGCTCTTGAGAGGAGTAGTGCTGGAAGAGGAGGACAGAAGGGGGAGGTGGGCCCCAAAGAGGATGGTGTGGGTTAACCAGGGAGCTGCATTTATATTCTGATTGGGTGGGCAAGAAATCCTGTCCTTTCCCCATTCTGTGAAGGGAGAAGTTGAATTTCTAAGTGCAATCAATCTGGCATCTTCACAAGCACTAAATTCACTTGCAGAGACAATGAAATGCACTTCAATTGTGGCACTACTGTATTGTATGTTGTCATCACTATTCTTTACTAGCACTTAATATAGTCTTAGCTCTATCTGATGCTTACAAAGCGAAAATAACTTGAAAGAATCAATGGAACCTTTACCCTTAATACGTATACGTTTTTTGCCAGCGATAACAAGAAAAGCAAGAACATAGTCTCTATTGAGCAGCGCAATGGAATGCAGGTGACCAGGCAGAGCTGCAAGAGAGGGAGGGGCTTGATCCACAAAGGGACATTTTAGGGACCTGACCACCCAGCACAATTCCCCACTCTGAGTTTAGGCACCCAGGATTGATAGGGAAGAGAGAGGTGCCTAAGAAAGGGATTCACAAAAGCCAGCAGACGAGCAGGGAGCCCCTAAGCTAGCCAATAGGAAATGAGGAGGAGAGTGGTAGGTCTTAAGCCCCACCCCTCAAAGGCACTTTGGCACTCAAGTCCAGGTCGGAGGGAGGTGCCTAGCTCCACTGGAGATTCACAGCCATGTACCTCTCCTGGAGTTAGGCGCCTAGGCCAGGTCAGTCCTTTTTCAACAAAAACGTTGGCAGAGCTGGTGGTGCAGATACCCCCTTATAACTTTTAGCCCAGCATTTAAAGCACTTGAACAGGTTGTAGGAGACCTGTTGTGGAGCAGTGATTTGAAGTTGGGTCTCCTACATCCCAGGAAAATATTCTAATTGCTGGGCTCTGGCATAGTGTGGGGCAGATGTCTCCTGTTCAAGCTATTCCACTTTTTATAAATAATGAAACAGTTATTGAAACAGGGACTTGAGTCTCCCTCCTCCCAAGGGGGTGCGCTAATCACCAGGCTACAGAGTCATTCTCACGCTCTCTCACTGGCCCAATGACTACTTAATTATTTAAACACACTGGGGGCTAATGAAATATAGGTTTTAGATAAATAACTACTGTATATTTAGATTATAGACACACATGTACATGTGTTTCGGAATTTCACGGCTTCACATTCCATGCTTTCATCCTGGCCCCAAAGCTACGTACAGAGACAGAGCTTTTATTAGAATGAGGAGTTAGTTTATCTGAGGTGAGGTTTATTTTTATTGCACTTAGTTTTGCCATCTTTTCCAACCCCATCC
This sequence comes from Chrysemys picta bellii, assembly GCF_011386835.1. Lineage (NCBI taxonomy): Eukaryota > Metazoa > Chordata > Testudines > Emydidae > Chrysemys > Chrysemys picta. The sequence goes on from NC_088793.1 coordinate 195,255,930, forward strand.
CTCCTGTTTCCACGGGTGACCATCATAGCCCCTCACCGATGTTCTTCAGCACAGTAGCAAAGAGTAAAGGCTGGGAAATCTCCATGCCAAATCTTTAGGAGCAATGGATCTTGTCCCCTGTCTGTGGAGTTTGGATCACGGCAGCCCCATATCAGAAAAAAGGGGTGACATCCCATTTCTGGAAAGGAAAGGTTCCCAAACTTTAACGTGGTATGAATACTGCTGAATTAACTGAGCAGCCTGCTGGTGGGCCAGCGAAAAGGGAAGAAAGGGGTTGGAACGATTAGGATTTGGTTAAACTAAGCACACTAAAAATAAACCTGTATTCAAATCATAGCAGTAGAAAAAAACTCTGTGCCTGTATAGAGCCTCAGGGTCATGTGGTGCCAAACACACCAAATTCAAAACAAATGGGTGAGTACACATACATTGTTACAGTCTGGATAAAAAGAAAGGGGCTTAACATAACGGCCAACTTCCATTGACTTCAGTGGGAACAGAACGGGCCCTACATTTACAGATCAATAAAAAATTAAATACAAGCGTTCCTTTGATCAATATGCTTGTGACTAGACAGGGCACTACAGGCACTAACAGTAATGAGAAAATTATTCCTATATAGTGACTCTTGACAGCATTTGTTTGTTTAATTTCTGTACAAAGTGGAAGCCACTGAAATAAAACATGGTTAAGTGACTGTGGGCCACATCCACCCCTGGTTTAAGCCTATGAAAGGACTCAGTACTTTGCAGGATCAGATTCTTTGTGGGCAAATACATGTTAAAAGCCATTTGGTGCGTGGTAAATCTGTTAAATTGCAAAGAGATTTTTATCAGTGACTGGAGGATTATTTCCTATCTGGGACCTAGGATTTTTGCTACGATATTTATAGCCTGCTTGAGAGAGAGAGAGGTCAATATGATGTGTACCAGGAGAGTTCTTCTCTGTGCTTTGGAATGGCTGATGGATTTGCTTCCCTAACGGTTTTGATAACTGTTTTCAGTAATGTACTATATGTATGTGCTAGTGAACTAGTTAAATCGATTCTTTTATAAGATTCAGGGTGTGATGGGAGCAGGTGTACTAATCAAAGTCTATCAGAGCTTCAGGTCTTAGCGTTTGACTGTCTACTAAACTTGATTAGCAGAGATTTCCTGATTCAGTTTCTCCTTTATGTTTTTCTCTACCTGTGGCAGTTAAACCTCTCCTCTCACCTATTCTTAGTTGGTTGACGTTGTATTCGTTTTTATACCTAGTGCACAACCACAACAGAGATCTATCACAGACTTTGACTGAGACCCCAGTTTGCCCCCTTAGGTTCCAATGAGAAAGGGAAAGAATTATCATAGAAGATCTTTACTTTATAAGGAAAAATCTGAACAGCCATTAGATTGTCTTTTTTCCATGCCACATGGCCGTTCAGTTTCCCTTGGATACTGACTGCAGCCCAATATTTATCTCAAGAGTCAGAGTAGTCAGATGACTCGACAAATCATTAAGAGGCATGAAAAGGAAAGCCACACTACTCTAACATGTAGGGCTTGATTAGGCACAGCCTTGCTCAGCTGTTATGCAGTTAGGCAAGTAGCCCCATTGAATCCAATGGGATTTCTTGTTTGAGTAAGTGCTCACAAGTGTCAGAGTGGCACAACCGAGCCCACAATATTTTATTTTATGATCAAATATCACTAGAATATTGGTAACCATTTCATATATAAAAATAGAAATTATTAACAAGTACTAAGGCCAGCTATGTTCTGAGTCACAATCTCTTTATTTATCTTAACAATCAGGTGGTCTGCGTCAGCGCCGTTATGCTCTCTTCAATCTCTGACAGTTTCTTCAGCATTTGAGTCACCTTGGCCTCATCAAATTCCAAACACAGAAATTCAGATTCCTAGAAAATAAAAGGAGAAGAATGACATTTAGTTAAGTAAAAAAATTGTTCTTGGTGAAGAAAAACTGTATAGGTCAGCACGATTGCTGGAGGGGACATCAAATTTCATTGTGGGAGATCCCCACAATACTTGACATCACAGAACAGTTATGCCTACAGACAATTAAGCAGCAGCACTGATTCGCTCTGAAAGGCCGGGTCACACCATTCACAAATATAGTTATTCTCAAGTGGGGTATAAATCAGGATAAACCAAGTGGAAGGGATTTTGTCAGGGACAGAGAGAATAAACACGAGAAAAAATAAAATGTTTCTAACCACGTGGAATTAGTTGTTAAAAATCAGCAGGAAGAAGACCTCAGGAGATTTCTCTCCCATCAGTTCTACTCATCAATATATCTGAGTTGGATAAAGTTCCTTGTATAATTTGGAAGATAACATTTAGATATAACAAGTGTACCTGGCTGCATTGTATATGCAAGTCCAGGTGAAGCTGCACCAATGGTAGAGAAACACTGGGAGATAATTACAAAAATGCTAGTGCAGATACAGCTACTCTGCAGTGTGATTGGGACTGCACATCAGATGCTAAGGTCAGAAGTAAAACAAGAGTGAAAATAGAAATCATGGGGGTTGTACTTTTATATTACAAACCTCTGGTGTCTTGAAATGCTCCATTTTAAAAAACAAAGCAAACCCTATATTCAAATACAGTAATAACTTCTTATACCATGAAGGGAGTGCTCTTTTTTGAGGAGAAAGATTAGAATATTCAGCCTTCCAGGCAATCTGACTCACTGAATAGCCATGAGTTCTTTATATCAATATACCTACGGCACAGTTTACTAAGAATGGAAGGGCAGCCTCAACTCTGATTTTTTTTTTAAATCAGTTAAGACTAAAACCTCTACCATTACTTCAAAATACCTTTGTCTTAACATTTAGTATTTTTCAAACTTAACTCTATGCACTTAACTGATTATTTAACAGAGAAGATCAAATCCCCAGAAAAATGCAACTTGAAAAATGTCCGAAGTTGGTTATCTAAATTTCAGAAAGGCATTACATGAATTTAAAACAATGAACAGATTGTTTTTCATATACACATGAAAGCAACTTCACTACTTGCTTTCTTTTTTTAATACAAGAATCTTTAGTGGTTTTTCAAGGAGAAAAAAAGGTAGAGAGAAGTGCAAGCAAAAGAAAATATATACACAAAGAAGTTAGCTTGTTTATTAGCAGCACAGAACAATCAAAGAGAACACACAAAACTTAATCATAAAAGAGAAATAAGTGAAATGGCAGAACCTGATTTTTAGTACGTCAGGCACACAATTGCGTGCCTGCAATGGTGTACTGAAATTGCACCTGGAATAATGACAGTTGCACATACAAATCAGGGATGTGGGCTTAATTGTACAATTGGCACACACATATATGGTAACTGCAATTGTGCCACAGAATTTTTGAAAATCAGACCCTAAAATTTTAAAGTGTTACTTAATTCTACATTTATCATGTTGTTGCCTCTTCATTCATCCCCCCAGCTCACTTAATGGTAACTTCTCTGTTACAGCTCTCTCTATTGGACAGTTCCTTCTGCATAAATTGTTTTAGATTTGCACTTTCTAAAACTGATTAATTTATTTATTTAAATTGCTACTTAAACTCATTTTGCGTCCTTATTTGCTAATTTAACCCAACAAACCAAGAATACACAACCCAGAATCAGGCTGTATATTAGCATGGTGCTCCTCTGATAATCCTCTACATCTTTTGTTTTTTTAAAATAAAACTTTTTACTGATTTTGATTCAAACAGTGCAGTGCCATGATAGAACTGAATTCATATTGGTTCAGGAGTCACAAGACAACTACAAATAAATACCCCAACCCAACAAATAATTAAGCACAACATTTTTCAACAAAACCTATTTTAGCGTTAATGTAATATTTTTATTTAACTATTCAGGTCTAGTATCTTCAACAAAGACTTCTCAATATGATTTTTATCAAGATGACAGCTCAGTAATTTGAAAAAAGAAATTGTATAAATAGGTTTGAAGGCTAGGACTGGGCATTGAAGACAACCTCCCACAATTTATTGCTATACTTTGCAATGCCTATTAATGACACATTTCACAGAAAATACTTCTGCACCCTGGAACCACATATAAAATACATACACCCTTATGGAGCAAAGTTAAATTTGATCAGTCTGTGGTATTAAAATGTTTGGTATGGAATTTGACAGCTTATCTCCACTTGGCATTGTGCTCTGTTGCAGCTTCTTTACTAGTTAGAGTGCACTGGAAAAAATCCAGGTCTCACACACTTGAAAATGCAGTTAGAATTGTATGAGATTTCCTCATGCTCATGGTGGAAGAGTGAACAAGACAATTCATAACTTCGTAGGCATTTTGATTAGTAAACCATCTTGAGAAGATAGCGTTGCAAATGATCAGTTATGTAATCATCTGAGGCTTTATAGTTGCTCCTGATGGGGGTAAACTAACATTTACATGTGCAAGCATAGGCAATATGCAATTCAAATCCACAGCTTTTGGTGTAACCACTACAAATTGGAAAATATAAAGCCAATTTCTACTTAAAGAAAAATATACTTCCAAGTCGTAGACCGCAAAGCTTTACTACTGTTTGTCTTTCTCAAATACACCAAAGAAATAATTTTGTGCACATCTACAAAAAAGTCCACTATGTCACAGATCATGTTATAGTCTTGACTGTGTAGATAAGATCAAAGCACCTTTAAACATGTTACCAACCGGTTTCACAGCTTTGATCTCTAAAACCAAAACACACACTACCAAAACCATTAGCAAAGTTCTATTTTGACATTTTAGAGAATTTAACTAAGCCATGCTATAGTCCTGGGGTAGGGAGACCAGATAGCAACTGTGAAAAAACGGGACAGGGGGTGGGGGTTAATAGGCACCTCTATAAGAAAAAGTCCCAAAAAACAGGATTGTCCCTATAAAAACGGGACATCTGATTACCCTATTCTGGGGTGAAATCCTGGCCCTACTGAACTCAATGGCAAAACTTTCATTGACTTCAGTGGGCCTGGGATTTCACTTTTTAAAGAACAGAGCCACAATTATGCAATTAGAGCTTCACTGAACACTACTCATATCAACAGGTGTTCACACAGATGCAAAAGATCTGTCTGTGCAGATCCAACTGTGGATCAGGGCCTAGGCCTGTAACACAACTCACCTACATGGTCAGTGTGAGGAACTGAGCCCATGGTTCCTGTATCAAGGAGCTTAGTCGAAAAGGCTAAGGAGGAGACCCACAGGATGCTGATAGCTTGGAATAACGGGGCAGTGACGGCTTTATCTTACCGTGGGCTAGCACGCCTATGCCTTCTGGAAGTGATGTGAAGGAGAAAGTATGCACAGTAAATGGTCCTAGATTTTTTACATACTTTTATTACTGTATTGTAAACTGTTGGAGCTACCAAACGAATGCCATCTCCCCCTTGGAGTATGAAAAAGGACCATACAGTATAGGTTGCATTAACTAGTCACAATAGTACTGCACTGAAAGGTGACATGCAAATAGGACAAAAGAAGTTGGGCTCTTTTGACTTCACTATGATATATAAAGGTGGACCATCTCTCTTTTTAAATAACAGTTGCTTAGAAACAGATGTAGTTAAATTTAACTACATCTGTTTCTAAAGTATTTAGGCTTGTCTACATAGGAAAGGTTTGGCAATAAAACCTAAGGTATGAATTTAAACTGATACAATTATGCCAATATAACCACCCTCCTCTCCCCTCCCTTTGTGATGACAAACTTATTCCAGTGTTAGAATGAGTTTTTTTTTTCAGTTTAGGTTTTGTCACTTGGAAAAGAAGTTTAAGTTAACTGAAAAAAGTCATCTTTTATACCAGAATAAGTGTCTACATGATGTAACTATGCCAGTGTAAACATAGCTAGCATATCTTTTAAAACTTTCGCATGTAGATAAGGCCTTAGTTAAATCAGAATAATTTTTTTTATTTAGACAAGGCCTGAAACCTGAGCAATTGAGAGGAGCAGGGTTTTTGAATTAGTCTGGTGTTGATTTTTGTTTTTAATAGAAAACCTATTTAACTCAAATTCTTGACAACCATTGGAGGAAAAATAGCTTTCTTTGTGAAAGACTCAATCCTCATCCCTTCATTTCAGAGCTAAAAAAATTTGTAGTTCAATTATTTAATGCCCTAAAAAGTCATTCAGTAACGAATGGGAAAGCAAATTTGATATCCCTGATATTTCTCAGGTAAAACGAGGAGCAGAAAAAAAAAAGTGGTTTCATATGTATTTGACATATAAAGCCTGGTTAAGGATGTCTGAAGAAGCTCTGAGGCATGGCTAATGTTGATTATTAGGCCTGTGAGACAGAGGCCTAGATTTCAACTGAGGTCTTAATCAAAGAAACAGAGGACATGTCTACATTGCAATTAAAAACTCATGTCTGGCCTGTGCCAGCTAGCTTGGGCTAAGGGGACTGTGCATGTACTTTGGTTACGTCTGAGGCAGTGCAGGACAGCTGTCCATGTTTCCCCAGAATACACTGATACAAACACAGTTAGGCACCATGGTAGATGCACAGATGCATAAACTTGTGTTGTGAAAATAGCTGCTGTGTGGGCACAACTCAACCTTGTTTGTTGCAACCTGAACAGAGGAGAATGTCATGGCCTGGTTTCCGAGGTCATGGCACTCCTTTTAGCACAAGTGATGTTTCATAGACTTTAATATGAATCACGGACTTTGCAAAAGACGGAATTGATTTAGCTTCTTTAACTTCACCATATATTTTCTTCTTTTTGCCAATGTTTTTTGCAGACATTAGTATCTCTTTTTGAAATGCTGGCTTGACTGGGATTTCTTTGAGACCTCACCCCTGGCTGCATAAGGTAAAAACTCAAATATAAAGTGCAACAGGAAAGCCCCCAAACATCTTGTTGCTCTATGTTAGAGATTAAGAACCAGCATTAACTTTTGACCTTCCTCTAGCTCGTTACCAAAAACTGTAAGTGGTTTTAAAAAGCACTAGCCGTTAAAAAGTGGTTTTACATTCACACTTAATGACAAGAAATAGAGATAACAGAAATTAATAATGTATTTATTAATTGTGTGTAATACTACAGTACACAGAATGCTTTTCTGACAGTAAAGTGGAATTGTGGAAATCAGGATTTCGTTAAAAGGCAATATAAAAAGTGCTTGAGTTCAGAAGTATTGTCCTTTGTTCCAGTCTCAAGTCAAAGTAGTCAGTAGTAAGTGATGAATAGGAGAAATAAGTTGATAATTTTTCATTGTAATGTGATGCAGGAAAGGCTGAACCAAGCAATCACTTCTGTACATTACTCTAGATGTATTCATTTATTGCATCTCCTTTGTTGAAGTCAGATTCCTTTATGGCTAAGCAAAAAATAATTACCGGTAATTCTTTAAACTTGGATACCATTTTTCCTTCAATACCACAGAGTGATTTACAATCAATCAAGCCTCACAAGACTCCTGTAAATTGGAAAGTATAACCATTTTACAGATTAATAAACAGAGGCACAGATATTAAAATGATTTGTTTAGCAGGGTGTGGTAACAAGAACTCGGGAGTATCAGCTTCCAGACCCTTGCACTGTATCATAGCTAGGACAGTAAAAATGAAAGAATAATTCCAAAACAATATAATAAAATTCTGCCAAAACATGTGACCAAGGAAAACATTTTAGAGGAGTGTCCCAGAGCATGGGTCACAGGGTCTTAAATTAAGGATGGCTATGATTGGTTTCCAGGAGTTTGTGCGCAGGTTAGTCTGTCCCCAATCCTGCCACCAAGCTTTTGCAAGTAGACAGCTGCCCACTGCATGGATCCTCCTGTGTGGATTATATTGAAAGATCAGGGCCTCTGTCCTTTTGGTCTGCTTCCCAGCCCTATTCTAGTGAACAAATCTGTACTGAAATAAATAGCACAAGAACCTGCCCTTGGAATGTTTCAGATGTAAGCACTGCTTACATTTCTATTTCAAATTTAAGTGGAATTATATTTAGAAACAAGAAGATATACAAATAGAAACTCATGCTTAGTATGAGCTAACTGACCATTACCTATCTTTAAACAGAATTATCAGCATCATCAGGTTTAGCTAAATTTATGCCTGGCAAATGACCTTCTTCTAAACATTAAAATAAGGGACCGGGAATCTGGCTTGCGTATGGCCAGCAGGCCTGGACCCTGGTGGTAAACCAGTGAGCAATTAGTACTTGATGTGTATTTTAAACAAAGCTTACTTTCAGTACAAACACGAGTCAAGTTTGCATCAAAACAGCTAGTTGGGGGTAGATAAAACGATTATAGAATTCAAGCCACACAAATGTATAGTTGAAAATAGTACAGCAAGTCACTTATACATCATATGATTCTGTTCTTTGTGATCATCACGTACCAATATGTACTTCTAGCAAACACTTAAGTGACTGAAATGTCCAAAGAAATATTCATCTCCCATAGCAACGTCTAGAAGCAGAAGCAAATATCAGAATGTTAGTTTCCAGGGTATTAAGTTAAACAGAGAAAGAAGATGTTTAAACCATAAATCCAGTATACAAAATGACTATCAGCTGATGCATTCAATGGACTGTTCACATTGGCTTAACAGAAGATAGACTTATTCAAAATATCACTTAACCTGATTAAGTAAAAAGTTTATAGATGTAATTGGATGTATTCTAGCTTAGCAGCATGTCTTAGTTTAGCGGAAAGAATTTCAAACAACATTTGAAAGTTTCTGTGTGTCATACCTTCTAGAAATGTACTACTTAAATCTATTTTAATAATTTTACAGAGGCATGGGAGAGATGATTGTATAAGCAACACCTCATATCACATCTAGGTGATTAGCTGGGTGGGAAAATGGTTACATGAACTATATATTCTATAATGCACTATACAGTTAATACCTGATTCAAAAGAAAAGCTAGGCACACATGTAAATACACACATTTAAATGAACTTGCACAATCATTTACATATATATCATAACCTTCTGAATGGCATATACCAACACTCGTAATCTCAGAAGTACGTAGTCATGGGTTCCATTTTCACTTGGGGATGAGGACTCTCATGTAATACCAAAACTACAGTGATTTTATCTTGCCACCAGATATGCATAATAGCTCCAATGTGCTGTTTATAGAATCACAGAAATGTAGGGCTGGAAGGATCTTGAGAGGTCATCTAGTCCACCCTCTTGTACTGCAGCAGGACAGAGTACACCTAGACCGTCCCTGACAGGTGGTTGTCAAACCTGTTCTTAAAAACCTCCAGTGATGGGGATTCTACAACCTCTCTTAGAAGCCTATTCCAGTAATTAACTATTCATATAATAGGAAGTTTTCCTAATATCTAACCTGAAATCTTCCTTGCTGCGCATTAAGCCCATTACTTCTTATCCTAGCTTTAGTGGATATTGAGAACAACTTTATGACAGCCCTCTTTGCAACAAACTTTTACATATTTGGAGACGTATCAGGCCCCTCCTTATTCTTGTTTTCTCAAGACTAAAACATGCCCAATGTTTTCAACTTTCCTCATAGGTCAGGTTTTCTAAACCTCTTATTATTGCACTCCTCTGGACTCTCTCCAATTTGTCCACATCTTTCTTAAAGTATGGTGTCCAGTCCTGGACACAGAACTCCAACTGAGGCCTCACCAGTGCTGAGTACAGCGGGACAATTACCTCCCATTTCCTGTGTACGACACTCCTGTTAATACACCTCAGAATGACATTTGCCTTTTTTGCAACAGCATCACATTGTTGGCTCATATTCAATTTGTGATCCACTATAACCCCCAGATCCTTGTCAGCAGAACCACTGCCTAGCCATTTATTTCCCATTTTGTATTTGTGTATTTGATTTTTCCTTCCTAAGTGCAGTACTTTATCCTTGTCTTTACTGAATGTCATCTTGTTGATTTCCAACCAATTCTCCAATTTGTCAAGATTGTTTTGAGTTCTAATCCCCTCCTGACTTGTTGTCATCCGCAAATTTTATAATCATACTCTCTACTCCATTATCCAAGTCATTAATGAAAATGTTGAATACCACCAGACTCAGGACAGACCTCTGTGGGACCCCACTAGATATGTCCTCCCAGTTTGACAGTGAACCATTTATAACTATTGTTTGACTATGTTTTTTCACCCAGTGATGCACTCACCTTATAGTAATTTCATCTAGAGTCTAGACCACATTTCTCTAGTTTGCTTATGATAATGTTATGTGGTACTGTCTCAAAAACCTTACTAAAATCAAGCTATATCACAACATATGAAATTTTCCCAGCATTTTCATGTGCTGGTGATGAAACGTGTCTTTATTTCAGAGCTGTGGAGTTAGGTACGTGTCACTATTTCATGATGCAATATTACTAAGGTGTAGCTGGGTACATTAGTAAATCTGAGGGTATTCCATTGGAAGCTGGACTTTTCCATCTCTTTTAACCCCCTCTTCCCAAATAGGCTGTATCAGCATGTCTTCCTGTAATGGTGGCTGTCCTAATAGACTTAGCGCTTCATTCCAGATGCTCATTGGTTCTCCAACTGTAGTTTATAGCCCTTGCTGGCAAGCTGGCTGGTCACCTGATGCTGTTTCGTCTCATTTCCAGTTGCTAAATTGGATAAGACGACTGATTTACATACACAAATACTGTTCTAATATTACTTTCCATGTAAACAATTCCTGTAGCTACCACAGGAATGTTATGCAATCATAAGTGAGCTTTGCTCAGTCCTCTCACACACCCCGGGAGTGGAAGATTACCCAGTCTTGACTCTGCACAGCTACACAGAGACTGCTAACTACTGCTCTGCTGAGTTCATTTTGCCTGAGGATACCTGTCATCCTTAACGGATCACAACCACAACAAATGGATGTAAAAGAATAAATAAAAACATAAGTTGTCATGACAATGTACAGTAAAGTGTGGAAGGTACCCTGAAAAGGGAAAAAATATTAATCGTGCCCACTTTTGCTTTTTCCCAATTCAGGATGATGTTAGGTAAAAAAGCAAGTCCTCACTCACCTCTCCAGCACCCGAGTTCGTGCGGAGTTGGTATGGGGCTCACAATCTGTCAGAGACCAGACACCAATTCGTTGATCAACGGGCTCACACTATCCTTAGCTTGAAAGGCTTCAGAGTAAGTGTGGCAAGTTTATTAGGGGTGAGCATCAATATTTATACACAGAAGTAAACAAAGTGATTAACAGATCATAATAGTCATGCATAATCAAACAAGATTCTACAGGATAAAACAGGTTAATATGTAAATTCAAAAAGAGATAAGGGGAGATGGCTACTTAAGGGGAGGGGGGGTGTCATGAGTAGTTCGCAGGTCAGAGCTTTGATTAAAAGTTCAGACAGAGACATCAAGTCTGGGTTAAGTTTAAGCTCATCAAAAGTTCAGACCCAACAATGAGAATAGCAAGCCCCTAGTTTCAAATGTGATAAATGGGGATATTTATGTTCATGAGCATGTTTAAATGTTCAGATAAAATGCACCCAATAAATGGTAAAAACTAAAAACCATGCTTTGCCTAGGGTTGCCTCTCATAAGGCTCACGCTGGTGCGGCATGATGTAATATGAGGACGTTGCATCACATCATGATCACATTGCAGGCCTCAAACGTTATTTTAGGATCCATTACTATCCTGCAAGATATAGCAGAATGTGGGATGACCATATCAAAATTTGGATAATCCCAGAAAACTGGGATGGTAATTCTATTTGCCCAGTTGGCTTGATATGAACACATTTCTGACACAACTTGACTCTTTGTTTATAATCAAATTTAGAGCTATTTTTATAATAAGCTTTTAATTGTGACATTCAAAACCCCTAAGGTAAAGTGCAATGCATTTCCATAATTCTTCATCCAACAGACACAATGAGTACAAACACTTGGTATTCAGAGCATCTCCCAGTTCCTCTTTATTATTTTGGAATTACATGAACTGAGACTCTCTTAAGCGAACAATTATTATGTCAGCACAGGAAAAAAAGTTACCTCTATTTCAGATTTTTTTTTTAATTCTTTTAATATAGAATCAATCATGTAATATCACAGATTAAATAGAAAAGATTGCAGAGGCTGGAGAAATTCCAGGAGCACAAGGCTATTGGGTATTGTGCAGTAAATGTAATTTAACTGCTTTTATGTTATTAATTTATTGAAAATGCTCCATCTATCATTTTGAGCCTTACATGACAGTTTTACGAGTACGTGCACACACATTAACCTTCTCGTGCTTGTACCTCTCATAATGTCCCACTAACTTTATGTAGGGAAAATTTTGCTCCCATCAAAGTGTTACAGGAAAACGCCACTGTATCATAAAATAGATTTTAATCAGCATATCTAATTACAAAGAAAAAAATATATTTAAATGTTATATAAAATAAAGAATTAAACAGAACGCTGACATCTTAACAGTTTGATTCTGAAAAGTTAGTTTTTGTTTGTTATGCTCTTTTTGAATCTATGACTATTTGATATGTGAGTTTATTATTATTTTCACCCCTTGCCATCTTCCTATTTTGGAGATCATATTTAACCTGTTGCGATTTCCTTTTTTAAATAGTTGCTCACTCCTATATCAAATTTTTACCTTAGGTGAATACTTATGCCCTGCTACCAGAATAGTGGCCTGTTTCATCTACTCTCCCAATTCCTTTCACTGAGGATTTCTTATGCATTCTCCTAACTAAAGAAAAAAATGAAATCAAACCACAATGTGTAAATGGGAAGCCTGATACCAAACAAGTCATGTATGCATAATGCCCAAACCAGTTAATTATCTTGCATTTGTGATTATCCACCTCATGTTTCTTTTCATTACTGAAAAGGGACCTGAGTCATAACTACTCTGAATACCTGCTTCCAGATGTTGCCAGGACACTGTTAATTCATTATTGATTGAGATTAGCTGAATCTTTGGATTAGCTGTTTTGGACAAAAATGTCCTTCTCAAGAGCATAAAGCAATAGTGTTAGTACGTCAGAAATAGCATGAATAATAAGCCAGTCTTCCAGATATAGGATAATTATTCTGGATAATGGAAAAATTATAGTCAAAATTTATGATGGTGGCTCATACCAGAAGTTCAGATAACGGATATGTATAAACATCAACAGAATGCCAATTCAATCCTCATATTAAAGTACCATTTGAAACCAACTTATTTTTATTGTGAAAATTGTGTGTGGTCGCTATTGTTAGGTACAACATTACAGCATTTTAAAAAATGGTAAATAAAGCACTGTGAGATTCCAGCAATAATCTTCTATGTCGGCATAACTGATCGGTCATGAGAATGGCCATACTGAGTCAGACCAAGGGTCCATCTAGTCCCGTGTCCTGTCTTCTGACAGTGGCCAATGCCAGGTGCCCCAGAGGGAATGAACAGAACAGGTAATCACCAAGTGATCAATCTTCTGTTGCCCATTCCCAGATTCTGGCAAACAGAGGCTAGGGACACCATCCCTGCCCATCCTGGCTAATAGCCACTGATAGACCTATCCTCCATGAACTTATCTAGTTCCTTTTTGAAGGTCACTTAAATTCTTTTTTGTTAAGCTTGCTTTCTTGGATCTCCATGCCTACCTACTGATATACTCAATCAGTTGGCAGAATTGCTGAGTAAAATCATTTTCCAATGCTGCTTGGATGACTTATTTAAGTAAGTGTGGAAATTACGTCAAGTATAGAATCAAGATGCATTAAAACTAGAACTACTCCTTTTTATGAATAAACCATTCAGTGTCTATAAGAGAATTCCTTCTGGAGTATGACTTTTCTGTATAAGAGATCATAAATACTGTTCTGTATTTTACATTCTACAACTTTTGACTCAGATGGGAAATGAGGTTATCACTGTCAAAATCACAGGATCAAGGCTAGGTTCTTAAAAAAAAAAATTATAGCACCTTCCATCCAAGCATCTCAAAATGCTTTAAAGCATTAGGGTGAAATTCACCCATAGAGAAGACCCACAAGAGCCTATGTGCCACTTAATTAGACCCCACTTTAGAACCGCAGTAAGGGCATAAGTTGCTTACCTTACTTAGGACCTCTGCAATGGGCTGGGTTTCACCCAATAATGAATTAAGCCTTGCAACACCCTTAAGTATTTCCCCCATTTTACTGATGAGGAACTTGAGACACAAAGAGATTAAGTGGAAGTTGTCATATCTGTTTTGAATGTGCTAGTAACATTAACTAGGCTTGTGAAACCATGAATGACAAGGAATAGTCTCCAACTGAAAAAAAAAAGACCCAGATTCTGATACTCCTATTCATGTTGCGTAGTATCTTACTCCGTGAGTAGTCCTAGTGACCACAATGATTTAATCTGAACCACTCATGGAGTAAGGTGGGAAGGGTATTAGAACATGGCCTTTAGTAGGAAACCACTTGAAGGTGTAGCAGAGCCCATCTGTAAAATAACCGGTTATCTGAACTGAAAGTAGCATAGGTCTGTTACAGGAGCCCTCTATGCAGTATTCTTACAGCGTTCTCTAGCACAGCATCTTCCAAGCAACAACCAACAATGAAAGCTTATCACTTGGCTTCAGGCGTTCCATTTTCTCTCTATGCCAGGGTGTGTTCCATTGATTTCAGTGGGAGATTCAGGTGCTTAGCAATTTTAAGGATCAGGCCCATAATTCTAACAAGTAGAAATTTGATAACCGAAAGACAGATTCATCACTAGTGTAGCTCAACGGAAGTTAATCAAGTTACACCAGGGATAAATTTGGCCCACACTATTGTTGCTTAAATGTAATATAAACCTTTCTACACTCAGGTTAAAATACTACAACTACAATACTACTTTAACTATGGCTCCAAACGCTGCAGTAACCCTAGTATGATCTGTTGTGTTTTGGACTGTTAACTGTACTTTATTTTTCAAAGAGCAATACTAAGGACTGAACTGTTTTCTTTTTCCTCACACTAGCAGTGACAGAGGGGCCCACTCTTCTTTATGGTACTAGCACTGTGTGCTTCACTCAGGACATGTCAACATGGGGACACCCAGGAAAGTGAAGTGAATCAAATAAAGGTGTGAAGTCAATGTGCATAAGTTAAAGTGCACTAAAGCCTATGGATGTTCTCATTCAGGAGTAAAGTGGTCTTCATTCAGTGTAATTGCGGCAAGAAGCGGAGTGTCCCAGGAGTTGGTCCTGCGGCCGGTTTTGTTCAACATCTTCATTAACGATCTGGATGATGGGATGGATTGCACCCTCAGCAAGTTCGCAGATGACACTAAGCTGGGGGGAGAGGTAGATACGCTGGAGGGTAGGGATAGGGTCTAGAGCGACCTAGACAAATTGGAGGATTGGGCCAAAAGAAATCTGATGAGGTTCAACAAGGACATGTGCACTTAGGAAGGAAGAATCCCATGCACCACTACAGGCTAGGGACTGACTGGCTAAGCAGCAGTTCTGCAGAAAAGGACCTGGGGATTACAGTGGACGAGAAGCTGGATATGAGTCAGCAGTGTGCCCTTGTTGCCAAGAAGGCCAACGGCTTAGTAGGAGCATTGCCAGCAGATGGAGGGAAGTGATTATTCCCCTCTACTCGGCACTAGTGAGGCCACACCTGGAGTATTGCGTCCAGTTTTGGTCCCCCCACTACAGAAGGGATGTGGACAAATTGGAGAGAATCCAGCGGAGGGCAACGAAAATGATTAGGGGGTGGGGCACATGACTTACAAAGAGAGGCTGCAGGAACTGGGGTTATTTAGTCTACAGAAGAGTGAGGGGAGATTTGATAGCAGCCTTCAACTACCTGAAGAGGATGGAGCTCCACTGTTCTCAGTGGTGGCAGATGACCGAAAAAGGAGCAATGGTCTCAAGTTGTAGTGGGGGAGGTCTAGGTTGGATATTAGGAAACACTATTTCACTCGGAGGGTGGTGAAGCACTGGAATGGGGAGGTGGTGGAATCTCCATTCTTAGAGGTTTTTAAGGCCCGGCTTGACAAAGCCCTGGCTGGGATGATTTAGTGGGTGTTGGTCCTGCTTTGAACAGGGGATTGGACTAGATGACCTCCTGAGGTCTCTTCCATACTTAATATTCTATTATTCTATGACACTCCTGAATGAGAGCATTCACATGGGGTGAGATGGAGTGGAATGTTAATGTGCATGGACTTCACACCTTTAAGTTCCTGAGCGCTCCTGTGCAGACAAACCCTTATTATACTGGCCTAAAAGGGACATAAAGTCCAACAACATTAGCAGAAAATAAAATTCTGACTGAAAACTGTGTATGTTCCTATCAACATATACCTAGAGTGGGCACAAAAATGTCTTCCAGGTCAGTTACAATTGATGTGAATATGAATAATATTATACAGTGCAGGCTACTGTTATCTAGCAGAAACTTTAAGAAAATACAATCCTGTTCTGTGGTAGCTGGAAGATAATGCAGACATCATCACTATAGAATTAGCAGTTATACTCCATTATAACTCACTGCCTGAATCCCAGGGTTATACATTAATGTTTAGGACAGAAACAGGCAATTCAACATCTCCTGTCACAGAAAAAGACTCAGTACTTTCTCCTCCACTGCAGAACACTAAAAAAGAGATCATGTAAATGAGAAGAAGAGGTGGACACAAGAAAGAGAGACTAGAGAAAAGAGGAGAAAACAGAAGAGGAGAGTTGCAGAAAATTACATCTTGCTAAACAGCGCACTCTAAGTCATGGCGCCTGGCCTATAAAAAAGACTAAATTCCAGCAACCAGATGAGGCAAAAGCAACAGGCAAAGGCTAGAATCAGTTTACCTAATGTAGGAAAAATTAAATGGGAAGTAGGTGTCATTAAAATACTTCTACACCTCACCTATTTTTCAATGATTTTTCGAGGGTAGAACTCCAGAGCTTGAGTCCCAGTGGGAAATCTTATCAATTCAGCTTTCTTCCTTGTCTTTCCTTACACTTTCTCTCCCACTTATATAAACCTGAATTTGCTGCAGTGGTGGTCACAGGGCTTCACCTTAAGCAGCAAGCGAATCCTTTCCAAAACTAAGACAGACTCCCATTTTATTAGTAGAAGTAAGCCAGAGTTGAAGGTTGCGGCCTGCTTTGGAAAGATATTACCACCACTGGTCTTACTCCAATAGCATGCTTCAGATAACACTTTGGAATACAGCACCTTGAGCACAAAAAGCTCTGTATGGAACCACATTTCTTCCATTCCATATGTTAGATTTCTCCTTTCTTCCTTGCCCCACTCTTGCTAATTCCGAACATTAAATTGGGAGACTACAACAAATCATGATATTTTGATTTTTTCCCCAACTTTAGAAGGAAGTCACCTGGCCCCCCCTTAGTGGGTGAACATCTTACAGTTAATATCCAACCTTGAATGCACACACAAAACTGCAACCTCCCTGTCCACTGCACGGAGGGGCACTTAATTTACGCTCTCCTATCCTCTAGGTGTGGGAACTTTCCATTCTATTCCCTCAGTCTAGCTGGACTGGATAGAAAACTACCCCATACATTCCCTCAGTCCTCTGTGCCCTGCCTACCACTATTCCCAAATCTTGCTATATTTGTTTTTTTGTTTTGTTTTTTTTAAAGGGTTATCATGAATTTCTGATTTCTGCCAGAGTGGTGTGAAGAAACCTTTCTGTGAATGAGAAATAGGCATTGTGTTTAGAGTCCTGAGAAAACTACAATGCATTGGTGACCTCCCAGAAAACACCAACCTAGCCACCATGGATGTAGAGGCTCTCTACACAAATATCCCACACACAGATGGAATACAAGCTGTCAGGAACAGTATCCCTGATGACACAGCACAATTTGTTGCTGAGCTCTGTGACTTTATCCTCACACACAATTATTTCAAATTTGGTGACAATATATACCTCCAGACCAGTGGCACCGCTATGGGCACCCGCATGGCCCCACAATATGCCAACATTTTTATGGCTGACCTGGAACAACGCTTCCTCAGCTCTCATCCACTCACGCCCCTTCTCTACCTACAGTACATTGATGACATCTTCATCATCTGGACCCATGGGAAGAGGACCCTGGAAGAATTCCACCATGGTTTCAACAGCTTCCACCCCACCATCAACCTCAGCCTGGACCAATCTACACGGGAGGTCCACTTCCTAGACACCACAGTACAAATAAGCAATGGCCATGTTAACCACCCTATACCGAAAACCCACCGACTGCTACGCCTACCTTCATGCCTCCAGCTTCCACCCCAGACACACCGCACGATCCATCATCTACAGCCAAGCTCTGAGGTACAAGCGCATCTGCTCCAACCCCTCAGACAGAGATCAACACCTACAAGATCTTCACCAAGCATTCTCAAAACTACGATACCCACACAAGGAAATAAAGAAACAAATTAACAGAGCCAGACGTGTTCCCAGAAGCCTCCTGCTACAAGTTAGGCCCAAAAAAGAAACCAACAGAACTCCATTGGCCATCACCTACAGTCCTCAGCTTAAACCTCTCCAATGCATCATCAGTGATCTACAACCCATCCTGGACAATGATCCCTCACTTTCACAGACCTTGGGAGGCAGGCCAGTCCTCGCCCACAGACAACCCCCAACCTTAAGCATATTCTCACCAGCAACCACGCACCGCCCCATAACAACTCTAACTCAGGAACCAACCCATGCAACAAACCTCGATGCCAACTCTGCCCACATATCTACACCAGCAACACCATCACAGGACCTAACCAGATCAGCTACAACATCACCGGCTCATTCACCTGCATGTCCACCAATGTTATATATGCCATCATGTGCCAGCAATGCCCCTCTGCTATGTTTTGTGACCAAACTGGACAGTCACTACGCAAGAGGATAAATGGACACAAGTCAGATATCAGGAATGGCAATATACAAAAACCTGTAGGAGAACACTTCAACCTCCCTGGCCACACAATAGCAGATGTAAAGGTAGCCATCTTACAGCAAAAAAAACTTCAGGACCAGACTCCAAAGAGAAACTGCTGAGCTCCAGTTCATTTGCAAATTTGACACCACCAGATCAGGATTAAACAAAGACTGTGAATGGCTATCCAACTACAAAAGCAATTTCTCCTCCCTTGGTGGTCACACCTCAACTGCTAGCAGAGCACCTCACCCTCCCTCATTGAACTAACCTCGTTATCTCCATACTGATTTATACCTGCCTCTGGAAATTTCCATTACTTGCGTCTGATGAAGTGGGCATTCACCCACGAAAGCTTATGCTCCAATACTTTTGTTAGTCTTAAAGGTGCCACAGGACCCTCTGTTGCTTTTATTTAGAGTCTGTTTTCCAGACCCTTCCTCATCTTTGTGCCCTGACAGCATGAGCTACAAATAGCCAGCACGGTTCAAGAAGTCTTAAAACAATTAAAAATATCGTATTAGATGCTAGGTACACCAAGTACTGTATAAAACAGGCACTGTTGGCATTATAGACAGGCAGGACTTTCACAACTAAATTAAATTACATTTATTTCGAATGCCACTCCCTTTGGATCAATACATACGTTTAAAAACTGAAGGGGGTAAGCTAGGTTTTTGGCAGAGCATCGGCTTCCTGTTTTATTTCTTAATTACACTTTCTCCAGATGATGTTGGCTCCCCTCCCTTGGCAAGACTTCCCATTGCAGGTTCTCACAGAGTACTAAAAAATAGAAAGCAGCACCATAATTTATTGTAGTTCTGCGGTGTGAACCATTAACTAACAAAGAGGCTGTCGGAACAAGGGCTGCAAGGATATGTGAAGTCTCCTAAAAGTTTTCCATTGAGGGATATCGGATCCTAGAAGCCCATTTCCTTCCTTGTTTACAATGAAGATGCTTTACTGTGTTCTCTCCCGTGCAAATCTGTACGCTTCTTTCTATTCCTGTTTGACAACTCTGTGTTGCGTTGTTTAATTTGTTGTGGTTTGGCTTTTTTAAAAACACACCTGCAAAGCTGAAGTGCCACAGCCAGTGGCTTTACCAATGGGTGCTTAATTTCTAAATATCCAGCTCATTTCTATTTTCAGGTCTTGTAACATCTAGCATCTGCTAGGACTATGGGGGTTGTCTACAGTAGGCTTTGATTTTTTTCTGGCTATTTCCCACCATTGCTACTGCCAACTGAGCATGGGTATGGCAGGGTGGGCACCAGCATTTTAACCACCATATAATCTAACCCACCCAGAGCAGATTTAAATAAAACAGTGGTTAAAATAAAATGTTAAAACCAGCACTGCTTTTGTTAAAGATGAAGGGCAACTCTAAAATGAAAACCGAGCTAATCCCAGATATATATGCTGCCTCCAGGGTAACCAGGCTGCGGGAGGCATTCAGCACAGAAATGTACGTATCTTTTTAGAAATCAAATTTCAACTACTTTGAAATTCTCTGGCACTTTCATAGATCTCTACACAGAAAAGTTATGCTGATTTAACTAAATCTGTTTCTTTCATTAACCGCATCATGTGTGGACGCACAAACCACGATGGGGCAATCTGTAGGTGTAGTCAAGCTTTAGACACCTAAACCCATATTTAAAGCCTTTATACATACAAAAGTTGATTCACATCAATTATAGTGGCATAGCAGTACAACCAGTAACTGGAACAACTCCCCTAATACGGATGTAGTAATACCAGTATATGCCCGTGTTTATGTATTTATAGCAGTATAACTTACTCCTGTGTGGGAACGCAAATAAGCTGTATCAGTATAAGGCACCTTTGTATTGGTATAACTGCATCCAGACTAGGACAGCACCAGTATAACTATTCCAGGTGAGCTTGTGTGTGCAGGGGGAAGGGAAATCACACTCCTAACTGAAATAGTTATACCAGCCCCAAAACCTGTGTACAGACCAACCCCAAGGTACCTAAGAAACAGGCCTCATTTTCAGAGGTGTTGAGCAATGTCATTGGGTTTGAAATCTTGGCTTTAGATTGCCAGTTAGCTTTAACAAAGACTCTATTAGTGGTTTGTTCCAAAAGCAAACAAAAGACTAAATTACTTTAATTTAACAAATGTTAGAGACATGTTGTTCTAAAACTTCTCTTTTGTTCCTTTCAGAACGACATGTGCTTTTCCTCTTGTATGGAAGGTGCAAGATTACATGGGTTGATTGGAAGCAGAAAAGCAGATGGATGAAGAACAGAGTTTTCTTTGTTTATGTTTTTTAATATTTTAAAGGGAAAAAATATGACCATGAAAAATGAACACTGTAGTAAGATTCACAAATCGTACCGTCACTAGGACCATGAGCCTCTCTTGCTGGTTTAATTATGTGAGTATTGTGTGGCCAAACTTCCAAAAACCCTGTCTATGGGTAGGTCTACACTGCAGCTGACTGGGGTAATTCCCAGTTCTGACTGAGCTACCATGTTAAAAATAGTGGTGCGGACTCAGTGGCACAGGTGGCTTGGGTTAGCTGCTTGACTACAATCCCACCTGAGATCCTAGGTACATGCTCAGGCATTTAGCCTGATCTGCCTTGGCCACACTGCTATTTTTAGTGCGCTAGCTCAATTGGGCCCAGCCTGTGTACTTCTTCCTGAGCTGGGAATTACACCTCCCAGCTGCAGTGCGGATGCAGCCTACAAGTTCAATCAGGTTTTGTTACTGGGCTCTGACAGTCATTTGTACTGGTTCTAACACACGTGGTTTTGGCCACATGGCAGTTTTTGCATAAGAAACATGGCAAACATGTTTGTGCATCTGCCTCTGTGTAACACAGTGTTGCTGGAGCCGGGTTGGTCCCAGGGTATTGGAGAAATAAGGTGGGTGAGACAATATCTTTTATTGGCGTTGTAGCCTGGAATTGTATCTATCTCTCTCACCAACAGAAGTTGATCCAATGAAAGATATGACCTCACCCACTTTGTCTCTGTGTAACACTATCTCTCCAGCAGCAATGATGCAATGAGCCACTGTGCTCTAGGCTGTCCTACTGCACAGTGTTGGGAGGAGGAAAGACTGCTGACTTAGATACACAGACATGACAATACAGCAAACCAGCTTCTCATCACCTGGGTACAAGAATACCAAGCCTACGCCACTGGTAAGGGCACCATAGGGTTAGCTGCCATACACAGTAACCAAGATTTAGCTGTGCTGCATATGAACACAAAACATGTCACTAGCTGCAAGCTTGGTTAAAAGATGATGTATATAGAGCAGAAGGGTTCATCTAGATTATAAAAATAACAGTTCAATAATCACTTTAAAACTTGCTCTCAGTTCAGCCATGCTATGAAAAAGTTCAGCCTGGCCATTGTGACCTGAATTATAACTTATGCCAGTGTGTTGTGTTCTTGGAGGTGAACCATGGCTAGTAATGATTGGAAATGTATAGTTTCCCTACAGGAGACAAGTCCTTTTTATAAATGACAATTTCTTAGTCTGCAAGTTCTTCAGGACAGGGATCATTTCTGTTGTACAGTGCCAAGCACATTAAACAATGCATAACCACCCACCATCTTCGAGAGTTCTCATGGGACTCCCAATATCGTGGAACTTGATTTTAAGCAACTTTAAAAATTGTAACTTAAAATTCATAAGAGTTCTCCCACCTATTCAATAGCGATTCAATAGTGTTTTCAAACACCTGAAGAACCTTATAAATCTCACCAGCAGGTCAGGGGCACTCAAACAATGACAACACATAATAGGCGTCATGAGGCACTGGCCAGCATTTTTACTATAAACAGAAAGTATGGTTACTATAAACAGAAAGACTCAACAGTTAAAAGTGCCACTGATTACACTTAAATAATATGAACACTTCCTTTTACTACACTGAAGGCTTGAAAATACCATTGCAATGGAGAAAGGGACTGTTAGGCGTTATATCACTATTGCAAAGCACAAATCCTTATTAGGACCTACATAATGAGTTTAATTTTATAGAATAATTATGAAGTAAAAGCAGACAAAATATAGAGGACAATTTTAGAAAGGACAAGACACTGAATTTTTTTTTTATCTGGTCTCAGACTAACCATGAGAAATTTCAGTGTAAAAGTTTTATGTATAGAAAGTCCAAAATCGGGTTTATATTGGAGGTTATTTTATAACCTAAAGTAGAGAGACATTGCTTTATTACAGCTTCAGGACTTTCTGCAGGGAAGCATCAGTAAAATTGTTGGGCCACTGAGGCAGTCCTGCCACTGACTTCAATGAGCTTTTGATCATGCCCACTGACAGACACGAGCACCATTTGCAGTCACGGAGATAATGAAAGAGTGAAAGGTATTTCTTTTAGGGGAAAAAAGAGAGTTAAAGAGTTGCAAATTTTTTGCTGCTTTTTACTGAAACTCACGCTTGCCAATATCTATAATACGTAACTACCCTACAGTCCACCTCTCTTTCTTCATGCAGGGAGAAAAGTTAAGAAACAGGACAAAAGCTGAAGCTACGAAACTATGAGCATGCCAGTCCTACAAAGAGACTCTATCCATGCAGAGTCCCGTTGATGTCAAGGGGCCTTAGGCTCTGCCCTTTGCCTTAGTTAATACTATAACTTTGTTTTATTAAACATGTAATTTCATAATTTGTTAGAGGAGTGAATGAAGCTGTGAGTGAAGTACCAAATCTGCATTGCTATCACTGCACCACATACATCAGATTTTTAAATAACTGAATCAATCAGGACAGAGCAGAAATCATTTTTCATTGTGCCCTTAAACACCCTTGCCACGAAGGTTTTTTTTTTTTTTTAAACTCACAATATTTCACGTTGCTTTTGATAGACTTCATACTTAATGACATCTTTTCAGAAGGAGAGTTGATTCAGAGGAACATGCTCTACATTTCTGTTTAAATTCAAGGACAAGTAGTAGTAAGTCAAAACCATTTCCATAAGAGAACTGCAGAACAGTCATTGAACAATTGTAATAGTGATCCACAGTTCATATAAAGTCACTCACATATGAAAACTGCAGCTATTTGTGCATGGGAAAGTACAAACTTCTGATACTACCCATCAACTATTTTTAGCGGGTCATTCTCCTCCCCTATCCCACACTTTGGCAACCAGTCATGTTCTTAAAATATCAGGACAGGACCTTGAAAATATGTGAGGACTTAACCCCATCTGAAGTGCAGAGTTGCATGTGAATGACTGAGTTAATTTTGAGTAATTTCTACTCCGAAAGCAGGATTATCTCCCATGCCCCCGACCCCAGTAACCATAAATTCCAGTCTGTATCCTCACGGTGCAGTTAGCTTTTACAGGACTTGCTCTGTGGTACATATCTGTAAAGTGCCTTCCAGCTTTCTATAGGCTCCCTTATCAACCAGACTTCTTGGGATTTGGAACTTTTCCTGAGGCAGATTTAAGGTAATTGCTTCTGTTGAAGAGCTACAGTAACAGGACGTTTCCTTCGCTTTCATGCCTGTGACTGGACAATACACGTTCTCCCCAAACTTGGGATCTCCAGTGGATTACTCCAAGTCGCCTCTGTGACCATGAGTTTCTATGACAGTTATGTTCCAGCAAAACAACTGAAATGTCCACCTCAAGAGTGAAATGTGTGTATGCAGGAGACAGAGCCTTCTGGCAACTGACCCTGGATCTCACTCCTGAAAGAAAAGACACCAGGCTGACTTCTAACTTCAGCGCTTTCAGAGCAAAACGTAAATCCCACCGAGCCTTCCCACAATAATACCATCACAAAAACAGTCCAGTTCCCACTGAACAGACGTGAAAGAGAAAGAAAAATGCATTTTTGTGCACGTGCCTCATAATTCATGGGGGCACCTGATACTTCAGTTTTCAGTTTTATGGCATCCTAACATTGTTTGCTTTTAATTAGACAGCTGTTGCATACTGCTCAAAACTTTTTTCTTGAATTGTTAGTTAATGTAGAACCCAGTGAAGTATACAAAAGTTTACATTATTCCTACCGATGCACATTACTTTGCCTTCATCTCTGGAGATTTGAAAACATACTTAGCTTCATTAATTAATGAAGCTGGGTTCAGTTGCCTCATGCTGGTGCTTATTTGTGACCAAAACCACCACCACCACTTTCAGATTCTGCCTATTTGTTTTCAGTGTTGTTCTAGCCTTGTTTGTCCAGGACATTAGAGAGACAAGGTGGATGAGGTAATATTGTTTATTGGACCAACTTCTGTTGGTGAGAGAGACAAGCTTTCAAGCTTACACAGAGCCTGAAGACCTGAAGAACTCAAAAGCTTGTCTCTCTCACCAACAGAAGCTTGTCCAAAATCCAGTGTTGCCTCACACACTTTGTCTATCTATTTTCAGGAAGAACTTGGGGCTATAGTATTAGCCGTGTGTGTGAGAGAGAGATGCATTGCAAGAGATGCATGAAGAAATTTGGGGTGCGCTAGTTGCATTATGCTTGACTCAGAGCCAGCAACAGTGTCTCACTTTCAAGAGCTCTCAATTCACTCACAAATTTAAAAGAGAATTCAATAAATAACTAAAAGGAGTTTTGAGAAAGACGTGCATGGCGGTATGCTTGACTTGTATTAATTCTTGTCTACTGCAGACTTCGTAGAATGCCACTGAACATCATAAAATGGGTCTTAATTCACTTGGATAAAAGGATTATCCTGAGATAATGTGGACAGGGAATTAGCTTTGCATTTAGAACTGCCCCTCTCCCCTCTAGTCCCCAATTAATGGCTCTTGAAACAAGTTATGAAAACAATTCTAAATATAATAATATAGGAGTGGGATTGTGTGTCTGCCTGGGGCTATGGCAAATGTTTTTGGGATTTCCCCCTCATCCCTTTTCTCCTTAAACTGCTAAATTAAACTAAGTCAGAATGGTGCCAGGTTTCTCCCTTCTCTCTTTTTGAGTCTCAAAAAATGTGACTGCTTTACTAGTACTCAAAATGAATATTTAATCTATGTACCTTACTTCGATTAATCTGTTTATCATCATTGAATTATTAAAATCACCCCTCTTGATGCTATAAAGTTCAGATTCCTACCTCTTCAAATTGTGGTAATGGTAGTTTGTTTGTTTTTTAAATTGTACCAGTGCTTAGGATCCCCAAATAGAAATTAGAGCCCCACTGTAATAGGCATCATTCATATAAATAGTCCTTGCCCCAGAGAGTTCACAACCTAGAATTTAGATAATATGCCAAAGGTAATAAACGGGGTAATAGAATGGGACAAGTTAACAAAAGAAACGTTTTGGCTTGGGCCCCTCTTTAGTACTGAGGAAGCTGTTTTGCTGATGATGGGCTTTGCTAATATCCATAACAGTTTGATCTTTTCAGTATGTTCAAATAAAAACTAATCATTCTGCCAAAAGTTTATAACAAAAGCACGTAGCACATTATATAAACACACACACACACACACACACACACTTTACCTGCAGAATTATGAAGAATATGATAGAAAATCCCAAGTGAAACAACCCAGGAAAACTTTATAAAAGTCTCTCTCTTAAGGTGCCCTTGAAATCAGTGCTATTTTTAATGGGTTGATGCAGGTTTTAAAACATTAATTACACAGTCTCCAAGGATGATACAATAGTAACAGCCAACTTTTAACTTGTCAAATTTGGTATTTTTTATTAATGTCACTGGATTTACCTTCCGACACTGTTCTTTTTATATTCTATTTTGTAAAGTACAATAAATTACAAGAAAAGCAATAGACAACTGTTCAGGGATTCTATCTCTGAAACCCTCCAAGGGCTGGTATACTGATTTGGCTGTCATGCAAGTAGAAAGTGTATTAACGCACCAGCTCAGACGAAGCAATCCGTGATACAGTGGTTATAGATATATATTTTTTAAAAGTAAAACTGAATCTCACGGAGAGAGAGATTAACTCCCTTTGAAGATTAACAGCAATGCTTTTGCAACAGCTGGCAAATGTCTGCTTAGTGTTTCTCCCTTACCACTACACCAGCTCTGACCTTCATTAAAATGAGGGCACCGTGTCCTTCACTGATGCACTGGGGCCTTTTAAAACGTTTCTTTTGGCTGTTACATCATTTAATTCTACAGCTTGTTAATAGTACAGAGACCTGAACCCCTTTATACTGACATAGTCAAACTCAAAACATGGTTGGTCGTTTACATCTGGTATTAGCCACCCAGGTGTACATTTGGTTTCACATATGGGAGCAACTTAGTCACAGAAGCCCTTATAAATTCCACTTCTATTACCATGAAATTCTGTATTTCACCTTAAGTCTGGAGTTATACAATGGTTAGGTATGACGCTCTACACCCCAGGGGAGTGCCCTGTAACCCATACTCATCGTGTGTATAGAATTGTGATTTTGCATATAAAGCATGCCTTGTAAGGTATCATGTGAAAGGTTATGATCTGCTGAACTCCACTGTTCCATCTAAATATGTACATCATTAATGCACATGAAGTTATAAGATTGCGTTGTATAGTTGCCACTAAAATATGCTGTGGTTTGGGAAGCGCCCAGATACTAGCTCTCCAAAGACAATAACCAGGGGGATAATCGACGCCTGGGCGGGTGTGGAAAAACCATCAACAGCCATTGTCCAGCAAGGGAGCTACAATGCAATGACTCACCTGCATAAGGCCACAGCAGGGGAATTGGTCAACCTTGCCTGGGGACTCAGCAATGCCCCCCAGACATACCTGGACTTGTGTTCTCCAAGCACATGGACTAAGGGTATAAAACAGAACACAGTGGCCACATGCTTGGCCTTTTCTCCTCCCGCCACCTATGCTGCAAGCAACAAGGACACTCAGAAGGCTGAAGACTACAACAGAGGAGACTGGGGTTTCAAGGGTGAAACCTGTGTACTGTGAACTGCAATACCCAGTGGGGTGAGAAACACTGCTTAATCTAGCTGTTGCCCAGTCTAATAGGGTTGAAAGTTTAGTCTACGTGCTTATATTTTCTTTTCTTTTGGTAATCACTCTGACTTTTTGCCTATCACTTATAATCACTCAACATCTATCTTTTATAGTCAATAAACTTCTTTTACTGTTTATCTTTAACAGTGAGTTTGCCTGAAGTATTTGGTAAATCTGTCCAGGTGTACAAGGTCTGGTGTACATCCACTTTCCATTGATGAAAAGGTGAACCAATTAATAAACTAGCACCGCTCATCTGGAGCAGTGCAAGACGGTATATTCCTGAGGTAAACTGCTGGGAGCTGGGGGGAATTCATCATCTAGCTGGCTGTGGGGCTCCACATGCGGTTGTGCTGAGTGGTAACAGCGCCTGGAGGGGTTTGCTGCTTGTCACTAGCAAAGCATTGTGAGAAACAGCCCAAGCTGGAGAGTTAAGGAGGTACAGCGGTCCCACCGGCCCAGGCTGCACCCGGGGGATCCCGTCACTTTAGGCATGGCAGAATTTGCTTTTTTTATATAATTCTGACAGATATTATTGATTTTGTTTTTAGATTTTTGTTTATATTATTTAAATTTTCACAGTTGTGGGAAATTATGGGGGAATCAGACAATGGTGGTTTCAGATTTATTTAATAACAGCAAACACAGATAAAACAAAGTTTTAATTTTTTTAAACAGTTATAAATTGTCAACACCATATGTCAAAATATACAAAGTAAATATCCTCAAATCAAAATCTGATAAGTTCTAAAGCAGCATTTTCTTATGTTGCCTATCTGTAAATTTCAACTACCATTTATTTTTTCATTGGGGTTTGTACCTGTATGGTGAAATTGACAATTACTTACACTTACTGAAAAAAAAATAATCCTTTCAAGCCTAACAATGGGATATACTGGTACCCTTGGTAGTTAGCCAATATTCAGGGGCTTATAGGTTGTATCCATTAGGAGGAGAAACTGATAGTGAAGTCAGGTATTTCTTTGATGGCATCGTGTTTGTTTATCACCACAAACTCCAACTCAAATGATCCCAAATTTGGGTCACTAACCCCACCCTGTACCCTCCAGGGGCCCACCAAATTGCAAAGAAATGTCAATTTTAGAAGACTTAAAAAGGTTGAACTTTAAACAAAAATTGTGACACTTTAACTATACTGGCAGTGTCATACTGTAATAGTAAATAGCTAGTTTGCTTTTTTGGGGAAGGCCACTAGCCAGTTAACAGCAAGATTCACCAGTGACTACGGCAGCAACTTAGCAAAACAGCCAGGTGACATCTTTATATACTACTAGAGTTGCCAACTTTCTAATCATACAAAACCAAACACCCTTGCCCCGCCCCCCGCCCCTTCTCTGAGGCCCTGCCCCTGCTCACTCCATCCCCCCTCCCTCCGTCACTCGCTTTCTCCCACCCTCACTCACTTTCACCAAGCTGGGGCAGGGGGATGGGAGGGGGTGACGGCTCCAGGACGGGGCTCCAGATTGGGGTGGGGGGGGGGGGGTCGGGGGTCGGTGCGGGGTGCAGGCTTTCAGAGGGAGTTTGGGTGTGGGAGGGGGCTCAGGGCTGGGGGTAGGAGGGGAACTCAGGGCTCCGGCCGGGTGGCACTTACCTCAGGTAGCTCCCGGAGGCAGCTGGCATGTCCAGCTCCTAGGCGGAGGGGCCAGGGGCTCTGTGCACTGCCCGCAGGTGCTGCCCCCCGTAGCTTGGGTTGGGGGCAGCATGCAGAGCCCCTGTAGCTGCCCCTGCGCTTAGGAAACAGACATGCCATCCGCTTCCAGGAGCCACACAGAGCCAGGGCAGGCAGGGTCCCAAAAACGGATGCCTGGCAATCCTATTATATACAGATCCACACAGGAAAACATTTTAAAGATGTTTTTGCCGATTACTTTCATAACCTTAGAAAAGAAGCTGAGAATATCTAAATCAATCATCCTGTGAAATGAATGTGGAAATTATTCTTGGGGGGTGGGGGGAGGGAGACAACTCCTGCTGTATTCTTAATGATGCCACACATTGCAAATCCATTCATCAAGAACTTGTACATAAATCATGTTAAAAATTTCAAGCTACAGGAACCCAAATTAAGCGCTTGCCTTTTTGCCTTTTGTCTAGTGACCACATGGAGACTTCTGGACAGCTAAATGAGACCTTTGAGACTTATTTTTCATGGTGCACGATGCAGTAAGGAGATGGAAAACCAAGTTTTGAAGCAACTTCTAAGTTTCCTGCCTTGCAAACAGTCTCTTCAACTTTATCAAGGCTAGCTATGAAGGTTTGCCTCTCAAGTTTTCAGATATTTGTTCTCAGTAGTACGCATTAGAAAATGTAACATTCATTAAAACTCCACTAGTGTGTAATGTGTTCCAACATTTCAAAAGTTTTATCATACAAGATGAACAAAACAACACTGTTCTTTCCCCCCTGGTTTATAATTGATTGCTTCCAAGAAATGACTTGTCTGGATGTTGCAGATTCCCATTATACTGAGATCCTCTAATACTATGACAGGAAATAATTTTACTACAGTGTTTTCATTATCTGCTTTTCGGAAGCTTCCTTTTGACAAGTCCTTAAAATGGTATCGTTATGTGTGCAGAATTCTGAACAGACAAGCACAGACAAAAAGGCACATAATGGTATTATGGTGACAGCAAGTGAATGTAGCTGACGGGTTTTAAATATCCACTGTACCATAAATTATAAACAACGAAAGACAGCAGTTGCAGGAAGAGTTGTCTAATTTTAACTATATCAAGGAATAATTTTCTTACCAAGAATTTGATTTTTTGTATCACTGGTATGAAGTACTGTAATTAGTGCAGTAGAAAGCAAATACTCTTCATAATGGGAACAGTTATACTCATAGGCAGGTAGCGCCTTAGCAGGGAGATCTGCACAACAGCTTTGCTTTAACGATCCACATCATTCCAGCTATTCAAACATTGGGTTGATAATTCCTGGAAGGCCTCTTCATAGTACCAATGAGTGTCTTCCTCTGCCATGCTTTTCACAGGTGAAAATTCTTCATGCATGTAAGTAGTTTACACCTGGTACGCATGTAATCACCCGTATTATTGTAACTATATTATTTGTAGTCATGAAATAATCCAGCCCTTATTTCTTAAAATTCTAGTCATAGTATTTGACTCACCAACCACCAGCTACAAAGAATTCTACATCGTTATTGCATAAAGTGAAAATAATTTGTAGGGGTATGCAGACCTTATACAAAATTTTAAATTTCAAATGGGTTTCATCTTGATGAGCGTTAAGTAACTTTTCTTTATCAAGATTTAGATTTCTTTCCTCCCTTAGGGGCTAGTAAAATACACATTTTCTCAAATAACCAATCCAAGGCTTGCCTAGCACGACTACCCATCATGAATTGGGCAGGACAGTCCTGAAATCCAGAGTTCAAGTCCAGTTCCCGGGCTGAATGACTCTGGGACAACATTTGTCCCAGATTCCCTGCAGTGCTGCGCCGCACCTGCCCAAAGCTTAGGGGTGGCGCCAGCCTCTTCCCGGAGGGGGAGGAGGGGAAGCTGAGGTGGGCCTTAGTCCCCTCCTCACCATGAAGCCTCACCCCCTGCTTCTCCTCTAGGTCCCACCCCCTGGCTCGGCCAGAAACCGGAGCTCAGCAGTAGTAAGAGACGCCCAGGGAGCCCAGGCCACTCCTCCACCTGTCCCCTGGGCAGTTTTCCCCCAGGGGAGGGGGCGTGGACACATGCTGGGGGATGCCAGGGCAGGTGGAGGGTCAAGGGCTCCCTGGGTGGCTCTTACCATGGTCCAGCTCTGGCTTCCGGCCTGGCCAGAGGGCCGGACCTCAGGGGGAAGAGAAGGGGCAGGGCCACGGAGGGGGCGGGGCTCCTGCAGGTGTCCAGTTTTTGCCTTTTGAAAAGGTGGTCACCCTACCTAGCACCCTTCCTCATTGCCTGACCCCTCTTACAGCAACAACTCCTCTCTGCTCCCCAGTCCTCACTCCCCACACAAAGTCCTTTGTCTCTGGCTCCTCCCCACCCAGTATAAGAAAACTGTCACAGATAACTCCAAGCACAACAGCTTTTCTAGACAATAGTGTCTGTGCTGCATTCTCTACAGCAGTGGTTCTCAAAAAAATATATATTTTGCAGACCACTTGAAAATTGCTGAGGGTCTCGGCGGACCACTGAATGATCTTTACAAATGTTGCTTGTACTGTTAGCTAACTATTGTAAAGCCCTTTGGATAAAAGCGCTATATAAAAAAACCCTTAATAATAAACATTTTTTTGTTCTATAAATAAAAGCACACAACTCATATTTTAATATCAGTAGTCTTATCTTTCTAATGCGATGGATGTGCCCTCCCCCCCCCGCCATGGCAGCCCCTAAGCTGGGGCTGGGAAGGAGGAGGGCTCTCTCCCCTGCCACAGCAGCCACAGAGCTGAGGCTGGGAAGGAGGGAAGTCTCTCCCCGGCAGCCGCAGCCCTGGAGCTGGGGAAAAATCGCCTCTTTCTCTGGCCGTCGCAGCCCTGCACATCCCAAATTCAATTCCACCCCTTCTTCTCACCCCACTGCCTCCTCCCACCTACCCCCTATTCCCCCCAAGGCCACCACCTCACCTTACATGTGCATCTTCTCCAGGGTCCAGGCACCTAATTAGTGGAGCTGCACCTGCGTGGCTCCACTAATTAGGTGGGTGGCCCTTCATTCTTTCGTGTCTGGCTTCCCAGGCACACACCTCAGAGGGAACTATCCGCGGACCACCTGAATGGAGCTTGCGGACCACTGGTGGATCGCCGACCACTGTTTGAGAACCTCTACTCTACAGCCTGTCTTGAGGCCATTCTGCTCCGTGGATCACCGCGAAGGCCCAGTGGGGCAATCCTGTCCTTCGGTACATGGGAAACTAACTTCATATGAACAAGAACATGGAGCATTCCTTTGGTATGATTTACATATCAGGTCTAGATATTTGTTCTTGAAATCTTACTTACATGCATGTCTATGGAATCTCCTACTGTATGGTTTAAATAAGTTTTATTAAGGCTGACCTTCCTCTGATTTTCTGCCAGTCTATTTATTAATTAGGTGATACTAAAAATATCTACATGTAATATAAAACAGTGTAGTTATTTCAGTCAATGGGAAAAGAAAGGGCTGATCTTTTATTGCATTGTTCAGAATCTCTTACAATTTTACTTTTTTTGATGCTAAATAAATTTTGTTTTGCAATCTCTCCTCATGTGTAAACCCTGAATCCTGTGACAGCTTTGTTGACCCATGAACACATTAATAAACAACTTGAATTTGTATTTAATCATTTTATGGAGCAAAGTGGTGTGTATTTTTTAGTAAAGTGATCCATCCCTATCTAAGTGAGGTTCAGAACACCTATGTTCATTTATGGTACAGATAGGCTCTAAAAATAGTTTGCCCTTAGAGAGTTTTGACCAAAACAAATTAGCCATTATAATAAGCGTCATTCCCTCATTATCTGCAAGATATTATGCTGCCAAAGAAATTAGATATGAAAATAGCAATTTCATCTCCTGTGAAACTATAAGACATACAGGCTTGTACAACAAACAAGTTGTACAAGTCTGTCTTTCAGGGATGTAGTAGTCTGTGTCATATAGTCTCAGAAATTAGAGACAGAAAGTGTTTATTAGATCTTCAAGTCTATCTCAATGCATGTGCAAGATACTTTACAACCTACAGAACTGAGAAAAAAATTTGAGAAGTTCAGCCTCATTTCATGTTTGTGAATTGTCTGTGAACTGTTTGTATGTTTCTCAAATGTATACATTATTACAAGTTTACCACATAAATTTTGTAAATAATTGTTGTTCTGCAGGTTATTCACAAGCAATAAACTGCAAGGCCAGGTCTACACTAACCCCCTAATTCGAACTAAGGTACGGAACTTCAGCTACGTGAATAACGTAGCTGAAGTTCGAAGTACCTTAGTTCGAACTTACCTTGGTCCACACTCGGCAGGCAGGCTCCCCCGTCGACTCCGCGGTACTACTCTCGCCGAGCTGGAGTACCGCAGTCGACGGCGAGCACTTCCGGGTTCGACTTATCGCATCCAGACTAGACGCGATAAGTCGAACCCAGAAGTTCGATCGCTCGCCGCCGAACTACCGGGTAAGTGTAGCCAAGGCCCAAGTTATCGATTTGCATAATCAAATCATAGCTGTTATCATTAGATTTGGGTTGACATGTCAAGTACTATTGGCTTTGTTGCTGACTGAAAAGAATGTAATTTTCAATGAGAATATCTAGGTTTGAGTTAAAAACCTGTTTTTTTCCCCAAAAAATACTCCATAATGGTCACTTAAAATTGCATGATTCCAAAACCTTTCCTTCTTGTAAACTCATTTGCTAGAATATTGGTGAAAGTCAACATAAAAGGGGGTCTGAGCCATTTCAATTTATCTGAGCAAAAATTTACTGAAACATTTAAGGTATTTACCCAGCTTAATATTTGTATATGTTTTTCTATGGCATGCACCATTGCTTTATCAGTGCACGTCATCTGTGTACCTACATTCATTCTTTAAATACCTTGTGAGATATATAATATATTAATTTTACAGACAAGCAAAGGAGACCAGAGGAGATTCAGTAACTTGCCAAACTTCACAACAGAAGTCTGTGGCAGTGCTGGGACACAACCCAGATTTCCAAACTTTCATTCCACTACACCCTGCCTCTCTGCTATAATACTTAAGTATCTCATATTTGCTACAAAAATCTCAAAGAGCAGGTACCTTGTCCTTGCTTCCAAAGGTTAAACATTATTAAATCAGTATTTAAAATACAGTTATTACCTAAAGTTATGGTTTGTTTTTCCAACTTCTTCATTCTTTGCACTGTACCATCGTACCATGTGGGGTTTTCAAAATGCCTTCTTCTGTGGACCACAACAAAGAATGCCATGGACCAATGCTGGCCCATAGTTTGAGAAACACTGTCCATAGCATATGGCAATATTTAATGTTATATTTTACGTTATAGCCTCAGACTCACTCCCAGATCTACTTCAGGGTTTTTTTGCCCTTTCTGTGCACCAAAACTGTAATCATTCAAATCACCTACTCCTGGCTAAATACACTGTCTCCATTCTGTTCTAATTCTCCTCGATCTTCTTGTGGCCTTTACCACAGCTGATTACTACCCCCATCTTCCTTGGTGTACTATATTTGCCTGGGTTTTGTGACCTTGTCCTTATTGGGTCTCCCGCTCTCTCTCTCTCTCTCTCCAAATGATCTTTCAGTGCCTCCTTTGGCAGCTCTTCTCCAAGCATCTTTCAGAGTCCCTCAGGACTTCACTTCTTTGGCTACTGCTCTGCCCTTCGCTCCCTCTAAATCCTACTCCAGGGTAACTTCATTTGCTCAGTGCTTTGATATTCATCTTTATACTAATCAACTATCTCTCTATACTGGCCTGGTCCCACTCTTGTCCTGTCTGGCATATTTCACCATATCTCTGAACTATAGGACTGTGCTTTGATATATGTATCACAAGAGTCGATTGCATTAAATTAGAATAAACATTAGAACAGTGCATTCTCAGAAATAGAGTGCCTAAGCAGAGGGTGCCCAAAGCCTTAAACCACAACTATGAGAGGAGGTGACAAGAGGAGGTGATCTCCAATACATGCCAGCCCAATAAGGGAAGGACAAGCCAACAGTAAAGATAATGGTCTCAAAAAGCCTTTTAAAGGGTCAAGCTGAGTGATAAATGCCTGGAAACATAAATTACAACAGAAACTGACAGATGTTTAACTACAGTAGCACAAACAATGTAAAATTAAGTAAAGTGGCTATTTGTGCAGGAGCTGTGTAAATTCTAAAAGGAAAAGGATTCAGAGAGGTGGGTAAATGATATTAGTTGTCAATTTCTCCCTCTTCCAAAGAAACAGAATGCCCATGGTTGTTTACAAATGTTAAATATCACTTGAGAATAATAAAACTCTGTGTGTGTGTGTGTGTGTGTGGGGCTCTAGCAAGGAATTCAGTACGCAATTATTCAGAAAGAAATATTAACTAATTTGCAGTATGATCAAATATTTGAAAATCTGTAATGAATTTCAACTTCTCTAAATGACAATTAGCATCTGAAGTTTTTCTGCTTTTAATTTCTACTAGAGTAATACCTTAAGTGGTAAACACTGAGAAAATACTTAGATATTCATCAAAATTAATAAAATAAAATAAAATCCTTCTACATCCAAATATAGGTTTCACTTGATTACATGCCTGAAGATTTCACAAAGCAGAAATGTTTGTTGGCTGCCGACAACGCTTAGATACCTCTGGGATAGCCACTCAATTTATCACAAAAACTCTATTCACTACGTTTTCCTCTCCTCTGTACTATGCTTATGCAATTCAGCAGTTTGTATTTCCATCTGCACTCTTCTGCGCACTCACACATCTACCCTCTGGGATGTGAACATGTTTCAGGAACAGAGAGTGCTTGCTCAAGTGCACGTATCCAGTGTATGCCGTGCAGGGAGCAATACCGTATCCTAGCTGGTATTTCAGTGAGTCAGGTGCCTTTGCTTTGATCCTGAACGTTTTGGAACTCTTCAAGACTAAAGTGACCATATGTGAATTCTGTTCTCAAATTCCTCAACGAATCTTTATTTCAAGTAAATAAAAATGTGGGCCTAGTCACTTGACAGTGTCCTTTTAAATAGGATTCAGATAGGAAGCCAGAAAATATATGATCAATTAATTTAAAGGGAAACAGCATGTTAGCTTTCATTTTCAAGACATATACAATTTATTCTGTAAACCAGTAGTTCCAAGATTATAGTCTACAGCAGAGGTGGGCAAACTATGGCCCATGGGCCACTTCCGGCCCGTGGGACAGTCCTGCCTGGCCCTTGAGCTCCCGGCCGGGGAGGCTAGCCCCCAGCCCCTCCCCTGCTGTCCCTCCTCCCCCGCAGCTACGCTGCTGCACAGGCAGCACTCTGGGCAGTGTGGCTGGCTCCAGCCAGGCAGAGCAGCTTCCAGTCCTGCCACGCTGAGTGGCATGGTAAGGGGATTAGGAGTGCGGGGGTTGGATAAGGGGCATGGGATCCCAGGGGGCAGTCAGGGGGCAGGGAGCAGTTGGATGGGGCAGAGGTTCTGGGGGGCGGTCAAGGGACGGGGAATGGGGGGTGTGGATAGGCATGGGAGTCCAGGGGCGCCTGTCAGGGGTGTGGACAGGGGTCGTGGCAGTCAGGGGACAGGGACCCGGGGAGGGAGGAGGGGTTTGGATAGTGTGGGAGTCTCGAGGGGCCTGTTGGGAGGCAGGGGGTGGGGGTGGATAGGGGTTGGGGCAGTTAGGGGACAGGGAGCAGTGGGGGTTGGATATGGGGTAGGGTCCTGGGAGGACGGTTAGGGCCAGGGGGTGCTGGGAGGGGGTGGTCAGGGGATAAGGAGCTGGGGGGTTGGATGGGTTGGGAGTTCTGAGTGGGGCAGTCAGGGGGCAGGAAGTGGGAGGGGGCAGATAGGGGGCGGGGGGCCAGGCTGTTTGGCACTCCATAGAGTTTCGCAACCCCGATGTGGCCCTCGGG
This sequence comes from Chrysemys picta bellii, assembly GCF_011386835.1. Taxonomy (NCBI): domain Eukaryota; kingdom Metazoa; phylum Chordata; order Testudines; family Emydidae; genus Chrysemys; species Chrysemys picta. The sequence continues at coordinate 195,293,302 of NC_088793.1, forward strand.
CCAAAAAGTTTGCCCACCCCTGGTCTACAGGCATCCTAGGTTCAGGAATTCTTTCTGGTGATAAACAGAATAAAGTATTTCTGAGAAATTATCAATGGGAGTTGAAGGAAATGAATTAGGAGGTAATCCGTGAATGGATCTTCTTATAAAATGGAATGTAACAACTGAGGAAACACTGTTCTAGAGTCTAGACTGATACCCTGTGCAGTCAGTTACAAATTACCAGATTTTTAAAGCAATTAGCCAGAGCTAAAAATAATTCATAACCTTTATTCTTATTGCTTAGAGAAAAGATCATACCAGCTCTACCATACAGAACTCCCCAGATATTTCTTTTCAGACTAATGTTTCAAGTCAAGGAATCAAAAAGTAAAATTTTAGCTACTGCACCTTTCCCCTTTTCTCAACATCGGTTTAAAATCCTCAGACATTTAGAGCAAATCCAGTCTGCTGTGTTTAAGAACAGATACCTGATCTGCAGCTGCTTTTTTATTAAATGAAAAAATAACAGAAATAGAATCTCTCTAAGCAAACATCACTTAATAGGCATTGCATATTGTTAAACTGAAGTGCAGGAAAATGTACAAAATGGAGTCAGCCCAGAAGAACAAGGGGAGGAAATGTCATTCTCGCTCTCTTTCTATTGCTAGCCCCTTCAATCTGATAGAGATAGCTCTGAGCGAGAGCGTTGTTAGTTTCAAAACCAAGGCCTGGTCTACACTACGACTTTAATTCGGATTTATCAGCTTTAATTCGAATTTACCCTGCAACCGTCCACACAACGACGCTATTTATTTCGATGTAAAGGGCCCTTTAAATCGATTTCTGTACTCCACCCCGACGAGCGGAGTAGCGCCAAAATCGATTTTAACATTTCGAATTAGGGATAGTGTGGCCGCAATTCGATGGTATTGGCCTCCGGGAGCTATCCCACAGTGCACCATTGTGACCGCTCTGGACAGCAATCTAAACTCGGATGCACTGGCCAGGTAGACAGGAAAAGCCCCGCGAACATTTGAATTTCATTTCCTGTTTGCCCAGCGTGGAGAGCACAGGTGACCACAGATAGCTCATCAGCACAGGTAACCATGCAGGCTGATAATCGAAAAAGAGCACCAGCATGGACCGTGAGGGAGGTACTGGATCTGATCGCTGTATGGGGAGAGGATTCAGTGCTTGCAGAACTTCGTTCTAAAAGACGAAATGCAAAAACTTTTGAAAAAATCTCCAAGGGCATGATGGAGAGAGGCCACAATAGGGACTCTGAGCAGTGCCGCGTGAAAGTCAAGGAGCTCAGACAAGCCTATCAAAAAACAAAGGAGGCAAACAGTCGCTCCGGGTCAGAGCCGCGGACATGCCGCTTCTACGCCGAGCTGCATGCAATTCTAGGGGGGGCTGCCACCACTACCCCACCTGTGATCGTGGATTCTGGGTCGGGGATAGTCTCATCAGCGACGCCTGAGGATTCTGCCGATGGGGGAGAGGAGGAGGAGGAGGATGAGGATGAGCTTGCAGAGAGCACACAGCACTCCGTTCTCCCCAACAGCCAGGATCTATTTCTCACCCTGACTGAAGTACCCTCCCAAGCCAGTACCCAAGACTCTGACCCCATGGAAGGGACCTCAGGTGAGTTTACCTTTTAAAATATAAAACTTGTTTTAAAAGCAAACGGTTTTTAATGATTACTTTGTCCTGAGGACATGGGATGCATTCGCGGTCAGTTCAGCTACTGGAAAAGTCTGTTAACGTGTCTGGGGATGGAGCGGAAATCCTCCAGGGACATCTCCATGAAGCTCTCCTGGAGGTACTCCAAAAGCCTTGCCACAAGGTTTCTGGGCAGTGCATCCTTATTCCCTCCTCCATGGTAGGACACTTGACCACGCCATGCTTGCAGCAAGTAATCTGGTATCATTGCCTGACAAAGCCTGGCAGCGTATGGTCCCGGTGTTTGCTGGCATTCAAGCAACATCCGTTCTTTATCTTGTTGTGTAATCCTCAGGAGAGTGATATCACTCCTGGTAACCTGGTTGAAATACGGGAACTTAATTAAGGGGACAGAGGTGGCCGTTCCTACTGGGCTGTTTGCCTGTGGCGGAAAATAAATCCTTCCCTGCAGTTAGCCAAGCGCAGATGGGAAATTGGCCCTGAGTTTTTCGCGTTTGGCTAGCAGGGATCTTCCCTGTTACCAGCCACGCGGTGGGGGGAGGGGTACCGTGATCATCCCAGAGAATTCATGGCGGGAGGGGGGCGGCGGCGGGGTGGTTAGTTTGGTGCCTGCAGGGATCTTCCCTGATACCAGCCACGCGGTGGGGGGGAGGGGTACAGCGATCATCCCAGAGAATTCATGGCGAGAGGGGGGGGTGGTTAGCTTGTTTTCTGCTGCTGCTGAATGTTAACAGAAAAACCGCAGCACTCTACAGGCTATGCTTGGTATGTGGGAAAGGTGGGCGCAGAAGCTGTAAAACAATGGCTTACCATGGCCGCATGCAAGCCGAATTCTGTTGCCAAGACCTGTGATCTCTAGCAGCAAAGCCACAGGCACTCAGCATTAAGAGGCAAAATGCGACCTTGCACAGAAATCACATGTGCTATGTAATGTGAATAGTGTTGGTCACCGTGAAAGAGTATAAGCATTGTTCTGCAAAATGTAGCTTTTTAAACAAGTCTCTTTTTTCCCCTCCCTACAGCAGCTGCAAATTCCTCAAGCCTCCCTCCTCCATCCCGAAGGTTATCACAGATAAGGCGTCGTAAGAAGAGAACGCGAGACGAGATGTTTTCTGAAATTATGGAATCCAGCCGCAGTGACAGAGCTCATCTGAATGAGTGGAAGGAAACAGTTTCAAAGTATAGGAAAGAAGCCAGTGAACGTGAGGACAGGAGGGACCAACGTGAGGACATGAGGGACCAACGTGAGGACAGGAGGGACCAACGTGAGGACAGGAGGGACGCTCGAGATGAGAGGTGGCGGCAGGCAGACCAGAGGAGGCAGGATGCAATGCTGGGGCTGCTGCGTGAGCAAACAGACATGCTCCGGCGTCTGGTGGAGCTTCAGGAACGGCTGCTGGAAAACAGACTGCCGCTTCAGCCCCTGTTCCACCCTCCCCCCTCCCCATGTTCCGTATCCTCCTCACCCAGACGTGTAAGAACGCGGGGGGGGGGAGGCTCCGTACACCTTCCCATTCCACCCCAGTAGACAGCCCAAGCAAAAGGCTGTCATTTTTTTAACCTTTTCTTTGTGGCTTTTTCCTTCCCAGCAATCCTCCTCCCAAATACCACCCGGGTTCCCTCCCTCTTTTTCTAATCTATTCATAAAGAATAAATGATTTTTAAATGATAGTGACTTTATTTGGTTTGAAAGAAAGCTGGGGGAAGGGGGAGGGTGGGTTCCTTACAGAAAATCAGTCAATAAAGGGGGCGGGTTTTCATGAAGGAGAAACAAACAGATATTTCACACTGTAGCCTGGCCAGTCATGAAACTGGTTTTTAAAGCTTCTCTGATGCACAGCGCTTCCTGGTGTGCTCTTCTAATCGCCCTGGTGTCTGGCTGCGCGTAATCAGCAGCCAGGCGATTTGCCTCAGCCTCCCACCCCGCCATAAAGGTCTCCCCCTTACTTTCACAGAGATTGTGGAGCACACAGCAAGCAGAAATAACAATGGGGAGATTTCTTTGGCTGAGGTCAGAGCGAGTCAATAATGATCGCCAGCGACCTTTTAAACGGCCAAATGCACATTCTACCACCATTCTGCACTTGCTTAGCCTGTAGTTAAACAGCTCCTGACTCCTGTCCAGGCTGCCTGTGTACGGCTTCATGAACCATGGCATTAAGGGGTAGGCTGGTCCCCAAGAATAACTATTGGCATCTCAACATCCCCAACGGTTATTTTCTGGTCCGGAAAGTAAGTCCCTTGCTGCAGCCCTTTAAACAGAGTAGTGTTCCTGAAGACGCGAGCGTCATGAACCCTTCCCGCCCAGCCCGCGTTGATGTTGGTGAAACGTCCCTTGTGATCCACAAGTGCTTGCAGCACCATTGAAAAGTACCCCTTGCGGTTTATGTACTCGGTGGCTTGGTGCTCCGGTGCCAAGATAGGGATATGGGTTCCGTCTATCGCCCCACCACAGTTAGGGAATCCCATTGCAGCAAAACCATCCACTATAGCCTGCACATTTCCCAGAGTCACTAACTTTCGTAGCAGCACCTGAGTGATTGCTTTGGCTACTTGCATCACAGCAGCCCCCACAGTAGATTTGCCCACTCCAAATTGATTCCCGACTGACCGGTAGCTGTCTGGCGTTGCAAGCTTCCACAGGGCTATCGCCACGCGCTTCTCAACTGTGAGGGCTGCTCTCATCTTGGTATTCTGGCGTTTCAGGGCAGGGGACAGCAAGTCACAAAGTTCCATGAAAGTGCCCTTACGCATGCGAAACTTCCGCAGCCACTGGGAAACGTCCCAGACCTGCAACACTATGCGGTCCCACCAGTCTGTGCTTGTTTCCCTTGCGCAGAATCGGCGTTCCATGGATAGAATCTGCCCCATTAACAACATGATCTCCAAAGCACCGGGGCCCGTGGTTTCACAGAATTCTGTATCCGTGTCCATGTCCATGTCAATGTCCTCATCATGCTTGTCGCTGCGCTGCCGCCGCCGCTACCTCCTCGCCTCGTTTTTCTGGTCCTGGCTGAGCATAAACTCCACGAGAACGCGCGAGGTGTTTACAATGTTCATGACTGCTGTCTTGAGCTCAGCGGGCTCCATGCTTGCCGTGGTATGGAGTCTGCAGTGTTCACCCACCCAGGAAAAAAGGCGCGAAAATGGTTGTCTGCCGTCCGTTGCTTTCATGCAGGGAGGAGGGAGGGAGGAGGTGAGGCTGTACCCAGAACCACCTGCGACGATGTTTTTTGTCCCATCAGGCACTGGGATCTTAACCCACAATCCCAATGGGCGCGGGAGACTGCGGGAACTATGGGATAGCTATGGGATAGCTACCCACAGTGCAACAGTGCAGAAATCGACGCTAGCCCCGGTACTTGGACGCACACCACCGAATTAATGTGCTTAGTGTGGCCGCATACATTTCGACTTTATACAACCTGTTTTTCAAATCCGAATTATATAAATTCGGATTAATCCTGTAGTGTAGACATACCCCAAGAGTTAAGTCCCTGTTCCTGACTATGAAAACTCTTACATCATAATTTACAAGAACTGTTGATAGTTAGTATTCATAACAAATTTACAAATCTAATATTGAGGCTTGTGATACAGGCCAAAAGTCTACACAGCACACTTAATGCAAAGGAGAATGAGCCAAGTTTTATTTCTCAAACAAGGAGAGTTCTTTAATTTCAATATATTTTGTTTATTGTTTTGGAATTAGGCGTTCAAATACTAACGTGACGGGCCAGTGTTAAAATGTAGATAAAAATTGATAAATATTATGGTAATAGTGGACTGGATTAATCTCCGGGGTACCTCCATTTATTGCAATGGTTTTACACTAGGGATTAATATGGTCTGCAGTGTTTTAAGAAACTTCCATATAACAAAGAAGTTATATTCATTCTACCATATTCCTTTACAATTAACCTAGACATTGATGTCTTTTCTTTCCTTTAAAAAAAAGCGTGAATTTAGTGTTCTTTAAATGATGGAATTATAGCCCTAGTATAGAGACGATTACAGTGTATCACAACACTAGCTTGAGCAAGGTATGGTGTGGCCAGGTAGTGGGCAAACTTTCATGCGCACTGTAGTAATTCTGCGGCCTACCGAGGGATCTTAAACTCCAGCCCTTTAGCTAACCCTCTAGAAATCAGTTGCTGGAAGGAGAGAGATGCGTCTTAGAAGAACATTGGAAAATATACCTTGTCCTGAAATGTTTTTCTAAAAGCTAATCTTGAAAACTATCTCAGATATCACTATTTTGTTGGTCAAAATGCTTTAAAACAGTCTGAGAGCTGCCCACTAGGTTTTGACCTAGTTTTGAATGGTTTTCAACAACCATAGTTTTGCTGTCTACACAGGTTGCCTAACTGACAAAACAGTGTTACCTCAAATGGTTTTATCACTGAAAAATGTTTCAGGACCAAGCAAGATTCTCTTGGAAGTCAGGCACTGCATTAAAGATTCAATGCTACAGAAAACAATATAATGCCCCCTCAAATATGAACAAATTTAAAACTTTACTCATTGAAGTCACTTGGACTACTCATGTCAGTAAAATTAAGTGTTTGCAGTATCAGAGCTAAATTTGTAATGTACCAATGCCTAAGATACTCAACAGTGTTGTGCTGAATAAAATGAAAGAAATAATGTTCAATCTCCATGAGATAATATTCCCAGCTAGACCATTCTCACAATATACCAAGCATACTGACATTCTAAGAAGCCTGTTATAAGATCCCAAAGAGGAAAGAAGCCTGTTATAAGATCCCAAAGAGGAAAGAGACTGTGCAGATTAATCTGATAAAAATCTCCTCAACCCTAATCTACAACACCCCATTCATTGCAGTTTTTGTGAAAAGTGATTGCTTTGTGTTTTTGAATAAAATCTACATAAAACAGAAATTAGGTCAGTTTCATTTAAGCCAAATAATTGTAGAAATTAAATACTATCACTTTAGATACTCCACAAATGCTCTTCTAAGAAATATTTTAAATAGGGATATTAAACTAATCTTATTCAACTGTAAAGGCACACGTGACAATATGAAATTTCAGTCTGTAAAGTGACACAAAATATGGCACTGTCAGCTTCCATGTTTATCGTTTCTCATTAATTTTCATATCAAATATGCTCAATTCAAAGGTAAAATGAGAGATTTTCTTCCCATCAGACTCAGAACCTAGCTTCAAACTCATCCTGGGATTGAACAAGTTCTTTCTTTCACAGGAATTATTACCAATACAAAAATTCTGTAGGCCAAAAAACTGCATACAGTTACACCTTTGTAAGCAAAAGTGAACTTTAATGCCCAATTATCTTAATATCTTGGTTCCAAATACAAAAAATAAAAACTTGCGTTAAGGTTATCTGTAAAGCACGCTGTTCTTTTTCCACTCTGTCTGGCTTTCATTTATTTATTTATTTTTTAAACTCCCAGCCAATGGGAGCTGCAGTGCTGGTGCTTGGGGCAGAAGCAGCGCGCAGAGCTGCCTGGCTGTGCCTCCGCCTAGAAGCTGAGGGAAGGGGGATGTCGCCGCTTCCGGGATGGCGTGAAGCCAGGTGGGGACCCTGCCAGACCTGCCAACCCCCGCCACCAGCACCAGTGGAGTCCTGGACCGCCTCCTCCCAACCCCCTCCAGCTGCCTCCCCCAGCACCCACGGCTCCCCCTGGGCTGCCCCCCTAAGCACCTGAGGCGCCCCTCCCCCCCAAGATTTAGTCAGGGGTATATAGCACAAGTCATGGACAGGTCACGGGCCGTTAACTTTTGTTTATTGCCCGTGATTTGTCCATGACTTTACTAAAAATACCCATGCCTAAAACATAGCCTTACTTATGGTTAAGTTAGAAACTCTGATAATTAGGATTTATAGTGCAAATTGCACCACTAATTAAACACTATCTACTTGTGACAATAGTGCAATCTTGTCACATTCTCACGACAGGGACTGTTTGAGTTTGGTATATAAAGTCAGTGCTATTTAACAATTATTGCAAGTCTTACTATATTGTCGTCTCCAGCAACATAAGGTTCAATTGAGCACTCCCTACTCAAAGCAAAACTCCCATTGAACTCAATGGGAGTTTTATCGAAGTAAAGAATGACTAAAGCGTACTGAACAGGGCTCTTAATTAGTAACGGTCAATGATCTGCACTTTCAAAGGTAAAATGGGTTTATCTCTTTCTTCCCCCTGCCTTTTTGATGTATAAAGAATAGTCAGAAAGGTTGGGATTTTTAAAACTACATAATAGGAACAGCACACAGTATATTTCTGTATTGTAGAGTCATTCAATTTTCACAAAACTCAGACTGAATTTGGCCCATACATGTAAGACCTATTTCTGTTGTTTGACTATTTGTATTCTAGTAATGCCTGGAGGTTCCAGCTATAATCAGGGTCCCATTGCACCACGCCCTGAACACCCTCATAGTAAGAGAGAGATTATCCCTCCTCCAAATAGTTTACAATCTATTAGACAAAGGAAAGATTGTGCCTATTTTACAGATGGAGGACTGAGGCACAGAGAAATGTCCTGACGTCTGAAATTTTGAGCTCTGACACTAACCAGCTGAGCTGGACTCAGATTCAACCTGGGAAACTGGAAAATCACCAGTTAGCCTTTCCTCCTGATTTGCCGGAAGTGGGGGAATACACTACAGATGGGTGGCCCTGTTGGCTTCAGGGGTCGGCACCACCATGTTGCGCGACGGACACTGGACAAAATTATCTTACTTAATGACAGACATTGGGTGGTGGTGGTGGTGTTTACATCATTCAATTTTTTGAAAAATTACCACAGACCTCAAAATGTTTACCACGGACACGCTGCTGACCCGTTTGGCTTCCTATTCAGATAGGAAGTAGAGGGGTTAATTCCTCTTACTGCAGATGGGTGTTTTGAAAGTTTAATTAACGGAGCTCCAGAGCTTCGAGATCCTCAGATGAAAGGTGAAAATATAGGGCCAAACTCAGCTTTCCTTTACAGCCATGCAACCCCACTGAATCTCTGTGAGGGGTTTTTTTTGGGGGGGAGGGGGGGGGGAGCAGGAGGGAAGGGATAGATTGTTTTATATTTACAATGGCATTTATCAAGTAATGTGATATGAAATTACCCTAACATTTTTATGTAAAATGAAATCAATAAAATTAAACACGCTCTATAATCAAATTGTCATGTTACCTAGTAGAAATGTTATGGATAGTTAGAAATAATGAAGGTAAATTAATTTAAAATTCAAGCATTCAGTTATTGTTCCAGAATTCTGAAGACACACAAAAGTTACATTTAGCAAAGATTAATACAGGCAATAAGATCACATCCCAGGCAAAACAACAAAAAAGATAGAATAGCATGAGAAAGATAGAGGGCACAATAGATTTAATATAGAGTTTGAAAAGACAAGTATCATTTAAGTGTTTGGATGCAGGTTTTGGGAATCATGCAGAATTGCACAGTAAGAGTTCTTTGGTGATACTTGATCCATTTGCACTTGGATTTGTTTCACTTAGTACATATCAAATTAAGAATATTTTCTTTTGTCCATCCCTAATTTGAAAAACTATTATCCATTCTCGCTGTGTTTCTATGATAGACCTATTTCAAAAGTGTAATTTTGCTCACAAAACTGTATTATCTTGCATTATCTCCTATTTAAAAATTGTTTAAAAAACATGAAGTCTAAAGGACAAACTGATGCAACGTCCAATAGGAAGAAACAGAACACCATACCTCAAACTGTAGGAAGAGGACAAACTCAGAATCAGTTGAGAGCTAGGATAATATTTCAGGTGATGTTATTTGTAGCTTTAGTAAAATTAAATATTTGAGCAAAGATATTACTCACTGGAGATTGCCCTGGTGGTACATCCTTCCTTCTTCTATCTACCACTAGGGACAATCAAGGTTATACACCACAATCTCTCCACCTACCAGCAAGGAAGCTGACAAATAATCTGTCCATAAGCCTTGCATATAAGGCTCCTCCAAAAAGAGAGATGTGCAGAGTGAGAAGTTAAAGAGAAACAAGAGAAAGGTACAAGAATATAAATGGCACTTCCCCTTGGGGGAGGATGTAGATGGGAGAAGAAAGGGCAGCAACAGGAAATCCTAATGCATTCCTAATCTTGTCATACATGCACCTCCCATCCTATCAATATGGAAAGTGAAGGACATACAGTGGATGTAATGAGCAGTAACATATGGAAAGTTTTCCTTATTGTGCCACTTGAACACTGAGGAAGAGATCCTTACATGCAGACAGATCTAGCTGACAGTGTTTTATGGACATTTGTGGAGTGAGCCACATTGTCACCTTACCTTTCTTGAAAGTAGCGGCTTCAATCTCATAGCCCAGGAAGACATGAACCCTCTAGCATCCTTCTAGCAGAGTTCGATACTGGTGTTTGGTTGGCTTGTAAGCAGGTAAGAGGAAGTCCACTGCTCATCTGGTAATAGTGGTTTTGTAGCAGATTTGCTGTTGTTGCAGCTTTCAGAACAAACAAGCATTAAATCTTTCTCAACTTCTGAACAAGAGACATAGGACTTCACCCACATTTAACCTTAACGGATCTAAGACATCCATCCTCAGGAGACTGGTCAGGTAGGAAGAAGAAATTTGTTGAACTGCTGTGAAAGCCAGAAAAGCCAGTATTGCAAGACTGCTTAGCTAAAGTGCATGTAGATAAGCCCACAGAAAAGAAATGGAAAGATACTGGGCGATAGCAAGGATAGAGCTCAGTTCTTCCCACCTGTTTGACCAAGAAAGGAATGCTATGAAAGCAAGTTTAACAAAAAAAGAGAAAGAGGAGGAGGAAACTAATATTGAAGGAAGTGAAAGGGAATTTTCTGATCCTGTTCGGAAGGGGGGAGGGGACAAGATTCTGGAGTGCTGGGGAAGCAGGTCCTTATGGGACTGTGACTTTTGGTGGTTCTAAAAGAGCTTGGACACCCTTTTTGGGTAGGCGAGCAAGTTTGGATTTTGCATCCACTTCAGTATACCAGTTCTTCACTCAAATGTGGTGCCACCCTACTGTGGCTACTCCATTATGCCATTATACTTGAATCAAAGAGGGAGTCACAAAGAAAGGAAGAGGCCTGAGTGGAATCAAAGATCATGTGTTATGAAGCAACTGGCCATCCTAGTTAGGGTTTCTTCCCTAAGCAGCAAAAAACCCGTTTGTTCAGATGGCCTGACAGACCATATGCAATTCTTCTAGTCTGGATCTAACAAGACAATTTGCAAAAAAAGATACCTTTTTTAGGTCCATCTTCAGCACCCTGAACAGAAAGGCCAAGTGCGTGGCAATGCAGAGGGAGACAGCCACCATCTCTTAGACTCTACAGAGTGATAGGTCAGCTTTCTGGCTGCAGAACTTAGCAGGACAGCCAGAAAGTCTGTAAAGCGTGGACTTGGATGAAAACTTTTGCATCCATCCTAGGGACAAGGAACATCCTCTCATTTGGAGTCATGAGGTGCCACTGGACAGTAATGAAAGCATTTCTGTGCACATGCTGCTCTATGTCCAAAATAGAAATACATTAAAGTCAGTAAGTTAAAACTAAAAAAATCCTCATGACATCTTGAAAATATAGGACTGTCTCCTCATTTAGCTGTCAAAAGAAAAAAGTGTTGCCCCGCATTTTGTTTGGTGCAAGTACTGTATAGCATTAGTAAACTCCCATTAGCTTTTGGATTCATGATAGTTTTTTGTAACATTGTCAATGGTTCTTTGCAGCTAATATTGAAACTCTTACATTTCTCTCTAGGAAAGCACTTTTAAAGTGACTCTTTCCATAATTATTTCTCTTACACAAGATGCATTTAAAACATTATTATTTTCTGCTTCCTGGATGGGAATGAAGCAAAACTGCAACCTTTACTCACTTCAGTCATTTCAGAACAGCATTACAGCTTTAGGCAGTACTGCAAGCTCTATTACAGGGAAACAGGTCCCCACTGTATGGGACTATACAAGGAAAGATGATATGGAAAATCAAAGCTGATGTCCTCATGAACCAACTCAAATCAATCTAACATTTCCAGAGTTACAGTGGCATCTCTTAGCATTTACCCTTTGAAGGAAATAAAACCTAGCCTTGGATATAATGCCAGCTGAAAAATCCAAAGCTGACAAGACAATTATGCCCTTAAATTCAACAATCTGTTTGGGCCTCAAATCCCTGTTTCTGTTATTACTTTTTGAGAAGCTACACAAGCTTTAGGTAAATGTGTGAAAAGACAAGATCTCTGGCCACAGAGAGCTTACTGTTAATTCCCTGTTTTACACTTTCACAGACCGAGGGATGGTTCAGCAGGATTGTGTCCTCTAAGTACATCTATGTGTGAGTGGGAAATTTCTTCTCTGTGGAAATTTTCCCTTGCCCAGTCTGAGGTTCTCTCTTATCTACAAATCAAACTCCACTAACTAGACACACGGAATTTGAACTATACTTTATATTCTTAAAGAAGCTATTAGAGGCCTGATCCAGCAAACCCTTGCTCATGAGTAATCTTTCCTCATGCTAGCCATCTGCTCCAATGAGCCTATTGACCATGCATAATGACTGCTCACTTGAAAAAGAGGTTGTAGGATCCATATTTTTTATTTTATTTAGCAACTTTTCATTACAAAAGGGTTATGATTATTTTCTAGTGTAGATCTGGTACTGGCCACTGTCGGAGACAGGATACTGGGCTAGACTGACCATTGGTCTGACCCATTATGGCAGTACTTATATTTCACGCACTTTTGTACTCAGTTAATGTACTATATTTTTAGTAGCTTGGCCTCCTTTGTTACTTCCTTTTATCACTAAGTGAAGTCCAATTCTAATTATTGCTAAAGTGTATTATCCCTTTTCAAAACTAAGCTCCTCAATACCTCCACCTGGAAAAAAGACATATTCAGTTGACCGTTGCAAGATAATCATAATCTTGAAGTAAAATCTATCCTGGTGTGCTATTGTCTCTCTCTTCTCTTAAGAAAAGAAAGAAACTACCAGTCAATCTTGGATCCTGAGATTCAAAAATCTTTGTTTTCTAATACTGGACAATGAACCTGTGTGAATCCAACAGCATGAACTTTCATGGGAACTGTTTGGTTATAGCAAAATCTGGTTCTCTTTGTTTCAGTGTTTTTATTTTTGTGTTTCTCCCAGAAGAGAGCTGACCCAGATGACAGATTTTTGTTTTGTTTGTTTTTTAACCTTCTGGCATGTAGTAAGTTACTTTTTAATGTTCCTTATCACCGGATCTTCATATGACCCATAAAATACATTGTAAAACTAAAATTAGTGTAGGTTTACAGATGTTAAGTGCTCATTAATTTGTTTGTCATGCTTAACAAACGTAATTGCCAAAATCCAAATTTATTTTGATTATTAAAACCAAAGTATGCTCCTGGTCTGGAAGATCTAGCAATTACAAAACATTAATCATGTTTTGTACAGATGGCAAACAATTTAGAACCAGAACCATACCCATGCCGGATCAGAACCAAGGTAGCTACAGCTATATTTTTAAACAGGATTGTTTCTAGCACAGTTTTCTTGATCAGTGTGGTAATTTTTTAGAATAATGTTAGGCAAATTACGCTACAGACTGCTTTCTCATACTCCACAAGCAGTCTATAATAGTACTGTATATAAACATAATTCTAACACTTTTCTTGAATCTAAAGATCCCTTTCCACACTGGTAACAGGAACCCATACTAGACCCTGCTAGTAACAACCATGTTTAAATGTGGCTATGTAGCCTGATTCTTTAGGGGTTATTGATTATATTTCCAATTAATTCTAATTCAAAGAGCTGGGGAACTGTAGGGTTCTACTATGAGAACCAGGCACAACAGAATCAAGGTTATTAAGTTCACTATCTGGTCAGGAACCCTGGTGAGCCCAATGGAGACACTCACACTGAGGGCAGAGCAAATCTTTAACCACTTTTATAACACAATTAGTAAAGACAGAAAAGCTCCACCCAACTTAAAATGCCAAAAATACAGAGTTAAGGTGATTTTGTACCATTTTGTGATTTTGTACCATTCCTCTCACACATGCTCATATATTCAAAGGTCCAGCCCCATTCCTGGCATGCCAAATGAGTCCAATGATCCAGATCGACCGAGAATGACCACCCATCCACTCCAAACTCCCACTTACATGGTGATCTGGCCTATTATAGGGCGTAGGGCCTGTCATGAATATTCATTTGAAAGCCCAGCCTCTCTTGTTCATATCTAACTTCCTCACCCTAATAATGTTGGGGTACTCTTTATCCCATAGGTTAGTATGTTAACAAATTTAACTTATTACCATATGCATCAATTAGTTGCCAAGGCAAGTTCAACATTCCTGGGGTTACCTGGTAGCATTTTAAACACCGACCCCCTTAAGTTTGAAGTTCCCCAAAACTCAGGGTAATTGTTGTGCCATTTATCTATGCTAAAGGTCATAGGCCTCAAAGCCTCATGCTAACTTACTTATGCCATATGATAACTGCTTAAGCCAATATCTGAAAGGATACAGGCCTGTAGTTACCTTGTGTTCTAGCAAAATAAAATGCTAAATCTGGCTCTATAGGCTACAGCTACAAATACGTATTTGAAAATCACATGAAAATCAGGGAGATATTTCCATCTCACTGTGCAGCACATTATAGGACAAATCCTTATGCCTGTACTTAAGACCATTTTCCTAAAGTTATTGCAGCACAATGGAATGAGCTGCAGATAAGCAGAGAGCTGTAAGCAAATCATTACAAATGAGTTTATTCTAAATTAAATACAAGAACTTTGTGGTTGGAATTAAATATTTCTGAGGTTTAATCATCCCAGAATCAAAGCAATGAAATGTTTATAAGAATTATTTGACAAGTCCACATTGGTTCTGTGACAGTATCTAAGCACACCGTGGTATCTGACTGGAATGCTGTAGTGTTTGACCACAATCCAGAAACCACAGGTGTTGCAAGTAAGACAAGCTCTGTTTTGGATTCCAGTTTCCTTAGGAGAAAAAAAGGGCAATTAATTCCTGGTGCTGTTCCTTGTAGGAGACGAGTCCTATCTACTCTAAAAACAGCAGGATACAATTTTTGTTCTTTTCTTTTGTGCCCACAAATCTTAATTATGATGGTTGCTTTTGGCGCTTGTGTATAAAACATGCAATCACACTGTAATTTAGCCTACAATAATGTCTAATAAGCCAGTCTTTTGTGTGTGCGTGTACACACACACACACACAAAACCGCCTAGGTTACTCGTAGCCCAGAAAAAATCTATTCCTGAGGAGATGATGTAAAAGAGATGTCAGAAGAGAATTAAAACCTCTGAAACGAGAACATTAACATGCTGTATTGTAGGGATAGAATATATTGCCTTAGTAAGCTTATAACCACAACCATTAAGTCCCAGACATAATATCCAGGACTAAACCCATAATGAATGTTCTTTTATCACAAAATCACGGGTTTTGCCCTTGCCTTGCAAGCCGATTGGCTACACTACCTTGAAGCAGCAGGGGTGCTGGAACACTTTTTATAGTGGGGGCGCGGAGAGCCATTGAATCAAACTGTAAAGCCTCTATACGATCAAAACTACTTCAAGCCAGGGGGTGCGGCAGCATCCCCAGAACCCCTAGTTTCAAGCATCTATGTGAACAGGTCCTGCCAGGAAAAAGTGAGGGGCTTGGGACAGGGAGGAAGAATTGTGGCACATTTTTATGCAAACACTGATTTTGATAACAATTAGCAACGCAACTGATCATATTTTACTAAAGATATAAGGTGCCAAAAAAACACTGTTCAAGTTGTAGCCCTAATATATGGGATTACTTCACACATAAAACAGGTAAGTTGTTACTGACATACGACTGTCATAATCCTCTAATTAGCCTTGCTGTATATCAAGGAACACACAGGTAACATTTTTATCAATGTGGGTGAAATTATAATGTTCCATTGACTTCTATAGAGATCATCAGGTTTCCTGTGAAACTGCTGGATTTCTAATCTCAGAAGTATCTAAAACCAAGTAACATCTTTGATATCTATGACCATGTCTATACTGGAAATTTGCCTCAATTCCAGTAACTGAGGGCCAGCCACTGGAGTAGCTGCTTACAATCAGTTGAGCTTATTCTGATTGTCTATTCTTGGAGTGAGCACCAGTACAGCTAAATCAGTGACTGACCACTCAGGGCTGGCCTGACCATGAGGCGAACTGAGGCGGTAGCCTCAGGTGCCAGACTGTGGGGGGGGCGCCATTAGGACCCAGAGTGTAGAAAATTGTGTCTGTTGCTGGGGCATATGAATTCTCTCTGCTCTAGATGCACAGAGATGGTTGAGCGCTGTGCTGGAGGAAGGCAGAATTGAGACCTTTCAAAGTTTTGGCCCAAGCGACGGGGTCTGGGGGTGTCATTTGAGCTCCCCACCTCAGGTGCCAAAATGTTGTGGGCCGGCCCTGTGGCCACTGAATGGCAGATCATCCGGGGCAAATTCCCAAAGAAGAAATGGCCTGTGTGTGAACGGGGTGTACAAACTCAGTGAAGGAGAGTTACAAGAGTATCTGAGAAATTATAATTAGCTATTTTCTAACCAGAAAAGTGAAAATGCCACAGATGGAAAGGAAAACAATACAGTCCTAAGACCTGGAAAACCCAGAAGGGCTTGTTATAGTCAGATTTTTATGCAAATAATGAGACCCTGTTTACAAAACTCAAGATATATCTTATACCTCAGGTAAATATCAAACACAACTTGTTTAACAAAGCCTTCGCTTCTTTTTTTGTGAGATGACTTAGCTGTCAACAATACAATATGGTACTTTCACTGTGTGGTTGAAGGCAACTCTCCTGAAAAATGTTAAGTCTCTGCCATGCTTCTAATCAGGGTAACTTCGCCAGAGTTATAGAAGCCATTCCTTTTCTGTTTAGATTTTTATACCATACCCATAAATTGTAATATCCAAGTACATATCAGCCACAAAAACAGATGCAAAAAAGCTGATAAAAAGTCTCCTGCTTATAATGCTCATATGACTAAAATGCTCATCTTGGACTCACAAAAGCCTCTTTTTTCTCCACTGTTGACCTTTCCCTTCTCAAATTCTCAATTTATGTATCTTTGCTCAGCACTAAACCCTAGATGAGTCTAAAAGGCAAGTTCTGAATACAGTGACACAAAGCGTAAGTGACACAAAGGCTGTAAATTAAGTGTACATTCAAAGTCTCAAGCAAAAGAAATATTTAAAAGGATTTGATACCGTGAGGAAACAGTTGAGGGGAGTTTCTTGAGGGTCATTTAAAGAAAAGCCATAAATAAAGAGGCTAATCCAACTCCTGTTTCAGTCAATGGCAAAACGCCTAAACGTCAATTGGAGCTTTAGCATGCCTTAAAGTTTTGAATGCTACAGTGTTAGCATACATTAATAGCATTTGCCACTGGAAAAGCAAACTGATTTCAGCACAAAACACAGATGTCTTCCAACATATTAAACCATTCTTTTTAAAATAAATGTATCTGGGTTTTCATATATTCCTATACCTTGTTCTTCAGTCTCAAGAATTTATGTTAAAGCGAGTCCAACTAAAACCACAGCCTAATAGAAATATTAGGGGGGAGGCAAGAAGATTTTTGTATAAAGTATGAACAGCATCCTACGAATGAAGCACAGAAAATGAAACCTTGGCACCTTAGTCAAATGATATTTAAAGAAATGCTCTACAGATACCTCAAGCCCATGCACGCTTGGTTTCCTTGGTAAACTTATTAAATTCCTAAACAACATTTAGTTAAGTTTAAAGTTGAGGTTGCTAAGTGATTCTCTGTTTAAAAGAACAGCTGTGAAAAATGTGATAGTTACAAAACAAACATGCAAATACATGGCAGAGAAGGTGGCAATGAAGCACATACTAGAAATTTGTACAGTTAAATGCATAGCATTCATACAATACACTTTACTTCTCTGCATAGTGATCACAGTCTATTTACTTATACACATGTAAATATCTTTACTGTAATCTGCCGCTCACCCAACCTCAACCCTATTTATCCATTAGGTATGCTGGTCATAGTCCTGCACTCTGAGCACTCTGGGGCAGGAACTGTCTTTGTTTTACTCATCCACACAGCATCTGGCAAAAAAAGGACATCTAGGCACTAACACAATATAAACAATAATAAATGCATCTAACCAAATTATGCCCTTCAGGAATATGAATTTACAAGTGAAGAGATTACATATAGAACATTAAAAAGTCAGGTAAAATAGACTATTAAAATGAATATTAATTCACCCAAAAACAGATAGTAGATAATGTTTTCACCCCTCAGCTCATAGAGAGCCGAGAAGCGATACTATATGTGAACTTGTTTCACCTACAGGTTCACAAGAAGATTTCTCCATTATTTAAAAAAAAAAAAAAAGCATTTATATTTAACTTTAACATATTTACAACTTTTTTGGTGAAAAAGTTTTTCCTAATATTCAACCTAAACCTCCCCCATTGCAACTTGAGACCATTACTCCTTGTTCTGTCATCTGGTACCACTGAGAACAGTCTAGATCCATCCTCTTTGGTAGTTGAAAGCAGCTATCAAATCCCCCCTCATTCTTCTCTTCTGAAGACTAAACAGTCCCAGTTCCCTCAGCCTCTCCTCATTAGTCATGTGCTCCAGACCCCTAATCATTTTTGTTGCCCTCTGCTGGACTCTTTCCAATTTTTCCATATCCTTCCTTTTAGCATGGGGGCCAAACTGGACACAGTACTCCAGATGAGGCTTCACCAATGTTGAATGATAACGGGAATGATCATATCCCTCGATCTGCTGGCAATGCCCCTATTTATACAGTTTCTAGCTCCCAGTCATCATCTCTCTTGGGCAGAGACCCATGCCTCCCTCCCAGGGAATCTTTTTAAGGCTGCATTTCCCTGGCTACACTGATATATCCCTAGCAAGCTAGATTGCTGAGAAGGCTAGTGTCTGTGCTTTGCTTTCTCTCCAGAGACTATGACCAGTGCATTGCCTGAAGTTATATGTTACCACAGAGCTCTTTTTAAGAAAGCACATTTATTCTTAAAGTGAAAGCATTACAGAGAAAACATTAAAACCAATAAAAGAGTCTGCACGCATGCTAAAAAGCTTAGCAGAAGTCACCTCCAGCTCCAAACATAGGTGCTAGAACTGGGGGTGCTGCCGCATCCCCTGGCTTGAAGTGATTTCCATCATATACAGGGTTTACAGATTGGTTCAATGGCTCTCAGCACCCCCACGATATAAATTGTTCCAGCACCCCTGCCTCCAACCTCAGGCTCTGGCAGGTGTGTAAGTCATTCAAAACACAACTGATTTTTCCCTGTGGTTACAAGTTCATAATTGTCACAGGTCCAGGTCCAGAACCAGAACTTCAGCTGGTCAGTACAGCCATTCTTTATACAGCTCAGGCCTTTGATCTCTGGTCTCTGGAATAGGTAATCAGTTGATAATCACCCACTCCTCAAGGCATAGCTTCAAAAGGCTGCGTTTTTGCATAACCAGAGGTGGGGAATTTGCATTAACCACTCCCTAGGTCAGTGGACCCCAAACTTTTCAGGGACACATGCTGCCTTACCCCTGTCTGCGTCCTTCCACAGCCGGGAATGGGGCTGGGCTCCTGGAGCGGGGGAAGGGGGGCAGGAACGCAGACCTGGGTAAGGAGGCCTCGGTTGGGGCTCCAACTGAGGGCGGGGTCAGGGCCGGGAACGGAGCCGCAGACATGGGCTGAGGCTGGGTGCGGGGCCGGGAGCAGAGCCACAGCCAGGCCACGGTGGCAGTTGGGCCCGCGGCCAGATGTGGAGCTGCGGGATAGGGTCAGGAGCCAGGGCCGTGGCTGGAGGTGGGGCCAGAGTTGAGCCGGGAGTGGAGCGGGATTGGGTGGCACTCCCTGCCTACTCTGGGTTTTGGCCCAGGCCTGCTGCACCCCCCCTAGGGGGGTTCGCCCCACAATTTGGGGACCTGTGCCCTAGGTGTTCCCTAGGAAGTCCACTTAACATTTCATGTCCCAAAAGTCTATTTTTGTCTGGTACATTTTCAGTATATTTTTTGGAACACCCATATCTCACATCTGTCACATCTCCCCCCTGGAAAGATTATATACAGTCCTGGCCCACAGTAATACATAAGCCATTCATTTAATGCAGTGGACCCCAAAGATAATGAAACTTAATTAAGAATTCCTAAGGATGTGACAGAAAGTTGCCATATCTGTCATACACTCAAAGAGACGAGGAGTGGTTAGAGGTGCAGTTAGCCTTGGTAACTCTGACATAACCTTAATTCAGCTCCTTTGTATAATAATGGATGCACATAGTCTTTAATTACATGATTATATGCTGTTTGTTCCACAGAATTACTGCCTCAGTCACTGCACAGGATGGAGAGGATTCACTGAATTGGGTAGCTGTTAAATATTTTGTTTTAATTATTTGTGTGGCTTAGCACCCTTCATACTCTGCTCCAAATTCAGAACTGTTCATTTCCTCATGGGCTTTTTTTATAATACTTATCACTGTAATGTCTGAGTGCTTCACAAATGAGAAAGTTTATCTTCAACAGGAACCCTATGAAGTGAGGTGGAATTATAATCTCCATTTTAAAGATGAGGAAATGAGGCACAATACTACTTCTCATGTTCAGAGCACAACTTTCCCGGACTCAGTTGCGGTCACAAGTGTTCAGTTGTTCTGCAAACCAGGATGCAAATGTTTCAAATTGGGCACTCAGAAAATGAAGAGCATACAATTGAGAACTCTGTGGCAAAGGGAGAGAGGAGAGAATCCAGTCTTCCAGGGCAGCATTCAACTGCCTTAACCATGAGATCATCCATTCTCTTTCTACAGCTCCCTGTCTCATTCACTACATACCTTTCAACTTTTGTAACAAATAAAGCAGGGGTCCTGCAGACAACAGCCCTACTCATTACACAACCCTGATTAATTCTCTAAGCACAGTCCATCCTATACCCTAAATGAGGCAGGGGTCCCATGGAAATGTAGTTTGTGACAATTGTGACGGGTTTGGTTACAGAGACCCCCTTGGTCCTGTCACCTGACTTGCTGAAACTAACTCTGAGCCCATTTTCCCTGTCAGCTTGGGACTCCAGAACCCTGCCTTGTTGAGCCAGGCACACAAGTCTGCTGCAACACAGACCCAGCGTTTGAACCATGTCCCCAAAGCTGCAGGCTTTAACTGAAAACCACTCAGCAGGTACTCCTGTCTCCAGCACCCAGACACCCAGCTCCCAATGGGATCCAAACCCGAAATAAATCAGTTTTATTCTGTATAAAGCTTATACAGGGTAAACTCATAAATTGGCCGCCCTCTCTAACACTGATAGAGAGAGATGCACAGCTGTTTGCTCCCTCAGGTATTACTCACTTACTCTGGGTTCAATTATAAACAAAAGTGATTTTATTAAGAATAAAAAGTAGGATTTAAGTGGTTTCAAGAAATAAAAGACACAACAAAGTAAGTTACCAAGCAAAATAAAACAAAATACACAAGTCTAAGCCTAATGCATTTAAGAAACTGAATATATGTAAATCTCACCCTCAGAGATGTTCCAATAAGCTTCTTTCACAGACTAGACTCCTTCCTAGTCTGGGCCCAATTCTTTCCCCTGATACAGTTCTTATTAGTTCCAGCTCAGGTAGTAACTAGGGGATTTCTCATGACTGGTAGCCCCCTTTGTTCTGTTCCACCCCCTTTTATATCTTTGGCCCAAGGCGGGAATCCTTTGTCTCTCTAGATTCCCACCCCCCCTCCTAAATGGAAAAGCACCAGGTTTAAGATGAATTCCAGCATCAGGTGACATGGTCACATATCACTGTAAGACCTCATTCTTCATTACCATAGGCTGGCCCTCACATCCACAAGAAGGCTTTCCAATTAAATAAACTATCTACAGCCAATTGTCCTAGTCAGTGAGTGCCATCAAATTCTAAACCACCAAATGGCCCACACTTTGCATAATTACAACAGGACCTCGGAATTAACTTCATATTTCTAGTTTGAAACAAGAATGATACATACATACAAATAGGATGCACACACTCAGTAGATTATAAGCTTTATAATGATACCTTACAAGAGACCTTTTGAATAAAGGATATTCCAGTTACATTATATTCACTTTCCAAGCATATTTTCATAAAGCATATGGAGTGCAACGTCACAACAATAATAATATAATACATATGTACAAGGGGGCTGAATTAGGGTTGCACAGGGAACTTTAATTCTGGGCGTTTCCTAATTTTTGAGGGCTTGACTTTGGAACTTTAATGTTCTTTTCAAATAGGTTTTATTTAATGTAATATATATGCAATTGTCTAGATTCTGAAAAATTCAGTTGAATATTTGCTAATCCTGGTGTTTTCTTAAAACTAATCTTTGCTAAAAGTACTAAAATGTTTTCTTTTTGGTACAATAATCTTACTATTGGAAAACCTTGTTGCATCAAGATGTTTAAAAAGGTCAGTTGTGTTAACTGATATTCATTTGAGTTCTCTGGTGTGATGGGAAATATATTTGATTTGGCACACAGAGAAGGTATTCATGGAACAGAGCTATTTCTATTGTCTGGTTCGTAGCGAACTTTTTAACAAAGTCTGCCTTGTTTTTAACTGAATTTTCTTTAAAAATTAACAATGTGGGTTGGGAAAGAAGCTTCAGATTGCAGCAAGGTATTTATTTGACTTGGACCTCCTATGTGTACAGATGAACATTTACCTATAGTTAAATAAATGTATTTAAGAATTATATGCAAATAAATGAGGAACACTGTTGACATTTATAAGACTCAGAAAAAAATATAGCTGGGACAACTGCAGCCAAAGAAAATTCAATACGAGGGTGTTTTGAATGGAAATATTAACCCCTCCCTGTGCATAGGGTGGGAAATAGTTTACAAGCCCTCCTTTCTTTCCCTGTTACCATCTTCCTAGTCCACCCACTGCCTCTTAGTTTAATAAGTGTTGTAGTATGCCAAGAAACTTGTGCTCCTATGTAAAAATAAATACATATGTAAAATATCCAGCCTCATCTTTTCCTTGCAGCTTCCATTTTCCCTGTGTGACAAACATGGAACTAATATATAAAAATATCACCGCTTTATAAACATTGTATGTGACCTGGTCAGTGATGTAAAGTTACTGTATAAATAGGGTTCAAATTCAGTAGTGTTTGTACAGGAAGATGACCAATGGTTTCCCAGGTAACAATACCCAAGACTCATTTGAAAGACAATGGCAATCTTCCAGGCGCTAAGCCGAAATGACCTTTTTGTGCCAGTCTAGAAAGCAAAAGAGCTAAAAGCAGTTAAGAGTCTTGATCCCTGCGAAGGGGGATGAGTTGTCAGGGGCTGCCCAGGGTGTTGTCAGTGAGCTCTGACAGAGAGAGAAGCTGATGCAGAGAGAGGCTTTGCAGAGGAATCTCTGAGGAGTTAGGCTTGTCTACACTACCACTTTTCTCCCTCAGGGATTTGAAAAAACACACCCTTGACCAACTTAAGTTTCACCGGCAAAAGTGCTGGTGTAGACAGCGCTATATCTGCAGGAGAGTCTCCTGCCGACATAGCTAACCCTGCTTGTTGGGGATGGTTTAATTATGCCGGCAAAGAATCATAGCGTCATAGAATATCAGGGTTGGAAGGGACCTCAGGAGGTCATCTAGTCCAACCCCCTGCTCAAAGCAAGACCAATTCCCAACTAAATCATCCCAGCCAGGGCTTTGTCAAGCCTGACCTTAAAAACCTCTAAGGAAGGAGATTCCACCACCTCCCTAAGTAACCCATTCCAGTGCTTCACCACCCTCCTAGTGAAATAGTGTTTCCTAATATTCAACCTAGACCTCCTCCACTGCAACTTGAGACCATTGCTCCTTGTTCTGTCATCTGCCACCACTGAGAACAGCCGAGCTCCATCCTCTAGATTACTATGTACCAATTCCACAACCATCACAGGTTGTATTTGGAATTTTCAAACTCTAAATGGCTTTTCTTAATGTTCTTTTACTGTGTTTTTTGTACATAACGTATTTGCAGAGGTTTTTTATATCCACTCATCCATTTATATGATCTATATTTTATCCCTATCACACATGTAGATTTTCATTCAGAACAGGTCTCTAATGCAGCAGACTGCAGTACCTTGTCTTTCAGGGTGTACTGACATCAACTCAACACTCCCATAACTATTTCCCCCACCAAAACAGTGAAGCTGTAATCACCAGTCTGTCCTCCTATTCTGCATAAATCTCCTATAAAATGTAGTTTGGGGAAGAAAATCTCTGCGATCTCCCACCTTCCTGAGCAGGAAACAGCAACACAATCTGTCAAGTGAGGAAGATGGCCACTGACTGCTATGTAAGTTACGATTTGAATAGTGTATGATACAGCCAAAATGACCTACGCCCTTTCTAGTAAATTTCTTCACAATCATTAATATTTTATCAGAACACAGAAGTTGCCGAAGTGGATCAAATCAATGGGCCATCCAGCCTCCAATAGTGGCCAGTACCCGACGCTTCAGAGGAAGAAGGTGCGTGAAACGTCCTTATCTAACAGTGATGTAATGACCTGCCTATTGTGGAAAGGCAAAGTGCAAGGGCACATCAAGTATTTTTATGTAAATTCAACAGTTTTTCAAGCATTCTCCATTTCTTCCCAACATATAAATAAGATATTTGGAAGCAGAAGCAGATTCCAATCTAATTCAATTTGATCAAACTCTAGCTTTTTGGAAACAGTCCTACTTCATAGCCGTCTTTCTAAGCACCCTGATATTGGGATATTTAAGTGCTCCATTTCCATAAAAGCAGCAAAAGCAGGCAATTTAAAATGAACCACGGATTATTTAAAATGACTGCTTTGAACAGAAGTGTAATTTTCTAAAAGGGTTTTTTGCTTCTGACCATGATACACTGCACTGATGATCTGTCATGTCTCATACATTACTTAAGACCAAATATATTATGCTACTGTAACTTCCTACATAATGTTACACTGTGGCTCTATGCAAGCTTGGATTCTTTTAAGATGCTTCCTTCCAGGCTGCATTCTTGAAAATGACATCATGCTGCTAATTCTTCCAAATCCTTTGTCATATTTACAGCTTAAGTGGAATGCAAATTTTACAGTACCTTAAAGTGAGGTTCTGCTTATGAAAGTGATTCTATAAAAATGGCATCCTTGGATTTAACATTTATTGCCTTTCAGTGATCAAACATGATCAGTTTACATATCAAAACAACTTTTCTGACTACCAGGAATCTTGCAAATTCAAATGAGGCTCAAAAGCCTAGTCTACATTTGGGGATTTGTCCCAATTCCAGCAATCGGTGGCCAGCAACTGATGTGGCTACACCAATGAAAACCCGAAGTGCAGACAAGGAAAGTTGTGATTTGCACCAGTGGAGTTTAACCTTGCTTAACCATAGGCAAGCTGTATTCTTTCCTTATCACACCTCACCAAGGTAACAGAGGGTTGACGGTCCAAAATATGCTTTCAGACGTGCCTATGCAACCTTGTTGCCTTTAACAGATTTGCATGGGTGCAGCTGATTAGATAACTCTGATACACTAGAAGGAATAGAATTCAGCTACTCTTAGGGCTTGTCTATGCAGGTTTTAAATTGGATCAATTGAGTTAATATGGTTTCAAAAGACTTGCATGCACACGACAACCCATCAATGTACACAACACATTTATTGCGAACTCTGGAGTCCTCTTGCAAAGTGGACTAGGTTTGCTTTGAACTGTATTCGTTCGGTCTTTTGTTTATGTGCATGCGATTGCTGTGCACCATTTTTTGCTTGCTTCGGACGGCTATACCACAGTGCTTTGCAGGTTGACAGTCACTGACCTGTCCATTTACTTGTGTGCCCCCCCTGCCCTGGTGTCAAGTTTCCAGGACTGCCCTTCCCCCTTTTAAAACTGCAGAGCCAGATTTTGCCCCCCTTGCTTCTGGTTCCCAGTATATCATCATTCTGGTGATATAACCTCGATAGCACTCCAGAAACCCCACAACATGCCTTGCACAGCTGCCTGGAGCCGTGCTGAGACCACCATCTGGGAGAAGGGTTGATTCAGGAAGTTCTTGTGGCCAGCCACAGGAACAAGGACCTTTTTGTGGGCATAGCAAAGCAGATATCCACTAGGAGTCATGACTGGGACGCCAACCAGTGTCAGATAAAGAGCAAGCAGCTCAAGACAAAGTACACTGAAATGAGGGATAACATTAGGCAATCCAGCAGGGGACATGTGACCAGTCAATTTTTTGGTGAACTGGACAAGATTCTACACTACGGTATGACCCATCCCAGGCACTGCCTGGGACCTGCTACCCACACTCTCCCCCACCACTAAGGGCAACCAGCCAAACCCATCATGAGATGAGCACAAGAATGCCTGAGCGCCAGGAGTTTTTGGGGACTCAGGAACCTGATGACGGCCGGCTGGAAAGCCAACCCCAATCCTGCCCTGCATCGCCTAAGCCCAAGTCCCAGCCAGAAATCTAGGCCAGGACCGAAGAGTCAGATCCTCTGGAGGAAACTTTAATATGTAAGTACCTATCATTACAATTTATTACTTATTCATTATAATTGGTGATGCAACCTCTCTCCTGTTTGCTGTTTGAAAATAGCCCCAAGCATAGAACTGAAGTATTTTAAAAACTGATTTAATATTAAAAACAAGATTTTTTTTCCCCAAAAGACGACAACTTGGAACCTTGGCATCCTGTTCAGAAAAGTTCTCTTTCAAACCTTCAATCCCCTATGCGCAACTGCTTCTAAAAAAACAAAAATGTGTGTTCATCCCCACACAGAGGACAGAGGACCTTAATCTTCAACTAGACTGTTCTTGTATATTTTAACATAAAAAGAAGAAAAAAGAATAGGGGGATGGATGTACTATAGGCTTTTTTGAAGGAGTTAACAGAAGTAATGATATTAATAATCAATTTGCGAGTACCCAGTTACATTTTGAGTAGAAAAGGACAGGCTAGCGGTTAAAACCATGTCTAAAAGTCAGGACTCCTGGATTCTATTCGATTCCCTGCTCTCTCAGACTTCTAGAATGACCTTGAGCAAAGCTGTTAACTAATCTATTCTTCAGTTTTACTCTCCTGTAACTGGGGAAAATAATAGTTCCCTCCCTCAGAAAGGGCAGTGATGCTTAATTTATTAACGTTTCTCAATGAGTTTCACTGAGATCCGTGGCTAGAAGACACTATCTACGTGAAAATTATATTAAACTCTTGTATGAGCTAGGACAGTAAGGGAAACAGGCAGGGCTGGCTAGTTCAAATCAGAAAATACTGTTATAAAATTGTTTTCTTATTCACTATGTTTTTGTGCCCATATAGAATCACACAGTATTCCTAAGCTTCCTCAGAGTCAAGAGTCCAACATTAAGCTCTTCCTGTGCGAGTCTGCCTCCGTTTCTGCTAGGTAGCAGCATTCTTTGAAGAAATATCAAGCATCCAAGATAGAATTTTAAAAAATCATTAGGATAAATCTGGGGCCTAATAAATTGACTGAGTCATTTTTATAAAAGATATCACTAAGGGGGGGGGGGGAAGAGAGAGAATACATTTAGTTGAAATGCTCTGCAACTGAACTAGACAATTTTTATTTTAAAAACAAGCTTAAATAGCGAAGACCAAGTGAGATAATATTATGAATGAGTAGAAAATTTAAAATATTCCATTCAATGTTTATCCAAATGTACTTTAGAGCTGAAAACATATACTTTAATGGCCAACATGAGCCGAAGAAGGAGCCAGAATTTACCAATGTACATTGCCAAAGAGCCACAGTAATATGTCAGCAGCTCCCCCCGCACAAGTGCCTCCTGCCCACCAGCAGCCCCACCAATCAGCGCCTCCCCCTCCCTCCCCACACCTCCCGATCAGCTGTTTTGTGGCATGCAGGAGGCTCTGGGGGGGGAGGGGAAGGAGCAATGCCATAGCAGACTTAGGGGAGGGGTGCGGGAAGGGGTGGAGTGGGGGCCAGGCCTGTGGCAGAGCCAGGGGTTGAGCAGTGAGCACCTCCCAGCACACTGGAAAGTTGGCGCCTGTAGCTCCAGCCCCAGAGTCGGTGCCTATACAAGGAGCCGCATATTAACTTCTGAAGAGCCACAGGCTGGCCACCCCTGCTTTAGTAGGACCGACGCTTAGACCAACAACGTACTTTTAATATTGCAGTGATGCACTGAAATACTTAAATGGTGCAATGTCAGAACCTGTCCAAGGCAAATCAGATGTCACAGGAGGAATGGGAGAAGCGCCCATGAGGTCATCCTCCCACAAACAGCGAATTGTTGAGGAACTCGCTCCTTCCTCAGGTTTTCTTTACATTTTAAAGAGTAGAAGCAGTCTTACAAACAAGATTGTATCCCATACAAGATCACATGCCCTTCCATCTAGTTCTCTCTCCACTGGAAAAAACCCCTCAGCTTTTTATATTGTACATCTGAATTGGAGCCAATGAGATGCACCTCATCTGGCTGTGACACTATAATACCTCTGCAAAAGCCCTACTCTAAATATCATATTTAAAGCCAGACAGGTTCCATGGCCTTGAAGTTACTCCAGGACACAATATTTTACAAAGCGTACAGAAGGTGTAATCACCCTGTCAAAATTAGACATGCCCTAAACAGAGATGGCAATGAGCATCCCTCGAAATTTAAAAAGATGCAGATAATCAGATTTACAACCAAAGAACAGAGGTGTTAGCATCTTTAATCAACTGCTTCTCAGGCTATGTCTACACTAGAACTTTTCTCGGAAAAACTTTTGTCGGTCAGGGGTGTGAAAAAACAACCACATAAATTTCACCGACAAAAGCACCGGCGTGGACAGCACTATGTCAGTGGGAGACATCTTCCCGATAACATAGCTACTGCCGCTCATTGGGGGTGGTTTAATTATGCAGGCAGGAGAGTGCTCTCCCGTCGGCATAGAGCGACTACACGGGAGACCTTGCAGTGGTACAGCTGTGTCAATGTAAGGTCTTCAGTGTAGACATAGCCTTATTCAACCGCCCTACTTGGTCACAGTACAGCAACACGTCTTCCTCCAACAGCTAGTGGAAATGCAGGTAGAAAAAGGCGAGAGTTTGCTCAGCTGACTTCTATGATTGAAATCCCTGGTGATGGGACGTCAAGTGTTCAGTTTATAGTGCTTTCAGTATTTAGCTTACCACAAATTGCTTTGAAAAGCCATTCACTTGGAGTCTTATCCAAAGCCCATTAAAATCAATGGGAGTCTACATTAACTTCAGTGGCCCTTGGTTCCTTCTGTATCCTGCAGAAGAGGTAAATGTTAAGATACAGCTAACTTTAAAGGCCTTCCTTTTTGCTACTTGGAATCCCATTCTGTTTTCTCTTTCAGCGGCAGTTACATTTCTTGACCTAGTTATTGGTCCACATTTTCAACAAGAGGAGGCAAAGGCCAGCCTGCAAAGGTATAATTGTAAAGTTACTGCATTTGTACATACAAATGAGACAACTGCACCTGCAGATGCACGATACTAAAAATAAGCATAAAAATTTCCTGTGCAAATTCCAGCAGCCACCTGACCTATAAAACAGAAGCCAAACTTGACCTATAAAACAGAAGAGAAGTAGACATTTAAAGATACTAACTTCATTGTTACAGTATCTATATGAAAATGATATTTTCTACAATATGAATTTACTCCCCCCTAAAAGGAGCCTAGCTTCTCCCAAAATATTTTCTATCGTTTCTAGATTTTATAAATAAAAAGTACACCTTCCTTAATATTTACACAGGAGGAGACTCACACCCACATACAGGCCCAGTTGCTTTTGTATTGGACTCCAGCATGGTGTCATTTAGGAATCTAGTGTACCAGGGCCCAGCTGGGCCTCCAAACTCTTCTTGGCAGTGGTGTAGCATATTACCAGGGTGGGGGAAGGTTAGTCAGCTGGTAAAATGCTGTTTTGATATATTTGGCCAGGCTATCCTTGTAATACCAGGATGCCTGAACAGCCATGTGAAAGGCATTCACATTTGCAAGAATGCTTCTTTGTTGAGTTGTCTAAGAGACAGTTTCTTGTAAATTTAGATACCTTGACTGCTCCCAAGAATGGAGAATGCTGACAGAACATGACAGAGCACCAACTAATGAAATCACAAAGAAAAACCAACATATGGGGGCAGGGATCCGGGGGGCAGTCAGGAATGAGAAGGGGGGTTGGATGGGGCGGCAGGGGGCAGTCGGGGCAGGTGTCCCGGAGGGGGCGGTCAGGGGACAGGGAGCGGGGGTGGGGTGCATGGGGCAGGTGTCCCAGAGGGGGCCATCAGGGAACCGGGGGGGAGGGGAGGGTTGGATGGGGCAGGAGTTCTGGGGGACCCCCACCCCTAACCGGCCCTCCATACAATTTCCAAAACCCAATGTGGCCCTCAGGCCAAAAAGTTTGCCTGCCCCTGCTCTATTGGCATGTGACAGTGGGGTCTGTCCCCTACAGGGTAGTAGGACTGAAGGGTCATCTCATCTATCTCACAGTGTGGCCCCCCTTTAAGGTTTGGTATCCAAGGGTCAAGGAAAATGACAAAGGCAGATATCATAGAATCATAGACTATCAGGGTCGGAAGGGACCTCAGGAGGTCATCTAGTCCAACCCCCTGCTCAAAGCAGGACCAATCCCCAGACAGATTTTTGCCCCACATCTCTAAATGGCCCCCTCAAGGATTGAACTCAGAACCCTGGGTTTAGCAGGCCAATACTCAAACCACTGAGCTATCCCTCCCCCCATGGACAGAGAGAGAGAGAGACGGGGCGGTTCTATGTTTTTTGCCACCCCAAGCATGGCAGTCAGGCGGCCTTCGGCGGCATGCCTGCAGGCGGTCCACTGGTCACGCGGATTCGGCAGCGTTTCTGTGGGTGATCTGCCGGTCCCACGCCTTCGGCGTACCCACTGCTGAATTGCCGCTGAAGCCACGGGACCGGCGGATCTCCCGCAGGCATGCCGCCGAAGGCTGCCTGACTGCCGCCCTCACGGCGACCGGCAGGCCGCCCCCCGCAGCTTGCCGCCCCAGACACACGCTTGCTGCGCTGGTGCCTGGAGCCGCCCCTGGAGAGAGAGAGGAAGCGGACCGAGGGGAATAGGCTGTGTTTGAGGAAAACCGGTGTTTCTATTACTTTAAGGGCCTGGGACTATGAGCCTTGTATAGAGAGTGGGGCAAGGCTATCCTCCAGCCCATCCAATCAGCTCTAGAAAAGATGGCTGTATATATGCTGCCTCTTCCCTCAGATCAGAGAGACACCAAACAGAAGGCAGCCTGCTGAACCCTTTGAGCCTGGGGACTAATTGGAGACAGACACCAGCTGAAGGGGAGAAGCTGGTTGAAAGCCACAGTTGGCCTGAGGTAACAAGCACAGCCGACAAGGGGACCTGTGCCACATAGGGAACAGCGTGAGAGAAAACCTCAGCCCCTAGAACGAGAACCCCTGAACCTGAGAGGAGAACGTGTGTGTCAGGACCAGAATCTCCAGTCCCAGGAGGAGAGTGGGATGATCCCTGGGTCTGAGGGGAGACTACAGACCATAGAGGCCAAGACAGAAAGAAAGAACAAAACACACAAACACAAGAAGGAGGGCTGAGAAGACCCCTAGTCCTAAAAGGGAGCTGAGTGCTTTGGGGGAAGTTAAACCCCAGGAGAAGGAGAAAATCATTTAAAGACTCCAGAGGCAGAGCGTATTATTTCTGAACCCCAGTAGAGGCAGCGAAGGGAAGTGTGCCTGCTTGGCCAACAGGGTAGGCACTCATGTTCTATGACAAGGTAATGGAGCAGTTCAATCTCTATGGTTCATGAGGTTCTTGGCTTCTCTGCTGAGTCTGCAAACTAATGCAAAGCATGTGATGAGTTTATGATGTGGGAACTGGAAAGAGACTCACTAAACATCCTGTACAGGAGCCACCAGTCATCAATCAGATGGGAATAATTGTTAATACCTATCAAATTCGACTGAATTCAGAGAGGTGACCTATAGGCAAAAGGCTCTGAAGCTCATTAGCATATCATAAGGCATCCAATCCCCCATATGTGCTAGGGGCACATCTTCAAGAGTGAAGGCTGTTTTCTGGAAAGGTAAGTTTATTAAATCAAGTTCTGAGCTTTTTTGAGTTTGCATGCACAGACAGGATTTACCACTCGGTGAACACGGGCAAAATCTCCCAAACATTACTCTCAGTCTCAGATACATTCAGTCTGGCACACCATGGTAAAGGACAGCTCCCCTTAACCAAAGCACAGACCTCTTATTTCACCTACCCGAGTAATGGGGGATGAAAGGGTGGAGGGAAGAAGCATGCAATTATCCTCTGACAAACAACCCATACCGAGAGACATTTTTTTTTGTAAACTAGCATCAGAACGTTGGGTATCAGGGTTCCTGAGTTCTGTTCCTGGCTCTGGGAACAAACTATGATGTAGAGCTTAGAGACAGCACAGATACATGTAACAATGCCAGTTTGGGTCATCTGCAGGGAACTGAACCCAGGACCTCTTGACCTAAAAGCATGAGCCCTGACAAAATGAAAATTAGAATTAAACTTACATTTTTGTTAACTTATGCCTCAATCCTGTACTTTTAGAACCACAACAACATACTTCATAAAGAAATTAAAGTTCTGCTCTCAGTGATATACTACATATTTATTTTTTGCTGAGCTTTCAGGAAAGGATACAAATCAGCAAAGTGAAGAACTACCACCAGTACAATGTGTTGTGTTTAGCAAAATTCAGTTTAATAAATCAGTTTTGTTCTAGTTCTCTCTGAGCTATGTGACCCGTTGCCCTTTTATGTTTTTACATTCACTTTTCACTGTACTCGGTTATGTAACTGTTCCCTCTAACTTGGAAATTTCCAAGGTGAACAAAAGCTCAGTAATTATGTTCTTGGTCACTAATGTGATTTTTCACTAACTTCTATTCAATGTTTTTTACGGTTTTAATCGCAATGTCTATTTGGCTTGCTGTGGTTAGGCTGATCGATTTGAATGCACTTTCCAATATTTGACTGAAGCTATAGCTCCAGTAATGTAAGTTTAGACTAGTTTAAGGATGTAGGGAGAATAGGTACAGTATTTTTTTTCACTGCATACCATGTTCTCTTTATTCTGCAGTTATGGAATCTGGAACTGTTTTACCATGGCAAGCATCTCTTTGAACTCTAAAAAACCAGATCTGTCTTTTCAGAACATACAGTCTATTAAAAATAGGAAATTTGTTCTCTAAAATTACCTTCAGAAATAGCTAGGTTGCAACCTGAACTGTAGTGTTTATCCATCTTTGGCAGCAGCAATGGCAGATTTAATTTTTTCCTACCCATAGCACGACTTACTCATGACATATCCTCAGCCTGTTCTTCAGCAGTGAAAGCTATCGCTGGAACTAAACACAAACCACAGAATCCAAATTTCTTACAGAGGCCTAGATTTACTATGTAAGGAACACCAACTAGGAGTTCACTAGCATTCACAATCTGTAATCTTAGTCATATGATGAGATTCAGAGAAGCTAAATCCTGGAACCTTGATTACATTATGAAAGTATAGCCTAATATTTTTATATTTGTGTGTGTATGAGCAAGTGTGCAAATGCCTGCATATAGTACATATGTATCTTAGATTTATAATTTGATTAAAATATAAAGTTAATCCATATTAGGATCTCCCAATTTGTGTAGAATTTAACACAACATCAAACATGTCAAGATGAGTCTCTCTCTACTCACTTTTCTTGCTTTTGCTATAACAAAAGGTTACTGTGGTTTACCTTGGAACATGCTTCATTTTCAATGGACAACAGAGCAAGCCCACAAAGTTTCTGCAGACTAGGGTGACCAGATGTCCCAATTTCATAGTCTTTTTCTTATTTAGGCTCCTATTACCTTCCACCCCCTGTCCTGATTTTTCACACTTGCTGTCTGGTCACCCTACTGCAGACATTCAAGGTAAGAAGGTCAATCATGTCTCAGGCTTCAGGGTATAATATCATCACCTCCAAAATCAAGAATGCATTTCCCCTCCCCATGTACTGTACAACATTACACAACTGTCTAGTTGCATTAAGGTTTTCCCCTCTCCCCATTTTCCTCTGAATTATCAGGTATTATTATTATTATTTTTTTTAGACAGAGGTAAGCCTGGTCTACACCACAAAGTTAAGTCGATGCAAGGTAGCTTAGTGATCTAGTTGTAAGCGCTCCGTTACGCCAACACAGTAACACAACCTCCCTGAGAGGCACAGAGCTAGGGTTAGGTCAACCCAGTTGCACAGTGAGCCAGGACCTGTTTTTGACTCCAATGCAGTCCAGCCAGTCAAGCACAGGCAAGTGTGATGCAGGGGAAGGAACCTTGCATAAGCGTGTAGATAAATTTTCAATGACAACGATGGCACCCCCAAAGTAGCAGGACACATCTTTTGACTTTTCATTATATTTATTTGTGCTAGAAGAGGTAGTTATATGACCAAGAGAGGTAGAGTTGCTATCTGCTTTTCATTCCCCCTCTAAAATTAGGCGGGGGTTGGGGGGACCATGCAGAGCAGTTTTACATACACAGGGATGTCCCTTGAATCCTCCTGAGAGATCTCAATTAAACTTTCTTGGAAGTACTCTGCAATCCTCCTCCAAAGGTTTCTAGGCAGGGCCACCTTATTTCTTCCTCCCTGGTAGGACACTTTCCCACGCCGCTCAGCGATAACTTCAGCAGGCACCATTGCAGTAAGCAGGCTAGCAGCATATGGGCCCAGGCGGCTTCAGTACACCAGCAGCAGCTGTGCTCTCTCTGCCTGTTACCCTCAGAAGTGAGATATCAGCGAAAATCACCACCTGTGGAAAATGGTGCCAGTATTCAATGCCACTACCCTATACTACTAGAATCACACCACCGAGCAATTCCCTCCTCATTTTCCCAACTCCTGGCGGGCCATACTCACCATGACTAGTGCTGTGACTGATGCTGTGCACAAGCAATCCCAAGCAGAAGTGAGGCGGTAGTGCTTAAAATTTTAGGGGAGCAAGGGAAGTGAATTCAGCAGCTTAAGTTTTGCTTTCTGTCGTGACTACGCTGACAAGGGTACCTCTGTGTCTTGTATCTGCAGTTACACTCCACACCCACTGAACCCGAGCCACATAAGGAGGAGAAAGAAGAGGACTCGGGGTGACATGTTCAATGAGATCCTGCAAGCCGGTGCTGCACTGGACAATGAGCATAGGGCCCGGATGATGAACGCTGCGGACAGCTTGGAGAAGGAAAGAATTGACAGGAGAATAGCCCAAGAGTCCCAGCAGGAAAAGGAGAGGGAGATGCAACAGGACATAATGGGGTTTCTCAGACAGCAAACACAGATGCTGCAGACTCTGGTAGACTTATACGGTTCAACAAACCGCAGGGGCGGCAGGTTTGTATAATGTTTGGTGGTGCCCAGAATGAGTCCAAGTCTTCCCCCCCACACACACCCCTACTTAAGGCTCTTGGAGGAAGTTTGGGTGTGGAAGGGGGTTTAGGGTGCAGGCTATGGGAGAGAGTTTAGGTGCGGGAGGGGTGCAGGCTCTGGGCTGGGCCAGGGGGTTGGGGTGCTGGGTGCAGGCTCTGGGAGGGGGTTTGGGTGCTGGGTGCGGGCTCTGGGCTGGGACAGAGGGTTGGGGTGCAGGAGGGGGTGTGGGGCGTAGGGCTGGGCCAGGGATGAGGAGTTTGGGGTGCAGCAGGCAGGCTCACCTGGGGCTGGGGACCAGAGAGGACTCCCGTCAGCCTTCTCTCTGCTGGCAGCAGTGAGCTCTGGGGGAGGAGGGCCCTCCCCAGCCCCCCCCAGCACGACACTCACCCAAGCCCCTCCAGGGTGCTGCTCAGGAGGTCCAGCCAGGATAAGCCCCCCCTCGAAGTCACCTGCTGGGGTGAGGGGGCGGTCTGTCATGCGCCTCCTCCCTCCGCAAGTGCAGCAGCCGCCTCAGCCTGCCCCCGGCACCGCTCCTTGTAGCCAGTAGCGGCAGGAGGGACACACCGGGGAAGGGGCAGGCGGGGCCGGCAGATGGGACTGGGGGACGCTCAGGGGAGGGGGCATTTGGGGGCGGCATGTGGGTCCGGGTCTCAACATTGGTTGAGCCGCATTTGCAGGAGCCCGGGTACCATGGGCCCATATAACTCATCACCCTTGCATCAGGGGGTCAGTGCACTACCCCTACCACTCGACCCCGGGGGACATTAAAGACAATCACCGCTTCGTGCACACTGACCTGTGAAAGCCATTGTTGGTGTATGTGTAGCTGAAATGGATATGAATGTTCTTACTTCTCCATAAATTCTGTTCTCTTATTAATTTTTTAATGGATTTGTTTTAAAATTGCTTTTTTGCATTGATTTTGTTACAGAATACAATTCTATTGTTTGGAATATAATTCATTTTTATTAGTTCACAATGTACGCTGCCCAGTGATCAGCAGTTCTCAATTACCTGTCATTGCACAGTGTCACTCATAGGATCATTTACAAAGTTAATAGGGGGTGCATTGACAATGTTATATTCCTACATGTACAGCAATCACCACGATTCCTGCCAGGCCACAATAGAGCAGGGCCAGGTAGAGCACACTACCACAACACACACTACTCTTTCCAAGCCTCCCTGAGCCGTATAGCTCCACATCGAGGTCGTCTATTAGCCCTTGTATCTGACTGTTCTAAATCAGCAGACAGCTGCTCCACATCCACCCCAGTGGAAACTTTTCCACCTTTGCTTCACAAATATTATGCAGGACAAAGCAGACAGCTATAACCATTGGGATATTTTTCTCATTGAGGTCCAATCTTGTGAGTACAAGACAACGCCCAGCAACCCTTCAAACAACCAAACGCATATTCAACTGTCTTTCTGCACCTGCTGAGCTGCTGGTTGAATCATTCCTTGGTGCTGTCGAGGTGGCCGGTGTACAGCTTCATGAGCCAGGAGAGCAAGGGGAAGGCTTGGTCCCTCAGGATCACTATTGGCATTTCAATATTCCCAATGGTAATCCACTGGTCTGGAAAGGAAGTCCTTGCTTGTAGCTTTCTGAACAGTCCTGTGTCCTTAAAGATGTGAGCATCATGCACCTTCCCTGACCAGCCCATACCGATGTCAGTGAAGTGCCCTCGGTGATCCACCAATGCTTGCGTAACCATGGAAAAGTAGCCCTTTCTGTTTATATACTCAGTGGCAAGGTTGTCTGGTGCCAAAATAGGGATATGTGTGCCGTCTATTGCTCCACCGCAGTGTGGGAACCCCACTGCTGCAAATCCATCCACTATGTCCTGCCCATTGCTGAGAGTCACAATCTTGCATAGCAGGAGGCGATTAATGGCCCTGCCTACCAATGGTACCCCCAGTGGGTTTGCCAACTCCAAATTGATTCCTGACTGAGCAGTAGGAATTTGGCATTGCAAGTTTCCACAGTGCAATCGCCACTCACTTCTCCACTGTAAGTATAGCTCTCGTTCTCTCGTCCCTGCACTGGATGGCTGGAGTGAGCTCAATGCACAGATCCAGGAATGTGGCCTTGCCCATCTGAAAGTTCTGAAGCTACTGCTCATCATCTCAAATTTACATTATGATGTGATCCCATTAGCCAATACTTGTTTCTCGGACCCAGAACCAACACTCTACCATCCTCACCAGCTCCATAAATGCCACCAACAATCTTGAACTGGTTTTCACTATGTCCCACAACAATCTGTCCTTCAAAGAATCGTCATGTTCCCCATTCATTCGGTTCTTCTTGTGCACCCTGTGCTTGCAATGTTCATGAAAATAGTGCAGAGTCCATGTCCTCAAAGGAAACATGTACAACATCTTCAAAAGATGAGTGTGGCAGCTTAAATTCATAACTTTGCTAGGCAATAGAAATTAGACTCAATAAAGATACTGGATTTATGGCTCACTACAACAATCTGTAACCTGCTAACTCCCCTTTATTTTACAGACTGAAGTGTTAATTGCCCACTTCACCTTGAATTTAGCTGTGGACTTGTCTACACTACCGTATGGAGTGGATCTAAGTTACGCAACTTCAGTTACATGAATAGCGTAGCTGAAGTCGACGTACTTAGATCTACTTACCGCGGTGTCTTCACTGAGGTAAGTCGACAGCTGACGCTCTCCCGTTGACGCCACTTGTGCTTCTCATTCTGGTGGAGTACCAGAGTCAACGGGAGAGCGCTCAGTGGTCAATTTATCATGTCTATACTAGACGCAATAAATCAACCTCTGCTGGATCAGTCGCTGCCTGCCAAACTGGCAGGTAGTGTAGACAAGCCCTGTTTTACTGTGAATACCTTTCCCAGACCTGAAGAAGAGCTCTGTGTAAGCTCGAAAGTTTGACTCTTTCACCAACAGAAGTTGGTCCAATAAAAGAGATTACCTCACCTACCCTGTCTCTCTAAATTCCAGAAACTCAGAAAGACGTTGTGACCACCATAAAACAAGCTGATTTTCAGAGAGTATGTCATACTCTTCAGTGCTGGACTCTAAATTACAATAGAATACAATGAAGTATTGTTCTCCCTTCATACCATGACCAGATCTTTTGCCTTTAAAGTTCTCAACCATGCAGCCAGTAATTAACATCACCCATTCTTGCTGTTTTTTTTTAAAATAAAAAAAAGTCTTGTATGAAGAAAAAGAATAGACTCTTCAGTAAAAAGGAAAATGGATAGTGTTAGCAATGCACATATCTTCTCTATACATTTCTACTGTCAAAGACAGTCAGCAGTGGCGTAGCTGCAGACTATTCATTATATAAATAAAAGTTTGCCTTCTCTGGTAAACTGGAGGACCTCAGTGACAGGTATACATTGCAAGTGACTAATAAAGCATTTCTACTTTCAATAGTTTGCGGTTGATTTATAAGTACACATTTCCAATAATACGATTAACATTAACTGGATTTGTATATTGGATGGAACGTAAACAGCTCTAGGGAAAAGGGAGAATCTCCTATCGGAGGACACTCACCCAGACCAGAACATAAGTTTAAGTGTATATGGCACAGCTCCAAGGTTTAATAGAAAACCATAGTACAAAAATCAAAACATTTACCTTCTTATACCACTGAAAATGTATCCTCCCAAAAAAAGACTTCAGAGGAAAAAAACAGCTATGAAGAAATAACAGAGAGGGAGAATGAGATGAAGGTATAAGCAAAGGAGAAAAGCTACACCAAATTTGAAAATGGAGTCAATGAGGTGTAGAGATACAAGAAGACATTTTTAGATGCAGAAGATAAGAGGGATAAGGGTGTTAGAAAGCACAGCAGATTAAGCTTAGAAAGGAAAGAGAAAAGGCTGGTGATAGATGAGCAGAGAATGGCATGAGTAGATAGAGGAAAAAGTCAATGAAGTAGGCTGAAGCAAGGCAATTTTAGGACAGTTTTCAGTCAGCCCCTAACATGAATGGGGAGCCAGTGAAGCTGAGTATTGGGTGGTGCTGACTAACGTTTTTATGCTTCTTTGACAACCATATATAAAAAACAGGCAGCAGCAGCATGCTGAACATACAAGAGACACAAAATCTCAAAATACAGTATTCACTTGAGAAAAGGCCAAAATGCAAATCAAGAATACAGATGCCAACTTCCTGAAGTTAGAGGAGTTAGTATCTGTAGTAGTAGACCCAGCTCTCAACATTTTTAGCAATCTGGATGCCTAACTGGGAAGAAGGAGAGGGAAAAACAACTCATTTCCCCCATATTGTCAACAGTCCTTAAAGTGGTCTGAAAAAAAGCATGTGGGGATCTGTCATAATCTGGGAGCAACAGTTTTGGTAAAGTGTTTTACCAGAAAGAATGGACCCAAAGAGTGGACCCCCTTGGCGACCCAGCTCAATTTCCCCCCCTTTTTCCTGTGTCAGCCACCCCCTTGCAACACACCTCATTATAAGCACTGAATGTCACAGCTCCAAAGGACATCAATAACAACTATTTATGAGTTGTAACAATTTCTAGAAAATGGACATTTTAATTTTCAATCTCAACAATATGAGTAAAATAAAATCCAGCAGAAAACATTAATAAAATTAGCCAACACAGACTAAATGTTAAAGCTTGGTCTGTTTTTGCTACTGAACCAGTCCTGGAAGCATAGCAAGCTCTGCATATTAGTTCTTTAAAAAAACCTTTCAGACATAAGACAATTGATATTCGTTTAAATTCAGAGATGGCAAACCATAAAAAGTGATTCAAGTTATTGACACCTTTACACTTTAAAGCAGGGGATAACTGATATTGCATTGGAACATTCTATGTCCTGTTTAGTGGTTCTAATCAGCTGCAGACAGAGATCTACGAAGTATCTGTTTGACTGATTTTGAATTCTGCAAAGATGCACTTCCTACAGAGCTTTTCATTGCCTCTGTTTAAACAAATAAAATATTTAAGTTAATTTGTTACACATCAACACACACATATACCCCCTGCTATCAGGTGTCCAAATGAAAACAGTCTGTTCTGAATAATTTATTCCTGAGTCATCAGCTAGCTATCTTAAACAAATCCAAGAAAAGACCTTCAAAAGTTTTATCAAATATATCATGCATATTTTTACTTTTTTCCCCCTAAAGTCCTGGCTGTTAAATTACAGACTGGCACTAATACATGCATTTTCTTGATCACAGTAATAAAAGTACTACAGACTCCAAATTTACTCAAGAATAAACCCCACAGAGAGATCAATGAAAAAACTATAAAGCTATTGTGACCCTAAACCAAAGATTCAGTGAAGCAATATTTAAAAACATACAAATTTAACTCAAATGTTACCAGCTGATGAGAAACCTAATTAAGCAACGTGTGGTTGCTTATTCAATAAGAGCTAGATTCCAATATATTTATTCTAGGGCTGTCAAATTATTAAAAATATAATTGCAATAAATCACAAGATTAAAAATAATAGAACTGTGATTAATTGTGACTAATAGCACTAACAAACAATAACAGAATACCAATTTAAATTTATTATAAATATTTTTGGATGTTTCTCTACATTTTCAAATATATTGATTTCAATTACAACACAGAATACAAAGTGTACAGTGTTCACTTTCTTTTTTTACAGTACAAATAATATAAACAAAAGAAATAGTATTTTTCAGTTCACCTCTTACAAGTACTGTAGTACAATCTCTTTATTGTGAAAGTGCAACTTACAAATGTAGAATTATTATTATTGTTTTAAATAACTCCATTCAAAAACAAAACAATGTAAAACTTCAGAGCCTACAAGTGGAAGCATGAAGGGGCATACGAATGTTTAGCATATCTGGCAAGTAAATACCTTGCAACACCAGCTACAACAGTGCCACGCCCTTTGTTCTCACTTTCAGGTGGCATTGTAAATAAGAAACGGGCAGCATTATCTCCCGTAAATGTAAACCAACTTGTTTGTCTTGGCGATTAGCTGAACAAGAAGTAGGACCAAGTGGATTTACATGAGGTGAATTGAAAAATATTTCTTTTGTTTATCTTTTTTACAGTGCAAGTATTTGTAATAAAAATAATAATTTAAAGTGAGCACTGTACACTTTGTATTCTGTGTTGTAATTGAAATCAATGTATTCATACTGAATAGTCCCTTAACTCACTGAGTAGATCAGATTTTGGCCTTTATAAAGTAAATGAGAATTTGCTGGATGTACTTTAGAGAAAATGCTAGTTTAGAAATAGATTTCCACAATCCTCTGTCTTAAGCATATTTGAAATATGAAACGGACTTGCTAAGATAATTCAAGTGAGTCATGAATATTGTTAATAGAAATGGAATCCTTTTGCTGTGATTTTTTTTAAATAGAAATCAAATTTCTCAGAAATGCCTGTTACGTTTTCCCTTCCCAGGTCATGGTTCCTTTGCCTGCCTCCCTCTCAAGAATGACAGACTATAAAAGTATTTGTAAATTAGTTTGTTATTGAAGGAATCCAGTGAGGGGAAAAATTCCAACAAGGACTAATTATATACATACATACATACACACCTATATCTAGTGCCACTCTTTTTAATGGTCAGGGTTTTTTTCATTTGCTATTAATGGGATGCACTCATTTCTAACCTTAAAACATGGGAAAAAATGATAAGATTGGGTAGAAAATGTTAAAGCTCTTACATATTATAGTGCTGGGTCACTTTAGAAATGCATAGCTAGAGAATGTCCACTGTATTGAAAATGCACAAGAAATCTGGACACAAGATGAGGATCGAACAAACAGGCTGTCACATAAAATGCTATTCATTAAGCAAAGTAAATGCT
Source organism: Chrysemys picta bellii (assembly GCF_011386835.1). NCBI lineage: Eukaryota > Metazoa > Chordata > Testudines > Emydidae > Chrysemys > Chrysemys picta. The sequence continues at coordinate 195,335,308 of NC_088793.1, forward strand.
GCTTCAGTAGGATTCTCATTCTCTCTGTTTGCACATCTTCCAGCCACATTCTGATCTCAGTTAGAACTAAGTCAGTGGATACTAAGGGCAGATGTAATGGGGTAGAAATTGACCTTGTATGCTTAGCATATACTTGGTTTTGCTTTAAAGTGATATTTGGATTTTTTTTTAATTTTGTACTAAACTGAGTGAATCATACTAACTATGCTGTTAAAATAAAAGATTCCAAGGTTTGCAAAAACATTGCAAAGGAAGAGATACCAAATCGAAAACCATTTCCTATCTAAAGAGAATAAAAATTCATAATGAGAAAACAGGTTATTTGGTTATCTAGGTAACTGAAATATAAATGTTTAAAAAGAGCTGCAGACTTAAAAATTGAGAATCCAAGCTCAAGTTTCCTGCAGTTGGGTGGAAGAAGTCATCTCTTTCAAATAGATTGTGACTACATAGAGTAGCAGTCACAATGACAAAACTGCAAATAGAACTTTATGATTGGTCTTTATTTTATGAAAACTATATTTCACGAGTCTAATCCTAAATTAAAAGCATCTGCAGATTTCCCCATAGTAAATATTGCCCATAGCAAACCTGGTGCCTTGTAGTTATATCCAATACTAGCATTTGTTTATAGTTAACAACAACATGCTATAGTTTTAGCATATTCTGCATATGGCAACAGAGAAAACTTTCAAAATAATTCTAGCATAAAAACCAGGAAGACTGAATGAGTGAGTGTTTGCGTTCTACACCTCAGGACACCCTGAACTGAAGTTAAAAAGGTTAGGAATTGGATTTGAGAGATCAATTCTGGACTATGTGGGGAAACCAGATTACACCAAAGAAGGTGAGCACAGGTGCAAGCACAGTGAGAAGTTGGGAGGTAACAAGTACAATGACTGGGTTTGCATGCATTCCATTAATCAAGAGGTAAAAGGTTTTAGTGTCTGAGTTTCCCAAGATCAGATCTTTTAAGTTTTAAAAACAAAGATAGCTCACCTGCCCATTTTTCCCCAGCTCCATTTCAACAATTGCAACAGGGGTGTTTATTTGATCGACGTGTCTTGACTGCGATTTCAAATCCACTCTCCAGTTCATGTTTTTCAAGGTGTTGTCCCACCTACTTTGATTTATCAGACTCTCTCGAATTTTTGTTCTGTGGTTTTTCCAAAATTTTGCAATGACTGCAGCCTGATCTGCTGTGATACCTCCCTGCTTTTTGGTTTGGGCAGTAAGAAAGGCCTCCAGCTGGTTCAAATCCATGTCTGCTGAAGCTACAGACTGGGGAGAAAAAAAAAAAGAAAGAAAAGCCTGCTTGAATGTATTTTTTCACAATCTAAACAATCTACAAAAAGAGCACATCCATACGTTTTCAAACTTTTATGAAAGTCATTTTGTACAAGAATATTGTGGGCAAATCTAGGAACCCTGCAAAAGCCATTCAGTTGACTGTTGTGTGCAACTTTCTCCCTATTAATTACCCCAAACTTTTACACCACATCATCTGGAGGGGCTTAGTCCCATAGGGAACAGTGGTGAAGAATTAGGTAGCACGTACAGAAACAGTGTGTTTGTGGAGGAAAGTTAGGGATAGTGGATGGGGGAGCGTGCAGTGTTTCCCCAATCAAGACAGACAGATGAAGAGAAACCCTGATTCACTAGAGTGCTCACATTACTGCCACAGTACTCTCAAAGCAGCTCAATCTCCACATCATAGGACAAGACATGGAGGTAGGTTTGCCCTCGTTTTGGAACCTGTCCTGCATCTTCAAAGTACCCAGTAAAAAACAAGGCAAGCTTTTCCATGTGTTCCTTATGTCCCAAAAATATTTCCACCTTCATTCCATGTAGTATTTAAAGGTATCCTCGTGTTAATGATTATGCACCTATGAACTAATTTTTAAACTTAACTAAGTATTATTCTGAAGTATCAGTGGATTCTGTTTCATATACTGTGTCTGTGTGCTACAAGGAAGCTCCATTTGGTTATTTAGTCCTCCTCTCAACACTGACAGAAACTACACTTGATAAACTGTCTCTGATAGATGTCAAATCTGACTTTTTCTCCAATGATGATGATTCTAGAGCCTCAATTTTTCATTGTCTAACTGGGGGGGGGGGGGGGGGGGGCATGGATCAGCGTTCACATCACACTCCGCGTCAGTACCAGGCCCAGGCCGGGGAAGCTAATGATCCAACCAGCAGACCAAATTTGGTGATGACTCCTGGTCATGTGCCACATGAGGCACATTGCGCATACATTAAGACGACGACTGTTCAGACTGCCATAGCGTTTTCTCCTAACATTTAACCTAAGTTTTCTTTTCTGCAACTTAAAACAGTTACCTTTTGTCTTGCCTTCAGTGACAAATGCATATAACTGATCCCTGTCTTCAAGATCATAGAATCAATTAGAGAATCATAAGACTGGAAGGGACCTCGAGAGATCATCTAGTCCAATCCCCTGTACTCATGTCAGGACTAAGTATTATCTGTATGGAGATAAAGGAGGGAGTGAGACAAGACTAAAAACCACTATCCTCAGTTTTTATCCTCTATTGATAGGTCTAATTTCCATGCCATTTTATTCTTGTTGCTCTACTATATACTCTAGGGGCAAAATCCTGGAAGGTGCTAAACACTGCTGATCCCACTGAAAATCCTTGGGAGTTGAGGTCTCTCAGCACCTTCCAGGATGAGACCTAATTTGTCCCTTTTAAAAACTGCACTACCCAAAACTGAACCAGTGCTCCTACTGGGGCCTATACAATGCGGAGAAGAAAGGAATAACGATCTTGTTCCCAAATTCTAATCCAGCTCAGATATTGGTAGTTTGTGTGGTTTTGGACAAGTCACAAACTATGCATCTCAGCTTCTCCATCGGTAAAGTGAGGATAATAATTATGTACCCGGGAGAGGTACTGCAAACTAGTTAATATTTTGTAAAGCCCTTTGAATAAGTATTAATTTTCCCTTCCTCTCACCCCCTTTTCATCCTTAATAGTCTGGGATCAGAGGATAAGAGGGAGGGAGGTGTTGCCAGATGCTGGGACTGACCAACAGAGGATGGATCACTTGGTAATTGCCCTGTTCTGTTCATTCCTCTGAAGCACCTGGAATTAGCCACTGTTGGAAGACAGGATACTGGGTTAAATGAACCGCTGGTCTGACTCAGTATGGCCATTCTTATGTTCTTATGCTGCTCAGGCAGGGTTCATTACTTTCTTACAGATTGGCTGGGTGTAGCAGTAGATGATTAAAAAAAATTAAACTAGATTGAAACTAACTAGACTGGCTGGCAAAAGAAATGAGAGGTTTATGTACAGCCCAATACAAGAAAGGGGGCACACATTATAAAAAGTTCTGGATAATGACAGCAGGATTCTGCTACCCACAACACATACAGCCAATAACAGTATATGCTTACATCTAAGTATATACACCACATACTCCATTGCGTGTGTATTTTTCAGAAGAAAAACAAGTTGTATCCATAATGGGATTCTGTTTTGCCTGCTAGAATAGAAAGCATTTTTTCTGAAGCTTTCACAATTTTCTTTAAAGAAGGCAACTATACCACAGAATTCTCAAACTGGCCTAGTTGCTACCTCTTGTGTGATTTAAAGGCTTTTAAAATGAAAAAAAAAAATGAAAAAACCCCTTCAATATGTCTAGTACACATCTCTAATACTTATTTCTCTAATGTGACCAATATTTGTGCAGACTTTGTTTGCTTTTATGGCAGAGATATTTATCTCAATTTACTCTAATGGTCCTGTAAGTGGAAAGAGAGTACCAGTCTTCATTTGCCAAAAGAAAAATTGGTTTCAAATGTCTTTTTTTTTTTTTGCATGCAGAAGACTGTCAGTTAACAGGAGTGTGAAATATTTTCTATCATTTTATCAATATGAAAAATATCCTGTCTGCGCATATATGTGTTACCAGTTATCTGACATTTGTGTAAGTTGTGGGGAAGAATGGAGTAGGCCGGGAAAAAACCTATATAAACTTGATTATAGCAACACAAATAAAGAGCAAGACCAACTTGAGATACAAGTTCATTCATTCAACTATGCATAAAATTGGCTCCTGTTCTATTCCTCCTCAGACGCAGTAACATACATTACTGTGCACTGAACAAAGCAGGAGTCTTGTGGGGAAAAAAACGACGTGATCATGTAATGAAAGACTGCATCCTAATGCATATGCATATGTGGGCTAAAGTAAGGTTGCGCAGGTAGCCTTAATTCTGGGATTTCCTCACCTTCCTCCCACCTTCCTTCCTCACCTTCCTCCCATACCCTCCCTCCCATCCAAGCTTCTGCCCCCCACCCCTGCATACGGCAACTCTCCCTGACCCCTGTACTTCACCTTTCTGCATTCCAGGCAGAGGACCATTAAGAGCACAGAAGGGAGTCTCCCTGCTCTCAGTTACTGTGTCTGGTGCCACAGCAGCTCATGGCAGTCAGGAGGCACAACTGCAGGGAAAGTCCTGCTCAGCCCCTGCTGCCCTGGAATGGAGCGTGTTCAGCATAGGTGGTGGATATAAAAGGCCTGGGGAGGTTAAGCCTCCCCTGGCGCAGCCACTGAGGACCCGCTCCCGGATGCCTGGACCATGGCAGCCCCGCCTGTGCTCCGTCTCTTCCCCTCCTCTCCACCCCCCTCACCAGATGTCCCCGTTGCTCACCACGTCCCTCCTCTCCTCCACCCCCATGAGGCCCCCCCAGCCGCAATGTCCCTAAGGACGGTGGGGGGCCTCGCAGTGGAGGGGGGTGGAGAAGAGGAGTAACATGGCGGGCACCTCACAAGGGACAGGGTGGAGAAGAGGAAAGATGTGAAGAGCAGTGGCGGGGGGGGGCGAGCGTGGAGGGGGTCTGGGGCAGAGCAGGGGTGGAGTGTGGGCGGGACTGTGGCGGAAGAGGCAGGGCCACAGGAGGAAGAGGTGGGACAGGGTGCTAGCCACCCAAAGGGGAAGCTTCACCTGCCGCCCATGATGTTCAGCTTATCTGTGGAGATGGTATTTGTGCAATCTGATTGACACACATGAGCGGATCTAACACCGGAGCTGTGTGGAGAACATGAAATGCAATTACCCAAGAATTCCAATATTTCAAAAGTTGGGTTTGCTCCAGTTTGGAATAAAAACCAAACCAGCTCTATTTAACATGCTCCGTGCAGATGAACTCTTCAGAGAATTTAGCCGCTAAACTAACAAAACTATTGAGCAGGTACAAACAGATTTTTCAAAGGTTTATAACTTGACCAAATTTGGGCAGATTTTCATGCAGATAGCAAGAAACATATCACCGCTACCAGGGAGACTCCACTCTCTAACTCTGAGTTCCTGCTCCAAGGCATGGAGGGGTTAGACCAGGGGTGGCCAACCTGAGCCTGAGAAGGAGCCAGAATTTACCAATGAGTCACAGCAATATGTCATCAGCCCCCCATCAGCTTCCCCCCGTTGCTTCCAGCGCCTCCCACCCACCAGCAGCCCTGCCAATCAGCTCCTCTCCCTTCCTCCCCGCACCTCCCGATCAGCTGTTTCGTGGTGTGCAGGAGGCTCTGGGGGGAGGGGGAGGAACGAGGGCATGGCAGGCTCAGGGGAGGGTGCGGGAAGGGGTGGAGTGGAGTGGGGGCCAGGCCTGTGGCAGAGCCAGAAGTTGAGCAGTGAGCACCTCCCGGCACATTGGAAAGTTGGCGCCTGTAGCTCCAGCCCCAGCGTCGGTGCCTATACAAGGAGCCGCATATTAACTTCTGAAGAGCCGCATGTGGCTCCGGAGCCACAGGTTGGCCACCCCTGGGCTAGACCTTCTCAACAAAACCATTGTAGGTAGGTAGGTAGGTAGGTAGGTAGATAAAAACATTTCCCCCAACCTGGTTCTCTGAAATGACCCAACTGCTTTAGATTAAACTTCTCCCCTACCACCCTGTCTCTTCCCCCATCAAAAAGAAAAAAGAAAAGAGAATTATATTTTGGTTTGAGACAAGAAGACAGCTGGAAGTTCCAAAGAACCTGGCTCAGCAATTAAGGTGGCTGACAAGCCTTTGTTTTCTGTGGCATATGAATTGTTCCTGCTACTTGTGCAATCCATTCTTTAAATATCCACAAACAATTTCATTGTCACTTCATTACCTACAGAGGAATGACAGTGGTTCAATTCTTGATCACTTTATTAAGTCTGAGTCAATGTTTTAATTTAAATTTGCTTCAAGACATGATTCTATTCATACTGCATGCAGCATCATTAACATTTATTTAAATTATGGAGCTCTTACAGCAACCATTCTTAACAATGCCCATTCAGTAATCAACCAGAATACGGAAGTACACTGAATACTCTTTTTTGCAGTGTCTATGGACTAATCTTAATTTAGGTTAGACGGTTTTAATTTTTAAACTAAAGATATCATCTTCATCCCTGATTGTGCAGTTTCCCCTCACCCTCTCGTGTTTTGGGACTTATGATGATCATATAAGGTTCTGCTTATACCAGGATATTGACTAGTTGCTACCAACCTTCACCAACGGGTCCCCCCCCCAAAACCAGTGATAAAAATGGCCTCACTGCCACCAAAAACAGTACAAACTCATTTCAGCAACATTACAGGAAATGTTCTTGAGACTCAGTGGTGCTGAAGAATGCTTTCTTGCATTGGCTCTAGCAGTTAATTTTCAGTACTGGTTCAGGAGGATGCACTACTAATTACAGTCAATTTCCTAGTGTAGATGGAGCTTAAAATGGAAGGAAGGTCAGGTTACCTTTCTCTAAAAGCATCAGGCAAGATATCGGACTTGATGATGAGGGTGTTCCAAAATGACACATCCTGGGTTCAGAGAATTAAAGATGACAAGCAAAGGGAGAGGTAGGTGGAAGGGATCGGAGTGGCTACACCTCTTTTGATTATTAATGGAGTAAAGAAAACCAAAACGTTTCTCAAAAAAAGAAAAAAGAGTAGGGAGTGGGAAGGAGACTGAGGTGTGAGCTTGAGTTTCTGTTTTGTTTTTTTAAACACATTCCCAAAAAGAAATTAGGGATTCAATTTGAGAAGGAAGAAACACAAACTGCTGAAAACTAAAAACCACTGTTCATTTACAACAGCGAATGATAACAGATATTCAAGCATATGTCCACTCAACAAATGTCCACTCAAAAATCATACATCATTAATCATGGAGTCTTTGGAGTAGGTGTTTATTCTTCCAATGGAATATCCTTTACAGAACTGACGTGTTTTAAAAAAACTATGCTCACTTTGCCAGTACTTCTTGCCAGGTTACACAATGGAATTAGACAAGTCTATACTTATACAGGGTCTTTCATACTCCAGGGAACCCAAAGTGAATTATATTAGCAAGTTTGAGGGGTTTTGCACAAGTGTAACTCCACTGAGTTTAACAGACTTATTACTGATTTATTCCAGAATGAGATCAGAATGAGGTCCTTTAATTGTAAACTATATTTAAAGATAATGACTGAACATAATCACAGAAACACTTTGACCCTTCTAACTGACAGGCAGTAACATAATCTAGTGGATAATATACTGGAATAGAAATCAGGAGAGCTAAGCTCCATTTCTAGTCGTGTTATTCCTTGACTTTAGCAAAGCTTTTGATACGGTCTCCCACAGTATTCTTGCCAACAAGTTAAAGAAGTATGGGCTTGATGAATGGACTATAAGGTGGATAGAAAGCTGGCTAGATCGTTGGGCTCAACAGGTAGTGATCAATGGCTCCTTGTCTAGTTTGCTTGGGCAGCCGGTATCAAGCAGAGTGCCCCAAGGGTCGGTCCTGGGGCCAGTATTAGAGGATTGGGCCAAAAGTAATCTGATGAGGTTCAACAAGGATAAGTGCAGAGTCCTGCACTTAGGATGGAAGAATCCCATGCACCACTACAGACTAGGGACCGAGTGGCTAGGCAGCAGTTCTGCAGAAAAGGACCTAGGGGTTACAGTGGACGAGAAGCTGGATATGAGTCAAGAGTGTGCCCTTGTTGCCAAGAAGGCGAACAGCATTTTGGACTGTATAAGTAGGAGCATTGCCAGCAGATCAGAGCGGTGTGTGCTCTGAGTCCACAGGTGCTGTGGGCAGAGATTACAGCAGCCATGAGCCAAGCAGCAGCAGCAGACAGAATGAAGATGGCTGCATGTGGAAGCTGTGGTATGTATATGGTCCTGGCAGGGGAGCTGGAACACAGGTATGTGTGTATGAAGTGTCGCCTGATAGTGTTACTGGAGGAAAAGATTAAGGGGCTGGAGATGCAGGTAGAGACCCTGGTGGAGTTTAGGCGGGGGTTTGAGCAGCTGATGGAGGACAGGCAAGGGGGGACTGAAGGAGAATGCCCTATGGTGGAGGTAGAGGCAGAGGCAGAGGACGGTGAGAGGGGAATGGAAGGGGGAGAACATGGGAGGTGGAAGCATGTGACTGTGAGAAGCAGGCCAAGGAAAAGAAGGGCCAGTGAGGGGGGAATAGAACTCAGGAATAGGTTCGAGTGTCTAGATAGCGAGGTGGAGGGACAGCAGGTGGCGACTGAAGGTGGGAGGGTGAGGAAGAAGAGAAGAGCTGCTAGTCCAAGAGAGAGAGGGGAGGAGTTGATGGAGACAGCACCAATTCTGGGCCTCGGGAGGATTCAGGAAGGCATAAGGGGGAGCATAAGGGAAGATAGGAACAGGCACAGGTCAGGACTAGAGGGATCGGAGACTAGATTACTAGATCGCACTGTTGCCAGGCGACGGCAGGTGTATGTAATTGGAGACTCTTTACTGAGGAGATTGGATAGGCCTGTGACCAGGGCGGACCCGGAGAACAGAAGGGTGTGCTGTCTACCGGGCGCAAAGATACGCGATGTGGACCTGCGGTTGAAAAGGATCCTAAAAGGAGCAGGTAAGAACCCCTTGATAATCCTTCATGTAGGAACGAATGACACGGCTAGGTTCTCTTTAGAGAGGATCAAGGGAGATTATGCCAGGCTGGGGAAGACGCTCAAGGAGATAGAGGCTCAGATTATCTTTAGTGGGATTCTGCCTGTTCCGAGGGAAGGGCAGCAAAGGGCTGATAGAATTGTGAGAATAAATAGTTGGCTAAGGGAGTGGTGCTATAAGGAGGGCTTTGGGATGTATGGCCACTGGGAGGCTTTCGGGGACAGACACCTGTTCTCGAGGGATGGGCTTCACCTGAGTAGGGAAGGAAATAGACTTCTGGGAGGGAGGCTGGCTCATCTTATCAAAAGAGCTTTAAACTAGGAAGTTTGGGGAGACGGTTGGGAGATGCACAGTTAATCTCCACGCCAGATTCCAGTATGGAGAAGGTGAGTAAAATGAGAGGAGACATAGCTGGGGAGATGAGATTGGACATAGGAAGGACAGGGGGGATGGACACAAGGAGGCCCGCAACATATAATGCTCCTAATGGGAGAGAGGCTAAACGACAAACATTAGGGTGTCTATACACCAATGCCAGAAGCCTAGGTAATAAAATGGAGGAATTGGAGCTCTTGGTCCAAAAGCTGAAACCAGATATCGTAGGAATAACTGAAACGTGGTGGAATGGCAGTCACGACTGGAACACAGGTATGGAGGGGTATGCGCTGTATAGGGAAGACCGGAACAAAGGTAAAGGTGGGGGGGTGGCATTGTATGTCAATAGTGAAATAAGCTGTAAAGAAATAATAGTTGATGGATTAGACAACACAGAGTCCGTCTGGGCAATACTCACACTGGGTAATAGGACTACAAGAGCCTCTCCGGGGATAGTGCTTGGAGTGTGGTATAGACCGCCGGGATCGACCCAGGATATGGATAAGGAACTATTTAATGTGCTTAGAGAAGTAATTACTAATAGAAACTGTGTAATTATGGGGGACTTTAACTTCCCGGAAATAGATTGGGGAACAAACGCTAGTAGCAATAATAGGGCTCAGATGTTCCTAGATGTGCTTGCTGATCAATTCCTCCAGCAAGTGGTAGCTGAACCGACGAGGGGGGAGGCCATTTTAGATTTGATTCTGGTAAGTAGTGAGGACCTCGTTGAGGAAGTGGTAGTAGGGGACAATTTGGGCTCCAGTGATCATGAGCTAATTCGGTTTAAAATACAGGGAAGGAGTAACAGAATTAAGTCAAAGACTAGGGTTTATAATTTTAAAAAGGCCAATTTTAACAAATTAAGGGGACTGGTAAGGGAAGTGGATTGGGCAAACGTATTAATGGATTTAAAGGCAGAAGAAGCCTGGGATTACTTTAAGTTAAAGATGCATGAGCTGTCGGAGGCCTGTATTCCAATAAAGGGAAAAAGATTACTAAGCAAGAGATTTAGACCGAGCTGGATGAGCGACCGACTCAAAGGGGCGATTAGGAAAAAACAGAAAGCGTACAAAGAGTGGAAGAGGGGAGGGATCAGTAAGGAAATGTACCTAAGTGAAGTCAGAGAATGTAGAGATAGAGTGAGAAAGGCCAAAGGCTGTGTAGAGTTGGACCTAGCGAGGGGAATTAAAAGCAATAGTAAGAGGTTTTACAGCCACATAAATAGGAAGAAAGCAAAGAAAGAAGAAGTGGGACCGCTGAAGACTATTGCCGGAGAGGAGATTAAAGACAATCTAGGCATGGCGCAATATCTCAATGAATATTTTGCATCGGTGTTTAATGAGGCCAATGAAGGGATTAGGGATACTAGCACCACTACAGAGGGGCATTCAGAATGGGGGATTACCGTATCCGAGGTAGAAACAAAACTTGATCACCTTAATGGGGCTAAGTCGGGAGGACCGGACGATCTTCATCCGAGAATATTGAAGGAATTGGCGCGGGAAATAGCAGGCCCGCTAGCGATAATATTTAATGAATCTGTAAACTCGGGGGTGGTCCCGTTAGACTGGAGAATAGCTAATGTGGTTCCTATTTTCAAGAAAGGGAAAAAAAGTGATCCGGGTAACTACAGGCCTGTTAGTTTAACATCTGTAGTGTGCAAGGTGTTAGAGAAAATTCTGAAAGAGAAACTAGTTGAGGACCTGGAGGTTAGTGGCAATTGCGATAAATTACAACATGGTTTTACGAAGGGCAGATCGTGCCAAACGAATCTGATCTCCTTCTTTGAGAAAGTAACGGATTTATTAGATAAGGGGAATGCGGTGGACCTAATATACCTGGATTTCAGTAAAGCGTTTGATACTGTACCCCATGAGGAATTATTGGTTAAACTGAAAAACATGGGGATCGATATGAAAATCCAGAGGTGGATAAGGAATTGGTTAATGGGGAGAATGCAGCGGGTCGTATTAAAGGGTGAACTGTCAGGTTGGAGGGAGGTTACTAGTGGAGTGCCTCAAGGTTCGGTTTTGGGACCCATTTTATTTAATCTATTTATAACTGACCTCGGAACCGATTGCAAGAGTGGGCTGATAAAGTTTGCGGATGATACGAAGGTGGGAGGCGTTGCAAATTCGGAGGAGGATAGGGATATCCTGCAGGGAGACTTGAATGAGCTTGTGAATTGGAGTATCAGAAATAGGATGAAATTTAATAGTGAAAAGTGTAAGGTGATGCATTTGGGGATGACTAATAACAATTTTAGTTACAAGATGGGGACGCATTGGTTAGAAGTAACGGAAGAGGAGAAGGACCTAGGGGTCCTTGTAGACCGCAGGATGACTATGAGTCGACAATGTGACGTGGCGGTGAAAAAAGCCAATGCTGTCTTGGGATGCATTAGGCGAGGTATATCTAGTAGGGATAAGGAGGTCCTGCTTCCGTTGTACAAGGCACTGGTGAGACCTCATTTGGAATACTGTGTGCAGTTCTGGTCTCCCATGTTTAAAAAAGATGAACTCAAACTGGAACGGGTGCAGAGAAGGGCCACTAGGATGATCAGAGGAATGGAAAACCTGTCGTATGAAAGGAGACTAGAGGAGCTTGGGTTGTTTAGTCTGACAAAGCGAAGGCTGAGAGGGGATATGATTGCTATCTTTAAATATATTAGAGGGATTAATACAAGGGAGGGAGAAGAATTATTCCAGCTTAGTACTAACGTAGATACGAGAACGAATGGATATAAACTGGCCGTGGGGAAGTTCAGGCTTGAAATTAGACGAAGGTTTCTGACCGTCAGAGGGGTGAAATATTGGAACGGCCTTCCGAGGGAAACGGTGGGGGCGAGGGACCTGTCTGGTTTTAAGATTAAGTTAGATAAGTTTATGGAGGGAATGGTTTAATGGTAAAACATAGTAGTCAAGGAAAACCAAGCAATGGTAGGTAAATAGCATAATGGCTAAAAGGGGTCAGGATGGAGACTCTTGCCTATATGCTCGGGGTCTTACTGATCGCCATATTTGGGGTCGGGAAGGAATTTTCCTCCAGGGCAGATTGGCTGAGCCTCTGGAGGTTTTTCGCCTTCCTCCGCAGCATGGGGCAGGGATCTCTAACAGGAGGGTCTCTGCCGATTGAGGTCACTAATAACAGGATTGGGGACTTCAGCAGCAGAGTCCAGGGAAGGGGTAGGGAAGGTTTTATGGCCTGCAGCATGCAGGGGGTCAGACCAGATGATCATAATGGTCCCTTCTGACCTTAAAGTCTATGAGTCTATGAGATCGAAGGACGTGATCATTCCCCTCTATTCGGCATTGGTGATGCCTCATCTGGAGTATTGTGTCCAGTTTTGGGCCCCACACTACAAAAAGATGTGGAAAAATTGGAAAGAGTCCAGCGGAGGGCAACAAAAATTATTAGGGGGCTGGAGCATATGACTTATGAGGAGAGGCTGAGGGAACTGGGATTATTTCGTCTGCAGAAGAGAAGAATGAGGGGGGATTAGATAGCTGCTTTCAACTACCTGAAAGGGGGTTCCAAAGAGGATGGATCTAGGCTGTTCTCAGTGGTACCAAATGACAGAACAAGGAGCAATGGTCTCAAGTTGCAATGGAGGAGATCTAGGTTGGATATTAGGAAACACTATTTCACTAGGAGGGTGGTAAAGCACTGGAATGGGTTACCTAGGGAGGTGGTGGAATCTCCTTCCATAGAGGTTTTTAAGGTCAGGCTTGACAAAGTCCTGGCCGGGATGATTTAGTTGGGGATTGGTCCTGCTTTGTGCAGGGGTTGAACTAGATGACCTCCTGAGGTCCCTTCCACCCCTGATATTCTATGATTCTGGCTCTACTGTATGACCTTGGGCAAGTCACTTTACCTATTTGTGCCTCTGTTTCTCATTTCCCCTTCCAGCTTTTTGTCTGTCTTGTCTATTTCAATTGAAAGCTCCTGGAGGCAGGATATGTCTTCTTAACATGTTTGGTCAGCACCTAGATAATGCAGTCCCCCCGCTCAGACGGGGTATGTAGATGCTATAAATACAAATGCAAACAATAACAAAGTCAGAAAATATTTTTTATTTTGACTAAGTAGAATTTTAGAGCTCATAGAAGCAAGAGTCCAAAATCCTGCTCATACTACAAAAATGCTACTAAATTACAACACAGCAATAATCAATATGGTCAAAACACTATTTAGTGTGGCAGGAGGCTATGATTTTCAAAGCCACGTAATGCATTTAGTCACACAACTTCCATTAGTTTCTGAATTTACTGTGATTAAAGAACACCCTACACTGCAAGGCCACACTGCTTTAACTTGTCAGGCACCACCATGTTGTAACTGGGTCCCGCAACACAATGGCTTTTTCTCATGGAGATGGGACCTATTGCAGTATCTTGACCTTGATACAGGCAAGCACTGTGCAAACTTTGCCCACATAGCCTCATCAATGGCTCTACACTGACCGAGCGTACTCCTGCCTACCAGGGGCCTCTGTTGAGCAGACACTTTTTGCAGTTCTGTGATAAATGAGGAATAAGATAAAACTAAGTCACGTGAAAAATATTTATCCTGGCTCTGAACTCCAATTTCTGGGGTTAAAACACTCAGCGTGCTGCTGACCCTGCGCATGGACTAGGTTTACATAAAATACTTACTATTCCAATAGAAACGATGTTTTTATTATTAAACCACCAGCATGAGGGCAGGAAAGAAGTCCGTTAACAATGGGCTAAATCATACTCATTTTATTCATGTGAGTAATCTCATTTAAACTTGCATGACTATTTACCTAAGCAAGTAAGAAGAGCAAGATCTGACGAATGTATTACAATGGCATTCCCATTCTGCCATTGTTTTGTGAGCAGATTATGCAAATTTTCACAGGTGCAGTGACCTTCTGCTACAGATTTTAAAATGTAAATTATATTAAAATCAGATGTTTTAAATATAAATTGTTTATAGAAAGCATTTGCACTATATTATGAGAATTCAAATTCCTGTCCTGGCTAGGTTTCTTTCTAGAGAACAAACAATTGTATACTAACAATAACAAATAGTTTCTTCATAGTTTTTTTCCTTTAATTCATCTTCAGCATATTTCCATTAACTCTTAAAATAAATCAGCCAATAAAAATGTTACTTCAAATACCATTTCCTTAATGGAATATATTTGATAATCTGGAGAGGTTGGAATTTGTCTAATTTTCATTAGAACCACGAGACATGTGCTCTGGTATGCACAGCAGGAAATACAGATTTAAATTCATTATCTTTTCTGAGAAATAGAGTCTGACAAGCATGTAATAACAACAAAAAACAATTGGTAAAATCCAGTGGGAAAACACCCTTAGTTTCCAGAAACAAAACTTTACTTGTCAACAGTTATGGCAGGGTTCCAAGAATTTGCCATGGCAAGACCTGCAGGCATTGTCTTTAACTAACCCTCAAAACTGCAGATTGCTGCCAGTTTTTAGCACAATGAAATCAAAGGCACATAGAAACAAAAACAATTCAGTACCATGTACTATATTAATAACTTGCCTCATTGGATTTCTTGTTGGCAAGGGTGGGAGGTGGTTGTTTTGTCACAAATAGTTTAATGATGATTCTCCTAGAAATATAACCTTTAAAAACTTTTTAAGGCATCATAAATTCAGCACATGCTGGGAGAGCATGACCAAATTCAGAGATAAGTAACTAGATGCAGCTCCATACCCTTTAATGGAGCTGCACCAACTCACATTAGCTCTGAATGTGGCCCAGTATGTCAAAATACTTCCATACTACTACATACAGTTAATCCCTTTAATATTAAGCAATTACACATCTCCTTCATTAAGTTTTTTGAAATAGGATATTTGTTGGATTTAGAGCCAACACTGGACCAAGCCGTGCCTTCATTTAGGGCATGCAGTCTCAATACTACTTGTGTCTGTACTACATGTGGGGGGAAAGCAGGAGAATTAGCTGTAGGATCCAGCTAGTCTTCACTATCCTTCTGCACAGTCAAACCAGGTGCCCAGCACTGTCATATATGTTCTGGCGTCAACAGGAGTGTCAGTCAGGAGAAATATCACAGGATTTCTCCATATGCAGATATCTTCTCTCATCTCTCCAATCCTGTATTTCCACCCCAGATTCTCTCCCACGGTTGCTAATACATTCATTACATTGAGCTGTTTCCCATAGATGTGCTCTGAATGTTAGTCAAGTTCATTTTCCCAAGTTTCCCACGATA
Organism: Chrysemys picta bellii; assembly: GCF_011386835.1. Lineage (NCBI taxonomy): Eukaryota > Metazoa > Chordata > Testudines > Emydidae > Chrysemys > Chrysemys picta. The sequence goes on from NC_088793.1 coordinate 195,350,846, forward strand.
CAGAGGCGGTTTTCAAATATTTGGCAGGTTGTGCCTCATGTAAATTATTTATTTGAGCGTAACAGCTTTCTTAAGAGAGTCAGCATTAAGGCAAATTAGATGCAATGGCCTGTCCATCCCCTTTTTCTTACCTTGTGAATGTGGCAAATGACCCCCTGAATAAAAAGCGAACATCTTATTCAGAAATCACAACACACTTAATCAACCTAGTAGGTTTTTAACCTGTTCTCTTGTTTTTTTAATCCATTGGGGGTATTACAATTAAAGGTTTACTTTATTCTATTTCTACAGTAGCTCACAAAATTGTTTTGATTTGGCCCCTTACTGAGCTGTGATTCATGTTTAAAAGTGAAAAGAAAAGGCGTTTATTTGCAGGGAAGAACGGATTTTTTAGATAACTACAATGAAATACATGTCAGGTTTGCCACCAGTAAATTCAAAAGGGATATCATCACTTAATGCTCAGAAGTTTTTCTAGAGAATAAGATTGTTTGGAATCTTTTTTTTTTATCCTGATTTATACAGCTATTTGATCATGGAAAGAGAGATTGCCCTGGTTACATCACTGGATATTCAATGGATGTGTGCGCGCAAATTTTTTTTCTTCAAGTTGTTCTGGTTTCTTTAACCTTCCAAAAGAAGAGGTTACATAGGCTGCAGAGCAGCAAGGTGGATAACTAACTTCTGTTAACTACCAAGATCTGTAAGCATTTCTGAAATTTCAGACAAAAATAGCCCCATTACACCTTTCCTGCCTTTCTAATCGTCAGGGCCGGCTCTGGCTTTTATGCCGCCCCAGGCAAAAAAGCCGTGGGCTGCCCCCCCCCCCGCGGGGGGACGGAGGGGGGAGGGCGGCCGGAGCCCCCGGGGGGAGGGCGGCCGGAGCCCCCGGGGGGAGGGCGGCGAGCCCCGGCGGGGGCTCCGCTCTCCCCCTGGCGGCCGGGGGGAGGGCGGCAGGAGCCCTGGGAGGAGGGCGGTGAGCCCCGGCGGAGGCTCCGCTCTCCCCCCGGCGGCCAGAGCGCAGGGAGCAGGGCGCCGGGGGGAGGTCCGCGAGCCCGGCCGTGGCCCCGCTCTCCCCGGGGGCCGGAGCGCCGCGCCGCCCCCCTCCAGGTGCCGCCCCAAGCACGAGCTTGGTAGGCTGGTGCCTGGAGCCGGCCCTGCTAATCGTATTACTAAGTATGATTTCATACACACTCCTTACAATAGTCCCCATCTCTGCATGGGGAAGAAAACAAATCCTTTCCCACATATCACTGCTATCCTTCCCTACTCTTCCACTTTCCCAATGTAGCTGATAATTACTCCTCCATAACCTTCTAACGCATGATCATTTATTTATTTATTTGGACTCCTTAACCTGAAGCTTTCACTGATTTTTTTTTTTTTTTTTTTAATGTTAACACTAGATCATAATACTGTTGCTGTCTGGATTGATTCACACAGGCTGAGACATTTTTAGGTCAAGACTAGCCCGCAACGGAATGCGAAAGAGCTTGCTATTATATTTAAAAATCCTCTAAAGTGGCCACATTTTTTCTCCATCCTGCCTCTAACCATCAGTCTGTCTTGCATTTCTGACAGTTTTAAACTGGCACTTCAGGGAAGCAGTGCCCCCTAAAGTTACCCACTTCAGGAAGTGCCAATTCACTGTGACATGAAGAGTTGTTTTGGTGACAGAGGAGGGAAGAAGGACTGATTAAAATAGACAACCACCAGGTGAACAACAATCTGAGACCCTCTGCTGTGGTCACAAATAGTATTTCCTGCAAACCTACCAATCAAGACTCAAAACTGTAGCAAAAAATAAAACTTTCTTTAAATGAAGGATGAGTCCCTATGGCTTATCTGTTTGGATCAACTTAAAGTTCCTCTTATGTGCTTTACACCAAATGATCAACAATTCAAAACAGAATGCTCTCCACCTACTACTAAGGTTAATTATAGCTAGGTCTCTACAAATGCTGTCTGCATATTTGGTGAAAAGTTTAAGGAGAGAGCTTTCCTGAGAGGACATAAACTATGGACAGGTGAGAGACAGAGCATGCGTGCGCAAACGAAGGGAGAGAAAAATGAAATGCACATACATACTGAACAGTTATTACTGTAAGGGTCACAAATGAGGATGTTAAAATTTGAAATGCTTTGTCTATCCGAGATAGTACTCAACTGAGCAATCTCCATAAACTTAATTTCTAGCTTTGCTATCAGTTCTCCCACAGTTTACATCGATCGCCGGTGACAGTTTAAGAGAGGGTTTTGTGCTGCATTCCCACTATTTCTTTAATGTATATACTGTACATGGGTGACTGGTTCCCACAGCCATTTTATTTATTAAAAAACGGAAACACTATTTCTATGGTTCTGTATAACCAGAGGACATATTTTCTGTAGGCCTTTTAAAATCATATTATACTATATGATTCAGTCCAAAACTATTTATAGTTCAATATTCCCCATCCCCATGGAGGAGCTATATTTGAGATTTAAAATATTAAACAAATTGAGACCATTTGTAGCACTACCTCTTAAAAATGAAGGGAAGGCAGAGATAAAATGCACAAGAGCAAAAACAGATTTAGACAGAGCAGAAGAAACACCGGGTGAGAGACAGAAGAAAACTCTAGGGAACGAACTAAGAGTTGGGAAGTGACAGCAAGAGGAAGCAGTGGAGCTTGCTATATGATCTGTCTTGCTCCAAAAAGGTCATGTGACTGCCCTTACTTCTCCTTCCCTCTCTCCTCCTTGAGAAATAAAATAATAAGCACTCCATTTATCAGGTTTCTCCAAGCATTTCGGGGAAATTACTTGCTGCTCTGGACTGCTGCTCAATGTCTAATCTGGTTTCACTCAGTACAGCTAAAAATAGAAGTTAGGTCAGCTCATATTTTGAAGACATGAGGGAAAGAAAGTTTTAGTCCTCTCTAAATTTATCATGAGGCAGTGATTAATTGGGGTCATTCTTGGAAATTATTACTGTGTTATTTTGCATGTTAGTGTTCTCCCAACAAATGAAATTGGACAAAGTATAAGCTCCTACATAGTGATTTCCTCTCTGTTACTTAAATTACAGCAAAGACAATGAACAAACACTTCATTTTCCTGCATCCTTCAATCATTGTCAATTCTTGCTCAAAACACCTCATCAGTCAGGACAGGAAATTAACTCTCCATCTTTGCCACTCAAGGTGTTCAGCTTTCTAAAAAGAAGAACACGTCTGCTAGAGACCACCTTCCCAACTCAAAATGCTGCTGATCATATTTTAAATAGAGTTATAGGCTGCAAGTGAGATCAGGCCATCAATCAACGCAGCTATAATTGCAACCAACTACCATCACCAGAGCGCAACAATCCATTCCTCCTCTAGTACCTTCAAGCTCCTATCAGTCATGTTGACATACATCATGCCATGGAGCCAATTCTGGCTCCCTATCCGGCTTTCCCACATTCTGCATCTGTATAGCTCTGGGCAACAGCCAGCGCACTGCTAATCAGTTGGGAATGGGACAGGAAGAAAGGAGGAGTTCTTGTAGGTGCTACCATCATCATCTTCAGCCTGAAGCTGCCACCTTCCATAGCAATTGAGAGGTCAGAAAGCAAGAGGAGGCAAAGAGAAAATATGGGGGATTGGAGAGGAAGAGAGCAAACAAATGGAAATAAGAGGGAAGGGAGAGCATGAAGGAAGAAAACAAGGTGTTGTGTTGAGCAAAACTGTGTGTGTGTTTGGGGGGGGGGGAATTTGTTGTATTATATTATCACTTCTATACAGACTTTACTAAAGACACTCTACACACACACACACACACACAGGACCTAATTCTTGTGTCCAGGCAAGCTGGGCTCCAGAAAGGCTGCAAGGGTGCAGTGGGGTAAAAGGTAGCTTTAAGCCACATATGCTTTCCCCGATGCTCAGAGCTACTGCAGCCTGTTAGCCCCCCTGTGTAACATGTACCCCTGAAGCTGTTCTTCTACCCTACACCCACTAGTTATGTTAGCCAGGGCTTGTTGGAGTAAGCAGTACTCCAGCCATGTCACATACTGGGTCAGGAGATCTTGAGGGGAGTGATGAACAGGGGCGGCTCCAGGCACCAGCGCACCAAGCGGGTGCCTGAGGCAGCAAGCTGCGGGGGGCGGCCTGCCAGTTGCCGTGAGGCCAGAGCAGAGGACAGGATGTGGCCCACTGTATGTGTAAAATAAGTATTAGTATTTCTTAGAAATTACAGCACTGTAATAAATTCTAAGAAACACTTAAAAGAAAGTTAATATAAAGATTGTGAAGTGTCAGTACAATCAGCTGAAGGAAGATTGCAGTCGAGCGTAAGCAGAGAGTGTCCTTAATAAAGCCTGTATAGAAGTGATAATACAATAAGCAATAACGCAAATATTTTTTACTTGTTACCTGTCTAGCCTTGACTTTCTATAGATCTATGAAGTGCCATGCACACTTATAAATAATAAGTTGCTGGCCTTTGCTTTGAGAATGTGAATCTCAAAGAACAGGTGGTTTTGGTCCTTGCACTTAAAAAATGCCTCTGGGTAAGAATTTCCAAACCACTTGATGCTGGATAGAATCTTAACTAACTATTCTTAGATGGGTCCTTTCACATAGTATCTGAGCATACGAGATTTTTACCTGCCTCAGAATAGCCAATAACTTGATGGTTGGAGCACTCACTGGGGATGTGGGAGGTCCAGATTCAAGAGCCTGCTATGTCTGATTTCAAGCATGAACTTATATTATTAAAAAAGAGTTAAAATAAATTCTAATCATCCATCGTAATGATTAAATCTTTTAAAAAAACACTTAACTACCTCACATATTACAATAAATAAACAAGCAGCAGCCATTCTGACTTTAATGAAGCTCATCCAGAAACAGAGGGATACATTCAAGATGAATCTTAGGTCTGGACTACACTACAGATCTATATCAGCCTAACTATGTCGCTCGGGGATGTGAAAATTCCACACCCTGAGCGATGTAGTTATACCGACTTAACCCCAATGTAGACAGCGCTATGTCGGTGGGAGAGCATCTCCCACAGATAAGCTACCGCCTCTTAGGGAGGTGGATTAACAATGTTGATGGGAGAGCTCTCTCCCGTTGGCACAGAACATCTTATTTAAAGCACTGCAGCTGAGCCAATGCAGCGTTTTAAGTGTAGACTTGCCCTCAGTTTTAAAAAGAGACGCAAAAGTCTCAGCGGAATGAACTCTTTTCCAATTACTCTAAAAAAGCAGCCTGATTTCACAGGTGTCTCATGAACGAGAATGGACAGAATCCATATCCCACATCTGACTTTTTTTTGAAATTCCCAAGTCAAAACGACAGATCCAGTCCCACAGCACTTGTTAACTTATCACCAACAGTAACCTTATAGACTACAACTAATAAAGATGTATAAAAAGGAACCATTTTAATTTTCATAAATACCCTAAAAAAAAGAAAATGGAGAGCTAACAGCCATTACATCATATATACTTTAACACATTCGATAGTAAAGCAACTTTACTCTCAATCGTTAGCTAGTTTAACCTTTCAAAGCCAAAGCATATGTATTAAAAACAAATACACCTCTACCTAGATATAACGCTGTCCTCGGGAGCCAAAATAATCTTACCGCATTACAGGTGAAACCGTGTTATAGCGATCTTGCTTTGATGCACCGGAGTGCACAGTCCCTGTCTCCCCCACCCCCCGGAGCATTGCTTTACCGCATTATATCCGAATTCATGTTATATCGGGTCACGTTATATCGGGTAGAGGTGTATTTCCACCCTTTAAGTTTTCTCAATGGTGACTGAATTAGATAACAATACTTGCATACAAAAAAATCAATGAAGAAAGTTGTCACTTAATGTCAAACTTCTGAATGAGAGAGGGTACCCAAAAAAGATCCAGATAACAATAAAAGATGTTTACAACTTAAGAGTACAACACTTAGCTCTACAGTGTGTGTGTGTGTGTGTGTGTGTGTGTGTGTGTGTGTGTGTGTGTGTGTGTGTGTGTGTGTGTGTGTGTGTGAGAGAGAGAGAGAGAGAGAGAGAGAGAGAGAGAGAGAGAGATTATATATATGGAATCATAGACAGATATCATCATCCGATTATTTTATCCAAAGTGACAGGAAAAACCCAAAATAAGAAGAAACTGTACTGTGTTATTTGCAGGTCAAATCTTTCCGGCTTTGGATAAGACTTATTTCATAATGCTGGGAATTATATAAGAGAGGCAGGTAGGAGTTTCATATATTACTGTGTTTTAAAATAATCTGACAGTAGAACCCTCCTCACGCTTGAGCTCAATAAAAACAGCAAGAGAAAAATGACAAAATCCTCTTGCTTCTAAAGGGAAAGTGCATCCTGAGACGTGTTTAATGAGGTATTTCAACCACCAAGCAGCTCAACCATCATCTTTCCGAGACAAGAGCTGTAAAGCTTTATCCCTTGGAGGCCAAGCTAGGGAAGGGCTGAAGAAGAATAGCGAGGATATAGATAAAGGCAAAGAATTCCACTCCTCATTCTCTCCAACATGGCGGAGACACTAGAGTTTAATCACCTTATCTATGTAATGCCAAAGGTGTGATTGACTCTTTAGAGACAAACAAAAGGGTGTGGTCCCTGCCACAAAAGAGCTTTTGATGTTTATCACTTATTTGACATGGATTTCAACAGGACTGACTAGACAGCTCATGTTGATTAAGTTCTTGAACATGAACAGCCCATTTGCCCAAGGAACTAGAAAAATCTGTCTGGCAGACACTTATCCTAGTAGATCCTTTAGAGCTTCACTGTTGCGATTCTGAGATTTAAAGTAGTACTAGCAACACAAACATTACTAACCTTGTTCACAAGGATTCTGGACTAGAAGGCAAAAGGTGAAATTCTTGGAGGAGTTAGTTAAAGAAGTTACAAAGACAAGGGCTTGTCTACACTTAAAATGATACACAGCGCACCTGTACCTCAGGCCTTGGCTACACTGGCGCTGTAGAGCACTGCAACTTGCTGCGCTTAGGGGTGTGAAAACGCCCCCCCCCCGCGAGCGCAGTGAGTACAGCGCTGTAAAGCGCCAGTGTAATCAGAGCCTGCAACGCTGCACGCTCCCTCGCAGCGCTGCACGCTACTCCCCTCGGAGAGATGGAGTACATACAGCGCTGCGAGAGCTCTCACAGCGCTGGCGGCGCGACTACACTTGCGCTTCACAGCGCTGCCGTGGCAGCGCTGTGAATTCCCGAGTGTAGCCAAGGCCTCAGCGAAGACACTGCTTACACTGATGGGAAGAGTTCTCCCAGCAGCATAGGTAACACACCTCCCCGAGAGGTAGTAGCTGTCTACACCAGGGGTTAGGATAATTTAACTGCATGGCAGTTATACTGACCTAATTCCCTAGTGTAGACCAGGCCCTAGACACTAAAAATCATGGTCTTAATAAAGATACTAGATTTATGGTTTATTACAGCAATCTGTAACTCACTAGCCCCCTTTTTTGTCCTATGATTGCTGAGGTATTAATGGGCCACTTCATTTTATATGGTGCTGTAGAATGTGTGTTAACTACTTATGCTGAACAATCTGTTCCACCTTGTATTTTACTCCTGACGGCATTATGCACCAAAAAGATTAAAACTCTGTGCCAAAAAACTTAAAAATTCTGCGCATAATATTTTAAAATTCTGCAAATTTTATTTGTCAAATCATTGTGGAGGCGCCAGCCTGGCACTGGGGAGCACAGGCCACTTGCTGCAGTGAGATGGGAGATCACTGTGCAGCTCCCCCCCGGGGACATGGACTCAGGGGTGAGGCTACACCCAACCCTGACACAGCGCAAGGACCAGGCCTGCCCCAGAAACACCCCAGGGCCCTGTCTCTCTGTGTGGGGAGCCATGCTCAGCAAGGCAGGATCCAAGTGTGGAGGGGCTTAATCTGGGGGGATCCAGGTGTGGGTTGAGAGGGTTCTGTGTGGGGCAATCTGGGTTGGAGCGGCTCAGTGGGGGATCCGAGTGCGATCTGGATGCACTGGGGCTTGTTGGGAGATTCTGGGTGCAACAGTAATGGGACTCTGTAGGGGGGTCCAGGTAAAGGTGGATGGGGCTCAGCGGCAGGGGGGCTTGGGTGTGGGGGGCTCAGTGGGGTGGGGATGCAGGTGTAGCTGGTTGGGGCTCAGTGGAGTGGGGATCCGGGTGCACATGGCTCATGGGGTGGTCCAGGTGCAGGGAGAGTGGGGCTCATAAGTGGGGGTGTTCTGAATGCAGGGGGAGAGGCTCGGCAGGGGGGTCTTGATGCACAGGGTTGCACAGATGGGGGAGCAGTTCCCCATACAGGAAGCCCTCCCCCTGCAGCTGACGAGCAATGGGCACAGGAAGTGGGGAGGGGGAGTTTGCAGAGCTTCCTGCAGCTGGAAGAGAAATCTGGGAGTGGGTCTGATCTGGCCCTGAATGCTGTGCAGGGGAAGAAGTCCCGTCCTCCCCAGCCCAGCCGGGACTAGCAGCTGAGCTCAGTGCAGGTTAGGAGCCACCGGCAGGATCTTCCCCAGTCCTGCCTCCTGCCCCACAGTGATTTACTTCTCTGTCAGCTGCCCTGGGCACCCGAAACATACTGCTGAGGAAGGTCGCATGACCGTTCTTGTGGCTTCTCTTTGCTTCCCCATCATAAAGTCATTTTTCTGCAGGGAAGCAAAGAAATCTGCGGGGGACATAAATTCTAAGCATGTGCAGTGACGCAGAATTCCCCCAGGAGTAATAGTATTTAGATGTGACATTCTGAGTACCGTTATCAGACCCGAAGAGCTCGGTGTAGCTCAAAAGCTTATTTCTTTCACCAGCAAATGTTGGTCAAATAAAAGATATTACCTTGTCTCTCTAAGGGCAGGTCTACACTACAGGGAAAAGTCAACCTAAGCTACGTAATTTGAGTTACGTTAGTAACATAACTCAAGTTGATGTAGCTTAGATCCACTTACCGTGGGGTCCACACTACAGTATGTCAATGGGAGACACTCTTCTGTTGACTCCCTTACTTTTCTTGTTCCGGTGGACGGGAGAGCGATCTGCGGTCGATTTAGTAGATCTTCACTAGACCCCCCCAGTGGATCGATCGCCACAGCATTGATCCACCGTTAAATGGAAACAAGCCCTAACTTGCACCTTGTCTGTAGAAGTGTTTCAGAAGAATTCAACTTGAGAGCACCTTCCAAAAAAACCACAGAAATGATTCTGACTACTGGATATATAACAGTCAATGCCAAGATAATTTTGAGACTATTTTAGTAAAATGTTTTAGTTTTCCTTTCTGGATAAATGGGCACTGCACAGATTTTGTTTGTTTTAGATTTAGCTCTTACTTAGTAATTCAGAGTATTATACAGGAGATTGTCAAAAAAAAATACGAAGAAATTACAAATAATTCTATTTACAAAATGCCACTCCAAACCTGGACATTGTACAAAATTCAAAGCACATATAAAAAGTTAAAACATTGATAACTACCCTTGAAATAAAAAAGTAGAAAACAGAGCAGTGAAAAAATGTCCATTGTACGTGACACCACTCTGGAAAGAGAAAGGAAATTAATTTACAATTCTCAGAAGAGACTAAGTAAAAATGTATTTTGCCGAGCTGCCTTTTACAAAGATATTACTTTTATGTTTGTCTTTATTCAAGGAACATGTTTTATAATCTTGACACCAGAGTTTATGGAGACTAGATAAACAACCGCCCACCAAAATGAGGTAGGAATCTTTTTGGCAGAGACCCACAAAGATCTTCACAAGACTAAAAATTCTAACCTTATTTGGAAAATGCAGAATTTCAGTCAAACTGTATTTATACTATAACTGTTCTTAAAAACAAAAAACAAAAAAAACACAGTTCATAGAGCTGGTTAAAAGAGGTGTATGAAAACCAAGGTCATCTTTATAAGGAGACAGAGTTGTGAAACTCCCCCCCCAAAAAATCAACCCATTATAATTCCAAAAGATGATGTCAGACCATCACAGGCAGGGAAATTTTATTTTGAAGCTCACCCCGCTTTGTATGTCCCTGGTTTCCTTCAGTAAGGCTTATTTTTATTTCAGTGGAGTTACAGGTAAGTGCTGTGAATTGATAAGTGCAGAGATTGCTGAAGTGTAGCCAGTAGAACAAACGTACTCCAAGGTCATCCTCATTTTTAATGCTGAGAGGTGCAGTCCTAGCATGTTAAGATGAAAAACTAGACCAGTGAGGCCTGGTCTACACTATGAGTTTAATTCGAATATAGCAGCGTTAAATCGAATTAACCTTGCACCGGTCCACACAACGCAGCCATTTATTCCGAAATAAAGGGCTCTTAAAATCGATTTCTGTACTCCTCCCCAACAAGTGAGTAGCGCCAAAATCGATATTGTCATTTCAAATTAGGGTTAGTGTGGCGGCAATTCGATGGTATTGGCCTCCGGGAGCTATCCCACAGTGCACCATTGTGACCGCTCTGGACAGCAATCTGAACTTGGATACACTGTCCAGGTAGACAGGAAAAGCCCTGCGAACATTTGAATTTCATTTCCTGTTTGCCCAGCACAGGAGAGCACAGGTGACAGAGAGCTCATCAGCACAGATAACCATGCAGGCCAATAATCAAAAAAGAGCACCAGCATGGACCGTACGGGAGGTACTGGATCTGATCACTATATGGGGAGAGGATTCAGTGCTAGCAGAACTTCGTTCAAAAAGACGAAATGCAAAAACTTTTGAAAAAATCTCCAAGGGCATTATGGAGAGAGGCCACAATAGGGACTCTGAGCAGTGCCGCGTGAAAGTCAAGGAGCTCAGACAAGCTATCAGAAAACAAAGGAGGCAAACGGTCGCTCTGGGTCAGAGTCGCAGACATGCCGCTTCTACGCTGAGCTGCATGCAATTCTAGGGGGGGCCGCCACCACTACCCCACCTCTGACCGTGGATTCCGAGGCGGGGGTAATCTCATCAGCCACACCTGAGGATTCTGCGGATGGGGAAGAGGAGGAGGAGGAGGACGAGCTTGCGGAGAGCACACAGCACTCCATTCTCCCCAACAGCCAGGATCTTTTTCTCAGCCTGACTGAAGTACCCTCCCAAGCCTCCCAAGCCAGTATCCAAGACCATGACTCCATGGAAGGGACCTCAGGTGAGTTTACCTTTTAAAATATAAAACATGGTTTAAAAGCAAGCGTTTTTTAATGATTAATTTGCCCTGAGGACTTGGGATGCATTCGCGGCCAGTACAGCTACTGGAAAAGTCTGTTAACGTGTCTGGGGATGGCGGAAATCCTCCAGGGACATCTCCATGAAGCTCTCCTGGAGGTACTCCAAAAGCCTTGCCACAAGGTTTCTGGGCAGTGCAGCCTTATTCCGTCCTCCATGCTAGGACACTTGACCACGCCATGCTAGTAGCAAGTAATCTGGTATCATTGCATGACAAAGCCTGGCAGCGTATGGTCCCGGTGTTTGCTGGCATTCCAGCAACATCTGTTCTTTATCTCGCTGTGTAATCCTCAAGAGAGTGATATCGCTCATGGTAACCTGGTTGAAATACGGGAATTTAATTAAGGGGACAGAGGTGGCCGTTCCTACTGGGCTATTTGCCTGTGGCTGAAAAGAAATCCTTCCCTGCAGTTAGCCAAGCGTGGGTGGGGCGGGGGGGGGGGGGAGGGGGAATTGGCGCTGAGCTTTTCGCCTTTGGCTAGCAGGGATCTTCCCTGACACCAGCCACGCGGTGGGGGGAGGGGTACAGCGATCATCCCAGAGAATTGGATGGGGGGGAGGGTTAAGTTTGTTTTCTGCTGCTGAAGGTTAACAAGAAAACTGCAGCAGTCAACAGGCTTTGCTTGGTATGTGGGAAAGGAGGGTGCAGAAGCCGAAAGACAATGGCTTACCATGGCTGCATGCAAGCCGAATTCTGTCGCCCGGACCTGCGTCTGTGATCTCTAACACCAAAGCCACAGGCACTCAATAGTAAGATGGAAAATGCGACCTTGTACTGAAATCAAATGTGCTACGTAATGTGAATAGTGTTTTTCACCATGAAAGAGTATAAGCATTGTTCTGTAAAATGTATCTTTTTAAAAACTTCTCTCCTTTGTTCCATCTCTCCAGCAGCTGCAAATTTTTCAAGCCTCCCTCCTCCGTCCCGAAGGCTATCTCAGATAAGGTGGCAGAGAAAGAGGACGCGAGATGAGATGTTCTCGGAAATAATGGAATGCACCCGCAATGAAAGAGCTCATTTGAATGAGTGGAAGGACATGGTATCTAAGTACAGGAAAGATGCCAGTGAATGTGAGGTCATGAGGGACGCTCGAGATGAGAGGTGGGGGCTGCTGCGTGATCAAACGGACATGCTCCGGCGTCTGGTGGAGCTTCAGGAACGGCAGCAGGATAACAGAGTGCCGCTGCAGCTGCTGTATAACCTCCCTCCCCCGTCACCATGTTCCATAGCCTCCTCACCCAGACGTGTACGAACGCGGTGGGGGAGGCTCCGTGCACCCTCCAACTCCAGTGGACAGCCCAACCAAAAGGCTGTCATTATATTGAATTTTTTCAGTGGCCTTTTACTTCCCTCTTCTCCTCCTCCCAAACCTCATCTGGGTTACCTTGTCGGTTCTCTCCCTATGTTTATAATCAATTAATAAAGAATACATGATTTTTAAACTATAGTGACTTTATTTCCTTTAAAAGCAAGCTGTGATTTAAGGGGGGAGGGTGGTTTGCTTACAGGGAATGAGTCAATCAAGGGGGCGGGTTTTCAACAAACTGAACTTTCACACCATAGCCTGGCCAGTCATGAAACTGGTTTTCAAAGCTTCTCTGATGCGCAGCGCTTCCTGGTGTGATCTTCTAATCGCCCTGGTGTCTGGCTGCGCATAATCAGCAGCCAGGCGATTTGCCTCAGCCTCCCAACCCGCCATAAAGGTCTCCACCTTACTCTCACAGAGATTGTGGAGCACACAGCAAGCAGCAATAACAATGGGGATATTGGTTTGGCTGAGGTCTGACCAAGTCAGTAACGAGCGCCAGCAACCTTTTAAACGGCCAAATGCACTTTCTACCACCATTCTGCACTTGCTCAGCCTGTAGTTGAACAGCTCCTGACTCCTGTCCAGGCTGCCTGTGTATAGCTTCATGAGCCATGGCAATAAGGGGTAGGCTAGGTCCCCAAGGATAACTATAGGCATTTCAACATCCGCAACGGTTATTTTTTGGTCCGGGAAGTAAGTCCCTTGTTGCAGCCGTTTCAACTGTGAGGGCTGCTCTCATCTTGGTATTCTGGCGCTTCAGGGCAGGGGAAAGCAAGTCACAAAGTTCCAAGAAAGTGCCCTTACGCATGCGAAAGTTTCGCAGCCACTGGGAATCGTCCCAAACCTGCAACACTATGCGGTCCCACCAGTCTGTGCTTGTTTCCCGGGCCCAGAATCAGCGTTCCATGGCTATAACCTGCCCCATTAACAGCATGATCTCCAAAGCACTGGGGTCCGCGGTTTGATAGAATTCCATGTCCATATCCTCATTGCTCTCGCCGCAGCGCTGCCGTAGCCTACTCCTCGCCACCTGGTTTTTCAGGTTCTGGTTCAGCATAAACTGCACGATAACGCGCGAGGTGTTTACAATGTTCATGACTGCTGTCTTGAGCTGAGCTGGAGAGTCTTCTCAAAAGAGGGAGAAGACCATAAAAAGAAAGGGGAGACAAAGACAATCTAAGACCACCCCTGCTCCTCCTCTCTGTCCATGCTTGCCGTGGTATGGCGTCTGCACTGTTCACCCAGGAAAAAGGCGCAAAACGGTTGTCTGCCGTTGCTTCCCTGGAGAGGGGGGAGGATGTACCCAGAACCACCCGCGACAATGTTTTTGGCTCAATCAGGCATTGGGATCTCAACCCAGAATTCCAATGGGCAGAGGAGACTGCGGGAACTATGGGATAGCTATGGGATAGCTACCCACAGTGCAACGCTACGGAAATCGACGCTAGCCCCGATACATGGACGCACACCGCCGAATTAATGTGCTTAGTGTGGCCGCATACATTCGACTTTATACAATCTGTTTCCAAAATTCAAATTATATAAATTCGGATTAATCCCGTAGTGTAGACATACCCTGAGTGGCTAGGCTGAGCAGCTGCTACAGGACTACTATACTGTCAAATTACTGCTTAGGAAAACAAGTGATCTGCTTCATAACGGATAAAGTACTCTGGATTATACCTTTGGTTACTAAAGCTACACAGAAGCAAATCCTGCTCACCTTATTCAAGCAGTCCCACCCAAATCGGTGCGTGGATAAGGCGTGTGTAAATATCCCTTAATGGGGTTAAAAAATTACTTGATATAAAGTAATTATACAGTATCAACTATACTAATGATGCTTCAATTGTTCAGTTAATAAACTTGGATCAGAAACAGATTCCACCTTGGACAGAACAACATTATAAACCCTACCAAAAATAATATTAATAAATAATTTAAATCAAATGCATACAACCTCCCCTGTCAATTACTTAGGTTTCACTTGCTATGCTGGAGACAGCAAACGTGCCTACTAGTTATCCAATCATCCATAGTCTTTCAGAAAAAAACAGGGTAGACAATATCTACATTTCTAGGGTACCAAAATCTCCATCCTTTCAGCCCTTCTTTATATAGAAGCAAAAAAGGAGTCAAAACCCATCTACCCCTTTCCCCCCCCCCCCCCCTTCCCAGGTTACATTTAAAGTTAAAAAAAATCTAAGGGAGTAATACTCCTAGAGACTACTGTGACAGGTCTGGTTGAGCGCCCTTTCTTGGCCACTCACAAGACTGCTATGGGGTAGATGCAGCTACTGAATCCCCATGTATTTTAACACCCCCACCCCACCTCCAACTTGGCCAAACTGGTCTCTCAGCTCAGTCACCCGCCTTAGCACAACTATAGTGTGGTCAAAGCACAGTCATTCCCCATTGCTCTTGGTCTGGGGAAGACCTGATACTGCCTTGCTAGCAATGCTGGGATCCACATAGTCAGAGAGGCATTCATGATACAGCAATGTTCATAGCGATACTTCATAATATCAACCTGAATTTGTAAGTTGACACGATTTGGAAAACTGAACAATTATCTCTTCTGAAATCAATGGCAATAAGCTTTACTTCCCTCTTGGACATGCCGCTGCTTCTGGGAGCTGCTTGAGGTAAGCACTGCCCAGAGACTGCACCCCTGATCCCCTCCTGTGCCCCAACCCCCTGCCCTGATCCCCCGGGTCCCAGCCCGGGGCACCCTCCTGCACCCCAAACCCCTCATCCCCATTCCCACCCCAGAGCAAGCACCCCCAGCCGGAGCCCTCCCCCCCTGCACCCTGCCCCAGCCTGGAACTCATTTCTTGCCCCACCCCATAGCCCACACCGCCAACCAGAGCCCACACCCCCTCCCGTACAATTTCCATACCCAGATGTGGCCCTTGGGCCACAAAGTTTGCCCATCCCTGTACTGAACAAACAATTTTCTAACATTTAAAAGTAAGTGCGAAACATGCTGATTTTGTTCATGTTAATGGTACTACTAATCAGAAACATTACAAATTGATATTGCACAAGCCCAAAGAGGATGTATGTTTGGGGACAGACAAAATCAGCAGGGTATAAAGCACTGCTAAAAGAGAATCCAACTTCTTAGCAATGACAAACTGATGAGGAAATTCATCTGTTAAGAATACGTACTTCACATCATCAACAGCAGGTCACTTGGGCTTTTTACAGTAATTTTAAAGAATTTAAATCAAATCAAATAAAGTATGTTTGGCACAACTATATATTTCTTGAAAGACAGAAAACACTACAGCGCAATACAAGCTAATAGGGCCAAAGCAGTTCCCATGCCTCGCTGCATTAGGACACAGGAAATACTGCTATTCTGGCTATCCCCTTCTCTCTGCTAACCAGACATGTATTTGATAAATCCATGGACACATCAGATGACACACAAGAACACAAATGAAATTAGGCTATGACAGAGAAAAATAGCACATTTCCAATTAAGTGGCACCATGGGTTAGTGCATCAGCCTTTTAATTTTGGAAACCCTTCATACGAGCCACCAGATTCCTAAATAACATGTAGGTTGCCTGGAAAAAGTGTGTACAGTGAGATCAGCCTTTTCCCAATTTGTTCAAATCACAACATGTACCACACAATTCGTTCCTGATGGCAATCAGAGATTAAGATACCTTGTTCTGGAGCAGGTACATTGGTATAAGTGCTTGTGTAATGCTTGTCCATACCATGCCATGTTCAAGCTAATACATTAGTCACTCGTTTTCATGGCCATTAAAATTCACCCATGAATAAAATGAAGGTCACAAACTGTTTCTCAAAATTCACACAATTAACTGGAACGTGATTAGGGGAATGCCTAGGTACTGCAAATAACTGGTTACTAATTCAGTAATAAACATTTGGTCTTGATCACAGAATGAATTAATGCCCCTGGGTGGTGCTAAAGGGCACGGTGAAGCTGAGGATACAATAAAACCAAGGTTCCGACAGTTTGCAATCATTAAAGGTCCTACGGCATTTTCTTCAGTATTAGCGTTGTTACTCCACGATATTTCCCACTGTTATGCCCATGAGAAAGATTTGAATAGATCTAGCCAGGGTTCTAAAGTTTCACCCCATGTTATATACAGAAGTTCTTTGGGGCAACCCAGATTTCCTTGTAAGGGGGAAGCCTTTGATATGGAAGGAGTACCGGCTTAGGGCCATTTTCACTCAGCTCTGTACCAATGGTATCCTTTTATTCAGAGCTTGTTATACCGTTCAGCTTGCAAAAACAAAACAGCTCTTTTGCCAGTAAAAGATAGTTACAGACACCTTCAGTTTGGATGCACTTGGAGCTGCAGAAGTTGCCATCTTGTTGACCTTACAAGAGTGGATTTGATAGGGGTCCTGATTTTGCCATTTATTCTATTATCAATACCCTGGAGGTCAGCCTGGAGCCTTTAAAAAATCATATGGACAGAAACCTACAGTTTACAGTATTGAGTGGACTATGATCTCTCTATTAAATGACTCTTTCTAGACCTATGTCTCAAACGTATACAACAGAAAATACAACTCTGATTTTACTGGTCTCCAATCAGAATGAATAAAATTGGAATAAAGGACAACAATTCCTGCTGTTTCTGTCCAGCTAAAGCAGACATGGCCTTACACATGCTGTGGAAATGCTATATGGCTCATGATTTTGGAAGGTAGCATGACCAGGGATTTCCCACAAGCTTCAAGTTTTGGTCCTATAAATAGAGCCCTGCAAATCTGCAGATATCCTCTTTATATCTGCGGATTGGATACAGAAACAAATTTTGTATCCATGCAGGGCTCTACCTATTCATACCACAGCTGTTCACACTGGGAAATTCCACCATCTCTAAAAAAACAACAAAGAGTCTGGTGGCACCTTAAAGACTAGCAGATTTATTTGGGCATAAGCTTTCGTGGGTAAAAACCTCATCTCATGTGACTTCCTAGTAATTTAAAAAACACACACCATATTTTAGACCTCAACTTCCCCACCTATAGAGAATGAATGAGCTTTGCAATTTGGCAGCCCCAGAAAGGGTGACATATAAAAGACTTGAGAGTAGAACATTTTCAAAACTTATGGTCTTCATTGACATGTATAATCAATACACCATTGTTCAGCTGTAAGCCTCTTGATCTAATTTCCACTTTAGATGCTCTCCATTCACAGAATGCCCTGTGACCAGTCTTCTCTACTTCCTTTTCCCCACTTCCTCTCTGCCATTGCTTTTCTTGCTTCTGATGACCTGCATCTAGTCTTCTTTAGATTGATCATACAGTTACCTACAATCTAATAAAATTTTTAAATAAAATAGCAGGGGTGCTATTTTACTGTTCTAGACAAATTACAGTTTGGATAATAATATTTCCCATTCCCTTGCATTTCCAACTTCATAGGTACTCACTTCCTACCCTAAACTTTTGTGTAGCGTTTCTGTTAACTAGCTGTCGCAACCCAGTAACAGGTAAAGTAACTCATTACAAGCACTCAGCCATTGGAATGAACTGTGTACTAATATATAAAGTAAGCGGTTAGAGAGAAAACGTCTCCTTTACATACAGCACACATTTCTACAATTTACAACCAACTTATTTACTCTACTTGTAACTGCAGAGTAGGTTCATTATGCCATCCCACCTAGGATTTCTACTGTTCGAATCTACTAATAAAATTGGATTTTAAACATAAAAAGGAAGTCAATATGTTCCGTATTAAAATCTCTTGGGGCTAGGTGTCTTGAAACCAATTTGCTAGCTTCTGTGTTATCCAGTATAATTACAGAATGTTAAGATCATTATCTGAATTACTCAGTTCAAAAAATAAGTCACTACTTTGTTACATTTTATACAATTCCATATCATAATCTGGAGATCCCTCTGGAGAGGGCCAATGAGTACATAAATGTGCTTTTCGGCCAGTTAATGTAATTTTTAAAGTATATCGTTTTTCCGTTTCAAAATCCTAGTGATGACGTTATTTGCATTCCTGAGAATCTTCTCCTCCACTTTCCTATTTTTTTCTCTTTGACCCCCTTCTCTGCAGTAACTTCAAAGCAGTCAGTGCTGCAGCTGGAATCACCATCTGGAGTAATTGTAGAGCAGCATGTGGCTGGCCATCCTCGCCCAGGACCACACAGCCAGCTGTAAGTATCATGGAATCCCATGCAAAGTAGCGTACAGAACCCCATGTAGGTTCCTCCCTGAGACATTTCCCTTCACTTCCACAACTCCTCCTGTCTGCACAAAGCCACCTTTGAGCAACAATGCTCCCCAATCACTAGACTGCATAAGATTTCAAACCAAGTCACATTTATCTTAAGAGGAACTGATTTCCCAGATACAAAAGGGCGGTTCATAGACCGCAGAGGTTGCAGAAGCCTGGAGGGGAGGAGAGTCATCCAGTCAGTGGTACCTTCCCAAAACACAGGGTGCTCTGAAGCATGAGGGAAGGGCAAATATCTGACACACACCCTAGAAGATTTCAGATGCTGAATTTTTACTTTTTTATCATTCAGTGTAAAATATACAGTTTCAATCTAAAGGAGGATTAGGCTGCAGAACAAGATTCTAGAACTAGCTATCCAGCCTATATCTTTCCCTTGGAATCTGGCAGCCCCCACCAGGAAAATTGCCATCTAGAAACTACATGAATTACTAGGCTCTCTCTTTTAAGTTTGCTGAGGGATGACAATACATTTGGGGGGCAGCCCCTCTTTGAACAGGAAACCATAATACCTCTATTCCTCACAAACTGTTGCCAGTAGAAACCCTGAAGAGTGGTTTTAAGGCTCGGAGCCCACGGAAATGAGTGATTTCCTATGGTAGTCTCTCTGCCCTGTCCCCTGACGTTAGGACTGTCTCCTTGCAAGAGAATCAATAGACTCATAACCACAGCTCCCAGTAAAGTGGCAGCAGTAATACTTTGGGACTCCTCTCTCTGGGTAAACAACAGTAGCTTTGTAGGGAAGGGATTGAGATCAGTCTCTGGAAGCAGCATGACACTCTTTAGAGAGCCAGCACATCATAATAGAACAAATCACCCTTTACAAGCATCTGAAGTGTGGCACAGCTCCTCCAGAGCTACTTCTGTATTGGCACAGTTTTAATCATTACTGGCTTTGTGTTCTCCCCCACATGCCCTCAGATCACATTTCGATTAAAAGGTTTCTTATTTAAGAGATGTTGTTGAAGGATAGGGAGAAAAATAATCACTAGAAGTACCGGGCACGTCACAATATAGGAATGGCCTCAAGACAGCAGTTACATAAACCGTGTATGCTGTTGGTACAATATAGCCAAAATACCAATGGCACTACCAGCCTCTTGACCGATGAACAGTGAAATTAAACAATCAGAATCAAAGTCCTGTACTGAAACAGGCACGCTTTCCAATACTTCTGAAAAGATATAAAGAAGGAAAGGGACAAATATATTTAACAGGAGTTAAATGTACAAGGATGTTGGATGCATCGAATAACTTAAGTAAGAGCTTTTTATTTATCATATAATTTGTATACAAGTCTGATTAATATTTTAGCAGTCAAATACCAGAATATTTATTACAATGTTAACATATATTCAGCATTTGCAGAAATGAATATTAATAAGTCAAATACAAACCCAAATATTTAAAATCTTAAGGCTGAATGAAATATTTTTATTGTTAAGCGGCCAAAGTATACAAAGTTTGGTCTCAAGCAGAAAATCCAGTGACAAGAATACTTGAAGAGTGTTTATTGTTTCCAACATATTTATCAAGCAATCATTTGAGGCAAAGCTGGTATTCTACTGCCACCTACAGGAAGAGAATGGAACTGTTTCCATTACAAAATATTCCACAGCAAGTCATATAATTACCGAAAATGTCTATACTTCCATTGTGGTATGCAGTGTTTATGTAGCCGTGTCAGTCCCAGGATATTACAGAGACAAGGTGGGTGACATAATATCTTTTAACGAACCAACTTCTATTGGTGAGAAAGATGAGCTTTCGAGCTACCCAGAGCTCTTTTTCCCCGCCTCTGACTACAGTGGTGTTAACAGGCCACTTCACCTTGCACGGTCCCTTAGAATAGTGGTTTTCAAACTGCGGGTCGCGACAGAATGTAAGGCACTTGGTCAGCACCACTGACCGGCCGTTAAAAGTCCTTTGGTGGTGCTGCCCGGCTAAGGCAGGCTAGTCCTTACCTGTTCTGACACCGTGCTGTGCCCTGGAAGTGGCCAGCAGCAGGTCCGGCTCCTAGGCGGGGGGGCCTATGGAGCTATGCGCACTGCCCCTGCCCCAAGCACTGGCTCCACACTCCCACTGGCTGGTTCCCGGCCAATGGGAATTGGGGGGGGGGGTGCCTGCGGGTGAGAGCCGCTTGCACACCTCTGCCTAGGAGTCGGACCTGCTGCTGGCCGCTTCTGGGGCACAGCGTGGTCTGTGGTGCCAGGACAGGCAGGAAGCCTGCCTTAGCACCCCCGCCGCACCGCTGACCGGGAGCCACCCAAGGTAAGCCCACGCCCCAATCCCCTGCCCCAGCCCTGAGCCCCCCCCAACCCGGAGCCCCTGCTGCACCCCAAACCCCTCATTCTCAGCTCCATTGGGTTGCGGGCATCAACAATACTCTTCAACTGGGTTGCCAGAAAAAAAGTTTGAAAACCACTGCCTTAGAATATGTATTAACTACTTATGCTAAACTACCTGTTCGCCCTGGTATTTAGCTGTGATTCCGAGGTTGTCTACTACAGCTGTCATAATTTTATGTTGCTCAGGGGTATGAATAAACCACACCCCTAAGAGATATAAATTATGCCAGCATAAGCACTAGTGTGTACAGTGCTATGTCAGCGGGAAAGCTTCTCCCACCAAGGCAGCTTCTGCCACTCGTGGGGGTGGGTATTTTATGCCACCGGGAGAGCTCTCTCCCGCCACCATAGAGCATCTTCACCACAAACTCTGCAGGAATAACATATATATTATATATAACATATAACACACACACACACAACATACATACACACACAGCAATGATGATTGTGAAGCTTGGTTGAGGTGGTGAAGTCAGAAGGTGGAAGAGGGTGGGATATTTCCCAGGGAATGCCTTGCTGCTAAATGATGAACTACCACTGGGATGAGCCCTCAAGGGTTAACACATTGTTGTTAATGTAGCCTCATACTCACAGCACGAATGGCGGGAGGAGAAACTATAGATGCGGCAGTGGCTGCAAACATTCCTTGTTGAAACTGAACGTGATGATGAACCCACGCTATCCCACTGCAGTACACCACTCCCTCCACTATCCAAACTGCCGTGTGGGCCATGTGTGTGTGTGAGAGACAGAGACACACATCGTGTGTGTGTGTGTGCGTGTGTGAGAGAGAGACGCACATTGCCCCTTTAAATACACTGACCCCACTCTATGTACGCTGTCTTTTTAAGTAGATCAGCAAGTTGAGACACCAGCTGCTGCCAGCAAGCTCCCTCCATCCTGAGTCCTGTTGTGTGTGTGTGTCCCCCCGCTCTGTGGAGATGGGGTACAGGAGTGGGGGGAGGTGGACACCCTGACATCAGCACCCCTCTACCCCCCCCCCCCAACCCACTGCACAACAAGCAGGAGGCTCCTGGGAGCAGCTCCAAGGCAGAGGGCAGGAGCAGCACATGGCAGTGGGGGAGGGACACCTGAACTGCCCAGCAATTGATAGCCTGCTGGGCGGCTGCTGCACAGGGAACTTAGGGGAGTGGGGAGCTGATAGGTGGGCTGCCGGCCCACCCTGGGTCCAAGCCCCCACCAGCTAGCTCCAACGGGCTGCTTTTCCTGCAAGCAGTGGACAAAGCAGGCAGCTGCCAAACAACATTATAAGGGAGCATTGCACAACTTTAAACAAGCATGTCCTGTAATGCAGTGGTCTCCAAAGTGGGGTGTGCGGCAGCAGGAGTGCTTTTTTGTTGTTGTTGTTGCTGCTTCGGCGATTCGGGCGGGAGTCCAAACGGGTTTTTTTTCGCTTCAGCAGTGCAGGTGGGAGTCCGAATTTATTTTTATTTTTTTTTGCTTCAGAGCGGCAGGGGGTGCGCGATCAAAAAAGTTTGGAGACCACTGCTCTAATGGATCAGCGACGTAACAATGAAACAACGTTAACTGGGACAATGTTACGTGAGGATTTACTATATAACACATCACAAGATTGGTGAGCAGTGCAGGATCCATGCTTTCAGGCAGAGAGGGGGGCACACAGTTTACAGGGGCTGTTGAAAAATATCAGGAAACGTAGTCGGAAGCCCATGGAATGATGGGACAGAAAAAACTGCATCATGGGACGGTGAGCCCTCACTCATCATGCACAAGTGGGATAGTTACCTACCACTGATCTCTCTCGATGCTAGAGCACCAACTGTGGATGCACTCAGCTGACACAAGGCATGTTGTGTGAGCATGCACAATCGATGTTATTATAGTGGTTTATGATCGTTGGCATAACTTGCGTTGGCTTAACACTGTAGTGCAGACATACCCTGAGGGCTTGTCTTCGTGTACAGTGATACAGCTGCGCAGCTGCACCAGTGAAGACACTACTACGCTGATGGGATAGCACTGTCTACACACAGGGTTAAGTATAACTATATCACTCAGGTATTGTGGATTTTTCACACCCCTAAGTGACAGTTACACTGATATAGGTCTGTAGAACTGGCCCAAGTACCTTTCCCAGACCTAAGGAAGTGCTCTGTGTAGCTCAAAAGCTCATCTCTCTCACCAACAGAAGTTGGTGCAATAAAAGATATTACCTCACCCGTCTTGTCTCTCTATACTTTTATTGAATTATATTTTTGTACTAGGGTCCCAACTTCAAAATGTTTTCTCTTTACGACAGGGGTGGCCAACCTGTGGCTCCGGAGCCACATGCGGCTCTTCAGAAGTTAATATGCGGCTCCTTGTATAGGCACCGACTCTGGGGCTGGAGCTACAGGCACCAACTTTCCAATGTGCCGGGGAGTGCTCACTGCTCAACCCCTGGCTCTGCCACAGGCCCCTCCCACCCACTCCCCTGAGCCTGCCATGCCCTCACTCCTCGCCCTCACTCCTGCCCCCACAATGCCTCCTCCACGAAACAGCTGATCGGGAGGGAGGGGGAGGCGCTGATTGGCGGGGCTGCCGGTGGGTGGGAGGCGCTGGGAGCGGGGGTGAGCGGATGGAGGGGCTGCTGACGTATTACTGTGGCTCTTTGGCAATGTACATTGGTAAATTCTGGCTCCTTCTCAGGCTCAGGTTGGCCACCCCTGCTTTAGGAGACAGAAGTGCCTGGAAGTTACAATGGCCACATTAGAGCTCCCACAAACTATTTGGTTATCATTTTATTTGCCCACGTTCCTAAACTTTTCTGTAACCTTAGGGTGTAGAAGGCTATGGAGAACTCAGCCATGAAGAGATGAAAGACACTAAAAGGAAACAGAGAGATATCTAAAAACAGATCTCTTCTGTGCATGCAGTCCAATAACACTGGCCTCCTTGCCACTAAGCACTACTTTCTGACAAAACCAAATTGGCTGAAAAAATATTTTTATAAACTCACAAGATCCTAACACCCTAGAGGAGGGTTTTGAGGTTCTGGAAACAAAGGTCAGATCATTTACCTCATTTACAACTAATTGCACTCTATGAAAAAAACTGAGATCGGGGAAAAAACACAAACAAGTGGAGAAGAAAGCGTGTTCCAGAAACAAAACAGTGGCTGATTTTGTGTCTCAGAAGAAACATTAATAATCATAAAAAAAAAAGAAAAGAAAAGAAACAAGTACTATCTTAGGCCAGGTTTACACTCTACATTTACACTGGTATAACTATGTAGCTATGGGGTGTGAAAAATCCACACCCCTGAGCAACGCAGTTATACCAACTTAACCCCCAGTGTAAACAGCGCTGTGTCAACGGGAGAGCTTCGCCCATCAACCCAGCTACCCACCTCTCGTGGAGGTGGATTAACTACCCCTAACAGGAGAAGCTCTCCCGTTGGCATAGTAGCATATTCACTGAAGCATTATAGTGGTGCAGCTGCACCAGTACTGCTGAGCCACTGCAGTGTTGTAAGCATAGACCTGCCCTAAGAGTGATGTGGGTTATCAAATCTCATGCTTCACAGCATCAGGTGACTGGACTGCATGTGATTATCAGAGAGAAATTACGCACAAAGTGCACAGCATTGACCAGTTGACTAAGTGCATTATGCAGTAAGGAAGCATGGAGGTTGCCTTGTTCTGAAGCCTCAGATACTTTTCACTGCCAGAGAAAGGCCAGTGCTCTTAGATGAACAAGTATTCTGATCCACTATGGCAATTCCTATGTTCCTTCCCATCCCCTGTCACGCACCAATGGAAGGGGGAAAAAAGGAAAGCATCAGTGAGAAATGCCCAGCATTGCTGTAAACATCACAATTGTGGGGGAGATTTTCTGGAGTTAATGGAAAATCAAGATATGGCTGGCCTACATCTGGGAACTGATTTGACAACTGCTAAGGAGGTTATATGACAGATCTTCAGGTGGAGCCAGTCATCCACTCTGCTCTTGAAGCACCCAATATCCAATAAGGAAAAGGAAGCCCTCATTGGCTTTCCCCCAACTGTTCACACCATTTCCCTCAGATGGTTGCTATGGCCATCATCTTCAGATTAAGACCTATGAACCTGCTAAGAAAGCTCAAAAGGAGAAAGCATAGATATAACTGTTATGTTGCTCTTTTTAAAAGAAATGTTAAGGAAAGCTAAGATAGTGCTATTCCAAGTCAGCTGGCATGGACCAGCCGGGGTTTTTTAACTGCAGCATAGACAGACCCATACTGACCAATTAACCTCTGCAGAAAGTTAAGGTGCAGCTTTCACAGGCTCCTGAATTAGTCCCATCCCTAGCATTCCCAGGACAGACTGTACGTGCTTTCTCAATGGTCTGCCAGATGTAAGCGCCTTGAAACATTTTCTTGTTCACTTATACTCTCTTTTTCGCATGTCACTCCACATTTTACTCCACTCCAAATGCACATGCAGCAGAGAGAACCACAATCTCAAATTAATTATCAGAATTTAACCTATTTTCACCCTGCTATAAGCAAATACAGAGCAGCAGTACAGCATAAACATGATGGGGAGAAAAGATAGGGACAACAAGGGGGTGGAAGAGAGGCAGAAAGGGAAGTAAAAATAAAGGAGGGGAAAGATGCTTCCAATCTGGACCAATACTCCAGTTGGAAAAAAACCCTCTCCCCACTGTGTGTGTCATCTTCCCAACCCACAAACCTCAACAGCGTGACAATTATAGGTGAAGAGCAATGGTTTAAACTAGAAAAAATTAAATTTTCTGAAAGCTAGGTAGAACCCACTCGCACCATTTTGAACATAATACTGTCACATATCACAAATTAAGAGTCAATCTGAATCAGTAATTGAAGTCTTCCAAATATTTCTTGGTGCTGCTGAAAGCAGTGTTCAAGGTTCAGCTAATGACACCCTATCCTGTGAGTCAATACTGAGCCAATGCCTCAACATGATTTTATAGGCACTGCGCAGTTGGGTTGCCTTAAAAACAATGAGGATCTGAACTCATGTAGTCATTAAAGAAAACATGGGACTTGTCATAAGAAAAGCATTGTTAACCCCAGTATCCTGGCCAAATTCCAACTCTTGCAATTACATTCTGCCAACCTAAATCTCCCTTGTTGTTTCAACTGGATATGACATTTTTCTTTACTTCCGGCCCTGAACTACAATACAGTATTTTGCGCTGTTGAATAGCTGCCACATTTCAGTGGTGGTGAACATTATCTACAGAGCTACATCCACATACACGGAGTAGATGAAGCACTTTACAAACTTAGGGGTCTTTGGGGAATGATGATGCTATATACATTTAAGATACTACATTTCATCTTTTTTTGCACTCACTTCCAGCTTTTTCTTTTCCTACCATGGCACTCAGATTAAAAAGTGGAAGTATAAAAAGTCACAAAAAGGAAAGAGAGGGGAAAAAAAAAAAAAAAAGAGGAGACATGAGAAAGGGGCCCAATGAAAGATTGAAAACAAGACTTAAAGGACCAGACACAAGAAAAGAATCTCAGAGCAGGTCTACACTATGGGGTTAAGTCGACCGAAGTTATGCAATTCCAGCTACGTGAATAATGTAGCTGGAGTCGACGTAGCTTAGGTCAACTTATTGCAGTGCCTAGACCATGCTGGGTCCATGGCAGAAACCCTCCCGTTGACTTACCTTACGCTTCTCGTTCCGGTGGCGTACTGGAGTCGACAGGAGAGCGATCTGCGGTCGACTTAGCGAATCTTCACTACCCTGAAGGCTGGACTATGCTACCTCTTAAGTTGATGTAACTTACATCACTCAGAGGTGTGAAAAAGACACCCCCTTGAGCGACATAAGTTACCTCAACTTAAGTACTGTCCACAACAGTGCTATACACGTCTTCACCAGACGCGGTGCAGCTGGACCGATGTAGCCCGGTAGTGTAGACTCGCTCTCATACACAGTACACTGGACACACCCAGAACCAGAGACACAGAATAAAGTCAAACAAATCAAGAATTAAACAAGAACCATCAGTCAAAATATAGGCCATTAAAAAATCCTGATTGCAGCAGAATGTGATGTCAGAAACAAAAATATAGAATGGGAAGAATTAATGTGATAACAATAAACCATATTTACAATTTGCAAAGGAAGGAAGAGAGGGGAACATATAACCAGGTCATCCCAAAAATTACTCACTGCCACAAAAACAGAAAAAATAGCATAAATAGTGTTTCTATCTGCAAAGAGGTTTACAAAATTATAGCCTAGTGCTGCAAACACTATCAGGAATCATGAGTAGTGGGAAATTAATAAGGTTTGTGCATGTGAGAAAAGACCTAAAGGGACAGGTCCTTAATCCTCAAAGGTCATGTGAGGGAGGTAATAGCCCCATTTTATATAAAGGGAAACTTTGGGCTGGTCCACACTAAGCCCCCAGTTCAAACTAAGATACGCAACTACAGCAACATGAATAACGTAGCTGAAGTCGAAGTATCTTAGTTCGAACTTAAAGGTACTTACCACGGGTCCACACGCGGCAGGCAGGCTCCCCCGTCGACTCCGCATACTCCTCTCGCGGAGCAGGATTACCGGCGTCGACGGCGAGCACTTCCAGGATCGATTTATCGTGTCTAGACAAGATGCGATAAATCGATCCCAGAAGATCGACTGCTTGCCGCCGAACCAGCGGGTAAGTATAGACGTACCCTAAGTTAGAAAGGTAAACTTGCCACAGGCCACCGAGGGAATCAGTATCTGGAACCAGAACGCAAGACCTTTTGGTTCTTAGTTCCATATCCAGACCATGACTCTCAGTTTAAAGTGTTATTTAAATGTGAACACTATTTGGCAAAAGTGTACATAACTCCTTAGTTTACTGACAAAAACAAAGTTTGCTATGATTTGCATTGCAGGGCCAATATAGTCATGGAAGAACAGGCAGACTTTGCAGCTGGTGATTTCAGCCATTAGCATATGGGTGGCATGGGATTTGAAGCAACAGCTCATATTTAAGATACTCAGTTGCGCATATCCATATACAGAAACCAAGTTATTGTTTTCACTAGTAAACTGACGATATTTCATTTCAGAAGTAACTGATAGCAAAACATGGAACAAGAAGATGATGCCATTTATAGCATCTTTTTGGACAATGCCTACTTTCAACCTTGCGATTTCAATCAGAAACAAAAAAAAATATCTATAAAGACATATACATTTATTCTTCCCTGCTAGTTTTTGGTCCATAAGAAGTCACGTATAGCAGTTCCAAATACTCCACAAGAGCCACAACTACTGTTCAGAAAGACAATAATTTGAACAATACAAGTAGTATCTAATAAAAAAGTGACACACTGTGATGGTACAAATATAGGGTACAAAACGTTTGTTTTGTATGTATACAAAACATAAAAATAAAAAAATGTGTTTAGGGGAAAAAGTACAATAGAAACATTCATTGCACAACACTGTTTACAGTATGCAAGCCAACTAATGTTTTTAAATGCATTTGGATATGAGTATCCCAAAAAGCCATTAGTACTACTAATAAAAATCCCTAAAAATATAATTTGAGAAATCTAACACTTTCCCCACTAGGTGGCAGCAATGATTTAGCCACCTGGGCCAAATGAAGATAGAACCAATGGGCTGATTATTGTATACCTCTTAATTACAGTCTTAAGCAAAGCATCACTGTCCACTGCAGTCTGCTAATAACTATAACTTCTTAGTAGGATCTAGACCTGGTAGGACCTAGAGATTAAAAAATACATTCCTAAGAAACATTTCTACTTCCAATGCCAGATGAAGGTTTTCCTCCTCTACTAGAGATACCCTGCAAACAGATTTTCATTAGGTAAATAAAATATCTTATTTCCTACCCAGTTTATGTTGGGAATGAAGTGATGACCCCCACAATACCCTGTGGCCCTCATTTCTGAGCTGCCGCAGGTGGCGACACTGACTTCAGAGCTGGGCACCTGGCCAGCAGCTGCTGCTGCTCTCTGGTCACCCAACTCTGAAGACAGCGCCCCTGCCAGCAGCCTCACAGAAGTAACGGTGGCAATCCCACTGCCCATCACAGACCCCTGTTATGTCACGACCCCCCCCCCCAGTTACAACCCTAGCAAATTTCAGATGTAAACAGCTGAAACCATGAAATTGACTATTTAAAAAATCCTATTACCATGAAATTGACCAAAATGGACCATGAATTTGGTAGGGCCCTAGTTATGTCTAGTCAGTGGCTAGTCAAACCAGCCTCAACCAGTAGAGCATTTAAAAGAAAACGTAGCCTTCTTCCATCTTCGAGACACTAATAACCGCACGCCACGCCAGCCACGTCCCATGGCTTTACCCACCAACTTGTCCCAAACCTGGGGTGCAGCTCCTGTGGACGGTTGAAACTGCAACATGGCAGAAGAACAGACCGACAGGAGCAGGGGCATTTTTATTTTTTAAGCGAACGGGCAGGCGCCAACCCTGCTGCTCTTCTGAGGTTTCAAGGCCCATCCCCATGGCCTCGGGGCAACCCCAGCCCCAAACTCTGCTCGGTCCCACGGATGCTCGCGGGGCCCTTTCAGGAGAAGACTGAGGAGTTGGGTTTGTTTAACCCATGAGGCCTTCCCCGTGTGGTGCCCGTAAGCGGTGACATCAACTGTCCGTCCCGACCCCACCGCCCGGTCCCCCAGCCCGCGTGTCCGTCCCAGCCCCAGTCCCAGCCCGTCTGTCCGGCCGCGGGCGCTGCTACCTTGAGGACGCCGCTCATCTTGGCGAGCAGGGCCCGGAACTCGTGCGGCGCCGCCTCGGGGTAGAGCTGGCCCCGCAGCAGCTCCTCGGTGATGCCCGCGTGGCCGTAGTACGTGGCCTGCGCGATGCCGCTCAGCAGCCCGCTCAGCGGCTTGGAGCCCTCGGGCGGGGGCTGCTCCGCCGCCATGCCGGACCGCGGAGCGAGCGCCGGCCGGGCCACCGGGACTACAAGTGACGGGGGCCGGCCGGGGACAAACCCAGCGATGGACGGAGCCCGCCGCGCTCGCCACAGCGACCCCTGCCGGCGCCTCTGCACGCGACTCTGGCCCGAGCGAGCCCTTCGCTCCGGCGAGCGCCGCCCTCGGGCAGCCGCCACGCCCTAGCGGCTCTTCTCCCTGGAGCCCGCTGCGCCTCAAGGGGCCAGGCCTGAGCCTGAGCCAGCCCTGGAGCCCTCCCCCCTCCGTGCCACCCAGCCCGCTTCTCCCACAGACACCCCCGAGACAGCAGCCCCCAACCAGGGCTGACTCTAGGTTTTTTGCCCCCCCCCAAGCAAACACACACACCTCCTGCTGCCCCAGCCCTGGGATCACCCACTCCACCTGCACCCGCCTTCCACCACAGACCTGGGTCACTGGTAACTCGTTCCCACGGCAGGTCATTCAGCAGGAATTTTAGATGTGCACAGAACACAGACAGGATTGGTTCCCACATGGTTACAGAACTGCAGTAAAGTGGATCAATTTTCAGCTTGTGTGGTTGGAGGATATCTGGATGCATATTATAAGACTGTCCTACATCAATGAGGAAAAGTTGAGGTGCCTTTATTATTCTTTTGTTCCACTCTTTCTTTCTATGGGGAATTTGCCAGTGCAATATCACTGTCTTCCTTTTAAACAAAACAAACAAACAAAAGGCAATGGCTGTTGAAAATAGCAATTCCAGTCCTAATAACCACTGAGAAGCATTTCTTGCTCAAATTTATCCTACTTTTTCTACAGCAAGTTCCAGTGGATCAGTATATTTGATTTGGGAGAAATGAAGTAACAGCTGCCCAAACTGAGCTTGAGCACTCCTGAATTTTGAGGTGTTCAAATCTGAAAGGCAGGTGCTGGGCGGGAGGGGGAGCCTGTGGCTCTGCAGGGGAGCACGGCAGCATGTATGCAGCAGCATGTCTGGTGCTGCACGAAGCCAGACACGCTGGTCGGAGTGGCACGGTAAGGGGGTTCGGGGCTTGGAGAAGGGGTAGGAGGTTCCGGGGGGGGGCAGTAAAGGGACAGGGAGCAGGGGGGGGTTGGAGGGGGCGGAGGTTGGAGGGGGCAGTCAGGGGCAGGGAGAAGGGGGGTTAGATGAGTCAGGGGTTTGGGGGGGCAGTTAGGGGACAGGCAGCAGTTGGATAGTCATGGGAGTCCCAGGGGGTTGTCAGGGGACAGGTAGGGGGTGGGGTCCTAGAGGGGAAGTTGGGGGGTCTCAGGAAGGGGGAAGTTGGGTACAAGGACCAGTGGGGCTTAGATAGGGGGTGGACTCCTGCGGGGCAGTTGGGGCAGTGGTCCCGGGAGGGGATGATCAGGGTACAGGGAGCAGGGGGGTTGGATGGGTTGGGGTTTCTGTGGGGAGCAGTCGGAGGGAGTGGATGGGGGCAGGGTGGGGCTACCCTCCCTCCCCGTGGAGTGTCCTATTTTTTGAATGTTAAAATATGGAATCCCTACTCACAGTGCAGCTCTCCATTCACAGCAGGCTACAGCATGAGGTCTCAACTTCCTCACTCCCTCCCCCTCTTTCCTGTTGGTAGTGGCCAAGGGAATGCTGGGAAATGTAGTTCTTTCCCTGCTCCAGGGCTGGTTCTATAGGCAGGGAACTAACCAACAAACTACAGCTCCCTGGAGCCTCTGTTGGTTCTCAGCTCCCATGCTGGATCCCTGCCACCCCTGCAAATGGGCTGCCCCAAGCACGTGCTTCCTTTGCTGGTGCCTAGAGCCGCCCCTGGACACGCAGCAGGGGGTTGTGGATGGCCAGCACTGCCGTCCGGAGGAAGAGTCTTCTCTTCCCTTCTGAGAAGAACTTTCCGAAGACCTAAAACCAACAGCATGTGAGGCATTAACAGATTCCCCAGAGCCAGGCTCCAACTCCTGGGGCTAGAACGGCATCTCCATCTAGTGGCCCTGGAGGCAGCCACTGCAGGGGACCCAGCCACCCCCACTCCCGGAGCTGTCTCATGCCCTGGCAGAGTGTCCTTACCTCCCCCACCCTGGCTGTGTTCCTGTAGCCCAGGAGCCTGCTGTCCTGGTGCCAGTCCCAGCACCACAGGTCTTCGGTCTCATGGATGCTCAGCCCTGGGAAAGAGAGACACACACACACATTTGTCATTCTGGTTGCAGTGCTTGTGTCCTTCCAATCCCATTGGTGGCTGCACAGTGGGCAGAGTCCTCGCTGCGTGCCTGGCCCAACAGAATTGCAGGGGAGGGGTGTAGAACAGAGAAAGAGACAGACAGAGACTCATCCTCCAGCCGGGGTCAGTCTGAGAGAAATTGGCTGGGGTCCCAGTCTCACTCTTCTATCGGGTGCCATTTCCCAGCTGGGTTCCCTCTGCTGCAGCAGCAGCTGGTAGAGCCAGTAAACCCCCTCCCTGCCCTGCCGGCTGATATCCTTGGCTGAGTCACTGATCAACAGAGCCAGCAGTGCGACATGGTGACCCATCCTGGGGAATTCTGCTCAGTTCTAATGGAAGGGACAGGGAGAGGGGACTCCATCAGCATTTTCCTGCCAGCTCCCAGTGCCCCGTGGGCCAGGACTCTCTTTTTCCCCTCAGCCCCTCTGCAGGAGATGCTAGAGGATAGAAGCTAGAGCTAGACCCTTAATTTCCTCTGTCCCCAAGGGAGCCTGGAGAACAGGGATATGGGCAGGGCCCTCCATGAGGACTTGCTTCCCCAGCTGCTCCAGGATGACAGGAAGGCATGAACCTGGAGCATGGTCCCCTTAAGAGCCCAGTCACCAATTAACCAGGAGAAGAAGAACTTGACTCCAGCCAAACTCATTCTCTACTCTGCCTCCCCAAGAAGAACACTCCTAACCCACAGCCCCTGCAGCAGCAGATCCTACAGCCAGTTGGAGCCAGCCCGCCTCACCCGTCCTGGTGGTGGGAGGGAAACAGGAGAAAGGACAAAAGAAGGAAGCGATGAAGAGAAAGGAAGGAGGGACGGAGGAAAAGGTAAAACGGAAAGGACAAACCCTAATGTCCCCAGTGATTGTATGGGACAAAATCCCAAGTGGGGAATAAAATTCTGCCAACTTAAACTAGTGCTTTCCATGCCTAGAATTCAGCTGGCACCAGGTGGATCAGACTGAACAGGTTCCAAACCTCTCGGAGACTCTTACCTTGTAAACAGGGACGTCTGTTTTCTAGTAAAATCAGTAAAAGGAAAGGAGAAAACTCGAAAGAGGCTCCTCCTCGCACTCACGTACGTGAACCCTGATACTCTCTCAGTCCTCAAAGAGAGACCTCGAGAAGGAGACTTGCTGAAGCAAAGCCACAGGGGTCTCTGAGGTTTTCCTGGCCCTGCGCCCCTATCCTGCCTGGCTGATGTCAGCATCTCTCTGTGAGGTCACCACCTCCCCACCACCTTTAACCAATAGGCCGAGGTCCTGCAAAAGGCCTTTGTGATGTCACTGCCACACACACCCCTCCCCTGAAGTGCTAATGTCCTGCTGCTGGCCAGACACTTTGAAGGTTTGAGCTTGTCATAACTATAAAGGGAAGGGTAACAGCCCTCCTGTGTACAGTACTATAAAATCCCTCCTTGACAGAGACTCCAAAATCCTTTTACCTGTAAAGGGTTAAGAAGCTCAGGTAACCTGGCTGACACCTGACCCAAAGGACCGATAAGGGGACAAGATACTTTCAAATCTTGGTGGGGGGAAGGCTTTTGTTTGTGCTCTTTGTTTTTGGGGGTTGTTCGCTCTTGGGACTGAGAGGGACCAGACATCAATCCAAGTTCTCCAAATCTTTCTGAACAAGTCTCTCATATTTCCAACTTGTAAGTAAACAGCTAGGCAAGGCGTGTCAGTTTTTATCTTTGTTTTCTCAACTTGTAAATGTACCTTTTTGCTAGAGTGTTTATCTCTGTTTGCTGTAACTTTGAACCTAAGGCTAGAGGGGATTCCTCTGGACTCTTTAAGTTTGATTACCCTGTAAAGTTATTTTCCATCCTGATTTTACAGAGATGATTTTTACCTTTTTCTTTAATTAAAAGCCTTCTTTTAAAGAACCTGATTGATATTTCCTTGTTTTTAGATCCAAGGGGGTTGGATCTTGATCCACCAGTAGTTGGTGGGAGAAAGGAGGGGGATGGTTAATTTCTCCTTGTTTTAAGATCCAAGGGGTTTGGATCTGTAATCACCAGGGAATTGGTGAAGAGTCTCTCAAGGCTACCCAGGGAAGGGAATTAGCATCTTGGGAGTGGTGGCAGCGGACCAGATCTAAGCTGGTAGTTAAGCTTAGAAGTTTTCATGCAGGCCCCGACATTTGTACCCTAAAGTTCAGAGTGGGGAAGCAGCCTTGACAGAGCTACTCTCTGTGGATCACTCCACTCAATGCGTGTTCATTCTAGGAAGCAAGCCGGCTAGACAGTAAAACATCAGAAGCTGCTCCCAATGCTACACTCAGTTTTTCCAAAACTAGTAGACTTGATGGCCAGAAGAGACCTTTAGAGCATCTAATCTAACCTCCTGCATGATCACGGGCTTCCTGTATAGTACAATAGTTACTTTTTGGGCACACACGTTCCAGAAAGGCATCTAGTCTTCATTCAGTGACATCAAGAGATGGAGAATCCACCACTTACCCTTTTAGTGAGTGCCAGGGGGCTCCATTAGCCTTCCATTAGCTCCCCATTTACAGTGAGCCAGAGCAGTACCTGCAGCAGGGAGCGGGAGTTGCTGATGGCCTCAGAGGCACAGCCCCTGCAGTGCCTCAGGCACTTGGCACAAGTGCCGGATGATGCGGAGCTGGTGCATCACTTTGGCCGTGACGTCCTCCTGCTGCATGGGAACAAGAACCTGTCAGAGACTCAAACGCCCCGAGGAATCAGGGGGAAATTAAGAGCACCTGGAACCAGCAGCATTTCCACACAGCACCTGCCCACCACTGAGGGATGGATGCCCCATTAACCAGGGCTGCCATCCTGTGGCTTCAGCATTAGTGTCTGGGATGATTTGGGGCAAGATCTCGACCTCCCCGCAACCCACTTCACTGCTGCCAGAATCCCTCCTGCCCACCCCGGCTAGAGGCCCCTCCCTGCCCAATCTGGGTGGGGGTGGGAGGAGAGGGTTCTGAGAACTTGAGCTGTGGTATGGAGGTGGATCAGCTGTCAAGGGCACTGAGGCGGAGGTGGCAGGAGCTCACCCTTCAAGGAGGGGGTTTGGCATTGGAGGTTACTAGAAAGGACAACAAGACTCCATTCTGGTGGTCAGGAGGTGAATCCATCCCTCAGTGGTGGGCAGGTGCTGTGTGGAAATGCTGCTGGTTCCAGGTGCTCTTAATTCCCCCTGATTCCTCGGGGCGTTTGAATCGGTGATCATGCAGGGGGTTAGATTAGATGCTCTAAAGGTCTCTTCTGGCCATCAAGTCTACTAGTTTTGGAAGCACTGAGTGTAGCATTGGGAGCAGCCTCTGATGTTTTACTGTCTAGCCGGCTTGCTTCCTAGAATGACACGCATTGAGTGGGGTGATCCACAGAGAGTTGCTCAAACCTTCAAAGTGTCTGGCAAGCAGCAGGACATTCGCACTTCAGGGGAGGGGTGTTTGTTGCAGTGACATCACAAAGGCCTTTTGCAGGACCTCAGCCTATTGGTCAAAGGTGGTGGGGAGGTGGTGACCTCACAGAGAGATGCTGACATCAGCCAGGCAGGATAGGGGCGCAGGGCCAGGGAAACCTCAGAGACCCCTGTGGCTTTGCTTCAGCAAGTCTCCTTCTCGAGGTCTCTCTTTGAGGACTGAGAGAGTATTAGGGTTCACGTACGTGAGTGCGAGGAGGAGCTCTGATTTGGGGGTGGGGTGGGCAGAGGTGGGAACAGGCCATAGCATTTAATCAAGTGTCAGGGGGAGACTCCCCCTCTGCGGGAGATTATGTTGCCCCTCTGTGGGGAATCCCTTCCTTGCAGATGCTGGACTCTGCCAGGAAGCCCAGCTCCCATCCCTAGCAGCTTGACTGTTCCCTACCTGCTGTGCACCAGGCCCTCTGCACAGAGCTGCTCTGGGCAAGGACTGCAGAGCCAGCTGTCAGCCTGGCAGGTGTAGCCCCAGGTTCCATAACCCTGACCCATGGTCTCCCTCCGCTGACAGGCTCTGAAGAAGGCCTGCCCAGAGACATGGATGCCATGCTGAAGAGCTTGCTGACAGCAACCCCCAGCACAGACAATCACCAGCATATCGTGGAGGTGAGCATAATGGTCAGGGGGAGCAGGAATTTTACCTTAGCCCTGGGGAGGCCTGGAAATGAGAGACTGGATGATCCACTTTTCCATTGTGTGCTCCTACCTGAGAGCCATCGGTGGTCAGAGCAGTGAGTGCAGGGCAGCATTGGGGCCCTTCCACCTTCAGGGATAGAGGGAAGGCGCTGGTGCTCGACAACAGGGCTCTTCCTGGTTCTGTTGAGCACTAACTCCAACGCCCCAGGCAGGCTTGTGGAGTGAGAGCATCAGACCCCTGTGAGGTCCAGGAGAAGGCCCTCTGAGAAGAGCACTGGTTCCTTCCTAGGAAGCTGCTGAGATTCTCAAGGAGGGATTCATCCCTTCTCTCCCATGGACACAGAGGATTGTAAGGAGCAGGGCGTTGTCCTTTATCCAGTAGAGACCTATCCTAGCTCTCACCCACAAACCTGGGAGAGAGCTGGGCACTTGACCAGATCCTACCCCTGCACTTGCCCTGGCATACTTTCTTCTCCCCTCCTGCCTTGGCTATTAGGCTATGGCTCTATGAACATGAAACAAAAGGAACTTCTTCTCTATCTCTAAGCCAAACTGGTTTATCAAGTCTGACCCCTCAACATATTTCAGGGGGCGTATTTCCAGTACATGTATAGAACTCATTATACGCCACTCAGACCTGGTCACGTGGATTCGGCGGCGTTTCTGCGGGCGATCTGACGGTCCCGTGCCTTCGACGTACCTGCCGCTGAATTGCCACTGAAGACTGCCTGCGCTTGCTGCGCTGGTGCCTGGAGCTGCCCCTGCAGGGCAGGCAGCCCTATGAAGTGGTGCAGCAGCTGGCATACTCCCACTGCATGTGCTCTAACCCAACCAATATCCGCCGTCCTCCAGAGCTCTCTGCCCTGGCTTCTAATCAGAAAGACCCTGACTGGTTCCCTGGTTCTCCAGCGGGCCAAATATATTGACTACAATTCACTCAAGGGGTACACTTACAAGCGAGAGGGGGATCAACAGGGCTCTCTCAGCTGGCCGAGGTGCGGTGAGCTGGCACTCTGGGCATGAGGCACAGAAGTCTGCCACATCTCAGTAGACTGCTGGCCAAAAGAACCAGGCTAAAATCCGGGCTAGCATCTTTTCCCTTCCAAGGTGCGCAGCCGCGGGTATGGCATGAGCAAGTCACATAACTTCCTTCCAGTACGATTGGGGCACCAGGAACTGATGTTGGACCTCTTCGGTCGGTTGGTCTTTCTCTATGCGGTACAGACAGTCACCTTGACTCTCAAAGCGTGGGAACCGTCCCGCTTGTTGGGGTTCGACAGTCTCTCCATTCACTGCCGCCACCTGGGCATATGCCTGACTCAGGGTATCATCAGCCCATTGCTCCTCCACAAAATCAGAGAGGCGAGTCAGGATCTTCAATTTGGATAATGGAGGGGAGCTCCTCTCCTGGCTGGGAGGGGGCCTGGCTGGCCTAGGTTGACACTGAGGACTGGGAAGTCCCTTCACCAAGGTCAGCAAGCTCTCCCACCCCCACAAGGGTTGCACCTTCAGGCTGGCCAGAGGTAGGGGCCCTTGACCGCCGAATGGGGGTCCCACTAGTTGCCTCCAATGGCTGCGTTGGCAGGCCGGTTGCTGGTCTGTGCCTTCAGGCAGGCATACAGAGAGCTCCTGCCTCTTTGCCAGGCAGCCCATGACTGAGCCAGGCTCCCTTCTTCAGGCCTGGCATTGGCTGCAGGGATAACGGGGCGGGGCTAGCTGAACCTACAGGTGTTCTTTAACCCCTGCTGTGTCCAGCTGAAGTCTCTCTGCTCCTTCAGAACATGCCACAGCATATGCCCTTAGCAGACAAAAGAAAGGATCATCATTAAGGATGGATGAGCAGTATGTGTTGGGTGGTGAGAGAAACAGTGGGAAACTGGCTGGATCCCTTAATCATTCCATTTCTAGACTTTGAAATGATGAGATTTTTTTTAAGGTTAGGGTTTTGTAAAGAAAGTGTAATTCTGGGGGGAATACTAGCTTGGCTCCATTGAAACACACGTTTAACCATAACTCTTTCTCTTTTGGGTGTGTGTGTGTGTGGGGGGGGGAATACTGTATAATCAGTATTTCATGGTCATTAATGCCTTCTAAAAAAGGGAATAACAATAGCGAACACATGGGGCCAGATCCTCTGATGGTGTAAATCAGCATAGCTCCACTGAAGCCAATGGAGCAATGCCAATTAACACCAGGCGTGGATCTGGCCCTGAGTGTTTCTCTGTGAATCTCTGTATTATCTCCCCACTACTCTTGGCTCTTTTTCCACTCACCTTCCCACTGCTTTTGTCAGGTGTTGTCAGATGTAAAGTCCCTCTGCTAGGGATGCCCCACTCACTGTTCCTATTCTAGTTCCCTGGCAATTGGAGGTTTCTTGGGTGCAGGCTGTGTAGGGAGCTCATGGTCTGCTGTAGGTTATTAATTAGGTCTCCTTTAGACACCTTCCAGAGGTTCTGTTCCAGAAAAACCTGGCAGAACTCATCATCACTGGGGGAGAGAAGGTGAGGATAATCAGCCTGGGAGGAGAAAGGTGACAAGATTCCACTGAGCAAGTCTAAAAGTTGTGCGGGGACCAGAACATCCCTTCTGATATTTGGCCACCAAAGGGATGAAGGTAATTAGAAACCTTCTGTAATAGATTAAATGGATTAAACCCCCATAAATTGATGAGTGTAACAAGTGCCCTTTATGCAGGTTAAACATAAGATGCAATAGTTGTCTCCAAGCCAAAGGCATAGCTAAGCCATTAGGAATTTTAACTTCTTGGAAGGAGGGATTTTCGCTGAGTGTTGCCTGGAGATAAGGGTGTATGTCTGGGTGAGTGGAGAATCAAGATGGAGAGAGACAGACACAGAGCCTGAACAAGCCGCTGGGAGCACAGCCCTGGAAGAAGCCTAGAGAAAGAGCTTTTGGGCCTAGTGGTTGAAAGAGTTGGTGGTGCTGTGAGCAAAGACACTGTCTCCAGTTGTTTGATTCCTACTGTGTTCAGGGAAACAGAACTTTGTGTATATTGCATCAAATAAATACCTGACTCCATTATCAATTTCTCCTCCTAACAGAAATGACTCGCTAGATGTTGGCTAACCGCTCGGTTCAAGAATGAGTAAACATCAGTATAATTCTATTGAAGTCAATGGGGTTGCAGTCGTGTAGCACAGAATTTGGCCCATTATGAGTTGCTAAGAGTTCTAAAGGTGACATCTCTTACACAGAGTGCATAGACACAGAGCTGGCCACGGCCCACCCAGTTAGCAACCCTGGCCACCCAAAGTTCACCTGCTCCTACCTCATGCCACTTGTCTGCTGATTGCCATCCTGCTCAACTCCAGGTGGAGGAGGCGTGCCTGGCCCCCTCTCCTCCACTGCCAGAACCAGGGCTCCCATCCCAGCCATGGACTGGCGGGCTCTGGGTGACTCTGAATGTGGTGGCAAGATGTAGAGAAAGGGCAGAAAGGAGAGTCTGTCTGACTCCAGGGACCTGGATGGATTCTATGACTAACCCAGGGTTGAGGCCTGCTTGCTGGAGGGAAGATGCAGCATCTGCTTAGCACCAAAGTGTGGGGCAAAGCCTGGCTAGAGCTTCGGTCTGCAACCCCCCAGACTTGCTCCAGGGACAGGGCAGGAATTCACTGTAGGTCATGTGATTCCCAGCCACCGCAACACAGCCCAGAACCCCTCCCTTCCCCATTCCCTCTCTTCCCCCAGTATCCCTCTGTGACCCAGGGACCTCTTGGTGCCAACAAGCAGAGGGCACAGGGATGCATAAGGGTTTCAGGGATCTCCTGGGTCTGGTATCTACATACTAGTTTACCAGAGAACGTCAAAGAATGTCTCTACTGAAAGCCGGTGTCACACTGGTCCTCATAATCATTGCAGAATGTGTGTATGGATAATAGGTAAGGAGTTATGTGTATATAATAAAAATTATGTTCTTAATGTCTGTGACTTGGGGCCAGTCATCAAAAGGTGAGAAACAGGTTTCTTTCAGGCAAGATGTGTTTATCTTTCTGTTTACAAATAATGGAGTATTGTATACTTCACCATGAACACCTATTTACAGTCTGAGCTAAGTGCTAATTAAGTTATTACAAAGTCTCCAGGGGAGATTGTGGGCAGGAAAATACAAGCCGTGGCGGTTATCCTGAATGAAAGAGAAGGCAATGGATTTTTGACACTATAACTGTAGGTACAGAGACACAATCTGCATCTTTCAACCAGGAAGTAAACTGACAATAGGCTTACTCATGAATGGAAGGATTAGAAAACACAGGCTGAGTGAGTACTGATAGTCTGCAAATGTCAAGTGAGAGCCATGATTTTTTTACAATATACCTGATCTTCACTGGCCCAGGGAAGATGAGTATCAAGGTAGCTTGTATATGTGAGTCTTATTTCCTGCTATGCACTGCACCACCGCTGGCCAACCACTGTACTCGTTTAAATAGATACATATTTACTTCCGCTTCAAAGGAGCCAACAAAGGCCAGTCTGGAGGCAACATAATGTGCTGTCAAATGGGGAATCCATGTTACAGTCCCACGCTTGATCCCACACTCTGAGGTTTGCAGGGCCTAGAATCATTGTGAGACCAGAAAGCAACAAAGAGTCCTGTGGCATCTTATAGACTAGCAGAGGTATTGGAGCATAAGCTTTCGTGGGTGAATGCCCACTTTCACCCAGGAAAGCTTATGCTCCAATACATCTGTTAGTCTATAAGGTGCCACAGGACTCTTTGTTGCTTTTTACAGATCCAGACTAACATGGCTGCCCCTCTGATACTTGACACCATGTGAGGCCAGCACACTCAGTCCTTTGTGAGTAAGGAGCACATTACAGTGCTCTTGTGAAACCTTCTGCAGCCAACACAGGAGTGTTTGTTATTGATAGGTTCTGGCGGGGAGCCACATCCTGACCTCCTTCCCTAGAAGGAAGGGTTATCCTGATACAGGAACAAGAAATAAAAGGGGGGAATTTCCCCACCCACCCACCTCAAAAAGAAAAAGAGCAAGGTGCTTACAAAATATTGTCCTTGCCTGAGTGCATCAACACAGAGATAGGCTGCAGCTACAAGACTGCAGGATAACCCTGGGCAGGTGGTGACCCGGCCATAGGAGGGGCTAGCCCCCTCACCTCCCCTTTCCCTCCCTTTCCCGCAGAAGCCCAGAGCACCGTCAGCGCTGGGCTGCTGGGCAGCACGACCTCAGCATCCTCAGCCCCACAGTGCTGGGCAGCGCGGCCCCAGTGCCAGCCACCCCAAGTCCCTGCGGCAGGCCGTCCAGCCCCAGACAGCGTGGACCAGGCAGAGTGCCAGGAACTGCAAGAGGAGTGTGGGGGCAGAGGGTGGGTGGGGCCATGCCAGGCTGTTTGGGGAGGCACAGCCTCCCCTGGCCTATGATACCTGCCGCCTGTGAGGATAACATTCCTGTATGGCACTGCTTCCTTCCAATGAGGTCTTCAGATGCACAGGAGGAATTTCTGAAATACAGACATTGGTATGGGCAACACTGCCCTTCTGCAGAGAGATTCGGTTCTCTGGGGGGCAGTGGGACATCACTATGGACTCCAATTACTTCTATCCACAATTCACCACCCACAGTTAAATTAAAAAACCTCTAACACCATTCTTGTTTTTTGTGTTGGGCACGAGCTTATCCCTCTGGTCCGTCCTACTGTCCACCACAAATAACCAAAAATTGAATAAAAAAAACCTCAAATCCCAAACAACCAAAAATTGAATTAAAAAAAAATCAAATCCCAAACCAACAGCTCTTGAAGTGACTGCCACCAAGGTGGTTCCCTACAGGGTATGTAGAGAATACCATCATTAGGAAGGGAGGTGTTAGTGAGGGAGGTTGCTTTTGATGTTAACTAGCTGAGAACTTTGTTCAGTCTTATAACAGGAGCATGGAGCTTTAGCTTCCAATTTATCATTATTTATCATTTATATTGTTGTAGCACCTAGAGCCCTCAGCCAATGGGGCCCCATTGTACT
Organism: Chrysemys picta bellii; assembly: GCF_011386835.1. Classification (NCBI taxonomy): domain Eukaryota; kingdom Metazoa; phylum Chordata; order Testudines; family Emydidae; genus Chrysemys; species Chrysemys picta. The sequence continues at coordinate 195,393,146 of NC_088793.1, forward strand.
ACAACTTTACTGATATAGTAAATGACAGTCCCTTCTCCAAAGGGCTAATAATCTAAATAAACAAGACATAACACATGAATGAGACAAACAAGTGATTAGGGGAGGGGCGAGTGTCGGACAGGGTTTCAGATGTAGCGAGATGTTTTAGTACAGACTAACCTTGTGCACGCTTCTTAGCCAATCAGTAGCGGTGATCATAACTCGCCCCCTGCCTCGACATCATTGGATGGCGGTTTTCTGTAACCAGTTCCACCCATCTCATAACACTGACATGTAGGATGCACTGTAATTGCCACTTCTCTGAACAGGTGTCCTATTTAATGACTATAGTGGATCGTCTCAATTTCAGTCCAGAGGAGAATCTGACCGTTTGGAGCTGGCCAGCCAAGCTAGTTCTACTGCTGGGAGGAAGCAGTCTTGGTTATGCACATTTAGGGCACCACTGACCTCTATGGAAATGTGCAAGGGGTGGATGTGACAAGGCACCTCCTCGTGAACCTGCCTAAGGGCTAGTCACAATTGTGACCTCTGAGTCAAAAGACTGCTCAGCTCCAGCAACACTGTTGGCACTAAATTCCTCAACTGAGCAGGCAGGGACAAGACAATGCATACTGCACCCAGTCTCTGGATGGCACAAAAACTATGCTTCCCTTTGCTCCTGCAGGCATTGTGCTGACAGCACAAGGCCACCTTCTTATACTGAAACTTCCACCATTGGTAACAGCAGTAGATCTGCATCGCTGGAGAAAACACTTACAGATTTTCCTACTTTGGCCAAATCCTACAACCTTCACCAGGCTCAGTGGAAATCTGTATGCAAAGCCAAATGTTATCTTCCTTGGGGTTGATTGGATTATGCTGGCAATTTAAAACTCAACAAAATTCTCTCTTTTAAAAACAAATCACTTGCAGTTAGTTCTTTATATCTTGTTGCAGCCCATCTATTTTTCTCATTATACTGTAATTAAAAGCTTATATGCAATGCACCAAAGACATCTATCCTACCCTTGATGTGGACCGTCTACAAAACCACCATTAACTTTAACAGGGTGATTTGCATATATTGAAAGGAGAACGTATACTATTTTATTGAATATTCCAGGTTCTCTTCACTTTGGGAGATAATCTTACCCTAGATGCAGGGCCGGCTCCAGGCACAAGCCCACCAAGCTTGTGCTTGGGGCGGCACCTGGAGAGGGGCGGCGCGGCGTGGTGCTCTGGCTCCGGCCGCCGGGGAGAGCGGGGCTGCGACTGGGCTCGCCGCCCTCCTCGCGGCGCTCCGGCCACCGGGGAGAGCGGACTCGTGGCGGGCTTGCCACCCTCCCCCCGGCGCTCTGGCCGCCGGGGAGAGTGGAGCCCCGGCCGGCTCTCTGCCCTCCCCTCGGCGCTCTGGCCGCCGGGGACAGCGGAGCCCTGGGGCTCCGGCCGCCAGTGGAGCCATGGCAGGCTCGCCGCCCTCCACCCGGCACTCCGGCCAGTCGGGGAGAGCAGCCCGGGCTCGGCGCCCTCCCCTGCCGCGTTCCGGGGTGGGGGGGGCAGTGGGAGGCTTTTTTGCCTGGGGCGGCAAAAAAGCCAGAGCCGGCCCTGCCTAGATGTTACCTAAACTAGAGACCTAGTGACAGTTTGAGCATTCCAGATGAAATTCACCTGTGGAGAAAGCCAACATAAGGTGTGACTAATTATACACACCTCCTTTCTCGCATTACACCAGTGATGGGGAAGCCAGTAAGCATATGAGAAGACATAGCTGCATCTACTCACTTGACATCAGTGGAAAGTTCCCATGCAGACAAAGAATTCTCCATTGGCCTCTTGTTGCTTTAGTGCCACTTTGCACAGTATGAAGTGGCTTTAGCAGACCAGAGAATCCAGACCTACCTGTGTACATTTATTTAAGAGATTACGATCAAAGCCCATTGAAGTTTACAGAAACATTCCCATTGACTTCAGTTGTCTTTGGATTAGTCCCATAATGAACTATTGGGTGAAATCTTGGCTCATTTGAAGTCAGTGGGAGTTTTGACAATGACTTTAGTGGGGTCAGGAATTCAGTCTGCCTGTGTAATTGTCTCCAATATTTTTTGGCATATATACATAGTAAACAACTTAGAGTTTTTTTTCTGGATGGCCCTGATCCTGAAAACATTTACTAATGTATTTAAGTACATGATTATTTACACGTGTGCTAAACTTTAAGTATATAAATAAGTGTTTTCAGGATTGAGGCCTTCATGAGTAAGAGTGTTGCATTTTCAGGAGACAAAAACACTACTAAAAGTTATTTACCATTATCCATCAATGGAGGACTGTGACAGGGCGCATTTGCCCCGCACTGGTACTGCGAGGGTTAACTCTACTCTCTGGGCCAAGGAGGCCACCATGCCCTTGTGGCCCTGCTGGGCATGCTCCGGATGGAGACTGGGTATAAAAGGGAGCAGCGTGGCTCATTTGGGGTTAGACCTCTGAAGAGGGAAGATGCACCCTGTGAGGTCCAGTTTGAGAAGGGAAGAAGCCCCAGATGGCGGAAGCCAGGGATGCTGAGACTCCAGAGGATGCCCAAGATGTGACGGAGCTGCTAGGAGCTGCACTGACCAAGGAGCCCAGAGACCCTGGAGATGCTGGGACTGCTGCATCAGGAACACGGTAGGAAGTAGCTCAGGGGGACTAGTTATTGTGCTGAGTGGGGTCAGTGTGTTTTGGGTGGATTTCCTGCTGCCCCTGTGGTGAGCATACTTGCCAGACAGGGGCCTGAGCTGGGACCTGGTGCAGCAGGGAGGGCCTGGTTCCCCCTACCTGGCTGCCATCCACCCTGGGGTGATATCTCACTCCCCTGACAGGCCACTAGGCCATGCAGCCCTATGCGAATGGGCAGTTATCCTGACTCCGGCCATTGGGCTATGCAGCCCTGAGAGAGGGTGCATAGCACAGCCCTCCTGAATTGGGAAGTTATATTGTCTCTGGCGGCTAGGCCATACAGCCCCACAGAAGTGGGCTGTTAGACTGACTATGGCCATTGGGCCATGCATCCCTTAGAGAGAGGGCAGCCCTACTGACTCTTGCCACTAGGCCATACTGCCTTGCTGAGTCAAGTGGCCACACTGACTCTGACCACTAGGCTATACACTCTGGCTGAACTGGGGAGCCATACTGACTCAGGCCATTAGGTCCCACAGCCCTGTGGAAAAGGGCTGTCACCTTGACTCTGGCCATTGGACCACACAACCTTGAGAGAGAGTGGCCATATTTTACCACTAGGCCTCTCTACCCCAAGACAAGGGGTGGTCATAAAGACGTGACCATGGGGAAGTAATTAACACACACACAGCCCACCCCAAGAGGGGACAGAGTGCACTTGCCCTGCGACAAGGACTAAAATGTGACATCAGAAACTCTGGGGAAATGAATGTAGGCAGTCATTTGATAATGCCCATAGACAAATAATTAATAAACCACCTTTGTTTTTAGATTGAAAATACAGTTTTTCTGAACAGGTTTTTACATTTCTTAGAGTTACTTTTGAAATGCCTGTGGTAATGTTAGGTCAGGAACAAAACCAGAGAAGAGAGTCTCAAGCTTTGAAAGTCTGGAATAATTTTGCAGGTGGAATGCATCAGTTTCTATGAATGAGCTATTAGAAAGTATTTTTCAGAAGGGATTTATGTTGCAAGGGTTTAATCTGGTTACATATCAAGAGGCAGTCCATGGGGAAAAAATCATTCATAAGGCATTTGTTGTTAAAAATGAAGACTGTGTTTGGAAAGAACCACTGTGAAACTCTTCTCTGTCCAGGGATATGTGAGCATTATGTAAACGGAGTTGCTGCTTCCTGTTACTTTTCCAAAAAGTAGTATTTACTTCAAATTCAGAACCTACCTTGAGTTTTCTTGGGTAGAAGTAAAACAACTGATTTGTTGATTTTAATAAACTCACTATGTAAAGGATAAGGAATGGGTTGAATATAAAAACAAAAAGCCCAACTTTTGACTTAGCTATTATTTACTGGTGGAATGGAACAGTCTGATCTCCATTTGTTTATAGCTTTGTGTGATGAGTCAGTGTGCCAATATGATGCCATATGCAAGATAGGCAAAGCACAAATTGAAATAATGCCAGATAGCAGCTCCACACAAATTTCAGTATGTGTTTTTGATTTTTTAATAAGCCTCTTTGTTTTCTTCCCCCGTGTTGAATGTTCTATAAGTAGTTTTGGAGGTAAAATACACGTTGAAATCCAAGAATGAACAACCCAGTAAAACAATTTTTTCCATCAATGCTGCACATGTACTGTTTTATGTGTTGATTAATAGCACAATTCATATAACTACTAGTTATGTAACAGTTGCCAATACCTTATTTCTAATTTAATCATTGGAGCTGAATTGATTGTTCCCATAACCAAGCATATTTCTCTGTTAGCTCATTATAAATGACCTATAAAAGAAACTTTTACTTCTCTCCTCTGAACAGTTTAAAATAAGCAAACAGAATCTCAGTCAACCTGGAACACAAAGTAAAGAAGAATTCATGGCTTTCATAATTCCTGGGGTGCAGCATGTCACACCCAGACTTGCTCAGAGGCACTTTATACACTGTTGATTTATTCTACCGTGAGTCGGGGTGAAGATAAAACAGCAAAGCTGTGGCTTTCCTGCTCTTTAGATGGGATTTCACATTCTGCTTGCCAGCTCATTAGGAGTGACATTCATTCCTCAAGTTTTTTCAGATTTATTTTTATTACGTTTTGTTTCCGTAATCCTGAAACAAAGAGCTTTACAGTGCTCTTATACTCACCAGAACATTCATTTAAAAAGAGTCCCGTAAAGCTTTAACTATTGCAAGGAGTTCTAGAAGTAAATGTTTCAAACTGTTTAACTAGATGTATCAATCACAATGTATCACCCACACAATGTGCTGAAAATGTACTTCCAGAGTTTAATGAACAGGTACCTCTGTAAGAGAGAGTCAGACAGTCTTGGAGAAACAAAGCAGGAGAGAATAAGATGCTTAGACATCTATAGTTAGTCATTATTCTGTGCCCTTTTCATGCCCTTTGCAAATATTCAAGACTATAGAAACCAGGTATTTTGTTTGTTTGTTATAAAATCTGCAATAAAGTCGGTTTTGGGATTTTTACTTCTGTCTTCTTTAAATTAAATGTATTTCTCTGAAAGAAATAAAACAATAACCATAGGATGTGTTTAATGAAGATTTCACCTTTGGACATTTCATAGCATCATTCAATCTCTGCCACTGCTCTTTTGTTCCACCCACATGTAGTGGGATATCCTACTTTTCATCACTGCAATGTGGTCACATTAACGTAGAATTATGCACATAAAAAATGGAGGATCCCCTTATTTATCAGTATGAAATTATTTCCATTTTACCTATGGGACTACTCACATGCTTAAAAAAGTATGTGTTTAAGTGCATTGATAGACTGGTGTTTCCTGCTGCAGTCATCTTTAGTATGTTTTTTATTTTGGTCCCACATTTGGTCTGATCTGCTCTGAGGTATGAAGAGAGGTAGGATAACATGACAAAATGTCCCCAGCCATCTTCAATAGTTGAGTATTGAACCTTTCAAGTTAAAATAAAAATGAATACTATAAAAATCCCTCAGCAGATCTATCTATCTATCAACACTTTGTGCAGGCACTTTAATTTTATACCTAGACATATTTAATATGCATGAAACCTAGAATTACAGACAGAAAAGGTCCCTTGAAAGTTGGACACCCTAATGATTTATATTCAACCTGTTGGTGCAAAAAGAAAAATGGAGTGCCCTGTAAATCAGTGATTGTTACACAGAATACTGTCTGGGAGTGTAAATTGCAAGGATGGGCAAAGCAGTGATCAGGGCTGGCTCCAGGCACTGCAAACCAAGCACGTGCTTGGGGTGGCACATTTTCAGGGGCAGCATTCCAGCCAGCTTTTTTTTTTTTTGCGCTTGGGGCTGGCAAAAGCCTAGAGCCAGCCCTGGCAGCAGCAGTGCGTCCTGCATGGGGGGCGCTCTGGGGCCACTGCGGTTGGCGTTGGGGAGCAGCGCCCACACCTTATGGCTGGGCGGGCTCTGAGCGCAGGACACTCAGGCTGGGGGCCGCCCCGCGGGGCGCACGGAGCCGCCTGCGGGTGCCGCAGGGCAGCTGCCCCCCAGCGCCTCAGCCGGGGCTGGGCAAAGCGGCTGAGCCACCCAGGGGCTGCGGCAGTCTGGCCAGGAGGAGCAGCAGCAGCGGGGCCATAGTGGGGACCGGTGCCTGGGGCGCTGCCGTGCGGGTCATCCTGCTTTCCGGGGCTCCGCTCCCTCAGGGGCTGCCCTGCCCTGGCTCCTCAGCCCTCTGCCAGGCGGTCCCCCCGGCTCTGCCTTCCCGGGTCCCGGCCGGTCCTGCAGGTGGGAGCCCCGGCTGGAGGGACCCTGGGCTGAGGCACGGCCCAGGAGCCTTGCTGCTTACCCCAACCCTGCCAGCACTGGACCGGCTGGAGGTGAAGGGGGAGCGGGCGGAAGCCCAGGGCTGGGGCAGCAGGGAGTGCAGGTGTGGGGGGGGGAGAGCCCAGAGTTGGGGCGGCAGGGGGTGTGGGTGTGGTGGGGGGGAGAGCCCAGAGCTGGGGTGGCAGGGGAGTGTGGGGGGAGCCCAGGGCTGGGGTGGAGGGGCAGGCAAAATTTTTTTTGCTTGGGGCGGCAAAAACCCTAGAGCCAGCTCTGGCAGTGATTTACAGATTATTGTTCAAAAGCTCAGAACGGGCAGCACGATGGCAGATGAAATTCACTGTTGACAAATGCAAGGCATTTGGAAGGAATCATTTGAACCACCTATACAGATTAACTGTAACCACGCAGGAAGAAGACCCAGGTGATACCGTGAGCAGCACAAAGAAAACCTTTGCTAAATGTGCAGCAGCAGTTAAAAAGGCAAACAAAACTACAGAATGTGATGGAAAATAATATTGAAACCCTTTATAATGGAGGCTGTCAGATAATTACTAAAAGATACTTAAATGTATTAGTAATCAGCTTAAATATCATGCTCATCTGAAGTTTCAGTATTTACCATTAATTCATATTTTTAATAATCTCTTACAAATACAGTGCCTTGAGACTGCTCTCAGTTACGCCACAGTAAATCAGTCAGTGGAGTTGCACCATTGTGAGAGAGAGTACAATCAGAAGCAATGTTTATATTATTTCAGAACTAAATAATTCTGTCATGATCATAATTACTGCTGTTTGCCTGTTTTTCCCCACCATGTCATGCCTCCCCTGGTCCTCTTATATGAAAAACTGTACAGCATTTTATGCTTTTTTAGATATACTTTTAGAAAACAAAGTTGCATTGTTTAAAAAAAATCTAATTATGGTGGGTAAATGAACCAGAATTAATTAAATTGTGGCTACTTGACATTTATAGTTAATTAGTTTTATCTAGCATAAACTGTGAAATAAGTACTTTTCATCTCTGTGTTTTATCAACTGTGCTGAAATCTTAAAGAAGTAGGTCTCAAAAGGGTCACACAAATAGCTAGTTTGGCAAAACCCATTTGACTGCAGTAATGAAGGAACATGTTTCCTGCATCTTCATTTCTTCAATTTCAGTTATCAAAGATGATGATTGTAATGCCCGACGTTCCCAATTAGGGCAACTTTGAGCTTTGTGCAGAACAAAAAACAAGATGTAACAAGTGAATCTAGCAAACAATTGGGGGCGGGGAGGGAGGGACAATAAGGGCAACAGTAATTAGATTAGCCAGTTATATAGTCCAACAATATGCTTAATTGTTCCAAATCATTTAAAAACATTTTTTTTTCAAAATATTGCCCATTTCTAGTTCTTCTTTATTTTAATCTCTGCCTGTTTATACACTTTTAACCACAATCTAAGGATTACGTCCATCCAGTCTGCATCAAACCTGCACAGTGAGTTCTGTACAGCTAGTGGGCAGAATGCTTGGGGTGATGAATTCACACACACACAGGCCCACAATCCAGAGCCAAGGAATGGGTGGCTGTGCTGTGCCTCCCCCTTCCTTTCCCGCCGCAGATATACCAGCCTATAAGCTGAAATAGTGGTACACCCCGCCCCCCCCCGGACCAGTTATGAACCACAGTCTCTCTGGATCTACGTAAAGTTGGATCTGTAGCCCTTCCCTTGCCATTCAACATCCTACCATAGGGGTAAGCAGTGTGGAGACCTTTGCCACCTGTGGACACCAGTGCAGCCTGTAAGTGGTGTGGAGAGCCTAGTGCTAGCCCTGAATTACATCCTAAAAAAATTGCTCCAACCACCACACCACACAGTTTCCATTTTTCTACTCCTCTCCTCTTGCTGCCTGGGGGTTTATTAACATGTGCTTGGAGCTGAAAAATAGACCACAAAATCTGGCAAGGATTTTATTTCTTTGCTCTCAATGTGTGCAGTATAAAAACAGAGGAAATATTTTAAGAGAATGTCAGGGGATCTTCCTTCAAGCTCTCAGGCCACCTATGTCCCCATCACTGCTGCTTTTACACAGCCATTGCTTCCACAGCTTTATGGCCTTGTCTACACTAGACTTTTTGTTAAAATTTCCCCCCTTTGCAACCCACCAGCAACAGCAACACTGGGAGCATTAGTTGAGACTGTCCACTGAAATTCTTACGGCTGGAAGGGGCAAGGGGCAAAATGACAACAGCTGGTCCACGCTATCCCTCCCACCAGTGCAGCTGCATTGGTGCTACACCAATGGTGGGAGATACGAAGTAAAAGGCTGGTGTAAAAAAGATACTAGTTGCACGAAACCAGCCTCAAACACATCCACTGTTAAGCTCCTTCCAAGGCTGTCACTCAGTGACCACCCTCATGTGGCCTTGACTAATTTGCAAAACAAAATGAACCCTTCCTGAATTCAGATATCAACAACCCTCCATTTTAAACCAGGGTCAGATGTTAAGGGTCTGAATTTGGTCCATGGGTTAGTGGCTGCTTTAAATAGCCAATCAGTTCAAAGGCAACTATTGTCTTCCCCAGTTAGCCCAACTCATTACAGAGCTAAGTGCTAACCCTTCTTGCAGGTTCCCATATTAGATATTTATTTACTTAAGTTATTTGTTTCATATCGCTCTTGCCTCAACACTTTGTCAGATCCTACCTCATCCCGACTGAAGCAGTGTGTAACATCACCCACATCTACCATGTTGCCTCTGTTTCTTTTCCAGTGCTCTCACTTCCTATCCATCCCAAATGCCCTTGTCAGTACTCCAGCCAACCTCGCCTCTGCCATTTTTCAGGGAAGCTGCTGCTAGCACAGAGGGATGGGGTGAAAGCAGAATTCCTGAGCAGTAGGCTAAGGAGAAGACCACATTTTCACCTTTTATTTACCATTTTTATTCTCGTCTAGAAACTTTGATGAACCAGACTTACCTCAGAACCCAAACACTCTTTTAAACTTAGAAGGACCCTCACCTAACAGTACAGAAGTATTGTTTTTATTTAGCCTTTTGCTAATTCCTTGCCCTGTTTTCCCTGTGATCACCATGTTTTCTACAAGTCACTTTTTCCTTCCTTTGATTTTGAAGGAGGGCCTTTATCTTCAGATGAGTGTTCTCAGCATCTCCAATCATGTAAGTCCCATGATTTTTACCATGTGCTGCTACCAACTGCCCTATATAAATGACGCTGTAACAGTGCATTACAGTAGAATAGAGAATTCGTCACATTTGGTATGTTTATCACTATGGTAATTACTGATCATTTAGTAGTTTTTGTGTCCTAACATATTAAATAGGATGAAACCTGGTAACACTTATGGTTTCATACAGATAGCTCCAAATTAGTTCTGGATGTTTGGGCTTCCCATTTTTTATTATTATTGATTAATGACCGTGCCATCTGTCCCTTTTGTAACTTCTCATTGGGAATGTTAGCAGAACACCAGTTTGATTTACTGCTGTGTAGAATACATTCATTCCTCTCACCATTTTCAACCTGTTGGGGTTAATTTTCTTCAGTTTTATTAGGCAATCCCCAGTGCCACAGAACACTAAGGACACTGTAAATTATGTCTTACATTATTTTGGTAACTTAATTCTAATACTAAAATAAAATATAACAAATGTATTACAATGAAATCAAGGCTCACCCTCTATTTACAGGAAATTGCCTGTCTGACTTTTTGTGTTTTTTCCTTTCATGTTCATCACTTGTGCATGCCACTCCATCTCTCTCTCTCTCTTTTTTTATCTTGCATGTTAGCTGGGATCCCATTTGTGAGCCAAGAGAAGTATGTTGGTACATGTCTGTTCTAGCTCCCAGTCCTGCAACTGTTCCCAGGTCTCTGGCGAAGTTATGAAGTACTGCCCAGAGCCAGGTGGGGAGCATGCTTAGGGCTTGGGTGGGGGAAAAGAGGCAGGAGGGGGTGAGGCCTCGAGCAGAAGGGGCAGGCCATGGGCTAGCCTCCCCGAGCCCACAGTTCACCCGCTACCCATGCCTAAAATCATGCATATTGCTCCTTTTCCTAGCATCAGTACCAAATTTTTCATCAGGTTTACCATTAGCATAAAAAAAATTTTATCATGAGGTTTAACGTAACACCAAACCCTTTATCCTGGGTAGGCATTTACAAGTATTTTTATCATACCACGTCTTCTGTATAGACAGTCAGGTTTGTTCAATACCCATTGTGTCTTTCTACTCCTTCGTGAACCTTAGCAGGTGTTCAGTTACTGGCTTTTCTTTCCCTTCAGTATGGGTTCTCAATCCAATCAGATCTTTGGGGCTTTGGTACTCCAGGGTCTGGTGAGGTAAGGATGTAGAGGGATTCTGTATATTGGCTGGCCCTCTGTGGAGCTCTCTCCCTTCTTGGGATTACCCTGCATTCCCCACTCCCAGTACTGGGACCTTCCTTCCCCCCAACCTTGCTTTCCTAAAGGGTTATGATTTGTGCTGTCTCAGTTAAGAGTGTTTGCTTTTTTGGTCAGACACATTTTCCCACCAGGTATCAGGGGGGTAGCCGTGTTAGTCTGGATCTGTAAAAAGCAACAAGGAGTCCTGTGCCACCTTATAGACTAACAGACGCATTGGAGCATAAGCTTTCGTGGGTGAATACCCACTTCGTCAGACGCATGAAAACAGGATGAAAAATTTGAGGGGAAAAGGAGTTGAAAGTTTTGAACAAATGTTTGTCTTTGTTGCTCAGGAGCATTTCCTAAGCGTATGTAGTGATTGGGCAACAAAATGGCAAATGAAATTTAATGTGGATAAATGTAAAGTTATTTTTTCCAATGTGCATTACCCCAACTATACATACAATATGGTGGGGGCAAATTTAGCTACAACAAATCAGGAAAAAGATCTTGGAGTCATCCTGGATAGTTCTCTGAAGATGTCCAAGCATTGTGCAGAGGTGGTCAAAAAAGGAAACAGGATGTTAGGAATCATTAAAAAGAGAATAGAGAATAAGACGGAGACTATATTATTGCCCTTGAATAAATGGATGGTACGCCCACATCTTGAATACTGCGTACAGATGTGGTCTCCTCATCTCAAAAAAGATATACTGGCACTAGAAAAGGTTCAGAGAAGGGCAACTAAAATGTTTAGGGGTTTGGAATGGGTCCCATATGAGGAGAGATTAAAGAAGCTAGGACTTTTCAGCTTGGAAAAGAAGAGACTAAGGGGGGATTTTATTTAATCTATTTATAACTGACCTCGGAACCGATTGCAGGAGTAGGCTGGTAAAGTTTGCGGATGATACGAAGGTGGGAGGCGTTGTTAATTCGGAAGAGGATAGGGATATCCTGCAGGGAGACTTGAATGAGCTTGTGAATTGGAGTGTCAGAAATAGGATGAAATTTAATAGTGAAAAGTGTAAGGTGATGCATTTGGGGATGACCAATAACAATTTTAGTTACAAGATGGGGACGCATTGGTTAGAAGTAACAGAAGAGGAGAAGGACCTAGGGGTCCTTGTAGACCGCAGGATGACTATGAGTCGACAGTGTGACGTGGCGGTGAAAAAAGCCAATGCTGTCTTGGGATGCATTAGGCGAGGTATATCTAGTAGGGATAAGGAGGTCCTGCTTCCGTTGTACAAGGCGCTGGTGAGACCTCATTTGGAGTACTGTGTGCAGTTCTGGTCTCCCATGTTTAAAAAAGATGAACTCAAACTGGAACGGGTGCAGAGAAGGGCCACTAGGATGATCAGAGGAATGGAAAAACTTTTGTATGAAAGGAGACTAGAGGAGCTTGGGTTGTTTAGTCTGACAAAGCGAAGGCTGAGGGGGGATATGATTGCTATCTTTAAATATATTAGAGGGATTAATACAAGGGAGGGAGATGAATTATTCCAGCTTAGTACTAACGTGGATACGAGAACGAATGGATATAAACTGGCCGTGGGGAAGTTCAGGCTTGAAATTAGACGAAGGTTTCTGACCGTTAGAGGGGTGAAATATTGGAACGGCCTTCCGAGGGAAACGGTGGGGGCGAGGGACTTGTCTGGCTTTAAGATTAAGTTAGATAAGTTTATGGAGGGAATGGTTTAATGGTAAAACATAGTTGTCAAGGAAAACCAAGCAATGGTAGGTAAATAGCATAATGGCTAAAAGGGGTCAGGATGGAGACTCTTGCCTATATGCTCGGGGTCTTACTGATCGCCATATTTGGGGTCGGGAAGGAATTTTCCTCCAGGGCAGATTGGCTGAGCCTCTGGAGGTTTTTCGCCTTCCTCCGCAGCATGGGGCAGGGATCTCTAGCAGGAGGGTCTCTGCCGATTGAGGTCACTAATAACAGGATTGGGGACTTCAGCAGCAGAGTCCAGGGAAGGGGCGGGGACGGTTTTATGGCCTGCAGCGTGCAGGGGGTCAGACCAGATGATCATAATGGTCCCTTCTGACCTTAAAGTCTATGAATCTATGAATCTATGAATATGATAGAGGTATATAAAATCATGAGTGATGTGGAGAAAGTGGATAAGGAAAAGTTATTTACTTATTCCCATAATACAAGAACTAGGGATCACCAAATGAAATTAATAGGCAGCAGGTTTAAAACAAATAAAAGGAAGTTCTTCTTCACGCAGCGCACAGTCAACTTGTGGAACTCCTTACCTGAGGAAGTTGTGAAGGCTAGGACTATCACAGCGTTTAAAAGAGAACTGGATAAATTCATGGAGGTTAAGTCCATTAATGGCTATTAGCCAGGATGGGTAAGGAATGGTGTCCCTAGACTCTGTCAGAGGGTGGAGATGGATGGCAGGAGAGAGATCACTTGATCATTGCCTGTTAGGTTCACTCCCTCTGGGGCACCTAGCATTGGCCACTGTCAGTAGACAGGATACTGAGCTAGATGCACCTTTGGTCTGACCCAGTATGGCCATTCTTACGTTCTTATGTAAAGATGATGTCAAACAGTGCCTATGGGACAAAAATGTAAAAACTGTGGATGAGATGGCATCTCTAGCTGTACCTCTGAGCAGACCCAAGCATGTACTGAAAGTAAACCACAGAAAGAGGTTTAAACCTTGTGGGAAGCAGGGTTCCCATTTTACCCCTGAGACAAAGGAGGGTGGCTTGGAGGCTGGGCACTCACCTCCCCCAAACCATTTCTTTAATTCCCATCCCAAATCTCCTGTGAAAACAAGAGCCCAAAAGGTGCTATCACTGTAATTCCACTGATCACCTGAGGAATAAATGCCCTGTCCTGGGAGGAAGCAGGCAACAAATAGCTCATGTTAATGCTGCTGTCCTCAGCCCAGAAGCCTCTCAGGTGTCTGAGATTTATCATATTGGTTTTGTGAGATTAGACTCTGCAGAACCAGACATGGAGAAACATCAAGGTTGTCAAAATTAATGGTAGAGAGTACTTGGTGTGGAAGGATACAGGGGCACAGATTTCTCTGGTTAATCAGAGTGTGGTCCCAAATGGCAGCATATTACCTGGCCAAATGACAGAGGTTGTGGGTGGAACCAGCTTCCCTGTGCAATTAGCTGGAATTCATGTGGCACGGAAAGGTTTGGAAAGTATTTAGATTGTGGGGATGATGGAAAGCATCCCAGTTGAAATGCTTATTGGAAATGATTTTTTCTGTGTAGTTCAGGCTGTTAAGGTGTGTTCCTGCAGCAAGAAGGAATACTATGCTGGGAACCCAGAGGGAAAGGGTAAAGTCTCAGGAACTGCTGAAAGAAAGGGAGAAAGTCTCTGATTCCTCTGCAGCAGAGGGAAGCCATATGCTCCCAGGTGTGTGTGTTTGGGCCGGGGTGGGGGTTCCTAGGACTTGATCCTAAACTGCAGCTGAAGGCTGGAAGGGAAGAAGATGTAATGCCTGTGTGATGGGATGGGATGGGCCCAGAGGCCCCCTTCTGGAGGCCTTGTGGCCCTGCCACACTCCGCCCCAGAAAAGAGAAGTAGAGGAGCGGTCCTCCAAGCGTGCTAGACTGGCCAAAGGGGACACAGACAATGAGAGAGGCTACAGAGGTTGGCCAATCAGGGCCCAGCAGGCCATATAAAAGGAGCTGAGGGTTAGCATGAGATCAGTCTGCTAGCAGGGACTGGGGGAGCAAGAGGTGTTCCTGGCTAGCTGTAGGGGCTGCAATGGCCAAAGCAGGAAGTTACTGGTGGGGAGCAAGGAAGGTGCTTCTGGCTGGCTGCTGGGACTCAACTAAAATGGGCTATGGGGAAGTGGCCCAGGGAAAGATAAAGAAGCAATTAATAAAAGGATGCAGCATAAGGCTGCTATACTTAAAGGGTCCCTGGGTTGGGGTCTGGAGCAATGGGAGAGACTAGGTTCCTCCCCACCAGTCACTGGGGGAAGAGGCTATGTCCTAAGGAAGGGAATTCAAACTGTAGCATCTCAGGGGAGGGGGCTGCACTGGGACTCACTCAGTGGAGGGCTGTGGTCAGCGAACTGAGTCCAAGAGGGGTGGCTCAGCAGGGAGGCTGGGGTCACTGAGGAGTCAAGTAGAGATAAGGAACCTCCAGGGAAGAAGCCCTTTGGATGCTAGTTGGACCAAGTGAGGGTACTGTGAGGGATGAAGGTGTGTGTTTGTTTCACATATCACATGGATGGAGTGACTCACTGATCACGTGCCTGAGAGAGGGCACAGTGAGTGGAGGAAACTGAGGAAAAAACTGCAGGTGTGCACACACTCAACCAGGAGATGCTCATGAAAGATGAGTGCACCCCTCTAGAGCTTGTCACTGGGAAAACTGTCCAGGCTGTTAGCTGGGAGCCCTATGCAGCTGAACAGGGGATAGATCCCACTCTTGAGAGCATACAGAGGTGTTTTAGAGGGGATCCAGAGAAGGAAAATGGGGAAAGAATAGTGGGAGTACATTAATGTTTCCCTACCGGTCACTTAGGAGCGGATGTCCAGGACAGAGTGGCTGATTCAGCGTCTGTGCACTCAGGCACACAGACTGTAACTCACGTTCAGAGAGGGAACTGTGTAAGTGACCTTCTAGAGGGGAACAGGCACAGAGCTGACCTCTTGGGGACAGAGAAAGGGGTGACAGGTTACCCCAAACCAGGTCCTAGTTTTTCAAGACACTGGTCTTGACATGCCTGTAGAAATTAACTGTCTCTTTAAGACAGGATGTAGATTCTACTGAGGCAGCTGTTGTCTGTGAGAATGCAAATGACCGAGCTGGCAGACAGTAGGGGGGTTTCCTCTGGGCTGGTAAGGCACAGAAAGCAGCTGAGGGAGACCTGGTGGGGGAAAAGCTGGTCAAAAAATATCAATTATTTTTTTGCAGTACATTTTGGGAAAAAAAAAATCCTTGTCAAATTTCCCATAAATGTTTTCACTTTTTTTGACCAAAACCTGAAACCAGGGCTGACGAGAGAGGTGGTGGTGGTGGGGGGAGAAGTCAGTACAAATTACCGGGGCTCCGCGGTCTGGAAGGGGGCCCAGGGGCTGGCTCCCCCCCTTGTCATCCCTGTTTAGCTGGTCCTCCCTTGATGGGGGGCCCGAAAAAAAATTTTCACTGGGGCCTGAACCGGCTCTTGGTGGCCCTGCCTGAAACTGAACAGCCAAACAATTTTTGGTTTTTAAAATCTATTTTTGTCAATAAAAAGCATGATAAACATTGAAGTTTTGAAAATCATTTTGGTACAAAATTTAGGGTTTTGTTATGAAGACCCTGAAAATTTCATCAAAATATATTTTTTCAACAAAATATTTCATTGATGAAGAAAAGCCATTTTTTGTTGAAATTACTTTTTATTGAAAAATTTCAACTAACTCTATTTGCAATATTTCCCTTCAATATTAAATTTAATCTGATTTGGGGTCATGGCTGAAAGGTATTGCATGGCTTTAACTTGTACACAAATGCATGGAGCAAGTTATAGCCCTATCTCACCTAATGTGTTCAAAATTACGCCACTGGAATCAATGGCCGTTTTCCTACTGACTTGTACAGGAGCAGGATTGAACCCCTTATTATAATCTAAGCCCTTCTTCCATCCATTCCCAAATCGGCCACTAGGTTACCTTCCTTGGCATCTCTCTGTCTAGTAGCTGTCAGTGGGGTGTCTTGAAAGCTCTTGAGCTGAAAGAGAGAAACTTTAGAAGACTGAAGAATATGAAACATAATGGTAATTTAAAATTGTCTAGAGCTCACCCTCCCTCAGGTGAAAGCGGGAATGGACAACAATAAAAGAAATGTGTTATTTTTAAAAGTAAACACTACTTCAGATTTATTTGCATATTTATATGTCTGTGTCACATGGGGCTGAGGGCATATACTCCCAAGGAACAGTTCCCATCTTGCCTTGTGGGGCTGGGGACTTGAACTCTGTTCTCATCTCACTATTTGGAGGTGGGGGGGATTTATACACCCAGGTCTTGTCTCACTTCGTGTATCTGAGGATTTATACACTCAGGATCTATTTTCTTATCTCTGGTTGTGGTATGCTATAACTCATACCTGTAGTGGCTACACCTCTGGGATATTATAGGAAGTGAAGGTGAACATAGATGCAGAGTTGTGTTCCAGCATGGAATTCTGGCATAGAGAAGATGGAAGCTGTAGCTGATGTGAATTTACTTGTATTTCTTTGATTTGGGGCATGTTGCATCACACCAATATCTGCATCCTGGGAGAGAGTTTTCACCATGCTGAGGCTGAAAGGGAAATGGACATACTGTATAAACACTGAAGAGCTGGCTGTTGACTCCTGCCATGGCTGCAGACACAGGGCATACAACATGTGCCAGGGTTTTTCCCACAGCCAGTCTAGCTGTAAAAGCAGTAAAAAAAAGGTACAGCCATCTTGCGTCCACCAGGGATGGCAAATTTACAGCCAGATTG
The DNA here is from genome assembly GCF_011386835.1 of Chrysemys picta bellii. Taxonomy (NCBI): domain Eukaryota; kingdom Metazoa; phylum Chordata; order Testudines; family Emydidae; genus Chrysemys; species Chrysemys picta. The sequence continues at coordinate 195,410,434 of NC_088793.1, forward strand.
AGCATCAGAGCTGTTGTAATTTACCACCAGCTCCCCAGTGTATTCTGTGACTGAAACTATGACTTAAGTCGATAAATGTTTGAAAGAATGGGACGATCCGAACAACTCAAAGCTTTATTAGTATCCATACAGGGAGCTGGCAGAGCCTCAATCCAGACAGAACTTGCTAGAACAGCTTCCTGCCACTGTTAGTTCCAAGTGTAACACAATGATTAAGCACCAGACTTGTAATGAACAAGCTTATTTATTGCTCCATAGCTTGATCCCGGCATTGCTCTTAGTTATATCAAGGCTGGGCTGGCGTGAGAAAGAGACTCTGGGAATGTGAGAGAGCTTCCGTTTAGGAACTTATAGTTCACGAAGTGCCATATTTAATACCGGCCATAAGCTACTAATTAGCATGCGAGGGAGCAAAAAGCTGGCGGATCTCCCAGTTCTAATACATTGGTTACGAATGTGAATAAGGCAAGATTTGTACCATACCACACAAGTCCACAGGAAATAGTTCTTCACAGTGGATGTCCCATCTCCTTGCCCCTGCCTTTCATGACGATGTTTTAACACCACCTTACATATAAATTTAGGGCTCAATCATCCCTTTCAGGGGGAAGAAAACCATGAGTCTCACCTCACGGAATTCTCCTTAAAAAGCGTGGGGCTGCACACATTATAGGTCCATGACTTGTTGCAATTACGTGGATTTGGGGGCTTTGCAGTGAAGTTCCATGCTGAGACAGTAGCTATCATAGACTATTCCTGAGGCGAAGGCTACACGACAGCTTAAGTCTACATAAGTTATGTTGCTCAGGGGTGTGAATTAGCCATCCCCCTTGAGCGACATAACTTATGCCAATTTAAGCGTTGGTGCAGACAGCACTATGTCAGCGGGAGAGCTTATAGTGGCTCAGCTAGTGTAGGCCATAGACTGACTCTCTACCCTAATCCATTAACTGAGTCCCTCTCTGGCTGCAGAATAGCACCACAGACAAGATCCAGACGGAAGTAATACAGCTCTGAGCTATATCATCTCCCATCTTGAAATCCAGGAGCAGGGCCAAGGAAAGTGTCACAGAGAGCAGCAATTCCCATGCTCCATCTTCTCCCATCCATGCCTGTGCCCCCTGGAGACAGTGGAGCTCCATCAGACAGAGACCAGGGTGGGGGACATTTAAAAGTCTTGACCTTAACATCCTTTAGAATTGTATGGGAAGTTATGAAGTACCGCTCTATGTGTTACTGAAATAAGTTATGAGGTTGGGAGTGCCCAGAGCTGCCTTTCAGTTGTAAGAAAGGAGCAGCCATTTCTGCCCAGACAGGCATTAATGGCCCGTCAAGAAGAATCCACTATCCCAGAGGCTTCCCAGAGAAGGCACGTATGCAATGGGGCAGCCTAACCCATGTCACAGCAAGGATCTTTCTAGCAGCTGGAAGAATGTAAAAAAGAGGAACAGTGGTATAATCACTTGGCTTCTCTGCCCTCTCCTTCTCCTCCCCGCCCCCCAATTTCAACACCTGGAAGACAAAGACTTTGAAGTAGGAAGATTGGTCCCAGGCTGAAAGGGAGTCCAGTCTGTGTATTGGGGAGCTGGGAGCTGCCTGTAACATCTGTTAGGGTGAGAGATTGCCTGATTCAAATCTTGCTTAGCCTGTTAAAATTAGAATTTAGACTGTACTTCTATTTTTATTTCCTAGGTAACCAACTTGGATCTCTCTGCCTGCTACTTATAATCACTAAAAATCTGGCTTTCTGTAGGTAATAAATCTTTTATATTTTACCTAAAACAGTGTGTGTTTGGTTGAAGTGTTGGTGGAATCTCAGCTCATATTATGAAGGCTGGTGCATGTCCACTTTCCTTTGAAGAAGTGGCAAACTTATTAATGAGCTAGCACTATCCAAGGGAATCTTGAGCAGTGTAAGACGGTATATTTCTGGCATGCCAGGCTGGGAGCTGGGGGGCTTTGCTGGTGCCTCTCTCTGCATGATTCAAGAATGGCTCAGGGAGTATTCATGCTACTTAGTGGGTGTGCGGCTCCGCATGCTGATGGCTAAGGCCTGGTCCACACTAACCCCCCACTTCGGACTAAGGTACGCAAATTCAGCTACGTTAATAACGTAGCTGAATTCGAAGTACCTTAGTCCGAACTTACCGCGGGTCCAGACGCTGCAGGGAGGCTCCACCGTCAATGCCGAGTACTCCTCTCGCCGAGCTGGAGTACCGGCATCGACGGCGAGCACTTCCGGGATCGATTTATCGTGTCTAGACCAGACGTGATAAATCGATCCCAGAACATCGATTGCCTGCCGCCGGACCTGGGGGTAAGTGTAGACGTACCCTAAGTGATCACAGTGCCTGGAGGGGTTGTGCTGCTTGTCACTGGCATAGTTTTGTGAGAGACAACCCCAGGCTAAAGAGTTAAGGAAGCACAGCAATACGACAGTCTTAGGTTGTGCCCGGGGAATCCCATCACACTCACCTTCTTTAAATAGGACTTTTCCCAGCCTTCCTACAGCTAACTCTTCAGCTCCAATCCTTATCTGTGCAGGAGGGTAGTTGAACTTCTACTCACTACCCACTTGACCTGTTGAAGAGGTAGCTCGTTAATGAATCTCGAAGAATGACTAGGGAGGATACTTTCTCCCTAACACTAAGTCCCTGATAAGGACATTTTGTTCCCTTCCTGCAAGAAGTAGGAAAAGGCAATTTCCTTTGCTGCCACAATTGTCTCTTTAACTCTTTCTGTTGAAGGATGCAGTATATCCTGGAGCACCATAGAAATGTAGGGCTTGAGGACAACTTGAGAGGTAATCTATTCCAGCCCACTGTGCTAAGGTAGGACCAAGTATACCTAGACCATCCCTGACAGGTGTTGGTCTAACTTGTTCTTTAAAATCGCCAATTATGAGGAATTCACAGCCTCCCTTGGGAGCCTAATCTAGTGCTGACCTTTCTCTATCATTAGACAGTTCTTGTGATTTTGCTTTGAGGTTTGTTTTTTGGACAAATCTCTGAATGTTCCAAGATGTATGTCCCTATGATTTCCATCCTATATCATTTTCTTAGAGGGTGATGCTTTCTTGGCCCATCTTATTATAGCATCGGTCATGGTCTTCCACAAGTCTGGAAAAGATATGTTGGAGGATATGTTCAATTTCCTTTTTAAATTTAGATTGTAAAATATATGCACAACTTTTAGCTACATATCTGAAGTAGGAGACTTCTTTTCTAATTATTAATGACCATAGTGGCTGTATCAGTGATAGATCATCAGTCGTTAATATTCAGGGTCTAGTCACAGTATTGTAAAGCACTGCTAAGGACTCACCAGAATTAAAATCTGGTTGCTGAAAAAACATTTGATATGATAGAGAGAAGATTTCTATGGGTGATCTTAGACAATATTATTTATTATGTGTCTTACAATAGCACTTAAAGGCTCATTCCAAGATCAGGGCTCCATTGTGCTAGGCACTGTATAGACACATAGTAAAGACAGTCCCTGTCCCCAAGAGTCATCAGTCAAAGGACTAGATGGTAAATTCACTAATACCGCTAAGTAAGAGACAGCTCATAGTTTCTTTGCTCCAGGAACAGACCAAGAACTGAATTGTGACTTTCTGAGAGTTGGGATTGCTGGGAAACTGGCCAAGTATTTAAATACGAAGTCAGTCTTGAAAATATCAAACAAATCACTTTTTAATTTTTACCCCGTTATGATGCACCTCAGTTTACCCTTTACAACAAAAACAACAACAAAATCCTGAGATCTTCATTGTTGCCTGTCCCTACAGACCTGAGCAAACATTACGGTTTCCATTTCAAACCATTGCTACAACAGATAAAATCCAATTGCTACAGATGGACTTTAGCTAAGTGGACGTGTCAATGGGATAAAAAATGAATACTCTTCCTACATGCTTGGAACTTGATTCTCCATTGACATGCACCCCATGCAGTCATTGTCACCAGTGCAAAGTAGCTGTAAAATGCTACTGCTCTGATTTGGTAGCCTTTTGCTCCCACTTTGCATGGGTATAAATGACTACACAAGATGCAGGGCAAGGAGAATCTGGCCCTTGGTTCTTATGTCAAATGCTTTCTTGCCTTCTGTTTAATAAATTCTTTGAGAAATGTGATGCCTTATGATCCTTGCTTAAATGAAAGAAGTGTCCCCATATTAACCCTGCTAAATAACCACAGCCCGTGGGGAAATCAGATTGGAATACTATCACTTTAAGAAATGCTACTCAGCAGCGAGATCACATGCCAGGAACCATTTCTTCAGGGAATTCATCTTAAACTCATTTTAGGCTAACTCAGACCAAGCTATATATTACCTAAAGAGGCCAATAACCTCTTATATCAGCTGAATGGATTGAAACACGTTACTCACACAGTCTCTTGCTATCTGGACAGTTATATCCAAGCAATGTGTGTGTGACGGGGGGGGGGCGGGAATTGCTACAATCCAAAGGGTTTCTTAGAACTCTGGCCAGCTACTGGAAACTTAAACATGAAAGATGTTTCATCCCAGAATTTGTTCAGCTCCTTCTCCAAACTAAACAGAAATTGGTCTTATGACAGTAAAGCACACTATCAATATTTACAGCATCAATGCAAACCCAGGTAGCCATTCTTAATGGAGAAACTGGTTCTGCTTGGAGCCAGAATCACAGTGTATCTTCTCTGAATCTGCATGTGACAGAGCTACCAGAAAACTGGGATGCAAAAGCCAGTTTGGAAAGGGTTAATACAGAGGAGTATTCCTTAAACCAGGGCCGGCTTTAGCAAGAGCGGGGCCCGATTCCTGAGGGCGGGACTTGCTGCAACAAGCGACAGCTGCAGCGCGGGGCCCTCTTGGCGCGGGGCCCAATTCAGCCAAATCGGCTGAATCGGCCTAAAGCCGGCCCTGCATTAAACCATAATTGAAACCTTACCTAGCGTCTCAACAGGAAAGAGAGGGACACTCCAGAGCTGTTTTTCCCTTTCTCCTGCCCTTATATTGCAAAGACCCCAGGCATATGTATTTTAATATTATTATTATCTGGGGTTTCCTCTAGATCCAAGAAGACAGAGGAGTGCTAGCGAATGGACACACTTTTAGATCATGTCAGGAGGCTCAGGAGAGCTAACGATGCCAGATATTGGCCCCCTTTGCACCATATAGTGGCACAAATGCAGCCTTGCATTAAGCCAAATGGGAAAACGCCAGAATGTTAAGGCTAGATTCTGGTCCGCCTTCTCTGACCTCTATATGCTGTTCTGATGGTATATATGGGCCACAAAGAAGCTGGAAAGGCCCTGTGCTGCTCCTCCTCACAGGTTGTAGCATAGTGGGCATCTGGGAGGAGTAGGAGCCAAAAACAAAGGGCAAACCCCCAGTGCTGCTCTAACTTATGCCAGGAGCCATTCTGGCCTCCACAGTACTCCATTATTTGGATGGCACAATGGTGGCATAAAGCCATTTTTGCCCACCCTGCCATCTCGGCCTTCTGTGCCGAGTTTCTGAAGAGGTGGACCACAGAATCCAGCTCGTACTCTGTGGGTGTGTACGCTCTCCTGTTAGAACCAGGAGTTGTTCCTTGGGCTGAGGGATGTATGAAAGCATTTGCAGGTGCATTCTTGCTGTTGATCCTGATGAAAGCTGTGATGAAATGTCAGGTTACCTTGGCCATGTTGTATTGTGATTGAAATTCTCATTGTAGTCTTCGAATACTGAAACCTTTGCTATGAGTAGCGTGGCCCACCTGCCAGGGCTTTGCATTCCTGCATAACTACCAACAATGGAATTTAATGAGATGCTAGTTGCATGTGACATTGTTCCAAACAGTTAAAATAGGCTGCCAGAATGGAACAGAATCCCAAGGGAGACAGGAGTGTGTGAAGTTGCAGGGTCATATATTCATACCTTAAGAGCATTTTGAGGCTTTTATTCACAGGTCAATTTTCTAGGATGTTTTCCCCCAGGATCTTTTCTCTAACAGAATCATAAAGTGACACAGTATAAAATCAAGATATTGTTTACCCTCTTATGAAGTGCTCTGAGTTCTTCCGGTGAAAAGTGATATATAAGAGCTAGAGAGACAATGTGCCTCATATCAGAGGGGTAGCCAAGTTAGTCTGTATCCACACAAAAAACGAGGAGTCCAGTGGCACCTTGAAGACTAACAGATTTATTTGGGCATAAGCTTCAAAATGTGCCTCAAAAGCTTCTCTCTCTGAGCAACAGAAGTTGGTCCAATAAAAGATATTGCCTAACCCACCTTGCCTCTGTAATATCCTGGGACTGACATGGCTACAAATACACTGAATATATAAGAGCTAAGTATTATTTAAATTAAAAAGAATTAAAACTAAGGTGGGGAGCTGGATAGGTTGGGGAATTTAGAGGCATTTACCTTACATGATGTAGGCCCCATTCTGAAAACACTTAGGCATATGCTTAACTTTACATTGAAGTCAACAGGACTACTCTTGTGCTTACAGTCACACATACGCAAGTATTTGCAGAATCAAGGCCTAGCGACAGAAGTCCTCAGTTTATGTAGGGCTTGATCCACAGCCCACTACAAACAATGGTTTCTTTACTTACGTTAAGTGTTTTTGTTTACACCCCCTACACAGCAGATTCATCAAAGGCGGTGACAAGGCAAGCTTCCCTACCACATCTTGTCAACCAGTTTCACTGCAGGGAGTATGAGTTTCTCCATCTCCATTCAGTCCTTGGCTTCTCTGCTGTGATTGCCTTCTGAGATATTATTTAGTGCTTACTGGGATGGGGAATTTTTGTGGTCAGAAGTATATTTATAGATACATTATTATGCTTTGTAAGTACCATTTCTACTGGGTGTCCTCTGTCTAAAAATTCAAAGCTTTCTCCCCTGTGGAGGGCATATATGTCTGACAGTTGGATTTAAACCTAAATACAGGAACTGAACACCCCTGTTCTGTAAAGTTGGGGTCCAGATTTAAACGAGATAACTGACCACCTTCTCTACAATGGGCTGAACGAAAGCTTGGATCCGAATACCCTGAACTTTGGGCAGGAGTGCCGCCAGCTTTTTTGCTGCCCTAGGCGGCGGAAGGTCCCGCCCCCGAAATACCGCCCCCGACAGAGGCGGTGGACGGTCCCGCTCCCGAAATACCGCCGATGACCGGGGCGGCCAAAGATCCGGCCACCGCAGTCGCTGCCCCCCAAATGTTAGTGCCCTAGGCGACCGCCTAGGTCGCCTAATGGGTTGCGCCGGCCCTGACTTTGGGGAAGTTTAGGTCTGGATCAAAATGTCTCTCCAAATATTGGGAGAGAGCCTCAGCTGGTGTGAAGCTGTAGATTTCAATGGACCTAGGCTGATTTACATCAGCTTAGGAACTGATCCACTGTGTGTGAGGCCCATTTCTAATGTGTTGGTTTTAAATGTGTATAATCTTAGGATCACTTTCAGTCCTGGTCAGAGGAGCCTGTGTGGGCAGAGCCGTTGGACATGTGGTCCCAGGGATAGAACACTAAGCTGGGTTCTGTTCCCAGCTCTATCACTGATCTGCTGTGTGACCTTGGGAGAATCACTTCACCTCTCCCCAATTTTGTTTCCCCTCCCACCCTTTATCTGTCTTGTCTATTTAGCCTGTAAGTTCTTCAAGGGAGGGATTCTCTCTTACTACATGTATGTGCAGTGCCTCGTAGAAAGGGGCCTTCATCTTGGTTGCAGCTTCTAGATAGTACTTTAATAAAAATCATAAAAGAAGAATGCTTATATGTACTAGCTAGTGCAACATTTTAATGACACTATCCTTTGTTCTTTTTGTTTTTCTAGCTGTAAAATTATTGAAAAAAAATAGTTTAAAATGTTTAAAAATTGCAATGGTAATTTTTCCCCCTTCTAAAAGAGATATTTATTTATATGCCTAATAATAGGTTAGTCACATTAGCACACATTCATCCTATAAGCTAAGAACAGATACCAATAGTCAGGTTTGCGCTAGACAATGTGAGGAGAAAATAGGATTATTGTTGTATCTTTTTCAGATGAAGCAATAGGGTATGATTCCAGCACTAAAAGTATATAGAGAAAAATAGAAACTATACTCCTAGATAAAACCGTAGTAATAATTCTCTCCCTGAACAGAAAAAGATTTGTGTTTGAGTCTGATATTCCAGGAGCAGATAACACTGATACACTCATTTATTTCTGCAAGATTCTAAGGAAGTGATTGAAGGTTATGTGAATAAGAATTGTTAACATTCATGAGAGTGCCTTGGTGCTTTGTTGCCAGGGAACCATAATGAGACTATACCAATGCCCAGGTTCAATGATACGGGACTGCGACATTAATCCTGCGTTTCACAGATAGGAGATGTATATCATTTGCAAACATGAATACACCCGCAGGAACTTGGGAAGGTCACTTCACTAATAGATATGTAAAACATCATTTTAAAAAATGACAACAAAATGGATCCCAGAGAAGCTTTACTGTCTCCTAGTATGAAATTCAGTGTAAAATAAGAAGGTGAGTTTATCTCATCGTCTGTAAGACTAGTGATTTCCAGGATTGTACTAGGAATGGGATTACTGTACATTAATCACTTACATGGTAGAAAATGTTTGTGTAGGGCAGGGGTAGGCAACCTATGGCACGCATGCCGAAGGCAGCACGCGAGCTGATTTTCAGTGGCACTCACACTGCCTGGCTCCTGGCCACCGGTCCGGGGGGCTCTGCATTTTAATTTAATTTTAAATGAAGCTTCTTAAACATTTTAAAAGCCTTATTTACTTTACATACAACAATAGTTTGGTTATATATTATAGACTTATAGAAAGAGACCTTCTAAAAAATGTTAAAATGTATTACTGGCACGCGAAACCTTAAATTAGAGTGAATAAATGAAGACTCGGCACACCACTTCGGAAAGGTTGCCGACCCCTGGTGGAGGGCCTCATGCTGTAGCTGCATAGCAAATGATTACATTGTTACAAATAACATCATGTCATCTCCTACTCTTCTGCAAAAACATATGCAGAGGGGGAAACGTACACCAGTCTTCAGCTTTTGAAAGCTGTATCAGCCTTTTGCACTAGGAGAGGTGCAGGAAAGCTGGGGCAATCCTGACAAAACCGTAGCGCACAAGGATTCACATGAAGAAAGGGACAAATTCCACAGACCTTCGACGTTTCTCATCTGTTTCTGTGTTGCTTACAGCTAACCTTCCCATCTCAGCACAGCAGCACAACTACAATCCAGGACCTGCTGCACATTGCAGCCAACACGTAAACCTACACTTTTGATTCCTTTAACACCAGGCTAGATCCTATAGGGCTCATATTCTGGTATTTTTAAAAGATGTGTTCTATACAGTCCTCTTTATAGGCTCCTATTGACTTCAAAGGGCTTTGCATTATGCACTATGTGGGAGTAATGAAACTGCATAAGTATTTTTTGCTTCTGTTGCCTATTTTTTCCATAGTTTTGAATAGGGATCTTTTGAACTATTCTAAAAAAGTATTCAGAAAAGTAAACCAAGAAGAATTATTGTTGTAAATGCAGCTGTTTCTGTCAGTTTCACTTAATTCCTATCAGCAAGCTGGGAGTTCTGAAAAAATTATAGAAAATATATATGGAAGAAATGTTAGTATGTTTTTGCTCTAGAGTCTCCTGCAATATATTTCTTGTCATTCATAGATAGCTGATTATAAGAAAAGAAGTCTTTTGATATGTCTCATTTTAAATGCCCCCATGTTGAGGCAGGACCAAGTATACCTACATCATCCCTAACAGGTATTTGTCCAATCAGTACTTAAAAACCTCCAGTGATGGGAGTTCCATAACCTTGGTAACTTTTCCCACTAATTAACTATCCTTACAGTTAGAAAGATTTTTCTTATAGTTAGATTTTCCTAATATATAACCTAAATCTTCCTTACTGCAGATTAAGCCCATTACATCTTGTCCTCCCTTCAGTGGACAGGGAGAACAATTGGCCTGCAAGTGACCTGTGCCCCATGCTGAAGAGGAAGGCGAAAACCCCACAGAGTCTCTGGCAACTGACTTGGGGGGGAAATATAGTGATCAATTGGACCCTGGGCATGTTGGCAAGACTCACCAGCCAGACCCCTGGAAATAGAATTCTCTGTAGTAACTCAGAGCCCTCCTCCATCTAGTGTTTGATTAGGCTAAACAAGCCAACCTCCTTGAGTGTCCTCTCATAAGATAGGTTTTCCATTCCTCTCAACATCCTAGTAGCCCTTCTCTAGAACATTCCTTTATCCAAACAACTTCAGTTATAGTAACTCTATTTGTTACTTATAACTATAGTCTCTACTTGGGCAAAAGTGCCCTCTTAATGACTTCAACCAAATTGTAAATGTCTATGTGTGGAATTTTCAAAGTCACCTAAGTGATTTAGGGACACAAACGGTTCATTTTCAATGGCATTTGTGCTTCTAATCACTTGACACCTTTGAAAACCTTATCCTTTGTGCATGTGTCAAGTTATTAACAAGTCAAGCAAAAGTCTATTTTGGGAGGAAGCATGGTCAAGTGGTTAAGGGGCTAATCTGGTCCTTAGTGGTTCCTGGTTTAATTCTCTGCTCCACTACAAACTTCCTTTGTGAGTTTGGGCAAGTCACTTAGCCTCTCTGTATCTCAGTTCTCTATCTGTAAATTGGGGATAAGAACCCTGCCCTACCTCACAAGGGTGTGTGAGGATAAATATATTAAAGATTGTGAAGCACACAGATAGTGGGGACCAGATAAGTACATAAAATAAAACAATTAAGGTCCTAATCCTGCCTCAATTGAAATCACTAGCAATAATTATATTGACTTCAAAAGATGAAGAATGAGGCCCCAGGTCTTTGTACTGAGTCACTAATCCCAGTGAGACAGATTTTCAAGGGCTCTTTCCCAGTCCTGATAGTCAAAGGGGGAAAAGGTAGCCCCACCCTGCCCCCATCCACTCCCTCCGACTGCCCCCCACAGAAACCCCAACCCATCCAACCCCCCTGCTCCCTGTCCCCTGATCACCCCGTCCCGGGACCCCTGCCCCAACTGCCCCGCAGGACTCCACCCCCTATCTAAGACCCACTGGTCCTTGTACCCAACTTCCCCCTTCCTGAGACCCCCCCAACTTCCCCTCTAGGACCCCACCCCCTACCTGTCCCCTGACAAGCCCCTGGGACTCCCATGACTATCCAACTGCTGCCTGTCCCCTAACTGCCCCCCAAACCCCTGCCCCCTCGAACCTCCGCCCCATCCAACCCCCCCTGCTCCCTGTCCCTTTACTGCCCCCCCCGAACCCCCTACCCCTTCTCCAACCCCCCAACCCCCTTACCGTGCCACTCCGACCAGCGTGTCTGGCTTCGTGCAGCGCCAGACACGCTGCTGCATACATGCTGCCGTGCTCCCCTGCGGAGCCACAGGCTCCCCGTCCCGCTCAGCACCTGCCTTTCAGATTTGAACACCTCAAAATTCAGGAGTGCTCAAGCTCAGTTTGGGCAGCTGTTACTTCATTTCTCCCAAGTCAAATATACTGATCCACTGTAACTTGCTGTAGAAAAAGTAGGATAAAATTGAGCAAGAAATGCTTCTCAGTGGTTATTAGGACTGGAATTGCTATTTTCAACAGCCATTGACTTTTGTTTGTTTGTTTGTTTGTTTGTTTGTTTGTTTAAAAGGAAGACAGTGATATTGCACTGGGAAATTCCCCATAGAAAGAAAGAGTGGAAGAAAAGAATAATAAAGGCACCTCAACTTTTCCTCATTTATGTAGGACAGTCTTATAACATGCATCCAGATATCCTCCAATCACACAAGCTGAAAATTGATCCACTTTACTGCAGTTCTGTAACCATGTGGGAACCAATCCTGTCTGTGTTCTGTGCACATCTAAAATTCCTGCTGAATGACCTGCCGTGGGACCGAGTTACCAGTGACCCAGGTCTGCGGCGGAAGGAGGGTGCAGGTGGAGTGGGTGATCCCAGGGCTGGGGCAGCAAGAGGTGTGTGTGTGGGTGGGTGGGGCAATGGTGGGAGGTAGGGGGAACCCAGAGCTGGGGCAGCAGGGTGTGTGTGTGGGAGAGCCGAGGGCTGGGGCAGCAAGGGGGTGTGGGTGAGGGAGGTGAGAGCCCAGGGCTGGGGTGGGAGGGGGGTATGGGTCAGGGGGCTGAGAGCCCAGGGCTGGGGAGGCAGGGGGGTGCGTGTGGTGGGGGAGAGCCCAGGGCTAGGGTGGCAGGGGGGTGCGGCGAGGAGCCCAGGGCTGGGACGGAGGGCAGCCAAAATTTTTTTTGATTGGGGCGGCAAAAAACCTAGAGCCGGCCCTGATGGGGCTAAATACATGCTGGTGTATGGAGTGCTGGCTGCAGGTTACTCTGGATCTGGGGGAGCCAGCCTCAGCTTGTCTCTGGGACCCTACACTGCAAAGTAAAGAAAGATCTTCTTTGTGGCGAAGGAGGCCATGAAATTAAAGATAGGAGCCTCCTTCTCAGCATTGTAAAATGCCACCAGCGCTACCCTAACTCTGGGGTGGCTTACACAGATGAACCCGAACCCTAACGCCAAGTGGCCTACCCATAGGTACCCTAACCCTAGGGTAGGGAGCCCTACCCATATAAACCCTAACCCTGGGGTGGAGAGGCCTTTCAATAGGGTGGAGAGCCCTTTCAATCCTAGGCGGGGAGCCCAACCCGTACCAACCCTAATCATACGGAGGGGAACTCAACCCATAGGAACTCTACCCCTAACTCCAAGTAGCCTACTCATAGGAACTGTAATCCTAACTTCAAGTGACCTATCCATAGATACCCTAACCCTAAACTGGGGAACCGTACCCATAGGAACCCTAACCCAAGGACTGGGATCCCTACAGAAAAGAACCCTAAAACTAGGGTGGGGAGCCATACCCATTGGGGGTATGGCTCCCTGACCTAGGGTTAGGGTTCCTATGGATAGGCCACTTGGAGTTTGGGTTAGGCTTCCTATGGATATGGCTTCCCACACTAGGATTCGGGTTCCTGTGAGTAGGGGACCCCACTATAGTGTTAGGGTTCCTACGGTTTGGGCTCTCCAGGCTAGGGTTAGGGTTTCTCTGGCTAGGGCTCCCCTCCCTAGTGTTAGGGTTCATGTGATTCGGACTCTCTGACCCCCTGCCACACCCTGCACCCCGCACCCCTCCTGCACCCAACCCCCTGCCCTGAGCCCCCTGCCACACCCTGCACCCCTCCTGCACCCCGACCCCCTGCCCTGAACCCCCTGCCAAACCGTGCACCCCTCCTGCACCCGACCCCATGCCCTGAGTCCCTGCCACACCCCACACCCCTCCTGCACCCGACCCCCTGCCCTGAGCCCCCTGCCGCACCCCGTACCCCTTCTGCCCCCCACACCCTGAGTCCCCTGCCACACACTGCACCCCGCCCCCTGCCCTGAACCCCCTGCCGCACCCTGCACCCCTCCTGTACCCCAACCCACTGCCCTGAGCCCCCTGCCACACCCCACCTAAACCCCAACCCTCTGCCCTGAGCCCCCTGCCGCACCCCGCACCCTGACCCCCTGCTGCAGAGGGGGAGTCTCCCCCTGACACTTGATTAAATCCTATGGCCTGTTCCCACCTCTGCCCACCCCGCCCCCAAATCAGAGCAGCTCCAGCTACCGAAGAGAGCAAAAACCAGAGGCCTTCCTGGCCCTTGGGACAGAGGAGTAGGTTGATGATCTACCTGGAGGTGAATTTTGGTCTTCCCCATGCCTATGCTCTAAACTCCCTTCAGGACAGTGCACAGGAACCCACCACGGACTGCTCCACCCTTGTGTTTGTCCCTACTTCAGTCTGCTTCATCTCTGTGCCAACCGTTTCCTCCTTCACCTCCCTGCAGCACCCGACAGGGTGTGTGTGTGGAGGGTCAGCATGGTCCCCTTAAAAGCCCAGTCACCACTTAACCAGGACAAGAAGAACTTGACTCCAGCCAAGCTCATTCTCTGCTCTGCCTCTGCCTCCCCAAGAGGAACACTCCTAACCCACAGCCCCTGCAGCAGCAGATCCTACAGCCAGTTGGAGCCAGCCCGCCTCACCCCTCCTGGTGTTGGGAGGGGAACAGGAGAAAGGACAAAAGATGGAAGAGATGAAGGGAAAGGAAGGAGGGATGGAGGAAAAGGTTACCTGAGCTTCTTAACCCTTTACAGGTAAAAGGATTTTGGAGTCTCTGGCCAGGAGGGATTTTATGTTACTGTACACAGGAGGGCTGTTATCTTTCCCTTTATAGTTATGACAAGCTCAATCCTTCAAAGTGTCTGGCCAGCAGCAGGACATTCGCACTTCAGGGGAGGGGGGTGTGTGGCAGTGACATCACAAAGGCCTTTTGCAGGACCTCAGCCTATTGGTCAAAGGTGGTGGGGAGGTGGTGACCTCACAGAGAGATGCTGACATCAGCCAGGCAGGATGGGGCGCAGGGCCAGGGAAACCTCAGAGACCCCTGTGGCTTTGCTTCAGCAAGTCTCTTTCTCGAGGTCTCTCTTTGAGGACTGGGAGAGTATTAGGGTTCTCGTATGTGCGTGCGAGGAGGAGCCTCTTTCGAGTTTTCTCCTTTCCTTTTACTGATTTTACTAGAAAACAGATGTCCCTGTTTAGAAGGTAAGAGTCTCCGAGAGGTTTGGAACCTGTTCAGTCTGATCCATCTGGTGCCAGCTGAATTCTAGGCATGGAAAACACTAGTTGAAGGTGGCAGAATTTTATTCCCCACCTGGGATTTTGTCCCATATAATCACTGGGGACATTAGGGTTTTTCCTTTTCGTTTTACCTTTTCCTCCATCCCTCCTTCCTTTCTCTTCATCTCTTCCTTCTTTTGTCCTTTCTCCTGTTCCCCTCCCACCACCAGGAGGGGTGAGGCGGGCTGTAGGATCTGCTGCTGCAGGGGCTGTGGGTTAGGAGTGTTCTTCTTGGGGAGGCAGAGTAGAGAATGAGTTTGGCTGGAGTCAAGTTCTTCTTGTCCTGGTTAATTGGTGACTGGGCTTTTAAGGGGACCATGCTCCAGGTTCATGCCTTCCTGTCATCCTGGAGCAGCTGGGGAAGCAAGTCCTCATGGAGGGCCCTGCCCATATCTCTGTTCTCCGGGCTCCCTGAGGGGGCAGAGGAAATTAAGGGTCTAGCTCTAGCTTCTATCCTCTAGCATCTCCTGCCGAGGGGCTGAGGGGAAAAAGAGAGTCCTGGCCGACGGGGGACTGGGAGCTGGCAGGAAAATGCTAATGGAGTCCCCTTTCCCTCTCCCTTCCATTAGAGCTGAGCAGAATTCCCCAGGATGGGTCACCACGTGGCACAGCTGGCTCTGTTGATCAGTGACCCAGCCAAGGACATCAGCCGGCAGGGCAGGGAGGGGGTTTACCGGCTCTACCCGCTGCTGCTGCACCAGAGGGGTAAGGAACCCAGCTGGGAAATGGCACCCGATAGAAGAGTGAGACTGGGACCCCAGCCAATTTCTCTCAGACTGACCCCGGCTGGAGCATGAGTCTCTGTCCGTCTCTTTCTCTGTTCTACACCCCTCCCCTGCAATTCTGTTGGGCCAGGCACGCAGCGAGGACTCTGCCCACTGTGCAGCCACCAATGGGATTGGAAGGACACAAGCACTGCAACCAGAATGACAAATGTGTGTGTGTGTGTCTCTCTTTCCCAGGGCTGAGCATCCATGAGGCCAAAGACCTGTGGTGCTGGGACTGGCACCAGGACAGCAGGCTCCTGGGCTACAGGAACACAGCCAGGGTGGGGGAGGTAAGGACACTCTGCCAGGGCATGAGACAGCTCCGGGAGTGGGGCTGGCTGGGTCCCCTGCAGTGGCTGCCTCCAGGGGCCACTAGATGGAGATGCCGTTCTAGCCCCAGGAGTTGGAGCCTGGCTCTGGGCAATCTGCTAATGCCTCACATGCTGTTGGTTTTAGGTCTTCGGAAAGTTCTTCTCGGAAGGGCAGAGAAGACTCTTCCTCCGGACGGCAGTGCTGGCCATCCACAACCCCCTGCTCCGTGTCAGCCAATCAGGGCTGGTCCTGGCCTTCTCCCTTCTTGGGGAAGCCCAAGAGCTGATGGTGGACAAGGTAAGCAGCTGCATTAGATTCAGGAGATTGGGGCGGGGCCCTGTCACGGAGTCCCAAGGCAATGCTCTGGAACTACTCCCCACAAAGCCAGTCAGGACTTTGGGGAGCCTCCTCTCCCTTGGAGCAGACTGTCTTCAGGGCAAGAAGCTCACACGGCTTCACCTCCTGGGTCTCTCCTGGGAGCAGGGCCGGCTCTAGGCACCAGCAAAACAAGGTGGTGCTTGCGGCGGCACATTTTTAGGGGCGGCATGCCGGCGCCAGAATGCCGCCCCTAAAAATGTGCCCCGGCCGCCCTAGCTCACCTCCGCTGCTGCTGCCACGGCGCGCGAAACAGGTGATTCACGCGCCGCTACTCGCCCTCCCTCCCAGGCTCTCAAACCTGGGAGGGAGGGGGAGATCCCGAGTGGCCGTTTCGCGCGCCGCTGCTCCCCCTCCCTCCCAGGCTTGGGCGCCTGGGAGGGAGGGGGAGAAGTGGCGCCTGCGCCGCGGCCACTCGGAGTCTCCCCCTCCTTCCCAGGCTCTCAAACCTGGGAGGGAGGGGTAGACTCCGAGTGGCCGCGGCGTGGCGCCGCTTCTCCCCCTCCCTCCCTCCCTCCTAGGCTTGAGAGCCTGGGGGGAGGAGGCAGGGCTGGGGATTTGGGGAAGGGGCGGAGTTGAGGCGGGGCCGGGGTGGGGTAATTAAATAAGGGGGGCGGGGCGGCAAAAATTGTTTTTGCTTTGGGCGGCAAAAATCCTAGAGCCGGCCCTGCCTGGGAGCATTCAGTATATGCCCCTCCGTGCGCTTCCCACAGCGAGTCCACCCAGGCGTGGTCCTGGGGAAGCCAAAGCGTTCTGCACCCCCCACTTCGCAGTCAGACGTGACTCTCAGCCAGCCAATAAAACAGAGATTTATTAGATGACAGGAACACGGTCTAAAACAGAGCTTGTAGGTACAGCGGCGAACAGGACCCCTTGGCCGGGTCCATTATGGGGTTCAGAGAGCCAGACACCCACGTCTGCCCTCACTCCTAGTCCCCAGGTAGCTCCAACTCTGAAACCCCCTCTAGCCCCTCCTTCTCTCGGCTTTGTCTCTTTCCCAGGCCAGGAAGTCACGTGATCTCTTTGTTCACCTTTAGCTATTTCCTTGCAGGGCGGGAAGGGACCCTGGCCATTGGTTGCCAGGGAGACACAGTGTCAGTGATTTATGCACACGGGCCTTTCCCCACCACCTAGACACTTAAGAAATGCATAGGGGAAACTGAGGCACCCCCACAGTATTCAGAGGAAACATGAAGAACAGTCCCACTTCGTCACAGGCCCAGGCCTCATTCCCATCCTATCGCCATTCGCTGGCCAGGCGCAAGGAGCCTGGTGGGGAATGAGAGCGAGAACAGGTGCTACTGGGAAGGGAGATGAATTCACCTCCATGAACAGGAGGGAACCAGCTTGTCCCCGGAGCAGCTCCAACACAGCTCTTTAGCAAGGCTAATTAATGAAAGCATTACCTCATCACAGACTTATGTTCTCAGGGCACGGTGCTTTTGCTCTTGGGAAGAGCAGAGGAATCCCCTAAGTGACCTCTGCGAGCCTCTCCTCTCCCAGAGGGCCTCACCCAGTTCCCAATGGCCTAGTGTCCGTGTCACCCGAGCCACCACCTAGAGAGAACGGGAGGATTCAGTCAGCAGGGGCTGCTGATCTGCCCTATTCACCAGGGCTGCCATCCTGTGGCTTCAGCATTAGTGTCTGGGATGACTTGGGGCAAGATCTCGACCTCCCCGTGACCCACTTCACTGCTGCCAGAATCCCTCCCTGCCCAACCTGGCTGGGGGTGGGAGGAGAGGGTTCTGAGAACTTGAGCTGTGGTTTGGAGGTGGATCAGCTGTCAAGGGCACTGAGGGGGAGGTGGCAGGAGCTCACCCTTCAAGGAGGGGGTTTGGCACTGGAGGTTACTAGAAAGGACAACAAGACTCCATTCTGGGAGTCAGGAGGTGAATCCATCCCTCAGTGGTGGGCAGGTGCTGTGTGGAAATGCTGCTGGTTCCAGCTGCTCTTAATTCCCCCTGATTCCTCGGGGCGTTTGAGTCTCTGGCAGGTTCTCGTTCCCATGCAGCAGGAGGACGTCACGGCCAAAGCGATGCACCAGCTCCGCATCATCCGGCACTTGCGCCAAGTGCCTGAGGCACTGCAAGGGCTGTGCCTCTGAGGCCATCAGCAACTCCCGCTCCCTGCTGCAGGTACTGCTCTGGCTCACTGTAAATGGGGAGCTAGTGGAAGGGGAAATGGAGCCCCCTGGCACTCACTAAAAGGGAAAGTGGTGGATTCTCCATCTCTTGATGTCATTGAATGAAGACTAGATGCCTTTCTGGAATGTGTGTGCCCAAAAAGTAACTATTGTACTATAGAGGAAGCCCGTGATCAGGCAGGGGGTCAGATTAGATGTTCTAAAGGTCTCTTCTGGCCATCAAGTCTACTAGTTTTGGAAAAACTGAGTGTAGCATTGGGGGCAGCCTCTGATGTTTTACTGTTTAGCCGGCTTGCTTCCTAGAATTAACAGGCATTGAGTGCGGTGATCCACAGAGAGTAGCTCAAACCTTCAAAGTGTCTGGCCAGCAGCAGGACATTAGCACTTCAGGGGAGGGGTGTGTGTGGCAGTGACATCACAAAGGCCTTTTGCAGGACCTCAGCCTATTGGTCAAAGGTGGTGGGGAGGTGGTGACCTCACAGAGAGATGCTGACATCAGCCAGGCAGGATAGGGGTGCAGGGCCAGGGAAACCTCAGAGACCCCTGTGGCTTTGCTTCAGCAAGTCTCTTTCTCGAGGTCTCTCTTTGAGGACTGGGAGAGTATTAGGGTTCACGTATGTGCGTGCGAGGAGGAGCCTCTTTCGAGTTTTCTCCTTTCCTTTTACTGATTTTACTAGAAAACAGATGTCCCTGTTTAGAAGGTAAGAGTCTCCGAGAGGTTTGGAACCTGTTCAGTCTGATCCATCTGGTGCCAGCTGAATTCTAGGCATGGAAAACACTAGTTGAAGGTGGCAGAATTTTATTCCCCACCTGGGATTTTGTCCCATATAATCACTGGGGACATTAGGGTTTGTCCTTTTCGTTTTACCTTTTCCTCCATCCCTCCTTCCTTTCTCTTCATCTCTTCCTTCTTTTGTCCTTTCTCCTGTTCCCCTCCCACCACCACGAGGGGTGAGGCGGTCTGGCTCCAACTGGCTGTAGGATCCCCTGCTGCAGGGGCTGTGGGTTAGGAGTGTTCTTCTTGGGGAGGCAGAGTAGAGAATGAGTTTGGCTGGAGTCAAGTTCTTCTTGTCCTGGTTAAGTGGTGACTGGGCTCTTAAGGGGACCATGCTCCAGGTTCATGCCTTCCTGTCATCCTGGAGCAGCTGGGGAAGCAAGTCCTCATGGAGGGCCCTGCCCATATCCCTGTTCTCTGGGCTCCCTTGGGGAGAGAGGAAATTAAGGGTCTAGCTGTAGCTTCTATCCTCTAGCATCTCCTGCAGAGGGGCTGAGGGGAAAAAGAGAGTCCTGGCCGACGGGCGACTGGGAGCTGGCAGGAAAATGCTGATGGAGTCCCCTCTCCCTCTCCCTTCCATTAGAACTGAGCAGAATTCCCCAGGATGGGTCACCACGTGGCACAGCTGGCTCTGTTGATCAGTGACCCAGCCAAAGACATCAGCCGGCAGGGCAGGGAGGGGGTTTACCGGCTCTTCCAGCTGCTGCTGCACCAGAGGGAACCCAGCTGGGAAATGGCATCCGATAGAAGAGTGAGACTGGGATCCCAGCCAATTTCTCTCAGACTGACCCCGGCTGGAGGATGAGTCTCTGTCTGTCCCTTTCTCTGTTCTACACCCCTCCCCTGCAATTCTGTTGGGCCAGCCACGCAGCGAGGACTCTGCCCACTGTGCAGCCACCAATGGGATTGGAAGGACACAAGCACTGCAACCAGAATGACAAATGTGTGTGTGTGTGTCTCTCTTTCCCAGGGCTGAGCATCCATGAGGCCGAAGACCTGTGGTGCTGGGACTGGCACCAGGACAGCAGGCTCCTGGGCTACAGGAACACAGCCAGGGTGGGGGAGGTAAGGACATGGATCCCTGCCGCCCCTGCAAATGGGCTGCCTTAAGCACGTGCTTCCTTTGCTGGTGCCTAGAGCCGCCCCTGCTTGTATCATATCTTGGGATCAACACAGGTACAGCAACACTGCAAGAAACTTTTGAAATAGATAGTAGTTTTGCTTGACTAAGGAATAAAGACTAGGTTTTGTCTAGTGAAATAAAGTAAAGGTTGTTCTCCATATTCTCAGAGGAATTGCCTGAAGAAGGTGCAAGCCCAGCGCCCCTTGTCATCTCCTCCAGCTTGAATAAATCTTGCTCCCTTTGGCAACTCACCACTACTTGCCCTTAGCATGAAACGGTCTTGTCTGTTCTTGCTGTAGCTCAGCTCCCTTAAACCACCAGCCTCTGGAAACATAATAGGACTATCTTCAGGCCTTCACAGCCCTTACTCTCTCTGTGCAGGTTTGTGATAGGTACACACCAACCCCTGCGCACTCCCCTGTAATGTCCAGCCATTAACTCATAGACATGACACTCATAGAAATGACCAGGTTTGCTGTCCAAGGGAACAGTATACACACAGCTTGAATGTTACAACTCAGGATAAGGTCTTTCAGAACATCAGAGCACTAAGATATGATTGTTTTCATTATAAATATGTTTTCAACAGCTAAGACTAAGAGATAATGAGTCAAGATATGGAAACAGAAATGGTTACATATACTATTTTTTTTAATAACACGCTTACTTGAATCTAAACTTAACTTTAACAGGCTAAACCCTTGTCTAAAGACGTTTATCTCATCTAAAACAGTCTTCCAGCAGTTCCAACCAAACTGACTGAGATACCTCTTTCATGAATGCAAAAAGTGCTGTCCTTTTTCCTTCCTCAGTGAAGGTTAAAAAGGTTTCCTTTTGCCGTTTCCTTATATCCACCCAAATTCACTGTTTTGTCCTGCGTCACGATGACCTGCCAGGGTTTATTCCCTGGTGTGCTGATCCCATGCTGCCTTCACAGCCTCATGTTGACCATATGCAAATGGAGCTTCTATTCTATTCGTTTACAATGCTTAATTCACATGTGAACCAAGGCAGACAGGTGAATATATGTTCTTTGTCTGGCAAAACCTGTTTATCAACCCTGCCTTGATTCAGATTTTAGGAACATAGTTTCATTATACATTTATAATTTTTGATGTAAGCAGAGTCAGGATGAGCTCTACCCTGACATCTGGTGATGAATTATGGCGAGTGTGGAAAAGAACTCCAGGGGCTGATCTTGTTTGCATAGGCACACCCACTCGCCTGGCATGAAACAACAGCAACTCAAAGTGGTTACTTTGGCTGGTGTGGGATCCCCAGTCTTCTCTGTTATTGGGGCAGGAAGAATAAAGTGTTGTTACCCTGATTCTGTGAATCAAGGGCAGTGAAACTGTTGTATGACAGAAGGACTGAGTGAGTCCTTCACCATTACCTAAGTAGCACTTGCTTGACAAGTGGCATGGGTTACAAAACCCAGTGAATGGAGAGAGGATGGGGACAGGTATTTGTACCTGATGGTATGGGCCCCTCTCTGAGGGGTTGAAACACCAATTGCACTATCTCCTCTCTCCACTGTTGAATATCAGAGCTAACTTTGATTCCATTAGAAGTCTAGTTACAGACTGCTGAGCTGAATACACATTGGGCCAATGGTGCACTAGCACTGGGGCTCCCCTACTATGAGCTGAAATTGCTAAGAGCTGAAATCACAAAAGAGCTGAGATCACTGAGGCTGTGTTAACTAGTGGGGGAGCCTGAAGCTATATTGCTAAGCGGCTGGCGGAGCAGCTAGCAGAGTGGAGCCTTGCAGGACGGTTGGAGTGGAGCTGAGCGACTCACAGGTCGGTGAGCGGAGTGGAGCGGAGCGGAGTGGCTGGAGGAGCAGTTAGCAGAGCGGAGCCTTGTGGGAGCGGCCCAAGGGATGGCTGAAGTGGAGCAGAGCAGAGCTGAGCGGCTCACAGGTCGGTGAGCAGAGCGGAGCAGCTGCCAGAGCAGTTCGTGGGACGGCGGGAGCAGCTCACGGGACAGCTGGTGGAGTGGAGCGGCTCGTGGTGAAGGCTGCAGTGGAACCCCATCAGCCTCGGATCACGTAAGGTGCCCCTTAACACCCTGTGTGCGCCCCCCCCCCCCGAACTCTGGGGCTGCACTGACCAGGGACAGAGACTTTGGGGGGTTGTTGGACTTTTGGGACTTTGGTGATCCTTGGGTTGCTGGTTTCAAGAACCCAAAGGAAAGGACACAGCCCAACTTGCTGGGGTGGGTTTGTTGCTCATGGTTTGTGTTATGAATCCTGTTTGTGGTGTTTTTCCAATTTAATGCTGATGTCGTTTACCTCATGTTATTAAACATTTTCTGTTACACTCAGACTCCGTGCTTGCGAGAGGGGAAGTATTGCCTCTTAGAGGCACCCAGGGGGTGGTATGTAATTGTCCCAGGTCACTGGGTGGGGGCTCGAGCCGGTTTTGCATTGCGTTATTGAAACTGAACCCCTAGATACAGAACCCGGCCCTTGTTGCTGCCAACTTAGATGGGCAGAAGGGTTACATTTACATAGTATCAATGCATAAATGTCACAATGATAATAATGAGCAGTATGATCTTGGCTTTCATTTAAGATCTTACACAACATCTTGTATGGATAAACACTATGAAAGCAGTGTGCTAAATGTAGTAAGATTATGAGGCCTGATGGGAGTTGCTGTTTTAGAACAGTGAACCCTTTGCCAGTTGACATTGAGGGATTCTTAGAGTCACACTCCCCCTCCATGCCTACCTTGAGACCCACTCCTACCACTTGACCATTCATGCTTCCCATGTGCTCTCTCCTTCAGGAAGAGAAAACATGTCTTAGTCAGCCTCTATAGCACTCCCACAATCATGCACTTTTTCCTACTCTCCCATTTACATTTTGCTCTTCTCCAATGCCCTTTGCAACCTACTAACTACTAATGTTTATCTTGCTAAGGAAGCACTAGTAGTGAAATTTTCAAAAGTGCCTAGGCACCAAGTTCTCATTCAGTGTGTATTAGCTGGCTAGCCATGTCTGAAAATCCCACTCTAAGTGCCTCCCAGAACATAATTTTCTTCTATGTACTAAGTACTCACACACTCAGACCTACTCTGTTTTTCCCTGTAGACTACAGATTGGTAGCCCTATTTCATTGGGGATACTTGACCAACAGTCTAAGTTTTTTGGTATGTTTTGGTTGGTTGCTGGGTTGTTTTTTTTCTGATGCTGGGTTTCATGCTTAGTGAAGGAAGATATATGAAATGAATGTGTTAGGAAATAACTCTGGCATTAAAATCATTCAAAGTAAAATTTCCTTTAGTTTCTTTTAACTTATCCACATCTAGAGTCCTCTAAGTGTCTTCTCAGAAGACATAATTCTGAGCTCACATTTCTTTCTGATCCAAAGTCAACTGAAGTTAAGAGTCTTGTCAGTGAATACAAGGGACTTTGGGTCAGGGCCTTTCTGTCCACATTTCCTCAAGTCTTCTTTCATCAGATTTCAGTTTGAAATTTGTTAGAAGGGCTACTTTGGGTTACCTTGGATTTTTTCAATTTGTTGCCAGGGGTCAGTGAGCAAACATTTTTTGAGGGGAAAATAAATGCAAATGCATTTTGAGGACCCCTGACTTTCCAGTGTACAATCTTTATATGTCCTTACCAGTTCTTGAAAGCCCACCAATAGAAAGTTGTTGACTATACCATGGCTTTCTGCATTTCATTTTGACTGTTTTGGGGTTGTGATAAGTTATGGGTAACACTTCCCATCCCTGCGCATCATCTTAGGACTTTCTACCATGAAGAGACTAATGACAATATTGGAAATATGCTGTGGCATGGAAGTTTCTTTCTTCGTCGTCTTCTATGAGGCAGCAGCCTAACACTCTAGGCTCTCCAGAAATGCTCACACCTACCTCTCATACTGGGTTTTTATAATTTTAAAATGGGAAGGCACATGCTTCAGGTTGTGCCTGAATTTATGCAAATATATGGAAAATCATGCAAATGTGTATTCTACTTTGTTTTTGTTATAGGCTCTTATCAGGCACACACTCTTGGTGCATAAGTCAGCCAGGCATGAAGTATTCCACAGCCATTCTGGAAGGACAGTTTGTGGACAGAAAGGCCCTGACCACCCAGCTCTGTGGTGGCAGAAAGATGACCTCAACAGCTGTTAGCTCCTGCTGCTAAAGTTGCCAGCATCATAATTTCTCCTGCCTCTTTGAATCCACTGCCAGTAGGTGTGTATGCTACAGGCCTCCCTGATCCTTCCAGCACTTCAGCTTCTTCAGGTGAAACTTGAGCTTTAGCTTCTACTTCTTGCTATCTCCGATCGGAAGAAGTGTTTCATGTAACAGGTTGAGAGTGTGCCACCTGCAACCACATAGTTCATGCATCCCTAATATCAGCTTTGGAAAAGAAAGGAGTGAGGGTCAAGAAGAACCTATCAACTCTCTAAGGCTCTATCTACATGAAGAAAATGGGAGCCATTAAATAAGGCTCCCTCTTGCCCCACTACCTAACCAGTTTGTAACAGTTCAGGATAGGTAGGATCAAATAATTTGTAGTCCCTATTATCGAATGTGAGGGAGACATGGACTTGACAGGATAGTTGGTCTCATGGCTAAGGTACTATCTTGTCTCCATTCCTGGTTTTTCCACAGCTATGCTGAGTGACCTTGCAAAAATCATTTAACTGTGCCTCAGTTCTCCATCTATAAAATCAGTATAATAATACATCCCTACCTATCGGGTGTAGTGAAGATAAACTGATTGATTGATCTGAAGTTCTCAGATCCTTATAGAAAATCCTATAAATAAACTCAAAGCTGAAGCAAAGATATGTCATTTCCTAATGAAGATGCACCCTAATAGCAGTCAGAAAAATCTAGCTAATGAATGAGAGAGGGCCTTCATTTTCATGCCTTACAGGTTTCCCAGTGCTACGAAAAGACCACTTTAAAATCCTGTCAGTAATGGTGTAGTAACTCATAAAAAGTTATTAGATCTTTCTGCAGCTTGCTTGCTTATCAACTTTTGTCATATTACCTTTTTGACATAACAAATTGCCTTCATGTTAATTGGAAGATATAACAATAACATGATGAACAACAGAGAAATTGCCGGCTGCTAACGCATATGAATTTTGAAGAATGAGAACTCTACAAGGAAAAGTTATCAAAACATCTCCCTATTATATTTAATAAAGAAACGACAAATTGCTACATTCCTGGATGGTTGGAGGATATAATGAATTGAACAACAGACAATCTCATTTCTCTCTCCAACTGTGTAGAAATTAAATGTCAACTATAGCCACTTATTCTTCATTTCCCTTGCTATGCACTAGACTCTTTCTTGTGAGGATACTTAACTGAAACTGAAATAGGGGAATAGGACCTTATTTCTGGCAAGCCAGTGTTCTCCTTGTTATATTTAAAGGGCTGTGTGATGGAGTATACCAGGGGTAGGCAACCTATGGCACACATGCCAAAGGCGGCACACGAGCTGATTTTCAGTGGCACTCAGTCCTGGCTACTGGTCCGGGGGGCTCTGCATTTTAATTTAATTTTAAATTAAGCATCTTAAACAGATATCCAGCTTCCAGCCAGCAGCCCTTTGGCTAACCATGGGGACCTGATTTTCATGTGAGCATCAGGGTCACTGTTATCCTTTATGGGCAAGTGTGGACAGCAGAGAGCTTGGACCAGAAGCACACTCTTGCAAAGATAATGGTCACTGTGCAAATAAATGGGATCAAGATAACAGGCCTAGGAGATTCTGGGTGTGGGCAGACCCTAGTCTGGGACAACTTGAGTCGGGTGTATGACCATCTCCCAGAGTGATTTCCTAAAAATAAAGACCTCATGCACTTCAATCTATCACCCACCAACAGATGGATGGTCTGGTTGAACACTTCATCTGGACCCTGAAGCAGACATTGAAAAAGTTTGTTATCTGGGAAGTCCCATAATCATCTACTGGATTCTCCCCATTTGAACTCGTATATGGGAGATGACCCTGGGGAATCCTCAACCTTTTCTGAGAGATGTGGAAAGGACAGACTCCTAGAACTGAGAATGTCCTACAATATGTGTTGAAGCTCCGAGAGAGACTGGAGATTGTGGGGACCTTGGCTAAAGAAAACCTCCTCACCACTCAACAGACCCAGGAGCGTACCTACAACAAGGGATCACAGGTACGCTTATTTAGGCCAGGTGATTGGGTTCTCCTTTTATTCCTGAGTATTGTCCAAGTGGCAAGGACCCTATGAAGTTGTGCACCAAGTTGTGCCAGTTAACTATGAGATTAGGAAACCTGACAAGTTGAAGCCCATCCAGATCTATCATATCAACTTTTAAATTCATGGAAAGAGCGAGAAAGCTTATTGCCCTTTACCCTTCTGAACTGGAACTGGGGCCCCAAGTGCCTCATGTCCTGCCCCCAGACTCTATACAGGTGGGGGAACACCTTCACCCAGAGCAGCGGTCCCAGCCTCGTAAAAGCCTTCCCGAGGGTGTTCTCCTCCCGGTTGGCAAGGACTCATCTTGCGCACCACCACATCCAAACGAAACCCAGGCAGCTCATCTGGGAGACCAGATGAGAGTATGTGTGTCTGCGGACCTCCCCTACCCTGTGGTATTAGGCCAAGACTGGCTGTATTTCTCCAAGCTCTTACAAAAGCTACCCGTAACACAGAGGCTCGAGGAAGATACCCCAGAGGAGGTGTTAGGGGTCTTGTTCCCTTTTAAGAACTGTGACCTTCTTACCTTCTAACCCAAGGGAAAAAAATCTTAGAAAGAAAAATGGAAGAGAGGAAAGCGTGAAAGAAGGTGGGAGAGACAATCCCCTCCATAGCTGTAATAGACACAACAGATGCCAATGCTGGTGCCCGGAGAAGGACCATCTACAGGCCCAAATACACCACCCCCTCTGCAACTGGACCTGAGAAGCTAATTGGTTTATCAGATTTCCGTAGGGAGCAAAGGAACGATGAGACCTTGAACTGAGTCTTCGAATAAGTAGCCATGATAGAAGATGAAGAGGTGGACCCCCTAAAGGCAAAGCAGTACCCACATTTTGCCCTGAAGATGGACTTGTCATGTCATGTAGACCAAGACAAGCAGATGCAAGAGATATGGACACAACTGCTAGTACCTTTGGTATATCACTACAAGTTGCCGCATCTGGCGCACACAACCCCATATGTGAGACTTCTTGGGAAAGACAAGACACTGTTTAAGATCCTGGCATGATACTTTTGGCCAGGGGTCTTTAAAGAAATCAAGAATTTCTATGCCTCATGTCCTGAATGCCAATTGACAGCCCCTAAGGGAATCCCACAGGGTCCAGTAGAATCTCTTCCCTTGGTGGAGACCTCCTTTGAGAGAATTGGAATTGACCTTATGGGCCCCCTAGAGAAGAGTGCCTCTGGGCACTAGCTATACCTGTCATCGTGGACTATGCCACCAGATACCCAGAAGACATACCACTACAGTCTACGAATGCTAAAACCATCACCAATGAACTGCTGAAGGTCTTCGCACAGGTCAGGTTTCCCCAAGAGATCCTGACAAACCAGGGGACAAATTTCACATCCCGGATGATGTGAAAGAAGTATGGGAACTATTAAAAATCAAAGCCTTACACACATCCATGTACCACCCACAGACAGATGGCCTAGTAGAAAGGTTCAATGAGATACTGAAAAGGGTGCTCAAGAAGTTCATAGCCCAGGATTAACGATTTTGTCATGGACATTTTTAGTAAAAGTCACAGACCAGTCACGGGCAATAAATAAAAATTCATGAAAACTGTGGCCTGACTTTTACTAAAAATGTCCATGACAAAATGGGAAGGGAGGAGGGTCCATTACTTTGCCCTGCTGTGGTTGGGAGCTGCAGGGACTGGGGAGCTCTGGGGGATTCCCCCCCGCACACGGTGGTTGGGGAGCTGCAGGGGACCTCTGCACCCATGGGGACTGGGGAACTCCAGGGCCCCCGCCACTCTGGGCAGCAGGGGTACCCTGCAGTTCCCGGCCACCACGAGCAGTGGGGGTACCCTGCAGCTCCTGGCTGCTACGGGCTGAAGTCATGGAGGACTGCAGAAGTCACGGATTCCGCAACTTCCGTGACCAAATCGTATCCTTACCCTGGATCCACGACACTGGGACCAGCTAATCCCAGCCTTACTCTTCACCATCAGAAAGGTACCCTAAGCTTCAACAGTGTTTTCACCCTTTGAACTGCTATATGGATGACAACCAAGAGGCATACTCGACCTGGTATGGGAAACCTGGGAAAGCCAAGCACAGACAGCTGAAAACATAGTGCAGTATGTTTTAAACTTACGCGAGAAGTTGGAGGCTATCGGGGCATATAATAGAGAAAATCTCAAGGAAGCACAGGAACGACGACAGTATAACCAAGGGGCACGGATGCATGTCTTTCAACTGGAGGACCGAATCCTGTTGTTTCTTCCAAGCCCTGAATCAAAGTTAATGGCCAAGTGGCAAGGCCCTTACGAAGTGATAAAGAAAGTGGGGACTGTAGACTACTTGATCAGACAACCAGGGAAGAAAAAAGAACAAATTTACCATGTACATTTAAGGAAG
The DNA here is from genome assembly GCF_011386835.1 of Chrysemys picta bellii. Classification (NCBI taxonomy): domain Eukaryota; kingdom Metazoa; phylum Chordata; order Testudines; family Emydidae; genus Chrysemys; species Chrysemys picta. The sequence continues at coordinate 195,439,201 of NC_088793.1, forward strand.
CCTGGGAAATCCAGGGAAATCCTTTTCATCATACTGTATCCTGAGGAACCGGAACTAGGACCCCCCAAAAAGGCTCAGTATCCCCAGAAAGAACTTATGCAAAAGGAACAGGTGTTCCCACTGGTGCCCACTTTCCCATGGGTATTCTTAGCTCTTACCTGGGAAGACATTCTTAGCACAACATCACATTAATACAGAACCTGGTAAAGTAATGGGAAGGACTCAGGCCATCAAGAAAGAGATCACGACCATGCTGGAATTTGGGGTGATAGAAGAGTCCCAGAATGACTGGAGGAGTTCTATTTTGCTGGTCCCAAAGCCGGATGGTGCACTATGTTTTTGTATAGATTTCAGAAAAATGAATGCAATTTTTAAATTTGACGCCTATCCCACGCCAAGAATCTTGGACCAAGTGAGAGAATCCCAATACATCACCACTTTGGATTTGACAAAGGGGTATTGGCATATCCCCTTACCACTGGATTCTCAGCAGAAAACAGCATTTTCTAGGCTGCTCGGCCTATTTCATTTTAAGAGTATGACCTCTGGGTTACATAGGGCAGCATTTGATGGACCGATTACTCCAACAGCACAGTCAATATGCAGCAGCATACTTGGATGACATAGTTATTTATAGCAAGGATTAGGACTCCCATCTAGACAAAGTAGCCGCCGTTCTCTGTTCACCGAGAGAAGCCAGGTTAACGACAAACCCCACTAAATGTGGAATAGGAAAGGAAGAAGCCTGTTACCTGGGACATAGGGTTGGTGGAGGACAAGTCTGCCCCTTGGTGGATAAGATTCATGCTGTACAGGTATACAAGACACCCATGACCAAAAGGCAAGTGCATGTCTTCTTACGCTTAGCTGGGTACTACCATCAATTTATACCTCATTATGCGATCCTGGCAGCCCCACTAACTGACTTGACTAAGGATCCCATCCCAAGATGCCCCACCTGCAAAAGGGTATCAAAAACTCAAGACCATTGTGACATTACAACCCATATTCTTCATAGAAATATACTTATGATATGTATGTATGTATTCTTCAATGTATTAAGCCTAGTTTGCATGTTTGTTTTATTTACTCATTAATCTCCTTTAACTAAGATGTATTTTATGCAAGATGGGTCATGTGAGATATCATTGGAAAGGTTATGATTTACTGAATATGATTATCCAATTTGGATGCATGTATCATTTCTGCATCTGAAGTTAGGAATATTGACTATGTAACAATTACAACTGTGCAAATCTTGGTGAATTAATAGTGGATACAGGCCTTCCTGTAAGTTGGGGAACACCCACCAGACAGTGTGCAATCAGCCTGAATGGGCCATTAGGAAGGACAATAGGACTTTGAAGATGCTAATCTGCCTCCTTCCTGAGAAGTTTCCTGGGATGCTGCATTGACTCGGCTAAACCCAGGGTTGTGAGTTCTATCTTTAAGGGGGCCATTTAGGGACCTGAGGTAAACATCTGTCTGGGGATTGGTCCTGCTTTGAGCAAGGGGTTGGACTAGATGACCTCCTGAGGTCCCTTCCAACCCTGATAGTCTATGATTCTATGAGTGCTTGTATTTGAATTAAAGAGTCAGCTACAGACATCTACCAAAATACAAGGGGCATGAGGGCACAGCACTTTTAACTGTGATGCATAGGTTTGTGCTGCGTGCATGCTGTGCACTTGTTTTTGCAAGTCAGAAATGGAGACACCCAGATACATGTTTCATTGACACCAGCTTTATATCTACATCTGGAAGATGGTTTGAAAACAAATTGCTGATCAAAAAGAACTAACTCTGCATAAGAATTAAAGAAGTGTTTACATACAGTAAAGAATTCTGAACTGGGAAGGTTGTTTGTTCCCCATGTTTTGACAGAAGAGACAATAAAGAAAGCCTATCGGGTGACCTATTCTGATTGTTCAGGTGCAGAAGTTCAGCATGAACCTCAGTGGGTTATGAAGAAATGACATCTAGTTCTGCATGTCAAAACAGATTTAAACAGCACCACGCAGCTTACCGACAATTACAGAGGGAGAATAGATCAGCAGACGAAGCTGCACTCATTCTCTTCCCAAAAGAGTTCAAAGGACTCAAAGATTAGGATAACTTCTATGATGAACTGACCTATAGCTGTGAGAAGGTAACACTGTTCCCAACTTTGGCTAGAGAAGAGCCTCTTGCTGGTTTCTGATGAACTAGAGATCACTCTTTTTACAGAGATGACAATTCTGCTTCCTGAACCAAACTGTGAAATACAAACATAAGCTGTTCAGTCAAACTGATGCTCACTGTGATTTAAGAACTTACAGGAAGGCCTGTATCCACTATTAATTCACCAAGATTTGCAAAGGGACTGAGGTGCTGCAATGCTTAGCACATTACAATACTAAATTGTAGGCACCCTGTCCCATAGTGGAATTCTCAACCCTGAGATAGCATCCAGGCTCACTATACAATGCTTGAGGAGCGTTAGGTGTCGAAGAATGAGATTCACAAAAGCAAGTATGTGCTGAGTGGGGAGATGCCTAAGCTAGTCGATAAAAAATGCTGAGGAGATGGGAGTGGCCTAAGCCTAGACTCTCAAAGGGAGCTAGATAGCTATCTCCATTTGGGATTTACAGCCATGAACCCTCTATTGGAGTTAGGCACCTCAGCCCTTTCTCACAAAAAAACAGGCAAGGAGGAGGAGGTGCCTTCCTTATGACCTTGAGCCCAGTGGTCATGTGAGTTCTATGGGATGTGAGACCCAAGTTCAATTCCTCGATCAACTGATGGGGGAGAAGGGATTTGAACATGGATCTCCTTCATCTCAGTAAATTACGGGATTTCAGAAGCATTACAGAGGAGGTGAGTTTTGAGAAGGGACTTGAAAGCGAATAAATAGGATCTTTGAGAAGGATATATGCGGCTGCAACTGCACGGCAAGCTCTTGGAACATGAACTATAAAGAACTGCTTAGTGAGGAATGAAACAGAGCTTTCACAAACACAGCATGGGACAACAGCAGCAATAATATTAAGACCAAAGTTATGTAGAAGCCTTTCACAGGAAAAAGTAGTTACAATACATCTAAAATATAAGTAGGTGGAAGAAAAGATGAAGTACAAAATGCATAAGTGAAAAGTGGTTGGTATTTGCTCCATTAATGAACATTTCAGTGAAGTCTTTGTGATGGGTTGGACCCACCTTCTGGTATGCCACTGATGTACTGGGGTTTTACTGAGCTCCTCCTGCTCCAACAGCCTGGATTCCCTCTCTCTGTTTTGCTGAATATACTCATTCATTAGCCCGTTCGTTTATAAGCCGACCCTATATATAGGTAAAAATAGCAAAAACTGTATGACCCTTCCATAAGCCGACCCTATATTTCAGGGGTTGGAAAACTTTGGCTCCCGGCCCATCAGGGTAAGCCGCTGGCGGGTCGGGAAGTTTTGTTTACCTGGAGCGTCTGCAGGCATGGAGTCCCTCAGCTCCCTGTGGCTGCGGTTCACCATTCCCAGCCGTTCCCGCAGCTCCCATTGGCTGGGAATGGCGAACAGCGGCCACAGGGAGCTGAGGGACTCCATGCCTGCAGACGCTTCAGGTAAACAAAACTACAATGTATTAGCTCAGGGATCGGCAACCTTTGGCATGTGGCCCGCCAGGGTAAGCACCCTGGCTGGGCCAGGCCGGTTTGTTTACCTGCCGTGTCCACAGGTTTGGCCGATCACGGCTCCCACTGGCCGCGGTTCACTGCTCCAGACCAACAGGGGTGGTGGGAAGCAGCGCAGGCCTAGGGATGTGCTGGCTGCCGCTTCCTGCCGCCCCCATTGGCCTGGAGCAGCGAACCATGACCAGTGGGAGCCACGATTGTCCGAACCTGCAGACACGGCAGGTAAACAAACCGGCCCGGCCTGGTGCTTACCCTGACGGGCCGCATACCAAAGGTTGCCAATCCCTGCATTAGATATTCAATTCAATGATTCCATAGAGTATAAAATAATCAAATTTTGGTGTAGACCCGTTTATAAGCCAACACCCGCCTTTGATGCGTCATTTTTTTACCAAAAATATTCGGCTTATGAACGAGTATACACGGTAGGCTCTCCGGCCTCTTGCAGTACACACACACACAGGTAGGGCCACGCCCAGCTGCAGACACAGACTGAAGGCAGCTCTGTGTGAGAGGATTCACCTAGCACTCACGTGCACACCCCGTTGGGGACTAAACCCAAAATAATACTGTCTTGTGCTATACAGAAAGATCTGCACAGTGCAAGCTCATAAAAATTTGCCCTTTCCCGCAATGTGAACAGAGATATGCACAGCTTCTTCGCCCCCAATATGGATTGCACAAACTGGGTTTAATAATAATCAAAAACAAGTTTATTAACTATAAAAGGTAGATTTTAAGTGATTATAAGGGATAGCAAACATAACAAAGCAGATTACCAAGCAAATAAAACAAAACATGCATACTAAATTTAAGATCTTAAAGAAACTGGTTACAAAATATAATTTCTCATCCTAAATGTTGATTTAGGAAAGATGCAGATTTTCTGCAGCTTAGAGTTCCAGTTATTTCTCTTTACAGACTAGACTCCTGTTTTAGTCTGGACTCAGCCCTTGCCTTTGTCTCTTCAGGTGTTTTTAGCAGTCTTTTTTCTTGGGTGGGATAAATAAACCAGTAAAAGAAGTGTGCACTTGCATGTCCCATTTCTGCAAAGGGGGCTGCAAGCAGAACCTTCAATTCCACAAACAAAATTCCTGATTCTTTGTGGGATCTGGGCATTTGTTTTGATCCATTAATAATAATAATTTCATTATTAATAATGTGTTTGTGTTACGGTAGCACCTAGAAGGACTCCACTACACACTTTACAAAGACACACTCTTTTAAAACTTTTTGCATTATTGGAAGACTGCCTGCAGAAGGGGCCAAAATCCTATTACTGTGTTTGCAATATATTTGCAAGCTGCGTTATGTGGCATTTTCCCATTGTCTTCAGTATGAGCAGGACGGGGCTCCTCTTCATGTCCTTACTTCCTGGCATTATACCAGAATTGATAAAGGTGCCACCAGACTCCTTGTTGTTTTTGTAGATACAGACTAACACGGCTACCCCCTGATAGTATTCTGCCACTGTGCATCACCAAAGCCCATTAGTAAAACTCCCATTGCTTTGGGTATGGACCACAACCTAACCGTCCTGCTTCTCACCACATTCCAAAGTTAAAAAAATACTGGCAGCTCCTCTTGGGTCGAATCTTCATCTGGGAGATTAATATATATATATATTAGCTGCCTGGGATTGTTGTTCCACTCTAGAGCTCATCAGATCTTTAATTACGGAGGGGCCTGGTAACTCCATCCTCTGGGATTAGATGCTGTGTGGGATTACACCAACCGTACAGCTCTCGAGTTCATGCTTCCTGTGATGAAAAGAAGCCAACAACAGCTAAACCCACCACAGCCCCATGGGGGCAGGAGTGTGTAACCCCAGGGGACCGGCCTGGCTAGTGACTGCACCTGCCCACCCGTCTCTGTGTGTGTCGGATCCCTCCCTGTGGTTGTGCTCCCCTTCCCCCGCCTGGGCTCGAGGGGCTCGCTGCTCTGTGAGCGGGTTCCTGTTTGAGGGGCACCCCCAGGCTCGCTCCCCACGCCCCGCCCCTCCCTGGAGAGGGGGCTCCGGCCCTTGGTGGGCGGGGCTCCGGGCAGCAGCCAGCAGAGGGGAGGAGTAACGCGTCCCGCGGCGGTTTGTCCCTGCCCTGGCGCCGTACCAGTGGTGCTCGCCGCTGCTGCCCCGTGGCTGCTGTGACAACAAGGGGAGCCGGCCCGACCGGCGCAGTGATTCGGGCGACTGCGTGGGAGCGGGGCGCCCCGCCCCGCCGTGACGGTAGCATGCAGTAGCGGAGGAGGCGGGGATGTGGCCTGTCCCCTAGCCGGCAGCCGGGAGGGCCAGCCCTGGGCCAGGGCAGGGATGAGCCATGGCGTCGGTGAAGGTGGCTGTCCGCGTCCGGCCCATGAACCGCAGGTGAGTCCCGTGCGGAGCAGGCTCCCGCTGCTCATTTCCCGCCGTAAGGGCTGCGGGGTCGGGGGGAGGGACTGTCCTACCTCCTACCCCCTTCCCTGGGGGCTGCGGGGCCGAGATCCTCTCCTCCCGCCCCCGTCCCCTTTCCTGGGGGCCGGCGTCGGACTGGTCCTTATTTGCCCTGGGTCAGGGCCGTCACTGCCCTTATTCCTCCTTATCCCCTTCTCTGGTGACTGCTGGGGTGGGGCAAAGACTGTTCTGCTATCCCCTTACCTGGTCCCCTTCCCTTGGCTGCTGGTCAGGGCTGGGACTAGTCACTGGGACTAGCTGGGACAGACACCTGTCAGGGATGGTCTAGACTCGAGATAATACTAAATCCTGCCCTGAGTGCAGGGGACTGGACTAGATGACCAGTCAGGGCTGGGGCAGCTTAAATGAGATTTTCAAGCAATGAGGAAGTTAAAAAAAACAACAACCAACTTTCTGAAACAGAGCAGAAACTCTCCATTCCCACAGTGTGAGACCACTGACAATTGCTTTAAAATGTTCTGTAAAATTCTCTTCCCCCTTCAGTTCTCAGGATAAGTCAGATTGGGTGTCAGGGCTACATCCCACTGAAACACGAGTTACAATGGTTAGAACCATGTTGTTATTCCCGATCTTCCAGGTTCTGTATCTGGAAGTTTTAAAAGTTTGTGGGGACATAAACGTCTGAGCTGCCAGAACACACAACTCCTGTAAGGGCTGTGTTGGCAAGAACAATTATAGATATGGTAAGAAAGTCATGTCTGTGATTTTAAATCTCTCTAATATGCAGCCAAATAATGCACTGAAAAAGCTACTTCAAAATTGATTGCCAAATGAGGTCCCCTTCTTTCTCCTCTGGTGGACTGAGAAATACTTTTGCGTTGTGCATAAAAGAGGGATTGTTTTGTCAGGATCCTTTACTGAAAGCTTTGTCTTCCAAGTCATTAGTAATTATATATGTTAGTCTAATACTTTTATAATTTAAGAAAGTTTGCAATATTGTGAGAGACAAGACTGTTGAACACACTTCCTTTCATCTGAATGTTAAAAGTAGAACACCACACATTAGTTGGGCCCATATGGGTATTGCAAGCTGCTTTGCCTATTTTAATAAGAGGTCTTTTTGCATAGTACAAATATAACTACTCTTGGTTTGCAATGGGGGAAGACATAGAAAATGTTTGTTCAGTTGCTTTTGAGAGGGCTGCTTTTTTTTTTTTCCATTTAAAAATGGGGAAAAAGGTAGACAAGTATCTGGAAAGTAATATTTTGGACACTTTCAAAAAAAGTGATCTCAATCAGAAGTCTTTATAGGTAATGACTGTTAGTTGACTGCTGAAAAAGACATTAAAAGGACACTGCTTGGACTGTTTGCCATGTTGATTTTTGCAAAATGTATACATCTTGAGGTAAATCCAGAAAATAAAAGCAGTTTCCCCTAAATAACTAAACGTTTAATGTACAGAGTAAATATAGTAAACATTTTTAATGAACTAACCCAAATACTGTTTTAAAGAGAGACCACAAACAAACACCCTGCCCTCCCCCCCTCCATTAAATTCAGTGGCCTGTCTTGGCAATCTTTTTATTTATTCCAATGGTCTGAAGTGACAAAGATTTATTTATTTATTTTTACAAGAAAACGATATGCTTTACCTTTATAAATTGTCAACCAGGCATCTGTTAACTTCCACATTTTACCTACTTTTGATATCTCTTTATCAATTTGCAAAATCCTTAGAAGATCTGTAAAAATTTATAAGGGCCTTGGGACCATGGGTTGAAAGGCAGAATATAAGTGCAAAGTATTATATATTTGTATTGTGGTAGCACCTAGGAGTCCTAATCATGGACCAGGATCTCATTGTGCTATGCACCTTACAAATACATAATGAGAAGACAGTCACTGTCTCAAAGAACTTGTAATCTAAGTACAAAACACAACAAGTGGATGCAACAGCTAGATTGGGAGCACATGAAAACAATGGAACAGTGTGGGTGTTTTGGGCAGCATATGCTGGGATGTGTTAAGGTTCAGAGAGGAAGCAGGAAGGAGAACCAGCAAACCAGTTTACAAAGACATGGTTAAGGATTCTTGTGTGCACTGCAATAAAGTGTTATAACTTGTTTACAGGAAGACAGCCTAGATTGCTAACCAGGGCAACATGACCAGCTGCGCTGGTTTCTGAGCATACTAACCATTAACTGGTTACAAATTGAGGCATTGATCATGTTGCCTGCCTGGTTGAAGCAGTCAGTCTGCACACAGTAAATTGCAGAATTAGGCCTTGAAGGTATGGTGTAGGCAAGTCCTCACTGTCAGCAAAAATACCACCTCAGACTGTGTTTTTATCACATTTGTAAGGTTTAGCCTGATCAATATTTAGATGGGAGACTTCCTTGGAAAACCCAGGGTTCAGCAGAAAGTTGGTAGTTTATTAAAATGGCACTATTCTTTTTTGGTCAGTATGGTTTTATGGGCTGCTGTGCTGCAGGAGGTGCTATCTTTGAGATGAAGTGAAAACCCAAGATCCTGAAACTTTAATAAGAGTAGCAATGTTGTCTCTAGTGCATAAACTAAATGGGATAATTACATTTTGTCCATATAAATTTCTGTTGTGTCTTTATTTGGATATGATATCCTTTATGTCCTTTCCTAAGCTGTTGCTATGCTCTTCACATCTGCTATGCTGACGTACATAGTCATAAATTGGTGAAGGGACTTTTTTCTTTAATTAAAAGAAACATATCAATGAAGCCTTACTGTATCCCTGTTTTTTTAAACTCTAAGAATGGTATACATAAAAAAAAAACAACCACTTCATTAACTTGCGACAAAGAGTCCTGTGGCACCTTATAGACTAACAGACGTATTGGAGCATAAGCTTTCATGGGTGAATACCCACTTCATCGGATGCACGCATGTCCGACGAAGTGGGTATTCACCCACGGAAGCTTATGCTCCAATACATCTGTTAGTCTATAAGGTGCCACAGGACTCTTTGTCTTTTTTACAGATCCAGACTAACACGGCTACCCCTCTGATACTTTCATTAACTTGTAATTTCTTGTAGAAGCTTAGTACATCTTTGGTTTGTTTTAAATTTAATTATATTATGCAGCTTATTTTATGATTAAATATTCAGGTCATTTGTAATTAGAGCAGGCCGGGCAGTGTGTGGTTATTTAAAAATGTCTGTTGGTAAGACTTCTTCAGCAAAACTTTAAGTGCTTTGGTTTTTGCACTAAATGCAGTTGCAAGATATGAAAATAGAGGTGAATATTGAATTATTAAAAATAAAACTAAATTGGAAGTTACTGATATTTTGTAAGATTTGTTTCAATTCTTCCTTGGATATTTGTTTTCTACGTGAAGCAAACCAACTGAAGGGAAAGATAGAAACGCATAGAGGGTATGCTGCTCAGGCACATGAAGTCATTCACAGTTATTAGAATAAATCAGTTTTACGTTCATAAGATGAACAGCTTTAAAATGTTATAGTTTTGAGGGTTTCTCTCTAAAAGAAGCTTTTAAGTGACTCTAGGATATGGTTGGATTAATGTGTGCTGTGTCAATGTTAATGCTTGAAATTTGTAGGCCATATTTGTAGGTTGTCCATTACAGAGATATGCAAATTAGTGCAACAGCACCATTAACTATATAATATGTTGTATATATGCATTTTGGAACGAGTCAAGCAGTAGGAAGGAACATATTACTCTATTAAATATAATTTGCCATTCCATCATATAGGTGACTAACTTTAATGCACTTCCCTCCTTTCTGTGGTTTTTGGTCAGTGGCATCTGTCTTTGATCTGTCCTGAAAAGGGACACATTCATTTGGGAACCACTATAGTCTACCTCCTTCCTTCCCCCTGTTCCTCTCTAAAAATAATTCACATCCAAAGGTGTATCATATGTAAGAAGGGTTTTTGACAAAATTATGATTCAGCATCTGTCCTGCTGAATAATATAATAGTAATAGTGTGGTATGTAGAGAAGGTTTAGGAGCTAAACAAATTATCTCTTTGAAACCAAACTGCAGGTGTGAGCTCATGTAATTACAAAACAGTTTAGTCACGTTAAGTCTCCATGAAGCCTTCATTTTTCTTTCTTGAGCATGTGTATGTAATTTTGTGAAAGTGGAGAGGGACAAATGTAGTTACTATTGTATTGTGTCAGAAACCTTTTAAAAAAAATTCTGGCAATAAAAAATAGCTTAGAAATAAATCTTTTGAGCCACAGAAGGAAAAAGCAGTTGATTGCTTCTGAGACTAAAAATATAGTAGGAATTTATAAGTGACTGAAGTTATCCCATTGGCTTATGGAATGGTCTTAGTTGTCACTTACCTGTATAAAGTTACCTATGAGGTTCAGTTTCAGAAATAGTTGTTAAAACTTCAGCCTGTGAGGAGTTGGGTGGGAAGGATACTGAAGAAAGTAGGGTGTTTATAACAAGTGACTGTCATTCCTTGGAGCGATGCCCTATTTGCAGTGTGCTGTGCCTTTGAAGTTCTCTCAACTGTCCCTTTTATTTTTGTTGCATGAGAAAATATCAGAGAGCTCCTTATGCTTCTCTGTTCATTGCTGGATCGCATCTTGAGCAAGTTGGACACTATTATGTGGTTTTCTGTTGACTTGCATTCCTGTTTAATGAAACTGATTCTATTTTTCCCATTTGGATGCTTTTACCCATTGCTGGTCAAACTTATGAAGTTACCTGACAATCTTGCATTAATATCAGTAGTGAATCTTTTAGTTCTTCAATTTTCCCTTCCCCTTCTGTTTTCTCCCCCTCCCCATTATATCTATACTTGCAATTAATAGTGAACTTGCAAGTTTAAATCTTTCTGGAAAAATATATCCAAGACAAAATAATGTCAGTACTTTAAAAAAAATTTACTAATTTTGTGCTACAATAAAGGCAATGTTTTTAACATAAAAGGATGCAAGTCTCTTACCAGCTTCTGACTTTTAACTGTTTTTATGGCATAATCGCACAATCATCTTTGTTTATACTCAACACCACAAAAATTATACACTGGTTCTGATTGAACCTGGTATTGGAGAGGCCTGGAACACAGATTTAAATGATCCTCACTGCTACACTTTGATGACAGTGGTACTGAAAATGTCAAGATGGTTGAATTCGCTGGTGTTCTGTTCTTCCATTTCAATGGACATCTTCATTCAATGACTCATCTGACGTTGAAGAATTTGAAGAAACTGACTACTTCTATTTTTAAGATGAGCACCGTTCTTTTCTCTCATTACTTAATTCTTGACAATGTTTACATTCCAAAGTCAGTAATTTTTATGCCCTTGATCTGCATACGCTTCTTGATATCAGCTGGAGTTGTGCAGATAGATGGAAAGCATGCTATGACTCTTGGGATCCAACTAAAGCACTGGTAATAATAAGGAATGGAAAATCTGAAATAAAAATTCCATTGGTTTGTAAACTACACTTAAAATAGTCATGCTGAGCTCTTTTAACGTAAAAAAAAAGTTAATAAAAGTAAACAACAGAAACTGTATTGTAGCATGTATGTGTATTACACAAGGAGAAAAGATATTGAAGTAGGAAAACATGAGATACACCTCTACCCCGATATAACATGACCCGATATAACACGAATTCGGATATAATGCAGTAAAGCAGTGCTCCGGGAGGCGGGGCTGTGCACTCCAGCAGATCAAAGCAAGTTCGATATAACGCGGTTTCACCTATAACACAGTAAGATTTTTTGGCTCCCGAGGGCAGCGTTATATCAGGGTAGAGGTGTATTAGGATGTAATATAGTAAAAGCAATGGGTGTTAAAGAAATCCATGTTTCTGAAAGCACAGTTTAACTGTTTTGGGTTCTAATATTGTAGAGTTTTTGGCACTCTTTGGGGCCAAATCATGTTTTAAGTGGACTAATTTATCATTTTAACATAACTTAGCCCAAACTACATTGGTCAGATGAACTGTTACAGCTCAGTGCAGCCATAATTGTATGTTAAGTCATGCATAAACATACATAATATATTTCTTTAAATTTGGTGGTTTACCCATGTAGAAAGTAAATGTTAGTCCATTATACTGTACCTTTTTATAGCAGTGGTTCTCAAACTGTAGATAAGGCTGGTGTTAGACTTGCTGCGGCTTTGGCCCTCCTGCCGGGGGCGGGGGGGGGGGGCAGGGCAGGGCTCAAGCAGGCTCAGGCTTCATCCTGGGGTCATCTAGTAATTTTTGTTGTCAGAAGGGGGCCACGGTGCAACGAAGTTTGAGAACCACTGCTTTATAGCATAGACAGCTGCATCTTCGTTTCTGATCTAGCATGGTATGTGAACAATCACGCTTATTTTTTTAAAAAAACTTTAAATATATTTACATTAAGACTATTATGAAGAATACTGGTTTCTCATATTAGAAGAACTAGAAGTCAAAGTTAAGGCAGCTACTCCACTTGAAGGCACAATGAACGGGTTCCTCCCTGTCGTCGTCCTCTAAGTTTATGTCTAGGTACTCTATAAAACTGCATGAATGATAATAACTTACTACCTACTGTATGTTCAGAATAATACCCAGTGCTTACATTTTGGTCACTTTGTTTATTGCCCCACCTTTTGGTACTTTGGATCAGCGCTTGCTCAGATAATCTACTAGGATTTCTCCTTTATATTTGAGCAAAACCTAGTTCCACACTTGACTGTTCTAAACATTTATTTAGAGCACATATCTTTTTAAACAAACTTGATTTTGTAATCTGTGATAACTGAATCTTTGCTTTTGCATCTCTAGTCTCATTTCACTGCTCCAATGAGAAGAATCACTAAATAGCCTAAATTGTATGACTTGTACTGTACATGATATTAGTTATCAATCAGTGTGTTGAACTTTAAACTTTTGGACACTGAAATTCTGCAGCAATCCCAGGAAAATCCTCAGGAAGCAAAACACTTGAAAATGTGTCATTTTCCTAGAGAGTTTCAGCCTTGGTTTCAGTATTCTGTGTGTTACTCAGAGGCCCTAGAACTTAACCTTTCCCTTAGCTCTAGATAACCTTTTGTTATCTGTGGTGTTGCACTTGTGAATTATATAGCCACACACTCTTCTTTTCTCACAACATGCATATTATTTTAGCCATATAAAGTACTTAGCCTAGCCATAGAACTTGCTATTGCTACGCTTAACTTTGTGATGATGGTGTGGGAGTGGGAGAGAATTACTTGGACCAGCAGAATTTTCAAAGGCTGCTCCCATCTTCTCATAAATCATTCACAATTGGCCAGATCCTCAGCTCGTGTAAATGGTCATAGCTCAGTTGAAGTCAATGGACATATGACAACTTGAGTCAGGTGAAGATCTGGCCCCTGAAGTTCCCTTGTGCATATATTTGTTCACTGATATCTTTATTTATGGAACTCTGTCAACTTGTTACAGTTGCTTTAGATATTTTGGAATCAGTTACTCTGCTCTCTTATTAGCTTCTAACCAAAACAAGTGGAAGTGTTATTCTTAGGAGTGACAGTAGATAGTGAGTAATCATTTGCTGTGATGTAAACCTATAAACGCATGATACAAAACTCAAGGGTGTTGATAAACAGTTTATTTCTTTACAGTTTTTTAAAATGAAAAGATGATTGTTCAGTTTGTTACTAGTAAGATGTACTCATTCTCTTACTTAGAACTTAAGATGCCAGTTCCTACATCAGCTAAATCTAGTCCATAGAGCGGCTCAACTTCACAAGTATAAAAAACAGAACTTATTTAAATTAAAGAACTGACCTTTAAGAGGTAGGGAAACCATGGCACTTTGGTTTAGCAGTTTTCTCAATCTAACAAAGACAATACATAGGCTTTAAATTGAATTTTAAAATTTTCCCCACAACATTATGATTTTAGAGACTTTAGCTTTAGCTATGATTTTAGAGATTTTGGGACTTTAGCTTTTGAAGTATTCTTTTAAATAACAAGTATTTGGACAAATATGAACCATGGGCTTTGTGGTGTGTGTGTATTATTTTTTTCTTTTCAAAAGAGAGAATTTGTAAGAAACAACTGTTGGTCCTAAATGGAGATCCCTCAACTATCTTCTTAAATTCTGGATTGATTTTCTTTTACTAGTAGATAACACATTGTTGAATGGCCATTAAATGTTTTACTATGGCAATCTGTTACTCAACAGTAATGCTACTTCACTTTTACCCTGATTTTTTTCCTGTTTTCTTCATGGAATAGGCTGTAATGCTGAGACCTACCCAGGTTCTATTTTAAGAATTGGCAACAGCTAACTTTGTAAATAAATAACATGGGTGAGAGCGCTTTCTCCTCTCTATACAATACATTTCTGCTTCTCATCTGTTGACTTTTGAATATAAAGTCATTAAAATAATTTCACTGAGCACCTGTTGGGGTAAAGTAGGACATGTCTTCAGTATCCTGTTAAAAGCAAAAATGACTCTTTACAGTCCATTTTAATAACTGGTATTTATGGAATTTTATGTGTGGAACTTTGCAAACACAAGAAATTGTCCCTGTTTCAAAGAGTTTAAATCACATTCAGGCGGGCATATACCTTGCCAAGGATACATTTTTTTATATGCAAAATTTGTAGGGAATGATTACAACATGGAGGAGATTGTTGGAAGATTACATCAAGTGAAAGGGTTGAAGAGGAAGTGGACTTGGCTGATTAAATTGGAAGCTGTCTAAAGGTAAGGGACAGAATGAAAAACATTGTAGGCTAAAAACTGGAGAAACAGCAGGTCAAAATGTCCCAGGGATTGGGACATTTTCTTGCAGTTCCACTTTCAGGATCATAAAACAGGAGTGGTGATATGGCCTTGTGGGACCTGGTGAGGGAGAGGCAGCCAAGCAATTTGCTGATGTCTCCTTATGGCAGATGTCCAGTATAGGTACTTGGTATGGGTTGTCAGATAAAATGGATTGGAAAAGGATTTGAAGGAAAACATCCCTTAAGGGAGCTCCGTGTGTGTGTGTGGGGGGGGGGGGGGGGAGGGGGGAGGGGGGAGGGGGGGGGGGGAGTTTGGGGTTCCTGCATCCTGTACAGCTGTCCACCAACTACCCTCCTTTTATAGCCCCCTTTCACCTGATATGAGGGGAGGATGGTGAAGTACCAGCATAATATTGCTTTTACTTGGTTGGGGATTATGTGGAAACAATTAAGGAAAGGATGATTGACCTGCACTGTCGAACTTGTTGCTGGGGTCTCCCAGATATTTTAGGTGAACACAGTTGCAGCTTTATTAAACCACATCCATTGCCTCTTGTCTGTCTTCTGACATGGTCGGACAATGAAAAACAATGTTAGGCTGAGACCTGGAGAAACAGCAGGTCAGAGCCTCTCAGGGATAAAAGAGGATGTGTTGCACGAAGTCGTCAGATAGTGGGAATGCTCACTGGATGTCATAAGAAAGAGATGCCAATGTCAACAGTTCCATAGCAGGATGGGACGGGGGGGTGGCACTGACTAATGATTACCATCCTCTGGAGCGGTGCATACATTTTCCCAGCCTCTCTCATCTGACAAGCAGTAAAGCTAGTAATCTTTCATCAAGCATGCCAAACTGTTTTTTTCCCCTCTCCCTTGGTGCTTGTTGAAGTTTTGCTATTTAGAATGTGGGATCATGAATTTGCTATGATATGGCCTCAGAAAAGGGCAATGCACTTTTGGCTTCCATGCATGGAAGCATCGCATCAAGCTCAAAGGTTCCTTTCTACGTGGCTCCAGTGTGAGTATACTGTGAATGTTGTGTTCAGTTCTGGGCACCTCATTACCTGAAAAACATTGACCAATCAGAGGGCATTAAAAGAGCAACAAAAGTGACTAAAGAGATTGATTTGAGAGAAAAGACTGAACTAAATGTGTAGCTTTTATAAAGGCATGTTACAACTGCCAGAAGAGATTAGAAGACGTAAGTCAACAACTATTTGAAAGGTATATATACCAAGGTGAAAGAGGTATTAATTATTTAGTTATAGCTCCTTATCTTAAGAGCAATGAGATGAAATTAATAAAGGATATTTAAACTGCATATAAAGAAATACATTTTAATATGGAGATTTCTTTAGACTGTGGAATAGTCTCCCAAGGTAAGAGTCGAAAGCTTAGTCAGTTGGAGAATCTACAACTCTTCGATAAAATATTTGAAATCAGTATAAGGAATAATCTTGCATGAACGGGGAAGTGGACTGGAACTAGATGACCTTATAGGTAACTTCCTGTTTCTGACTTCCATATGATTCTGTGTCCTCTTGTAACGTGACGTATGTACAGGTCTATGCATACCCTGTAGGACACCCTGTACATTTCTTGCCATTTGTGTGTATCCCACAGCTAGGACTTGGTCCAACTTTCATTTAAGTTAAGGGTAAAATTCCTATTGATTTGAATAGAGCAGGATGGAGCCCCTAATTCTAATAGGCTAAATTTTGTGTTCCTTTAATTGAATGGTTGGGCTGGCAGTTAAGCTTGCATACAATATGGAAGTACAGGATGCCTCTGTTTACACATGCTTGTTTTCCTGAGCTTTCCAATTTTTTTTAATGTTAATGCCTCATATTTTTCAAGCATTATAATGGATTATCTCAATTGCTGCCCTGTTTCCACCATTCTCGTATGTAGCATTAAAGAACAAAATGTTTCCAGTGCCATTGTGACTGGAGCATAATGGCAATGTGGGAATGTGTGGTGCAAACTTAGTTACGTTTATGTTTTTAGAATTCTTAATTTGTGCAGGCTAAACTGTTTAAAACATTTTGCATCCTGAATATTCAAACTGTATTTCTTTTATAGTGGCTTATATTAAAAACATAAGCATTTATTTTAGTGATTTATATCAAACGCACTTTTGAGGCGCCTGCGTGTCTTACATAAATAAAGTTGTGAATTACAAAATAAACTGAAACCTCCACCCCTCACTGCGAACTCCCTGCAACCATACCAGGAAAAGACAGTGAATCATAAGGTTGTAACTCCCATGATGAACTAGAAAGTAAGAGAGAGAGAGAATCTGTCACAATTGAGATTTGATTTGAAATTAACACTGATTTTGAGATTTAGACCATAATTTTTAAAATAAATGTTTAAAAAGTTGTTACAGTTATGAACAGTTAATACAACTACACTCCTTGAACTGGTATCTCTGAAGTCTGAGTATTTGAAATGAATGACTGGGAGTAGCAGCCGTGTTAGTCTGTATCAGCAAAAAGAACAGGAGTACTTGTGGCACCTTAGAGACTAACAAATTTGTTTGAGCAAAATAAATAAATAAATAAATTTTGTTAGTCTCTAAGGTGCCACAAGTACTCCTGTTCTTTTTGCTGAAATGAATGAGTTATAGGTAGGGCCAGCTGTTTGAGTGAGTCCTCATGTTTATAGTGGTTAGATACAAAATACAGAGGTACCATAGCTATTGAGAGTATATTCTTAAATGGAGAGATGCTCCAGAAATAGTGAAGCTCTGAAAGATTGAGCGCAAGAGGGTAATTGCTAGTTGACTAAAGTTATTATTCAATATATGTATCCTAGTGATACACAGAGGCTTTGATCAACAGCTTTATGAAGACATGGGCTTTGTCTCCAAAGAGTTTATAATCTAAAATCACAAGTGATATAGGAAGGGTGCAGTAGGAGGGGACACATTTATAACTTTTGTATAGACATATTTACATTTTCAAAGGTTTAAATTATTTTTACTTATAAAAATGTATAAATGCCTAATAACCTCATCTGCTCTTCGAGCCAGACTTGTACGTATCACAGCTGAGGAGAAGTGGGAAGAAATATGTGGTCTTATAGGTCAGTTCAGGGAGAGTGCTCAGACTTGAAGACACTGTTCAAATTTTAGTTATTTATTTAAATTATCTTTTTACTTAATATAAAACGCAGTAACAAGTCAGAGTAAACTATGGAGCTGGGATACTAACATGAGTTTAATCAAGGTGGGGGCTACTCAGTTTTCTGAACTGAGGGTGTCATATACAATTACTGGTACTTAACTTGTGACCAAGTGGTATATAGTATAGATTATGGCTTCAGAGCCCGGGTACAGAATCTTGAGGCCAGAGTTGCTGAATAGAGACATAGTTATTTTTCGAGGTGGCATATAAGGACAGCGTAGAACAAATCCATCTCAGAACTGGCTTCTCTGATCTCCAGTTGAGAAAGCTTTTCTTATCTTGGGGGGGGGGGGGGGGAAACCAAGTATATGAAGGAAGAGTATCTCTTCATTTCAGAGGTGAAGTAGAATGTCTGACAATGAAAGAGGATGCTAACATAATAGAGTAGGAATTACTGAAACATGATGGAAAGATGAAAATTAATGAAATTATGTAATATTGGGCTATAAACTATGCAGGAAGGACTGACTTGGTCATAGAGATAGGGATCATGGAATCTTTTAGTTTTACAAATAGAATGTTAATGACTTGTGAATCTGGATATGGATAGAAATCATAAGTCATAAAAATACAAATATAGGCTAAGATTATACTACTAGTCTTCTGATTAGGAGAAGAATATTGAATACATAATATTGAAGGACTTCAAAGAGACAGTTCAGTCTAATAATACAGTACTAATGAGTGACTTCAGCTACTTGCATACAAACTGGTCAGATGTCACAATTGGACACCTTTAATTGTCTTGTTCTTGTAACATCTAGGGCAGGTCTACAATTAAAATGCTGCATCAGCGCAGCTGCGCTGATTCACCTGTGCCACTGTATCACTTAAGTGAACAGACTCTTGTGCTGACAGGAGAGCTCCTCCTGTTGGCATAGTTAATCCATCTTGGCGAGAGGCAGTAGCTATGTTGATGGGAGAAGCACTCTACCGCTGACATAGCGCCGTCTACACTGGGGGTTAGGCTGGTATAACTACATCGCTGAGGGGGGTGGATTTTTCACATGGCTGATTGACGTAGTTATATTGCTATAAGTCTGTAGTGTAGGCCTGGCCCTAGTTCTGAGCGCCAGAGGAAAAGCTGTTCTTGACGGAGTCCAAAGTGATGCAGAGAAGTGGTTCAAGAAGTAACGATAGTTGAGCCACTAATATCTGTATTAAGTTCAACCTTGGAGGAGTGCTGTATAAAAATCTAGCAATGTGATATTAAATTTTACAAAGGAGAGTTTTAAAAAAGGTGAAGAAGCTAGTTAAAAAGTCATTAATTTTGAATGTAGGGAAACCAAAATCTTTAGACTCAACATGGAGGATACTTAAGCAACCATAACAGAGTCTCACATATAGGAGGTTTGTCTGTTTTTCTTCCCCTTTCCTCCTTGCTTTTTTTGTTGATGTCTTTTTTGGGAGGTGAGAGTGGGAAGAAAAACAGACAAACCCCCTATATTTTGATGACCATGTTAAATGGCAGGGTTCAAGAGCTTTTTTTTGAGCCCAACATATCCTTCAGAAAGGGAAATCCAACCCTTGTGAAGCCAAGAGGTAGGAGCCTAACCTGTCGCTGGGAAATACAAGATGGAAATTAGGAGGGATAAGAGGGGAATTTGAGGAGCAAATAGACAACACATCACAATTATTTATTTAAGTATAGTGTAAGGAAGAAGAGAATTGTGTGTCTGGTGACCTACCAAAGAGTAAAGATTGCTGCTGAGGAACATAAGGACGTTGCAAGGAAGCTAAATTATTTTTTTGAGCCAAGCTTCACCAAAAGAATGTTGGGGAGATCATCTTTATTTCCTGAAAAAGAGTAGAACTGTCAAAAGTGGATGTCCCGGAACAAACTGATAAATTAAGAGCAATAAGTCATTGGGACTGGATAATATTTATCCATGAGTTCTGGAAGAATGGAAGAATGAAGTTGCTAAAATGCAAACAAAAGTATGAAATCTCATATTAAAATCAGTCCATTCTGCAAAATCTTGGCTGTTCATCCCATATTGCCTCAACAAGGTCTGGAGGAAATGCACGTAAACTGACTGCAGCATGTAAAGCAATGCATTCTAGGATATGTGACACCACAGAGAGCTGTAAGAAAGGAGGACTGGGCAAGCCATTTACATAGGCGTGATTTGAGATTCCATCTTTGGAGAGTAAAAATAATAACTGAGGAACATCCAGACAAACTGATGGCTAGGCTGAAGGCTGACATAGTTATTAGCCAAACATAGTCCATGGCATATGTGGATACAACTCATTTTTAGAGCCATCTGTTGTTAATTGTTCACAGATTTGATTAAAAGTTGGCATAGACAGGGCCTTAATAATCTACCCATTTTATTTGGCTGGGTTTGTTTATACTCACCCCAATCTCATGAAATCTGTCTTTTGCTGGTGACATTGAGGGTTGGCCAAACAGCTAATAAGTGCAATTAATATTTAAATAATTGAGGGCTCTTTTCTAGAAGAGGCTTAATGTAGATTCAAACTGCTCCCTTTCAATATTGTTGACCAGGCTTCATCAATGAATTTGGTCCACTGGTTAGATTATTAGCTTCTCTGGCCTGGGCTGGGAGTGACTGGAAGTGCGGCGTCTGAAACAAGTGCTTTGTCAGTAAAATGAATAGGGTCCTCTTTAATTAACTTTTTGAGAAAACATATGTGAACTGAAACAACTTAAACTCTTCTGACAGTAAAAACAATTTCAGTAAAATGTTGTGATTTCATTAGAAGATTAAAAGAATCCTTCTCCTAACTTCCTTTAGGAGAAGTGTTTGATATTCATCAAGAGCTTGGTCCTGCACCATTCAAGATTATAGCAGTTTTTCCATTGATTTGAATGAAAGCAGGATTAAATTCCCAAATAACAAATCTTTACTGATTTTATGTGATGCCAACAAGGAGTGATTACACAGCTGGTAGCCTCTCCTCTGTGGTCTGTTGTATCTTGTGATGTGCTGTATTTCTAACCCACTTTGCCCACTGTGCCATAAAGACATCCTTTTTAGCATCCCACTGAGAACTAGAGATATACAAGGCAAACAGCTCTTAGAGTGGCACCTTACTGTAAATGTATGTATTATTGGCTGGGGACTATGTTTGGCTAATAACTATGATCACAAAATGTCCTCCAAGCAAGGCAACTCTTGACATTTTTTGGCATTCAAGGTAACTTTCTTAGATGATTTTAAAAATTAGTAACTTCAGCACTAGTTGCAGATCTGTTTTGGGATTCTTTGTCTAATATCCCAAAGTTCACAGATACTTTCATAAAGTATGAATACTTTATGAAATACTTTCATAAAGACTATTTTAAGTATGGGTGTGGCAGTACACTTATGCTAGAAAACAGCATTTCTGTGTTGTCGTTTTATACCATGTTAGAGAAATCAAAACTCTGCTTCAGTTTTCAGAAACTGTATTGTCTGACACTCACAGGATGTGTTGTAGATGTGGGTTAAAATTTTCAAAAGTGCCTAAGTCACTTTCGAAAATGGGACTTACAGACAAAGTCACCTACACACTTTTGAAAAATTCTACCTGTTATAAGCTATGTAAAGAAATTAGGTCTTGTGTGGCAATAAAACCTAGTGGCATGGTTACAGAATTATTTCAGTTACACCTCCCAGTTTCAGGGTATCATAACTTCCTGAAATGTTTCTGGGCTGAAACATTCTGTTTGGTGTGAACCCAGATGTGAATTTTCTATTGAAAACTTGAGGAAGTCTTTTTGGCCACCACAGCTGGATGATGATGAAAACAAAATTCTAATTACCCCTTTAATGTCATGGCAGCAGCAAAAAATTAAGCCCGAAATGTACTTAATAGCCTTTATTGGGCATTAAATCCTGGTAGTAGTCCTTAATGAAGAGTTGTGCCTATGCGAAGTTTGGGCACGGCATAGCACTCCTTTTCAATTATGGCATAGTTTTGTTAATTTTTTTGCTTCAGTAGGCAATGGGGTGCCTCTTTCCCTCCCCCCCCATTCCATCTTGTATCAATACTGCGCCCAATCCAATATTGGAAGCATCAATACGTAGCACAAATGGTTTGTTAAAATCAGGGCTGACTAAAACAGGTTCTTTAGACAAAGCATCTTTTATATTCTGGAAGCCTTTCTCTCAAGCTTCTGTCCATACCAACCTGCCTAGTTTCCCTTTTTTTGTAAGGTCTGTTATGGGGGCCACAGTGTCACTAAACCCCTTTACAGACCCATGATAATAGTTGGTCAGACCAATAAAGAATTGGACTTGCTTCTTTGTTCTAGGGGCAGGTCAGCTCCTAATGGCCTCTACTTTTAAGGGGTCTGGGCGGTGGATCAACCCACTGCCCATCCTGTGCCCTAGGTAGGATACCTCTGCAGCCCTCGTTTTGCATTTCGAGACCTTGACAGTGACAAGTTATGATACCATAACTACAGATACCAGCTTTCTGGTTAAAGTGCATTAGCAAAACTCTGTTCCTGATCTGAGATTTTCTTCGCAAAGGGTAAACCCCTTTCTTTACGTAACTTTCTAAAGTCTTTTGAGTTAAGATCCTCATGATTGTGGTTCACCCATCGTGACTAGTCTTTAAATTTCATATTGAGCGTTTTAAGGGTTAAACTTTTAAATAGCGTTGGGTTCTAATCTTTAAGCCCAATTGACTTGTGG
Source organism: Chrysemys picta bellii (assembly GCF_011386835.1). Lineage (NCBI taxonomy): Eukaryota > Metazoa > Chordata > Testudines > Emydidae > Chrysemys > Chrysemys picta. The sequence continues at coordinate 195,461,811 of NC_088793.1, forward strand.
CACGTGAATCCTGTTAGACTATGCCAATTGTCACATGGTCTGGTATGATTTACAATCTCCGGTCAGGCTATCAGAAAACAGGACAGACACCCCAAACTGGTGGTATATTCTATAATTAGATTTCACCAAACCAGTAACAAATGTGTGCTCCTGGATTACTATATTAGTCTTACATGGAGCAGACAGTCCACTTAAGTTCTCCAGCCCCTCTTTACTACCCAGACAAAGTGGACTTAGTGATGAAAGTTTATTAAAACAAAAAAGCCCCTCACATTAGGTTACTACCAACCCCAGAGGGTCAGTCACTTACCCCCCCCAGTTAATGTATACTGTGAATCATACACCAAAGACAACACTGACAGCCAATTTCTCTAGTAAACTAAGGCTATGTCTACACTACAGAATTTTGCTGACAACAGTTATGCCACTTTAATTAAACTGCTGTTGCATATCTACACTATGCTCCTTGTGTCAGCAGAGTCCATCTACTCTAGCGGCTCTTGCATTGACACAGAGAGCAGCGCACCGTGGGTAGCTATCCTACTGTGCAGCTGGCCACAGGATGCTTTGGGAAGGGTTTGCAATGCCTCATGGGGCAGGTACAGCATCACATGATGCAGGTTTCTGAATCCTATCATTCCATGGGCATCCTACTAGACTGCCCGTCGCTTTTCAACTGCAATGAGGTGGGGAAAGGGGAGACTGTGTGACAGGGAGCGTGTGTGTGCGCGCGTAGGGGGTGTGTGCAGGGGGAAGTAGGGTTGCCAATTTTGGCTGGACAGCACCACAAGGGCACCAAGTGGTACCTCAGTCTGTGAAAACTTAGGGTATGTCTACACAGCAGAGAAAACCCCACCTGTCTAGTTGCTGTGTAGACATACCCTTAAGGTCTCCCCTTCTCCTTACAGGCATAAGATCTATCAGCCATATATTGGAACTCTTTTACCTCTGGAAGCTGACCCTTGTAGCCTTTATCCATAGGGGATGCAAGTTGCAACAAAGTAAACATCCCTATATTTCGCCTAATCTGAAAATTCCTATTCTTATTCCTTTCAGCCTAAACTGTGCTTTCACAATGCAGTGAGGCACAGAAGGTGAAAACCCTCTGGACGCCCTCCTAATTTGTCCCAACAGGAAAAAATTGCTTTCTGTTTCCTCAAACAGGTGATCAGTCAGATGCAAGCAAACTGGGACCACAGCTCAACATACCTAAATCACAGTGTGGAAAAGAGCAGCAAGAGAGCTGTTGGATATCTGGGAAGGCTTTAAATTGACTGAGGCTTGGTCTACACTAAACCCCCAAATCGAACTAAGGTACGCAACTTCAGCTACGTGAATAACGTAGCTGAAGTCGACGTACCTTAGTTCGAACTTACCGCGGTCCAGACCCGGCAGGCAGGCTCCCCCGTCGACTCCGCGTACTCCTCGTGGCGAGCAGGATTACCGGAGTCGACGGGGAGCACTTCTGAGTTCGATTTATCGCGTCCAGACAAGACGCGATTAATCGAACCCAGAAGTTCGATTGCTTGCCGCCGAACCAGCGCGTAAGTATAGACAAGCCCTGAGAGTTAATTGTCTTCCTCTCCCCAGCTGGCCAATGGCAGTAGTGAAGACCCTTCCCTTTCTTAAAGCACAATTCCACATACACTTCAAGGCACGAACAGGGGCTAAGCTGCGGCATGTTCGAGCACTTCCTCTCTGCCTCTCTCCAGGAGTTGGCCGTCCCCCCATTGGTCCAACCCAACTCCTCTTCTTCCCTATCTTTTCATGTTAAGAGAGGTGTGACATTGCTTTAGAGCAGCCTGCACCTTATTTCTCAGCCTGAGAGGGCCCAGCTGCTATCTTGTGTGTGTGTGTGTGTGTGTGTGTGTGTGAGAGAGAGAGACTGCAGATGTGTGAAACACCTGTAGCAGAATCTTCCTGAACTGCCTAAGACAGTGACTCTCAACCTTTCCAGACTACTGTATCCCTTTCAGGAGTCTGATTTGTCTTGTGTACCCCCAAGTTTCATCTTTCTTAAAAACTACTGGCTTACTTTTGTATTTTTGTGTCTGATTTTATGCCATAGCACAGGGGTGTCAAACTCAATTGCACAGGGGGCCAAAACTCAAAACTCGCGGGCCGAACAGTATAGCCATTTATTTAACAGACTAAATATTTATGTTTTTTAACCATTAATATGAACCAAAATACAGGATATCATTCCAAAATAAATACATTTCAACTTAAAATATTTTGCTCTTCATAAAAAAATATCCTGTCAATACAATACATTCAAAATCTGTACATGCTGGAATATTAAAAAATCTGAAAATATAAATAAAAAATTGAATTTAAAGCAAAAGTATAATCATAACAAATCATAACATTCCATTTTCTTGTCCTATTTAGTCAGAGCCTGATACTTGGAGTCTTTTCTTTGCAACAAGTTCGTTTATGTTTGGGGTTAGGTTCTGTGTTGTGAAGATTCTCAGGATCGATTGCAGGTGTTCATCAGTGAGGCGACTCCTGTGTGACGTTTTGTTAATTTTCATCACAGAGAACAGCTGCTCGCACAGATATGTGCTGCCAAACATGGACAGGATTCGAGCCGCATGTTGGCGGAGCTGCGGCATCGCTTCAGGAATGAAGCGAGTGAACTGTGCTGGCCCCGCAGTGTCGTACTTTGCCTTCAGTGTCCCGTTACATTGCAGTTCTATCAGCTCCATCTGCATTTCTACAGGTGCGGTTTCCACATCGACTGCAAATGGGTTGCGAAGCAGCTCGAAGTTACTTTTCTGTGCCTCAAAGTCACTGAAGCGCCGTGCGAACTCAGTGCGCAGCGCGCTGAGTTTTTCAGCAAAGGTGGCATTTGGGAAAACTGTGGCACTTTCTTGGTTCCGTATTACTTGGCAACAGGGAAAGTGAGACAAGTTGCATTGGTGCATTTGTGTCTCCCATAAGCGCAGTTTCACTTGAAATGCCTTCACTGCATCATGCATATCGGTTATTATGTGCTCCCGTCCCTGGAGTTGAAGGTTTAAAGCGCTAAGATGCGACGTTATGTCAGCCAGGAACGCCAACTCACATTTCCACTTTTCATCCCGCAGAACTGTGCAGTCTTTCCCCTTACTGTCCATGAACTGGCAGATTTCCTCTCGCAGCTCAAAGTGTCTTTTGAGAACTTTTCCCCGACTTAGCCACCGGACCTCCGTATGATATGGCATATCGCCAAACTCGCTATCTATTTCCCGCAGAAAAGACTGGAATTGGCGGTGATTTAAACCGTGGGCTCTGATAAAGTTGACGGTTTGTGTTACAGTGTTCATCACATGATCCATTTTTAGGACTTTAGCACTCAGCGATTCCTGGTGTATGATGCAGTGATACACTGTCAACTCACCGGCACAGTTCTCCTCCCGCATCTTTGAGCGCATCCTTCCCACCAGTCCATTTTTTTCACCACACATAGCAGGTGCGCCATCTGTTGTAAGTCCAACGAGTTTTTCCCACGGCAGTTTCATGTCGGTTACACTTTGAAATACATTTCCAAAGATGTCTTCTCCTTTCGTTGTCCCGTGCATCGATTTAATGTCCAGTATTTCCTCTGTTACGCACAAATTGGAATCCACACCACGGATAAATATCGCCAGCTGTGCAGTGTCAGTCGCGTCAGTAGTTTCATCCACGGCAAGGGAGTATGCAACAAAATCTTTTGCTCTTTCAGTCAACTGTGTTTTCAAATCAGTCGCCATCTCACAAACCCGATTAGCAACAGTGTTTCTGCTGAGGCTTACATTTGCAAACGCTCGCGTTTTATCTGGACAAAGGACGTCGCACACTTTCATCATACAATTCTTTACGAATTCCCCCTCGGTAAACGGCCGTCCTGATTTGGCGATCTCTTCGGCCACAATGAAACTTGCTTTCACAGCAGCTTCACTTTGTGATTTTGCTTTGGTGAAAAACGTCTGCTGGGATGTCAAATTCTTCTTCAACTCCTCTACCTTTTGTAGCTTCTGTCCTGCGCTCAGGTTTTTGAATTTGTTCTCATGTTTCGTCTCGTAGTGCCGTCTTAGGTTATACTCCTTCATTACAGCGATATTACTCCCGCAAAGGAGACACACTGGTTTACCTGCAATTTCAGTAAACATATACATATTCTCCCACCGGCTTTGAAAGCCTCGGTTTTCAGAATCAATTTTTCTCTTGGCCATTGTTGGGGTCTAGCTTTGATTTGATATTAGCGTTGTATACATCAACAGACCGCGAACTTGAACCGCGGCTTGCCGTTGGCGGCAATTGCACTGCATCATGGGATTTGTAGTGTGTGTTATTGGGGCGTCATATCACAGGGCCATTAAAAACAGATATATAAAACGATTTCGCGGGCCGGATATAATTGTATGGCGGGCCGGATGTGGCCCGCGGGCCTTGAGTTTGACACATGTGCCATAGCACATTACTGAAAAAATTGCTTACTTTCTCATTTTGTCTGTATTAAGTTTTAGTTTCTACTGACTTCACTAGTACTTTTTATGTAGCCTGTTGTAAAACTAGGCAAATATCTAGACGAGTTGATGTATCCCCTGGAAGACCTCTGCATACTGTGTACCCCAGGTTGAGAACCACTGGCCTAAACATCAGGGCCATGAGAAAACTGGAGTGAAGAAAAAAGTGTGGATAAAATCATCCTTGTGCTCAAATCATCCTTGTGAATAGTTAACAGTACAAAATCCTTCATCTGCTCTTCAATTAAAACCAGTACTGCTTGATGTTGGATTAGTTGTCTGCAGTTTAGAATTCTTGGGAATTTATCACAGAATGTTTTTCCTTTCATTTTAGCAGGCTTTCAAGGAAAATTAGTAATATCTTTTATGAGAGCGAGGCTCAGTCTGCAAGTTGAGTAGTCTCCATGCTGCCATTCTGTAACTGCCTTGGAAGTGCTATGAAATAGAACACCTTTAAAAACACTGTATTTAAAAAGGGCTTTGATGGTTTTCTGTGTATTTTTTTCCCTTTTTGTTTTTTATTGATAACAAAACAAGTCTTGTTCCTGGTACTGGTTCTCTTCCTAAAATTTTCCTCTGTGACATCACAATTGACTACTGTATAAGTAATTCAATGATAAACATAAAACCATGCCTTCCTTGTGGGAATAAGCATCAAGAGCAGATGAATACCTCATGAGTAGAACAAAGACAGTTGAATTATTTCTAGGTGTTTTCCAATTTTCAGCAGCATCTTAAAGGTGAACTGTGAAGCAAAGGCAAAAATTGTGCCCTTTTGCTGCTCTATGTATAAAAATGGCATCCCAAGATTGCCCTTCATTTGTTTATATCAGGGGTCGGCAACCTTTCAGAAGTGGTGTGCCGAGTCTTCATTTATTCACTCTAATTTAAGGTTTCGCATGTCAATAATATATTTTAACGTTTTTAGAAGGTCTCTTTCTATAACATATAACTAAACTATTGTATGTAAAGTAAATAAGGTTTTTAAAATGTTTAAGAAGCTTCATTTAAAATTAAATTAAATTTAAAATGCAGAACCCCCCGGAGCGGTGGCCAGAACCCGGGCAGTGTGAGTGCCACTGAAAATCAGCTCGCGTGCTGCCTTTGGCACGTGTGCCATAGGTTGCCTACCCCTGGTTTATATGTTTTCTGTGCCAGGACTTTCCAGTTCTTGGTTGCCTTTCCTTGTGGGAGAAATTTGACAAAGGCTTGTGAAGGACTGGAATAGTGACATCACAAGAGGATGTAATGAGGTGTACTCTGTTCCTTGAAATGTGGGGGGATAGTTTTAATGGTTTGGCTTGGATTACATGCCCATGCAGTGGAAAAAAACCTCCTCTTATGTGGGCTGGCCAGCTCTAAAGTCCAAGTGTATAGGAATAAGAAGGACTACTTGCCTGCTTTCTTGCTCTGTGGAGCAGTTGAGCGAGGAACTAGAATCTTTATGGGGAATGGGTAGTAATGCAGCGCATAGAGAAAGCAAGGGAGGAAAAATGACTCAGGAGTGTCTCTAAGTCACAGTTTCTCAGTTCTTCTCCTGGATCAGTACAGTTTATGTACCAACCCACCTCATGGCTCTGCCTAATGTCGGATCCTAGCCCTATAAAAGTGAAGAAGAATTATTAAATCTGTGAGCAGATAATCCACTTGTCAGACATACAGACTAATGTTAGACCAGGGGTCGGCAACCTATGCTACGTGTGCCAAAGACGGCACGCGAGCCGATTTTTAATGGCACGCTGCTGCCTGCCGGGGTCCCGCTCAGCCCGCTGCTGAATGCCGGCAGCGGGCTGAGCTGGACCCTGGCAGGCAGCAGTGGGCCATTAAAAATCCTGCCTGACGCAGCCCACTCTTCTCTGCCCCCGCCTACCGCTCTCTCTGGCAGGGGCAGAAGCAAGCTTGGTCCTGCCGGCTGCTGCTGTACGGCAGGCTCCGCCGGCAGCCAAGCTTCCCCCTCCCCTGCCTCATCCCTCAGCGTGCTGCGTCGAGCCCCGCCTCCTCTCCCTCCCTGCCGCCGATGGCCCTTGCGAGGGAGGGGAGAAGAGCAGCCCCAGCGCCCTCGCTGCTCAGACCAGTAAGGAGGCGGAGAAGAGGCGGGGGAAGGAGGGTAGGAGCAGGGCGTATCCCTCCAGCCCCCTGCCGTGAGCCGCAGGGGGCAGGGAGCACCCCCCTGATCCCAGCCCATCCCCTCTGCCCTGACCCCTGCACCCCCCTTGCACCCCAGCCTCCCCCTTGCACCCCAGCCCCCTGCTTTTCCCCCCCCACGACCCCATCCCTGATTCCTGCACTCTCCACACATACCCAGCCCCCTCACACCCCCTGCCCTGACTCTTGCACCCTGCACATCCCCACTCTGAGCACCAGGTTGGCAGCGGGCTGAGTGGGGCCGGCAGCCGGGACCCTGGCTGTCAGAAGCCAGCGGATGGAACCCCAGACCGACAGTGGGCTGAGCCACTCGGCCTGCTACTGGTCTGGGGTGCCGGCCCCGCTCAGCCCGCTGCCGGTCTGAGGTCCCAGCCGCTGATTCCGCTCAGCCCGCTGCCAACCTGGGGTTCTGGCTGCTGGCCCCTTGCCAGCCGGGGTTCCGGCCGCAGGCCCCGCTCAGCCTGCTGCCGGCCTAGGTGAACAGAACCCCAGGCTGGCAGCGGGCAGAGCAGGCCGGTGGCTTAAGATCAGCATTTTAATTTAATTTTAAATGAAGCTTCTTAAACATTTTGTAAACCTTGTTTACTTTACATACAACAGTAGTTTAGTTATATTATATATAGACTTATAGAGAGAGACCTTCTAAAAAACGTTAACATGTATTATCGGCACGCAAAACCTTAAATTAATGTGAATAAATGAAGACTCGGCACATCACTTCTGAAAGGTTGTCGACCCCTGTGTTAGTGTATTTAATTTCTGATGTTGGTACTCTTGATACTGAAACACGGGGCTGATATCCGTAATAGTTCTCCAGAATTTTTCCCCCTACGGTCTGGGTGAATATCTGAATTTAGTAGTACTAGAGGGTTAATACTAAATACTTAGTTAAAATATTTCCTTACATCTGTGTCAAGCAATTTACCTGTCTTGATCACTTTATAACATTGGTTCTGAGCCAAGAGGTCATAGCTTATGAGCTTAATTATAGAACTCGGCATAGTGTATGAAGTGGCAGTGGTGAAAGGCTGAAAATTGGAGTGGAGCATTAGCTTGAGAATAGATCTGATTTCAGAGGAAACCAGTTCTTTCAATGCAATAAATGATCACGCCATTAAACGTGAACTCGTTTTGGTAGCCTTTCCCTTTATTTTACTTTGTATAACGAAGGGAAGGGAAATAGAGGCTTGTATCTTATTTGTGGTGATAATGTGTTTTTGGGCAGTGTTTGAAGCTCTTGTCTAAATTGTGAACTACTGCTCAGATTGCATGTAAATACTGTGTATTGTAAAAGTTGCTAACTGCAATAGTCTTCTTTTCAGGCCTTCAATGCTCATATAATGGTAATGGGACAGTGAATGGCAGCTTGTTACTTTGCTTAATTTTTTGGTAATTAAGATGAAGCGTGCAGTCCCAAATGTTTTGAACAAAATTCAATCCCAAATAATACTTGTATAAAGACTGCAGCGGAGTAATGTTAGACTGCATTATGGCTACATAATTGGTCTCCATTTAGATTTTAAGGGACCCTGTCAACTTACAAAAATCACATATTGGAAACCTAATAAAGCTTATGCCCAAATAAATGTGTTAGTCTCTAAGGTGCCAGAAGGACTTCTCGTTATTTTTGCTGATACAAACTAACACGGCTACCCCTCTGAAACCTAGTGTTGGGTGGTAGATTGCGATTGTCTCTTACACCATCTCCTGGTAACAATACCACTGGAAACCTTTCTCCATTTCCCCTGTCTGTCACCAGTACCAGAATTATTTTGCTTCAATCTGTAAATATAGAGCTAGTCAGGGAGCTGGAAGAAGTTGTGGAAAAAAAAAATCAATGTTATAAAGAGATCATCTTCAAAGGCAGTTCTAGTGTTTTTTCTGGTAAATCTAAATTCAAATTACAGCATTAACTATACACTGTTAAAAGTCTGTTTTTATTGCGTTAGAAAATAATGTAATCATGTATTGATATGTAAATAAGCATCTTTATTGGCTTATTATTTGTTATCTTTTGTTCATTGACTGAGTTTTTAAAATGGCTCTCCTGTTCCTTCAGAATTACTTCTAGAAGGAGACTGAATGGGGTAAAGGGTGACTTATCAATGAACAAGGATTAAGAAGTGATGTTCCAGCCTACCATTTGGAGGGAAATATTAAACCAAAAGTCTTTCCTTGGTCTGCTTGTGCTTGGCAAGGCTATTCCTTGGCTGGGAGGGGAGAGGGAAGAAGTTACTCCCTGATATTTTTCATTTTAATCTGGCCTAAGTAAATATCAAATCATGAAAACACGGTTATTATTATTTTAACCTCTTTTACTTTGCTGTGTGTCAGTCAGATATGATTATTTATTTGCTAGGTGATTTGTCGATCCGATATTTGTAGAAGCTGATGTGATTTTTGACTAATATTGTGAATATAATTTTGTCTGGTGTACAGCACTACTTTCTCTTTTAGTTTAGCTTTTATATTTCACACATTTTTATAATGCATGGGATGTTATGTGTAACAATATTTTTAATGGGTAACCTTATTAAAACAAATGTAATTACAAATATACATATGGACTACTCGTGTTTTATAGTTAGGTATAATGAAATCAAATCTCTGCAACATGGCCTATCAGGGTAATCCGCTGGCAGGCCACTAGACAGTTTGTTTCCCATTGGCCGGGAACAGCGAACCGCGGACACTAGGCGCTGCAGGCAGCCGTGCCTGCAGACAGTCAATGTAAACAAACTGTCTTGTGGCCCCCCAGCGGATTACCCTGATGGGCTGCATGTGGCCCGTGGGCCACAGGTTGCCCACCAATGCCATGAAGGCTAGTTTGTTGTTTTAAATGAAAGCTGAGATTCTAGCAGCTGGGACATCACAAAAAACACCAAATATTGTGAAACTTTTTAAGTAAAATTGCGAGAGTTGTCAACACTGAGTCTCTCTAAGGAAGAATTGCAGTTAAAACAGTACTCAGTCCATTACCTAGGCCGTGTAGCCAAGTTGGGTCCTGGTTCAGGCCAAAACAGAATTGTTGCCAACTCGGTAGAAAGAGTTAAGGTTTCCTTCATAATGCTTTTTAGCGCTAGCTGGAGAATGCTCCCAACAACTTCCCCAGGCTTTGGATCAGATCTGCCAGTAAGAGAAAACTATTAATGTAGGTGTCTAATCAAACTTCTGGTGTTGAATTTTTCCTAGAAGGGACTTGGCAGAAGGGACTTGGAAATAAGCCCGGGCAATACAAATATATCAGAAATGTAAAGCAATTTGCCTCAATGAAAAAAGAAATTGACTAATATTCATATACAGTGCTAAGTAGTCTTATAAAAACAGTTAATCTTTGATTGCTATGTGCAAGATAAAGTTTTTTTTTTTCCCCCAGCATACTGAAATCATGCTTTTTATTTACAGGGAAAAGGACCTGGATGCTAAATTTATTATTTCAATGGAAAAAAATAAAACAACAATCACAAATATAAAGGTGAGTGTTCTCATTTGGGAAGGAAAAATTATAACCAAGTTAGCCATCAAAACAAGGTTCTGATAAACAGGTAATTGATAGTGTCCATTTGATACTAGGGAGAGGCCTTTGGTCTCTGGCTTATCTACATCTTTAAAGTGCTGTCTGGAGACCAAGATAGGGAAGTTACTATTGTTTGTTGTACAAATTTCATTTGAAAGGCAATCCATAGGACCTGTTTCTTAAGTATTCCTATTGTTGTGGCCATTCACTTAGCTGGAGGATGAGTGCTTACAATGGAAAAACATTTATACCCAGTTTCTAATGAACTCCAATTTTCCATCCTGCTGTACAAACAGCCTTCCAAAATTGTAGTGAAAACTTACTAAATCAGGTGGAAGGTCTACTTGCCGCTATTTACTAAGATGATTTAAAAATCTTATTAAATTTTTCTTACTTGCCAAAAGACAACTAACTGCACCAGGTATGCAGAATTTTTCAAGGTGTGCAAAACTCACCTGCAAATATTTAAAGATATGTTGATGTTCTGAAAACATTTGTCATTGGAGGCTAAAGAGGCTTTCAACACATAACTAATTTAAAATCATTTAAGGTCTAGTTGTGCTGACCATCTCTTACATAAACCATGCTATTACATCTACTATCAGGAATTAAGCTGGATGTACAAATAACCCAAAGGGGTTATACTATTAGATTTGTATTTATATGGGGGGTGGGGCTTTACAAAGACTTTTTTAATACACATGGCTTCTGGGATTTCAGAAAAATGTATAAAATGAAATATATTGTGAATGTATGTGAAATAAATGAAAAAATTGGTGAAAGATAGCATTTTATGGCAAGTTATCTGCATGCACTCTTGCTATCCTCACCACAGATGTGATAGCTCAACATTGTGTATAGTTGGGCAGCACAGAAGTAGGAATTGGCTGAGATTTTTATTTCAAAAGAATTTGAAATGGGAATGAGGGAAAGGTACAATAAAGTTAAAATATGCTAAATAATCATGCCTCTGTTACTTGATGGATTCAGCAAATTAACATACTTTTAGCTCATTTAACAAAAAATGCAGGTCTTTACTTTAAACTTTTATTATTTAAATAATGCTCCATAGTCAAATATCTTTAGATGTTTTTCTTTGTGCTATGGTAGCACCGTCTCATCAGTGCTTTATAAACACTGGTCCAGTCGTTCTCAACCAGGGGTCCGGGGCCCACTGGGGGGGCTGTGAGCAGGTTTCAGGGGGTCTGCCAAGTAGGACTGGCAGTAGACTTGCTGGGGCCCAGAGCAGAAAGCCAAAGCCCCACTGCCTGGGGCTGAAGCCTGGGGCGCCAAGCCTTGCCACCCGTGGCTGAAGTCAAAGCCTGAGCAACTTAGCATCCCAGGGCCCTCTGTGGCATAGTACCCTGGGCAGTTGCCCTGCTTGCTACCCCCTAACGCTGGCCGTGGCTTTTATGTTCAGAAAAACAGTTGTTGTGGCACAGACGGGCCATGGAATTTTTATAGCATGTTGCGGGGGCCTCAGAAAGAAAAAGGTTGAGAATCCTGCACTATCCTACCTGATGCACCTTTCATGTGCATAAGCCTTACAGCCTTTTTATAGCTGAATAAACCAAGGCACAGAAGTTGAAATACTTTTCTTAAGATGACATAGTGAAACGAGTGGCAGAGCTGGAGATAAAATCCGGTATACCTGATGCATAATCCCCCGCTCTTAACAACTACATTATGTTCCTTCCCAGAAAGGAGAATTGTGTCTGTGACTCAGATAGTAGTACATATGGCTAATGTCATGCGCAGTCTGTCTCCAGCATGATAATAGCCTTAAGCTGAAGGCATATATGACCATTTTAATTACATCTGTGCTTTCATATGCAATTCAGTTTGTACATGGCAAAGTGCTTGTTCGTTAAGTAAATGTTTGGGATATTGTCTTAAAATTTTCTACACAGAATTTAACTTGTAATAACTAGTAATAGTAAACATTACATAGTAACATAACAAAAATGAGCCATTACATTAAAAGTAATTTAAAATAAAGAGTAACATGCCTACAGTGCTCTTTTAATAAGACTATCCCCCTTCTTATGAAAGCAGATGTTACTTGCTTACTTTTTTCACCACTAAGTATGTATATTTGCATGTATATTTGTTAGAATAACAAAAAGGGGTAGCCTTTCATTAAAATGCTCTCTTCGTGTGCTCTCGTATGAAGTTTGTGTTCCAATCATCTATGTTGCAAAATGTCCTTTGAATTAATTACTTTATCATGCAACATGCCAACTCTTTTTTTTTTTTTTTTTTTTTTTGTCTCCTGTAGATACCAGAAGGAGGAACAGGAGACCTAGGAAGAGAACGGACAAAAACATTTACCTACGACTTCTCCTATTTCTCAGCAGATAGTAAAAGTCCTATTTATGTGTCTCAAGAAGTGGTAGGCTTTCAGAATTGATTTTTTTTTTATATTGAAAGAATAATGTGACGTTTTCTTCCTTTTACAATTCTCTCTGCCCAATTTGGAAATTCCCTACATGTTTGAGAGAAGTGTTAGGACAGCCAACACAGCTAGCTATATGTTTTCTCGCGGTACAGAAGGAATGCCCATTGTCGGTTCTCTGGTCTGACTTATTTTGTTAGGTCAGGTTAGTGAAATCCTCAGTAAAGCTATTACTGTGCTGCCTATATTTGTCACCTAAAAACTTAAGAAAAATCACCTTCTGAACACCAAATACATCTGCTTAATTCAAAAAGACACAAACATTCTGTTTTTCCAGGTAAAATCCTGTTTGAACTAAAGATTTATTAAGGATTTGAGAACCTGCTTGAAAAAGGTTCTTGATACTTCTCCCCGGAGTATTACATGCCAGCTTTCTATTGTAGAGTTGTAGACTTTGCCCTCTAAATTACCTTTCTTCCCTCACCCACAAGACCGCATATCTGTCATCCATAATTATGTAGATCTGGTGACTGTCTCTTCCACTCAAGTCTAAACATATGGAGACAGTTTTTCTGAAGACAGGCTTGTGTAATTGCATGCACACTACATATTTTCACTTAATTTAGGCACACAAATGTATGTGCACATTTGTATTCTACTAACTTTGAAATATGTCATACGTGCTTTTTGCAGGACCTTTGATGCTTATGACCTTCCCAATTCCCTTCCAGACCCAAATTAATTTATCTGACACAATTCAAATATTTTTCAATATTGGCACTTTCCTCTTTTGATCCTGTACCAACGTGTTAGGGCAATCGCTCCTCTCCTGTTATATGAGAGAGTTTTCAGTATACTTAAATAATGGAAATTCCTGCTGAATTTATGGATACCAGTGAAGACCTTTGGTATCTAGAGTTGCTGCAGATACATTGCAGTTGTGAATGTGGTGATATTGGTGGTTTAGAATTAAGTGATAGTGGTGAGCCTGATCCCTGAAGACATGGGGGTTAAAACTAACAGGAAGACTAAAATAACTTCCTAAAGTAGAAAAATGGTAGTTCAGGCCAAGATTAAGGTGCATTATTATAACAGACTATTTTTATTGGCAATGCCAACCAATATGGCTATTTGACAGGGAATTTCCACTCCTGGTTTTCTCTTTAACTATATAATACAAACTAGTAGATCCCATTGTTAAAACTTCCTTATTCATTTTTATAGTTTAAGTAATACATTAATCTACAATTTAATTTAAACACTTGATTACATGTTTAACTAAAAGAAGTCACTAATTCTTGGCAATTTAAATTTTTTCCATTGCAGTAGTTGCCACTGTTTTCTTATTTTCTGAATTTTGTAGGTTTTATTTGTTTCTGTGCATGTATACTTTGAAAAGCAAAAATTAAGATACAGTTAAGGATACTAAGTGAAGAAAAAGACTATAATTGAAAACATTAATAAAAATCCCCAAATTCAAACATTGAGGCCCCAGTCCTGGAAAGCATTCCTATTCAGAAAGGGTGCTTAAGCATGTGTTAAGTCCCAGTGATGCTTAAGCATGTGCTTTTAAAGTTGAGCATGTGCGTAAGTGCTTTGCTGAATAGGGATAGATTTAAGCATGTGAATAGGTGTTTCCCTGAATCAGAGCTTGAAATCTTAGACCGTGTAAAACTTACTTATGCTTAACTTTAAGTATGTAAGTGGCCCTGTTTGGGTGAATGGAACTACACGTGTGTTTTGACTGGGGCCTTAACTTGTGATTACACAGTAACATGATTTATGGCTACATAAACAATGACAACTGATGATGACCTTAGTGCCCAATTCTTGCTCATAAAATACATGATTATGTGTGAATAAATATTTTTATTGGTACAAATATTGGAACCCCTGCGTAGCTCACTAACGTATGGGAGTAATGGGATTATCCCAAACTCTTGCTTAAAACCTTCATAACCTCATTATGTTTGTGTGCTTCTTCCCCATCCCACCTTCCTCTGCTGTCCTCCCCAACTGGTGGATCCAGAGGTATGAATGCTTTGCAAAAACAAGCCCTTGACAATGTTTAGGGTTATTTTGTTCTTGAATTTATTAGTTGCCTATGTAGGCTGTATATTTTTAATGTGTTTAAGACATTTTATTTATATACTCAAAGAGAAACTGCTCATAGGGGTTGGTGTATTTTGTGATTCTGTGGATGCTGGGTTTTTTTCCCCAAGAAGCTATGGAATTTTGCTCCAGAATCTGAGCTTTTGCTAGAAAAAACAAAACATTGTCATTAACCCTCATTTGTAATGAAAAACCTTCCAAACATGAACCCAATATAAAGTGATAGTGTATCTGTGATAGGATTTTCTTTCACTATAACTGCACCAGGGCAAACCCCTATTGTAGGCATGCTGCACTGTGTAATACTGATTTGTATTAATGTGGTTTTGCCCGTTTCAAACTAGGGCAAAGTGCATTGGTACAAGTCACTTTGACACCCGTGGAGGATTCCTATACAAGGAGAAAAAAATGCCAGTGAGGAAAGACCTGAGGCTGCAGCAGCCTGAAACAATAGCTCCTAGAAGAGTGAACTGTACCCTTCATATCAATAGGATGTTAACTGTGAAATCTAAAAACGACTTTCTTAAATGTCAGCATTCACTACTGATCTTTAAAACAGACACACCCAGTTTAAGTGCATATCCCACAATCCCAAACTGCCTCCCAGATCTTCTTGGGTACCAATAATCCCAACAGTTCTCTGCCAAGCTATCAAAACCTCCATTGTCTATCATGCATTTGTGTTAAATAAAAAGTCCTGTGGCACATGAAGAACAGAAGGCCATCTTCAAATAAATTGCCTTTAACTTCAAAAATCAATAGAAGACAGGCTGTCTTCCTTGTATTACTCACTTTCATATATAATTGAAAACATTCGTATTTTAACTTGCATCAAGCTGCTCTAGAATTTCCAATCTACTACACCAGAGTACCACAGAAACCTTCCTGCAGAGTTCATGTCCAGCTCACTGTGGAGCACAATGGATACTTGCATTACTGCTGGATACTTGAATTACTAGCATGTTTGGTCCACTATCATTAAACTTTTGCCATGTACACATAGCTGAGTGATAAATGAAACTCTATCTAGCTTTACATGTCCTATCAATGCCCTCTTGTGGACGTGAGTTGTGCTACAGTGACTCAGAAATTAGACTAGAGCATTTTACCTGCTGATCTTTAACTGTATATCTGTGCAACAAGGATGAAGATAGATTTTTGGTCAGTTGTACTGGCCCTTTGAAACCACGAACAGAATGCCCTAGCGATTCAGTCCTAGTGTTAACAGTATGTTCTGTTCAAGTTGATGCACTGGGCAATAATTCAGAAAATGGTAATCTCTGGTTGCTCTGTCTAAACATCGTTGACTTACTTTAACCTGATTAAATTTTCAAGAGTCATGTAGTATAATACAATTTTATGTTGTATAAAAATGTTCTTGTTCCCCTAGAGTAGCCGGGTTGTATAGTGAGAAAGAAGAGACTAGTACTAGATTAGTGGAGGGATTAGGGATAGGAACGGGGCCATAACAAGGGCAGGATGAGTGGGGCAGCTGTCTAGGGCTCAAAGCCACTGGGGTGGTAAAATGGGGTGGAGAAATGCCTAATAAAAATCAGCAGGGGGTGCAAATATGCTTGCTTGCCCTGGACGCTAAAATGTCTAGTTACAGCTCTGTATAGGAATAGTGAGACACCACTCCATGAGGCAGGCTTGAGCATAGCCACAGAGGGATTACTAAGAGTGAGGCAAATATTGAACTGAATTTTGACATGAGTGAGGTGACAGTGGAATTATTTGGTGATAATACAGCTTCACTTTTTTGAAGATGGATAGTGGCAATCTTCAAACACTAGAGTCTAGAGATGGTTGAGGGGCAATCAAAACAACATGAAATGTAGGTATGGATGAGGATTTCAAGAAAGGTACCATCAGAATGGCGTTAAATGGGAGACACTCTCTTCAAATAACAGGGAGAGAGTGAGAATTGTGCTTATGATTGTCTAAGACAGAGGTTCCCAAATCCTGGTACATGAGCTTGTTGAGAGTGGCACAGTATAACAGGGTGGTTTGTCCTCTTTAAGGGGTAATGGGGCCTGGAGCCATCCAACCCCGCCACAACAGAAAGGAACCAGGCACACCTAAATGGCTATGTAGATGATCCAGGAGGATGGAGTGCTCTACAGTGTCAGATTTGATGAAATTTGAGGGCAAAAGGAGAAGGGGCTATCTGAGGAAAGAAGGTAATGACTATAAAGAAGACATGTTCTGTGCTTTGGCCAGAAGGAAACTGAGATTAAACTCAAAAGTTCTATTATGCAAGAGGTGATTGGTGAGAGGAAAAAGGCCACTTGCCTCTTACACTTGGCTGAAAAAAGGCCACTCATAGTCTCAGGATCAGGGAAGAGTTTTCTTTTTAAGATGGTAATAGACACTTTCAAATTCTGTAGCATTGGGGAAAATATTAAAAGTGTAAAGTAACTATTAACAATAGCAGAAAGATGGTCATTAGATGGTGCCTGAGATTAGATTGAAAAAAAATTGGGGAAGATCTAGGTTTGACAGAGAAAGTGAAAAGAATACTTTGGCACTGCCGTAAATTAAATATACTAGTAACAATCTGCATTTAATCAAAAAGAACAGGAGTACTTGTGGCACCTTAGAGACTAACAAATTTATTATTTGTTATTATTATTTGTTAGTCTCTAAGGTGCCACAAGTACTCCTGTTCTTTTTGAGGATACAGACTAACACGGCTGCTACCCTGAAACCTGCATTTAATCAAGACGCTTCCTAGCTAATTCTCTAAAGCAAATATCACTGGTCCAAACCGATGGCTTGTGTGTGTTAGTATATCTCTGCTGTTTTGCAGTATTTGCAATGCTATGTTGAATAGAATACATTAAACTATCATTAAAACTACTGCAGATATAATGATTTTTTTTTAACTGTTCAGTCTCTTAAAAAACCTTTTTTGTTTTTGTTTTTAGGTTTTCAAAAACCTTGGCACAGATGTCCTTGCATCTGCTTTTGAAGGTTATAATGCTTGTATTTTTGCGTATGGACAGACTGGATCTGGGAAGTCCTACACTATGATGGGAAATGCTGTACGTCGTGTTTTGCAGACTTCAGTTTTATAATGCAGTTGGATTCCTTTTGGAACCATCATTCTCTACCCTGTCTGCATATTGTTATTTCCATTTTATATCTAACTTTTAGTAGTTCCAGGGGAGTCTTCAAAGTTCCCTATAGTTATGTGGGAGAAATTTTAAATCAGAAAAAAATATCTTTGTGTTGCTGTTACATTTAATAATAAGCTATTTGTCATGCACAGATCAGAACAAAAATCTTCAAAAGTGACTAGTGGTTTTTGGGTACTCAACTTGAGACACCTTAAAGGGGCCGTGATTTTGAGAGTATGAATGCTCAGCACTTTCTGAAAGAGTCTGCCTGGTTCTGAGTGGGGGGGAAAAATCAAGATGGCTGTTTGATTCCTATTTGGAAACTAAAACTTCAAGTTGGGAATGGGAACTGAGAATGATCACGGCTGAGTTTGTTTTTAACCCACCATTTAAAAACATTACGCAGACTTTAATTTTAAGGATTTAAAGTTCTGGCTAACTCTGGCACAGGACCCCTAGCAAAAGAAAGTCCAACTGAAGGGGCATTCTGACAGGAGGAGAGTTGCCCACAATTGACTCCATTGAGGGGGGATGCTTGCTTAAAAGGGGAAGGAACCAGCTGAGGAAACTTTTGAGCGGTGCAGCCAATGGCATGCTGATTAGGTGCATCCCAGAAGCATCGTCTGCTAGCTAGACTCTCTTGTAATCCTTGGCTAAAATAATAACCACCCTCCGCCAGCAGAATTTAAGAAGGGAAGGCTGCCACCTGCCCTCTGCCAGTTAAATCCTTTTTGAGCTGTAATTGTGTCACTAATTTTCACCTCCCTGAGCTGGCAAGTGTGAATTTGGCTCTGTCTTTTACATATTACTATACACACAGAATAAGGGCTTGGCTACACTGGTGCTTTACAGCGCTGCAACTTTCTCGCTCAGGGGTGTGGAAAAAAAAACAAAAAACCCTGAGCGCAGCAAGTTACAGCGCTGTAAAGCGCCAGTGTAAACAGCTGTAAGCTAATCCCCTTGGGGAGGTGGAGTACCTGCAGCTCTGGGAGAGCTCTCTTCCAGCGCTGGCGCCCGACCACACTCGCGCTTCAAAGCGCTGCCGCGGGAGCGCTCCCGCGGCAGCGCTTTGAAGTTTCAAGTGTAACCACGGCCTAAGTAACTTCATGTATAATGTTATGAAGTTTTTTCTGTGTGGTGAATAAGCATAATAGAATGTTAGGGCCAGAGACAATTTTATGAATGAAAGAGATAAATTGCTGAAAATGGTGTGCTAAGTAACATGCATATTGTGAAACTTCCTGAGTAAATCTAGTGGCCATTATCCTCCAGAGATTTTGCTACGATACAAGTAGCAATGTTTGTTTGACCCAACTCAGAAATAGAGGTCTACATTGATTCTTCTCGCTGTGAGCTATAATTATTCTACTTTGTCTGTATATATAAGATTATATAAATTGATAAATAATGATAGTTGGCTCACAGAATCACTTGTATAAAACATTTAACCCAAGACTTACTTATAATAGACAAAATTCAAGTTAAAAGTAAATAATTCACTTTTTTTGCTATTCCTTAAAGTACTAGTACTAAAATTCTAGTCAAGGGTCTCTTCACCCTCCTAGAGCTTACAGTGCCATTAGCAAATATGCATTGATTGCCAAACTCTGTAAGTGGCACTGATAATGTGTGATGATAATCTAGTAACAGTGTATTCATTAGCAGAATGGGTCCCCAGATGAAGACTTCACTAGTGTGTAATCATAATTGGTTTTAGATGCCTGCTTTTTTAGATTTCTGTTCACTTTTAATTCATTTTAATAAGAAATATGCAGCTATATTACTGACAAAACAACCAAAACCCCCAACTTAAAATTGATGGCTAAATTAAACAGAAATATAAAATAAAGGAAAGGTGCAAGCACATGCTTCTTATATCTGGGGCCTGTAGTTAAGTTTACCCAACACTTCTATCTACTAAGACTGTGTTTTCAGTATGCCAAACTTTAATTGTCTTGGACATGCTGGGTGTCTGCTTCAGGATCATTTTATATATGTATACATATACACTTTTTTTGCTAAAACTGTTCAGCTATTAAAATTAGAACAGTGGTTCCCAAAATGTGGGTCGCAATCCCCAGGGGGGTTGTGAGATGTTGAAAATCTATGCAGGGTTGGATGGCCCAAACCTGAGTGGCACTGTATGGTACCCTCAGCCAGATGCACAGTGCATACTTGGCTCTGTCTGGGAAGGACCTGGCCTCCTTCCTCCCTGGGGGAGGCAGAATCAGGCTTCCGCCCCTTCTCCCCCCTGTCTCCCAGGCATACCATGAGAGAAGATTTTGAAGGCACCCTGGGCAGGGTGGGCTTGTTTATCTTGGGGCTCGTGTTAACAGAGGTGAGCCTAAAGGGGGTCATGGCATTAAAAAGTGTCGGCACCACTGCACTCGAGCACATTCCCCTCCAATACTTGGAAGTGAACTCAAGATTCTGGTGTCTCAACATTCCTCTGCTGCCAGTAAATGTCTGTGAAACCCTTGGGGGAAGTGTCTCAGCTGCCTCCTAGTGGTTGGGCCACATAGAAGATAACAACCTACTACTGTTATTAGTTGCTCTGTTAGCTCAAGTGGCAGAGGTTTGTGCTGATAAGCCACACGGGTGTGCTGGAATATATGAAACAAAGGTGTTAATCCAGTGACTGTTATGTTAATATTTTAGCCCATACATTTAATTAAAATTAATATAATATTTTTTGGCAGGCTTTTATGTCTGTCTCGCTTTTATATTTTTCCCCATCAGCAGGTGTCAATATGTTTCTACATTATTCCAATTTTGTTTTTTCAGTTTTCAGAAACCTAGGAAATTGCACACAAACAACTGTGCAAAAAGAACATTAAGGTTGCAAAATAAAGCACTCAGAAATAAGGCAATTTTAATTCTTGCATTTCCCTAATTTGCCCCCCGGTGCACATATATTATGATAGTCTTTAATTACGCTATTGCATGCTATATTTTCCACAGGACCTCTGCCTCACTCAGTGCGGAAGATGGATCTGCTCTGGGGCTGGATCAGGGTTATTTAGTGCATGAGGTTGTTGTCTGTAGGACCCCTGCTTTTGTTGCAGATGTCGGAAGGTGTGTAGTGAATGAGGCAAAGGGTTTCAGGGAGAGAAAGGATGGTCTCATGGTTAACTGGATTCTTTCTCTGGTTTAAGTAGGTGAGATTTGTATGGACCAAATGTGTAGGGCACAGGGTAAAATCTAACCCCAAACTAAGGGCCAGTGCTAGGATCTGAATTGCAAACTGCTTAACCTCCAAGTTATGTCCGTTAAATGTGATATTAAAAATATTTGCTGCTAATTTCCTGCTGTTTATCTGGCACAATGACTCTGGGTATTGTCAATTTCAAATAGTGATTTCTTCTGTTTTAAAAATATATAGTGCGTACATGTAGCGATGTAGAAAATAAAAATTGTTGTTGCAGGGTGATGCTGGTTTAATACCTAGAATTTGTGAAGGATTATTCAGCAGAATAAATGAAAAAACAAGATGGAATGAAGCATCATTTCGAACAGAAGTCAGGTAGGTTTTCTGTATGTTACAAAGATTGCTGGGAATGAACCTACTCTGTTATAAACTCCTTGTTTTCACGTTAGTATCTTTTTGTACAATGTGGTTTTAGGGATGAAACTTATTCTTCTTCTCAGCCTGAAAATGGATTTTTGTGGAAAGCTCTGGTAAAATGTTTTCAGTACTTATATGTGGGAGGCCCAGCAGAAATATGCATGCATGCATGCATACATATGTATATATTTTTAGTATTGAAAATGTTCATGCTTTTATAAAGCATCCTTCACTAATCCTTCCCCTTGCATTCAAAAATTTCACTGCAGACAGAGACCAAACCTGGGAAACTTCATCTCAGATGGTGAAAGTTTGACATGATTTATCGTCAGTTGAAATAGCTCTTGAGAATGGAAACACTTAAACGACCTTAACTTCAGCTGTTGCTGCATGCGCCGTTTGTAATAATTTTAAAATACTTTAATTCTGCAGTTTTTTGGCTTTTTGTAAACAGCAAGAGTAATAATTATGAAAAATATTAGATTTTTCTACATCCTGTTATCACTTGATCATGATGAAAACAAGTTTTTAACCTCTTTTACTAGACCATTTTCTAATGTCCAAAGTATAAAAAGAAAAGAAGTGTAACAGCTTACTTTATTTTCTGTTGCTACAACTATCGGTAGTAATAGGATTTGCATCAAGATATACCAGTTCTCAGTGGTATTGGGGTAGGAAGCATATTACAGTAAACAAAACACCAGGAAACGCATGGAGATGTTTACATCATAATGCTATCTTTAGAAGTTCTGTTACCGTTCACAATATAAGCTCTATGGTAACAGAACTTGGTGAAAAAGTTACAAATTAGGATCTGTCCTGCAGAATGCCTACATGCAGGAGTGACTGAATAGTCAATTGGACTCATGTGGGTGAAGTCACTCCTACGTAAACTTGCAGAATTGAGGCTCAATTCTACCATCTGAATGAGCTCTTTCCAGTAATTTTGCTCTTTTGTAGGCTTTTGTATCATTCAGTATTTTTCTAAATTCAAATACTTTTTGTTTCAGTTATCTGGAAATATATAATGAACGTGTAAGAGATCTGCTTAGGCGGAAATCATCAAAAACGTATAATTTAAGAATACGAGAGCATCCGAAAGAAGGGCCTTATGTTGAGGGTAAAATCACTTCATTGCTTTCTACTTAATATTTTCAGCTTTATGTTTAAGTGTATGTCCCTGGTTTTTGTTTTTAAATTGTAAATGCAAATGAAGATGAAGGTGAAAGACAATATATTTCATCATCAATGTAAAAGCATTATTGGGAACAGCCTTTTTTATTTTGTACAGTTCTCATTTCCAAACTCTTCTAAAGTACAGCACTTTTTTACTGAAGTGAAGCTCTGCTAATTGATTTCAAATCGGCATTGGGGGCTAACTTATAAATCATGGATGTTTGAAATGGAAAGGATCTATTAGACTTTATCTTAGTCTACCACTCTGCCAATGCAGGCTCTTTTCTCTTGAGAGGTTAGACATATAGTATATGCTTCGAAGAGAAGTATGCAATCTTTTTAACTGTTCTACTGTAAATTTTATAATAATAGTCTGAAGAAGTATTCTTCGCACAACGTCTCATTCCTCTATTTAAAAGAAATAAAGGAAATCTGACTATAAATGCTTTCTGTGTTATTGGAGCACTGCTGCATTGTACTGAGGTGGACTTGAATCTCAGTCAGTTCACAGTACTTTCATAAGTATACTTGTTTTAATTTATAATCATTTTTGCTTCTGTTTAGATTTGTCCAAACATTTAGTACAAAATTACAGCGATGTAGAGGAACTTATGGAAGCAGGAAACATAAATCGAACCACTGCTGCAACTGGAATGAATGACGTTAGCAGCAGGTCTCATGCCATTTTCACGGTCAACTTCACTCAGGTAAAAAAATTGCATTGTCTTTAAATATTTGCATGTAATAACTTATTTGCTAACTGAAACATGTAACTGTCAAATCAGCAACTTGGGAGACCCAGTTACTTCTATTGATGCAAACACAGTGACGAAACAAGGACAGGCACTTGGATGGATTTTAAGTGGCAGGCTGCAACTTTTTTTCAAGCTTAAACACATGATGGGGTGTTATCCACCTATCACCCTTACTTGCCTATACCGGGCATTTAAGTGGGGAGGGTGCAAGGGCTCCTACTACATAACCCTTTCCCAAGACTATCCCCTAGCACTCAGCTCAGTCTGAGGCCTGCCACCACTCCTCACCATGAAGGGGACAGAAGGTCCAGAAAGGTGGGGACTTTGGCCTTATCCTGTCCCATGAACCCAAGGCCCATCAAAAATCCCAAGTCTTTTACCTCTGGGAAACATTCATTTTATCCTTTCAGTAGCACTGAAAACCCAGGCTGAGATGAATTAACAGCTCAACCAAGTACCTCAGTTAGGTACTAAGTGCATTCCTACTGTCACTTGTAGTGTGAAGGAGGTGTGAGGAAAGTGAAAAAACTCCCCAGGCTTCTGCCAGTTGGCTCTCTGGGAGAAAAATTCCTTCCTGACCCCCAAGGCAATCGACTAGACCTGCAGCATCTGGCAGACTGAATTCCTATTCTTAGTTCAGGGTGGATATGGTGGAGCAGCTGGAATGGAGCTGAAGGAGGCTCCAGATGGCACGGGCTCCACGTTAAATCCCCAGGGCTGGGGCTGTGACCCAATCAGCGCCTCTCCTCTACAACTGGCCAATGGGTGTTAGAGACTCCAAGGTGGGGAGAAGCTACTTGGTGTCCTTCAGTGAGTGTCTCCCTCCCTCAATGCTAGGGCTGACCCCCTTTACCACCAGCCCCATCAGTTTCCCTCACCTGTTGAGGCAGGTGAGTGGTATTTGTCTTCTGCAGCAGAGAAAGGGAAGGGTATGTTTTTGTTAGAGTTAAGTGTGGTATGATGAACTTCTCGGTGACTGTATTAAGACACTGTACATTACAGTGCCTAGTAATTCTTAAAACAACATTTCTCAGCTGCACCATTCTGGGAGATAATTGACCGAAACTCAAACTAGCTAAAACTCAGTGAATAACTAAAGCATAGTCCCTTATGTTGCCATAGAATCCCAACAACACCGGGGAAAAATATTGAAAATTATGTGTGATTTGCATAAAAGTAGCACATAAAAGTAGTGACTGCCTTTTATGCGTTAATGTTGGCCAGATACCCATGAAATACAGTCCCATGGCCCAAACTGGTCTCCCATTAACTGTTCCTTTTCTGGCTACTCAAGTCCTAACTTGACTGCACATTCATCTCATTCATCTGTGGACTAATGGGGTGACCAAATACATCCTTCTAGGTATTTGTTTTCCACTCCAATTCCCAGTAGCAGTCAACCTTAGAAAAGGGAGTTTACTTTTTTTTTGTAATTTTGTGGGGATAGTAGGCCTATGGAGAGCTTTATGGAGGGAGGATGGAAGGAAGGTAGAATTTGGCATGGATGCACAGTTTTCATTTTTTCCATGGCATGTTGCAAAAAGTTGTGTATTTTGGGAACAGTGAATTACCCAGCTCACAGCTTTTAGAGAAGGGCGGGAGGCAAGCCAACAGCTGGTATCAATATATTGTTCAAAGACACAATAAAAGTATGATGGGGAAATCTGAGTGAAAAGGGTGTGTGTGTGTGTGTGTGTGTGTGTGTGTGTGTGTGTGTGTGTGTGTGTAAAAAGTGTAACACTGAATGTTAACCAAAATTTAATACAGATTTAACAGGTGAGTTTATTGTACTTCTTTAAAATATCAATACATTTTAAGACATTTGTGGTTGGTGTGTATATGTAAATAGCTTGGAATATTACTTATGAAAATGAGTTAAATGGGTATTATGCAGCTGCCTGTGACTGGAACTCCTTTCTTTGGTACCTCTAGTACATCTGACTTCTAAAGCTCTACTACTGCAAACAAATTAAACATGACATGGAAGATACAAACTGAATTCAGTAAGATTCCAGAACTTCGTAGCTTAACCCATTATTTTCTGTTTTCTTTTTGTATTTTTCTTTAGGCTAAATTTGATGCTGAAATGCCTTGTGAGACTGTTAGCAAGATCCATTTGGTAGATCTTGCTGGAAGTGAGAGAGCAGATGCCACTGGTGCTACAGGGGTTAGATTAAAGGAAGGAGGGAATATTAACAAATCTCTAGTTACTCTGGGAAATGTCATTTCTGCCTTAGGTATGTCTCTATTTTCTTTCATGCTCAGTCCTCTTTCTGCATTAGTATTATATATATCTGTTTTTGCAGTTGGTTTGTGTTGAATCCACTGGAGTGGGTAATAGCTCAATGGTTTTAATTTCTTCAAAAAAGTAATCAATATACAAATTGCTTTTTTCCCATCTCACAGCTGATTTATCTCAGGATGCAACAAATCCTCTTGCAAAGAAGAAGCAAGTATTTGTGCCTTACAGGGACTCTGTGTTGACTTGGCTGTTGAAAGATAGCCTAGGAGGAAACTCTAAAACTATAATGATTGCCAGTAAGTGTTTTAAATTACTTTTCTTCATTCTCAACACTTTATACAAATTAGCTGTAAATATTTTGATTCCAAATGCCTCATTAAGAAATGGTGTTATTTACACCTTGTTAAATTAATGATTACTGTGGAGAGCAAAGCTTTCTAATACAGTCCATACCCCTTCGTTAACTGTTCTCTTCTTCATAAAGTATGATATGAACGCTGTTGTCCTTTTTAAAAAAATAATTGTAGCATGGGTACCTAGCAGTGGAATGAGGACATAAATATTTGTATGCTTAAAATAAAAAAAATGCAAAAGCTATTTTATTACTAAATATATACAACCAAATTTTCAGGTAGACATGCACAATTGCAGATATTTGTGTGTGCAAATCAGGTGTTTGTATGTGCATACCACTAGCTGTGTCTAACTGATCCTGTATGCCAAATACCTACTTTATGTGCATTCACTGGGCGCTTCATGCATAAATAGGATGTCCACAAATGTATGTGCATAATTACGACCACTACTTTGAAAATCTGTACCAGGACCTTTTATTCCTTCTTTAGAAATTTAATTTTCTAAAGCTGTCCTGTTTAGCTAATCTGATCAATTAAGCCTGAAATCAAACATCCCTATTATGTTGTGATTCATTTGCCTCCGAGACAACTCAGTTTACTTGTGTGTGTTTGTGTGTGATTTAACTGCTCTCACACCGGGCACCCTCAATCTGTGATCTAAAAGTCAAGACTTTTCCCCCTCCTTCTGGCTTTTGTATCATCACCAGTAATGAAGATCCAGCAATGTGAATATACCCAATAATTTTGTTGATGTGTGTGAGCTAGCTTACTTTACTGTAACTGTATTATAGGAGAAAATAGTAATAAAGAATAATGTGGTCACATTTGACTCAGAATACACACTGGAGGCAGATCTGTTAAGTAAGAATGTGCCATCTCTACGTAGTTAGTCTTCTGACATTAACAGCACTTTAATCTGTTGTGTTAAGTGTCATCATTTATAAGCTGCTCTTATGAGAACTTTTTTACAGTTTAAACAAAAAGTTCAATAATGGCTCTTTTCACTCAACAAACATTTATCTCTACATCACATGGCAGATGTGCCATGGTCTCGCTTATCTCACAGTTCATCAGCCCATTGAAATGTCAAGTATGTTTCCAAACAAGATTATAAAGAAATAAAACCGCAGTGAGATTGGGCTGTGTATGTTGTTTGTTTTGTGTAGCAGACCTGAAGGGTGAAGGGCAATGAAAAATTACTTTAATTGGGGTTCTCACTTGTCCTTTGCTTATGCAAGTGCAGTGTAACTCAATGGGTTCTTCTGAGGCTGGGGGAAGCATCTGGAAGGTAACTGATAAAGTTCTGGTTCTTCAGTGAAAACTACCTAGTGGACTGGCACTCCCAGGATAAGTGCTTCTAGTGCATGATCTTGAAATCTTTTAGAAATCTGTGCCACTCCCTCCACATGTGCTGTCTTTTAGGAGTATAAACAGGAGCTGTGGCCTCCAGCTCCATTTAGTCATTTCTGAATGCCAAAGTAACGGTCTGCTCACAACATTACTTGTTTCTTCCTTTGAGTATTTTTTGCTGCTTGAGGTGTTTTTTTTATAATTATCTAGTCAATCAGTTTCTTTTGTTTAAAAACAAGTTTTCAGAGTCCATGCCATTATAGGCATTATCCAGGACACTGTGCTCTTTGGGCTGCTTCCGCTTCTTCTAACGTCATTCCTGCTAGGCTCCCCCTCTCCCTTGTAGTTCATCTCTCTCTTTCTCTCTCTCTCTCTCTCTCTTCTCCCCCTCTCCTCCCCCAGTGTCTGACCTACAACATGGTGGAAGCATTTGAGAGCCCAGTGTTTGTAATGCCATGATGTCTATTACCGACACCTAAGTTTGGTGTCTGTACGAAAGTCACACAGCCCAAATGTGTTTAGTCTGCCTCTTCTTTAACCAAACCTGCAAAGATCAGGAAGACCACCTCATACTACAGATGGGAGAGTTTTTTTAGGTCCAGTTGACTGAGCTCGGTACCAGATATCTGGCTTTTGGGAATCATACAGGTTAAAAGCACCTAACACTTAATGGTTTTGTGACATTTCCCAGGATACAATCTGGATGGTTGAACAGCTGTATCCCCTTAGTTCTCCAATTGGGGTGCCTTTTACACTGCTTTGCTGTGAGAATAACCACTCCTGGTCTGTTTACACACAGCCTCTAGCATGCAAAATCACTCCCAGCTCAATTATACAAGTTTTTCCAGCCAGTCACTCCTGAATTATATTACAGGGTGACAACAGGAAATTCTCAGTTCCAGACTTGTCCCCAGAAATGTGCGTCTTGTATTGCCCGGCACCCTCGTGCACAATACAGGCTCATAAAAAGTCGGTCATTTCATTAATAAAAAATAATATGCACAAACCCTGTTATATCAAATGGAGGTTTCCAAACATGTCAGTTAAAACACACACTGGTTTAGATAAAATAAAACAAGTTTATTAACTACAGAAAGATAGAATTGAAGTGCTTAGAAGTAATGAGGCATAAAAGTCAAATTTGGTTACAAAGAAATAAAAGGTAAAACATGAATTAATACCTAACCTAACAATCTAAGTGAATTTAAAGCAAGAGTTTTCTCTCACCATATGCTTACAGCAGTCTGACTGGATTCCTTCAGCCAGGACCAGTCCCTCAGTACAGTGATGCTCCTTTTGTCTTTCAAATGTTGATGCCGTCAGTAGAGATGAGGGGAGAGAGGTGATTTGGGGCCTCGGTTCCTTGTTTTATATCTTTCCCTCCTCTTCAAGAATCATCTCCAGCTGGGGTTCAGGCGACAAAGTCTGTCTGCCATGATGTAAATTTCTCACTGACACCCTTCTAACTGTCAAAGAATAACCACTTAACCAGGAGATAGTCCATTTGAAGTTGTTGACACCTGACTGAGCCATCAGTTTGCCTTTCTGTCTCTGAGGAACTGGTCTGGGCTGCTTTTCCAGATTTGGAATATGCCTTAGTAACATCATACAATAGAATCTTATAAATTTACATACAATGTTGCCACATATTTGACCAGCACAATACTGATCAGCAAATTATGAGTTTTCAGTTTGTATTCTGCACAAAATTTATCATAATTTTGTAAAAGTGGTGAACATAAGAGTACAATCTATCACATGAATGAGTAGAATAAAGGAGTGATGATAGCAGCTATCGCAATGTGTAGCATAAAGGGATAGAGGGCAAGAGCTGAGGGAAATATCCCCCTCCATCCCCAAATTTGTAAACCACAGACAAGGGAAAAGCCCATACATTTGTGATAAACACAGAATGAGGCAAAGAGAAAATACCACATTCTTCTATCGATGATTGTTTAGTTACCTTCTCAGAGCCCACATGGTCTCATTCTGCTATTCTCCTATTCAGTCTTATAAAGGTGTTAAACATCTTGTTAGTGAAGGTCAGTATCCCATCCCTTCTCTGAGTAGTGTCCTCTTCTCCTGTGCTATGATGTTAGATACCACTGTAGAATATCTGTCCCATACCTTGCTACTCTATTTGTATTTGAGGACTCACTTTTTAAAAATCTTGGGAATATCTTCTCCATTTGCTTTTAGAAACAGTAATGAATGGCTGCCATACTGGAAAAATATGTGAAGAAAAGAATATTTATTGACACATTCAGTTATTTCTCATTAAATTGCCTCCGTAGAAGAGCACTACTGGAGTCCTTTTGTGCGTCACATGGGCCTTGGAAGCAGTTATTTCAAGGATAGGACTGTGTGCTGCCATACACCCACAGCTCAGCCCAAAGACCAAGTTTATAAGTGGGTGCTGTGGCTTCTTCTCTCTCCTTTTTTTTGTCTAATTTCTGTCAAGGTATCCTATAATTTCCTTTTAAAAATGGACAATTAGTGGTATTTGCTTGAATCAACGTCCTCATTTGAAGATGTTATTGAGACATAGAATAAACGTACTGCTTTCTCCTGTTCTTGAGTCTGAACTCTGTTATATAGGGTATACATTCAAGGAGCATGGTATGCTCACCATTGAGTTGATGAACCTGAGTTTTTTATAAAAATCAGCTAGGTTGATGGCAAGATTTTTTACAAATCTCTGAATAATTGACCTTGTTTTTTCTCCATCTGCAAGCTGCTTATCTGACATTTAAATTACAAACCAACTTTATTAAATGAAACATCTGGTGCTGGCTAAACTATTTCTGAATTAATTCTCAGCTATTTCACCTGCTGATGTCAATTATGGAGAAACCTTAAGTACGCTTCGCTATGCAAATAGAGCCAAAAACATCATCAACAAGCCTACTATTAATGAGGATCCTAACGTCAAACTAATTCGTGAGCTGAGAGCTGAAATAGCCCGATTAAAAACCTTGCTCGCTCAAGGGAATCAGGTTAGTTTTAGATTTATGTATAGTTTTCTTTGAGTAATAGCATCTAATTCTAGATCCTAATGAGATCATTATCTTCTTTCATTATATTGATCTGAAAAAACAAGCACTGTGAAGTCATGAATGAATGTAATTTTCTTCTTTGAATTGGCTTCCAATTGGCGAGTGTGATATCGGCTTTTGTGTAAAATTTTTAACCTTGCTTTGATATGATTAGAACATAATTATATGTTGTGGGTAAGTATTCACTGCAGCATATGGGCATTTAGGTACACCACCCCATTAACAGTAAAGAAATAGGTATTCCTAGCTTAATGGGTTGAAAAGATACCCTTGTACATTTTTTTTTCCAGCACAAGAATATTCAAGATACCATAAAATATCTCAACACATACTTTGTAAATAAGACTAAATTCATGTTGAGACTTATAAATATTATACTGAAGATAAAGGTAGGGTATTTGAAAAGCTTGTAACCACATCGTCTTTGACTGTAGTACTCCAGAGAGCAAATAGTGTACTTAGAAACATCTAAAAACATTGTTCATACCTCCATATAGTACAAAGTGAAAACTATGAATAAAATAAACCGATTCAATAAAGATAAAGGACACAGCCAACCCATTTTGCTCAGTCTTCTAATCAGAAAGTTCAGAACGTAAGACGTAAAATTTATTTGAAAAATAGTTGTTTGATTAGTCTTGCTATTAGTCTGTTGCTGGTTATGTTTTAGGGAAGTGATATTTTGGACACCTAAAAGTATGGGAGTCTAATTAAAGATGGTAAAACAGGTTATATTTAGAAGATAAACTCCAGGTTTTACATTTCTTTAACACTGAAGGTTTTTAATTTTACTAAAGCAGAAAGTTTCTAAAAACCGTATTTGATATCGGCTCCCATACTGCCAGATCGCTCACCTATTTTGGCAAGGTGACCATTTTCAAAAGGTTAAGAAATGCCAGTTGTTAAACTATATTTTAATTTGTTTATCATTTATGCGATGCTGCTTAACCTGTTCAGTTGCTGGACTGAACAAAACTTGTTTCCTTCTTAAAGACCATTTGTAAGAATCCAGGCTGGATTTGAAATATGTGAATCATCTAGCTACCAATGAACCATTGAAGAAATTGTAGGTGTTACAGCTCTGTCCACCTAATAGTCACTCTAAATAACAGCAATAAATTAATACTACTGAAATGAATGTATATTTTTTTCTAATGCTTTTGGTGTTTGATTCCCTCAAAGACGCCCTGCTGCTAAGTTTAAGAATACTGTAAATATAGATGGATATTATAGATGTAAATATGGATTGATGACACCATAGGTAAGGTTTACAGGCCTGTCCATCCCAGGACCCCTGTTCAGTTGAGGAGTACTTGTCTTCTTCAGTGCAAGGTTTTGAGTGTCAAATATGCATATTAAGAAATCATATATAAAGAAGCACAGCTTCTTTGGAATTGTGCTTCATTCCATATGGAACGTATTGTATGGAATGCTGGTTGGCATCGAGAATTCGCTATCCAATACTAAGCAGTACAGTCCCTCAATTTTTTTTCTATTTATCCTTATTCTGTTTAGTTTTTATCTCTTTTGGGTGCCGTAAACTGTGATTAACTTGAATATCTGTCTCTGGATGACAAAAACAAGCTAACGTTAGCATGGTGATTCTTGAAATTAAGGAATGTGGTTTAAAGGTCTATTGTAGAACCTGGCTAATTGAGACTTCCAAACAATGCTATTGTGGGTTACCAGATTTTGTAATTGAACAAACATGATTGGGAGGGCACAAATAAATTATATTAAAAATTGTACTACTTTATTTATTTTTATAAGTAAAAATAAACTAAATTAATTATGGTATGAGATATCAAAGTGTAGTATGGGACTTTTTGTAAAAAAACAAAAACAAAATGAAAACTTAATTGTACACAATATCCTGCTTAAATATTTGCTGAGAAATGGGATGAGGTCCCCCTGCATATTTTGTGAAAAATATCAGGTTTGCAGATTACTAAAGGAAGTATTAGTACGATTCTGCTGTATTGTAAATAGTAAAACCGAAAACCCTCCATGAGGGTGAAATTACTCTGTTGTACTCTGTGCTTTGTCCTGTGCTTGTCTGTGGGAAAAGTTGAGTGATTTTGCTGGCAAGCTGACAATTTTTATTTCTGAAATCACAGCTTGACTTTGCAAACTCTGGGTACACATATTTTAGACTGCTTTGAAGATCTAATACTTTGACATTGTTCCAAGGTGTAAAAGAGTAGATATCACAAAATAAATATGGCTATGCTATGAAGAATTCCAGAGAATTTCAATTCTTATGTTATAAATGTCTGTGAGGGATATAATGCCGAACAAGACTAAATTAATTGAATTTGTGCTGCTTGGTAAAACAGCAGATCGTGGTAAATGTGTACAATAGAATATAAATCCCGGTATAATTTCTTCTATGGACAGTCTTTATATTCCCAGAATATTGTATTGCAAATGCCACCATGGCTCACTGATAATTATTTACCCAAAATCCAACACTAGTCAATGTTATATAACAAAGAAAACTGCTTACATTTTTGTAAGTATTAGTAATTTTCACGTTCCACAGTCAAATTAACAAGATATATTTTTACAATACAAATGTCATACACATAGAAATGTTTATAGCAGAATAGTTAAATAGACACTCATGCATAGTAAATTGTCATCTACTGCATTTTTTAAAAATTGATGTTTGTAGAACCAATTTGTCAAAATGTTGTGTGCCTTCAGCGGAATATGGATGTAGACAAATCAGTAAAAGTGTGTGTGTAAAATTATAAATTACTGATTTGTATTTCAAATTTATACTTTGACAAGATTGCCACTGATGTGAATATTTTATATGGATAAAGATGAAATGTCATCCATTGCAGATAAAGACTAGAAAAGGATTTAGTATACAAATTTATTAAAGTACCTGCACAATAATATTTCATACCTTCTAATCCACCATCCATTGTACTGTTTATTTTACTATATACTAATGTGAGTTGTTTTACAATTTAGATTGCACTCTTGGATTCTCCAACAGCTTTAAGTATGGAGGAGAAGCTTCAGCAGAATGAAGCAAGAGTAAGTTATAATTCAATATTTATTTTAGAGATAAATGTGATCTGGATGCTGGAGCAGGAACAGCTCATTTTCAGGAACTTTTTGGTATACACACTTATCAACACTGACTTTAATGTTGTGGTTTCTTTGTCCATTTGTTTGTTTGTTTTTTTATTTTACAAAGCAGCATTTTCTTAAATTCAACTAGATGTAAAAACCTCAGATTTATTTTTTTCTAACTTTTTATAATCCAAGTCAATGGAGGCTGCGGGAAGCCCATCCATCAGCCCGCGCTGCTTCCCGCAGCCCCCATTGGCCTGGAAGCAGTGAACCGTGGCCAGTGGGAACTGCGATCGGCCGAACCTGTGGACGCAGCAGGTAAACAAACTGGCCCAGCCCGCCAGGGACTTTCTCTGAACAAGCGGCGGACCGGCTTTGAGAACCACTGATTTAGATAACTTGTAAGCTATTTTCATGTGCAGTAGTGATAACTGAACATGTGAGTCTAGACGTAATGGACCTATATCTTTCATATCTGAGAATTTAACCCTCTTCTTAATCCTTTACTATCTGCTTCATGTTGATAATATTTAGACAATAGCAGACTGTACAAAAAGAGGTAGTATTAATCAGATTTGTGTGTGTAGTATTTAGAATCTTTAAATTAGGTTTGCCAGGTGTCTGGTTTTTGATGGGAACACCTGGTCAAAAAGGGACCCTGGTGGCTGTGGTCAGCACTGCTGACCGGGCCGTTAAAAGTCCAGTTGGCCACCTGCAGCGAGGAAGGCAGGGTACCTTCCTAGCTCTACGTGGCTCCTGGGAAGCTGCCAGCGTTTCCCTCTGGCTCCTAAGTATAGTAGTGTCCACGGGGGCTCTGCATGCTGCCCCCGCCCCGAACCCCGGCTCTGCAGCTCCCATTGGCCAGGAACCACAGCCAATGAGAGCTGCACGGGCGGTGCCTGCAGGCAGGGCCAGCATGTGGAGCCGCCTGGCTGTACCTCTGCCTAGGAGCCAGAGGGAGATGCCAGCAGCTTCCTGGGAGCTGCCTGAGGTAAGCACCCGCTCCCCAAACCTGCTCCTACCCCCCAATCTCCTGCCCCAGCCCTGAGCCCCCTCCTGCCCTCTGAACCCCTCATTCCCAGCCTGGAGCCCACACCCCCAGCCAGAGCCCTCACTCCCTACCACACTCCAACCTTCTACCCCAACCCGGAGCCCCCTCCCACATGCTGAACCCCTCATTTCTGGCCCATACCCCCTCACACACCCCAAACCCCTTGACCCAGCCCGGAGCCCCTCCTGCACCCCAAACCACTCATCTCCAGCCACACACCAGAGGTCTCAGCCCCAGCCGGAGCCCTCACCCTCTCTTGCACCCCAACCCTCTGCCCCAGCCCAGTGAAAATGAGCGAATGACTGAGGGTGGGGGAGAGCAAGTGATGGAAGAAGCGGGGATGGAGTGAGCAGGGGCGCGGCCTTGGAGAAGGGGTGGATAGGGGCGTGACCTCAGGGAAGAGGCGGGGCAAAGGTGTTCAGTTTTCTGCAAATAGAAAGTTGCAACCCTACTTTAAGGATCAAATATAGATGAATGATCTTCTAAAATCACTGGGCCAATTCCTCTGTAAATTGGTGTAAATTGGTATAATTCCATTGAATGAAGCTGGCTGAGAATTTGGTTCATTAGAATTACTCAGTCTGCTACAATCTCTGGTGTTAGTATATCCCTTTTAGGAAACACATTTTTGACTCAACTAATTGATACTATACGTTATCTCTACATTATTATATATGACTCTTGATCATAATGCTAATTTTTTAGGGCAAGTTGATGTGTGAAAAACTATGTTTACATTTTTGTTTAAAAAACATGAAACTGCAAATAATATACTTAGTGTTACCTGAGTATTGTTCTTATGAATGTTTAGATGGGTGGTAGAAACTGCTGAATGTATGGTATTAATTGGAATATATTTTTCATGCTCTGATAGTATTCATTGCTTGTCCTATTCAGAAGTGTTGTCCTCACTGTGTGGGATGTTTATCGAGTATGTTTTATTGTCCACTGTCAACATCATTAATACGTTATGTGATTGCTACTTAAGATAATTACCACAAGCATAATTACTGAATTACTGCACATTCTTAGCACATATTACAAAGGGTAAAGCTGTTCTATAATTGAAAAGTGAATTTGATTCTGCAGATCTAAAGACTTTATTACCATATTTAAATTAACTGACTAGTGCACAGTAGTTCTCTAGAATGAATTAATTGCTGTGTTACAGGAACTATTTTAAACAACTCAAGTGCATTAAAAATTCTCCAGAAATGGTAGTGATCGAGGTGATGAGCAGCAGGTGATGAGCATCAGGATTCTTTAATGTTTTTTCTTCAAAAAAAAACCAAAAGAAAATAATTGACAAGACTAATATTGTGATTGTCAGCATTCTGGACCTAGGTGGCACAGTGGAGAGAAGTATTATCTTTTCCTTTCTGAGTTTAAATCCTAGGTTACAAGTGAAAATGATCTACTTATTTGATTTGATTTCAACTTATTCCCTTGTGGGCAGTTGACCATATTATATAACTACCACACAGTGCATCTTAATTTGTAGTCTGCCACAAATAAACCCAACTGTGAAACTGAAGGATACAGTTGCAAGTTAAGATTGAGGTCATTTTGGCAGAGCTGTGAAGGGAAGCATTGCTATTTGTCCCTCGAAGTAAATGATCAATTTACCTATAAATCTTAAAGGAGACCGAAGCAATTAGTCTTGAGTTTAAGCATTTCACCACTTGAAAGTAGATTCAGGTAGTAAAAGATATATAAACTTAATTCCAGGATAAAAAATCAAGAGAAGTAATTATCAAATATTGCTTGGGAATAAAAGGCAGTGTCCAAGGACTGTGAACAATTTATACTAACTACACTGTTGTATGCATTATGTCAGCTATTTAGAGAGCCTGGGATAAGTGCTTTTTGATGTATATAAATAAAAGAAATAGAGCCTTCATCAGGGATTTCAGTTTTGAAATTTAATTTCTATCATGGGGAATAAGATAACATATGACAGGTGTGCCATTGTACAGATATCAGTTACATGCATCTAAGATTTGTTGAGCCATAATCTAAAGACTTGAAGTCCTGACCTGTATTTATAATAGTGCATTCCAGGATACTCTTATTATTAAGAATTTGATTTTTTTTAATTGAAATATATAAACACTTTAAATAAAGATTTATACTCTTTAGTTTTTGTTCCTTGATTTTACATAGTCTTAAAAAAATGAATGTAAATCCCATGCATTGGATGAGTGGCAAGATAAAAATACAGTAAAAGTTGGCACTTTACCAACCAGAAAGCTCTATAAACTGGCATTTCTGATCTTCATTGAAAGTCCGGTTTATAGTCCGGTTGGCGTGGGGCCTGCCCCAAGCCGCCTCCTGCATCCAAACGCCCTCCCAGAGCCCACACCCCCTTCCGTGCCTCAACCCCCGGCCCCGAGCACCCTCTCGAACCCAAATTCCCTCCCTCTTTGTTGACCAGAATTTTTCCACCCCCCCCCCCCATTCTCCCAACATTCGGGATAAAAAGTTTTTTACTGTACCACAAAAACATTTCTGTAATTATTAGCCTTTGTAAAACCGTTTTGGACAACATATGGCCTGAATCATGAGCACTCTTACCTTACCATGCATAATCACAGTGACAGTTGATCCTAAAATTATTCCAGTTCATTGTAAAATTTGGCTATAACCTTTAACTCATTCTGTGGTTGTAGATTTCATAGGTTTGACTAAGCACTGCATGTGATAAATCCTTTTATTTGTTCTGAAATCACCTGCCATTTTAAGTGACCATCCCTTTACATCCTTGTACTTATGAAACATTACAAATAGGAGTTTTCACTATGTCCTTCATAATCTTAAATATCTTTTCCTTTCTAAAAAGATAAAAATCAGAGGTATGATAGCCCATCATTTTTGTCATCTTGCTGTATATTGGGCAAATAATTATTACAAACAAATGCATAAGTAGCACAGGCTTTATTTTGGTGGGGAAAATTTAAGTGGTCACTGTAACAGATTTTGGTGACATTTAATTATTATCTCAATATTGGCAGTGGAATCAGTTGCAGGGAGCAACAAACTTGGCAAATATTAGGCCTTTTAAGTTGTTCTCTGAAATTCTGTGCCAAGTCCGTTGTGAGAGTAAGTGTGGTATTTCAAACAAGACTAGTTTAATATAGGATATTATCTTTTTGTTTCATTTCATAGGTACAAGAGCTGACCAAAGAGTGGACAAACAAGTGGAATGAAACCCAAAATATTCTAAAAGTAAGGATCAGTTAAATGCACCATTTTCTCATTTGACATTTAAAGAAAAAATTGCATTTCTGCAAGTTTACTTAAAAATAGGGTTCCGGAGTTAACCATTCTATTATATTTTTAAATTTTGCGTTACCAAAAAAAAGTATGTGTGTGAACCTCACTCTGATTTGACTATTTGGGGGGAGGGATAGCTCAGTGGTTTGAGCATTGGTCTGCTAAACCCAGGGTTGTGAGCTCAATCCTTGAGGGGGGCCACTTAGGGATCTGGGGCAAAATCAGTACTTGGTCCTGCTAGTGAAGGCAGGGGACTGGACTCGATGACCTTTCAGGGTCCCTTCCAGTTCTATGAGATAGGTATATCTCCATAAATTATTTTGAAAATAGCTTTTTGAGTAAAAATTCATGAATTTTTATGTTTTCAAATAAAATGTAATAGGTCTACAGCACAACCTGTTCCATTTTCTTACTGGTGCTGGATCATTTCCATCTTGGACTCTGCCAAAAGGGAGATCCATTTTGAATATTTCAAACATTTAATCTGCTTTTACTGAGTTCTCTGTGAAAACAAATCTGAAGAGAAACCGCCTTCTGCGTTTCCCTGTCCTTTGTGTGATGCTCTCCCATGGCAGTCGGTTGCACCATTACTATATATATTATGTTAGTGGATACTGAGACAGTTTTTGGAATTTCTGAATGGCTAAGTTTAGGTTCCAGATTTGCTTTTTAGCTTTATTTCAGTATTAGTGTGGTAGTGTTCAGCAGCAATTGTTGAAAGATTTCCTTCCGATCTATGCTACCATTATATCCAATCTTAGACTATCCAATAAATCCTTGTTCACAGTTTTTATGCTCCCCCTTATGTGTGCTGCTGCCAGCTTGTGTAATGACTGGCCATCTAGATTTGCATGAAAACATTAGGGAGAAAGTGGCACGATTATTTAACAGCATGCCCACTAAGAAAAGGCACATCTGTTCCCCTCACTCTTATTCTAAAATATCTTATAAAATTGGAAGAGACTTTCAAGGGGACTTGTGCTTCTGAATCACTTAAGTGCTTTTGAAAACACCACCCAGAATAGTTGTTCTGCGTGTAAACTTTTGTTACAAATTCTGTTTATAATCAGAGTTGCCAAGCCTTAATCTAAATCTCTTGCCTCATTCTGCCTACATAGATTTTTCTAGTACTAGTTGACTATTGATGAGTGACACATTGAGTTGCTATTTTTAACAGACTAACTTTCTGATGTTACCAGTCCAAAGTGTAAGAATCTCTTTCCACTTGATCTCCCACACAATACAACATAGCATTTCTTGCCGAACACCTTTAGTTGATTGATTAAATTAAATCTTAAAATTTCAGTCTAGTACTTGTTTAGTCCTACCTACATACATATGTTGAATTGCACAGTTAGTGATGAGTTCTGAAAATAACACAAGCAAACAATTGAAGAGGAGATCCCAGAATTCTATCTTATGACCCTGATTTGAGACTTTTTTTTTCTTATTGATTTTGCTATGCATCACTTTTTGATTCCTTTACTTCAGTATTTCATAATTCAATCCTGGACCTTTAACTCATTATATGATTTACAAATAACTTACTGTATCCATGCTTCAGAATAAAACACAGGTAATTTGGAGTGCAGCACAGAATTGGAAACTGCCCGGCAGATGGTATGACAAAATGGACTAATTTTGTTTAATGTCTGTCTAGAAATTGAACTGGGCCTTCATATTTGCATATTCCTCAGACTTTTGTTCCAATTTTTCCACTGTTAGGTTTCTCCGTGGTATCCTACACAGAGCTCTGTGTAAGCTTGAAAGTTTGTCCCTCTCACCAACAGAAGTTGGTCCCATACAAGACATTACCTCACCCATCTTGTCTCTCTAATTTGACTAGAGGCAATTATTAAAATACTCCTGTCCCTGGAAAAATGGAAATCTATAAAAAGATTTGCTGGTTTATCTGCTGTGTTTTACACCACTTTAATAAATAAATAAATAAATTTTTCAGTAATATTAATATTAAAGATATTCATGTGTATTGGGGAAAAATGAATTTGAAATTTATTTTTAAAAACTATGGGCCAAAATAAAAAAAACAAATTAGAACACCTCATATATGGGCTTTAGAACCTTCAGTGGCTCCCCACCAAATCGCAGGTCCAATTCAAAGTTCTGATCCTAATCTACAAAGCCCTGAATAGGCTGGGACCTGGGAATATTAGAGTTTTCCCACAAACAGTCCACCCATACATACAACTGCAGATTAAAAAACTATTGAATGGAATGTTGATAGTAAAAGGTCCTAAGTACAGAATTCACTACCAAAAGAGATTAGAATGGGCCCAAATCTTACCATATTTGGTGCATGTTATAGAACCCTATTTCTTCTCAGGCCTTCCCCATTATGCCAGAGCTGAATTTTCAGGTATTCCTCCAAAGCTTTTCTCTATCTTCTATAGTACAGTGATTCTCGAACTGTGGTTTACTGTGTATTTCGGGTAATCTTTGGAGTTGATTTTGTCACAATAGTGAAGCATTTGTTTGTTGTCAAGCAGAAATGTTTCCTGCTCTATAGATGTAGCCCTGGACCCTTCTGGACTTCCAGTTCCCAAAGGTTCTTTTTGAGGGTGCAGAGAATTCAGTACTCCTTTATATTCTTTGCAGCTGCTTATTGTATGTCTTTATTAGCTGTCCTTTTGATGTAAATTCAGACGTGATCAACTTTGCCAGTGAAACTTGCAAATGTATAAGACAGCAGAATCAACCTACCACACAACAATCCAGCACCAAGTATGGCTTTGGCATCTCCCACAGTGCCCCAGCTGCGCCCCTTTACCAGGTGTATTTTTCTGCCCTGTGTTCTTCTCAGGTAGGGTTCTAGCTTTTGCCTAGAGACATCAGCGGGCTCACCCCTCTATCATTCCTCAGTCTTCAGCCCTCTCCACCCTCTGGCTTCACCTCTCTGGCTCAGAGAGCCAGCTGACCTTTCCCTCTCCTGCTCTTAGCTGTCTGACCAAGGCTCTCTGGCCTCGGGAAGTTTGTGAGTGACCTCCTGACTGCTTTCTGCTGTCAACAGCCTGATCTGGCTCCACTGCTCAACCAGACTCTCACCACTCCCTCATTCAGGAGCGTACTCTCCCTGAAGCTCCCAGCCCATATCTGCTCTTCCCCTGAGGTCTCTTTACTCTCATGACGGGACTGTTTTTCTTCTCTTAATTCTGGTTTCTAAACTCTCCTTCTAAGCTCCCTCTCTCTCAGGATTCTGGACTTTTATTTATAGCTGCCAGAGGCAGCCCCACCATCCCCGTCACACCAAACTAGGCACACCTGGACTGGAACAGGAGAGCTGAGCATAATTTCATTTAAGGGGCCAGCTATCCTGTTATGATAACCTATAAAGCACTAAATGTTGTGGGACATACTATATCGAAGGACTTGTCTACATGAACAGTTAGCCCACAGCAAACTGGGGCATGAATCTAAGCCCCGCTAGCCTGTCTCATGCTAACCATTCCTTAGTGTGCTTTGATCTAGTCCTATTTCAAAATGGGGTAGATCAAAGCAAGCTAAGGAACATAACTTAACAGTGGCCACATGAACAGTTAATATGCAGCAGGCTAGTGCAGAGTAGATTCACACTCCAGCTTGCAGTGGACTGACTGTTTATGTAGACAAGCTGTAAGAGACTCTCTGTGATGTATTGCTAACGTTTCAGTCAGCAGGGCATTCGCCATTAAAGCCTTTGGAACTTGTTTCTTCTCCAGGTCTGGAAGAGCCCGTGTTCTTTCATCTTCAGGGTGTAAGGCTCACCTTTTCTCCCTTGCTGGGTGGGGGTTAAGTTTGACTCTTATGTGGACTCTGAGAAAGTCAGTTAACTTATTATGCTTATATTGTTGCTGGGTTATCTGATTTAGTCTGGGGTAACTAGCATGTCTGTTTGTTCGTGTATTTTTAAGAGATTATGGGAGAGCTCAGAATTGGGTAGGACTTTTACTGTAGTTTTGTAAACTCTTGAAGAAATAAAATATTAAAATGTTTGAGAACTGCCTCCTGTAATGTATGAAAAAAAGAAATAATATTGAAAATGTCTCCCAAATCATTATCAAATGTTGGAATAACTTTTTTTGATCTTTTTACCTCTGTTTATAGAATATTAAATGTGGAAAGGGAAACAAAACGGCAATAAAATGTCAGCATTGGGAAGTTAAACTTTCAGAAGTTAGGAACCTCCAAAAACAGAGTTTTCCCCACAGCTTGAACTGGGCTATATTATGTCCTATATATTTTATAGTCCATGTTATTATGGTCATGTATCAATTTATATTTCACAAGAAAAATAGGATTGAAAATGTCACAGCTGTGCAAAAGGCAAAGTTAGAGTTGCAGCGGAAATTTTTTTTTTACAATTTCTTGACTTTTTTGAGAGCTTGAGTTCTTCCCTCCCAACTTTAAAATGTTGCTTTAGTACGGGGTCGGCAATCTTAGGGACACGGCCCATCAGGGTAATCTGCTGGCGGGCTGTGAGACATTTTATTTACAGTGACCGTCCGCAGGCACCGACCCCCGCAGCTCCCAGTGGCTGCGGTTCACTGTTTCCGGCCAATGGGAGCTGCGGGAAGCAGCGGGGCTGCAGGGAGGTGCTGGTCTACACTACAGCTGTAAATCAACGTAAGTTACGCTACTTCAGTTATGTAACTGAACTCGAAAGCAACGTAGGTTGACTTACAGTGGTGTCTACATCACACTGTGTCGACAGGAGATGCTCTCCTACCTACTTACCTTACGCTTCTCGGGGAGCTGGAGTACAGAAGTCGATGGGAGAGCGCTCTGCCATTGACTTTGCGGGTCTTCACCAGACCCACGAAATCGACACCACTGCATCTATCGCAGCAGTTTTGATCTAGGTGTAAATATAGACATGGCCAAAGTCAAGGTCTGTTTTAGCACAAAGGGTCCCAGCAGTTGTCTTGTTTCCGGGAGGGTTGGGTGGTGGTGAGTTGAATCTAGTGTTGAGAAACCTTGTTTACCCTGTGGACTTTTTGAAATTCTCCCACTGCTTCAAGCATTAGGGAAATTGACTGGTGGTAGAGCTTGGTCGCCAAGTCTCCCAATTCTATCACGTCTTATGATACGTGATGTTTTTCTTTAATTCAATTCACCAGAAAGTGGGGCGATGAAATGGAAATCTCAGTGGTTTTTTTTTTTTTTTTAAGTAAGTTCCTAGCTGTTGTTGTGTTTGGGGAGAAAAGCTTCAAAAATGAATCTATAATTCACTGGATTAAAATCGTAAGATTTTTAAAATAATCTCATGGTATTTGGAGGCCTGACTCAAGATTATTGGAGACTGGGGTTGGCAATATTGTAGAACAGTGATGGTAGAATTTAGAAAAATCCTGATGTAGACGCAGCCTAAGGGAACTAGGCAGATTCAACCCAAGGCTTTGCTCCCTCTCCATGGTGCTTCAAGGGAGGATGCCCTGTCAGGGAACACTGGATTTTGGGGATCCCTGCCTCTGGGGAGAGCAGGGGAGAAAAGAACCTGGGCAGGAGCTTCTAGGTAATGTAAGGCCATTGTCCTA
Organism: Chrysemys picta bellii; assembly: GCF_011386835.1. Lineage (NCBI taxonomy): Eukaryota > Metazoa > Chordata > Testudines > Emydidae > Chrysemys > Chrysemys picta. The sequence goes on from NC_088793.1 coordinate 195,505,031, forward strand.
CCTGCTACCTTCCTCCTCCCCCTACTTTCTCAAGTAATGGGGATTAATTGTCCATTCTTTCTTAAACAACATTCATCTGCTGCTTATCCCAAGTTAGGAGGCATGTTTTTCTGATGCTTCCATTGGTAACTGATGGGGGATGGTGCTGGAGTGTTTCCTGGTTCCCTCCCTTTTTAATCCAGTTTTTGGGTGTGTGTGAGTGCTTGATCCTCTTCCTCCCACCCAAGCTAGCTCTACAGAGGTTCCTGGTACTGCGTGCTCCCTGCCCCGTAGTGGCTGAAGCTAACTGGTTTGTAGAAGTAAATTGCTTTTTGCCCTTACATGCTCCACCACCTATTGTTCCAAAGCTGCTGAGCTTGTAAATTTCTGTAACCAAATACCTGTTGTTAACTACTACTCACATATGTCAGTTGCCAAAGGTTGCCAAACTTCGGCACGTTGGGCCCAGTCATCCTGACTACCTCATGTGGACAGGTGCCAGATCAGATGTTTCTTGGGATGGGGGATATAAAGAGTTGGGAGCAGCTAGTCTGGAGACTGATTCTTTCTTCCCTTGATTCTGAGGAAGCCCCTTTGCTGGTAGATTGCAAGGGTTGGAGCCCTAGTAATCAAGAAAAGCTGTGATTGTGTGTTGTGGGGCTGTATTATAGCTGCTACCCGGATTTACACCTGCTGGGAATCTGACAGTATCCTACATGGCAATGGCCTGTAGCATTGGTGAGACATGTGAAAATCCTGTTGGGGTGAGGGAGGATTTAAGAACAGTTTCAGGAGAGAACACCATTGGAGGGGCCATGCTACCATATGGAGGGATTGCATCACAGCTGTGCTGGGCAGATCTCTCAAGATTCATTTGGATCTTGGGTTGTCCAGTGATTTATAGAGCCAAATTCACTGTTCATTATCTGTGATGGAAAGATTAGGAGGAAATTCTACAAATTGGCTTTTAAATAGTTTCCCCATCTCCTTAGGAGCATCTGTTGCCTTTCTGGCATGCTAGCTTCTTGGCATCATTAAATTCTTTCTAGAATGAAAAGCATTAGTTTTGATGCTGAGCCCTGTGGCTTTTCCATTCACTGGCATCCTTGTACTTGAAAACAGCTCACAGTAATTTAGTATTACAATCTGACCTTGTAATCTGGTTGTTAGATTCTGCCCTTGGTCACTTTATCTAATTCAAGGAGAATGTTTTTCATGCCATATTTAATAACCTTATGTATATGTTGTTGGTATTGTGTAAAATGTGGCTTTGAAATCCAAGTAGATTATGTTGATTGCTTAAACCCCATCTGCTTTGTGTCTTCTCCACAAATGTCATCAGCATTGTCAAGAGAAGACTTGCAAATGATGAAACAATGCTCCTTAATATTGGCTGTCATATCTTTAGGTGTCCTGTGTCAACATCTCTTACTACCTTTAGAATTTTGCTTACATCAATGTCAGACTTAAAGGTTTTGACTCTTGCCTGTTCTCGTTCTGAAAAATTAGGATTGTTTGCTCTCCTCTGTACTTTTATTAATGATCAATTCTGAGTTCCATAATTTCTTTAGACATCTTCTAGCTATTAGTGTAACCCATCCCACTGTCAATCTTTGCCTCTCTTCATAGACTTAAATTGATACAAAAGTCTTTTGATTTGGCTGCTGAGTTCTACTAAATATTTTCTCATATTCTTCTAGAGATCATTTCCCTTTCTGGAATCTTATTTTTGTCCACTTGTTTCAAATTTCTTAAATCTTAAATGTGTTCCCTCTTCTCCCTTAACTCTTTAAGTAGCTCCTCAGTTAAAATGCACCCCTTCAACAAATATCCTGTATGCTTACAAAGAGCCTTTGCCTCCATTTAGACCAATAATCAGCGGTCTACTTAACAGACAAGTTGTTCAGACTAATTAGGTTCTTGAAACCACAAGCCATAAAGCTAGCAATATATCTCCCATTTCCAGCTGTTGATGGCAACTCATGATTGCAATGCTTATTTCGTGTTTGAATTACAATAATTGTGACATGTGCACAGTGGGTGTCTTCAGCAATCAAAAAAATAATTTTTAGCACAACTTCCATGAACTGCTAACGTGCTAGGACCCTAATGCACACTGGTCTTAATAGAGTCCTCTAATACATACTTCTTCTTTAAACCTACATAATTATTATATAATCACAAAATCATAAAATGATAAGGCCTTAATTTTGCTTAATGTAATTTCTCGTTCATGTTACTAGTCAATTAAGCAGTATTCACAGAATATTTACAACACTTATTGTGTAAAGCTCCGATCCTACAAACATGTACAGGGGCATAACTTTGTGAGACGTCCCACTGAAGTTAAGTATGTGTTTAAGTGTTTGCAGGATCCAGGTGCTAAGTTGTAAATATTTAGGAGCTGAATGAGCAATGGACATAATGATAGAGTACAGGGCCGGCCCAAGACCAAATGGCACCCCAGGCGAGGAGGATCTTCAGCGCCCCTCCCCCCCATTTGTTAAACTTTTGAATACCTTATTTTTTATTGCATTTGTTGCCCATTTTATGACTTTGATGCACGATTTGCATGCATGATTTATCCCCGTCATATAAGACGATAAATTTACATGCTAGGATCTATAAATCTCTATATATTCATGCCACTTATAAGCCAATAACAAAATTTGTTTCCACTAAGCGTATAGAAACTTTTTAATTTTAAGAATTACTGAAATGTACTAACATGAAGAAATTGAACTGTGCACCAATATTGGGTGGACAAGTATTAAATAGTGTTACTGTAGGTGCCAGCCTCAGAATGACACTGAAGCACTGTGTCAGAGAGATCCAAAGACTGGCCAGTGGCATTTCAAGGGATAAAATAGTAAGCGATGTCAGTTTCTCGTTGGCCATCGTCGACCGAAGGTATGTTTTGATGAGCCTGCGCTTTGAAAAGTTGTGCTCACCATTCACGACTGTGGCCAGCAGCGTGAGCAGAATCCTTAAAGCTATCCACACATTAGGAAAAGTGCCCTTCAGCTTTACATCATGAATGAATTGGAGAACTTGGAATGCAGAGTGCTTCCTGTGTGGCAAAATGTGACTGATGTTGTCCAGTTCAACATAGAGGTCTCTATCATTGGTGTCCGAACACTCCCCATGTGTCAGTGTCCAGTGAAGATCTGTGCAAGTGTTCAGGAGTGTTTTCCTGTCCACCGGCAGTTTACTGAGGTCATAGAAAATTCCCCTGGGTCTTTTTGTAGTGCTTCATTTGTCCAAACCTTTCTTCGATGGATACTTGAGCAGTGTCAACGAGCGAGCAAAAAAACTCCCTCTTGAATTTTATTTCCGAGCTTTCCATCGTCTCATCTCTGGCCTCGTAACCAAACTGTCTTTTCTTCTTCTGAATACGAGTTTCTTGAAGACAGGCTCGCCTCCTAAGTTTTCGCCATTTCTTTGGCAAAAGTGATGGCATCTTCAAGTCCATTGTCTCTTTAGGCCACAACGAAATCAAGGCAGCTTCTCATCAAAGTAGTAGCGGTTGCGATGTCCATCTACTGAGTTTGTAATGCCTTGCTTACAATGTTTACTTGGAACAGAATATCGTGCCAAACCACAGTTGAGACTAGAAGTTTGAAGTCAATGATTTGGTTTGCCAGGCTTTGTGCCTCGTGTCAGATTCCGGCCTCGGCTTTACTTGACTGTGCCAGTTATATCAGGGAGTCGTAAATCTCAGTCACTTGGTACTTCACTGGCCTTATGCTGTCAATGTGGCTCTCACAGCGAATGTCACTTATCGGCTTCACAGTTAGATTTGTAACATTGTCCATGAGGCTCTTCCACCTGATAGTTGATGCTGAAAACAGGACGTATATCCTTTGCAGTACTCTGAAGAGAGATACTGAATCTAAAGAAGATGCTGCTGCATCTCACACAACCAGGTTGAAGGAATGGCAGCCACAAGGCAAGAAGGAAGCTCTTAGATTCAGCACAAGGATCCTTGTGTGGATGCCACTGTTTCTTCCCTTCGTGTTTGGGCCATTGTTGTAGCCTTGAAGCGGCAGTCCAGAAGCTTTATGAATGTTTTGAATGAGAATAAAATAAACAGTTCTGTTAGGCCTTTTCCAGTAGAGCCATCCGCAGAGCAGAAACAGATAAATGTTCCTTTACTTGAATACAGCCATCCTCATTGTCAACAAATCTTACTGCAAATGACATCTTTTCGCTGTGATTAATGTCGGGAGTGCAGTCTATTATTACAGTGTAGTACTTTGCTTTGCCAAGCTGTATCAATATGTTATCAAGCACCTTCCTTGCTATAAGGTTAATCAATTCATTTTGAATTGTTTTGCTACAGTAATGATCCATAGCTTCTTTACAAAGTACTTGACATAGGTTCTCATGCATGATATTGTCGTATTTCCCAAGGAGCTCTACCAAACCAAGGTAATTTACCATTATGTTCACTGAACAACTTATCCGCTGAGTCCCAGAAAGCCAAATTATTCTTTGCAAGGATGCGGGTAATTGAGATCAGATGCTCGAGCATGTTCCTCCAGTGCTGGGTTTCCGCATTAACAATGCGCTGGTTTTCTGCGTCTATGCATTTATTCATCTTGAGCATGGACTCGACCTCCATCCATTTGGAGCCAGCCGTAAAATGGCCGGGTGACTTTCATGTTGCTTCAGAGTATCAGCTAAGTTATGCCAGTAATTGTACTCCGATAATACAGGTAGCAATTTGTCAGTCTTGTAAAATACTTTGCAACAAAAACAGAACACTTTGTCAGTTGCTTTTGAGTAAACTTGCCAACTCACCATTCTTGAGCACGCTTTCACAGTGTAACTTTGAGAAGTGTCGCTTCTGCACATTTACTGGAAACGTCATATCCTCATTTTTGCCCGGCCCATTCAAAATTGTATGATATTGGCAGGGTTTAGGATTGCTGGCCATAAAGCAAGATCTGATGTATCGATCTGTGGTGTGCTGTTTTTCTTACTGCTATTTCTGTCGTCATGCAAGACAGATTCTTCTTTATCGTTTCTGTCCTTTTCACGTAAACCAGATTTTTCTTTGTCATTACTCTCCTTTTCATGTGAGACACATTCTTCATCATCACTCTCCTTTATGCTGCCAGAAAAACTGGACGATTCTCCAACACTTTCCTCACATTTCCATTCCTTATCTTCAGGTAAATCTGCTAATTCCTTAGTCATAGGACTTCCATCATTTATGTTTTTCTTCTCAATTTCTTCTGCACTGGGACAATCACTACTGCCTAAAGCCCGGTCTATGATTAGATATTTTCTCATCTAATTTGCCCCTTGCTGCAAACTAGGTTGCAATTGAGCTTTTCGCTTCCTATACTGAGCTCTTGAATGCTTCTTCGGGGGTATCTTTTGTTTTCTTCGGGTAAAAACAGACTGTATTAGGGAGAGCAAAAGTCTATGTTCCACAATCTTAGAAAGTCATCAAACATTATGTGTTAAATGTGGCAAAAGAAGTAACAGTATTTCATTTATGTTACTGCGTAGGTAGGGGTTCAGTAGATATCTCTAGCATCACTTCAGTTTGTTCTTATCTCTCACTGACTGACTGGTGATGTCCCTCCCCTTATATACCTGCGAGGGCATGGCTGATAACATTCTAGGAGGTTAAAGGAAAATGTAGCTCTCAGAAAATCTGAAAGGTTCCACGAGACTCTACAGTAAAGATCCAGAACATTCTAGAAGGAAGGTTAGTGAAAATGAATCCACATATGGAATACCTGAAACATTTTACTTCAAACATTCTATTTTTCCCTTTTGTCACTAACAACAAAAACAGACCCTGAGCCTGACACCCCCTAGGCCTGGCATCCCAGGCAGTCACCTGGGTTGCCTGCACCTAAACCTGTCCCTGATAGAGTATATTTGTCAGCACACAGATGTTTACATTACTCTATTGACATTTTTTAATACTCAGCTTTTGCATATGTTTGTGTACTTGAAAATAGTATTGGAAGGACTAACTATTACACTTAAACCTTAAATTATTTCTGAAGATTTTTCAGATTGTAGCAATAAATGAATCCAATTACTGTGAAACTGTTCTTTACTCACCTGTGTTGGTTAGTGCACTTTGATTAGCATGTTGAATTTAAAAAAAGTCATATTACTAACATGATCATTCACTCTTAAAAGGACACAATCAACATAAGAATCACTCTATTGCCTGAACATTTTTTTGCCTATATAATTAGCAGAATGTTTTTTTACATTTTTCAATTTGCTTTCTGTCTCTGATAACCAAACTGGCAGTACATAAAGTGTTATTTCCCTTTTATAGACACAGTTTTCTCTGTTTAGATCTTTAACAAAGTAATAGGCTAGGGAAAAATAAGTAAAAATAAGAAAGTATGATAGTACAGCCGTAAAAACTGTCAGGGAGCTTCATGGGCGGGTGCTATACTTGAAGCTTATTTATTTATTTATTTATTTTAAAACAACTAGATGTCAGGGTGATGGGGTTCGTTTTTTCTGTTAGCCAAAAAAATGTGTAATGTTGCACTTATCAAACTACATTTGTATTACAAAGACTGGTAAAGATAGTTTGCATCAAATATAACTTCTTATTTACACATTATAAAATTTTCCCCATCAGTTGCTTTGGAGGCTGCGGGGGGGGGGGGAAAGAGATGTTAGGGTTTTTTTTTAGCTGCTAGCATTTATTTCTCAGTGTCTGTACCTTCTCAGTGATAAAAACCCAACAATTTACCATAGCGTCCCCTTTTTTCTAAAAACCCATTTCAGTGCTTTTTTGTTTTTTGGCACTAGAGGTCACTGTGGATATCAAAATCGCTTTCTGTGGCTGTTTAAGAATGTCGACATGGCAATTACAGTCATGATATTGCAAGCCATTTTACCTTGAAATGTCTGCAAATTAAACATAAGAACATGAGAATGCCAAAACCTTGCTGTAGGGACAAGCCTGATGAATCGCACAAACTGTTTTGATAGAAATGCTGTCTGAACAACAGTTTAAAAACTGGGTAAAATGATTATTTATGTATTCAGGATTATTGCAGCTATTTGTCATCATTTTCATCTATTTTTTTAAATACTGTAAGAGCTAAAAAGTTTGACTAATACCTCTTGAGCTGAAAACTTGAGACAGTATGTATTTACTTTCCACTTACAGTATCTTGTGGTTGGAAATGGCAACGGCACCGATATATATATTTTTCCATTTTGAACTGTTTTTCAAACATTTTTTTTATCTCATCAACTACATCAGCAGGTTTATAATAATACTTTAAATAGTTAAGATATAATCTGGTTTTTTTGCCTACTCCTTCTAATGTTCACTACCTACATCTGGCAGTTGTAACAGAGGTGCTTTCACCAGAGTTGGCTGATAACAATCAATTTTTGCTCATTGTAAACCCTTGTGTAGTACTATTTTTTTTTCTGGTGATGACCTTTAATTCATATTTTTAGCTCTCCATTTTATTAGAAATGTATTCCCTGTATCTGGGAGCGCGCTCTCTCTCTCTTCCCTCCCTCCCCTCCCCCCCCCCCCCCCCCGAGTAGACAGGTTACTGGCTTATCTTTATTTATAAAATCAAGTACTGTGGCTACACACATATTGATCACTTTCATGGGACTTAAAGTTGAGAGAACTTGTGGTCATTAAAGAACACATAATTTTCCTACTCCCCCAAACCTATATAGTTGGACTTGTACTAATGGGGCCTGGTTTTATAGGAGAGACATGAGAAATACCAATATATTTTAAAAACTTGGGCTAAAATAGTTCTGAAGTAGTTGTTCAGTGTGGCATGTATAGAATAGAGGGTTGTGGTATGTGTTTGACCAGCCCAGTATCTATATTGTTCCACTACAAATTATACAGATTTTGATTTTGAATGTTTGGACATAGATTATCCAAAACAGTGTTCTCCTATACCAGCTGGATCTTTGGATGATATCATACCAATGCTTAATGCCTCACCGGATCATCTCACTTGCTTATTGCTTGTACTTATTCATATGTATATGTTAATAAGAGGGGAAATGATATAGTAGATACAAGTATTGTAAAAGAATTAGAAAATCATAAAGGATTCCAATTTTGTTCCTGGAGCACAGCATATTTCCTCCAGGAAAACACTTTCCTCCCTCCTCACTGCACTCAACAATGATTTCTTGGTGCCTTGTCCAGTTTCAACATGGAGTTGCATCTGTGAGGAGGAGGAAAGGGAAATTGGGAACTGATCTACCCGTAGCTCTTTTCCCCAATACAGACGCTACTGAAAGTGGCCCAGCCACCTGGGGAACACTGACTGCAGCAGTCAGAAGTGGATTTCAGAAGTAATAGTTGCCCGATTCCAAGTCTTCCCCTGCTAACTGAATTGACCTTGTTAGGAAAACTCCCTTCTCTTTCCCCTTCAGCTCCCTGCAATGCCTTCTTGGTGCTCAGACCACTTCTAACTTTCCTTTTCTGCTAGATAGTCTAACTCAATGGTGTCTTATGTTTCTGATTGGTTTTCATTTCAGTTTAAAGGGTTTCTTTACGTTAAAACCACCCGGGCTATCAGAGACGCACAGTTGGGAGCAGCAGCTTCTGAACTCACCAGCAGTGGATTAGGGGCAGGATTGGATAAATTAGTTGATTCAGGCTGTGCATTCCAAAGAGGGCCCTCAAGTTTCTGGGAATGTCTGTGCTCCCAAGTGTCTGGTTGCCAGCCTTCTGCTTATGATTGGACTGCTATGTTTGTGGATTATCTAGGCCATGCTTTGCCTTAATCCATCCCTGGGGACTGCATGCATTTTTCAAATGGGGAAGAGAGCTGCTTTTAACATTCCTTTTACAGCCCAGATGCCACTTGTTCAGCAGTTTTTCTGGGGATCTGGATGCTTTTCCATTCATTTTCTTGTGGAAATATGCTAGATTGAAAGCAGAGTAAGCTTCTCATCTACCTTTTTAAAAAATTTTTTAAAGAGAAGCAATAGGCTGCTATCAGAGAGTTTATCTGCTAAAGAAGCAGCAAGTGTTCTGGAGAGAAGCAGAGGAAGGAGGCAAAGTGGAACAGACAATCCCATTTAAACTTGGGTATGGAAGAAAGAAGAAACTTAAACACCAACACTTCAAAAGAAAAATGTAAACATACATTTCCCCCCTCTCTTTTCAAATTAATTATTTCCAGTAATTGTATGGAAATATCTGTTCAGTGAGATTAGTTTAAACTAATGTAGACTACCAGAACCACTTGATTATATTCACATTCCAGGATGTGTTTACTAGTTCAGTAATACATGACTTGGGTAGCTTAAATATATAATGCCGTATTGTACCTAATATGTGTATTAACTAGCAGCTAAGCATATCCTGGACTTGTATTGCAATTCTAATACATTTAGAGATGAGGCTTTGGCCCTATACACTGCTCAAGTACATGAACTAGTTTTATGAGATCTGCTAGAGGATGAATCCACCTTTCAGATTGGCAATACAACCACTATGGCCACTACTGCAGCCTAAGAGTAATCCCAACTGGAGGAAGGGGGGGATTTAGTGGTTAAGGCACTGGATTTAGGAGATCAACATTCAATTTCTGAGTGCCAGAGATTTCCTTTGTGAGTTTGGTCAAGTCACTTAATCTCAGAGGCTCTGTTGCCTGTTTATGAGGAACATAAAATATGTGGTGGGGCCTAGATAGAAACTCCTACTGCCCCTCTCTCTCTACAGGGGATTTTGCCAGTGGACCCTCATAGTCCTGAATCCGCCCCATCAAAGCACCACCATAGGCTAAGGTCTAGGAAACTCCTTTAGAACGTAACTGTGTAGCACATGCTCTCAGTGTGTTGCTCAGTCTCCCTGAGCAGTGAGTGCAACTTCTGCTGGGTTCAGAGCAGGCAGGGAAGGAGGGAGATAAGGACTGAGAGAAGAATTTGAAGCTAACTACTGTAAAAGTGTAATGGTGGCTTTCTAGAATAAGTACATTGGCAAAAGAAATAAAGAAAACCAGTGAAATATTTGCAAAATTTAACTTTTAAGATGTGAAAAACTTAAAATGTTAAAAGTTTTAAAATGTTAATCTTAACCATGAGACTTCCCTTTTATCCTCTCACAATCCACCGCCACATTTACAACTGGCTTAACTCAACGTGTCACTTCTAAATACAAGCTGGAACAGATTGTGTGTTAACTGCTTATGATAAACAATCTATAAAACCATTCAAGGTGAAGGGCCCGTTAACACCCCTAGAATCATAGGAAGGAAAGAAAGGGCGGCGGAAGCAGCTGGGAGGGCAGTTGTAAGTGGGTTATAGATTTATGATAAACCATAAATCCAGTGTCTCTATTCAGTCATGATTTTTAATGTCTAGCAAAGTTATGAATTTAAGCTCCCAGGCTTGTCTTTTGAAAGTGTTGTGCAGGTTTCTTGGAGGATAAGGACTGATAGGTCAATTTATTAAAGCAGTACAACAGTTCAGCTGCATTGGTGCAGCGTTTTAACTGTAGACTTGCCCTGAGTTAGTCCCAGACCTGAAGAACAAATCTGTGTAAGCTTGAAAACTTGTCTCTCTCACCAACAGAAATTGGTCCAGTAAGAAATATTACCTCACCCACCTTGTCTCTCTCTAATATCCTGGGACCAACACAGCTACAACACTTCATACATTGAAATCAGTGGCAGTTTTGTCCGTGCAAAGTCAAAGATCAGACATTTTAACTTATTAAATTGATCCACATAATTATAGGAACGAAGACCAAATTTCCTGAGTAATGATTTGTATCTGTTAAAGGTTTATAATGGAAGTGCTCACAGAACGTAACTTGCTGTGGCACTTTCTGGGTGTCACTAGGATAATGGTAGTTTCTATGTGTTAATAAACAGCTGTAATTCTATGGCCTCCAGATTTTGGGAGAGAAACAATAAATAATGGAAAAGGTAAGCTGACCTTATAAGGTGTATAACTGGTCCTGTAATTCCAGTATTCTTGAAAGGAATAGCATCATTAATTTCCCATCATTTTAGCTTCACTATGCCAGTACTCGCTCATTTGGACAGTTCTGCATTCTGCATCTGGCTTTTTAATTGACATTCATTTCACAGAGCTGTTGATGCCTGCGTGGGCTGCTGCCGCAGCACCTGCATTTCACAGTAAGCCGTTCACAACAATTTTCTGATCTTGGTAGCTGCAGAATCTTTAATGGGTTTTCTTGATTGATGAGGGTGATATGGCCTAGAGCACTAAGACAGAGAAAAATCTGATTAGGAAGTTTCTTCTCAGTTGAGGCTTTCTTTGTGGCTTTGAATAGTGGAAGTTAGTTTCTTCCAGAAGAGCAAAGTATGTTTATTGTACCTCTTTTTACAATGAAATTGAATCCACTAGTGAGAGAGGATAGCTTTATTGCTTTGCACTGTTGTTTGGGAGGGGAGGATTTGGTGGTGATTTTGTTGTTTTATGAGAGACTCATTACATATGTATGTAAACATCAAAATTCATAGTGAAGGATTATATAGTTTTAATATTTCTTTTTAAAGGGCAAATTTTCTTTAATTTTCCAAAACGTTCTAATAAAAGCACATTATAGCACATCATTCAGAGTACTGGGTTCTTAGATTACAAAATACTCACTATAGCATTAGTGATGTGTTCCCTATTCAGTACAAAAGATAGCAGCAAGCTTCTAACAAAGGTTTGCTATGGTTGGCAATTTAAATGCGCAAAGGCAGAAAATTCAGAATTACTGTTATTCTGGGAACAAGAACTCAGTTTCAGTGAACATATAGAAGTAGGACATAAACTTGATGGAATATATGCAGTATTATGCAATATAGACAAAGAGTCTTTAACCGACACGGGTAATGAGGAAAGCAGCTTCTTTGGTACAAGACACAGTGAATCAGTTTCTTCCTTTTTAATGGGTGCCTTGTCATTTTAATGGGAATCTCAAATTTGTCAAAGTCATTTTCTTGGAACGGTTTTTGGCTGTAATTGTCTTGTCAATCACAATTAGACACAACTGAATTTCTTGCAAGTGCTGCTTTTGTCTTGACTAGTCTAGCTAAATGATTGCAAGGACATTAATTTTCTCACATTTTTGAGGTAAGATGGTTGTTGCGGTCCTGGCTCTCTTGCTATGACAATGTCTGTCTGATTTCTCCTCCTGGATGTCCTGTCACCAACTCAAACTCAACGGGTGAGATATTGAACTTGTCATCTCCCCTTTTCATTTCTTTAGAACCATTGCCAATAAATCCATTGTCCTTCTATTCACCTATGCTCACAACCTTTGGTGACTTGTCTAGTTCCACCTCTGTCCTTCCCTCCCCACATCCAAGCTGTCGCTGGATCACGTCAGTGCTAAATGCTCTCTCACATTCAGCTGGGGCAATGAGAATTGTAGCTACTGTTGTTTTAGTTTTCTTACAGTCCTTGCCTTTGCAGTCCTTGTATTCTGAACCCTTGTATTGACAGTTCTGCTAATATTGAAGGGCTTGCAGAGACTTACGTCCTCACAGAGTATGTCATAAGTAGGAGGCCAGCTCTTCAGATGCTAGTAGCTCATGGCATTGTCCACTTCTGAATATTCAGGGGTGTAAACATGAACATCACAGGCTGGGTTGCAGAAGACCCTTGTGAACATCAGCTTTGTTTCCAAGCTGTTTTTCAAACTCCTGGAAAACTGTCACACAAGAATTTGTGCATATCTTCAAAGATGCAATGCAGTATGCCCAAAATACAGAGAGTCATCTGTTCTGCATTATTCAGCATATGGTCTTGATGGGTTACCCATTGCTGCAAATACACAAATCTGCATGGATATCTAGCTGTGAGTGTTCTGGTAATGTTATGTGATTTCTCTGCAGCTGTCCTAATAGCTCTCTAAGTTTGATTGACATGATTGCTATGTTATGCAGGAACTCAGAGGTTCAAGATGTTTTTCAGGTCATTATATTTGGTATTTGGTTTTCTTGGTCTGTGGAGGCTTCACTGAAATGTTCCAGAGCTGGCAGCTGCGCCACAACACCATCCAGAACCGCCTGGTGAAAGCCATCGCGCCACGCCTGGGGGAGATCTCCGTGAACTGCACCATCCCCAGTACCGACAGCCAGTTACGACCTGACGTGGTCATCACCAACGAGGCCCAGAAAAGGGTCATCCTCGTCAACATCACGGTCTCCTTTGAGAACCGGACTCCGGTATTTTGCGAAGCCTGAGCTCGTAAGCTGGAAAAGTACGCCCCCCTGGCTGACACCCTGAGAGCGAAAGGCTATGAGGTGCAGATGGACGCCCTGATTGTCGGAGCCCTGGGCACCTGGGACCCCTGCAATGAGCGTGTGCTGCGGACCTGCGGGATCGGTCGACGCTATGCACGTCTCATGTGGCGCCTCATGGTCTCAGATGCCATCCGATGGTCCAGGGACATCTACATCGAGCACATCACCGGCCACCGACAGTACCAGGAGGCGTGAGCCAGAGTGACATCGTTCTCCCACTACGAGAAAGGGACCAAGTGACCTTCTCCGTTGGATCATATGAACTGGAACCATAAACTCCCTAAACATTAACTCTCACCAAATGAGGGTCAATCCATCCTCCTCATCATATCCACTCATTATACTCTACACCCGAACACAATCACTCTATGAACTTCATACCCTCATCTCAATGTCTGTACTTTGACCCGGCAACCTTTTACCCCCAATCGGGGATATTGCAGATTATGTATTCCTCATGCCACCTGATCTTAAGCCAACCTTTGCACCCTCGATAATCTGTATGTTATTCCCTGATAACCAGAAACTTCTATGCTCAAACTCTGTTCACAATTTTTTTAACATCATCTTAATAAAATTTTAAAGTCCAGACAACCTTGATTGATAGCTGACTTGATCCCACCCAGAAGAGATCAAAGATCTTGTCAGTGGTGATCATCTGATCCACTGGAGTCTGGGCTCAGCGTGAATTCATTCTTATCCTTGGAAGACAAGTTATAGAGGGCCTATAAATTATCAAAGAACTCCTGCAGTTGATTCATTCCAGTGAAGTTTCTGGCTGCTCTCCACAGTAAATTCCAGCCTGTGAGAGTAGCTGTACTAGACTGAGTTCTGGTTAGACAGTTAAGAGGCAGAGAGTTATTCTGGATTTCCTACCCTCCCTCCCCCCTCCACCCCCCCCCCCCGCTCCAATTATCATGGGTGCTCTTTTTGATGCAAAAGAGATCCAGTTGTTTTGCAGGAGGTTTTCAGCATAGCAGTTGTGACTTCAGATAATTCCCGTAGCTGAACAGTCAGTCAGATGAATAGCTTACCCATGAATGATGGTGAGCTTTCTCGTCACAGCTCGAAGGTATGTGAACAAGACTCGGAGCTTACTTGAAGTTGTGGACTTATCTATCATCGGAGTTTAACCGTCTTCTCCTCTATATATTTGACACTTCTTTTCATTTCTGCAGAAACCTAGTCCTTGATGACTGGACACACTCTTAGTGAAGAATTTGTTCATGTTGAGTTCATTCGATTCCTGCACATCAGTGTTTGTGGGGAAAATTTGCAAAAGCCCTCTGATATTTGACAATTTTATATGCTGTATGAAAGAAGGATTTTTTTTCTGTTAGACACATACTCTGGGCCCGCAAATTTTCAGACGTGTTTGCTTGCCTCTTAGATTTTTTTGCTTTGTTTTTTGTTTTTAGCCACAACAAATGCTTTGCTTTTGAAGGGATGCGCTGACTCGGGCTTGTTTTCACCAAATGAAGATACTTCCATTTGCCTACTCCATAAACACAGATACAGATTCAGTTCCTGAATTCTTCACTTTTGTATGTGTATTTCATCTCAACTTCTTAGCCTTTGCAATGATCCAGAGGGGTGTTCAAATTTCTTCTTCAGGCATTGGCTAAGAATCCAGCTGTCAAGAGGTGATGCTGCGTGGAACAATGTCCACATCGAGCTGCGTGGAGGAATTTGGGCTGGGCTGGTACTCAACGGCGCTTACTCTCTCACTCAAACTCCTTGCAAGATTCTGTCTTCTGCTGTTTTCTTATCTTGTTGTCACTCTCACAAACTCCATGGCTGAACTTTCCTAAAGAATAAAGGAAATTGCTACACAAAGAGAAGTTAATTTAAAAATAAATAGGTATTTACTGATTCAACTCTCCTCCCAGCAGCAGGTTCTTCTGAGCTAGCACTACTATATTTCCAAGAGCCACCTAGGCAGAAAAAACTTGGGATCATGGGTCCTCTACTAAGGTACACTGGAATCTCTACCTTGTGGACCTGCACTGTGGTGGGGTGGACCGACCCTCCACTTTCTGGGCTACTTTTTGTTCGGGGAAGCTGCAGCTCCTCCCTGACCACAAGAGGTACTGAGCTGGTGTTGCTGTAATAGCTCCTTGGGTCTGCTTCTCCTCTGATGGCTGCTGATGCTGCTGCTTCTCTCTGTCTGGAGGTCAGGAGTAGAGGAAATACTCTGGCAGCTCCAGCTGCTCCCTTGTGAGCAGCTGCCCCTTCTGCAGTTGTACTAGTCCCCTCTGCTGCTGGCTGCTAGCACAGTGGAGGGTAGCAGCAGGCCTGGGCAGGAGCTTCTATGCCCAAGGACAGGCATCTTCCATTTGGAAGATTGGTATCAGCGCCACTGATCATTCAAAGCCAGCGGTGCCAGTGTGTGGTGGAACAAGATGGCAGCAGCCTCAGAGAATTGCCTTTAAGGTGTATGGAACCAATCTGATTGGAGTCCTGGACTAAGGCACTGACAGTAACAGGCAGGTCTCTCCTGACTTCTAAGCTGCACTCAGAGTGAAGATCCTTTGTGGAATCTGGGGACCCTACATCTTGAAGAATATAAATTTCCAAGTAAGGATGGATAAATCTGCCTATTCCTAACCATGCTTCCTTCAAAGGAAACCCTATCAAAAGGTGCAAGATCAGCTATCTCAATGTTAAAATGAAAAGCCCCAGAAGCTGCCCTACTGAAGCATGAGAGATTGGTGCACTGGAAACTACATCATATCACTGACAACACAACTATATTATAGCAGCCTCCGAAGTGACATTGTTTTTAAAAAAGAATCAGGGGAGAACCAAAACTTGAAAAGCAATGCGAATGTTACATAGCAATATGTTTTGTCATAATTTAATTGTTAATTACAGACTTAAGAATGTTCTTTGTCCTGATAAATCTAACTAGACTTTTTATTACAGTCATCCAGAAAAAGATTTAATTGAGTTGGGGTGAGAAGGGAAGCAAAGAGATGTGGTTATATTTCTTGATGTCCAAATAGGTCGGACAAATAATTGCATATTGGTTGTAGGGGAAAATGCAAACATCTTCTCTCTGCCTTAATAAGTGCTGTATATCCTGGTCACATTCATCAGCTCACTTACATGGAGAAACTTTTCCATTGGGAATTGGAGCTGACAATGTGGTATGTGCGAAATTTCAAACCCTTCAAACGTTTTCTCTCAGTTTTTTCCTAATCGTGTTCCTATTGGTAAAGTCCTTTCTTGACTCTTGCCAGAGCTGAGAACAAATATATTATACTTCTGGGAAACTGGGAATCCAGCTATCCAGTGAGTACAGCATTTCATACATTGAGAACAAAAAGGCCTGTATTTTCAGTGTTTATCTTTGGCAGAACTGGTAGCCCCACCTATAGTTAAGGTTGTCCAACCCTTCCTACTATAAACCCCTGTTCTCAGTTGCTTATGTCTTTGCAACAGTAGCTCACTCTGATTTATTTTGAAGCTTTCAGCTAAAGTAGTTTAGCCAAGAATGTATTCAGAGAAGAATATATTATTTTGTGCATGTTAAAAACAAAACAACAAAGCATAGAGAAGCCCTGGGCTTCCAATTGGAACAGTGACTTGCTGTTTGGGTGGGGGAGGAGGGGAGAATGGGCTGGAGAGGTCACCCCGGTGTCAGGGGTGTGTCTCTTGCTATCCCTGCAAAAAAATTGCCAAATTCAACCAATTTATAAGACAACCCCCCTCATCCCACAGAAAAATTTGCACACACTCAGCAGAGACTTAATAGAGTTTAACTAAATTATCCAAAGATTCCATCTGCACTGAGCATGTTCCAGCACAGGGCTGCAGGGCTCTTCCTGGCTGCCTGGGGTCGCTGTGGCAATGGGCACCAGAAGTGAGAGCAAGGAGATTCTCTCCTGTGCGCTCAATGCTCCCGGTGCTGGCACCAAGGCAGTGTGTGTGCAGGAGGAAGCATGTGTTCCAAATACACATGGCTAAGAAATGGGGGAAAGAGGGGTTTTCATGGGTGGGAGGTGAGGGGGAAGTAAAAGGGGAGGTGGGCAGGAGGTGGGGAATGTGGAGGTTAGATAAGAGCCGAGGAGGACAGAGAGGCTGGGGCACAGAAGCAGAATGGTGTGAAGCTGTTGGAACATGCTCCCCTCCAAAACTGGGCATTGAACCCATGAGTTCTGAGTTTGTACATTTCTTTGCTGTCAGCAAATAACGGTGCTACCAACTGGGAAAATGAGTGTCTCTTCCCCCGCTAGTCACTGGTCCACATAAAAGATGCCTGTGCACTGTTTCTGCCAGTCAGTCTATTAGATTAAGTGGTAGAGGTCTGTGTTGTGGATCCAAAGGTCCAGACACTGGTGCTGATCCAAACTGGGGGTCAATATTATTCCACAAGACAGAATTTGTTTTCAGTTTTGTTTAAATTAGGAAATTGCATTGAAAAAACTACATTAAAAGAATGTTAAGGTTGCAAAGTCCATTTCTTAAGTTAGAAAAAGCCATAATTAAATTTCCAATGCAACCTTAATTTGCCTCCCTTTTGCTCTGCGGTATAATCCAGTCTTTAATGACATGATCACATACTATTTTTTCATCAGGACCTTTGGCTCATTCAGTGCACAGGCTGGACTGTGCTCTTGGAATGAATTGGAGTTGGGTAGTGAATGAGGCTGTTGTCAGTAGGACCACTGCCTTATTAGTTGGAGAAATTGGAAGGTGTGTAGTGAATGAGGCTGGCGATTGCAGAAAGAGAAAGGATAGTCTTCAGGTTAAGGAAGTTGAATTGCCACCGTTCCGAATTGGATTCTATCCCTGCTTCTGCCACAGATTTCCTAGGTGGTAAGAACAAGTCACTTAAACCAAAATTTTCAGTTGGCCACTGTTTGTGTGTTCTGCATTTTCCAAGTATCTTGAGTCATCTGGGGCCAAGTTTGCAGAAGTGCTGAACGCTCATGACTGCAACTGAAGTCTATCGCTACTGTGGTTTGCATAAATAAAGTGCTGTACAATTAATAAGTATTCTGAAAAATCAGTCCCCAGGTTTCACAAATTGGGCACTCAGAATTAGTGAATACTTTTGATAGTTTTGCCCTTAACTGCTCTGTGCCTCCATTTCCCATCTGTAAAATGGGGATAGCAATAGACCCCTACCTTACAGGGATGTTGTAAAGATAAATTCATTGTTTGTTTCACTCTTGGAGATAATAAAGTGGAAATATCCATGAATAAATTATTAACTTTGTATTTAGTGCAAGTTTTGAAAGATGTGCAGTAAATAACACCTGGGGCCACACAATGAATGGCGATTTAAAAAAAGGAAATCGGAATGTACCCATTCACTGAACACTGTCCATTCTGTGCACTGAATGAGGCAGGAGTCCTGTGGAAAAATGTGATTATGCAATTAAAGACTATTATAATGCATAGGCACAAGGGGCAGACTTAAGGTTGCACAGGTATTTTTGAACCTTTCAGCGATTAACTTTGCAACTTTGGCATTCTATTGATGTTGGGGTTTTTAAATGTAAATTATTTTTATTACAGCCAAAACTGCAGAACCTAGCAGAAGTCATAGTCCTATTGTGCTAGGTGCTTTACATATGCTTAGCAGGAGGCAGTCCTTGCCCTGAATAGCCTACAATCTAAATAGACCAGGCAAGCAAAAGGTAGGACAAAGGAAGCATCCTATAGGTTGAAAAGTGACTTCTGGCAGATTTAGGGCTTTGTTTCAGCCATGCAGGAAGACAGACAAGATGCAAGGGATGCAGTTTAATTAGGCCATAACTTTATTAACGTATCTGGGAAATACTTAGCAATAAATTGTACAGTGCAGGTCATTCTTTCCTGAATCATTTCCACATATTTGAGAGTGCTGCCATTATCCCTGCCTCTCTGGTCCCAGCCTGGCTGGGAGCCTACCACCCTCTCTTTGTGTGTGGGTTAAGGGCCTTTCCCCAAATCCAGTTTATCAGGGCCCCTTACCCCTATGGAACAAGTACCCGTACTAAATATTTGCCTCAAAGAGGTTCCAGGTTGGCTGTCTCCTCACCCTTGACTGGGTTTCCAGGTAATTAAATATTCCCTACTGAATATCGGCCAAAAATATCTGCTCCCCACCACAGTTTGTACCCCCATCACCCGTAAAAACATGGGTACCCCATATGATATTTTCTGATGGGTGATTATTCATTCTCCCTGTTCACTTACAAATTTAGCCCCTTTTTGATTTACACACCTTCTGGCTTTGTAAACCTGTGGAGGCCTGGCAGCTCCCCACCATGCTCTCTGCTACAGTATTTCACAATAATTTATAATCACTCCAGGAAGAGGTCCTGGATCTGCTCCAAATCTTTTTGTCCTGATTTTGTTATAAAATTGCAAATCATTCCCATCCAGGTGAACAATAATCAGATCGGGTGGCTATTCTCTAGCTGCCATAGAGTGTAAGGGGCATCAGCTAGTCCCAGAGCATGCCCCTCCTTTTATGCCAACTCAGGGTTGCCTCATCCCAAGGCCCAGGTGTGAACCTTCAGGTAAATAGGCCACCTGCCTGTGGGCTCAGTGCACAATATTGTGTTCACAGATCAACATACCACCTTGCCTGACAGGATTGCTTCCTTTCTATTAGAAAATGTTAAGTTTAAAGCATCCTGGGTGTCCTGGAAGGGTTGGAATTTAAGCAGCAGTATTAGGCTTCATTTGTTGCTGTCAGTGGTTTTTACTTGCAAGTCATGAAAAATAGCTGAAAAACTTTACATCCAACTTCCTTTCCCTCCTGTGAATTTTTATGCCACTTTCATTTACGTAGTGGATGTGTTTTACATTTCATGCGGAAGCAATGGCTGGGTCAGCGAAACGGGGGTCGGCCGCTGGGGCTGGAGCAGAAATTTTTTTTTAGATGAATAGTGTGTGTGTGTGTGGGGGTGGGGGGGGGGGCATGTTCCTGCTTGCCCCCCCCCTTGTGCATGTCCCTGTGTAAGCATAAAACTTTAGGGCATCCAAGAAGAAAGACTAATCTTGCCTGTTACACTATGCAAACATGTAATTAATGTCACATCCAACTGGTGAACATGACCACTTATTGCATGTTACCCAGTGGAAGATAGTAGGCCCACTTGGAAGGCAACAAAAAGCTAGTTGTCAGTACAGCTGGGTGGTAATGGCTTTTCCACCCAGTGAGAATTCGAGATTTTGAAATTTTTTCCTATCCCAAATAGGTCCAAAAGGCAAACATCTAATCAATAATCTGAAATAATTCAGTTTGGGTGAATATATTTGTTTCAGTTTCAACATTTTCACCTTTTTAATTTATTTATTTATTTATTTATTTTTACTATAAATTAATTTTAATGTCAAAACAGTTGTTTTGGACTGAAAAATGGAACTTTATTTCACAAATGTCAAAATGGTACCTTTTGACAATTTCAGAACTATTTGCAAAAAAAATTTCAAAATTGGAAAACCAACCCTTTCCCTCCAACAGTTTTTGAGATGAAAATTCATCATTTTGAGATGAAAAGTCATTTTGTGAATGACTTCCGTTCCCAACCAAGTCGAATTGTCCACTCCAAAGCTTGGTTCTTGTTTCACAAAGCAGGACAATCTCACCACCACAGAGTGCTGGCAGAGGTAAATAGTCTTCATTCACCGGTTACTGGTTACGAAACTATAAAATGTAAACGTTAAGTACCCTGGCAAAATGCATGAACCAGGTGGCCAGAATCTTGCTTCCAGGTTAGGAAAATGCAACTAAAAGAGGAGCTACGTTGGAACTTTGTTTTGTGAGCAGAATTTCTGCTAAGAAATTTTTAACAATTAAATTCAGAAGTTAAGACCAGGTTTTTCTAAAGTGTTTAGCAGTTTTGCGTGACCAATTTTTTTTTTGGGTGTCCTACGTGAGACACCTTAAAGGGGTCTGATTTTCAGAAAGTTCTGTGAGCACCTGCCCTCTGCGAATCAGGGCCTTATAAGGTGTCTCATGTTGGGCACCCAGAAGTAAAGGAATCCTTAAATTGTTAATTGCTTCTGAAAGTTTCTCTAATCCTGGATGACTATTCAGCAAGTTGCTTTAAAGACAGTAGTTGGAGAGATCTTCATGGTCAATTGATGGCTTCTTGAGGACTGGAAAGACTATTGCATTTTTCAAGGAGTATAACAGGTTTGCTGCTCTGAAGGAAGCATTCATAATTTCTATTAGTAGTGGGCGTAGTTGTTCCTCACTGGCTTTTATTAGCCGGAAGGAGTATGGATCCAAAATGTGTAGGTCATGTTGATATTTGACAAATGTGATGAGGCCAAGACTCTGCCAGGGATCATGGGATGGGTAATGCAATATAGACAGTAATGGAAATTTTCTCTCCTGGTTACTTCCATTCAATTTTAAATTGATCTTTTCAGCAAAGCAAGATGAGAGCTCTTCATAGCAGTCAGTATTTAGTCAGCATCAGTACTAGATACGATGTTTGGACTATGGAGGTCTGGGTTCATTAGTGAGAATATTTCTGCTGACCTTAACATTATGGAATAATACCAGATGATTCATCCACAAACGTAGATTCATTTTGATTTTAAGAGCAGGTTATTCTAAGATGGGGTTCTCAAACTGGGGGTTGTGACCCCTCAGGGAGTCATGAGATTATTATGTGAGGCTCGCGAGTACATGCACGAAACAGAGTGTGACTGCTATAAAATATATAATTTAAATCCAGCATTTTAGAAAATTACACACACCTTTCTGTTGCAATGTAGTGCATTTTCTTCAAAAAGTATTGTAAACATATAATGCAGTGATCATTGTTCCTAATCAAAATATATGTTTGTCTTATCACCACTTTAAGGAAATTGGACTCTGCAGATTGTAGTATCATTCCTGCAGGTTTGTTGTCTTGAGACTGAAAAGGTGGGACTTAGACAACATTAGAGGGCTTGATTGTTCAGCAGCTGAAAAGCTGCATTAAACCACAGACCAATCAGAACACTGAGATTGGCAAAGAAAAAGTAATTTATAATTTAACAGTCAGACACAAAGGTAGGATGGTGCTAGGGGGTGGGTGGGGCGGTGCCCTTGCAGGGGCTATAGCCACCCCACAATTTGCCCCGCCACTACCCCTTCCAGCACAAAGTTCAAATGTTACGTAGAATTAAAAGTGGCATGGTATGGCATTGCCATCCTTACTTCTGCAGTTCTGTGCTGCTGCTGGTCCCGGTGTTGCCTTCAGAGTTGGGTGCCCGGCCAGCAGCCGCCACTCTCTCACCTCCCAGCTCTGAAGGCAGCATCTGCCTCCAGCAGCAGGGCAGAAGTAAATGCTAGCAAAGAGGTGCTAGCAAGTCTGCTGTGAAAAGTGATATTTGTATGTTTGTTAATACCGCTTTTCACAGCCTCCCAGCTAGCTAGCAAGTCTGCTGCGAAGTCTGCGCTAGTAAGTCTGCTGTGAAAAGTGATCTTAACAAACATACAAATATCACTTTTCACAGCAGACTTATCACCCTTTTGCCACCCTTACATCTGCCCTGCTGGTGGTGGCAGCACAGCTTTCAGAGGCACCAGCTCTGAAGGCAGTGCTGGCATCAGCAGCAGTGCAGAAGTAAGGGTGGCAATGAGGTGCTAAGGCTGCTGTGAAAAGTGATATTGACAAAGTTTCTTCGCGCCTCCCCCAGTATTAAAGAGTAGCTATTTTAAAAAAAAACCCTTTTATACTCATAACAATAATTAGATAAAAATGTTTGTCTTAATTTAAAAGCAGTGAGAAAAGGTAAATTCATTCAGTAGGGTTGTAAATTTAGCCTTTAAAATAATGTTAAATGTAAAAAATGTGATTTTAACTTATAAAGCAGTTGCACTTAGCGGTTTGCTGTCTGAAAGGGGTTGCCAATAAAAAAAAGTTTGAGAACCACTAAAGTAACACGTTTCCCCAGAGAATATGTTTTTGGGAGGTATTATTTGTATTCCCATCTTTTGATCTCACTGTATATACCTTATCTCTTATTGCTTTTGTTTGCCCATTGTATTTTATGAATGCCTTTATCTTTCTTGCCGTGAGTCTGTGCTCTTCATTGTCTTCCATAACTGAAGTGAAGGCCCTTCTATCATGATTATAATTCAACATTTGGATTGAGGAACTGTTAATTCTCACATGTTGCTTCTTGTAAACCTCCTAATGTTCTTCTTATCAGATAAATAGAATTACTTTTTGCTTCTCTGGTTTATAGACTTTTGTGTCTTTTCTCATGACTTTTACACTGCGTCTAGTAAAAATTCTAAATTCGATAATGACTGAGTATATTGTATATAGATATACTGTATAATTTATAATTGCATTAGCAATACAACTTAAGTGTGTGCCAGATACTGTATTTTCTGGCGTATAAGACTACTTTTTAACCCAGGAAAATCTTCTCAAAAGTCGGGGGTCGTCTTATACGCCGGGTGTCGTCTTATAGGGTGGGTGCTGAAACTTCCGAGCCGGACTGGAGAATCTGCGGTCGCCGCATATGGTGGGGGGAGCTCAAAAACGGCCGCGGCCGTATCCCCGCCTGATGACGAGGTGAGGGGGCGCCTCACCGGGAAGGTGTAAGTGAAGGGCGGAGCAAGCTGCAGGCGTCCGGGACGCCCGGGGTATGGAAAAAAGAGAGAGAGCGGCGCTGTGCCCAGAAAAACACGCCTCTTTCACCCGTCTGGCCCGCCCTTGTATCCTATTACCGTACCTCCTTCTCTGCCTCTCAGATCTCGCTCCTGAGGACTGCAGTGAAGCGGCGCAGGCGCGCATGTGCGAGATCCGAGAGGCAGAGAAGGAGGTAATAGGATACAAGGGCGGGCCAGACGGGTGAAAGAGGCGTGTTTGCGCTACCGCTCTGATAGTCTTGGAGACAGGGAGGGCTGGGCAGGCAGGGAGAGCTGACCAATCCAAGCAGGCTTTGTATACAACAACCAGCCAATCGCCGGTAAGGTACATCGCTTGCCGTGATTGGCTGGTTGTTGTATACTGGGTACCACATACAGTACAGCACCAGTATCTGTACCTGTTCA
Source organism: Chrysemys picta bellii (assembly GCF_011386835.1). Classification (NCBI taxonomy): domain Eukaryota; kingdom Metazoa; phylum Chordata; order Testudines; family Emydidae; genus Chrysemys; species Chrysemys picta. Next base: position 195,529,277 of record NC_088793.1, read on the forward strand.
TACAGTATAGCACCAGTACATACAGTACAGTATACAAATGTCCAACAGTCAAAACCCCATCATGGCTCCACCAGCAAGAAGAAAGAAATATGAAGCCAGTTTCAAACTTAAAGTTGTAAACTTTGCCATGGAACATAATAACTGCGCTGCTGCAAGACAATATGGAGTAACAGAAAAGATGGTTCGGGACTGGAAAGCAAATGAAAAAGCATTAAAGAGTATGCCAAGGGGTAAGTGTGCATTAAGAAGAGGCACTCCACATTGGCCAGAACTCGAAAAACATGTAGCAGACATGGTGAATGAGCATCGCCAAAACGGTTATGTAGTGACACGAAATAAAATAGATTTGTTTGCACTTCAGTGGGCCAAATCTAACCCAGATCACAGCAACAGATTTAAGGCCACTGTATCCTGATGTACTAGATTCATGGGAAGGCATAATATGCTACTGAGGCAAAAGATGAAAATTGCCCCAAAATTACCTGCAGATCTTGATAGCAAAGTAAATAGTTTCCATCGATACGTAATACAACAGCGCACTAAACATGGCAATGCGTTAAGTAGTATTGGTAATATGGATGAAACTCCAATGAATTTTGATATGGTTGGAAATAAAACTGTCCATCAAAAAGGTGAAAAAACAATTTTAATTAAAACAGGACATGAGAAGTCCAGTTTTACAGTGGTACTAGGATGCACAGCTGATGGCGCCAAACTGAGACCAATGATTATTTTTAAAAGAAAAACAATGCCGAAATTCAAGTTCCCTGTTGGTTGTTTTGTACATGTGAATGAAAAAGGCTGGATGGATGAAGAAGGGGTAAAGCTATGACTTGATAATGTATGGAGCAGGCGACCAGGTGGACTTATTCAAAAATGTAGTCTACTGGTGTGGGATACGTTCAGGGCTCATTTAACTCCCAGCACCAAGCAAATGCTTGCAAGACTAAACACAGATGCGGCAGTTATTCCTGCAGGATTGACATCGTTGGTACAGCCACTGGATGTGTGCCTAAACAAGCCATTTAAAGATCGCATTCAAGAACAGTGGAATGAATGGATGGTTAGCGGCGAAAAGTCATTCACAAAAGGAGGAAACATGCGTGCTCCACAGTTGGATGTTTTGTGCAAGTTTGTCATAAAAGCCTGGAATGATATTGATGCAGAAACAGTAATCAAGTCTTTCAAGAAGTGTGGCATATCAAATTCATTAGATGGTATGGAGGACGACTACTTGTGGCAAGATGAAGAGGAAGCCGAAGCTGAGACCACACCATCTGATATGGAATTCGATCCATACGATGACTGCCTTACAAATGTATCACAAGATGTCATTGATGTACTTATGATATCAGATGACGAACAGGAGGATTTTGAAGGCTTTTAAAGGGAAACTGTCACGCCAGCAAAACCTGTAAAAATACCGTAGCTTGCAGTTATGATGGGCGTTGCTAACTCGCCAGGGACTTGCCCGGCACTTGCTCTCTCTCTCTTGTTTGTTATCTTCCTCCTATCATCATCAGTTCCAGTTTGGTTGACAGCTTAGAAAACAAACAGCATGGCAGCTCCCATGGGTTTATTGTCTTATCCTTCCTTTCAGCTTTAGAGTGAATTAGGAAAAGTTTAATCCACTTGCACTGTTTTATGTTTACATGTTTGATGACAAACAGCCTTATGTTTATAAGTGACAGTTTTCCTGCTAAGTACCTGCATGTCATAAGAATTTGAATTAAAATTACCATATTGAAATCAAATCTGATGTTTTTTAAATTTTTTTTTGGTGTGCGTTGGAAGAGGGGTAGTCTTATACGGCGAGTATATCCCAAACTCTATATTTTAACTGGAAAAGTTGGGGGTCGTCTTATACGCCCAGTCGTCTTATACGCCGGAAAATACGGTACTTTTTTTTCCCAGTGAAATAAACAATTAAGGGCAGAGTCACATACCTGATAGGAGTTTACCCTTCTTGCCCTGAGTGAACCAGGATTACAAAAGGAAAGTATCAAAATCCATAGCCATTTTACACACATAACCAATTACTAATGACATTTGTGCTAGAGTGCCAGTTATTTTATGCTTTGAGTACACAAAATCAAATTGAGAGTTTTAAAGGGCATCTTATTCTGTCCTTGTAATATCTTTGATCATTTGACTTGAGATCAAAAGGAATATATTTTTTGCTATTTGTTGACCTTTAAATAGACTCTTAATTTGCTTTCCCATAAGTGACAACCTGTATTTGATGTCAGTGACCTGGTGAAAATGAGCAAATCATTTCTAGGGAAAAATGTAAGACGATAATGCTCTTATCAACTACCAGAAAAGCCATTATAAACTCTGTTTCCTACACAAAATTAATGCAAAAATCTGTTAAAATTACCACTAAAATATTGTCTCGTAGAACTAAACATTGAAAGCTACATAAAGATGTTAGATTCAGAGTTGCTATTGTGACCCTTTTCACATCATTATGCCTAGGTGAATTGTAGAGAGTCTCAGAACCATGCCTGATCTTAGTAAATGGGCTACAGTATACAGGAGCACTGAGGAGCTTTGAAGATTGAGGTCTTTTTACTTGTGAAGTCAATCTTCAAAACACAAATCTGTATTAACACAAATAAGTAAGTTGCTAAGTTGGAAAGGTAGTCACTGACTTTAAAGGTCAGTTGTTTTCATAGTCCTCTTCCACTTAGTTAATATTTGTAAAGCTTTCTGTAGTGGTGGTTTCTAGCGTTCAATGCTTGTGGCTACAAAGGACGTACATAGGAATTTCCATACTGGATTAGACCTGAGTTCCTTCTAGTCCAGTCTGCAACCTGACAGTGGCCAGCACCAGATGTTTCAGAGGAAGATGCAAGAAACATTCTCATCCCTAATAGTTGGTTTGGTTTAGGCTTTCAAAATTTGTTAGCATTAACTATAAAGCTGCACGTTTATGTTATCCATATAAATGCCCAGTCCCTTTTTGAATCCTGCTATGTGTTCGTCCTCAGAGACATCCTGTGTCAATGAGTTCTGCAATTTAATTGCTCATTGTATGAAAAATATTTCCTTTTATTGGTTTTGAATTTGCCCCCTTTTAGACTCTGATTGATTGATTGTCCCCTTGCTCTGATGAGTAAGGACCTGAGAAATGGTGACACCCTAGCATAAAACCAACTGCCACGTCCCCACCCATACTGGGGCTATGACATGTTGCTGTCATACACTAAGAGCCACGTGCCCACTCCCGCCTCCCCCCAGTTGGAAAGATTGCAGTATTGGGTTAATTTAGCAATTTCTGTGCATTCTGTGAAATCATGGTTTTTATAGGGCCCTGCTTATGAAATGGGAAATACCAATCCCTCTAGAATGGTTTTTAAAACAAAATACCAAAGCTTAGTGCAATTATTTGTTATAAAAAGTATTGTTTTAAAGTTGTCACTACTTTAATTTACAACTGCTGGTGCCAAAACACATTAGAACCCAGTATGCAGTATGTTCTGCCTTTGCAGAGTGGCCTCTGGTATGATCTCAGTCAGCCTCACCTCAGTCCCTGGAAAAATCATGGAGCAGGTCCTCAAGGAATCAATTCTGAAGCACTTAGAGGAGAGGAAAGTGATCAGGAACAGTCAGCATGGATTCACCAAGGGGAAGTTGTGCCTGACTAACCTAATTGCCTTCTATGAGGAGATAACTGGCTCTGTGGATGAGGGGAAAGTAGTGGATGTATTATTCCTTGACTTTAGCAAAGCTTTTGATACGGTCTCCCACAGTATTCTTGCCGCCAAGTTAAAGAAGTATGGGCTGGATGAATGGACTATAAGGTGGATAGAAAGCTGGCTAGATCATCGGGCTCAACGGGTAGTGAGCAATGGCTCCATGTCTAGGTGGCAGCCGGTTTCGAGCGAAGTGCCCCAGGGGTCGGTCCTGGGGCCGGTTTTGTTTAATGTCTTTATTAATGATCTGGAGGATGGTGTGGACTGCACTCTCAGCAAGTTTGCAGATGACACTAAACTGGGAGGCGTGGTAGATACACTAGAGGGTAGGGATCGGATACAGAGGGACCTAGACAAATTAGAGGATTGAGCCAAAAAAAAACCTGATGAGGTTCAACAAGGACAAGTGCAGAGTCCTGCACTTAGGATGGAAGAATCCCATGCACTGTTACAGGCTAGGGACTGAATGGGTAGGAAGCAGTTCTGCAGAAAAGGACCTAGGGGTCACAGTGGACGAGAAGCTGGATATGAGTCAACAGTGTGCTCTTGTTGCCAAGAAGGCTAACGGCATTTTGGGCTGTATAAGTAGGGGCATTGCCAGCAGATCGAGGAATGTGATCGTTCCCCTTTATTCGACATTGGTGAGGCCTCATCTGGAGTACTGTGTCCAGTTTTGGGCCCCACACTACAAGAAGGATGTGGAAAAATTGGAAAGAGTCCAGCGGAAGGCAACAAAAATGATTAGGGGTCTGGAGCACATGACTTATGAGGAGAGGCTGAGGGAACTGGGATTGTTTAGTCTGCAGAAGAGAAGAATGAGGGGAGATTTGATAGCTGCTTTCAACTACCTGAGGAGGGGTTCCAAAGAGGATGGAGCTCAGCTGTTCTCAGTGGTGGCAGATGACAGAACAAGGAGCAATGGTCTCAAGTTGCAGTGGGGGAGGTCTAGGTTGGATATTAGGAAACACTATTTCACTAGGAGGGTGGTGAAGCACTGGAATCCTTTACCTAGGGAGGTGGTGGAATCTCCCTCCTTAAAGGTTTTTAAGGCTCGGCTTGACAAAGCCCTGGCTGGGATGATTTAGTTGGGAATTGGTCCTGCTTTGAGCAGGGGGTTGGACTAGATGATCTCCTGAGGTCCCTTCCAACCCTGATATTCTATGATTCTATGATCTCTGCTGCAGTGACAGATGTGAAAGAAGAACTTTTTAATGGAGAGAAACAGCTCCTCATACCACCTTGCTGAGCCGTACCCTGACGTACATGTTGTTATGGCCCATGTAATCATCTAGTGTCTAGCATTTTTACGGAAAATAAAAGGAAAATTATTTTGGGATTATTGTGCTGTCTTCCTTTTTATTGTCTTTTTTTTTTCTTTCTGGTTTCTTCAAAGGCAGCTCTTGAAATACTTTGTGCTCTAACCACATTGCTCAATTACACATTTTTTAATAAAAATAAATGTTTAGCTGCCTAAATTTTTGAATAAATGATGGTTACTTGTGTCACATATTCTATTTATAACCATACAGATGTAAGTTTCTTGGAATATATAATCACACATCCCAGTTGCATATCACTAGAAGTATATTGCTTGTTTGCTACTAGAAAAAACAATTCACCATTACTTTGCGTTAGGTGTAAAATCCTGTGCAGACTGTAACTATACTCATGACTTAAACAAAGAGAAGATTCCTAAATTTACTGACTTAACCATTTTCATTTATACCCAGTTTAACTTGTAAATCCTCCTTGTATTTAGTGGCATGTTGCTAGCCAGTCATAAAGCCAAACAAGCTGAGTTATAGATCAGTGAAGTTTTATAGCACAAAAGAATGGAATTACTTTTCTGGATGAATTACAAGAACTTTCATTAAAACAATTGAAATATACAAACGAGATAATTCTGTAGACATTCACATTCATATATAGTTTTTAACATTTTAACTTAATTATCAGATATTGTAAACAGAAGCTGAAATCAAGAAACTCTATTCTTTTGTATTTGCATGTTTCAAGTGTTTAAAATTTATCTTTAGAGTTATAAAGTTTGCCTACTTAATTTAAGTTTCTCATTGGGATCTGTAACTCTTACTTTTCTTTCTATATCATTCTTTGTGTTTATCCATATTCACTAGTGCTGTTCATGATTAATTTTTTAAATCGCTTATTACTTACGCAATTAAAAAAAGTAATCGTGCGATCAATCACGCTGTTAACAATAGAATACCATTTATTTTAAATATTTTTGGTGTTTACTACATTTTCAAGTATATTAATTTCAGTTACAACACAGAATACAAAGTGTACAGTGCTCACTTTATATTTATTTTTGATTACAAATATTTGCACTGTAAAAAACAAAAAAATAGTATTTTTTAATTCATCTCATAAGTACTGTAGTGCAGTCTCTTTACCATGAAAGTTGAACTTACAAATGTAGAATTATGGGGAAAAAAAAAGTGCATTCAAAAATAAACACTGTAAAACTTCAGAGCCTACAAGTCCACTCAGTCCTACTTCTTGGTCAGCCAATCACTCAGACAAACAAGATTGGTTACAATTTGTAGGAGATAATGCTGCCTGCTTCTTGTTTACAGTGTCACCTGAAAGTGAGAATAGGCATTTGTATGGCACTGTTGTAGCTGGCATTGCAAGATATTTACGTGCCAGATAAGTTAAAGATTCATATGTCCCTTCATGCTTCAATCACCATTCCAGAGGACATGCTTCCATGCTGATGATGGGTGCTGCTTGATAATGATTCAAAGCAGTGTGGACTTACGCATGTTCATTTTCCTCATCCGAGTCAGATGCCACCAGCAGAAGGTTGATTTTCTTTTTTGGTGGTTCAGGTTCTGTAGTTTCTGCATCAGAGTGTTTTTAAGACTTCTAAAGGCATACTCCACATCTTGTCCCTCTCAGATTTTGGATGGCACTTCAGATTCTTCAACCTTGGGTTGAGAGCTGTAGCTATTTTTTGAAATCTCACACCGGTACCACCTTTGTGTTTTGTCAAATGTGCTGTGAAAGTGTTCTTAAAATGAACATGCGCTGGGTCATCATGCGAGACTGCTGTAACATGAAATATATATGGAATGCAGGTAAAACAGAGCAGGAGACTTACAATTCCGCCCCCCCCCAAAGGAGCACAGTCACAAATTTAATTGACACATTATTTTTTTTAACAAGCATTATCAGCATGGAAGCATGTCCTCTGGAACTGTGGCCGAAGCATGAAGGGGCATACAAATGTTTAGCATATGTGGCATGTAAATACCTTGCAACGCCAGCTACAAGAGTGCCATGTGAACACCTGTTCTCACTTTCAGGTGACATTGTAAACAAGAAGCAGGCAGCAGTATCTCCCATCAATGTAAATAATCTTGTTTGTCTTAGCGATTGGCAGAATAAGAAGTAGGACTGAGTGGACGTGTAGGCTCTAAAGTTTTACACTGTTTTGTTTTTGAGTGCGGTTATGTAACCAAAAAAAATCTGCATTTGTAAATTACGCTTTCACGATAAAGAGATTGCACTTCAGTACTTATGAGGTGAATTGAAAAATGCTATTTATTTTGTTTGTTTTTACAGTGTATATATTTGTAATAAAAAATAATATAAAGTGAGCACTGTGCACTTTGTATTCTGTGTTGTAATATAAATCAATATTGAAAATGTAGACAAACATCCAAAAATATTTAATAAATTTCAATTGGTATTCTATTGTTATAAGTGCATATAATCGCGATTTGTGATTAATTTTTTTGAGTTAATCGCGTGAGTTAACTGACAGTCCTAATATTCACCAAAGAACATTTTCTTTGTATTTGTTTGGTTCTTGTTTAATTAAAAAAGCAAAACACTTCAGCTATTTTAGATAAAACATAAACACTTCTGCAGTATGTAATTACTTTCTCATGTTAGCTTTTAAAATGCTCATTTTGTATAAGGTTAAATTCTAAATTCAGTGTTAAGTGTGTGCTCTCCTTCATCAAAATACCACCACAGATACTCTGTCTTGGAGTTGCATCCCATGTACACCACAAGAGTTAAAAGTGGTGCTAGTGTTAGGATATGATCCAAAGTGCACTGAAGTTGATGGAAAGTCTCCCATTGACTTCAATGGTCTTTGGATCAAAAACCCAGCAAACATCCCAGCTCTTGCCAAGACAAAGTCTATCTCAGAGACATGATGAGAACCAGTCTTACAAACTTGTATATGTGATGTGAAAATTACCTTGGGACAGATCTGTGTGTGTAATCCTTGGCCCCAGTTAACCAATTCCATCTCCACACTACTTGCTCTCCCCTTCATGCTCCATTTCTTGTTCCCATTCTCTCCTCCACATGCACACCCCTTGCTTTGACCCTTTCAAGTTGTGCGTGTGCACTTCTCTTTCCTGAGGGGTTTGATAATGATCTTTAGTTAGTCGGCGTTATGTGCACCCCAGGAGTGCAGGATCAGGCCATGTATTTGTAATGAAGGAAGTTGTTAGAGTAACTTGGTATCTGCTTCTTCTGAAAGATAAGTGCTTTATAAACAGAGGATTAACTTTTCTTACAGTATGGCAAAATAAAGTTTACGTATAATGTGTAGCTTTTAATAGCATTTATTCATTTTCATTTTATGTTCATGGTATTTTTTAACTTTTTTAAAGGCATAGTTATATGACAGACTTTTTAAAGGTTTCACATAGAATATTAAAAGAAATGCAAATGAATTCAAAATTAAGATACACTAACATCATGAAAGCCTAAAAAAGCAAGGAAAACTTTAGCTGACTCTATTCCTGGTCCTTTGTGCTTAAAATTGTAGGGGTTTTAGTTCAGTTTGAAATTGTATAGGAACTCCACTTATCTATAAACAAGAGGCCACTGTTTCACTGACTTTTTTCTCTGCACGCATAGCCTATGTAATTCTTTTTCCTCTGTAATTTATTTATTTATTTTGAAATTAAAGAAACAAACACTGTTTTTAGCAGCCTGGCATTCGTGAGCAGTCCTACAATATGCAGAATGATGGAGACTTTTTTCTTTTCCCAGGAAACAGATTAGTTTCAAGTTTCCAAGAATTTAAAAGGGATCATGTAAAAACATAAATATATATCTGGAGGAAAACCAGTTATGAATTAAGAATTTCTTTTGTGTATAGTTGTGTATGTATTTTTTTTATATGGCGTTAAATGTTAGTGCCAGACCCCAGAAAACTTTCAAATGTGAAGCCAGAATATTATAGCATATTTTTGTTCAAATACACCCAAAGTTTGTTACCACAAGACTCTTCTCTGGTTATGGAGTCTCGTTGACTGCTAATGCAGGGACTTTTGCCATTACATATTTTTATACCAAATTTCTTTAATTTGGAATTATATATTTTTGCATAATTTAAATATAGACATCTGGACAATTTACTCAGCCAATGTAATGTTCTGTTTTATCAGAAATGTCTGTGCAATGTGTTCTCCGAACTATGTGCCAGCAGTTAACCGTTTAATATTTCAATAAAGAATTACGTTTTTGCAGTGGAAAGTGTAATGGAAATTAAGCTGAACTTCTTGGAGTTTATTAAAAGGGCAACGTCATAATTATTTACCATTTTAATATGTGCAGTGCCAATAGCATTAGAAAGTGTGACTAATTGGATGCATCTTATAATACTATACTACTCATTATACTGATCAGGGAATATTTGAAGTGTACTTTGGACCCTCCTCATTTCTTCAAGTGCCTGTACTGTTGGCTTTAAAGAAAACTTATACGAGATATGATTTGCATTTTCCATACAGGTAAAGGTACTAAAACAACGTTTGAATTTCTACCTACACAAACTGCATATTTTCTGGTACACATTTTACATGGTTCAACATGCCTAGCCCAAAGATTCAAACAAGTATTTTAGAACCATACTTTCAAAAAATTTAATGAGTAGATCTTTACTGTGGGATTGGGCCATAAAAGCTTTTACTCTTAGTTAGCACTACAGACTAATATAGTTCTGTGGGAGTGAGTGGGATTCTATTTGGGCACTCACATCTTCCACCGTTATTAAAGAAATTGCAGTTTCAGAATATTTGTTTCTGATCATGGGAGAACAAGAAGGAACCCAGGGCTGCCATTTAAATAAACAACTAAAATCCCATTCTTGTAGCCTTGATTCAGGAAAGTGTTTAAGCATTGCTCAAATTAAGTGTGCTGAAGTGCTGTCTTGAATAGGGATGCTTTACTGAATCTGGGAATTTTCTTGTCAACTGAGCACATTTGATCTGGAAGTTAGTGAGATTCCAAAAAAAAAAATTTTTTTACAAAGTCATTTTTGGGGGTAAAACTACAGCTTATTATACTATTGTTTGATACTTTGTGTTCTACTCTTTGGCCTTTTTGTATTATTTTCAACAGCCTATAAATACAATGATATTTTTTTCTGTTCAGTGATAAGTGAAGAATCGATGCATGCAGTATCTCGGTTTTAAAATTTTAAAAATAGAAACCTCAACTTTTATTCATTTTCAAAATTATAATTTTTGAGTCTTTTCACTCTGTAGTTAGAATAATTGGTTCACAGCTTTTGAAATATGGCTGTACAAATCCAGGTGAATCAAGCCATGAAACAAGCCTAAGCGTTTATTTGCCTCATAAATATGACATGCTTACAGACCTCTGACTTACTTAAAATGAGGATCCTGCCTCCATGGGAACTGATCTTATTGTGACTTGTGGGATGATACAAGGGCTATTTCTATCTGGCTGGCCTTCCTTCTTCTGGTACCTTCCCTTTTCTTGTTGGTTTTCCACAAAGGAGAGGTTGACCTTTGGGTGACAGCATTCCAGTGACCTTGGGGGAGGGGGGGAAGGGGGGGGAGAGGAAGACAGCACTGACGGAGCAGTAGCAGGTCTTGGTACAAAAACGCACCTGATCATTCCTTATGATAGCAAGAGTTAAAAGAAGCTGCCAATAACAGTAGGATTGCTCCCTTGCTGACCCTATCTCCCCTACTCTTGCAAGGGTTGCAGTAGGGAAAGACAACTTTTCTTGTACTGACATAAGCAAAGTGTGTGTATGAGAGAGAGACTACTGCTTCCATTATTTTGAGGTAGTAATGGATAATGATCCTTGTTTACAACATCCTCAGGATGAAAATGATCGCTACATTTGGGGGTTAGAAAATTTCTCTCTCCAACTTCCATCTCCACATCCACTCACAGCACACTGATCAAGCTAGAAGGGAATTTCCACTTTTCTCTATAGCAGGGGTAGGCAACCTATGGCACACGTGCCGAAGGCGGCACGCAAGCTGATTTTTCAGTGGCACTCACACGGCCCGGGTCCTGGCCACCGGTCCGGGGGGGCTGTGCATTTTAATTTAATTTTAAATGAAGCTTCTTAAACATTTTAAAAACCTTATTTACTTTACATAAAACAATAGTTTAGTTATATACTATAGACTTATAGAAAGAGACCTTCTAAAAACATTAATATGTATTACTGGCACATGAAACCTTAAATCAGAGTGAATAAATTAAGACTTGGCACACCACTTCTGAAAGGTTGCCGACCCCTGCTCTATAGTACTGTGTAGGGCTCACCTCTCATCTTGGTTCCAGTGCCCAAGGGGTCCCTGTTTGCCAGGAGGAGCAATTGCAGGGAAAGCTCTGCTCAGTCCTGAAGCCCCAGTATGGAGCTCAGTTGCCCTCTGAGGGGATAGTGCATGTGTAACCCACACACCACCTGGGTGTGGTGCTCTGTCCCATCTAGTGGCACCGAGACTACTTAGAGAGAGATTAATGAGTCTGCTTTACAGCCATAGCTACGAGCCATATGGCTTTTAGCTCACGTGGTAGAGGCTCATGCAATTAGCTCTAGAGGTCCCGGGTTTGATCCTGCCCCTCGCCGACCGGGCTTTGTTGGTGTTACACATGTGCAGTCTGGCCAGCAGCACAGAGGAGCTATGTGGGGATGGAACATGCACAGTGCAGATAAAGTCTTGGGAGAATTTAGTTGCCAAACTCTAACATACTACAAGTAGAACATGGGATCTTTTTTTTTTTTTTTTTTTTTCCCCTAGAGGCTTTTCACTCGGCCAAATTTGAGTGGATTTTCACAAGGATGGCAAAATGCACATTCCTGATACTGGGGCAACCCTTTACCAAATTCCAAGTCCCTCCTCCAAAGCATTAGAGGTGCTAGACCCTCTCAATTAACTATTTTTAAACTTTGGTATAAGTGTATTTTCCCCCAGTCTTATTCGCAAAAATGGCTGAAATTTCTAGCTGAAAGTTTCAAAACCCCTCCCCCTCAGTGTGAGGCAGACACCTGGCATGGAAGATTTTCAGACCAAATCAGGCCCACTGATGGGGAGTGGGGTTGGGGGGAAACGGGACAATTGGCCAGGGGCCCAGGCAATTTAAAAGGGCCTGGGGGCTGCCGCTGCCGCGGTAGCCCTTTTAAATTGCCTGGGCGGACCGCAGGGCGGTGACCACTCCAGGCCCAGTGATTGGCCAGCCCAGTGTGGTCGGTCCCGGAAGTGACGGATTCGTCGTCATCGCCCCAGGCCCCGCACCTGGCTAGGGATGACCTGGGGCCTAGAATTGCTGTTGGCGGGCCTGGCCCAAATGGTTTAAGTTCAAGAAAATTATAACCTGAAAACGGGTCTTAAATGGAAAGTGTTAGGTAACCTTAACTGTAGTGGTGCTATAAGCTCTGTCTGTAAAACATACACTAATAGGATGCATTATGTATATGTAATTTTCAGGAATATAGCGAAAATAAGAGATTGATAATGGAATTCAGTTGATTTTCTGTTTTTAAACACATCACTTTTTAAAATCATAATTAACCATTTTATTTTTAATGGTAGTCAGTAAATTTAAACTTTGTTTACCAGCCGAAAGGCGAAGCACTTTTCGTTGCTCTTAATTATTCATAATTGATTTTCGCCCCCAGTTATGATTTCTGTACATCCTAGCAAGCCTATTTTTGCCTCAGCAAGAGATGTTAGCAAGTGATTTGTTCTGCTGAAAAAATATGTTTAGGTCTAAATATTTCATGTGTTGCGTTGGGCCAAAACTGCCAGCAATTTGCAAACGGCCATCAACCTGTATTGTTTTGAAGTATTCAGTGTTGTCATATAGAAGTGTTATAAATTATGTATATCAGTAGATCTTACTCAATAAATATTTAATATGTGATAGATGTTTTTGTCTGAAATTACTTTTTCACTTGAACAATGATTTAAGCTCTACATTTTAGTTTTATAAGGTGACATTTCTACAATATCAAGGAGGTGCCGAATGCAGTTTGAATGTCAGAGAGCTGCAGGGCAGCATTAATCACGAATTCATTTGTTTTCTGAACTCTTGAAAACTTTAATTCATATTTAACCATGGTGGGGTTTGTTTTTGTTTTTGTTTTTGTTTGGGGGTGTTTGTCTTGTCATTGTAACATTTTGGCTTGACGGAGGCAATGCTGGAAAATATTCAGATTTATGTCAACCTGCTGTATTTAGGGGAACTTGCATAGCAAGTCTGCCCACATGTGCAAACATTGTAAGGTCTTGCATGACCCTATAGGGTACATATCAATGAAATGAATAGTCAACAGTCATTCCACTGTCACTAGACATATATCTTGTGTGTTTAGAAGTGCCACTAGAAAAGTGCATGCTTTGTGGTACACGGTTGTGAGATTTGTTAATTTCTCTTTTTTACAATGTCAATTTCACTTGTATAAGAAAAATAAATCCTGATTCCTTTGGAGTTTTGCTGTGTGGTTTATATTTAAAAACCAAACCAAACCAAAACCAAACTTCAATAATAAAGGTACTTTTATATCTAAACCTTGTTTTTTTAATTTTATGTAACTATTATGCTAAACTTTATTTCAAAACAAACTGTTGTTTCCAGTCTTGTTATATACATTAAATACATCAGTAGAGTATTAGGTTTTAAAGATGTTACCAGAAATCATTTATCACTTTAAGGTTGCACTTTCACTCCTGCTGAATGGTACTTTTCTTTGAGTAGTCCCAATGGAATCAAGCACTTGAGGGATTGTGTACAATTGAAATTATGGCTGCAACTGTTATTTATTTATTACTGTTAATATTCTGTGATACTGTTACATTATAGGTTATGCTAATTACTCCAGCTTGTTGGTTTTTCAGTCTTCCAGGCTCATTATGAGGACTCTCAATATTTGGACTCTCAATTTTCCATCCCTTAGGCTTACAAATTCCATATGACTATCCAAATGCTTCATACAACATCAAAAATAGTACAGAACTTCCATTCAGCCAACATCACTGTAGGGTCCTTTTGAGTAATCCTCCTAATCTGCTGTAATACAGCTGCTTTATTGACTATTCCTACATAAATTTATAGAATTTATACATTTATAGAATTCCTGACTAGCAAGCTTGAAATTCCCATTTTAAAATTGAAATCTAATTTTTCAGTCTTGTTTATTTCCTTGTGACCTTTCGTACAGTGTCCAACTTGAGGTACGTCTGTGCTGCACATTCCTTTTGATGGTGTGTAGAATACATATGCTACATGGCCCCCTAGCATGGATTAAATAATAGTGTAGACAGTGAGGCACTGCTTAGGTGAGTAGAGCATAGACTTACTTGAACTCCATGGATATGTACCCTACCGGGCTCTCTGCTCGCCCAAACAGTGCCTACCCCTTCTAAAAATAGCAGTGTCGTGTCCTGCTGGAGTTTTCTCCACAGCAGGGAGCTGTTGGAGCCTTTCGCCACTGCAGGGAAAGTCTCTGGCAACAGGCTCTGGCAGCTCCCCACTGCCCAAGACTTTCGCTGTAGCGGGAAAAGCTCTGACAGGGAGGCAGTGGGGAAGGGCATGGGCAGAGGGGAACTGCCAGGGGCTTTCCCCTCTGCCTCCCTACAGCCAAAGCCTTCCATTGACACATGTAGCTACTCACCACAGTGTGGTTACAGCTTGCTTTTTTCTGCTCTGTGTAGCTACACATACCCTACATGTAGGTGATGTGCAGCGTAAACGTGGCCTTACTGATTCATTAAAAAGCGTTAATTAAATAGAGAATTAACAGTAATACCCTCTTTCTGCTTTGAGGAGAAAGTAAATTTTGTCATTTTTGTCATTGCAGGAACAAACCTTAGCCCTTAGGAAAGAAGGAATTGGTGTCGTTTTAGATTCGGAACTGCCTCACCTCATTGGCATTGATGATGATCTTCTCAGTACTGGGATCATCTTGTATCACTTGAAGGTAAACACACTTCTGTGTTTCCACAGTCTTTATCTGCCTCATGCTTTTTAAATGGACAACTTTAATTATGGTATTCATTTATAATCTACAGTAAATGATCATTACATTTCTCCAGCACTGTGACATCAGCTGTAAAAAGGCTATAACTTGTTCAAATTAAAATACCAATCAGTTAGAGCCTAGGTCTATCCTGAGGGTCAACTCTTTAACCAATGATAGATGTATGACATTCTTGCAAGCTCTGTTGGTTTTTCATTCATCTTGTTGTAAAGCTTGAACTGAAATCTAAATATAGATTAGTTGCCTAAGAACCGTCAAGGTGGTTTTGCTCAATACAAGTAAAATTCGAACTAACAATGTTTTATAATAAAGATTGTCTGATAAAGCAATTTAAAATTGTTACTAGATAATCAAAATACTATGTGTAAACAATAATTTGATCCAAAGTACGGTGTCTGTGGGGATGAGTAATAAAAAATGTATCCTATCTTATTTTGAAGAGTTACAAAAAATAGCTTTTTCCCCTGTCTAGGAGGGCCAAACATATGTTGGCAGAGAAGATGCTGCGACAGAACAGGATATTGGTAAGAAAGTTTAGGCATTTTTACATCCATCCTTCCTTCTAATGTCCATTTCTCTTCCCAACATCCAAACATACAACCTGTTTAAAATGTCCCCTCCTCTTTAGTTACTGATATTCATATATTTTGCTGATTACGAATGTTCATTTAATACTCTTTTAAAAAACAAAATACACAAGAGAACTGCATTTCAATACAGTGATTTTCATTATCATAATTCAGTGGGACTCGGTTCAAATAGTGTCTAATAGTATAATTTTTAAAATAGTTCATGGGTTCTGGCAGACCTTCAGATCCATGCACCATGAGATGCATTATTAACCTGGTCATTGTAAAACTGAAACAGTGCCCTATGATGATAATGTCCTTTTCTGTGTAGTAAACTGCTGTAGTCAAGATCACGATCATTTGATTAACCTGTTGGCATGCTGACAGTATTTTTGTATGGTCTTATGGGAAGCTCCCCAGGTTGATGGAGACAACGCCTACTTAAACTAATCTGCATATTCTCTTCATGTTTGAATGAGAGCTAATTCTGAAGTACTGCATGACATATAAATAAATAAATAAATGGAGATATTCCATCTCCTAGAACTGGAAGGGACCTTGAAAGGTCATCAAGTCTAGCCCCCTGCCTTCACTAGCAGGACCAAGTACTGATTTTGCCCCGGATCCCCAAGTGGCCCCCTCAAGGATTGAACTCACAACCCTGGGTGTAGCAGGCCAATGCTCAAACCACTGAGCTATCCCTCCCCTTCATATGTTATGTCAAGTGACATTGATAGTAGTGTCTGTTGATAAACCATATCCTTTGGGTATAATTTGAGAAATTGGAATTGGGCAAATTTTATAACAGGTTTCTTTGGTCAAAATATGCCTGGTTTTGTGTTTGTAAAGCTTCCATTAAATTAGTGTGTGTCCCGGACTCTGAAATGTTTGACAAAATGGTGTGTTTTTCACCATAATCAGATAATCATACAAGCTATTTTTCCATGACAATACATGTGGGATGTGAGGGGGAGAAGGAAAAAAGCTACGTGGTCTAGTGGATTAAGCACGGGGACAAGAAACCTGAGTTTCTGTTCTATCTTGACTATCCTTTAATAACAGTGACTGCAGACAAGTATTAAGTATTCTATATTATAAACATCCTGTATTTTCAGATTAAATTTAATTTCCCCCAAGTTACACATGCAGATAAAAATAATTGCTCCCACAATTTAAGATTTGTCTGGAAGGCATTATTGTCCAGTGGAATTATAAGAAAAGTTGTCCCTACCAAAAAAAGAGGCAAATCAAATGTCCACATGGGTTGGTGGAGAGGACACAGAATATTGTCCAGAATAAAGTGACTAATACATACTCAAATGCCTGGTGATATGCACCCGCAATCAATGAAAAAAAATCCAAGTCTCATTAAATGCTAGGAAAATAACTCTTTTCTTTGCTCTGGGGTATTTTAGTTCTTCATGGCCTTGATTTGGAAAGTGAGCACTGCGTGTTTGAAAATCTCAGCGGTACAGTGAATTTAATACCACTGAATGGAGCACAGTGTTCTGTGAATGGAATTCAGATTACAGAGGCCACACAACTAAACCAAGGTATTTGCTCAGAAAAACATATTTTCTTTCATGATGTTTTGTTTCTCCCTGGTGATAACCGTGAAAGGCCTTTGCATCATAAGGATACAGTTGTTAAATTCAGTTTTAATTTTACTGTTCCAGTCCTCCTCTCTCACTACCCAAAATAATCAGTACAGCCTTTATTATGGTTTTCTTTGGTTGAACTAGAGAAATCTTATAATGGAAAGAGAATGTTTAACAAGCTTAAACCATTGTTATGAATTCACACTCATGGTTATTAAATATTTGAATTTATGGATTTTTATACAAGGGAAGCCTATGAAAGGTTAAAAGTCAGATTGTTTGTATTGCTATAATAATGAAAAGGAATGCTAGTCCATGTTTGTTCCCCCCCCCCCCAAAAGGAAAAAAAAAGTCCCTAAAGGCCAACAGAGCAGGACTGTTTTGAAGCAGAGAGAGTTTGCTCCAGAGCTGCAGGCCCTTCATGGAGAACAAACTCCTGCCAATCTCTTTTAAATAGATGGCAATCCAGATCGAGCAACTCTGCTGACTGCAGCTGCAGGAGAATGGTATGAGGAGAGAGGCAATGTCCCTAATAGGAAGATCACAAGCTCTCTACTGAACTGTAAATAACTGTTCTTCAACATTGGCAGCCATGTCATAAATTTGTCAGCTAATTACAACATAAGAGGGGAATTGCTTTTACGTGACTGGCAGTAGCTTGTCCCAGCATCGTGATGACGACATCCGAAGCACAGAGTACAACGCTTCCCAAATTGTATGAGGCTCGGTAGTTTTCATTATTTGTAGTGACATCCAAATATGAATGAGGACTTTCATGTTTACAGTATTGCCATTTCATACACCTCTGGTGATTTTGTAAACTCCGAACATTTAGCTTGAAAAAATCATTGGGTTTCCTTTCTAAAGATAGTTGCTTGTTTCAAAATATCTTCATGCTCCCTCCTTTTATTGGCCATACACACACACCAGCTATGGTAGTAAATCCTAGGAGTGTTCCAGTGCCTGGTAAGCATTTGATACATATTTTGGTGCGAGTCCATTGAAGAGGAAAATCAGACTGCAAGTGAGGGTTATTCATAGAAGAGGGAAGAAAAGGTAAGAAGGTGGGTGGGGAGCACTTGTTGCAACAACTCTACTGTTTGGATCCATGCAATAATGCAGGGAA
Source organism: Chrysemys picta bellii (assembly GCF_011386835.1). NCBI lineage: Eukaryota > Metazoa > Chordata > Testudines > Emydidae > Chrysemys > Chrysemys picta. Next base: position 195,547,567 of record NC_088793.1, read on the forward strand.
TATGTTCATAACACTACAGTAAATTGTAGCCTGCCTTTATCACTGGCAAGAACAAGAAGCGCTCTACTTCTTTCTGTTCACCTTCATTAATATTTTTAAGGTTATTTGCACTTTTATTTTTCAATTTATTTTAAGCACCTAAAAACGTAATCCTAACGTTGATTAATGTTTACAACTAAAAATATTGACATTAAAGGGCAAACCGCACTTTAACAACTGAGGTGTGAAGGAGTTCAGTTTCAGTGTAATTCCTGCCTCACCTTAAATGGGGTAAAGTTCAGCTGGGCCCTAGAGGGAGCTAAAATTTTGAACTCCATTCCCCTCTCGCAAGCCTCTGTAGTGATTGTTCCTCTCATGAGGATTAGGGAAAGAGACAAGAGATCTAGTTGGCTTGATTAGGGATTGTCAAGCCTGCTCATTGATTCAGTTGGGTCACCATTCTAAAGGGCTAGAAGCATATTTCTCCATCCCAGCAACAAAAGCGGCCCCCTTCCTGTGCTTCCTGGACTCTGCCCAAATTGTTGTTGTGAGACGATGGTTGTATGAATGGGATTAAGTATAGGCAATTCAATTAGATGTGGTGGCACAGTTTTTGCCATGGAAAGATGGCATCCTATAGGGTTTAGGTGATTGCCATTTGGGGATGAGAAGGAATTTTTCTTATGTTGCAGACTGCAAGTACAGTTAAGTTTTTTTGACCCCCTTTACTTTCTCTGGAGTATTTGGTGTAGGGGCTGCGTGGCTTTGCGTTAGGTAAGTTATAGAGGTTGTTGGTTTGAACCAGGTTTTTGGCAAGCAGCTATCTTTTCCCCAAATAAAATATCTAAACATTTTATTGCAGCTTTGTATGGGCAGTGGTCTTGTGGACTTTGTGAAATTTTAGTGCCAGAGCATATCCCAAACCCAAGCACAACTGGGGTGAGTGTGGCCATTGCATAGAAAGAGTTAGGATTTGGGGAAGAGCCCCTTAGTATACTGTGCAGAGTGAGGCTCTCCTCCTTAGTACTGAGTCCACATGAGAAGGGGCAGATTGGAATTGCTGTCAGAAGTATTTGAAAGAAAGCAGATAAGATTTTGCTGTCTAGTATAGGAATTTTTCCTTTTATTAAAATTATTTCATCAGAATTTTCTGCTGTTTGTTTAAGCCAATGATTCTCAAACTGCAGTTCATGGAATGCTTGCTGATGGCTTTTAGAGAGCTAGCAGGTCACATGGTGCAGTGTAGCTATTTCTGTATCCAACTAAGCATTTAACCGTAAAGGACCTGAAATAAGGAGGAGGCAGCCTAGCTGCCTTTACTATATTCACTAGGTGGATATGTAGTTACTCCAGGGGTGTGGAAGAGGTGCTCCTGGGGTGGAAGGGAGTTTCCCTGCTACATTCCTGCACGTGTCTTTTCTTGGACAGAGATGCCTGCAGAGTAGACTCCATCTTGGCCACCAGGGTGCTAAAGTTTCATATATATGTTGTGGCAGAGCTCTGACCTTGTTCCCGTGGGTCCTGCACTTCTAGGCGGTATATGCTAGCCTCAGTGGCTCTCTATGACCCTCCACGTAGCCTCCTCTCTCTAGGGCCAGGGTTACAGTCTACTGAGCTCCTTTTCATCATAAGCCAGCAAGGAGGTTGGTGAGAGAACTCCCACAGTCTCTGTTGTCCCTAGGGCTTGTTTTAGAACAGTTTAGCCTCCTGTCCTGACAGGGGCCTGACTTCCCCTCCCCAGGAGGTGTTCCTGTAGTGGTGGGTTGGGGGGAACCCGGACCCGCCCTCTACTCCGGGTTCCGGCCCAGAGACCCTAATGGTAGCAGCTGTTGGCAGCCAACCTTTCACTGCCAGAGTTGCCACATTTCCCTGGGCCACTTCCCCACAGCTCTCCTGCTTCTCCCTTACCTTAGAATATTTGCTACTGCCACCAAGATCTGCACCTGCGGCGGCTCCACCCAGGCCCGCGCCCTAGGCTGCAAGGCGCACCACAGCGGCCCTCCTACTCGTCGCGGCGTAGCCCCCTCGGCTCTCATTGCCGGCGACGGTGGAATGCGAGTGCCTAGTGGGCCACTTTTGATAAGCTGAACTGGCGCTGCGGGATGAACCGAACGCCGGGTTAAGGCGCCCCATGCCGACGCTCATCAGACCCCAGAAAAGGTGTTGGTTGATATAGACAGCAGGACGGTGGCCAAGGAAGTTGGAATCCGCTAAGGAGTGTGTAACAACTCACCTGCCGAATCAACTAGCCCTGAAAATGGATGGCGCTGGAGCGTCGGGCCCACACCCGGCCGTCGCCGGCAATGAGAGCCGAGGGGGCTACGCCGCGACGAGTAGGAGGGCCGCTGCAGTGTGCCTTGAAGCCTAGGGCGCGGGCCCGGGTGGAGCCGCCGCAGGTGCAGATCTTGGTGGTAGTAGCAAATATTCAAACGAGAACTTTGAAGGCCGAAGTGGAGAAGGGTTCCATGTGGTGGTCCCTTACCTTACGGTTCCCTTATCAATAACTTGAGGGTGTCTTCATTAACCAGTCCTTCAGCCGCACTGGCTCTCCTCTGCCTGACTGGAGTGAGCCCTTTTTATAGTATCAGCGGGGCCTTAATTAGAGTCAGGTGGTCACATTGGCTTAATGGCCTCACCTGACTCTTTGCAGGATAATTGGAGTCAGGTGTTCTCATTAGCCTGGAGCAGCCTTTGCTCTGGTCAGTCAGGGAACAGAAAACTGTTAATCCAGTGGCCAGTATATCTGCCTTCTGCTATTCTGCTGTACCCAACTGGCCTGGGTCTATCACTATATATATATATATATACACAGACACATAGCAGAACTCATGAACTAGCTAGTTGTCATGCTGTTCTGTAATACACACATCTTAGCACTGATTATTAATGTTTACTTTTTCAACCTGGAATCTCAGCACCTTTAAATATCTGCTCTAGGTAGTTGTAATTTACCGCTGAGACTTTTAAATGTGTCCTTTCATTAGTAAATTACCATTTGTTTGGAAATGTGTTAGTGTTTAGATTTCCCTAGGAATAAATGCACATAATTATCACTTCCTTCTCCAAATTACTTCAAACATTTGTAAATTCTAGTTAATGTGCTTTTTGTCTAACTGCAACCTACTGTAATATTTTCGCCTAATAAAAACATCTTACAAGATTTTCAGCAGCATTAAATCCATATTTAAATGTTTGACTGTTTTCTGTTTTGAATAAATCCCAGCCTAAATCCAATTTGGATCCAGATTTAGGCCAAAATACCATCACATTTTTACTTTTAAAAATTCCCTCTTTTTAGAATTCAACTAAAAATAACTTTTGCCTTACATCCAGGAAGATTCTCATTATGTATCAGTTAGTTTTAATGGTTGCAATATTTTTTTCAATGTGGTGGGGATATGTTTGGTGATATAATGTGCAGAACCATGCACATTTTATTTTCATCCAAATGTTTTTTTTTCTGTTGAAACTGGATATGAATGGGGAGAAATCAGTTACATTACCAGATAAGAATTAAGCAAGTGGTAGGGAACATGCCTATTGATGCTGTCTGATAAACCCTTTCCTTTGCCGCTTACTCCCACTCTGAATGTAGGAACTTAAAATAAAAAAATAAATAAATCATGCAACTCATAGCAAAACCAGTTGTTTCCATGACAACATCAACTCTACACTTTGCACACATGCATTTTGATGTGGAATTGCATTTTACAATCATGTAATATTGAGCAATGTGACCTCTTATTTAGCAAATATTTTGCAAACTTTGGTTAGGCTCAAATATGCTTTTTGTTCTGTTTTAATGTTGATACTAACCTAAGTAAGTGCTTTCAAGTGGGAGTAAAAATTGTATAATCATGCGTAAGTAATAGAAAGAATAACACTAAAATGTTAATTTGTAAAATGTAAATCCCCATCTGTAAAATGGAAATAACAACATACCCCCTACCTTACAAGGGTTTTGTGAGGATACATACATTAAAGATTGTGAAGAATTCAGATATTATAACGATGGGAGCCATATAAGTACCGTAGATGCATAGGAATCTAAATGTGCAGCTAACAATGGAGTGTCCTACTTTGTATGCGTAATCACCTAGTTTCAAATATTCTTACTTATTTTTAAAACCATTTTTTCAGATGTGCAGAAACAATAATGCTTATCTACATACTGATTCTGAAGTTTCAGTTCACTTGTTTGTTGTTTTCATCTGATCACATGGAAAAGCGGTTAAAGATTTTGGAATGAATGATTTTTACACTCCGAAATAGATTAAGGAGTTTCACTGAAATCAGCCCTCCTCCACCCTCTTAAAATAATCAAAATAACCTTCCAGCAGAGACCAAGAATAAAAAAGGATTTGTTTGGGAAAATTATAATCATATGAAATAGTATTAGAATGGAAATGGTTTTACAACTTAAGCTATAGTGGTTATGACCAGCAGGGACCTGTTTAATGTGCTTTCATAAAAAAGGGTACCAATGCATTTCATGACAGAAAGGCCAACCTGACTGCATCACATAAATTACAGAGATGGTATCGAGATGACTTTGCAACACAAACCTTCATGAACAGTAAATCTCTTTAAGATTAGACTGGGATGAAATGCAATAGCCCTGTTGCTATAATCCAGAATTGAAAGCAAAGGATGTTTGATTTCACCTTTCTGTGTGATAACACCAACATTTCTTATGCCCTTTGTCTGCCAGATTTATTTAGATGGTAAAGCACATCTGCGTGTGCACAGTACCGAGCATATGAGAATCTGTAGGCATTACCAACATACAAATAATATCTACAAATATATTATTAAAAGTAGAACAAAAGGGAAGGGAGGCCATAGAACAAGATGGAATCCACATATATACAATATACACAATAACTTACAATCGGAAACAAACATGAATGCTTACTTTAAGAATCAGTGGCGACTATGCCAATTGATACTCATGCTCTAAGTATTCTAAAACATTAAAGATCTCCCACTAGACTGTAAAGAAACTTTTGCAAATTAGCAACATTGCCCGCATCTGAAGATGTCGGTTTTCCATTTTAGTTGTATAATTATTTTGGCCAGTAGACTTGGTGCTCTCATTACCAGCATATATACATTAGGAAGTCTATATCACCTAAAGTAAATACTGTAACCACAAGTCTAATAGGAAACTACAGTAGAGCCATTTGGGATGCTGCCTATATAGGAATGAAATGCTGACCTCATCAAAGTCAATAGGAGGCTTACCATTGACTTCACTGGGGCCAGAATTTCACTCCAGATTTTTATTCATAATTATTAAAGACCATGTAAATTGTGATCACAGTAAAAATCAACTTATGTTCTCAGTAAGGCAAATTCTCTTAATCAAGTGGAACGTTCATATCTAAGGGCAGAATTTGATCCTAACATACTTGGCTTGTTGAAGTAAAATATGACACCTCTCCTCAAGCTTTGCCTGACTGTGCTGGCAAGTTTTTCGTCCATAAAACCAGGTAAATCTATGGCTATTTAAAAAGAGTTTCTATTTCATTATAACAGTAAAACACCACTGATAACACAGTTATAGAGTATTATTAAAATTGGCCTTAATGTCCTCCAAATCTGGCAGTAGTTGCCCAGAAATGTGTTTTCATTTGTCATCTGTAATTGATTAAACACAGAACATGTTGACCTATCTGAAGGTAATGGGGGGCTATTGAATAATTTGAGAGATTCATTGTTTTGGTTCATGAAATAGATTTTCAGCATCATAGTCAGATGACCCTGTTTTGAATATTAGAGTGTTTCGGATCAATGTTTATCTGGTTGGGGGAATGAATGGCTGAGAGCACAAATGATGAACCAGTAGCTGGTTCAGATTGGTCTCAGATCATTAGTGATTGAAAGTCATTGCCATTAGGCATGTGTTTTCACCTGTGCTGAGTACTGGACAGGTTACATTTGGCAATAACTGGCGCCTTTCAGAAAGGAATCCAGAGATTAAATGGGTTGGAGACTGGACTATCCTCTAACCATAGACGAGAGCTCTCCAAATGGGCCTTGAAGTATACATAGGCAAAGCAGTGTGAGAAAGCACCTACTGCCATCTCCACTGCTTTCCTCTGTTCTTTGGATAAAATAGTCCAATGGTTAGTCTATATTTTGTAAAAAATAATAATAATAAAAAAGACATAACATCCATGTATTTTAAAGTAGTAATAGGGAGGAATAAGGTATATACTACAATAACTATTAACACAGCTCCAGCTCCATCTAAACATTAAAAAAAACCCTAAACCTTAGTTGTTAGAATAATGCTTTTTCATTTTTGTCTTATGTTGTAGAAGTCAGTGCTCTTGTCAGATGACTGAGAAAATTATTGGACATCTCCTGGTACAGTAAGCTGTCAATAAACCCGTGTGTGTGTTTTTCCTGCCAGGTGCTGTTATATTACTTGGGAGAACCAATATGTTTCGCTTTAATCATCCCAAGGAAGCTGCCAAACTGAGGGAAAAAAGAAAGGTGAGTACCTGAGGAATTCAAATCTTTTAATAATTTTTGTTTCTAATATGTTTAAATATTCACTGGTTTAGATAATATTTCGCGTTGCTTTACGTCAAAATAGTTCATATTTTGTCGAGTAGAAAAAGTGATATTTCTGTAAGCACCGCAGTGTTTCTTTAATACTAGTAATAATCTTTTAATTCTATCTTCTGTTAGAGTGGACTACTGTCTTCCTTCAGTTTATCTATGACAGATCTTTCAAAATCTTGTGAGAACCTCTCAGCTGTCATGCTTTATAATCCAGGGTAAGTATATTCTAAACAGTAATTACACAAATAGCAATAATTCATTCTTGAAAGTTAGTTTAAATGTATTTTTAAATATCAATTTAGATGAAGTGTTCAGTTTGTTAATTAACTTATTGTGTTAGATGAAGTGTTCAGTTCGTTAATTAACTTTATTGTGTACACCATGATGTTTGTGCCAAAAATGTAGGATAAATTTTTTAAAAATTTCCAAAGTGACTTAAGCTCCTAAATCATTTTTGAAAATGGGATTTAGGCTATGAAGGTGCTAGTAAAGTCACTTAAGTACTTTTGAAAATTTGACCTGTAAACCAAAATGTCTCCTTTACATAGGAGGAGAGCATTACTGCATTAGTGAGTAGCCAGTCCTGCCTGGAGCTCAGCCCCCAAACATGAGAACAGTCCTATTCTAGAGAGCAGCCTCGCACACCTAGGAGTTTGACACTAATAAAATTGCAATGTATGGAGTTCATAAGGCAAGTTTTGCCAGTGCAAACAAGACAGTTCAGTAGAATTCATGAGGTAGCAAATTTTCCATTTGTCCTAATTTCCCATGCAAGATATTTCTCTTTAAAAATTACATGTGTATAATTTATCCTCTCCAAACACAATATTTGACTGCAAATCACTCAAGGTTGCTCAAGTGCATGTAACAACAATAAAAGCATAATAAGGCCAGGAAATCAGTGTCTCAAGTCCTCACCCAGCCCTTTCAACAGTAACAGTGACTTTGCTAACTCTGTATTATGACGCAAACATACCACCCACAACACATGCTACTTCTCACCATCTCTACGCTTAACACGGAACCTTTAATTCTAACCAGGAGTAATGGATGTTCTGCGATTGTTCAGGTTATGGAACTGGTATTGTTTGAAATAGGTGGCTAATTTAGAGTATGGTGAATAGTTTTTGTCGCCAGTTTGAGTTCAGTTTGCTGCTGCTGATTATTAATGGAGGCAATTAATAGAATATAAAACTTTTATCATGTTTGAGGTTGTTGTTCAGTGTTTGTACTGGAGCCCTGAAGTGATTTACTGAAGAAGTATGGTGTTGTTTTTTGCTTTCTCAATAGCTAACATTTTGCGTTGAGGGATAAAGTTGCATGAGTTTGAGAAGTGTTTAAAGTGGATTTGAAACAGGAGGGGGAAGCAGTCATCTTGCCAACCAAGCAGAAGGGAAAGCGATGAGAAAACATTGCTTATCCATGCCAAGGAGAGAAGGGGGATTCTGCTGGGGAGCAGCCATTTACCCCAGGCCAGGGAAAGGAGAAGGATCCACTGCTTTACATCTTTACCCCTTACTTTAACCCCAGTATAGAACTAGAGGGAGTAGGGATTTGTGCTGCAGGTAGAGATGTCTTCTTCATTTTTCCCTCTCTGGATCTCCCAGCTCAAGCCCCATTCTCTCCCCGCCCCCTCCCCCCCCCCCCCCCACTCCCGGCCTCCTTTCTCCCATGCCTCATGTCCCCTCTGCATGTCTGCAGAGGCAGGTTGGCAGCAGCTGAAGGCAGAAGTAGCTGATGTAACTTGACAGTTCTGTTGGCTAGTTCTGGTGTAACATAGGTTACCCCAAGTAAGGGGGACAAGAATGTGTTTAATTTTAAAATGTCGAAAGTGGCCTGTGTCTACTGTTATCCAAGAGTATGAGGGAATGAAAGAGAAGTTTGGAAATCATGGCAATTATTTTTAATTAGAATAGCTCTCAGAAATTTGAGGAAACAGGATAGTCCAAAAAAGGAATAGACACTTCCTCTAAAAAAGCTAGTAAATATTTTACTGAAATGTTACAAAGAAAATTATTCTCTAAAGAGTTGTAATGGTGTTTGGACACGGAGGGTTAAATTTTGAAGTCACTTTGGTAAATTTTACTCTAAATTGAATTACACACCTGAATAATGGGTTGTTTGTCCTCCATTGTATCTAACTCTTAACTATGGAGTTATTCTCCATGTCTCCCTGACTTGCAGGATAGGACATTTAGTGATAACTTCAGTTTAAATAATGCATTCAATTCTGTAGCTCATGTATAAAAACGTTGTTTGGTTTCCTTGACACACCCGTGATTATTGCTCTCTTGCCAGAAAGTTACCCACAGAGAACTCAAGACACTGAACTGGTTGCTCATAAATTTCACGTTTATCTTTTCTGAGGGAGGTGAAAAAGAATTCTTAAAAAGTGGAAGTTTTCCCCAGCCTCCCAAAACAGATTGATCTAAAAAACTACTTCTGACTGCTCTTAAGATTATTTCTTGTAAAGGGAGGGGGGAGGTTCTTGGAGAGCCCCTTGTTATAATTCTGCTTCTCCGTGCCTTTTCCAGACTATTATCCTGTTTGAACAGTGCTATGAACAAGGGAGTTATATCTCATGGTATTGACCACAACTTGGTAGTCAATGTAGACCAGACAAATTGTGTTTAAGGTTGTCTCACTCACAGTCATCAAACTTAGGGTACAGTTTTGTAGTATGGAAAAGTATGTGATGGGAGGGTTGGGAATGATTTTTCTATCCCCGGAGGAGTTCACTGCATCTCCCGATGCTGCCAAAACATGCCTGCCAGACAGAATTCCTTCTTTGACCTCATAAAATACTTCTGGCATAGACCAGATTGTATTCTGTGGCATGGAATTTTGGGCAGATCACCCCTGTCTTCTCTACAAGATCTTCAAACCACTTGGGCCTCCCACTTCCTTTGACATTACACAAGTTGAATAGTGTATTTGAACTGTTAATATACTCAGTAATTTTCAGGAACAAAGTCTAAACAGTTTTCCCCAAAGAACACTGTGACGCTGGCAGACCAGGTGCGAGCTCATGCCAAGGCCCTAGGCTTCACTGAACACTGACAAATGCATAGCTGAAAACCAGTCTGGCTCACCAGTCTGGCGTGTTAGTATTGTTCAATAGACGTTAAGTTTATAAAAATGGGTTTAGTATTTAGATTTTATGAAATGCTTGTAGGATGCTGCGTGTATTAATTTTGCTTATAACATCAGTGTACCCCATGTTTTAAGGTTATGTTAAATGTTTGCATTGTAGTCCTCTGTAATTATGAGAGTCATCAAACAAGAAAGGAGCATTACTTAGTGTAGAAATGCTGGCTTCCTATGGAAGGTATTATATTCTGCCGACCAAGAAGGCCCACGGAAAGCTAATGAGCCATTATGAAACATCAGAGAACAAAGACTTTGTTGATTGCTCCCCCACACCTGTGAAGAGGAGACAAGCAGGTGAACTCATCCCATCAGCTTGAACTCTGGGGGAAGGGAATAAAAATACCTGACAAGAAGGATCCTGTGCATGCCTATGCTGCTTGAACTCTGAGGGGTGAAGACTGCTAAACATAAGCAAGAGTTCCCTAGTGCTTGGTCTGGCTTAGCCCTGGAGGACATATAAAGCTAACGTATTGCAGCTATTACTTTTCTATTGCTTTTTGGAGCCTAAGACTGTAACTCATTTGTGTGTGCGTGTTTACCTGCTTTAATCTTGTAATTAGCTCTTGTTAGCTAAGAAAAGAAATAAATCTTTAGTTAGTTTATTGTAGGATTGGCTACAAGCTTTGTCTTTGGTGAAAGATCTAGGGTGCAATTGACCTGCGGTAAGTGACTGGTCCTTTGGGACTGGGAGTAACCTGAATATTGTTGTGATATTTGGTGTAAGGGACCTTCTGTCACAATAGCAAGCGTGCCTGAGTGGCAAGATAGATCAGAGTAGCCAAGTGCACTCCATGTTAAGGTTGTTGTAGTGATTTAGGAGTTCACACTTGATACTTAGTTGGTGAAATCTAAGTATAGAGCTCACAACCAGTTTGGAGTTTGTGCCCTACTTCTTAACAGTCTGTCCTAAGGTTGGTACTCATGCTTGTGAGCCACTCCAGACAGCTTGACACTCATGTATTCTTAGCAGGATTCACATGCAACAGGTCAGTTGGGTTTAGAGATTATAACCTAGCTCTGATAAAAGTGTAAACTTAGTATTGAGAGCTTTAAAGGTTACACATTAGTCATAATGAATGAATCACAGTCATATGATGGTGTTGACAGAAAAGAGCTGGAATAGTTATGTAAGGAGAGGGGAATATCCCATAAAAAGAAAATTCCAGGAGCTGAAAGCTTTGCTCATAAGTGCTGACCAGAGGGAGTCCAAGAACCTTTCTGCCCCAGGTGTTACAGAGGAAAACACTGCAGTTGAACTGGCCTGATTGTAGTACTGGGCAGCCCATAAAGAACATGAGCTCTGGAGACCTTGGTGAGATTTTGGATCAGGGAGACCAAAGGAAGCTGAGGAGAGAGCCCACGAAAAAACATGGAAGCTGAAAACAGGGCACACAAAAGGCAGCTGTAACCTCACACTTTTCAACTCAGAATACTGGAACACCAAAAGGAGCTTCCTCAGCAGGTGAGTATATTCTCCTCCCCCTCCCTTCTCCCCTCCACCCCCACCCCCCCAGCATCAGGGATAGGAGAAAGTCTGCCCAGTTAATAAAGAGACTAATTGCATTGAAGAGTACCTGTCCACCTTTGAAAAACTGTGTGGGATGCACAAATCCCAGAGGATAAGAAGATGCCTATCCTCTTAACCAGATTAACTGGGAAAGCCAGACAAGTTTTTAATGATATGGAGGAGGGTGATGCTAAGGTGTATATGGAATGTAAAGAAAATATATTGAGGTGGTTTAAGATTACCCCTGAAGTACAGAAATCTCAAAATGTTTGACAATATCACTCATGTTAAATATGTGCATAAAATATGTAGTTTTCTGAGAAAATGGATAATGGGGGCTGGGGTTGAAGGTAATTATGAAAAACTGTTTGATCTGATGGCCCTGGAGTAATTGTTATAGGTAAGGCTAAGATTTTGTCATAGATATTTTTAGTAACAGTCCATGGACAGCTCATGGGCAATAAACAGAAACTCACGGAAGCCTCTGTCCCTGACTTTCACTAAAAATATCTATGACAAAATGGGGAGGCAGATTCAACACCCACTGCTGCTGGGGCTTGGAGTCCCCCACCGCTGCAGTGAGTGGGAGCTCTGGGGTCTCCCCACGCAGTGGCTGAGCAGCTCTGGGGGGTTCCCCGCCATCTGTGGTGAGTGAGAGCTCTGGGTTCCCACAGGGGCTGGGCTGCTGCGGTGTCCCCTTGCCCCCTGCAGTGGCTGGGAGCCCCAGGAGGTCCCCCCGCCACGGCTAGACAGCTGCAGGGTTCCCCCCACCAGGGCGGGGGCAGGGAGCTGCACGGGGTCCGTCTGAAGGTTCATCCTTGGGCAGAAAATGTCACAGAGGTCTCTGGAAGTCACAGATTTTATGACCTCCATGACATAATCGTCGCCTTAGTTATGTATAGTTACAGATAAGATAAAAGCAGCCATCTGTGACAAAAAACCCCCAACAACCTACCATAGTTTTAGAGGCTGCACAAATTGCTGGTGAATACGTTAAATCGAGAGCTCAGGAGGGTGCAAATCCCAGGGGAAGGAAAATCCCCATGTCACCCAGAGTAAGGAGGAGGAGGAAATTGGAAATAAACCTAACCCCAACTTTGATTAAAAAGAAAAAAAAAAAAAAAAAAAAAAAACCCAAGGGAGCCCGGATTTTAAAGCCCTCTACCAAAAGGGAAGGCAAGTTGTTTGCCATCACTGTTGGCCGCTTAAACTTAAGGTAACCCCATGACCCACACCCCTATCTGCCACAATGAGTGCCACTACCATCGCTTCAGAGGCAGCATCAGAGGAGGTATTTGGTCCAGTGAACTATATTAAGACTCACCCACTGAGACCTCCTCACTCAGGCGCAGGGATGCCTGTGGCATCCCGGCCCACTCCACCTCACGGCTTGGTATTTTGATTGGGCATGCGTGTAGATAGAGCATGCTCTATTCTAATGCACGGCATCCTCGTGCACAGCAGGAGACCATTGACCAAAAAGGCGAAATGGAAGCACTTCACCGCCTGGGTGCACCGTTGCCATTACCCTCTGGACTTCATCTCCATTCCCTTCCTCCTAGACTATCTTCTCCAACTTAAGCTGACAGGCCTCACCCACTCCTCCAGCTGGGTCCGTCTGGCAGCACTCAGGGCCTTCCTCCCTGCTGTGGACGGTTCCTCTGTCTTCACTCACTTGGCCACCATTCACTTCCTTAATGGCCTGGTCAAGGCCTTTCTACTGGTACATAAACCTATCCACTCTGAGGACCTGAACATCATCCTCTCTGCCCTCACTAAATTACCCTTTGAGCCCTTCGCAACCTGCTCCCTCACCCATCTCTCCATGAAGATGATCTTGGTGGCAGTCACTGCAGCGCATTAGCGAGCTGGAGGCTATGATGATTGAACTCCCGCACACCGTCTTCCATAAAGATGAAGTCTCCCTATGCCTGCACCTCAAATTTCTCCCCAAGGTGATCTCTCCATTCCTCGTCAGCCAAAGCATCCTCCTTCCGATCTTCTACCCCAAACGGCCCACCTCCCCCCGGGTGAAAATGCTGCGTTCTCTGTAAGTCTGTCGGGCACTGGCCTTCTACCTGTAACGCACCCATGTCTTCCGGGCTTCACCCAGGCTCTTCATCACCATCATGGAATGCTGCAGGAGCCAGGCCCTCTCCTTGCAATGAGTCTCTAAATGGATCTCCCATTGCATTGTGGAACGCTACACCCTTTCTCACGCCTCCTCTCCCACCTGGAGTTCTGTCCATACCTTTAGCGCTCACTATGCCATTGCAGCAGCAGCGGCGGTGGATGCAACTGTTGGCCGAGCCATCCTGCAGACTGTGACTTCACGCAAGTCCATGCACCCACCTCCACACTGAGCACTGCTCACCACTCTCCCACATCTAGAATCCATATAGGAACCATCATTCGAAGAAGAAGAGATTACTTACTGTAACTGGAGATTATGTGTGGTCCCTACTTGGATTCCAATATCTGCCCTCCATCCCCTCTGCTGTGGACTTCGTTACTTGCGATTAAGAGAGATACTGGACTGGTGTGGACCCTCATGGCCTCTTATAGCCTTGGACACAGACATGCAGAAGAAGCACGTGCGGGTCAAGAGAAAGTACAGCTGAACAGTTCTGGCTCTGGCACATGCGCACCCATGTCTGGAATCCAAATAGGAACCACACATCTTGAAGAACCTTCAGTTACAATAAGTAACCTCCTCGTATTGTAGCAAGGTCAATATGTTACCTGTAGAGTTCATAGATGTCTAGCCAGGTGCAGATAGAAAAGAGTGCTCTAGGCTACAGCTACTTTCTTAGCATCCAGAAGCAACCAAGAATGTAGGAAGTTTTCTTAATTATGAACCTTTATTACAAAAGGCAGCCACACTCCCTCATTCACTAGTTACTGGTATAATCTTCACCTGTTCATATAGTGTGTGTAGTGAGGCAGAGTAGCCTCCCTCCAGTCCAGAGGGGGTTAATTTCCCTTGGGAAGCTCAGCTAACCTCACCCCACTTGCAGGAAGTGCAGGGGTGGTGCAGGAAGTAAAAGAGTAGGGCCCTGCAGCTCAGTTGGCACTGTACCAGGGAAGGAGGCAGATGTCTCTCACAGAGATGAGCCCTCAGAGAGGTCCAGGACTGGTAGCGGAGAAGACTGGCAACCCACTGCCCCAGGGAACAGAAGACCCAGGGAGAGATCAGAGAAAGGGCTGCTTGATCCTGAGTCCGGGAGTGACTGAGCGGCACCAACAGAAACTGGTAGGAAGTAGCTGTGGGAAACAAGACTTTGGTCCGGTTGTGCTGATGGGATGTGAGGTAGCAATCGCCTGTTTCCTTGCTGACCCTGCGATGGGATCACCCACCACCATTAAGGCCCTGGGCTGGGACCCAGTGAAGCAGACTGGGCCCAGGTCCCCCTACCCTACCCCATACCCAGCGGTTGTCCTGGCACAAAACATTAGGCCAAGCTGCCCGAGACAGTGACTATTGGTCGCTTAGCCCACATCCCCAAAGGAGCCTGAGACTGAGATTGGTTGTTGCCAGCCCCAGCCAGAAAGCTGTGGGCTATAGACTGTTTGGTTGCTCTGCCCCATCTAAAGGGCCGGAGTCCCAGACTCTGTTTGGCCCAGCCAGAAGGCTGCAGGTCAAAGACTGTATAATAATTCAGCCCACACATTGGAGGCCTGAGCCTGGACTTTGGTTATTTGTCCCAGCCAGGAGGCTGAGGCTATAGACTGTTTCATTGCTCAACCTCCACACCCTGAGGGGTCACAGACTTATACTATACACCAACCAGGGACTGGGGATCCCTGCTGATGAGTGGTGTGCTGGGTCCTCCAGTGGGAACGGGAAATGTGTGGCTGCAAGTCAGGCCACCATGACAAACTTCCAGCTGGCCTACAAACTCCCTGGAGCCACCGAGAGGGGGTGTCCTAACTTTGAAAGGGAGGAGCCCTAAAGTGTGTGTTTGCACATGGTACTGTATCTAACCTGCATCAGGCTGTGTGGATTCTGCAGTACTCTGGTGTAGCAGATTGGAGATTGAGGCACAATAATTAAATGTGAAGGCTTTTATTGAAATAAATGTGAGAAAGAATAGTGCAATAAGTAACAGTTGCCATTGCATTAATTATTTAGACATGTAATTTACTGCTCAGTTTCCAGCGTGCCACAGATTTTTGCATTGATTATGCATAATTATTATAGGCGAGGCTGATAGTATTGCCCATTAGTGAGGCTGCACTACACTATAAGACTTATTATAAGACCCTGATTCATTTACTTGTAGCTTTGTCAAACTTTAGCTGTTTGGGCTGATATGTTACATGCTGGTTAGAAACTGTCAGCCAAAACCGTTCAGCTCTTTATGACAACATGGTTTGGGACAACGTGCCCATCTTAAAAAAATTTGGAGACATTTTTTTCCCTTGAAAAGCTGTAGGGCCTCCGTGCTTTAGAGTAGGGACTTAAAATTTGGCAGAGGGGTGGCCTTGTGTTAGGGTTTTTCCAATCCCCATGAAAATCTGCCCAAATTTGGCCAAGTTATAAACCAGGGGTCTCAAAGTCCTGGCCCGCGGGCCACCTGCGGTGCAAGAACCTCCCCACTGCGGCCCGCGGAGGAGAGACACATGCTGCCACGCTGCCGGCAATACCTGCTGCAGGCGCCGCCCCCGCAGCTCTCATTGGCTGGGGGAGAGGGACAGAGATACCATCATTAGTTGCCGGGCAGAATCAGCCATGGAAGCAGCATCATTAGTTGTCGGGCAGAGTCAGTCATGGAGGCAGCGTCACTTTTTTTCCACAGTGAATATAAACAAGTCAAAATACCGAACACAGCTATCTGATGCACACCTTGCTGCAATCCTGAAGGTTTCAACTGCTCAGTCACTGAGGCCAAACATCAACAAACTGACAGAACTGAAGCGCTGCCAGGTGTCTGGCAAACACTAAAAACTCTGGCAAGTGAAGAATTGTATAAAGTTGTATGACAGTTTTTTATTATTTCTAAGAAATTTGAAATAAAAAATCTCCAGTGACGTCATTGGCCCCCTGGGAGGATTTGAGGACTGTCCCTGGCCCTAAGGTAAATTGAGTTTGAGACCCCTGTTATAAATCTTTGGAAAAATTCACATTTCATATGCGCTCAATAGAGACTTAGATTTTAGCAGCTAAAAACTCTGGGGATTCTGTCCATATGTCTAGCCTAGCGCTGAGCAGGATTTTCTTTGCTGTTGCAGGTCTGGGCTGTTGTGGGCTAGGCTGGGCACCATAACTGAGAGCAAGGAGGCTCTGTCTTGTGCTCCCAGTGTCCTGCCACCTCGGCTGAAGGCAGCTGCCACATTGGAACGTAGAGGGGACAAGAGTCAGACCTGGGGGTGGAATATTGAGTAGATTAGGACAAGGAGCCTCAGGCACGGGAGAAACTGGGATTGGAGGCTGGCAGGGGAGTGGAAAGGGGGATGAAATTTGGGCCTGGGCCTGGGAGCTGCGGTCTGTGGAGTCTGGTACTGGTTAAGCAAGGAGTATGGGATTGTGAACTAGGTAGGGGTGACTGCGTCTGGTAGGGCACAGTGACTGAGACTGGGGGCTGAGGCAGGAGCTACGTGGGAAATGGGGATTAGGAGCAAACAGGGCAGAGGGAAGGAGGTTGGGGGATGGCGATGCACGGAGATTGGATGAGGAGCCTGGGGAGGGAGACTGACTCAGAGCCAGTGGGAATGAGGAACATGAGGGAAGGGTTGAGGAAGAGAGAACCTGATCAGAGGAGGAGTCAGGAAGCAGGGAACTGGGACTGGCTAGGTAAGAAGGGTGGGGACAAGGAGCTGGGGTGGGGTAGGTATAAACTGGGGATGGCTAGGCCAGGAGACTGGGTCTGTTAGTAGGGAGAAGACTGGGACAAGGTACAAGGGGAACAACTGGAACGGAGTCCAGGGATGAAGATTAGGATAGGCTGAGCAGTGAGGCTTGGTCTGAGATGAGAAGCATGAGGAGTGGAGATGGGGCCTGCCAAGGTGAGAATTGGACTAGGACAAGGAGCCAGCCTGAGAAAGAGACAATATTGGGACAAGGAAAGTTTGGAGGGGATGGGGTAGAAGGAATCAAGTTTGCAGGTAACGAGCAGAATCATCTGTGCCCACTGCAGCACTTCCCTACCATAACCAGGAATGGAACCCAAGGTTTCTGAGTCTCACAATTCCTCTGCTGTCAGCAAATACTTAAAAAACCTATTGGCAAAGTGTGTATTTCTTCCCCTCTAGTTCTGCTCTGCACAAAGGATGACAACCTACTACTGCTGTCTGTTACTCCAATAGCTCAAGCATGTAGTGGATTTAAGGGTTCCAATCCTGCTGCTGGTGGTGTCTGTATGATGCCGCACTATGAATTTGTTTGATTTTCAGTTTGCTGTTTTAAAAACCTAGCTAACTGTACACAAACTGTTAAAAGAACAGTATTAAGTTTGTAAATCAAGCACTCAAAAGTTAAGAAATTCCAGAATTAAGGTTGCCTGGGAATAAAATAATATATGATCATGTAATTAAAGTCTGTATCATAATGCGTAAACAAAAGGAGGCCAAATTAAGGTCACACAGAAAACCTTAATTCTTGCATTTCCTTGACTGTGCAAGCTTAATTTTTTAACATAGATTTTTTGTGTATAAAATGTATGCTTACCCTTTTTATGCAAACTGAGATTCTGCACCACAATTATGAGGCAAAGATTTGATTCCACTGCAAAATCCACCATTGCAGACTCCGCATTGATAAGGAGATATGGAGGTTATGAAATTGACAGGGTGAGGAACATCCAATAGCTCTCCATCTGAGCTAGTCATCCTGCTTGAAAATAGATCTGCATGCTTGTAAGGCCGACTCCCACACGTGTGAAAGCTAATTAGCCCTATTGTTGACCTAGCCTTGTATGATGATTTGCAACTGAGATTATCCACTGTAGTTACTTCCTATAAACTTTATCACAATTTAATATTGATGCTAATGGGAAGACTGTAGGAGATGATGTAGCATCAAAACAATGTTAGTGTAAGTTAATGGTACTCATGTCATGAAGTCTGTGTCCAAAAAATATTTCCAATCTACACAGATCATATTATGATGTCAAGATGAGATTGGCATCTTAGGTTACCTTTGATTTAAATGGGCACTGTGAAGATGAATATTGTATATTTAAGAATTTATTTAAAAATCTTTAAAAAAAAACAAAGATATTTACCCTCCTTGTTGTGCTCTTTCTCTATGTATTTTTTTCAGCGTACAGGGTAAAAATTATCCCTGAAGATCAAATATGGCATGTCCTTGGTTGTCTCCTGTGCTGCCATTATTTTTTGCCCTCTTCCTCTATAGGGAAGAAGGACCTAGAGGCATGTTTTAATTTCCCACATTCATACATTTAGGAGACTGTGTTTTTAAGGCTCTTGCAGGTTACAGCTAAAGAGGCAGAGAGACCTCAATATTCATTTAAGAATCAAAACTTCCTTTACCATCTTTTTTGCCTTCATCTATCCAGTTCTAACAGTCATTTTCACAAGAAATAAGTATTAAAAATTCACATTAGTAGATAAAATAAAACATTATTTTAATTTAAGAGTTCAAAACTTTTTATGTTGTAAAGATGCAATTAGTGTATACTAACATTTGGGAATACTTTTCCAAAGCAACACGTTGAAGATACAGAAGTGTGAAGCAGTGAGAGATGAAGTTCTCTGTGGGTTCATAAATGTAGTTCATATTAAAATTTAAAGGTTTGAAATTTTATATGGTCCAAATCTCTCTTGTCTCTATCCCACTATCTGGATAGGAGTGATTTGAAGTGCTCTTTTGCCTTCCATCTTCGATTGATTTCTACAAGGCCTGTTACTTTCATGGTCTTTCTCGGGTTCAGCAATTTATAACATAAGGTAGCTATAACTGGTAGCTAACTTTACAGTTTCTATGGATTGCAGTAAACAGCTTGTAAGGTCCTGTCTCTTGGACAATCAATGGCAGAAGAGCCTGTGGGTTTCTGTTCTCATTTTCTGAGATAGCTTATAAATTCAGAGTTGCGTATTGCTCGCCCCACTAATGAAGTTGGGTTCCTATTTCTGAGAGCAATTTGGAGGTCATCCCCTGGACCCTGTGAAGTACCTGTGCCATAGGCGGTTTCATTTTAAGATTATATTGCTCTCTCTTGGATGCTGTCTAAAGTAGCAAGTAGTTTTTTAAAAAAACATTTGGATTCTAATAGGGCTGTCAAGCGATGAAAAAAATTAATCGCGCTTAATTGCAGTTTTAATCACACTGTTAAACAATAATAGAATGCCATTTATTTAAATATTTTTGGATGTTTTCTACATTGTCAAATGCATTGATTTGAATTACAACACAGAATACAAAGTGTACAGTGCTCACTTTATATTATTTTTATTACAAATATTTGTAAAAAAGATAAAAGAAATAGTATTTTTCAGTTAACCTCATACAAGTACTCTAGTGCAATCTCTTTATCATGAAAGTTGAATTTACAAATTTAGAATTATTATTTTTACATAATAAAACAATGTAACACTTTAGAGTCTACAAGTCCTTTAGAGCAGAAGCAGAGTCTGTGAGAACAGGGCGGACGGGGGGCGTTAACTGCGATTAATTGACAGCCCTAGATTCTAATAAAATTTGTAACAACCTGAAGTTGATCTTAAAACACTTTGCTCGAGCTAGTTTAACCAGCTCTGCTTTCAAAGCAGGTTGATATTCTGGATCCTAATTTAAGGAGCAGGTGGAATTGGAATAGGGTGGACAATAAGTCCTACCTTTCTCTTTCTTCTCTAGGTGGAAACACAGCTTTAAATGTAAACTCTTTGCTTTTTAGAGACTCACGCCATATAAATTCAGCAAGGTAGTATAAAGAGCTTTGAATAGCCAGCTTGTTACATTTTAGTGGCTATTAATGCAGATAAGCTTATTTGCTTTCCTGCTCCTGATGTGTCTTCAGAATGTGCCCTTGCATCCTAATGCTTATCAGAATTACTGTGTATGCGCATACAGTAGAACCTCAGAGTTACGAACATCTTGGGAATGGAGATCATAACTCTGAAATGTTCATAACGTTGAACAAAACGTTATGGTTCTTTCCAAAGTTTACAAGTGAACATTGACTTAATGCAGCTTTGAAACTTTACTATGCAGAAGAAAAAATGCTGCTTTGAACCATCTTAATTTAAACGAAACAAGCACAGAAACAGTTTCCTTATACCTTGTCAAAACTTTTTTTAAACTCTGCCTTTGTTTTACTAGTTTATGTTTAACATAGTACTGTACAGTATTTGCTTTTCTTTGGGTTTTTTTGGTCTCTGCTGCAGCCTGAGTGTGTACTTCTGGCTCAAATGAGATGTGTGCTTGACCAGTCAGTTTGTGACTCTGATGTTCTTAATTCTGAAATTCTACTGTAGTAGGCTACTTTATGCACTTGTAACAGCACTTGTTTTATTCTCAGTTGACAATCAAGTTTTGCAATAAATACCTGGATGCAGTAAGTGTACATCCATTATTTTTTTTCTACTTCAGAAGACTTGTGCGTAAATATGGGTCTTTGAAGGCTATCTGCAAGTCCTCCTTCAGCTCGGAAACAGCTCGAGCCCTTCTGTAAGCTATACCCCTCTAGAACCAAGGCTATTGAATGAACGTGTGTCAGTTAATCTTTGTATGAAAGAATAAAAGGTAGTTTGGATTAGCTACCTTTTAAAGAATAAAAGCTTGTGAGTGACGTGAACAGGGTAACAAAATAAAGGAATGAAATAGGTAAAGAGGAATACATAGAAAGTAAGAAAAGGAAAGTGGAAGGGAGAAGTAGAGAAAAGATACAATAAGAAAATACAAAAGAGGAATGGGATATAATATACAAAGAAGATATAAAAGAGTAAGGGGAAAATATTAAGATGGGGAATAACTTCTATTGCCTCAGTGAACAGAAGAGATGAAAGATGTAAATTGCTATTTTTTTTAAATTGTACCTTGGCTAGGTCTACACTAGCGGGGGGGGGGGGGGGGGGGTTCGACCTAAGATACACAACTTCAGCTACGCAAATAGCGTAGCTGAAGTCGGCGTATCTTAGGTTGATTTACCTGGCCGTGAGGACGGCGGCAAGTCGACCGCTGCCGCTCCCCCGTTGACTCCGCTTCCACCTCTTGCCGTGGTGGGAGTTCCGGAGTTGACTGCAGATCGATCGGGGATCGATTTATTGCGTCTACACGATAAAATCAATCCCCGATCGATCACTACCCGCCAATCCGGTGGGTAGTGTAGACCTGCCCCTTGTCAACATTGCAGTTATTTAACTGCTTAAGTGTTCGGTGCATTGGCATGACATTTCATAATAGCATTGATACTGCAGCTAAACTGGACAATGAGACAAACCAAAGGTGCAAAACAGGTAACAATAGCAAATTTGGTGCATTATTATGAAGGCAATTGTCATCTTTTGTGGCCTTAAGGCTTAACATAATTGAATGTATTATGTATATTTAAAACTGAGAATTACCATATTGCATTATAAAAAAAAAAAACTCTTTCAAATTAGTTTTTTTCAGTAGCAGAGCCAGAACTTTATCTAGGTTTACTAGTATGACAGTAATGTAGTCTGAATTAGTGGTTGCTTTTAAAAAGCTCAACAATTGCCAACAGTGTTACTTGAGACAGATTAGTCCATCCAAAACAGGCTATAATTGCATTATCCTAGATACACTGGGTGGTAACTGTTGCTAAATGTTGACTGATTACTGGAGATTGCTGTACTTTCTACTTATTTTCTATGTAAATGGGTCTTTCTCTGCTGTTTTCATACAGTGAGAATTTTGTGTGCCTCATAAAGAGAGAACCTTTTGTATAATAATGCAGTTCCCTAAGGAATTTTTTAGGGATTCTTTTTATTCGGTTATGATGCCTTCAGGCAGGGCTAGTTTTACTCTTGTTGTCGATCTGTAAAATGTAGTACCACATTAAATAAAATGTTGGTTTAATGTCCAAAATGTTTTGTTCTGCTTATTTTCACCCTTCGTCTCTTATCCGGTGTCATTCAACACAACTTCAGCTAATAAGCTATGGCTAAAAGAGAGCTTTTGCTCATAGATTTACGTTGAAGCTTTTACTTGAGAATCTTGTGTAAGTTACATTTTATTATAACTTTAAAACCACTTATGAGGAAACCTTGATCTTGCCATAGATTTAGCTTTTTTAGTTGGGGTGCTAAACTAGTATTGTAACATCTTTGTAGTCTTACCAGCATTCAGTCTTGCCTACATAGATGTGCATCAATAACAGTACACGTTGTGCTGCCTAAATTAAGCTATTGGAGTATTGTGCTAGTAAGAATTGGCTTAATTTACTCTGCAGCATGTACTGAAAGTCTTATTTTTTTCAGGGATAATGATGTCCATTTAACTCCAAATAAATCAGATTAAATTCCAGTGTTGGAATTGTGCAAAAGAACAAAGGCAGCTTTTAATCCTTATTTTAAAGTTAATGTAGAATTTCTTCATTTTGATTATACTACTCATGATTTTAGTAACTAATGTATGTTAAGGAAATATAAGGATTTTTTCACTGAAGAAAAATGAAGAAAAAAAGCAAGTTACTGTGCTTATGCATGTAAAATTGACAGTGACATGGTGGTAGTGCTGAACTTTCTTTTCTTTTCTTCTTTTTTTTTAATGTACTTTCTATGCATTTGAAGCTGATTTTAGTAGTTTAGTTTCACCTAACACACTCCAAATGCTACCAACAAATAATAGAGGATGTGGAAACAAACAGCTATAAATCATATAAACTTCAGCTGACCTTTTCGTTGGTCTCTCTTGGGAAATTAATAGTGTCAGAGCATTTTTGAAGGGCTCTGAGGGAGAAAGCTTTTCCTCTGATGGATCACTGAGTTGATGGTTTGCAATTCTATAGTACTCTTTTATCCTTAACCATTGATGAGGTGGCCTATATACACTGCCCTCTCTGGCATTCCCTTCAGAGTCGTCTGGTTCACAGATGGCCTGCAACAACTGAAAGAGGAAGGAGACGATGAGAGCTAGAATGATGATGGAAGGCTCGGAGGGAAACTGATCAACTCATAAAGAATTTAAAAACTCTTATGCAGTAGTTGTGTGGGAAGGCAAGTAGAGGTTCTTTGTCTCTAGGAAGGATTTTGCAAAATTCTCAGTCAGTTTTGGTTTGGGTTGTAGACGGCTTGGTGAATCCTGGCTGTGTCCACCTGAGTGGTGATTTGAGTACTTTCTGTTGAAAGGAAATTGTTGTTTTATGGGTAAACTGCATTCTGATTCAGGCCAAACTTGGTGCATCTTTGTCACTAGGAGGCAAATGTTACCTCATCTCTGCTTGAGTTTTTATCAGTGGCACTCTCAGGTACTGAAAGTGTTGGGAGAACATGAATCCATGTCTTTACTAGTTGCAGAAGGCCAGCAGGGAAATGCTTACCCTTGTATTGATGGAAATTGTCAACATTTCCTTGTGAGAGAAGCTGGCAATCTGATTCATTTAAGAGTCTTTGGTATGACCTATGCTTAGTGATACATGAAAACCAAATGCCAGATATTTAGCTGGTTTAAATCAGCCTAGCTCCACTGAAATCACCAGTATACCAGTTTACACCTGGCTCCAAGTATTCATGCTGGCATTAGATCTCTTAGCTGTCTTTGATACTATTGACAACGAAGTTATTTTGACATGCTTTTGACCTTGATAAGAGTTGATAGTATTGCTTTAGGTGGGCTTGGTCCAAAGAGGAACTGCTCTTCTACCTATAGGCTGCTCTTGTATGAAGTTCCCCGAAGTCCATTTTTGTCCTCTCCTTTGAATAATATGTATATGAGTCCACCAATAAGGAAGCATATGGTTGTGTTGTTTTTAGTATGCAGTTTACTAGCTGTATGTAGTATGACCCCGACAGTGCGGTTGAGTTCCTTTCCTATGTCTGGTTGAGGTGTTAGTGTGACTGGGAGTTAACTGTCTGAAGTTTACCAGTCCTGGTAAAACAGAGGTGAAATGGAGGAAGGCAATGAGAAATATAGCAAATTTATGTCTCTCAGTATCTGTCAGGCACGCTTCCCCACTGTATTACCTGTGTCCACAATCCGATAGTCTAGTTATATTCCTGGTTCTTGTTGGATGGTCATCTTTTATTGGTACCCAAGGCAACTTTTCACTTTCATTTTTTGAAGAGGTTGCATCCTTTCTTTCTGTTACAGACTACACTGTTGTAATTCATGCTTTTTATTATCCTGACACTAGACTGCAGCATTGTGCAATATTTAACCCCATTTCTGAGCTAAAACTAAAGCAGAATATGGCAACATGCCGAAGTGAAGTGTTCCATCACGACCATATACAGCCAGTGTTTCGTGATCTGCTCTGGCTTCTTGTGTGTTTATGGATGGAATTCTGGGTGTTGACATTGACCTATAAAGTGCTAAGTAGCTTAAGGTCTGTCTTCTGGAGAGACCTCTTCTCTTCCTGTACCATACTACTGAAGTTGAGATCAGCAGAGGCACACTAGGTAGACATCCCCTTGAGGTGAACACAAATGGCTTATTGGTGAGATAATCTTTGTGAGGATTCTATTCCTCATGTTGGCCTACAATAACTCAAACCTGTTGATGATTAGGGCATGCTTATCCTCTTTAATGGAGCTTTTGAGGATGAGGGATGATTAAGGCTAAGATTTTTGTCATGGATATTTTTAGTAAAGGTCACGGACAGGTCACGGGCAAAAAAGAAAAATTCATGGAAGCTGTGAACTGTCTGTGACTTTTACTAAAAATATCCATGACAAAATAGGGATCTGCGGGTCCCTGCACTGCCTGAAGCAGGCCAGCTGCGCAGGGGCTAGGAGCTGCCTGCAGCAGCTGGGGGCTACGAGTTACCCATGCTGCCCTCGGCTCCAGGGGTCCCCCGCTGCCCGTCAGGGCCAGGAGCTGTGGGGTGCCCCTGTCTCCCATGTTGTCCAGGAGCAGCAGGGTGGTCCGCAGTAACCAGGGGTTCGGGGAATTCCCCCGCTGTCTGCGGTGGCTGGTGATTCGGGGATTCCCTCACTGCCTGCGGTGGCCAGAGGCTCGGGGGTCCTCTGCTGGGGGCTCAGGTGTACCCCCGCCAGCAGCTGGGGTTCCCCACCGCCCGCAGTGACCAGGGGTTTGGGGGCCCCACCAGAGGCACCGGGGATACCCTGCAGCTCCCTCCCCCCCACTTGAGGCGGGGGGGACCCTGGAGCTCCCGACCACCTCAGGCTGAAGTCACGGAGGTCTCTGGAAATCACAGATTCCGTGACTTCTGCTACCTCCATGACTAAATCGTAGCCTATGGGTTGATACCTACAGAAAGTGGGATTTGTTATAGTTTGTTTCATAGTCATAAAGTTATGTGTATGGAGTATTGTGTGGTTTGTTGTTGATTTCTACTGTATTTAAACTGATTGATGGGGTGCCTAGAGTACAAGAAATCCAGTTTTTTAGCTTTTTATTTAAATATAAACAGTAGATGCTTGCCGTATATTCCATCTTCTAATTGCACCTGCCCCATACAATACCTCTTTTTCCCTTTCTGTGGTGGACAGTTCTACTGTTTGCAGAAAATAATATTAAATAAAAGCATATGTTATGTATTTATACTAATACTGTTAACTGAGTCCTTAATATGAAAATATTTCTTCTAAAAATGTAGGTGATGCTCCTGGGCATGAGACTCTTAAGCAATGTTTTATTTTATTTAGATTTAAATAGTGTGGGGGGGGGGGAAAGGGGGAAAGACTTCTGTTAAAGAGCTTCAGGCACCTGACACTTCTAATGTTACATAATATTCCCAGCAGTATTAAAAATACCAACAACACCCTCAGTTACCAAAAACCCAGTTAATCCAAATATTTTGATGCCCTGAAATGGGGTTTTATATCATGTTTCATTTTATGTCGGCCTGATGTTCTTTTTGTTAGCTGTATTAGAATGACTGAATTACAATGATTATTTGCTTTTTTGGAGAAAAAATAGCTTTCATGCTCCATTTAGGTCCTTTTGAAATTCAAATACCTTCTAGCTTTCTCAAATTTGTGCCCAGTTAATAAGCCAAAGGAATATGAAAGTTGAATAACAATCATTGGCATATGAAAAGCATGCTTAGGAAAAATAACTGTTTAATTTATGTGAATAGCTGTTTAGTTTAGAGTTACAATGTGATTGACTGTTGCTTGAAGAATGTGAACCTAACAAATGTCAGAAAGCAAAACTAATGGTCTGAGCGTTTGCTTTTTTTAAAAAGTTAATTTTGTAGATAGGTTGTTGGCTTTAAAATATTCTTCACTGCTTTTCTCTTGCCTTTTTTTCTATCAGTTCCTTTCTTAATTGATCACTTTGTTTCTCTCTACCTCCTGTGGCAGTCTATTCCCTGTAAAAGGACCAATCTGTCTAAGGTAGAGAAACTCAATTTCTATATATTGATTGCCATGTCTGCATATAGTTAACTTGCAGAGGCTGTGCTAATCATTTTTCTGTCTTGTTTAACTTTGCTATTTAAATAGTTTCTTCCCAGAAATTCATTTACTTTTCAGCTTCCATACAAGTGCCCAGCAGCACAGAATCTAATTGGTGGCCATGTTTAAGGAAATGTTTTCAATTCTTATAGAGCATATTAAGCTATTATAAAACTTGCCAGGCCACAATATTAACGTAAACTTTTAAAACAGACACCATGATGTAAAATGTACCATGCTTTATTTCTGTTTTGTAATTTTCAAGAAATGACACTCCTTTTCCCCATTTTTTTAAATTAGACTAGAATTTGAGAGACAACAACGAGAGGAACTGGAAAAATTAGAAAGTAAAAGGTAACTTCTATCTACTACCCATCTGAGGTATTTATGCCCCCCATAATCTCAGTGTCTGTGTGCCTCACAATCTTTAATGAATTTATCCTCAGAACATCCCTGTGGAGTAGGTAAGTACTATTGTCCCCATTTTACAGATGGGAAACTAAGACAGGGAGGCAAAATGACTTGCCCAAAGTCACACAGGAAGTCCAGGGAGTTGAAGTCCAAGCCCTAACCATTGTACCATCCTTCCTCACTATACTCACTGTGGTTGAGTATATATGAAGGCATATGTATTATTTGAGTACAGATTTTGTTGTCTGTTTTCTTTATATTTTCTTTTGTTCTTCTATTTTGTCTGAGTTTGAATATTTTACATATTCAAGGCTAAATGATTGGCTGTACAATGTCATTATACTAATCTTCAGACCACTGCACTATGCAGATATGTGTAGCTTGGCATTTTCTACACTCCCTCCTAATTAATCTTGACCCCCCTCTCCTCCTGCCCTCAAAGAGACTGTGAGAGGAGAATTATATTCTGTATAAGAAAGAGAAGACAATTTGTCTCTAGGAGACAGCAGCTATGCCCACACTTCCAACCAAATGTGCCAATTACAAGAGGAAGTTCCCTAAAAGAGTGAAATTTGATGGATTAAAACAATTGACTCAAACAAGATTGGAGGATGTGAATTTTTAATCTAATCATTGTGTTCATGCCTGAATCTTATTCTGCAGTGCAGTCATGCAGTGTGTATTTAATGAATATTATTGCATTGGTTGGAGTTATTGTGGTTTAAACATGTAGTGCTTCTACTACTAACATGAATTGTAATGTAATTTCATATACCTACATTTTAAAGATAATTTAATGATAGTTCAGTATATGTCAATACTGTAGTGTATCTGCTGGTCAGGTAAAGCTTTGCTCGAAGTAATTTGGATCAGATAACTATGTTTTTCTCCAGAAATTGAGTTAAATATAAGCTACTAAATTATGAAGGCATGTTACTAACATGAGGCAAATCAAAAAAGACTGAAATAAAATTGTATCTTTAAACAAAACAATTCAAGTTGGTATGTGTTCTTAGATCCTCTTCCAAACCCTGTTAATTTTTAGGAAAATATTAACCATATTAGGGAAAGGGAAGGAATGTTTTGAAGGTATTAATCTCATATACATATTGTACATATTTTATTTTAGGAAACTGATAGAAGAAATGGAAGAAAAACAAAAATCTGACAAGGCAGAACTAGAAAGAATGCAGCAAGAGGTGGAGTCACAGCGCAAGGAAACAGAAATAGTACAACTGGAAATACGAAAACAGGAAGAGAGCCTGAAACGGCGAAGCGTTCACATTGAAAGCAGGTTAAAAGACTTGCTGGCTGAAAAAGAGAAATTTGAAGAAGAAAGACTACGAGAACATCAGGAGATAGAATTTCAGAAAACGAAACAACAGGAAGAAATTTTTGCTAGAGTTAAAGAAGAACTGCAACGCTTGCAAGAACTTAATAATAATGAAAAAGTTGAGAAAATGCAGATTTTCAGAGAACTAGAAAAACTTAAAAAGGAAAAAGATGAACAGTACATCAAGCTGGAATTAGAAAAAAAGAGGCTTGAAGAACAAGAAAGGGAGCAGGTGATGCAAGTGGCTCACCTAGAAGGACAGCTTCGAGAGAAACAGGTCATGATACAGCTACTCAAAAGAGGGGATGTGCAAAGGGTTGAAGAAGAGAAAAAAGAACTTGAAGATATTAGAGAATCTCTCCTGAGGGTCAAGGAAGCTAGATCTGAAGGTGACGAAGACAGTGAAGAATTAGAAAAAGCACAGCATAATTTTATGGATTTTAAAAGAAATCAATTAGAACAATTAACTATTTTGGAGAAAGACTTATTTCAACAAAGGGATCATCTAGAAAAGGAAGTAGCAGATGAACATGAAACTCTGGAACGTTTAAAATATGCACACAAAGAACGGTTAAACCTCCTCAAGAAAGACGATGAAAATGTTGTGGATGCTGCACTGATGGTTGAAGAATTTGACAAGATAAAGCCAGCAGAATACAGGCTCCAGTATAAAGAGCGCCAGCTTCAATACCTAATGCATAATCACTTGCCAGCTTTGTTGGAAGAAAAACAGAGAGCTTCTGAAGTCCTTGATAGAGGCCTGCTAGGGTTAGACAATACTCTTTATCAAGTTGAGAAAGAAATGGAAGAAAAAGAAGAACAGCTTGCGCAATATAGAGTCAGCACTAACCAGCTGCAGCAGCTCCAAGAAACATTTGAATTTACAGCCAACATAGCTCGTCAGGAGGAAAAAGTTCGGAAAAAAGAAAAAGAAATTCTCGAATCAAGGGAAAAACAGCAGAGAGAGGCACTGGAGCAAGCAGTAGCTAAGTTGGAAAGGAGACACTCTGCTCTGCAGCGTAGTTCCACAATAGACGTTGAAATTGAAGAGCAAAAACAAAAACTTGCAATTCTGAACAGCAGCTGCAGTGAACAGGCAGGTCTGCAGGCTAGTCTAGAAGCTGAACAAAAAGCCCTGGAACAGGATAGAGAAAGGTGAGAATTACGGGGAACGTCAATTTAATAGACTCTGTACACAAAGAAGTGTGTTTTGCCTATATTTTAGATTGTAGAAAAGAGACTTCTCTGTTTCTTAGTATTCCAGTTCCACAGTGCATGTAAGGTGGTTGTCCCCAGAAGTGAGAGGGTATAGTTATGAACTCATTCTAAAGCCTATATTTCTTGCTTTTCAATTAAGTTCTGTTCAGCTACTTGTCCCGTCTTCATCAGCAGAGTATTTGTGTCCATTATCACAGTTTTAAGTTCCTTATTTGAACATGGTTTTTTCCTATCCAGAAAGCTCAGCTGAGCAAGGGGCCAACCACACATTCTATATTTATACGGAAACAATTCTCATAAGTGGTTTAAGTGCATGCATAGATGTTGCTTTCCATCTTTAAAAATAATTAGAAATCAAGTTAAATAAAATATAAATGAAGGAATGCGGTCATGGTATTGGGTACCTCATCTTGATCGGATAAAGCATAGCTTTTGGCGGCACTGACTAAAGGCTACTTAGTCATTGTAATTGAAAACTAGAGAATAGTCAGAAAGCACCTAGTTATCATGACAAAGTAAAATGGTATAAAAGTTGGGAACTGATATGTATGGTAAATGTCAAACAGTAATTATTTGATAGGGCTTAACATCCTCTTACATACCTTTTTTGTCTTAGGAGTAAACAGACATGGTATTTAATACTTGGTAATTTACTATAAGACTAAAATCAAAGACTAAGCTCATGTTGGAAACACCCTAATGAAAGAGTCCTACAAAAAACTAATTTATCCCCTCACCAGCCAGTCAACATTCATAGAATTGTAGGACTGGAAGGACATGTTGAGAGGTCATCTAGCCCATTCCCCTGCACTCATGGCATGACTAAACCATTATCTAAACCATCCCTGACAGGTGTTTGTCTAACCTGCTATTAAAAATCTCCAATGGTGGAGATTCCACAGCCTCCCTAGGCAATGTATTCCAGTGCTTAACTCCCTTGACAGGAAGATTTTCCTAATGTCCAACATAAACCACCTGAGACGGGTCTTCTTGGGGTGCAACCTGGAACTGAGGTATAGCTGGGCTCTCTGTCCCTCCAGCCTGGGCTTCCTATCACATTGTGATGCTGTTGCTAAGCCACAAAACTCTGTCAGGTACTGTTCTTACACAGACATGCACAGTCAGGGACACACCCAGCTGAGTCACATGAATGTTTCTCTCTGTTCACTCATGAACTAACAATAGAGAGGCTCCAGTCGATTCCCCCAGCTCTTCAGCATAGGACCCCAGGGCTGTACCGTCTTGCCCTGGTCAGATGCCTGACCAGTATAAGTTTATTATCCAGTCTGCCCCTCCCTCAATGTGGAGAGGACATGCACCAGTTTTTGTTCCTGAGCAGATTTTCCAAGCACTTTAACCAAAATGCACTGTTTTTAGATAAAATATAAAACAGATTTATTAACTACAGAAAGATAGATTTTAAGTGATTATAAATAATAAGCGTACAGATCAAAGTTTTATTTATGAAATAAAAGTAAAATCGCAAACTGAGTTCTATAAAGTAGACAGGATTTGAATCAAGCAGTGTCTCACCTGGTAGATGGTATAGTTTCTTAATACATAGGCTGGGATTCTTCTTTCCAGCCTGGGACCACTTTCCCCATTCTAAATCTTTGTCCTCCAGATGTGCTTCCAGGTGTGGAGTTGTGGGGGAAGTAAAGCCAAGGGATGATGTCACTTCCCCTCTTTTATAGCTTCTTCTAGAGCCTTTGCTATGACGTGGGTCAAGCAGTCTCCATTGTCTACGCATGCTATCTCTGAGAAGTTCCTATTGTATACAGTTCCTAGGATAGTTGTTGTGAGTGTGGACTCCCTTTAATGGGCCATCAGCAGCATCTGGCTTCTCCATTGTTGTACCTGCCAGGATGGTTGTGGGTGTTCCCAACCTTAAAACATATTTCTGTAACACATACATAGCAAAACTTCATAACTTCCCATACAATGATAGCACATACAATCCAACAGGATATTAATGCTTAACAGGTCAAGACTTTTAAAATGATACCTCAACGAGGCATACTTTGTTCAAAACATATTTTAATTATATGACATATGTGAATATAGGGGTGCCAGGATACCGTTTTGAGCCACAGCATGCCACACCATCCTTGCTGCAATTTAAGCCCATTGCTTCTTGTCCTAACCTCTGGGGTTAAGGAGAACAATTTTTCTCCCTCCTCTTTGTAATAACCTCTTATGCACTTGAAAACTGTTATCATGTCCCTTTTCAGTCTTGTCTTTTCCAGACTAAACAAACCCAATTCTTTCAGCCTTCCTTCATAGGTCATGTTTTCTAGACCTTTAATAATTTTTATTGCTCTTCTCTGGACTTTCTCTAATTTGTCCACATCTTTCCTGAAATGTGGAGCCCAGAACTGGACATAATACTCCAGTAGAGGCCTAATCAGCACGGGATAGAGCAGAAGAATTACTTCTCATGTCTTGCTTACAACTCTCCTGCTATTACATCCCAGAATATTTGCTTTTTTTGCAACAGTGTTATGCTGTTTTCTCATATTCATCTTGTGATCCACTGTGACCCCCAGATCCCTTTCCACAGTACTCCTTCCTAGGTTGTCGTTTTCCATGTTGTATGCGTACAACTGATTGTTCCTTCCTAAGTGGAGTACTTTGCATTTGTCCTTATTGTATTTCATCCTATTTACTTCAGAGCATTTCTGCAGTTTGTCCAGATCATTTTAAATTTTAATCCTGTCCTCCAAAGCACTTGCAACCCTTCCCAGCTTGGTATCATCCTCAAACTTTGTAAGTGTACACTCTATGCCATTCTGTAAACCATTGATGAAGATATTGAACAGAACTGAACCCAGAACTAATCTCTGCAGGATCCACTTGATATACCCTTCCAGCTTGACTGATAACTACTCTCCGGGAATGGTTTTCCAACCAGTTATGCACCCACCAACCTATCTCCATCTAGGTTGTATTTCCCTAATTTGTTCATGAGAAGGTCATGCGAGAGAGTGTCTAAAACCTTACTAAAGTAAAGCTATACCATTTCTACTGCTTCCACCCTATCCACAAGGCTTGTTATCCTGTCAAAGAAAGCTATTAGGTTGGTTTGACACAATTTGTTCTTGACAAATCCATGCTGACTATTTCTTAACTCTGTGTTCTTAAAAAGAAATTGAATCCTATGATGCTGGTGTATAGTGAGATATTGGGAGGGCAAGATGAATACTAAAAAAGAAAATGTTGACCTACATTGAAAATGTAACTGATAATTATTGTAGCACCTGGCTCAAGACAACAAATACGTTGGTGGTCTGTCTTTGAGAAGCTAAAGGGCAGTCGTCTTATTCCATTTCCTGAGGAAGAGGAAATAAAAATACCTCTACCCAAATATATAGAAACCTATGTTGCCAATATTATATTTCTTTTTCTCTCCTTGATCTCCTGTACCAGTCAAGATGTTTCAGTATAATTCTTCATAGCCATCAGATGTAGACAGAATAACAATCTTTTGATGACATCACCCCACATATAATGCTTCAGCTAACAGAACACAATTATTTTTCTCCAGTAAGTGGCCTATCAGAACATTTGTCCATAGAGAATAAAAGGTTGAACAGAATGGAAAAGGCCTCCATTCTTGGCCAAATAGCAGAGTTTAGTTATTCAGAAAGGGCGTTTGGTAGGAAAAATCAGGCAGCTTCTAAATAGATAATTTCCAAACAGATTAAGGAGATG
Organism: Chrysemys picta bellii; assembly: GCF_011386835.1. NCBI lineage: Eukaryota > Metazoa > Chordata > Testudines > Emydidae > Chrysemys > Chrysemys picta. The sequence continues at coordinate 195,580,953 of NC_088793.1, forward strand.
ATTAAAAATGCAACTGAGATTTCCTTCCTAGCTCTAAAGCCCATACAATAAGATACAATAGGGTCTTCTTGAGAAGAAAGAGAGTAGAAATCTATGAAGTGGGCAACAGTGTACATCACTGCTGATTTGTCGTAAAGCAGCATCAAGGAGAGATGGAAAATTTTATTTGTTCATTTTCTTTTTTCAAGACCTTCTGTATCATTCCAGAATCATCCCCACCCTAGAAAGACTGGGAATAGGTCTCTGTGTAATGTTTTATGTTGGTTTTGTAGTTATTCGTAGACTTACTAAAGTTTCACTCAGTACTATGTGATGACAAATCCTTTATATGTACAAGGGATGATTGTGACAGGGTCACCGGAGTGCAATCTGGACTACAGGACCACTGAGGCATCCAAACCCACTAGCCTGGGCTGCCACTCGCACTATGAAGCTGATGGCAAGCTACAAGCCTCTGAAGGGCACTGCACTCACACAGACATCCACAGGCCGGGACACATCCAGCTGAGTTACATGAATAATCTCCCAGCCACTCATGAACCATCAATAGGGAGGCTCCAGCCAATTTCCTCCCAGCTCCCCAGTCATGCATCCAGAACTGTACTGTGTTGCACTGGTCAGAAGCCTGGCCAGTGTACATTCATTACTTAGTTCGCCACATCATCAAAGGAAAGTGGAAATGCACCAGCACTTTCCCAAGCACTTTAGACAAACTCACTGGTAAGGACAGAACATTAAAAAAGTTTATTAACTATAGAAAGATAGATTTTATGTGATCATAAGTGGTAGGCATAAAGGTCAGAGATGGTCACCTTAAGAAATAAAAATAGAAACACGCACTCTAAATCCTAAACGTTTAGTCTAAGCAAAAGTTGACTCAAGCAGCATTTGTCACCCTGGCAGATGGTACAAGCAGGTCATAATTCCTCAGTATGTAAACTGGGATTGCCTTCCAGTCTGAAATCAAACTTCCCCAGTTCAAAGCCTTTGTCTTCCAGACGTGCTTCCAGGTGGTGAGATGGGGGGAGAGAGGCCAAGTGTCACTGTCTCTCTTGTATACTTTCTTCCAGCTTGCTGGAAAGATCTTGGCTGTGACGTGGGTTAGTCTGCCCTAATGGTGTACGTGCCTTCTCCGAGAAGTCTTTGGGATAGTGGATTGCGTGTTGATGAGCCATTAACGCCGTCTGGCTATTGATGGCTATTCCTTTGTTGTAACTGAAAGGCTGGTTGTGGGTGTTCCCAACCTCACAACATATTGCAGTTAACACACATAGCAATACTTCATAACTTCCCATACAATGGTACAAGGATATTAACGTTCAGCAGATCAGGATTTTTAAAATGATACCTCATAAGGTATACTTTGTTCAAAACATATAATAATATCACAGAGGTGAATATGGGGGTTCCAGGGTGCTACTTTGAGGTACAGAGTGTCACAATGATGTCATCAATAGACTTTTTAATATGCTGTCTTCATCTATTGGCTGGGACTATACCCCAGCACTTAGATGAAGTATGGAAGAGGTCAAACACAAGGAATTCAGCTAAGGAAACTTTTGCCTTTCAAAAAGTGAGAAATGTTTCACAGTATCTAGGGCCTGAATTAAATCCCTTTGACGTCAGTGCATCAGGCCCATATTGTGTGGAAGAAGGGCACTACTGCAGTTAAAAAAAAATAAAAACATAATTATCATTGTTGTCTGGAGATAAAAGGAAAGCTTTAGAACTTGGCTTTAAAATGGCTGTTTCTTGAGAGAGTCTTGAAAATTTGTGTTTTTTGAAACTCAAAGTAATTATCTGATCCTCCTTTCTCCCACACTTTATACTGCTGCTTTCTTAGAAAATAATTCACACTGAATAGGTCAGATGAATATTTACCTGTAGCCAAACTGACTCTTCTCTATTGTTTTTTTCAAATAATTATTTCAAAGAATGAGTTCCTTTTCATCCTCCTCTCTGGAAGAAGTTACTTTGATATCAGTTTATGAAGTCTACCATAGGTGCATATGTAATTTAGCAGGTTTGCTTTATAGCTTTTCTTCTAAGAACTAAATATTGATAGACTCATAGACTCTAAGGTCAGAAGGGACCATTATGATCATCTAGTCTGACCTCCTGCATGATGCGGGCCACAAAAGCTGACCCACCCACTCCTGGAATAATTCTCTCCCTTGACTCAGCTGTTGAAGTCTCCAAATCATGATTTAAAGACTTCAAATTGCTGAGAATCCTCCAGCAGGCGACCCCTGCCCCATGCTGCGGAGGAAGGCGAAAAACCTCCAGGGCCTCTGCCAATCTACCCTGGAGGAAAAGTCCTTCCCGACCCCAACTATGGCGATCAGCTGAACCCCGAGCATGCGGGCAAGATTCTCTAGCCAGACCCTCTGGAAAAAGTTCTCTGTAGTAACTTTTAATATCCCATCATTGACCATTGTTACTAATTACCAGCGATGGCACGTTATTGACCTATTGACTAAAATCACTTTATCCCATCAAACCATCCCCTCCATAAACTTATCAAGCTTAATCTTAAAGCCAGAGAGGTCTTTCGCCCCCACTGGTTCCCTCGGAAGGCTGTTCCAAAACTTCACCCCTCTGATGGTTAGAAACCTTCGTCTAATTTCAAGCCTAAACTTCCCGACGGCAAGTTTGTATCCATTTGTTCTCGTGTCCACGTTAGTACTGAGCTGAAATAATTCCTCTCCCTCCCTGGTATTTATCCCTCTGATATATTTAAAGAGAGCAATCATATCCCCGGGGCCGCAGCCTTCTTTTGGTTAAGGTAAACAAACTGAGCTCCTCGAGTCTCCTTTCATACGACAGACTTTCCATTCCTCGGATCATCCTAGTGGCCCTTCTTTGTACCCGTTCCAGTTTGATTTCATCCTTTTTAAACATGGGAGACCAGAATTTTACACAGTACTCCAAGTGAGGTCTCACCAGTGCCTTGTATAATGGAACCAGCACCTCCTTATCCCTACTAGAAATACCTCGCCTAATGCATCCCAAGACCGCATTAGCTTTTTTCACGGCCACGTCACATTGCCGACTCATAGTCATCCTGCGATCAACCAGGACTCCGAGGTCCTTCTCCTCTTCCCCTAGCCATCTTTTGTACATGGGTAATTCAGTTGTTTTTTGAGCATTCTGTAGCTACTTACATTGTACTTGTTTTAGTAACACTGATGTTACTATTAAGCAACCTGACAGTTTGTGTCAATATATATATACAGATTAACATGGAAGCCAGCTAAGCTCAGGTTTATGAAGCATATATAGTTGCCTACAGCTTTTGTATCTCTGCCTAGAATTCTGATTTTGTAAATGATTCTCAAATGTACTGAATATTTATTAGACTATTTATGTCAAGTTGAGGCCCAAATTGCTCAGATTCTCTGAACAGGCTAATTAATGTAAACAGTTTTGCATCATAACTGGAGGTGGTTGCTATAGTTAATGTCTAATACCCTGTCTGGGATAGAGGTAACGTCCTTCTGGTTGCTTGGCAGTTACAGAGCATACTAAAAGCAGTAACTTTACAACAAGAAATAATTTTAACAGTTCCCAAAAGTGTGCAAGACACGTTACAGAACAAATGGAAAAGCTTGATCCCTACCTTGGGGATAGTATAGAATAGTTGTATATATTAAGTAGTTAACTTGACTACTATAACATCTGTAGTTAGCTACAAATAAGAGTTGCAAAGAAAATAGAAAGATGTGGTTCTTGCCCTGAAGAGCTTTCAAGTGAGGGAAATAAACCATAGGAAAGGGATTGGTTGAAGAAGGAAAACAAGATAACAGTTTCAAGATCACATGGGTAACCAAGGAGAGATTTAGGACCACAGATTCCCTTAAATCACTTGTGTACTTTTTGAAACTCTCTCCATTAGTTTAGTAATATGAAGGTTTTGATGATTCAGTGAAGATACTGGTCCTGATTCACTTTGCACCACTTTAAACCACGTTGACAATGTAAAGGGGTCGTTTTACTCCTCCTCCCTGTCTAAGACCATTTAACACAGAGGTGGTGGTATAAAGTGGTCTGAATAAAAATATCAGGCCCACTGTGTTGATTGGGGTACATGTAGTACAGTGATGAGCCATATATGTGCATAGATATATAAATACTGTTGCGTCATGGAGCAAGAGAACCTTAAGATTAAATTAAGTAAGATTGTAAATTCTTCAGGACACTCATATTGTACTTTGTTTGTGGTTTTCAGAGTACAGCACATAGTAAAATGGATTCCGAGTACTGTCCAACACCTCCATTCAGGAATGCATAATAAATTATACCCATACATGCGCCACACACAATGTTTTTGTTTTTGATTGTTTAGTAGATATTGTCATTTGTTTGTTTTTCAGCAGCTTCAAATGCTGTCTAAATCCCAACCAGCAATAAAATGTCTTGCATTGCCTATTTTATGACATCTTGCTGCATCTGATCTCTGTGATGGTGTCTCGTCAGGCTATCAGGATATGAAAGGAGAGGCTCCAATCTGTATTAGCAAAACAAAACTGTTAAGTCCAGTTTTCAGTTAAAGTAATCTAGGAATAAGTGATCACTCTGCAGTGAGCTGTCAATCCTTTGAAGTTGGATACACATTATTTTTCTCAAGTTCTCATACCTTATTACTAAATTAATTGTAATTCCAAATTCTCTCACCTATTTGTAAAGATATATTTCGGGAAAATAAAGACTGCCAAACAATGGTTACAGCAAGTGAACTTGTGCTAGGGTTAAAATGCATACAAAATTGTGTCTCAGTTGGTACAGTATTGTCATTTACCCCTAATGCATTAGGAAGAACACATCACCCTAATGGCTGTTTTATTTTTGAGTTAGTGGATCTAGAAAGATGAATACAGCCACATCAGCTGTCATCATCACAGTCTCCCATCAGCTTTCTCTCAAGATTTCCCCCCACACTGAATAGGTTTGTTATCTTCTGGTCAAAAGGAAATGGTGGCTTCTGGCCATGGTGCTAGAGGTATACTTCTGTTTAAAAGTTAAATAGAACTTCATTTATCACATCCCCAATCCACTATGTTCCTTCCCCATTTTTATTTTTCTGTACTGAACACAGAGTGTATAGAGCAGTGGTGGGCAACCTATAGCCTGAGGGCTGCATGCAGCCTATCAGGATAATCTGATTACGGGCTGCGAGACATTTTGCTGACATTGACCGTCTTCAGGTATGGCCCCCCGCAGCTCCCAGTGGCCACGGTTCGCCATTCCTGGTCAATGGAAGCTGCGGGAAGTAGCGGCCAGCACATCCCTGTCGACAGTCAACATCTGCAAAATGTCTTGTGGCCCACAATCAGATTACCCTCATGGGCCACATGTGGCCCGTGGGCCCAAGGTTGCCCACCACTGGTGTAGAGCAAACTCAGTACTGTACATTTGAGGATATATGTTGAAAACTGTGAACCTATAAAATAATTTATATCTGCAAAGATCAGAATTTGTATAATTTCCCTTTCATTCACAGTGATTGATCTTTTTCATTTTTTAGTTACAGGTTGTTTTAAAAAAAAAAAAAAAAAAAAAAGCTACCTTAGAGACAAAAGTTGTACAATAAGCAGGGAAGGCTACACAACCAATCCATGGGCATATACAAGCTAATTTAGTCTAAACTACAATACATCTGAAAGATGCAGATTACTTAGTTGAATTAAAATTTATTATACAAAAACAATAAATATGCTAGGAAGTGTTTTTATTTGTAATACTTGATGTCTAAAGTATTTTCAGAGAAAAACACTCAGCCAGAATGTGAGCGATTTATGTGCATACATCAGCTTTTGTGACATATGAAATATATTTGAGAATGTGAGGAAACTTGTGTTTGGGGAAAATGATCTATTAGTCATTCAAAATAAATTCTAGCTCTGTATGGTGTTTTAAAAGGGTACATTTTCACATTACAATATACCTGAACAAATAATGGGATTTACATAAATTATTGTGCAATTTTTAGGGTGTTTTTGTAAATAGACTCTGTGTCATGTTGTTAGATTTTCTTCATTTCTGACTCTAGTATTGTCTTTTGAGTTCAACCAATTTTTCCAGACTAGCAGCAGAATAATTGAAATCATTGATGGAGTTCTAAAATGAGGTAAGGTTTTTCAAGTGGTTCTAATAGGCCAAGTCTTATGAATCAATCTAACTTTAATGAGCTAGCAGAGACATTAGTTGCACTGAAAGTTACAGATGTTGATTTATTGAGCTAAAATGCTTCTATTCTAGTCTGGTTTTCAGATAAGTGTATACGTCACTATCTAAATATGCATTAATAAAAGAACATTTATTAGTATTTCTGTGACTACAGACATAGAGACCATAGGGGGTAAGATCTTGATTTAATTATACCACCACCTAGTTATCTCCAGTCTTATCTGTATGCAAATATTCTTGGGAATCAGTGTGTTGTAAGTAGGGAACTTAAAACACTGCAGATGGACATATTTCTTATTTTGAACAACATAGATTTTGAAATATATTTTAAAATCTACTTCTAGACTGGACCAGGAAATTCAACAGCTGAAGCAGAAGATATATGAAGGTGATGGTGTACAAAAAGGGTATCATGGAACAGTAGAGGAGAGACTCTCTCTCACCAATTCCCCTACCAGCCCTACAAAGTCACAGTCCCATTTTATTCCACTGGTTGATGACAGGTACATATATTGATTTTAATGACTTAATATGATTTTAAACAATAGTGTTAAAGTATCACTGAAACATTCCAAACTCTGCATAAGTGTTTTCACGATTGGGTTTTTATTTAGTAAATTATCAAAATGGTCCTTTAATTGCAATCTAGATAGAAACATGCTTTGCCTTTACTACTTTGAAATGTTTTTTATGATCAGTAGGCTTCTCTGAGATATATGCTGTATTAGAAGAGTACCTGAAAAAACTTTAGGCTTATATTTATTTTAAATTGTTCCTAAATGTAATTGTTTAGATTTGCTTAAATGTCTGCATGACTTACACCTTTGCATACTAAAAGTGACAAAGTAAATAAAATTATATTAAGGGAAGCAGCATAGCAAAACACTAAGCAAATTAATTCCATTATTTTCTCTTTCATTTCATTTTACACTTATGCATATAATAATTAGTATAGACTTTTGAAACTTTCACTGTGTCTGCAGGCCAAAATATTGTTAGTCTGCTTATTTATAGTGTGTGTGTTGGCAAAGTCATGAAAGGAAACTGTTAGGTTAAAAAAAAAACGTAAAATACAAAGGCAGCATGTAAATAGAGAGAGACATTTATTAGATGCTTAACCAAGGGTCCACTAATTGTCAGTTATTAATTCTTTTGCCTTTTTAAGTTAAAGAAAAACTGGTGAAAAAAATCATAACTTTTTGGGGGCCAATAAAGTCTGTCCACAATGTTCTTATATTTAAAATTTATACAATGCTTAAGATGAATAAACTATTCAAAGAACGCTTTAAAATACCCATATTGATTGTCTTTAGAATAATTTTTTTATTGTACGTCTGTTTATTTTTTAAAAGAATTAATGCATTAATTGAAGAAGAAGTGCAAAGGCGTCTTCAGAATATTCACCACACATCTGAAAATAACAGTATGGGCCTGTCTCAGTCTACAGAAATTCTAAAGGTGAGCAGAGGCTGCTAGGAAACATCACTTTTTTAAAGATACCTTCAAAATCATTGGTTTAATTCCTTTATCCACATTCCTCATGTTTTCTCTGGATTAATGTAATTTTAGTTTATCAAATAATATAAAAACAGTGGCTGTATTTTATTTGTGAAGAGCAGAACAAACACGGTTCCAAATTATTTTTGAGGAATTTAGTTTTATATCCTGACATTAAATCGTCTAAAGGTTGAAATACTTTGGTTTCAAACAGTAGTAGATCAAAGCATACTATGGAACTTGTACATAGCAGCGGGGTGTACACAGCTACTTAATGCGCAGCATGCTAATGTGCTGTAGAATCTCACACACACACACACACACACACACACACACACACACACACACACACACACACACAGAAGCTTGCCATATGCTAAATCACTGACAGTCACTAATTACAATCAAGCAGTAAAATCCCAGCTCCATCGAAGTCAATGGGAGTTTCGCCATTGACTTCAATGGGGCTGGGATTTCACCCAAGATTTCCATGTTGTCCTGCATTGCGGTTATTTTCAGTGAACTGCATCTTAATCTAAGTTTCTTCTCAGACATGTAGTGCTTAATGAAGATATTCTCTAAATGGCACCAAAGCTTTTAACTTTTCCAAATTAATATGAAGAGTTTTTTTACTCCCTCTGCCTTTTATTATGCTTCTGTTGATGACGACATAAAGTTCCATCAAAATGAATACTGAATATTTTTAATAATACATGCTTAAAAATGAACAAGCCATTCTTGTTAAAATTCCCTTTTTCCTAATTGGAAAACGGAATAGTTTAATTCAGCTGTAAGGCAGTATCTTAGCAAACACCAGTAGAAGACGATGCATATTTTTGGCAGTTAAGTTGATTACTTTAGATCTGTATTGCTATAAATAGTTCATCTTTTATAACAAGGAAACTTTTTTTTAATCACATGTACCTTTTTGGTTCTTAGGATAGTGAAATGCTTCATAATGGTACTGTTCAGCGCAAGTTGAAGTATGAGGTAGGTTATAATTCGTCAGAATGAAATAGTTGTCTTAAATTATGGCATGCTCAGTAATTAAATTTCTTAATGTTTAGCTGCATAATTAGAATTTCAAATTTACAGTAAGATTAATAGCTAATAGAGAAGTCAAGCTATTTTTCAGGCAAAAAAATAAATGGAATCTTGCATGTTGGGTACAGTTCTTGCTTTATTTAAATAGCATATTTTTGTGGTGAAGGATTTTTTTTTCATAATTCTTTATTTTGAACAGTATCCCTTTCCTAGATCTATAGGACAAAAACAATTTATGATCAGGAACAAAATTATTATTTCTAATCAAAGTACACTTTAACATGTCTGATTCCCAATTGTCTCACTACTGTCAGAGCCTTCAGAATACTAGCAGTACTACAGTGCAAATATTTGTGAACATGTCCTGAAGATTTAATGTTAGATAATCTGAAAGTATTTTACCACTAAGTGTTGTAGGACTATAATGTTTTATTTGGCAATATCACGTTTTTTCCCCTAGTTCTTTCCTCATTTTTCTTATCCTGGTTAAGATCTTGACATTTTTTAAAAGCATATAGAAAATTAGTTATCCTATGAACATTCTGATTCTTTTGAGGAAACCAAATACAGAACTAGACAAAGTGAAATGGATACTGTACACACACACACACACACACACAAATGATGGGTGTGGGGTAAAGCCATAAAGATTGTTCCTGAATCAGACCTCAATCAGTCTACTTGGATTTGGTTTCACAGTTTTTGATTACTTGTAAATGAATGCACAAACCTAATTAAAATTAAACCTGAATTCAAGACATTTTCAAAGCAGAAGGTGCTTCCATTTCCCTATTTTGACTTTTTAAACAGAAAAGACGACCTTGGCAGCTACATTACAGCCTCCCTTATGACTTTAAAGATGATGATATTGGCTCTAACTTGGCTGGAGAAGATACAACCATAGCAGACCTCAAAAGACACACCAAATGTCCAGAGATGTGGAGCTTATTTTCTATTCCTGAACAAATCTGTTACCTCTCTCCATTACAAAAGGGAGTTGAGAATGAAAAGAACCAGTCGGAACTGCATTATTTTGATTGCCTATATGATACTGAATGTGAACTGAATCACCCTAAAAATACTAACATTTTTAATGGGGAGAAAATTCATTATAAAAATGTTACATTCACTTCTCCACATAATCATGATATGGGCAATGTGGAGCATTCGCAATATAAAATGGTGAATCTCAATAATTCTGAATATGCAAAAATTACTTCTCAGGATGGGGACACCACAACGACTGAATTTGATTGTTCCCATTCACAACATCTCTCTAGCTCAGAACCTTTAGCCTGTGGGAATGAGCAGGTTAGATTTAGCAGCACATCTTGCTTAATTCTCCCTCAGTCCGGTATACTTTCTGAAATAGCACCCAAAGAGAACAATCCACATAACACAGTGTATTGCACTATTCCAGACCAATCTCCTATTTCTCAGCAGCCAGTTGAAGAAGACCTGGATATTAGCAAAATCATCTCCCCAAAATCAGAAGCGTCATGTTCAGATGTGAGAACAGAACAGAGCTATGGCTTGGGCTATCTTTTCAGCAAGCTCTCTTGTCTTTACAAAGACACTAGTAGTAGTTTGCTCAATAGTGCTCAAATTATTAAACAAATAAAGGAGCTGGGCAATCTGTGTGATAGAAGTGAGAGATGTGCACAAGTGGCATCGTTGCTGAAAAAATTGCCATTTGTAAAAATATTACAGGTAAATGTGCCTTTCAAATCGGATATGAAGAAGGCCACGCCTCACTCCATTAATGAGGACAACGCGCATATTGATAGCAGCGTTCAGTCAGAACACAATATTCTCTGTTGGCAGGAGGTTAAGTGTGTATCCTCAAAAATCTCAAGCATGCATGCACGAGATTCTTCTGAAGGATCTATGTATTGGTATGGAAATGAAGAAATGAAAACGAGTTTAGTGTTAAGGCAAAACCTTGTGCATTTTCCAGATGAGTTACTGAAACTTCAAGTCTGTTCTCTTGAAAGACTATTGGAGTATGTGATTTGTGCCTTACCACAAGTTTGTGCCAGTATGGATCAATTAAAAGGTGTATATTGGCTTGCTGTTGGCAATTGCAAGACACCTGATCCAGAGCCGGCTTGTTTGCTTTTGTTCAGCTCCGTTTTGTATGCTGTTGTTTTATCAGTCAACCAAGAAGACCACTGTCAGGATTCCTTGGCAATTTTTCATGTTCTTCCAATCACCATGATAAGAGAAATTGAAGTTGGTTTTGCTGGACAGAGTGTTAGACTTGTATGCTGTACTGAAGATAGCTTACTCACAATATTTACCTATAACAAAGACTTCACGCAGAGAATATGCCATGATATACTGAGTATTTTGATTACGACATCAGATGATGATGCTTGTTTAAATCACCAGCTTCTGAAAGGTGATTTGTTGCAGCTGTCACTTCACTGGACATCAGAAGTCACTGACTTAGTTTTTGCAAGTGGAGTACGGTTGTCCTGCAAATTCCAGAGTGCCTTAGCTGACTTGGTGTACTTAGTTCATGAAAACATGGAAACTAATAAACCCCCTTTAGGAGATGTTCATGTATTGCTCTATACCACAGTGAAGATAGAAGACCATTTTAAACAAATGACCTACAGATCACTGGTTCTTACAACTACTCATATAGGACTCATGAAGGAAGATAGGGTTTTCTACCCTGTTCCTAGTTTTTTGTACACTTTACCTCAGCGGTCCCAGTTTGACAAAATTCAGTTATACTGTTTGAATGAACTCCGATGTGTGGTGGTCCCAGACAAAGAGAATTTAACAAGAATTCAGCTTGTTTTTTCTAAAATGAGCAAGGTTGGATCTGATTCAGGGATTGGTTTTCCTAAACCCCATACAAAAGAAACAAATACTCAGCTGACACTTATTCCATCATTTTTTCAAGACAATTTAAATTTTCCATTGGAAATCTGGAAAATAACGTTCAGTTCAAATGAAGAAGCCATTTGGCTAATTATGTATTTGTCTAGGCATAGAAATCCAGATACATTTTAGATACAACAAAAGTAGACAGGCTAATGGATATTGATACACTTTTTTATCACTGCTGTTAGACAGTAAGCAAAAGAGTAAATTTAGGACCTTTCTTTAAGTATTGTAGAGAATACCACAGGGTACATACTAGGGCTGTCAAGTGATTAATTTTTTTAATTGCGATAAGAAAAAAAATCACGATTAATCACACGATTAAAAAAAATCGCTGAAGCATGAAGGGGCATACGAGTGAAAAATTCTCCTAAGTTATATCTGGCACATAAATACCTTGCAATGCCAGCTACAAAAGTACCATGCAAATGCCTGTTCTCACTTTCAGGTGACATTGTTAATAAAAAGGAGGCATTCTCAGAAATGCTCCCAGTTCCAAGCACAGGGCCAGGTAGGCAGGCAGAGCTTCAGAGTCTCAATGCGTGGATGAGACAATGGTGTAGAGAGGAGGGGTTTAGATTCATTAGGAACTGGGGAAACTTTTAGGATGGGGGGAGCCTATACAGGAGAGATGGGCTCCACCTAAACCAGAGTGGAACCAGACTGCTGGCACTAAACATTAAAAAGATTGTAGAGCAGTTTTTAAACTAGGAGATGGGGGAAAGCCGACTGCTGCAGAGGAGCATGTGGATTGGACAGAGACTTCTCTTAGAGGAGAGTCTATTGATAGAGATTCTCTAGGTTATAGTCAGGAACAGAGGATGGAAGAGGATAATGTAAGGGCCATATCAGACGGGAGACATTCACATAAAGAATCTGACACATCAGAAAAGGACAGACAAATAAACAGTGACAAGTTTGTAAAGTGCTTATACACAAATGCTAGAAGTCTAAATAATAAGATGGGTGAACTAGAATGCCTTGTGATAAAGGAGGATATTGATATAATAGGCATCACAGAAACCTGGTGGACTGAGGACAATCAATGGGACACAATCATTCCTGGGTACAAAATATATTGGAAGGACAGAACAGGTCGTGCGGGGGGCGGGGGGGGAAGGGGGGAGTGGCACTATATGTGAAAGAAAATGTAGAATCAAATGAAGTAAAAATCTTAAGTGAATCCACGTGTTCCGTAGAATCTCTATGGATAGTAATTTCATGCTCTAATAAGAATATAACATTAGGGATCTATTATCGACCACCTGACCAGGACAGTGATGATGAAATGCTAAGGGAAATTAGAGAGGCTATCAAAATTAAGAACTCAGTAATAGTGGGGGATTTCAGTTATCCCCTTATTGACTGGGAACATGTCACCTCAGGATGAAATGCAGAGACAAAATTTCTCAATACTTTAAATGACTGCTTCTTGGAGCAGCTGGTACGGGAACCCACAAGGGGAGAGGCAACTCTAGATTTAGTCCTGAGTGGAGCGCAGGAGCTGGTCCAAGAGGTAATAATAACAGGACCGCTTGGAAATAGTGACCATACTATAATAACATTTAACATCCCTGTGGTGGGAAGAACATCTCAACAGCCCAACACTGTGGCATTTAGTTTCAAAAAGGGAACTGTGCAAAAATGAGGGGGTTAAACAGAAATTAAAAGGTACAGTGACTAAAGTGAAATCCCTGCAAGCTGCATGGGTGCTTTTTAAAGACACCATAATAGAGGCCCAACTTCAATGTATACCCCAAATTAAGAAACACGGTAAAAAAGCTAAAAAAGAGCCACCGTGGCTTAACAACCATGTAAAAGAATCAGTAAGAGATAAAAATACTTCCTTTAAAAAGTGGAAGTCAAATCCTAGTGAGGTAAATAGAAAGAAGCATAAACACTGCCAAATTAAGTGTAAAAATGGTAATAAGAAAAACCAAAAAGGAGTTTGAAGAACTGCTAGCCAAAAACGCCAAAGGTAATAACAAAATGTTTTTTAAGTACATCAGAAGCAAGTACATCAGAAGCCTGCTAAACAACCAGTGGGGCCCCTTGATGATAGAGATAGGAAAGGAGCGCTTAAAGACAATAAAGTCATTGCGGAGAAACTAAATGAATTCTTTGCTTCAGTCTTCACGGCTGAGGATGTTAGGGAGATTCCCAAACCTGAGCCAGCTTTTGTAGGTGATGTATCTGAGGAACTGTCACAGATTGAAGTGTCACGAGAGGAGGTTTTGGAATTAATTGATAAACTTAACAGTAACAAGTCACCGGGACCAGATGGCATTCACCCAAGAGTTCTGAAAGAACTCAAATGTGAAATTGCGGAACTATTAACTAGGGTTTGTAACCTGTCCTTTAAATGGGCTGGAAGATAGCTAATGTAACTCCAATATTTAAAGAGTGCTGTAGAGTTGATCCCAGATATTAAAGACCGGTAAGTCTAACGTCGGTACCAGGCAAATTAGTTGAAACAATAGTAAAGAATAAAATTCCCAGACACATAGAAGAACATTAATTGTTGGGCAAAAGTCAACATGGTTTCTGTAAAGGGAAATCATGTCTTACTAATAGAGTTCTTTGAAGGGGTCAACAAACATGTGGACAAGGGGGATCCAGTGGACATAGTGTACTTAGATTTCCAGAAAGCCTTTGACAAGGTCCCTCACCAAAGGCTCTTACGTAAATTAGGTTGTCATGGGATAAAAGGGAAGGTCCTTTCATGGATTGAGAACTGGTTAAAAGACAGGGAACAAAGGGATGGAATTAATGGTAAATTCTCAGAATGGAGAGGGGTAACTAGTGGTGTTCCCCAAGGGTCAGTCCTAGGACCAATCCTATTCAACTTATTCATAAATGATCTGGAGAAAGGGGTAAAAAGTGAGGTGGCAAAGTTTGCAGATGATACTAAACTGCTCAAGATAGTTAAGACCAAAGCAGACTGTGAAGAACTTCAAAAAGATCTCACAAAACTCAGTGATTGGGCAACAAAATGGCAAATGAAATTTAATGTGGATAAATGTAAAGTAATGCACATTGGAAAAAATAACCCCAACTATACATACAATATGATGGGGGCTAATTTAGCTACAACAAATCAGAAAAAAGATCTTGGAGTCATCGTGGATAGTTCTCTGAAGATGTCCACGCAGTGTGCAGAGGCGGTCAAAAAAGCAAACAGGATGTTAGGAATCATTAAAAAGGGGATAGAGAATAAGATGGAGAATATATTATTGCCCTTATATAAATCGATGGTACACCCACATTTTTAATACTGCATACAGATGTGGTCTCCTCATCTCAAAAAAGATATACTGGCACTAGAAAAGGTTCAGAGAAGGGCAACTAAAATGATTAGGGGTTTGGAGAGGGTCCCATATGAGGAGAGATTAAAGAGGCTAGGACTTTTCAGCTTGGAAAAGAGGAGCCTAGGGGGGATATGATAGATGTATATAAAATTATGAGTGATGTGGAGAAAGTAGATAAGGAAAAGTTATTTACTTATTCCTATAATAGAAGAACTAGGGGTCACCAAATGAAATTAATAGGCAGCAGGTTTAAAACAAATAAAAGGAAGTTCTTCTTCACACAGCGCGCAGTCAACTTGTGGAACTCCTTACCTGAGGAGGTTGTGAAGGCTAGGACTATCACAGCGTTTAAAAGAGAACTGGATAAATTCGTGGAGGTTAAGTCCATTAATGGCTATTAGCCAGGATGGGTAAGGAATGGTGTTCCTAAACTCTGTTTGTCAGAGGATGGAGATGGATGGCAGGAGAGAGATCACTTGATCATTACCTGCTAGGTTCACTCCCTCTGGGGCACCTGGCATTGGCCACTGTCGGTAGACAGGATACTGGGCCAGATGGACCTTTGGTCTGACCCAGTACGGCCATTCTTATGTTCTTATGAGGCAGCAGATCTCCCGTAAATGTAAACAAATTTGTTTGTCTTAGCGATTGGGTGAACAAGAAGTAGGACTGAGTGGACTTGTAGGCTCTAAAGTTTTACATTGTTTTGTTTTTGAGTGCAGTTATCACAAAAAAAAATCTACATTTGTAAGTTACACTTTCACGATAAAAAGATTGCACTACGGTACTTGTATGAGGTAAATTGAAAAATACTATTTCTTTTATCATTTTTACAGTGCAAATATTTGTAATAAAAAATAATATAAAGTGAGCACTACACTTTGTGATCTGTGTTGTAATAGAAATAAATATGTTTTCTACGTTTTCAAAACATTCAAAATATTTAATAAATTTCAATGTGTATTCTGCTGTTTAACTGTGTGATTAATCATGATTAATTTTTTTGAGATAATTGCGTGAGTTAGCTCCAATTAATCAACAGTCCTAGTATGTACCCATCTTCTCTTCATCCCATACTAGTTTCTTTTTTGCTTTGTATGGGTCTGTGTAGTATATTGAGCCCACAGCTTCATGAAAAGGCAAATAAATTTAAAATGTACATGTTTGATATGGTGAATGGTTCAGAATCTATACACAAGCAACCACTCTCTGCTCTTACTAGTACTATATTCATCCTTCTTTTCCGTGCTGCTGATTTTTACCCCTGCCATCTCTTAACTTAGCTTCACCAGAAAGCTCCAGTTAGTGTCTTCCTCACTCTTGCAACCTGAATGGCGCCCTCCTTCAGAGGACGCTTAACTACTTAAATGAGTATCTCTTGCCTCCTGATTCATCCACTTGGTAGTGGTGATTGGTTGAATCTCAGGATTCATGTTTGTCGTATCCATTAGCTTTACTCTATTATTGTACATGGGTTAGAGTGAATTTAACCCCATAGGATGTTTATTATCTCCTCGTAACCCTATGGATGTTGTGTGTGTGCATGTATACACAGTTTCTAAAAATCATTACGTTGGCAGTCTGGAGATTGCCTGCTGACCCTCTAAGGCTTTCATTTCTGGCTCGTTTCTTAAAGGGAGACAATTTAAATGTCAAAATCATTGGGTGCTAACATTCGGCTCATTAATTTTAATAACACTTGGTTTTTACTTCATAAAACCCTATCTTAAAATATTGCAAGGCCTCTTCTAATGTTTTCTCCTTTTAAGGTGCAGAAGCTCCATAAATTCTTCTTTGAATAGATGCAGACATGTATTCAAGTAAGTATGTGCGCACCGCATCTGCTGGAGCCAGAGACTTTTTCTTAGCAGTACCGGAGGGGGGAGGGGGGTTACGGGGAGTCATGCCTGTAGCCCGTCCCTTGGCTACATGAGGCAGCACCACCCTGACCCCCCTCAGTTCCTTCTGACCACCTGTCAGCTTGAGTCAGAGCTCTATGTGGTGGTGATTTCACCACCTTGTAATTCATCCTCATAGCCTAGTTTTAGTGTACATAGTTTATTAGTTTAGTTAAGTGTTAGAGTAAAAGTTAGACTATAGAATAGTGGTAGAGGTAGTGCTCCCCAGTGATGCCCTCGTTGGAGTTCAAGCAGTGCCCTTTGTGTGGAGTGGCGATTTCCAACAGTGACGCCCACACAAGATGCTTGGTCTGCCTTAGGCGAAGCCCACCTTAAAGAGCGCTGTTTGATCTGTAGATCGTTCAAAAAGAGGACTCAGATGGCAGGGGAACTTTGCCTCAAGCAGCACCTGCTTAAAAAGACCATGAGGCCTGGCCTGGTACTGAGGCCTCCTCAGGCCGCAGATCACCCTTCAGCTCAGAAAGTGCTTCTGCCTCCCGTTCTGGGGCAGGGGCCACTCCAGAGAGGTGCAGGAGTCATTCTCCATCGTTGATGTCAAAAAAGAGGGCTCATAAGACCAATCATGAGCGTTCCAGGTCCCAGGGTGACTCTTCTGCCTCCCCTAAGAATAGTGCGTACTGTCATGGGACCGGCTCCGACACATGGGATGGTGTGAGAGCCTCTGACCCTCCCTTGGTACAGGGTAGGGAGGGTGAACATCCCTTACCATTGACTTCAGTTCTGGTCTCCGGGCATCCGTGGAATCCGATACCAATGGGAATGATGCCGGCATCGACAGTGTCTGTGCTGTCGTCATACCTGGCTACAGTGGACCTACTCTGCCTTTCAATCCTGTCTACGCAGCTGGTCCAAGACTTCATGAGGCTGGCACCCTCAATGGCATCCCAATTGGAGCATGCCACTGAACTCTTGGGCCCTTCGGCACCACGCCAAAAAAGCACCCCTCCCCGGGGTTGGTAGGGACATGGTACTGGAGACAGTACAAGGTTCTTCAATACCAAGCCCTTCCTTAGCACTGATGCAATTGACGCTGCAGATGGTTCCATGGAGGTTGTTGTTGCCCCCAACATCGAGGCACTCCGGTACCAGTGTTTGCACCGAGACCGACCATGCCTGTGACACCAAAATTTTTCCAGTGGTGTCAACTGCGATCAGGAGCGATGATTCCAACCTCTTTCTGGATCCTGGATGAGTCGGATCACCTATTGGCTCCATCTGGAGTCACTCCCCCCATGTCTTCAAGGCCCCCAGACTCCTCTGTTTCAGAGTCGGGATCTTTTGTCCTCCTGCTCCCACTTCAGCGGAGGAGGTCTGAAGGTTACCAGTAGATCAATACGGCTGCCAGGGTTGGCATGTGCCCTGAGGCTGGGATGGAGGCCCCCAGCTCAGCATCATGATGAATTTCAGGCATTTGTCACTGTGCGCTGCTTGGTGGCTAAAATGTCTCTGCAATCTGCCCTTGATGTGGCAGACACTTTGGCCAGGTGATGGTCTCAGTGATTACTATGAGGAGGGCTTCCTGGCTCTAGAACTCTGGGATCATGCTGGATATCCAGCAAATGATTGATGACCTGCCTTTCAATGGCTGAACCTTGTGTTTGGACAAGGCCTAGATGGTCTGCGCCACCTCCCTTGGTGCCTGCTAAGTGCCCATTTTGACTTGTTGGTTCAGAGCACTGTTCCAGTTGTTCTTCCTCCCTTGTTGTCCCCCTGTTCCTTTTGGGACAGACTGACCCACTTTTACAATGCCTGGGTCTCAATAACCTCAGACCTTTGGGTCCCTAGACCCTGTCAAATCAGATTCCTTTCCATGCCCCTCACACTTCCCTGTTCCTCTTCAGGGACCCCTCTCATGAGACATTGCTCTTTGAGCAGATCAGCTCTCTGCTAATGTTGGAAGCAGCGGAGGAGGTTCCACAAGAACAATGGGGTCCTGGGTTCTACTCCTGGTGTTTACTGATACCAAAATCCAAGGGCAGGATGTAGTCCATCCTCGACCTCTGTGGACTCAAAAAATTAATCATATATGTGAGGTTGCTCATGGTCACTCTATCAGCTGTTCTCCCTGCTTTGTCTCAGAATGGCTGATTCACCCCTCTGGACCTTCAAGACTCTTACTTTCATATGGCCATCCTACCAAGTCACAGGAAGTTTCTTTGCTTCGTGGTAAGAGATCACCACTTTAACTATGTCATTCTCTTATTTGGCTTCTCTTCTGCCCGCCCAAGTCTTCACCGAATACATGGCAGTGGTTGTTGCGTACCGCAAGAGGGAAGGGAAGCCATATCTTCCCCTAGTTCGATGACTGGTTGCTGAACGGAGCTTCAGAGAAGAGGTTCTTGCCCACATCGACACTATGCTACGTTTACTTGACCATTTGGGACTCATTCTAAACACCATGAAGTCGACTTTGGTTCCCACTCAGCAAATAGAGTTTGTTGGGGCCCTGTTAGATTCCATGAGATCGAGAGTGTTCCTTCTGACCGACTGCTTCCAGGCGATTCGACAGCTGTGTCTCAGTCTGCAATCACAGCCCTCCATAACAGCCTGTTGGGCTGTTTGCACATATCTGCTTGCACCCCGGTGGTCCAACTTTCCAGGTTGTAGCTTTGCCCTCTTCAGATGTGGCTCAGGATGGTTTACTGCCCTGCCCTGCATTCTCTGGACAGGTTGAGTCACCTTTCTCCATTAGCCCTGGAACTCCTGTGCTGGTAAGAGTCCCCACTCAATGTGTGCCATGGGGTCCCCTTTGTTTGGCCCTCTCCAGCCAAGTCAGTGGTTATCAAGGCATCCCTTCTGGGTTGAGGGTCACATCTGGACCTGTTGAGGGTGCAGAGCCTCTGGTCGGAACAGAAAACATTGCTCCACATCAGTGTGCTGTAGTTTTGGGCCATCCACAAGGCATGTCATGCCTTCTGGGACTGCATCAGGCATTCAGTGGTTCACATACTCACCAACAATGCCACTCCAATGTACTATGTGTACAGACGAAGAGGAGCCCACTCCAGATCACTTTGTCTTGAGGCGATAAACATGTGGCAGTTCAGCATTGATGACGACGTCATCCCAATAGCTGTCCACTTACCAGGGATCTAGAACCACCTCGCAGATCATCTCAACAGGTTTTTCTCCCTGACCCACCAACGGTCTCTGAAGGTGGGTCCTTCAGATAGTTTTCACAACATGGGGCATCCCCATGATCTATCTTGTCATAATGAGGGAAAACAGGAAGTGTCACCTATTCTGCTCTTGGGAGGAGCTCAGCCTGGGCTCCCTCTGACACTTTCCATTGCAGCTGGCAGTTAACTCTTTTGTACACATTCCTTCCTATCCTGATCATTCCTCAGGTCATCACCAAGCTCAAGGCAGATCAAGCCAGGCTCATCCAGATTGCCCCAGAATGGCCAAAGCAGTGCTTGTTGTTGGACCTCCTCGCTCTGTCAGTTCAGCCTCCCATGACTCTTCCTCGGGGTCGTCCATACATGCATTTAGGGAACCTTATGTGATCACTGCTTCTTCCAGAGCAGATGCTAATGTTGGAAGAGCAGTCCTGCAATCCTTACTCAGGTAGACTCTCTGAGCTCCGGATGGGGTTACTGCTCACTAGTCATCTACTTGGAATACGTCTGCATCTACTCAAAGAAGAAGAAATGGTTACTTACTGTAACTTCGAGATGTGCTGCAGATGTGTATTCCATGACCCACCCGCCATCCCCTCTGCATCAGAGACTTCCCCTGGACTTTTAGTGCAAAGGAACTGAGGGGAGTTGGGGCAGCGCTGCCTTATATAGCTTGGGGAGGGGCAACAGGCATGAAGCGCGAGCACTGCCCCACAGGTACTGCTAGGCAAGTCTCTGGCTCCAGCGCACCCGGCATGCACACACTTACTTGGAATACCCATCTGCATCACATCTCGCAGAACCACAGTTCCACTATCAGGAACTACATTCATTTACTCATTCTACTGTCTGTCCATATGTTGTTTTTTCTATAGGAAAAGAATAAATTATAATCTTATAAAGTAAACAAAGGAATCTACATGATCCTTTAGTGAGCCAGTTGTTACTTAAACATGATTCATCATAGGCACTTACATTTCACAAGTGTTGTAAAT
This sequence comes from Chrysemys picta bellii, assembly GCF_011386835.1. Lineage (NCBI taxonomy): Eukaryota > Metazoa > Chordata > Testudines > Emydidae > Chrysemys > Chrysemys picta. Next base: position 195,601,916 of record NC_088793.1, read on the forward strand.
CCTTAAAGCAAACTTACAGAAAACACACAGGTATAGCCTATAACTCTTTTATAGTACATTATATATTGTAATCTTTAATAATAGTTTGGGGTGGGAGAAGTTGGACATGTCAAAACCCTATAACATATCCATCAGGATTTATTTAGTTCCTTTTAACAAAGTATGTCATGTGGTTGTATTTGGGTGATTTATAGTTTTAAAAGCAAGTCACAAAAAGTGAACTTTATGGGTGTTTTGTAATTCTTATATTTCTAATTGCCAAACCATAGTTTATGGCTTCCTTAAGATGAGAACTTGATACTTCTGTCCAGTATGCAGATATGCACTGACAGATATCTAATCATACACATTCCTTTAGTAGTACAGCCATTTTCATAAGATCTAATGATGGTATATCTGCCTATCATAAAGAAGGATCAAGCCCTAAGATAATTAGTATGTGATATTTTTTTAATAAGTAGAAGGTCAAACAATATAAACACGGAGTTTTTAATAAAATATTTTTGAAAAATTATTTTTGGGAATGGGGTGAAAAGCTAGTTATGATTAGGAATAAATCATAGGTAAAGGACATAGTGACTCTCTTTGAAACTGAATCTACTTTACTATTTTAAAACAAATTGTTCCATAATCAGGATATGATCAGTAGCCTACATTTTTTATTGGTTTGGCTGAGTCCTTTGAATGTAGTATTTTATCTATTTTCCTTACTTCTGATGCTTTAAGAAGAGCTTAAGTGCTAGATCCTCAGCTGTGGCCAACATATTCTTGAGATGGGTGGGGGATAAGATAGCTGTAAGCTATTTGTTCTGTTCCTTTGATTCTGGGGGCTGATCTGGTTTCTGATGTAATTTAGAGTAGTCTCAGGATTGCACTGTTATCCCTGACTGTCCACTGACCCAACTGTTCTGGCAACCTGGGTTTGCTGGGTCTCAGAGTCATTCTGCCAATCTCCTATACTTAATGCCAGGAGAAATGTTGCTGTATGCATCCCAGTTCGGTTTCTATCTCTACACCTTGAGTGAGGTGGTTAAGCAGACTTTTTAGCTGCTGTGTATCCCTGAAGCAATGCAAAGCAGACAGCTCAGACCCGAGAAGCAGATCCTTTAGTTGAAAACCCAGTTTGTTGACAAATATTTCACAACTTGTCATTCTCCCTATTCTTAGAAGGAAAAAAATATGCATGTATCTTTTTTGACTAAATTGCAAAGAGATTAAGTCTTAATATATTCTTAGTGTAGGTACTTTGACACTGTGATTTGAAAACAGACGAAATTAGGTGAATGCAAATATATCAGAGATTTAGTTACAGATATGGGCTATGCTTTGGTTTGCATTTTGAGCAATGGTCATGCTACAGCAGGGGTAGGCAACCTATGGCACGTGTGCCAAAGACGGCACATGAGCTGATTTTCAGTGACACTCACACTGCCCAGGTCCTGGCACCGGTCCCGGGGGCTCTGCATTTTAATTTAATTTTAAATGAAGCTTCTTAAGCATTTTTAAAACCTTATTTACTTTACATACAACAATAGTTTAGCTATATATTCTAGACTTGTAGAAAGAGACATTTTAACGTTTTTAGAAGGTATTACCGGCACGCGAAACCTTAAATTAGAGTGAATAAATGAAGACTCGGCACACCATTTCTGAAAGGCTGCTGACCCCTGTGCTACAGTAAGAGTAGTTGCACCTAGGATTGCCAAAAGTTTCATAACAAGTCTCACACGTTTAACATGGTCAGCTGGCAATCCAGGAAATTGGGGATACTACGCTAATGCTTCCCAACAATTAAGAATAGAAACATTTGGCCCTTGATGTCTCTCCATAAGATGCACCAAATGCCAATCCTGAAACCCATCTGAGAGTCTTGTTATCTCTTGTCTGTTTGCTTCCTGACCTATTGTATGATGATGTGTGGCTCTGAATGAATTCTTATCTCTCTCTCTTTTAAGATCCCACTCCAGGAATTATCTGAACTATTTAAAAGTGGCACGAGAGCTCCAGTAACCCATAGGCATGACTGTAACATAATAAAATCTATCCCTTACCTCTCTTACCGATATTAAAAAAATCAACTGTTGTCTCTCTACTTTTCCTTGTTTCTCTTTAGGAGGAGTAAATGTTTGTGTGTTTTATAATATTTTCTGGTACATGGACACTAATTCATTGGTTGAATGTGCTCTCTGGACCATCTGAGGGAAATGGCCCTTGGCAGATAGACTGATGGGGTCTAATCTGAAATTCTGAATTGTAAAGACCTCTCTCCAGTTGAGGTGCAGTTTCTTCATTAATATAAGCACATTACGCATTAGTTCCTACTATATGTTAAGCCATAACAACAATAATGTAATTCTTAAAGGTTTAAAAACAATTTTGGTTGGGAGATCGGCGCTGGAAGGATCTGGGGTGGTTTAGATGGAGAGAGGGTGTTATGATTATTTATAGTAACAAAGCCCCCAATTCTCATTCCCCCAAACAAAAACCTACAAACCTGTTGACTTAAATACATTGAAATATGTTGATTTTTGTTTAAACAAATACATAGGAAAAAAAGACAATACAGAAGGTTTTGAATAGATGGACAGTTTTTTGTCCTTATGGGGGAATTCTGCACCAAAAAATTCTACAGTTTTTATTTGTCAAAATAACACTATATAATCACACCAGTTTCAATATTTTGGTAGTTTATTTCAAAATATTTGTCAAGTATGTCTGAAACAATACAGACACAACAAAAAATTGCCCCGGGAGTAGAGAATTAAAGAAACCCCTACGACAACCCAGTTTGCCCCCACCCCGAGCCTAGCTGCAGCCTCTCCCCAGCCCAGAGATACACCCCCAGCCCAGACATTCATACCCCCTACCTGACCCCCACCAGCCCAGACACTCACAGACCCTACCCTCCTAGAGCCCAGGGATCCAGAGGTAGAAAGAGCCTGATTCTGGGTCCCCAGCTTGCACAGAGTTTCTGGTGCGCTGCTGCCTCCTTCCTTCAGGGTGTGCTGGGAACTGCAGCTGCTGGGAACTCTCCAGTGCCCTCTCCCTCCCCCCGGCCTTGTCTTCTGCTGGGTCCAGCGGTCCCTAATGGCGGCCAGCAGCTGTGCAGCCCATTTGGGGGGGGGGAAGGAAATTCTGCATTGTGCAGTGGTGCATAATTCCCCCAGGAGTATTATGGGCTCACACAGTACAACACAATGATGTTTCAGTTGGACATACATAATCATTATAACCCACTTAGGCCTAAGGCCTTGTCTACACTACAGTTATGCCGCTTTAATTAAAGCGCTGTTGCATGTCCACATGATCCATCCCTGTGTCGGCAGAGCACAGCCACACTAACAGCTCTTGCATTGACACAGAGAGCAGCGCACTGTGGGCAGCTATCCCACTGTGGAACTGCCCGCAGGATGCTTTGGGAAGGGTTTGCAATGCCTTATGGGGCAGGTACAGCGGCACATGTTGCAGGTTTCTCAGTCCCATCATTCCATAGGAACAGTTGCCAGCCACTTTTCAACTGAAGTGTGTGCGGGAGGGGGAGAGAAGTGTGTGACAGGGAGTGTGTGCGTGGGGGGGAGAGGGAGAGACAGAAACAGTGTGTCTGTTGGGGGAGAGTGCATCAGCATGCTGTCTCTTTAAGTTCAGACAGCAGCCTGAGCAACCAATCCTGAAGTAGTGGGAGGGGGACACCCCCCCACATCAGCCCCCAGCTCTGCACAGGAGTCTCTCCCCCTCCCCCTCACCACAGCAGCAGCCCTCTCTGCCTGCCTGCCTATGGTTCTGTGATTCCCTCTGAGTTCTCCCACAGCCCCCTCAGCTAGCGGGAGCAGCTCCTTAGCAGGTCTGTGAGCTCTCTGTGATGAGGAATGTCAAAGCTTCCCGGAGCTTAGAAAGGGGAGGGGCGCTTGCCTGCGTAGCTAGATGCAAGGCAGCCGAGTTCAAAACAGTGAGCAGAGCGGTCACAGCAAGCAATGTGGGATACTGGGGGAACCTGTAATGGTGACATAACAAACAGCAGCATCTACACCGGGGTGGGCATGCTATGGCCTGGGGGCCTCATCCGGCCCTCCAGACTTTTTAATCTAGCCCTCGAGCTCCTGCTAGGGGGTGAGTTCCGAGGCTTGCCCCGCAACATGCAGCTCCTGGAAGCAGCAGCATGTCCACCTTCCGGCTTCTACATGTAGGGTCAGCCAGCCAGCGCCGCATGCTTCCTCTGCAGCTCCTATTGGCTGGGAACCGCAGCCAGTGGGAGCTGCTGGGACGGCACCTGCGGACGGGGCAGCATGCAGAGCTGCCTGGCCGCGCCTCGTCCTAGAAGCTGGAGGGGGAACATGCTGCTGGTTCTGGGAGCTGCTTGAGCCCGAAGCAACCTTCTGCACCCCCAACCCCATCCCCACCCCAGAGCCCCCAGCCTCCTCCTGCACCCTAACCTCCAATTTTGACAGCATTCATGGCCCGCTATGCTATTTCCATACCCAGATGTGGCCCTCAGGCCAAAAAGTTTGCCCACCCCAATCTACACTGATGCTTTGTCAGTTTAACTTTGCCGCAAAAAGCTTTATGCCTCTTGTTAAGGTAGTTTTATTTTGTCGCCAAAACAGGAGAGTTTTGCCACCAAAAATAGCATTGTAGTGTAATGTAGGCAAGGCCTTACTGATGCTGAGAAGACATTCCAAGTGAGTCTCATTGGAACTTAAAAAGTAAATAATTGTGAGAGCTACTGTTATCAAGGTTGGTATGTGACTATACATACTGTATGCAACACTTTTTGGATTATATAGAAAAATTCTACTATATGGCTGCATTTGGTTAGATACACCACAGAATTTCTATACTCTACTCTTATTTGTCTTCAGATCTAAAGCAATGTAAATTCTACACTTTTCACAGAACAGTCTTGCACTGAAACCCCTTTTATTCCACTGTAATTTAAATTGTTATTTGATAAACATTTATGGTTGTCAAAGCTTTGTTAATTTGTTAGCACATTCTTTGCCAAATACTGTAGTGTATTTTGTTTGGTACTATATTCTTTCTTTTTCTAAACTATTATTTGTATGTAAATTCTCAATAGAAACCGTATATTTTCCACAAAGATGAATAAGTGATAAACACCCTCTGTCACTATTTTAATTTACTGAGAGTAACTTTTGTGGTATTATTTTATAGCCAGATTAAACTAAAATGTCAGTTTCAGGGGAATGAACTGTTGTTTCTTTCAAGGTAGATATTAACTAGTGTTAAACAAAAAAAATCAGACCCTTTTTCCCTCCTTTTAGAAATCAAAAACCACTGAGATGTTCAGCTTTTGACCAATAACTTCTGTTTTTTAAGTTTAGTTTTCAAATGGAAACAATGAAAATTTTCAAGAAAGCAGATGCTTTCTGTGAAAAATTTCATTTTTTAAAGCCTAATTTTCTATTAGAAAAAGATGTTGGCAAAAAGTTCCTGACCAGCCCTAATAATATTTTTAAAAATTGAGTTTGGGATTAGTAGTGTGTGAGAGAGATTTTTGCTCTAGCTGGCCAGTTCAAGCCAGGTAAATCTGTAAGTAACCAAAAGTTATCTATGGATAGATACCACAGAAAGAGGCCTATGTGAAAGGGTTGGTAGTCTTGGTTCCGTTCCTGTTAGCTATAAGTACACAGCGCAAAAACCACCATCACAGCTGAAACCAACAAGCACTCTGTGGGCAGTTGCAGCGGAGAGACCAAGGAGTCAGTGAGCTGAAGACTGAACTACATTTTCTCTCACTCTCCCCTAGATATAGTCCGTGCTGGTCAGAATTGGGGCATTTAAGCATAGGAGTTCATGCATTGTGGTGCCTCTACTAAGCTTTCTAGGATTGTCAATCCAACACGTGATAAATATGGATTTCACTTACTAAAATAACAGAAGATTACCTGGTCTTTTTTGCTTTAAAAGATTTATATGTGGTATAGAAATTTAAAAAAATTAAACAGGATATTTTGGTTTTGGAGATCAATTTACAATACAATAAAAAGTCAGATATTAATAAATTGTAAATAACACTTTCAACTGGGGTTTTAGTATTTTTTCATAGAAATAAGACCTCTAAATAGCCTGTCGGCTTGCTCCGGAGCAAAGAACACAGAGTCTCAGGTGGTCATCAGTAAAGCATTGGAGATGGGCCACGGTCTAGATTATATAGGTGTCCTTGGGTAACATCATTCTGTATAAAAATGGAATATGTCAGCAAAATTAAAGCTGTTTTTTAAATCTATATTATAAACTTGTATTTGTCTCAGTGCTATTGCTTTTTAAAATAAAAGTGAAATTATGAAGCTTTTCAGACTAAACTCTTTCCACTAAAAAGATGGAGAACTTAATGGTACCAGAAATCACATAATTAATATCTCTATTCATTACAAATGCTTATGCCACTTTTGGACACAAGCATTGCAAAACATTAATATCTTGAGTTGCAAAAATATTTTAATTTTTCACACAACTTTGGAAAATACAAGATTGCTAAATTTCAGATCTTCTTAGCTCTTAGTCAAAGGAATGCGCTTTCATTGTAGGCTTATCTGTAAAGATGTCTGTAATCTCCAGCACCTTGCTATCCAGACCATGAACATTTGTCATATTTGACGTTTCTGTTAATCAGATGCGGCTTAAAGGATATGCTAGGAAACTGTTTTGACAATGGATTAAAGTGTTATCTGTACCTTATTGAATTATAAAATGTTTTAGGATTTAAAATATTTTTAGGACTGCCCAGATTCTCTCAAGCTTTGCATGTTGTCTGCAAATAGGTCTGCTATTTAAAACAAACAAAAAGCAAGGTTAATTTCCGGTTGTAAAGTCCTAATTCATATTTTTATATTTTCAAGTAAGATCAAAACATAAAGTTTAATGCTTCCTTTTTAGCTTTTTACTTCTAAGCTGCAAATGCCTTCAAATATTAAACAACAATTGAAATGGCTTTATCACAGTTTTTTTCATGTATATCTAAAGGAAATGTGAGGATTCATTAATAAGATGATTACCATTTTTCTTTCAAAGAATCCTTCATGTTTCTAAGTAACCTTTACCTCCTTTATGCTCTTTTCTCTACTTCTCTGTCCAAGAGCATTTTCTTATTTCTAGCCAACTAAAGTATATTCCATGTAGTGATTCTGGTCTTCCTTTGTTCTTCTTATTTGATATCTATTTGATAGCGGATGATCTGTCGCTCTCTGGGAGCAAATCCAGATGACCTAAAGGACCCAATTAAAATTAGCATTCCGCGCTATGTCCTTTGTGGGCAGGGAAAAGATGAGCACTATGAGTTTGAGATAAAGGTAAGTGTTTTTCAATTATCTTTCTTTAATGTTTGGGTTTCTTGCACGCATGCTGCTTTGTTATACCATTACGGAGTGACAGAAAAATGCCCACAGCTCACTAGCAAGTGGTTATGAAATTGCTCTACCCAGCCATCCGAGTTCAAAAGGTGGAAAACATTCTTGCATTGTGAAATGCAGTTGGTAATAAAGTGTGGAGATATAACTAAGTTGACTGCTGCTCACAATGATGTCACAAGCAGTATAGCAGCCAAGAGAAGTAGACAACAACCTGAAAGAAAACTCCCAGGTTAAAAAATGTTAGACTTTAGAAATCTGCGTGATTATTCCCAGGAAATGTATTGTGTTGGCTGCCAAAGGGCTTTCCAACAGAAAACATTCTGGATTTCAGAGATGACTATTAGCAGGATAGAAATGATAACTCTACTCAAAATGTGCAAAACAAGATGAGCTGTGTGGGACAGTGTCTTGACTTGGGCAAGATGTCATCCTTGGTAAGAGACTCATATATGTAATCTTAACTATCACTGATATCTCATTGGTAAAGAAAAAGGGAGCATTGTAAATATTCTTTTTGAAGGTTGTCACTTCTGTGTTTTTTCTATTAAAAATCCCCATTGTCACAAACTTTCTTACTCAACAGCACACTTTACTGGATACTGTGGGGATGTCTGCATACAGCATCTAACGCAGGGGTGGGTAAACTTTTTGGCCCGAGGGCCACATCTGGGTATGGAAATGGTATGGTGGGCCAAGAATACTCAGGAAATTCGGGGTTGGGATGTGGGAGGGGGTGAGGGCTCTGGGGTGGGGCTGGGGTCAGGGATTGGGGGTGCAGGAGGGTGCTCTGGGCTGGGACCGAGGGGTTTGGAGGGCGGGAGGAGGATCAGGGTTGGGGCGCGGGAAGCAGTCAGGGGTGCAGGCTCTATGCGGCGCTTACATAAAGCAGCTCCCAGAAGTAGCGGCATATCCTTCCTCCGGATTACATGCAGAGGCGCGGACAGGTGCCACTCCTGTAGCTCCCATTGTCCGTGGTTCCTGGCCAGTGGGAGCTGCGGGGGCGGCGCTTGGGGCCGGGCAGTGTGTGGAGCCCCTTGGCTGCCCCTACACGTAGAAGCCAGAGGGAAGACATGTTGCTGCTTCCAGGAGACGCGTGGAGCGGGGCAAGCCTCCAACCTTGCTCCCTGGCTAGAGCACTGGAGCGGGGCAAGCCCCAGATCTTGCTCCCCGGCAGGAGCTCGAGGGCCGGATTAAAACGTTTTCCTACCCCTGATCTAATGGATCATATGCACAACTACAAAACTTCAGTGGTCAGACTATTGATCTCACTACTCCAGTTTAAATTTGGGGTAACTACATTGAAGTTACAGTAGAGTAGCTGAGATTAGAATCCTAACACAAGCTAAGTTTTTTACAAATAATACAGGTTTTATCACAAAAATCACGGTACAGTTTGATATAAAATGATTAGATATATGACGTTATTAAACTTGTCATGTTTTCGTCTAATAACAAACACAGCATTAAGCTATAGACATTTTCTGAGGTTCCATCTGCTCCCTGGTCTCCCCATGTTACTCCTCTCCTTCCACCCTCCATTCATTTTCTCCATGTCCGAACTCTGTTAGTTTCTCCAATTCCTATCTCCTTCCTCCTCAATGTTATCTCTTCCAGCATAGTTTCTCCCTGAGATTTTTTTCATGTTCAACCTTGCTGGGTAAGTACAGGTACACTGCCTTTCCTTCCTAACCCAGGAATCGAGACCGTCTCGCTTCAAAGCAAAACATGAAAAGCTGAATGGAAACATGCTTGGTGAAGGTAGAGCATGCACAAGCCTGTATGATTGACACATCTCTGCAGACTGAAGACATCAATTTGGCTGGGGTCGGAGAGAAGAGGATTGACAGCCTTTAGCTGCTGTGTGTCAAACTTGCTGACCTAGTTTTTCATTAGCTACCGCAGGTTAAAGGGCTTTCACTACAACATGCAGATCATTTCTGAGCTGTGCTCACATTCTGCCAGCTGCAAAATTGGTACCTGATCCATCAGGTTAGGTTAAAGGTGGTCAGACCTGCAGCTGGCCACATCACTTCCTTGTGTACCATTGGCTATGAAACTGAAGTGCCTTAACCACATCAGCTCAATAAGCCATTGGCTTCGGGGAACTTTTTGACTTCATGATACCAAATCATCCCTCTCCCCCTAACTTTTCAAGAATCCCTCTTGCAAGTAACTACTAAGGAACAAGTTGCAGCCTTTCCACAGGTCAGAACAATAGAAGAGGGTGACATAGCAGTGTCAGGGAATGGGAGTCTACTATTGTTACACTCGTATGCCTTTGTTATCAGCTTAGTTACAGTAATAAACATAATACCTAATAGCCTGTAGGTGGCAACTCTGAAATTGGTTAGGGCTCTTCAGAGGTTAGTACCTGGGATATCCCTTATAATCCATAATCCTTTCTTTATTCAAGGCAGTTGACTCTCTCTGCTGTCCTCACAACTCATGTTTCTCTTTTATAGTATATTCTCTCCTTGGAGGCCACGCCATGCTGTTGCCCAAGCTGCTTTCCATATGGTGACTATTAGGCTCCAAGCCCCACCCCACAGCCCTTGTTATATAAGCCTACAACTGCCACTCCACCAGGGGCTTAGAACGCTGCTACTTCTCTGCTCCTGGGTTCCCTCTCTCTATTTAGCAGTCTGGTTACAGGGCCCCCGACTCCACTTCCCTCTGATTTGGCCTCAACTGGAGTATTGTGTCCAGTTCTGGGCACCAGATTTCAGCAAAGATGTGGACAAATTGGAGAGAGTCAAGAGAAGAACAACAAAAATGATTACAGGTCTAGAAAACATGACCTATGAGGGAAGTTTGAAAAAATTGGGGTTGTTTAGTCTGGAAAAGAGAAGACTGAGAAGGGACATGATAATAGTTTTCAAGTATGTAAAAGGTTGTTACAAGGAGGAGGAAGAAAAATTGTTTTTCTTAACCTCTGAGGATAGGACAAGAAGCAATGGGCTTAAATTGCAGCAAGGGCAGTTTAGGTTGGACATTAGGAAAAACTTCCTAACTGTCAGAGTGTTTAAGCACTGGAATAAATTGCCTAGAGAGATTGTGGAATCTGCACCATCAGAGATTTTTAAGAGCAGGTTAGACAAACACCTGTCAGGAATTGTCTAGATAATTAGTCCTGCCACGAGAGCAGGGGACTGGACTAGATGACCTCTCAAGGTCCCTTCTAGTTCTATGATTCTGTGATTCATGGAACCATAATTACAAGACTGTCTTCCATAAAGATACCATATTGACTGAATGATTTCTACTCTTGAAGACCAAAATGCTTGAGGGTATAATGAGACCATCCAAACCTAATTCAGATGAGTGGGGGAGAAATTACAAGCAAGATACCTCATGCTTTAGGGAATAAGCCAACCATTAAGGGATAGGGGTTAGGAAGAAATTTCCTCAGTGAAATGGTTACTGCAGATATGTCCACTACACAGGTTTTTGCGTCTTCCTTTAAAGCATCTAATGCTGATCATTGCTAGAGATAGCCTATTAGATGAGATGGAGCACTGATATGATTCATTATGTCAATTCCTATGCTTCTGTATTCCATTCTGGTCTTATGACTACTCAGCATCTCTATCTGCAAGTTCAGAATGGTGACCTTAGTCTCAATTGTAGCATTTTAAATTCACAGGATTGACTTGGTGCTCTACTTCAGTCACTTACTTACACGTATCTGCCAGGTCATCTCTCAGGAACTACCTTTGTATCTTCTTTGGAGGGGTTCGTTACCAGTGCAAAGCTCTACCATTTTGGCCAGGGTATTAAGTAAGCCTTAGCTGTGGCAGAAGCTCACTTGGGAAAGAAAGAAATTCACATCTTCCTCTACCTTGATAGTTGACTAATAAATGATGAGACAACCTGCATTCCAGATGCCTGGCTCCCGGTTTCATTTCTGAGACCAAAAGATAAGCCAAGGTGATTCACTTTCACTCCTCAAAACACACTGCATTTGACTCGACTATAGATTCAAAAGTGGCAAGAGTTTACTGATACCTGCCTTTTGGAAGGTTTCAAGAAATACTTAATTATCTTGTCAATATGGTCTTAACCTCAAAAACTAGATTATGGGTTCCTGACCCTACTGGTAACTCTGTTTGTAGATTGAGAATGAGGCCTTTTCACCAAAATTGTTTTCTTTAGGCAGATATAGCTTTTTTAAATCCAGATTGACTACCTCTCAAGAGGTGTCGCTCAAAGCCTATTCTCCACCAGGTGAAGTTAGGTTGATGCTTAGTTACTTTCTTAATAGAATGAAAACATTCCGTAAAGTCCCAAGGTTATTAATAGTTTAGGATTACTATAGGATAGGATTTGGGAGAGGTAATTTTCTCTCAACCTCTTCTAGATAGTCTTTTGCACATACCTTGATGATGTTATGCTTCCCTTTAGTCTTAAAATCTATGAATCTATTAAGGAAAGGAAGGTTCTACCCTGTTTATTTCATGGATGTCCCTCGTGGTCAGGGAAGATTACCAGCTGCTGAAATAACTCCTTACCTGAGAGTCTTTCCTTTCTCCCAAATTTAGATCTAAGTTTCTCTTTTATCAGAGTGAGATTTTTTCCCTAGTCTTACTCCTGCTGTTGGTCTCCCAACAAACTGCTCAAACTTTTATTGCTCTTTTCCTACCACAAAACTATGACTTTCCTGCACCCTACAGCCCTCAAACTCTGACTCAGATACATGTTGACCTATCAGAGAACATCTAAAGATAAGCAAGCCACATCTGTGAATCTTTGGAAACATACATTTTTATCAGCAAATGCTTAAATTCGTATGCGGCCAACACCCTAGATATTGCCATAATTTGAAGAAACAAAATCAAGAAATGAGGGTGAAAAAATGTCTTCTGCTGGCAAAAAATGGATAAATTCTTTCCCTGGTATCACAAAGAAGAGCGAGCAATTCAGGGGATCTTGGCAGCACCTTAGTCTAAATATTCACAAGTCCTTCAATCTAGTAGGCAGTCCTTAAATAAGTTCACTTCTAGCTATACTAGTATATCGTCAAGACAAAACATTATTTTCTAGTGCAGGCTGGCTTAGCACTGTGTCCATCCATAGGTGAGCTTTAGCTTTTTGGAGTGGGTCTTTTAAATGGTCCCTCCACTCTCATAGTTAGCTAACTCTAGTCCATCACGGTGAAACCATTGCGCACAAGATCCTACCTTTATTATTTTCAGGAGACCCTAGACTTGAGACCCCACATTGAATTGATTCATTTTCTATAAAAGAGACTCCTTAGGTCAGCACCAGCCTCTTCTGCAGCAGGAGAGGTGAAGTTCAGCCCCGTATGCTGGTGTCTAGTGGTAGTTGCTAATATTAATATCCTTCCTACACAGTGCCAATGGATAGTTTTCCATATAAACTCCCATCTGCCAGGCAGTTTTGTATGCATTCCGTAGAGAATCCAAAATAGCCGGTCATGTTAACATAAGTGAAGGTACTTGATTATTTAAATGACTTGACCAAAACCTCAGAGTATGTTTATATTGGGACTGGGATTGGAATGCAAGAGTCACTTGCTCGCAATCCGTGCTTACTCTCATGTTGTTGTACTGCCCATAGTTGTGGCCAGAAGCCACAATGGATGTTCAGCAGGGAAGCCCACTCTAGAGGCAGGCAATTGGCCAGCATCCAGGAGGAAGCTTGTGGTGGATATAATGCCACTGATAGCCGCCAGATGTCACCATTCATCCACAGACTCAATCAGATTGTACTGGATTCCCTCAAAATTTTGACTCCTCCAGGCATGGATTTCACTGACTCCAAAAGACAACTCTAAAGATTAGTATGAGGCAGAAGAGAGATCATTAACCTCTGTTTTTAGAGAAAATACCTCTCACTCGCTCACAGCCTCCTAAATACAATAAATATAAATACCTTTTTAAAAAAAAAAATCCTCAGTTCTCCTTTAAATTCTTTGCTTGATATTTTAGTCAAAAATGTCTTCCAAGAAAGAGATCTGTGTAAATCTAGTTATAATTTAGGACCATTGAATTTTAGATCTTCAGATGCTGAGTTCATAGATTGTGGCAGAAACAAAAATGTAAACAAGGTTTTCAGCTTTCCCCATCACTGGATCAAAACCATACTGACTTGAAAGCCAAACGAGTCACCTGTCCCACAACGTTAAAGTCCCATTTGACGAGTGCCATAGTTAATGTAATTGGTGGAGATGGAATCTTTCTCCAAGGAAAAGATCTGCAGCGTAGCCATTTGGAACTTCCTCACATTCCTTTACTTACTGTACCATTTGGACCTCTTGGCTGATACTGCGTGTAGACGTAAAGTCCTAACAGGTGATTATTCTCTGGAAAAAGTACTGTAAAATAGCATCAAACTTAATCCTGCAGATGATAAATGAGCCCGAGAAGAATTCAGCTCATTCACCTATAACTGATCTGGTTCTGCAGTGCTGTATCTGGTTCTGCTATGCGAACAGAAGTAAAATTAATATAACTTAATTTTGTAAATAGAGCTTGCAGAAGTTATTTGCAAGGCACACATCTGGTGCATTGAGGAACTGTTAATTTTCACAGTGACAATAACTGCACTATTATTTCACAAAAATAATTAAATAGGCTACGCTTTCTCCTATCTTTTTATCTCCCTTTCTGTTGGGTTCAGGATAGGGCACATTTTTAATTACTTTTTTCACTGTTGTTTTTGTGTCTTAAAAAAAAAAAGACGACTACAGTTTTCTTATGAGTGCCTCTGTAGGAAATCAGCATAAAATATTGATTAAACCGTTTACTCTTTGTCACCAAGCAGAAGAAAAGTTCAGCAGTCCGCATTGTCATATTCTCTTTCCATAAACCTAATTTCCAGGTAGGAAATAACCCTGTTCAATCTAGAGCAGAAATAAAACTGCAGTTTTAGACTACTCAATTAAATATTAATTTATTAGTGTTTGCAATAAAGTCAAAAATATATTTAACTTGATCGACTATAAGGGTTCCAAAAATAGCTGTTGTTTTCCACATAAATCCATATTTAGTATTGCACTGAGTGTCACCATGTTAAAAATGAGTTTAAAATGTTATGGAAAAAATACATTATGTGCTATCCTCTATATATAGATGCTAACACTGATAATATAAAATTGTTTTAAAATAAACTGTGGCAGAACATACCATAACATTTAAAAGGAACTAAATCCCATTCTGCAGGTCAGCCTTTTGAAAGTTTTACCCATATCCTCTGTATATGGACTAACAGTCCCTATGTTTCAGATATAAAATTTGATTTTTTGAACTGCAGCAGCACAAAAATGACCTGCCCAGTCCAGCCCAAATTAACTTTATATGCTACTGCTCTAGGGAAGTTCTGCAGATTTTCTTGGCTGGGTAGCCACAGAAGCTATGCTCACACTAGAGACTCTTTTGACTACATTGGTTGGAACAGGCCCTCTGTAGTGGCTATAGAAAGTTACATTAGGTTTTGCACAACCACCCTCTCTTCATGCGTGTAGTCTGAGTCTGCCCTGTCGTAACATCCAGGAGGATTATGGAGCTTTGGGGAATATTAGGATCCTGCCAAACATTGAAATTGAGCCACTTGAAATCTCAGCATTGAGGGTGTGAAGAAAGTATCATTGCCTGGGTGGCAGAACACCAACTAACCAAGGAAGGATTTTAAAATAGCAATGGTTTGAAGTGTTTTACTTTCTCTGGCTGCTGGATTGACACTAGAGAAAGGGGCCATATGATTTAGAGCAACCCCCCGCCCCTACCCACCAAAGGACTGTTGGAGGTAATGCCTTCATTTTTAAAACAACCTTGGAACATAACTTCTCAATACTGCCTTCTACTTACCTCAACCCAGTCTAGCATCAAGCAAGGTAGATAATAGAGTCATTGAGCTTTGGTAAAGTTTCACAGGATGGAGGTGCGAAATAATAATTGGGATTTGAAGTCATCTCGAGGCAGTTTGATTTGAGTAATTCTTTGCTTCCCTAGAATTTATGCAGTTCTCAGATGCCAGAGCAAGATATGTTGACAGGCATTTTTGGCACATTAACATCAGTGCTCTTCCACAGGTGTGTGGTCCAGAGGGCCATGAATGTTTTGAGCCTGCTAAGACTCCCCCTCCTTCCCCCTGAAACTTAGAAAAAGGGCAACAGTCATTTCTGGACTGAGATCTTGTAAGCTTAAGAGTGTCAGCCCAGAGTGAAATTTTACCGCTCATTTATAATCCCTGAAATACATAATTAAAACAAACAATTAAATGACCTGAACATTATAGTTGCTCAAACATTAGTTAATTACTACCCCATGTATCATTTTTGCATTGTGAATGACATCCTATTATAGTCTAACATTTGCTTAGATTCTTAGAGTGATGTTATCATCTAGGTAAATTAAAAACCATTTTGTCTAAAAGGTTAACATTCTTCAGTATATCAAACTGTTTGTTGAATCGTCATTCGCTGTTAACAGTTTGAAATAAATATATACTGTAAGTGCATTCAGGTGATTCTTAAATCCCTGAGACATTTATTAAAAAATATTGTGGATGCAATTGGGTATGAATTGTTTATAAGGAAATGCAATGTGTCATGCAGAAATGTTGATTATGTTTAAGTAGCGTTTGATCATATTTGTGACATGAAAGATGGATTTTATAAAAAAAAGAATTCAAAGAAGGGAAAGGTAATGAATTTGCTTATTAAAGACTTGAAGCAGTAGAAAACTCATATTCTTAACTACGTTAAAAAAAGAACTGAATATCTTGAGATCAATTTGTTACATGCCCTTATTTTTTCTAGTTGCTACGTTACACAATGCACATTTATTTTTCCTTTTGCAAAATGTTATCACTATGTAATTCCACTGTTGTATGCACATCAAGAGGGAATGAAAAGGTCATAGTTTATATGGTATTAATGAGTTAGCTGTGACCAAATAAGGAACTCATACACAAGCTCCTTCTGGTTTTGCTGTTCCAAGTTCTTTCCCCCCGCCCCTATTATTCCATCTTGTCTGCTTTTCTCCAGTGCTGTAACTACACTATATGATCAATAGTGACCAATAGTTATTTTAGATTTACTTTGGTGTTAAAAGCCAAACCCAGTTCTTTCTGGAATTAAATTTTGTTGACATGTTTATCTTTGCCCTCCATGCATAACATAAGAAGTTCAAGGGCTATAACTCTTATTAGCCAAGTTAATAGATTTAATTTAATACCAGGTATGTATATATGTTAAGACTTTGGAATTGCGATAATTTCTACTAATTTCAGAGACTGAAAAACTTACTTTATGTCAAAGAATTTCTCAGTTGAAACAAGGAGTTCAGGTATTCCCAATTGCTTAGGATAGGTTGTGCCCCCCTTAGTGACATTGATAAGTACCTACTCAAGGAATAATCCTGTTGGCTTCAGTGAAACTACTCTTATGAGTAAGGTGCACACCCATGTGAGTAAGGATGCTATAGAACCCATTCCATTTTGAAGAAATATATTCAATTGAAACCTCGAAAATTACATGACTGTTACAATGTAGCTTACAAATGTTAAATACTCTCATGCAATAATTTACAGTATGAATGTGCGTAATATATATATGTATAGCGACACAAAACCAGTGCTGTGTACTATAGTGCAATAGATTATACCATTCATTATTTTAGATAATAATTTTGGTATCTAAAGTCACCATAACTACACAGTTGAAAGGTTTTGAGGGGGTATTTTCACATGCATACAGATTTGTGAAGCCACTCTGGAATATGCAATAAAAGTGTTCAGTCTCTGTTACTGAATAAAAATGGCTAAAGATTTCTTGTCTGTGAAATCAAGCAACTAATTTTGTCAAAAGCCAGTTGTGCTCCCCTCCCAATACATTCTACCACCGTTACAACTGAAAAATTAAGTAAACGTATCAAACTATGTAGTGTTACATATGGGAACTAATGTTGCCTGCTTTATATAGCAACTTTGTTTGCTGCATTCTTTTTAATGACAAACTGTTTTTTGTTTGTTTTCTGGTGAATAGATAACAGTCCTGGATGAGACCTGGACAGTATTCAGGCGGTATAGTCGTTTTCGAGAAATGCATAAAACTTTAAAGTTAAAATACCCAGAGGTAAGTCACTGGGAAACTTCTTTTGAGGGATAGAGTGGGAGTGAGGCTTGAAAAGAAAGATGCTTTCAAAAGATACATGCTGTCTAAGATCCTTATTCTGAGATCTGTGCTCCTTGCATAAGACTCGCAGGCCCCTGTAGTAGTTTGAAGTTCCAAAGTCACTGGGTCCAGCAAGATAATCATTGCATTGTCAACAAACCATGTTGCCTCTAACCATTAATTCCTTTCTTAGGGCTGACTGGAGTTGGTCCCTGCAGTTGCTGTGCTCTACTCTGCAGTTCACTCCAACATACCTGTTGTCTCATTGAGTCATCTTGACAACTTCTTATGTTCCTTAGTTATCCTTTTATAATAGTTCCTTGCAGGTTGCTATAAAATATAAGATTGTTCCTTCTGGACACCTCAGAGGTTTTGAGTACTGAGCCTTTTTTGAGGAGTAATGTCTCACCGTGCCTTAGTTCACCATAGTGTGCATTAATAACATTCTAGTCTTCACTCTTAACATTTGATTTTTGAATTCCCTCCCCCCCCCGCCCCCCTTACCCTCTCTTTCTTGGGTGTCATAGAAAAAGCATCCCAGCAGCATCAAGAAGTATCCTTGTGTGAGGCACATCACAGGCAAACATGCCTGGTTTATTTCAGAGTGGACCATGCAGTAGAAATTACTGTGGGCTTGCCAGGCCCCGAGATGTTCTCCTTCCCTCCCCTGGCATTTCCTATAAATAGAAATTCTAAGCAATTTGGAAAGCTCTGAGGCTGAAAGTCTAAAATAGACCTGGATAAAAACACAAATTTTCCATTTTGCAGGATTTTCCATAATAAAAAAAAAATTGTTCCTCCCCCACCCATTTGAAATTTCCCAAAAATGTAATTTCTAAAAACCAACACTGTTTCTAATTTTGACTTATTTTATACTACACTGTATAATATAGAATTAAAATAATTGAAATGAAAATTCATTTCAAAACAGAAAGTCAAAATGTTCCCGTTTAACCTCATCAAAATGCTATTTTTCAACTTCTAAATGAAATTTTCTTGAGCTTGAAAAGTTTAGCAGAAATATCACTTTTGACAAATCAGAATTTTCCAACAGAAAAAAGTTCCATCCAAAATTTTCCAAGCTGCTCTACTCTCAAGTCATATACCTGATTTTATGCATGGACTCCAATGTCAGTCATGTCAGTGTGAGTGTAGGTTTGATGTGATAGTTCCCAGAGTTTATACAGAATCCAACTTCATAGAATATTAGTGTTACAGTCTGCGTCAAAGTTATTTCTGGCTGCCTTTTACCTGTCAGGAAAACACAACACTATCATAGATAAGCTCTTCTGAGAGACACAACTGTTAATCTTTTGATCAGGGGGATAGTAGATGAGATATTTACCATTCCTGTGAATGTCAGAGTGCAAATCACTATATAAAGACTTGATTAAAGATGGATGCTTATTAAAAATAGATTATGAAAGTTCACATATGACTTTCTTTGGTATTTCTAGTAGCAAAGGTTCTGAACAAATTCAGGTGAGGAAGCTGTTTGGACAATCTAATGACATCCTGTTGCCTGATACAAATGCAGTTGTCAACCCTGTTATTGATAGCAGTGTCAGGTTCCATTAGACTGAGCCTTGTCGTATCTCACCTCACCAAACCAGATCCCCCATCTAAATCCCATTGTCCCAGCATAGCTCATGAAAGAGTGGAGGTGCAAGGTTTGGTGTTTTAAGTCCTCTTAGCTGCTCAAAAGATCTATCTATGCAGAGCCATCTACATGCACCTCCCGCCTTCCTCCAAAAACAAACCCCATTCTTGAATAGTTATCATCTAAGTCTGGGTTACAGACATCTTCCCTGACGTTCCATTCCATAGCTGTTGAAGGGAGACTACCTTCTCTGCAATGTATAATGATCAGATTCAGGAAGAGCCTGTTGCTCTGAAAACACCTGTTAAAAAGCCCCTTGTGACATGGAGTGTTATTGTGACCTTTTTGAATGAGATAAGACCTCCTTTTTGAGCCGCATTCTAGAAGATTTGCAGGGCAGCAATATGGCATTTGTTGCACATCTCATGAAGCATTATTGATTGATCACTGCCTAAGCAAAAATCAAGTCGGGCTTGCTGGTGTTACAGAACTTATTTCTCTTGCCACCTCCTAATTTTGCTGTACATATTTTTAAGATATCTTAGCTCCCTCTCTCCCCTATATTTTAAATTGAATGTAACATATGTTTTTCCTTGCAGTGTGTCTTGTACTGTCTGTTGCCATATCTCTGGGTGGCGTACTTACATATTGTTGAAAGATGACACTTAGAGTAGGAATCTATTATAACGTCTCTTTGGATAAGAGATACTGTAGTTAATGTTATCTGATGAGAGAGAACCAGACTGACCACTACTTACCTGCCCTCAAAGTGGAATGTTCTATAATCCTTTATTGTTTTTCCAAATTTCACAAATTTCCACTTTTTGCTTCAAATGCAGTGATAATTGGAAGCTCTAGGTATCATTGCAACTCCACTACAGGGTTGGCAAGTGATGCCCTCGCTGGAGCTTGCTGCTTAGAACTTTAAGCTTTGTGAGTTTCCTACCAGCACTGAGCTAGTTTCCTACCAGTATTGAGCTGTAGTACATCTATATATCTTAAAAGAACAATAATTACATATAAATAATTATCGCTTCTCCTCTGGAGAATATCCATTTTGATACACACGGCTAGTAAAATTTTTGGGGCTGGTCTAAGGTCTTTTTATTAACGAAATACTTGTTTAACCATGCGGATAATAGAAACTGATATACATGTTTTACTTGTTCCCTTCTTAACTATTTTCACTATCAGCCATTTTAGTATATTAATCATTGCCATATCTCATGGTACATGATATTTTCTTAATATATGAGATACTTTCTTAAAACAGCATAGTAATAATTTTTGGTTTAAAATGTATTCTATTTGAGAGAGAATGTATAATCACATTTATTTCTAAACAATGACACTATAACTTTTGTCACTATGAACTTTTTAGTACTTATTTAGTTACCAAGGTGACAGGTTGTTTCCATTTGTATATAGCCATAGATAATTTCTAGATGTTAACATACGTGGGGGCAGCAACCATGTAGTCTTGTGTGTGGGGGGGTGTGGGTGTGGGTGGGTTTGGTTTGGTTTGTTTTTTTACAGCACCTGACACAGTGGGTACCCAATTCTATCTTGCAACTTTCAGCACTACAAATAATAAGTGACCAATTTGTGGGCAAAAGAGGTGTTAACATCTACACTTGATTTCTAGTTATCAACATGTCCGCATGTCTCTTTTGTGAAACATGCTTATTTAAGGAAGTAGGGGGAGGAGGAGAAAAGAAAAGAAATCTGCTTGCCAAATCATAATGAACATGAGGCAACCAGGATGGAGTGTGGGGTTTTTTTTTTTTTCAGGAATAGCAATGCTTACATTAAATAGGCGAGTTCTGTAGGACCTCCAATATTTTACCTTTATTTAAAATACCTTTTGAACTGTACTATTTTTAAATGTAATTTGTAACATGTAAAAGGAGCTATCTCTGTTTAACTCATTGAAAATCACCCAGACATTTCTACTGATCCCTCCCTGACATAAGTTGTCACTGAATTATTAAACAAGTGCGTAAATATAAAATTTGGAAAAGTTGCATCCATGAATTATTCCAAATAAATTCAGTTCCGAAAAGCAGCTGCATAAAAATCTATTTGAGTTGAATTATTTAATGTAATTCACCTTCCAACTCTAAATTATTTATTATAAACAGAAAATATTGTATACATGTTTAATGTATACAGTGCCCTGCTTTTGGAAGTGAACTTTACAACTCATTAGTTGCTGCACTTGAATTACTACATCAGTATTTTAATAATTTGCCGATCTTGCAGTTTGTTTTACTGCCAGTGCATTCCCAAAAGGAACGTATTGAAAAACTGATTTATTGGAAAGGTAGAATGTCTAACATTTCAGAAAGATGAACTGCTTAATGTCCGACAGTCTCAAATATGCAGTAAATTATTTTACTTAGCAGCACGTTTAAAATTAGATTAATAAATAGATTTTGATAACTAATTGAATTTATCTAATTGAAATGTGTTGCAAGGAAATTTTAAGACCAAAGTGGCATGCACCAATGTGAGATTTTTAAGTGCTACAGGCAATACTGTACTTTGGTGTTAACCGAGTGTATTGTATTAAGTGTGCGCAATAGTCGTAGACAGATTCAGGATTTTTTCTTGCATTGATTCTTTAATTAATTTTAATCCAGACAATACTTGCCTTTCAGATATAGCAGCACTTGTAATTAAAGTGTTTTTGTTGTTTGCCTTTCAGTGAAGAAGCAGGTACCTTAGTTGAGAAGCAAGAACTTTTAGAGCTGAATTCTTTTTCTTTTCTTTTTTTAAGCAGCCCTTTTTATGTAGTGCTATGTCATGGTTTTACAATTTTCCCCAAGTAATGGGTAGTGCAGGAAAAGATTCATTCACTGCTCCCCAGCTTGCTTCAGATAGGCAGATTACTGGTGTAGTAATCACCCTTTTATGGCGAAACTGACGGTCTCATTGGGATTACTCCCTGTCTGGTGCCCAAAAAACAGGTGGGTGGGATGTGAGCACAGAGGGACAAGTAGTAAGTCCCTATTTCTCTCTCATGCCTGAATCCAAGGTCTGGGTGTCCATTCATCAGCATCCAGGTGGGGGTCTTTTCTCCCTCTTATGTCCCTATGTACTGGCATGATCTGGCCTATGGTTATCAATGTAGGCTTCGCTCAAGGAGGGACACTGGGCTTATTTTCACTACCAGGGTTAGTCAACCTAAGTTACGCTACTCCAGCTACGTGCATTACGAAGCTGGAGTTGATGTAGCTTAGGTCGGCTTACCCCGGTGTCTTCACTGCACTGCATCGACGGGAAACGCTCTCTGGTTGACTTGCCGTAATCTTCTCGGGGAGCTGGAGTACTGGGGTTGAACTGAGTGCGCTCTGCAGTCGATTTAGAGGGTCTTCACTAGACCCACTAAATCGACCCCTGCTACATCGATTGCAGCAGCGTTGATCTTCCTGAAGTGAAGACCGGCCCACTCTCAATCTTCCTCTGGGACTTTTTTGTTCACTGTTCCTCTAAACGTTATTCAGGGAAGCACTAGATGGTTGAATTGAAAGATTTTTTTATTCTTGCTAGTGTGCGTCTTTAAAAATATGCAGGATCCACTAAAAATATTAAATACCTTTCTAATTAAAATATAAGGACATGAGGCATGCAGGCAGGAGCACTCCACTACTGAAGCTACTCACTTTTACCTTGGTGCATGTAAAAAAATAAAATTATAAAAGACAAATCAATTTTATATTTATATGGTTCCCATGTTGTTTCTTCACTTGGAAGTTGGGAACTGTCCATTCCCTACAATATTTTTATAGTTTCATCTTCTAAATGTGCAGTGCTGAGCATGTGTATGCACTAACATGACTGTTTCTTAAATTTATTTTCAAAGCATTTTGTGCAGTGATTAAGCTAACCCTTCCCCTCCGCACCTTCCTCCCCACCCAGCCTGTCTTTATACTTTTGCATAACTGATTGGCTATAGAATATCCAGGTTGAAGGAGCAGAGTGCATAGCGTAAACTTGTGCCTTCAGAAGAGGCCTGAGTAACATGTGACCCCTTTATTCTATCCAAGCACATGAATTGGCTGGGATGTACTACACAGTCAGAGAACATTCCATGAATAAGTCTACTGAACCCTGGGTAATTGGAACTGGGCACCATTCTTGCAGGGGTACTCTATAGAGGCTATGGAATTTCAAATTGCATTATGTCTCAAACAATAAAGGTTGCATTTTATAACCTCCAGGAAAGTGTTTCTGCAATAATGGTATTGTCAATGTTTTATCAATCTAGCCTTCTAGAGGAAAGATGCTTTTGGTAGTGTAAATAATAGTTGTATGTTCCTGGGATGCCACCTCTTCATTTCTGAGGTCAATGACCTCCACTTATCAGAAGCCTTTGTCTGACAGATTATGGTGTTATTGTTTGACAGGACCTAAGGTTATTGCCAACTGTGGTTGTTAATAGGCAAAGCTTTCTCTACTTGTTTGCTATGATTATACGAATTATTTCTGACTCGGAGCAGAAACTGTTTCTGAAAGAGCTCGGAGGTACTGATGCACAGATGGAGAACTTTTTTTTTCTTGGCGTGCCGGGATATAAACTGCCAAATGATTTTATTCATATTAAATTGAGACTCTACACACTGCGAAATTATTATTCCCATAAATTGTTCACCTAAAACATTTTGTGTACTGTGAAGCCCCTCTCCCCCCCCCCTTTTTTTTTGAACCACACATTATACATAAACACCTAGCTTTATTTAAGCCTTTGATATTAACTTATAAAAATACTGTTTTTTCCCTAAGTATCCTTGAAGTGGATTGTAAGGCCCTTCTCAAAACTTCTTCAGGGAGGTATATAAATTATCATATTAATGATAATATTAAAATATAATAAATAACCTGAAGATGCATCAACTACTCACTCAAGCAACAATATGATCTTATTGTTTTCATCTTCGTCTTCCTGAGCTCTCATTATGTGTCCTCTCCTTTTGTTAACTGACATTGTTAGTTCACCAGGGCGGGGATTCTCTTGTGTTATAAAGTGCCGTGTACACTTATGGTGATTGTCACAGGGTTCATTCACTGCTGGTGGCATTTCCTGCTGGTCATCCTGGGGATTAGCTCCAGTCAGGTGTTTTGCCCTCCCCCTGCATCTCTGCCATTGTCCCCTTGCCCTGTGGATCCCTCTCACTCCAAGAACCGCAGCCTCCTCTTCATGACTCGACCCTCCAGCCAGGTCACCATATATGGTTCCCCCCCCCCTTCCAGGGTATCATAGTCCTTCTTGGTAAATGGGCTCAGGAAGTCTTCCTGCTCGCTTACTTGCCAGTGCCAGTTTGTCAGCGGCTGGTAGGAGGATCTGGGCCCACCCTCTTCTCTAGGTCCTAGGGGCCCTCTCATTGACAGCCAATGTTTGACCTACTCCATACCTCTCTGCTCTTTCCCGTGAACCTTGCCTTCCTCTCTGGCTCTCCCCCTTCTCTGGGCTTGCCAAGCCACACTCCCTCCTCCCAGGAAGTAACTGTAGACTACCTGCCTGTAGCCCCAGATACCCCTTCCTTCTTCCAGGGAGCGGCTGAAGACTCCTTCACTCCAGCCCCTTCTGTTGCCAGCTTTCTGGTTTATATAGGCCCTGCATTCCTGCTCAGTTGAACCCGTTCTCCTTAATCCCCTGCTTCCTGTCTCCTTCTCCAGGTGCAGCCTGGGCAGTTAGTTGGCCCAGTTAGCCATCTTAACTCTTCCAGGCCCTGTCTGGAGGGAACACCCCATCACAGTGATCTTGACCAAATGGCAAGGGATGTGACACTGGGGTGGGGGTGGGGGTGGGCACACACGCGTTGGTAGTGGGGGGAATGTGAGCACGTGCTCAACAAGTTGGAGGCTGGCCCCATCCCTCTCCAGGCCCTTTACTTTTCCATTGTTTGGGGCTGGGGGGACTAGGCCGATCAATTTAGCTTTTGTATGGGGGGGGGGAATTAAACACCAATTTAAACTCTTCTGGGTTCTTCAAAATCCTTTTGCCCCTGTTTCTTTTGGAACCTTAAATATTCCATTTCCTGACTTTCCAATTTTTAAACTGTGCAGCTGTAGTTTCATTAACACAGCTTTTTGTATTTAATCTCCGGGGATTATTTTAGCAGCAAAAGGGTGAGGAGAGAAATAACCTTGTGCTACTTAGCTTGCAGAGCTTTTAAGCCCATTGCCATGCAGTTATTGAGCTTCTGGATTTTATAAACTGCTGTGCCAGCAGAACTTGAAACCTCCTTGCTTCAGAGCTATTGAGACTGAAGCTCTGCCGTTGTAGGGTGTAAATTATTGGCATCAGTAAATGCATACTTACTGTGCAGGCATATGCAGCATGTGCGTTTTATGTGCACTAATGTGGATTTTGGATTATTTTACTGTATTGTATAAAAGAGGTGTAAAACATGATGCTTAAATTAAATATTAAAAATTTCTAATGATTTTGTTTGAAATGTGTTACTAAAGCGAAAGCCCTGATCCTGAAATGAGTTCAGGGTAGGATTGGGCCTTATCCAATAAATTTGAGACATACTCAGGTTTTTTAAGTTTTATTAACCAAACCAAAATTCAGCGGTGAACTAAAGAAAGTTATAAAAAGTAAATTCAAGAGATATTAACAAGAATACAGTTTATCAATTAAACCAGTATAGTACATAACTTTATACTACTATTTTGTGAAGACAAGTTTTTGTCCTCATATGGATTCTTACTATAGATCATTTTAAAGGCAACTAACCGCCTGGCAATTATCAATGTTTGGATAACATTTTCAAAAACACCTAAGTGATTAAAGATCCTAATCCCATTGCTAGCTTTGAAAATTTTACCCAGTGACAATCAAAATAAACTCTAACATTGATTTTAATTGATACTTAAAGAATGCTTCCTAATATGAACAGTGTACTTAGATTTTTTTTAGCAATTGAAAATGTGTGTTTTTATGTCATTGCCCTGTGATTCAGAGAAATGAGAGGATTTTGTACAGTTTCCCAAATTATATATACAGGGGAATTATATTCACCTAAAGACAGAGAATGGAATGGCAGAGAATGGAAAATTGCAGTCCAAAAGGTGAATGTTGCGGAAAATTTAGTGTGAGAACACAAGGTTAGAATGGAAGCTGTTTGCAGCATTAACTATAATGCTTGTGACCAGTAAGCATTATAATACATATAAAGATGCCCTTTGGCAGTGTAATTATGTCAAACAAAGAAAAGCATTAAGAAGATGGTATATGAAATATAGTTAATAAAAGAATGAATTCTTCTTCGAGTGCTTGCTCATATCCATTCCAATTAGGGGTGTGCGCGCGCCGCGTGCACGATCGTCGGAGAATTTTCTACCCTAGCAACACCGGCGGGTCGGCTGTGGAGCCCCCTAGAGTGGCGCCTTCATGGCGCTGAATATATACCCCAGCCGACCCGGCGCCCCCTCAGTTCCTTCTTACCGCCCCTGACGGTCGTTGGAACTGTGGAGCGCGGCGTAGCTGTTCTCCACTCTCCCTAGCTTATTCCGTTATTCACAGTTATAGTTATAGTTCTAGTTGTATATAGTTAGTTGTTTATTCACTTTGTTAATAGTTGTTATATAGTTAAATGGGATTAAGGGGGTTGTCTCCCCCTTTTTCCCCCGGCGCGTGGCCGGGCTCATGCCCAAGGCTCCCGGCTTCAAACAGTGCGCCTCCTGCGCTAAGCCTATGCCAACGAGTGACCCGCACGACTCGTGTCTGAAGTGCCTGGGAGAGTCCCATCAGACAGATAAGTGCAAGATCTGTAAGGCCTTCAGACCGAGGACCAAGAAGGAGCGGGACTTTCGGCTCCGGCAACTCCTTATGGAGGCGGCACTTAGCCCGGACGCTCCATCGGCGCGTCAGGCCCCGGCACCTAGCACCTCGGTGCGCAGTGCCCCGGCGGCACCGACCATTCCGACCACGTTGGACAAGCCTCCACGGCACCGGACCTCGTCGGCACCGCACTCACAGCAAGTGCCTCGGCGCCGTTCATCATCCCCGGGACATAAAAAATCCCATAAGACGGGGACTGCCGTGCCGAAGACGCCGGCTCCCCCGGTGCCGGGGGTAGAGCCGCGTCCGCCTGTGGAGCACCGGAAACAGGTGCCTCCAGCACCGTCGACTCCGGCTCCGAGGCCGTTGAGTCCGGTGCAGACAGGGTCACCACCGCGACCGGCGGTGATACAGTGCCTCCCGTCGACCCCAGAGACTTCGCGACGGCGAGAGACTTGATCGCTCTCACGGAGCCGGCACCGCCCCAACCACCGGCACCGTTGACTCGTCCGGTCCAATCTAGGGGGAAACCTGCCTTGATGCGCCCTCCATCGCAGGGGCTGGAACCACGGCACTGGTCCAGGTCCCGAAGCAGGTCCCCACGCCGCTCGCAGTCCCGGCGCCGGATATCACCTCGGCACCGGTCGTACTCGCGGCCAAGAACATCGTCGCGGCACCGCTCTACGTCTCGGCACCGCTATGATCGTCGGCACCGATCGACATCGAGACGTAGTTCTCGGCACCGATACGATCGACGCTCGACGTCGAGAGGCCGCTCCCGGCACCGGGCCTACTTAAGATCAACTTCCAGGTCCAGGTCGGACTCTCGGCACCGTCGCGGTCATCGGCACCGATCCCGTTCTCGGCACCGTTCGCCGGCACCGCACAGGGACCGTTCATCTCCGGAACAGCACCGTACGGCACCGTACCTTCCGGAGCTCGTCTCGGCGCGGTCGGCACCGCCATGGACATCTAGATCAGTGTCCCGTTCCTCCGATGGGGCATCGAGATCGGCATACCCCCCTCAGGGACAGGCCGATGATCCGGACATGGGCCACTGGCAGGAGGTAGCGGAGGATCCCGCTCAGGGACCTTCGCACTGGTCGTTTTGGACCCCGTGGGCGTACCACCAAGCGCAAGGGGCTCCACCACCATCAGCCTCTCGCTCGGTGCACTCTGAGCGAAGGGCCCCAGAGTCCACCATCTCTCGCCCTCCTCCAGGGGGCATGGAGGCTTCCGTGCCCACACCACCTGACGTCCTGGACCCAGGGGCAGGTGATGCTCCGCTCCAAGGCTCATTGGACCAGGCCCCGCCCTTGGATCCCTTGCCACCTGAGGCATCTTCCTCATCTTCCCCAGATGAGGCAGTGGCGGGCACAACGAGCACAGGTCCACCCCCGATAGATCTCCGGGCACACCAGGACCTATTACGTAGGGTGGCACGTAATATGGACCTTCAGGCAGAGGAGATAGTGGAGGTGCAAGACCCCATTGTGAACATCCTCTCTGCGGATGCCCCATCCAGAGTGGCGTTGCCTCTGATCCGCACGATCCAGGCTAACGCCACTACGATTTGGCAAACTCCTGCCTCTATCCCACCCACAGCGAGAGGGGTGGAAAGAAAGTACTTTGTCCCCTCAAAGGACTATGAGTACTTGTATACCCATCTCCAGCCGTGTTCACTGGTGGTGTCATCAGTGAATGCAAGGGAGCGCCACGGTCAACAGGCCGCAGCGCCCAAATCGAAGGAGGCTAAGCGCCTCGATTTGTTTGGCCGTAAAGTTTATTCAGCCGGAGGGCTGCAACTTAGAGCGGCGAACCAGCAGGCGCTCCTGAGCCGCTATAACTTTAATTCCTGGAACTCCATGGGGAAGTTCAAGGAATTGGTTCCCCAAGACTCCAGGGAGGAGTTTGGGGCCTTGGTAGAGGAGGGTAAGAAGGTGGCTCGGACCTCCTTGCAGGCCTCCTTGGACATAGCGGACTCGGCTGCGAGAACCCTGGCTTCAGGTATCGCTATGCGGAGGATCTCCTGGCTTCAGGTTTCGGGTTTGCCTCCGGAGCTGCAGCAAACCCTACAGGATCTGCCCTTTGAGGGACATGGATTGTTCTCAGACAAGACGGACTCTCGTCTGCAGAGCCTCAAGGACTCAAGAACAATCATGCGCTCCCTGGGGATGCATGTTGCGGGTCCCCAGCGCAGACCATTTAGGCCCCAGCCTCAACGTTTCTACCCCCCTCCGCCTCGTCAGAGACAGGACTCTGCCAGAAGGCGGGGGCGAGGTGGTAGGAGAAGGTGGACTGGCCCTCAACCCGGTCAGAATCAGGGGCCACCAAGGCCACCTTCAGGCCCCAGGCAGAACTTTTGAAGGTGCGGTCGAGGACGGCGCCCCAGTCATCCCCCAGGATCCAGCCCCCTCCTTTCGGGATCGCCTTTCCCATTTCCACCGTGCTTGGTCCCTTATAACCTCGGACCATTGGGTCCTTCGCACGGTAGAGAGAGGATACGCTATCCAGTTTTCTTCATTCCCCCCCTCTCACCCCCCCTCCCCGTCCCTCTTCAGGGACCCTTCTCACGAGCAACTTCTTATACAGGAGGTTTCCACGCTCCTATTGACGGGGGCCATAGAGGAGGTTCCATTAGAGTTAAGGGGCAGGGGATTTTATTCCCGCTACTTCCTGATCCCCAAGTCCAAAGGGGGTCTGCGACCCATCTTGGACTTGCGCGGACTCAACAAATTCGTAGTAAAGTTGAAGTTCCGCATGGTCTCTTTGGGGGCCATTATCCCTTCCCTCGATCCTGGAGACTGGTTCGCCGCCCTCGACATGAAAGACGCATACTTTCATATCGCAATTTACCCGCCTCACAGACGCTTCCTGCGATTCATGGTAATCAAGGTGCACTACCAATTTGCAGTCCTTCCCTTCGGCCTATCCTCGGCCCCAAGAGTGTTCACGAAATGTATGGCTGTCGTGGCAGCATACCTTCGTCGGCAAGGGATACAGGTGTTCCCGTACCTAGACGACTGGCTGGTACGCGGTCGCACCAAAGAGCAAGTTCGAGCTCACGTCCACATAATAGTGCACACATTCAACGAGTTGGGCATCCTACTCAACAAGGACAAATCCACATTAGAACCTACCCAGAGAATAGAATTCATCGGCGCAGTCCTAGACTCCAGACGTGCACAAGCCATCCTGCCAGACAACCGCTTTTGTACCATCACGAGCCTTATTCAAGGGCTCAAGGCCTTCCCAACTACCACGGTGAGGTCGTGCCTCACCCTGCTGGGTCACATGGCTTCCTGCACGTACGTAACCAGGCATGCCAGACTTCGGCTTCGCCCACTCCAGACCTGGGTGTCATCGATATACCGCCCACATCGGGACAGCCTGAACATGGTGGTCACGGTCCCGAACTCGGTCCTGACCTCCCTCACCTGGTGGCTAGATCACAATGTGGTTTGCGAGGGGATGCCATTTCACGCCCCACAACCCTCTCGGCACCTGGTCACAGACGCTTCATCTCTGGGTTGGGGCGCCCATCTCAACGAACACCATACCCAGGGCCTGTGGACTGCACCCCAGCTAGCTCTGCACATCAATGTTCGGGAACTGATGGCGGTGCGCCTGGCGTGCCAGGCATTTCTCAATCTCCTACGTGGCCGCTGTGTGTTAGTTCTCATCGACAACACCACGGCCATGTTTTACATCAACAAGCAAGGAGGAGCACGTTCGTCAATTCTATGCCAAGAGGCCATTCGCCTGTGGGACTTCTGCATCGCCCACTCAATCCATCTCACGGCATCGTTCCTCCCTGGAGTCCAGAACACTTTAGCGGACCGACTCAGCAGGTCCTTTCAGACGCACGAGTGGTCTATCCGTCCGGACATCATACATTCCGTCTTCCAGAAGTGGGGATTTCCCCAGATAGACCTGTTTGCATCTCGAGACAACAGGAAGTGCCACGTGTTCTGCTCCCTGCAAGGTCGAGCTCCGGGCTCCCTCTCGGATGCGTTTCTCCTTCCCTGGAAAGACCACCTGTTTTATGCCTTCCCTCCGTTTCCTCTGGTCCACAAGGTACTGCTCAAATTGCGCAAAGACCAGGCACAGGTAATTCTGGTCGCTCCAGCGTGGCCGAGACAACATTGGTACACCACACTGTTGGAACTCTCGGTTCAGACACCGATCCCGCTTCCATTATGTCCAGATCTCATCTCTCAGGACCACGGCCGGCTGCGTCACCCCGACCTGCAATCTCTTCACCTCACGGCGTGGCTGCTCCATGGTTCACCCAGGCAGAGCAACAATGCTCACTCTCGGTCCAACAGATTCTGTTGAGCAGTAGGAAGCCCTCAACACGAGCCACGTACTTGGCCAAGTGGAAGCGGTTCTCCTGTTGGTGCGAACAACGAGCCACGTCCCCGTTACAGGCACCTATTCCTCTCATATTGGAATATCTCCTCTCCCTAAAACAGCAGGGGTTGGCGATATCTTCAATTAGAGTTCACCTGGCCGCTATATCAGCCTTTCACCCAGGGGAGCTCGCATCCTCGGTATTCTCTAATCCGATGGTCGTTAGATTCCTCAAGGGCTTGGACCGGATGTACCCACAACAACGTCAGCCCGTTCCGACGTGGGACCTCAACCTGGTTCTCTCCAAGCTCACAGGTCCTCCATTCGAGCCACTGGCCACCTGTTCACTTCTGTACCTATCCTGGAAGACAGCCTTCCTCGTAGCCATCACTTCAGCGAGGCGCGTTTCTGAACTCAGGGCGCTTACATCCGAGCCCCCTTACACAGTTTTCCATAAGGATAAAGTGCAGCTTCGTCCACATCCTACCTTTCTCCCTAAGGTGGTTTCTCCATTTCATATCAATCAGGATATATTTCTCCCGGTCTTTCATCCTAAACCACATGCTACTCGCCAGGATCAACGTTTGCATTCTCTGGACGTACGCAGGGCCCTGGCTTTCTATATTGACCGCACAAGGCACTTTAGAAAGACGACGCAACTCTTCGTTGCAGTGGCCGACCGAATGAAAGGCTCACCGGTCTCCTCACAACGCCTATCCTCCTGGATTACGTCTTGCATCCGGACTTGCTATGACCTGGCAGGTGTCTCAGCACCGCACCTCACCGCTCACTCTACGAGGGCCCAAGCTTCCTCGACGGCTTTCCTGGCGCAAGTTCCGATCCAGGACATTTGTAGAGCTGCGGTTTGGTCATCAGTCCACACATTCACAGCTCACTATGCACTAGTGCAACAGTCCAGGGACGATGCTGCATTCGGATCAGCGGTTTTGCACACAGCAATGTCTCACTCCGACCCCACCACCTAAGTTGGGCTTGGGAGTCACCTAATTGGAATGGATATGAGCAAGCACTCGAAGAAGAAAAGACGGTTACTCACCGTTGTAACTGTTGTTCTTCGAGATGTGTTGCTCATATCCATTCCAAACCCGCCCCCCTTCCCCACTGTCGGAGTAGCCGGCAAGAAGGAACTGAGGGGGCGCCGGGTCGGCTGGGGTATATATTCAGCGCCATGAAGGCGCCACTCTAGGGGGCTCCACAGCCGACCCGCCGGTGTTGCTAGGGTAGAAAATTCTCCGACGATCGTGCACGCGGCGCGCGCACACCCCTAATTGGAATGGATATGAGCAACACATCTCGAAGAACAACAGTTACAACGGTGAGTAACCGTCTTTTACTTAATTTTAATTTTCCTGTTGAGCCCTTTACTAGTCTTAGTGATGCCACTTTCCATAAATATTGAAAGCAAACTAATAAAACAGTAATATAAAAATGCATATCTGTCTATAAACATTACAATACTTTTATAAAATATTATGCTCAAATAAATTTGTTAGTCTCTAAGGTGCCACAAGTACTCCTGTTCTTTTTGCAGATACAGACTAACACGACTGCTACTCTTAAACCTTTATAAAAGAATATTAGTCATCTCTTTTGTTCAGCACAAATTACAATAATTGCAGTATATATAATTTTCCATTTTTCCATGTATATTCGTATCTCACTCAAGTGTTAGTGGGGAATGCTTTTGTAACAAAAAAAAATAAAATCATCACATACGATTTTCCAACCCAAACACCTTAATTATGAGAATGCTACAGGCAAGTAACTGTCCTTTCTTTCTGGTACTCATAGAATAGTGTGTATTAGAACTGAGCAAATAACTGGTTTTTCAGAGGCGTTTTTTTTTTAATTTTTTCATTTTGAATCAGGCATTTTTGAGTGGCTTTTTTGCCCTGGTTTTGTGTTTTTGTTTTGTTTTTTAAATTAGGCAGATTTCAAAACACAACGCTGTTTTGGAACAAAAGATTAAACTAAACATTTTTACTTTTTATTTTTTTCAACCAAAGCAATTAATTGAATTTGACTTGAATTCACAAATTGTTTTGGAGCCTTCCAAAATGCATTTTTGGCAAAAATGCTATTTGATGAAAAAAATGTACACAGCTCTAGTTTAGGTGCTCCTCCCACGTCATCTTTTAGTTTGCTATGAGTTACCAAAGCAGCTAAATAAATAAGCCTGTAATGACTCCACACTGTATTGGCTTTTTTTTTTTTTTTTTTTTTTTTGCTCAGGGGCATGTTCTGCTATAGATTACTTAAAAGAAATTGATACCATTTCGTTGAGCCCCTCAGTCTGAAAATGTATACGAACAGGAGCATCGCTCACCATGAATAAACTGTAAAATCCTATTCATGTTTGTTTTTGTTGCTTCATACTGTTCAATGCAAGATTCATGATGGTGTCACCGAGCCTCAGTAGGTCACAACTAAGGATACCAAATTCATTACAGACTGTTGAGAAATAAGACTGGTGCTTATGCTTATTCTATCATTAGACTATACCAAGTCAGTAATAAAAGTGAACTTCTGTGTCACCACACTGCTTAACAAGAAGTCAAACACACAGTCTCCTTAGGCATTCCAGCCCTTGGCTCACCAGCCAGACAGTGGACTTTATGATGAGTGGTTATTGAAAACCAATTTAATCAGATATAGGGCCCTTCCAATCACAAGAGATCACTTAGCCAGGTCAATATATAACTCAGATCTTACCCAATAATCACACTGATGCTAATCCTTTAGTAACTAAAGTTAATAATAAAAGAAAAGAAGATGAAAAGTTAATAGATCATGTACATACAGATGATTTTTCAGAGTTCATAGATCAAGATCATAACAGTGATGGAATAAACTGCAAGCTTGCAAAAGCTTTTCTGGAAATTATCAGTGATCAGTCCTTGTTTGAAGTTTCTTTGTTAGAAATCCAGTCCAGAGAAATGAAGCAGGACATGAAGGCAAAATGGAGATGTCTCAGGTGCTCCACTTTGTCTTCTGATCATGATGTGACGTCACCCTTAATGCAGAATGTCTTGCGAGGTGTCTTAAACAAAGCAGTTAAACAGCCTATGTCAGCCCGGGATCTACCACCACCAGATTCTTAGAAATGGTGGCTGTGACTATCTTTTATTAGATTAGCCCATAGGCTTGAATAAATGTATCCTAGCTGGATTTGTATGGTCATGGGTTTTGAATGTGTCTTCCTGTGTGTATTAGAATAAAAACTTCCCTTTTGATCAAAACTCACATGTCCGTTATTCCATTCAGGTTAAATTATTTTCTTGTGAATGTTAGTTCATCCATGGTGAGAGAAACTTTTCTGTCCTGAACTTTCAGTTTTGGGCCATGGGTAACCAGCATAGCATTTCCTTCTTTAAATAAATACTGGTAGCTACAGAAGAAGACTGATTTCTTAGGCGCTCTGGAGCTGAGAACATTGTTTATTATTTGTAAATTGGAGAATATTTAGTTTTGTATTAGCAGTGAGACTCACTTTCGCTGTTCTGAGAACGAGGTCTGGATTGCTGTAAAGTAAATACAAAATCAATCAAGTGAATTCTTCATCACCTGTCTCTGCAGCATACAGAAGGCAGTTTTGCCTTCCAAGAATGTCTACCCCTCTACAAAGCCCAAAGCAAGAGATTACAGTAAAAGTTATTAAAACCCCTGCATGACAAAATCAATAGACTACAATCTTTCATGGCTTAATATAAAAATAAACAGAGAAACAGTGGCTCGAATGAAAAATATTGAGCTGCTTTGGGGAATTGACAATTTCATGGACAAAGCAGAGGTGAAAACTAAAAAGTGAGCAAAGCCATCCAATTTGCACTAAGGACTATATCAAAATTATAGCCAAAAAGTATGCTGCAATGGACAGGTAACTGGAAACCCCAGGGAGAAAAATATCCATTGTGTGGAGAAGATGGATGGGAGTATTGTTTATATAAAAAGTGCCCCTCACATCCCAATGGGTGAAGTACTTTTGAAAGTAGTGTTAAAACACATTAATAGAGAGGTGGGGAAAATGGCTCTGTGGTTAAAGCAGAGTACTAGGAGTCAGATTCTGGTGCTTTTCTTGACTCTGCCACAGACTTGTTGTGTGCCCTTGGGCACATCACTTAGAATCTGAGTGATTTAGCACCCACTAAAGTGAACAGAAAGACTCCTATTGACTTCAGTGGGCATTAGAGCAGATCCTCTCTGAATGTCGGTTTCAATCTGTAAAATGGACATGAGACCATGAGCAACGAAAGAATCAATCTGTGTCTTTAAAAGTCAGCTTCTTCTAATCTGGAACTGTAGACGTTATGTGCTACTTGGGTGGAGTTAAGGTAGTTTGGGTGCCTCCATTGTGTATTTTCAGACTGTTTGGATTTCTTTTATGTTTAAACATAATACTGGATTTCCTAGGTTTGTTATGCTTGTGTTGGAGAGAAATGTTTTTAAGCAGAGGGGTCTGATATGTACTCAACTTTAACTCCAGTTATAATGTACGTTTATTTGGGAATAAATAATCAGTAACACTAAAGTCAGGCAAACTATTAACCAACACAACATTTTTTATTAATGATTTAATATTGTAGGGGGTTTTATTTGCTTATTTAAGTGTGTATAGTCTCTCTTCCAGTTGTGTTGTCTAACTGAACTCAAAGATTTCTCAACAATAATGCGTCGTGAGATGGGCTCTGTGTGTGCTGAGGATGAAGTAGCTTGGCAAGGATGTTTTCAAGCGATTATAGGTTTGTGTCGCCTCCTTACCTGGCTGGATTAGCAAATCCTTTACAAATGGGCTGACACTATTCTGTTAAATTGGTTGTGTAATACTCGTTACTCTAGAACTATTGTAATATATTGCTCTAGCAATGACTCCATAGTCATGAAGCTTGTGAAATGGACTTCTGTCCCAATATTGCCAACCCCGAATGTTCAAATATCATGAGTCAGGCCCCCCAAAAATTATGAGATTGCTTTAAAAATCAGAAGATTTTAAATAAGAAATCTTGGGGTCTTTTTCTTTGCTTGTAGGGCACATTTGGGTCACACTTCCAAAGTTGTCTCTGAAACCACAAGGTCTAGAATCTTTATGTAGATATAGATATAAAAGTAAAATAAAATAAAATGAATGAGGTGGTGTGACTGGGGTCCTGGGAGGCCGCACTGAGGTTACTCAGGGCAAACTGCAAAGAATGGAGCAGACAATCCCCAAAGCTGGTGGATATTCTAATGCTTAGATTTACCAAGCGAGCACAAAACAGCTTCTACAATACCTTACTGGTTGCACAGAAGCCAAAACACAGTTCCCTTATAGCAACCCAGCCTAGGGCTTCCACTCAGATGCCCAAGTCAAATATGATGAGGATTCCTGAAAATCTTATCCATCATATAAGAAAGTTCTACCAGTTCCAAAGGTTCAGACACATTATCTCCCTAGTTAATGAATATTTCAGATCTTACCCAAATGCACGCTTACAGCGAATTCTTATTAACTAAATGAAAATTTATTAAAAAAGGAGAGAGAGAGTATTGGTTAAAAGATCAGTATATATACAGACATGAGTACCATTCTGAGATCAGTTTTATAGTAGAGATGGTGAGCTTTGTAGTTGCAAAGAGTTCTTTCAGAATTAGTCCATAGTTTATAGTCCAATGTTCATATTCAGGGTGATCCAGATGGGACTGGAGATCTCAGTCTTATGACTCAAGCTTCCCCTGCATAAAGCATCAAGCAGATCTGAGAGAAAAAGGATCAGGACCCAAGGGTTTTTATACAGTTGGGAGTCCTTAGGCGAACAATGGGCAATCATCCAGACTTTGAAGTAGACCTATTTCCTAAGCATCAAGCTATAAGCTACAAACCTTATTTTTAAATGGTGCTTTAAATGTAGATAGCTACACAGATAGTTAAATTTATGTTTAATCTTCAAACAGGTTATAAAGCTGGCTGCTTAAACACAAGATTTAATACACACCATAAGACCTCATACAACTAATTTCCACAAACCATCAACTCTCATCTGTCTGTGCAAAGGTAAAACTCAAAAGATAGTAAGATCTCCAGCTGTTTTCCACCATTTGCAGGTGATCTGCTATATACTTCAAAGAGAAATCAATACAGTGATATCCCTATATTTACAAATCATTTAAATGGTAAGATCTCCTTTTGATCTCTGAATTAACAGAATACAGCATAGACAGGAACTGTTTGATTACATTGTCAGCCTCTAACCATATATATGTAAACACACAAAAACACAAACATTATCTACCAATATGTCCCTAAAGGTTGAATTTGGGTCATTTATCCTGCAGGATGCTTAACCCTTTCTGGCCATGTGTCACAGGTGGAGATTCTCATATATGTTAATTTGACTCTAGGATCTAAGGCCTTAAGAAAAATATTGCAAGACTCACAATAAAGTAGAGAGTCACCAACACGGATTCCCTCTGTTCCCCACAGTTGCCTGTTCCCCTTCGGCTCCAAACTCCTTTTGCCCCAAGTGTTTTCCTGTGAGTCCATCTTTTCATAATATAGCTGTCCAGCTAGGAGATCTTACTGTCTTTTGAGTTTCACTTTTGCATAGACAGATGAGAGCTGATGGTTTGTGGAAATTAGTTGTATGAGGGTTTATGGTGTGTATTTAAACTTGTGTTTAAGCAGCCAGCTTTATAATCTGTTTAAAGATTAAACATAAATTTAAATATATGTAGGCTATCTAAATTTAAAGCACCATTTAAAAATAAGGTTTTTAGCTTATAGCTTCTTTATTTTGAATGTTTCCATTTTTACCATTCTAAGCAATGTAGAAAGCTATTTTATTTCTCTCAATAATAAGCCTAGTTTATCCTGAAGATTTGCTGCTTTATGCCTACAACAAATCAAACTTAGAGAAGTCTTGCTTATTTGTTTGCAGGTATATTTCTCTGTGACAGCTGTTTTTTAAGAACCTGAGATCTGCCATTAATATTGAGTAGTAAGAAATGCAAGTCTCTTCAGCAGAAAGAATTATTCCTGTCCTTTGAGTTTTCATTATTAGCATTTCTCAAAGGCAAGGGTGGCTGAAATTTACAGCATTAGTCAGTCACACAAGAGAAGGAAGTTTCATAAATGCAGCCAGATGTCACTTAGATGAGTTTGTATGCAACAGGCAAATCATTTCTGCATGAACTGTTAAAACTGCTACAGAG
This sequence comes from Chrysemys picta bellii, assembly GCF_011386835.1. Lineage (NCBI taxonomy): Eukaryota > Metazoa > Chordata > Testudines > Emydidae > Chrysemys > Chrysemys picta. The sequence continues at coordinate 195,640,369 of NC_088793.1, forward strand.
AGTTCTTATCTCTGAACTTAAGTCAGGCACATTAGTCAAATGGCAATACTGTTGTGTAAGTGTAGCGCTCCGGGGGGCCTCATTATCCTATCATTTTCAGTGAAGTCAATGGGAACTGTGAATACACAACTAACAGACTGATCAGGTTGTGGTAGTGTATTTGAAATGGGAACATTATGAATTTAAGCCAAAATAATTACCATACTAGGAAAAATATTCAGAGGGCAAGAATTTCCCCAAGGCTTCCACTAGAGCAGTGGTCCCCAAACAGTGGGGCATGGCCTCTGGGGAGCACGGAGGAAAGTCAGGGGTGGGGGGGAAGTAATTAAATAAGCAAGTTATTACCTTTTTATTTAAAAAGAAGAACAGGAGGACTTGTGGCACCTTAGAGACTAACAAATTTATTAGAGCATAAGCTTTCGTGGACTATAGCCCACTTCTTCGGATGCATATGCACGTGGGCTATAGTCCACGAAAGCTTATGCTCTAATAAATTTGTTAGTCTCTAAGGTGCCACAAGTCCTCCTGTTCTTCTTTTTGCGGATACAGACTAACACGGCTGCTACTCTGAAACTTTTTATTTAAAACTTTTAATAAGAATTGATAAAAATTCATACTGTTATTTGCCCACTTGTTGTATTAAGTCAGTAACTTAAGACATTGTCCATTACTTTATATAACTTTATTTTAAAAACTCTGCTATATGGAATTAGGGAAAACCCATGTTTTAAATATTAGTCAGTGGTTAGGATTGGAAGCAGAGTATGCATTTCAGTTGCTTGGCAACTACATCTTCAAGAAAGTTAGGAGTGTTTTCAGTTGCTTCCTCTCTTTCAGCGATGGAGGTTTCTGTAATAACTAGAACTTTTAAAACAGAGAGAGTGGAGAGGAGGGGGAGGATGGGAGAGCAACCTAGGAAGGGAGGGAGACCTGAGCTGAGGGAGATTAATTAACTTTGTCAAGTTATCTTAAAGTACAGGTGGCAGCAGCATATTTAACAAACGGAGAGAATATATAAAAAAAATTAAATAGTATGTAAAAATATTTGAGAAAGAAGGTTCTATTATTACTCTGAGCGAGAAATGGGGCTCGATGGGTTAAAGCAGTTGGGAACCCGTATCCCTGGGTTCTAATCCTGGTTTTGAGAGGCGAGTGAAGGTTGTTATCTGCTCTTTCAAAACTGAATTTGTTCTCTGTGTCCGTTGCTTTTGTCTGCATGCCAAATGGATTGCAGGATTGCCTTTCTTTGCTTTTGGGGCATGGATCAGCGTTCACGTTACACTCCCTATCAGTACCTGGCCCGAGCCGGGGAAGCTAATGATCCAACCAGCGGACCAAATTCAGTGATGAATCCTGGTCATGTGCCACCTGAGGCATGTTGTGCATACATTAAGAAACTGCTTTTAACTGTTTGTGGGCAAATCCATACATGAATGCATCAATTTTAGGTGTTAACTCGCTCACTCTAGGTTTTTCACCTTGAAATTCTTTTTTATCCACTCCTCCGCGATTAAGTCGCAGCTCCTATCTCTTAATGTTCTCCGTGAACTGTTCCATTTTCTCCTTTTATCAGATTTACCAGTCCAGAGTCTACTTCCCCCTCCTGTGCACTTACTTTTCCAGTTCTGACAGGCACTGGTTTTGGTCTCATAAGAATGGCCATACTGGGTCAGACCAATAGTCCATCTAGCTCAGTATCCGGTCTTCCGACAGTGACCATAGCCAAGTGGTTTAAGTTTTACTGGAACCTGGCTCTTATTGTACAGTGGTGGCTGCAATGCAGTGGCCTGTGCCCATGAGTTGTTAGGTGGTTGGTCTGGGTCATTCCACATGTGCCTGTTGCAACACCCATTCCAATCATCCCCTGTTTCATCTTTTAATTTTGCTAGGGCCACCTTTTTCCATTTCTGTCCCCATTCTTCAGGCACTGTATAAATACCCGAAGTCTATTGTAGCCCAAAGAGATTTATAATGGGGACGGCATTTCTCTTTTTTGCAGATTCTCTACAGTTGTTTCCAATTTCCTATTTTGTTCCTGTACTTGCTGTACCATATAATGTCTCTGGACTGCGTGCCATCCTGCTAAGAGAGAGCTTTCCAGGGCGCTCTTGCTTCTTTTAACTCTTTTTTTTCTTTCTGTTATTTGCCCTGCCAATTCTGTGGCGTGTTGTCTTAACCATTTAACAGTCATGGTTATAGTTGCCAATATTCTACCTTTTTTATTCTAATTGTTATTTTTAAAGCTCAGTTTCTGCCATCACTTTACATGTTCCAGTCTGTGATTTCCCACTATCTTTTTTTTTTAACTCATAAGGACTTCCTTTGAGGGCTACCCAGTGTATCTATACCTCATCGGACTCTGTGGAGATTTGAAGGGAGGGGATAAGGGGGATCCCTAGCTTGGAGTTTTCTGCCGTGTTAGATCGCGATTCCTACAGAGGACCGCTTGCCTACTTACCAGATGAGCGGTTGGGTCACCAGTGTTAGTTGTTGGCGGCGTGTGTGTTCTGTGTGTGCTGTGCTGTCTCTGTGCAGCCAGCCAGCCCAGCAGACCTCGACTGAACTGCCCAAAGAGACCATAGACTCCATTCAGTGGAGGCGCTGGGCCAGATTTATTGTCAACGAAGCAGTCCTAGTTCCCTGGATCAATGTCTGCAATTACACTAGCACATGTATGCCTGTTACAATGGACCAATTCAGTGAGCGGCGGGACTTTCCGCTCTCCTCTAGGCCAGATGATGGTTAGGGTGAGGTATCTCAACATTTATAGATTGAGACAAACAATATGGGATCAACAACTTAGGTACCACCTTCCATGTCTCGTGACATGTTTGTTACTTCCCCTTGTACCTTTCTCCTGTGTTTCAGACAAAGCATCCACATTTATCACTTCTGTCAAATCATCATGTGCTGGCTTGGGGTGTCCTCATGCTGATCGGCTAGAACACATTTACATATTCAGTGTGTTTTAACAATGCTGCTGGTACTTGTGCCAAGTTCGTGTATCGGCAAGCACCTGCTTTCTGACAGGGCCTGACTTTTGTTCAGAGCATAACTTTTGCTGACTTTGGTTCAGTGCGCAGGCCATGCTTCAGGCTCTCGCTTCCCAGTACACTACCAAGTGGCTGGTAGGGAACCCAGATCCGTCCTTTACACTGGGTTTCAGCCCAGGTAATCTATAACATGAAGCCAAGGTCTATATCTCTTAGTCCTGGCTGCAGTTTACCTGGGCTTCTTCCTACCTTACTGGATTCGCCCCTCTCTGGGTTTGCCATCCTCCAACGCCTTCCACTCGGGAGTGACTGTAGCCTACTTCCTTGCAGCCTTTCCCTGCCCTTGCAATCGTCAACAACCTGGCTATATACTGGCCCCGCCTGCTCCTGCTCCGCTGATCTTACTCCTAATTAGTGGCCTGCTTCCTGGCTCCTCCTCTAGGTCTACTTGGGGGTTTTAATTGGCCTGCCGGGCCACCTTAACCCCTCCCAACCCAGCATGGGGCAGAGGCCCCATCACATATGCTAACACACATTAAAAGAGCAGTGATCTACAATCTCCTGTCTGACAAAAACAACAAGGAGTCTGACGTTTCCTTGGATTATTTAATTCACCATTTTCTTTGAAGTTCAGCCAGAAGAGCTCTGAGCATTTTCGCTCTTTGCGTGTGCATGTGTGTGTAACAAAATTTGTATCAGGATGCTAATATAATTAAGCATGGTAGAGAAATGCCTCTGCAGTCAAAATAAAAATTAGAACTCTTGCACACCACATGTAGACGCTTCCCCTCAGGAAATCGCTCTAACTCACTCAGGGCTGTCCCAACCCATACGCAAAGTACGCAGCTGTGTAGGACACCAGGAAATTTGGGACACCACATTTCCTGGTGCCCTGAGCAGCTGCATGCTGCTCCAGCCCCTGCTCCGCCTCTTCCCCATGGCCTCCGCCCCCACTCCACCCCTTCCCCAAAGCCCCCGCCCCTTCTCCACCCCAGCCCTGCCCCACTCCACCCCTTCCCCAAAGCCCCTGCCACTTCTCCGCCCCAGCCCTGCCCCACTCTACCCCTTCCCCAAAGCCCTCGCCCCTGCTCCGCTCCGCCGCTTCCTGCCCCTGCCCTGTGTGGTAAGTGGAGCGACCTGGGCCGAGCCTGCTCCGCTCCACTGGCTCCCAGCCATGCCGCCTCTGAGTTCTGGGGGAGAGTTCCCCTGCACCCCCGAAGGCTGGGAGCCAGGGGAGCAGAGCGGAGCGGGCTGGGGACAGCGTAGGGCACCAAAGTGGCTAGGAACGGCCCTGAACTCACTATTCCTGTCAAGCAGGGTATGGGTTTGTTAATTTGCCCTACAGAAAACACATCACCACCTCAGCAGCCCAAGAAAATGACAAAACATCCAAACTGTGGAACTGTCGGCAAACATTTTCAACACCACTGCAGCAAGGGAGGGAAAAAGTCATGTAAGAAGAAACCTAGCCCCGTAGGAAATGAGAACGCTTGTGCTGCTGTCTTAATGTGTGGCATGGTTTTAAATTACATTAATGAGAAAAGTTAGTCCTAATAGCTAAGGTGTGGCTGCCTGGGAGTTCAGCTGGATGAGAGGGTAAATGAAAGGTCAATTGATTTTTCAAAGGAATGATTTTATATCCCTGACAGTCTTCAGCTCTGGATACTATATACTTTTTTTTACACTTGTTTTAGCTGAGACACAGACCCATATACATAATCTACCCCCCTCAGACATCCTGTGCATTTGAGTCCATGAACAAGCGTATGCAAGTGAATTTCAGTGATGTATAAATATCAGGAGTGTGATAATCTCTGGCAAATGTAATACAATTTGCAGCTGCTTGACAGTTTCTTAAAGGCTTCCCACATTGCCAGTGACAATTTCACTGTATGCATTAAAATGTTGCTACCATTAGTAGCTCAAATACCAGTAATATTTTTAAAATGTCCTAGTTTCAGATACATTTCCTAGTTTATGCCTGTAGAGACAAATGCTTTTTAACTTTTGAACTGTCAGGTTGCTGAACTGAGTGAAGTTTTCTTTTAATTGATTCCAAACCTCATGTTAAACTACACATCAGAACAGAAGCTGCTTGTACAAAATTATGGCAAAATGTCTCATGGCTTGGTATGTTCATATTACTGGACTTTTTCTTTTTTTCTTTTTTGTTATAACAGTCACAGTTCTGATATAAGAATCGCTGTCATGTTTATACATCACATATTTAGTAGAACCTCTTAAAATTAATGATTTTCCCCCACAAAAATGCAAAAGAGCCTCCTCTTTTTAACCTAATCAGTTGTACAAATCATGGCAGCTGTAAGGAGACCACTGCCAGTGACACATAAACATTATATACTCTACCACATAATTACAAAGAATATTTACATTTCTTCATAATTGTTAACAAATTTGTTTCCACTTATGTAATATAAAAAAAGGGTTTCTAGCCCTCATGATTGCAAAGATGACCTTCAGAATGTGAATTGGATATTAATTGATGGCTTGATATCTGCCTGAGTCTGCAGCCAGTCTGAAACATGAGTTCTAGTGGTTTGAATGTCTCCCTTTTGTTTCATGGGCTGTTAGTAATGAAGACTGACACTGTTTCTGCTAAACTTATAAGAAGTAAATGTCAATATTGATTACATTTCAACAGTAACTTCTACAATGAAAAGCATTGGAAGTCACTGTTGAAAGGTAATCAATATTAACGTTCACTGCCTATCATTTTAGCAGGAACATCAAGTTAATATGCATGCTTTTGTGTGTCATTGTTGGCTGTTTTGACAGATATTGAGGCAGAGTGGGATAATTAATGGCTTTCAAGAATTGCTGTAGTGGGGAAGAAAAAATTCACACACATCCCTTCCAAATTTAACCCTTTTCCCAAAAGTGGGAGGGAGGTAATGTTGTATGTGCTCCCAAGTACCAGAAGCTTGCCACTTGGAAACCACAAACCAAAACCATCTCCCACATCTTCTTGGGGAGAAAAAAGCACCAGCTGTTCCCTACCCAAAAGCCCAAACCTCCAGCTGTCACTTACCTGGATGCCAAAGCCTCCAGATAGCTCATAAGGTGATGTTACTGGTTGTCAGTATACTGACACAGATATGACAAGTATTTGCAACACGTTTAAAATCTGGGTCAATGTAAAATAAAATCAATTGAGTTTAAGATCAAAATAAATTCATAAAACAATGTTGTACTGAATGACCTGGATTAGAGGGATGGTGACTGGGGTGGGATGGTCAGTGCTGCATAATTTAGCTCTAGTGTGCTTTTTAGGAGGCAAGATCCTCACAGTATGTAATTTGTATACTAAAGACAGGCCTGAGCTTCAGTGTTCTGATCTGGATCCAGATTCTGACATATACCCTTTTCCCCAAGTTTCAGGTGTTCAGATCCTAGCTTTTGGACAGCCATGAAATTCTGATCTGAGTCATGTTTCATATTGTGAACCTCCACAAATTTCAGAGTGGGTTTGTTTGGCTGAGGCCCATCTCCAATATAATGAACTCTTGCTTTCCTGGTTGCAACGATTTGTATGGCATAGTGATTCCAGAGCTATGCAAGGGTTAAACTGTGTGAGTCCCTAAGGTACCCTTGTCTACCTTAGCCCTGATCAAGATTATCTTAGAGAACCTAATGGCTCCAGAGAAGTCAACAGAGATTTTTCTCCTAAAATGGGTTCAGAAAGCTTATGCATTACAAAACTATTTTTAGGATTGCTGTCCATCCCACACTTTGGTGGAATGATCCTGCTTCTCCTGAGTCAGTCCCATATCCAGCAAGATTACTAAATCTCAAATTGAATTTAGGTAGGGAAACCCCACCTGCATTTAGCCAATACAATATGTTTTGACTCTACAGGACAAATCTTGAAAGTGGCAACCCTAACCTTTATATTTGTGTAAACTCATTTTATTTAGAAAGAAACAATCCCCAAACATACAGCGAGATATGTTTTTAAAATATAAAACATATCTTTTTATTTGTCTGACCATTATACCTAGTGGTCACATAATGCAGTGATTCCTAATATAGCATAACTTCTTCAGGGGTGAGATTTTTGCCGTCCATCAATATCGTTGTATAGATTAAATAAAAAAAAAAGTGATTAATGCAATGAGAATTGTTACCAAGGACATAATTGCTTTTATACTATAATATTAGGCAACATGCTGCTAATTCTCTAAGCATGTGGAAGCAAGTAGATGAAAAGAAAATGGTGGGGGAAACTCGAGGAATATAATTTTGAGGAAAAAGAGGTTGATGTAGTAAAGAGCCTCTCCACCACTGCCCCCTGGTGCACTACTTCAGATTACTCACTTGAAGATGTCTAGACAGGAACTAAATGTAACACTCTAAATTATCCACATCAGGGTTTAACAAGAGAATAGGGTTGAAGAATTATTGCTGAAAAACTGGAGATTGCTGAAGAACTTCTCTACATTGAGTGTTTATGTTCAAAGGCAAAAATAAAGCTTGTAATTTAATATACTGTGCTTCTGCATATTGTACACAAGCATAAACTCCTTACAGCCCTAAAATATACTTGTATACTAGGCGATAGTTCTTTTATTTTGTTCTCTCTTGACATCCTCAGGCAGCCAGTTTGAATTTGTGTGGAAAGAGGCAATTGTTTTTGGAAGTGCCCCACTCTGAACAGTGACTCTAACAATGAAATTGTGTGGTTGCATGTTTGTGTCTGAATGATTTCCTTATTTGACACGGTCAGTGATATAGTGAAGATATTTTTCACTGCCATCCCCGCAGACCAAACTTCAGCTTTAAGAGTAATGGTGGTTTCTTTCCTCCTTTGCATCATTACCAGAAATAAGACTTTATAGGCCAAATTACACTTTCTGTGACACTTGTTTAAACCTATTGCCTTCTAAAAGTTTGAACAGATATAACTGATTGACTGGAAATTAACAATTGCATTTCATGCACAAGAAGGGTATAGAATCCTATTCACTCTCTCTTAGTGAGTTGGCTTCTGTAGTTCCTAACAGGATTAAAAAGTAGTGACATAAACAAATATAATTCTGAACATCTACATGGCGTGCATCTATTGCATAGGTAAGAGACATCTTTAGATAGTCATTTTTCAGAATAAAACTGTGCTGTTGGTAGTTTTCATTTTCAGTGTGATACATAAGCTTTTACCGTATTCACGTGGATTCTGTTTGGACACTCTAAAGTTAGGCCGATTATTCAGTAAAATATCCTGATTATAGGTTAACATGTCTTTATGCTCACCCGCGGTGACTTTTAATAACACACTGCCACTAACCTAGGGTCACCTGAAGCCCACCGAAACTATCGCAAAGCATGATTTCAGTAAAAGCTCTCAGATTTAATGATGGAAACTATATAGCTATCCTAGACAAAATCAAATGAAATACATGGTAACACAATCGGAGATAAGCTTACAATGATTTTAACAGACGATTCTGATCTTTAAAATATATAGAATTCCTGAGCAGTTCATATTCTCTTCTTTGCAGCCAGTGTAATATGCAGGTTCAGTTTACAAACTTTTGATTTTTATGTTGGTAGACGGAGACATTCGAATTCCTATATTTGCTTTGCCATTATTCACTTGTGACAGTACAACCCTATTGTTTTAGTACTGATTGGATTATATTAACATTAGTAGAACGGCATAATGGGGTTGGACCTAATGGCATACACTGTAACGTGTGAATATTTGTCATTTTCCTCTCTCTGATCACTTTGTGTTTTAAAGAGAATTTTTTTCAGCTTAGCTTATCATTTACAGTACCAATTAATTCTCTTACATCTATTACAGCTTGCTGTTTTAGAATTCCCTCCAAAGAAGCTATTTGGAAATAAGGATGAAAGAGTGATCGCGGAACGGCGGAGTCACTTAGAGGTAATGGTAATTTTTTAGCAAACTTTTGAGAGTGTATTTAGACAGGTCAGGCAGACAGAACTCTATACGAGCCATTCCCATATGGCAGAAGTTAAATAGTCTATTTGTAAGTGTGAAGTTACTTGCTGCTTCATTTACCACAGGAGATGGCAGCAGTAGATTGCAAAGTAATGAAACATGCTTATAAAAAAAATCCTTCTGGTCTTTAAAAAAAAAAAAAAAGGCATCTTTAGTTTTGTTCATAGGAGGTTTATTTATTTAAGGAGGAAAAGGTGGTAGATGAGGTGAAGTAAGCGTTCAGTGTAGACAGATGGTCTCTACACAGCGTAAGATTTTAAAGAAGATTGCCTACTATAAACTCAATTTATTAACTGAAGATTTGCCATATTTTATCTTAATTACTATATCAGAATATCTGGGGATGAAGACGCAGGCACTCTTTAGGCTTCATTGAGCTTTATTTGTAATCTAACTTCTTTTGAATTTACTTTGCTCTCTGAGCTAGTATTAGAATTAACTTTGATTGTAGCATAACAATGTTTCTGATAATTTTCAAATCCTGTTGTTGGGGTGTGCATACAGTACACAGATCCAACTTCCAAATCCTTCTAGCTATTCTACCAGGCACCTGTGGGGATTCTGTATTTCATCAATAGCTCATTCATCATTCTAATATAGGGTATTTGGGGGGGGGGGAGAGATACCAGATTTTGTAGTAATGTACACCACTCTGCAACCCTGTTATAGCTAATGGGGTTGCACAGGGATGCAAGTCCATATAGAGTTGGAGCCATTGCATTAAGTTAAAATAACAAGTGCTGTTTAAACAGAACAAAGGGAAAAGAGGGGGAGGGATAGCTCAGTGGTTTGAGCATTGGCCTGCTAAACCCAGAGTTGTGAGTTCAATCCTTGAGGGGGCCACTTAGGGATCTGGGGCAAAATCAGTACTTGGTCCTGCTAGTGAAGGCAGGGGGCTGGACTCAATGACCTTTCGGGGTCCCTTCCAGTTCTAGGAGATAGGATATCTCCAAAAACTAAGAAAATTGTATTCTACTTGAACCTTCTGATTCTTCTTTTTAGTTAATCTTTTTCTACAAACCACAGCATTTTGTGAAACACAAACCTCTCTTCCCACTGACTTTTGAAGGGCTACTACCCGACAGTGCAATTTCAAAATATAATCTGTTTCCTGCTTCAGATTCTTCTACAGTAATTTTAAATGCTTTTCATATTATTAAATCTATGGTTATATTCCATTCTCATTGCTGGAATTAGCTTCTGTATTTTGTGTCCCACACAGTAACTTAATCCCTTGTCTTTGTTGATTTTATTAATTGATTTTATTGCAATGTTTATACATGTATATCTAAATATTCTAACTGCTTTGTAAAATGATGGGGTTTGGTCTTGGTTATATAGTATTTATAATTTTAGATATACTCATACAAATAGTCTCTAACATTTAATGTATTATACCCACCTTAATTAAATTAAACCATTTAAACCTTGTTTATTAGCTATATATAGTTCAGCTATCATAAGATCTGGACACTATTTACATAAATAAATACACTGTTTCCCCATACATACTGTACATATTCCCACATTATTCGGTAATCCCCAACAAGAAATACTAAAGAGACCAGTGTCTAACTGGATACTAACACCCACTGTCAGGAAAAGCCTGATCAAAGATTTGTGGTAACACACTGTAAAAGTGCAATATTTTGGATTACCAATGACAGTGTATTCTGAAGCTTTGCCCCTGCTACTGACAGTGCTTTGCTTCTATGCTGTCAGAATATGGCTTCTATGACTTCTGTGCTGTGAACTGACACCTGAAGTACGGCAGCTAGCTTGGTAGAACAGAGTGACAGAGGCTGTTTTAGCAATAACTGGCTCCAAGATCAGTAAGGCTTTTTTAATAATCACAGCACCTTGAATTAGACCTGGAAGCAAACTGGCAGTGCAGAACACGTTGGTGTAATGTACTATAAACTACTGATTCTCTAAAAGCGTTGGTTGCTATACTTTGCACTAGTTGAAACTTTCATGTGGTCTTCAAGATAGAGTACATTTCAGTAGCCTCACCTGAAGGTGAATAATGAATGGATGGCCGTGGCAAGTGATGCAATGCCTTGGCCAGCTGAACATAAAACTAGGCATTTCTGGCAAGGAAATACATCGAAACTGAAGACTGACTACAGTACCTTGATGATCAATAGACATATGCCTCCAGTTGCTCGTGCCATCAATCATCAGCTTCTCCTTATCCATATTCACTCTGACACCTAGCTTTCATCCACATCCCTACATCTGCTGCAGCCAGGGAGAGCAAAGAAACAGAAATGCCTGAATCCAATGAAGAAGAATCCTAGAGTTGGTAGTCTTCAACATATTGATGACATTGCATCTCATAATACGTCACCATCTCATCTTGGGAGATGATACGCATCAAAACATTTATATGACCTTATTTTGTCATTTGATATGACTAATGTAGAGTTAATACAAGATTTTTAGAAGAGAGATTGAATTGTCTCCCTGCAAAACAAAAATGTTATGTTCTTTTCAGAGTCTCTATACTGAGTTTAGTGGATGCAGCCGCAACTGTGTGTTACACCATCACAATGTTCTGCATGAATATTGAACTTGGATTTGTCAAGGTCAGAAGTAGGTGTTTTTCTCTGGTGGATGACAAAATCTGGTCACTCTTCATAAATGATATTCAGTTGTTTACATTCCAGTAGTGTTTGTAATCTTGAACAGACTCTGACTTCTGTCACTATTTCCTGAACATCTCCTATCAAGGACAGGACAGACATTGATGACTAATCAGATTCAATTAAAAAGTAACAGAGGGTCCTGTGGCACCTTTAAGACTAACAGAAGTATTGGGAGCATAAGCTTTCGTGGGTAAGAACCTCACTTCTTCAGATGCAAGACTTGCATCTGAAGAAGTGAGGTTCTTATCCACGTTCTTACCCACGAAAGCTTATGCTCCCAATACTTCTGTTAGTCTTAAAGGTGCCACAGGACCCTCTGTTGCTTTTTACAGATTCAGACTAACATGGCTACCCCTCTGATACTTGACAGATTCAATTAGTAGCTCATCGCTGGTGAGCAGCAACTGCTTCTTTCGAGCAGAGGCAAAATTTAGGTTTTTCTTACTTTTTGGAATTAACCAGACTGCATCAAATTAAAAATGTTTAGTTCAGTATCTATCCATTTACGGATTAAGGCATCCTGTACCTTAAGCAAACTCCCATGTCAGGCTAAATTCAACAGTTAGTCTACAAGAATTATTCCTTGAATCATCAGCAGCTGAGATATCCTTGTGGCTTCCTCACTTTGCATCAGAACCAGTTTGTAACTGGTTGCAACATTTGATCACAGCTCTGTGTTCTGAAACATTGAAGACTCTCCGAGTGGAACTTATCTTACCGGATGATTTTCCACTGTTCAACTTCAAAATGAATTAAACATTTAACCTGAACTATGCAGTAGCATAAACTATTTGATGATTTAACACACGTATTTTAATTGGCTTCCCTTGACCGGCTTTGGTCAAGGAAGTTTTCCGCAAGGAAGTTTTCCGCAATGATAGCAACATTTGGCAAACGCATTCTTTTTCAGGAATCCCTGGTAGTTAAGTAGCAGTTAAATGTAATTTTCATATACTTCTGTTGTTTCTGGTTCCAGCCAAAACAGGAAGTAAAATACTGAAGTAGTATGAGGATTTTTATGGCATTTTTCAACCCAACCAGGGCCAGAATATCTTTGGAAACTTCATGCGAGACTTCTCTTTTGGCTTGGGTGAGTGGGTGGCATTTGAGAGAGAACCTGTGTTTTGAGAGAAGGAGACGCAGAAGGTTGTGGTCTGCATGGGTCCTCGTCACATGTTGGGGCCGTTTGGATGAAAAGGGTCCAGACAGCCTCAAATTAAAGTCATGGTTGTTAACTACAAAACAGGATCACCATAAAAATTACTTGAAGTTTATATGTATCTTAATGTGTTCCGGTCTTCAGAAGTTCAAAACTTTTTCCGTAAATTCATTGATAGGAAAATGTGACTTAAATTATCCAAAGAGTAGTCTTTGTAATCTTTGACCAGTCTACATATTTATAATTCAGAGGCTTTTGGCATTGAATTTTTTAATATAACACAGGACATCCACGTCTCTTGTGTGTATATTGAATTACTGCTGGTAAGTTTGCACAGAGAAATCTCTTTTCTTCTAGAGAACTGAGAGAGACTAATTGTTTATTCAAAATTACCTATGGTAAATCTAAATTCTGGGCTTTAGCAATAATAAATGGTCTATTTGCAGTCCATTAATTGTTTCATCAGAGACCTGTTTAGGGTAAAACTCTAAATTAATTGTTCAGTTGCTTAACGACTGTAACTTCACTTTAGAGCCAACTTTGCTTGATTAAATCTGCCTTAACTGAAACAGCCCAAAATTTTGTTGATTAATTTTGTTAATAAAAGTTAGTGTGTATTTTCCCTTTCATGCAATTAGACTTCTGTAAATAAGAATAGACTGTACTATCCTATTTTTGTTGCTAAAACTACAAGGAATGTAGACTGTTTTGGGTTTTAAACTGGTAAATAAACCAAAATGGAAAAGGTGTTTCAATACATTTGTCTGTTTCCATTTTGGTTGCAAAATGTGTTTTCAGTAGAATGTAGTTGCTTAGTTGGTTAGCTAGATGTATTCCCCTTAGGAGGGATTGGCTAAGGAAATGTCACTATGCGCCAAGCATTACTTGCCCCCACCCATTTCCCCAATATATCCCATTTGCAACATCCACTGTTTTTCTTCTCCTAAACACAAAGACCTACACTCCAGTTTATAGAAATACAAGATTTAGGTCCGTAGATCTCAAAGCACTTTACAAAGACAGATTAACACCATTATTCTGCACTTTCTGTATATTTGAATATACAATGCCGGCTATACAAGTGCATTAAATGGGCCAGGTGTTTAACACCCCAACTCCAATCTGTTTGTTACCTGAGATAACCTAGTTCACATTATTTACAGGCAAATTGAGAAGATGAGTACTGTATAAAAAAAAAAGTGGTAATCAAAGTCAAGTGTGGTAAATAAAAGTTGCCTTTTTCTGGTTGACTTTCATGCCAGTGAACCCAAGTACAAAGAGCTGTCAAAGCTACTGATTAGATGTCAGTTCAAAGTGATTATTAAAAGACAATTGTTAGATTCTAGTGATGAGCTTGCAACAGCTTCCTTAATATCAGAGCTTTAGGAAGAGCTTTAAAGCCAGCTTCTCATTAGCGTGGTTCTTCCAATTTGATTGTAGGCCTATGATAGTATGAAAGTAACTACTGCCCTTAGAAGCAGCTCTCCCAGGTAGTTTTTAAAGTGTTGAGAATAAATTTAGAAATCATTCAAAGAAAGATTGAAACTTTTCTTTTCATTATACATGTGCATATGTACCTGCTCATTTTGCTATTGAAAAAGCAAACAATATTGGAGATTTGCAGCACTCAATTGTACTGGAGAAGGTGCCAGTTGCATGGTCTCAGAGTCCGTCTGAACTTTGAAATGTCGCTTGTTTTGGAGAAGCATTTTTTTTAATTCCCCAGAATAAGAGAGGTACTATAACGGAGGCTCCGATAGGAAAGAAACCAACACTAGCCCAGAAAGGAGAGCATAGTAGGTTGATTTTGTGAATATCAAATATGTTAACGCATTTCTAGGATGATAGTTTTAGCTATAGATACACCGCTTCCTCGATAGAACGCGACCCGATATAACACGAATTCTGATAGAACGCGGTAAAGCAGTGCTCTGGGGGGGCGGGGCTGCGCACTCGGGTGGATCAAAGCAAGTTCAATATAACGCAGTTTCACCTATAATGCAGTACGATTTTTTGGCTCCCGAGGACAATGTTATATCGAGGTAGAGGTGTAGCTAGATTTGGCCTCTTATAAGCTATATTTGCATTAAGAAAATATTTTTAAAAACAAAAATAATAAATGAAGCAGTGGCTTGCGTGCAGGAAATAAAACCTATTTAGTTAGCCACTTTGATGCTATATGACACACCAGGTTCATGACTTGTGGTGCACCACCAGGGTTGCCCAGAAGCACCTGGTACATCCCCTTTGAAGTGGCAGTCTTTAGTGTTTTAGTAGCTGTCAGCAGTGAAGAGATGAAACATTCCAACATTTTTGGGTGGCACTGTCGTCTTTGTATCAGACACCATCTTCAAAAAGTGAATGATTTTTCCTAATAATTACATTTAATAGATACAAATAAGAAGAAACTAAGATTTTTACATGCACCAAACACTTGCATATTCTACCTTAATTTACATGCAGGTTACGAAATATAGTGTGAATAAACTCCATTGAGATTCAAACAGAACAGAACATGTACAAAATATTGTATTCTAATTATATTGGTGGGGGAAGAGTTGATCAGTTCATGAATGGAAACCTGGGATTATTTTCTAGAAGAGTTCAGTTCAAACCTCCAAGTTAGCCTAAAAAGTGGTCTACTAGACTTGAATGGATTGGTAACTGGAAATAACCTATTGGATTGATTCACTTCAATCCAGTGACCAAAAGTAATTTACTGTCGGGCACTTGCAGAATTGGATTTTCAAACCTGATTTGCAAACCTGGATGTCTAACATTACTTTTGACTGTTATAAATACCCCTCAAACAGCTTTTAGGTTCCTAAATATGACTTCACTTGTTTAACTTCAGGCACCCTCTCGAGTCATAGATTTAAGGCCAGAAAGGACCACCAGATCTCCTAGTCTGACCTCCAGTATATCACTGCCGTTAAACACCATCCAGCCATCTTCGCACTACACCCAACAATCAGAATTAGACCAAAGAATTACAACATTCAGGAGAGTGAAATGTTGTGTGCCACAGGCAGAAAAAATAGGTGGGACCAAGGTGCACTGGATTTTTTGCGATTAAAAATATAAACTTCCTTGTGCAATACATTGTCTTTTCAAAGGAAAAAAATAGGATCAATCATTCAGAATTTTCAGCCTTTTCACAAATTTTCTTAAAGTATCGTAAAAAGGAGGGCACCATTAATGTTGATTACAAAATTTATGAGTTAACCCATTTCAGACTTAGTTTAATTTCACATTAGTGCTTGTAATAGTTACATTTTGTTTTGCGGTCAGTTCAAGACATATTCCTCAATATCCTCTTGCAAAGCAAGTTGAATAGTTGCCATACCTGTATAGCTTCCCAATAACGACCCGCCACAGTCTGGAGCTGAGTGTATCAATAAAGTGAGCTCTTGATCAAGGACACAAGGTGCAACTCAGTGCTGTCCTTTTTATGAGGCAAGTTTATCAGTCATCCTCCAGTTTTTGATTTCACCAGAGGAAGCTGAAGGTGATGCATGTCAAGTACTTTGGTAGCTATTTGCCAAGGCCACTCCAGCAGATGACATGCTGTCACTGCTGGCCAAGGGATGTGTAGTAAATTGAATTCCTTTGTTGCAGTCTGTGAAAAGGTTTTGACAGGATTTGTTTTGACTTGTGCTCTAGAGAAAAGATTGATTTCCTTCACTAGCTCGGTCTGTTTTGATCTTTTTAATATGGCCTTTTACTTCCAAAAGCAGATTCACACAGATATAGCAACTGTAAATCACAGTTGTTCTGTGACAGGCTATGGGTATGGTTTTTATTGGAACTACGTAAAGCTAATGAATGTAACCTTTTAACATGCAGACATTGTAAAATATATTAAGTCCCATAGATTGTAAATGAATTTCATTTGTTAAATGTAATATCAAGCAGAATATTATTGCAGTTCATGAACTAGACTGACTTTAGAAGTTAATTCAACTGATGCTGGATAATAATAATTCAACATAATGTGCTCATGCTGTTAGACTTGAACAGAAAAATTATCTAAATAACTATAATGAAAAGTTTGGTTTTGCAAAGATAAAATAGCAGTTTCACCTTGAATTTTAACCAGCCTCTGACAGAATGCTTTTTATGTTAAGAAAAATTTAATATTAATGTATCGAATTCAAGTTGTTTGTTATCACTGACTAAAATTGAGTTTTGTTTGGACTTAGTCTCCTGAGTGCCTAGGTCAATTCTGAAAATCAGACTTAAGTTCCTAAGTCACGTAGGCACTTTTGAATATGTTATTCCAGATCTTTGTGCTGTGTGTATATTATGAAGACATCTGTAGCAACTCTGGGCCAGATCCTTCATTAGTGTACATTTTCATAACTTCACTGACGCTGCACTGACTTACATCTGCTGAGAATGGCGTCCTCCATCATTCAGGTTGTGCTCAGATTCGTAGTTCTAATGGGAGTTAAATCCTTTTTGTTACTTAAGCAGAAAGTTGTGGACGTGCACCAGAGTCACAACACTTGCTCTTGGGCAGAGTTAATTTTTTGGAGAATAACAAATATTTTCAGTAACATGAGTTCCGTTATTCATTTTTTTAAATTTAGACTTGCAGTCTAATATTTCCTTCAGGTCCCACTAACAAACGGGTTGCTTCTAATGTGTTGAAGTTCAGGTCTGCACACAACTCAGACATAGACTAGTTTAAAATGTACCTGCACAGACATGTACCTGCACACAACTCAGACATAGACTAGTTTAAAAAAAGTTATTAGCATTATTCATCGTAACTGTTGTATTCATGGTTTCCTAGCAAACACAACCAGCTTACAGGTGAAGCAGTGATGCTCTGATGTCCATTCTGCAAAACACACACACACACACACACACACACACACACACACTGCTCTGATGTCCGTTCTGCAACACACACACACACACACACACTCTGCTCTGATGTCCGTTCTGCAACACACACACACACACACACACTGCTCTGATGTCCGTTCTGCAACACACACACACACACACACACACACACACACACACACACACACACACACACACACACACACACACACACTCCCCAGCAAGTTTCTCTCTCTGGTTCCTCCTCCCTGGGGAGTCCCTGTAACTGCAACCTTGGATTTTCTTCATTCACACATTGTAGACATCTGAAACCTGTCTGTCAGCAAGAGAACTTAATTTTGGTGAGGCCAGAGTTAAGATTGCATGTGTGAGATTCTGAAGAATTGGTTATGTGCATTATGCATGGCTGTCTGGTGGAACTGAAAGATAGTTTGTTGTGGAGGTGAGACGTCTGAGTGGGTGTTAGGAATTGTAATCTGTGGGTGGTAAAGCATGCAAATTGAGGTTGATCTGGATATTAAATGGTGATTGTCTTGATTGATTTTTTACAATTGCATTGGTAGGAAATATGTGTAAGCAGCCTTAACTCTGTTAACCTTCAAAAGATTGAAAACACCACTACCAGGAAACAGTATTGCTTGGGTGGGAGGGGCAGGTGATACAATTTAGCATTAGGCTGAATCATGAATTGAGTAGCAAGGGTTTGGCTATAGGAATCCATTTCATATTTTTTGGTTGTGTAGCGTGAGGCCATTTCACCAAGCACCGGACGCAGTGAATGCCTGGAACTTTCATAGGATCATAGAATATCAGAGTTGGAAGGGACCTCAAGAGGTCATCTAGTCCAACCCCCTGCTCAAAGCAGGACCAATTCCCAGCTAAATCATCCCAGCCAGGGCTTTGTCAAGCCGGGCCTTAAAAACCTCCAACTTTGGGGCAGGTCACACTCCCTTTAATATTGTAACTAATGCCGTTGTGGCGTGCTGCTTTAAATCCATTTATGTGTCATTCTTCTTTCTCCTGTATGTCCTGATTAACCTCTTATCTTTGTGCTTACACAAATTATCTAATTGCAGGGGAAGGGCTCTGGTTTAATATTGATGGATGTGTGTAGAATTATAATAGATACAGAGGTATTTACAGTTTCTTTTATTAAAATGAGATTTCCATAACTTTGTCCACTAATGACAGTGCTGTTTTGTTATAAGCAAAGTCCAGAACTTGATTCTTTCCGTACAAAAGATACAGGACCAGATGATACTGTAACATTTCTAGAAAGGTATCATTTGTGCTTAGATTTTCAAAGAAATAACAGCTTTTAAACACTAAATATTTTCTCAGTTACTAAGATTTTTTCCCCTTCATATAAAATTGAAACTGCCCACAGTGACCTCAGTGTATTTACAGTAGTGTGGGGATCTAGAGAAGACTAATTACTATATAAAGTGCATTAAGTGTAGCTCAAGATATTGAATAACACAAGCTAGTATGCTCATATATTTTACTCTAGAGTTGATTTTAGGCTATCTTGCAATATGTTCCAAGATAACTTGGAAAAGAACTGATGCCAATGTATTTTTAGCAAGGGTGGGTGAAGCATTCTTGTAAGAAGAACCTTGAATGCAAGTCTGACTGTTTAACTCTTAGAGACAAGGTGAGTGAGATACAATATTGTATTGAACCAGCCTCTGTTGGTGAGAGAGAGAGAGAGAAGCTTTTGAGCTTACACAGAGCTCTTCTTTAGGTCTGGTAAGCATGCCCAAGCCAGGTCTGCACTACAAATTTCAATCTGTGCAGTTGCAGAGATGCAGCTGTGCCTCTGTAGCGCGTCTAGTAAAGACTCAGCAGATGGGCGAGAGCTCTCCCCCGTTGGCAACTAGGGGTGTGCGGTCAGAGGGGGTTTTATTTCTGAATTAAAGTAGGCTCCCTTGGGATATTTGGGTGGCCCGTTCTACTTCTTTAGTGGAGCATCCTTGTAAGGTGAAGATGGTGTTGAGCATATTAAAGTGTATATCCCAGACTTTTATCCTCAGAGAATATTCTGTGGTATCTGAGTGCCTGACTGTAGATAACAGATTTTTTGGTGTGTTTGGGGTGGTTACTGGATCTATGAAGGTTTCTTGTGGGTTTCTTGTATATAGTTGTGTGTAAGGTTCCATTGTTGAAGCTGATTGTGGTGTCCAGAAAGTTGATGCTGTTGTGGGAGTATTCCAGAGAGAGTTTAATAAATAGTTGGGGTGGTTGAAGTTGTGGTAAATATCTGTTTGTCATCTGTCCCGAGGATGAAATAAATCACTGATTTTATCATGCATTTGTCCATAAATGCTTCTTCAAGGTTGCTCATGAAAAGGTTGACATATTGGGGAGCCATCCGCATAGCTGTTCCCATAGCTTGGACTAAGTGTTTGTTGTTGAATGTAAAATTATTATGAGTGAGGATGAAATGGATGAGTTTGGAGATGTGTTTTGGGGTGAATATCTGAGGGTTGTCTATTGTCAGGTAAATATTTGAGGGAGGCAGCTATGGCATGATTGTGAGGGATGACAGTGTATACAGAGGTGACATGCTTGGTGGCAAGGATGGTGTTCTGAGAGGAGTTGTTAATGTTGTGGAGTTTGTGGAGGAAGTCAGCTGTGTCCTGGAGGAAGCTGGTCCTTTGTGTGGTGAGTGGTTTGAGGATTGTTTCTGAGAGTCTCGATATTCCGTCAGTAAAAGTATCATGGCCAGATATGATGGGTCTGCCTGGTTTCCCTTGTTTGTGTATCTTGGAAAGAATGGAGAACATCCCTATGGTGCATTTGTGGGTTTAATGCTGAGGCAGTTGGGGATAAGAATGCTATTTGTAGACAGCACATGGCCCTATCCTACTCCACTTCCTGCCCTCTTGAGCTCCGACACCTTCCTGCTGCCTCTAGGCCAGGGGTCTCAAACACGCGGCCCGTGGGCCACATGCAGCCCGCGGAGTCTTCCCTGCGCCCGCCAAGCTCCCTGCGCCCCCCCTCCCTCCCAGTTACTTCCTGTCGCCGCCAAATCCCCGCCCCGAGTTATTTTATGTGGCAGCTAAGCTCCCCGTGCGTTGCTGGGGCTGGGTCTCTCCCTCGGCCCCGCCTGCCGCCCTCACGCACCTCCCCCGAGTGTCCCCCAGCCTCACTTGCTGCCCCTTCACTGCCCCAGAGCCTGCAGCTCATGCTCTGCTCTCCCGGCTTCCTGCATCACTTGCTGCCGCAGGGTCCTAGTGCCCCCTCCACTAAGGTCAGGGCAGGCTGCCCTTCCCCTGCCCTAGTCCTGAGCCTCTCCAATGCCCCGAGCCTCTCCAAAGCCCCAAAGCCCTCATCCCCAGCCCCACAGCCCTCACCCCTGCACCCCCTCCTATCCCAAAACTCCATCCCAGAGCCTGCAACACCTACCCCCTGCCCCAGCCCGGAGCCTGCACCCAGCACCCAAACTCCATCCCAGAGCCTGCACCCCAGACCCCCTCCCCAACCCAAACTCCATCCCAGAGCCTGCACCCCCACTCCCTGCCCCAGCCCGGAGCCTGCATCCAGCACCCAAACTCCATCCCAGAGTCTGCACCCCTGGCCCCCTCCCCCATCCAAACTCCCTCCCAGAGCCTTAGGCAGGTGGGGGTGGAGTTTAGGTGGCAGGTTTGGGGCACCACCAAAATTTCTACAAACCTGCCACCCCTGGAAGAGGCAGAGTAGGGGTGGAGTGGTGATGCAGCCCAATGCAGTGAGGGGGGCTTTACTGAGTGTATATATATTATTAAAACCGCTTGGAGGAGGAGGTGGAGAAGAGGTGGGGCCTCATGGAAGGGGTGGAGTGGGGGCGGGGCCAGAGGCAGCGAGGGGGGGTTGTCAGTGAAGCAGCCCTCGGGCCAATGCACTAGTCCTCATGTGGCCCTCGTGGTCATTTGAGTTTGTGACCCCTGCTCTAGGCTGTGTGCCAGTTCTTACTCTGATCCCTAGACTGACATGCATAATAGACATGCTTGTCCCATGCTGTTCACTAGCCTAAGGGCTGGATTAAGAAACAATTGTGAGGGTGATATCAGGGAGCCACAGTGGGAAGGAGTCCTATGTCAAAGCAGTCTTGTATGCAGCCAGAAAATACGGCAATGTGAGACTTGCTGCATACAATAGTTCTAACCCATCCTAAGTTCCAGCTGCTACTAACCCTCAATGCCCTCCCATTCCCACCCTCTACCGGTTTCCAAATAGCCAGTTCCAATGTGTTATCTACCTAAGAACTAGATAATGTCCCAATGGTTCAGAATTAGTTCAGTTTGCAACCCCTCAGCTCCGTTCTTCCTTATGAGTACCATCTTCGTTCTTTTCCCTCTCCATGATATGTATAGCTATTCCTGCTGCCTATTCTTGGGCCATCACACATCCATTTACGGAGTCTCATTCCCTGTGGCTCTTGCCCGTTTGCAAGGAAGAGAAGCCAAGGGAACAATCAGAAATGACTAAATGTTGCAAAGCACAGTTCTAGAGAGAAGACATGAAACCCTTAGACCTCACCATTCCTTTTGTAGGATCACCTCAGATTGTGCACTTTGCAAATCCTGTCTCTCCATGAGACACTGCCTCCCGTCTGTGTGCATCAGCATGCCATCTCCAGAAGGCTGCTTCTTAACAGATTCCTATAGTTTGTAATAATACTTGACATTTTATATAGTGCTTCACATCTGAAAACCACTGCAGAAAAACATCAGTTACTCCTCATGACACCTCTGGGAGGGAGCGAGAAGAACTAATACGTTTAACCTTTTTAAAATTAAATGGTAGAGAAAACACCTGAAGGTGTTTCCCCTTTTCCCCCATTAGATGGATCTAATGATTTGAGGAAGATCAAGCTGGCTAACATTCTGGCTTGTGCAGTGACACTGGATGCCTGAACAATCAGAGTCTTTTAGAGTCTCTGCCGTTTAAGCAGATCTTTCTTTCTTTTTGTCACTGCTTGGAAGCCCTCATAGCTAACCAGACTCCAGTTTACCTGCTCATTTTGCACTAGATTCTAATACCCTTGCTTAGGAGTATCTTAGGCTGAGGTACTCCCATTGAAACCACATGTACTGATTGCAGAGTAATGTGTTATTCAGAGTGAGTGAGCTTGAAATCTGCCCCTTTTTATAATATTTCCATCTTTTCTATAGAAAATAGCCATCTGTTTTTCTTCTGTGAATAGTTTAAACCAAGATTTGGCTTAAAACTTGTAACATTCTCCTCTTGTTAACAGATTATATAGTAGTTATATGACTGGGGCTAAGCAAGACTAGCATTTTAATAAAGGGAAAGATGGTTCAGTGATAGGAGTTGGGTGAACAAGACAGGCATTCCTTTTCCTGAGTCTGCCACCGATTCTTTGTGAGACCACGGGCAAATGTATTAATATCTGTACCACAATTTCTTCAACTATAAAGTGAGGATTATTCCTTACCTCACCCGGCTCTGTAAGGCTTAACTCATTAAGGTTTGTAAAACCGTGAGCTCCTTTAAATACAAGTGCAAAATATTTCATTATTGTGGGGGTTGTGAAGCCCAGTATGACAAGAAACCTGCTATAAAAAATAGTAAGTTTGGGAAGGATCCTAGAGTCCAAACCCCTGATGCTGGAAGTTTCTTTCGCTTTCTATAAGTACTGTAGCTGATGAGTTTTAAAACAATGCGAAGATTAATACAATAAAAATAAATCTAATTCTTACTAACTCTGCTATTGGTCTCAGAAGCTGTCACTCTTTTTAACATATGAGAACAATGTAATTGAGTTGTGTTCCCTGTTAATATGCCACAACCGAACGGAAGATAAGAATCCTTTTACATTCCAGAAAACTTTTCGGTTTTAATACTGTTAAATTAAGTTATGGATTCATGTTAAAATATGTAAAATTATGAGGTCCCCACGTAGTGAGGTAGTGCAAAAATCATTAGAGTGACATTGCACATCAGATGAACACTGGCCTACAGTTATAGAAATAATTCAAATAATAGTTTTTTAAGACTTGAAATGGTTCTAATTTCACCATTCACCAAATGAAAATGGAGGGAAAGTAGCTTGGCCCATTCAACAAAAGAAGTAGCCGTGAGGCTTACAAAGCTTTCTGTAAGTTTTTCTCCTGCAGGGATACTGGTCATGCAAGGTTAAAGCTTTGAGGTTTAAGTTTGTGTAGTTCACATAATATAGATCTGAAGTTAGTCAGTCTAAAGGACATGAAAATGTAGGACAAACCAAAAGGGCAGAACCATCACCTTTCAAATCTTGGGGACACATGCTTTGAACCTAAGAATAAAACTGAATGGATTCCTGCTTTAAACATTTCCTAACATAGTGGTAATAAAATTCCTTTACAAAGTCATCTTCCATATTTCTTAGTGTATTCTTGGATCAAATGACTGATAATATATGTAGATATATATGTTAAAGTGTTTAAGTATAAGGGCTGTCCATCTAATGCCAAGATTCCATTGCCATCATTGGAAAACACATAGATATTTACAACTACAGTGGGTGTTTTGTAAGCCAACAATTTAACAGAGTAAACACTAGTAGCAGCATGAACTCAGACATACATTTTGAACACTGATTGCTAGACTAAATAATCCAGAACAAGTGAATATTGTAATTTTTGCTATTCTGAAAGCATTTACCAGAATGAAAAATAAAATAAGTCATAAGAACATGTCTCTTGGAATATTCGTAATAGTGAGTTCGATAGTTAACTTTCGAAGTTAACACTGCAAGACTAGAAATAGATGTTGATATACTGTAGTACATTCCACATTTGGGGGATAGCAAGGCATTGAGTTAGGCACTGTTAGTGTAGTGACTGGATAGGAAGTCATGACAACAATGTGCGTAACCTTAGTTTCACATGTGGTCTAGGACACGTTTCACTGTACTATGGAATCTTTAACTTCCAACCAGCACATCTGGACCAGCCAGTATGGGGTGAAGACAGGGCCGGCTCCAGGCACCAACCCAGCAAGCAGGTGCTTGGGGCAGCCAAGGGAAAGGGGCAGCACGTCCGGGTCTTCGGCGGCAATTCGGCAGTGAGTCCCTCGCTCCCTCTTGGAGCGAAGGACCTGCCGCCGAAGACTGAAGCAGCGGCAGTAGAGCAGATCGCGATCACGGCTTTTTTTTTTCTTTTTTTTCTTTTTGCTGCTTGGGGCAACAAAAACCTGGGAGCCGGCCCTGTGTGAAGGGCTCAACAGCCCCAGACTGCACTGCAACATCAGTGCTGCATACGAGCCCGGATTCAGAGGCTATTAAACAAGGTAGCACATACTGACATACAGTATATGGTGTTACTAGAGTGCAATATATGGCGTTGAAATCTTACTTCAAAATGAAATTTCAGCAAAAAAATATGGGGGGTGGGGGGAGTAACATTTTCACAATTTGTTTTCCACTTTCCAGCCAGCTGTAGTGTTCCAATGATGATTTCTGTGCAGATCTGGAAAAATCATGTGAAACAATAGTTGCTGCTGTTACCATTTTCATTTCACATACATATACTCGCCTAGCACAGGGCTTCTTTGTACTACCATTAGAATTGCCCAGCCTACAGCAAGAATAGTGGCTTTACAGGAAAGGCATGGCAGTAAATCACCTGGCCACGCAGACCAAGGTGAATACGATTTCCTTTCTGATGACTGTGACTAAAAAATTGGTACCCACTGTGAACCTTCAGATCCAGTAGACTGGAAATACTGCAGTAACTTTCCACTACTAAAACTCGGGCAGAGTGTTATATTTTTACATTTGATTTACTTCCCTATTCATCCTTCAGGCTTTATCGGGTTGGGATTTTTTTTTTAAGGGACCCTACTTCGTGAACTAATTATGACAAATGTTGACACAACATCTGTTGCCTGCTTTAAATTATCTCCTAGTCTGTTGGAATTCATCTTGAAGGCATTTTCGTAATGAATTTTTTTTTTTGTGAACATTAATACAACCTGTGGGAGATCTGAATAAAAAAGAAAATCGACCAGTCCTGCCAAGAGAATAGCTTATGTGCCAGCTGCTTTTTTGTTATCCTGCATCCCGTGATATTAATATAGTTTGTTTCCAAGACTCTTAACAGCAAATGGATAAATAGCTTGTTTTATTATGGAGAAGTTCTTCTTGAAAAGAGAGCAGGCAATGTGGACTTTAATTAGGGTGATTGCTTCCCAGAATGGATTGATTAGGGCTGTATGCTGCATTCAGGTAACTGAACATCACATTAATCATAGGATATTGTACTAAATAGATTTCTTCCCCCGAATACATGATTAGTATGTAATATCTAAAGATATGACAAGTCAGTTATCTTTTTAATCCAGTCTGTAGCAGAGCAAAAGACTTTATCCTTTTACTTTAGATAAGATTTCCCTTGCAGCTATTTGCATGGAATCAGGGAGGTGATATTTTTGGTTACTCTTTAGTACAGGTCTGTGTGTCTGCCTCAGCCTATGTTTTATCTACCACGTTTCATTTGAACATTTCAAGCGCTGTTTGTTAAATCACACTAAATGTTCATGTTCCCCCCAAAACCTTACTTAAAGAAAACCCCATTGGTTTTGCAAAAGTGATCTTTATGTTGTTTCTGTCACAATTTCACAAGATATAAATGGATACAATTCGTGGAACGGTTGGTAAATATTACTGTTTGGAACTGGAACACTTCTTGCATTTTGTATTTATTTTAGACAGTTTTAGGGTGGATTTCACTAAAAGAACTCAGTTCAGAGATCATTACTGCACCACACCCTTACGTGGGGGAGGCTATTGTCTGGTTGGCCGAGGAAGGGGGAACGGTGCTTTACAGGTGGGGAGAGTCAGGGGCTCCTATGAATGGTCTGGCAGGGAGCCAACCGCCCTTTCTTATAGCCCACCTTAACCTTCCTACAAGGAGGGGTGGATAAGGTCCCAGCAATGGGTTGGCTGGGAGACCTAGATGGAAAAGGAGGGTGGGGTGGCAGAAGCCCCCGGGATAGTTATTGAATGAACATGCGCTGTACACTTTTATCTGCCAGATAGTCCCAGACATTTAATAATAGAGTTGCGGCCTTATTAAAACCATATCAAGTGTCTCCTGTCCTTTTCGGTATAGCCGGACAATAAGGAACACATGTATAATTTATACAGATGACCTTGATCAAAACAATTCCTTTTCAATTTAATGATTGTGGTACTGAGGTGCTGAAAAGATTTCTTAAGTTCTTTTAAAAAAAGAACAGGAGTACTTGTGGCACCTTAGAGACTAACAAATTTATTAGAGCATAAGCTTTCGTGGACTACAGCCCACTTCTTCGGATGCATAAGTGGGCTGTAGTCCACGAAAGCTTATGCTCTAATAAATTTGTTAGTCTCTAAGGTGCCACAAGTACTCCTGTTCTTTTTGCGGATACAGACTAACACGGCTGCTACTCTGAAACCTGTCATTAAGTTCTTTTGCATCCATATTTAATGAAATTCCTACAGAGTTGAAAATTCCTACAGACCTGCTGCAATATTTGCTAGCTTTGGGTGTTCTTTTCCAGGCATGTTGGTAAGCCATGATTAGCAGAGAGTATTACTCTGGAGGTAGAACAAAATAGTAACAATCCTGGGAGGAGAAGAATATAGTAAACATTTCTTTGTATTACCTGACAACAACATAAACATTTCAGAGACATGTTTTATAGGTTGGTATTTAAATATGGTTAGTTATTAAAATGAACTTTTCCAAGTTCACAGAGATTCGTTTAACTATTTTTATTTTGTCTTGTATTTAACTCTTCAAAATGACTGTAACCAAAGTGATCATGAAAACACTGTGACATAGTGGATTTCTTTTCTCAGAAATACCTCAGGAACTTTTTCTGCATGATGCTCAAGTCTCCATCATCTCCGTTACACATCGATAAAGTTGGACCAACCCTGTCAAAACACACCATCTGTGAATTCTCACCATTCTTCAAGAAAGGAGTGTTTGACTACAGCAGCCACGGGACCAGCTAACTGTTGTGCCCGGGACTCTTTGCCAGTGGAGCAGAATCCAAAGCTGTGCCTTCCATTCTGTAGTGTCAGAAAAATGCAAATAAAGAATCAATCTCCATGCCTGAAAATTTCCATCAGAAATTTTGCCAGTTAAAAACAGATATGCAACAATGCTGACCTTCATCCTTTAGCGGTTGTCGTATTTAGTGCCTGCATTTTCTTGGCATGGAATATACAAACATTTGTTAGCGCTAGTTGCTCTGGTAATGATGTACAAAAATTCTAATTCTCATGCTGTGTTGGGATCCACTCATTAGTGAAAGTGCTTCCTTTACGTTTGCTCAGACAATTCATTATAGTACTGCAAGATTATCTCCTGTTTACTGTGGTTATGTAGTCATAAGGGGAGTTTTTTCTAATGTTCAGTTTCCACCAAGCTGTTTCTTAAGATTATTTCCTGTTTTTCATTTCCCCTTAACATATTGTGGCATTTGAGATGATACTCAACGCTCCATTGGTATTTATTTATCCCAAGAAGCACGGTTTAACTATTTGATTGTACAGTTTTCCTTATAAGAATCAAAGGACCTGTGACTTGAACATTTACAAAATATGTACTGCAGAGGATTTTAATTCAAACTCTGTAAAAGTCTTCCATGCTTGATTATACAGATGCAGAATGAATCACTTGCCATTAATTAAAAGAAAGGAAACAATAGTTATTCAAGAATGAGGTCAGCATCTTTTCTCATTTTCTAATGACCTGGAATGTAACTGTATACTGTGCACTTTACGAGGTCTCAGCAATGCATAAAACTAAGGTAAAAAGCTATATATTTTGGAATAGATGGTTTCTTCACAATAGAGTAACACTTCTCTGAATTTTAGTTGCACAAATTAGAATTTACGAGGTTTTACTAATACTTTAAAATTACTCAGGACTTGTTTAGAATTGCACATGTATATACAGTATAGTATCCATTTTGTATTACTATAGAACAAAAAAACAATATTAACTGGAATGAGGACATGTACAGGTTATATATAATAGATTGTGTAAAAAGTAGAGCTGTCAAGTGATTAAAAAATGTATCACGATTAATCGCACTGTTAAACAATAATAGAATACCATTTATTTAAATATTTTTGCATGTTTTCTACATTTTCAAATATATTGATTTCAGTTACAACACAGAATACAAAGTGTACTGTGTTCATTTTATTTTTATTACAAATATTTGCACTGTAAAAAACAAAAGAAATCGTATTTTTCAATTCACCTCATACAAGTACTGTAGTGCAATATCTTCATCATGAAAGTTGAACTTACAAATGTAGAATTATGTACAAAAAATAACTGCATTCAAAAATAAAACCATGTAAAACTTTAGAGCCTACAAGTCCACTCAATCCTACTTCAGCCCATCACTCAGACAAACAAGTTTGGTTACAATTTGCAGGAGGTAATGCTACCTGCTTCTTGTTCACAATGTCACCTGGAAGTGAGAACAGGTGTTCGCATGGCACTGTTATAGCTGGCGTCGCAAGATATTTACATGCCAGATACGCTAAAGATTCATATGTCCCTTCGTGCTTCAACCACCATTCCCGTAAATGTAAACAAACTTGTTTGTCTAAGTGATTGACTGAAAAAGAAGTAGGACTGAGTGGACTTGTAGGCTCTAAAGTTTTACATTGTTTTGGTTTTGAGTGCAGTTATGTAACAAAATAAATCTACATTTTAAGTTACACTTTCATGATAGAGATTACACTACACTACTAGTATGAGGTGAATTGAAAAATACTGTTTCTTTTGTTTATGATGTTTGTAGTGCAAATATTTGTAATAAAAAATGACAAAGTGAGCACTGTACACTTTGTATTCTGTGTTGTAATAGAAATCAATATATTTGTAAATGTAGAAAAACATCCAAAAATATGTAATAAATTTCAATTGGTATTCTAAAGTTTAATCGTGATTAATTTTTTGAGTTAATCACGTGAGTTAACTGCGCTTAATCGAGAGCCCTAGTAAAAGGCAGACTCAAACAACTTTCAGATATTAAAATGTTTCATAAAATAGGTTTTCATGCTTTTTTTCCTGAGTATAAAAATGCCACCTGGTTAATCAGAACTACAATACGAGTTTCCATATATTAGGTCAAATTAGCAATGCTACTTTATATTGTGTGAAATTTTCATACGATTAAACCTGCCCTGACAAAGCTGACAATGTGTACTTGGCAGTCTAAATTGTGGTAACATTAACATTATAAACACAAGGAGAAAAAGTGAAGACTACACATTTGTATTCAGTCATTGTGACAGTTCCTCTTTTAGAAACCTTTCAAACTTCAAAGATGATGTGAATAAAGAGAATTGTTCTAAGAAGTTGCACATCTATTAGTGCATATTCCAATTAGTAAATATTAGCATTAGGGTAAAATTTTTAAAAGCACCTAAGTGATTCAGAGACTTAGGTCCCATTTTTAAAAGTGACTTAGGAGCCTAAAGGTGTGTCTACACTGCAAATAGAAAAGTGGAAGTAAATTTGAGCCCAGGTCAACTGACTCGGACTTGCACTACTGAGCTAAAAATAGCTGTGTAGACGTTCCTGCTTGGGCTGGAACCTGGACTCGGACACCTGCTAAGAGCCCAGACTCCAGCCCAAGTGGGAATGTCTACAGTGCTATCTTTAGCCACGTAGTGCAAGCACACCCTAGTCAGTTGTCCGGGGCTTTGATAGCCACTGCTACAGGTGGTGGTTTGTTTTCTTTGTAGAGTATAAATATACCCTAAGTCTTACTGAAAGTCAAGAGGATTTAGGAGCCTGTCAGTTTGAAAACAGGACTTAGGTCTCTAAATCATTTAGCTGTTTTTGAAAATTCTACCCTAACGCTCGTTGCAAAAGGAAGACATTTTTTCTTCTTTGCAATAAAATATTTTTATAGGCAGTTACTGTAAAAGAATTTAAACAAGGAGGTTTTAAAATAGACATACTTTACTGCATGTCATTTATATGAAAGAAGCTGATGTACCAACAATCCTTTTTACTTGCTTCTGCAAACTTACTGCACAGACTACCTGCAGTGCTGGTTAGGTTCATCAGAGTGCTTTCCCATAAAAAAGCAATAAAGACGTACTTGTCAGGCCTTCCTGGGTGCAATTGTGATGGGCTACGCACAAAATATATGCCTATTGCAAGAGTTGGAGAGAGTCCCATAGGTAAGTCACATGTTTCACATCATTTTAGATTTTGAAAACTATGTACAAACAAAAATCATTTATGGAAGAGTGGCATGGATGTAGGATTAACTGTAGTATCAAAATATTGAATTAAAAAACTTAACAATATTCTGATACAGACCCAAGTTCATGCATATAGAGCCAGACTCTCAGCTGATCTAAAGCTGTATCAGCAGAGCTGTGCTGAGTTACACCAGCTGGGGATCTGGTCCATAGCGTAACAAACATAACAGAATAAAAACTAACCACATACTTGTTTTTAATTTCAAAATATGTCATCAGTTTGGGAGCTATATGAGTAAATGTGTTGTTGTTAAAAGCCATAATGAGCTCAATGATTGGAAACTGAAGCAAAACAAATCCAAACTAGAAATAAGGCACCGATTTTTAACAGTAAGGATAATTAACCATTAGAATCACTTATCTAGGGATTTGGTGGATTCTCCATCACGTAAAGTTTTTAAATCCGGACTGGGCATCTTTCCAAAAGAGAGGCTATAGCTCACACAAGTTATTACAGAATCCGCAGTTTCTATGGTCCGTGTTATGCAGGAGGTCAGACTAGTGGTCTGATCATAGTGGTCCCTTTGGCCCTATAATCCATGAATCTGTTCTCTCTGGATAGTGATGTAAATTTCAAAACCACTGGGAGGAGGGGCGGAGGGAAGCTAAGGTCCTTATTAAAGAAAAGGAATGGCACTTATCCAGGCAGTTTTCACACTGCCTGGACAAGTAAGCATTCAAGTCCAGATTCAGCAACCACTTAAGCACACGTTTAACTTTGATCACATGAGTAATCATATTGACTTCAGTGGCTCTACGTACACGCTTTAAGCAAAGTGTGTTTAAGTGCTTTACTGAATCGGGGCCCTATTTTTTACACTTGTTGATTGAAGTTGTGTGCCTCCATTCAGTGCATTGTGCTACAAGGAATCAAATCCTGGCCAACACTTTGCACCAGCAGGGCTGCACAAAGGGCTACAGAGTTGCTTTAAATTTGCACCTGAGCATTGTTCTATGTGAACTGCTTAGTCAAGAATTGAGAAGCACTAGTCAAAGCCAAAGAGCAGCCTCCGCATTGGGCTGACCCGCCCGCAAGGATGTCACCTGAGAGCCATTCTGCCTGTTGAATGGCTGCTGCTGAACCTCCCCCAGGCTCAATTTACCCTGATCACATCACCTGCAACAGGGAGCATGAATGAATTCCGCTTGTGTCAGCAGCTGTTGCTGGGTATAAAAGAGATTCTGCCCATTAGCAACAAGACAGTGTTATATTGTACCGCTAGTTTGAGGTTCAAATTTTAAAAAAAATAAAAAAGCCAAAGGCTCCAGCCTATGTGAGACAGGTTTTAAGGTGGGTACAGACAAAACAACTCTTCATTTCTTTGCCAGAATTATTGGGAGAAAAATTTGCCCCAACATTATCTCTAAGAAGGTTTCTATTGTCTCCGTCTCTTGCCATTTTGAGACAAGGCATAGAGAGGAGAGAAATTTGTAGCACTTTGCTGGTTACTAACTCTCTTGGAAATGGTGATTACAATTTTGAAATTAAAAAAGAGGAAAGTTTTATGTATGAAGACATTGACAGTTCATCTTTCCCAAAGTTGGTCAGGTGATTCAACCCCATAGTTTTCCACTTAATCATTGAGACTTCAGTAATGCTGATGCAGAATTTGCCATTTTTTGTTATCTAAAATTTGTATTATATATGCAAATAAGAAATATGTTGTCTTAGATTATAATAGGGCCTGCAGTGTTTTTGCTGACAACTTTCTTCTCCATCTTTAATTGAAGACCAAAACTTTGAAGAAATGAATTATTTTAACTTGCCAAGTTTCTTATCTTCCTGATGTTTGAATTAAGCCAACCTTTGGTTTTCAATTTTACTGGATTGTATACAATTTTCTTTTAATGTGATATGAAGTGATCATAGGTCCCATTCCTCCAGTCAGATCCACGAGAGTAGAAACTTGTCCTCTGTTGAAGTCCAGTGGAGCCCCGTTAAAATCAGTGGGGCTCCAGTAAGCACTGATATAAGAGTCTGCCCGTATAAAACCAATCGCAAAATCAGGTTCATAATGTTTTATTAGCAGCATAGTTTTTGATAGGCCAGTTACTACTGACTATATTTTTCTCTATATTTTTAAAATAGAGCATTTGTTATAATTAGCCATATTGTGTAAAAGTATTTTTAGATATTCTATCTTTTCAAAAATAAACATAAAAAACCATGTAGGGATGATGAGCTGAAACCTGGATATATGCTTCTAGGGGTGACGTGGTTCAAGTTCCATGAAATTCATGTGTACGGTGTGTTTACGTCAACAGATAAACTTGTTCCAATATGGCAAAATACTAGATTGCATATAGTAACTTTTAAACAATATTCTTTTGTCTTTTACAGATTGAGTTTAAAAATATTTGATGAAATGTGTAAAGGGTTCTCATTAACATCTAATAAAAGAGAAGAAAGATGTTGGAATAGCATGTGTGGTATTTCATCTGTAGTGCATAAAACATCTTAGCAACAGAAATACTACAGCATCTGTACTAGTCCCTATTTTTTTCCCATTATCTTCCTCATAAATTTGTTCTCTTCATAAACACCTCTATTTTTCTCAAATGCTGTGTTGACAGCAAAAAAGTGACAACTCCCTGCAGCGTAGCTTGTGTGTTCATGCACAGATTCAGCAATCTTTTTTTAAAAATAAAATTGCAAGGAGCTTATGGAGTTACTATAGGACTACAGACTTTTTCCGAAGTGCTTTGCGCAGATCCCTTTGATAGCTCCTTCCATCTTTACACAACACAATCTAGCCTGAATAGATCATTCTCATGCTTCCTAAATTTTAGATAATTACCATTTGTTTTCTTGTTTTGTACTATTTTGAAGAATTTGGAACATGCTTTTTAAAAATACATCATTTCAAAAAAGTGGTTATCATAAGATCTTCTGATCTAGAGAAATGGAACCCAATTTCATTGCTCTTTTTCATAGTTTGAATCTCTGAGTCTCCAAAGATCTCCTATGCTACAGCTTCTGGGGGCATAACTATATGGTTTTCCACTATATTTAACATCTGACAAGAACCATTCCTCAAACACTATGTCAGTCCCATACTTCCGACCTAATTATGTCTCAGAGTTTAGACCAGGGGTAGTCAATTATTTTTTTGTCAAACTCCAGATTTCTTGGTCAAAGTATAGTCAAGGTCCAGACTCCAGAGAAAATAATAAAAATTGACAATGATGATAATAAGTAAATAAAAAGATTTTGCAGTCCATTAAAAAGCATCTGGATATGGCCACCTATTGATTAGCCTTGGTTTAGACCCACATTTAACTGCTTTCTGCACAAACCAGCATTCTCATTTTTCAGTGTTGCAAATTATTTACATCAGAAAAGCTGAATCTCAAAAATGAGGACATAAATAGCCAAGGAATACTGAGCCATGGCAGGTAAATAGTATAATGGGTAACAAGGGTCAGGCTGGAGACTCTTGCCCACATGCTCGGGGTTTTACTGATCGCCATATTTGGGGTCGGGAAGGAATTTTCCTCCAGGGTAGATTGGCAGAGGCCCTGGAGGTTTTTCGCCTTCCTCCGCAGCATGGGGCAGGGATCGCTGGCAGGAGGGTTCTCTGGCAATTGAAGTCACCGAGCCTCAGGACTTGGGGACTTCAACAGCAGAGTCAAGGGAAGGGGTAGGGACGGCTTTGTGGCCTGCAGCATGCAGGGGGGTCAGACCAGATGATCATAATGGTCCCTTCTGACCTTAAATTCTATGAGTCTATGAGTCTAAAATGTAGATTATGTTGTAAATAAATTAATCCCACTGATCTTTTTAAGACTTCTGCATCACTATTTCTCTTTCAGACTACATCCGGCCTGTTAGAGGCTGAGGTGTATGGTCAGAAGCATGATTTTTTTTCTCTGTCTAGTTGAACATAGTAATAATGAGGGCTTTAAAAACTGCTCGGTGAAAATCAAACTGCCTGATTTTCAACGCAGCTTCTCTTCACATTGAGTTCGATGGAAGACTGGGTTCCTCATCGCCTCTGGAAATCAAACCATGACGCTTCTCTGTCTATATCCATCTCCGTCCCTCATCACTGTAATGTCTGAGAAACCTGGTTAGAGCACTGGACGAAGTAGGTATTGTTTGTAAAGCACTCTGAACATGAAAGATACTGTATAATGTGTATCCTTCTAGTGATTGTCCCCATGTGTAGTGCACTTCAGGGTTGTCCATGTGCCCAGGACTGAAGCATTTTCTTTTGTAGTGTCCATGTGCTCTATGCATGCACCCTGCTCTTATCATCTGCACTAATGGAATAAAGGGGCCTCTCAGACCATGGACATGTACATCAGTCCAAGGAAGAAGTGACCCTTCTTCGGTCTTGAGTGGCTCTAAGAACTCTGCCTCCCTCCAGCTCTGAGAGACACTAGAGAACAGAGCAAGCAAGGGTAAGGGAGACATAAGCACTTCCATAAGGATAAGAGGGAAGGTTCCCCATCCAAGCACTCTAAAAAGTGGCAGACATCAAGTGATCCTGTATTTGAATCTGTTGATACTGATTATTTCCATTTCTCATTTAGGTAGCATTAATTAACAAACTGTGGATGACTAATTGAAAACCAAATTTCCACATCTCTAATAAATACCTTGGAAATAGGTCTCCCCAAAATATCCATTCACGTATGTCTTGGGAGCATATCATCAGGGAGATGAGAAAATACGTACACAAGTAGAGGTCTGATGCCGAGAGGTAATAAGTGTCTCCGTGAAGTTTACTATGCTCACTCTACTCGCTTTGAAGTGAGTGGGAGTTCACTGGGCAGCTCCTCCCAGGAGTTGCTTGGCAACTTGTAAAATCAAGCCCTAATATAGGCTCTCAATCTGTTGAAGTGGATTGGTTCTGGCAACTAAATCTGTATAGGAGGGCATGTTTTTTTGATGACATGTATCCTCATCCATATGTCTTAATTACATTCTAGACTTTGAATTTCTATCTATTATGCAACTACTTATAAGGACATGTTAGGAGCATACGTTGAATTTTGTAGGTATGCGATATACACTCTGTAAGAATATGGAGGAAAGTTCTCTTTATGTTAAGGTCTTTTTATTGTCCTTAATTGTACCATTCCATTTAACAAAGCTCCTTTCTTCTCTATATGTGCCCCATTCTATGTCCAGAAGGTCCAGTTAGCACCTTCTTCAAAATTGACCTCCAGTCAATACAACATGATGCTCACGTGACTAATAGTCAATATTTTAGTTAATAAGTGTGGTGAAGATTTGAAATTTGTCTACCAGTAATGGTGCTGGTCTCATTACTAGATGCAGTATATATCTAAAATTTTACATGCTATGGTTGTAATGTTACAATGGACTGGCTGTCGTGTGTCCTAGTACTGCCTTCTCTATTGGATAGAATTAGAAGTGCTCAAATGTGACGTAAACCCAAAATGCTGCTACAGCCAAAAGGGCGTCTCATTTAGCTCAAGTTGTAGGGGCCCATGTTTTAGAAGATAATGGACCTCATTTTTTCCTTTCTGTGGCAGTGCACAGTCTGACATATTACTGCACGTGACACTGACATTGTGTGACAGTTGTGAAGTTCTGGGGGACCCTGGCTCTATTGCAATTAATTGTATGTGAATCAAACCAGTGAAGGTGATTGCATTTATTTTGATTTGTTTGTCTGTTACATACCATGGCCATTTTTTGGATACATTTCCCACTTCAATGAAGGAAACAATCAAAGATTGTCCTGTAGAACTTTCCAGTTGTTCTTTGGCAATGTGAACCTCTCATGACAAATGTGATGTTTTTACCTGGGTAGTTATGAATACATTTATCCAAGAATCTTTTAGTGCTTTCAAACATGAGAGCACTTGGGTGAAATCCTGGCTATTGAAGTTAGAGGCCAGGATTTCATGCCATGTTTTTTATTTTGTTTTTTAACTTAACAACACTTGCAATGCCTACAATTTACGTTGCTCAATGCTTGGCAATTTATGTTGCCATTATTACTCTCTCTAATCAGTTTCACGTAACTTTACCAAATTGTAACTGTTCAGGCTGATGTTTGCCATGCTCCATCTTCCTCTGGTTGATTATTCTATGTATGTATGTATTAGTTTCAGTAATTTTCAAGAATTAGTTTAGGGGAAGGACATTCTTTTGCCCATGTGGTGAAGGGCAGATGGAGGTGGGGCTGGAATAAAGGCAGCACTGTTCCAAACAGGGAGACAGTATAGAGCCATTGAAGAGGGTCATATTGAAATGCTCCTTGTAACAATACCCAGTCCTCCAAGGCTATGGGGTAGTGGAGGGGTCAGATGTACCCTCCCAGGGGTGTGGAGGGAGGGGAATAAAGTAGGCAGGCTCAGCCTTAACACATGTGCTAACCCACACACATGAGAAAGGGGAGAGGTGGAAGAGGACTGACCTCTCTTTACCTCCCAAGGAGGAAGGGATATACTGCCCTATTGACTCCTATGCGTAGGAAGGAGAGAGGCTGAATGCTGGCCCCTCTGACTGGGACTCCTTAGACCAGATGTAGGCTCTCCCCAGAGCCAATCCCAGCCCTCTGGGGGTGGGACTTTCTGGTGCTTAGCTGGCTAAGGGTGGGAGCTAACTGTCCAGCCCAGCAGGAGGGGTGGGGCGCTTCCCTTGATGACAGTGACATCTGTTGGATTGGGAGGGATATTGATTCTACTTAGCCACCTCCTCAAGCCAGCTGGTCACTCCTAGAAGCCTGCAGGGGAAGGAGGGATTATGACCAGGCATGCCCCCAAGAAAACTCTCAGGGTAACTGGGGAGTGGGGTAGGAGCAGTTGAGAGGATGGGGCAGTGGGGAATAGGTGTGATGGAGGGGGACAAAACTTCTGGGGAGTCGGGGGAGCAATTGCTAGCCGTGTCCCAGAGTTGGGAGGGAGCGGCTAGAGATGACACTGTTGAGAGCTCAGGGAAGGGATCTTAAGGAAGCAGGAGCTCTAGGGATCTGGAAACAAGGGGAATGACTTGGGGAAGTGCAAGGGAGCCAGAGAGGTGGATGGCAGGTAACTGCTGCGGCAGGGGAACAGTGAGGGCTGAGGCAGAGGAATGGAGAAGTAGGATGGTCTGGAAAGGATGAGGAAGAGGGAAGGGGTCCAGGAAGCAGGTACTTGTTGCAGAGGGGAATGGGAGCTGCTGCATGTGGGAGGGAGGTGAGTGCAGGTGACTGCTTCCAAGTCACATGAGTGCATGAGTTCTTCATGTCATTGCAAGAGCCCTGCAGCCAGGGAAAATCGCTTGCCTTGCAAAAATTCATGAGAGTTGGCAACACTGCCTGTGCAATTTAACTCCTCTTCTGCACATACAATATGATTGTCTTTAATTTTGTAATCACATTCTACTTCCTCCACAGGACCCCCCACATGGGATGGATGGTGCTCTCTGACTGGGTAGCGATTCAACCTTGATTCTTTTTCCAACTTTTTAATACTTCACTTTGCAACTGTTAATGTTTTTCAACAGTTTTTTAAAACGTAATGCAGATATAGAATGTGGGGATAGCTCTATTTTTGCTTTCACAAGGTAAATAATTTTGGGTTGAATTTGGGAATTCCTGAGATGAGGCTGCGGCCTCAAATAAAATACTATTTCTTCCTAGCTCCTCCTCTAAGTGGTGACTTTGGGGGACCTTAACTCACGTTGCTGGGGAAAGAAAACCAAAGCAGAATGAAGATTCGCAAAACAGGACCTGGGACAGTAAGCAGAAAGAGCCAGTTTATAAACAGGCATTTTGGTCTAGGAAGAATCTTTACAAATATAAGAAAAATTGAGGAGTTAAAGTATGTCCGAAAAATCACAAAATTATCATATCTGTTAAAGATTTTAAACAGATTTTATGCTGGAAAAATAAGGCAGAGATGTGTAGATTATAAATCCAGTGGATGGGGGGAAGCTGGAGACATGTTACATCTTGATATTAGTAAGGCTTTTTGACAGTCTCACATGATAGTCTCATAAGCAAACTAGGGATATGTGGTTGCGAGGGAATTACTATAAGGCAGGTACACAACTGGTTGAAAGACTGTACTGAAAGAGTGCTAACTATTCTTGGAACAATGGTTCATTGTCCAACTGGGAAGGTGTATCTAGTGGGCTCCCGCAAGGGTAAGTCCTGGGTCTAGTACTATTTGATATTTTCATTAATGACTTGGATGATGGAGAGAGTATGCTTATAACATTTGCAGATGACACCAAGCTGGAGGGGTTGCTAGCACTTTGGAGGACGGGATTAGAATTCAAAATGACCTTGACAAATTGGAGAATTGGTCTGAATTGACCAAGATGAAATTCAATAAAGACAAAAATCATGGAGCAGGTCCTCAAGGAATCAATTCTGAAGCACTTAGAGGAGAGGAAAGTGATCAGGAACAGTCAGCATGGATTCACCAAGGGCAAGTCATGCCTGACAAACCTAATTGTCTTCTATGATGAGATAACTGGCTCTGTGGATGAGGGGAAAGCAGTGGATGTGTTATTCCTTGACTTTAGCAAAGCTTTTGATATGGTCTCCCACAGTATTCTTGCCGCCAAGTTAAAGAAGTATGGGCTGGATGAATGGACTGTAAGGTGGATAGAAAGCTGGCTAGATCGTCGGGCTCAACGGGTAGTGATCAATGGCTCCATGTCTAGTTGGCAGCCGGTTTCAAGCGGAGTGCCCCAAGGGTTGGTCCTGGGGCCGGTTTTGTTTAATATCTTTATTAATGATCTGGAGGATGGCGTGGACTGCACTCTCAGCAAGTTTGCAGATGACACTAAACTAGGAGGCGTGGTAGATACACTAGAGGGTAGGGATCGGATACAGAGGGACCTAGACAAATTAGAGGATTGGGCCGAAAAAAACCTGATGAGGTTCAACAAGGACAAGTGCAGAGTCCTGCACTTAGGACGGAAGAATCCCATGCACTGTTACAGACTAGGGACCGAATGGCTAGGAAGCAGTTCTGCAGAAAAGGACCTAGGGGTCACAGTGGACGAGAAGCTGGATATGAGTCAACAGTGTGCTCTTGTTGCCAAGAAGGCTAACGGCATTTTGGGCTGTATAAGTAGGGGCATTGCCAGCAGATCGACGGACATGATCATTCCCCTCTATTCGACACTGGTGAGGCCTCATCTGGAGTACTGTGTCCAGTTTTGGGCCCCACACTACAAGAAGGATGTGGAAAAATAGGAAAGAGTCCAGCGGAGGGCAACAAAAAGGATTAGGGGTCTGGAGCACATGACTTATGAGGAGAGGCTGAGGGAACTGGGATTGTTTAGTCTGCAGAAGAGAAGAACGAGGGGGGATTTGATAGCTGCTTTCAGCTAACTGAAAGGGGGCTCCAAAGAGGATGGAGCTCGGCTGTTCTCAGTGGTGGCAGATGACAGAACAAGGAGTAATGGTCTCAAGTTGCAGTGGGAGAGGTTTAGGTTGGATATTAGGAAAAACTTTTTCCCTAGGAGGGTGGTGAAGCACGGGAATGGGTTACCTAGGGAGGTGGAATCTCCTTCCTTAGAGGTTTTTAAGGTCAGGCTTGACAAAGCCCTGGCTGGGATGATTTAGTTGGGAATTGGTCCTGCTTTGAGCAGGGGGTTGGACTAGATGACCTCCTGAGGTCCCTTCCAACCCTGATATTCTATGATTCTATGAAGTGCAAAGTAGTTCATTTAGGAAGGAGAAATCAAATGCATAACTACAAAATGGGGAATAACTGGCTAGAAAATAGTACTGCTGAAAAGGATCTGGGGGTTAGAGTGGATCACAAATTGAGCACGAGTTGACAATCTGATGCAGCTTTGGAAAAGGCTAGTATCGTTCTGGGGTGTATTAACAGGAGTGTTGTATGTAAGACATGGGAGGAAATTGTCCCACTCTACTCAGCACTGTGAGCCCTCAACTGGAGTACTGTGTCCAATTCTGAGCACCACACTTTAGAAAAGATGTAATGTAAGCACAGTCTGAATGAGCGCTCCCCTGACACCTAGTGCTGAACTCAGGGAAAAGACTTCAGGAGCAGACCTGTCATTGCATAGACACGCCTATTCTGCCTACGTGTTCAGCAAATCACAGCAGCTACTAAATTTAGACATTTTTAATTGAGCAGTTCCGATTACTTGCATCCAACAGTTTTAAAAGAGCTGTCTGAGGACCACTAAGGTTGATTTTCAATAAGTCTTGGAACACTGGGGAAGTTTCAGAGGACTGGAAGAGAGCCAATGTTATGCCAATATTTGAAAAGGGTAAATGAGATGACACTCAAAGGGTAATTATAAGAGAGTCAGCCTGCCACTGATCCCAGGCAAATTAATGGAACTGATACTGGACTTGATTAAAAATATAATTAATGCCACTCAACATGGGGTGATGGAGAATAGATCTTATCAAATTAACCTGATATTTTTTTAAAAATGAGATAACAAGTTTGGAGAATGTAAGGCATTTGACTTGGTACCGCAACTAAAATGATACAAAAACAACATGCCAAACATTAAATGGATTAAAAACTGACTAAATGATAAGTGTCCAAATATAACTGCAAAGAGTGGGGAAGTGGTAAATAATGACGAGGACAGGTCATTGAGTGATCTGGCTCACTTGCTAAACCGGGCACAAGCAAACAAT
Organism: Chrysemys picta bellii; assembly: GCF_011386835.1. Classification (NCBI taxonomy): domain Eukaryota; kingdom Metazoa; phylum Chordata; order Testudines; family Emydidae; genus Chrysemys; species Chrysemys picta. The sequence goes on from NC_088793.1 coordinate 195,681,883, forward strand.
ATGCATTTTTAAATGGGCCAATTGTAAAGTCATACCTCTTGGAACAAAGAAAGCAGGCCATATTTATAGGGCCGGGGACTCTAGCCTGTGAAGCAGTAACTTTGAAAAGGACTTGGAGGTCATTGTGGATAATCAGCTAAACATGAGCTCCCAGTGAGGTGCTGTGGCCAAAAGGGCTAATGCGATCCTTGGATGTGTAAATGGGGAATATCGAGTAGGACTAGGGATTAGTACCTCTGTATTGAGCACTGGTGTGACTACTGCTGGAATACTGTGTCCAGTTCCAGGGGCGGCTCTAGGCACCAGCAAAGGAAGCACATGCTTGGGGCAGCCCATTTGCAGGAGCGGCAGGGATCCAGCATGGGAGCTGAAAACCAACAGGGGCCCCTGGGAGCTGTAGTTCATTGGTTAGCTCCCTGCCTATAGAGCCAGCCCTGGAGCAGGGAAAGAACTACATTTCTTTTCTTTTCTTTTCTTTTCTTTTCTTTTCTTTTCTGCCTGAGGGGGAACAGGCACAAAAAGGGTTCAGCCTGCAAAGCCAGGGAGTCCAACATGCATTATTTTTTCTAGCTTTGTGGCAACAAAATAGCCAGGCTAGAGTAGGGCAGCCCTGTGCATGAGGTTAAGGTCGGGCACCAAAACTCTAGAGCAACCAGTCTTCCCAAAGCACCACGCCACGGAGAAGACAGACCCAGACCAAGCCCGAGGAGGAGCCTCTTTCGAGTTTTCTCCTTTCCTTTTACTGATGTTACTAGAAAACAGACGTCCCTGTTTAGAAGGTAAGAGCCTCCGAGAGGTTTGGAACCTGTTCAGTCTGATCCATCTGGTGCCAGCCGAATTCTAGGCATGGAAAGCACTAGTTGAAGGTGGCAGAATTTTATTCCCCACCTGGGATTTTGTCCCATACAATCACTGGGGACATTAGGGTTTGTCCTTTTCGTTTTAGCTTTTCCTCCATCCCTCCTTCCTTTCTCTTCATCTCTTCCTTCTTTTGTCCTTTCTCCTGTTTCCCTCCCACCACCAGGAGGGGTGAGGGGGGCTGGCTCCAACTGGCTGTAGGATCTGCTGCTGCAGGGGCTGTGGGTTAGGAGTGTTCCTCTTGGGGAGGCAGAGGCAGAGCAGAGAATGAGCTTGGCTGGAGTCAAGTTCTTCTTGTCCTGGTTAAGTGGTGACTGGGCTTTTAAGGGGACCATGCTGACCCTCCACACACACACCCTGTCGGGTGCTGCAGGGAGGTGAAGGGGGAAACGGTTGGCACAGAGATGAAGCAGACTGAAGTAGGGACAAACACAAGGGTGGAGCAGTCCATGATGGGTTCCTGTGCACTGTCCTGAAGGGAGTATAGAGCATAGGCATGGGGAAGACCAAAATTCACCTCCAGGTAGATCATCAACCTACTCCTCTGTCCCAAGGGCCAGGAAGGCCTCTGGTTTTTGCTCTCTTTGGTAGCTGGAGCTGCTCTGATTTGGGGGTGGGGTGGGCAGAGGTGGGAACAGGCCATAGGATTTAATCAAGTGTCAGGGGGAGACTCCCCCTCTGCGGGAGATTATGTTGCCCCTCTGTGAGGAATCCCTTCCTTGCAGATGCTGGACTCTGCCAGGAAGCCCAGGTCCCATCGCTAGCAGCTTGGCTGTTCCCTACCTGCTGTGCACCAGGCCCTCTGCAGAGAGCTGCTCTGGGCAAGGACTGCAGAGCCAGCTGTCAGCCTGGCAGATGTAGCCCCAGGTTCCATAACCCTGACCCATGGTCTCCCTCCGCTGGCAGGCTCTGAAGAAGGCCTGCCCAGAGACATGGAAGCCATGCTGAAGAGCTTGCTGACAGCAACCCCCAGCACAGACAATCACCAGCATATCTTGGAGGTGAGCATAATGGTCAAGGGGAGCAGGAATTTTACCTTAGCCCTGGGGAGGCCTGGAAACGAGAGACTGGATGATCCACATTTCCATTGTGTCCTGCTACCTGAGAGCCATCCGTGGTCAGAGCAGTGAGTGCATGGCAGTGTTGGGGCCCTTCCACCTTCAGGGATAGAGGGAAGGCGCTGGTGCTCGACAACAGGGCTCTTCCTGGGTCTGTTGAGCACTAACTCCAAGGCCCCAGGCAGGCTTGTGGAGTGAGAGCATCAGACCCCTGTGAGGTCAGGAGAAGGCCCTCTGAGAAGAGCACTGGCTCCTTCCTAGGAAGCTGCTGAAATTCTCAAAGAGGGATTCATCCCTTCTCTCCCATGGACACAGAGGATTGTAAGGAGCAGGGCGTTGTCCTTTATCCAACAGAGACCTGTCCTAGCTCTCACCCACAAACCTGGGAGAGAGCTGGGCACTTGACCAGATCCTACCCCTGCACTTGCCCTGGTACACTTTCTTCTCCCCTCCTGCCTTGGCTATTAGGCTATGGGTCTATGAACATGAAACAAACAGGAACTTCTTCTCTATCTCTAAGCCAAACTGGTTTATCAAGTCGGACCCCTCAACATATTTCAGGGGGCGTATTTCCAGTACATGTATAGAACTCATTATACCCCACTCAGAGCTGGTCACGTGGATTCAGCGGCGTTTCTGCGGGCGATCTGACGGTCCCGTGCCTTCGACGTACCTGCCGCTGAATTGCCACTGAAGACTGCCTGCGCCAGGGCTGGGGTGGGAGGGGGGCTCTCTGAACCCCATAATGGACCCGGCCAAGGGGTCCCGTTCGCCACTGTACCTACAAGCTCTGTTTTAGACCGTGTTCCTGTCATCTAATAAATGTCTGTTTTATTGGCTGGCTGAGAGTCACGTCTGACTGCGAAGTGGGGGGTGCAGAACCTCTTCTGGCCATCAAGTCTACTAGTTTTGGAAGCACTGAGTGTAGCATTGGGAGCAGCCTCTGATGTTTGACTGTCTAGCCGGCTTGCTTCCTAGAATGACACGCATTGAGTTGGGTGATCCACAGAGAGTAGCTCAAACCTTCAAAGTGTCTGGCCAGCAGCAGGACATTCGCACTTCAGGGGAGGAGTGTGTGTGGCAGTGACATCACAAAGGCCTTTTGCAGGACCTCAGCCTATTGGTCAAAGGTGGTGGGGAGGTGGTGACCTCACAGAGAGATGCTGACATCAGCCAGGCAGGATAGGGGCGCAGGGCCAGGGAAACCACAGAGACCCCTGTGGCTTTGCTTCAGCAAGTCTCTTTCTCGAGGTCTCTCTTTGAGGACTGAGAGAGTATCAGGGTTCACGTACGTGATTGCGAGGAGGAGCCTCTTTTGAGCTTTCTCCTTTCCTTTTACTGATTTTACTAGAAAACAGACGTCCCTGTTTACAAGGTAAGAGTCTGCGAGAGGTTTGGAACCTGTTAAGTCTGATCCACCTGGTGCCAGCTGAATTCTAGGCATGGAAAGCACTAGTTGAAGGTGGCAGAATTTTATTCCCCACCTGGGATTTTGTCCCATACAATCACTAGGGACATTAGGGTTTGTCCTTTCGTTTTAGCTTTTCCTCCATCCCTCCTTCCTTTCTCTTCATCTCTTCCTTCTTTTGTCCTTTCTCCTATTCCCCTCCCAACACCAGGAGGGGTGAGGTGGGCTGGCTCCAACTGGCTGTAGGATCTGCTGCTGCAGGGGCTGTGGGTTAGGAGTGTTCCTCTTAGGGAGGCAGAGGCAGAGCAGAGAATGAGCTTGGCTGGAGTCAAGTTCTTCTTGTCCTGGTTAAGTGGTGACTGGGCTTTTAAGGGGACCATGCTCCAGGTTCATGCCTTCCTGTCATCCTGCAGCAGCTGGGGGAGCAAGTCCTCATGGAGGGCCCTGCCCATATCCCTGTTCTCCAGGCTCCCTTGGGGACAGAGGAAATTAAGGGTCTAGCTCTAGCTTCTATCCTCTAGCATCTCCTGCAGAGGGGCTGAGGGGAAAAAGAGAGTCCTGGCCCACAGGGGACTGGGAGCTGGCAGGAAAATGCTAATGGAGTCCCCTCTCCCTCTCCCTTCCATTAGAACTGAGCAGAATTCCCCAGGATGGGTCACCACGTGGCACAGCTGGCTCTGTTGATCAAGGACATCAGCCGGCAGGCCAGGGAGGGGGTTTACCGGCTCTACCAGTTGCTGCTGCACCAGAGGGGTAAGGAACCCAGCTGGGAAATGGCACCCGATAGAAGAGTGAGACTGGGACCCCAGCCAATTTCTCTCAGACTGACCCCGGCTGGAGGATGAGTCTCTGTCTGTCTCTTTCTCTGTTCTACACCCCTCCCCTGCAATTCTGTTGGGCCAGGCACGCAGCGAGGACTCTGCCCACTGTGCAGCCACCAATGGGATTGGAAGGACACAAGCACTGCAACCAGAATGACAAATGTGTGTGTGTCTCTCTCTTTCCCAGGGTTGAGCATCCATGAGGCCGAAGACTTGTGGTGCTGGGACTGGCACCAGGACAGCAGGCTCCTGGGCTACAGGAACACAGGCAGGGTGGGGGAGGTAAGGACACTCTGCCAGGGCATGAGACAGCTCCGGGAGTGGGGGTGGCTGGGTCCCCTGCAGTGGCTGCCTCCAGGGGCCACTAGATGGAGATGCCGTTCTAGCCCCAGGAGTTGGAGCCTGGCTCTGGGCAATCTGCTAATGCCTCACATGCTGTTGGTTTTAGGTCTTCGGAAAGTTCTTCTCGGAAGGGCAGAGAAGACTCTTCCTCCAGACGGCAGTGCTGGCCATCCACAACCCCCTGCTGCGTGTCCAGGGGCGGCTCTAGGCACCAGCAAAGGAAGCACGTGCTTGGGGCAGCCCATTTGCAGGGGCGGCAGGGATCCAGCATGGCAGCTGAGAACCAACAGGGGCCCCTGGGAGCTGTAGTTCGTTGGTTAGCTCCCTGCCTATAGAGCCAGCCCTGGAGCAGGGAAAGAACTACATTTCCCAGCATTCCCTTGGCCACTACCAACAGGAAAGAGGGGGAGGGAGTGAAGAAGCTGAGACCTCATGCTGTAGCCTGCTGTGAATGGAGAGCTGCGCTGTGAGTAGGGATTCCATATTTTAACATTCAAAACATAGGACACTCCACGGGGAGGGAGGGTAGCCCCACCCTGCCCCCATCCACTCCCTCCGACTGCCCCCCATAGAAACCCCAACCCATCTAACCCCCCTGCTCCCTGTCCCCTGATCACCCCCTCCCGGGACCACTGCCCCAACTGCCCCGCAGGACTCCACCCCCATCTAAGCTCCACTGGTCCTTGTACCCAACTTCCCCCTTCCTGAGACCCCCCCAACTTCCCCTCTAGGACCCCACCCCCTACCTGTCCCCTGACAACCCCCTGGGACTCCCATGACTATCCAACTGCTGCCTGTCCCCTAACTGCCCCCCCAAACCCCTGACCCATCTAACCCCCCCTTCTCCCTGCCCCTGACTGCCCCCTCCAACCTCCGCCCCATCCAACCCCCCCTGCTCCCTGTCCCTCCCCGGAACCCCCTACCCCTTCTCCAACCCCCCAAGCTCCTTACTGTGCCACTTCGACTAGCGTGTCTGGCTTCGTGCAGCGGCAGACACGCTGCTGCATACATGCTGCCTTGCTGCCCTGCGGAGCCACAGGCTCCCCCTCCCGCCCAGCACCTGCCTTTCAGATTTGAACACCTCAAAATTCAGGAGTGCTCAAGCTCAGTTTGGGCAGCTGTTACTTCATTTCTCCCAAGTCAAATATACTGATCCACTGTAACTTGCTGTAGAAAAAGTAGGATAAAATTGAGCAAGAAATGCTTCTCAGTGGTTATTAGGACTGGAATTGCTATTTTCAACAGCCATTGCCTTTTGTTTGTTTGTTTGTTTGTTTGTTTGTTTGTTTGTTTGTTTGTTTGTTTGTTTAAAAGGAAGACAGTGATATTGCACTGGGAAATTCCCCATAGAAAGAAAGAGTGGAACAAAAGAATAATAAAGGCACCTCAACTATTCCTCATTTATGTAGGACAGTCTTATAATATGCATCCAGATATCCTCCAATCACACAAGCTGAAAATTGATCCACTTTACTGCAGTTCTGTAACCATGTGGGAACCAATCCTGTCTGTGTTCTGTGCACATCTAAAATTCCTGCTGAATGACCTGCCGTGGGAACGAGTTACCAGTGACCCAGGTCTGCGGCGGAAGGAGGGTGCAGGTGGAGTGGGTGATCCCAGGGCTGGGGCAGCAGGAGGTGTGTGTGTGGGTGGGTGGGGCAATGGTGGGTGGGTGGGGGGAACCCAGAGCTGGGGCAGCAGGGTGTGTGTGTGGGAGAGCCTAGGGCTGGGGTAGCAAGGGGGTGCAGGTGGGGGAGGTGAGAGCCCAGGGCTGGGGCGGCAGGGGGGTGTGGGTGGTGGGTGAGAGCCCAGGGCTGGGGAGGCAGGGGGGTGCGGGTGGTGGGGGAGAGCCCAGGGCTGGGGTGGGAGAGGGGTGCGGCGAGGAGCCCAGGGCTGGGACGGGGGGTAGCCAAAAATTTTTTTGCTTGGGGCGGCAAAAAACCTAGAGCCGGCCCTGTCAGTTCTGGTGTCCACAGTTCAGGAAGAACGTTGATAAATTGGAGAGGGCATCACAGAAGAGCCACAAGAATGATTAAAGGATTGGAAAACATGCCTTATAGCGATAGACTCAGGAAGATCTAGCTGTTCTTAACAAAGAGAAGGTTACGGGGTGACTTGCTCACCGTCTGTTAATACTCTATAAGTACAGGGAACACAACTTTGGTAACAGAAGGCTCTTCATTTTAGCAGACAAAGGTAAAACAAGATCCAATGGCTGGAAATTGAAGCTAGACAAATTCAGATTAGAAAGAAGGGCTGTGGTAGATTCTCCATTGCTGGAGATCCAGCATCCAGATTGGATGGTTTTCTAAAAGATATGCTCTAGTTCTATCACAGCTATCTGACTTGAACTAGGAATGAATTCTGGGAAGTCCTACAGCTATGTCAGAGGTTAGCTTAGATGATCACAATAGTACCTTGACGAATCATGGAAATATAGGGCAGGGAGGGACCTCGAGAGGTCATCAAGTGCAACCCCTGTGCTGAGGTAGAACCAAGTAAACCTAGACCATCCTTGACAAGTATTTGTCCAACCTGTTTTTTAACACCTCCAAGATGGGGATTCCACAACCTCCCTTGGAAGCCTATTTCCAGCTTAACTATCCTTATAATTAGAACGTTTTTTCCTAGTATCTAACCTAAATCACCCTTGCTGCAGATTAAAACCATTACTTCTTGTCCTACCTTCAGTGGACAGGGACAACAAATCATCGCAGACTTTATAGCAGCTCTTAACATATTTGAAGGCTTATTAGGTTCCACCTTCAGTTTTCTTTTCTCAAGACTTAACAAAAGGTTTAGAAAACCTGACCTATGAGGAAAGGTTTAAAAAAACTGGTAAGATTCCTTTTGTTCCTAAAATACTTTTAAAAAACTCCTTATCCTTAATTTTGCTGGCCATAGAATTTTTTTCTTGTATCCTTTTGTTTCCCTTATCAGTTTTCTACAATTCCAAACTTTTGGTTTATATTCATTAGTATCAACCGCTCCTTTCTTCCAATTGTTATGTGTGGGTTTGGAGTTTTTTAATTTGTTATACCTGGTTTCATTTCCCCTCTAAACCAGATTGATTTTTTTTTTTAACCAGTATGACTTTCTTTCTTGATTATGGCTTTATGGTATACAGTAAAATATTCTTACGCAGTTCCCCAAGACCATTCACTCTTTTATGTTTAAGTGGAGCTGCATTCTGTTAAAAAGAGTTACTACACAATAGCACTTTAAAACTTTTGATTAATTAAAAGAAACAATGAAAGTGCTCAGAGTTGGGATATCTGATACATTTTTTTTTTGCAAATGGAAAATAATTATCAATCCTATTCAATTTTCAACACAATTAGTGGTCTGTATTTGAGTACAGAAAGCTGAATATTGGCTGGGATGAAAATATGAAGAAAAAATGCATAGCAATATTGAAATGTATGTACATTTGATAATGAAACACAAGGAGCTATATTAAAAGTGAATGAGAGGTGAGGGGGGAAGAACAGTTTACCAAAGTAATGGGTGATGTATGGAAGAAGGAGAAGGGATGGTAAAAGTTGCTATTCATTTCCCTTCTGGTGCTAAAGGACTGTTCTCAGACAGAAGGCTGCTGACAATGTGATTTGTGTTTGGTGATCATGTGGAGAGCAGGGAACACATGGACACCTTGAGGACAGTGCTGTTATGGTCCCCATCACTATAGTATCTGAGCATATGACAAAGAGCTTATCAACACTCTGCTGACAGTTGTGGAGGCATCAGGAGTGCCCAGTTTCCCCAGTGGTTGGTGGAAACTGCACTGTTGTCTTTCCTGGCCCAGGAAGAGAGGAGCCAGAGAATGGATCTAATAAGGAGGAAGGTGGATCTAAGGAACCCTACATAGAGTCGATCCCTTTCTCCCCTACCTCCCCCAAACTGCTTGGGAAACTTTCTTGGCCTTCACTTACTGGCACTCCCTGACCTTTATGTCAGCTTGACCAGCAACAGCATCAGAAGCCAGGTGTGGTGCAAAACTTGCATGCTCTTGGAGCTGAAGAAGCCGATTCTCGGGAAGCAAGTCACTCTCAGGCTCCTCAGAGTGGGAGGTTGCCTTTTTCAGTGCTTTTAGTGGGAGCTACATGAGGACTAGAGCAGAAGAAATTGGAAATGGAGGTAGGGCTGGGGCAGTAAAAGAGGTGGTGGAGGAGAGAGACAGGAGTTGATTCTGTACACTCATTCTATGTGGTCTAAGCTTTCCCTACATCTCTAGTGTAATTTGACAGTACCAGACAGCTCGAGTCACCCAAGCTTCTCTGTATACCCTCAGTGAAGCTGTGCTCAACTAAATACTCATCTGTGTGAACTTGCCAATCATTTTCTATGACTTCAGCACAAATTACCTCGAAGAACTTGGTCTGTGGTTTCTCAGTGTGTCTCTAACTATGCTTGGTTTCTCTGGTCCTTTCTAAGAGTCCTTTTAGACGTACATAATCTTTCAATCCCCGTTATTTTGGAGGTTAAATGCACAGTTCTGCAGTGATCATCTTTAATTCCTGTAGGTGTGATTCTCTTGCTATCCACTTATTTGCAGAGATGCAAAATAATTTAATGTATCTGCTGTTTCCTTATTTCCTCCCTGTTTCTGGAATATAATTATATTCAAAACCCCACAGTTTTCACCTTGGAATAGCAATGCATCTTCAAAGACAATTTCACACTCTGGCTGGTCTCCAGGTGACTTATTATTTTCATTCCCTTATTATTAAACCTGTGCTTGTAACTGAAACTGACTTCTCATCCCTTTTCAAATTAACCCCGTGGTGCAAAATGTCAAGGATTTCCCAACTCCATCAAATGAAAGTTACTGAAGCCCTGAACCCATTGACACCAAGGGGTTAACCTGTGATCCATTCTTTAATGTCCTCAACTTTCTCTCAGTAGAGTTACAGCTAGATCACCAACCTGTTAACACTGTCATAAAACATCCAAGAACTTTCTAATACCTGTTCTGAAGTCTTTTATTCTTGGTTAAGCTTGTAAATAGACCACACATTTTGGTCCTTTCCTTGAAAAGGAAAACTAAGTTTGAGGCTCTTAGTGGAAGCTAGTGACCATTAAAATAATAATTAATAATAATCCCTTGTTAACATGCTTCAGGGCCAAAGCCAACTATTAGCTAATGGACATTAGGAGGAAACTTTCCTTATGAGCAAGTTATTCCACAACTACACACTGCAGGGTCTCTTGTGCCTTCCTCTGAAGGAGCTGGTGCTGGCCACTGTTAGAGACAGGGTATTGGACTAGATGGATCACTGTATGGCAAGTCAGATGGTCCAATGTTGTTCAGTTGACAGGCCAGTCTTTTTGTAGGTGGGAGGGGATTCACTGAAATGAGTACACTGGACATTGTGAACTGTACTTCAGAGTTTAGTAAGATTACCCCCCCCCCAACTACTGACTCATGACTAATTTGGGGGAGCCCTATTTTTGCTAAGCTGGTCCTGCCACCCCAAATCCTGGTAGCTAGGGGACTGGAATCAACCAGAAGTCTTCTCTGCCTCAATATTCAGCGCAGCTGACAAGAAACCAGTATACTAGAACTTCTGGGATGACTACTGACATTGCTGTGAGTAGCTGCTCTGTGGACCCCAAGGGGGACACCACTTGGAGGCATGGGTGTGGTCTATTCAGCAAGGGTCTATATGGCCCTGTGATGGGGTATTCACCCCACAGTGGCTATGTAAGGGTTAATGAAGATAGAGAAGGGGGCTAATTAATCCTCACAAGCCACAGATGAGAGGAATTAGGTGGCTAAGCAATCCCCTAACTCAGGGAGGGAGTCCAGCTGGGGATGAACAAGCTGGGCTGGATATATAAAGAGAGGGGATGGCTGGAAAAGTCTGCAGTCACTCCCTGGGAGAAGGGAGATGTGTTTGGTGGCTGCAGAAACAGGTCACCTACAATTACTGGAGGGAGTTGGGAGGCTGGCAAGCCTAGATGGTAAGGAAAGGGCTCAGGGAAAGGCAGTAAGGTCCAGAATGGAACAGACCTCAGTTGCTGACTAGAGGGTCCCTGAGCCGGAACCTTCTTCTTGGACCTTCTCTGTCCCACATCCCTTCCTGGGTTGACCATCTTGGTTTAGCTCGTGCAGAATCTGGTTGTGGGACCAAACTGAGCAACTCTGAATGTTTCCAGACTAAACCATGTCTGTGTGTCCCGAAAACAAAGTGAAGACAGTACTGTACGTAGGTGGGTGGGGAAAAGAGGTGTGTGTGTGGGGGGGGGGAATGGAAATGGAGGTCGAGGTTGGAAATGCATTGGCTCACAAATCTCTAGGCACTTAAAGGTGAAAAAGGCAATTCTCAAAAAGAATTTAGGTGCAGCGTTTTGTGCTCTGGATAGACACTCTCCAATAGTTATTTGAAGATGTTTGAGGCTGGGGTTGGTCATACTCCTCCTATATTGTTCAAAATGTAGGGTCCCTCTCAGTTTCAACTGATACTTATTTCTTCTAAATTGTCCTGGTGAGACATCAGAGAAGGCAGCCTAACAAATCTGAGCTGGTATCCTTTCTTCCTAGGCTTCTGAAGAAATTTGCTCAAGAAAATCCACTTGCCCTCCCCCCAATTCTCTCAGTACATTAAATTAGGATATTAGTAACTAAATTATTATGCATAAATTGCCATTTATATCACTGTAAAACTGTCTTCACCAAGCAACCATTTTCATGGTGATGGTCCCAGTATTTTACATAAAAATGTCAGTACACAAGGTAAATTATGTATTCCTACCTGCAATTTTTGCCAACGATTTACATGTGCAGAATAAATGATTTTCTACTTCTTAAGCAATAGCAATCATAAGTAATGTGCTGAAACATTCATAACAATGGTCTAACATGAAAGGTACATTTTTCTCTGTAACCTGCTGTAATTACAGCGTATATCAGTTCTGCCATAAGTAGATGCACTCGTTTTTTTCCCTCTCATACAGTTTTAATGACTTCCTCTGCTTGGAATGCAAACATTTTAAATTAAAAAATTAAAAATTTAAAAGACGATTGTTTCCTGGACAACAGAGAGGTTAGCATTTAATTCTCTTCTGTGTCATTTGTAAACAAATACATATTGTAGCTGATCCTAGTGAGATAATCTGCCTAAAGCTAATTGTGCCATTACAAATATTTTGAGCCTGAGCCTAACACAGGTCATGGTACTTAAATATGTATGAACTGAACTAATGTAACTTTCTTGCTGCTTAGTAGCATATTGGTAAAACCATCCATAATTGGACTATAAAGATATCACTCAACTTCCCAAGTGTTTTTTTTTTCTTCCAATTTACGGTGTTCTGTTCTGACTTAGTAACTTATTAAGTAGTGTGAACTGTTTGTTATGATTTTGATTGCTGCTCAGTCTCTTCCTAAAAATGTGGGTCAGAGGCTCAACTGGTGTTAATTGGCATAGCTGCTATGGCTGACAAAACAAAAACCGGCACAAAACAAGCTCTGAGCATATGTGGTACTCAGCACCAGCCACCAAGTTCCTCCGCGCCTATTGAAGTCATTCAGTGGCAGCTGGGGCTGCTTAGCACTTACACAAACACCTACAAGATCTTTATCAAGCATTCGTAAAACTACAATACCCACCTGGGGAAGTGAGGAAACAGATTGACAGAGCAAGACGGGTACCCAGAAATCACCTACTACAGGACAGGCCCAACAAGGACAATAACAGAACACCACTGGCCATCACATACAGCCCCCAGCTAAAACCTCTCCAGCGCATTATCCACGATCTACAACTTATCCTGGAAAATGATCCCTCACTCTCACAGACCTTGGGAGGCAGGCCAGTCCTCGCTTACAGACAACCCCCGCAACCTGAAGCATATACTCAACTACACACCACACCACAGAAACACCAACCCAGGAACCTATCCCTGTAGCAAACCTCGTTGCCTACTCTGTCCCCATATCTACTCTGGCAACAGCATCAGAGGACCCAACCACATCAGCCACACCATCAGGGGCTCATTCACCTGCACATCCACTAATGTCATATATGCCATCATGTGCCAGCAATGCCCCTCTGCCATGTACATTGGCCAAACAGTCCCTCCGCAAAAGAATAAATGGACACAAATCGGATATCAGGAATGGTAACATACACAAGCCAGTAAGTGAACACTTCAATCTCCCTGGTCATTCTATTACAGATTTAAAAGTCACTATCATTGAACAAAGAAACTTCAGAAACAGACTTCAAAGAGAAACAGCAGAACTAAAATTCATTTGCAAATTCAACACCATTAATCTGGGCTTGAATAGGGACTGGGAGTGGCTGGCTCACTACAGAAGCAGCTTTTCCTCTCCTGGAATTGACACCTCCTCATCTATTACTGGGAGTGGACTACATCCACCCTGATTGAATTGGCACTGTCAACACTGGTTCTCCACTTGTGAAGTAACTCCCTGCTCTCCATGTGTCAGTATATAATGCCTGCATCTGTAACTTTCGCTCTATGCATCCGAAGAAGTGAGGTTTTTACTCACGAAAACTTATGCCCAAATAAATCTGTTAGTCTTTAAGGTGCCACCAGACTCCTTGTTGTTTTTGTAGATACAGACTAACACGGCTACCCCCTGATACTTGACACTTACAGTATGTTAAGAGAAATCATTTCAATGGGAGTTTGGCCTGAGTAATGATTGTATGATTTGATCCTTTAATTAATAACTGGTAGCCTGGACGAGGCGCTCTAAAGATGGAATTGCGCAAATGGAATGGTCAGCAGCTCTAGTGGGATAATACTGCGCACGCCTGTTTCTTCAGTCTTCTCTCTAAAATTAAGTAGGTGTCAGTTACAACCGACAACTAACCTACTCGCATTGAAAACGCTTTGTGGCTTCTTAGAGGGGGACAAATCTATCCTTATTTCAGTGCCGTGCCAGCCTTCTTTCTCCGTAGAGTCCCAAGCAAATCAAGAAGCTTTGTCTCTGCATATGAGTGCTTGTACTTCAATAAAATCCATTGGCTGGCTTTGAGATATCATTGTGTGAGGGATTTTCTGGTGTTTTTATTTTTTGGCAATTTTTTTATGAATACGAATTGTTTAAAATACAATAGAGGGGAAAAAAATGAAAAAAAGTCTTTAAATATCTACAGTATAAAAGGACAGAAGATGAAAAGAGAAATGCAACCCATTTATTTGTAAGAAACATTGTTCAGCCAGCCTGCCCACGTGGCTTTGCTGAGCGACTTCATAATCTTATTATGACTTCTCTGATTAAAATAATCTTCTTGTGACTTCTCTTTGGTCTTCCCATTCTTTCCTCATTCCCCGTTTTGTGAAATTAGGTTACAAACTCTTTGGGGCTGGGACTTTGTGCAATTTATCTATAGGGAGCCAAGCATACCTCTTGGGTACCATAAAATAATGCATTAAAAAAAAAAAGGAGATGGGGAAGAAAATGCTAGGGTATTTGGTCCCATCATTTTGCCCTATACAGAGGTCTATGTAATAAGGTAAATCCTATGAAATAAACTAATATCAGGATGTGAACTGTCCTGTCTCAAGATGTCCCTGGTGTAAATCTTGCAGCTTGCCCTGAAGGTCAGGTGACTCAGGTTCTGTCAGACCAAGGTGGGGAACTGACTTTCAGAGTCAAGGGTCCTTCTTCCAAAAATCTCCTGCTGGCTCCTCCCAGGCTAGTTAAACTAGTGGGCATCCAGCTTAAGCAGTTCAGCTGATCTCCCTCACTGAGGTAGTGCTTAATTTGCACTGCTTAGTTTACAACAAGGGAGTTTTAGGTCAGATATGAGGAAAAACTTCCTAACTATAAGGATAGTTAAGCCCTGGAGCAGGTTACCTACATGGGTTTTGGAACCCCGGTCACTGGAGGATTTTAACAACAGGTTAGACAAACCTGTCAGGAATGGTCTAGGTTTACTAAATCCTGTCTCCATGCAGGGATGGAAAGGAAGATGGATAGATGACCTCTTTAGGTCACTTCCAGGCACTTCTGTGATTCTAGGTATTCCCTGGTATAATTTATACTGTCTGCAGCAGATGCACAGCGATTGGTGCACCAAGGATCATGGCCACTATCTGAGAGAGAAGGGGAGTGTGCACTTTCTAGCTGCTCTGCACTGGAACAAGGATCTGGCTCTCATCACTCTTTCCTGCAGCAGAAGAAAGTGTGAAAACTAAGACAGACTGGGCCCTATTGGTACAGATATTTGGGATGCACAAACCCAGACAGTCAGGTGAAGTGGCCACACCACAACTTGGTGCTTTCAGGAGACAGGGGGCCTTGCAAGGCCTCTATGCATCCCAGCCTCCATGTTAGGAGTTGTGCTATTTAAGAGATCATATTAATTAGTTCCTGCATCATAGGCCTGATCCAAAGCCCACTGGAGTAAATGAGAGATTTCAGTGGGCTTTTATCCATCCCATTTTGTACTGCAACTCCAGATTATTGGTTTGTCATCCCCTCTGTTGGGATAGGGCTGATTATAACAGTTACTGCAGTCTTAGGCTGCATGTGTGGTTCTCTCTCCTGCTGGATTTGTGCATCCCAGAAGTGTGGGTAAACGTTTTACAAGCCCCTAGGTCATGTAAGCACCTAAATCCCATTGACTTTCAAAGGGACTTAGGAAGCTGAATCCCATTTTCAGACATGCCTAAGCACTTCATTCTTCTGAAATTTTTACTCTTTCTTCTTCTACTTCTAGTCTTAGTCTTATTTGCAAGGGGTTGGCTCTTCGAGTCGTCCTCCTCCCCACCAATCTGTCTTGAAGCAGTTCCTCAGAAACACCATAGGTAATCATATCCTTATGTATAACATCCATTCATCTAGTTTGGGTCTTCCAACCCTTCTCCTACCCTCCACTTCTAAGTTTAACACCCTGTTTTCTGTATATTCTTACAATCTTCTTTTCACATGCCCAAACCATCTAAGCCTGGATTCCCTCAGCTTTTCTATAATGGATGCCACCTTCACAGTTCCCCTAATTGGTTTGTTCTGAACATGATCTTTCCTTGCATCTCCAAGCAGCCGTCTTAACATTTCATTTCCACTGTAGTCAAAATCTGCTCCTGTTCTCCTCTTCCTCAGAGCTGTACAAAAGTACAGGCTTAATTCCCATCTTGTAGATCTGATGTGGCATTTGATAGGCATTTCCTATTGCAGATCACTCTGCTAACATCTCTCCATTTAGAGCACACCTTTCCTGTTCTGCTCATAAATTCATTGCTCAGTTCACCATTATCCTCTGTTGTTGAACTTCTGTACCTTTTGGTAGTGACTTAGTCTCATTGTCTTCCTGCAAGGTATCATCAAATTAATAGATCACATACCCTTATTTTCATGCCATTTCTTTCAAGTAGGCACCTCCATCCCTCTCAATCTTCTCCCCCTTCCTCTTTGCTCTCCCCCATGAGCATGTCACCTACAAAAAGCATGCATCAGGGTGCCATTCTCTGGATGAAGCAACAGAGGGTCCTGTGGCACCTTTAAGACTAACAGATGTATTGGAGCATAAGCTTTCGTGGGTGAATGCCCACTTCGTCAGACACATTCTCTGGATGGTTTCTGTAAGAGCATCAAGCACCAATGCGAACAAAAAGATGCTTGGTGCCAAGCTTGGATGTGCCCTGACTCTCCCTAGAAATTGTTCAGTTTGTCCATAGCGCCTTCTCGCTGTGGGAACATCACCCCTGTACATGTCCGCAGCTAGCTGTTTCATTCTCATACCCCATCAGATGACTTCTCTCGGAACGTGGTCATAAGCCTTCTCAAGATTGATGAATACTATGTGCAGGGTTTTCCTCTTTTCTCTATATTTTCCCACAAGCAATTTTGACTTCCTTGTGTGAATACAAACTGATTGTCACTGACCTTTACTTCGCTTCATAGTGTCATATCAATAACTGTGGTTCTTTCTCAGGATGTCCAGGACTGAGAGTCACTTTGTTACCCACCACGTCTCCAGTGAGAGAGAGAGAGAGACTTGCTGGTGTTTAAGTGGGTGTCATCAGCCTGACAACACCAGCCTGTTACCACCCGCCCAATCTCCTCAGGGCAATGCTAGCCTTCCATTTGCTTTTCAAGATAAAAATAGGAGCACCCAAGTCCCACAGCACCTTTGAAGCATTCCCCTGTGATATCCAGTCCCTGACACTGGCTACTCATAGAAATTCCAGGTTTACTGCTGGTTACTTTCTGGGGTGAAAGCCAGACCGTGAAGAGTTGTCACCTCTTACCCTGTAACCCTTAAGTACCTTAAAGCTTTGCTACTGTAGTTCTCTGCCTGGGGTGCTCACAGTCAACAACAAGCATGCACTTTGTCTATGTATTGGGCAACCCTGGTCCAGTGCCTTGGAACAAGAAGCCTGCCTGAATACCACAGACTTCCATTTGTCTCCACAAGCCTTGGCGAACAACTGGTAAGGGACTCCACACTCTCGCCTGCCACATTTTTCCCCCAAAACATGTTCTGAAATGCCCATCCCTGTCCTGGAACAACCAGAGGAATGTTAAGGTTTGTTGCTTCTTTAAAGAGTCAATATCCAACAGTTTGTTACTTTAACTGGAGTCATCCAACAGTTCAGTTCAAACACAGCACTGGATTGGTTTAGGTTAAAAATTAAACAAGTGTATTTGATTCCAAATAGAGCTGTTAAATGAGTACAAGTATAAGGATTAAAGTCAGAAATGGTTACAAGAGAAATAGATAAAACACTTTTTAGTAACTAAAACATAACTAGCTAGAGTTGGTTCAAGGTAAAATCCTCACTCCGTTTCCATCAAGATGGCAGACCGAACTCCTGGATCAAAACCTATCCTCCCCCAAATCAAAAGGCTGGTACCTTTGTCATCGTAGACAGAAGATAGGTAACTTGGGATTCTTTACCAGAACTGTATGCCATATTCAAGATGTGGGCATACCATGGATTTATATAGTGTCCGTTTGTCTATCCTGCCTTGATTCAGACTTTTAGGAACATATTTTCTGTGTGTGTGTAGTGTGCTCACACACGCACAACTTCTTACTTGGTATATGCACATATATTTCACAATGATGTTAATGACCTGTGTGACCCTGGCTTTTATGTAAGACATGATATTCTTTAAGGATAAGCACTATGAACGCAGTCTGCTAGGTGCATTCCTGTTAGAAGTTGCTGTTACAGAACAGTGAATCTTTTGCTAGTTGGCATTGAGGGGCTCTTAGGGTCACAATAACTTTCTCCCAGGTCTTCATCGTGTGATTAATGAGTTTAATGCCACGGTAGCTACCATAGCCTTGTATGTCGCCTTTTCTGTTAAATATAGATACTAATGTGCTCTTTCTCCAGGCATCTTCTCCATCTTTAAATTAAACAATTGTGTCAATATGTTCAGGCCTGCTTGCCCCGGGCTCCTCCATACTTTTTCAGGGATGTTATGGGGGCTGAGAGCTTTTTCATTTTTTATGTTGCCCAGTGCTTCTGTAACTACTTGTAGGACTGCTACCTCCAGACCCTGGTTTGATTTAATCGTAAGGCATGTTTCTTTTGGATTATCTTCATTCATAAACCTTTCAAAGTAATTTCTCCACCGTTCCTTAATCTGGTTCTCATTGATTAAGCTAATTTCAACTTTAATCACTTTGATCTTAGCAACATTGTTAGCTATTTTATCGCAAGTCTTTGCCAGTCTATATATTTCTTTCTCACCATCCTTCCTTTCAAGATTGGCCATGGCTTTAGCCTTAACAAAGGCCACCTCTTTCTTCGCTATCTTTTTGGCTTTTTTATACTCCTGAAAATCCTGCTGTTGGAGTGTCAAAGTTTAAAATACTTTTCCTTTTCCTTCATGGCCTCTCAAACTTTCTCATTCCACCATCAGATCTCACTAGTGAAAAAGACTGGCTTTTGCTTCACCAAACAGGCTCTTTGCACATTCTTGAGTTTTGTTTGCCATATGATCCCACCATTGAGTCATATTTTCTCTTAACTCTTCTAAAGAAATCTTCTCCAACACTTTCATTTTCAATTCCTTGCTAACTTGATTGAAATTCCACCACTTGGTTTTCTGTACTGCTTTAGACCATTTTCTTATGTATGATATGTATCTATAGCCAAGAACCAGCATTCTGTGTTGAGTTACAATGCTTTCCCCTGGGATGAATTTAGTTTCTGATGTTCTTCCGCTAAGCTTGGTTTACCAGGAATTAATCTATCTGTGCCTCATACTACCACTTTTATAGATAGTCAAATGTTCTTATATGTCAATTTTTACCTTCTGTTTCTCTTGACAATATCTTCATTACAATTGATTGATTCTTTTCATATCAAAACGTTTTACTTCAATTCTTTAGAGCCTGATTGATTGTGACCAATTTTGGTAAGAGTGATGGGTGAAATAATAAAATGATACCTATTCCTTTAAAAAAATTCTTTCAGGAGTCTCCAAAACAGATTTGAAAGAGCAATAGAAATGTTATATGAAACTTTATTTTTAATCTCAAGCTTCTTTTCAGGTTTTATGAAAGGATTTGGATTTACAGGTTCTTTCAAAATTATTAGTGGTTTCAGATTAATAATGTACATGCACCAGTGAGTTTAGCAGTAAATGGAATGAATTTCTTAAGATTAGGTCCCTTCGATTTCTGATCTTCAGTTTTAATATTCTTTCGTTTCTCATGAAGCATAACCTAATCCATCTGAAATGTATTATTAGGTGTTTGCCACTAAATCTGTCTGTCTGCAGCACTGGTGCAAAGTTCCTTCTTGCATTTCTGCTAGCCAGAAAACTGTGCCCACTCCTCTGTGGTGAGGCCGTAATAACTGACTGTGATCCAAACCTCTCACTTGCAGCTCAGTTCACTGTAGCTCATTTTACTGATGAAGGTCAGGTGGAGACTCCTACATGTACAGCGTGCAGTAACCTGCCACATGAGCAAAATATCAGGGGAAATAAATCTCACTGAGGACCTGTGCATTCCAATGATTCTCCATCTGACTGGATCCAATTCAGTGTCCAGATATCAACATTAAAGGTCTTGAACAGACTCAAGCCTGCTGTCCTAGAGAATATGGGCCCTATCCCCACCTAGCATAGACGACTGTAGTTCAGCTGGAGTCAATGGAGCTATGTCACTTTACACCAGCTGAAGATCTGGCCCCATCTCTCTGTCTACTTTGCTCAGCAGAAGAGATGAAGTGGAAGGTGACATTTTTTGGAACGCATTCCTAATAGAATGGAGCATTCTCAGTGGCAGACCCTAGAGTGTGGAACGTGTTAACGTAATGATCAGGAGGAGTCCAGACCTAACCACGGGCAGGGCATGTGCCTAGGTCCACGACAGGCCTGAAGTATGTCATTTTGATGGAGGGAGAAAGGAAGTTAGACAGGAAATAGTTGTTAAAGAAGCAGAAACAGTAGGATGGAAGGAAAGAAAATCAGAGCACTAAGGCCTGATCTACACTAGAAAAAGTATGGGTTACTGACAATAAAGGGTTTAACAATATACTTTTTAACTGTCAGAGTTTGCCTGGACAAACAGTACCTCTGAAAACTCTATTTAAGGCTTCCTTGGGTTTAATGAGGTGAAATGGTGCTGCACATAGCTTGTCTTTATCTACAGTTGTGATTAATCTGAGTGCAGGTGACACCCGTTGTCAGCAACAGGTAATCTTTTCTAGAATAGATGGAAACTAAGCAGCAGTGGCTAAACCAAGAAGTTGAAAGCAAAATCATTAGCAATGTCCTTGAGTGACTGTGAGGTTTGTCGTCACACCTAAATACCACAGTGATTAGTTACTTTATAAATAGTGCACTGGATGGATGGGCTTAGTACACAGGAAAATAGGAAACTTTGTGAGCAATACGAAAATTTATTTTTGTACTTGATTATTGTACTTTTGTCAACAGAGTTGGATACTCTGACATGACAATCTCTGAGGAATTCAGTGTGTCTCACTGTACACATGGAGTGCCATAAATTGTAGTAAAATCATATTGCTTGAAGAAAGAGCTCTAAGATCTAGATCACTAAGATCTCTTCAATGGAGGTTTTTCACATTTAAGTGTGTTTGTTTTTTACTACAATGCAGAATATAGTATATAACCCCATCTGCATGCCACACATAGAATGCTTCTCATGGCCCTTCCAATCGGTGCTAATTACAGCTAGCTACAGAGCTGAAAAATGTAAATTAGCAATAAAAGTTCCAGAAACCTGTGTCCCTTGTTGCTACTTACAGTTGTGCAATAAAGTCCACAATTTAAAAATGGTGGTTGTGGGCTACTGCGGTTATATCTTTTTCCCATTAATATTACACGTTCAGTGTTGGAGCTGCAATTCTATATTTCTGGAGAGTGTCACAAACAGGTTTGTGTGGCAGATTAAACATATGGGATTTATACAGCGGTGTCAATTCCCTAAGGGCAAAGTTTTCAAACTGAGGTGCCTACAGTTTGACATCTGAATACATGCTGGCTAAATAACGGTTCTTCCTGGCGTGGTCATCGTATGCTTCCCACCCTACGTGCGCATGCACCTCCTGTACACAACATCAGAATCTTTTGAACTGCAGTGTCTGTTGGGAGTACGCCTGCACCCTGCATATCCTCAGGCCCTGAGGGCATAAAGGGCAGAAGAAGCACAACCACCTCTCAGTTCCTCTCACTGCCCGTAGCAGCAAGACAGAAGTTAGCACTGGCTGCCTGCTCTCCTGTAGCATCCCTTCGTCAAATTATTTTGTATATATTATTAGTTACTCTAATTAGCTTAGTTTAAGGCTATTTGTCTGCCTTGTTGGCAACCTCTTATTTGTTTTCTTTAAATTTCCATTCCTTCCCCAGACTACTTCTCAATGCCAAGCTGGGCCTGTCAGGTAACAGACTCATCCCATTAACTGATGGACACAGCCTAGGTCTCTTGTGTTTGGTCAAGAGCCACAGTCTAGACTGTTGCTCTATATGCCAGTCCTTTTCCATCGGACTCAACACTTCAGAGTTACTTGACTAAAGCTCTATCTGCTGGAGTAATCCATGAGGGAAGCATCAGATTTGGAAAGAGATTCCTGTGACTCGGGGGGGTGAGAAAGGAGTGGGGGAGACTCTCCTCCCAGAGATCTTACCCCTTCAGCAGTCCTGTATGTAAGGAGTCAACACTGAAGGTGCCCGATGCTGGTAACGAGAAAGGGTTTGCACTCCTTAGACCTACAAACAGAGTTCAGCTCTGACTGGGAACTCAGTACCAAAGCATGGTACCACCTCCACCATGCTCAGCCTGGGCAGATTTGATCTCCAGCCTGAGGGCAACATATGGCACTGACCCTCTTTCCCAGAACAGGGGTGGATCAAAGAAATTAAAGTGTCATGGCCATGGGCCTTTTCATTCTTCTAAACCATGAGCCCAAAGGCCTGGACTGATTCTTTGCTTCAGCTGGCTCTGAGTAGAACTAAATCCAGGATGCTTTCCCATCCCATCTCCTAGAACTGGAAGGGACCTTGAAAGGTCATTGAGTCTAGCCCCCTGCCTTCGCCAGCAGGACCAAGTACTGATTTTGCCCTAGATCCCTAAGTGGCCCCCTCAAGGATTGAACTCACAACGCTGGGGTTAGCAGGCCAATGCTCAAACCACTAAGCTATCTCTCCCCCCCAACCCTGTCTCTGTTTTTCCTCCTATCCCCGAGTTATATATGGATGATATATATAAAATTATAAATATGTGCTGGAAATGTGTTCTTAAAATGTTTGTCAGGGTAGGGTTCAAGTCTCCCTTAAGCATGTGGTCCCACCTGCTTGAACGTGTCTCCAGTATAAATTGAGCAAGGAGAGACAATGGAAATACTTTCACATAAAGGGTAAACAAAGCCATAAAAATAGCGAGTAGGGGAGATAGCCACAACATGGGGAGGGAGAGGAGACTGTAAAAATGAACATGGTGTCAGCTTCCAGGTAGACACAGCAAGCTGAGCCCCCCGGAGGGATTCCTGACTTTGAAAACAAAAATAAACTTTGAGGATATAAGCAGAGAGAGAAAGAGCGCACCATTTTGGCATCCTTCAGCTGAGGAGACACAGACACCGAGTGCTCTGGGCTTTACATTGGATCTTGGTAAGGACTGGCCAGCCATCCTGGTAGAATGGCTGTGGTGAGGAAATGACTCAGAACCAAAGATTCATAGATTCTAGGACTGGAAGGGACCGCGAGAGGTCATCGAGTCCAGTCCCCTGCCCTCATGGCAGGACCAAATACTGTTTAGACCATCCCTGATAGACATTTATCTAACCTACTCTTAAATATCTCTAGAGATGGAGATTCCACAACCTCCCTAGGCAATTTATTCCAGTGTTTAACCACCCTGACAGTTAGGAACTTTTTCCTAATGTCCAACCTAAACCTCCCTTGCTGCAGTTTAAGCCCATTGCTGCTTGTCCTATCCTTAGAGGCTAAGGTGAACAAGTTTTCTCCCTCCTCCTTATGACGCCCTTTTAGATACCTGAAAACTGCTATCATGTCCCCTCTCAGTCTTCGCTTTTCCAAACTAAACAAACCCAATTCTTTCAGCCTTTCTTCATAGGTCATGTTCTCAAGACCTTTACTCATTCTTGTTGCTCTTCTCTGGACCCTTTCCAATTTCTCCACATCTTTCTTGAAATGCGGTGCCCAGAACTGGACACAATACTCCAAAGACTCTCGTTTGTTGTCTTGTTTGTACCCATTTCTATCCCAATTCCTTCTACCTGGTATCACTGAAATATCTGTTCTTTGTTAATAAACTTAATCTTGTTTGATTATACAACCATCTCAGTGCAGGATTTCAAACTGAAGAGTAAAATCCTAAGCTAAACTAATCGGCTGGTGCTGTGGACTGTCTCTGTAAAGGAGCAGCAAACCCAGGAAGGTTTTGTGAGAATTACAGTGAGAGGGGCTGTGCTCTGCAGAGGACACTGTTTTGGGGAGACTTGTGACTGGAAGGGCTGTTGGTGTCACCTTGCAAGGAGTAACCAGGCTGGTGGAAGCCAGGGTGAAGCCTTGTGCTGTAAGCTGGTTGCTGGTGTCAGGGCTCTGAGCCAAAGCTGCACAGCACAGAAGCACCCAAGGTTACAGAGCAGGTGCTGACAACACCCCTTACTGGTCTGGGCAAAACCCCAAAGTGTCATAATGAGTTTCTGTCACCGATGTGTCGCTCTGAGCTTGGGTTGGTATTTTTTCACCCTTTCATAAAATGCAGTTACTTTGCACTCTGGAGTGGTTCCCTCCAGAGTGCCAAGCTCAGGGCAGACTGTCAAAAAGTAGGGCAGACACCTCAAACTGGTGGTATGTTCTAGAATTAGATTTCACCAACCCAGTAACAAATACGAACTCCTGAAACACTATAACAGTCTTACCATGGAGTCACAGACAGTCCAGGTAGGCATTCCAGTCTCTCTTGCCACCCAGGCAGGCTGGATTTAGTGATAAATGGTCACTTACACCAAAGATCACAAAATATTCAGGTAGCTCCCAGTCCCAAGAGACCAGTCACTTACCCCACGTCAATTTGTACCTCAGATTGCACAAAGACAATGCTTGTAGCCAATCCCATTGTAAACTAATGAAGGATTTATTAACTAGGTAAAAGAAATGAGAGAATTATTCACATGTTTAAGCAGGCAAAATGTACGCACAAATGAGTTAGTCTATTGTTCCAAAAGGTGATAGAGATGTAGTAATCTGTCCATTGAATGTCTTTTAGGGCTAACCCAGCTGGACCCTGGGGCTCTCTGCTTTTGTTTCCTAGCTCCAGCCCTGTGAGAGTTCAAACAGCAAAGAGATGAAGAATTTGCTTGTCCGCTATCTTTATTTCTGTCTTCCGGAATTCAAGTTGGTGGGACAAACTTCCTTGTATATAGCACCTTTATGGATGTGAGAGGGCCATTAGCCCAGTCTTTGTATTGTGATGCTTCAAAGTGTCCCACTTAGTTTTGATAGTCCTCCTTGATGGTCAGGGGGAACCCGCCTCCTGTCTGGGTTCACAAGTTCAGAGCAGGCATTTTTACAGTTATATAGCAAAACTTACATATTGCCTCATAGCATGGGATATAGCCATTACAAGTAAGGATAAAATGCTTGCATTAATGAGTCTAAATACTAAACACATCCTTACAACCTAACCTCAATCTTGATCAATACTAACATACAGGTGAGCTGGTCTGGTTTCTAGCTATGAATTTCAGTGCTCAGCTGATGCCTTCAGCCTTGGCAAGAGCTGGCCCCTGGTCTGCCAGCATCACAGAAATGTCTAGGACTAAACCTTTGGGGTTGTTTTTTACTGCAAAGTTAACTCAAGCTATAACAGGAGTGGTGCCCCTAACTCAAGGCCTGTCCACACACAAAAACCCTTCACTGAAGTGCAGTGGTGCTTGTAGCTTGAGTTGCCTGGCTGAAGAGGGGGTATAGGCTAAAACACAAGTGATCACAGCTCATCAGCTGTTCTCAGTCACTCAGCCACCATTAATCCTCAAATGCCTTCCCACAATTCCCCCTGTGTGCCCAAAAGGGACAGACAAGTTTTCCCACAATTCACTGGGAAAGAATCATAAAGCAGCTCATTTTACTGCAGCGCTCAGAACCCGTAAGTCGCAGTGTCACACACAAACAACGCTAGCGTGGACACATCAGCTTGAGTGTCATTTGCATAGTGTGGCTGCCCTCCTTTGAATGTAGATAACTTGAATTACTTTTGCCGTGAAGACATACACCAGAATTTGGAGCTAGGGAGCTGCTTTGATATCTGAGATTTGCGCTGAATGATAAGCTGAAGGAAGAGGAAACCACTGTTAAGAGAGTTATGAGGACTCGAGTGATTGAAGAAATGGATTTGTCAGTTAATCTTTGCCTTGGTGGAAAGCTGCAGGGAGAATTACTCCCTTAAAGACACTTAACACTTAACAGAAACTTTCATGTCTTAATGAGGACATTAAAAAGGATGTGGGGCGGCTCTGCCAAGGCATGCCAAAAGTGGATCGTAGGTGAATATGGATGGGAAAATAAGAGCTGCTTTTGGGGGTTTTTTTAGTATAAAATGATGGCAAATATCCCTAAAGAACTGACCTGAAAAGCAAATTTGAGGATTTCTATTAATTAATGGGTTTCAAAATTAGGAAAAAAATATGCATTGTGCTGCTACTAAAAGGTTCATTCAGTAACACTTGGAACTTGTGTACTTGGTTGAGAGAGAAAACAGCAAGTTCATTGGATCCTAAAGCTGTGTCCAGAACCTACCTGTGTTTTAACTCTTCAGAGGATATGCAACAATTGCTTTAGGGGAAACTGATTTGCTGCCCAGGCAAACTAAGCAATCTGAGCCAGCCTTTCAAGCATGGGCACAAATTCTGATGTGCATGTGCAACTCCTGATTTGTGCACACACGCCTATAGGCATGTCCAAATCAGGGGTTGCGTGTGGTTATTGACATGAATACACATATACAAGTCAGGCACATGCAAAGGAGCATGTGTGCTATTGGGTGTGTCGTCGCCCGCCAGAACAAAAATGAGAGTGGGAGGGGATTTCTGCATGCAACCACACATGTTGCAGGGCCTTAATCAGCCTCCCTGCCTGTACCTAACTCATGAACATTGAGGGCGAAGAATATCACTAACTGGAGCAGACTGGAGAAAGAATCATAGAGAAGGCCACAGCCCCAGGGTTCATTGTGGCAGGATTGTTTTGAAGGCTGGAGCATTCCTCCAGAACATGCACGGGCCCAGATCCACAAAAAGGATGACATCATTGAATGGATGAAACAAAGCAGCAGATAGAATGTTTAGATGGCAGATGATTGGCCCAAACCTGTTAAAATGCTGCATTCGTCCTGCAGAGATGGCACGAATGAGACTTTGATTGACAGATCAACCAAGCGTCTCACCTAAAAGGAGGGAAGGACTGGAAAAGAATTAACCAGAGTAGTAAAGCAGCCCCATTCCTCTTGTGGTGGAAGAGCTCATGCAAAATACTCTGAGCCTAGAAAGAGGAAATTCCTCTGTGTGTACCAACAGTCAGAACATGGAATCAATGGTATTAACAACCCGGGTGGTGAGCGTGCTACAGGCAGACCACAATGAGTGTTTCATATATTTCACTGATAAAGTTGTAAGCTTGAAGAAATCCAGAAGGAGCTGTACAGAAATCAGACCTGCGTTTAGGGAAATAATGTGAATGTGTTCTCCGCTCTGCAAACTGAAAACAAGATTTCTCAGAGCTGTGCTACTAGCATCACTAAACCTCCAGGGATATAATCATGCCCTTGATCCATACAGTATAACCGTTAATCAGCACAGCAGCATTTATGCTGCCAGCATTTGAGAGAGAGGAGACTCTGAAATATTCTTCCCCACACCCTATTATATCAGCTGGATTGGTTTGACTTTTTAAAAAATTACTTAGATAATCGTCTTATTGCAGTATGTAAATTTTGCACAACAAAAATAATGCCTTGGAATTAGTGTCAAGAGAATTAACCACTCTTTCCAGAAGAACATTAACACGTATAGCAGGAAATCAGAAGAGGAGATCAGAAGTTGGGAAGTTAACAAGGGCATGTATAATTAGATTGTGAGGTTTCTTTTTACAAATTTTACCAAGTCACAGATCTGTTCTAAAAGTAGGGGTGAGAGTTAAAATTTTCAAGTGCCTAAGTGACTTAGGAGCCTAAATTATATTGATTGTAAATGAGACTTAGCTTCCTAAATGCCAAAGGACTGGTCTATACTAAAATCTTATAGCAGCATAGCTGTGTCTGTTAGGGGCATGATTTGTTTTACTGACACAACATGCCAGGATAAGCCCTAGTGTAGATGCACTAAAAGTACTTTTGTCAGTATAACTTGGCCTAGGCCTGGTCTACCTGGTTAGGTTGATGCAAGGCAGCTTACATCAACCTACCTGTGGCTGTGTCTTCACTTAAATTTGGCTCCTGCTGATATAAGTGCCCCGTTATGTCAGCTTAATAACACCACCTCCCCAACCAGCATAGACAGGGGCGGCTCTAGGCGCCAGCAAAGGAAGCATGTGCTTGGGGCAGCCCATTTGCAGGAGCGGCAGGGATCCAGCATGGGAGCTGAGAACCAACAGGGGCCCCTGGGAACTGTAGTTCGTGGGTTAGCTCCCTGCCTATAGAGCCAGCCCTGGAGCAGGGAAAGAACTACATTTCCCAGCATTCCCTTGGCCACTACCAACAGGAAAGAGGGGGAGGGAGTGAGGAAGCTGAGACCTCATGCTGTAGCCTGCTGTGAATGAAGAGCTGCGCTGTGCGTAGGGATTCCATATTTTAACATTCAAAAAATAGGACACTCCACGGGGAGGGAGGGTAGCCCCACCCTGCCCCCATCCACTCCCTCCGACTGCCCCCCACAGAAACCCCAACCCATCCAACCCCCCTGCTCCCTGTCCCCTGATCACCCCCTCCCGGGACCACTGCCCCAACTGCCCCGCAGGACTCCACCCCCTATCTAAGCCCCACTGGTCCTTGTACCCAACTTCCCCCTTCCTGAGACCCCCCCCCAACTTCCCCTCTAGGACCCCACCCCCTACCTGTCCCCTGACAACCCCCTGGGACTCCCATGACTATCCAACTGCTGCCTGTCCCCTAACTGCCCCCCCAAACCTCTGACCCATCTAACCCCCCGTTCTCCCTGCCCCTGACTCCTCTCCCTAGTGTTAGGGTTCTTGTGTTTTGGACTCTCTGACCTAGGGTTAGGGTTCCCCTGGCTAGGGCTCCCTGCCCTAGTTTTAGTATTCCTATGGGTATGGCTCCCTGACCTAGCATTAGGGTTCCTGTAAGTAGGCCAGTTGGAGTTATGATTAGGGGTGCTAAGGGTAAGGCACCCCACCCTGTTATGCTTATAAGAGGCACACAGGATCTGTTTCAGGGGAAAAGGCAATACGCCGCATTTATTAAAGATACAACAATTAGCATATGTATTTAATCACCAGACACACACGCACACACACATATGCACCCCCCTCGCCAGGTGATGTTATAGTTACCAGTGCAGAGTCTGGATCAATCTAGTGGCCAGCTAGGTTGGTCACGGGTAGGTAGGAGCCAGGTTCTGTTGGTCACGACATGATGCCCCAGGGAAGTCTTGGCAGGACAAACCCAAAGTTTCATGGCAAGACACCCTGTTTATACAGTGATTTTCCTTCATTGGGACCAATGAGTTTTGCACCGTCATGCTGTAATCCAGGGGTCTCAAACACACGGCCCGTGGGCCGGGTATTTTCTGCAGCCTGCAAGCTCCTGGTGGCCTCCCCACCCTCCCCAACGTTTACCTAGAGTGTCTCCAGCCCAACATGCAGTTGGGGAAGGGCAAGCTCCCTGCCTGTCTGCCCTGCCCCCGCGCCACCCGGGAAGTGTCCAGAACTTGGGGAAGGGGGCACACAGGGGTCTGTGTGTTGCTCTTGCTTCAGGCAGCGCCCCCTGCAACTGCCATTGGCCGCAGTTCCCCATTCCCGGCCAATGGGGCTGCTGGGGGCGGTGCCTGAAGCAACAGCAACACACAGACCCTTGTGCCCCGCCTCCCCCAGGTTCCGGACGCTTCCGGAGCGGCACGGTGCAGTGCAGCAGGGAGCCTGACCTGGCCCTGCGCAGGACTAGAGCTTGCCCCCTGAAGCCCTTCTGCACCCTAATCCCCTGCCCTGAACCCCCTGCCACACCCTGTACCCCGCACCCCTCCTATACCCTGATCCCCTGCCCTAAGCCCCCTGCCGCACCCTGCACCCCTGCTGAACTGAAGATGGCAAACCCAATTGCCTGGGCATTGAAACCTAGCAACAAATGACCCAGAGGGAGCTGCTGTCCTGGAGTCATTCAGCCCGGGACAGGGACTTGAACTCTGCATTTCGGAACTGTCCCGCCCAATTTGGGACAGGTCGTCACCCTGGTTAATTAGTCAATGCTCTGAATGTCACTGCAAATGCTTGGTGAGGTGCCTTAATCCCTGAAGTGTACACAAGTCTCCATCAGGAGTCTATCTCAGCTGGATTCTCTGAACACTGCTCCTGGTGTGAAGCAGGAGTGCTGAAGGCACAGAGGTCCAGTCACAGGAGGCAGTGAAGCCGTGTCTTACCCTGCAGGAAGAGGGAGACCTCTAGGGGGTCTGGCACATCAAAGGGCTTCCTGAGAGACTGCTCCAAAGCCAGAGTGTAGCACCAATCGTATGGATCCATGGCAGTAGGTGAGGTGACATCAGGGCAGATCTGTGCAGTGACCCCTGCTTGCTGCAACAGGAGGCGATCTAAGGGGTCCGTTAATGTATTCCCAGCCCTGGGCTCTCTGCCGAACCTTTTGGCTTCTCTTCCTCCCAAGGAACCACCTTGGGATGGGTTTCTGCCATTGCCCCTCCCCCCCTCATTGCATCCCTCCATCCTGGCACCAGGATCTCAGTTGGGATTCTCCATTCCCTCATCCCCTCCCTGAATTTCCATCATGGAGCTGGATGTCTGGGCTTGGTCTGGGTCTGTCTTCTCCGTGGCGTGCTGCTTTGGGAAGACTGGTTGCTCTAGAGTTTTGGTGCCCGACCTCAACCTCATGCACAGGGCAGCCCTACTCTAGCCTGGCTATTTTGTTGCCACGAAGCTAGAAAAAAAATGCATGTTGGACTCCCTGGCTTTGCAGGCTGAACCCTTTTTGTGCCTGTTCCCCCTCAGGCAGAAAAGAAAAGAAAAGAAACGAAACTTCCCTGGCTTTGCAGGCTGCCAAAAGAAAAAATGTGTCCTTTTAAAATCCTGAGGTCTGTGCTTCTGGTTCAAAATGATCCCACTGCTCTGCCACCATGTCATGGCTGATTCCCCACTCTGGCACTTCAAGTGCAGAAGGTGGGGGCCCGCGAGGATTCTAAAAATTAATACTGGCCACTCCAGGCTTGTATTAAACTCCCAAGGTTACAGCTTCTCTCTGAACTTGGATAGATAGATGCTGCCACCACCCAAATGCAAAAAAAAAAACCCTTCTGAGAGCCCAGAAAGGCACACTTGGGAATTCCTTCCTGTGGGGTACCCTCAGGCCCTTTCACCCCCCCTCCCCAGGGAAGAGCTGAGAAAGAAACAAAAGAGATAAACATAATAGCGTCTTCCTAGACATTTCCTGATCTACTTACATATCTGGGGTTTCAAAAGAGTAGTTTCTAGGTATGATCTGATGATTGTCATACCTGGCACAAGCTTTTACAGCCTAGATCCAGCCCTGTCCCTGCTTTCCAGGAGAACAAACACAGACAGACAAAGGGAAAGTTTTTTTCCCAATTTTAAAAAGTTATAGCCTTCCCATGGGCTCTTTTGGTCAGGTGCTCACTCTCTTCCTTTAACCTAGGGACTTTTTAACCCTTTACAGATAAAGCAAGTAGAGAACAGCTACAAACAGGGATTTTATAGCTAAGTGGCTGGCTGGGTGTCCATAAAAGGGAGATACCCCCGCCTTCATTTATCACACGTGCCTAGGGGGCAATGCAGTCGTAAATACTGATACGTTCACTTGAAAAGCCGACCTGGCCGTTCTGAAGTTGGGAGACCTTCCTCAGCCACCAGCCTCTGCCCTTCCCTGAACATGACCGTGAACATGACACTCTTCAACTGAGGGTTTACAATAAAATTGTATGTAAAGCACGGAGGGAAATGTCTCTCCAGATACTCTGGATTAGATAAAACATTAAAAGAAGGCAATAAATCAAAGCTCCAAAACAGTCCCGCTAGCCGCCCAGGAACAACCCTCAACCCTCCCCTGTAACTCTATCAAATAAAGAAGGACCTGTTAGGCTCTGGTGAAGGGGCTGGTCCCCTCTCTTGTACCGGGGAACCAGTCAGGGCCTTTCTGATTAGAAGCCAGGGCAGAGAGCTCTGGAGGACGGCGGATATTGGTTGGGTTAGAGCACATGCAGTGGGAGTATGCCAGCTGCTGCACCACTTCATAGGGCTGCCTGCCCTGCAGGGGCAGCTCCAGGCACCAGCGCAGCAAGCGCAGGGAGTCTTCAGTGGCAATTCAACGGCAGATACGTCGAAGGCACGGGACCGTCAGATCGCCCGCAGAAACGCCGCCAAATCCACGTGACCAGGTCTGAGTGGGGTATAATGAGTTCTATACATGTACTGGAAATATGCCCCCTGAAATATGTTGAGGGGTCAGACTTGATAAACCAGTTTGGCTTAGAGATAGAGAAGAAGTTCCTGTTTGTTTCATGTTCATAGAGCCATAGCCTAATAGCCAAGGCAGGAGGGGAGAAGAAAGTGTACCAGGGCAAGTGCAGGGGTAGGATCTGGTCAAGTGCCCAGCTCTCTCCCAGGTTTGTGGGTGAGAGCTAGGACAGGTCTCTGTTGGATAAAGGACAACGCCCTGCTCCTTACAATCCTCTGTGTCCATGGGAGAGAAGGGATGAATCCCTCCTTGAGAATCTCAGCAGCTTCCTAGGAAGGAGCCAGTGCTCTACTCAGAGGGCCTTCTCCTGGACCTCACAGGGGTCTGATGCTCTCACTCCACAAGCCTGCCTGGGGCCTTGGAGTTAGTGCTCAACATAACCAGGAAGAGCCCTGTTCTCGAGCAACAGTGCCTTCCCTCTATCCCTGAAGATGGAAGGGCCCGAACACTGCCCTGCACTCACTGCTGTGACCACGGATGGCTCTCAGGTAGGAGGACACAATGGAAACGTGGATCATCCAGTCTCTCATTTCCAGGCCTCCCCAGGGCTAAGGTAAAATTCCTGCTCCCCCTGACCATTATGCTCACCTTCAAGATATGCTGGTGATTGTCTTTTGCTGGGGGTTGCTGTCAGCAAGCTCTTCAGCATGGCATCCATGTCTCTGGGCAGGCCTTCTTCAGAACCTGCCAGCGGAGGGAGACCATGGGTCAGGGTTATGGAACCTGGGGCTACACCTGCCAGGCTGACAGCTGGCTCTGCAGTCCTTGCCCAGAGCAGCTCTCTGCAGAGGGCCTGGTGCACAGCAGGTAGGGAACAGCCAAGCTGCTAGGGATGGGAGCTGGGCTTCCTGGCAGAGTCCAGCATCTGCAAGGAAGGGATTCCCCACAGAGGGGCAACATAATCTCCTGCAGAGGGGGAGTCTCCCCCTGACACTTGATTAAATCCTATGGCCTGTTCCCACCTCTGCCCACCCCACCCCCAAATCAGAGCAGCTCCAGCTACAGAAGAGAGGAAAAACCAGAGGCCTTCATGGCCCTTGGGACAGAGGAGTAGGTTGATGATCTACCTGGAGGTGAATTTTGGTCTTCCCCATGCCTATGCTCTAAACGCCCTTCAGGACAGTGCACAGGAACCCACCACGGACTGCTCCACCCTTGTGTTTGTCCCTACTTCAGTCTGCTTCATCTCTGTGCCAACTGTTTCCTCCTTCACCTCCCTGCAGCACCCGACAGGGTGTGTGTGTGGAGGGTCAGCATGGTCCCCTTAAAAGCCCAGTCACCACTTAACAAAGACAAGAAGAACTTGACTCCAGCCAAGCTCATTCTCTGCTCTGCCTCTGCCTCCCCAAGAGGAACACTCCTAACCCACAGCCCCTGCAGCAGCAGATCCTACAGCCAGTTGGAGCCAGCCCGCCTCACCCCTCCTGGTGGTGGGAGGGGAACAGGAGAAAGGACAAAAGAAGGAAGAGATGAAGAGAAAGGAAGGAGGGATGGAGGAAAAGGTAAAATGAAAAGGACAAACCCTAATGTCCCTAGTGATTGTACGGGACAAAATCCCAGGTG
This sequence comes from Chrysemys picta bellii, assembly GCF_011386835.1. Taxonomy (NCBI): domain Eukaryota; kingdom Metazoa; phylum Chordata; order Testudines; family Emydidae; genus Chrysemys; species Chrysemys picta. The sequence goes on from NC_088793.1 coordinate 195,715,073, forward strand.
GGGAATGAAATTCTGCCACCTTCAACTAGTGCTTTCCATGCCTAGAATTCGGCTGGCACCAGATGGATCAGACTGAACAGGTTCCAAACCTCTCAGAGACTCTTACCTTCTAAACAGGGACGTCTGTTTTCTAGTAAAATCAGTAAAAGAAAAGGAGAAAACTCGAAAGAGGCTCCTCCTTGCACGCACGTACGTGAACCCTAATACTCTCCCAGTCCTCAAAGAGAGACCTCAAGAAAGAGACTTGCTGAAGCAAAGCCACAGGGGTCTCTGAGGTTTCCCTGGCCCTGCGCCCCTATCCTGCCTGATGTCAGCATCTCTCTGTGAGGTCACCACCTCCCCACCACCTTTGACCAATAGGCTGAGGTCCTGCAAAAGGCCTTTGTGATGTCACTGCCACACAAACCCCTCCCCTGAAGTGCTAATGTCCTGCTGATGGCCAGACACTTTGAAGGTTTGAGCTACTCTCTGTGGATCACCCCACTCAATGCGTGTTCATTCTAGGAAGCAAGCCGGCTAGACTGTAAAACATCAGAGGCTGCTCCCAATGCTACACTCAGTTTTTTCAAAACTAGTAGACTTGATGGCCAGAAGAGACCTTTAGAGCATCTAATCTGACCCCCTGCATGATCACGGGCTTCCTGTATAGTACAATAGTTACTTTTTGGGCACACACATTCCAGAAAGACATCTAGTCTTCATTCAATGACATCAAGAGACGGAGAATCCACCACTTCCCCTTTTAGTGGGTGCCAGGAGGGCTCCATTTCCCCTTCCACTAGCTCCCCATTTACAGTGAGCCAGAGCAGTACCTGCAGCAGGGAGCGGGAGTTGCTGATGGCCTCAGAGGCACAGCCCCGGCAGTGCCTCAGGAACTTGGCGCAAGTGCCGGATGATGCGGAGCTGGTGCATCGCTTTGGCCGTGACGTCCTCCTGCTCCATGGGAACGAGAACCTGTCAGAGACTCAAACACCCCGAGGAATCAGGGGGAATTAAGAGCACCTGGAACCAGCAGCATTTCCACACAGCACCTGCCCACCACTGAGGGATGGATTCACCTCCTGACCCCCAAAATGGAGTCTTGTTGTCCTTTCTAGTAACCTCCAGTGCCAAACCCCCTCCTTGAAGGGTAAGCTCCTGCCACCTCCGCCTCAGTGCCCTTGACAGCTGATCCACCTCCATACCACAGCTCAAGTTCTCAGAACCCTCTCCTCCCACCCCCACCCAGGTTGGGCAGGGAGGGGCCTCTAGCAGGGCGGGCAGGAGGGATTCTGGCAGCAGTGAAGTGGGTTGCGGGGAGGTTGAGATCTTGCGCCAAGTCATCCCAAACACTAATGCTGAAGCCACAGGATGGCAGCCCTGGTGAATGGGGCAGATCAGCAGCCCCTGCTGACTGAATCCTCCCGTTCTCTCTAGGTGGTGGCTCGGGTGACACGGACACTAGGCCATTGGGAACTGGGTGAGGCCCTCTGGGAGAGGAGAGGCTCGCAGAGGGCACTTAGGGGATTCCTCTGCTCTTCCCAAGAGCAAAAGCACCGTGCCCTGAGAACATAAGTCCGTGATGAGGTAACGCTTGTCATTAATTAGCTTTGCTAAAGAGCTGTCTTGGAGCTGCTCCAGGGACAAGCTGGTTCCCTCCTGTTCATGGAGGTGAGTTGATCTCCCTTCCCAGTAGCACCTGCTCTCGCTCTCATTCCCCACCAGGCTCCTTGCGCCAGGCCAGCGAATGGCGATAGGATGGGAATGAGGCCTGGGCCTGTGACGAAGTGGGACTGTTCTTCATGTTTCCTCTGAATATTGTTGGGGTGCCTCAGTTTCCCCTATGCATTTCTTAAGTGTCTAGGAGGTGGGGAAAGGCCCGTGTGCATAAATCACTGACACTCTGTCTCCCTGGCAACAAATGGCCAGGGTCCCTTCCCGCCCTGCAAGGAAATAGCTAAAGGTGAACAAAGAGATCAGGTGACCTCCTGGCCTGGGAAAGAGACAAAGCCGAGAGAGGGAGGAGCTAGAGGGGGTTTCAGAGTTGGAGCTACCTGGGGACTAGGAGTGGGGGCAGACGTGGGTGTCCGGCTCTCTGAACCCCATAATGGACCCGGCCGAGGGGTCCCGTTGACCGCTGTACCTACAAGCCCTGTTTTAGACCATGTTCCTGTCATCTAATAAATCTCTGTTTTATTGGCTGACTGCGAAGTGGGGGGTGCAGAACCCTTTGGCTTCCCCAGGACCCCGCCTGGGCGGACTCGCTGTGGGAAGCGCACAGAGGGGCATATGCTGAATGCTCCCAGGAGAGACCCAGGAGGTGAAGCCATGTGAGCTTCTTGCCCTGAAGACAGTCTGCTCCAAGGAAGAGGAGGCTCCCCAAAGTCCTTACTGGCTTTGTGGGGAACAGTTCCAGAGCATCACCCTGGGACTCCATGACAGGGCCCCCCCCAATCTCCTGAGTCTAATGCAGCTGCTTACCTTGTCCCCCATCAGCTCTTGGGCTTCCCCCAGAAGGGAGAAGGCCAGGACCAGCCCTGATTGGCTGACACAGAGCAGGGGGTTGTGGATGGCCAGCACTGCCGTCCGTAGGAAGAGTCTTCTCTGCCCTTCCGAGAAGAACTTTCCGAAGACCTAAAACCAACAGCATGTGAGGCATTAGCAGATTGCCCAGAGCCAGGCTCCAACTCCTGGGGCTAGAATGGCATCTCCATCTATTGGCCCCTGGAGGCAGCCACTGCCAGGGACCCAGCAACCCCAACTCCCTGAGCTGTCTCATGCCCTGGCAGAGTGTCCTTACCTCCCCCACCCTGGCTGTGTTCCTGTAGCCCAGGAGCCTGCTGTCCTGGTGCCAGTCCCAGCACCACAGGTCTTCGGCCTCATGGATGCTCAGCCCTGGGAAAGAGAGAGACACACACACACATTTGTCATTCTGGTTGCAGTGCTTGTGTCCTTCCAATCCCATTGGTGGCTGCACAGTGGGCAGAGTCCTCGCTGCATGCCTGGCCCAACAGAATTGCAGGGGAGGGGTGTAGAACAGAGAAAGAGACAGACAGAGACTCATCCTCCAGCCGGGGTCAGTCTGAGAGAAATTGGCTGGGGTCCCAGTCTCACTCTTCTATCGGGTGCCATTTCCCAGCTGGGTTCCCTCTGGTGCAGCAGCAGCTGGTAGAGCCGGTAAACCCCCTCCCTGGCCTGCCAGCAGATGTCCTTGGCTGGGTCACTGATCAACAGAGCCAGCTGTGCCACGTGGTGACCCATCCTGGGGAATTCTGATGAGTTCTAATGGAAGGGAGAGGGAGAGGGGACTCCATCAGCATTTTCCTGCCAGCTCCCAGTGCCCCGTGGGCCAGGACTCTCTTTTTCCCCTCAGCCCCTCTGCAGGAGATGCTAGAGGATAGAAGCTAGAGCTAGACCCTTAATTTCCTCTGTCCCCAAGGGAGCCTGGAGAACAGGGATATGGGCAGGGCCCTCCATGAGGACTTGCTTCCCCAGCTGCTCCAGGATGACAGGAAGGCATGAACCTGGAGCATGGTCCCCTTAAAAGCCCAGTCACCAATTAACCAGGACAAGAAGAACTTGACTCCAGCCAAGCTCATTCTCTGCTCTGCCTCTGCCTCCCCAAGAGGAACACTCCTAACCCACAGCCCCTGCAGCAGCAGATCCTACAGCCAGTTGGAGCCAGCCCGCCTCACCCCTCCTGGTGGTGGGAGGGAAACAGGAGAAAGGACAAAAGAAGGAAGAGATGAAGAGAAAGGAAGGAGGGATGGAGGAAAAGGTAAAACGGAAAGGAAAAACCCTAATGTCCCCAGTGATTGTATGGGAGAAAATCCCAGGTGGGGAATAAAATTCTGCCACCTTCAACCAGTGCTTTCCATGCCTAGAATTCAGCTGGCACCATGTGGATCAGACTGAACAGGTTCCAAACCTCGGAAACTCTTACCTTCTAAACAGGGACGTCTGTTTTCTAGTAAAATCAGTAAAAGGAAAGCAGAAAGCTCAAAAGAGGCTCCTCCTCGCACTCACGTACGTGAACCCTAATACTCTCTCAGTCCTCAAAGAGAGACCTCGAGAAGGAGACTTGCTGAAGCAAAGCCACAGGGGTCTCTGAGGTTTCCCTGGCCCTGCGCCCCTATCCTGCCTGGCTGATGTCAGCATCTCTCTGTGAGGTCACCACCTCCCCACCACCTTTGACCAATAGGCTGAGGTCCTGCAAAAGGCCTTTGTGATGTCACTGCCACACATACCCCTCCCCTGAAGTGCGAATGTCCTGCTGCTGGCCAGACACTTTGAAGGTTTGAGCTACTCCCTGTGGATCACCCCACTCAATGCGTGTTCATTCTAGGAAGCAAGCCGGCTAGACTGTAAAACATCAGAGGCTGCTCCCAATGCTACACTCAGTTTTTCCAAAACTAGTAGACTTGATGGCCAGAAGAGACCTTTAGAGCATCTAATCTAACCCCCTGCATGATCACCGATTCAAACGCCCCAAGGAATCAGGGGGAATTGAGAGCACCTGGAACCAGCAGCATTTCCACACAGCACCTGCCCACCACTGAGGGATGGATTCACCTCCTGACTCCCAGAATGGAGTCTTGTTGTCCTTTCTAGTAACCTCCAGTGCCAAACCCCCTCCTTGAAGGGTGAGCTCCTGCCACCTCCGCCTCAGTGCCCTTGACAGCTGATCCACCTCCATACCACAGCTCAAGTTCTCAGAACCCTCTCCTCCCACCCCCACCCAGGTTGGGCAGGGAGGGGACTCTAGCAGGGGTGGGCAGGAGGGATTCTGGCAGCAGTGAAGTGGGTTGCGGGGAGGTCGAGATCTTGCCCCAAATCATCCTAGACACTAATGCTGAAGCTACAGGATGGCAGCCTTGGTTAACGGGGCATCCATCCCTCAGTGGTGGGCAGGTGCTGTGTGGAAATGCTGCTGGTTCCAGGTGCTCTTAATTCCCCCTGATTCCTCAGGGCATTTGAGTCTCTGACAGGTTCTCGTCCCCATGCAGCAGGAGGACATCACGGCCAAAGAGATGCACCAGCTCCGCATCATCCGGCACTTGCGCCAAGTTCCTGAGGCACTGCAGGCGCTGTGCCTCTGAGTCCATCAGCAACTCCCGCTCCCTGCTGCAGGTACTGCTCTGGCTCACTGTAAACGGGGAGCTAATGGAAGGCTAATGGAGCCCCCTGGCACTCGCTAAAAGGGAAAGTGGTGTGTTTTCCATCTCTTGATGTTATTGCATGAAGACTAGATGCCTTTCTGGAATGTGTGTGCCCGAAAAGTAACTATTGTACTATACAGGAAGCCCGTGATCATGTAGGGGGTTAGATTAGATGCTCTAAAGGTCTCTTCTGGCCATCAAGTCTACTAGTTTTGGAAAAACTGAGTGTAGCATTGGGAGCAGCCTCTGATGTTTTACTGTCTAGCCGGCTTGCTTCCTAGAATGAACACGCATTGAGTGGGGTGTTCCACAGAGAGTAGCTCTCTCAAGGCTGCTTCCCCACTCTGAACTTTAGGGTACAAATGTGGGGGCCTGCATTAAAACTTCTAAGCTTAACTACCAGCTTAGATCTGGTCCACTGCCAAGATGCTAATTCCCTTCCCTGGGTAGCCTTGAGAGACTCTTCACCAATTCCCTGGTGATTACAGATCCAAACCCCTTGGATCTTAAAACAAGGAGAAATTAACCATCCCCCTCCTTTCTCCCACCAACTACTGGTGGATCAAGATCCAACCCCCTTGGATCTAACAACAAGGAAATATCAATCAGGTTCTTAAAAAGAAGGCTTTTAATTAAAGAAAAAGGTAAAAATCATCTCTGTAAAATCAGGATGGAAAATAACTTTACAGGGTAATCAAACTTAAAGAGTCCAGAGGAATCCCCTCTAGCCTTAGGTTCAAAGTTACAGCAAACAGAGATAAACACTCTAGCAAAAAGGTACATTTACAAGTTGAGAAAACAAAGATAAAAACTAACACGCCTTGCCTAGCTGTTTACTTACAAGTTGGAAATATGAGAGACTTGTTCAGAAAGATTTGGAGAACCTGGATTGATGTCAGGTCCCTCTCAGTCCCAAGAGAGAACAACCTCCAAAAACAAAGAGCACAAACAAAAGCCTTCCCCCCACCAAGATTTGAAAGTCTCTTGTCCCCTTATTGTTCCTTTGGGACAGGTGTCAGCCAGGTTACCTGAGCTTCTTAACCCTTTACAGGTAAAAAGATTTTGGAGTCTCTGGCCAGGAGGGATTTTATACTACTGTACACAAGAGGGCTGTTACCCTTCCCTTTATAGTTATGACAAGCTCAAACCTTCAAAGTGTCTGGCCAGCAGCAGGACATTAGCACTTCAGGGGAGGGGTGTGTGTGGCAGTGATATCACAAAGGCCTTTTTCAGGACCTCAGCCTATTGGTCAAAGGTGGTGGGGAGGTGGTGACCTCACAGAGAGATGCTGACATCAGCCAGGCAGGATAGGGGCGCAGGGCCAGGGAAACCTCAGAGACCCCTGTGGCTTTGCTTCAGCAAGTCTCTTTCTGGAGGTCTCTCTTTGAGGACTGGGAGAGTATTAGGGTTCACGTACGTGCGTGTGAGGAGGAGCCTCTTTCGAGTTTTCTCCTTTCTTTTTACTGGTTTTACTAGAAAACAGACGTCCCTGTTTACAAGGTAAGAGCCTCTGAGAGGTTTGGAACCTGTTCAGTCTGATCCACCTGGTGCCAGCCAAATTCTAGGCATGGAAAGCACTAGTTGAAGGTGGCAGAATTTTATTCCCCACCTGGGATTTTCTCCCATACAATCACTGGGGACATTAGGGTTTGTCCTTTTCGTTTTACCTTTTCCTCCATCCCTCCTTCCTTTCTCTTCATCTCTTCCTTCTTTTGTCCTTTCTCCTGTTTCCCTCCCAACACCAGAATGAGCTTGGCTGGAGTCAAGTTCTTCTTGTCCTGGTTAATTGGTGACTGGGCTTTTAAGGGGACCATGCTCCAGGTTCATGCCTTCCTGTCATCCTGGAGCAGCTGGGGAAGCAAGTCCTCATGGAGGGCCCTGCCCATATCCCTGTTCTCCAGGCTCCCTTGGGGACAGAGGAAATTAAGGGTCTAGCTCTAGCTTCTATGCTCTAGCATCTCCTGCAGAGGGGCTGAGGGGAAAAAGAGAGTCCTGGCCCACTGGGGACTGGGAGCTGGCAGGAAAATGCTGATGGAGTCCCCTCTCCCTCTCCCTTCCATTAGAACTCATCAGAATTCCCCAGGATGGGTCACCACGTGGCACAGCTGGCTCTGTTGATCAGTGACCCAGCCCAGGACATCAGCCGGCAGGCCAGGGATGGGGTTTACCGGCTCTACCAGCTGCTGCTGCACCAGAGGGGTAAGGAACCCAGCTGGGAAATGGCACCCGATAGAAGAGTGAGACTGGGACCCCAGCCAATTTCTCTCAGACTGACCCGGGCTGGAGGATGAGTCTCTGACTGTCTCTTTCTCTGTTCTACACCCCACCCCTGCAATTCTGTTGGGCCAGGCACGCAGCGAGGACTCTGCCCACTGTGCAGCCTACAATGGGATTGGAAGGACACAAGCACTGCAACCAGAATGACAAATGTGTGTGTGTGTCTCTCTTTCCCAGGGTTGAGCATCCATGAGGCCGAAGACCTGTGGTGCTGGGACTGGCACCAGGACAGCAGGCTCCTGGGCTACAGGAACACAGCCAGGGTGGGGGAGGTAAGGACACTCTGCCAGGGCATGAGACAGCTCAGGGAGTGGGGGTGGCTGGGTCCCCTGCAGTGGCTGCCTCCAGGGGCCACTAGATGGAGATGCCATTCTAGCCCCAGGAGTTGGAGCCTGGCTCTGGGCAATCTGCTAATGCCTCACATGCTGTTGGTTTTAGGTCTTCGGAAAGCTCTTCTTGGAAGGGCAGAGAAGACTCTTCCTCCGGACGGCAGTGCTGGCCATCCACAACCCCCTGCTGCGTGTCCAGGGGCGGCTCTAGGCACCAGCAAAGGAAGCACGTGCTTGGGGCAGCCCATTTGCAGGAGCAGCAGGGATCCAGCATGGGAGCTGAGAACCAACAGGGGCCCCTGGGAGCTGTAGTTCGTTGGTTAGCTCCCTGCCTATAGAGCCAGCCCTGGAGCAGGGAAAGAACTACATTTCCCAGCATTCCCTTGGCCACTACCAACAGGAAAGAGGGGGAGGGAGTGAGGAAGCTGAGAACTCATGCTGTAGCCTGCTGTGAATGGAGAGCTGTGCTGTGAGTAGGGATTCCATATTTTAACATTCAAAAAATAGGACACTCCACGGGGAGGGAGGGTAGCCCCACCCTGCCCCTATCCCTATCCTCCGACTGCCCCCCACAGAAACCCCAACCCATCCAACCCCCCTGCTCCCTGTCCCCTGATCACCCCCTCCCGGGACCACTGCCCCAACTGCCCCGCAGGCCTCCACCCCCTATCTAAGCCCCACTGGTCCTTGTACCCAACTTCCCCCTTCCTGAGACCCCCCCCAACTTCCCCTCTAGGACCCCACCCCCTACCTGTCCCCTGACAACCCCCTGGGACTCCCATGACTATCCAACTGCTGCCTGTCCCCTAACTGCCCCCCCAGCCCCCTGAGCCATCTAACCCCCCCCTTCTCCCTGCCCCTGACTGCCCCCTCGAACCTCCGCCCCATCCAACCCCCCCTGCTCCCTGTCCCTTTACTGCCCCCCCTGGAACCCGCTACTCCTTCTCCAACCCCCGAACCCCCTTACCGTGCCACTCCGAGCAGGGTGGCTTCGTGCAGCGGCAGACACGCTGCTGCATACATGCTGCCGTGCTCCCCTGCAGAGCCACAGGCTCCCCACCCCCCCCCCCCGCCCAGCACCTGCCTTTCAGATTTGAACACCTCAAAATTCAGGAGTGCTCAAGCTCAGTTTGGGCAGCTGTTACTTCATTTCTCCCAAATCAAATATACTGATCCACTGTAACTTTCTGTAGAAAAAGTAGGATAAAATTGAGCAAGAAATGCTTCTCAGTGGTTATTAGGACTGGAATTGCTATTTTCAACAGCCATTGCCTTTTGTTTGTTTGTTTGTTTGTTTAAAAGGAAGACAGCGATATTGCACTGGGAAATTCCCCCTAGAAAGAAAGAGTTGAACAAAAGCATAATAAAGGCACCTCAACTTTTCCTCATTTATGTAGGACAGTCTTATAATATGCATCCAGATATCCTCCAATTACACAAGCTGAAAATTGATCCACTTTACTGCAGTTCTGTAACCATGTGGGAACCAATCCTGTCTGTGTTCTGTGCACATCTAAAATTCCTGCTGAATGACCTGCCGTGGGAACGTGTTACCAGTGACCCAGGTCTGCGGCGGAAGGAGGGTGCAGGTGGAGTGGGTGATCCCAGGGCTGGGGCAGCAGGAGGTGTGTGTGTGTGTGGGTGGGGCAATGGTGGGGGGATAGGGGGAATCCAGAGCTGGGGCAGCAGGGTGTGTGTGTGGGAGAGCCGAGGGCTGGGGCAGCAAGGGGGTGCGGGTGAGGGAAGTGAGAGCCCAGGGCTGGGGCGGCAGGGGGGTGTGGGTCAGGGGGGTGAGAGCCCAGGGCTGGGGTGGGAGAGGCGGGGTGGTGAGGAGCCCAGGGCTGGGATGGGGGGCAGCCAAAATTTTTTTTGCTTGGGGCGGCAAAAAACCTAGAGCCGGCCCTGAGCATAGAGTCACGGTCCATGTAGGGAGGTCGACACAGTGATAATGTAGACACTGTGTTAATTATGTTGACCATTATGGGCCTTCAGGAACTGTCCCACAGTGCCACGCACTGACTGTTCTGGTCACCACTGTGAACTCCACTGGACAGATAGACAAGAAGCCATCCCTCCCCTTTAAAGCCCCCCACATTTTTGAAATTCCTTTTCCTGTTTGGTTGGCTTGGTGATCACACCTAGCAGCTGTCCATTGTTGAGTGTAACTGTCTGCTACGTGTTCCAGATGCACTCCTGCCTGGAGTGCACAGGAGGTGTTGGATCTCCTGGGTCTGTGGGGAGAAGTCGTCGTGCAGGTACAGCTCTGATCCAGCTGTCGAAATGTGGCCATCTATGAGCAGATTGCTCAGGGGGTTTCAGGAGAAGGGCTACAACAGGGCCGAACAGCAGTGCCACGTGAAAGCCAAGGAGCTACAGCAGGTATGTCAGGGCGGCCAAAAATCTATCTGGTTCTGAGCTGCAGACCTCTTGCTGAACTCTTTTTTTACAAAGAGCTGCAAGCCATCCTTGGCAGCGACCTCCCAGAGCACAGTGGATACTTCCATGGAGCCCAAGTCGCAGGCTCCTGCCCTGAACAGCAAGGAGGTGGATGACGAGGAGGAGTATGGGGGACAGGCCACCAGTGGTTCCAGCTGTGCATCAAGCCAGGACAGGTTTTTGACTCCAACACCATCCTGCCAATCCTGAGAGTCGAGCATGGGTGAGCCTGATACATGGGAAGGAACCTCTGGTAAGGATGCAGTTTGCTTTGAAATTAGAGGAATGGACCCGCCCCCCCCAAAAGTAACAGAACAGACGTTGAGTTGCTATTTTTTACTTGTGCTAGGAGAGGTAGTGGAACAACCATGAGAGGTAGAGTTGCTATCTGCTTTTCATTCCTGTTATTGTCTTGTACCTTGCTGTTCTCTGGATCTTCTCCACTACCCTGGGCACAGTAGCACCACTTCCCCCTGCCTCCCCACCCTGAATCCCACGGCTTTCTCCTTTGCCCAGACCCTGAGTAGAAAAATCCCAATATAGTGGGAGGCAGGGAAGTGTGATTGCTGTGTCTGGGGCTCCAGCCCCACCTCCTTTTCCCCAACTCCTCCCTTCACTACCTCTGGCCCAGGATCCTCTCGCTGCTACAGGAACATACGTTGAAGGCAGGGCTCAGGGACAGGGCAGGTGTATGTCCTTATCAGCAAGGCCTTCACACACAGCTCTGTCCAGCTCCGAAAATCACTGGTTCGAGGGAGCTTCTCACGTCATCGTGACAGCTCCTCCTATAGGTGCCAGAATCCTGTGACTCGTGATCAGTTTGCAAGAGTTGACAACCCTGCCTTTCCCTGGCAACTGGGAGGGGACTCCCCTTCCCCCTCCTCACTTCCCCCAAGTGGGAGGCAGCTGCCATCTAATCTCTCTATATCCCACTCCCCATCTCTGTGCTCTGCACCATCCTCAGCTTGCCTGCTTTCCCTCACTCTCCCCTGTCAGTGTCTCTGCTCCTCACAGTCCCTGTGTCCCGTCCAGCCCCCTGAAGCATAGTGTGGCAGCCTCGGGGGCTGGCTGGGGGCTGGCTTCAGTCTCATTGAAACCAGTGGGAGGTGGCAGCCAGCTTTATTAAGGGCAGCCTTACTTCCACATGCAGTTAGATTATAGGGAAATGATGGCAATCTTGCTGGTTCCAGCCCCATTCACAGTACTAGGAGGCCATGGCCATTTTGAATAAGGGAAAATTCATGAGCTGGTGGCTTTCATTTCATGAGACAGGGTTAAAAAATCCAAAATCACTAGAGGCGCAATAAAATCGTGAGAGTTGGCAACACTGGGGGAGAGACTTGGAGGAGAACCCACGTGCAGGAGGGGGAATCATAAACTCCTTAGAGGACTCTGGCCTAAGCCTAAAGAATCCTTAAAAATGGTAAGGAAACTAAGTCAGGGTAATGCATACAGGTGTTTCTTATTTTACCTAGATGCATGTATTTTTCATGCTAAGTAAAGAGTAATTGTGTTTAGGAACCCTTACAAAGTCTGGCTGTCTGTCTGCTTCACTATCGTGTGTCCCTGGAGAGGTGAACTGTAAACCCAAAGTTCCCACATGATTGGAGTTCTGGGTAGGGTTTTCTTATGCTATTGGGGTGTCTATGGAGGGGGAGTCTAGGGCAGCTGGATTCTGTGATCCCATTTCCATTAAAGGGTGACACACAGAGCGCCCTTGCCCATGAATTATGACAGAGAAGCTAAGAAAAGAGTCAGTGATGTAGCTTACTCAGAAGCAAGAGAGGCTTTGAGCACATGGGGCTAGATAGATTATTTATCATTACCCTTTATTTCCATTGCTTCAGCCAGTTTTCCATCCATGTGGTATTGTTCATAAGTTAATTAATTGTCAATGGCACACTAAGTTCATTAACTAATTGCCTGCATGTTATAGGATATTTATCCGTGGTTCTACCTGGATTTACATGTTCAGATTTTCCAAGTATTCACTTACCTGCTCTTTAGCAATAGAGTCGAAGGATTTCCTTAAAAAAACCCAAATTTCCCAAATATCTTTAAAAAAACATGTTTTTTTCCTTAATCCTCTAATTATCTTATTTTGTTGTTCTGATCCCTGTAAGCCTTAAATGACTTTATTGCTTGCTTATGTCTCTTAAAGTGTATAAGGGGAGAAGAGGGGGAGAGAGAAAGTGGGTAGGGGTCCTTTTGTTCATCAGGATATCATTGCTCCAAGCACAGATCAGACCATAATCTGTTGTAAATTTATAGAGAGAGGGAAACACCAGACGACATAACAATTATAGAACTAGCTAATTCATTAATACACAATACAGGATCCTCACAGAAATGTTTGCAACTGGATTAGATAGGAATTTACCATCAATTATTCATCCTCACCAAGCAGACATTATCTTGCTATGATATCAGGAAACTGCTGAATTTCCTGTGGGCGTGGGAGACAGGGAGGTCAAGAGCAAGTTAGCACCTCATGTTTTACTGCCTGCTGCTGCTGTGAAGGCTCTCAACAGGGTCAAATTGCCATTTCTCTGTGGCACTCTCAAAGCATTCTGTTTCAGGGAAAGATTTATTAGCTGGGTAAACATTTTATATCCCTCTCCCCAGTCAGCAGTAATCACAAACAGGCTCTTCTTGGATTCGTTTCCCAATGGTTAAGACTAGACAGTAGACAATGGGCTCTTTGCTAAGCCCGGTGGAAGATAAAGTTAGTGTACATTTCTTTGGGGCCAGGAGAAGAAACAGTGGAGAAGTAACTCTCTGAGGCAAAAGTAAAATTCTTGGGTATTTTACTATTCTTAGCCTTAGAGAATTCATGTATTTTTATTCGATTATTCTTTCTTCTGTAGTAGAAAGACAGAGCCCGATGCATGGGCCTGCTGAAAGACCTGAGGCCTGAACCAAAGTCAGTAAAAGTTGTGCTATGTGCAAAAGGCAGGCACTGTAGATACTTGCCTGCAAGTTCAGTGTCTGGTACATGAACTCGACACTGGTATTGTTAGCATTGCTAAAACACACTGAATATGTAAACAGATTCCAGCAGATTCTGTGGTCCCTTTGGGCAGTTCGATAGAAGTCTGCTGGGCCAACTACCTGGCACAGAGCTGGTACAGCACACAGAGAGAATATACATGCAGCCATCAACTGACAACACTGGTTACCCCGACCGCTCATCTGGTGAGTAGTTGAACTCCTCTTTGTAAGAATTGCAATCTAACATGGCAGGAAACTCCGAGCTAGGGAACCCCTTATTCCCTCCCTCAAAATCTCTGCAGAGTTTGATGAGGCATGGACGCACTGGGTAGCCAGCAAAGGAGATCCTTATGAATTTTAAAAAGATAGTGGGGAAACATGGACTGGAATATGTAAAGCAATGGCAGAGACCAAGGCTTTATAAAGTAATAATAAAAGTAAGAAATGTATAATATTGCAGTTAATGGCCATGGCAATAAGATGATTTAAACAACATACCACACTACTGGCTGGACAAGTAATACAAAGAATTGGAAGAGGCAATCTAGGCTATTGAGCTCTGGAAGGCCCAAGCCCTTTTAGCAGGACAACAGGCAGTCCAGATGCCCTTCCTCTTCTCAGTGTAAGAGTCCAGACCTTCATGTACTGACCCCTCCCTGCCCCCCCCAGAACTATTCTACAATCTCCTCTGCCCACCTCACCTAAGCTACCTCCACTGCTGTCCGCAGCATGCCACCTTGCTCACGTCTCTGGTTTTCAGCGAGTGCCTTCCCTGAGTGTGCTCTGCCAACCCACCTCACTTCTTGGGGTTCCTGACCCAATAGTTAGATGAAGCCCTCACCCACTACATTGATGGGCATCAGGTAAGTACATAGTTGGATCAGAAACCAACCAACAGGAGAGAGGCAGGTAGTGTGGATAGTGCCTAGCAGAAGATCAGGTATGGGATAACAGTCCAGACACATCTTGCCTCCTTGCTGCTGGAAACTTCTTTGATCTCTGACACAGTCTCCTCCAAACTGTACCCTAGATCATCCCTACGTGACATGTCTGGAGGTGGTAAATTGTTTTTAACCATAATCAGATCCATGATCTTATCCCTAAATCTGTTCTCTTAGAGTTAAGACAGTTGAAATAAATCTAATCTCTCTAATGGATTAGATGGAAACATCATTGATTAACATTCCTGGGAGAGACACGTAAAGCTGATCATACCTAAATTAATTTATATTGAGCACTTTTCCTTTGATCTCTGCCATTTTCCTTCAAGGAGCTGCATAAATTGCTTTCTCATTTTATTTGACATAGCTTTCAGTTCTAGCCTTTTGCCATTGTTTTCTGAGGCTTGAGGGAGTAGTGGTAGGTCGAAACGATCTGGCACTGGTCATGTTGTTTAGCATAGTTGAAGAAAATAATGCCTGAAGTAGCAACAGAATAGGCACTGGCTGAAGCAGAAACCCTACAACCTTTAGTTTTACTGAGGTAGGGGAAGTCCTATAAAGATAAATGTTTATCTCCATTCTCTGTAACTCATGGGAAATCTAGAAGGGAACAAATGCAATATAGTGTAGAGTCTTCCAAAGACAGTTTAAAACTAGACATTAATCTTGCTACTTGCATAATTTGGGCCTGTTAAGGTAGCATGTAGGCAAACCATCCAAGGGAAGGATGTTAGAAAAAATGGGCTTGATTTTTCCCAACCAAAAAATGTGTGTTAGTGCTTGTGAAAGGTACTAGTGTACTTGGTCCTTGTAACACCACCACCACCAACTTCCTTGTGATGCTGGTAGACCAGCCAACCTGTGTATGACCTATAACCAGAGGCGGATTAGGGGTTTGTGGGGCCCTGGGCCAGAGCAAGTGGTGGCCCCTCTCCACCCCTTCTGCCTGCAGTCCTCTCCTCTTCCGCCCTCCCTGGGCACTTCTGCCAGGGAAATGGGGTTGTGGCATGGGGGCTTGCTCCATCTGGTGCTCCTGCTGGGAAATGGGGTCGGGGCTGGGAAATGGGGTCGGGCGCAGGAACTTCCCGTAACGGCATAACAAGAGGCATTGCAATTGTATCAAGACAATTCACTCGTATATGAATTTCAAAGAGATGTTCTAGACTAGCAATCATCAATGCATTCATTTGTGGTCATAGAAATCAAGGATACTAAGTGTATTTGTGTTTATTTATATCTTGTTAGAAGTTTAACAATGTAAGCAAATTAGCTTGTAGATGCTAATTCCCTTTCATGTCTTAATTGCCTTACGTTATGTCTGGGAATATGTTCAGTTAACCTTAAGATCAAAGATGTGAGATACGGCAGGAAAACTAATATTATCTACATTGCCTTCAGCTTAACTATCGGTGTTCTAATGAATGACCAGCTGTTGTCTTGTAGTGTAACTAGATTACCTGTGTATGCATAGGAAGTTGAATGTTCACTTCAAAAGTGATGGGTCAGTGTGTGCTCAACAAAGAAGAATCCTCAGTCACATGCTGTGCTCAAAAACTTAACAGCCCACTTCAGCTTTAAATATATCAGAGGGATAAATACAAGGGAGGGAGAGGAATTATTCCAGCTTAGTACTAATGTGGACACAAGAACGAATGGATATAAACTGGCCGTGGGGAAGTTTAGGCTTGAAATTAGACGAAGGTTTCTGACCGTCAGAGGGGTGAAATATTGGAATGGCCTTCCGAGGGAAACGGTGGGGGCGAGGGACCTGTCTGGTTTTAAGATTAAGTTAGACAAGTTTATGGAGGGAATGGTTTAATGGTAAAACATATTAGCTGTGGAATACCAAGCAATGGTAGGCAAACAGTATAATGGTTAACAAGGGTTAGGCTGGAGACTCTTGCCTACATGCTCGGGGTCTTGCTGATCGCCATGTTTGGGGTCGGGAAGGAATTTTCCTCCAGGGTAGATTGGCTGAGGCCCTGGAGGTTTTTCGCCTTCCTCCGCAGCATGGGGCAGGGATCTCTAGCAGGAGGGTTCTCTGCCAATTGAAGTCACTAAGACACAGGATTTGGGGACTTCATCAGCAGAGTCAGGGAAAGGGTGGGGACGGTTTTGTGGCCTGCAGCATGCAGGGGGTCAGATCAGATGATCATAATGGTCCCTTCTGACCTTAAAGTCTATGAGCTATAAAAGAGAAACCTCGGGCCTGATCCTTTCATCTCTAGTCTGCTTAAACTCTGAACAGGGAAAGGGTAAGCCATAGGATGGAGATCTTCCAAATGATTATTTGGAATGCCCTGGAAAATGCATGGAAAGACCCTAACACAATGGTTCTTAAACTTTTATATTGGTGACCCCTTTCACACAGTAAGCCTTTGAGTGTGACCCCCCGCCCAATAAATTAAAAACACTTTTAAAATATTTAACACCATATTATAAATATTATTATAGGTCTAGGTTGGATATTAGGAAACACTTTTTCACTAGGAGGGTGGTGAAGCACGGGAATGGGTTACCTAGGGAGGTGGTGGAATTTCCATTCTTAGAGGTTTTTAAGGCCTGGCTTGACAAAGCCCTGGCTGAGATGATTTAGTTGGGGATTGGTTCTGCTTTGAGCAGCGGGTTGGACTAGATGACCTCCTGAGGTATCTTCCAACCCTAATCTTCTCTGATTCTATGAAATGCTGGAGGCAAAGCGGGCTTTGGGGTGGAGGCTGACAGCTTGTGACCCCCCACGTAATACCTTTGCAACCCCCTGAGGGGTCATGAGAACCCCCTGAGAACCTCTGCTCAAACAGACTTTACACCTAAGCTGCCTGTAGATTCTGACCTGTCAGGATGATTCCAGAGAGACTTTTACAAACTCACTGCTATGATCCTGAGCTATGAACACTGAAAAATCACTTGTATGTATATTGATCTTTTAACCATTTGTAACTCTCTTCTTTCTTTTCCTTATAACAATAAATCTTAGATTTAGTTATCAAGGATTGGCTGGCAGCATGCTATTTGGATAAGATCTGAGATTCATATTGACCTGGGGAGAAGTGTCTGGTCCTTTGGGATTGGTGAACCTTAAATAGGGTGAATCAGGTTTTCAGTAACCTCTCAGTATATTAGACTTGGTTGTCTAGATAGGAGCCAAGGCCTGGAATGCCTAAAGGGGACTGTGTTTGACTTCTTGTTAACCAGTGTGTTACTACAGAAGCTCTTTTATTACTGGCTTGGTGAATCTAATTATAGAATAAACCACCAGTTTTGAGGATCGTCTTCCCTGATTCTTGCAGTCTGCCCTAAGTAAGCATCCTCAGTGTGGTCAATCCAGGCACCCAGTCACACTCCTTAGCAGAAGGCCTGAGATTTGAAAGTGAAATGGTCTAAAGCGTGGCTCTTAGGACTAGATTCCGAAGTTGGGTATCTAGCTCCTTGTTGGATTCATAGCCATGAACCCTCTCTCCTGCAGTTAGATGCCTAAGCTGTTTTAGCAAAAAAATGTCAGTGAAGGATAGGGTTGCCAACCCTCTCGGATTGGCCAGAAGTCTACTGGAATCGGCATCGATCTCCTGGTAACTATTGAAAGCAATCCAGGAGATTTTAATAGGCCGCTAAAAGTCCAGTCGGCAGTGCAGAGGGGCTAAGGCAGGCTCCCTACCCTCCACATGGCTCCCAGAAGCAGCTGGCATGTCCGGCTCCTGGCTGCCCTTGAGCCTAGGAGCCAGAGGGACATGCCAATCACTTCAGGGAGCCTCCTGAGGTAAGCTCCGCCCAGCCAGAGCCCACACTCAACCCCCTGTCCCAGCTCTGAGCCCCCTCCTTCACCTCTTACCCCCTCCCAGAAACTGCACCTCTCACCCCCTCCCACATCCCAACCCCCTGCCCAGCTCTAAGACCTCTCCCATACTTCAAACCTCCTGCCCCAGCCCTGAGCCCCCTCCTGCACTCTGAACCTCGGCCCCAGCCTGGAGCCCCCTCCTACACCCCAGGTGGTTTTGGCTTTGCCACCAAAGTGGCATAGATTTTTCCAGTTTAAGTGGTCTAATGTTTGACATTAAAGTAGTCTGAAATAAGTCACTGGTTTGGGCTTTTCCATCTCCGTGTACTTAAGTGGTCTGGGCTTTGCTATTAAAGTGGTAATTTTTGCCATTCTAACATGGAGTGGATTTTGCCACTTCACTGGTCTATTTTTTAACATTAAAGTGGTCTGACCCATGTCAGGGGCCTGGACTTTGCCACATATGTGCAATAAAGGGGTCTCGGCTTTGCCAATTTAGGTTATCTAAATTTTAATATTAAAGTGGTCTGAGACATCATTTAACTGGTAACTGTTGCCTGCTCTTTAGCAATAAAGTTGAGTTTTTTTAAGTAGGTCACTAAGAGATTTAAACTCTGTCCATAAAGACTAATTATAAAAAGGAGAGCTCAAAGAAGGCAAACATACATTCAGGGCTAATAAAATAGATTTATATGAGAAAAATAATACTATAGGCCTGAAAATAGAGGTTACCAGGTATTAACTTACTAGCTATAATATTTAATTTGGTAGAAATGAAAAGGGCCAGACCACTTGCTGGTCTCTCTCTCTCTGCAAACTTAACACCACCTTGTAAAAAGGAATCAAAATCTGGTAAATAAAAGGACTCATCCTTGGAAAGCCAAGTTTCTTGGACCAAAACTAAATCAAATTGAGATAAATTTTTCCTAAAATCCAAATCCTGGGATTTACTCTTATCAGCATTCCATGAAATCATTCTGATTGAGGTTTTACTGGAAGGAAACCCAGTCTGGCCCAGTTTGTCTAGCTCCCCTTCTAGGGCTGCCATTGAAAAGTTATCATGAAAAACAGCACCATAAGCTTTGTAATTTGGTCTGTTTCTCCCAGACTGTGATCTTCAACCCTCTAAATGACTTGTAGGTCTTGCGCAATAGGTTCTAAAAGTAGGCCATTTCATTTCACCTGAATAACAGGATATAGTCTAACAGGACTTTCTTGGATGACATGTATCAGGGGGTAGCCGTGTTAGTCTGTATCTACAAAAACAACAAGGAGTCTGGTGGCACCTTAAAGACTAACAGATTTATTTGGGCATAAGCTTTCGTGAGTAAAAACCTCACTTCGTTGGATGACATGGTCATTTTGTGGTTAAAAGAACAGTAATTCCTTTTGGTTGTACATTCATTGTATAGGATGGTGTGATGGGGTGTATCAGGCTCTTTGAGGCCCCCTGCTGGAGGCCTTGTGGTCCACCACACCCCACCCCAGAAAAGGAGCAGTGAAGGTGGGTGCTCCAGGCCTGCTAGAAAGGCTGCAGGGAAGCAGCCAATCAGAGCTCAGCAGGCTCAGTTAAAAGGAACTGCAGGGACTGAGCAGGACAGTTCCTGGCTGGGACCCAGGAGTAAGGATGAGTGCTCCTTGCTGGAGTTCAAGAGAAAACGAGAAGATGGGTTCTGGTGCCACTGGCATTTGATAAGGAAGAGGAGGAGTTAAGAACTTCACTCCTGAGGTAAGGGTGAAGAGAACGGGGCTATGTGGGAAGCGGCCCAGGGAATAGCAGCAGCAACTATTAAAGGAAGCAGTATGTGGCTGCTATTTGTCGGCTCCCTGCCTTGCGACTTGGAGTAGTGGGAGGGCCCAGTTACCCCCACTGGCAGGGTGGCCAAAGCCCCGAGAAGGGGACAAGTTTTGTTTAAAAGCCCAAGCACAGGGCTAGAATGTAAAGGGCCCAGGGACAGGACTGAAGACCCTGAAGAGGGTCAACCACTCGAACTTTTTTACGTCCCAGAAGGGAACTGAACTTGGAGTGACCTGACTGGAGCAATAAGAACCGATAAAGCAAACAGTCTCCAGAGAGAAAGCCCTGGAGGCAGTGCTCTATGCCAGGGCAGGCATGGTCTTAAAGCTAGCCCACAAGGGGCTCTGAGGTCTGAGCCCAGAGACTGGGTTAAGGACTTTTACAAGGGCACAGGAACAGGCCCTGTTGGACCTTTCACTCTGGAAGAGTTTTGTTCATCCATTTTAGATTTTGTGTGACTTAGCCAGAGGGGTGAGCTGTTGAAGACCTGACTGACGAGAGCAAAAGCTAACAGGAGTCATTCACAGATGTCCTAGTCACTCACCAGTCTTTAAACTGCACTGCCACTCTCTTGTGAACCTAGATGAGAGAAGCTTTTAAAATTTAGTTTCTGGGTAGTAAAACCTGGCTCGTTTTAGTAATAGATATAAAGGGTGTTGCAAATGGGTCTGTGACTCAACCATTTCCCTAGACACATGTTTAAAAACCAAAACCACCAACGATTAATGCTTAGCATTTCTTGCTCCTAAATCAGAGGTACTTATTAGATTGGTCAGAGAGGAATTAGTAACATATGGACCCTCATAAGGTGGCTTACTCACCTCACAGATACAGGAAGGAATAGTAGGAATGGACTGGGAGTTGGCAGCATCCTTTGGGAATGTACCAAGCTCATTGTTGATGGATCCCACGTCAGGGCTCTGAAGCTGTCCTGGAGCAGAGCGGATGCCAAACACCTTATTCGAATTAGCAGCTAGTAAGGAGGCAGACAAAATGTTTTCCTTAGAATTCTTGGACTCAAGTCAAACTTGCCATAACCTTCTCCAATTTAACCTTAACATCAAAGAAAGATTCTTTGATTTGTGAAACATCATATCTATTAACTTTCCCTGTAGACTGACAATACTCTCAACAGGGAATAGGCTCTGCTAACAATCCTGGGGAAAGAGCAATATTAACTTCCTGTGTTCGGATCAAAGGGATCCAACACTCTTGGGGAAGGTATTAAAGGGAGGAAAGCACAAAGTGATGGCACTATCAGCAAGTAAACTCTCAGACTTTAAGGCCAGAAAGGATGATCATGATTTTCTAGTCTTACCTCCTGCCCATTGCAGGCCACAGAACCTCACCTATCCATTCCTGTAATGGACCTCTAACTTCTGGCTGAGTTACTGAGGTCCTCAAAGCATGATATAAAGACTGCAAGTTACAGAGAATCCACTGTTTACACTAGTTTAAACCTGCAAGTGACCTGGCTGCAGAGGAAGGCAGAAACCCCCTCAGGGTCACTGCCAATCTGCCCTGGAGAAAATTACTTCCTGAGCCTAAATATGTCAATGAGTGAGACCCTGAGCATGTGGGCAAGACCCAGCAGCCAACCACCTGGGAAAGAACTCCGTAGTAACTCAGAACCCTCCATCTAGCATCCCATCACTGGCCATTGGAGATATTTATATTAGCAGTCGCAGAAGGGCTACATGCCATTGGGCAGTCTCATCATACCATACCCCCATAAACTTATTACGCTCATTTGAAGCCAGTTAGGGTTTTTGCCCCCCACTGCTCCCCTGGAAGGCTGTTCCAGAACTTCACTCCTTAGGCTTGAAGTTAGACAAAACTTGTTGATGGCCAGTTTATATCCATTTGTTCTTGTGTTGCTTAACTTAAATAACTCCTCCCCCTCCATGGTATGTATCCCTCTGATGTATTTATAGCGAGAAATTGTATCCTCCCCTGAGCCTTCTTTTGGTTAGGCTAAACAAGCAAACTCTTTGTCTCCTCTCATAAGGTAGGTTTTCCATTCCTCTTATCACTCTAATAACCCTTCTCTGCACCTGTTCCAGTTTGAATTAATCTTTCTGAAATGTGGGAGACCAGAATTGCACACAGTATTCCAAATGAGGTCTCACCAGTGTCTTCTGTAATGGTACTAACACTTCCCGGTCTCTACTGGAAATACCTTGCCTGATGCATCTTAGAACTGCATTAGCCTTTTTTTATAGCCACATCACACTGGCGGCTCATACCTGTGATCACATTGGCCATCAACCTGTGATCAACCAACACACCCAGGTCTTTCTCCTCTGTCACTTCCAACTGATAAATCCCCAGTTTATAGCAAAAATTCTTATTGATAGTCCCTAAGTGCATGACCTTGCCCTAGTACATTTCATCCCATTTGTATTACTCCAGTATTCAATGTCATCTAAATCATCTCATATGATATCCCAGTCCTCTTCTCTATTGTTATGTAACAGGGTGCTGGCCTAAAAGGCACTGAACCAGCCCCTGTTAGCTCAGAACCTGCTAGCATAGCTCCCATAAAGGGGAACTGACTGGAGCTGGCAGGGTGTGGCTCATTAAAGGAGCCTGAGAACAATCACCTGTGAGCCTGCTGAGAGGAAGGGCTATAAAGCTAGCAGGAAGGGAGGGGGGGCCTGTTGCTCCCAGCTAGCTGTAAGAGCAAGCTGTTCCCTAAGGGGCTACCTGACTGATATTGAACTGTATATACGTGGTGGGAAAATACAGGGAAATAAAAGGGCACTGGTGTGTGAAAGAGCGGTCTCCAGCAAATTAGTACTGCGAGCAACGAAGCGCTCATCTACATGGTAATACAATTTGTGGATGACACAAAGTTGGGAGGTATTAGCACATTCTCGCTTTTTGTGTCAAGGTCAATAATAATGTTAAATGAGATAGGGCCCAAGACTTACCCCTAAGGAGGTTATAATCAGTAACCTCCCTGCAGCTGACAGTTCACCTTTCAGTATGACCTGTTGTAGTCTTCCCTTTAACCAGTTCCTTATCCGCCTTTCAATTCTCATATTAATCTCCCTTCTCCAATTTAACCAATAATTTCCCATGTGGAACGGTGTCAAATTGCCTCACTGCCATGGGATTGGAGGAGGAGATGCCACAGAAAGTGTCCATCTCCTTTCTTACCCCTTGGCACAACGTGGAGTCCTCCTTCCATGGAGCTACAGTGGAAGTCATCTTTTGTGTCAGACAAGAGGTGAGACTACCCTCAGACCTGTTGTCCTGAATAATTGCAGGGTTCTCCCACCCACCCTGTGAAAGGGCCCCAATAGCTTTAACTTAAAACGCTTCAGAAAGTCCCGTTACCTACTTGTGGGGCATATCCATTATCTACCTTGGCTATATGACTGCTTGGCTACACAAATGCTTTACAAACATTAGTGGAGCATAAATCTGCACAAGCTGTCTCTTATTATGTTAGCAGTCCTCATGTGCTATACATTTTCAACCCATCATTGGCTACTTGCCATTGTGCTGCATGATTTACATTATGCTGATTGTCAACCTGAGAGTTCCCTGGCTAGTTTTTAAATGATCAGTTTGAATTCTGGAGCCTGCATTTCTTTTAAGTCCCCCGGAACCTCCCTCAGCAAGCTTTTCCATGACGTCCGCTCTCGACTGAAAAATGTCCTTCTGGTCTTAAGTTTTAATTAATTGGTGAGATTTTTTTGGCTTGGGTTCTTCTTCACTCGAGTACCTCCCTCCATCCGATTAACTGCAGTCACAGTTGAGATGCAGCCAAATATCTACTGGCATGTGTTTGCTGTCTCCTTTAGAGGCATAATAAGGGATTATTCACTTACTACTTGAGTAATTTTACCATACTCTTTCATCTTGTTTTTACGGTCAGGTAGCAGTGTTTCAGCTTCCCTTGCCTGAACTCTACACTAGAAAAAAATAATTCTGTTGCTGTCTCTTGGTATGAAATAACGATGTGACTTTAGGTATAACATCGCTGGAAGGAGCTCGATGGCTTTGTATTCCCTTGGCAATCTGGGGTCCCAGTCCTAGTAAATTCAGTATTCCTCCACACTATTCAATTGATGGTTCTGTTCTGAGCTCTGTTAGAGAGATGTATGCAAAGTGGCTTTGACAAGGGGAGCTGGGTTTTATACCATTCAAAATATATGTTATATGAGCAAAAGGTTGGTGTTCATGGCTCACAGTCCTCCATGAGGGAGGTTGGGGAAGGTTCCAGATTAAGAGAAGGAGGAGAAAGAGGTTCCCTTGGACTGAGCGGCTTCTTTAGCTCAATGCTTGTATCACACGAAAAGCTAGAAACCTCTGGTTATAATCAGGCTCTGGCTTCTCTTAGCATTTGTTGAATCAAATGCCTGTGAACCTTGGTCCACGAGGGAGTGTGTACATGTGAAACCTTCAGGGAAAGCCAATCTCATAAGGAAATGAGAGTGCACCTATCTTTAAAAAAAATAGCCTTGCAATTGGACTTTCCTGTTTATGTTGCAGCATCTGAAAAGGTGACCAGCAAATGTATGAAACAAGACAACAAATGCCCACACATAATTAAGAGCCAGAATAGAATACCTTTGCTCTCACTAAGTAGTGCCTTGCAATACGTGTAGTTCCACTGAAGTCAATGGGAGCATCTGAGAAGTCAAGTACTACACAAGGTAACTGAGGGTGGCAGAAGGTGACCCTGCGGGAAGAGTGTCACTCGGCAACCTATTTGTCATTGTTTCATAGAGTTCACGGCCTGAAGGGACCATTAGATCATCTAGTCTGACTGCCTTCATATCACAGGCTGTTAAATTTAACAGATTAAGCCCCCAATCTTTAGTTAGATTAAAGCATTTCAGTCCTCAGGAGACTAAACTGTTTTGAGCCACAGGAAAACCGGAGAGATCAAGGTGCCACCCATGCCTGAGGCCTCTGCAAGGGCAGGGAATTAAGTAGGTGAGAGATCCCCAGAATATCCCAACAGATGATCCAGGAACCTTTTGTGGGTTAAGCTCCACCCCAGATTGTTCTCAGCAGGGCACCCCTTTCTGCTTATGCATTCTCTGCTGGTGATGTCAGTCCAGGAATGCTTGTGGAGACATGAGGCAGCCGCTAGGGAGGGTAAGGTAAATTCTGATATATTGGGTGCTATTAAAAAGTGGAATCTTACTGCACTGCGGTCAGGGCCGGCTCCAGGCACCAGCTTCTCAAGCAGGTACTTGGGGCAGCCGCTTCGGAGAGGGGCAGCACGTCCAGGTATTCGGTGGCAATTCGGTGGACGGTCCCTCACTCCGCCTGGGAGTGAAGGACCTCTCGCCGAATTGTCGCCGCAGATCGCGGTTGCGGCTTTTGTTTGTTTGTTTGTTTTTTCATTTTGGCTGCTTGGGGCAGCCAAAACCCTGGAGCCGGCCCTAACTGCGGTATTTATTATAACTGCAATGATTGCCGTGTTCTCTGTCTTTACAGTGGGAAATACCTCAACTGCCCAAATAAATTTGACTTCTGCAGGTGCAGAGAGTCCAATGTTTAAAGCTGCCCATGGTGGTTTCCCAATATTGCGCATTTTAGAAAGTTGTGAATAGTTTTGCTTCATGTATCCCCCAGGCTATAAATGAAGAACGTGTAACATTTTAAAGTGTGCAATATAGCAGGAAAAGGGGATTTCACTCCATGAGCCAGCAGTTCACACTTAGAACAAAACAAGAACTCTTTTCACCTGGAAAAATTCCCATTGAGGGAATGTTAGACAGCTGTGGACAAAGAGAAAAGTTCTCTCCCGTTGTAAATGAGCACAGCACTGGAATTCTGCCCATTTATACCAGCAGAGAATTTGGTCCAAAGCCCTTCAGGGCCAAATTTCTGCCACCCTCCCCTA
Organism: Chrysemys picta bellii; assembly: GCF_011386835.1. Taxonomy (NCBI): domain Eukaryota; kingdom Metazoa; phylum Chordata; order Testudines; family Emydidae; genus Chrysemys; species Chrysemys picta. The sequence goes on from NC_088793.1 coordinate 195,740,627, forward strand.
TACTGTGAAAGCCCTTGCTCTGTGAGTAATATCACCTAACACTTATATTGGACATGTCATCTGTAGATTTCAGAGCACTTTACAAGGAGAGGGTAATGATACTGACTGTTTTACAGATGGGCAAACTGAGGTGGTTTAGGTCACTCAGCAGCAGAGCTGGAAATTGAACTTAATGTTCCTGAGTCCCAGTCTGGTGCACTATCTACTAAACACCATCCTCCCTAATGGTTTCAGTGGGATCATTTGCAGAGTACGGTACAGCTCCATAGGCCTGCTCCTGCACCCATTGACGCCGAGAGCAAAGCTCCCACTGACTTCAGTGATGCAAAATCTGGCCCTTATGTAAGTGTGGCAAACTGGCCCTAAAACCAACCAATCCAACAACAACAATAAAGCCCAAGTACCAGCCTTTTCTTTCCTCAGGCACAGGGCAACCCAGTATGTTTGGCCAGATACTGCAATAGATGATTTTTCATGCCCCCGTGCTGCTCTTCCACAAAAGTGTCTTATGAAGAAGGCCATGTACTGTATTTTAGGTTTTGTCATGTAGTCTCCTACATGAGGCTTCTCTCAGGCTGTGAGTTACAGTACATTGTTACTGTGCCTGGATGTCTTTCAGTGAAGACAGCCAATCGATAGAAAACTTTGCCGGAACAGCTGATACCTCTGTTCCCTGCTGTAAGTCAGAATGGAGCTCAGGTGTTGTCTCCTAGTCTCAGTGTTGCCGTTAACTGGATTTGTCCAGGGGATTTAAGGAAGAAAAGATGCCATCACTAGGTTGGTAATGTGGCTTGGTATGTTTTTGTTGTTACTGATGGGAGAGGGAAATGTACCTAAATCAAGAAATTAACCCTCTTTTTAAAGATTAATTTTTTAACTGTTTTGTCAAAAACATGACGGAATCCTCTTCGCTCACATCAAAACTGTTAGGATAACAGCACCTTCCAGTTACAGACCAGATCTAGGGTTAGATCCTGCCCTTGAGAAGTACCTTACTCCACGAATGATGCCATTGATAAGTACAGATTGGTGAAATGTTATGTGCTGAGCAGCCCACTATAAAACAAGAATCATAGTTGTTGCTATTGGAAAGTGATTTCACGTATGCTTCTGAACCTATGTTCCAACTGAGAGACAAAAAAGATTATTGAAGATCCACATTAGTCGTCACGCTACCATTCTGCTACCCACAAACAGAGAGTAGTGCCTTGATCCATAAATTGTCCCATTATCTGTTTTTCACTTCAAATAATGCTGATTATTATTTTCTGGCACCTAACAATGTTCGGTGAAAGCCACTGTTGCTATATTTTGCACAGCATGTGCAATGAAGAAACACAGCTGTAACTGCAAATAATTGCATAGTAAATATCAGACATAGAAAATGCTTATCAGTTGCAGAGCACATTCTGCCAGATACCGAGTAAGTTATGTTTGAAATCCTTAGGTCAGTCAAAGATGAATTCATCTTCTTTCTGCTAAGACGATGCAACTGCAAAGCTGTGGAACTGTGGAACTTCTAGTTTTAGGTATTAGAATAAAGCTCATGGTTAGAAGATAGAAATGATCAATTATTACACCATTACTCATTTGTTTCCATGTTCTCACACTGTATTGCAGTGTTGGTGCCATAAAATAAAGCAATACTGAAGGGAAATTTCTATGTGCGCGCCTAAAGGACTCCATTGCTCAGCACACCTCTCTACGTATGATAGAACTATGCCATACTCTTGAGACAAATATACATCTGGTGGCCACTTGGGAATCTGTGGTGTTCATAGTGCTGCACTCAGAAATTTGTAGCTAGAACCCAGACCCTCTTGTGTCACAATTGCAGGCCTCTATCACTTGGGCTAAAGAAGAACCTCTATTGGCAAAGGAAGGCAGATGACACAGATGAGCAATTCTGACTGCATGTAATAGATTTCAGTGGCATATGTATGTACAAACACACTCACTCTCTCTGGCCAAGGTATAACAGTGTCAGCTCTTGCATGTTTCAAAGTCTTTATTGTAGACTGCCAGACAACAACATGGCCAAAAATGATAAAGGCATACTTTGAACTGAGACATGAAGCAGAACAATCACTATACAGATCTCTTTGTGATTCTCCCTTTTATGTGACTTTCCGGTGTCTCACACATAATAATGTGTAAGAAAGCAAAGTCGTTCAGTAGACAGGGCCTCAGGAGAGCTAGGTTCTCTTTCTGGCTCTGTCACTGACCTGGTGTGTGACTTTGTGGAAATGGGTTCACCTCATTGTTTTAGTTTCTTATCTGTAAAATGGGCATGACAACATTTCCCATAACTTAGCTTTGAGATATAAGGAGCTCAGTATTATAATTCACACTGTGCATACTGTCTATATGAAATGGGGAAACTCTGAGCTATGTGAACTTTGGACATGTTCGGAGGAGATGAGAACACGCCCTGGTAAGATCTCTTGGGGAAAACAAACAGCTGCATACCTTCTCAGCGCGTAGTTCCAAACAGATAACTCAGTTGTGTTTTATTGTTTAAGCATGGTAAGGTTACGTTTTTATGGCCAGGAAATCATGTCTTATAAGTTACTCCGATAATTTTCTTCATGAACTGAAAACCGATAACTGTTCTTTAGCCAAAGTTCCTGTCTGACACTTAGTTAAGGCTCTCTAATTCAATTCGACAAGCACTTGTAAAGTGGACTGATGTGCCAAACTCCAATTTATGTTTTTATGCAATTCTGAATGGAATGTGAATAATTTCAAAATTTACTGTTGGAGTGGCATGGAGTCAGACAATGTGGTTCTACATTTATTTTTCCATACATTTTATCTGCCCTTCATGAATTGCTAAGAGCATGTTGTTGTTATCAATTTCCATTTGGAGCAGAGCGCTGTCTCTGATGTCTCTTTAATAATTGCCAACATTTGTCCCAAAAGAAAAAATGCTTCTTGACTCTAAAATGTCACACTTAACCGTCTGTTCAGTTTCTACCCTGAGGCTTTGCCTAAAGGCTAAGTGTAGGAAAAGGATAACATGCAACTGCCCATCTGTTTAGGTTCACCAGGCCTTAGGCAATTTGTGCAATCTGACCTTCTGGTTGTCTCTGAGTACTGATTTTTATTTAGTTCTCATCAGAATAGCTTATAATGTGTTTCTCACAAACCCACTTAAATAACATTTTAATATCTAATCCGTAAATGCTTGCAAACAATCTCCGCCTTCAAGATTCTCTCGCTATGTAGTGGGTTTGCTACTCACTGTCATGTTGTCTTGGTACAAAAGGCAGGGAGATGGTTGTGTGGCTAAGATACTTAACTGGGAGTTGAGAAAATGGGTTCAAGTCCTGGCTGTGCCAAAGACTCCTTCTATGACTGCAGGCAAGTCACTTGAGGTAACATTTTCAAAAGCACTTAAGGTTCAGATTCACAAAGACACTTCTGTGTTCCAGTGCCCCAGGGATAGAGCCACAAAGATTTAAGTCCAAAATTTAGATCCCCCTCCGCCCCAAACCCTGCTCTGGTGGTAGTACTAGTGCCACCTCCTTATGCTCTATAGCCCAGTGGTGAAAGCACTCAGCTGGGTTCAAGTACCCAGTTTGCCCAATTCAGAGATGAACACGGTTCTCCCACCCACTCTGTGCTGTAGGCGATTCTGGGATGGAGTGCTCAGCCTCTCCTATGGAAGCTGTTTGATTTGTATGAAATACTTAAATAGACGTTAAAGAAGGGAATGGAAGCTGGCACTCCCCGGAGAGTATGCTAGCCCCTAGGCTATAGCATCATACTCTGTCTGACCCAATGAATAGTTCAGTATTTCATACAAAGTGGAACAGCATAGAGTCATAGAATATCAGGGTTGGAAGGGACCTCAGGAGGTCATCTAGTCCAACCTCCTGCTCAAAGCAGGACCAATCCCCAACTAAATCATCTCAGCCAGGGCTTTGTCAAGCCTGACCTTAAAAACCTCTAAGGAAGAAGATTCCACCACCTCCCTAGGTAACCCATTCCAGTTCTTCACCACCCTCCTAGTGAAAAAGTTTTTCCTAATATCCAACCTAAACCTCCCCCACTGCAACTTGAGACCATTACTCCTTGTTCTGTCATCTGGTACCACTGAGAACAGTCTAGATCCATCCTCTTTGGAACCCCCTTTCAGGTAGTTGAAAGCAGCTATCTAATCCCCCCTCATTCTTCTCTTCTGAAGACTAAATAATCCCAGTTCCCTCAGCCTCTCCTCATAAATCATGTGCTCCTGCCCCCTAATCATTTTTGTTGCCCTTCGCTGGACTCTTTCCAATTTTTCCACATCCTTCTTGTAGTGTGGGACCCAAAACTGGACACAGTACTCCATATGAGGCCTCACCAATGTCGAATAGAGGGGAATGATCACATCCCACGATCTGCTGGCAATGCCCCTACTCATACAGCCCAAAATGCCGTTAACCTTCTTGGCAACAAGGGCACACTGTTGACTCATATCCAGCTTCTTGTCCACTGTAACCCCTAGGTCCTTTTCTGCAGAACTGCTGTCTAGCCACTTGGTCCCTAATCTGTAGCAGATTCTTCTGTCCTAAGTGCAGGACTCTGCACTTGTCCTTGTTGAACCTTATCAGATTTCTTTTGGCCCAATCCTCTAATTTGTCTAGGTCCCTCTGTATCCTATCCCTACCCTCCAGCATATCTACCACTCCTCCCAGTTTAGTGTCATCTGCAAACTTGCTGAGAGTGCAGTCCATGCCATCCTCCAGATCATTAATGAAGATATTGAACAAAACCATCCCCAGGACTGACCCTTGAGGCACTCCGCTTGATACCGACTGCCAACTAGACATGGAGCCATTGATCACTATCCGTTGAGCTAGCCAGATTTCTGTCCACCTTATAGTCCATTCATCCAGCCCATACTTCTTTAACTTGCTGGCAAGAATCCTGTGGGAGACCGTATCGAAAGCTTTGCTAAAGTCAAGGAATAACACAATAGAAAAGAGTGAGAGAGGAAGCCCTATGCTGGAATGTCCTATAGCCCAGCAGGTAGGGCACTCAGATGGGAGGTAGGTGACTTGGTTCAAGTCCCGGCTGACAAAGTCGGGACTTGAACTCAGGTCACCCACGCTGTGGGTGAATGTTCCAGCCAATGGGCTAAGAGTTACATGGAGGGCATCATACCATCACCTTCTCCCTTTGGTGGGGATTTAAGCATGGGGCTGAGCACATCTACCGGATTACCTTGCCTTTGGGGCTCAGACAGGGAACACCTAGTTAGTGAATCCTGTTGGATCTTAGGCAGGCATTAGGCACCAAGCTGCTGGGTGGTGTCAGGACTGAGGCAGCTGTGTGCAGTCCTAAGCCACTGAAATTTAAGTGCCTTGAGGACTTGATTGGAAGAAACGTAAGCACCTACAGGCTAGCAATAGCTGAGCAGGGTTTTGTGAGTGCCAGCGGTGTCTCAATGTTGAAGCAGGGCACCCAAGTGCCCCTTGTGAAGGTGCGTAAGGTGCTTTCAACAACCCTGCTTTATTCTGTGTCTGATACCAACGGGCTGCGCATATCAACAAGAGCTTCACAGCGCCCTGCCCAGCCTGTATCAGGGAAGCTCAGTCCATAAATGCACAACCCCCAATGCCACAAAACTCCGATTTGCCGACCGTCCGGGCATGCAGCAAAGCACCTTCTCTAGTTTTTCAGGGTGGGTGGGGTGAGGGACTCTGGAGAGTTTGCATGTGGGCTATTAGTCTGGTGGGGTTTTTAATGGGCTCTTTGTGTTATCTATAGATATGAGAGAGTTTTGGGTGACAAATCTTTGTATCAGGGATGTTTATCCTTTGTACTTTTAACACTTGCGTAAATATAGGTGTCTTAAATAAATCCAATGAAATTAAAGGCAGATCATAGTCCTGCAAACAATTATTCAGAAAGGAATAATTCCATTTATAATTAATCCCACTCATTTAAGTGGGAATACTCGTGAGTAAAAGTGGGCAAAATCAATCTCCTGCGGAGAAAAGTGTAACCTGAGGTACTTATGAATGAATGGTAGTTTGGTTATTCATGGCCAAATTCTCTTCTCATTTGAAACAATGAAAATGCAGTATAGCACCATTGAACTCCATTAATGGAATTACGCTGGATTTTCATCGTTAAATGAGAGCAATATTTGGCCCTTTGTTTTCCATACAAATAACCGTTGAGCCTGATTCTGCTCTTACTTAAGTCCCATTGTCCACCGGTGTAAATCAATGAATTTACATTGGTGTCAAACTCTTGAGACCCCCAGAATCAGGCTCTTTATAGCTCAAATTTTAAATAACACCCTTAGCAACACTGCTATGCCCAAATACCATGCCAGTAAAGTCAGTGGAGATGTGCTCAGTTACAAGCACTGCTGTATAAGATGAGTACAAACCAGGAGGAAGACGAGGTCATCATAGAACAGTCACACCCCTGGGTTATTTATCAGTCGTGCTTGCAGCTTCTACGGGCATGAGGTCCTGGGATAGTCTGCGTTTTGTTTTCTTTGAAAGAAAATTATTAATGAGGTTCCCCTGTTGCATGTTAGCTGGTTGTGATTCGGAGACTGTCTTTATAGTACCTTTAGGGAATGTCTACTCTGCAGCGGTAAGGGTACTTCCCAGCACGGGTAGACAGACATACGCAGCGCTAGCGTGCTAAGAATAGCAGTGTAGCCATGGGTAGCACTGGCTGCGGCTCAGGCTAGCCACCCACATACATAGCCAGGGGGATCCGGGAGGGTTTGTATTCAGGTGGCTGGATCGAGCTGCTACCCATAGCTATACTGGTATTTTTAGCATACCAGACCTAGCATGTGCTGCATACCTGTGCTGGGAAACTCCTTCCCACCTGCAGCATCGACATACCCTTACAGTGAACAAGGCTTTGATCCCCCAACATATGGCACCAACAGTACTTCTCACAGAATAAGTAAGTGGATTAATTTAAATGAGCCATAAAAGGAAAGGGCTACATTCGCAAGGGGGACTTAATCACTCAACTGCCCCTTGAGGCTGCTAAGTCCAGTGTTCGGCATCACTGGCATTCACAAAACCCCCCCACAGCTGGCACCTAACTCTGTAGGCACTTAAAGGTCCTAGATGCTTAAGTTTCCAGCAGTAAAATCCCCTAGGCACCTACATTTTTGCTGGTGGGCATAGGCAAAGCTGCCTCAGCCTTGACACCACCGAGCAACTTGGCATCTAGCTTAGGCCTAAGTGCCATTCGGATTCACAAATTAGATGTTCCCCCACCTATCTCACCGGTGGGGCCTGAGCCAATAGGTGTGCTCTGAGCAGGCCGACCCCTCAAGTCATGGTGCCCCTCCCCCTGGCCAGTAGCTCATTGGTTAGAGTGCTTACCTGGGAGGTGGGAGAGCTGGGTTCGAGTCCCTACTCCGAATCAGGCAGAGTGGGGATTGGAATCCAGATTTCCCACATCCGGGGCTAATGCCCTAACCACTGGCCCAGACGATGCAAAGGGGTATGGGCACCACCTTCATCCTTTTTGAGAAGGTTGCTTAAGGGCAAGTCTATGTTACAGTGCTACAGCGTGTCTGGTGAAGACGCGCTATGCCGACAGGAGAGCGCTCTCCCATCGGCAAAATGACTCCACCTCGGCGAGAAGCAGAAGCTATATCTGCAGGACCTAGCACCAATGTGGACAGCATAAAACTTGTGTCGCGGGGCAAGGGGGCTTTTTCACACCCCCTGAGCAACATAAATTGTATCAACTTAGGCTGTAGTATAAACCTGCCCTCTGTCAACCCTAACGCCAAGAGAGGGTTCATGGTGTGAATTCCAAGTAGAGCTAGAAGCCTCTCTCCTGTCTGATGTTAGACACTTAACTCCCTTTGAGGGGGTGGGGCTTTAGGCCCTGCCACTCTCCTCAGCATTTCCTACTCAGTTTGCTGACTTCTATTAATCCCTTTTTTAAGCACCTAACTCACCCCATACAATGCATGGGAATCCTGCACACCTCACTTGAGGCTGTGAATGCCACTAGGTGGCAGGACCCCCAAAGTTAGGTGATGCAGCACCTAAGCCCACTTTAGAGTAACAAGAAAATATGACGCACAGGCTGCCTTGATACTGGTAACTCACGAGTTCTGGCTTTGCAGCAGCTTTATTCACATCAGATTACTTTAGCCATTCCCACAGACTTAAGTATTCTGAATTTAAAGGTGTTTGAATTATATCCAGCTAGTCTTTATAAGTCTCCTGAAACCACTGAGAGAGAGCAATCTGACCCCTCTGCCTCTTTGTACTCTGTGCATAAAATACAATGCAATAATAAATGAATTTAAAGCGCCCAAAGCATTTGACAGACATTCATTAATCACAGTCACTCTGTGAAGAAGTTAAAATATTATCTTTATTTTGCAGATGAGTAAGCTAAGTTAGAAAGACGGTTAAGTGGCTTGCCCACTGACATACTGCAATTCAGTGGCAGATCCTGAATTAAAATCTAGTGCTGAAATCATAGCGCTACTGAAGTCAATGACAAAACTCCCATTAACTTCATTAGCGCCAGCATTTTACCCCAGGGACCTACCCTCCTCTCTAACCAAATTTGTAGCCCAAAGCTTGATCTAGAGGAAACTATTTTTCCTTGTCCTTAGATTTGCCTTAACGTTTTGCATACATTTAATATAAACCAGTAACGCTGTATAATAGGGGCAGCGCCTGAGATAGGTACTGTGCCAATTTTATTTAGAAGTTTACTGATAAAATGATACTGGGCCTGGTTCTTAAAGTCAAGGAAGTTATTGATTTTTTTCAAATAAAAATATGTGCAGCAGTAGCATTCTAAAGAAAATTCAATAATGTTTAGCAAGCTGCACTGACCTTTTTATATTTTGATATTTTAAAATGACATATTAGAGATGAGATTAAAACCTTCCAGTATATCTATAAATTCATTTAAAAAAAAATCATATTGATTCAAAGATCTCAAGTCTTGGTAATAAAGGCCTTGAGATCTAAACAAATACAAATGAAAAACTATTCCATTATTTTCAGCATCAGGCAGAGGTTAAGATTCAAAGTATATTTTGGAAATACTTTAATAATAATTACTTTGACTGTTTTTCAGTGCACCACTAGCAAAGGCTACCTGATTGCTTGAGGTCCTAGTAGAGTTTGTTAATAAATGTTACTGTTTTGGCATCTGAACGTTTTTCAGTGAGTAATGCCACTCTGGTCTCACTGTAGCTAGCATCTGCTGCTCATGGAATCATCAGTCTCAGAAAATACAACTGAGGATTTGTTCAAAATTTTAATATGGGGATACATGAGAATAAAGGAAAGTTTTCAATCTCTTAAGGAGAAAGGTCAGTTTGAGCTCTAAAGTTGCTGGTAGGGCCCAACTCCTGCAAAGACTTCAACAGGATGACTTAAGGTGTATAAACCTGTGGGCATGTGTAAGGCCTAGTCTTCACTTACCGGCTGGTCCGGCGGCACGCCATCGATGTTCTGGGATCGATTTATCGCGTCTGGTTAAGACGCGATAAATCGATCCCGGATCGATCCCGGAAGTGCTCACAGTCGGCGCCGGTACTCCAGCTCGCCGAGAGGAGTACGCGGCGTCGACGGGGGGAGACTTCCGGCCGCGTCTGGACCGCGGTAAGTCCGGACTAAGGTACTTCGAATTCAGCTACGTTATTAACGTAGCTGAATTTGCGTACCTTAGTCCGAAGTCCGGTCTAAGTGGGGACCAGCCCCAAGTCTTTGCAGGGTCAAGATCATGTAAAGGATCAACTGTAACAGGGTTTCTGTTCAGAATGTCATCCTGCAGTCTTACATTTTTTAACTTATATGGCAGAAAACTGGTTCTCTTAAGGAATCATGGACCTGATGCTCAGCTGAGCAGGGGTGTAGTGAAGGCCAAACAATGAGGTGTGAGAGAGAGTATGTTTTATGTCACGGATTTTATATGTAACTGGAGAGAAGTGCTCACTTGCACCTTCAATGAGGTTTTACAGTCCTTCATTGTAGAGCAAGGAAATAGAACAATGCTGCTGCACTCACAATAGAATGCTAGATCTGTCACTCTGGCAATGGTTGCAAAAATAAAGTCATTGTTTTCAATTTTTTTGAATCCTAACTTTTTTCTAATTATATAGTTAACTGAACAAAAAAGTACAACAGGATCCTGCCAGATGTAGTTTTTTATGCTGCTTTTGCCCCAGTAGTGTGTTAGCACCTGAGAACGTGTAATAGGTTGGATTTACCTTCATAGCGTCAGACCTGGAGATGACATGGCAAGGGTTCTTCATCTCTGGTGGCCTCTTCCTAGGCCCTGGGATGGCCTTTCCCAGCTCTCGTCTTCTGAGACTCTACGTGAGCATTCAGTGGCTGGCCCTCTCGCCAAGTCCCATAAGAGTTCAGTCCCCTTCCAGGGGTAACAACAGACCCAAATGAAGTCCAAACAAATCTAAATAATAATTATTCTGTCCAGTGCTTAATTTGTAATGAAAGAGGTGCTGGGGCTCAAGCAATTTTTTTACATTCATAATTGATGCAGCAAGCCCAGTCTGAACACCCATGTCTAGAGGTGTTGGGGCTCAACCCTGGCTAGCCTTGGCACAAATGAAGCACTGACTCTGACCCTTTGGGGCAATAGAAATCTTCTACTTCTGGGCCACCTACTCCCGGGCCCTGCAGAGTTTTTCCTATGTTACATTCTTCTAGCAGATTTCCCCCATCATTTCCAGCAGTGGTCTCAAGTTGCAGTGCGAGAGGTCTAGATTGAATATTAGGAAACACTATTTCACTAGGAGGTGAAGCTCTGGAATGGGTTACCTAGGGAGGTGGTGGAATCTCCATCCTTAGAGGTTTTTAAGGCCTGGCTTGACAAAGCCCTGGCTGGGATGATTTAGTTGGGAATTGGTCCTGCTTTGAGCAGGGGGTTGGACAAGATGACCTTCTGAGATCTCTTTCAACCCTAATCTTCTATGATTCTCTTCCCTGGGAGTCTACCACTGGAGTCTCACTGCTTCCACTTACAAACCCTACCTCAGGACTCCCTGCCGCAGAATGAATCAAGCACTAGGCTGCAGAAGCAATGTTAAATCTCCTTAAATCTTAGTCCCGCAACCAGAGACTGGACTGTCACATCATCATTCATAACTGGGAACTCTGCCCTTAACTAATGCTCTTGATACTCATGCATGATCACTGCCTTGCTTTCAACCCATGCCCATCTGTTAGGATGGCATGATGCCTGCTTAGAGTAGCATGCCAATTTAATTGAGGCATAAATGCCATCCCAAAATGGGTTTAGATGGGCAGGCGGAATATGCTGCTAGTAGCAGCCCTTCTGTAATCAGACACTTTCTTTGTGACCCTGTGGCACCAAAGAAACCTTTCCACCTGACTGCACCTGCTCACAAGCAGAGAAAACACAGGAACTATATGACTGCTGAAAATACATGTTTCCTGCAGGCACATGTGAAGCTTTTTGGCACGACATAGAATGTCAAAACGTAAGGCACCCCCATATGATATGTTAATTATATTCATAAGGTCAGATTTTCAAAAATTGTCATATGCCATTATAGCTGCCTAATTTGTACATACCTGATTTGCATACACATCTTGGGGATTTGCATGCCTCATGGTCAGTTGAGTGCCTAACTGGTCATCTGTACATGCAAACATCCTATTTATGTGTAAGAATAAAACTTGTATCTAAATAAGCATATACAACTGCATCAATTAAATTGCACATGTCTAATTTTGACAGTCTAGTGCTTTATTTCTATACCATATATTATGGCTAGTCATAGTATAAATGGGTTTTCAACTAAATGAAAATTTTCACAAAAAAGTGTCTGCTTTTCACAGAAAATTTTGGCTTTCTGATAAAAAAGCAAACACCAAAAATAAAAATAATGAAAACGAAAAAGGGTTTGATTGACATCTGTGATGTCCAGCACAGCGACTCAGCAAGAGGAGACGCTAATGCAGCATGCGAGATGTAGTCTGGCCAGGGAGCCCAGCCCTTAGAGGAGAGATGCATGAGGTGCCTGAACTAAAATTCCCATGAGCCACCACAGCTACCCTGAAATGTTGGCTTTCAGAAAAAAATTCAATCAAAAGCTTTTGGGTTTGTGGCTGCAATTTTTCAGTTTTTGAATTTTCACTGAAAAGTGGAAATTTTCCGTGGACTTTCTGGTCAGTCCTACAATATATGTTCTTAGTGTCTGTACAGCACTTTGGACATATTATCTGTATTGTCACATCAGAATTCTCTGTTGAAAACCAAGACATTTACAACTAGGACCACTGATCTTTAACAAATACAGCTGATGGGTCCTTCTTTGTCTCTGTTGTCTTCTAACTGGAGAAGCTGGCAACAAGTCCAAGGTGCTTACCCCCTAAATTATTCTTCTTCAAGCATTTTATGTCCTTTCATGTGAAAATAAGGCCAGGTATGCAGTGAAATCACTGCAGCGTCTTAGCTGCACCTGTGCCGTTGTACTGCTTCAGTGAAGACACTACCATGCCAGTGGGAGAGCTTCTCCCGTAAGCATAGTTAATCCACCTCCACGAGAGATGGTAGCTATGTCAACGGGAGAAGCTCTCCTGTCTACACTGGAGATTAGGTCATTATAGCTACATTGCTTGGGGGTGTGGATTTTTCACAGCCTCGAGTGATGTAGTTATTCTGATGTAAGTTTGTAATGTAGACCTGGCACCTCCTCAGCTGGGCTAAATTAGCAGAGTTCTGTTAATATCAAGGGAGTTACACTGGTGACTTAAGCTGAGGGTCTGGGCCACCATTGTTGGTCTGTTTAATCTATGCCCTATTTGTGGGAGCCAATGGGGATGGAGGTAGGAAGCAAAATGTCAGGCAATGGAGTGAAGTAGACTGACAAAGCTGGAGGGTGATAATCAGGATACAAGGTCTGGATTTGAAAATGCTTGTTGATAGAACAGAGAAAGGTAGATGTGTAAAATATGTGCACGATTTCCCCCATTACGCTCAATTAGCTGTAGTGTAAACAGTCTGGGTCTGTAAGACCTCCTGTATGACTGACATTAGTCTCTGGGAACTTGCTTAGTTCATTTCTTCTCTCGTCTTTGAATATTCAGGCATAAAGGACAGTGCAGGCTTCAAAACATCATTACCAATGCAGATAGCTGCAGCCCACCTCCTCCCCCAAATAAGTAATCTTTGGTTCCTAAATCAGGTTTACACTCCAAAGCAATACATGCCCATGTAGCTTGCCAATGCCAAATCTGCATAACAGAGATTAAACAAAGTATATAGGGTCTGGTTATCCTCTGGCAGTCAGTGACATTACAATGGCATAAAATGGAACTAATGCAGTGATGAATAAGATCCATAGAGACCGTGTCTGACCGCCTTTAGCTGTGAAAAACTCCTAGCCAAGAAGAATGAAGGGCTTTAGGACCCTTGACTGGAAGACAAGGTAGAAATGTTAAGTATTACGCAACATCGTTTTAGTGTATTCAAAAGGATTGTACCAGAATAAATGGGGAAAGAATGTGGCTCTAAGCATTGCTGCTTTTTCCTGTTAATGCACCTCAGCAGGAACACCAGCTAGCTACCTAGGAGAGTAGAGAGGTTTTCCCCTTCAAATACCCCATAGAGTCTAGACTGCTCAGTTCTATTTCTTCATTGCTTGTAGTAGCTAGATTTGAATTGGTTATTTACTGCTTGTAGGACTGGCTTGACATAAGTAACATGCTGCATTTCCTAGTGAGCATAATTGGATATGTGACTGGAAGGTTAATTTGTAAATAGCGGCTTGACAAACGACATGCTGGAGACAGGATATCTGTGCTAGCTATGATAAGCCACAACACCCTGATGCTAGGGACTATGGGCAAGATAAACCTGGAGGGTAAGGACCAGGTTCCATGTGAACAGCACATGGACAGAGCATGCTGTATGGGGATTGGTTCCTGCAAAGTAACCAATCCAAAAATGGGTGGTGCTATGTATAGCAAATGTAATGTAATGTGTAAATGTATATAAAGGAAGAGGCTATCTATGTAACTTCGGATGTGTGGTTTGCCGTATGCCTACCCCCTGGACGCTTGAGTCTGATCAACTCAGCAGAGCTTTGCTGTATGCCAAATAAAGGAGCCTGCATGTGAATTCCAGAGTTGAACTGAGTGTTTTGGATCCCAGAGAACTGGATGACGTGTTCTCCCAGAACTGGACAAGGGGTTCTGGATAAGATAAGTGGAATAGGTCTCGGAGGGAATCCCAACACTGTTTAATTAGGGTTACCATCCGTCTGGGTTTCCCCGGACATGTCCGGCTTTTTCAGCGTTAAATGGCCGTCTGGGGGGGATTTCTAATCAAGTAGAAATGTCCGGGATTTCCCCCTTCCCCTCATGCGGAGTGCGGCGCGGCTGATTGGATGCCTGGCCTGATTGAAAGCCTCTAGCAGCCAGAGTCCCTCCCCCTCCCCCGCTCCCTCCTCCCCCACAGAGCAGCGCGGCTGTGTTTGATTCCACGTGGAGCCTGCATTTCTCCCTCTGCCGGGTGAGCAGGGGGAGCAGGGCAGGCGGCGTGTGTGTGTGTGTGTGTGTGTGGAGGCTGCAGGGGCAGGGCAGGCAGGGGGCGCAGAGGCTGCAGGGGCGGGGGGGTGCAGAGGCTGCAGGGTGAGTGGGGATCGGGGGGCACAGAGGCTGCAGGGGCAGGGCAGGCAGGGGGTGCAGAGGCTGCAGGGCGAGGAGGAGCAGGGCAGGCAGGGGGCGAGGAGGAGCAGGGCAGGCAGGGGGCGCAGAGGCTGCAGGGCAAGTGGGGAGCAGGGGGCGCAGAGGCTGCAGGGCAAGTGGGGACCAGGGGGCACAGAGGCTGCAGGGGCGGGGGGGTGCAGAGGCTGCAGGGTGAGTGGGGAGCAGGGGGCACAGAGGCTGCAGGGGCGGGGGGGTGCAGAGGCTGCAGGGTGAGGAGGAGCAGGGCAGGCAAGGGCATAGGGGCTGCGGGGCGAGTGGGGAGCAGGGAAGCACTTAGCAACCCCCAACCAAGATCAGAGCGGGAGGGAGGAGGGGGAATGTGGGGTGCTCAGAGGAGGGGGCAGAGTTGGGGCAGGGACTTTGGGGAAGGGGTTGGAATGGGGGCGGAGAAGGGGTGGGGTTGGGGCGGGGCCGGGGCCAGGGGGAAGGGGCGGAGTTGGGGGCGGGGCCGGGGGCGGGACCGGGGCCCTGTGGAGTGTCCTCTTTTTAAAATGTTTGAATATGGTAACCCTAGTTTAATAGACTTGAGGTGGCTGGTAGTCTAGCTGCGAAGCCAAGAAACCAAGAGAAGTTGGCCCTACCCAACTTGGCATTTGAAAAAGGAAGTGATAGTGATTCACCTCTTAACATTTTCTTTACTGTTTTCCTACCATAAACTCCATCTTGAAATCATTTAGAATTTTAATGCTGAATATCTTTTAAACTATAGCTGGGTTCAAATAAGTTAAAATCCGTTTGCCTGCTTTCCTGATCTGGAATTCCTGACAACCTGAGATTTCATATTCCTTGGCTGGATGTAAATTCTTATTTTCAGTGAATGGATTTTTCTTTTTTATATGGTTGTGCTTCCCCCTCCCCTCCGCCCCATCATCTTTGAAATATTTTTTAGAATTAGAATTAATTTACTGCTCTTGAAGGCTGCTGGATTGACAATCGTGGAGATTGAAGTCTTCTATCTCCCAGATGGACAGGCAAATCATGAACAGCCACAGTATGAACGTCCCCCTGCTGCCTGGTAATGTGTTTCATGCTTGGAGTACAGGCCGTGCCTCTTACTGCAAAAGGCTAGAGTGTGGGATTTTTAACTCTGCTTTCAATCACGGCACTGGGAGCAGAATTAAACCAGCATTGAATCCTTTTGAAAAATCCCACTCAGAATGCATAGGACCGAATCCTCTATTGTACTTAGCAAAATGAGAGGCTATCTTATGAATCAGATATGTTAAGTGCATATTTTCTGACCCACACAGACAATCTGAGATACACATCCCAACAGATGTACATTATCCATGGGATTGCACGATATGGCCTTTAATATCAGTGAGTTTGTGGTACTGGTATACTGTACCATTCTGGGCTTTGGCCCAAATGTTGCTTGCCTTGCCTAACTCACATGGCTAGTGACTTCAGTGGGACTATTTGCATAAGGTAGGCAGGCAGAATTTGGGGTTTCTGGATTTTTTTCATCTTATAAAAAAGACCACTGTGCAACATCCAACTTTAAAATAATAACTTGGGTAAATGAAAAAGTATATGGGACTAAAAGTTGTTTTAGGATTGTGAGACTGATTAAAAACTTGCATCATGAAACTGGTAAACTTTCATATCTTCTCTCCTTTAGCTTCACAATGGCCAAGTAGATTTAAAAAAAACCCACCTTAACTCTTAACACAATAAATAGATAGATTCTTTAGCTGAGCTCTTACCCCACAGCCCATTAATTTCAGCCCACAAGAAGTTTCTACAGCCAAGTTAGAAACCTCTGAGAATAAGGGCTTTATAATGGAAATGCCGATATAGCATCATTAGCCATCATTCTGCTGGCTTGCATCTTGTTATGATGCAAGAAAAATAGAAGTGTGGTCGGGTAAATAGATGTTTCAACCACCTGCCAAGCTCAAGACCAGCTGCAACCATCATTAGTTTGACCACTCCTGTGGTAAACAGCTTCATAAACAGTACAGTGTGTAGGGAGAGGAGAGAAGGGATATACATGTGGGGGTGTCCTCTTCTCACTAGGCCCAACCAAACGCTTTTGCCAAAGGGGATGCTTATCTTTCGCAAGAAGCTAAATGGGCTAATAGTGGGATCCTAATATACAGCCATCTTCTGCTTTAAAATCTCCACCACCACTCTATTCAACAATAGCTACATCACCCTTCAGCCCAAAGGGGCCCAGAGTCCCCTTGGAAAGTGTAATATCATTGTGCCTGCTTGGCAGCTACTACCACCAATTAAGACTGTGGCTTGGAGTTCTAACCTATGTGATCTGCTGCAGTTGTGCAGAACAAGCGAGCCAAGCATGCCCATGAATGGGGACGGTCCAGTAGAAGTCATTTTGCTCCCATTGTGCTCTCCATATCTCCCCGGGCTGTTTTATGAAGGCTGAAGGATTCCATCCTGAGGCACCACCAGGACATTGGGCCTGGGTGGTATTTTGGTTTGGCCAAAGAAAAGTATTTCCCCTCCACACATGCAAGTATCTTATGTCTGAAATATGATAGCTTCCCGTCCCATGAGGGCAATGATTGCTTGTTACGATGCTTGCTGAACATTTTATAAGGTCAGTTTTCAACTAACATTCTGTCTAATCGTCTTTTTCCATATAAATTCTCTCTGTGTGTTGGATACAAATCATGTATATATAAAATATAACCGGGATCAACACAACATCACTCATTTTTACACACACATGGATTTGGGAGTAAAGGAAAAGCAGTGCAAGCCCACACTGTGCAAATGTCCCTATACATAATGGCAGATGCACCTCAGTTCAGACTTGCAATTGCCTCTGTGATCTGAGCAATGGGCCTCAGTTACGCATAAGGGGGTGGTTGAGTTCATTCTACCATCTATTCCAACCGCAGTTACAGACTGGGATAAAACCTCTGAAAAAGTTGTAATCTGTTGGTGACCAAGCAAAGCAAACTCCGCTTTTCAGAAAATGAACAGATAGTACATTAACCTCCTAAGCAACTTCCCTCATTCCTGCTCAGCTGTTTGCTTCCCCTTCACACTGTCCCTCTTCCAGATCTAACTTTTCTGAGTTTTGTGAGCCTCTTTTCCTCACATGATTTCCTTATTTTGTCTATTGGTCTGTGAACATTATGCAGATGTATATAGGCATTACCAGTGCTGGTGATCTGGTCTCCCATGCATCTACGTGCTGACCATTTTTACCTCTTCCCCTCAGAGTCATCCTGACTAAGTCTAGCACCATTATTTATTTGGCTTAAGATGCAAGTCTGCCAATGCTATTTGTTACACTCAGTATTCCTGATGCTGATGTGTAGCCATAAGGGGATAAAATTTCTGCCTGGATGGCGTGAGACATTCTACCAGGAGTCAAACTACTCAGCCATGTAGAAGGTATATTAGCTGATGGTTCAAAGCCACTCTCTTTTGAAGGTTAGGGATGTCCAGGCTACAAACCACATAGGGCAGTGGTTAGCGTCACTAAGAAGAATACAAATATTGGCA
This sequence comes from Chrysemys picta bellii, assembly GCF_011386835.1. Lineage (NCBI taxonomy): Eukaryota > Metazoa > Chordata > Testudines > Emydidae > Chrysemys > Chrysemys picta. The sequence continues at coordinate 195,758,821 of NC_088793.1, forward strand.
TTTACATAATGCCTTTTCAGCTGAGATTTCAAGCACTTTACAGAAATTTATTATTTAGGTTGTTGGTCCCTGCACCAAAGAGACCTATTCTTTGTTCTACACAAATCTCTTCTATTCATCTTACATGGTCAGCACCTTTCTTCATCCATGAGATGAAAACAGGTTTCTAACTGAACCAGACAGCTCTGGACCTGTCACTCCTCCATTCTTTCATTTCATCCTGTTTAAACCTTTCTCTTCTGACAGCTCTTAACGTACAGCATTTTTGGCTTCCAGTGAGACTGACACCAAAGAACCGTCCCACAGGAGGTAATCACGTATTGAGCAGCTAATGCCTCCAGCTCAGAGCACAGGAGTGTCTTTTCCTGGACTCACTGGTGTTTCTCTTATCAGGAAGCAAGAATACAAAGTCATCCAATTGGGACACCCACTGAGTGCAGTAAGTGAGTGGAAGTTCATGTTATACTATACTGTTAGACAACTTAAAACAAAACAATGAATTTTCTTAACTGTCTAAGTGCAGCATTGGGTGTGTATATGCATGCTTTCAAAGACCAATTTTCAGTACCTTACTGAACATTTGTAGTAAGCTTTCTCTGCATACGGCACTGGATAATGGCCATTGAGAGATTCCAAATGTCTGGCAAATCATTAATTCACTGCAAGAACAAGAGGTGCAGTGATAACCTTCTGCTTCATGTATTCCTCTGTAAAACAACTTTACTTACAATCATTTAACTTTCATGACAGCTAACCTACTTGCATTTCTCATGTGTAAATGCTCAGTCTCTGTTACACTTGGCACAAAGAAATGGGTTCGTGCCAAACCAAGCCTTCAAAAAAAAAAAAAAAGGTTTTTTTCCTTTTACCATCTACAATATGTATCTGTTTCTCAGAGCTATAATAGTACTTTGCATTAGAGAAGAATTCCTGACTAATGTACAGTAAGAGCACCCCTCACTAAAACCTTTTAGCTGCTAGTATACAATATTCTAAGAAATGCAAATTTATGGGAATTGTCTGATTAAAACATTGTTCTAATCAATGCAACTTCCCATTGTGTAGATTATGTTGTACCGCTCTCCTAAAAAGCGTGGCAAAATATTTCCTTATGGCTTTAGCAATCATACAGGCATCTTTAAAACATCCTGGGCCAAATTATCTGGCAAACTCTCTATAAGGTAGTGAAGCGCCATTGACTTGAATGGAGCTGTATTGATTTATGTCAGCAGAGAATTTGGCCCCCTGATTCAAAGCTGTGTGCCAGATTGCTTCTCAGCACTTATTACTTAAGTTTAAACATTTCTCATCTTTTCAAGCAGGCCACAAACTTAGCATTGGCTGGTAGGTCTGAACTCTAGTCCTTTCTTAATAGCAGGACATGCATTCCTTTTTCAGACTGTGCAGCAATGCACTCCTCTCCTGTGGCCATCTCTGCTGTTACCTCCCTTCCTCCGTAACTCTCTTCACCACCTCCCTAATCCCTCTCCAGTGTTCAGTAGACTCTCTGCCTCCAGCCCAGGTTTTGCTGTCTATCACATTTATATTTCATAATGTAGAGACTTGTTCACTTACACCAATGTAGCAACATTGACTTCAGCAGAGTTCCTCCTGATCTACACTGGTGTAAGTGAGAGAAGACTCAGATGTGGCACACTTAACAAAATTATGGAACACAAGTTATTAAGATCAACACGTTTCCTGTCTAGTCTGGTTTCCTCCTTACTTTCAACTAACCAGTTGTTTTGTTTGTTTCCTTCTGTCTTTCACCTCCTTCTACCCATTCTACCACCTCCTTAAATTCTGAGGGGAAGTGGGAAAGTTAAGATAAAGAAGTGTTCTGCGAGCACCAAGAATCATGGTCATTCTGTTCTGCCGTGGAAGCAAGTTTCACAGTCATGGGCCAACTTCAGAAAAAACTCAGTCTCCAATCTGGTGATTCAACATATCCATAGTTCCCGAGGAATGTATCTGTTAAGGGACATCATTGATTCAAAAAGAGAGAGATTAGATTAGATGGCTAGATAGCTAGATGGATGGGGAGGTGAGGAGTGGGGAGAAAGGCAGTGACCTTCCCCTGCTATTTCCTTCCTTATCTAACAGCCTGTCTCTGTTTCTCCTGTACACACATCCATTGGCCACTGGCGAAACACAATTTTGGTGGTGTTTTGGAAGATGAAGTCCAGCCAAGGAGCCTGGCCCATAAGGGATGGTTGCAGGATGTGAGACATCCAAACTACAACTTCGATCAGGCACTGTGGCACCATTGGCAGACAAATAGTGTGGTTCAGTCCAACAAACCAAAGTATTTCAAATCAGGTCAAACCAACTTGAAACAAAGCATTTAGTTTAGAGTTTCTTGGTGGGAGACTGGAAAATTTGGGCAAATTCAAAATTTCCCTGTGAAAAAATTTGATTTGGCCCAAATTTGCATTTCCCCACCCCCACAAAAAGCTGATAGAAAATTCTCAACCATGTCTAGTATATTCTAGCATTTTTAAAAAACCAAATGTCATGTCAATGAGAAAGGGGACCCCATTCACTTAATTAGAATTTTGTATTACCCTTCCTCCCACCCCCCCCCCCCCCCCCCCCCGAGTTTCACATCTTGAGAGACTTTGGAGCAGGCAGGGGGAGGAGTGAGTTTGCAGTTGCTATTTTGTTCCAGTGATTTAATTTAAGCAGTAGTGAAAACTCAAATCAAATTTAATTTGTAAGAGTGTCAGTGGTGGAGACAGACCTGAAGGAAAACATTCCTTTCTGCATTGCCAACTTCACTGGGGATTTTCCTTCTGTGCTCGAAGCTAGTCTTTTTATAACTGCTCCTCCAGTTTGAAACATATAAGGACATAGACTGAAAGGAATTTATTAAAAATCTTGGCAAGCTGCTGCATGTTGTTAAACTTCACTTTTTGTTATAATGCATTTTACTAATTTGTGTATGATGTGTTTGATTTAGTAGTTCATACACCCAGTGCCAAAAGCAATAGGAAAAGGCTAAAAAATTCCAGCTTGTTGACTTGGGTAATAATGTGATTTAGCCTTTCCTGTTTGGCAAGTTTACGCAAACGGTATTAAAATCTATACCAGTGTCACTCAGGCAATAATTGAGTTCCCCCTCAGACCACACTATCATACCTTAAGGCGGTCAAGCATTAACCACTTGGATTGGCCACCCTGGTTCTGATAAAGATGTGGGTTTGTGACTAAGGCCTGGTCTGCACACACAAGTTGCACCAGTTTAACTGAAATCATTTTAAAAAATCCATTTAGTTAAATCAGTGCAAGTCCCCACATGGAAACACATGAATAGGTTTATGGCTCACATCAATTGAGTTTGATTTGGTTACTGGACTTGTGTGTGTGTAGATAAAGCCTTAGAGGACGTTACCATGGTTGTCATTTTAAAAGTCAGCATTTTCCAAGAGATAGCAGGTCCAGAGACTCCATTTACAGGCTTGGGGAGGGAAGAACGATTCTAATGTCAGGCCTTTTAAAGAAGGTTACCAATACAGTAGGATGAATACAGCAAGATATTTTCTTCTTGCTCAAATGTAAAAATGAATTTGCTTCACCTATACTCATCCCCTTTTGAGTTCGCTAAGCAATCCAGTCTGGCAAAGAGTGAATGTCTACTCTCAAATACTCAGGAGTTTAAAATTTGCAGTCAAATACATTTGTACTAGATATCTTTACAAAAAAAAAACAAAAAAACACACATTGCACCACAAGTTATGCTATTAAGGGAAAATTTAGAAACTGTTTATACAGGGGTAATGAAGAATTCATAGATGTTTTACTAAATGGGCAATCAATTGTTATAGAATCTAAGAGGTTTATTATAAACATAGAAGTACATCAGCAGAAGGTGCTACAGAACCAGCTATGACACATGCTGCTCATGTCTTATAACATCTATGCATCATTTATTAACTCTTTATTCACTCTTTATAAATCTACCCTTAATAAAAGGCTGACCAGAATCTCTCTGCAGGTGGGTGAAGTGTAGGGAGGAGACAGGGACAGAGAGAGACGAATAAACGTGAGTTACAGTGTAGAGAGAAAGAGACCAGCAGCAGATGAGCGGGGTCCCATAGCAGCTGCTATGTGATGTAGCAGGATTTCTGACTTACATCAGGGTCTCAGGGGCCATTCACTTGCCAGGAATCTGATGGTGTGATTAGACAGGCAATCACATGCCACCACTGAGGCCACCTCCAACTTTGACACCATGATTTGCACACCATCTACTTCTACCGTGTGAAAGAGAGGAGGAGATGGCACAGCCTTAGAAGTGAGGCTGTCACCAGGCAACAGATGCTGGGAAGGGGGCCTGGAAACCAGCAGAAGGGAGGGAAGGGGATGTGGAGGCCTTTCCAACTGCCTTTGATGGCAGTACGTCACACCCGAGCACTGCTGTTTGCTGCTGGATGATTGTTACTGGAGTGCGTGAGCAGGTTGTGGGAGATGGGGAGTGGGTTTCAGATGAGAAGGCGGCTGCCTTGGGTCAGCAGTGGGACTTGTCCCACGGTCAGCTGGATTTCATCATTGACCGTGAGGCTGAGACGCTTCCTTGTAACAGTACTCCTGCTGCCATCTCTGCCAAGTTCTAGTCACCCGTACAGCCCCCGGCAGCCCAAACACCTGGGCTCCACCTGCAACAAAAGTCAAACAAAACCAGCGGAAAGTGGGGGCCGAACACGTTTTACAGCAAGGGTGGGACACTATTAGCACAGCAGAGAGAAAGGTTCCCTAAATCCTTCACCAATGTCCTGCCATAGAGGCAATAAATGAGTCACACCAGTAGCTGCTCGTGCCTTTCCCAACTAGGTATGCATCCATGAATGCAGTTACTTTCAGGCAGCACCTTAGTTACGGTCTATATGCCATTTATCTGTAATTCCCGGTATATTCTGTTACTAAACTATATATTTCATTGTGTACTTATCTGTAGTTATACCTTTGAAACACAGATGTACAGCAATAAATAAAAGAAGAGTGCAGTGCACTAAATACATTGCACTTGGAATATTTTATATTTTACTGAGTAGCAGCATCAAACTACACCCTATTCCTGAGACCCTGAAAGCCTCAGTAACGGCTTCAAGTCCCTTTTCTGATTATGGGCCTACTCCAGATTTCACTGATATCAACAGGCGTCTTTCATCTGATTTCACTCTGAGTTGGATCAGGCGCCTTAAGTAGGCTCACCAGTCAGGGAAGAGAAACAATGCCATGTGATTTATGTGACCAGTCACACCTGAGCTACACAGCCTAGCTTGGGAGCATTGAATAATCACATAACTGCAGCAAACAACCCCTCACAAAACAATGTGTGGAGTCAGTCTGAAGGAGCAAACTCAGAGGAGTCAGGTGATGCCATGGGACATTCCACAAGGAGACAAGGAGGCACAAATCAGTGAGTAAAAACTGCAATTCATTTGCCCAGCTATTTACAAAAACTGAAACCACCATCTTCCCGGCTTGTCTGTGTTAGTGGCATTATGCAGCCACATAAACACTACAGCAAGGAAAAGATGCTACAGGCCTCTAGGCTCTCCTCACTATGTGGCTAAGAGAGGAGTACAGGAGCAGGAATTAGCACACACAGGGAGAGGAACTGGCAGAATCATGCTCCCTGCGTCCCACCCAAGCCCAAAGCTGCTCCTATCTAACGCAGGTACTTATCTGGCCCCCATCACCCTAGTGCTGAGTGCCACACAATCCTTAACTTATTTTTCCCCACAACACCCCTGTGAGATTCTTGGTAGTCCATCAATCCGATGATGACAAATCTGTGCAGATCATCAGTTGTTGGTCTTATGGTGTGCCCTCTGATGGCTATACAAGCCAATTCTAGAGGTGCACATTTTGCTGCAGATGGTGCATGGGAAGTTCGCGGTCAGTGGATTGTGCACTGCTGATGCTCTGTGACGTCGTTTGCATGCCTCTTGTAGACGCCAGCAGCGGTCTTCCTCAAAGGCGATGCAGGTATTTCTGACTGTTGCACGCCACTGTGTTCTATCGCTGGTGGCGTCCTCAAGGTCCCTAGGTTTGATACTGCTATACTGCAGATTGGCTTTGATGGTGTCCTTGTAACGTTTCCATGGACGACCTATATGCCGGATGCCCTGGGAGAGCTCACCATACAGAAGCTGGCGGGGGATTCTGTTGGCATCCATGCGGCTGACATGACCAGTCCAACATAGCTGTGACTTCATGATCATCATTTCAATGCTTGTCATCTGGGCCCTCTCAAGGACTTCGAGATTGGGCACTTTGTCTTGCCAGCGGATCTTCATGATGTTACGGAGGCAGCTCATGTGAAATGCTTCGAACTGCTTGATGTGACGCCTATATAGTGTCCATGTTTCGCACCCGTACAAAAGTGATGAAAGAACAACAGCTCTGTACACAAGCAGTTTTGTTGACATCCGGATGTGATGGTGATTTAAAACTTTGACACGCAGACAGCCAAGTGCCTGGCTTGCTTTGGATATTCGTGCATTGATGTCATTATCCAGTGATCCATCACTGGATATGACACTACCCAGATATTTAAAATTCTCCACTACTTTCAGCTGAGTGCCGTCGATGGAGATACTCGGGACAGAAGCATTTGATCCGGGTGCAGGTTGATGGAGAACTTCTGTCTTTCCGAGGCTGATAGTTAGTCCGAAAAGTTGCGAGGCCTCAGCAAACTTGTTGACAATGTGCTGAAGATCATTTTCAGTGTGAGCCATGAGGGCACAGTCGTCAGCAAAGAGTGCCTCAAGAAGGAGTTTCTGCACTGTCTTAGTCTTTGCATTCAGGCGACGGAGGTCAAAAAGTGAACCATCGTGCTGGTATTTCAAGTATATACCTCGGTCCAGATCTTTCACTGCATGGTTAAAGACACATGCAAAGAACAGGTTAAATAGGACAGGAGCAAGAACACATCCTTGTTTCACGCCGTTGGTGATGTTAAAGGGGGCTGATGTGGCTCCATCAGACAATACTTCGCCTGTCATGCTGTCATGAAAAAGGCGTATAATCTGGACACATTTTCTTGGGCAGCCAAGTCGTGTTAGATAGGGCTGTGCTATTACCCCCATTTCACTGATGAGGAAATGAGGCACAGAGAGATCCAGGTCCAGATTTTTTAATGCTACTTGGGCATTGCTGTGCCCAGCGTTGCAATGCCTGACTGACTGAGGAAACTTGATCTCATATTCAGAAGGGACTGAGGTGCCAAGATCTCATTGAGAGTTGATGGGATTTAGGCTCTTAAGCAACTAAATCACTTTTGAAAAGGAGATTTAGGTTCCTCAATCAATGAGGCGCTGCAACACTGACTGCATCGGTGCCTAACTACCTGTAAAAATGTGTGTCTAAGTGATGTACGGGATCACACGGCATGGTGGTGGTAGAAACGGGACTTGAACTCTGTTCTCTCCAGGCCAAGGCTTGTGTCCTAATCCTGGGACCTACTGAATGCAGTTGGGGGTCTATGAATTAGGGGATAAAGCAAAGGATGAAGCACAATAGAGCAAGGGACCTGCCCACCAACAGCATGCTCCCATCAGAACCCTGTAGATGCCCAGACAGCAGTTCATGAGGGCAAGGTCAGATTAAGGCAATCCAGGAGCCTTCATACACCACAATATGGTAGCCCTTGTGGGCCTGTCCCTCAGTTGGAGCAGCAGTGGCCTGCGACCCCGTCTCCTACCAGAGATGCAGAGGAAACATCAGTGGGCCCCGTCTCTCCCCTGTGAATGGCAGCAGAGGTCTCTCTTCACTCATGAGGAGTCAGGGCACCTCTCCCCACAGCGGCTGGAGTGGCAGCACGGAGCCCTCCTCAGTACTTACCCCAGCAGCTGAGGTGTATCTGTTTGGGTGTATTGGGTAAGCCCTGCTGCACTCCTCACCTCCTTGCATGCAATGTGGGGTTGAGGCAGTCCTCCAGAGCTGTGGGTCTTTGGGTTAACATCCCACTTAGTCCCTCTCTAAGCTATTGTATCTGGTTTTCAGCAGACTGGAGCAGAAGTCTGTGCATTGGTTACAATCAAGTCACATTTTCAAACTTTGCCGCACAAGAATGAAAACATACATTCTTTAAAAAATGAAAGCTGGAATTTTGATGTAATCACATGACTCCAGGATCTGGGGCCCCAGGTACTGGCTGTCACAGATCCTAGCAAGTGCCCCCTCCTGGCCACCCACTAGGACTTCAGGGAGGGGGATCCAAGCCTCTGCTGCTCTGGATTCAAGTTTCTGAATCCTCACTGGTTCCCTCCATGGCATCTCTGGCATGTTTCCTGGGCACTGACTCCGTCTGCTACCCCCTCTCAGAAATGGGGCTCCTCAGCCCACCTGCCCTAGGCCCCCAGGAGCTGCACTGACCCCTGAGCTACCCCAATCACTTAAACCACCCCCTCCCAGATCTCCACCCCAAAAGTGTGAAGCTTCTGGTTTACAGTTTTACTCTCTCAGGAGTATGAAGCAGCCGTGAAGCATGCAACACACTGTCTAAAACGTTAATACTCTGTTACTGAATCACCCAAAGCACAGAAGAGTATGGATTATCCAAAACAACAAACATTCCTCTCTAGCTTACCCTTCCCCTGTGAGTCCATCTGTCTCCCCCCTGCCTCATGCAGACAGCTCCATGCGGAGTGTCCTACCCTCCTCCTGGGGACCTTACCCAGCTTGTGCGACCGTGCTCTCTCCTGCCCCACATTTGCTCTCCCTGCATGGCTCCTCCATTCCTGTGTGGCTCACTATTTAAACTCCTCTTGCTCACCTGGCTGCCACTGTTCTGTCTTTGGGGTAGCTTTCCACTGCTCCATCCTCCTCCCCTCCCTTCACAGAAGTCAGCTAAATTGGTTTCCTAAGGATGCAGCTCATGCATAGTTTACACCTGACGAGGGTCACTGAATCCCAGGTACCACCCCACTGTATGCTGGGACTGGTGTGTACCTGCTACAGCATCTGCTGACAGTGGTGGATCCACATACACAAAGGCACTCATGACGCAGCACGTCATCAACTTCTCAGTATCATCCAGAATTCTTAAATTGTGGAGACAAAGCCCCAAGTCATCACACTGGCCTATACATAATCCAGCCCTGCACAAAGGAGTTAATGCTGGTAAAACCTGCTACTGTACTGCAGCGGGGGAGGAGCGAAGTAGACACCCAATGGCAGCAGAAGTCCAACAGAATGGAGCAGCATTGTGGGATAGGCCTTTTGAGTAGAGGACTCCAGACCTAGGGGGATGATTCCAATTGCCTTGACCATCTGCACAACTTGGGGGACAGCCACCAGACCCTCCTCCATAAAAACAATCACTGCTCCCCTCTAAAGAGAGCTCCAGCTGTCTCCTGTCAGTGCTTGAGAAGCTTATGGAACAACACATAGCTTCCAGGAGGGGTGCAGTATAGCAAAAGCAGACCTACATCCACTCAGGACAAGTCTTAAGTCCTTGCACAAGTGCACAGATGGGTCTGCAAGATTTTTGTGCTCCAGCGCAAATGTGCTGAGGTTAAGCATTAGGGGCTTGATCTGAAGTCAATGAAGAGACTGACTGCAATGAATGACTTTAGTGGTCTTTACATCAGGCCTTAATTACAATGCTCTTCAATGAGCAGAAGTAAAGTTCAAGCCCAACGCAAACCCATTCTCTAGTTCTAAATATTGGGGTGTGGGTTAGCCAGGCAGAGAGTGGGTGTGCCTGAGGACTCATGGGCTGAAGTGTGACACTGAGCATGCAGAAGGCAGGTAGCTGGATACCGCCCTCCGAGAACCGCACTCCTTAATTCAGTTTATATACCCCCTGCCTCCTCTTTCCTGCTCGCTATTTACCTTGTACAACACTGTGCATTAGTGCTGTGTCGGGAAAAAGCCCCCAACGGGCTCCTCTCTTACTTTCACTTAACCTTCCATTTACAATGGCCCATCAAGAAATGAGACATGACATTAGTGCTACCAGGCACTTTATCAATCACAGGCAGCTCTAACTCGGAAAAGAAAAGTTCGTGTGGAAGCAAAAATGACAAAACACATTAAAGGGGATGGCAGAAAAGTACACAGATAAATAACTACCCAGGCAAAGTTGATCCAGAGAGTGATTGTGTCACCTTCAAGGTTCAAAATGAACATCACGCTAAAGTCGCCTATTGGCGCTTCTTCTGTTTCCCTTCCTGCTTGATGACTCTGTTTACTGCTTAAATGCAAATTAAGCAGAGCTCACATTCCTTTGTTTGAGAGAGACCTGTCTGCCAACCACGTGTGTTAATAACAACATACAGTGGAATCTTGTAACTTCACAGACAATGTTGCCACACACGTTTTATCAGGACAATAATGACCAGCAAATAATGAGATTTCAGATGATGCCTCACAAGGCATACTTTGTACAAAGATTATTACAATAGTCTGTAGGGTGTAGACATGGGGGTAACGTTCTGTCACAAGGCTGTTCGGCATTTCACAGAATCAGACCCTTAAGGGTTCTTATGCTACTGCTGAATGCAACGGAGATAATTAGTTTTCACTAGCTTAAAGTAGGGCAGGGCTTTACAGGCAGACTAATTTCTGCAGCTGTCAAGGAAGATTTCTTATCTAAATCCAAGAAAAAGCTTTGGAATAAATAGTTCTACTCCACAGCATCTGAGATAGCTACTATCCAGCACGTATTCCAAGTGCATCCTCAGTGTACTTGATGGCCTTGTTACACATAGGACATTAGCTTAATGCTGCCAGCACTGAGCATCTCACTTGTGGAGGATGGGAGAACCCACCACAATTTGGAAAATATCCCAGATTTTACATCTGTTGTTCTAACTCACCGTAGAGAGACTACAGCTGAAAAAAAAGAGAATGTGAGGGAGAAAAATGAATGCAAACTGCTGGAAAATTGTGGGTAATTCATCCCAAAATCTCTCACTGGCCAGCCAGCAGAAAAGAAATTACAGTGAGGAGCCCCTGGCCAAATCGCAAATTTGCACATGAGCTGGTGCAGATCTCTCTGCAGAACATGCCACACCACAGAGAAAGAAAGACAGTTAAGAAATATGTTTGCAACCCTGTTCCTTTATCTCCATTTCTCCTACCACCACATTTCCCTCCCCCTTAACCATCTTCTGGCAGAGACGCTGAGGGAATGCTTTTGTTTGTAAATACAAATTTGTTCCAGTGGATGTGGACATTTTGGTCAGTTAAAAAGTGGAATTAATGGAGAACTTTCAGGGTCTATTTCCCCAGGTAGAAAGCTCTTCAACTCCAGCCTCTCTGTTAGTGTTGCCTATTCTTGCTATTTTATCACAAATAGTATATTATTCGGTGATTTTCTAAAAGCCCCAGTTCTTGCAGATGAATGATTACTGAGAATCTCATTTTTTCTAGTCCAGTGGTTGCAGAGAAAAGCTTGTAAAAATGATCCAAGTGCACCTGAAAGGCTCAGAAACTCAAAGGCAAATAACTTACCAAAATTTACAATTCAAAAAAGTGTTTTTTAAGCCAAGTTCAGGATTTTTTGAAGTCTGACTCTGAGTTCTAAATGTTTGGAGTTGGCAATAGTGTAATGAGCATAATATAGCAAACCATCCAGACAGACCTGGTTAGAATGTTCAGAATGAATATCTATCTATCTATCTATCTATCTAACCTTCTGCAGAAAACTGACAAAAACAAACAAATTGCTATCATAAAAATTTTCAGTGGAACATTTTGAAATTTGAAAAAATGGAACCCAAAGATTTTTTTTGGCAAATGAAAATTTTTGGGCTGAAACCTGCTGATAACCATCAGTTTTTGGCCAAAAAATTTCAACTTTTGGTTTTCCAATCAAAAATTTTCAAGGAAAGCAGACACTTTCTCTGAAACTGTTCATTTTGTCAAAAACTCAATTGTCTATTTTAAAAAAAAAGTTTCAGCAGAAAACTCAACCTACTTTTTCCCAGCCTTACATCCACACTCCAATCTCTGGCAGCATCCAAAGCAGAATTTTTCATCCTCACAACTGATTTTAGAAGTGGGCTGAGGAGATATGCAGGATTTCTGTTCTTCCTATGGACTTGATTGTCCTTGGCTCCTGGATGGGGGATCAGGACTGGAGGAAGCGTTCAAGGAGCCTAACTAAGAGCCAGAGACAATTACAAATCATTTCAAAGGAAGCAGGAAGGAAGATAGGGAAAGGGGAGCATGCTAGACCAGTGGTTTTCAACCTGTGGTCCGTGAACCTCTGGGGGTCTATGGACTATGTCTAAAGGTGTGCGAAAGGTTGTCGTTACCATAGAACAATGGTTTTCAACCTGTGATCGGCAGATCCCTGGGAGTCTGCAGACTGTGTCTGATTTCCAAAGGGGTTTGCACTTCCATTTGAAAATTTTTAAGGGTCTGCAAATGGTTGCAAACCACTGTGCTATGACCATCCCACTCCTCTTGTGTTTTCTGGAATGCCAACGGGTACATTCTCTCCTGGAACTCTCTCTGATGCAATCTGCACCACCCTCTTATTCAGATCTGTGTGGCTAAATGCTACAATCTAGTCCTATATATTGCATGTTGCATTTTGTCTGTAAATTCCCTAATGATGCTACAGTTGCTATAGCAATTCCACTTCAGCTTATTAATAAATGAAGAGTAACAATTAACACAGGGAAAATGAAAACATAAAATATTGATGTCTGACTTTTGTTTTGTTATTGCTAGTTTTCTTGTTTCTTATTAGCAGTACAAATAATGATGGGGGTGGGGGAGAATATATATACAGATTCCATTTGGTAAAGGACAGATTGGATTTCTGTCTTTGAGAGCTAATTTATGTAATTAATTCATAATACTAAAAAATGAGCATCAGCTAAAAGCCAAATTTATATGATGGTTTTGTATTGTGTAACCAGAAAATGCACTTAGTAAAAGGATTTATCGATCACCTGATAATGAAGGAACAAGAATAAGCTTCCAAAATGCAGCACCCAATCTATATAGACTGATGGGCGTAATTGATTCCTTTCAATGTGTAGGTGTTAACGCAGGAAAAGATTAGGTTATCTGAGTGGAGCAGCCTGAATGTTTAGATTGCTATTCAATAACTGCTTTGTATGATACCAGCGGTTAGAGAGGCATGTTTCATATTTTCAATCTTATCTGTCAACAGCTGTGCATAATCTTCCCTGAGTGGATCGATATAAACCAAAAGGTATTGCGTTACAGGGTAGTAATTCCCCAGGAAAGGGAGCATGCATTTAAGCCTTCTTTGATAGTATTGATGTTAGTGGGCAAGCTAAAAGCTGGTAATTATCCTTTCCTCCAAAATTGATCATTTAAAAGTTTTCCTGGTTTGGCAGCATGTAGAACATGTGGAACACAGGCCCAGAGGAATGTAGGAGCAAGCCAAGCCAAAGGAAGAGAAGGCAACTGCCTACATTCCTGAAGCATGCGATAGGCCAGACAGTCCTCAAGATATCAACATTGCACGCCAACAATCTCACAAATTACTTGTTGAATCTCTAACCTTCTTTTCCTAGGAAAAAAATCCTGTGAAAAGTGGCAATGACCCACACTCACGCAACACTGCTTTAGCCTCTGGCAGAATCCTGTACCCCTCACAAACAGGATTCGGGGAGTCCATACCACAGAGAGGGTCTCGTTAGTACTCTCTTTATGACTATGTCCAGAGGACAAATATTCAGTCTCATTCTACTTCACCTATCCGCAGATTTTGACACACTTGGCCCAGACATATCAGGGACAGCTTACTGGAGATCACACATGTGGGACCCTATAGGGCACAAACTTATTCCCTACAGCTTGGCGAAATTATAAAGTGTGACAATTCCACCAAAATGAATTTATATATTCTCAAAAAACATTATGTGTGTGTCTGTCTATGTTATATTCTCTCACACCGGGTTTTCCTTTACACAGCACCGTCCCTGTGAAACAGTGAATCCAGAACAAAAAGCCCCCGAAAGTTTTCTGGCTCTAATAACTCTAGGAACAAGACCACACCTCTTTAGAGAGTAGCCAGTCACGGCTAGGAAAGATTACTAGAGACTTTTTGAACCACAACATTTCCCTGAGGGGGAGGGGAACAGAAAAAATAAGCTGGAGACAGGTAACTTTCTAGACAGGAGAGTCAGAGACGAGAACTCCTAAAATCATCCTCTGCAGACTCTTAAGTCCAAGTGCTACTTCTAGCAAGGACCTTGTGGAGAGAGACTTCAGGACAGGGGGACTGATTGATTCTGCCTTCCTCATTCCAGTCAGGAGCAATGAAAGGGACAGATCTGGTTAACAGCCAATTGCTGTTTAATTAGAGCAGACTACACAGCCTCACCAGACAGAGATGGAGGGGTTCCTGAGAGAGCCTTACCATATTGGTGTTTTATGCACCTGATCCACGCATCACTGAAATCCCTTTTCTCAATCAATGGGCCCCATTGGCTATAAGCAAGCAAATGTTTGTGTACTGAATGCATCCTGAATCAACCATTAATAACAACAGCTAATAGTAATGCCTAGCATGCATATAACACTTTTCATCCACAGATCTCAAAACACTTTACAAAGGAGGTAAATATCACTATGCCCATTTTACAGATGGGAAAACTGAGGCACAGGGAGAGAAGTGATTTGTGATTTAGGAGTTTGGTCATGTGTAAGAAGGATCCATTCAGTGGGGAGTCTTAGAGGAGACAACGGTATTGGTTCATTTGAACTGAATTTATTTAACCAGTGTTTCCTGGGAAGAGGTGGAGCTTATGAGGGGCTGCTGGTGCGTGCACCCACTATTTTTCCCCAGTAGGTGCTTTAGCCCTGGAGCACCCACAGAGTCAGTACCTATGATGGAGACAGTGTGGGAGGAGGAGAAGAAATCTCCATTTAGCAGCAGCCCAAGCCCTGAGAGAGCAAGGAAGCATTTTGATTATATTCTATGTCACTCTTAGTTCTATATTTTGGTGCCTCAATTGAGAATCCCTTCCTTCCGTTAGTGAGCAATGACTGCCACAAATAATCCCATTGGCTTCAGTGGAACTACTTGTGTGAGTAACTGCTCACCAATGTGAATAAGGGACTCATAATTTGGCCCATTTTGACTGGCATACTATAAATATCATAGATCTGATTTAGTTGTGATACTCCGAATGCCAGGTCTGGTTGTATTAGCTGGAAACTTTGTTTTTTCATCAATAGTAGTTGATCCAATAACATAAGAACAACCATACTGGTCCATCTAGCCTAGTATCATGTCTTCTGACAGTGGCCAATGTGCTTCAGAGAGGAAATGAACAGAACAAGGAAATCACTGGGGATCCATCCCCTGTCATCTACTCCCAGTTTCTGGCAGTCAGAGCCTGGGGACACACAGAGCATGGGTTGCATCCCTGACCATTGATGAACCTATCCTCCATGAACTTATCTAATTCTTTTTTGAACCCAGTTATAGTTTTGGCCTTCACAACAACTGGCAATGAGTTCCATAGGCTGTCTGTCTGTTGTGTGAATAAGTACTTCCTTTTGTTTGTTTTTAAACCTGCCGCCTATTAAGGTCATTGCATGATGCCCTGGCTCTTGTTTATGTGAAAGGGTAAATAACACTTCCTTATTCACGTTCTGCACTCTGCTCATGATTTTATAGACCTCCATCAGATCCCCCCTTAGTCATCTCCATTCCAACCTGAAAAGTCCCAGTCATTTTAATCTTTCTTCATATGGAAGCTCTTCCGTACCCTTAATCATTTTTGTTGCCCTTCTCTGTATCCCACTATATAAATGTGATACTAGTTTCAATACCTGTTAGCATAGAACTTATTGGTTCCCTTCAGTTTTGCATAGTTCAGTACTGTCCCCTCTTAAATTTCCTCTTATCCAAAGGATACAGATTAATGGCTAGAGAAGGTTAGTTTCTATAACATTGTAGGGTCAGCATGATCACAGCACTCACTGGTCAGAAGAAAGTGTGCTAGAACCATGCCAGCAATAACTGTGTTTAAAGCAGGTGGTTTCAACTCTCATGAGGACAGCTGAGAGCTCAGTTGTTGCTGTACCTGCATGGCTGTGTAAGGGGAGGGTGACTGTAGTGAGGCGGTGTGGCTCCCCGCTGCCCCGGAGAAGGACGAGCCCATCCGGAGCCCGGAGTGGGCGGAGCTAGGGAGCTCGGAGCCCGCCTCTCAAAGGGTCAGGCGGCGACCCGGAAGTATAAAGGCTCGCCCTCAGACCTCACTAGGGGACCAGCCACCGGGGAGGCCAGACGTCTCCAGACAAGCCCGCGACTGGGAAACCCCCGTGGCCCAAGGTGCCCGCCAGGACTGGCCTGGCCTGCGCCCACTACCCGGAGGAGCTGCCGGGCCTGCCACTACCTCGGCCACTACCCCGAGGAACCCATGGTGCTGGACCCCCCGGAGGACACCACCATGACTCAAGTACCACAAGAGGGGGAGTCAGGAAGTAGCCCGGGGGCAGCCGACCCTAGTCTGGCTGCAGCACTGCCAGAGCCCATGTCAGTGTGTTGTGGCCAGGATCTGCACTGACACAGCAGCGGGTCTTCTGCCGCTGCTAGGGCCCTGGGCTGGGACGCAGTGGAGTGGGAGGGCCTGCATCTCCCCTGCCATCCAACGTGTTCGTGGCAGTCTCCCCCACTCCCAGGCCTTTTGGAGGCTTGGGGCTACTGTTATTGCTCAGCCCCTACCTGAGGGCCTGAGCTCCTGACTTATTACTGCCCCGCCCTGACCTAGGGCCCTGGCATAATTGTACTTATTTCTGCCTCCGCATGGGCCGCCAGGAAAGACTCCTGCGGCCGGACTAATTCCCCACACCTCAGCGGTGTGTAGTGAGCTGGTGTGGCTCGCCGCTGCCCCGGAGAGGGTCGAGCCCCAGCCAGCACCTCTACGGGGACGTAAAGAAAGGGGCACAAAAAGCCTCTCATCTTTACACGTGTATCCAAGAGCCACACCCAACAGCAGCCCTTGTGCTTACTGGAGTGTCTCATTTGGTAGCTCTACAAGTGACCTGTGCCCCATGCTGCAGAGGAAGGCGAACCCTTTCCCCCCCCCCCCCCCGACATTCACCTATGAGCTCATTGTTCTACCTGAACAACAAGGAGTCTGGTGGCACCTTAAAGACTAACAGATTTATTTGGGCATAAGCTTTCGTGGGTAAAAAACCCACTTCTTCAGATGCATGGAGTGAAAATTACAGATGCAGGCGTTATATAATGACACATGAAGAGAAGGGAGTACTACCCAAGGTACTTCTACCTGAAGCACCTTGAGATACATTGGACCGGATCCTCAGCTGGTGTAAATCAGAGTGGCGCCACTGAACTCAATGATGTTATGTTAGGATGTAGCCCCCTATGCTGTGTAAAGGGTTCTTTGATTCTTTTCATTTCAGCCTTAATGTATGTCCTTAATTCTTGCAGCTTTTGATCTAAAATAGGCCATACAGTGGACAGACATCTGCGCTAGTCTTGTCTAAACTAGAAACACTGAGTTTAGTGAAACAGGTTTAAAATCAGTCTAACTAAACCAGTGCAAACCCCAGTGTAGACACATTTAAACCTATTTAACCCTTATTAAATCAGTTTTGTATGTCTGCATTTGCAGTTTGCACTGGCTTAATTAGATGGATTTTACATCGCTTTAAGTACAACATTTCTAGTGTAGACAAGGCCACATGCCCTTGGCAGTATGAAGAGTGTGAAAGACTGCGTTAGGAGCATAAGCTCTTTTCTCTCCTTTAGAAGCAGCAGCAGCAAAATTTTACCTATGCAGCCTCAGAATGGAGAAGGAAGTCCATCTTCTCAGTGGTATTCTGGTGCCTCTCCTATTGACCTGATCTGGGCTAGAATAGGTTGTCTTCATGCATTACATACCCTTTAAACTTTTGTTTAGCCTAATTTGGACTGGTGACTTAAATCACAAGTCTTCTCCGAATGCTGTCCTCAGGAGTTTAAGAAGTAAAGTCACAGACACAGAGAGGCATGCACTGTAGGCTATCAGGAAACTACAAAGCCGTAGCTCTTTCCAATGAAGACAATGTTAATTAAAATTCTTGTAAATGTTACTAGAAAAAAATGCTTCACAAATTAACTAGATATTTTAATCTTACAAATGAGGGACAGGAAGTAATGTTTGGCAAAGGTTAAAGAGCTATTTTGCACTCTGATTGCAGGGTTTGTGACATTCTCTCTGACAACAGAAAACAAATTTCTCTAATTCCCCCTTAAATGAGGGCATTTTTGGCTCTTTTGCTGCTGCTAATGGAATGCTGTTATTTTTAAATTTCCTGAAGCAGAGGTGAAGATGGCTCAGGTTAGTTAGTGCAGTGAGGCCAAAGCATAACATGACCATGGTACAGCCATTCCTGCTCTTTAATGCTTTGAAGGCTTACACACTGTAGGAATCAGGCCAGAATAATCATGCTAGAGTTTGCAATTTTATCCTCATCAGTTTTAATGAAGATAAAGGGGCTCACTTAATGTGTCCACTTGGGCTTAACAAATTAACCACACTTCTGGAAAGGTTTGTGTGAACAGAATATTTGTCCTCATAACATTCATTAGGAAGGATAAAGTTAACTAACCTTATTCTATCTGTCTCTAGCCATCGCTATATATTTGCCTTCACTGCCTAAAGAAGGCCACACAACTGACATGTCAGTTCTGATCTTATTTGCCTTTTACTAAACCCTCTGTTCCATTGTCATTTCACAACCTTAATACGGATTTAAACTTTTTACATTTAAAAAAATATTGTTTGTCCAGCACCATCCTGACTTTCAGATGAGCGTCATCACTTAACCAACAGTTGGTCAGTTTTCAACACTTGCTCAAGGTTTCCTTGAAAATAACCACTGGAATAATGTTAGAGAACTTCTCCATTCCTTTGCCCACTTCCACTGACTCACTACATAGTCGTGGTCAAATCACATTACCCCGTCTCTCAGTTTAGCCATCACCTGTAAGTTAGGAAACAGCCCAGTAAGGCAGATAATAATATCTGCCTTACTGGGCTGTTGTGGCAGACTGGTTTCAATCAGCCAGTAACGCATTTGATATAGAGCAGAACTGATGTTACGAGGGAAGGCTAAGAATCAGAGGCAAAGCAGACAATGAGCTATCTGCTACTTCAACACTTTTTCAGGGACAAGAAAGCGAGTAGCCTCCTCAAAGACTCAGCAACACGCAGTCACTGGGATATGGTAGAGGGAGGGTTGCAAATGTGGGTTAAAAGTCCCCATTTGCCTGGAATTTCCCTCAAAGGATGATTTAAGGTGATAACAAAGGTGTAACAAACCAGAACTGAGGTGTTGTCTATACTAGGGATTAGCATTCATTTCAGTAGTCTGTGGCCAGCAACTGGTGTAGCTGCTGCACCAGTGCAAACCTCTTGTGTCGGCATAGGCAAAGCTGCTATTTGCACCAGTTGGCCAGTCCATGCTTGAAACAGCTGTAAACGCCCCCAGTGCAACTCACAATGTTCACACCCAGGGTTTGAACTAGTGTAACTGATGGCTGAAATCTACAGTACAGAAAATAAAATTAATGGAGATATCCTATCTCCTAGAACTAGGATAGGACCTTGAAAGGTCATTGAGTCCAGCCCCCTACCTTCACTAGCAGGACCAAGTACTGTTTTTGCCCTAGATCCCTAAGTGGCCCCTCAAGGATTGAACTCACAACCCTGGGTTTAGCAGGCCAATGCTCAAACCACTGAGCTATCCCTCCTGCTGCTTAGGTACAGCACTGAATAAAATCTTGAGTGAACTTGCACTTCTTGATGAAAGATCCTTGACTGCAACTTGCTTCTCCTGTTGGTCTGACAGAATCAAGCTGATTGATCTTCAGAGTCCATTGCAAGGCTTATCCATGCTGAGAGGCCATGTGGTCCAACGTATAGAGGGACAGAATTAGAATTAGACTGGCTTCTCTGTGCCTTTGTGACAGGGTTGGGACTCACCACCCAGTGCCTCCCACCGGTTGTTCCAGGAATTAGCTCAGTCCATGGGGAGCGCCCTCTGCTGGTGGTGTCCCGTACATCATCTGTTCCTCACTGGTTGCTGGACCCGTGTTGCTCCCCGCTCAGCAGCGTCCTCTTCAGGCCACTGCCCTCCGGCAGTGCCCCCAGTCCACCCTCACCCCCTTCCGGGGGCAGTTGTTCAGCAGTCCTTGCACTGGTCTCAGTGGCCAACCACACCCCCCAAAGTCTAGCCCCTTGTCTCATGGGCCAGTTGCAGTTTGTCTCCGCCACCCTACTGCTTGGCCAGGTGCAGTACAATGGGGAAGGGGGGGGAGGACCCAGGCCCACCCACTACTCTGGGTCCGACCCAGGGACCATCTAGTGGCAGCCTCCCTGCCCTCCTTCTCTCCTCTTGTCCAACTGTCCCTGGGCCACTTCACCTCTGTCCCCTCGCACTCTCTAGGCCCTTTCTCTCAGGGCCCACAGTCTGGCAGGTATTGGGTGGGAGCCTTACTGTGCTCCCCCTGAGCTGCTCAACACTGCTCTGTCCGAGGTGCTGGTTTCCTGCTCTGGAGACAGACCTTCCCCCATGAAGGTCTGGGACAGACTGCCTGCTTCCTCTCTGTGCAGCCTTCTTATAGGGCTGAGCCTGGCCCTGATTGGCTGTCTCCAATCTGAGCCCTGATTGGATCCCAATAAGCCCTCTTCCTATTGGCTGTTTGACTGCACAGGCCCACTGGCCTGCTGCAGCCCCCTCTGGCGTAGGGGTGGGGCGCTGCCCCACCACAGCCTCACATTCCCTATCTTTAAAGTGGGGCTATTGCTATTTACCTCTTTTGTGTGGGGCTTTGAGACTGACGTATGAAAAGGGATAGGCATATCTATACTGGTATAGTGATGCTGGCTGAGACCCGTAGTGGAGACACAGCATAAGTATCTGCCTGAATGACATTAGATGTGCTGACAGAAGCACTTTTCTGTCATCATAGTTGCATCTCTACCAGAGGTTTTGCCAGCGTACCAATGTCAGTCTAGACAAGATAGCTACGCCAGCAAAACGTTGCAATATAGACTACACCTCAGCTTTTCTCTAAGGTGCTGACATGTTCTAAAGCACGGGTCGGCAACCTACGGCACATGTGCCAAACACGGCACGCAAGCCGATTCTGAGTGGCATGCAGCTCCCTGCCGCGGTCCCGGCCCCCAGCCCCACTCAGCCCCCCCGCCCACCGCTCTCCCCTGCGGGGGCAGGAGGCAGAAGCTTGGTTCTGCGGCAGCCAAGCTTCCTCTCTCCCCCGCTTCTTCCCCCAGCGTGTGCTTTCTGGCCCCTCCTCCTCTCCTTCCCTGGCCAATCAGCTGATGGGCCTAGCGAGGGGGAGGGGGAAGAGCGGCAGCGTGCACACAGCTCCGTAGAGGATGCAGAGAGAGGTAGGGATGGAGCCTGGGGGAAGGGGGTGGAACAGGGCATATTCCTTCCAGCCCCCTGCCCTGAGCCGCTCAGGGCAGGGGACTCCCCATGAGCCGAGCACCCCAGCCTTCTGCCCTGCACCCCCCACCCCTCTGCCCTGAAACCCCCACCCCAACACCCACCCATCCCTCTGCCCTGCACCCCCACAGACCCATTCCTCTGCCCTGAACTCCCCCCACACTCATCCCTCTGCCCTGAACCCCCCCACACCCCAATACACACCCAGCCTTCTGCCCTGCACCCCCACAGCCCCATCCCTCTGCCCTGAACCCCCCCACACACTCAGCCTTCTGCCCTGCACCACCCATACCCTCAGCCTTCTGCCCTGAACCCTCCACACCCCAACACACACCCAGCCTTCTGCCCTGCACCCCCCACAACCCCATCTCTCTGCCCTGAACCCCCCCACACTCAGCCTTCTGTCCTGCACCCCCCCATACTCCCAGCCTTCTGCCCTGATCTCTGAACCCCCCCACACACACCCCAGCCCTCTGCCCTGACCCCTGAAACATCCCCCCCCCCAGGTCTGGGGCCCGGCCGCAGGCCCTGATCAGCCCGCTGCCAGCCTATGTGAACAGAACCCCAGGCTGGCAGCGAGCTGAGCAGGCTGGTGGCATAAGATCGGCATTTTAATTTAATTTTAAATGACGCTTCTTAAACATTTTGAAAACCTTCTTTACTTTACATACAATAGTTTAGTTATATAATATAGACTTTTCTAGAAAGAGACTTTCTAAAAACATTAAAATGTATTACCGGCACGCGAAACCTTAAATTAGAGTGAATAAATGAAGACTCAGCACACCACTTCTGAAAGGTTGACGACCCCCTGCTCTAAAGGATGGCTTGAGAAGAGACCGAGGTTTTTAGCTCTTTTTAACTTTTGACATTGGGTAATCTAGTTATATTTTAACGTAGGTAGAAGTAATGATTCTCTCATATAAATTAGAGGTTACAGCCAGCACATTTTGTAAACTGAAAAACAAAGGAAAGGCTCAGATCCCCAGCTAGGGTAACCAAACTGAATTCAATGGATCTAAGCCAATTTACAATCCGTAAGCATTTATAAAGAAACCATCCCAGCGACTAGGCACTACAGGCCTAGTCATTGGTGGTCATTACAGCCTACAGGAGTAATCACCTCGAGTTCTTGAAAAGAAAGCTCTTTCCCAGATAGAGCAATAACAGAGTTAGGTGGCCAAAACAGGAAATGCAAAGTAATATTATTAAACCAAAATACTTCCATGCCTCATAAAAAAACACCGAGGCCAAAAGTTAAACTACTAATTGGATCAGTGGTTATTTCTAGAGAGGTATTGACATTCTGAATCAATCACCAAGGAATCCAATCCTCAGGTTTAGAAGAATATCATTTAAGAAGAGAAGATGGTGATTATTTCTGAAGTATTTGCAATAACGATTTCCCACCAGTCATGAGCTTGGGAAGAAGAACAAAATTCTCATCCTTTATTGTTGTCAGCACTGTCTTTTCAATGATAAAATACTTATTTTCCTCCTGTCTCTTTCCAGTGAAAAGCACTGATCAGCAGGAACTCCTTGTTAACCTGATAATAAAGCTATCCCTTTGCTGAGCCATTTAAAATGTCCCCCCAGGTTCCGAGGCCTGTCATTTCAATCTCTGGGTCATGCCATATTATTTTGTCTTGCCAGCAATGGCATGCAGCTGAAAAAAAAATCAGAAAACACGACTCAAGCCGTAGAAAAGATTTGAGTTTTCATGCCTTCTGGGGTTAATCGTACTGCAAATCAATTTGATGAATACTGTAGATTTTTACCCCCCTTCCAACATTTGTAAAATTAGACCAGAAAATACAATGTACTTGTTAGCTTTTCATGCTCCATCTATCTTTGTTTGCTTAACCATCTTTGACCCCTTGATCTACAGTGGATATATCCAAATAGACATCTCACAGCGATTGGTTACATAAAGGATTCAGTTTGCTCAGCCCTCTCAGACTTTTCTGAAGAAGGATGGAGGCAGCATTACCGCCCTCTGTGGTGTGATAATACATTAAAACCCCTCTTTCATCATCTCATTTATGATCTGAAATTACATTGCACTGTAACTTTAGAAGATCCACTATCCACTGAGATAGGCTAATTTTAATGATTAACTGAGGAACTGTTAAATTTTACTTCAGTGCTCTACTGTCATTATGGAATTAGTATTAACAGCCATGTACTGTGAGCATTCTAATGAGGCCAACTAAAACTGACAGTACCAAGGAGCAGAAATTCTGTAAACTTAGACTGAGCTGATATCATTTAAAAAAACAAAACAACCCAAGACATTCTCAGTTCAATGCTAGGATATTTTGGTCCCCTGGCAACATAAAACCCAATAACGTTTTTTCCCTTCCTCTCTCTCACTGTTTTTAATTGCACCTGGATGAAATTAGCAGAGAGAAAATCAACACTTGTAAAAATGTCTCATTACAGAATGATGGTGGGATATGTCCCTGTAAACTCCAGCAGTTTATTGTACCTCAGCCATAAAATCTTTAATGGCTCCAAGCGTGCCTCTCATGTCTACTTCAAAAAGCATGTGAGACTAGGAGAGGCATGGGGATGCTAACTGTAAGGATTGTACATCCTTTTATCTATATTTTTATCCTTCAAAATTACTATTATCAGGATGTTCCATTTTATTATTATTCTGAACCCCATGATACCTCTATAATTCTCTTTTACTCTTTCCTCAAAGACCAGCCCAGATCCTCAGCCAGCATAAAATGGCATTGCTCCATTGACACACACTGCTGAGGACCTGGTCCTAACCTTTCAGTGGCACCCTCTTCCAGCAACAGCAACCTGACTTCAGCTCCCTTTGGGCGCTATTGATGCCAATCATTGTACTGTTTTTCTTTGCCCTTCGATTGTCGCCTAATCTGTAATAGTAAAGTTAACGCTAGTTTAGCATACAGTGGTCTGAGAAGGTTCAGCCCCCCAGATAAGCTACAGGAGTGAGCTTGTCATTAGAACGAAGATCATGCACACTGCAATAGAGCAAAGGAGAGAAAGATAATACAGAACGTCCAGCATTTGCATGACTCACATCATCCCTTGCAGAGAGTTCTGGAGTAGACAAAGTGATGTGTCGGGTATCAATAGGTGATCTCCTGGTGTTCCCCATGGCACGTCGCCCAGTAATAGCTTTTATAATGTGTTACAATGATGCCCACTATATTTTATACAATAAGGGTTTCAGCCTTTTTTCCTTATCTGTACATCTTATTTTGGGGGCCCCAATTTCTATAGGTTATTCAACCATTTACTTCATACTTATTAACATTTACATCACTTGGTTGCTATAGTGTTAGTGCGGTTTAATACTTGAGACTTTCAATTATACATATTCCTTAAAACTATGCTAAAATATCAGTAACCTGAGTTTGTGGCTGCTTGCCCCATACCAGACATGTGACTTCTTACACTTGTTCATCACAATCCTTAATCTTGTGATTTAAGGTCATTTCTCTGCCCCCCCCCCACTTTTGTCAGGCTAGGCCTTGATGAGGTATGCTAAGCGGTTTTACAGGCCTTAGGCCTGCTGGTCCTTTACTTGTGTTACAGCATCAACGAATACTCACACACTACTTAGATAGATATGCATTGTGTAGCCTCCTTCCACTCTCCCCTCCCCTTGCAACCTTGATTTTATCCTCTGCTTCAAAGCTTGTCTAGTTCTCTCCTGAATATCCTGGTCCTCTTTGACAATCCAGCTCTCACTTCATCACTTGTTGTGGCTGTTTTTCACTTTTCTGTCATGAGAATTTGATCTACCCATTGGAGCCTCTTATTCGGTGACAGCCATTTATGCCTCATTATCTCCTTGACGGTTTCATTTTTCACTCTGACTTCTCTAGTTGATCATGAGCCTTTTCAAACATTTGTTTTCAAAGTTCCTTTGACTCTCTCCCTTTGTTTTCACGTGTACATGTTTCATGTCCCTGTAGAATCCTTGAGCTGATGCCACGTTGAATGCCCTTCATTATTGTATGGTCAGTCTGCCTCTTGTTTTCAAGGGCGTAAAAGCCTCCTGGCCATAGATAATGCATTAAGTGACTCAACAGCAACCTAAATTTGATGTTTTCTCAATGAAGTCTAGTCCTTTTCTGCCAAAAGGAAAATGCCATGATGGCAGAGGATATACAATGGAGAAAATGGGGGACCTTCTGGCACAGGGTAATATAAGAGGAATTCTCTCCTTACCCCCCAAATTCCCCCCCCAAAAGAAAAGCCAAGTGCAGTCTTTGTTGTTACCTCTGCCTTACACATCTTAGCTTGCGGCACAAGGATTTGCAGGAGAATAGTCACTCTGCTCTATTTCTGGTTCTACCATCAGCAGAACCTCTTTTTGGCTGTATGCCTGTATCTTTCAGGAATCTCATATGGTGTTAGTTCACTGATCTTGAACTGCAGCTATTCCATTCTGAAATTCCTGTTATTTCATCCAGCAGCTTTATTTAGGGCTATGTCTACACTGCCCTGCAGTTCGGCCCATGGGGGTGTGAACAGCCTTGTGCACTGAAGTGCTGCTTGGGGAGGACTATGTTAATGCAAATGAAGGACCTCTAAGTTTGACCTGCAACATCCAAATGGGGGAGTTAGTTTGTTGGTGAATGCTGCAATTCACACCTCCGTAGTGTCATGGTCTGTATTCCACAACACAACAGTTCTTATCTCAATTCCTTCTCCTTCAGTTAGGGCAGGGACTTGAACCTGACTCCCCTACATCCTAGATGACTGCCCTAACTACTGGGACATAGAGTCTCTCTTGCTCCAGCCGAATGACTATGTAATAATTTATACAAAGTGAAACAGCTTCAACAGGAGAAATGTGAGAAAGACTCACCCCACAGTACAGTAAAGTCTGGTGGTGAGGGCACTCCCCTGTAGTGGGAGAGACCTGAGTTCAAATCCCTCCTTCATGTCAGGAAATACGGGGATTTGAACCCAGGTCTCTTACTCAAAAAATTCCCACCCAATCACCCCTGGCTGCCTTTTGTGTCCGGTATCGGGTCTTAGACATGATCTGGGCATGCCTATGGGATCAAGTCCCAGTGGAAGGCTAGGATCCTGCTTCAGGGCCACTGCCACTTTGGCTTCAGCTACAAGCAGCTTGTTAACTGTGGGGCAACGTCCAGGGGCTTAGGTGCCTAGGGGGTTTGATGTAGGGCCGGCTCCAGGCCCCAGCGAAGGAAGCAGGTGCTTGGGGCGGCCAATGGAAAGGGGCGGCACGTCCGGGTCTTCGGCGGGAATTTGGCGGGGGTCCCTTAGTCCCTCTCTTCCTCTTTGAGCTGCCGCCGAAGAGGAAGAGAGGGAGCGAAGGACCCGCCGCCGAATTGCCACAGAAGAATGAAGCGGCGCGATTGAGCTGCCGCCCAAGTGCTGCTGATTGGATTTATCTTCTTTTTTAATTTAATTTTTTTTTTTTTGCTTTGCCGCTTGGGGCGGCAAAAAAGTTGGAGCCGGCCCTGGTTGGATGGCACCTGAGAGAGAAATTGAGAATGTCAGTGGCACCTAAATCGTGCTCTTAAGTGCTTAAATGTTCAGTGAGGTGCCTATTTGTGGATCTAGCCCTAACAGCCTGTAACATACCTTTTTCTCAGATTCCCTAATCCCACCTCTTTCCCATACTCCCGCTTCTGACAGCTCTGTAACCCTTTAATGGCAATCCTCATTACCATCACCACCACATGTTAACCCATGGTTTGTCACAAACTGAAAATCCCCAGGCTCTCCAGCTCTTCTTAACTGCTCTTTTGTGTTTCCTGGCTTGGCTATCGAGGAGCAAACACCTCCGTTCATAATGGCTGCACGTTGGTGACATGTCTTCAAAAGGCAGAGGCTAAAATTTCCAAACATGCTTCCTGATTTTGGGTGCCCGACCGACGATCTCTTGGGTCTGGTTGCTGGAGGTGCTGCTGGGCACTCTGAGGCCTATTGATTTAAACTGGGTGCTTCGAGTGGGAGCTCAGCACCCGTGACAATCAGGCCAATGTGTCCCATGTTGGGCACGCAAAACTGAGGCCACGTTTGGAAACAGTAGCCACCCTCACTGAACTTTCTTAAACAGACTGTAGACACAGCCTTAATTTACAGAAAGGACAAGGCCCACCAGAATAGAGGAAAGAAGCCAGATAACAGTGGATTATACTAAAAACTCAGTACTGAAAATGAGCTAAAGGAGGATTCTTTCTTTATATGGCGGAAAACCTAGTTACAAAAGGTAGTATCTAAAGTATATTTATCATGTATAGTCCCTTCTCTTTGAGATCTCAGTTAGCTCTCTGTAACTCAGGAAGATCACTAAGGGTATGTCCACACTACCCGCCGGATCGGCGGGTAGCGATCCATCTATCGGGGATCGATTTATCGCGTGTAGTGTAGACAAGATAAATCGATCCCCGATCGCTCTCCCGTCGACTGCTGAACTCCAGCAGTTCGAGAGGCGGAAGCAGAGTCGACAGGGGAGCCGCGGCCGTCGATCCCAAGCCGCGAGGACGCAAAGTAAGTAATTTTAGTACGAGCTAAGATACGTCGACTTCAGCTACGCTATTCTCGTAACTGAAGTTGCGTATCTTAGATCGATCCCCCCGCCCCCTTGTGTAGGCCAGGCCTAATACACAAGCGAATTGACTTGGGGTTTCAGCATGAACTGGCACCTGGTCTGCCAGCATCATAGCAGAATGCATTGTTTGGGATCCACTGATGATATCTGCCAGTGTTTGAAATCAGGTGGGAGCTACTGCAGAATGGCTGCAAACAGTCAGATGCTGGGATGGCAAAAAATAACACGAATTGCCATTAAAACAATAACAATTCAGCCGACTAACATTTAAAGGCAGATGCATGTATTACTAGGTCAGAAATGTCTACTTTCAGTTCTCCTGTAATCTGGCTTGCCTTTGTCATGGAGAGACGCACTGTGATCATGAAGCAGCTGCTACCTTTTTTGGTTCCATCGGCACAGTTCACCAACTAGTTAATGGCTATGTGTGATGAGTTAACAACTCCTCTCTTTCTTTGACAATGCACGCACCCTCCAAAAGCCATCATTCTGGCAGTCCAAGGTAGTAAATGTTCCTAGGACTTAGCTTTTGGTGTAGCAGATGGGGCAGCAAAGAAAATGTCTCTTGGAGCAGCCTCCAATCCTTCAGCTACTCATTGCAGGAGACTACAGCTTAAAACACAAAAGATGGAGCCATTTAGAGCAGTGGTGGGCAACCCACACATGGCCCATCAGGGTAATCTACTGGCGGGCTGCGAGACAGTGTTTACATTGACCATCCACAGGGAGGTGCTGGCTGCCGCTTCCTGCAGCTCCCATTGGCCGGGAATGGTGAACCACGGCCACTGGGAGCTGCGGGCAGCTGGTGTAAACACTGTCTCGTGGCTCACCAGTGGATTACCCTTATGGGCTGCGTGTGGCCCATGGGCTGCAGGTTGCCCACCACTGATTTAGAGTATTTGATTCATTCCTCACTCCCTGCTATATAGGCACACATCATAACCAGAAACAGCCCATTCTGCCTCTGATATTTTAGCTAAGTGATAATGTTCTTC
This sequence comes from Chrysemys picta bellii, assembly GCF_011386835.1. Classification (NCBI taxonomy): domain Eukaryota; kingdom Metazoa; phylum Chordata; order Testudines; family Emydidae; genus Chrysemys; species Chrysemys picta. Next base: position 195,787,825 of record NC_088793.1, read on the forward strand.
TGGGGCCCAACGCCAGTACACAATGTACAAACCACAACTAGCAAGTTTTATAACCAGTTTTACATGGCTCCTTTTTTGCTCCCCATTGCTTTGTTCTTGACCCAAAGCCCACTAAAGTCAATGGGAATCTTTCCATCCACTTCAAGAGTCAACCCCTTAGGAATCTGAAAACCCTCCCTAACAATCTTTTAAATTGTTCCATTTATTATATAGCCCACCCCCCGCACTCTACATTTTACAAAGCACAAGCACGGAGACTGACTGGGATTCTGTTCCATCTTCAAAACAACCAGCCTTCTCAAATGGCTTCACCGGTGCTTCTACTTCTCAATTCTACTTCGCAGTTCTCCTATCTTCGTTTTTCCCACAGCAACTTACCTTTCTGAACTTAGGCCTTGTCTACATTAGCTATACTGGCAAACCTCCCGGGAGACGCAGCTTATAATGACAAAAAAGTTCTTTTGCTGGTACAGCTTACACCGGTTCCCCAAACAAATAAGATATACCAGGAAAAGGACATTTTGGCAGTATAACTGTGTCTACAGTGGAGGTTTTATTTGGCATAGCTGTATTGGCGGGGGGATGTGAATCATGCTGGTCAAAGTTTTGAGTGGAGACCAAGCCGCGAAGAAACGCAGTGCTCAGCTGCATTTGTTCACTGGGTCCTCATCCCTTCTTTCTCTTACTTTGTGGAATCTGGGATGTTCCAAATCCTGGATGCACCACGTTCCATGAGGCTTGGCTTTGGAACACATGGTCACATTTTTAAAAAATTGCTATTGTCGTTTTTCATAACACAAATAAAAATCATGTGGTACCCCCTCTCTCTAGAGCCATATTGAAACACCCAGGGCCGGCTCCAGACACCAGCTTCTCAAGCAGCTGCTTGGGGCAGCCGCTCTGGAGAGGGGCGGCACGTCCAGGTATTCGGCGGACGGTCCCTCACTCCGCCTGGGAGCGAAGGACCTCCGGCCGAATTGCCGCTGCAGATCGCGATCGCAATCGCGGCCTTTTTTTTTTTTTTTTTTGGCTGCTTGGGGCGGCCAAAACCCTGGAGCCGGCCCTGGAAACACCTTAACACACAGGTCAATAGTTTAGAACTAAACGTCATGTCCCAGCTTTTTTGCATGGCAGTGAGGCAGCCTTTGGTGGCATGCCTGCGGAAGGTCCGCTGGTCCCGGGGCTTCGGCGTACTTGCCGCCGAATCTGCGGGACTGGCGGACCTCCCGCAGGCGTGCCGCTGAAGCCTGCCTGACTGCTGTCCTCGCAGGGACTGGCAGAGCGCCCCCCGCAGCTTGCCGCCCCAGGCACACACTTGGAGTGCTGGTGCCTGGAGCCGCCGCTGTGTCCCAGTATGTATTTATTCAGCACAGCATTTTATATTATTATTTATGATTTGTATTACAGTAGTATCTAATTTCAGAGTGGGAGCCGTGTTAGTCTGTATCAGCAAAAAGAACGAGGAGTCCTTGTGGCACCTTAGAGACTAACAAATTTATTTGGGCATAAGCTTTTGTGGGCTAAAACCCACTTCATCTAAAGGCACCATTGTGCTATGCATGGTCCAGACACATGCGAGACAGTCCCAGCCCCAGCTTAGAATCTAAATAGACAACACAGACAACTGGTGGGAGAAAAGAAGGATTATCATCTGCGGTGTACAGATGGGGAAATGAGCCCAGAGAGTGAAATCCTGGCCCCATTGAAGTCAATGGCAACACTCCCACTGACGTCATGATTTCCTATTAAGTGATTTATTTACCCAGTATATTTACTATGTTCATGAACACCTGACACTGATTTTTTTTTATGATCATAGAAGCAAAACAGGCAGAGGAAAACCACACACATAAATCAAGTTAAACACATGCTTAGATTCTTTGCTGAATAGGAATTGATGTGTGCAAATGCTGTAAATTGAGCACATCCCATGCTGAATCGGGGCTATACTGATACTGATTTGCAAGTCATGCAGATTTTGGACTTAAAAATATTTTCTTGCCCATGTTAATTACAGTGCCAGCATAAGAAACTTTATCAGGAAAAGAAACCATTCACCTCGATCAGTTTGTCTCCCTTGATCTGATTACTAGTTTCTTGCTTTCTTTTTCTTTGCACTGGGGTCAGAAACTCAGCTCCTCTCATATGCATCTTGGTTTTCCTTATTTCAGTTTCCCCTTTCAGAGCCAAGATACTGCTGTGTTAACTTTTTATCCACTGAAATTCAATGGGAATTGAGTGTTTAACTCCCTTAGGTCCCTTTCAAAACCTCAGGTTTAGGCCATAACCTTTCGTTGACTATTTTCTATCTATTCCCCATCTTGTGTTCTTTACCTGTTGGAAGAAGAAGTTTTCTGGAACAGTTATACCTGGCCTCTATAATTTAGGCACGCCTCTAATTTACTGCAGGTATTTTAAACTTGAAAGGCAATTTGGGGTTAATCCTTTATCCTAATAACCTTCTACTTTTCAAGACATTGATCCGGTGCTTTATGCCCATGGCTTTTCTGTGTTGCTTTAATTGTTTTTAAAAATTGATTCTGTAGGCTTGCAATATGGTTATGCCTTAATACAATACATGAACGTTAAAAAAGATTTGGGGGAGGGGCAGCAAAAAAAAAATCAATTTCTAATTCACATGCCTGCAGCCTCCCTATTGGGAAAGTGAAGCGACTCAATTTTTCCAGCTCTGCCTCATACTTTTAAGCGCTGAGTTTGAGATACTGAACTGTCCCAGTGATTTTTCATCTCCATTGTATCCTCAAAGGATATTTCCCTTTTTTAAAAGTCTACTGACTGGTATTGTATATAGCACTCTTGTGTAGCTCGCCTCAGGATCTTTCACAGTAACAATATTGTTTCCTTTGATTTGTGCTCTTGTCCTCCTAACAATTCAGCCCAACTTTCTATTGCTTTTGGCTGGTCACAGTGACATTGCCGGGAGAAGCAATAATTCTTTTTTGAGCGAGTGTGCGGCAAAAAGTTCATTGCTGTAGACTAACATGTGACTGTCCACATTCAATGTCCTTTGCCCACTGAGCCTCTAGTATTGGGCTGCCTAATTCCTCATTTCTTGATCTGCCTCATAAATGTAATATAGTTACACACCTGGAAATCTCATATGCCATCATCATGGGTTTTTATCAAAATATGTTAAGAGACCAGATTTGCATCTTGAAGAAAGTAGTGTTACAGCCTCCAGTCACCTGGAACAATCATGATTGTTGCTAAGCCTTTCACTTTCACTTTGTATTTGATTAAAGCTGAACTGCAAGTAGAACCCTTTTACCCAGAATACCCTCAAAGGGCCTGATCCCAAGCCCACTAGATTGGGTTTGGGCCCACAATGCTTCAAAGATTGTAGGCCAACTTCATCTCTGGTCCATCAAGTGGAGCTAGACTACAGAGGAATTCAGCCCCCTATGCACAGAAGAGACTCTGTGTGGTTAGAATTAAATACTTTGGACCAGATCCTCAACTGGTGCAAATTGGTGACTCCCTACTGATGTCAATAGAGTGCTGCCCATTTACACCTGCTTAAGATCTTAAGAGCTCTTTGATTCCAAACCTGTTAAAATGTTCCAAGCCCTCAGCTAACATCTGTACTAGTAACAGTGTAACCTGTTTGATGATAATAGGACCATCTGCTTGTCAGTGCCATCACCTCACCTTTCCTAGCACCTTGCACTCCAGCCTTTTCGCTTATTCATATGAACATTAATAGTATATATTTTTTCTACTCTTTCAACCTTTCTCTAATTTCTAATTATTGTAGACTCTCCCCTCCATTTTTTCATTTTTCTTCTGTGGCACTTGCCAGTTGACCATACTTGGCCCTTATATTCCTTATCTCTCATATTCTCTTACTTAGTTTTATTCTGCCCTTTCCTGCCTCACCATTAGTCCTCTCAGAGCACGGCCTCTCTGCTGACTCACTCCTGTTGGTTTTTTTTTTTCCCAGGCATCAGCACTACAGCTGCTGGAAAAATGGAGGAAAAAAAAGTTAGTGAATGCTTTTCAAAACATTTTTGAACATACTTTTCACTGAAACTTCAAATTAAAAAAAAATCCGATCTCTCTCTAGAAGCTGCTAGAAAAAACAGTATTTTTAATGTGACAGGTTACAGAGTGGTAGCCGTGTTAATCTGTATCAGCAAAAACAATGAGGAGTCCTTGTGGGCACCTTAGAGACTAATAAATTTATTTGGACATAAGCTTTCGTAGGCCCATGAAAGTTATGCCCAAATAAATTTGTTAGTCTGTAAGGTGCCACAAGGACTCCTCATTGTTGTTTTTTTTTCAGTATTTTTAATGAACATTTTTCATTGAAAAAATCATTTTAACAGAAAATTCCCAACCCTCTCGCTGTCTGAGTCTCATAGACTCATAGACTTTAAGGTCAGAAGGGACCATTATGATCATCTGGTCTGACCCCCTGCATGCTGCAGGCCATAAAACCGTCCCTACCCCTTCCCTGGACTCTGCTGTTGAAGTCCCCAATCCTGTTTTTAGTGACTGCAATCGGCAGCATTTTTCCCGGTGAGGAAGGTAACAGCTAATCTGCACCAACACAAATTCCACATGCAGGATTTTTAGGAAAAGTAGGGAGAAATAATTTAGCCAATCAGGAGGAAATGGGAAAGTTAGGGGGAAAGAATGTAATTATCTGATTTGGAATTTTAAAGTATACTGGAGAACTTTTACCCGTATTTAAAAGCCCTAGGAGACCTTTGATGACCACAAGTGTATGAGACTTCTGTTATGTTTCACCCGCAAGATGGCACCTCTACCAACAAAATGTCCATTAGCAGTATTTTGGGGAATTGGGTTAGCACTGATGAATAGGGACAATGACTGAATCACTGACACCACTTTCTATATCACCTACTTTGTTTTTTGGAGGACTCCTGCCCCAATTTTAAACAGCCCCAGCTTTCCGGAAAGTTTCCTGAATAATTGATCAGCTCCATTATGCAATGATGCGATAATATCAACTGGCGTGAAGTAGGATAAGGCCCACTATGATGATCTGGATCTTAATGTCTGTATCGGCAGAAAAGAAAGAGAACCAGGAGTCTAACAGAGGTACTGAAATTCAAGGGGAAAGACACAAAGGAAATGAAGTATATTTTGAGACTGATGATTGCAGCTCCAATTGTTGCAGATTGTGGGGGGCCAGAAAGGAGCACAGTGGGAATAAAAAGCTAGAACAGTGTGAACAAAAGACGAGATTGACTGTTTTCACATCGAGAAAGAAACAGCACAGAAATAGAAAACATCATCGAGGAGTAGGAATGATTAAAAGGGCTACAGCAGCAAAATAAAGAAGTATAAATATTTGATAACAACTGCTGAGGTAGGAGAGGGAACAAAGGAAAATAAAGACAAAAGAAGATCAAAACTCATAAAGTACATGAGAAACAAGCAACCAGGCAGTGTATCTTTGGGGTTACTGTGGAACAAGTAAAGGAAAATTGGTGATAAATGAGGATGTTATTGCACTGAACTAGAATTAATTCTTTTGTGCAGCATTCAAAGGAGAAGCTGAAAGTTACATCCCCACGATAAGGATAAACTTTCCAGAGAAATGGGGGAAGAAGAAGGCAACAGTGGAAGTGCTAATGGTTTTCTGAGAGGTGTTAACAATACAATTAGAACTATTAAAAGGCATTACAAAACAAAGTAGTTCATGGGTGGGCCAACTCAAGTAAACGGGAAGACTTCCACTGACTTCAATGGGTCATACCATGGGATAACATACAGTCACTGATGGCAGAAAATTATTGAATGATTCTCAGTTGTCTGAGTAACTGTGAGATGCTGGACTGGGTGCCTCTCACCCAGTCCAGGAAAACTATGAAGATTGTTTTTAAATCAAATGTTTGATGGAACAGAGGACTAGTGAGCGGCTAATGTAGAGACTACATTTTGCAAAAGACTCCAAACACTTAGAGAATCTCTTAGGATGAACTCCTGGCTGCACTGAAATCAATGGTGGTTTTGCCATTGACTTTATTGGAGCCAGGATTCCACCACTAGACGGTGTGTGTGATATGCCTGAAGTATGCACTGTTCTGAAGGAAACAACTATTCCCATAAACATCTTGTGTTAATAAAAAATTTCCAAAGCTAAAAGCCATGACCCATATCTTCCATTGGCACATATTGGAATAGTTCTTTTGGCTCCAGTGAATTCACACCAGCGGAAGGTCTGGCTCCAGAGTCATAGGGTATGACTATCAAATAGTCCATATGTTGTTCAATCTGGTTTCCTTGACACACAAGATGGCATATACTGACAAAGGCAGTAGTGGATGTAAGCAGTGTTAAGTGGTCCGAGTTGGATGGCTAGATACATTTTCATATCATTGGGCAGCTTTTCAGAGGGTACATTTTCTAGCTACGGTTTTGAAGCCTTGGTAATAAAATACAGGGCCCTGCTTGTGGATGGCTAATAATAATACTTCGATATATTATAGTACCTGAAAGGGCTTTACAAATATTAGTTAATTGAGCTCTATGGTACTTCAGTATGGTAGGTTATTGTAAGTGATTGTCCAAAGTTAAACAGCTAGTTAGCAGAAAGGTCAGGAATAGCGTAGGAAACATTAAGATGTTGCTCTCACACTTAAAAAAAAAAAATCAAATGCCTTAAAGGAACAGATTCCAATCTGGAATAGTTTAAAAAAAATCTTACCGGGTAATTTTTTTAAATGAGTTCCTCTTTAAAGGTTGGATCCTGAACAATTAAAAGTCAGTGGAGTTTTGCCATTCATTTCAATGGGAGCAGGACTGGTACCTTAATTTCCCTTTACTCATTTCCTGATTGAAATACCTGGAAGGGCTCTTTGGGGTTGTGACCTGGTGCATGGATGGGCCACACTGGGAATGCCACACTCAGGGCAGATTGCAAGAATCAGGGCAGACAATCCCCCCACACTGGTGGTTTATTCTATAATTCGATTCACCAAGCCAGTAACAAAGGAGTTTCTGCAGTACCCCACTGGCTGTGAATCCAACACCCCAAACCCCATTGAAAATCCCTGCAGCTTTGCTTCCAGTCAGACCTGGACTGCAGTCTGTACATGTGCCACAAAGGCAGCAGAGATGAATGTCCTGCTACTAAAACCTTGACGGCGCAGTCTGCGCATGTGCCACGGGGCGGTAGAGAAGGATGTCCAGTTACTGAATACTGGCTGAGTATAGATTTGCAGGTGATTACAGATGTGCTGTGTTTGCAATTCATATTTAGACACACACACACACTTACACTTTGTTGGGGGCAGTGCCCCCAACACCCTTTATACACAAGCCGCCATTGTTGACACTACACTTCATAGTAGGCTGACCAGATAGCAAGTGTCAAAAATCAGGACAGGAGGTGAGGGGTAATAGGTGCCTTTGTAAGAAAAAGACCCAAAAATCGGGACTGTCCCTATAAAATTGGGACATCTGGTCACCCTACTTCATAGACTATCAGTAATTAGTTCACAAGTGACTCAGGTAGCTTTGCCTGCCCCTTTCCGAGGTCTCAGCAGCTGTCCTGAATGAACTAGCATCTTCAAAGGGCTCTTCCCGGGGACTGATCTAAAGCCCATCAAAGTCAATAGGAGTCTTTGAATTGATTTGGATCAGGCCCTGAGCCGTAGATCTTCAAATGTATTAAGGAACTGGGCTTAGTCTTTTAAAATAGTTTCCAATGAATGTCAGACTGACTGATAATATCTGTTCTGCATGTAAAAACTCATTGCAAATAATGCCTGTGAGACCCTTTTCTAAACTGAGCAAACTTGCCTACTTTTCATTTTCATTCCCTCTACATTTCATAAATGTATGTTATTTGGATCCCGCACTTGGGTAATTTGAAGAGCCTCTAGCCTCTTCATAAATATTTCTTGCATCACCCCACACTTTTCTATCCCTCATCCTTTCTCCCTCAAGATACTCACTCATTCAAGCAGAACAGTTCATTAAAGAAAGGCCTCTTTGGGGAGGTGCCATTTCACCATTTGCCCTCATTGCTTCCTCGGTATGTTACGGATTCACAAGCCAAATATTAAAGGACTAGCTCTGGCTGAAAACATGAAGCTGAAAAGTTAAAAGAAAATTGAAAATGTGCCCAATTTGCACCAGAAGGGAGCCTCTGTAATCTATTTTGTTGGAAAACAGCATCCAATCAGCAGTACACATATGGTGCAAGTGTTTGAAAAGTTGTAGCCTGGCAAGCAGAGCCACTCCAGTCTCATCCAAGTTTGCAACAAACAGAATGGTCCATCTGTGAACTAAGCCCTTGTTGGTTTTTTGTAATAAGTCACAGTGTTTCAGGGAGACAGTGCAGACAGCATGATCAGATTTATAGCATTTCCACTATCTGCTTCTCATTAATATTGATTTTTGCATATTTCATCTCTTACTGCAGACATGGTGCTTACAATTCCTCTCTTCTGTTTCCAGCCTCTCATGAATGAGAGAGATTTGCTTTATTTATCCTAAGCAAAGCATTTGTTGCTCCTCTACATTGTTAATTACTGCTTAGCACACAATGATTTTATTAGGGGGTACCGCAAAACAATTGTTTCAAGTTTATCAGAAAATTCTAGTATTAAGAAAATAATGTTTTGAGTCAGAATTACATTTGCTAAGTCAAATCATTTACATATTGATAATTTTTTAGGACTTCAAATCATGTTTAACATTTGCACCTTATAATGCAGGGATTGGCAACCTTTGGCATGCAGCCCCCCCAGGGAAAGCCGCTGGCGGGCTGGGCCGGTTTGTTTACCTGCAGCATCCGTAGGTTCAGCCAATTGCAGCTCCCACTGGCCGCGGTTCGCTGTCCCCGGCCAATGGGGGCTGTGGGAAGTAGCATGGGCCAAGGGGACAGTGAACCGCGGCCAGTGGGAGCTGCGATTGGCTGAACTTGCGGACGCTGCAGGTAAACAAACCGGCCCGGCCCGCCAGTGGCTTTCCCTGATGGGCTGCGTGCCAAAGGTTGCCAATTCCTGTTATAATGCAATGTAATTAATTCTAGTGTTGTTGATCCTAAGGAAATGACATATAGAATGTGCATGAATACTGCATTGCTGTTTCACACAAGGAGGTGCTCTTTTCATTATTGCCAATCTGAAGTGATCAACATTCACAAATCACCTCCCCCCCCCCCCCAAATCAGGAGATTGGCTTGAAATGATCATGTTGGATTCTTTTTATTTACCTTCTAGTTTTTGAGCCTTTAAGGTGCACTCAGGTCAGGTTTTCAAGCTTTTCTCTGCAACCACAAGTGCTAAAAAGATACTTAAAACATAATAAAATCTGAAAGTCTCATTTAATCACATGATCTATGAGCTGGGATGGGGGTGGGGCATAGGGTGACCAGATGAGAGACGTGAAATATCAGGACGTGGGGGGGTGGGGAGCGGGGAGCAAAAAAACCCAACACAAGTGCCGGTAGTGGAGGGAAAAAAAAAAAAGCCAAGAGCCGCCAGAGTATAGGAAAAATTGGTGGAGGCTGAGCCCCCACCGGCAGCTCTACACCCCGCCCCCCCACACCAGCTCACCTCCACTCTGCCTCCTGCCGCGTCCTTCTTCTCCCCCCTCCCTCCAGCACTTGTGCCGCCATACAGCTGATTAGTGCAAGCCTGGGAGGGAGGGAGGGGGGAGGAGGAGGAATGCGGCGTCCTTGGGGAAGAGGTGGGGCCAGGGTGGGGATTTGGGGAGGGATCCAATAGGGTAGTGAGGGGATGCGGCTGGGGGTGGGGCAAGGTCGGGAATTTGGGGAGGGATCCAATGGAGGAGGGAGGAGCCGGAGTTGGGGTGGGGGAGGCGCGAGCCCCCTCTGCCTGTGTGTCAGAGGGCAAAATATTGGGACAATTCATGTCCTGACCGAACATCGGTCGGGAAGTGGGACAAACAACTAAATATCAGGAGAGTCCCGATAAAATCGGGACGTCTGGTCACCCTGTCTGTCTGGAGACAGACCCTCAGCTGGTATACATTCTCCTAGCTCCGTTTACTTTACTGACGCTTTGCTAGTTTATACCGGCTGAGGATCTACCATGTCAGGAGTTAGACATATTAATAGGGTGGAGAAGTTTGTGCTGCATCTTCTCATGCTACTCTTGTTCTGTGGGTGAATAAAGGATTTTAGCGTTTCCAATCTGGTAGCCTGGCCCTTGTCATAAAAAAATCTACACATTAGAGGTTCAGCCATGAGAGGTGCTAAACATTCTCAGCATCCATTGACTTTAATGGCACTCCGCCTCTTAGGACTCAATTCTTCAGCCAATTGCCCATGCTCTACTGATTACAGTGTAGTTACTCCTGTGACTGTGAGAGGCGAATCTAGCCCATGAACAATGCCACTGGACTTCAAGTCAAGTAAAAAAAGTTTTCGCATGGGACATTACTTCCTTTACCAAATATCCCAGAAATTCCACTTTAAAGCTGGTCTGCAAGGGGGTATAATATCTTTGTGCCTTCTCCTCTATTCCTATCCCCTTCTTTATGATGTTTGAAGAGCAATTGAACGGTATTTCTTTTAAAAAAAAATCTGCCTCTTCTTTACATCAGAAACACAGACATTGTCTACCCTGACTTCTATGTATGACTGGAGAACTCCTAGCATTATGACATCACTGATATCAACCAAATAAAACCTGACTGATTGAGATTGGAAATTATTTTTATTTAACATTTAAAAATCTTCTTTGTTTTTGTTAATGCAAATGGCCTAAAATCTGCTGGGAGAAAAGATCAGGCTGTTACCGATTCAGCACACCTTACCACTTCAGGGATGGGGTGAGAAAGCTCCCACTACACATCTCAGATGCCCCAAGAAGATCTGCATCAATACCAGGGAAGGCCAGAAGCATTCCTGCCATTTCTATCATAAAAAACAAGCAGGAGGTGGCAGTACTCTCCCAGGAAACCTCTTAAGAAACCAACCCTCCTCCCCCTAAAATAAAATAACTTTTCAGTCCTTTAGACAACAAACATAAATGAAGTATTCCCTCCTTTGTAGATCACCTTTAGTCAAATGTGTACCTAGTCTGTTGCAACTCACTAGGAGCGCCATTGTGTCCTGAGACACACCTAGAAGAGGGTGGTGAGCAAGCTGAACTACCCCCAGGGTGGCCCAAGGAGACATTGTGACTCCGAGAACCACAGTTCCTCCCTAGTGCTAGAGGAAAATAATTTACTGCAGCCTTGGAAAAGTTGCAGCTTAGTTCCTCTTTGAATCCAGTTGTGTCCCTTGGTTGGTGAATGGTGGCGGGAGCTAAGGCTCTAGCCACAATCAGCTTCTCCCTGTCCCCACTTCACCTACTGCCAGATAGCTTTTCCTCACCCTGACCCCATGTACGGCTAAGTTAGGGTTAGGGACAGTCTAGCCCTGTGCCAGGGTATGTCTAAACTATAGAGACTATGGGTGCGGTACATCTGAAATGCTACAGTGGCACAACTGCAGTGTTGCAGAGTAGACACTACCTATGCCAATGGGAGGGGTTCTCTCACTGCTGTAGTTAATCCACATCCCTGAGAGGTGGCAGGAAGCTAGGGTGACCAGACAGCAAATGTGAAAAACTGGGACAGGAGGTGGGGGGGGGGTAATAGGAGCCTATATAAGAAAAAGACTCAAAAATTGGGACTGTCCCTATAAAATCGGGACCTCTGGTCACCCTACAGGAAGCTAAGAATTCTCCAATCGACCTAGCACTGTCTACACCAGGGGTTTGGTTGGCTTCATTATGCCGCTCAGAGGTATGACTATTTCACACCCCTGAGCGATGTAGCTGGGGTGACCTATCTTTTTAGTATAGACCAGGCCAAAACTGACATAGCTATGTCAGGCTAGCCCCATAATATAGATGCAGCCTACACCTACAAAAGGGTTTTCTGTTGGTGTAGGAACAGCACCTCCCGACACAACATTAGCTATGTCTATAGACGCCCTCCGTCACCAGCATAGCTCCATCCATAGTGGAGGTTAGGTCTGCAGCGCTACATCAGTCAAGGGGATGATTTTTTTTCACCCCCCCTTGACCAACACGGCTATGCCAGTATAACTTCAGAGTAGACCAGGCCTCAGTAACATTCTTGATTTTCTAGCTAATTTGTTATTTGTGTCTGTGATCATTACAGCTTTGAAAATAATTGACATGCTTAGACTGAGAAAGGCCACACAACCAAACCCCTGGTAATACTGCCTCTAGTTTTACGTTTAATATAATGCCTTCTGTGCACTGGAACAGCCCTCCCAGCTAGTTTAACATTTTCACTGTAGCCCCTTCACCCCCTTACAGACAATAGCCCCAAGCACGTTGATTTTGCGAAATTTACTGAGGCCAAGTCGACACTAAACTTACATCAGTATAACTTTACATTGCTCAGGAGGTGTGAAAAATCCACACCCCTGAATGACATAGTTATACTGACCTAATCCCCAGTGTAGACAGCGCTCTGTTGCCGGGAGAGTTTCTCCCATCAGCACAGCTACTGCCCCTTGTAGAGGCAGACTAACTATGCTGACGGGAGACACTCTCCTGTTGGCAGAGTAGCGTCTTCACTAAAGCATTACACTGGCACTGGGGCAGCAATGCTGATGCAGCTTTTTCAGAGTAGACCGGCCCTGAGGCCAAAGGACTGAATTAGATATTCTTTTTTTAAATCCCCTTTCAATAAGTGATCTGCTGTTTAAAATGGAGCCTTTCCATACCAGATAATGTATGTAATGGCCATTCATGTTCCACAGCACAAGTCACGGGGCTTGTTGGGAAGTATGTTTACTGTCTCCCCACATTTGATAGAGTTGATTTGGCATTCAGTACTTTCTAAGGCAAAAACTGATGACTAGGAAATTCTGCCAAGAACATCTGGTGACTGAAGATTGGAATTCCATATTGACACCCTTTCATCTGCTGGATTATTTGTATGATTCTTAGAAACATAACATTATCAATAGTTTTCATGGACGTTGTCTGTGCTCTAACAGGCAGGAACTTTAAATTGGAATGATTGATTGGTTACAGAACAGGCTGTAATCGATATGGCACATTTGAATGAATATTGCAGCTTTATACTTAATTAGAAGTGACTTGGTTATTTAGTATTTCGAGTCAGTAAAACGATTAAGATCAACTCTGCAATTTGCTAACAATGGAAATATTGCTTCATTTTGCGGTCTTTGTTTCAATGTATGCTTATGCAGCTCAATTTCTGTATTTGCTTTTGCTGTTTATTACATGAAAAAGAGGGTCACATTTTTGGTGTTTTGTAGAGTAAGATTGAGGAGGCTTTGTCCTTGAGTGAAACTTGCAATAAAACCCTAATCCGCAGCTGAAAAGCTTATTTTTCCTCTTACTGGCAGAGACATAAAAAGAAAGCAGTGTAACTTTGTGTTACGTTGTAATTGTAAGTAACACCAGCCATCTGTATGAGCTAGTGCAGGCCAGTACGCTTTACCAGATCTTTCATGGTGGCCTTATGAGAGAATTTAAAGTATCATTTTAAAAAAAAAAGTTTCTAATCCTTATCGTAGCAAAGAAAGTATTCTGTATGTGCATTTCTTCTTAGCATATGCGCAACATGCCTCAGGTGGCATGTGACCAGGATTCATCACCAAATTTGGTCTGCTGATTGGATCATTAATTTCCCTGGCCCAGGCCAGGTACTGATGGGGAGTGTGACAAAAATGTGCACTGATGCACCGTTTTACTAAAGCTGTCTAGGGATTATTCCAGTCTCAGATGTCAACTGCATGTCGGTTGGGTGTTATCTCTGAAGCCTAGTGACAAGAACTTAAATAAGCACTTTATCAATTATTTCAGTGCTGATTATTTTAGCAGAAATATCTAGTTACTCAGGGATTGTAAGTGTAACCCTTCTGCTAGTCAGAGTTGGCAGCAACAAGGGACAGGTTCAGTATCTAGGGGTTCCTTTTCAACAATACAACACAAACCGGCTCCAGCCCCCACCCAGTGACCTGGGACAATTACACACTACCCCTGGGCACCTCTAAGAGGCAATACTTCCCCTCTCACAAGCACAGAGTCTGAGTGTAGCAAAAAAACTTTAATAAAAGGAGGGAAATAATGCAGCATTCATTTGGAGAAACACCACAGAGTATATAAACATAAACCATGAGCAAAAGACCCACCACCAAGTAAGTTGGGCAGTGTCCTTTTCCCCTCAGGTTCTTAAGTCCAGTAACTCAAAAGTCCCTTTAACGTACCTGTTCCTTCTCTGCACCCCGCTCCTAGTTGCTGTCCTTGGACAGTGCATCCACAGAGTTCACCTTCCACCCTGGGTGGAGGGGTGTGTGTGTAATGAGACACCTTATTTGCTCCGCTGCTCAGGTACTTATTCGCTGCCACTCTCTGCAGGGCTCTGCTCCGGCACTCTCCACCAGCTGCCCTGCTGTCTACTTGCCACGCCTCTCCATCAGCCACACTGCTGGCTGCTCACCATGCCTCTCCACCAGCTGCCCTGCTGGCTGCACCAAGATGTCTTCAGGGCCCCCTACTTAACATAGCTCTTAGTGATTTCAGCTGTTAGTGGGGGAGCTTCACTGCTGGTACACACTGAGCAGTCTCTTGCATCAGAGACACTGTACCAAAGCAGGTCTAATACTTAGACCAGGTATCAGTGATTTCAGCTCTGCAACATGTAAAAAGACTCTTAATTGAGTTTAAATTAGCTCTGTTATTACACAGTGGAAAGAGGCAGGATCAAGCAGTGTCAGTCAGACACCCTAGGCACAACCCACACCCTCTCTCCATTCACCAGGCTTTGGAACCCATGTCCCCTGCCTAGTGAGTGCTGTTCCGTTGAGGGTGAGTCCCTTAATCGGGACATGCCAAGTACAGTTCTGCTACTCTTGATTCACATAGCAAGGATAACAATCCTTTATTACTCCTGCCCCAATAATGAGGAGACTGGGTATCCCGCACCAGCCAAAAGTGACCATTTGGGCAAGCAATCCCATCATGCTGAGCACCTAGGCAGGGTGGGTGTGCCCATGCAAACAAGATCAGATCCTGAAGTCCTTTTCCACAGCTCACCACTAGATGTCAGGGGAAAGCTCATTCAGATTCTGCTTACATCAGCAAAGCATATGATTGTGAGTGGGCCTTGAGGTCAAGAATGGTTTCTTTTCTCCCAGAGGCCAACTGGTAGAGGACCTGGGAGATTTTTTGCCTTCATCACAGCACCTTTAAGCAACAGTTGGTTAAGTAAGAATGTGCTTAGTACCTAACTGGGTGAGTTGTTAATTCATCACAACTAGGGCCAGTGCAGTTAAAAGGATAAATTGAATGGTTCCGAGAGATAAAAGACCTGGGATTTTGGTGATGGGCCTTGGGCTCAGGGGAGAGGGAGAGCTCTTGTGACCCCATGAGTCAATGTCCCCACCATCCTGCACTCTGTCCCACTCACAGTGACAGCGGTGGGAGAGGTGGCAGGATTCAGAGAGAGCTCTTGGGGGGTAGGCTAAGGAAAGCCTACCCTGAGTTATGGGTTATATCAATGGTGGGCAACCTGCGGCCCGCAGCAAGGGCAAGCCACTGGAGGGCCACCAGACCATTTGTTTACATTTGCACGGCTGCTTGTTGCTCACCACTGTGTTATATGGTAGGACCCTTGTAATCCCCACACTGCAACCAAGTAAATGTCTTAGAGGAATCCTACAATGAACTATGTAATTACACCTCTACCCCAATATAACGCGACCTGATATAACATGAATTCAGATATAACATGGTAAAGCAGTGCTCCGGAGGGGCAGGGCTGTGCACGCCGGTGGATCAAAGCAAGTTCGATATACCGCCTATAACACGATTTTTTGGCTCCCAAGGACAGCGTTATATCGGGGTAGAGGTGTACTAGCATAAGCAAAGGATTCCTTTGATGACAAGAGGCACTTTCAGTATGCGTCCCTTTTCAGAAAGAAACTTACATATCGTATCAGCCATTGTGCCTCCTCATCCGTGGATGCAATATTCCTGTGCCCCGTTCAAGTTCAGAGTGCACCTCCAGCGACGCCATCTGTGAGACAGCAAATGACAAATGGACCCCTGACAGCATATAACGATACATGAGTTCTCTGATGCTTTGTCCACTCTTTTTGTCTTTAACAGTACTTCAGCCTGCAACAACTGCAATCTACGCCAGGGCTCCGTAGTAGCACAGGAATAAATAGAAGACTGGATTAGATGTGTATCTAGCTCACTAGGATGCAGGTATATGCCACCCCATTTCAATTTTCTGCTGTCATAAGGCCTTTTAGTGTTGAAGTTTGTCAATTAGTTGTCAATCTGCTGCCCAGAGAGCAAGTTCCAGGCAAGGCATTTGATCATTGTCAGTGGAGGGGATGTGTGCATATGTGTGTGTTCTCTAGCACGTAGACATGTAGTATCTTTTGAAATTTGTGTAGGAGCTTCCTACGTGCTGTGTCTCATTTCAGAACCCAGTGTTGGCACACTGAACCCGGATGTTGGTTCTTTCAACTGTGCACTACGGTGCATCAAATTTGCAGCTAAAAAATGTTACCCCACACTGTAAATTGGTGCTTGTCTGACTGTGAAAACTTGCAATGTCTTCGTTGATATTTTAGGCTCTTTGTTAGTGTGTGACAACTGGTAGCTTTCTTTAAGCCCAGCAGGTGAGCTTTTCTAGACATTGTTCAGCACTCAAGTGTTTCTCCCAAAAGATTACTGAATTGCTCTTCTGCACAGACTGAGGCCAGCGGGAGGAATTGGAGAAATAATACAGTCCTAAATTGTAACAGGAGAATTTCAGTGACTTCTTATTTTCCATCCCACAGTGAGTGAAAATTAAATTCAGAAGTTCCCCCACCTACCATTTTGTTTGTTGGGTGATTCCCTACACTGCCTGATCAGTCATCACAGACACCTACTTCAGTGGCCTGATTTTCAAGCTTGCTTAGCAACCAGCATTTTCCATTGGTCAGCCCTAGAGCTCATTGAAAATAAGGAAAATATTTCACAAAGTTTTAAAGAAAAATTCCCCCCTTTTTTAAAAAATGCAGAAGATCAAAAAATGAGTAAAAAAAAAAATTGACCAGGTTTAACAGAGGAAATTTCTCACAAAAATGTCAGTGATTTTTTTCCTGATTTTTTTAAATTTTTTTGGTCAACATTTCAAAATGTGAAACATTTTAATTAAATCTAGTCAGCACATTTGAAAATCAGGCCACTTATATAGCTGCCTAAATAAGGATTTAGGACCGTAATTTGAGGCTCCCATTTTTGACAATCTTGGCCAAGGTTGCTAAGGTACCCTAAGCATCTTTGGAATCAGTTGTCCTTGGGTGACAGAAAGATCTTTGTGATAAACAAATAAATGTGGTTAGCATCAAGATGACAAGATGGGACTACTATCACTTACTGAGATGATGGCTGTGGCTGTGGTAGATCGTCCTTATTTTTGCACTGAAATTACTTTTCTGTTCTGTGGAATTGAGTTTTAGAACAGGGAGCAATAGGGCAGAATAAGGTTGCTAAGCTGGTAACTCCTGAAGTTTTCGTTGGTCATAGTGGTCCCTTCTTAATCAGAATGGTCCTTTTTGGCCTTAAAATCTTTGAATTTTCTTGCAGTATGGAGACCAGCTTGCATTTCATACAGACGAAGTGGTTTCTAACCCCAGGGAATAGAATCACAGGGTTAGAAAGAACCTCAAGGGTCATCTAGTCTAACCCCCTGCTAAGATTCAGGATTTGTTGAATCTAAGCCATCCAAGACAGATGACTATCCAGCCTCCTTTTGAAAACCTCCAGTGAATCAGCTTCCACAACTTCCCTAGGCAATCTATTCCATTGTCCCACTGGTTTTACAGTTAGGAAGTTTTTCCTGAGATTTAATCTAAAACTGCTGTGCTGTAGTTTGTCCTGCCCTCTGTGGCAAGAGAAAACAACTTTTCTCCATCTTTTTATGGCAGCCTTTTTTGCGGACCACTATCATATCTCCTCTTTTCCAAACTAAACACACACAGTTCCTTCACCCTTTGCTCATATGGCTTGCATTTCATGCCTTTGATCATCTTTGTTGCTTGCCTCTCGATCCTTTCCAGTTTCTCTACATCCTTTCTATACATTGGTGACCAACATTGGACACAGTACTCCAGCTGAGGCCTAACAAGCGCTTCGTAGAAGGGTGCTATCACCTCTCATGACTTGCATGCTATGCCTCTGTTAATGCAACCTAAGATTGCATTTGCTTTTTTTGCAATAGCATTGTGTTGCTGACTCATGTTGAGGTGGTGATCCACCACAACTCCCAGATACTTCCCAGCAGTGCTGCTGCCAAGCCAGTTATTCGTTACCTTTCTTTTATGACTGAGGCTGTCTCTATGTTTTGAACATCAAAACAGCTATTTTAGAGTGTTCAGATTTACATATTTGTCTCCACAACGCCAGGTTATCTTTGGAAAACCACATCCACTCAATTTCTCCTCCCTTCTCACAACCTTGTTCTTCCACTTACTTTATCCCTCTCCATGGTTGGCTACATTTTCCCTACACCTAGGGAAACCTAGGTGTATTGTCTACAGAGTGGTTGGGATGAGAGAGAAGGTTTGTCTGATGAGTCTTTTCCAAGAACAGTCAAACTGACCTGCCACCTCCAAAGACTAAGCACAACTATCATAACATCATTCAATGCAGACAGGCAACACCAGTCATCTTCATCTCACACTTCCCAGGCCCCTATTAGTGGTAAGTTTCACAGATCACAGAAGCAAGATCTTATAGTGGCTATAGGAAATCAGTAAGAAACAAAATGGGTTTAATCTTACCAACAAATAGTCTTTTTATTTATAGCCATTCCTCCTTCCCAGTAAACCCCTACGTCTCCTGAAATGCAGCAATTTTAGCTTGGTGGAACAGGCTGTGGGCTACTGCCCATAACTAATGTTACAGGCAACCATTGTCTGCAACAAATGTTCATACCTGATTGGCTTGGGTAGGGTGGTGTCAGGGTCCACAGGTCTGGAATGCTGGTCCACAGGGCTCTTAGGAGCTAGTAGGACTAACCCAATGTGCTGCTAATAGTTGCTAGGATAGATGCTGAACCCTGACAGAGGACTCCAGTCCAGGAATCTGGCAGAATGCTGGGAATCCTGATTGGTCCACAGCTTCTATATAAACCCAGCACAGGAACAGGAAGTTGTCCATGCAACTGGTCCACCTTACTCTGGGCTTTGTGGCTTGTGCTTCCTGCTCCCGCTCCCCAGGCTTGACTCCGTGTGCCGATTTGTGGTTCTGCTCTCAAGCTTATCTCCTGCTTCTGATCTCCTGGTAAACTGACCCTGCCTGCCTTCTGACACCTGACTTTTGGTTTGTCTTGTCTCAGACTCTGACCTCCTGGTATCTGACCTGGCCTGACTCCCAATTCCTGCTCTGACCACTAGATCAGACTGCCCATGTCCCGGACGTGACAGGTGGGTGATCACTGAATAATACCAGATTTAGTTTTCTTACCTTTTGCAGGCAGCTGCTCTTAGGATCACCACGAGACCCATTCAGCCAGCATGATCAAGATTCAGAAACTCATTATAATCATCAGTTTAAGTCCCTAATGAAGACTTAAACTGGCAGCGATAAAAGCAAGGGGTGAACACATAAGAGCTGGCTCCTTCAGGTTTGTCAAGCCCACACTTCACTTTCAGCTAACGATCTTTCAGATACTAGCATTTTTTGTAAGGATTAATTCATCTTAATTCCCTAACAGTTTCATTTGCATGTATTGATTCAGTGAGAGTCAGGAAGTTTAGATTGGAATGATTGATTGGTAGAGAGTTAGCTGTAATCAATATGGTACCTTTGAATGAATATAGTCGTTTTACACTTAATTAGAGGTGACTTGGTTATTTCACAGAGCATTTCAAGTCAGGAGAGTGGTCAAATTTAATTGGTTAATTTGTTGCAAAGGGAATCATTGCCACATATTACAGAAAGAAATAAAATTAAACATCTGACAGAACACAAAAGTCTCCTTCTGTATCTGATTTTCCCTCTAAAGCCTTCCTCCACAGCAGCCCATAGCTAATAGTCCCACCTTGCTGCACGCGCTGGAAGTCAATGGACTGAGGTGGTTTTAGAATGGGAGGGCTGGGCCTGCAGGATTAGAATTTGTGCCCTATCACCAGCCCCTCTCTTCTTCCAGCCTGAGCACTTCCGCTGATTGCCGCAGTTGTGGCAGCATGGAATGGAAAACCAGGAAAATCTCAACCCATTTAGAACGTCACAGATCAAAACAAACACCCTCCATTTAATTTGGTAACCAACAGGCAACCAGTGCAGAGCACAGAACACCAGAGAATTAGATCTTTGTGGATAATTGTGTACTATCATAAAGTAGAAATTCACTGTGCACAGAGGATGCCCAATTCACTTCACCTTATCCCATCGAAAGACCCTCGATGGGCACAGAACTGGGGACATTCCAGTGCCTATGGGGCAACACGCAATGCAATTTTCTCTGCAGTAATAGTGACAAAATTGCAACCCCCCCACAGACATGGAAAAGGATTCTCTGGGATGGTTAGGTAGGAACCTGTTTACCCAGCCTAATGAATAGCTTTAAAATCATCTAACAGATACATGTCTAAATGGACAAAAATAATTGTCCATGTAGTAGGATACAGCAGGGGTGTACCCCTGAGGAATGGCAGATGCTAGGTAGATAAATTAGAGCGTCTGACAGCACTTGCATGCTCTTCAGTCACATAGGAACCCAAAGCACTTTACCAAAATTAGTAAACATTACTACCCCCATTTTACAGATGGCATAGCTAAAGAACAAAGAGTTTAAGTGATTTACCTAAGGTCACATGAGTCCATGTCGAATTTCAGTATAGAACCGTGGTTTTTTACTCTCCATCCCATGCTCACGTCACTTTATTCATTATTTAGGGCCAAATATTCAGATATGGAAATCAAAATTTCATGTGTAAAATGTGTGAGCACTCATTATGCATGCAAATCAATTACTTGCATATATCAATACTTAAACAGTATATATATAAATGTAGGATTTGCAAACACTTCAAGTGCATGCAATATTTTTGAAGGTTCAGCTTAATGTCTATTGTCTGAAAATGTTTCCCTACCTGCCTAGAAGCACCACAGAATACCAAAAGGCTCGTCTTTCCCTGTGGCAAGCAGATAACACAAACAGGTGCATTTTCACTAAAAAAAAAAAAAAAATGGCTGGAGGAAACTGAAGCATACTTTACACAGATCTGTAGTACAGCTGGAGAGTGTGTCAAGAGTAAATCAATATAATCTTCAAATGACGCGAAGTGATTTCGGAAACACATTCCATGATTTCATTGCAAATAACTCAGTTATAGATTCCCAAAAATCCTCATCTTTTCCCCCAAATGCATGTTTTTGGAAGCTTTTCCAAAGAAGTTTCATTATTAAAATGTTTTCTTTTGTATCCCATTGTCCTTTTAGCCATTGTAAGATAAAAGTCTATTGCTTTGTTACAATCAGACAGGCAATGTTCTTTCTCCAGGAATACATATCATGGAGAAAGAATTGATCTCATTATCTCTCTGATTCGAGACTTCTCAGAAACAAATTCAAGCACTCTTTCATATGCAGACATCATCCCACACCAGGTGGAAACAGAGTCCAGCTGCTTTATGGCATCGCCAATGTAATGTAACTTTGATGTTAATTTAACTGCCCAGGAGATGCAAGATATATGTGATGCAGACACTTAAGCATAGTAACTCCCTGACACTTCTTTATATCTCTCACACACCATGTTGGAAAAAATAATTGTGGTGAGAGCCTTACTCATCCATTTACAGAATTGATGAAGATTACATATACTGAGCCACCTCAAGTAAAATGTAGCTCCTTAGTGCTTTAAAACACACAGCAAGCATGTGTGGACATAAAATGAAATAATGGGCCAGAACAGTCTGGCATGCTCCTTCCCGAAACCACAGCATTCCATCTCATACTCCTGCACCAGAACACTATCAAGGGGGGAGGATGTTTGTATCAGAAAGCTGCTGCTTCAGAAAAGCTCCTAGCTTTCCATAACACTGTGCCCACCAAATCCCATCTGCAAAACTCACACAGGAGGAGCAGTAGGTCAACCACATGGCAAACAGCTTCCTGGAAACAATGATGTATTCATCTGTTCCAAGAACTAGGGAGAAAAAGTGGGAGGCAGGCGGCAGCCCACCTAGTGGCTTTAGAAGAGTACAGGAGGAATCAGGTTCTAATTTCCCACTCACCAGCGTTGTGGCCTTGAGCAACTTACTTATTAATGGCCAGATTTTCAAAAGCACTCAGCGCTCTGTTCCTGTCAGTGGGAGCGTCTGAGTGCAGAACATGTTTGAAAACTTGGCCATGAGCCTCTGAGTGGCTCAATTCCACCACCGTTAAAATGGGGCTAATACCACTTCCCCACCATTGTAAAGTTATTTGAGATCCTCGGATGGAAGGTTCTGTATAAGAGCAAAATGTTATTCATTGTTATTGAAAGAGGGAACGGGGCATGCTAATGCTTTGGGCTTGTTTGATAAACCAAAGAGTGATCCAAATGACTCATGTCAATTGATTTCACTCATGAAGCTTGATTTTAATTATGACTCCTGTGGAGTCCAGAAAAAAACTTGTGTTAGCGGGGTGAAATGGATTCAAGACTAAACCCTGGGAATGGTTAATAGTGTGGATCTAAATTACAATCTAAAGCAAAGAAAACCCTGCTCCCACAAACCCTGGCCCTTCAAGGTCAAGTAGTCTCTGTCAACCTCATGGAACACACACACAAGTAAATTATAGAAGGTGGTCATTGATATCACTTACTCTAGGGGGGTAATGAAAATTTTTGCCTTGGAATAAGGGGTTGCCAACCTGAAAAGGTTGAGAAACACTGTCCTACATCAGTAAGTCCAGCTTACCTTCCTAGTTATTAAACCTCATTAAACCCTTTCTCCTTCCCATAAGCTAAACCCTTCTCTTTACTAGTGAAAATTGATTCCAGCAACCCAAGCCCCTCACTACTCCTGACCTCTGAGAGCCCCACATTCCGTCACGTAGTATTATGAGTGGGACTGGAGAAAGTTGGTCAGGTTTGAGGAGGAAACTTGTGGGGTGACACCAGGTAGCTCAGGAGTGTAAGCTGGGCTAGGCTGCTACCAGAAGAGTACAGTCTTCTCAGCCTGTAACACTGGCCCAGCACTGCCAACCACAACTATTCAAAAAAAAAAAAAAAAGATCAATCAGGCATTAAAAAAATCTTGAGATTGGCTTAAAACTCATACAGTTCTCTTTCTTTTTATTTGCCTTCTTGTTTCTTAAGGTTTCCCCAGCAACCATGAGGGCTAGAAATTAACTTAAAAAAAATAATGAAAACTGAGCTGCTCACCTAACAATGACTCCAGGAGCGGGGGCTTTAAGGAAAACTCCAACTGCAAGATCAGCTTCTGAGCTTGCTCACTAAAGTTCTCTTTCCAACCACTCTGCCTGCTTGACACTCCCACTCAAAGCCGCACAGCACTGTTTGATAAGGTTGTGCAGCACCACCATTCTGAGATTCTCTCACCGAGGCAGAGGGAAGGCACCGAGGGCCAGCTGCATGGGTAAGTTAATATATTTGTAGTGCTGCAGGCGGTCACAAGGAAGCATACTAGGGACATGAATTTCCCCTCCTTTTTCGAGAGCTAAGGACACACATTACAATGCTGTTGTTCTGACAAAACCTGCAGATGCCTGCCCTGAGCTATGTCAACCTGTGTTCCAGGCTGCTCACAGCCCTTATTGCTAGTGCTAAGAGGGATTGTGACACAAAGTCTCCTTGGCAACGCGTGCCTTGTCTTTTCAACAACTCCTACCTCAGACCTGACAAACTCACCACCCCCAACATATGTTTTCAGGATATTTATCCCTAAAGAGGAACATTTACGGTACCTACAGAAAGCTTGTATCATGCCATGATTAATATTCATTGTGCATTGTATGTACAGGTAATGTTTAAGGAAT
Source organism: Chrysemys picta bellii (assembly GCF_011386835.1). Taxonomy (NCBI): domain Eukaryota; kingdom Metazoa; phylum Chordata; order Testudines; family Emydidae; genus Chrysemys; species Chrysemys picta. The sequence continues at coordinate 195,811,842 of NC_088793.1, forward strand.
AATGTATTTGTATGAAAAATATGCTTTATGGACTTGGAGTAAAAGTTAGTCACCAGGAAGAATGGTTACCCTGCCCAGGTTAGCCACTGAAGTAATGCAAGACCCAATTATCTAGCTTTGCTCCATCCCAAGACTTTCCATCAGCGAGAACTGCAAACAATCAAAACCTCTTGGAAATGAAAAGGAACATTACAACAGACAATCACCCTGCCTATGAATAAAGAGAAAAGACTGTTTTAATATAACACAGGGTAGGGAAAGGCACTCGGCATCCATTCACTGACGAGACACTTTGGGGAACGGAGAATTTTTCTCTGGAAAAATTGGGTCCTGGTTGCCTGTGAAGCCAGACAGCTCTTCAAAACTGAAGTCTGGGGGTGCGGGGAAAGGGGTGCTGGAAAGCAGGGTGAATCTATTTTATTAGATAGGAGGGTAACTATTAATAAGCGAAGAACCAGGTTTGCATTCTCCGATTTTGTTTTGTATTGTAACCATTTGTTTCCAACACTGTCTTGTTTCTAGTTAACTCTCAATTTTTCTTAAACAAACATACTTTTGTTTTATAATAAGTGCACACAAGTGCTGTGCATTTTTACAGGAGCAGTGATTAAAGGTAAAACTATTAAACTGGGGTACATTGCTCCTGTGGGAACAGAGGATCTGGGATTTCTCTGATAAGCCAGTATCATGGGGCTGGATATCACAGGGGAACAATTCAAAGTGATTTGGGGGTTGGGGTACACCTATTGTTAAGCTGCAAGGCAAAAAAAAGGGCTGGTAGTAGGGTGACCAGATGTCCTGATTTTATAGGGACAGTCCTGATTTTTGGGTCTTTTTCTTATATAGGTTCCTATTACCCCCCCATCCCCTGTCCCAATTTTTCACATTTGCTGTCTGGTTACCCTAGCTGGTAGCCTGGAGGAGAGTGGTTGAGTGGCTGACAGGCAGTGGCATGTCATGACAGTTTTAGTGAGGTATGCAACAACTCACTAGGTAGTCCAAAATGGCGTCCTCCATGAGGCAAGAGCAAGGTCACTCTGCATGGAGGTTTGTTCTACAAAATGGTGTCCTCCCGGGGGGTGGACAGATCTGGCCTGCGGGCTGCCACTTGGACAATGCACAGCCAGTGGGACATGCAGGGCATGCCTTGCATACATAGAGGGCATGTCACTGCAGACAGGCTGGTGGTATTAGGGAGCTAACACCCAACTGCCAAAGGCAAGACTCCTTCTCACAGGGGAAGGTAATACTGTGACTTGCAGTCCTGGGTATCCTGAGAACTGACACTGGGATAACAGACAGTTACTGTCTTAATGCTACAGTAGATGGTTGCTGGGCATAGAAAACTGAAATGAAACTCTTAATGAATGCAACTGTAAGGAATCCCCCTTTTTGTTTTCCCTCTGAAAACATGAAAGGGAGACCCACAAGATCAGAAAATAGTTTGACTGAGTCTTTTGCATCAGGTCTTCCCTGCCTGCTGACTGCACCACGTAAGGAGGCTGGTCCCATCCTCAGGTGACATGCACAGGGAGCCCTTTTAACAGAACAGGTTTTGTTCACTCTGTTCTCCCATGTACTTCAGCTGTATTTATTTTGATTAAAGAGATCACTTCCCCTTTCTTCAGCCTCTCAAGAAAGCCTGATCTTTCATGAACACAATAAACCCACATTAAGATGTTTTCTATAAAAAGACTCCCTCTTCTAGAAGGCACTCAGACATCAGTCCAAACCCCTCTCATCCCACTAAGATCTCTTGTACTATTGACTGATGACAGAGCACATTCCTAGCTATACGCTCGTGGGAGAGAAGGTATTCGATTTTTTTTTCCAACTTGGAGAGGTGACAGGCAGGAGAGGGCATGCCCACTGCATTCTCTTATGCTGTACTTAGACCTGGAACCTCTGCTGATGCAATTATGTTTTGAGCCAGCAAAATCAGTTTGTCTGCTTGGCTAAATACTTCAAAATTGATGTTTCTAGAGCTTGGAATTTACTGTCTATATTATTATCTAACTTCCTTACAGTTTCTCTCTAAAGTGGATTCCTGGATCTGACAGCCAATTGCATTGACTCTGGACCTGACTGTGTGACTTGGGCTGGAACTTCTGCTCCAATGAACAAACACATTTCACTTCCTCGTGAGCTAAGCTCATGGTAAGCAAACATCCACATTTCACCGGGAATTCACTGTGACGGTCAGAAATGAACGAATCGTTTTTAATATCCTTTTAATTAGTCACAGCAGGTGTGGCTTTACTGGAGAAACAAAATGGTAGGGCATATGAGCCTTTGCCGCTACAATATCAATTGGTTTGATTGCCAATGTTGGATTTTAGTATCAGGGGGTAGCCATGTTAGTCTGTATCTACAAAAACAACAAGGAGTCTGGTGGCACCTTAAAGACTAACAGATTTATTTGGGCATAAGCTTTCGTGAGTAAAAACCTCACTTGCATCCGAAGAAGTGAGGTTTTTACTCACGAAAGCTTATGCCCAAATAAATCTGTTAGTCTTTAAGGTGCCACCAGACTCCTTGTTGGATTTTAGAAGATTCTCCCTATACCACCTACAGCACTAAACTAGAGGAGCCCATATGCAGATGGGCAGCACGTGGGCACAAAAGCAATCTCCTTCTCGTGCTGCCTGAGCAAGCATTACAGATTACAGCAGCTCATGCAAGCATGGACTGTTTCCCCCCTCCTTCCTCCAACAAGCATCTTGCCAAAAAGGGGGTCAGACGGCTGCAGGGCCCTGGCCCCAACCCCTTACTCCACACTGGTCCTTGGATAGCAAAGCAGGGGAGCAATCTACTCCATCCTATTGGATGAAGACAGTGAGCCTGCCTGGTGATGTGTCTCATGATGCCTGATCTCTCCCTGTGCTCCTCAGCGCAGATCGGAGCCCACTACCCGGGACCATGTGAAAATGCACAATTCAGCCTAAAACCTGGTCTGAGTACACAGCGATCTGCCAATGGTGGGTTTTTTTTTCCATTCAGTGTCTGCAAAATTACATGCCCTTGGAGGTGAAAGGAAGCTGCTGGTAGGAAGAGCTGCAGCAAGTGATTGAGCAGGACTCTAAAAGTATGACAGTGTGCACATTCCTTACCACAGTGTTAAAGAAATACAGACCAAAGACTCTGGGCTTGTCTACACTTAAAAAAACTACAGAGGCACAATGGCACTGCTGTAGCTGTGCCACCATCGCAGTTCAGTGTAGACGCTACATACCCCAACAGGAGGGATTCTCTCCTGGGCGTAGATAGTCCACCTCGTCGAGAGGCGATAGCGAGGTTGACGGAAGAATTCTGTCTACCTGGTCGGCTTAACTACGCCACTCAGGGGTCTGAATTTTTCACACTCCAGAGCGACGTAGTTATGCCGACCTAATTTTCTAGTGTGAACCAGGTCTCGGTGCCTGGACACCAATATTCATTTCCATGGAGAGGTGCCCAAAATGCTAAGCAGCTTGCTTCAGAAGATCGGATTAGCCGCACCAAATTAGACCATTGTTACGTCAATTCTTACGTCCCGCTTCCAGTTGTGGCCAATACCTGAGGCTTCAGAGGAAGGGAAACCCTTGGGATTTGGTGGCACTGGGCATGGCTGGTGGCAATGGTAGGTCTTGAGCCCTGTAATACCAGCAGGAGGAGCAGCAGAGGTAGCTGGGGAATAGGGCCCCCTAGGGCTCTCTGGGACATGCAACACTGGAAGCAGCTGGAGAATAGGTGCATCGCCTTTCTTCCTTGCCCTAGAAGAGGAGCCACTGCATTATAGCTGCCTTCCCCCTCAGAACAGGGTGCAGCTGTTGTGGCTAGAGGAAGTGGGGGCATCAAAGCTTTTTACATAGCAGTGAAGAGGACTCCTGCTGAGTGGCTGTGAATGGACTTGCTCTCTCTCCTCTGTAGCAGGCACAACATTTTAGTGCCTAGTTGTTGCCAGCAGAGGGTGCAGCCTTGTCCCGTCAAGACTGATGGCCCATATCAGTTAAACGATGGGCTATATTCTGACTCTTCATCAGAGCATTTTGATCTACAACAAGCCTGTCAGCTCCTCAGGAGCCTAAAAAAGCCCTAGTTCAGGGGTGGGCAAACTACGGCCCGTGGGCCGCATCTGGCCCTTCAGACATTTTAATCTGGCCCTCAAACTCCTGCTGGGGAGCGGGCTCCGGGCTTGCCCTGCTCCATGTATGCCGTGGCTTCCCACGGCTCCCGGAAGCAGCAGCATGTCCCCTCTCTGGCTCCAGCCAGCGGGCTCCACGCGCTGCCCCCACCTCAAGCGCTGCCCCCGCAGCTCCCATTGGCCAGCTGCCCCCGTGGCCAATGGGAGATGCAGGGGCGGCGCCTGCGGACGGGGCAGTGCACAGAGCTGCCTGGCCATGCCTCCATGTAGGAGCTGGAGGGCGGGACATGTCGCTGCTTTCAGGAGCTGCTTGAGGTAAGTGCTGCCTGGAGCCTTGCACCCCGACTCCCTCCAGCGCCGCAACCTCCTGCCCCAGCCCTGATCCCCCTCCTGCCCTCCGAACCCCTTGCTCCCACCCTCCTGCAGCCCAGAGTCTGCACCCCCAGCCGGAGCCCTCATCCCACCCCTAACTCCTGCCCCAGCCCAGAGCTCCCTCCCGCACCCTGAACTCATTTCTGGCCCCAACCCAGAGCCCGCACCCCCAGCCAGAGCCCTCACCCCCTCCCGCACCCCAACTCCCAATTTCATGAGCATTCATGGCCCGCCATACAATTTCCATACCCAGATGTGGCCCTCGGGCCAAAAAGCTTGCCCACCCCTGCCCCAGTTAGTCAATTCGCACTACTAATATTTTAACACTTGACCATTCGTACAAACAATCTAGTTATTTGCCTAAATCCCACTGTCTTGTAATCAAACAATGTCTTTTGAAGAATAACAAAACAACATTAGGACCTTTCACTAAGGTACATAATAGTAGTGCAAAGGGTCTCTTAGTGAAAACAAATGAATGGTGATGACATAGAGATCTGGCTAAGAGAGCTCAGTGGTCATATGTCCCAATGTTTTGGCCTTTCATTTTCAAAACCTTTGTAACTTTGTTAATTAGATGACTACTCTACACTAAGTTCTGTTTTGTTCCAACCTCTCTCCAAGCAGAATATATAGAATGGACTTTTCCATCAAGTACATATTTGGGACAGATTGTGGACAGTCCAGGCTCTCTGAATCATGTATGGTGCAATTGTCCAAAAATCAAAATGATTTTCACTGGAAAAAATAGAAGAACAGGAGTACTTGTGGCACCTTAGAGACTAACAAATTTATTAGAGCATAAGCTTTCGTGGACTACAGCCCACTTCTTCGGAAGTGGGCTGTAGTCCACGAAAGCTTATGCTCTAATAAATTTGTTAGTCTCTAAGGTGCCACAAGTACTCCTGTTCTTCTTTTTGCGGATACAGACTAACACGGCTGCTACTCTGAAAACTGGAAAAAATATAATTTAATTTTAAATAAGACTATGACATTCCTGTAATTATTCCTCCAGTCTTGCTCAGGATGTGTTATTGCATTTCTTGTCATCAGCTGCTGTTTTATTTCTACCCGTGCTTGCAAAGAGAAGGATATACTTATAACATATCTAGTTGGCAGCCGGTATAAAGCGGAGTGCCCCAAGGGTTGGTCCTGGGGCTGGTTTTGTTCAATATCTTCATTAATGATCTGGAGGATGGCGTGGATTGCACCATCAGCAAGTTTGGAGTTGATACTAAACTGGGAGGAGTGGTAGATATGCTGGAGGGTAGGGATAGGATACAGAGGGCCCTAGACAAATTAGAGGATTGGGCCAAAAGTAATCTTATGAGGTTCAACAAGGAAAAGTGCAGAGTCCTGCACGTAGGACGGAAGAATCCCATACACTTCTACAGACTAGGGACCGAGTGGCTAGGCAGCAGTTCTGCAGAAAAGGACCTCAGGGTTACAGTGGACGAGAAGCTGGATATGAGTCAACAGTGTGCCCTTGTTGCCAAGAAGGCTAACGGCATTTTGGGCTGTATATGTAGGAGCATTGCCAGCAGATCGAGGGACATGATCATTCCCCTCTATTTGGCATTGATGAGGCCACATCTGGAGTACTGTATCCAGGTTTGGGCCCCACATTACAAGAAGGATGTGGAAAAATAGGAAAGAGTCCAGCGGAGGGCAACAAAAATGATTAGGGGGCTGGAGCACATGACTTATGAGGAGAGGCTGAGGGAACTGGCATTGTTTAGTCTGCAGAAGAGAAGAATGAGGGGGGATTTGATAGCTGCTTTCAACTACCTGAAAGGGGGATCCAAAGAGGATGGATCTAGACTGTTCTCAGTGGTACCAGATGACAGAACAAGGAGTAATGGTCTCAAGTTGCAGTGGGGGAGGTTTAGGTTGGATATTAGGAAAAACTTTTTCACTAGGAGGGTGGTGTAGCACTGGAATGGGTTACCTAGGGAGGTGATGGAATCTCCTTCCTTAGAGGTTTTTAAGGTCAGGCTTGACAAAGCCCTGGCTGGGATGATTTAGTTGGGGATTGGTCCTGCTTTGAGCAGGAGGTTGGACTAGATGACCTCCTGAGGTCCCTTCCAACCCTGATATTCTATGATTCTATGAACATGGAGGTAAGAAATGGTGCAATTATACTATTTGTTTTTAGTCTGATTCAATATCAGTCCTGTTCAGAAAAGGCAAGTTGGGTACCAAAGGTCAGAGGTCATAGATGCACATGCCCTTGTTGGTTTCTTTATAAAGGCATTCAAGTAAATAAAAAAGCTTGTAAAAATCAAATCTTCTCTGGTTTCTTATCAATTTCTGAATCTGTTACAAAAATCTGCACCTTCTCCTATCCCGTGTACTCTTCAGACTTCCTTCTGTCACCCACCATTTTGGTTTTACTGTTGGCACGACATGACCTTAATAACATGCTCTTCTGTGGCTTTTTCTTAGTTTGTTTGAATTAAGAGACAGAGTTTTAAGCCTAAATTATTATTGTTAGATTACAGCAGTGCCTGAGGCCTCAACTCAGATCAAGATCCCACCGCATTAGGCACATAGTACTAGTACTTTCCATAAGGAGATTACAATCTAAATAAACTGTAATGGCTCACTCCTCTCTATGCAGGGCTAGCATTGGGTGGAGGCAGTTTAGATGGCCTCCTAGAGTAGAAAAGTAGCAACATGTGGAGCTCGCTATGTGGAAGAGAAACAAGGGGAACCAAGGAACGTCTGCAATTCTCACTCCTCCTGTCTCTTCCGAGGCAACAAATTGCTCATGCTTTAAAAACACCTGATGCAGCTACACTTTTAACTAGCTCTTATTCTCTGCAACGCAGGCCAGCTCCAATATTCAATCAACTGTCTGCAATGTTGGGAAACTTGCCCTTTCTGCAAGAGAGAAAGAGACCAATCTTCAAATCACATGTTGAATAACTGGATTCCCCTTTTGTTTGAGTCTGTTCCAGTGGCACGAACAATGCAAACTGGGTTATTTTACAATAATACAGCTTTTATACCCTTGAACATCTATCACTGTAGTTAGTCACTGTAACTTCAATGATGAATTTGAATGGCATGTGTCTGTCACAGCCTTGGTAAAACTCCCCTTGCTGGAAACTCACCAGGTTGCTGTATTTGCTCACACCCTAGCCCTGTGTACTTTAAGCTTCCTGAGTAGGCTCCAGCACTGTCTCTTTCCTCTGCCCCTTTGGCACCTTTCCTGAGTACAGGATCTCTGACAGTCATTCACGAAAATGTGACCATATGATCCAGTTGCCCTAGGCCCTCAGGATCAGTCCTGACCTCCCATATACACCCCATTTACTTAAGCACACCCTTTCCCAGAGCTCCAACATTGTGAGCACTATGTCTTAGAGTTCACCTCTTCAGGGACATGTGCTAGTAAAGCAAACAGACAGTAGGTTGTGCAAGGGTTCCAAAAAACAGCCACTCTTTACTTTAGCTCACACAAGAAGTACATAGATCTAGAAAAAACACCTGAATGCATTTTCCTGCCTCAGTTTCCTCACACACCCCTTGAGCATTTGTCAGGCTTTGCTCAGATTTCTGTAACGTCTACAAGAGTCTTCCTCTCCTGTACATGGCATCGCATCTGAATCATGAAGTCTCTCTCTCTCCTCTGCCATCCTCCAGCCAGCTTCCTTCTTTCTCAGCTGGTTCCTCAGTTAGAAAAGTAATCCTCTGCTACAAACGCATGTCAGTCTATTTCTCTCTCCAGCTCAAGTTCCCTTTGTTTCTGTGAGTCCCCGTGAGTTTTTAAAGACCTGCACTACCATTTGGTTTCATTGGTTTCCTTCTCAAATCCCACTCCCTTCAGACCACGAGAACAGACCTGGTTCTCCCTGCTCAAGCACCCTCCTTAGCATATCCATTGGTCAGCCAGAGACCAGGATAAGAATTTCTTTTGTTTGCTCTGTAGCTTTTTCCAGACAGGAGACATGAGACATGTCCCTGGCAGCCGATTCCTTACACACTGAGGCATTCAATGATACAGCAAGTTCAAAGCGTTAACCAGAATTCATAACTCATACATAGACAGATTCCCCAACTCATCCTCTGAATAGTAACCTGGGACAAGATTTCCACATCTGTGAGACTAAAATTAGGCTCCTAAATTCATATTTAGGCTCCTAAAAAGTGGCCTGATTATTGACTTGATCAAAAGTCTATTGAAGTTGATAGGACTTCCACTGTCTTCAATGGGCTTCAGAGCTTCTGCATACTCGGCATTTTTGAAAATCAGGCCATTTATTTAGGCATCTAAATATATGACTTCTGGAGCTTAACTTTAGGCACACACATGACAATCTTGACCCTGGTCTCTGCACACTCCAGCAAATCTTTAGGGATGCCTGTGGTCGAGCATGTTTCATTCTAGTCTAGGTTTCCACGCCACTACAGCCTGCTTTGCCACCTGCTCCACTACCAGCCCATTGTGCTCTGTTCCTGCAGCTGACTGGGCTGTGGGCGATTAGGCCTAGTGGTGGAAGCTGGGTCCAGGATGGGCGGAGTCCAGGGAAAGAACTGAGGGTCAATACTGGAGGACAGAAACCAAATGCCAGAGCTGGAGGGTCAACTAGAGTCATAAACCAGCGGCAGAGCCAGGCATTGACACCAGAAGTCGGAAGCCAGAGGGGAGCAGCAGGGGCGGCTATGGGCACCAGCAAAGGAAGCACGTGCTTGGCGCAGCCCATTTGCAGGGGCGGCAGGGATCCAGCATGGCAGCTGAGAACCAACAGGGGCCCCTGGGAGCTGTAGTTCGTTGGTTAGCTCCCTGCCTATAGAGCCAGCCCTGGAGCAGGGAAAGAACTACATTTCCCAGCATTCCCTTGGCCACTACCAACAGGAAAGAGGGGGAGGGAATGAGGAAGCTGAGACCTCATGCTGAAGCCTGCTGTGAATGGAGAGCTGCGCTGTGAGTAGGGATTCCATATTTTAACATTCAAAAAATAGGACACTCCACAGGGAGGGAGGGTAGCCCCACCCTGCCCCCATCCACTCCCTCCGACTGCCCCCCACAGAAACCCCAACCCATCCAATCCCCCTGCTCCCTGTCCCCTGATCACCCCCTCCCGGGACCACTGCCCCAACTGCCCCGCAGGACTCCACCCCCTATCTAAGCCCCACTGGTCCTTGTACCCAACTTCCCCCTTCATGAGACCCCCCACTTCCCCTCTAGGACCCCACCCCCTACCTGTCCCCTGACAACCCCCTGGGACTCCCATGACTATCCAACTGCTGCCTGTCCCCTAACTGCCCCCCCAAACCCCTGACCCATCCAACCCCCCCTTCTCCCTGCCCCTGACTGCCCCCTCCAACCTCCGCCCCATCCAACCCCCCCCCCACTCCCTGTCCCTTTACTGCCCCCCCGGAACCCCCTACCCCTTCTCCAACCCCCCAACCCCCTCACCGTGCCACTCCGACCAGCGTGTCTGGCTTCGTGCAGCGGCAGACACGCTGCTGCATACATGCTGCCGTGCTCCCCTGCGGAGCCACAGGCTCCCCCTCCCGCCCAGCACCTGCCTTTCAGATTTGAACACCTCAAAATTCAGGAGTGCTCAAGCTCAGTTTGGGCAGCTGTTACTTCATTTCTCCCAAATCAAATATACTGATCCACTGTAACTTGCTGTAGAAAAAGTAGGATAAAATTGAGCAAGAAATGCTTCTCAGTGGTTATTAGGACTGGAATTGCTATTTTCAACAGCCATTGCCTTTTGTTTGTTTGTTTTGTTTAAAAGGAAGACAGTGATATTGCACTGGGAAATTCCCCATAGAAAGAAAGAGTGGAACAAAAGAATAATAAGGCACCTCAACTTTTCCTCATTTATGTAGGACAGTCTTATAATATGCATCCAGATATCCTCCAATCACACAAGCTGAAAATTGATCCACTTTACTGCAGTTCTGTAACCATGTGGGAACCAATCCTGTCTGTGTTCTGTACACATCTAAAATTCCTGCTGAATGACCTGCCGTGGGACCGAGTTACCAGTGACCCAGGTCTGCGGCGGAAGGAGTGGGTGATCCCAGGGCTGGGGCAGCAGGAGCTGTGTGTGTGTGGGGGTGGGGCAATGGTGGGTGAGTAGCCAGAACCCAGAGCTGGGGCAGCAGGGTGTGTGTGTGTGGGAGAGCCCAGGGCTGGGGAGGTGGGGGGTGTGGGTGAGGGAGGTGAGAGCCCAGAGCTGGGGCGGCAGGGGGGTGTGGGTCAGGGGGGTGAGAGCGCAGGGCTGGGGTGGGAGGGGGGTGCAGCGAGGAGCCCAGGGCTGGGACGGGGGGCAGCCAAAAATTTTTTTGCTTGGGGCGGCAAAAAAACCTAGAGCCGGCCCTGATGGGGCTAAATACATGCTGGTGTACGGAGTGCTGGCCGTAGGTTACTCTGGATCTGGGGGAGCCAGCCTCAGCTTGTCTCTGGGACCCTACACTGCAAAGTAAAGAAAGATCTTCTTTGTGGCGAAGGAGGCCATGAAATTAAAGATAGGACCCTCCTTCTCAGCATTGTAAAATGCCACCAGCGCTACCCTAACTCTGGGGTGGCTTACACATATGAACCCGAACCCTAACGCCAAGTGGCCTACCCATAGGTACCCTAACCCTAGGGCAGGGAGCCCTACCCATATAAACCCTAACCCTGGGGTGGAGAGCCCTTTCAATAGGGTGGAGAGACCTTTCAATCCTAGGTGGGGAGTCCAACCCATACCAACCCTAATCATACGGAGGGGAGCTCAACCCATAGGAACTCTACCCCTAACTCCAAGTAGCCTCCTCATAGAAACTATAATCCTAACTCCAAGTGACCAGTCCATAGATACCCGAACCCTAAACTGGGAAACCGTACCCATAGGAACCCTAACCCAAGGATGGGGATCCCTACAGAAAAGAACCCTAAAACTAGGGTGGGGAGCCATACCCATTGGGGGTATGGCTCCCTGACCTAGGGTTAGGGTTCCTATGGATAGGCCACTTGGAGTTTGGGTTAGAGTTCCTATGGATATGGCTTCCCACACTAGGATTAGGGTTCCTGTGAGTAGGGGTCCCCACTATAGTGTTAGGGTTCCTACGGTTTGGGCTCTCCAGGCTAAGGTTAGGGTTTCTCTGGCTAGGGCTCCCCTCCCTAGTGTTAGGGTTCTTGTGTTTCGGACTCTCTGACCTAGGGTTAGGGTTCCCATGGCTAGGGCTCCCTGCCCTAGTTTTAGTATTCCTATGGGTATGGCTCCCTGACCTAGCATTAGGGTTCCTGTAAGTAGGCCAGTTGGAGTTATGATTAGGGTTGCTAAGGGTAAGGCACCCCACCCTGTTATGCTTATAAGAAGCACACGGGATCTGTTTCAGGGGAAAAGGCAATACGCCGCATTTATTAAAGATACAATTAGCATATGTATTTAATTACCACACACACACATACGTGCACCCCCCCCCCCGCCAGGTGATGTTATAGTTACCAGTCCAGAGTCTGGATCAATCTAGTGGCCAGCTAGGTTGGTCATGGGTAGGTAGGAGCCAGGTTCTGTTGGTCACGACATGATGCCCCAGGGAAGTCTTGGCAGGACAAACCCAAAGTTTCATGGCAAGACACCCTCTTTATACAGTGATTTTCCTTCATTGGGACCAATGAGTTTTTCACCGTCATGCTGTAATCCAGAGGTCTCAAACACGTGGCCCGTGGGCCAGATATTTTCTGCGGCCTGCAAGCTCCTCGTGGCCCCGCACCCTCCCCAACGTTTACCTAGAGCGTCTCCGGCCCAACGCGCACCGGGGGAAGGGTAGGCTCCGTGCCTTCCCGCCCTGCCCCCGCGCCATCCCGGGAAGTGTCCAGAACTTGGGGAAGGGGGCGCACAGGGGTCTGTGTGTTGCTCTTGCTTCAGGCAGCGCCCCCTGCAGCTGCCATTGGCCGCAGTTCCCCGTTCCCGGCCAATGGGGCTGCTGGGGGCGGTGCCTGAAGCAACAGCAACACACAGACCCTTGTGCTCCGCCTCCCCCAGGTTCCGGACGCTTCCAGAGCGGCGCGGTACAGTGCAGCAGGGAGCCTGACCTGCCCCCGCTGCGCGCTGGACCAGAGCCCGCCCCTTGAAGCCCTTTTCCACCCTAATCCCCTGCCCAGAAGCCCCTGCCACACCCTGCACCCCTCCTACACCCGACCCCCTGCCCTAAGTCCCTGCCACACCCCGCACCCCTCCTGCACCCCGACCCCCTGCCGCACCCTGCACCCTGACCCCCTGCTGAACTGAAGATAGCAAACCCAATTGCCTGGGTATTGAAACCTAGCAACAAATGACCTAGAGGGAGCTGCTGTCCTGGAGTCATTCAGCTCGGGACAGGGACTTGAACTCTGCATTTCGGGACTGTCCCGCCCAATTTGGGACAGGTCGTCACCCTGGTTAATTAGTCAATGCTCTGAATGTCACTGCAAATGCTTGGTGAGGTGCCTTAATCCCTGAAGTGTACACAAGTCTCCATCAGGAGTCTAGCTCAGCTGGATTCGCTGAACACTGCTCCTGGTGTGAAGCAGGAGTGCTGAAGGCCCAGAGGTCCAGTCACAGGAGGCAGTGAAGCCGTGTGTCTTACCCTGCAGGAAGAGTGAGACCTCTAGGGGGTCTGGCACATCAAAGGGCTTCCTGAGAGACTGTTCCAAAGCCAGAGTGTAGCACCAATCGTATGGATCCATGGCAGTAGGTGAGGTGACATCAGCGCAGATCTGTGCAGTGACCCCTGCTTGCTGCAACAGGAGGCGATCTGAGGGGTCCGTTCATGTATTCCCAGCCCTGGGCTCTCTGCCGACCCCTTTGGCTCCTCTTCCTCCCAAGGAACCACCTTGGGATGGGTTTCTGCCATTGCCCCTCCCCCGCTCATTGCATCCCTCCATCCTGGCACCAGGATCTCAGTTGGGATTCTCCATTCCCTCATCCCCTCCCTGAATTTCCATCATGGAGCTGGATGTCTGGGTCTGTCTTCTCCGTGGCGTGCTGCTTTGGGAAGACTGGTTGCTCTAGAGTTTTGGTGCCTGACCTCAACCTCATGCACAGGGCTGCCCTACTCTAGCCTGGCTATTTTGTTGCCACAAAGCTAGAAAAAAAATGCATGTTGGACTCCCTGGCTTTGCAGGCTGAACCCTTTTTGTGCCTGTTCCCCCTCAGGCAGAAAAGAAAAGAAAAGAAAAGAAAAGAAAAGAAACTTCCCTGGCTTTGCAGGCTGCCAAAAGAAAAAATGTGTCCTTTTAAAATCCTGAGGTCTGTGCTTCTGGTTCAAAATGATCCCACCGCTCTGCCACCATGTCATGGCTGATTCCCCACTCTGGCACTTCAAGTGCAGAAGGTGGGGGCCCGTGAGGATTCTAAAAATTAATACTGGCCACTCCAGGCTTGTATTAAACTCCCAAGGTTACAGCTTCTCTCTGAACGTGGATAGGTAGATGCTGCCACCACCCGAATGCAAAAAAAACCCTTCTGAGAGCCCAGAAAGGCACACTTGGGAATTCCTTCCTGTGGGGTCCCTCAGGCCCTTTCACCGCCCCTCCCCAGGGAAGATCTGAGAAAAAAAAACCAAAGGAAATCAGCTGTTGCCACCAGCTAATTAAACAGCATACGCACAAACCTCTTAGGGACACAAACATCCAATCCTGGTCTTAAAAAAAGGTACATTTTATTAAAAACAAAAAGAAAGAAAAATACATCTGGAATTTACGCTTTTTGCTAGGTTTTAAATAAACAGTTACAAGGATTAAGCATCAAGATAACTTCTTGAGGTTCAGCTTAAGGGTTACAAGCAAAACAAAAGCACCTGGGGTTAGCACAGAGGAGTCACAAGCCATAAAGAAACAAAAGAGATAAACCTAATAGCGTCTTCCTAGACATTTCCTGATCTACTTACATATCTGGGGTTTCAAAAGAGTAGTTTATAGGAATGATCTGATGATTTTCATACGTGGCACAAGCTTTTACAGCCTAGATCCGGCCCTGTCCCTGCTTTCCGGAGTAACAAACACAGACAGACAAAGGGAAAGTTTTTTCCCAATTTTCAAAAGTTCTAGCCTTCCCATGGGCTCTTTTGGTCAGGTGGTCACTCTCTTCCTTTAACCTAGGGACTTTTTAACCCTTTACAGATAAAGCAAGTAGAGAACAGCTACAAACAGGGATTTTATAGCTAAGTGGCTGGCTGGGTCTCCATAAAAGGGAGATACCCCCGTCTTCATTTATCACACGTGCCTAGGGGGCAATGCAGTCGTAAATACTGATACGTTCACTTGAAAAGCAGACCTGGCCGTTCTGAAGTTGGGAGACCTTCCTCAGCCACCAGCCTCTCCCCTTCCCTGAACATGACTGTGAACATGACACTCTTCAACTGAGGGTTTACAATAAAATTGTATGTAAAGCACGGAGGGAAATGTCTCTCCAGATACTCTGGATTAGATAAAACATTAAAAGAAGGCAATAAATCAAAGCTTCAAAACAGCCCCGCTAGCCGCCCAGGAACAACCCTCAACCCTCCCCTGTAACTCTATCAAATAAAGAAGGACCTGTTAGGCTCTGGTGAAGGGGCTGGTCCCCTCTCTTCTACCGGGGAACCAGTCAGGGCCTTTCCGATTAGAAGCCAGGGCAGAGAGCTCTGGAGGACGGTGGATATTGGTTGGGTTAGAGCACATGCAGTGGGAGTATGCCAGCTGCTGCACCACTTCATAGGGCTGCCTGCCCTGCAGGGGCAGCTCCAGGCACCAACGCAGCAAGCGCAGGCAGTCTTCAGTGGCAATTCAGCGGCAGGTACGTCGAAGGCACGGGACCGTCAGATCGCCCGCAGAAACGCCGCCGAATCCACGTGACCAGGTCTGAGTGGGGTATAATGAGTTCTATACATGTACTGGAAATACGCCCCCTGAAATATGTTGAGGGGTCCGACTTGATAAACCAGTTTGGCTTAGAGATAGAGAAGAAGTTCCTGTTTGTTTCATGTTCATAGAGCCATAGCCTAATAGCCAAGGCAGGAGGGGAGAAGAAAGTGTACCAGGGCAAGTGCAGGGGTAGGATCTGGTCAAGTGCCCAGCTCTCTCCCAGGTTTGTGGGTGAGAGCTAGGACAGGTCTCTGTTGGATAAAGGACAACGCCCTGCTCCTTACAATCCTCTGTGTCCATGGGAGAGAAGGGATGAATCCCTCCTTGAGAATCTCAGCAGCTTCCTAGGAAGGAGCCAGTGCTCTTCTCAGAGGGCCTTCTCCTGGACCTCACAGGGGTCTGATGCTCTCACTCCACAAGCCTGCCGGGGGCCTTGGAGTTAGTGCTCAACAGAACCAGGGAGAGCCCTGTTGTCAAGCACCAGCGCCTCTATCCCTGAAGGTGGAAGGGCCCCAACGCTGCCCTGCACTCACTGCTCTGACCACGGATGGCTCTCAGGTAGGAGGACACAATGGAAACGTGGATCATCCAGTCTCTCATTTCCAGGGCTAAGGTAAAATTCAGGCTCCCCTTGACCCTTATGCTCACCTCCAAGATATGCTGGTTATTGTCTGTTCTGGGGGTTGCTGTTAGCAAGCTCTTCAGCATGGCATCCATGTCTCTGGGCAGGCCTTCTTCAGAGCCTGCCAGCGGAGGGAGACCATGGGTCAGGGTTATGGAACCTGGGGCTACACCTGCCAGGCTGACAGCTGGCTCTGCAGTCCTTGCCCAGAGCAGCTCTCTGCAGAGGGCCTGGTGCACAGCAGGTAGGGAACAGCCAAGCTGCTAGGGATGGGAGCTGGGCTTCCTGGCAGAGTCCAGCAGCTGCAAGGAAGGGATTCCCCACAGAGGGGCAACATAATCTCCTGCAGAGGGGGAGTCTCCTCCTGACACTTGATTAAATCCTATGGCCTGTTCCCACCTCTGCCCACCCCACCCCCAAATCAGAGCAGCTCCAGCTACCGAAGAGAGCAAAAACCAGAGGCCTTCCTGGCCCTTGGGACAGAGGAGTAGGTTGATGATCTACCTGGAGGTGAATTTTGGTCTTCCCCATGCCTATGCTCTATACTCCCTTAAGGACAGTGCACAGGAACATATCATGGACTGCTCCACCCCTGTGTTTGTCCCTACTTCAGTCTGCTTCATCTCTGTGCCAACCGTTTCCTCCTTCACCTCCCTGCAGCACCCGACAGGGTGTGTGTGTGGAGGGTCAGCATGGTCCCCTTAAATGCCCAGTCACCACTTAACCAGGACAAGAAGAACTTGACTCCAGCCAAACTCATTCTGTGCTCTGCCTCTGCCTCCCCAAGAGGAACACTCCTAACCCACAGCCCCTGCAGCAGCAGATCCTACAGCCAGTTGGAGCCAGCCCGCCTCACCCCTCCTGGTGTTGGGAGGGGAACAGGAGAAAGGACAAAAGAAGGAAGAGATGAAGAGAAAGGAAGGAGGGATGGAGGAAAAGGTAAAACGAAAAGGACAAACCCTAATGTCCCCAGTGATTGTATGGGACAAAATCCCAGGTGGGGAATAAAATTCTGCCACCTTCAACTAGTGCTTTCCATGCCTAGAATTCGGCTGGCACCAGGTGGATCAGACTGAACAGGTTCCAAACCTCTCAGAGGCTCTTACCTTGTAAACAGGGACGTCTGTTTTCTAGTAAAATCAGTAAAAGGAAAAGAGAAAACTCGAAAGAGGCTCCTCCTCGCAGGCACGTACTTGAACCCTAATAGTCTCCCAGTCCTCAAAGAGAGACCTCGAGAAGGAGACTTTCTGAAGCAAAGCCACAGGGGTCTCTGAGGTTTCCCTGGCCCTGTGCCCCTATCCTGCCTGGCTGATGTCAGCATCTCTCTGTGAGGTCACCACCTCCCCACCACGTTTGACCAATAGGCTAAGGTCCTGCAAAAGGACTTTGTGATGTCACTGCCACACACACCCCTCCCCTGAAGTGCTAATGTCCTGCTGCTGGCCAGACACTTTGAAGGTTTGAGCTTGTCATAACTATAAAGGGAAGGGTAACAGCCCTCCTGTGTACAGTACTATAAAATCCCTCCTGGCCAGAGACTCCAAAATCCGTTTACCTGTAAAGGGTTAAGAAGCTCAGGTAACCTGGCTGACACCTGACCCAAAGGACCAATAAGGGGACAAGATACTTTCAAATCTTGGTGGGGGGAAGGCTTTTGTTTGTGCTTTTTGTTTTTGGGGGTTGTTCGCTCTTGGGAGTGAGAGGGACCAGACATCAATCCAGGTTCTCCAAATCTTTCTGAACAAGTCTCTCATATTTCCAACTTGTAAGTAAACAGCTAGGCAAGGCGTGTTAGTTTTTATCTTTGTTTTCTCAACTTGTAAATGTACCTTTTTGCTAGAGTGTTTATCTCTGTTTGCTGTAACTTTGAACCTAAGGCTGGAGGGGATTCCTCTGGACTCTTTAAGTTTGATTACCCTGTAAAGTTATTTTTCATCCTGATTTTACAGAGATGATTTTTACCTTTTTCTTTAATTAAAAGCCTTCTTTTTAAGAACCTGATTGATATTTCCTTGTTTTTAGATCCAAGGGGGTTGGATCTTGCTCCACCAGGAGGTGGTGGGAGAAAGGAGGGGGATGGTTAATTTCTCCTTGTTTTAAGTTCCAAGGGGTTTGGATCTGTAATCACCAGGGAATTGGTGAAGAGTCTCTCAAGGCTACCCAGGGAACGGAATTAGCATCTTGGGAGTGGTGGCAGCGGACCAGATCTAAGCTGGTAGTTAAGCTTAGAAGTTTTCATGCAGGCCCCCACATTTGTACCCCAAAGTTCAGAGTGGGGAAGCAGCCTTGACAGAGCTACTCTCTGTGGATCAACCCCCTTCAATGCGTGTTCATTCTAGGAAGCAAGCCGGCTAGACAGGAAAACATCAGAGGTTGCTTCCAAAGCTACACTCAGTTTTTCCAAAACTAGTAGACTTGATGGCCAGAAGAGACCTTTAGAGCATCTAATCTGACCCCCTGCATGATCACAGGCTTCCTGTATAGTACAATAGTTACTTTTTGGGCACACACATTCCAGAAAGGCATCTAGTCTTCATTCAATGACATCAAGAGATGGAGAATCCACCACTTTCCCTTTCAGTGAGTGGCAGGGGGCTCCATTAGCCTTCCATTAGCTCCCCATTTACAGTGAGCCAGAGCAGTACCTGCAGCAGGGAGCGGGAGTTGCTGATGGCCTCAGAGGCACAGCCCCTGCAATGCCTCAGGCACTTGGCGCAAGTGCCAGATGATGCGGAGCTGGTGCATCACTTTGGCCGTGATGTCCTCCTGCTGCATGGGAACGAGAACCTGTCAGAGACTCAAATGCCCCGAGGAATCAGGGGGAATTAAGAGCACCTGGAACCAGCAGCATTTCCACACAGCACCTGCCCACAACTGAGGGATGGATTCACCTCCTGACCCCCAGAATGGAGTCTTGTTGTCCTTTCTAGTAACCTCCAGTGCCAAACCCCCTCCTTGAAGGGTGAGCTCCTGCAACCTCCCCCTCAGTGCCCTTGACAGCTGATCCACCTCCATACCACAGCTCAAGTTCTCAGAACCCTCTCCTCCCACCCCCACCCAGGTTGGGCAGGGAGGGGCCTCTAGCAGGGGTGGGCAGGAGGGATTCTGGCAGCAGTGAGGTGGGTTGCGGGGAGGTCGAGATCTTGCCCCAAATCATCCCAGAAACTAATGCTGAAGCCACAGAATGGCAGCCCTGGTTAATGGGGCATCCATCCCTCAGTGGTGGGCAGGTGCTGTGTGGAAATGCTACTGGTTACAGGTGATCTTAATTCCCCCTGATTCCTCGGGGCATTTGAATCGGTGATCATGCAGGGGGTTAGATTAGATGCTCTAAAGGTCTCTTCTGGCCATCAAGTCTACTAGTTTTGGAAGCACTGAGTGTAGCATTGGGAGCAGCCTCTGATGTTTTACTGTCTAGCCGACTTGCTTCCTAGAATGAACACGCATTGAGTGGGGTGATCCACAGAGAGTAGCTCAAACCTTCAAAGTGTCTGGCCAGCAGCAGGACATTCGCACTTCAGGGGAGGGGTGTGTGTGGCAGTGACATCACAAAGGCCTTTTGCAGGACCTCAGCCTATTGGTCAAAGGTGGTGGGGAGGTGGTGACCTCACAGAGAGAGGCTGACATCAGTCAGGCAGGATAGGGGCGCAGGGCCAGGGAAACCTCAGAGACCCCTTGGCTTTGCTTCAGCAAGTCTCCTTCTCGAGGTCTCTCTTTGAGGACTGAGAGAGTATTAGGGTTCACGTACGTGAGTGCGAGGAGGAGCCTCTTTTGAGCTTTCTCCTTTCCTTTTACTGATTTTACTAGAAAACAGATGTCCCTGTTTAGAAGGTAAGAGTCTCCGAGAGCTTTGGAACCTGTTCAGTCTGATCCACCTGGTGCCAGCTGAATTCTAGGCATGGAAAGCACTAGTTGAAGGTGGCAGAATTTTATTCCCCACCTGGGATTTTGTCCCATACAATCACTGGGGACATTAGGGTTTGTCCTTTCCGTTTTACCTTTTCCTCCATCCCTCCTTCCTTTCTCTTCATCTCTTCCTTCTTTTGTCCTTTCTCCTGTTTCCCTCCCACCACCAGGAGGGGTGAGGCGGGCTGGCTCCAACTGGCTGTAGGATCTGCTGCTGCAGGGGCTGTGGGTTAGGAGTGTTCCTCTTGGGGAGGCAGAGTAGAGAATGAGTTTGGCTGGAGTCAAGTTCTTCTTGTCCTGGTTAATTGGTGACTGGGCTTTTAAGGGGACCATGCTCCAGGTTCATGCCTTCCTGTCATCCTGGAGCAGCTGGGGAAGGAAGTCCTCATGGTGGGCCCTGCCCATATCTCTGTTCTCGAGGCTCCCTGCGGGGGCAGAGGAAATTAAGGGTCTAGCTCTAGCTTCTATCCTCTAGTGTCTCCTGCAGAGGCGCTGAGGGGAAAAAGAGAGTCCTGGCCCACAGGGCACTGAGAGCTGGCAGGAAAATGCGGATGGAGTCCCCTCTCCCTCTCCCTTCCATTAGAACTGAGCAGAATTCCCCAGGATGGGTCACCACATGGCACAGCTGGCTCTGTTGATCAGTGACCCAGCCAAGGGCAGGGCAGGGAGCGGGTTTATCGGCTCCAGCAGCTGCTGCTGCACCAGAGGGGTAAGGAACCCAGCTGGGAAATGGCACCCGATAGAAGAGTGAGACTGGGACCCCAGCCAATTTGTCTCAGACTGACCCTGGCTGGAGGATGAGTTTCTGTCTGTCTCTTTCTCTGTTCTACACCCCTCCCCTGCAATTCTGTTGGGCCAGGCACGCAGCGAGGACTCTGCCCACTGTGCAGCCACCAATGGGATTGGAAGGACACAAGCACTGCAACCAGAATGACAAATGTGTGTGTGTGTCTCTCTTTCCCAGGGCTAAGCATCCATGAGGCCGAAGACCTGTGGTGCTGGGACTGGCACCAGGACAGCAGGCTCCTGGGCTACAGGAACACAGCCAGGGTGGGAGAGGTAAGGACACTCTGCCAGGGCATGAGACAGCTCCAGGAGTGGGGCTGGCTGGGTCCCCTGCCGTGGCTGCCTCCAGGGGCCACTAGATGGAGATGCCTTTCTAGCCCCAGGAGTTGGAGCCTGGCTCTGGGCAATCTGCTAATGCCTCACATCCTGTTGGTTTTAGGTCTTCAGAAAGTTCTTCTCGGAAGGGCAGAGAAGACTCTTCCTCCGGACGGCAGTGCTGGCCATCCACAACCCCCTGCTCCGTGTCAGCCAATCAGGGCTGGTCCTGGCCTTCTCCCTTCTGGGGGAAGCCCAAGACCTGATGGGGGACAAGGTAAGCAGCTGCATTAGACTCAGGAGATTGGGGCTGGGCCCTGTCACGGAGTCCCAGGGCGATGCTCTGGAACTGCTCCCCACAAAGCCAGTCAGGACTTTGGGGAGCCTCCTCTCCCTTGGAGCAGACTGTCTTCAGGGCAAGAAGCTCACACAGCTTCACCTCCTGGGTCTCTCCTGGGAGCATTCAGCATATGCCTCTCTGTGCGCTTCCCACAGCGAGTCCGCCCAGGCGGGGTCCTGGAGAAGCCAAAGGGTTCTGCACCCCTCACTTCGCAGTCAGACGTGACTCTCAGCCAGCCAATAAAACAGACATTTATTAGATAACAGAAACACGGTCTAAAACAGAGCTTGTAGGTACAGCGGCAAACGGGACCACTCGGCCGGGTCCATTATGGTGTTCAGAGAGCCACACACCCACGTCTGCCCTCACTCCTAGTCCCCAGGTAGCTCCAACTCTGAAACCCCCTCTAGCCCCTCCTTCTCTCGGCTTTGTCTCTTTCCCAGGCCAGGAGGTCACCTGATCTCTTTGTTCACCTTTAGCTATTTCCTTGCAGAGTGGGAAGGGACCCTGGCCATTTGTTGCCAGGGAGACAGAGTGTCAGTGATTTATGCACACGGGCCTTTTCCCACCACCTAGAGACTTAAGAAATGCATAGGGGAAACTGAGGCACCCCTACAGTATTCAGAGGAAACATGAAGAACAGTCCCACTTTGTCACAGGCCCAGGCCTCATTCCCATCCTATCGCCATTCGCTGGCCTGGCGCAAGGAGCCTGGTGGGGAATGAGAGCGAGAGCAGGTGCTACGGGGAAGGGAGATGAATTCACTGCCATGAACAGGAGGGAACCAGCTTGTCCCCAGAGCAGCTCCAACACAGCTCTTTAGCAAGGCTAATTAATGACAAGCGTTACCTCATCACAGACTTATGTTCTCAGGGCACGGTGCTTTTGCTCTTGGGAAGAGCAGAGGAATCCCCTAAGTGCCCTCTGCGAGCCTCTCCTCTCCCAGAGGGCCTCACCCAGTTCCCAATGGCCTAGTGTCCGTGTCACCCGAGCCACCACCTAGAGAGAATGGGAGGATTCAGTCAGCAGGGGCTGCTGATCTGCCCCATTCACCAGGGCTGCCATCCTGTGGCTTCAGCATTAGTGTCTGGGATGACTTGGGGCAAGATCTCGACCTCCCCGCAACCCACTTCACTGCTGCCAGAATCCCTCCTGCCCACCCCTGCTAGAGGCCCCTCCCTGCCCAACCTGAGTGGGGGTGGGAGGAGAGGGTTCTGAGAACTTGAGCTGTGGTTTGGAGGTGGATCAGCTGTCAAGGGTGCTGAGGGGGAGGTGGCAGGAGCTCACCCTTCAAGGAGGGGGTTTGGCACTGGAGGTTACTAGAAAGGACAACAAGGCTCCATTCTGGGGGTCAGGAGGTGAATCCATCCCTCAGTGGTGGGCAGGTAATGTGTGGAAATGCTGCTGGTTCCAGGTGCTCTTAATTCCCTCTGATTCCTCGGAGCGTTTGAGTCTCTGACAGGTTCTCGTTCACTTGCAGCAGGAGGACGTCACGGCCAAAGTGATGCACCAGCTCCGCATCATCCGGCACTTGCGCCAAGTGCCTGAGGCACTGCAGGGGCTGTGCCTCTGAGGCCATCAGCAACTCCCGCTCCCTGCTGCAGGTATTGCTCTGACTCACTGTAAATGGGGAGCTAGTGGAAGGGGAAATGGAGCCTCCTGCCACTCACTAAAAGGGAAAGTGGTGGATTCTCCATCTCTTGATGTCACTGAATGAAGACTAGATGTCTTTCTGGAATGTTTGTGCCCAAAATGTAACTATTGTACTATACAGGAAGCCCGTGATCATGCAGGGGGTCAGATTAGATGCTCTAAAGGTCTCTTCTGGCCATCAAGTCTACTAGTTTTGCAAAAACTGAGTGTAGCATTGGGAGCAGCCTCTGATGTTTTCCTGTGTAGCCGGCTTGGTTCCTAGAATGAACACGCATTGAGTGGGGTGATCCACAGAGAGTAGATCAAACCTTCAAAGTGTCTGGCCAGCAGCAGGACATTCGCACTTCAGGGGAGGGGTGTGTGTGGCAGTGACATCACAAAGGCCTTTTGCAGGACCTCAGCCTATTGGTCAAAGGTGGTGGGGAGGTGGTGACGTCACAGAGAGATGTTGACATCAGCCAGGCAGGATAGGGGTGCAGGGCCAGGGAAACCTCAGAGACCCCTGTGGCTCTGCTTCAGCAAGTCTCTTTCTCGAGGTCTCTCTTTGAGGACTGAGAGAGTATCAGGGTTCACGTACGTGCGTGCGAGGAGGAGCCTCTTTTCAGCTTTCTCCTTTGCTTTTACTGATTTTACTAGAAAACAGATGTCCCTGTTTAGAAGGTAAGAGTCTCCGAGAGGTTTGGAACCTGTTCAGTCTGATCCACCTGGTGCTAGCTGAATTCTAGGCATGGAAAACACTAGTTTAAGGTGGCAGAATTTTATTCCCCACCTGGGATTTTGTCCCATACAATCACTGGGGACATTAGGGTTTGTCCTTTCCGTTTTACCTTTTCCTCCATCCCTCCTTCCTTTCTCTTCATCTCTTCCTTCTTTTGTCCTTTCTCCTATTCCCCTCCCACCACCAGGACAGGTGAAGCGGGCTGGCTCCAATTGGCTGTAGGATCTGCTGCTGCAGGCGCTGTGGGTTAGGAGTGTTCCTCTTGGAGAGGCAGAGGCAGAGCAGAGAATGAGCTTGGCTGGAGACAAGTTCTTCTTGTCCTGGTTAAGTGGTGACTGGGCTTTTAAGGGGACCATGCTCCAGGTTCATGCCTTCCTGTCATCCTGGAGCAGCAATGGTTTGGGGATAGTGGGAACCCAGAGCTGGGGCAGCAGGGTGTGTGTGTGGGAGAGCCGAGGGCTGGGGCAGCAAGGGGCTGCGGGTGAGGGAGGTGAGAGCCCAGGGCTGGGGAGGCATGGGGGTGTGGGTCAGGGGGGTGAGAGCCCAGGGCTGGGAGGCAGGGGGGTGGTGGGGGAGAGCCCAGGGCTGGGGTGGGATGGGGGTGCGGCGAGGAATCCAGGGCTGGGACGGGGGGCACCCAAAATTTTTTTTGCTTGGGGCGGCAAAAAACCTAGAGCCGGCCCTGGGGAGCAGGGGGAGAGATACGGGGAGAGCCAGGGGCTAGGATTACAACAACAGCAAGTGCAGCTGTGGACATAGTAAGTGTTGAGCAGCCATTGATGTGCTGTGGGGCCAGGCTTATAAGCCGGGTTGCTAAACCAGCAGCCAGTCAGGGCAGTGCAGCTGGGTGAATTGGTTGCCTAGCAGCGAAGTTAGCCAGGGAGCAGGTCAGCAGCTGGTCCAGTCCCTGACAGTTCCTTACCATGCTCTGTACAGTCGAGGTGAGTGAATAAGTTAAAGTCTGTAGTTATTTTTGGCTTAGCTTTCTGTCCCTAAATGACAACAAGCCAAGGACAAGCGCAGCCAGATAAAGCGTTACAAGGCTGGCTGTTTAAAGGACCTGAGATCCTGCAGCAGTTGTCAGCTGCCTTTTCTGAATCATTGCAGGACACACCACAGTCATACAAAGCCTGGGCATTTTGCTCTGGTTTTGCTCGTTCGTGGCTCATCCATCTTTACAGACTTCGCTGCTTGCCCAGCACCAGTGCTCTGCCAACAAAACCAGCCTCTGTCTGCTGGTCACGGTGCCTCCCTCCCTGCTCTTTTTGAAAGTGCCTCATTGTAGAGCGTGACAGAGACCCATTCTGTAAAAGAATCACTATTGTGAATACCCCTGGAGCAGTGCTGAACTGAAGAGAGCAGCCATGCAGTGGGCAGGAGTGGGAGCAGAACAGAGACAGTGTAAGAAGTGGCAGATGGAATGTGACCAGAGGTTAGAGGCACGAGGATACTTCAGTGTGCCTTTTTAAAATCTGCTCTTGAGAAGACACAATCAAGTAATGTTGTAATTATTTTGCTCTCCCCCCCCGTTTCCATCCTGCAATTGCACTTGGGTTTGCAGCTGCTCACAGGCAATTTTAAGGAAAAACATCTCTGGGCTATGTTACATTTTTTAATGACCCAGTTCATTCCCAGGGACCATTCTATTGGGTTGGAACCAACCTCCCTCCGCCGCCACTCAAATCCAACCACCACCCGCCCCCAGACTTTGAGGAAGTGCAAAGCAAACCTGGGAATGAAATTCATGGCTGCCCTGATCTCGCTAATCAGCTCTGAAAACTCCCCGTTTGGCTCCAGATCTGCACTCTGCAGCGTCTCTAATGATGACAGCATTAACTGCTTCTCTGTTATCTTCCAAGACAAAGACTCATTTCTTGTGCCCTACTCTGTGTTGTGAGGAAACAGGTATGCTGGACAATGTGCCCTTTGCTCCTGGGATCCAGCAGGGACGGGGGTAGGGAAGAGAGATGGAGCCAGGGCACATTGCAAATCCCTTGAAAAGAAGCAGTGAGCACTCTTAGCCATGTGAAGCTGCAGACAGGCTGACCATACCCCATAGCGGCTCAGCACACGTTTTGGAGCTTTCCAGCCATTGTGACAGTCTGTGCCTTTCCAAAGCACTCATATGAGCACTAGATTGGAGTCCTACCCTCTAAATGTGGCTGGATAAAAGGCTCCTTGCATTCTCTTTTTGCCACTGATGCACCCCACAAATAGCTCTTGTCACCTTTATGCCTGCAGCAATGCATGGGGGGTGGGAAGGATAGGGCTAGCACAGAGAAGTCCTGTCTCCTGATGCCAAATATCCAAATGATACGTGGATAGTAGCAATCCTTAGGTAACTATCTAATTCTTAGATGGGGGCGGGGGGTCACCTGAGAACTAGCTCATTGTCATGATTTTCTGGGCAGTGTGCTGGAAAGGAGGGTGTGTTTCTGAACTCTTGGGAGAAGACCATGCCAATCCAGTCTCCTGCCCTGGCCTATGTTCTGCTTCCGACATGCTCCGCCTTTCCCTGCTTCTGGTTCCCAGTCTCTCTCTCTCAATCTGGGAACCAGTGCTGCTACGCATCACAATGCAAGGACAGGCTAGAGGTGAGCAAGAATCATCACAGACTCAGCAATGGAAGAAAAATAGAAGACATAAATGTCAATGGGGTAAGGCGGGAAGGATGCATGAGGCTGTAGGCCCACTTAGAGTGGTGGGCGGGGTGTTCTGATGCCTCAGTGAGGGGGTGGGAAGTGCTTTCCTTCCAGTGGGAGACAGAAAGAGGGAGGGACCCAGAATACCCACTAATGGGGAATGGTGAGATACTGAAAACACTGTTTTCCTATCTCAGTGTGCAGCACTGGGTATTACCTACCCCAATAAGCTAGCCCATAGCTCTAACTGATACTAAATTCCAGCTCCAGCCTGTCTAATGCAGATGACCAGAAAAGAATTCCATGATTTGGCTTCTTCCTAACATTCTGAGGGACTTCTCTACCTTTGACCAATTTTATTTACCAAGGAACAAATTCTTCTGAGTTACATCAGGGTAAAGCTGGAGTAGCTCCACTGACATCATTGGAGTTACTCCAGATTTACATCAGTGTTTACCTGAGATCAGAATTTGGCCCTACTGTTTCTTTATGAGTGGCAAACAGCCACACAAGAGGTAAGAGCGTAGTCAGATACAGAAGGCAGGTGAATACAGCAGTATAAGTTCTTCAAGTGATTGTACATGTGCGTTCCACTTTAGGTCTGTGTGTGCCCCGTGCACAGTCGTTGGAAATTTTCCTTACAGTGGTACCTGTCGGGATGGCTTGAAAACTCTCGGCTGCCATGTGCTGTTAGCACTGATATAAAGCACCCACCTGACCCCACATCCCCTCGGATCCGTCTTACCGCCCATGACAGTCACTGGCACTGCTCTTCTTGCATTCACAAGTTCTCTCCACGGACTTTCTTGGTTTCTTGTACATAGTTTTACTTACTCGAGCTAGTTTTAGTGAAGTTTAGTAAATTAGTTAGTTATTGTTTAGCAGGGGATTTTGTCTGAGCCCCAGTGTCGAGCGATGCCTTCGTCACTGGGCTTCAACCTTTGTGCCTCCTGCAACAAGTCTATGAGACGTGCACTCAAGCTACTTAAGTGCCTGGGAGAAGCTCATCTGGGGACTGTTGCCAGATCTGCAAGGACTTTAAGCCTTGCATGAAGAAGGATCGCTGAGACCTCCATCGGAGCCAGTCAGACTCAGTGCCAAGTACCTCTGTATCAGTAAAGACTGCTCCTCCTACCATACCGGAGTCCCGGCACCGACCACCAACCCCAGTGCCTAGAAACAGGCATAAGAAACAGCTTGCTGAAAGGAGGCGATCCCCAGTACTGAAGACAGCCAGGCAGGGGGCTCAGAGTAGAGTGCAATCTAAGCCAAAGCACTCCTCTGCCTCCGTACTGCACAAGCCAGTGCCATTGACTCTGGCATCTATGCAGGCACCGTGGAGTCCAGTATCAGCAGAGCCTTCTATAGTGATGGCACAGTGCAGTACTGATACTATCTCGGTACCCACCATACCGGAGGCGTTTGCAGATCCCAGGAACCTTCTCTCGCTGGCAGTACCCGCACTGCTGGCAGTACGAGAGTTGGCATTATCAGTGCTGGTGGACAGGAGTGAACCTGCTGGGTCATCTCAACGTTCGGTACTGTGCCCTTCGGTACTGTCAAAAGGGAATCCTGCAATGCTTGCCAGGGTGTGGACCTCTGCACCACACCGATCTCCGGCGCCATTGGGAATAGCACCTCCATTGTCACCGGAGAGAGACTTGTCTTCTTTGGAATCAGAGATCATGTCTTACTCTTCCCATCCTAGAAGCCACTCTTGTTACTCCTCCAGGCATTTGCACCCTTCCATGAATCTGGGCACAGGAGAACCATTGAGTGGTTGGCTAGGCGGTCACTGGGGACTTACACTGGCCAAGTGGCCCTTTTGGAACCCCTGGGTTTTCCCCTCCAGTTTCCAGTGCATATTCCAAGCACTCCTATTCAGTGGCCTTGGAAAAATGGGCAGAACCATCCCACCGGGTAGCACCCAATCTGGACTCCGGTACCGAACCCAGTACTGAACTCCAAGAGTTGGCTCAATGGGATCTTGCTGATGCAGAAAGGGAGGAAGAGCACCCGCAGCCTCGTCTTCCTTCCCCCCTGATTAGACATGTTGCCTCCTCCGGATGACTATAAGGCTCATCAAGAATAGTTAAAGAGGGTGGCCTTAAATTTGGGTGTACAGATGGAGATAGTGAAAGAGTCCTTCCATAGCCTAGTTAACATTTTAGCCACTGCAAGCCCTTCAAAAGTAGCCCTGCCTCTCAATAAGGCCGTTATGGACCCAGTTAACACTCTATGGCAGACCCCTGCATCCCTTCCTCCAACATCAAAAAGGGCGGAACAAAAATACTATGTTCCTGCCCAAGGTTAGCTCCTTTACACCCATCCTTTTCCCTCACCCGCTCTGGGATCCCTGGTGGTATCTGCCGCCAATGAGAGAGAAAGATCGGGTCATCAGGGTGCAACCCCCATATCAAAGGACTCAAAGCTATAAGACTTTTCAGTAGGAAAGTTTACTCCACCGCGGGGTTACAACTCAGAATTGCAAACCAGCAGGTGCTGCTGGGCAAGTATGATTTTAACTTGTGGGACTCTATGCAAAAATTAGCGAGGGGCTATGTGCAGGCAGGGGGTAGCTCAGGGTGCAGAGAGAGGGATAGCTGAGGCTATGTGCAGGCAGGGGGTAGCTCAGGGTGCAGAGAGAGGGATAGCTGGGGCTATGTGCAGGCAGGGGGTAGCTCAGGGTACAGGGAGAGAGGTAGCGAGAGGCTGTGTGCAGGCAGGGGGTAGCTCAGGGTGCAGAGAGAGGGATAGCTGGGGCTATGTGCAGGTAGGGGGTAGCTCAGGGTACAGGGAGAGAGGTAGTGAGGGGCTGTGTGCAGGCAGGGGGTAGCTCAGGGTGCAGAGAGAGGGGTAGCGAGGGGCTGTGTGCAGGCAGGGGGTAGCTCAGGGTGCAGAGAGAGGGGTAGCGAGGGGCTGTGTGCAGGCAGGGGGTAGCTCAGGGTGCAGGGAGAGGCGTAGCAAGGGGCTGTGTGCAGGCAGGGGGTAGCTCAGGGGCTATGTGCAGGCAGCGGGTAGCTCAGGGTACAGGGAGAGGGGTAGCCGGGGCTGTGTGCAGGCAGGGGGTAGCTCAGGGTACAGGGAGAGGGGTAGCCGGGGCTGTGTGCAGGCAGGGGGTAGCTCAGGGTACAGGGAGAGGGGTAGCCGGGGCTGTGTGCAGGCAGGGGGTAGCTCAGGGTACAGGGAGAGAGGTAGTGAGGGGCTGTGTGCAGGCAGGGGAAGTTGCTAGGAGCTGTGTGCAGACAGGGGGGTGTTCAGCATGCAGGGAAGGGGTAGCTAGGGACTGTGTGCCGGGGGAGCCCCCACCTGTGGTCACTGCTCCCTTAGGGCTCTGCTGGCCCTGGAGCCGGGTGCCCCCGCACAGGTGGCTCTTACCAGATCTGTGAGCTGTCAAAGTGGGGACGGAGCTGAGGAGCAGACGTAGCCGTGGACACCAGCAGCAAGAGGAGAAGGAGTCGGGGAGCGCTGCGGCTGCCCGCACCATGGAGTAGCAGCTTCCCCGCACTGCCAGGCCCTGGCTTCTCGCCCCCAACCAGCCAGAGGGTGGGGCCTCATGGTGGGGAGAGGAAGAGGTGTGGGGAGGGGTGGCGCTGCCCTCTGCCCCCTCCCCCTGGGCCCATCCAACTCTACCCAGGGCTCGAAGCTTCTGCCCTGTGCAGCACCAGGGCTCGGGGCTTGCAGACCCCCTGAAACTGGCTCACGGCCCCCCCAGGGGGCCACAGACACCCCTTTTGAGAACTGCTGCCATAGAGGACCTTGCCTGCCCCTTGAGATGAAGAGGGGAGTGACAGCTTTACGCTGAATAAGTGCCGCATGCTGGCATGCTTAGCAAGCAACATCGGGCCAAGTCTTGGAGGAGGCTCCCCTTCAATGGCCTCCTTCCTAAAAGAGAAGCCCAGAGATGCCCTTTGAGAGCAGACAGAGGAGAGGGTAAACCTGTTAACGGAGAAGAATTGGTGCACGAGGGAGAAATGAAATCCTAGGGCTCTGCCTGGACTGGCCTTTGGGTGCCGTGTGTGTCTGCGAAGGTGACACGGCAAACATCCGGTATACATACACAGGATACGTTTTGACCTCGCTGTTGTATACTAAATCTCCTAACTAGAATGAACCGAAATGAAAAACACCCATCTCCAAACTGCCTTCCATTTTGGTGATTCAAAATCCAGTTCAAGACCAGCTGTACCGCTGCCAGTCTTTCGTTCGTGAGCAGTTTTCAGTATAGCATTGATGGAATTCTTGTAAGAAAAGTTCTTGGCAAACCACTATTGCGGTTTCCTGAAGGGAAGGCAGCTTTTAAGGGTGTGACCTTCAGCTTTATTGAACATGCTAAAATGCTCTCACCGAAAAATGCTTTATTGCTTGGCTGATATTGGCTAAATGACACATGCACACACACATCTGAAGAGATACCAAGTGCTTTGTTAGGCGCCTGGAGCTCGTCCATTCGAAACCAACAGGTGCAGCCCAGG
This sequence comes from Chrysemys picta bellii, assembly GCF_011386835.1. Taxonomy (NCBI): domain Eukaryota; kingdom Metazoa; phylum Chordata; order Testudines; family Emydidae; genus Chrysemys; species Chrysemys picta. The sequence continues at coordinate 195,842,628 of NC_088793.1, forward strand.
AATGACTAAATTGTTGCCACATTTAAAATAATTGAATGAAAGCAGCCCTCGGGTGTGACCTTACCCCAGCACTGCTTATCACAGCCACAAACCTGACTCTTTAATTAATGCTGCCCTTGAACTGGGGCTACTTCAAAAAATTCACTTGTTTGGAGTAGTGGGGCCTGGTGAGGAGCAGATAGGGGACTAAGAGACCAACAACAACTAAAAGCTAATGTCATTCTACACCTGTGCTAGCAGCAGCCTCTAAGCCGCTTGTTGTCCTGTGCCAAGGTCTATAAATGCCATTTAAGCTCCAGGAACACTACCTCAGTGGATTGCATTTATGCCTTTTGTGCACTGACCCAGAGGAATTTCTAACGCTGCAGTGGAACTATGCTGGGATCCAGCCGGTTTCTAGTGCCCTTTATAGAAGCAGCTGAACACGAATAACCCAAAGGCTGCCACAGAACGTAAAGAGAGAGACACTGCAAAGATTGGAACAAATACTCAGGTACAGTTTCATGCCGGGGGAAGGGAATACATTCTGTACCAGACGACTGAATAATCATGATAGGAGCCAGTCTCCACTTTCTCTATTCTTCTTTCTTTTGTTAATTATATTTTTGTAGCAGCTCCTGGCATCTGAGCAGTGGCTCTTTTTCATTTACTCACTATTGTAAGCAAGGGCATATGGCATGGAGCGTTCACCTCTCACAGGTAGCATCTTCTTTGCACTGCTATGGTGATGTCTGTGGGCTTTCATCTATCACTTCATTTTCAACTGCTGTTTTCCCTGTGTGCCCCCACTCACACCAGGTGCATACGAGATTCCTCACTCCCAGCACACCCCCTTCTTTTAATGGGAGAGAGCCAGAGAGCCCAAGCACAAGAGAACATAATACCAGAACAAGGGGCCATTCAATGAACAGCAAGCTGGCAAATTCAGAAGCGAACAAAGGAAATGCTTTCTCCTGCAATGCACAATTAGCCTGTGGAACATGTTGCGACAGGATTGCGTTGCAGCCAAGAGCTAAGCGGGATGCAAAAAAGGATTCAATATTTATAGGGAGAAGAAGAATATTCATAGTTAGTCTAGTAAATGTTAAAAAAACCAAACCCAGAGCTTGAGGAAGACTATAAATCCTCAACCTCTATATGCGCGGATTGAGGAGACAACTTTCTCTGGGGGCAGGTTAGCCCTGCTGCAGAATGTCTTGCATTTCCTCTGAAGCATCTGGTTCAGGCCACTGTCAGAGATAGGATAATGGACTAGTATCTAGTAGCTACAACCTCCAGCTAGTAATATTTTCAATTTGATCTGTCGCCCCCTCCTGAGGAATCCTGCTCCCCAAGTTTAGCGCCCCCCCCATGGGCCCAGTGACCCACCTCACAGCCAGTTGGCCCTGGTTTCCTTGCACTCAGCTTCTCCACCATGCGGCAGGTGCATAAACTAACAGAAAGCCCCTATGATCTCTATGACATTACAGATTATAGTTACAGGGAGTCAGGGAAGAACAGCGTATAAGGATTAAAAAAAATTTAGGCCAGGGAAAGGTGAAGTAAATTACAAAAGGGAACAGGGACAAAGGGAACAGGCAGGGGAGTCAAACAAACAAGTAGCTGATGAATCCCATGGAAATAATTAAACACTCCTTCCCTCAAAGACTTGACAACAAAGCATAGAAAGCCATCAAAAATCTCCTCCCGGCCCTAGCTGGTTGGTGGAGTTGGGGCTCAGAGAATAGTTGTGGTGGCCTTTACTACTCTCTCTGTCTCCCAGTTCAGGGTAGGCCTAGAGGGCTCAGCTGCCAGGCAGCCCCTTTCAGGTCCATCGAGAAAAGATGGAGCTGCCCTTCTGCTGCAGACAGCATTTCAGGAGCTGCATCCTCTCCTGCTGCCAGACTCCCCGCAGCCAGCTTTGTCTTGGCCAGGTCTGTCCCTGCCCAGGTCTGTCCCTGCCCAGGCTCAGCACGTGTTGGAGCAGTTTCCGTAGGGTTGCCACCCGTCTGGGTTTTACCCGGACAGTCCGGTTTTTGGCTTTTGTGTCCGGGTGCCATTTGGGGTTGTCAGGTGCCTGGTTTGTGATGGCAAAATCTGATCAAAAGGCGGTAACTGGGGGGAAGCGCCAGGTCGTTAACCCAGGCCAGTCCCAGGTCAGCCAGAGCTGCCTCCTACCTGCAGGCGGGCGCCTTGAGACAATCCGTCGAGAGATGGGGCAGGGCTTGGGGGAAGAGGTGGGACGGGGAGTGGTACCTTGGGGGTCTGGTTACCAGCAATTAGAAAGGTGGCAACACTATGTTTACTGCTGGCTATAGTTGGTTGTTCTGATATATCAATCAGGCCTCTGGCCTGGTAATAATTCATCTTTTCATTCCTAGCCCCCATTGCTGGACTGGATCTCAAGCACAAAGTCAGCAGGCAATTTTACTCATCCAGCCTTTGCCATCCTGCAGCTCTCTGTCTCTGAGAGCTGCTAGGAGTTGTGTCTATTGCACCTCCCAAAAGGTGAGGGGTCTCCATGTATGTTTTGCCTCTATTTGTACCTCACCTATAGTGCTGCGTATTCATGTGTTATGTGTTTCTTTCCTGTAACCATGAATGTTTTCACTTCTATGACTGTCACCGGTGTCTCCTGGAAGTGCGTAATCTGTCCATAAGAAGGCTGTCGTTGGACGGGTTGTTTAATCACTGCACCACTGCTACTCTAGCACTCTTCATATATAGCTTTTCAGGGCAAAATGGAGCTCCTGCTCCCTTTTGTTTCCTGTATATATTGTGGTCTTGGAACATACTACATGATGACAGATGCTTAAAAGCTGCACCAGATAAATCAAAATCCAGGGCCAGATCCTCAGCTGGAGTAAATCCATTTATCTAAATAGAGCAGTGCCAATTTACACCAGCAGAGGATTTGTCCCACAACTGTTACCTAACATTAACTCGGTAATTGCAAGAGAGACTCCCCCATGCGGCACTAAGAAACTACAGACTTGGTATGAAGACATGGATGAGAAAGTGGTGTGTGTTTCTTGGATAATTCAGCCATTCCGCCAGCATCTTGGCCTTCACTCCACTCCACGCCACTAGGAACACCACTTCACTGGTTCTACATACATTTCCAGGTCTCCACTTCTTCTGTGGCGCTCACCCACCAGGCTGAAAGCCCAATCCCAGTCTTCACTTCTTTTGGCCCTTTCTCTGTCACCCTCATGCTAAACAATTATCTGAGACACCAGCAGGTGCCCATTCTAGAATTCAGCCAACAGGTTTACAGAAAAGTATCCCTTAACCCTAGATGTCATCTGCAAGCTATCTCAGGGCTGCAGATTACAATGTTATCACAGCCACTATTGTTCAGTCTCACTAATTGCATATAGCATGGGACTATTTTCAGAAGTGCTACCAGCTGCAACTCCCAGTGACTTTAATGCGATTTGTAGCTGGGCACTTTTGTAAGTGCAGCCAATATACATCTGTGTAAGTTATGGTAACTGAAGATGATGGACATCAATGTTTTGCCCAATTAACTTTTGTCTCAGCAGAATACTAGTAAGACATGGGATAATAAGGCATATAGACCCCGAGATATCTGTATTTTAGCTATAACTGTTGAAATTATGTCAGGTTGCTGCCCCAATTGTCCAAGAAGGAACTCCTGTAATTTCATGATGGCAGCTTAGGCTCAGTGACAATGGGTCTCCTTAGTTCTGGAAGATAGATTCCAGCACTGACTGTAGGTTGTTGATGCTAATATATCTCAACCACAAGTTGATGGGGGTAGATTCAAGAATCACTGAGTAATATCTGAGGCCTGGAACTGAGACTAGATAATCCAATAGGTTCCTTCTTGCCTTTAAAATAGCAGAATGTATAAATCTCTCTACCTTTCCTAGAGATTCAGTTGCTTACCTCATCAGTTTATATTGTTACCCATTTTGATCTGAGCAGTCAGCCAATATTCAGGGACTTGCAGATTGTTTCCATTATGAGGAGAAATTTATGATGGAGTCAGGTATTTATATGATGCAATTCTGTTTAGTTACAAAGAATGTATATAAAAGCCCTGTTCCCCTGAACACAATGGGAATCAAACAGCAGGAGACAGTTTCATTGCTCACAGTTCTAAACCTCTTTCCAGCCAACACTCTACCCAAAAGCTCTGAGATTTTTTTCAGGGTCATATTACATGTGCTTCCTTGACTGTCTCTGGTGCTTCCTTGCTGCCTTCTGTATCTGCTCCTGTGGTGTTTCTGCTGTTGTTCTCATACATACACAGTTCCATCAGACAATACCCATACAGCTCCTGCATTGCATTCAGCTCCCAGCAAAACCCATCCACACACATAGTTCAGACTCGTGATGGGCCTTTGCATGTGGCCTGTGTTTTGGGTGGTGGCTTCTATTGTTTCAGCGATCTATTCCATAAAAAAGCTTAATTGCTTTTTACATTTATCCTGATGGAAGGGTGGCTGTTATGCTTACCAGCTTCAACAAGGCTTCACCCAACCCCAGGCATAACGACATATTTACTAAAAGGTAGCAGTGTTTCACCCCAGGCAAATATACTTTATGCAGGGAAAATGTGTTCCGCAATACAAGATGAAAGAAACATATAGGAATTACCTGAATCTGTTTCCCCTCCATAGGGTTCCACAGTAGCAGTGTTCAGCATTTTTTCCAAATTAAAGCAAAATTCTGGGTTTATATTTCATGCTTGGTGGAAGAGTTGACAAAAAACATACCAACCAAACAAACAGCTCAGTTTTCTTTCAAGAGCCTTGAATTTTGTTTGTCACATTTCAACTTAACCACATGGAGCCAGATTTTGATCTCATCCACACAGATGTAAATCAACACTGTTGACTTTGCTGACTGTGGGATGAAAGCACAGCAGATTCAAGACATCTGTGTGGACAACACCTGAGATCAGAAAGTGAGCTAGCTTCTCTAATCCAGCCAGTGAAACGGACGGAGTTCAAGAAAACACACCATGAACAACATCTTAATATTCTACTTCAGTGCTGTCAGATCACTTTTGCGATCTTTACTATACTTTATAATGTTTAAATTTCATTTTTTCCTCCCACCAAAAAAAATGAGAGATAAATACGAAGGTAGTAAATACATTCTGTAAGGAAAAGGTGCATGTTAAACAGACAGTGGTTGACCTTTTGAGGGCAAAGCTCAGAGGAATTGATTTCTGCATATACTCTGCACATCATCATCCTGACAGGTAACATGGCCTTCAGGCAGAAAGACAGTCCGGCCAGCTGAGATCACCAGAATGTGAATCAACTGCCTTGCCAAAGTGAAGGAAGTCATTGGAATGAGCCAGACCACAATTGCAGCAAAAAATGGAGACATTAAAGTGAATTTTACTATGGACAGCTACCGATCTAGGTGAAGATTAAAATTCAGGGACATGAACTGAGCTGTGGAACAGCTGTAAATGATAAAAAGGTGAATGCTGGCATCTGCCCAACGAGGTCTCCTTGAAACTTTGCAGAAAGGGAGTCACACCACAATGAAGTGTCTTTCTGTGTCGTCAGGGGATGGAGCGGGGGATCCATGACAATGTGCCAAGGACTATACTGATGAACTGTTCTGATGTGGTGTGGTTAAGAATGATTTCTGGATGAGAAAGTGCCCACTGGGTCTGCCAGCAAAAGGCTGGTTGAGCTGTAGCAAGAGGCTCCTGGATGGAATTTTGTCACCTTGCACATTTATTTTGCACAGCAAATCCAGTAGTGGGACCTTCTATTGTTGTCAGTCAAGTCAATGTAACGCCCAGACAGCCACTGAACAAAACCCCGTTGGTGTGAGAAAGCTGCTGGCATTTTGTAAGACCAGAGTTCTGATACCAGGTACCTGTTATTCCTAGTGGCATATCCCGGTATCACGGACAGTCTGGTCGGTGTTTGAAGACAAAGGAATGGAGTCAGTGTGGATTTACATACATACATCAAATATGCAAGAAGGAAAAAAAAGGTCTTCTAGCAAAACATCCATATGTCAGAGCTGTTATGGACAAAGGACACGCACACGCCATCTGCTGCCACAGACACATATGACATATGCCGTGTGGACTTTATCACCAAGGCAAGCCCACAAGCCCACAGTATTATCTCGAAGCACGTGTTCCCCTGAAAAGCTAGGAGGTGGGTATAAGAACTTACGATGTGGTTTGCCATCTTTTAAATCCCACTCTTTGATCACAGAGAGCACTTTGAATGACCCATTTTGGCGACCCTCCCTCCCGAGCCTAAGCATTTTCACTCAAAGCTGAATGGCAGGTTAGTGTTCTCAGTGAGCCTTTTTGAAAGTATTAGCTCCATGTGTCATTGTACATGGGAGGGGCTGGGACTAGGATGCCTTCTAACTTGGCACAGTGAGTCAGGATTTCCTGTTGGTTAAGTGCTTGCCACTGCGCAATGTGTATTAGTTCTGTGCAGTAGGTGCTCTGGGCCAGACTGCGCCACTGAGTGAAGTGTAGCTGCTCTCCGTTATTTTGACTGTTCTCTATCCCACTTCCAGCTGGGCCACGTGATGTGGACAAGTCTCATTTTTAGCTTTAGCTTTTACTGTTGATTTGTGCAAATGCTTTGAGAACAGATTTTGAGGAGGAAGCTAAACACAGCCACTGAGTGTTCTTTCTACACATTTATATGTAAAGAACCAAGTGTCCTGTTTCTATAGCCACGGAAGCAGCAAAATAATCCAGAGCCCTTTTATGTGCATCCAGCCATCTATGTTATACTATAGATGGAATATTTATAGGATTCTTTTCCCCTATCAGTTACTGTCTGCTAACTAATCCACACAGTTCTGTTTTGGTTTTCATTGTATCCTGTTTCTAGTTCGATAAAAATAACATTGCATTAAATCTACATAGCTCCTTTCATTGCGAAGGATTCCCAAACTACTGCAGTCCTAGACTGGGTCATGGAAGCCTTGCAGGATCAAGACCGTATACGGTACAGAAAGCACCAATGAAATACAACTGCCTCTAGGGCAGAGTCAGTGAATAATTTTCAGTAAAGCTTTTTATTGATGGAAACTGCCTTCTCCTAAATGGCCACTTTCACCAAAAAAAACCCTTCCATTCTCATCAAAAACATTCAGGTTTTTGTATCTAAACTGAAAGGCCAATCTCCAAAAGTTATCCATTTCTGGAAACTAGTCCCCCTTCCAACATTTCCAATTGAAATCTTTCTGTTTTCAGTAGCTGAAAATGGATTTTTTGTTTTGTTTTGAGGTTTTAGTCCAAAAGTTAGGCGAAAAAAGGAAAATGTGTGTTTTTGTTAAAGTTCTTTGCAGGAAAAAAATCATTTGCTCACCAGCTTTAGCTTCCACAACTCAGCACGCTGGACAATAGTGTGAGAAGGAATCTGAAATCTTCAGATGTCACTCATGTAGATAATCTTGGTAAGAGGTGGTGAGGTGAGATAGCCCCTAATAGAAGGGATGGCTGTCGGAGTCTGTCCTATAATACAATTCAGAGTGATTCTGAAGAATGGAGGAGCACGAGGTTGCTTTTGGTACAAGAAAATAAAGAGTTAGATTAACAGCTGACACAATTAGTGTATAATATAATTAACTTCCCAGGGTTCAGAAAAGTCTCAGTAATGTGTTTTTTTAAGAATATGGGAAATATACATCCCCGATTCGCAAGTGTTCCTTATGAAATCATCCTAAAATAGAGTTAATATTTATAAAGGCCTTAAATCCTAAAACGTTTTTACTGTATTCAAGAAAATTACCCCTCTGCTGCAGTGAAACCACTGCCACAAGATGACAAGGATTTCTAAAGAAACTCTCCTGGGTTAGCTTTACTTAGCTATTATAACAGAGCTCGATCCACACCGGAGTTCAGAGTTGTAGCTCTGCTGTACCCCATGACCACACCAAACTTCACAGCAGCAGTGGAACCAGAATGCAAATCCTCTCATTGCAAAGGACCACAGGCCCCAGGAACCGTGCCAGCTGACTCAGGTTCGCAGGGTTGTTTAATTGCCGTGTCTTACCTTGCGGGGTCCTGGAGCCCAACTCCGAGCGCCAGACCGGACGTCTATATTGTAATTAAACAGCCCCCACATGCCGAGCCCTATGGGCCTGAGTCAGCTAGCACGGGCCAGCCGCTGGTGTCTAACTGTTGCATAGACATACCCTATATGACCTATGACTAGGACCCTAGCAAATTCCTGGCCATGAAAAATGCATCACAGACCATGAAATCTGGTCTTTTGAGTACTTTTATACTAGGGTAAAAGTATACAAAAGTATCCCTTAGCCAGGGCGACTTACAGTCGTAACAGTAGTACAGTCCAATACTTGCTGTATACATACTGTATGTACACATCCATGAAATTTGCTATTTATGCCGTGACCAACCCACGAAAAATGTGTGATTTCTCCACAACTTAAGTAGACCCTTACCTGTGATATGCAGAAGAGCATTTCTGATTCCAGACAGAAGAGGGACATACTCATGACTTCAACAACCATAAGTAATCTGCCCATTCCAGATCTATGCCAATAAAACCGTCACATCACATAAGCCAGCAGTTAATTACTATCTTGCAGGGGCAAGGGAGAGAACTGACTTTCTGAGGGTTGCGGTCATGTCAAAAATGTGCTTGTCCACCATATTAACCTCTAGCAATGTAATGCATTCTTCCATGTTTTGATATGTACAGGAGTCATCAAAATGAGCTCAGTCCCCAGTTTAAGGCTTGTCCAAAGAAAGCACATTTTGACAGGTATGGCTCTTGAAATGGGCTCTCCTTGGGTGTCGGAGTGGGGGGAGGAGGTGTGTGGATTTGGACAAACACATTTTGATGGGGTCCCACTACTCACTGGGATGTGTCCTCCTCAGGGCCTGATTCCACATTCTTGAGAAAGTGAAACACTCACAGAAACTAAGGGGAAAGGGCATGGACTTTGCTCAGTTCCCTGATACACATAGTCGCACACCCTGCATGTGCTTGCTCGTCTTGCTCAGAGAAGCGTGCACACGCTCGGCAGCAAAAAGGGCACATTTTGACATGATTGTCTCTGAGGAACAAGGCCTCCCAGGGCTGCTCCTCAATTGGTACAGCTTACACACCACCCTTCTTTCAGGGCTGTGCCTAAAGCTCCAACCTCACCCTTACTGGTTAGAATATTGCCAGGCATGCTATTAATAAATATAAATTTTGCAACATATCCAGTGTGTGAAATTGGAGCCAACAGATTGCATGTAGGGCTGGCTGTAAAGCAAGAACTCTGTTCCGAGACAAATGTCAACGTTGCAACGTTTGTTTTCGCTCCATATTGGAACAAAGAGTAGAGCTTTTGTGAAAAGCAAGACTCTATTGTGGTTATTGCCAATGGTTAGCGCTGGGAGACCCAGGTTCATGGCCTTGATCGGCCTGATTCAGACAAGTGCCCTTCCTTCCAGGCTATAGAGTCAGACTCTCCAGTTTCAAACTGTTCCACTTTGTATAAATAAACTAAATATTCATTGGGCCAGAAAAGAGACAGTGACTGTTTGGCCTGGTGATTAGGCCACTCATGGGGGGAAACCCAGGTTCAAATCCCTGCTCTGTTCTAACTCTGGGGCTACAGTCCTTCTTTCTGGTTTTGACCAGAAAGTCCATCCTGGAGCTGAGAAAACTTCCTGATGAACATTTTGTCAAAACAGATATTACTTCACAAAACACTTTTGTTTGGATGAATCATTTTCTGAGAAAAGTTAAAACATTCCCAGCCAGTTCTAATTTAAAGCAGGGGCTGTCTTTTTGTTTTGTGTTTGCACAGCGCTTAGCACAACAGGGTCCTGGCCCATGACCAGGACTCGTATGTGCTATGGTAATAAATAATAATTGCAATCTATAAAAACATTGAATAGTAACTGCTAGGTGGTCTCACAATTGCGGGGTTTCAATACATAAGGACCTGGCAGGTCACAGGCGATTACAAAGTAATACAAGCACTAGCTACATACCAGGTACCATAAAATATAACATTTCCACGAACTGTAACTAGATGGTGAATTGTTTTAGTATTGGGAGCAGGGAGGCTGAACTAGCTAATGCCAGGTTATGACTGAGCAGTGTCGAAAATGACTAGCCCTCGCTTGCTAACTGGGAGGGTGTTCGTTCGGGATATTGTGATATTTGCCTAGAAATAGGATCCTGAGGTTTTCTAACCACAGGAAATAAACGAAAAAACAAAACCCTAATTTTGAATTTAAAAAAGAAAAAACAAAACAAAGAGAAAAGCTTTAGGAATGTAATAAGCAGGAGCTACCTTATAAACGAAACTAATCATGGTTCTCGTGTCTTCTCGCAGCCTGGCTGTGCTGCAAGGCTGGCAATGTAATGGAATATCATTTTATAGCCAGACCGCTTCACGGTGCTAAATGTATCAACCCAACCTTTGCCTCTCTGCCCCCCTCATCCTCACCACGCCATCGTAACTATTTTATTACAAAACAAAGCATTTTTTGTGCATGATTGAAAAGGCTGATTAGTGTGCAGGCAAATCCATCTTCTGTGTCTCATTTTGTTTTAGTCTTTTAATTTAAATGGCAGTTACTCATAGAAGATTAATTTCTCTCTCTAGGAATAGAGTCTTTTTCAAACAGCTAAGAAACCTTGTTGCTGTATTTACAAAAGGAGCGGGTGGATTGATTTTCTTGGCAGTTTTATCCACCACATCATTTTTAACAGGACAATTATTTTTTTAAAAACCCCTCAACATAAAGGCAGTGCTCAAAACCCTTCGATGTTCAAAAGCATAGAAACATGGGAAAGCGATGAAAGGAAAAGGGTAAGTGCATATAGATCATGTAGGTTGGCTGCCAGTATGGAGGGCAATACAATATTAAGCAATACAAAAATAATTGATATGGGAGATTCCATAATGCTTTTGTTTCTCAAGAGAAGCAGCATTAATAGTGTTTTTCTTTTAACTTCTGAAGTTATCCACTTGTTGGTTTTAGGGGCATTCATAATACATGTTGCTTCATTGAAATGGCAGTTCCTCGGCCCTTAGCAGTCTTTTACAGTCCCAATGCTTGCAAGATGGGCAGAATTTCAAAGTAAAGCAACAGGAGGGAGCCAGAAGGTATAGGCAATTAATGCACTGGTGTTTCTTGTCTGAAGACGCTGGTACAAATCCGGGTTTGGGTCACAAGTGAAAATGAGTTTGGTGAACTCTGATGGAATGACTCATCAGAAAACAGTAGCTGCGCAGGAACAAGGTTCTTTCCTCAAGGGAAAATTATTACAACAAGAAAGCAAGATAAATTCACAGAAAATTCCCCAGCTTGGGGGTCAGCAAAGTACTATTACCCAGGCTATGGAGCCCTGTCTTCCCAATAGCTTTTTCTCCCTCCTCTGCAAAAAGCAATTTAGAGGCCATCCTCTGAGCACCTGCACACCAGAGGAAAGGGACGCTGACTGGAGACTGAGTAGTGCCCTGACACATGGCCACTTCATAAAATCTTACCATACATGTTCATTTCCTCTGACTATGATAAAGAGTGTAGAGCAGTGGTTCTCAACCCGTGGCCCAATCAGCACACAGCTGCGGCCCATGTGACATCCTCAGGGCTAAACAGCTAGTATATATATTGTGTGGCTGCAGCTCACATAACACTCAGAGAGCTGCATATGTGGCCCTCAGTGGTAAATAGGTTGAGAACTGATGGTGTAGAGCATGGACTAGACAGGAATAGCCAAGACCGGGGCCTCACAGTAGGTTCCAAAGAGAACCTCTGGCACCAAAGCGCCTATATTTACTTCAATTTAAAAAGAGGCAAAGAGAGCATGGGGGCAGAAGCAATAAAAAAATATGGAATGCTTCATGAATTTGCACGCCATCCTTGCACAGGGGCCATGCTCGTCGTCTCCGTATCGTTCCGATTTTAGTATATGTGCTGCCCGAGTAGAGGCAGATGCTGTAATCACAGTAAAGTACATGGGGTAGCGACTGCATTCATGGCCAGAGTAAACAGCGTCCGTAAAAGATGCTGCCTGTTTTCTCTCTCTCTCTCGCTCTCTAACTAGGGGCATCAAATAATCCGCTTGTCGCTTGAACCAAAGGATTTTCACTCTAGTAATGCACCTGCAGCTGCTCTTGAAATAACCACACAGAATCACTCGCTGAAGGCACTGATGTTGGTGGCTTTTGATTGCTGAGGGGATGTGTCACCATTCACCTTCAATGAGTGTAAGTCAGCCACAGCCTCTGTACTAGGAGACGTGCTTTTGGAGCATTCACTAGTTAAAACTGAAATGTTCGTCATCACCATATGTCGGGGGGGCAGTGGCATTTGGGGAATCAGTAATCTACTTCATTTCAGCAGCTGGTCTCTTGATTTCCTTTTCCTCTGCAAAAATTAAAATAAACCCCGTTCTGGTGCTGAGAGGGTGTGACCTAACTGGCAGGTTAGCGGAGGGAATTTAATTTCACAACACCCCTCTGATTGGCCAGCTGGCTCCTGGATCTTTTCTTACCGATTGATACTTGGATTAACTCTAGGATCACATTTGCTGCCTCTGACACATGGAAATTACTTTCATCCTACTTCAAAAAGATAATTCCTGGGGAAAAAGAAGAACAGGAGTACTTGTGGCACCTTAGAGACTAACAAATTTATTAGAGCATAAGCTTTCGTGGACTACAGCCCACTTCTTCGGATGCATAGTCCACGAAAGCTTATGCTCTAATAAATTTGTTAGTCTCTAAGGTGCCACAAGTACTCCTGTTCTTCTTTTTGCGGATACAGACTAACACGGCTGTTACTCTGATTCCTGGGGAAAGGGGATAAAGAGGTTTTACCTGTAGGTTACCATTTCAAATCCATCCTCAAAGGGCAGTGATCGCAAGACATTCCCATCCAACGTCTCTCCTTGCAGGCCTATGTGAAACAAGTTGGTGTTTGCAGTCTGATTTCAGTTCCATCTTACAAAAGCACCATAATAACTCACCACTTTGCTCAGTGGAGAGGGCAAGGACTCAATAAGCATGGAGAGAGCACGGCCTAGAGGAGGCATTTCAAAGAATTAATAAGGAGCTTGCACTCTACTGTGGTTCAGTCGGGGATGTGAAACATTATCTACTATCTGTGCTATAAGAACCTGATTTGTTCTCACTGAAGTCAGCTCTCACTGAAGTCAGCCCTAAATTCAGGGCTTTTCACAAGCATCACATTATCATGAAAACGCAACCATTTCCCGGTAGGAGAGAGATGGGTGATGGGAACAGTTCAGACGTCTCATCCACTAAATAAAGATTAACGATCTAATTACTAAAATAAAACATCATCCAGCAGTAATCCCATGACATCACTTCCAGATGATACGGGCCGACACAACCAGATTGTGCAAGAACATAACTACATTGATCAGCAACTTTACATCATGCCCATCTCATGTCCCATTACATCTGCTATGTGATGAAGACTTCATGATAGATATTGTGAGGCATCGTTATCCTGGATCAAGAAGCACCATAAGGATTCTGAAAAGCTCCTTCAGTCCCGTCATCTCTCCCTCCTTCTTCTTCACTGATGGCCGTTGCTGTACTTACCATTGTGTAAACTAGTGCAGCTAAAAAAATTACCTCAAAAATACAACTTGTGTATCCAGGTCTGTGGATGAATGCAATTACAGAGGTAAGGCAAACAGCGTAGAAGGTCTGATCCAGAGCTCACTGTAGGCAATAAAGTCTAGCTCCAGAATGGGATTTAGTCACCTAAATCCCAGATTTAGGGGTTACTGCGATTCACAAAACACCCGTAGGCACCTAAACTTATTCAGTGCCTGAATTTTCAATGTAAAAGTTCCCTAGTTGCCTAAGTTTCTACCTGAGGGCATGCGCACTATTGCCATACAGATGCATCTGCATGCATATCTCCCAACTAAGCCCCACTGAGATCCTAAAACCACATGTGGAGATATGGGTTGACCCAGCTAACTCGCCTGCCTGGCCTTATCTGCTAGGTGTGCTTTGAGCACAGCTAACTCCCCCACGTAGGTAGCATTCTCACTCATGATGTGGGAGATGCCACTTCAATTCCCCCCTCTACCTGATGACAAGATGGAATTTGAACTGGGATTTCCAATCTCTGAGTGTCCTAATCACTGGAGGATGGGATATTCTGATGCGACTCTGTCTCAATCTCGCTTTTTGAAGTCGTTCTACTCTGTAGTAATTAAATATTATTCACTAAAGTCACCATCTTCAATCAGGTACATGTGGCTACAGCTGCCCACCTCAGAAATGCAGAGACATCCAAGGACTGATTTTTCAGGTGTGCACAATTTCCAAGGAAGTCAACAGTGACCACTTACGGTAATCACAGGTCTACACCGATTTGGAGTACATTCATTAAGCATATCTTCTGCTTTACGGTGGGCTTTGTACCTCCTCAACTGGCTGCATTTTAATAGGGACTTTTTTCCCCAGAGGAGTTCATTATGATTAATGTTTTATCAGTGAATTCCAAAGAAATTAACAGTGATTTGCCACTTACTGCAAAGTGTTGCTGATCATTCTAGTGGAACGCACTATCTGGGTATTTAAACATCTCCTGATATTTTTATTTAAGAAATAAGGAGATACAAGACTCATTAAAATCCGACAGTACAGCTTTCACCTCCAGGAATGGATAAAGGTTAAAAAAGCATCTTTACAAACATGCACTGGTGTGCAGAGTTTTCTACTACATGGGGAAAAAAATCAACACCAAGTTTAAAAGTGCTCTCAGCTCACTTAGGAGCAGTAGACGGGTATACCTACACATGTAACATCAGCTCCTCCATGGTAGCCAGCGTCTTCTGCTAAGCATCCTTAACTCATATGGGAGACAAGGGTGTCTGTATATCACAGGAGGGACTTAGGGCCAGATCCTCAAAGGTATTTAGGTGCCTAACTCCTATTGAAATGAATTAGAGTTAGGCAGGGTCCTCCTTAGGAGGGGGTGGGGCCTGGGACATAGGCAACAAGTTTCGAATCTGCTGGGGGGGTGCTCCGCCCAGGCCCTGCCCCCAACTCCACCCCTTTGCTCAAGGCCCCACCTTTGCCCTGCTTCTTCCCATCCCCACTCCGCTCCGCCTCTTCCTGCCCCGCCCCATCCCTTCCCTGCCTCTTCCCGCCCTGCCCCTACTCCACCCAGTTCTGCCCCCTCCCCTGAGCGTGTGGCACCCTTGCTCCTCACTCCAGTGCCTCCTGATGCCACGAAACAGCTGATCCGCGGCAGGCGGTAGGTGTAGCGAGGGAGGCAGAGGCACTGATCAGCGGGGCCTGCTGATGGGCAGGAGGCACTGGGGGGATGGGGGACATTCTGGTAGGGAGGCTTCTCCTTGCCCCCCCCGCCTGCCTGCCACTCGTTTCCCCCATTCGCCTCCTCACCCCGCTCGCTCGCCTCACCTCCCCACCCACGGGGCCCCCCAAAGCGTGAGGTCCAGAGCAGTCACCCTGATTCACCATACCTAAGGGACGGCTCTGGAGTTAGGTGCCCATACCTTTGAGGGTCTGGGCCTTAGCACCTCATCTTTGACATTCAGTAGTCTGCAAACACTTAGGCCTTGTCTACACTACAGGGGTAAGTCAATGTAAGTTACGCAACTCCAGCTACAAGAATAATGTAGCTGGATTCAATGAGTTGAGGTCAACTTACTGCGCTCTCCCGTCGACTTCCCTTACTCGTCTCATTCTGGTGGACTACCGGAGTCAATGGGAAAGCAATCTGCGGTCAATTTAGTGGGTCTTCACTAGACCCGCTAGATCGACCCCCAGTACATCGATTGCCGCAGCATCAATCCCCGGAAACTATAGACATTCCCTTAGAGAACTCCATTGTCAACATTTTGAATATCAGTCTTACAAAACTGCCATGGAAACGTACTAGCCCAGCCACATTTATTCTGCCACCTCCCTATGTCAACATAATTTGTGTTGAGGTGGCAGCTTTAGACAAATTGCAGACTTGCATAATAAATTGCAGATATGTGATAAAGTGCATTTATCATACGTGTCTCCCTGTCTCATCTGGCTCTGCCCAGCAATCCATCTCCACTGGAAGACCTCTAAGCAGCATTAAATGTCTGCCATTTTTTTTTAAATTACCTTGCTAGAGGAATGTTTCCTTCTTACTTTTCCAAAAGTGGAGCTTCTCTCCCAACATTACACCTGCCAAAGATACGGGATGAATGATTTTTGGTCCTTCATGAATAATGGATTTAACGTCCTTTTTCTTTTCTTTTTTTCCCAAAAATATGACTTCATAACATTTCATTTATATAACTGGAAAGACAGGCTTTCGAACTTCCTAATGATGGCGCTTCCTTCTAGATTTGGAAGTTTCTGGACATTGATACAATGACATTTATGCATTGAAAACTATATCTCAACAAACTACTGAATATAGTTTGACTTATTGTTACTCAGCCAATGCTTATGGGTAGAGGGGTAGAAAAAAATCCGAGCAACAATAAACATTCCCTCTCTAAAACATTTCTCTAGTAGTTCTTTTCTGTAAAATATGTGGCATACAGAAAACATGAAGGTGCCAATCAGGCCAATAAAAGATTTATATCACACTATCAAGTATTCTTTTGTTTTCCATTCTCTTCTATACACTTGACTAGTGATTTTGGTGCCCAACTTCAGACACCTTAAAATGGTCTGATTTTAAGAAAATGTTGAACACTAGTGCTCTTATAAAATCACTAGTCAATAATTAAATTCTTCCCCTCCCCCCCCACACAATAGGCCTGATTCTCCATTACTCTGTACTTTGTGTTGACATTTACACTAGTGCAAAATGGGTGTGAAATGTTACCATTATGATTTTGCAGCACTTTTTCACTTTGATTTGATGTGAACAACCACATAAGGTGCAGAGTGACAGAGAATCAGGATCAGTATATCTGCCAGGATTTTTATAAAGTCTCTAGTTTAGTAATATGATTAAACTGATCAACCTTTCCCCCTTTAAGCTGAAAAGCTTTTATATCACTGCCAATTATTGTCTTCCAAAAATAAAATCCTTCAGCTTTATCGTTTTCTTACAAGAAATAGCTAGCAGATGACAGATAAATTTAAATGAGGAATCTGAAGTGCATATTTACAATCAGATTCAAAATCTGAAATGAACAGTATTAATCACAAAATTGACTGTTGCATAATCAGCAAAGTTAGAAAAACACAAGCAATGCAGTCTTGTCCTCAGAACAAGTTTTATTAACATTTTGCTTTAACAAACATTGTAGTATGAAGGCAGCATTAGTTTTAAGTTTTCAGATGTATGGCACAGACAAAAGAAAAAATAACAGATTCATAAGCAAATTCAGCATGTAAATCTCAGATTAACAAAAGAGACGTGTGTTAACCTATTTAGCCACTATACCACATATTTTGCAAGCAACAGACTACATTTATTTGCATTTAAGTAAAAACATATTTTTGATCAAGAAAATTACATTTTTCTGACTTTCCTTTATATCACAAATGTCAGGGTAAGGCAAATCCTTGATGAATCATATGATAAAAACCCCTATTCCCCAAGAAAATATATCCAACATATTCTGCTAACTTTGTAATTTTAAAAGCAAAGCAGACATGCACTGCAAATAGAGAAATATCTTTTTTAATCAAATGCATAAAGCAGAACAGTGTTAATTCACAAAGAGGCTTTTCAGTGCGTCATAGAAAGATTTACAATTAGCTGTAGTGAATAATATGTGACCCAATATTAGACAGTGTCTCAGACATCTCCTTTGTAAGCCTGTATGAAAGGAAACTTGTCCATCATCAGAGCCATCACTAGCAGGAGGAAAAATAGATTGCTGCTCCTAATTGTAGAATAAGCACTTTTTTCAACTGGAACATTGAAAGCATATTCTAATATTTGGATGCAAAAACCACTAATTTAGGGGCTCTATTTTCTACACAGAACATACTGTGATAAAATTTTAGTTGTTAACCAAACCCCCTGTTATAGTGGCATTAATCCATTTCTGATATTTATTCTTCTACACCTACTCTCTACTTCTGTAGCTCCAGCAAAATCAATTGTGGCTGCATTCAGGGTGCACCCGTTCAGCAATAACCAAAGAGCTCAGAATCATATCGCCTAACTGTGCGTACATCATTTTATTCATTTTTTTATTAAAAAATCGGAAACAAATGCAACCCCAAAGTCACATTAACAAAAAAAGCACGGAAACCAAGCTACACACTCATGACTGAAAATGGGACGGTTAAGATTTAATCAACTCATACATTTTCTTTCTCTACACTTCCTGCCTGTGCTTCACACTTGCTGCAGAGTCCTCGGGCAAAAGTTCCACAGCTTCAAAGAATCACTGCTTTTAAAGAGAACCAAGGTTAAACGAGGGTAGCAATGAAATTACTGTCACGGGTTATAAGGAGAGCCTCTAACCTGAAATACGTTTGGAGCTAATTATTGGTAATACCAGTCAGTATTGCCAAGGCGTTTAAGGATTGTCTTGTCTCTCTGTATATTTTTGAACACATCTCTTTAATCAGTCTCTCGCCTTGAGCTGCTCCCTGCTGAGCCTGAGTCTCGCTAATGTTTGAGGGGCACACAGGACACTAGCTAGCAGCAGCCTGCAGTTCTCTAGTGTTGTACGTGGAAGACTGTGACCTTCAGACACGTACAACTTCAGAATTAAATACATAGGACCAGATCCATGACGTGTGGATATTGTCCGACCTCAGCCACACTCAATGGAGCTGTGACAATTCAAATTAGCTGAAGATCTGGCCCAGACAGTTTCCCACCAGGCTTTAGAAAGCTTATACCAATTGACTTTCCACATGCTTTATGGAGGAGTTTCCCTAGCTCTACAAACAAAGGGAGCCCTTCAATCTTTGCCTTTTTAAAGAGAACACACAAACGGAGGTTTAACATTATTGTTACCTAATATATTTATCTTTTCCCCCAGAGACGGTATCGGTTCTATTATGACAGGCTATTTAAAGAGAAATCATTTGATAATGAAACATACTGTATGTGCATCACGCAGATACACAGTCTGCTGGTCCTTTGACTGCTGCAACTTGAATCAGCCAAACACAAATGTAGGGACAGAAGGAAAATAACATTTAGGGCTGGGGTCCGTGTGGGGCCCTGAAGATACCTTCAGTCGAGCTAACAGGAATGGAAAAGGAAAGAGGCATAGAAGCGTCTAAGGGTAGAGGAAGGGATATCCCATCTCCTAGAACTGGAAGGGACCTTGAAAGGTCATCGAGTCCAACCCCCTGCCTTCACTAGCAGGACCAAGTATTGATTTTGCCCCAGATCCCTAAGTGGCCCCCTCAAGGATTGAACTCACAACCCTGGGTTTAGCAGGCCAATGCTCAAACCACTGAGCTATCCCTATTCTGACCCAACATAGCAAGTACAGTACAATCCTGACACTGTTTTAATAGGAACTAACAGGATTAATTACATCTGAAACCTAGTTTCTTTCAAAGCTAATCAGGCTCAAAGTGAAATATCTACTAGCCTCCAAACAGAAATCCAAAAGCCTTGGAAGCCCCCGCCCCATGTTCCCTAACAATGCCACAGGAAGTGACTGCAGACAATGCCCTCCTCCCCCCTGGGCTCATCAAGCGGCTCCAATGCTAGAGGTACATAAAAGCAGGTTATTGGAAGATGTCAGCCACTGCTAGTGGCCGCATCCCCACAACAAATCTGGAGGTCTTGTTTTAGATCCTGGTTTGTCCCGTCATTATTTCTAAACAAACTGCAAATGCCAGCAGCCGTCAAACTGTTTATATACATATAGAGCTCACAGTTATATCAGTGTGAATTTGGCACAAATGCATTGATCAGAATAGGGCCAATACATTTCAGTTTCTTTTCACTTTTGTTTTGTTTTGTTTGCAAGCCAATCAGTAATCATTTCATTCTAGGGGGAAGAGTGTACACATTCAAGCAAAACCAGAAGCTCGGGAAAAAAGAAAAGAAAAAAAGCTCTAATTGTTTTTAACACCGTTATATTTTGCAGAACATCAAACCCTGGACACATGCTGTGCGTTCCTTCAGTCTTGTGTATCAATTTCATTTACAGTACTGTTGAAAAAATGTACATAAGCCCTCTTTTCTGAATGCAGCACTTGCTGGCAGAACAAATGACATATGGTAAAACATTCTTAACCAAATAACTGTTAATTGCATTTTTAAAAATCATGCATATGCAGTAGAAAATATAATGAGGGCTGACACAAGGTACGGTAAATTTGTGAAAGCCATAAACTATATTTAAAGATGTGCTGGATGCAGAATGCCTGTTATCCTCCATTACTCACAGGCTGTGCAAAATATTAGTTGCCCACGGGTACTTTAAATACCCACTTAAAATAATTATTTACTTTTAGAAGTGCAAATCCCTAGAAGAGAAGAGAATTGATGCACTAACTGCATTAGGTCATTGTGGCATTACTTTGCATCACATGCTGTGCTATGACCAGATACAATGCAAAGGATATGCTAAGCATACTCAAGATTTAAAGAGATCAGCAATGGGCAATAGACGTCTCCATTCTCCCGGTGAGCAATACAGCAATACAACATCCTGAAGCATCCAGATTTCCAAGCGTATAGTGTGAAGCAGGGGTCGGCAACCTTTCAGAAGTGTTGTGCCGAGTCTTCATTTATTCACTCTAATTTAAGGTTTCGCATGCCAGTAATACAATTTAACGTTTTCAGAAGGTCTCTTTCTATAAGTCTATAATACATAACTAAACTATTGATGTATGTAAAGTAAATAAGGTTTTTAAAATGTTTAAGAAACTTCATTTAAATTCAATTAAAATGCAGAGTCCCCGGACGGGTGGCCAGGACCTGGGCAGTGTGAGTGCCACTGAAAATCAGCTCGCGTGCCGCCTTCGGCACACGTGCCATAGGTTGCCTACCCCTGGTGTGAAGCATAGGTTGGATTCTACTGTGCACTAGGAAACACTTCTTCTAGCTCTTTTACTATCTCCATAGTAGCAAGGGTCTTTGTTCTAAAAGTTCTAACTATTTTGCACTGGCACTTGCAGTCAGGAATTCCTGACTGATGTTGCTGGAGGTGGGCACTGTGCAATAACTTCACTATGAATATAGTGATAGTTTGGAACAGCTGTTCTTAAAATTCCTAAGATACACAGTGTTCTGTGGTTTACGATGCTTTGTGGCAGTCCACGTCCTCAAACCAAATCCCCAAATTTATCCCAGAGAATACAAAAAAAAATCCCATTCCCACCAGTTGCTTGGATGATGTGCCCTCATTGGGAAATGAGATTCAGAGGCTAGTGATAGAGGGGGGGAAATAAGCATCTCCAATATTACACAGGACCTAGAAGTTGTTGTAATTGCCAGGACAATGCAAAAGATTGTTTGAAGTGGGACATCATGACCAAAGTAGGGAAGCTTTTTCAGAAAAACCAGGTTTACAGAACAAAATGCAATTGAGAATTAAGAGGAATTAAAACAAAGATTCATTTTCCCTTATTTCCCTGCCCCTCCCATCCCATAGGGCACCTTCCGATGCGCTTTCTGCCGATAGTTAGAATGATGCCATACAATGCTAATGACTGCCGTTCACGTTTCACCTCATTGTTCTCTTCTCTCATATTGTTCCTCTGTGATGGGGAGAGAAAAAACGATATAGTTCATTCAATCAAAATCAAAAGTTTTCAGGGACCCAAATGGCTAGCTGGGTCTTTTTAATACAGTTTCCTAACGTCTCTGTTGCCAAAGACATGTGCAAAATATGGGAGGCAGGTAACATCATTAAAAAAAGACACTATTATTTCTATAGCGTCACATGTGTGGACAGCACTTTATAAATACATAGGCAGGCAGGGTGTTATCACTACACAGAAATACTTGACTAGTTTAATACTTGCTACCGTTCTCTGAGCTAATTACTAAATCACGCTTTCAAGCCGTCGTCTGTATATGAAATTAGTATCTGAACCACTTTTGGTGCCCACTGCTCCATGCAAACGCTAACTCACAAGATATTAGACTAGGTGGACCATTGGCCTGATTCTGTTTAGCAATTGCTCTTTCAAATCTCTGGATAGGAATGATGGCCTTTTCCTGCCCTTCCATATTTATTGCACTAGAGCAGTGGTTCTCAACCTGCGGCCTGTGGGCTGCTTGTGCCCCAATCAGCCCCCAGCTGCAGCTGATGTGACATCCTCAGGCCACACAGGTAGGATTGCATGCGGCCCACATAACACATTGTGGGCTGCATATGTGACCCACACTGGTAAACAGGTTGAGAACCACTGCACTAGAGAGTCAAAGATAGCAAGTTTCTTCCATGACACTGAAAGCAAACAGGTAAGGAGCAGCAGAACCTTTTCTTTTCTCCATCCTGCAATACCCATGACCTACAAGGATGCTTCCTCCTACTCTCTCATCTTGTGTCTGTCAGTGATACATTGAACCACAACTGACCACACAAAGACACACCTTTCAGCCACAAAGCCAGCACCTCATTCCACCCCCTCCCCCGGATCATAGCCCATAGAGCTGCAAATGTATGTAGTGGTTTACATTCATTAAAAAAATTAACATGGTTTTTTCTGCACAAATTTCCCACCTGCCATTGTAAGCACTGCAGAATTAATTCCTCATGCCAGTGCCGTAGAAGTATTTGATAACACAATCCTCAAACAGAGCTAAAATATAAAGGCACGAAGCAGCTGTGATTTTGGCACTAGCAGCAACAAGGTGGGCAGGAACCAACCACGGTGATGTTATGGCTGTAGTCCCAAGCGTACCTGTATGCATTAATGGTGCTGGCAGCTGGCACTATTGTGTTGTCACAGTGATTAGAAATTCAAAAATTCCATAGATTCCAAGGCTATAAGGGATGCTGGTGCTCATCTAGTCTGACATCCTGTATACTACAGGCCACGGAACTCCTCCCAAATAATTCCTAGAGCAGATTTTTCATTTTTTAAATCAAAATGCTGAATAATGTGTCTTATGTTTGTTGACATCAAGGGCATAGTAATCATGATAGAGTTCTTAGGGATTTTTGATGTGCATTTTGGGAATAGTGTACAGAACAATCTTGAAATAACAGTAAACCACTGTCCCAAAGATATCTGCTTGGTCCTAAAGATCCTAGAGAGCTCAGAACCTTTACAGTTTAACAAGATGATCAATTTTTCACTGTGTGGACCTGGCTGCTTGCAATTAAAGCAGAGAGACAGTATGGTTTGGGGGACTGAGCAAACAGCTGAACATAATTCATGCTTTAGTTTTAATCCTGGATCTGTCATTAAAATACTACAGAGACTGGGCAAGTCACTTCACCCCTCCGGCTCAGTTTTCTTCTCTGTAAAATGGGGGCAGTACTGCAGTACCCCTCACATTGTAATTGAGAAAATTAATTAGCTGAATGCTAAATACTGTATTATTCATGTGAGCTTCACTTTCATAGAGCAGAGTTTAAATGATCGCATCCCAAAACATATGCATGTACTAATTTTAGTGAGAAAACAAATTTCTTTCCGTTTATATAAAAACAGTTCTAGCTGATAAATATATTTTTAAAATCAATGACGGTATTAGCCTTTTATTCTATTTTTAAATGGTAAGCGTGTTAACAGAATGCATAATCAGAAGCTAAAAAGGGTGAAAAAGAAAGGGAGAGCTGGAAAAGTTATTCTTTGATGGTTACGGTGTTTTTTTACTTTTGCTTCACTACTTTTTAATGGAGATCCCATCAGCCATATTTCTCTCTCTCATGCAACATGGCAGCATATTGTCAATATACTGACAAGGACAAAGGGGTATACACAGTAATAAGACCTTGCTTTTTAAATCTCTGACACAGCTGCCGCTGTTGTAAAGCTTCTATATTTGGTCTTGAGCTACATGAAATCCCATTACGAGCATAAATAACACATCTGGCTGTATATGATATTGGCATCTGATAATAGCCCTATACAGGGGGAGAGGTGTGTATTAATGCTTTGAAACTGCATATCTTCAGCGGGGATCAACATTTTCTTTTGTAATTGGGGTGTGCCAGGGACTTTTTATCTCTAGCAGATTACTCGTTTTTATGGAGGAGTCAGATTGTTTATTGTCTATGAACAGAACTATTCTTTTCCATTTCTGCTGCAATAACAATTGTGCACTCGTGCAATGGCACCATCATTCAGTATATAAAGCAGTAAAGCTCAAAAAGGCAGCCAACTGACTTCATCCTTGTTTTACAGCAGTCTAGTTAGAAGTGACGTTAGGCATTGTAGAGCCAAGGGCATAAAAGCCTCATGACACAAACCTGTTGTTCCCAGAATACAGATGTCAGAGAACTGAACTTAATTCCAACTAGTATAAAATTGCTTTTCATTTTCCTAAGCAATGACAAAAAACAACAACCATTCACTCAGTTACTCTTCCATTGCTAATATTGCTGCTATCTGGGTTCTGCTGATCTGAGACCATACACAGTCTAAATACAGTAATTCCTCACTGAAAGTCGTCCCGCTTAACGTTGTTTCATTGTTACGTTGCTGATCAATTAGGGAGCATACTCATATAAAGTTGTGCAATGCTCCACTCTTACCTTGTTTGGCTGCCTGCTTTCTCCACAGCTGGCAGCCTCCCTACGGCCCCCTCCCCTCCAGTGCCTCCCGCCCGCCGGCAGACTCTGTGGATCAGCGCCTTCCTCCTCCTCCCCCCACCTCCTGCCCGCGGCAATCAGCTGGCTTGCGGCATTTTGGAGGCAGGAGGGAGGAGCTAGGACTTGGCGCGCCTCCCTCCTCCCTCCCCTGCCTCCCGAACGCGGCAAGCCAGCTGATTGTCCCGGGGAGGAGGAAGGAAGAGCCTGCACCCCAAGTCCTCCCTCCTCCCTCCTGCCCCAGCTGCCCTGGAACCTAACCCCCCCATTTACATTAATTCTTATGGGGAAATTGGATTCGCTTAACCTCATTTCACTTAAAGTCACATTTTTCAGGAACAGAACTACAACGTTAAGTGAGGAGTTACTGTATGTTACAGTTGCAGAATGCTGCTATATGATTTATGTGACAATTCATGTCACATAATTAATACTTTCCCCACGTGTTGCTTTTTCTAATTCTGTATATTCTGATTCAGGTGACCAGATAGCAAGTGTGAAAAATCGGGACACTTTTGGGGTGGGGTGGGGGGTGAAGGGATGTAATAGTTGCCTATGTAAGACAAAGTCCCTAATTTCGGGATGCAAACGTTCATAACATGTCAAAATAATCTATTATAATAAACGTTGATGGGAACAGGTATGAAAAGGAGACAGAAAAACTAAATGAAAAAACCTAATGATGTAGTTAAAGGACTATGTTAAAATCATTCTTAGTAAAAACACAAGATGTGGAACTGGAAATCAATGAACCAAAATTTGTGTGTCTAATATTGTATTAGCCTAATTGGCGGACAAAATAATGAGTGCCTGGGCTGTTCTATCCACCACTCCCTTTCTGGGTCCTGAAAGAGACGTGAGGAGAATATGGAAGAATAGAGAGAGGCTGCTGGAGCAAGCTTTACCATCATAGTTGCTACCTCACTCGGTAGCACATTGGACCTTTTTTATCCTAATCCTGAGGGACGTCCTGACCAGACCAGGCCAGAGAGATGGACCCAGCCAGATGACATCACCCTCCCTACCAGCTCCAGCTGAATCCCAACCACCACCTGGGATTAAACGGGATTGGACTTTAACAGCAACAGCAACAGCAGCAGCTTCAGCTCATCTCATTTAACGTCTGCTCTTGTCCCCAATAGGACCATTATTGCCATCTTTGATACCATCTAAGGGACTGTCAAACAAGGTGTGTGTGTTTCCTTCTAAAAGCTCTCTCCAGCTAAAGGAACACGAATTCCTGTTAAAATGAAAGCCTTATTTATTGCTTTGCATTTCAAATGCTTTAACTGTTTTTCCTTCTTTTCTATATCTTTAGTAAAAGGTTAAAAAGATTTTTAATGGTGTGTTTGCCATGGTACTAAGCAGGCCGAGGTCTCCGTACACCAAATCCCAGACCTTGTTTAACATTGTTTAATGTTAGACAGTGATTGGGTAATGTTTACACCTTTGGGCCATTAATACAACAGATCTTTTTTTCAAATGGAATCTGCATGGCTATGCATACTTGCAGTGAGACACTGGTCGTAGGAGACTTACCTATTTGTTAATCTTCCGGCTGCATTTCTGAATGTTCATTTATACTTTCAACCTGACTATTCATTTCAGCTGAAAACAAAACAATAGGATTGTCAAACTTCAGTCAAGTTCATGCTGGCAAGTAATAGCTGCTCCTAACCTAAGGGAATAGAGCGCTAAAATATATTTGCTGTAAGTCTTTGTAGCTTTCTCTTATATAAGATCTTCTTAATGGTTTCATTATTTAATGCAGATTATGAACAGTTCTGTAATAAGATACCCATCAAAATTATTAGAGAACCTCTGAATCTAGATTCCCCCCAGACTTTTGGTCTAGATCTGAATTTTCACAAAGTCTCTATAATAGCCCAAACAAAAATATTGGATTTGGACACCTCAAACTTTGGGGAAAGTTTGGGTCTGGATTCTGACCTGAAATGTAGAATTTGGACCCATCGCTAATTATATCACAATTAAATGCTGATCTCATATTTTTATGGTTCAATTAATGTAACATTAAATAATAAAAAAGCATCATACACTTTTCATTAAATATAAAAAACAAGGTGTAATTCAAAAGGAAGGCTGTCTCACTCTCTCTACAGTGCCAAAGGAATCACAGAACATATGGTACAGGAGATTTGTTCATGAGGGCCTAGCTATACTTAAATAAAATGGGATGATTTCAACATGCACTCTCAGCCTTTGTTCGGAACTGCTTTATTTTTGTGAGTTTTAATGAGACTCTATGGTAAACTCATTTTTGTAGCTTATTTTTATGGTAGTATTTAAGTGTTTGGTATCCATTGCTGATAGTTGGAGTCTCTCTGGGAAAACCTTAGCATCCAAATGAAAGTTTTGAAAAATGAGCAAAAAGGAAAAAATGTTCTGCGTCTATGCCACGGGATGTGAACCTCCTTCTGACTCAATATCACGTCAATACACCTGGTAGGATTTTGATGAGTTATTTGTGAATGATTCATCATGCGTATTCAGAACAGACACGGTAATAGCTCCTTTGGTGTATGGAATGAATGTGTAATAGGAAAAATATCCACTCCAGATTATGGAGAAATGATGCAACATGTGTTTAGCTATGGTTTGTGGATTATTCTTAATAGGCTTTTGCATCGCAGAATTGGAATGCATAATAAAAAAACATTAAGGAAAGGAGTCATTGTGCATGTGCAGTAGCAGCTTTTTCAAAACCTCAAAATGTCAGCCAATTTAATGTGGTTGTTTTTCTGAGAATACCAAAAGACCTAGTTCATATTCTAGACTAATTACTTGTGAAATTTAATTCATTTCCTTTTTAATTAAATGGATGTTTAGTTATATCAGACCAAAGCATCAAAAACCGGTAAGCCTGCCTTCATTTTTTATCCTATGACAAGCAGCCAATCATCTCCCTGTGGACAGTGCAATCCTGCTCAGATGCGGGGGAACCGGGGGGCTTGGGGATGCTGATGGGGAGATATACTTCACATTTATCAGCTACCTTTTGGGACAATTGTGGAGCAGCACTGCAGGCTTTAATGACAGTCCCATCCAATCCTTCTAGAGCCAGACTGAAGGTTGCAACAAGGACTCAAGGATTATAGTGCAGAACAGGGGAGTTCCACAGGACTTCACTGCATGGAGACAGTTCCGAAACTGTACATTAATTTCACTCCCAGGCAGAAATCTTGACTGGAGGTTCTCTGCCAGAAGTGGACATTGTCAATGCCCTGGACAAAGAGGATGCAATGGATAATGCAAGAGCAAGTCCTGAGAAGTGCCAAGCTCCCATAAATCTGATTGACGTCTGTTCCTGCAGTGGTGCTAGTAAGCCCTGCTGTAACAGCAAGAGTGCTATCCCTGTCCCCTTGATGTTACTGGGAATTTTGCGGTGAACTTTAATAGGGCCAGGATTTCACCCAGGGTTGGAGAGATTCTAAAATAATCAATGGGTCATACTACAGTAACCTAACCTTACAAGTGTCATGGAGGGGATAGGTTAAGGGGCTAGGGTGTTTTGTTCTACGTCTGAAAAGGAGCACCTCATAAGTCTGAGGCTCAGCATCACAGGACAAGTTGAGAATTTCAGTGAGGTTGAACATAAACTTAATGAACATCAACTGAGAAAGGGATTTTAAAATAAATGAAGATGGGAATTTCCCTAGTGTTTCTCTGTACAGTTTCTCCAGAACTGTCCCTTTACATTTTTGTGATTTTGGGCCACTCCTCTGAGTCACTAACACTTCTCCCTCCAGCGGTGGGCTCCTTTGTGGCTCTCAACATTACTAGAGAAAGATTCCCCCCTAGCTGGAGAAGTGAATGCATTTCCAGTCAGAGGAGAGGAAAAGCTTCAGAATAACCAAGCATATGACCCATATTACTGAAAGCACGGCAAGTGCCATTGGCTATGATAGTGTGCCTTGGAGGTGGGGCATCCTCTCACAAAGAATGAAACTATTTGATACAGGGCAGCTAGTCAGGAGTGGCAGTTTATGATCTAAATAGAGAAGATGGATAAAAGAGGAGGAAGAGAAACCTGTTGGTGGTGGTGGGTTGTTTTTTTTTTTTTTCCAGAAAGATTTTTGTGTTTTATATTCCCAGATTACCAATGAAAGAAAGGTGTTGAATTAAGCCACTAATTCCAATCATCATTAGTTTCTTCAGATATTTTCTAATAAATATTTAATCCTTTTTATATTTTTTTACTTATATTCCCATATTATTAAGGAAGCAGTGCATTTATTTATGGTCAGAGTAAAGTTGTTCTGTTGTGACAAAATATTCATTTCTTTTTACTTGAGAGTAACTTGCTTATGTTCTTTATAAAATTTGTGATGTCAACTGTTCATTTCCTTGCTTTTAATTGCATGGCTTTTGCAAATGGTGTGACAGGAAAATTGAAACAAAACTGAAACTTTGAAACGAAGTTGTTGGTTTTGGAATTTCCTAAGGTATTTTTTCATCTTTCTCTTATTCCTATTGTGTCAGTAAATGAAGATGCAGGGTTTTTAAAAAAAATTAAATAAAAGGAATGGAATGGTCACCACATTATTAAAGCAGTGAAATGAGTGAGCAAGCTAATAATGGCTGGAAACCAACATCCATGATCTCTTAGTAAGCTGTTGAAAATGGCCCTTTGGATGAGCCAATATTGAAAGCTATCTGATCTGTATATCCTAAAATATCAGCATTTATAAAGCACTTATCACTGTGGAATTGTACCTGAAATTACAAAACCCATGAGCTAGAATGCTACCAAAATCTTTATATGTTTTGAATTTTGTGAAGCAAGGGCACAAGAAACATTAGACACTTCACAATTTTTTTTTAAAAAGGAGCCATTTTCACACACACACACACACACACACACACACACACACACACACACACACACACCTTAGATAGGCATCTCTATTAGTTCTATCTATTTAGTCAGCATGCTAGACTTGTTTTGTGTGATATTAAAACACCAAATAACCATACCATCATTACTTGAAATGTTTTCTGTGTCACACGGATTTTCAACTGTCATTGCCTCTGCAGATAGCTTCCCTTTCCCTTGTGCTTCTCCTAGAAAAATGCCAAAAGGGAGAAAACAACATGTACACTATCTGATTAATGTATAATTCTCAGATTCAATATTGCATTTTTTTGATAATCCACTGATATGCTATTAGCTGTATAGACTCAGATGTTCTGAGTGGTAGCCATTAAAGAAAAGGGCAGGGGATGTAGGGAGAGGACATGGTTTAAAGGAATTGCTCAAAAGTCTATATAGATCTGTGCTCCTTTTTTTAAAGTAGGATTGTTAAAACCACGGCATAATGTGCGATTTTGCCTCCCTGCCATTCTTCTCTGATCATTTTTGAAGAACCCCTTCTGTTCATAAAATGCAGTGTAGGATGGGGACCTAATCATACATTTAATGTTTCTCTATCTAGCAGAGTAAAAATAGATACACTAAGAGTTCATACACACTGAATAGTCATACACAACCTAGAATTGAAATGTACAAAAATGTATTTTATGGCTGGAACTCAACATTTTTATCCCTTCTGCCTCAGGCCTGTCTGGAAGCTCAGATTCACTCTCCTAGCAATATTATAAATGAAAAACATAAACGAATTGCTTATGTTATTCCATTCATGGCTCTTTCCAAATTCTACCAGTTAGTATTGCTGAAAGACCAATTTTTAGTTAATTTCCATTATGGCACTTTGGTATTTGGTGGCAACTATAAAGCT
Source organism: Chrysemys picta bellii (assembly GCF_011386835.1). Classification (NCBI taxonomy): domain Eukaryota; kingdom Metazoa; phylum Chordata; order Testudines; family Emydidae; genus Chrysemys; species Chrysemys picta. The sequence goes on from NC_088793.1 coordinate 195,873,025, forward strand.
CATCAGACCTACCCTGTGGCTAAGCTACAAGATTTCAAACGATTGGTTGCTAAGCAATTGAGAGAATTTGGTAGTTATCCTGAGATAGCAAAGTGTACCGAGTTTTGAAATATTTCAGAATGGAACACTTTTAAGTGGGAACAATTTATCTCTTCAACAACAGAGACAGAGAAAGAATTCTAGAGTCATATAAACAGCACTCCTCCCCCTTTCGAAAGAAGTCTAGGGAGGTGTTTTTTTTGTATTTATGAGCTTTGAGGTTATATGTTTATTCTGTCCATAGACATGTATGTACCACTAACGTTTCTTCAATGAATTTGCTTTGCCATAGTACCTGCCAGAGACAATGCATTGTGATGGAGATTTTACTCTCCTCTGCAATGCCTGCGGTGACAATGTTAATCTTTTAAGTAGCCTTAATTGCACTATTTATGGCGGTACTGTGAATAAACACAAAAACAACAACCAATGAAGCAGAGAATACAAAACAAGAAAACATAACCAAGAAGCAGCTTGACAGGGATAGACTCAATTAGCCATTTGGATGGGGAAACAGGCAGCATCTAAGTGTCCATGACTGAGCTGTCACCGACTACTTTGGAAGAATCCTTCTTGACTTAAAAACCCTTCAATGAACCATAATTTTAGCACTGCCTCCTCCTTCATAGTTGTGTAAATTAGCCCCCCTCCTAGATGAATGAAATGTCTGTAAACAGCTGTGAGTTTATAGTTTGCATGTCAGTGAAGTCCTGAAGTGACAATTTTGTATGCATGTTAAAACGTCAAGCCTTCTCCTGAGAATTCTGAATAGCAAATAAAGTTTTCCCCTTGAGGTTTGTTATACACCGATGAGCCTAAACTTCCCACGCACTTCACCCATCTCTGTCTTTGACTCTCATGAAGGACAAAACCATGTCATTCTGATGTTGAAGCATACACATATTTTGCCAGGAATTTGTCAAGTGCAAGACTGAAGGTGCACGTTCAAAGTCACTAGCCAATTTCTTCCAACAAAATCAATGTGAAATTTGGATTAGCATGAAAGCACTGTTTGATCAATGAAGATACACTGAATGGTCTTAATAGGGTCTTGCTACATTTTTGAACGGCTCATGGAAAAGGCTACTTAAAAAACAAAAACTCAGAAAAACAATCATTCTGCAGTCAAAGCATCAGGCGGAGATTTCAAATGTTTCCTATTGACACTTCCCCAACATCTGATGTGTGTGTTTGGGATCCCTGCTAAATACCAACACATTCTGACTGACAGTTGATGCTTCATGCATCAGACTTTTCCTCCTTTAAAAGACTGTCTATTAACCAAATAAACTAGACATGATATGACAGGCTATGCCTTGGCTCCCAATTTCTATAACATTTAGAGATATCTAGTTGTGCTGGTATTGTCAGGCACTAAAGACATCTGTGTGAAGTTCACAGGTTCTCTCCCAAGAACTCCCATTAGCTAGCCAGCATGCCTGACTTCACTACACTGAAGAAAGGTTTCTCTGTTTGAATTTCAGAAATTCTCCTGTGTAGCTGGCAGGCATACAGCATTACTGGCAGTGTGCTGGGAAAAAAGATAGAGCTAAATTAAAGGAAATCTTGCTAATTGGGGTCTGGTCCAGCACGGGTGAAACCAGTGGGAGTTGAGGGCATTCAGAACCTCATTGCTGGCACGCTGCATCTTGCAGGATTTGGCCTAGAGAGAGACAGTGGAAAGAGGAGCAATAGTAGCAAATAATATAAAAAAAACCCCACAAGAACTATTTCCCTGTTGTCTCTTTCATCTCCTTATTTCACAACAGAGCTTTCAGGGAGTTTTAGGTCATGCTTTATATTGCCAGTGGTAAAAATCATTGTCAGAAGCAATGTTAGGACCCAGTAGTCCACAGAGGAAAAGGTAAAGGGGAATTCAGAGCCTTTAACACATACAACAATTCTGCTGCAGGACTTGTAAAGTGGCTCTAGTCTCTATCTATTAGATCAGCAAGTTTACCAAAGGACTATGACGCGCTATGTAAATCTTCATTTTGTTCAAACTAACTTGCTAGTATGTGTGTGTGTGAGAGAATGGTAAGCCTTCATTATACTGATATGCCTGTGGAACAGGTATTATTCCAAACTGCTTCTTTCCTGCTGTGCAATAAAACTGAGTGCCACAGAGAAATGAGTCTATTTCACATAAACAGCTGAATCGGATCAAAACAAGAACCACCTCGACAAGCAATTTGTTCCGCAGTTGTTTTTTCCCCCCTTCCCCAGTTTGATTGCTGCTGCTCAGAGCACAAAGGAAAAGGTGTATTGCAGGGCTTCTAGCAGGAGATGAAAGATACTAAAATGGAGGGAGCCTGGGAGATACCACTTTCAATTCCAATTACCATTTCCAATTGTACTACTGACAGACTAGATTATCCTAACTCTTTGTAGGTTGGTTATATTACTAGGAAAGCAGTAAATGAAGTCAGGCATACAGTACAGGAAAGATGCTAGGATGTATGCAAAATGCCTCCAGCCAGCTTTTAAATACATAAGGCAAATGTTTTCTCAGAACTTGGAAAATCCCATAGGTATTCTTTTTAAAATGTTCTCTGTGGTTACAATGTGTCAATAGCTCCAAGCAGCTGCAGTTAAATACAATTATTTCTTTGAACAGATGAAGTACTAAATTCACCTGCAGTTCACTAAATTAAACTGAAGATGTGATGCATGAAGGAGAATACCCATTACTATAGTTTTTACAAGTGTGTGGGTACCGAAAAGAGACACCGAGGCTGATTTTTCATGTTTTCTTGATAATCTAATAATGAAAAGGAGTAAATAGACCTCTTCACCCAAGGTATTGTGACCTATACATAATTTTGCATCTATACACACTGAAGATACTAGGTAACTATATATTCTTACAGACCATTGTATAGTGAAACCCATGAAACTTGTTATTACCAGAAGTCAGTAGCTCAATTAGCTTCTGCTAGGCTGAAAATTAATCAAAGCTTTGCTATACGGATATTGATCAAATCATACATGGAGGAAAATTTACACGGATGCTTTCATATGAAATCAAATCAACTAGGCAAGTGTCATGACAACTGTTCACACACTATGGATTTGATCCAAGGGCCACTGACGTCACTAAGACGATTCCTAATGGATTTTGGATCACTAATTGAAACCTCAATCCTGAAAAGAACTCTATGTAGGTGGACCTTTGCACCCATGCACTGCTCATTAGAGGGTCATGCACTAAGTTTATTAAAGCAAACTTTTTTTTAAATTGCTTATATTATTAAACAAACAATTCCAAGATCAATGCCCCCATTAAAATATCAAAGAAATAACATAATGGCTGCTCCTCCATTATGAGAACTCTGCCGTTCTTCCTGGAGAAACATTTCATACACATTTACTTAACACATGAACATTTCTATTGTTTTTTAAAAATGTCCTGATCCTGTTTAACAATTATCCAAGGCAGATATTCAGAGACATGCTTGCTCCTTCCTCATCAATACTCTCTGCTTACTCGTGTGGGGAAGAAATTGGACCAACTCCTGACATGGCCAGCAATTTAGCATTGTAATCCTGCCCCTCCCAAATTCACACAATGCACACTGGCAGTCCTGGCAATGGATAGGCATTAGGACGTGGGCTTGGGATAGGGCCTGTGTGTTTCAGTGTGTCTCATCCCTCTTTCTTGGATTCTGTCTACTCCTGGAATACGTGGATCGGGTGGCTGTGCAGGTATGGGTCCCAAGGTAATGGTACTTTGAGGAAATTATTTGGAGTCTATTTTGGGAACAAGAGAAAAGATGGCAATAATAGGATGCACAGATTTGAATTTATGAAACCACACTGATTTAAACTGGAAGAGGTTATAATGTTACAAACACAGAATTATGATTTAAATTTGTTCCAAATCAAGTCAAAAAGTCAAAATCTTGAAAATGTTCATGAACCATAAAGAAAAGAGAAATCAGTTCAGGTCCACTGATACATTTTGTTTCAATTTTGATTATTTAAAATTTTATTTTTTACTCTAATTAGCGTAAATTTCTAAAAGAAAAGTTGTTTCAAGCCAAAAAGCCAGACTTTTTCATTTGCTGAATGTTGAAATGGGATGTTTTGATAATTCTGAAACTTTTTTTCCAACATTTTTTTGAGTCAAGAAATTTGTTGGAAACTGACTCTTTGCCACAAAAGATTTCAGTTTTGACTAATTGGGACTTTTCAATGAAAAAATATTTGGTTGAAAATTCCTGACCAGTTCTGATGAACCAGTTAACTAGAGCTGAGTGAACACTGCTTACAATAATCACTTAGATTTCTGAATACATGCGCTACAGCTGTGTTCAATCCCCTTTTTGAGGTCGCTTTGTATAAACATTTCAATTGATAAGTTGTTTCCAGATATATTTGGTGACAGAAACAGCAAATTTTAAACATATTTTGCAGCATACTTGTGGGGAAGTGAATTTGCAATTGGTACTCATGAATTATCAACAAGAACATTGATTCCCATTGATCCCACCAGGCACGAAAAATACACCATGTGACCTGCCTGTCCAATTAAATAGCTCACATTTAACATTCTGAATAGTGTGGTTTAAATCTGGTTCCTCTGACATCAAGGGCAATGGGGCCACGATTTCACCCTGAATATTTGCAAAAAGCACACTTGCTAATGACCGGAGCTGACTGGGAATTTGTTAGCAAAACTCTTATATTTTAAAATGGAAATTCCTAATGCATCAAAAGGACCTGAGGGTCTAGGATGGAATTTCTGGTCAAGGGGAGACACCTACCTCAGAATAGCCAGTTGGTTAGGGTACTCACTTGGCATGGAAGATACTCAGTTTCAAACCCATTTTCTGTCTGATTGAAGCAGTGACTTGAAACAGAGTCTCCAACAACCTAAGTTAGTGGTTTTCAAACTTTTGTACTGGTGACCCCTTTCACATAACAAGCCTCTGAGTGCAGCTACCCTAATAAATTAAAAACACTTTTTAATATATTTAACACCATTATAAATGCTGGAGGCAAAGCAGGGCTTGGGGTGAAGGCTGACAGCTCGTGACCCCCAGGTAATAACCTGGCGACCCCTTAAGGGGTCCTAACCCCCAGTTTGAGAACCCTTTCCCTAAGTACTGGACTATAGAGTCAGTCTCTCTCTGGTCCAATTAATATTTAATAACTCATATAAAGTGGAACAGCTCAAACAGGAAAGATTTAGACTGATTCCATAGTCTGGTGCTTGCCATGGATGTGAGAGATCCAGGTTCAATTTCCTTCTCTGAATCAGGGAGAGCTCAGATTTGAACCTGGGTCTCCCACATTCCAGCTGAGTGCCCTAACTAATTGTCTAGTCCAGCATGAAAATCAAAAGATATCATTAGAGATTTTTAAGAGCAGGTTAGACAAACATCTGTCAGGGATGGTCTAGATAATACTCAGTCCTGCCATAAGTGCAGGGGACTGGACTAGGTAACCTCTCGAGTCCCTTCCAGCCCTATGATTCTATTTGTGTTCTGATGCAGGATTTTTTTTTTTAAATCTCCATTTTTTTCCTGAATTCAGACAGCTCTAGTAATGAGCTACAGACCAAGGTTTCTATCTGTAATTGGATCTACTTAGGTGTTGCAAAAGACACAGAATTATTCACAAAAACGCTCTGACCAATATTTTTGAGTAATGAAAACAGTAATTCTGAGAAAATATATTCTGTTCATGGACATTGGGGAAAAAAAAGATAAAATTCATTATTTATTATGAATTATTTGCCCGGCTCTAGAAATAGCATACCCATTTCAATCCTTGTTGGAAACAGCTTTCAAACCTCAAATTTTCTTTATATAAAAATATGAAATCTGTGTTCTACTTAGTCTGAATGACCCAGTTTCCACTCTACCTATTACATAAAACTTAATATCTCAATGTTAGGTGTAAATGTACTTCTCCTAATTAGGTAGAACACTGAAAAAGGGGGTCTTTATTCTTCTGGCTAAAAGCTAATAGCGCAATTTTTCATCCACAGCCGCAAAAAATAAAAGACAAACTCTTCCGACCCCCCAGCTGCATTGTTTTGTCTGTCAAAAACAATTCCCTTTTTCTTCTTCTTGCAAGTAGGCACAGCTGATTTTTTTCAGTCATTTCACTGTGGCTGTTTGCTAATGTTACTGTCAAACCTTCATGTACTTTGTTTACTGCTTTGTTTTTAGTAGCATTATAAATGCTGCCTTGCTTAGAAATTGAAGCTCTCCATGCCCTGAGAGTGATTTTGCTCAGTTTGACTCATGTTTGATACATCCCTTCCTGGTGACCTACCTTTCTTTGACCAGACCAATAGTATAACTCACAGAAGATTCACGCTACCTACTTCTAAATCATCAACCATAATACTGGTAGTACCCAGAGACTGAGGACATTCCAATACCCTTTTTGTTATCATTTTGAGAAACTCTATGGACAGATACTCTCCCTTACACTCACCAACCATAGATCAGGAAACCACAGCTGAACCAGTGTAAATTTACATATTGCTGCTGAACGCAGCTTCATTAGTGACAAACCTCACCATCTGCTAATCGGGAGCGTTTTACCTTGATCAAAAACTCAGCATTTAGGCATTGCAGGATGAAAAGAAAGGAAAGCATGCAGATTTCAGAGGCGTTTGAACTTGCTGCAACATTAGCTTATCTGTTCCTTCGAAAAAGGCGAGTGCTGTCTCTTGATGCCAGGCTGAGGATGTCACGACTAGTGACATTCACACAGCAGCTCCTTAGTATTGGAACAGAATGTTTACCTTCACCCTCTGGGGTGCTGGCCATGTCATTAGGCTTCCTGTACCTTCACTACAGCAGGCATCATGCCAGCTGTGTGTGTCTATGCTTGTGTGTGTCTGTGCCAGCAGTGTGTGTCTGTGCGTGTGGATCTGTAACACTGCGCTGACATTTATAGAAGGGGTGGCTGCCGCTCCCAAGCACTGTTATGAAATATGGAAATGGCCGGTTTTAAAATGTGACTTTGAAAGTGTCTCAGACTAGCTTCTCCCCCTTCCCTTCCAGTCTTTGATCAAACACCTTCTTGGTAAATCTCATTATGCCTCCCTTCCTCTAAGGTGGTGGCAGTAATGGGAGGGCAATGAGGGCTGTCTCTCATCAATATGCTCCCAGAGGATCCACACAAATTGGGTGATTCTCAGCTCAGTAATGCCCATCAGGAACTCTTTGTACCTTTTGTCTCTCTTTAGCAACAGCATAAATCTATATATACAGCAGGCTCTTAACGAATACAGGGGCATGCAATTTTAAGAAAAGTGCTTTTCAAGTTTTCACTCTAATGGGGTCTTAGCTGCATAAGGGGCTATGGTGGCACCAGCTTCAGTTTTCTTCAATAGTTCTTGATATGAAATCTCTCATCAGAAAAGCACTTTACTGCAGGGAATAACTAAAATGGAGCACTCTGAAGCTTTTGTTACATGCTTAAATTGCTTGGCTATTAACATGACTAAAATGTTGCCTGCTTATATTAAAAATCGTAGAATTAAGACACATTATCTGCCCGGAGGAGTTTTCAATTTAAGGACCCAGTGCTGTAAGCCTTGCTCCTGCAAGTAATCCCTATGATTTCATTGGATTTAATAGAGGGAGGTGACATGGAGAGGATGCAATATGAGCCATTAGAAAGGACATGACCGCGGGAGTCAGGAGACCTTGAATTCTCTTCTGAGCTCTGCCACTGACTTGCTGTGTGACCTTGGGTAAGTCATTTTACTTCTCAGCTTCTGCTTCCCTGAGTGTAAAATGGGGGTGATAATACTTACAGACCACACAGGGGCATTATGAAAATTAATGTTTGTACAAGGAAAGTGATACAAAAGTACTATCATTGTTTCCCTTTCATTTGGTTAGTAAGCTAGACGCAAGCACACAATATGCATTTTCATATGGCTAAATGTAAATGTATACATCTGAGAACAAAGAACGTAGGCTGTGCTTACAGGCCTCTCCTGGCAAGCAGTGACTTTGAAAAAGATTTGGGGTTTGTGGTGGCCAATGAGCTGAACATGAGCTCCCATGGAAAGGCTGTGGCCAATAGGACTAATGTGATCCTCGGATACATAAACAGCAGAATCTCAAGTAGGAATAGAGAGATTATTTTACCTCTGTATTTGGCCCTGGTGTGACTGATGTGGGAGTACCATGTCCATCTCTGGTGTCCATAATTCAAGACGGATGTTCATAAATTGGTGAGAGTTCAGAGAAGAGCCGTGAGAATGATTAAAGGATTAGAAAACATGCCTTATACTGATGGGGTGAGCTCCTTGAGTCTATTTAGCTTAACAAAGAAAAGGATAAGGTGTGACTTGATTACAGTCTGAAAGTACCCACATGGGGAACAACTATTTGATAATGGGCTCTTCAATACAGAAAAGGAAGGTACAACATGATCCAATGGCTAGAAGTTGGACAAATTCAGACTGGGAATAAGTCATAAAATTTTAAGTGATGGTAATTAATCACTGGGACAATTTACTAAGGATTGTGATGGATTCTCCATCACTATCCATTTTAAAATCAAGATAGGATGTTTTTCTAACAGCTGTGTCCTAGGAATTATTTTGGGGAAGTTCTGTGGCTTGTGTTATACAGGAGGTCAGACTACATGATCTCACTGGTCCTTTATAGCCTTGGAATCTATGAATTCCCCCTTTCCCTCATTTTTCTTGCAATTTTTGACCTTTTGCTAGGTTTTCAAAACATTTGGCCAGATCCTAATCCTAAAAGCCAATGAAATCGGACCAAATTACACAAGCTGGGGATCTGGTCCCTTTCAGTTTAAAAACGTATTTTCTTCTTCCAAGACTATATCTACCTATTCTGTTATAAAAATGAGAAACTACCAATGTCAATGTGTGGAACACAGGACATTTATTTTCAAAATGTATCACTTGTTTGTAGTTTGGGATGGGCACAAACCAAGGGGATAATGCAAAAGTGTGTGTTTTTTCTCTCTCGCTCTTCATGGTATGCCAACACCTTGAATACTGCATGTAGTTCTGGTTTCCCCATCACAAAAAAAGATATATCAGAATTGGAAATGGGACATAGAAGGGCAACAGAAATGTTAAGGAGTATGGAACAGTTTCAATACAAGGAAAGATTAAAAAGACCGGGACTGTTCAGCTTAGAAAAAAGATGACAAAGGAGCATTATGATAGAGGTCTATAAAATCATGAATGATGTGGAAAAAGTGAATAGGGAAGTGTTATTTGCCCCTTCACATAACAAAAGAACCAGGGCTTACCCAATTAAATTAACAGCCAGAAGGCTTAAAACAAATATAAGGAAGTACTTCTTCACACAGTGCACATTCAACATGTGGAACTCATTGCCAGGGGATGTTATGAAGGCTAAACATATAATTGGGTTAAAAAAGAATTAGATAAGTTCAAAGAGGATAGTCCCATGAATGGCTATTAGTCAAGCTGGTCAGAGATGGATCCCCATGCTCTGGGTGTCGCTAAACATGTGACTGGATGACAGGAGTTGGGTCACTTGATAATTGCCCTGTTCTGTTAATTCTTTCTAAAGCATCTGGCACTGTCAGAAGATGGATACTGGGCTAGATAGACCATTGGTCTGACCCTGTATGGCCATTCTTATGTTCTAATGTAAAATGAGAACTGGCCTGAAGTTTCGGTCAGACTAGAGTTTGGCTCTGTCTGCAGGTTCCACTTGTTCTCAAAATTTCGGCTGTGTTGAACTCATGTTTGGTGCTTATCATCTCTGGTGCTCCCTCATCTAGAGGGATGCAAAGTAGGTTCTAAGCCATCTTCCTTCCTCCCTTGAGCACTAGGCAGGCCATTGAAGTGGCACAAAGAAGTCCTAATCTGGGCTGAAGACCTAGTTTCTAATTTTGAATTTCTGATGAAGGTAGCCAATAAGTCTAGCAGGCCTTCTGTACTCCACTCTTACCGTGTCTTCAAAACCTGGCATCTCTTTGGAATTTCCTTTAGCTATTTCCCTGAGTGCACAATGTGCCTCAAGAGAACCAAATCCAATCCAGTCATGTATACACTACACTTCCAAGGTGTTTTAGATATTCTTGGATGCAACAACAGGAAAGCTGCAGATAAAGCATATAAAGAGCGGCAGAGAGGCCTTGGGTCTCATAAGTAAGCCAGATGATGCTGACAAAGAGGGCCTTATTATTCCAGAGAGAGAAAATGACCCCTCTGGACTTCTCAAAAGGAACAGCTGTAGGTAGAAAAGAGACAACTGTGTACGCTCTCAGTTCTGTGTAGCTCCCCGAAGAGTGAGCAGTTGAAAGACAGGGAAAACTACAGATACGAGACATCTGGACTTACTGTGACGGGGATTTCATGGGGAGACAGACACTATGGATTGGCTAAGAACTGGAGGAGGGAAAAGTCCTTTCCAAGAGTTGTAAAATTTAGTTAAGTATGTGTACAAGAGTTTGCCGGGGCTCAACCCTCTCCGGGGCGGCGGGGAGCCACACCGGCTCACTACACACCGGTGAGCTTGGGAAATTCGTCTGGCCGTGGGGTCTCCCTCGGCAGCTCTTGCTGTAACCGGAAGAACATGGTAAACCTGGCCCTGCTCAGGGCGGGCAATAATGCTATGTCAGGATCTTAGGCCCTCAGTCAGGACTGAGCAACAAACGAGTACAAGGTATTAAGCCCAGGCCCTAGGTCAGGGCGGGGCAACAAACACTGAGTCAGGAGCTCAGGCCCTCAGTCAGGGCTGAGCAACAATAGTAGGCCCCAAGCCTCAAAAGGCCTGGGAGAGGAGAAGACTGCCACCCACGGGTTGGGTGGCGGGGGGACGCAGGCTCTCCCACTCCACTGCATCCCAGCCTGGGGTCCTAGCAGCAGCAGAAGACCCGCTGCTGTCAGTGGGGATCCTGGCCGCAACACACTGACATGGGCTCTGGCAGTGCTGCAGCCAGACTGGGTCGGCTGCCCCCGGGCTCCTTCCACACTCCGCCTCGGGGCCTACCTGGGTCCTGGTGTTGGCCTCTGGGGGATCCAGGATCATGGGTTCGTCAGGGCAGGGATTGATCGGCAGGCCCGGCGGCTCCTCCGGATAGCGGGCGTAGGGCAGGCCTGGCCAGTCCTGGCGGCCGTCTTGGGCCCCGGGGTCTTCCCAGTCACGAGCTAGGCTGGAGACGTCTGATCTCTCCAGCGGCTGGGGCCTGACTGAGCTGTGAGGGCCAGCTTTTATACTTCCGGGTCACCGCCTGACCTCTGAGGGGCGGGCTCAGAGCTCCCTAGCTCCACCCACTCCGACCTCTGGATGGGCTCTTCCCCCTCCGGGGCGGCGGGGAGCCACACCACCTCACTACAGTATAGGATAAAACTTTTGAGATTCATCCACCACTGCTTATACCAAGGCACAATGGAGAAGCTAGGCATGCAGGTACCAGTTATAATTAGAGCTCCATGTCTGTTACAGAGGTCGCAGAAGTCATGGATTCATGACTGTCCCGGGGGTGGTGGGAGCAGCGGTGGGAGCAGCGGTGGGTGGGCAGCCCTGCGGGTGGCTGGAACAGCTGCTGCTCGGTGGCCCCCGGCAGCTGGCCTTGGTGACCCCAAGCAGCTGGTGCCCTGGCCTCAGGACTCCCCTCCCCGAGCAGCAGCCCCCCAAAGCAGTGGCCCTCCTAGCTAAGATTTAGTCAGGGGTATTTATAGTACAAGTCACGGACAGGTCACAGGCCATGAATTTTTGTTTATTACCCGGGACCTGCCCATGACTTTTACTAAAAATACCCATGACTAAATCGTAGCCTAAGTTATAATGCAAAAGGTGGACTGTGCCTGAATTATTGGACAGAAGAGGCAGGGCTGCTTGGCATTATGACTGCAACAGTACATTTCTGGGGTCACTGCTTTCAGTGAGAGATTATGGCTGAGTCAAATAATATTGGAAAACATTCAGCTGGATTCCTTGTTAAGGGAACGATTGCTGGGTACAATGAGCTTAAAATAACAGCAAAAGCAGCAAAAGGAGGAAGATAAATAGGGAAGATATATAGTTTAGGGGGAAGGATAGTAACAGAAATTAATAATGTATGTGCTATGATGAGAAACATGATTATTGTTTATCATTACAGAAATACCAAGACTAAACTTTGCAAATTCAAAGAGAATAAAATAATGTAATCCAGGAAGCAGAAGAAGCTCAAGGTAGAACATAAAGAGCTATAAATATATGTGACCTTTCAAGTACACTGTAGTTTTACATTTTTTTTTATACAAGACTATAGAAGACAGCATGTAAAAGTCAAATAGAGAAACCTTAATAAGAACCTGAATAATCAGAACTAGAATGCAGGAAACACCAGGTTGAAATGTCTTTGTATTTAAACTTGATATTACCAGTTAACAGGTCTTCTGTGAATGTGTATATATAGCAAGGCTGTTTCCATCCCAATGACTAGTCAGATACAGTATAAAGCACTCTGTTTTAAGTCTGTAACTATGTTGCATTTACACAGCCAGTGTGGGCAGGGTGTGACATTCTCTTGCTTTAAAAGGAGCAGTGACTGACTTACAGAGAAGCAAGAATTCCATATGTTCAGTAATGTTTTGGTATTAAAAAAAAAAGATCAGTGAACATTCTGCACCTTTTTAGAAGAGGACTTTCCTCCATCCTAATCGACCCCATATCTTTAAATTCTTTTTTAGCTTTATTAGTTTATGCACAGCAGCTGGTAAACACTGATCTGTTCTAAATCGGCTCACAGGAATTGTGCTGTTATGATCCTTATTCTGCAGTTGGATCCTTTCAAGAGTAAATGTCTACCTTTGCACATCTGACTGCAGGACTGGAGCTACTCAGAATATAATATTTTTAAAAGTAGAGAAAAGTCCATAGAGCATATGGGATAGTTTTTAAAAATATACATGTTCAAGGGCAGTACTGGAATGCTTTATAAATAAAATGTCGGGGTTCATTTTCTTTTCTATCATGAAGTGTGTAGAATTTCTCAATGATAAAAGATGGAGCATATGAAGAAAAATTTTCCTTCTCCTTTGATGAAACTTTAAATGAGCTGTACAGAAAAAAACAGTCTCTGAATTTTGGCTTCTGGACATTTGAGCTGCTTTCACAAACATGATATTTTGCCTGCTGATTTCTGCTCCAGAGGCTTCCTTCAACAGAGCAGGGACTGAACAAATACTAGTTAGCCTTAGAGGAAGATGGAAAGCATGCACACCTGTCGTTAGAGCATTCTATACGTAACAGCTGCAGCTGTAGCTTAATGATATAAGAAACAAACTTCTGAGCCAACCAAACTGATTAAGATCTCTCCCAAAAATCAATATCGAAGTTCAAGAATAGCTATAAACACCTGACACTGTGTGTTCTGCTCTAATTAAGGGCTCCAGGCCAACTCATAAGCTGTGTGTAATACCAACCACCACTAAACTTAAGAGTCAGTCAGCACTTTCCTGTTCAACCCTCATTTTCAGGGATTTATTTATTACCCAGTCAGAAAAATTCACATTCAGAAGAAACCTATTAAGCTAAATGTTTACTTCTACAGTGTTTTCTTTTCAACCAGAGGATTATTGTACATTCAGAGAAAATACTTTATACTAAATTCAGCCTGATAAATGAACCAACAGTCTATGCCTAATTTGCATACACAACACTTGCAAGTTGCACACAAGATGGGTAGATTGTGACTCGGACTCAGTGTATGCTCAGGGAGGGAAAGGGTAGAAGAATCCCTCTATAACCTCTATCCTGCCCCGCTTTGGAGTAGGTGGGCGAGGAATGGGCTGGAAGAGGTTAGTAATTATGGAGTGTCGGTTTCAACCTGACCAGCACAGCTAAACCAATGCAGATGGCGCTATAATTTTCTGCTGGCCTATACCAGCAACAAATTACGACATCCTTTCACTGACCCAGAGTGGGGGTGGGGAGAAATCCTGCCCCTCAAGGGTGTCTTTAAATCATAATGCATCCTGGACTTATTCCTGGAATGGTCCACTTTATATACTGTCCTTTACTCAGCGCAGTGCCTAAAAGTAATTTAATTACAAAGTATGTACATCCCCCTCTCTAATGGAAGCATAAAGTGTGTATTCATATTATTGTAAGGCATAACAGAAAAGAGAACTTTAATGGAAACCACTCAGATGAGTAAAGTTACACACTTGCGCAAGTGTTTGCAGAATCAGTGCCTAAGAGTTTATGAATTCTGAATTAAATCATCACATAACGGAATGGCTTTGGTTGGTATTTCCAGGCAAGGCTGGAGATCAGATTCATAAGGTAGGCAAACTGGTGACATTTATTTGCCATACTCGAAGGAGAAGATTTTAGAGCAAAATTCAAGATTCACAGTGCTGACCAGAAAAGAGATGAGAATTTTGCCCTTGGTGAAGCTGCTGGAAATCCAATATGGCAAGACAGGGAAAACTAAGACTCCATATGAAAAAGTCACATGCCTGCTTTTTGTCTTGAAAAGAGCTACTCAGCAATGTTTTCTAAAAATGTAAATGTTCTTTCTGCCTCACAATGGGAAGTTAAACTAATATGCATGTCAGGGTTTGAAATAAATGTGCTGTGCCACTGTTATTCTTTGATTTTCCTTCCTTTTATATCAGCTCTCAGTAAGAGTTCCATAAAGACACGACTGCAGTCCTGAAGACTTTTTCAAACTTTCTCCTTTGGTTTGTAATTTCTGGGCTCTAATGAGTATCAGTATTTGTATCCAGGGAAAGTTACACCATAGACGGGAAATTCTAATTATTCATATTACAGGCAAGAAGTTCATGAAATGATAATCATCCTTTATTTCATATTGCTGGAGGTTTTTTTCCCCACTGACCATAGTTTGCAAAACAATGATGGCCAGGCTCAACTATTGATCTATCTTGGTCTAAAGTTTTAATTTTTTTCTTTTATATTAAATATTACCTTCTTTGGGACTCCCCTCCACCACTTTAGTTTCTTGCTTTCTTCTAGGCTCTAAACCAGTGGTTCTCAAACTGTGGATCGGGACCCAAAAGTGGGTCGAGACCCCATTTTAATGGGGTCGCCAGGGCTGGCTTAGACTTGCTGGGGCACAGGGTCGAAGCCCGAGCCCCATCACCTGGGGCCCAAGCCCCACTGCCCAGGGCCCAAGCCTTAGATCCTTAGCTCTGGGCGGTAGGGCTCAGGTTATAGACCCTTTTCCTGGCCTGAAGCCCTTGGGCGGCGGAGCTCGGGTGGGTTCAGGCTTCAGTCCCCCATCCTGGGGTTGTGTAGTAGTTTTTGTTGTCAGAAAGGGGTCGCGGTGCAATGAAGTTTGAGAACCCCTGCTCTAAACCAAAGCCTATCTCACTGCTGCTTTGCCTTCCTGCAATTGTTCTATCAGCAATGGGGAGACATCTCTTTGCATCTACAGAAAGAGATTCAGCAGGAGGACGACAGGAATCAAAACAGGAGGGATTTTTTGCAAGTAACCTGGAAGGCTAGAGACAAGTCTCCCCTGGCACCCTAAAAGTAGGGTGAGCAATCAGCAAGTGTGAAAAATCGGGACAGAGGGTGGGGGGTAATAGGAGCCTATATAAGAAAAAGACCCAAAAATCGGGACCGTCCCTATAAAATCGGGACATCTGGTCACCCTACCTAAAAGGTCTGCTTGCTTGGGGAAGATCAGGTACAATCTACTGTGCACACCTCTCCTCAAAAGACCACAGGCAAGTCTGATGTGCTACGGAGAAGCAAAACCCAGCATGGTAGAGTTTCACAGGCCAGTTTCACCAGCTCAGAAACCTTCCGCCATGAGGCTGATCTCGCAGTGCCTCTGGAGAGCTTCTCCCCACTCACTAGAATTGCTGTTGGTCTTACGGGGGGGGGGAGGAGGGGATGCAAATGTTGGTTTTTGGCCCTTTAGGTAGGAAGATCTCTGTGAGGTTCGGTAGCTTTGTTCCCAGCCACACCAAACTGCTGCAGGTGTTTGTTCCAGATGTCCACAGAGGTTCTTTGCTGATAAAGAACTTTCTGTGGCTGATGGGCTGTCCGATGACATCACAGAACAAGGGAGAGGAGGGCTCATTTTAGAATTCGGACAATGATGAAAATTTAGCACAGACCCCATAGAAAGTAACATTTAAAATAGAAATTGCTGTTGCAAAGCCAAGATTCGTCTGACTAGGCCTGATCACTGCTGTTTGACAAAATGAGCTTCAGTGAATAGCAGCCAAGCGTCATGCTGTTAAACTAAAGTGGAACTTCTGCTGAACTCTCTTGCCTTCAGCCTGTATTTTTACAGATTCCTCAATGCTCGTAACATTTCAGGGGCACCACAAAGAAATTGGAAGCCAAGAACACAAACCTTAGAAAAAACAGCCTCAAACTGTCGGCAAGAAAAATGAAACCTGCAGGTTCTGGCTTTATGTAACTCTTAAAATAGAATAAAAATAGATGAAGATTCTTCCTTTCGCCATTGGAGAGCATGTTCCTTCTTCCCATGAAAGACTACTTTATCACACAGACTTTTCCAGAAGCCAGCAGACCGAGGTCAAGCTTTTCAAAAATAGGTGCCTAAAGTTAGGATTCTAAATTCTTTTTTTGGTGCCCCTGATTTTCAAAAGGGCTGAGCACCCGGCAGTTCCCACCGACTTCAAAAAGTCTGGCTTCAAAGAGAGCTGTTGGTTGCTTAGCATTTTAAAACAGCTGGTCACTTATATAGGAACTTAAATGTGGATATGAAAATCATGGCTCAAGTGACAGTCCTTTTAAAATTACACTGCTGTACTACTGAAACAGAGCCTAAAACTGTAAGTGGTGGTCAGTGAACTCAAGGAACATGTTACTCTGACCAAAGCAAACAAATTAAAAAATCTCCGTGCAAACATTGGCTTTTGCTTTCTCTGAACCAAATATAATTTAGAGAGCTCCACATGAGATGTTAAAGAAAGGTTGACCAATAAAACCAGAGTCCCCATCACGTAAGCTGTCAGCGTCTTGGGCTCAGCAAGATGACTGTAATTTTTGTTGAATAAAATCTGCAATGTTTCCTGAAATCTCCTGCTGGCCTGAATTATTAATAGGTTGACAAGATTCTGGACCATGTGAGGTCCCAGTCCTGACCAGGGTCAGCTGGCATAGGGCTGCTGGGTTTGTGAGATACTTAGAAATGCCACCTGTAATTTTTAATCAGTGAACTATGAGGCCAAACGCAGTAGTGTTTGGCACTTCTATAGTGCCGCCCACACACCTGTGGATTGTCAGCAGGGCTTCAACCGAGGACCTTCAGCACCAAATTCCTGACCTCTACCAAATGAGCTAGAAGAGTATCTCTATTAACTAGAGGCAATAGCAGGCTTCTATCCCACTAGAGGATGAGGCGTGCACTTAAAGGCAAGTTACACTTCCTCAGGCTACACTCCTTGCTAAAGAAGGACTGCAGAGTTTGGACCAGATTTCATGATTTATGTATAAAAAGGGCTTCTTATCTTGTGTCCTTGCAGACAAGCAGAATGCCTGAAGTTTTCCTTTAACATATATTTCCACTACACAAGGTTTAAAAAGACCAGCCTGAAAAAGTGACTCCACCCAACTGGTAGCAATGTCTTTTTCAGATTACCCATACTAGCAGTTCACCTCAACTACTAAGGAGCCACCAATGGCACATGGAGCCTAGGTCAGAATTAGCCTCTAACGGATCTAGTCGTACATTAATTCTCCTCGTCAAGGTCAGAAAGAACTTGCAAGTCAGTGTGAGGATTGTCATTTTCCATAGAGTCTCCCCAAATCCTTTAGCATCTTTTACTGCCATGGGAACTACAACAGCTTTCCAAAGACTGCAAAGATTGCTAATCTCTTGGTGCAAGTGACTTCAGCCTTAGCAGACATTTCCCCAGGGTCACAGATAAAACTGAAGGATTCAGCCATAAAGGATTAGGAGTGATTTCACCTAGAATTAAGGCACTGGTCTCAAACCATGCTTACTGTATGTACAGCTCTGCCAATAGCGGATTTTAGTTTCAGTCTTACAATCAAAGTTTATTAGTGTTTGGTTTGATTTTTTATTATTATTATCTCTTGAGTTCTTTTATAGGTTTAAAACTCTATGCAATTTGTGATGCTGTTTACAGTTTCCATTTTTCTGCCCTACACAGCTTTAAAATAAAAACGACAAAGAACATAAAGAAACTCAACAATGAACTTCCCTCCAATAACTATATACATTGCATGTATACAGTGAAAGCTGTTAAAAAGTCAACATTCACTAGCTGTTAGCACAGATAATCTATTTTAAGTATTATTAGTATTATTTATATTATGGCACAACCTACAGGTAGGCGCTGTACCTATACAGAGTAAGAGGCAGTCCCCTGCCTGAAGAGCTTACAATTTAAATAGCAAAGACATAAAGTGTTGCTTTCTTATTTAGCTTGCGATTCCTATTAAAGCACCTAAATAAGGGGAAATATTATTTTCAAAGTGCTCTGCCCCCATTTAGGCACCTCAATGAGGTGGACTGGATTCGTTAAATGTTGAGAACCCATTGCTGTTAATGGGAACTGCTAGGTGCTGATCACTTGGGAGTGATGGGAACTGAACTGAGATCTCCTGAGCCCTCGTCTAGTTACTTAACCACAGAGCATCCTTGCTCCTCCTCAGCCTATGGTAATTACAGCTAGCACTATATGGTAATGTTGGCTAATGCTGATTCTTTACTGATAATCTCTGTGTACAGATATGTAAGCGAGAGTGATGCAGAAAGGGTGATTTTCCAGGACTAAAGTCCACATCAGTTTCTAAATTAGAATGTGTGTTAGATTTATGGTTTTGCAATCGCGGGAAAATTCAGAAAAAATACAACCCGAGCCAAGCTTTGCAGGTCTCTCAAACCAGCGCCTCGCCTTTCCCAGAGTTCAACACTTTGGAAGCTGCTTCATCCTTCAAACGCACAGCATGGCTGCAGCTCCCAGGGGCTCTCTCAAAGTTCCTGGCTACCTCACTCTCAACACCCCTGCAACAGATTCTCCCACAAACGGAGGCAATGCACAGGCCCAGAGCACACAAAATTGGTACTCCTCGACAGCCAGCCCTTTGCATAGATGCTGCCACTGCTACTGCTGGCACCTGCAGCATCCTCTTCAAAGATAGCGAAACAGCTTGGTAAGAGGGGGAATGACTAGAAAGGAACAGCTAGAGCTGCTCAGACATTTTCCCTTAAAGCTTTTTCAAAAAGAAGAGAGCTTTTATGGCTACATAGAATTTTTTTTCAGGAAATGTCTGTTTTCAAGAGAGTTTCTCAGGATTTCATAGTCCCTTCCCCCACCCCCCCAAAACAACTAAAAAGGTTTCAGTGGAAATTTTTTCTTTTCACAATTTTGACTTAAAAACTTGTAGTGTTTTTTTTGTACCCAAATCCCAAACATTTAAAAGAAAAACAATTAAGGCTCTCAGGCTCTCAAACCTGGGAGGGAGGGTGAGCAGCGGCGCACGAATCAGCTGTTTCGCACGCTGCGGCCGCTCGGGATCTCCCCCTCCCTCCCAGGGTTGAGGGAGGGCGAGCAGCGGCGTGCGAGCGGCAGCAGTGGAGGTGAGCTAGGGCGGCCGGGGCACATTTTTAGGGGCGACATTCTGGCGCCGGCCATGCCGCCCCTAAAAATGTGCCACCCCAAGCACCAGCTTGTTTTGCTGGTGCCTAGAGCCGGCCTTGCCCAAATGGTTTGATAAACGTGCAATACTATTAAGCTTGGACTGTAAGCTCTTTGGAGCCGGGACTGTCTTTTGTTGTGTTTGTACAGCACCTAGCACAATGGGGCTCCCAGGCACTAATACAAATAATTAAAAATGAAATAATAAATAATAACAATAATAATAATATGAGATGCTGGAAAAATGCCGTTGAGCCTTTTACATGTCACTTACCAGCAAAGTGTTCATGTTCCTTCAAGTATTCAATATACACCTCTACCCCGATATAACGCTGTCCTCGGGAGCCAAAAAATCTTACTGTGTTATACGTGAAACCGCGTTATATCGAACTTGCTTTGATCCGCTGGAGTGCGCAGCCCCACCCCCCCAGAGCGCTGCTTTACCGCGTTATATCCAAATTCGTGTTATATCAGGTCATGTTATATCGGGGTAGAGGTGTGGAAACTATTTAGGATTGTAACAATCCTCAATGCCAGTTAGTGCCCCTACAATCCCAACACCCCTCGGTGCCAGTTACTGCCCCCCTCAACTTTGGGAAGTAAGGCAAGGCTACCTTTTTGTGAGTTATCAAGAGTGGATTAATACATTTCTAGTCAAACACTATTCTGAGATGCTTATTCTAGGGACAATTTTTAAAATAAATTGGATTTAAAGTACAATATTTTCTTAAAGAGCCAAAAGTCACTTGCCAGCTTTTCAAAGAACAATTTAGACACCGAAAAAGACTTAATTTTGACAAAACAAATCCTACTGTGCATAATACGCCAGAAGCCATAACATTTGTACCAAATTTGGAGAGTCTAAAACAGAAACAAGATGATTAGGACTATGGAAAATGGGGGGAGTAGCTAGCAGCAGCCTGGCAAAAGGGTTGCTGCATTTTATTGCAGAATTACAGATGCTGCCAGGTTTGTTTGGCATTATCTTGAGCTATTATGTTTTAGCAAGGCATCCTTGTTTGTAGAGCTGAAGCACTCCTTTAAGTTTGTGGAGCTTCTCATTTGCCCTCACCCCAAGGAAAAAAAACACATTCCTGTACCGTTTGGTATCTAATAACACATAGAAAAGAGGTGGGATGGGCTTTTAACCAAGTTATAGGAAGATTTTTAAACTTTGTTTTTGGATCTTAATGGTGGCAGCGGTACTTCTCACTTAACGTAGAGGCGCGTAACCTTGTTTAACCCTCACTTAAATCAGTTTAGTAATTTACAAGTACATGCTAAATGGGTCCAAGTGCATCTACATTAGAGGGTATCACCTATTTAACCACACAGACTTCAAATTAATTGAGTTACTTTTCTAATATAGACAAGCCCTAAGTATTAGGACATAATTGCAAATAGATGCACATTGGGTAAATGTCAATATGTATTTGTATAACACCACACTGAAACTGCTCAATAGGTTTGCTTCATTTGAGTGTGCCACCAGTTTTCTCTTTTAAAAATAAAAAAAGTCCCTGAGATGGTATGTGGGGAAAGCCTCCCTACAGAACAGGTGAGACATTTAATGAACACTCCTCGGGTTTTTTTTCTACATGATTTTTCTGTGGAGAATTTTGTTGTAGAAAGGAATCAAATATGAGGAAAAAAAATTCCAAAAGGCAAAGAACAACACTTTTTTTTAACCCTCCTAAGCTGTTCTAAGTCTCATGAATCAGCACCATCTTGCTCAATCACACCAGCTATGGGGGGGAGTGGGCAGAACCTAGGGAGAAGAGGCGGAGGGAGGAGAGAGAGGCAGGGCTGGAGTGTCCAGTTTTTAGCAATTAGAAAGCTGGCAACCCTAACCCTGAAACACAAATCTTGCTGGAAAAAATGCAGCAATTTAGGTCAAATAATAGATTTCACTGAGAAAATCCCACATTTTCCTATAATCTAATAGATGATTTTTTGTATTTACATCTAGTAATTTAATTATACCCAAATATTTATCTCTAGAGTGGCTAAATTAGTAGGTGCTTAATTGTACTGATACACAACACCTGACGCTTGGGTCCTCTCACTTGCCTGCACATGCAAAGCACAAAGTATATAATTCAATTATATGGCAAATGTCCACAAGGCATCTGTGGTGTATCTGACATCCCACAGAAAATCTGTGCTTCACACATTTAAGCAGCTTCCTAGTGTGAGGTATGAGAAAAAAGATTTTTTAAAAAGCCCTTGCCCAATTAGATAATTAGATATATGGATAATGGCTTAAGATTAATAATAAAAGTACATATGTGACTGCAAAAACAAATGTTGTTCCATGTCAAATACAAAGCAGGATGCAAATTTGTTTTTCTGTTAATTAATCTAGCTTTCATCTCAACTGCTCTGATCTGTAAATAAAGCTCACACGTAGTTTCAAACAACTCAATAATAATAATAAATACCCAACAGATTCTTATAGAGCTGGCTAGCTAATTGTGTTTGCAGTTTTCAGTTACTCAAGGGTACCTACACAGCAGCTCATGATTGAAATCAGTTAAAAGCATCTGAACTCTGACCTAGCCTGAGGGTCAGAGTCCTCAGTTAAATACTGCCACCTATCAAATACACACAAACCCAGACAGAAACCCAGGAGGTTTCATGACTATTCTGAAAATTAAAAATAGAAGGCGGGGAGAAGAGAGTGAGCGAGCAAATGGTCTCTGCCACCAAATAATATTGTGCTTTCTTGCAGATATGCCTAACCTTTCAGGATTTGCTTTTCAAGCTCTTTATTGAAATTGCTCAGGTCTTTAACTGATCTCCCCTGGGGGCTGAAAAGCCTTAAGCTAATTAAGCAGGGCTGAGACATGCTTGATGAGATGGGAAAAACATGAAGCTTTTGAAAGGGTGAAAAATCTCTGGCCATCTGCTAGTGGTGTTGCAAAGAGAACAATAAGGAAGAATAAAGGGGGCAGCTAGCCGGAGTGAAAAGGTACAGGATTCCTTTAATTACTGGGTCAATGAGACCATTACTGCTTGGAATGCCTGTGAAAGCCAGCAAACAAGTTTAGGAGGCTCAGCAAAAACAACAGCTCTTAGCAAAAAAACAATTTGCAAGAAAGTGAATTGGGTCGGCTTTCCCCTAGAAATGTCTGTTAATTAAAAACCATAGGGAATGTATGAGGACGGGAAGGCCCCTTAATTGAAAAGAGATTGTTGAACGGCCTCATCTCTCTCTCCTTTTATTTTGTGCTTCTCAAAGGCCCTGCAGATGGAGCTCTGTTTAAATGAATGCCACACAGCCAGCCAGAGAGGAGCATCTGTTGTACTGTACTTGGCAGTACATGTAACACCAACAGACCCCGGTCATTTGTGGGTGGGATCGAACCTGGGTCCTCTGGAGCCAAAAGCCATGTGGCCCTTAGCTAAGGCTGTAGAGCAAACTCCTTAACCTCTCTCTAAGTGATCTTGGTGCCATTAGATGGGACAGAGCATCACTCCCAGGAGGTGTGTGGCTTACATACTTCCCCTAGCTGAGGAAGCATGTCTTGAGCGTCAGAGACTTCCCAGTTGAAATCTCAGATGAGCCCCACTTATAACACCGACAGACCATGGTCTTCGGTGGGAGGGATTGAACCTGGGACTTCAGTGCATGAGCCTCTACTGCATGAGCTAAAAGCCAACTGCTTCTTAGCTAAGGCTGGAGAGCAGATTCATTAATTTCTAAGTAATCTCTGCCACTAGAGGGAACAGAACACCACACTCAGGAAGTGTGTGGTTTACATACAGGTGAACAGCCTGCATTTAGGTTTTAAATGAATGCCCCTGGTGTTTATTCAATACGGCAAACAGTTCATGTGCTACAGCCACTTAAGACCTGGTTAAGGCTCCTCTGAGTTTTCCAGTCTTTTACAATTCACTAGAGAAATGTGTAGTTTAGGGGGACACTTTCTTAACATGCAGTACTATAAGTCAAATCTGAACTATCTTAAGTGGCATTGTCCGCCATGAACTGGGAAAATCACAATTGTGATGTAAATGAAGAACACAACAATGTTCTCTCTTCTCACAAATGATCGGTGTGAGAGTTAGGTTGACTATGGCTGCATGCTAGGGATAAGCAAGGTGCTTCTGATGTAATAAGCAGTGACCGAACCCTTGCCAAAAAACAGAATGACAGTAACTCTTTTTCAGAAATGTGAATATGTGCAGATCATCTTTTCCCCATTATTTCTGTTTGATGTAGTTAAATCATATTCTGCTGTGATCCAGTCACATTTCACAAGCTAAAGGATTAGGCAAGGTCAGTGCTTGAATAGGAGATTCTTAAGTATTAATTAGGAGCTGCCAGAAGTGGTAATGACACTCCATTATTGGAAGGTGCTGTCTTTAGGATGAGAGATAAAAACAAGGTCCTGACGACTTGTGGTCATTAAAAATGCCATAGCAATTTTTGAAAAAAGCAATGGTGTTAACCCCAAGATTGTGATCAAATTTCAATTTGCATTCCTCCACACCAAATTACCCTTGCAGTTCTGTTTGGGAGCGGCACTCTGCACTTCCTGTCTTAAACTGTTGCACATTCATGTAGCATTGTTGTTAAATAATTGTGGTGTTTGATGCCAGTGGGGGGCAGCATTTCAAAGGTCAATAATGTGATCCCTGTATAAATCAGTTTGTAAAACAATGTGGGATCCTTTAGACAGGTGTTGTGTATATCTATTTCTTATCACTATTTTCTCATGCTTAAGCACTTCCAGCTGGCACCTGAAGCAGAAATACAGCTAGAAAGTCTGTTCTCTCAGAATTTTAGGACCAACCCAAAGCAGGCAATACTAGAAATAATGTTTAAAAGACTTTTCTTGGACTATGTCCAGCCCAATGCTGCAGATCCAAGAAAGTCAGATAGTTTTAACAAGCATGGAGAGGTATGACCTTGGAAGACCAAGAGGCAGGATAAACAAAAACCTCCGAGGGTACCAGTTTAGCACATCTGGACTCTAAGGGGAAGTTGTTCACTATACCCACTTACCACTGTTTTAGAGTAGAACAGTGATTCTTCAACTATAGGGCAGGCCTCCCAAGGGGGGCCTGGGAATATGTCAAGGGAGTTGCAAGCTATCTGCTTTTTTTATGTTTTCTGAAGAGCGGGGATAAAAGGGACAGCTGGAGCCCCAATGCACCGAGGCTGACAGCCAGACCCCCGCCACCTGGGCTTGGGTTCTCCTACCCCCCTCCCCAGTCCCTCATGGGGAGGCAGCCCTGGCTTGGGATCTCTTTCCTCTCCCCCCATTCCCTCACCAGAAGGCAGCGAAGCTCCAGCTGTCAGCCTTGGGGCGGCAGCAGCAGTAGTGCAGAAGTAAGGGTAGCCATGGGGCAGCTAAGGGTAGCTAAATCTGCTGTGAAAAGTGATGACAAATATCACTTTTCACATTGCCACCTTACTTCTGTGCTGCTGCCTTCAGAGCTGGGCGCCCGGCAGGGCCAGCTCTAACTTTTTTGCTGCCCCAAGCAGCAAAAAAGAAGCGCCGCCCCACGAACCCCACGCCGCGCCGCCAGAACCCCCCGAGCCCCGCCCCCCCGCGCCGCCGGAGCCCGCCCCCGCCCAGCGCCGCCGGAACCCCAGCGTCGCGCCTGTGCTGCCGGAGCGCCCCCCTGCGGAATGCCGCGCCACGCCGCGCTCCCCCCCGCCGCCCCTTACCAGGTGCCGCCCCAAGCATGTGCTTGGGTGCCTGGTGCCTGGAGCCGGCCCTGGCGCCCGGCCAGCAGCTGCTGCTGCTGCTCCGCTCTGCCTTCAGAGCTGGGTGGCGGTATATGTGCTTGTGGGAGGAGGGAGGCATAAATGACTCCAGACACAAAGAAGGGGGGCCCGATTAAATAAGTCCGAGGACCTCTGGTGTAGAAGAATCCTTGAGCCCTCTGGTGGGATTTCTGCAGGCTGTACCTCACCCTATATAGGCCCCACAAGCCAGACAATGGGTTTAATTTGGGTTAATTCCCCAGCAGGGTTTTTGAAGTTCTAGCTAGGGTGGACTCCCTTAGCTGATGAAGTCAGGTGCAGCTCAACACAGCTGTGCTTAAAACAATCGAAAGAGAAGAGGAAAGAATGTGCTGACCAGAATCCAGGCCAAGAAGCTCTGGAGATAGAAACTCTGTCCTGGTTATGCTCTCTTGTTTGGTTTTGGATAGGTGTTCACAGGCTACCAAATTGCACCAAAAAAATGTGGGCAGTGTCGTTGCTGGTTTGTGTTATTTTGATGGAATAAGAGGCCTGTAAATGAACTGGAAACCCAGAGGTTTTTGACTTAAGCTGGGCTTCCTGTGAACTCTTTCCAGCCACTCAGACCATGGCCCTGCCACACTGATCTGTGACCTCATACTTTTGTGATCCAGGTCAGGTGGTATTGAGGAAAGGCCTATTCTCCTTTCCCCTCAGAATCCAAAACATTTTAACTTGTTTAACTTATTTTTTTAATTCATTTGAGAAAGGTGTAAGTGTTCATTTTTTTACTCCAGTGAAAAAACACTGGACATATAAACATGTCTCAAGAGCTGACAGGTAAAATAGATATTGAGTGTTTTTTGAGGGGCTCTGCTAAATGCCATAAAGATGTATTTGGTCTGTTCATGTCAGCTAGCAAGCCCTATACCTTGAGCAGGAACATCATTTCTGTGACATATGATTATTAGAGAAACCATACATTTCACACCGATGATTGAACACAACAGGAAAATTTTCATACCCTCAAAAGAAAAGAACTGGCGCAAAGACATCAGTGCCCAGCATTTCAGGATAAAGACCCCACTCCATTAAAATAATAATTTAGGTGGTTTTGTGGTTTACCTTTGTGCACTAAGGAAGGCACTGGAAGTCAAAGCATTTAGGGCTGAAAATGATGGATGACTTCTAAGCACATGAGAAGAATACTCAAAAGGTTGTGAAATGTTTGAACATTGAGTTCTGTTTAGAAAGTGTTAGCTATGGAACAATTACAGTGGTTAGCATCCTGCTCAGTATAAAGTAAGGGAGGAGAAAAAAACCACACAATGCAATTCATATTTGTCTAGTGCCTTTCATACAAAAAAATGCATAGAACATTTGGCAGCTGATTGTAGTCTATCTAAAGAATGTGCAAATTATGCTGGTTGCAACACAATGTGCAGGCTCTGTAGCATCTGTGAGTATGGCAGGACAGAAAGAAAGGGGTGGGGAATGGCCAAGTTTCATCAGAAAGGCTCAGCAAGTTGGTTCTGATAGTTTTAATAGAGGGAAAGGTTTTAAAAGGTACTTGCAGAGAGAGATGTGGAACACTTCTGATGACTCCACTGACCTCCTGGGAGAGGGAGTGGATCCCACAGCTTCATGTAGTTGCAGCCTGTGTGTGTGTATAGGGAGAATGAGGTGTGTATGTGTGTGTGTAGAGGAAGAATGAGACTTCAAACCCTGGTCCCCTGCCCTTGCTGGCAGATTACTCCAATAACTGGAAACAGAGTTATCTTAGGTTTCTTCCCTAGGACTAGGGCACAAGCATACTGATGGTGACCTCACACTCATCTTGAGGTGAAATTTGACGAGAGTCAACCAAGGGCAGGGAAGCTGTTCCAGATGGTGAGGTCTGTATGACTGAATGCTCAATTGTATAAAGAAAAGATGAGGGGACAGGAAGTCAACTATTGGAAAAGTGTGAGTAACAGGCAGAAAAACAGAAAGAAGTGGGTTCAAAGAAATGAGGAAAGGACACTACCATGGAAGAGCTGAGTGAGGACATGATATTTTCACTGCTTCCCTTGCTTGGGGTTTCTACTGGTTAGAGACCATTTTAGTTTCTATCGGGTTGCCACAGGAGCCCTGCTTCCAGAGACGGCAGCAGAAATGTGCTAAATCAGTGCATTGCTCAGCTTACTTGCCCTGGACACATCTCCTCAGCTAGAACTACTCATTCTTCGGATGGTGCTGGCCCTGTCCCCATCGATCTCTGTGAAAGGGAGGTTGTGCCTGCTTTGTGACACCACAACTTGGGGCTGTGCAGAAGCAGGCATAAACTATGGGAGAATCTGTCCTTTGGTCTTTAAAGAGAGGAGCCTGGGACAGAAAGAATTGCAGAGGTTGGGGAGTGGACAGAATCACAGATAACCCTAGTGGGAGAGGAGAGAGCAGGGTCAAAAAAAGGAAGGGATGACTGAGAGGATATTTTTAGACAGCTCATCCCACAACTGAATTACTCTTATGGAACACTTTCTTGTTCTACACTTGAGACAAAAGAGACCTATCCAGTCTTCTCCCTCCACTGCTTGCTTTCCTCCATCTATTCCCCAGTCTCTCGGTTTTCTAAAGATGTACTTATGAAAGCATCCTACAGAATTTATTTAGTGAATATTCATTAGCTGTGTAGGGTCTTTCACCTTGTGTGGTCATTAATACTTGTGCAAGGTACATGTAAAATGCTACCACCACTTGCATGGCATATAGAATTCTAATTTGTTAATACTTTACTCTCACTTTGCACAGGTTTAAATGATTACACAAGATGTAAGACAGTGAAGAAGCAGTTATAGATTCCTGTTAACGCCAATTATAGAGACAACTGAGTTGGACCCAAACATGTAAATCCATTCCCTATCCTGGACTAATTCTATCAACGTGATTCACTAAAAATAACATGAACTCTCACTTGTTGAATGTTAAGACACACAAAAATATACACATAATGGACCAAATTCTTCCCCAATGTGACTTCCTTGATATATCACAATGAAATTACACCATGAATTAAATGTGGCCTTTTGGATCTATTTTAATATGCACATGAAGTTCCTGTTATCATTAATAGGAGTTAAACTCACAATTCAGTGGAAAGAATAGACTCTTATATAATGTAATAAGTTTGTTGTTTGTGTAAAAAAGTAGTGCCATATTTTTCAGGTGTTCAAGCTAATTTCCAGATGTGTTATTAACCATGTAGTCCCTATTTCTAGGGGGAATTTTTTTCCAAGATAAATTTATAAATCTTTCCTGTATTATTTTCACTATGTACTTGGATGCCATTCGATATGTTTAGAAACAAGTATGTGTTTCAATTGCATGAACTACTGTTGATTCTCTGGAGATTTACGCTAAACTCAAAGACTGGTAATCTTCAACACAATGTGAAATATGGATTCCATGATCTACCCAATTTTTTTATGTTAAAAGGGCATTATCACTGTCTTAAAGCTGTTTAAACCACGTATGCCACATGTACAAAACACCTAACATCGTAAAATAATATCATAAACATATGAAGTTAAAATGACTTCATATCATCTGCTTTTCAGTGGGTTTTCATAGAGTTTTATATGTTTATTGGCACTATTACTGAGGTAAATATCTTGAAAAATGTCCAATTTCTCATTCGGTTTCTCAGAGGTTTTCTTTTCTTTGGAAGATTCTTGAACAATTATTTTATTAGATTTAATGTTGGATGTGTTTCTATTCAGTACAAAAAATCAGTTAATTAAACAAAGCAAAAGCCACATTTCAAAAATTTTCAGAATAAACAATATCTTTTAAGTGGAGAAAAAAATGGCTAATTCATTTTTATAGCATTTCTGTTCTGCTTGCTGGTGATAAAATGAAGAAAACAAACAAACACTTTAAACTATAAACTTTAAACCGCCATCATTGTAAAAATATTTGCTTGTCTTCTTTCTTTTTTGTTCCTGACTATCAAAGCAGATGTCATAAAATGACTGTGGCAAAATGTTTAAGCTGCAAGATTCCCTAATGGTTTCTATTTTTATTAGAAAATCACATTGAAAGATGGAATCCTCCCAGTGAAAGAAATGAAAAATAATTAAAATTTAAAACAGAGCTTGCACCACCTGTTCTTTACATATACTCATTCTAGCCTAAGGGCATCTGATATAGGGAGAATAATGAAAAGAAACAGAAATTCTTTCAGATATTGAGAAGAATATCACATTATTTTCTCCTAGAGGGTTGTAACTGGTGTCCAAACCAGGCCATAGACAGAGTAATAACCAGACCATGCTCTTAATGTACAACATAGCTGATGATTCCTGTAGATTAGCTATGATTTTGGAATCTTGTAGTAGTTAGTAGTGTGTTCCACTGTGATGACACAGTACTTCACTGTCATTGATTCATATATTGATACTATTATATTTTTAGTGATACAGAGAAGCTACGGTCTTTGTAAAGCCTCACATACCACTATCTGTGTTTAGGTTCTTCAGCAAGGCCATAGAATATGTAGCTGCTACAGAGTCCAGAATAGAGCCCTGTAAACTGCAGAATTAACAGACTTTATAAAGCAACTCATGAGTACATCACCTCAGCCATTCAAGGATTCTATACAAACCTACTAGAATGCCAGACCTATGGGAAACATTTCTCCTAATCTCATAAAAATAAAGTTACTGTACGGTCTTTGTCAGCAATGACAATAATGGGGGAAAATGAAGCAACACTAAATTTTTACCCTAGCTATGGTTCCTCCAAAAGAGATGAGAGATATTTAAGAGTAGGTTAGATAAATGTCTATCAGGGATGGTCTAGACAGTATTTGGTCCTGCCATGTGGGCAGGGGACTGGACTCGATGACCTCTCGAGGTCCCTTCCAGTCCTAGAATCTATGAATCTATATTCACTGAAGGTAAAGATTGCACTGCCATTGACCATAGTGAACCTATTCATTGGATACCGAAATTCCACTTTGAAAGTTCTTTAACTGGCTCATATCACAAACACAAAATTCACTTTAAACTTTTTTTAAAAGTTGTCTAGAAAAGTAACAGCACAGAAAATGATTCCTGTTGTAAACTTGTAAGTAGTCTCAAGGAGTACACGCTGCATGGATTTCTACTGAGGCCTTTGTTTTCAACACACCCCCAGCTACTTCCAGCATTTCTGCTCTGCTGATAATCCACTTCTCCATATGGCTTGGAATCAGACCATTGCAAAATATGCAGTACAAGACTGAACCCTCAATTCACCTGTTTTTGACTTCACAGAATTTCTTCCCCGCATGCAAAATGTTCAAAGCTGGGGATAATTTTGTGTGTGTGTTTTCTGGATAGCGGCAGAATTCTGTGCTGCACTTCAAATTTAGGGCTAGATTGTGTTTATACACCCAGTCCTGCTTAATGGTCAATGTGTAGCTGTGCTGCCCTGGGAACACTTTACTCTGAGTCACACTTCCTTAGCTGCTTCCTCCTTGCTCCTGGGGTATTATGCACTTCTGCTTTGTATCAGCAGAAGATTGTCAGACCCACATCATCTTGGATTACAAAGGATTAAAAGCATATGAAGTCTTTAAATCCTCATGCATCAGGACATAACGGATAGGGCTTAGGAACAAACTTCTCCCATAGAAAGGCTACAGCATTTCATTTTAGGGCATCTTGCACTTCATCTGAAGTAGCTGGCATGGGCCGCTGTCAAAGATTAGACAAACCAATGGTCTGATTCAGTACAGCAATCCCTTTGTTCCTAGGGTAACCCAGGCCTGCTTGATATGGCATCCTGTCGCCCTCTAGTGGCACCTAGCTAGAGATTGATGAGTCTGCTACAGCCTTAGCTAAGAGAGATGTGGCTTTTAGCTCATGCAGTAGACTCATATATTAAGCTTCTAAAGTCCCAGGTTTGATCCTGTCCACCGACGACCGGGGTCTGTCAACGTTACACTGGAACAACTCAATAAACACATATGGAGTTTCTAATTTAAGATATTTTAGATACATGAAATTCCAAAATAGATTAGATTTTTCCAAAAAACAAAGAACTTCTAGTTTTTAAAATCTCGCCTCTCCACACGTCTTGTCCATTTCAGCTCTTTGGAGACGGTGTTGGAGGTGAGGAGAAATTGGGTTTATAAAAAAAAAAGCTAGTTACAACTACTGTGGCTCCATAATAAAGATGTCAGTCTTGTTTCAAATCTTCCTGAGATTTATTTTGTTTCTTTATCATTGCAAACAATGACATTGCAAAGAATTTATGACTTCTGTCAATATCTTCAAATGTATGTGAAAATCCTTGAAGCAAGTATAGATTAGAAAAATTGAGACATTTTCCTCACCAGATTTCAAGGATATATAACTTTCTCAAAGTTTATACTGCAAAGGCACCTATTCATTTCTAAAGAATTTATGGGTG
Source organism: Chrysemys picta bellii (assembly GCF_011386835.1). Taxonomy (NCBI): domain Eukaryota; kingdom Metazoa; phylum Chordata; order Testudines; family Emydidae; genus Chrysemys; species Chrysemys picta. The sequence goes on from NC_088793.1 coordinate 195,904,794, forward strand.
AAAGACCTGGAATTCAGCTGTTCAAATGAAGAATGGATCAAATGATGGATAAGCAGTTACTTGCCTACCAACTGGTAGATATATTGGCAGCTCTGTATCAAAATTATAGGTAGGACACTGTAATATGTCTTAGCCTTTGGGTGGGTTGTGTCTGACTATTCAGTGAAGTTCTACTTCTGCTCTTTTGCAGACCCCATACAGGAAAGTAAACATTTGTACTATATAGCGTAGGCAGTGAGCAGCTACTCGAATTGGATCCTTCATTTATAAGAGTTATTCCATTAAATTAGCAGCTGTGTGTTGTGCACACAAGAGAGTGGAAAGCACAGTTATTTTACTCTGAATTTACTTTCTCACTTTTCTGAGTGGGGCAGCATCCCAGGTGTCACAGTAGCAGGATCTCTACTGAGGATATTCACCTCAAACTGAGGAGGTGATGTTGGGAAAATGGCACTGGTTTCCAGACTAGAAGAAAGAGACAGTAATCTCCGACAGAACTGCTCTGACAAAAGAGGAGATTACAAACATGTTTTTGAGCTATCCAAAACTCCAATAATTGTAGGGTAACATCGTGGTGGCAATAAGAAAATAGACAATATTCAACTCAACATACAGAAAAGGGGCACAATAGTCAAGTAATGGACACTTCTGTTCACATAATACTGTCCTCCAAGGCTCTAAGGGTGACAGATGAGAGAAACCATCGATCCAATATCTTTATATAAGGAGAGACTGAGTATGTACGTGCCGAGAGTAGGCTCAGAGTGGCGGACAGTTATATATACATCCAAGTAATGAGACTTTCATTTTCATTTGTTATAAATTATTAGCCCTGTAAAAAAACTGAACTGATTCAAAATGCCACTAAAGCCTGCACGTCCATCCATTACAAAAGGATGGCTACATTTCCAAGCGTATATATAAGAATTGTCAAATTGAAGATTAAAAGCATTTGTATGGCATTTCCCATATGTCCTAGTTGGTCAGCGATCATAAAAAGATTTGAGATTGTTCCCTAATCTTATGAGAAATGCAGGTTTTCATTATTGTTTTGTAGACTAGAATTGAGTGGATTCTAATACCTGGAAAAATTACTCTAGGATGCATCTTGCTTTGTCTCTCTTCCCCGCCCCCTTGTTCCCAAGTAATATATTAACTTAAAGTATGAAAACAGATACCTCTATAATATTAAACTTGATTTTTATCAGTGTTTCAGAAAAAAAATATTTTTGTAGAACACACACCAAGTGTTTTTCATTGTAAAATACATTGAGAGAAACCAAGCTTGCACTACAAAAGCACAATTTTTATATCAAACCAAAGTAGTGTGGAATTGGAATAACACTCCAGTATTATCTTCTTTTTCAGCGTTGCTTGTCTAAAATAAGTTATTTTGTTCTACGTCCAATGTACTGCAGGTGCTGCCGGAAAACATTTAACTGAATTAGTTTATGAGGCAGCTCTTTGCTTAGATGAGATACTGTTATATATAAAATCTCTTATTTATGCCAGGTGAACTCTTGCCATTAGATGTCTCTCTGGGACATACTCATTGTACTATTTTATCTGCATCAACTGCTGTTCAATTCCCCACCCCCCTTTCCTTTCAAGATCCATCTTACAAGCTGACTAACTTTGAAACCTAATGTTGCAGCATCTGTGCACATCAAACCTGAAAGCAGCTTACAACATGTGTTGTGAAGATTATCTACACATTTTTATACCCATTAGAATGAAATAAAACAAGGGGAAAACCTTATTTTCCTTCCCTTGTCTGGATTTTTAAAAAGCATTGATTTATTTCTCCAGCCTGAGGTATTTTAAAGGAGGGTGCATTTCAAAACAAACTATAAGAAACATGTGTAGGTTTATCCAAATGCAGTTTATCCCATGTGTAGAATCAACACAGTACTTCCTCCTGTTATGGGCCCAATCCAAAACCCACTGAAGTCAATGGTGTCTTTCCATGAACGTCAATGAACTTTGGATATGTAAGTATCATTAATACACCTAAACCACAATGCTCTGAAATGTTCAGAAAGACCCTTTAACTTAGTTGATCCCAGAACCTTTTAAATAAGGGACAGGAAAAGTGCCAAGAACACCTCTTTTCTGACATTACCTTCCTTAATGCTGCATATTTTAATACCAGGTAGAACAGATGGTGAAATCTAATCTATCCACTGAGAGCTAAATGACAGTCACTCACTGTAGGGGACAGTAAAGTATTAAAGAGAAGGAAATATACAAATATGAAAGTACACTTTGTGCAAAAGTTGCTTTTGATGAGGCGTAAAATAAAATGTAAATAATTTCTATTAGGAAGAAACTAACATAATAGCTCTGGTATTTGCAATTAGAATGAGTCCATATTATAAAACCGGGATTTGCAGTTGAAGGAGAGGAGTACCATTTATCTGGATTTGAAGTAAGTATTATATTGATTACATTATTACTGTCAGTAATAAAACACAACACAGATACCATTAACATTACTTATAATAAAGAGGTGTGTGATTAGTATCAACTTGGATTTGCATTAAAAAAAGAGAGAGAGAGAAGATGCTGTTAAGCTGTATATAAGCAAAGAGGAGTGTAACCTGGGTTTGCAATGAAGAAAAGTATCAATACTACTAATGTGGGTTTGCAACTAAGTCAGTATCAATGTGCTTGGCAAAAGGAGTTCATCATTAGGAAGATCTAGTTAGTATTGATCTGGATTTCCAGCAAAGATCATGTCTGGGTTTTAATATGAAGCTGTAATTGATCTATATGTTCTACCAAGGAAGGTCATATAATTGCATTTGCTTTACAATTAGAGAATTATTTACATAATGCATTGCTTTTTTATGTGAGCATGACTTTTATAAATGATTGGCTGAATGTAGGGGTCCCACAAGAATTCCTAAAACTCTAAAAATTGAACTTCTGCATTTCTTAATAGAATAAATAGTGATTTAAATACTGTACTCTCAGACAAGATTACTGCTTCAGCAGGACTCTATGTGTGTGTGTTCCAAATATTGGTTTCTTTACTAGAATTACTAGCTTCAGTTCATTACTTGTTAAATCTCTATTTATGACTTCATAAATCATTTAAATATCCAGTTATTGCAACTACACTCAGTATTGTACTTCCAATGAAATTTAAGAGAAAGGACACTTAAATATAGATAAATTGCTTCTTTAATCAGCAGTTTTTGAAGGTAAATGTAAAAAAACCCACAATAAACAGCTTGTGTGTTTATTTCAAAGCCATTTTGAAACTTGAGTATATCACTTTCCTGCCCCTTATGTTTTCTTGTGTGGCTTCCAACCAAATACATAACAACATCTTAACGCCACCTGGAAAAAAAGACTTAAAATATCATCTTCATTTGCTATTTCTGTGTTCCTTTCATTTAAGAAAACTGTTGTAGTAGTTAATTTTGCTGTAGTAAAACAAAAAATAGCTGTGCTTACCAACACAAACACAGCTTTCAAGACAACTTGGATTCCATGCAGCAGCCTCCTTGAACTCTCTGCCTACCTCTAATGTATAGAAAGTCTTACCTCTCTCTTCTTCTTTGCTTTCTTCTTTATTTTCATCTACTATAGGAGTCATTGGTTTCTCAACCTTGATTGCATCCTCTTTATTTGCCAGGGGCTCTGAATAGGATGTGATGGGAAACAGAAGTTAGACAGTTTGTTGTTCAGAACTCATGGTGAATAAAATGATTAATATATGCTACAGTGGTCATCACTGAAAAGATCAGCATAGACCCAGATTGTAGAATCCTTCTCACACTGCTGAGAATTCATGTAAGCAGTGCCAGTGAGGCTGAGGAACTATTCCTGTGAACATGCGTTCAATCCTACAAGGGGCACTCTGGCCTCTCTCCAGTAAAGCACATGCTTCACTTTAAGCTTAACTAGTCCCACTGAAATCACATGCTTATAGGTAGGCATGTGCTTAAATATTTTGCTGGACTAGTACCAGAGCGTTCATCACCTGGCATGATAGGGACTTAAGTGCTCACTGTCATGGGTAGGCGTTGCACAATCTAGCCCTTAGCTTTTTACTTTTACAACGGATGCCATTAAAACGTCAGCATTTACCACCAAGGGCTACTGGAGATACCACTGTTATTTCCTATTCTGAGCCAAATTTGGATCTGGCATAAGGAAGGGCAATTCAATGAATGTGGCCTTCTAGGTAGAGAGAAATAACTGTGGTACCTCAAATGCCATAGCATAGCTTCTGTTGCTAGTTAGCCACGAGTCACTGTTATCTTACTCATTGTTTATACAGCATTTTTCATACCTTCTGTTTCCATGCACGAGCTCTGGGAATCTGTCTGAGTTTTCATTTCATCAATTGTGGAAACATCCTGTGGTCCTGTTAACATCAAAGATTGGAAATAACATCAATGGGATACTAATGTGAATACAGAAGATAGAACACTAAAACTGGGTACAAAACCAATATACAGCATATCTCTCTGAAGCCAGCTTGCTTGCTTGCTTTCTAATTAGCAATTATAACATTGGGGTCACTTTATAAAAGTTAAAAACAAATAGCTTTAAAATGTATTAAAGTCCTCCCCAGTATTAGTATTTAGTGTGAAGTAGTAGTCAAAACAGACCACACTTAATGGAAACTCTGGACTATTGTGTTCTATTTTTTTGTGAGCATACTGATTTTGATAGTTCAGCCATGATGAATTGTCTATCATTGGGAGCTCTGAAGCATTCTCTGACAAAGATTTTTGGCTGTCACCAGAGTATGGATTAGCAGCTGTTCCAAACCACCTGTACTTGACACTCAAGTTACATAAAGCAATGAAACCAATATAGCAGGCTTCTGGTAACAAAAACATAATGCTCTGAGGTGACCCAGAAAGAACACGGCTAAAATAAATTATTTGGAGGCCTGTTCCTTTTCCAGTAACACTAGAGACTACAGTATCAAGACTGATTGGTATGTAACATCTACTAGTTATATAGTAGACATTTTTCTGAGGCAACAGAGGTCACAGGTGAAAAAGTTGAATGCTATAATTAAAACAACTTAGGTTCCCAATTGATTCACTATTTGCATCTTAAAGAATTTCAACAGGTACCTTTACCTTCATCTTGATCTTCTTCACACATTGCATGATGTGCTGGGTCATTCTCTTGTGTGGCTTTGGAATCTTTTGAGGAATCTGATAAAGACAACAAACAAAATAACCTTGTAGTTGTTTTCTGGTGGCAAAATCTGAAAACTACTTAGGACACCTGAATCCAGCACTTAAAAATACTGGATTCATATCTGGTATTAAATTACTCTGATGAGATTTCTTTTTGTTTAAATATAATATTAAATGTAATTAAAAAAACATAGCACAGATGTAAATTGCTCAAATTAATTTCAGAAACTGTACAGTTATTAAGTGTTACGTGGTCTGCATTACTGACTTCTAATAAGGAGCTAAGTGTAAAGAAAATATAAGAAAATCAGCGTGGAGTCAAAAAATTAATTTCTAACGAGCTAAATAATACAAAGATATGGCCAATAACAGGAAAAATAACCCATCTACTTGATTAACTATATTATCCATTTCTTTGGAATAGCAGTAGTGTAACACGACAGACGTCAGCGGGCGGGATTGAACTGGGGACCGCTGGAGCTTAGTACGAGAGCCTCTACTGCATGAGCTAAAAGCGATATGGCTATTAGCTAAGGTTGAAGAGCAGACTCATTAATCTCTCTCTCTAAGTGGTCTCGGTGCCACTAGATGGGCCAGAACACCACACCCAGGAGGTGTATGTGTTACAGCAGCACTTTTCATGTGTGGATCCCAAAGCACTTTAAAAACATTAACCCCTGTCATATCTTAGGTGAAATCATAGCCCCATTAAAGTCAATGGCAAAAGTCCTGTTGACATATGTGGTCCCAGACTTCACTCCTGATGATGATGATGTTAGTACACTTGCTTAGTACATGAGGAAACTGAGACCCAGACTAGCTAAGTGAATTGTCCAAGATCGTACACTGAGCCAGTGTCATAAGAACGAATAGACCAAGAGTCTGAACTCCCATTCTTCTGCACTAGCTGCAGATCTAATTAACATACAAATAGAGCATAATGTTGTAAGATATGAAGGAAAATGTTTGGCAATACAGCCCACACCATTACTGTGTCATTTATAGTGGTGAAAATAACATTATAGAACTATATGGTAGTATACTGTTCAACTGGGCCCATAAAGTCTATGTTTTTATATTCCACCCATCACCGAGACATTTGGGGATCATTATCTGCACAGCTTTGCATTTGACCCTTGTTAGCACAGGCCACAGAGTCAAAAGTGAATGGAAAATTTCCAAACTTTAGGGGTAAATGCGCCTCTTGAGATAATAATAATGCCAGTGATCACTATAATAAGAGGGGATGTGTGCATATGTATCAAGAGGAGAACATATCCCTAAGTTGTGCCAGTCGGTAAAACTGGCCCATGCTGACAGATACCTATAAGGAAACTTAACAAATAGAGTTATGAGAAAAGTTGTTTATATATTAGAGTGCCACTTCCACACATTTCCTTCTTCTAAAATAGCACAGAGTGCCACCATAGAACGCTGTTCCTTAAACCTGCCGAGAACAATCTTTGATAGATAAGTGAGAAACCCAGGTAGTTAACATCTGATCTAAATTTAATAATCTGCAGAGCAGGTATGCACTGAAAGTGTGTGGCTTTAATTAACTGCAAATAATTCCCCAAGGCAAATATTTAATTACCTGCACAGCTTCTCATTTCATTCATAGAATGACAGTAAGTTTGGAAGTAGAATGGAACATGTATAGATTTTTCAAATTATCTCGCTGGTGTAAAAGCTGCCCAAACTAGTCCTTGTTGAACTTTTTTGTTTGTTTTAGTTTGGACTTAAACTGCTACATGTTGATATCAGCTGGACTGCAGTTTGTGGTCTCCTTTCATATTAGGACTGCACATTTTGCTATGATTTAAAAGGGATTACTCAGTTCAACCTGAATCAAGAGCTACAATAAATTAGAATGTCATCAAATGGTAAATTTAATCAAAATATGAGCACATTTCACAATTAAAGCATCTCTCCAGTAATTGGGGATGACAATACAAATCTACATGGAAATTGTCAAAGTTTACACCAAAGTGTAATCACACTGTGTTAAATACCGGCCCCACTAAAGTAAATGACAAGAACGTCAAGGGCACCAGGCTTTCATCCACTGTCACTGTGTTTGTTTGTGATCAGGACATGTAGAGTTATCGTCTAAGTTGCCATATTCTTTTTGGCTGTGCTTTAATTCAGTGTTCATAAGATGTGTTGTACTGACAGTGCTAGAAAAGGAAGCCCTCTGCTTACTAGGGTGACCAGATGTCCCGATTTTATAGGGACAGTCCTGATATTTGGGGCTTTGTCTTATATAGATGCCTATTACCTCCCACCCCCGTCCTGATTTTTCACACCTACTGCTTACCTACAGAACAGACATGGCACAGGCACAGAAAGTGGCAGTGCAAACTTTCCCACCACTATACCAAACTACCACACAAAGCTGCCTCTACCCTTACTACAAGGTACCGCATCTAGGTGTGAGAAAATAGCCTTGCTGACCTACTCAGTCGTACATCTGTGCTGAGAACACCAACAAGAGTGCCAGTTAATGCCAGCTGTCGTGATGGGGACACCTAATAGGAGACCACCCCATTTATTTCATATCGGCCTTCAAACAGTCCAAAAAGGGTATTGGATTAAAACTAGCGACAGAGGTGAAGGACACTATATGCCATTTACAATGCTCTGAGCAATCCAATCCCATACCTAGTGCATTCTTCTTCATACTGCTACACCTGTGACTTCAATCTTGGTTTGACTGGCCCATCTTGCTCCAAGTATGAGGAATGATTCCAATTTCATGTAAAATCAATTCAAGGTATCCAAAGCAACAATTACAAACATTGGTCAATAACCACAAATGGAGTTTTGGAGCCAAATTCATACCTAATGTAAGTGGGTGCTGCTCTGTTGTTTTCAATGGAGTATCAAACAGTTTACATCAGACCAATATTTGGCCTACTGTCTAGGGGTGAAAATATAGCAGCAAACTAATACCACTAGACTGTCAGTCATGCTGAACTTTAGCTTAGGTACCACAGCTAGAGACCTTTATGTTATTTGGCACAGTGTTCAGATTTTAATATAACATAATTGGTCGTGCATGACTGACTGATATGAGATTGCTATTACGATATCTTTTAATTTTTTTCATTAAACAGTTTTTCATTTCTGAGTTGTAAAAAGCAATATAATAATATAGGATTCTAAATTATTCTAGATAATCTGCAGTGAGGATTTTGTATTACTTTTTTTTTTTTTTGCAAAGAAAGTAACATGGACAAGAGTTATTGCCTAATTGTGAGAGTCAGTCGATGTTATTTCAGCAGCAGAGATCAGGAATTATATTGGTATGCAGATTTTGACTTTCAAAATCTTTAAGGTCAAGACCATAGAAAAGCTTTTTTCCCCCCGAATGCAAATATTACATCAAATATTCAAGTTAAAGGGGCCAAAGATAGATTTACTTTTAGGATTAACACAAATAAAATACAGGAAAGAAGTAAACCCAGATTTATAAAGGAAATCCAGTTTATTGAAAATGTATGACAAGAATAAAAATAGAAGATGTAAAGCACAGTCATGAAAAGCTGTTCCTAAAATGGATATGACGACAGATCTTCAGCTTCATTTCAATGGGGCAAAGCAGCCAGAAACTCTGAGTAAGGGAATCCCTAGGCTGCATTCAGATACTGTAGTGATTCTACACTGCTGCCTCCTCACAGCTTCAGTGGGGAACACTGTGCTCTAGTGATCCCTGGATATTAAACAAACCCTTTACGGCCATGTGCAGCTGGGCATAAATTAGAGCAACCCTGAAGTTGCTCTAAATTACGCCAGGGGAACTGGGACTACCCTGGCTAGCTCCATGATTGTGGAGCCATGAAGGTGGCATAAAGGCATTGTTGTTCCCCCAGCTACTTAGCTGCACTGAGCATATTTCAGCTGCCAGCTCATGATATCCATTTAAACTGTAGTGCGCTTGATTCTAATTACACACATTGGTCATCATTTACCCACCGTTACCACATAGTGGTGTCTGAGACACTACAGTTTTGTTCCTTAACACAGAACTGAAAATAACTGTACTATTTTAATTGTGGGAGAGGGCTGACTTTCTAATGATGACCTCTGTTGGTGGCCACACACATGCAAATACAAGTGGACAAATGACAGGCCACTTTCATTTACCTGAATACAAAGCTCATGGATATTGATGACATATATTGTGAGAATGATACCTGGAGGGATCACGGTGTCCCACTTCACAGCTTTTGAGATGATTATTTTATACAATATATGGAGCTCTCCTTACACCACCACCCTCTTTCTTGACACTGTTCTTCCCTTTACACTTCCTTCTTGCTGGTATTCTCCTCCCAACCTTCTTTAACCCTTGTAGTAAGGCTGCCTGGCAAATAACTGCAAACAATTCAGTGTTACAGAACAATGCTGAAGCAGACGGTCATGCTGTACCTTGATGATGTCCTGACAGACCACAACACCCTAAACATTGGAAGAGGAGGAAATGATTCTCTAATTGAGTGATTAAAAGATTCATTTCTCTTTTCCCATTTGTGGTTCAGTTGGGATTTTTTTATATTACTAAATGCAAGAAAATAGAGACTGTCCTGCAAGCTGCATGCTCTTGCCTGTCTCTATTATAGCCCTTCAGCACACTTTTGTCCTGTTCTAAGGGATTCTGAGCACCCCGGCAATGCACTTATGTACCTGCTTCATTTTAATCACAGGAGCACTCACATTGACGTCTATGGCACTACTCGCACTGCTAAAGTTAAGCAGGTGCTTAAGTGCTTTGCTGAATCAAAGCCAGAGCACTTAGCACCTTGTAGGATGGAGCCCCTTGTCCTCTTTACCCTTCTTTTACTCTGAGGCTAGGTCTACACTACGGGGGGGGGAGGGGAGAGGGAGTCGACCTAAGATACGCAACTTCAGCTTCGTGAATAGCGTAGCTGAAATTGCGTATTTTAGGTCGACTTACCTGGCTGTGAGGACGGCGGCGAGTCGACGGCAGAGCCATCAGGGATCGATTTTATCGTGTCTTCACTAGATGCGATATGTCGATCCCCAATAGATCGATTGCTACCCGCCGATCCGGCGGGTAGTGAAGACGTGCCCTGAGTCTTTCTGTTTGCTCTTCCTGGTTTGCTTTATGTTACTGCATGACCTTTCTCTTTAGATACATAGGCCTGTATATATACACACGGCCCTGGGACTGTAAAGGAGCCTTAATAGGGCATGCAAATGTCATTTATGCCCACTTTCTCTGACATCCATTCAAATGGCCAGAGATGTGAGAAGGAACCTTACTGGAAATGAGAATCAGGCCCTCAGTCTCCATTTTAAAATCAAACCACTAGCAGCAATTTCCAATAGTGCTTAACTCAGGATCTGCAACTACTACATTTAATGTTTTTAAAAAACAGAAAGCAAAACCAGGGTCACTTATAGGGCTCTATTAAGTTTTTTTGTTTTTAAAAGTCTTTTTTTTAGAAGAGCAAGAGTGGCTTTGTGGTCTTTCGAACATCAGCAACGTGATTCTCTCTGTCTTTGAATATAGCCAGTCCTCTTCCCACTTGTGCTAATGAGACTAGTTTTGATTTAATCTTTTATTACGTTAGTGGCTACACCTAATAGCTGATCCCTCACAACAGGGATTGCAAGGTTCAGACTTATAGCTCATGGATGTGAACTTTTAGAACACTGCCTATTTGTGCGATACAGCCCCAGGGGAGGTATTTGTTTTGCAATAAACGATCACCAGTATTCTTACTGTAAATAGGTATACATTACAAAAAAGGTATACATACATGCACTATATGAAAGAGCATCCTTTTTCCTGTCTTTCATACCATCTCAGACTATACAAGGCAACATTGCTCAAACATAACATTTGCAAACATTCAGGAAGACGGGGAATGGTAAGATCTGAATGTTAAGTGGTTTTAATGATCTTCTAAGATTCATTTCCCCAGCTATTCATTGCACGGCTTATTTACTTGTCATTTCTAATGTGCAACACATCTGGTTCTTGCATACACTCCGGATAAATCACCATGTTTTTGAAGACTAAAGAGGGGAAAAGCAGGCCACTAGGAATGAAAAGGGTTCACTGCATTTTATTTTTAAGTGTGATCCTGCGAAAAATGACTGGAATATTTCTAGAGTGAAAGAAATCAAGCAGGCATCCAAAATTACAGGTAATGGTGTGCATGGAAGCTGGCATATGATTAGGGTATTCTTGTGTCTCATAAATTGAGAAAAATATGTTAAAACGGAATACTATAAAATGGTGATTTATGAGAATTTATCTTGAGCTTTGACTTTAAAATGTTATTTTTATATCTGCCAAGATTACATTTTAATCCATCTTTATGGAGTCTAATCATCCTCTGAGTGGAATGGAGGGAAATCGCCTCTAACAAGTCAGGGAGTTTCCGAGAGGAGGGACCATTTCCTACTCACAACAGAATCAGAGTGAAGCCCATAATTAATTATTTATATTGTGGTAGCATCTAGAGCAGGGGTGAGCAAATTTTTTGGCCTAAGGGCTGCAACGGGTTTCGGAAATTGTATGGAGGGCCGGTTAGGGGAGGGGATCGTGGCCCAGCCCCCACCTCCTATCTGCTCCCCCCCCCGGGACTCCTGCCCCATCCAACCCCCCCGTCCCCTGACCGCCCCACCCTGGGACCCCTGCCCCATCCAACCACCCCTTCTCCCTGTCCCCTGACTGCCACAGAACCCCTACCCCTGACTGCTCCCTGCTGCCCCATCCAACCCCCCTCCTTCCTGACTGCCCCCCTGGGACTCCTGCCCCCATTCAACCCTCTGTTCCCCTCCCGACCGCCCCGACCCCTATCCACACCCCCTCCCCCTGATCACCACCCCAAACTCCTCTGTCCAACCCTCCATACCCCCCCGCTCCCTGCCCCCTTACCCCGCTTCCTGGAGCACCGGTGGCTGGCAGCGCTACAGCCGTGCCGTCCGGCTGGAGCCAGGCCATGCAGCTCAGAGCACCGGGTCATTAAGTCATTAAGCACCTCTGCTATTTCCACATTTTCTATTATTTTATCTCCCCTCCCACTCATTGAATAATGGGCCTACCCTGTCCTTGGTCTTCTTCTTGCTTCTAATGTATTTGTAGAATGTTTTCTTGTTACCTTTGTTACCTCGTAGTTCAAAGAGCTGCATGGAAGGCTCTTCTAACTATGTTAGCAATTAGTACCATAGAAGGTCTAAGTAGGCTTACTAGCAATTAGTAAAGCAGCTAGCCCTACTGGCCATGCTAATGATTAGCACCATGGAAAGCCCTAGTTGCCAAGCTGCTGATTAGTATCCTGGAAGCTCCTACTGACCATGGTAGCAGCTGGTACCATAGAAGGCCCTACTGACTACGTGAGTGATTAGCACAGTAAAAGGCCCTACTGGCCATGCTTCTGATTAGCACAGTAAAAAGTCCTAGAGGACCAGTGCCGATTAGAACAGGACAATTACCTCCAGTGTCTGACACAGGACACCCCAAAACATATTTCTAATTCCAATATTACAGAGAAAAAACATCCTCTGGCTGGCTGACGTTTTAACTGAAATTCAATGACTGCAGAAAAATAGCAACATGCTTTATATGGTTTATAGTTCCCAAAGGAACACAGACTTCCACGAACACCTGGAAATACATTGATATTTTATTTTTAAAATTAATTAACATATGATTTAATTTAGTTGACCTTCAAATGTAAATTAAGTTCTTATTAAGTGCTAATGAATTAAAATTGGTACAGTATGTACAGAAACTCTGATAGGGTTATATAACACTCCTTAGCTAGGCCTAAGGCTCCATTTTTGGTTTTGCTGCGACACAAAACCACAGTTAAATCAGAGCACTGGGGAATTGATGGGGCAGGTGACTTGTACTGGGATACAGAACCTCTCTCCTCAAAGACAGAGATTCAAAACGAGCGTAAGCCAATTATAAGAGGAAAATCATTGTTATATAATGGCTGTTTAGTGGCCTATTTATAATGAGTTGGTACAATTCTGAATGGGCAGGCATAACAGACTGTGTGCAGTCTTACAGGTATTTTACCTGCTTTATAAAGCACCAATCATTCTGACCACTGTGTTCTGTGTTTATAAATAAAGCATCTCTAAATTGAGAGATATACTATATATAAAGAACCTACTTCAATGTGCATGTTAGTAATGAAGCGCTACCAAAGGTGTTGCGTAGAACTGCTATTGCACAAAGAATGAGCTAGTAGCTATGCACGAAGGACTTCAAAGATAAAACAGCAACACTTCTTTGGGGTGTTATCTATATTTGAAAGTATGATTCGGTGGGACGAGGCAATGTTCCCGATGCTATGTAAATGGAGAGCTGGCATGGACAGCAGTACTTCCAGTGAACAATACCTAATGTCCATATATGCTTGTAAGAGGAAGAAACACTTTGTAGTGGAACAGGATATCTAAAACTGAGTATGTCTTGTTTTACTGTTGAGGAGAGGCAGGATACCAAGGCTGCATCCGTTTAAAGACCACAGGAAAAGAGAAAGGCCCACATGGAGTTCCGTGTCTGGAGAATGTTCCTCTAAGTATCCTCTTCTCACCAGTCTCTCTCTCACATGGGGAAGGGAAGAGATATTCTTTCACAATGATATAGGCAAGGTAGTCTTAAAGTAGGCTTTAATATTAAGAGCCTTCTAAAAAATGCCTACCACACTGTTCAGCTATGCAGGCCCTATTAAAATCCTTTAATATCTGTTTCTCTCTTTTCTGTAAAATCACCAATAAAAACAGAGAGAGAGTCCAAGTAAGAGGCTTTAATTCCAACTTCTCAAAAATTACCACCACCTTTTGGCACTAATTGGCATTCTTGTTTCTCAATCTGAGGCGATGCTAAGGACTAAGGCTCCAGTTCAGGAAAGCACTTACACATGTGCTTACATCCATCCCTATTCAAGACAGAACGTAGGGATGTGTTTCAAACTCACTGAAGTCAGGGGGACATAAACCTGTGCTCAAGTTAAGCATCTGCTTAAGTACTGTCCTGAATAGGGGATGTGTTCTTGAATCGAAGCCTGAGTTGGCATGGGAACTGAACTACCCTTTTGCTTCTAGTGATGGGCCCTATAGAAAAGGGTGGATTCGTACTTAAGAAAGTTAAGAAATGCTAGAGCATAGACTGCAACAAAGCTCTCAATCATTATCTGTCCAAGTCTATCAATATGACACATTTCATAAGCATTAAGTTACATTCAGATTTATGAAACGATATATATTTACATATATCAAAACAATAAATAAAGAAATGATTCCATTTATTTCTCATTTTTCTGATTCCCATCGTGTGCTAACAATTTAGTAGAGAAAAGAGAACTGCTTACAACTGGAATTATGATACCAGTTCTATGACCTGTTCTATTGTGGAATTGCTATCAACAAATCTAACATACTGAAAGACGCTTTTATATTTTCATAGAATGGGGAGAGTAGACATGCTAATCTCAGTAGTTCGTCAGTGGTTCAAGCTGTGCATATCTATCTCTTTGAAGCTGCGTGGCTTGGAACGTATTTGCCACATACCTTCCTTCATATTGATAAGGTGAAAGAACTGGAAAAATACAATTTCTTAAAACATTTTACATTCATTTCAGTTAGCTGAAGATAAATGATAAAGTTTCATAAGTCCAGGATCTGGCAGTTTTTGGCTGTTGTTAACTCAATGGGCAAATCATTTGAAGGCTGTTTTTAGAAATGCCAGGATTTCATAGAGGTGCCATTTCCCTGTCTGCTAATACGCTTTTTGAACGTTATTATTTTTAAACTGACTAAAATCAGCAAATATAGAAATTTGAAGTGTCTGAGTAGAATTAAAAGGCCTTGATTCTGCAAAGGTCCTGGGGGTAAGGCATAGTGATCTCCCCATGCAAAGCCAAGTTACGGGATCAAGGCCTTGATTCTATTTAAAAATATATGTGAAAAGCAGCTCATCCTTCATTCTGTGTTTCTCCTGCAACTGCTGTTATTTCACAAATATCTCAAATGGCACGGAGAGCATCACTTCTTTTCCCCTAAGAGATGTCTGTGATGATATCTGTTGTAAGCGAAATGCAACCTACCCTCTGAGCACTGGTTTTCCCAGATAAGGGTAGAGGAACTGATTTGAATTTATTTCATTTTAGAATGCATTTATCTGACAGTTCTAACTCCTTATATATATTTATGATTGGCAGAAAGCAATTTTTATTTTTTATAATTTGGACAGATAATCTCGATGTTCACTTTTAAGCTTTTTTTTTTCTGTTTCTATCAATTTACATGTTGAGAGTTGTGGGAAATTAGGGGGGAGGTGAGACAATTATCTAATGACAATAGACACCGAGATTCATAAAGTTTAAGCTTTATCTTTAAAGTTAAAACACAAATTGTCAACAGCACGTGTCAAAATACACAAAATAAATGTCCCTAAATCAAACTTTAATAAGTTCTCAAGCAGCATTTTTCTTATTTTGACTATCTGTACATTTTTATGATCATCAATGGAAATATTTTTTCATCAGTTTGCGTATGGGGAAATGGATATTAACTGACATGTACCGATAAAAATCAGCTCCTTCCAAGCCTACCTATATTGTATGGTTAATGGTTTGGGATCTTAATTACATTTTTAATTCAATTTATATTTTTAAAATTATGCCACTTTAAATTTATGGCCATTTTTTAAATTATGGACATTTTTAAATTATGGCCATATATATTTTTTAAATTATGGCCATTTATTTTAGGTCTTCAGATGTTTTGGCCCAATGCTCTCTCCAACCATGCATTCGGTCTCATGGGAGTTACCTCCCAATTCTTCTATCAAGGGTATGCTTTGCCTCCCTCCTTCTCCAGTGAAACTGGCAGTTATTTATTTATTTTTGGTGGCCACCAAATGCCGGGGAAGCATCCAAACACCAATCATCAGCATGATCCTCAGGTGCGATGGGACCATGGTTTCTCTATGAGCTCCCTCTAGGATCTCTCCATGGTAGTTCCCCTAACAGAAGGGGATGGCATGTACTTTGTCAGCACTGAATTGCATCAGGCTGGGACTGGTGGGGAACAATGCTGTGGTGAGCTGCAGAGAGGGTGGGAGGAATTTGGAGAGTATGCCTCATGACCCTGGGCCGAATCTACAAATTAGTGCTCCCACATGCTCCCCTTCAGTGGGAGGGACTATCTGAGCACTAGTATTTTTGGAATAACAGTCTTTAAAAAAAAAACTACGTGCTGTTCCTCCTCAGGTTGTACCAACTCTAAACACCAGACAGGTTGAAAGGTAACTTACACACATCAGTGCCAGACATTTGAATCTCTCTGAAACAGTGTAATACAAAATCCTACAGTCCAAGAATAACCCCACAGTACACACTGGTGCTGTATGGGATTTTTAAAGGCACATATGCACCAAAAATATACTATGATTATAACACACGATAAAACGGTCTTTTCTCTACAGCATATACACATGCTTGGTTTTCAGTAACTGTAAAAACCTTTCACACTGTTCTGCCAGCACAATGGAGTCTCAGAGAGAGTGAAACTAGTCCCCTCATGAGAATACCCTCTGCACACAGGGCCTCCCTGATTGGTGTAGGGCTGGCAGTAAGGGTTCTACGCTGGCTGCTGGGGTAGGCCGAAGGTAGGGGTATGGCCAGACTGCACTGCAATAGGACTATTCTTGGCCATGGGCTGCTTTAGCTTATACCATGGACCAGGCAAGCTCTGCATTGCCCCATAATATGGAGAATACAAAGGCGGCTTTAAGCTATCCCTGTTCCACCTCACCCAACCCTGCACCATGCTCACGGATGGATTAACTAGGAATCTGGTCCTTAGAATCTCGTGTGTGAGATGCCACAGTACCGTAATACATTTCTTTGCGTGATGCCAGATTTTAAGCACAATATCCTAACTTCAGTTACTCTATCAACATGAAACCGATAAACTAACTTTTCCATTCATATTGTCTTCAGTGAGAAAATCTGTTCTCTGTTTCCAGACAAGAGTACATTAACATTATGGGTGAAGTTAGAAGAATGGTTACACACAAAGATGATAGGCCAAGTATACATTCACTTCCTAACTTAACATGCACACAGAAGGTTCAAAATCAGGAGCAAGGACATAAAGTAATATCTAAATTTCAAGATCTCCATTAAGGCCCAAGAAAGCAAAAATAAATAAATAACTAAATAAAACCCTGCCACTGACTATAATAAACATTTTCAGAAGAGATGTTATAGACGTGGACCTCATAAATAGGCCATATATTGGTAAAGAGGAGGCATAAATGAAGGTTAATCACCAACCATGCTTAGAATGAACCCTCACTATTTCTGACTGCTGTTAGCCTTGATGTGACCTTAATCTAGGAAGGATTTCAATGGCAAACACAAGTATTCTGGCCAGGTTTTTTAAAAACATCTATACGGTGCTTCTATCAGTCAGTTGAGAGAGCAGTTAAATCGACCTAAACTGAGCTCTGAACCCATAATCAGGTAAAGACCGTGGGCTCCTTAATATGCTATTTTGGAACAAAAGAGTGAGATTTCACATGCACTTCCTCACACTATCCAAAAAAAAAAAAAGAGAGAGAGAGTGGTGGCATTGAATTAAACATTAACTCTTAAAATAAATAAGTTAATGTATGTTAATAATTATGTTATCTTAGTAAAGTGCATTAAAATTCTCTAGTAGTCATACTTGAAGGCTGTACTGATGGACTATATTTATGATAGATAACATAACTCCTATTCTGAATTACCAGCAGCAAAGGTTTTATAAATCACCATGGGTTTTTTTTTTTTTTTTACACACCAAAAAGAATTCTAAGACAATCTAGACTAGCGTGAGTAATTAATGGTGTGATGCCATAAAAAGGATCAAGAACAGTATGTCTGTGTGTTGGTCTCCTATCTGTAAACCAAACAGCAAAACAGGAAAATCCCAGCTTGAAACATTAAATCGCCTCTCTGTCTTGTTTCCTAAACTCTCTGTCATTTGGCCCCGTGACATTTTTAAATATTTATCACAATCTAAATGATCTGAGTGCCCAGCACAATCTGCACAAGATAAACATTACTTTCTCTCTCTCAGTTATGACTTCATCTCCTTCTGCCTCCCCATGATGTGTTTATAATTACTGTTTTTATCTTTTTTTTTCATCAGAACAAAACTAATTAGGGCCTTGATACTTCAAAGATTTATGCGTGCACTTAACTTTACGCACAAGTCATCCTACTGAGATGAGGTCTGGGGTCTATATCTGATGCTTCAAGCATGGCATTTTTATATTAACTCCATAATGCTGAGAGCTAAGAGTCCATGGCACCTCTGACCCCAGCACAATAGCAGTTGCCAAATGTTGCATTAGAAAGTCTTTTTGAAATTAAAATCTAAGTTTGTAGCTGATTTCTGATATTTTAAGTCTCAGTCTGGCTTCTTCCAGACATAAAGGAAAATATGGCCATGTGAAGTATCCTCTTGGGATTGAGTAGTTTGAGATGCATCTTGCTATCTGTACCTTTATCCTCGCACAGCTCTATTCCTTCTTCTGATGGTGGGCTGGGTACAGCTGTATGTTTTGCCTCATCTGTGCAAATGGAGGAAGCGAAAGAGAAATAGTGGTTATTTATTAGATAGTAGGATGGGTGGACTGGTACACCTAATGCATCCAGGGGCCTTTGCGGCTAGAAGACAAGTCTGAGGAGTCAGTACATTTCGGTTCTATTTCCTTCTTTGTCATTGGCCTGTTCCTGTTCCCATCAATGGCCATGATAAACTTCAGTGGTGCTGGATTAAGCCCTAAATCTCCACTCTGCTTCCCTCCCTGTAAGACATGGATAATAAGAATACCTATCCACCTCATGCGTGGGTTGTGCTGCAAGATACTCACTTTGCAAGCATTGCAGGGTCTTGATCTTGCAAGCTCTCTGGACCCAGTCCAGGGAGCATTTAATCCTTTTATATTGAGAAGAATATTTAAACCTGTACTTTAAGCATATGTTTGATTCCATTGACTTCAATGGGACTTAAAACATATGCTTAAGTGCTTTCCTGAATTGGGGCCTAAGAGCTTTGGTAGCACCTTGAGGGATCAAGATCTAAATTTTGCAAAATATTAATACTATTTTAATAAGAATCTGGTTACAGGATTCACATGCAAACACGTGGACAATGAAATGTATTGACCACTAGAGCAGAGTGAAATTTTGTCATTCATAGTGGCAGTTCAAATTTGTTTATAATAACAACGAATAGTAATTGGGTGAGGGAACAAGAGTAAGAATGACTCAATATCCTGGTGGTCAGGGCACTTATCTATGATTTGGGGGACCCAAGTTCATATCCCTGCTCCACTGACCAATTATTTATGAAAAGTGGAACAGCTTCATGAGGAGAGACTGGCAAAGACCAAAACTGAAAGCGCTATGTCACTTTGTAGCCTTTAGCTCAGCAGTTAGGGCACTCACACGGGAGGGAGGAGACCCAGGTACAATTCAATAGCCCAGTAGCTAGGACAGTCTTCTGCAACACAGGAGACCTAAGTTCAATGTGGGAATTGAACCTGAGTTTCCTAGCTGTTGTGCTAAAGGCTAGAAACGGATGTAGTGCTTTTTAAGATTATTAACTCAGATGTTTAGTGATGATAGTTTAGATTCTTTTGGAATTGTAAAAGTAATACATTTGTGATGTGTTTGTTATTATCCCCTGAAAGATCTCCCTTTTGGTTTACAAAAAGGAACAGAAATGTGCACACTTGAAAAGCAGTGAAAAGGTTGCTCCTTATAAACTTCCTAATAATAAGCATGTTCTTCATAATGATTAGAATTTTTTGTGTGTGCAACTGACTATATTTTCTACATTTCGCCAACCATTTCAGCAATTGTGCATGAAAATAAGGTAATTTCACATGCGTATTGCCAAGTAAACAATGGACAGAAATAGAAGTGGTCTTAAAAGTTCCATGCATTATTTTGCCCCACCGAATAATGCTGAATCCACCAATAACCCTACGAGTTGAGAGTTTAGTTATGATACACTGAGTACCAATATTATAAATGATAGTAAAAGAATGAACATCATGTTTCTGATAAACTGAGTATAACAGTTTGTAACAGTGACACGTCATAATGGCACTTCTGAAAGAAACAACACACTTTTAGACAGCCAAGCAAGCTAAGTAATAGTTTTAAAAGGTAAGTATTTTCACAGTTGCTTCCCATGGGAAAGATGAAATGCAACTCACTGCAACTTAGTTGTTTCATGAGTTAATAAACACAGGAAATATGCATTTAATCAGAAGATATAGCTAAAATATTTGAATGTCTAGTGGGCCACTCAGGGTATTTTTAGAAGGTAATTTATCTAGGTTGAGCAGAAACCTCTGGAGTTTGGACTGCTTTGAACTACAAGCAAAGCACTATTTTGTAAAGTTAAAAGACAAATACTGAACTAATGGTTCATCAGGCAAAGGTTATGCAGAATTTTCAAAGCAGCTACAGGCTGGTACTGCAACTCGCTACTACACAAAAGACCCAAATTCAGTGATCTCATGACTCTTGCCCTTTGGCTGCTTAAGTCTATGAGCACTGCAGAGGTGAAGCTGTTAAATGTAGGAAAGGAAGCGTGGTTGGTGACTGGCTTTGTTCTAACTCTCTTGCATGATACTGTAGTCTGCTTACCCTGGTGGGATAAAAGGAGAGTCCAGAGCTTAGGGGGCTGGATCCAAGGCCCATTGAAGTCAATGGGAGTCCTTCCACTGCCTTCAATAGGCTCTGGATCAGGCCCTTGAAGAACATGAGTTAGTGCCTGTGTGTTTTTGTTGTGGTAAGATTAAAGAAAGTAAGAACAGGGAGGAGAGGTAAGTGGATGAAACCTGCTAAATTCCGAGCATCCAAGAATGGCCTCAGTTTAACAGAGAACGGAATAAAACTAGAGTAGAATGCAGAGGAGAACAGGGAAAGGCTTTCATACACAGTGTTTCCTCTACAGGGTGGAGTAAAGGGGGGAAAGAAGTTCATCGCAACACAAATTTCTCTCTTCACAAGGAGCCACAAGGCAGTCAACAGACCAGATGACTCAGTAACGTAGGCAGGCTACCTTGCGGCCTCACTCTGCTGCATTTACTGACTGGCCCTCTCCATCTTCTAGGTAATAATAAAAGTTTTCGGAGCTGATTGAAAAGTTCTAAGTAGAAAAGTTTCATGCTACCCGAATTCAGTATGTGTAGGCAACACACTGTTCCAGTATACTATTTAGATGGTACCAATCAGACATAGCACAACATTAAAAAAAAATAAGAAAAACACTTTACTGTGTAGCAGAGTGTTGGAAATCCAAAGGAATAAGGGTATTTATAGTGGTTTTGATGATCACTTCAGTTATTTTGAAAACTGCTCAATTCTGGTTGTCATTTCTGTTTGCTGGATACATTTGGAACAGAGTACCCTTTTATTTTAAAATATCCAATTCATAACTTGTAACATACATTTATAAACACACCATGTGCAAATCTAGTACTTTATGAACTCTGACATTTACTTGCAGGTTTTGATTTTCACATGTAGGCTCTTTCTGTTTGGATGTAAATCTTAATAATCCAATTTTCTGGGATCAGCAGAGAAATTACTGGAAAAAAATAGCTATTACAATCTAAAAGTACCATTAAAACCTTGAGAGACCAGTTTTAGATCTCTCCCTCTTCTCCCCAAACTTATTTTTTTTTCATTATTCTTTCTTATAGAGTGCTACACTGATGTAAACATGCATGGAAAATTATTTTTTCTACTTAGCGGATTAGCGAGATATATTCCAATTTAAAGAGGGAATGTGGAGCTAGTAACTTAACAGGAAAGTCTGCATTCCTGCACTGCAACAGATTCATTCATAATGAATGGAGCTGTGGTCTCCAACGGGAGAACTGCACAAGCCCTGGGTTAATCTGGTGAAAACGTACAAACATTTTCAGTCAATAGCATTGACTAAGGTTATTGTTCACCAAGGTGGATAAAGCCTGGGAGAATGCTTTAAAGAGCTCAGCACAAACCTGCTTCTTGGCTCTGGCCCTCAGTTTCTTCATTACTTTGCGTCTCTTCTCTGCTATTATCATCTATCAAGAAAACCACACAAAAATTATTTATGAAGTATCTTTTTATTGGTAACAAGCAGCACTGAAATTAATTGTAACCAATGTAGCATAAACTGTTAATTTATGACAGAGCCCTGTGA
This sequence comes from Chrysemys picta bellii, assembly GCF_011386835.1. NCBI lineage: Eukaryota > Metazoa > Chordata > Testudines > Emydidae > Chrysemys > Chrysemys picta. The sequence continues at coordinate 195,927,218 of NC_088793.1, forward strand.
TAAAGCAGGGAGAGATGTATAGGTAGGGGGAAACTGAAAAATTACGAACATAAATAGTTGCATTTAGGGTTTTCAAACTGTCTGGCAGATTAAAGGTTTTATAGCAAAAGGCAGAATTATTTCATAACCCTGGAAACATCTACATATTCCACAAAGTTGTTTTTGCTTATGGAACATCTACAGTGGATGTGTTTATTGGTTGATTGTGTTTTACTTGTTCTGTGAAAAGATTATTTTTTCCAGTCACATTTATATAAGAACTTTGAAGTACCCAAATCTTACACTTGAACAACCTATTTTAATCAGTGCTATGGCAGGGTGACTGTAGCTTTAATCAGTACTACGCAGGGTGACCGTAGCAGGGAGAGACGTGTCAGAATTTTACTTTCAAATGTAAAGCCTTGAAGAGACTGAATGTAGAGATATCGAAGATACCGAGGCTACATTAAAAAATGTACAACAAATGATTAAAAGGAATCAAAGAGGAAAAAACAAAAGGAAGAATGAAAGGATTTATTGCTCATTTAGACATTTTTGCATTCATATTCTCCTTCTCCCCCTCCCAGCTCCTTACTGAAGACAGGTGCCAAACAATGAATTACCACAGGGAAAGGTATACAACAGGGAGAGGCCAGGGACAGCGCACCAAGCTCTCAGCCTTATGAGTGAACTGATTAGGAAAGAACCAGGCAGTCTGTATTTTCAAACACAGAGAACCCTATTTTAGAATTGTAATAATCATAAAGATTGCAAGTATCAGGGGGTAGCCATGTTAGTCTGTATCCACAAAAACAACAAGGAGTCCGGTGACACCTTAAAGAGTAACAGATTTATTTAGGCATCAGCTTTTGTAGGTAAAAAACTCCACTTCTTCAGATGCAAGGAGTGAAAGTTACAGATGCAGGCATTATATAATGACACATGAAGAGAAGGGAGTACCTCACAAGTGGAGAACCAGTGTTGACAGGGCCAATTCAATCAGGGTGCAGTGTAACATACTGCATCAGATGTCGCTAGAGTGGTTATTCTGACAGAGTCAACAGTTAGTTATCACATTTAATTAGGAATTCTAGAAACCGGTTTGTGAGTGTATAAATAAATAGCAAAGTAATTAATTTCCAGATTGTGGAAAAGGCCTCATAATGATAAACATGAATCCTGCTGTCTCATCCTGCTGTGATCATTTCTCCTACTTGATTTTCACTTTTATAACTTATATACCCTATTGCTTTAGCACTTCCCATCTTGGGCACCTTACTTTCTCTTAACACATGGGGCCATCTGCTGCAGAGAACAATGGTAGCAGAAATGCATCTTGATTGATGGAATTAAAAACAAAAAACCCTAAAGAGAATGTATTTTTCATAAGTAAATACCATGCAACTTATAATAGCACACTTGATTTAGCTACCATCCATTCAGACATTTTGTTTTCCTAGTCCTTTGGCAGGTATTACATTTTAGAATCCAGTAGGTGGAACTAGTGTAGAAGTATTTTCTTTCTAAGCCATAACTCATAGAGTTACATTCTTAGCCGATCAGATTAATGTGTGTTTTATACAGTTTCTGAGACATTTGGAGCCACAGTTTCAATGGGTGTAAATCGATGTAGCTGCACTGACCTCCGTGGAACTACACTGATTTATATCAGCTGAGAAGCTAACCCATTAGTTGTTTTGTAACTTTTCGTACTGATGTTAACTGGTCTAAATGGACAGCTAGTTCGCTAGTGGCCTTCATCCTGTAAAAGTTCTTAGTCCACTGGTGGGCTTCAGCCTGTAAAATCACATTACATGGATGACCAGAAGTACTTGATAACACCAGCATTTTATTTATCATCCAGCTACAAAATGGGGAGCAGACACAAAATAGAAAGTTAACCACACTAGAATTGAAACTTTTTTTAAAATATGGATTTTGGACTTTGCAGCAAACAGCTAATACGTTTGGGGAGAATCCTTTGCTTAGCGTAAGAGAGAGTTTTCAAGGTGATAAAGTTGTTTAGTTCAGGCGCTGTGGCATGAGACCATATAGTCAAGGTTTGTGGTAAAACAATATTGAAATGGTCACTAGTAAACTCTGAGCAAGAGCACTGCATAGCTCAAAGCTTGTCTCTTTCACCAACAGAAGTTAGTCCAATAAAAAATATTACCTCACATATTTAATCTCTCTGGAACCAACACAGCAACAACAACACTGCAGCCAGTAAAATCTGTACAATTAACATTTGCAGGTAATTACCAGTAATGTCTACGTGAGAATATTGGAGTACTACTAACTAAGCAAAGAACAAAACCGTCAATGATTTCAATTGTGACTGTTCGTTTCCTAAATGTGTACTGCATCATGCTTAGTTTTACACAGTACTTTACATTCAGAAAAAGCAGGTCAGGCTGTAATGGTAACCGCTGTGATATTTATTACTGAAAACTATTCCAGTAACTAAATTACTGATGAACGGACAACACTTAATTTGTTTCTACATTCAGTAAAAGCAAGTCAAGTACCAATATGGATATTATTCATTTTGCTAAAATCAGATTTTTTTTAATCTTATTTGTTTCCATGTTATTCAGTTTCTTATGAATTCAAATTCTGAGTAAATTCATATTAAAAAGGACAGTTTTAAAATAACCTCAGCCTGACTCGTCAGTATGTTCCTCCAGTTTTAAACTGGTGTAACTCTAGTTGATTTCACTGGAGATATACTGGCTTAAAACTGGAGTAAAGTAGACATGAATAAGGCCCTAAACATTAAATTCTTACTGAATTCAAAGAAAATCAGAAATGTAAGTGAAACTCCGATTTTGTATTCTTTTTTCATGCCAGAAAAATGCAAGAGATTTTAAATAAAGGCTTTATTTCTTGCATTCCCCTCTTCAAGCAAACTCTCTGGATCATGTATCTATCTATAGAATGCAAATTCATCTTACACACAAGGAGCAGTATTCTTAAAGGACGTGTTGTGCCTTCAATGGAGTGGGGCATGTATTTGCTTTAACAAAAGTGGGAGGGTGGAAAAATTAAAATCCTTTCCCTTGACAGTTGAATGAAAAGTTAGTAATCAAGGGCTTGTCTCATAGACTCATAGACTCATAGACTTTAAGGTCAGAAGGGACCATTATGATCATCTGGTCTGACCCCCTGCATGCTGCAGGCCATAAAACCGTCCCTACCCCTTCCCTGGACTCTGCTGCTGAAGTCCCCAATCCTGTTATTAGTGACTTCAATCGGCAGAGACCCTCCTGTTAGAGATCCCTGCCCCATGCTGCGGAGGAAGGCGAAAAACCTCCAGAGGCTCAGCCAATCTGCCCTGGAGGAAAATTCCTTCCCGACCCCAAATATGGCGATCAGTAAGACCCCGAGCATATAGGCAAGAGTCTCCATCCTGACCCCTTTTAGCCATTATGCTATTTACCTACCATTGCTTGGTTTTCCTTGACTACTATGTTTTACCATTAAATCATTCCCTCCATAAACTTATCTAACTTAATCTTAAAACCAGACAGGTCCCTCGCCCCCACCGTTTCCCTCGGAAGGCCGTTCCAATATTTCACCCCTCTGACGGTCAGAAACCTTCGTCTAATTTCAAGCCTGAACTTCCCCACGGCCAGTTTATATCCATTCGTTCTTGTATCCACGTTAGTACTAAGCTGGAATAATTCTTCTCCCTCCCTTGTATTAATCCCTCTAATATATTTAAAGATAGCAATCATATCCCCTCTCAGCCTTCGCTTTGTCAGACTAAACAACCCAAGCTCCTCTAGTCTCCTTTCATACACAAACATTTAGCTCCCAGCAAGCTGGGGTGTAACTCTACCGTGCACTAGCCTGTTGGGTACTAACTGTTCATGCAGCCTCTGCGGACATGCCCAACAGTTCCTTATCACACTTTGATCTACACTGCTTTGAAACGGGACTAGATCAATTTGCACTAAGGGATTTTAATGCGCATCAGCAGGATCCACATGGACACTTCGTGCATGGCAGGCTAGGCTGGGGTAGGCTCACACTCCAGCTTGCCACAAACTAAATGTTTGTGTAGACAATCTCCAAGAGTGAATACGTGTTTCTAAGCTAAATGACATACAGACTTGGAGGGCCAGATTCTCTCCTATGGCCAAGCTCTTTTTGACATGGAGAGAGTGAAGCATCAGGGAGCCTATTACAGTCTGCACTGACCCGAGCCCTGAGCCTTGATAATGCTTAGAGCATAATACATTCCAGGAAATATGGTTGTTTGACAATCTCATATGCTTGAGAAATTTGTCCTCCATCCTCATAACTGTCTCCCTTGGCTCTGTTGTCAGGTATCTCATAACAACTGCACGCCATTCTTCAACATCAGGAAGACCAAAAAAAAAAAAAAACCCTCAACAAAATCATAGTGTTCTGTAATTACCTAGAGCAAGATAATTATATGCCTAAACAAAAACTGAAACGGTGCACATAGAAACTTCTCTGAAGTCCTCTCTCTTACCCTGCTTTCAAATACAGTAAAAGATTAGGGCAAGATTTTCCAGTAATCTAAAAATAATAGAGCTTCATTGGTTGAATACCATCTGGTGTGGGTGACTTATTACTGTTTAATTTATAAATGTATTCCAAAACCTCATCTAGCAACACTTCCATCTGGGACAGTTTCTAGGATTCTTCACCTACAAAGAATGGCTCAGGTGTGGGAATCTCCCTCCCATCCACTGCAGTGAAGACCAATGCAGAGAATTAATTTAGCTTCTCCGCCATGGCCTTGTCTTCTTTGAGGGCTCCTTTAGCACCTCAATCGCCCAGTAGCCCCCACTAATTGTTTGGCAGGCTTCCTGTTTTTGAGGTACTTAAAAAATGTGTTGTTAGAATTTGCCTCTTCTACTAGTTATTCTTCAAAAGCTTTTTTGACCTACCTAATTATACTTTTACACTTGACCTGCCAGAGTTTATGCTCTTTTCAATTTTTAAAGGATGCCTTTCTGCCTCTAACCACCTCATTTATTCTCTTGTGGCATTTTTTGGTCCTCTTAATATTTTTTTAATTGGGAGGGGGATGCATTTCGTTTGTGCCTCTGTTATGATGGGTTTTTTAAAAGAGTTACCATGCAGCTTGCAGACTTTTTACTCTAGTGACTGTTCCTTTTAGTGTCAGCTTCCTCATTTTTGTGTAGTTCCCCTTCTTGAAGATAAAGGCTACTGTGATGGGCTTCTTTGGTACTTTCCTGCCCACAAGGATGGAAAATGCCAATTTGTTGAAACCAAAACTTCCCCCGAGAAATGTATGAATTATAAGTTAACTGTGCTATATTAACATGCAGTAAGGAATTTTTAAGCTATATCTACACTTATGGAGTACAGCCATTACACGTTGTTGATCATAGGTATTTGCTAGGTAAGGCATAAGTACAAGTTAAGAAAGTAAAGAAATGAGCCTACAGGCCTCAGACCTGTAGTACAACAACTTAACTAAACAAGGCCCCAAAACCTTAGCATATGTAGTTAACCAGGAGTAACCATAGATGATAAGCCATCACAAGATAGAATGCTGTAATGACTTAACTGCTGTCAGGGAACCACAAGATGCTAGTTTATAGAAGCTTGGGATATTTTAAGTTTAAAACATCATCAGATGTCTGATCACAAGCGTGCCACGGTAACTAATTGACATATATGCTAATAAGCTTGGGGTAAAAGGCCTAGTAACCTGTGGGAGAAGGGCACCCCAAAGTTAGATGGGTGAGGAAATATAAATAAGGAAAAGGGGATGAAACCCCTACTGGGTATGCGTTCGGCGTAGTGGCATCAGTATAACATATTATAAAATTTGTAGCCCGGCCTGTGTGCCTTGGGAGATGTAACTCTTGGGAGATGCCAGGATGATGACCACTGGGGGTGGTGGTGATGATTGTAAAGATGATGAAGAGCATGACTAACACTATGGGTCCTTTAGCAAGGTATGGCGTGAGTATATGGGCTCAGATGCACTTTCTGTTTTAGCTCTTTCTCTCTTACTGGTTTGATGTGTTTGTAACTTTGCTAACTGTGTTAATAAAACTATTACAAATACAGAAGGTTTTTTCCTAAGTGGGGGTGTTGCAACTGTGCATGTCAGGGTTCCCAACTAAACTTTAATTTTAAAAATATTGAGCCTGCTCTTGGACAAGAACCTACCGAACCTCTGAGTGTTAATTGGGAATTCTTAAGTAATCAACATAATCAATACACAATCAATAGATCAGGCAGCAGGCTGCATCTATGCTTGTCGCTTTGGTGTGTAGCTACAGGTGCAGTGAAAAGCTCCAGCCATGGGGAAAGTGTCCAAGAATTCCCTGCTGCTGGAGCCTTTCACTATGGCAGAGTCTGACAGGGCATCTGCCCCGAACTGACCCTGATAGGGTTAAAATCCAGCCTGGAGGGCTGCAAGGAAACAGCCAATTAGGACAGCGGCTGCAGCCAGTTAGGGCAGCGGCTGGACCAGCCAATCAGGGCCAAGTCGGACCATATAAAAGGAAGCTGCAGACCAGAGCAAGTCAGTCTGCTGTAGGAAGCCCAAGCAAGGGGACTGGTCTCCTAGAGGGCTGCAGCAGAACTAGCACCATGAACAGGGCCGCTAAGACTTGCAGGCCTGAGGCCCTGGGAAGAGAGTGAAGGAGCCAGAGGCAGGAGCCGAAGGTGCTGGTGCTGAGTGGAAGTGGCCCAGGGGATTGAGATAGATAGCTGGAGAAAGAAAGGAGGGGCAGCGGGAAGCTGTTGTTTGATGACACCATTAATGATAAATATATATATTTTCTTTGGATGCCCTCTGAGATAGCTGCCATCCTTCTCTTTCCATTACAGCAGCAGTTGGCAACTGTATTTCCTTTAGGTGACAACTGTCCTCAGAATATCTACTTTTCCATTATGCTAGTAATTGAGTAGCAATCTGTCACTCAATCCAAAGATGACAGGAAGAGTGGAATGTGACATTTTGTGTTATTTTAGGCCAGTAAATGTAAATGGTTTTGAGCCACATCAAAAGACAAATGGGAACATCTGTTTCTTTTCCCACAGAATGGCAGACAGTCAAAAACATAGGAGTACATGACTTACAGTAGCATAATATGGACAATAAGCACATCAGCCTCTAAAGTATAGACTTTTGGCAATCTATTTTTGCTTTCTCTTGCCAAACTGGCTACTGACTGATAGGCGCTACTCGCGTCTCATTTGTTTCTTTGATGACAGTAAGGAAATTCCAAAGAGGATACACACCTTCATTTAATATCTAGTAGTAAGCAGATTAGCCAATGGTTAATAAGCAGGAAAAGAAAGGAACAATAGCAAACTAAAACGAGAAGATATGAAAATCTGCAAGGGTTTGCCCACTTTGTGCTAGAGAGAGGTATTTAGTATGCAGGGTCATATGCCAGCTGTAATAGCATCCCCAAAACGAAGCAGCAGATACAATAATAAGCAGAAAGTCATATGAGAGAGGGATGAAACAAGAACTCTAAGAAAAACCAGGAGATAATCTCACAACTGGAGCATGAGAGAGATTTTAGCATTTTCCATTTTCTCTGTAATTGCTCTCTGGAGAACGGATTGCTAAACCATTGACTGTTCTAGTTCAAACAGGAATTAATTCAGGGAAGTCCTCTGGTCTGTGTTATGTTGGAGGTCAGACTAGATGATCACAATGGTCCATTCTGACTTCAAAAATCTATGAATCTAATTGGGGGGGGGGGGTGTCAGATTCTAACCATAAAACATCAGCAAAGAGCTGGAACATTTTTTCCAGGGAAATACAAAATATTAAAGAGCCCAAACTGTACCACATTTTTGAGTCAAAGAGCTAAATTCTGGTTAACCAGTGAAACTGGCATTAACTCCACCCTCCAAATAGAACAATAAATGCCCTGCAAAAGCAGCATTTATACTGCACGTATTTTGGCAGCAAACAGCCTGAGAAATGCTTGTTCTACACAATCTGTTCCTTCTTCGGGCTGGTCTTCACCAAGGGGAAATTGATGCTGCTGCAATCGATGCAGCAGGGGCCGATTTAGTGGGTCTAACGAAGACCCACTAAATCGACTGCAGAGCGCTCTCCGGTTGACTCTGGTACTCCAGCTCCCCGAGAAGATTAATGTAAGTCGATCAGAGAGCGCCTTCTGTTGATGCAGCTCAGTGAAGACACCAGGGTAAGTCGACCTAAGCTATGACCTGAATAACGTAGCATAACTTAGGTCGACTTACCCTGCTAGTGAAGACAAGCCCTCGGAGTAGAAATAGAGTTGACGCCATTGCAATCCTTTGGGAAGTTGTTCCAGTGGTTAATCACCCTTACTGTTAAATGGCTCATGAAGGGCCGCTGACGCAGGGTCATATCTTGCTTGTAATAGTCACATAGTCCAAGTGGACCAAATCTATGAGCTCTGGGTCACACTATATGATGCCCCTCTATGACTCCTGTCATGGAAGCCCTGGACGTGCTCTCTCTCTGGGTTTCCAGCCAGAAATGGCATGGCTGTCTTCTAATCAGCGCTCTGGTAGTAAGTGGCCCTCGTTTGGTTGGAGATGTATATGCAAGGTAACCCAGGATTTGCTCCATAATGGAAAAACAGGATTATTAACCTTTTTAACAGAAAATAAAATTAATAATAATAATAATATAAAGGTCCACCTGGGATAATGAAGGGGAATAAACTCAAGGGTAAACTAAAAACATAGTCCCCAGTCCTGCAATCACTTATACCTATACTTAATTCCCTATTGACCTCAGTGGGATGGGGCTATTTACATGCAACAAGGTATGCATAAATGTTTGGATCAAAATCAGCACCTCAGATAGCATTTCATTTCACAGTATCCCAGTGGCAAAAAGATATCAAAATTACAACAAAAACCACACACACACAAACCCCATTATTCCAAAGCTATAAACACATTAAAATGAAATCATTAGGGTGGTGGCCTAAGGTTACTGAACATTTTCAATCTGCATTTTAATTTCTTTAATTAAATTATGATTTAGGTCAATTTTAATCACCACTGGTGTATAACCCTATGGGGTAAACTTTAACAGGGGTTAGGAAAGAATTAGCTCCAGTTACTGTGTAATGCAGTTATGAGACGTATTCCCTGCTTGCTGTTCTAACAATTTACCTCAGTGCAGAGCTAGAATTTAACATGCTGCTATCAGCTTGCCATGCCTGCTAAGTGCTGGCTAGGAGCGCCTTGTTACTTTTTCATTTGCCTGTAGCATTTTAGTCAGCAAATGTAAGGTTCTGTGGGGAAGGAGAAAATAGTGTAGTGCAGGAGGGTTATCTCAAAGGTAAAAATAGCAATTATAATGTAATGTACTTTATATATTCAAAGCACTAAGAAAACATTAAGGGACTGAGGGAAGGCCACTGAAGTGATTGGGAGGTTTCCCATTGACTTCAATAGGTTTTGGATCAGGCCTTAAGTAACTGAGCCCCACAATAGCCTTGTGAGATAACTAAGGGTTAGATCTGGTAGGACGGTTCACTAGACAAGGCAGAAGGTTGGTACTCAGGAGATGTGATTTGTGAGGTCTATTCTTAGGGTGACCATATTTCCCTATGCTGAATACAGGACACCTGGTAAAATTACTTGTATGCAAGTGAGTTCAATGGCAATCGATCAGAACTATGCAGTACAAACGTTCAAATTAACATCAAGTTGACTAAGCCCCTGTTAAAAAGAAATACTGCATAGTTGGATTCTTTTTATTTATCTTCTTATCTTTAAGGCTTTAGGGTTCACATGGGGAGAGGTGACACACATACTCCCTTTGTACCTCACGTTTTCCTAAGCTGGATGATGGAAATAATAATACAGACCTTTGTCAAAGCACTTAAAATCTAAAATAGTGCCGTGAACGTGTTATTATTGTCATCTCAATTTCACAAATAGAGAAACTAAGCAAAAAAAAAAAAGTTCAAGTGACTTGATCAAGAGCAAACAGCAAAGCAATGGCAGAGTTGGAAATAGCAATCTTGATTCTGAACACTGCGCCCATTTTTTGAGGTAATGCTGCCTCTGATTGATTGGTTGATGGGTAGGCAGATATAATTCAATTCAGAAACAGTCAGGATTGTTTCTTCAGGATCAGTGGTTTTGTGTCTACTGTATTGATTGATCTATTAATTGTGTGTATGTAATACAATGTATTTGAGGATGAAGTAGTTAATACATTGTTAACAACATCCTGCTAATAAGCAGAACACAGCGTGTGTGGTTTTTTCCTCAGAACCACAGGCAAATAAAGCCTCCAGTGACATATTATGATTGCTCACAGACAGCGTATGCAATTATGTGGGTGCAGAGGTGTAACAGGAAGAAGAGAAGGTCAGAGAAAGCAATGTATGAGATTAGATATGTTGAAAACAAAATAACCTGCTTAATTAAACACACACATACACACACACACACACACAGAGCTGGACCTTGTTCACTAAATGTACATATTACTAATTTGTTGTGTTAAAATTTCATAAGCAGTGGGGCCAGTGCTGCCACTCTGTACTGCCCTGAGTTTGAATAATCAGAGTGGTTTATTGTTATTCACATAATGGATAGAAATGGGAAATTATTTCCTTGACAGATGAGTACTGGAGGTAACTTGGCATGTCACTGTATATAATTTTTTTCTGACAACATTACATGAGTACTTTGCAACGTATACTATCTCAATAGTGGGAAAATCTACTGAAAAATTATTCATAGTGAAAACAGCACTCTCAGGTGTTTACCTGATAACAGGTGTATATAAAATTGTATAAAAAACCCAAGAGGATTCTCAGAGAGACATAGGAGGAATGATCAGGCCTAGCAACATAGATTAAAATGGGATGCATTTTCAAAGCTGTATTACGCTTTACATTGTAACACTGTGGGATGCGGCAATTTAATGAAATACTAGCAGCCACCGAAACACAATAAAGAATCTTTCAAGAAGTGTTCATTTTAGAAGTAGAAAAAAAAGACTGTCAATATTTTTTGCCAGCCAAATGGAAACAGATCATCTGATTTCCTTAGTGCTGTAATCAGTCAAGACAGATGGCAGACTTCAAATTAAAAATGAAGTAACAAGCCCTCAATCAAAGTAGAAAGGGGTTCACAGCATCCCTTTAAACATAACTATTCTACATTAAGGAGAAACGTTTCGAGGTCCCTTCCAGTCCTATGATTCTCTGATTTTCTGCTTTGTATCCCCAAAATAACTTCTTCTATGGTATCTTTTCTTAGTTTAAAATATTCTTTTTGAGGATGCATGCAACACACTGCATTTAACATTTTTAATATATCATGACTGTAGTTCAGGTTTATAGCTGAACACCACTGTCCTGTGGGATATGACAGAGATACAATTACCACTTTTCTACTCAAAGGGCAAAACAATTATTCTCTATACATTTTCAGGACACCCTGAAACTTAGTCAGAAGGGGAATGTGAGATACTAGTTAACATTGGGTCCAAATTTTAAGGAGGAGGAGATTGCCAACTGGGCATAGAATTGGAAGACATTTAAGGATGTGTTTAACAGAGTTAATGATTACCCATGTCTCTCTGCTGGAGAATGGTAAACACCAATAGTTGCTAGATGGACTTTAAGGCCAAGATTCAGCAAAGCCCTTAAGCCTCCATTACTTCCAGGGACTTAAGCATGTTCTGTTGTACAGGGATGGGATTACTCACATCTTTAAAGTTAAGCATGTGCTTGAGTGCTTTGCTGAGTCAGGGACCAGGAGAGGAAAAATAAATCAGACTTCATCTCTAACCAGATACAATTCTACCAGACACTAGGAATAAAACACATGTGAGTTAACTGAGAGAACACTGACTCTAGATGTGGGTGTAATAAATGTTTTCCTGATGGAGATAAAAGTTTTGTCTCTGGAAAAATCTCTTTTTCTAGAAAAAAATTATCTGTTTACCAGATCTCCTGAGCCAAAAGAGCTATCCAAATTAGATGCACTTCAACAATCAACTTCCTGTTCATGCAAAGCAAAAGAGAACACACAGGTGATGCATACACTTGGTTCTGTCTGAAGGAGGCAAGAACTTCCATCCATCAGTGAGCCTAGATCTCTGCCCACTTTTGAACAATATTTCAGACATATGATGTTAGACTTGAAAGCTAAGAGGTCTATAGCCAGATTACCTCATCAAGCAAAGGAACTCTCCTCAACCTAGTGTTTTTAATATGATTTGTGTACATCTTGACCCTTGTGACTTGGATCATCCATCAAACAGTTTTCCTTGTCAGCCAGGTAAAGAGAAAACAGAATTTATCCAAGATGCACAATTCCCACAGAGCCTCCTTACATGGGGGTCAGGCTTCAAATTATAGTCTCTTGATGCTAACAGTCTGCCCATCTATCAAACAGTATCTAACCTTTACTTTTTGGTAAAGATTATGGAAAAGGCTGCAGCAGGACAACTCTCAGAGCTCCTGTATGCCTTCAAATCCTCTGTGCAATCAGGATTCTGACCTGGGTAAGGCACCAAGATGGCTCTTCTTGCATGGGTTAATTATCTACTCCTGGTAATGGAGAAAGATCAGGTGTCCATGATGATACTGATAGATCTATCAGTTGCCTTTGATATTATGAGATCATGTTCATACATCTAAGGTCCTTGGCAGGAGTGAATGAGGCTTCTCTTCAGTGGTTTGGTTCTGTTTTTGCCTAGAGATTCCCAATGGAACTGATGAGCAACAGCTCTTCCTCCTTGCCATACCAAAAGTCTCTATTATTTCATCCTTATTACTCAAAAGTGTCCATAAGTCCATTAGCTGAGCTAGAGAGGAGACACACGGAAGTTCTTGGTTTTGCTGTGTGGAAAAGAGTGATGGGAGTAACATGTGTTGATTCATGATAGGTCTGTTTCATTTGCTGTTATTTTACCTATGTATTTATTTTTGCATTGTGTTTTTAATGGAGGCAAAGCGTACCTATAGCTTTGGATAGGCATATCTTTAAGATTTAGTTAATTCCAAAAACATAAATAAAGCAAAAAGACTCACATGTCTTTGGGGGAATTTTGATTTTCATTATCTTGGTTGTCTACAATGTCACTTTAAAAATCTTACATTTATCAAGCCACCAAGATAGGAAATACCACTTTTTGTAGTGGCAAACTTGTTTTTCATACTTCAATTTTTTTTAGACTGCCAATCTCTGAGTGCGTTTGAGTGATGCTAAAGTAAAAATGACGACTGGCTGATTTTACCCCTCAGTGCAATTGTAAAATATATATATATATATATATATATACAATATAAACAGGACATTTGCAAATGCAATAGTTAAAATACTTCAGGGAGTTCAAGAGTAAAGAGTGCCCCATCTATTCCTGAACTCCCAAATAATGTTCTATCTACCCTACATTATAACACGTACACAATGCAATAAATGGCTGGTAGAAAAATCTGCTATGCAGTTCACACTTGCTTCTCTCTCAATGGTTCGAATATATAAAACAATACTTTTAGTAGCATAAAAAGAGAGACCATTAATACTTCAGAGGTTCAGTACATCCGATGAAGTGGGCTGTAGCCCACGAAAGCTTATGCTCAAATAAATTTGTTAGTCTCTAAGGTGCCACAAGTACTCCTGTTCTTTTTGTGGATATAGACTAACATGGTTGCTACTCTGAAACCAGTATAAAATTACTTTCATTAGCATGCCAAATGCATATTTTAGCTTACTAGAAAACAAACTCCCTACAAACAGCCATTGATTTGACATTCCTTCATTGCAGAGGGGGTAATGATACAGGAATCAGTTTTCCATGATCTTCTGGAGAGATTTTAGATGTACTGAAAAGGTACTACTACACTATCTCAAATCCGTGAAGCAGCTGGGCACGTTGTAGAAAAATATTACTGAGCTCAGTGGATCAGTATTACAGATTGCCATCTGGAGACATGCACTGAGGGTAGAGTCAGTAGGCTGTTAAAAGAGTAAACCTTGGCCTCGCTACATATTCCCACCTTTATTTTAAATGGGCACTATTAGTACAGGACAAAATCCTACAGAACTTGACATTTACATAGACTCTTCTTGTGGTTTCTATGGTTCGTTATTATTATTGGTGATGCCAGCTTGGGGGAAATAATATTTTCCCTCTAATGAGTGTGCAGTATATAAACAGAGCTATGCATATGCACAATCCTGGATCATGCCACGTATTCACAGCTTTGTTCATCTGCAAGCCTTGCCATAAGATTTCTTTTAATTAATTAGAAACAACATACTAGGTAGTAATTAGATCATTAGTTTATGGCTAAACTCTGTTCTCAGACAAATGTGTGCAAACCCTAGTTTCTTACATTGCAATGGCTCACAGGGTGTTACATTACAATCTGGCCACTTCGCAAGTTTGTAGGAATTCAGTATCAGGGGCCTAAACTATTTGACATCTCTTTTAAACTGAGGCAAAGGTAATTCTATAGAAACCGGATCCAGAGTCTCTCTCTCTCACTCTGCCCTTCCCCCTCTGTGGATGCTTTAATTACTTTTTTCCATCACAAGGACTCTTGAGTATAAATTTAGACTTTCAGCCCTTATGCATTACAACTTGATTTCTGCCTAAGGAAAAGAGAATTCCATCACCAAATAGATTAAATTTTGCAGCAGTGATTATGTGTTACAGGCCTCAATTCTGCATCAGCAAAATCCACGGAACAGCATCAAATTCAAGGAGCCCAGACATTCTACAGTTCCAGGGTAACGTAATCATTCTCCTGCCATGCTATTTACTTCACTCTTCCAATGCATTTATTTGTATTCCACAAAGTGAACTGTAGGTCATGAAGAAACATTGACAAGAATAGTAAAACTGGAAGGTCTCATCTGGTACAGCACAAAAGCAGTTAAAGGAATATTATCATCTCTCTTTCCAATGAAAGGGAAAAACAGGGGTTTACAACATCCAACTTTTTTCTTTATTTTTCTCTCTCATACAATGCTAAGTTCTAGTCACTTCCCAAGCAAAAATATACGGTAATATATATTATTGTTTATCCTCATTAGGGAAAATGACATCAGGCTTCAATTTTCTATGATCTTCCAAAGCGGTCAGCCTGTATCCAAATGGATGCATTTATTTTGCCATTGTGAAAGTTCTCTCCTCAAGACATGAAATTGCTACTGCATTTTTAGGTGGCCTCAGTGCATTATTATATGGTTAATGAGAAAGAAGGCCAGTTAGGAAAAGATTTCTTAGATCCCTCCACACCTCCAAGGTGATGACATCCATTGCTTTAAGTACTTGCCACTAACAACCATGTCAGGATGTCAATGACAGCATGTTACTGGCAGTTACTTAAAGTGAAGGATGTTATCATCTTTCTGGGCTTTATGATTCATGCTATACGCCCCAGCCAGGGTACTTTAGGAGCACTCCTCACAGCACTAAGTCAGAGTGATGAAGATCATGTAGTAATTGGGTTAGGTGGAGAGTGAAACATGTCATCTTGGGAACATTGGGCCAAAGGGATCCTGTGATAAGAAACTATCATGGAAATAAAGGATTAAGGCTCCCCATATTAATTATCTCATCATGAGGGCACTCAATAACAAGTAAACATTCTTCTGAGGAGCACATCCCAAAACCACATGAAAATCTACAATATGAAAATCAATTAGACTTAAAATCTTTGAATCTTTATGGCATGAAGGTCTTCAATGGGAAACTCTGTGAATGAGAGGTCAGTCCACCTAAAATTATTGCACTTTGATCCAATATTAGAATGGCATCACTTCAGCACCATAGATTCTGGTACCTCTGCGCACATGGACTACCTTCCCCCTATAGGCTTCAGTTCAGGAACACAATCCTTCTCAAGAAAGCACATAAGTATGTGCTTAGAGTTAAACTTTTTGTTAAGTGCTTCCCTGAATAGGGATGGACTTAAGCACTTACATAAGGGCTTTTCTGAAATGGGGCTTTATCTGCATGATTAATGTGTACATATATATACTAAATTCTCTTCCAGAAAGGAAAAGGAAATATTTTGGTAAACAGCGCACTTATCTGAACAGTGAACCCAACAGAACTGTGATGGGGTACACAAGCCCCACACTGGGATGGAAGGGGTTAAAGGACAGTACTGGGTCCAGATAACCCCACCCCTCCAACCCTGGAGAGCATGCTCCAACTGGAGACAGGGTTGAAAAGGGAGCAACACAGCTCAGAGGGCTGGAGAGGAGTACAGACCTACCCGGAAGGCGCTTGCCAAATGGGGCTAGAGACGCCTCCCTGAAGTACCAGGACTGAGCCCAGATGGGGCTGACTGACTGGTTTCCTCTTCCTCTCCCCCACCCCCATCTGGGATCAGAAGCAAAGAGAAGCCATGGTAGGAAGTGAGCCAGGGATGGTAACTCAGTGGGAACCCCGCTCCTCAGATCTAACGCTGCCAACCTTCCAAGGGACCAGGGTGTGGGCGGGCCTGGGATCCCTACCACTGCCCCATGATGGAGTGCATGCTAACCACTAGGCTTCCCAGTCCATCGAGGACCCTATTACAAGGACAATGTATATTACTTTTGGCATCATGAGTTACACAATGTTAGAGCATATCACAAGTACAGACAATCATAATTTCCCATATTACAGGAACAGTAACAAGTAGAGCACTACGTGAAAACAGCATTTTTAATTTTGAATCTACATTGACATAAAACACACCTGTATTAGAACTGCATTCCCATGACCTAGAGCCAAAATTATATTAGCAAGGGAAAAAACCACACACGCACAGCCAATATAGATGGTAGGGATATTTTAAAATGAAAGTACTGTATACTGCAGAATTTAAAAATGAAGATCAATGAATAAGAACTTTAATGCCACCTACCCTCATTATCATCCTTCAGGTTCTCTGATTTCTTTGCTTTGCACTTCATGGGAGATGGTGACTGGGCTTTTTGTTCCAATCCCTCTGCAAGCACAAAATATATTATTTCGGAGTAATATTATTTTATGAAATATTAATATGCAGGCGATTGTGACAATAAGTATATTTTATCTCAGCATTCCTTTCAACGCATTATGCCCACACTTGCATTTGGAAGATTCAGCACCGCCTAATATGCTGTATTAGGGGCCATAATGGGGGTGTGTGGGTTCAAACTGAACTTTGAGAGCTCAACCTTGAATAAAGCTCATATTTAAATGATTCATGCCTTCGCACTCTCACTGTCTTCAGATCTGTAACATTTAATAATATTTTAATGTGTAGCTGTTTTTAAGCAATGTGCATCATACTGTGTTATGGACTAGCAGAGGAATATGTTCAAGAAGAAGAATTTCTGTTAGCAGCCCAGTTTTGCATTCATTGCCAAAATCCACTAACAAAGGAATATTGACCTAAAAATTGGCAGTATGGATGTGAGGCAGAGGGAGAAGTTTGATACCAAGTTTGAAGTTAATGAAGAGAGCTTTCCTTCAAATAAGAAGGTTCAGAGTTGAAGAACTCTTCCAATTTTTTTCTTCCCACTTTTCCATAATACAACAGCAAGAAGGGAAGAGATTAAATTTGGTTTGCTGGACTCACTTATAGTCAGGGCCGACGAGAGCGGGGGGGGGGAAGCTGGTACAAATTACCGGGGCCCGGCTCCCCCTGCCACTCGTCTGCCCTGTTTAGCCGGTCCGCCCTTGCTGGGGGGCCCGAAAATTTTTTTTCCACCGGGGCCCGAACCCGTTCTCGGCGACCCTGCTTATAGTAGTTGAGAGCTAGTGGGCAGAGGACTTAAAATTAGTTGATTAAGCTTCAAAAATTGTGAAGACTTGGTATATTAACAGCTGAAGGTATGTCTAACTCTGGAATAAAAGACACATGGCACAGCTGTGACTGGCCTGGGTCAGCTGTCTTGGGCTTGGGGGACTCGGGCTCGCAGGGCTGTAAAATTGCTGTGTAGGACGTTTAGGCTCCAGCTGAATCCCGAATGTCTATACAGCCATTTTACAGCCCTGCAAGCCTGAATCAGCTGAGCTGGGCCATCCACACGGGTTTAATTGCTGTGTAGACGTATCCAGAATGGCTTGTCATGTCTGACGACCTTAAGGTAGTGCACCAAATGACTGCTGGAGACCCAGGGTCAGACTTTTAAGAGTACTCAGCACCCATAAATGGTGCTGGATGGTCTTAAGAGTTCAGCTCCCATTTATGCACCTAAATGAAATGACTAGATTTTCAAAAAGGGGTCAGCACCCAGCAGCTCATGTTGTTCTCCAGAGATGCTGAGCCCTTTTGGGAATCTGGCCGTTTCATTTAGGGTGCCTAATGGGAGCTGTTGGGTGCTGATTTCTATTGAAAAACTGGCCCCTACGCTGTTGCTTTAAAAACAAACAACTCCCCCCCCCCCCAAAAAAAACAAGTAAGTTTCAAGTTCTTTTCCTTGCAGAGATAGACCCGAAAGTGTAAACTGATTGTTAGTGAGACTTGTTAATAGAAAAAAGGAGACTTTTTAGAAACTATTAATACATGTGCACTCTCAACCTAATTTCACCTTACCAGTAGCATAGCTCTACGTGAATAAATGCATCAAGTCTCTCCAGCTCACTCTACTAACTGATAGGCTGGGGGACCCTATCCTTGGAAGCAGTGACTCTGAAAAAGATTTTTTGGGGGGGATGGTGGATAATCAGCTGAACATGAGCTCCCAGTGGTGGCCAAAAGGGCTGATGAGATCCTGGGATGCATAAACAAGGGAATCTTGAGTAGGAGCAGAGAGGTTATTTTACCTCTGTATTTGGCACTGGTGCAACCACTACTGGAATACTGTGTCCAGTTCTGGTGCCCACGATTTAAGGATGTTGATACATTGGAAAGAGTTCAGAGTCTGATAGTGATAGACTGAAGAAGTTCAATCTATTTTGCCACATGCACCATGGGAGTAAGAGAACAAACCTCCAAACTGCAAGAAGCCAGGTTGTGGGGAAAAGCTTGCACTTCTCTACTCATTAGTCAGGAGTTGGGAATAGGATTTGCTACCTCTGAGCAGTAGCCAAGATTTGTCTGGGTGTTTACAGTCCCACTTGGCCCTCACCAAGCCCTTGGCCTCACCAAGAAGCCTGGGGAAGGGGAGAACTCTCTCCACCTGCTTAGCTGGGACATTGTTCTTTCTGCAGCATACCATACTTAAATGTGGCAATAAGACTCACCAAATTCTGAGTCCGACTGAAAGTTACAGGCAGTAGAAGCCCATAATGCTTGGAAACATTCTAAAATGAAGACCTATATTAAACACAATTCTAGGGAATTAACACTGATAGTTAATTCAACAAAACCTCAAATTGGTGATTGTTTCTATATCTTCCCATTGTAAGGGACTCTTGTATTCATCAATTTACTGCAGTATGAAAACATCCCCAGATTTGCTTGATCTCAGGAACTGGACGTTTCCTTTCTAAAGGTTAACCACTTGACAGAAGACTGTGTTTCCTGCCAGCAGATGTGATCAATTAAATTGGAAATTTTAATACTAGATTTTGAAAAGAAGATATGAAATTAGGATCCTTGGAGTGCTAAAATCAACTTCTCTCTTCCTTGGCTGGTGGACATGCAAACTCAACCACAGGGAATAAATATTAGGGAGAAAAAACGACTCAGCTATTCAGTCTACCTAGAGTCAATCAGAAGCAATGGCCATGTTCAACACATGTGGTTAGTACGAAGGATAGAAGTAGTCAGATTTTAAAGATTGATTGCTGCCCCTCTGCCATTCCTTAAAAAAAAAAAGAATATTTATAATGAACTGTATTGATGCGGGGCCTGTCTGGTTCTAATGCCCCCATATGATAGCTGCTGTTTTCCCTTTTTGACTTGGCAATGCTTCACTCTAGGAGACCAAATCAATATGAATATTTCAATCACCATTCTCCCCTCTGAAGATGAAGTTATCATCTAATCGATCTGTGAGGCTTCCTCTAGTCTCAAAAATCAAATGCCAATCAAGTTTTAGTGTTAAGTATCCATGTATAACATGGTTAGGTCTTCCTAGAGTCTCTGAATACATCAGAAAATATATCTAATGTCTTAATTGACTGCAGTAAGATGGGGGTGGGGGAATGAGGGAGCTTGCACTGGAAGAAGTTAGAACAGTTACTATTGCCAAAGGAACAGTGTTTCTCCATTACTGAAAGAATCTTAAAATGCTCACAAAAAGGATGTGGAGGAACCATCTCAGGAGAATACTATTTCATATACAATTTCATTGCTTTTTACCAGACAAGTAGATTTTCCCTCACTCCAAAGACAGAACAGGATTTTTGTAAGCTTCAAAAATGTGTATTTGTGTTATGGCCAAGAAATAAATCTTAATCCTTTCAGTTCTGCAGAGACATACCACATATCATGAACAGAGCTGGTCAAGAATGGCAAAAAACAGTGCTTACAACCATTTATTTGAGTTTTGAATGGCTGGTCAATTTAACCACTTTTGTACCCTTTATTATTTGTGAGCATTCATGCAAAAAGGTATTTACGCACAATAATATTTGGGGAATGGCTATTCTCCCTGGGTCAAACCCACAAGGCCAATATGCCACTTCAGTGAGGCCATTCCCAGCTCCCAAAACATTCACAAATCCTGCTCAGTGACAAGTGCCTGGCATTTTCCTCTCAGTCAGAGAAAAAGTTCCCATCTAAGATGAAGTGCCCTGACATATGCACATGTATATATTAGAATGTGCAATCTGATAGTTGATGTTCAGGTGAGATAGTTTACAGAAAGGTTTCAAAGTTCGTGTGAGTGGGGAATATTGGGTAGGGAAGGTTTCTGATGCTGGGTGGGACTAAGCAGGTTGGACCCTTGGTGGAGAGATGGGATAACTGGTAGGACACTTACTTTGGGTATGTAACAGAAGGGTTGACAGGAAACATGGCAGGCAAGGGGCTTATCACTGGAATAAGGTCCAATTGCTTTGGTAGCTAGAGCAGGGGTGTGGTTAGGTTGGGAAGATTTTCACAGCTGAAGGAGAGCAGGACACTTATGGGTCTAAAGAGGTTTTGGAAATTGAACGCCGGGGGAGACTTGTTTGTGTGTTTTTGTTCCCCCCACCCCAAATACTAAGGAAATTAACTTTGGCTCTGGGGAACAAACCTTATGTTACAGTGCTGGAATATGTATTTACAGAACTATGCTTCCCATAATAGCACATGGCTGCATAATTTGCATATGCCATCATTGAGCATAACTGGTAGCATTACAGGTATGTTTCCCTTCCTATATGTCAGAAAACATATACAAAAGCCAGGTAATCCAAAAGTGAAGATTTACAATAATGTTTCATTAATGTGGTATAAAATGATAAGCCTTATGGCACTGCAGTATTAAATCATGTCAGTTAAAGATGGACAAAATCTATCTGATCATTTAGTCTTTCCCTCTGCCAGTGCAAGATATAATTCTCAGATAAAGGACATATCAGATACTGAACGGCGAAAATCTGCAAAAGCGTTTATTCTAGCTGCCCTTTTGACTCAGCCATTCTAACAGCAGACTGTATGAAATATGATGACATCAGAGCACTCTGAGTTGAACATAACAGTATGCTACCAACTGTTACAAGACGCTGCATCCTGAAAAATAAACCGATCATCTAAAAAATACCAATTAAATGCCATTAGAGGGCTGATTTTGAGTGTCTCCTTTAAGAATAGGGTAATTTTTAAATAAAAATATTGTTTCCTAACTTACTGGAGATATCTTCTCCAGTGTCATAACTCACAGCAATGCTCATCAGTGCCAGTTACGCTTAATACAGGGTTATCAGCAGATACCACTGGAGATCATCTGAGACACATGCAATTAAAACATCCCCCTGTTTACTTAAAAAGAAAATTATGAAGAACAGAGTTTCTAAATGTAATAAGATATGCACACTCCTGGGTGGTGGAGACATAAGACAGAGAATACACTCTCAGCATGTTCATCTCCCCATAAACTACACATTTGACCATCTGCTATTCCTTACTTATGGCTGAGTCCTGCAGCTGCTCCAAAGGCCTGATCTGGTGTCCATTGAAGTCGGTGGGAATATGTCCACTGACTTCAATGGACACCAGATCAGGCCCTAAGTGAGGATCTGAACTTTTTCTATTAGCCTTAGCAACTGTCTTTAATTAGAACCTAGCCTCCAGATTGAAAGAGCCCACATGAGATGGCCTGCTATTGCACGCTCCAGGAATCCCAGAAGTTTTAAAGGCTGAAACATTAGAGAAACAACCCAAAAAGATGAGCTTTGAGTACAGATTAGATCAGAATGGCTCAGCAGTTCAGGATCATCAATATTGGCTTCAGCTACTGATTCTTTCTGCAGGAGTCATGACCTCACGAAGTCAAGTGGAATGAAAAATGATTATTCATTAGCGACTGAAAGTGGCAAATAGCAGTTGCAACCTTATTTAAACACAGATTAATCAACTTTTCCCACAAAGCATTTAAGAGCAGATACTCTTCAGCCTGGTGACTAAATTACCATAAACAGAGCTCTCCCCTTAATGCAGAACTCATCTGCTTATGACATTTATGCAAATGTCCCTTACTAATATTAACTTCTTACACTAATGGGTCAAAATGGCATCGCTCTCTACTGCTAAAGGATATATGAAGGATACTAAACTTTGGCCACACAAGTACTAATGGCACATCCAACATCTGATTCTCAAAATATAATTCAGTGATAGGGCCCCAAGCAACATATGGTGCTGAATATGTGGTACCCCATCAGCACCCAGTGAGAGAAGCAGTGATCTTATTTGCTTGAAATCCACACAGGAGCAGATATATGGTGATTTGCAATGTATGTAACCCATGTGGTAACTTCATTTAATTTAATGGGGTTACAAAAGAAGCAAGACAAAAGAACCGATACTAAGAGTCTTATTCTGGCTATAAAGTGGAAAAGTTATTTTTAATTTCTGCTATTAGATACTTTTAAAAATTAATTTAATGTACATATTTATAAATGAAAAATCCTCCCAAAATCTAAACAATATAGTTAATATACATACATATGCACTGGTTCCAATAAAAAGTGAAATTGGAGATATCACAGTTTTTTGGAGAGGTTAGAATAGAATAATAATAATTAATGGAGATATCCCATCTCCTAGAACTGGAAGGGACCTTGAAAGGTCATTGAGTCCAGCCCCCTGCTTTCACTAGCAGGACCAAGTACTGATTTTGCCCCAGATCCCCAAGTGGCCCCCTCAAGGATTGAACTCATAACCCTGGGTTTAGCAGGCCAATGCTCAAACCACTGAGCTATCCCTCCCCCCCACATGGTATCAAACAATCATGGTATCAAAAATACAATAGTATGATACCTGTCAGCAAGTGCTGAATTTTTAACGGCCTCTGTGTGCTTTTGCACATGTATATTTTGTACATCCGACACAATACCATACATGTTAGTATTTATAAAAGTTCCATCCAATGCACTAAGCAGAGAACAATAATTATTCATACATGTAATAAACTCAGAAGGCCAAAATACCATAAATGTGTCCTGCCAACTCAGAAGTATCTCTCTCTCTCTCACTCTCACACACACAGTCAATGACTACACACACGCACACACACAAACACACAGAATCAGTGACTGGAAATGTGCAAATGCACGTCCCCCAGGGTTGCTCTGCAGTCACATCTTAGTAAAGTAACTAAACTGTGGAACCCTAATTATTTCCCATTCATGTTCAAACTAGTTGTTAATAAGAAACATAATTACAAACCAGTGGGCTACAATGGATGACGACTATAGAACCTAGTAACAAGGTTCACCATGGTCATGTGATTAATTTTAAGCTGTTTCTCAAACTCTTTTATAATTTGCAGAAGTATGTTTTTGACAAACATGTTCACACACCTGTATCCTCATTTATCTCAGTCTCCTCTTCATTATCATCATCTGTCAAAAAAAATGAAATAAAATGATTACGAAAAAAAGAGAAGCATTTGAAAATAATCTTGCATGCTTCAAATTGCTTTTATTTTAGTTTGTTTCCTGCTGTCCAAAGTATTACATTTAGATTTAGAAGAAATACTAGTATGGTAGATTACCGACATCTAGGTATCAAAATTCAGGGAGGTAAAATTCTGCCTCGATTTACACACAGTGAAACCACCTTGTAATCTATTTCATAGTTTTTATTCCTAAGGGTGAAATTAATCTAATTTTACTTGTCAAGCTCAGGATTCTTGGTTTTTCTTGTAACAGCTGGTAACATTAACACTCAAGTTGGTTGGAAGTTTTGTTTTTTGGAGGAAAATATACATGAGAGTGGAAAAAAATAATTTTTGCCTAAATTTTCCAGAGAAAATGTACACTTTAAATCTCGAAACTGAACGTTTTGGGGTTTCAGCCAAAAAGTGTTTAGTTTTCAGCTGAAAACTTTTCAATTTGGGGTGTTTCAATTAAAACTTAAAATTCCCAAGGTAGCAGACTCTTATACCCATATGAGTATCAACCTGAAATCAATGGGACAAGATGGCACCCATAGTTACTGAAATGTCTCAGCAAAATGCTTAGAAAACATCCAGTGAAGCAGGAGTTACTTAGTCACTAATTTCCCCAAAGCATGTTCTTTCCCATGAGAGCATTTGCAGTAAAATCAATGCAAGAATCATTGAATCTGGAAGGGAACTCAAGGGGTCATCTAATCCATCCCCCTTTGCTGAGGGGAGATTAAGCACACCTAGATCATGCCTAACAATGTTTCTTTAACCTATTCTTACAAATTTTCAATGAAAGAGATTCCACAACCTCCCTAGGCTACCTGAATAGATCAAATTAATCTCAGCCTCCACAGTAAATCAGCATAATGCAATAATATCTTAGCATACCTGGCACCAGCACGGCTTCTGTGGAAGTTCTTACTTATAGTACAGTAAGTGGCTTGGAATATGAAATTCCCAAAGCACTAGAATATAGCGTAAACTGGTAATATTGGACACACAGGCAAGGAATATGACCTTATTAAAAAGTAGTGAAGTCTTAGTGCAATACAAATATGAACTGGAGAATACTGCTTTTGTGAACTAACGGGCCATCATTCTAAGGAAAGGACAGGGTTATTGCTCCTATAGAGCAAAAAGGAGGATGCATTTTATGCCTGTCCCAGAATCTCATATCTTAACATCTAAAATCTCAGCAAACTGGGTATAGAAGGAACATTATTGTTTATCCTGTACAGCATGGTTTTAACTGACCAAATCAAAAAGGCCTAAATCTAAACCCTGGAGCAAAACACCCACTGAACTTTGGAGAAGTCCAGGAGTAAAATTTTCAAAAGCATCTAGGTGACTTAGGAACCTAGTTTACATTTTCAAAGGTGACTTGGGCACTTCAAAGTCTAAGTCTTACTGAAAGTCAACAAGGTTCCTACGTGCCTAAGTCACTTTTGAAAATTTTACCCCAGCTCCATATCTGACTGACATTTTTGACTCAGACCCCTCTTCTCTGGTAACGTCACAACTGGTCCAGAAAATTATAACACATGAAGCATATGAATGAAGGTGCTTACATTTCAGGCAACACAGCAATTTCTTTGACCTCGACTTGGCAAAGAAGTGAAGTGACAAACACCCTCCTTAGTCACTAGACCTCCATTACAAGAATTATCATCTTATGCCAGGATAAGCTCTTGCCATGTTTTAAGAACCCATGTCCAAAACACAGCTCATTTCTCATCCGGATGAACTATGCCAAGGTCAGTTCCTTAGTGCATTAATTACTGAGAAGCAGAAGCAAGGCAAGAACTCCTTGACTGAAGTCCAGTCTAAGTTGTATAATTCGAAACCCAGATCCTTGTAAATTGCATGGTTTATACAGTAGCTTCTTTTTCCTTTTGACAAAACCATGTTTTCACCCCCCATCTAGGCTACGGACAGAGTGTTATCCAAAGGTCCAGGTCTACTTTAACATATTGATCATGGATTGTGTCAACTGTAAAGTTTAACAAAACCATTAGGACCCAGAAGTAGAACTTTGATGACATTAAACATTTCCTTATGGAGATATTCTCACTATCAGGTAAATCCCAAACTTACTTACTTTCTAAAAAAAACCCAACAACCTCCCCCGCACAAACCATTTAAAATTCCACTGAACCTGTGACCTCTTTTCAAAAAGGCCTTGAATAACTCACTGCAGAGCAGAAGTGTGGGTGATACTGGGTGTGCATCCAGCTACTTACGTGACCACTGGAGGCAGAAGAGTTCCCTGCTGCATAGCTTCGCCATTAAAGCCCTGCAACAGGGAACGCTCAGAACTCATTCCCTCAAGTCCTGCTGGAGAAAGGAGAATGACTCTTGCAGCCCAGGGCAGGAGGATCACTGACAGTGGCCCCTTGTGGTGGGTGTGGCCATTGAGATGCCACCCTGATTAAGGACTCCCTGGAGACTGTAGCAGACTCATGAGGCAAGGAAGACATTTATTCCAACATGCGTCCCATGGGTTAGAGAGTGAAGTTCCCAGATAACAGTTAGTCTAAAGTATATGAAGTACAGTAGCTCCTCGCTTAACGTTGTAGTTCTGTTCCTGAAAAATGCGACTTTAAGCGAAACGATGTTACACAAATCCAATTTCCCCATAAGAATTAATGTAAATGGGGGGGGGGGAGGTTAGGTTCCAGGAATTTTTTTTCACCAGACAAAAAACTATATATTATATAGATATACACACAGTATATGTTTTAAACAAACAATTTAATGCTGTTCACAGAAATGATGATTGTGAAGCTTGGTTGAGGTGGTGAAGTTAGAGGGTGGAAGAGGGAGGGATATCTCCCAGGGAATGTCTTGCTGCTAAATGATGAACTAGCACTCGGCTGAGCCCTCAAGGGTTAACACATTGTTGTTAATGTAGCCTCTCACACAAGGCAGCATGAACAGGAGGGAGGGGAGACAACATAGCAGACAGAGACAGACACACACCTTGTGTGTGGGAGAGAGAGAGAAATGCACACTGCCCCTTTAAATAAGCTGACCCACTCTTAAGTGCATTGTCTTTTTAAGTGGATCAGGAAGTTGAGACAGCAGCTGCTGCCCCAAGCTCTCTATGTCTCTCTCCGTCCATGTCCCCTCCCTGCTCTATATGGAGAAGGAGTAAGCGGGGTGCAGGATCGGGGGGAGGGGGACACCCTGACATTAGCCCTTCCCCTTCCCCCCCTGCACAGTAAGCAGGAGTCTCTGGGAGCAGCTCCAAGGCAGAGGGCAGGAGCAGCACATGGCAGTGGGGGGAGGGACAGCTGAACAGCCCGGCAATTGATAGCCTGCTGGGCAGCTGCTGCACAGGGAACTTAGGGGAGTGGGGAGCTGATGGGGGGAGCTGATAGAGGGGCTGCCGGTCCACCCTGGTTCCAAGCCTCCACCAGCTAGCTGCAACGGGCTGCTCTTCCTGCAAGCAGTGGGCAAAGCAGGCGACTGCCAAACGACGTTAGAAGGGAGCATTGCACAACTTTAAACGAGCATGTTCCCTAATTGATCAGCAACGTAACAATAAAACAATGTTAACCGGGACGACTTTAAGTGAGGAGTTACTGCATATAAATAAGGCATAAGTTGCGTGACTCAAATGAATAGCGGTATAAGAACAAGCTAAGTGTAAACAGTTTAAGAACAGTTAAAATTCAGATTTTAACCTATGATTGAAATATGCCCCGACTATTCATATTATTTGGGATAATTACATCTATAAAATCTGAAAGCAGGGGGCTGGGTGCAGGTTGTTCAGAACATCCCTTTGTAAAATCCCAGGCTCCCTATTCATTCATATATCATGCAATGGTTGTCAGGCTTTCTTTCCCTAATCTCATTTGCTATCTACAGAGCTCTGTAGAACAGAATGATTACACTGCTTTTCGTACTATTGAGATTGGAGAAGGAGCTTCTCTTATCCCATGGTTTATTTATTTTTTCGCCCTGCCTCTCTCAGGTTCTCTCTGGCCCTGTCTCATCAACTCATTCCACACAGGTAAACAGCTGCCAGATTTTTAAAACTATCAAAGTGCTAGATTTGAGCTGGCAACAGGTTCTAAATACCATTACTAAACCAAAAAGCCATCAAACCTCCACCCACTCCTTGCTCTTCTCTCTTTTTGTATTGTTAAGCAAATACGTTATTTTGTGTTTAACTATATAAGCACGTAATCAGAGCTCAGAAACCACTGCAGCAGGCAGCTCATTGTTCTAATCTGCATTCCTGTGTCCCCCCAGCCTTACATAGCCCCGTACATGTGGACTCATCTTTCACCCACTTCTTCAACACTCCTTTCTGACTTCTTTATTGCCTTTCTCCACCTCTCTCCTCTTCCTTCACTCACAGTTCTTTTATCTCTATTTTTCCCCCACCCGTTCCCAGCTGTCTCTCCCCTTGTTCTCAGCCTACCCTGGTTTCTTACTTCTCCTTTCACAAGTGTAGATCTTCATATTGCCCATCATCTTTCAGTGTGTTGTGAGCACGCTGTGGGATTCGGAGTGAAACGTGACAGAATTCTTAGTACCCAGCACTTCACTTGCTGCCTGTGCACGCAGAACAAATGAAGGAATAGAGCAAAGAGGCAGGAAATGCTAGTTATAAAGGAGGAGGAATGGAGCAGAGATGAGTTTGCAATTACATCACTGATGCCTTCATTTAAAAAAAAATGAATCACAAAACCTGTCAGTACTGACAACTATTTAGATGCCCTACTGGGCTTATTTACTGTACAAAAATAGGTGTCCTGCTGAACAAGTTCCTGCCCTTAGGCACTTAACTAGCAGGAACTTCAAGATATGACTGTACTGTTTCTACTAAGATAATGAAGGATGTGCAGTATAACATTCTCACACCATCTACAGAAAGTGAAAACCAAAATGTGTAATTAAACTTTGGGGATTTCTCTGTTTAGTTGCCAACTAAACCTTCTTAGACTATTAGTTGGTGCAGGTTGAAATGGCACCAGGGTAGTACGCCAGTGAAGTAAAATCCAACTATCAAAACTAAATATAATAGGCTGACAAAGTGGTAAATATTATGTATGCCCTTCCCCTCCAACTCTTCTTTTCACCATCCTTATGCTCTTTTGCACCTACAAGGATGCAGACAATCATCCACTTGGTTGCCCTTTTGTAGTTTTACATCCATACTGGCAACTGCCATATTTCTCATTATCCTTTTCATGCCTTTCTGACTGAGAATCACTACTACTTGACAGGACACCATTACTGCCAGCCAGATGAAGTCCCCTGCAGAAGCTCCTTTCCTAACCAGCCAACAGAATACAAATTTCCTCTCCAACTTGACCAACAGAAGTCAACATAGTAGCAGCATACCAAAATCCTCCCCATTTCATGAGGTTTAAGGGAGGGAGGGGACATATTGGGGCACTAAATGGATTGGAACCTAATTATATGTCTTGCCCTTCGTGAACCTTCTACCTCATCTCTCCACTGAGACAATGCAGCGGGGTAGACTACCAGGTACTGGGAAAAGATCATTTTCTCTGGCAGGAACCCCAGCTTTGGAACTCCTGGCCAGAAGACATGAGACTGAGCCTATGTTTGACTGTTTTCAGATCAAGGTGTAAAACAATATTTTCAATCTACCCTTCCCCAGATTGAACGCTTTTAAGAAAAAAAGGCCTTTAAACAAAAAGTCACATTCCCCGGCTTCAAAGGAAGAGAAAGAGGGACGAGTTTTTAGGTCTGGGCTTTTGTGTTCCTAAATTTGGAGAAGTAATAGGATACCACAGTGACAGGTGCTATTTGAAACACCCCTTCTCATGCGGAGCAAGTTTGATCAAATTTTGCTTTGGCTGTTTTTATTATGAAGACATTTCTACTGATATGTGCAGTATATGTAAACCTCACTGCAGCATCAGTACAGTTTCTCTTCGTGGGTTGCCTAGCTACGTAGCCTCACAATACAGGAGTCACACTGAAAGTAAAATGTTTTTGCAACTTTTGAGAGCATATGAAATGGAAATCCTTAGTACCCAATTGCTAAGACATCAGATACTTTTCTTTATGCCACCTCAGAGATGGCTTCTTTTATGTACTGCAATACTTGATGTGCAGTAGAATATACATACACTGCGGCAAGAGTCTAGCCTACTCACACAGAATGCGTAGTAGCTTCTACTCCAATTGCAAATAAACTGAACCAAATTGTTTCACTCCAATACAACAGCCACGCTCAAGATTGGGGATTCTATTTTACAGATGCTGACACCATCCATATGAAGAACGGAGTGACTAATGAGTTCAAAATGCATCAGTTTAGAGAGGAAATCGGTTTCAGCTCCACAGACCTCTCTTGCCTTCCCCTCCTCCCCCACCAAACAATGAAGCGATTGAGTTTTACTTACATGGATACTCACTCAAGTTAATTTCAAGCTCACCTGCAGGCTGGAATTTTCACACCAGAAATAATATGTTTTGTGTGGGGTGGCCCACTGTTTGACACAACAGGGGTGAGGTTTCTTAAAAACACTCAACAATGGCCTGGCACAGAGGCAACTCAATGAGTCAGACAAGATTTTAACCGCAGTCTTTGCAACCAGGATCATTCAAGCACATGAAGCTACTTTTTGTTAGTGAGTGGTGACGACGGAATATTGCTGAGCAGTAAATGCAAGGCACTTGGAATGTTTTATGGGGGATGGGACACTGCTTGATGAAGCAGAGAGAAAGGATCGTTATAACAGGATGGCAGACCATAAGGTCTTGTCTACATGGGGACGTTACAGCAGTGTAACTTTAGTTTATAGTGCCTTGCATTCCCACACAACCTTTTAAAGTGAGGTATTTTGCATTTTAGGCCACAGTAAACGATCCCCCGGGGAACAGGAGTAACTGCCCATCACAGTGAGCTTGTTCCCTTTAGGATTTCTGCTTCTGTCAGGCCTCTCATTGTTATCCTCCACTGTAAAGCTTCACTCCTGCATCAGCTTGTCTGTGTATCTGTTCTCTCCTCAGCTCCAGGGCAGGGGTGAAAGTAACTTAAAGGACTTACTGGTATGCAGGGCGGCTGGGCTCCTGGGCAAGGTACGGGGGGCGGCTCTGGGCCCCTGGAAGGGGCGGAGCCTTGGGTGGAAGGGGCGGAGCTGGAGCGAACGCCCCCAGCCAGCCCTTCAGCGCTGCCTGGCCCATGCTGCCCTGGGCTCTGGCGGCGATTTAAAGGCCCGGGGCTCTGGCCGCTGCGGGCAGCTTCCCCTTTTGCACCCGGGCCGTACCAGCGGCCACTTTCTTACCGGTACGCCATGCTGGCCTGTACCAACTTACTTTCGCCTCTGTCCAGGGGTCACCTTGACAAAATGTAACCTCTCCATTGAAATGCAAACACTCAGCCTCAAGTGCTCTCTTTGATACGAGGTAGTGGTGAGTTCACGTATCATCATAGCAGCCATGCACCCCCACCCACCAAGTTGCTGTGTGGACTGGACTGCACTCTTTGGAAAGATGTATGTCCTGTCCCATCTTGAGAAGAGTCACTGGAATGCAGACATCTACAGGACATCATCTGAGCAAATGATGAAAAGGCGGCATTACCAGAGCTGGTACCAAGGTTGAGTGAAAGCAAAGGAGCCCTGGGAGGAGTAATTGAAGGCACAGGACCAGAACAAGACCCTCAATAATGCTCCCATTATCTTACCTATAACATGACAAACTGGACTTCATTTTTGCAAATGATGCTACTACTGCACCCAAGAATGATATGAGAATGAGTTTTCCATAAAGCACTCCAGACAAAATGGCAAGTACCCTTGGCACCACGTAAGGGATCCCCACCAGGAGGAGATTTTTCTAGAAAGCAAGAACTGTATGATCTAGCAGTCTCAGAGGTTACACAAGAATCCCATGCAAACAACCAGACAAACTGCTGTGGAAGAGAGCACTACCAGCAACCAGCCTGAAAATGCTGCAGTGTAGTGCTCTGATATTATGTGAAATACAACGTATAGGGGGATTTCCGAGTGCTGGTTGTTCACCATTGTTAACTAATATATGCCAGCTAACATATATCATATTAATAATATGTATTATCCACCCTATGTATATGTGGTGGATGATACATGCAAACATATATATAGGGTGAATAATATATACATACATATTAAGCAACAATAACATTAAGCACAAATATTGTAACAGTGATATAGCCTAAACTGGCTTATACCATAATCCTGTTCATTTATGCCAAGTATCCCATAACTCCTTGCATCTGCTGAAATAAGCATTTGGCTTAAGCAGATAGAAAACTTATCGCAACTAAGATACGTTTGGTTTTATGTCTTAGTACAAGCTAGGAAAGTCCCTTTGTGGACCAGTACCTGGAATGCTAGTATCCAAAACAAAGGTAAGGAAGGAACAGAACGCGTTAGGGAACTGGAACAAACTGATCGGCTGGATGTTAGTGATGTGTAAAGAGATATGTAACTTGTAAAATCATCATCTAAATAATAGCAGCTGAAATGTGAATTTTGGGAGCACACCTGCTATGTACAGTGAATGCAACTGTGCTGCACGACACAGCTTCCCCGAGATTGTATCATATACATTTTCCATACTATGTTATTATTGGCTTACAGCAATAAACCTGACTGACATTGGTTTTTGGCCTCTTGAACATATTTCATAACAAATCAAAAGGTGGACAAGCAATTGACTCTCCAGTTCATCAACAACCACCATGCTGGGCAGAGCTAGAAGACTCTCTCCATTTGATTGACTTTTAATGCCTTTCCACCACAATGTGCTGAAAATGGCATCCATGCCGGAGATTTAAAGCTATAAAACTTTATTTCCCTGCAGTATCATATCCCACAACCACTGACCACATTTGCTACCTCCAAACCCTGCTTCCTGCTCGCTCGCTCCCCCCTGCCCCATCCCTTGCCAACCTCCTGCCCCTTACCCATGATGCTGATGTAACCCACACATCTCCTGGGTGTGGTGTTCTGTCCCATCTGCGAGGAGAGGAAGAAGAAGAGGAAGAGGAGGGGGGGGGGAGAGACAGTGCTCGTGCTCTACAGCCTTAGCTAAGAGGCAATTAACTTTTAGCTCATGTGGTAGACCCTCATGCACTAAGGTTCGATCCTGCCTGACGACGACCTGGGTCTGTCGGCGTTACACCAGCACCAAGGAATTTAAAATAAATCAAACGTACTGCATGGCAGTCCTGTGTATGGCAGGAACAGATAAAGAAAAAAACAATAGAAAAAATTGACTTACTCTTTTATAAAGCCCCCATCTTTTAGCTAACTTGAGATTTGAAGAGATAAGTTGCCCCAAACAGGCTTTACAGACATTTCAAAATACATATATTTGTAGCCATTATTAGGCATTCCTGGCTACGTGAAACAATTATTGAACAATACGCTTTTTGTGTGTTTCAGTGCACTTTATGCTGATCTGTGGGTGTCATAAAAGAAAACTTAAGGCGAGGATAGTGCTCTATTTTGGCATGCACATTGCATGTCACTGCTGCTCTCTTGGGACTGCGCATTCAGCTACCATTTCCCTTCCATTTCTGCACCAGCTGTGGCAACAGCATCCTGGTAAAGAGCAGTGCTTCTGATCTTCCCTTCTGTGTCTCCTGCAAGCTTGCCTCAGGGTAACATCCTCGAATGTAAGGACAGCCTGCAGAAGAGCACATGCAAAACTAACCTGTCCCCGACTGATACAGACTAACACGGCTACCACTCTGAAACCTGTCCCCGACTGTCCTCCATCCAAACAAGCCCCCCCACACTTAAAACCTAAAGGCCTACACCCAACCATTCCACATATCCCATTCACCTAAAACCACCACAGCCCCTCCCCCCCCCGCACCCACCACACAACCCCCCACCACAATCTAAAGCAGCCAATATCACCCTCAGACCAACATTTTCATAAGGTTCTTATACAAGAGGGTTGTAATTTTCAAAATGTCTTAACCTCTCAAAGCAAGCCCCAGAGTGCAAAGAGAAGATGGAAATAGCATTTCAATTTGTGAGAAAAGCAACAGTTTATTGTTGCTGGAATGGGGACAATAATTGTTTGTGCTTTTTCTGATTTCCCTTGGAACTTGCAATGCTTCTGTCCATGCACACGGGGGGCTTATAAGTCACTGAGAGGCTGACTAAACTCCAAAGGGAAAAAAAGATGATAACAGAGGAAATGTTCCAGGACCTAGTGACTGCATCCCAAGGGAAGTCCACAAAGGCAGAAGTGTAGAAAGATGGTTTCCTGGAGCACTCAGAAAGGCTCAAAATGGAGCATGTGACCCAGGAAAGGGACTTGAGGAAGACAATGCCAAGGCAAATAGCTGTGATGGAGCGCCATTTGTTATGAACATCAAGCGCAGCAGCCCATGCCAGCACCGTTCTGCAAACGATGGGAAACAAACCATACTGGGACTACCATTTCGATCAACCAAATAGGCAAGTAGTCTTCTGCATCCTGAAAGTCCGCAGCCACTGCTGGTCATCCCAATGCTGCCTCACTATCCTATCCCACCAGTTAGTGCTAGTTGATCAAATCCAGAAGTGGCACTCCACCAAGTGAAGCTGCTCCAGATAAATGCCCTGCAGAACTAACCGCTCCATTTCTTCCTCCTGCTCCTCCTCCACCTGTTGCCGTATTGCTGCGGCATCTGAAGCTGCTGACTCAAATCCATCTGTCAGTGCAACTGCATTATCCAGTTTGTATTAATGACTGTCAGGATTGCAGCACTCGGCAGTGTGCCCTCCATGCTGCCTGCCAGCAGTTTGAAAATGGCGCTGGCAAAATGATGGGATTCCAAGAGAGAAATCGTGGGTGTTTTCTAATTTGACCCCCAATCCCAGAATTTCTGTAGGTTCCGATAGGTTTATGCTGTGTTTCCCAGTAGACGTTATAAAAGCATATTTATCAATAAAAATCAACGGATAGAAAACTGAACAAGGTTTCTCTCAGAAGGAACAATGAATTGCAGCTAAGCAATACAAATATTGGGCCCTTTACTGTAACATTTAGTCATGTGACTGGTCCACTGAAATCAATGGTGTGAGTAAGAACTATGTGCAGGAACAAGGGTTGCAGGATAGGATTCCTGATTTGCTGGAAGTCATGTGGCAATACATTGTATCTGGACATTCTTGCGGACTAACAGCTGAGGGGATTTTACAACATATCTGGATTGAAAATGTCAGAGCTGTTTTACTCCATAGGAAGATATGAAACAGAAAGAAAGACTTGGCTGTTTCTCTTCCCTTTTAAGTTAAGACTAAGCTATTGCTCTAGGCACAGAGGAATGTCTTCCTGCAGCACATTTTTCTACGCTCATCCTATTTTTTTCCTGCTTACATTTTAGAAGTTTATCGTCAAAAGAACAAAACGTTCACCAGAAAAAAATTGTTCATAGAAAAAACCAGTATTTTTCTGTGTCAGTGACCATGAACCATTATGAGTGGGCTCTGGGCTAGATCAAAGCCTACGTAAGCCTCCCATTGACTTCAGTGGACTTTGCATCAAGCCCTGACCCACTGACTACAGTAATTCTAATTCAGAAATGCGTAGATTATAACAATGAGGATCAAACAACTACATTCATACATGAGAGTAAATTATGAATTATCCATAGATTCATATTACCATAGAGGTCTGCTTTTCCTCCTATAGATATGTACACTTTACAAATGACTAGGCTTTTGGCACTTGGTGCAGGATAAGTAGCATTACTCAACTAATTTTTCTGGCACTCCATTTGCAAAATATGCTTAATATTATGTCCCAGTAATGGAACTATTTCCCTATATCTATATTCCACTTACTGAAACGCACTGAGGTGTAACTCTAGCTTCATATCATTATCTCTTGACTAGCTCAAGTATTTGGATGTCTTTTTGGATTTATTAATGCAGCAAGTTTAAAGTAATAACTATTTCTGTGGATAAAATCAGGAAGGTATTGCTTTTCTAAGTAACCTGGTCCACACATGTTGAAGTGGAAACCTTTCTTAGAATTTCTGAACACTAGGTTCACATCTGAAATCTCAACAACTTTTCTCTCAGTTTAAAGAAGCACCCCAGTGAATACTAAGATAGAGCACGATCAGTTGAAATACATGGCAAACCAGGAACACTGCTACTTCAAAAAAATCTTTTTCTTTGCTTTAAGAATATATGGAATATAAAAAAACATCAGTATAGTTTATGAATCCCTCCAGAATATAATCTAAATGTCAGAAAGTTATTGCCAGAGGCAGTGACTGTAGCAAGCTCCCTGTCATGGAACCATATTAACAAAGTCCATTGTGCAAGAAACTGGTCTTCTAGAGATATGGGACACCTTCAAAGTCAAGGCATCTGCACAATAATTGTCAGTGTCTTTATATGTAAATCACAGTGAAAGACAAGCCACATGAAGATAGCTCACAAAAGAACAAAAAAAGAATAATTCAGGAAATGGGACCATTATTCAGGGATATTTTTTATTTCTTTTTCTTTTTAAATTAAAGTGAATTTAATGCTGGTGAAAATTGCTGGGTTGACATCACTGGCAAAGAAAGTGTTTACTGTATCCACAAGACAGGCCTGGCATAGGCAACAACATCACAACTGCCCTACCATTGTGCCTCAGTCCTGATTGGAATGAGAATGTGGATCACTTTTCAAACCCATTCAGTCCTTATGTCTCTTCTGAGATTGCCAACAGAAGTGCCAATTAGTGTCCATGGATGTCCAACAAATATTAAATTGACATTTTCTATTATGTCTTTCCCAAAAAACTCAATAGTCTTGTAATGTCGTTTTACTCACAGAAAAGATTAAAATTAATCAACTTTCGGTAAGGTAGTAAGCCACATGGAAACAAATTTAAGGCATGCTTTTCCATTCCCTGCACCTCATATAGTCATTTACACATGGGCAAAGTGAACACAAGAATGTAAAAGACTACCATTCTGATTGGGCAGCATTTTACACCTCTACAAAGATGTAACTGGGCACTATTTCAGGTACATTTATCTGTGTGGGTTGATACCGAGGGTGGGGTTAGTTGTATGGGGATGAAGGAGACTTTTGTGTTTTATAGGGTGTTCAGTTCCACTGGCTGTTTCATTTGGTTTTATAATTGGTGTCATGGGGGTCTAGAGTTCTTGGATAGGCATCCCTTTTTATTATTGTAGAAAGCCAAATAAATAAATATGAATAAATATGTAAATAAGGTGCAAGGGAGTGGAGAATGAGGCCAAACGGAGTTCTGTTGTTGCAGAGCTGGTTAAGTCAGAAGCCACCCCTTCATTTGAGATATTTTGTTTAAGAATGATTGGTGAAGTTTGCCATGTAGATTCTATGATCCTGTGTTCCACAACATGATGTTACTTAGAAGGATGCCAATATCGTTTCAATGTTTAATCATTAGAGACTGAGATAGAAGGTGTAATGTAGAGATGAGTCCAACACAACACCCAGGATACAAACTCCACCAAAGGTTTTGGAGTTCAGACCCAAATCCAAATTTTCTGTCTCTGGCCCACCTACAGTAGCAAGGCTAGAATCCTCCCATGGAAGTCTATATGGGTGGGCACTTGCATCTCCTTTTTCACTCTTCTGACACTCTTCATCTCACAATGGGTAATGTAGACCCCAATCATAGTAAACAAATCACGACTATCACAAGTCAACACTTGTTGACTGGGTCAGCAAGATATTGGTAGTTACTTACATGTCTTTTGCCAGTATAAATGTGCTTCATGATTTTTTAAAAATCCATATTTAGGGTCAAGCCACCATGATCCATACTTATCTGTAACCCCGCAGGGGCAAAGACCCTCTGTGCACAGATTTCCCCCCCTTCAGCATGCAAGGGGGAAATCACAACTTCTGCAGCCCCTTATTTTTTATCTTCTCCCCATTATTATTTGGCCTGGTCGGGTTGGCTCCTCCCTTCTTGCAAATCTTTTAGATCCTGTTAAATGTTTGAGTATTCCTGTATTTATTTTAATAATTTGCTCTGATGACGGCCCCCCAAATTTCTATAGTTCATATTCTAAGGGCTGCAAAGGTTCTCACAGAAGGGAACTTTGCTTCAGCCTAACCAATCCTCAGGACAGTCAGGCTGTTTTAATGGCTGCACATCTGCTTCATGGTCAAATTTCCTAGACGGGTTAGAGAGCTAAACCATATTCCCTGCACTATGACCTTTCTATGCTCTCTGTGAATCCTGATTCCCCTTCCCCTCTACCTCCAGTGAGACCTGAAGGCTAATAATCTTGGGGGGGAGGGGTCAAAATAATTCACAGCTGCCATCACAGGGGAAGCTACAGAGGGGTCAGCAGCTGCAGGGGTTCATTGTGCTCCTCAAAAGACACTTGTGGAGGTGTCATGGTGGATTCATTTGCACCCTTCCACAGCAGGTCTCTTCTCTCTCTTTCTCTCAGCCTGATAGTTAGCTAGGGAGATCCCTCCTGAAGAAATGTTAAGACAGGCACTCTTTCCACTGTTATTGGCTGGTGACCCCACCGCTACGTACGACAGTGGTGTTATTGACTCTGTTTCTAGGGGTAAGACACAGAGCTATTGGGAATGGAATCGCTCAGTGGCTGCTGCAGTGTGGTCAGTGTCCATACTCAGACTCTGCACGTGTACAACTTGGCTGGGTCAGCGATCTGTGGGTAGGAAACTGAGGCACACAGAGACTAATGGCCAGTTTTTAAAGGTATTTAGGCACCTCACTCATTGATTTCATTGGGAACCAGGCACCTAAATACCTCTAAAAATCTGACCCTAAGTGACTTACCCAAGGCACACAGGCTGGCTGTGGCAGAGCAGGGAATTGACTCCAAGTCTCCTAAGTCCCAGGCTAATGCCCTAACCTCTGGGCAGTCCTTCATCTCTTGCTAGGGCCAACATTTTCAAAACTAATTGATGATTTTGGGTGCCGAACTTGAGACACTTTAAAGTGCCTCCTTTACAGAAGGTAGATACGCTGCTCTTTCTGAAAATCACCCCTGCCCCCCTTTAAGGCATCTCAAGCTGGGGACCCCAAAACTGAAGCACTCGGAATCACCAGTCACTTTTGAAAATCTTGGTCTATCTGAAGCTCCTTTTAAAAATGGGCCCGGAGGTCTTCTGAAAATCTGACCCCACCTGTGAGTGCTGAGTGTGAAAATCTGGCCCTCTGTGGAAGGCCCCCTGCACAGGTGCTGAGCTTAACCTTTGCCCGTCCACACCTCTTCCAGCAGCGCTCAGCCACCTGCAGCACTGAACCGTTAGGAGGGGTTTTCCCCCTCTTCAGTTTACTTTACACAATAAGCTCATAAACACCTTCCCATGCCCCTAAGTAATTCAAGTCTATGTACAGCAAATAATCAATTTAATGTGTCAAAAGGACAATAAAAGCCACTGCACCCCAACTAGAGCCACCCAAACGGAAACCCCTTTCTGTTCCAAAAAGATGAGTGCCATATGGGCCTTGCAGCAGGGGCAACACATGGGGGGAGGGCACGTAGGGTCATGTGCCCCCTCGATTTCTCAGGCCGCCTCTCACTGGGATGCCCAGCAGCAAGGGGCTCCGGCAGCACTTGCCGTGTGTCCATGCAGCGTGGGGAGGGAGGAAGCAGCAGGATGTCTGGCTGTGGGCTGAGCTCTCCACTCCCGCCCCCTATATGAAGCTGCTTCTCCTTCCCTGCTGCAGACGGCCCACTGAGGTGAGTCAGGGGAGCATCTTCAAGATCGGGTACAGGAGCTGCGACGTGGTGCTCAGCGCCAGGCAGCTAAGGTGGAGCCCCATCCAGCCTGAAAGCCCTGGGGATGAGTGAGGGGAGCAGTCTGGGGGGAGGCAGTGGGAAAGAGGGGTTGGACCCTCCTCCTGCTGCTGCTTCGGCTGCTGGGGGTGCATTGCAGCAGCCTCCAATGTGCCTATCAAGGAGAAGGCAGTTTGGGGGTGTCACGTTCCGCCCCCCCCAACAAAAAGTGACTGATAATTCTCCAACCTCCTTGCTAACGGAGATGACCCAGCCCCAAGCACCATCGCCACCTACCCTGATGGGGCACGGGGGAGACTGTACATCCCAACTGTGTTGCCCCTTTTGTTGGTCTTGTTTTGAACACTTGCTAAATGGATTGTGGATAGTTCAGGCAGGGAGGGACGCCTGCAAGCTCTGCAAAGGGCTGGCCAGCCACAGGCCAGGGAGCAGGAGGAGGTAGTTGCTACTGTATGTTGTCTACATATGTATCAATTTTCGGGGGGGAGGCAGAGGCAATGTGTGTGACGGTTACATGCCCCCACAGAACCTTTCAATTGCATGCTCCCCGCAATCCACAGTTACCTGTCACCTCTGCCTTGCAGTATGCGCAGGAAGTCAACAAAGTCAGGCTGTGTCAGATCAAGGTGGAAGCAAATTCCATTCCCTTTCTCCTCTGAGGATGGGGCCCTGAAATTCTCTCTTAGATACCTAGGCTCTGTGAGGAGGGGGAGTGGTTTGCTCAATATCACGGCCAGCAACAGAACATAGATCTCCTGAGACCAAATCCACTCTCCTATCCACTGGGCAACACTGCCAAAGAGTAACACACTGAATGAATTAGAAGCTAATGCAGTCTTTGGAGCGCATGCATAATATAGTCCAGACACAATATATTGCTAAGTAAGTGGATAGCCACAGTCTGTGCTAGCTGAAGTACTCAGGGGGTCTTTAATTGCAGCCTCCCTGAGAGATCACTGCAGTAATTGAATCAGGAGGTGACAGAGGCATCTACAAGAATAGTGAGATCAGGCAGAAAGGTCACAATTGCCTTGACACAAGCCAAATAGGGGGAAAACACCACTTTTGGCCACTGTGACTTTCTGGATAGCCAAAAAGCAGCTAAGATCCTCATTAGTCACCTGAGGCCTGATTCTCATTTAAACTTTACATCAACCTGGCAGTGTAAAGGGGTCTTATAGTGGGTGCACATGTAATTCAGGAGGACCAGGCTGCTAGAATCTGAACGCTAAGCATAGGCAAGAACATCCTCAGAAGAAGCAATGCAACAGAAAGGACAAAGCACTGTACAAGCAATAAAAAGAAAAAAAGCAAGGCAGGGTTGAGAAATAAAACAAATACAAATCCCTAATGATACACACAATAAAAATAAATCAGTTACTCTGAGTTGTTATTTTTTTCATTTACTATCCATTAGGTTTTCTTACATTCCAAAGAGGAGACTTCCATGTGAGACAGAAGACAAATTACTAACATTCCCTAAGTGCTCCAGAGAGCTGCCTTTCCTCTGATTCATTTTTGTACAGGGACAGCTCAAACTTTAAGTTCTCATTCAGGTTTTAGCTCCTGTGATATTTTTTCAGTCACAATGAAATCGTAGCAGCATCATTAATGAAGAGAAAACATGGACAAAGCACATGTAAAAGCCATAACCACAGACAGCCTTATTCTTCCCTCACTTATGGAGATATACCTATCAAATCTCATAGAACCGGAAGGGACCTTGAAAAGTCATCGAGTCCAGGCCCCCTGCCTTCACTAGCAAGACCAAGTACTGATTTTGCCCCAGATCCCTAAGTGGCCCCCTCAAGGATTGAACGCACAACCATGGGTTTAAGGAGGCCAATGCTCAAACCACTGAGCTATCCCTCCCCTCTTACATTAGTGTAAATCATTTCCTTCTTGAAGTCAGTGTTTGGTGCTATAAAACTAGTTTTAATGACTGGAGACAGAAACAGCAGAAATGTGGAAACAACCAATTCTCAATATTACAAAGTTAGGCTCCTGTCGTACAAACACATTTTTGCATGTTCTAATCTTTGCTACTAGGAGTAGTTCCACTGATTTCAAAAGTTAAGCACATGCATAAGTATTTGCAGGGTTGGAGCCTTGATATGTAGTTGATCTTGAAAGAAAGTTAACGTTTTAGTTTTTGCTGTGGCATAGCAAGAAGATGCCAACTGCTGTCTTTTTACTGCCCAATTTATGAAAGTCAGAAGGCAACTAATGACTGCACATACCTGTGGGGAAATATTCGCTCATTTTCTTCTTGAAAATTTTGTAGTCGACCTCCAAAAAGACGCAGAAGATGACACGATCCATCTGTAAGAAACAATTATTCACAGTGAAACTAGAGTAATAATAAATGTTAAGAATAATATTTAATAACAGCACAGAAATGTTTGAACTGACATTTTGTATGCCAGTTAAGTGGGAAAACATTGTGTTTTGTGTTTACTGTATGAGCTGTATTGTAATATTCAAAACACCATTTTTAACTGCAGTTCACTACTGTGTTCTTTGTTAAATGCCTATTGTTTATGCAAACCACCTCTGAGAATGGTATAAATGTGCTCTGGTATTCCAGCTGGAAGAGTCACACAAGGGGTATCTAGCAGGAGTATAATAGAATAAATGGGTAAGCAAAGAGCTCTTTATTCAATCTTTGCCCAACAAACATATTTGCAAAACTGTTTAGCATTTTAGAATGGCTTGAAAAGCTTTCGTGTGGTTTTAATTTACATGAAACTATTTACTCGCTATATAATATAGCCAGAAATGCAACAAAAACAAAAGCTGTTTACAGAATAAGCAGCACACAGGGTAAATAAAACATTTAATATGCCATATAGTCAGTGAGGCCAAGCATATAAATGGCACCATAACACATAATG
This sequence comes from Chrysemys picta bellii, assembly GCF_011386835.1. Classification (NCBI taxonomy): domain Eukaryota; kingdom Metazoa; phylum Chordata; order Testudines; family Emydidae; genus Chrysemys; species Chrysemys picta. The sequence goes on from NC_088793.1 coordinate 195,969,833, forward strand.
TGTGCAGCACCCGCCACCTTTTAAAAATAAATTGCCTGGGAGATCATTATATGTGAAAAGGTTTCTTTTAAAAAGGGAGAGAGAGAGAGAGACAGAGAGAGCGAGAGCAACAACTAAAGGCTGAAAAATTGCAGGAAGCTCAATTCAACCCTTGCTTATGTTTGCACCAGTCAGCGTGACCCAGGGCACAGAGCCCCAGCAGCAGAAAGGTCACCTACAACAGGGATGCAACACATGTATCCAACACATGTCCAGCCTACACCTAGCTAGCATTTCTGCAAAGCAAGTGTTGCTAGCCAGAAAGATCAGAGCAAAGAGGATCCAGCCTCTATGCTGACAAGTCCCCTATGGAGACCTCACCACAGTTTAAAGCTGCCCTCCTCCTCCTCCCCCTCTGACAGGTGCACACACTGCCTTCCCCTGATGGTGAATGGGGAGCTAGAGCCATTGTGCAGCTCAGGAACAACAAAGAACAGTCAACATGAAAAAACTCCTCCTAATCCTTACTGGAAAATCTTGGCCTTTCAGAAAAGCAGCTTCTTGGTAGAACTTAAGGGCCAGATCCTGTCCTCAAATACTCATAGACAACTCTCCTATCTCAGTGCAGAGAAATCCACTTTTCATTCCTCCACGTATCATAGAATCATAGAATATCAGAGTTGGAAGGGACCTCAAGAGGTCATCTAGTCCAACCCCCTGCTCAAAGCAGGACCAATTCCCAGCTAAATCATCCCAGCCAGGGCTTTGTCAAGCCGGGCCTTAAAAACCTCCAAGGAAGGAGACTCCACCACCTCCCTAGGTAACGCATTCCAGTGTTTCACCACCCTCCTAGTGAAATAGTTTTTCCTGATATCCAACCTGGACCTCCCCCACTGCAACTTGAGACCATTGCTCCTTGTTCTGTCGTCTGCCACCACTGAGAACAGCCGAGCTCCATCCTCTTTGGAACCCCCCTTCAGGTAGTTGAAGGCTGCTATCAAATCCCCCCTCATTCTTCTCTTCTGGAGACTAAACAATCCCAGTTCCCTCAGCCTCTCCTCATAAGTCATGTGCTCCAGACCCCTAATCATTTTTGTTGCCCTCCGCTGGACTCTTTCCAATTTTTCCACATCCTTCTTGTAGTGTGGGGCCCAAAACTGGACACAGTATTCCAGATGAGGCCTCACCAATGTCGAATAAAGGGGAACGATCACGTCCCTCGATCTGCTGGCAATGCCCCTACTTATACAGCCCAAAATGCCGTTAGCCTTCTTGGCAACAAGAGCACACTGTTGATTCATATCCAGCTTCTCGTCCACTGTGACCCCTAGGTCCTTTTCTGCAGAAGTGCTACCTAGCCATTCGGTCCCTAGTCTGTAGCAGTGCATGGGATTCTTCCGTCCTAAGTGCAGGACTCTGCGCTTGTCCTTGTTGAACCTCATCAGATTTTTTTCGGCCCAATCTTCTAATTTGTCTAGGTCCCTCTGTATCCGATCCCTACCCTCTAGTGTATCTACCACGCCTCCTAGTTTAGTGTCATCTGCAAACTTGCTGAGAGTGCAGTCCACACCATCCTCCAGATCATTAATAAAGATATTAAACAAAACCGGCCCCAGGACCGACCCTTGGGGCACTCCGCTTGAAACCGGCTGCCAACTAGACATGGAGCCATTGATCACTACCCGTTGAGCCCGACGATCTAGCCAGCTTTCTATCCACCTTACAGTCCATTCATCCAGCCCATACGTCTTTAACTTGGCGGCAAGAATACTGTGGGAGACCGTGTCAAAAGCTTTGCTAAAGTCAAGGAATAACACATCCACTGCTTTCCCCTCATCCACAGAGCCAGTTATCTCATCATAGAAGGCAATTAGGTTAGTCAGGCACGACTTCCCCTTCGTGAATCCATGCTGACTGTTCCTGATCACTTTCCTCTCCTCTAAATGTTTCATAATTGATTCCTTGAGGACCTGCTCCATGATTTTTCCAGGGACTGAGGTGAGGCTGACTGGCCTGTAGTTCCCCGGATCCTCCTTCTTCCCTTTTTTAAGGATGGGCACTACATTAGCCTTTTTCCAGTCATCTGGGACCTCCCCGATCGCCATGAGTTTTCAAAAATAATGGCTAATGGCTCTGCAATCTCACCCGCCAACTCCTTTAGCACCCTCGGATGCAGCGCATCCGGCCCCATGGACTTGTGCACGTCCAGTTTTTCTAAATAGTCCCGAACCACTTCTTTCTCCACAGAGGGTTGGTCACCTTCTCCCCATGCTGTACTGCCCAGTGCAGCAGTCTGGGAGCTGACCTTGTTCGTGAACACAGAGGCAAAAAAATCATTGAGTACATTAGCTTTTTCCACATCCTCGGTCACTAGGTTGCCTCCCTCATTCAGTAAGGGGCCCACACTTTCCTTGATTTTCTTCTTGTTGCTAACATACCTGAAGAAACCCTTCTTGTTACTCTTAACATCTCTTGCTAACTGCAACTCCAAGTGTGATTTGGCCTTCCTGATTTCACTCCTGCACGCCTGAGCAATATTTTTATACTCCTCCCTGGTCATTTGTCCAATCTTCCACTTCTTGTAAGCTTCTTTTTTGCGTTTAAGATCAGCAAGGATTTCACTGTTTAGCCAAGCTGGTCGCCTGCCATATTTACTATTCTTTCTACACATCGGGATGGTTTGTTCCTGCAACCTCAATAAGGATTCTTTAAAATACAGCCAGCTCTCCTGGACCCCTTTGCCCTTCATGTTATTCTCCCAGGGGATCCTGCCCATCTGTTCCCTGAGGGAGTCAAAGTCTGCTTTTCTGAAGTCCAGGGTCCGTATTCTGCTGCTCTCCTTTCTTCCTTGTGTCAGGATCCTGAACTCGACCATCTCATGGTCACTGCCTCCCAGGTTCCCATCCACTTTTGCTTCCCCTACTAGTTCTTCTCTGTTTGTGAGTAGCAGGTAGAGCAAAATCTATTTACCCTGGAGTGAAAGTGCCAAAAAAATGATGGAAGAACATTATGCTGGACAGTGGTCAGGGCCGGCTCCAGGCACAAGCTTAACATGCAGGTGCTTGGGGCGGCCAAGGGAGAGAGGTGGCACCTGCGGCAATTCGGGGACGGCAGGTCTCTCACTCCTTCTAGGAGCGAAGGACCTGCCGCCGAACTGCCGCCACTGATCGCGGCTTTTATTTATTTTTTTTCCCAATTGCTGCCGCCGATCGCGATCACGGCTTTTTTTTTTTTTTTTTAGCTTGGGTTGGCAGAAAAGCTGGAGCCGGCCCTGACAGTGGTAATGTGAATCTTTGCATCAGAATGAATCACAGCCCTTATTCAAGTCAATGTGCAAACCACTCGAAGGCTCAACGGAAGGTGCAATGAAGCCCCTTTAAGTAATGAGACAGCTGGAAACGGGTGGCTAGCAACCAAGGCCCTTGGCTGCATGGAGAGGCCTGATCAGAGCTAACCTAGGTAGATTAGCATGGATTTCCTTGATGGAAAGCACAGGGCTAGGACGCTGGTTTTGTAGGCTGCGCATGTTATAGTCAAAAGCCTGGAGAAACCTGTGAGCGGGACTCTGACAGGAAGCAGAGAGTCAGAGCTTCTTGAGCACAGAGTGTGCTGGGGAGGCACAATAGAGCATTTCTGAGCAAGGAAACTGCCTGCTATTGTTTGTTTCTATTGTATTCAGAGAAACAGGACTTGGTGCACAAGCTTTGTAAATAAACAAGATTACACCAGAGAAATACTTGATTTGTATCATCAGTTTCTCCTAATGGAAACAATCCTGAAGGGACTGAATATTAGCCAACTGCTCAGGTCAAAGGGGCAATGATGCAATGTTTAAAATGGAAGGCCACAATCCAGCAAACAGTTACATAGGTGCTTTGCTTTATCCATGGGAGTAGTTCCACTGAAGTTAATGGGGCTACTCACAAGTGCAAAGTGAAGGGGGTGTGTTTGCAGGATCGGTGCTTTACGCTTCATTTCCTTAATTTATATTGATTGTAAAAGTTGATTTCCCCAGTGATCGTCAGGCTAGCCTACATCATCATATTCGACCTTCACCTCCTGGGCTTATTGGACCAGGTACTCAGGTCATACCCATCACTATAGTATCCAAGGACGGTGATAGTCAGTCTAACAAGGCCCTGCGTCTACAAGCACTTATCAATCAGAGAATTAATTTTAGTCATGCACACAGAAGTCTATGGTGGTCTCCGTGTGTCTAGTCTGTTATACAATCCACATACATCACAATATTTTATTTTAATTTGGCCTTAGTATATGCTCGCTCTCTATTTTTTTTTTCTGTACACAGGTTGACACCCTTAAAATATTCCATGAATTTGAAGGATTCTTGTGTTTCTAATGTAATGCTCTCAAAATAAGGCATCTCTCTGAAAATGGCAGTATCTTTCAAACTGGTGGAACGTTTCCAGTGTCCTCACTGTACATACTCTATTTATAAACCTGTTCAATTTCTTCTCAGTGTGTGAAAAAAGTGTCCTGTTTTTAAGTATGCATAAAAATGCTGTGATGACAGCTCAAATCCTGTGTTTATCTGATTGAATGGCATGTGTTGGCAGATAGTAAATCTGAAATTAAACCAAATTTTAGCATCCTGCCAGTCACTGAATATTTGATCTGACATACCCAGCTAAAATAATTTGAAATTAGCTATGGAAAGTAACCCTTGTCCTCACCACTTCCATTCCAACCACATCAAGTAAAGGTTTAATCCAGCATAAAATCACTTGGCTGCTGACTCACAAAAGCTCAGCAGGACTTTTGGGACCTGCATTTGAGTTTGCTACTCCTTATTCTAAAGGGCAAATCTCCTCTCTTGAGACTGTGGAATGCCAACTTGATTAGATATTTCATGCTACCCCTTCACTGAGGGAAGAGAAATAATATTGAGGGACTCTACTCGGTACGCTCAGGGAATCTCCAATGTCTTATTGCAGGTGCTAGCTCTTCCACAGCTGAATGAATACCACTCAATTGAGGAAAGGGTTTAAAGGGGTTGTAACTTGAGGGTATTCAGGCTCATCCTTGATTGACAGCTCTGTTCTGAAGGCTCATCTTGGATGCACCCTTCCCCTCTCAGAGCTTGATTAAATTCTGCTCCTTGCACAGCTGTGAATAGGTGGATCAAAGAATCCCCAAATTAGGAGCCCTGCATCACAGGAGGCAGGGAGTTAAATTGCATGAGTCGTTTGCTTACCAGGCAGCTTTACTGATTTTTTCCCCTTGAGAACCTATCCTACTTGACAGGCACCATTTAAGGTTGAGAGGCATACCTGTCTTCAGGTTTGGTTAGCTGCACCTGATGCATGATCTACAGCCTTCTAGGCCCTGTGTTACTTAGAAGACTGAAGCTGTTTTACACTGGACTGAATCCTGAGCCAGACATTAAGACCAGGTACTTTATTAGAAGGACACAGTGAACTTAAAAAAATCACACTGAAAATGTTTAACGGACTATGGCTACATATAACACCTAAGATGATCATAACTTGAAGCTGGTGAGGAGGAATACTGTATCCTATTTTGTTAGTTTTGTTTCCAATGTGAATTTGAAAGCACTTTGTGTCTAGTGAGTTTCACCGTCTGCTTGATGGTCCCTGTCTCATGAGCTTGCAATGATAACTTCTTTCTGATGCACTGCTCTGAGGAGAGCTCACATGCATGCTCTTTCCTGGCCCCTGCAAGAAAGTGTTTAGCAGTAACACAACTGCTGATTCCCAGCTTGGTGCTAAGCAAGGGATCTGTGTTTCCCTGGACTCCCACACAGGGCCAGGAAGAAGCAAGAGCCTGGGGCAGCCAGAACCCCCTTCTTCCCTCTCCAGGACCTGCAATTGTCAGGTAGCAATAGGATCTGGGGTGGGCAGAAGGGTTCTTTTCTTACCAGACCTTTTCTGCAGGTCTAAGGAAGGCATTTGTTTAGGGTTGCCAACTTTGTAATATTTAAAAAACGGACACTCCAGCAGGAGTGCCGGAACCTCCCCTTCCCCACCCCTTCCTCCTGAAGACCTGCCTCACCCCAGCCCTGCTTCTTCCCCCAAGGCCCCATTCCTGCCCTGCCCCTTCCCCCTGAAGCCCCGCCCCCATTCGTTCCTCTTTTCCCCTCTCTCTGTCACTCACTGCTTTTCCCCTCACGTCCCCCCTTCCTGCGTGGGTCAGGAGGGACTTGCCTGGAAAGCCGGGGCTGAGAGCTGCAGCCACCTGAAGCAGATAGGAGGTAGCCCTGGCTGAGTAGGGGCTGGCATGGGTGATGACTCGGTGCCTCCCACCCGCAGTAACTGGACTTTGAGTGTCCCGGTCAGTAGATCTGACTGGTCACTGTCAGGTCACCTTTCTGACTGGACTTTCCAGTCAAAAACTGGGCACCTGGCCACCTTACATTTATTTCACTCAGGTCTATTTATTAATCATGGCCTCTAGTCACAACATTATTTGTAACTGTCTCTGGTGGTATGGTGTCAGTCAACACCAGCATTAATCTGATATTTTCTTTGGGGTATTGCAGAATTGTACATGTATATCCAACCCCCTTTTCATGCACAGTTTTAAAGAGAGCGCTCTGTGCATTTAGTGTCTATATTTAGTATTATTTATATTATGGTAGTGTCTTGAGGCTCGAACAAAATCAGGTCCCATTGTACACTGTACATACACACAAAAATAATCTCTGCCCCAAAGAATTTACAGTCTTAATATACAAGAGACACAAAGGCTGAGAGAAAAGAAGGATTATTATCCCCATTTTACAGATGTGGAACTGAGATACAGAGACAGGAAGTAACTACCCATGGTCACAAAGGAAGAGCTGGAAACTGACCAGAGATCTTCTGATTCCCAGTCTAGTGCTTTACTCAGAAGGCTATTCTTCCCCGTGTTCTAGTGACATTAGAACATGAAATGTAGTCTGGCCACTTGGAATCATAGAAGTGTAGCACTGGAAGGGACCTCGCTAAGTCATCTAGTCCAGTCCTTTGCACTAAGGCAGGACTATGTATTGCCTGGACCATCCCTGACAAGTGCGTATCTAACCTGTTCTTAAAAATCTTCCATGAGTGAGATTCCACAGCCTCCCTAGGTAATTTGTTCCACTGATAACTACCCTCACAGTTAGGAATACAGCAGCCTGACTGCTGAGCAACACATTTCACCCATTCCACTGAACACAGAGTTGAGGTTACGGGTACTATGGCCATTTTCAAAGCCCTTCCTGGCATTGGTCCTGACTACCTGAGAGATTGGCACTTACTCTATTTATTTGTCTTAGGCCTGGTCCACACTAACCCCCGACTTCGAACTAAGGTACACAAATTCAGCTACGTTATTAACGTAGCTGAATTCGAAGTACCTTAGTTCGAACTTACCACGGGTCCAGATGTGGCAGGCAGGCTCCCCCGTTGATGCCGCGTACTCCTCTCGCCAAGCTGGAGTACCGGCGTCGACAGCGAGCACTTCCGGGATCGATCTGGGATCGATTTATCGCGTCTAGACAAGATGCGATAAATCGATCCCAGAAGATCGATTGCTTACCGCCGGACCCGGAGGTAAGTGTAGACCTACCCTTAGGTACTTAACTGGCCCCCATTATTGCAATAGCTGAGCTCCTCGCAATCTTCAAAGTATTCAGGCTCACAACAGCTCTATGAGGTAGGGAAGTGTTGTTATCCCCATTTCACAGCTGGGGAACTGAGGCACAGAGAGGCTAAGTGACTTGCCCAGATTCACATGGGAAGTCTGTGGCAGAGCAGGGAATTGAACGCAGGGTCTCTCAAGTTCAAATGTAGTGCTATTACCACTGGCTCATTCTTCCTCTCTGGGACCATGATTTCCCATGACACCTGCATTCCATGGAAAGAATGCTACTGCTGACCAACAGAGCTATGCTTGTGACCACGGGCAGCAGAAACTTCACAGAAGTAGCACCAAGAATACAGAACTCACTGGCTGAAGAAAGAAGAATGACCACAAGCCTAACTGCATTCAACATTAAATGCAACATCCACATGTTCACGAGGCTTTCCCACAATGGCACCCTCTTCCTCACAGATTAATAAAGAAATAAAACCACACCTCAAACTGCTTAGAGCCTGCTACATGGTGGCAGTCATGGAGGTCGAGAGAGCACATGCATGTGTGAGCATAATCCTCTTATAACGTATGGGAAGAGCTCAGCTATTAAGGTGATGAGGGCTATTTAAGTAGTTAGATACATTCTAAATTGTAGAACATCCAGTTTTAATCTCAGCTATCGTGCTCTGGCCTCCAGCCGATCATTTCTCTGTCTCAGTTTCCCCATCTGAGAAATGGGGATAATAATATTTACTTGCCTTTCTAAAAGAGTATGTCTACATAGCAAAAGCTGTGCATGGACTAGTCTACTTTCAGCTAGCACTGGTAACAACAGCAGTGAAGATGGCACAGTGCAGGGCTCAGAGCGGGCTAGTGAGCCAAGTATGTACCCAGGGTCCATGCTGGGTTTGAGCATTGAGGCCTATGCTATGCTTTCTTCACAGTTGTTACCTGAGCTCGCTGGATTAAAACTAGCCTGGGTATGTATTGTCAGTTATTAGACAGTAGACTGGACAACAAAAAAGAAGGGGTTTCTTAAAGGAAGGACTTAATGAAATGAGGACTTGCACACTGCACCACACTTCAGAATCAACGTGTATATTTGGCCAAGACTAGAACCATTGATTCACACTCCTTTTCCAAAATTGAATGGATCAAGGTCTAGATCTGAACCATATCCTCGGTTGGTCCTGTGGGTCAAACTCTGCCTCTTGTTTTGTTATTGATTTGTACCTAGGAACAGCCAGTATTTGTGTTTCAGTAAGGGCCATCTCATGTCTTTCTGTCTGTTTGCTCCTGTACTCATGATATCATGGTTACAACCACAGAACTGCTCTTGGACAGAACTTCACTCAGGTGTTGATGGCCAAACACAAGGGTTCTGCACCAGGAGCGCTGAAAGCTGCCGACAAATGTGTATGTGGTGGGGCCCACCTAGGGTGACCAGATGTCCCGATTTTATAGGGACAGTCCTGATTTTCACACTTGCTGTCTGGTCACCCTACGCCCACCAGCACCCAACAATGGCCCATTCTGCACCTACTCCACCTCTTCCCCTGAGGCTCTGCCCCCTGCTCACTCCTCTCTGACTCCTCCCCCCTCCACTTGCCCTTAAGGCAAGTAAAAAGTGACAGAGCCCAGCCCTCCCGCCCCCATTCTGATGCCCCTGTTGTGCATCCCTTAAGTCCTTAAAATAGGATTTAAGTGGTGCATAGGCATCATGCTGACCCTCAATATAGGGGTGAATTTGACTATTGATGAACAGTGTGCAACTTTCCATAATGAAACTCACCTGCTTTCAGGTTTCATTACAAACCTGAAATCCAAGCCCAGGTTTACTAAGGTTCACAAACCTTTCGAGCAAAAGTGTATTGCGTTTCAGGCAAACCAGGGACAGGTAAGTTTCAGGCAAACACAGGTCAATGCCTGGGTCACCCTTCAACGCTCTTGCTTTCTACACAAATATTTATGCTTTCAAAGCAAAACGTATTGGTTTTGTGGTTCAACGTTTTGAGTTTGGGGGTTCTTTGAACCTGAACCTCAAAGCAAAATTGTGGGTAAGAACCCATATTCCATCCCTCCTGCCAGGGTGGAACTGCAGAATTTGCATTGCTCTAATAATGGTATACATTTAGCACAATCACTTCACCCCAGGAGCAAATAGCTGTAGAAGACGAGCTGTGAGGAAGTAACTTCTTATTTAAGACAAAAACACCTACAAAGCAATATTATTAGTGGTCTGATATTGTAGTTTACTTTTCACTCCAGGCAGAATAAAATTCATAATTAAGAGACCAAAGGCAAAACAATCACCTGACATTTATTATGAATTTAAAAGATTAATTCAAACAACAGCATTTAGATAGTGTCTAAACTTCACAATAATCTGTACCCCTAAGAGGATATGCAATGGTGAGGCACTAAGCCATGAAATCAAGATAAATGCAAAACATTGTTAAAACAGCCCTCACTGGCTGACCAGTAATCCTGAGGGCAGGAGTCCTTTTACCCAAATCACGTAAAGAACAAATTAACTCTCTTGTGGGTATCGCATATACCATCAACAATTATTCTGACATAAATTTACGGTACATTTTAAAGCAAATGAATAACACCCTCATTTTCCACTCGGGGTACTTTTTATCATAGATCTCAAACACGGTATGCAATACAATCTGATTAAATGTATAGTGTAACTCTGGCACGGCGTGGTGACATAACTTGCTCACAATCACCAAAAATGCTAACAGCAGAATAGCAGTAGAACCCAGGTCTCCTCAATCCCAATCCTATATTTTATCCCTTGAACCAAGCTGCTTCTGAAATAGGCCTTGAGATTCATGTACGAGGGGAACTGAAACATAAAAGACTAAATGTAGACCTGATATAAAGAGATCCAGTTTCACTTAATACCATCAATTTTTAATCTGGCACGTTATTTCAACGCATAATTTCATTGAGCAAATCCATTACAAATCCCTTCTCTAAATCAGACTGTTTGTCTTTACATTGGAAAGCGTGTTCCCCTCTAGAGAGCACATTGCATGTTTTCAGTATTTTCTCCTTCCCCCATTAACTGTACTCTATACTCAAGTGTATGTACAGCATTCTCTTCTGACGCCTAACTGTGCTGAGGTATTATTCACTTTATTTTTGTTAATGAATCATTTGTCATTCAACTACAGCAGCTTTCCAAACATTCAAAAGAAGCAATCTGGATTTCAAATAGAAATAGCTAAAAATCAAAATAATGGTAATTCCTGAGCAAATTTGCAAGTTGGCTGCGGTAAAAGCTTGCTTGTCCTAGCTATCTGTTACTGCATATGATCACAAGACTGAAACAAACAAGGAATTATAAAAAACCCAACTCCTCCTATTGTTTACCCTATGATCACTTCCAGTTTTTAAATATAACATACAAGGCAGGAACTACTTGCTGCAGTGGCCTTGCAGTGTGCATGCTGCAAAATACATGATAAATAGCATGTACTGCTAACAAAGACAGATTATAAACTCATTGGTTGTTAAAAGCACTGCATGTCTGCTCTTTCGGTTAAAAGTTGCTCCGTAACTGAAAGAAGAAACAAACCTGTAAAAGCTACCCAGTGTTTAAGGAAACATCTCAGTTTATTTATTCTGATGGCAACTGAAACTCATCAGTAAAGGGGCAAGATAGTACTTTAAAAATGCATTTGTTTTTACCAAAATATCCATCAATCTACAGAGTTCAGTTTTATGCCATACAAATATGATGACATAAGCGCCATTAATCGTTTTCAGCTTAATACCCACTGCCCCTTGAAGATGCATGTTTGGAATATCTGAAGACGACCTCCATTTTTCACTGCTACCAGTCATAGGGCCGCTGACACAGCCAAGATAATCCTGTATTCAGCGATCCTAGGGGAATGAATGGATTCTGATGAATGTAATTTGCTATCTCAATGACAAATGGCAAATGTGAAGAGAGGGTATGCATGCAAATATAACTGTGATAAATAAGGGCTTGTGAAGGATAGTACTCAGGAAGTATCTGGCAGACAGTTTTACAACAGCTATGCATTTCTCAGGAGATAAATCATCATCTTAAATTAAGTTATCATTATACCTTCATTGTGACTCTCCACTGGAGTAAGACTGCATCATGGCACAAAAATCAAGCAAAATTTTGTAATCAATGAGCTAACATTTAGCAGTATTCTCTTGTTTTAGGACATAAATTATTCAACACCACAAAGATTAAACACATTGTAGATAATTGGGCCTACGTTTTCAAAAGTGACTGCTGCTTTTGAGTTCCTCAGAGTTTTTGGATGGATCTCAATTTGACGCAACTTAAAGCGATCTGATATTCAGAACAAACAGAGCACCCACACTCTGATAATCAGGCACCATGTTGGACATCCAACAGTTGAAGCATCCAAAATCACTAGCTACTTTTGAAACTTTTGGTGGTTTTAGTATTTTACAAGCTGTTGTAATGTTGAGTAACACTTTGCAATGCTGAATGAGATAGTTTCTTCTCTGCGTGTATTGTCAAAAGGCCAACATGAGATACAGCATCACTTGTCAAGAACCAGAGCTCTGTATTTATTACCTAGGATCAAATTCAAAGAATGCTTGGGGGCATATAGAAATGTATCTCTGTTCTACCTCTTTGTATGAGTCCGTTTACAGCTGTTGCAAGATCCTGGAATCTCTAATGGATACTAAATAAAAAAAGTCCATTGTCCCATGGCCCATGTTTTGCAGGAGGTCAGACAAGAGTATCACAATGAGTCCTTCTGGCCATAAAAATGTATGACTTTGTGAATCTTTTTTTTTTTAATCAAATATCTGTTTTAATGTCTGACGTATAGAAATATAGATCAGATTGGGAGCCTTTTATCAATTCTCCAGGATGTTCCTTGTGTTATGTCTCCAAAAATCCCTCTTTCATTACATTTCCATCTTGATGTGAAATTCTATTTTTTTTTTTTTTTTGTTATTGGAAAATGCTTCACATTCTATTCAAATTGTAATTGTAGAAACAGACAGCCCCAAGGAATACAGATAAGAAAATAACAAGACTTATTGTACATAGGATTTGCAGAAAAAGCAAAGATGCAACAGAATCTGGAAGGAGCATGTGTCTTGTTCAGTTGAATCACCTTGTTGATAAGTCATTGCAGACAAGAGGTGAAATAGAAATGGGAGATTCCCCATTGTCTTCAGTGGGGTCAGGATATCAACCAGGTTGTTTTGTTTTGTTTTTTTGGAGGGTATAACAATTTCTCACTTGCACACTTCTTGTTACTCAAAGAAGTAACTGAAAACCCCCATCTAAACCAAAGCACTGATAAATTTTGCTGCATGTCTATCCACTCCCTTCAGACTCAAAGAGAATTATTACATGTTTTCATTGATCTGACTGTATAAAATTACAACTGTGTGTAAACTTAACAATATATGGAGATTAACCTCCTTTCAGAAATTCAACACAACGGTGGCACTCCAACATAGTGCAACTGAAGATATTTTTTGGGGGGGTGGGTCTCACATGAATATACATTATTATTTTAAAAATGCAACATTTATATTTACACATTTGGGTCCCCATCCTGCAAAGCTGGTTCATAACTTTAATTATGTAAGTAGCGGATGGGACTACTTACATGTGTAAAGTTATAAAACATACCGTCATCTATGCAACAATATACACCGCTACCTCGATATAATACGAATTCGGATATAACGCGGTAAAGCAGTGCTCCATGGGGGCGAGGCTGTGCACTCCAGTGGGTTAAAGCAAGTTTAATACAACATGGTTTCACCTATAACGCGGTAAGATTTTTTGGCTCCCGAGGACAGCGTTATATCGAGGTAGAGGTGTATGTAATTCGATTTTTAAAATCCATTTTAGGCCAAATAAAACTGACACTATCCTTTTCTAAGGATCTCATGTTGAGTTATTGCCATAGCTTATTTAATCATTCTAATCTTCATCCTGCATTTAACTAGCATTCAGATTTGGGTCTGACATCAATGGAAAGACTCCCATTGACTTCACTGGGTTTTGGATCAATGATATTATGCCCTAACTATCCTAGCAAGAAGACAATGATACATCCAAAATAGCATTTTTGACTCAGAGTATATCTGGGTAGCCAAAAATTCAGTAAGTGGCAAAAAAATACACATTCAGTGATGGAGTGATAATTTACTAGGATAAGCTGAGTTATGTCACCATCACTCCATTTGCAACCTTCCATTGCGTATTTCACTGCCATGCTCCATGGCCCTCTCTGCCCTCTTTCTCTTTCACTTGATTAAGATCATCTCTAGAGTTAATGCTGATATGAGAAATGAATAATTACTCTGTCGTGATAATTAAGAAGTACATGCCTGCTACTAATGTTATAAATACATTAAATACATAATAAATGCATTACAGTTATAAAGCTCTCTCTCAAATATTTTGTTGTTCGTTGTTAGGTAGAAATACATCTTTCTGAAAATCTCTATACAAGAACAGGCACCACAGAGCACAACTCACCAGCAGCCACGAAGCCAGTGCCCGCATTAGAACCCACACTGAACCCTATGCATGTCAATATTACCGTATCTCCCGCCTTGAAAGAAAATGTATCACCAATTTAGCTATCACTTGCAGAATTCATTTACAGATCAAATTAAACACATTAACATGAGCCTTTAAAGACCATTTCTAAAGGACAAAAGCTGATTTGCTCAAAATACCAGTCCCTATCCCATCTCTTTCATCCTAACGCGAGAGCTAATCTTTGTGATCAGAAAAAGAAGGGCCAGGAAGAGTAGGCGGCTAAGAATGATTTGCAGCACTACTGGAAGTGACTCCACTATTCCTGGGATATACAAAACAGCCTTTCTGTCTCAATGAAGAAGGTCAGTACAGGATCCTTTACTTAACAACTGCCATGGAAACTAAGCACTATTATTAAAACATTTTATCTTCCTCTGTCCTACCAGGCAATTCTCCCTTCTTTTTGTACAAGATGGTTTTACATGGAAGTAACTGCATCCAGTATTTGATTAAGACATCGGTGTCATTAGGAGAAAAGAATAAACTTTCACCCTGCTGAGGTGTTACAAAGAATTGTAGAATGACGAGTTACAGTGCTCTACCAGCAATCCCCAACTCGTAGTGCCAGCAGTCCCATCTCTCTGCACCACCAACTAGCACAAGGACCACCAATCCTATCTCTCTCCACCACTTCTAACAAGCAAGACCAGTAATCCCCAGCTCTTCTACAACATCCAGTTACAAGACTGATTAGGGTTTGGCATATGATCATGGATTATGACTTGGCCAAACTGTCCCCATGTTAAAGATTATTAAGCAAGCTTGATATAAATTGACAGACATCTTCCATAGAGGATATTGCAACTTTAATATACTTCGTTCTAAAATCTCTGCTAGGATATAAATGTCAACTGTATGCCAACATTTTTTATAAGGATTGTGACGGGGAGGGGAAGAGAACCATCTCTAAGGAATTAGTATCAAATTAATTAATAGATGGTAATAGAATGACAGCTTTCCAAAAATAGCAGATGTTCCAGCATTTTATTGAGTCTTGCTGCATAACCTTTGGTACAGTAATTCCATAATATGCATCTTCTAGACCTAATTCTGCTTCATAACTGGAATGCCAAAGATGGCTGTTACCGATTTCTGCTACAGGTCACAGCAAAGAAGCAGCAAAGGCAAATAGGCATTGATTAACATTTATTAGAGGGGAAAAGAAAACACCTCATTTGCATTTGTGCTATATACTGCTAACAGTCCATCTAGTTACTCACCATCAAGATAGAAGAGGTTCATATTACAAGGATGTTGTTCATGTGCAATTGACAACATTAGCACAATTTATATCAACTGCCCAAATGCACTGATGTGTACAAAATTCTCAAAGCTATTTATTGTCAAACTGTCAATACTAAATGCACAAAAATGTCACTGTCATTAATTCATGAAATAAAGTAGGTTTGCACAGCACTCTGAAAATGTAAAAGCACTTTGAACAGCAAGGGCTAACCATTATTATTTTTACTTGTGTGAAATTACTATATAAACCATAAACCACTATCACCTCTTGTGGAAAGTTCCTTTGGGCCAGAGCCAAATCCCAGTATATGGCACTTCTGATAAAATACAATATCAGTCAATGGTTCTATTTTGATTTCAGCTGAAAATTCTCTTTAAGACATTCACTGCAATGTTCTTCACAATATGTATTAGGTAAAATGTACTTCATGGCTTTGCAATGATATACAGACATTTATGAAAATAAGCCAATGTTTTATTTCATTTTTCTCATGTGTCTGACACCTCAGAATGGTTTCTCCTTCACCACAGTTAACCCTGATGCTATAGGCTGTGTGTGAAACACACTGTGGCCTAGTGGCCAAAGCACTGCAGTGGGACGCCAGACACCTCTGTTCTATTCCTGGCTGGGTGATCTTAGACAAGTAATTTCTTTTCTCTGTGCCTCAGTTTCCCCATATGTACAGCATTTTGAGATCTGCTGCCAAAAAGCACTATTTAAGAGTTACCTTGGTATTATTATTACTACTACTATATATTCTCATTCTACAGCCACCAAGTTTCTCTCTGCTTTCCCCTTCTCTGATCAGCCAACTTGTCTTCTGTTCCTTATGTCTGGATGACCGAGCATACTGGCATAAATGTGGATCTTTCTCCTGGTGTGAGAGCCCAGAGGCGGTTCACACAAGATTGCATTTTCAAAAGGCTCCCTTATCTGTACCTACAATATTTATGAGAACATGCATTTGCACAGCACTTGAAAAAAAAATCTACTTGTGAAGGGTGAGTAGGAAACTTTACCTAAGTTACCAAATTCTGCAGAATTCAGAATCATTTAATCATCAGTTATATTTTTGGCCTATATAGTTTCATTAGTAACCTTTTAAATGTGAACAAAAGCATACCAGGGCAATGTTTACTTCCGGAGTGCCTGCAACTATGTAGCCACTATGTGCTAGAGAGGATGCATGAATGTAATCCCTTAACAGGGCCGGCTCTGGCTTTTTTGCTGCCCCAGGCAAAAAAGCCTCCCGCCGCCCCCCGCCACTGGCGGGGAGCGCGGCAGGGGACGGCGCCGAGCCCAGCCGCGGCTCCGCTCTCCCCAGCAGCCAGAGCACCGGGGGGGGGGGGGGGAGTGAGGGCGGACAGCCCGGCTGGGGCTCCGCTCTCCCCGGCGGCCAGAGCGCCGGGGGGAAGGTGGCGAGCCTGCTGCGCTTCCGCTCTCCCTGGCGGCCGGAACACCGGGAGGAGGGCGGCGAGCCTGGCCACGGCTCCGCTCTCCCGGACCAGCCGGAGCGCCGGGGGAGGGTGGCGAGCCTGGCCAGGGCCCCGCTCTCCCGGACCAGCCGGAGTGCCGGGGGAGGGTGGCGAGTCTGCTGCGGTTCCGCTCTCCCCGGCAGCCGGAGCGCCGCGGGGAGGGCGGCGAGCCCAGTCGCGGCCCCGCTCTCGGGCCGGAGCACCGCGCCGCCCCGCCCCCCTCCAGGTGCCGCCCCAAGCACATGCTTGGTGGGCTGGTGCCTGGAGCCGGCCCTGTCCCTTAAGCAGTTTAAGTAAAGATAGTTAAGTGTGGCTCTGTCACCCCAAGCACCAGCTATCTGAGCTGCAGTGCTAGTAAATGTCCTTTTAACTCCAAACATCTGAACTATTTGGCTATCATGTCTCCCTACATTGTCCTATGCTGCCATCCATGGGTTCATCACACTTGTGAAGAAAGTATAAAATAACCAGAAACTGACAAAACTAACATTTTCATGCCTTGATTAGAGAACAGGAGAATGATGAGTTACAGCAGGATTGACAGGCCACCAGCAGATTCCAGACCTAGTATTTGTAGAGGCTTTGACTCTCTAGCTGGGGAATAGTCTGTCTGTGTCATAACTCTCCAAATCAGAGAACATTTTATGCCTTGTTAGTATTTGGTTAAACACACTCTCTTCCATAGTGTGAATTCATCTGGGTGGGTTTAATCTACCCAAGAACATTTAAAATAAATGATCTCGTTCATATGTAGGGATAAGACTAACATTTATAGCTCATAAGCTTATTTATTCAGCATAATATTTTTATTCTTAGACTAAGAGAGAAGGAAAATGGAGAGGGGAAATATCTGACAGGTGTAACAACAAGCTGCTTGAAAGAGAAAATACATTGGAATTTTTTTTTAAATTATGTTTGAACTGACTTACAGCAGATGAAACATTTTACTATGCTTATAAGTTTATTAACCACTTTGGGGGAGCTAAACGGCATATCTTCTCCACGGGTTAAACATAGCAAGATCATCAGTCAGATTCTAGAAATGAGCAGCTCTACAGGACTAGCGCACAATTCACCACAGCCGGGAATCTGTGCTCATGAAAGGCCTTAGGGCTGGTAAAGGAGGAATGTTCCAGGCACGTCACACATGAGGTGAATTGCTGGGACTGTGTCGGAGGCTTGCTCAGAACCTGCTCTGAGGTCTGGTCTACACTAGAAAATCAGGTGTGAAAAATCCTCACCCCTGGGCGGCATACTTAAACTGACCTATGTCTCCATGTACAGGGCTAGGTTGACAGAAGAATTCTTCCATTGACCCAACTATTGCCTCTCGGGAAGGTGGATTATCTACGTGACAAGAGAATCCCTCCAAATCGGCATAGGTAGAGTCTACAATGAAGTACTACAGTGGCACTTGAAGTGTAGACAAACCCTTACTGTGCCTCTAAAGCACTCAGTATTTCATGGTCACTGAAATGTAAAATGACTTAATTTTAGCTAGAAACAAAAAGGGAAAAAATACAGGGGTTTGGCTGTTGTGGATGAAACACAATGGCTCACATCCTCAGCTGGCGTAAAATAGCATAGCTCAATTGCCCTAAATAGAGCAAGCCCAACTGACACCAGCCAAGGATCTCTTCCCAGCCAGTCAGCTCCATGCAAGTGAAGTGCATATTCAGTAATTCTCTGCTAAAAATCCATATGGCACATTCAGTATTCAGCATATAGGTTACTAACTGGTATTGGAACCAAATTAATTATTTGGATTTATACGACACCACCCAAAGCTTTACAGCCTGATGGAATTTTCAAATATCATCGCCTGCAAACATTTTTAATGAAGTAATCCAGCCTAAAATAACCCACCCATATCGCAAAAGAAGCAACCAGATACTACTCAACATCTCCTCAGTAATTCCTGCCAATCTTCAGTTTTCAGTGACTGAAATACCTGACAAAACAGATGGAACTAAACAGGTAATTTTTGGCATTTTCCGCATTAAACACTAAATACCTGAACACTTAAAATACTTATGCACATAAGTAACTTTACTCATGTTAGTAATTATTTGACTTCAAGTAAAGTTACTTATGTGCATAAGTGTCTGCAAGGTCAGTGCCTAAGTGATTATTTCAACTGACATAACTTGGCAACAAATATCAATTTTTAATATCCTAGGTGCAAACTAGCACCTGAAACATGTCAAAATCTCTAAAAAAACAAATCAGTTTTGTTGTCTTTTAAAAATATCGGCTCCCTGGCTCCTGCTCAAAGTGGAGTGATGGCATCCAGTTAAATTATAACCCTCTAAAAAAGAGAATTTAGAATAGAAATGATAGAAGTCCTAGAACTGTAACATTGCAGATGTGGGACTACAACAGATCTAATCTTTCAAGGAATGTTATGCTTGTGGTTTGAACTGCGTCTTGCTGCACCATGAGATGATGCTTTCTTGGGGGCAGAAGTATTTTTATTATCTTCTCATTTTGGTACAGAGTGAATAGGTACCTTCTGTCTAGCTAGGAACGACCTTGTCTATTAATAAAAAGATCTGGTTGGACTGATGAATGATATAGCTCCTAGGGGAATAATACAACTTTCATCTATCTGTGGCACTGTATGTGTGTTACTGTCACACACTCAGTACAACCCCAAGCATTGAAAAATCATGAGACTGGCTTACAAAGCATGAGATTTTACAAAAATAATAAATGTTGAGTTATTATTTGCTTTCTGGTTTGTGAGCCTTTAGAGTGCACTCCGGACACATTTTCAAGCTTTTGACTGCAACCAGGGCCATCCCTGGGGGAGGTGCGGGGCCCAGGACAAATCAGCCCCCACCGGCTTGGGGGACCCGCTCTGCATCAGCGGCTGGGCCAGCAGGACAGATCTGGCCTGGTGCTGGGCCGCCTGCTGCTGCTGGCAGTTGCTGGCGCCCACCGCGGGGCTATTGTTGGCCATAGCGCCACGGCGGCTCGGAGCTCCGGCTGGGGGGGGAGACTTGCTGCACCGAAATGCGGGCAGCCGAGCCAGGCGCTGTCTCTTCTAATTGCCAACAAGATGGCAGGCCCTGAGGAAGTGACGAATTCATCTTCCGGCAGTGGCGCTGGAACATTTTAAATAGTGGGAGTGCTGAAAGCCAGCCTCTTTACCTCTGTCCCTCCCGCACAGAGCTGAGGCCGGCAGCCAGGACCCCAGGCGTGGGGCGGCAACAGAGCCATGGTGTCGCAGGATGGCAGCCGGGACCCTGGGCATGGGTCCACAGCAGAGCCCTGGGCACGCAGGGTCGACAGCCGAGACCCCAGGCGTGCAGGGCTAGCAGCCGAGACCCTGGGCATGGGGCTGGCAGCTGGGAGCCTGTGGGTGCTGCAGCCCGCACCCCTAGTTTCTGCACCTATGTCTTCTGGGACCGACCGCGCCGGCCAATCGCACCAGCCCATGGGATCCCCTAAAGCACAGGGCCCAGAGCAGTCACCTCAATTCACCCTACCCAAGGGATGGCTCTGGCTGCAGCCTTGAGGATAGATTTAAAAAAAAAAATCTGAGACTCTCAGCTAATCATATGCTTCTGGCAGCTGGGGCTTTAAAAACATCAGCTATAATGAGAGTTGGCAGCAGAATATGCTGTACATTGCACATTTCACAACTCAAGCAGGAGAAAAGAGATGCAGCAGTTCTGGGAGAAAGCAAATATTTATCTGAAACTGACAAATAACATAGCTATGTATTCTCAAATTCTCTCTGGCCACAGTCCATTTCCACTGAACTCAATGGGGACCCTTCCATTGACTTGAATGGGATTTGGATCAGGCCCTCTCTGAGACTTCTCACACACCTTTGGTACCATTCACAAAGGGTAAACAATAAAGGCCCAGTTTTTCTCCCAGCAATGTGTGTGGACATCTCCACACTGCTATCCTGAAAGGGGAAATGTCAATTCTGTAGCACATTCCCCTTCCCCGTCCCTCCCTCACAGATGCCACTTCATGGACCCCCTTCCCATCCCCTCACACAAACCCACGGAAGGGATTCAGTGGGTTTCTGGGGGTGGTACTGTAGATGGAATGAGGAGGTTGATCAGAGGATGGTCTAGTCTCTGTTGGACTGTTTCCCACTCTGCTTCAGGATTTCCAAATGGAGATCTGGGCAGGAAGTAATGTGACTTGGAGCTCCATTGCTGCCCCTCTGGATTCCTTCTAGCGCTGCCATTAAGCAGCAGTGAGACGACTGCACCAATGAGCATGAGGTTCTTGTTGCAGCTCTGCTGCCAGGAGAGTGGGCCCAGCAGAGCAGCCGTTATCCCTGTGGGATGGCTCAGTCCCAAAATCCACAAAACAGGCCTGCAAAATCTGCAGCTTTCATAACCCTTCCTGCATCCAGGGGAGGGTGCCAGGAAAACGCTGCAAGGGGACCCTTACCAAATCTTTTCTTTTCCGTTAGCCTATCCTCCCCACCAGGAGATTTTCCTAAAGAGATCACCAGCCGACGTATTAGTAACAGGTCTACCAAAAAAGTGACACCTTCAATAATATTCTCCACTGTAAAGTCCATTGGCAGTATGTTGCAGGGTTTGCAAGTCCATTTTTCTGGATGTTTGGTAGGAAAGCACTGCAAACAGGACTCCAGCAATAAATTTCAGTATCCAAAATGCTAGCTTTACCATGAACAGCACAGCCACAGACAGATTTTGAAGTCTGCTACTAAACGAATTTTGGCAACAGAAAGAAGTTATTAAGAAAAACTTTCATTCACAGGAACTGAAATGTGTTCTCTAGTGAAATGAGACGAGTCTGTAAATCGTTGTGGGTTTTTTTCCACCCAGTTCTTAAGATTTAAAACCGTATTCTTTCATTTTATTCATGTTGTGTTTATTTAAAAGGTTCAATCTGCCTTAAGTCAGAGCAATTTTGAATGCAAAATGGTTTTTATCTTTCTTTTATGTGCTGTTTTTTCATGCAGCCGGGATAGAGTGGCTCATCAAAAGAAAGCAGGGCGGACTGAATTTTATCTCACTATTATTGTGATATAGCTGCAGTGGGCAATCTGATCTCATCAAGATACAATTGCAGTAAAGATGTCTAAGTGGATGTCACAGCATAGCTGAAAGATACTAAAGTGAAATGAACCAAAAAAAGCAATCTTTCCAATGCAAATCACAAAGTTAAGTTGCAGGGATTTGTAAGCAGAAAATGGTGTGGGGGAGAGACGGCATCCTCACAAACGTCTGATTAACACTTTTAAAATAATTTTGAACACATTTGGTGAGTGTATAATTAAGGGATTTACAACATTAAAACCTGGAGCTCTGTGCAGCAGTACACTAAATGAGATGATAAGTAACAAGGGAAAGGGTGCATTATACCTCCTCCCACTGCCGCTTGAACGACTGTCTGCTGATTGTTTTCAGGCCTCCCCTCTAGTAGACAGAGACTACGACTTTTGGCAAATCGATAATAAAAGTCAGCTAAGAAACTGAGGCTCATTTTACGTAAGTCTAATAACAGAATGGGCCAAATCCTCAGCTGCTGTAAATTGGAGCAGCACCACTGAAGTCTATCTAAACCACCTAAGGATCTGCCCCTTCCTCTCCAGGCGGCATTTTTTTAAAATGCTGCACTGATAACCACAAAATAGTATTTTAATTTCCTGGTATAATATATGCTTCTCAGCACATGTGTGTTTTACATTTTTTTCTTTAGTGTTCAGTTAGCTTTTAGGGTATCAAAATTAGATAAGAAACTCTAAGTGGTTTACAATAGTACATCTTTTCCAAAGCAAACACTTCTGAAAGACCAGGAATCGTATGATTGGTATTTAATTACATGTGTGCATGAGTGCATTTTGAAGCTCTGTTGGTCTCTGGGCCTTTTTTTAAAGGAACATATCATAGAAACAACACGGACAATGCTAAATGCACTGAAACGGATATACACAGAAGACATCATAAACCACTTTCAGGCAGGCACTGTGCATTATATACTATACAAGATGGCCAAAGCATATTCCAAGAAAAACACTAACACTGACTGAACACAAGCCAAAGCATGAATAAAGGTTAGACATACACAATGTCCTGCCCTTCTGCTTCCCATTTAGAGAGACGACCACTCGTAGGCATATTATTTCCAATACATAATTGGATCTCCTATAAAGAAATAGTTGTGGTCTTTGCTTGACTTTCGCAGCTCAACTCCTGACTGCTTGGAATTCACATCATTTCCTCTGAAAATTATTGAGGTTTACCATAATTTGACATTGCTGTTCCTACAGTTAAACTTAGGATGGCCATCACAGGATAGTGTTAAAACAGCAATTCTACTGGTCGCTCTCTTGTTAAAGCCATTGCCTGTGGTCATTTTACTAAAAAGCATCATTTAGTCTGACAGTGAATTGTTTAAATGAATAAAAGGAGACAGGGGAGGGGAGAAACTCACCTTTCTCAAGAGAAAGGCCAACACTATACACATTAATCTCAGAGTTAACCTATAAATGGCAATCTTATGAGAATACAGTATGAGTTTTTAACAAAGTAGACACAAATACTCATAACTTAAAAAATGATAGGGTATTTTCTCTAAAAGGAGGATGGGAATTTCAGCAGATCTGAAGTGGTTGTTATCTCAGTAGAGATTTGCTCAGCCACATCAGTTCCCTCCTGCCTGGAAAATCAATAGTATTCCTTGTAGAATAAGGGCCTTGTATAGCCATCCACCATCTTGACAGATGAAAGGAAACAGGATGAAGTCAGTCAGTCAGTAGTGCTTGACAGTGATGTGGGAGAAGAGCCCGAGGCACGAGTGGCAGACCTTCCACAGTGGCTACAGGAGTGTGCGATCCAACCTCGCTAGATGGAGGTTGGAGCGCACACTGCTTCCTGGCTCTCCTGCAGGCCTCAGGCCTGGGCTCTCTGATGGCTCTCTGTGATGACTACATCAGCCTTGACCCAGCTTCCCCAGACTGAGCGGCTGTGGATGGGATTCTCCAAGTTCTCAGTAGGAATGCTGAATTTCTTGAGATCTTGCTTGACCTTGTCGCTGTATTGGAGCCAAAGGTGACAGAGGCCTTGCTGATTCTTATATCAAGTTTTCTATCAAGGCTAAGTGAGCTGGTTAGAGTTGAGCCAAGATAGCAGACGTGATCTACATTGTCCAGAGCTTCATTAGTGACGTAGATTTTAGGATGGGATGTTACTGCCCTGTGACATGACAACTTTTCTTGATACTGATTATCATGCCGAACTTGATACATGCAACAGAGAACTTATTCATCATGATCTGCAATTCATCAGGTGAGTTACAGACAAATGCAGCATCACCTGCAAAGAGTAGACCCTGAATAGTGAGCTGCATGATATGCCTTTTTGCTCTGAAATTGTCTGATGTTGAACAAACTGCCCTCCATCCTCGATTCAATTAATATCCCAGATTGATCATTTCCAAAAGCACACTTGGTAAGAATAAAGAAGAAGATGCCAAAGCCGGGAGGTGCTAAGATGCCAGTATCAATGCTAAAGTCAGACAATGTTTCATTTTCATACTGGATAGTTGCCTTCATTCCCTCATGGAACTCCTTAAATGGGAGTCCACTTTTTGTGGACTGCTAATTTTCGACGGGATCTTGTATATGCCATGTTGGCTAACCATGTCAAAGGCCTTTTGTATGAATACTACATAGAAAGATGCCAGTTCACGGCTTTTTTCTTGCAACAAGCACATTGTAAAGGACATATCAGTGATTGAGCATCCAGCTCTGAATCCACATTGGCTCTCAGGGTACACTCTCTCAGCAAGGACTTGGGAGTATTTTCAGCAGGACCCTTGGAAGCACCTTGCCGACCATGCTGAGCAGAGATATCCCTTGGTAGTTGTTGCAGTCTGCTCTTTCCCCTTTATTTTTGTATGAAGTAATTATGTTTGCATCTTTCAGATCCTGGGGTATGTGGCTTTCTTCCCAGCTGGTGCAGAGAAGTGCCTGGATGTAGCTCACAAACTTTCTCCCCTCTGCCTTTAGGAGCTCCAGAGGTATCTGATCATTGCCTGCTGCTTTCCCAGGTACAGTCTCTTTGATAGCTTGATCTACATCTTCATGAACTGGTATTTGGTGCAGCTCCTACATTGTTGGAAGCTGGAGAATGGCAGTTAAGGCAGTATCCCAGATAATGGAATCCTTTGAGCAGAATTCTTTGTAATATTCAATCCATCAGTCGAGTTGTTCTTGTCTGTCAATCAGGACGGTACCATTTTTCGCTTTCAGGTTTGC
Source organism: Chrysemys picta bellii (assembly GCF_011386835.1). NCBI lineage: Eukaryota > Metazoa > Chordata > Testudines > Emydidae > Chrysemys > Chrysemys picta. Next base: position 195,994,975 of record NC_088793.1, read on the forward strand.
AGTCTTTTTACAAGTTGATCCAAATGCCTTTTTGATTCCATCAGATGTACCACGAAGGTCCTCACTTTCAAAGCAGGTCTGAATCTTTTCGCACAGGTCTGGCCAATATTCTGGGCACATGCTCTGGGAATAAGGGTCTACTCATAAGAGTGGCCTTAGAATAAGAATAAGGATCAGACCTTCTGACTCAACATGCACTCCTGATCCAATGCAAGTCTCACTGCTCAGTTCCACTGCCTGGGACAGGCACATTGTTGACTGCAGTAAGCTAAAAACTAGTAGAGATGAGCAAATTCCAACAGTTACATGGTACAGTGTAGAAAATAAAGTACAGAGCAAATTAAGGATGAAGTGCTTCCTACTCATAGGCACCAACTCTGTGGGTGCTCCAGAGCTGAAGCACCCACAGGGAAAAAATGGTAGGTGCTGACCATCCACCGGCAGCCCCCCTATCAGCTTCTCCTCACTCCCCCCAGCACCTCCCACCCACCGGTGGGCCCTGTGGATCAGCGCCTCCCGCCCGCTGCGATCAGCTGTTTCACGTCGTGCAAGAAGTTGGGGTAGAGGAGGGAGGAGCGAGGACGCAGTGCGCTTGGGGGAGTTGATGGAACTGGGTGGGAAAAAGCGGGGTGTGGTGGAGCGGGGGCAGAAAGGGTGGGGCAGGGATGGGGCCTTAGGGGAAGGGATGGAGTGGGGGTGGGGTCTGGGGCACAGCCGAGGGTTGAGCACCCCCCGGCACTTTGGAAAGTTGGCGCCTGTGTTTCTACTGATAGTAGTCCCACTGAAAATATTACTCCTGGTGGTGCTAGCCCACTGGGGGCCCTAAGCAGGAATATTTTTGCTCCCCCCAACACATACTAAAAAAGCAAATAGGAGGCCCCCGTTGAGCTGCTCGAGGCCATAAGCAATTGCTTCGTCTGCTTATGCCTAGCATCGACCCTTGACTGGCCTGGAGTATGCATTTGCAGGATCAGGCCTTAAATCAATACAGGGAACTATTTATTTTAACTCTATGGCTGATGCTGAGACCTATTTGTTGACTCCTATTGCATTCCTTTACCTGACTGGCAGAAAAATAAGTGCAGCATAAGGGTCAATAATGAATTTCAAAGCTGTAGTGTTCCCTTGGTGCACTTGCAGGGCTGCTGGCAATAACACTGGTGGCAGTTGTCTGAGCTGTAACTCACAGCATGATGGGTACTACTTCTGATTTGACAAAAACTCCATTCTCCTAGAAAAATACCCTATCGTTTAAAAAAAGTATGAACATGTGTAAGGCTAATTTATTCATTCAAATAACTCCTCCTGTATTCACATGAGACCGTCATTTATGTGTTTTGACTACTAAGAGAGCAAGGGACTGGAATGGAAGAATATAGACAAATAGAAATTAGTAACAGTTTATAGGGCAAAGAAAAGAGTAAAACACTGAAGAGTAAGAGTGTTAAATCTGAAACAATGTTAAGCTATTTAAACCAGGTAACAGCTACCGAAAAACCTAAAAACTCCTAAGATGCTCAAATATCATGGGAATGGGGAAGGAGGGGTGTAAAAATATAAATAGATTAGATTAGGTAGATAGGACCCAGTTGGAAAAAAAATCTGCTAAAATTTTGACTTTTTGTTGAAGACCAGAAAAACAATTTTTTTTCATCCAAAACCTGCTGAAAACAAACAAACAAAAAAACTGGCCAAATTAAAAAAAAAAATGTTTTTGGATTTGCCAAAGGGAAAAAAAAAACCTCCAGAAAAATGAAACACTTTCCACAAAAAGAAAAGATTTATTTAACTGAATCCTCATATTTCTGTCTAAAAAAGTTTTGACATACAATTTTAAACCAACCCTAGTAAGGAGAGACACTGCTTATCCTGATGCTTAAATTGCAGGTGCCTCCCAATTGCATTTGACAATTTTTTAGACTGAATGTCTGAAAATGGAAGAAATCCAAGCAAGAATTAGGTATCTTTTAACTTAACAACATTACCTGTAAGTAAATAATAGGTATACCCTGAATGTAGAAAACAAGGCTAAGTACAAGGAGCATCTATCTAACAAATTACTGGTCTATGTAATCCTTCATTAGTATGTATAATTTTCAGACAGTACATTCTTTATGTTCTGTTTCTTCCTACAATCTCTGTAAAGATGAGTTAATACATTGTGGTGCTAATTTTAAAAATATACACTTCACTTTGACTGAAACACCATTATAGGAAGCCAAGCATTTGAAGTGGCATTAGAAAAGGTTACAATGGGTATGATAGTCAATGGCCTGAAGTGGCAGAGAGGAAAGATACAACCAATATTTTGTCAAACTGAACGCTGAAGGCTTGCTTATCGGATATATGCATTGTATATTGTACTGCATATTTGTACATACACATACACCCACACAAACTAGAGAAAATAGTGTTATTTCCTCCTGTAGAATATTATACAGCAGTAATTTTCAGCATAGAAAAGTTCTTTTCTTGCTTAATGCATGTGACCAGCATATCTAGCATCGCATCTTCCTTGTCCTAGTAGAACTGTACAACAAGTGAGAAGTGGTGCAGTGGTACATTAGTTTTATTTGTATAATAGGTCTTTTTGATGTATTACACTGCTACAATCAGTGAAAAATTTCTTCTTCATTCAACTCTTTTACTTATTCTTTTACTTTTTAAAGTCTCTTAAATAAACACCCGCTCCTAAATCCCTGTGTGTTTATCAAGTTTTATACTTTTTGACATCCAACCAATCTACTGCCCTAGTAAACATCGTTCCACTTGAGCTACATGCTCCATCCACAGAAGTCTTATCTTTACACTTGCCGAGCCCACTATCCTATAGCTTTCTTGTATTCATGATTTCCACTTTCAGTGTCTCAAATGACTGCTCTAACGCAACTGCTGGGCTCTTTTTCCCCTTAGTTTTACACCTTCAACCATTATCCACCTACGTATGTCCTAAAAGCTGTAAATTTCCTGATGTTAATGTATCTGGAAATACAATGGATGAACTGAGAACCAGAAACTCACTTCACTAATGTCCTAAACCAGATTTGAACTCAAGTGCACAGTAATGGCAACATCTTGTTTTAGCACGGTCTCTAAATCCTTTTAATGAAACAACTTAAAATAAATCCAAGACTGTTGAGATTTTCTTTGAAACCTTGATGTATAACATATCGACCCTGTCTAAACATATGCCCTTTCCCAAAGGAAGCATTCATGTCAGACAAGGGTGTGAGCTACTTTTATCACTCAAGGCACTGTTAAGTAACACATTTTAGCTACAAAAATAAAACATAGCATTCATCTTACATTTTACAATGTCTAATGGTGAGATGATTCCTGGCTATGTATGACTTATATGTATGACAGCTAATTCCAAGCGGAGAAAAAGATCAATGATTTCTTTTAAATAAAAAAATTAGGATTTTGTAATACATTTTTTTATTTAAATTATATTCAGGTTTACTTTTAAAAAATAAACCTATTTAAAATCAATTTTGAAATGGACAACCTACATTAAGCACTAAACTTATTATAATCTATTGCAGCCATTTAAATTAAATCCCAAACCCAATATTCAGCAGTACATGTTTGCTGCCAAGTTTTAAAGAAAGTCAAACTATTTAACTGGTGGAAGTCACTGGCTAAGGGCCTGGAGCCAGAGCTTGCTGTAGTGCTAAACCATGAGTAGCCTCTACTGTAGGTGCAGAGAAAATATTTTCTTCGTTCCAGTTTATTCAACTAGTTCAGTTTAATGACCAGTTCATTCAAAGTAAAGAAACCATTTAAGAGCTGAAAAAGTAGATAAGCTTGTTTCCTTTTCCAATCTATGAATAAAAACTAGTTGTAAGAGGATGGAGATCTACTAGTTCTAAAACCGTGAAAGACATGGTGACCAGAAGAAATCAGCTCAATTCACTAACTACAGATATTTCCTTTGTTTAATAAATCAGTTAATTTTGAATACAAAACATTTTATCATTTTTTCTGATAAACTTTTTTCTTATGTATGTAGCACATTTCAGGTAGTTTTATTTAATAAAAAAATAAAATGTTTTGTGCATTTTGATTACATTTGAATTCCCATCCAAATAGAGCTTGTCACAAATCCCAAGTAAAAATATAATCATCTAGTAAATAAAAAATGCATCATTCACCGTTTTCTAACATAATAAAAAATGTAAAACCTCAGAATCCAAATAAATGTATGTTAAGCTATATAATTGCTTCAATAAAAGTGTATAGATATAATGCATCTTCCTGAAGCACTACATTCAGTGTGAAGTCGATATTTAGTTGCAAATCAACGTGTCTTAATGCTTACCATCCACTGAGAAACAACTTTTCTTTAGGAAAATAACTAAAAAGTACAAAATGCAAAACACGATTAAAATCGGTTATTTAAATCAAGGTTCCCTGCTTGCTGAAAATCATGATTAAATTCAGTGATTTAAATCGCTCCACCCTGGCTAATTCTGTCTCTGCTGCTTAATAAATGACCTAATTTATATGAAAGTTCTCTTACGACGACTCACTATGTCTCCTTAATTTTGTCAGCAATTTAATTTGGTGCTTTTGCATAAGGGCGTGCATATCCTCTAACGTGCCAAAAAAGGGAGCCTAAACAACAACCTTTACTATCACCATCTCCCATAAGGAGGCAGATGGGAACTGTGTAGGGACAATTACTCTGTTTAGAAGAGGAGAATTATGTGTGTGTGTGTGGTAGAGGTGGGAAAGGGTTTTCGAGATTATTGCTGTGCATGTACACACTGGCCACGTATCTGTTGATTTGGGGTGGGAAAATTTTTTTTAACGTGACCTTTACACCTTGCTTTGAAAGTTCCTACTGGTGATCCTTTAGTAGTGACCTGTTGAGTGCAGCTGCATGGTGACTATGGGAGTGGAGTGGTGTTGTCCAACACTAGCGGATTTGTAGAAACAACGCAAGGATGGACTCCCAGGGTTTATCGGACCCTGCAATCCCTATTGTGATGAACACAAAGAGATTAAGTAGGAGAAGATTAATTCCCAGGTGTTGGGCAGCTAGTAGCCTGAGACAGGTAGGATAAAAAGAATGTTACATGATTAAGGTATTGACTTCCTCTTTATGGCAGCGTTCTGGCTGGGAAATTATCTGAGGAACTATTTTGATGCTGGCAGTTGTTGGCAACATGTTGTTTGGTTTTGAATCTACTGATAAGTATGTTCTCGTACATTTAAATTTCCTCAGAGGCTTATGCAATGGGTGCATGTACTCACGACCACACATACTTAAATCTTATGCTTGGTTTTGCACCTCCTTCACTGCAACATTGCCTGGCACCAATACAGGGCATGTTATCTTTTGCTTGTCATATTATTGCCCCCCCACCCCATTAAAAGTACATATTCCCCCATCTGAGGTTTTTAAGTCCTTCAAAACTTATAATAGTAAAACAATCTGTTGATAAGAACTTAATGATAATTACAGTGTGCTGAACTGGGTCGGATATCGCAAAGCACTAGAAATAAGCCAGCAGGCCTTTCATCTATTTTATATGTGCTCTTCTGCAACAATGGACACATTGGTTCCCAACAGTGGGGCTGGGACTGCCTAAAGAATTCTTAATATTTACAGTATATGGAGGGGGCCCAGAAAAATGTTTAATGTCACAATGGCTCTGAAAACTTCCACATCCGAAGGCTGCAAAACAAGGAATATTCCCTATGTTATGGATGATGCTCCAATAAAAACCAAAACAAATAAAAAAAACCAACAACCCCAAAACCAAACAACACCCCCCCCCCCCCGGGAACAGGACCAAGAAAGCTGAAAATATCAATTTTTATACATTCTTTTCCCAGCAATCTGTAAGCAGAGAAAATTCTTAGAGGCTGTAAAGGACAAGTTCTTTTGAAAATCACAGCCATCTTACTGAAATTTGTGAATCCAGCAAATTCAAGCAGTGTGATTTGTTCTGAGGCCTATCTGGAATACTTGTAGCAGAACGACTGTCATGTATCAAAAAGACTACCCGGCTTTGTTTACAAAGATCAAAGAAAAAAATTCCCATATTCTAAGCTGCACCTCTCAGAAAGGCCAGCGGGATGTGGGGAACAAAAATGACTTTAATCTACCATTGTATCTTCCAAACTCTGGGACCAAGCCCCCAGTGTAACTCAGAGAAGCTTCAGGGGCTACTGTAACTTACATTGACTTTGAAAGTGACCTAGAATGAATATGGACTACTTTGCTGATACCCAAACATACCACATCCTGCACCTTAGCACGCCCCTGCCCAGGGCCTGCAGGGCAGAGTGGGATAGAGCTGTTACACCAACCTAACATCACTCAGGGACTGTCCCTCTTCTTCCTCTTCCCCCCCTTCCCCGCCCCCCCATGAAAGGGGGACTCTTCTGATAGAGAGAGTCAATTGCATTCCAGCCCCTTTATGTTGCAGGAGCCTTGTGAAGGAGACAGAATGCAGCCAAGAATCTGGCTGTGTAATGTATATGTAATGTACAATGTACTAATTTTTCATTGGTCTTTGGGGATTACAGTAATTCTGCCTGTTTATGTGTGTGCACAGTTTAAGAGTGGGATTTTCAGAAGAGTTTAAGACTCTAGGAGCATATTTCACAACTCTTTCAGGGAGACCTGTGCTTCTAAATCGCTCAGGTGCTTGAGAACATTCCACTTTAAGCTCTCCAGGATTTCAATGGCAGTCACACACATGCGTTTGCTGGAGATGGACTATAACCAGGCCCAGAAGGAGAGCTGCACCCAGCATTTACTGGACGCCATTCGGGATTGAGCTCTGTGTTGATTCTTCCCTTGAAGTGCTTTTAAAGTGCCACCTTTGCAACCTCAGTTGGGAACAATCACCCATTTACCTAAATACTAGCATAGCAAAAATGCTGTGTGCAAGTAGTTTCACACATCTGATCCAGAACAATAACTTCACGTTTTCTACCAATAAACAGCTTTTCACAGATATAATAACAGTGAAATTCCAATTTTCAGGCAAAATTATCAATTGTCATTAATTTACCCAATATGTAAATTCACAATTAACAAAGGAGACTCGTATAAAATATTTTTTCTCCTGAGAAAAGCAACGAAATCACCTGAAAAAAATCTAAGTGAAAACAAAACTATAAAATAAAGACAGTCATCTCTACCCTGTAAACCCTACAATCTAGAACACAGTCTATGAAAAAGACACATAGTAAAAGGGGCAAAAATGATAAAGCACCTCCCATGTACTTTTTATGTGGCCTATACTAGAGCTGGTCAGAAAATGGAGATGGTGACTGCAGAAAATGTTGACTTCTCAGTGAAAGAGAAAAACCAAAATATTTCCTCAGGAAACCCAAATAGTTTGATTCAGATATGCTACCGTGGTGCCTCATGAGAGTTGTAGTTCAAGTGCCTCATGTCCCATTTCTCCTCTATATGCCAGGCTCTCTGGTCAGACTACATCTCCTATGTTGCACCACTGTCTTTCCTCTTGGTGAGGGGAAGTGTTGCATCATGGGATTTCATGGCCATGATGCATCATGGGAAATGTACCAGGGCCATAGAGGACAATGGCAACATGAGACAATTAATCTACAACTCCCATGAGGCATAGGGTGACCAGACAGCAAGTGTGAAAAATCGGGATGGGGGTGGGAGGGTAATAGGTGCCTATATAAGAAAAAGCCCCAAATATCGGAACTGTCCCTAAAAAATAGGGATATTTGGTCACCCTAATGATGCACCATGGCAGTATATCCTATTTGAAATATATGGGCTTAGGTCTTCTGGCATTTTCAGGAGTTTGGGGGCTTTCTGAGAAACAAACAAACAAACAAACAAACAAACAAACAAACAAACAAACAAACCTGAAAAATTCCATGAAAAGCAGACATTTTTTGTGAAATGTTACATTTAGCTAAAAATCTGCCAACGAACAGTTTCGACAGAAAATTTTCAACCAGCCCTAACCAATGCCTTGTCTACTCAGAGTTTTGCTATAAGATTTGTAAGTATCAACAACAGACCCACTAACCAGAGCCTGCTTTAATGAAGAATCTCTAAAAAGGCATTCAGAGTTGGTTTATTAGTGTGAGACCAGCAAACCCTGGTCATTGTCTAGTAACAGACATAAAACATTTGTCTCTTTCTGACAGTTAAAGCGTGTTGAAAGATTTGTTATTCATGCTCTCTCTAAACGTCTGTGCTGAGTCTGTGACTGGGGACTAATATAACATCTACTGAAAAAACAACACATATATTATGCTGTCTGTTTTACTGAAAATTTGCTATAACAAATTTCATTGGGAGAAGACAAAAGCGCTATCAAGGCATTTAAATCTTACAGTTGAAGATGAAAATATGACCCCAGAACAAGAGAGGTGGGGGCGGGGAGGAAGGGGGGAAGGTCTTGTTAACTAAATGCCAGTGGAATATCTGAAAGGATTCCATGAATGTATTGGTAGGTCAAATAATACACACACAAAATATAATCTTTAGGACTAGACTTGCCCTTTGCAATGTTCAGATGGAGTCTAGACTAATTTATACTGCACAATAGCAGACTGGGGCAGCAGGATAATTCCCATAGAATAAACATTAATGTCGCCTTTCAAAAGCATACAGCTGAAATAGTGCTTTTTACATTTCTTTTCTTTTTCTAACTTTTTTTTTTAGAAGCAGACCCCTAATTCCTTCTTCAGTATTTCGAGACAGCTGTAAACTAGCTTTGGAGATGATCGATGGAGGAGTATATATAATTCATAACATATTGTTGTCAAAACATTTATGCCTTACCTAGCAGATGGCTAGATAAATAAACTAAGAACAACAACACATACAGAGAATAGCTGTTCTTTAAATACAAAGTCTGAACCCAATCTCAGAAACCTTGCAAACTCAAGTAGTCTAGCTGAACCAAAGGCAGTTCTGGCATATGTAGGAGATATTCCTGAGAGTGGCTCTTGCTTACACCAATGCTGATATTGGTCCATTGACAACTTTCTTGAAAAGGAGTTGCAGGATTGGACCTTATGGTGGGATTTTTGAAAGGTGTCAGCACAATTCTAACTCTCTTCCCATTGAATCAGTTGGAATTTTACCCCGGCTTGAGAAGCAGGTAGGCCAGTGCAGAGTGCTTTTGAAAATTCCACCTGCTATGTTCATTTAGGCACAGTCCAAATTAAGAACTGTGAAAAAAGGCTAATGTAGTCCTAGAGATAGGGAAGTGTTCGTACCATTATACAAGGCACTGGTGAAACCTCATCTGGAATACTGTGTGCAGTTCTGGTCTCCCATGTTTAAGAAAGATGAATTCAAACTGGAACAGGTGCAGAGAAGGGCTACTAGGATGATCCAAGGAATGGAAACCCTACTTTATGAGAGGAGACTCAAAGAGCTTGGCTTGTTTAGTCTAACCCAGTGGTTCCCAAACTTGCTCCGCTGCTTGTGCAGGGAAAGCCCCTGGCAGGCCGGGCCGGTTTGTTTACCTGCCGCGTCCGCAGGTCTGGCCAATCACGGCTCCCACTGGCCACGGTTCGCCACTGCAGGCCAATGGGAGCTGCTGGAAGCGGCAGCCAGTACATCCCTCGGCTCGCGCTGCTTCCAGCAGCTCCCATTGGCCTGGAGCAGCGAACCGCGGCCACTGGGAGCCATGACTGGCTGAACCTGCGGACGTGGCAGGTAAACAAACCGGCCTGGCCCACCAGGGGCTTTCCCTGAACAAGCGGTGGAACAAGTTTGGGAACCACTGGCCTAACCAAATGAAGGCTGAGGGGAGCTATGATTGCTCTCTATAAATAGAGGGATAAATACCAGGAAGGGAGAGGAGTTATTTAAGTTGAGCGCCAATGTGGAGACAAGTACAAATGGGTATAAACTGGCCATCAACAAGTTTAGTCTTGAAATTAGGTGAAGGTTTCTAACCATCAGAGGAGTGAAGTTCTGGGACAGCCTTCCAAGGGGAGCAGTGGGGGCAAAAAACCTAACTGGCTTCAAGACTGAGCTTGATATGTTTATGGAGGGGATGGTATGATGAAACTACCACGATGGCATGTAGCCCATCTGCTACTGCTAGCAGCAAAAATCTCCAACAGCCAGTGATGGGACACTAGATGGCATAGGTGCTGGAACTGGGACTGCTGGGGGTGCAGCCACACCCCCTGGCTTGAAGTGGTTTCCATTATATACTGGGTTTACCATTTGGTTCAATGGGTCTTAGCACCCCCACAATACAAATTGTTCCAGCACCCCTGCTAGATGAGGAGGCCTTTGAGTTGCTACAGAGAATTCTTTCCCAGGTGTCTGGCTGGTGGGTCTTGCCCACATGCTCAGGGCCTAACTGATCTCCATATTTGGGGTCGTGAAGGCATTTTCCCCTGGGGCAGATTGGCAGAAACCTGGAGGGTTTTTTGCCTTCTTCTGCAGCATGGGGCACTTGCAGGTTTAAATTAGTATAAATGGTGGATTCTCTGTTACTTGAAGTCTTTAAGCCATGATTTGAGGATGTCAGTAACTCAGCCAGTGGTTAGGGATCTATAGAGGAGTGGGTGGGTGAGGTTCTGTGGCCTGCAACGTGCAGGAGGTCAGATTAGATGATCATGATGGTCCCTTGTGACCTTAAGGTCTATGAGTCAGTGCAGAGCTACGCCACCCCAAAAGAAACATTAACATCATTCTGCTCCTGGAATTCTTGGGGGGGGGGGCAGAAGCTGCATACTTGCTACTACCTCCCACGTGTCTGTCCATCTCTATTGGGCAGTATGTGCAAGAGGAAGAAGTGGTGGTACAGAGATGGCCCCACATCTTCTCTGCCCTCTTTAGGGCACCATGTACCAGCAATTCTGGGATCCAATTCAGCCTAGCCCATATATGGGCCATGTGAAGTGGGGGAAGGCTATGTAAGCCCTCCCATCCCGAGTGCATGGCTGCAAGTGGAACATGCACAAAGAGGGCTGTGTGGGATGGGAATGTAAACTCAGAAATACCAGAAAAGTCAAAACTGGGAAAATACAATCAGAAAAGTCTCTACCCATAACTTAACACTTTTTTAAAAATAGGAATCATTTGATTGTCCCTGCATATAAGGGCAAAAAGCAACTTCAGCTACCAACTTCATTATTTTTTGCACTCTCATAACTTACAGCTCATACAAACTGCTCTCAGTTCTAACATTTGTTTCCGGTTTCAGAGTAGTAGAAATGTAATTTCCTTGTCCCCAAGAGCAAATGTCAGCACAAGCGAGATCTGAAATCTGTTGCTCGACACCTGCAGCAAAGAGCTAAATTGAGAGTAATATTTCAAAGAGGTACTTGGGAGGTATGCACTTAAATTTGGTTAACAGACAAGCAGTCTTGCGTATGTTCCTCCTGAACACCGACTCTAAAATTTGTCCCCAATGACTCTGATTGACATAAGGCAAAGGAAAGAAAACTCTTAGAACTTTTCTGATTGGAAACATGCAAACTGATTTCAAGGCTCCTGTGACTTTTTAAGCCTCTCTTCAGAAAGTGTTATGATTTTGCAGATTTTTAAAATAGGTTAGGAAACACTATCTACCTTTAAAGCAATTTGCTGGACTAATGATGAAAATTGTCCAAAAAACCATGTCTCCTTCATTAGATTTCAGATTAAAATCCAAAGGGCCAAATTGTGGCTAATTTGGGGAAAGGAGCAATAACCTTCATCACTCCTGCATTCATCACATCAGCTCATAGGTGTTAGTTTTTTTGCAGTGTTACATGCAGTCACACTCTGCCTGAAGCCCAGCTTCCTTGTCCATTCCAGTCCTGCTAATGGTAGGGATAATTTGCATTTGCATATGATCTGTGATTAAGAGGGGTCATCACTGGAGTGTTACTGAGGCTACTAAAACAGCCCCTTCAGCTATTGAGCTACTAAGTGTAGGCTTGAATAACCTTTAGACTGCTCTCACTTAGGCTGCAGACCATACTTTCCTAGAAGTGAGAACCAGGGGCATAGAGCCACCTTTGTCTCCACATGCTTATACTTGGGCCCTGTGTCATAATTTGGCCAAAGATGAGAATTAGGTCCCCAAATTTTGTAATTGAGATTTACAGTAGGTCCCTTGAATCGCTATTCTGAAAATTTGCCATTTAAATTAAATTAAACATTTTCTTATTTTCCTTCCTTAAAATGAGCACCTTTCCAATATAAATACTTATTCTGTTACACAAGTATTCTGTAGCAAATCATCTGGTACAATACAAAGGATGGACTCTGCCAGGTGTGGGTTATCTCCACTTTGGTATCGACCAGGCTCAACTCCCACTGATTTAAAATATGGAAGGCACATTAATATTTAATCAGGCGTGATGCCACCGAGAAGGGAGCAGCACACCTACACAAACACACCTAAACAAAATATCATAATGACCTGACTAGTAACTGTTGTGAAGAACACAAAGCATTATCTAATGCATATCGCTATTCCTGTTAGACCCACCCTTGAAATTCTCACTCAGTCAAAATTCCTAATAAAGTAAACCAAGTTTCACCCAGGTAAGACTTCAGGAATGGACTCATTAATAATAAATAGAAAATAATACTTTGCACTACAATAACCATCTATTTGTGGATCTCAAAACGCATGATAAGGATTGATTAATTAAGCATCATAACATTGCTGTGACATACATAACTGTTATTATTCCATTTCACAGATGGCCAAACTGAGTCACAGAGATGCACATAGGGATAGAGTTAGATGTAGAAACCAGATATCCTGATTCCTTGGCTTGTGCTACAAACATAGAACCACAGGCATATTCCTATCACAATTAAATACTGGGGCCACATCCTGTATAAAAAAAAAAGAAGAATGAGACAAATCCTAAACTGGTATCAATTGACATAGCTCTAGTAAAGTCAAATGACCTGAGGATCTGGCCTATTATTGTTCAATATAAATAATATTGAAAATATTAATATTTGGATATGTTAAACATTAAGAATTATACTGATGTCCTGTGGAGCTCTCTTTAATCTTGAAATCAAGTATTGTCTTAGTCATTCACTGCAAGGTTGCCATTACTTTTGGTTATTTTCCTCTAAAGCTGCTAAAGAACCATTAATTAGTGTAAGGGACATATTATGCATATGGAATAGTACAACTATTTTAAAAGTTATGATTTAAATAAGAGAAAGGGTTGCCTAAAGCCAGGTACCCACAGGGGCAGTTTTACTATTTTTAAGTCAATTAGTTCAACTTCTTTCAAAAGTCAGACCGTTCTCTCCTCGTTAGTGGTGACAAACACAGTTTACTGCATTTATTATTCCTTTAGCAGCTCATTAGTACTGGAATACATTAGTATTAGAGACTCTAAAGGTCATATATCAGCAATGTATTTTAATTAAAAAAAAACTTGTAATCTCCAAAAAGATTGAGACTAGTGTACATAGGACGCTACAAACTGTTTCCATCCCAGAGACAATGTTCCTGTCATGTTATTCTGTTACGATTTAACTGACTCTTTTATGCTGAACTCCAATCTTCATCCATCCTTTTTCAAGTCCCATTTTGCAGAAATTTGATTCACAGGTTGTCAGCGTGTCATTATTATTATAGTTTGGTATAAAGCAGGGATCGGCAACCTTTGGCACACGGCTCGTCAGGGTAAGCACCCTGGCGGGCCGGGCCAGTTTGTTTACCCGGCACGTCCGCAGGTTCGGCTGATCGCAGCTCCCACTGTCCGCAGTTCACCGCTCCAGGCCAATGGGAGAGGTGGGAAGCGGCGGCCAGAACATCCCTTGGCCCGCGCCCCCATTGGCCTGGGACGGCGAACCACGGCCTGTGGGAGCCGCAATCGGCCAAACCTGCAGACGCGGCAGGTAAACAAACTGGCCCAGCCCATCAGGGTGCTTACCCTGGAGAGCCGCAAGCCAAAGGTTACCGACCCCTGGTATAAAGCATAGGTTTTATTTAAAAGAACCTTTTAAAAAAAACAACTCTTTCTAAAGCAATCCTAAAGAAAATGAAAACCGTCCTGTTTCTAAACTTCTACACTGGCAGGAAGGATAGTTTTGTTTTCAAAAGGCACAAGCCTGGGAACCAGTTCAATTCCCAGCTCTGCTAAGATTTTTTGTGTGACTTTGCGCACGTCATTTTACCTCTCTCTCTGTTACTCAGTTCCTGAGAAAAAAAAAGTAGGGGGGGGGGGCAGGAATAATAATACTTTTAATAATACATAGGAGATGCTTGGCTACTACAGTGATGAAGGTCACGTAACTACTTAGGTTAATTTGAATTTTTTCTTAACCAGCCTTTAAAATGTAACTACTCTTCTATAGAATTCTACAGGATGGTTAAGAAACTCAATTTTTCTATTAAATTCAGTAGTTTTTCAGATTAATGTCCAGAATAGAATAACTTTCACATTCTGCTTGTTTCACCCCCATTAAATGTTTCATGTCTTTTCCATAAAGGTAGTGTGAAAATTAAAAAAAATTAGACCCATATTGGGAAAGTTTTAGTTGAGTTTTCATTGGAAAGATTTAATCATTTTGTAAATTACAATAACTTGACAGAATTATGATATTAAAATAGGCTAACCTGTATTGAAAATTCCTACAGATTTCAATAGAGTTTAAACCAATTGGGTTCCATAGAAAACACTCTGAAAAGCTATGATATCCTTTTTATATGTTTTATATGTTCTATCCATGGGATAGAATTCCCTACAAAATTCTGTAGGAAGGTTTAAAAAAAACCTATGGACATATTATCATTTTCTGTTAATTGTTATAGAACTTTTATATAAAGGAAGCACTTTTCATACATGGGAAAACCTCCAATGTGTCCAAGAGATTTTAATGCATATTATTTTAAAACAAATTGGACACTCACAACATTGTTAAAAACTAGGTGGAATCAAAATTACTGGAACTGCTCAAGCCTAGTGCAACACAACCCCTACTGAAGATGAGCCAGTGATAATAGTGTATAAACCAGCAAGTAAAGGGCCCTGTTGCTCAACCTGCAGATTTATATATATGTAGACTACACGGTGCCTCCATGGCATTGTTCCACATGGATCTGTGGTAGGGACTCTGTTGACCATGGTAATTTAGTATTAATTTAGCTGTTTTCCTCCTCCGCTTTGTACAATACCTCCAAGAGAATTCCAAGGGTAGTGGATAGCAGGAAGGACCCTGGCAGGAGCCATGTTGCATATACCTGGGGAAAGTAGAGTAATGGGATGGATATGGAGGAAAAGAGCTTCCATACTTATCCATTCTCAAGACATGTGTGGGTTTGAGGACCAAAAAGAATGTTTCCACAAAAATAACTTGACTGAGTTTCCTGTGTCCTGTTTGGGAGTAGCTCATACAGGGGATAAGAGGTTCAAAGACAGGAGACTATTTAGTATCAAGTCTCTTCTAGCCCTAAAATGCTATGATTTGGTAAGAAAATGTATTACTTGGATGGGATTTTACATGCCAAGTTTTACTTCACAGACAATTTTTATAGCAGAGTCATAAACTTTTTAAAATAGTGTTATTACAGAAACACTGACAGACTTAACTATAAGGATACTAGTGGACAAGACTTATAGCCTCATAGAAGCTTCTAAATTTACGTGAACCCATGAAGGCCAAAAAGGTTATTTTTTAAAAACATGTTTCAGGATTCACTGATGCTTGATCAGCATTGATGCCATCAACTTTTTCCACTTTGGAAGAATTCTATTCCTTCCCTTGCCAACTCCCCCTTCCCCTCTGCCACCTAAAAATAATATCACTAAAGCTCAGCGGGCAAGTACAACAGGCAAGGTAGGTTAAAGGTTTTCTGGATTTTTTTAAAAATAAAACAATCATAAATATATTCAGAAGAGACAGTGACTCCATTTTTTAAATGCAAAACTGCTGTTCCATGTTTAAAACGGCAAAATGTCACTATCAAACTGGGAACCACAAACTCGTCAAAAGCACTATTTTTATGAAAAGGCTCTGTAATATTCATCAACTAAAATAAAAAAAAACATTTATGCAGATATACATTATAAAGTGGTGTGTGTGTATAAAGATAAAGCTACGGGGTCCTGGCATTAGCTGGTGTAAATCAGCCTGGCTCTATTGCTTTCCATGTAGTTGTGTCAATTTACACAAATTGAGCATCTTTTACACACACACACACACACACACACACACACACACACACACACACACACACACACAGAGTGTATCCATATGATTTTGTTCCCAGTACACAATACTGTACATAATCAATACCACCTGTATATACATTAATAAATACATCATATTTACTATTCTTATCTCAAATAATAATTCTTATCCCTTGAACTTCATAGGAATCTATTTGTTCTTCTCAAATGCAGCCAAGCTCAAAGTCCAGTTTTCCAGATTTGTAATTAGAGATATTTTACAAGGCACATTTGTTGAGCATTGTTAATATTCTATAAACTCTTTAATCATGTTGTTGCTAAATAAAACGCTGAAGCAACCATTCTAAAATGTAACAGATTTATGAGGCAATTGTGAATATATTTATATGGGATGTTATTGCCTCACTGCTATAAACTATTATTACTCCAACAGATTCCGATTCATCACTTTGCTTGCAGGTGTAAAAATTAATGCAAACAAGGAAAAACATTGGTTTATTCGTCTTCCATAAAATCATTAAGGAAAGTTATGTTTAATTAATTTATACACAAACACATAAATATGCTAACATTACGTACACAGGTATGATATATGCTGATACCTTTGCAGTGATATCATTCCATCAAGAGGGAAAACGTCTCTTTCCAAAACTAGTTTAATTAATAAGGAGGGGTCTCTTGTAGCACTAAAAGATGTGCCTGTTTATACACAACTTCTTGTTGTTTCCTAAATAAAGATAAAATCCTCTTCCCCAGGCTCCATCTGAATAACTTGGCTGGGTGATGGGAACTCCCTAGGCTGCAAAGGAGGAAGAATCTTCCTCATCAGGCTGCAGAGGAGAAGCTGAGATGTTCCATATCTGCTACTTTTGCTTAATGGCTGGAGTATAACGGCCCTAGTCTGTAGAATGGGTGCAGTAACCGATCCTTTTCCTGTCTCTGAACATAACAGCATACAGAGAGTACAACTGGGCAGGATATCACAGGTGCGCACCTCCTCTTTTCCCCCTGCAGAAGAACCACGTTTGTTGAGAGAGAAGAGTGCACACTGAAATGTGCGGTGACGTTAAGCACTGTGGATTCATACAGCAAGAGGGAGGGAAGGAATAAAGATGGGTCAAAGGGAAGCAAGAGGAAAATAGAAGGGGATAAATGAAGAGAAAAAAAATGAATGACGCTTATTATTTAATGCATAAGTTAAAACAGGTATTTATTAGAGAGGTACACATTGGGTGTGACCTAAGCCTTGGCTTACAACAGTTTCTGCCAATGTAATACAGGTCTAAGGCCCAACAGGGTTTCAGCAATGGCTCCACAGCCCTTCCATTCCACTGGGAGGCCCACAACCAGCATGTGCAGCCCCAAAGCAGGAGGTGCTGGTAGGGGAGAGGGGATCAGCAGTGGAATAAGAAATGTAGGGCATCTCCCAGGTAGCCAATGCTGATAGTTTCTATGAAGCTCTGGCCATATGCTAGAGTTTCTAGATAGATGGCAAAGTCAGGAATGCCAAGGACAGCACATAGTGCCCCTTTAGATATTGAGACGTGTAAGAAGAGAGTCCAAGAAGTCCTATTCCAGTCAGGTATAAAAGACAAGTATCCAAGTGTGAAATCTGCAATAAATACAGGAATATGAGCAATTCACTGAAATGACGTGAAGTTTCTGATCAACATCAGTCCAAAGGTAGCAAATTTGTGTTCAATAGGAAACATTAACTCTTCTGAGTAGATCTCTGAGGAGGAACAGAAGACATCTATTCCCATTCAAAGAGGCCCCCATCTCTGTATTTCTCAGGGCGCACTGGCAGAAGTATCACATGTCCAAACCCAGTTAATGCTAACAAAATTCAGGCAAAATAAACAGATTTCCAATAAAAAACAGAATTTGTCAGTGCATTCAGGTCATCTACACTGACCTCCATCCTAGACTCTCCATCTGTGTGTTGTACCAACTGGCTGTATTGATTTCTGGTTGTTACTTTCTATTGATATTTCTTTTGTTTTTTCACAAAAGAAAAAGAAGGAAAGAAAAAACAGTAGGTACTGGAGTGAGTGGATAGTAACCCCTGTCATATGACAGGGGAATCAACCCATTGTAATTGACCCATATAAGGTTACTCTGGCTGAGAAATAAAGTTCAGTCTCTCTCACTAGTACTCTTTTGTGTCACAACTTTAATACAGAGTAGAAACACACAGGAACAGTGATTGTCCTGAACTCCATAAAAAACCAGAAAAGTGGTTTAACTAGGCAGAAACTTTATTAATTTACCAGACCTGGGAAACTATCCAGCATTAACTTGCCCAGTGAAGGTCAACCTTCCTTCCATAATTCGTAATCACCTGGGGGATGGCTGCCCCCAGGCCCACCCTATCCAAGCCTTTAACCTAGTCCCAGCACCATTACGGAGAGCTCACTGTATGAGGGTTGAAGGTATGAGGAAATGCATTGACTCCTTTCTATACCAGACATTAGGAGCCCCAATCCCATTTCCCACTTTCTTTAGGGGATGCCTCCCCTAATCCTGCATTCAGTTCTGGTTTATCTGGGAATCAGACTCAGACCCTACTGAAAGAGTACCTGCATTGTGCATCTGTCAAATTACAACAACATGAACATCTTATCTCTTAATCTACTCTCCAAGTTCTCGGTCTGCCGAGAACCAAACAAAAAACCCAAACCACAAAACCGCACAACCCACACAATCAGGCTACTTTGACAATAAGGGAAACATTCTTTCCCACCCTCCAAAAGGCAACTAGCATGATACTCACTAGCCTGAAAACCAAGTCCTACTTAATCCCAAGGGAGAAAGGGGAGGAGCTTTTGCTCCCAGGCACAAAAGGGCATCTTGGGGAGGAGAAAGCATGCATAAGCCCTTCCCTAAAATGTGTAGGAGCTATGGGCTTCTGCTGCACTCTTCAATCCAGCCAATCAACCCATGAGCCCTTCACTCATCTCCCCAAGCTCACAGAGGTGGCTGAAAGGAGGGGGAAGGAAAAGGGAGGAGGCACTCCTTAAAGAAGCCCAGTTTTTTTTTCTCCTATTGCCCCAGACAAAGCCACCCCACCTCTGAGACTGTGACAGTTTGTGGAGAGGAGGAAGGGGAGCAATGTGGTGAAATGTCTGGTTGGTGGTAGGACTTATGCTTGTACTTTAATAGATATGCGTGAGTTGTCAACCAAGAAATTAAGAGTTAAGGCTTCTGGCTCCATGAAAGTTCATTTAGGTCTCGCATGATGAGGTTTTAAGAACAGCATGAGATATACAGTAACATGCCCAAATATGGTCTGGTAATTAGGCACATTTGGATGTTAACTATAGTGAAATTCTGAACTCTCACTTCCTATGATTTTCTGAGTTTAATTCAAACCATTATCGTTATTTTAATGAATTACCTTTGCACTTAATAATATTCTCTCTAATATAAGCCTACTGTACCTGTCTCTGGTCCAAAGGACATTAAATTCACTTCAAATCTGGAGTGTAGGAATTGATATAGTGGAAAAGACCAATGGTCCAATTAGTCCAGTAGCCTATCTCTGACAGAGGCCAATGCTAAATGCTTCTGCGAAAAGTCTAAAATCTCCATAATGGACAAATTCCGCTCCCAGTTACTGCAATGTAACATTGAACAAATTCACTGAAGTGCGGCGAGTTACTCCTGATATACAATGGTGTTTCTCAGACCAGATTTAGGCTCTGATTGTACAATTTGCAGGATAGAAAAAGAGCGGAAATTCTTTCTGACCACAAAAAGATGATTAATTTATGCCCTGAAGTCTAAAGATTGATAATCCTTGTAAATGTATTACAGTTAATGCATCCAATTTAATATCTGGTTCCTGAGAATAAAGTTACAGGGTAAAACTGACTTTCAATGGGTCTTAGGTCTAAGTCACTTAGGTGTTTTGGAAAACATATCCCATTGTCTCCATAAAGATCCAGAGCAACCAGGCTTTGCACAGTAAACTCCAGAGGGCTTTTTGTGTGGGAAAGAGAAGTTGACTGGAGCCTCTGAACTGTGGGTAGACACTCTATCCTCTGCAGCTGCTGTTCTAACCTACAATCTGGAGTAGCGGCTGCTGCTGCTCAGTGTCCCATACCTGGTCTCAGGACCACTGGGTCCGCATAAATACCAGAGCAGTAGCACTTCCACAGATCTGCTCACAAGTCCTTTCCTCACGCTAGCCTCTTTGGGTCTAGCATGGAGACCACTTCCACAGCTCACAGAGGTGGTGAAGAAGTCCCTGTGTGGCTGCTTGACCTGTGCCTCACCAGGAGATCCTCTAAGGGAATGTTTTTCAACCATTCTGATATCAGAGCCCGGCTTGCTGCCTTCCTATTCTGTGTCAGGGAGATCTCAGGGACTGGCCCCAGTCCATGGACCGGTCATTGACAAAACACTGTTCTAAAGTATGGAGGACTTTGTGCAAGCTCTCTGTAGGTGGGTACATTTCATCCATAGTGCATTTCCCGGCTTAAAGCTGTCTCTGCTACAGGCTAATGTAGTTCAATTAATTAAAAAAAAAACATTTTCCACATAGACACCTTGTTGTTTACTTGGCTCTCTAAACAGCTCATCAGTATGACACGTTCCTTGTCTAGTTAATTAGAGTTCATTGACATACTGTAAGGCTTTTTCCAAATATTTTGTTTTTTTTCCCTCTAGATTCTGCTCGTCATATATTTTGCCTCAGATCAAATCTCCATTTCCTTGAAATTACAGGTTTTGTTTGTTTGTTGCGGGGAAGGGTGTTAATAACTTTTCTTTAGCTCAAGCTGATGCTGACCTCTGATGCTTTCCTTTTACATGGCAGTCAGATCGGAATATTAAAATGATATACCCAGAACAAGACCATGGCGTGTTAAATTTACTTAATCCAGGTTTCAGGAGTATATTCTTAATGTGATAGATGGAGTAAAGCCTCCTGTCTTCAGGTAGCAATGTACTCCTAAGTCTGTGCAGATGGACTATTTTATTTCAATGCTAAGAGAACATGAATATGGATATCCAGCTGCACCAGTTGGTTGTAATCAGGATGCGAAATGCAGAGACACAATAACAGGAAAGACATAGATTTTTGTTCTAACAGCAATTCCTACCAGTGGTGCCGCTGACAAAAGCGTTGGAAGGAAAGCT
This sequence comes from Chrysemys picta bellii, assembly GCF_011386835.1. Classification (NCBI taxonomy): domain Eukaryota; kingdom Metazoa; phylum Chordata; order Testudines; family Emydidae; genus Chrysemys; species Chrysemys picta. The sequence goes on from NC_088793.1 coordinate 196,016,257, forward strand.
GAGGATGAGAGACGATAAATACATTTCAAGGTAAGGATATTTATTTTCTTTCAGGAAAAAGTGATGACAGCACATTCAGAGAGCAATATGCTTTAGAATGATCAGCCGCAGAAAGTTTGCGGACTAACAAAGCATTAAAATAACAGGTTCATCATGACAGAGAGCGTGTTGAAATAATGCATTAAACAACAGGTTTTTATAAGACAAAATATACCCACAGTTGAAGTGTGTGTGCATATGCATATTCTTAACCTGATTGATGGGGTAAAGTCTTTTGTCCTCACACATCTTGATATGTGTATGTATGTACACAACCTCCTGTGTATACATATAAATACACATATTTTATGTAAGGGCTAGATTCTCTGCTGTACCTCAGAACAGGCACAGCACAGTCAGTTCAGCTCAAGAGGAGAATTAAGTCACCTTTGCACTACCAAGATTCTGCCTCAACAGTTGTTCCAGGAGCCACTCTAAGTTACAGAACCCTCCTTACAATGACCAAAGGCCTACTCCACAGTCCAGGATGATATTGCTCAGTGCTACTGTAACCCACACTCCTCCTGGGTGTGGTGTTCTGTCCCATCTAGTGGCATTGAGACCACTAAGGCCTGGGCTACACTAGTGGGGGGGTTTGAACTAAGATACACAACTTCAGCTACACTATTTGCGTAGCTGAAGTCCAAGTATCTTAGTTCGACTTATCTGGCCGTCCTCATGGCGGCGAGTCGACCGCCATGGCTCCCCTGTTGACTCCACTTACTCCTCCTGCCGAGGTGGAGTACGGGCGTCAATTCGGGGATCGATTTATCGTGTCTAGATGAGACACGATAAATCGATCCCCAATACATCGAACACTACCCGCCGATCCAGTGGGTAGTATGGACGTACCCTTAGAGAGAGAGAGAGAGAGAGAGTTAAATGAGTCTGCTCTACAGCCTTCACTAAGAGCCAGTTGGCTTTTAGCTCATGCGGTAGAGGCTCATGCACCAAACTCCAGAGGTCCCAGGTTTAATCCTGCCCGCTGACGACCGGGGTCTGTCGGTGTTACACGACAGCCACTCCTTTTCCTGCTCCTGTGATGTTGTGGACCCATTGGATCTCCTGTACATCACAAGAACAGTATACAGGGGTTGGAGCAGAGGCCAGAATCTTCCATATATAAATATTCCTTATCTCTTCCCACACATGTATATATAAGACACACACACCATATAATCAGTATATTTAGCTATTTAAGTCTACATTCAAAAATGGCATTGTGACTATGAGTGCACAAAGCCAGCACAATTGTCACTTGCAAAGCATGCCATAGAAAAAGAATATAGTGCATATAAATGAGTAAACTTGCTTTGCTCTGACACACCACCAAAGCATAACTAGGAATTGGGAGAGCATTATCAAGTACTGTTTTAAATCAGGATTTTCTTGTCTGGACCTGCCAGTTTAATAAGACCAATGTTGTGACAACATAAGCCAGAGGATTATTTTGGCTGCTACTATTCTACATCCTATTTATATTTATTTAAGAAATTTTAAAAGAGCAATGTTGCCATCTGCAAAATGAAGACTAGATTTGATTTAAAACTGCTGAAAACAATCCTTTTAAAGAGTAGCTGTGCCTTATATCTAACCCGTATGAACCATTACATCTCACCCAGTACCACTTAAAATGAGCATGATCTGCAAAGTGGCACAAAAGGCAGGACTGTTGATAACAATTTACAATAAGTCAATCCACAGATCTTGCCACCTGTGCACCAATATCTATTCCCATATAATGCTAACTAGTCCTGTGGACAAAATAACTCTTGGTAAATAGAATCCTTAATTACTCTTAGATGTTACACATGCCAGGGGAAAGTGCAGGAAGATAGTTCATTCTGCTAGCTGCTACATATTTTCAAGGTGTAGTTAAATGACACTTGTGTAGCTCTCGTGCACTAAAGCCCTTCCAATCAGTGGAAGAAAAACAAGGGCCTCCAAGAGATAGCTGCCAGAAGAGAAGTATGCATATTATATGAGTTTGACCGCTATCAAATAACTGAAAGATGAATGAAATGAACAAATGATTATAAATGCGATGGTGCTTCTGAAACAAGACCACATCCGCTCTGCTTAGCAAATACAACTTTTGACCATTTAAATGCAGCACAGAAAAAAGAAAGTAAGCTATTGATCCAAGGAGTATCTTTCTCATGACAACGGCAAGTCACATTATCACTATTTTTATTCATTTAGGGTGACCACAACAAACACAGCAGTATGTACATTTACACTGCATTATGAAATCCTGGCCTCACTGAGGTCAATGGCAAAAGTCCCACTGACCTCAATGAGGCGAGGATTTCACCCCATGTGCCTAACTGGAAACATATTACTCCAAAAAAGAATAGCACATCATATAACCGTGCCACTTGAAGTACCTTATGGTGTTTGTTTCAGTAGTTTCATTTCACTCCCCAGAATTCATAATTTAGATATAAAAACCAACTTTGTGATAAACTGCAGACTACAGTAGAAGATGCCTTCTCCAGACTCCACTTTTTTAAAAAAAAACATAAATTCAAAGAAAAATATCAGTTTAGTAATTTCAAAATTTTATTTTTGAATCAAAGATGTTTATGGGTTTTGGTTTGTGTGTGGGGTGGGCTTGGGGAGGGGTGATATTCACACAATAATACATTATATAACCAAATCAAATCACAAGTGGGGGCATACTAAAGGATTCAGTTTTTGCTACAAAAAGATCATTTCAATCTGTCCCAGATTCACACTCTGCAAGAAGCTAATCTCTCTTTTACTCAGTTACCACACTCTGTGCCTCATAATAATGCCTTTTTGATTAAAAAAGTATTACAGTAAATAATAATCGGATAAGAGTGGAATATCTAGGTTTTAGGACCTGTGATCTGTGCTTCTGAAACTTATTGAATCCTGGCCTTGAGTCTTTACTGAGTGAAGACTGTAGAACTGGGCCTGATATTGGGACAGCAATATTTAGAGACATATTTTAGTGCACCCCTAATTTGGATCGTACAGATCAAACTGGAGAATATCATCAAATAATAATATTTAATCAAATATTCATGAAGACAATGGTGCACACTAACTATTTGGGGGCACTGATGGCAGCCTCAGCAGAGAGGCCAAGGACTGAACAGCATGGAGACTGAACAACTCTCTAGCCCCTACATATGCCCATTTTACAGGTCAGGGTTGAAGCAGGGTTGGGGCGGGGGTTGTGGGAAAGTTTGCACTGCCCATGTTATGCCTATTTAGTGGAGAAACGGAAGAGGAAAATGTCAACCCAGGAGCCAATTCAGGAAAACACTTAGAAAGCATATGCTGAAATCCCACTGAAGTAAAATTACATACAAAAATGATGTGAATTTAATTTAGGAAAAATAACTCATTATTAAACTCGGTAGACTTACCACAAAATACACAAAAGTGGTGATCGACTGGTCGATCCTGGGGACTCTCCCAGTTGATCGCGATCTCCGGCTGCGGCGGCACAGTGGGGCTGCCTGCTGCTAAGGCAAGCTTCTTGCCTGGCGCAGCCCCATGCCACTCCAGGAATCGGCCAGTGCAGCACGGGAGGAACAGGGGTCCCCGTGCACTGCTCCTGCCTGCAAGCATCACCCCCGCAGCTCCCATTGGCCGTGAAAAGGGAGCTGTGCCAATGGGAGCTGCGGGGGTGGTGCCTGCACAGAGGGGCAGCACATGGAGACCCCTGCCCTGCCTGCAGGGGCACGTTGGCCCCTTCCGGGAGTGGTGTGGCCACATGGTGCATTACTGGCTGGCAGGGTGGGGGCGTGGCCCGGCTCATGATGTGGAGGAGGTGCCGGTGTGCCTGAGTGGGGCCAGGGCAGGCAGGGAGCCTGCCTTAGCCCCGCTGCGCCACTGACTGGGAGCCGCTGGAGGTAAGTGTTCCCCGGCGGGAGCCCGCACCCCAATGTCCAGCCCTGAGCTCCCTTCTGGAGCCAGCACCCTATATCCCCTCCTGCACCCCGAACCTCCTCCTATACCCCAAGCCCCTGCCCCAGCCCTGAGCCCCCTCCCAGAGCCAGCACCCCATACTCCCTCCTACAGCCCAATCTGGAGCCCCCTCTTGCACCCATACTTCCTCCCAAAGCCCATACTCCGCACCCCCTCCTGCACCCCAAAACTCTGCCCCAGCCCGAGGCCCCTCCTTCACCCACACTTCCTCCCAGAGACCACCCCCCACGCCTCCTCCTGCACCCCAACACTCTGCCCCAGGCACAGCCTTGAGCCCTCTCCCACATTGCAAACCCCTGAACCCTGCTCAGAGCCTGCACCCCATCCCAAACCCCATCCCCCTGCCCCAGCCCAGTGAAAGTGAGTGAGGGTGGGGGAGAGTGAGCGCGACGGAGCGGGGGGATGGAGTGAGCGGGGCGGGGCCTTGGAGAAGGGGCGGGGCCGATCCTGGGTTGCCATTAATTTCAAAAAGTGATCTTGGGCGTAAAAGGGTTGGAGACCACTGATGTATATGTAGCATCCTGAATATCAGGTTAAAATGAAACCCTGGTCCTTTGATGTTTTAATCAGTTGATAACCTTGTGCCAGCTAGAATGGCAGTGTCTCTTCTCCTCGTGTTAGTATATTGATGGCTGCCCAATGGAACTATGCCAGTTTACATCAGATGAGAAAGTGGCCCTTTATGTTTCTGGCACTCTATAAGTCAGCCTGTTCACTGCTTTTACGCAATCACCATGGTGTTCTTTGTTTAATATTCCTGAATATGAACAAGTTTCCCCTCAAAATGTGACACACATCCATAAACAGTGATTAGGTTCCGTTCAGAAAATACAAGCACATTAAAGTAGACTACCTTCCGATTACAGAGTATCCCTCTACCTGGCAAAATTAATCTTTGCTCAGGAGAGATTTAGGACTGTTGCAATTCACGATGACGTGCTTCACAGAGTGAGGCATTCAAAAAGGGAGAGATATAAAAAGGGTAAGAGGCAGACTGGGTGGAGTAGACAATAAAGGAAGGCAAAGAAAGTCACACACGGAAGCATGAAGTACAAGTAATAAGGAGGGGATAAGGAAGTGTTACAGAGGGAAGTGCACAGAAATTAGCAGGAAGAAGGAAAACACATGATAGAGACAGGAGAAAAAGGGCAAAGCCGGAGAGAGAGTAAATGGCAGTGGAGACATAGATGAAGATGGCCATGGTGGTTTTATTTTAATTTTCAACCAGCTCTATGCTTGGCCACAAATCCTGGATGGACGTGACTTCTCAAGCCCTTACTTTTGACCCAAGAAATTAGAAAAAGAAAATGAAATATTTCACTCATTCTTCCCTGACTCACAAACAAGACCATGAACCACTCATAAAAAACGAATAATAATAATAATAAAAAGATGTGTTGCAGGAGAGTTCTTGCATGGATGAAAATAAAAACTAAAATCACATCAAAAGTGTTGGTCCAAAGTCATTCTTAGTGAACCACGACTGTTATTTCACATGCCAGTTGGGAACATAAGGAGATTTTATTAATGCATAATTTCTGCATTTACCTCATATTTCTGAGTTAAAACAAATTAGAAACAGATTTAAAGGCCCAGTTACATAGCCTGGAGTAAACAAATGTATTCCAATATATGTGCTTCCCAAGGAGGATTAAATTCAGTAATAATTTGTTTCATTTGCTTACAACAGAGAACTTTTATTTTTTAAAAGGATGAAAGAACAACACAACTCTCACTTAACCTTCAAAGAATAAGAGTGCAGTTATTAAAAAGAACAAAAAGAACAGGAGTACTTGTGGCACCTTAGAGACTAACAAATTTGTTAGTCTCTAAGGTGCCACAAGTACTCCTGTTCTTTTTGAGGATACAGACTAACACGGCTGCTACGCTGAAAACAATTATTATACTATCTGTTATCTGCTTAGGCTTAGAAAATAGGTGGGCTACAGGGTTTAAAGCTGGGAGGTTTTAAACGGCATTAAATCAATTTAATCCAGAATTATACTTTGGTAAACACTACCCATAGTGCACCCAGCACTTTGTTCAGTAAAGGAGGTTCTGCTACAAGTGATCACTTTTGCACAGAATTTTTTAATTAGATTTCTTTCTTTGGTAAAATCAAGAATGCCCAGAATTAAATTTGGTTTTCATTATTTTACACCTCTGGCTCAAAGATACTTCTTTTTAAATCAAAATTTGTAAAAATAATAATAATAATAATAATAAAAAATATCTTAGCTCCCACAAACACTTGTGGAATACACATATTTGAAAATCAGGTTTAAATACCATTCTCACTGTGCCCTAATTCAGCAAGGTACTACATAGGTAAATGAGCAGTCCCACTGACTTCAGGTAGATTACTCATATGCTTACAGATAAGCATGAGCTTAGGTACCATGTTGAAATGCAGTTTAAAATACAATTGAAGGACCCGCACTGGACAAACCACTCAGTGGAACCTAAACAGCATAATTCACTCACCGTCCCAACTAGAGGCGGTGCAGAGCAGATCTGGTTCAAAAACAAAATTTCTGTTCCATGGAAAATTCTGACATTTCAAATTTGTTTTTGTTCCAAATCGGAATAAAAATTCAAAATTCCAAAAACTTCAGTGGGACAGAAATTCTAAACTTTTTTGATTTGAAAACACTGACATGTTTCATTCAGTTAATATCAAAACAGCATATTGTTATCTATAACACTACATATAATATATTTAATACATGTAATCACATTAAATATTAAAAATTATATTTCAATAAAGTCTAAACAAAATGAAATGAAACAAAGTTCAAACAAAATGTTTTTACCATACCAAAACAAAATGCTTCAACGGTATGGACACAGAATGAGAAAACTGTAACGATTTATTTTTACTTTTTCCCGTTAAACATATCATAGGAATCAATATGTTCTCGAGAAATGTTTTTATTTCAACGAAACTGAATTTTCTGACAGAAACTCATTCCGTTTTTTTTTTTTGACCAGCTCTAGTGTAGAGCCATTCCAGCACTGGGACAGCACGGCGTTAACCCCTTCAGTGGGCTTGTGTGTAGGGGCAAAGAAGTGGAGTATCTATGTGTTTTGCTGAATAAGAATGGACTTAACTATGTGCTTAGGGTTCAGCACATGCCTAAGTGCTTTTTTGAATCAGGGCTTGAGAATGTAACTTACTCTATGGAACATTGTATTAGCAGACAAAAACATTGTTACCTTTAAATTAAGGTCGCTATAAAATTATAACATATGTACAGCAAGGGACATTACAGTTAAACTCAACCACCACACGTTGTAACGGGAAACTCATACGGGAAAAAAAATACTATTTTAGAAATGTTAATGGCTCCTAAAGGCTACCTTCCAAAGCTTTTTAGATTTCCTCCCTAAAAGTCCTTTCCCATGGCTTGCCTTTCCCATGGCTTGCCTTGGGAAGGGACAATCTAGCCTATTGTTCAACACCAGTGATTTGTTAACATTTACCCAACAGTAAGAGCTAGAAATGAACATTTGATTTTAAAAGAAAGCTGAAATTGGCGTTGACATTTCATGGTCTCCATATATGGGGGTTGAGACAGAGGAAATGTGGTCATAGGCTTTGTTGGGACATCTGTAAACATCAGATTATATCTGTGTTTGTTACATACAGAGGGGTTAAAATAGAAGTGGGCAAACTACAGCCCACAGGACCATCCTGCTTGGCTCTTGAGCTCCCTGCCAGGGAGGCTAGCCCCCGGCCCCTCCCCTGCTCTCCCCCTTCCCCTGCAGCCTCAGCTCGCCGTGCCTTAAACTAAAAGGTATTAAAGAAAAAATCAGTAGAAATTACAATAGATGTATTTTAAATTAAACACACAATAAAATATTTAAAAATATATGTTACTTTTTTTAAAACAGACTACAATTTTTACAAACATTTTTGTGGTTTTTAGCAGCATGAGCACAGATTTCCATATGGGTATTACGAGACTGAGTCACCATTGCTTTACTCCAGTTATGCACCAATATAACACCTTTGAAATCAATGTGGTTACATTGGTGTAAAAGTGGAGTCACGCATTGATTTATCAAGCCCCTTATTATAAAAGGCAGACATGACTAATTAATTTATTGGGATCTATTCATCCTCCAGTGAACATGCACAACACATAAAAAACAATACTGTAAAATAAAACAAAACTTATTAAATCATCAGTGAGCACCTCTGGGATAAATATCTTCAGAAGTGCTGACAGATTAATGAATCAGGACATGGATATAAATCTCTTATTTCTGAAGTGGAGTTTCTGTTTAGTTCCCATGCATACTATATCTTGAATAATGGAAATAATTGTATACCTTGCCCCTTCATGCTGTGTCTGACCTGACGTTTTCATTGAATAGTCTCTTATTCATCATACGAACAAGACAAATCACAAATGCGAAAGCAAATACAAAAACCTCCAGCTATAACAACAAATCGGAAGAAAAAATAATCAACTATATAGCAAGTAGGGCTTAAGGCCACTGATTTCAGGTGTTAAACAACCATTCTAAATGACCTTTCATTATAGTATTATGTGTACTGTACTTCATGGATTACTGGCAACAGCAATCGCATGAGAATATTACCTGCCCTTTACTAGGCAGAGGTATTATGAAGTTCTAACATTGCTTATTCAAATCAATATAATGTTACAGTATATTTCTAAGAAAGCATTCATTGTCTTGCACACACATAAGAGACAGGAGGTGGTATCTTTTCAGGAGTACATGACCTTTTGAGCCTGTACGCTTTATCAACAAGCTAAGCAGTCGAATTAAACTACTGAGATATTGACAATCAGATGATATCTGAATGTACATTTCTGGGGCTTTGGGAGCAAGGCTTCTTGGGTACAATTTTTGGCCCCATTTCAGGAAAGCACTTAATTATCTTCCTGAAGTTAAGCATGGCTTAAATCCTATGGGACTTAATTGTGTGCCTAAAATTTTAAGTACATGATTAAGTACTTTCTGGAGAGAGATGTTTATAGAAGATTATAATTTAGAGATGTGTGTTGTGAGTGTGTCCTGGAGGCGGGGGCTGGGAACACAACATGGCTGTGTGCAGCAGCTCACTGCAGAAGCTCTCCAATTTGTTTTATTTAAGTTTTAAACCTTTCTCATTCACTGGCTTGTTATTTAATGAACCCCAGGATTGTTATATGGTGTCAGAAGTGCTGAATGAAAAGGCAACTGCAGTGGTTTTGAAGTTAACTCCTGTGTTTGCAACTGAAAGCAGAGACAAAGGGAGGCACCAGAGAAGCACATGGAGCACCAGGCACAGAGCCTTTTGCATGTATTTGGTGAGCACAATAGTAGCTCGACTAGTTTAAGAAGGAGGGGTGGGGGCAGGGCCAGCTTTAGGCCAATTCAACCAATTCCCCTGAATCGGGCCCCGTGCCTAAGAGGGCCCCGTGCCCAAGCCCCGGTCCGGCATACCGGCAAGAGCCGGTGCACCATACCAGGGTGGCCCGGCTTCCCCAGGCGGCAATTCCCAGGCTGGCGCCCTGGGGTAGGGCTGCGGGGCTGTGGGGGCTATTTAAAAAGTCTGGGGCTCCCGCTGCCTCTACCACCCTGGCCCTTTAAATAGCCGCCGGAGTCCCGCTGCTTCCCCAGGGCTCCCGCGGCTATTTAAAGGGCTGGGGCGGTAGAAGCAGGGAAGCCCCGGGCCCTTTAAATAGTCCCCGACAGCCCTGGGATAGCGGGGGGCTCGGGGGCTATTTAAAGGCTGGGGATCCAACTGCCTCTGCTGCATCCCCTGCTCGCACCAGCCCCGTACCCCCTGCCCTGCCCGCAGCCAGCCCCTGTCTCCAGCCAGCCCTGCACCTCCTGCCCGCAGCCAGCCCCTGCTGCACCGCCAGCCCTGCACCCCCTGCCCGCAGCCAGCCCCTGCTGCACCCCCTGCCGCCAGCCCCAGACCCCCTGCCCGCACCAGCCCTGCACCCCCTGCCCTGCCCGCACCAGCCCTGCCCCCCGTGCTCTGCCTGCAGCCAGCCCCTGCCGCACCCTCTGCCCTGTCTCCAGCCAACCCCTGCCACAGCCCCCTGCGGCCCTGCCTGAAGCCAGTCGGCCCCACACCCCCTGCCCTGCCTGCAGCCAGCCCTGCACCCCCTGCCCTGCCTGCAGCCAGCCCCGCACCCCCTGCCCTGTCTAAAGCCAACCCCTGCCGCACCCCCTGCCTGAAATCCCTCACTCCTCTGTCTCCAGCCCTGCCAACCCCTGCCACACACCCCTGCAGCCCTGCCTGAAGCCAGCCAGCCCGCCCCACACCTCCCTGTCTCCAGCCAGCCCCGCACCCCTTGCCCTGCCTGCAGCCAGACCCTACCTCCAGCCAGCCCCATGTCCACTGGTGCCCTGCAGTTCCCAGGGCAGTAACCCTGCACACTTGCTTCAATGAAGGGGGCAGGGAGCAGCTGGGACCCACACATGTGCACACCACACCCTCAGGGAGTGGCGGGGACCCACACATGTGAAACGGAGCTCATTAATAACCGATCAAAAGCATATATGACACAATGTACATAATATATAATTTTATTATTTATATAGTTATGGAAAGTAAATAATACAAGGAAGAAATGAAAGGTTTTTTTTACAGGTTTGTTTTTTTTTGTTAGTCATCCCTGACGGGGCTCGTCCGAAAATGTTCGAATTAGGCCCCACATTTCCTAAAGCCGGCCCTGGGTGGGGGAGCCAAAAATGGATGTGTTGCAACCTCCTTCCAGTCTGCAATTGTCAGACAATTTTGCAGAGAAGTGGAAAAAAAATCAGACAGAGATTTGAATTGTATTTATTAGCCATTGCATTCCAAAACAGAATGAAACCTTAGCGAGAGACAATTTTTCACAAGTATGCAAAAAACTGATGACATCATAGAGCAATGTCACAGAATTAAACCTGTGACTTTGGTGAGGTAACAGAGTCTCTGATCAGAGACAGAGTCATTTGTGGCATTAAAGACAATATGTTAAGAGAGAGACTGCTCCGTGAAGGAGATTTAACTTTAGAAAAAGCTCTCCAAATATGCAAGGCAGCAGAAACTGTGAAAGCACAAATCGAAGAGCTGAATTCACCAGAGGGGTTATCTATGTACTAAGAACTAAAGAATATAGCTGGACTATGTCAAATCAGAAAGTGGAATCACTCACTATGAAAACCACTGCTAAGGGGAAAACTGGGCACAGATGGTTATGGGGAAGGCGTGGATCACAGCATGGCCCCAACCAATGTGTTGCCTTTGGGAAATTCTGTCATAAATGTGGGGGAAATAATCATTTTTGCAAAATGCTGCAGATTCCAAATGCTGAACAGTCAAGTGCGTTCAGTTAAAGACAATCTGGTTGAGGAGTTTTTCATAGACGTACTGGGATCTAGCAAGCCTGATGAGAGTGACTGGTATCCAGTGAATGGAACAATTATTCCACTGAAACTGGACATAGAAGCTCAGGTTAATATTCTGTTTGAACAAGATTATGTGAGACAGAAAATAAGACCAAAACTGGGACCAACAAAAATAAAAGTAACGGGTTATTCTGAAAAAAATATACCAGTCAAGGGGAGGTGCATTGCTAGCATCAACCATAAAAACATCATGTATAGGCTCCCATTCACTGTAGTACCAAAAGAGGTGACACCAATTTTAGGCCTGGCTGCATGTGAGAAACTCAGTCTGGTAAAATGGATGGTCTCGCTACAAAATCATACTGAACCTGGCTACGAGGCACTCTTTTGGGAATGTCATGACCTGTTTCAAAGGTTGGGTTTCTTGCAGGGTGAACAAAAATCTGGATAAACAAGCAGGTCCCTCCAGTTATTCATCCATGTAGAAAGGTGCCACTTGCACTCTGTGACACACTCAAGGCTGAGCTTGCAAGGATGGAAGCAATGCAAGTAAAACAAAAAATTGAGGCGTCAACAGAATGGGTGAACTCCCTCGTTATTGTGAAGAAACGTAACAGCTAGCTACACATATGCTTAGATCCTAGAGACCTCAACAAGGCTAAAAAAGAAGAACATTTCAGACTACCAACCAGAAAAGAGATTATGGCTCAATTTGCAAATGCTCAATATTTCAGTAAATTGGATGCATCCTCAGGTTTTTGGCAGCTAATATTAACTGAAAAAAGCTCAAAGCTATGCACATTTAACACCCCATTTGGAAGATACAGATTCTTACAATTACTCTTTGGCATACCTTCAGCACCAGAAGTGTACCACAAAACCGTATATATGATCTATGAACATATTAATGGTGTTCACACCTCAATGAATGACCTCATCATCTGGGGCTCAACAAAAGAGGAGCATAATCATAAACTTTGGGAAGTCCTGGATGCAACTAGAGCTGCAAACCTCAAACTAAATAGGGAGAAACGTATTTTAGAGGTTACAGAACTGACTTTTGTTTGGGACATTATTTCCAGTGAAGGTGTAAAACCTGATAAGAGGAAGATTTCAGCCACTGAAATGATGCCATGTCCCAAGTCAAAGAAAGATGTCCAACAGTTCCTGGGAATGGTTAATTATCTTGGAAAATTCATACCTAATCTATACACCAAAGCAGCAGCTTTGAGAAAATCCCTAGAGAATAAAAATGAATGGGGTGCAAAACAGGAGGAATCATGGGAAAGTTTAAAACAACAACTGATACACGAACCAGGCTGAAGTTCTATGCACCAGGCCTTCCTCCCAGTCTGCTTCACAGTATGGATTAGGGGAAGTGATTTTATAGAAACATGAAGGTTGTTGGCAACCAGTGGCACGTGCATTCAAATCACTGACTGAGGCAGAAACCAGATAAACACAGATCGAAAAAGAGCTTTTAGGAAAATTGTTTGTGAGAGATTCAATCAGTATATTCACGGACAGACTGTCGAAGTTGAAAGGGACCACAATCCCCTAATAGAGTTATTTAGCAAACTGCTAAATGACTATACTGTAAGGATTCAAAGAATGATGATAGAGTTGCAAAAGTATGATCTGGTTGTGACCTACACACACGGTAAATTCATGTTCATGGCAGATGCACTTTCCAGAGAAGAGTCTAGAGATAGAGGTATGAGCCTATGTAGATCTGAAGTCAATTCCCATAACTAACAGGAAACAGTAACAAATACGTGAGGAAATGGAGAAAGATGAATCATTGGGAATCCTTAAAGAAGTGATCATTAAAAGGTGGCCTGAAAAAATAAGCAGTTGCTGCCCAAGTATAAGAGATTATTGGAACTGCAGATACGAACTTACTGTGATAGATGGGGTGATTTTCAAGGGCAGTAAGGTTGTAATTCCAATGAGCCTCCAAAAAGAAATGCTACAGAAGATCTACAAGGGACATTTAGGAATTGAGAAGTGCTAACAACGAGCACGAGAGGTGCTATATTGGCCACGGATCAATCATGACATCACTAATGTGGTAGGAAACTACTTTTCCTGCTTGAAATACAAGCCACGCCAACAAGCAGAGCCACTAAGACCTCATCTCATCCAGCTCCACAAAAGCCTTATGAGAAGGTAGGCATTGACTTACTTACCTGGCAATCAAAGGATTATTTAATAGTTACAGATTGTTATTCTCTGTATCCAGAAATGTGCACATTGCACAGTACTAACAGTAAGACAGTGATAGCCAGCATAAAGGGAATCTTCTCCAGACATGGAATTCCAGATGAAGTCTCTAGCGATAACAGGCCACAATTTTCTAGTGCAGATTGTAGGCAATTTTCCATAGATTGGGATTTTCATCACAAAACACCAAATCCAAATTACCCCCCAATCAAATGGACTTGTGAAAAGGTCTGTACAGACAGTAAAGAACCTTATGAAAAAGACTTTTGACAGCGGGGATGATTTGTATAACGTGTTACTGGTTTACTGAAGTACACCCCAGGAAAATAGCTTTTCTCCAGCTCAGCTGTTAATGGGAAGAAGGATCAGATCTATTTGCTGAAATCTCATAACAAGTAAGCCATACGGAACATGAAAGAAAATCAGAAGTGGAAGCAGACATATTATTTTGATAAAAGGGCCTGTGATCTTCCATTTCTTAAGCCAGGTGATAGATTGTACCTGAGGAATCACGCCTCTAAATCTTGGGGCCAAAAGGGTATCAAAGAACCAGGCCGGCTCCAGGCACCAGCTTGGCAAGCAGGTGCTTGGGGTGGCCTCTCGGGAGAGGGGCGGCACTTCCACCTATTCGGCGGCAATTTGGCGGACGGTCCCTCACTCCCGCTTGGAGCGAAGGACCTTCCGCCGAATTGCCGCCGCAGATCGCGATCGCAACTTTTTTTTTTTTTGGCTGCTTGGGGTGGCCAAAACCCTGGAGCCAGCCCTGCAAATAACAGCTCCATCCAAGGTCTTATGTAGTCCAGACAGAATAGGGGGATACATTTAGATGTGATCGAAGGGATCTACAACTAATCCCAGAAAGTTCCAACACGTTGACAGTAGATGTGGATTCTGGCATTTCCCATCTGACTGATCCTTTATCATCAACGCACAAAGGAGAAACTGTTAAGGAAGACAAGAACTCAGATTAATGCAAGGCTGATACTGAGAAGATCAGAGTGGGAGATTAAATGTCCTGCAAGACTCCTAGAGACTTGCCAACCTGCATGGAGAAAGGGTATTTGAGGAAAGTGAGTGGTAAAGACTCAGTCAAGAATGATGTGCTGATAACCTCTCCTCCCTAGGAAGTTCACATATTGGGTTTCTGCAAATGTATTACATGGGTTGAGAATTTAATACATGTGTCATTAGATAGTTGTTTGCTGTGTATGTATAGAAGAGTTAATTTGTTTTTCTTTAAGAGGGAAGATGTAGAGATATGTTTGCAGAAGATTATAATTTAGAGCTGTTCCCTGATAAGTAAGGCTAAGATTGAGTCACGGGTATTTTTGGTAAAAGTCATGGACAGGTCACGGGCAATAAATAAAAATTCACGGCTCAGGATCTGTCCATGACTTTTACCAAAAATACCCCTGACTAAATCTCTACTTCTGGGGCCACGCTGCTCCAGAGCAGCAGGGGCTGCTGAGCGCCGGGGCTTGACTGTCCCCTGCCGCTGCTCTCAAGGACCACTCTCTGGATGGCCTCCCAGGGCTCTGAAGTCAGCCACACCAACTGCTGCGGAAGTCACAGAGAGCGCAGAAAGTCACGGATTCCGTGAAAGAATTGCAGCCTTATTCATAAGGGACTGTGTTGTGAGTGTGGGAATTTGGGGGTGTGCCGCATAGGCGGAGGGGAACACTACATGGCTTTGTGCAGCAGCTCACTGCAGATGCTTTCCAGTTGGTTTTATTAAAGATTTATTCCTTTCTCATTCATTGGTTTGTTATTTAATGAACCCCAAGATTGTTCCACTTTCCTGCACTAGGACCGTAGAGCCTGATCCTGCAATAGTTGAGCCCCCTCAGTGGTCAATCGATTGAAAGTTGAGAATGCCCAGCACCTTGTAGGAGGCACGCAGTAACTGACATGTGCCAGCTGTGAAATATGTCTATAACATAACTGAACAGAGGTAGTTCCTTTGTTAAGGTTGAAGATAGCTTACTATTGCAAACCTTCCCTAAAAAAAAAAAAAAAAAAACTTAGCACACCTTGACATTTGGTATGCCCCATTTCGTACATGGGAAGAGAGGGGGCGCAGGAGATCTCAGGTGAAAGGATAAGATGTAGGGAAAGAACAAAGGGAAAAGAACATGTGAGGGAAGGGGGTAAAGAGGGAAGGAACAGATGGTTTGGGGCTGGCAATAAGCAACTAAAGTGAGTTTCTAGATATTCTAATACAGGGATCAGCAACCTTTGGTACGTGGCCTGCCAGGGTAAGCACCCTGGTGAGCCAGGCCGGTTTGTTTACCTGCCGCGTCCGCAGGTTCGGACGATCGCAGCTCCCACTGGCCGCAGTTCGCCGCTCCAGGCCAATGGGGGCTGCAGGAAGTGGCGTGGGCTGAGGGATGTGCTGGCAGCCGCTTCCCACAGCCCCCATTGGCCTGGAGCGGCGAACCGCGGCCAGTGGGAGCTGCGATCGGCCGAACCTGCAGGTGCAGCAGGTAAACAAACTGGCTGGTCCGCCAGGGTGCTTACCCTGGCGGGCCACGTGCCAAAGGTTGCCGATCCCTGTTCTAATATTTGGGTGAGGATTGTTTGTTTGGGGAGGTATTTGTAAGAGAAAATGTAATTTGCAGTGATATTAGCTGAACCCTGATGAATCACACCTTTATCCTTAGCTGTCTGTAACAACTTTTATTTTAGTTTCTGAATTAGCATTTATGTTTATTATTTGTCCATTTAGATGTGGGAAAGCACTTCTGGGCAGCTGTAATAGCAGAACACTCTGAAGTAAGAAAGAGTTGGTTAGCACTCAAGCCCTTGAAATGTGTTAAGTGGTTTAAAAGTGGTGCAACTTGAGCGCAGGGTGAAAGTGTAAGTAGAGACCTGGCATATCTGACAAATGGAATTTAGATATACAAGTTTAACAAGTGTACACTAATGCAGTTGAATGTCAAAATAGAAATGAGATATGCTGCTCTTGGAAAGGCAATTTTTTAAAAAAAGTGTACTTGAGATGTTAAGAATGCATATTTGATTGCTTATTAAAGTGATTATTGTTTTAGAACTGGATTTTTAAAATACATCATGCTGCATCTTTGGGGATTTTTTTCATCAAAGCCATTTGAAGTGGGGGTTTTAAAATAAAATACGCAACCTTTGAGTTATTTAAATTTAAAAGAAATCGGTGCACCTTAGCGACTGGATGTTCAAAAAGGTAAAAAGCACTTCTTAATAATGAATAAATGGTTACATTAATCTGAAAATAATAAAGCTATAACAAATGTTATTCTGTATAATTAGGAGGACAAAAACCTCTCAAAGAAAGCTAAGTGTAGTTTCAAATGCATTTCACAGCTTACTCATGGAAGTATTTCTCACTATATGAACTTTGACATTTTTATGCTAACCAAATGGTTAGGAGTTTGTTCTAAAAGTGGATTGCACAAACACAGTCCTCTCAAACTTCTAAGACTCCAACGTGTGACATGGACCCTCTGTATATGTGATAGAAGCCCAAAATGAGACATACAACAGCAAAAAAGAGACACCCATTAATATCCATGAGGTTTTAAAATCAACCTATAACAAGGTTTAACCCAGCTCCTAACTCTCTCTCTCTCTCTCTCTATATATATATATATATGCATGACACGTTACAAACATACAAAACAGATTGGTCTTCTAGATCAGTGCTTCTCAAAGCCGGTCCGCCGCTTGTTCAGGGAAAGCCTCTGGTGGTCTGAGCCAGTTTGTTTACTTGCCACGTCCGCAGGTTCGGTTGATCGCGGCTCCCACTGGCCACAGTTCGCTGCTCCAGGCCAATGGGAGCTGCTGGAAGTGGTGCGGGCTGATGGATGTACTGGCCGCCGCTTCCAGCAGCTCCCATTGGCCTGGAGCAGCGAACTGCGGCCAGTGGGAGCCGCGATCAGCCGAACCTGCGGACACAGCAGGTAAACAAACCAGCCTGGACCATCAGGGGCTTTCCCTGAACAAGCGGCGGACCGGCTTTGAGAAGCACTGTTCTAGATTACAATCTTGTAACACTTATTCACATCGGCTGTCCTTACTCGCTACAAGTAAACGGTCAATATTTCTATTTGCATGAACAAGGTCTACATGTACAAATAAAGTTGCAGGACTGGACCCTAAATTAGGGCCTGACCCTCTAAATCCTGTCAAGAATAAATACATAAATAAATAAATACAATTATTAATATCCCATAGAAGTCAATGTGTCCAACAGAAAAGGCCAGTTTTTCAGGAGCTCAGCTGCCACCTAAATAGGCATACTGAGTACCCAGCTCTTTTGAAAAACTGGCTATAAAGGTCACATCGGGAACTGCTGGGTGCTGAGCCTTTCTGAAATCTGTCCCTTATTTAGGTGCCTAAATGGGAACTTCTGGAAATCTGTCCCCAACTATGTGTACCGAGCTCTTGAAAATCTGTCCCTAAGCTCTTCTGAAAATCTGGTCCCAAGTGCCTGCAAGATCCCTCCCCCCCTTTTAAACAATTCAATGACAATAGACAGTGGTGGGGAGAAAAGGGGTAAGGACAATAGCAAACAATGTAAAGCTATTTGTTTGGTAAAGAAAAAGATCCATATATACTCGGTTGTTTTCTGCATTTCTTGCTAATAGTTTACAGGAATTAACAGTGAAAAAATTCAAGTTGTGTTGGGTCTAAAATGAATGATGTATTTCATACTGTGATTCAGATGGGAAATACGCAGTGTATTATATACATATGTACACAAGCACGAACAGAGCGGCCTGCATTTTAAAAACTGTTCCCATTCTGGGAGATATTACTGGTTCCAGCAGGAGTCCCCATTTTAAGTACAGGAAATACCTCTTGAGCTGGTAGAATCTTTCAAAATGGAAGACATTGTCAGGATGTGCCCACTTCCTCCTTGGGCCAACAAATGTGGAATGACTCTCCCCACAAAATTACACCAGCTTTCATATGCTGTACCAATCCCACATTGGCGAGGCGAGGGTTAAGGAGTTGCTCTGGACACAGGAAGCCACACCTCCTCACCCCTGCTGGGCATGCTACGAGTGAAGGAAGGGTTCAAAAGGGAGCAAATCAGCTCAGTTGGGGACAACTGAGCAGGTGAGCAGTTGGGTGTGACAGCCTCCTGCAGAGGAGCTGCCAAGGCTCCCAAAGGCCGAGACCAGGCCCCACGGTCAAGCCACTGCAGACCCTTCATCTGCAGGGACTGAGAATGCTGAACTATGGCAGACACCTTTCTGAAATCAAAGGAGTTGTCACTGGGTGACATGAAACACTCATATGTGTGTGACCTAGAGGCTGAGGCCTATTGTCTACACTAGTAGACTAGGGGTTTTGCACTGTTGTTACAAAATTTATTTACAACAGTTTAGCTTAATCCAGTAATTTACCAAAGTAAGGTACACTGGTATAAGTGAAGTTTAAACAAGTTTAAAGAGCATCGATATAACTAATTTGATTTTACATTGATTTAATTACACCAGGGTAAGTTTTCTAGTATATATAAGTTCTGGAAGTACTAATGCTCAGTTCCCCATCCTGTTGGCCCAGGGAGCAAAAGACCAAGGACAGTTTACCTTACTAAACAAAATAATCACTGATAAAGTTTGCAGATGACACAAAAATTGGAGAAGAGGTAAATAATGATGACTGGTCACTGGTTGAGAGCAATCTAGAACACTTGGTAAACTTGGTGCAAGCAAACAATATGTGTTTTAATATGGCTACATGTAAATATGATCATCCAGGAACAAAGAATGTAGGCCACACTTACAGCAGGGGTGTCAAACTCAATTGCACAGGGGGCCAAAACTCAAAACTCGCGGGCCGAACAGTATAACCATTTATTTAACAGACTAAATATTTATGTTTTTTAACCATTAATATGAACCAAAATACAGGATATCATTCCAAAATAAATACATTTCAACTTAAAATATTTTGCTCTTCATAAAAAAATATCCTGTCAATACAATACATTCAAAATCTGTACATGCTGGAATATTAAAAAATCTGAAAATATAAATAAAAAATTGAATTTAAAGCAAAAGTATAATCATAACAAATCATAACATTCCATTTTCTTGTCCTATTTAGTCAGAGCCTGATACTTGGAGTCTTTTCTTTGCAACAAGTTCGTTTATGTTTGGGGTTAGGTTCTGTGTTGTGAAGATTCTCAGGATCGATTGCAGGTGTTCATCAGTGAGGCGACTCCTGTGTGACGTTTTGTTAATTTTCATCACAGAGAACAGCTGCTCGCACAGATATGTGCTGCCAAACATGGACAGGATTCGAGCCGCATGTTGGCGGAGCTGCGGCATCGCTTCAGGAATGAAGCGAGTGAACTGTGCTGGCCCCGCAGTGTCGTACTTTGCCTTCAGTGTCCCGTTACATTGCAGTTCTATCAGCTCCATCTGCATTTCTACAGGTGCGGTTTCCACATCGACTGCAAATGGGTTGCGAAGCAGCTCGAAGTTACTTTTCTGTGCCTCAAAGTCACTGAAGCGCCGTGCGAACTCAGTGCGCAGCGCGCTGAGTTTTTCAGCAAAGGTGGCATTTGGGAAAACTGTGGCACTTTCTTGGTTCCGTATTACTTGGCAACAGGGAAAGTGAGACAAGTTGCATTGGTGCATTTGTGTCTCCCATAAGCGCAGCTTCACTTGAAATGCCTTCACTGCATCATGCATATCGGTTATTATGTGCTCCCGTCCCTGGAGTTGAAGGTTTAAAGCGCTAAGATGCGACGTTATGTCAGCCAGGAACGCCAACTCACATTTCCACTTTTCATCCCGCAGAACTGTGCAGTCTTTCCCCTTACTGTCCATGAACTGGCAGATTTCCTCTCGCAGCTCAAAGTGTCTTTTGAGAACTTTTCCCCGACTTAGCCACCGGACCTCCGTATGATATGGCATATCGCCAAACTCGCTATCTATTTCCCGCAGAAAAGACTGGAATTGGCGGTGATTTAAACCGTGGGCTCTGATAAAGTTGACGGTTTGTGTTACAGTGTTCATCACATGATCCATTTTTAGGACTTTAGCACTCAGCGATTCCTGGTGTATGATGCAGTGATACACTGTCAACTCACCGGCACAGTTCTCCTCCCGCATCTTTGAGCGCATCCTTCCCACCAGTCCATTTTTTTCACCACACATAGCAGGTGCGCCATCTGTTGTAAGTCCAACGAGTTTTTCCCACGGCAGTTTCATGTCGGTTACACTTTGAAATACATTTCCAAAGATGTCTTCTCCTTTCGTTGTCCCGTGCATCGATTTAATGTCCAGTATTTCCTCTGTTACGCACAAATTGGAATCCACACCACGGATAAATATCGCCAGCTGTGCAGTGTCAGTCGCGTCAGTAGTTTCATCCACGGCAAGGGAGTATGCAACAAAATCTTTTGCTCTTTCAATCAACTGTGTTTTCAAATCAGTCGCCATCTCACAAACCCGATTAGCAACAGTGTTTCTGCTGAGGCTTACATTTGCAAACTCTCGCGTTTTATCTGGACAAAGGACGTCGCACACTTTCATCATACAATTCTTTACGAATTCCCCCTCGGTAAACGGCCGTCCTGATTTGGCGATCTCTTCGGCCACAATGAAACTTGCTTTCACAGCAGCTTCACTTTGTGATTTTGCTTTGGTGAAAAACGTCTGCTGGGATGTCAAATTCTTCTTCAACTCCTCTACCTTTTGTAGCTTCTGTCCTGCGCTCAGGTTTTTGAATTTGTTCTCATGTTTCGTCTCGTAGTGCCGTCTTAGGTTATACTCCTTCATTACAGCGATATTACTCCCGCAAAGGAGACACACTGGTTTACCTGCAATTTCAGTAAACATATACTCATTCTCCCACCGGCTTTGAAAGCCTCGGTTTTCAGAATCAATTTTTCTCTTGGCCATTGTTGGGGTCTAGCTTTGATTTGATATTAGCGTTGTATACATCAACAGACCGCGAACTTGAACCGCGGCTTGCCGTTGGCGGCAATTGCACTGCATCATGGGATTTGTAGTGTGTGTTATTGGGGCGTCATATCACAGGGCCATTAAAAACAGATATATAAAACGATTTCGCGGGCCGGATATAATTGTATGGCGGGCCGGATGTGGCCCGCGGGCCTTGAGTTTGACACATGTGACTTACAGGATGGGAGACTTTCTCCTGGGAAGCAGTGACTCTGAAAAGCATTTGGAGGTCATGGTGGATAATCAATTGAACATGAGCTCCCCTTGTGACAATGTGGCCCAGAAGAGCTAATACGATCCTGGTATGCATAAACAGGGGAATTTTGAGTAGGAGTAGGGATTATTTTACCTCTCTATTTGGCACTGGTGCGACCACTACTGGAATACTGTGTCCAATTCTGGTGACCACAATTTAAGGATGTTGATAAATTGGAGAGGGTTCAGAGAAGACCCATGAGAATGATTGATTAAAGGATTAAGAGACATGCCTTATAGTGATAGATTTAAGTACCTCAATCTATTAATCTTAAAAAAGAAGGCTAAGGGGTGGGTTGATTACGTCTATAAATATATTCATGGGGAAAACGTATTTAATAATGATCTTTTCAGTCTAGAAGAGAAAGGTGTAACAAGCCAATGATTGGACGTTGAAGCCAGACAAATTCAGACTGGAAATAAGGCGTACATTTTTAACAGTGAGAATAATTAACCACTGGAACAATTTACCAAGCGTCATGGTGGATTCTCCATCACTGACAATTTTTAAATTAAGATTGGATGTTTCTTCTAAAAGATCTTCTCTAGGAATTATTTTGGGGAAGTTCTCTGGCCTGTTCTATATAGGAGGTCAGTCTAGGTCAGAGGTGCACAAACTACGGCCCGCGGGACACTCCTGCCTGGCCCCTGAGCTCCTGGCCCGGGAGGCTCGCCACCGGCCCCTCCCCTGCTGTTCCCTCTCTCTGCAGGCTCAGTGAACCACGCCGCCGGCGCAATGCTCTAGGCGGCCGGGCAGTGCAGCTGCTGAGACTGGCCTGACCCGGTGCTCTGTGCTGTGCAGTGGCATGGCTGGCTCCAGTGGTGGCTCTATCCAGTTGGATAGAGGACGGGGAGTTTAGGTTGGTGGTCAGGGGGCGGGGGTGTGGATAGGAGTCAGGGTGGTCAGAGGGTGGGGAACGAGGGGGTTGAATGGGTGCAGGGGTCCCGGGGGGCAGTCAGGAAAGGGGGGGTTGGATGGGGCAGTGGGGGGCAGTCAGGGGTAAGTGTTCTGGGGGCGGTCAGGGAGAAGGGGTGGGTGGATGGGGCAGGGTTCCCGGGAGGGGGCATTCAGGAATGAGAGGAGGCGTTGGATGGGGCGGCGGGGGGCAGTTAGGGGTGGAGGTTCTGGGGATGGTCAGGGGACAGGGAGCGGAGGGGGTGGATGGGGCAGGGGTCCTGGGGGGGGGGCATCAGGGAACAGGCGGGGTTGGATGGGGCAGGAGTCCCGAGGGGGGGGCGTCAGGGGTGCAAGAAGTGGAGGGGGGGGATAGGGGCCGGGCCACGCCTGGCTGTTTGGGGAGGCACAGCCCCCCCCAACTGGCCCTCCATACAATTTCCGAAACCCGATGCGTCCCTCTGGCCAAAAAGTTTGCCCGCCCCGGTCTAGGTGATCATAATGGTCCCTTCTGACCTTAGAGTCTATGACCATGAAAAAACGAATTACAGAAGAGCGTCTGAAAGGTGTTGCACTCCAATGGGTTCCTATATGAATGCAAAAAGTTCTATGCAGACAGACCTCTGCAACCTTACAGGTCTCAGCTGAGGTCAGTGTGGAACCCCTTGCCAGGTTGGGGTCTGAAATGATACCTACACGCATCCTGTGTTATTTTTCTGCTTATTTACTGTGACTTTCTTGGATCTTCACTAATTCTTTACTATCTCAGATTGATTTGTTTTTGTTATAGTAGTAAAGATCAAGCCAGGGGCAGATTTATTTAAATACTCCCATGTCACCTTTCAACAAGGTATTCAAGGCGTAGTTACCATATGGCACAACACTAAAGAATTCACTAACATTTCTTTTGTTTAAAGAGCTTACTTCGTTTGATCAGACAAATCTGTCTCATTTATCCCCTGCTACCCCACATAAAATTAAACTGCTTTTCAAATCTTAAAGTCTACCTGAAACAACGTTCTTATGATAAAATAGATACTACTTTAGGTAATGTACTGTAAACTGGAATGCATCCTCATCGTCACATTGCAGTGACTGCCAAAAAGAGCTGAATTTTCGGAATGGCTAATAATATAGAAATTGTGTTTTATTGTTATTTTGGTTTGTTTTTTTGCAGTGGTTCCTCCTCATCCAATCATCCCGCAGTTCAGCAGGAAGTCTGATCAACATAGTGGTATCCCCAAAACTTTTACTTTTTGATCTTCCATTAATTAACAGCCATTCTATTAATTAATGAATTAGTGATTTCATACCACAGCTTGCTTGGAGACTGATCCACACTCTGCTCTGTAAATCCTGCTATAAGAAGACACTCCTTGCTGTGAACGATCAACACCTTCCTCTCCAGGGACATAAGGGTGTCTTCTCAGTTTTCAGTGTTAGATAAAAATTAAACTTGGTTGATAAAATCAGGCAGTTTGGAAAGCACTGCCTATCTATCTATGATACTTATATGCCCCCCCCCATCAGTGTAGTTTCTGAGTGCCTCACAATCTTTAATGTATTTCTTATTTCTCACAATAGTCCTATGAGGCAAGTGAGGCGTTCTATAGATGAGGAATTGAGGAACTAAGTGACTTGCCCAAACTCACACAGGAAGTCTGGGGCAGAGAAAGGAATTGAACCCAAGCCTCCTGAGATCCTAGCCAAGGCCTAACTGCTGGATTATCCTTCCTCCCTGCACTATAATCAGCACAATTATAAGGGGCAATGTACAGCAGCCACTTTCTGGGTTAAAATCCTCCATACCATGTTAGGTTCAAGGTCTCTCCATTATAATCTACAAAATATATGTTTAAAATAAAGGATATGGTTTCATCTTTGAAATTGACCCCACATTGATAATCTGGTTGATTTTATCTAAACTGCAGGGTGGTCTAATTTAGGGACAAATTATAGACTTATGCAATGGCTTCTATGGTGATCTTGGTGATTAGAGGATGGGGAGGCCTGAGAAGAGGGCATGCCAGCCTGCCTCCTGCAAAATTCCTTCCAGGACTACACAGGAATGCATGCTACAATGCTAGTGCTGCCACCCTTTGAAAGGTTGCAGAATGCACTTCTCCCTATGCCAGAGAATAGAGTTGACATTTGTTGTTCCACAGCCACGGACTTCATGGGCCTTAAACCTGGGCTCTATATATAGTAAATCAGTTCAGGTATAACCGTATATAATTAAATGACAGGTAACAGAAACACAGAAAAAAAGAAAAAGCTGCGTCTCTAACAGTTGAAATACTTCTGAATGGTAACTTTTGTCAACAGTTCAAATATGTTCATATACATAGTTCCAACACTCCTCAGTACAGCAAATACTTCATTTAGTGTTTGCCTTACAGTTTTTGATTCACTGCAGTTCTCATGGATATTTCTTATCTGCTCCAGGAGTGTTGCATTTGAATTACTGCACTACTATCCAGGTATTATTGCCAGAGGGGATAGCTTAGTGACTTATAAGTCAGGTTTGAAATATCTCAGCTCCCCAAAACCAAACATTCAATTCCTAACAGGGCTGACTCAGTCTTTCATCCCTCTGAAATTTTTTTTTGAAAATCTGTACACTTTGGAGTCGTTCACTTGGAGACCTTAAAATGGAGGTGGTGTTCTAAAAAACAATTTTGCTTGTTTCCTTGGTCAAAATTCCCATGACCACTAGTGTACTGCATAATACGAAACTGCTAGGGTCCTCCACCCCAAACATTGTGGTAGTTAAATAGCACTGTATGTATATTATTTAGAAAGCATTTGGTGATCCTTTCAGAATGAAAAGTGCTGCATAAACATAAAAGAAAGACTGGACAGGACCAGTACTACAGCATCATTACAGCCAACTCATTGTTAGCTAATAAATCTTTGAGGATTTGCTGCCAGATTGATACTTGGAAGCAAAATAAAATTTAGATCCCCTGTACTCTCTTTTTATGAAATTCCCAACATATTCAAGATTGTGTTTGCCTGCAGAGTTCTAGAGTCTAGCAAATACAGCGCAATCATTATCTCCACAGCCCACAGGTTTATTGAGTGGAATTTGATATAATATGTACAGCAGGGGTGTCAAACTCAATTGCACAGGGGGCCAAAACTCAAAACTCGCGGGCCGAACAGTATAACCATTTATTTAACAGACTAAATATTTATGTTTTTTAACCATTAATATGAACCAAAATACAGGATATCATTCCAAAATAAATACATTTCAACTTAAAATATTTTGCTCTTCATAAAAAAATATCCTGTCAATACAATACATTCAAAATCTGTACATGCTGGAATATTAAAAAATCTGAAAATATAAATAAAAAATTGAATTTAAAGCAAAAGTATAATCATAACAAATCATAACATTCCATTTTCTTGTCCTATTTAGTCAGAGCCTGATACTTGGAGTCTTTTCTTTGCAACAAGTTCGTTTATGTTTGGGGTTAGGTTCTGTGTTGTGAAGATTCTCAGGATCGATTGCAGGTGTTCATCAGTGAGGCGACTCCTGTGTGACGTTTTGTTAATTTTCATCACAGAGAACAGCTGCTCGCACAGATATGTGCTGCCAAACATGGACAGGATTCGAGCCGCATGTTGGCGGAGCTGCGGCATCGCTTCAGGAATGAAGCGAGTGAACTGTGCTGGCCCCGCAGTGTCGTACTTTGCCTTCAGTGTCCCGTTACATTGCAGTTCTATCAGCTCCATCTGCATTTCTACAGGTGCGGTTTCCACATCGACTGCAAATGGGTTGCGAAGCAGCTCGAAGTTACTTTTCTGTGCCTCAAAGTCACTGAAGCGCCGTGCGAACTCAGTGCGCAGCGCGCTGAGTTTTTCAGCAAAGGTGGCATTTGGGAAAACTGTGGCACTTTCTTGGTTCCGTATTACTTGGCAACAGGGAAAGTGAGACAAGTTGCATTGGTGCATTTGTGTCTCCCATAAGCGCAGCTTCACTTGAAATGCCTTCACTGCATCATGCATATCGGTTATTATGTGCTCCCGTCCCTGGAGTTGAAGGTTTAAAGCGCTAAGATGCGACGTTATGTCAGCCAGGAACGCCAACTCACATTTCCACTTTTCATCCCGCAGAACTGTGCAGTCTTTCCCCTTACTGTCCATGAACTGGCAGATTTCCTCTCGCAGCTCAAAGTGTCTTTTGAGAACTTTTCCCCGACTTAGCCACCGGACCTCCGTATGATATGGCATATCGCCAAACTCGCTATCTATTTCCCGCAGAAAAGACTGGAATTGGCGGTGATTTAAACCGTGGGCTCTGATAAAGTTGACGGTTTGTGTTACAGTGTTCATCACATGATCCATTTTTAGGACTTTAGCACTCAGCGATTCCTGGTGTATGATGCAGTGATACACTGTCAACTCACCGGCACAGTTCTCCTCCCGCATCTTTGAGCGCATCCTTCCCACCAGTCCATTTTTTTCACCACACATAGCAGGTGCGCCATCTGTTGTAAGTCCAACGAGTTTTTCCCACGGCAGTTTCATGTCGGTTACACTTTGAAATACATTTCCAAAGATGTCTTCTCCTTTCGTTGTCCCGTGCATCGATTTAATGTCCAGTATTTCCTCTGTTACGCACAAATTGGAATCCACACCACGGATAAATATCGCCAGCTGTGCAGTGTCAGTCGCGTCAGTAGTTTCATCCACGGCAAGGGAGTATGCAACAAAATCTTTTGCTCTTTCAATCAACTGTGTTTTCAAATCAGTCGCCATCTCACAAACCCGATTAGCAACAGTGTTTCTGCTGAGGCTTACATTTGCAAACTCTCGCGTTTTATCTGGACAAAGGACGTCGCACACTTTCATCATACAATTCTTTACGAATTCCCCCTCGGTAAACGGCCGTCCTGATTTGGCGATCTCTTCGGCCACAATGAAACTTGCTTTCACAGCAGCTTCACTTTGTGATTTTGCTTTGGTGAAAAACGTCTGCTGGGATGTCAAATTCTTCTTCAACTCCTCTACCTTTTGTAGCTTCTGTCCTGCGCTCAGGTTTTTGAATTTGTTCTCATGTTTCGTCTCGTAGTGCCGTCTTAGGTTATACTCCTTCATTACAGCGATATTACTCCCGCAAAGGAGACACACTGGTTTACCTGCAATTTCAGTAAACATATACTCATTCTCCCACCGGCTTTGAAAGCCTCGGTTTTCAGAATCAATTTTTCTCTTGGCCATTGTTGGGGTCTAGCTTTGATTTGATATTAGCGTTGTATACATCAACAGACCGCGAACTTGAACCGCGGCTTGCCGTTGGCGGCAATTGCACTGCATCATGGGATTTGTAGTGTGTGTTATTGGGGCGTCATATCACAGGGCCATTAAAAACAGATATATAAAACGATTTCGCGGGCCGGATATAATTGTATGGCGGGCCGGATGTGGCCCGCGGGCCTTGAGTTTGACACATGTGCTATAGACTGTACATTGAGAACACCAGCAAAATCACTGTCTCTTGACCTACATGGGAAGCTATCCTATTATTCTGAGGTAGCACAGGAAAAGAGAGAGAAAATGCTTTACCCTGAAACATTTGTGAAATAATACAGACTTGCTATGTGCAAGTGAACATCGAGTACTTCTCTTTCAAATGCAGGTTTTTCATTTAGTGCCCTACAGTATATAAATAACAAATCCATTAAAAACACTTGGAATGAAACTGAAGTTGAATTGTTTCCATCTTTTGGATTTTGTTGCTGGATAGATGTTGACGTTTTCCTTGACTGTATCTATGTTCATCTAATCCATTATTCTCACCCAGACTGTAAATTGCACATTAATTAAGGGAAAGTGGCAACAGCTTCTGAACTGGTGCCCTGATTGTATTACAAGTGGAAAATGGAATTGTACCAGTCGTTAGAAAACATGAACACTATTTGAGGTTTGTAGGCAATGAATTATCCATGAATCCTAAATTAACAACTGATAACTGAAATACCTTCTTTTTACCATTTGCCTATAAACTATTTAGAAAAACCACATCTTCTCAGATCAGAGTTAAATTGGCATCAGCTATCTGAAAATAAACGTACTTTTCTTTGATGTTTGGTATTTGTGTCACGTTACTTTACTTACACTGTGTTACTGTGGGTCATCTCCCCCTCATTTAACTCAACAAAACAAACCCCCTTTATTTTCTGACCAAAAAATCATTAATTAGTAGGATGGCAAGTATTCACTTCAAAAGAGCTCTAGCAGAAACAACCAGCATGGTGGTCAAGATGTCTGTAGTAGCAGTGCCATATTGATAAACTGTCATAAATTTGCTACATTTAGTACCTCATGGAACTGATAGGTATTTTGATTTATAGAGGTACAATAACTTTTAGACTCATGGTGTATAACTATTACTTAGTTTAAAATGATTATAGTGAAACTTAGGAATTCCTTCACTCACATGGTAAGCCTCAGTCACAGAAGAGTCATTCAATTGTTATAAAAGTAAAAGACAAAGAAAACAGTTATTTATTGAGCTTAATATTATTTATTTGCACAGTGCTGTACAAGACCTAAAACAAATGAGATTTGCCTGTCCTGTAGAAATAATAATCTAAAAGACTGATAGAGGAGAGAAGATACACTGGGAAATTCAGAGCAGGGAATAGCATCAGTTATTACCTCCCAGAAGGAGAAATGCACAGCAACCACAAAATCAGTTTGCTGAGTATTTAACCAAGTCCAGGTATTGCACTTATCTGCCTTCAAAGCCAGTTTCTAAACCAGATTCATTCTGGCTCACTGGGTTATTAGTCCCCAGTGCAGATATTTCCACAGACTTAGAGACCCAGGATCTTGGCTATGGCTGAGGGGAGCATAGCAAATTGAGGGTAAGTGCACAAATACCATGCCCTTGTGTGCTAGGCCAGTCCCCCAGCAGAGCTTAGCACATGTGGAAGGCTGCTCTACGTTATGCTGGCTTTAAATGACCAAAATGGACCAATGATTGCTGGGGATCAGAAGGACATAGAAAAACTCCAGTCACACCTCCTATACTGTACAAGAGTGGGAAAGGAGCTCTCAGTGCCATTAGAGAATCTCACTACACTGGCTGCCTATCCTGGCAGTGCAGCACAACATGGACATACTTGTATTGCATGATCTGGGCAACCGTCTCCATCTCACTTAACTCACACCCTGGGTGGAAACAGCAGGGCTGCTTCAAGTCCTGAGTGTGGTAAGGAAAAGTTTTGTTAGAGAGAGAGGCCTTCCGGTATTGAAAAGTTCCTTCCATGCCTGGAGAAAGTTGGATTCTGATCCCTTTATGTAACAGCTACTACAATCCTTATCTCTAACATCTAATATACTCAGGAGACAGACAACAAACATCCATTTTTGCCTTTGGGCTGTTTGTATGCATTTTTTCTAAATATTGTGTCACCCCCGAACAGCAATTCAGAGATCCACTTTTCAACTGAAAGTGGCAGCATTACCACTCTCTTTCCTCTCCAGTAAACCGAAAAGACTTCTAATAGGATTCTTGATTTGATCCTGCAGCTTATCAAGTTAGTCTTGTAGAATCTGTTTCCCTTCACTATCATGGTGACCAGAAAGACTCTATGAGCCCATTTATTTTGCAGTATGTCAGATCTCAAATCTAATTTATCTCTACAGTCCTTGGTACCAAGTTTCTAAGGCAATCAGTCTTGTAGTGAACTGGTTATATTTTTGGCCCAAAACAATATATTTTCTCTGTGATCTCCTGCATTAATACAAGCACAGCATTATTCTGCCATTTGTTGCAGTGTGGGAAAGTAAATCCTGAGTCAGTCAGTTTGCTAGTTTATGCACCATGGTTTTACCTTAGGTCTGAACTTACTACTTCTCATTGAGCTGTTCATATTGCAGAACCACCCTTTAGCAATCCTTTTTTGAATAACTCTCAATTTCAGGAGAAAGAAAATTTCTAATTGTTTTTACAATATTAAGAAAGTAATGCCAAAACTGAGTTCTCTTAGAACATGTTCTGATGCTAAGCTACGCCCCCAATTAGTTTTTTAAAGAAAATACGAAGAAAACCAGTTTTTCCAGATTTTCTCTTATCATATTAAATATACACTTCTCACAGTTGCAGCAATACTCAGTATATAACATGAAAGCTTCCAAACATGCTGGCATTGGTAGGATTTAAGCTGTATTTGTTTGCTGACTGACAATTAGATAGGGTATTGGTAAGAGACCGAAGGAAGAGGAGGAGCAGGACAGTTGCTCTGGATTATTCATGTTTTATAACTCCATTGCTATGTCTTTTTAAATAAGAATGGCCATACTGGGTCAGACCAAAGGTCCATCTAGTTCAGTATCTTGTCTTCTGACAGTGGACAGTGCCATATGTTTCAGAGGGAATGAAGAGAACAGGGCAATTATCAAGTGATCCATCCCCTGTTGTCCATTTCCAGCTTCTGGAAGTCAGAGGTTTAGGGACACCCAGAATATGGGGTTGTATCCCTGACCATCTTGGCTAATAGCCATTGATGGACCTATCCTCCATGAACTTATCTAATTCTTTTTTGAGCCCAGTTATACTTTTAGCCTTCACAACATCCCCTGGCAAAGAGTTCCATGGGTTGACTGTGCACTGCGTGAAGAAATACTTTCTTGTATTTGTTTAAAACCTGCTGCCTATTAATTTCATTGGGTGACCCTGGGTTCTTGTGTTATGTGAAGGGGTAAATAACACTTCCTTAATCACCTTCTTCACACCATTCATGATTTTATAGACTTCTATTGTATCACCCCCTAGTGGTCTCTTTTCCAAGCTGAACAGTCCCAGTCTTTTTAATATCTATTTATATGGAAGCTGTTCCATACCCCTAAACATTTTTGTGGCTCTTCTCTCTATCTTTTCCAATTCTAATAGATCTTTTTTGAGATGGAGTGAACAGAACTGCATGTAGTATTTAATATGTGGGCGTACCATGGATTTATATGGCGGCATTATGATACTTTCTCTCTTATTATCTATCCCTTTCCTAATGGCTCCTAACATTCTGTTAGTTTTTTTTACTGTCATTGCACACTGAGCAGATATTATCAGAGAACTATACACAATGACTCCAAGATTTCTTTCTTGAATGGTAACAGCTAACTTAGAACCAATAATTTTGTATAGTTGGGATTATGTTTTCCAATGTGCTTTACTTTGCAGTTATCAACATTGAATTTCATCTACCATTTTGTTGCCCAGTCACCCAGTTGTGTGAGATCCCTTTGTAACTCTCCACAGTCTGATTCGGAATTAACGATCTTGAGTAATTTGTATTATCTGCAAATTTTGCCACTTCATTGTTCACCCCCTTTTCCAGACCATTAAAGAATATGTTGAACAGCACAGGTCCAAGTACAGATCCTTCGAGGACTCCATGAATGACTTCTCTGTTGTGAAAATAGCCCATTATTCCTACCCTTTGTTTCCTATCTTTTAACCAGTTATTGATCCATGAGAATACCTTCCCTCTTATCCCTATGACTGCTTACTTTGCTTTAGAGCCTTTGGTGTGGGAGCTTGTCAAAGGCTTTCTGAAAGTCCAAGTACATTATATAAACTGGATCACCTTTGCCCACATGTTTGTTGACACCTTCAAAGAATTCTAGTAGATTGGCAAGGCATGATTTCCCTTTACATGACTCTTTCCTAACATAGTGTTTATCTATGTGTCTGATAATTCTGTTCTTTAATATAGTTTCAACCAATTTGCTTGGTACTGAAATTAGGCTTACTAGCCTATAATTGCCAGGATCCTCTCTGGAGGCTTTTAAAAAAAACTGGCATTCCATTAGCTATATCTAGTCATCTGGTACAGAGACTGATTTAAGCATTGGGTTACATACTACAGTTAGTAGTTCTGCAATTTCATATCTGAGTTCTTTAAGAACTCTGAAGTGAATACCTTCTGGTCCTGAGGACTTACTACTGTTTAATTCATCAATTTGTTCCAAAATCTCTTCTATGAACACCTCAATCGTGGACAGTTCCTGAGATTCGTCACCTAAAAAGAATGGCTCCGCTGTGGGAATCTCCCTCACATATTGTGCAGTAAAGACCAATGCAAAGAAATAATTTAGCTTTTTTGCAACAACCTCATCTTCATTGAGTGATACTTTAGCACAAGGGTCCTTTCAGAAGTGGTGTGCCGAGACTTCATTTATTCACTCTAATTTAAGGTTTCGCGTGCCAGTAATACATTTTAACGTTTTTAGAAGGTCTCTTTCTATAAGTCTATAATATATAACTAAACTATTGTTGTATGTAATGTAAATAAGGTTTTTAAAATGTTTAAGAAGCTTCATTTAAAATTAAATTAAAATGCAGAGCCCCCTGGACCGGTGGCCAGGACCCGGGCAGTGTGAGTGCCACTAAAAATCTGCTCACATGCCGCCTTCACCTTTAGAACCTCAGTTGTCCAGTGGCCTCACTGATCATTTGGTAGGCTTCCTGCTTCTGATGTACTTCAAAACAATTGCTGTTAGTTGTGTCTCTTCTGCTAGTTGCTCTTCAGATTCTTTTTTGGCCTGCCTAATTATATTTTTACATTTGACTTGTCAGAGTTTATGCTCATTCCTATTTTTCTTGGTAGGATTTGATTTCCAACTTTTTTGTTATGTCCTTCAACCATGGTGGCATTTTTTTGGTCCTCTTACTGCTTTTTTTTTATTTTGGGGTATACATTTATTTTGAGCCTCTATTAGAGTGTTTTTAAATAGTTTCCATGCAGCTTACAGCCATTTCACTCTTGTGACTGGTCCTTTTAATTTCCATTTAACTAGCCTCCTCATTTGTGTTTACATCCCCTTTTTGAAGTAAAAGGTTACTGTAATGGGTTTCTTTGGTTCCCCCCCCACACACACACACACACAAGGATGTTACATTTAATTACATTATGGTTGTTATTACCAAGTGGCTCAGCTATACTCACCTCTTGGACCAGATTCTGTGCCCCATGTAGGACTAAATCAAGAACTGCCTCTTCCCTTGTGGGTTCCAGGACTAGCTGCTCCCAGAAGCAGTCATTCATGGTGTCTAGAAATTGTATCTCTGCATCCCATCCTGAGGTGGGTACTCAGTCAATATGGGGATCGCTGAAATCCCTTATATTATTACTGGGTTTTCTGTTTTTTTAACCTCTCTAATCTCCTGGAGAATTTCACAGTCACAGTCACCATCCTGGCCAGGTGGTTGGTAGTCCACCTATACCCCGATATAATGCTGTCCTCGGGAGCCCAAAAAATCTTACTGCGTTATAGGTGAAACCGCATTATATCGAACTTGCTTTGATCCGCCGGAGTGCGCAGCCCCGCCCCCTGCCCCCAGAGTGCTGCTTTACCGCGTTATATCCGAATTCATGTTATATCGGGTCGTGTTATATCAGGATAGAGGTGTATATTCCTACTGCTGTACTCTTATTATTGAAGCATGAACCCTTTAGCCATAGGGATTCTATGGTATTGTTTGATTCATTTAAGATTTTTCCTATATTTGACTCTATGCTTTCATTCACATATAGTGCCACTCCTGCATCAGTGCAACCTACTCTGTCATTCCTGTGTATTTTGTACCCGGTATTACCTTGTCCCATTGATTAATCCATCAAGTTCCTGTGATGCCTAGTATAGCAATATCCTCACATAATACCAGTCACTGAATTTCACCCACCTTAGTATTTACACTTCTAGCATTTAAAAACAAGTACTTATATTTGTCAATATTTAGTTGTCTGTCTTCATGTGATGTAACTGAATGGGACTCTCTCATTTAACTGTTTCTCTTCAGCGCCTACCTTTACTTCATTCACTTTTATTATCTCCTCTTTACTAGGATATAGAGTATCCCCTTTAATAAATCCTCCCCTCAGGGATGTCTCTGTCTGAACAGCAGGGCCATCCCCAGCCATTTTGGTGCCCTACACAACCCCCCCACAGGGGGGTTGGAGGGTGTCCCCAGTGGGGGGCTGGGGCTGGCCCCGGGACACTGCGGGGGTGGGGGGGCTGGCTTAGGGGGATGGGGGGAAACCGCCCCCCAACATTCATGGGCGGAGCAGGTTGAGGCCAGGTTGCTCCACTTCCTGCCACCAGGCGAGTACAGGGCGGGCTCAACTCAAGTGGAGTGACCCGGCCACAGCCCGCTCTGTTCTGCTGCTGTGGCTCCCAGCCTTGGGGTTTGGGGGGGGAGGAACCGCCCCCCCAGCACTCGCCAGCAGTGTGGCTGGGACCCAGAGGCACGGAGCAGGCTAGGGCTGGGTCGCTCCACTTACTGCCACCCGACCCTGCTGCAGTCTTCAGGGGAAGGGATGGAGTGCGGGCGGGGGCTTTGGGGAAGGGGCGGAGTAGGGGCGGGGTTGGGGCAGAGCAGGGGTGGGAAGAGGCAGGGTTGGGGTGGAGCAGAACGGGGGCCATGGGGAAGAGGTGGAACAAGGGCTGGAGCAGCACGCAGCTGCATAGGGCACCAGGAAATTTGGTGCCCTAACTTTCCTGGTGCCTTATGCAGCTGCGTACTTTGCGTATGAGTAAGGACGGCCGTGCTGAAGAGTATACTTGTCTGTATGGCAAGCCCACTCTCATGTTTGGATAGATATCCTTTGGTGTGAAGCCTCTGGACTTCAGGACTATTATTTGGCACTTTCAATATAGCAATTATATCAGCTTTGTGAAGTTTTACATAGTACTGAAATTGGAACCCCTGGAGGATGGCAGCCTTTTTCTTCAATAAACGTAATCTTTCCTATTATAAACATATGCAGGTTTTGTAATATAAAACTTTTTCAGGCATACATTGATGTTTTCCCTCATGGCCTAAATTGTAGAAATTAGCTAGTTTAAAAACTGTCAAGATGACATAAAACACTTATTTTATCTACTTGCTACTTCACTGCCCATGGGCAATATTGTTCACAAATAGTCTACATTCAAACTGATACTGCCCACAGTAATGCAAACCCACAAAGCCAAAAGGCAATTAATGTATTCTAAACACACCATAAAGTCTAACCACATGTGCAGCTGCACATGAAAATAAATGGAAATATTTTCAGACCGCAAATTAAGTAACCACTACAACTGGAACTAACTTAAAGTTGAATGCTTATTGGACATACAATTACATAGTGGGTAGTGTTGTTGGAAATGTCTTCCATCCAAACTGTTTTTCAATGGAAAATTAGGTTTTTGATTAAACAATCTGTTTGCAAAAAGAGTTTGTTTTCTGTGGAAATTTTCTGATTTTGGTAAAAAAAAAAACACCCCAAACACCAAAAAATTGAAATTTTCCAGCCAGAAAATGAAAATCTTTGGCCAAATCCTGAAAATTTAAAAATGCCATCTCAGTGTCTCATGAGAGTTGTACTTTGGTTGCTTCATGCCCCCATTTTCTTCTATTGGCTGGGTTCCTCAGCTGGACTACATCTCCCATGATGCACCATGTTCATGTGACTCCCATATTGCATTGTTGCATCTCAAACAGGGGAGATCATGGTGTGATATGAGACATGTAGTCCAGCCAGGGAGCCCAGCCAGTAGAGGAAAATGGGGGCACCCAAACTACAACTCACTGAGACACTGTGGTGGCATTTCTGAATCAAAATTGTCAGTTTCCAAATTTTTGCTGAAAAGTCAAAATTTTCCATGAAAAAGCCAAGTTTTCCAATCAGCTCTAATAATGGAGGTTTAAACAGGCTCACCTGAAAAGGTGCATTACTACTACATTTTGTCCATACAGTTGCATACCAGTCATCACCCTCTTGCTCATTAACATCATACTCTCTCCCATCTGCATTGCCTGCAAACCATTTTTAACTTCATGTTCCCACTTCACGTAAACAATGGCCACCACAACCAAAAGGAAAACCAGCCGCAAGCAAAAGCCTATTTTAATTAATGCAGTTATGTTAATTATATTAAAATATGAACAATTTCCTCCCCCACCAAATTTTCTTTTCCCCTTGCCTATACACTCCACATTAAAATGATGAACAGCCTTTGTTATCCTCTCTAATTCCCCCCCCCCCAATATATATGGTATGATGAAAACACATGAGATTGTTGGCACGTAGAAAAAAATTGAAGCTTGTGTGTTGGACATAATTAGAATATGGATAAATTATCAGCAGATTAGATCCAGATGAGATGAGGTTCTTTTTACAACTATGGGCCCACTCTTGAATACTGTCATGCAGTTGAGTAATGCTTACTCACAGTAGTCCCATTGAATTTAAGGAGGTTCTCACAAGAGTAACACGTATAGAGTCCGGGATTATGTTTACTGTGTGTGATTCACACTGTTCCATGATGTCTCACACTGTTTCTTTTTTCTTTAAATACTTAATTAGTTCAAAATTAAATTTCTCAGTAACTTAATTTGTTGAAAATGAAGACAAAACATTAGAAACGGTGTTTTCAAATCAGGATTACTATACATGCAAATGGCTCAGCTAAGTTTGGACACGTAATTAGATATCTAATTATGTGAGAAATAGAATTGCAGATTGCAATGTACACGATCAGGTCCCACGTTTGTGAAGTGTAATAGTGTCTTTGAGTAGTTTAGGGGGGAAGTTAAACTTTTCATGCAAAGAAGTGACTGATGGAACCAGCAGCAGCCCAGCACATTGTGTGAAGGTGTTGACTCAGCTTCCGCATCCCCACAGCCCTGCCAATTCTAGCATCGCTCCTGCAGCTGACAATGCTGTGGCAGACCTGAGCCCACATGAACCCCACAAGGGACTGCCTGTAATGTAAATTGTAGGAGTAGAGCCCTGGTGTGTAAAATGTCTGGTATTCACCCACGAAAGCTTATGCTCCAATGCGTCTATTGGTCTATAAGGTGCCACAGCACTCTTTGTTGCTTTTTACAGATCCAGACTAACATGGCTACCCCTCTGATATTTCAGATGTGAAACTTTCATCATTTCATAGAGTTTAAGGCCTGAAGGGACCATTAGATCATCCAGTCTGACCTGCATATCACAGGCCATTACATTACATTTACCCAGACACCCCTACATTAAGCCCAAAACTTTAGTTAGATTAAAGAATTTCAGCCCCCAGGAGACTAAACTTTTGCATGCTATAGGCAAAAGACAAGACAGACAGAAGTGTCGCGAGAGCCCGAGGCCCCTACAAAGGCAGGGACTTGATTAGGTGAGATACACCCAGATGACACCAGCAGGTGATCAATGCCCCATGCTGCAGAGGAAGGCACAAATCTCCCCTCACCCTGCAAGGTCTCTGCCAATCTGACCTATGGAAAAATCCCTTCCCGACCCCAAATCTAGCAATCAGTATGACCCTGAGCAAGACACATCAGCCAGGCACCAAGAAAGAAGATTTTCTGGGCCACCTCAGTGAACTGGTCTACTCTGTCCAATATTCTATCTCCAGTTGTAACCACTCTAGGATGCTTCAGAGGAAGGCACAAAAACCCAAATAAAAAAATCCAGCATTCATCTACACAGTTGTGCATGGGTGAAAAATTCATTTCTGACCCCTGCAAGAGAAATGACTGAAGACCTGAAGCAAGAGATTTGATTATGGACATTATCTTAATACAGCATGTGATGAGGGAAATGCAGACAGTCCTGTTTTCCCAATGGCACATGAAGGAAGGGGCTGAACAGGGAAACTTCTAGATTCACAGATTCCAAGGCCAGAAGGGATTATTACAACCATCCAGCCAACTCCCCTGCAAACACCAGCTACAGAATTTCTCCCAGAAGTTGGATTAAAGCATTCTTTTAAAAAAAAGATATCTAAGCTAATTTTAAAGACTTAGGGTGACCAGATGTCCAGATTTTATAGGGACAGTCCCGATTTTTGGGTCTTTTTCTTATATAGGCTCCTATTACCTCCACACACCCCCACCCTTTTCCTGATTTTTCACCCTTGCTTTCTGGTCACCCTATAAAGACTACACAACGGTAAATCTACTACCTCCCATAGTAAGCCGTTCCAGGGTTTAATTACCCTCAGAGCGAAGAAATTGTATCTAATTTCAAGGCTGAATTTATCTACTTATTCCAGCCATTGGATCTTGTTATGCCATCTCTCGAGACTGCCAGTTGTACCCAATTATATCATCTTTTAATTTGGGCAAATAGCTAATTATAATGGGCTAGATCAGGAAGTCACAGTCTCCCTCCTGGGTTCCTTCCTGCCTCAGGGAGGGAATAAACTGAACCCCATCTATTCTCCTCACAGCTATGCTGCCTGATGCTCTAGGGTGGCTATGCTGCTTGACACGTTGGGAAGGGGGAGGGAGGAGTGGAGCCACGTCACATCCCATGCCTTGGTCTATTCACCCCCCACCATCTCACCCACCTGCAGATGGGAGACAGGGAAATAGTAGCTCTGCAGAGCCTACCTACAGTGGCACAGAGGTATAAGGGGATCCCTATGCTGCCATTCTACCTGGGCAACAATTCAGCTGGCGGGAATTCATTTAAGATCACCAGAAAAGGGGTCTTTCCTAAACATGATTCTTTGGTGGTAAAAATCTGTTTTTTTTTTTTTTAAACATTTCACACAAACCTTCCTGAGTTGCTGGTGAAACGGAGGCCTGAATCCAACTAGCAAACTGTAGGATTTGACCAGGGAGGAATAAAAAGCCACATTCAATGTATAGTAATAGCAATATTTTGCAGTTGATAAAACCTATGCATTTTTGAAGATGTTTGAGAAAATCTTACATAGTCCAAAATGTGAAAACCAGAAATTAACAGTTTAACGTGGTTCTAACAACAAATTAAAAGACCTTTGGATTAATCTAGCCAACACATACCATGCTCTTTGCAACAGGACATTGCCACAATTTCTTCCAACATTTCTGTGTAGGAAACATTACCATTATTTTCCTCAGGAAATTTAAAATAAATCTGGCCCCTTGTAATTTTTTTCCAAACCAAACACACACAAATGTAATTTGTTATTTTTAAATACACTGAATACATTTGAAAAACAATTTTCCTAATTTGCTTTGCCCACAAATAGATTTTTAAATGTTACAGATCGATCAACTGAGTGACAGCACTAGCAAATGCAGCTGGCACCCCTATTCAATGTGTATTCACAACCCCAGCCAAATTCCTCTTCATACGGTTGTGTTTTCATTTACTTCTTGAGCATTTTGTATCCTGTGGCACCAGCATGAGATTGCTGCAATTGATTGATTTAGCTGATGCTCAGGGTTACAAATTAACAACAACAACAGAGCGCTGACAAAGGTGTGTGATGGGAGGAAAGGGGAGCAAGGAGATGAGCCTTGGCACAATGAATATGTTTAGCTCGGCAATTTCAGCAATACCAGCTGTGTCCTAATGGCAAGATCGGATGTGTTGGTGATATATAGCATATATGCAGGCGTGTGTGTGCATGTGAGAGAGAGAAGGGGAAAAATGGTCTACACATCATGTGGAATCTTTCCTGATTTCCCCTGGGGAAGACTGGCACTCGGTTTTTAATTTCCTTTTCACATGTCTCAGGGATACCTCTTAGTCTGAAAAAACTTAGCAACACCTCTTATGCTATTCGGGTCAGTTTCTGCCACACTTAGGGCTGGTCTTCTACCGGATCGGCGGTAGAAAATCGATCTCTCGGGGATCGATTTATCGCGTCTCGTCAGGACGCGATAATCGATCCCCGAATCGACGCGCGTACTCCACCAGCCCAGGTAGGAGTAAGCGCCGTCGATGGGGGAGCCGCGGCGGTTGATTTTCCGCTGTCCTCACAGCGCGGTAAGTCAGATCAGATACGTCGAATTCAGCAGCGTAGCTGAATTTGCGTATCTGAAATCGATCCCCCGTAGTGTAGACGTAGCCTTAGTCACATACAGTAATATCTTACCGTGAATAGTCCCATTGTAATCAATGGGGCTGATTCATGGAATAATGTATTACTCCAACATGAATAAGGATAGGAGCATTTGTCCCTTAATTTGCAATCTCTGGACACCAATTTTTCCAAGTATACAATAGCTGGACTGGCAAAACACCACCAACAGATTTGTTTCTTCTCTGTAGCGTCTTTTCTTTTCTAGTCCTCTTTGATTTCTCTCACATGAATGTTCATGTTATTCCTGTTTTCAAAGAGCTTAGCTTGGACACCAGATTCCACACATGCTCCCCATCTTCTCTTGTGCCAATGCTTTGCGGTAACTGATATTTTCCATGGAAAGAACAACACAGAATCACACTGTAACCCCCACTTGTTCTTTGCTAGCTCCTGGAATGAGCTGAGCTCCTGTGAGGGTCTTACTCTGTGAACTACAATAATAAGGACTACCAAAGTCTGCTGGCATCCTTGGAATCAGGTTTGGCGACAGCATGGACTAGAAATTCCTGATAAGCCTCCCTTTTGGCCTCCTGGATGGGGTGATATGGACAAGGAGTTGGAGGGGACAGCCTGACTCAGAGACAAGGAGACTAGTTTAGCTTCAGTTTTGATCTTTGAGTTTAGGAACTGAGAAAATGAAGTAGAATGAAGCTCAGAGAGTCTCTAGCTAATTCCTTCTCCCCACAGAGGGAGTCTATGACCTGGTGCATGGATCAGGCAATTCCAGCCCCGCAGAGACCAGCTGTCAGAGTGGCAGAGATCTCACCCAGTGCCAGCTGCCAACAGCCAGCCAAGACCTCCACAGGATTACAGACCAGGGAGCCAGAAGAGGACCCTACCCCACCCAGAGGCGAAGACACAGTAAAAGGGACTTTTTTGCTTACGCCAGCAAATGTACCCAGCGGGGCAGTACTTGTCTCCAGACTCATCCTCAGTGTGAGATCTGCCATGGAAAGTGCCAGGGAGGGAGCTGGTTGGTTGGGAAGAGTAGTGAGGTGGGGAATTGGTTGATGTTTAGTACCTATTAGTTAACCCTAACCCTTATTTTCCTGCTCTCAATGCAGTTCCTCCCCCTTTGTTATACTGTTACTTTTGAACTGGTCATTTCTTTGCTGAGGATTATGTGGATGTACTTGATTGGTTTTGGTTTACTGGGTTTATACTCTTTGCCAGCAGTGGTAGCATTATTCATTTTCCCAAGGCAGAGCACCCCTTGTGTCTCGGGGACAATAAGGAACCACCTTGGGGGAGGCACCAATCATCACAAAAAAGAACCTAGAACCCAACCCATCTGAGGAGAGTAGCAAGCACCAAGGAGGTGGCTCAGGGGAGGGGCTATAACACCAATTTCACTCCCTATGGAAGTAGACAAAAGTGTTTAATTTAGAGCCACAGAAAGAATGGACGTGGCTTGAAATGATTTATAAACCAGGGTTCACCGTATCCCATCTCATGTGAAGCCCTTGCTACTACGATTGTTTAGGCAACAGACACCGTCAAAACCTGTTTCAGTAACACTTTAGCTGGCTCAGCAATCTGCTCTCATTTAACACATTCAATCCTTTCTTCCTGATCATTTACAGTGCATTTCTTTCTCCTGCAACTGTAATGCTATAAAATAAATAAATAGAAATTAATGGAGACATGCCATCTCCTAGAACTGGAAGGGACCTTGAAAGATCATTGAGTCCAGCCCCCTGCCTTCACTAGCAGGACCAAGTACTGATTTTGCCCCCGATCCCTAAGTGGCCTCCTCAAGGATTGAACTCACAACCCTGGGTTTAGCAGGCCAATGCTCAAACCACTGAGCTATCCCTCCCCCCCCCCTTTAGCACCCTCAGCCTTCTGGAACAAGGTAACAGACCTAACTCATAGGGCAAGAAAAGTGCTGAACAATATGAGGCAGCAGCTTAAAGGCTCTTCTAAATTGTGCCTTTAGGGTGCCAATAGGAAGGAGAAAGCATGACCTGGGAATGCTTCCTGCTTTAGCTTTCTATTTACAATGCAAACCAACATGCGCGCACTCTATCTGTCAAGAGACCTAGTATTCAACTTACTTGAGTATATTTAATATTTTGAGCCCATACTGAAACCAGGTTAACTAGTTTGTGTCAGATTATCAACCTAATCCAGGGACTCCAAGTACGTAGGTTAAATTAACAGTACTTTAAACCTAGAGGATTTTTCTCAGGAGGAGGAAAGGCCCTGATCCTGCAAGAGTGGAAAGTGTGGGAGTCTGACTGGAAACAGTATCAGGCCATAAACTGTTAAAATCAACTCAACCTTTTGTCGTATTGGGCAAAAAATAAAAAAGGAAGAAGAAGAAGAAGA
This sequence comes from Chrysemys picta bellii, assembly GCF_011386835.1. Lineage (NCBI taxonomy): Eukaryota > Metazoa > Chordata > Testudines > Emydidae > Chrysemys > Chrysemys picta. Next base: position 196,059,154 of record NC_088793.1, read on the forward strand.
AGAAAACTCTGAGAAAAAGCACTTACATGTTTTGTGTATTTTGTTTTTTAAAATAAAGTATTTTAGGAAATTTAATTTCTAACAGAAATCATCCACCTGATGATTGCTCTGGGGGAGAATATTTATTTTTGGTTGGAAAAATGGATCACTGTTTTGTTTTGTTTCCCTGTACATTCTGTCCTTTAGGCTGAGAGAGGCAGGGGAAAACAGTGGGTTTTTCAGTGAGAAGCATTCATTCAAGGTGCTCCCTCTAGGTGCTTACAACATCATCAGCTAATAAGTATTGATTGTTGCATTAAATGAACAGCTACAGCTAGCCCTCAGCTTTGCAGAAAGGACCAGCAATACAACCATTAAGAAGGGCTTGGAAATCACTTAGTTATTGGGATGCTAAGCCCAGCTTTGCAAGTATACACACTCCACTCAATGGAACTTCTGCAAGATTGCTAACTGACCTTGTAAAAACCACCAGAACAACAGGTGCACCAGGTATGCAAAAGTGGCTTTCCCCATTATCACACATGAAAGAATGCCAAATCTTAATTTCCAAGAGAAAATTAATTATGAGCTGTGTGATACTGATATGCTATTGCAATAGAATGTTATTTATTGTAAGTCATACTACACATGGCGTGGCCATCTGTCCCCTTCGAGACGACATATAGAGGTTTGTGTGTCTGCTACTTGCCTTTGAACTAATGGGGCTGGTTCTTTAGCTCATGCAGTAGCCACACGCTTTTAGATTCCAAGACAAGAAGTTCAGTCACTGTGGATGACCTATTCCAAAGTTTGATTACTTTATCAATACCATATTTTCAATTATTCCAAATCCCTGATTTGAAAAACTTACCAGACCATGTGAAATTTTAACTGCTTACAACTTAACTCAAAACTCCCAGATTCACTTGCTTCCTGTAGTCGGACTGCCCTCTCCACTACTTTATCTAATTGCCAGTAATAGTTTTAATATCTCTGGAAAGCTATATTGATGAGTTAAAGCCTACTTCATTTGTGGGATAAGCTTTTCAAATCAACACGAAGATTTTCTCTTCCAGGTTACTTTATTTGATGCTGAGGCCTTTTCTAGTGAAGGAAAGTTTCTGACTCCCACCAAAAGGCAAATATATCAGATGAATATCTATGCTGATGCACTGACCTTCAGTTTTGCAGCAGGGGCATTCAAATAGGGTGTAATGATTCCAGACACACTCCTGGTGAGACCTTGAAATAACATACTTGAGAAGTTTTTTTACACACTGACTTATCATTAAGGGTGGGGAAGCTGGTTTTGATAAAATGCAAGAAGAAACCCACTCTCTCACACAACTTTTGCTGCTGCTTCCTTCTTTCCCCCATGGCTTTGAAATATTCAACTTTTCTCCCCAATTTTTCTGGTCTTTGCAGTTATGCATTTTGGCTGGGACTGGAGTCATTAGGCTATTATTGTGGTATTTCCATATGGGACTGGAAGCAAAGGGATATTGGGTTCTCACAAGAAAGCAATAAATTCCAAGCACCTTTTTGCAGACTCAGAAGATCTGGATAAGTTCCAGGTAAGCAACCAAAGTTTTGGATGCTTGAGAGATAGAGAGAGAATACAGGCATTTCGGACTGAAACACGCCTTCTGGATTTTTATACTAAAACATACTACATCAATTCATACATGCAATAAAGACAGAATTTCCAAACCTTATCTCTGAATTGTTTGATGTTTGTTATTACCTCTTCACATTAGTACCAAGTCTCTGGAGACACCACTCATGACTGTGCAGTCAACAACATCTGAATTCATATGTATTTGCAGAGAGTAAACCAAATGATCACTGATCAGAACTTACCATTTGTTGACAGGCATGCAAGGACCTTTACTTATCTTAATATTAGTTGAAATAAATTAAAGGAAACTCAAATGTTTGAGAAAGGGATTCAGAGTAAGGGCTCTTGTAGACTTTTATCTTTTATTTGTACCTGGTACAAATGTAAGGAAGCCTGATGACAGACGACTACAACCAGTATTTGATGTAAGTGAATAATTGACCTGCAGATTTGTAAAACTAAAGTCAGTGAGCACACCTTTGGGGAATCTGTTATTTACCCTGCTGTGAAGCTGATATATTAGGCTATAGGGCAACTGGTTAACCACTGAGGGGATGATTACTCAGCAAGATAATATATTTTACAATCTTGCAATGCCCTCTCTATCTTAACTATTTGCTCTATGTGAACAAAGGTATAAGACTGCATACCACATTGTACAGTTAATAAACAGTTTCTCTGAGAAATGTCTTTTGAGGCACTGCGAGATTATAGATTTCCACAAATACAGTTGACCTTTCATGGCACTTAATTCATGGGTAGTATCTAAAACCTGTGGACCCACCTGCAAAGTCCTCCTTATATCAACTTAAATGTTTGACAGCTCCAGCAGATTTGACTTTCATGTAAGAAGAGATATAGTAAGTTTCACTGTTTTTAACAATCTTATCTCTAGTCACATTTTGAATGTGATGATTAATAGTCTCTTTTCTTAACCCACTGCCATTTTAAAGATAGATCTACAGTTATCCAGTGTTGAATGTACCTTAAAGTAAGGTTTAAAAAATTCACACTGAATAAATATTTTATTCAAGATCAAAAGATAGGCAGGTGTCAAAATACATCTTTTGTAATAGACTATCATTCAAGATCAAATCTCTCCTAAAAGTCTACATTTCTCCGTTTTGTACAAAATGCAATATAGAATACCAAAGTTTCTATTTTCCTACAAAGCTGATTTTAATTCTTGTACCTAAACCTTTATATAAACTAAACTTTGGTTTGGCAATTTTGATAGTATAAACAACATCAAAAGGTATACAGCAGACAAAACCATATTTTTTTATATTCCAGCCTCTATACCGTATGCTGTACAGACAAATAGGCTACAGTAAATGCCCATTTAAGATATGTTATTCCTTTATATACAACATTTGCTGTTAACGGGTTACTCTCCTAGAATGAGAATATATCATTAACATAACAGAATGAGTTTAGGTAAATTAATGGTACACTGTACCTACATTTTCAGGAAAGTTGTAACACTATTACATCCAGAGTGCTGTATGCAAATTTAAGTAAGATTTAAATCAATTCATAGCACATCCTCTTTGCGTTATAAAAATAGAAAAGAAAATGGGTACATCTGGTGTGAGATGACCATCCCTTTGGGAAACACAAATTGTGGTCATTTTTCTCCTGGCATCTGTTAGATATTACAATAAACAAAGTTAAATATTTGATATATTTTGCTATGGCTGTCGTTTGCCATGCTTTCTCGGGGCTGAAATCACATTTCAGTATCACAATATTTACCCCTTCTAATATTTGTCCCCAGTGCCTCAGCAACAACAGCTGGACTTCACTAATCATGAGGCAAGTTTGCTCGATGTTCACTTCTGAACTCAGTCATCAAAATGCCTTTAGCAGTCTGGTGTTTCTCTAATGAAGGGACCATGAGCTCTATATAAATATATTTTTTCCCCTTTCCTTCTTTCTAGCATCTCATCTCTTGATACTCCTTAGGGCAATGACCTATTCAACACTGATCAAGATATAGAAACTTGGAACTTGTTTCCATGGATAAGTACTAAAATCCAGTGTAGTCTTAGAAAGAAAAAACTTCAGTTATGGTTCTACATATGTGCACAAAATGTTACTAAAAACCCTGAACATTTAAAAGCATAGTAATAAACAGTTAAAATACGGTAGATAAATATTTAAATATGCACACCGCTCATTGAATAACTTCAATAAATGTGTGCTTAAAATATCTGGTTGCATATTCTTAAAACAAGCTTAACTCTGTCCCCAAAACCTCACTCAGCCTCAGCCATTCAACATATACATTTTGAATGCAGCCTACAAGTTCCTATATGACTCACCTATCAACTATGGCCAAAAGCAATAAACAGACTATCCTACAGTTCACCCACCCATTAGCCAAAGACACCAACATCTTGCCTTTTACATTTCATATGCAGATGAGAGATTCAATTTCCCACCCCACCTTGCCCCAATCCCAACTATCCACTTTGGTGGAGAGATCAGAACATACCATTCAGAAGCAATACTTTTTGTCACATTCACTCTTTCACTAATCTTCCCTATCCATCCTCCGTATGTGGTCTGAAAGTTCTATGGCACCTTCCCTATGTATGCCCTCTCCACACACCACACACACACATACACTATGATTAGGAGCCACACCTTCCAGATGCAAACCACATATCCAACTTCATACAACACAGTCTGCAAGCTGAGAGCTCAGAGTGTTGCGTTCATTCGTTCATTAATATTTCAAAATAGGTTTTGTGGGGGATTTTCAAGAGTGCCCATCAGTGACTTAACTCCGTTCCCATTCACGTCAACAGGAGTTTTACCATTGTCTTCAATGGGAGCAGTTAGGCCAACTCTTTTGAAAATCTCACCAGTCGTTTTTAAAACATCCATAAGTTAAGAATAGTTTGATTGCCTCCAACTTAAAGAAAAAAAAATCAGAAATACTACTTTCATACAAATATATGAAGATTTATAACAGAACCTTTGCTGAAAACTTAACTGACATTACGTCTAAACAGCTGCCTTTTCAGGGTAGTTTTTAAAGACCCATAACTAAAAAGTTTAAGCTTTTTTTTTTTTTGCAGAAAACATAGTTGGATGTCATAATGCAAAAAAATCTATTGTTACAAACTGAAAAACAAACAGTATCTCTAGATAAACCACTCAAACTTGTAAAGCTCAGGGTATGTCCACACTGCAATCAAGAGGTGTTACTGCATCATGTGTAGACATACTCAAGAGAGCTCTGATTTAATAACAATATCAGTGACACCACGACAGAACGGGCTGTACAAGTCCACCTAGATACATATGTTAGCAGCTAGCCCATGCTTCCAGAGCTTCACTGCTATTGTCATCCAAGCTAATTCAATCAGTGCCCGCTCAGTATGTCTACACAGGCTGCACTCACACCTCTGATTGCAGTGTAGACATCCCCCTCAAACCAGAAACCTTTTTCTACAGCTCCAAAAACACAGGCCTCTGTCACTTGAGCTAAGGGAAAAGTCTGTCAGAAGGGCGATGTATGTTCTCTCTAAGCAGCAACGAGCCCCTGTAGGGCGAACTACTCACTAACATTTTATAACCATTACAATGAGCTATAATAGTTAATAGCTTTGTTTAATTTCAAGATATTTTCCTTAAGTATGGTCTATGCTAGAGTTTTCAGGGAGATTTACCTATATGGAAACTTTGAAGGGTAGAAACCAGACATTTTTAGACATAAGTTCAAATATCTAAATGAGGTAATTTTCTAGGACCAGATTCTGCCAGCCTAATTCACATTGAGTAGTACCCTACATCTCTAGTAGACTTCAGTGAGACTACTTGTGAAACAATGTACTACTCAGTGTGAATAAGAATGGCAGCATTTGGCACTTAATATACCGTAACTCAAAAGCTGTGTGACAAACTTTACTAAGCAAACCAATTTTATTAGCCAAAGTCACAGGCTGACTAAAGTGAGGCTTTAAAATGGAACCTGGAGGCACACTCAATTTGGGACTATTGTGTGCCCATCATTTTAAAGACTAGTTAAATATTTTTCTATATTCTGTGTCGATGCCTTTCAGATACTAATTCAGACCATTATGAGAAATTAACCATGATTATTCCTGTTATCGGACCAGTCTCCAGTGCAGGAGGTGCTCATTTACCTGCATTTACATTTCTTTTGAGATTAAAAATAGAATTCACAGTTTTATAGAATGTTTTAATCATCCAGATTAGGGCTTGCTAGCCTTTCTTTTCCTTTCAGGAACCAAGAGGGCTAATAAATATAAGCCAAAGACATGCAACAAAGAAGTGTGTGTGGGGGGGGGAATAACTCTCACTGGGCAGAGTTTACAGAGACCTAAGAAAGATCTAATTTTGATCCAATTGGGCAAGAAGAAGCAGTTCTAATCCATCACACCGGTTATCAATTGCACAGTTAAGCATATAGTGTATATCTGAGCCCTCTGATATTTGAGTAACTTGTATTAAGGGCCCTATCATCATTTCTGTTTCTGGTCCAGATCTGCCCTTCTATCTGCCCATGGAACCCCATCAATGGGAACTTCACAAGAGTTGAGATCCACAAATTTGAAGGGACAAACCCATTATTCCAGCAAAGGACTTAGCATCAGCTTAATTTTAAGTCAATACGCTTTGCTAGATCCTGGTCTATATATTTATTATACATTTTTTAGCATCCAAAAATCTGATAGGTGCTGACGTGAAACAAGCTGTCAAGAACCTAGGTGGAGAGCAAGGAGCTAGTGCTGAAACACAGGCCTGCCTGGTTAGCACAGGATGTATTGGTTTTGAGGCTTGTGCCCCGTGCTGATTCCACAGGCTGAGAGGAAGTGGGGAAATGACTGCACCTCACCTTTAAGCAGGGAGGAATTTGTCTGGCTGAACGAAGGAAGGAAACAGTGCTTTATGGCTGAGATGGGGGTTGGGAAGAGGAGAACTGCAGCAAAAGGGGATCAGGAGCCAGCGTGGTGATGCTGATTCATCCCCCGGGAACCAGATGGGCAGAAATGTTTAAATGGGGCAGCCCAGTGTGTGAAGCAGGCTGAGGCAGCACCCGCCATTCCTCTGGTGAAACCCCCTGGGTAATTATGGAATGAACGTGGAGTTACTTGTACTGGACACTGTTATCTGCTGGGTTGTCCCAGGCATCTAATAATAAAGTTACAGCCTGATTAAAACCAAATCAAATGTCTCCTGTCCTTTCGGTATAGCCGGACAATCACATTGCCTTCTAACTGAAAAATGAAGATGAACCCTTTGCAAGTGGAAATTCAGAATTTCCTCTCGAAATGGGATGAAAAGGCCTTAAGAAACTGATTTGGTGTAAAACAATAAGACGCTTATTTTCAACCACTAAAAAGAGTTCTTGACAGGAGAGGGAGGGGAGAATGGAAGGCCCTGAAGATGTAGTTAGGGTAAATGTGGGGAATTTTATTGTTGTTTTGTTTTGTTTTCCTGTTTCTAAATTAGAAAAATAGGCGTGGCTGCAAACTCCTGGGACACTGATCAAAGCAAGTCAGCATCCCATACAAAGCAGACCGTCTGATCTTCATTTTGTATTCACAGTATCTGGTCAAACCAACTAACAAGACACATGTCTGATATGATAAAAGCAGAAAGAGCTTTATGTAAATGATAACCAATGATCCTAGAAATCCGTTTGCCATGGAAAAACAGGGGAAAATGTGGAATTTGCATTTTTACAGGGAATCTTTAGTTTTTACATTTTGTGAAAAAATAAAAACATATATTAACTATTAACTACATTTTACTGAAAACACCAGTGTCACTTACTCAATGTGCACAACCTCCCCCTCTTGTGGTTGATTTCTTAATATGCTTTACATTTACATAGCTAAATATACTCCAATAAACTGCTGTCATCGTATACACTCTATATTATAGAGTTTATTCCACAGCGTGTAGAGCTTAGTGTTTTAATGCATCTCAAATTTCACTTCAGCCTCCTGACATGAGTAATTAAAGTCATGAAAAAATGCTGAAAACTTTAAAAATCACCCCTAAAGACCATGTCATTGAGTTTGACAAGGACAAATTTCACATTGATGGCAATGTGCTCTTCTGTTCTGTATGCAGCCAGGCTGTAGATTACGTTTGAAAGCAAACCAATACAAATTGCAATTCTATTAATTTTATTTTATTATAATGATTTATGTCACTGGTACGCTTTGAACTTGCTTAAAAATTATAAATAGATCAATAATATATTGTATTCAACTGATACCTATATGTAATGTGGCTTGGAAACTAAAGTTCAGCATTTCATTTTAATCGTGGAAAAACTCACATTTTGATGTTTTTTTAACTGGAGAATTTTGTTTTATCACAGAAAACCAGGATCCCTGATGATAACCTTACTCTGAGGCTACAGGAATGCCTTCTCAGGATGTTTTCAGGCATTACTTGGTGTGTGTCACCCAATTAACATGAGTATACTACTGAGCTAATACAATACAATCTAATGGAGGACTTCAAGAATTTGTTGACCATTATAATGCCGGTACTGAAGCATTTACAAAGGTATTAGAGTCATAAGGTATTTACCATGTTCTGTAAAGGTAAAATTCTAATATTATACTGCAATACACATTTACTGTCAGGAAAGTGCATAAATTCTTCTTCAGCATGGTATGGCTCAGAGCTTGCTAAAACTATTATACAAATATCACCTGTCATTTACACCCAAAGCCTATGGTGTTTGTTCTTTAAGAAACTGTCAAGTGTATTTTATACATTTACAACTTAAATCTGAATTAAACATCTATTTTAGTCAATATCACTGATGTATAAGTCTTAGGGCTGTCAAGCGATTAAAAAAATAATCGCGATTAATCGCGCGATTAAAAAAATTAATTACGATTAATTGTACTGAACCCTTCCTTGCCAATGCTTAAATTCATTCTTCTCTCTTTAGAGAAGAAGGATTGTCCAATAGTTAGAGTGTGAAAATGGAACTCCAGAGACATAAGTTCAATTCCCTGCTCCATGACAAATTTCCTGTGTGATTTAGGCAAGTTACTTAATCTCTTTGTGTGTTAGTCTCTCGGCTATAAAATGGGGAAAATGGCATTTCTCTATGTCAGAGGAGTACTGAGGTCTCAGATCTTACAGTAAAGGGGGACATGTAAGAACCAAAGATAGATTTGTAATATTTTGGTGCATTCTAACCTAACCTGATGATTGGGTGATGATGGAGGGCATATGGAATGAGTTTGGATGGGATAAATTGTTGTCATTTGAATATTATAGCATGTATTGTGTTTTTATTTTAAAAAAATATAATACAATTTTAATTCCAACAATATAATTCACAGGTTCATTAAAAGTTTAACCACAATAATCATGTTATAAGTCCTCAAGTGATGAGGATGTTTTACAATTAAGATGAATTACTTTAGGGTATAAGATTATTCTATCCATATCTATATCATTGCCTATATTTTAATTTTTTAACCCTGGATAAATTTATCAACAAATCTCATTAGCTTACAAATTATTTTTCCTATACCACTATCATTTCTCATTTTTATTACAATTTTTTTGTATTACTGTACATGTAGAAACTCTAATCAAGGCCCCATTACACAAAGAATTAAACTTTTGATTTAGACATTTGAAGAGTTTAGTTTTAATTCAACAAAAATAAGGTTCCTCTTCTCCTGAGCTAGCCTTATTACATTTTTTAATATGCCGCTTTTACACTGTATACGCTGCAGGACAGGGACTTTCTCTGAGTTTGTCACTACCGCAAACTAAATAAGAATGTTAATAAGGCTAATAGACTAGTTTATAGGCAATGAAGAACATGTTCCAAAGAAGCAGCCTAGATATTTGACTCATCTCTACCCATGGCAGCTGTACTGTCACAAATGTTCTCACAACTAGTTAACCTCCAATTTCACCAGACAGTCTATGCCTGACATTTAATTAGTGACCCAATTATATCTTTTGCTGTTCTCAGCTTATTTTATCATTTAGGAGCAAAAGAACTCAAATTGGGCTTCAATGAGGAAGAAATTACAACACCCATTATTAGCTCTTAGAATAGTCTCTCTGCAGCGGTAATGAGAAAAGGACTTTGACTGTTTCCCTAAAATTAGGAGGAGCGGCTCAGATTCTAGGAAATTAGGTACCAGTGTACGCACTATGGACTGGTTATGTTAGAAATATTAATAGACGGCTTGTCCTCCAAGGTGGGATAAAGAATGGTCAGAAGGACAAGAAGTTTCTATGAATAGATAATGAGTAGCATGACCTACACGGAGATTTCATTCCCTTTCTTTATAATTTATCTTCATCCTACATACATTTTATTTAGCTATCCTCCTTAGGGTTTTCTATAGCATCTGTTCAGCATGGTATCTTTATGTTGATAGTAACGGGTGTATCTTTAAAGATAGTACTGAGTGTATCTTAAATGTCAATATTCTCACAGCTTTTCTTATGTCCAGTCTGCTTGTTTGAATTTTGACGGAAAGGACTCTATCCAATCTTCTTCCTTTTTTAATCCACTTCTTCCTCCCCTCCAACCTTCCCAGCAATGGGTTGTTTCTGAAAAGATGCTCTTTCGGAGGGAAGACAGCGCAGAAGTAAGGGTGGCAATACCATGACCTCCCTAAAATAACGTTGGGACCCCTCTGCAACTCTCTTTTGGGTCAGGACCCCCAATTTTAGAAACACTGATCTCCCCCTTGATATCTGTATAGTATAGGGTAAAAGCACACAAAAGACCAGATTTCATGGGGAGACCAGATTTCACGGTCCGCGTTCTTCATGGCTGTGAATTTGGTAGGGCCCTATTTATGAACTCTCTGTATCATTGTAACCTTTGTTATGTCTTTCACTGTTAGTAACATGGTGGACTGAATCAGGACTCTTGTGTTAGGAGGCCTAGTGCCTAGATGTCTGATACTGAACAACAGGGACTTCAAGGACCATCAAAAAGTGAATACACTTGTCCTAGCATGAAGTAGAGGCTACAGACCGAAGCCTAGTTGTCTTGCTAATGACTCTTATCTGCTAAAAGGATCCTGTATGCCAACAGCCCAGGGATCTGGGGGGTGGGTGTTGGCAGAATGGAAAAATCCCAATGGAAAGAATAAAAGACAAGGTGTTGAAAACTGCTCTATCAAGGAGAAGACCATTGCCACAAAAACTGAGTAGGAGGAGTCCTGAATTCCCTGACAGGCTCTGGCTAACACCCAAAGGGAGGGTCTTGCATGCAGGTGCAGGTGTTTGTTATTTTTTCATAGACCCATACATCTCTTGTGATTTTTCTAGGAGTAAAGTGTATATGGTTTAGAAATTCCCTTGAGACCTATGTGTTCCTTTGCTTTAAGTGTTGTGAGATCCCTAAACAATTAAATTATAACCCAGAGGGCTCACGCGGGTGGAGCTCTGGAAAGGGCAATCTTAAGATATCGGGAGACTTTGGGGAGGACTAGGACTGGTCTTGGAGCCTAGGGCAACTGGGGTCTGAGGCACATCCCAAGAAGTCTGCACCCCAGGAGTGGGCCTGAGAGGCCAGACTAAGACAGTGTCCAGACGCTGCTCTGACCCTGTAGGCTTGAAAGCAAGCAGGAACCAAATGTTGGGTCCAATGCAGCAGCCTGGGTGTTCGCCCACAAGAGGGAACTCAGCTAGAGCTATAACAATCCTTATGAAGCATAGCTGTCTTGGAGGGTCATGAATGAATGGGTAGGTGGCCTCTGAGATCAGTCAGATCCAACCCATTAAGGTCTTGTAGGAATAGGGGCCTGATTAATGGTCTCCATGGCCTTTTTGGCAATATAAAGGGGCCACAAAGTCCCAGAGAATACTCCAGTTGAGAAGGTACTCTGCTGCATCTCTGTGCCTCCTCTGCAAGGATCTTTAGTGAAAGCGATGTTCCAGGAGTAGGTGGGGGCCAACCAGAGCTGTTTGTCTGGAGTAGTCCTTGTTTTATAAAACTAAACAGAACCAGGTACTGTATTTGGGCCAGTAGCACTTCAAAATTATTGATAGTAAAAACTCTCACTCCTGCCAGCATTAGCTCATTGTTCAGGGCTGGGATTGACATCTCTATACCGTAACCCAGTGTGAATCCTGATTCTGCATAGTCTAGAACCTGTGGAGGAAGCTAGATGCTGTTGGAACTTAATCACTACCACCTTCTCCATGACTTTGTCCTAGAAGGATAGGCTGGAAAATGGATTTGCAAAGTTCTCTGTGTCAGATATGGCTGAACTACTGCATCCTTCTGAGTGGCTGGTAGGGAGCGATCTTTGAATGAGGCATTGATGAAATCAGTAGGAATGGGGCCCCAGTTGTTCTAGTTGCCTTGACTACCCAGGAGTGGGATAGGTCTGACACAGCCCAGAGGTGGAGGGTCAGATAGCTCTCAGAACTTCAATTTGAGCTATATGCTCAAAGTCCCTGAGGGCAGCTGGAGAAGGCCATCTTTGCTACCCCCCTCTCTTCCCCATGTGGTTCTCAGATTCTCTGCAAGACTCTCTCTGATTTTGTCAATCTTTTGGAGAGATTTAGCCAAGAACTTTATGCACCCACATAGCTGCAAAGTCAAGGTTGGGTGGAGGTATCCTATTTACATCTTTACTATTTATCTAGCAATCAGAGGTTTCTTTTAATCAATTAAGGAACTGTTCAGGTCACAACCAGAAGGGGCATCAAAGAAAATTTGTGCTAAGGATATTTTATTAAAAGGTCTGTTCATTCTATTTACTAATGCTTTTTTCTTTTCCTTGTCTTTCTTTGAAATCAGTTTGATGAAAGTGATCAAACACATTGTATAATTTTCTCCTTTGCAAAATTAAAGGAAATATTAAGATGAGACAATTAAAGAGAAAGCTTGCAGCATGTTGTGAATGTTGTAGTCACTACATTATAAAGATCAATGCATGACAAGTTAATAGATGAAATTTAGAGATCACATATGTAAAAGGCAAATTATTATTAACCCCTGTGTTGCTGGTAACTATAGTCCATTGCTATTCCATTTAAAATTGGTGGAATATCAATATTTACATTGTACTCTTGAGGGCAGTAAAGGAGTTAATGAACATCTGGATTTGCCATTTTTAAAGATCATAAACATACTCAACATACATTATCTAGGGAATGACTCAGTATATCTGATCTACTGTGATGTAAACTACAGGAACTGTAATGTACTGTAAGTTAATAGTTTGAGGGAAATTTTTTTTCCAGATGGAACATGTAACAGTTCTCACATTTTTTTAAGTAAAATCTAGTAAGTGATCTTCACAAAGGGAAAGGGGCTAACTCGTATTGTTAAATTCAAGAATGAAATCACTACAGTGGAACTAAAAGGTCATCATAAATACACATCTAAATAGGAATTTAATTTAATATCAGTGTTTTGACCACAAGACTTTTTCAGTGATGAGTTCTGTTCTCCAGTTTTGAAGAACAACATGGTTCAGGGTAGCTACAGATCATCCCTGGTAACTTCCTGATGGGTGGAATGATTTTGTGACCTTAATTTTCTATTCCCAGAATAATCATTTAGTCCCTGTGCATGGGACACTTTAGCCAGGCTCACTCTGATGGGGGAAACTGACCTATCTATGGGTAAATTCAACAGAACCACAAAATTTCCTGCCATTTGTCAGGGCAGCCAGGAATCAATGATTTAAATAAGCTGTAGAAGATGGGAAAGTACTCTCTTTAATCTGCAATCTGAAGAATTTGCCCACCTTGCATACACAGTGTTGCAGGTCCCCAAAGCCACAGCACAGTGGAATTCTGGCTATCAAAAGCTTTCATGTGGCTAACCATTGTGCCTTTTTCTTTTTTAGAGGTTCAATGAATTATGGTCACACCGTGACTGGTGCAAACTCAGTCACAACATTTAGATCTCTGTGCCGATGCTGGTGAGTAGTGTTTGAAACACAATTTCACAACCCACCAAAAAGGTATGAGAAGCATTATCTCACCCTCAAGTGAAGCAAGACTTCGAGGTAGAAATTATTTGCCCCTGCAGTATACCTATATGTAGACAAACCTATAGAGGGTTTGTCTACATATAGGCACACAGCCCCTTTAAGAGAATAGGACACTACGTAGACACTACATCCTTTTGTCAGCAGGATGAGTACTGAGTGAATACTTGGTCTGGACACTATTGTGTCTCCCAGCAGTATGCGAGAGAGAGAGAGAGAGAGAGAGAGAGAGAGAGAGAGAGAGAGAGAGAGAGAGAGAGACACTATTTGGACTGAGTCCAGGATGTACAATGGCTGCAAGGAGTATCTGTTCACAGACAGTAAATTTACATTTTGTACTTGTGACATGCTATACTTTACTAATGGAATTATTTTTACCCTTTTAAAAAAATACCCCAGGATATGGCAAATAAACAGACAAATTAATTGAATCTTTGAATGAATGAATGATTTTTTTTTAACGGAATGCCTAGCTAATAGTTGCATTGGTTGGATGGAAGAGCAGTGCCTCTAATAGGCCATTTGTGATATTGAGGAGTAGAATAACCTGCAACAAAAAATAACTTTTATGATTATTTGAGCTCAAAATAAGACAGAGACCTGCCAATAGTCCACTAGATTCTCAGGCAGCCATTCAGGGACAGCAATCACATACATTCCCCAAGAACATTTTGAAGTTAGTTACTGATGGTTGCACCGGCTCATAAAGTGGATATATTCTAACCTAGCAGGATAGAATGAAGCAAGCAGCCAATCTACATCTTAGTTCTCAGATCTGAAAGAGAATACTATTGAAATCTGTTACATTGTCTCAGTCCAATGGCAGCCAAGAGGTTTGTTTTGGTCTCTTTCATGTGGAAAGAGGCATCAGTTCTGGAGTCAGATGTTAGACTATGATTTCTAGGAATGAGTTAGTGTATGTTTTATTAAGTCTGCCTTTATCTCACTCAAACAAAACTTTCCAGTAGCACAAACTATTAGGCAGTTTTGGTAATATCGTTTATATATAGTATACTTTACTGTCCTATGTTGTATGATTTCCCACATTAAAGAATACTAATTAATGCTACAATTAGAATTTATTTAACTGCACCATATTTAATGCTCTAGCCTCCCACAACATTTCGTAAAGCCGTGCACCTTGGAATAAAAGAGATGAAGCTGTTTTAGCCCCATTAGCTGGCCAGACAGAAGATCATTTGAATCAAAGTTCAGAGTATAGGGAGAAAAAAAATGGTCCCACTTCCAGGCAGCACACTGTATCAGTCCAAGGGCAACTGTACCAGTGTTCCACCCTTGCATATTAGTCAGAGCTTCAGTCTTTGACATATGTGTGATGCTATACTGTTATCTGAGGAAAATAATATGTGATCATCCCATTAATGGCTGTATCATGATTGTACCTTTTAATATCCTTTGTCTTTGTTGCTTCTTTAAGTTGTCCTTTTCCCTTCCCACACTCCAGTTTTTATTTCCTCCCATTATATATCTTTTATCTATTCCTCCTTTTTTCAGTATCTCTCTCTCTCTTTTTTTATTTCCTTCTCTTTGTGAATCCCCAACTGCTCTGAGCACAGGGAAATCAGGCTGTACTTACATGCTTTTGGAGCTTAGAGAGTCTTTCATGGAGGTGACTGCGGCGCTTTGGTCACCATTGCCATTGCCTAGCCTGTGGTCCTGCTAGTGAAGGCAGGGGGCTGGACTCGATGACCTTTCGGGGTCCCTTCCAGTTCGGTGAGATAGGTATATCTCCATATATTATTTTAACCCACGGCTTTGCTGGGTTTTTATGGCCTATTCCAAATCCCTCTGAAGCTAATGGTGAGACCAGTAGACTTTGGATTCACTGGACTTTGGGTCACGCCCTTACTGAATGACATACAACTGTACACTTTTACTGTAGATTTGACAATGAGTAAGAGTGATTTAGACACCAAATTCCCATTGACTCAATGGGAGTTAGGTGCGTAAATACCTTTTAGGATCTTGACCTTATTAATGGTGTTGCTCATGATTTCACAGGCTGCAGTATGGACAGAATGGAAATATGCAACTTTGGCTGAATTAAAAGCGGCATTTTTCATGAACAGCCCTCAGCAGCTCCCCACCCCTATCTATGGGTATCAGCTTAATCTTTTAAACAGAAGCACTCTGTTCTGGGAAAGCATGAAAATAATCCCTATAAAAATTAAGTTCTGACTCACTTTAGGTTAGTTTAGCAAAGACAAAGCCTCTGTCCCTCCCAACTTTTCTTCAAAGAAAAGTTCTGCCTACACAGTTCAGAGATTGAACAGTGTTTTAATTTCAGATAAAAGCTTAAAATGGTCTGCAGATTTGTTCTAAAAAATCTTCCAAAGAAGAAAAAAAATTATCTTTCTAAGATGATTTGTTTTCATTTCATTCCACAATAATGAGAAGCAAATTTAATCTGTGCATGAAATTAAGCTTGCCTGACAAAGCAATAAAATGGAAATACTTAATCGTCTTTAAAAACGTTTCTTTTCCTGATTGGTCTCATTTTTTTGTATATGCCTCAAATATATTTCAAATGTATCTCAGTATCTACAACAAATTATTGACTGTTTAAATTCAGATCTATTTCAGTAAAAATACTAGAATTTTACAAAACATCAAGGTATTTGCTACTTTAGACATATAGATAGGGCTTCCGATTTTTTGGTTTTAACTGATAAACAGGAGAAGACACCCCCAATAAAAAACACCAGAAAAATATTGGAGATGGTTACTTGTACCTAAGGGTTTGTCCACACAGAGCAGTAATGCAGACTACAAGGTGTGATTTCTAAAGCATTAACTGATCTGTATAGACCTGGCTGGTGTGCACTAAAGGTTCCCTACTGTGCTTTAAAACAGTACTACACTGAAATGCACTAGGGAACATTACAAAGAGACTGCTCATTCATTACATTATACATTACTCATTACAGTATATACAAGGAGAAAGCCTTGAAAAACCCAATTCTGTGACCTCTACATAAAACACAAACATTGATAAAAAAATAAACCCAGAAAATGAAATTAATAAATCTCGAAACAGAAGCCCAACTTATCGATTATGGGTGAGGTGGCAATAGAGCCATATTTTGACATTGTCATGATATCGTTTCCATATCCATCTCTATTATTATTTTTCTCTGTCATATTTAGGCACAAAAATAGGTTTCCTTTCTTACAGATGCCAGGGCTGACTGGTTATCCAAACTAAGTTGGATTAAGTGGCTCTAGACTATTTTGCCGGTAGAAAAAAAACCACAGAATGTATGATTTAATTGTTACTCATGTATCTGCATTAACTCAAGATCTTTCTTTGTTAGTAATCCATTTGCTCCTGGATGCTAAAGTCATAATCCTCGGTGATATTAAAATGGTTGGGATGGAAATGATTATGATCTCAGAAACAAAAGATTCTGATGACTTCAAACTGAGAATAAATGCAAGATCCAAAGAGCTTGTAAGAAACGTAAGCTCCTGTTTTCATGCATACACTCATCATCGTAAAAATGAAGAAAAAAATGAAAATGCATGAAGTATCCAACAAATCTTTTTCACGGTTTTCCACGGCAAGTCAGCATCGCAGCTATTCAGGGTCAACGTTGCCACCTGTGTACATATATTTTGCAGTGGAAAACTAGCACAGAAGATAAAAATAAGGAGGAAGGGAAATTAGCTTTATCAAGAAAATCCTGAAGGGTTTCCATTCAAAGAGTAACTTCTAGTTACATGCCTTTAAAGAACAGAGAGAAAGAAGTATACCCTTTCAATTTAGAAGGTCCGCAAACTACCCCATGTTAGTATTATTTTGGGGGGCGGGAATGTTTGACATATGAATTGTCAGATGTCACAATCAATACATATCTTCTGTTTTAATCTGTAACACATTAGCATGTACCAAAATGTAATCTTTTGCATTCTTTTTGAAAAGAACCTCAAACAAGGATGGTATTACATATTGACACATACACTAATATAATCCAGTCCCTTCTGATCCAAATAAAATAAAGTCTTGGCAAAAACACACTCATTAAAAATGTGAGGTGCAAGTCTATCCAAAAAATATATGCTCTAATGTCTCCCCTATCTTTGAAAGCAGCAAAAAGTACACATATAAAGAAAGAATTGCTCAATTTATCCAAGCAGAGAGGCTGGTAAAAACATTGATCGAATGTGCAGATACTCATTAAACAAAGAAAGTAGCTAACAGGCAAATGCACATAACTTCCTCCCATGAGAACGTACAGCAGATGATCAAAGACAAGCAAACAAAAATAAAATTGGCTAATATGACAGTCAAGGCTGAATGGATTTGCAGAGATAAGAAATGGTTCGCAGTGTTCTGGCAAGTGCATTGTTGTCAAACATTCAGAGTTTTCCATTTACAGAGTGTTGTTTCCCTCCTCCCCCCCCATTTCAGGAATTTGCATATCACAAGATGAATGCTGCAGCTTTTGCTTTTTTGCTAATCAGAAGCACATGTTTCACTGTCTTCTGATTCACATAAGATATACATTTAAAAAAAAGTTCTCTCCCTCCCACAGCACACACACATGCTTGAAAAGTATTTACCATTTACCATGGTTGTCAAACACAGAGAAACACTGATGATGGAAACAGAAAATGCATGACTGAGAGCTGCAGAGTATGAAAGCTAATTCCCAAGTTATACCAAGAGAGTAACTTACAAGGAGAAAACAAAAAATGACTTTTTCCCCTTTTTATTCCCAATATAATTACACACTATTTATACCCGTAACTGGGGAAACAAATGGTAAGGAAGGAAGAAATAACTGCAGTGCAAAAAGCAGAATAATGCTCTGCTCCTGTGCTGAAGAAGAATTGGTGGAATGAAAGTAGTCCCAGCAGAACTATAAATCATTGCTCCATGATACCATCAGAAGTATAAAACTGGGTAAACTATTAGAAACTACAAACTCAAATACCACTTGGGGACAAATTATGACAAAAAGAAATGATAGACAGTTGTGTTATGAAAATATTATATTACTTCTTTAATGTTTATATGACCTTAGTGATTTCAAAAGAAATGTTTTATGCATAAAAGACATAATAATAATAAAAAAACCTACTACTTCACAGGATCTCATTTTTGTGGAAACATGGGTTCTTTTCCCATAAACATTTGATGCACACATCTGCTAGAGATAAAAGGAAGCTATAAATTTCTTTTTAGGAAGAAAATCAGTATTAAAATCTATATATCTCACATGCATAATGCAGTCAGCAAACAAAACTGTAGATAATCTTCCCTTATTAAACTAGTACTCTAGTGAAATTTGAAGGATTAAAAGCTTCCTTACAAAACACAATATTTAAAACACAATATTTTGAAAAGTTCATCGTTTTTATTGTACGGAATATATTTATTTTCTAACAACAATACTATGATATCATATAATGGACTGAATTCTATGGATGAGATTTTTAAATTAAAATTAATTGGAATTGCACATTCAAATCTCAGAGGTGATTGGAACATCTCAGTCTACATGTTCAATCGGAGAGTTTTTGACCTTTTAAAACAAACAAACAAATCATTGTATACCGTGTTGGTGCAGCCATTGGTGTCCTAGGATATTAGAGAGATGAATGAGGTACTATCTTTTTATTGGACCAACTTCAGAAGTTGGTCCAATAAAAGATATTAGACAGAAGTTGGTCCAATAATATATATTGCCTCACCCACTTTCTCTCTCTAATAATAAATTGGCATTTCCACCAACATTGCTAAGTAATTTACATCACTAACAAAACCGACCCAACCACACATTATGGACTAAATTTTGCCCTCACTAAAGATGCACAGGGTGTAAATTCGGAGTAAAAGTGTGACCAAAAATGTTACATTTTCATTAGTCGATTCTGGTTATTTCCTAACTAACAAAAGCAAAGCTCAAATGAATTATTGATATTACCCAAATGGAATTACAGGGCCAGATTCTCAGCTGCTGCAAAGTGGCGTAGCGCCACGGAAGTCAATGGAGTTATGTCAATTTACACCAGCTGAGAGTCTGTCCCACAGCTTTTCTTTACATCCCACTTCAGAATAAACAATTTTCTTCTTATAAATGGTTTTTAAAAGTGTTTCATAGTGGGGTAGATCAAAGTGCACCATGGAACTTTTAGTGCACATCAAAAGGGTCCACACAGTTAGTGAGCGGCAGGCTAGTGAAAGGTAGATTTACACCCTGGCTTGCTGCACACTAGCTGTTCATATAGATAGACCCTAAGTCTCTTTCCACAGTGTAGTGCTTGTATCCTTTTCCTGCCTCTGTTTGTATTTCAGGACTACATTAACATAAAGTAGGTACCTTTTAGAGCATGCCAGCAGGGTCTACGTGGGACAGTTAAGTGTGCAGCATCTTAGAGCGCTCTACAAATCACATTGCTCTACAAAGCACACTCCCTAGGGTTGCCAGGTGTCCAGTTTTTGACTGGAAAGTCCAGTCAAACAGGGACCTGTGCAGTCAGAAATACTGACCGGACACCAAAAGTCCAGTTACTACCTGCAAGGACACCGGAACAGGGAGCCAAGGCATCGCCCACTGCAGCATGTGTGACCACAGCAGGGCATTTGCAGAGAGCTGGGGGCAGCATGGCTGTGAGCCAGGTGGATACCAACACACGCCATGGGATTGTGTTTGGATCACACCCTATTTTCCACCCTCCTCTCTGCTCCCTGGTACGCAGAGCACCAACCACCCCTATACTGCAATAGGAATGGCTGTAGGCACTACTGGGCCACCACTTTCCAGACTGGAGCTGGCTGCCTGCCCCCCCTCATGAGCACTCCTTTCTCGCCCTCTTATCCTTTCAACACCCCATTCACAAGGAGCTTCTGCCCTTCACCCCTCTTTCCTCCAGTCATAAGCCAGAAGGCTGGCTCCTGAATAACTTACTAAATACTTCCTTTATTTAGTGCTGATTCCCACAGGGCTGATTGAGTTTTTCCAAGTGATCATGCAGTTCTAAAACTAATACTTTATGCTGAAAGAGACACAAATCCATTTGAGCCCCTGAGCTCTCAAGTCCATAGAGGGTCCAATGCAAAATGTTTCTTTCTTGCATAATTGGTTATCCAGGATGGATAACCAGTATAACCAGAGTAAGTATCAGACCCCCATGAGCCTCATCAAGATGAACAGGGTGTTAGACATATGAGAGGGAAAAAAGGGCTGATGCATATAAACTATATTATGGGAGTGTCCTACATTTAGCCCTGAAAGACAGGGTAACATTAAGGCCAGATTCTGGAGGGATTCAAGTCTGGGTGGGAAAAAGATGCAAGGAGCCTCCCTCTTCTGCCCTGCACAAGGGCCAGCCATAGTTCTGGTGCATGTGTTCAAGGGAGATCTACTGCTGCTGGCTGTACCAGAAAGCTCTAAGAGGGTCAGGGGCCAAGCCCAATTTTGGCACTGGTCAGCAAAAATGGCCCAGTGTGAGGGTGGGGAGTGCCCATTGAATCCTTTCACAGTAAGATGACCAGATGTGTCCCGATATCGAGCAGTTTGTCCCGTGTCCCGACCGAAGTACGGTCGGGATGCCATTTGCCCCGATATTTTGTTTCAGGCTTTTTTTTTTTCTTTCTTGTTGCTCTGGGTGGCAGTGACAGGCAAGGGACCACCTTTTCAATTGTTACAGTCAATTGTTATGGTACTTCCTTCTTTGGCAGCAAGGGTGAGTGTAACAATTGAAAAGGCGTTCCCCCTGCAGCGGTCCCGATATTTTGGACTTCTCATCTGGTCACCCAATTTCACAGACCCCTGAGATACTGTGTGCCTAACTCTGACACGGTGTCTCCAGTGGTCCCGCCACTGCCATACTGCTTCCTCTATTCTACTTAAAGCCAGTTTTATCCATTATCTTAGTCTACAATGGTACCTTCGTTCTGATTTCAAGTTAATCACAGCGACATAAACCAAGAGCTTGGACAACCAGGCAATGGAATGTTTTCTTACAGACACTTTAGCTGTCAACAGCCCCTCTCCCCTCAGTTTCACCAATCTTTTCTACATGTAAATCTGTAATTTGGATATAGCTGCCTGGTGTAACATCATTTAGAAATTGCTATGGTTGAGTAAGAGCCTTTCATTTGGCTGAATCTACTTCATATTTATTAACAATTTTTTCAGTCATTTACCAGTCTGCGTGTATAGTAGGAATGAGGTTTAAAGTAATCTGTGACCAATTTCTTTCAAGCAATTACTATTACATTTGATAAATGTCACCTACAGTTACTGAAGTAGTAACTACAGTAGGTTCCTGTCATATTTCCAAGTATTCCGATTTAGAGCAACCTATTCTTATAGAAAGAGAAATCCCTCGTGCATACCCTTGTAGAGAGTTTTCCCAATGATTGATATCTTATTCATATCACATTGTCTCATCTGTGCTATGAATTCCGACCTAGGGTTTTCTGTAAAATTTGAAGTCTTTCAATAAAAGTTAATGAAACGAGATTATTTCTTAAAACACTGCTCAGCATTTTCATCATAACAGTTTAAACAATTCATTCCTAAAGCAACTTTAGTCTGTTGTGAGCAATTATAATGCAAAACAAGTCTGCATTTTATGCTAAATGCTAAAAGAAGTTTAAATATCTTTACTAGGCAACACTACTAGCTGAAAAACACAATGATTTCTGCATGCAACTCAAGGAGGAAAGTATTCATTTATTCATGGTATTCTAAATACTTCAAACAAATTACATACGGGTTGCCAAGACAAGCTAAGCTAGTGTCTTACGTTTTACACTAACTATTGCTTAAAATATCTGAAGGAAATTGTTCATTAATTGCCTATTTTATTATTATGCTCTGAAGCAGGTTAATTACTATCTCCTTAGGTCACTTTCAGCCAGGAAGATTTAATAGGTTAGTTATAGGGTGTGATATGATGGCAAGAAAGCCCTGACTTATGGCTTTTATAGGATGACTAATATGAATTATTACCAGAATTGAGGATGGCTGGAAATGACAGATCTTGCAAAATTAACCACCTTTCATCTTAGATACGCTTATTTTAAAAGAATGATCTCTTTTTAAAACCCTATATGATAACAGTGTTGGTAAGCTAGACATTACAGTAATACCACCAGAAGAAACCACCAAAACATCTTTTGTCAGTAAAATACAATAAGGAAAGTTTTTCAGCACATTGTATAGTGCAACTCAAAACTGTCATGTGCAATGAAGCCTCATGTAGAGTTAATGATGTGTCAGTCTCTGGACTACAAATACTAAATGTCAGACAGACATTTTTAGTTACTTATATATTCACTACAGGTAAACCGGGCATCTTGTGGGCAAGTGGTTGAGTTCAGACAACTAGCTTTATTCTCTATATATGCTACCAGCAGCCCATACACTCCTGGGTCTTCTCCTGCATGAATAAGAAAGATTTGACCACAGAATTTTTAGCAATCTTGAAGTGTTATGTTGTTTATGCCTTTACAGCTAACAGTCATCATGCTTCCTAAATCACATTACAAGATAATCTACTGAACGCCATAGGAACTGCTGGTGAGGCCAACCTGATACACTTCTTGCTGCTATAAACCTTCCTATCAAGCCAAAAACAAAAAACAAACAAACACAAACAAACAAAACCTCACCTCATCTTTAATTTTTGAAAATTGTATGGAGCAATTCTGCTCTTCCAACCTGTGTGAACTGAACAAATTGATGTATTACAAAATTTCCCTATTGAATTTCTGGCCAGAAGACCAAACGGTGAAATTTAAAGCTCTGCATTATAATTCTACATCTTTTATATAAATTCTGGAAGATTTCCTAGGTTAACTGCTTTAACCAGTCTTTATTTAAAACATGGTATAAGGATCATTTTCGTCACTGCTCAGAATGCACACCCTGGAATTGGCTATTAGAAATAGATTTTCACATACACTCAGAATGGACAGAAACATTATTTGTGTAATTTAAATCAAGGCTGTGGACTGCAGTCTGCTACTCTCCCTCCTCTCCACACGTCCAAGCTGTGGCCAAACCCCATTGCTTTTTCCTCCACCCCATTTCCTAAACCCATTTCCTTTCTCCCTCAAACACCAAATCATTGGGCCATGCTCTAATCACTTCCCATCTCAATGACTGCAATCTCCTCCTCTTTGGTCTTTTTAACTTCATAAACTTCTCCCCAGTCCAGAATGATGCTGCAAAAGTCAGCTTTGTCACTCATCACTTCACGGTTCCCTTCTCTTAAATTATTTTTATACCTCTGGTTTCTAGATGCATGCTAGCATACTGGATAGCACAGGATACCTTCTCAGTTTGTTCTCCCAGGTCATTCCTCAAATGTTCACTACATTTCAACTGAAATTTTGAAACAAATCAACTCTATACTGTTGACTTGCACAGGAAAATTTCAGGGGAGAAATACTCTGTTGGTGTCAGAGAAGCAGACTCATTTGTTAATAAAATCGATCTATATATCTTAGGTACTTCAGTACTTATATGGTATCCATCACCATAGTATCTGAGCTCTCACAATATCACTGGAGTAGGGAAGTACTATTTGGCCTCATTTTATAGATGGGAACAGAGTCACAGGGGGGCTTAATGAAGACTCTAAGAACACATAAAAACCAAGCTGGAACCAGATGCAGTTCCCAGCGAAACTGATGGCAAAGCTCCCATAGATTTTCCAGAACTAAAGTGTAAGAAACTTCTCAACCAGCTGACTGCAGAGCCAACGTTGTTTCACTGGTCTCTCAACCAACTACTCCCAGCAACAGAAAAAAAATTCAAATCAGTTGTCTTTAACACACTCATCTGAACAAATGTGTTTACTTTCCCCTTTTTTGATGATTCTCAAAATTAAGAACAAATTTGAACAAAGCAACTGAAATTTGTATTGCGCCTTCCATACACCTTGTATCTAAAAAAGATTTGCAGAACTAATAATTCAGTTCATGGGACTGTATAAATTACAAAAAACAATGGAGAGACATGGGCCCATATTGTGCGATTGATTTTTAAGCAGAACTCCCAATTGAAATCAATAATGAAATCTGCTTAAAAGTCAGTGACACAATGTGGTCCATTGCATGGGGATTAAATAATAAAATTAAGAGAATTTATTAAAACATTTATACTTAAACACTCCCAAATCACTAACATCACAGTTCCTGAAACTCAACTTTACTAGATGTACGGATAATCTTTGACTCAACCTGCAGGCCTGTGAATTAATCTTTCGGCTCTAAAAATATCAGAAAAGTCTTGAACAAATTATTCCAAAAGCTGCAACCTTATAAATGCACAGTATATGTTGCCACAAAACGCTTTAAGGCCACTATTTGCATTTATGAATAATACCCTTGCTGCACTATTAAAATGAATGTACACTTGAAATACGCCCTGATTTTATCTCAGTTGCAATGATAACTATTTTTTGTATATCATTTCAGCATAACACCAACAATTTGTACTAACAACCTCCCAGGGAAGGACTGAAGATCACTTTGAATTTTGGTTAGGAAAAAATCAAAAATGGATGATTAGACAAGGAGAGCTGCAGATAGTTTTATTCATTCAACAGTTTGTTCTCTCCATCCTGAGATATTATGTTAGACATTCTTTTCTCTTGCAAGTGTTTTGCCACTTGGAACACTTCAGAAAATTTATGAAGATTCCAAGTTGCTGGCTCTTCCTGTTCGTCATCATCTTCGTCTTCTGTAGACGATTTTATCAGTTCCTCTAACTCTTCGTTAGTCAATGTTTCTCTATGGCCCTTAATTAATTCCTCAATTTCTTCCTTGAGGATGTCTATGAAGCCATCACCACCCACTTGCCTGGCCACCTGAACAACGAGTTTCACTTCTTTGTCAATGGTCGGGAAACCCTTAAAATCATGCACACAGTCTTCCCATAGGTTTCGCCAACATGCATTGACTGTTTCAGGCTTGATTGTATCACTTATATTAAAAAGGCAATGGATGCAATCAGCAATGTTGAAGGACTTCCAACACTCCATCACATTAACATTGGGATCAGCATCCATAGCGGTAAGGAGCCGTGAGAATGTAAGCCTCGTGTACGTGGCCTTGAAACAGCTAATGACGCCTTGGTCGAGAGGTTGGAGGATGGAGGTGGTATTGGGGGGGAGAAAGACGA
Source organism: Chrysemys picta bellii (assembly GCF_011386835.1). NCBI lineage: Eukaryota > Metazoa > Chordata > Testudines > Emydidae > Chrysemys > Chrysemys picta. The sequence goes on from NC_088793.1 coordinate 196,084,917, forward strand.
CTTCAACATCATTATGTGCAAAGCGCAGTGCCACAGGCAGAAGCATTGTCTATGATCAGCAACACTTTAAAGTCAAGTCCTTTCTCTTCAAGGTAGTGCTTGACCTCCAGAATGAAACACTTGTGGAACCAATCCAGAAATAATGCTGCCGTCACCCAGCCGCATTGCCACAAAGCAATACAGTCATATGGTCTTTAGCTACTTTGAAGCCAGGGGCTTGTCTTTCTGATTTCGAAATGTAAGTGCGGGTGGGCATTTTTTTCCAGAAGAGCCCAGTCTCGTCAGCATTAAAAACTTGTTCTGGAAGATAGCCCCTTTCCTCTATGATTTTCTTTAAATGTTCACGGTAGGCTTTTGCTGCCTCCTCATTGGCACATGCAGCTTCACCAGTAGTCTGCATGTTTTTGAGGTTGAAGCGGTTCCTAAAGCTGTTAAGCCAACCTTGGCTGGCTTTGAATTCCTTCTTATCAGAAGGCTGTCCCTCTTCGGCGGGAGGTTTGAACAGCGCATAGATGCTAAGAGCCTTTTCTCGCAACATGTTGCCATTGATAGGCACACGTTTACGGTTCATGTCTTCCAGCCATAAGTTTAATGCCTTTTCAGTCTTCACTAAAGTCTTATCACGCACTTGGCTCGTCATCTTAGCAGTTACTGGAGCACTTGATGCCACGGGGCTTGACAAATTTCTCTCTCTCGAATCTTGATGGCATGGATGCTAGATTCGTTGCGGACGTATTTATGCGCCACGTTGGCGATGGACATACCATCTCTCAATAAGTCCAACACAGCCAGTTTTTCCTCCAGCGTTGGAACAGATCGCTGTTTCTTCGGTTGAGCACCAGATGAAGTAGGTGGCTTGCGTTTAGAGGCCATTTTATACAGTACGAAAAATAAGTACTGTATCTTTAAACAGTACAGGCACAGTAGAATCTCACTCAGCGTGGCGAGATGCACACAGTATGAGAGGCACAGGGGGACTGAGTGCTGTAGTGGGAACAGCAGATTCGCTTCTCCCATCTCACACTCACTCCGGGGCATACGCACTATTTAAACTGGTTTTTATTTTTTAGCAAACCTCCAGGGTTATAAGGGAGAACCTTATCACAGGCCTCAAGACATGCTGTTGCTGTCAATCTCCCCCCCTCCCCCTTAAAATATTTTAGTGGGAACAGCAGATTCGCCTCTCACGCTGGTGGAATCGCCTGCACTTTTTTTTCCCCCTGACCACATAAAGCTGAAATCGCGCATGTTAAATGCGCGTAAGATGTGACAGACCTGTACGTAAATAAAGTTAATAGCCACTGCTTCCTGACCAAATGACTAGTCTAATGAATGATGTTCATTTGTTTAGACATGGTTCTTCAATAATCACATAGAATAACAAAGGAAGTAGTCTAACAGCGGCACCGGAGGCAGCAAACAGGGCGGCTAACAGGGGAGTTTGAGAGGGAGTTTGCAGGGGGAGGTAAGGGGGGAGGCAGGAGGGCGCGGCGTGGCGTGTGCTCTGAGTCCACAGGTGCAGTGGGCAGAGATTGCAGCAGCCATGAGCCCAGCAGCAGCAGCAGACAGAATGCAGATGGCTGCATGTGGAAGCTGTGGTATGTATATGGTCCTAGCAGGGGAGCCGGAACACAGGTATGTGTGTATGAAGTGTCGCCTGATAGTGTTACTGGAGGAAAAGATTAAGGGGCTGCAGATGCAGGTAGATACCCTGGTGGAGTTTAGGCGGGGGTTTGAGAAGCTGATGGAGGACAGGCAAGGGGGGGCTGAAGGAGAATGCCCTATGGTGGAGGTAGAGGCAGAGGGAGAGGATGGTGAGAGGGGAATGGAAGGGGGAGAACATGGGAGGTGGGAGCATGTGACTGTGAGAAGCAGGCCAAGGAAAAGAAGGGCCAGTGAGGGGGGAATAGAACTCAGGAATAGGTTCGAGTGTTTGGATACCGAGCTGGAGGGGCAGCAGGTGGCGACTGAAGGTGGAAGGGTGAGGAAGAAGAGAAGAGCTGCTAGTCCAAGAGAGAGGGGGGAGGACTTGATGGAGACAGCACCAATTCTGGGCCCCGTGAGGATTCAGGAAGGCATAAGGGAAGATAGGAATAGGCACAGGTCAGGACTAGAGGGATCGGAGACTAGATTACTAGATCACACTGTTGCCAGGCGACGGCAGGTGTATGTAATTGGAGACTCTTTACTGAGGAGATTGGATAGGCCTGTGACCAGGGCGGACCCGGAGAACAGAAGGGTGTGCTGTCTACCGGGCGCAAAGATACGCGATGTGGACCTGCGGTTGAAAAGGATCCTACAAGGAGCAGGTAAGAACCCCCTGATAATCCTTCATGTAGGAACGAATGATACGGCTAGGTTCTCGTTAGAGAGGATCAAGGGAGATTATGCCAGGCTGGGGAAGACGCTCAAGGAGATAGAGGCTCAGATTATCTTTAGTGGGATTCTGCCCGTTCCGAGGGAAGGGCAGCAAAGGGCTGATAGGATTGTGAGAATAAATAGTTGGCTAAGGGAGTGGTGCTATAAGGAGGGCTTTGGGATGTATGGCCACTGGGAGGCTTTCGGGGACAGACACCTGTTCTCGCGGGATGGGCTTCACCTGAGTAGGGAAGGAAATAGACTTTTGGGAGGGAGGCTGGCTCATCTTATCAAAAGAGCTTTAAACTAGCAAGTTTGGGGAGACGGTTGGGAGATGCACAGTTAATCTCCACGCCAGATTCCAGTATGGAGAAGGTGAGTAAAATGAGAGGAGAGATAGCTGTGGAGATGAGATTGGACATAGGAAGGACAGGAGGGACGGACACTAGGAGGCCCGCAACATATAGTGCTGCTAATGGGAGACGGGCTAAACGACATACATTAGGGTGTCTATACACCAATGCCAGAAGCCTAGGTAATAAAATGGAGGAATTGGAACTCCTGGTCCAAGAGCTGAAACCAGATATCGTAGGAATAACGGAAACGTGGTGGAATGACAGTCACGACTGGAACACAGGTATGGAGGGGTATGTGCTGTTTAGGAAAGACCGGAACAGAGGTAAAGGTGGGGGGGTGGCATTGTATGTCAATAGTGAAATAAACTGTAAAGAAATAATAGTAGATGGATTAGACAACTCAGAGTCCGTCTGGGCAATACTTACAATGGGTAATAGGACTTCTAGAGCCTCTCCGGGGATAGTGCTTGGAGTGTGCTATAGACCGCCGGGATCGACCCAGGATATGGATAAGGAACTATTTAATGTGCTTAGAGAAGTAATTAGCAATAGAAACTGTGTAATTATGGGGGACTTTAATTTCCCGGAAATAGATTGGGGAACAAACGCTAGTAGCAATAATAGGGCTCAGATGTTCCTAGATGTGCTTGATGATCAATTCCTCCATCAAGTGGTAGCTGAACCGACGAGGGGGGAGGCCATTTTAGATTTGATTCTGGTAAGTAGTGAGGACCTCGTTGAGGAAGTGGTAGTAGGGGACAATTTGGGCTCCAGTGATCATGAGCTAATTCGGTTTAAAATACAGGGAAGGAGTAACAGAATTAAGTCAAAGACTAGGGTTTATAATTTTAAAAAGGCCAATTTTAACAAATTAAGGGGACTGGTAAGGGAAGTGGATTGGGCAAACGTATTAATGGATTTAAAGGCAGAAGAAGCCTGGGATTACTTTAAGTTAAAGATGCATGAGCTGTCGGAGGCCTGTATTCCCAAAAAGGGAAAAAGATTACCAAGCAAGAGATTTAGACCGAGCTGGATGAGCGACCGACTCAAAGGGGCGATTAGGAAGAAACAGAAAGCGTACAAAGAGTGGAAGAGGGGAGGGATCAGTAAGGAAATGTACCAAAGTGAAGTCAGAGAATGTAGAGATAGAGTGAGAAAGGCCAAAGGCCGTGTAGAATTGGATCTAGCGAGGGGAATTAAAAGCAATAGTAAGAGGTTTTACAGCCACATAAACAGGAAGAAAGCAAAGAAAGAAGAAGTGGGACCGCTGAAGACTATTGCCGGAGAGGAGATTAAAGACAATCTAGGCATGGCGCAATATCTCAATGAATATTTTGCGTCGGTGTTTAATGAGGCCAATGAAGGGATTAGGGATACTAGCACCATTACAGAGGGGCGTTCGGGATGGGGGATTACCGTATCAGAGGTAGAAACGAAACTTGAACGCCTTAATGGGGCTAAGTCGGGAGGACCGGACGATCTTCATCCGAGAATATTGAAGGAATTGGCGCGGGAAATAGCGGGCCCGTTAGCGATAATATTTAATGAATCTGTAAACTCGGGGGTGGTCCCGTTAGACTGGAGAATAGCTAATGTGGTTCCTATTTTCAAAAAAGGGAAAAAAAGTGATCCGGGTAACTACAGGCCTGTTAGTTTAACATCTGTAGTGTGCAAGGTGTTAGAGAAAATTTTGAAGGAGAAATTAGTTGAGGACCTGGAGGGTAGTGGCAATTGCGATAATTTACAACATGGTTTTACGAAGGGCAGATCGTGCCAAACGAATCTGATCTCCTTCTTTGAGAAGGTAACGGATTTATTAGATAAGGGAAATGCGGTGGACCTAATATACCTGGATTTCAGTAAAGCGTTTGATACTGTACCCCATGAGGAATTATTGGTTAAACTAAAAAACATGGGGATCGATCTGAAAATCCAGAGATGGATAAGGAATTGGTTAATGGGGAGAATGCAGCGGGTCGTATTGAAGGGTGAACTGTCGGGTTGGAGGGAGGTTACCAGTGGAGTTCCCCAAGGTTCGGTTTTGGGACCCATTTTATTTAATCTATTTATAACTGACCTCGGAACCGATTGCAGGAGTAGGCTGGTAAAGTTTGCGGATGATACGAAGGTGGGAGGCGTTGTAAATTCAGAAGAGGATAGGGATATCCTGCAGGGAGACTTGAATGAGCTTGTGAATTGGAGTGTCAGAAATAGGATGAAATTTAATAGTGAAAAGTGTAAGGTGATGCATTTGGGGATGACCAATAACAATTTTAGTTACAAGATGGGGACGCATTGGTTAGAAGTAACGGAAGAGGAGAAGGACCTAGGGGTCCTTGTAGACCGCAGGATGACTATGAGTCGACAGTGTGACGTGGCGGTGAAAAAAGCCAATGCTGTCTTGGGATGCATTAGGCGAGGTATATCTAGTAGGGATAAGGAGGTCCTGCTTCCGTTGTACAAGGCGCTGGTGAGACCTCATTTGGAGTACTGTGTGCAGTTCTGGTCTCCCATGTTTAAAAAAGATGAACTCAAACTGGAACGGGTGCAGAGAAGGGCCACTAGGATGATCAGAGGAATGGAAAATCTGTCGTATGAAAGGAGACTAGAGGAGCTTGGGTTGTTTAGTCTGACCAAGCGAAGGCTGAGGGGTGATATGATTGCTATCTTTAAATATATTAGAGGGATTAATACAAGGGAGGGAGATGAATTATTCCAGCTTAGTACTAACGTGGATACGAGAACGAATGGATATAAACTGGCCGTGGGGAAGTTCAGGCTTGAAATTAGACGAAGGTTTCTGACCGTTAGAGGGGTGAAATATTGGAACGGCCTTCCGAGGGAAACGGTGGGGGCGAGGGACTTGTCTGGCTTTAAGATTAAGTTAGATAAATTTATGGAGGGAATGGTTTAATGGTAAAACATAGTTGTCAAGAAAAACCAAGCAATGGTAGGTAAATAGCATAATGGCTAAAAGGGGTCAGGATGGAGACTCTTGCCTATATGCTCGGGGTCTTACTGATCGCCATATTTGGGGTCGGGAAGGAATTTTCCTCCAGGGCAGATTGGCTGAGCCTCTGGAGGTTTTTCGCCTTCCTCCGCAGCATGGGGCAGGGATCTCTAGCAGGAGGGTCTCTGCCGATTGAAGTCACTAATAACAGGATTGGGGACTTCAGCAGCAGAGTCCAGGGAAGGGGCGGGGATGGTTTTATGGCCTGCAGCGTGCAGGGGGTCAGACCAGATGATCATAATGGTCCCTTCTGACCTTAAAGTCTATGAGTCTATGAGTCTATGAACTGGGGTTGTATTGAAGATGTAATATTTAGGTGTCATATTTATGAATGTTATTTTATCCATTTACATTCTTCCATATCTTCATATAATAATGCCTTTTATAATATAATATCTGGGACAAGCATGATAATGTTGTACCTGCACACACAAGAACCGTGCAGGAAATGAAAAGGAAAAAAATTGCTTTTTCAGTTATCAAGCATATGTATAAGATTCCCTCCACTTCACACACAATACACGATGGAGAGACAATTAAGCACCTTGTTAGCTTAATTAAAACACAACACATGCAAGTGTTTCTGTGATATCACATTCCTATAGGGAACAAACACAAATCGAACCCTGACCACTTAAAATATTATCACTAGCATCTGAGGTTACACTTGCCTACAATAGGTTCTTACAATTTGTCTTACAAAGATAGCTCTTGTTCTAAAGATTATCTTCATGCCTTCAGAATAATCAGCCTGCTGAACTGTTTTCCACAACTTTAAAACCAGGGAATGTTTATCTTCTTAGTTTATCATAAGGCAATATAACCCATCATGCACCAGGAACAGAAAAAAAAACATTTATTTATTCAAATACCTAAAATGTACTGATCACAAATCTCTAAGTCCGTGTGTATACAATTACAATAATAATTAACATCCTGTTCATGCAAACACTAACTCATACACTTAATTTATGCCCATGGGACTACTCATATGCATAAAATTAAGCTTACATATAAGTGTTTGTGAGATTGAGGTCTAAATGTATAACAAGAAATGGAGGGATACAAACAAACGAGCCAAGCACCCACCCCTTCCAGTCAGCTGCCATGCCAACTTAGCCCTCCGTTGCCTCTGAAGAAAACACCTTGACAAAAGATGAGTCTTGCAGCTTGCCTGGAAGGTCAACAAATCTAGGCTATATCAGACAGCTTTTAAATGACAATGAGCTACTAAAGCAACTGTTGATCATTCATATCTCCTAGCTTGATTTAAAATTATTTGCCAGCCTTCAAATTTTAAGCATGTACATTGAAAATTCAAGATGACAGTAAAACTTAGGGATTCCAGTGATACAGTACATTTTGCTTGGACCATAACTAAAGCTTGAGACAGATTAATAGCTCAATTAAACAAACGTAGAGCAGAGTTTTGATACGTAAGGTATTATACCTCTGATCTTTGTAAGAACAGGTTTATTTTGGATGTACACACTGACCAAATAAAATCCAGAGCTAGGCACTTTTGTTGGCATTAACCAAAAGATGGGGTAAATTATGGAACCACAAAAATGGTCAAGATTTGTACTTTTCAAAACTGGTCCCTGCATTACTGATTTATTAGCAAGAAATTCAATAGTTTGTGATAAAGATAAATAAAAGAGTATGGATGGGTACATACATACCTATCCTTGATGGTTCTAAAATACACTATTTGCAGTGAACTGGAAGATAGCGGTATTTCAGCACATATTTTATATCTAGCAGAGGGAAACATCAGAACTGATAACATTGCTGTAAACAGTACAAGCTAAAAGCCATTCCCAAAAGATGGAATGATAGAAAATCTTTAGATGCAGCTGGCCAATGTCTAGCTCTAAATTACAGGCAGTGGAAGTACCATAAATGACATGCCTGCTATCTGATCTCAAAATGTTTCTTAGGAATAAGAGGTAGCCCATCTTCCAAATACATTAAAAACAATACAGAAAGCAGAACCAATGCTGAAGGTAAATGTACTGGAAGAACGCAGGATGGCACTACAAGTAGCATGGCAAATTCAGACCAGCAAAAACCATATAGTCGTGGATAGCATATAAAACATTATTCACATAGTGTACTATGTACTCTTTGGACCTGGGTTCTAGTCCCAGGTCTGCCACTGGCTTGCTAGGTGACCTTGGGCAAGTCACTTTCCTACCTGTGTCTCAGTTTCCCCGTCTGTAAAATGGGAAGAACAATCTTTATAAAGTGTGTTGAGATCTACCAAGGAAAAAAGATCTGTAAGAGCTAGGTATTGTTATTTTATTATTAAATGGCGCTAGCAAGTGTGAAGTTAGACAACAAACAATGTGGCTATTCAGAAATACTTGTCAAGAGAAGCATTTCAGGTAATTGCAGCCCTCAACAATCAAACATCTCAGAGAAGGTAATGAATCCATAATGGCGTTTTGGCTGAAATCCTGACCTCACTGATGTCACTGAGAATTTTGCCACTAATTTCCATGGATCCAGAATTTCATCCTCTGTACCCAAACCAATCATTCTCTTGCCACACAAACCAAATGCTTATTCATTTTTAACCACGGCCCCTAATTTTTCACCTTGTTGGCCTGCTATCTTGGAAAAATTTTCCATAAAGTAACCTTGACGTGAAGGCTGAAAAACCAGAATCACAAATTTTCAAACCCTTATGATGAAAGGACTAGTTTCTTTTTTTAAATATTCTGCTTTGCTGAATCTTCTTTCGTCTTGTTCTATACTAAGGAGAATATCGTTTGCAGTTATCAAGTTTGAAGTTAACATTAAATTGCCCGGAAAAGCCATTTATTACCTTAAATGCTCCTCCACCCTTACCATTCTTCCTTAAAAATAACTATGCAGCCTAACTTACATAGCTACTGGAACCACATACTTTTTATAACTACAACTACTTAACCAGGAAAAAGAACAGAGTACTTGTGGCACCTTAGAGACTAACAAATTTATTAGAGCATAAGCTTTCATGCATCCGAAGAAGTGGGCTGTAGTCCACGAAAGCTTATGCTCTAATAAATTTGTTAGTCTCTAAGGTGCCACAAGTACTCCTGTTCTTTTTGCGGATACAGACTAACACGGCTGCTACTCTGATACTTAACCAGGAATACTTTACTGAATAACGACCTTTTAAACTGCTGATTAAAAGTTAAACTTTCTTAATGTTAACACCCCCGCCCAAAAGTACATATACTTTTACTAAATGTAATAAGTATTGTTAGCTAATGCAGCTAAGCCATGGCAGAACACCACTAAGGAGTGGTGGAGGAACAGCTGAGCTCTATGACAAGCATTCATTAAATAAAATAGACATTAATTTCTTTCTTAATATTTATTTTTAAGGTGAGCAGATTCTAAAAAGGGATAATGTGAGGCGGCCACTTCTGGGGATCAAGAGCATTGCAGAGGGTCCTGCTTCTAGTTCTTGGTCAGGGCTCTGTCTGAGATCAAGTAGGAGGGTTAGCAGCAGATGTTGCAGATGTGCCAGATGGCCACAAGGCACACTATTGTGTGACACCAGCACAGCAGTTCTGATCTGCATAAGAAACCAAGAGAAGTAAATGCCTTTCCCTCCTGCTCTAAAACAAAGCCTATCCCTGTGCTCTCGTTTTCTTCCAGGTGTTTGACTTTATTAATGACGAATTAAACAATAAGGCAATATAAAGATCAGTGCGAATCTTCTCACCAGGCTTCGCTGCTGCTAGGATTCCTACCTCACAACTGCTCAGTCCTACACTAAATATTTTCTTTAGCGCCACAATCCTCTCTCCCTTTTTTATCTGTAAGCATCAGCAGAGCCCCCTTAACCTCTCTCAGGAGGATCTATGCCTGCTAAGAATTTGGTGTTTCAGGGCAAACATTGCCACCTTGTAACCATGCCTTGGGGGGGGGGGGGGCAGGGGCAGGGTGCAAACCTGACTGGAAGACTGGGTCTGACTCTTGAAACAGGGAGATTTACAGTTCATCTAGAGATATACTCACCTATGGTATTCGCCTATCAACGCGCTGAGAATTCTACATGGATATACTTTCCACACACTAGGCCAAATTCAGACTTTCTGTGGATTGTTCAGTGGTAAGTACACGTGTGTTAATTATTTTTTATTTAAAAATTGTAAGGAGACACGGAATCTGATTGTGCAGTCTACACAGTTAGTCAGCCATACAGTTATTTGCGATAAATCTCTCAGTTTAACCAGGAATTAAACCATTTTTTGTTAAAAGTCTTTTAAAATATTCCTTAAATGACACTCTAACTTTGAATGAAGGTCGAAACTGACAGTTTGCCTTCTTCTCATTCTATTTAATATTTGGAATGAATAAGGTTGCATTATATATCTAGCACCTTACTGTAAATGGTGATCTGATGCTTAAGAATTCCTTCTTCTATAATTATGCAAATAGAGAGAGAGAGATTGGAACTCACAGCAGCCAGTCAGAATTCATTATGCTAACTTACCATGTTATGAGACAAACAAGTCAACATTATCTGAAAGCACTTTTATGTAATGGTTCAGATACTGAGAACTATGATAAAATAATACCCATTTCATTTTATAGTGAAGTCTCAATTTGAAAGGTTTAACAGCTGATGAATTAAATGGTGCTTCACATCACCCACTAAAACAAATCTTAGTCTAATTTTCTTTTCCTTTTTATTCTTTTATTAACATTGCTTTCAAAAAATACTGCCCCAAAAGTTGTTGGATTGATAACCCAGGAGACCAAAGGCCTCCATACAGGCTTCCTCACAATGTGAATATACCTGAAACTTGACTTCAGGGGCAAGAGGGTAATTTAGTCTCCATACCCATTCAATCTTTGATTTCTATAACGTCTGTCCTAAAGGACGCCATGTAAGACCAAACATGGCTGTGATTTTGAGATGTTGGCACTTGTCCTCTACAAAGTGGACTGAGCTAGGGTGACCAGACAGCAAGTCTGAAAAATCGGGACACGGGATGGGGGGTAATAGGAGCCTATATAAGAAAAAGACCCAAAAATCGGGACTGTCCCTATAAAATTGGGACATCTGGTCACCCTAACTGAGACCATCAAACTCATTCCACATCATTGATCAGCCACAGATGTCAGTTTACTGACTAGGGCCAAGGCCAAAATGAAGAGTCTAACTAGAGATGAAAAAGCCTATCTATATCCCTTTACCAATCCGCCATGATTTCTAAGATTAAACACACAGTATTAAAGACAGATTGCTGTATTTGCAGCTTGAGTTAATTCTTGGTTGTGATAAACTTGAAAATAGCTTCTCCATGACACTAATTATAACAATCACGGTTGTGGCTTCTAGACATAATAATTCTTGAGTTTCATTTTGTAAGATTTTTGTGCTAAAATGCAAAGTTTCAGGGCCATATCATTGTTACAACAAAATGCTGAGCTTCAGACACAGAACAATAACTTAATTTCAGCTTAGAGTCCTGATGCCGCTTTAAACAGCCGGAAGAGCACCTGATGCCAGCTCTTGCCCAGGCTGCAGGCATTAGCTAAGAACTAACAGACTCAGAGCTGGAGACCAGACCAGTTCACCCGTATGTTAGTTTTGCTCAAAATAGGTATTAGTTTTATAAGAATGTAGTTAGTGTTTAGACTCCATGAGATGCTTCTATGTTGCTGCATTCATTAATCTCACTTATAATATTATATGGGTGCAGTGGCATGCGCCTGTCATCCCGCTACTTGGGAGGCTGAGGCTGGCGGATCGCTCAGGGGTTCTGGGCTGTGGTGTGCTATGTCGGTCAGGTGTCTGGTGCCACTGACAGCCTGGTGAGCGGATGGCTGAAGGACTGGCTAGAACAACATGAATGCCGTATTGTGATCAGCGCGCTCTCTGTGAGGGCTGATGGACCGATAGATCAAGATGATAATGCCATATTTCATGCTATAAGAAAATATGTATGTTTTGCTTTATAACTTTGAAAATGTTTGCTCTGAACTTGCAAACCCAGCCATGGAAATTCCCCCTGCTCATCCAGAAGGACTATCAAAATCAGACGGGCCATCATGGATCATCGCAATAGTAAGGATTGGTTAATGGCCCTAGCACACCTAGGAAATGCTACGTGCCAGGAAGCTTGTCCTGCGGACTTCGAAGGTGAATGAAGGAAATAAAGTTACAGGAAAATTTTCCATCTTTTTGGCTGTTTGAACTCTGACAGGGACAGAGACTCATAACTGAAGCCAAAGATCCCAATGGGCTGTCCCCTGGGTCCACCCTGACAGACATTTTGAATTCACAGATCACTACAACTCTGTTCCTCATAGGATTTAGATGATAATTCATCTGTGTATATATGTCTGTTTGCTTTCTTTAACCTGTAACTAACTCATTTCTTTTTCCTAGTTAATAAACCTTTAGATAAGTTATTACAGGACTGGTTACGGCATTGTCTTTGGTGTAAGATCTAGGGTACTAATGGATCTGGGGTAAGTGACTTGTCTTTTGGGACTGGAAACAAACTGAATATTTTGTGGTTTTCGGTGTGTGTAACCATTTATCACCATTTATCTGGTCTGTCTGGGTGGCAAGATAGACTGGAGAGTCTGAGGGAATTGTCTGTAACTCCATGGTAAGATTGTTATAGAGATCCAGGAGTTCACATTTGTTACCAGCGTGGTAAAATCTAATTATAGACCACCCCACCAGTTTGGGGTGTTTGCCCTGTTTTTTGACAGTCTTTCCTGAGCTAGCACTCTCAGTCGTGAGCCACTCTGGACAGTGTGACACGTCTGATTTATGAAGCGCAGAGAAACGTTAAATGACTTACCACCTGATACTCTGATGAGGTCGATCAGTATTGTAAAAATACATAAATTGATTTAAAAAAAATACAGCAACTTGGATAGGATTGCCCATTTGTTTAATTTGTGATTAAATTCTCAACTTCTTGAAAAAAAATTAATAAGAAAGTTCTACAACTGCTACTACTACACTCAGAGCAAATCCCTGGCTTTTTAAATATTCAGAACTAGATTTTGCTCAATTTTTTATAAATAAATCTCCTTTGGGCTGAGACCAAGATAAGAAAATTTCACTGTAAAAAAAATAAAGAGAGCAAGAAAGAGACAGTTATGAGCAACAACAAAAAAAGTGTGTGTGTGTGTGTGTGCGCGCGTGCACACATGCATGTGTGTTGATTGGTAGATTGGAAACTGGAAGTCAGCCTTATATCTAAGGTGGATTACCAGCACATGCTATGATAAATTTGAAGTCCATCGCTAAGCAATGTAGTGACTTATAAAGCCTCGCCTGCTGCTACATATTTTCACAGTTTGTTGCTTAAAACTAATGTGTTTATACGCAGCAATGCCAGAAGAGGTAGCATGCGAACGTCTGATATATGCATACAAAGCACTGCATTTGCTCTTTCTTCTGTGGATATGTGCTCTGTTAACAAAAGTGTGATAGCACCAGGATGATTTCCCCCTCATCAATGTTGCTGACAGACAAGTTTTTCATCTACTGGATAATGTATTTGTGTCCTTTAAAAAAGGGAATATCTCGATGCACATTTGGAAAAATGTCATTTAGAAACTGAGCTATGCGGCTGTCTTTCAACCTTACAAGCTACATCATTAGTCATTTTCAAAGTCACAGGGTTTAAGGAACTTTGAGAAATCTGAACTCTAGATGATGCATATTGCTGGGGAACTGAATGCCATGTTATTCACTTGTCAGCGAGCAACAGCCATATCGGTTATATTCTGTGACATCTCAAACATATTTTCTGTACTTGGTTGGAAGATTGAAATCCTCTTCAATAGCTGATTCTCGGTGAGATTTTTTTTTTTATCTCCCAACTAAGTTAAATGTAGTAAAAATATATATAGATGGTGCTGCGGATGTTGTAAACATTTACAAATGTATTCTTTGCTATATATATGGGAAAAGTTCTGGCTTGGAAACAGCTGAAACTAACTATATAACAAATCATGGGTTTTTATACTTCAGATGTCAATCCCACTGACAACGCTAAACAATCAGCTTGTCTACACAAACTAGCACATCCTAATTGGCAGCAGCTGAGCTCCACAACAATTCATTTACCTCTAATGAGCCAATCAAACTGTATATGTAAATTTCTTCTTCTGGTTTTGATTATTTATGGTATATAATAGTCGGGTTTTTTTTTCTTGGGATCTAACATAATCTCCTCTCTAGATTGATAGAGACAGATAACAAAATCTGGATCTTAGCTACAGGCTATCCAGGCATAAATTTCCATTAAAAAATATTCTATATAAAATAAAGCAATGTTTAAAATTCTGAATTAACCCGATAAAAGCAAGGATATGCATATTTACATACAATAGTGTTTAAGGCCATATTTTAAAAAATATATTATAAACGGACATTTTTTTATTTTCACAATCAATTTTGCTATATCTGGGTCCACTTATGCCTCCCTTGCTCAGGATGAGTAAGCAGTGTCATTTTCCTTAGTGGGATTACTTATGAAATAAGGCAATATTAATACAAAAGAGGGTTGCTGAATCTGGGTTAGTGTAATTAATGCAGGCTTTTAACAAGGATGCCATTATGTGTCATAGTATAATGGGTCAGGACTTTCTGCGTGTCAAAAAAAGCCTCACTTCTAACATCAGAAACTTTTCCCGAAGATTAACTTTCCAAACAAATGTTTATTGCTACCTCCACAGAGATCTAAGGGCAACTAGCCATAATGGTTGCACAAACAGGAAAAAGAAAATGCAAGTTATGCTTGTACAATTTGTCTCTGCAGGTCTGATGCAGGAAATCCTGACTGCAGTTGCCACACAGTTCAGAACTATATTTTGGTTTATCTAAGCTGGAGTTGAGAAGATGCGCTAGGGTATGAGCCTCAAAAAAATCACAAAGTGTCTCCTTAGAGAGCAGGAAATGTATTCACAGTGTGTCTATTCTAGCAGTCAATTTAAACAGAATGGTCAACCATTGTCAGCAGTTAAATAAGCTACTGTCAAAATGGTGGGACTATATCTCATAACTGCTTCTAAGCTGTCCAGGGTGTCTCATGCTTATCACAGCTGTGGCAAACCAATTCATTTGTCTCTGCTGGAGAAGACTTGAAAGATTAAGAAAAAGTCAAATTGAAAAGAAAATATTTCAATAAATTCTATTAAAATGTCTGTATCCATGTAATACTGTTTACCTCATTCATATACTCCACTCTGCATCTAGCCTCAGTAATCATGCTAGGCACAGGGGTTGGGGGTTGGTCCTGCTGTGAATAGAGAGGCCTGTCCTCTGCACCATGCAACATCAGTGGAACAGTGAGGCATCATTAGAGGAGGTTTTGGAACAAATTGATAAATTAAACAGTAATAAGTCACCAGGACCAGATGGTATTCACCTAAGAGTTCTGAAGAAATTCAAATGTGAAATTGCAGGACTACTAACTGTGGTTTGTAACCTATCATTTAAATCAGCTTCTGTACCAAATGACTGGAGGATAGTTAATGTGACGCCAATTTTTAAAAAGGGGTCCACAGGTGATCCCAGCAATTACAGGCCAGTAAGTCTGACTTCAGTACCAGGCAAATTGGTTGAAACTATAGTAAAGAACAGAATTGTCAGACATATAGATGAACATAATTTGCTGGGAAAGAGTCAACATGGCTTTCGTAAAGGGAAATCATGCCTCACCAATCTACTAGGATTCAACAAGCATGTGGACAAGGGGGATCCAGTGGATATAATGTACTTAAATTTTCAGAAAGCCTTTGACAAGGTCCCTTACCAAAGGCTCTTAAGCAAAGTAAGCTGTCATGGGATAAGAGGGAAGGTCCTGGTTAAAAGACAGGATACAAAGGGTAGGAATAAATGGTCAGTTTTCAGAATGGAGAGAGGTAAATAGTGGTGTCCCCCAGGGGTCTGTACTGGGACCAGTACTATTTAACATAGTCATAAATGGTCTGGAAAAAGGGGTAAACAGTGAGGTGGCAAAATTTGCTGATGATACAAAACTACTCAAGATAGTGAAGTCCAAAGCAGACTGCAAAGAGCTACAAAGGGATCTCACAAAACTGGGTGACTGGGCAACAAATTGAGAGACAAAATTCAATGTTGATAAATGCAAAGTAATGCACATTGGAAAACATAATCCCAACTATACATAAAAAACGATGGGATCTAAATTAGCTGTTACCACTCAGGAAAGAGATCTTGGAGTCATTGTGGATAGTTCTCTGAAAACATCTACTCAATGTGCAGCAGCAGTCAAAAAAAGCTAACAGAATGCTGGGAATCATTAAGAAAGCAATAGATAAAAAGACAGAAAAAATCATATTGCCTCTATATAAATCCATGGTATGCCCACATCTTGAATACTGTGTGCAGATGTGGTTGCCTCGTCTCAAAAAAGATATATTGGAAAGGGAAAAGGTTCAGAAAAGGGCAACAAAAATGATTAGGGGTACAGAATAGCTTCCGTATGAGGATAGATTCATACAATTGGGACTTTTCAGCTTGGAAGAGAGACGACTAAGGGGGGGATATGATAGAGGTCTATACCAGTGTTTCCCAAACTTGGGACGCTGCTTGTTTAGGGAAAGCCTCTGGCGGGCTGGGCCGGTTTGTTTACCTGCCGCATTCGCAGGTTCAGCCGATCGCGGCTCCCAGTGGCCGCGGTTCGCTGCTCCAGGCCAACGGGGGCTGCGGGAAGTGGCACGGGCCAAGGGACCTACTGGCCACCACTTCCCGCAGCTCCCATTGGCCTGGAGCAGTGAACCAGGGCCAGTGGGAACCGCGATCAGCCGAACCTCTGTTTGCCAGAAGCTGGGAATGGGCAACAGGGGATGGATCACTTGATTATTCTGTTCATTCCCTCTGGGGCACCTGGCATTGGCCACTGTCAGAAGACAGGATACTGGACTAGATGGACCTTTGCTCTGACCCAGTATGGCCATTCTTACGTTCATCCACTACTGTAAACCTCACAGCAGCTCCCACCATTTCTGCCCCTCTACACTAGATCCACATGCCACAATCCAAATTTGACCCATCCCCAAATAGCACTGCATAATGGCATATGGTCCCTGCTTAGGCTTCGCAAACCCTACCCCAATACCCACCATGCCGCAGAACTGACCTGGTTCAACTTCTCATACAATTGAGAACTTTAGTTGCCATAGAAGAGGGACAGCATTTTGCCCTTTGAGGATTAATATTATGTCTGTCATCATAATGGCATTGAGAGGGCACTTCTGAGCTGGATGGTGAACTGAACAAATGATTCAATTAGGAAATCCTCAGGATTAAGAAGAGCTCTACATTTGTTATGAAAATTTTTATGTAATTTATTTGGAGACATGGAAAAATGAGACGAACACTGAGCAGGTCCTTTGAACAGAGCAATTTACATTCTTACATAATATTATGTATGTGCCATCAACATGGTGAGGTGGGTGGGAACACCTGTTGTGTGAACAACTTGAGTTTTACTTCTGAAAATCAATGGTTTATTAGTGAAAACACAAAACAGAAAACAAAAGGGTGCCGTTTTGTGCATCATGCTTAAGGTGAGTGAGGGGACATTTAAATAAATTAAATGCAAGTAATAACTGACGAGTGACATCTTGGCATGCTGAAGTCAGTGGTAAAACTCCCGTTGACTTTAGTGGGGCCAGGAATTCTCCCATAGTGCATGTGCTTACATCAATTTTTATGTCCCCTTTCACATAAAAGATTGTCCTAGAAACTACCTGAAAAAGTTGAGATAACTGGAGAGCCCAAGGTTTCAGGGTCATGCACAGCTTACTGTTTATGAAAAAAAATCATTCAAAATTAATCTAACCAGAGTTCTCAAATTAACTTGGCAGGCAATTTTCTGAAGTGAGAGGAAAAACTGATAATGGAAATGTTTGGTGCCTCATGCACATGCAGTTATGCAGTTATCTGCATTCAAATGCTTGTTTGCTGTTACGACGATGCTTTGTAAATTTTGAGGATGAAAATTAGGCACCCAGGTTTGAAAATATATCTCCAGTGTATTACAGCATAGGACTGGCCCCTTAGCTGGCATAAGTAGGTATAGCTGCATTGACTCTACAGAGCTACATGCATGTACAACAGCAGGGGATCTGACTTGTACTATTTACTCTAGTTTGATAAAATAGTTACAGATATTCTTAGAGAATCTACCCTGAATTTTTCCTCAATTCTGTATGCAGTTGTTTTTGGCTATTTATCCTATTGTTCTAGCATGGAAGGGCTGTTTATCTCCAGCTCCCTGTGGCCATTTTGACATTGCTTTGGATGAATATGTATAGGCAGCTGATATTCATTTACACTAAACCCTTTGCTTTCCACGCCTATATAAAAGGAGGCCTAACATTCCAGATACGGGCAGAAATTGCTCTCATCCCTTTTCCAGTATTTGAAGACAGAAGTTCACTATTAGGCTCTTTTAAAGATGTGTGTAAACAAAAGCTCGATGAACAAAGGTGGCAATAATGTGCTTCTTTATCTGAACATTGCCTCTAGGCGTTACAGAATATAGCTATTTAGTCAGTGTTCTCACACTTTTTGTAGGCCATACACATTTATGATTTCGATTTAAAACGGAGAGAGTACAACAGTCTCCAAAGGACACTGTACCATAATTGGTACAGCACTACTCTTTTATAGTCTGCATTATGGAGGGAGATAGCCATGTTATCAAAAGTTGCCCACCATTTCATTCACAGCAGGGAACAGAGAGTTATGAAAAGGATAATAACTAGATGTACTAGGTATTATCTATGTATACAAATAACTTCATTATAAGAAGTGGTTTATTACGTCTGGAATTACAATTGCAGGGAATATTGACATTCACAGAAAAGATATGGGGCTTTCATTCTACTTGACTATGAGGAAATGCCCCCTCTGCCACACCACAATATACTGAGCACACTGTAAGCAGGTGTCACTCGGCATGTTGTCAGCGCTGAAAAATCATTTGTAATCATATATACAGCATACCTAAAAAAATAAGACCTGTGGAGGAGATAAAAGCACACAGCGCTACGGGTACAGCAGGCGATGTTACAGAAACCTGTGTGTCTGACAGACAATGAGGCCTACCTAGAGAGACAAAAAGGAATGACCATAGCAGAAACACATGGTGTACAAATAGAAGATCACAAATTCTTGCTCCACTATAAAGCTGCCACAGCTAACTTTATCATAGTTACATCGTATGTTAGCTGGGGTTTACAGGAAACACTCAATATATTATATCACTGGCAAGAAAAAAGTCTCTCTCCAAAGCTTATGGGAGCATATGTTTTCCTGAACATATGGAATCAAAGTAGTAAGTTGTGCCATAAAAATATACTTTATTCTAAAATACGCCTGTAGAGTTCAAACAGATATCTTCCTTTAAATAACTAGCTGCAATATAATTTTACGCAACTTTTAAAAAGTGAAATACAACCCATGAATAACCCCTTTCAAATCTCTGTCACAAGAGCGAGTTCTCAGGTGTTATTACAAAGCACCAGATAGCGACTCCCAGCATCTAAGCCTCAAGCCACGTGTGAAAATTCAGCCTTTCAAACAAAGTGCCCCGACTCTATTACTTCCAGCTGCCTGCATCTGCCCAAACACATAGATTCGGACACACAAAGCTTGTAAATCAGAAGAGGGAACTGAGAGGGGTGGGGGAAGGGGAGAATGGAATGAGAATACCGGAACTCAACAAAAGCATACTGAAATATAATTTGGTGCTGTTAGGTTCCACTGAATTCCATATATTTTCAAATACAATACATGAACCAAAATGCATATATGGAACTCCCCAGAAAAGGAGCCATTTCAGTCTTTAAAACACAGTACATTTCAAAGTAGTTTGTCGCCTACAAGTATTACATTAACACAGTCAAGAATGATTTTGAAGGCCATGTTGCAGTAAATGTGTTTCCAGTGCCTGATATTTTAAATATTTGCATGCATGACAACAAGCAAAAGACATGTGAAGGGTCTCGTTCAGTCTAGAAAGATAATATGCTTTAAGGAGAAAGCCTAAACGCGTATTTAACCAATTCTAAATAATGTATTTAGTACTTATCAGCTGTAAGGGTGTCATCACAGTCTATGATGTCAGCCCTCCAGGAAACATTTGTTTAACGCATGGCTGCAACCTCTGATGGCACTTTTAAGTGGCAGACAGCAAAGTTGCCAACTCTTGTGATTTTATTGCACGTCTCATGTAACTCGCGGTTTTCTTAAAACCCCAGCTCCTGGAGTTATGTGAATATGGGAAAACTTCATTTTAGTCATTTCATTATTAAAAAAAAAAAAAGCATGTTTCTAGGCTCCTGGTTGTGGAGAAAAGCATGAAATTGGGGCCCATCGCACCTCTTCTCCCCCACTGGCAAGTTTTCTTTGTAATAAAATCCATATTGCTAGGCCTCAGACACAATTATTATATAAATCACACATGCACATCAAAGACTAGAACCTTGGCCTTTCAACTAGTACAGCCTCGGTCTCTACCACCTGAGCTAACGTATAGCTGCTCTAGCTGATAATAGTAGCGGGGCTCTCATCTAGTCTTTGCCTCAGCCCACTAAAGGTATGTCTACATGGGGATAAATGCCCTGCAGCACAGCTGTGGCTGGCCAGGCTCACAGAGCTCAGGCTGTGGGATTAAAAATTGCTGTATAGACATTCGGGCTTGGGCTGGAGCCTGAGCTCTGGGACTGGAAACCAAGCTCTGGGACCCTCCCCCCTTGCAATTTATCAGCCCCAGAGCTGACTCAGGCCAGCTGCAGGTTTTTTACCGTGTGTAGACATACTCGAAAGGGCAACTTCTCACACACATATACAAAAGGCCAGTATTTTGCATCCTCTCCCTACCATAATCTCTGCTGGCTCCCTTTCCAGCCCTTCAATGGGACTCTTTACTCAGGGAAAAGAAACAGGGCTAAGTAAGAAGATTTAGGCTTGACAATAAATTTAAAAGGTCTATTTTCTATCACATATCTTCAGTCAACTGTGCCTTTAACCAACACAAATGATGTAGACGTTTTGATCTTTCAGTCACCGTAGGCTTTGATGCTTATGTATAAATTATAGGGAGATGGCCTAGATTACAGCCAGATTTGCCCATTCTGGCAGTTTTATGGAATACAGCTAAACACAGCAGATGGCATTAATGGGAGTTTTGCCATTGACTTGAATAGAGCCAGGATTTCACCCAATGGGTGCAAACAAAATAGGCTCTGACCAGATAACCAGTTAAAAGAGTACAAGTTCAGAGTCGAACTGACAGATTACCTCAAAGAAGGCTATTCTGCTTCAGAAATGTGTAATAATAGAATCTTTCAGCATAGATCTGCTGCTCTGTCTGCTTGCATGCCCATTGCCTTACTATGGTATTTTTAAAGGCACCTTGCACCTCTAACGATTAATGTCAAAAACACACAGTAGCTTATGGCACACAGGTATTAATTTATATTTCTAGCCAACTAATTCTTTCCTGGTTAACCTGGTAAGCATGACAGCATCAGCAGAGATAGTATAATGATGTGGGGATTCAGAGGGCTACACAACACACTGAAGTGATGTCTATGCATTTGAAGGAGGGGAAAAAAGAACCCCGAGAAAGGTATGTTTTGAGACTTTACACTGTACCTGTTTCCTCTCATGTTAACACTTTCATGGAAGTCATCTTAACTCATTCAGAGGTTTCAAAAATACCTAATTTGGTTTTGAACCCTTTGCATTATAGCAGACTTCCATGAATGAATGCTATTTCATTCAGGAATGTTATTTTACTCATTGTAACTTCAAAATCTTATTGGATTTGGGTACTTATTGTATTATTTGTAATTATTAGTTCAGCACAACTTTAGCAAAGTTTAAGTTATTTGGAGACTGAAACCTCGTAGATTTTTTTTTCTAGATTGGAATTATTACCAGCTTTACTCCGCTGCATATCTAAAATACAAAGAGATAAGCCCCTAATCCTTTCTACTGATGGCTTTTAAAAAATCTATACATATTGTAGCCTTAGCAACATCTGTCCTAGGACTTTGAGTACACAAAGAAACTATGACATGACCTTTCCCAAATCCATACTATAACAGAACTAGCCTTTTCAAACACCCAGCTCACAAGTTCTGGGTTTCAATGGACCCCTGCTAGATCACAGCAAAAACTCTAGACCCCAAGGATCTGGCAATCTGTACCTCTTCGGGGATCAACTGTAGTCTGGCATTCAGTGACTCACACTGGACAATGAGCCAAATACACAGCTATGCTGGGCTGAAGGGGTCATGGGAAAAGTTGGCTCTTAGCCACCTTTTCATTAGCCCAATCATGGGGCTGAAACAGCTCCCAGCATAATTTAGAGCAGTTTTAAGGGTTGTCTAATTTGCATCTGCTGGAGTGATCCCATTGGGACTGCTTCACCAGGCAAGGATCAACCAGAAAATTAGGTGCACCCCAGTCTTGTCACCGTCAACCCTTGGCAGGACCTCTCCAGCATGTCCCCTACTGAGTCGGAGTGGGGAGCAGATGTCATCCCCGTGCCAGCTTTATGCTATCTGCATAAGAAGAGTCCTTGGCTGTCCATTTATTGCATCTGGAACATAGGCAATATGTTTACAGATACTCACATAATAAATATCCATATGATGCAAAATAAATACTTACAGAAGTAAAATGGGGAGTGGGAGAGACAGCATGCTCTACAAGATATCAGCTGTAACTCTCATTATTACGATCTGTTCCAAAGTATCAAGCGATAGTAGCTAAAACAGGGAGATCAATTAAACTCCACCTCGTCTTTCAAGGAAGAAAGAACAAAGAAGATATAATGACCCCTTGGGTGTGGTTTCTCAGTTTGTCTGCAGAGACAACAAGCAGAAAGGTTGCATCTGCTTTTTTTGCAATGAGAAATGAGTGTATTTCCCTAATATGTGAATGAGTGATTCAGCAGAGTGAGTTGACTCCGTTGTGGTTGTAGGGTACATTGCAGAGGAGATATTAGGTCCACTTGCAGAGTATAGGAAGAGAAGAGAATGGTGCCAATAATACAGGCCAGAAGTGCCCTATAGATTAGTGACCTAATTACTACAAGAGACAAAGGAAGAGTGGTTAGCAACATAGAAGCAAAATTAACTGTTGAGGCAGCCAGTGTAGTGATCAAGGCATTCAAGGAGGATAATCTGGTACATAGGCCTTTGTGTTCAACATTGCACTGAGGTCAACGAGAATAAATTGTGGGAGGAGCCACTGCTAGAAGAATGGCGAAATTTTAGGCTGAGCAGGGTGGTTTCAGTTTTGTGGCAGGTTGAAATGGGTGAAGGATGCTGTGAGTGGTAAGAGGACTGGACAGGAAACAGAAAATTTCCCCAGTACTTTGCTAAGAAAATGAACTTGATTACGGGGCAATGGTTGTTGAGGTTGCTAAAGTCAAAGGTGGGTTTCTTAAAAAATGATATTTTTTATGATAAATGATAAACAGTGCAGTTTTTAATGATGTGAGGGACAGTGCTATTAATGTGGAATTGTTGCCATCACTTTAAACAATCCTCATTGTACATTTATTTAAAGCAATTAGACAAATTAGCCCCAGCACACATTAACATTTAATCAGTTTTGCCTAAGGTTAATATACTGAACTTCAACCATTTTTCTCAATCCTTTCTTGCAATCCGAACTAGTATGCAGAAACCCTTTATACGCCAAAGCACTCATGTCTTTGCTATATACTAGATAGGCCATCCCTTTTTCAAATGAGGCACTTAACATGCCAAGTGAGATATAAAAAAAGGTGCACTTCATCTTGTCAGAGTCTGCCTCACACTTGCTAAGATTCCAAACTATAAAAGTCCTGCCAAAAATACAAAACAAATGACATCAGTGAGACCTAAAATGTCAACATGAAACATTAAGGCAACTTCTCTTCCATGCAACTCTGACCATAACATTTCAAAATTTCCAAAGCTGTCATCTCAAATAGAAAAGAATGGATTGCAGCCACAAGATATCCAACTGAACTCATTCGCTTATGACCTGCTTCCATGCTCAGGGTCTCAGACATTAGTGGTCTGTGTCACAAGTTAATCACCATTATGTTGAGTGAGATAGCGAGCTCTTAAATGGAAAAAGCCCATGTTAGACTGCCGAGTGTGACAAGGAAAAGTTCCTAGTTTATTTAGCTGTAATGTAACAGAAAGCTACATCTAGTTAGGTTAAAAGCTTAAGTCAGCACTCCTAACAAAATACTTCTTGGAATTTTATATGTTTTTAAAATTGTCACTCTGGGGAACCAATCTCCCAAATGGAATCAGACTAAGAGGTTCTCTTCCTTAATTGTGTGTAAGGAGCCTTCCATTAAGCGCTCATGAGTATTAGATGCCTAAGAGAATATACTCTAAAAGTTAAACTAGTTTTTGCTCAGACATGGAGTCATTTTAAAAACATTGAACATTTTGAAACCATATGTCTGTAGCCAAACATTTAATTATATTTTGCTATACAAAGTAGTAAAAATAAATATCCACTTTAAATATCATTATCTTAATTATGGTAATGGCTTCAGGAGAAACCCACAGAATGCTGGCTGATGATATTAATCTGTTCAGTCTTATACAACCATTTAACCCCAATTTAATAACAACCAGATTTTGACAGCAGAATGGTAAATATAACTGAAACTATTCATAAAAGCCAGGGAATGCCCCTAAAAATCAATGAAAGTCTTGTCCTGGAAAAAGGTGTTTTGTTTTACAATGAATCACACTGAACCAGAGATGAGCCATATGCATTTTGCCAATTTTTAAAACTCACTCTAGCTTTTTAAGTTCTACTTTGGCTAGGGAAATAAGAGTTCCCACATTTATCCCGACAAAACACAAGTTGACATTCTAGCTTTTAAGCACAAGATCTGGAGTATTACTGATCTGGAGTATTAATTACCTCATGGGGTCAACACTTCATGTGCTGGAAAGTACTTCAGAATAGCTTTCTCAAGAAACTTCCAGCCCATATTTGCTGGCTGCTGCATTGTGAAGACGTGGTAAGAAGAGAGGAGGAAACAAAAGTATAGGGGAGAAGAGGTAGAAACTAAGATTTGAATGAATAAAACATAGAACTTGTGTATAAAGGTGCAATAAGGAGAGAGAGAGAGAACAGTGGGAACCCCTTTATTCTAAGCAGAAGATCTGGCTTTGCCCCCTAGTCTTGCATCCCACCATGTCTCTGCTGCTGAACCTGAAAAATCAATACACCCTGTAAAAAGCCAAACAGGAGAAATAATACCCTGGTGCCGTAATACTACAGCTGACAAGTTCTTGCTCATTACAAGATACAGCACAATCTGTATGTTAACAGTTTTAGATCTTTCTTACTTCAGATGAGCATCTATCTACCCCCTCCTCCATTATGTTTGTTATATAAGATTTACATCAAAGCGGAATCAGTTGTGCCTCCTATATCTAATCACAGTAGCTGCTAATGATGAGGCCCACGCTCAGAGTGACCAATCTGCACATGATATTCTCAGTAGGCAGATGAGTCTTGTCTGTATGGTGTATTTTCTGAATCAGTAAGGGTGCTCGGTATGTCTCACCAAAGTGAAAGCAGGGGAAGAGTCTTTCATCATGTGGGAATGTTCCTCAAATGTCACGCAACAAGTACTTCTGAGGGTGAAGAAAGTACTAGTAACATCACAAACAGTAACGGTGACATGTCTGAAACCAGCAGCATGACTGTCATTAATCCCTTTGTTGTCAACACCATAGTTTGGTCTGCCACCAACAAGACCAATCCTTCGGTAAGGGAGAGTTCAGCTTTCACTGAGAAAGCTACAATTGCCTAAACACATGCATTAAACAATTTAAAAAAACATCAGACAAAAATATAAAAAAGTCTTCCTTTGCACTAAAGAGAGCAATGGCTGTCACTCGAAAAATAGCTCAAGTGACAAACTTTAATGTAATTCCAGTGGAGGCCAATGCCTTAAGCATGCAGGGCCCCAGTACAGAATTCCTATAAGACATCATTTCTCTTCTTTTGAAACTCCAAGCCGAGGGGAGAGTTGTGTGTTTCAAGCAGTCAGACACTAGACAACATAGCTCTCGTTGCTCATTGGCTTTTGTTCACCATATCCAATGTAATCACTTGTAAAGACCCTCTGAAAATGGCCTGGCTCTCTATTAAAGCCTTTGGAAAAGCTGACACCGTTTATTTAATCTGCAAGGATTTCTGTGAGAAATAAATTCAATGCTTTGTTCAGAAGGGCTGAGAACGGGGTGCATGACAACGGTCCAGACATTGTTAAAGTACTTGAGGATAGTGGCTTTTATTAACTCATTAAATCTTATGGGTTTTGGGGTTTATGAGATGGAATAGCAGGTTCAGAATATGGTTTCAATGGCAAAAAAACTGTGTGCCCTTTGAGTCGTTCCCAAAAGCTTTGAATATCCTGTTTAGTTCACAAACAAAAACAAGCGATCAAAAAAAAAAAAAAAAAAAACACACCACCAGGCTGTGTCTAGAACATACAATTCTATTCTGCATATGTTATAGCATTTTACTGAATAAAAAAAAGCTGTGCACACATGCTGCTTACAAAGAGATTACCACCTGCAGGTAATTTATTTTGTCAGGGTCCTTCTTCTTCTTCCATCCTGCAGAAGATTCTAGAAAATCAACTTTATGCTGCCATCTACCAGGAAGCAAGGTGGGAAAGAACAGTGAAAGGATATATGAGAGGAAACCCCCCTGCCTACTAATAATAGACAGTGGTTGGCAACTCCTATACTAGACAGGGTCCCCCATAGCACAAGGGAAGGAGGAAGGGACTGAAGGTAGGAGAAGAGGAGCAACTCTGAGAAACTGAATTATAAGTGAATAATTTTCCTTTGTCTTTTGTCTTCCACTCCTGTCCCATCTTGCAGAATATTCCAAGCAATTAGCAAATGTGTCAAGCAGACCCAAAGGAGAAAGTGGGAGTAAAAGGCAGCTTGGAAAACTTTACAAGCTAAAGGTTTGTCTACAAGGTGCCTCAGAGACGTGTAAATGTTAGTCCACACTAGTGTGTCGTACGCTAATTAACCCATGTGGACTCTACTGGTGGACAGTAAAAGTCCCCAGGGTGCATTAATGTAGTTCTGTTTCAAACAATACCATGTTAATATGCACTAGGACCTTTTAGTGCATGCCAGCAGAGTCCACATAGGCCAGTTAGTGCGTGACACTCTAGTGCGGATTAAAATGTACACCCCTCTGGTGCAAATTAAAGCACTGTGCAGACAAGCCCTAAATTTGCCGCTGCTGTTTACATCCACGAGGAGGTGGAAATACCTCAGTTCTAGGAAGGAGTCAAGCTGGTACATTGACTATGTTGCAGCTGTGGGAGACAACTGATAGCACAAAAGCAATGAATGAAAGCACAATATCTCTTGCTGAATAGCAATGAAAGCCACTGTGATGCTGAAAAGTACACCAGCAGGAGAACTGTTGGAGTGACAAAGAGGAGACACAGCTACCAGGGAAGGGATGGGAGTAGGGGGAAGATAAAAGGACCCCAGGTGGGGCAGTTGCTTGCGTTTCTCACTGCGAAGGAGACAAAAGAAGAAACAATGAACAGTACAAGCAGGTGTGTGTTTGCATTTATCCTCAGCCTTTCACTATTCTTTTCCTTCTTGATTCCTGATAGATGGTGCCATAATGCTGACTATCTGGAATCTTCCGCATGATGGGAGAAGAGGGAAAGGAACAAGCAGCAATCATCGTACATTGATAGAATTTGACAAAGCAAAAACAAAGAGGAGTCCTTGTGGCACCTTAGAGACTAACAAATTTATTTGGGCATAAGCTTTCGTGGGCTAAAACCCACTTCA
Source organism: Chrysemys picta bellii (assembly GCF_011386835.1). Classification (NCBI taxonomy): domain Eukaryota; kingdom Metazoa; phylum Chordata; order Testudines; family Emydidae; genus Chrysemys; species Chrysemys picta. The sequence goes on from NC_088793.1 coordinate 196,112,532, forward strand.
TCAGATCAATGGCGTGGAAAATACAGTAGGCAGGTATAAATACACAGCACATGAAAAGCTGTAGCTTATGCTCAAATAAATTGGTTAGTCTCTAAGGTGCCACAAGTACTCCTGTTCTTTTTGCGGATACAGACTAACACGGCTGCTACTCTGAAACCTGTCACATGAAAAGAGTTGCCTTACCAAGTGTGTGTGTGTGGGGGGTCAGTGCTAACGAGCCAATTCAATTAAGGTGAAATGGGCCTATTCTCAACAGTTGACAAGAAGGGGTGAATACCAAGGGAGGAGGGGGGGAATCACTTTTGTAGTGCTAATGAGGCCATTGCAATCAAGGTGGCCCATTTCAAACAGTTGACAAGAAGGTGTGAGTATCAGCAGGGGGAGATTAGTTTTTGTAGTGACCCATCCACTCCCAGATAAAGCAGTTATGCATCCTCCTTTGCCCACTGGAACCTCAAGAGATATGTCTTCTGAGTCAGCCTCCCAAAAGTTCTTCCAAAATAACATGTTATTACCAGGGCCAGTCTTCCAATTAGGCACAGTAGGCACGTGCCTAGGGGCGATGGTGTTCTAGGAGTGCCTAAAACTTAAAAGTGAGTTAAAAGTTTCTTTTTTTGTGGAAAACACACAGGTCAGCTGTAGACGGGGGAGAGGAAGGGGGGGAGGAGGACTGAAGATGCTATGCCTAGGGGCACATAAGGTGTAAATCTGGCCCTGGTTATTACTCAGATATACATGAAGCACAAACACATGGAAAAGGTAGAAGTCTGGCTGAATGATTGTGGGGTGACACCATCTTAAATAAGGGGATCAACTCCAAATATCACATGCTTTCTCCACCAACCAAACCTGGAGTGAAAGCTTCCCTCTTTCCATGTGACCGGGCAGAAGACACCTACTAGGGTCTAGTTATGGAACATGGGGCTGCAGGCCGGATAGAAGTATAACTGCCACAGCAGAATTTTCTGAGAAATTTTTGAGCATAGTGCTAGCTGTGCTTCCTCAACGATTTCCAGTTCTTCCCTCTACTCAGTGTTTTTCAGCAACTCCAATACCAGCAGTTCTGACTCGAGATTTTACAGACATCAACCTCTGGAGAAATCTTGCACAGATTGCTTATACCAATCCAGCCACAGGCTGAGCAATCTGTTCCTGCAATGTTTTGCTTTTACCTCAATGAGTTATTTAAAGGTACTGCAAGCTGTTCATTTCCATATTGGAAAAAATTAAACAATCTTGCTGACCTGAACTTGCAAGTTTAGCTTTTGATTTCTTAAGTTGCCCACCAACAAGTGCATGCTGTAAATGGATGGTTAGCAGAGCAGGAGATGATATAACGATATAGATTGCTGCCAGATAATACAGAGCATTTGTCATTTCTGACAGCAAACCATGCAAGACGGACATGTACGTCGGACCGTAAATTTGCTGACAACACAGAGGCTAATGAATTGATAACTACAGTTTCAGAAGCATTTTCATGCTATCAAGAGAGTTGGTAGACAGATATACCAAGACCTTCCTGCAATGGAATGTCTCGCTAACAGGGTCTCTTCTCAGCTCCACAAGCAGAAGATTGGCAAAAAGATCTACGAAGAGATGTGTCCCAATGGAGGATGGTCCAAACTGTCCCTCCATGATCCAAGGACCACTTGTGAGGATCTATAATGACACAAGAGGTGTGGCCCAGTGCCTCTCTACTTACTAATGTAGAACATGATTGTCTGCTTGAAGCAGGACCACTTTTTGAAATAAAAGGTCTAAAACCATGTTGTTTTCTCCATTTTACAGATGAACAAACAAAGCAGGGATTACCTGATTTAAAGTCACACAGAAGTATGTGACAGTGCCAGAAAAGGAACACAGATTTCCTAAATCCTAGTCCACTGCATTAGCCACAACACTTCTAGGTCAATATACAGAGTCTGTCGGGAAGTAACTTCTCACATCTTCATATCTCACATACGTCTGTTAGTCTATAAGGGCCACAGGACTCTTTGTCGCTTCTCACATCTTGTGACACCATCTTGGTTGTGCCCTGTAAAGTTATATTATATGAGGCCAGGGACTAACTGTTCTTGCTCTCATAGTCTTTGCTCTTTGATGCCTGATTTTACCAAAGATTAATAAAGAATTAAATGAAAATAATATAGTTATGGGTTTATGGAAAGTAGAGCCTATGAAACTAACTTGATAAATATTTTTGATGAGATAACAAGTTCAGTTGATAAAGGTACTATTGCTGATGTAATAGATTTAGACTTCTGTAAGTCTTGGTACCACACAACATTTTGATTGAAAAACTAGAATGATATAAAACTAACATGGCATACACCAAATGGATTAAAAACTGGCTAACTGATACCTCTCAAAATGCATCTGTAAATGAGGAATCAGCACTGAGCGGGTGTGTTTCTAGTGGAGTCCGGCAGGGATTGGTTTTTTATGCTATTTTACATTTTTATCAATGACCTATAAAAATGCAAAATCATCACTGATAAAGTTTGTAGATAACACAAAAATTGGGCCTGTGGTAAATAATGAAGAGGACAGGTCACTGATACAGAACGATATGGATCTCTTGGTAAGCTGGGCACAAGCAAAGGGTATGTGTTTTAATGCGGTTAAATGTAAATATATACACATCTAGGAACAAAGAATGCAGCTTACTTAAGGCATACACAGAAGGGCTATGATCTTACACTTACAGGATGGGGGACTCTCTCCTGGGAAGCAGTGATTCTGAAAGAGACTGGGGGCGGGGGGGGGGGGGGGGGTTGTGGTGGATAATCTACTGACCTTGAGCTCCCAGTGTGACACTGTGACCAAAAGGGCTAATGCAATCCTGGGATGCATAAATAGGGGAATCTCATGTAAGAGCAGAGAGGTTATTTTACTTCTGCATTTGGCACTGGTGCAACTACTGCTGGAATATTACGTCTAGTTCCATAATTCAAGACGGATGTTGAAAAATTGGTGAGGGCTCAGAGAAGAGCCAAGAGAATGATTAGTGCCTTATAGTGCTAGATTCAAGGAGCTCAATCTATTTAGCTTAACAAAGAGAAGGTTAAGAGGTGACTTAGTTCCAATCTATAAATACCTACACGGAGAACAAATATTTGATAATGGCTCTTCTATCTAGCAGAAAAAGGTATAACATGGTCCAGTGGCTGGAAGTTGAAGCTAGAGAAATTCAAACTGGGAATAAGGTGTAAATTTATAATAGTGAGGGTAACTAACCATTGGAGGAAGGGTTGTGGTGGATTCTCCATTATTTACAATTTTTAAATTAAGATTTGGATGTTTTCTAAAAAAATATGCTAGGAATTATTCTGGAGAAGTTCTATGGCCCATGTTACACAGACAGTCAGACTAGAGGATCACAGTGGTCTTTTCTGGCCTTGGAATCTATGAATCTGCTCTTCCCTCACCTAAAATTGACGAAACCTGGGGATAGCAACTTGGTTAGTCCCTTATACAGGTACATTATATCATCCTGCCGTCACTCCTCTATGTCTGTATTTCATAATCAACATCTTAAATCCATACTGATCTTTGCTGACAAACACCTGGGCTGGTTTTTATGTAGAACCACATAGAAATAGTTGTTTTTCACTAAAATGCATTAAGATAACATCATGTACTGGTAAGGCTATGCTGGAAACCATAAACAATAACTCTATTGCCAGACTTTCTCTCTTGAATATCTTGGTTGGATTATTACTGAATATTTAGTTTGGTGCATGTTATGATGAATGCTATAAAAGGTACTTTACTTTGCAGGACAATATATAGCAGCTTCCCCATCGTTAAGAGGGAGACTGAATGGTCAATAGTCAGTGGTCAAATTTTACTTATGTTCCAGAATAGAAGGATAAGAAGAATGTAAGGCGTATATATATTTCATGATTTCTTTATTGTTTTCATAGTATGGTCTTCCTTTTATGCAGAAAAATATGTTTTAACGGAATCCTTATGAAAGCAAACATGGATTTCGTGGGGGGGGGAGGGGACAAAGTTTTCACAAAAGTCAAATTCATTTTGTGAAATCCAAAATGTTTGTGGAAAAATTGTCAGGCTTATAAAACTTCAAGCTGCACTGGGCACCCTGTTCTGACTCTAAATGTTAGCTCTCTGAACATTTTCCCATAAGGAATATGAATTAAACATAAGAGGCAAAACTCAGCCAAATACACTTGGAGGAAGCAGGTGCATGTCTTATGATGCATCTAGCCTCAATTCAGTTGTGATCTAAGTGGTGGTGTATATTACATACCAGTGATCCGACTTCAATCTTATTGATACTAGATTAAATCAGGAGTAATTCCTGTGATGTTCTTACATTATGCTGATGTAAACCACAGCATGGGAGACCAGAATCAGGCCCTGGATGTTGAGTGATAAAAAAATGTGTGAAAGTGTCGAAATAGTGTAATATGCATGGATACAATAATCAATGGATGCATTAAAAAGGTATAACTTATATCCCCTGTGGGCAGAAAGAGTAGATGTAGCAAGACAAGTAATTAACGGGAGGCTGTAAAATAAAGCAGTTCTTCCCCTTTTAGCTTATGCCTGCACTATATCTCCAGAACCAAATCTTGGGAACTTCAATGGGAGTCAGACCCACCTACAGGTGAGCCGAATTGGACCCCACAGAATAAATACTGATAAGTGTAAATTATATATACATTACATTATCTTTCAAATGCCTAGTGCCTAATCACTGCAAATTACATTACTTTTTCACTTACATCATGGATGTGTTACTCACATCACCATTCACATCAAAGATGACATTGTTGAAAAAACAGGCCAAGTCTTCAACTGGTGTAAATTGGCATAGCTCCTCTGAAATCACTGGTTGAAGATTGACACAATAAACTTTTGTTTTCATAGCCTGAGTGCCTACTGCAAGGTGCTGAGTGCTCGGAATGCCCATTAAAGTAAAAAAGAATTGAGCACAACCAGAACGTCACAGGAAGTGCCCAACACCTTGCAAGATTGGGCCCCAACTATAAGCCAAATCCTTCACTCCTGGATAAAGCCTGCTAAAGGGGCTTTATTTAGAATTCTCTGTGGAGTTAGAATCCTCCCAGAGACCAAGATGTAGAGCAACCTCCAACTCTCTGGGGGAGTTTGAGTGAATGGATCTGCTAAGTCATGGACCATGGATTCACTAGTCATGCTCTCTTCGCTCCCACATCTTATCCCTGCACACCAAACCCCAGAAATTTTCTCTTTTGCCATGAAAAGAGCTACCATGGAGTACCGCTGAATTCCCACATCACCGTCCCATAGCTTGTCTATTCCCCAGCACAGTGAAACCATGGCACTTCCTTTGTTTTTAGGGGCCTGCTCTCTGATGGAGGATAGAACAAGATCTTGCTGTTTGCTTAGGTTTTTAAAAAAAAATACTGTCAGTGCCAGGCTGGCGGATGTTTTATTTGAAAAACATCAGTCTGAAAAATTCCTGTACATATCTACACAAATCCTATTCACGCAACAGGAAACAGAGCTGGAGGCGATGCACCACGTTACAGGATGACACTCGGTCCCTGCTCTCCGGTATCACGGAAATGTGCTCAGACTCCATTGGTTGTGTATCCACACTGTGTTGTTTATTTATGTTCCCTCCACAAACACCTTTGCAGTTTTGTGTAGCAATATTATTGACAATATTCCTTGTCTCCTCAGCCCTTCTCCCAGAGCCCAAGAGGAGAAATCTTCCCTGCTGGAGATTTCTCTGGCTCCTGGCTCAGCTAGGCCTCTCCTCTCTCTTGCACTTCCTTTCTGTGCCTTTTTATGAGTCCTCAGCTGATGGGCTAATTAATACTTTAGCTCACCCAGCCTGGTATCCTCATTAGCTAATTACATTTCATTCCCCAATCAGACCTCTCTGGGGAAGCTAATTAGTGTCAGAGTGATCAGAGTGTAGGCTGACCTGTTTACTCCCTGCACTCTGTCACACACCTCCACAGCATATTGGTAAAAGAATACTTATTTATAATACAGAATCCCCTATAAAATTATAAACTCCAGTGTTGATCAAATTCTGGGACCTACATTACTCGGCCATGTTTCCTTAACAGGCAAAACATGCAAACACATAAATCAGCTTATTGTAATCCGATAGTTATTAATGTATCATTCTAATGGAGTGGGGGATTTTAAAAGTATGTAAATATAAAACCAAGCAGACACTGGCTGTGATTGAGATCACAATGCACAATTCTTCCACTGGGAACTGGTATGGGTAATGGCATTAACAGATGTGCTTAGTTTAGTTCCCAAGGTTGGGAGCAGCAGAAAAGAAAGTTGCAGCTTGTAGCACAGTAGCATTGTCGCTAGCTCTAGGGAAGGCGCACTATTCCCACAGAGCCAGAATCACTGCTTTTTGTGAATCTGGCACTGAGGAGAACTGATTTTATTCACCCTTGTACCATACATCAACATTTGTCTGAAATAATGGACATCAAGTAAGAACTGATGTCATAATCCTGTAAAACAAGGGATAAGTGGAAATCCTAGGTAACTCTGAGTACATTGATTTAGAACAATACCTAGGCTTCTTCCTATTTGAGAGCATACAGTTCCATCAATTATGCATTTCTAATAGGATGGCTGCAATACACAGAATAAAAACTATGGCAACCCAAGGAGAACAGTCTTAGATTTAAAAAAACAAGAGAATCTCCCATTCCCTGCAAAAAAGTCAGCTCTCTTTATAAAAACATAATGGTGTCAAATTGAAGTCAGAGCTAAGCTAAATTAAGACTATGTGCTCTTAGCCTGTGATTCACAACTCCTGGCACAAAGTGATGAACTAGAAATACCCACTTCCAGTCCAAGGGATTCAAAGTAATCGATCTAAATTCAGTGCTTGCTGATGAAGCTTTCTCAAATCTGTTCCCCCCTCTCAATTAGAGGGTTGCCAGGTATCTGGTTTTCGACTGGAACGCCCGGTTGAAAAGCGACCCTGGAGGCTCTGGTCAGCACCGTTGACTGGGCTGTTAAAAGTCCGATCGGCGGTGCAGCAGGGCTAAGAAAGGCTCCCTGCCTGCCCTGGCTCCGTGCGGCTCCCGGAAACGGCCAGCATGTCCCTGCAGCCCCTAGGCACAGGCACATGAACCGCAGCCAATGGGAGCTGCGGAGGCAGCACCTGTGAGCGCAGGCAGCGTGCACCACTTAGAGCCACCTGGCTGTCCCTGTGCCTAGGAGCCAGAAATGCCGGCTGCTCCCGGGAGCCGTACGGAGCCAGGGCAGGCAGGGAGCCTGCCTTAGCTCTGCTGTGCAGCGGACTGGGAGCCACATGAGGTGGCTCCAGCGCTGCCCAGCTGGAGCCCGCACCCCGAACATCCTCCCGCACCTCAACCCCCTGCCCTAGGTCGGAACCCGCTCCTGGAGCCTGCACCCCACACCCTCTCTCGCACCCCAACCCCAGCCCTGAGCCCCCTCCCGCACCCAAACTCCCTCCCAGAGCCTGCACCCCATACCCCCTCCCACACCCCAACCACCCAGAGCCCTGAGCCCCCTCCCATGCCCAAACTCCCTCCCACAGCCCACACCCTGCATCCCCTTCTGCACCCCAAACCCCTAACCTCCAGCCTTACACCAGAGCCCACACTCCCAGCCGGAGCCCTCACCCCCTCCCACACCCCAACCCCCTGCTCCAGCCTGTGAAACCACAATACAGCCAAGAAAAGTGAAAATCCCAGAGCTAACCCAATATAAATGAAAGCTTTAGCACTGACCCACTTTCCCTTAATATCTTCTTTGATTTTATACTCTTTGTAAAGACATGCTAGTTCCGAGATACAAACAACAAATATTCAAGCATCAGGCACACTGCATACAAATGTCAGGACCCAGGTACATCCCCACATCTGGTTATGGCAAGCAGCATAAGGAGAAAGCATTCTAACAAATACCAGTTGTATCAGTCAGTGACTCCAGTCAGTGCAAGGCTCCATGTCAGCACGCTGAGAATTCTCTATGCTCTCATGTATGGAACTAACAGAAATGTTTCTAAATTCCTACATATAGTGTATCATATGCTGTATTACAGCAGCAATGAGAGGCCCCAGTCACAGATCTCATTGACTAACATAGCTATGCTGATATAACCTTTCAGCCTAGACCAGGCCCAAGGAAGAGCTCGATTGTACAACAAATGGATTTGTTTTACCTCCTGTCCAAGTTGTCTCTTTATGGAGGATTCAGTATTATTGGGCGAGGTTATGAGATTTGTAGTTTTCCCAACTATTATAATAAATATGACATGTCAAAATCTCAAAGAAATACTCTACTATTATGGTGCATAGTTGAAGTTAAATTTGGAGATAGCAACTACCAGGTGCTTGAAAAAACAAGAAGAATGAATACTTGTGAGGAAGCAGATAAAATTAATTGAATTCTGAATACCTACCTTTCAGAAATATCTGAGATAGATTATCTATTATTTTAGTTATATCACCTGATAAATCCATTCTCTAGATAGCAGAACTACTGGAAATTACTTCTTTTAACAATGTATTTTAATTTTGTCTTTTTTCGTAATTCTCCTCTTTTCCTGCTGAAACGTGAATTCTTCACTGACGAACATAAGAATCTGCTCACCGCACATGCGACGCTGTATGGAATATGGGAGACACTTTCTGATATTGTTGATACCAGTATTATAAAAGTGCAATGACTCTTACCAGATATACCATTTAAGGTATCAGTAGAGGAGTTATAGTTCACTAAATATGATGATCTTGTTTATATGTTTGTATCATCTTTGTATTGTGAGTTATAGATATGTACGGTATATCTGTGTTTCCAAACTTGTGCTTTGTTTCTGGGTGTCACCCCCAGACAGATTGGCATCCACTGCCTAGCCTTTTCGATGGCCCATCAAGGGTCATCAGCTGTACAATGAACCCATTGAAAGGCCAGGGACTACACTTTATGAGTCAGCAAGGCATGTGGCATGCCTGAGAGCAGAGATCTCTAAAGCCTTTGTATGCCATGTGTTGTGAAGCTTGTGTTTGGGACAGAAGTAGTACAAGCCACATGGTAAAAGGAATATAAAAGGCAGCTACATCATCTCCATTTTGTCTTCAATCCTGTTTCTTACCTCTTGTCATAACTATAAAGGGAAGGGTAACAGCTGTCCTGTGTACAGTACTATAAAATCCCCCCTGGCCAGAGACTCCAAAATCCTTTTCCCTGTAAAGGGTTAAGAAGCTCAGGTAACCTGGCTGGCATCTGACCTAAAGGACCAATAAGGGGACAAGATACTTTCAAATCTTGGGGGGGAGGGAAGGCTTTTGTTTGTGCTCTTTGTTTTTGGGAGTTCGTTCGCTCTAGGGACTGAGAGGGACCAGACATCAATCCAGGTTCTCCCCATCTTTCTAAACAAGTCTCTCCTATTTCAAACTTGTAAGTAAAAAGCCAGGCAAGGCGTCTTAGTTTTACTTTGTTTTCTCAGCTTGTAAATGTACCTTTTACTAGAGTGTTTATCTTTGTTTGCTGTACTTTGAACCTAAGACTAGAGGGGAATCCTCTGAGCTCTTTAAGTTTGATTACCCTGTAAAGTTATTTTCCATACTGATTTTACAGAGATGATTTTTATCTTTTTCTTTAATTAAAAGCCTTCTTTTTAAGAACCTGATTGTTTTTTCCTTGTTTTAAGATCCAAGGGGCTTGGATCTTGATTCACCAGGAGTTGGTGGGAGGAAGGAGGGGAATGGTTAATTTCTCCTTGTTTTAAGATCCAAGGGGTTTGGATCTGTATTCACCAGGGAATTGGTGAAGGTTTCTCAAGGCTTCCCAGGCATGGGAATTCTTGGGATGGTGGCAGCGGACCAGAGCTAAGCTGGTAGTTAAGCTTAGAAGTTTTCATGCAGGCCCCTACATTTGTACCCTAAAGTTCAAAGTGGGGATACAGCCTTGACACCTCTAGAGGTACTTTTCTACAAACAAAGCTCTGAACAAAGGACTGAATGACCCATCCAAGCTGCGGATGTGTTCAGGAGGGACTTCTTGATAACCAGTGTAGGGGATCAGGAGCACAGTTTGTGACTTGCTGCTGAGTCTAACCTCAGTGTTCACCACCAGTCTTTGGGAGAATCTGCTCTCCTTTTTACAGCATTTTCAGTGACCCAGGCATACCGGGTCACATCCCCTCTCTAGATAGCAGAATTACAGGAACTTACTTCTTTTAACAATGTATTTTAATTTTATGTCTTTCTATAGCTACAGTTACTTAATTTTTCCTTTTAACTGCTGAAACTTGAATTCTTCATTCACTAACACAGGAGTAGGCATCCTATGGCACGCATGCCGAAGGCAGCACGCGAGCTGATTTTCAGTGGCATTCACACTGCCTGGGTCCTGGCCACCGGTCCGGGGGGCTCTGAATTATAATTTAATTTTAAATGAAGCTTCTTAAACATTTTATAACCTTATGTACTTTACATACAACAATAGTTTAGTTATATATTATAGACTTATAGAAGGAGACCTTCTAAAAAGGTTAAAATGTATTACTGGCACGCGAAACCTTAAATTAGAGTGAATAAATGAAGACTTGGCACACCACTTCTGAAAGGTTGCCGACCCCTGCACTAACATAAGGATTTGCTCAACCCCAGAACACGGATTTAATATTGTTTGTCGAATAAAACAAACTGTAGCATTGGCTCCTACTTCGAAAATAAGACAGATAAATCCCCTCACATTCAGCTTGTCTGTCTTCATTAGAGAGAAGTAAGGAAATGTAATTGACTCTCTCAGTCCATCCATTCACAGGTTAGTGGCATATTGCCTATGGCAAATAGGGCAAAAAATTAACAATGATTTTCACACACACGTTCCAGGCTAAAGGCACATTTAATCTCAGAATGCCTATAGCAATGCAGCTGAGTAACCACTGCTGGTAATTATTACTTGAGTTATCAGCAGTACCGTACAGATCAGTGCATGGTCCTTAATGAGTAGACCGATGTATGTGACTAGTATTTCATTTGTACTGGGGAGTCCAGAAGTGTACAATCTCATTTATATTGCTGGATGTTTGCAGAAATGTATGATACACAGAACAAAAATGTTATTACTAAATGTGCTTCACAGAAAAAGATATTTCTCGGAAAGTGTCTTATTCAAGAAACTGTCCCTACCATTGAAGGCTCTAGTGGGAAATAATAGTGAAAATCCAATATGAGTTATGCATCCTTAGCTGAAAACAAGGATGCATCACAGCATCAAGGTCTATTATCTCCCACCAGAGTATGCAAAACTAGAGGACTATTATATTAGCACTCTATTTTTTTTAAGTTGGCTAAAAGTTTTTTACTGGATTTTTAAAATCGCATTTTAATGCTAATAGACTTAGTGGTGCCATTGGGTAATTCAATTTAGAAAAGAAATGTAAGCAAACTGAGTGGTGAAACCATGTGGAGAGGATAGCTAATGTATTTTGTGAATTTAATCAGTGTTCTAATTAGGGGTGTGTGTTTTTGTGCTTGTTGCTTATTTTAAATGTTTTAAAGCACGTTTTGCATATATTTAATTTGTAGGTACAATACTCTTATTTTGCTTTTAAATTCTGATTGCACTTTAGTGATTTAAATCAGGATCAGCTCCACTAAGTCAATGGAGTTATATTGAACTATCACTAAACTAAGATAAGAATCAACCTCCCCCCCCCTTCTTAATTTAGTGGGATTCACATACTTGTGTGGCTTTGCTTTCCATCTTGACTTCAAGAGCAAACATCAAAGCTTTACATCCCTTTAAAATTCTTCCTGTCCTGCATATAGCATGTTTTTTTCAAAGTGTGTGTTTTTTAAAACAAACACACCAACAAAAACTCTTGTTGTTCAATTGAATTAATCTTTCCAGTATAGAACTGTAGGTTATCTGTAGCCCTGGCAAATGCCAAAGTCTTAGCTAATGTGGAAAGCATAGGGTGTGTACATAAAAGGGAACTGGAAGGAGGATAAACAAATCAAAAATAAAGTGCACAGTTCAAAATGACCTGTTCATGTTCCTTCTTATGGACAGAACCACACTGCTGTCTGGAATGATTATAGACAACAGGTATATGATTTAAAGAGAAAGAAGATCTTTTCCTTCCTACTCAACAAAGGTGAGTCTGGACAACCTAAAAGGACTTATTAATAAATGTATACTGTGGACTAAGATAAGATTTTCTGTATCTGTCAATGCTACATTCTAATTATTTCTATATTTATGTTTGCTTTAGAAGTGGCAGATGTTGATATGAATTTACAGAGGGTGGAGATGTTGAAACACGTGTTCAGGAAAGTGAGTTGCCAACAATAGTTATGTAATTTTTTTTGTTAAACACAAGAAAAAGAATGTACAGTAATTGAGACTTTGATGAGATTTTGTATGAACCAATCCCACTAGAAGATTGGGGCCTTAAAGGATGACATGTTAATGTGTTTATCAATGATCATCTAATGCAATTTATTTTACCATGTGATTAGGAAAAAAGGTTTCTTTCAGATCTAGGTAAAAGGTTATTTCAAATCTCTAGAAAAGTTTCTACTTAAATGAAATATTCTATAGCTATTTGAAAGCAGACTCTACAAAAGAGTCTTACATTTAAACATTCCTTTTCTTGTACAGTACGTAATGAAAAAATACATACCAGCTGTCAAATACCCATTCTCCATTAACACCGGACACATACACCTCATCTCAGCATATTCTCTTCCTCAATTTATAGAACTCCCCACGAGTGTAGAAGGGGCCTGAGTTATTACCTGTGTCCCTATAAATTCTAGCAATAAATTCTGAAAAGCCTCTGAAGGACTCAGTGAAACTCATCCCTATTTTAAGGTCTTCAATGGAACTTAAGTGGTGGGGGGTAGGTCTGGTGCTGACCCTCTACGCAGAATTTAATTTAACCCATAATCTCGGAAAGGTCTCCCAGTGCCAAAACAGTCAGAAAGTTTTTAATTAGGATTTCACCTTTTTCAGTGGTCTCTCCAGCTGAAGGTAAAGGATCAAAGTACTTAATAATGACCTTAATTTGAGCCATTCATTTCTTTCTAGCTGCCCATAGGCTGATGAAAATCTCTATTCATCTGCAATTGAAGTATTAAAAAAGAAAAGTGGGCCCAATCTTGTAGGGTGCTGAGTTATTCCTGATACCCAGTTTATGGGTTTCAGACTTGCACTATACCCTGGGAAATTAAGTAGTATTACTGTTTAAAGTCTTTTATTCTTGTAGTGAGATTGCTAGGGATCTCTGTTGAGTTTCTCCTGGGATTCTCTACCACTAGACACAAGGTATTAATGCATGCCAATTGTCCCATAGACTTCAATGGGTCTGCGCACATGACAAAGTACAGCTCAACATGAGAAAGAGTGGCAGAGATGGGTTCTGTCCGGTTACATGCGTAAACTTTAAAATGATAGAGTTTAAAACATAACATCATGGTAACCACTTCCTGCTTTACTTGATAAGACTTGAGCTCAAGAAACTGAGTTTTTCTTGCACCAGCTAAAGGAGCTGCATTGGCTGCTCCATTCTTGGGTTAGGATGGTGTCATCAGTAATTGTGGCAGGAAACTACAGAGCTCTGAAAGCAGGTCTTGGCTTGTAAGAAGCATTTTAGTTCACTTTTAAATTAATAAAGCTTTTTAAATCCTGAACTAGAGAGAGGAAGGCTGGACTTAATGTTAAGTTGCTGGACTGGGATTCAAGAGATCTGGGTTTAGTTCCCAATTCTGCCACAGACTTCCTATGTGACTTCGGGCAAGACACAATCTCTCCTGGACAAATTTTCAAAAGTAATTAGGCACCTAAAGATGCAGATACACCTACAGATAAAGATACTACTGGGATTTACCAAAGTGTCTTAGCAGGTAAGACACCTAACCCCACTGATTTAAAAGAAAAACCTTTTCAATTAAATAAGGTATCTGTGGGGAGGAGGGTGTGGAGGAAAGGGGCGGGGGAGGAGGAAAGACATGCAAAAGACACCTCCTTCCAAGGACACACCAGGAAGCCTGCAGAGTGGGTTGTATTTAATATAAAAGCATAATTCCATGCGTTAGTGCCCCAGGTAGGTTCCTAGACTGATGTGAGAAGATGAATAATAGTTCTAGGCTTGAATATGTAGAGAGAATTTTAACAGCTTATAAAAATAATTTGATTTTAAATAAAATTGCCATTAGCCCCTGAAATACTGATGAAAATGAAAAAGACTAATTACTGTAGTTATGTTGATTTTTTTTTTATTATACTATGTCAGACTGTTAAGTATTCATATTGCTTTAGGACTGTCACACTGATGTGAACTAATGTGACATATCGTACAGGAAGAAAAAACCCATAACTAACACTGAATGTATTTATTACAGAAAGGGTAATTGGCTGTGACAACATAATCCTAAATTTTTCTTACATTGGTTAACAAAATCTAGTTAGAATGCCAAGGATTTTCTAATAATAATAATGATAATAATTCTTCAGGCTCATGTGTTTATCTGTAAACTCCCAGGCTATCCTTCTGTCCCTGCATTTTCTCTGCAGACATCAGCATATTCTTCACAAACTTGCTGATTGCTCACATTAGCCTGCAGTATTCATCTCAAGTTGTAATCAGACACCATTTGTCTTTCCAAAGCTGCTTTTTCTTTCTTGTTTTTATGTGCCTTACCTCTTTCCTCTGGCTTTTATCTAAAGGTATTCCTGTAACGCACTTTTCAAGACACTCCATATCACATGGCTATATAGCACGTTGGGTAGATTTCCCAAAGCTCTTTGCTGCTTTGTTGCACAAGCAAAAAAATGACTGAAGGGATTTCTGTTCCTGAAACAGGTGCTGACCCTCAGAAGGAACTATTTGATGAAGATCTTAGGAAATAAATCAAAGAGTCAGCCATAATGAGGGACCTGAAATTAAAGCTAAATTTGCATTTTCTTCGTAATCAATTTTCAGTCATCTCAAGCTACAAAAATGACATACCCAACAAATCAAACGGCAAGAGGCAATATAAGTTGCTAAAGATGTTCAAAAGATTCTGTCAGCTTCCAGGGAGTTAGAGCCTGATACATTTGGTTGGTATCCAAGGAAAAGGTGCTTCTAACCCATATGATGTACCCCCTTCTGGACCCAATTCACTGTCAACCTGCATGCTGGGTAGTCATTTACACCAGTGAAAAGTGGGTATCAAATGCTACCATTCTGATCTGCGAGCCTTTTGCACCCACTTTGTGCTGGTGCAAATGACTATACAAGTTGTAGGACAATAGTGAATTGTGTCCTCTGTCACAAGCATACTGTTCCACAGGGTGGACACGTAACTATGGAACTCTTAAAAATGTTGATGGGGAACTCATTGAATTGCCCCTCTGTAAGCATATAGGAATACATGCATTTGCAATCCATACTCAACCACAGAAATTTTATTTTAAAGGAGCTATGACCCAAATTTATTAGCACTGATGTGCTGCCAATATGTTAGCCAAAGTTTCCCACTACAATGTCCTCCCTAAACCGAATGTACCAGAGCCCTCTGTATTCGCAGCAAGGAGGGACAAATGAATCAGTAATTATTTATTTTCCTACTAAAACAAAAGAACTGCTTCCCAACCATAACTGAGAGGGAGACAGAACATAATCCAAAGTATATTAGGTTCACTTTGCTGTAGATATTTATATTTTGTTTCTGAAAAAATATACAGATTATACTAGAGTACTGCTCAGATTACAGTTTATGTAATCTGAAAAGGGAGAGAAGAATTAAGACTTTTAGGGCAATTTAAAAATTGTCCATGTGAAATGTTTTGAAAGTGTCTGCCATTTTGTACAACCTGGTCTATTCCAAAGACAAGATTTGTTTTCATAAATACGAAATAAAACATTCCTGGTGAAATCTTGGCATTACTGAAGTACAAATTATTATAGTTTTACAGTTCTGCTCTTCAGAAGCAGATAAGCAAGAAGTGAGACAACAGGGCAGATAGACACATATTATTGCTTTTGTAGATTCATAGATTTTTAAGGCCAGAAGATTATGACCATAAGAACATAAGAAGAACATAAAAATGGCCCTACTGGGTCAGACCAAAGGTCCAACTAGCCCAGTATCTGTCTTCCGACAGTGGCCAGTGCCAGGTGCCCCAGAGGGAATGAACAGAACAGGTAATCATCAAGTGACCCATCCTCTGTTGCTCTTCCCCAGCTTCTGGCCATCTAGTGCGACTTCCTGCATAACGCAGGCCATAGAATTTTACCAGTAATTTCTGCCTCAAGCCAGAACTTCTGGTTGAGCTAGTGCATATCCTTTAGAATGAGATCCAGTCTTGTTATAAAGACTTCAAAAGACACAAAATCCACCGCACCCAGTAGGTAAGTGGTTCCAAAGTTTAATTACCCTTCCTGTTCAAAATGTGTGCTGTATCTCTAGTCTGTGTTTTTCTAGCTTCAGCTTCCAACCATTGGCTCTGATTATGCCCTTTTCAGAAATCTCTTCCCTTGTAGGTACAAGTAGACTCTGATTAAGTCCCCTTTTATCTTATCTTGAATAAACTAAGTAAACTGAAATTCTTAAGTCTCATTATAAGACACGTTTTCTAGACTTTCATTATTATAGCTCTTTTCGGAATCCTTTCCAATTTTCCAACATCCTTTTTGAAGTTATGGCGGCCAGAACTGGACAAAATATTACACTAATGGTCTCACTAATGCTACATAGAGGTAATGCTACCTCCCTACCTCTACTGGATAATCCTTTGCATATATATTCAAGGATTGCATTCTCTCTTAGCTACAGCATCACATTGGGAGCTCATGTTCCATCAGTTATCTACCATTACCCTGAAATTCTTTTCACTGCATTCTAGAATACAATCCCCCACATGTTGCAAATGTGACCTACTTCCTGTGTATAACTTTGCATTTGACTGTATTAACACTCATGCTGTTCAAGTGTTCACCAAATAATCCAGATCATTCTGTATAATTGATCCATCTCATCACTATTTACCACTCCACCAATTCATGTGTCATTTGCAAATTTTACCAGAAATGATTTTCTAGTTTCTTCCAGATGATTGATAAGATTGAATAGTATTAGACCACAAACCACATCCCTGTGGGACTCCGCTATGAACGCATTTAACATGGGCACATCCTCACAGTTACCTAATGTGGGAGGCCTGCACATGGGACATATTGCAGAATAGGTTTTAGTTTGTTCATTTATAATTCTGATTCCCACCCATTAGCCCTAGATTCTCTCTCTTTCTCTCTCTGACACACACACTAGGGTGACCAGATAGCAAGTGTGAAAAACCTGGACTACAAAGCGGAGTATAGTTGCATATATAAGATAAAGCCCCAAATATTGGGACGGTCCTGATAATATTGGGACATCTGGTCGCCCTAATACACACACACACACACAAACACACACACACACACACCTACACCTTTCTGATGTTTTTAGCCACATGGATTTAAAATTGAACGTAAGAACAGCCCTACTGGACCCAGGGTCCATCTAGCCCAGTATCCTGTCTTCCGACAGTGGCCAGTGCTAGGTGCCCCAGAGGGAATGAACAGAACAGGTAATCATCAAATGATCCATCCCGTCACTCATTCCCAGCTTCTTGCAAACAGAAGCTAGGGTCACCATTCCTTTCCATCCTGGCTAACAGTCATTGATGGACCTATCCTCCATGAATTTATCTATCTAGTTCTTTTTTGAACCCTGTTATGGTCTTGATGGAAAATGAGTTTCCCAAAGGCATTGATTTTCTCACTGGCGGTGATTTTCAACAGAAGGAGCAATAACGTTCACAATAAAGTAAAAACTCCAGTTTATAAAGCTTTCATTATACCTTACAAAATGCAGTTTTGCCACAAATGCACGACATCAGTAGTTACCCATTGCCGAGATTTCTCTTATTTAGCTGAAAGCGTTATAAGACTTTCTCAGCCAATAATAGAGACCACACAGTAACTGTTGTAGCTACCTCGGATAAGTATGAGAATTACCCTCAATTATTATAACTTGCTATTCACATTCACTTTGAAATTTTGCTTTTGATCAAAACATTGTTAAGCACACTTTCCACAATACCTGGGAGCATTTACAAATAATCATATTGCTTCTATTTTCACTCTAGTTCCTACTTATTAATTTATCATTTGAATTTTTATTAATACGCCTAAAAGGTGGCAGTACATAATAAGCTTGAAACTGCAAACACTAATGTACATGCTTAACTTGAAGTCAATGGGACTATTCATGGAATGAAAGTCAAGCCATATGCATAAGTGTTTGCAGAATCTGGGCCTAAGACTGCATGCTGTTTGGGGAGGGAACCATCTTTTGTGTGTGTGTGTGTGTATGGCATCTAGCACAATAAGCTTGTGATCCCGGACTGTGGTCTGCTTACCACAAGGCAAATGAATACATGGGAAAAAGAGCAAAAGGTTTTCTGTTTAGGCGACAACATCATGTGACCTTGCCGCCGCAAAATACTAGCCTGATCGTTAATGATCAGCGATGAGTATCAAATTATTTTAGCAATATGGAGATGTGTTTATCCAGCGCCTAATGTGCTGGGGTACTGATCCATGGCTAGGGCTCTTAGGCACTATAATAATGCAAACAATTAATAGTAAATAAATATAATAAACCAGTGTGGCAGCATTAAGGATGCAATATATACAGTAGCTCATGTAATATATTCTATAGGTGACATTCACATACCCCTATAAATGCAGGGTGAATTAAGGCAGGAGTCACAGATCTGCAGATGTGGGCTCCCAGTTGGAAGGGGACAGAGGGAATTTTAAAAAAACAAACAAACAAACAAACAAACAAACAAAAAAACCCAAATATGAAATGTTGTTTTTTGCTTTATTCAAAGTAGGTTACGTGTAGCACATAACATGGCAAAAGCAAACCTACTTCTTTCTAATCTTTGAAAAATTTTGTATTTCTCTAAAATCATGTACTAAATAATAAAAATAAATTAATTAATGGAGATATCCTATCTCCTAGAACTGGAAGGGACCTTGAAAGGTCATTGAGTCCAGCCCCCTACCTTCACTAGCAGGACCAAGTACTGATTTTGCCCCAGATCACTAAGTGGCCTCCTCAAGGAGTAAACTCACAACCCTGGGTTTAGCAGGCCAATGCTCAAACCACTGAGCTATCCCTCCCCCCTTAAAATAAATAAAATACCTTTTGAAGAAAAGAGCACAAGAAACCCTGATGCTTTAGTTACTATATCAATAACTTGCCTTTATAAATGGTGACTACATAAATAATATCACAATGTGTCTTCAACCTTAACTCTCCCCCCAACATCCATCACTGACCAATTGTAACAATCCAATATTTTAACCTGTATTAATCTTAAATTTGAGAAGTTCAATGATCTTTTCAATCATTTAACAGCAAATGCTGGGTTAATAACTTCTTCCTATTGAATGTATTCATAATTTAGACTTTTGGAAACAACCAATCCCTGACCGTTTTTTATAAGATTTAGATTGCATGTGTGAGACAATGTTGATTTTAGAAAGCGAGGAAGTCAAAAGAGAAGCCTGTAAAAGTGTGTTAGTACTTATTAGGCAAATATAATCTCAGTTTATTATACTTCCTCCTGTGATAATCAGGGAGGTTATAAATCCCCTTTAACTGTAAAAAAAGTCATTAAATTGTCATCTCGATATAAAGTCCCACTCTGAAGTATGTCTCTTGATTGCCATCTTCACCAAATGGAAGCTGTGTTATGAGTTCTCAAACTCAGATTAGAGACTTAATTCCGGATTGTTTTATTGATGTGAAGGCTTCTTTTCCAAATGTCTCAATTGTATCTTAAATATTAGATTATTGCCAGGTGGTTACTTTGGTGCTTAAAGATAAAACTGGACATGCCATGACAATTTCAGGTTTCATCCATTAATTTAGAGTAAAATGCTCCATTGTAGGAGCCACATTTGGGCGACGTATCATAATCACGTTATTTGTCGTGAAACCGAAAACATCAATAGCATTATGCAGTGGAGAAAGGATAATGCTATAAACGTTCTAATTCTCATTTATTTTAAATTGAGAAACACCAAATGCACATGTAGATCAAATATTTTAAGATGTATAATCACCATTTTGATAACTTACAATTTACTCCGGAGATAGCTGCAATTTACTTACCCTGGTTAGATTTTCTTTCATAAGAATAACTAGATTAATTTTGAAGTACATTTTTTCCAATCTATTATTCAGCAGAATAGCCTGGTTTCTTATATTTTTGGGAGTCAATGGAACTATCATTCATGCTGCAGTTTTCATTCCTCATAAAATGGATGACTTTACCCACTTAGTTTAAGCAATAAGCTACTCCAACCAGTAGGTTTAGTTCTGCGGGATTTACTGCATTCTGAAGTGTATGTGAAGCAGAAAGCCGAAGGCCAAATTACCTCAGCCACCCAAGGTGTGTGCACATAAGACCCCTAGGAATCCAAAGCTCACTGACGTTAATGGGAATCCTTCCACTGACTTGGTTGAATTATGGATCACATCCTAACTGTAGAAACTATCTCATGACCGAAATGCAATGGGAATTATAAAACAACATTGAGGAAAATCTGTTGAAGTTATTTGATTTATTATGGATTACTCAAAGGAGCATGACGTTACAGACAGACAGTCACAAAGCTCTTCTTTGTTTCTTGAGTTCTACAGCCATTGGCAATACAAACAATAAAGGACCCATTTTCACATCAGCTGCATCGTGAATGCAATACCCAGCAAGTCCAACTGGATATACACACATGTCTGAAGACAGCATACTGCTGTAAATGTTTTTTTAACATAAAAGATAAAGTTAACTTGCTATCATGAAAAGCAAAAGGCAAAAACAATGACACATGCAGTATATGGGAAATATATGCTATATAAAGTAACAAACAAGGCTGTCCTGTTTTTATCACCACAGTAAAGTTAAAAAAAAATCTACAAATTTGGTACAGAATAAGAAAATTAACAAGAGTCCAATACCATAAAGTTCAATGTAAAAAGCACAATAACTCATCTGGGGTGGAAGAAGTTTTCCCCCCTGCCTCAAATAGTGTTGAAAGACAATACAAGGTATGTAAAGCCCCAAAACTGTACCACTATTTTTACCTGCACATGTGTAATGTCTTATAGACAGAGTTGCTGGGTTCACTCTGGGGGAATAGACTCCAAATTGCACAGTACAGCTGAGGCACTGGGACACTGGTGAAGTAAAAACTGCCTATGCTGGTGTGGTGGCTGAAGATGACCACTTCTGGTATGGACCCAGGGAATGTTATTTTAATTGGCCTATGTTCTGTATCACACCTAAATTTCCTGTAGTGATAAATGGAAGGATTTTTATGGGTTGTAGTAGTTTTTATAGTGGAATTAAACTAAAAGCAAAGTTAAAATTACTGAAGGATGCTTTGATGTGGGATTATACCCTGATGGATTCTACCAGAAGAGGTGAGCTCGCACCTGCTGCTTCATACTTTGAGCCTAATATTAATAATGGTTCAACTGTTCAACTAGTGTGGTCTTAGGTATGTGTTACTAGTTGGTAAACTTGAGAAAGAGCACAAAGTTTGGAATAGGATACAAATGAAATGAACACTAATATCAAAAATAAGAACACAAAAGGAATGGCAATGTAGACCTAGCTTGCCATAAGTAACTTGTCTCATTTCTTAGTAGGCATGACTGGGAAGGTGAATGGGAGGTTAATTTGTAAACAGGGGCTTAACAAGCAGTATATGCTGGTGTTAGGATGCTTGTGCTAGCGATGATAAGCAGGAACACTCTGATGCTAGGGGGCAACGGACAAGATAAACCTGGAATGTAAAGACCAGGTTCTACATGAATGTGGACAGAGCATGCTGTACAGGAATTGGTTCCTGAAAAGTAACCAAGCCAATCATGAAGCATATGATGCAATGTATGGCTAAGAATGCATGTGTTATTAGTGTTAGTAAAAATATGTATAGGGTAAAGTCTTGTGCAACTTCGGATGTGTGGTACACACTATTACCCACTCCCTATGCTTGAGTCTGACCAACTCAGTGTAGCTTTACTGTATTCCAAATAAAGGAACCTGAGTGGCAAGACTGGAGTTGAACTGAGTTCTTGGGGAAATGAATGGACGAGGTCTCGGGAGAACCCCAATACATGTATCCTTTAAAACGTGTCACCTAGAGTACTGCTAGGGGAGATTCTTGCATATTCATTGAATTGAGAAATATCAGTGCATTCAATCACTAAGGTAGTATGGTCATTTGTTCCAAATGCCTACCTACTCCTGCAAGAATCATCCCTGATTTTGACACAATGAAAGCGGAATGAAAAAGATCCTTCAGAAGACCTAAAACATGGAGGGCGTCAACAGACACCTCTCCCACAGGTATCCTACCCTATAATGCACCAGATTTGGCTGAGGACAGAACACCATGGAGAAGAATAACACATTTGTGGCCCATATGCTGTCCAAGTGAAAGCATGAGAACTAACCTTCAGCCACCATAGAAATGGATGTTCACTGTATGGACTGCCCAATAGCTATTATTAATCAAGTATGTTTTTAAAAGAGATCTTTAAAATTCAGTTTAACACCCCCACAAGCAATCCCAATACTATTAATTTCAATGCGGGTTGTAAGTGCTCAGGCGCCCTGAAAACCAGCCCATTTACTTAGGTGCCCAACTTTCCAAGTCTAAAAAGGGCAGGAAAGTAAAATGTCTATGACCAATCCTTTATTACTACCACTCTATATATGTTATTAAAGCTTGGATTATTTAAAATTTACACAGTTGCTTGGAGCAATTATAACTCTCCTAAATCATAGTACAGAGGCTGTAAAATAAAATAAAGTAGTCGATTAATAAGATCCTTTTACCAAGGTAACAATAAAATGCAGTGTAAATATATTTAAGAGAAGGTTTTAAAGTTCTGCCTAAATTAAACCATTTAGACCATTTCTTCAGAGTTCTACAATGGCTCTATGAGGCTGAGATGGGGGTGGGGGGAGACATTCTCTGCCTACGTAGCAAAGAGGTAAGCCTAATTGCTTAGGATTGCTGGGAGAAGGGCACTTAGCTGTAGCAGTCACTACATCTGTTGCACAACTGTAGCCAGCACTCACCTGGTGCTTCTCTGCAGTGGTGGTCCTGTGTGCTGGCGTGGGGTGTACAGAAGACAGGGACCATGTGTGGGCTCTCACTCAATGCCTACAGGCACCCTCGAGAGCCCGGAGCACTCTGATCACTGTTGCCCCGCACTCTGAATCAAATTACACCTGCCTCCTGCAGGGGATGGGGTTCCTGCCCCCACTGTAGCACATTTACTTGGGGAGACCACAGTTTAACCATTAGGCCCCATTCCTGCAATGAGCTCTGTGTGGGTGTGCCCCTGCACCCATGGAAGCCCCATTTGTGACACTGGGGCTGCATGCCAGGGCAGAAGTCCACTCACATAGTATTGCTTGCAGGATGGAGCCCTTAGTATTTAAGGGTTAACTATGCCAACTGTAGTAACAGAGTAATAACGAGCCCAAGACGTGGAATTGTTATTAAATTTAGTCTGGGGAACTTGGGGGGGGGGAGAGATGTTTTCTTAGAGGGGTTTTGCAACTCTGTTCCTGCCAATTACTTTGGAAGTCACCAGATGCAAGGACTGGATGACAGGATGGATCATTCGATAAATTGCCCTGTTCTGTTCCTTCCTGTGAAGCATCTGGTGCCAGCCATTGTCAGAAGACAGGATACTGGGGTAGATGGACCGTTACTCTGGCCCAGAATGGTCGTTCTTATGTTCTTACGTGAAGGACATAATATTTTTGTAGCAGTCAGAGAAATGAGAAGTGTTTTCTACCAATAATGGGAAAATTGCAAACCCTACCTGGAGAAACAAGTAATTTTTCCTTTTTGTCAAGTAGATGTCATTACAATCAGTGGTAGATATGGGGGGAAGGGGCTTGTTTTGTTTGTTCTCTCCAATAATTGCAACAGGGGTCCTGGTGCAAGAGATTTCAGGACACAAATCAAATCCCACAAGCATAAAAAATGGCAGCACAGAATCTTATCAGGACATGTACTTAACAATGGCTATAAACACCAGAGAGTCTCTTCCTAACAAAGTGAAGATTAAACAAGTCTACATTATCAATCTGTCAAGAGGGACTTACTATGTCAGAATGAAGCCTTGCAGGGTCACAGCATGAGACAGCGATAATGTGCATAGACATCACAGACATTATTATTCCAAAAAAGCAACTGGATAATTGCTTCATCTCATGTCCAACACGCAGTGATCAAGAACTTTTGGAGTAATTACACCCAGAAGCACAAGTCACTTCATATTGCTCTTATGCCTAGGACTATCAGAGAAGGACGGCCTTGTGGTTAAAGGCACGGGACTGGGGCTCAGGAGAGCGGCATTCAATTTCCTGCTCTTCCACTGTCTATTTCCCTCTTTACTTCATTTCTGTAAAATGGGAACAAAAATACTTTCTCTCATCCTATTTGTCTCTTATATTTCAACTCTATGCTCCTCAGGTTAGGGACTACCTCACACTATGTGTTTGCATAGTGCCTAGAAAAACAGGGTCTCCAACCTTGGTTAGGTGTCTATGTGCTACTATGATACAAATTAGAAATAATAGAAATAACACCTAGGTCTAAAAATCTATACACTTGCAGTCACTGTAACATGATTTGTTGATTTATGGATATGGAGCTATTTTCAAATAGCAGCTCCTTTTCCAGCTTGCAAAACCCCATTTCATAGTGGCAGAGAAAAAGATAACTTTTAATAAAAAAAACTCTGTCACTGCAGTTCAGCTAAACTCTAGCTTTTACTACGAACCATACATTTTCAAACTCTCCCAATTTAAACATCATCTGGATAACAAATCATACACTATTTTATTAGTATATTATATTTCTAAACCTTTCAAAATATGAGAACCACATTTTTAAACCACCGATTTTAAAAAGGGGATAGTTTTCAGATTTAAAATGAACAGATAGGAAATTGTAGGGAAATATTTTCTTCTGGCAGCTCATACATTCCATATGTTGAGAGAGTAGCTTAAAAACGGTGCTACCTCAAGACTCATTAGCTGGTGACCTCACCATCAAACAGACAGATAGAAGAGAAAATGAGGAGAGGAATCTTTTAAATATTTCATTAACTCTGCTATTAAATTATTATATGAATGTGCCTCAGGAAGGATTTGGCTGTGGTTTTTTTAGACTGTTGTTTTAAGAAAATGATAACAAATCAATTTTAACATTTACAACATGCTGTTTCAGTTTCAATAACTCATTTTCTTTCTTAAGTGAGTACTATCAGAAATAAGTAACTGTTCCCACTTCATTAAAACTTTCTCTAAGAGTTTGAACAAAAGCTCTCAAAAAGTTATGTTTCTGTCTGAGTATCCTTAAGAATTACTGCTTTGGTTTCCATCTTTTAGTCAACAGAAATCTTCCCACAATGTCACATGAGGTGTAATGTCATCCGGAACTTAGAGAAATTTTCTTTTGTCCACACTGGAGCATGCACACATCATGCCCCATTGTTTCTTTCAAAATAGTCCTGTTTTCCTCCCAATTCTCACAAATTCTTAACTATTCTTCTGTATTTCTTGGCAGTTGGAAAAGAAAGAGTAAGTCTTTTCTCCTTAATAATTAATTGAATCATTTTTATTTTTCCTCAAATAGATATCTACAACATGAAGAGGTCCAAGGCAGTACACACATCCTCATTAAAACCATCCAGCATAGTTAATTGTAATCTCTGTTCTCTGACTACAATGTTACACTAAGAACTTTTTTTCTTTGACTACCTAGTACTTAAAGGGAAAAACAGCAGCCTGTTTTAATTTCCTGTCATAAAAATAATTAGAGACAAAACAGCTCCCCAATGTCATTAAGAATAATAATAAACCTAATGAAACATGCCATATCCTTTTCGTGGAAAGGTAGATGTTAATCAACATAGTTTCTAATAAAGGTAGGGTAAAATTTTCCAAGGGCCTCAACACCAGATTTACAAAGGTATTTATGGACCTAAAGATGCAGATACATACCCCGTGAGAATTTCAAAGGCACCTAGGCACCTAATTTCCTTTGAAATCAATAAGAGTTAGACCCCTAGATGCTTCTGAAAATCCCACTAGGTGCCAATTAGCATCTTTACACATTTAAATACCTTCGAAAACCTGGCTCTAAGTGACTTAGGACCTAACTCCTATTTTCAAAAGTGACTTTGGCATTCAGGGGCCTAAGTCACATTCAGAGTCAATGGGAATTAGGCATCTAAGTCAATTAGGAAGTTTTGACAATGTTATCTCTAATGTCTGCTTTGGGAAATATTTGATTAAAATAAATTATTAAATATGATTGATAGATGAAATACACAATTATTTATGAATGAAAAAAGATATTGTATTGTTAAAGTTCTGTGAATGTGTCCAGTCAAGGAACTTGACTTGAGCATCTGAGCTGTGTATATTTAAACTAAACTAGTCCAGTGTTGCCAACTGTCGTGAGTTTATCAAACACATGTCAGAGATGGTCTAGAGATAATACTTAGTCCTGCCATGAGTACAGGGGACTGGACTAGATGACCTCTCAAGGTCCCTTCCAGTCCTATGATTCTATGAATCTTATAATATTTGGTGCTTTTCTTACTGTTCCTGTAGTCATGTGACTATACAAGAATTTCAGATTTATTTATTTTAACAAAAAGTACTTTTCTAGCCCTCATGATTGTGGAGAAAAGCTTGAAAATGTGAACTCCTGAAAGCTCAAAACCCAGAAGGCAAATAGTCCCTCTCCCCCAAATTTAACATCATTTATTTTAAATCCTCCGATTTTTAAGCCAATCTTGTGATTTTTGGGGGCCGGACTGATGATTTTTAGAATGCCTGGAGTTGGCAATACGGTATTCTGTAAAACATCTAGAACTTGGACTTAACTCAGATGTAAAGTTTCATATGCACAGAAGAAAGGAGAGTATGGTTATTATTTTTCAGTGTTCAACTTTGCTTTTAAAAAGTAATTAATTTACAGTGACACGTTACATCTTTCATACTGTAAGATGTCACAAAGTGCAAGTTGCAATGAAAATGAAGTGTTCATTCAGAGCTAGCTATCTAATTAAGCATGAGTATAAATTGCTATATATGCAACAGGGAAAATTAAATTGCACAAAGTTAAAATCAATGCATAAACTGCTATGGTTGAACCCTAATCCCACTGAAATTTGTTGACGTCAGTAAGACCGAGATTTAAGCACCTATTCAGCTATGATAGGGTGGATGAACAAATCACTGTTCCTCACAAGTAAGCAATTAAAACCCAGCACCAGGCAGCCAATATCCTTACAGCTGCAACTAACAGTAACATTTGATAACATTCTCTGAAGGAACTCCATACACTTGATCATTCCGTCAATCACACATGCACAAATCACTGAAACCAGCATGATATTTTGATTTATGTCGAACAACAACAAAAACACATTTGGAAAACAAGCCCCTTTTGCGTTTGGATCTAACCTGGAATCAAAATGGTTGCAGTGGATTGATCTCTGGAGCTCCAGTTGGATTCTATTATTAATCGTTCATTAACTAACTGGTAACATTTATAGAGATTCTAGAAGAGATGCACAAATGTAAATTGGGACTCACCAGCTGAGGATCCTGTTTTTTGGCTCTATCACAGACTTCATGTGTAGCGTGAAGGGGTGACATTTTTAGATCAAATCTTTATTCCGCTAAAAATGCAGATTCAGCAACAGAAACATTTGATGACTTTGTCTCAATTTTGCCAAATTGTTTTGGTTGGGAAAAAAAACGTTAAAAAATAAAAATTGAGAAAAAGTTTCATTTTAGCATTTCTGAAATGAAACATACTGATTATTCACTATGACTTTTCCTTTTGAAATTTCCTTTAATTGATTTGAAAATATTTAAAATATTAAATGCTTGAAATCAAAATGAAATGTTTTGGTTGTTATTCAACCTGAACTATTTTTGTTGTTTAATTTTCAGAATTGCAATCAAACTGAAAAATCTGCATTTGGTCAGCTCTGTGTGTGTGTGTGTGATTTTGGAAAACTTATTTCTAACTCTCAGTTGATCATATTTCCCCTCTGTAACATGGAGGTAATAATACTAACTGTACCTCATGGGGATGTTATAAAGTTAGTAGATTAATATTTGTAAAGGATTTCGAGATCCATGGAATGAAGGTAATAAGTGTAAAGTCTGATTATTGATAAAATCCCAAGTCCCTCCTCAGTACTTATTTAGGCAAGATTCCCACTAGCTGCAGCTTTTACCAAATAAGGCCTTCAGGATGGGCTGATAATGGTTATCAATGGAGCTATAGTATCATAGTTATCAAATGCTGGCTAAGAGGAATAATTATGTCCAAAGTAAAACACGATGTAGTCATAAAGAGTCAATGCAGTATTTATTTACTATTTGTTCACAGTCATTTTAATGAAAAAAATAAAGGAAGTAACTTGTGACTTAACTTTGGCTGTTTCGGACATAGGAGAGGATTTTTGTTCCATATGATTGAGGAAGACAAATGTTATTGTTTTTAATACCAATATAAGAAAATATATATAGCAGGAAAGTTAGATATATGGTCAAGTACATTCTTTCTCTCTCTCTCTCTAGGTATACATGAAAAATGTAACAGACATTTCCATGAAATTATTTTCAATATAACTATTTTACTGCAGCTAACAACATGTTTATTAAAGGTTCAATGAGCTAAGACAAACTAATCTTGAACTACTGTTGACAAATGATTTCTCAGGGACTACTGCTCATTTAATAAAATGAACTTGCACTGCCCACATTTCTCTTCACAATCACACCATAAAATATTTTCATGGCATCTTTCTTGCAATGCATCACAAGGCACATTACATTATAGGACTAATCAGCAGCTAAAACACCACTGGAGCTTAGAACATAAAATTCAATATCTCATACAATTTAAATAAAAAAGATAAGTTTTCACCATAGATTTAAACAAACTAAGAGAAACATGCCCTCCCTGCACGTGAGGGCGAGAGAGAGAGATCCGGAGATGTGGAGTGTAGTAGTTCAAAACTATTGTTTGATAAAGCTTGCAGGTGAACCTTAAACTAGAGCAAAGTTTACCAGAGGAGATCTAAAAGAATGGTCTACAACACAGGGAATGAAAATGTCAGACACTAAGGCCACAAAACACCTTTCATATTCTAAGAAAGAACAGCAGTTTTTCAATGTACATTCTCATCTGACCAAAAGCCAATTAATCACTTTCAAAATCACCTAATGTTTGATCCCATAATCTCCATTTTAGAAGGAAACAAGCAGCTGCATCTAACATCACAGAAGTTCTCATATCCTGTTAGTGGACTTGCTATTGGGAGAGCAAAGTTTTTGGTGGGAAAACTAATTTGATGAGAAACCAAATGAATCACTATTCACTATATTTTGTAAATCACAACAGCATCTGACATTATAATTTTGAAAGGTTCCTCAAGAGACAGAGCAGAACCAAAGTTATCCATCACAACCATCGCCACCTTCATTAGTACTATAGTCAGAATATTGTAATTGCCATCCTGGGCATCAGTAGACAGTGAAAAAGAAGACAAGATGACGATTAAGATCAAGGAATAACATTTCGGTTTTATTACAAAGATATGTGAAAATATTCAGTGAGAAGTAATATAGGACACCCAGTTAGACATAATGATGGCACCAAGATTTACAGCCACTATCAAGGCTGGCTCTGGCTTTTTTGCCGCCCCAGGCAAAAAAGCCTCCGGCCGCCCCTACCCCCCCCAGCGCGACAGGGGCAGGCGTGGGGGGGAGGGCGGCCGGAGCCCCGCGGGGAGGGCGGAGTGCCTGGCCGGGTTGGGGCTCCGCTCTCCCCGGCGGCCAGAGCGCTGGGGGGAGGGCGGCGAGCCCCGGCTGGGGCTCCGCTCTCCCCGGCGGCCGGAGCCGGAGCACCGCACTGCGCCACTCCCCTCCAGGTGCCGCCCCAAGCACAAGCTTGGTGGGCTGGTGCCTGGAGCCGGCCCTGGCCACTATATTAAACACACACATCTGAGTGTTGCCCCTTTCACAGTGATCATCCAGATTGTAATGGCTAAGGCCTCAATCTCGCAAATGTCGGTCCCACATGCTGTCCCAATGTGAGTGTGAAGTAGGGATTTGTACTTGTGGAACCCCTTCCATAGGCTGGGTAGAAAATATTAGTTAAGAAGATAACCTAAATACATGCCACTCAATAGTCTGTTTGGGTTGTGGGGTAGGGACCGGGTGTTGAGAGGAGTGGAGAATATGTTCAGGCCTTTAGTTCCTGCTGAAACCTACTGAGCTAACTCCCCATTTTTGTCCCATGACTGCAGAGGTGCTAACTGGCCACTTCATCCTGAATGGTTTCTTATAGTATTTGTTAACTACTTATGCTAAATAGATTGTTCCATCTTGTATTTAGCAGTGACACTCTGAGGCCTTGGCTACACTTGCAAGTTACAGCGCTGTAAAGCTGCCCCCAGCGCTGTAACTCACTCCCCGTCCACACTGGCAAGGCATTTGCAGCGCTGCATGTACTCCACCTCTCCGAGAGGAATAGCAAGTGCAGCGCTGCAGCGGCACCAGTGTGGCCGCCCAATGCGCTGTGAATGGCCTCCAGAATTATTCGGCAGTATCCCACAACGCCTGTTCTAGCCACTCTGGTCATCAGTTCAAACTCTACTGCCCTGGCCTCAGGTAACCAACCATGTCACCGACCATTTACATTCCCCGGGAATTTTAAAAATCCCCTTCCTGTTTGCTCAGCCCGATGTGGCGTGGAGTGCTATCAGCGAATCTTTCCAGGTGACCATGCCTCCACGCGCCAAGCGAGCCCCAGCATGGAGCAATGGCGAGTTGCTGGACTTCATCAGTGTTTGGGGGGAGGAAGCTGTCCAGTCCCAGCTGCGCTCCAGCCGTAGGAATTACGATATCTTCGGGAAGGTATCAAAGGACATTATGGAAAGGGGCCATGACCAGGACGCTCTGCAGTGCAGGATTAAAGTCAAGGAGCTGCGGAGTGCCTACCGCAAAGCCTGCGACGCAAACGGCCGCTTGGGTGCTCCCCCCGCGACCTGCAGATTCTACAAGGAGCTGGATGCGATACTTGGGATTAATCCCACCTCCACTCCGAGCCCCACCATGGACACTTCAGAGCCAGTGTGGGGGGGGAGGGGGAGGAAGGGGAGGAGGAGGAGGAAAACGGGAGTGATGGTGGTGGGCCTGATGGAGACACCCCGGAATCCCTGGAGCCATGCAGCCAGGAGCTCTTCTCGAGCCAGGAGGAAGGTAGCCAGTCGCAGCGGCCGGTACTTGGTGGAGGACAAACAGATGAGCAGGTTCCCGGTAAGCGTTTTTTTTTTTTTTCGGGAAGGAATTTTTTCGGTGCGGGCTCTTTGGGAGAGGAGGGTTAGGCATGCATGCCTAGATGCGGAATAGTGCATTGATGTGGTTTATCACATAGCGGTAATCGGCCTCAGTAATCTCCTCAAATGTCTCATCCAGAACGTGTGCAATGCGCTTGCGCAGGTTTATAGGGAGAGCCACCGTGGTCCTTGTCCCAGCCAGGCTAACGTGTCCGCGCCACTGTGCCGCGAGGGGCGGGGGGGGGGGACCATTGCTGCACGCAGGCAAGCTGCATATGGGCCAGGGCAGAAGCCACATTGCAGTAGAAGACCCTCCCTTGCTTCCCAGGTCACCCTCAGCAGCGACATATCGTTCAGGATGAACTCCTGTGGAAAATGTTGGGACAGTGTTCAGTGTAGGTGCCCCCTGAAGCTGTTGGCTCTCCCCAAGGCACAGAAACCCAGAGGACAGTGCAGCCATGAAACAATCAGTCCCCATTACTCACCATTTTGAGGCTCCTGTGGGATATGTGTGCTCTGTTTTGGACAGGAAAATTATGCTATTGTGTAGACCCTGTGTGTTTTCTACTCCTTAAGTGCGGGGGGAATCATTACTCTGTCTGGTATAAACAATGCTGCCTCTGTTAAATGTTGCATTTTGCCTATACAGCTGCATCAACCTTGAGACCTCCACCGTCCCTCTTATCAAAATGCGAAAAAGCAAAGAAGACATGCTGCAAGAAGTGATGCGGCAATCTATTAAAGAGAATGAGAAGGCACAGGACTGGAGGGAGAGAGCAAGCAGGATCCGCCAGGAAAATGGAGGCACCAGCGGCAAAGCAACGCGCATCGGCAGCAAAGCACTGATAGGCTCATCAGCATCCTGGAGCGCCAAGCAGATGCTATCCAGGAGCTGGTAGCCATGCAGAAAGAGGAGCAGGACCGAAAACGCAAACGCCACAACCTCCCCAGCCCTTGTCCCAAAACTCTTTCCGTTGTGCCCCACTGTCACCTCCAACCCACTTTCCCCAACTTCCGTGTTCTTCACGCCGCCCACTGCCTCCAACACCAGTATCTTCACCACCCAACCCTGAAGACCACGACCCTTATCCACTCAGCCCCCATCACCATGCAGTATAGCTGCCCTGAAGTGCAGCACTCACTGCACAGCACACCAGACAGGACATACGCGAATCTGTGATTGTACTGTTCCCCACTCCACCCCCTTGTTTCTTTTCAATAAATAATTTTGTTTTCTTTTCAATAAATGGATTCTTTGGCTTTGAAAACATTCTTTATTATTGCATAAAGTAAGACTCTTTAGCCCAGGAAATAAACAGGTACTGCAAGTCTGCTTGTCTGCTAGCAGACACTGATTCCTAAAGATTGGAACTACTGCACTTCACTCCCGTGCAGGGCACCAGATATCACTGTTGGTTTTCAGCCTCAAATTGCTCCCTCAAGGCATCCCTAATCCTTGCAGCCCCGCGCTGGGCCCCTGTAATAGCCCTGCTCTCTGGCTGTGCAAATTCAGCCTCCAGGTGTTGAACCTTGGAGGTCCATGCCTGAGTGAAGCTTTCACCCCTCCCTTCACAAATATTATGGAGGGCACAGCACGCGGATATAACCGCGGGGATGCTGCTTTCGGCCAAGTCCAGCTTCCCATACAGAGATTGCCAGAGGGCCTTTAAACAGCCAAAGGCACACTCCACAGTCATTCGGCACCAGCTCAGCCTGTAGTTGAACCGTTCCTTGCTGCTGCCAAGGCTCCCTGTGTAGGGTTTCATGAGCCACGGCATTAACGGGATCTCCAAGGATCACAATGGGCATTTCAACTTCCCCTACCGTGATCTTCTGCTCTGGGAAAAAAGTCCCGGCCTGCATCTTCCTGAACAGCCAAGTGTTCCGAAAGATGCGTGCGTCATGCACCTTTCTGGGCCAGCCAGTGTTAATGTCAATGAAACGCCCACGGTGATCCACAAGCGCCTGGAGAACCATAGAGAAATACCCCTTCCGATTAACGTACTCGAATCCTAGGTGGGGTGGTGCCAGAATAGGAATGTGCGTCCCATCTATCACCCCTCCACAGTTAGGGAACCCCATTTGTGCAAAGCCATCCACTATTTCCTGCACGTTACCCAGAGTCACGGTTCTTCTGAGTAGGATGCGATTAATGGCCTTGCAAACTTGCATCAACACGATTCCAACGGTCGACTTTCCCACTCCAAACTGGTTTGCGACCGACCGGTAGCTGTCTGGAGTTGCCAGCTTCCAGATTGCAATAGCCACTCACTTCTCCACTAACAGGGCAGCTCTCAATCTCGTGTCCTTGTGCCGCAGGGTGGGGGCGAGCTCCTCACACAGTCCCATGAAATTGGCTTTTCTCAACCGAAAGTTCTGCAGCCACTGCTCGTCATCCCACACTTCCATGACAATGTGATCCCACCACTCGGTGCTTGTTTCCCAAACCCAAAAGCGGCATTCCACAGTGCTGAGCATGTCCGTGAATGCCACAAGCAATTTCGTGTCGTACACGTTACGCGTCTCGATAGCATCATCGGAATCCTCACCC
Source organism: Chrysemys picta bellii (assembly GCF_011386835.1). Taxonomy (NCBI): domain Eukaryota; kingdom Metazoa; phylum Chordata; order Testudines; family Emydidae; genus Chrysemys; species Chrysemys picta. The sequence goes on from NC_088793.1 coordinate 196,146,579, forward strand.
TCACTCTCACTGTCACTTTGGATCTTAAGGAATAGTTGGCTAGCCAAACGTGACGTGCTGGCGAGACTCGTCAGCATACGCCTCAGCAGTTCAGACTCCATTTCCCACAGACAGATCGTGCTGCACAGAAACCGTTGAAAGAGGGTGCCAAAGGTGGACGGAAACAAAGAGATTTCTGAGATGCGAAGCGATGCATCACGGGGCTTTTGACAGGACCCAGAATCCCCCGCACCCACGCCCCCTTCCCACAACCCACGGCGCCAGAATGGGAAAAGGTGCTCTGTGGGATAGCTGCCCATAATGCACCGCTCCCAATAGCGCTGCAATTGCCACAAATGTGGCCACGATAGTGCGCTGGACAGCTGTCAGTGTGGACAGACTGCAGCGCTCTCCGTACTCAGCTGCACAAAGTCAGGTTTAACTCACAGTGCTGTACATCTGCAAGTGTAGCCAAGGCCTGAGTATTTTTACCAGACCTGAAGAAGAGCTCTGTGTAGCTCAAAAGCTTGTCTCTTTCATCAGTAGAAGTTGGTCCAATAAAAGATATTACCTGACCTGCCTTGTGTCTCTGAACTATATGAAATGTTGAGACACACAATGGAAACAGACATACTATTGCTTACAAAAATAAAACTAAAAGCAGCTGGTCTCTGGTAGTAGTTAATTCATTACTGACCCGTCACTTAGCTAATATCACAAGGTTCCTGGTGAGATATGTATTTATTTATAAGCATTATCATAGAGCTTATTACCATAATATATGAACACTCTAGATGTTACACAAAACTGGCCTTAAAAAAGATTTCACATAAAGCATTGCCTGGAAACATTTTAACCTTCAAATTCTCATCAGAAGACTTTCCCCAACCAATAATCAAATGTATACAACATCTCTTTTGTAGCTAATGAGGGCAGAAGGATCTCCTATCCCAGGAGTGCTTCTGGAACCTGTAATTAGGAACATAAATCTCTTGAGGTCTAAAAATAATTCTGTATGTTACAGTAGGATTTGCATGTTAACAATAAGCATATTTCCAGCTGTCTGCTTTGACAGCAAAAAGATAGCCTAACATCCCTATAATTATATTCTTCTAAATCCAACTTTCATATTACTAGAAACCAGTTAAGTCCCATCTGCAGTCAAACATTTCTCATTGCTGCAGTCACCATAGTACTTGGCTTTCATGAAAATCCAACCTACACACCCCTCTGCCTGCAACACACAGAAGAGAACACACTGTGATGCAGCGATGGAGAAATGTATCTTCTTTTTTTATACAGCAGATGTATAACACTGTATAAAAGTACACGGGAAATTCTATTTGTACATTTAGCTGTAGAACTAGAATACATATAGTTGGTGAGCATTTCATTAGTTCCTTCCTGGCACCCTAAATACAGTATACTGTTGGTGATACCATACACTACACATAAACATCCCACGCCATCATGTTTCATTCTAGTACTAAAATAAGACTCTTGCTTTAATAATGCTGAACCAAATAAATCTCTTTTCAATCTAGACGTCAACTTGGGATTTTCAAAAGTGCTCAGTGTTGGCCAAACTCTGCTCCTACTGCAGGCAATACTAAAACTCCCATTGACTTGAGCAGGAGCAAAGTTAGGCCAAAACTGAGCTCTATTGAAAAATCCAACCTCGAAGTCTAAACAGCCAGGTATTCTGAATTTAATTCCTTACTATTGTTATTATACTGATGACATGATTATGTGTATCGTGGAAGCTTGCACTAGTGTTTGTTTATACAGCACCTGTAACAACGAGGCTCTAGTCCTGAACCAGCCAAGATCAGAGTCACACTGTGCTAGGCACTGTACAAACAAATAGTGACAAGATCCCTCCTTCATGGAGTTTACAATCCAAGTGCATAATCCTAAACCCACTGACAAGAGTCTTTCCATTAACTTCACTGGGCTTTGGATCAGGCCCCAACTGAAGACAAGATGCAACATGTGAGTGTGAAACAACAGGAAGGAAGAGTGGGGGAGGGAAGATGCGGGTGTGACACTGGCAAACCAGGTGCCAGCTCTTGTGCAGGCGCTTAGGTTAAGTGTCACTGAACACTGACAAATGCATAGCTGGAAGCCAGTCTGTCTCCCTTGTGTCAGTATAGTTAAAATAGGTATTGGGCTTATATCGATGTGTATAATGTTTAGATTTTATGAAATGCTTGTAAATTGCTGCATGCATTAATCTCACTTATAGCCGCTGTAGCCCGTGCTATCAGGTACTACTTAAGTGTTTATTCTATAACTGTAAAATGTTGATTCTGAAACTATGTAACTCACCAAACTGGAAAAAACTTCACCTAATGCAAAATGCTTGATTCCTACACATGGTGCTATCTCCTGCCCATCAGGAAGGACTAATAAATCCAAATGGGCCATTGTGGAACAAAATCTTTGTTGATCGCCTCCCCAACAGCCCTGAAAAAGGTCGCCTCCCCCATCCCATCGCAGCTTGAACACTGGGGGAAGGGAATAAAAACGCCTTTTGAGGAGAATTTATGACTCCTATGATGCTTGGATTCTGAGGGACAAGGCTTTCTAAGCACAAGCAAAGAGTCCTCAACTGTTTAGCTTGAGTTAGTCCTAAAAGACATATAAAGATAACTTATCATAGAAGTTTTGTCATCATTTGGAGTTTAAGACTAACTCATGCGTGTGTGTATATGTTACCTGCTTTGCCCTTGTAAATAACTCTTAGTTTACTATAGGATTGGCTACAAGCGTTCTCTTTGGTGTGAGATCTCAGGTGCAAATTGACCTGGGGTAAGTGACTGGTCCTTTGGGACCGGGAGTAACCTAAATATTTTGTGATCTTTGGCTTAAAGTGACCATCTATCACAGACTGACGCTTGCCTGGGTGGCAAGATAAGCAGGAATGCCCAAGGGGACTGTCTGTGACTCCCTGGTGAGACTGTTATAGTGCTTTAGGAGTTCACCCTTGTTTCTGGGTTGGTGAAATCTAAGTATAGCATATACAAGCAGTTTGAGGTTTTGGCCCTGCTTCTTGACAGTCTGCCCTGAGGTTGGCACTCCTCATGGGCCACTCCAGACAGCGTGACTTGGTAACAGTAATCAGGCTGTGTGGTTACCTGGGCTGGTCATGTGTACGTGACAGAGCGCAATCATTTAAAAAGGACTGTTTGTTTACTTTTAAACAGACCTGAGATAGAGCTGTGATCATGACATGGAGAGGTCAGAGGGCACCTGGCTCTGGGGTGAGCTGGAGGCTGTGTGGGAGTCAGAGCGATAGGCTAGCGGCAGCAGCGTGGGAGCTGGCTGCAGAGAGAACACTGGGCAGGTTGGGAGCTGGAACTCAAAGGCTGAGAAGCCAGGCTGGGATCCCCCAGCAAGCAGGCCAGTGGTAGCTGCAACAGGAGGATACTCGGGAACAGCTTGCAAAGGGGAGGACAAAAGGACTGAAGTCTGGCAGGAGGATCTGCCCCACCTTGGTACTTCTGGACTGGCCTTCCCAAAAGGGCTGAATTAGGAACTGTTGGTTCATCTTTTATTCTTAAGTTAGAGCCATTGTGCCTAGGGTAATTGCACTGTTTAGTACTGGCCGTCCTATAACAGCTGTTATTCATCAGACTCTGAGTGCTTATGGGAGCACACAGACAGCTAGAGCCCGAAGGGGCAACAGCATAGACACAGAGCATTTGCCTCCATATTGGTGGTAGACGCCCAGCATGCTGCCAGTCATCTAGGGGACTGGCCTATCACAGCCACTTCCTGTAGTGGGGTCAGTTACGGTATCCTTTGCAACAGTCTAATAATGCCCGTATAACAGTCTGCCTGGCTGGTACATATGCCTTCTCCAGTAGGGAGGTGATAATAGAACAACAAGTGGCTTTATTGCAGGCCCAACAGTGGAATGATGAAAGAGAAAAAGTTCACCAGAACTGAGGTTTGAACACTCACCGATTAAGGTTCTGTTACAGGAGGTCTGTGTTAAATCGGGCTTGACAAAAGTCTCAGAGTTCACTTCTTCCAAAATTTCACTCAGAAATGTAAAACAAAAAGTACAAACCATACATGCAGGGCAAATAAACCACAATCAGGGGGGAGAGGGAGAGTTATGTGCTCCAGATCTGGTCCAAGAAGGACATAGAGACTATAACTTAGAAGTAGCAGTAACCTTATATATGATTGAATGACCTTGCAGGGTCTGACTGTGTTATGCATAGCATTGTATATGGCCTTGAAAGGTCAGGAATGAAATTGCCCTACGTCAAGATCTTTGTATGGCTTTGTCTGATGTCATAATTGTAGGGGAAACAATCTGAGATGGAAATGGACACAGGAGCTGCAGTATCACTTGTAACAGATGCAGCACATCATAGCTAACTCAGACAACTTCCCCTGCAAACAGCCAAAATAGGGCCATGGATAATTACAGGGGAACAAGTAACCATTATAGGGGCCGTGGAGAGCAAGATGAACACCATTAACAAAGAGCTGGATTGCAAGTCTTTGTGATAAAGAGTGATTGACTATCCCTGCTGGGCTGAATGTGATTTGAAAAGATGTGGCTGAATTGATGAGAAATGTACAAGATGCTGAAAGGTGAAATAAGTTTAAACTGAAGAATTGCAAAAATACGTTTCCATTTTCATGGGAAAAATAGATAGCATGAAAGATATCACAGTATAGTCCGATAAAAAGCGAGGTAGGTAGCTCAGGTAGTGCAAAGCGGGAATACTGTATGTCATTAAACCAAGACTGAATTGGATGTGTAATGTCTAACAAATGAAGTTTGGTCATGTGTCACACATAAGCAGTAAGGACCATTATCACATACAGTGAACACACTCCGTGGTTTTACATGACAGAAACATGATGATCAGCTCTTAGCATGTTCACTGACTGGAAGACCCCACATCACTGGATGAACAAACAGAAGAATTTCAGATCTGGACCTTACGGATGAGACATTTTCAGACTTCTTCCCCTACAGAGCCCTCTCTATAATCAGTGTCAGAGTAGGACACAAAACTGAGAGTGTACACTGTATTGTAAATATAGCACGTAGTTTAACACAGAGCTGTGTAGAATGCCAAGGCTATCTTGTCACTGCTCTGTCTCCTTTACCCTGGAAATCAGTGGAGCAGGACACAGTTGCAGTAGGAGTTTTGAGCTTTTTAAATCCATTTCAGTAGCAGCCATCTTAAGTAACTTTTTTAAAATAAAAAAGAAGGAATTTGTTGCTGGTATGCAGCTGTTTGTCTTTTGTTAGCTCAGAGTCTATTTATGTTCCCTGTCTAATAACCAATTTATGGTATTTAACTGTACTAAGTAACTGGTAGTGGAATGTGGTCCTTTACCTCACTTGTGGGCAAAGCTCAACAGCAAAAATACAGCAGAAAACCAGATGTGGCTAAAGACCAAACATCTGGCAAAAAATTCAGTAAGTGCTGACAATACAGTATTGATGGAACCTTACACTACAGTGAGTAGAGAGTGCCAAAAAACCAGCAGATGGCACTAACCTTATTCTCCCTATTAGCAGCTCTGAAATGATGGGTATTATATTAGGAGATTCCAAGTTCAAATGCAGTAAGTCATAAAACATATGAGCAGTGAATAAAGAAGAGGTTCTTTGGTAACATTTATCAATAAGAAAATAAATTTGCTATCTGCATTTCATTATGACTTACACAGCTAACTACCTTTTTTAAAAATCAGGAAGTGTTGGGGCAGCGACACAGAATGAGGAAACATCATTATCTGGAAGTATACATCTAAATGGGAGATGATGGTTGAGAGATATATGCACAGTTAAAATGGTGAGCTGTGGTTATTCACCGAACTGAGCCATCAACATTAGCTCCAAAGTAGTCAACAATGGAAGCTGCTTCCTCACATAGAAAAGACCTTTATCTACTCAGCCTGTCAAATTGATTCAGTCTCACAGTTGGGAATAGACTTTTGTAAACAGTATCAATTTAGGGAAATGAAACTCAAAACAGCATTAACTTTAAATCTTGTATTTAATATATGTAATACAGGAGTTTCCTCAGGCTTCTTAGATTTCATCTCTATCAGGCGTTCAAAATCTCCCTTTAAGCTCCCTTCCAACTTTACCCTGGTTCCAAGGGTTTTAAGTGCATCAAACTCAAAGCAGAAGATGAAGAATGGAGCCTCAATCTAAGATCAATACAGGAGCATTCAGCAGTTGCAGAAAACCATGTCCTCTGCAGAAAATGGTTATTCACTCTTGCAGAACTGCAAAACTTTTGACAGAGAGAAAAATGTCTTTCCCAATATGGACAGACCTTTTGCAATCAAACATAAAATTACTCCGGTATGATAAAGACACAAACTCCAGCTGGAACAGCATACAGTAGAAAGCGTAGGACCAGAATTGTATCCGTTACACTGGAGTAAAATCAAGAGTAACTCAACTGGCATCACTGATGTAAATGAGGTCGGTATCTCACCCATGCAGTCTAAGAAATACAGCATGAGAAAGTCTCCTCAGATCATTCTTTCAAGAAAGGAGAAGTGTTTGAACAAGTGAAAAATTGAGAAAAAAAAGTTGTAAATATATATATATATATATAGAAAATAAATTGTATTTCTTTCATTAAGAATATGAACAATTGAAAAATCATGTATAAGAAGAATTAGAAAAACAAGGCAGAGAGAAATACAAAACAAATGAAGAGTTCAGTGTAATATTAGCCACCTCTCAGCCTGGACTATCAGCCACTAAGCAAGAGGAATCAGCCTTCAAAATATAACGTAGTTATTTTTATTTCTCCATCTTCTCTCAACCATGATCTTCCTCAGGAAGGTTAATTATCCTTGTCTAACACTGAAAGCATATATCAAACCCCTTAACTATGGTGCTGCAACAGTGACAGCATAATACAGAAAATCAAAACAAATCTAAACAAAATTTAGACTTGATCCAACATTTCAGTTTACAGGCACTGTAATAATATTTTAACAATATTGTAGGTAGGATCTAGGCATTATTCTGTTTTAAAAACACCCTGACTTTTGTCCAACCAAGAGATGAAAACCCATAGGCTGGCAAAAATTCTGGCCCCAACAACTTAATTTTTCTGTGCCCTTTAGCTGCATTTGCCAGTAATAAAAATAATCTCGTTTCCAGACTTTAAGCATGACATAATGGATAGAATGGTCTGTCCCTTATAAGAAGTTAGATTTAGCTAACTAACTATCTCATCTATGCAACATTAGGCAAACTATAGAAAAAACAATTTTGTTTTAGCAAAGTTCATAACTCTTCTGGTTTCAGATGCTCCCACGGAGAAATGACTGAAGAAAATTGAACAAAAATGCCTCCTTCTATAGATGTTTGTGGTCGTACCTTATAAGGCAAATTTAACTGCTTTTATAATATGCAGCATATAACAAGAGATTTATATGAAAGCCCTCTTAAGAAAATTCATGCCATACACCCAAAAATCTGCCAGGGGCTATGAAAAAAAAAATTCAAAAATATAGAATGCTTTCAAAAATAAGCTACTTCTGTATAACTCTTAATACAGGAAAACATACTTTGAAAAGGGATTTCTGAGCTTTCCTTAAAAAGACTAGGCAAATTATGATTTTATACTGCTTTCTGCCATGGTTACTTCACAAGAATTCATCACTGTTTGCCTTGGGTGCCTTGGGGAAAAGTAACTGTGATTATGTAGTGCAAAATAAGCAGCATTAGCCTTGAGGTTGGAGGCAACACCTAAAGAATTCTGAATCCTTTCAAGGTTATGAAAATGCACATTGACTTTTTTTTAATAGGATGAGTAAGTTATGCCTAAGGCCAGTAGAAATCGGAGTAGCTTAGCTAAGGAGTCTTAGCGATAGTGTGATTACTCATTTTCTTCTCCTGAAAGACCATTTCTAGTTCCTCTGTATTCCTAAAGTATCCCCTAAACACAAATAATATCTTCACCTTTTAGTCAACCTCTGCTTACGCAAAAGGTAACTTCACGCAAGTGTAAATTATAGCACTGCAGACTATTCAAAAAGAGCATCAGGATTTGGCTAAATTATGGAGAAAATAATCCCAACACTTAATATACTACATTATCTCCTATCACCGTGTATATGTTCTAGTTAGTGCAACCTTTGGGCTTTTAATTCTCCCCCCATTTCCCACTTCATGAATTTAAAACAAAAAACAAAAGAACCCACAAAGCATTTGTAATTGTTAATGTAAAACTTTCAAGATGGGTCTGTTTTTCTGTCTAACAGCCGTGGCAGTGTTTTTTTGTTTTAATAAAAATATGGAAAGCTTATATTGCAACTTATTCTACTTGGTCTTATTATAAGTTGATAAATAACAATACTATAAACAAGTGGCAGAAGTTGGTCAAAATATTATTTGATGATGGGGTTCATGCGTTTGTGATTTATAATTGTACATGTTGATTTATATAAGTGTTTGTGGCAAACATTCATATTGTTATTTGCTCCTCCTCCTCCTTTCAATCTGAGAGTTAGTATATCATCACAATGAATATTTGCACATTGAAAAGCCCTCATCCCTATTGATTACACTGCCAGAAAGGGTAGTTTCAGTGGTAAGAATGTTTATGATGTTATCTTGTGCAATCCTTATACAAACCTAGGGATGCATACATGATGAGAACAATATACATTTGAAAATCGCCAACAGTTGTTTTCAACAACAGCAGGTGCCTAATAATGTGGGTGACTCTGTGCCTGTGTTATATTACAGTAGCACCAAATCAAATACCTAGGAACATCCCACAAGATTATTCTAAGCTAATTCTGTACATAAAATAATATTTATCCTTTTAAAAATGCACTATTTTAAAACTTAAGTTAAACAAGTTCTTGTTTCAGTTAAAATACTACTTTTCCTAGTAAAAAAACCTAGTCATCAACAGAACAAAAATGAAATACTAACGTTTGTAAGGCAATTAATATAGACATTATCCATTGCAACTGAAGGCACCTTTTCAATAAACAAAGAACATGCTTTATTATATGAATTCTGAAAAATTCACAAGCAAATAATGAAACGGAAACATAGAGAATGAAAGGTGTGGCTACTACTACCCACAACTAGGAGTTTACTTGCTTTTTTAATGAGTTTTGAAAAGTGGGCAAGGCTTGCAAATCTCAAAAGCATTTAACCAAATTGCAAAAGAATATGCTATATATTCAAGGTGAGTACCATCAGTACCTATCTCAACCTTTCTAGCTTGGTTGAATCCAAACAGAAAACAGCTTGTCACCATTCTAACCAGGTGCGTATTTTTCAGCTCAAGTTTCCACCAAACTGTTTCTAACAAACTGAATTGTAGGCTACAACTCTCGTAGCAGGGCCTCTAGCTGAAAGCAGATGTTGCCTTTTACCACATTCAAGTCAAACTTCAGTAATGAAACTATAGTGGAATAAGAGCAAAAGCTCCGCTCATTTAATCATCTTTAAGTCACACTTTCTGGTACAAAGTCAAGACGAATCTCACAAACACAGGCCCAGATTCTGTGGTTTGGCTGAGTTGTGCTCACCAAGGACAAGAAAAAGGGTGGAGGAAAAATGAGTTTGTATGTAAAAGCCATTATCCTTGTTTAATTCGTCTTTCCTTATATCTGATTGGCTGTCTCCCTGTGGTGTGGAATGCAATGTTTGAAGGACACAGTAGAGCCCATCTAAAGTTTAATGGCTGTGGATAGCTGCAGACACATAGGACTTCTGTCAGTCTAGACAAATTAACCACCAGTTTTCAAGGCACAAATCCCCCTTTGATATAGTCTCACATAGACACAATTTTCCATGTTGTTAACAAATCCTCCAAAATTATACAGGATCTCCCTAAGGTGAGACATTAATCTTAAATTCTCATTGCAGATCAGCTTGAAAGCTTGCCAGTTTTCATAAATATCTTGTAATTTGGTAAAATTCAATTGTGACTCTCATGAGGAGACATGCCCCATTGAAAACCTGAATAATTTCCTCTCAGCTGCATGAGGGTACCTACACAGACCCTGCTGTCCCTGGCACTGGCCTTTTATGCTATATGTTCTATACCTCGATAGTCTGCGAAGGGGTCTGGCTGCAATGTTAATAGTATCACACACACAAAAACTACGTGGAAAGGTTGTGAAGTCAAGCCCCCAAAAGTTAGGAAATGGCAGAATTAAGGTTGCCTACAACCTCCCATGCCTCTATCCGTGCTTGGAATGGACCGTGCTCGTAACAGTCAGGAAGAAAAGGGCTCAGTGCATTGTAGGAATGGGGGTGATGGACTATGGACACTCAAGGCCCTTACCTCTGGTCCACACTGCAAACCGGCATGGGTACGGAGATGTGACACAACTAAGGTGTGTACTTACCCACAAGCCTCAGGCATCCTAGCTTGTGCACCCAGTACTCGCCTTGAGATAGAGGTTTAGATGGGGACAATAGCGGGGGGATGGCATAAGCTCACACATGGACGATCGCTAGCATAGACGTACCCTTAATGAAGAACCACTCAATATTTTGTTTTATCCTCGTTGTTCAATGTATGGCCCTTGCCCTATTTACTGCACACTATTCAAACCATGCTCTGAAGACAGAATTATTTATCTCCCCATGGGCTTTTCTATGGCCCTCGTTACTACAGTATCTGATTGCTTCACAAACACTAATGAATTTATCTTTATAACACCCATGTGGTATTATCCCCATTTTACAGATGGGAAACTGAGGCACGGCGAGATGGAGGTTAAAAGTACCCAGTTATTTTGGGTGCCCAATTTTAGACACCTAGGAAGTGGTTTTTCAGAGTTCTTAGCACTATGTAGCACTTTATGTGGTTAAAGCACAACTCTCATTGACTTCATTTGCAGCTGTCAGGGCTCAGCAAACCTGATCCCAAGGCTCAAGTCAGGCGCAAAATAAAATGAGGAACACACAATTAGGGGCCACTGGTGAAAAGTATAACTTAAGTGACATGCCCCAAATTGCATATGAACTCTGTGGCAGATGCAGGGATAGCATCCAATTTTCCAGGGCATCTTTTTACTGCTTTAACCACAAGACCATACTTTCTCCTCCTGCAAACTCATATTTCATTCACCTTCTGACTTCCACAACATATGAGGTTTTCATCCTACAGACAACAGACTCCTTCAGTACTCTGCCCTGATTCATTCCCAGAGCAGGTCCATTCTGGGCAGTGAATGAGGAATGGGACCTATGGAAAAATAGTACGTGATCAAACAGTTAAAGTTTGGCAAACTATACGCAACTGGAAAACACTATCTTATAATGGGAGGTATTGGACAACTTTAATATAAGGGTCACTACCAGCTCAGCCTGTAACAGAGGCCTTAGTAACTACAGATACTCCCCTCTCTCACGTCATCGTAGTATGTATATGTATTTTCTCATTGTGCATGTCTAAAAGTATAATGCCTACCCTAATGGTATATCTACAGTTGGAGCTGAAGGTGTAATTCAGCTTGTGGAGACATACTCATGTTAGCTCTGATCAAGCCAGCATGCTCATATTAGTAGCATGAGTGGCAGGAGGGGCTAGCCGCCCCAAGTATATAACCGTCGGAGACATGAGGCACAAACTCAGGGCAGCTAGCCCCTCCTACCGCTCCTGTCACCATGGTAACACGCTATTTTTAGCATGGTAGGCATGGGTACCCTCGAGCTGGAATTTTCACCTCCCCTGGGTACATCTGCAAGGACAAATCCTTCTTCCTCCTCTGCAAGAGTGGAGGGGTCTTCTGCTGTGTTCTGCCTCACACAGGGGGCAGAACAGGATATGGGGAGACTGCACAAAGGTTGTGGACTCCCTCCACAAGAGAAATGGATCTGCTGGAGGCAAGTTTCTAGAGAGCATATGGGCTTAGTTTCATAATTAATAATATTATTGAGTGTGCCAGAGCTTGTTCCGGTTTTTTTTAGTTAAAAATAGAAAAGATAAAGTGAAAGTATTCAGACTGACAGCCCTGGAAACTGAGGCCCTATTCATCCATGAACTCTTCTAGCACGGGCATTCACAGTGCAAGCTTACTGCCCAGTACTCTGCCAATGTGCCTCTCTACGATGACCTGAAGGGACAACCGGTCTCTAATGTATGTCCATTCAATCCTTCATCTCTCCCGTGAGACTGCCAACAAGGATACTAATTACTGCCAACTGTGAGAACTGTTTTTGTGTTGTGAAGTGGATAGCTGTCTGTTATGCACTGGGCTCAGATAATCAGCTCATTTCACTTAGGCCAAAAGCTGGCAAATGGAAATGACTTTTGGTCGCGACAGGCAGGGCCTCTGTGTTCATCTCTGCTGTACCATAGGGAAAAGCTGGTAATTATGGAAAAAGTCATGGGGATACCACATGGAGGGAAAAGCAGGGATGCAAGATGTCACTCCTTTCCCACACATAGCTATTATGCATTCCCTCCAGGGGTAATCCACCCAGCCAATGAGGGCTGCTGGAAAAAGGAGTTATGGCCAAGGAGCTAGGGGAAGAGCTGCTCTAAGCAGCATATGTTTTCCTCATTCACTAAAGGTGATAGTTAGTGCTGCTAGCATTAATCATCCCTGCATGTCCTGTGACTCTCAGTGGACGAGCTGGGAAGTGGGGGGTTCTGAAAGGAACATGGGAACAAGAGACTCTCCATGTCTGCTATGTTTGGGGTTCCTTGGAGATCTCCAGCTTCCTGGTCTAACCCATGCCATGTCTGTTTTCACCAGTCCTGTAGTCCAGATGGGAAGTGAAAGAATGGGGCCCAAAAAGTGAGCCACAAAGCCTTGATGGCTAACTTTGTTCCCCTTGACATGTTTTTATTCTGGGAGTGGAACATACGAGCTATACGGTGGGTTGGAGCAGGTGATGTTAAGGTGTCCTCTTACTAGTGCCTGAAGCCACTCAGCCCTCCTTCATCTTGTTTAATTATTTTTGAAATGAAAGAATAGTTTAAATGAAATTATTTTTAAAATGTTATTTTAGACACCCACACAAAAAGCTTATATGAGAAAAGGTCATCGTCATTAATGCTGTTAATGTGTACCCAAATCCTTGATGTTTTGCCATATCTTTGCAATAACATTTTTGTACTAAAGACTCAGTGTTATTTCAAATACTAGTGTGAATTCTCTTCTGTTTTACAAAAGAGCATTATTCCGCATTATTATGCAAGATCATTTATTTATTTAAAATACTTTCTTCTAAAATTATTAGCAAAACAAAGCAAGCAAACAAAATTCCTCCATTTTATTCCTGAAGGAAGTGGTTACGGAATGACACATAAGGCAACTACAGTGTTTATTAGCAGATTTACACATTGTCCTTAGAAGCATTTTTTATTATGCTTCCGTTTTCACTTATCTAGCCTCTCGGATCTCTTGAGAATTGTACAAGGAAATTTGCATGTGTTATACTTTCAATTCAGTACCTCTGTGAAGCAGGTTAGTTACAACTTACGCGAAGATGCTTAAAGGTGGAATGTTGCATCATTTGCAAAAAGAATGGTCAAGATACCACCTGTAAATATAATCTGATCACAGATCCTGTTGCAACCTGTGCTCTCTTTTCTTAGATCTGCAATCTAAGTATTTCTTAACTGAGGAGCATGCAATCACCTGCAATTTACCTGTTCTGTCTGTGATGCAGAGGCTTAAGATACTCACTACATCCAACACACTGCTATCATAATCTGTACCTAAAAGATATCATGTACAATATCACTGGAAAACTAATCATTCACTGATCATTAATATTCATGCATGATGTATGTACAGTGTGTGTATAGATAGTTATCAATATGTGCTAGAATTACGTTCCTAAAAAGTGTTTGGCAAGCAGTGCATAAGACCAATCTGCCTAGGGTGACCAGATGTCCCAATTTTATAGGGACAGTCCCGATATTCAGGGCTTTGTCTTATATAGGTCCCTATTATCCCCCGCCCTCTGTCCCTATTTTTCACACTTGCTATCTGGTCACCCTAAATCTGCCCTAGACAAAGGAATGTGTACTATTTTGTCAGGCAGAGATAATGAAGGCCCATTTACATATAAGGTAAACAAAGCTATCAAGCTGGGAAAAAGACAGCATGGCATCTACACCTCTGTAGATGAGAGAAACTTATCTGGGCTATAAGGATGGGGCATGGTGGTCTGAACCTCAAATGATAAACAGTAGAATGAACTGATTGCATATAATAATATTGTATTATAAAAGTGCATCAAGTAAGGTCTTTTCTGAAAGCTAATGACACACTGGTGATTAATGTAACTGAAATGTATGTATTAACACTATACAAGGAAATATGGATACTTAATATTATGCATTAAAGTTTGTGCTCAAACACAGAGATAAACAGGTTTTCCCCCAGACAGCAGGGAAGGAGGGATCTATCTACCTGTCTCCAATGAAATTAAGCAAGGTGTGACCAAAAACCATGGAAGCCCCATTTACATGATATTCAGCAGGGGGATGGGAAGTCCACAGAAAGGGAAGAACAGCATGAGGTCATCCTGAGTCTGGGGACAAAAGAGTGAGTTTGGGAAGATAATGTAAGGGGAGACAAGAAGCCATCTTGGCATCCATCAATAGAGAGACACAAGGGGCCAGAGCTCTTGCAAGTTGGAAATAATGGGTCCTTCAACACAGGAAGTTGAAGTCTCTTGGAACAAAAGATTGGTAAGAAACCTACTTTTAACCAAATCTGTAGCTTGCTTAAGGCAGGTCTACACTTACTTCCTGGTCCGGCCGTAAGCAATCGATCTTCTGGGATCAATTTATCGCGTCTTGTCTAGACGCGATAAATCGATCCCGGAAGTGCTCGCCGTCGACACCAGTACTCCAGCTCGGCGAGAGGAGTACGCGGCATCGATGGGGGAGCCTGCCTGCCGCGTCTGGACCCGCAGTAAGTTCGAACTAAGGTACTTCGAATTCAGCTACGTTAGTAACGTAGCTGAATTTGCGTACCTTAGTTCAAAGTGGGGGGTTAGTGTGGACCAGGCCTTAGTCTTAGCCATTAGAAAGCACATTTTTACTTTTGTTTCTTTGTAACCCTTTCTAACTTTATTTCTTTTACTTGGCATCGCTTAACCTATATCCTTTTCTTAATAAACTTGTTTTACTTCTAATCTAAACCAACTCAGTGTGCTTGAAGGGTGTATTTACCCCAGTGAAGTTAATAAGCTGTAATGTGCTTTTGTCTCTTTAAAGGAGAAAATGACCCTTATTATTTCTCTGAGTGGTCCAGAAGACGGCTGGACACGTCAGGGCAAATGGTTTTAGGGAAATTGGGGTGGTGTGTGTTTGGGGTCACCCCTGCATAACTGGGTGACAGAGACTGGAATGGCCCTGTTGTGTTGTAGGTAAATTGCTGGGGTCAGGGCGCTGAACCAGGGCTGCATAGCACACAGACACTCAAGATACTGCATGCTTGTCTGCTGGCTGAGAGCTACAGCAGAAGAGCAGTTAAGGCACGCAGGGCTACAAGGCAGGTGATGACACAACCTCTCACTGGTCTAGATTACACCCCAGAACATGCCACAATCATACATCTGTTGGTACAACAACCCCAGTTGGATGAGTAATGTGCTTTAGAGCCTAGTTCCATAGACACTATGTCAGATGCACAATAAATCATAACAAAAGTAGGATGAAGCGCATAAAATATAGTTCAATGTGCAGAGGGAGCTACGGTAGAATTAAAAAGGAGCAGCCTCATTCATATTCCTTCATAGGGGAAGATACAACCTTTTTTCATCATTTTAAATTTCTCTACATATTCTGCAGTCTGTAACACAATTTGACCTACAGGCACTTGCTGTCAAATGCCTGTTGATGTTACACTATGTTTAACTGCCTAGAAGGATAGCAACTAAAATGTGCTAACAATTCTTAAATGTTAAGTTAAATGAAACGGGAGGTTTGGGGCTGTATTGTAATATACTTACTGAGAATCTTTACTGTCATGGTTAAAGTGATCGCAACTGACAGTATAATTATCTTTCAAGGACTGCACTGGTCTAGCAAATATTATTGCAGCATGTCACATGCTGTTGATAATAAACTGGGACATGAGAAACCATCTGGAAAAAATCTGAGCATAAGGAAGTTTAGTAGATCTAATCCAAGTCCAGGTTTTGGCTGATTTAGTTCAGTTCATTCAAATCTCATTTAAGAACAAGAAATAACATGCACAAAAAAGGAAAGCAAAAATGCTGTCCTCAGTTGCAGCTGTAATTAAATAGAATCATATGTGTGGAATCCTGTTTGAGCTCTTTCTTTTTCCTTGATCAGTCTGGTAGCATAAACACTGCGGTGCACACATCTTTTTAAACAACTTCTATCTAAATATTTGTATTAAGATACTGCTCAAGTCCAGTGCATTTCTCATTTCTAAATGTTAGAGAACACCAAAATATACCAGCTTATCTCTTTGATCAGTTTCCTGTTTCCTCTGATCTACTTATGTTACTAATAAAATGGGGGAGGAGGGAACAAAGAAATTGTTATTTTCGTTATCATTCAGACAACATTATTTGCTGTCTCTAAAACAGAGTCCATTGCTCAGGGGATTTAATACTGTCAGATTTTACAAGTGTTTTTGTAAGGTTGCTTGTATCCCATAGGATTATATTATATTCCTTCACTCTGTATGCAGCACCCCATGACTCCGTACACCACAAATACTGGGTGAAATGTGGAAAGTCCTCATTCAGAAATACCAGTAGATAATTTGAATGGTTGTCTTCCAAAACAATAGCTCTGCAGCATGCATACGATATAGACGTATGGATAACCTTTCAGATATAACATATGTATTTCTATGAGGCTGAATAGATACTCCAGTAATGGATATTATATAAATGCTTATAATAATAAATATCAACAATAATAGCAATAGTTACCTCTTTAGCATTTCCACTTCAACTGATAAAAGCCTAATACCAAAGTTTTCAAACCTGGGTACCTAAAGTTAGTCTCCTAAACCCATATTGAGGCATTTAAGCAAAACTGCCTGATTTTCAGAAGTGCTGATCACCACTAAAGTCAAGGAGAGCTGCGGGGGCTCAGCATCTTTAGCTTGGTCTACACTAAACCCCCAAATCGAACTAAGGTACGCAACTTCAGCTACGTGAATAACGTAGCTGAAGTCGACGTACCTTAGTTCGAACTTACCGCCGTCCAGACCCGGCAGTCAGGCTCCCCCATCGACTCCGCGTACTCCTCGCGGCGAGCAGGATTACCGGAGTCGACGGGGAGCACTTCTGAGTTTGATTTATCGCATCCAGACTAGACGCGATAAATCGAACCCAGAAGTTCGATTGCCTGCCGCCGAACCAGCGCGGTAAGTATAGACAAGCCCTTTGAAAATCAAACCATGTTTATTTAGGTGCTTAAAATACGAGAGCCTAGCATTAGGCACTCAGGTTGGAAAATATTGGCCTAAATGAACATCTTACTCATCCTAATGTTTAAGGCCTAGTCCTACAAACAATTATGCACACGAATAACTGAATGGAACTTCTTATACCAGAAGAGATACACACATATACAAGTGTTAGCAGGATCAGGCTGTGAGAATACAATACAGGGCTAATTCCGAATAAAGAATGTGAATTACCTTACTCTGTTATCAATGTCAATAGAAATGTTTTAAAATACCAGGGAAACATTTTAAAGCAAATTTGTTCTTCATGTCACTATTAAAAGTGGCAGATATGGGCCATGTTCTGCCATCCTCACTCATGTAGATAGAACCTTACTGCTGAAGTAGTGCTATTGAAATCAATGGGATTAATGATGGAGTAAGTAACTACTCATAATAAGGTTGCCAACTTTCCAGGATTGTCCTGGAGTCTCCAGGAATTAAATGTGAATCTTTAATTAAAGATAATGGCATGTGATGAAACCTCCAGGAATTCATCCAACTAAAGTTGGCAACCCTAACTCATAAGGATGTTGGAATCTGATCCTAAATAAGGCATTTAAGGATTGCTCTGAGAAAAGAGATGTGTGAAGAGCTTCTGCAGACTGGATAGGAGAATAGCTCTGACCAAAACAGAATTGGGAGCTAGGCCTGGAAGGAAAATATTCATTTAAGTATGTGAGGACATGGCCTCATTGGAAGATAAAGGAAGAGTGTAACTGCCTCCATGGTTCCTAAACCCAGTAGAAGTGGCTAAAGGCAGGCCTTTGGGAGCGTTGCTGGAAGACAGGTCAGGGAAACTGAAACTGAACTCTGAGCCAAAGCCATAGAAGTATTCTCTCTGTCTCCCATAGACAGAGGACCTGGAAGAAGAATTGGAATGGGAAATGTTGCTGGCAAGCCCCAGAAGGGTTTGCTTAAGGAGAGAACAGCATCACCGGGTGCTTAACTGGGCTTTCCCTGGAATGCGGACATGAGGCAGAGGTAGGGTGGATTGGCAAAAACCTCACTTAAACAATGGGTTTGATCTTGCTGATGCAAAGCTAGGTGGGGCTAAGCTACTAAACTAGTCCATGCTGACAGTCACCAACTAGGAACAGCTGGAGGCAGGTACTAAGTGGCTGAGCTAGATGGGAACTATCATTACATGAAAAGGAGGTTTTGGCCATTGCTGGGAAGCAAAGTCTGGATGGAGGAACCCAGGCAGCACTGAACTATAATGGCACCACAGAGCTTTCACCTAATGCTCTGTGGTCCCACTACTGAGGAGACGGCTGCCCAGGTAACACGGTGCAAGTTCTGTTGGTGCCACAGAAGAAGACAGTCAGGTCCCAATAGTAGAAGAAAGTAAATGACATACAAAAGCAGAGAATTATGAAGTCAGTGCTATCACTGAAGGCAACACACTGTGGCTGTGGTTTCTACACTAGCTCATATAAGGTGTCAAGGAAGAAAATTAATATAAACCTCCATAGCTGAAAGTGGATATGACAGCCCTGTACCTGGTCTGGATTGGCAGAGGGACACTCAACTGAAAAATTAACTTCTTTAAACAAGTTTATTATACTGAGTTCAGTTCATAAGCCTGAAGTGCACAATCCTTTCCAGTGACATTTGATATCAGCGCTGTAAGAAATCCAAATTACTTTGATACATAAAACAGCGACAGTGCAGAGAGAGGCATGTAAGGGTAATTTTCAGCTGTATTCAACTGTATTGCTCCACCATCCAGCTTCTACACTCCATCACTGATGCTAGCATTCAAGACCAATTCGTCAGCTTCTCCCACAAGCACTACCACACTCCTTCTTCCTAGCAGGGAATACATCCCCACACCGATATGTTTCAAATCCCTCCTCAAGACTCCTTGCTGCTGTGAAGAGTACAAGAAATCAGTCAACCCATTATGGCTAAGAGGGGCAGCAGCTGGGCATAGTAGAGAAAAAATAAGTTTTTTGCAATCAATCAAGTCATGCAACAAATAACCTAATGTAACCATGTAATCTTATTTTTGTAAAGCATCATCTCTTTCCATTCCCTTCATCTGTCACACTCATTCTTCAGATTGGACTGTAAACTCTTCAGGGCAAGGACTACATAGAACAATGGGCCCAGATCCTGACTGGGGCCTTTCAGAGCTACCATAATAAAATAATATATAATAATAATAAATGTTTAGGGAGCAAAATGGCTTCTTGTTTAACACAAGGATGTCAAGCAGAGATGATGCAATAGCTCAGATAACACAGCGGTTTTGTTTGGTTCTTATTTTAAATCCCTCAACATCCCTCTGGGTTCATATGGCTATAAAGGAAAAAACCAGCTTGAAGCCACTGTACATGCCTGTCTAATGATAATTACTGCTAAATAATTTACCATAAAACAACAAAGGCTAAAGACGTTATCTAGAAATTCCACTGCAGCATTCTGTGCACTTTCTCCAACTTCAGTACAGAAAGTACTGTTTGATTTTTATCCATTGGCCAAAGGCAAAACTTTGTCACTGCAGACTAGAAGCAAAAAGTGCTGATTTCAGAAAACAAAGCAATCGTGGAGATGACAGCATTTAGCTTTGGTCTACTGGTGGCAGATATGTCACTTTTATGCACCTTCATAAGGAATACGCTGATAAAACATGATAACAGTCTGCTTTACTTTCAGAGTAATACAGCTGAATAACCAGTAATGAAAGTTAATTTTAAAACAGTCGAAGTTGTAACTTTGCTGGCAATTTATTATTTCGCAACCATAAAATACATGTATTTGGAAAAAGGGTTTGGTGAGTATTAATTTATATTCTATGCTACAATTTGGTTTTCAATGATAAAAATATTCAAATTACTGTCCAGTTCACTGCAGTGCACCTGAACATTGTCAAATATGTCACTAAGAAATTGTTCAGTATCACTGCCTTTTTTTTTTCTGAATTGTAACATATATAGAAATATCATCTTTCAGGAGAAATGTAATTTATTGTATAGTAACCACAATCTAATGTTAGTCTGCAGCTACATTATGGTTAACAATGGACAAATATAGAAAGATTCAGGTTTCGTACAAAGATAATAGACAAAAGTTTTAAAGTTCATTCATCCTTCTAAAGTGCGCAAAACTGGACTGGGATTCTCATAAAAATAGCTTTTCTTATGCTAATTTGCTTCTCTTGTTTCTAATACCAGTGTGATGGGGTGTATGTATCCCACAGCGGCCCAGCTAGGATTGACCACACACTGTGGGCTGAAGAGGCCATGTCCCCTTGCCCCGATGGGAGTACACTGACTGGAGACAGGATACAAAAGGGAGCAGCTCAGCTCTGTTGGGGTTGGCTCAGGAGGAGAGCAGATGCACATGGCAGGCTCTTGCCAGAGAGTTGCTGGATTTCCAAACTGCAGAGGCTGAACTGGCTAAATCAACAGCGGAGCGCCAGTCGACCAGGGAGGATGAGAGAGCGGACGGCCGTCACCCCCAGGAGTACTGATGGAACAGGAAAGAAGGGTAGGGAGTGGCCCAGGAAATGTGACTGTTGAATTTGGAACCCAAGCTTGAGTCAAGGATTACAGGTTCCTAAGGACCCTGGGTTGGGACCCAGTGAGTAGGGTGGGCTCAGGTCCCCCTACTATACCCTGCACCTACCACTGGATGTGGGCACTGCCCAGGGGCAGCTCTGAGGACTCTGGCTACTAGTCCAATTTATCCTGAAGGCCAGGGTAGCTCTAAGTACTCCTGAAAGCAGGGGCAACCTTAAGTACTCTGGCCACTAGGCCATGTTACCCTGAAGACGAGGGTAGCAGTACTGACTCTAGACAATAGGTCTTGTTACCTTAAAGACAGGAAACAGTTCTAGTGGCTTTTGCCACTTGAGCCATAGCTTTCTGTTTTTTTTGTCTTCCTCGAGCTTCCTCAATGCGGTGTACCTACCCTGTGACATCCAGCTAAAACATAAGAACATAAGCATGGCCATACTGACTCCAACCAATGGTCCACCTAGCCCAGTGTCCTGTCTTCCAATAGTTGCCAGTGCCAGATGCTTCAGAGGGAATGAACAGAACAGGGCAAGTATTGAGAGATCCAGCCCCTGTCATCCAGGCCCAGCTTTTGGCAGTCGGAGGTTTAGGGCATGCAGAGCATTGGGGTGCATTCCTGACCATCTTGGCTAATAGCTAATGGAGCTATCCTTCATGAAATTTTCTAATTTTTCCTGAATTCAGTTATACTTTTGGCTTTCACATCATCCCCTGGCAAGGAGTTCCATAGATTGACAGGTGTGTTGTGTAAAGAGGTCTTCCTTATGTTTGTTTTAAACCTGATGCCTATTAATTTCATTGTGTGATCCCTGAGTCTTGGGTTATGTGACAAGGTAAATAACACTTATCTATTCACTTTCACCACACCAATCATGATTTTACAGACCTCTATCATATTCTCCCCCCTCTTACTTATCGCTTTTCTAAATGGCACAGTCCCCGTCTTTTTAATATCTCCTCATATGGAACAGTTTTCATATCCCTAATGATTTTTGTTGTCCTTCTTTGTATCTTTTTCCAATTCTACTATATATTTTTTGAGATGGGACAACCAGAACTGCCCACAATATTCAGGATGGACACCATGGATTTATATAGTGGCATTATGATATTTTCTGTCTTATTATCTATCCCTTTCCTAATGGTTCCTAATATTCCATTAGCTTTTTTGATTGCTGTTGCACATTGAGCAGATGTTTTCAGAGAACTACCCATGATGACGCCAAGATCTCTTTCTTGAGTGGTAACAGCTAATTTAAACCACATCATTTTCTATGTCTAGTTGGAATTATGTTTTCCAATGTGCATTACATTGCACTGATTAAAACTGAATCTAGTCTGCCATTTTGTTGCCCAATCACCCAGTTTTGAGAGATCCCTTTGTAACTCTTTGCAGTCAGCTTTGGACTTAACTATCTTGAATACTTTTGTATTTTCTGCAGACTTTGCCACCTCATTGTTTTCCCCAAGCACACTATATCAACTGGATGACCCTTGTCCACATGCTTGTTGATACCTACAAAGAATTCTAGTAGATTGGTGAGGCATGATTTCCCTATATAAAAGCCAAGTTGACTCTTTTCCAACATATCATGTTCATTTATGTGCCTGATAATTCTGTTCTTAACTATCATTTCAACCAATTTGTCTGACACTGAAGTTAGGCTTAATAGCCCTCTAATTTCCAGGATCACCTCTGGAGCCTTTTTTTAAAATGTCCAGAGACTCGAAATGAAGAGCTGCAAAATAATGACAGATATTGACACCAAAGTTAACTGAAATGTTTGCAGTTCCAAGAGACATTGTTTGTGAAATTAAGCCTCCTTTTATTTTATGTGAAAGAGATCACCTATCCCTAATGTTTATCTATATCTAGGAAATGAAAACTAGGTGGTAATATCTTGAAGTCTTTGAACAATAATCACACAATACTCTGGCCAGAACACTGGTGATCAACTGTGAGCATGTACAAGAAACCCTATATACATATTTACCTTTTGCTCTCAAACAACAGCTGAACTAAATGAAGCATGGTGTTTTGCCAGCTTTCTTCATTTCAGCCACGATCGTGGAAGAAAATGGAATGTTAGGTATTTTCATTCATTTTTATATAGTAAATACTTTTTTTGCCACAGCTGCTGAGAAAACTTTTCATGAACATTTGGACAAATGCTTACAACAAATGAATGGCTCGTCAGACAGGGCCTTAAGACCACCACTAATGTCAAATCCTGTCCTGGAAATGGGTAAGACACAAAGACAAACTGCAAGTTTCTTGGTACTGAATAAACATTTGTGACTCCAGCCAATACAGTACTTGACATTGTTTGTTTGTTTTTTAGATCCGATGGAATTTCCTAGAAGGTTTTTCCTTCTCTGTCTCTCCCTCAAATCCAAACTCTAGTATATTCAGAACCTTTGAACATATATTAAAAATTGCTGACTCCTGCAAATATCAGAGTTGAAGCCAGGGTCTTTGGGACCATATGTCTAATAGAACAGGCTGCAGTGAATCATTTCTCATATACTGATTTGCATTTTTACCACTTTCAAACTTCAACTTATGTTCTTTACTTGTCTCTAAGGTGCCACAAGTACTCCTGTTCTTTCTGTATACATGGTTTTCCCTCTCTGGCTGTATGCAAATCGCTGTTTATAACTCTAAAGAATTCTCTCTCTGCCTTACCTCTCACTGTAAAGTAGCTTGTGATACTTTGGTAGGTGAAATACAAAAAATAAATTGTATGGTAAACATGTTTAGAAGGTTATATGAAAACAGATTAACCAACAGAAAGATCTAAATAGCTCCTGTTGCCCAAAGACAAACACTGTAGTAGTAAAGTGACATATCATCATCTTTGGTTCATTGGATTGTGGAAATGTACCCTTCCTGTAGAATATATTCATCATAGTAATAGCTCCTTTTTCATACAGCACTTATAAAAATATACCACCATAATAAAATAATGTTTCATTTTATTATAGAATGTCAAATTTTAGAACAGACAACAATTAAGATTATTCCATACCCAGCTACCGTGTATGACTTCAGCTCTTAGGGCTGGCTGTAAAAGTATAAAAAGGAATTAATGTCTGAAGACTTAAGTTACATATACATACCAAATTCAGCAAAGTACTTCAGCACCTGTTTAAGTGCATTACCTATTCAGCAAACTACTTAAGAATGTGTTTAAGTGCTTTGCTGAGTTGGAAACAATTACAGAGGTCACCATAAAGAATTTAGCATTTACACCAGTTACCATGCAGTGCTATCTGAGACACTGTAGTTATATTCCAATTATAAGTACACGAAATAACTGCACTATCTCAGAGAATGCTGAGGAATAAAGGTTGGAAAATGCTGGGACTCTGATGGTAACCAGTGTCTGGGGTGTGGGGGAGGTAAGGTGCACATGCACCTAATGTGTGAGTATAGGTAGGAAGATTCTGTCCATTCTAGGCTGTATGGGGATTCTGTGTACTAGCATTTCAATGGATGTTGCTGTAACAGTAAGATACACACCAACAACATATGCTTCTTGGATGCTGAAAGTCTGACAAACAATGAATGGGAGTCATTCTTTTTCATTCAGAAATTGAAGATTTATCTCTCACACACATATAAGATATGTGCATGTAGGCACCTGCACACACTGGTTGATACACATACATACAAAACACTGACCAAGGCACAAATGCAAAAGTACCTTTCCTGCATTTCCCTCTGGTTTCTCCTTTTCTCTCCCTTCTTTACAGTTTAACCACCAGTTGAAAGGAAAAGAGTATAACAAAGTAATTTTCTTATAGTATAAAATATACTCTAAATAGGTTAGTGTGTGTGTGTATATGTTATATATATTCGCACACATATATTCACATGTTAAATTATATCAAATGAAATAAATTCAGAAATACTAATGCTAAATTTTAACTAGCTCTCCAGAAGTTAAAAATCACTAATACATTGTGCTATATATTTTATTATACTCAAGATCACTGAGGGGGGAAACCTATAGCCATAAATAATGTACTACATTTAGTTGAAACCTATAAAAGAGTAGTACATCAAAATCTGCTATTTACTTGACACAATTTGCACAGTGAGCTCATTTTTGTTGTAAGTAAATCACCTCAATATAAACAAGAACTTTGGAAAAAAACTAGTGAGAATTTAGAGTATTACTCAAGAGAGTCATAAATCTTAAGTTTATGAATGAAAAAGAATGACACAATGACTTTTCTTATGTCAGATTTTTAGCATCCAAGAAATATATCTTAGTATGTATCATATCATTTACAGCACTATTCATTGAGATGCCAGAACACAGAATCCTCAAACAGCCTAACATGGACAGATGGGTAAAGCTTTTTATGATGTTCCCCGAATGGCTGTTTTCATGACATGCCTCAAAGAAAACACAGATGTATATGACCCTTTTTAATTTTTCTCCACTAACTCAGTAGAATTGGAAAAGATATAGAGAAGGGCAACAAAAATGTTTAGGAGTAAGGAACATATTCCATATGAGGAGAGATTAAGGCAACTGGAACTGTTCATCTTAGAAAAGAGCTAAGAGGTGATATGATAGAGGTCTCTAAAATCATTAATGCTGTGAAGGAATTATATAAGGAAGTTTTATTTACCCCTTCACATAACACAAGAACCAGGATTCATGCAATGAAATTAATAGACAGCGAGTTTAAACCAAACATAAGCAAGTACTTCTTCACACAACTCACAGACAACTTGTGGAACTCATTGCCAGAGGATGTTATGAAGGCCAAAAGCATAACAGGGTTCAAAAAAGAATTGGATAAGTTCATGGAGGATAGCTCCATCAATAGCTACTAGCCAAGATGGTCAGACACGCAACCCCATGCTCTGGGAGTCTCTAAACCTCTGACTGCTAGAAGCTGGGGCTGGATGACAGGGGATGGATCACTCAATAAAGTACCCTGTTCTGTTCATTCCCTCTGAAGCATCTGTCACCAACATTGTTGGAAGAAAGGATGCCTAAATGCTACCTGCTTTCTGGCATGTAGGGAGTTAACTCCCTGCTCACACAGGTGTATTAAGGGAAATCAATGAAGTAAGGTTTAAGATGGAAGACCTACTTCAGGTGTTGGAAGGAATACAGGACCTCTTTAAGAGCAGCTACTCACTTAGCAGAAGGAGAGCTCCACACATTGGGATTATTATTTGTTTTCTATTTATGCCATGTCATGTCATTACTTTGTTTCTCTTCTTGTCACCAATACATTCTAAAGAACAAAACCTTTAAGAATAAAACTGTTGACAGAAGGACTATTCTTTCATTGTGGTACCAGCTGATCTGTGCCGCCAGTATACTCTTTGATATAAACCAAAAGTCTGAAATTCAGAGGTGAGGTGGCAGTGATTTTAACAAATACTGTGTACCACAATAAAATCAATCAAATAAAAATCACACACTGCCTCATTATGTCACTATTCCTATAGGACAAACATTTGAGTGATAGCTCAGTGGTTTGAGCATTGGCCTGCTAAACCCAGGGTTGTGAGTTCAATATTTGAGGGGGCCATTTAGGGAACTGGGGTAAAAATCTGTCTGGGGATTGGTCCTGCTTTGAGCTCCTGAGGTCCCTTCCAACCCTGATATTCTATGATTCATAGATGTTGTGATGATAAGGTCAATTATAAGAAGATAAGGTGCCAGATTGTGATTCCCCCACCCACTTACTCAGATTGGGTGTAGATACACATACAAGTAGTCCCAAGGATGTCAGAGGAACTACTTACTGTGAAACTGGTCAATTAAAGTAAAGCAGTCACAATTAAACCCTTAAAAAGTCAGCATTTACCAACCATCACTGGACAAGGGTATCTTAAGACCAAGCTATATGTTCATATAATTGGAATAAGAGCCATGTAGAGTATCATTGGTATCACAATTCAGACGGGCTATGTCTACCCTGCGCACGTTACAACGGCACGGCTGTGCCGCTGCAGCCTCACCATTGTAGGGTGCGTTGTGTAGCCACTCTTTATTGCTGGGAGAGAGATCTCCTGGTGACAAAATAAAACCACCTCCAATGAGAGGCGGTAGCTTAATCGCCAGGAGCGCGGCTCCCACCGACAAAGCACTGTCTACAGCAGCACTTTTCGTCATTTCAACTTTTGTCGTTCGGGGGGGGGGTGTTTTTTCCCCACACTCCTGAGTGACAAAAGTTTGAACGACGGAAGTGCCAGTGTAGACAAAACCATAGTGTTTGTTTCGTGGCCTTCATTTAAGTTCAGAGCTAACATGCTACAGCCTTGACTCCGTGATTGCTCTGGAATGCAACCAAATAAATGCTTAACGCTGCATGTAAGTCATAAGGAACATCAGCAGCAACAGAGCAATTGTGGATTAGCAATGAAGAAATCCGTTGACTTGAGTGGGACTTTGGGGTGCATAAGCAATGCAGAATCAGACCACAGTGTAAAGGAAAGTCTTTAATTATACTAATGTCATTTAACAGGCTATATTGTCATCTAGCACAACCCTAATAAATGTGTTACTCCATATTGCCAATCCGAAGCATTACACAATCATGAACCAGAATCTCCAAAATCATGAGATTGTTTAGAATCTCATGATATTTAAGCCAACAATACATTTGGGATTCTTTTTATTTGCCTCCTGGTTTTTGAGCCTTTACAGTCATGTCTTCCAGCTTGTCTCTGCAACCATAAGGATGGGAATTTTTGTTTAAAGGACAGCTGAGATTCTCGTCTAATCACATGACTCTAGGAACTGGGGCTTTAAAAAAATATTGCAAGACCCACAAAAAAACTGTAATAACTGGCAACACTGATTATCAAAAGCAAAATGTATCTAGTTTTTCCCCCGGCCATCAAGGTTATTTGATATATATTTTCTCTGTATTCATGGCGAGTGAAATTCATTCTGTGCAGAGAGACACCACAGGGCCTTTGTGACAGTTCAGTCTCATTTAAGACCTCAAATTAGGACTTAAGTGGTGCATACGCCTTGTGTTGGCCCTCTGCACAAGGGTGAATTTCATCCACAATGGATATTGATCTTATGACAACTGGTGCTGCTTTTACATAAGGTGTAAATTCATGCATAATGCATACTTTAGATAAACAAGATGAGTGTACAGCTGCCAGGCATTAACAACTCTCTTGCTGAATAAACCACAAGAAAATTGCATAGAAAATTAATCCAATTTTTCAAACCCATCCTCTTCCAGAGACTATAGTATTATATACTGTATTAGCTATCTGATGTAATAGCTTAAAAATACCTCACTATCACCACATGCCAAGATGATAAATACAGCATTAGAATTTATTAAAATGATAAGTCATTTTTAGTCAATCTGCCAATAACAACTGAATATTTGTTTCATAATAAAAATACTTAGATGCAGCAGCTAATCATGATGTGCATATTATTAAGGGTAGCTGGGAAAAAAATAAAAATCTTAGAATCTTCACATGCTAGTCAGTAGTAAATCATGTCAAGTACTGATTTTAAGTGGAAGTCACCTTATGTATAAAGCGATACAGAAGTGCTGATTACATTCAAGTGGTTCTCAATGGATTTTTTTCCACAGCATTTGTGACTTCAAAACATTAAAGTGTGTTTCCCAAGCACCTTCTCTTTCCAATGTGAGGCATACAGTTGGAAGGATCAAAAATATATATATCGGGATTTTTTTTTTAAACCCACAACACACAGGCTGCAATATATTGAGAATTTAAAGGTTGTCATTGAAGTGTATGGCAGTCAAGAAAGCAAATGGGAGATAGTGACATGTTAACTGTGTGATATATACCTAGGTAAATTCTAAGCAGCAAATATAGTGCCTGAGGAGAATGGCAAAGAGCCAGATGCTGCCCCTGGCAAAATGTCCAGGAATCTTTCCACTGTCATCCCATAAGAAGAGGGTAGCATGACAGAATGTGATGAATGTAAGCTGCACTTCCTCACCCCCCATGCCTAATTAATCTTGCAGTAATCAGACTCAGATTTAACAAAAGAAATGCTGATGTCTGGGCAAAAAGTATATAGAGAGAAAGTCATATGAGGTGAAACTTGCAAATCAGTATAGGGGCTACAGATCTGGCACAATTCTAGTGCATGGTATCAGCAGTTACAGATTCCATGCCCACGCCATCCCCATAAAAGACATTGTCAGGAAGGGAGCAGCGGCTGGTCATGGTCAGGGGTCCCACATTATGTAGATCCAGCAGCTATCAACCTTACATGCCCTGTTACAGTCCAGAGGGTCCGGTGTTTGCAGAGATACTGTAGCAGTATTCCATGGCTTGTCATGCATTACTGAAATGTAACCACTTTGGTTCTGTGAAGCAGAACAAGATGGCGGGGGGCTCATCTTCTCAGAGGAAGTTGTTGACGAAAAGTTTCTTGACCACTGACCCTGACCACTGAATGGAGCATGAGGTTTGGGGTATTACCAGCAGAACTCATGTTTCTCTGAGGTATCTAGTCATAATTACCTCTCTATGGTTATTTTCTTACTGGGTACAGGATGCTGTTTCCACTGTTCGTATTTTCTTGTTTATAATGGGAATGTGGGAGGATGGAGCTGGTCATGGCTCGGTTCAATTGAAGGGAAGAGGCCAGATTTTCTCCAGCATATCATAATGGAGGGTGGACTATATGTTTGATTTATTTTGAAATTAAATAAGGACATTTTTAAAAGTCTTTATGTCCGAGCTGGTGGTCTTGGGGTCTTTTGTGTCCAGTAGCCTGTTTGACTCATTCTGTAGTCTGGGGAATAATGGGGATAGGAAGAGGTGGAGATTCTTTACCTCTATGACAAGATAATATCTTGGAGATGAGTCTCTTGAGCAGCAGGAGCTGCCTTAATGGAGACGAGCCTGGGGGGGATGTAGGGAGGAAACGGATGCTATTTAATTGCAACTCTTTATGTCATGTCTTTAAAACATCTGTCAGAGCAGAGGCTGTAGAAGGGGAAGAGACTCAGTGCTGGTGGAAAGTCATGGAAGCAGAGGTTCCTAGACCACACTCCCAGAGTAAAAATTCATTCCTGGTGAAATCAATGCAGCTGATCTTTCTGGCAACAGGGCTTAATTTAGCCCGTGATCTCAGAAGGCTAAGAAAGGGCCAAAAAAGGAGGAAAGTGATACCAAAATGTAGCATTTATAATGAGAAGTGCTCAATAGATAGAAGAAAAACAGAATAGTGTTAATAGAAACATCTTTCGATGAACATAAGAATCCATCTGTCTTGAACAGCTGTCCAACACAAAGTCAAGAGCAGCAAGTCATTTAATGAAGGGAGACAGATCACCCCCTGAAAAAGATCAAGGACTGGAGAGGTGGATGAAGATTAGAATATATAGTCTAATGTAAGAACCTATATTATCATACTTTATAGATTATCATTTATTGAATTGTTGTGGATGTTACTGGATTAGGGTATATTCAATTACAAGATGATAGAAGACATCAGGAATAGTAATATCTTCATTCAAAGTGTAAAGGACAATTAGTGCATTGGTCCAGTGACAACATATGGCTTAGACATGATCCCTCGTCAAGAAAAGAGAACAAAGCTTGCCATCATGGACAGATTGTTAGAAAAAATATTAATGGAGATGGGCGTGTTATGCGATAAGAACAGCTAGTACTGTTACATTTATAGTGCTCTGAGAGCTTCTGTAGCATTTATTTTATCTCCGTGGATGGTCTCCATCTGTCTAGTTCTATTGAGAATTTAGGCTGTGGAAATTTCTTCAGTGCAACAATAGCTGCAAATATAACTTCTCTCTCTCTACTTTGTGCACCTACATTTCTGAGCTAATGTGAAAACAATGGAGACTCAGCTGCTGAGTCTGAATCTTTATGAATACGACAACAAAATCAAGCAGACCCTCATTTTAGTGTCAAATCCACAGAAATTATCAGCATGAAAGTGCAGATAATATATGAAGGCAAGATATTCCAAATATTTGACAGACAACTTTGGTACTTCCCTCCATTTCCGCTGTGTCACAAGGTCACAAATACTGTCACACATCAGTTTTCTGTTAGTCCTACGTAGCCAACATAAAATAGATTACTAAATTATGAGGTTTCACAGTTGCACCCACTCCCAAAGTGGACCATTTCACATTTTTCAGCATTTTAGGGAAATAAAATATTAATAAACATAGACAGTATTTTTTTTCTCTCCAGATGGCTTGTTCTGAGCTTAGAGGAACATCATCAAGTAATTAATTTAATGTACAAAGAGAAATTAGGAAATTAAGAGTGAACAGGGGTAAAAGTCTAGCACTGTTTGCCTGAAACATCCTACCCTCTTACAAGGGGTTGATTCAGCATTGAAATAGGCGTTGTGACTTCTTGAGGCAAGTGACTTATTAACCAACCTGGATATAAGGGTGAGGAGGGAGCATCTTGGGTATGGGCTGAGCATTCATAAGGGAGGAATCCTAGGAGCTGATTTTTACGTTATCTTTTATTAAAGCACCAAGAAGGGGAAGAGTTTGGACAACAGGCTGGGAAAGGCACCTGCACCTAGGAATTAAATAGTTTACCAAGGTTACCATCATTTGAAAAAGAGGGGTTTCATGCCACTGATTTACAGCTTAATATGTAAAGACACATACATATTAAATGGATTGTGAACACTACATGCCATTC
The DNA here is from genome assembly GCF_011386835.1 of Chrysemys picta bellii. NCBI lineage: Eukaryota > Metazoa > Chordata > Testudines > Emydidae > Chrysemys > Chrysemys picta. Next base: position 196,178,202 of record NC_088793.1, read on the forward strand.
TTTCATCTTTCAATATTCTTCTTATACCTTAGCCAAAAGTCCTAATTTTCCAGCATCCAACAGCCAAACAATGTATATTTTCTCAATGAAAAGAACATCATTTAATTGGATTTTTCCTTAAGCTCCAGACTCCCTAATAATAAATATACTAATTGAAATTCTCCCTGCTTGGGAAAAAAAAGGACAAATTAAATCATTACCCCACAGTGTGATCTATACATGGGAACTCTTATTTCTATGCAGAACTCCATCAACTTCAGTGGGGATCTATATGAGAATAATACACACTTGCAGATTCCTTTGCAATTTAAGGGGATAGGGGAGCGAGAAATCAAGAAAGGAATCTTGGAATATCCAGAGTGTAAAGTTAGTAAAATTCAACAGATCAAAAAGTATATTAGCTCTCAAATACTTTGCACATGAATGGATTATTAAGATCAGTAATTCAGCCGCAGGTTATGGGTCTATTAGGAGGACTGAGTGGGTGAGATTCTTTGGCCTGTGATGTGCATGAGATCAGACTAGATAAGTCTAGGCTGTTTCACAGAAAAGGATGGTTGGATTTAGCTTTGCGGCCTGTCCTGCTTGATAAATCTTTTAAACAATTTATATTGTGTCAGGACTCCATTCACTTTTGATTTTCATGCAAGAAAACACACAAAATGCTTCTTCTGGGGTCTTTAAATTAAAAAAATAGATTAAATGTAAATGTATTACTTAACCAGCAGAATCAATCACTCAAGTACAGGTCTGGGTTGTGGTGAAACTGAAAGCATAAGGGGAAGGGGGATGAACTAGCACAATTAATTAAAGTCAGTTCAATCTAGTTACAACAACCAAGGATCTTTGGAATTCAGCAGCACTCCTTCCATGCCTTCACTCCCAAACATGTCCCCAACATTCCGACTACCCTACAGAAGGCAGTCAAAGGAAGGTAATATAGACCTGTCCCCATGTTACCCAGGGATTCCACCAAACCTGGGGAATACACATCTGCCATGTAAAGTCAGCTTTACAACCACTTTCAGCTGCCAGATCAACACAAATGGACCATACCGGGGCTAGGATTTAACCCTGTAATTTTTAACTTAGCAAAATTGGGATAGTATCGAACGTTGTCTATTAGCTCTAGCGATCTTTGGAAAAGCACCTGTTAAAACCACATTTACATCGATGTGGGACAAAACCCATCAAAATCATAATGCTGTAATTGTTAGGGTCCAATAGCTGATGACCTGCAAAAAACTAGTAAAGCTTTCTTTATACCAATGCAAAGCAGTGAACCTCGACATGCATTTCTGGCCCTGATGGTTTCTGAAATATGAGCTCTTAAATGTCATTGATCCCTCAATCTAGTAGTGGATTTTTTAACACTGGTTCGGGATTGTATGGGCACGTACCAAGTCTTGAACCAGTTTCATTTTCATTGCCAGAAATGTCGTTTTGAAGAGCTCCCCTGCCAGAAAGATGTCCAATGACCTTCTGTGATAATAGCTCTGTAATTTTGCTTTAAGAAACACGGATTTTCTCCTCCTAGGGACTGGTTCTGCAAAGCTGCCCTAGTCTCTGGAGTGACACCATGATATGAGGATGTTGGTGGCAGGAACTTCTGGGCTAGAAGTGGCAGTAGGTACATTAGAACAATTCACCTGAGGAACAGATCTGGTAGTCTAATGATACCACATTTGCATTTCTATGTTAGCGATGTGAGTCTGAGGTTAAGGTGAAATATTCAGAAGTGCCTAAGTGAGTTAGGAACTTCACTCCTATTTTTCAGAAGTGATTTAGGCATTTAGGAGCCTAATTCTCATTGCAAGTTAATAAGAATTAGGCTCCTAAGCACCCAAATTACTTCTGAAAATGGGATTTAGGCTTCTGAGTCAATTACTGAGACTTTGAAAGGTATTTAGTACTTAGTGGGATTTTCAAAAGCATCCATTGGATGTTAGGTGCCTAAATCTTACAAGGTGCCTAAATATATTTTAAAAAATCTGGCCCTTCAGCACTATTAAAAACTTTATACTTGATTTCAGGGCAAATAGTTCGAAAGCACCTAGCAGCCTAATTTCCATTGACTCCAACAGCATTACCTAAGGTGCTCCCTCACACCAAGGTAATGCGTCCACAACATCTTTAACTTTTAAAAGCACCTGAACCAATGGTTCCTAGGTCACTTAGATGCATTTGAAAATTTTATCTTTGTTCCCTTGCATCCAGGATGATGACTGATGTTAAAGGTGCTGTGGAAGCATCATACTGTCTACCCCCGATGTCAGGGTGCACTTGAGGTAAATGCTCTTGGAGCCAGTTTGGGAACAGCACTGACTCCAGAAGCAGCCTCATTTAGCTCTTCTTTATGTGGAAGATGTTCAGGGCAACATGAGACATTCACAGTGAGGATGTGTAAAAATTTAAACAAGGTAGGAATTTGGAGAAGGAAGAAAAAGTATGCTGTGTAAAAGCACTTTTTCCTGTCAACCAAAATCATCCAGCTCCTTAATTGTAAACAGGGGCGTCGGAGCCTTCCCAAAAGTGGGACGGCCAGGGCCCCCTCACCCCCGCACAAGGCCCTGCCTCGACCCTCCTCTTCCCCCCAAGGCCCCACCCCCGGCCAAGCCAGAAACTGGAGCGGGTCCAAGGAGTCCGCCCCACCGCCCCGCCCAGGTGTGGGTGAAAGCGGCCTCCTGCACGTGTCCCTGTCCCCCGAGCCCTCCGCCCAAGGCAGGTGGAAGGTCCGTGGCTCCCCACAGCTGCCCAGGCGGCTCTTACCATGGCTGGACTGTGGCTCTGAGACCCCACCCCCCCAGCCGGAGCTGGGTTGAGGAGAGCTGTGGGGAGCCTAGCTCCAACTCCACCTGCCCTGGGCGGGAAGCTCAAGGGGCGGGGACATGGGCTGGGTCCTCCTCTCCGTCCCCCCACGGGCAGGTGGAGGGTCCGTGCGGCTCCAACAATTGCCCAGGCTCCCTGGCTGGGCTCCACGCTGGCCTGGCTGAGGGGGCAGGGCCTCAGGGGGAGGAGGAGGGAAAAGGGACATAGTCCTGTAGAAAAGTGGGAGGGCGCTAGGCCCCTGGACTCCCTGGTTCTGGCACCACTGCTTATAAATAGTGATGCAGGGAGGATCCAAATTGACATAATTTGTATAAATTGCCCTAGAATGACCTGCATATCTTATCTTAAACTGTACAATTGAAAGGCTGTTTGCTGATGCCTCTAGTCTTTAGGTCTTCACAGTTGACTAGTCCTGCAAAATATCTTTCGCGCAATAACTCAGTGTCATTCAATGACATTTTCCCTGCAGAGCAGGGAATGCGCAGTAAAACAGGTAGAAATTAAACCCTTTACATCAGTTTACTTGAAATGTGAACTGAAATAAAATATGTCGACAGCTACATCCTGCTCAGGCACTGGTAGCCATCTCTGCTGCTGCTTTGTTTGAATAGCGCAAAAAAGGTTAGTGTAGTCTGAAAAGGAGATGTGTATAATACAGATGAGTATGGCAGTAAGAATACTTTGGGTCAGGATCCTCTGCTGATAAAAATCGCCGTAGCTACACTGACTTCAATTAAACTATGTCAATTTGCGTTAGCTAAGAATCTGGCCATATGCTTTCAGAATGTCACATCTACACTTCATGTTAAAAACAAAGAAAAGACAAAGTTTACGGTTAATGACCATAATGAACGATGGTCTTGTATCTGTCGGACTTCCAGCGTAGAAAAATATAAATTTTTTTAAAAATAAAACGAAATCAGGTTATCCTCCACCCCTTATAATTCAGCTGTAAATTCTGTCTCCGTCGCTAAGACAGGGCTATAAGCCATGTCATCCTGAGCACCTGAAAACTAAAGTAGCTTCCTGTGGGAGTCAGTGGTTGTTTTAATAATCCTAAGGAAAGGATAAAAATAGTGTAGTGCACTTGTAGGCGAAAAGAATAATTCACCAATAGCTCCCCTCTATTCTCTATTTTATGACCTTCTGTTATGCTGCAATGATATAACCACGAACAGGGAGAAAATACTTTCAGGCAATGTCCTCCTTAACATTAGTCTAGTAGCATAAAAGGTCTTGTGTGCCTTGCCTGGAGGCAATAAAAACTTCCTGTGATATAGAAATAATAGTCACAGTACAAGTAAAGTTGGCAAAACTGCTAGTACTAAATCCAGTTTCAAGTGCTGGTCTCTCAAAACGGTTCATTCTTCTGCCCCTGAAAAATTATATGTTCCCAGCAAAAAGGATGGGCTATGGTCCATAAATCTGCACAGTTTGTAAAACCATTCAGCTGTTTACTAGTTTAAAATGGAAACTATGTTATCTTTTGAAATTTAACCTTTTGATTAGGAAAACTCACAAGAGGGGGCAAAATATTAATCACGATAAAGTTATAAACCTCAGGGGCCTCTATCTAAAGAAGTCCCTTGTAAATAAAATGTAACATTTTAGGAAACTTCTAAAAATATTTAAAATGCTCACTAACGTCAAGCACTCCTACAACATCTAGGACAAAATGTGAAGTCATCTGTGCCTAAAATTAGGTAACCAGATCCAGAAAAATCAAGAAAAAAAAAAACACAAAAAACCAAGCACATAGCCACCCATTCAGTAAGGGCACCTTTATTACAATATCAAACATGATCAAACATTAAATAACTATGGCCCTAGTCTTATAGTGGGATGCATGAGTGTGAATTACTGTACTGGAATTGGGCATAATTGCTATCAGATTCCAATGCAGGATGACACCCTATGACTACATAAGTGGTTAAATGTCTCATTAGGGTCAGATCCTCAACTAGGGTAAATTGTCATAGCTAACAACTTCAATGGTGCTTTGACACTTAACAAAAGCTAAGGATCTGCCCTTTCTGTAGCAAAATTCAATTAGGGTCTGAGAGCATTAGACCCCTTTTTTCATTTGTATATTATCTACATACAATGAAATTGCTGCGGCTTTCTTATATATATATTTGGTCCTTCCTCAGCTGAACTGTCAGCCCGCACTACTTCTTCCTTACTTTAAATCTTTGTTTTCTTACAACCAGCAGGTAGGGCATCTTAAGATTTTAAGATTTATATGACTGTGCTTTACTACTAAACTACCTCTAGAGAGCTTTGATATTACTGCAGAAGATGTAGGCATTCTGTTGTTTAGTATGTTGGTAAGTATGGTTTTAAATTGCTAGACATATTTTTAAATGTCACCTTTAAAAGTATCACTATATGGATTAAAATGTAAAAAAGGTGGTACAAGTAATTATCAGTTATTTTTGTGGGGTAAAGCATTTGCATCTTCTCCATAACAATAACTAATAGTCAGGAAGTATGATAATTCAGAAAAACTTCATTTAGAATCTCCTCATATGGGAGATTGCATTCAATTCCTTTGCATCTACTCCATTTGATAAAGTTTTCATTACCCAAACATGCCTTTTGCTTCTGTAAAATGCTGAAGGTATCTAGTCAAATGAGAAAAAGAATTTACAAATAGTAACATTGAAGACTTCAAAATCTGTTTTCCTCACAAACATATATTGAAGTACAGATTGAAAAAATCTCATCTACTTAGCCAAAAACATTCTCAGGAAAATTATAATTTTCTGAAAATAAGCAAAAACACTCCCACTCTCTCTCCCTCAAAAGCATGGAAATCCAAGTTACAGTTCCACTTTACAAAAAGTCTGTAATAATCAAAACTATGCAAGTTCACAGTCAAGTTGACTTAAACAACCTTGACACTGCCCCATAGTATCATTCTGAGGACCCTTGGTAAAACTGGGACAAGCCTGTCACACAGTTTCATTTAATTAGTCACCAGAAAAATGTTAATCGATTACTCATAATGAACCTGTGTGATATTTGCATTAGGTTGTCTCGGAGTTTTTGGTTGATTTGGGTGTGACACTACAAAGGTACAACTAAGTTTGTTTGAGTCACCTCAACTGCAAACTTGTACACTTTCTGATATTTGGAATTTTGGAACCTTACCTTGGAATTTCCTAGCTACCATTTGTGGGTTTTAAGGAAGTTATATTTTCTATGTTTTGCCTGAAATCAGCGAATAAGTCATTCAACCTTCATTGCGTTTTAATTAATTATTTTGCTTGGGAGTTTCCGTGGGATTTAATCAATGTTTAAAAATTGCTCAGGGACAATCAGGAGCCTCTGCAAGCCTAGGAAGTTGAGTTCAGACTCCAGCTGGGCTTATTAGTTTGACAAGGACTTTGGAGGAACTCATATGCTCACTTGGACAGGCCCCGTTCCTTTCCAAATACTTGTGGCTTCCTTCCTCTCATCCCCATATGGCTTTCTGTCTTCCACTTCTTTCAGCCCAGACCCCCCTGTCCCCCATATGCGATTCAATACCATCATAATTCTCTGTGTCTAGGTTACATGTTGAGCCACAGAAAGTCTGCAAAGCCGAAGGATACTTTTAAAAAAAAAGGAAAATAAATACATGCTAATTAAGTGTGAATGTTATGCATGCATCAAAAACATGTTTATAATAGATGTGTACATTAAAGTATATCATTTTCAATGTGTTATATTTACATTAAACACCTTTCAATTAGGGCTGGTGGGAAAACAATAATTCTGAAATATTTAGAGGTTTCAAAATTTGTTTCCTTTCCACCATGGGATGTTTTACAATCTTTCATGAAATGGAGGACAGAAACTCACAACTGGCCTGGGATGTGGGATACCCCGGTTCAAGTTCCTGCTGTGTCTGATTTGGACTGATCTGGAATGAAAACCACTGCTCTGTATCAAGCAGAACAGGGACTTGAACCAGATCCTCCCAAATACCAGCCCATTGCCCTAACCGTGGGGCTCTCTCCTGGACCTGAGCAAATTTCATTGACACTGACAATGTCTTGTCAAAAAAAAGTTTTACTAGCTCTATTTTAATGCCTAATTAATGCATCCCCAAATGAGTAAAAGGCACTTTGGTATAAACTACAGGACAAGTGAAATTCAATTTGAATTTTGTAGGTTACTGTGTTTCAGAGATAGCACGAGCCAAACAGAGTAGGAACAATCTTTGAAAAATTAATGACAGACATTTTAAAATTCTCATTTCTCCAATTTTCCACGTTATTTTTCTTGACATTTTCCAGTAAGAGTAATGGATGAGATATGGTGTGAGCTATTTGAAGTGGATCAGTTTGGTGAAGAAAGAAGGGGAATTAAAAGTCAGGCTTATAAATAGGAATTTAGATTCAATTTGAACAATGGAGGCTGCATAATAAAGAAATGACTCTATGCCCTGAAACTATTTTTTTCCTCTGTGTTGGACTGGCTTCTTTATTCATTTGAATTTTGTAGAAATGCCGTAAATTGTTTTATGCACCTAAACAGCCTTTTATGACTAACAAAATCCTAAACTTAATTATAAACCTGGACTCTCAAACCTTCAGAGATGCACAGGAATTTTCAGGGAGAACAACACTGAATTTGAAGTCATTGCTTCAAAAAGCAGAGGATCTCGTTGTTAGCATGGAATATAAATAGTTAAAGGCCTGTTTATGAAATAAATTAAAATTTTTATTCCAACTTCAAATGAATTCTTTTGATGAGCATGCCCCTTTACTTAGTGACCTGACATGTGTTACCTAATCACTGTTAATAATGAGCAATTTTCAGCAAGCCAAAATGGTCATTACATTCTCCATAATCTCCTAGTCCTGCAAACCAAAGATAGCAGCATAATTAATATCCATGATAAATGGCTGAGAACTGCTGCTTTGTTTCCTTTTTCGGTATTAAAAAAAAAACTAGTGAAGAGAATCTGTGGAGCCCTTTAATACATAACCCCCTTCTTCTTTCTTAACACTCTCACTGAAGCCCAGCCTCTCAAGCATTGGAAATAATTGACTCTTTTCATTGTTTTACAAAATGAGAAATGAGTGCCCAGTCTTGCAGTGTTTTCATTGTACAGAGAAGACAATCCATGCACAAGAGATAAAAGGCCTATACATTCCCAGTTCACCACCATGCGGATGAAGAATACAACCATAGAGTGATACATCTTTATCAACAACTGCCAGTCACTAACTGTTTTGCCTTATGCAAATATGTTAGTGTGCATTTACTGAATTTGTTCATCAAAGCATAATTCTCCTGGAAACATAACTGCTGACAAGTAGAAAGAGCTGTCACAGAGCACTTTGGCAAACCTGCATTAAACTTGTTGCCTATTGTGGTTTTATTGTTCTTATAATTGCAATAATAAATAATGTTTCATGAACTTCAGTGTTCATTGTTAGGATTCAAATTACCTCTGCAACCTGAATTCCAAAGAATAGTTTTGATCTTGTTTTCTGGTTCCCTTTTCTCTTAACATTAAAGTGTTTGTCATATCCCTTTCCAAGGATACCTTTGAAGAAATTACCATAACTTTATTAATTCTATTTCTTTAGATTTAAATATACAAGCTCTAGGTACCCTGATGATGATAAATTTACAATCACAAAAATATCACCCAGCAGTTTAATACAATAAGAAAAACGAACATGCCAGTCAGTGGACAGCACATCTCAAAGTCGCGTATGCTCATCCCACGTTATCCTAGAGCTCTCATGCCTTCAGTCCTCCCCAGATGCCTACTACATTTTATCAGACATTCTCCAGGGTCATCCCATCTGTAGTTCCTCTGTTGAGACACATTTTTTCATTCACAAAACTGGTAAAATTACAATAAAAGAAACTTATTTATGAAATGCTAAATAAACAACGTCCGTCAAAGATGCAAATGATGTAGTCAGCAGACAAGAGAGTGCCTGAGAGATCCTTTTTTTTTTTTTTTTTTTTTTTAGAAATCAACCTTTATATTTTTCATTTTCATTTTGCAATAGCCACACAAGCAGATGTATACTAAAGTCCTTCCACATGCTTCTAAACTATTCAGCTAATCAGCTAGCCCTGGATGACTGAATTTTACTGCCCTGGAGACAGAATATAATCTGTGAGATTTACTGACAAATACTCTAGAGTCATCAGTCTCCTGCATGACTAGTACAATGTGCTATACCCTACTGACAGGGAAGGGTATTATATTATTCCTGCTCAAGTTGAGTCCAAAGCACCATAATTAAAGTCATCGTGGAGATAAATCTTATTATCTTTAGGGAATCCATAAATCACTAAAAGGCTAATTTAAACCAACAGGTGCACATGGCAACTGTTTCAATCTTTGTAAAGTTGAGCGTAAAGGCCGTTGTGTAATGTTTACTTTGGTATATCTGAGTCACTCAAACAGCCGCAATCACACAATCATTCATAAAAGTTTACCAGAATGATTTTCAAAGGAATTTTACTTCCCCCAAATTTTGTCCTGTCTGAAATTAGCATGACCTACTCATATATTCCTTTTTCCACGTGACGCTCCTTTTGCCAGGCTGAGTCAACAGCTGAATGAGGCTCATGTATGCCGGAAAGGGAGATAAAATATCTTTAACAGTTTGTCTGATGTTTAAGCTATAATATACTGAACTCATTCTGGAAAGTGTTTTGGTGTTCTAACAAGACACCATATCTTAATATTGTGCTCTGTGTTGGAGATTTGTTTTAATCTGTTCCCCTGAATAACACCACTACATATATTTATAGATTTTCTTAGATTTGTTGTTCTTTAAAAAAAAATCATTTTCATATATTCCATAAACAAAAATTTAGATTAATAGGGATTAAAGTGTAACATCCCCCCCCCACCATCTAAAAGCAAGGAAATATCAAGCTATGGAACACCTTGGGGCCATACCTTAATGCCCACATAGCAATTTTTAGTAATAGCTACAAAAATCTGTCTCATCACAAGGAATTTCCTTCTTCCTCCAAGTGACAATGAAACACTCTACACACAGCACATCAATTTCCTTCTCAGTGCAACACAAAACCTTAATTACTATCTCTGACACATCACCCACACCTTACACTTAACATATGTTAACCCGGAATACTTGCTAGTGTTGCTGAGATTCTAAAACACTTGCTTTTTAGAGTTTGTGTTGGGAAGGATGTCACCCTTAGCCAACCTCAAGCCTTTATACACAAAAATGTGTTTAAGGAATTTTCTGGGTTTTCAATACAGCAAATACAGTGGGGATTGGGACATGAAATGACCCCCAACTTCTCTTATGATGTGTGGACATATGGAAAAAGTAAGGGAGGGAATGCATGACAGAAGGGTGTCACAAGTTGAGAGGGGTGAATTCTTAGTACGGAGGATCTAGTGAATCTGTCTTTACCCTCCCTAACTTCTACACAACAGTGCCCCCCTTTCTGGTGAAGGTGGAGCATGTCAAGTACTGCATCTGCTCTGCCAGGCCAGCCCCAGCTCTTCAGAACCTCTGTCAAACTGAAGAGCTTCCACAGAAGCTGGACATGCCCCATCACTGGAGCTAAAAGCTTCTCTCCATCAGGAACCTGGCCACATGTCCCCTACTAAGCCTAGATTTGTACCCTAGACTACTGCCATGCAGATTCCATACTACAGAGCATCTAGGATGGCCATCTTCCCTGAGGGTCAGCTGTGGTTTTATTCCTAACAGGAAACACTGGCACTAGAAAAGTTTCAGAAAAGGACAACTAAAATGATTAGGGGTTTGGAACGGGTCCCATATGAGGAGAGATTAAAGAGGCTAGGACTCTTCAGCTTGGAAAAGAGGAGACTAAAGGGGGATATGATAGAGGTATATAAAATCATGAGTGATGTGGAGAAAGTGGATAAGGAAAAGTTATTTACTTATTCCCATAATACAAGAACTAGGGGTCACCAAATGAAATTAATAGGCAGCAGGTTTAAAACAAATACAAGGAAGTTCTTCTTCACGCAGCGCACAGTCAACTTGTGGAACTCCTTGCCTGAGGAGGTTGTGAAGGCTAGGACTATAACAGCGTTTAAAAGAGAAAAGACGGTTACTCACCGTTGTAACTGTTGTTCTTCGAGATGTGTTGCTCATATCCATTCCATTAGGTGTGCGCGCGCCGCGTGCACGATCGTCGGAAAATTTTCTATCCTAGCAACACCGGCGGGTCGGCTGTGGAGCCCCCTAGAGTGGCGCCTTCATGGCGCTGAATATATACCCCAGCCGACCCGGCGCCCCCTCAGTTCCTTCTTGCCGGCTACTCCGACAGTGGGGAAGGGGGGCGGGTTTGGAATGGATATGAGCAACACATCTCGAAGAACAACAGTTACAACGGTGAGTAACCGTCTTTTCTTCTTCGAGTGCTTGCTCATATCCATTCCATTAGGTGACTCCCAAGCCCAACTTAGGTGGTGGGGTCGGAGTGGGACATTGCTGTGTGCAAAACCGCTGATCCGAAGGCAGCATCGTCCCTGGACTGCTGCACTAGTGCATAGTGAGCTGTAAACGTGTGGACTGATGACCAAACCGCCGCTCTACAAATGTCCTGGATCAGAACTTGCGCCAGGAAAGCAGTCGAGGAAGCTTGGGCCCTCGTGGAGTGAGCGGTGAGGTGTGGTGCTGAGACACCTGCCAGGTCATAGCAAGTCCGGATGCAAGACGTAATCCAGGAGGATAGGCGTTGTGAGGAGACCGGTGAGCCTTTCATTCGGTCGGCCACTGCAACGAAGAGTTGCGTCGTCTTTCTAAATTGCCTTGTGCGGTCAATATAGAAGGCCAGGGCCCTGCGTACGTCCAGAGAATGCAAACGTTGATCCTGGCGAGTAGCATGTGGTTTAGGGTGAAAGACCGGGAGAAATATATCCTGGTTGATATGAAATGGAGAAACCACCTTAGGGAGAAAGGCAGGATGTGGACGAAGCTGCACTTTATCCTTATGGAAAACTGTGTAAGGGGGCTCGGATGTAAGCGCCCTGAGTTCAGAAACGCGCCTCGCTGAGGTGATGGCTACAAGGAAGGCTGTCTTCCAGGATAGGTACAGAAGTGAACAGGTGGCCAGTGGCTCGAATGGAGGACCTGTGAGCTTGGAGAGAACCAGGTTGAGGTCCCACGTCGGAACGGGCTGACGTTGTTGTGGGTACATCCGGTCTAAGCCCTTGAGGAATCTAACGACCATCGGGTTGGAGAATACCGAGGACGCGAGTTCCCCTGGGTGAAAGGCTGATATAGCGGCCAGGTGAACTCTAATTGAAGATATCGCCAGCCCCTGCTGTTTTAGGGAGAGGAGATATTCCAATATGAGAGGAATAGGTGCCTGTAACGGGGACGTGGCTCGTTGTTCGCACCAACAGGAGAACCGCTTCCACTTGGCCAGGTACGTGGTCCGTGTTGAGGGCTTCCTACTGCTCAGCAGAATCTGTTGGACAGAGTGCGAGCATTGCTGCTCTGCCTGGGTGAACCATGGAGCAACCACGCCGTGAGGTGGAGTGATTGCAGGTCGGGGTGACGCAGCCGGCCGTGGTCCTGAGAGATGAGATCCGGACATAACGGAAGCGGGATCGGTGTCTGAACCGAGAGTTCCAACAGAGTACCAATGTTGTCTCGGCCACGCTGGAGCGATCAGAATAACCTGTGCCTGGTCTCTGCGCAATTTGAGCAGTACTTTGTGGACCAGAGGAAATGGAGGGAAGGCATAAAACAGGTGGTCTTTCCAGGAAAGGAGAAACGCATCCGAGAGGGAGCCCGGAGCTCGACCTTGCAGGGAGCAGAACACGTGGCACTTCCTGTTGTCTCGAGATGCAAACAGGTCCATCTGGGGAAACCCCCACTTCTGGAAGACGGAATGTATGATGTCCGGACGGATAGACCACTCGTGCGTTTGAAAGGACCTGCTGAGTCGGTCCGCTAAAGTGTTCTGGACTCCAGGGAGGAACGATGCCGTGAGATGGATTGAGTGGGCGATGCAGAAGTCCCACAGGCGAATGGCCTCTTGGCATAGAATTGACGAACGTGCTCCTCCTTGCTTGTTGATGTAAAACATGGCCGTGGTGTTGTCGATGAGAACTAACACACAGCGGCCACGTAGGAGATTGAGAAATGCCTGGCACGCCAGGCGCACCGCCATCAATTCCCGAACATTGATGTGCAGGGCTAGCTGGGGTGCAGTCCACAGGCCCTGGGTATGGTGTTCGTTGAGATGGGCGCCCCAACCCAGAGATGAAGCGTCTGTGACCAGGTGCAGAGAGGGTTGTGGGGCGTGAAATGGCATCCCCTCGCAGACCACATTGTGATCTAGCCACCAGGTGAGGGAGGTCAGGACCGAGTTCGGGACCGTGACCACCATGTTCAGGCTGTCCCGATGTGGGCGGTATATTGACGACACCCAGGTCTGGAGTGGGCGAAGCCGAAGTCTGGCATGCCTGGTTACGTACGTGCAGGAAGCCATGTGACCCAGCAGGGTAAGGCACAACCTCACCGTGGTAGTTGGGAAGGCCTTGAGCCCTTGAATGAGGCTCGTGATGGTGCCAAAGCGGTTGTCTGGCAGGATGGCTTGTGCACGTCTGGAGTCTAGGACTGCGCCGATGAATTCTATTCTCTGGGTAGGTTCCAGAGTGGATTTGTCCTTGTTGAGTAGGATGCCCAACTCGTTGAATGTGTGCACTATCATGTGGACATGCGCTCGAACTTGCTCTCTGGTGCGACCGCGTACCAGCCAGTCGTCTAGGTACGGGAACACCTGTATCCCTTGCCGACGAAGGTACGCTGCCACGACAGCCATACATTTCGTGAACACTCTTGGGGCCGAGGATAGGCCGAAGGGAAGGACTGCAAATTGGTAGTGCACCTTGCTTACCACGAATCGCAGGAAGCGTCTGTGAGGCGGGTAAATTGCGATGTGAAAGTATGCGTCTTTCATGTCGAGGGCGGCGAACCAGTCTCCAGGATCGAGGGAAGGGATAATGGCCCCCAGAGAGACCATGCGGAACTTCAACTTTACTACGAATTTGTTGAGTCCGCGCAAGTCCAAGATGGGTCGCAGACCTCCTTTGGACTTGGGAATGAGGAAGTAACGGGAATAAAATCCCCTGCCCCTTAACTCTACTGGAACCTCCTCTATGGCCCTCATAGCAAGGAGCGTAGAAACCTCCTGTATAAGAAGTTGCTCGTGAGAAGGGTCCCTGAAGAGGGACGGGGAAGGGGGGGAGGAGGGGGGGATTGAAGAAAACTGGATAGCGTATCCCCTCTCCACCGTGCGAAGGACCCAACGGTCCGAAGTTATAAGGGACCAAGCACGGTGGAAATGGGAAAGGCGATCCCGAAAGGAGTGGGCTGGATCCTGGGGGATGACTGGGGCGCCGTCCTCGACCGCACCTTCAAAAGTTCTGCCTGGGGCCTGAAGGTGGTCTAGGTGGCCCCTGGTTCTGACCGGGTTGAGGGCCGGTCCACCTTCTTCTACCACCTCGCCCTCGCCTCCGGGCAGAGTCCTGTCTCTGACGAGGTGGGGGGGGGGGTAGAAGCGCTGAGGCTGAGGCCTAAATGGCCTGCGCTGAGGGCCCGCAACATGCATCCCCAGGGAACGCATGATTGTCCTGGAGTCCTTGAGGCTCTGCAGGCGAGAGTCCGTCTTCTCCGAGAACAATCCCTGTCCTTCGAAGGGCAGGTCCTGCAGGGTTTGCTGCAGTTCCTGAGGCAAACCCGAAACCTGGAGCCAGGAGATCCTCCGCATAGCGATACCTGAGGCCAGGGTTCTCGCAGCAGAGTCCGCTATGTCCAAGGAGGCCTGTAAGGAGGTCCGAGCCACCTTCTTACCCTCCTCTACCAAGGCCCCAAACTCCTCCCTGGACTCTTGGGGAACCAATTCCTTGAACTTCCCCATAGAGTTCCAGGAGTTAAAGTTGTAGCGGCTCAAGAGCGCCTGCTGGTTAGCCGCTCTAAGTTGCAGCCCTCCGGCTGAATAAACTTTACGGCCAAACAAATCGAGGCGCTTAGCCTCCTTTGATTTGGGCGCTGCGGCCTGTTGACCGTGGCGCTCCCTTGCATTCACTGATGCCACCACCAGTGAACACGGCTGGGGGTGGGTATACAAGTACTCGTAGTCTTTGGAAGGGACGAAGTACTTTCTTTCCACCCCTCTCGCTGTGGGTGGGATAGAGGCAGGAGTTTGCCATATCGTATTTGTGTTCGCCTGGATCGTGCGGATCAGGGGTAACGCCACTCTCGATGGGGCATCCGCCGCGAGGATATTTACGATGGGGTCCTGCACCTCCACTATCTCCTCCGCCTGCAGGTCCATGTTACGGGCCACCCTACGTAGGAGGTCCTGGTGAGCCCGAAGATCTATCGGGGGTGGACCTGTGCATGACGTGCCTGCCACTGCCTCATCCGGAGAGGAAGAGGAAGATGCCTCCAGAGGTAAAGGATCCAAGGGAGGGTCCTGGTCTCCCTGCTCCTGGGCCGGAGCATCACCTGCGCTTGGGTCCAGGACGTCAGGTGGTGCGGACACGGAAGCCTCCATGCCCCCTGGCGGAGGCCGAGAGATGGTGGACTCCGGGGCCCTTCTAACGGAGTGGCCCGAGCGAGAGGTCGAAGCTATTGGAGCCCCTTGGGCCTGATGGTACGCCCACGGGGTCCAGAACGACCAGTGAGATGGGCCATGAGCAGGGTCCTCTGCTACCTCCTGCCAATGGCCTATGTCCTGCTCCGCGGCTTGCCCCTGAGGGGGGTATGCCGATCTCGATAAGTCCTCAGAGGAGCGGGACACCGATCTCGATGGCCATGGTGGTGCCGAGTGCGTCGAGACGAATCTCGCGGGCTGCGGTGCCGCACGGTGCCGGTCCGGAGATGTTCTATCTCCACGCGGTGCCGGCGATCGGTGCCGGGACCGCGACCGGTGCCGATGACCTCGCCGGTGCCGGGAGTCGGATCTGGACCTCGACGATGACCTGGAATAGGCCCGGTGCCGGGAGCGGCCTCTCGACGTCGAGCGTCGATCGTGGCGGTGCCGAGAAGTACGTCTCGATGTTGATCGGTGCCGACGATCATAGCGGTGCCGAGACGTAGAGCGGTGCCGCGACGAAGATCTTGGCCGCGAGTACGACCGGTGCCGAGGTGATATTCGGCGCCGGGACTGCGAGCGGCGTGGGGACCTGCTTCGGGACCTGGACCGGTGCCGTGGTTCCAGCCCTTGCGATGGAGGGCGCATCAAGGCAGGTTTCCCCCTAGACTGGACCGGACGAGTCAACGGTGCCGTCGGTGCCGGTGGTTGAGGCGGTGCCGGCTCCGTGAGAGCTATTAAGTCTCTCGCCGCCGCGAAGGTCTCTGGAGTCGACGGGAGGCACTGTATCACCGCCGGTCTCGGTGGAGACGCTATCTGCACCGGACTCAACGGCCTCGGAGCCGGAGTCGACGGTGCTGGAGTCACCTGTTTTCGGTGCTCCACAGGCGGACGCGGCTCTACCCCCGGCACTGGGGGAGCCGGCGTCTTCGGCACGGAGGTCCCCGTCTTATGGGCTTTTTTACGCCCCGGGGATAATGACTGGCGCCGAGGCACTTGTTGTGCTTGCGGTGCCGACGAGGTCCGGTGCCGGGGAGGCTTGTCCGACGCCGCTCGCGTGGTCGGCAAGGCCGGTGCCGCCGGGGCACTGCGCACCGAGGTGCTAGGTGCCGGGGCCTGACTCGTTGATGGAGCGTCCGGACTAAGTGCCGCCTCCATAAGGAGTTGCCGGAGCCGAAAGTCCCGCTCCTTCTTGGTCCTTGGTCTGAAGGCCTTACAGATCTTGCACTTATCTGTTTGATGGGACTCTCCCAGGCACTTCAGACAGGAGTCGTGCGGGTAGCTCGTGGGCATAGGCTTAGCGCAGGAGGCGCACTGCTTGAAGCCGGGAGCGTTGGGCATGAGCCCGGCCCCGCGGCCGGGGGAGAAAGGGGGAGACAACCCCCTTAATCCCCTGAACTATTATAACAACTAGTAACAAATGAACAATTTTTTAAAAACTAATTAACTATAAACAACTAGAACTATAACTACAACTGTGAATAACTAACTAAGCTAGGGAGAGTGGAGAACAGCTATGCCGCGCTCCACAGTTCCAACGACCGTCAGGGGCGGTAAGAAGGAACTGAGGGGGCGCCGGGTCGGCTGGGGTATATATTCAGCGCCATGAAGGCGCCACTCTAGGGGGCTCCACAGCCGACCCGCCGGTGTTGCTAGGGTAGAAAATTTTCCGACGATCGTGCACGCGGCGCGCACACACCTAATGGAATGGATATGAGCAAGCACTCGAAGAAGAACTGGATAAATTCATGGTGGTTAAGTCCATTAATGGCTATTAGCCAGGATGGGTAAGGAATGGTGTCCCTAGCCTCTGTTTGTCAGAGGATGGAGATGGATGGCAGGAGAGAGATCACTTGATCGTTGCCTGTTAGGTCCACTCCCTCTGGGGCACCTGGCATTGGCCACTGTCGGTAGACAGGATACTGGGCTAGATGGACCTTTGGTCTGACCCAGTACGGCCGTTCTTATGTTCTTATATTTACTAGGAGCAGACTCCTTTTGATAAATGACTTTCATTTATCAAGTGTGCCATATTTCAAATGAACCAAACTCCTAATTTTGGGGAGTAGGGAAAAGAAGACATCCCATACAAATGTCCTTTAGTGTAGGGAAAGTGTACGTAGTTGGGAGCCAGGAGACCATGAATGAAACCCTATGCACTTTCACTTCACAGCCTTTCTTATTGGGCAATGCCTCATGATGCAGCCTTAGAATGCTGTCAACCATTTTACAGAGAAGTTAACTGAGATGTTGCACATAGTCAATTCTAGCAGAAGTAGGAATAGAACTTAGGTAGATCGTAGTCTCTCCCACACTGCCTCTCAGAATGAATCTGCCAAATATTGATGCTATCTAGACAACATGCAAAAATGTCAGTTCAGGGAAACTGCACCTGTATTCACTCTCCGTGGTCCCTCCAGGGCACCCCCTCTAGGCTCCTAGCTCCTCAGTCGTCACCTCTCTTGGTATATCTCTCTCCCTTCTGACTGGTGGTTTTCCAGGATGCTCTATTCCCTACCTACATTGTGATACCCCAGCAACACAGACTGCCTAAAAAAGCCAGTGTCTGCACTTTGCTTTCTTTCCTAAGGCACTGAACAGTGTAATTGCCACAGCTCTTTGTAAGCGAACACATTCATTCTTAAGGTAAATGAATTATAGAAAAATATTTAAAAATATAACCTACATGCTACAAACTACAAAAAAAAAAACTTTAGTCAAAGCTTACCAGAGGTCAGCCCAACTCCAACCTCAGGTTCTGGTAGGTGTCAGTTCTTCAAAACCAACAAGAGGTTCTACCTGTGGTTACAAGTTCATAACTATCTCAGACTGAGAACCAGAATGACCATGAATAGTTCAGACTTTCCTTTATACGGCTTGGGCTTTTGTTCACGTAACAGCGGATCAGTAGACAATGAACCGCTCCACAGGGCATAGAGTCAGGAGTCTGGGTTTTTGCATAACTAGGTGTGTGAAATTTCCATTCACCTTCCCTTAGATATTCCTCAGGAAGTTCACTTAACTCTTTTTGTTCCAAAAGTCCACTCTTGTCAGGCACATTGGTTACCAAAAAGTTTCACATCTGTCACATCCCCTCTCTTGAGAAGTTACATACAATTCCAGCCCACAATACACAATAATATTAACTTAATACAATAGACCCCAAATATTCTTAAACTTAATTCAATACACACTTCTAAGGATATGGCAGTGCCATATCTACCACATAAACCTATGGGGAAATGTATCTTTGTCCACATATAGGATAATAGTTTCTCCTGTCGCCCAAATGGGCTGGGATCTGAAGATCTTTATACATTTAAAAGCCAAATTTGGAAGAGGTATGAGGGAGTGAGTATCCCAAGTGAGGATCGGGGATTTAAAAAAATCATTTTATGATTTAAAAGTTACCACTATGGTTATGGTTTGTTTACGATTTTATTATTTTAAACCAGATTTTTAATAAATAAAATAATGGGCAAAGTAAATGTGAGACTAGATATGAGTATTAATGAAAACAGTCACATTTTGATATCTGTTTCACATGTGTTACATTGATGTTGCATCTACTTTTGAAGGTTAAATGAAATATCCTAAAGACATTGTCTTAAACCCAAGTTTATTTGACTTGAAGGAAAATGACAGGAATTAGAGCCCGCCAAGACACCAAGCTAGACAACCAATTTCTTACATGCCACTTCCTGCACAGCTTTGGTTTCAACTGAAACGTGACCTGCTAGTCAACTAGCAGTCAAGTGTTGAATGTCATCACATCTCTCTGAAGTGACACATGCTTAATAAGGATGACTTCTGCAATGATCCTTCTTGTTGTGAAAACACATGAAAATCTCCCCTCAAGGTATATTAGTTAGTTTGGATTGACTGATTTAGCAGGACAATAGAACAGCAAGTCATGAAGGATAAAATAATTATCTTAATAGTGTCCACTATAGTGATAAACCATAACAGGCTGTGCAATAGTAGGCTATTTATGTACATTTTGATTGGATTAAGGCTGTGTAAATTCAGCCACTCAGGCGTCACCAATAGCGCACACTACTGTGTGTATTGCTCTCAGAGTATGCCAGCCTACATTTCATTTAAAAACAAATCTTATAAAACAAATGTTATGGGAATTTATGTAATGATACCTCCACCAGGAAAAGTAGTTCACTGTGGAAGGATGGCAGAAATGGAGGGGAAATGGTACACAATCTTTTGTCTAACATTTTGATCATATTTATCACAAAGATTTTTTCTTCTGAACTAATGGGGACCCTTCTCAGAAGTCACTGACTCAGCTTTTTTCAGCCAGTGCCCAGCTCCAGTTGCTACTGCACGTTGTCACAAAGGCTCAATAACTATATCTTGGCTCCTATTACCACAACGAAAAGAAAAGGAAAAAAAAATCTGTAAGAATGTAGGGCCGCTAGGTTCATGGCATGGGGGAGAGGAAAGAGGCAGTGAAAAATGTCACTCCCCTCTTCTATATAGTTCTTTTCTCCCTCTCCAATCTATTGCATCCATCTAAACTTGGTCTCCTAGGCCAAAAACCTGAATAAGGAAACATAGTGATGAGGCATTCACAGTGAAAAGCACTTAAGGCAGACCAACCATTTTTCTAGTGCTGCTGAGGGCTGAGGACAAACTGCAAGGAAAACAGTGTAGTCCTTTTGAAGTCCTGCCGTAGCAAGAGCAGTAACAGTGTAACTTCAAGGGGAAACAACCATTTCCTCTCTCCTCCCAGCTGCAGCACTAGAAAAGCAGACAATGTAGCAAGAGATGCCTTAAGCTACCTAGGTCCACATCTTGATCTTAGGGCCCAAGCTGCAGAAGGAGAGAGAAGGACACAGGGGTAGGAAAGGTGATTACAATTTTTGGTTGCCTTTGCAGATAAAACCTAAAATATTTTAAATTAGAAAATCAGTGAATCAATTATGGAAATTAGATTAAAGGGTGTCAGGAAAGATACTAAAATCATTCTTATTTTAAAACTATTTAACACAACATGTATAGATATTTTTCTTTTTCATGTATTGATCCCAGTTGTGAAAAATTGGAAATTGGTGCACAACCATGATGTAATCAAAAAGGATTTGCATATCAATTCGAGTTCAGCAGTTTCTCGTTGGAGTCTGTTTTTGAAGCTTTTCTGTTGTAAAATAGCCACCCGCAGGTCTGTCATTGAATGACCAGACAGGTTAAAGTGTTCTCCCACTGGTTTTTGAGTATTATGATTCCTGATGTCAGATTTGTGTCCATTAATTCTTTTGCGTAGAGACTATCCGGTTTGGCCAATGTACATGGCAGAGGGGCATTGCTGGTACATGAACTCGAATTGATATGCAAATTAGACACAATCAATTTAGGTTTGAATAAAGACTGGGAATGGCTGAGCCATTACAAACATTGAATCTATCTCCCTATATAAGTACTCTCACACTTCTTATCAACCTGTCTGTACTGGGCTATCTTGATTATCACTTCAAAAGTTTTTTTTCTCTTACTTAATTGGCCTCTCAGAGTTGGTAAGACAACTCCCACCTGTTTATGCTCTCTGTATGTGTGTATATATATCTCCTCAATATATGTTCCATTCTATGCATCCGAAGAAGTGGGCTGTAGCCCACGAAAGCTTATGCTCAAATAAATTTGTTAGTCTCTAAGGTGCCACAAATACTCCTGTTCTTTTTGCGGATACAGACTAACACGGCTGCTACTCTGAAACCTGTAAATCTCTACTAAGTCTACGGACTTTCCGATTTCCAGGGGTGTAAATGATAGCAGAATCTGTGCGACAGTGTCACTATCCATACTCTAAGATACTACATTCCACGTATCTCACAAAGAAAAACAGTGAATAGTGCACCATTTTGTCCTTGCATCTATTTAAAGTACACTTGTCATATCATATTTGTACATATTTTAAATATAATCAGATAAATTTGCAGTAAAACTAAATACTTGATTTAGTGAATTTTTTGAGCTGTGCCTATGCTCCAAATTTGGATGCAGTGTTTGAGTATGTTCTGATCCAGAGTATTAGTTTGGCCTCTTAGGATAGGCATCAGCTACAATGGTGAGATATGGATCCAGGTTTAATTATTATAATGGTGGTTGGCCATCCAGTGACGGAGGCAGACATAGAATTCAGGACCTACTAGCACCCCGCCTATGTTTAATCACACAAACATAATTTGGGGGAAACGCCTCACACCTTCATTTTTTTAATCCTCCTCACACAAAAGGGGCTTTGTTGAGTTAAAAAAAGTAGTTTAGTTACCATAATTTCAGTGTGAAATAAAACAAAACTAAGCTGGCCAAAAATGTTCATGAAACAACAGTCACAAATTTTGCCCAGACCTAATCTTGTGAGCATCAGAGATTAGTTGCTTCGAATAAGTGGTTTCAAGGACCTGATCTTGAAAGCTGCTTCACTTGTCCAGCCAGTGCCCCAGTGAAGTCACTAGTGCGACGATCAGGGGCAGTGATCTGTCCACAAGCAGCAGCTTGCAGTTTTGTTACACTGGGAATCTGGAGTACACTTTTAAGCGGTCACTTAGGACACATTATCTGTTGGTACTTCAGGTTGTCACAGTAAAACATTGTGTCTTCTTGTTATATCCTTGAAAGCTGATCACTGTTAGTGATGGTCTCTCGATATCTATCGAGGTATTTAAATCACACTTATTAATGTGAGATCCTCATGTCTGCGCCACAGCCATAGCATTTGTATTGCCTTGACACTGTAAAAAATGAATTGATACATTTTGTTTAAAATAAACAAATAGACCTGCTACGTCACATGATTTTATGAAAATTTCCACTTTCATTTTCATTTAAATTCAGTTAAAACCCTTCGGTTCTAAACAACCCTTGAGAAATCCTTAAGATAAAAACATTTAAAATAATGGATAATCTGTTTTGGTTCACACTGACATATAATATATGCCATCTTTGCTTGCTTTGGAAAGAGTGTAACACAAAATCCATTACCCCCCAGCCTTTTTGTTAATCATCACTAATCAGCTGTTGCTTCACAAATCAAATTTCCAGTCCTTGTAGGCATGCAGTGTAATGCTAATATACGGCAACAGAATGTTGATAATAGACCATTGGGTACCACTGGCTGCCCCATTAGTGATATCCAGCTGTCCAGATTCATGCATGAGCAAGAAAAGTTTAAGAAGTTAAGATGAAAAGCAGTTAGATGCCTGTGATCCAAACAAGGACAATACACAGATAATTAGTGTGCGGCAAACTGTCTTTTCTAAACAGAATTACTTTTAAGGTAAAACAACTTTTATTTCATTCAGCACCATGTGTGCTGTATATTTTTCAACTAAAATATTCTGACACCATAAGAGAAGGCAGGTTACTATATTTTTCATCTCCATAAGGATAAAAGTGAGATTAAATTACTTCAAAGCAAATACAAACTGTATATGTCTAGTTCATGGAAATAGAGTCCCATCAGATGGATTATTATAATTGGATTATTACAGAAGGTAGTTAATGACTAACAAAATAATTGGTTTTCTCTGCTATGAAGGATGACATATTTTCTTGTCCTAAATAGCACATAGTGAGTGTAATAAATATTGTGACTCAACTAATCAATCCAGCTTCTGTAATCCAAATATTGAACCCAACCACCAACCACAGCACCAAAGGCAGAATGATCCAGTGGTTACAGAGCTAGCTTAGCAATCAGGAGACCCAAGTTCAATTCCCTTCTCTGCCACAGATTTCCTGTGTGACTTTGGGCAAGTTACTTAGTCTCTCTGTGCCTCAGTTCCCCATCTGTACAATGGAGATAACAGCACTTCCTTACCTCATAGGGGTGTTGTGAGGATAAATATGTTAAAGATTGGGAGATGCTGTGGTAATTGGAGACTGCCTAAGGGCTTGTCTAGTGGTAAGAGCTTGTCTAGATAAACAATTTGTGGCAAGCAATCTACCTTGCACCAGCCTGCTGTGCACTAACTGTCCATGTGGACCCTATTACTGTGCACTAAAAATTCCTTAGTGTGCACTGATCTACTTCCATATCAAATGCACTAAAGAAATCCATTTATTCATGTCGGAATATTGGTGACATAGCAAATTTTTTGGAAGTCTTCATGATCCATCACTAACTTTGAGCACTCAGCAGCTGACCTTCAAGTGATCTGCCACACACCATCCTCCATCCATCTCTTGCTGGTTGTCCCCTACTACAATGACCCTCACCATTCCTTTCATAATAATTTTCTCATTGTTATTTCCATCTCTACACCTAATGTGACCAAAATACATACATTTGAGTCTGTTGATTTCTGACAGCAGGATCTGCTTCTTTCCAATAATATTTCTAGCATAGGTATTCTTTTCCCCCCCATTCAACCGATATGTAAGAATAATTGCCAGCATCACATTTCAAAAGGTGCTATGGTTTTCCATATTTTCTTAAGGGAGGCTATATCTGAGCAAGCTATCCCTAATCCTCTTCTGATTCTTTGGAACAGCCTCCAAAGAATCAGACATATTCTGGGGTTGGACATATATTATCTCACATAACTATATTCATCTATGGCTCTACAACTTATCCATTAATCATGGTATCTGCTTGACTCCTATTTTTGTTAGTCCTGACAACTTACATACATTTTGTTTTGTCACATTCCGGAAAAGTCCATGTTCCTCACTAACTGTTTTTACAGGCTCCAACATTTGTTGCATTGCATCATTGTTTGTAGTAAAGAGTGTGTGTCATCAGTATATCTGAGGTTGGTTGAGAGGTGTCTGCCAATGGAAATCCCAGCTCCTTCCACTTTGTCAAAACTTTCCAAGGCTGCCTCACAATGAACTCTGCATATATGATAAACAGGCTTGGAGACAAAATATACCTTTGCCTCATATCCTGCCCTGTGGAAAACCATTGCTGTTCACACCGTGGTGTATTATTGGAATTAAAAGTGCCCTAAAGAACTTACAGTGCACAGCAGAAGGGACCACACACAGAGTGTGTGGCAGGTTAGTGCGAGGTAGATTTATACCCTAGGTTGCTATGAACTAACTGTTCATCTAAACAAGCTCCTAGACATATAGACTGATACTTCATAGAAAAGATCAACTATATCTGAGAAGAATTATCTGGATTCCACATATTCTCAGCTATAGCAGAATCAGAGTTTTCACTAACTCAGCCTTATCAGTATTCTTATGGTCTTAAGCAGAAGCTGATTGTGTTCTTCATCGATTTTAAAACAAGGATTTGAAAGCTCATGTGTAGGTGATTTCTAGATGATTCATATGTAATAAGAAGTGGTTTCCTGAACAGAAAAATATGATCATTCAGACTGAAAATATTACATGATACATCCTGCCTGTTTATTATCAGCTACAGTTATTTCATTTGTATTCTCTTCCTAAGGAACAAATCAGTGTAAAAAGACACACACACACACACACACACACACACACACACACACACACAAAAACCCAACCTCCACTTCCCCTGAAACAACCAAGAACGTCTGAGGGTTTATATTTCTCTATTATATGCCATATGTAGTCAAACCAGTCTTAATTACTTAATGACTGTGGCCAAACCTTATTTAAAGTTGAAAAACATTCAGTTGTTCGGTTCCTACCACTTACTCCTGCTTAAGTTTCTCATGTCTCTGTAATTACTGCCCTATGACCACAACCGGAAGTGAGAATATTCACAGACACAAGAAAAGCTCCCTTTGTTGTATTTCTGAAAATAGGAAGTCCCACAAACTTCATGAGACAGTGCCACATGTGTTACATGTATTGAAGTTTGCCCATAGTTATCTTAAATAAAACACAAAATTATTTTTAAAAAGATAAATTTACATTGAATTTCCTCAAGTACACAGCTTGGCTGGATTCTAGCTGCACTAAAGTGATGTAAGTTTTGATGGCTCCATAAATACTACGGTCCAGAACCTCTGGTATAAATTGACTTTAGTGCAGCTAGAATGATTTACACCAGCTAAGGGAATAACTCAATATTTTTAATTATACACACACACACACACACACACACACACACACACACAAATTATTAAGAACACTGTATTGCAGCTCAGCTCATTTTAAATTGTCTATAATTAACTATACAATAAAATGCTCCACAATAAACCACTTTTACTGCCTTCCAAATCTTTCACTTCCATCTACTGCTACACAATTTTCTTAAAGTAATCTCTTTAAATATTTATGAAAGGTGTCCAAACTAGTGGCACTGGAGCCTAAGTCTTCTTTTTGTGCCTGATCCTCTTCCCATTGGCGTGAAAATCAAAAACTCTTGACTCCAGGGAAGCAGAATAGGCTGGTTAACTACAAACAGGTACAACAGAGACAGCAGTAAAAGCTTCCACTCATCACCTTGATATCAGCAGTAATATAGATTCCGTCCCTATCTACTATTTAATTTTACATGGGCCAAACAGCTATTATATGACAAAACTTCCAGTCACTAACAAACTGGTCTGGATTTTAATCAGTGACCTGGAGGAGAAAGGCTCAATACCACATTACCGATCCCAGTTTTAGGACCCCCATCTTCTTACAAAGGTTGACGCTCCTTCAGTCAGTCTTTCTCTAGTTCTCATTATAAAAGTGAAGACACATTCATTTTAACCTTTGATAGGTTTGGGGGAAAAACAATAATTAACATACCTCAGTTGCACATATATTTGGCTGATTTCTTAAACTAATTGTCAAATTTGTTATTCTGATTTGTGATGAAGAGAAGGGATGAAATCCATAAGTACATGGATTTGTGTCATTTAGTCTTTCAAATTTTAAAACATCTAGAAGGCTCAGTGCATTGCCCTATTACTACAGAAGCTTACACTCCATCCCCACAGAGATAATTTATTAGGAACTTTATGCTATCATTTCTGAGACCAAACCTCTCTAAATATTTTAGTGAATTCTCATCCACACTCAGAGTATCTAGAATCTGAAAATCTTTAGTTTAAAATACTTTAGTTTAAATTAGGAGCCTGCTCAATACTTTATTTCTTCCAAGGCCATTCTGAACAGTCCCTGACAAAATGTATGGCAATACAATATTATGCCAATTAACTACAGCCAATCAGCTGCTAATATTATGTCTTCATTATTAATGGAAAGCACTGTTCTGCAGTAATATGCCAGAAGAGTAACCAAAAAAGAAAACTGACCCAGTTTTACCCAGTTTTACTTATATTGTATTTCCTAACATTTCCCTATCAAATTTATGACTTAGCCTGCAGTTTAAGTTCACGATCAAATATGACCTCTCAACAATGGTCTATTGTTAATGCACTGAGGGTCATCTAGGCCTCAAAACCACATGCTTAACACATACTTGCATTTTGATGGAACTTCATAAATTATGCACCTTATATCACTTTATGTTTTATGTGCATTCATTAACTACAGTGCACCTCTTCAGCTAAACCTTTCTAAAGCATTTAGTAAAAAATATTCTGAAAAAAGAAACAACTTCAAATTACTATACTACTTGGGATTATTTGCATGGCTGATAATTAAATCATCTCAAATGGGGGTTGACTGGTTTTGGAGATTAGGAATGGAATATAGGGTTTTTGCTTCAGGGTCATTAGCCCAGTTCAGTAGAGTTACGAACACCAGAGTTACAAACTCACTGGTCAACCACACACCTCATTTGGAACTGGAAGTACGCAATCAGGTAGCAGAGACCAAAAAAAAAAAAAAAGCAAATACTGTACAGTAGAGTACCGTGTTAAACATAAACTACTAAAAAAAATTAAGGGAAAGTTTAAAAAAAGATTTGACAAGGTAAGGAAATTGTTTCGGTGCTTGTTTTATTAAAATTAAGATGGTTAAAAGCAGTTTTTCTTCTGCATAATAAAGTTTCAAAGCTGCATTAAGTCAATGTTCAGTTGTAAACTTTTGAAAGAACCATAACGTTTTGTTCCGAGTTACAAACATTTAGAATGATGAACAACCTCCATTCCCGAGGTTTTCGTAATTCTGAGGTTCTACTGTAGTGTCTGAAAGCTGTTAGCAGCTGTTGATGTTTGGTGGTCTATGTGAAATGAGCTGATTGTCTCAATCCAGATTCAAGGGGACAAGTGTCAGAATCAGAAAAAAACACCCCAGGAACTGGTATAAACTGAGACCTTTGTTGGCAGTCTCAGCGGTGCTGGCACGGATTGAATGGGTTTAGAAATTGCACTGTTCTCTCTGCACAGAGGCTGACCTTCCTGATCAGAGTTGAGAGACGCTGGCACCTCTCAGCCCATGCTTTACAGTACTTCTTCTGTGGTAACACAGAGAACATCAGTACCTAGAGCTGTCAGTGCAGCTCCTTGAAAAAGCTCCCTTTCTCACACAGTCTTTTTTTTTTAAAAAAAATATATACTGCATGTTCACACTTGAATGAATGACTTAAGTTTCAGTTGTCGAAGAAGTGCGTAGGAAACAATTATACATCGCTAAGTGGTGAGACAATCCACATTATAGATTGGGGGACAGCAAATTACCTGATAGCATTTAGTGTCCAATTTTGTTTAAATAAAAGTCGTCTAGGCTTATAGGTATCACTACAGCAAGTCAAATCAAATCAGGCACACAAATAGCAAGTTCTCTCAGTCCTTTCAAAGAGATTTGGTTGATCCCTTCAGCAAGGTCAAAGTCTGAAACCAACTGAAATAAGACATGGAGGGATACACCCTTCGCTGCATACTAATTAGCTTATATTATTTCAACCTTTCTTTGAGCTGTTCACAGTTCCAACTTGCTTTGCCTTGTGGGTACGAAGCTCCTTCCTTAGGGCTCTGGTCTCACCTCGTTTAGCAAACCAGTCAAACACTGGCCTGCACTAACCAGCCGCATATTTTTGTGCCATCACATGGTATAGAAGTACCATCCCAGCAGAGAATGCACGAACAGAAACATCCGATCCAGCCTACATCTCCACATGAGGTCAAAAGGTAGCAGCTGAGCTCTAAACGGCAGCTGCAGGAAACCAGGATGGATCAGAACATAGTTACAGCCCTTTCTGTTTCTTCTTCCCTGCTCCCAACTGCTCAGCTTAATGTGCAAGCGGCAGAATGAAACTTACAAGATGAATCAGATTCATACCTCACTGCTTACATGGGAGGCAGAGCAGTGGTGACAGGGGGCTAGTTTACACTAGAATAGCTACAGCGGCGCAGCTGCACCGATACAGCTGTGCCGCTGTAGAACGTCTGGTGAAGACGCTCTATGTCGATGGGAGAGAGCTCTCCTGTCAGCATAACAAAACCACCTCCGTGAAAGGCGGTAGCTATGTTAGCAGGAGCAGCTCTCCCACTGACATAGCGCTGTCCACACTGGCGCTTAGGTCGGTGTAACTTATGTCAGTTGGGGGTGGTTCATTCACAGTCCTGAATGACACAAGTTATACTGACATAACTGCAGTGTAGACAGGCCCTAAGAGAAGGGAGAGGAATAGCAGAGGGGCAGAAGGCACAAGTGAGAGAAACAGCAAGAGACAGGAAATCTTCCAGATCCATACCCCTGGAGTCGACCTTTGGATTATGCAATCTAGGTGCATACAGAGGACCCTGCACTTCCAGGATCCTTGCACCACATGCAACTTATTCAACCAGCCAAAGCACCTTTCTGATTCCCAGATGGTGGTCCCATCTGATCCCAGTGCCAGTGGGTCATAGCTGAGAACGAATTCCATAATTACATTTGGAAGGGTGCAATGCAACTTCAGTCAAAGGTCATGAAACCTCTGGAAAGTAGGTGAAATCACCACAGCCTCAACGGTGATGAGAGACTGGAAGGGAGTGGCCTGGGTATATCTGTATACCTGGTGAGGAGAGGAGAAGATCAATATTAGGGAGAGAGCTCTGTGAACTTTGTTACTTTGCTTAGGGCCTTACAAAATGTAAGCTTGGACTTCTCTCACCAAATCTACTGCAGACCCACTCTGCAGATAAACTCAGGGAGTGAAAAACACGTTAAGATACCTTCTTCAACACCTCTCGCTCTCTCTGCTTAAAACGATGACAGTGCTACAAATAGAAAACATGGAGTCAGCCAGCCAACTCAGCACTGCACTCTCAGCGGCTCCTGTCTGCTCCGCAGCTGCTGAACAAAGGCAGAGAGCAAATACACTGTTGGAAGGCAGTATGCAAGGCATCTTCCTTCTCGGTCTACTTCCTCTTCAGCAGTACCCACAAACTAGTAGGGATCTCCCTTTCCTGCCCCTTACACAGCTTTTAAATGTAGGAAGGGGAGAAAAAGGCATCAGCTGTCAGTGAAGTTAAAAGGGAGAAAGAGGGGACAACAGCCAGGGTGAAACATTAAGGAACTATATGCATGGGGATGCATCTTGTACAACACAACTCTTTAGTTACCATGTCAGTCACTGACTAGGCTCAGATGGAAGAAAGAGCATCCTGGAAGGGAACCACCATGTATAGCACTTTCCTCCTCGTAATTCAAACTGAATCTTTCTCATCTAAATCTAGGGCAGGGGTCGGCAACCTTCAGCACGTGGCCCATCAGGGTAGTCTGCTGGCGGGCCATGAGACATTTTGTTTACGTTGACCGTCCGCAGGCACGGCTCCCCCGCAGCTCCCGGTGGCCGTGGTTTGCCGTTCCCGGCCATTGGGAGCTGCAGGGGGCCATGCCTGCAGACGGTCAATGTAAACAAAATGTTTCGCGGCTCGCCAGTGGATTACCCTGATGGGCCACATGCCAAACGTTGTTGACCTCTGATCTAGGGATTTAAACAGCCTTCCCAGGTAAACTGCCTCCAGGCTTGGGACTAACATTTCTTTCATAGGGTTACCAGGAATGGAAATTAAGACCATCCACCTTTCTCTCGGAAACTCTAATTCACTGAGCTCTCAAGCATTTAAATGATGTACCAACTATTTAGCTACTTATCTGACTATGCAGAGTACTTATTCCATAATAATTTCCTAAAAACGTACTGTTCCTCACACCTTCCTACAACTCCCGCCAGTTTGGATAAATGTATAAGATATATTTCTGTAGAACTTCTACAGTAAAACTGACATGCTGGATTGTAACTCAAATACATCTCCCTCTCAAAGCTCACTTTCAAAATGTGTCCCCTCGTGTCTTAGAAAGCACACCAATAATACAGTCTCTGGCAAAATATACCATATTACAGAAAGTCTATTTTCATTTTAAATATGTGAGAATTCAACCTTTTCATCTAGCGACAGTAACTGCCCTTACAAACATTGCTATCATTAAAGCTGTGAATGCTGCCATTCATGGTTAGCAATCCTGCCACAAAACTGTATTCCCAGCTGAAATTCAGCACAGTTCTGAGGACTGGGGGGCAGTTCTATGGAAGATTTTAACCTCAATGTTTTTGTATTATGAGACTCTTCCATCAGCATCCTCATTACTATAATTCATATACTCTGGCTCCATCTTGCCCAGAAACTGTTGTAGCACCCAAAATGTACTTTCCCTGTTCTGAAGTGCTTAGTCTTAAAGAAACAAACTATAACTATAATGAGATTCTGTAACGCACAATAAAACTATGTTTAAAATAGCTAGGGTTTTATACAAATAGTTTTAAACATATATTAATAAGCTCTTGCATTGCTACAAGTTAAAGCAGTGTCAAAGTGTAAATAATCCATCAAAAAATCTGGGATAGTCTGTTCCTTGACTGCTTGCTAGGAATTGTATTTGCTATGTAAACATTAATATTGTGCCTGTGGTGGGAGATTTTAGAAGGCACAAAATCCAGTTAGGCAACCGATTCCCACTGTTAGTCAATGGGAGTAGGGCACCCAACTCCTGTGTGTGCTTTTGAAATGTTCCCCATAATGATGTTATCATCTTACAAATCACTGAGGCGACAAAGACATGAAGAAGTCATTAACATGCCAGTAAGAAGTCCCAAAGGAGGAGGCTTGTTTACGCACCGTAAGAAAGAGGTGATCCTTTGAATTGTGCCGAGTTGTCATAGGATCAACTCCAGAGCAGCCAAGTGTTATATGATGAACGTCTTCCTTGTTTTTTATGCACAAAGTTTTGTGTATTCAACTGAAAAGACTAAACATGACCACAAGTTCAAAGACTTTTTTAAAATAGGCAAAAGGAATTTTACGTGCACCCTTGCAAAGCAAGAATAAATCAAAAAGGGATAAGGAATTTAATCAAATGTACTTCGAAAATAGTAATTATGTATTGACATCTCACCCAAAGGCTAAGATGATGAAAATGTAATGTGATAGGGAAGGCATTTTAACCTCTCAGTTTACAAAGCCCAAGAGGACTTTAAGCAAAAGGTGAAACTCCCAGAGAAAGATGCTGAAAGTTGCATAGAAGGCTGTTATAAAGAAGTACAAGGAAATTTCTACCACTGAAGGTTAGTACCTACCATTGTTTCAGACCTAGTAACCTATGCTTATCACAGTGTTTCAGTTTAGAAACATTCTTCTAACAGTAATTGTATTTTGTCAATGACTCTGTTTGGTCTAACAGACTTTGCTTTTATTTCAGATTATTAATTATTATTAATATTATTTCCATTAAAAATGCCTTAGAGACCCAAGTGAAGTTTGGGATCCCATTGTTCTGGGAGCTATACAAACAGAATAACAATTCTCCTGCCCTAATGAGTTTATAATCTAAACATAAGGCAAGACACAAAAAGTGGCTTTACCAACAATGGTTCCAGTTCAGGACAGCATCCCAATTTAGGACAATTCAAGCATAAGCTTAAATTCCAGTGAAGTCAATCGAACATAAGCACAGGCTTAAGTGCTTTCCCGAATGAGGGCCAATAAAAAGGGAGAAATGCAAAAGCCATGGGCAAATCTGACGATTACATTATCATTATGCAGTGGCTAATGTACACCAGGATGATTTCTCATTCAACTGAAAAATTATGTTGCCTTCTTTTAAACGTCTGCTGAATTTTGTTTTTAATCCTTTGGGATTGCTTCCAGTATGCCCATTTCCTTTTTTTTTTTTTTTACCACTGCTTAATTTTTCAATTTTTGTGTGTGCTAATTTTGCTACGTCAAGGAGTTTGTTGTAATATTTTGTTTGTTTCCCTTTTATAAATATGCTAATGAAGACAACCCGAATTGGATTTAGTGATTGATAATGAGTACAAGTGCTGTCAGGAACTCTAGCAGAAAGCAACCTGAACTCTGACTTCAAAGGAGATTGAGTCAGAAGCAAGGTAACAAGCTAAGCACCAGGTGAAAGGCAACAGCGGCCCTTCTTCAAAAGAATACTGGTTGTGGTCAGTGTGGGTATGGGGAGAGTTGTGACACTGTTTAATCTGATGTTACTTTTTACTTAAAACTCGAATGGAAAAATTAGATAATCAGACATTTTTCTTGACATTGGCCAATGTGCAGATACTGAACAGATCCAAATTTCACCAACATTTTAGGGGTATTTAGATGGATGGTCCTGATTGGTGCCAATCACTGCTTTCTAGAAAAGAAGAATTCCATATATGATCTTAAGAGGAATAATCTGTTTATTATTAATATCAGGAAAACAAAGAGAGGCAACTAAACCATCAGGACAAATAATTTGGCTTAAAGTCACAACAGCCAGGCGATAGACCTTTAAGCTGTGTCCACTGTATTATTTTAATGTATTGTTTTATATTTAATTATTTCTCAAGTATTATCCATTGTATCCTGGGAAACAATCATTCTCACACTCCCATGAATTCTCATTTTCAATGCTCCCCACAGTCACACAATTCTTCTCACTGGCACTGTCATTTCATAGCTGATGGACAGACACATTTTTCACCTCTCAGGACATTGTATGTTACTGAAACTATGAAGTATGTGTCCAGTAACATCTCAGCTATTAAATGTCAGAATCATCCATCTTAAGCTATATATCAAGACGCCATAACCTGGCAGCAAGGAATCCATTTTTTTTCTTATAAGGAAGGCACTTTGGCTCTCAGAATTCACAGCCGTTCATCCCATGAAATTTGATTCTGCCCTGCTCTTGGTGGCTAATATACTCAGATACTATAGTGATAGGTGGTGGTATAAAACCATAAGAAAAATAGGCAGTGTAAAACCCTAACAAAAATCTTTCCATCCTCGTTAGCTTGTACTGCAGAGACTCAGTAGTTTGTTCTTTTTGTAGTATGGGTTAAAAGTTGTATAGCAATGCAGTTGTTTATTGTATTATTGTACCCTACCCTGACACAAAGGACATGCTGTCTTTTGCAAACTGTAGGGAGTTGAATCGGACATTCACATAGGAGAAAACAGTTTTGCTTCTTCTATATAGCTTCTTCATCCATCAGACCATAATTCCTCTACTATCTAGAGAATCAGAGAAATTAAATAAGGAAAATAGCCATTTCAGCGTCTAGTCCAGCTCCCTGACATCATAGAACATTTTCTAGTGCTTTATCCTTAAAAGTTTAAAGTAATGAGCTTTCTACCAGTTCCTACTTGGGAAGATTTTCCAGATAGTCATACTCTTTTTCCCTTTCTTAATTTTATCCCATTTCTGCCACCTTTGTAGATATCAATTAACTGATGTAAATATGCAAGAGTGTGAGCAATCATACACTTTTCAACATTCATCTTGTCCTCCTACTTAGCTATCTACCCCAAAAATATTTCATTCATTTAAATGTTAATCCTGAATCACTGAAGTCAATGAGAGTTTTGCCCTTCAATAGCAGTACGATAGAGACCTAAAGTTTAATCCTTCATCCTCTAACCATTTTGTTGTTCTTCTCTGAACTCCCATCAATTTGTTATCTTTCTCATAATGAGGTGCACAGGAGTGAATGCAATATTTTAGGCATGCATCTTGCTAAAACACTCACATCTCTCTGGGTCCAAATTATTTTTCAATTAATTCTATTTCATTGCACATTTTATTGTAAGTAGAAACAGGACAAAGCAGCTCAGATAACAGAAAACCTACAATCTGAACCTTGAGAGAACTCAGGTGAACCTTTCTGAGATGTCAGCTTGTATTTCATGAACCTTTAAAATTCCTGCTTTGGACAAAGACTAGAAACATAAATACTGGAATAAAAAAGGACCTTCTCTTCACATTTTGGGTCCAACTGGAAGAAATACCAGAAATCAATCTTGTAAGTAACTATGTTATTGCAACAATTCCAGTCCAAATTGTCAAACAACCCGTTACACACTACTGCTTACATAATCGCAAAGTACAACAGCTTAAAGTCATTTTACTTATTTGAAAATGTTTTTGGCACACACTATCACAGTATCTGGGCACCTCAGACTATACAACTCAATAGAACACACCATAAAAAAACAACCCCAAAAGCCCTCAAACAACAATAATTTTATAAGGTTGGTTATCTGATGTAATTATTTAAGGCTACAATTTCCTGTTATTATAACTGCCTTTGAATTGTAAACATAAAATATACCTTGGTAAATTTCTATTATTAGGTAGTTAACTAGTGTAAACATAAAAGAGCCCAAGCAGACAACTGCCTTATGTTTGTGGCACTAATTAGCAATAGCAGAGTTACAGAAGTAATTATTTATGTAATGAATGTTATGTAATACCCTAACAGCATCCCAGTGCTCACTGATTTCAGGTAATGGGTTTCAGCTGGCCTGACTAGCGTACCCCCCAACTCACTATTGTCATAATCTGTATCCAAAAGGGGAACATAATGTATCATTGGAAAACTAATAACTCACTGATCATTAATATTTTTTCATGATGTATGTATGTGGTGTATATTAAGATTCATTGATATATGCTGGAATTATGACTAAAATGTGTTAAACAAGGCATAGCAGGAGTTGGAAAACAGGTCTTCCCCAGGTAAAGGAACGTGTAGGTGTTCTCTGACCAGCCCAGTCATCAGACAGAAGCAGTGAAGGTCTATTTACATATTAGGTAAAAAAAGCTATCAAGCTAACAAGCAGGGGAGAAGACAGCTTGGTGTCTACACCCTAGCAGGAAAGAGAAACTTTATCTGAGCTATAAAAACAGAGAGTCTGAACTTAAATGATAAGCAAAGGAATCAAATGATTGTATACAATATTACTATATTATAAAAGTGTATCAAGTGAGGGTTTTTTATGAAAGCTTCTGATACACTGGTGATTAATATCATTGTGAATTGTATGTATTAACACTAGAACTTATGTATACATATTGATATTATTCTTAACGGTCTGACCAAACAAAGAGAGAAACAGGTTTTACCCAGACAGAAGGGAACTTGGTTATCTACCAGTCTTCAATGCATGATGTGTGCAAACACAATGGAAGCCCCCTTTATACAGAAATCAGCAGGGGACAGGAAGACCACAGGAAGGGAAGAACAGCAGGAGGTCATCCTGCTTCTTGAAACAAGGTCATTGCACTTTGGAAGAGATAAGCGAGGACAGAAGCCATCTTTGGCATTCATCACTAGACCGGATACAAGGGGCCAGAGCTCTTGCAAGCTAAGAAAGATGGGGCCTTCAGCAAAGGAGAGTTTGAAGTATCTGGTAACTGAATATAAGTGAGAAATCTGTTTAGGAAACAAGTTAGCCCCTGGTGCTTCTGTGAAAGGGACTGACTGAATGAGGATCAGCTATGGCAGGAAAGAAGAATGAGGGAAGCCATCTTGAATAAAGCATGTACTTTGCTGGATTAAATTTTAGATTTTTAGATATTTTCTTTTACTTTTATTTGCTTGTTTCTCTACTTTTATTTGGCATCAGTCATCCTTTGTCCTATTTGTTTTATTTTTACTATAAACCAACTCAGTCCTGTGTTTGCAGGAAGGGTGTATTTACCCAGTTAGGAGAATAAGCTGTGACATGCTTTTGTCTCTTTAAAGGAGCAAACAAATCTTAATCTCTCTCAATGGTCCAGGAGAGAGCTAGAGATTTTGGAACACATGTTTTTTGGGGAAATTCGGGACTGGGAGTGCATTGGGGTCATATTGCCAGGGGTAAGCAGAGTGTGGCTGGGGGGTAACAAGCAAGTTGCTGGAGTCAGAATAGCTGAATCAAAGATGCTTAACCCACAGACACTCCGTTCAAGCTTGTATGCTGGCGGGGAGCATCCACAAAAGAGACCCACAGCAACAGAGTCTTTTGAAGCACTAAGAGTTACAGGGCAGACTGTGACACAACTGCTCACTGGTCTGAGTTGCACCCCAGAATGTGACAAGTACGTTGACGGTACACAACATTTTACAAAGAGGTATTGACTGATTTTCTACATACATAAGACCTATGAGAAGAGGTTTTCCCATGGCACCAACAAATTTTACCTCAGAATTTTCTTTAAAAATACAGGAAACCATTTTTTTTCTCCTCCTACAATGTTTTCCTTGGGTCAAAGTAATTAATATACAACATTTTCACCAGAGGTGCTCAAGCAATTTTTTAAAATTTCATAACTGACGCGGCAAGTCCATAGGTGCCGGGGCTATGAACTGCCAAACCTAGAAATGCTGAGGCTTGGCCCTGGCAAGCCTTGGCACAAATTAAACACTGATTTTCACTTAAGTACATTCTATGCCAGGAATGAGATTAGGTAATGTGGGACAACCTCAGCAAGTCTGAGCTCTAATCTATCCTCCCAAGAGGATGTCTTCCATCCTTTTTCTTTTAATGGCTGTATCAAAGTATATATAGAAGAAGTAACAAAAGCTTTCTTAGTTTAATAAACTAGCATTCTTAATGAATGCAGGCTTTGTCAGCTCTGCTTTATCAGTCTCTCACCCGAACAGCAACCTGAAGATCATATATGGAAGTTTTATTCCCAAGGTGGCTTTACTTATCATTTCAGAATATGACTTGTCTGTCGGGATGGTAGTATTTTTGGCTTTGGGGACTGCACTGACTCTCTTTGAGACCAGGCTGAGAGGAACTACACAGAGTAAGTAAATTGTTTTAATTTTGTACAAGTTGAAAATCACCTTTTCTTCCCCTCTCAACGTTAGCTAGATGACAGTGGCATGATGGCTGATTTTCATTTCAATCAGACGAGCATATGATTAACACCTAATTAGAATGCAGAAATAGAAAGGAGATCATTTTTTAACCTACCCAGGAGAATAGCGTGGGTTTTTTTTAAAAAAAAGATTATGTTAATTAATGATCCTAACATAAAAAAGCTACCAAAATAGCCATCCAAATGCCTTTGCTATACTTTTGGAGTTGTCAGTGTTTTCGTTATAAATCCATATATTCAGAGGTTTATTTCATAGTAATTATATATAACTTCAGGCTCAAAACTGGGCACAAAAGATCTCAGCTTAGGCAGAAATATATGTATTTTTACATATCTACAAACAAAAAAGTGTTCCGCTGACAGCTTTAAAACTACAGAAATACACACCAATCAAGCAAACAAACAAAACATTACCATATTAGGGGAAGTTGCATGAATTAGTTTAATGTATAAAAGCTTTTCTTTCATCAATGAAATGCTACTAGGTAGCTGCTCCAGTCCCTTTGGGTATTTAAAGGGAGTGGACTATATAAATGTGACTATTATGGCAAGGAAAATAAATCTGATGTTAAGCTGAAAGGGAAGACACCTCACTGAATGTATAAGTCCCAAGGCAAAATTCTCAGACTTCTTGTGTCCATCTGCACTCAGTATGTAGAGATAAATATGAGATCCGTTGTCCCAAGCTCCCGCTTCAACCAGCTGTCTTTGGAGACTGAGGAGCCAAGGCTATATTGCTGAAATCACTAAAGAGAACAGAAGGACCAGCCAACCATAGCACAAGAATAGCTGAACTGGGTTGCTTGGCTGCCTTCGTTGTCTCTGGAGGCAGGGCAGCCTCTGACTGATTAGCTGACCAGGGAGCAGCCCCTTTAAATAGTGAGCAGCCTGAAGAGAGGAGAGCTGTTCTCCTAGGAAGCCGCTTGCCTCTTCCACAGGCAGTTGGATAAAGCACTGAATTGTTAGGACAAGATCTGCTAGGAGCTGGTCTGACCTGCAGAGCCTGATTGCTGCTGCAACAATTGGCCAGTTCCTGCATATGGAGACAGAAGGCGGAAAAAACAGAGCTGAGAACCCAGGGCCGCAGGGAAATTATGGACTTTGAGGGCAAAAACAGGGCTGGAGGACAACAGAAAAATCCAAAAAAGGCCACAGGGCAAGTGGGAGAAGAGTAGTGGAGATAAAAAACGTGGAGGGGAGAAAGCACTGGAGCAGTGTATTGAAATGGATCTGGGGGTTCAACCAGGACAGGGAGTTTTGGAGATCAAAGCAGGACATTGTGATGTCCAAGGTCTTGAACCTGAACCTATGAGCGCCCAGAGAGCCATTGATTGCTGGCTGCCACCTGATACCTGCTGAAAGCTGCCAGGCAAGGAACTAGCAGGACTGCAGCTGCAGCCATGGCAACACCCATGGGAGCCCTGACTGGAGGATCACCTGGCTCCACCAATTGGTCCAACCATGCTATTTAAGCCAGGAGGCAAGATAGGCAGCTGTCTGAGCAACTGAGTGATTCCTTATTGCACTTGTGCACGTTTCCTGCATTCCGCACCCAACCCTGCTCCTGTTTCCTGCTCCATTCCTGGCTCCTGCCTTCACCTGTAGTTCCCACCATGCAGCTGCTATGTGCCTGATCCTGGCCTCACACCTCTCTTCCAAACATTGCTTACTAGTTCTGGCTCTGACTGCCAGCCCCAACTTTTGACTCTGACTCTGGCTTGACCCTTGGCTTTAGTATTTGGTATCTCACCCTAGCTCTGATTCTCAACTTCAATCGCTGGCTCTGACTCTGGTCATCAGGAGTTTGACTCTGGTTGTGACCGTCAACTCCATTCCTGGAGCTGGATGCCTGCTCCACCCACTAGGCCTGACTTCTGCTCTGATCACTAGGCCAGACCGCTTACATCCCAGTCTCTAACATACCGTCCAGTAAAACCCAGGACAACTGTGAGGTCTGCTCTTAAACCTGATCAGTCACACCTCACCTGACTCCCTCCATTCTTCCTGATACAGTCATGTGACAGTGGTGAAGAAATTAGGAAAAGACCTGTTTTCTTCAATCACTAGAACAAGGAACTTTATTAGAATAAGGAAAACAGCCTTATGATTAAAGCTACTCTGTCTTTCCCTCTTCTTGACTTCAGATCTCTTGCCTAGACCATTCCCCATTCAACCCCCTGGTGCCTGGCTTCCTGCCACAGTTTTAAAGATATAGTACTCAGATCCTTGCAGAGTTCGCAATTCTTCTCTCTGAAGTTTTTCTCCATTCTTCCTCCCCATGCTAAGATGCTGTGTGTGGCTAGGGGAGAAAATGGGCTCTGTAGGTTCAAGCTGCCGTACCAGTTCCAGCTGCTACCTCCACTGCTAATCCAGGCCAATCAGATTGAGTCCACATAACTCATGTATATCTGCAGCCACCACCACTTAAGCAAGCAGGCAAACACAGGTGCCACCAGTTCTCCCTGCTGGTAAGGCAATGTCCAGCCAAGGACCAAGACTATGGCTGTCATGCACGAAAGGCAGTTTTATTTCAGCTGTTAGTGGTGAAGAACATCACTGTAACTGATAGAGCACGACGTCTGTGTATGCGTACACACAAACAGAGGCTTTTCAAAGTTGGCCACTGATTTGAATATTAACATACTACATTAGACATTACTGATTCAGGATAAAGTTAATATCTGGCTAAAGATTCTGGCTTGCTGGCTGGGGAGACCTCCTCCTAAAAGTATGCTAAAAAAGGTGATCTAATTTCTAAATACCTCTCCTCTTTTTGGCACTTATTGTCTGTAGGCACTTGGTGTGAAAGCTTTTCCATTACATGGACAGTCCATATTTTACTATACCACAATTTCATAGCAGGAGTCACATTTTTCCAATAATGTGCAATACAAAGTCTAGCTGTTAACAAAAAAAAAATTCATTTGTCACACCTGAGATACCACTCTTGAAAACTTTGGCCTGGATGAAATACTGACACCACTATAGTCAAAGACAAAACTTCCACTGAGTTGAATGGGCCCAGGATTTCATCCATTCTGCTATGCTGCAAATCCCACGCCCCTCCCGCCATGTTCCATCCCCACTAAAAAAAGTGTACACCTGCTAGCTAAAATATATGGAGCCAAATGTTACCCACTTAAGGCTACAAAAATCTATTGAAATATTAATCCCAGCAAAGAATCAGGAACATATTGACTTATTTTCTATGAATGCATTATTCATCCACATCAGTTGTTGTTTTGATGGAATGGGTGGCAGATACATTTTGCAGATTTTTATTTCCCTAATTAGGTGCATACTAAAAGTTGTAGCATTTTGTGCAAGTAAAAGAATAAAACCTCTGCTATTGAATGTAAGTTCTTTTTTGAGCAGCGAAAAGGTCCTGAGGCCTTTCAGGTCAGTGACATAAGGCATCGCACACATTGGGAGTTTTCTTTTTTTTTCCCCTTTTGAGATACATAATGTGATTCTGAAATAAAAGTGACAAACATTTTTTAACATTGCATATGTTCAAAGATCTCTGCCAAGAAAAAAAAAAGAAAGAAACAAACTATTGGGACCAGGAGCTAAAAGTCCCACAGTTCCATTTTGATATATAATGGGGCAATGTCTCTGACCTTGTCAAATTAGCACAGAAAGAAGCATTCTGAACTGTTTAAGGGGCTTAATGTGCATTTCTTAAATGAATTTCTAGAGAATAATTTCCTATAGGATGGAACCCAATTCTATTCTGTGCTCTGAAGAACCCTGTTAAACCTTGAGAGGTTTATGAAATATGAAAATGTAGTTTGCTAAAGAGAGAGCCTAGGTGGTCTGCAGTAAATTAACCCAGTACTGCTGATTACTACCATTCTTGTGAGTTTGCTCTAAGGGATTTCCATGCTTACAATATAATACCATTTACTAACTGCTAAACTAGATTTGCCCTCTGGCTGCAAGTCAGCAGATATAGGTGTAAAACATGGCTAGAAATTAGTTTGACTTAGAGCTACATTTCAAGACTAGAGCAGAGCTGTGTGTAAAGCACAACTAAATACAAATTGTTGCTTATTGTATTGTTTTCCCTGGTGAGCACGATGTAGTTAAGTTTTAGACTGCGATACAGCGATGGTCAGTGCCCTGCCTGCCAGGTATAAATTACTTCTGCTATACTGTATTTAATATTTAGTGTTCAGTAAATCAGGATATGTCTCTGTAAGGGTTGTTTTGTAACAATTAACCTCAGAAAGAGGCTAGCTCAATTTGCATGATAATGAGACATTCATCCAAGAGACACTGAAGTTAAACATGCTAATAAGTTTTTATGTAAACACCTGAGAGTTGGGCACAACAATGGACTTGGGTAAAAAGCCTTTTATTAAACGCAAATCAGTTTTCCAGTAAACACTGCCACAGACAAACTGATAAGGATCTACTGTGAAAATACAAGGAGATGGGCCAGCAAGGCAATATTTTCAATGATTCCAGGTTGAATAGGAATACATTTACTATATTCTGAATCAAACGGACACAGTTAAAATCTTCATTATTGCATCAAAAGGGGGGAAAAGATTACATGATGGTAGAGAGGTGTTAGTGGGGATGGTTGCCTCTCTTTTCAGGAACATGACAGTTTTTCAGGGATATGACAGTTTTCAGTACTGTGCTGTATTACTAAGTTTACAGCCTTGCTTATGTCATAGTGAGTAGACTATCACTCTGTTTTTATATCCTCCTATAACTTTTATTTTGCAATTTACTCTGCATTTTGTACTCCAGGCCCAAAAGTACCTGATATTTTCATTTAAGATAACTGGAACTGAATATTGTTCAATTGGGGTAACCACTGTTGGACATCTTGGAGAGAAGAGACAAGGAACTTCACTTTCAGAGGATGCCAAGTCAGGAATAGACGTATCTACACTTGGTTAAGTGCAAAATAGACTGTGGTCCCCTCCTCCTGCTCCCCAACAACAGTGAAACAAGAGAGCTGGCGTTGGTTAGTGAGAGCAAAGGAACAGCCACACAATCTGAAGGATGTCAGGCCAGCTGTAACGGGGTGTCAAGGTTCTTTTCTCTTTATCCACCCTGTTGGAAGGAGATACTGACTAATTTATGCAGACTTATTATGGCAGCTGTGCTTCTGGTGTGGAGTTAGGAGT
The DNA here is from genome assembly GCF_011386835.1 of Chrysemys picta bellii. Lineage (NCBI taxonomy): Eukaryota > Metazoa > Chordata > Testudines > Emydidae > Chrysemys > Chrysemys picta. The sequence goes on from NC_088793.1 coordinate 196,220,741, forward strand.
GGCACTAATTAAAGGGATCTGGTCTCTACAGTGGAGAAGTCTCTGCAAGGAAGCCCTAAGAACAGCCAAGCTTAGGGAGAAAGCTTAGGCTGAAGTTTGTTGTTGTTTCAATTACCAACAAAACCATACCTGAAGAAGCGGGTAAGTGTAGACTAAATACAGTAGACCACATCCTCAGCTGGTGTAAATTGCTGTAACTCCACTGAAGTCAATGGAGCTGTGCCAGTTTACACTGGCTGACTATGTCTGGAGCACAGAGAACTGCAGCTGAATTTTGGGGAGGGTGTGTGGGAAGGGGAACCAGATAATGTACTCTCATCATATGATGGATGATGATGACGATGATGACATTCCACTAGTTTCTCTGGAGGATATTAAACAGCGGGTACTAAAGACACACCTTTTTAAAATTGGCAGGTCCAGATAACTAGCATCCAAGAGTCTTAAAATAGCGATCTGAGGAGCTCGCTGGACCATTGATATTGATTTTCAATAAATCTTGGAACACTGGGGAAGTTCCAGAAGACTGGAACAAAGTTAACGTAGTGCCAATATTTAAAAGGGTAAATGGGATGACTCATGTAATTATAGGCCTGACAGTTTGACATTGATCCTGGGCAAGATAATGGAGCAGCTGACTTGAGGAAGAGAACTTGATCAATACGGAATTAAAGGAGGGTAATATAATTAATGCCAATCAACTTGGGTTTATGGAAAATAGATCCTATCGAACTAACTTGATGCCTTTTTTGATGAAACAACAAGTTTGGTTGACAAAGGTAATATTGTTGATATAATGTACTTAGACTTCTCTAAAGCATTTCACTTGGTACCACACAACATTTTGATTAAAAATTAGAATGATATAAAATTAATACGGCACACATTAACTGGATTAAAAGCAGACTGACTGATAAGTGTCAAAATTTAATCTTAAACGGGAAATAATGATCAAGTGTTTGCATTTCCAGTGTGCTCCCACAGGGCTCGGTTCTTGGCCCTATGCTATTTATCATTTTTATCAATAACCTGGAAGAAAATATAAAATTATCATTAATAAAGTTTGCAAATGACAAAAATTGAGGGAGTGGTAAATAATGTAAACACTGACACAGAGCAACCTGGATCGCTTGGCAAACTTGGCACAAGCAAACAGTATACGTTTCGATATAGCTAAATGTAAATGTAACATCTAGGAAAAATGAATATAGGCCATAATTACAGGATGACTGGCTCTATCCTGGAAAGCAGTGACTCTGAAAAATATTTGGGGTTGCTAGTGGATAGTTAGCTTAACACGAGCTCCAGTGTCCAAAAGGGCAAATGGGAGCCTTGGAAGTATAAACAGGGCAATTTCAAGTAGAAGTAATGAGATTATTTTACCTCTGCATTTGGCACTGGTTTGACCACTACTGGAATACTGTTTCTGGTTGAAAAATTGGAGAGGGTTCAAAGAAGAACCATGGGATTGATTAAAGGGTTAGGAAGTGTGCCTTATAGAGACAGACTCAAATCTATTTAGCTCAACAAAGAGAAAGTAAACAATTATAGTCTGAAAGAACTGACATGAAGAACAAATATTTAATAATGGGCTCTTCAATCTAGCAGAGAAAGGCATAATATTTCCCTGGGTGGAAGCTGAAGCGAGACAAATTCGGACAGGAAACAAGGCATAATTTTTTAACATTAAGAGTAATTAATCATTGAAACATCTTACCAAGGGGCATGGTGGTTCTCCATCAATGGCAATTTTAAAATCAATATTGGATGTTCTTCTAACAGATATTATGTAGGGAATTATTTTGGGGAAATTCTATGACCTGCACTATACAGGAGGCCAGACTAGATGATCACAATGGTCCCTTCTGGCCTTGGAATTTATAAGTCTACAAACTGGTTCCAAATGTCAAAGTTTTCTTCTCACTTTTATGCAAAGAATGATTTTTAAAGATTGCCCTTGTTACAGAAATCAAGTAAGTTTTTGAAGATAGTAAGAAATATTTTTATTTTATTGCTAATCTATTTATGTTCACCTTGATAAACATGTTAACATCTAGTATTTTAAAATGCACATCAGAATAGATTATGGAAAACCATTCAATTTATAAGAAAATTTTTTTCTAGAACACTAGTTAGACCTTTTCAGTGATTACCAACTGATGGCCCACAGTGGGGTTTCTCCTACTGGTATATGATTTCACACACAAATCAGATCTTCAGCCAAATCAAGCCCCCCTCCTTTTCTCCAAAAATTAACAATCGGCCCAAGAGATTACTTCTGAATTGTTGCATTCATTGATATACAATAGTCTAGCATGCATCATGCTTTAAAATGCATCACACTGAGGACTTAGATTTGATGTCCTCCTAAGCACCAGGGAACACAACAATATAATGGGGAGGTGCTATACTGGGACCCAAGACAGACACAGTGACACAGCTGGACCTCCAGTCCATCTTTAGAAGTAGTGATGCTGTAAACATATGATTTTGTTAAAAACATTTGTACTGTGGCGGCACACAATGGCCCCATTCAGGATGCGGGTTCCATTCCACTAGGCGGTACACAGAAATATAGGAAGCTAGGGTCCTGTCTCTGAAGAGTTTACAAAAGAAAGGAATGATTATAGTGAGCAAGTAAAGGGGTGGGGGATCTGCAGGCTGGAAGGCTCAGAATTAGAAGGAACTGGTTTAGAGAAGGCAAGAAAAGAAGGTAGCAAGTGCTAGTCCCAATGTTAATGACTATTTACACCAATATATGCGGTCTGCAAACTACATGCCACTTTACAAACAGATTGAGTCACATTCCTTTCCCTAAAGTGTTTACAACTCAAGTAAAACACACAGAGAAGATAAGCACTCCCAATGCAATCCATGACTGCTACAGCTCTTCTGAACTCTTATAACAAGGCCGCCATTCAAGCCAGAGACAGGGATTTCTAAGAGCCTGGGGAGGACATTATATCAAGTTAATTGAAGGAGCTAGAAAAGCGCTGGGGCAGCACACTGAGCCAGAAAGGAGTAGGAAGAACCAGAGAAGGAGAACAGGACATAGGAAAGGTTCAAATATAGGACAGGCAAGGGACAAACATAATGGAGGGTATAGATAACATCCAGGGAAATAGATATTTGTTGTGTCTTAAAAACAATAGCCTAAGCCATAGAGCAAGATGAGAAAATAGCTTTTGTCTAAAGAACTCTTGCCCATCTGTTTTACTCTAATTTGCAGTCTACTTTGCCAAAAGAAGTCAGGCTCCCTGAAGCACCATTAAAATAAAAATGATTAGGAAGGGAACTGAAGCAAATAGTACACACAAGTTGTGAGACGCAGATTTAGTTCTGGAAAAGGAAAGGTTGTTTGTTTGTTTTTTTTGACATTTGTAGTGAAAAAGCACAAAATTGAAATAGGATCAGGCAAAACACTGAAAATGCACAGGGCTGGATGGAATATTTTCAGTTTCTACCATTACATCTGTTTTAGGATTTAATAAACCAGATACAAATAGCCCAGACTTTCAAAAATACAAGCATAAAGTTAGACCTCTAAGGCAAAGTTTAGCCACCTAAAAAAATGTCCAGATTTTCAAAAGGGCTGACTAACAATCTAGAACAGCTATTGACTTGAGTCTTGAAGACCCATGGAACTCTGGAGAGTCAGGCCAGTTTTTTAGAGAATTAAATATGGACATCAGAGCATAACTTTGGTCATCCATTTAAAAAAAAACTTCACATACAATTTTTGCATTCAACTCTAAAGTTGCTGAAAATACTGTGCTCAATTTATCACTTAATATCCCTGGACAATCTTGGTAAACAGAATCCCAAAGATACATTTCCAAGCTGAAATATCATATAGATGATTATTTTGGAAACCATTCTAACCTGAGCTGTGCAAAATTAAACATTTTGTGAGAAAAGTATTAAACAACGCTAGACACTTTGAAATCCGATGGCTTTCAAAATATGGAAACAGGCATAGCTTAAATTTAAGACATCATGATTATTTTATTCATTCAGTCACTTTTTTCTGCTCAATTCTCCAGTTCAGTGCCACTTAATATATTCCATCAGAGTTAAGAAGAAAAAAAAGGAAGAAAAGAGAAACAGAGCAGGAGGTATGGAGACCACTCTGTTGAAAGCATTTTGTTTCATAAAAAAAAATAACCGTCATGACAGTGTAGTTGTGGAAGTAGTTCAGGTCTGTTAATGTTTGACATAGGTGTGAAATTTTAAGTAAGTAGACAGTTTCCAATGAAAAGTAATACTATAATAAAGTGAAAGGAACCTAAAAATTAACGAACTCAGAGATTATTTTCATCATAAAGCTCTTTGGCGTAAACCAGCTCCTAAAAAACTACTGTCCCTGGTAGTTGTTCCACTGAAGCTCATTATATACATTCCCTTTACAGGATTCTCTTCATTTTTATATGAAAACTTTGTCTCTCAGGAACAACTTTACGCAGAGGATGTGTTTTTACTTTGCCTAGAAACGTCACAATGAACAGGCAATGTATTGTTTCAAATAGAATATATTTCCCTTTAGCCTCCATGTAGCTTATTAAATGTGATAATACTCCTGCTATATATGGTCCAAACTACCACTGATGTTTCGCACCTGCTTTGTTGTATTTTACACAGTCCTAATTTCAAAGGATCAGTTGCATACTTATTACTATGGTCTTTCACAATTTTGGGGTCAAACTAAGTAATCCTGAAATCTGATCAGGAAAGTTTTTTTTATTTCCTACCTCATTGTGATTCTTGTTCAACCATTCCTTAATAGTGGTAAGGGCAATAACGGCAGCAGGCTCATTTGGAAAACCTGAACAAAGAATGGAAATAAAAAGAAGAAATGGGTTAGTTGTGTGTGTATAAATACATACGGAAAATAGAAATGATCTGATAATGTCATGTGCTACAATATTTTTTATCAGCAGGAGCTGGGGATTACAATTGGTAAAAGTTTTCCAAATTTACATTTATCAACATTTTGAGTTTAAAGAAGGATGATTTGCAGTTTTTTTAATTAAAATATCATCCCATTTAAATTCCAGGCATATACCTAGTCAATTTTTTTTTAATTTTGAAGTGTTAAATTAAAAAAAAAACATGGCAAGTTTTTTTCCCCATATTTTGATCAACTCTATTTGGCAAAACTCTATTATTCAAGAGTCGTAGAGTACAGGTCATACCACAGAATTGGAAATAAAACCTTTATATCACACAAACATGTATTATGTGTATGCTTCATAACAAATAGAAAAACTCTTTTAGAAATATCTTAAGAGTTTTTAAACATCTACCTTTTTAAAAATCTATTTGCCTGTAAAACCACGAGTCCAACTTTGAGAGCCTCATAAGGAGGAAAACAAATGTAACATACATTTTAGAGACCTCTACTAATCTACTATGTAAGATAACGTTGTAAATGTAAGAGTTTACTAAGCATAACATTTTGAATATAAGGTCAGATATTTCCGGATATACCAAAGACAGTGAAAAGAATTTTCCAACAGTATAGAGCTCATTGCCTTCATGGTTTGTAGGTATAAGACCAAACGATGTTTTCATTGCTTTTCCTAGGAAATTCCAAATTTGAAGGGATAGGCTATTTTTGTGATAAGTACTTAAAAAAAAAATAGAACTGTGTGAACACTGTTCAGTGGGTTGGATTATTAAAATATTCTGGGCAGAGATAAAACTGTGGGTCAAATGCGACTGAGTTGGCAAAAGTGCTAGAAAGAAACACCTTTATCACAGTTTGGTATACATCAGTGTACATGTATAGTAGTTTACACTTTATTCACACGCCACATAGGTGGAAACAGTTCCCCACTTCCTGAAAGTGAAAAAAGAAAACCCCTCAATGGCCTTTTGTCCATTGCCTTGCAGCTTGATGGGCCTAATTCTCATTTGTACTAAGGGTACATTTAGACTCATTTTAGGATCTCTTTAAATTGCCAGAGCAGTGACCATGACATTTAAGGAAACTCACCCCTTTGGAATTATTTTAATTGTTATGTTTGTGTGCCTTAATGTTAGCCAAAACAGGTGAAAGTATTTACATGCTTCAAACGAAGTGTCCATTTGCTTTGAGTCATGTCTCCATAACATCATTTCCCCCAAAAGAAGGATTTTACCCTCATCAAGTGCACAGTTTTGAACTGACAAATGAGATGTCTACTGTCTATTAGTTTAGTAGGTTAAAACACAGACAGACATTAATAGCACTTGATTAGTATTAACATTCAATATATGCAAATGTTGTACACATTTCTCATTAAAGAATAAACCTTTCCTTTTAGGGCCCAAAACCAGAGAGGTGCCAAAGACCTTCTACCCTTATTGAAATCAATGGGAGTTGATCAAAGGGGGTTCTCTGCAATTTGCTGGTATGATCCACTAGGGTTGCACGTCCTTGAAACATTTAACAAGGATGCTGTTAAGTTTACTTGGTCCTCCCTCAGTGCAGTGGGCTGGACTTGACTTCTCGAGGTCCCTTCGAGCCCTACATTTCTATGAGTCTACGACTCTAAGTTATCAAAGCAAATTCCTCATACCACAAACCAATGATCAGTTCTTTTTTAAACTAACAGAACCCACAGTGGGCTTTTCTTAACACTATCAGACGGTCAAATTCTGCTCTAGTTGTATACTGATAACACTGACTTCAAACAAATGTGTGCGAATGCACCCCAGGGAAGAATCCAACTCTTTGTATGAATTTCATTTCAGTTGGGTAACAGACATTTAAAACGGACATCTGTTACATGCAAATTAATAAAACTCTTCCTATCAAACCAGGCCAGCATTTCCCTGCCTTGTATTTGACATGTCTGCATGGACACACAATGGTTGGGTAGTAATGCCAAGCATATTTCAGACATCAAAATTTTACCATTGTGTATACATGGAATGTTTAGTTGCAGAACAAATCTACTTCTAGCAAGATTTGCCTTTAAGACTTGATTTTCCTCCCCACTGCAGGGTTCTTGCCCAAAGCTGCGATAAAATATTCTCAATTTTATGGAATTATAAATCCCTAAGTAAGTTGTACATTATTTAGAAAAATGTTTCCATACTAACTAGCCTTAAATAGAAGTTGATCTACAAAATTGGTGCTCATTTACCACTACATAGCCAGGATGTGAAAGAAACAGCTTGGGGAACAAAATAAAAACCCTGAACTCTACTTATGATTTCAAGAACTATCTTAAAATCTATAGGAGCCTTTTATGACAACAGTTACCAAAAAAAATAAACCTGATTACTTTACACATTTTTTTCTGGCAATATTGCTGAAAAAGATAATCACATCGGCTTTATGCATAACTAATACACAATGACAAAAGGATGGAATTTCACTTGCTATTTTGTACTCTCTCGGCCCAAAAGGCCCTACATGTGCCTGCATCCAGTGAACATGAAAACATTTAGCTTTGTAGACTTAGGTGAAGAGACAAAGTGCAATGTGATCTTTTAAAACATGTTTTTGTTTTGTTTTTATCTTAAATCTGCATTTCTCAGCCATAACAGCCCTTGTCTGCTCCCTCCCACCCTCCCTCCCGCACACATACTGTTTCCTTTCTGCACAAAAAGCAATCTCAGTGAGCACGTGGGAATCAAATTACTTGAAAGAAATGAGTTTGAGGAGCGTCATGGTTAACCAATTGCTGGAGCAGCAGCTTAGCCAATTCTGACTAACGGCTCAATTTCACAAAAGATAAAACAGGTAAAGTAATAAGATCGACATTGGCCCATATTACTGCGGTGAATGTTCCTCCAGAATACTGAAAAGGACAAGGGCACAAAAAGCCAAGGGAGCATTAGCCATAAGGTACAAGCAAACTCTGTATCCACACAGCATGTTATTCGAATTATTTGGGGGAGGGGTAGAATTTCTCTTGTGAAGTTTAAATTTAATTTAAAAGAAAAAGTTTATTTATACCCACAGCCCCTAATATGAAACAGGTTTTCCCAGATTCTCCAGTGGCTAAGATGGCAGCATCTTGGAAATAATACTGGGCAGCAACGTAAAAACATTGAGAGTCATCTTAGTTGAAATGGAAATTTTGATCTGACCCTCACCATTCTGCTGGGACTGCGAATTACCACTCACATTCTGTTAGCAGTAGCCATTTTAAAATCTTTTACTGTAGCAATATTCCTATCACAGTTGGCAGGGGCTTATGTTGCACCCATTATGTTAGCAGGGCAGGCACGCTGTATAAAAACGCTGATGGATTTCTGCTGACTCACTGAGATAGGTGTGGCTTATTAATCCTACATTGGATTTAAGATGGCAGAAGGAACTAGGGTCTGAGGCAGACAGTTCCTAGGGGATTTGAAAGAAAGAACTCTAGGCTAGGCTGAGCTTTGTTATGGTATAGTTATTTCACACTGCCAATAAAAGAATTCCAGAAGGTGGGGTGAGTGTGGGCACTCACCCGGTGTGTGTTGTTTTGTTGTACCGGATTGGGAAAGGACTTCAGCATAACTAGGCCCTGGATGCTACAGTAGCATAGCTCCTGTGGTGCGGATGCTGACTACAACGAGAGAAGGGGTTTTTCCATCCCTGTAGGAACTCCACCTCCCCAACTGACGGTAGCTAGGTCAATGGAAGAATTCTTCTATCAACCTAGTTACATCTACACTGGGGATTAGATTATGTCGGCATAGCAGCACTCAGGGGTGTGGAGCCATAGCTATGTCAACCTAAGTGTTAAATGTAGACCAGGCCTAAGCCTATTCACAATTCCCTGTAAGTTTCTTCTTCTATTATCCCAGAACATTAACATTAATAAAAGACTCAGAAGCTGCTATACATACTTGCTCAGTCTTCACAGCCACTGTTTTCTTTTCATACTATTCAAGATTGGTTAGCTGTCTTTGTCTTTAGCAGATATTGGTATATATGCTGATATGTTCATTCTCTTGATTTCCAAAAGTGTGTTATCAAAAAGGTGCATGTTTTAAAAATACGCTTTAGATAGCTAATTTAAATAAAAAGAGAATCAAAAGGATCTTTCATCAGTTTTTCCCCTTACATGCTCCCTAGTTTAAAAAAAATCAGTTATGCCTAGGGCTGGGCAGAAAAGAAGAATTCAGTTGTGTAAAAAAAAAAATTGAGGTTTCACCATTTGTTTTCATTCCTATGTGGAACAAAAATGAGACTTTTCAATAACTTTCATTAAAGAGGAGGAGGAGGAGACCCACAGCCATAGGCGTAGTTTGCAAGGTAGGCGTGGAATTTGGGTAGGCATGGGAATTTGTCCCCTCCCCATTGCGTATTCCTGTTGGCCTGACTGGAGCTGTCCCCCAAATATAGAAGTCAGACCTTTGTCATAGCAGAACACACCCATAGTCCAGTAGTAGAACATTTGCCTGGGCTGTAGGAGATCCAGGTTCAAGGACCTTCCCTTTGGAACAGGGACTTGAACCTGGGTCTTCCACCAGCCCAAATGAGCATTCTAGCTATTGGCTTTTCTGGGCACTTGTTTTCAGTTCCATCCTGCACCTGAGAAGCCTTCACAACTGAAGTTTCATTGAAATTAAAACATTTCTGTGAAAAGTTTCAGTTTTGATAAATCATCTTTTTCTGATGGAAAAAAGTTTTATCGAAAAATTCCCAACCAGCTCTCATTATGAATGAACTGCATCCTTTATGCACCTTTGCATATATCTATTACACTTGGTGACAGCCTGTGAAAGCTTCAAAGATCTTCAAACATACATGCTCTGGTATCTGTTTCGGGACATTTTATCTTCTTTCTTCCTGGGAATTACAATAGTGACCAGAGAAATGGTTTCTGAAACAAATTCTGTGCTATGCAAGCTGTTCCAATTCCCATTGTCATAATTCTTTGGAGGAGAGATGATAAAAGAATTACTTTGAATCATTTGAAAGAGATTATATAAAAGAGAAGCAGATCTTTTTAGGGAAGGAGGATGGTGAGTAGGGGTGAGGTGAAAGGGATAGTCATTGAGGATATCTGTTGGGGTCTCCATTCCATCTTGTTATTTCCTGGAAAACGATTAGCATGATTTATTCTGAGGACAAAGAGCACAAAACTCCCTCCTTCATTAATTTATGGAGAACCTGATGAAATTCCCTGTAGTCAGACACTCTGGGGTAAATATTCAGCTTCTTGTGCTGTGGGAATTTACCAAAGGAACATCCATGCTATTGTTAAATGGTATTGCATGCCTAATTTGCCTGTGCAGTATGTGGAAAATGTCCAGTGAGTAACAGTATAATGAGGATTTTGTGGGAGAATATTAATGGAGTTCTATTTTAGTGACTCAAGATTGTATAGAGACACTAAGGGTTTTATTACTTAGGATTGACCCAGAGTAAAGCTAAGTACTAAGGGTGAAAAATGTTACATCAGTTAATATGCAACCAAACTAGCCTATTAACAACACATGCAAATACTAAATAGATCCACATTTAATATGATGTACTTCGAGATGATAGACACAGGCAATTTCTACTAGCATACAATATTAACTGAAACAAATGCCAGGGAAGAGATTCACTTCAGTGACTTTAAACAATGGATAAGTGGCAAACTTAGTCAATTTAACGGGGACTCCTAGTGTTGGCTGTAAACCTACCCATAGTAGGAAACAAGTCTGAAATGGAGCTTGCGAACATAATCCATCTGCTGTATAGTTACTGATTCATTTCAGACAGCTTCTGACTCTCTTGTGGCTTCTAAAAAAGGTAGCTCTTTGTCCTTAATATAGTAATTTACATCTTTTAATGCTTTGCTTTCAAACAATTTATGAAACAGAAGTGAATACAAGTCTGGACAAAGTATTCTTTTGAGTCTCTGATAACCAGAAAAGTAACTAAGATGGCATGTTTCTGTGTGCACCAAGATGTGCTAGTTAGTAGATATCGACTGTATTCGCAAATCACACCTGATTCCTACTGTTTTATCAATATGAAAAGATGAACAGAATATCTTATCTTTGTTTTAAAAACTTTTCAACTCCAATCAATAATGTTGAAAGTAAAATCTAATAACCGGAATTCAATACATCATTTTTATGTATTTTGGAATTACAGACAAACTATTTCTGAAGGCATTATTTTTTGCTGGTTAATTTGGCCAGTCCTGAAGCGTTTGGTATGTAGCAATGAGCAAAAGCAGTGGTGCTGGTGTGGCAATAAAGATTATTTTCTAGGTTCATCTGAAAGAGGTGTTCAACATTCACCCCCAAAATGTTCTAAAACCACACACTGATGCATGTGGGATGAAAATGTGTTCTGAATACACAACAGAACAGTGAACAACTGAGCTTCATTATGGTCATGTGGATTAAGCTTAGCTATTGCGGGCATTGTAATCATAACAGTGCAAGTCTATCATCAGACATGATGCTGTAAAGAGACAAAAGAACTATATATAGTTCTGCAATACCTGCAGTTGTCCTTCAGTTGTGAAAACTGAAATCACCTAATGCTGGGGTAACTCATTACAATGGTAAATCTGACCTTTTTGGAAGCAAAGATGCTAGTGTTTTACCAACTAGCTTAGCCTTTTAGCCAGAGGCATGAGATGACTCGTTGACACACATGCTGCTTGCTTGGCCATTTTTCTTAGTATTGATTTATATTCTCACCTTGAAAAGAAAGTTTGGATCAATCAGAGTGGAGGAGAGGGATAGGACGCATGGGCTTTCTGCCAAATGAACTCTTTTCTTTAACTCGCACAGCCACACCATACCTCACAACTACTTCCCCTCCCCTAAAAAAAAGTTTTTCTCACTAATATAGTTGAATGCAATATTAGTAAAACTGTTACTTTCGTGACATCTAGGTAGCAAGGCTGCAGATATATTAGTATAGGTTGTGGGATGTACCCAGGTGACAATTAAGTACCATTTGTGTCAAATGCCACCACAACCAAAAGAAATATGAGAAATCTCACATAATACATATGTGAAAATTTCTCAAGAAATGATCATGGCTCGCTATTCCTGTCAAGCAGGGGAATGTGCCTTTTAAATCTCTCCTCATTAGAAAATGCATGACCTCACCAGCAGCAGTTGAAAACTAAATAAACTTTTGAAAGAGTGATTGCAAATACATTCAAACACAACTCACAGATGGTAAGCGGGTAGTTGGTAGAGGGTAATTAATACAATAAATATGAACCTAGGAAATCCAGTGAGGAAGCAGACTGGACCAATCCTAACCCAAAATGCTCCCAGAGTGGGCAGTGGATTTAAAAAAATTAAGTGCCCTCCCCTCATAAAGAGCCATACTCTGGACAAATGGATCACCAAAGTTCAGCCACATCAAAGAAACAGGTACCAGAAGGCATCAGGTCAAACAGGTACCAGAAGGCGTCACTCTCCTTATCTGGCTAGCAAAAGCAAGATAATCTGTGGGCCGAGACACACTGACTTTCCTTACAACAGGGCTAGCTCAAGCAAAGCCTGTCAGAGAAATAAACCAATGTGGACTCATTGATAGACTGATAGTAACCTCTTGTCAAATCAGCATAACAATCTACATTCATCATCTAGAATTTCAGATATTTTGTCTGTAAGTGTTGCTAGGCAGAGCAGTGCCTATGATTTCAAGCTAGAGATCAGTGTCTTAGCCAGGCCAGTCTACACCTAAAAAAGGTTCAAGACAAAAGAACATGTCACCAATTGTACCTACTAAACACACATTACATTTTGTCCAAATTCATTCTAAGTGGTATATTGATATTCTAAGGAAATTAAATGACATGCTAATCACATTAACAGCACAAGTGAGCATAGGTAGCAGATACTATCGTTATGGGTGCCCTATGAGCAGGGCGAGAGAGTGTAGAGCTTGGCAAATTTTTTCATATGAGTCATTTATTAGCTGAAAAATGTAGTTTTAGAGAGACCAGACTATTTGTGAATTCAAGTTGCATTTGGCAAGGAGTTTCAGAAGAAAGAAACAGAAAACGTCTAAACATTCTGTTTAGACATTTTCAAAAGAAAACATTTCAACTTTGTTTCAAAATTATGGTTTGCGTAGGACTTTAGCTAGATTCCTTTAAAGAAAAACAAACAAAGGAATAAACACACCTAAAACCTAAACTAAACAAAAAATCTGGAAAAAAAAAATCATTTCACCTGAAACAATTTTTTTTCCAGTTCCGCCAACGAACCCAAACAATCATTTATTCACTCAGCTCTAATAGAGAGACTAGCACAAACATGCTATAAATTTCCATTGAGGAAAAGATGCAAAATGAATTCTATGCTCATGCTGTTTGATGTACTCCATACTATAGCTGTTACAAATTGTGGAATTTTACTGAAAGGACATATTTACACTGGCATCTGCTGAGAGATGCAGTTTTTCCATGAGTTGTAGGACATACTTTCATGCAAGAGACATATTACAATGCAGGTTTTCTGGAGAATCACATCTTTCTCTGCAAGAATACTATTTTTCTACAGTATAAGCAGTGCACTCATATTAGTAGATGGGATTTGGGCTTAATTTCTCTTTAATGTTTGTAGAGAGCTTTGTGTAGTGGCCATGTCAGAGGTGCTTCAGTGCTCTAAAATTCCTTTAAAAAATGTAACAGACAGGCTTCTCTTTGGAGATACTCTGACAATCAAATTGCTTCAGAGCTGTGATGTTTAATGTGTTATGTAATGGATTTTTTCTTGCTCAGAGTATTTCTGAAATGCACATGGGAAGTGTTAGAACATCAAGCAGAGCACAATAGTGGAATAACAAAGAGAATGTCTCCAAAACACTGAAAGGGAATTTTTGCAGCTCTCATTGCCCTGACAATGCAGGGCTGCATCTGTGCAGTTAGAACACACACACATAATGCAAATACTTAGTAAATTACTCCATATGAGAGAGATTCTTCAATATGTACATATATATATTTGTAGGTGCAGATATTAATATCCATCAACATCATGTGTGTGTATATAGATACATACATGTGAGGGCAGATTCGATGTTTGTCTGTCCATACATAAATATTTAGACATACACAAAATTATTCATTATTATGATTATTAATATTTATGATTAATCTCTATATTTCTAACTTCTGAACAAGCCAAATTGTCTTCCAAGCTTATGACATAATATAACAAAAAGTAATCAGAATAAAGGTGCAAACCACTAATCAACTGTGAAATCCCCATCATACGCTGAATTGAACAGCAATAGGACACTGGCTTCATGTATAGTTAAGATTCCAAAAGATTAAACAGCCATTTCTATCCACTGATTTAAATGCATATACCTTGCTGTTCTTTACTGAACAAAAGTGTACAAAAAAATTATCCAGCTTTCCCAAAGAGTGCAGCTTACACTGCTAGGACATATATTTAGAGATAAAAAATATCAGTCTATAGTACTGTAAATCCAATCCATTCACACAAACGATAAATGACTATCGACTAGAGAAGTGATTCTTAGCCATCTCCCTACTGGCACAACCCCAGGACCCTCCTCCCTTCTTGTTGGAATCTAGCCAGGACAAGCCTCCCATATAATAATATAGGAAGGGTAGGGTGCTCATGACTCCGAGACACCTATGCCTCCCGAGCCTAGAGTTGTATAACTGTGCTTGTAGACAGTATCCAGAGTAGCTATCTATCTCCTTTATAGCAATAGGGGGAAATACTCTAAAAAATAAACAGAGCTAGACTACGACTTCATACCATGAGCAAGCCAATTGGCCTACAAACAGTTAAATAAAACTAAGGTACCACTCTCAGTGGATTCCTTAAGTGAAATCTTAGCACCAATGAAGTCAATGACAAAACTTCCATTGGCTACAATGGGGCCAGAATTTGACTCTTTCTGTCCAGAGGGAAAAAAAGCCCACATCTCCTGTCCATCTGCAGATCCAGGTAACTATCCCACCCTTGCAGAGCTCTCTCTTTGCTATCCTGTAGAATAATGAAATTATACATGGACAATGGCTAAAAAAGATAGAAAGAAAATGAGCTGCTCAATTCCACTAAAGACTTGAGGGGAAAAAAAGGTGACACCTAGCCTTGTCATATCAGCACTGCCCTTTAAAACCACTTCCACCTTACTCAGTCATTTTGGCTATTCTGCTTTCTAGTGCAGCCCTGAAACCTAGTAGGATTATCAGAAAGCAACAGAGTACTCAGTAAAGGCTCTATGCATACAAGAAGAAACAAAAAAGTGTGGCATTATTTCTACTGAAGCACAGTTCTTCTCTCCTTTCTAACAAGACTGCAAAGAAAATCAAAGATTTCCTAAGAGGGCATTGGGAGCTAGCTAAAAAACACACATATACTTAGTGCCTTCTGAAAAATCAGAAACAAAAATTTCCTTTTATCATTTTCTCCTCAAGTCTTATTTGGAAAACTGGAAAGAAGTTACAGTACCCTGACCCTGACCCTGGGAAGGCTGGGTGAAAAGCAAGATACTATCTGAGGCACATTTAATCTAGTTAGTTTGCTCTTTTAACAAATGCAGTATTGATTTTTGGTTTGTGTATATTATTCAGACTGATTTTTCACCTTGCCTACAGTACTGATAAAAACATAGTAAAGGGTCACACAGACCATCAGTTACAGAAAATTATTCAGAAAATTTACATCAGTTGAAAGCTGAAATACTTCCAGACACATATGAGCTCAAAAACGCCACTACATTTTGGAAGAAAGAAAACAAAAAAAACTTGCTGTATTCAGTACGTAAAATGGCCACTGTTCACTTTATATTAGATCATTCTGTATGACATCAACCTACACTACATAAAATGCTAAAAATGAATATATGTGTAGTATGTCTGGCATGACATATCACTGCATTATCTCAACATTTTCTGCATCACATTTTAAAGGAGAGAGAATTTTTCTCCTCACCTAGGTGCAATAATTCTTTCAGCATAATTTTTGTAGAAATCATTTACTTGGCAAGAGATGAAATCCATCTGGAAATATATATAGATATAGATATATCTTTTTATCCACCGGGTTTACAACTATATTCACTTTTCTGGTACTGTATATATCAGCAGTTGGTCAGTTTGCTCTGGCTACTTAACTTCTTTCTCAGCTGTATTGTACAGATTTTGGGAGCTCAAAACAATGTACATGGAACCATCCTCCAGTGAGTCTTCACTTGCTCCAATGCTGCATTTAACATTTATTGATTGTGCTGTACAGGGTATCAGTCACATTCCACATCAAAGATGAAATAAATTTAAATAGAAACCATTCTAGAGGATAGCATCCGAGGAAAACCTACTTTAAACCATGTAGAAAAGGACAACATACTCACAATATAAGACCCTGATCTTGCAAACAAGCATTGAATAAATGTACTGCTCTCTATAGGATTACCAATGTGCAAAAGTTTACAAGATTGTATAATGAACCAAAATATAATCATTTCTCAGAAAATCTCCATTTATTCTCCCATCTCCTTCTCCTGTTTTTAGGGCGGATTCCCATTTACACAAATTATATTATTTATACCCACTTTAAGACCCTTTTATACAGCCACAGCAGCATAGAGGGAACTCAGTGGAAATGAGAATCAAGTCCTTCATCTTCAATATTGGTTAGATTATTGTGTTAGTCAAATAAACTAATAATGGCCTAGATTGTATCACATTCCTCATGCTTTAAAAAGATCATAAAATTAATTGTCAAACAACAATTTAAAAAAATATTTTTTCTGCTAACATCTATAATTTGCATTTCACTCACGATTATGCAGTTTCTGAATCTTGCATACCTCAATCAAAAAGGAAATTAAATAAGTAGTTAATAGCATTTCCAATCCCACAAATTCAAATCCAATTTAATCTTGATACGAACTTTAAGGCTTATTAACACTTGTTTTAAATAGCATATCCAGTGTGTACCCAAAATAGTTGTCAAAGTATGGTGCTGAAATTTTTTAGCATCATTATACTAGCAAAGTGTGTTTTGCTTTAGTGGAGAACGGAAACTCCTCTTACTTATGAAGATTTATCATTACAAAATGTCGAAATCTCTGTTGTTCCCAACCTCAGTAAGCCCGACCCTTAAATGGAATCATTTAATTTGTCTGAGGACATCCTTCAGGAAAAATAAATTGGCCATTTACCATACATTCTTTTACAAGTTATTCTGCAAACGTGTCAATGTAAATCGGCATAGACCCCAGTTAGAAAGATGGGTTATATCTGAAAAGAAAGGATCTGAAAAGAAGCCATCTGTGGCTGGCTTGATCAAGCTGTGAAGATGGGGCAGATTAAGACATTTCTATTGTTCAACAGCCCAGTACAAATAAAAAGCTGGTGTGGACAACTGAAATTTAAGTTACTTACTACCCGCCAGACAAGTTGATGACTTGCACTTAAAAATCAGGCATTTCCAACCTGAGCCTTTCAGTGAAAACTGACCTGTTACCTCAATTTTCTTGTAAATGCAGCTGAGTGGCAGAAGAAATGAAGGAATTTTCCTACTACTTTGTCACACGTCTCCTGTGGCTCCACTTAGCTAATTATGCCCTTCGCTGCATCTCAGGAAAAGCACATTTTCCAGTTAGACATCAATATTTTAGATATATGGCAAATTGTCTTAGAAAATAAAATTCCTGGATTGAGTAGAGGATATGGGAAGTGGCAGGCATATGGCGAGACAGTATGGAAGCCAGCAGAGAGTAGGGGAAAGCATGTAAGCTTACTAGATGGAGAGACAGACAAACATTTATTAAGCAGTGAAATAAGGACTAGAAAGAGTAAAAGTGTTTACAATCTTACAAATGAGAGGAAAACGTAAAAAGGAGTCAGCTTTTACATTATTGATATGGAGTGCAAGAACTATAATCAAGACATACTATAGAGAAAGGCAATAATGGTGTTAGATAATTCAAGTTCCATTAACTTATCATAGTAAAAGTGCCTCTCACTTGATGCTATTATTTTCAATGTATAATACAAAATGGCTTGTATAAGTGCAACCAGGCAGGCTGACAGCAATTCCGGGCCGCAGGGCAGAACAGTCAGTCAGTGCTCTTCCGGCACGGCCAGGGTTTCCATGCCTGCCGAAGGGCCCTCCACTCACAGCGAGGGGTCCTCCCGCAGCAGCCCAGCCATGGCAGGGGTCCCCCACACCTGCCCAGCCGTGGCGAGCGGACCCCGCAGTGTTTCAGCCATGGCAGGCGGTGAGGGGACCCCAGAGCTCCCAGCCGCTGTGGGTGCTGGACCCTCCTCCCTCTCCATTTTGTCAGGGATATTTTTAGTAAAAAACACAGTAAAGGTCACAGGCTTCTGTGAATTTTTGTTTATTGCCCATGACCTGTCCGTGATTTTTACTAAAAATATCCGTGACAAAATCTGAGCCTTATTTATAGGGGCTAGGCCAAAATCTCTAGGCTTAATGGAGTCAGCATAGGAGTAGAATGAGACATGAAACAGGATAGAGAAGGATATAGAGCCAGAATTGAGAAGATATGTGGTAGGGTTCGCTTGAATGGGAAACAAAAATAGATAAGTGTTTTTATCATACTGCCCGAGGAACATGTATGTTATCCTACTGTAGCTAAACAAGATTTAAAATAAAACACAGAAGAGACAATGTAGGTATGCAAGGGATTACAAAAGTAATCAAGAGTAACAGAGGGGCATGCACAAGGCATTAACACATCATGCTTTAGTGCTTAAAATAGGATCAAAATGATAACAAAATTGTAAGATGTCTAAATAGAGCAGTTAAATACAAATCAGAGTCAACTATACTACTACTGATAGAGATTAGACAAGACATGTTTAATTTACTGTTTACACCACTTGTTGCCTTATTTAAAAGTATTTGACAAATGGAGAACACATTGGAGGGAAGGCAACCGACTGAAAGGGAGAATCAAGTATCTCAAAGTCAAAAAGGTTAGAGAAACCAGGTTTGTGTTCCTTAGAAAAAAGAGATTATGAGTGGGTCTCACTAAGATATACAAAATTCTCAAGTGAATAGAAAGCATAATTGCTACAAGGCTATTTGAGCTAGTGCAAACATAAAAACGAGGGAGTGTGAACTTAAGTGAAGAAAGCTCCATCAAAAAGGAATTTGGGAAGCAATTCTTTACACAGCTAGTAATAGAAACAAGGAAAGAACTGCCCAGGGCACCAATCAGTGCCACTTATATAAACAGTTTAAAAATGAATTGGACAACTGTTGGAAAAAAGAGTGATAGAGAAGTGGTAGGCTTAAAGGAGCAGGGGTGGCACATATATGAGTTTCTTGACGGTCTCTTGCTCTAAAATTTTAAATGTCTGACTTGGTTCCTATCAGTCTCCAGGGACACTTTGGGGATCTTTCTTGTATCTAAATCATGTAAAAGATTTGAATAAAACTATTAAGTACATATAGCAAATAACAGGGTTTGTTGTCACTTCAAAGAAATGTAGACATTTTAGGTAATGGAGTGAGCATGTAGAAAACATAGCTTAATGGTCACAAATTGCACTTAAACTGGCAAGGAAGGATTGAATATATTAGGAAAGTCCAGGTAAAATTAGAGCAGCAACACAGTGACTAGGAAAGAAATTGGGTAAGGTTCTGATAACTGCTCACATTGAGAAGTATCTTACTCAAGTAATCCCATTGATTTTAAGGGTAGCAGAATCTGGCCTTTAGGGTTTATAGAAATTATTGCAGCCCTCAGGCTAATGATTTCCTGGAGTAAAACAGGGCAACATACTGGATTCAAAGGATTAAATTAATGTCTATGATTTAATGTAAGTGTTCTGTTTATTTATATGGGAATTATGGCCCAGATTCAGCAACACATTTAAACACGTTTAAGTCCATCCCTATCCAATGCACAGCAGAGGTTTGAACACAAGTTTAATTTTAAATATGTGCTTTGCTGACTTCAGGCCTACCAGGATGATCTACCAATCTGTTGTAAGGAAGCTGTAATGGATTTCACCATTACTGGACAAGGGAAGACTATGAGACAACCTAATAGATAAATTCACAGATGTTAATGGTTTTTAATAGTCTATATGAAAAATAAACAAATATTGGGGAGTAATTTAAAACCAGGGGCCATATAATGCAAGTTACAAAATTAAGAGAAAACATGGAATTCTGGCAGAACTATTCAGTAGGAAACCCATAAAACGTGTTGATAGTAACGGTAATAAAGGCAAATAATAAAAATGAGTAGATGATGAGAGAACAACATTTATATGGAGAGATAAGAATTTAAGACACCAGGCATGACAAAATGGGGAGCCAAGGTTGAAATATACTCAAAAAGAAAAAGGTAAAGTGACCTCTTCTTGTCTAGCAACTGCTTAGAACACTGGCATTGACAAAATTGGCTAAAGATTGTCCATTTATTAAACGGAACTTCATTATCAAGAAAAATAATCTGGTTTAAAACAGAAAGAGTTCATTAAGTGATAAGGTAGTTTGGTTGATTGGTTTTCACACTTACTGGCAATGCTGCTCATAGAGAAATATTTCCATCAATTCCTACTCAAAAAGCATTCAACTGAATTCTGGGGTCAAGATCCGCATAAAATGTATGGCAATCAACTTGGCAAACCTACAAGGAAGTCAACTATAATAATAATAATAATAAAAAAAACCTGAAAGGACCAAAGATAATCTAAGAAAAGCTTATAAAATCAATTCTTTTCCAACAGATGCCTGAAATCCCACTTCAGTGACTATCCTTAATTAAATGATTTTGAATAAACTCTGTGCAATTATTAAAGAAATAATAGTTAAATCTTTTGATGTGGATTGAATGCAATTTTGTAAAGCATTATGTATTAATAAATCAAGTGTCTTAAGGTTCCTGATAATTTGATTTGTCACCTGTTGAATGTTCCACATTACTTGGATGCCAAATGTGATGGATTCTACTGCTGCTTCTGATTACCTATATTCAGTAAAATAGTCACAACTCATTAATCAGGCCATACTATAACTGGTCTGGTCTGAGATGCCACAAAATGGAATCTTCATTAGGGATGACAGAGAAACAGTGCCAATATGCACACTCATTATCTACATCATAGCTGACAATTTGATTAGAAGAGAGCACTGGGTCTAATGTATTTCCATTAAATGAACCTATTGGCTACCAGTACATTATTCTATACTAAAAGTTAGCAAGTTATAATCCACAAAGTACACAGAAAAATAAAAAAGACTCATGGAGCTGTCCACAGTTATTAGCACGTACCTAAGTAGCATTATCATTTCTGCCTGGGGTCCCAGGTCACATTTATTGCTATGCAAAATGCAATGACTTCTAATATCTTTCTGGTTTTGGAACTGGGTTTTATTTCTCTAAAATGGACCAAAAATGATCTTCTCTTAATTGAGAGGGTTATTTAGCAATTAGGTTGTTCTTTTTGCTCACCCTTGATAAGAGAAAAATAAAAGAATATAATCCACTAGTAAATACAGCTTGAAAAATCTTGATCTTACTTTGCTGGTCTTGTTAATGGCAGCAGGTTAAAAAAAAATGTTCTGGACTCATAATGGGCTGCTATATTATGTTTACAACCTACAATGAAAAGCATGGTTAAAAACCTATCAGTGGTATAATGTTTAGTACCTATTATGGACATAAGCATAATACCTTATGGTAATTAAAGACATAAGAAAATGATTAATGTTCTTAGGCCATAAAGTGTATCAGCTGAAAAGCTATTATGATTGCACTGTCGAAAGCTCACAGCCTACACTGGGCAATTGTCCTGATGGATGCAATTTACACGGATATATATTCTACTTAAAACTGATATTCATTTTTCAAACTTTGGTAATGATCTGGTACATAAAGCTTAAACAATCCACAAGGCACCGATCAATGTTGGAATAGTTAATTAACTGTAATCCTAATATTTGGAACTATTTTTGTTTAACAGGTTCTAGGCCTTCTAACCTTGGCTTTTCTGCAGGTTGAATTCCCAACAGTTCATGGTATCACTCGTTCCTTTTCAGAAATGCTCTTCTAACATCATAAAAACAAAGGAATATGAAAGTGAATTCTGAAAACCTTTTCACTGTCTTTCAGCTGGACTGATGTATTCACATTTATCAAGAGAAATGATGCAATTACTGCAGTCACAACCAAGATTCCCTGGTGCATATTTAGGGCCCCAATTCAGAAGGATGCTTAAGCATATGCCTAAACTTTAAGCACGAGTAGCTGCATTGACCTAAATAGGACTACCTGTATGCTCCAGTACTTGCAGATTCAGATAATTACAGGTTCTGCAGAAAAGGACCTAGGGGTCACAGTGGATGAGAAGCTGGATATGAGTCGACAGTGTACCCTTGTTGCCAAGAAGGCTAACGGCATATTGGGCTGTATAAGTAGGGGCATTGCCAGCAGACGGAGGAACGTGATCATTCCCCTCTGTTCGACATTGGTGAGGCCTCATCTGGAATACTGTGTCCAGTTTTGGGCCCCACACTACAAGAAGGATGTGGAAAAATTGGAAAGAGTCCAGCGGAGGGCAACAAAAATGATTAGGGGGCTGGAGCACATGACTTATGAGGAGAGGCTGAGGGAACTAGGATTGTTTAGTCTCCAGAAGAGAAGAATGAGAGGGGATTTGATAGCTGCTTTCAACTACCTGTGGGGGGGTTCCAAAGAGGATGGAGCTCGGCTGTTCTCAGTGGGGGCAGATGACAGAACAAAGAGCAATGGTCTTAAGTTGCAGTGGGGGAGGTCTAGGTTGGATATTAGGAAACACTATTTCACTAGGAGGGTGGTGAAGCACTGGAATGCATTACCTAGGGAGGTGGTGGAATCTCCTTCCTTAGAGGTTTTTAAGGCCCAGCTTGACAAAGCCCTGGCTGGGATGATTTAGTTGGGGATTGGTCCTGGTTTGAGCAGGGGGTTGGACTAGATGACCTCCTGAGGTCCCTTCCAACCCTGATATTCTATGATTCTATGAATACTGTGTAGCATGTCAAATTTAAGCAGCAGCAATGGCGATGCTCAGAAGGTGTGTCTGGTAACATCTAAAATAATCTGTTATCAGTACCTTCTAACAACCAATGGACAGCTCTGTAGTAAACTTAAAGACTGTACAGCCTAATTCTCATGTACGCTAAGGCTCCTTTACACTACTCTGGTCAATTACATTTATATCAATTTTAAGTCCTGTTCACACAGCCAGAAGAGTGTGAAGGGGAGTTAGTGTAGGAAAATGAGAATCAAGCCCTATATAATACACTGATAATTCCCCCCCAAGAGTTAATAAGCACAAGTGATAGTTACCCATTGTACAGTCTCAAGGAGTGGTTAGTGCTCCAGAAGTAGACAGGAAGGTGAAGGTATTGCTCTTATTGACCATACAGTGCATGTAGTCTCCACTGGATGGGTTTTACCATTGATAATCATGTATGGAGTTGTAACTCAGTAGGAATTAAGTTCCAACATGAATCAGTCCTATGGAGGTTCAATCATTCCAAACTATATTCAAGTATCCTTACACATACTGAAAAGTAACTTATTCAATAAGAGGTCTAAATTAAGTCAATGGGACTACTCATTTGGTAAGGTGCTACTCAGTTTGAATAAGGGAATTTCACTTGCTCTTATTAAGCAGGAGAACAATCCACAAGGTGTGAGCATTAGATGATATTTTCTATACGGATGCTGCAAAGCTGTTGCACTTTTAGGTTTTGTCTTATTTTTCTTATGCTAATTGGGCAAAGAAAATATACCAGAAAATTGTATTCCTCAATCCGCTATTATAGGTAAGCTATTCACCTAAGCATTTAACTGTACATTCTTTTTTTTTTTTTGTTGTTGAAAAAAATAAAAAACTTTGCAAACCCCATTGAGAGAAAATAAATACTGTGTTATTCAAAGTTAAATTGTAAAGTGCTAAATGTAGCCAAAAAGACAGGGCTAAAAAGAGATCATTCACAAATCAGATTGTAAAAATATTAACTTTTTCAAGAGATTAAATAGTCACTTTCTCAAACACAAGCAAGATGGCACATCATTCCATGCCCAAAATGACATTTACGAGAAAGGCGCGATTTAACATCATGGCCCAAATTCTTGTTAGGTGTAACTTTGTTGAAGTCAGTTGAGTTACAACAGAGGTGCACTGGGCTGACTAATATAAACTAGATAGATTACTGTAAGTGCCATGGGCTAGTTTCTCAGCTGCTGCAAATTGGCATGAGCTCCTTTGATGTCAATGGAGGTACTCTGGTGTGACAGGGTGCTGACCAGGAACTGCTGAGCCAGCCCTCTGTCACTTCAGCTCCAATTCAGGGAGGTGAATTGGAGCTGACTAGAGGAACCTGAGCCTGATGGGCAGAGGCGGAGCAGCTATCAGCCTGAGTAGCCTGGGGCTATATACAGACTCAGAGGAAGAAAGCAGAGGAGGGGAGAAGCCAGAGAATGGAAGGAGAGGGGTAGCTCTCCCCTCCTGGCTCTAAGAAAGAGAAGCCCCTAAGGCTGGAACCCCTGGTGATATATGGTGAGAGGTGGTGGGTTTGCACTGTGTAAATAAACTTCACCGGTGACTGCTGAGCCAGAAGGTCTCCAAGTGATTTTTGGAGCAGAGCAGAGGCAGGACTAAGGGTGGCCCGGCTACGCCCGGTTACATCTGGCTTAGTCCAGCTGAGGATCTGGCCCAATATGTAATTCAGCAAAATAACACTTAACTAAGATCACAACAGTGGATAGTAAAGAACAACATCATTAAGAGGGGCACAACTAAAATAAAGTATCATATTCTGAATGCAACTTTTAAAAGTTAAACACGTGCTACCTCATTTTCAAAAACATAGCTAAAGAAAATAATTTTAATTATTTTACAAAATGAGTCTATTTGACTGAAGACATTTAATTCATTTAGGGTGCCATTTTTCTCTTTTTTTTCTGGATCCTGTTTATTGGATTAACGATTTGTCTTGGCAGGAACCTGTTACCAATGATAATTAATGTGACAAAGATTTTCTGCAGTGGCCCCAACATTTCCACCTAAACCAAGAAACCAACTAGCTCCCAGGAGATCACACACAAAATCATTCTTCACTATTTAATTTAGGTGAGGTTATCTTCACTGAACATGTAAGCCAGTGCATGGTGACTCTTCTTTATCAGGACTAATCTATTTGATCCTCAGTCTGCGGCACTGACTGACAAGGTACTGGACTGGCACTCAATAATTTATCACATCAGTCTAACCATAGGACTGCAAGCAAACACTTTGTTTATGGGTGGTACTGGTGACAGACACACCAAAGTGTCCCCTTGTTCGGTCTAATGGGGCACGTTGAAAGATTAGGCTGTCAGGCAAGCATGAGGCCTCATTTTTCTTCTGTGCTGCATAGGTTGCCCTGCATTGCGGCCAACAGTTGGTTGTGATTAATTTGTCAAGGTTGGCTATACAATGGAAATGAAGAAATGGATTGCCAATTAGAGTTAGCCTTCTCATTGAATGCCCCTCAATCCAGTGCCATTCTACAGTAGTGACAGCTTAGAAATAAACTGAATTCAGCTCTAGTGAGCGGAAACCTGATCCTAAGTGTATTTTAAAGGAGTCGAAGGGGTGTACAAGGTGAATTTTTTTCTATAAACAGTTCAGTGGATGCTTGACTTATATGCCAGACTTGCT
Source organism: Chrysemys picta bellii (assembly GCF_011386835.1). Lineage (NCBI taxonomy): Eukaryota > Metazoa > Chordata > Testudines > Emydidae > Chrysemys > Chrysemys picta. The sequence continues at coordinate 196,246,357 of NC_088793.1, forward strand.
GTCAGGTACACAAAAAGCCTATCCATGTTTATTTTTGTAGTCAGCTTGTTAAAAATGCACTGAACTTCTGATTTAAAACTTAACACTGCACAACAAGGTACACAGAAGATTTATTTCTAAACACCTCACCCTGAAAAACCCTGAAGGACAATTTAACATATATACCACTACTGCCAAAAAACCCACAACTGACAATGTTTCTATTTTGTACCGAAGCTGTTAAATACATGCAGAATTCATTCGGAATCACACACATAGAAAAGTGAATTCTGGCATTTAATGTTATTCATCTGTGATAAACCATAAGTGTTTTTATAATCTATTTTTACCTTTCATTAATGTATTTACTTCTGCAGAGAAGGTTATTTTTAAGCGGAAGACTAGGATCCCGGTGGGATGTCTTAATGAAATAGGAAATAATTCCAGAGCTGCCAGAGCCTCTATATTTATTAATTCTTTATTTAATATATGTCACATACAGTAGTCAGGTATGCTTTTAAGTATCAGAATTGGAGCCCCAATCCTGCAATGACTTATGCATGTGATTTAACTTTATGTACTGTAAATAGTCTTCAGTAGGACTACTCATATTGCATAAAGTTAAAGCATGCTCATACATGCAGTATCAGGACCTAACTTTTAATGTTCTGGTGAAAATACTGCTGATGATATTTGTAGCTCAAGGAAATCTCATTACATCTCTGGAATACCTATGTTACCCCATTAATTTGTTCTTGCATTATTGTCAAAAAATGTTGTCTACTTCTACTTTGCAAGGTCTCAGGTAGGGCATTTAGAAAAAACTCCCCCAGACCATTATCTTATAAAGGCTGAGTCAAGAAAAGGAACACTATGACCAATGTGCAGTAAAATAAATGAATAGCCTAGAATTCAACCGTAGGCTATCGAAACTAGGTATGAGGAAAGAGAAGCTCATAGACAGGAGGATCAGAGAAATAGAAAAAAAAAAAATAGAGACTAAAACGGATTTTTCAATTATCAGGACATCATATTTTCAATTCAACAGCTCAAGCTGATGTATTCAGTGATGCTTTGTATTTCATAGAATATTTAAAAAATAAAGCAGAACTGTTTTTTATTTTTTTTTCTGAAAATTCATCACGCTGTAGTTGATGCTGAATTCTCTTGTTGTCACTGAATTTTTATTGCTGATACTGAATTATCTTGAGTGTCACATCTCCAGACAGAAGAAAGGTGAAGAGGTTTTCAATATTCAGTAAAACACAATGGATTAAGCAGGTGCTGAAGAGATAAAGTCAGACTCCATTTCCAGGCCTAAGCTGAGCTATCATTTACACAACCAACCACCACTAATTGGAGGCGGAGGCACTACTAGAACAGGAGTTGCCAAACTTACTGACCCTCCGAGCCTCATATGACAAACTTTAGAAGTTCGCGAACCGGGGCACAGCTGCCAGGGGCTCAGGGCTTCTGCCCCGTGGGCGAGGCACCTGCCGGGGTGGGGCTTCAGCTGAAGCCCTGAGACTCCCCCTCCCTGCTGGGCAGAAACCCCTACCCCACCACCCTGCTGCAAGGCGGAGGTCCCAAGCTCTACCTGCCCCCAAGTCCGGTGGTACGTGGAGAATGAGGGCCAGGGGGGCTCGGCGAGTCACACTTTAACTGTAAAAGAGCCACATGTGGCTCCCAAGCCACAGTTTGGCCACCCCGTACTGGAATATACCTTCTAAACAAGACCCCGGCTTGGAAACAGTAACAGTCATTCATTATAGTGCACTGTCTGACTGGTTTGGTTTTTTTTAATTCTTTCTCTGCCTCAACTCTAGTTGCTCTTTCCAATGATGTATGGCAGTGTTCCTATCTAGCATAGGGATAGAAAAGTCACAGAGCAGTAAAGGAGCATGGAAAGCAAAAGCACCTTTTCTTGGCTCTCAGGTATTTCGATTAGGCAGAGAAAAGAAATTCTGCTGTGTAGTTCTTTTGTTGTGTTACTGCACAATGAGCTAGTACTTGTCATGATATTAAATATATATTAAGTGTGTTAAATAAAATCCCTAGTATTTGAGTGTACATCTCCCTCCACCCATCAGAGAGATTTTGAAAGGTCACTTAGGACTCCTTTATTTGCCTCGTACTCGGCCCCTTTGCACCACCCTGGCAGTGCAGAGGCCTGCGTGTGACAGTCACTCGCCAGCAAAAAATTTCCTTGGAAGAGGGAATTCCCTGCTGTTGTAAAACCAGCAGAGCCAATCTGTGCACCTACCACACCCGTCCGACATGCCTGTCCTCCACTGGTGCAAGGACTAGAGACTCCACTAGAGGAGTACGTTGGAACTGCCCCATGCTGCTCTCATTCGTGCTCAAGCCAGCGATCACAGAATCAGGGAGCTGTAACCTGACCCTGTCAACCCCCCTTTTCTCCCGGGTGGACTGGGACTCAGACACAGGAGAGAAGAGAGCCCCCATTGTTTTTTCCACAGCCAATCTCTTTTCCCTTCCTCTTGCTTGCTGTCTCAGAGACCTCAGCACATTGCTGTCACTTAGGAGGGAGGCAGTAAATAAGGGAGTCTCTGCATTGGAAAATTTAAAATCTAAATACTAGGGCTGTCGATTAATCGCAGTTAACTCACATGGTTAATTCAAAAAAATTAATCGTGAATCAAAAAATTTATCGCGATTAAGTGCAGTTTTAATTGCACCGTTAAACAATAGAATACCAATTAAAATGTATTCAATATTTTGGATGTTTTTCAACATTTTCATATATACTGTATTCTGTGTTGTAAGTGAAATCTAAGTGTATATTATTTTTTATTACAAGTACTTGCACTGTAAAAATGATAAAAGAAATAGTATTTTTCAATTCACCTCATACAAGTACTGTAGTGCAATCTCTGTCGTGAAAGTGCAATTTACAAATGTAGATTTTTTTTGTTACATAACTGCACACAAAAAGAAAACAATGTAAAACTTTAGAGCCTACAAGTCCACTTAGTCTACTTCTTGTTCAGCCAATCACTAAGACAAACAAGTTTGTTTATATTTACAGGAGATAACGCTGCCTTATTTACGTCACCAAAAAGTGAGAAAAGGCATTTGCATGGCACTTTTGTAGCCGGCACTGCAAGGTATTTACATGCCAGATATGCTAAACATTCATATGCTCCTTAATGCTTCGGCCACCATTCCAAAGGACATGCTTCCATGCTGATGACACTCGTTAAAAAAAGAATGTGTTCATTAAATTTGTGACCAAACTCCTTGGGGGAGAATTGTATGTCCCCTGCTCTGTTTTACCCGCATTCTGCCGTATATTTCATGTTATAGTAGTCTTGGATGATGACCCACCACATGTTGTTCATTGTAAGAACACTTTCATTGCAGATTTCACAAAACACAAAGAAGGTACCAATGTGAGATTTCTAAAGATAACTACAGCACTCGACCCAAGGTTTAAGAATCTGAAGTGCCTTCCAAAAGCCGAGAGGGATGAGGTGTGGAGCATGCTTTCAGAAGTCTTAAAAGAGCAACACGCTGATGCGGAATCTACAGAACCCGAACCACCAAAAAAGAAAATCAACCTTTTGTTGGTGGCATCTGACTCAGATAATGAAAATGAACATGTGTCAGTCCGCACTGCTTTGGATTGTTATCGAGCAGAACCTGTCATCAGCATGGACGCTTGTCCCCTGGAATGGTGGTTGAAGCATGAAGGGACATATGAATCTTTAGCACATCTGGCACGTAAATATCTTGCTAAGCTGGCTACAACAGTGCCATGAGAACACATGTTCTCACTTTCAGGTGACATTGTAAACAAGACATGGGCAGCATTATCTCCTGCAAATGTAAACAAACTTGTTTGTCTGAATGATTGGCTGAACAAGAAGTAGTACTGAATGGACTTGCAAGCTCTAAAATTTTACATTGTTTTATTTTTGAATGAAGGGTCTTTTTTACATAATTCTACATTTGTAAGTTCAACTTTCACAATAAAGAGATTGCACTACAGTACTTGTATTGGGTGAATTGAAAAATACTATTTCTTTTGTCTTTTTACAGTGCAAATACTTGTAATAAAAACAAATACTAAGTGAGCACTGTACACTTTGTATTCTGTATTGTAATTGAAATCAATATATTTGAAAATGTAGAAATCATCAAAAAATATTTAACTAAATGGTATTCTATTATTGTTTAACAGTGCGATTAATCATGATTAATTTTTTTAATTGCTTGACAGCCCTACTAAATACACAAACCAGGCATTCTAATTGTCAAACATTCAAACTCCGGCTACTTAAGACCATAAAATGGATAGACATCAAAAAGTAGAAAAGCAAGAAAGAGAACCTAGTTTCCCCTAGAAATCTTTAGTATCTAACATACTCAGGAGTCAAAAAAGGGGTATTAGTGCTCTTGAGCCAATTCCTATTGGTATATCTCAGCCTATAAATAATAGTTTTCTACTAGAGCTTTGGTGAGAGGGGGTTAAGCTATTGACGAGCAGATGAGTTCTCCTGGCATAAAAGTGTGTCATGCATGAAATATGAAGGCAACTGCTGAATGCACTGCTTACAGTTTTCACTTGTAAGCATGAGACAAAATATTTTTTCAGTATTAAAATGATTGTTGGTGATGAGGTAGGATTAGAAAATGTTAACATAGGCAAAAATTGCTATGTTTTCCAGTTGCTGAGGTGCACAGTGACACAGCTTGGCACCCCAATATTCACCACTGTCATATAATTAGGATATGTTTTGTACAAAGTGTGCCTTGTGAGGTAACATTTTAAAAATCTTGATCTGCTAGACATTAATATCTCATTGAATTGTATGTGCTACCACCGTATGTGAAGTTATGAATTTTGGCTATGTATCTGTTACTGAAACATGTTGTGAGTTTGAAAACACCCACAAGCAGCCTTTCAGGTACAACAGTAAAAAGGCCAAACGATGTTAATGGCTTATTGAGAAACTGCACACAAGCACAAGGATGACCCAGGAACGGTGTACAATAAAACCTCTCAGAGATAGCACTGCACAATGGGAACTGTTTGACCCAGGGCACAGCAAAAGAGCTTTCCAGCAAGTGGGAAGAATATATAAAAGGGGGAAATGACATCATGATGATACCTCGCTCACCCTACAAAACAACACACATGGAAACACCTGAGGAACAAAGACTGAACTGGGGGAAAGTGATGGTCTCAGGCTAAAGGGATTTTTAACCTGTGAATGGAACACCTGGGGGTTCCAAGCTATAAGCAAGCGCAGCTGGCCCCTTAAGAGTCTGCAGCCTGCTTGTATCATCATTTAGGGTGAGAATTGGCTATTCATATCCAATCTATTTAGTATATTAAACTTACTTTGCATTTTTTGTTTATTTGCTATGTAATCTGCTTTGATCTATTTGCTATCACTTTATAATCACATAAAATCTATCAGTTGTAGTTAATAAACTTGTTTTTGCTTAATGTAAACCAGTGTGTGGGAATCATAACTCAGGGCAAAAGGCTGTTGCATATTCCTCTCCACATTGAGGGAGGGGGGAATTTTATGAGCTTACACTGTACAATTCCCTGTGCAGTATAATTTTGGCTTTATACTCCAGAGGGGGTGCATGCCTGAGGAGCTAGTAGTTGCCCTAATTGAAGCCTTCCCACGCAGGGGTTGGTCAGAGAGCCTGCATGTAACTGCAGCTGGATGTGTCCCTACCTGTATGTATGCTGATGAGAGTGCAGGCTAGAGAGAGCTTTGCAGCTTCTCACAGTAGTACAGTGCAAGAGGGAGCCCAGGCTGGTGGGTCGGGGAGGTCAGTGGTACCCCAATTCCAGGGGGAACCCATCACACACAGAATTTGTGATGCATAATAAGGTTATTTAAGAGTGGCTGCACCAAAGGGAAACAAAATCTGTACTATTACAATGCATTAGCTCTGCTGCAAATACTGTAGCAAAGGCAGATTCATTTAAGTAGCCTTAAGGCCGGCTCCAGGCACCAGCCGACCAAGCACGTGCTTGGGGCAGCACCTTGAAGGGGCGGCCAATCTTGGGGTGGCGGGGGGCACTCGGGGGTTTTTTTGTTGTTGTTTTTGTTTCGTCCGGGCAGCGCTCGGGGGGGGGGGGGAAAGGGGTTGTTTGTGTTTTGGTGGTGTGGCATGGCGTGGCATGGGTTTCGACGGCGCGGCAGTCGGGTTTTTTTTTTGTTTGTTTCGGCGGGGCGGTGCTCGAGGTTTTTTTGTTGTTGCTGTTTTTGTTTTGGGCGGGCAACACTTGGGGGGGTGGGTTGTTTTTGTTTCGGTGGCGTGGCGTGGTGCTCGGGGGGGTGTTTCAGCGGCACGGCGCTGGGGGGGTGTTTCGGCGGCGCAGCGCTCGGGTTTTTTTTTTTCCAGCAGCGTAGTGCTTGGGGGGAGGTGTTTCGGGGGCGCTCGTTTTTTTTTTCCCCCCGGCGGGGTGGCGCAGTGCTGGAGGGAAGGGTGTTTCTGCGGCGCAGCGCTCTAGGGGGTGTTTTGGCAGCGCGGCACTCGGGGGAGTGTGTTTCGACGGCGCAGCACTGGGGGGGGTGTTTCGGCAGGGCGGGCGGTGATGGGGGGGGGGTGTTACAGCGGGACAGCACTTTTTTTTTTGCTTGGGGTGGCAAAAAAGTTAGAGCCGGCCCTGCTGAGATGATATTTATTTCTTTATATTTGGATAAGGTTCCTCCCTTCAGCAGACTTACCTGCATTTTGAAACTTGCTTGAAATTATGGATCAAACCATCTTGCTTTTAACAACACATTCACAGCTCAATGGCAATGCATACTGCATAGCAGGTATTCAGTGTATTCAAAATGGGAAGGCATGAAGGAGGTGCTACATAATTGGTAAATTATCACACAAGATTTACTGAGAAACTGTGTGAACTAATATCTCATGGCAACACAATTTCATCGCTATACATAAAACACCATTATTTTGAGATACTCTGAATATGGATATGATTTTGTCATGGTAAAATTAAGCAAAATTCACAGAACAGTCATGGGGGAAAAGGATAAAATCAGGCTATGGACACAGCAGGGCTGTCCTGGACTGACAGCCGGAGCCCCACCGCCTAGGGCTGACAGCCAGAGCCGAAGAAGTCACAGAGATTTGTTAAAGTCACTGAATCTGTGACGTCCATGACCAAATCATATCCTTAGTTATGAGATTTCACTCTAAATCTCTGAACAGTAGAACTGATCAATCTCCTCTCTCTTAACAATGCAAAAATACATATTAGGTTTATATATCATGGACAGGGTGGATTTTTGCCTTAGGGCTCTGACCTGAGCTTCTTGATGTGAACATATACTGGAGACTGGCTGGTTAGAAATGTCAATATACCTAGTTGGTTGCCTTAATTTTTGAACAGCTTATTTGCTAAGCTTTGATCTAATTGCTAGTGGTCTCATGCTACTGCTAGATATTAATGTGCACCCTGTGTTTTGACAATTCATCACATTTAATAAAATGAAAATAAAATACACAAATGCTCTGTTTAGAACATTGTCAATGTCCCTCCACTGTTAATGGCTTATTCCTGCCGTTATAATATTCTCCGCCTTTTTTTTTTTTTTTTTAAGTCAATGGGATTTAAGGGTGTGTAATGGCAGGGCACCCACCTGTTGTGAGCAACCCCTTCTGGACATTTGCCTGCAGTCTTTAGACCAGTCCAGGCCCTGGATGTAATGGTTTCATCTTCTGAGTCTGTTCTGGCCCCAGCTCTCCAGCTGGGCCTCCTGATAGTTCAATCCCCTTCTGCAGGTTTACTGCTGTCCAGTTGTAGGCCCTTCTCCAATGGCCCTTGGGAGGTGGACCCAGACCCACCCACTACTCCAGGTCCCAGTCCAAGAACCCTAAGAATAGCAATCACGCATGACCGTGTCCCTTTAGCAAAACTGCCTTCAGTTCCCTGAGCCACTTCCCCAGGGCCCCAGCCTTCACCAATGCCTAACCCTTAGGTCAGGGACCTTCTAAATTTAGGCCCGGCAGCTCTTCCTCACTCCCCCTGTCCCTACTAGCACTGAGCTATCCTTTGTGCTGCAGTTCCCTTTGGGCAGTCAGGAGCATCATCTGCACTCCTCTAGCTCCAGCAAGGAACTGCCTGTCTAGGGCTCTGCGGCTCCTTTTTCTAGGGCCCTTCTGGGCCCTGATTGTCTGCTCCTGAAGCCACTCTAGCCTGCTTGGAGGACTTCTCCACTGCTCCTTTCCTGGGACAAGTGTAGCGGGGCTGTTTAGCGTTTTACAGGATTGGGCCTATGCTTGGTTTACGAGATATTTATTTTTGGCCAGATTGCATCAAGGGCAAATTTATTTGCACTGGTATTTAGCCAGGGTGATATTTATTCTCTTGTTCAGAAGACGGTTTTATATTGCACATATCATATTAATGTAAGGTTTTCAGGGCAGGAACAATAACAATATTTGCATGCCTAGAACAACTGGATCCAATTCTTACTTGCATTCTCTGGGTGAAACTGTAATATAAATATAAAATGATGATGATGATAGTGGGAACTATTTAAAAGAGGGAATTGAATGAAATACACCATTTACTTTCAGTGTGGTAACTGAAGTATTCCTTGCTTTTGGAATGGGAAAACCACAAACAGTAATGCAAATATAACAGCTAGGGTGGCCAAGGTTCAGTTTTTAATGGCGCCCAAAGTGTGTTCTTCTTTGGATATTAAAAGTCTTTGCAGCTACATTATCCTGTAGGACAGCTTGCCTGCAGGAACAGGCTTGGAAAGAAGAGTAGGAAAAGTCCATAATTCTGAGATGCAGTTCCCAAGCTATCGTATGTACAGCACTTATTGGAGGTCGGTGGAGAGCTAGCTGTTGGATGGTGCTGCTCTGCAGGTGTCCAGATACTTCATTGGAAAACCAGCTGGAAACAAGGAGGAGGAGCCAGTCCACCTGCCTAAACTACAAGTCAATACTAAATAAGAGCAGGAGAACAGGAAAAGAATCTTCCTTGACCAAGCCTCTAGTGGGGAACTGGAGCTGCCCATCACCAGAGAGAGGCATATGCAGGGTAGATGGGAGCAAGGTAGCTGCTATACACACACTGTTAATTCAGAGCTAGTGAGGCCTAGCAGAATAGCTACTGTACAGGATGACTGGACTTTGCTGGACTTTCTTCCTTTTGTTGCTTCTACTCTGTCCAGAAGGAAGAAGAGGCTATATCTGATCTCCCATCCCTTCACAAAGAGACTTCTCTTTCTGGAGAGAAAGCTGCCTTCCCTCCCCCCCAAACATACAAACACAATATTCTGGCTGTCTGCATGGAGGTGAGATGCAGAAGGAAAGTTCTACAATAAAGACATGGTAGGGTGGGGTCACTGAGGAACTCAGGACAGCATCTCAAAAATTCAGTAATCAAAACTTTACAGTGCTTAGCCTTGAAACTTATCACTAAGTAAAACTCCAATGAAGCTTCACATTTGTCCTCTAGGAGAGCAAGGAAAAAGCTCTCTTTTGGACAGTCAGCAATCACTTCTGGAATAGATACACTTCGTGATACCTTAAGCTACGATATCCATAAAATGCCAATTCCCATTGACATATGGAGCTTAATAAGAATCCTTCCGGAATCAAGTCAAAGTTTCTCCTTGTTAAATAGGTCACATGAATACTACTTGCAGACTGTTGAGAGTTAATCAATTTACATTCTCTGCTAATAATTTCTATTTAAAATATATTCCAGAGAGAAAAGGACTGAGGGTAGGAAGAGAACAATTAGTAATATGGACATGATGCTGTCTGAAATAAGATCTCTGTTAAATAATACATGTGACAGTTTCTTATAACAAGTACTAATTAGATTACTAGAATTATTTAAATATCATAAGTGTCATTTAGTAGCTGCAATATTATATGTATATATTATATATTTATCATATATAATAATATTTAACTATATTTAATGTTAATAATAATTGTAATTACAAGTTACCACTGAAAAACAGATTGCTATCCTAGTGACTCTCAGATCAGCCCTATCACAGCAACAGACACATGTTCTGGTAAACTTTACTCTTGGCTGAAATCTGACATTGTCCAAAGTAGGTGTTGAAATGCTAATTTATCCTCTAAATGTATTATGTGAAATTGCTGTTGAAAGAAACCACAGAACAGAGCCAAAGAAGTGACATGAACCTAGTTTGTTTGGACTAAGGAATTGCAGATAGGAGTTTTCAGAGGTTCTGGTGAGGTCACAAATATTAGCAATTAGTTTTAGCAATAGAAGAGGAAGTGTCCATATATGGACTTCTGGAATTTTGTTTTGACTGGGTACTTTTGATAAGATCTGTTACTTGTCTGTTTCTTCTTTGAGGGCCCTTAGGCACTTAAGAAACATTGGGCAGCATCTTCCTCCCAACACTGACTAACAGCATGCCAGGGTCACACATGCTGATACCAGGACTCAACAACACTCCACTGGGCTTTCTTTTTCCTGATCTAAAATATGCTGTGACCACACCAAATGAGGAGAAGGAATCACATGACATCAACTCAATAGCTCTGTCCTAAGTAACTCTTTAGATATAAGCCTAGGGCTCCTGCTGTTACTCTTTCCCTAGTATACCTATTCCACTTTCTCTCTCTCTCTCTCTTTACCTTGTGCCTCACAGAGTCTGGCTTAGCATACAGGACAAACTTAACCTTGCAACATTTTGCTGTGACAAGAGAGGCAAGTTAAAAACAAGCCTTAATGGCCTGATTCTAGAAAATGTGCCTGGTCTCAAGTCTGGCTAGCGAGGGTGCATAATATGTGGTGTTCTTGTGAATTTCCAGCAACTAAACTACAAGCATCAGAGACATTCTGCATTTTCCTAGCTTTTCCTCTTCGGTTATGTCTACACTGCAATTAAAAACCCACAGTTGGCCAGTGAAGGAGAGATAGAAGGAATAAGGGAGTTTATTAAAATGTAAAAACAACAAGGAGTCCTTGTGGCACTTTAGAGACTACCACATTTATTTGGGCATAAGCTTTCGTGGGCTAAAACCCACTTCATCAGATGCACACGAAAGCTTATGCCCAAATAAATGTGGTAGTCTCTAAGGTGCCACAAGGTAGTCTCTAAGGTGCCACAAGGACTCCTCGTTGTTTTTGCTGATACAGACTAACACGGCTACCACTCCGAAACCTATTAAAAAGTAGACTTTCATAGCGTTTTCTCCGCAATTTTTTTGTGTTGTTTTCCATTTTAATTGTTTTTTTCCTTCTTTACTTTTTAAATTAGTTTAATAAGTATTAAAACTGATTTCTTGCATTGGTGGAGTACAACCAAAAAAAAAGTGGCAATAGTACCTCAAACTTATATCGCAAGTAACATGGCAGTAAGTAAAACACAGGAGAACATAGATGATAACATCCTCAAATCCCTGTCCAATGCTCCTATGTTTCTCCATCCTCAGCATCTATGATCTGCCATGAACACATGGCAAACCATGAGCCCTAATTTAAGAGAATTCTTATCCTTTCCCATCTGTGTATGCAGCCTAGGTTTTAACTTGGCAACTCTCAAGATTCGCAGTGAAATTAGTCCCACTGTTTACTATCCCACATCCACTTTCCCTTTTGCAAAAGTTCCCAAATGTCAGAAGTCTTGAACACTTTTTAAAATACATGAAAATCATGGAATCCACGACTCCTATAACAGCTGGGGTAAAAATGCAGTCTTTAAATAACTCTTTGTTTTCACAAGCTGTAATTTGGGGGTGGGGTGGGGGGGAAAGAGCAGGAACCAACCACTCTAGGTGTGAAATTCTGTGCTTGGTCTCTTTCCAAAGATGTCTTTTCTGGAAAGATTTCCAAAGTACATTTTCTCTGGTAATTATGAGTAAATTAGATTTATTAATGGTGACCAGTGTATGTAGGTGTTTGATTTAAGAAGAAAACCAAAAGCTTTCCAAACAGATATTGACCTTTCTTTGGACAAGGGAAAGAGGAAAAAGCACTGGAAGACCCTGAAAAGGAGAATTTACATCAGAATTGTTTACTTAGTTTGGCCTTGCTCCCAAGTGCAGCATAAGTTAAGTATGTCTAGAAGACAATTCTCCTGATAGAGTTAACCTCAAGTATCTTTCTCATCTTAAATTATACTAGGTAAATATTGTGGATCTGTTGCTTGGTAATTAGTCTAGTAGCTGGCAGTTTCAAACAATACTGGATTGACTATGAACATTCCTTGGGAATTCTTTCAGATTACGAATTCAATATGTTCCTGCCAAAAGGGAAAGTACTTGTTAAAGTCATCTCTCAGTTAACTAATAATAAATACTTATACTCAGCTCTTATACCATGCTTTTCAATCAGTAACATTCAAAGCATTTGAAAAGGAGGTAAGTAGCATTATGCTCATTTTACAGGTTGGGAAACTGAGGCACAGAGCACTATCTAGGAGAGGTATAGGGACACATGAGTCTCCACTCCTTGTGCCTCCTCTATTTTTTATTTTTGGGCTGATCATCATTTTATCACCATATCAGAGATTACACAGATCTCCAAGTAAAAAAGCAATACAGTTTTTAATTCAAAGTTTTGGGCCAGATTCTAATCTGTTTTACACAGATTTACATGAAATAAGTACCAGGGCCCTTCTACCTAATTTTTTTAAACATTTAATCCTTCATTTGAATTCCATCAGTCTTGAAAAATGATGATGCCCCGGAGTCTTCTTTTCAACTTCTGGCATGGTGCCTTAATGGCAACCTGCCTCTGGCCTTCTCACAGCTTTAAGTTGTTCAAGTTGGAACACTTTCTAAGTGTTTCTAAGCATTCTAAGAAGCTGGAGCATGGAGCGTGCATTTTGGGAGGAATGCAGACTTTTCCTCCATCAAACGTCCTCTCATGAAAAGGAACCTGCTGTTACCCAAAACTTAATAGGCTTACTTTCTTCTTCACACTTTTTTTTTCTGAGGAAGGAGTGTTCTTAAGTGATACAAATAGGAAAGGCTTTTCTCTAGAAAGGAGTGCCTAAGGAGACCAGGGAGAAGAAAAGCAAACCAAGCATTTATAAAAACATTGAGCAAAACCAGGCCTCAATCCTATAATTCGATCCACAGAGGTGAACCCCTACAAATTGACCAGAATCCTGCTGACTTTGAGTTGAAGCTCAACTTTCAGTGTATGGGGCTCTGCCTGGAGGCATGCTTTGTCTGCAGGGATGTGACTGCAGAATCAGGGCCATATATTCTTTAAAGAAGAAAATAAATATTTTCTTATCAGTATGTGTGAAACAATATTCACTATTAGGATAGCTTAGAAACAAGCTTATGTGACATATTATCCAATAAGGTCACCTGAAATGAAGTACATTTAAAAAACAAAACCCTAAGACTTTACCAAAACAAGACACTCATTATATACGCCTCTCCACATGGAGAGAGGCTGAGATAATAAACTCCACATGACAGGTGTGCAGTCATGCTGCTTAATGCATAACTGGAGTGCACTCAGATACTATTGTGATGAACATCTATACAGAACCGAAAAAATTCACTTGCTGTCCTAGGCAATGGGAATCTCTAAAGTATGTGAGTGAGGGGGAAAAACAACCACCAGCAGCCCCACTAAGCAGATCTTTGTGTGTTGTGTATGTGCCCTGGTCCCCAAATGTATTACATAACACAACATCACTGGCAAGTTCATCACTGCACAGCAACTGCTGTCACCCTTTCTTAAATCTGTCAGCATTTCAGATCTCACACAGAGACTTGCCCTTAGCAGCTACCAGATGAAAATGCCCTTTCAAGAGTCATGTCTGAGACTTCTGGAAAAAAGCAGGGATAAATAAGTTTTTTGGTTTTTTTTTAAGTGTCATTCTCACATCTCCTTGAAAATTAGATGGCAAATATTGAAATGCAGAGCAGTAGCTCAATTAGGAGTTTGCGTGCTGACAGCCTTTTATAGAAAACGATGGAAAACCAGAGTGTCTTGGCAGAAATATGCTCTGCTCTTTGTACACCAATGAAAACAACAAATACATATGGAAACTCCATCTGCCATACTATATAGTGCTTCAGCTAAGCCTTAGCTTTTCAGCTTAAAAAAAATTCAATGACCGTCTCAAAAAGTACCATTACCTGGGAAAAGGAACTCAAGGTTCCATCTAACTTCCTTTTAGTTACCTCAGGGAACCATGTTTCTTGTATGCAGGGCTTACTTTCTATTGACTAAACCAACTCTCATAAAATGAACTGTAATTGTTTGTGCATTTCATTTGCTAGTAAATTCCATACACATGCATCATGTCTGGGGTCTTTTTGCAAACTAATAACAAAAATATGTCCATGTTAAGACTTAAGGAAAAAAGTGTGCACATTATCCAAAATGTCCAGGAATGAAACCCAGCATTTTCCCTAGAAGATAAGGGATTTGGAAACTGAGGCAAAGATTTTTCTGCAATAAGTCCATATCTGGTGATTTCTAAAGTTTCTAAACTGCAGCTGTAATTTTCTCATAAGTAACATTAATACAGCTGGAAGGGGGGGAAAAAGGAACTGTACAAGGAAGTAATTCCTTTTCCACTTTCTGAAATCTGATTCAAATTAACAACTATCAAAATAATCAGCCTGTCTGATGTTATACTGATGTTGGTACATGATAAAAAGATTTTACATTTTTCTTACATTAAAAAAATAATAAAGCTGTCATGCTTTTGTGGATCTTTTTTCTCCTTCATAATATCTGATTAGCCAATCCTAATATTAACTCAGCAAAATGGCTGCAAATTAATATATCTGACGTATGTACAATAACTAAGTAATGATTATTATGGTGGCATTAGTTCTTCCATGATTTTTTAAATTTGCTGCACTGCTAGTCTCTCTATTAACCTTAAGAGAGATTAAAAATAACACTACCTATTATAATTCTATATGCATTATAAAATATTACATGCAAAAAAAAGCAATTTACTAGATTTTAAAGCTAGAAATATATTTGTATCTACCAGTAAAGAATCAGCTCCACCCATAATAGTCTCCATTCATTTCTCCATGCTGCTTTTTAAGTATGCAACACTTTTTTTGAATCCACCCCTTTCCACCTTCAAATACTTCTTCAATAGCCATCTCTCCCATGGTTACTACAAGAAACTGGATGACTAATAATGGACAGGTTGAATTAAAGCAATAAAAATGTATATTAATATATATAAATATTTGCCATCTTTTGATAGTATCCCTCTCCCTCATCGCTTCATAAATCACCAGTTGGGGAGGAAACAAATTAAAAAAATTAAAACAAACAAAAAACATGGAACTAACAAGACATGTTCCCATCACCTTGGCCACTTTCCTTGCATGATGTACAAAGTTGCCCATATCTTAGTTTTTTGTCTCCGTAGAACCCTATCTTGAAAGCATTTGCTGATGCTTAACTTTGCACTATTGGAGCCACATGGGTGTAAAGTTAATAACTTGCATATGTTTTTGCAAGATCAGGGCCTTAACCTATAAGCTCTTTGGGGCACAGACTATTTTACTTGTACAACAAGATCCCAAGCATTGTCCGATTGAATGCTGTTGTATAATAATAATAAAATATTAATTCATGCACTAGCCAAAATGATCTACAAAGGCACAAAAAATCTGTTTAAACAACACCGACCATTTGCTATGAAGAAAACCCACTTAAATGGTACCTAATAATAGGCCTTACTTACCATAAATTCCGGTTGAAATACAGGGGAATGCCTGTAAAAACAAACAAGAAAATGAGTTGGATTTTTGGTTTTGAACTTATTAAAACCAGTACTTTTAAATGCCTATTTCTCACCACTGATAGATGCAATATTCACATAGGACAAGAGTAGGGTACAAGAAGATTGTTTTCTTCTAATACACACAGTAGAGATTGAAAAATTCAACCCCTGGGTTAGAAAACTTTCCCTGGCCAATGAAGGCCTAAGTAATGAAAACACTGCAGCGTTTCCAGCCCTTGTGGCTGTGAATGTGCCAAATGTGAACGAATTCTGTGCTATCTTCTTGAGTCTGCAGAGACACACCTACAGTTCTCCTGCTGCCCATGGGCATGTCTACATAGCAAAGAAAAACCCACGGCTGGCCTGTGCCAACTGACTCAAGCTTGCATGGTTCAGGCTGCGGGGCTATTTCATTGCTGTGTAGACATCTGGGCTCAGGCTGGAGCCTGGGCTCTAGGATCCTGAAGGGTGGGATGGTCCCAGGGGGCTCCAGCCTCAGCCTGGAAGTCTACACGGCAATGAAACAGCCCCACAGCCTGAGCCCGAGTTGGCTGGCATGTGTGTAGACCTACTCCAAGCCTCCAGTTAGTCTCAAGCTTGCTATTGAGAAATGAGCACCAATTGCCAATAAAATGTTAATTTAATTCTACTTCCGCTGATTGGGAAAACGATAAGCAGCAGTGGAGAAGTAGAGCTATTCACAGGAAAGAAGGATCCAAAAAAGAGAGAGGCTAGCCAGGTTAGCAGAGAAATTAATACCCCATGAGCACACCTTGTAGCTGCAGGAGACCAAGGGAAGGGTAGAACAATAGATTGCAACCAAACAGTCAGGAACTCGGAGGATTTTTGGTAGAGTGAAGGGTGAAGAGAGAAGCCAGAAGTTGGAGGCAATGAAAAATAGCACAGACCTATTAGCTAGAAGACAATACAGAAGATGGAGCTCTTAAGCAGTGTCCAGGGACAGTAAACTGAGAGTAAAGACAAAACGCACCCTCTTTCCCTGCAGCTGCCCACGGTTAGTCATTTTAATCCTCTGCTTGTAGGTTGCTGATACAAGTCATAAGAGAAAAATCATGTATACTTGTTAGGCTGCAAACAGCCATTATAAAAGTTACACAGTCAGCAGAGAAATTCAAGGTAAAAAGGAGTGTTAGCAATATTTTACCAGTCTTTGAAAATTAAATCCTAGGATTGTTGTTCCCTTCTAAAACAACTGCCTGTAATTAACAGCTAGAGGGCTCCCTGGTAAGTTTTGGGGATGGCAGTAACACAAGCACTGCAGAAAAAAAAAAACCTGGCACTGTTTAGAGCTAAATACCACTGTTCTCTGAAAACTCAAGAGTTAAAATATTTAATAAATCATGACTGTTTCATGATTACAGGAAGTGGGCAGCTGTCACTGACGGACCTCAGACACCCCATTTTCTTTTATTACACTATGTTATCATCAGAATAGCTGGGAACTTTTCCAGCATTTTGAAATCATGCTGGGCTTGTGTGCCATACTCAATACACATCCATTGTTGCTAACATTTAAGATTTTTTCCTAGGGACAATTTTCCGAATAAAGCAGAGGCCTGAGAATACTAGGCTCCCAGATGCTAGAGAATTGTGTGTGCAGGCCAGGGAATTTAGGGGTTTTATATTATAAACATCAAGGCCCTAACAAAGATAAATTTTTTCAAGCATTTGCTGTCATGCCACAAAATAAATAAACAAACAAATAAATAAATAGGGCTGTCGATTAATCACAGTTAACTCACGCGATTAACTCAAAAAAATGAATTGTGATTTAAAAAATTAATCGAGATTAATTGCACTGTTATACAATAGAATACCAATTGTAATTTATTAAATATTTTCTGAATGTTTTTATACATTTTCAAGAATATTGATTTCTATTACAGCACAAAATATAAAGTGTACAGTGTTCCCTTACAAATATTTGCAATGTAAAAATGATAAACAAAAGAAATAGTATTTTTCAAGTCACCTCATACAAGTACTGTAGTGCAATCTCTTTATCATGAAAGTGTAACTTACAAATGTAGATTATTTTTGTTATATAACTGCACTCAAAAACAAAAATAATGTAAAACTTTAGAACCTACAAGTCAACTCAGTCCTACTTCTTGTTCAGCCAATCACTAAGACAAACAAATTTGTTTACATTTACCAGAGATACTGCTGCCTGCTTCTTATTTACAATGTCACCTGAAATGAGAACAGGCGTTCGCGTGACACTTTTGTAGCCGGTGTTGCAAGGTATTTACATCCCAGATATGCTAAACATTTGTATACCCCCTCCATGCTTCGCCCACCATTCCAGAGGAAATGCTTCCAGGCTGATGACGCTCGTTAAAGAAGTAATGCATTTATTAAATTTGTGACTGAACTCCTTGGGTGAGAATTGTATGTCTCCTGTTCTGTTTTACCCGCATTCTGCCATATATTTCATGTCATAGCAGTCTCAGATGATGACCCAGCACGTTTGTTTTAAGAACAGTTTCACAGCAGATTTGACAATATGAGATTTCTAAAAATAGCTGCAGCACTCAACCCAAGGTTTAAGAATCTGAAGTGCTGTCCAAAATCTGAGAGGGATGAGGAGTGGAGCATGCTTTCAGAAGTCTTAAAAGAGCAACACTCAGATATTAAAACTACAGAACCCAAACCACCAAAAAAGAAAATCAACCTTCTGCTGGTGGCATCTGACTCAGATGATGAAAATGAACATGTGTTGGTCCATTCTGCTTGGATCATTATCGAGCAGAACCTGTCATCAGCATGGAGGCATGTCTTCTGGAATGGTGGTCGAAGCATGAAGGGACAGATGAATCTTTAGCATATCTGGCATGTAAATGTCTTGCAACGCCAGCTACAACAGTTCCATATGAACACCTGTTCTCACTTTCAGGTGACATTGTAAACAAGAAGCGGGCAGCATTGTCTCCCAAAAATTGTAACCAAACTTGTTTGTCTGAGTGATTGGCTGAAGTAGGACTGAGTGGACTTGTAGGCTCTAGAGTTATGCCTTGTTTTATTTCTGAATGCAGGAGTTTTTTTGTACATAATTCTACATTTGTAAGTTCAACCTTCATAATAAAGAGATTGCACTATAGTACTTGTATTAGGTGAATTGAAAAATTATTTCTTTCGTTTTTTACAGTGCAAATATTTGTAATAAAAATAAATATAATGTGAGCACTGTACAGTTTGTATTCTGTGTTGTAATTGAAATCACTATATTTCAAAATGTAAAAAAAACATTTAAATAAATGTTATTCTTTTATTGTTTAACAGTGCGATTAATCGCAATTAATTTTTTTAATTGCTTGACAGCCCTATAAATAAACAAACTCTACTATGCTCCCTGCCTCATCCATTGCACTGTGATAGGTATGTGATGTTTCACTACGCATGAAGAGAAAAAAAAAAAACTACCCACAACAGCAGCTGAGCAAGAGGAGATGAAGGGACATAACAACGATAGAGCAAAAATACATATAAATCAACAGGACTACCTGGAGAGTGAGATACCTGTCAGCCCAATCACCCCAGTAAAATTTATATTCATGCTGGGTGAGAGGTGAAGCAGTCCCCGCTTACGGGCCAGAGCACTAGCTGCTCAGGATGGAGGTTCAAACCCTGGGACAGCCCTTTAACATCCAGTGCCTTGGTCATTATTCAACATCGAAGCAGGGCATATATAGACAACCATTTTCAAACGTGGTGCGGGAAGCGAAGTACCTAAGCCCATAACAGTGCCTTAAAATGCATCTTGCGGTCTTAATGTTGTTAACTACCAAATTAGTCTATCAAGTAAGATATTCACAAAAAGGGGACAAATATTCAAAGTACTAAATGCTCAGGTAAGGCACAGATTTTCTTCTTAGTTTACCTAAAATTGAGACTATTTACACCCTCTTCGCTCTGATTTTGTACAGAAAACTGATAATTAAATATAAGAAAACAGTATGAAGAGTTTAGTTTCAGTGTAGCAACTTGTCAGGCAGTTTGTGGGTGCATGGTAACTTTTTCTGATTGAACAGGTCAGACCATTGAATAATTATGTCATGTAAATAAAAACTGGAGCCTAAGCCTGCACTACAGAACAAGGAAATAATCAGTGCTTCCACTGTAACATCGGGTGTGGGGAGATAAGCCCTAAACAGGGCCAGCTCCAGGCACCAGCCCACCAAGCTTGTGCTTGGGGCAGCACCTGGAGGGGGGAGCCCCGGCCGGGCTCTCCGCCCTCCTCCCGGTGCTCTGGCCGCCGGGGAGAGTGGAGCCGCGGCAGGCACTCCGCCCTCCCCCCTGCACTCCGGCCGGTCGGGGAGAGCGGCCCACGGCCGGGCTGGGCGCCCTCCCCTGCCCCGCTTAACCCATACTTATCAATTAGTTGACTTGATAATGCAGTAATTTGGCAGTAATCTGTAAGAATATCAAATCCAATCAACTAAGCTCTAGGAACTGAATTGTATTCTCTTTCAGAAATAGTAAATATACAAGACAGAGCTTAAATTTCTCCTATATATTACTGCCAAGCTATTCTGTGAGCTGCACTAAGACAGCTAATGGATACAAGCTTCTCTTAAATTGAAAATGAATATATTTTTCTTGCTTCCCTGTTAAGACTGTGTAACAATCTTGGATCACCATCAGAGTTCGAACCCAGGACCTCCATTACAGCAGCATAGACCAATCCCACTTGAGCTAAAGAAATAACTCCATGAGCCAGTAGTAATAAGCTCTTATTCAGCACCTAGAGGGAGACACAACACACACCATGCCAAATGTGGGTTGCAAATGCATGATTACATTTTACTTTTCTCCCAACTGTATGTCTGGAGACCTGCACCCCTGAGTCAGACTGGATTTTGCCTCCAGCAGAAACCAAAGCCTTACTACAGAAATGGTCTCATGCTCTTTCCTTCTCTTATTACACTTATTATGTGATGCCATCTTTGCTTCCCACCTCTGGTCTTACATTGATCATAGCTCAGGAGAAACACAGAATCTGTCCCAAAGTCTCAGATATCTGCCCTCACGCTTGCGCTGGATCCCTAGCCAACATGAATTAACATAGAGGGGAAAGGAAAGGAAAGAAAAGGAACCATTCTTTATTTAGTCATACAGGAAGACATTATTTCAGAGCTAATGCGTGCTTTATATTTAACCAGGGAATTAATTAGGGCATAATGATTAAGAAAGGAGATGTCTAATGGAAAGATTATGTTTCTCTTTCTTTTAAAAAAAATATATATATCTATATATCTATATATATATACACACACACACACACACTTAAATAAAGAGGAACAGAATTATAGTCGATAATTCCTACTCGCAACCATTGGAATTTACAGCCTGAAAAATATTTAGCTTTGTAGTTTGTACCCCATCAATCACAATGAATCAGTCTATTACAGAAATGAGAAATAGAACAGAAATAATGCTTATAGTTCTAGAGCTCAGGCTAAAGTGGCTGCATACCTTGTACTAATGAAAATAGGAGGGAATGGCTGTAACACACTCTAATAGGGGACTTTAAAATCCAGTGTTTTTTTCAGTTTCAAAATTAAAGATATAATAGTTTCAGATGATTGTTTCCTCTTTCAAATCTCCCCTATGGAGCAGTGCTGGAGACTGCGGGACAATGGTAGTCAGCAGCAGAAGATACAGGTCTCCTCTCCTGCCTTGTCCTATATTACTGAATAAATTACGAAAAAAGACTGAAACATCCTGTAACAGCATGGCACACACCTCTCACAAGCACCCCCTTCTGGTCGGTTGTGTCTGCAGTCTTTAGACCAGTCCTGGCCCTGGCATCGGGCCATAATCCCAGGGCTTCCTCCCTGGAGGCAATGGTTTCACCCTCTTAGTCTGTTCAGTCTCCTTCTGGGGGTTTACTGCTGGCCAGTTGTAGGCCCTTTCCCAGTGGCCTATGTGGAGGGATCCAGGCCCACCCACTACTCCAGGTCCCAGTCCAAGAAACCTAAGAATAGCAGTCATGCACCACCGTGTCCATTTACCAAAACTGTCTTCAGTTCCCCGGACCATTTCCCCGCAGCCCCAGCCTTCACGGATACCTTATCCTTAACTCAGGGTCCTTTTCCTTGTTCCCCCGGTCCCTACTAGCACTGAGCTGTCATTGTGCTGCAGTTCCCTTTGGCCAGCCAAGAGCACCCTCTATACTCCTCTAGCTCCAGTAAGGAACTTCCTGTCTCGGGCTCTGCAGCTCTTTTCATAGAGCCCTTCTGGGCCCTGATTGGCTGCTCCCTGCATCCTCGGTGATTGGCTGGAAAACCTCTCCACTGCTCCTTATCTGGGAAGAGTGTGGCAGGACCCTGAGGCCTCCAGAAGGGGGCCTCTGGGCCTAATACACCCTCTCACATACCTAGTGGGGGCTTCCACCAGCTGCTACCAGGTCCTCTTTGCCCCAAGCCTCCTAGTCCAACACTGCCCAAGACATATGAAAGGAAAATCATCAGTGATTATTTGAAACTAACATATATATCAGAAGGCAGGAATCTGGGGTGCAACAGACATGGAGTCCTTACCAGCACAGCCCAGACACCAGCCAGCTCTGCAACTTCTTTGCAGCAAACACAGACAGCACTATCCTCCAGCTTCCCTCATGCCTGAGCAGATTTAGCACCTGCATGAAGAATAGCTGGCTGAAACCAAGGCCAGGCAAGATGGATCTAATTTAAGGTCTTGTTGCTGATTGTTTAGGTACTAACTGGACTGGGCCACAAAGCGTATGTCTACACTGCAATTAAAAACCCACAGCTGGCCCATGCCACCTGACTCAGGCTTGCAGGGCTTGGTCTAAGGGGCTATTTAACTGTGGTGCAGACGTTTGGACTGGGACTGAAGCACAGGCTCTAGGACCCTGCGACGGGCGGCGGGGGGGGGTGTGTGTCCCAGAGCTCAGGCTAGTGGTGGGCAACCTGCAGCCCATCAGGGTAATCCGCTGGCGGGCTGCGAGACAGTTTGTTACATTGACCGGCCTCAGGCACGGCCATCTGCAGCTTTCTGCGTCCCTCGCCGCTTCCCGTAGCTCCCATTGGCCGTGCACGGTGAACCGTGGCCACTGGGAGCTGCAGGGGGCTGTGCACAGTCGGTATAAACAAACTGTCTCGTGGCCCGCCAGCAGATTACCCTGACGGGCCGCGTGCAGCCCGCAGGTTGCCCACCACTGGCTCAGGCTGTACCCTGAGCCAGAATGTCTACACCGCAACTAAACAGCCCAAGTCAGCTGGGTGTCTAAATTCAGCCTGGAGGATATGCGGATATCTCAGGGATTGCCTCATTCCCCATGTCCAAAATCTAGTATTGAATCTGTGTGCACTCATTAAAGGCACTAGAGCTGACTGTGCAGGGGGCGGATCTTGCAAATTCTAGTGACTGGATTTTCTTTACAGCTATACCCTGAGAGACAGATTAGAGAATTTCATTTCTTTAAGGTGTTGTTACAGCCATCATCACATTCTTTCATTTCCATTCAAAAAATACAGTTCCGCTCTTACATTGTTTAGCAGCCTCTGGATAGTTTTTTTTTTTTAAATGACTATGTAGCCACAACACAATCATTATCTTGCTTTCTGTTTCTATCATGCATCTGCAAACATCTGTGAATGGAGCTACAGGCTGTACAAAATTCTAGCTAGTTATTTCTGAATACCAGTCTTAGTGTTCTCTCTGGCCATTACATAGATGAACTTTGTGGGCTCAGCTCACTCCCTCAGAAAGAAATGATCACAGCATAAAACCAGCAGATATAATTTTGTAAACTATTACACAGCTTTTATTCACCACTTAGGAGAGACCCATGTCTGAGATAACATTTTGACTACATTTCCTCTTGCTCCTACGGAGGCAATTTAGCCTTGATGCCAGGTTAAAATTATTGGCAGTGCAGTAACGGGGAACTCACACTCTGGGTGTCTAGAAAGTACAATATTTGGATTATGCACAAAAGTCTTTATTCTCCAGAACTCCCACAGTTCTACCCTTTTCTGGGCATAATGATATCTTTGATTTCAGTAAAAATGCAATTTCAAAGAAGGAAAATTTAATTCCTTTCATCATAATTAAATGTTTCCCATCTTAATTAAAGATGCTATAAATGCAAATCATCAACTCACATTTAACAGCTCTGCTTCTAAGACAGAACGTTTTGCTTTATTTATTTTGGAGCTGGTGAAAGATGCTAGATTGAAAACACTGAAAATTGGATAACTCTGTTCCCAGAAGAGGTACAGCATAAACAAAGGCAATGCAAACGTCCTCTTAATGCTTTGCCAGTATGCTTCCACTCTGATCTAGAGAGATTAGGCCCACTGGAATCAGTGGAATGAATTTAACAGTTTACAATAGGGATTAAATTAGTTGAATATCTTTAGTAGATGACATGGAAGACCAGTCTCGACCACCGTTTAGTCTATAGTTTCTCTGCTAAGACTGCAGCTAGTGATTAATTAGGACCAAATGTCATCGTGTTTTGTTATGGGATTTACAGTGGTTGCCATAAAAAGGTTAGCATCTGCTCACAATTATTGCACTGAGCTATTCAAGGCTTGTCTATATGGCATGGCAATACACAGTAGGGTGTGCATTAACAGTTCCCTACTGTGCACTAAGGAACTTATAGTGCATGCCAGCAGGGTCTATGTGGGCCAGTTAGTGAGCAGCACATTGGTGCACATTAGAATTCATACATCCCCAGTGTGCATTGCAGCACTGCATGGACAAGCCCCATGATACTAGTGTCAATACTTTTTCCATGCACATGGGAATAACTTTGGTGCTCTGATAACACTCTGTGCAGGATAAGTTTTCATTGGTGACCAGTACAGGTATGCACATGGTCTCAGATTAAGGTAAGCACTGAAACACATGCTAGATTTTAACCACATGCTTAAGTGCCCTTCCTGAATAGAAATGCTTTCCTGAAACAGGGCCACTAAGAGGAGATGTCCAATAAAAAAAAAAAAAGCAATATGAACTTGCATGTACAAACAAAAAAATATTTTAATTAAGCAAAAATAGGGAGATATGGTGGAGTAGCAGTACAAGCAAACTTAGGCCTTGACTACACTTGGAGGGTTTTATTAGTGTAGGTATACTAGTATAGTTAAACAAGCCAAACCCTCCTGGTATGGTTGCAATTTATACAGTACCAATATAACTCATGCTAGTTGGAATAAACTACACCAGAGTAAGCCAGTTATACCAGTACAACTGCATCTAAATGAGGGCAGGTAGGGGGATAGCAAAAAAAAAAATCACACCTCTAACTGAACTGACACAGCTATATCAATATAGCTTTTAAGTATAGACCAGGCTTTTCTGTGGGACTAAACATTTCACCTTCAGCTTGAGGATAATTTGGACTATTTGATCCCTGGCAGGATAAAATTTGTTGCCTTTATGAAAACACAAATACACTATATATGTCCACTAGTAGCTTATTGTACTAAAACCAACCATTTATTTTCACAGGCCACTATACAACAGCCACTTAGCAATGACTATGGGTCACTACATTCCGTGGTCAAACTCAAACCAGTCAGACTCCATATCCCATTACAAATCCTCAGGCTCATCCCATCCTGACAAAGAGCATATAAAATGCAATCACTTCCTTAACACTTTGGATTCTAATCTGTCCTATGGTATTGAAAGTCACCTGGGCTAATCATTTTCTTAGGCTTAGGTAAACTACTATGTGGCACTTTGATGGGCAGGAAGGCGAGTTTTTGACCAGAAGGAGAAAGGGTTCCTATTTGAAGAATCCTGTGTTACATATTCTGTATAAGAAGCATCGTCACATTTTTGTTGTTATGGTTTCAAAGAATGTGCATTCTTTCTAATGGGCTTGATTGTAATTTTACAATGTACTCCGAGTAAGGGACCTTGCACCTCCAGAGCACACCAGAAAACAAATTATGACTCAGAGATCCATAATTCTTCCCCTGCTCCCAAACTGTTCTGCACAGGGCGTAAATTTGTTTGCCCCTTTTGCAGAGCAAAATACTCCCCTTTGTACACCCACCCAGCTGCCTACCATGGAGTTAGTTAGAAGGCTGAACCAGACTGTCAGTTTGCAATCTAGCTCACAGTAAAGAGCCGTGTGCTGTTTCAGTCTTACATTTCATACTTTCCTAATGTTACTTTTCCATGTAAGCAATTGCTGTACTTGTCATCGGTGTGTTATGAGATTGCAATTGGGAGGGAACAGGATTCCCATGACTGTACTTAGGAAGGGTGGTGATCCGCTAAGCAATTTTGATATTTAATTGTGGTCCATGAAATGAAAAATTTGAGATCCTTTGTCCCAGAGCTCACCAGCAGTCAGACATTCTCTCCTCATCACATAAAGAAAACAATATAAACTGGTGTCATAATGTTCATGGATATTGACAAGAAACCTGAGCAAGATAAACTGCTGATGCCTAAATCACTATAAAATGTACTTGTCCATAGCTCAGGTGGGAGAGAAACAGTATATATCATGAGTACACTTCTGAATATAATCTAAGTGACTTGGGAGCCTAATGGTAAACATTTCAAAAGCACCTAAGTGACTCAGGAAATCTAAGTCCCATTTTCAAATAACTTAGGGCTGTCCTCAAACTGCTCTACATTACTGTGGAGTAGGAACCTTTTAGTTTGCGTTGATGGCATCCAGAAGGGGGAGTTACAGCACAGCACTTTGCTGCACACTGCTATTCAGACCCCCTTAGGGTATGTCTACACTACCTGCCGGATCGGCGGGCAGCGATCGATGCAGCGGAGGTCCATTTATCGCATCTAGTCTAGACGCGATAAATCAATCCCCGAGCGCTCTCGTGTCGACTCCTGTACTCCAGCGCCGCAAGAGGTGCAGGCGGAGTCGACAGGGGAGAGGCAGCAGTCAACTCACCGTGGTGAAGACACCACGGTAAGTCGATCTAAGTACATCAACTTCAGCTACGTTATTCACGTAGCTGAAGTTGCGTAACTTAGATCAACACTCCTCCCCCCCTCCAGTGTAGACCAGGCCTTAGTCCAAACTGTGGGACAGTGTAAACATAGCCTTTCTGCCTTAGGCTCTTAGGTACCTACGTTTCATTGAAAGTCAATGGTACTTAGGTGCCTAAGTCACTTTTGAATATCAGGTTCAGGATCCTAAGTCATTTAGGTTCTTTTAAAAATATTACTCTATATAACATATGACTCACCAAGGCCACATGACACAACGCTATAAACTATAGGATTTATGTGCCAACTCTGTGTTAAAAAAAAAGCTGTGCAAAACCAGCATATAGTAAGTATGTTACATTGCATCTTTTCAATACCATCATGCATTTCAAGAGCTCAGTTTGCAATGTTTGTTCTAGAATCATTACAATTGCAAATTCAATCCGCTCCCCCATCTCATCCTATCTCCAATTAAATGTCATCCTGATTCTTTTTTAGAAAATTCTTCCAACCCTGTTTGGAACTAAATATGTTAAATACAAATCCAAGTTATTTTCAAACTTTTGTCGCCTGTCATGATTTCTATATTTATTATAATTATAAATTGTAATTTAATGAATAACAAAGCTTACGTTCACACATTATTCAGAGAAAATGTATTAACAAAATCCTTTGATGCAATTTGATACACCGAAAGTGTAGGGAAAAATTAAATGGAAGAATGAATATGAGAATGTTTAAAATTCCATCTTGATTATGCCCTAATAATCAGTAAAGCCCAGGTTAGGAAGTTTATTAATCTGTCATTAAAGGATATAGGAAGAATAATTTCACTGGAAATAAGAGTGTGTTTTTAGGTAGGCTGGATCCACCACAAATCGGTCCATGTTGTCTCCCTGAGTCATACAGTGGTCTAGAGCCAGATTTTATCCTCACATGTCCAGGAACAAATTCCAGTGACTTCCCTGGGACCAGGGGTAAGTATTTGAGGTAAACACTTCACCACCTGTCATATTGCTATATTTTGTATCAAGATTCTCCATTGTATCTTCAGAGTAGCAGCCGTGTTAAGTGGGCTGTAGTCCACGAAAGCTTATGCTCTAATAAATTTGTTAGTCTCTAAGGTGCCACAAGTCCTCCTGTTCTTCTTTTTATTGTATCTTCAGTTACCAGACAAGACAGAAAGAAAGCTAACACTGAACAGCACAAGGAAGATTGACCCAAAAGGTAAACAAACTAAGCAGTGGTGATTAATTAATAAATAAATAAATAAATAACCAGCCTGATGATTTGGTGGTAATTGATTACTAACAGAAGATAGGGGCCTGAGCCACAGCCTATTGAACTCGATAGAAAGATGCCTTCTGACTACAATGGGTTTGTGTTAAGCCCACCAAGCTTCCCTAAAGCTACCTAGCTAAAATTACACAACTCTGAAACAAATTTTCTTCACCTTTTAAGATAATCTCCACAGGTTTTCTTTGCTGGACATACTCAAAGATAAATAGAAATATGACTCTCAGACAAATATTTACAGGTCTCAGTATCACAGAGTTCTTTGCCTTCCATAAAGCTCAGCTGCTGAAAGAAGTCACCCCTAGAGGTTAAGAGGACCAGAAGGACATCTTAAATGTTTAACTATTCAACCAGGCTTAACTGGGGATTTTTTTCTTCAGTGAGTAGTTGCCACTAAAAGCAACAAAGGGATAAAGAGAGTTTCTTTTGTTTTATTTCTGTTGGAATTATTATACTCTGCACCAAGACCATTCAAGGTCAATGGTAAGAATGTGAAGGGGAAAAAAAAGATACCAAAATAAATAAAGTTATTTGTAACAGAAGTATATTTTAGCACTACAGTGATTGTGAATAGAATATTGCAAACAGGGAAGATGGCCTATTGCAATCAAATATACAATATGGTAAAATATTCCAGGAGCACTATTGGGTAGCTGCTAAAGCTATTTGTAAGGAATGGAACTGGTCAAATAATATTAATCAAATAATTTATTTGAAGAATCTCACAACAGTTTTGAATGTATTGATTTTAAATTATGTTGAATATAAACATCGATGTATTTATCCTCCCAACACTCTGCAAAGAAGGGAAGTGCTATTATCCTCATTTTGCAGATAGGGAAATGAAGCACAGAGAAGCTTGCCGAAGATCAGCGGAGGAAGCTGTGGCTAAGTCCGGAACTGAATTCACTTCTCCTGAGTCCCAGTCCAACACCTTTAACCACAAGAACATCCTTCCTACCTATCCAATGAAAAGTCTACCCCAAGCCTAGCGCTCTCCAGCTTAATAAGATCACCACACATGGCAGTCAGACTCATGGGAATGATGGCAAAGGCTACATCACAACTGAATGGGGAAGCATTTTAACACTGGGCTGTCTATCCCATTGCTTCTTTTCCCTGCCTGACCTCTGAAGCGCAGCTATTAGCATCTTCCTCTGGTCCACAAACCCAAACAAGGGGATACACAGCCCTTCTCCTATAAAATCACAACCCAGGGGAGCAAAGAGATCCCCTAGATTTGAGGAGGTTTGTTTTTTGTTTCTCTTTCTGCAGTGAGCAGAACTTGCTTCTGAGTAAGCCTGTCGTTTGTAGCGTCAGATTTTACGGTGTTCTGCAGCTTGCAAAGCACAGAACTAAATTCAGCTAAATTCTTCTGTGGTCTGTGTGCACAGGCCTCTACATGCTCTATTTTTTACAGAGAGGCACATACCAGCACTTCTACACGTGCAGGCTTCTATAGTGTTTTGTAAGTCACGGTGTTATACTGGAGATGGTGCAGACCTACATGTCCCCAGCAGAGCAACAGAAGACACTGGATTTTAGGAAGGCACAATACCTCCTCCCATTGTTCTCAGGGGCAGGAAGCCCTTAAAGGAGGCATGCAGCTGTGCACACCAGAACTGCTGATTGGTACAGAGGAAGTGGAGCCATTGATCACTTGCTCTGGGAAGGCCTGCAGCACAGGTGATGCTAGATTATTCCATGTGTTCAGAAGAACACAAGCACTGCAGTTTTGGCCAGCACCTGTGCAGGATACACAAGACGGGGAAGGTACCTTGCACTCACCCTTTCCCATGTGCAACTGCATAGGAGCCAGCCACAATCTGTCCCACAGCAATGTTTGCATTTCCACCCGCTTTACATGGTTTGATTGTTAATACCCTTGACAAGTTGAAATTTGGCACACAAAGTCCCAACCCAAAGCAATTTCTTGCACCATCGACTAGTCAATGTTGGTTTATTTTTCTCTGCTACTTTTACAATGATACTATAAAAACACAACAGTGCTAACCCACAAGAACATATTAATGTATTAATATCTGAAATAGGAGATTTAGCTACATGGTGTTTGTTTATATTAATAGCAGTTATACATGTAAATCCATACCTAACACTTGTCGAATATAGCCTTACTGAATCACCTAAGCCAACAAAGCTCAGAAAATATAGTTGTGCCTGGAACTGTGGTCTGACTGTGCTCTGAACTAACCTCACAGGCGGAGGATACTACATGATATTTAACATGGAGAAGTGTTCTGATTGCTTTGTGATGCCTAGGGATAATGAGGCAAATTAAGAACAGGTGACAATTCAGCCTTACCTCTAAAGGTGCATCTATACATAAGGTGAGGTGTAGACACTGCATGCCCAGCTAGCACAGCTATAAATAGCAGTGTAGACAGTGAGGCACTGCTTAGGTGAATAGAGGGCCATATGCACCTAACCCCCCAGGATATATACCGTATATTCTCGTCTATTAGCACATTTGTTTATAAGCAGACCCCCCAAGATGGTTAGGTAAAAATAGCAAAAACTGTATGACCCTTTCATAAGCCGACCCTCTATTTCAGGGGTTGGCAAACTTTGGCTCCTGGCCCGTTAGCGTAAGCCGTTAGCAGACCTGGACATTTTGTTTACCTGGAGCGTTCACAGGCACGGAGCCCCTCAGCTCCCAATGTCCGCAGTTTGCCATTCCCAGCCAATGGGAGCTGCAGGGGCCCGTGCCTGCAGATGCTCCAGGTAAACAAAACAACAATGTATTCGATATTCAATTCAATGATTCCACAGAGTTTAAAATCATCAAATTTTGGTGTAGACCCGTTTATAAGCCGACCTCCACTCTTTGATGCGTCACTTTGTTACCAAAAATATTCGGCTTATGAACCGTATATACGGTACCTCACATGGCTCTCTGCATGCCCAAGCAGTGCCTCCCACGTCTACACCGCTATTTTTAAGAAGATAGTATTCTGCTGCCTCCCCACTGCCTGAGTCTTTCCACGCTGCCTTCCCCTGCCAGAGCCTTTCACTGCTGCATGTAGCTACACAGTCCAGTGATATGTATGGACACAACCTGCCCTTCACTGCAGCATGTAGCTACACATGTTTTGCCTGTACTTTACACGTCTCCATAAGTGTAGACATATCATAAATGTCTTTAATTTGGAAAGTTTCAGACATGCTCTATCTTGAACATTGCTGCAGTGTTAGTTATGCTATTTGCGATATTTATAGCTCCCATTTATATACGTAATATATAATATTAATTCAAGTCTTATTTCTGAATACGGTTGACACTGTTTATAAAGTGAAAAAGAGTAGATACATAGTTCTGTTTCACTTCTTCCAGCCGCCCTCACCATCCTGATACAGTGGGTGACTATCTTGTTTGGATTCCAACCCTGTCCATACATCTAAGATCATCCCAGGTGAAGGAGAGCAGGGATATGCAATTGATCTCCATTGACCTGTAATGTCTGTGTCCCTATGGTCAAAGGTGAGTGATTGAGATATGTGTTTCTTTTAGAGGGAGGTAAAAGAGGCATTGATTGCCTTGAAGGAGTACACGATGATGAAAGGTATGAGACAGGAATAAAGCTTCGAAGTGGCAAGACAGATCACAAATAAAATTCCCTTCCTTTTACAGAATAAATAACAGCAGCTATGGATTATGGGGGTATAGTTTCAGAGAGCAGATTTTGTGATATAGACCAGGAAAAAAAAGGCCTGAATTTTTTTTATAAAAGGCCAGGATTTCAACCCCCCCCCCCACCACCACCACCCCATTGTTCCTGGATACTAGTCATGAATGTATAGCTACCTTAAGCTCCGTCTTTGTCTTGCTTCTCCAGCTGCATTCCACTGTCACCCCACTCTTGATTTTTCCTTCCTTCTCCCGCAAAGGACTCCAGCTACAGCCTCCCCTACTCTGTTTTCACCACCCCCACAATAGCTTTCCTTACTACTATAGCAGGCCTGCTTTCAATGCCCCTTTAAAGATCTGACCTATGGCCTGGCTGGAAGAAAGACGGAAGGCAATGGATGTGGTTTAATTAGACCACAACTTTATTCACTTAAAATATTTAGGAATAGCTGGTAATAAATTGTACAGTGCAGGTTAGTATTATTTCTTTAATCGCATCCGCCTATTTGGGGGGCTGCCATCAGCCCTCCCACTTCGGAACCTGGTCCCAGTCTGCCTGTTGCTGGGACTTCACCGCCTTCCCCTCGTATGAAGAATAAGGGGGTTGGGAAAAGAGGGGGTTGTTTGCCTTTCTGGTGTACCAAATGTTAGAAGCCCCGAACCTACCTTCCCAAGCTTCCCTAAGGGATGCTTTCCTCTAAATCCCCTTCCAATCCATTTTATCCATTCACCATATTCCTTTTGTAAAGAGTACCTGTACTGGAGCTCTGGCATAACATTTCCATCAAACCTTCCTGCCTACCCAACCAGGTCCCTGGCCCAATGTGGGGAAGGTAAGAAAACCTACCCCACCACAGTGAATCTGGCAGTCAGGGGGAAATTCTCTCCCTTTCCCCCTGGAAAAAGGGCAACTAGCATAATGCCCCTTGTGGATCATGAAGAAATCCAGTCCTCCTGTGACACTGGGGATGGGAGGATGGGTGTTGCAGCCCCATCACAGTGAGAGAAGGCTTCTTCAGAACTGCCTGGGGTATAAATACCACCCTCTTCTCTGTGTAGCTTGAAAGGTCGTCACTCTCACCAACAGAAGTTGGTCCCATAAAAGATATCACCTCACCCATCTTGACCCCCTCCTCTAGTCACCTGGAAAGTCATTGCTTCTCCACCTGGTCCAGCCACTTCTTGTTCCTCCCTGCTCCATCCACATAAACCTTCCCCTTCCTCTGGCATCAACAGCAAAGGGGAGCCCTTATAGGGATAACAACCCCTTATCTTCTGGCCAGCCAAACTAACAACCCACCACATACACTTGCAGTGAGCACATGATTGCCGGGGTGCCTATTTGAGAGGAACACAACTGGGTGATTCCTCTTACTCATTTATGGACTGATCCAAAGCCCACTGAAATCAAAAGAAAGTCTCCTACTGACTTCAATAGGTTTGGCTCAAGCTCCTATTTAAACAGTTTTTTCTTCCCCAAGCTTCTGTGTGAATGATCCACACAAACCACCGTGGAAACTGACCAAGGCCAATATTTTCCAGCCTGGCCTTGGAATGTGGGTGCCTCACTGCTGACTTTAATAGGTGGTGAGCAACTGGAGCGCTCTCTCACTTGGTGCAGTTGGTGTTCAGCACATCTGAGAAATCAGTGCCGATATGTCCTAAATTGGGCACCCAAAAAAATAAGGAACCAGAGGTCCCTTTGAAACTGTTGACCTAATGATCTAGATTCTGACACACTCAGACTGAGTAGTACCTAACTTCACAAAGGCCTGGTCCTCACTAAGCCCCCACTTCGGACTAAGGTACGCAAATTCTGCTACGTTAATAACGTAGCTGAATTCGAAGTACCTTAGTCCGAACTTACCGCGGGTCCAGACGCGGCAGGAAGGCTCCCCCGTCGATGCCGCGTACTCCTCTCGGCGAGCTGGAGTACCGGCGTCGACGGCGAGCACTTCCGGGATCAATCCGGGATCGATTTATCGCGTCTTAACCAGACGCGATAAATCGATCCCAGAACATTGATTGCCTGCCGCCGGACCCTCCGGTAAGTGAAGACGTACCCAAATGGTCCCACCGTTTGTGGGACTATTCATGAACCAAAGTTTTATTCGGCACAAGTACGTGTACCAGAATCTGGCACTATACAACTGACACATCCATGCAATAAGTGCTGTCAAACACACAATAAACAAACTGAAAAAAGAGAAATATCTTAATTTCTCTATTCTCATTCAACCAGTCATCTTAGATGCTCCTATAACAATAGTAGTTAACATTTTTCAAATTGAAGTATGACTCTTCAATTTCCCAGTTCTCCAAGCATGTTGTATATGTCTTACTAAGGGATGTTTTTTCATATAATACACTGCATCCTGAAGGTTATTTCACTGCATGTCAATAATGGTTGTGGTATTTGTTAAAGTCTTACTGATTTCCTCATATTTCATGTTCATACTTAGTAAAATATTTCTTTTAAAATATTAAATGAGGAAAAACAGAATGGAAGACAAGCAAGGCAAAGATTTTTCTAAAAAAACATACTCCCAAATGAAGAAACTGGGAAAATGGAGAAACTAATCAAGTGGAATTGGAAAATATAGGTATAGCCTCGATTTCCCTGCTTTTCTGGTATAGATGCCTCCTTCCATTTCAAAAAGCATATTAGTATCCTCCTATTCTCTTTGAATGTTATTTATTTATTTATAATGTTCTTTTTTTCCACTTTAAGAAGAAAGTGAAACGAAAAGGTCTAAATCAGAAACTACATTATGTATTCAAGAAATGTTCTGAAAAAGTCACTTACATTACTAACATTTTATCATTCATGTGAACCACTTAATGCGAGATACAAAAGCAGCACATATACATTTAAATAACTTTGTAATTTGTATGTCAAACAGGTAACAATTCTAAAGAGCAACAACAACAAACCCAAACAAGAAAATGAATGAAAGGAAGAACATTTAACTGTAGAATAGAGTGCTTTGGAAAAAGTTTAAAAACAGTTTTTTGCATTTTCCTGCTTCCAAATACTTTTCAGCGGAATAAGAAATAATTGAGAGGTTGTACCATGCATGATGGGAGGAACTCAATAAAAGGAAGAAGAAAAAGTGTTAATGTTTAAGGCCCCAATTTTTCTTTCTGTCTTCTCTACAAATTCTCATTGATTTCAGTGGGAGTTCTGCACATGCAGTGACTGCAAGATGGGGCTCTAATTGCCTGTGTTTTCAAACTGATGGAAAGGCTTTAAATCTGAGCAACTTCCATTTGTGCTAATGGGAACTGTATAGCCAACAATGCTCATGTCATCTTGAAAATATTCCCCTTTATCTTGTTCTTTTTAGATCTGTCTCGATGGAAGAGCTCTGGGGGCTTTTATTAGAACGTAATTATGAAATTCATAACTAAACACAATGTTAAAAATATTGTTTAATCTATGTCTTTTTCTCTGACAAGTGTGAAAATGTGTGCAATATGACAGAAGGCTTGCTACAGTAACTGCATGTTATGATTGAATGACATAGAAATATCTGTCTTGCTGAAACAGCTGCAGAAGGTAGGTTGCTCCTGCACAGTTTTAATTTATGTGCCATCTGTTTCGCCATTTCTTTACATTTTCCTTTAAATGGTTAAGGGATTTTTTTTCCCCCCTCATACAGGCACAGCCACATTTTACCTGACCTTTTTCACATACATAAGAAACACTAAGAGAAAATATTGGGTTCATTTGAGATTAGATGATGGTGTTTATTAGAGTAGGACCATGGCCACTGATTTTTAAGAGCCACATTCTGATGGTCAGGTTAGTCTTTTTGCTGATGCCATAAATGTGCACCAAGTCTGTAGGGGGCAAAGCTGGAAGCTCATTACTGAAAAACATGAAAGCTCTTTTTCTCTGACACCCATCCAACCACCACAACAGCTGATATGGGCTTTGACAGACCCACCACCCACATCTCAAAATTTCCATGCTAGTAAGCAAAGGGCAGATTATGTAAGGGGAAACAGTATGTATCTTCATGATACTGATTTCCAGTAGTTATAGACACATCCTAAAGTGATCATTTCCTTGGGAATATAGTATTTTCAAGACCTATCCAGAATTTAAGATAGATGCATTTTTGGATAGTCATCGCCGTAGACTTAAATTTAAATTAAAACACTAAATCAATTGCAATATAGCATTCAGTAACACTACATTAATCTTAACTGATTGTCAAGGCTTTAATTCCTTCTTGGAGAAATCAAAGGGAAAGAGAAAACAAAATAAAACAACCCCCTGAAAACTCAGCCCTAAGTGTGTGCATTCTCATTCTCATTTTCCATCAGTGGAAATGCACAATCAAATTACAGCTATACAATAAAAGCGTGTCATACAGTGACACTACACTTAAGGATCTTTGCTCATTTCTGTTGAAAAATAATTATAGTTTATTATCTTGCCCATTTCATATCATATCCAGCTGAAATTTGCAAAAATAATAAATTATGGTTCTAAGACTAAAAGGACTGCCAAATCAGAGCAGACCAAGAGCACTGCCAAGCAGAGGAAAGTCCATCCAATTGACTATATTGTCAGTAACAAGGCTCATATTGGATGCTTAAGTGGATGGTGAAAGTGTCAATTCTATACAGGATCAATAGTGCAACACTAAAATGATGGGATGATGATAGACCTGCTTCAGCCTAGCTAGTGTTCACTTCACATCCTGACACATGAGAACGGGCTACCCTTTTAAGCAGGGCCGGCTCCAGGGTTTTTGCCGCCCCAAGCAGCAAAAAGAGGGGGAAAAAAAGCCGTGATCGCGATCTGCGGCACTTCGGCGGCAGCTCTACCGCCACCGCTTCAGTCTTGGGCGGCAATTCGGCTGCTGGTCCTTCGCTCCAAGAGGGAGTGAGGGACCCGCCGCCGAATTGCCGCTGAAGAGCCGGACGTGTCGCTCCTCTCCGTTGGCCGCCCCGAGCACCTGCTTGCTGAGCTGGTGCCTAGAGCCGGCCCTGCTTTTAAGTTTTACTTATAGTACTTCACTAAATATCATTGAAATTGCTATTCTCATTCAGATCCATTTCTAATCCTTTTCTGAATGTCACTAAACACATTGCCTCAATACTATCCTGCAGCAGTAGGGTCTATAGGTTTATTTTATGCTACTTAAAATCAAGTGTTTTCTTTGGAAATTTGTTGTTACTCATTTCTGTCCTGTGTCCTGTTGTTTTTGATGACAATAGGGTAAGTAAGAGCATCCGCTTTACCTTCACCTACATTATTTCACCACCTTCTATTATATCTAGCCTTACTAGTCACATTAAATGATCCTAGAATTTTCCCACAATGTGGTTGACTTC
Organism: Chrysemys picta bellii; assembly: GCF_011386835.1. Taxonomy (NCBI): domain Eukaryota; kingdom Metazoa; phylum Chordata; order Testudines; family Emydidae; genus Chrysemys; species Chrysemys picta. Next base: position 196,283,332 of record NC_088793.1, read on the forward strand.
ATAGTTCTCTTACCAGCACATAGGAAAAAAGTGGATGTTAGAGCCATAAATAGCCCCAAATGGGTTTTAAAATAAGAGGGCAGTGCTACTCTATTATTGCTGTACCATCTTGGGGGGGTGAGTGGGGGAGGATTGCTTGACCCCTCATCTCACACACTCCCCAGCAAAACTGACAGATCACTGGGGAAAGAGCCTTCCCATATCATCTTGTCTATCTTGAATAAGGCTATGAGCCACGAGAGGAAAAGTCATAGGTACCCATTCTGCCCTCCCCACTGCACTATACTCACAGAATTTTGAATTGTGTATGCTTGATTCTGCCTTCTGCCACAAGTGCTGCTGGCTACAAGGGGGCCTCTGGTTCTATTCCTCTCTGCCCCTTACTTCTGAAGAGCTGTTCTCTGCAGCTGCAATGCTGCCTGCTGCTGCCACGAGGAAGCCCTGTGGAGTGTGTTATTTCTGAAAGAGACGCCTGTGGGGCCCCTCACAACTCCCAAATCAAGATAAAAAAGTCAGCTGTACTGAGCTATTACTACCCCTCACTTTATTACAAAATAAGAACGAGGAATAGAGCCAACTTTTAAATTCTCCTTTAATATACATCCCCAATCTCTTGAGTCTTATACTTTTTTGCTGCCCTTCTCTGGATCTTTTCTACTTCTGCTATATGCTTATCCTTTTTGAGACAAAACGACTCAAACTGAAAGCTGTATCCAAGACATACTTCCATTTACAAAATGCTATTATTATATTTTTCCATAATAACTTTTATCCCCTTCTTAACACAGCTTAGCATTTTGCTTTCTCATCTAGCACTGTTTTTACTGAGTAGTCCACAGTGACTCTCAAATAATTTTCCCCAAAGGAGTTACAACTAATTAAGAACTCATCCAATGTCAGTTATTTACATGATTCCATTGTGGATTTTGCAATTCTCATCTAGAGCCCTTTGAAGTCTTATATAATGTCAATCACTGAGTCATCAACAAATTTGACCATCTTGTTGTTTATCCCAGATCATTGTTAAATATATTGAGCAAAACTGGTCCTAGTACTGATCCCTAAAACACTCCACTGCTAACCTCCTACTACATTAAGAATTGATTGTTTATTCATAGTCTTTGTTTCCTATATATTGATTTTTTAATCCACTACATGTAGTGTATACTAAATTTCCTCAGTAGCTTTTTGTGAGAGATTTTATGAAAAGCCTTTTGCAAGTTTGCTGTAAATAACTTATACCCACTATTTTCTCAACACTTTTACAGAATTCCATTAAAGTGAGATTTCCACATGCAAAACCTGTGCTTGCTTCCCTGATCACATTATACCGATCTACATAGCTTTCCAAGTAACTCTTTTAATGATTTTCTATACTTTTTCTTTATTTACCAACACGAAAGTAAAATGCTGGTAATTTTATTACTTATTTAATAGACCAGGGGCCCTGATCACATTCAGGGTCTCAATGGGCTAAATGCTGTACCGACACAGAGGAAAATACAGTCCCTGCCTCAAAGAGTTTACAATATAATATGACAAGCAACACGTGAAAGTTGAAGAAAAAAAGAGACTATCAAATACATACAATTGTATATACATACAAACACTTACTATTTTGTTCTTATTTTATTGTTTTGTTTTCCATTAACATATAAATAAGTATGAACTTTCCTCAAATGCACGTCAGACTAGTCACCATATGCTGGCTGAATTTTTGTTGGAGTTATTGCAGAAGTGGGTCTTGGGAAGGAATACAAGGGACAGGATAGCAGCCTTACAGATATCAGTATACAGTGGACATCACTTGAATAAAGGCTGACATGGTAGAAAACATGAAGAGCAGACAAGTAGAAAGTCAAGACTGGTATTATTAGCTAAATGAAGGGGACCAGAGTATGACGAGAATGGGCTAATGGGGATTGGCAGTGTCATATATATTAAGGAGAAGAAGAAAGGAGTGAAGGAATGGTGGGCAAAATTGTAAGGCATTTCAAAGAACTTTGGACCAGTTGTAGCTGTAAAGACATTAACATTAAAAAAAATAATTTAGATTGTGATCCATATGGCATATGAAGGACTGGCTGTTGGTATTAGGACAAAAAGAATTACCAAGACTTCATTCAACATTAAAAAAAATGAGTTGCTTCTGTATAGTAACCAGTGTTCATAACTATTAAGGGATGTTTACCACAATGACACGGTATTATGATAGGACCACAATAGCAGTTCCACTGAATGAGCTATTATGTCACCAAAAGTCAGGTAATACAGGAGTATAACTGGAGCAATTGAAATAACTTTCAAGGAAGTCCAGGCCTTAAACATTGCAATTTTGCTCTCATTCACTCATATTAGCATTTCAATGAAGTCACTGAAAGTATGCCTGTCATAAACATACAGATAAGGGCAGCTGTACTGAATCACTTTACCTATAAGGAGTTAAGAAGCTCAAATAATCTAGTTGGCACCTGACCAGAAGGACCAATGAGAAAAGAAGATGCATTCAAATCTGGGGGTGGGGGGAGGTTTTGTTTGTGCTCTCTTTGTTTTGTTCCCTCTCCTGACGGAGAGAGAGACCAGGCAGGTACAACATCTCCTGAAAATATACCTGAAATGATCCATTTAAGATTACAAAAATTGTAAGTAAGGCAAGGAAATGCATTAGATTATCTTTTGTTTTTGCTTGTGAATTTTCCCCTATGCTAAAGAGGTAGTTTCATTCCTGTTTTTGTAACTGTAAAGCTGAGTCCAGAGGGGAGTCCTATGTGTTTTAAATCTTTTTATTACCCTGTAAAGTTACCTTCCATCTTGACTTTGCAGGTGTGATTCTTTTATTTTTTTTTTGTTTATAATAAAGTTCTTCTTTTAAGAACCTGATTGATTTTGGTGTCCTAAAGACAAAGGGTCTGGTCTGTACTTACATTAAAGGTAATTGGTTGGTATAAGAACATAAGAACATAAATAGTATATTATTCTCAAGCCTCCCCAGGAAAGAGGGTGAAGAGGCTTGAGGGGATATTTTGGGGGAATAGGGATTCCAAGTGACCCATCCCTGAATTTTTGTTTAAATCACTTAGTGGTGGCAGCAATACCGTCCAAGGACAAGGAAAGGAATTTGTGCCTTGGGGAAGTTTTTAACCTAAACGGGTAGAATATAAACTTAGGGGGTCTTTCATGTGGGTCCCCACAGCTATACCCCAGAGTTCAGAGTGGGGAGGGAACTCTGACAATGCCATAAATGTTTTTCTAACTTAAAGTAAAGCAGAAAATTAAAGTAAATAGACTATATGCTAAAATGTTAAAGATCTGTTTTAAACCCAAAAGGAGTACAATTCAGCATATGTCACTGAAAGCTGCCACTTTTTCCATAATTCACTCCAACACAAATACGTGCCACAGCGTCACAATATACCGTACTGGTCTGGTATACTATAGAGTATGAGAAATCACCTGCTCTTGTGAGACAACCCAAGAAAAACTGTATGATCTGCCAGATTTAATCACCTCTTCTATCATTATTCCATCAGCTGCCATTCCCTTCCATAAAAAAATAAGTCATTTGGTGAGCATTAACAGTTTAATGTGTGGCTGAAACAGAGCAGCCATTCAGGATACTAAATGATCGGTCACAGAACACCAATATGGTCCCATCGCCTTCCAAACTAGTAACCCTATACAACGGATTGTCATTGGTAGAACAAACCTTGCCTGAGAATTGTGATTTTTATGTCCAATTAAGAGAAATTTTCAGGAAAAAAAGGTTCGTGATTTTATGTGAAGTTTTCCCTTAGCAACAATTTCAGGATTAAAAAGATTCAAAGACCATTTGGCTACAATCATCTCCACCACAAGATGGGAGTAGATTTTACTTTACTGGAAATGGTCCAAGAACAATGAAGGGTAAACAAATAATGAAGCTGATATCAGCATGCCTTGTCTAAGAAATAATATACATTACTTTATGTAGTTGCTCTAAAGTCAAACAAACAAACCCCCACAGTTTAAGACAATTCCCAGAAAACAATTTAGACATATATTAAGAACATGGAAGGAAAAAGAATAATGTCTTAGTGTACAATCAAATCTCACAATGAATGATGTCATGTTACTCTTTCAAGTATCCTAAATATTCATACATTGCAAGCACCATTAACTACTGTAAGTTTCTGTACCACATTTGAATACTGCATTTGAAGCCTTTAAATTTAGCTTTTGTATTTGTGAAGGAAAAACTGCCCTATAGCACTGCAAACATACCAACAACCCTCTCTAACTGATGCTATATCTTTTATTATTATAAAATACATGCAGCTGAAATACTGAATTGTGCAACTGAAGTTACAGAAATTGTTGTGCTAATGATTATCCCACATCCTTTTAATATTCCTGTAGTATTGTGTGTTTTTTCTCACATGTCCATCAATAAGGGACTGATCGAAAGCCTATTAACGTCAATGAAAAGATTCCCAATTACTTCAATGGTTTTGGATCTGTTCCTTAGGGTGAAATCCTGGCCCCATTGCAGCCAATGGGAGTTTTGCCATTGAATTTGACCAAAAGTGACACAGTTAGCTGCCAAGTAAAAGATAATGACAATACAGACAGCAATTAAGGTCTGTCACCTCTGACCAAAGGTGGCCAAATTCTCCACAAGCAAGAGGAGTTTTTCAGAGCTCTCTACCTCTTTGGAAGAGGTTACAAGCGACAAGCTCTGTTTTATGATGGTTTTACAGTGCAGATTACTGTCCGTTAAGCCTGAGATGAGGCGGTCCCAAGCGGTGGAAAGCCAACATTTCATTAAGCTTGGCTCTCAGCCCCCAAAGTCTTTTTCAAAATGCTCTATAGCTTTCTAAATGTGACAAAACCTGCTGAATTTATGTGCTGAAAATGTTCCAGTAGTTTTAAAAAGTGCTTTTGATATCACAGGAGAGTAAAGCTTTTACTATATTGCCTAATTCCCAGAAAAATGATTGAAGCTTTCAATGAGATAATTAACAACCTCTACTGAAGATCAGAGTTTCATTCTCAATATGTTAAATGAAATGCACAGAGAATGACCCAAACTAACTTGTTAATACATTTTTTTATCCTCAGTAGTTAATTGCCCCCCAAAATGTACAGGTGCTGAAAAATCAGCATAGTCTCAATAGAAGACACCAGACGAGGATCTGGCCTGTAGCATTAGCTATCCATCTGAAAATTATCAATTGTTTCTGCGGTATCTGGTAGAATACCTGATTTCTGGTAAGCCCACTTTGACAAATGAAAGAAAGCAACATTTTCACAGATCATTAATATAAGCTATAGTGGACTTCCAAGAATAGGAGAGGTAAGTCAATTTGTTTACATTCCACATCAACAAAATAATCTGTCACCAGCTTTGTTTCTAATTGGTTTAACGTGAACAGAACCAACAAGTCACAAATTTCACTCCTAAATAATGTTAGAAAATACATTTTGGCTGAATTTTTTCAATCCAATCAAGTTAGGCAGCAAAATCTATATTTGAGGACCTCAATGCTGAATCCAGAGTATGACCTCAGAAAGGCTGCAAAACATTCCCAGTTGATAAAGCTTTCCCACTGTAACAAGAATGACATTCACAACATCAACTAACCTCCTCTACTCCCTTGAAACACAACTCAAATCTCTTATCTTAAGCAAAGCTTTTTACAAACCAGAAAGGGAGAGGGGCCAGAGCCTCCATGAAGTCTATGAGGGACTTAGCTACTTCCAACCTATTTTAGATAGAATGCACTCAGATACAGTACAGAATCGGCGATAGGCAAGATATTCACTGTAACTGCATAGAACACTTTTTAAGGAACGACACTGGAATGTCCTGGTTTTCAGAAGTGCTGGGCACCCACAGCTCACTACTTCTGATATTCAGGCCACTCTTCATAAGAAGTTGTGTAACTTTAAAAACAGGAGTACTTGTGGCACCTTAAAGACTAACAAATTTATTAGAGCCTAAGCTTTCGTGGACTACAGCCCACTTCTTCGGATGCATATAGAATGGAACATATATTGAGGAGATATATATACACACATACAGAGAGCATAAACAGGTGGGAGTTGTCTTACCAACTCTGAGAGGCCAATTAAGTAAGAGAAAAAAAACTTTTGAAGTGATAATCAAGATAGCCCAGTACAGACAGTTTGATAAGAAGTGTGAGAATACTTACAAGGGGAGATAGATTCAATGTTTGTAATGGCTCAGCCATTCCCAGTCCTTATTCAATCCTGAGTTGATTGTGTCTAGTTTGCATATCAATTCCAGCTCAGCAGTCTCTCGTTGGAGTCTGTTTTTGAAGTTTTTCTGTTGTAATATAGCCACCCGCAGGTCTGTCTGCCACAAGTACTCCTTTAAGGTGCTACAAGTACTCCTGTTCTTTTTGCGGATACAGACTAACACGGCTGCTACTCTGAAACCTGTGTAACTTTAGGGACTCAAGTTTGAAAATGTTGGACTTCATCTTCACACAGTAGAAATAATGACCTACTCACATACCAGATATGGACCAAATAAGGGCAGCCAGCTGACACTGCTTTAAAACAGGGTGGTGATATAAATATATCAGGGTGTGAGGCTTTGGGGTTCAACCCAGACCAGTAAGATGTTGTGTTACTACGTGCCCTGTAATCCTGGGGGAGGGGAGGAGGCGGTGCTATGCAGCCTTGGTTCAGAGTACTGTCTCCAGCAGCATGGTCACAACACAACAGATTCACCTGACTTCACCAGCCTTCGTTACTCCCTGAGTGGTGACCCCAATACCCTCCCAGTCCTGAATTTCCCCAAACCATCTGCCCTGTAGTGTCCAGCCCTCCCACTGAATACTTACAGAAGTTATGTTGGCTGCTCCCTTAAAGAGACAGAACCACACAGCTTATTAACTTAGCTGAGGTTAACAAACACTCTATTGTTAAAAAAGGAATGCCCCAAAGCTAGATGCATCTGCTTCAGACCTTTCCTCTTCACTGTCTTCCTAGCCCAAGCCTGACACCCCAGGAGGCAGTGTTAATTAAAACATCGAATTTGTTCATAGTAAAAATAAAACAAGTTTATTAAACAAAAAAGACATATGCTTAATGACATCAGGTATAATAAATAAAGACAGAAAGGGTTATAAGCAAACAAAAGTAAAAATACGCTTCTAACACTAAAATCTGATTTAACAAACTTTTTCAAGTCTCTTTTCCATCATTGCTGACCAGACCCTTCCCAAAACCCAAGTACTCAGATTCTTTGATCTCTTTAAGTGAAGGATAACAAGATGGCTTTTTCTCTCTCTTTAAATCTTCCCAAAGTTTATTGACCCTGCTTCAAGAGGCAGGAAGGCTTCCTGAGGTGCAATCTCCATCCCCTATAGAGATTGTTAAGTGGCCTTATTTCCCCACTTGCTCTCCTGGTGGCTTTGCTTACCTTGCCTGAGGCCTTTGGTCATACCTTGCTTAATTTACATTCAAGTAGGCCAAACCATACTCCTTTGCCTGAAACATGTGAGGCTTAGGCACTGCTTGCCAAATACATTTTAAGAACATATTTCCAGCACATATCTATAAAGTCCTTTGTGGGTTTACAGTACATACAGCACACAAGCATATTAATGATCAGTGAGTTATTAGTTTTCCAGTGATGTACTACAGGCCATGTTTGGGGCATATATCATGACAACAGTGAGCCAACTGGCATTGGGGGTATTCTTAGGTTCACACAGTGAGCCTGTTGCACATCTGGAAATTAATTAGAAACACAGCACAAGAAAGCCACTTTCTGCAGTATTTTCAGTGGACACTCCTCAAGATAGACTTTTCCTACTCTGTTTTGAGTCAAATATAGTAACATCTTTACCAGACGGTATAAATAGGCTTTCAATATAGCATTCGTTTTTTCACATTTTGAGAGAGAGACCCAGCCACTGGATGCTGCCAAAGGTGTAGCAGCAGATGGAACAGCTGGAGAAGTGGGCTGGAGTAACAGGAGTTGACCCAGGCAGTCCCCCAACCTGGAGGACTGACCCTGTGGCTGCCAGGTGGTAAGTGCTACATGTAAAGAGCTGCACACAAGAAACCATTTGCAGTGCATGAGATCAAAATGTTTTGTTGGGCCTACAAAACCCAGGAACAATGCTGTATATTCTTGAGTGCCATCTACTGGCACCGTCTCTCTTTTGTAACTCTAGATATATACATTCATCTTTGTTTTATAGAGCACTCTTGAAACACCAAGGAATTGGTGGGGGAAAGGGAGGAGTTTGGGGATAGTTTTGATTTAAACCCACACTAGAACTTGCAAGTTATGTGTCTTTTATCATTATAAACTCATTCCTTATACAGGCATTCCTTTCCCTCATCCTTAGTTGTTTAGATTTGTAAGCTCTTTGGGGGCAGGGACCAAGTCTTTCTCTGTATTTGAACAGCCCCTACGCCCAATGGGGTGGCAATCCTAACTGAAGTCTTTGGGGACTTGTACAATAAAAATAATCGATGGCATACAAAAATCTACATTTTAAACAGTTTTAAGGTGGCAAAGTCAAGCACTCAAAAGTCAGGAAATGCCAGAATTAAGGTTGCCTGTGAAACCTGAACTCTCTCTCTTTATGTATGTGCATTATCATACAGTCTTTAATTATGTGATCACATATTGCTTTTTTCCACAGGTCTCCTGCCTCATTCAATGAACAAAACCTCAGTCTAAGCTCCTGCCTGAGTTGGGTTGTCCTAAGGTTGTCCTGCAAGACCTGTCCTAACACTCTGTATTCCTCGATTGCAAAGAGACATTCCCACCCACTTTACATCCTGTTTGGAACTAATGAGATCTTTCAATCTGCCACATAACTCAAGAGTAACCACCCTAATCTTAATGCAGGGTTTAAGCATCTGAGCCCACAGAGACTCAACAGAAAAGCCTCACACAAGAATCTACCACCTGTCCATTCGGCAATTAGTTTTGTTAATCTTTTTTGTCTGATAATTATATATCTACTGTTGCTGAGGTAGAATCTAAATATTTCTTCCTTTGATTACTAAGAGTACCTCTAATATATCTTCTATCCATCCTTCTGGCCACTAGACCAGAACAATGTGAATGGTGGAAGCAGCACAAATGCATTCCTCCAGACTGGCTGAGCTAACGAGCAGTCCTGCAGTACATGATACCATTAGCCTATTGGTTGGCCAGAGGTCCAAAGGACTTTTGCCCCATGTATGGTATACCTAACACCATGCTATTACACTGATCTAATAATGATTCAGAGGGAAGTAGAGACACTTACTAAATCACCAACATCACTTCCTTGCAAATCTCTGATCCAAATCTCTTAAATGGAAAGGTTAAAGATGGATTCCAGTTCAGGTGACAGGATCACATGTCACTGTAAGACTACATTACACACTTGCCGGAACACATGTATACTGGAAGACTTACAAGTAAAACAGAGCCATCTACAGACAATTGTCCTGGTTAATGGGAGCCATCAAACTTTTAAATCACCATTAATGGCCCACACTTTGCATAATTACAATAGGCCCTCAGAGTTATATTTCATAGTTCTAGTTTCAGATACAAGAATGATACATTCATACAAATAGGATGAACACACTCAGTAGTTTATAAGCTTTGTTATGATACCTTACAAGAGACCTTTTGCATGAAGCACATTCCAGTTACATTATATTCACACTCATTAGCATATTTTCATAAAATCATATAGAGTGCAACGTAACAACAGTTACTCAGGGTCTCTTTCAGTTTGGCTGGTTGAATATGAGTGCAACACAGCTGCCTTATACTGTCAGACATTTTCCAATTGGTGGAGACTGTAGTTTTGTATTAATAATGAAAAGTTTTAAACTGATGGGCCTTTTGATCAATAGTATTGTCATTTTTCTGAAATAAATAATTTGTTTAAAGGGTAAAGACATTTACTTCAAGAGCAGAATAACAACATGATTGCAAGTGTGAAAGTGACTCCACAGAGTTATATAAAGGCTGGCATTTCACCATCTCTTTTCCTAAATTAATTCAAACATTTTTGAAGGCTTTGTTAAAGAGACTCCCAGTTCCATATTTATAATCTCCACATCCATATTCCTATAATCTTCCACTCCTAGTTTTATCATTGGCCTGGACTGCCCACGCTGAGGTGCCCAGTTGCTCCCCTTTGCCAAGACCACAATCCCAATGGAACGGACCAAAACCCACTAATGAGTTAAAATATTTACAATGAACTTGTTTTACTGGATTTGGGTTTCCTACAACTTTTGTGAAACTCTACAACCTAGATTTTCCTACCTTTCCTCAGGAGTGAAAAATGAAATTATAGTTCAAAGTCCATTCTCTCTCATTACTGTATGAAATAGTATATTATACACAACCTTCACCATGAGATATCCTCTCAGATTAGATATTTTAAATGTTATACGGTCTGGTTATAGTGCACCTAAAGAAACCATTCAAAGTGTTTACAAAAAAGAAAGAGAGGATATTTTTAACAACAAGCAACAGAACAGAGGTCAGAAACTTCAGAATTAATTTGCATTTCATTATGAGATGCTCCCAGGTGCAAAAATTAAAATGCTTTGTTTTTGCTGCCCTGATCTTCATTAAAAATTCAATTTCTATTTGCATACTTGCAGAAATGACATCCTCCTGTACACTCATTTGTGGTTGGGAAAAATTTCTGAACTTATCCTACTGGGATCTAATTACCACAGTTTAATTCTTTTTTTTTTTTTAAATAAACACTTGTAGACTCTCTCCTTCGCTGTTTTTTTCTTGAGAAGGCCCATGATATTGTTTCAGAAAGCTTTTCACATTAGGTATAGTCTATTAAACAGATCTCATAGAGAGTTCACACTGCAAAAACAATTCATGTGCTTTAAAATGAGCCAAATAAGCAACTCATTCAAAGAGCATAAGTAAATCAGCACTCCCTCTCCATGTAATTTACTGTTCTCCTATAGCCCAACTGGTTAGCCAAAATCCTGGGCCTTGTAGGGTTGTAGCCATTATGATGAGGGAGCTGAGATACAAGTATGATATATTCTTCCTAAAATCTTATTTATTTACTAAAAGTGTCCACAAACTCCTGTTTCCCCGAACACAGTAGAAACAAACAGCAAACATCCCCGAGTCTGCAACTCCAGTGGGCTCTGGGCCCAAGAAGCGCTGTCCTTCGGACACATGCACAACTCCTCCTCCTCGCTTTCTCTCACTCATACGCACACAGCCTGCTGCCAACATTCTAGCCTGTGTTTGCAACCAGGGAAACCACTGAGTCATCATGGCATGCCGTGTAGCCTATTGTCTTGGGAAACTTTCCCCACCATTGTCTATTCTTGTTTTTACCACATAAAAGGATTGATTGCGCTTCCTGTTGTGTCTGCTTGGCACACCTTTTGACTTTAATGAGACCTGTAATTGTCTCTGGTTCTAAGACTCATCCAGTGACAGCCTTTAGCACCTTTCAGGATAACATTATATTGTCAACCTTAACTTCATGTAGAAAAAAAAAAGATTTTGTGTAGCTCCTTATCTGTGAAATAAAATTCCTAAGGCCCAGATTTTAAAAGGTATTTAGGTGTTGCGGCGCTCACCTGTAGGCTCCTAAATCAGTTAGGCATTGCAACGCTGAATGCTGCAATACCTCAATTACCTTCAAAAATCTAGATTTGAGTGTTCAGTTGTGCCACCCTTACATTAAATAATACCTTGCTAGACATATAGTCTCTTTGACCACAATGGGACTTCATGTAGTAAGGTACTACTCACTATGATAACATTGGCGTAATTATGCCCCAATCAAGATAAAGCAAATGTAACCGATGAAACTTTACATAGACTCATACATCTGAAGACCAGAAGAGACCATTGTGATCATCTAGTCTGATCTCCTGACATTGCAGGCCACAAAACCTCTCTCACCCCATCCTGTAATAGGCCCATAACCTGTATCTGCGTGACTGAAATCCTCAAATCATGATCTAAAGATTTTAAGTTGCAGAGAATCCACCATTTATCTAGTTTATGCGAGCAAGTGATCCATGCCCCATGCTGCAAAGGACATTGAAAAAAAAAATACCCTGGTCTCTGCCAGTCTGATATGGGAAAAATTTCTTCCTAACTCCAACTATGGTGATCAGTTGGAACCTGAGTTTGTCAGCAAAACCCACAAGGCAGACATCTGGGGAAGAGTTCTCTGTAGTAACTCAGAGCCCTCCCGATCTGGTGCCCCATCTCTGGCCGTTGAGGATATTTGTTACTAGCAGTTGCAAATGAGCCACAAGCCATTGTAGGCAATCTCATCATACCATCCCCTGTATCTGACCAAGTTCAGTCTTGAAGCCAGTTAGGTTTTTTGCCCCCACTTCTCCCCTTGGAAGGCTGTTCCAGAACTTCACTCCTCTGATGGTTAGAAACAGTCATCTAATATCAAGCCTAAATTTGTTGATGTTCAGTTTATATCCATTTGTTCTTGTCTCAACATTGGCACTTAACTTAAATAACTCTTCTCCCTCCCTGTATTTATCCCTCGGATGTATTTATAGACAGTAATCATATCTCCCTTCATTTGGTAAGGCTAAACAAGCCAACCTCTTTGAGTCACCTTTTGTAAGGTAGGTTTTCCATTCCTCAGATCATCCTAGTAGCCCTTCTCTGCAGCTGTTCCAGTTTGAATTCATCTTTCTTAAGCATGGGGAAGCAGAATTGCACACAATATTCCAGATGAGGTCTCTCCAGTGCCTTGTATAATGGCAATAACACTCCCCTATCTTTACTGATTGTGGTGTAAATCAGAAGTAATTCCATCAAAGTCAGTGGAGTTACACTGGTATGAAATTAGAATTAAGCCCAAAGGCTCTGTACTTATGTAGAATTCCACCACTACTGGCTTTTCCACCATGCTGTACTAGTATTACTATTGTCCTTGGCCAAAGGCCTGGTTGACTTAATGGTACCAGGTATATTAAGTGGAGGGACAGAGGGGCTTAATAGAAAATAATAAGGATTGTTGCATGCTGTTCCTGAGTCTCTGCTGATGAAGCTGGCACACCTTCTTCTCTTTTGCGTTGGTACTGAGGCAGAGGCAACTCACCTGTGGTTTTTCCCTTTGTGACTTGTGATCAACTGGTGAACAGTGACATAAGACAGCTTCTTTAAACAAACAACTGTTTAATCTTAATAGTAAGGGAAAAACGCATCACATAAAAGAAAAAGGGTTTTAAAACAACAGAAGGCCTAAGCACATATCTAACTCACCTGCAGTTCTATGTAGGACTATCTTACTATATACACCTAACCTTTGGGGTCTGGGCTCACCTTAACTCAATACTTTGTCTCCTTAAGGGAGTGTGTCCTTTTCAAATTTAGTCAGAGTCTTAGTTCACTCTTCCTGGGATTCTTTAGCCCTGCTAATCCAAAACCATTTCAGTGAGCTCCACAGGAGAGCCAGAGTATCAAGGTGAATGGCTTTTGCATTGTCCCTCAAATGTTCGCAGGGAAGGGTATATCACGAGCCACTCACCTTCCTGGCAATCCTGCTATTGAATAACTCAATATATTCATATTTTAAAGCATCCTTACAACAATCAGACACACAGATAGACCATATAATATTCATAAAATTATTACAGTGCATCTGCAAAACCAACACACAAACCACTAAGTTTTTTTCTGTCCAGTAACTTTTGACATTTTGCCCAGTTCAGTCACAATGGACACTATACCATTGCTTCAGTAGAGTTATACCCACTTACATCAGCACTGAATTTGATCCCTAGTATGGGATACTCATGACTGAATTCATTAAACCTGAAGGCTTCTATTCTTTGGTCTCATCCATTTTGTTGTATCATTGCTTCCTCAATTTGTCCTGGACACCATAGAAAGACAAGACACTAGGCTGTAATTTTATTCAGTAACACATCTGAGAACTATCAGACAATAATTAATCCACTGTAGTCTTTGTACTCTGTACTCCAGTGCCCTGTACTCCAGGCCCCTGTACTCTTTGTGGTTAAGTGACATCATCCTGGTTTTTTACCCCTTTTATCCTTACCGTGAGAAGTGTGTCTCCTATTTCCATCTCAACCTCAGCCCAAGTATATACATCTTTGATATACAAGGCAATACCTCCTCCCGGTTTTTCCCTGCCTGTCCTTTTTGAGCAAACCGTACCTTTCTATATCAATATTCCAGTCGTGTATTACCCTACCAAGTCTCTGTGATCATAGTTGGACATATGATATAAACTATGATATCATAGTTGACAACTAGGATACTGTACCAGTCTGTCCAACTAATTAGTCACAGAGCCCTCCCTCCCTCCTCAAGACTAACTTTCATAAAGGGACCAATGGTTCTTTCCCCTGTTGGACCAGACAAAGAGCCACAGCCAATACCACCACCTTTGAGGCTGTGGGAGGAGAAAGGGGGCACTGGGTAATACACCATTGAGCTGGAAACTGTGGCTTGATTTTATGGGGCCAGAGCGCTAAATCTGGTTTAACCATCTCTTTAAGGATTCTCCATGCCTAAGGGAATTCTTGGGTGATGCAAAGCTCCCATAATGGCTCTAAGCCCCTACCCCTCCTGGCCCCTGGAGTACAGAGTGTGCCTGGGGAAAAAGGAAAGTGTCAGGAGCAACCATGTGCCCCACCCAGCAAACCCCACAGCTGACAATCACTGTCTCCCAGAACAGTTTGTAGGGGCTATGGGCAGCTGGTGTAAATTAGAACAGACCCAGGATCTGGGGGAGCTACAAAAGTGTCCGTTGCTTCTCCTCATCTCTGACTTCTCCTGAGCACAGCTCAGTTGGACTGGATTATCCGATCCTAGACATATCACCCTTCCTTCTCTGATCTTGTAATTTCTGTTAATTTAGCAGAAATTCAAATGTAAAACAGATATAAAAATGGCTAGTTTAACTGAATGGCTGCAGAGTATGGATCCATTGCTATATTTTTTTACTTTACATTTTAAATATATTCTACTTCCTCATTTAGGGCAAAATTTGGCTTTCTGAGCCATAAGGCATATCTCAACACTGACATTCTGCTGAGTTTATATGTGCACAGCTCCCACGGACAGGAGTGAAGCCTCTTTGATGGTCTGGAGAGTAAAACATTACCCTTCTGGAGTGAGGGGGAATTCTATTCATTCACCACAACTCATTATAAATCTTATGTGTGAACAGAACATAAAGCAGAAATTGTGTGTGCGCGCACACACATACACACACTCCACTTTTTTAAGTTTCACATTTTAAGGGTTAGGTTAAAATTGCAACTTTGGGCAGAATTAGAGAAAACTGCATCCTCTGCTAATTCTGTCCTTAAGCAAGGTAACATGAGATTGGAGTTTTACTTCTGAAATAAAAGCTTGTTATATGAAGAAAAAGAAAAAGAAAAAAAAAGAGAGGCAGAGACAGCTCTGGGTCTCAAGAACTGGAATTATTTGTGGCAGTGAGTCAAGGAGCCGTTTAACAACAATGTAATTGATTTTTTTTAATTAAAAAAGCTGATACAGTATGTGGGTTCATCATCCAGTTGCCAACACTCAGCATTTCCTAATCAGAGCTGAAAGCAAATTTTTTCTGTAACCACAATATTTTCTTCTTTGTCAACAGAACAACTCTGTGAAGAATGAACCTTTTGGTATTACTTTCAGGTGACTGAAACTGTTCACCTTTTCAAAGTTAAAACTTTTTGTGAAATTATGTTTACCTTATAGAAAAGTTCAAATTTTCATGAAAGTTCCTGAATTTTTAATTCAGGTTTTTATCAGAATCTCCTATCAAAATCATTATCAAAAATTTTAGCTAACTAAAAACTCAGTCAGAAAATATATTTTTGACAAATTTTTATAATAATTTCAGAAACAATCTAGAAAAAAACATTGCTAAAATTTCATTTAAAATGTAGATAAAATACTGCAGAAAATTTCATAAGCAACAGGGCAAATTGGTCCATTTTTAACCCCACAAAATTGAAATAAGTCAACATTTTGATTTTTTTAACAAAATAATTTTCTCATTCTTTGAGTTACAGTCAAAATGTACATAATATACAGTCATAATGACATATCAATGACTATTATCTCTCTTTTCTATTACAGTAGTGTCCAGATGCCCACTCAGGATCATGCCTCTATTATGCAATGCACTGTACAAACATAAAGACACATTCTCTGCCCCCCAAAGAACCTATCTTGCTCGGAAAAATAATTTTAGAACCCGACAGATTTATATCAGTTCTTCCATAGATCTATCCTTCTGTAAATTCTCAATTTGTAACTTTGGAAGAACAGAATTCTGCTGCTACAGGAATTTAGCTCTGAGTCACTCAGTCCCTGCGTGTCCTTCCAACATTTACACACTATATAATTTCCGTACATTACTTCTAGGAGCTATTAGGAGGTATTTTGACCTGAGCTTTCTCTTCTATGAAGATGATACCCAGATCTACATTTCTTTGTTTACCAACTGCTTCATGACTGTCTGTCAAGAAATTGATTGTGCCAAAATCTCACTAGCATTGAGTTGTGGATAATAGACTTTAGCCCAAAATAGATTAAATTAGTTTCTTAGGTTTGCAGTTAGGAGAGCAATATCACTGCCATCAGCTTAGAAAAATTGCCAGGTTAGGCATCTCCTTTACCCATCCAATGAGACAACGTTCATTATGAATAGATTTATGTATAGCAAAACTCTGTATGCCATTTTCCCTTCCCACCTTCTCTGGGATGCTCTGCATGCCATTTTCCCTGCAAAAATTCTGTGTCCACTTTAGTGGACCCAAAACACATCAACTGAACACCTCTTATGACCAAGTCATCTTATCCTAGCAACCATGTGTTGTACTTTTATTACATCAATCACTAACATGCCAATGTACAGATTTTTCAAATGTCAGTCCTTCATTGTAAAAAAATTGTGTCAAATTATTCACTACGCTCTTTCTTCCCTACACAGCTAAAAGATCAGAGTCTCAAGTCCTCCATGCCTAGGCTGCTCTTTTCCCCCTGAATTTCACCTTTGTCCACTGAAAACCAAGTATTTGGACAATATACATCCATATCTGTCTGCAAATTGTTAATCTTCAAATGAGAAATCTTCAAAAAATCTTGTATCAGAGGGGTAGCCATGTTAGTCTGAATCTGTAAAAAGCAACAGAGGGTCCTGTGGCACCTTTAAGACTAACAGAAGTATTGGGAGCATAAGCTTTCGTGGGTAAGAACCTCATTTCTTGCATCTGAAGAAGTGAGGTTCTTACCCACGAAAGCTTATGCTCCCAATACTTCTGTTAGTCTTAAAGGTGCCACAGGACCCTCTGTTGCTTTTTTCAAAAAATCTTAACAGTCTTTTAAAAGTCAGATGAAGTAAAATAAATACAAATACAAAATAAATACAAATATAGATTAATAGAAAGACCTACTGATATTAGATTTTGATTTAAAATACTTCCACATCAGAAAGTGCCAATACAGAATTATGAGGGGTGCTTTTAAGATTAATTTAAAAGCACAACAGTATAGGAGTTTACAAAACTATATATAGGCCATATTATTATTATTTATTTTATTTCAGTAGGGCCTACTAGTCCTGGTCAACATCAAAGCCTCATTGTACTATAAAAACACAATGTAAGAGACAGCCCCTGTCTCAAAGAGTTAACAATCTATCCTTAAGATAAGAAACAAATGTGTTAGACAAACAATAGGCGGAAATGGGGAGAATGGTGAAGCTAAGAGTGAAGAGATCATGAAGTTATAAAGGTTATTAATAGTTACATGGCTCACTAGTTTATAACGTGTTGATTTCAAATTCATTCAGCATGATTTTTTAAACCTTTGCTTATGCTGATTTTAAATTTATTTTATTTTGTTATTTTAAAGCCTCTGCCTAATTTTGTTTTTCATCCTTAAATGTTCCTATATTGTTATTATTATTTTTAGTTGAGCTCATGTTTAGTCTTTTGCATGCATTCAGCAACTTAGGATGTTTGCATGATACATCACTTAAAAACCCAGACTGTATTGTACAAGGAAAACAAGATCTGTTATTAGGATTTGTATAAATATTAGAAGTGCTGTTTAGTTGGTTGATAGCAGAGACTAAAATGCTACATATACGTTTAATGTATTGTAAATAACTATATAAAAAGTGTGTCTCGCTGTCTGGAGTAGCTCACAACTGTGAGTGCCAAATTCAGGTCAGACTGTCAGAAAACCGGCAGACACCCCAAACTGGTGGTATACTCTATAATTAGATTTTACCAAGCCAGTAACAAATGTGCACTCCTGGACCACTATATTAGTCTTACCTTGGAGTCACGGACAGCACCCTTAGGTCCTCCAGTGTATTTTGTCATCCAGACAAACTGGACTTTGTGATAATGGCCCTTTATACAAAATATCACATTACATTAGGTTACTCCCAACACCAAAGGGTCAGTCACTTACCCCAGGTCAACGGATACTCTCAATCTCACACCAAAAACAATGCTGGTAGCCAATTTCTCTAGTAACTAACTAAAGGTTTATTAGCTAAGAAAAAGAAATGAGAGTTATTGAGAGGCTAAAGCAGGTAAAATACATTACAGGTGAGTCCAAGTTTGTAAGTCCAAAGTGATAGCAGAGATGTATCTGTGAGTTTTCTGTAAGTCTTTCAAGGTTACCCAATTTAACTTTGGAGATCTCTGTCTTGCATTTGGAATGCTCCCTGAAAGTGTCCAAACAGCTCAGCGATACAGGATCATTCCCTAGATGCATTATTATAGTTGTTTTCCATGGAAAGCAATCTGGCAAGTGTGTTCACCCTGTCTTTCTTTGTTGACGAAATGCAAACTGATCTCGTGAATTTTCACTGTTGAACACAATGCCCCATGCTTTGAAGTTAGCAACCTTTTACATTTCCAAGGCTCCAATCTCATGGGATGGGTAAACGAATGTAAACACAACGTGATAGCCAGAAACAATCCTTCATTAGTTTTCTTGACGTTTACACATCCAGTACATCCACATCTTAATGCTAACACACACTAATCTCTGGTTATCTAATTACAGGGTATACATAATGTAATGTGATCGTAAACAACAGGTTATATGTAAGTGAAGACAATAACATTAACATGTCTTTAATATTCACACACAAGTGAATTGGTGTATGGTTTTGATCTGAGCTGGCCTGTTGGTGTCACACAGTGTTCCATTCTCTATTCCAAAGCTGTAAAGTTTAGGGGAGATGCAGAACTGTGGGGCAGACCAGAGATATGAGTAATTGACTGACTTCCCCCCCCCTCCCCCCCACACACACACCTTTAACCGTTGATATGCTGGCATTTTTTAGACCATCATGTAAAATTACTATGTATTACAACATGTTCATTAATATCCCCAGCAACCCAAGGATTAAAGTTACCTGCATCTGAACCAAGCTTGGGCATGGTGGTGTATGTGTTGGCAGCACAAAGTAGGAATTGATGCAGAAATTGTAGCAGACACATGACATGTGGTAGTTAATTCAACTGAGCCTGTTCTTTACAAACAGAGTGAGGAGCATGTGGCTTGGGAAGGTTTCTTTTGTGTGCTTCTGTGCTCACATTACAGCTCTGCAGCAAACCCTCTGCCTGACTCAGGAGTAACATTGGCAGGCTCCGGAGACAGATACAGTACTTCTAATTCTTTGGAGCAGAGAGAAGATCAGCCCAATGCTAGGTTGAGACTGGCATTGTGGAACAAAGGGTGAAAAGGGGAGGAGGGTGCTTGGGACTATGAAGAACTTGAGTAGAGAGAACAGAAAGGCTCTTGGTCAGGTCACCAAATATAAGAACAACACCGGACATGTCTGTCTCCAGGCTCAGGATAACTAAACAAAAGCGTGTGCCATTAGCAGACCCTGAGAAATTATATTGTGCTGCATTTTATGAAGTCAATCAGTTAAATAAAGTTAAACAGCCTCCAGCCCAGAAGTACAGCGGTTTTTGATGTTTTATGTTTCTCAAGTTGTTGTCCCTTAACACCTTTGCCTTCTAAACATACTCATCTCTTCTAGATAACTGCTTTAAAATACTGGAAATATCTTGTAAAATCCCTGTGGAGCTGTAAGATTACCTTTCAGCTCTGTTGCAAATTGATATGCTAACAGCCAGCAACCATAAAGCTGTCTTGACCTTGACAGGACAAGCTAGTGCAATATAGTTAAGGATTGTGCCTCAGTGGAACCATAAAAGCAATTTATAATTTTAGTTTTCCAGTTCTGAATCTAGGTTTGTAGTTTTGTCTCAGTGCAATTCAGAAAGTACATATCAAAGTTGCTAAATATAAAGACAAATTTGTATTTTCTAGCAGCTGACAAAAAATGATACAGTGTCCCCAGCATTTTAGCTGACATGCACATCTACCATCAGGAAAATCAGTTAACAGCTACTTGCTGTTCTGATTTCAGGAATACAACTCTTGAAACAAAAGTATTCAGCAATCCCATTGAACGTTGTAGTAAAGATAGAGAGAGTTTTCTTTTCCTCTGTTATAGTCTATACAAAGTCCTGATCAGAATCTCTTATTCGGGGAAAAACTGGTAAATATGAGCTGTCCTCCTGTTTTTCTCTGAGGTATTGAACTATACTGTGGAGAAGATTAACTGGATTAGTACTGGATTTGTCATGTCCCTGATGAAAAATTTGTGTCTGAAGATTTTATTCACTACAATTCTAGATCTGCTGGGAGAGCTTTGTTCTGCATTTAGCTGACCCCATGACCTTCACAGCTAGTGAAAAGCATTGGTTGGCTGAGATTATTAATGCCTCCCTATTGGAAAGCAGGGTTCTCAGACAAGTAGTCATCCTGCCCATACTCACGATGCAAACTGGTAATGTGCCAGTTACAGCTACATTTCAAATCTCTCCTTTTTGAATCAGATTATTGAGGAGGTTGTAGCCAATGTGGCTGTCATCTTGAATCTATCATTTTTCGGTCTTAATGACACTGATAATGCATTACTCTAGGCTGATTATCTGCTTCTCTCAATGAACTGAGGTCAGATATCTGTATTGATTCTTTCAGACCCATCAGTAGCCTTTATTAATATTCAAAACAAAATTCTGTTGACACACCTAAGGATCAGAGCTCTGGCATCAGGACTGTTAAGAACATAAGAATGGCCATACTGGGTCAGACCAAAGGTCCATCTAGCCCAGTATCCTGTCTTCTGACAGTGGCCAATGCCAGGTGTCCCAGAGGAAATTAACAGAACAGGTAATCATCAAGTGATCCTACCCTGTTACCCATTCCCAGATTCTGGCAAACAGAGGCTAGGGTCACCAGCCCCGTCCATCCTAACTAATAGCCATTGATGGACCTATTCTCCATAAACATATCTATTTCTTTTTTGAACCCTGTTATATAGTCTTGGTCTTCACAACATCCTCTGGCAAGGAGTTCCACAGGTTGACTGTGCGTTGTGTGAAAAAATACTTCTTTTGTTTGTTTTAAACCTGCTGCCTATTAATTTCATTTGATGACCCCTAGTTCTTGTGTTATTAGAAGGAGTAAATAACACTTCCTTATTTACTTTCTCCACACCAGTCATGATTTTATAGACCTCTATCATATCCTTCCTTAATCGTCTCTTTTCCAAGCTGAAAAGTCCCAGTCTTATTAATCTCTCCTCATATGGCAGCCGTTCCATACCCCTAATAGTTTTTTATTGCCCTTTTCTGAATCTTTTCCAATTCCAATATATCTTTTTAGAGATGAGGTGACCACTGTTTGACTGGTTCTATATTTTCCACAGACAAGACACATCAGTAGCTCAGTCCTGAGGGTTCTCTTGTGCAATGTTCTCCAGGGTTCTGTTCAATGAGTATGTGAGGGCTGCTGGGGGAATAATGAGACAATCTGGACTGTGATGCAATTGGTAACTGAGTAAGTCACTGAATATTGCACACATTCATATACAATAACCTACAGAGCTGTAAGCAGGGGCTAAGGGGAGAAGTGTTACAGTTGCTAAGGGAACCGTGCATTTGAATTCTGTACATTTTCCATTGTCTCAAACAAAAATATATTGCTACAGTTAAGGTTGAAAGTGTGTTTCATAGAATTCAAAGCCAGACAGGACCATTATGTTAATCTAATCTGACCACCAGAATAACAAGGCATATAACTTCATCAAGATATTCCTGTATTGTGTTCAACAATTGTGGTTTAGCTACAGCACTTTTTGAAAGACATTCACTTTTGATTTAAAGACTTCGAGCAATGGAGAATTTAACACACTCCCTTGGTTTCCACGGAGTCCACCTAACAGCCCCCGAAATATTTACAGTAATTCTATAACTTGGAAAAGTAATGTTAACAAATCTGGAAATGATCAGCTAAAGGGATCCAGCCAGTTCCTTTTTCACTATCACTTCACCCTCTATGTCCTCTCACCTCCCAATCCTCTCCATTCCCCTTCATCCTCCCTCAATGCCCCACCAGCTCCTGTCCATAAACCCCCTCCCTCCTGCTTTCCTTAGAAATCTTCTCTAGTGTGAAGCTGATAAGCACAGCTCCACTGAATACATTTTTTAAAATTTCCTCATTAGTATTTCACTGGTGCCCTCAACCTAGCATCTGAATGTTTCTCTAACATTAATGAATTTCACAAAACCTCTGTGAAATGGGTGGGGTGGGGTTATTATTCCTATTTTACAGTGGGGAAGCGAGGCACAGAGACACTAAGACCAAAATTGTCAAAGTGTGCTCTATTTTTGGTTGCCCAACTTGAGATATCTAGGGCCTGATTTTTCAAAGTACTTCACATTTTCATAGCACTTTATATGTTCAAAGCAGAGTTCCAGCAGTCTCGAGTGCTCGGCATTCTGCAAATCTAGACATAGAAGTCTTATGTTGAGCAGCCTGAAAATGAGGTGCACACACAATTAATGGCCCAACTGGTATAAGTACCATGCCCCATATGACACAAGAACTCTGTGGCAGAGGCAAGGATAGAATCTAATTGTTCAGGGTGGCATTCAACTGCCATAACCATGAGGTCTTCCTTCCTCTTCCTGCAATCCCCTGCCTCATTCACTGCACACCTTTTCCCTCCTTTGCAACAAATGAGTCAGAGATCCTACAGACAACCACCATTTATTACACAACCATGAATGATTCCTAGAGCTCTTGACCCCCGACCCCTTCTGCTCTTATTCACCAGACCTCATCCTCTCTGCTTCTTTCCATCCCACATCCCCTGAATCCTGCCCACAACTCTCCCTGCACCTATTCAATTCCCATCCCCCTCGGCTTCTATTCCAGTCCTCCTCTTCACCTATACACTTTCCAGCTCCTGCAGGAGCACTTAGGTCACCAGAGAGGCCATCTTCCTGCTCTCAGTTCATGTGCCTGGCAATACAGCAGCCTGCAGCAAATGAGAGGAACAATTATATGAAAAATCCTGTTCAGTCCCGCATCATGGCACTGGAGCATGTTCCGTTCAAACAGAAACTTCACAGAATTTAACATCCAAATCAGTTTTTTCAAAACTTGAAAACATTCTTGTAAACAACAATGGAAAAATCAAGAATGTAGGAAACATTATGTGTGTGTAGATAAGTCATTTGTAAAAGGACTCTGAACGTTTCATGGCTCAGAGTCCAATTCTGCCACTCTTATTCAGGTCGAGTAATATATCTTGCTCTACAAGTAGTCCTACTGATTTCAGGGAGAGTAGAGGTGGCAAAATCAGACACGTAACCATCCACTGAATTTCTAGTTTGAACACTACACAATGTGCAGGGCCGGCTCCAGGCACCAGCATTCCAAGCAGGTGCTTGGGGTGGCAATCTGCAAGGGGCAGATTTTTCATGTGTTTTTGCTGCCCCAAGCAGTGCGCCGAATTGATGCCGCGGACGGCGGGGGCAGTCCATGTGCCGTTAGGGCGGCACGCGCGTTTCCGCAGTGGCGGCAATTCGGCAGCAGCTTCTATGTTCAGCTGCCCGCGGGGGCAATTCGGCGGCTTCTGTCTTCCGGCTGAAGAGAGAAGCTGCTGCCGAATTGCCGCCGCTGTGGAAACGCGTGTGCCGCCCTAACAGCACACGGACAGCCCCCCGCCGTCCGTGGCGGCAATTGGTCGCGCTGCTTGGGGCGGCAAAAACAGTAGAGCCGGCCCTGACAATGTATACTGTCTATACCTTTACACAATGGTCACGGGATCACTCTGAAAGACCACTGTAAGAAGTCTTTAGGAAGCTTACCAACTCTGACCAATAAATTAGCTACAGTTTCAATTACCCTATTAATGTGAAACATTGTTAAGCAGGCAGTGTCCAAGAAACAAGTTACCAAAACTATTAACTCTACATTTAGTAGATGAAGAATTGGGCAAAATTAACATCCCAGAAAAGAAATGCTTAGCCAGTTTAGGTAGGTGATAATATATGCTCTATAATTATACCATACAGAAGGGGAAAAGATATATTATATGAACACTGAAACTTAAAAACAAACCTATAATGGATGTTCATGTATAAAAGAAACAATTTGCAGGCAACATCAGCCTACACACTGATCCAAAAAGACCCAATACAGAAGTATAACACATTCTGTGCATTCATGCACACAAATTAAATGGCAAGACGAAAAACAACTTTACGCCATCTACATGGAATTTAATGGACAAAGGCATCTCCTATACACTGAGCTAATTAATAAAGAATTGTACAATGAATTTTGTCACTGTATTAACTGGTAAGTAATGGAGGAAATGAAAGTAGTTATTAATCACCATAAACCCAATCCTATAGTCCTTACAGCAGGTAAATTTCCTTTTGGAGGAAATTCCCTTACCTTTTTATTTCCATATTTATGAAAGTTCAAGTGTTTGTTGTGTTTGTTTTTTAACTGTCATATTCTTTTATGTGTTTTATATAAGGGCTGAATTTATTGTGGCAAATATTTATTGTAATTGAACACATTTTATTGTGTATCTCCCTCTTATATTTAAGAAACAGAAGGAGCTCTGAATGTGAAAATGAGTGGAAATAAAAACCCTTCTGCCCTAAGTCCCTGATTCAGCAAAGCACTAATGTTCTTAGGTTTGTTTGTTTAGACAACTTTACATATCGGGACTCAATCCTGCAAGGTACTGAATGCATCCTTGGAGGTACTGACTGTCATCATCTCTGACTGAAGTAAATGGAAACTGAATGCACTCAGCACCACTCAGGCATAGGTGCTGGAACTAGGGATGCTGAGGGTGCTGCAGCACCCCCTGGCTTGAAGTGGTTTCCATTATATCCAGGGTTTACAGTTTGGTTCAATGGCTCTCAGCACCCCCACGATACAAATTGTTCCAGCACCCCTGCTCTCAGAAGGTGGCCAGTCTCATCTAGGATCAGATCCCAGGTGCATAAAGTCTTACTTTTAGGAGACATTTGGTCTACTGGCTAGAGAACTGGACTAGAACTCTGGAGACCTGAATTCAACTCCTATGCTACTGGTTACTTGAGTGACCTTTAGCAACAAACTTCCCCTCTTTGTGCCTCAGTTTCCCCATCTGTAAAATGGGGGTGATGATACTTACTGACCTCCTTTGTAAAGTGCTTTGAGATTTACAGAGGAGATGTGCTACAGACGAGCTAGGTATTATTATTACATGGCATTAGGAGTTAGTACAGAAAATCTCTCCTCTTGCACATTTCTAAGCTGTGGAGGACACGAGCCCCACTGGAATAAAACGTCTACAGTTGGTAAGAATTGTAGAGGTGAATTGTCTTAGGACTTGGACAGATTAGACCTGAAATTCTATAAAGTCATGCACATAATACTAAGGCCAAAAGTTTTCCAACACAGGAGCCTAGGGTGGCCTGATTTTCACAGGAGCTGAGTATCTGCAGCTTCCACGGACTGAAGACAACACAATTGTTCCCCCCAACTCATCTCCCATTTATCTCTCTCTCTGTCTAACATGCATGACCTCTGGACCCTATACTCTTTTTCACTCATCTCTCATTGCCTGATCTACCTTTCATCACCTGTACAACAACACTCATTATGTGCCTTGACTGCATTCATCTAGGAGTTCATATGCTCTCACATTACAGCTTTAAACTACATGACCACAGTCAAATCCAAGCTCTGTAGATCACAGAATGCTGCTGTCCACATTAGTTAATTACTGACTCAGAAGGAAGAGTGCCACCTACTGAATCAACTAAACCAACTTCCAGCACCTGCAGTAAATTGATTTTTCCTTGGAAGAATTCCATCAAGGTCTGGCCCTGCTTAATTCGCCTTCTGACAAAATCACTGCTCCAGGTACTGTAGCCCTGTTATAGGCCATCTAGTGTACATGAAACAATTACAGGTTTCTAGAGATTAACATGAAATATTATTATATTGCTTTGAAATTTCCTTACTGTTAGTGAAATAGTTTCAAAAGGTCTTCAACGCTTTTTTTTAATTGGACTTATTATTTGTATGCCAGCACAAAATACTTGGCAAAGATGAAACTACTGGCGGGTGGGCTGCTACTTTGGCAATTTCCAGTTTAAAAATCAATCTATAAAACACAAAACAGCAAAATAGATTACTCATTGGCTGGTAAGCCATATTCCCTAGGGATTGTTGATCATCTTGTATGCTGGCTACAGGCCTGCTGTAGTACAGATGGAAGAACTGGATGCTTAATCGCTTCTCACACCCTCAGCTCAGTATGATTTGGGATCCTGAACACTGCTGGAGAAATATTTCCTTGGTAACTTATTGTGTACTTATCGGTGCATTTGCATAGCAGAGGCAACATTTCTTCTCCTTAGATTAGATTTGAAGGAGCCAACTGGTACTTTTCAGGCTTTTTATTCAAACCAGAGTTACTCTTTGTAGAACACTGAGCAGAGTTAATTGAAATTATTAGTTTCCCAGTTCAAAGATTTAGTTATTCACTGTAACACAATTGGAGCTGTCAAAGATCAAAACATTACTGCAGATGCTATTTTGGAGCTAAAAGTGCATAACTTCCAAAAATATATAACTCTTTATCTGTACTGTTAAAGTCTTACATATGCATACGCTGTATCTGCAGTATATACACACATTATGTACTGTTTGTATATTTTTATAATGATCAATATATATCTTAAAATCAAGTTGGTTCTATGTTAAACCAACAAGGAGCAATAAATTCGCATATAAATATAAATCTCTTTTCCTTATTCCCACAAATGTATTCAGGAATTGCAGCATGTTTGGTTCAAAACATAATCCTCCGTTTTGAGAATACTATTATTAATTATTTTTTAGTCATGTTTATTATAGTAGTGCCTAGACACAACCAAAACCAGCGCTCTGTTGTGCTAGGCACTGCGCAAACAGTGTAAGACTGTGATTTGTAGGCACAACTTGGTTAATTAATAATATGCTTTTAGCCTTGGGTCTGGTTTTCTTACCATTTGGAAGTTTAAACAAAATCTTTTAAATGAGCAAATATGGGAAGACACCCCAAATTTAATTGGTCAGGATTAACAGTCAATCTTCAGTTGCAACTGAAAACCATGCGTAAAATCCTGCCTCCACTGAACTCAAAGGCAAAACTCTCATTGACTCAACAGGTGAAGGATTTCATCCCAGATGTCGAGTCAGATGCAGAGGGTTCAAGCACTTGTGGACCCACTGCCAGACAACTGTGCCCAATTCCAATGTTAACATAAAGCTGTTTTGCAGCAGTGCAGTGGTTCTCAAAGCCGGTCCACCGCTTGTTCAGGGAAAGCCCCTGACGGGACGGGCTGGTTTGTTTACCTGCCGCGTCCGCAGGTTTGGCCGATCATGACTCCCACTGGCCGCGATTCGCTGCTCCAGGCCAATGGGGGCTGCAGGAAGGGGGGCCAGCACATCCCTAAGCCCGCGCCGCTTCCCGCAGCCCCCATTGGCCTGGAGCAGCGAACCGCGGCCAGTGGGAGCCGCAATCGGCCAAACCTGCGGACGCAGCAGGTAAACAAACCGGCCCGGCCCACCAGGGGCTTTCCCTGAAGAAGCGGCCGACCGGCTTTGAGAACCACTGCTATACAGCATGAAGGGTGTGTGGCTACTCACTGTGCAACCTTTCCACATTTGTATTATTATTAATATGTAGAGTCCAAAGGTGTGAAAGGCATGTTATAGACATAAAGGAAGACAGGTGACTGCCTGAAACAAAGATTACAATCTAAATAGACAAAACACAGACAAAGCATGGGGGAAGGGGGCACTCCTTTTGTTTTACTATTACTTTCACTGTGATTTCCCCTTTTCTTTTAAAATCCCAATATAGTAACCCTAGGTTAATTGCTTTATTATTGTTATTTAATCTATTCTTCTTATCTTAAATATACCCAACACTTTAGATTTCATTAGTAGGTATCTGTGTTTTGTTTTTACCTCTGCTTACATCATCCCACACATCTGCCATTTACTGCCACCCCTTCCAAACCTTGCCCACCAATTGTTTAGGCCTGTCCGATTTTTAGTTTCTCCCTACCATGTATTTTGATGAAGAGGGAGAGCCAGTAGTGGAGAAAAATAGATTTGATTTGTTAGATAGGACTGGAGCCATGACAGAAGGCAACTAGAGACACTTACCAAAAATAGCTAAGGAGGTTGTGTAGGAGGGAGAAGTGGTCCTTGTTGTCAAAGGCCAAGTAGAATGAAAAGGAGGAAGGGACTGTCATAACCAGAAAGGACGTGGTGGTGATCATAAGGGAAGAAAATTGTTTCTGTATTAGAACCAAAGCTAACCCCAGATTGAAATCAATCTGTGCAGAAGGTGATTTTAAATAGAAGAGAACACCACTTCCTCAGTCACTTTTGTGAGAGGGAAGGTGGCGAGAAATAGGGTGATTGAGGGAATGTCAGTGTTGGTCAATGGAGTTTTTATAGTGAAGACCAAGTGATTGTAGGGAGTTGTGGGAGGGAGGAAAAATGGACAGAAGCAAAGGAATTTCTAAGAAAAGGGTGAGATGAGGTTGGGGTGTGTACATATGCTTGGGCAGGGGGAGATCAAGAGAGGAGGGAGCTAATTTCCAGTTGAATATTTTTTAAAGTCCCAGTTAAAAAGTATTTTAAATAGAAATTTCTATGAATATATTTTGTTCTGTTTTAAAATTGCAATTTTGTGTTAAAGTACTGATTGAACCAGTTCTCCTGCTCTCTATGGTTCACTTCCAAAACCAGTGTTTCCTTCATGACACTCCAGTAAACAGCTGACAAACTCTGAAATTATTTTGGCTCTTGCAGGCTCAGCAGACAATTGCACTAATTGCCTTGGTGTTGCCTCTGCTATGGCATTTGGTAAAGCCAACGACAGATCTGGTCAGGCCGCTAAGCACTAGTCTACTTCTACTTCCCCTTCATTCTTAACAACAAAATATCCAAATCCAATGTCTGAACCCACTAAAGTACCCCTCCTAACATCTACACACAATATTGCTACTGAATACGAAATGTATTCCAGCATAAAATACCGACTAACAGCTATTCTCTGAGTGCGACATGATTGCAATGCTGGAAATAAAAATGAAGCAGTAGAGAAAAAGCAGTGATACAAAAGACAGAAATGAAACTGGACTGTTATTACAAAGCAATTTTAAAATAATTTGTAAGTCATGAATAACGAAAAAATATCAAGGCAACCTAGTCACAGCATGTCTACTGCTGTTCTGTGGATTGGGCAACCTGAAATGCATACGTTAAACATTTTTCTCTCCTCTCTTCTGGCTATAAAAGACTGCGCTCATCTCCGACTATTTCCAGGAAAAAACCAGTGGCATTAGCCAAGTAAGCACTTGCCTGTCCTTGCAGGTTAGACATTTATTATGGTTGAGACAAGGTAGGTGATGTAATGTCTTTTAATGGATCAACTTCTGTTGGTGAAAGAGAAGCTTTTGAACTTAAACACGGCTCTTCTTCAACAACTTCTTCTTGTCTCTTTCACCAACAGAGGTTGGTCCAATAAAAGTATTACTTCACCCACCTTGTCACACTAATACCCTGGGACCAATGCGGCTACAACAACACTGTAAACATTTAATTTGGTTATTATTTGCAAGTTACTAGGGCCTAATATGGGCAGGAAATAATGGTGAAATAATAGGAATAAACGGTAGTAAAAATAATAAAAATATTGAGTATGCTGTCATTTTCCCTCCCCTAGCCAGAGGAGAAGGCTTGCGGCAGCATACTCAGAGGATTATGCAATTATGGTGCTGAGAAGCATTAAGTTGAACAATGGTTCAGAACAGACTCTTAAAGGTATGTCTACACTGCAATCAAACACCTATGGCTGGACTGTATCAGCTGACTCAGGCTCCGGCTATGGGGCTGTTTAATTGTGGTATAGATGTTTGGGTTTGGGTTGGAGCCCGGGCTCTGGGATCCAGCAAGGGTGGAAGGTTCCAGAGCCTGGGCTCCAACACAAGCCCAAACGTCTACACTACAGTTAAACAGCCCCACAGCCCAAGCCCCATAGGGTTTGTCTGCACTGCAGTGTAAGCCCAGGGTTCCAACTCAGACTAAAGCCTAACCCTCCTTCTATCAACACACAAATCTCGCTAATCCAGGGCTCAGACCCTTGTTCCCCATGGGGTTGGAGGGTCTGCACCTGAGTCAAGCAGAGACTTTAGGGTTCAAGCCCTTTTGCTTTGCAGTGTAGACACAGCCCCATTGGACTCGTGCTCTGGGATTCTACCAAAAACTATCCCACAGGCCAACTTTCTTTGTTCTCTGGACAGTCAATTTTGGTGGACAGTCAAGTTCTCCTGCACTGAACCATGAACAAAAGGCTAAAATTGCCACATTTTGTGAGGGCACTAGGAAGTCTGGGATATGGGTGGTTGGGCTTCGGCCAACATAATGTGGTGTAGCTGGTGAAGCATCAGGTTGGGACCCAGGGTTCAACAATTCCTAACCTGGGGTTACAAATGAGTGTAGGTGCTCAAGCCCTCGGTTAACAAACCCAGGGTCTGCTAACTCAAGTTCTACTAACCCTGAGCTTACATTGCAGTATAGACATACCTTTATTGGTTTAACACCTTTATCAAAGTACTTGAGGTGTCTGGCTACCAAAGGTTTAGCTCATGAAAAATACTATAAGGAAAATTCCACAGCTTTAAGTGTGGCATTCAGAGTGAGTAGGTAATGCCTATTTCAACAAGAATAAAAATCTACATTTAAATTAATGTGTAGCAGCATTCCATCAGGGTGCAGTGAATGTGTGCATGCACTCATAAATCAAACCTAGCTTTGGGGAAATAACAATTGGAGGTTCAAAACTAGAAAATACATTGCCGTTTATGGAATAACATAGTTAGAGTAACCACTGTACTGTATGTATTTTCATCACAACAACAAAAATGCAGTGGAAAAAATAAATACCACTACTTCACACTTTCCAACAGTCTCTTGAACCTCTTCCTCACTCACCCCTGCCAACTGTAACTATTTACTATATATTCCTTATGGAATAAGATACTGGTTAAAACAAAAAAAAACATGTCAGATACAAATGCATTCAGCAATTGAGCATTGCAATCAGCAATCATGGAGCATTGTTGTCGCATGTCTGCTCATTGTAAAATTTTCTATTAACATGGTCAAAAGTATTATTCAGTTTGTTATAAATTTATTATCTTTTGCACCTCAAAAGCAGAATATATTCCATAACACATGGTATAGGAAATGTTAAAGTATGATTTCTTTTTAATTAAACTGCATATTAAAAAGTCTGATAATTTCTTCCCTAAGAGATCTGCCTATAAGTTGGTTCGTTAGTTGTGCAAGATTCACACGTTTTTTACATTGCGTGATAGAACAGAGATTGCTTTCCATTCTCAAATCTGTTTTATTGTGTTCTGAGTACTTCTGGACAAGACAGGGAAGGCACATATCAAGAAATTGTTTTAAAAACCAAACCAACAAACCATGCACAGTACACTGAATTTCTGGTGAATCTGATACCCCACAAAGTAGTGATTTGAATTATAAGTTTACTATAAGTTTCAGAGTAGCAGCCGTGTTAGTCTGTATCCGCAAAAAGAACAGAGTACTTGTGGCACCTTAGAGACTAACAAATTTATTAGAGCATAAGCTTTCGTGGGCTACAGCCCACTTCTTCGGATGCAAGAAGTGGGCTGTAGCCCACGAAAGCTTATGCTCTAATAAATTTGTTAGTCTCTAAGGTGCCACAAGTACTCCTGTTCTTTTTACTATAAGTGTCTCTTATAAATAGGAGGAGGCATGAAGAACATATACAAAACAATGAATTGTGTGGAAAAGGTATAAATCTGCAGGTTGTACATTTTATTAACCTAAACCCAGGGGAGAGGCGCTACTTGCCCATCACCTGTACTCTCTTATACCAGGCATTTAAGTGGTTCCAGTGTGGCAATTACAGGGCTCCTCTCATAGAACCTGTAACTCAGGGTAGGCTCTCCTCAGCCTGCCCCCCCCCACCCCCTAGGAAACAACTCACTCTGAGCCTTATCAATCGGGACAGAAGGGTGCGGACCTTGGCCCATGAGGTCTCACCCTATCCCACCAGACGAGCAAAATCCCAGGTCTTTTACTTCTGGAAACAGCTTATTTTAGCCTTTTTAGTTGCATTGGAAACCAACCACATGTTGAAACTCAAGCAAGTACCTCAGCTAGGTATTAAGCACATTCCTGATTAGCCTACTGTGGCTTGAAGATTCTGCGAGGAAGGTGAAAAACTCCCTGGGCCTCAGCCAATTGGCCCTATGGGAGAAAAAAAATCCCTTCCTGACCCAGAATGGGATATCAGCAAGACCTTCAGCATCTTCCAGACCAGATTCCCATTCCTAGCTCATGATGGGTAGGGTTGGGTTCCTGGAATGGTGCCACAAGAGGCTCCACAAGACCTTTGCTTCAGATTAAATCCTTGGAGCTGGGGGTGGGGGTGGGGGGTGAAGAGAAGACAAGCAAATCAGAACCCCTCCCCCGCAACTGGCCAATGGGTGCCAGAGACTCCAATGGGGGTGGAGGAAACAGCTATCTTATCTTGAGTGTCTCTGTGACAGTCTGTACCCCTGTATTCACCCCTTTCACCGGCTTATGATAAATTTTGTATGAAGTATTCCTCATTTGAAAACTCATAATTTGCGATCAGTATCGTCCTGGTAAAATGTGTGTGGCAACATTGTATGAGAAGTTATATGATTCCTTTGCACGGTATTACTTAAACAGGTTCCAAGCTTGGGGAATGGCCACAAATAGTTCCCCAGAGACAAAAGGCAAGCTGACACCTCAGCCAGGTGTCTACAACATCAAATGGACCATCACTTGTTTAAATGGCCACTCTTTGGCAGGAAAGAGGGTGTGGGAGAAAAATCTACAAAGAGACAGCTTGGGGTTTCCATCCACACAGACTTTCTGTCTCCTGAACCTCACATGGAGATTTTTCTCGAAGAAGAGAAAGAAATACAAGAAGGGAGAGCAAATGCCCCAAATCATTCCTCCCTTTCTCTCTGCCTGTGGCGTCCATGACACCTGAAGAGCAAAGGAAGCAGCACTGAACTGGGGAAGGGATCCTGACTGAAAGACGTTCAGACAGAAAGACTGCTGAAATGTGGTGAGAGAGACTTTTGCTTTGAATTCACTCTAGTTTGTTAAGTTAGGCATTAGTTGTGTTTTACTTTTATTTTTCTTGTAACCATTTCTGACTGTTATGCCTCATTATTTATAGTCACTTAACATCTATCCTTTTGTAGTAAATAAACTTATGTTATTATTTTATCTCAGCCAGTATGTTTGGTCTGAAGTGGTTGGGAAACCTCTACTTTGGATAAAAGGATTTGTGCATATCATTTTCTATTAATAAAATGTTGGACTTTATATGAGTTTGTATTGTCCAGGAGAAAATTGGGCAGTACAAGATGCACACTTCTGGGCAAAGTCTGGGACTGGGAGTTTGCTGGTGGTGCTCTGAAGTGTAATTCAAGAATGGATGTCTATAGCACTCATACAGTATAACTGGGAGTAGCTTAGACGTTGGAGGCTGCGTTTGAGCAGACCAGCGAAGCAGTGTAAGAGGCACCCCAGGTTGGAGAACTGAGGGGAAACGGCTGTTCATCCATCCAGATTGTACCTTAGGTATGTCACAGTCTCCCTCCCTTGCTGCTTGGGGCTGTCTCCCTTCACTGCCAGCCCAATCAATTTCCCCCACCCGCTGAGGCAGACAGGTGGAATTTTCTATCCATTCTCTCATAATACAAAATCAAGGTGACATTTGATGAAATTGAAAGGTGCCAAATTCAAAACTCAAATGGAAATTAGCCCAATGGAACTAATTGCCACAAGATACCAGTGAGACCAAGAGATTAACAGGATTATAAACATTGTACATGGACATTTATGGGAACAATGAAAATCCCAGCATTATAACAGTAAATATTAAAAAGAAAAATCCAATAATTTTATAAGGGATATAAAGCCTTCATGCAAAAGGGCATAAACTAGACTCTAACAGTTGGGGATTAAGAGTGAATTTTCTCTGGGGGCAGGTTGTCCAATAACTGCCTATTACAAGTTTTCTTACTTTTTCTTATGCCACAGCTGTCAGAGACAAGATCCTAGACTAGATGGTCCCTGGATCTAAACCAGTATATCAATTCCTGTACAGATCCAGGTGTAGTGCAGGCAGCAGTGGGCAAGCTCTCTGCACAGCTTTGCTTGTGCATATACATCTTGATCTAAAGTCCCCCGCCCCCAATTATTTCAGTCCTAAATTGGTCCAGAACGATGAAAGGAAATAGCATCAAATTAGCTGACAGTTTTGTGATGTCAACAAATGCCCACTTTGGCCTGGGTAACACCATCAAATTAATTTTCATGTCTGATCAAAAGAAGATTTAGTTCTCCTGTAGTGAAAGACTAATACATTACACTGAAGTTTCTGGAAAACTTGCCAGTGTTGTATATCACCTTTATGGCTTAATCTCCTCGCTTTGGGAATCAAAACTCATCTAAACAAAATGGGGAGCAAACTGGCAAAAATTGGTGCATAAGGATTTTAAAGATGTTTAAGATGTAGCTGAAACCCAACCGTAGGATGCTTCTGTACATAACAAATGACATCTAAATTCTGCACAGTGTAAGAAACTTCACCCCTGTGCATGTGGATTTCCAGAACTACAGTCAGTGCAAGCCTAGGATTGATTACATTGGGGAAATGCAAGAGTTATTTAATTATGTACGCTTCTCTGGCTGATTTCAATAGATTTATTCAGTTTTGTTAAATAATGTATTACTTTACCAATGCATGAAAACGTTGCCTGTTTAGCATACAAAAGGATATTAAAACTGCAATGCTCAGACAGACAAAAATAGGCTTTCATTGCTGACAGTGCTGGTAATGGCAAACTCTTCCGATCTTTTCCAATTTGCTAAGCCATCACAATCAATTTCCTTAAAGTCTTCAACTTATCCTAATTAAGATCTTTGCTTTGACATGCCAGAAGTGACCTTAAGAATTCATTCTAATAAACAGAAATGATTATTCTCAATAGAGTGTGGTTCTTATAAGCAATACTCAGAAACTGGTGTTTAATTAATTCTACTAGAAAATCATGTATGGTTGGTCATCATGTCCCAGGGCTTGTCCACACATTCATCACTGCAGCGTGTCTGGTGAAAATGCTCTATGCTGATGGGAGAGAGCTCCCCAATTGGCATAATAAAACCACCTCCGTAAGAAGCCGTAGCTTTGTTGACAGGAAAAGCTCTCCCACCGACAGCACTGTCCACACTGACGCTTATGTGGTGTAACTTATGTCACTCAAAGGGGTGGTTTATTCACACCCCTGAGCGACATAAGTTATACCAACATAAGCTGTAGTGTAGACATAGCCTAAGTATGGAGTTTGTAATGTAGGAGGATAAGCTTGAAAAGCAAAACAGAAATGTTGTTCATCCATAACTGATATTAGCAGCCACAAAGTCTGAAGGTTTCTCCTGTGAAATGAAATGAACTCATGGGATAGTATAACAAGAAATATGAATCAGCCTCATAGAAGTGAAGAAAGAAAGATCTTAAACTAAATGAAATTATATTTTTGATGGTTTGTGGACCTGATCCTGCAGTCAGCAAAGTCCACCATACTACGGAATGACTTCAATGGGTGCAAAATTAAGCTCTGTGAGTGTGATCTAATTCCCACTGAAGTGAATGGAAGTTAAAGCTGGATCTATAATAGCACATGACCATCAGTCAGGTAATAAACAGTTTTCTGGACAGTTATTTTCAACAAAATCCCAGCTTTTTATATTTTATAGAATGGGTTACACTCTTTAATCTGTAATCAAACTTCTGTTCTCACTGTAAACTAACAGGTCCTCTGAAAGAACTCTAAACATTAACCTGTTACATATCAATTAAATGACTAACTTCTATTCATTCAGTATTTCTACAGGAAGTTATTCATGAATTATACAATAGAATAGGACTGTGCTGTAATTTATAGAAGAATCACAT
The DNA here is from genome assembly GCF_011386835.1 of Chrysemys picta bellii. Classification (NCBI taxonomy): domain Eukaryota; kingdom Metazoa; phylum Chordata; order Testudines; family Emydidae; genus Chrysemys; species Chrysemys picta. The sequence continues at coordinate 196,319,844 of NC_088793.1, forward strand.
TAACTTTAGTCTGCATGAGGCTCATTAATAATTAAATTAACTGTGATTCATTATATTGAAGATGCAGATATTTTTCATACAGACAAAACCCTATGTCAGGCAAACACCATGTTTTCATATTAAAAGATTCTTTATATCAGGAGGCTATTCTACAGAGCTAACACATTTCAATTTGCTTTACATGTATGCAGAAAAAATTCAACATTGCACAAGGCTTAGTCAAACATCTTTCAGATGTCATTGGAAGGGATAAAGGTAAATTATTAAATGACAAATCCCATCTGTATTTCTATACATAAGTCGGGATAGCTATCAAAATGACAGTAGTTCAAGTCTCCATTAATGAACCTATTATCATGGTGCTGTAGGTAACCTTCATACATTAAAAAAAAGTTGTTTGTTTGTTTTTTATTTTGAGCAGTAAAACTAAAAATGTTCTTATGTTAGGAAAGAAAGACAAGTGACAATTGCAGAGTTTGAAGTTTCTATATAATCCACAGGTACAATATAACCTGGGGCAGCATGCAGACATGCTTATCTGACAAACCACTTCAACTTCTGACCCAATGTCTCACAGAGAAAGGTAATATTATTCTGCATGCTTACTCAACTCTGGATCACTTCCAAGTATATAAATGGACAGTGGGGTATTAATCTATTTAGCAAAAATGCCAGGGCTATCTGGACAGCAATACTTGAATCTCATGAATATAAAACATTAGGTTAGAAGCAGAAAACAAGTCATTTGCTAAATCTTAATTATTTCTCCTCCCTGGATCAACAATAATTATCTCTTTCTCTTTGCTCACTATAGATTCCTCTGTGGTCATCTAGTTTCATTAGGGGAAGTTATCTTTTTAAGTAACTGTGATTTATTTTTTTTACATGGAAATACATAGTACAGATAGCTTCCAGTGCATCTTTTTTCAAAATGTCTTGCTTTTGACCTCAATACTAATCTGTAATACATTTCCCCTAAGGTGGAGAAGCAATTCAGCCTTTATAACCATTTTCATCACAATCCTCTGCTGAGCAGAGAAACCGACCAGTTCTGCTAAATTATCTGAGGTGGTTTTGTGATAGAGTCAGCCTTTCACTAGAGACAACTGTGATCTCCAAGCTAATTTGGAATGGATGCCTCTCAGAGACTCAAAAACCACTCATTTGCTATTTGTCTACTCTGCTTCCCAACATATATGGCCACTATCATGCAGTTCATATATTATCTAGCTCTATGAAACATTTCATGGATAGCAATTTCAAGGTGTCTATCTAGCTTAGCACGCACTAGGAGTGGGAGAAGGAAGCACCAGTTTGGAGAATAGAGAACCATCTCAAGTTTTTGGAAAGTGTAGGGAACAATTTCCTGGTGCAAGTGCTGGAGGAACCAACTAGGGGCAGAGCTCTTCTTGACTTGCTGCTCACAAACCGGGAAGAATTAGTAGGGGAAGCAAAAGTGGATGGGAACCTGGGAGGCAGTGACCATGAGATGGTCGAGTTCAGGATCCTGACACAAGGAAGAAAGGAGAGGAGCAGAATACGGACCCTGGACTTCAGAAAAGCAGACTTTGACTCCCTCAGGGAACTGACGGGCAGGATCCCCTGAGAGATTAACAGGAGGGGGAAAGGAGTCCAGGAGAGCTGGCTGTGTTTTAAAGAATGGGGGGAGGGATAGCTCAGTGGTTTGAGCATTGGCCTACTAAACCCAGGGTTGTGAGTTCAATCCTTGAGGGGGCCACTTGGGGATCTGGGGCAAAATCAGTACTTGGTCCTGCTAGTGAAGGCAGGGGGCAGGATTCGATGACCTTTCAAGGTTCCTTCCAGTTCTAGGAGATGGGATATCTCCATTAATTATTATTATTATTATTTTATTAATCCTTATTGAGGTTGCAGGAACAAACCACCCCGATGTGTAAATATGGCAGGCGACCAGCTTGGCTTAACAGTGAAATCCTTACTGATCTTAAATGCAAAAAGAAGCTTACAAGAAGTGGAAGATTGGACGTGCATGCCGGAGCGAAATCAGGAAGGCCAAATCACACTTGGAGTTGCAGCGAGCAAGAGATGTTAAGAGTAACAAGAAGGGTTTCTTCAGGTATGTTAGCAACAAGAAGAAAGTCAAGGAAAGTGTGGGCCCCTTACTGAATGAGGGAGGCAACCTAGTGGCAGAGGATGTGGAAAAAGCCAATGTACTCAATGCTTTTTTTGCCTCTGTCTTCACAAACAAGGCTAGCTCCCAGACTGCTGCACTGGGCAGCACAGTATGGGGAGGAGGTGACCAGCCCTCTGTGGAGAAAGAAGTGGTTCGGGACTATATAGAAAAACTGGATGAGCACAAGTCCATGGGGCCGGATGTGCTGCATCCGAGGGTGCTAAAGGAGCTGGTGAATGTGATTGTAGAGCCATTGGCCATTATCTCTGAAAACTCATGTCGACCGGGGGAGGTCCCAGATGACTGGAAAAAGGCTAATGTACTGCCCATCTTTAAAAAAGGGAAGGAGGAGGATCCGGGGAACTACAGGCCAGTCAGCCTCACCTCAGTCCCTGGAAAAATCATGGAGCAGGTCCTCAAGGAATCAATTCTGAAGCACTTAGAGGAGAGGAAAATGATCAGGAACAGTCAGCATGGATTCACCAAAGGAAAGTCATGCCTGACTAACATAATTGCCTTCTATGACGAGATAACTGGCTCTGTGAATGAGGGGAAAGCAATGGATGTGTTATTCCTTGACTTTAGCAAAGCTTTTGATACGGTCACCCTCAGTATTCTTGCCGGCAAGTTAAAGAAGTATGGGCTGGGTGAATGGACCAGGACCAGCTCCAGGGTTTTGGCCGCCTCATGCAGCAATTGCGATCTGTGGCGGCAATTCGGCGGAAGGTCCTTCGCTCCGAGCGCGAGTGAGGGACCGTCCACCGAATTGCCGACAAATAGCTGGACCTGCCACCCCTCTCCGGAGTGGCCGCCCCAAGCACCTGCTTGCCAAGCTGGTGCCTGGAGCCAGCCCTGGAATGGACTATAAGGTGGATAGAAAGCTGGCTAGATCATCGGGCTCAACGGGTAGTGATCAAAGGCTCCATGTCTAGTTGGCAGCCAGTTTCAAGTGGAGTGCCCCAAGGGTCGGTCCTGGGGCCGGTTTTGTTCAATATTTTCATTAATAATCTGGAGGATGGCATGGACTGCACTCTCAGCAAGTTTGCAGATGACACTAAACTGGGAGTAGTGGTAGATATGCTGGAGGGTAGGGATAGGATACAGAGGGACCTAGACAAAATAGAGGATTGGGCCAAAAGAAACCTGATGAGGTTCAACAAGGATAAGTGCAGAGTCCTGCACTTAGGATGGAAGAATCCCATTCACTGTTACAAACTAGGGACCGAGTGGCTAGGCAGCAGTTCTGCAGAAAGGGACCTGGGGGTTACAGTGGATGAGAAGCTGGATATGAGTCAACAGTGTGCCCTTGATGCCAAGAGGCTAACGGCATTTTGGACTGTATAAGTAGGGGCATTGCCAGCAGATCGAGGGACATGATCATTCCCCTCTATTCGACATTGGTGAGGCCTTATCTGGAATACTGTGTCCAGTTTTGTGCCCCACACTACAAGAAGGATGTGGAAAAATTGGAAAGAGTCCAGCGGAGGGCAACAAAAAGGATTAGGGGGCTGGAGCACATGACATATGAGGAGAGGCTGAGAGAACTGGGATTATTTAGTCTGTAGAAGAGAAGAATGAGGGGGAATTTGATAGCTGCTTTCAACTACCTGAAAGGGGGTTCCAAAGAGGATGGATCTAGACTGTTCTCAGTGGTAGCAGATGACAGAACAAGGAGTAATGGTCTCAAGTTGTAGTGGGGGAGGTTTAGGTTGCATATTAGGAACAACTTTTTCATTAGGAAGGTGATGAAGCACTGGAATGGGTTACCTAGGGAGGTGGTGGAATCTCCTTCCTTAGAGGTTTCTAAGGTCAGGCTTGACAAAGCCCTGGCTGGGATGATTTAGTTGGGAATTGGTCCTGCTTTGAGCAGGGGGTTGGACTAGATGACCTCCTGAGGTCCCTTCCAACCCTGATATTCTATGATTCTAGGGCTAGGATTGGAGGAAATTCAGGAACCCTCTGAATATCCCTAGAGCACACAACATTTTAATAGAGCAGTTGTCCAGAGACTGGCAACAGTGTACCAAACCTGAGAGTTCAGTGTCAATATCTAAGAGCTGCACTTACAGTTGTCATGCAATTCATGAAAAAGATGGAACTGACAATTTCCCATGAAAAACATAAAGGATGGGATTTTTGAAAGCTCTCCGCATTGGCCTAACTACTCCTACTGAAGTCGGGGATATAACTCCTAATGATTTCAATGGGAGTAGAGTTAGGGGAAAGCTGAACACTTTTGAAAATCCTACCCAAAAATATCTAATATCTAGTTTTTTCAGTGTGGATTTATGATAGGCAATGCCGCACACATAAGCAAGCACTAGGAGAAAACACAATGCAGTTCATGTACCTTCCTTTTCTAGGTCGGATCCTTTTTATTTTAGATTTTAAGCTCTGCGTGCCAAGACTTTGTTTTCCTATCTGTCTGTACAGTTCTTACAACTTTATTTGTGGCTTATTACAACTATCTAACAACTGCCCCCCTCTCCAGCTGCTTCCCCCTCCCTTCCTTTCCTCCCTATGACGGGGGGGGGGTGTTAACGGACCCCTTCACCTGGAATGGTCGCATGAAATAGGTGTTAACTATTTATGCTAATCAATCTGTCCCACCTTGTATTTAGCAGTGACACTCTGAGTTAGTTTCCCAGACCTGAAGAAGAACTCTACGTAAGCTCAAAAGCTTGTCTCTTTCAACAACAGAAGTTGGTCCAATAAAAGATACTACACCTTACCCACTTTGTCTCTCTAATACCCTGAGACCAACATGGCACAACACTGAGCACATTTTGGACACGATTCAAAATAAATAATAAATGCATAATATTTGCACCTGCTAAACTTGTTAGGAGACATTTATATGCAGAGCTTAGCAGTGTAAATAGCTTTATCGTAGCTGATAAAAAAATCACAGCTAAGTCTATATGGACAGAAAGATGTGATAGTTCTGACAGGTTCAAAGCAAAATTCTCCATCACCTGCATCACAAAATGGAGCACTTGGCTCCTTGCTGGTTTCTATCATGCAGAATTCTTGCATGGCTACTGCTCTTGTTTCAAAGAAGAGAGTGCGGTCTATAAAAAAAACCTCCTTTTTCCTTGTTACAAAATTCAAACCTGGTGTTAAGGAAGTAGCACAACATGTGCCTTTAACAGGGTAAGTGCTTAGGAAGTATGGATGGAACTGTCCAGACAATAGCTCATCACCTGTGTGATGAGCTATTGTCTGGAATTTGGGAATTATGGGAATCTGCCACTTTCAAAAATATATGGGGAAAACTTTTATATATAAGCTACCAAAAATTAAAAACAACCATGGAAGGTTGTGGCCAGAAGCTACATGACTACTGGAGCAGAATGCATATTTTTATCAGCCATCTGCAAAATGTTTTGAAACAGTGTGAGTTTTTTACCCTTCAATGCCATTCTGATCTATCCCAGCATCCAGCCTTTTGATTATCCAGTGAAAGCACAACTGAAGAAGTCATCTCAGCAGAACTGAATGTAAAGGACATATCATTCTGATTTGACTGGCTACTGCAACACTTTCCATATTTGACAAATACTGCAATTAGTTGTCTTTGTGGGCCAGCCCACAGTGTAAGTGCTGAAAGATCCTTTTCATATTATGCTACCCACTGCTAAATGATAAATGCAGAAGCATAAAGCCAGAAAATTTGCATCTATACAGCATGCAGCATTAGGATGAACTCAACTGAACAAAACTTTCCAGAAGTACAAGTACCAGCTGCTTTTCTAAGTGGCTTTTGTTGAAACTGTTTATGTTTCCAAAAAGTTCAATACCCACTATCCTTTGACTCTTGGGTTGTTTTCCAAGTAAACTTCCAACAAGCTAAAAAGAGAGTAGGAAAATCTTTAATTATTCAGGTATATAAAAATATTTCCAGTATTCTATAAGGCATTGCTTTGTCAATACTGGCTTATAAAAAGTAATATTGCTCTATGAAAAATGGCACTTATTTCATGGGGAAAAATTATGTCCCTACTAAAACCACCCAAAGATAAGAAATTTTGCAGATACTTAAGGAGAAGGTGTTGGAGGACCAGGAGTCTGCTGGAGCAAATTGGAATGTGGATGAGGGTACAGTTTGGAGCAGAGGAGAGGGAACAAGGGATGAGGCAGAGGCCCATGGGAGATGGAACTGAGGGAACATGGATGATGGCAGTTTTTTGCACTCTGCACTGGTGTAAATGACTACACCAGGTGCAAGGAAATGGAAAATCTGGTGCTACATACTGAAGAACAATAGTGTACGTTCATCCAGAGAGTGGTCTTTGGACACGTCCTACAGAAATCTTGGCCTTCTTCTCAAGCAAACTCAGCTGTAGAGAAGAAGGGGGATTGTTACTTCCACTGCAGTGTTACAGATACCAAATGTCAAACTAAACATTAAACTAAGGTCTCGTTTGGAACTTCAAGATCCTACAACATTTCCAGTACAAGGCTATGCTAGCTATTACTGACCACATAATGGAGCACTCAATGCAGTTACTGTACTACCAATATTAAGTCATTACTTAGTGAATTTCCCTATTACTTGAGTATGAATGAGATTATGTAAAGCAGGTTCTACTCTACTAATTTGTTGAGCTTCATGTGTATTAAAAATAAACAACCGAAACCTCAACAATACAACGTCTAATTTTGGTCCTATCAATTGTGGCTTGCATTATCTTATCTTAGATCAGCGTTTCTCAAACTTGGGTCCACAAGGGTAGCCCAGGGGGTCTGTGAGGGTAGTCCAGGGGGTCCGCCACCCCCACTGATCAACTCCTCCTCCTCCCTCCCAGTGCCTCCTACACGCCAGAGAACAGCTGGGGACGAGGCACACCTGGGGAAGGGGGCGGAAAGAAGCGGGGTAAAGGGCAGGAGTGAGGGGGGGCGGGAAGAGGTGGGGCGGGGTGGAGCCTTAGGGGAAGGCATGGAGTGGGGGAGGGGCCTGAGGCCGACTGGGGGACTTGGAGGTCTGCGAAAAAATTTAAATCAAAATGGGGGTCCTCGGGTTGCTAAACTTTGAGAACCGCTGTCTTAGATCATTTATTTCTTTGTTTCTACTCTAATTGTTTCAGTAATAGCTTTTTAACACTTAGATATAGATCTGTCATTTGTCAGCATGGCTGTTTATCAAACTGCTGAACTTCTGAAATAAAGTTATCACTTGCAGCCTCTGCCCGATACATATAATATATACAGACAGAAAATGTCCTGACATCTTTTTAAACCAAAATGAGTAAAGGAAAAGGGGGAAAATGTAGCTATCATAGATTCAATTCAGGTTGACACTGAGATTTGCAGGCTAAAAGGAACAGTAAAAATATTGCAACAAACCTGGTAAGAATAAGCCTCAGAGAAGCTTAGGAAGAACTGGAACCAAATTTACATCTGTGATGTTCTGTTTAACTCCCTTCCCTACAAATACACATACAACACTAGTACAGTTAAATTAATGGGTATGCCTTACAAAGATTTTAGATCTCATCTTTTTCAGATTATTTGGTCAAGATTTGTTTTGTTAAGTAATGACTAATAATAAAAGGGCTGTCATAGCAACAAAATTTCCAGTCAACAGTGATCTGTCATTTAAATAATGAGACAGTTATGTATCTGACTCATACTGTTAAAAGAGAAAGCTAAGATGTAGAGAAATAGAAGAAAACAAAAAAAAGTAGACGGTTGATGAGCCTTAGTCATATGTAAAGGAAATTTAGCGAAGTTTCACATTTGTAGGACAACACCAGAAGAGATGGAAACCACACGAAAATGGGGGAGGGGAGACATCAGTTTCTTAAGTCTTTCTTAGTCACGGTCCCACTAGATCCACTAACTCGGGGGTTCTCAAACTTCACTGCACCGCAACCCCCTTCTAACAACAAAAATTATGACGTGATCCCAGGAGGGGGGGATAGAAGCCTGAGCCTGCCCAAACCCTGTTGCCATGGCGGGGGGGGGGGGGGGGGGGGAGGAAAGCCCCACCGCTCCAGGCCGGGGGGCCAAAGCTGAAACCCAAGGGGAGCTGTAACCTGAGCCCCGCCATCCAGGGCTGAAGCCCCAGGCGCTGGGGCTTGGGCTTCAACCCAGGCCCCAACAAGTCTAAGTCAACCCTGGTGACCTCATTAAAATGGGGTCCAGACCCACTTTGACTTTGGGGTCCCAACCCACAGTTCGAGAACCACAGCACTAACTTAATATACACACACATAGAAAAAGATATAGCCATGCATTAACATTTTTCAGTGTGCATGGCTTATTCCTACTTCAAGAATGATAAGTGAATGGGGAAAAAAACTTGTTGAGGAACTGGGACTGGAGGGCTCAAGTTATTATTAACGGTGATGGAGAAAATACTCAGCTATGTGATAAAAGAGGGGCATCCTCAGTATAAAGAGAAATCCTGCAAGGTCTCTCTGTAGCCTCAAAGCTCCATATACCCCAGGTCCTGTTGATCATCATAGTTAACAGAATCAAATGTGGAAGGGATAGAAGTCATCGCCTGCCCCCAAGGAAAATGGTTCCCCCTCAACTCCAATGCTACTATTCTATGTTCTGACCATGGTGCCTAGATCCAGCACAGAAAATTATGTCTAAGATGATCCTTGAGGTCCCTGCTAACCCTATGATTCTATGGCCCAAAACAAAGCTACAGTACTTCATATTGAAAGTGTGCCCTCTGCATGCTTCCACTACACCATGTGACAGGATCCAGGTGAGCATTTTAGTGTAGACTACTGAAAGGATGCCAAGTGTTATCAGAAGACAGCTGCCCTTTAAGAAAGCCTGTCTGATCTTGACCTATGCTTGATATTATCTTTGGGAGTGAATATTCTAAGATAATCAAAAGAGATTCCTACGTTAATTCACAGAGCATAATCTGAAAATGAATGCCTCGAATCAGAAGTAAACTAATGAAAGAACAAAATAAAGCTAATTCATCCTCTCCCTGTAGAAAAAGGTTCTGCTAATCTCTTAAATGTCACTGAAATTGCTTATTGCAGTTGAGAAGATAAAACATCAACTCCTATATAAGCAAGTACCACCATTTTTTAAAATTCCTTAGGCTAGGTCTACACTACCCGCCTGAATCGGCGGGTAGAAATCGACCTCTCGGGGATCGATTTATCACGTCCCATCGGGACACGACAATCGATCCCCGAATCGACGCTCTTACTCCACCAGCGGAGGTGGGAGTAAGCGCCGTCGAATGAAAGCCGCAGAAGTCGATTTTGCCGCCGTCCTCACAGCGGGGTAAGTCGGCTGCGATACGTTGAATTCAGCTACGCTATTCACGTAGCTGAATTTGCGTATCTTAAATCGACTCCCCCCTGTAGTGTAGATGTACCCTTAGAGACCTATTTGATTCACCACATGCCACATGTAGGATTTCTACTCACAACTTTTGGGGTGTTTTTCACCCAAAGGAGAATGCTATAAGTAAGTAGCAGAGATAGAGGATATTCTATTTTATATCTTTAAAATTACCATCAATGAGAGAAAAAAGTGTTATGAATAGTTTTCCATAAAGGTATATAGGTTTAATTCTATATAGCGAGAAAGTGGGTGGGGGAGGCAGTAGCTGACAGAAACCTTCTGCATACTTAATATATGGCACATTGAATGTGGGAGAATAAAAAAAAGAGGCTGCTATGGAGCAAATGATCATATTTCACCTGAGTCTGCAAAAAAAAGTTTTCCCATATTTATTTTTGACAAAGCTACAGTAGCGATGACAAGACACAGCAGATCAGTAAGAAGGTTTACTGAGATAAAAGAATTTCAGGGATGGCCTATTTGACATCTCTTTTGCGACTGATACCACACTTCTTTTCTAGCTTGTCAGTCGGAAGAAATAAATCAAAAGCGGACCCGAAACAATAACATTCTTCAGTTTTGCACTGAACATCAGTTGTAGGCCTCCAAATTACATTTTGTAAAGAAAGATTTTTACAAAACCAAATGTGAACCAGTGCTCTTTTCTTTTGGGAATTTCCTTCAAAACGTTCCCTCAATGTGGTGCACAGGTGTATGTGAATTAGAAAATGAAAGTGATGAGCAACAGAAGTTAAAGTGACCAGTTGGTTTTAATTATCCAGACTGAGTGAGAAGGGAACAGCATAACTGAGAACAGTAATGATTTCACACTACCAACAACTGTTCATCTCCAAAGTGCTCTAATTAATCCTCAACATCCATATACGGTAGGTGAATAAGTATTATTATCATCCCTATCTTACAGCTGGGGAAATGCAGGGAGAGAGTTCCAGATAAAAGAATGTTCAAATCTGAGTGCCTAACATTAGGCTACTAAATCCATACTTAGGGCCCTTAATATAAGTCGTCTCTTTTTCACAGTTTCTGTCCAAATCCTACTAAAGACAACAGGAGACAGATATTCAGCACCTTTGAAAATCTTCAGGGAGGGGAGGTGGCATCGGAGTCATTTTACACTGGCTCTACACGGGGTATAGGGTGGTTCTCTTGTGGCTGGCTATGCTAGCTTAAAGCCTACTTAGTATTATTGGTAGGGTGCAGCCCAGGATCTGAGCTACAGTTTACAACTCAATCATTGACATTCACATTATGCTGAAATTTACCACACAAATTATTAGATACTTCTACTGGCTCAGTCATTTCCAAGAAAAGATTAGCATAAAATGAATAAAACATACTTCTCTGTTTTTCAGGTCCCCTTTTGCCAGTCTCTAAGCAAAAAGAGCCTTTAGTGCGTGCGCAAAAATAAATTGCAAAATTAAATAGCCAATCTTTACAATAGATGACCACTTTTGGGGGAGGAGGGAGTTTTAGCAGAGATATTTTTATTTGAAAACTAGCTGAACATGTGCATTAACTCCATTTCATAAAATTGCATAAAGGTGTGGTTATCTAGAATAATGCACACATACAGTACATACATTGTTTACGCCAATTATGAATTTGGCAGGCACAACTCCATTTACTTTGTCCCTTTACGGATCCCAGATGTGAAATAGTCTCTGGCCTAGATTTTCAAAAGTGACAAGTGATTTGGGGTCCCCGGTTTGGGTGCCAAACTCGAGGTGTCTTAAATGGGGCCTGATGTCAGAAAGTGCAGAGTCCCTACCTCCAGAAAAATCAATCTCCTTTAAGGGGATCTCAAATCACTTGTCTGTGTATATGTAGAAATCTAAGAATCTACTCTGTGACAGCAACACCAAAGCTTCTCCTCTGAAATAGCTGGTGCTACCTTTGTCAGAGACAGAAAACTCGAGCTCGTGATTCAGTCTGGAAATTCCTATGTGCCTGAATATTGTACCCAGAGAAAGGGAGCGTGATTGAGCACTGTCAGCCACTTCTACTGTACTAATCAAATCTAACAAAACCCTTCAGACAGAACGTATTGCACACTGCTAAAATGAGGAATAAGACTGTGGAAAAAAAGTTAAAATACAACGCACAAGTTCTAGATAGAATGGGATGGAAATATAATGAGAAAACTGCTGTGTCCCTTACACACAAAGGGCTATAATGCCCTAAGGCATGTGTAAGTTATGTTGATATTGTTGTACTGAAGAATCATCAGCATAATGATATTTGGTAGTACTGTGATGTATTTCTCTACTGGCAGTTGGTAAAATTTGTCTTCCCTGTTGAAAATCAAGAAAAATGATTGTGCAAAAACAGATCTACAGAGATAGGTAATTTGTTTGTTGATGAAACAAAATCTCGTTTGCGTTAAATAGATTTTTACAGTTACAAGTGCAGTGATGTCTTAGCCACTCCAAAGAAAGAACAGTGGCAATTAAAAGTACGTCGCATTTCACATACATGCTGACAGAACAACCACTGGGTAACAGTGCGGTGTCCAACGCCCCAGAGCTTCTGGAGTCATCTGAATGCGTCAGAGCCTCAACTTTCAGTTAAATTAAAAGTTTCTCACCCTCACGGTTGTGAAGGAAAACTTGAAAACATGACCCATGTATGAGAGATCCAGCAATGTGTGTCTGAGGCTGCAGACAGCCTCAGACAGTATCTCTGAAGTGTAATATCCACGTATATCAAAGGGCTGATAATGCCAAGACCCACTACTCGGGGGAGGGGGGGAAGAGGGGGTCTACTAATCAAATGCCAGCGGGGGATTCTGTGTGTGGTCAGAGCAGAAGAGTCCACTGGGCTCAATCCACTCACCCAAGGTGATACACCCCCAATGCTGAGATAAGAACTGGAGAAGGCCTTACTCCCACCCCTGCCTGGTGGAGACACCTGCTGCCATCACCTCTCATAAAGAGATAGGATCCCTGCTGAAGAGGGGGGATTTATGCTACTGCCCCTCCATCCCTGGGGACTCCAAGTGGGCAGCAGGGCCATGGGTTGGGGGAGGGAATGTACAGTTTCTTTGCTATGCAGCTTGAGGACTAGTACTACATTCTTTTTTAAATGGTAAGTTCCTTTTTCAGGATTTGAAGAAAACATTACTCTTTACCATTGCCACGTAACAGCAGTGGCATTGGCAGATCTGGGCACTAGGATAGCTGGATTCTTATCCAATTAATAGCACACACTTGCTGAATAACCTTAAGCAAATTACTTGGATTTATAGCTTGTTTTCCATGTTTAAAAGTGCTTACCATAGACAGTGGGTATAAGAGACCGGGGCAGGCTAAGCCTCCCCAAACAGCTGGCCCGTCACATTTGGAGCATGACTCTGCCGAAAGGATGGGTGCCCCAACCATGGCCCTGCCTGTGCTCTGCCCCAAGACCCTGCTTCCGTTCATCCTCTTCCCCCAAGGCTTCGCCTCGTCCTGTCCCCGCTCTGCCCGCACAAGAGCTTCACGGGGGGGGGGGGGGGGGGGTGTGAAGAGGAACATGCAAGCGGCTGGCTGGCCAGTGGGTGGGTGGACCAGGAAAGGGCACGAAGAGAGGCAGGTGGAGGGGGGCCAACTGGGGCCATGGGTGGAGCATTGGCAGGGGTGTTCAGGGAGAAGAGACTGATCAGGGGCAGGCCTCGGGGCAGGGCCACAGTCCGGGTGCACGCAGCCTCCCCAAATGGAGGAGTCACGTGCTACCCATGGTGCTTGCCCACCTCTAGGCCTGGCATAAGCAATGAAACAAAACAGAAGTAATGAAACCGAGGTTAACAATGGACAAAGCATCAATGTACATGTTGCTAAAGAAATAGTAGGAAGAAGAGTAACGTGTGATAAGCTTGCACCTGCAGCTTTGCTTACTAGTACGCTTTGTAGTTCTTGGCTAGTTTATGATTTATACAGGGATCGGTTCACAAAGTTAGTAATGTAATGTAGAATATGTACATAATCTGATTTATAATTATGTACTTTGGAGCTGTGGTGTATCCTACCCCACCGCCTCCACTTGAGCCTGATCATAGTCAGGTGTAGTTTTATGAAATGCCTATAAAGAAATCTCAGTAATGAGTCTGGATTTGAACCGAGTTTTTGGATTCCGGAGTACTGGATAAAGTATTCTCCCAGAATTTGGTGATGTGTTACTCATAAGCCCAGAGGAAAAGATCCTGGAAGGAATCCTAACATCAACTTGTAAAATGCTTTGAAATCATTGGATAAAGGCACTACATAAGTGCACACCTCATTATCAATGTATTTCTTGTTACATTAGAAGTGCTTCCCAAATATAAAGCGAGTCAAGGATAGAGATGCAATTTAACTTTGAGTTTATTTGATTCATTGCTGTACTGTAATATTTGTAATGGTTTTTTAATTTTTTTAATTTCTCTGTTACTTTTTATGATTTGTTTAATGAAGTAATTTGTAAGATAATTTTGAAAACTATTGGATTTTATGGCTAATACCGCTCTCCCCACAAAAGATACTAAACTAACTAGTGGATTTTGAAATAGATTCAGGGCCTGCAGCCTACGCACAGCAATGAACATTCAACATTTGTGGTGAAGGTTACCATGTACGTTGTGAACTCTGGTAGCTCCACAATACCGTTTGGAGGGTGCTTAAAAGACAAAAAGCAACAATCAGTTCCAATAACGTATATATAAATGATGGAGAGATTGGGAAACTGCCAGTATAGGGGCTAGCAGAATTGTTGGATAAAACAACTGTTGGCAATTTTATAGCTGCACTAACAAATCAAAGTCAGAAGACTGCAGCTCTCATGGAGTATTCATAGAATTTGAAGGATAAAAAATGAACAGATTATGAAAGAAGTGCACCCCACTATTAAAAATGTTTGTCCTACTCCTCAGACTGCTTTTAATTTATAAGCATTTATACATTTTACTTAATATTTTAGGCCCTGATTCAGCAGGGGTACTTAACCCATTGCCAAGTTTAATAGAAGTACTCACATTCTTAAAATTCCTCGTTGAAATGGGGCCCTCTAAAGAAATATTATACCAAGTTCCTGGCTGAAATGGGAGCTTACAGGGGGATTATACCAAAAACACTCATATTTATTATTATAGCGAAAGCAGCAGTCACAGCTATAGTTTTAAGACTGTCTACGGATTTCCATTTCCCTATTTCAGGCTCTCAAAACATTTTGAAATTTCCACCAATTAGACTCTGCCCAAAGGTGAATTTTTCTGGGTAGTTTGAAGAAAAATGGTTCAGACATTTTTTGCATGATCAGACAGTAAAAAAAAAAAAAGTATATATTTTAAAAAATCTTGCATCCTATCATTGAACAGTTCTAGAACTGAAACAGCTGGAAGCTGAAAGCTGAACTTTACCTAGAAAATAACCTTCAGTGAGGAGAAGTTATTTTGAGTTTTCCAGCGAACATTATTTTTTATTTGGCTGAGTTATAATCTTTTGAAAACCACATGTGGTGCATGCACAATATAATGTTAACACCACCACTGGGTATTTTTAACAAAGATCAGATGACGTTCTGAAGGAAGGCAAGCTGTAATGGGCAAGCATACATGATCTGTTAGCTACGGTCCATACTCAAAAACGCACCAGAGGCTTATAGTGAATGAAGCTGAGGTTTACTAATGCCTAGCCTCATTCTCTGTGTATCTTTTAAGTGTGTATTGAGCCATGCACAAAAAATTGTCTATTGTCCAACATACTAACTATGACACATAATTGTGTCAACCAGCACCTTGGAAAACACCACATACCCTTGCTTCATCCAACTTGTATTCTGATGCATAACTTTAAATGACCACCTCATGAGCTTGTCTCAGCAGATTGGCACAAGACGGTTACACAGTCTGTTCATTTGAAAGTTGTTCTGCCTTACTATTGCTGAGGTCACTTAAGATTTTCCACAATAGTGTGAGTTTGATGGTGTTGGGGTTGCATATTGCTTTCCAATATCTGTTGAATAGGAAAGTGAATGCAGAAGGGAGTGTTGGATTGTGTTAGCAACAGTACTGTAGTAGAGTTGGCAGAAAAAAACCCAAATGAACAGTTTTCCATTAAAAAAAATGCCGATAAGTCAGAATCGAAAAAAAATAATTTTGATTAATTTGGTTTAGACCTGTATGAAAACATTATTTTGCTCTATTATATTTAAATATAGTATTTAATACCATATCTCTATTTATAGAACATCAAAACATAATGAATGGAAATGTTGATATTCCATATCAAAATATTTTGGAATTTTAATTTTGTGGGAAATTCTGATATTTGGCTTTCATTATGAATAAGAACATTCTCTTCCCACCCTGAAATGTCATAATTTCCTACAGAAATGAAATTGTGGTTTCAAACCAGCTGTAATTGTAGATGATATGAAGGAGGCAAGGAATACTGAAGACTTTTCCCTTAACTTTTTATTTTCATGCTTTCAAGGTTTTGGGTGAATGCGTTGTGTCCTGATGCAACTTTAACTGTCACTAAACATAGTTTTTGCTTATGTTAATTTCTTATTTTTATACCAGGGTGGTGTAGCTCAGTGAGTAGCTCCCCAGGGCCTAAGAGAGGAGGAGAGTGGCATTTATTTGGCCAGGAATCAGAGCAAGAAACTGCAGTGCAACAATTTCTCATGGCTGCCTCAACCCT
The DNA here is from genome assembly GCF_011386835.1 of Chrysemys picta bellii. Lineage (NCBI taxonomy): Eukaryota > Metazoa > Chordata > Testudines > Emydidae > Chrysemys > Chrysemys picta. Next base: position 196,335,993 of record NC_088793.1, read on the forward strand.
CCTAAAGAGTGAGAGAGGCTGTGATGTGCCTCAGGAGGGCCTTTGTGCCTGTGCAAATATATCACTGTTGAAAAAGTAACTGGAAGTAGGTATGCCCAGAGCAAACTTTATTTAGCAGTGATGACGTAACCTGTCAGCTGGAGGGACCCTCCATGAAGGAATCTTCATCATTGCTCACTCCCCAAAACATGCCACAGCCTCATGTGCACTCCTGGAAATTGGATTCAGTGGCTGCAGCAGCAACATACATGCCTGTACTTCATCAGCAGGTCTGCCTAATGTGCTCCCTGGGCTCCCCAGCTCTGCCACTGTGAAACATACCTTTTCCTCATCACGCCTGCCAATGTCTCACACTAGCACTGAAAATGTTTGCCAACTGTACCCAATTCATAAAAGATTTTCTTTCAGTCTCTGCCGGGGTTTTTTATGTAGATTAACTATAACATTTATCTTTTTCAGAGTAGCAGCCATGTTAGTCTGTATCCGCAAAAAGAACAGGAGTACTTGTGGCACCTTAGAGACTAACAAATTTATTAGAGCATAAGCTTTCGTGGACTACAGCCCACTTATGCATCCGAAGAAGTGGGCTGTAGTCCACGAAAGCTTATGCCGTAATAAATTTGTTAGTCTCTAAGGTGCCACAAGTACTCCTGTTCTATTTATCTTTTTGAAAGTCCTAAACGATACCCATACACAACACAAAATTCCTGGTGGATCACCAGCACATCTTGTGAGCCTAATGAGGTTTGTCAAACTGCTGGAGGAGGCAAGGGGCAGGGTGAAAGAGGTTACAATCAGGGTTTGGGGTAAGAGAGGGAAGGGGAATGGATAGGTTCTCCCATGAGACTCAACCCTCTGACAGCCAGGACAGCTGGGAATGACAGCATTTGCTAAAGGATGACCAACGTATTGCCAGTATTTAGCATGCTGAACTTGTTTTGTACTCTACCATTGTTAGTTAAAACCTCCAACCATGGTCTAGCCACCATAGGAAAAAAAGAATCACCCTTATGTTAGTCTGAATTACACTTGCCTCTTCAGAAGCCATATAGTGCTGTAGTATCTTGAATCCTGTCTTTGTGTCAGCCTAACTAATGTGCAGAAAAAACTGTTTATGTGTCCTAACTTGTAGCATCACAAACATTGTGTTAAAGTATCTCTCATGTCTCAAGTATTTTCAATTCATCCACAGTTGACATTCAAAACTGTAACTATTTAAACTTTAAAAAGTAGTTATACAAAACACATTTCAAATTGTAATTAATATTCCTCCAAACTGTATATTAATTTCGTACCTAATATTGGTTTATTATATTTTCTAAGGGGGACCAAAGAAAAGGTAGCCCAAAATTTTTGGTCACATGATGGTTTTTGAACTGGTTACAATGAACCTCATATTTTCCCCCTTCAAAATGTCCTAGGAAATTCAAGCAGATCACAAACTAAAACAACATTTAGAAGTTATCCTTTAATTTAAAAAAACAAACAGATTTTATAAAACTTCACCACTACTCTTAAAACATTTACTATGGTGTCGCTTCCACTCCATATTGTATAAATATATCATTCTTGCATCTGAAACTAGAAATATGAAATATAACTCTGAGGGCCATGAATGGTGTTTTGGAATCTTGATGGCTCCCATTAAACAGGATAAATGACTGTAGGCTTGGGGTCTCACAGGACATGTGACCATGTCACCTGGAATCCATCTTAAACTTGGTGCTTTTCCTTTTGAAGGAGGGGTGGGGACCCAGAGAGACAAAAGATTCCCGCCTTGTGCAAAGCTATACAAGGGGGTGGAATAGAACAAAGGAGGCTGCAGTCATGAGAAATCCCCTAGCTACCACTGAGCTGGAACAAGGACTGTACTAGGGGAAAGGATTGGGCCCAGACTAGAAAGGAGTCTGGTACGTGAAAAAAGCTCATTGGAACATCTCTGAGGATGAGATTTCATCTGTATTCAGTGTCCTACTGTATTAGACAGATTGCGTGTTTTTGTTTTATTTTGCTTGGTAATTTACTTTGTTCTGTTTGTTATTACTTGGAACCACTTAAATCCTACTTTTTATATTTAATAAAATCACTTTTGCTTATAAATTAACACAGAGTAAGTAATTAATTCCTGGGGAAGCAAACAGCTGTCTCTCTATCAGTATTATAGAAGGTGGACAATTTATGAGTTTACTCTGTAGAAGCTTTATACAGAGTAAACTCATAAATTGTCCACCTTCTATAATAAGCTTTATGCAGAGTAAAATGGATTTATTTGGGTTTTGGATCCCATTGGCAGCTGGGTGTCTGGGTGCTAGAGACAGGAGCACTTCTTAAGCTGTTTTCAGTTAAGTCTGCAGCTTTTGGGGGATGTAGTTCAGACCTGGGTCTGTGTTTGCAGCAGGCTAGCGTGTCTGGCTCAACAAGACAGGGTACTGAAGTCCCAAGCTGGCAGGGAAAATGGACTCAGAGGTAGTCTCAGCACATCATGTGGCAGTCCCAAGGGGGTTTATGTGATCCAACCCGTCACACTCTCTACTAGTCTAGTACTAGTCTAGTACTAGTGGGAGGAGACAGGATGTTGGGGTAACGTGTTTTGAATCTCACCAGATTTGGAATTTTTTCCATTTCTGAATATATGTGTGATGAGTCATTATTTTTCTGCTATATTAAAGCACCTCTTTCATATCCTCTGAACAGGACATCTTTATGCTTTCGAACCATCGAGGAGCCATGTCTTGAGTTGGAAAACCTGTAAGTTGGGATGGTGGCTCTGTCCATTGTGCTGAGAGAGGGAGTGAGAAAGGGGCTGAAGAGTAATTGGCAGGTATATCACTAACTGAATAAGGTATGTGAACCATATTTGTCTTGAATATATGGGAACTATGAGAATAACCCTTGCGCTTTCTTCTATTATCTGTAGCAGTACTTTCGATATGAGAGGAATTGGAGGAAAAGCATAAAGAGGTAGCCGTCTCCTAGCGAATGATGCTCCAGTCCAGCTCTGGAGCAGTACTGGGAGCATTTCTTGGTTTTGGCCATGGCAAATAAGTCTATTTTGGGACTCCTCAATGCCGAAATATGTTGTGGAGAACAACAGAGTCCATTTCCCATTCGTGTTCCTTTGAAAATGTCCTGCTGAGGGTGTCCACTGTATCAAAAGCTGTACTAAAGTCAAGATATATCACATCTAATGTTTCTCCTCATCCACAAGGCCTGATACCCTGTCAAAGAAGGATGTTAGATTCGTTTGACATGATTTATTCCTGACAAATCCATGTTGACTGTTATTTATCACCTTATTATCTTCTAGGTGATTACAAATTGATTGCTTGAATATTTGCTCCATTATCTTTCTGAGTACCAAAGTTAAACTGACTGGTCTATAATTTCCTAGGTTGTCCTTTTTAAAGATATTTGCCCCTTTTCAGTCCTCTGGGATCTCTCCCATCCTCCATGAATTCTCATAGATAATTGCTAATGACTCAGAGATCTCTTCAGCCAGTTCCTTAAGTATTTTAGGATGTATTTTGTTAGGCTCTGCCAACTTGAAGACCTCTAACTTGTCTAGGGCTATGTCTACACAAGAGATCTTACAGCGGCACAGCTGTACCAATGTAACTGTGCCACTGTAAGATCTCTCGTGTAGCCGCTCTATGCCAACGTGAGAGATCACTCCCACCGACATAATTAAATCACCCCCAATGAGCGGCAGTAGCTACGATGGTGAGAGAAGCTCTCCTGCCAACGTAGCACCGTGCACACTACCATTTATGTTAGCAAAACTTATGTCGCTCAGCGGTGTGTTTTTCACACCCCTGAGTGACATAAGTGGTAGTGTAGATATGGCCTAAGTAATACTTTACTTGTTCTTTCCCTATTTTAGCCTCAGATCCTAATTCATTTACACTAATGTTCACTATGCTAGTCATCTGATCACTGCTAAGCTTTTTGGTAATAACTGAAACAAAAAAGGCATTCAGCACTTCAACCATTGCTGTGTTTTCTATGATTGTTTTCCCTTCCTCATTGAAGATGTGGTTACCCTGTCCTTGGCTTTCCTCTTGTTTCTAATGTATTTGTAAAATGTTTTTTTGTTACCCTTTATATCCCTAGCTAGTTTAGTTTAATTTTGTGCCTTGGCCTTTCTAATTTTGTCCCTACATTCTTGTGTTGTTTGTATATATATATACACATCCTTACATCCTTCATAATTTGATCTAGATTCCCTTTTTTGTATGAGTCTTTTTTATGTTTCATGTCATTGAAGATCTGGTTAAGCCAGAGAGGTCTCTTATCATGCTTTATATAGGAGCTTTGAATGGAAAACACAGAGATTTCTAACTATGCTAGTTCTATGGTGGCATAACAATAAAGTGTGATTAATAAGGCAGCTTAACTTCTACATCTTTCAGTGGTCCTTAAAATTATACGGGAATTGCTTTTCCCTGCTTATGAGATCAGAATTGGAGATTTTAATCAATCTTTTAAAATTCAGTATTCTCACTAGCTACTTTATCTATTAATGTTGCCTACTTTAAACAGATATCAGTGGAGGGGGACAGATTTATCCATCATCAAATGCCTTGTTATAATTGGCACACTGTGGCCCTTCCCTCTGATGCCCAGAAACCTCTGAGTCTCTTCAGTAAGTGGCACGTCCGTGTTATTTATTTATATTCCCACTACCACCCCAATACAGTCTTGTGCATCCAAGTATTTATAGTTGTTCCTTGCCCTTTCCCACAGGACCAGAGAGGAACCAAGATCTCCACCCTTTGGAATCTCAGGACATATTGGGCTTGGCTGATCCGGTCCTCTTCTCTTCCCTTCCCTTCCTTCCTGTGACTTCTTTTATACCCCTCAGCTGATGGCTAATTGGTTCATCAGCTGCCAGACTGATCAGCTAATTATTCCCCCAATCAGCCTTCTCCTGGGGAACTAATTGGTGCTTAAGTAATCAGAGGACTGGCTCACTCCTTAGCCTCCAGCATACTGCCACGCTTGTACACCAGTCTCTATCAGTGGGTTTATCTTTCTTCTGTGCAGGTACAAAGCTGTCATTTATCGGAGGGATCAAAGGCTTCCACTAACAAGGTGGGAAAATGCAATTATATTTGCTTAATTTGACTGTTTTATCATTTAAAAATACTTTTTTTAGCTGCCTCTGTGGGATGAGGGTTTCTCCTTATAGTGAAGCTGCTACCCTTTATTTTTGCCTAAAGTATTCTGTCTTCCCCCACTGTGGAGCAGGCTTTCAATCAAATCAGAGGATAAAATGGCCTACTGCAAGCTTTACAAGTGCGTCACTTGTAAAATCAACTAATCTGATCATCTCCCTGGTGACACCTGCATGTCCTGTCTGCAGATATTACCCCCACAGGCCACAGGCCCCTGTCATGATAGGAGCTTGGGATACAACATCTGCCCCTGCCCCCAGTGGCTCTGCAGAGGAATAGACAGGCAGTCTGTAGGAGCCTCTGCTCCAGATGAAGTAAGCTATTGTTATGCATGGAAAGCTGCATACATTCAACAAGAGACATAGCTCAAGACATGCCCCAGTGAAAAGTCCCAGTGCCTCATTGCCCCTCAGCCTTCAGGCACATGGGCTCTTCTTGAGGAAACACATGCCATATTCAGCAACATAATAGCAATTCTCCACTAAATATGAAACTGATGTTTATGGCCACCTGTCAGAGTCAGGAATTCTGTCCAGTAACAGACTCTAGAGTAATCTGCTCTCTTAAAAGGCCATTCCAGATCTAAGTTCCATGGTCATCACACCAAGCCAAATAAGATAACCCTGTCTTCAGGATAATATTCAGAGGAGAATCCCATAATCATTGGTAGGAAGCATGACACTAAGACCTGGTCTACACTGCGTGTGTGTGTGTGTGTGTGTGTGTGTAAGTCGGTCTAGGTTATGCAACTTCAGCTACGAAAATAGCGTAGCTGGAGTAGACGTACTTAGAGCTACTTACCGCGGTGTCTTTACTATGGTAGATCGACTGCCGATGCTCCCCCGTCGACTCCGCCTATGCTTCTCGCTCCAGTGGAGTACCGGAGTCGACAGGAGAGCGCTCGGCGGTCGATTTATCGCATCTTCACTAGACGCGATAAATCGACCCCTGCTGGATTGACCACTCCGGAGGTAAGTGTAGACATGCTCTAACTCCTCTGTTTTTTCTTTCTCCCCCCATCCTTCACTTTTTTTAGGCATCTGTTCTGAATAAAAGTTGGAAAACATACCAGGCTAAGAAGTCAAAATCCAAATGAGAAGCAGTCACATAGACAACAATTTTATTCCTTCTCTTTTACTTCAAACTCCTCTTCATCAAAGGAGAAAGGGAAAGTATACTGCAGAGAAAGTGGAGGAATCATAAGAGAACAGATTTTTCTACCACGGTTTTAAGAAACTATGCTCAACTGTTGACAGAGGACAAGGCAGACAATAAGAGTTTTATAAATACAAAAAGAAAAGAGCTTGTCATCACCCGACACACAGTAGAACCTCAAAGATATGAACACCAGAGTTACGGACTGACCGGTTAGCCGGACACCAGGTGAAACTGGAAGTAACCAATCAGCCAGCAGCAGAGAAACAAACAAACAAACAAAAAAGCAAATACTGTACTGTGCCTGTATCACATTTTAAAGGTACGCACATCTGGGCTGCCTGTCGCCACCCCCTATCCCCACGTGCGGGGCAGCTAAAAAGACGCTGGGACTGCCAGCCCAAGGCGGCAGCAGAGCAGAAGCAGCGCTATGGGCTGTGCCGCTTTCACCCTCCCCCCTCTGCCAGGAGGTGGACACTGTTTTATCTCTCTCTCACACACACACACACACACACCCCTGCTGGGAGAAGAATAAGGTTGCAAACTCAGGGCAGCACTGAGTAGAGAGCTCAGCTGCTATTGAAACCTGGCCTGGAGTGTCAGCTGCTGGATCTGGAGCCCGAACGGTGCTTTATTCAGAGTTATGAACATTTCAGAGTGACGGACAACCTCCGTTCACAAGGTGTCCGTCACTCTGAGGTTCCACTGTACATTAATTAAAATGTAACAGGTCAGAGTGGGAGGCTGCTATGAGATGTCTAGGCACGCCCACAGGCTGTATATAAAATGTTTCTATACAAAAGCCAAGCTGACAAAAATATCATTTACAAAACAGTGCTCTCATCAACCCGAATAGAAATAACAGAGAGGACAAAACGCACTGATCTACTGAAGCCAGGAGCAGGGCAGCCAGTAATGGGGCTTCTGAAGGAAACACTTGACTGTTGTGTGAGACAGCAGTATGATCACGGCATGGTGGAACCAGCAGCTTCAACCTGCATCATCTGTATTTACAACCATAGAGTTCCACTTACTGCTCCTGAAAGGCATATACTTTAAAGCAGACCATATAAGCCATTGGTAGAATCAAGGCTGAGAGGGGAGTATAAATGATGAGATAATTTGAGCATTCAAAGAGAAGTGGATATATTAACCTCAAGGCACAGTAGCAAGATCAAAAAATGAAACTAGTCAATGTGACCTGAAAGCAGCTACAAATGCATTCCTACCAGTTCCGCTCATAGCCACGACCCTATTCAAAATCTGAAGATTGCTGACATTACTCCTGATGGTGCACCCAAATGGGCTGAAGTTTTCATGGCTTGTCTTGCAGTGAGAGTGACATTTGTAAGTTACACTTTCACGATACACTTACACGATAAAGCGATTGCACTACAGTACTTGTATGAGGTGAATTAAAAAATACTATTTTTTTCTTCATCATTTTTACAGAGCAAATATTTGTAATCAGAAATAATAATATAAAGTGAGCACAATACACTTTGTATTCTGTGTTGTAATAGAAATCAATATATTTGAAAATGTAGAAAAACATGTAGAAAATGTAGAAAAATATCCAAAATATTTAATAAATTTCAATTGATATTCTATTGTTTTAGCTAATCGCGTGAGTTAGCTGCGATTAATCAACAGCCCTAGTAAATTTATCTTTCTGCAGAACAAGAGTATCTAATTCATTCACTTTTCTTCCACCCATACCTAGCTCTAGCCCAAACCTCATGAATTCCAGTTTTAGAATATAAACAGTCTTCCCTAAAATTATGCACCCACAGCCTCAGTTTATATAATACTATTACAATTTGTATTAAAAGTCTATTAAAATATTAAGTTGATCTGCTTTACTTTGCATGATCCAGATGTCACTACCAATTTAATGGCTTCCATTCAGACATTAATTGTTTCAAATGACCAACAGTGAACCACAGTAAGACTGCCTTTGTCTCATCATAAAATATTCTCATTGCAAACTTGAAACAAAAACTAATTAAACAACAAATATGCTGAGCTTTTATTGCTGTACTTATAGAACTACAATTTTTTTGTGTGGACTTTCTCCATGGAAACCTTTCCATTACCTCTATGGATTTTAAACCTTGGATCCTGTGAATGGCTAAAAATAAATCAATATATGATTGGGATGTTCACTCAATCAAGGATATTGACAATCCATGACTGGGAAAATGAGCCAGAGTCACATTAAAATTCCTTAGTCCTAGAAAATAGAGAAAACTCCTACTATGATTCAAATGATAAAAGTTTTTGACCTAGCTTCTTCCAGGGAGATTAATTCCATAGAAAGTCCTACAAAGGCTTTACATCTCCTCAGCAGGAATGTTATCTAATATGCACTTGGTTTTCTCAATAGGAATGGTCTACTACACAGTATATTTACATATACCATTAATTTTATTATAAAAACTGTTAGCAGCATTTTAAAGCAATTATTTTAACTAAATATCCAAACACTATGGACTGGATATTTCTTAGTTATGGCCATTCATAAAAAGAAATTCAACTACAGTCCAGACTTCCAAGGGAATAGTAAATCAACTAATATGAAGAACAATTTTCAGTAAGGAATATGTTTTTGTTAGATTTCTAAATCTCAGCAGTGTAAAGAGTTGAGGAAATAACTTAGTAGACCCCAGTTTTTGTCAGAAACCTGTCAGTCAGTGAGATTTTTTCCAGGACTCTGTCTTCTTGATTTCAATTTCATAGTATACAAATCTGAAACTATGAATATGAGCGTCAATTATCTGTTTTCTGAAGAACAAGGAATCTATGAGATCATATAGACATTTAGATAGGCCATCTTCTCCGCTATCACATCCAAAGTAGCCATATCAAGAACTACAGCTATCCAATAGACAGTTTACAAGGCCATGGGATATACATTTTTCTGCCCTGTTCAAATAATTACAGATTTCAAGACTCAAGAGAACTCATAGACTTTAAGGTGAGAAGGGACCATTATGATCATCTAGTCTGACCTCCTGCACAACGCAGGCCACAGAATCTCACCCACCCACTCCTGTAACAAACCCCTTACCTATGTCTGAGTTATTGAAGTCCTCAAATCATGGTTTAAAGTCCTCAAGGGGCAGAGAATCCTCCAGCTAGTGACCCATGCCCCACGCTGCAGAGGAAGGCGAAAAACCTCCAGGGCCTCTGCCAATCTGCCCTAGAGGAAAATTCCTTCCCAACCCCAAATATGGCGATCAGTTAAACCTTGAGCATGTGGGCAAGACTCACCAGCCAGCACCCAGGAAAGAATTCTCTGTAGTAACTCAGATCCCACCCCATCTAACATCCCATCACAGACCATTGGGCATATTTACTTGCTCATAATCAAAGATCAATTAATTGCCAAAATTAGGCGATCCCATCATACCATCCCCTCCATAAACTTATCAAGCTTAGTCTTGAAGCCAGATATGTCTTTTGCCCCCACTACTCCCCTTGGAAGGCTGTTCCAGAACTTCACTCCTCTAATGGTTAGAAACCTTCGTCTAATTTCAAGTCTAACTTCCTAATGTCCAGTTTATATCCATTTGTTTTTGTGTCCACATTGGTACTAAGCTTAAATAATTCCTCTCCCTCCCTGATATCTATCTCTCTGATATATTTATAAAGAGGAATCATACCTCCCCTCAGCCTTCTTTTGGTTAAGCTAAACAAGCCAAGCTCTTTGAGTCTCCTTTCATAAGACAGGTTTTCCATTCCTCAGATCATCCTAGTAGTCCTTCTCTGTACCTGTTCCAGTTTGAATACATCCTTCTTAAACATGGGAGACCAGAACTGCACACAATATTCCAGATGAGGTCTCACCAGTGCCTTGTATAACGGTACTAACACCTCCTTATCTTTACAGGAAATACCTCGCCTGATGCATCCCAAGACCGCATTCGCTTTTTTAACGGCCATATCACATTGGCGGCTCATAGTCATCCTGTGATCAACCAATACTCCGAGGTCCTTCTCCTCCTCTGTTACTTCCAACTGATGTGTCCCCAGTTTATAACCAAAATTCTTGTTATTAATCCCTAAATGCATGACCTTGCACTTTTCACTGTTAAATTTCACCTTATTACTATTACTCCAGTTTACAAGGTCATCCAGATCTTCCTGTATGATATCCTGGTCCTTCTCTGTATTAGCAATACCTCCCAGCCTTGTGTAATCCGCAAACTTTATTAGCACATTCCCACTTTTTGTGCCAAGGTCAGTAATAAAAAGATTAAATAAGATTGGTCCCAAAACCAATCCCCGAGGAACTCCACTAGTAACCTCCTTCCAGCCTGACAGTTCACCTTTCAGTATGACCCGTTGTAGTCTCCCCTTTAACCAGTTCCTTATCCACTATTCAATTTTCATATTGATCCCCATCTTTTCCAATTTAGCTAATAATTCCCCATGTGGAACTGTATCAAATGCCTTACTGAAATTGAGGTAAATTAGATCCACTGCATTTCCTTTGTCTAAAAAATCTGTTACCTTCTCAAAGAAGGAGATCAGGTTGATTTGGCACAATCTACCTTTTGTAAAACCATGTTGTATTTTGTCCCAATTACCATTGACCTCAATGTCCTTAACTACTTTCTCCTTCAAATTTTTTCCCAAGACCTTGCATACTACAAGAACTGAAAAACTGCATATCAATCCGGCACCAGAAAAAGAGTTTATGGAAAACCTATCACATTATTCAAAGCAGAGAAGAAGTTTTAGATCTGATACCTTTAATAAATAAACTATAAAATACTTTTCCTGTAACTTCCAAAGAAATCAAGTTCACTTGCTAGCTTGGTGGACGCTAACCATTTGAAGAGTGACCAATAAGCTCCATAACTTGTTTGAGCCAGAAGTCATTCTGAAACATTCAAAAGGCAGATTTTCTTGGTAATCAACAATACTCAGGTAGTAAAAAGAAATGACCACTCAGTTATGTCTGATTATTAGACAAAACATTTTTGATCTCAGCAATTCATTACAGCCCTCCTTAAACCTGGAATTTGACTAACAGGTTAAAATACTTTAATACAAGACATTATTCTAAGGATTAGAGTAATTTAAAAATGCTAGTGGCCTTTGAAAAATACTGAAAAACAAAAACAAAAAAACCTCACCCAATATTTTTGTTTTTTAAAACACTAAATGTGATAGAAGACTAATGTAATACAGTCTATTAATCTTTTGTCTGTTGGGGAGGGAAAATCCTATGAGCAGTGGTCCCAGACAGAGGCTCTGCAAATGAGGAAAGAGATACAGCTCCCTTGCACTGTGGTGACTCAGTGCTTATGGGGAACAAAATCTTTGATCTCGCCGTAGGTTGCCTCATAGTGGCTTTCCTTAGTCCTTCTCCCCCCTGAAAGAACAACTCCACTAATTGGCCCAGCTGCATCTGCCCTTTATTTCCCAATCCATGGTGAAGGAATAATTAAGTGAGAGTTAACTGAAGCAACAACAAAAAAAGAATTTTAAAGTATAATTTTCACTTTCTGTATGTGTGAGAATCATAGCTGGGACACCATTAACCCTCTGGCCACACATGGAGAAGCATTCAGACTGATAAATTTGGGGTAACAAATTAACTTGACCGATGTGTACCATTTGTTCCTTAATAGTTGATATGGCAGACCCCACCCCCTTATGTTTATATGGCAGATATAGTGACCGCAAAATGAGTAAAAAAACAACAAGGAGTCTGGTGGCACCTTAAAGACTAACAGATTTATTTGGGCATAAGCTTTCGTGAGTAAAAACCTCACTTCTTCGGATATATGCATCCGAAGAAGTGAGGTTTTTACTCACGAAAGCTTATGCCCAAATAAATCTGTTAGTCTTTAAGGTGCCACCAGACTCCTTGTTGTTTTTGTAGATACAGACTAACACGGCTACCCCCTGATACTTGCAAAACGAGTGGGAGTTGTTAATACATTCAACAGCACTAATACATTTTCACTTATTATCCTACCTATCTGAAACTTTTAAAAAGGAACTGTAAGGACCATCATTATTTTTGCTCAGAAAAGATCAAAGCATCAGTAAAGTAGCCACAAAGTCCCATCTCTCTCGCTTCACTAAATAACAAATTTGTGGCACAAAGTGATTGCTCCATGGTGGAGAGGGGATGTCAGGGAATTAATTACAATGATCTTGTATTGTTTAAACTGGAATTTAGCAATGTATCACTTGACTAGCACAAAGCAGACCATGACATAGATAATCCCAAGAGTTAATCTATGACAAATAACACAGTCTCCTAAAAAGCCAGTGGCGCCATGGCAAACACCCAAACTATATCTTCTTTAGTATGTTCAACTTGGTTACCATTTCACGTAGTTTACTTTTGATCTGAGAGTAGGCAAAATCTTTTCTTTCTAGAAAGGCAGCTTTGTTTTCAGTTTACTATATTTTTCCCCCAGTTCACAGAACCAAAAACTTCAAAAACACAAGCAAAGGTGGAGTGTTTCTGATATCCTCAAAGTGCATTGCTTCAATCAGCACACTGACTCAAGATGCTACTACAGGAAGGCTTTTAAAAATTTAAAATCTGCCTCGTTTGTGAAATTTTAAACAAAGCCATTGCTGTTGAATGGCTACAAATATAAAAAAGTAATGGAACATAAACAGGAAATAATACCTACGGGGTAAAAGAGGAAAAACACACAGTTGACTGAATGAGTAAATATAATTTAACATGTTCTTGATTCACTGGCAAATTATGGATCTTTTGTTTTTATGAGCATAATCAGAGTTATAAATAAAGGTAACAAATGTTAAATATGTAACACCAAAAGTTCCATTGTATAAAAAATTAATACGTTAATAAATGTTCCAAAAATATTCCAAAAGATTACTAGCACTTTTGAAGGGAAATGTCCTTGTTGTTTGTTGTTTTGTTTTGAGTTTTTGTTCTTTAGTAACTGCAGACTACAGAGACTGTTAGTTAGTACTGTGGAATACATATGAGATAAAAATGGTTTCTTTGCTGAAAAATATTCAAGAGTAATATATAAGGAGAATGAATGCAATATGTAATTTAGATACAGAAAAAATGTATATTATTCTAAAGTGAATTATGGATGTAATATCAATAAGAAACTAGCATATGGAGCAATCTTTGAATTTCCTCTTGTGCCAGAGGGCAAAGAGGGAAGAATGTATCTCATTTTCACTATTTAATAATAAACAGGCAATGTACAGCTCAAATGAGTCTCATTAAGTTGACTAAGTTAAATGCAGTACTTCTTGTATTGACCTTTTATTGGAGTCTGTGCACTTTACTGGTTAAATCAAATCACCAGATTCCAAGTGAATTCTGGGTTGTTGTTATTATATATTATTTTATAACGTTTACAGTGTGTTAGGCACTTCTTAGGTAAAGTAGACAACTGATTCACTCTGTAACCTTGTCTGACCTTAGTTCTAGTGGAAGGTTTGGGTTGCCAAGTATCCAATTTTCAACTGGAACGCCCGCTCAAAAAGGGACCCTGGCGGCCGCTAAAAGTCCAGTTGGCTGCCGCAGCCAGTTCTGTGTGGATCCTGGAAGCAGCTGGCATATCCCTCCGGCTCCTACACGCAGGTGCAGCCAGGGGGGCTCTGAACGCTGCACCTGCCCATGGCACAGGCACTGCCCTGAGCGCCAGCTCCACAGCTCCCATTGGCCAGGAACTGGGGTCAATGGGAGCTGCGGAGACGGTGCCTGCAGATGGGGGGCAGTGCATAGAGCCCCCTGGCCTTGGCCGCCCTGCGCCTAGGAGCCAGAGGGACATGTCGGACACTTCCGGGAGCCTGAGGTAAGCACTGCCTGGAGCCTGAGCCCTGAATCCCCTCCTGCACCCCGAATCCCCTCCTGCACCCAACCCCCTGCCCAGCACTGAGCCCTCTTCCAAACCCACACTCCCTCCTCAAGCCCATACCCATGGCCCAACCCCCTGCCACAGCTTAGAACCCCCTCCCGCACTCAAACTCCTTCCCGGAGCCCATACCCCACCACAACCCAATCCCCTGCCCCAACCCAGAGCCCCCTCCTGCACCCTAAACCCCTCATCCCCGGCTCCACCCCAGAGCCCACACCCCCAGCCGGAGCCCTCACCCCCTCCCACACCTCACCCCTTGCCCCAGCCTGGAGCCCCCTCCCACACTCCAAACCCTTCGGCCACAGCCTGGAGCCTCCTCCTGCACCCCAAACCCTTTATCCCTGGCCCCACCCCAGAGCCTGCACCCCCAGCCAGAGCCCTCACCCCCTCCCACACCCCAACCCCCTGCCCCAGCCCGGAGCCCCCTCTTGTACCACAAACTCCTCATCTCCAGCCCCATCCCAGAGCCTGTACTCCCTCATACACCTCAATACCTCACCCAAGCCCGGAGTCCCCTCCCGCATTCCGAACTGCTAAGCCCCACACCCCAGCCCAGAGCCCCCTCCTGCACCCCAAACCCCTCATCCCGGCCCCACCCCGGAGCCCACACCCCCAGCTGGAGCCCTCACCCCCTCCCACACCTCAACCCCCTGCCCCAGCCCAGAACCCCCTCCCACACTCCGAACCTCTAGGCCCCACTCCCCAGTGCGTAGCTCTCCCCTGCACCCAAAACCCTTCATCCCCAGCGCCATCCCAGAGCCCATGAAAATGAGTGAATAAGCGAGGATGGCAGAGCGAGCGAAGGTGGGAGTGGGGATGGAGTGAGCAGGGGGCAGGGCCTCGGAGAAGGGGCAGGGCAGTGGCGGGGCAAGAGTGTTCAGTTTTCTGCAATCAGAAAGTTGGCAACCCTATGTAAGGTAAATTACTGATTCACTGGGTGACCATCTAATGCTTCAGTCAGCACACCTGGAATCGTAATAAAAAACAGGTTCTACATATAAACTGTGCTTTCCTAGGTAAATACATTTGAAATATATTGTGGACATCTAGTTCACAATTCTGCTTCATCTAAAGCACATATAGCTTGAGTCCCAAACAAAACCTTAGATTTTCCCCCTGATTTAATACTCTAAGGGCATGTCTTCACTACTCGCCGGATCAGCGGGTAGCAATCGATCTATTGGGGATCTACTTATCGTGTCTAGTGAAGACGCAATAAAATCGATCCCCGATCGCTCTGCCATCGACTCCGGAAATCCACCGTGGCAAGAGGCGGCAGCAGAGTCGATGGCGGCGCAGCAGCAGTCGACTTGCCGCCGTCCTCACAGCCAGGTAAGTCGACCTAAAATACGCAACTTCAGCTACGCTATTCACGTAGCTGAAGTTGCGTATCTTAGGTCGACCCCCCGCTGTAGTGTAGACCTAGCTTAATATTTAGCTAATAGTAGTGAGGGACATCATGAAGCAGACTGTTTTCAGAGCAGGGACTGTCTACTACTGTGTATTGCGAAGTGTCTAGCACAATGGGTCCTATTTTTGTTTGCCATTATGCACTAAAGCAGTATACATAATTAATAATAATAATAGTCAGACATTCGATCAGTGCAGGGGCAAGGTTACTAGCGTTGACATACTACAGATCCTGCCATGTAGGTTCTATATACCCACACGCATTCAAATGTGATTCTGTACATCAGCATTTCCTTTAAAAGGTTGACACTTTATGTAAATGTTTCAAGTCTAGCATCCTAGACAGCTGACAGTTATTGAAAATTGCATTATTTAGATGTCAAGAAACCACAATACAAACAGCAATGTTATAGCTGTTCCTCTAAACATAAGTTTTAAAATTTATTTTGAATGCACCTCTTTTTTTAAAATAAATCTCATAAATTCTCAAACCAACATATAGAAAATCACTTAAAAAATTTATATGGCCCTCAGTCTTTTCAATTGGTGGAACTCAATATATGATGTACTATATAAAACAGATGGGCTCAAGGAAGTTCTCTGAACAATTAACCAACTGGGGCTGAATATTATACTTCTCAATCACTTAAAATACTATGATGGACAGTTCTGTCAAGCTCATTAATATTAAAGCAATTGCTGATAATTGCTCCAGGTTTCAACCTCTAATTAAAGCTAAGTGGATGGATTTGCATATAGTAAACAATAGAAGTTTCTTGAAACCATAGTCCCAGAGGCCTTGTCAGCTTCACAAATACACTATCATTAAAACTTGAATGCTAATTACAGTTTATTGCTCAATGCAAATAGACGTAATACACAGGATATTGAGGTCTTTCTTGTTCAGACTTAGTTCTGTAGTTTATCTATAAGTACCCCAGACAGTTTCCAAAAAAGTAGAAGAAACAATGAAACACTCTACAGATCCTACTTTGCTGTCAGGTTTAATAAAATGCTGTCAAATTTTATTGACAGCATTCAGGTAAGTTGAACTAAGTAAGTCCATTAGCCTTTACCATTTGTTTAATATTAGCTGGGCAACATATCGTAACCCCCCACCCCAATTAAAAATAATTAAGTCTAAGTTACTCATGTTTCACATCAAATGAATGCCAGTAGTAAAACACTAGAGTGACCTTTTCAAAACTATGCCCCTAATGAACACGAGGTATATATTGTCAAATGCAATGACCAAACATCAGGAGATTATTTTAATGGCAAAAGAAAAGTACAAAATATTAGGATCATGTCTTGACAAAATATATATATATTTTTAAATATATATTTGGAATTCATCCTTCACCCGTCCATACCAGTGCACAAGAGGATGATGCGGGGAGAGGCAGTAGGAAGCATTTCCCATCCCATGAAAACAGCAGGGAAGAATCTTTCATAGAGCTCTAAAATGTGCCATGAAATAGGCGTAGCCAATGTGCTGCCCCACATATCAAATCCCTAAACTAGCACGGTCTGGGAGTTTAGGGGACTCTACATCCAGATGCCAGGTAGTACTTATGCTGCTACAGACAGCATGAAATAGACAGGCAAACTTCTCTTGATAAAAGGGGCTACAAACAACACCCAACAGTGTATGTAGTAGCTCGCACTCAAACATGCTGCCCTGTTATTCCATTTCACCCTTGCGTATTTCCCTCAGGTAAAGGGCAGGGTTTTTTCCAATCCATTTTATTCCAAAGCTCCAAATGGACTAAACCTCCAGTTCTCCAGAGAAAACTGAAGCAGTGGTTGCTCAAGAACAGCTCATCCTTAGCTGAATACAAGCACAATGCTGCCAATGTCACTGTCTAATTACTGACTGTGAATGTATCATGGAGAAGCTTCACTTTTCATCCTGCTACTTTGAAAACTGCATTTATGAATGTTCATGGTCACTCACTAGGTATTTTTACATTTTAATTCCTCATTCTTCCAGCCCACACCAACTGAGTAATGTGTTGTACACTGAGTAATCAATATTCATCAACACTTATTTCACAAAAGCCATAACCTGTATGAAGAGAGTAAACTCATGTATAAATAAACGATACAAATGTAGGGCATAATCCTCAAACTAAGGATATTGGGTTCCTTTATATTTCATTCTACCTTCAGATGTAAACAGTCTCCCTCTGTCCATTCCCACATAGCTGACTGTCTTTAAACAAAAATGTTCTAGAAGGCCTATCGGCAGCTCAAATTCAACATAATAAAAATTAGGTCCCTTCCTCCCACCCCACCAACCTTTTTCCTCCTTTCTTCACTGCTGAAGACACCACCACCATCCTCCCTTCATTCAGGTCCACAACCTTGGGGCCATCTTTGACTTTTCCATGGACACTTAATAGTAATCAAATGTAACCAAAATATATAAAAAGTTCAGTGCTTTCATCCTATCTAAAACAGAGTGGCCCAAATTATCTCCTGCATCTGTTGATCAGCTAATCATCCGATGAGTATAATCTTTCTTGCTTTTTTCTCACTTTGTTCTGCCAATAATCCCAATTTTACAACCTCTTTAGATTTATTTTCATATTCTCACATTTGTGTTTTTTTCCATACTACCCACTTCACTGGACAACCTCCAAATCCAGTGTGTGCCAGGCCTTAACTCTCCAATCAAATGCTACCGCAAAGACCTTTTTTTTTTCAATTAAGCCCACAAATATTTACCTGTGTGAATCAAACACATTTGATTGACACAGGGAAGACACACAGAAAGTGAGACGGGGGAAAATGTAGTTAACAGCACCTTTGTTTTCCCAGTGCATGTTGTTTTTTCTGTGCCTGTCTTTTAGACCACAGTCCTACAAACATGTACACATGTGCTTAACTTTATGCATGTGAATAATACTATTGAACTCATATAGATTAAATATGTGAGTACTTATTTGCAGGACTGGGGTCTTAGATTGCAGTCTCTCTGGAGCAAAAATAGATTTGGTTGTGTCTAGTATAATGCCAAAAACATCATTGATGCTTAGTAAATAATTATGTGGTTTCTTCTATTCCATGTTAGCAGCAAGTTTTGTTATTAACTATCACAATACACTAGTGTTTAGGATTTTTGAGTATTAATTTCTTAGGCAAAGCCATGAATCACTTTGGAAATTTTGACTTGATTAGGAGCTAGGAACCATCAGTAGCAAGAAACCCCACATTCAAATGGAAAAGGACTTAATATCAGAGGTTTGCAAAACTTCTGCAATGCAATCTAAAGTATGAGAAACGCATATTGCATGTTACATTGTAAAAGCAAATTCACAGGAGGCTTGTGTATATCTCACTGGGGACTCTCAGAATTCTGATACTTCTCTGGTGGAGAATCCTCTCACTCCCCATGTTTTTAATTTGAATAGTTTTATTCTCCTGAATTAACTTGGTGAACAGCATAGTAGAAGTTACATTTACTGACCCTTCCTCTCCCTCGCTTGTGATCTGAATGTTATTTATTGCCTGTGATCAGAGTGAGGAGCATTGCACAGAACACATGAAGACACTTTCTCTGATCTAAGCAATTTATATTCCACATTAGATAATTCAGTTCAGACATACAGAATGAAATCCTGGTCCCCATGAAGTCCAGGATTTCACCCACACACAATGCACTGAGGGAAAAACAGATGACAACTTTACCTTGGAAGTGGTTCAAACATTTTTAAGATTTTTATTCCTCTAAAACAATGATTTTTTGAAGTGCATCCTGCAATTGCTCAGTGCCATTGTGCCAGAGTAACGTCAAACACCTTTTTTCCCCAACTGATAGATATGGATACAGGCCCACTTCTCCCACACAAAAGGAAAGTCTGTTGAGTTAGATGAGTTTGTTTTATTTATTCTTCAGTATAAAACCTATTTCAGATAAAAGTACTCCCAAAGTGTTGAATATCTACATCAATACCTAAAAGCACTAGGAAAGTCTAGATTAAAAACAAGAAAGTGGGTAGAGAGCACCTTCAAATGTGGCCAGCCCTCTTCATATAATTTTCATGACCTGCAGATTTTTCCATTAAAAAAAATGTGTCATCTAGATTAATAATTGTTTTAATAATCATGGACACAGTCGATTGGCCCCAAAATCAAAATAACACATCAGAAGCCAAATCCATAAAAAGTCTGATTATTCTATTGCCTATAAAATATATATGGCTTACAGAGTGAAATTTGTTTCATGCACTCAAGGAAGCAAAAAAAGTGGGCTATCAGGGAAGAGACCATTAAAGACAAATGTCTGAACATCCACTTAAAGTAATTAATGATTTTTGTCAGCACACCACCATTCTCCTTTATGATGAAAAGCCCTTAAGATTGTCTGTTAATAGTGCCACTATTGTTTACTAATTATTTGAACTAAGAGGAACACTTAATCTTGATCAACTGCCATTTCACTCTAATGAAATTCAACCCTTTCCCATAACACAGGACACTGAGATAAGCCACACAAAGAAGCCTGAGCACTGTGGAGTGAAGACTTCATTAATGACCTTAGTTCCATTTCTGTTCCCTAATCCATACCATCATCACATACCAAGATGAAAAGACCTATGCGTAAATGAGGAGGTGCACCCCGTTAATCGTCTACACGTATGGTTTGATTAAACATCATACCACATATATGCATTTAGCAAACAGCACATGGACTCGTTACATTATAATAGCATTTTTATATAAGTTACACATCTTTTGTGCCCCAGTCCTGCAAACACTTCCACACATAAGTTGTCCCTTTGAAGTCAACGAGGCTACTTACATGCTTACAGTCAAACGCACAAGGGTTTGCAGAACTGTGGCTCTGATTTTGATTTTACAAGATCTTGTCTCCTTGACTATCTCTAGGTTGCATGTCAGTTGTAAGAGTTCTGTCTGCCTGGAATTAACTGGTACTTTTCTTTGCTGAGGCCTACGCTGCTCTAAATTCTTAAAAAGACAAGGGAATTGCTCTCTTAAACCAACAAAATCTTGCAAGTTTTAGACTAAATTGTCTTATATTTTATTTGGGTGGAAAAACTTTTATACAAATAAAAACAATTCAAGTGGGTACAATAATTTGTGCAACAGGAAAAATTATTCAGCATTTTTTATACCCCAAGCCCTTTTTAGGACCTGTCATATTTTTGACTAAATTCCCCTGCTACTTGGCCAAATTCCATTATTCTCTCCAAAGTACCTCATTAAGATTTGCAAGATATACATATCGTTTTTTTTCTAAAACTTTTTGACTCTCCCTCTACTTACAGGGCTCAGCACAGGGATTCAGCAGAACATCATTTAGCATTGCATATTGCATATTAATTCAAAGACGTCCTACTTTGGGGAAAAATACAAGGGCTGGGTTTTCTTCCAGGGAGGTGATAAAGAAAAATTGTTTGATTTACTCAGATTCTGGACATTTTGATAGATGAAACACAATATTGTTTCAACAATACACAGAAAGCTGGGTTTTTTGGGGTGAGGGTTTTTTTTTTTAATTTTACACAAGTCTAATAAAATAGAGTGGGGAGTATATGGTACTATGTTGTTCTCCAATTAGAATGTGGAAATGCTGTCATCACTTTTTTATCGGCTGAGTTCTTATGGGTACCCAAATTAGAATATTATAAAGATAATTTTTAAAACATGTAAAGTATCAAAATATTTTCTGTTTTGGTTTCATTGCTGCTCTGAGGGCCTGATCCAATATTCATTGACATCAAGGGTGCTGGATCAGGCTGATTAAAGATAATTCCACTTGAGACAAGAGTTGTTCTAGCACTGTCCAACAGTCCTACTTCTAAAGATTCAATATATTTTTGACACTGTACTGTATAAATATAGCAAAATGACACAGCACTCATACTGTGTACAATGAACTCTGCCAAAGAACACCACAGATTTCTTTTCAGAAATGATGATAATCAACAATACCAAATAAAGTAAATAGATATTCTGGCTGCTCAGTCCCACTGTCCTTAAATCTACAAAATGAATGCCTTGTTAAGCCTTCAGCCTATATGCCACATAAGGATGTATACATAGAAATAATCAAAGGAGGGGGGGAAAAGCTGACTGGTCAGTTTCTTGGCTCTAGGAAAGGCATGTTCAGTGACCCTTATTTATTTATATGGGTCAAGTCTACACAAGGTGCAAGGAAGTGGAGAATCGGGCCCATTCATTCCAGAAGGCCAAACTAATGTACCTTTCTATCTTCAAATTAATGACATTAAAAAGTTCTGTGTTCTAAATGTCTAGTGTGAAATATTATCTAGTAGGTCAGCTCCCATTTTGGGACTACAGTTCTGTGAAGTATATGCCAAGTAGGCTGCTTTTCTGACCATGTGGCAACTACTTACAGCTAAGATGCCAATTAGTAAATAAAGTTTTTAATTTAGAATTAGCATCTCTAAACTTACTGCCATTTTTCCTTTCATCTCCTTTTATTCAAAGAATCATAAAGAACTGAGCAATTTATGGAGTTCACAGAAAAGAAAAAGGTTTGGAATATGTACAATTTTATATGGAAATCTGAAAAAAAAAAATCTCTATTTTAACAAGACCATTAGAAAAGGAAATGCTAGAGTGAGCTCTAGTTTAAAGAATTGTGTGTCCTAGATTTATAAAGCACTATGGCTTTATATTTGTATGTGTAATTGTGTTCCAGGAGGGAAAGAGATAAAAGAAAAAAGAAAAACTAGCAGTTAATTTACCTGTAACTAAGCCAATCTAAAATTGCTACCTATTCCTGTCAGATAAATCCTAGTACAACAACAAAACACATTCATAAAACAACATTACAATAGAGTGATCTCTAAAAAAGAATATATATATTCTAAAGTTGATCCAATATTTATCTAATTTGCAATATTCACTTCCCTTGGACAAAATCTCCACATGTAGGTAACTAAAACTACACAACTTACAATAACATTTAGGCACCTAAGTATATGGCCAAATTTTCATACTTCTCATTTACTTCCTTGGGATCTGATCAGCAACTGTGAAAATCAGTCCACTTAACTAGATATAAAATACTTGGAATACTGAGGAAATGTTGTTCTCAAGAATTAAGAAATGTATATTTAATCACAGCACAACCTTAACACTGGCCCATTGACTCTGTTATTTTAATACGATTATTTTTATTACCTCAATTTTGGTTTCTACACATCTTTCTTTTAAGAAATACTGTTAGTGGGCCAACATCAAATAATATATTTACCAACTCACAGTGGAATTTGTGGCTAAGTATTCATAATTGCTATTTCTTGAGAATATTATTTCTATAATTTAATATGAAAAGTTATGTCGATTATGAAAAGTATGTACTTTAATATGAATATTATCAATTTATAAAAAATATTAATTGGCCACTCTAAAATTTATTATGTCTACGGCCCTACTTGAATCACAGGATGATTGTCAAAAAATTGCAACTGAGTTGAGGACAAGTCATAGAAAATTGCAGAAAAATAGTAATGAACCTTATTATTTGTGATAATAAAGTCCATTATTACTTCTCCGTGATTTTCTGCTGTCAGCCACCAGGACTGAGACCGGGGGCTACCACTGTCGGCCACTTGGCGCTGACAAAACTGCAGTGGAAGCCTCATATTCTGGAATCTTCAATTTCTACAATATCGCAAGTAAAATAGGGTTTTAATTATGTTCTTAATTTTTCATTTCCATGCTTGAGTTTTGTAAATAATGTGAAAGCCATTTTGTCAATAAGCAACCTTTCAACTGGTTGCTCAGAAAAATTTTTGGTTCTAGAATAGTAGATTTGCTTTTTTACATCATCTTTCTTTTACGTGTATGCTTGTGTCGGTAGATGAAGATAATTTAAAACATTAAATGACTGGATGGAGGGGTCCCAGATTATTAAATAAAAAGAGTAAGTGGAACTGGCCTCACTAACAGAAGCTGAAAAAAAAAAACTAGCATCCATATTCCAACAGTTAGTTTGCAATTGTTTTGGAATGAATCTGTCAACTCACTCTCTACACGTAATCCATCCACAGTACGTTTGTAAAAGATGGAAACTACTAATCAGCAAGAACATCTATGTATAAGTAATACAAATTGCTTCAGTTGCTGAAAGGATTCAGTGAAGATAGGTGGTGTTTTAGAATATGGTCTTGTGACAGAGTGTATACATCCAGAATTAGCATGGAAGGGGCGGGAGCTGCTTTGGGCTGGAGTGGCCCCACCCTTCCTCACCTGCAAATCATGCCAGGACTGGAGGAAGAGTTAAGAAGAGGGAAGTCCACTCAGATGGGGCAGCCCTGGGAAGGAAACAGACTACTGAGCATCTCCTGACCTGGAGAGAGGACTGACGGCTGGCATAGCCCCTGCCCTTGCAGACGGAGGGTGCAAGAACCCTTGATTTGAAACGGAAAAGAATTGAGGATTGCATTTGGAACCCAGTGAAGTCTGAATTGAACATTGATACTCCCAGGGCCCTTCTGAAGTAAGAGAGGCCCACATCTTGGAGGGAGCTGCTTACAGAGTTTTTCTTTACCTTTCTTTTATTTAACCCCTTTTGCTGACTATAGGCTGTTAGGTGGCATCAGACAGGGGACGAGACAGTCAAGAGGCCCCCAGCCAGAAGGTGAGGGCAGGCCCTGCTGGGGTAAGGGTGGAGTGATTGGATTCATATGCATGCTCTCCCCAGGTAGCTGAAAGGGGCTGCCCTACCTTGGGCAGATTCATGACAGGTTCCCATTATTATTATTATTATTTATATTAGTACAAAGCACTATGCACATATATAGTGAAGCACTGGAAGGGGTTACTTAGGGAGGTGGGGGAATCTCCATCCTTATAGGTTTTTAAGTCCCGGCTTGACAAAGCCCTGGCTGGGATGATTTAGTTGGGGTTGGTCCTGCTTTGAGCAAGGGGTTGGACTAGATGACCTCCTGAAGTCTCTTCCAACCCTAATCTTCTATGATTCTATAAAGACAGCCCCTGTCTCAAAAAGCTCACAAGGTGTGTACAAGACAAGAGCCCACCAGTGAACACAACAAATAGATGAGCGGAGCACAAGGCAAGAATTAGATGATTGTACAAGGCAAGAATGAATGTAATGAGCAGTGGTCACAGCACACCAGCTGCCTGGCCATCATTAAGCATTTTCAAACCCAGTCAGCTTTTCCTTTCTTCTGTTAACTTCAGTGATGGAGAATCACGCCTTGTGTTAAAATAATAGCAATCTCTGAAACATTTGACTGTTTCTGCCCTTGAAAACTGCCTGTTCCATAAAACAATGTCATAATCTACGCTAATTTTATCTGCCATTTATAAAATGCTTATCAGCAAGGCATGTATCGTCTATGCATGGATTTAAAAACAACAGTTACACTCTGTGGAGGTAGTCAGCAAAAATCTACTTATGTTTGGAATGTTGTGATGTAAGGTAATTTCAGTTGGTCAAAAGTGACCAAAATCTCTTCACAAAGTGTTTAAAGAGGTGCTATTTTTAATCCTTCTAATTTCAAAAATATTCATTACATTTATTCCAAGACTTTAGGACAAATATTAGTTGGTAATGACATTTAAACCTACAAATATGAAAGCATGTGGGTGTGGCAGATGGGGGAATGCTCTGTAATAATTTATGAATACTGTACATGACCTAG
This sequence comes from Chrysemys picta bellii, assembly GCF_011386835.1. NCBI lineage: Eukaryota > Metazoa > Chordata > Testudines > Emydidae > Chrysemys > Chrysemys picta. The sequence goes on from NC_088793.1 coordinate 196,361,280, forward strand.
TTATAGAGATATTCACTATATGACTATGTTTGGTTGAATATTGGGAAATTTATTGTATAACTATATTGGGCTAAATCAACAGAGCTGTTGGTAAACAAACAGGAAGGCTAAACAATGACTCAAGATAATTCATCCTCCGCAAACACTTGGGGACCGTTACAAGACAATGAGCGTGCAATTGCCTGCAAGCAGGCTGGTTTGACCTCCCGCATAGCTCACCAACCTGGGTCTGGGCAGAGAAGGGAGAAGACAAAGAACTTCTGGGTGGATAAAAGGTGATCCATCTTTCTCTGGAGGAATTGTGTGTATTGGGGAGCTGTTACGGGGGAACACTGAAGAGCAAAGGATTTTGGGAGCTGGGTCTCAGAATTTCTAATTTTTTCAGCCATTTTGTAGTCACAAATCAAAAGTATGTGTGCATTTTTAAACTAAATCTATCGTTATTGTTACAGGACTAGCTGACCCTTGGTCCCCTTTCTGATCTCAGAGCACCTCCTTCATACGTCAGTCCCTATGACTTTAACTCTTCTGATAAAGCATAGGATGGAACCACATACTTCTTCCACTCTTAGACTGGGCCCTGGGCTACAGTACCCTGTGTATTGACCATGCTTACCCAAGTTGGCCTAACTGGGTTCAATACTTATGGTTCTTCAACCAATGATGAATACAGTGACCAGACAGCCTTCTTATACCCACGTTTATTTAATCCGAACAGTAGGAACAAAGCATAACATAAGAGAAAAAGGATTTTAAAACAACAAAAGGTCTACATGCATGTGTATTTTACCTAATGACTTACTGTCTCCCTGTTCGAATCCTACAAAGACCTAGCTGCTTCGGGCACCCAGCTTACACACGCACACGCACACACACACTTTTGATCTGTGACCACAAAATGGCTGAAAACATTAAAAATTCTGAGATCTAGCTCCCAAAATCCTTTGCTCTTCAATGTTGGACAAAAGCCAAAATTTCATATGGTAACTTTTAATGACCAATGACTCAATTAATAGTTTTATGAATTTTCTCCAAACTCTGAAGAAACCTATCCCTTTACGTTCATGGAAAATCAGGCAGAGATCAGGCCAAAACATATTTCCAAATCAAAGTTACACGGTGACTAACGGGGGTTTAGAATAAAAACGGATGCAACCTTAACAGTAACAAGGATACCATCTCCCACAATATAACTGAAAACAGGCTGGATCCTTCAGAATGAAAGACACACTACAAAATGTAAAATATTATTTATATGTTTGTTTTTTCCCCTGTATCATGGTACCCTTCTGATAAGGTAAACTTAAATGCTCAAATCCTGATTTTCTAAGAGTCACATTGTGGAAGGCTAAAAAGAGGATTTGGAGTCATGACACGCCAGCAAGCTTAACTCTACATTGACAGAGTTTCTTCTGTGTGAATTACTGGATATATTTACACTTAAAAAAAATCCCCTAAAACAAACAGCTGCCCCTTAATCCAGTGTCTTCCTTTTTTTTTTTTTAATTAACTGAAGTGTCCTGTGGCAGTTTCTTTTTCTTGCCTTGTCTACAACGCTGTAACCATTTCCAGTGCACAGCTTATGTTACAAATTGTGGGCCATGTCCATTCTTAGATCTCAGTGTAGAATTTCTCCCACATAAATTGGAATTCTGCGTGCAGAACAAGGGCAAGATACTACCCATCTCTCACCTTGTTTTTCAGTAACAGGAGGAAATGGCACTTGTAAATGAGCAACATTTACAACGTATAAAAACATCTAGCACATGTTTGATCAAATTAAATGCACAAATTCTTCAACTATAAAACAATCAAGCCAAACAGTTTACCTTCTTTGAGACTCTTATTTGGCTGAACAGCCCAGAGACTCTGGAGAAAATCTCAGTGATTAAATCCCCGTTCTCTAGAATTGACATTCTTTCTGCAGAAACTTTAAATCATTTAAAGTTAGATGATTAATAGGAAAGCATGAGAGAATACATAAGACTATTTACTTGTAGGTCAGAGGATGTTATTTAATCTTGGCTTTTTTTCCCTGCTCTTCTCCAAAGCTGATCCATTACCAGGGTCTATGAATGTTAGTCGTCGTCTTCGCGTATGTGCAAGAAGTGCTAAGTGGCACGTGACCAGGATTCATCACCGAATTTGGTCCGTTGCTTGGATCATTAGCTTTCCCGGAACGGACTGGGTACTGACAGGGAGTGCGATGTGGACGCTGATAATGTTAGTTTAGCATAGCCACAAGCGTATACGGATTATTAATATATCCTGCTTTCTTTTTTACTTTGCTTTTATCATCAGTTTACTCTTCTTATTTGTTTTGTGATGATTTTCATATAGGGGCAAACTTTTACCCAGTCATATTGGTGATGTATTTGTTTTTAGTTTTCACCATATGTATTCATCTATATTACCTCAGAGAGGAAGGACGGTCCAATGGTTATAGCATTAGCTTAGCACTTTGGAGAGCTAGGTTCAAGTCCCTGCTCTGCCGCAGACATACTGTGAGACCTTAGGCAGGTCACCTAACCAGTCTCTTCCTCACCTGCAAAATGGGAGCAACAGCTCTTCCCTACCTCACAGAGTTGTTGTGAGGCTAAATATAGTAATATCTGAGTACTTTGTGATCTTTACATAATATCAGACATAAAAGTACCTAAAGTAAATAGATATTTTTAAAAAGAAAAATGCTGAATAGTTTATGGGTTTACAAGAGAATAATAATAATGACCATAATTTCAGCAGCAAAAACCCTTTACTTTTAAAAACTGAGCCCTACATAAACATGCTGTCTGCCATAAATTTCTCCAAGTGCATCAAAGTACATTTTCTTGTGTGGGGGCTGTGTTTTCTACTGACATTCAGGGGAATTTTGACCTTAAAAATCCCCATAAAGGATATTCCATTATTGCATTGCTCAGGCTGACATTCCCAGCTTCTGTAATAATCACAATAAATCCTGTCTGGTTTCAAGTTTCCTGGTGGCTCCAGTCATATGCTAAGACAATACAAAGCTGTAGTTAAATGTTCTTATCTTTAATATTATAATTGTTTTGGAATTCTTTGAATAGAAATGACTTGCTTTTAATGAATTACAAGGTAGAATTTTGTATTCTAAGGAGTAAAATGAAGGAGAGAAATATTTCAAAAGATTGATGGATTTCAAAACAATGTCTTCTAGTTCAGTACAGTCTGGAAATTCACATTTTAATATACATGAAATCATTGAGCCTTTGGGGGTTGTTTATATTTGATTCTATTTTCTTTGAAGAACAAGACAGAACACAACCCAGAATACTCTAGCTTGGATAGAATCTGATGTATAAGTGACAAAATCAGACATTAAAAAAAAAAAGCAGTGGACTATGACGCATCTTACAACTGTGAACTAATAAACACATTTCATTGTGTGAGACATCGGCTTCATGTGCTGGCCAAGTCTACCAAAAGTTTCAAGAGTTCTGAGTACTGTGACTGCATAATATGCAGCAGTTTGCACTTTTTTTTCAAAACAAATAACAAGTGTGCTTATTGCATTGGCGGGCTAATTCCATTGGCTTTCATAGAAGATGCATGTCCTGAAGAGGGCTGATGCCTCTCATTCCAGGAGGTGTAGGGAGTTCAGAGCATAAGGAGCCGCATAGGAGATGCCCCAGAGTTGAGAGTGGAAGAAAGATACAGTGAGAGTGAGTAAACATGAAGGGAAGAAGTGTGATCACAGCTTCTCAGTACAATAAGAAAGGAGATGATAAAAGCCAGGATTGGCTGGACAGTGAAGTCCAATAAAAAAAAAAAACATCTGTGGTAGGGACTTGTTAGAAAAGAGTAGCACCTTCCACAAATGTGATATCTCATCCACCCAGGATGTCTCCTTAGAAGAGATTTACTGTATTTCTCAAGATGACACTGGAGGCAGTAGGGTCATTGCTCAAGTGGGAAATGCAGTACAGCAGCTCCTATATAGATATGCTGGCCACCTGTGATACCGCAGGAAGCAAAGATGAGAGTGAGTTTCCCAAGAAAGCCTTTCCTTATTCTCTTCTTGGGTGGGCAACATAGTGCAACAGAGGGCAGGCAGTGCTTCAGACGTACATAGCCACCAGACAACATCAGGGGTTTGAAGAGGGGAATATGCAATGTGGGAATGGTGAAGCCTCCAATGGAAATTTTCCATTTTATTTTATTTTGCAGTCTGCTGTTTTTCGGCCTGTCTGGGCAGTTGTTATTGGTATGCAAATAGGATTGGATTGATCTCTGTTTACGAAACATTTTCCTGGATATTTTAATTTATTCTGCTACGAACACAGTGAAACCTTGTTATGGGTTGAGTTAAAAATTGTCAGGGAAGTTGATGGATGTGAAAGCAATAACTATCAGGACAGGTTCATCACAAACCCTCCCACGTCAGACAAAAGGGGTATGTGATCCACCCAGGAGTTTTGGACTTGGTTGGCAGAGCAGCTTTTGATGAGTATTGTTTTGGGTAAAGTGTGTGGGAAGGAAGGAAGAACAGAGAACAGGAACAGGGACACAGAGGCAAAAGAAGGAGCCTGTGAGCACAATATATGACCCTGGAGAAAGCTCGGAAGAGAATTTTCTGGGGCAGGTGTTGCCTAAAGAGGCTTGGGGCTGTAAGCCAAGAAACGATTCTTTTGTTTCCGGTTCCTCCTATATTCAGGGAAGCAGGACCCTGTACAGTCCTTGCAAACAAACAAGATTACATCAAAGAAAATACAGACTCTACCATCAATTTCCAACCATACCCAAATATCATTATACTCTACACCCTAGCTTGTAAACTTTCTTCGCTTTCCACTTCACCTACTCTTTATGAGCTGTCATGTATAAATAGCTGCTTGGTTCACTAATTGATTAATTATTGCTTTGTCTTTCTTAACAAGACAGTTCCCCAATTATCAAGGCAGTAGAATCTGTTCCTAGGAAAAACCAACCTTTCAAGCAGAGGGTTCTCACAGGCTGACAGTGCGATCATCACAGTTTGAACCCATCACATACACATAATAGCAGAATTTTTTCTTTAACAAGTCTTCCCAGTTCTGCACCTTTCCACCCCTTCACCATTGTGGCAAGTGTAACCTGTAACTCAGTGGGGCTACATACAGAGGTTCAGGGGTCTGCTACAACACACCTCTGTCTTTAGCTCAAGCAGTAGAAGCTCATGCTTTATGAGCCCAAGGTCCCAGATTCAGGCCCTGCTAGTCAGGCCCCACTCCTGGGCGCTGGGTTACAGAAACATACCCTTAGCCTTATCAAACAGATAACTCTTACAGCTTGCCTGGACAGTTACCAATTAGGGGCTATTTTGGAACAAGTGGAAGAACAAGTTCCAGAGACACAGAGCTCTCACAGAGGATGCCTGGCCAGCCGCCCTCTCTCATATATAATGAGGGAGATTCAGTTCAAGTGCCCTGCAGACTGTAGCTGTGGCAGTAGGGCACAGAGACGGGGTGATCTCTCACACAGGTCAGTCCCAGGCCATTTAGGCCCTTAGAGATCATAACCTATACCTTAAACTCCACTGGGAGACCAACACGTAGCCAGCCAATGCAGATCCCAGAGCACTGGTTTCATGCGCTCACAATGAGATACTTCACTTAATAAATGAGCCATCTTCAGTCTCCAAGGGTATGTCTACACTGCAGTATAAGCTGCGGGTTCCAATTCAGGCTCAAGCCTAACCCGGATTCAAGCTCAAACCTGGATAATATTTGAGAGGAGGAAAAATGTTCCTGAGGTTATAAAAAGCCCTACACATCTGCAGAATGGCAAAAGCCTGGCAATGTAAGATCAGTCAGCATATCTGTCACATGTTAGATAAATGACTTGGAGAAACAAATTAAGGAGTTGGAGGCTATGCTCCTTAGAAAGTTTCTTTCAAACAAGTTGTATGATTGATTGACGTGAACTTGTGTCCAAACGCCAGGACGTAGAATAAAGCCAGCCTTTAGGACTCTGAAGACTTGTGGCTCATTGCTATGGCAACGCTCGTGTGAAATATGTGTAAGAAAATAAGATTCACTTGACTATTCCTTAAAATGTAAATCTACACCAGGAAGAAACAAGATAGTTAAATGTAATATTGCAAAATCATTTGCTACAGCAATTCCTGGTGATGCCACTATTTTAAGGACCTGTCAACATTTCCATTAAAAGCCCAGTTTTCATGTGGTTTATAATTAAGAAGAGGGGGAAGTGAGATTACTGTGGAGTCAGAATTGATATTAAAAGTTTCAGCCTAGCACTGCAAAGGAAGATTCAGTCACAGGAGCAGCTCATCATCTCTCTCTGCTCAAGCAAAGAATTGAGCCTAACTACCTCGCTCATTCACACTACACTCTGTCAGGTATCGTGGTTACAGAACACACTCTTCAAGGTATGCAAACATATACACAGGGTAAGCACATAAACAAAGGGTATTTTCTAACTTTACTTGTAAAACCAGGCAACAGATGACCGGGGATGGCACATGCACATTTCTGAGTTATAAGATACTACAAAGTATTGTATACATTTCTTAAGACTTTTTTTTGCTGTTCAGAACCAGGATCAGATTATGTTTAATTAGAAATCAGGTTAGATGATCATGAATAGAATACATACAAATCATATTTATCAATGACAAACATTTACAAAATGACGTGGGCAGCTAGTCCCTTTAGATCAGTTGATTTGGGTACTTAGGGGTAAAGAACATTTAAGTAATTAAATATAAAGTAATGTTTTATTTAAAAAAATAAACCATGTGTACATAAACTAGCAATATGAACTGTGTACATAATAAACAATATGCTTAGTTAACATTTCCTCTGTATATAGTTAGAACGTTTGAATATATGCTATTTTGTTTTTTTCTTTGGAAACTCTGCTTTAGTTCCTCAATATGAGGGAAATTGACTAGAACTAAATACACCAAAAGGACACTAACTCTTATAATCAATACAGAAAAGAAATCCAGTCTGTTCATGTTCAGGAACCAACACAAACACTTCCCCAAGCTGCCCAGAGATTTGATTTTTAGTTGCAGATTTTCTGATTTAAACCATATCCTTTGATTTCTTTTACTGCAGTTTTTGGTGGCTGTAGAGACAGCCATTTAGGTATCTCTCAAACCCACATTCTTTGTTGATTCCCTTTAAATCCCACACACCGGCTGTAATTCTCCCTTGAGTTAGAGATCAGAGTGTGTGGTCTCAAGGAATCTTCTTTGCTGTTGCTTTACGAGTTACCTCTGTCTTTAAGATGCCATGCTGAGAATTTCATTGCTGAATAAAAACCTGAGAAATGGTTGTTTGTTTGAGCTGAGTTATTTTCCTGCATACAACTTTTTCATTTTCATAACAGTCATGGAAGAGGCCTCCGCCTTGCGATTGAAAAATCAATAATAACTTTACTTTTTGTTTTCATTGTGAATTTAAGATAATCCCTTTGTTTCATTTCCAAGCCACACTAATTCAGCAGCCCTTTTTTATTTTCTGTGAAGTTTTGAAAGCGTCTGTTTAACTACCTCTCAGGCTTTAACTGACACTTAAGTTTGAGAGCATGTCAATCACAAGTAGGGCTGAGTGAAGTTTATGGTGAGGAAATCCTTGATGGACTAAGAAGTTTCAGTCTGTCAACATGGTTTCAAAACACCCTCCACCCATTCTTAAATTAAAACAGAACTAGTGCCCTCTGGCAATGTTAATACACTTCTATTAAATAATTTCAAAAGTATGTTAAACGCAATGGACCAAATTAATCCCTAGAGTAAGCAGCTGCAACTCCCACTAATTTGCCTAATATGCCAGCAATTAATTTGGCCTATAATGCTGTCTATTAGGAAAATATAGATATTTGAAATGGAAGAGACCTAATTAGGATATTTTGTCCATTTCCCATTTTAATGCAGAATTGTTACCTATTGTCTATTCTGCAGTGCTTAGTCAAGCTTAGTTTCAGTTGACTCAGTAATTGGGATTACAATATTTAGGAGATTGATTTCATAGGATAATTTATAACATCATTCAGAATTTGTTTTTTATGTTTAACAAACTGTCTTTGCTCACTTTTATATATTTACTCTTAAAAAAAAAACCTCTTTGGATCACCCTAAATAACTCCTCTTCCACCTTATTGTTGACACCCTGTTTACTTATTGATAGTTAACAAATCCTTCTTATAACTCTCTTCTACCATAATGCCTACAAAATTCTTGACGTTGGTTAGGCAGCTGGTGTGTGGTGACTATTGCTTATTGTGTTAATCAGCGCCATCTCATTATTTCCTTGTGCTCCTCTTGGCGAGTTTTTTGCATCCATTTATTGTATCACATCTTAGATTGTAAGATCTTTGAGATAAATTTCAATTCTTTGTCAGGTGTTTGCACAGTGACTAGGCACAATGGGGCCCTGATCTATAACTGAAGCCTTAGGCACTAGCGCAATACAAATAAATACCACCACCACCAAACTGTCATTTTACCATATTCACATTGGGATTTTTAATCTTTTCTCATAAATCTATATCTCCAAATTCTTAACCACTGCCTGTTGCTTTTCTGCAGGATGTTTTTTTTTATACTGAGCTGTCCAGAATCTATGCATCATTCTCATCACTGCATTATAAATAGACTTGGAGGGTTTAGATTTTTGTTTGTAGATGTCAATTTCATCATACACTCAGAAATATTGCCTTTGGTAACAATAGAAATTTACAGACAGGCAAAGTAAGAAAAATGCTACTTGAGAACGTAGAGTTTGATTTAAGGACATTTACTTTGTATATTTTGACTTGTGATGTTGACAGATTGTGTTTTAACAGTTATAAAGCTGTAACTTTTTGAATGTTAACATCCGCCATTAAAAAACTGTCTGCCCTCCCATAATTTCCCACAACTCAGAAAATGTCAGTTGATAAAAATTGAAAAATATGCTTAAAATAAACATTGATATTTTCCATCAATATTCTAAAACATAAAAATTGAATTGTGCCAAGCCTACTTATAAACAGAGCCTATCACCACTCTGTTATGCGATGCCTCTCTATCAGCAGCATAACAATTAATTGGCTTTTTTATGCAGCGCGGGAGGAAGGTATTATATGTTAATGAAAGTCCATCTCCAATTTGAGGGTCATTATCTAAGTCATTTTTGCTATTACCTCTCTGTTTGACTAAGTATCTGTGAACTGGATTATTTTCTCCAGATGTGATAGCCTGGACTTTTTCTATGTTCAATGACATTTTAGTTTCAGGCTATGGTTCTGATCCGTCTTCCATTAAAGCCAAAGCTAAAACAGCCAGTGACCACGTGGGAGTTGGATCAGGCATTACCCTGTAGCTTCTCTAGATCTATTTGCATTATATCTCTGTCCCTGACTAATGTTTCCAACACCTTCTAATTTATTATCATCAGAAAATTTAATTGAGTTGTTTACCCATTCTTCAAAAATCATTAATAAAGATGATAAATTAAACTGTGCTTACTACTGCACCCTGAGTCACCTCAATGCATTTCTCCCTCCCACTTGATAAATTGCCATGTATCATTATTCTTCGTTGATGGTGCTTCAGCCAATTTCAAGCCCATATGACACTGTTCACAACCACACCACCAATAGCAATATTTATTCAAGTAAGATTTTCAGAGCTAATTTCTAGGATTGCCAGCTTTTCCTTTTAAATGTTAAGTAATACATTCATTTTATTTTCCCGTCTTAGATTGTAAGATCTTTGAGATAAATTTAAATTCTTTGTCAGGTGTTTGCACAGTGACTAGGCACAATGGGGCCCTGATCTATCTTCTGGTGCCTTCTGGCTTCTCTTTGACGTTTCAAAACTAACTACTGGTGGTTCAATGTATTCATTAGCTAATCCCTTTAATATGCCTGACTCCCTATCGTTTAGACTGCTTATTTGTATGTAACCATATTTCCAAGTATTCCTTTATTAGCTTTTAATCCGCAGCCGACTGAACATTTTTGTTACTTCCCAATTGCCTTTATCATTTTTATTAAAGAACAATTTTACAAAGCAACTCAGTCATTTCAAACAAGCTGATTTCCTCTTCTTCCTCATTTGTGAATGCAGCACCTTTTTTTCTCCTTTCTCTTCTCCCAACTCCACATATATCGGTGACAGTCCGGATTCCCCTCATCCCTTTAATGACCATTAGCATTCTGTTCATATTGTGTACTACTGTTGCCCTTACTTTTTCAGCTGCAAGCTTTAACTGGCTGAAGTTCTTTTTGTTTGCTTCCCTCCCTTTCCTCTACATCTATTTGAGTGTTTTTTCCTTCAGATTTCCAAGCTGTGTCTTGTGAAGTCCCTTTGGCTATTTCTTACTCCTTCTATTTTTCTCTTCAAAAAAGCTGTGGTCTGCTGCTATTTAATTACTGAATTATATATTTGGTTGCTCCAGACTTCTTCCATTCAGTTGATGTAACTGTCATAGGTTTCCTGAAGTCAATGGACCTGTGACCCTTTACATCGGCTCAGGATCTTCCCCATGGATTTTAAAACTTCTACCATACTTACTAAGCTTCCTAATGCCTGTAAGCATGATGGGCATCTCATCCATTTGCACTGCTGTGTTCTGGGAGCTCAGTATTTAGTGCATTTAACTCAAGTAGTTTATAATTATTACTAGAACAGGGAAAACTGTGGAATAGTCATTGCGGCCACAAAAAGAGAGAATTTCATTTTGTGTTGATCCAACTGGAAATTTTTTCCAACTTTTCAATTAGCAGAAAACGTTGAAAAATGTGGTTTTAGATCAACCTGAAAAGAATTTTTGGAAATTGCCAGACAACAGAAATATTTACGATTCATCTAGTGCTAGTGTACCGACTAGGGTGACCAGACAGCAAGTGTGAAAAATAAGGACAGGGGGTGGGGGCGGTAATAGGACCCTATATAAGAAAAAGACCCCAAAATCGGGACTGTCCCTATAAAATCGGGACATCTGGTCACCCTAGTACCGACAGACCCCAGCCATCCGCAGGCGGGATCAAACCTGGAACCTCTGGAACTTAGTGTATGAGCCTCTATTGCATGAGCTAAAAGCCACATGGCTCTTAGCTAAGGCTGTAAAGCAGACTCAATTAACTCTCTCTGAGTGGTCTCGGTGCCATTAGATGGGACAGAACACCACACCCAGGAGGTGTGGGTTACACTAGTTAATAGCACTGCACTTCCTTATTGTGCCCACATGCACAATCAGTTCCTTGTGATAAGATGTAAATCCAGGATAGCTTCTCCTTCAGTCATATTCTTTACTTTCTAAACACAAGGCTATCCTGTGTATAACTCAATAGTATCATTATTATTCTATATTTAGGACCTAATTAACATCTAGAGTCAAGAATTTTTATGCAATTCCCCCAACAGCTACTTAAAGAGTCATTTTCACACTGGCCCTGGCTTGGGGGCTTACTGCTGGTGCAGTTCCTCCTTTGCTATTTCCATTTTGTCCTTTCTTACCCAAAGTATCTCACTAGTTTCATCTGATTCTCAAGCCTGTTCTCACTGGTCTGACTGTACTAGAATAAGGGGCTGGAGCCAGGAGGAACATTGCCACTGCAGCAAAAAGAAGATCTCACTGCCAGCCTCACAGAAGGAACAAAGGGGATGTTTTCTTTGAATATTCATTCTCATGGAATTTTAAAATAAATAGAAAGAGCAAAAATGACTAGAGAGAGAATATTTTCAATTCTATTGTATATAGATTCATAGATTCTAGGACTGGAAGGGACCTCGAGAGGTCATCGAGTCCAGTCCCCTGCCCTCATGGCAGGACCAAGTACTGTCTAGACCATCCCTGATAGACATTTATCTAACCTACTCTTAAATATCTCCAGAGATGGAGATTCCACAACCTCCTTAGGCAATTTATTCCAGTGTTTAACCACCCTGACAGTTAGGAACTTTTTCCTGATGTTCAACCTAAACCTCCCTTGCTGCAGTTTAAGCCCATTGCTTCTTGTTCTAATCTTAGAGGCTACGGTGAACAAGTTTTCTCCCTCCTCCTTATGACACCCTTTTGGATACCTGAAAACTGCTATCATGTCCCCTCTCAGTCTTCTCCTTTCCAAACTGAACAAACACGAAGTTTAAATAAAGGAACCCAACCTAACTGGTTGTCATTTATCTCTTTAGTGACTGGCTATATAAAGCCAAAGTTGGATTCATCTGATTGAATGTTGTAACGTATGAAAAGCACTCCATTAGGAATTAAAACAAGCCAACATGCACAGCAGCATAGCTCTGTATCCAGAAAAGAATCAGTGGGTAGTATTTTGCCTGCTGCAGCTCCAGAGAGTATGACTACCTGGGCAAAAAGGTACATTTGCCAACTGAGTTAACTCAATTGTATTAGCTTAATTCGCCTTAACCCCCATCTACCTCATGGACACTTGTCTAAACATAGATTCACATATTTTAGATTGAGTTGGTGTATCTTAATTTGAAGCCTAGGCTACAACATAATCAGCTCAAACTATCTAAAGATGTCATACTTCGTCTACACAGGTTTTATGCAGGCTTCAAGGTTCAACTGAACTGAGCTAATTTAATTGATCTAACTTGATTGAAAAACACCTTCTTTGCCCAAGTAGACTGGGCTATAAAGTATGTTTGTTTAACGGGATATAAACAGCACAATGCCGGGATGTTGCCATGCAATTATTACAGCCACATTGCCCATGTCACACTAAACATTGTGTCAGTCCACTTCCCTTTTTGGATGAAATTTGATCATGGCAAAAAGAAACTGAATACTACACTTACAATTCAAAAATGAAATATCTACAGTAAATTCAAATTTAACATGAGAATATTTTTAAATCTTTCTAAAATTCTACCCCATGAGGAACAGTCCTCATCAAAATTTCTTAAATAAATGTTGGTTTTATTTTAAAATCAGAAGTCATTAACAGAAATTTAGGAACAGCTGGCATTGATCACCAAGGATATTTTCAAACCAGACTAGATTTCAGCTGCTTACTTGTTACAAATAGTTTTACGAAGTCAATACACTGTTTTATCTGAAACAGTTAATGGAACAATATTTTCTTCCTTCTTTACATCATTTTGATTAACTTCGATCTGACTTTCTCCAGACTATGATATCTACCTCTTGTCTCCCCAACTCCTGTTTTAATAATCTCACTTTCTTGTTGTTTATTCAATCAGAAATGTATTTTTAGAGCCTCCATTCAAGTACTAAATCGTTTAGTTAAGATGTAAAATGAGCTTCAGCAACTGGAGCAGGATTAAAAATAAAGACCGATAAAGGCCAGTCACAGCTAATGACTTCAGTAGAGTTATGATTTCCATCAGCTGAGAATCTGGCCAATATACGACTGAGAATTTCCTAAGTTCACGCATTAGAAATACTAACCTCCATTTAGACATATTTACCTAACCGATATAATTGGTGGATACATATTCCAAGTAAAGCTTGCACAGTTGTGCATATACATTTGCACGTCTCACTTATGCATGTGCATACTTGATGTATGCACATAAATGTAGTCTATGCACAATAAAGCTAGGTCTACACTACGGGGGAGGGGGGTCAACCTAAGATATGCAACTTCAGCTACGTGAATAGCGTAGCTGAAGTTGCGTATTTTAGGTCGACTTACCTGGCTGTGAGGACGGTGGTGAGTCGACTGCTGCCGCGCCGCTGTCAACTCCACTTCCGCCTCTTGCCGCGGTGGATTTCCCGAGTCGACGGCAGAGCCATCGGGGATCGATTTTATCACGTCTTCACTAGACGCGATGAGTCGATCCCCAATAGATCGATCGCTTCCCGCCGATCCGGCGGGTAGTGAAGACGTGCTCTTAGCTATTGAAGACTGTAACTAGCGCATACAAATGCCTGAGTATGCAAACTCATCAAATATATGCAAATATGATAGGCACATCCAAACATATGCATATAAATGCACCTTTCTAACTTTGAAAATCTGGCCCTTTGAAATACAAAGCATGAGATGTATTTCATAAGATCAAGGAACCATGCTTATTAAATGAAACATAATAAAACAATTCTTTTACAGATCATAAATTATACATTTATGGTGATGGATTCTGGTGGGGTGATGTTATAAATTATGTTATTTGACCATCTCTTTTCATCTCTATTTTTAAGAAAAAAATTAATTTACAGAATAAGTCACTAGACCACAATCATCCCCCCCTCAGTAATTACTGAGGTTATATTCTGCAGAGTCAACTATTTGACCAACGGCCTCCTGCTAAGTTTTTTAGGAGGATCATAACATGTAAAATTAACCATTGGAGCCGTTCTCTTCCTGTCAGTTCTTAGTGGAACAGAAGTGTGTTAGATACAACTGCTTTACCAGCCCAGCTTTTGTGCCACCCCCAGGCTATCCTTATTCCTTTCTCTTCCAGTCGTGCTGCATTAACAACTCTCAATTTCTTGTTCTTGAATACCACATATGACATGCATGATCTTAAAGATTTTTATTAATCCCTAGAATGCTGCTAAAACCTGAGGAAAAATACCCCACATAAAGAAATAATACATCTTTATGAAGTACTTACAATTGATCTGATATTGTTTTCTTTTGCCAGTTTCAGGGATGATTTATAACAACTTGCCAGGTCTTCTTTATGAGTATCACTGATATGGCCTCTTGCTATTGGTCCCACAGTATGAATGACATCTGCAAAAAAAAAAGAAAAAAATATATATATTCACTTTACTCCTAATGTGGGTAATGATTGGGAACGGGGCTAATTTCTGGAGAAGGGTCTAGAAATCGCAACTGCATTAAAAAGAAAAAAAAGCAACAGGGCAGTCTGGCAAATATCTTCAATACCTGTATACAAATTCAGGGAGTATGGGGAACAAGCAGGATGATCTAGAAGTCATGCTATATGAAGAAAATTATGACTTAATTGGCATCACAGCGACTTGGTGAGACAACTGCCATGATAGGAGTACCAGCATTGAGGGATATCGCATGTTCCGAAAGGATAGCTATGGGAAAAACAGAGATGTTGTGCTTTACATCAAGAATGTATACACTTGCTCCGAAGTCCAACGGGAACGGAGTGACAGACGTACTGAGACTCTAAATGAGGATAATAAGGGAAAAGAATAGTAGCGATGTTATGATGGGAGTCTATTATAGACCACCAAATCAGGAAGAGGAAGTGAATGAGTCATTCTATCTACAAGCAGGTAACAAGATTAGTTAACACCCATGAGCTAGCATTAATAGTGGATTTTAACTTCCCTGATATCTGTTAGAACACTATTGCAGCAAAACGTAATACATCCTGCAAATTCTTAGCATGCATAGGGGACAGATTTGTGATTCAGAAAGTTGAGGAAACACCCAGCAGGTCATCCATTTTGGATCTGTTTTTGATCAATGGGAATGAATTAGTTGCAAAAGTGAAGGTGGTCAGGAACTTGGGAGGAAGTGATCATGATCAGATTGAATTCAAGATCCTATGAAAAGGAGGAGATGAGAACAGCAAAACAAGGATGCTGGACTTCAGAAATGTGATTTCAACTAACTCAGAGAAATAGTAGGCAAGGTCCCATGGAAAGACCAGTTAGGAAGAAAAGGAGTCGAAGGGGACTGGAAGTTCTTAAAAGATGTAATACTAGAGACTCAACATCAAGCTACTGCGATGCATAGTAAAGATAAGAAGAGCCGCAGGAGGCCAATGTGGCTGCACAAAGAGCTTTTTAGATATCTAAAAACTAAAAAGGGATACATACAGGAAATGGAAGGAGGGGCATGTCACCAAGGAACTATACATTGGAATAGCACGAGCATGTAGGGAACAAAATCAGGAAAGCCAAGGCAAAGAATGAGTTACAGCTGGCAAAAAATGATAGAGACAACAGGAAGGGGTTCTTCAAATATGTCAGACAAAAAAGAAAGATCAAGAATGGTGTGAGTCCGCTGCTCAATGGAGGTGGTAATGGAAGATGATAGGAGAGCAGAGCTATTCAATCCCTACTTTGCTTCAGTCTTCTCATGTGACCAGATGACTAGCAAAGTTACCAGAGACAATAAAGGGAAGGGATGCAGATCGGGAGAAGTAAAGAACACATCAGAGATCTTCTGACCAATTTGAATGAATTCAACTCAGCAGGACCAGATGCTATTCACCAGAGGGTACTGAAGGAATTAGCTACTGGAAATAATATTTACAAACTTATGGATGACAGGAGAGATCCAGGAAGACTGGAGAAGGGCTAATGTAGTGCCCATCTTCAAAAAGGGGGAAAATGTGGAACTGGGGAACTATAAACCAGGCAGCCTGTCTTCAATATCTGAGAAGCTATTAGAGCAATGTATAAAACATTCAATTTGCAAGCACCTGAATGATGAAGGGATAATCACTATCAGCCAACATGGATTGACCAAGAAGTTCCAGTCATGCCAAACCAGTTTGATTTCCTTTTTTGACAGAGTAATAGACTTGGTGGATAGGGGAAATGAGGTGGACATAATATACCTGGACTTCAGCAAGCCTTTTGACACATTCCCACATACCATTCTATTAAGTAAGCTGGAGAAATGTGGATACATAACTTGATACATAACTGGTTAAACAATCACAAACAAAGAGTAACTATTAATTAATTGGAGTGAGGTCTAAAGTGGGGTTCCTCAGGGATCTGTTCTGGGTCCAGTGTTGTTTAACATCTTTATTAATTACCTGGATGTAGGTATAGCGAGCAGACTGATCAAGTTTTCAGATGACACAAAGCTGGGAGTGGGGGTTGCAAATACTCTGGAGGATAGAGCTAAAATTTAGGGATCTTGATAGATTGGAGAACAGGGCTATAGACAACAAAATGAAGTTCAACAAAGACAAATTTAAGGTGCTACACTTAGGGAAGAAAAACCAAATGCACAAATACAGATTAGAGGAAAACTGGCTTGGCAGCAGTACTACTGAGAAGGATCTGGGAGTTGTGGTGGATCATACCCTCAACATGAATCAGCGATGTGATACTGTTGCAAAAAAAGCAAATGCAATTTTAGGTTGCATTAACAGAGGTATAACATGTAAGTCACAGATGCTAGTTAGGCCTCAGCTGGAGTACTGTGTCCAATTTTGGTCACCAATATATAGAAAGGATGTAGAGAAACTGGAAAGGATCCAGAGGTGAGTGACAAAGATGATCAAAGGGATGGAATGCAAGCCATACGAGCAAAGTCTGAAGGAACTAGGCATGTTTAGTTTCAAAAAGAGGAGATTAAGAGGGGATATGATAGCAGTCTTCGGATACTTGAAAGGCTGACATAAAAAAGATGGAGAAAAGTTGTTCTCTCTTGCCAGACAGGGCAGGACAAGGGGCAATGGGTTCAAACTACAGCATAGCAGACTTAGATTAAAACTCAGGAAAAACTTTTTAACTGTAAGAACAGTAGGACAATGGAACAGATGCCTCAGGAAGTTGTGGAAGTGTCTTTACTGAATCTTGGCAGGGAGTTAGACTAGATGACCCTTGCAGTCCTTCTAACCCTATGATTCTATGATTATTAATGGCCTCATGATTCTGTACCACTATTGCAACATTACAAGTTATCATCTGCATTTATTGTATCTGGACACGAAGATTTAAACAATAATGCAAGAAATGCACATAATTGGTATCCATGAGACAATACCTTTGTAGGAGATTAACTGAAATGAAAACAACTGTAAAGTTATATTTGAAAGTATTAGTGCATTTGAGTTAAAGCAAAAATGAGAAAAATGTACTGAACTGTATATTATTTCTGTTACAAGCTGCTTACTACTTGCACCGTAAATAAAATGGCTCCACAAATACTGTAATCTGTAGTTGAGAGTTTCTGTAAATGTTGTAGAACAATTTCTAACAATCATTGCCATTCCTTAGAATCCCAACAATGGGGAGAAAATTTAAAATTCAAGTTTTACCATCAAGATCATTGACAGGTAGAATGTGATGTGCATAATTCTTTTTCATTAAATCTCTGGGATCTTTTCTTAAAGACCATTTTTTAAAAAAATAAGCACATTCCTCTAAACTTTAGTGACCTATGAAAGTGTTAATTACCAAGGGATTAGCAGACCTTTCACATAAGAAAAGATTCAATCAAAACACTATGCAATTTAAAAATACAACTGATTTTGTCTAAAGAAACAACACATTAGAGAGAGTAGAGTCAGGGATTGCAGTAGATAAGATGCTTCTGAATTCATTGACATAGTAACCAGGTCCTACACTATCAGATATAAAGTTCTTAAACCAGGGGGCTCTCTGAAAAAATAAAGTAAAATTATTTAGAAATCTATAAACTAAAATGTATCATTAAAAATATTTCTAAATTTTGTTTAGAAGTTGCATATAGTGAGCACATTTACTTTTCAAATCCCATTTCTACATGTAGTAACAACACCAGGATGAGTAAAGATGACAGGTAGCTACATCCTTTTTTGTGTGTTGTGGATACTCCCCCACAATCCACCATGGCAGCATTTATCAGGGATGACCCTCTCTCTTGTACATTGTCCTGCGCTATACCTTGACCTCCTTGCCATATCATGCTGTCTACAGTAATCAGACAGTTCTCATCTCACACTGCAGCTAGTCAAGTAATACCTCTACACCACACATGAATGGCTTCCATGCATTTCCAAGTGTTTGCATCCTTAGAATTTCTGGCCCAAGTTGTGGCTGCTGTGGAAATCATAGCATCTATACGTTTGCCGAAATCCCCCTTCTTGTGGCAATACATGTACGTAGTACATTGGAGGACATGTCAAATCAAAGGAAAATTGATGTAATAAATATAAATGCACTTGATCTTCTCAAGTTCCACCAACATCAGTTGCCTTCTACAAAGGAACATAGGGATAGCCAGACTGTATCAGACCTGAAGTCCGTCTAAGCTAGCATCCTGTCTTCAAAACTGGCTAGCAACAGATGACTCAGAGGAAGATGCAAGAATGTCACAGTAGACATGTGTGGGATAATTTACTCCTGGGAAGGTCTCATCCTAACCCATAATAGAGACCTGCTTAAATGCTGAAGCATGAGACTTTCTATCCCCTTCCAAAACTTTGTTTGCATTAACTGTTATAACTGTATATTCTTGTTATCCATATAAACATCCAATCTCTCTTTGAATCTTTCCATCTTTCTCTTCTTCATATATCCTCCAACACAGTTTTGCATTTGCAGAATTTTTAAGCCTCTCAATCTTTCATTCCCTAACTTCAACCTACAAAAGAGAATTTTCTGAGGTGGCTACCATCCACTCTGCTTGTGGCACCAAGACGCAGAATCACACAGGCTCTTAGAACTTCACAAAACTTGCCTGGTTTGAACTGAATTTTGCTTCTAGCATTTTTTTGGTTGATGAATGCACACATTGAAGAGAACCCAAATGAATATAAATACAGCAGCATGATAGCTGATAGGAAACTTTATGAATCCAGTATGAATCAAACTTGGAAGGCTTCATACAACTTGCCTTCCTAACTACTATAAATACACAATGAGAAGCACACAAAAAGACAACTACCATTCTTCTCCTTTTAATCACAGTAATTTCTTCTAGTTATAGGAACAGGATTGGACAGACTGGATAATTTCTGTTGATTGTCACAGCTGCTATATAGTAACTACAGCAGTGCCCTTCTAAACAATTAAAAAAAAACTGAAATGTGAAGCAGGCATTTAGTCTTTGTCAGATGACAAGTAGGATGACAACTGGGATCCAAACAGGTAAGATAGTTTTATCCTTGAATTCACAGAAACACTATTTTGAGTGTGCACTTTAGACAATATAATAAACAGAACTGTTACTCCCTAACTAAAACAAACAACATAGCTGGTTCATAATTTGCCTGTGCTGGAAGCGACAGGCTTGTGTCAGTATTTCCATTAGGAAACCTTTCTTTATAAAATATGATTATAACAATGCCCCGAGTAGGAACTTTGCAAATAAAGTTTCTATGTTTTTGTGTTCGATTTTAACAATGTTAAAGAAAAAAGAAAAGGCACCTCTGGTCATTTTCTCAATATTTGTTTCTTGAAAGAGGCAAGCCTCAAGAACAAAATGGATAGAAGTTATAGATCAGTAAAACTGCTCTCCCTCCAAGGCCATTACACATTTACAGATACTAGAATTAGAGGGTACCATCAGACATATTTAACTCATAACAATATATCAAGCAACAGGCAAACAAAATGAACATGAAACAAACATAAAGGAAAATAGAAAAGCTATGTAAGAGAAGAGAGGCTAAGTCTTTTTTAATACTGATCCAATATGTATTTGAAGGTACAGCTTCCCAAAAGCTGAAACTCAAATGGGAAAATGAGTTACACTTATAATGTATTGATAAACCACAGGATGGGGTTTTGGGCTAAAGCCCAAATCCTGAGTTAGTTACTGTGTTCCTTTTTTCCAATTCGAAGAATTTCTACTTTTGTTTTT
The DNA here is from genome assembly GCF_011386835.1 of Chrysemys picta bellii. Classification (NCBI taxonomy): domain Eukaryota; kingdom Metazoa; phylum Chordata; order Testudines; family Emydidae; genus Chrysemys; species Chrysemys picta. The sequence continues at coordinate 196,381,752 of NC_088793.1, forward strand.
CTGGTTAAATATATACTTTATCCTTTTAATCCCTATGTTGCAAAATGCAAATACTAAGCACATCCAAAACATGGGGCTAAACCAAGTTAATGTTTTTCTTGGAACCTTTGAATTTGCACTTCTTGACTTTTTGTGATTTTTCACTGTGCATCGTTAACATCACATTAACATATCCCTAGGCACTTAATGTAAATAGGTTCCCTTAAATGTGATTAAATAGTTCTTGTATGTTAATTTATAGAAACCAGGAACAGGTGGTCCTATTGACTAATGCAATGACCTGTCATGTCTGTCAACACGGTTCTAAATTTGTGTTAAGCTGTAAGAAAATGACTTTTGTTGTTTAATTGCTATTCCAAGCACATCATTATCACAAACATATGATACAGCAGGACTTTATTAGCAGTGTAATAGTAATGTCTCAATATGTTGTATGGTCAGCAGATGAACAGGGAGTTGAAGATTTTATTGCTACACTTTGCCAATAACATTAATACATACAAGCATACATTGTCTATGTATACACTATCTCATTATATATTAGGGTCTGGCACAAAGGCTAAATCCTCCATGAACATGCTGATGCAGGCAATCAAAAAAAGAATGCATGAGGTTAAGCCCAGACTGGACTATTTTATTTATATACATCCAGGAAGAGTTTCTTGCTTCAACCCTAAGTGTTGACTCAGGTCAGGATGTTTCACTCTGTTTTCATATGCCACTGGTTGCCTTGTAAGAACAGAATCCCAGACCCCTCCCCAAAATAATTCTGCAGTGGGTATCTTGACCATGGCCCCATTAGTTTGATTAGTCACAATTCCATCCCTGACAAAATACTGAAATACAACTAAGGAGAAAAATCACTAAAGTTCTGCAAAATAACAGCGTATGGGGAGCAATAAGTAGCTAGGTTTACACAGATCAAGTCTTGCCAAACAAACATGGCTATTTTTGTTTTTAAAGAAAAGTAAATAAGGAAATGTTATTTACTCCTCATAACACAAGAACTAGGGGTCACCAAATGAAATTAATAGGCAGCAGGTTTAAAACAAACAAAAGGAAGTATTTTTTCCACACAATGTCAACCTGTGGAACTCCTTGCCAGAGGATGTTCTGAAGGCCAAGACTATAACAGGGTTCAAAAAAGAACTAGATAAGTTCATGAAGGATAGGGTCCATCAATGGAAATTAGCCAGGATGGACAGGGATGGTGTCCCTAGCCTCTGTTTGCCAGAAGCCGGGAATGGGCGACAGGGCATGGATCACTTGATGATTACCTGTTCTGTTCATTCCCTCTGGGGCACCTGGCAATGGTCACTGTCGGAAGAGAGGATACTGGGCTAGATGGACTTTTGGTTTGACCCAGTAGGGCCGTTCTTATATTCTTATGAAAGCATTATAAAATTGGTGGCTAAAGGCAAAATGGTAGATATAGTCGGATTTTGTTTTTTTAAAGTATTTGATACAGTATTTGTTACATGAGAGTTTGCTTTCCAGATTAATTGAAGTTAGCATGGATAGGAACACAGCCAAAGGGACTGAATACCAGCTTCAAGAACATAAACAAAGGGTAATGATAAATGGCAAAGTATTGAGCTGAGAGGTGTTTATCACAGTACTTCAGGGATCTGCACTAGGTCTGTTCTCATTTAGAATGTTCAGTAATGCTCTGGAAGAGTAAATGAAACATATTTGTGAAAATAGGAGAGGATATTAAATTGGATAAAATTGCAACACCAGTGAAAAACAGAGAGGACTAGTACGAAGGGACCTAGAGAGATTAGAAACATGGGCAGTAAACATCAAAATGCAGGCTAATATTTTTTGGGGAAAATAATCTGAAACACAGTTATTTAATGGGAGAAAGAAACATGGAGAACAGTAAGGTTTTAATGCTCTACCTGCCTAGAGCCTGAGTAATTTGGACTCCATGTGGCCGGAATGTGGAGGAGTTGGGGAGGTAACATTTAACTCTGGATGACAGGGCTGCGGGCAACACTCCTTACCTTTCCCCCATGGCCACAGCCCATCATTGCAAGATGCATAGGGGTACTAGCACTCAGGGCTGCCCAGAGAGGGGGGCAAGTGGGGCAATTTGCCCCAGGCCCCCACGAGAATATAGTATTCTATAGTATTACAACTTTTTTTAATGGAAGGTGCCCCTGAAATTGCTTTGCCCCAGGCGCCCTGAATCCTCTGGGCGGCCCTGTTGGTGCTACTGTATTAGTGTAAAGGTGGATCTGTGTGCTTTTCTCTGACCTGCCCCAGTCTAACCTAAAGTGGCCTTCCATGCTAGCCTATGCAGGGCCAGCCTGGAGACCCCTTCCACAGTATGCAGGGTTGAACAGAAAAGTGTAAGAAATAATCAGGTCTTAGTCAGGGCTAACAAATTGCAATTGGTAAAAACTTTGATTTTAATACTAAAATTAAGTTGTCAGTGTTCCTTTAAAACTTCCATCTTACTATGCTCAGTCTTCATCAAAGCCAAGTGTCTCTGACAAGAAATTTAGTTTAGCGAGAAAGCTGCAGTGTATGTGATTGTATATCATATACAATGCACTTACATTGGGGATTTTCACATCCATTTTTAACAGTTCACCGAGGGGCAGTGCCCATGTTGAATGTGTATTTGTACACGGCACATAGAAATGGATCCAACTGCTTTCAGAGAGATTAAAATGTTTATACTTTTAAAGGGAAGAGGGATTTTCTCTCTTTCCAGTGCATGCTGGGGAAGACAGGCAGGGGAAGATACAGGGTTGGTACAAGGACTACAGTGCTTAGAGCTGCTAAACATAAGGAGAGCCATCTATGGGACCGAGGGAACAATTTAATTTACACCAGGATTTTTAAGACATTTCTTGTAGCAGACAGCTGTGGCAATCCAGCAGTGCGTGTTGTGAGACACAGTAGGAAGAAATTGAAGATTTTGTTTCCTTTTTGCAAAATTGTATCTTATATGAGCTGTACTGAACTGATTGTCAGACACCTGGCTAGGGGTCTCAGTGGTCAGAGAGGACAGACCATGACAATTAAGCATTTATTTCAATGTATGATTCTGTACTCTCTGTATATTACCTCTGTTTACTTTGGCTTGTTTTTGCTCCAGATCAGCATAATCAGGAGTGGGCATCTGAGTCTTGCATAAACCACAACCTGTTTTGAGGTATAGCAGGCCCTCGAACATTTCAACATTCCTGTTACTATTTAGACAACAATGAACATAAATATAATTTGCACATTTAATCAACACTTCAAAAGCATCACGCTGAAGATCTGTGAAAAAACAAAACCACATATAATATTCTGCTGTGCCATACATACTGCAAGCGTAAAAAAGATAAATTAGACTTATTTTCTCTGACCGCTTTCATTAAATAAAACAGTCCATAATCTTCACATTGGTTTTTGAGGCCATTTTTTATCCAGGGACATTATTTTTATTCAGGATACATTGCGGGGGGTAGGGGGGGCAGGGAGGAGGTTGAAGGGAGGAAAAGCAGAGAAGGATGAAAAACAACTTTCAGTTGCAAATTGAAAAGTATGTGATTGTGATCCAACATGAATATGGAAGGCACGGATGTGATTTACAAATATTCCTTTCTTGGTCTTTGCAAAGTGTAAAGTTAGCCTGCAAAAATATTAGCTTAATGAATTTTCAAGCAAATGGAAAAGTTCAAATAAGTTTCTCTCTTTTTCAGAAGTGAGTGCACCACATTCAGACTGTTAATGAACTGGCAGACCAAGTCTAGAATCAATTACACATTTCTTTCATTTATCCCATTCGCGTATTCATATCCATAATCAGTCCATCTAGACAACCACATAATGAAGCTGTGCCCTGTCAATCATAGATCAAACTGTAAGTATTTTCAAGAGGAAACTAATGTATTGTGTTTAGCTGAATGTTTAAAAAAATATGATACCAAGACAAAGCATTAAGGTCTCTAATTTGTAAATCTTATCAGTCGATCTACACAATAAGCATTGCCATATTAGTCCTGAAAAGGGATATCTAAAGTTCAATTGATGGGAAATAGAATTACCCCGAGATATCTTACATAATGAATGTTACCATGCCTACTATATGTACGTAGACTAATGCTTTGACATCCAAATGTGCTCAGCTTGTTCATACTCTATTTCAAGCTACACACAATTGTACATAAAATGTGCATTTTTAATCTGCAGACATGTTAAATTAAGGTAAACTGTTTATCATCCCCCAAGACCATTGTCTAATTTCAGTTATTTAATGATACATTTCTTGAGAAGTAAAATTGATTACTTCACTTTTTTTAATGCACGTCTTTTTTTTTTTTTTTAAGATTGCACTGTGCTAATCTGGAGTGCACAGGATTAAAAAAAAACCAGTTCACAATAGATTTAAAGTATTCATTTGCTTATGTATATTATATCTTTTCACCTTCCTGGATCTGAACATCATTAAATAATATGTACTCTGTGTACCTACTTTAGATGCAGATGCAAAACAAAAATTTGCATTTTTTGGCAGATAAAGAGAGACAGCATGAGGTTTCTAGGCTTGAATTAATGAGCACTGCTCAGTTTAAGGTTCAACCCTTTTATAGCATACTTTATTACTAATATCACTGTTTTGGACATTTCAGACAATATGTTTCATGCTTCATTACATTCAAAAGACGTGATATTTTAAAGCCCTATTCATAAAAAAATTATTGGAGCCATTTTCAGACAAATGTCATATTTGGCACATAAAAAAGTAAAGAATGTGCTTGTCATAAATGATTAATCACAGTTTTCTCCTTTATGTATTGTGTGTACATTTTAAGTATGATACCGGAGCGAGAACTACAAAGCAATATTCCCTATTGGGAAGGTAGGGAAATTTACAGAGTCTGGGAGATCCCACAGGGAAATCAAGGAAACCTGTACTAAATAAATGGTTTCCAGAAGAGAAGGAACTCTCAGAATCCATGGGAAGCTGTAAAAAAACACAAAGCTTGTTCTCAGTAATTGCCACTAACTCCAAGGGGTGCACAGGCAGCCTGAAAATGCAGTGATGCAAGTAAAAAACACGGCATTTCTGGCACTCGTGCTGGTCATAAAACAGAAGGCCCAGAATATGAGCTCAGATTCAAGAGTGCTATTCCATTCAAATCTAAGGAATTTATAGCATATAACTGAGATCAGAACCTGGCCATGAGCAGATGAAACAAAAATAAGGTCTGTTCAGGCAGGAGAAGCAAGTTAGGGATTGTATAGTCCATCCAAAGATGAGCAGGTTCCACAGGTATTCAGCACAACAGTGATAGGTGTCACAATTATAAAGACATACACTTATATATGATCAGCATTGCAACTTCTTCGGAAATGACTGTGTACCTGTAAAATGACATGAAATTACTGCATCCATGCCTTTAAAAACTCAGCATAAAATTAAAGACCATGAATTGAACTCCACATAAATTAGATGAAACTACTATGTATGTGCCTTGAAAACGTCAGCATCTAACAACCAGAGTAATTGGAGTACTGGTGGAATCATCCCATACGTAACATAGGAGATATCTTGGAATCACAATCACGACAGAGTGGCCAATGCTGCACCCCTCCCTCCCCCCACTATATGCTGTTCTGACTGAGGTATAGAACATTTCATGATTTTTAAGCTAGTCATGATTTTTTGCAGTCTGACATGATTTTTGAACACTTGGGGTTGGCAATACTATAATTTAAAGACAGCTCAGCCCCAGTGCAGCACCTGCTATGCAGTAAAGGTCTCCCTTCGTATAACTTTATCATTACCAGTCAGCGGACTGGAACACAGAAGATCAAGAAAGGTGACTCCTTTTTATTCTGTGTTTGTACAGGACCTATCACAATGGGATCATGGTCCCTGACTGGAGCTCTTAAGCAATACAGTAATACAAATAAATCATAGTTATTATTTTATAATTTCTCATTTTTATTAGGGGATACTTTCAATATAACAATCCGACTTTTTTTTTTACCTACTATTGTTAGAAATGACACTGAGATTATTCCCATTGAAAGAGATTAAAGGAAATATTTTCTTTTCTGCATTTTCAGTTTGTTTACAGCTTTCAGTCCATAGTCATATTCCTTATCATTGTTTTCCCTGCAATACCCAGCAACAAAGAGAGACAAAATTAAAATAAAAAAAATGTGATTTAACACTTCACCACATACATCCCAATATTGACAATAGAATCTGGGGCAGGAGTAGCTCATGAAACTAAATTTAACTCTTTTTTTTTTAATTGACTAGATTTCAAGTTGACAGTGTCAGTGTAATTGCCCTATACAAATATGATAACAGAAATATCGGGACAGCTCTTTCAACTGTAAAGTGAGCCTCATACCTAGAAAAAGAATCTCATTTTGTATCATCATTTTTATTTTTATTCAGATGGCTGAAATGAGGCTAAAGTACCCTCTTGATATCAACATGACCCAGATCCTAACTTGTGGAAATGCAATGCATGCAGGGGATCTGTGAGGAATTTATTTGAGCATCTACTCTAAGTCTCTCATTCTGGGATGCACAGTAGTGTCAAAATGTTGTTTCATCAGCAGGCAACGAAACAAATGCTAGCACCAGGAATTCATTGTCCTGCATTCTGCTTAAAAAGCAAACCAGCAGATCATATGGAAACATGAACACTCCAGACTTTAATAGTAAAATACTGACAGACAGCACATGTGATGAAATGTGATGAAAAGAAAGAAGTTATCTCACAAGGCTATCTATGTTACTCTTGCAGATATGGAGAAAAGAAATCAGGAATGAAAAGGGGGAAAATCAGTGTCTCAGGCTTACTTCCTGTATACTTTATTAATGATACAGCTGTTACTCTTCTGAACACTGCTGATAAGACAGGCAAGCTTAACACAAACATCACTTTCTATTGTCAATAAACAGACTACAACCTTAATAACGTTAAATAGTCATTAAAATTGGGATGCAAGTCTTGGGATAGATCCTTTGCCCAAAATAACAGGGGCACAGCCCATGCCTCCATTCCCCTAATGTATGTTCTCCTGTGGGTGAATCTTGCTGATCTCAGTCTTCGACCATTAGAAGACTTGCCCTGGAGAAGAGTGTCCTTGCCAATAGTAAAAATAGTAAGCGGCCTGATCGCACACAAAGATGCCCTGGACTCACCCTTGACCATGACTAAACAGACCTTTTCTTTTCAACAACTACAAAAGACAAGGGAATCAGTTACCAACTAATTACAGTAGCTGCTCAACCTGTGAGGCCACCTACAAGTTCATCACGTCGGTGGGTTACCTTTTCTCCTGCCTCTTTTTCAATAAAGTTTTTGTTGGAGAGGATTTTATCTTGTTAATAATGTTCAACAACACCACAGATTCAAAAAGCCTTGACGTATGTTCTCCAACTAGCACATTATGCTCTGGTTTTATGGGAATCATCTGGACAAGGGAAAAGGTCTTGATTGTCGTTTAGTGGAAGTATCACAAATGCAAATTCAAAGCTAGACAGTATTCATTTCTTCATGGAGGCAAATTTTTAAATTAGATTCTGGAAAAGGGCACTGTAAAATAAACTTTTAATTTCAATGCTTCAATTTCAAAAATTACAATAGGCCAGGTAGCATGTCAGCACTGATATACAACAACACTTTTTTCTGAGCACATAACAATTTGGAGAGCTAATAATAAAAAGAAGTGATGCCGAGATGATGAATGGATGCTATGCAATTAGACCTATTAGAATTCACAAGAGTCGACAGGCAATAATCAAAGCACTTTCATGCTGCCCATTGCAATTATCTTTGCACTTAAGAATCAACAAAGCACATAATGACTTGCACTCGATTAAGGAATTCATGAAAAATGGAATTTTAATTAGCATGTTGAAAATTTGGGCCATTTATTACTTTACAGGACAACAGATTGTGAAAACTAGTTGAATAGCTCTAAGTGTTCAAGAGAGGTTCCCAGTGGAAGATGAATGCTGTGATGTTCCTGATGAGAAAAAATTCCTAATAATTCTCAATGAAATAACTCCTACTGAAGGAACATTCTGACAGAAATTTTATTGTATGAGGCTGATTAAAAAGAAAAAAATTCTGTTGACATTTTGGATTACTGGATGACAAACACAGCTGATCAAACTACAATGACTCAAGGCATGTGCCACAATTGCCAGATCTATTTTTACATTATTATCTGCTATATGAGTAGGATGATAATAGATAAACCTATCAGGAGAGATCTCCATAGCATAAAATATACTCAGAATAGTAAAATAAGTGTTGGATTAAGTTTTCCTTTTAAAAAGCAAACACTTAAATAAGAGGTTGATTTAATTTCAAGAAGCTGCTTTCATAGCTATTACTTTTCACTGTGTTTATTTTAGAACAAAACAATTTATTCATATTCTCAATTTATTAATTCTGAAAATTGAGCACTTGGGGGGAAAATCAGGGTTATCCTGCTGTGTTGGTGAAATCAATTGATTATGCTGAACTCAAATACTGTATAAATGAATTCCACATTTTAAGTATGAAAAATATATGCACACTCATAACGTGAACAGTGTAGCTACACAAATATGAATAAAATCATCTATCCCAAACAAAATCAATGAAGAATCAATATAATTTAAAGCAACACATTTTATATAAAAAAGAAACATATCATACTACTGTATGCCATCTGTTCCTATGAGTCCAAAATACTTAAAACAATATTCACCATAGTGGAGGCAGCATTTAGATCATCGTATACATTTGAAAATGTTCTTCATACCCTTGCCTTCACTGAGTTTATCATCTGTTCTCTGATGGAGAATAAACATGCTAATTTTGGCTTAAAACTTATTGAATCTGTGATACAGAAATGTCAGTTGATGCTATTAAACAGTCAACATTTACTCACGCTTATCACACTGTGGTATTCAAGATATACAGTGTAGTTGTAGCCATGTCAGTCCCAGGACATTAGAGAGACAAAATGGGTGAGGTCATATCATTTATTGGACCAATACCCCCCACAATACTCCTTTCAAGATCCATGGATACTATCATACATACATGCCTATCACAACATGTGGCATACCTCAGTACGAGCATTTAATGCCCAGTAACAACTACGTGGGCAAAAAATCACTATGCTCTCGAATGAACTCACAGAGGAAAATGATAAGAGACAAAGACATCCTATCACCTGAATGTGAACACTTTTCACAAAGCAATCACTCTATACCTGATCTATCAGTCCTCATCCTCAAAGGAACCCTGTACAGCACTTTCAAAAGTGGGAGATTAAATTCATTACTCTGCTAGACACTAAAAATCACGGACTGAACAGGGACACTGGATTTATGATTTATTACAACAATCTGTAATCCACTAATCTCCTCTTTTTGTCCTATGACTGCAGAGGTGATAACGAGACACTCTACCTTACCTTACAATATATGCTGACTACTTATGCTAAACAATCTGTTCCACCTTGCATTTTCCCAGCCCTGAAGAAGAGCCAGGGCCGGCTCCAGGCACTAGGCACCCAAGCACATGCTTGGGGCGGCACCTGGTACGGGGCGGCAGGGGGGGCGCGGCGCGGCATTCCGCGGGGGGGGGTGTGCTCCAGCGGCATGGGGCACGGCACTCAGGGTTCCGGCGACGCTCGGCGGGGAGGGGTGGGCTCCGGCGGTGCGGTGCTCGGCGGGGGGGGCGGCGCGGGTCGCAGCGCTGGGGGGGGGGGGTTTCCGGCGGCACTCGGTGGGGGGCACGGGCTCCGGCAGCGCGGCGCTCGGCGGGGGGGTGGGCGCGGCGGGGCGCGGTGCTGGGGAGGGGGGCAGCGCTTTTTTTTGCTGCTTGGGGCAGCAAAAAAGTTAGAGCCGGCCCTGAGACGAGCTCTGTGTGGCTCAAAATCTTGTCTCTCTCACTAACAGAAGTCGGTCCAATAAAAGATATTACCTCATCTACCTTGTCTCTCTTGTATTCAAGATATGTCATTCAAGTATAGGGAAATGCCTTAGTATCTCTTTTAGAACTGTGGTAGCTGTAGGGAAATTTTGACTCTCTAACAGAATCGCATCTCTGCTATAGTAACTACTCAAAGTGGTTCTATTATAGAAGTCTCTACATTTGCACTAAAAAAAAAACCACATTGGGCCTTGTTCTTAGGTCTATTCCAGCTGCTTTGTGTAAAAATGGCACCATGAATAGACTGGAATGCACCAAATCCAATCCCCTCAGAATTCTTCTTCCAAGAGGGAAAACGCCAGCCCACTATTGGCCCTAGCATAGGTGGCATATCTGGGAGGAAAGGAGCCAAGGTGTCATTATGTCCCTGAAATCACCAGTTCTAGGAATGCCCCCTTGGACATGTGGGCAGCTGGGCATAGCTGCCCAATTTTACATCAGGCTGTAACGTACACCAGGAACAGACAAAACCAGGGAAACAGAAAGTTGATGTAAAGCCATCTCTGCCTCCCTCCCCACATTCTGGTCCTTTGCCAAGGGTAACTTGTTCAGTCCTGAGAATCTGGGGCTGTGTCTTGTAGGACATTTAACAGTCTGCTGAAAACTTTAGCTTTTTCACATCTGATGTTCTTGTAGTTTACAAGAAGGAAAAATAATTGATCTGCTTTGCTGGAGTTAAACTTGAGCAATTTCTGCGAACATTATGGGATTTGACTGGTCTAGGTGTTATAGTTAAAATGCTTTTTGGAAAGGACTTGAGACTGGTAAATCTCTTTGAAATCCCAGGATAAACACAAGGGGGAATAGATCAAAACGACTGAATATCTTACCTCAGAAAACATACGCTATCATCATTTTTGATTTTGAAAGCACAATACAATTAACATATAGTAAGTTTACAAAGAACATGTTTACTCCAAAGATGCTTTCTAGATTTCTACAAAAACCTGTTAAACAATGACATAAGAAAGCAGAGTGCTACTGAGACGAGATTGTAAGTGAACTTGAACTAAATGGATGGTTTAGACACAACAAATCTGCATCTTGGCAGGGGGTGACCCAGATGACCCTTGTGGTCCCTTCTAACCTTATGATTCTTTGATTCTAAATGATTCTCTGTACGACAGAGGTTACAAGCGGATGCTTAGGTACCTTAATAAAATTAGGGATTTGATTAATTAAAGACTTCCTTGAAGCAGCTGTTATTTTACTGTGGATGCATTAATCCATACACAGAATACATATTGTTGAAAATGAGCATTAAGAATTTAACAGATAATGCATATGAAAAAAGTACACATCTAAACAGAAATCTGTGATGGGCATAATATAACCTTTGCTCAGAGAACGCCACACAGGGAATAAACATGGAGATTTTTCAAAATCAAAGAGCAGCTAGGCACCTGACTCCCATTGAAAGTCAACAGGATTTTGGCACCTACCTTCCATTCGATCTTTGGAAATCCACTATTTCACCACTCTCATTAAGCAGCAGCAACTAGGTGGCAAGGAAGAGACTAGACTGCAGGTTCCTTGCAACTAGGTTCTTTCCAACCCCTCAAAAATGTTCTTACACATATTCATCACCTCAGATCCTTTTCCTAAATAAAGTGTGATAATTTAAACGAGCACAGGGTGAGGGGAGTATTATATGCATACACAGACCCACTATGCACAATAATATTGGTGACTGAAGAAATGCTCAATGTATTTTACGCTGATAACTTTTCACATAGTAATCCCTGAACAGAGTTCCTAAGGGAGACATTGGGTTCTGTCCTTCCTACACACGGAGGAAAAAATCAGCTACAACACACTTTAATATTAAATTGTTTGGGGATTTTTTTTCTCCCCTTCAGAGAATGAAATCTGATGCACTTTACAGAACACCTGATAAGGGTTAAGAGAGCTTCATCAAAGCTAATGGGGAAATGCCAGTGACTTGTCTAAAAAGGAAAAGAAAGCCAATTCAGCATCCTTGTGGCCATGTCAAAAGGAAATGTCCTCTGAGCTGTATGACTGGAAAGTGCCTAGCACATTTTAAATGCTACCACAATCTAGATAAATAAAGAATAAAACTACCAGTTACATTAAGTCCCATTTTCAAAGGTGACTGAGGCACTAAATCGCACTGAAAGTTAATGGGACTTAGGTTCCTAAGCCACTTTTGAAAATGGGATTTAAGGGTACCCATGTCACTTAAACATCTTTGAAAATTTTACTGATGCTCTTTAACCTGAGTTATTTTCAGAAAATTCTCTTGCCGCTGAGATCTCGCTCATTCCTCATGTGTACTTTTTATTTATATATTTATTTTGGAAGGGGAGGGTTGTTGTTTTTGCTATTTTGCTTCAAAACTGTATCTGACTATCAGCATGATCAATAAAGAGCAGCTTCTTTAGACTGTCAGAGGCAGAATAAATAAGGAATATCACTTTTGACCGACTATGTGCTGTTGGCATAATGCTACAGATTCTGTATTTGCTTAATTTTGAGCATATAAAGTAATCCAATTCTTGTTCAGTTGGAAGAAAAACAGGCAAAAAAGTATAACTTCATCACCTGTTAGCATTCAATTTACCTTCTGCCCACTAAAGAGAATGTCAGTATTGGCAAGTACAGTAACTATTAATGCGTTCTTTAAACAGCATTGGTAATATAACAAATACAAAAATTCAGTCATGTAGTTTTAATTTTCTGATTGTGATGGAGTATACAGCTCCTAGGGACTCCAAGGTCCTGCTGCATTCCGTCCCAGTAGTGTTCCTAGGAGGAGGTATCCAGGCAGACAAATGGCCTACTCTTGGGGGATTAATTCCAAGTCATGGCTCAGAGGCAGCTCAGGGAGACACTGCCAGATGGGAAAAAATTAAGTACAGCGATCACTGCCTTTTTAAGTGTATGTTGCCTTCAAGAGGGAAAAGAGCTAAGGAGGGGGATGTGCTGACTGGAAGCCATAGCGAGGAGCTTTGGGGAAATACAAGAGATACCCTGCAGAATTTGTACTGTTTGGTTTTGTATTGCTATGTTTACTGCCTACAAAACTCCATGAATGGGCTGCAGTTAGAGACTTTTACCAACCTGGCATCAGTTTGGGTTAAACCAAAATTCCTGTAATAAATTCCTACTGGGAGAAGGGGTTCATGTGTTCACCTTTGAGCCTACAATGGCATTTTTTCTCTCCAATCATTCTGTCTCTGCCCTGCTGACATGTTCATGTATAGTATATGATTTTCTAACAAGGGATTTACTCAAAATATATGGGTTTTTTTTTTTACAAGTATGATGTTTATAACATAATTAGAAATAAAACAATTAACATATTATTAGTAAATGGAATTGTAAAACCAGCCAGCAATCATGAGATTTGAGTATTATAATAATCAAAATATCAGCTGTAATAAATACAGATAAGATAGAACAGAGCCACAGTAGATACAGACTTCTTCAGGGTCAAGTAGAGGAGGTTTATGCAATACTGTAGATTCACTGTCATGTGAACAAGCCTAATCTGATCTGCTTTTCCTGCTGTATTGGTGTTTGAAGACAGTATCTTGAAAGTATATGAGATTACAGTTCTGCCCATATTAATTGCTCCTGCAATACCATTTACAGTGTCCTTGAACACCAAATTTCACTGTGGAATTATAATCAGTTTGTTAAGAAATCAGTTACCAGCTTTTTAAAAAAAATAAGCATCTGAAGGTTTTATTAAGTATTGACAGCACTTGAATGCTTCTCTCCCAGATGGCAATACAATTGACTGCAGTTCCCTCACATAATATAGTGCTGTTTATCCTCTGAATGTCCCCAATATAAAATTGTTTTAATCTTTTGTTGCTGTTGTAAAGCTTGAGCTACTGTGGGACAACATAATTTAGTGTCAGTTTTTGGATGTACGGTACGAGACAGATATAGAATAATCCAGGCTGTATGTCACCAATAATTCAGTTTATGGATGAGTGATAATGGAGTTCCAGATTATTAGCTGAACAGCACAATATTTTACCTCTTTTAGCATTGAACCAAGGTGTACTTGTACAGTACTTGGTAGATTTTCTGTGCATTTTCTTTCAGCTCCCTTTTCCCTTCCATTAGCCTATTAAAAGCTTTATGATACTCGTGCTGTCTGACTGCACTGTGCTGCCAACTGGAAAGAAACATCACTTTGATTTGAAAGATGTGATGTTCTCTTCTGCTTGTTCTTGTACAAGTTATGAAGAGGTTATGAAATCAAACACAGTGTGCATGTGAGAACAGCTGAGCTGAGGAATGGAGTTTCATATCAGTTCCTTAATGAAGACACAGTGAGGGAGAGAGGATATTTAAAATAGAATTCGTTACCTTTCTAGACTTAGAGTTCACGATATATATTGTATGTGTGTGCACACACACACTGAATGTGTGCTATTAAGAAGTTAATACTTGCCTACTACTGTTATTTCCTGTTTTGAATAGAGGATGAAATATGTGGTAACCTATATGCAACTGTTTTTGTACCCGTGAGCAAATGTTTTCTTTAATTATATATACAGAGAGAAAGAGAGAGAAGGAGGAAAACCAAGAAAATCAATCCTAAAGCTAAATAAAAAGTATATGGAAAATCAATATAAATCTGATAATTCTTGGTTTGTATTTGTTAGACTGTTTAATTGTCTGGTTTTGAAACAGACCAACTACTCCATACTCTAAGCAAAATCTTTATTTAAACCTTAGCTACTAGACTGAAAATGCCCTTGGGAGTTATGCTGATCCTTCACTTATACCTGGAAGGCAGGAATCATCAAAAGAAAGAAAACATTTCCTTGGTTCCACGTCTGAGGACTTGGTCCTTCAATGCAGATTTCAATGCAATCACAGCATGCCCTGTAGTGCCCTATGTCAGCACTTTCTTTAATACCTACTAAGTCAAGTCTATATGCCAGAAAATCAAAAATATAGCCTTATATTTATAGGAAAACATCAAAAACAGTTTAGATACATGAACCCCCTCTCAGAAAAGATGGACCAGATGGGTTAGATGGACCATTGGTCTGATCTAGTATGTCCATTCTTATGTTCTTCTGAAAAGGAACAGGCTGATAAATAAAGCTGTTCCCACACTGCATATCTCATCTAAAAGAATTACACAGGTAACAGCCCTGCATTTTTGTTATCAGTGTAGCTATAAAAATAATGGTGTTTCAAAATGTTCTGTGGCCATCATCTTGTGACCTTTGGTGAGTCGGGGGAGGAGGGGAGAGAGAACAGCGCTTTTTCTAAAAAAAAAACCTACAAAGATGAATCTCTGCCCCTGCAGGCTGAATACAGGGGTGGAAAGTAAAGTAGCAAGATTGCATCCATGAAACACCAATAAGTAATGAGTTACACAAAGAATACAGGGGCTTCCTAGTCATTGGAACATAAGCCCTTTCTATAACAGTTAACCTAATGTGTTTACTTTAGTGCACTCACATTCATGTAAACACATTCCAGAAGGGTAGCACCAGAACACCCCGATACAAGGTTATGGTGTAAACACACTCCCCAAAGATGATACAGGGACACACTGACTCTTCCTAAAGATAAGGATGATGGATAGAGACATTTTGATCGAACCGACATGTACGAGGTAAAGGGTGGTAACTAACCACGTCATAGGGGCAATCCATAACTTGTTTGTATCAGTTTATAAAAGAGGGGGTCACAGAGGGAGTGTGTTTGTCTGGCTGAGGGGGTAGCGAAAAGTCCCGCCTCTCACTGAGCTGGTCCATTGTCACAGGCACACATGAGCTAGGGTAACTGTAGACATTGATCTGGGGAGCTACAACCGTGCTTTGTTGGCAATAAACGTGGCTGAGCATCTTTGCCACTGAACCGAGTCTGTGGGCTCTTTGGGCAGTTCGATCGGCGTCTGCTGTACCGATTATCTTGCCAGAGCCGGTGCAGGATGCAGAGAGAACACACACATGGCCAACAACTGACAACACCCACAATATGCTACCATTGGACAAAGCTGCAGTGTATTATTTAAAAACGCTCCTTTATGAATATTTTTATATGGCTGTTCTTCCCCCCGTACCACATATTTCTATTTTATGAGAGTGATTGTCTCAACAAAGGCTCCTTGGAGCTATCCCTCCTGGGGACATCAACTGCTAAGACTTAAAATCAACATACTTGTTAGTGGAAGCACACTATTATCCAGTGACTTGATATTCCAGCTAAAGAGCATGAGGTCAGTTTCTCTTCGCTGAGTTAATACTTCCACAGAATAATTCCCTGGCTGGCATGTCAAGATCAAATCACCTCACTGAATGGCAGAACCAGTGGTAATAGGGACTGAACAATGACTCTGGTCAGTATAAACACAATGACTGACCTGAACATATTTGGGGACTGGGGCTGATTCTGCACTCTATTTCAAAAGATTTCTACCAATATTGCTCCACTGAAGACATCTATCTCTCACAAACCAAAGGTGTGACCCCAGTGGAAAACTGGTGTAAGGCAGAGGAGAATCAGGGGCACCATTCATTATGTTCTTGGAGAAATACTAACTTTCACCAGTGGATGATAAATTCTTAATCAAATCTAGAGAGAATTTACAGAGGCAATTTTAATACTCTTAAAATTTATGAGAAGAAATAATTGTCCTATAAGCCCAACAGAAGGAGCTGTCCTTATGGTGTTTGAACTGTATTCAGTGATTTCATTAATAAAGCTATACAAGAAGCCAGCAGATCTCTTTTTCACACCATTCAAAATACAGTTCCACTGTGAAAGGATAGGACTAAAGGAAAAAAGACAAAAAGATTGAATTTAAAAAAGAGTATGTACACTATAACAACCAGTAGAGAAACACTTTCCCCCACTTCCTCCTTATCCTACAATGCAGGAAACAAACTAAACATTGAAATAGAGTGCTGATTAAAGACCCCATTAAGCAAAGCTCTTAAGGACATGCTTAACTGTAAGCACATTTCTAAGTCCATCTCTATTCAGCAAAGTGGTTAAGGATATGATTTCATTTAATCGTAGAATGTTGTAGACAGCATCAGCTCAGATGGACTCAAGCTAAAACAGTTTATTTTGCAAACAACTGGAACAAACAATTTTGGTAATATGCCGGTGACAGTTGTTGCGTGCGGATACAAAGCACTGTACAAGAGTCGCAAGCAATATGTTTTTGCCTAGCAGAGACAGAGCCCTGAAGTGATTCAATACAATTGATGGAAAGATGGTCCCATGGAAGTCTGGTCCCAAAACCTCTCTGCCATTGGGAGCTATACTACTACTAGCAACCTTAGATTTATACAGCACCACCAGGATATAAGAACGGTCATACTGGGTCAAACTAAAGGTCCATCTAGCCCAGTATCCTGTCTTCTGACAGTGGCCAATGCCAGGTGCCCCAGAGGGAATGAACAGAACAAGTAATCATCAAGTGATCCAGCCCCTGTCGCCCAGTCCCAGCTTCTGGCAAACAAGAGCCTAGGGACACCATCCCTGCCCATCCTGGCTAATAGCCATTGATGGACTTATCCTCCAGGAATTTATCCTGATGGATTCCAAAGCTCTTTACAGACTCCCAATTATACACAAACTAACCCAGCAGGAACTTCAACCATCCTGAAATGATGGCGTGGAAAATGCACAGCAACGTTCAGGGCCGGCTTTGGTCACGCCAAGCAAAACAAAAAGAAAACGGGGCAGCCAAAACGGCAAAGCAAAAAAACAACAGGGGGGACCAGCTAGCAGGGGGGAGCGGGTGGGAGAGAGAGAGAAGGGGGGCGGCCAGGGCTACAGCGGGGCGCTGCCGCCTGCCGCCTGCCGGGAGGGCTCCACTCCAGTCGGCAGAGAGGGAAGGACGAGGACTGCCCTGCCGGGCTTGCTGCAGGGTGCTCCCGTCCTCCACGCCGCCGCCCCCTACAGGGCGACCGGAGCAGGGGGAAAAAAAAAAGCAGCCGTGCTGCCCTAGGATTGGGCAGAATGCCGCCTCATTCAATCTGCCGCCCCAAGCACCAGCTTACTCGGCTGGTGCCTGGAGCCGGCTCTGGCAACATTACGCAGTGGTTTAAAGTGGGAAGTGAACTGAAACTGCAAGGGGAATTTAGATAGGCAGAATATAATGACCCACATCTGAATCTGGCCAGAGGAAGGTGATGGTTAGCATCCATATTCATATGAAGAATGTTGTGGAATACTTAATGATCACATGGAGCCAAGGACTCTACCCTAGACTTCATCCAAAAGATGGAACCTCCAACAGTGCAGTGAGCTATGCCATTCTGATGTCAGCACAGACTCGGTGGAAAGACCATAACTACTGATCTACAACAAAAATTCCAGCAACACATAGGTCTCCAACCCAACTACTCACTCAGCCCAACTCTACACAGCTTGTCAGAGCTAACAGGATCACATGACAGGACAGTATGGCTACAGCCCAGTAACATTATACTATAAATATTATTCAAGGTCCGAAATCAGGAGCTAACATCAATAAGGCAAATATGGCTAAATCATACTTATCAGTATTGTAAATTGATATGCTATAAGATTGTGCGATTTTTTATTTATTATTGTCGTGCACAAAACATTATAGCAGTACTAGGGCTGTCAAACAATTAAAAACATTAATTGCGATTAATCATGAGATAAAAAATAGTTGCGATTAATGGCAGTTTTGATCGCACTGATAGACAATAATAGAATACCATTTATTTAAATAGTTTTGCATGTTTTCTACATTTTCAAATATATTGATTTCAATTACAACACACCCTTACTGCTGCGCTGCTGCAGTCGTGGTGTCTGGCACTCAATCTGTGGCTCGAAGCGGGTTCTGTGGTGTCACACGGGGGCTGCATCTTGCCAGAGCCCACAGTCATCCAGCAGCCCTCTGGCTGTTCCTGGCACACCTGGGGTGCCATTTCAGATTTTGGTTTGAGTGTGTGTGTGTGCGCATGTGTTGGGGGGAGGCCGAGTGTGTGTGTTGGGGGGGAAAGAGTGTGTGTGTGTTAGGAGTGCTGTTTCTTTAAGCAAAGCACTCAGGAGCCCGAATGCTTTTGCAGCCAGCTGCAGCTGCTGTCGGCAGCCAGCAGGAGCAGCAGACAGGCTCCTCCTGTTCCCCAACCCCAGCTCAGCATTGACCAGGTGCACAGACGGGGGGACACCCAGAAATCAGCCTCCCCAACCCCAGCTCTCCGCAGCAGACAGGAGGCAGGCTTCTGGTCCGGAGTAGGTTGGCCCGGGACGACTCAATGGGGGTGGGAGGGAGGGGAGATGGGAGAAGCAAGGCGGTGGGAAGAGGGCACCCCTGCCCCAGAGACACGTAGCAGTGCCTCTCTGAGTATGGCACCCTGGTCAGTGGCTCCCCTTGCCCACCCCTTAGGCAGCCCTGTCCAGCAGGGAGGAGATAGTGCAGGCAGCAGGGTGCCTCCTTCCCTGCCTGGCCGTGGCCACGGCCACGTCCCGTCTCCAGAGGTGTGAGATTAATGCTTGTTTAAAAAAACCACATTGATTTGTTTTGAGTTAATCACATGCGTTAACTGCAATTAATTGACAGCCCTAAGCAGTACACATGATTTTCACTTGTCAAGTCTTCATTTAGTAGCATAATCCTTTATTTATGCCCCAAAAAAGAATGTTTGTGCACACAGGAAAACTGTTTAGACAAAAGTACACGATTATTATCTGAAAAAAAATCAAATGAAACATTCTCTGTTACAGCGTTAATAAGTCTTATAATATGTCATATGTGATACTGACCTACATATCTGCCGAATCTTTAGCCTCAGTGCAAAGTCTGTACTTTCTCCAAGAGCAAGAACAATGCATTCACCATGTTCAATTTGCTCAGGGTAAACAATTTTGTAGGGAAATCTCCAGGCAATATATTGTGAAAAAGAGGAGGTGTAGAGAGTCTGACGCCTGCTGAAAGCTCACCTGAAATCCCTTAAGTTATAAATAATGCTGTTCTGCTCTCTCAGTGCTAGCAGAGATTGATGTACTTGGCTATCCAGTAACAAATATCCAACAAGTTACTGAAGTGGGACTTTCGTATTATTTCTTATAATGCTGAACCCTTTGACTTGTCTCTTTTGCTCTCTCATTATTTCTTATCTCATGGGGCCAAATGCAAAGCAGATAGAATGGAAGACAGGAGAAAATGAGAAAAATTAAGAGAAAGT
The DNA here is from genome assembly GCF_011386835.1 of Chrysemys picta bellii. Taxonomy (NCBI): domain Eukaryota; kingdom Metazoa; phylum Chordata; order Testudines; family Emydidae; genus Chrysemys; species Chrysemys picta. The sequence goes on from NC_088793.1 coordinate 196,401,892, forward strand.
AGAAGACAGGCGTTGAAGAAGCAGGAAAGTATTAGGAAAAAAACCACAATTGAGCCTGCTGGAACAGTTCCTATAATAGAAACTTCATTTGAAATTAGGCTACTCCAAAGCATGCTAAGCTGAAAACATAAACCCAAGAAGCAGTGAAGGACACTCCTTGTTTATTAGCAAATATTCAGTCAAATTTTTAAAGGTTGGCTTACAAAGCTCCCTATTTTTAGTGACAAAATCAGGTCACCGCACATGCACACAGATACTGATTATGCAATCACCTGAGTGGAATGTGTATATGTGAGTTTTTGCAGGTGAACTGAGATTTAAACCTTAAGCCTCAATGTGTATTTTATTCCAAGAGATTAAAAAAGGAAAGAAATCAGAACAGAGTATGCTACATAATACAAACTGTTTCAGTGGAAGTCAACACAATGAAATTCTTCTCATTTTGATTGATTCTTTAGTAAACTCAAATGATTATTTCAGCAATAACCACTGAGGACTCTACTACAGGATCAAACAGATGGAGAAGTGGAAATGCAGGGCTGGAGAAGCGTATACATAGACAAATATCAGCATATGAGAGCAATCACTGAAATCACTGACAGCAAATAACAGATCCTTGCCTCGGCATAATCTAGGCTTTGATGGGTCCTGACAATTTCCTGCCACACTGTCATAGATGCAGATAAGTACAAGAGGAGGCAGTGTGTGTTGTGAGGGTTCAGAGACAGCCTGCAAGCCAGAATGGTGCTCACACCTTCCCAAAGAGAATAAAAGAGCATCAAGCAGGGTCCCGGAAACCTACCCCTGTGCCACTGTGCTATTTCTTTCACTTGTTTTACCTCTTGCTCATGTTCTCTAATGCGAGCCTCAGGCTGAAATTATAGTGTTTACCTAGCTCAAGTGGAGTTGAATTTTGACTGAATTAGGAAATTTGCACAATAACTGTGTCATAACTATAAAGGGAAGGGTAACAGCCCTCCTGTGTACAATACTATAATCCCTCCTGGCCAGAGACACCAAAATCCTTTTACCTGTAAAGGGTTAATAAGCTCAGGTAACCTGGCTGACACCTGACCCAAAGGACCAATAAGGGGACAAGATACTTTCAAATCTGTGGGGGGGGGGGGAGGCTTTTGTTTGTGCTTTTTGTTTTGGGGGTTGTTCGCTCTTGGGACTAAGAGGGACCAGATATCAATCCATGCTCTCCAAATCTTTGAACAAGTCTCTCATATTTCAAACTTGTAAGTAACAGCCATGCAAGGCGTGTTAGTTTTATCCTTGTTTTCTCAACTTGTAAATGTTCCTTTTGCTGAGAGGATTTTACCTCTGTTTGCTGTAAGTTTGAACTTAAGGCTAGAGGGGGTTCCTCTAGGCTCTTTGAATTTGATTACCCTGTAAAGTTATTTTCCATCCTGATTTTACAGAGATGATTTTTACCTTTCTTTCTTTAATTAAAAGCCTTCTTTTTAAGAACCTGATTGATTTTTCCTTGTTTTAAGATCCAAGGGGATTGATCTGGACTCACCAGGAATTGGTGGGGGGGAAGGGAAGAGGGGGGGGAATGATTAATTCCTCCTTGATTTAAGATCCAAGGGGTTTTGGATCAGTGTTCACCAGGGAATTGGTGGAGGAGTCTCTCAAGGCTACCCAGGGAAGGGAGTTAGCACATTGGGAGTGGTGGCAGCAAAAGCAGATCTAAGCTGGTAGAGAAGCTTAGAGGTTTTCATGCAGGCCCCCACATCTGTACCCTAAAGTTCAGAGTGGGGAAGGAGCCTTGACAAACTGAGTGGACCTCAGGGCCTTAATTGATCACCATGTTGAGAATGAGAAGTTTAACAATGGTAGGTTTCCCATACCTGAGGAAGGAAAACAGGTGCAATGTCTGCTTTTCTCTAAAACTGCCAGCAAGATTCCCTTTGTTCACAGTTGTTTAGGATGCTTAACATAATGAAGTTTTCTGGATAGTAAACCTGCTATTTTGGGCCAACTTGGAGAAGCCAATATGAATTTTGTGGTCCCTTGTTAAGAGACACAGAAGAAGCTTTCACTGACAGTTTCAGTGCAACGGAAGAGCTCATTTCATATCCCATGCCCACATATGGAGTGAACGATCACAAGTGATATAGACCTTATGGTAGTGCTTCTGCTTCTTTCATATGTATTGTAAATCAATATCTAAATTGTTTAGCCATCTAACTGCTTCACCTAGGGTAGCGAAGTGTTGCAGTCCACTCTACCATCTTCAAATTGTGCACTCCTCCACCACATCGGACTGCCTGCATCATTGCCCCGCAGTCATATTGCGAAGACTGAGTTAGGCCAAATTTCTGCATTGTGGTAGCCATTCTGCCTGTTCTTGTCAGCAGCCCTATTAAGCCTCATCCCAGATCTGCCTTCTAGGTTGAAAACAGCTGGATGGAAGTTAGGGATTCTATCCCAGAGATGCTGCCACTCTGCGAGGATGTCGCTATCAGCCCTGATAAACCGTTGTTCATTAGAGACTGGCACTAGGCTGGCAGCACTGGATTGAAAGGCCTTGCATGAATGGCCAGTGCAATAGGTTGACACGAAGGTTGGTAGGAAATGCAAGTGTAGGTGGCTGGAGGTGAGCTGATCTTCTTATTGGAAGCGTGTGTTTCTATTTTGGAATCGTTGCCAGCTATTGGAATCATTGCCAGCTTTGTGTGCAGCAAGTGGTTTTCATCTGTCATAGCCCTCCATGAACTTTTAAGGGTACTGGCATCTTGTCAAAGTTTTGAGGGAGCTATATGAGCCAATAAATATCAATGAGATGTTAATATGCAGCTCAGACAGACACTAAACGGTACGTGTGGCAGTCTTCAGCTCTGAATCAACAAGATGAGTATGCTGACTTCTACCCCAAACTGCTGCACAATATTATACTGGAGCAAATACCAGTACCAGGGTTGAGGTTCATAAGACACTTGCCTCTCATTTGCCTCTGTTCCTCAGGAGATTACTGCTAGCTTCTGGATCAAGGCAATGTGGGAGGTGATCTTTTTCTTTATGTGTTCTACTTGGGATCAGTCAGACAGTAGCCCAGTTTGACTCCTAAATAAGTGATAACTGACTGGAAACGGAACGGGACGATCTTCAACCCCGACTGCAAAGGGTTAAAGGCCAGGCGATTGTTCAGATGGAACATTGTGGCCACCACCTTAGACTTACTTAATGTAAGTCTCCATTGATGAAGGTAAGTGACCAGAGCATTCAGATCCTGGCTGAGTGACTGTTCAATATCATGCCGATTGTTATCCACATAAATAAGACAGATGACATGTATATATGTACTTCTCGGCCTTAGTATGTGTAGGTTGTAAGTATATACGTTTAAAAGGAGAGGAGCTCTCAAGAGGTGAGCCCAAAATCAAGTTATTTGTCTAACACAAGACATCAAAGATTCCTTCGAGAAAGGCAACAAAGTTGGCTCTGTTCTGATGGATCTGTCACTTGCATATGATACTGTCTGGCATGTGGGGTTGACCACGAAGTTATTACAGACTATTCCCTGTAAGCTCATGGTGCAGTTAATCATGCAAATCAGAGCTTCATTTTGCAAGCTGGAGACAAAGTTAGCTGACTTAGACATTGCCATAATGGACTCCCACAAGGATCAATTTATGATAGTGCTGACAGTATGTAAGAACCAGAGATGAAATTAAAAACAAGATTTGGACTGGCTTCCAGATTTCTCACACTCTGCAATTTGAGGTTTTGATTTGCCCATTATAGGAATAGAGGTAATAAATGTGGATGTTCCAGCCCATCTCCAAAGTTCAGAGGTGTTGGTTTCTGGAGTTTGGGCCTGGGCTCATCTCTGGCGATGCAGATTTTGGACTGAGACTTTCTAACAGAGGAGCATGAAAATTAAATCTAAACACGTGAAGTTAACCAACGACAGAGTTCCGTGTTTAACTCAGACTTTGATTTTTATATATTAATTTTAGTGTGGGGGTGTATATATATATATACACACACCTACCTATCCATGAATACAGAGCATGTATACACAGAGACACACTGTTCTTTCTTTCTTTCTTTCTTGTTAGTTCTAAAAAAACCCGACAGGTTTCAGTAAGCAGAACCTGAAAGTGGAATCTTGAGTTTTTAGGGTGCTTTATTGCTGATCTCCTGGAGGAACAGAAACTAATGAGAAAAACAAAGTCCCTCTAATCCATTTGTACTTGCAAAGTCTTTTCTGTAATCCCCGCCTTTGTTCCCTCATTGTAGGGTGTTCACTGAATTTACATTTCAGAAGTCTCCCCAAACATTCCTTTCATGTTGTTACTGACACAATAGATAACCACCATACCTGAACCTACTACTTATAAATAAACAAAAGGATCTTCAAAGTTTTCCTGCCTTTGAAAAAATGTAAGTCATTAATACTGAACACATTCAACTACTTAAGGATATACTTGCTCAAAATACCGGGAAAGAAAAATTGAGAATGCAAGCAAAGATTCACAATTTTATAAGGCGAATGGGATAGGTAACCTGATCAGTGCAATTGTGAATAATTAAAAAGAGGTAACAGTGAGATGGTGATAGCTGGTGACAGAAAATTATTTACCATAAAAACGAAAGAGGATTATGTGGTGTACACATGCCCTGGGTAAGTCAACAGCAAAATGGCAGATGAAATGTAGCATGCAAATTAATGAATATGGTAAAAATAATCTTAACTTTTCAGACAAACTGATCAAGTTTAATCTTTGAGGATCTTTTTAAGATACAGACCTTGAAGCCACTATAATAAAATTCAGTCATAAAAAAGTGCTGGGATCCTTTCAGAAAAAAGAGAAATATTAAATTTTAATATCTTAATATTAAAATAATGAGCCTGAACTAAGTACTGCAGTCCATTTTGGTCACTTTACATCACAAATTAAATAGCTGTGGTTAAAGAAGACCAGGGAAAAGCTACAAAAATGGTTTAAGGATCTGCATTTTTTACATATGAAGAAAAATTGAGTGGACAGACATTCAGGTTGGAAAGGAATGATTAAAAGGAAATTCATTGATGTGCATATGACTCAAACTATGAAAACAAATAAGACACTCCGAGACTTGCAACTAAAGCACTGAACTGGGCCGCACATTGTTTTTGTACTGGTTACAGTTATGAGGTTTTTTTAAACTGTTTTAAACATTTTTTCAAATCCAAGTAGTCACAGCAAGTTACAACCCCCTCATTCCATTTCCACATGGGAATCAACTATACCGGTATAAGCACATTTATACCTATATAACTGCAGTCCACTTTGGGGCTGTCCATAATTACATAACACATTAGGGGATGGATGGGTCCTTAATTTTGCATATTTGTCTCAGTGTTACAAAGTTTTACAGGGAGTGTTGGGTCTTAAAAAAAACAACAACCAAAAATGCATTATTAATTTATGGACAGCTCCCTCAGGGGGTTGTATCGTGTGCCAGATTTGGAGCTGCCCTGTGATAATTTATGAACATGGTATGTTGGCCTGGTTATTGGGATGTTTACTGTATGAATATATTGGTTTAGCCCAATACGGGGCTGTTTGGAAAAAAAGACAGGCAGGAAAAGAATGGCTCAGGATAGACACCTTTCAGCAAACAATTAAAAATTGTTAAGGAACAATGCCAGAATTATGAACTTGATGATTTTGACTCTGTCTCCAGTCAACCTATAAAATCACACTTGCAAAATTGGACTTGACCAGCATAGAAAAAGGCCCACAAACCCAGAACAAAAGAACTCCAGTAGGATTAAAAGAGGGACACAGGAGTTATTCAGGAGAACCAGAGAGAGACACAGGACCCTGTTAGGCTGCCTAGAGGTCACCATCACAGGATGGCAGATCTTTAGATAAGATAGACATGAGTACAGACTGCTGTTTTAAAATCCCTTTTCTCTCAAAGCTTCTTTCCTACTGCTAAAATAATCAAAACTGTTGTTTTAAGAAGACTGTCTGGTCACTGTATATTACTGGTCAGAGACTCTCAAAGAGAAGAACCACAGGTGCCAACCTCAGTCATTCCTGCAGGGTAAGGATGATGGATACATGGGTCTCAGTCTAAGAGCAGGAGAACTGCATAGGTTCCACCTCAGGACCGGTACAATCAAGAGGGCTAACATCTGAGGAGGTGCACTCAGAGACCGGAAAGGGGAGAGAAGTGCAGCTAGCTCTGTAACCATGATATACTGCTTTACCTATACTGGTATAGTTAAAACAATACAACTTGTGTAAGTAGACAAAGCCTAAGAGAAGGGAGAGCTGGGGTTTATTTCCTACTCTATCAGGCCTGGTCTACACTGGGAGGCGGGGGGGGGGAGAGATTGATCTAAGATATGCAAATTCAGCTATGAGAATAGCGTAGTTGAAGTTGACATATCTTAGATCAACTTAGAATTCCTTATTTCGCGTCCTCGCGGCGCGGGATCGACGGCCGTGGCTCCCCCGTCGACTTTGCTTCCGCCTCTTGCACTGCTGGAGTTCAGCAGCCGACGGGAGAGCGATCGGGGATCGATTTATCACATCTACACTACACGCGATAAATCGATCCCCGATAGATCGATCGCTACCCGCTGATCCGGCGGGTAGTGTAGACGTGCCCTCAGAGACTTAACCAAAGTCACAAAACAAATCATTACAAGTGCTTCAGTCTCCCCACCTGTAAAATGGGAGTGGTAATAACATTTATCTATCAATTGTAAAACTATATTTGTTAAGTGTTTTGAGATGTCACAGACAGAGTGCTTTGGATGGGTACGGATCTATGAAGAAATCATCAAGACAAATAATGTGGCTCAAGTTCAAGATGTGGACACATTTATGACTAGGGCCCTACCAAATTCACGGCCATGAAAAACACATCACAGACTGTGAAATCTGGTCTCTCCTGTGAAATCTGGTCTTTTCTGTGCTTTTACCCTATACTATACAGATTTCACGGAGGAGACCAGCATTTCTCAAATTGGGGGTCCTGACCCAAAAGGGAGCTGCAGCGGGGTTGCAGTGTTGCCACCCTTACTTCTACATTGCCTTCACAGGTGGGTGGCCAGAGAGTGGCAGCTGTTGGCCAGGTGCCCAGCTCTGAAGGCAGCGCCCCACCAGCAGCAGCGCAGAAGTAAGGGTGGCAATAGCATACCATGACACCCTTACTTCTGCACTGCTGCCTTCAGAGCTGGGCAGCCAGAGAGTGGCGGCTGCTGACTGAGGGCCCAGCTCTGCAGACAGAAATGCAGAAGTAAGGGTGTCAACACCATACCATGCCATCCTTACTTCTGCGCTGCTACTGACGGCGGCTCTGCCTTCAGAGCTGGGCTCCCAGCCAGCAGCTGCTACTCTCCAGCTGCCCAGCTCTGAAGGCAGCACCTCCACCAGCAGCCATGCAGAAGTAAGGGGAGCAGTACCACAACTCCCCCTACAATAACTTTGTGACAACTCCTTTTTGGGTCAGGATGTCTACAATCACACCACCATGAAATTTCAGATTTAAATAGCTGAAATCAAATGACATTTCTGATTTTTAAAATCCTATGATCATGAAATTGACCAAAACGGACCATGAATTTGGAAGGGCCCTAATCATGACTATTTGAATTTGAAACCTAGGGACACTGTTGTAAGAGTTTTAAAACCTGTGAATCTGGGCATCAGCTAATACTTGCTGATAAGAGAAATTTTCCCCTATATATAAGACTGCACGAATTGTCTAAGTGAATTATTAAGGGTTTTCACCTTCCGTTCATGCATCAGATACCAGCTGTTGCCAGAGGCAGAATCCTGCACCAGATAGACCTATGGTCTGATGAAGTATGGCAATGCTTAGGAAAAGATTGTCAATACAGTTACTGGGTGGGTAATAAAAATGTGGACTATGTCCTTTTACATCTAAATTTTCTACACAGTCACCATTAACACCACAAAAAGTTACTAATTAAAAGAACACCTTTTTAAAAAAGATATAATATACTAGTCTTCTAAGGATGACTTATTAATGAGAAGTTTGTTAAAATTAATAAGATACTACAAAGAAGGCTTTCGTGGAAAGATCCTGCAATTTTAAAATAAATCAAGTTTGGGAAGCGGAGGGGCAGTGAAGATTTAGTTCTACACTTCCACTTTTTGCTGTTTAGATAATGACCACTAAATGAGAACAAAAAATATATGTATGTGCAAGTATATATTTTGATTCAGTAAGAACAACAGGTTGTGTCAAATCTCAATGTTAAACCTATTAAATCTCTGTAACTGGCACTGGTAGAAGTGTTTGATTAATGGCCCCATGAATACACTGGTACTCCGTTTTTAATCATCAGAAGATAATTCTTATCCCAATTTTCAAACACACACACACACACACACACACACACACACACCCCTACCTATGTCTGCACAGTAGTCTGCTGGTGATCAGAATAATATGGAATAGCGTCAAACAGTACCCTAAGCTTACAGGGAAAACAGAATAATAATGAGATTATGTCAGTATTTCTCACAAGTAGTTCAATTAAAAATGTGCAACAGTGACACCATCAAGCTAAAGATTGGTTCTGCATGACTGAAGTAGAGGCCTACTGCACTGCCTGTATTTATACCCAATTATTGAGCTGAGACCCTTGACTTTCTTACAAGGCAGGCAGCCAAAAAGTTGCATTAAAACATAGCTTGAAATTCTGCAAGTTTCCAGAATTCTCTTTAATGGAATGAACTCTGTGTTCTGTGGGATTAGATTAATTTGATGAAGTTCTTTTCACTGGTATTCAGTGATTGTTTCCCTTTTCTCTATGGCGGAACATTTCCCAAGTTTCCAAGCCTGGTAACGAAGTAGCTGGCATCTAATTAGTAGCAGACATAAAAATTCTTACTTTGATCAGAAATCAAATGGTTTCTCCACCCACGTCCCATTAAACCAAGGACTTTTCTGACTTGGTCGCATTTCAGCTTTGGCTGTGTAGATACATTTGGGAATAAATAAGCTATATTGTTAGATCCCGTTTTTGGCCTGAAAGGTTTGAAACTTAGGTACAGCAGAAATAAAGATCTAGATTTTATACAACAATAATCGAATCCAAGACTTTATCTATATAGAGCTAATTTAAAAATGAAAACAAAAAATATAAGCAACTCATACTAATCAGCTACACTTGAACTAAGATTGAGTTTTTGAGACAATTATAAAGTTAATTGTCCTGGGTTTATCATTTGGCTGCTAAAATTTACATTACATTAGAACTAGGCATTAAAAACAGTCTCTGCTCAAATAAAAAAATATGTTTAGCATATTGTCAGAGATACACTGTACATTCAGAGATTGTTAAATTAAACCTATAAAGAGAATTTGGATTTTTTTCCATTCTTTTCGTACTATTTACATTTTTTGTCTTGCTCATCTACGATGTATCATTCTATCTATCTATTTATCTATCTATAGGTAAATTACTAAAAATAAATAAAACGGCTGTCCTCTTAATATTTGAAAACTGCCCGCTTTCAATGAGCAGCAACCTGAATGCATTTTTAAAATTAATTATTAAATGTGATTATGTCTCCATGAGTTTATCACTAGTAATATACTGATCGTTATAAGGACAGGGACAAAATTTAGACTAGCTGTTTGCTCATTTGTGGTTATGTCACAGCCATACTTAATTCCTACATGAACCACATCGGGAATGGATTAATCAATAATTTTTTTAAATAATATCAAGCAACGTATTTTCAAATCTGAGACAGTTGTTGGCAGTGAAATCTGTTATTAGCATTGAGAGGGTATCCCCTGTGTATTTTTCCCCAGGGTTTGAGTGGTGGCCAAAATTCAAGCTGCTGTAGGTCAATTTCCTATTCGGAGCAGAAATCGGTGATACGGAGTCAGGTGTTTTCTGAAAGTAATGTATTTATTCACAAAATGTACTGCAGTCCTATTTTCCTGAACCGCGGTAGCAATAAACGGCAAGCATGTAGTTCCTTTTTGCCCAAATGCCAGGTAGGGCACCCATCAAGTCCAGGGAAGCAGCTGTTTCAAGCCTCTACCTCTGCAAGGGCTCATACAGATTCAGGCATATGTAGGCATATGTCTGCTGCAGAAGATAGCTAATTTGAGCTAGCTATACCATGAGAGATGAAAACAACTTGTGCAGCCTGAGGTTTATTAGCCTTTCAAACTATTTTAAATTACTTATATAATATCCCAGGTAGGCCTGGTGCTTCATCGACAAAAAAGTCAGGGACCCTGCCCTGAGAAGCTTACAATCCCAGGGTATGTCTGTGCTGCAGTTAAACACACGTGGTTGGCCCGTGTCAGCTGACTCTGGTGCGGGCTGTGGGGCTATAAAACCGCAGCCTGATCCCAGAAATCTACACTGCAGTTTAATTCCCCTACTGCCCAAGCCCTGTAAGCCCGAGTCAGCTGACACAGGCCAGCCATGAACTGTAGTCATACCCTCAGGGCCAAACTCTTACCGCCATGTGCGGTGATTACCACTGTGAGTTGTTCCATTACTATGCATGGCATGACACAGGGAGAGATGACATCAGAAAGGAAGAGCTAGTGAACCTTTTCCCCTGCAATACATGATTTTCCCGCTAGGGTGATACAGTTAAAGCCAAATCCCCCGTAAAGGGAAGGTTGTGTGATTGTGCTATGTATAAAAGATTAAGACAATCCTCTCTCATCTCCCCCCAAATAAGAGCATATTCCAGCTGAGCCAAGCTCGGAAAAGTTTCTATTGACTCACCTAAACTGCTCACTTTGGAACATGAAAGGCCTAATTTAGACCTCACCTTTGGTAAACACAAAGGACAGAGATACAAAGCAAGTCCAGCTATCAGCCTTGTGAGGGGGTTGGCTGAATCTGCTCTAGTGCTGGTTGGCAGAAACAACTCTCATCCAGTCATGTTAAATAAAAACACCTACCTTCCTAAACTATACTACTGGTTCTGTTATAGTATTTTTCCTATGACAAAAATAGATCAGTTTATCCTATTACTACTAATCCAGGATGTTCTTTTTTAACCATATCAGCTAAAAGTAAATCTTTTCTCAGAAACGCAATACAGTAGCTCTCAGGCAATTACAAAATGCATTATTGATAATGAATACAAATAACATGAAAGCTGTTTTATCATCTGGAATTTTACTCAAGGAAATACCTGAGCATCTTTAACAAAAACCAGGGCTCTTCCTGTTAACCCTGCATCTTGCTATTCTCAAGTTTTTCATATTCCCCATCTGTTCTTGGGTTTTGTGATACAAGGCAGATGTCACCCACGAAGTCTAAATCATCTTAGCTGAAAAACAGAGGCCAATCTAGTTTACTCTATTCATCATCTTTCTTTTCTTTTTTTTTCATCGTTTGATGAGAAGAATTAGAGACAGAATGTATCCTTATCAAAACACCAGATGCTAATAACAAACTATTCCAGGTTGTTTGACTGCAATTAAGATTTATTCATGCAATTTATCTAAAATGTAAGTTATTCCCCCCCTAAGGGCACATGATATTTTAACAATTCATTCTAATATTTTACTCAGTAGGAGAGGAGTTCTTAGATGAGACACACCTAAAATAGAGAAGTGTTCTGAAAATGTTATTTTTCATCCCTGTAAACATTTTATGTTAAACTTTTCACACCTCACTACATAAGGTCCAACTGTGTTCAACTTCCATGACATAGAAGTCAATGGGGCCCCCCATTTAAGAACAGTGGTAGGATTTGGACCATTTGACACACAGGATGTTAAGGCTATGTCAGAATTTTTCCTTGATTAGGTAAAAAAAAGTCACTTCATGCATCTGAAGAAGTGGGTTTTTTACCCACAAAAGCTTATGCCCAAATAAATCTGTTAATCTTTAAGGTGCCACCGGACTTCTCATTGTTTTTGTAAAAAAAAAAATGTTTTTCTTGTGTATCATAGGCCTAAACAGGTTAACAAGGAGTATTTAATGTAAAAACCAACTGCCTTTTAGAGTTACATCTGTAACAGTGCATATGTTTTCCAAATGGCAGTTTTAAATGGTTTTGAATATGCTCCCTTCACACCCAAAATATTTATAGTAGTTAATATCTGTAGAAGTTTAAGCTATAATATAGCCACCATTGTACCAATTCAAAGATTAATGAAGCAAGACACTGCAACCGCTGCATTTTACTGAGTACATAACATGTCAACCATTTGTGTCTTATGATTTGCCCCAAGTGTCCTGTAAATTACCATGTAACATCCTTTTGACCATTGATACACTGTAATTCCATCAGCCATGTATACAAATAGAATGGCCTCCAGCCTCTTTAAATACTAATAAAAACATGTTTGTTTTCAGGCATACAGTATTAGCTCATTAGTATTAACACTGCAACCTAAAAGTGACAGTGAAATCCAGCAAAAGCTTACATTTCTAAAAACCTTTGATTTTCTTTAAAGCTTAAGGAAAACCACTGTGCGCTGTTGCTACATTGATAAGCAAAATGCTTTGTCTTTGGAACTCAGCCCTGTCATGGACAGCAATTAAAAGTCACTGACAGTCCCTAAACACAGAGTTTGAAATCTGGCTCCCCATCACCTTCAGAATAACTTATCTTGCTTTGAATATTTAACTTCTCTTCCCCACCTACCAGCCCCTTTGTAGATCACTGTTGTAGAAGAAGTGGTCTGGCTGGATAACACACATGCAAAATATGGAGACCAAAACACTACACTCTGACTTCTGGATTATATTTCAAGCTCAGGTGCATATAGATTTCAAATACAGGAGAAGTGAATTCCAATTTTTGGCCATATAGATAACTGACAGAAATCGATTGCACGGGATTTGCAGGAGGACTAGGATAAGCATGGTGAAACTGTATACTCTACAAAGGTTCAGTAATGTAAATGAAAGCCACCTCTTCATGTTCTAAGTTTGGGAGGCTGAAATTGCTGACAACAGTGTCAGCCAGCATAGCTTTGCTCATATTAGGTGGCCAAACAACTTTAAATGCAAAACCAGAAAGCCTTGATAACTGTCCTCGTTGAGAATCCATGCTGTAATTCTACACAAAAGTCTGTCTGTCTAGATACTTATATGGTGCCCATCAATGTGGTACCACCTTACTCTCTCTCTCTTACCCTGGGAGAAGTAGAGGTAGGATATCAGCATGGCCACTTAAAGAAACAATACCATGCCACCACCTTACCCCCCCCCCCGTCCCCCGCAAGCTTCTGTCCCTACAGAGCTAATTTGGCAGGCAGTTGAGAAAAGGCAAAAGGATACAAGAGAAGAGACCGATCATAGTAAGAGGTGAGAATTTGGACCTACTGTGTGCTGAGAGGCAGGGCAGAGCATAACGAAGGCTGTTAATAGGCTGCATGGAAGTCTGACTGAGTCAGAACTCCACTGTCAGGAGCCAATTTCTTCTCCCAGTGATGGCAGCAACATGGTCCATTCCCAGTGTCTGGAGAAATGTCTTGGCAGAAGGAAAGGAGCAGCTAAGGGAACCAATCCTTCCCTGCAGTCTTTCAGAAGTGGCTATGCAGATTTTAGAACCATCACCCTGCCGCCATGGCTCTCTATTTTCCCTGCCGCCATAGCTCTCTATTCTCCCCTTCCATCCAAGCTGTCTCCCTTAGGGGAGAAGATGAGGGAAATGTCGCCTATCTAGGAGAGTCACCCCTCACACAAGTTTCCCAGCCAAGTTTCCCTGCTGTACTAAGAAAACATTTTTTAAAGTTTGTTTTTCTTTTTAATGCTCTGAATAGTGTAATTTGAGGATACCCACTCTGCCTGTCTGATTTAGTAGTGAGTCTCGGTTACTGTACTACAACAGTAAACAGGTCAGAGAGGGATGTGCAGAACCTGGCCTGTATCCAGGGGATTCAGGTGTACTCTTCCAAACTCACTGGTACCAGTCATTGGCTTCCTTCACCCTTGATGGCCCACATATACATCTTGGCACTTTAATGCCTTCACAACAGAGATCTGCGGAAGCCCATAAAAAGGGATGGTTGATTCTGAAGAAATTGTCACAACTCTTCCTATAATGTGATGGTACAAAGATGGCCTCCCCTACTGGATAATGTACAGAAACAGCTTGAATTCACAGCTATATTGAGATAATGCCGGCAATGCTGCTATTCCATCTCTGGGAGATGGGACAAGCTCAGAGTCAGCATCTTGACATGTGAAATGGAATATAAATCATCCCAATCATGCTCTGTGACAGCCTCCAAGAAAGTGAATAAACATTTGAAAAGAGTATTTGCCCAACTGAGCTGCTTGGTGGTTCCCCAAAATGTTAATCCCCTCCTCCACTATCTTTGCCTCCTTGTGGAAAAACCCAAAGCTCCCTGTCTTCCTGATTAGTGCGCCGAGAGTCCAGGAGGGAGAATTCTGACATTGTGTGATTTAAATTGAGACACGCTGAACACTTTTTTCATTTAAATTGCAGAAAATGCAAGATACAGAAGGCATATGAAATATCAGAATAGGGCTCTTATTGTTTCTATGATTATTAGTGCCTTCAAAGGAATCAAATTATATGCTTTAATTATAATTTGAGTGAAACAATTAATCTCTTTATGTTCAATGAAAGGAGAGAAGACAGCAGCTTTTTAATTTTTTTTTTCCTGAATAGAATATACATTTGACTGCAGAGACAGACAGAGCAAGAAACACAGTGAAGAGGAAGAGGGAGAATATGAATAAGAGGGAGGGTATAGGCCTGTGAAACATTCTCCAGATTTCCTGCCAGTAAATGTCAATTGAACATGAAACTACTGAAGTATAATTACCTCCTTGTCAATTCTGACATTAACATTTTCCTAACTCTTAAATGACAATCACCTCTTTCAACACTTTGTAATAACTATTCATCTACTTATTCTTTCATGAGTGTGCAGAGTTGTCAATAACTTTATGTCCTTAAAGTGGAACTGGAAAATTCACGGGATCATGTTGAATACTGAAACTGTTAACTGAACTTCAAAACAACAACTGGTTCTTATCAAAGGATCCTTTCCCCTTCCTTTAACAATACAAACACAGGAACAACATGAAAAGCAAAATTACTCTAATCGCTGTTTTCACTAGTGCAATGACAATTTAAAAATGTAATCCTTCTAAAAAGATGGAACTCATTAAAGATTAACAAGCCCAGAAGCCCATACGGTATTTTCTCTCCTAAACTTCACATGCATTTTTTCATATCAATGCACAGAAATAGATGTGAAATTTCAAAGCAAGCATCAGGTTAGAAATATCACCCCATATCCACTATCAAACTACCATGGCAATTAACTGCATTCAAAGGCAGTGTGGTTTGGTAGGGTACTGGACTGCTATCATTACTGGCTTCACCACTGATTGGCCACATGCCTTCGGACAAGTCTCTTAATCTCTCAGTGATCAGTTTTCCTATCTTTGAAATGGGCAAATAATGACACTAACCCTCCATTTTAAAGTGGTAGGGACAGTAACAGATGTAAACAGTCCCTTTAATAACACCAGGCCCAAACAATCAGTACCACAATAGCAGTCTGACAATACAACAACTCCTTCTCCTGCACCTCTATGCCCCAGGACAACTGAGGTTAAATCACGGTGCCTTGGATATGAGAAAAATCCACAATCCATCCAGTACAATATGGTGGTTATTCATCCCAGGGCCTGCAGTTGTGCTTCCCATTTTGGGGTCCCCTTAAGTCTCAGTCTCAGCTTTCTTTGTTTAAAATTAAGTTTCTAGCTCTTTATACCACATGACTTCAAATGTAAACCAATGGCTAGAGCTGAAAGTTTGTCATGGAGTTTGTGTTTTCCTAAACATTATTTATTTGAAATCCTCACTGCAGGCAATCAGGGCTGGGTTTTGAGGCCCATAGTTTGGGGTCCTTTGATTTTGAGGGAACTGTGACTGCAGAAGAACTGTAGCTAAGGTGGCTTCCTCTGAACACTTATTTGGTCTTTGGCTTTTCATTGAAGGATATGGTTCAGCTGGATGTGCCACTGGGCAAAAGGTACAAGGATGCAACGTACACTATTGGTAAGCAACAGAAACTTGATATATTAAATATTTTTGCAAATAACTACAAGCAAAGACTGAAAAGAAGTCAATATGCAGCACAGATAACTAAAATGGGATGGGAAAATAGATCATTTACATATCTGGAGTCAATGCCTCAACCAGCCAGATCTGATTTGTGTTGATGAGATGTGGTCTAAGACTCTAGCATCATGATAATCTTGAAGTAGAGATTTAGGATGAAGTCCTGATCCCACTGTAGTCAAAATGAATTTTGCCACTGATTTCAGTGGGAACCAGGATTTCATGCTTAGACTCTTTGTGAATCACACTCAGGCTATGTCTACACTACCGTGGTAAGTCGACTTATACTACGCAACTCCAGCTATGTTATTCACGAAACATAGGTCGACTTACTGCAGTGTCTAAACTGTGCTGGGTCAACAGGAGACGCTCTCCCGTTGACTTCCCTTACTCTTCTCATTCGGGGTGGAGTACCGGGGTTGACCTGAGAGCACTCTGCCATTGATTTAGTCTTCATTAGACCCACTAAATCGATCCCCGGTGCATCAATCACCGGAGTGTCGATCCAGTGATAGTGTAGACATAGCCTCAGTTTAGGTGGATAAGTAATAAAGGCTAAAACAGTTAACCAGTTCCATTGAAGAGTTGCATTCCTTTCTTTAAAGATCACATTTTGTCATTGATTTTCTGCAGAATGAAGTCAGTCAGGAATAATATATTACTTTTTGCAAGATTTGTTTTCCTCTTGGCTGTTGCAGCCTAAAAACCCCATTTGCTCAGAATAGCTGAGTAATGGCTAAATACTAGAGTACACGCACAAGTTATGTTTGATTCCATGGGAATCCACTTCACATGGGAGTGGACACTATGCTGCTTCACGGGGATGTGGGAAAGAGTTCCAATGTTCAGATCTTATATGTTCTCATTAGGTAATGGATCAATGCTTTCTGAGGCTAGCATTTGGAGCCTTGCTGTCAGCAACAGCTTGTAAGCAGAGGATTCTTACATTCTCCTTGTTCTCCATTCTCCCATGCAGGGTTCCAACACACAAATGCCTGCACTCTAATTCTGACGCTTATTGCTACTTTTCCAGTCATTCAATTGTATTTGAACCATCTCCATTTTATTTTCAGGTTCTGTCATATGGGACACTTATATAAGTGACATTATGGATTAAAAAACAGGCTTTAACATAGGATTTTTACAGAAAGAGCATAGGATCATATGAAAACTTGTCACGTGGTGCTGAGGGAACTTGGTCTGACCAAGGACTTTATGGCTTATATCTTACAACTGCCTGTAATAGCGTCCTGTGCTATCTGCTTGTTCAAACTAGGAAGAAATAAAACTCCTCTTGTGTTGAAGTTAACCTTCTGTCCTATGAAGAATTTAGTTTAATTTACAGACAATTCTGTTGATTTTTGAACACTTTTTAAGAAAACTCCTTATTTGTATTGTTTGCCTTGCTTGGCATTGGAAGTAAATATTATAAAACGAATAAAAACCAAAAGCTAAAGAATGGTGCTGAATGCTATCTAGAGGCACAAATGAATCTTTTATAGTGCCAGCATCAAGTATAGGTAGTTTAAAAATAACTTTGCTGCAAATTAGCTCTTAAATGGCAATCCTTTTATCAATCTTTAGTATAAATTCTGCAGCATTATCTTCACATTTGGTAAATTTTACATACAGTTTTTAATTAAAGCAAAGAGGCCAATAAACTAGCTAGTTTCTAGTTCTTTCTTTTCTCACTAAAGTTGTGAGCTTTTTCTTTCCCTGGCTTGAAGCGAACAGACAGTTTTGTTTGAAGCTGGGGCTCAAGCTAAAATCAAAGTTAGTCCCATTTCTTGGGATGACTGTGAGCACAGAACATAACCAGGAAACCCTCCCACACACATTACAGATGACCTTGGGAGCATCAACTCAATGCATATGTTTCCGGCAGCCTGGAGTTGGCCATCATCAAAAGTCTTATTGGAACATGGAACAAATGCATTGTTGGCTGAGACAGAGTGACCCAATCTATCCCATCAAGCAGGGTTGGGAGAAAAAAAAGTATATAATGCTTATAGTTAAAAGCATCCAATCTATCTTTCATCTGGTATTGGAAACTGTTAAAGAAAACTCCCCACATTTTCTATCAGAGGCAGTTTATCTGTGTGAAAAACTAGTACACCTATGAAAACTACATAGAACTGATACCTGGGTATTACATGGGAGCTGCTGGAGGGAAATGTCACAAAAATGTATAATCTTACCCACCTAGACTTTTGCCAGATGTTGTATGTTTCAATAATATTTTTAGTTTTACAAGGAAATTTTGGTAATGCAAAAATAGCAATGTTTCAATCAATTTTTATAATACTAACCACCTGATTTTCATCAGATGATAATACAAAAATGACACAGACATTATTTATTGCGGAACCTATTTGGGTTAAAGAAAACAGATATCCAGAAAACACTGAAAGATTTAAAGGAGAAATGGCAGATGCACTTCATGAAAATGTATCATGTTGGGATGTAATAAGAACACTAGAATGTACCTAATTAGAAATAACTTTTGATTCTTTTTCTGTATTAAGTTATTAATTTAAATACTAATCACTCAAATGGCAAACTAAGTATTTGCATTTTTGTCCAAAAACTAAAAAATTCGGTTACTAGCAATGTGCTTCAAAAGATCTGAACATTCTAACACTGTCTATGGAGGAGTGATGAGGCAAATTATGCAATAGTAATTTAGCTATCAATCCTTGTCTTTTCAGGATGACAGCACTGTTTAGGGAAAAAGTGAAAAAAGCAAAAGGAAAATGGATTAAAGTGCTAAAATAAAGATGCTTTGTTCATCTGAATAAAACATTTGTAACTCTGGTCTGAGAGGTTACTTTCATTTGCAACCAGTTTGATTTGTCACTCATCTTCCATTGGGAATCGTTCCATTTCAAGTGCATTAAGAGAGGATTTATTTGCATAAGGCCAACAGAGGGTTATTCTGTTCTCAAAAACAGAGAATGAAATTACTAGACAAATTGAGGGAAAATGCTAACAACTTTTGAAACTTCTCATGGGTGATTAAAGCAATCCTGCCACAAATCACAGAACAACTCGTGCCAACATGCATTCATTGTATTTTAAAAGTATAATTGAGCTTGTGGTTTGTTTTCCCAGTGTCACAATTAATAATTATATATATATATATATATATATATTCTGGACCTGTTAGAAATGCTTGATCTTCAACGGTGTGCTTCAAAATGAAAGGCAGAAATTATTATCCTTTGTTTAAACCTTTGTTAAGGGTAGAGAGTAAGTAACATCACTTTGTCACCATCTATGGAAAAAAAGTAATTGGAAAGTAAGATAAAGAAACTATCTGGCATTGTTAAATTGTTGAATACTGTTGGAGACAGAGTCATACGAGGGCCAGGCTGTGAAGGCAGTTGTCACAATACTATTGTGCCATACTTTTCACTGTGGATGTCCATTGCACTTTGTAATTATAAACATTAAGGGCTACATCCTGGCTTTTAAGGTGAGAAGAGTACTTCAGCATGAGCCTCCAGAGGAATTCTGGCTTATTTAGCACATCTGGGAACTCTCAAAAAGCATACACTGCAGTGGCATCTCCACCATCTTTGATCTGGAGCATCGCATGTTCAGCCCACATTTGGTCAGCTGTGAAAGTCAATTTGAGGAAGGAGTAGCGTCATGGCCCCCTGCTCTCACCCAGCCCCCATTAGGGTGGCCACCTTTGCAGCACCACTTGCAAAGCGTGTTTGTGGGCCTCAGTTTTATTTTATTTTGTTATTTTGATTTATAGCCATAGGAAAAGAGGTCTCCTTCTAAACAGTTCTTTGTGCGTCTATCATGGTTAAAATCCAACAGAAATAGTAAAACTGCCAGCTCTCATTCATACAAGGAGCCTTTCAGGTGCTTGGGCTTTGCAACGTGTCAGGAACATTAACAAATATGGGGTCTTGTAGCACAGGATGGGAGGAAGTAAGTTCCAGATTCCAGAAGCTTGAGGAAGAATGCCCTGCCAACAGCCCCTCGGCATTTGAAGCTAAGAGCACACCAGCTGAAACTGCTCTGTTGAGCTCAGCTGCAGCAGTGCTGTGTGGGAACTCAGCACAGTCCCAAAACAATTGAGAGATTTATAGGTTAAGACCAGCAATTTGAACTCTACCAACGTCTAACCCTTTCACGGAGGGGAACCAGAAGGCTCTCATAAAATCCTGTAATAGATGTTGGGGTGCATGGAGACAAATGTGTAGCGCAGTCTAAACATCATTGTTTTCACAGTGAATGTCTCTAGCCATTTTTTTCATTCTCATGAGCACTAATAATCTGAAAATTCTCTCAAATATTAAAACATACAATATCATTAATATTGTGTGTCAGACACTGTTTGGAGGGGCGTGTTACTTCTCAAGCTGAGGCCCTTCCCTATCTCAGTTTCGCTCCTGGGCCTGGTCTTATCACACACAAATGACTAGAGCTACAGAACAAAGTCTCCCCTGCTTGGGTCTGGCTTAATAAAGAATTATTAACACAATGTATAGCCCAAAATTTAAACAGGAAATCCATTCTGCCCATTCCTTCTTCTCTGGCTTAATTCACCCACCTGTAACAAAATCAACGCAAACTGTTCCTTAGGCCTTCACAGACCTTTTATTAGAGCAACCTATTCCCCTTGGATTTTAGTTTCATAAAGTCTTCCCCATAGATTATCGGGATCAAGGCCATCTTTGGACCCTTGCCCAGAGAGACCATACAACCTCTGCTGTTCCCCTTTAGGCCTCAACATGAAAAGACTTCCAACTATTCCCTAATCTCTCTGGGGCTCGCTCCACACTAGGATATAGGACTTGTTTTTTGTATCCTGCTTCTCTTTTCCCAGCAGGCCTTGTTGAAGCCTATAGCCAAATGATCTGGGAAGCAACCAGGCTCAGATATGAGCTGGCCCTGGACCCCTCTGAAAGGCCCAATCACTTTGTGACAGACACAAACCAACAAAAAAAGAGATATTGTGAGGGTACAAACCAAAGTAATTATGGAGAGACATACGCTGAAGGTAATAAAACAGTTACTTACATTCCATGTCTATTGTAAAGATTAACTACCAGCAGCACCTCTTTTAAAAACAATCTTTTAGGTTCAAAATTTATTAAAACAGTATTGTATATGGAGTTTGGTCAAACTAATATTTTTGTACATTTATTTTTAAACGTAACTTATATTTTATAATTTAAGAACTACTTCACCAATGTAAACAATTCTCAAATAAAATCTGGCATATAGGGTAACAACTTGTATACTAAAGGCTGATTATACACTCTGATATGCAAGCACACAGTATCTCATCTTGTAAAATCATATACTGCACATATAAAGGCAAACAGAACAAAGCAGATTACCAAGCAAATAAAACAAAACACACATATGAAGTTTAAGATCTTAAAGAGACTGGTTTCAAGAAGTAATTTCTCATCCTATATGTTATTTTATGCAAGTTGCAGAGTTTCTGTAGCTTAGAGTTCCACTTATTTCTCTTTACAGACTATACTCCTGTCTTAGTTTGGACTCAGCCCTTGCCTTTCCCACTGCTCAGTCCCTTCAGGTACTTTCAGCAGTATTTCTTCTTGGGCAGGAAGGCGGGAAAATTTCAGCCTGAACAGTTACAACTTGGTAAAGTAAGAAGCTATTAACAGTACTACCAGCCCCGCCTATAATAAGCACATGTGTATGTACATTAAATAGGCAAGTGGAACTCTCTTGTAATGGAAACTGATAACGACAAGAAGAATGCATCCCCCATTGTATTAATGAAAAAAAAATGATTCATCATGAAATGCTCATATACCTAGTGTATGCATTGTTAATATGCTAATCTGCTTGAATGTAATAAATAGGTTGTTCAAATATTTGGATACTTTCTGAACAAAATGTAATGAATTAAATACACAGACTACATAGCAAATATATATCTGGATGGCCTTTTGGTTGTTAAAATATCATCTTTGGAGAAAATTAAAACCACACCTCATGTTATGATTTCTCTTTTTGCAAGTAGTACCATATTAACAACTAAATTAAGCATAACAGTAGAAACTAACACAAAATGTTTCATATACAATACATAACTTTTGACTTTTTATACAAGAGATGAAAAATATATGTAATAGGTCTATTGAGACATTTTACATGCATAAAATTACCAATAATTCAAAGGCATAGTAGCTATGAACAAATGCATTTATGTTCCACACTTACGAAACAGATCCTGGTGGAATATTGCCTATTCCAACTTTAACAATCAAAAGTTAAATATTTATAAACAAAATTCATCAAAAGCGCAGAAAGCCATATATAAAATATACTCCAATGTGACGGACATATTCATATATAGCAGTGGTTCTCAAACTGGGGCCGCCGCTTGTGTAGGGAAAGCCCCTGGCGGGCCGGGCCGGTTTGTTTACCTGCCGGGTCCGCCGGTTCAGCCGATTGTGGCTCCCACTGGCCGCGGTTGGCCGCTCCAGGCCAATGGGGGCTGCGGGAAGCAGCGCAGGGCAAGGGATTTGCTGGCCGCCGCTTCCCACAGCCCCCATTGGCCTGCAGCGGTGAACCGCGGCCAGTGGGAGCTGCGATTGGCCGAACCTGCGGTCCCAGCAGGTAAACAAACCGGCCTGGCCCGCCAGGGGCTTTCCCCACACAAGCGGCGGCCCCAGTTTGAGAACCACTGATAAATAGAGAATGATATAGGACGAAACTGAATTAAAAATAAACAACCTACTCTATTTCTACATCTGTAGACCCTGTTTTAAACTTCCTACATTACACAGATGTATCAGCATGGAGCTCTTCAGCTTTGAGTGCATACTGATGAGATCGCATTTCTGTTTCTGTGATCCTGAAATAAACAATTAAGATGCATACATTTCTGTACTGTCACTGAAAGTGAACAAATCCAGAAGGTTCATGCTTTTACTACAGGGCCATCCAATTTTATGCAACTGAGGGATATTAGCGACTTGTCAGCAGCCTTATGGCCTCACCTAAGATACAGCAGATTGCAGCCAACCTTATATTTAACCCAGAGGTTTGCCCCTTTGTGATAAAAATGGGTCAGTGTATGCTGGCATCTATAAACTCTATGGGCTGGCACCTTCCTCTTTGCAACAGGGGCTACCTAAACAACCAGCAGATGTTGAGGATCTTATATTACGGAACTGCAAAACTGATTAATGAGTGGCAAGCACACACCATCAGCTGTGGGATGGGGGCAAGATGGAGCACTGTCAGACTTCCACCATTGCTTCCATTTTCTTCAACCTATTGAGGCTTGTTCTATACTACCAACTTATATTGGTATAAATACGTCGCTCAGCGACGTAGTTATATCAACCTAACCACCAGTATAGACAATTCTAAGTCAACTGGAAGGCTTCTCCCATAGACATCGTTACCACCTCATGGGGAGGTAGAGTACCTACACTGATGGGAGAAGCTCTCCCATCGGCGTAGGTAGCGTCTTCACTACAGCAGTTTAGACAAGCCCTTAATAACATTCCCTGCATCTTGTTTGGGTTAAGCACCATCCAGTTAGCCCTTATCCAGATCCCATACTCAGAAAATCACAGAGTAATGCACTCAACTGCACAAATCAGGTCAGATGAGCTAGAGAACTCATCATCAGCATAATGAAAGTACATTCCTCCTACCTTACTGATGCACCATAATTCGTGCTTCACTAAACTTCACAATGGTCTTATTTGCACATTGATCAGGTTACACATAGAACTTTGACGTACTCTGCAAATGTCAGCCTTCAATGCAGATACTCATCCCACTCACCTTTGGGATCTCTCTGAACTATATGAATGAGACCTCTCAAAAATGACTCCTGAATGATAAGAAACACAGAGATATCACCAGAGCTGCTTCATCAATGCTAGCAAAAGTTGCAGATAGGGCTAAAAGAACCAGCATCACGCTTGATACTTATCCATAGCCAGAAGGTCATCAATCAACAGAACTAGTGGAATATCAGTACCATACCTAGTTCTAAACCTATTTTGACGGGGGCACAATACAATCCCTGTGCCTCATTTTCTACATCTGAAAAATAGAAGAACTGTGAGGTTACATTAATGTAGAACACTTTGTTATTGTCAAATGGCAGACAGTATATACCTACAAAGTGTTATGTCACAAGGATACCTGAAGAGAAGAATAAGCCACCAGAGGGTGAGTATTAATTGCCTATTGGAGTATACTGTTGGACGCCACGTTTTTGGGGGGCAGTCAAATAAGCAATACATCACAGGCATGAGCTTTACCATGGGGAACATTTCCCCCACCCAATTCCTGTGGTTTAAAGTTTTATAGAAAGGGAGTTACTGGATGGAGAACGAAGGTGAAAGAAAATCAGTAGGAAAATATCCACATTGCTGATATACCACTCTTGCTTTTTTTGAGTCTGGGATCAAGTGCTGCAAGTTCTCTATCACTGTAGAATAGAAGCAATGTGCAGAAGACATAGCTCCTATATTAGACAGTGGCTGGAAGACTCTTGCAGTAAAATCCATGTGCTGAAACGAATAGTCAGAATCACCTTTTTGGGGGTAGAACTAGTTAACCCAAATACATTTGTTTTGCTTGCAATTTTGTTAGAATGTTTTCAATATCTTTTTAATTCTCAAACAGAACCTGAGTACCCTGGTGACAGAGGGAAGTGATTTAAGAAAATAATACATAATATTATTAGTACTAAAATAAAACATTATTAAGAAGATAGCTAATTAGGGATTCAGAGGGGTTTTTTTTTTAAACCAAAAGCAGCCCCCTGCATTTTCTGAGTCTGAACAGAGTGTAACCTTATGAGAGTGATGGCATTGAGGTATATATGCAACGGGGCTTGGCTGCATGAGTAACAAATAAATTTCCTCTGCTACTGAGTAAAGTAGAATCTTGTTAGGTGATGACTAAATTGATTTTGAACTGGTAAACAGAGGACAGACAAAGCACACTCATTCTCTTTTAGGAAAAACGGCTGCTATTATGGGTTGTAAAGACTTGTGGAGAGCTTCTGGGGCCATTACTGATGGAGGATTTGTAATACTCCATTTGTTCCAGCCGCTCTTACATATAAAGCTCTACTGAAGACACAATCCCTTCATGAAAACAACCTCAATTACTGCCCAGTCTCCAACCTTTCATTCACTGAACAGATGGTAATGCAGCTGCCCTTTTAGCATTTTAGACTACCATGCATTATTAGCCCCTATCAATTTTAGGCATAGGTTTAGTATACAGACGATATTGTTAGGTCTGGTTCTTGGAGAAGGGCACAACTAAGATGTCTATTATGGTTTTGGTAGATCTATCAGCAGCCTTTGATACAAGTGACCACACCACAAGGTTTTGCTGTGTTATCTTCAAAGACTTGTGGGAGCTGATAATGAGGTCCTATACTGTGCCCAATCTTTCATCTTAAAGAGCTCAGAGAAGCTGGTATTGAATACCTGTCTTTTCTAAGGGCCCACATGAAGAGTTATGTAGGATTGCATATTCTTCTTTTGTTAAATGTATACATACTGATGCTATGGGAGATGAGATACTTTGGCATATACCAATAGAAGGATGACACTTACATCTATATTCTCCTTTACATTAAACCAGAATTCTCTGGTTTTTGTGTTCTTCAAGTGCCTGACTGTATTGGGCAATCTGGACAAGAAGGAGATTTGGAGCATTTAACTGTGATACTCTGATGCCTTTGTTGTCTTCTGCATTTCATTCTGTGAATGAAAAGTTTGCAGACAGCAAACTTCCCATTCTAAGAATTACAGAGGAGACACACTCACTGTGTTCTCTCCTGGAGGCTTTACTTTTGTTCTTTCTTGGATTTTAGATCCCATTCTCATCTGCAGAATTATTACGTTTCTCCGTAAAGAGGGCACATCAAAATTTCAGCCCAAAAATTATTTCTATTTTAGACTAAGGAAAATGAAAGTGATCTGCAAATCCCTAAATACTCTCAGATCCATTTATCTGAGTGATCATCCTGGTGCAATGCCCTGTCATGGGAGTTTAAATCAGCTGGGTAACTCTCATGTTTGGTAATAGGTTTTAAACTTCTCACAG
This sequence comes from Chrysemys picta bellii, assembly GCF_011386835.1. Classification (NCBI taxonomy): domain Eukaryota; kingdom Metazoa; phylum Chordata; order Testudines; family Emydidae; genus Chrysemys; species Chrysemys picta. The sequence continues at coordinate 196,428,069 of NC_088793.1, forward strand.
GAACTATAGTGTTTCTCATTTGAAAAAATGACCCTTCTGGAAACTGTTTCCTGTGTTTTGGTGCCAGAAACAACTTTGACAAGATTCAGAGAGTGATCCAAGACTTATTTGGGCAGGCTTCTAACTGACCTCTGTACCCATATAGAATGGGTCTTCCTTTAAACAAAGTAGAGTGTTCTGTTATATTTCCTTAATTTGTAATTGCTATTTTATTGATGTATCAGCAAGAGATGCTCTAACATGGCACTGGACATGGGGCATATGCACACAGCCCAGTGACCCATTTCAAGGCTCTGGTTGAGGGACTGAGTCAGGTGACCACAGGGCATATGACAGCTCCAAAGCAGCACTTCCTATAGGAAGAAGTCTGTTCAGTCAAAGAGGGAGGGTCTCTCTGCACCTGCCAGACAGACTGTCTGGGCAGGGACCGAAGCTTTAATGGGGAGAAGCCTTAGGAAAGCCCAAGCAATGGGATTTGGGTTTCAGGGAGAAGAATAGATTCTATGAGAAACTTGAGTTCTGCTGAGTAGTCAAATGAACAAAATCCCAAAGAAAGGAACTGAAAATCTGCTGCTGTTGAGAGTTTTATTCAACATAATGGTCGGTGAGTTGGCTCAGCAGCTTACAGATGTCAAGTGTCCAAAGCAATTCATACTGTTACAAAGGAGCGATATTACCAGTCATGGTTAGAGATTAACCAAGGTGTCTTTCTGAGTTGAGTCTGAGCTTTACAAGTGAGAGACATTGACAGATGTGTGATTAGCTTACCAGCTGAATGGAGTTTTCTCTTTACCTTAAATACTTTTCTCTCTCTTTTAAATATCCATCATAATCATTGATCCAACTCACCAACATTCTAGTGAAAACCCCTAAAGCCTTACAGATGAGGGTTTCAAGATGAGGGTGTCACTCCTGTTTATTCAGTACTTATCTATGTATTGATTTTCCCTCTACAAAAAGGAGGAAAAAGAATCTGTTTCATCCCCAGTCTGAAACTAAAAGTCTAAATGTTTCTAAGAAAAGCAAACACAATAAGAATTTTAATAATACTTTAAAAATGCTCAGACAGATGCTTCTCTACAAAGGAATATAGGACGGACATAGAGTACATTACCTGGGGTGAAAGATAAAATACTCTTTAAACTTGTGAAAATTGGCTTTGTACTCAAAGTCTATATGTTGCTGATCTCTAAAATATACACTGCAATGATGTCATTCTTGCTACCACAGTTCTTAAAATCAGATGGAAATAATGTTTTCAATTTCATCTTAGGTTATTACTTGGAAAACATTTAGGAAAATGAAATGAGCCCAGTAGCAGGCTCAAATCCGATCCTTTCATAACATATACTGTCATCTGCCTTTTTGTGCAGGGCAGCCTAAAAATTTTTAGCTCTAAAGCTCCTTGATTCTCAATTTTCATGATGGTGTCTCATTTTTCATATTCTCTTGCCACTGACATGTTTTTTCCATTCAGTAAGCAAGGATGCTGCTATTTATTTTTAAAATACAAAAAGGAAAGTGACCTTTAAGGCAAAAAAAAAACAAAAACAAAAAACACCTAAACCACAATCCAGATGCACAAGCAGCAATAAAGTATGTGAGAGAAAATTTTACTACGACAGACATGGTAGGATGAATACTGGAATATGAATAAAGGCAGGCATATATTTATTCATGTTGCCAGGATTTAATAAAAACCATCACATGCAGGTTGGCACAGAATTCTAGAAATACCACACTGTATTACCATGCCGTTCCCAAACTCAATCCCTTGCTGTGAGAGGGAATACTTTGTATCACAATCATTTGATACATGGCGCACGCTCAAAGCAACTTTGAATACAGGTCGAAGGAAAGGTCATCATGATGCAAAGCTGTGAGGTCCTAGGCAGAGTTTTGAAGTGAAAAGAAGGCATCATTGAAGCAGAGATGGTGCTATCCCATTGTGGGGGCCTTAGGCAGGAATATTCCCCTCTCCAACACATAATAGAAAACGAATTTGGGGCTCCCTTGAGCTGCTCATCAATTGCTTAGTCTGCTTATGCCTAGTGCCAGTTCTGCGTTGGAAGTACCTTCAAAGTGAAACAACAGTGGCTCATGTAAGAAGTGACATAGAACTAAACACATTTTTAAATGTGGAGATGTTTGTCTTTTGTTCTCATAACCATTTAATCAAAGCCTTTCTAAATAAGTTCATTGGGGTGAATCTGTTGACTCAGTATACAGATTTAGAGTCCAAGTGTCAAGGCACTGAACTTTCTGCTTAGTAAACCCACCAGAGTGCACATATTCTTGAACACCAATATAATGTAATGCCACTGAGGACACGATTAGCGATATTCCCAAAGCTGACTCAATTAACTGCACTTCCACAGCAAGTTCACCAGTGACAATGAAATGTGCCTTTGAACAAACAACAACACATTCAGAAGATACAAATCATAGTACAGAGCCTTTTACTAAAGAGCATAAACCAGCATGTTTCTAACATTTTAAATGTTTATGAAAAAACGCCCATAAGTGGCTCTGCTAATTTACAAGGCAAATAAGCTCTTTCTTTTACATATTTTGTTAACTTGAGCAGAAGTATATAAGTAAAATAAAACTTCACAGGCAATTTAGGCAATAATGTTTAGTTTCATAAGAATTGAGTCTGAGCTTTACAGAACCATACATTTTATCTTTTAGTACAATCAGCACTAACTTGATCACCATGCACCTAACACTGCCTTCAGAAATCAGTAACTTTTGGGATCTTTTTAAAGATCTACATTTCTTCTGCAACATTTGTCTCAAAAATTGAAAATTAGAACTCTCTGATTAAAATGTACTGGATCAGTCAGAACAATCTCAGGAAACACCATTCCACACTAAAAGAAAACTCTCAGAAATGGTTTTGTGGGGAGCAGCAAACAGGAAATCTGAATTTTCAAGAATGTATTGCAACCTGGCTTTGTGGCAACTGAATATGTCAGAGACAGCCTTTAAAAACAATGGCCAGAGATTACGTGCTCTACTCTCAGACGTATCTTTAAAGATGCATTCGGTTGTACATGTCTAATTTGCATGCACAAACATACAACCACTGCACTTCTGCATATAACTAAACAGGTTGTAGTACCTTCCAAGAATACAATCAGCTTTAGCAGACTGTATCCATTTTTAACAGCAGTTTTGCTTTTATTGCACACCCTTATTTTGACATTGTAAACAGCAGTTATTGAAATTAAGACTAAATTCCTTTCTCTGGAGATACTACATATTGATCTAGAAGTTTTCCATTTAGCCTATGAGCTCCACCTATCAGGAGCAAACCCGTAACAGTGATAACAGACAGTACAATACCTACCAGTTTAACTACAGTGTTCTTATTGCAATGATACAATAATGCTCAGCTCTTTAGCTTTCCTGTTGAGCTGTGGAACAAGTGAAATATTCCTAGTTAATTTAGGATGTGTGTGTTGTCAAAACAAATCTAAAATGCAAGCAACAGCAACTTTATTAGCACTTACTGATCCCAGGGGTGATAAATACATTTGTTTACTTATATGTGCTAGCAAAGCTGATGGTAAAAGGGAAACTGATCAGACTGTTAAGTAGAAAAAACTCACATTAAAAATAAAATGATAATATAATCCCAGTAAATTGCCAGAGTATAGTGTGAAAATTTTGTAGCACCCAAGGTCATACTGGCATCTTTCAGGATCCAGAGGGTCAAAACCATTTTACATATGTATTTACATAAATTTAAATGTATTTTATATCACAAATAAACACCTTACTTTGCTGATCTAGTCTAACGCCTCCTATAAGAGTACAAGGTTAACTCTTCCCCCATTTATTTTACACTCTGAGTAATTACAAATCTTGTTTCAGAGTGTAATAATATGAGGGGAGTCAGACCTTTTGTCACCGGAGATATTTCTGGAAGGCCGATAGGGTTGCGTGTCCTTCTAACCATAGTATGCAGATCAACCTATGAGGTGTGTAGGAGCTGGGAGTACATGTCAGTAGGCTATTCCCCATCTGGCCGATTTGAGGGAAAATCAGATGCCCTCTCACATGTTCCTACAATTTTTTTTTTCTCTCTTGCTCTCATGTCTGCTAGAATGGAAGGGGTCTCCACTGATATCTCTGTCCCCTCAATAAGTGTCTGTGTGGGGGTTCTCCTTCTCACAGGCATGAAGGTTTCCATTTTTCTCAGCACCTCTCCGGATGGACAGAAAACTATTACCAGACACCTCATCTCCCTTCCCTTGGGATGGGGCAGTTCCCACAGCTGGGTGTGGTACAATGGTGGTGAGAGCCTTATTAGTACATGGACATACATAGAGGTGCATGGAACGAGAAAGCCTTTACATATTGGGAGGTTAAAAAAAGCATACACCCACTTTATCTCTTTTCCATGACCTAAATGAATATGTGAAAATTCTCTCATATGAGTACATACAGAAATCAATTCCTCTGATGAAATAGTCTGAGCAATTGCTTTCATCTGATTGTATTCTTCTGTTATCACTTTGCAAGACAAGTTGCCCTATGAAAACCACACCAGAGCTCCAATATTTCAGTCAAATTGCCACTTAACCGAAACAAAATTCCTATTTTTCCCTTACTTTGCAAAATTTGGTATCCAGTGGAGAAAAGAACTGAGGCTTAGTTATGAGTACCGTTTTTAAAACACCCTTCCCTGAAAGTTCTTGTGCCTCCTCCTACCCCCACTGTGTCAATTCATCTCTATTATATTACATTCATCAGTCACAGATTTGGGGCTGAGATAGTTTCATAGGGTTATGCAACTACCTAGAAAGGAAATGTCAGACTTACAGGACAATTCCTCTGCTTTTTGGTTATACCAAATAATGCAAATGTTTTGGGTGAAATAGTACAAACTTACACATATAATAAGGGCCACCAAGTAGTAAAGAATATGCCAGCTTTGTTTTGGATGCTCATATTTTTGCACAAATCTAGGAGCAAGCTATCGCCTCTCCACATTTCTGAATATTGCAGATTTCTTGTGAGGGCTAAATAAATAACTATAAAGGAGGACAAGGGTTACCATTCAAAACACATGTAGAGAAGCAACTCTTGTGGTAAACAGACTAAGTGAAGTCATGCATTGGTCTGATAAAGAACCCTTAAAAGAGGCAGCCAAGGCAATCTTCATTTATGTTACAACCTATTTTTAATTCCTGTCACGAGTACCTTAAAAATGAGCTGTTTTTCTCTTGGTTAAGTAGCTAGTGATATTAATGAGACACTGCTGAAAGAATAGTTAAGATGTTACTATCATGGGGCGGGTATAAAATGTTGGAAACGTTAGAAAGAATATCGTTAATGTCTGTATTAAGCTACTGAGCATGCCCAGAGTGAACTAGATTTTTTTCAGCAGTTTGAGCTAACTGCTCTTGCAGTTGGTAAATCTACCTCTCTCTCCGAGATACTTATATAGTCCCCATTACGACAGTATTTGAGCGCCTCATAATCATAATAGTTTTCTTCTCACTATACCCCTGTGAGGTAGGGTGACTTGCCCAAGGTCATACAGGAAATTTGTGGTGGAGTAGGAACTTGAACCCAGGTATCCTTAAATACTGGGGGAATTCAACTGCTGGAAAAGTAATACAGCAAAACACAAAAAGTGTCCAATACATTCTTTGAATATCTTGGACATAACTTTTTTTTTCATAAAGTGGAGAAAGTAAAAAGGGGTACAGCCATTTTAGACTTGATTCTGACCAACAGGGAGGAATTGTTTGCTAATCTGAGAGTGGAAGGCAATATGGGTGATAGATTTCATGATTCTAAGTAAAGGAAGGAATGAGAGCAGCATAATAAGGACAATGGACCTCAGAAAAAGCAGACAAACTCAGAACTGGTAGCTCCCATAGGAAGAAAAGGAGTTCAGGAGAGCTGGCAGTTTCTCAAGGAGACAACATTAAAGGCACAACTGCAAACTATCTAGATGCGAAGGAAAGATGGGAAGAATAGAAAGAAGCCAATATGGCTCCATCAGGAGTTCTTTTATGACTTGAAAATAAAAATAATCATCCAGGAAGTGGAAAAATTGACAAATTGCAAAGGAAGAGTACAAAAGACTAGCATAAGCAGGTGGGACGAAATCAGAAAGTCTTTGGCACAAAATGAGTTACTCCTAGCAAAGAACATAAAAGGCAATACGAAGAGATTCTTTAAATGCATTAGAAGAGAAAGAAAAAGGATAGTGTGGGTCCATTACTTTGAGGGGAGGGAGAGCTCATAATTGCGATAAGGCAGCTCAAGTGTTTGATGGCAGTTTTGCTTCAGTCTTCATTAAAGAAGATGAATGGTGACCAGATGCTCAACACAAGTAATGTTTAACGATAAGGGGGAAGGAACAAGCCAAAGTAGAGAAAGAACAGGCTAAGGAATATTTAGATGTATTCAAGTCAGAAGACCTGATGAAATTCATCTTAGGGTACTTCAGGAACTATCTGAAGCAATATTTGAACTGTTAGCAATTTATCTTTGAGAACTCCTGGAGGACAGGTGAGGTACCAGAAGACTAGAGAAGAGCAAACATAGTAACTATCTTTAAAAAGAGGAACAAAGAAGACCTGGGGAATTATAAAGCAGTCGGACTAACTTTAATACTTGGAAAGATACTGGAACAAATTATTAAACAACCAATTTATAAACACTTAGAGGATCATAGGGTTATAAGGAATAGCCATCATGGGTTTGTCAAGAACAAATCATGCAGAATCGATCTAGTTTCCTTCTTTGACAGGGTCACTAGCTTGTTGAATAGGTGGAAATCTGCAGACATGATATATTTTTATTTAAGTAAGGCTTTTCACAGTCCCACATGACGTTCTCATAAGCAAACTAGGGAAATGTGTTCAAGATTAAATTACTATAAGGTGGGTGCACAATGGGTGAAAGACTCAAGAGTAGTTATCAATGGTTCACTGTAAAATTGGGAGGATGTATCTAGTGGGGTCATATAGGAACAGTCCAGAATCCAGAAATATTCAATATTTTCATTAATGACTTGGAAAATGGAGTGGAGAGCATGCATATAAAATATGCAGATGACACCAAGCTGGGAGGGGTTGCTAGCACTTAGGAGGACAGGAGTAGAATGTAAAACAACCTTGACAAACTGGAGAATTGTTCTGAAATCAACAAGATGAAATTCAATAAAGACAAGTGCAAAGTACTACACTTAGGAAGGAAAAGATCAAATACACAACTACAATATGACAAATAATTGGCTAGGTGGTAGTAGTACTTCTGAAAAGGATCTGGAGATTATAATGGATCATAAATTAAATAGCAGTCAACAATGTGAAGCAGTTGCAAAAAAAATTAAAAATCCCCCCCTCGTCCCCGAAAACCAGTATTATTTCTGAGTTGTTGTAAGAAGACACAGGAAATAATTGTCCTGCTCTACTCAGCACTGAGAGTCTGGAGTATTGTGTCCTGTTCTGAGTACCACACTTTAGGGAAGATGTAGGCAAATTGGAGAGAGTCCACAGGGAGAGCAACAAAAATGATAAGGTTTAGAAAACCTGACCTCTTGGAAAAACTTAAAAATACTGGGCATGTTTAATCTTAAGAAAAGAAGACCCGGGAGGAAGACACCTGATAATAATCTTCAAACATTAAGAACTGTTATAAAGTGGAAAGTCACCAATTGTTCTGTGTGTCCGCTGCAAGTAGGACAAGAAGTAATGGGCTTAATCTGCAGCCAGGGAGATTTAAGTTTCATATTACAAAAACTTTCTAACTATGAAGATAGTTAAGCTCTGGAATAGACTTCCAAGACAGGTTGTGGAGTCCTGATTGTTGGAGGTTTTTAAGAACAGGTTGGAAACCTGTCAGAGATGGTCTTCATCTTTCTTCAGCATTGGGGCCTGGACTTCTCAAGATCCCTTCCAGCCCTATATTTTTATGATTTTATGGTTCTATCCCAAGTCCTAAACCCTAACACCGGGGCAGGCCTTCCTATGTGAAAGTGCTCTGCCTTCATGTCTGAGAAACTTGACATCTGAGTGCTATCTAAACATTGCATCCATCAATGTTACAAAGCCCAAAGTTCGATCTATCACATTTCTCTTTCTGAATATTTGTTTGGAAAAATCTACTTCATTTTCCTTATAGATTCTTTTTTCTTAAAGCAAATGTTTCTATGCTGATTTTTTCTTTTAAAATATTGATCTTCTTTACAAAATACATAAACATAAGTCAAAAAAAAGTGCACACGTGATGAAGGTTGGGAAAGCTCTGTAAAGAAACCAATTTAAATTTTAAGCCTATAAGGTGTTACTTTAAAACAGTGACAATATTTTAATTAAGAAAGATAATTTCAATATTCTGCTTTTAATAATCAAATCTAAATACCTTACTCCCCTTAACTAATCCCTGCTGGAGCCCAAACCCCCACAGCTTCCTACAAACACAAAAGCTATTCAGTAGTGAAGTGTCTTTCCTCCACCCCTCCAATCATTTCTTTCCCACCTGTATTCCTCTTTGACATCATTTGTCAGTTTGCATCTATGTAAACTCAAGTTGTGCACTGCTCCCAACCCTAGTAAAGTATAAAAACTGTTTGCAGTTCCCTGTAATCTCAAAGTATTACATTTGTCTGGACAAGAAACATGTTATAATATGGTTCTTCTTGGGACAAGAGTCAAATTCTTTCAGTTCCGAACTTATACAGTAAGCAAGAGAACATATCAGTGTAGTTGGCACTGTATCACAAATGCTGCAATAGTAACACTAAAGGCTTTATTTTCCTTTTTGTTGATCTATGTAAATAATACATAATCCTAGCACTCAGGTTTCTTTCAATCACTGTTACTGAATGCAAGATGGGGGGAAGAAATGGGAGATAAACCTTTGATAGGCTGGTGGTTTAGCATTTATTTCTGCTACTCTTACGAACACAGTTGAGGACCTGAATGGCATGCTCATTTGAAACTTAATTTTATTATGATCTGTTTCCATCAATATTTTGCTGTGGCTGGATGTTCAGCAGATACCTATCTGAGCCATGTCAGTGATCTTGTATTGGATGTAGTCTGTGGTCCATTTTCAGTGACATGTGCAACAAATTAGACACACGATTCCCATTAACAGTAATAGGGGTTGTGTGTCAAATACGCTCTGTGCAATGTTAAACCTTTACCCTTGTATATATGGAACCACTTAAGTGCTTGAGTCCCACCTGAGATATTTTTGCCAATGACTTTAGTAATCATCACGGAACTGCAGATCATATCTAGAGAGTAAGCGGTGGTTCAGTCCAACTGGCACAAAAGCTTAACAGAATACCTTGGGACTAGTTTGTTCTTTTCTACAGCTTTCTTATGTTGACATTATATCATTTGTTTTCAACAGCTCAAAAACACTGATATACTTCATCTTATTTCAATTGCCTTGGACAGCTTACTAAATCTCTTTATTTGGCATATCTTTTAGAAAAGAGGAAAACAGATATATTTGTAAATCTGTGCTGATGCAGCACTCTACAAGGAGAAAAGCAGAGCACTTCAAGAGAAGAAGCCATCATTTGAATTCACCTCCCCTACAGTTTCTGAAATTATCTCTCTACTCGGTTAACATCGACACTACTATTCAATTTCATACACTAAAACACTGTACTTTCTGTCATTATACTTTCATGCTATAATTCACTAACAATTTATTCAAAATGTTTCCCCAACACATCTTATGCATGATCTCCACGCAACACGGCCTGCTCCCCCTACATATGTATATACTGCCTTTTATACAACAGATAATTATTTATTTCTTAAATTCCTATAGGAAGAGGAAGTTATACAATATCTTTAAATAAAGGGTATATATACTATATGAAGCTATTGTATTATCATACCCATTTCTACTCAGATTTTTGTTCATTTTGTGCTATATCTTACCTAAAATATGTAATAATTCTAGCTGGGATGTTGTTTTCCAAACCTATCGCAGTAGTTTTGTCTATGGCTTCAAATTGGCCCTTCTTAATACAGTGGTGGCATGTCTTCCACTTTGAATTTGGTAACAACCAGATCATGCATATCAATGAATATTAATGCTTTGTTTTCAAGCACTTTTTGTAGTGTGGAATAATACATGCTTGAAAACACACATTCACATTGGGCAGATGATACAGATAGCACGTTTGTTGGTAGTGGAGTTTATACAGGCCCTGACCTTTCACTCTTGGTGACCATAATTGAGATTTGAATGATCTCTTCATCTGCAAACTGCATTCATTTTGAAAAAGAAATGACCTCTGCATCCTCATCCATATTTTCTGTAGGACCTGTACCTATGTATTTTATATTTGGAGTAAATACTGACCATTGTGAAATTATAAAAATGACAAGATTTGATAATGTTTAAGAAAAAATTATGGATGAGCACATTAAATGATTTTAGGCTGGGTTTTGGCAATGATCAGAGTGTTGTTCAATTGAAATATCCTGGAACAATTATTTCTCTTCCATTTTAAGTTGTATTTTTTCTCTAGAAACTCCAGCTTTGATTTTGAAATAACGCCAAATCTACACACTGTTCTAACTCCAATAACAATAGGTCAGATCCCTCTTTCAAAAGTAAGCAAAGGCTATATAGTGACTTCAAAGCACTACAAAGAGTCCTTATTTAGTAACTGTAGTGAGGTGGAGTGGCCTCCCACTGACCCAGAGGGCAAGGGGCCACTCGCAGAGCCCTGGTGGGCGGAGCCAGGCTGTGCTCACCCCATCCACCGGAAGTCAGTGGGCGGGACAGGAAGTACAAAAGGCAGGTCTGCAAGCTCAACTGGGCTGCAGCCACTGAAGGAGCCAGATGCCTCCTGCCTGCTCCTGAACCGGGAGACTGCCCCTACCTGCCGATGTTGCCGGAGCCACACACTAAGCAAGCCGAGGAGGAGTTTCCAGAACTGCCGCTGGCCTTTTACCCAGACAATGCAGAGGACCCCTTACAGACCCAGGTACACCCTGAGGGGGAGATAGGAAGTAGCTCAGAGGAACTGACAACTGTCTGGTGGAAAGCTGGCCTGCGACTAGGTCAGCATTTTGCTGGAGGATCCCTGCTGACCCAGTGGTGGACCCCTCTGCCACTGTCAGGGCCCTGGGCTGGGACGTGGAGGAGTTGGGTGGGCCTGCACCCGCCCTGTCATCCCACCTGTCCATACTCCCCCTCCATAGGCCAGAGGGCCTATACCTGCCTACACTCTGCCGAGTGAGGATACTAGGTTCTACTCCTGCCTGAGCTCCCCTAAACTAAGTTTGGGTTCTCTAACTCTGCCTGAGACTGCCTAGTCTGTGCTTGGGTGCTCTAATCCTGCCCTAGACTGTTTGGGTGCTCTATGCCGGCCTGAGTCTAGAGGACTTGTTGCCCTGCCCTGATTAAGGGCCTGGGCTCTGAACTATTTGCCACTTGGCCCTGAATGCAGGCTCGAGACCCAGATTCTGTACCGGTCCACCCCTACTAAGGGCTCAGTTTCTTAATTGTTTATTTGCCGCTCACCCCTGAGTACAGGTCCGAGCCACCAACCCTTCACTGCCCTGATTGTGGGCTAGAGACCCTAACTGCTTATCACTCTACCCGGACTGCTGTCCAGAGCTACAGGCCGAGAGTGACTCAGCTAATTCCCCAACCATGATCAACGCCCCGTGACGTAGTAACCCACTACAGTAACCAATTGATTACATTAACATTTTTGTAACAGCACAAAGTTTAAACTTTGTGATACTCTTCATTCCATCGTGTCAAATGAAGTAAATGGAAAATGAGGAGGTTTTCCAGATTGTTTCTATCGAGTGGTACAGATAGCAACCGGGGTATATACTGGGTTATGTAGTACGTGCATCTGTCCCCCGTCCCCCGGTGGTTTTATCATATAAAATTGACTTGCTAACTTCAGATATAGCTTTGATTTCTTGCTGAATCTTTGGTGCTACTGAGTATGTTTTCTAAACCACATCTACCACTTTCTTGAAGTGGGCTGCTGAAGTCAGTAAGTTAAACAAAGGGACAGCTCCATTGTAAGGCTCTTTCAAGAGAAAAACAAATACATCAATTTCTAATTCGTCTGTTGGCATTGATTGTTCCCTGCCTCTTTCTGTAAAAATGTCTAAAAGTTTCCAGTGCAGCACCTCCTTCATGATGGACATGTCTTTTCAACATTTTCAAGCATTGTTTCAAAAGTTTCTCTTCTGATTGTTCCTGACAGCTTTGTCAAGTCCATAAATACGTTATAGCATTCCCTACTGTATACAATGTGACTATAAACTCATAAATGCACTTGTAAGAAAGGATCCTTGATTCATCGATCAACACAAGTGGCTCTTCTGAAGTCATTATATGTCCTATTAGTTTCTCCCTTATTTCAACTGCAGTAAATACAGTTATGTTTCCATATCCATTCTCTTGACTTAGTTGTGGGTGCCCTATGAATGACAAATAACTCTGGATTGCTACCTGTGTCATTCTAAATACTTCAGCAGTATTCAAAACTTTTTCTTAGTTCAATTTTTCCACCTTATACACTGACATTTTGTATTGTGATTTCATTGCTATTCTTCTCTCAACATATTTAGTACATGTAGGTGTGTCAGGTTCATATATTTTGCCTAACAAAGCTTTTGAAGTTCTAGCTAGCACACTGTTCTTCTAGTCACATTGTATATCAATTTGTTTTTTGGAGCAAATCTCTAACTATCCAGCTCCACATTTATACACACATCATAAAATTCTCCAGTTTATGTGACTTAACACTGACTTCTTTTTCCACTAAAAAAGACTAGACTTCTTTACACATGGAAAGACACATGATCCTTACAGTAATGCTTTTTTCCACTGTTTCCTCCCCTGCCTGGTGTGCATTAGCATTTCTTTCACATGAATTTTCACAGCCAGACAGCTCGTTTGAATCAGTTGTACAGCTTGCCTTTTTGTGTTCGGTTACACTTTTTTACACCAGATTCTTCACCGAGAATTTTCCATTTCAGAATCAATAAACTGTTTACTGCCAGCTGCAACGTTTTTCATTATCACCATTGCAGAGGTGGTACAACTAGCTGACTTTAAGTGGACAAAATATGCACACAAGTTGTTCCTTTTCTTCTAGTGACACATACTGAATATGCTAGTAAAGGGGGAGAAGCCAGAACCAGTTCTCCATAGTGACCAAAAGTATCAATTGCACATTACACTATGCATTACATCTACATAGCAGTGATTATGTTTATTCAACCAGAACTATGAATCATACGTCAGTTCCACTCCCTGGAAAATAAAACTTGAAGTTTTCATTCATCATACTCTCGCTAAGGACACTTCCTACACATAACTAAAATGGTTGAGTAGAATATTCCAAGAGACTAATCAGATTATAGTATAAAATCCTTGAGAAATATAAGGCTAGCCATTAACAGTAATGATCTCATCAAAAGTCAACAGTTAAATATTAATTTAGTGAAAAAATACAGCATAAAGAACTCTGGTAGCATGCAATGAAAATTGATTCATAACAATGACATCATAAAGAAGTTCATCTTATACTTTGGATATGAAATATGAACTTCAACATTTCCCTTTGCAGAAATATATCAGCAAGCTTAATAAATGATAGTGCAAACCCCACGAGACAGAGCGAGGAAAAAGGAAAAATACAATCCTTGATTAGAAAATTATGAACATTTAGCGCTAAAGTAAAAATCATTTACAGTAATGAATTTCCTTAGCTTCCCTCATCAAAAGAAATCATTAACATACTTCAAATATACACTCTGAAATATTCCCTCACTAAATAGCAAGAACACACGCAAATACAAGTTAAAAATGCATCAACAACCAATAAATGCACATTTAGTTATTGTAACAGATCATTAATTGTTCCAAATTGATTTTTCCCTCTTTAATTTTAGTCTTTATTTCACCCAATCTTTTTTGTGCTAGTGTAGCAGCAACATGTTGGTGACACTGCTGTACATTCAAGATGGCTGTTTCATTTTCGTTCATTCTTCAGGAAAGAACATAAACTTGCTGATCTCAGGAGAAGTGATCATGCAGGACAGTAACCCCTGAATTCTAGCCCTGGGCAGACATGTAGCATCTTTTTTTAAGCTCGTCGGTAATTTAGAATAATGGTTCAATAAGAAAAGCAAATGCCCTTTTTTTCCCCCTTCCACTTTAATCTCTATTAAAGCCAGTGTTCACTGGCCTAAAACACAAAGCCATTGTAATTTCTACCCAGTGGAATTAATTGATCAACTGTCAACATCCTCTGTCTGAGTCAGCACACAGGTCATCAGAGTAGCATGGACCTCCACCTCACAGTAACAACAATTGTGAAGATTATATGGTGAGCAACTTTAACTCTTTAGAATATCAGAACTGCAATGTTGATAGTTTTACCATATTCAGAGAACAGGACACTGACAACGTCTATGGTTTTCCAAAGGGTTAACTTTCTAAAATCCTAGTCAAATCAATCATCACGACCATCAACAGCAACTGCATTGAAATAATACTTCACGAGTATTACTACTAGATTAAAAACAGCCCATCAATCAACATTGCACAGTAACAGGGCACCTCCTTGATTCTTCACCATGGCAAAATGTGATTAGTTAAACCAAAGCTGCAGAGGAGCATTCCCTGAACTGTAAACAAATGACTCAGTTTAAAAATTAATTCCATTCAGGAAAAAAAATATACCAAAGACTTTACTAATAAAAAAAAGCTATTGGGGGGAAAAAAGCGTGGCAAATAACAAACATCCTCATCAATGTAGCAGAATTAACTTAAATACGTTTTTTTTAAAAGGCGAGGAATCAAAAACTATTAAGTCTAAGGGTACTGTAACCCCATAGGATGCACTATTACTTTATTGTTATTAGCATAAATACAGATCCTAGTTTAAAAAATGCTAGAAACCATAAATGAATGAGGCATGTTGCACATTTAAGCCATCATACAGAATTCAGATTTTAATGGTATTTTTGAAAGTAGAAATTAAAGATTTACACCTCCAGAGACGTATGGCAGGATATCGTTTCAACTAAAGTGCTTCTAGCTAAATGAAAATAGCAGCATAATAAATAATAAGCCCCGCCGCCCAACAACAGCAGTATATCTGGCTACATACAGGTTTAAACTTTCAGTAGCTGTATTTCTTTCAGTAAATACTTTTATAAGGGTTTATCATTTGCTGAAAAACAGCACCTGCTAGGAATGTTGTTATTAATACATATGATATAGGGGAACCTACCTTTTCAATTTGTGAAGGTGGATATCAGTTCTAAAACTCTGATCACGGTGCTTGGGACTACCTGCAGTGGGACATCCATAGGAGATCAATGCATGGTAGGTACGGGTGGATTGAGACTAAATGGAAACTGGGCCTGAAAAACTTTCTAAACTAATGTTTGGGTCACCCAATATACTCTTTCTCCCAGCAATCTTCCAAAACAGACACTAGTCATCCTCCTCTCTCTCCAAAGTCACTGATGGAGGTCAAATGCAAGAGAGAGAGAGAGAGAGTTGGCAGTTTGTCAAAGAGACATTATTAAGGGCAGAAGAGCAAACTATCCTCCTGGAAAGATAGGAAGTATGGCAAGAGATCACTCTGGCTTTAACCAGATCTTCAGTGGTCTGAAATTCAAAAAAGAAGTCCTACATAAAGTGGAAACTAGGTCAAATTACAAAGGAAGAATATTAAAAAAACAAAACAAAAAACAAAAAAACAGAAGCATGGAGGGATCAAATTAGAAAGACCAAGACACAAAATGAGATTAAACTAGCTAGAGACATAAAGGGTATTCTACAGATACATTAGAAGCAAGAGGAAGACCAAGAACAGGGGAGGCCCATTACTCAATGCAGGAGGAAAGACAATAATAGAAAATGTGGAAATGGCAGAAGTGCTCAATGACTTTTTTGTTTCAGTTTTCACCAAAAAGATTATTAGTGATCAGATGTCTAACATAGTGAATGCCAGTGAAAATGAGGTAGGATGTGAGGCTAAAATAGTGAAAGAACAAGTTAAAAATTACTTAGACAAGGTAGATGTCTACAAGTCACCAGGGCCTGATGAAATACATCCTAGAATACTCAAGGAGCTGACTGAGGAGATACCTGAGCCATTAGCAATTATCTTTGAAAATTCATGAAAGATGGGAGAAATTCCAGAGGACTGGAAGAGGAAAAATATAGTGCCAATCTATAACAAGAGGAATAAGGACAACCTGGGGAATTACAGACCAGGCATTTAAACTTCTGTACCCAGAAAGATAATGAAGCAAATAATCAAGTAATCAATTTGAAAACACCTAGATAATAAGGTTTCATCCGAAGAAGTGGGCTGTAGTCCACGAAAGCTTATGCTCTAATAGATTTGTTAGTCTCTAAGGTGCCACAAGTACTCCTGTTCTTCTTTTTGCTAGATAATAAGCTGATAAGTAACAGTTAACATGGATTGGTTAGGAACAAATCATGTCAAACCAATCTAATAACGTTCTTTGATGGGCTAACAAGCCTTGTGGATGGGGGGAAGTGGTAGATGTGGTATATCTTGATTTTAGTAAGGCTTTTGATACTGACTTGCATGACCATCTCATAAACAAATTAGGGAAATATAGCCTAGAGGGAGCTACTATAAGATGGGTGCATAACTAGTTAGAGTACTGTTCCAAGAAAGTAGTTATCAGTGGTTCACAGTCAAGCTGGAAGGGCATATCGAGCAGAGACAATCAGGGATCGGTCCTGGGTCCGGTTCTGTTCAATATCTTCATCAATGATTTAGATAATGGCATAGAGAGTACATTTATAAAGTTTGTGGACGATACCAGGGAGGGATTGCAAGTGCTTTGGAGGATAGCATTAAAATTCAAAATTATCTTGACAAATTGGAGAAATGGTCTGAAGTCAATAGGACAAAATTCAAAAAGGAGAAATGTCCAGTTCTGAGTGCCACATTTCAGGAAAGATGTGGACAAATTGGAGAAAGACCACAAGAGAGCAACAAAAATGATTAAAGGTATAGAAAAAGTGACCTGTGAGGGAAGATTGAAAAAAATGGGTTTATTTAGTCTGGAAAAGAGAAGACTGGGGGGGGGGGGAGGGGGGGAAGGGACATAACAGTTTTCAAGTATATAAAAGGTTGTTACAATGAGGACAGTGAAAAATTGTTCTTGTTAACCTCTGAGAATAGGACAAGAAGCAATGGACTTAAACTGCAGCAAGGGAAGTTTAGGTTGGACATTAGGAAAAACTTCCTGTCAGGGTAGATAAGCACTGGAATAATTTGCCTAGGGAGATTGTGGAATCTCCATCATTGGAGGTTTTTAAGAATAGGTTAGACAAACACCTGCCTATAATAGACTAGTTGTTACTTAGTCCCGTGTTGAGGGCAGGGGGACTGGACTAGATGACCTATGGGGTCCTTTCCAGTCCTACACTTCTATGATTCTATAATCTGGCAGCCATCCATCAGCCATCAACCAAGTACGTTACTATGACTCTGCACATTCACTGCTCCATTTGGTGCTCCACAACTACGTATGCTTCTTATTGTGTAGTCAGTGTGTGCAGTAGCTTGGTGGTTAGCCCTTGTGTTGCAATTTCTAGTCTCCATTTTAAATGCTATGTATGGGGTGAATATTGGAAATGGGGATTCTGAACCACAAGATCCTTACCATGTACACCGGAAGCTCCTTATAGCATACTTGAATATAATGGAATTCCATTTATAGGCAAGCGACACTGAAGTCCCAAATTATTTGAGTGCATTTCATTGGGTTATCACTCTACTTATAGGTCTCCATTGTACATCATAGCCTCCCTTCCTATGGGACACTCCAAGGAGTCACTGTACCTGAACAAGGCATAATGCCTCCTAGAGCTCTCTGACATGCTATGGGGATACAGAAGCTGCCACACTCCTTTAGAGGGCATATTCTAATGTTTCCTCCACAACCAGCCAGCTCCAATGGCTGCTGTATAGCACGGAGATGGAATCATGGCCCACCTGCTTCCCTGCTCATTCCAGAGTGGCTGGTGCATCTATCCTCATAGAATCATAGAATATCAGGGTTAGAAGGGACCTCAGGAGGTCATCTAGTCCAACCCCCCTGCTCAAAGCAGGACCAATTCCCAACTAAATCATCCCAGCCAGGGCTTTGTCAAACCGGGCCTTAAAAACCTCCAAGGAAGGAGACTCCACCACCTCCCTAGGTAACGCATTCCAGTGCTTCACCACCCTCCTAGTGAAATAGTGTTTCCTAATATCCAACCTAGACCTCCCCCACTGCAACTTGAGACCATTGCTCCTTGTTCTGTCATCTGCCACCACTGAGAACAGCCGAGCTCCATCCTCTTTGGAACCCCCCCTCAGGTAGTTGAAAGCAGCTATCAAATCCCCCCTCATTCTTCTCATCTGGAGACTAAACAATCCCAGTTCCCTCAGCCTCTCCTCATAAGTCATGTGCTCCAGACCCCTAATCATTTTTGTTGCCCTCCGCTGGACTCTTTCCAATTTTTCCACATCCTTCTTGTAGTGTGGGGCCCAAAACTGGACACAGTATTCCAGATGAGGCCTCAGCAAAGTCGAATAAAGGGGAACGACCATGTTCCTCGATCTGCTGGCAATGCCCCTACTTATACAGCCCAAAATGCCGTTAGCCTTCTTGGCAACAAGAGCACACTGTTGACTCATATCCAGCTTCTCGTCCACTGTGACCCCTAGGTCCTTTTCTGCGGAACTGCTACCTAGCCATTCGGTCCCTAGTCTGTAGCAGTGCATGGGATTCTTCCGTCCTAAGTGCAGGACTCTGCACTTGTCCTTGTTGAACCTCATCAGGTTTTCTTTTGGCCCAATCCTCTAATTTGTCTAGTTCCCTTTGTATCCGATCCCTACCCTCTAGTGTATCTACCACTCCTCCCAGTTTAGTGTCATCTGCAAACTTGCTGAGAGTGCAGTCCACACCATCCTTCAGATCATTAATAAAGATATTAAACAAAACCGGCCCCAGGACCGACCCTTGGGGCACGCCGCTTGAAACCGGCTGCCAACTAGACATGGAGCCATTGATCACTACCCGTTGAGTCCGACGATCTAGCCAGCTTTCTATCCACTTTACAGTCCATTCATCCAACCCATACTTCTTTAACTTGGCGGCAAGAATACTGTGGGAGACCGTATCAAAAGCTTTGCTAAAGTCAAGGAATAACACATCCACTGCTTTCCCCTCATCCACAGAGCCAGTTATCTCATCATAGAAGGCAATTAGGTTAATCAGGCACGACTTCCCCTTGGTGAATCCATGCTGACTGTTCCTGATCACTTTCTTCTCCTCTAAGTGTTTCATAATTGATTCCTTGAGGACCTGCTCCATGATTTTTCCAGGGACTGAGGTGAGGCTGACTGGCCTCATTTAGCCCTTGTGCTCACCTGAACGCAAGATTTGCCCTTGTGATCAGCCCCTCTGTACGAGGATAAAAAGGTGAATGCGGGAGGATCTTTGAACCCCCTTACCCCTGCATAGCAGGTGGGCATAATTTTACCCATATCAAAGTTTTATTTCACTATAAATGGGGCCCACTGTGCTAATCCCCTTGGAATGCAGCAATTACCATGTACTAGTTAGGCATACAGAGGAGAGAAACGCTGGGGAGAGGGAAAACTGTGTGACCTATCCACCCATTGTTGACATAATCCCATGGCTCTGGGTAAGGCACTGGTTGGTTGAAAGCCCCCTGCCCCCGCCCCCCCATACACACTGTGCTCCAGGGTGGTCTATAATACAGACAGTAACTCAGGAGTACAGAGCTGCAGGTTGAAACCGCAGCCTGTTTGCCCAAGCTTCTCTTCTGTATTCCCATGGCAGCTGCAAGAACACATGCTGCCCAGCCCCTTGAGGTACCGCTGGATGTCCCCACGCACAAACAATGAGAGATATGCAAAATAAATTAATAAATGAAAGAATAGAAAAGAGGTGGGGGAGCCAAAGATGTAAATGAAGAGCTAAGAGGAGAGTGTGGAGAAACAGACTGAGGGGAAGGTTCCCGACTGACAGTGCATAAAACAGGATTCCACTAAAATGGGAGGAGGGATAGCTGAGTGGTTTGAGCATTGGCCTGCTAAACCCAGGATTGTGAGTTCAATCCTTGAGGGGGGCCACTTAAGGATCTGGGGCAAAATCAGTACTTGGTCCTGCTAGTGAAGGCAGGGGGCTAGACTTGATGACCTTTGAAGGTCCCTTCCAGTTCTGGGAGATAGGATATCTCCATTAATTAATTTATTTATTTATTTAGAAGATGGTTGGAAAAAACCTGACTGACAGGAAAGAATGACTGCAAAACAACAAAAAGAAAAATACACGGCAAATAAGTAACGAGAAAGCTTTTCCTGCCCAGAGATAACTCTGTGCTGATGTCTGAGTCAGGAACACACTAAAAGGTTTGGATATTGTCACTGGCTGAGTGACTGGGCTAGGCCAGAGAAGAGATGACTCAGATAAAACTTAAAGTGCATAAAATTAATCATTTATTAACAAAAGAAAATATAAAGTTGGATTAGGCTTCCAAAAACATTGAGTGCCAACAAAATCTAGGGTTTTGCCTCCTAAGGCTGCAAGAGAGCTATTGTGAGAATGCCTCCCTAGCTCCTCTCTTAAATTACTCCCAAGATATTCCCTGAGGTCTTTCACATAGCAAAATTACTGATTCAGTTCCTGCTGACTGCTTTGTTGATACACCTGTGCCTCTTTAAATTGGCCACTGCTGAGCTACCCAGTGCCTAATGGCAGTCTTTGTCAAGGAGTGGCGAGTTGATTAACCGATCCTACGGATCAAACCAGGGAGAAACGCCACTACTGATTCCTTGTCAAGTAAGGTAGCATTTACATCCATGGACTGTGAATAGGAAGTAAATAAACTAAGGCTTTTCCCTTTCAGCTAGAAATGCCAGTCTATCCTCTCAACTTCAGCAGGGCGGCAGGTTAATCAGGGAAAAGAAGAAAAAGAGAGGGCTGTTGTTTCCTCTCTCCTCTAGGAAAGGCATAGAAAACCGATATTTTACAATGATTTATAGAATAGGAGAGAAAGTAAAGAATAATTAAGCTCCACTCACACTCTTCATTTCATGTATCAGAGGGGTAGCCGTGTTAGTCTGAATCTGTAAAAAGCAACAGAGGGTCCTGTTTAAGACTAACAGAAGTTAGTCTTAAAGGTGCCACAGGACCCTCTGTTGCTTTCTTCGTTTCATGTTCTCTTCTACACACATCAAACTGAGCTCCCAAATCTGGAGAGACCCCAAAATTGAACTGAACATCTCCTGGGGCATATGGGAAGGAGATAAACAGCTTCTGCCTCCCAAGACACACATGGGCTGACAAGAAACCTTCTTCTTTGACTTGGAATTTCCATGAAGTTCCAAGGACCCAGGGGCCTAAAAGTAAAAACATTTTCTTTACAATAATAAACTATCTTCCACAGACAGAATTATTTTGGATAGATTTTGCAATTGAGAATTGTACAAAGATCTTTCCTGGTTTTATTTTCTATACCATTTTAAAAATCTGTTTGATTTCTCCATAAGCTTAATCGTAGTTAACTTATTTCTTCCAACCGAATAACTCCTGCTACTGTAGATCAACAATTGATTAATCAAGCTATACAATGAAGAAGCAAAATGTCTGACTTCCTTACTCTCTGTACTTGCAATGAGCTTTATCTTATACTACTCAATGAAATAATGGTGCAGAACCGGTTTCAAGAAATCTGTGGAATAATGTGATTGCTTTGGGAAGAAGTGTAAACAATCCATCCATACGTAATGATAGCAAATTTGTTCTCTCTCAGCCACCACAAAAGTGTTGTAGGTTGCTACATTTCCTTGGTGTTAATAAAGATTTATTTTAAGGGTTACATTTTCATAACATTGCCTCCATTTGAGTGTGCATCAATTTGCACAGACACTTTTGTAGCTCAGTGTGACTACATAAATACAGTCGGGAATCTAATCCACCTAAAGCACAAGCATCTGCCACTGAGGCCTTGGCTACACTTGCGAGTTACAGCGCTGTAAAGCCTCCCCCAGTGCTGTAACTCACTCCCCGTCCACACTGGCAGGGCACTTACAGCGCCGTATCTCCCTGGATACACCGCTGCAGGTACTCCACATCTCCGAGAGGAATAACAGCTGCAGCGGAGTGGCTACGACTCACGGGTGTGAGTGTAAACGCTTGCAGCGCTGTACTAATCACCTTGTCAAGTGGCCAATCTCTCCAGTGTTGTGACCGGCTGCAGGAAAGCAGAAGTGTCGGTTTCAAACCTCGTACCACAAAGCAAACAGTTTGCAGCTTGCTTTGAGTGAGTAAAGGAATGAGCAGGGGGGCCGGGAGTTCGGAAATAGAGAGCTGACATGCTCCAAAAAGCACTCTCTCTCCCCCTACACTCCACCCCCTCCCCTCACCCCTCCCGTTTTGAGAAGCCCGTTGCAGCCACATGAATGCTGGGATAGCTGCCCATAATGCACCGCTCCCAACACAGCTGCAAATGTTGCAAGTGTGGCCACACCACTGCGCTGGCAGCTGGCAATGTGGACAGACTGCAGCACTTTCCCTACTCAGCTGTACGAAGACAGGTTTACCTCACAGCGCTGTACAGCTGCAAGTGTAGCCAAGGCCTGAGCTAAATAAGAAGTGCTTTAGCTGTAAGAAAGTTGCAGGCTGTTACAGTCACTAAGCAAAACAAGGTAGGTAAGGTAATATCTTTTATCGGACCAACTTCTGTGGGTAAGAGAGACAAGCTTTTGAGCTTACCCAGAGCTCTTCTTCATGTCCGGGACATGTACATAGAGTGTCACAGCTAAAAATACAAGGTGGAAAAGATTGTTTAGCATAAGTAGTTAACACATTTCAAGGGACCATTCAAGGTGAAGATGTGTTAACTACTTATGCTAAACAATCTTTTCCACCTTGTATTTAGCTGTGATACTCTGTTTCCAAGTCCTGAAGAAGAGCTCTGCATAAGCCTGAAAGCTTGTCTCTCGCAGCAACAGAAGTTGGTCCAATAAAAGATACTACCTCACCCACCTTCTCTCTCCAATATCCTGGGACCAACACAGTTGCAACAACATTGCAGAGTCAGCAAGTCTCACTTTCAAAAGGGATTTGTGGCTACTAAGTGCCTCGATCCCCTCTGAAAATGAACCAGGCTCCTAAATCAGTTAGGTATTGCAACACTGAGCCACTAGGAAGGGACACAGCTACTCAAGCCAATGTGAATTTTTTTATTCGTTACTTATGAGCGCAGGTGACAGGACTTACATGTGCAAGCTAAATGTGGTTTGTGCATTTAAACTCAATCACCTGCACGTGCTCACAACAGTGCTGGCCAGTGCCTCTGTACATATGTTACAGGCACACAGATGGAGTCTAGGATAAGATCCTTAATATAGTTTCATATTTGATAAAGTTTCACCAAAAATCAATAAGGACAATTCACTGCCAGTATTTGAACCCTACTAGTTTTGACAACCCAACTCCCTGTTTCCTTCAGCCAAGGAGAAACTCACAATTTCCTGTCTGGCCTGCATTAGTACACCTCTACCCCAATATAACGCAACCCGATATAACATGAATTTGGATATAACGTGGTAAAGCAGTGCTCTGGGGGGGGGGGGGGAAGGGCTGCGCACTCTGGTGTATCAAAGCAAGTTCGATATAACGCAGTTTCACTTATAACGTGGTAAGATTTTTTGGCTCCCAAGGACAGCGTTATATCGAGGTAGAGGTGTAGTATGAAATAGCCAGTAGGGGATGCTGCGTGTGACTGGTGCTTGCCCCAAGCCAGTGTGAAGTGTTGGCTCAAAGAAATCACTTGGAATCCAACATCCATTGCCCTCAGCCACCTTAAAGACATTTATAATTAGCAAATACCAGCCCTAAATGATGTTAGATTACTCTAAATTTCTTTACTTTGGACTGACAGCTGTCATTATGAACACTGCAAGTGAAACTAGAATTCCTCTGAATGCACTATGAGTAGATTAAGTTTATTTTGTGTTTAGAAAAGCTAAGTTAGAAGAAATGGTTCATATATTTTTGTGGAATTTTATCCCACCAGATGCCTATTTACCACAACGCTGGAGGAGGCTAACTATATGCAGTTGAACAGATGTATTATAAAGAACATAAGAATTAACCTAGCAAATTAAAATATTTTCTTTGGAAGTTACATATAAAATTAATAAGTACAACCAAAAAAAGTATATTCTTTGTGCTAGCCTATTCCTTCTTTCATAAAAAATTGCAGAGACATGATCCTGATCCTTTCTAGGATACCTATTTAAGCCTTGCCAGTTGAGACTCGGCGGAAGTTTGTTTTAAATTTAAATGGTGTCAATTAATGAGTTAAGAGCTGTTCATTTATCTTTAAGGCCCTGGTTTATGATCTGTGGCCTTAAGTGAAGTGAGTTTGGTAATGTCAGATGGGGGCTTTCCTGGAAATAGCTCACATCACAAATTCCCTGCAACAGAGTCTGCCGCAAGAGCCAGTGAAATAAACCGCAGCAGGACCAGCAGGACAGCAAAGCTTAAAGATCTATGAATATTATTATTCTACATAGGAAAAAAATTGCTGCACATGTTTCCAACATCTGTGTTTTTAGCCAGTCATTTAACTTCACTAAAGAACATTCATCCATACACTATTTGTTTAGAATGACTAAAGAGCAGAAAGATAGAGATCGTATTGATGATGCACATCTAAGAATGTTTCCTTCTATTTGCTCCATCAAACCAATCATACTGCTCAAACTCTGAATTAGTTTAAGCATAAAAATGTATGTGAACATTTAAAAAAATAACAGGCCCACTGAATATCAGAATTCCATCAGTGGATTATGTGTAAACAGGGCCCAGATCCAAACCAAGCAAAGGATCTTCAACAATAAGTCAAAATATTTAGAGGGACACGCCAACACTACCTACCAGCTCCCCAGTCGTCATTGCAGACCACAATTCACTCTGGTGGTAAGCCCCAAGCCCACAGATTCTTGGTTCCAAAATTTATAGACTCCCTTGCCCCTTAACATTATGATCCCTTGCCCCTTATGATCACAGCAAGAGACGTTTCAGTTATCGTACACGTCATTGGTCTTTGTCTTAGCGGTTGTCATTAAAAAGAATAACATTCTGCTGAAAGACACAGAATAACTGTTTGAAATTAGAGCAATATGATGCTAAAATTTAAAAAGTTATGTAAAGTTTCAAAATGATGCTCTTTATAGATCTTTTTTACTGGCTAAATATCTATCCCATCTACAAACAAGCTTCTGGTTTGGTGGTAACATCAATATTTCAAATGGCAAGCACATCTCCTTATTCTTCATCCAGCCTTCCAAGTGTAACTGCTTGAGCCAGGCCTGGCAATAGTATATTGAAATCATTAGTCTCTTTCTTTGATTCTGTTCTTAATTTGGTGTGGAGCTAAGCCACATGTTTTAATATCCCTGCATCTTCGATCACTATTGGACTGCTTAAATCACTGTTTGCTGTCTCACATTTTATGGTTTCTTTCAGAACTCTCAGAGTATTCTTTAATTGAACTCTCTTGATAAACTTTTAAAAGCCCATGTTTATTACTGTGAAGATTAATATTGTCAGAAGTTTTATCTTACAACAGAATGTTTAAAAAAACAACCACCTTTCAATGAGTTTGCCCTCTCAGACAAAACACATTCACATAATTAAACATAAGAGTGTTATTTGGAAGAGGGAAGGTGTGACAGTATGTCTCCATTAACATACCTACTGGACATCCA
Source organism: Chrysemys picta bellii (assembly GCF_011386835.1). NCBI lineage: Eukaryota > Metazoa > Chordata > Testudines > Emydidae > Chrysemys > Chrysemys picta. Next base: position 196,453,903 of record NC_088793.1, read on the forward strand.
TTACAATGTTCTCTGTGATTAAAGTGCTACACTTATTTCATTAAGAGCTTTATTGAAGAATACACAAGTAATTGTTACCCCTTCCTCCAAACCCCATCTGTTTGGAATTCATACAGCTTTAAAATGAACACATAGTTATAATTATCCTAATGATCCATGCTGAATTAGATACCATCCAAACAGTGTATAATTTAATTTGCGCTAGTGTTTTTTAAAAAATTTTAAGCATTAATTAAAAAAGGAATCTCACATTGCTAATTTTATGAATAAATATTTTTATTAACTGGATCTACAGAAAAACACAGCACAATTTACCTAGGAAGGAGTTTCTTTTTCACTATCATATGTGGTTACATGTATTTTTAAAATAGTTAGTTTTTAGAGATCTTGATAGGGATGATATTAAATCAAAACATACAAACAAAATTAGGCTCAGATCCTTCAGTGAATTCCAGGTGGAAAGACCCCTGCATCCATGTGGAGCCCGGCGTAGGAACAGGGACTTATTTAAAGGGACAGGCTACATCCAAGTAAGTGCAAATTTCATACAGTAAAAGTTAAATAGTGTTTTGATTTTAAAAGCTTTAGAATGCTGTCGAAAACCTCTGAAAAATTATGAGTGAAATCTTGACCCTACTGAAGTAAATGAGACTTTTGCCACTAATTTCAATTGGGCCAGGATTTCATCCCCAAAGCCAGTGGACTTTGTGTCCCTCTTTGCTGAAGCACTGACTGGAAACTCCGCTTTTAAAGAGCTATGAAGAAACCAAAGGTTTCAGGAGAGCGGTGCTGTAGCAAAGCCTCTTTGGAGGAGGTACAGTAAAGTAAAAACAAAATGACAGTTATCATCATCCAATTTCACTTACCGGTAATTGTATTCACTAAATTGTATTCACTAAATGTAATATTTATAGGGCATAGGGCAGAAAATAAAGAAAAATCTCAAGTAAAAATTAAGCAGAACATAGTTCTTATAATCACTACAAAAAGCAGTAGCCAGCTAACCTTGACACCTAGTTACATGGGATGCATGACATTGACAGTCAGTTCAGACTCCCAGCGTCTCCCTTCAAAAATTTGAGTGGGTCATTCTGAAAAAAAGTACGTACATTTGTCCCTGAAAATCAGGATGTCTATTTTTCCTATTGTCTTGACTATAAAAGTTCTGAATCTCTCTCTCTCCCTATGCTTTGATGTACAGGTCTGTCGCATCTTACGCACATTTAACATGCGTGAATTCAGCTTTATGTGGTTGTCAAAAAAAAAAAAGAGAGAAAAATAATAATTTAAATACTGTTCCTGTAGTGCGGGCGATTCCGCCCACCATTACGCTCAATGTAAATTGACTATACGCAGTTTTCGCTTTACGTGCTGACCGCGGAACGTAACCCTAGCGTAAGATGAGACAGACCTGTAGTAAATAAGGCTTTACTCAATTTAATAAACTAATCTGAAGTCAAAATACAGTAGAACAATACATTTTTTCTTGTTTCAACCCAGGGCTAACTTTGAAACATGTGGTCCCCTGCCTTGTGTTTTACATTAGATTTTTGTCTCTTTTCTACTTGGCTAGATCTACACTGGGGGGGGGGATTGACCTAAGGTACGCAACTTCAGCTACGTGAATAGCATAGCTGAAGTTGAGTATTCTAGGTTGACTTACCTGGCTGTGAGGACGGTGGCGATTCGACCGCTGCCGCTCCGCCGTCGACTCTGCTTCCACCTCTTGCCGCGGTGGATTTCCGGAGTCGACGACAGAGCGATCAGGGATCGATTTTATCACGTCTTCACTAGACGCGATAAGTCGATCCCCAATAGATCGATTGCTACCCGCCGATCCGGCGGGTAGTGAAGACGTGCCCCTTGTAGAGTTTACACAGCAATAATGACTGGCATTTAATAAATAGGCTCTCTCAACTTCCACAAAAGCATTTGGATTTTAGTGAATGTGACCTTCAGGTACTCTGCATAGCCTCGCTGATGGCTTTCAGCACCTCTTTGAAAAGAATGGCTCATTACCATGCAAGTAAGGCTAACCACTGCACAAGCTAATTGTTACAAAATATGATGCTGGGAGTCTGAAGTAACTGTCAGTACACTGCATCCCATGAAACTAAGTGTAAAGACTAGCCAGCTACTGTTTTTTGTAGTAATTACACTGTTTATATTCTGCTTAATTTTTACCTGGAATTTTCTACCCTATAAATATTGCATTTAAGACAATTAAAAATATTTATTTAGTAACCAGACTCAGCTTTAAAAAAATGTGCTTCATCATTTTGACTCTTAGGCAATACAGAGCCCTGTGAGGCTTTTAGTGGAACCACATAGCTAATTTTATTAACAGGAAAAAGCGTTCTAATATTTCTCCATGTTTATTCCCATATTGCATAAGGAAGATCATCTTTACGTTGACTCAAGACATTTGGAATGTTCTCTTCTTCTATTATAAATCATTCTTAGACTTACAAAGGCTTGGTCTACATTAGCAACTTATGTTGGTATAACTACATGGCTCAGGGATGTGGAAAATCCACACAGACCTGAGTGATACAGTTATATTGACATAAATCCCAGTGTAGACAGTGCTATGCCAACAGGAGGGCTTCTCCCATTGACATAGCTACCGCCTCTTGGGTAGGTGGATTACCTATGCTGAAGAGAGAAGCCCTACCATTGGCGTAGGTAGCATCGTCACTGAAGTGCTGCTACAGTGGCACCGCTGCAGCCTTTTAAGCACAGACAAACCCAGAATGTGCTAGCATATGAGAGATTAATGTTTTGAACAATTGAAGGATGTAGGATGCCGGAACATGAATTAGCAATATGTTTTCCATTTATGTCAATGAAAAACATGGAGAATAGCAGATCACACATTCGAGTCACTGCACATTCACAAACTTACCATGTCAGAGATGCAAAAGAGTAAAAACTTGTCAAGCAATTGAATCTAGATAGCTCCTCATCTGCACACTGTCAGATATAACTTATTTCACATTATCAGGCCAGCTATAACTTGCACTCACTATATACTGGCTCTATATATACCTGATTCAAGTCATCGTTTGAAACCACTTGGGTTATTTTGCTAAAATTCCAATATTGGCTAAACCATCCCTCTCTCCCTTATTAATTAACTATTGGAACAATTGACCAAGGCTTGTGGTGGCTTCTCCATCACTGACAATTTTTAAATCAGGATTGGATGTTTTCTTAAAGATCTGCTCTAGGAATTATTTTGGGGAAGTTCTATGGCCTGTCTTATGCAGAAGTCCAGACTAGATTACCACAATGGTCCGTTCTGGCCTTGGAATCTGTGAATCTAAACCTTTGCAAACAGATGAATATGGACGAGATGATATGTACTTTTTAGAGATGTCAGAGTACTAATAATCATAAGTTAAATGATTAAATGAACTGCTGCCAAGTCCCTCCTCAAATGCCTAAATTTTTCCACTTTTCCAAAGTGATTTAGAGCCCAGCACTGAGAAACTACAAACTAGAGAACTATATACTGTATTCAATAAACTTAAGTCACAAAGTGCCTGCTCATTCCCCAGGATTTACTGCAGCATACCCGTATTTTAGTTTATCTTTCTTACATGTGTTTATTTTTTCTAAGCTTCGGAAGCTAGAACTATGACCAATTTATGATTATTCCTCTGACTTGCATTGCTCGATTATGACATTTCATTTGAACACTGCTCTCCCAACACCTTGCATTAATCCACCCAAGTAACTACTGGAGACATTTTTGAGATGATTGATTTTTCACATCTGAAAGACATTTGTTATGGTATGTTAACAGTAATAAAACAAAGAGACCTTCAAGAGTACAGAATGGAACTGAGTGCCAAGATAAATGTTACATTTCAGCAGCATTCACGTATAATAAATGAAAAATATTAGTATAAACATTCTGCTTTTTATGAAGAGACTCCTTTATCTTCGTCTGCAATACACCGCATATGCATACATCTGTTTGTTTGCCATCAGGGATCTGAATATTATATTCTTGGCACTATTAGGAACAAATTTTAGTTATTTGTCTTATCAATATCAGCGACAGCCAGAGGGTCAAATATGAAAATTTGTCCTTGTATATCAGAGAGACCTCCAGAAAGCAAATTAATATTTCAAGAACTCAGCAGGGAATACATGACAAATTAAGTCTCCAAAATAATTATGACATCCCAAAGGGAAAATGTTCTTCATTTGCAAATTAATGCTAAAATATTTTACACATCTTTTAGAACACATGTTTAAAGGGCAATATTGTCATGCTCTATAACATATAATCTATCCAGGATTGAAGAGCCCCCTTTCAGAAGACTGGTGGTTGAATTCCCAGCAGAGGATAACACTTCAAAGATCCTCAGCTAAGAAGGGAAAAGCACCCTATGTTAGTATTGATAGGGCTACTTTCTGTGGATTGTCAAAAACTTCAGTGCGTTGCTGTTTATATTTTCTCTGATAACTCTAGTAATACTAAAGGCTTGAATGTAGCCTTTAAAGCCAAAACTGTCTGCATGTTAGTTACTGCAAGTGAAGAACACAGGCAGGTGGAAGGCTTCCACGTGTGATGAGACTACATGGAATAGCATTCAAAGGTTGCAGTATGTGGTTCCCCCAGTACTGACCTTAGTCTAGCAAATGATACAGAAAAGGATGAAACAACAGGGGAACTGTTCTAGAGAACTGTGACATTAAGAACTGCTCAAGAGCAGAGGTCAAGGGGCACCCAGAGAGCTGGTAATGAACTGCAACCAGCTTAACCACTTCAAGTGTATCCCGATTCTTTAATGTCATGAAATGTATCTGATAAATGTCATGCAGGGTGTCAATGAAAAGCTCATATCTCCTTGGTTATTAATATCATTGCATGATGTAGGTTCAAGTAATAGATGCAAAGTTATGGACATAAACTGAAATTATAATTCTTAAAATGTGTTTGCCTGCCAAGCAGGAGTTACTCACCTTAAACAAAGGAATGGAGTTTTTCCACTTAGGAGTTACTGTCAAAGTATTTTGAAAGACAATGAGAATGTATTTACATATTGCATAAATAGACCCCCATCAAGCTAACAAGGGGTGAAGGCAAACCTCACACTATCACGGTGAGGAAGCAGATTGACAACCAGATGTTTAATATTCATGCAATTACACTGGAGAGGGCAGGTACTAAATAATTTTTATTTTAGTAGACAAACCCAGCAGGGAAATTCCTTCACCAGGAGACTCTTTTCCCACAGCTTAAATTAACTTTATTGAGGGGTAACCCTCAGAAGAATCCATTTCAAGGATTTATTGGACTATAAAAGAGAGGGACAACCCCTTCCCCTCCCCCCCGAGGTACCTATCTTTCACCTAAGAAGACAAAGGAACCAGCCCTCTGACTCTGGGGAATAGATCATGATCCAGGAGCTCTGTCAGCCATCTTGATGGAAATGTGGTGAGGATTTAACATTGAGCCAAGTCTAGTTTGTTAAATTTTAGTTACTAGAAAGTATTTTGTCTTTCTTTCTCTTGTAACCATTTCTGACTTTAATCCTTATTTGTATTCACTTAAAATCTCTCTTTAGAATGAAATAAACTTGTTTTATTTTTAAATCTAAACCAATGCAGTGCTGTGTTTGTACTGAACTGTTTGGTAACTCCAGTTAAAATAACAAACTGTTGTATATTGATTCTTTAAAGGAGCAACAAAACTTAACATTGCTCTGATTGTTGCAGGACAGGGCTGGACATTTCAGAAGAAATGGTTTGGGGAAAATTCAGGGCTGGGAAGAGTGTAGTTTCACTCTACTTGGTTGTTAACCAAGGCTGGTGGAAGCCAGTGGTACTGCAGGTAGGCTCCAGTATCCAAAGTGTTGGACCAGGGCTGCCCAATACACAGACAAAAAGTGAATGCTTGTTGCTGACTGTGGGTACCCCAGGACGACAGCTACAGTAGCAAAGCTTTAAGGCACTTATGGGTTATGGGGTCCAAGGTGACAACTCTTCACCGGTTAGGGCTGCATCCCAGAACATAACAGGAGCACTAATACTTCTTCCTGCCATTCCCTCCAGTGTAGCAATATCAAGATATTGGCTGTTCTCTACAGAGCCAATCATGAAGAACTCCCTCTCCCCCTTGCACACGAACGCAAAAATGGCCAGGATCTAGTCATTAACATTTAACACAGAAAAGCTTTACACCTTCAAAAGATATAAACAAGCTAATCAATCCTCCCAATTCACCCAGGAGGTAGGTCAATCAGTATCCTCTCCATCATTACTGTCTCCAAGATTACTATGATTATTTATGGTATAGACACATGCAATATACACTGATCTTTTGTTGTCAACTGATCCAATAAACTTTGTGCATATCTATTCATATCCAACTCCAGATTGTTTTGTAATTAATTCATCTAGAGGTTTCTGCTGCCTTTGAATTGGAATCACAGGTCTGACACATTAGCAAATTTTTCAATCACTTTTACAGCCTTACACATCTGCGCCTCCCCCCCCCCTTTTTTTGCTTCAGTATAGAAAAGAAGAAATGATTTGGTGATGCCTCAGGCATATTTGATACCAAAACCAGTCAGATCTAAAAACATCATTTCTACAAGTCACGGAAGAAAGTCTAAAGAAGAGCCCCTGAAAATCCCACTGGCAAAACACTAAAAGCAACGTGTAGGTAAAGTACATTTAGTTGTTAATAAGAATGCGCAAATCAACAATGGGTTGTAGGTGGCTTTCATACACTCAACTTTTAAAAGACTCTGAAGCCAAGGTTTCAGCACCAGCTTGTAAATAACAGTGTATTGCATTTTTGGAAATCTTACAAACAGTATTTGAAGTGAGGGGAAATTATGACATCTAACGGTGATATTTAATGAATCAAGGAAGTTTGAAGATGGTCACAAACAATTGAACAAGACAGGGGACAATATACACCCTGCAGTACTAAGGAGAGCATGTGGGGTACTTGACTTGAATTCTCTCAGAAAAGTGAGAACAGAGCCTCTCAAAAGCAGCTCCATCCACCCTTTGCTAGTGTCTGCTAGCCGAGTACGTTGACCCTCACGTGCATCGTGCTCATATCCGCAGTTGAGACAATAAGAGACTATGTGGGTCGATACCGCTCCAGTATCCCTCTTACCACAAAACAGCATAGTCCATAGAAGAGGGGATGGAGGGTTGGTATTGGAATCCAAATAGGGGCCACACATCTCAAAGAACCTCAAGTTACAGGTAAGTAACCTCCTCTTCTTCTTCGAGTAATGATCCCTATATTGATTCCAAACATGGGTGAGTAGCAAGCACTGATTAGCGTGGAGGTGGGTGCGAGGACTTGTGAGACGTTATAGTCTGCAAGACGGCACAGCTGATGGCCACATCTGCCACCACTGCTGGGATGATGGCCAGTGAGAGTTAAAGGTGTGGATGGAGCTCCACGGGTCTGCTTGGCAAGTGTCATGCCATGGCATGTCCACGAGGCAGGCTGACATGGTGGCACGTGCCCATTTTGAGTGAGCCATGACTCCAGGAGTTGGTGGTATCTCGTAGAGAGTATAGCATTCGTAAATGCAACGGGAGATCCATTTGCAGATACGTCCCTTGCAAAGTTCAGTAATGGCAACGAAGAGCCTGGATGAAGTGCAGAAGGCACAGGTGCATTGGAGGTAGAAGACCAGTGCACGGCGGATGTCAAGAGAGTGCAATGTTCTGGCTCTGTGGGAAGCATGGGGTTTGGGATAGAAGACCAGGAGGTGGATGTACTGGATGAGGTGGAACACAGACACCACCTTAGGGGTTGAATTTGGGGTGCATGTGTGAGGAGACCTTGTCCTTCTGGAAGATGGTGTGGGGTGGGTTGGCCATCATGGGCATCAATTTGCTAATGCATCATGTTGACACGATAGTCACCAAGAGATCACCTTCATTCAGAGGTGAAAGAGAAAGCACATTGTGAGGGGCTCAAGAGTAGTTTGGTGAGGGCAGAGAGAGTGGTATTAAGGTCCCAGAAAGGGGTAGATTTGAGCACCAGTGAAAAGGCTTTGAACAGACCTTTGAGGAAACAAACGGTGGTTGGGTGAGTGAAGGTAGAGGAACTGTCCACCGGAGGGAGGAAGGCACTGAGCACTGCCAGGTAGACCCATATGCAGTTGTGGAAGAGGCCCCCAATTTGTGTAGGATAAAGTAGTCAAGAATAGGAATAGATACAGAGTCCAGCAGGTAATGGTGGCAGTGAGCCCTGATAGTGAATTGTTTCCATTTTGCTTGATAGCAGGCCCTGTCGACAGCCTCCTGCTGTCCATAAGGATCTCATGCACTGGGGTGGAGCTTGTCCTCTCTACTGTGTGAGCTTGGGCGAGTCACTTAGTTTCTCTCTGCCTCAGTTCCTTTGCTATAAAATGGAGGAAATAATACTTCTCTACCCCATGGAAGCGTTGCAAGAATAAATTTGCTAATGTTTCTGACATACTCTGACGCTGTGTTGATGGGACCATAGAATGAGGTCAGAGTCATTGACAGCAGATACTAGTTTCACAAGGCCTCAGCACCGTGAATGGCTCAATTTGTGCCAAATTTGCATTGTCTCATAACTGACTAGTTAGTTAGGGGGAAAAATATTGCTAACCGTCACATAAGACCTCTTAGGAGGTAACGGACTCTGACTTTCATAAACAAAACAGGCAGTTATGTTGAACACAGACCTATCTTGAAACTAATGTATTTAAGATTATGAATGTTATCTGAATGTTTGAGACAACCTTTGAAAGCATAAGAGCTTCAGAGACCATTATACTGAGAAGCCCCAGACAATATGAGCCTGCGGAATATTCAGAACCCTTTGTACCAATGAGTCTTATGTATTTGTGTGTCTAGGATGTGCAAGGGTCTTTTTAGGGGGTAGAGGGGAGGAGACAGGGACGGGACAGGGATTGAATGGGTTGGCGGAGGCACGTGGGGTGCAAAGGGCACTGGAGTTCTTCTGAAGAGTGCTGAGGGGTGGGTGGGTATGAATGGAATTGGGGTTCTCCCGGGGATGGGGGCTACAGCCGCTGCCTTCAGAGTTGGACGCCAGGCCAGCAGCTGCTTGCATTACCACCCTTACTTCTGCACTGCTGCTGGCGGCTGCCTTCAGAGCTGGGTGTCCGGAGAGTGGTGGCTGCTAGCCAGATAGCGCAGCCCCCCCAATTTTCTGTCTAGCACACCTCAGCCTCCCATCAAGAAGAGGCTGGTGCCACCCCTGCTTTTGTCCTTAAATAAATGTACTCTGCTGTGCAGGAACTCATTGAACACTGGTGAACGGCTGTCATTGTCCTTAGAAAATAAAGCACAGGTCAACCTAACAAAGCAATCAAAAGTCCAATTACTCCCACTGAAAATGGAGTCAAACTACTCCCACTGTGCACTAGGCAGTAGTTTCAAGTCATGTGAAACTTTCCTTTGGGTTCAACCTGTGGGGGTTTGCAAGCCAAAAGCAAAATCCAGTCAAGAACTGGCAAATTCCCTGTTTGGGGATAAAACCTTACACAATTAGAAAGGCCTTGTCGCCTATGTTTTAAAATGTAACTCCTACTATTTGAAATGCAAATGCCCTCTGCAATGATTAAGCAAAAAGGCTTCATTCACATTCAGATAATTTCCAACACTATTTCTCCACAAACACACATCACTGTGGTACACTGTGTTTAGCTGCTCAATGTGCTGTTCCTCGCTGCCCCGACAATGCATTTTTTCCTACAGACTAACACTGAAGTTTGACTTGATTAAAAAAAAAGGGAAAAAAAATAAAAAGCAGCAAGTTCATGCCATGTATGTTTTTGAGAGCGAATGTAAATCTACACTTTACCCACAACCTGACTTCATTCCAAACATTGGCAATGTGAGACTGATTGTTCCGGACCCACTCTGCTATACATTTATCATTCTTCTACAAAGAGCTCAGTATTTTAAAATAGAAATGCAATGGCAAAGTACTGAATTGATACATGATAAAATGCATTTGATTAAGACTTAATAAAGTAGTCTGTATATTACCAGTGAATAATTCACAGTAAGATAAAGTTGGACATAAAGCAAATAGAGTGTCAAAACTAATTTCAATGTGCATTCTTCAGCCATATTACTTATGTTATTACTAATTTTTTTTTAAAAAAATGCATAATGGGTTTCAGTAGCTTTTTCATTATTACAGCATATAATACAATAAGCCCTTTGGAAAAATATACCTAATTTAGCCATATAAATGGTATAAAAGCAATGCAATATTTATAGGAAACTAGTTAGCTTAGTGCCTTTTTTCATTCTTTGAAAAGCACGGTTTGACTTTAAAAGCAACAGTGCTTCAAAAATCCTTTCGCCCACTCAGGTTTTTTGGATTGGTTTTCTGTGAATCATCCAAAATGCTATTCTAAGCCATTACTGTTTTAATGCTTTTATGGGTCTACTTCTCACACACACAGCTCTGAAAGAGTTCCACCTGATACTCCCCAGGCTGTTGTGTTTGGTGCTCACCTCACTGCACCCAGTGTGCACTTTAAGCCTCCTGAGTCTGAACAGAAGGCAGGTATTTCCCCGATTAGTGATCTCTAGGGATATTCTCATGGTGCAGATTCTCTGTCTAGCCCCACCTTCCAAGAGTTGAGACCCCATAGTCCAACTCTCAAGTCCTAGGACTAGTGCTTACTGCCAAGGCCGGCTCCAGGCATCAGCGGAGAATGGCACATGCTGAGGGGCGGCATTCCATCCATTCTTGGGGTGGCACAGTCCTGGTGGCTTTTTTCTTTTTTTTGCTTCGGCAGTTCGGGCGGCAAAAATGGTAGAGCCGGCCCTGCTTACCGCTCTGGCTCCCCCACAGCTTATGTATAACCTTGCCTAGAACTCCAGCCATACGGATAATCTGAGTTTACACTAATTCTTTGGGGCACAAGATAGTGAAAGCAAACAGATACATCGACCGACATGGCACAGGATTCTAAACCACCATTACTCTTTACTTAGCAGCTCAAGAGATACATAGATCTAAACAAAATAATAAACACATCTATGTGGATTTCCATTCCTCTGTATCCTTACCACTCTGGAGCATTCTTTGGGAACAAGCTAGAATCCTCTAAGGAGTCCAGGATCCTTTCTCCCCCACTGCCCGTCTGTACATGGCTTCTCACCCAGAACACAGAGTCTCTCATTAGCCTCCCTCTCTCTCTAGAAATGGCTGCTTGAGACCCTCTCTTATATACCTAAAGCATTCTGTGAGATGATTCCCTGATCAGCCCCCTCAGGTAATCAAATCCCCTACTAGGCGATCTGTTGCTTAGTTACCAGCCCAGCTGGGTGGGACTGGTGCTTCTGGGCAGTAGTCGACTTTGTCCAAAGGTGCTTCCATTTGAATAGAAGACCATTAAGATTTAAAGAAACTTTGTTGTGCCATTACCCCTTGAAATTCCAGTCCAACATGGAGGTAAAAGAACAAGAGAGAAGGCAAATAACCACTACATTCAAAATGGAGCCCACAGCATAACACAGAAACACAAAGACCCCCAGTGTCAAACAGAATTCGTAAGCTACACATAGACAGATCCCCCAAATCATCACAATCTAATTCATTTTCTTGAAATTCATTTTTGTAACATTCAACGTGCAGCCTTTCCAAATTTACAAGCCATGAACAAACTGGCCCTTTAAATGGATGTTGGATGTTAAATTACAGACATGTCTATAGAAATTCCATGTCTCTCCTTGATGGACAAGATCCTGGCCTAAACTGAATCAAAAGACTAAAGCCAGAAAGTATCTTTCAAATAATTACTATTAAGCTATCAAATATTAAGATGTTTGCCAAGACAAATATTCACATGTAATGCAATCAGTACATGGCATAAGGACAGTTTATATTAAGGTATGAATTTTCAAAATGATTAAGTGAATTAGGGTATGTCTACATTGCAATAAAAAATCCTGTATCAGCGAGTCTCAGAACTCAGGTAAAATGACTCCGGCTCATGGGGCTTGCACTATGAAGCTAAAAATAGCAGTGTATATGTTTGGGCTCAGACTGGAGCCTAGAATCAAACCTGGCAAAGGGAGAGGGTCTCAGAGCCCAGAACGCAGCCCAAGCCTCAACATCTACACTGCTATTTTAAGCCCAAGTCAGCTGACCCAGGCTCTGAGACTTGCTGCCACAGGTCTTTTTTTGCCACGTAGACATACTCTTAGACCTTTGAGGTAGAACTTTCCATGGGAGTTAGATGCCTAACTCCAGTAAGCTCTTTAAAAATGCTGGCCTAAATTTTCTCTAGAACCATGACAGAAACCTTACACCGAAGTATGAACATATTTGATTAACTCCGACTCTCTTAAGGACAAAGACAACTCTCCTTGTCTCTCTGAGACAACTCTCATGCTTGCAGAGCAAACATAAAAGCAACCTTCGAGGTATGGCTGTACAATAGCGGGAAGAGGAGAGAGAGGCCACTTCTCCTACCCTCCGCAGGATCCAGAACTGTCCAGAGGCACCAGGACCGTGAGGTGCTCCCACTCCCTCAAACCACATGGTTTGGGGAACAAGAATATTCTAAGGAGCAGCCAACCACCTGGGTCAAAGCAACTCCCAAGCTGGCAGAGCAGGCCCAGAAGCAGACTCAGCAGGTTCTGCACCAGGAGCCAATGGACACTGCTGAAAGCCCTCTGATTGCTTGCTGCAGTTTTCACTCTAGAGATTCTCTTCCCTGTTCTGATTGGCTGTTTATGACAGAGAGGGAGAGAGCAGTCACTTCACCTCAGTTTCACTATACCCCCGCCACCCCGCGTACCATCGCTTCCCTCCTGCCTCTTCTCTTCTGTCCCCTCTCCCTTCTTTGTCTTTCTGTCCCACTCAACAAAACCTCACCCACACAAACACAAACAAAATAACTCGGGCATTCACTGTGTTATATCCCTTTACCTATGTCTGTTTTGTCTATTTAGCTTGTAAGTTTTCTGGGGCAGGGACTGTCTGTGTCTACTACTCTGTTGGTACAGTACCTAACATAATGGGGTCCTGATTTTGTTTGGTTCCTAGACACTAGCCTGATAAGCATAATAAATAATCTATCACTCCATGTTGGTCCATATCGCCATATATCTGATCACTCCCCACTCCCCTGCTCACTTTCTGACAAATCATGCCGAAGTTTGATTGTTCTACCAAGACGGGACCCATCCCCATCACTACATAGTTTTAAAAGACCTATGTTCACCTTCAAGAAATAAAACAAGGTGAAGAACAAGGATTTAAAACCCCTTGGGATCCCAAACAGCACTGCAGAGTAGACACTTTGGGGGACACTGGAAGGCCCATTGGTATTTTCATTGAATTTGACTGCCTGATTAATTGTTCAGTGTGCTATACAGGTCACATTGGACTAGCTTATTTGTTCTCTGTGTGACAGTACAAAGAGGTTAAGACAGCTTGATCTGCCAGAGGACACAACATAAGTGCAGGCACAGCTGTGAAATTATGAAGGTATTTCCTTTAAAAAACTAACTTTAATAAGAAATCATATTTAATATTTCATTACTAATTAGTGTTATAAATTAAAATTAAAAATTCCAATAATCCTACCAATCCTAATGATTCTTTGTAAAAGAATGCACAGGATTTTTAAAAATGGAAGCCTGTGTTTAAGTGTTAATTTTAACAGTTTATAGTCTCTCTCAAAAAGTTAACATTCTGGTGCGCTGTGTAATAATCTTGAATGAACCACTAAAAGCAGACCATTCAAAATAGCTCTAGTAGGGCTGCTTTTTCAGTATTTTCATATTTTCTTGAGACATTTATCATGCGGTACTTCAAACCAATGTATATACTGAAGATCACTCTTAACTGAAACATATTTTAGACAACAAATCTACACAGCTGTTTAAACTATGCGCTGGTTTTCTCTTCTTTTATAATCTTTGAACACCAATAAGGTTGCTATGGTCTTATGTTCTTGGGGGCTATCCAGTTTATTGCACCGAGTGCAGCATGTATGATTACTTGCCCTGTGGGTGGGTGGCGTATGTGTGCATTCGGTGCAAGGAGCTCCTGGCCCTCAGAGACCGAGTAGGGGCTTTGGAGGCCAGGATGGTGGAAATGGAGGAGCTAAGGGAGGCAGAGAGGTATGTTGATAAGGCTTTCTGGGACACTGTAGATTTGTCCCACCTCCGGTCAGACAGCTCCTGCACTGTTAAGGAGGATGAAAGGCTCAGAGAAGGAGAGCAGTCAACGGGAGCAGAGGGAAACCTTCCCATAGTTGGGACCCTCCTTCCAGATGATTTGGGGGTATCCTCTTGCACTGAGGTTACCTCTCCAGGGGAGGGAACTCCAGTCATTAGGAAAAGGCAAGTGTCAGTTATGGAAGATTTGATCATTAGAAACATAGATAGCTGGGTTTGTGATGACCGGGAGAACCGTATGGTGAATTGCCTGCCTGGTGCGAAGGTTGCGGATATCTCGAGGCATCTAGATAGTCTTACGTGAAGTGCTGGGGTGGAGCTGGTGGTCATGATACATGAAGGTACCAATGACATAGGGAAGGGTAGGAGAGATGTCCTGGAGGCCAAATTTAGGCTGCTAGGAAAGAGACTGAAATCCAGGACCTCTATGGTAGCATTCTCAGAAATGCTTCCAGTTCCACGCGCAGGGCCAGATAGGCAAGCAGAGCTTCAGAGTCTCAATGCGTGGATGAGATGATGGTGTAGAGAGGAGGTGTTTAGATTTATTAGGAACTGGGGAAACGTTTAGGAGCCTATACAGGAAGGATGGGCTCCACCTAAACCAATGTGGATCCAGACTGCTAGCACTTAACATTAAAAAGGTTACAGAGCAGTTTTCAAACGAAGAGATGGGGGAAAGCCGATTGCTGCAGTGGAGCACGTGCATCGGACAGAGACTTCTCTTAGAGGAGAGTCTATTGATAGAGATTCTCTAGGTTCTAGTCAGGAGCAGAGGATAGAAGAGGATAAAGTATGGGCCAGATCAGACGAGAAAGATTCACATAAAAAAGAATCTGACACATCAGAAAAGGGCAGACAAATAAACAGTTTTTAAAGTGCTTGTACACAAATGCTAGAAGTCTAAATAATAAGATGGGTGAACTAGAGTGCCTCGTGTTAAAGGTGGATATAATAGGCATCACAGAAACCTGGTGGAGTGGGGACAATCAATGGGACACCATCATTCCTGGGTACAAAATATATCGGAAAGATAGAACAGGTCTTGCGGGGACGGGGAGGGGGGGAGATATGGGGGTGGCACTATATGTGAAAGAAAATGTAGAATCAAATGAAGTAAAAATCTTAAATGAATCCACATGTTCCATAGAATCTCTATGGATAGTAATTCCATGCTCTAATAAGAATATAACAGTAGAGATCTATTATCGACCACCTGACCACGACAGTGATAGTGACGATGAAATGCTAAGGGAGATTTGAGAGGCTATCAAAATAAAGAACTCGATAATAGTGGGGGGTTTCAACTATCCCCATATTGACTGGGTACATGTCACCTCAGGACGAAATGCAGAGACAAAATTTCTTGATACTTTAAACGACTGCTTCTTGGAGCAGCTGGTACGGGAACCCACAAGGGGAGAGGCAATTCTTGACTTAGTTCTGAGTGGAGCACAGGATCTGGTCCAAGAGGTAACTATAATAGGACGGCTTGGAAATAGTGACCATAATATAATAACATTTAACATTCTTGTGGTGGGAAGAACACCTCAACAGCCCAACATTGTGGCATTTAATTTCAGAAAGGGGAACTATGCAAAAATAAGGAGGTTAGTTAAACAGAAATTAAAAGGTACAGTGACTAGAGTGAAATCCCTGCAAGCTACATGTACACTTTTCAAAGACACTAACTTAAGTATATACCCCAAATTATAAAACACAGTAAAAGAACTAAAAAAGAGCCATCGTGGCTTAACAACCATTTAAAAGAAGCAGTGAGAGATAAAAAGGCATCTTTTAAAAAGTGCAAGTCAAATCCTAGTGAGGTAAATAGAAAGGAGCATAAACACTGCCAAATTAAGTGTAAAAATGTAATAAGAAAAACCAAAAAGGAGTTTGAAGAACAGCTAGCCAAAAACTCAAAAGGTAATAACAAAATGTTTTTTAAGTACATCAGAAGCAGGAAGCCTGCTAAACAACCAGTGGGGCCCCTGGACGATCGAGATACAAAGGAGCACTTAAAGACGATAAAGTCATTGCGGAGAAACTAAATGAATTCTTTGCTTCAGTCCTCAGGGCTGAGGATGTTAGGGAGATTCCCAAACCTGAGCCGTCCTTTGTAGGTGACAAATCTGAGAAACTGTCACAGATTGAAGTGTCACCAGAGGAGGTTTTGGAATTAATTGATAAACTTAACAGTAACAAGTCACCAGGACCAGATGGCATTCACCCAAGAGTTCTGAAAGAAGTCAAATGTGAAATTGCGGAACTACACCTCTACCCCGATATAATGCTGTCCTCGGGAGCCAAAAAATCTTACCGCATTATAGGTGAAACCACGTTATATTGAACTTGCTTTGATCCACCAGAGTGCACAGCCCCACTCCCCAGGAGCGCTGCTTTATCACGTTATATCCGAATTCGTGTTATATCGGGTCGTGTTATATCGGGGTAAAGGTGTATTAACTATAGTTTGCATCCGAAGAAGTGGGCTGTAGCCCACGAAAGCTTATGCTCTAATAAATTTGTTAGTCTCTAAGGTGTCACAAGTACTCCTGTTCTTTTTGCGGATACAGACTAACACGGCTGGTACTCTGAAACCTAACTATAGTTTGTAACCTGTCCTTTTAATCCGCTTCTGTACCCAATGACTGGAAGATAGCTAATGTAATGCCAATATTTAAAAAGGGCTCTAGAGGTGATCCTGGCAATTACAGACCAGTAAGTCTAACGTCAGTACCGGGCAAATTATTTGAAACAATAGTAAAGAATAAAATTGTCGGACACATAGAACATAACTTTGTTGAGCAGAAGTCAACATGTTTCTGTAAAGGGAAATCATGTCTTATTAATCTATTAGAGTTCTTTGAAGGGGTCAACAAACATGTGGACAAGGGGGATCCAGTGGACATAGTATACTTAGATTTCCAGAAAGCCTTTGACAAGGTCCCTCACCAAAGACTCTTATGTAAATTAAGTTGTCATGGGATAAGACGGAAGATCCTTTCATGGATTGAGAACTGGTTAAAAGACAGGGAACAAAGGGTAGGAATAAATGGTAAATTTTCAGGCTGGAGAGGGGTAACTAGTGGTGTTCCCCAAGGGTCAGTCCTAGGACCAATCCTATTCAACTTATTCATAAATGATCTGGAGAAAGGGGTAAACAGTGAGGTGGCAAAGTTTGCAGATGATACTAAACTGCTCAAGATAGTTAAGACCAAAGCAGACTGTGAAGAACTTCAAAAAGATCTCACAAAACTCAGTGATTGGGCAACAAAATGGCAAATGAAATTTAATGTGGATAAATGTAAAGTAATGCACATTGGAAAAAATAACTCCAACTATACATACAATATGATGGGGGCTAATTTAGCTACAACTAATCAGGAAAGAGATCTTGGAGTCATCGTGGATAGTTCTCTGAAGACGTTCACGCAGTGTGCAGCGGCAGTCAAAAATGCAAACAGGATGTTAGGAATCATTAAAAAAGGGATAGAGAATAAGACAGAGAATATCTTATTGCCCTTATATAAATCCATGGTACGCCCACATCTTGAATACTGTGTACAGATGTGGTCTCCTCATCTCAAAAAAGATATACTGGCATTAGAAAAAGTTCAGAAAAGGGCAACTAAAATGATTAGGGGTTTGGAACGGGTCCCATATGAGGAGAGATTAAAGAGGCTAGGACTTTTCAGCTTGGAAAAGAGGAGACTAAGAGGGATATGACGGAGGTATATAAAATCATGAGTGGTGTGGAGAAAGTGAATAAGGAAAAGTTATTTACTTGTTCCCATAATATAAGAACTAGGGGCTACCAACTGAAATTAATGGGCAGGCGGTTTAAAACAAATAAAAGGAAGTAGTTCTTTACACAGCGCACAGTGAACCTGTGGAACTCCTTGCCTTAGGAGGTTGTGAAGGCTAGGATTATAACAGGGCTTAAAAGAGAACTAGATAAATACATAGAGGTTAAGTCCATTAATGGCTATTATCCAGGACGAGTAAGGAACGGTGTCCCTAGTCTCTGTTTGTCAGAGGGTGGAGATGGATGGCAGGAGAGAGATCACTTGATAATTATCTGTTAGGTTCACTCCCTCTGGGGCACCTGGTATTGGCCACTGTCGCTAGACAGATACTGGGCTGGATGGACCTTTGGTCTGACCCAATATGGTTGTTCTTATGTTCTCATACATAAGATCTATACTTACAACATACGTAAGCTGCAATCGTGATTAATGACACGAAGGAAGAATTTATGTCAATGCACATTTTCACAGAGGGGCACAATTCAATAGTATATTTCATTCACTATGCTGAAGGTGCAGTTCAACAATGTGCAACATTTGCTTAGAAATATTTATTCCTTAGCATCTAAAAAATAAAGTCATACAGTTAACGACTGTCTAATCTTTATTGAGTCTATCATAAAACACACAAGAAACAACAGCCCTACTGATCAGAGTGTTCAGTTTATAAATGGCATAAGATGACTCCAGATCAGTTGTCAAATTGTTAAGCAACAATAAAAACATTAATATTTTAGAATTATTTATTCTGGATCAAATATAGGAAAGATTCATTTATGACTAGTTTGTCAAAGTTGCTGTATCAAATGGATACTTCTGTCAAAATGAGTTATTGAGTCACATTCCAGGAAGCTCAATTCAAAGTGGATAGTGACTTTTTATTGTCTGTATTTAATGCAAATTTGAAATCAGCAACATGAAAAATCAGCGAGAAGAAGAAAAATGTCTCATATCAAAGCATTCCTGTTACAATTTAACAGATAATAAAACATGAACAAGTAAGATAAAGCTCAAAGAGCTGCCTAAAAAAATTACATATGATCATTAAAGTGGATCAAACTATTGTGAGTTGAACTTAGTTCTTTTCTCTCCAAATATGAAAATATATTTTATAATAAAATTGATCTAAGATGAAATCCTGTTAAGTTTTAAAGGTAATGTTGATCAATTACCCCACCCCATCCTGAATACCATCCTGAAAGCAGGGCCAGATTTAGGGGCAAGCACCTGGGGTGCTGGGCTTGCGGGGGAGGGTGTGTGTGTGTGCCAGGCTTGCAGATTTACAGATCCTAGCATGCAAATGTATCATCTTATATGACCGGGTTAAATCCTGCACGCAAATCATACATCAAAGTTGTGAAATGGGCTACAAACGCAATAAAAAACAAAGTATTAAAAAGTTTAACAAATTTGGGGGGGTGGAGAGAGGGAAGGGACTAAAGACGCTCCCGACCTAGGGCGCCGTTTGGTCTAGTGCCGGCCCTGCCAGAAAGAATCTGTGTAGTTTACTTGTACATAGCTCTCCTCAGGTAAGTAAATGTTAATTTCTAAAACCAGTAAAGTAGACTCTACAGAGAACTCTATTTACATATAACGGGCCACATCCTGAAAACCGGCTGATTTGCACATTACCCACTTTCTAGGGACAGCGTGCTGGGCTGGTACCCTGGCACAAATCACTTATGCAGTCTGCTAACGTTCACAAATGTTGAAATTTCAGCCAGGGATCCCAACATCACAGGAAACGCTAGCCATGTCCTTTCTCCTCCAGCCTTGCCCTCATTATTGCACAACATAATCATTCAAAAATCATGAACCAGGCCCCAAATAATCAGGAGATTTGGCTTTAAAATCCTTAGATTTAAAATACAATAAATGTGGGATTCTTTGTATTTGCCTTCTGGTGTTTGAGCCATTACGGTTCCGATTTTCAAGTTTTCTCCCAATCATGAGGGCTAGATTTTTTAAAATGAAAGGCGAGATTCTCATCTAATCAACTGACCCCATGAAATGGGGCATGAAGAGAAACACTATTTACTGCAAGATTCACAATAAAATCATGAGAGTCAGCAACACTGTGCCCCATCTGCAGCAGAATGGTGTCATGAAAGCCCTTTTCCACTGGAAGTTGTATGGCCAACTTCCACATGCAGTGCAGCGGCACCACATTGGATGATCTGGCCAAACATATGTAATGCACATTATATCAATATTTAGGAATAGTATTCAGTAAACATGGCAGGGCCTTTCTGATAAAATTACATAGAAACATTTCAGGATATATTGTCCATAGTCATCCTTTCTCTTGTTAAGGCTTATTATGGGGACCTAAGAATTGTGTAACTGAAAGATCAGTGTTAAATAGCGGGGAAAAAGAAGGGTGTTACTTAAAGGCTTCAGTAGTTGGCAGCCAACTTATCATATTTACAGTAATCCCTGCTAGCACTCACTTGTCATACAGTAATACTGTCAGTATTTCTATTATTCAGAACTATTTTCAAGGGTTTATAACTCATTTGTACAATTAGCGCTTATTTTAAGATTGGTGCGGGAGCTCAGAAACAAATGTGTTGAAAAAAATTGGTTTGCTTCATAACAGTACATTTGTTTTCCAGCTTTTCAGATATAGTCTGTTTAATTCTTCATTAGAGGACAACAAGAAATGGAGGCTTACAAGATGAAATTTGCATTATCTGTAACTGAGAACAGCTTTTCAATATTTTTGTTTGTTTATTTAAAAACTACAACATGATTCAAATCTACAAAATCTACAACATTTAAAACAGTCACCTTCTGTTAAAAAACAATAACATTCAATATAAAGCACTTTCACAGAACCCAAAGTGCAGACAACGTATCATTGTTTGCTAAGAAATATTTACAGACTAAATTTGCATATATTCATGTGTCAATTGCCATGATTGTGTATGTAATTATGGTAACTGCAGCCCTAAAATTGCAGTATAGATGTTTGGGCTCAGAAACCTGGCAAGGGAGGAGGATCTTAGAACCCAAGCTCCAGCCCAAACCTGAATGTCTACCTGGCTATTTTCAGCCTCACAGTGCAAGCTCCAGTCATTTGACCTGGGATCTGAGATTCACCGCTACTGCTCTTAATTTACTATGCAGACATACCCTAAATGACCAGCTAAGAAGTCTAGCAAGGTATTTGTGCGGCCAATTACCAAATTGCATGTCTGATTACAAATTGTTTACAAACATTTTTTCATGAACATTTGCCTGTAAACTTGTAACAAACCAATAAGCAAACATCGTTAGCAATATTTCCTACATAAAATAATAATAATAATAAAATAATAATAATAATAATAAAAGGCAGCCAGGATACAAGGAAACTTTGCAGGACCAAAAGCTTCAAGATTAAAAGCTGGGTTTTTTGAGGAGTGGGTTGTTGTTTTTTTATAATGGGTTGTGGCTACTTGCACTGCCGTCCCCTCCAACCCCGGAGACATAACCCAGGAGACTTTTTGTCCTAATTCTATGCAAAAAAACATAAAATAAGTATCAAAAAGAGAACAAATTTTACATTTTAGACCAATTGTACAAGCAAAATCTTAATGCTTTATATACTCCCCCTTCCCTTTTGAAAAACCACTTTGGGAGCGAACTTGTGCTCACTGAAGTTAATGGAAAGTCTCCCACGAACTTCAGGGGGCACTGGATCAAGCCATTAATTGGCAAAACTGGGCATTTATGGGTTGTAATCCAAAATATTCTGCACTTGTGCATTTACACATGCAGAGCAAGGTAAAAGGTATGCGTGTGTGTGTGTATGCATATTCACCTTAGCTGTTCATGTAAGTTCATCTAAGTTTTGCTTCTGTTATCTTTGCCTATCTTTCCATAAGCTATTAAACAGCGTATAATTTTCACCAAAATTCTTTTCTCTCTTGTGCATTTATCAAGCAAATAATATGACTGAACAGGGATAAATGAGAATGAAGTGTACACATTTTTAAGAAAGGCTACTTAATGGACCAGGGTTTCTAATTTTACAACCTTCTCAACGAAGCAGATTTCAATACAATTTTGTTTTGTTTAAATTTCATACCAACTTTAATCACTTAATAGCATAATTGTATGCACAACTGCTCTCCAGCAAGGCATCGTGTCATCAAGAGAGAAGTCCTTTGTCTCTTTCAAAACACTATAAACATCATTAAAATGTCAATAGCTATAAAATATTTTGATGAAGTAATCTACAAATGTTACAGATTTTATAATACCACGGCTAATTTCATACCAAGTTACATTAAATTACAGTGATAGCGCATCTTATTTAGTTTGTCATGATACACCTTATGGCTTGATATAGCATTTCATAAAACATTTTAGTTACACGTAATCCAAATTAGGCAAAGCATTTCTTTTACACAATATTGGTAATTTTTGTTTTATTTTCCCTAAAATTTCCCCCCCCCGCCCAAATATTAAAAAACATCTAATATAGCATTGCCATGGGGAGGGGGGGAGCGGGGAGTTTTAGAAGACATTTTCCAAATAAGCCATGTGTTCTGTATTGCGATATCTGTACTTGTTATTTACATCTAACCATATTTAACTAGCTATACATGTGTTTCCATGTGCTCAGAGATTCAAATGTGCACATTTTAAAATAAATGTAAATAAACAAATAAAATAAGCATCTAACATAGGATTGCAGGTGAAGAATATTTCATGCAGATGAAATAATAGTAAAACAAAGCTCCTGTGTTCATCCAAATATCGTTGCTATTAAATAGGGTGAAAAAGAAATACTGAGAATATAGATGACCAGCCCATTCAATATGAATATTTCCTTCTGTATAAGTATCATAATCTGTGCTCTGTATGTATCGTATATACTCGTTTATCAGCCGAATATTTTTGGTAAAAAAGTGACACATCAAAGAGTGGGGGTCGGCTTATAAATGGTTCTACACCAAAATTTGATGATTTTAAACTCTATGGAATCATTGAATTGAATATCTAATACACTGTCATTTTGTTTACCTGGAGCATCTGCAGGCATGGAGCCCCTCAGCTCCCTGTGGTCGCGGTTTGCCGTTCCCAGCCAATGAGAGCTGTGGGAAGTGGCGCCACTTCCCGCAGCTCCCATTGGCTGGGAACGGCAAACCACGGCCACTGGGAGCTGAGGGGCTCCATGCCTGTGAACGCTCCAGGTAAACAAAACGTCCTGGCCCGCTAGCAGCTTACCCTAATGGGCCAGGAGCCAAAGTTTGCCAACTCCTGAAATATAGGGTCAGTTTATGAAAGGGTCATACAGTTTTTGCTATTTTTACCTATCCATCTTGGGTGGTCGGCCTTTAAACGAACGGACTAATGAATGAGTATATACGGTATATATTTTGCTATTAATGAGCTATGCTACATGTAAAGGACCTCCCCTCCACTTGCATCGTAAAAGGTGTTGATGAAAAATGTTAGTCCAACATATGCAAGATAGGGTAATATATGCAAGACCTAGACAAAATGAGTACTTTGTACTACATTGTGTATCTTGTGCATTCTGCTCCAATGGCCAGGCATATTGACAGAATGAGACCTTGTTTAGCATATAACAATACCAAAAACTTAGCACATTCTCTGACTCTCTTTCAACAACTGGGTATCAGAGAAAAGAAGCAACCAGCCCTGCATAAAAGAACCTAAAACTGCAGGATGGAGGCGGTACATAGTCTCATGAGGAAGCATTTTTCAGAAACTGGCAGGCAGAGCTGGCTGGAATGGAATTTGAGTTACTAGTATTCATTACAGTTCTCAATCTGTAACATTAAGTGTAACAACAATAACAATGTCCAGATCATTCACCTATATGTGTATGTGTTCAGCTATCCTTTTATTTTAAAGTGAAGTTTTCTCTATTTCTACAGAATTGCCAACACACACACACACCCTTTACTTTGTTTAAACCAACCAGAAATGATAATCTGATTTATCTGGCGAAACAACTGGCTTGACACTAGGAGGGAAATCTGAGAGACACAGAAAGGTTATGGTCACTCTGTCAGGGTATTAGGGCATAGAAAAGGAGGATACAAAAGTCACTGAAGAAACGCACAGAATTCACCAGGACAAAGCATTCTCGGTTAAGGGGATCCAGCCAGGGAACAAACTGGAGGAGATCACACGAATCCAGAGTCTGACTGTCTTTAGGATACATTGCAAAAATCTTTCCTCTTTGAAAAAGCCACTCCACAAGCAAAATGAAACTCAAACACTGAACCCTCTCCCCCCGCGCTTTGATCCCCAAATTCCTGCCAACCAACAAAAATAGAAATGAATAAAAATCTAATAAAACAAATAAACAAAAAAATGAAGGAGAGGAGGGGAACCCTACTCCAAGCAGGGTTTTTTTTTGCTTCTGTAAAGGAAGAAATGCCAGAGATCTCATGAAGTCTACCAGAGTATTCATTATTTCACTGATTTTATGTAGAAGGTGCTTAGATACTATGGTGATGGAATAGCTGGGGGAAGGCATGCTGGAGACAGAGAGGGCCAAATAACCAAAGGGCTCCGAGACAGCTGTTCCGTATATACCAAATATTTTATACATTTCTCAATGTGTGACCAAGTTTGAAGGTTGTTTTTTTTTGGTTGGTTGGTTGGTTGGTTATTTACTTTTTTTTTTTTTAGGTCTAAAGTCAAAACTTTCATAAAACAGAAAAACCCTTAAAACCTCATCTGCTCTCAATGTTTGTCTTCCAAAATCCTAATTTCTCAGAAAAGGTCAATCAGCTAGAACCCACATCCAATAAACAAGGAGACTGGGTTCCTTTGTCAGATATACATTATACCACCCTTTCACTTTGCCAGTCAGCAATATCAATAGTTCTATCAATTTCAATATCCTGCCTGCTCACAAGAATAAAACAGATTGGGGTGACTCAAAATGCACAAACAGGCTCGTTAACCAAAAACAGGCAAGTCTATTGTCAAGCCTACCAGATTTGTCAACATCCTTTTAAAAGTACATTTTGAAAGAGAGACGGGTTTGGTATCACCTGTTTTTATTTTTCCTCACAAGTTCCTTATGCAAACATACAATTTAAAAATAAAACAAACCAGTTATCAAATACATTATTTTAAAATCTTAAATTCATTCTTATTTCTGTCTTTTTACTTTTCCTAGCTCCTTTTGCTAGCGATCAAATATAGCTTTATTTAAAACAGCTTGTTCCCCATGGGATACAAATCCTAATCTACTTGATGTCAATGAGCATTTTGCCAGTGATTTAAAGGATTTGGTCCTAAAAGTGTCCCTTGTCTTTAATCCAGCAGTAAAGTCAATGATGAATTTGTATGATCTCCATCATTTTCACAGCAAGAGACCAGGTTGTCAAATGCAGCCTTATGTTGTTAGCTGCAAGATCGTACTGTTTGTGAGGAACAACAATATTTAGTCAAATATAAGATATTCAACAGCAGTTGAGAAAATATCCCAGATACTTGCAATAAACCTTTCTTGTATAAATGTTCTTTTTTCTAGTCTGTCCCAATTTGAAAGTTCCTTTTTCAAAGTGAGCCATCACTTGGCATGCTGACCTATTTTCACACAACAGTAGCCCATTAATTATTCTCTACATTAACCAAATGATATTGTGACCCTAAGAGCCCGTCAATGCCAACTAGCAGAGGGCCCACCATACTATAACTCATACAGGCCTAATATACTTAACACACCTGTCAGAATATTTAGCCAAAACAGTGCCTCGTAAGGTATCTCATAAAAACAGCTGGTCATGGATATCATTGTGTAATGTACATATGGGCTGTGTATGTGTGAGCGAGAATTATGTTCTTAAAATACATTTTGAAGGCAGTGAATAAAACAAGCCTACTCTAGACAAAGTAACACGGATTTATTGGTCTACCTGGCTTTATTACAGGCAGAGGACAATGAAAGTACATTTACATATCAGGTAAGCAAAGCAATCAAGCTAATAAGTGATGAAGGAAACAGCTGACCACACCAGAGGACACACTGAAGTTTGAACCCCCAGGATGTCTTCCTGGCTCTTGAGGCAAAGACAATGGACTTGGGGAAATATAAAGGGACCACAAAAAACATTCTAGCTATCGATCACTTAGGAGACCAAAGAGACACCACCCTCTGATTCTGTGAATGTTGGATTCCCCTGCCAGAAGAGCTGGAGATGCTGGTAACTTGATATAAGTGAGAAAGTTGTTTAGGCAAAGACTGTAGCTTGCTGAAATTAAGTCTTGGGCTTGGTCTACACTAACCCCCCAAATCGAACTAAGGTACGCAACTTCAGCTACGTGAATAACGTAGCTGAAGTTCGAAGTACCTTAGTTCGATCTTACCTCGGTCCACATGCGGCAGGCAGGCTCCCCCGTCGACTCCGCGGTACTCCTCGCGTCTAGCTGGAGTACCGCAGTCGACGGCGAGCACTTCCGGGTTCGACTTATCGCGTCCAGACAAGACGCGATAAGTCGAACCCAGAAGTTCGATTGCCAGCCGCCGAACTAGCGGCTGGGTATAGGCGTACCCTGAGACACTAGAAACAATGCTTTACATTTCTTTTGTTTGTAACCATACCTGTCTCTCTTTCTCTTGCTATCACTTAAATCTATGTTCTTTATAATAAACTTATTTTTACTTTTACTATAACTCATCTCAGTACTGTTACACTGAAGTAAAGGTTGAGTCCTCAGTTAAACTAACAGGCTGGTATGTGTAATGTCTCTTTGGAGGCAGCAAATTTAACTTCTGTGAGTTCACCGAGAGGGACTGGAGTCTGCAGATAAACATCTCTGGGGAACTCAGCGTTCACAGATTGTTACCTGCAAGGAAAGGTTAAGACCGGCAGAGTCTCGAGGAGTCTGCCGGTGCGGTGGACAGACTGGTGTGGTAGGGAGCTGACACACAATATAAGCCGGAGCAAAGTTTACTCTTACTGAAGCACAGAGGTAACACAGTGGCTTTTGGTTCTGGGCATCTGAGGAAAGAGTCACAAATATCACGATGATTTCCAAACCAGGGCTGACTCTAGTATACCCCAACATAGGGATGCTGTGGAGAAAGCTGCTACCGATTTAGAAATAATGGGGATTTTTTTCATACTCAGCAGTTTCTAGAGATGACCTCTCCAGATCACTTACCTCATTCGTCTGCAGTGACAGCCAAGGCAATAACAACAAACCATGCATTTAATAGTTACATAAACACTCATTATTATCCCCTTGAACTATTGCACAGGTAACGGTGTGCTGAATTTAGTAATGTTCCAGAATGAGGTTTAGGAAATGCATGAGGACCTTTAGCTTAACACATATGGATGTACCTGCAGTTTGATTGTTTTCTTTTTTTAATTCAGCATTACATTTTGCCACGAAGCATTTTGAGAAAAGAAAAACAAAACAAAACAAAACAGAATGCAGCAACTCTATGCTCTCAGGTCCAGCTAACTAAATCATCCTGTGAACTTCAGAGTATAAAACTGCTTTAAAATGCTATGGATGAACTTCGGAACAAGCTCTACCTAAATAAATACATATGGGTTTTTTGTATCCAGAAGGCAGCCTATGAAGGCTGCAACTAGCTGGCCTATGCCAAAGGAAGGTCAACCAAGTGCACAAGACTCAAAAGAAAAGATATGAAGCTTTGCACCAGAGAACCTCAAATACACAGTTTGTAGATTTCAGTGCAATTCTTTAAGCTGGGCTGTTTAGCCAGTGAGAGTCCATGATGGTAACTAATAACAAGTAATAACTCTCTGGTACAGAACCCTGATGGTGAGAAGATTAGCTCTTCACACTTACCCTGAAGCCAGGGAGGAATTTTTTACTTTCTTTGTGAGATCTGCTGCCCTGAGTCTGTTTGGATGCCGTGGGACAGGGGGGGAACTCTAATTATAAATTTCCTGTCCAAAGATGTGTTTTATGAGAAAAAGGTTTGAGAGTCTTCATTACCTGTGAGGTAAGATGGAGATAACCCTACAAGCTCCTGAGCAACTGAAGTCAATCAGTGAAGTGAAGTTAACAAGAATCGATTCAGCTCTTTGAACTTGGCAGTATCTAGGAAATGGCTAGAGATGGACCAATTTTTTCATCCAAGTCTGTCTGAAAATGACATCATCCAAACACAAAACTACTTTTATGGAGCTTGAAAGATACTTAAGTTTGGGAATTGAAACACAGACTTTAAGAAAGAGCTGCAAGAATATCAGCAGTGAAATCTGTCTTCGTTAGATACAGGTAGTCGATTTTTATAGCACCATTTCATTGTTATTCTCCAAGAAGGCAATATGATTTTAATCTCTATAGAATACATTTGAGCACCATTTCATAGGTACAATAAGACCAATCATACTAAAAGAAAATTCAGTACCCTGAGATCCATTGCAATCTTGAAAGTGTGTGTGGAGGAGTGTGAGGGGGAATTCATTACACATCATACAACTCTAATTTTAAACAAAATTAAACAAAATATTTTAAGCCCAGGAAATAGTGGAGTTAAAAGTATACTATTTAAAGCAAGTCGTCTCTTTTCCTACAGAAAACAGAAGCTTTCTCAAATGTGCTGTTTCACTTTACACTTAAAGGTGATTTTTTTTATTTTCTTCAAGTCTAATACTTTATTACTGTTTTCTTGAGAATGATTGGTTGCTTTAGTAAAATCAGATGTCTTCTTGAATCCCAACTCACTTTAAAGACATAAAGATAAACTAAATGCTTGGTTTCCTTTTCATCTTCCTCTTAGCTAAAGACATGTCAGCTTTATGCAGTCCATTACTGATGGAATACAGCACTTAACTTCTATGTGTTTAGAAACTATTTTCGGCCGGATTCCATAAAATGAAAGGATGGGGGAAGGAACAGGGCTGGCGCTTCCACTAGGCGACCCTAGGCGGTTGCCTAGGGCAGCAGGATTTGGGGGACGGCATTTTGCCGCCCTCAGCGGAAATTCGGCAGCAGGGGGTCCTTCCGCTCCAGGTCTTCGGCGGCGGGTCCTTCACTCACTCCGGGACCCACTGCCAAAGTGCCCCGAAGACATGGAGTGGAAGAACACCCCCCCGCCAAATGCTCAGAGGAGGAGCACTACCGCCTAGGGCAGCAAAACCCCTGGCACCGCTCCTGGGAAGGAATAATAGGTTTTAGGAATTTACTTCCCAAATAACTTGCTGACAAACAATAGTACCAAAGTTGGAATCTCGATATCAAACAATAGTAGATTTAGATTGTGTTCTAATGTCCACCTTCCTTCAAATTGCCAAGTTTCCATCACCTGAAGGGGGAAATTATGGTTTCTAAAAATATTTGTAATATTCAGTTTAAATTTTGTGATTCAGACTCTCATTCAGCAAGGTACTTAGACATATACCTAACGTACTTACATAAGTAGTTATGCAGGTACTTAAGGTACATAAGTATGTAATAGTAAAATGTATAGATTCTGGGACTGACATGGCTAGAACTACACTGGAGACGTAAAATACACATGATTCACTAAATAGATTGAAAGTTGGCTGACAGGTCTAAAAAATTAATTGTAAAGTGGGAATCATCATCAAGTGGATGTGTTTCTAGTGGGGTGCTTCATGGATTGGTTCTTGACCTGTTCAGTTTAGCACTTATTAAGACAACATAAAGTCATCACAAGTATGAAGATGAGAAAAATTGGGGGAGCTGTAAATAACGAAGAGGACAGGTCACTTATGCAGAGTGATGTGAATCCTTTGTTAACTGGGTGCAAGCAAACAATATGCATTTCAATGTGGTTAAATGTATATATATATATACTTATACCTCTAGGAATAAAGAGTGTAGGCCATATTTACAGGATGGGGGACTTTATCCTGGGAAGCAGTGACTCTGAAGAAGATTTGGAGGTTGTGGTGGATAATCAGCTGAATGTGAGCTCCCAGTGCAACGCTGTGGCCAAAATCCTTGGATGCATAAACAGTGTTATGACCCCTGGTCTCAAATGTGGCTCTGCAGAGTTTATAGGAGCACCCATGCGATAACCCTCCTTCTCACAGATGGAGCAGCTGATTGGTCTGCTGTCCCTACTTAAGCCAGCAGCAGGAACAGGCGGCTGTCCAAACAACTGGGTCCTACCCTGTTCTGGACTGTGTACCATGTGCTTGATTTGCTGGCACCCTGATCTGCCGTGACTCCTGGCATCCTATTATTTGTGGTTCTGACCTCCAGTTTATCTCCTGACTCTGACCTTCTGGTATCCTGATCCAGGTGACTCCTGTCTTGTGACTGCGGATTCTGGCTCTGACTACAGGGTCTGGCCACCTATTGCCCGGCTCTAACAAACAGAGGAATCTCAAGTAGGAGTAGATAGATTATTTTATATCTATATTTGGCACTGGTGAAACCGCTGTTCGAATGCCATGTCCAGTTCTGGAAGGTTTTTGATAAGTTGGAGAGAATTCAGAGAGGAGCCTGATAATAATTATAGGGCTGGCAAGAATGCCTTATAGTGATAGACTCAAAGAACTCGATCTATTTAGCTTAACACAAAGAGGGTTAAGGGGTAACTTGATTACCTACATGGGGAACAAAACTTAGATAATAGGCAGTTTAGTCCAGCAGACAAAGGAATAAAAAGATACAAGGTCTGGAAGTTGAAGGTAGGCAAATTCAGACTGATTATAAGCTGCATGTTTCTAACAGGGAGGATAATTAACCATTGGGACAATTTACCAAAGTTCATGGTGGATTCTTCATCACTGGCAATTTTAAAAATTCACAGGCTGTTTTTTTTCTAAAAGATCTGTTCTAGCTCAAACTCAAGGAAGCACTGTGTAATGCAGGAG
This sequence comes from Chrysemys picta bellii, assembly GCF_011386835.1. Taxonomy (NCBI): domain Eukaryota; kingdom Metazoa; phylum Chordata; order Testudines; family Emydidae; genus Chrysemys; species Chrysemys picta. Next base: position 196,484,717 of record NC_088793.1, read on the forward strand.
GTCAGACTAGATGACCACAATGATCCTTTCTGGCCTTGAAATCTATGAATCTATTAACTTTAACCACATGAGTTGGCTTCGATGGGTCTACTCAAGATACTAAAATTAGGCATGTTCTGATGTGCCTTGATGAATTGGGGACGTAGTTATCAAATGACAAAACCATTATTTATTCTTCTAACACAGTGCATCACACACAACCAAGAAGGCTGGTCCTTTGAACATTTGTGCAGATAACCACCTCTGGGTTTCAAAAGAAAATCCTTGATTATGAAAACTAAACAAGATGAATAATGAAATATGGAATACAAAAATTGCTGCTCCTAATCTATCCTTTTGTCTTTCATAACAAAAGGCTCTAAAATATTATAATAAACTGCTGATAAAAGTTATACAATTATATATATTTTTATTAGGAAAATAATGCAATCCTCTCTTTTGGCCTGCTGCCAGAAATATGAATGTAGCTATTGTACTTTAGTCGCATTATGGAAACTATAAAAGTGGCTAAATCATACAGACATTTTTAAGAACTGGTCAGAAGAATTAACTTTTACTATTTTCAGGGCCTTTTCTTGTTCATGTAACTGCTGACTAACGTGAAGGAATCTATTATTCATTGAACAGCTACTCTGAAACTACATACTAAATTAATGTATGTTGGGCATTCATATGCTGTTACCCTATTTCATATATCACGGCTTCACTTCTGGCTGTTAAAATGTCACCTTTATGTTTGGAGGATCATTCAGCTTTTATTCACAGCCCTCACAACTTAAAAATAATCAAGGCAACAACGCTTGAACAGCCATAAAAATAAGAAGTACAGCCAATGATGCATACCTAACTAGGCAAAGGACGATCATCTCATCTCATTTTGTGGGAAGGTATTCATGAACTGTAAATCTGTATGTCACAAGACGTGTACACACACACATACGCACAGACACACACTTCAGAACTGATCTCAGAAGCTATCCTGTTGCCTTATCTTTTAGAAAAAAAATCCATATGCCTTCATCTTCCAAAATGTGCCCCACTTACCATGTAACAGTTATAGTTAGAATGAACAATCAGCTACAGCTGACAGAAACTGATTTTCTCAAACCATGTACAATAAATCCAATATATTTTTGCTGCAGCATTCGGCATTTTCTTATCATACATATGCCAACCACAGAAAAATTAGTAATTCCATAGACACACTCTAATAGCAATCCTCCCATTTAATTTTTCACACACTGATGCTTTGCCAGTTTAGGGAGCTTTGGGCAAAGCACAGCAGATGCACAGAAAGAAAATCCTCATTTATACTTGTTAAATATTTTCATTTTTTTTTAATTCTTAGAAAAAAAACGTAGACGGCAATTAGCTTGACAGTTTATGAACCATACATAAAGTAGAGTGCACACACGTTGAGCCGACAGAAAAAGGAAACAATATATGCAAAAATTAATCAGAAAAAATTGTATCCTAAGGTCCTGATTCATGAAAGCATTCATACTTAAGCAGAACATCTACGCACCTACTTAGCTTCAAGCAAGTGCTTACAATTTAGGCAAGTGCTTCAGGGCTTTCCTGCATAGGGGCCAACATTACTAGTAATTCTATTGCCATAGAAGGTTTTCTAGAGACACCATTCAGCATACTTCATAGCTCCTTTTCCACAAACATGTCAGATGAAACAGACCTGATCAGCTAAAATGACACCTCACGTTTGGGTTACAAAGAGCAACAGTGAACAATGTATTAGTGTAAGCACCATGCTCACATGTGTTCTCTTGTTGACACAGAGAAATGCAGCCTCCTACCAGAAGTTACAAACACATTTGGTTTTTCATTGTTTTGGGATTTCAAATATTTAAATTTAAACCATTTTCTGTTTTCTTCTCTACATTAATAAATGTATGAAAACAACATTTTTAGAGTGCAATATACAAAGACTACACATGAAAAGCAAAAATCTTCTAGGCTTGGCTGTAGTCTATGAATGGATACGGTTTAGTATAACGGTGAGAATAAAACATCAGTTACAAAACCAATCTGAGAAAATCCTGATCTAGGATATTTAATTTTTGTCCCCTGATTTGGTTTCATAAGACAAATCTGGGAACGTAGGCATCAAATCTGTACCATTTTACCATTTTCTTTGTTGATAAATATTCTTAACCTGTTAATGATCCTGGGACTGATTCAAAGCCCTCTAATGTCCATGGAAAGACTCACTGAGAAACAGATTAGAAGAACTCCCATTAACTTCAGACCAGGCAAAGTAAATAAAGGTCAAACAGTAATTAGCACAGGATATGGTTATCATCAAAGTAATCGGAATCATTCCCCGGTCATTATTGTTTATTCTTTCCATCCTCTCAGTCCTGTGTGCCCTCAGAATCCACTCCCTTCCCTTCCCTCCTACCCCCGATAATATGCCCACAACAAATATGGTTTGAGAAGAGGTCTGAATTTCTGATCCTTTCTCCCTCACTGTCACCTCACCTAACACAAGTCTTCCCTCTCCTTCTGTTCTCCATGCCTCTTTAGAAAAAACTTACTTTTCACTTCTTTTTCGAAGAGTAGATCTTTTTAAAATAGATTATGTTTAGTTCATGGGATTAGGGCTGTCAAGCGATTAAAAAAATTAATCACAATTAATCGCACAATTAAAAAATTTAAATTGCACTGTTAAACAATAATAGAATACCATTTTCAAAAATATTTCTGGATGTTTTCTACATTTTCAAATATATTGATTTCAATTATAACACAGAATACAAAGTGTACAGTCCACACTTTATATTTATTTTTGATTATAAGTATTTGCACTGTAAAAAAAATAGTATTTTTCAATTCACCTAATTATAAGTACTGTAATGCAATGTCTTTATCATGAAAGTTGAACTTACAAATGTAGAATTATGTACAAAAAACTGCATTCAAAAATAAAGTAATATAAAACTTCAGAGCCTACAAGTCCACTCAGTCCTACTTCTTGTTCAGCCAATTGCTCAGACAAGCAAGTTTGTTTACATTTGCAGGTGATAATGCTGTCCGCTTCCTGTTCACAATGTCACCTGAAAGTGAGAACAGGTGTTTTCATGGCACTGTTGTAGCCAGTGTCGCAAAATATTTGCGTGCCAGATGTGCAAAAGATTCATATGTCCCTTGATGCTTCAACCAGCATTCCAGAGGTCATGCGTCCATGCTGATGACGGGTTCTGCTTGATAACGATCCAAAGCATTTTTAGGGCTGTCAATTAATTACAGTTAACTCACACAATTAACTCAAAAAAATTAATCGCGGTTAAAAAAATGAATTGTGATGAATCGCAGTTTTAATCACACTGTTAAACACTAGAATACCAATTGAAATTTATTAAATATTTTTGGATGTTTTTCTACATTTTCAAATATATTGATTTCAATTACAACACAGAATACGAAGTGTACAGCACTCACTTTATAGTATTGTTTTTATGACAAATATTTGCACTGTAAAAATGATAAACAAAAGAAATAGTATTTTTTCAATTCACCTCGTATAATTACTGTAGTGCAATCTCTTTATTGTGAAAGTGCAACTTAGAAATGTAGATTTTTTTGTTACATAACTGCCTCAAAAACAAAACAGTGCAAAACTTGGATGCTCATTAAAAAAATAAAGTGTTAATTGAATTTGTGACTGAACCTTTGGGGGAGAATTGTATGTCTCTGGCCCTGTTTTACCCACATTCTGTCATATATTTCATGTTATAGTAGTCTCGGGTGATGACTCAGCACATGTTGTTCATTTTAAGAACAGATTTGACAAAATGCAATTAATTTTGAGTTAATCGTGTGAGATAACTGCGATTAATCAACGGCCCTACATGGGATTAAACTATCAGATTACAGAATAGGATCAGAAACTGAGGCAGCCATCTTTGTTACACCTTTTAAAAAACCCTCAAGTTCTGAGTGTCTGAAGAATACAATATTAAATACTGGTATGTTTTCAGTGTAACAGTTTAACAAATTGTTGAATCAGTTATTCTGTTTGTAATTCTGAATACTTTTTCCTGTCTCTGGGGAAATTAATTTACTACAACACACTCAAGTTTGTGCTGTCTCTGAGCTTTCTGACTCTACTTGCACTTATTTTTGTTATTTATCTTCATGTAATGTAGTTGGCTAGTCAGAATACAACCTTGTGACTGTACTTCCATGTAATCCTAGGGTGGCTGCTGTAAAAATTAATTAAGTTTCTATTTCATTGATTACCCCAATAATGTGGATTTAGGTTTCAGGAGGAGTTCGTTGGGTTTTTTTATTTGTGTCTACTTTGTCTAGTAAAAAAAGAATACTAGAATATTAAAAATTTGAACATTAGCTACTTAACAATTTGCTTTAAAATCTATGTTTGTTAATCTACCAGAATTGTCAGTAACTTCTTCTTTTTAATTTATATTTCTATCTATTTCAAATTTTTCAATAATTTGGTATTGCACACATAATCTAGTTTGTGGCTGTTGATGAGAAAAAATCCATTTTGCTAATCAGAATATAATTATTATTAACTATTTATATTCTGCTAGCACCTAAAAAACAGGGTTGTGGTCTCACTGTGCTACACATTATACATAGAACAGAAGATAATCCCTGCTCAGAGGGTTTATAACCTAAAAAATCAGACAAACAGATCCAGATTAACACAATACAATAGCAATCCTGTGTTGCATCCAGAGTATACTTAAAAAAAAAAAAAAAAAGACAACTGAAACCAACACAGTGAAGACAATTCCAGTATTTTATAAACTGACAGCTATAAACTAAGGTCCCAATCCTGAAAGCAGTTCTAAGATAGGTGGATTCCTGAGTGGGGCTCTGTGGGGGCACAGTGATCTGCCAGTACTGAGTATCTTACAGGGGACCTAAGCATGATTTCCTTCTGCATATTTGAAATATAAATTACAATGGTCCGAAGAATATTTCACTTTAACACAGACCAGAGAATTTTCACTTGACCAGAGCTCATACTACAAAGGCACTGAAACAAAACAAACAGACATTGGAAACTGGCAGAGCAGCTGCAGAAGCAGCTTAAGCAAGCACTGCTTGCACAGAGGGAGTGTAAAATGGGACCCCAGATGGGGGCACCCCTCCACCACAGCATTCTTCAGGCCCAGAATTGTGTAGAGGAAACCACCCCGCACCTCAGGGGACACTAGCATATGGAGTGTGTCCCCTCCCCCACATCATGTGGCCTTTGGGAAAGAAACTGCAGGGAGGAGCCAGCCAGACTGAAGGAGGCAGAAACAGCTGCACAAGCAGTTTAAGCCAGACTGAGGGATACTGACAACATGTTCAACAATTTTGAATGGAATTTGCCTTGTGCTGGATTGGCTGTTTGCTTCAATCCCTCCAGTCACAGTCTTCTTTCCCCAGCCTCACTCCATATCTGCCCCCTTCCTTCCTCCCCTTCTCATCTGCTCTGTCCCCCTCAGCCCTCTTCTTTCTTTTTGCTAATCCCCTCCTACCTAAACCACCCCAATAAAAAAAACAAACAAAAGCTCACATAGCATGACAATTGCCATCATCCCATTAATCGCTCGGCTTGTTTGTTATATCCCTTTCCCCTACCCTTTGTCTGTCTTGTTTACTTAGATGGTAAGCTCTTCAGGGCATGGACTGTCTGCTACTCTGTGTATGAATGTACCTAAATCAATGCGGCTCTGATCTTGGCTGGTTCTTGGTACTATTGTAATAAATACAATTAATTAAAATGGATTGAAAAGTTGAAAGTAATGTGATCACCACTAAAAAAAGGCAGCGTTAACCAAGTAACCATTCAGCGCTATGAGAGATAGCAGAGGTTTTCCCTACACTTTAGATTGCCAAATGTTGACCTATTTTTAAAATGACAATGACTGTATTTATATATATTAGCAAATCCAATGATGCACAAATCTTTGTTTGATTAATATTTCAACTATCTCATGAGGGCCAACACTTTGTCCTTATTTTGTTAGCGCCGATGGTGTTTAAGCAGTCTGGAAGCTAACTCATGTTGAGCCTCAAAATAACATTCTCTATATGTCCCTTGAGGATTCCCTCTGCATATTTGAAATACCTTTTAAAATTATTTATCTTACAGCTGCGAAACAGGAAGACCATCTTATGGAAGTGCCTAGCATTTTGAACATATACTTGGCAGTGTAAGAAGTTAAAATGTTAGTAAATTCAGGTTTATATTGTACATTTACTACGGGGAAATATAGTAAATTATTACTTATTAAGTTTCAACGTGTCTACAGGTAAATGTCATCAAGTAATAACACTGACTACCCTACTACAGGATAATGAGAAACTATTCACAGAAGAAGACAGAAGCATAATGAAAAAGGTGCATATTGAATTTGGATAGATAGCTAAAAAAACGTGGAATAAATGTGGAGTAAAATTAATAGGCTTTTGTCCAAAGATATAATATCTTCATAATAGGAAAATACAGTCTGGATTCCAACTACCATTACAGGTATATAGGGTATAGCTGTTTCCTAGTTTTACGTTACGAAGCACAAATATAACCGTTCTTTCTTGCACCAGCGATAGTTAGCTATTGTTGCTCATAAAACAAGCAATATTGAAAGCTCTTTAATAATGCATGCTTTTTGCAAACCAGATGATCTTTACAGATAAGCCAAAGCTCCAGTGAGGTTGATAAGGAAGGCCATGCTGTATGCATGTTTAACCTTATAAAACACAAGATTTTGTTACCTCTCACATTAAGGGGGAAACCTTGCAGCTGACTGGATGATTTGGAAAAAAAACAGCTGAACATAACATATCACTTATATGATATAACTGTGATGGAGTGTTTGCCCCACACTGGACTAGGAAGGATTAACCTCAGCAGCGAGCAGTGGTTTCACTAGCAAACAGAGCAGCACCTTAGACAGAACTGCTGGCAGGGACTGGGGGGACCAAGCAGGAGCTCCTGGCTTGCTGCTGGGACTGGGTAGTTGAACACCCTGAGACTAGGGCAAAGAAGGTGCTGGGACCATGGGGAAGTCACCCAGGGAGACATAATAGCAGTGAGAGAAATTAAATTGTCACAGCAAGAGACTGCTATCTATAGGGTCTCAGGATCGGGATTTGGAGTAGTGGGTAGGCCCAGGTCCCCTCCCTGGGGAATTGGCATTGGACTGAGATACTACACCCTGGAAGTGGGAAACACAGATGGTGACGCAGCTGGAGTGCTGAGTCATGAAGAGGGCGCTGCAGTTCTTGAGACTGCCAGAGGGGTTGCAGGCAGATGCAGAGACACAGTGATGGTGTGTGAGCCGTGGACAGAGGGCATCGGCCTCAAGCTAATCCTCAGAGTGACAAGGAAGAGGCACCAATAGGGTAGTGAGAGATGTGCTCCATGACAATGACCACTAGTAAACTTGATTGTTTAATGCTGGTAGACAGAGCCCCTGCCTTCAATGTGAGTTTGCTAGGGAATTAAATCTAATAGCATTGTAAGTGGGTTATTTCTCTACCCATGGGAGGCTAATATGTTGCAGAGCCAGGTTTGAAAGTATAATCCCCTCAGGCAAGGTGATGCAGTCCAGCCATCTCAACACAATTGAAATTACAGAATAGTGAAGTGTTTTGTACAGTAACTTCAGCAGCTTGAAGTGCTAATCTTACTTTTTTGCCACTGGGAATTTTTCAAATTAGTAGTAATTAAAGGTTTGGTGTCCCTTTCTTTCGTGAGTTTGGGCTTCAGTGATTTTTCCAAAGTAATATCATAATAAAATGCACTTCATGTCACAGGATCATCTTCCCTCTTTCCTGATCTCCCTCTGGGCTCAACTCAGGGCCAGAAAATGTCCAAGTGGTTCTCCAAACTTGATCGCATAGACTCACAGACTGACACCAGAAGAGACCATCATGGTCATCTAGTCTGACCTCCTGCACACTGCAGACCACAGAACCTCACACACCCTCTCCTGTAATAGACCCCTTTTCTGGTGGTCTAGCCAATTTGCTTGGCTTCTCCTCATCCTTAAGCTCCTCCTGTATAGCTTGAAAACACCTAAACATTTCTGGATATACCTACACAGTCCCAGTGTCCTGAATTACATTTGCCCTCCCACTGTACAGTGCTCCCCAAAGTGTAAGGAATGGGAAATTACAAGAAAGAAAGGCAAAAAAATGTCAAGAAGAGGAACAAGGTAGAGTGTTCAGCCTCTGTCTAGCTTCCCAAACAAGCCACACCATGAAGTGCAGGAGTTTGATCCCCACCACTACCATCATGCTTTGCCCAAAAAGTAATGATACTCACTCTCTCACAAATGGCAAAAATAAAGTAAAGTAATATAGTCACGATAGCAAGTGAGACAACTTTTTCTTTTAAGCTTTCATTTAAAGCTTCAAATGCCAGTAATGCACTCTACTCATACAATAATGCTTATATTTAGCATGGGCTATCATTTATTGTCAAACTAATTTCCCCTAATTAAATCCAATACACATTCCTTTAGTTATAATGGACAGAGACTTGGTTTTTGACTGACTCATTGTATTTATTGGTATTACTACTTCTGTAAAAGGGAATGGGAAAGTGGGTAGGTTTAGAAATAACATGGAAGGAACATCTTTGTTTTCAGTATTGAATGTTGCCCAAAAGTTCCATAAATCTCTCCTTCTGACAAGCTTTCTACATTTTTAATTATGCTTCCCAGTAGCCATTATGGAATGGACAAGAAACTTGAAACATACTGTAAGTGAGCACAGTTATGTTTTAATGAAAAATGTTATTTCAGTAGTTTGCAAAAGTAAACATTCTTCAAAGATTGTACTCCAATTTCAGAGTAAGTTAAAAGGAAAATAAAGCCAAATTCTGTCTTCACTTAAAGCCCGAGAAGATCCAAGAGAACAACAAAGCAGAATTTGGCCCAGAGCATGAACACATGATTGATATGCAAACTTCATAATAGTTCATTTGTGTTAAAGAACATTGAAACTTGCTCTGTATCACCTCTATAGTGCACAACGGTATTGCTTTTGCTCCATTTTCCTTCCAGGAAGCAGATTCCCCCTAAGGATCTGTTCATTATAAGCAGCTAAAGTATTAGCTATTTACATTTTCCATCTACCTTGCGGATAATTTTTAATCTTACAATGAGATGTGATATTAGACAAAGTACAATTTTTACAAATAAATAGAGTATATAAAATGTCTCCTCTGAAATAAATTCCATGCATCTCTAATTTAATTATGAATGCTTTTTCTATTACCACTAAATACTGAAGATACCATATCTGTACATACTGGTATATTTAAGATAATCCTCTGCCACAACCCATTTAATTCTAAAAAATTCTCTTTATAAAATAAAAAAGTCTGTGCTTGCAACTTTACAGCTCACTTCCATTACACCAGATCATGATGGCAAAATAACAGAAATGTTTGCATGAGAAGGCGTAATGCTGTATGATTGAATATGACCATTTATATCACTGATCTGACCACTGTTGCACAATTGCAACAAATCTTGTACAAAATGTGTCATATAAGGTGTCAATGGAAAAGTTATGATTTGCTAAGTATGATTATCCTGTTTATATGCATGTATCATCTTTGTATCTGAACTCACAGGTGACATGTGGGGGGGCATGTGGAGTCATGTGCCCCACCAAATTTTTCCAGAATTTGCTGGCCCCGCTAAATCATATGCTATGGCTGGGACCCCTTCCTGCACGGCAGCTGCTAGGGCCAGCAAGCTGAGAGCTGTGGCCATGGGGAGAGGCAGTAAGAAACAGCTGGGAGCTGCAGGGAGGGGCTGCTGAGGTTAAAGGAGAGGTACTGGGTGTGTGTGATTCAAGTTGTTGGGGGGTGGAGGGGAAAGCAAACTTTTAAATTGTGCCCTCCCCCACTCCCCGCACTATCAGCAGGCCCCTGTTGTCTCTGTCTGAAGTTATGAATATTGGCTATGTACTGGTATCTTATACGTGTTGTATTCCCGAGTAACACCCCCACAGATAGAATTTACATTAGGGCCAGATAGCTATGTGTTGATGGCCCCTTAAGGACACTCTGCTCACAATGTGCCATAGAAGAAACTCATCCCACCGAGATATCTCTTCCTGTGGATTCCCAGACTTCAAGGGGCCAATGGCCACCCCCTGTGGTTCAGTAAACTACATGAGGACATGTGATATGCTCCTGGGACCCTGGACTCCATTTGGGCCAGTAACTTTCCACAAACAGAGGATGTGGGGTTTGTTTGGGACAGTAAAATTCCATGCACGTGGCAGAGGATATAAAAGGACCCCTGAGATACCTCCATTTTTTCTTCAATTCCTGCTTCATTTCTCTGGACTGTATTTCTAAAACGGAAGCTCTAACAAGGACTAATGACCTCCAACCTGTTTGGATGATTTTGGAGAGACTTTTGCAAGTTAGCAGTTTATACCATCGCTGCTGTGATCCTGATCTATGAACATTGAAAAATCACTTGTATGTACACCTCTACCTTGATATAACGCCGTCCTCGGGAGCCAAAAAATCTTACCGTGTTATAGGTGAAACTGCGTTATATCAAACTTGCTTTGATCCGCCGGAGTGCGCAGCCCCGCCCTCCCGAAGCACTGCTTTATCGCGTTATATCCAAATTCGTGTTATATTGGGTCGCGTTATATCGGGATAGAGGTGTATATGATCTATTAAGCATTTATAACTCTTTCCTTCTTTTCTTTTATTAGTAAACCTTCAATTTTTAGTTATTAAAGGATTGGCATCAGCATGGACGCATGTCCTCTGGAATTGTGGTTGAAGCATGAAGGGACATATGAATCTTTAGCGCATCTGGCATGTAAATATCTTGCGACTCTGGATACAACAGTGACATGTGAATGCCTGTTTTCTCTTTCAGGTGACACTGTAAACAAGAAGCGGGCAGCATTATCTCCCGTAAATGTAAACAAACTCGTTTGTCCGAGTGACTGGCTGAACAAGAAGTAGGACTGAGTGGATTTGTAGACTCTAAAGTTTTACATTTTTTATTTTTGAATGCAGTTTTTTTTTACATAATTCTACATTTGTAAGATCAAGAGATTGCATTACAGTACTTGTATTAAGTGAACTGAAAAATAATATTTCTTTTGTTTTTTACAGCACAAATATTTGTAATAAAAATAATATAAAGTGAGCACTGTACACTTTGTATTCTGTGTTTTAACTGAAATCAATATATTTAAAAATGTAGAAAACATCCACAAATATATAAATAAATTGTTTAAATTATTAACAGCACGATTAATCTTTTTAGTTGCGCGATTAATCGCAATTACTTTTTTAAATTGCTTGAAAGCCCTAATTTAGACCGGAAGCTTTTTAGGACCAGGGCCATCTCTTACTCTGTGTCTATTCAGTATCTAACACAATAAGTCAGCCTAGACCACTCGAAAGTACTGTTATACAAATTGATGATAAAATGACAACACAGCTCCTAGCTCTCTGCTTTCTACAAGACAGCCTCAGTTTCAAAGGGAGAGAAAATTAAATCTTATTTATAATACTGATGTATCAAACCATGTATATATAATATCTATGCCGTGCGTACCATGATATTAAAAACTACCCTACAAAACAGGAAAAAGAACAGGAGTACTTGTGGCACCTTAGAGACTAACAAATTTATTAGAGCATAAGCTTTTGTGGGCTATAGCCCACTTCTTCAGATGCATATAGAATGGAACATATATTGAGGAGATATATATACACACATACAGAGAGCATGAACAGGTGGGAGTTTTCTTACCAACTCTGAGAGGCCAATTAAGTAAGAGAAAAAAAACTTTTGAAGTGATAATCAAGATAGCCCAGTACAGACAGTTTGCTAAGAAGTGTGAGAATACTTACAAGGGGAGATAGATTCAATGTTTGTAATGGCTCAGCCCTTCCCAGTCCTTATTCAATCCTAAATTGAGATTGTATCTCGTTTGCATATCAATTCCAGCTCAGCAGTCTCTCGTTGGAGTCTGTTTTTGAAGTTTTTCTGTTGTAAAATAGCCACCCGCAGGTCTGTCATTGAATGACCAGACAGGTTAAAGTATTCTCCCACTGGTGTTTGATTCCTGATATCAGATTTGTGTCCATTAATTCTTTTGCATCCGAAGAAGTGGTCTGTAGCCCAAGAAAGCTTATGCTCTAATAAATTTGTTAGTCTCTAAGGTGCCACAAGTACTCCTGTTCTTTTTGCGGATACAGACTAACACGGCTGCTACTCTGAAACCTACAAAACAGGGTTGTTTAAAAAAAAAAAGAAACAGGAGTAAATAAAATATATTTTCCCCCAAAATCCTCCTCTCCAGTTTTTCAGCCAGCAACATTATTAGACAGCAGTTGTGAAGAGATATTTAAGTCTAAGGCCTGAACATCTTAATTGGGAAAGAGTGTTAAAAGTTAAAGAGTCACAGTCACTTAAATATATTAAAATGTTTATCGGGGCTTTTAAAGTCAAGTAGGGTCAAACATAACAGAGAGGTTCCTGCCACCACCCAATAATGGAGACCTCTGCAAAAAGGTTGTTTTAAATTCCTTTATTGCACTTTGAGCTGTAAGAGAGCTTTCCAGCTATTAACAGAAACTGCTGAGGATTAGAACGGTAACTTGTGTCCTACCCTCGCCCCCATATGAAGGACATTTCTGAACTGATCAAATAGCTTGTGTAAGTGCAGAATGCACTGTACAGTACACAAACGGGGCCTTGAAGCCAACAATAAAATTCATAAATATTGTCCATCTTCTATGGATTCCAAATTAGTGATCAGTAATAGGGCAGGCCTTTGGGCCATGGTGGATTATTCTGTGATACTTGTACCCTAATTGCACTAATCTCAATTTAAAAAAAAAAAAAGTCTTGAAAATTCGAAGAGAGTGTTAAATTATTCCTGAAACCATTGTGTAATTCATCATTCCTGTATAGGCCCAGGGCCAGCCTCTGTAGATCTTGGAAACCAGCTACAGTGACCTTGATTTTGGGAATGATCCCAAAAGAATTCATAATTCTGGTCAGGGAAAACCACCAGGGCTGCAGGTCCTCAGGTCTCCCGCTGGATGCCAGCCAGGTGCCTGCAGCTCACTAGCTCCTCTCCTGAGCTGCTGATGTCATCAGATGCGCTGCTCAATAATGATGCGGCACAAAGTTTCTCAGTCTAATGAACTAAGCTTGAGTCTGGGAGCTATCTAATTGCATCACTAACACCAGCTCCCTCGGAGGTCTTAGGCAAATCCCTCTGAGTGACATTTTAAAGGCACAAAGGGACTTGGGCATCTAAAGCCCATTGGAAAAAAATCACTAACATTTGAGAACCTAACTCCAACTTGTGCCATTAAAAACCTCCCCCGTTACCTCTCTCAATTCAGTTTCTCCATCTTTAAAGTAAGGATACTGCTACTTGTATAATTACCTTAAAATGGCATTTTGACTATTACTGTATTAAAGCACTAAGTGCTAACATAATTATATTATTGTTAGGCTCTCCCTTATCTGCCTTACATGATATGTCTACACAGCAGCTGGGAGGTGAGATTCCGATCATGGGTAGACAAACTTATTCCAACTCAGCTTGAGTAATGGACTACAAACAGCATTGTGGATACTGCAGCATGGGTGGCAGTTTGGGCTAGCTACCCAAGCTTGGACCCAAGGGATTAGATGAGGTTAGACTTGGGTAGCTAGGCTGAGCCACCACTAGTGCTGCAACATCTACACTGATATATTACCATGCTAACTCGATCTGAGCTGGTACACATCTGTTTACCCATGCTAGGAATCACACCTCCCAGCTGCAATATAGACACACCCAAAGAGACAGCAGAATGCAGGAGAGAACAAGGCCACCACATTCATTGATTCATACACTATAAGGACAGAAGGGACCATTTTGATAATCTGGTCTGACTACCTGCATAAACAGAGGTCATAGAGGATGTTACAGGAACCAAAGGCATCACGACAAACATAAATGGGATTGTAGAGGAAGAAACAATGGACTATGCAAGAAAGCAAAGAACTATGCAACAGAAAATGGGCTAAATATGAAAAGGGAAGAAATAGCTACTTTTCAAATAAATAAGAGGAGAGAATGGAGAAAGTTAACAAAAGATAAATGAGAAAAAAATGAAAAGAATAGATTAAAAATGAAAAACACGTATCAGAGAATACAAGAAAAGGGATAAAGAAACTAAAAATATGAATAAGCAAAACAAAATTCAACAAAATGTTTAGGTGAGGCAACTTACTAATGCTATTTTATAGTATACTATAAAAGTAGAAAAACTATTTAGAAGGCACTCAAAATCCTCAAATGTGGGTACCCAGTGTGCATGAAGAACACAAGTCATTCTTAAGAGATTTTAGCTATATCTGAATCAGGGCCAGAAAATAGCTTCCTTCCAATATTAGATCCAACCTGAAACCAAAATTGTTAGGGGGAGAGTTGTATTAGATGTCCTAGTTTTGGAGACATCTCTAACTAACATGCATCTCTTTCAAAGGCAGAAATGTAAGTAAACAACATGAGTCAGTTAATAAGGTGTGAAACATTCACTCGTCAAGTCTTCTGTACAAATCTGAAAGTAAACTTTTAACGCTAATATTTAATGAAGTAATGAAAAGACTGGTATCATGTGTTGGCCATATGGTGAGTAAGAGTGGCCAATTTTTCCTTCTTTTTTCATTTCTATCCCTTTTTTTCTGTATGCTAAGCAACTAACTTTGGTTTTCCTCTTAGCACTTCTTACAAGGGATTTGCAATATGAAATTATATTTATTTTCAATTTGTAAACCACTTTCTAACTTTTTCGTGTAGGTGTACTGGCAAATAACACATGTACTCTATTCTACAGCTGACTTAAGGTAAATAGATATACAAGAAAAGTTTGTGATGTCTTGTTTTGCCATCAGAGAAACAACACCTGCCTTATTTTGGGAAACGTGTTTCTCCATAATGCCAAATACCCAAAGTGGAAATTAACTATGGAAAAAAGACATCTTTGATTATTCAGTACAGTGAATAATCACAATGTTTCATAGACTGAAATACATTTAAGAAAACTGAGTATATTGTATTATCTCAAGGGTTCCCAAACTTGCCTCACAGCTTGTTCAGGGTAGGCCCCTGGCGGGCCGCAAGACGCTTTGTTTACCTAAGCATCCACAGATATGGCCGCTCGCAGCTGCCAGTGGCCACAGTTTGCCATTCCCGGCCAATGGGAGCTGTAGGAAGCAGTGGCCCGGCCCACGCCGCTTCCTGCAGCTCCCATTGGCTGGGAACAGTGAACCACAGCCACTGGGAGCTGCGAGCGGCCGTACCTGCAGATGCTCAGGTAAACAAAGCGTCTCGCGGCCTGCCAGGGGCCTACCCTGAACAAGCCGCGAGCCAAGCTTGGGAACCCCTGTACTATATGTTCAGGGGAAAACGCTTTGGGATAAATTCATCCCTTGTCTGTTTAAAATAATGGCATTACAGATTAATCTAGCTCTTTATGGATTCAGTGAATTCTTCAGTGGATTTTCAAAGCAGTCTTAGGTCTTCGTTCATTTAGTATAGTTTGTGTTGAATGACTATTTCTAAAAACCCATAATAGCGTGCTAACCTGTCAACAAGCCACAGTTTCTTTACGCATATAACTCAGTTTACATAGCTGATGTACACTAATACAGAGTTACACCCTCTCTGCTGCAACTTGGCCAGCCCTTTGAATTTTCAGAAAAAAAGTGTATATGTCAATAATATCTCTACCTTCTAAGATTATGTAGAATACAGTGGACAACAGGCCTGTTCATTTAAGTTGGTAAACAGTATCACGTTATTGTACAGAAAAACAGCTGGCTAATACTAAACCCACCCAAGGCTGATCTGATGCTGCTCAGTAGGCAAAGCCTCTTCTAAGAACTACTTGGGGCATGTCTTCTTTTTCTATTAAAAGCCTCCCACCTCCACAACCCTCTTTGTCAAACTGATGGGAAGCTTTGAAGTCCTTCTTGATTCATAATTAAACTAAGTTGATCTACCAACATCATATGCTAACACAAGGCTTATTCAGCCTGCCACTTGATAGGAAACTCTATCACTTTCTCTCGGACAAGGATCTAGTCATAATGATTCTTGTTCATCACGTCCAGCTTCTACAGTAACACGCTGTACACTAGGAACTGAATGTGAAAGCAATGCAGAGGCTCTAACTCAGGCAGAATTAAGTCACCCACTTCCTGAACGGACAATTTACAAGCCACCTAAAACAAATCCCTATACTCCAAATCTACGATGTTGGTTCTAATTTTCAGAGCCAAAAGATCAAGGCCCATCTACATCAGTAACTGTGTCTCGTGTCTCCATTTATGATATGCCTACACAGCTGCACTCCTCTGGGATTATGCAAAACTCAAGATGGAGCATATGAGAACCAGAAAAAAAAAGCATCTTTGTTTGAGGGGATTCTGTTGTGAAATGAACTTCCAGAGTCTAACCGCCTTCAGAGTACACTGTAAAGCCTTCCTCATTGACAAAGTATTTTCAGCATAACCAGCAGCATGAAAATGATGATGATTTTTATATAATAATTTTGCCAAGCTCAGCCTCTGTTACCTAGGGAGCAGAGAACTCTACACATTTTCTTAGAGATCTCAACAGGAACTTTTAATTTATCTGAGATATGCTTAAATACCACAGTGGTGCATGCTACAGAAAAACCCAACATGAAAGAGATAATACAAGTACCAGCACATTTACTTAGGCTATGTCTACACTATGCAGCTTTTAGTGACATGGCTGTGCCACTACAGCCGTGCCGCTAAAAGTAGGGTGACCAGATGTCCCGATTTTATAGGGACAGTCTCGATTTTGGGGTCTTTTTCTTCTATAGGCTCCTATTACCCCCCACCCCCTGTCCCGATTTTTCACATTTGCTGTCTGGTCACCCTAGCTAAAAGGCATGCAGTGTAGCCGCTGTTTGTAGGCAGGAGAGAGCTCAAAGGAGCGGGGTCAGCGTTTCACACCAGCACTTGTTTTCGATAATCTTTTGTCTTTCAGGTGGGATGTTTTTTTAACACCTCCGAACAACAAAAGCTTTGTCTTTCACTTGCTAGTCTAGACAAAGCCTTAATATGCCTCACTTAAAAATTATGTGACTATTGCAGCTCAATTCCATGATAGTACAATTTGCTAAATAATAAACCACACAAGTTCTTTCATACAGAACACGAAATATATGATTTGAATACTCTATGCACTTTTACTTCTTAAATTTTGCTCTGAAATCCCAGCAAAATACAATATGTTAATTCACCACTCACTGCTCAAACTGTATCATTTATTTAGAGGAATCAACATTTTCACATATTTGATGAAGGGCCAGGTTCATCAATCTCCAGGATATCTTCCTGTACATTCTCTGCCTCATTCTGCTTCTTCACTATCCAACAAGGTAACAAGCTTTATTTAATTTTCTCAAACATAAAACAGTGCTCTTCTCTTGGCCTATTATTTACAAATAAAGATTTCATTTTAAAGGGCCATTTACACCCATTAGCTGTTGGAGTGTTAACATAGAAGTCCAAATTCCTAACAACCATAGGAAAATGACACTATTTACAGGCTTTGAAACTACTATCACTGTAGGAAGTCTTCTACAGATATACAGGGGTTTGTGTGGGTAACTTCTAGTAGTTCTGATGCAGAACATCGTAAATCCTATACATATTGTGCACAGCTTTATATCCACCACACTGCCAGTCTAAAATTCTAGAATGCATTGGCTATTTTGAACCCACAGCTATTAAATATCTCTAAAATATTTTTGATAAGGCTGCTTTGATATTGCAATTAAAAGTGCTGAACACTTGAATTCTTTAACAAATTTCACACAGTTTAGTATAAATGCTTATTCATTCTACAGTTTGTACCAGTAGAATGTCATTCACTATGAACTAGATTATTTCTATCCCTCCCTCAGCCAAGGAGGGGCGTGAAGATGAGTAAGAACTACTCAGACTGTAGTCTGGCTGAGAGGAAAGGAGGGAGAAAAAGAAATGAACTGCTCCCCCAATACTATTCCCTGTAAAGCCAACGGGATTCCACATGGATGTAAAGATTTGTGCAGATAGACCTGTTTGGAGAATGAAGCCCCCAATTAGACTCACACAAGGTTCGCTGTCTATCCAAGGCAGGAGCCCTGATAGGATAGTAACTGTATAATCTATTTCTACTGAACATATTACTGTGAATATGTAGGTGCCATTATTAGCACTGGGTATGAGTCTACATCCTAGTTTGAGATTTGATGTTAAAGCTTGCTGATCCAGAGTTGTAAGCGCCAATACATAAATCAAACCAAATTCCTTGGTGATGTTACAAAAAAATTGACATCTTTTAAAATAAACTTTTGCTTTATTTTATTTTAGAGAGGAGACACTGGGATTCTAATCTCAATTAGTCACAAAACAAATGGTGCTTATTAACAACGTTGGAGCAGACTTGATACCTGTACAAAGCTGTTTCATGGTTACTTTTAGTTACCAGTTCACATTACTCTGCAATACATAATCAGCCAGGAGCAAACAGGCCCTGCCATAGCAAGAGATGCAAAACCTACACACATATCTCTATCGCTATGATGATCAATACCCTGCACAACGCATCTTTCAAGATCCATGGGTCCTACACATGCCTATCACAACATGTGCGCTCATCTAGTGCACTAAATGTTATTTTCACTATGTGGGTGAAATGAGATAATCACGGTGCTCCTGAAAGAACTCACACAGAAAAATGATAAAAGACAAAGACACCCTATCACTCATGGGCGACCCCTTTTCACAAAATGATCTCTCCATATCTGACCTCTCAGTCCTCTTTCTCAAAGGAAACCTGCACAACACCTTCAAAAGACAAGCTTGGGAGCTTAAATTCCTAACTTTGCTACACACTAAAAATAATGGACTCAGTAAAGACACTGGATTTATGGCTCATTACAGCCATCTGTAACAGACTAACTCTTCTTTCTCCTATGACTGCAGAGGTGTTAACTGCCCACTTCACCTTGAATGGTCTCTTGCAACACGTAACTCCTTATGCTTAACCATCTGTTGCACCTTGTATTCAGCTCTGACACTGAGTCGCTTTCCCAGAACTGAAGAAGAGCTCTGCATACATTTGAAATCTTGTCTCTTTCTTCAACAGAAGTTGGCTCAAAAAAAGATAATGCCTCACTCGCCGTCTCTCTCTAATATCTGGGGACCAACACAGCTACAATAACACTGCAAATGACTGATTTGTGAGCGAGTAGTGAAAGAATGGATTATAGTGTAAATGACACTAGCCCCGTAAATTGTTATGTCTTCCAGCATAACATAAATACCTCATCAATTAAAGCAGCAGGTGACATTTTGTACTACGGAATAAAAAGGAGCATGTGGCAAGCATAACATTACAGGAATTATAGCAATGCCAAGACTTAAGATTGTCTCTAAAGTCAGAAGTTCTCTAACATCAAATAGTGGTGTTAAAATAAGAGATGCCGAAGACTGCAGGTGTACGGATAAAGCCTGCTTTCTTTAATTCCTATCCCTGTGACAGCAAGGAGCTCAAGAGCTGCTGATTTAGCATTAATGGATTTTGTATTATAACACATAGAATATCAGGGTTGGAAGGGACCTCAGGAGGTCATCTAGTCCAATCCCCTGTTCAAAGCAGCACCAATCCCCAGACGGCTTTTTACCTCACTTCCCTAAATGGCCCCCTCAAAGATTGAACTCACAACCCTGGGTTTAGCAGGCCAATGCTCAAACCCCTGAGCCATTCCACTGCAACACAGTTGTCTTTTAATTCAGACAGTGCATGTGAGTTGGGTTATAGGAGCAGGGAAAGTAATGCCAATTGAAATATTTATATATCAGGAAGTGAAGACTTCAAGGAGATGTATTCCCTACTTGTGGGGGGTGGGGCAGGGGGCTGGATACTTCAGTGGGGTAGCCAGGTTGAAGGGGGGAACCCAGTGAGTGGGTCAAGGGCATGGTTGGGGTGATGTGCTGAAGCAGGGCTGCTGGGGTCCAGTTGATGTGTGTGTGTGTGTGTGTGGAGTGGGGGGTGCTGGCTGGCTATGTACATGTATTGCAGGACTTGATATGTATAGCTGCTTAAATGACTACTAACCTTTCTTTTGCTGTTCAAAAGCTAGGAAATTCAACAGCACTGAAATGTCCTCATACCACACACACACACACACTTATACCAAAGCAGGCCCAACTACTGCCTCCACCATTTAGTGTAGGTATACCAAACACACAGACAGCACCTGGAGGGTATGCAAATAATTTCCTTGGCTACTGCCAGCTCCAGGGCAGGAGAGGGAAGGTTGCAAACCCCCTCCACCCCCACCTTTAGTCCTTTACTAGTGTTCAGTGGAATCCTGAGAGAATAAATGGGTTGTAAATGGAGGTGAAAAGCTTCTACATTTCAGCAACTGTGGTGTTGGCAGAGTAAAGGTTAATGGGGCATGTGTGTATAAACCCCTCATGAGCCAGGAGGGGCTTAAGGAACTGTTATGAACTAAGGAGGCCCCGCCCCTATGCCCTTGCCAAAACGCTTGGCCTGGAGACGGTGTTTAAAAGCCAGGCGGGCAGCTCAGTCTGGGCTGACAAGCTAGGGAAGAGGATGTACCCTCGGAGTTCCAGGCAGGTCCAGAGCTGAGCCCACAGCAAGCCAGTGAGCAGGGGAGCCATAGCACCCAACGTCTGGAAGCACAGAAGGCAATGTTCACCAGAGATCGGCAGCAGCTGGATGGGATACACACTGGAGTAGGAAGAGGCCTAGGGAAGCTGACTGGAGGCTGACACCATATGGAGACAGGTGAGCAGCTGAACCAGTCTCACAGGGTGCTGGGTCGGAACCCAGTGGAATATGGTGGGCCCGGGTTCCCCTATCCCCCCTGAACTACTAGGAGGGACTGTTGCCCTTTGTACGGAAGTCGCCAGGCAGGGCTGCCACTGCATGGAACTGTGGCCACCGGATGGGGCTGTCGCCATCTCAAATTGTGGCCACTGGGCAGGAGTCTCCTTCACCACCATCCCCAATCACAGGGCGTATTGAGGCACTGCTAAAAGAAGACAAAAACTGTGTTTTTTACTGGTTTTCATAAGTTTGAGTTTTGCTCAACTCAAAAGTTCTGCAAGGGATGACATACTACTACGCAACTTTAACTCTGCATTAATATAGGTTTTTACCACTCAATATCATATAAAGTCAGAAGTTCCAACTCACTGGAATTCTACACAGCATATTTGAAAATTTCCTGGAACTGTTCATAGACAAGCACACAGCATTGCAAATGAACACCTATGCTGACTGAAATGCAGCTCACTTAAAGTGCAAACTCATTTGCTTGGCATATTCTCTCTTTTTAGATCTACTTGCTTGAGATGGCTGTAGCAAATTTAAACTGAGGAAGCACTTTTGGTAAAGGAAAGGTAGAAATGGACCTGAACCAACACTCTGCATCCGAACACCCCCATATTTGGATGTGTTTGAAATCTGGATCCATATTTCACATCTTGTTATGAGTTTGTGGTTTTCTGTGTAAATCCCAGAGCCAGAAGGCTTAAATGGAAAGAAAAAACTCTGTTTCTGCTATAGGAAAAAGGGAAAAGCTATTAGAAACTCAATTTACATAATCATTTTGCCACAGTGCAGTTCTGAGCAGTGTTCTGTTGTACTGTTTGGGGTTTTAGCCATTACTTAGTTTGTTTTGAAAGTCATATTAAATAGTGCATGTGAATGTATTTATGAAATAGGAGAGGAATTATGAAAGATATAGCCTGGAGAAAGTGGGTTACCCTGTGATAATAGATAGTGGATTCAGATTGGGTAGTAGATTAAGATTAAAAGAGGGACCTGGGGACTCTGTCTTGAAGCATCTGGTTTTACTTTGCTTTGCAATTCTCACCCAAATATTCTGGACTCTGTATGGAGCTCGCTTTCTGAAACCAGACTGAGCAACAGCTGAGTTCATGGAGCTGATTTTATGGAACCAGACTGGCATCAGCCAAGATCACTGAGTTAGTTTTGCAGAGCTAGACCTAGTAGTCATCAAACTGGAGCAGCACATGGTAGCGCAGACGTCATTGGACTGCAACAGACAGGTTCAAGAGAGCTGTTTCCTGGCCCCCACCTGACCACCACTGGATCTAATACACCACTGGATCTAATAGAATTCAACAGTGAAGTTTAAGGAGGTGGGAAGCAGTGGTGCTGGTACTAGGGGTTGGTACTCTACTTCCACAGGTGCTGCCACACCCCCTGGCTTGACGTAGTAACAACAAACACCCAATATATGGTTTCCATCATCAGCACCCCCGCTATACAAATTGTTTCGGCATCCCTGTTCTGGACTTCAACAGGCAATTAACCACCACAACTCTGGAATTCAAATATTGTTTAATTTTGGTAATTTCACTTTATTATGTAAACAGATGTTTATTTTGTTTCCCCAAATAAAAGCATGTGTGGTTTCATATTTCCAAGGAAACCGGAGCACTATTTACAAATGGGCAAGCAACAGCTGTACAGGTAAGCAAGGAATGTAAATGTTAAGTCCCTAATATCTGGGAATGGATAAGGTTTCTGGCGGGGGCTCATGCCAATCATTTGATTTAAATGGAAACCCTAGACAGCTTTGGAACCTGGCCCCTACAGGCGTTAGTGAAACCTGGCAGAAGTGTTACATGGGAATGCCGCAATCTGATGCAAACTTGCAGGCCCCCCACTCTTATTATGAAGATTTACTGATATAACTGCACAGCTCTTATACTCTGACTTGTTATACTACTGTTATCTTATATTCACAGTTACATGCTAATGTATCTGTTGCTCCTCCTACTTCCCAACATATGGTTAAGTGTTTTGCACAAAAAGTATCATGCTAACAGTTCCTTCCCAAATAAGTAACTTGTTTGCAAAGAAAAGCAATGTGTCTTTTGAACGCTGCTTTATTTAGGCCAGATTGCATCTTTAAGCCACTGGCCACATGTTGCGATATATCACACACAGTTCAGGCAGTAGCTGAAAGATGCAATTTAGCCCAAATTATTTTATGTGGGGGGAGGAGTGTGTTCCAGTGGGAGCCCTGGAGAAATTCTGGCTGACACAATGAGCATTCCATCCCAGGGGAGAAACAGCACTGCCAAATAGAGCCCTCCCGCCTCCCCTAGGGTTGCCAAGATGCAACGCTACTGCATTGTCTGTGCTCTCCAACCTGACTGTGTCTGGCCCTAATGCACATCTGGGGGAAGGGAAACTTTTCCTTTTCCCCACATTTGCACTGGACCAGTATACAGTCTGACCCTTCGTGTTTAAATCCAACATACAACGCCTATTTCAACCAGATTTAACACTGTTCACCACAAGAGTCTTGTCTGCAAAGTAATAGACCTCAGAGGGGTCAATGGAAAAATGTAAACATCATACAGTAACTTGGTTCTTCAATTTTTTATGCTCCTTTGCAATTGTTCCAGGACCTGAAATATACATTGTTTAAATGTCTACTGCAGTCAGTGCTGAGAAATGCCTCCCCACAGCCACTGAGCTGATACCTCTGGAAGTCCAGCAGATGCTGTAAAGTACACATCAGATGAGCATTTTCATTCTGTTTTTCAGATCCACTTTTTTATTGATCTTTCGCTGACATCTTGCAAATGCTAGAGAGCTATTCAGCAATTCTACAGTGATTTTATAAAACTCTCTATATTCAACTCCCTCCTGAAGCTCCCCTTCTTTTATGAAACCACAGCAAGCCCCTTCTCCATCTATTAAAAAATGGAGGAAAGAGATATTGAAACAAAATAAAAAATAACCCCTTAAAATGTGTCCTATCTTCTCTGTGAGCTGTCACACAGACTGCCTCTACATTTGTGTCTTGCGTAACCCTGTGCATATTGTTGGCACATAACTAATAATAATAATAATTATTATTATTAATAATAATAATAATACAAACAGATTACTGCAATTAACAAACCACCACAATACCTCTCTGTGCCCTGGTGAAAATCTGCAATGAGGAAACAGCCAGAGACTTCAGCTGGTAGGAACAGCTACAGAAGCAGCCCAAAGGGTTGAGAGGATAAAATGGGATACACGGCCAAGGCTACCTCACCCCCTGGCACACACACCCCAAACCTGCACAGGTGAGACGATGTTCACTCTCTCCCAAGGAAACTAGGATGCAGTTGGTGCCTCCCCTCCCCACCACTTTGTGGACTTAGAGAAAACTGCAGAGGAACCAGTGAGAGATAGGAGAAGCAGCCAAAGCAGAGACCTCTGGACTTTCAGAGAACTCTCTACAGTTTCGATTGGACTTCCTGTGCCCTGTGATGATAGGCTGTTTGTTCCAACCCTATCTCTTCCCCCTCCCTCATTGTCTCCACACCTCATCTTCACTACACAATCTGGCCCTTCTACCCTTTCTAATCCCGCCCTGTCCTCCTCACCCCCTTCCTTTCAGTGTCCCTCTCCCATCACTTTTCCATTTAGCTTATCCCCTTCTGAACTAACCTTCTGCCCCACCCCTCCTCAAAAAAGGAGCTAAAATACGTTTGCTGCCATCACATATTTCACTCTGCTTATGTGTTATGTCCTACCCCTTCCCCCCAATCTATATCTGACTTGGCTACTGAGACCCTATGCTTGTGGAGCAGGGACCAGGTTGTGTTTGTACATTGCATAGCACAATAAGGCTCCATTCTTGGTTGGTTCTTAGACACTACTACTGTAATAAATGACTGATAGTTTTTTAAAATCATGACAAACTCTACTGTAGTTTCACCACAGACATTACTCAAAAATATTCACGATTGGTGTAAACCTCTGCTTATCTGTATTCCTTTCAATATGACTGAAAATCACATTTATCACGTCAAATGCAATAAGCAGATTTAAACCAGGCTTAAAATAAGAAGTTAGTTTTGTAGGGGATTTGAAACAGATTTATATCTAGGCATAGCTATATAACACACATACAGTGGGTCACTTTCAGAGATGATATCGGGCATATACATCTATGAGTCACATGAGTGTCAGGGGTGTAAACTGCTTTAATTTGCAACCTGAGATGGCAGGATGGTAGAAGGAGAAGTAACCCAACAGAAGGGTGCAGATAAGGATGATCTTACACTTTCTTACATCACCTGCTGGTTGCTTTTCCTGTTATAATTCTGCCCTTCCCTCCCTCAGCCTGCAAACTACACTACCTTATACGCTCACCAATTTAAACTACATCTGAATTTGGCCTATTATGTCTGACTGGCATTCTTTTTATAGTGTTGAAAATTACATTATAATTGTGAATTAAATTACAGTTAGAGCACAATGCTCAAACATTTCTGGTTTTGAATGCTGTATTTATACCTCTCGTCTGTTCTTCTTAATGTTTCATAAATTTCCCCTTTGTTATCCTAGAAATGAATTTCTGTATTGTTGGTGTGGGCAGTGCTAGACACTAAGGGCTCAATTTTGAACAAGCTTACCTCTCTGCACTGGGGAGGAAGAGGGTGTAAGGAATGCCCTGGCTTCTCTGCACTGGCTATCTGCATTGTGAGCCGGACAGCACAGGGGAGCTACTCTCGCTCCCACATGCAAGGATGGAGCCTTAGTTCTGCTACCTAGCACAGCTAAGCTGGCATGGAGGGAGAAGTAAGCAGCATCAGGAAAAGTATTTCTACCATGGAAGAAGGGAAAAGCAGTGAATAAACTGTGTGACTCTCTAGGTTACATTTCAGTTGCTGCCCTGGTGTAACTACTTACATGCCCATACTCAAGGCAGATTGTAAGAGTATAATCTACCCCTATATCAATTACATTAAATTCCCAACTTCTATGACGTTTGATTAAGTGGACTATATTAATAAAAAAATGATGGAACACTTGCAATGTATGAAATACACACACACACACACACACACACACACACACACACACAATGTATCTGACACACTTTATCCATTCACGTTACTTGTGTAAACCCAGTCATAAGAGCAAGGGAAGTAGGATTTTACCCTAGTAGAAACAGTTAATGTTTATGAGTTAACAGTTCCTGTAAGAAAGTTTAAAGTAAACACTAATAGATACTATGAAAGCTGACAACAGCCATCTCCTATAAAATCCTTTGCCAACACAAATGAAAAAAGTCACCAAAGCAGATAACATCTGGATGTAAGCAATCTGAATGTATTTAAAATTCCAGTGTAAACAAGTTCATTGACAGCAGAGGGACGGTCAAACATTCCACTAGCTTTGGATAATTGAAACCATCTTCTTAAGAAAAGAAATACCTTCAATTATCAGATGTGGGGGAAGAAACTGACCGATTTTGGCAGCATGCCATTAAAATTTCAGTTTCATAGGTGGTAAACAAAGATCACTGCAAATAGAATTTGTATTTGCACAAGGCTGAAATTGGTCAGCAACACAGCTCTCAAATGCCTTAGCGCTTTAAAAACGCTAGGCTATCCAATACATTTTATTTGACATATTTGGGTTAGACAGAGATATACTTTCTGTTAATTCTATAATGGGATTATTCTTCTCAATGATACGAGTATGAGAAACGTTGTAGCTGAATCACAAAGAGATTTTTTAATCCACTCATACCACCCCGCCATGACAGATGCTCGGAGAATGATAATGATGCATCAGGAGAATTTAGTTTAAAACAAATTACATTTTAAGACTGTGCCGGATCAGTGAAAATGTATCACATTACACCAGTCTAATTATATATTGCAACAGTCACCCGCAGTCAACCCCAATGTCAATGTACTGCATTAGTATATTATTACTGATAATAAAGTTTTGGCAGTAATCTGAAACACCTGAAAAAAAGCACCTTCAATGCAACTGAATTCAGGATAGCATTAACAAAGTACTTCTTTTTTTCCAACACTAAGACAAAAAAATAGTATAGCTTAATACAGTTCTGGGAGAAACTTAGCAATAGAAAGCAACAGAGGGTCCTGTGGCACCTTTAGGACTAACAGAAGTATTGGAGCATAAGCTTTCGTGGGTAAAAACCTCACTTCTTCAGATGCAAGTAATGGAAATTTCCAGAGGCAGGTATAAATCAGTATGGAGATAACAAGGTTAGTTCAATCGGGGAGGGTGAGGTGCTCTGCTAGCAGTTGAGGTGTGAACACTAAGGGAGGAGAAACTGCTTCTGTAGTTGGATAGCCATTCACAGTCTTTGTTTAATCCTGATCTGATGGTGTCAAATTTGCAAATGAACTGGAGCTCAGCAGTTTCTCTTTGGAGTCTGGTCCTGAAGTTTTTTTGCTGTAAGATGGCTACCTTTACATCTGCTATTGTGTGGCCAGGGAGGCTGAAGTGTTCTCCTACAGGTTTTTGTATAATGCCATTCCTGATATCTGACTTGTGTTCATTTATCCTCTTGCGTAGTGACTGTCCAGTTTGGCCAATGTACATAGCGGAGGGGCATTGCTGGCACATGAGTTACATACTGATTTATACCTGCCTCTGGAAATTTCCATTACTTGCATCTGAAGAAGTGATGTTTTTACCCACAAAAGCTTATGCTCCAATACTTCTGTTAGTCTTAAAGGTGCCACAGGACCCTCTGTTGCTTTTTACAGATTCAGACTAACACGGCTACCCCTCTGATACTTAGCAATAGAAATAATTCTGACAATTTCTAAATCAACCTTTTTAGTCGTATCTAAATAATTTTAATCAGCAAAACTGGTTGGAGCCTACACAGCTGATCAAAGTCAGATGCGGAACAGCAATAACAAGGTTAGAAAGTTCTAGAGATTATCAGGAGAAACAAGTGCATTAAGTTCCACAGTAAAATATATCAATTAAAAAGAAAACAATATTAGCCCTTTCCCAGAAAATCCAAATCGCAAAGATCTAGTGTATAATGTTTCCAATGCTTTATTAGCTGGCTCACAATGTGGAAAAAAAAACTTTATATAAGTTGTCTTAAAAATAGGTTAAGGCTCTCATCTCCACAGCAAATGACAATGACTGCATCACAACTAAAGGGGGGCAGAATTTGTCTGGGTTTACCCAAACAAGGGCAGCTCTGCTTTGTGGTTGGAGGCAGGGGCGGCGCAACCTATTAGGCGACGGGCACTGACATTTGGGGGGTGGCGACCGCGGCGTCCGAACATCCGGCCGCTGCGGTCGTCGGCGATATTTCGGGGGCAGGACCTTCCGCCGCCTCTGTCAGGGGCGCCATTTTGGGGGCAGGACCTTCCGCCGCCTAGAGCGCCAAAAAGGCTGCCAGTGCTCCTGGTTGGGAGGGTGGGGGGCGAGGAAGAAGGTCAGAAACTGCTGCAAACGGTGCTAGGTGGTCAGCTTTGCAGCAATGACTCCTCTCCCCGCCCCCCAGGAATGTGCATAAAGGTAGGAAACCTGGGTGAGGCAAGTCTCTGTGTGCAAGCAGTGAGGAAGTCAGCATGTTTCCTGGGAAGCACAATCAGGGTTGTTAAGCAGCATGGCTCCAGGGGACGGAGACGGGTGAGCTCGGGAAAACAGGGGGCTGTTTCCCCACCGGCCCCAGAGGCTGGGGAGGGCAGGCAGAATATGCAAGTGGCACACATGGGGAGTAGGTTGGCAAGGAAAGCTCAGCGTCTCCTGGGAGAGGGAGAGAGCAGGGTGGGGTCAGCATCTGAAACAATCAACGTGCATGGGGGGGAGACAGAGCAAGGGAGGATTTGTCTGTTCGTGTGCCAGCCGTGCTGCGGGTGCATGTACCGGATTGCAGTTCTTTCAGGCAGAGTGTGTAGGTACAACGCATGGGGGGGTGGGTTATCAGGGAAAGCTCAGTGTCTCCTGCAGTCAGGAGACAGCATGGCTTCAGGCTCTCAGCGTCCCAATCAACCTGCATGGGGAGGGGGATGAAGCAAGGCAAGGAAAATTTAACTGTTTCATGTACCAGCCGTGTTGCAAGTGCAGGTATCAGATTGAAATTCTTCGGTAGGCAGGCTGGAAGCTGCAGTCTGAGAAGGGGAATTGGCAAGGCCGCTAGTCAGTCTCAAATAATCCACGTGCATGGGGAGGCAAAAAAAAAATTAACTGTTTCATGTGCCAGCCGTGCTTCTTTCTGGCTGTGTGGTGGTTGTTGCTCAGGTGCCAATACCTTTGCTGGAAAGGGGACAGGCACAGGCTACAGCACAGGGCAGCCTCAAGGGAGCCCATGGACTGGAAGGGAACCCAAGATGGACAGTATTGCAGCGGGGCTAGGTGGTTCACAAGTACGTGGACTGCTACTGCCCGGTGGTGTGTTTAATGATCCAAGCATAACCCAGGGCAGCCTCATGGACTAAGGGAGGCAAATTATCCAAGGAAAGCATCCACGCATTCAGGTGGGCAGGCTGTGTGCATTAATGGGGTGGTCAGCTAAGCTGTGCAGCAAACGGTCAGTGACGTTTCTGAGGTTTTCTCCACTGCATTACAGCGCTTCAGGGGGCACAAGGTCACCTAGAACCAGGATGTTTTCTTCCATCTAACACAAGGGATGGTGGTAATGCTGATCCCAGGAGTGAGTGTAATCTAAACCACACAGAGGTTGGGGGAATGGGTGGCAGAGGTGGTATCCAGCCTTCCAGCCTGGCAAAGGGTGGCAGTTGCAGGGGCCACAGGCAGGTGCAGGGACCGTGCTCAACCAGGCACTCAGTGAGTTCACCTAAGGGAAACAGAAGTCAGCCTATTGGGGGTATTAAATACTCTGGGCCCAAGACTGGGCAGATCCACCTCGGGGTGCACCTTCAGTGGGGGACACTGATGGTATTACACAGCTGCTGTAAGCTAATTTGCATTTACTACAGCAGCTTCAGGCAGCTAGATGTGAGGGGTCTGCACAGGGTTACAGGGTAGGCCTAGCATGGGCTCAAGTTTGGGCAGCAGGACAGGGAAGGGCTCATGGGAACTCATCGGCCATCAGGGCATGTAACCGCATGGGACAGAGTACACACTCCCGGGAGGGCAATGGGGGAGCAGGGCTCTGCGGAACTCCCTCTATGCAGTCCTCAGTATGGTTATGCAGGGGTAGCTTACCCGATGGGAGTTCACCTAAAATCCTCACAGGCAAATTCGTGGATATATTATCCCTATGGCACAGGAAGGTGTTCACAGACAGTAAACATGGACAAGGCAAGCAAAAGAGCGAACTACCCAGGAGGGTGCCTAAAACATGGGGAAATTGGAAGGCTACCTTCCTCATCTATATTATCCCTATTGCACAGGGAGGTGTTAACAAACAGTAAACATAGACAAGACAAGCAAAAGAGCGAACTACCCAGGAGGTCAAGGGTGCCTAGAACATTGGAAAATTGGAAGGCTGCCCTAGTCGTCTATGTGGGTGTTATGGTACAGGCCTATCCAGACTGCAGCCCTGCCTTTGTTAATATACGGATATAATTAGGCAGGAACACTATGTTTGGGGGCATGTCATAAGCAGTTTCCATTAAGGGCAGCAACACAACCTGGAATAAGGTGGCATCATACACTGTGGTTGAAGGGCATAACACCAAGGGTGCCAAGGGTTTGTTCATACTGCAACAAGCTCGAAAGGGGCACATAATAGTATTTGCTGGGCATTTAATAATGGTGGTTGTTTTCGCAACCCCTGTAAATACAGGCATGTTTGCAAGATGCCTCCCACCGGCAATTTTATTTCGACAAGGCTATGCCCATGGGCTGTTCAATATCCTGTGCAGCTTTTCAGAAATTCAGTACAGTGTTGCAGTAAGTAGTGGTGTAGTCAGTGGGACTAAACCAAATAGTGCGTTATTTACATAATTTTTGTTCGCAGAGCGAGCTGGGTCAAATGAGTGTTTTCACCTGTTGGACATATTTCAGGCCCTGGCTAACTAGTTGGGGAAACCCCTAGTGAAGGACAAAACAGAAGGCCCTTCCACTACATTAACCTACCTGGGCTTTGAGCTGAACTTTGCTTGCAGGGTTGTTGCCCCGGGGTGGGTGTTTTGTGCCCGGCTGGCAGCGGCAACAGCTGGCATAGCCAGACCACTCAATTACATACGAGTCACTACACAGATGTAGTAAGAATTGTGGGTGTGGAAAAGTTTTCTAAGTCAATTTAATGGGGTATCATTGTGGAGGTACAAATGGTTATTAATTTGGGGCTAATATAAGGGTGTGCCTCTGGTGCGACAACATGGCAGTGGTACAGGTTATCAGTCGCCAAACTTCCAAATTGCACAGGATTGGAAAGTCGGTAAGGGCATTTGTTCTCCAATGCTTAACCTTCAACATCTGTTTTTTTCTTCCAAGCACGTGCCGCGCATGGATAATGGCACAGCAGGTGCCTTGTCTCATTTCCAGTTTGCCAAATTACATAAGCCACGGGCTCGCTGGAACCTCGGAATGTCATGTGGTTGGCGGAATGCAGATTTTTGGCTCCAACTTACAAGTTGTTTATTTTGTTTTCTTTTAAGGAGTCTTGTCAATTCAAGGATCCAAAGGATGGGTCGCCTATGCAGACCTCTGTTAAGGGTGGTTGTTGCAGTACCTGGTCAAGGACAATGCAGCTGCTGGGGCCCCTTGATGATCACACATGGGTTCTTTCTCCCCAGCAGGGCTGCTAGCCAAGAGGCCATTTGCAGATGTCTGGGAACCTGGTGGGCTTGTGGGGGAGCAGCCAAGCAAATGGCTGGTGCCTCCTTGTGGCAGATGTTCAGTGCAGGTACTCCATAGGGAGGGCAGCCAGTGACCAGATAAATGGCCTGGTAAAGGACTTAAAAAGAGGTACTGGATAAACAAACAGAACGGGGGAGGGGGTTCGGGGACTCCTATGATTGGTACAGCAGGGAGCCAACCCTTCCCTCCCCCCCAGTCTCATAGCCTTCCTTAACCCTCTTACAAGGTTGGTGGATGGTAAGGTCCAAGCCATGGGTCAGCTGGGGGACCCGGATGGAAACAAAGGGGGGCTGGTGAAAGCCCCAGAAAATTGATTTGAATAAGCATGGATTTGCCTTCACTGTATACTTTATCTGCTGGGTAGTCCCAGACATCTAATAATAAAGTTGTGGCCTGATTAAACCAATAACAAGTCTCCTGTCCTTCTTGCGGTATACACAGATAATGACAGGAGCAGGTATTAAAAAAACTGGTTTAAAGAGAGAGGTGATGAAAAAAAATCACCTTACATGTAATACAATAGAGTCACATCAGAGGAAATAGAGAAAAATAGGACAGTATTTGGTCCTGCCATGTGGGCAGGGGACTGGACTCGATGACCTCTCGAGGTCCCTTCCAGTCCTAGAATCTATGAATCTATGAAAACCACTTAAGTGAACCCCCATAAAGCATTCTGCAAAAGGACAAATAGTCAACTTAAAATACTTTTAGAAAGTTCCAGAACAAGAAATGGGTTAAAATCACATTAAAACATCTTTAAAAATGGAGAATGGGGCGGCGAGAGTATTTAATCAATCAGTTTTCTTCCAAGTAACTGACAGCCATATGAAAAGTAAGAAGAATCACTTCTCACTAGTCCCTCCTTAGCAGCAGCTAATAATAGCTTCTATATGAAAAACGTGTATACAAATTAATTTCCACTTTTGTCTCTTGCAATTACAGTACTAAACAATTGCTAACATGATAATACCAGTGTTAAAATTGTCAAGGTGTCACACATTACAATCAATACTGAGATTTTATTTAAAAAAAATTATAGTACAGTTTGCCTGAGAAAATTAAACGTGCAAATCGACTTAGCAAATATTGCTGGAGGCGGGTTCAAACCAGAGTGCTAAACCTGCAGCTACAGAATCCCTAAATTCTGAACCCCTACAGAACCTCTCATGCTACAGCACCACGAAGTAACTGGGTTGTCTGGGATTGTAATGAGTACTATGTGGAATCAGGGTAACAGTTTCCCTTTCTCTTCTTCCTTCTGCTGAACAAGGAAACTACTCATTCCAAGTAAAATTTTCAAATCTGTCTAAGAACTTGTTTACATAGGTTAAAAGCCCAGAATATCTACTGAGGAATAGCTAAGGATGAACAGTTATTCCACATTAGATCCCCCACAGACACTCTTACTTCATGCTAAAAGAGTTTTTGTGAAGTTTAGGTTTATCCACTTTGGAAGGTGATTGACGTAATCCACAGAAAGGGCTAGAGTGGCCATGTTTTAGGAGGGTGCTAGGAAGTCTGGGATAGGGTGGTTGGACTTGGGCCCGCATAATACAATGTAGATGGCGGAGCCCCATGTCAGGATCCAGGATTCAAAAATTCCTAACCTGGAGTTACAAATGAGTGTAGATACTCAAGCCCTAGGTTAACAAATCCAGAAT
Source organism: Chrysemys picta bellii (assembly GCF_011386835.1). Classification (NCBI taxonomy): domain Eukaryota; kingdom Metazoa; phylum Chordata; order Testudines; family Emydidae; genus Chrysemys; species Chrysemys picta. Next base: position 196,518,079 of record NC_088793.1, read on the forward strand.
CTGCTAACTCAAGTTCTACTAACCCTGGGCTTACAGTGTAGACCAGGGGTCTCAAATATGCAGCCCGAGGAGCTCTTCCCCGCGGCCCAAGCTCCCAGCGTCCCGTCCCCCCCGTTACTTCCTGTCGCTGCCAAACTCCCCTCACCCCTGCTCCCCCCCCCCGGGTTATTTTATGTGGCAGCTAAGCTCCCCGCGCGCTGCTCCCTAATGTTTGGTGCCGGGTCTCTCCCCCGGCCCCGCCTGCCACCCCCACGCACCTCCCCTGAGTGTCCCCTGGTCTCACTTGCTGCCCCCTCACCACCCGGAGCCTGCAGCTTATGCTGACTCCGCTCCGCTCTGCCGGCTTCCGGCATCACCTGCTGCCACAGGGTCCTAGTGCCCCCCCCACTAGGGCCAGGACAGGCTGCCCTTCCCCTGGCCTTCTGCCCTAGTCCTGAGCCCCTCCAATGCCCCGAGCCTCTCCAATGCCCCAAACCCCTCATCCCCAGCCCCACAGCCCTCACCCCTGCACCCACTCCTATCACAAAACTCCATCCCAGAGCCTGCACCCCCACCCCCTGCCCCATCCTGGAGCCTGCACCCAGCACCCAAACTCCATCCCAGAGTCTGCACCCCAGACCCCCTCCCCCATCCAAACTCCCTCCCAGAGCCTTAGGCAGGTGGAGATGGAGTTTGGGGGGGGCAGGTTCTGGGCACCACCAAAATTTCTACAAACCTGCCACCCCTGGAAGAGGCAGAGCAGGGGTGGAGTGGTGGTGCAGCTCAGTGCAGTGAGGGGGCTCTACTGAGTGTATATATTTTATTAAAACCGCTTGGAGGAGGAGGTGGAGAAGAGACGGGGCAGGGGCGGGGCCTCATGGAAGGGGTGGAGTGGGGGCGGGGCCAGGGGCAGTGATGTGGCCCTCGGGCCACTGCACTAGTCCTCATGTGGCCCTCGTGGTCATTTGAGTTTGAGACCCCTGGTGTAGATATACCCTAAGTGACTTCCTAAGTCACTTAAGAATTTTAACTTTATCCTGTTACATTCTCATAAACACACACCCAGTTCTGGACATGTTCTTACTTGCCTCTCCTACATTTGATGCCCAGCTGGAATAGCAGTGCAGTGTAAATACGGAGTGAGAAAGTAAAATACTGTATGTTCACTTTGAAGTGGATGTGTGGTTTGGGGAGGTTTGGATTGGAACAGCTGGGGTCACTATTTTGCTTCAACTCAGTTTATGTGGACTGTTATAATGCGTTCCAATCTTTAAAAAAAGAACTTAATCTTTTAAAAAAATGTTTGTGGTACCAATCAAATCATGTGTCAGTATATCAACCATGCTATATCAAACTTGGGTGACATCCTTGTATCAGGGAAAATCTATGGATGCCAAAGTACTTTTGGGGCTGCTTAAATTTTACCAAATTATTTCATACCCCAAATGTGTATTCCTAATACATGGACTTAGGTTTGGGAGTGCTAGGTTATCCACACTCCGTCTGCACATTTTCCAGGTATCACTCATTGTTATTCATGTAACTTTGGCTAACGGGTGTTTTGTAAATTTTAAGTGTCTCTCATTTTGTTTAAGAAAACAAAATGGTCTCACTAGTAATTTCATTATTCAAAATTACCAAATCTATTATAATATTATTATGTGATGCTGGTTTGTTTCTTCTGAAAGACCATTTTCCAACAGTTAATATGAAAATAAAACTCTTAATCCAGTTTTGAATATATGTGTGACTCTCTTGATTCAGATTTTCATTAAGTCTGCCTGTATGCAGATTGTCCCATGCCGGTCTGCAGACACTTCTCAATTGGGATCTTTAAATTATATTAGTTCATACACATATTAGCTCACATGAAGAGAAAGATACTGAGAGTACATTATTCCACCTCATTGTGTTATCAATTGTGCACCTGAAATAACAGTCGTTTAAGTAGTTCCCAAAAAATAGAAATTGTATGAACTGGGCATTTTGCTGAAAATGTCCTTTTCTGTCAAATCATGCTCCTCTTGGGACTCCCTTCTGAAATTGGATATCCTGCTCTGGACTTAGGTATGTTGTATTGTGTGGAACAATCCTAAAGCACATTGGGTCAATGTTTCAACCCAAAACATACTCTCCTTACCTTACGTTACTGTAAGCAGCTACAAGTCTGACTAAGATTTCAGAGCGGGAAATCGCCTATTCACTAGCTGAATAATTTACCCTCTCCCGCCCTGAATTATTAACAAAATAAGCTTGTGGAATAAACCAACTACATAAGGCTGGAGAATATTCAACTACAGTAAAACTCATTAGAATCTCAGTGAGATACTTCAATCGTGACACTGTTCAACTTCTAGAAATAAGGTTTCTAAGAGGTACATACTGTTCTAACATCTCTTCTGCAAAGTGCTGGCTGAAATCACCAATACTAAAGTTTCTGTTGTATTTAAAGCCATAACTCTAATTCCACTTGTAAATACACCTCTACCCCGATATAACACTGTCCTCGGGAGCCAAAAAATCTTACCGCATTATTGGTGAAACCATGTTATATCAAACTTGCTTTGATCCGCCGGAGTGCCCAGTCCCGACCCCCCGGAGCACTGCTTTACCGCGTTATATCCGAATTCGTGTTATATCAGGTCGCGTTATATCGGGGTAGAGGTGTACTTTGCAATTTATCACCATGAATTGAGCCATAAAAAAATCAGACACTGATTTTATGCCCCTAAGTATCTAATGTAAGAATTGGGCCCTAAGAAAAGAAACCTAAGGCCTTCTTATTTTCTTGAAAACGTATGGGACATACTGCTACCTATCTCAGTTAATGCCATCTTTCATTTTAACAGTCTGAAGAGGAAAATAATTTAGCCAAACTATCAACATTAGTACGCAGCTCTAGTAACTATTATGTGGCCTCGGTGTCTAGCACCTACTTTGTAACATTATGATAACATAACTCAAGAACTTTTTTACTTGCAAGGACATCTTAATTATCCAGCCGGTGACATGAATGTTTTTGGAAGATAAAGTCTGTAACTAAGTGGTTGCCAAACAATATGTTTACTGTCCCTGAAGATCAGTTCTCATATAAAAACATACTGATACTTAACTTTGGGGGAATGTGTATTGTAACTCTCATCAAACACTGAACTAAGTGGTCATTCATTTTCTTTACTATAGGCAAGTGCAGAATACAAAGATACTCCATGCACTATAAAATGGCCACATTAAGATAAAGTTGAGGTCTTTATTGTCTCTTCCTGAGAATAAGTGCAAACTATGGTTGATGTATAGTAACAGAAACTCCAGTTAGTTGTACTAATCAGTAGGTGCTGGGATGGTATGTACAAGCAAATCAGGACAAGCTAACAACTGTTTCAAACTAGACTATAAATCAGGGGTCGGCAACGTTCGGCACGCGGCTCACCAGGGTAAGCACCCTAGCGGATCGGGCCAGTTTATTTACCTGCTGACGCAGCCGGTTCGGCCGATCGCGGCCCCCACTCGCCGCAGTTTGCCATCCCGGGCCAATGGAGGCAGCGGGAAGCGGCGCGGGCTGAGGGATGTGCTGGCCGCGGCTTCCCGCCGCCCCCATTGGCCCGGGAAGGCGAACCGCGGCCAGTGGGGGCCACGATCGGCCAAACCTACCGCGTCAGCAGGTAAATAAACTGGCCCGGCCTGCTAGGGCGCTTACCCTGGCGAGCCGCGTGCCGAACGTTGCCGACCCCTGCTATAAATGTATGTGCTGATTTACTAGTGGCTGGTGAAAAGATATTTACAAGCTAGTTTTAAATAAAGTTAACGAAGTGGGCTGTAAGTATTTCCACAAACATGCACACCACTGCATGAATTTGGATTGGTTCTATCCTGGACGTTTGCACAAACACTAAAGGGTGACACAGAAATTCCATAATGTGCAAATATAGAAGCATAAGGAAACCGACAAAATATCTTATTCACTTCATTTTGCTTCTATGATTGCATATGGAGCAGGGGAGGAGGAGAAGGAGGAGGAGGAGGAGAACAACAAGGTGATTGAATATGCACATGGAGAATGTAGCTGATGACAGTTTCAGGTTTAGGCATAGTCTGAGATAGAGTTGGTCAAAAAAAAGTCACTACTTTTTTGGGTGAAAAACACCATATTGGTTAAAATCAAACCTTTCTAAATAATGTATATATTTCAACAAAAAAAATCACATGGATTTTAAAATTTGAAATGAAAAAAATGTTTTCTAAAATTCTGAAATTTCATTTTGAAAAATTTTGAAATTTTGTTTTAAACTTTATTTCACGGGTTTATTTCACATTATTATTTTACATATTATGTAGTCCTACTAATGATATGTCATATGACATAACATAAAAGTTGATATAATCCATTATTTTTATTTTAAAAATCTTTAAGGACAACTGATACTGAGTACTGATTGAAACATCTTTTCTAGATCAGAAAGTGTCCCCTGTTTGTGTTGTAATGAAACAGTGACACATTGTGCAGTACTGCAGTACTACTATTGACAGTCTGAAATGGAATTTTGATTTTCCAAAATAATTTTTTTTCAAAACTGATTTTTTTTCAGAATCTCCGGTTCATGGGAAATTGAAAAGTAATTGTTTCTGTTCCAATTCAGAATGAAAACAAATTTCAAATGTCTAAATTTCCCATGAAATGCAAATCCTGAGTTTCAGCCAGCTTTGGTCCTAGGTAATTTCAGTCTTAGCTATATATGTGGGAATTGAGCAGTAGTATGTGGCTTACAGCACAGAACCTCTTCCAGTAGATCTGGAACTGGGTGTTCTTGTTTTCCTCCTCACTTGTACATCTCTTTGAGTCGCATCTTCAGGCTCATAGTGGAGCTTTCAGTTGCGCTCATCAGAGAATGAAGGCAGGGACTCCTGCGGAAGCTGGGCCCTGTTCTACTTGGGGCGAGGGGGAGGAATCAATCTAAGTTACGCAACTTCAGCTACGTTAATAACGTAGCTGAAGTCAACGTACTTTGATCAACTTACCGTGGTGTCTTCACCGCAGTAAGTCGACTGCTGCCGCTCCCCCATTGACTCTGCTTGTGCCTCTCGTGGTGCTGGAGTACAGGAGTTGACTGGAGAGGGCTCGGGGTCGATTTATCGTGTCTAGACTAGATGCGATAAATCGATCCCCGCTGGATTGATCGCTGCCCGCCGATCCAGCAGGTAGCGTAGACATACCCTGAGAGGCATAACTCCTACAGCTATTGAGCTCTAGGTTCTTAATTCCATGCTGATGAAAAGGGGGCTACGTTCTGGCCAGGAGAATCCTACAATGTGTTCAGTCCACAGCCCATCAGAGGGTGACAGGGGAGAAGAAGGGGCAGGGAACATGGATGGAAGAAGAAAAAGGGATAGCAGTAATAAGGAAAGAAAAGGAGGTCGCTCAATGCTGCTGTGCTTAGTCCAACTCAACCGACGACCAGTCTCCCCATTGTTATTGTCTGGTCAATGAAAAACACTTCTACTGGTCCTTTGTTTCTGGGCAGCAGGATCCTTCTCAGGCTGGGGGTGGGGGGGGTGTAAAGAAAAGAACAGAGGCAGTGAAGGGGAAATTTTCAAGTAAGTTGGAGGGTAGTTTCAATGGCCAGTCTAATAAATGTCATTTTTTGTTCACCTCCTATGAAGAACACCATGTGCGTATGGGAACAGCTAATATAACTAAAGCTCAAGAAAATACACATCCCAGCCCCTTATTTAAAAAAAAATGTACCACAAAATGCTGGAAGGGATTGCGAGCGGAAGGCACAAGAAAGAAATCAGGAAACAGAAAACAGACAAGGATAAGAAAAGACAATTGAAAGTGGGCGAGGGGGAAGGATAAACAAAAAGTCAGATTAGAAAATAGGGATGTGTTCAGACTAAAAAAGAAAAAAGAACAGAGATGGGAAAATAGACCAAAACCACAACAGAAAACAGGAACAAAGCAGCAAAATCTGGAGATACTCATGTTTTGGTGACATTAAAGATGTTGAAAGCCAGAAGTTCCTTTGGCACGCCAGTGTCACAATAGATAAATAAAAATTAAAAAAAGTTTTGTACTTGTGCCACACACACAAAAATAGTTGCTGATGCCTGGTCCCTGGTGTTTAAAAACCTGGTATGTGTCAGCTTTTTAGATGCTGGAATAGTTCATTTATGTTGAAACATGGGCTGGCTGTTTGCTGCTTTTCCACTGAGAATAGATTGGATTTCAGACTCCCCCACTCAGTTACCAAAAGCATTTCCATCAGCTGGAAATGCTTTTCAATCCATCTTGCCAACATTTGACCTATGCTAGTTTCCTTTGGAAGGTGAAACCAGGATGGATCAGGCATGGATAAGCAATTCTCCACTGAAAGCATGTCAAATAGATGAACAGCCTCATACGAGTTGAGATGCAGCAAATGTAATGCTAGGGAATGGACATTTACTTAGATCTGCTCTCTATGAAAGTGAGTAATAATCCCAGACACTCTGTACTTCCGCCAATCGATGAGTGAATAGAACACACATTCTATTCATTTTCCAAAATAATGTAAGAGAGTGCTGTTTATATGGTGTTTACACAGCATCTAATTTAAAAAATGTAGGATATTAAAGTAACTGAAAAGTGCATTTGTTCCTACAGCATAAAATGAAGAGGTTGATTACTAGAACAAAAATTGACAGTTACACTGTATATATTTTCTTGTATATTATAGCATCCTACCTATTTTATATGACAAGAGAAGGTTTTAGCTATTTCAGCCCAGAAACATTCTTTTATTCCTTTGCTACTGTCAGTGAAACCCCTGAAATGCCAGCCAATTGCAAGATGATTTTTGTATGTATTTTCACCTTTGTATATGAAATGGAAGACTAAGATCTTTCTTCGTCAGCGTGGCTGACAATCATATGTCAGCCTGTGGCAACAGATACCATGGTGGTACTTGCTTTAATGTTATAAAGTTCTAGCTGCAGTATTCTATAGGTACATTCATGTCTATTATCTCTCGTCACACTTTTTTTTTTCTTTTTGAACAGGTCATCAGTAGCCCAGTTCTGAGGTCTCTCTCATTTCCCAAATGGCCTGCTGGCTCCTTTGTGGCTTATAGCAATGAAAGCTTCCCAAACTCTGGTTATACCCAGCAGGCAACACTGCAGCTAAAGGAGGAGGATCAGGGCCAGAGACATTTTCCTCCATACACCACTCTCCGAGAACTGTCTGACAGCATGTTTTCCTTGTCTCCATTGTGTCAAGTATGATGAAAAGGTTACATTCAAAAGTCTGTGCATGACCTTATGGGCTAGGTATCTGCAGCTTAAAAAAGAAACCTGTATACAGCAAGATATTTTTAAAGCCCCAGAACTATGCAGTTCAGCCCCAATTTTGCCACATGATTTAGAGGGGAAAATGTACAGCATTGCTAATACATCTCTCCAGACATACCCAATGTTCCTCTTTTTAAACTAATGGTTTTCAAATTCTCTCTCTGCTTAGATCCATTGGGGAACCAAAACATAGTTCATGTATTCAATGACAAATCATGTGGTGCAAATTCATAAACTTTGGGAACCTCCCTCCCAATATTCAGAAGAAAAATTATAAAGGGATACTAAGAACAGAATGATACTTTTTTTGATCCTCCATTGTTATCTTTCTATTTTGTTCTCTTCAGGACCCCGTGTTTCCCTTTTTATTTTCTCTATTTTGCATCCTTCTCTTTCCTTTTCTTTCGGCATTCAATTTCCTTGCCTCCTTTCTCCTCTTCTTGCCTTATTTCAAGTTCAATCCAACAAGTGGCTAGTTAGAAACGTAGAATCATTGTAGTGAAACTCTTTACCTGCAGGACCTGCTGTGAATAAAACTGACTTGGATTAACACAATACTACTCAATTTCACTCACAGCAAGAGTCACAGCTAACGCACTTCAGGGAGAAAGAACAATGTTACTAAATATTCAGCTTCCAGTGCTGAATGCCAGCAGACATCCACTGGATGACAGATCTGCTTGTGACCTCCATAAGCAATCACCTGTGACCTGCCAGTAAGTTGATTCCCCGAGGTTGAAACCTACTGAGTGGAACATGTGAGATATATTAGATCTCTCCTTGCAAAACATTACCTTTTACCTGCAAAAAATGGAAAACCTAAAAGTCAGGTATATGGTTGACATATGTGGGCCATAATGTCGTATTTAGATTATAAGGCATCAGTCCCACTCATTAGTAATGACACATCTATTTGAGCAGAAATAAGTAAATGTCAGTACTGTCAGGACAGTGAAAAGCTCATGATTAAGCTATAGTTATATTTCTCTTAATATCTGCTTCTAGAAAGTGTATGCTTTCAAATGCATTTGCAACTTTAGAGCATTAAATCAATACTGCTCAGAACTTATACAAAACAACATTTATATGGAACACATGCCTCTTTATTTGTTTAATTTTTTAAGCCACAGTTGGCATTTATAGGTTAATTATAAAACACACTGTGGACCAAAAATACCACAGTGCACAAAGTGACAGAGGATAATTCCCACGTGCATAGAAAGCAGTTGTGTTCAAGCAAGCGTAGACACTGAATCAAGGATTCTTTTAAAACCCTCAGAAGACTCACATGGTGTTCTCTGTTGCCTTAACTGAAGGTTCAACAGTTAGAGCATTGACTGAGATTCTTAATGTCATTTTCTTTGCTACATGAATTTTTGATCTCCCTTCATAGGGACACAGAAAAACAGCCAACTTACAGTGTGTGCATGAAGCCAAAGAGATGATCCATATCGGGTTCCTACTGGGATCCTTCCAAATATGCCCTTTCCATGAATAATATTCACAGGGGGACTCCCTATCCAGAGTCATTTCATCATGCTTGATTTACACTAGATTCACCTTTCCTAATCAGAATCACACTAAGCATAAAGCACAGTACAGCAGGTGGAGCAAAACACACTGAGCCCGTCTCTTCGGCTCATGGGAAATGACTCTCAAATGAGCTGGAGTAGCTCTTTAACTAATGCACTCCCAGTGGAAAAGTAGTCCAGCGTTCGGAATCATTTCAAGAATGTTGAACTCTTGGTTATTTTGAACATGGAATTAGTCATTTAGTTAAAATACCATGTAACAGTTCTAGAACCAATAAGCATAGACATTTTATGTATTTTTTGATGCACTGAAGTGCATGCAGATCCCCAGTGCCCTAGTGTGTCATGACTGCAGAAAAGCAGCAGATAGTTATCAGCTCAGCCCTAATTAATTTACTCCCAAATGAGCACTGTGCTTGGAAGTGAATAAAATGTAATTTCATCCTGGAAGACCACATCACACAAATGGGACAACTCTTAACCTCACCAATTTGCATCAATTATGTAACTGTGGAGAATTGGATTTTTTTAATAAAAATAAGCTTAATGCTAAAAAATATTGGAACCCTATTACATACCAAACACATTTGGATAAAACCCTTCTCATTTATGTGTTAGTAAACGCACTAAAATAACCAAGAGAACAATTGTTCAAGGTTTTGGGGGTTTTGTTATGTCTCACACATAGATGCCTCAAAAACTCATATCACATCACTGAGTACTATTGCTTTTAAGTAAAGTAACCATTATATATATATAAATGTACAAGTGCAATAATGGATTTTTGAGTTTTGCTGAACTGGACATTTGAAAAAAAATCTAGTCCCCAAACTGAATTTCCTAAATCTAAGTTTTCTGAAATAGTTCTATCACAGTTTTCCCAGGGTCAAAATACATGCCTGTTCGAAGACAGCACAAGGCCTATGGAGCCCCCACTTAAGGCCCCTAAGTCTTCTCTCAGATCCTAGTTCTTAAGTCAAATGGCAAAACTCCCATTGATTGCAATGGGATCAGGAGTGGGTCACTTCTGTTCAAATAGTATGTTCTTTTTCTAAGAAACATTCAGAATCAAACAAAACCAAAAATGCAATGAGTATTCAATAATACTAACTTCAGGACAAAGGAATGCTAACATATGAGTTTATGCTTTAGGCATTTGCATATTGTAATATCACAGATGTATCCTCGTGATTCCAAATTTTAGTGTATTTTGTTGCTGTTATATTTATTTTCTACAAAGCTGTTTGACAATTCTTGTAACCCTTCTGAATAAAGTAGAAGTGGTATTTGATTTATACATTTTGCTTTTAACAGATATTTTTTCAAGAAGGCACCTTCATTCAACGCAAGGGTGTAAACCATAAATTCTAGAACAAACTTGGGAAGAAGTGATTAATCCCCTGGCTTGGATTTGAGCCTATTTCTGCTATACCTCACTAATTTCTGCTGTGTGGGATATTATAGGGAACAAATTTTGTTTGGATTTCTGATGTCGCTACAACAAATTTTGTTGGAAGATCCATCAACTCTTGTTCTCATGTAGGAGGAAGCCAATTACAAAACTTTGGCATTTACTTAGAAGTGAATATGAAGATGGAAGGGAGTTAACAAAAAAGCCGAATGTTTCAGGGAAACACTAAATTTTGACATATACAGTAAAGGCCTCACCAAATAAAAAATATGATTTAGAGACACATACACATATGTTAAAATACATATACGCGCAAGCTATTTTTCTTTCAAAGTGGATTTGGTTAGCGCACGAGGAGAGATATTTTGTATTACATGGGAATCACTGACATAGTATGCAGCAGCTTTTTCAGATACAGTCAGTGCCAGAAATGTTGCAATAAACTCCATTCATAACATAGGCTGATAATGTCTGCTCTCAGAGTGGTCAACTCAAGGGCAGTGTAGGACATCATTCTCCTAAATTAATACCAGCATCCTAACATCTCCATGTGCACTCTCATCCTACAGACCAATCAAATATAGATTTTTGAAAAAGCAGCAACTGGTGCCCACTTATAGTTATTTCTACATTAAAACAGGTTCAAATAAATAATAAATAAGATGGGCCAGAATTGAGCAGAGACTTCCAAAGGAACTTTGTTTGGCTAGTACAGCAGCATAGGTTTGCTCACTGATGTGGTGGTCAAACATTGTTTCTTTGAAAGTCTTGGCTTGATGCCAGGTTTGTGGTGTTCTCACAGGCAGAAGTCCTGCCTCCTGATCACATACAGTTACATACGATCACACAGGATGGGGCCAATAGCTGAAACAGCAACACCTGGGTAGGGCAGGCAGTCTGAAGAGAAGAGGTTGTAGTTGTTTCCAATAGCAGTAGCCCTAAGTGATCAGGGAAGAGGAGGAGGAGGAGGAGGAAGGTAGAGACAGTAGTAGTAAGAGGCCCTTAGCGCTGAGCTCTCCATTTCTTCCCAGAGCTTCATCCTAAACCATCCTAATCACTTCTTTTTCGTGTGTGTGCAATCTTCTTCTTAAAGTCTAGCCCTGTAGCCCCAAACCACCATTTTCATTGATCGACTCTGAATTCCCTTAATTTTACAACATTCTTATGGCATGATCAAAATTCATTGTAGAAAGACATCCATAGTATCTAGTCCCTCTTCCCCCAAACCTATGTGGAAGATAAAGAGCAAAAAATAAAATAATAAAAATAAATAAATAAATAAATGGGTTTTCCTCATCTATTGTCACGAATCTGAATGTCTTTCCCAGGACCCTTCTCCAGGAATCCAGGATGTACAATGCTGTGCCCCACTGGCTCAGCTAGAACGCATGTCTTGCAGCACTGAAGAGATTCATCTTAAACAAAATGAAGAGGAGGAAAAACCAAACATTTCAGAATGAAGTTTATAAGCAGAAAGAAATTAAATTGAGGCAAGGGAGAAAAGAGAAGGAAACATGGAATCACATTTTAATGATGCATCATAGCGCTCTCACCTCTATGCCAGCGTAAGTCACTGGATTTAAGTGGTACCTCGTCTTGAGCTGACCTACCTCACCAGGGTGAATTTCTCTCATATTTAATTACTTTTCTCAAAGGCAGCAAAAAGAGAATCTATATTTATTATAGGCTCAAAATGCTTTTTACTCTGATAATTCAGCAGTTAAGAAAAAGGAGAGCAATCATTTTGTCCCCGTGGCAAACAAAAGCTCTTGCCTATACATGTTGTAGTTAGGCAATCGTTTATAAGGATTCCATACCAATTTACAGGCCGTACTTTGCCCTGGGTTTTCATCTTGTTTGCTCTCACTATTCTTTATTCGTCATTTCAAAGCAGATATAGAAATCAAAATGCTTTTTTTTTCACCATTTAATGTCTATTAAAATAGTACCAATTCACTGCCACTATGCAAAGAAATTAGCACGAAACTTTTGCCACAACAGATCTTTTGCTTAACCTGTTCTATCCAAAATATTAGAGTCATGAGTAACAACTAAGAACTCATTAACTGATACAATATATGTGGAGCAGACATGTTCAGGTTTAATTTTACTGAAAAATTACAATTAGTTTGGTAACACACGAAGCCACCACAACTAATGTCATACCTAATTAACTTTCCCAGTTAGTTTTTCCATAAACAGTGGCAGTTCAAATAATTAAAAAACTCAAGAGGTCATGGTAATAGGGACTTCACCCAAGGACACTAATTTACCGTGACACAGGTACTCCCTTTCTATATTACCTCGCAAGCTTGGTAACTGCCACTCAGGGGACTAATTTCTGTCATGTAGAGAGAAGCCATTTTGATTACATTCTATCTGAATTGTGTTCATTTTGTTTTTAAGAATACTTCCAATTTGCACCCTGTCATATTCATTAGTCACTTGTTGGCTGGATTATATTTTGAGAGAGGTCATAACCAGTAGCTTGTCACCACTTGCCACATTAGATAGACTTCAAAGGTGACTGTCTGTTACAGGCCAAGTAAGCAAAGCTTTCATTAACCACCCACTGATTTTTACATGTAGGAACTGTCCTGGATTCACAGCTTAAATAGTAGCATGAGCAGAGCAATAAATGGTTGATTAAATATGAGCTCAGCACATTCTCTCATACAGTTCACAAATATATTTAAACAAATGTGACAGCCATTTCCCTTAAAGATATTTAACACATCTACTTCTTTCCAATGGTCTTCAAACAAATTAAATCTAATCCTTTATGTTACATTTCAACATGACATAGTATATTCCTTCTCCTTGAGGACCTGAGATTTATTTCCAGCTGTTTTTCTTAAATGAGACCAAAAGATAAGAATACCCATAGAAGTATTATAGACAAAACTGAAATTGTTTACAAGCTTATATTTAATAACGAATGAGGACAAATGTCAGCATACTAGCCTACAGTAAAAACTATATATTGTGTACATCTACGACTTGGGCTGAAATACAAAACTGATCGCTCAATTTGTCAGGTCAGTGAAGATTTACCCGGGCCACCCAGAGGATTCAGGGCAAAGCAATTTCAGAGGCCCCTTCCATAAAAAAAAGTTGCAATACTATAGAATACTATATTCTCGTGGGGGCCCCTGTGGGGCCCGGGGCAAATTGCTCCACTTACCCCCCTTTCCCCTCCCCCCCCCCAGGCGGCCCTGAGATTTACAGCACTGTTGATGCAATCAACTTGTTCTATGGAAAACAACCATCTGCCTGGTCTACAGTATGGCTAACTGATCATCTTTGAAGGTGATGATATGGTGAACAAAATAGACAGTGAATATAAGATAAAATAGGATTAGTGGTGCTCTCTTTGTTAAGGATTTATAATATAAAGCCAATTACATCCATTATATGTTTTTTGCACCAGCACTGCAACAATTATGTAGATTTATAATTAAATATTTAGTTCAAGTATCTAAAGACAAACAGGCCCTCCCCCAAAAAAGACTCAGGTCTTAATTAATATTTTGTTACTTAATACTTAATACCATTAATACTTTGTTACTAAAAATCACCTGTTTCCTATTCATAACATTGTGCAATTAAACATTATACAACAGCTTTGTCCCCTAAGTGGGTTAGTCCCACAGACATGCCTCGAATTCTCCTATCAAGAGGCATTACAGACTAGAAAGTTCTATTCCTCAAAACCCAAAGATTTTTCCAAATTCTCTGGGAGCTTCAGAAATCCACTGATGTACAGGTAGTTGGTTCCTGTGATTGCTCAATAGGCTCCCGTTCCCTGACTACACAATGGTCTACACAATCCTTTAGTCCACATCAGTGGTCCTAAATTCTAATGAGCACTAAAAGTTTCCCTAGTACATGTTACTGTAGTCTCATGTGCCTACGCTAATAGGTAACTATGGAACTTTTACTGTGCACCAGCGGGCTCCATATGAGCCAATTAATGTACATGCTGGTGTGCATTAGGATTCACACCCTAATGATGTGGACTAACTCACCATATAGACAAGCCCTGTGTCTTTCTTAGAGGAGTTATGCTACTATAAATTCTCTAACATCTGCTGCTCTCAGAGCTCATCTTAAAAGAAGTTCCAATTTTTATAGGGGAAGCTGTGTAAATTAATGATGAAGGCTCCCACATTAATTTACTTGAAAAAATGTCCCAGTTTTGGTTGAGGTCCAATATTTCCCAATGCTAAATAGTTCTTTAAGACACATTTTCGTATTTATGTTACTCAAACACATCTGCTTTTTTATTTATTTATTTATTTATTTTAAGTGCCCTCGGAGTACATTTTCAAGCTTTTTTTCTGCAGTCATGAGGGCTAGAAGCTTTGTTTATTTTAAAATAAAATTGAGATTCTCATTAACATCACATGACTCCAGGAGTTAATTTTATTTTAAACAATCATATAATCATGAGACTTAAAAACACTGACAGATTATCTCTTAGTATGTGTATACACTGTGCCTAGCACTATGGAAATAAATACTAATAGCAAAAACAAATATTAGATTTTATTTAGCTTTTAAAAAAACTAAAACTAAATAGGACTAAAATACTTGATAGTGTTCATTTTCTTATCACCAGCCAGATTCAAAATAAAACCTTACCTGCTAAATCCAACATACTTCACTTTGCCTACCAACATCAATCTACATTAAACTCCAGAATAAATTAATACACACATTCAGCAGTGCACAGAGAGGTTAATTTAACCACAATGCTGAAATAATTTTTCATAGTCTTGAAACAATACTATAAAAAAACCCTTGTGCATGCTGGATTTAAAAAATTCATTTTTGAAGTTAATGAGTAATAATGAAAGGCATTTTAGTAACCTGCAACAATCTGACCGCAATCCTTTAAAATAATTTACATTTTCCAGAACATTTTGTAAACCAATATGGTAGGCTTTATGCTCTCCACTATGCATTCTCAATCACTAATTATAATAATTATTTACAAGAAATGGAACATTAGGTCAGAAGTAAAAGGCTGGTATGTCATAACAGAGATACATAAATAATGTGCTGATTCTGATGCTTTAAAATGGGCAATAAAAAAGGAAAGGCTGACTATGTGATAATAATTGTATTACCTTTCTAACAGAAAGATGGTCAGTCCTCCAATGAATCTGGTTGGTTTCAATAACTTAAATATTTTAATAGTACAGTTTTGCTTTAATTTCTTTACAATTCACTAAAGTGCTAGTAAAACAAAATGTTTAAGCACCTGCATACGTCTTATGAAAGTAAATATGAATTAAGCATGTGCTCAAAGTTAAACACATGCTCAAGTGATTTGTTGAACAGGGAAGGCTTGCTGAATAGGACTTAAGACCCTGAGCCTGCAAGACCTCCACACAGGCATACACCAGTCCCACTGTAGTTACTTGAAGTCCATCCCATGTAGATTGGAGCCTAAATGACAAAACAGGGTGGAAAGGTGCTATAGATTCCACCATAACTAACACACATCAACATCCCTGACAGCAACTGTAATGGAAAATACCTCCTACAGGTGACCTGGTTTTGTGAACCCCGTTAGCAAGACGAAAAAATTGAATTTTCCCAAATAATGGCTGTAATAATCATAGGATCTATTCTGGCATCATTGTTTAAGTAATTCCCATTAATGTTAGGTCAGCGTCCATTTGATATGAAAACAAAAATTGGAATTAAATATTTAGATGGGTTGGGGGGAAAACTAGAATGTAGTTTAACTGTCTGTTCGTATGTGCAGCAGAATGAAAATATCTCATTGCCTCAATCCTTCAGGCAGGTTAAATAATCCTCTCCAAAGCTGCATGTGAATATCTTCATTATATTCGATGATATTCACTGCTCAGATTAAATTTTGTAACATTGGAAATTACCTACATGCCCTTAAGATCCTTTTTAATTACAAAAGGCTACAGTTTCATTGTGGCTTGGGGGAGTCTAGCTTGACAAATGACAGCTCAATGATCTTTGAATATAACATTTAAAATATAAAACTGTTCTTTATTAAATTACCTTGAGTGATATTTAAATGGTTTAGCAGAATATGCACTAGAATTATAACTAATAAATATGCTCTTTATTGGCAGCAAGGATTAAAGAGAATCCCTTTGATTGGAAGATTATGCATATATTTAAATTAAGACACCTCCCTAGCCGTAACTGCCATCATATTTTGACTACCAATTGTTTGTTCATTTCAATGCTCATTTTATATATAGGGCCATATTCTGCCTAAAGATTCCATTAATGGGACTTGTATGTGCTTCGAGAAACTGAACAATAGATCAGGAAAACAATTTTTCTCTCATCACAATAGGAATATGTTCTCCTGTAACTAATACTCTCATCCCCAACACAAACACATCACCAAAATCAACAATGAATTGACACAGATAAACTTCTGTAATCCTACCCTCGAAGTACTTATACCAGAAGCTCATTTTAACAATCACTTCATCATGGCAGTTATTACCATGGAAAGAGTTTATTTTCTTTCTTCTTTTTTAAAAGGTAAATTAGGTTGGAAACAGCTGTCACTCAGGTGATGAATACAAGCTGCCAGCCATTTTAAACAGCAGGTACAGAATTTGAATTTGGAATTAATTAGCATTTAGAAAGCCTACACACTACATGATAACACTGCAAGATAAATCTTGGTCCTTTCTTGCAAATTAATACACCTATTAAAAATGAGCGAGGACACAATGCATGTTTTAATTGCGTCTGCTAAACAAAGTTTCACAAATGAACAAATTACAAGGTTCCAACAATGATGCACGAAGCTGAATGAGGCATTACCACAAGTAATGAGCAAGAATTCAACTTCCCATTTTCCACAGTGTTCATAAAAACTCATTTGAGTGCATGTGTAAATGCACATGGCGCCCTACCCAGATGGCCATAGGATTCTCCAAAGTGGAGTTTCCAAATGTCTAAACTATAGCTTTGTCTCTAATGTATTCAGACAGGCTGGTTCCACACAGGATTTGTGTGTGTGTGTGTGTGTGTGTGTGTGTGTGTGTGTGTGTGTGTGTGTGTGTGTGTGTGTGTGTGTGTGTGTGTGTGTGTGTGTGTGTAAGTAAATTAAAAGTCAGCAAGGCCCTCAATTGAGGCATCTGAGATCATACTCAAAACATCTTCAAAAATCAAGGCTATCAGCAAGAGCTGTTTCATCAGTACTTCAAAGTCTAAACAACCTGATGTAAAAAGCTTTTCCCTTGTATAAATTATTTGATTTAAATTCTGAACATATTTTAAAAAGCATAAAAATGATTGATGTCAGAATTTTAATGATGTGTAATAAGTGGCCATCTGTCAGCAGCCAAGGGGTAAAAAAAGAGGCACATTATTATTCCCCCAAAAGAATAGAAATATTGATGCTAATTAAAAGGCACATCATCATTGTCTGGAAGCAGCATTTAAACACACTAATCAGACAGCAATCATCCAAATCCAGTGAAAAAAACAAGAAACAAAAAACTGATCTGCAGATATGAGTGTTTCCCCAAATGGGTCATTTGGGCTATAATTTCTGAATTGGTACTCGGGTACCCTACAGATCTGACTACAGCAGTTATTAACTGGACGGTGAATCCAGACTTGGGTAGCCAGTTAAACCCTGACCCGAAGTATGGATAAATTACTTGATTTATTTTAACTCATGCCTTTACAGCCAATCTTCTTTCACATTTCAATGCAAGATGTACAGAGGGGGAACGTGTTAAAAATGTGGTATTTCCTCATTAACTAGCTTTATTTATTATTTTATTTATACATATTTCTAATCTTACACACACAGTCTGTGGGACTAAAAAATGTTGACATACTGATGCAATACAGCAGAATTTGAACATCTATTATTTCATACTAAAACTTCACAAACACTAGCTGTACAACTCATTGATGTCACCTCTGCATAATTCTATTTTGTTAACCATAAGGGAGCTATGCATGTCTTACCTGTGACAGAAAGACATACGCACAATTCAACACAGCGAATCCCATCAGCACAGTGTGCGCAGAAGTAGGTTTCACAGTGCAGGGCGTTGGGAATTGCCTAGCAGCATCTACAGACATGGCCATTCCTGATGCTGAGAGCTAGAGAAAGGGCATGGTGGGATGATTCAGTCTGCTGCTCACGTTTTGTCTATAGATCTGCCTTTGGGATTACCAGTCACTGGTACGACAGTAGTTATTAACATGTTTATACTTCCTTTTAGTCAAAGCTCTCTACAATCTTTATAAAAAACAACTCTGGCCCAGATCAAAATGAAAATGCCTCTCAAGTGGCAGCCTCAAGAAACTGCCCTTTGTGCAACTGACCCCACTGGGGAGCTGACCAGATTCTAATATTTTACAGGCCACATAGAGGCACAAGTACCCATACTTGTTACCGAATACTTTCCCTCAATAGGGAGATTAAAAAGTGGCACTTTTGCCTGAGCGACTCTCCCCTCTGCTTCTCCAGTGCTAGAAAAACCTCAGACATATGCTCCTGGCATAGCAGTTCTGACACCATTAACTGAACCTGACACCCTACCTGAACAAACCTCTGAGGCCAGGTACCAGAAGCCCATGGTGGACCAGGAGAGAACTGGAATAAAGCCAGATTGGTGGTCGCAGAAAGCAGGCCAATGGCAAAAATAAGGCTGGCTGGCAATTGTCAGGGAAGGATAGAAAGGTGGAAGGAACCACATTTTGTTGTAGAAAGTCAGGGAGAGGAAGCAGCAGCTGGAGGAGAATATGGCCACCTGCATAACAGTGCAGGAAATCCAACTGCAAGATGTAGTATGAGTGTTCAAAATGCAGCAAACCACTTAGTGGTCAGCAAACCACTATCCACCCACCGCCTCACACAGCAGGGTGTAATGTCTCACCTGAAGGGCAATGAGACCACAAAATAGTTGGTGTCTTCATTCTGTTAAAGATTAATTCATTTATTTTAGTCTATTTTAATACCCTTCCATCAGCACATCACAATGCAAAGCCACCTCTGTTGCTCTTCCTCCATAACCCATGCAGTTCATTCAGCCAAAACATATATTTCTGTTTTTACACTGGGCTGCCTTTTAGGTGCTGTCATTTCCAAATCATCACTTCACACAGATATGACCTTCCTTCCAGATATTCCCTCCTATACTCCCCCACCATCCTCTCCTAACGCGCCATGATCCCCTGCTAACAACCTAACAAAAGTGTCTCTGTTTTTGACCACCTAATTCCCAGCTCGTGCCTTGATCTTCAGCACACATACTTCAATCATTCCGGAGTTTTCACTGACTCAAATTAAATGCAGTGCTGTTATTATTTCACAGTCCCCTATGCCCTTGCACACACGAGTCTTCTGGATTCTCAATGACAAGATATGAACCCTCCAGATTCTTTGCAGTTCAGATAATTGGGATACACTTTGGATAAAGCATCTGGGATAAGGGGGCCCTGAACTAAACGGAACTGCTGAATCTTTTGAAGGTCACTCCATGCTAATTATTAGCAATTATACTCGAGTTGTGTTTTTCTAATGTTTGATGAGGGAAGACACAAATATGTGGGAAAAAATTCTCCTGACCAAAATGTTCTTTGGTATGAATGTGAGCACTATAGACAAGATCATGTGTATCTTGAAACAAGGTGGATGTAAATTCTATGGACCTAGTAGCAAAATGAAAAATCAGCAGCAGTTACAGGTAAATCCAAAAAACCTTTTATTAACTGAATGAATAGGGAAATGAACAATATTGTCTGTACGGAGGAAGATGCAGGAAGCAGTAGGATATTTTGGTTCACTTTTTATGAATCAGGAGATGATTGAGGCTTTTGTCATTGGGGAAGCCTCTTTTCTTCCTATTGTGCGAAGTGGGAGGGTTTCATATCCTCTTCTCTCCATCCCTCTATATTTGCTATTTTGTCCAACAGCAATAGGCAAACACGGTACAAAGGGAATGTTTTAGCAAATATATTCAGAAATTAAATAATTAATGCTGACAGGTAAACTTGTTATGACACTTCACAGATAACACTCTTACATGACTGGAGCAGTTCACTCCCCTCAGAGGTATTGCTTCAGGCTGACCAGTGACTCAGGAAAACAACATTGCCCTGGTTACAGTGAGTTTGTATTTGGACTGTATTCTTTAAACCCATAAGGATTAGAGAGGGTTTTTTTAAAATGGAAGCTTAGATTCTGGAGTGCAGTTCTGCTGCCTGGGATAGGCTCTGTGTCAGATTCCTAGGCTGCAGAATAACCTTAAACAGCATTAGCAAGTGTGGCTATAGCTCTGTTGTGGGCCCCTATGCTGCTCAAAACAAATCTCATGTGCACAATGATGCTCAACAGAATAGTACATGGAGCCAGTGCAGTGCTGAAGAGACATTGCCTCGCTATTCTAAAGGAAACAAAAAAAGTGTGAATGTGAAAGGAGCATATAAAATGTAAGGATGAGAGATGCAATCCAAAAGCATCTTGGGGAATAAGGATAACCAAGTGTTTTAATTCAGGTTCATAAACAGAGCACAACATTCATGCTATTTATATTCTTGCACATCCCTCACGTCAGGTTGAATTATTGGTCATGTGATTATTGCTCCCACACGGTGATGCAGACACAGACAATCTTTACTTCGTATTCAGCTTTTTTTTTTTAAACATTTTTCAAACTTTACAGTCAAGAATCAGGAAAATTCACACTCTCAGGCTTAGCTTTTGTCTCTCGTACCCAATGTACCAGAAGCAAGCCCGTAAGGCACTGAAAGCTTCGGTATGACAAATGTTTTCAAATGAGTCAGATGTGAAGTATTACGATCTGCAACTTTTATGTCAAAATTACAGACAGCTCAGCCTTTTTTTGGGATAGGAATCATCTGAAAATCATAATCCTTACCATTTTTACTATTTATTTTAAAATACCGGTGGGAAGTTTTGCTCATCCAAATTTATTGTACAGGCTCTGTGCTTTCATTTGGCCAGGAATTACAATTGTATCACTTGCAATTTTTTCCAGTCTGCATGCCACTTAGGGCTGGTCTTCACTATGAGGAGCTGGACGCTGCTCCAATCGATGCAGCAGGGATCGATTTAGCAGGTCTAGTGAAGACCCGCTAAATTGCCGGCAGAGCACTCTCCGTTCGACCCTGGTACTCCACCCCTCTGAGAAGAGTAAGGGAAGTCAACCGGAGAGCATCTCCCGTCAATGCAGCACGGTGAAGACACCGGGGTAAGTCGACCTAAGCTACATTGACTCCAGCTATGTTATTCACGTAACTGGAGTAGCATAACTTAGGTCGACTTACCCCAGTAGTGAAGACAAGCCCTTAGTCTTCACCTTTAAGAAGGTCAAAGTAGCATGGAGGCAGGTGAACCACAATGCTTCCTTACTCTCCCTGCACTGAAAATCATTGCAAACTCACATTATACTTAAGTGACAATTCACCTCTACTTTCCCAGGGAAAGAACTTCCTTTTCACTGAATTGACAATGGGGGGTGAGCAGGTGAGACCATGTTTACATCCTCCTTGCAAGGCAAACTGATTTATTTCTTCTTGTTATTCCGCGTTTTTATCCAGTTTCTCCAGATTGTTCCTCGTGCTTCTCTAAAAACCTTAATCCTATCTAGTTCTTTGAAGTCAACCACTTCAATGCACTCAAGGAATTATGATTCTTGGTTTGATGACTGAATGTGCTGTGGAGTTCTATTTATGCAGATAGCTAAACAATCTATGATAGAGTCCAAATCATCTCTTTGCAGTGCATAGATATTAAAGGAATACTGTAAAGATATAAATCATATTGTAATGTACTAGATGGTATGAACCTGCACTACTACCTCCTACTGAATTGGATCAGAGCAGCATAAATGTTACTCGTGTGACCTGAGTACAGAGGCTCCCTGACTTATGCAAGCGTTCCGTTCCGGAATGCCTTGCGTAACTTGAATTTCGCATAAGTCGGAAATGTATTCCCGACCATTATGCAAAAAAATAAAAATAAAAAACCCTTCCTATTTCTAGCTTACGGAACTTTTTCCATTAAGTGCAGATTTGTGTAAGTCGGGTTGCGTAACCCGGGGGGTGTCTGTATGCTCAAGAATGATATTTTTATATCTATATATATTCACCAACACCCTATATAAGTTAGACTCAGAACTATTTAAAAGTGCATCTCAGGTCCTCTAAAATGAATAGTGAATGGATACTGTCCTTTGGTGTAGTGGACTGTGGATCAGAAAGACCAGACACTAAACTGCCATGAAACTCCAAGCTGCAAAAGTGTGCAGTACACTGACAACCAAGAAGTCTTGCATATCCACAGATTTATTTTTTATATGTAATTTTAAATCCTTATGGGTTCGTTTTATTACCTTACATCATTACAACAAACAACATTATTTTATGAAATTTACTTTTAATTATTTATACTCTTTCGGTTTTGTGGAAGGATTTTTCTTGTTTGTTTTAGTTTCATTTCATTCTATTTATTTTTAGGTTACTCATATTAAACAGTGAAGGTAGATGCTAGTTTTTTTCGCCTCTAGATTTTCCTGCATTAGTACAATGCTAGACTGTTTGGGTTTCAAAATCTGCAGGGGTATATTTACATTTAAATAACTTGTAAGTACTTTTTAAAAAGTCATTCACACACTCCAATTAATATTACATTTCATAAACTCCCCCACACACGCATAAAGAAAACATAAATTTGGAGCACTGGAGTGTTTCAGGTGGATGACCAGATTTCCTTAGTTACTCTCCCCAATATCTGGAGATGAGTTTGAGTGTAGGCATGACTAAGACATAGACTGATGTGGGGATGGGTCTCTTGATAGGCCACTGGCATAAGATACTTCCTGCCAAGTAAGCCAATCCCCTTGGAAGTGGTTTGATGCCAAGGTTGAAACAAAAGGGTCAAAACTCCTTTTATTGGGCCCAGGATTTGGGGGCAGTGAACCTTCAAGGACTTTGGTGTGATCTGAACAAGACTACAAGAACTAAATGGGTAAATGAGTTAGTGTTCAGTTTAAGTTTCAATAAGAGGCTTTTCTACTTGTCTGCGAGTTGTGCTAAGACCAGGGGTGACAGTGCGTCCTCTTTCTTTCTTTCTTTCTTTCTTTCTTTCAGAAGAACAGCATTAAAAAAAAATATCATAAGCCTTCAATGTTAAACTTCTTTACTCAGCTAAATTAAAAAAAGAAATGTTGCACTGAAATTGTTGAGGATAACAGACAATTGTAATTCTTTTTTTCCCCTTTACAAATTCAAGGATTGTGGAGGAGAAAATCTGTGTTCTGAACTGAAACCATTAACATTAAAAAGCAATCAATGAGGTTTTATTACACAGACTCTTTATCATTCATCTTCACTGCTATATCATTAATGTGATCTGAAATGTACAGTGTTACAAGATAGGGATGCAATTTAAAATCCTCTTGGAGAAACAAAAGCTAAAATCTATTGACAAAAAAACAGATCACACTGAACGCCCAAATGATTAACTCCTCTGATGCATAAAATTTCAGAAGGGTGGAATCTAGGCATTCAGGTACTACGGCGTGGGCCAAGAACCGAAATAGATAGAACTGCCTGGCTCCATTGGACTAGTCAGGGAATACAACAATGGACTAGTAAGATCCTGTGTTGAGGAAGCAAATTTGTAAAGGTTACCTGAAACATGCTGCATATGTTCACTTAAATAAAACTTACAGAACAAGAGAAATGGTTTTCTAAGTTTATTTTTAAAATAATTCCTTAATGGAATTTCTTTTAATACAAAGAACCAATACAAACAAAACATGACCATTTGTTATCAATATCCAAAATTAAAGATACTATTAACTGTGAATCACCTACATATACAGAACCATTTTCTTACCCAGGAAGCAATACATGACTGAACTGCAGATGATAATAAAGTGAAGGGGAAAAAAATAATCAGTCTATTTCACTGTAAGTGAACAAGTCCATATGTATAATCCACTCCCTAGTCATTCCTGCTATACAGTATGAGTATTTTAAACGTCTCACATGATGGGCCTCTTCTAATACATTTAATTAAAATACTACCAGAAGTCATAATAAAAAGGATTGAAGATTTTTTTAATATCCTAAAACCTCAAGCTCTTGTATTATGTTCTATTAAAAAGGAAATGAAAAATGAAGCCACATTTTGGGATTTAAGATAATCACAAGATTTACAGCTTGTGGGGGGAGCTTCATTTGAAAAAAAGTCAGTTAATAGTTACCAGTCTATTTAAGATATGAAACTTATGTGAGTCTATTATTAAAATACTAAAAACTTCTTAACTTTCACTCATTTAAACTCTCCTATCACTTGTTCACAAATTTCATAACGCCTCTAGTGTGTCAGTACAAATGTCAAACAGAGGCCAGTGCTCACTGAATAGACAGCTGTTTAATATTTTGTTTATCCTCATCACATGTGGTTTGATGTTTTAGTACACCTTTTACATCTTGCTCTAAATACAGAATTATTCATTCCTCCCCCTTTTAATGGCGCTCATCAAACTAGTATCCAACTGCTTCACAAACATTAATGCATGTATCTACATAGATAAATGGGGAGGTAGGAACAGGTATTATCCCCATTTTACAGATGGGGAATTGAGGCACAGAGAGAGATTAAGGTTAAAAGTGTCCCAATTTGATGCCCAATTTGAGATGCCCAATTTAAGAATCCTAGGTACTGATTTTTCAGCATATTTAGCATTTTATAGCACTTCAATTGTTCAAGGCAGAGCCCCCCCTTGACTTCAGTTGCACCTGTGTGTGCTCAACAGCTCTGTAAATCAGATCCCAAGGTCTCAAACTGGGCTGCCAGAAAATGAGGGACACTTTTACAAGTTTGGTTGATGTGAGTTTCCCAGAATTACACAGGAACTCTGTGGCAGAGGCAGGGATAGAATCCAGTTCTCCAGGGTAGCATTCTGTTGCCTTAACCAGGAGACTTTCTCTTTCTTCCTGTAATCCCCTGCCTCATTCGCCACACGCCTTCAGTTTCTGCAACAAATGAGGCAGGGGTTCTACAGACTTAAGCACCTACTTCAGGCTACAACTCTGATTCATCCCCAGAGCAAGTCTAGCCCGTTCAATGAATGCAGCAGGGGTCCTATGGAAAAAACAGTATGTGATCGTGTTATTAATGATTATATTATAATGCATACGCACAAAGCGGGGGATGTGAATTAAGGTTACACAGGCAATTTTAATTCTCCATTTCCTAACTTTTTAGTTGTGACTTTGAAACCTTGAAATTCTTATATTGTACCATTTTATATGTAATTTCCTAAGTTTTTTTTTTTTAATAGCAAATTTTAAAAAAATACTAATTCCATTATGTGGAATTATATTGACCCCCAAGCATCAACAGTAAGGTTGGATATTTAGATCCACAGCATGAGCTAGCAATAGTAGTAGGTTGTCATCCTCTAAGTGTATAGCCACATAGTGGTTTTTATAGGTATTTGCTGAAAGAAGAGGAATATTGAAACTCAGGAATCCTGTGTTCAATTCCAGGTGTTGGAGGAGAGAGTTCTCTGGTTGTTATAGATCTCTGTCCCTGTTCCCCCCAAGCCTGACAGCTTTTGCCCTAATCCCCTCTAGCCTGTCCTAGTCCCAAATGCTCCTATCCCAGCCTCTATTACTCCTCCAAGCTCCTAATTTCTCTAAATCGCAGTCAAGCGGTCTCCTCTTTCTCCTCCACAGTGCCTGGGCACCAGCAGGGGGCATTCAGAACACAGAAGAGACAGAATCCTTACTCTCCTGGAACAGGATGGGATGGGACGGGGGAGGGATGCAGTGAGGGGGATGAGGGGCGGGGGGTTGGACAGGGAGGGATGCGAGGGCAGGGGGGTTGGGACGGGGAGGGATGGGGGGGGATGGGACAGGGAGGGATGCAGTGAGGGGGATGGAGGTGCAGCCCCATTCCCAGCACTCAGAGACGGGGATAAACATACCTACAACTCCTGGGTGCTGGTGATGGGGTGACAGACAGTGGTTCACAGCAGGCACACGCCGCAGCTCGAACCCAGCCACAGGAGGAGCGTGAGGAGAAGGGGGCCAGGCAGCAGCGGGAGAGAAATGCACCACACGACCCCTCAACACCCGCCCACCGAGTGCTCATGAATGACTAGTCCCTTCCCGGCCCTGACCCAGCCAATGGCAGCTGCGCCTGCGGGCGGGGGTTGGGGCAGCCCCTAAGGCTAGGAGCCGGATATGCCGGCTGCTTCCCGACCCGGGAGCCGTACGGGCCGCAGCGCTGCGGCTAGCAGTGAGTCTGCTAGCCATGCTGCAGCACCGTGAACTGGACATTTAACCGCCCAGTCAGCAGTGCTGACCGGAGCTGCCAGGATCCCTTTTCGACCGGGTGTTCCGGTCCAAAATGGGACACCTGATCACCCTAAGCTCCACGTTGCTGGGAGGATCAACTGCAAGAAAAGTCCTGGCTAGTCTTGGAGTCCTGTAATGGAGCATGCTCTGTAATTCTACAGGCCTAGCACAAGTGTGGTTTGCTCAGTTCTCAGAAGTTTGGAGGAGATGGGGCATGCTTAATACAGATGGAATCTTTAGCTACAGTAACAAGCATCTACTTGTTACTTGCATGTGCCTTTACTGACATCTTTTCAGAGCCTTGTAACTTTGCCAAACCTGGGTGAAGCCCAGCCCCCTCTCCCCACCAAATTTCAAATCCCTGCTCCAAAGCATGGAGGCGCTACAGCTTCTCACTACATTTTTTTTAACACGGACTAAACAAAATATTTCCCCTAATTTTCTTCTGAGAAATGACTAAACTGTTCTTTTTAAACTTTTCAAAGTAATCTAGCCTTAGGCACACACCTGGCATGGAACATTTCAGTCAAAGCAGTTAGAATGTGGTGACATTGTAAGGCAACTGGAAACATGAACTTATAATGGAAAGTGTTAAGCAATGATGCTAGGTGCCCCACCTATAATTATATATAAATATATAAGTATTTATATCAAGAGAGAGCTTGGAAGCCTGGCATCTCATTTTGCTATGCATTATGCAAGCACACGGTAAGAAAAAGTCCCTGCCCTGAAAAGAAGCTAAAATATATTGTGTTTAAATTCATAATCCAATAATATTGCATCATACCACCAAGTCTACTCAAACTATCACTGGTATAGAGAAATCAAGTTATTACTTTGCCCTACTAGCTGCTGCTGGAGAAGCATTTACCTTGTAAAGAAAAAAACGGATTCAGACTGTTTGATATTAAATGGATCCACGTGTAACTGTGAATTTGTGCACCTCCCGAAAGACAATAAGGGAAGTACAAAGGCACTGTGACTTGCTCAACCATTCTGTCAGGTTATAGTGAACAGCGTGCGTGCATGTGTGTGTGAGAGAGAGAGAGAGGGATATCCATGTTTCTCTTCCGAAAATAATATCTATACAGGATTGATGGATACAGACAGTATTTCTAATGGCCTTTTTAATTGGCACGATGATGATTAATTGGTGCATTCACAAAACACCAGGAGTTCTCATTACCGAACAGCATGATGTACAGGCACACCGTGTGGGTGACCATTATTACTAAATAGCCATCAGATCATGAGATGCACAGAAGATAAATTGTATACAAGGATCTGAACCCCAGAAACTGAAACCTACTACTGGGACAGCAAGATGATTCTATTTCTTACTTAATACATTATTTCAGCAGTGTCCATATGCTCAAAAGAAATATTAAATGTTCAGAAAATAAGCAGCATTGGAATAAAAAGACTATGCATATCAATATACTACACAACACAGATTTATGTATACCACCAATACAGTGGTTGCTCCTGCAAAGTCAACATTTATCCATGGTGGTATTCAAGATACCATAATTGTTCCTTTTCAAGAATGGGAGATACTTAGGATATCTCAGATACCACAGATCAGCAACTTTTGGCAGATAATTACTTTTTAACTGTTTGTGATCATCACAAACAGAAGAAAATTAATTATGTAACTGCTGCCGTTTTCACTGAAGAATTAACGTTTTCACTAAAGCATTTTCTCTTTTTGCACAAATACACCTTTTTGTCACTCTAAATCAACCAAGATTATGAAAAAAAAAGTCTGGCTAACTCACCCCGTCAATTCCACCTTACCGTGTTTATTTGGCAGTTAAGACAGCCACAGAAACAGGATGTATGAAATGGAACAAAATGAAAATATGAGGACCCTGCAGGATATCTGCTTTTGAAAAATACTTTTGTAATACTGCTGAGTATTGGGCTTAGTGGGGCTGTGATCGTGGTGCCTGGAAGGCCCACGCTGAGAAAGCTTACTCAAGGCAAACTGTAAGGAATAGGGCAGACAATCCCCAAAATGGCGGTTTATTCTATAATTAGATTCACCAAGCCAGTAACCAAACAGCTTCTGTAATACTACACTGGTTCCCAAGAAGCCAAAACACAGCCCCCTTTAAGCACTTCAGTATTTGGCTCCCATCCAGACAGCCAAGTCTAGTATAGTGAGAGATTACTGAAAACCATATTCACCGTATTTAAAGTTCTACCAATCCCAAAAGATCGAACACATTGCCCACCAAGTCAATGAATATCTCAGATCTGCTTAAACTTTGGCAGGGAAAGTCTAAGCCACAAGAGTGAGGTGTCCAGGTTTACTCTGGATTTACCCTGGAATTCTCATGGAAGAATTTGAACAAATTCTACACATGGACTGTGTATTGGACTATAACTTTTGAAACTGATTCAAGAAAGACTTTCACAAATCAGCAGCCTCACCATCTCCGCTATGAAACTGACCTAAGAACTTTACTCATATCTGCTGGAGTTTGTTGCAGAGTTTGACAGGCTCCCAAGAAAGCCTGGCTCTGGCTTTAGCCTTAGTCCATTCTGCCCCTGAAGCCCAGTTGTTGACTGCAATCTTTAGCCATCCTGAGCCCTGCCCATCAAGCAGCTTGACAAGGACAGACTCTGATACAATATTCTGTGGGAAGCCACTGTAGGGA
Organism: Chrysemys picta bellii; assembly: GCF_011386835.1. Taxonomy (NCBI): domain Eukaryota; kingdom Metazoa; phylum Chordata; order Testudines; family Emydidae; genus Chrysemys; species Chrysemys picta. The sequence continues at coordinate 196,547,361 of NC_088793.1, forward strand.
ATTGGCTGTCTGGATGGGAGCCAAAGGCTGGATTGCTTAAAGGGGACTGCATTTTGGCTTCTTGGGAATCAGTGTAGTACAGTAACTCCTCACTTAACGTTGTAGTTATGTTACTGAAAAATGTGACTTTAAGCAAAATGATGTTAAGCAAATCCAATTTCCCTATAAGAATTAATGTAAATGGGGAAGGGGAGGGGGGTTAGCTTCCAGGGAAATATTTTTTTTGCCAGACCAAAAGGCATTATATACATTTTAAACAAGCAATTTAATACAGGTATAAGTTTTAAACAATTTTAAACAAGCAATTTAATACAGGTATTAAATAGGCTGGCTGCCCCCCATCAGCTCCCCTAAACCCCCCCCCCCCCCCGCAGCGCCTCCCGCCCGCCGGTGGACCCCACGGATCAGCGCCTCCCCCAACTCCTCCCGCCTCTTGCCCGTGGCAATCAGCTGTCTTGCGGCGTTCAGGAGGCTGGGGGGAGGAGCGAGTTCCCGGCGTGCAGCTTCCCCTTCCCTCCCCTGCCTCCTGAATGCTGCAAACCAGCTGATTGCTGCGGGCAGGAGGTGGGGGGAGTAGGGGAAGGCGCTGATCCGCGGGGTCCACCGGCGGGCGGGAGGCGCTGGGGGGGGGAGAATAGGGGAACTGATAGGTGGGCTGCCAGCCCTGGACAAAGCAGGCAGCCAAACAACATCATAGTGGAGCATTGCACAACTTTAAACGAGCATGTTCTGTAATGGAGCAGGGATGTAACATCGACTCAACGTTAAGCGAGAAGATGTTAAGTGGGGAGTTACTGTATTACAGAAGCTGTTTGGCTACTGGCTTGATGATATCTAATTATAGAATGAAGCAGCAGTTTTGGAGATTGTCTGCCCTATTCCTTACAGTTTGCCCTGTGTAAGCATTCTCAGTGTGGCTCCTCCAGGCCCCACGGACACAGGGGCACAATAGTATTATAATTGTAACTGTTCACATTTATATAATAAACAGGCAAACACCTGCCAGGGATGGTCTGGGCATACTTGGTCCTCGGTACTGGAGGCTGGACTAGATGACCTCTCAAGGTCCTTCCAGCTTTACATTTCTATGATTCTAAGAAGTTGGTCCAATAAAAGATATTACCTCACTCACCTTGTGTCTCACATTTATATAGTGCCATCATCCCAAGGATCTGAAAGACTTCTCAAACTGTTACACTTCCACCGGGATGGCGTGGCAATAGCCAGCCGGTGCACAGCACACTGAAGACAGTGATAGAACAAGAATATAATTGCCAATGACGCAGGGGCAATCATGCACCACCACAAAAAGTGTCATCAGAGCTTTACTGTCACTGCAGAATAGATAGGAATTCAGGCCAAAAAATGCAAACATAGGTGCCTAAAGTTAGGCTTCTAGGTCTGTATTTGGCACCTAAAATAAAAAAGGGGTCTGATTTTCCAGAGGTGCTGAACTCCCACAAAGTCCACTGGAGCCAATAGGATCTGCAGGTGGCTCAGCACCCTTGAAAATCAAGCCCAAATACTTTTATTTAGCTCCCTATTAAATACTTGTTAGAACAACCTTATTTAGGTATCTAAAATTGTGGGGCCATTTTTTAAAGTCACTTGCAAAAGACACATAGACCCTTAACCACATAGGACTCAACTTATCTTCCTCCAGAGGATGCAGGAATAAGTACATAATGCCATGATTTAAACCTATGGTTACAAGGAATCTAAGTGTTTCAAACCTGAGGCCATCACCTCCAGTTTTGTGTTCAAATACATGTTCTAAACCGGAACTCCTGTCTGGTGGCGATGAAAGAGCTGTTCATGCTACTCCAACGTTACAAGTGCTGATCAGAGCTTTGCTTGCACCATTCATAGGAGCAGTTTCCACTTAGTCCAGGTGAGTGGTGGATCAATAACTATAGCAGAAGCTGGGTGTTTGCATGGAAGAGGAGAGGAAGATCCACACGTCTCAACAGGGAGAGTAGAGAAATAGATGTTTCAACTCCTTCAGGAAAGACAGGAAGCTGAGAAAAGCCCTCCTATCTAGCATAAAGGGTAGTTCCCAGAGCAGGGGAACAGGAGCAGAATGTGTATCTGGACGAGACAAACAGGGAATACCAGGGATAGGAACAAATCAAATGAGACACGATGAGACAAACATCTTCTCTTCCCACCCCCACGTGCACGTCCAGCCCGTCTTTTAAATATAACAAATGTATCATTAAACAGAGGATCCATTAGAGAAATGATTCGATGACAGAAAAAATTCAATAATATAAATAATGTATAGAATGGTTGGCAGTAATGCAGCATCTTCACTTCTTCACTCAAGAAGTGGCCTAAATAACACACCATCATTTGCCTAGCCCTGCTCAATCAACCTCTTCAGCCCAGATCCCTCCTCCCTCCCTTCCCCTGGTTCCTGTTTCACATCCATTAATTTTATTGCCGCTAGTATCAGTTTGACTTGCACTGTCTTCCTTACAACTTTTCCAAGTGGAGAAACTTGCCCCAACCCCCGGCTATCCTCATAATTTCTGCCCATTACCCATCCCCACACAAGACAAGAACTATGGCCTGTATCCTTTCTTTACTACCCACCTGCCCTCCCCAACTCCTAAGTAAAACTCATGGAATGGAAGACATAATGGTCAATATTTAAATATGATGGCAACGATCATTACTGCACAATAGATAAAACCTGCCTGCACAGATCTACAGCCATAGAAGGTTCGAGCTTCATTGAGTTTGTATATTACATAAATAGGGTGACAATTTTGTAGTTCCAGTTAGCTACGTCCCCTAACAATTATTTAAGTGTTAATGTGCTCAGTGCTCTACTAGTCAGATAGCCCGTACGCCAAGGGCTATGCAAGATAAATGGAAGGCTAAGGACCTTTTGTGTGGTATTGTTAATGTAACTGGAATTTACACAGCGAGACCCTCGATGTGAAGTATATTGTAAAATATACTATAAATAATCTTGAAGAGAATATCTCACTACCTTCAAACTATCAGTGATTTAGGATTTTGCAGTGCAACTTGACAAAGGACTCAAATTCTCATTAAATTTACCTAAAATCTATTCACATAACTCTCCTTTCTGCTAGGTTCATTCATAAAATTAAAAATCCTCACAACTTTAATCCATTTAAAACCATAAATCTATGTGCAAAATTAGGGACCATCACAAATTTTGTTTTAGTCTTTCGAGATTCAATTCACTGTATTAATACAGTTAATCTGATATTGCTGGTATACATTTCTCTTTGCTTTGATGATATGATCTAATCAGACATTTGGGTGCATTCATGTTACATTTGTGTCTCTGCAACATTGGTCATAACTTACTAAAGTGTCATCTGCAACTTTAGGTACAAATTTTCCACCTAAGTTGTGTCCTCTCATCCCATAGTATTTTGATATGTTAGGCTAGGTGTCAATTCTTTAGCTATTTAAAAATGTATTAAGAGCTCCCTTCCTTTAAAGTTTCCTTCAAATCAACTCAAAAATTTGTTTGAGACTCCTGCCATGTCCTGTGTTCTAACACAGCCTTCTCCCTACAGTCTTCCCTTTTAATATCCTCCAGGAACAGACTCCATCAGTCCATGGGAGAGAATACTCCAGGTGCTGGAGACTGATTCCATCTTCTCTCCCACTCACTCTCGAGGCTGGCTGGCCATTCATTATCTTCCTTCCTTCCCTCCTATGAGGACGTTTCTCTAGATGTGATCAGCATGTCAGCCTAACTGGACAAGGGCTACGGAGAGAAATGGGGTAGATATGAGTTCCTAGTGGAGATGGAAGTGTCCTTAAAGTTAGAGTAGCGGCTGGGGGCATTTACTATCAGGACAGAGACATGTAGGCAGGTATAAATATCACTGGGAGTTTTCCACCCAAGAGCAGGACCATACGGCTACCTCACTAAGATTCATTTTATGCTAAATCCCCAGTATTCATTTTGCTTATTCATCTCATATGTGCAGCATGACCAAATATAAGGCCAAGTCAAAACTGTTAAAAATAAAGGAGATATGCTTTTTATCCATGACAATAATGAGTAATAAAAGAGCTCAGTGTTCTTGAGGATTTTCCAAACCAATCTTGGATCAATAGGAATTAGATTAAGTTGTACTTGCTTTGGATAGAAACTAGTGTATATCCATCTTATTTTAAATTTATATGAACAGCTTAAAAGTGTATCATCTGCCATGGCTAACATACACTGCCTGCCAAGTTTAAGTACAACATATTTAATTTTCACAAGAGTTGAATATATAATACAGAGACAAAATGTCATGGAAAATCACTTTCACCTAATAACCATAAAACACACACTGACCATAACAATGTGAACTTCTTTGCAGTATTAAAAATTTATACATTTTGATTGAAAAATAGATGCATTATTTTACTTTTTCAAATGACTTAAATAGCAACTAGTGAAATATGTCCAGTACAAATGGTTTAACATTTAAACAGGCTGAAAGATTCCCATGTTTCTGAAAAATGATAATTTTGTTGGAATACATATCCTCATTTTTCTTAATGATTCATAGCATTCTGTAAGCTGGCCTAAAAGACGCTCATAGCACAGGAAGAGAATGAGGAAACATATAACATACACAATTGTCCATAAGAACACTTTAGCAGATGAATCATCTATCCTAACATTTCCTCTGGGGAAAGGATATTTACAGAGAGATGGCTACACCAAACAAAACATGGCTCAGTTATGAATTCTATCTAGGTCTTTTGTGGGGGGAGGATGGATAAAAACTTGAATAATTCTGTTTAGACTTTAAAGAAAAGGCAAGAGATTAAATGCTATCTGAGGACACACTTTGTTCAGATGAGTTTGTTTTACTAAGGAGTTTATGAAAATAATTCGACACAAGCCAACTTGATATGTTTTCCCCCTATCTTCTATTAGCCAGAAGATTATATTTAAAAATCATCACTGACATAATAAATCAAACTGTCTTGCCCCTGGCTCTTTCTAGGATTTCAAAGATGTATGACACTTGATTTGTTCTAGTCTATTGTCAACTCTGTTGAGCCATTAGCAGCATCTTGATGTACTTAAAACGGGAAAGCTACATTAAAGAATGGACTTGAAATTTTAAGCCCTGGGGCAGAAAAGGTTGAGCATGTCATAAAGAAAACATATTTTATTTCCCAGAAAGGTTGTCAGTATCTCATTACCTCAGCACTTCTCTTAGCTGCTGTGTGGAGAAGGGGTGAATAGTTAGCTCTAAATGAAGTTCATTCATCTGTCCTGTAGGTTAAAAGAAAGGAATTTTTGCAGTGATGAAGGCAGCTTGAGATGGATGGAGAAGATACTTGGAAATGCCTCAAGGGACCCCAGGTGTACAAACTTAGGCAAAAAAGGACTGAATTGGGGGTGTGGCCCACCAGAAACTTCTAAGTGCTATTGAATGGAACTTGTTTTCTTTCCTTTAGAAAAACAAAGATGAAAGGGGAAAATACGGCTCTGCATTTTAAAAAAGTGAACACAAAATAGGCTTCAATTACATTACTCAGCCTAGCTTTTTATTATTAGGGCACCTTTCTCTTTCATTGAGCTGACACAGAATAATTTCTGGACATACCAGAAGGCCTACAGACAGATTTAAAATACATTTAAACAACTGGTTTGATTCCGATGCACATTGTCAAATTACTAATTGCAGTTCTGGTGATTGTGAAATTCTGAGCATTCACATGTCAGGAAGAGAAATCACAAGTGAAATCTGGTAGACAAGGAGAAATGAAGAGCATGGTATTTGGAGAGGGAGAGGCAGAATGTATGTGTATAATTTATATAGAAGTAACTGAACAACACTAGATAAACAGGAGTCACCAATGTATCATCAGTGAGTGGTGCCAGTCATAAGAGATGATTGCAAAAATGCCTGCACAGAAACAAAGAGAAAAATGACAGAAGATTTATCTTTAGCCATAGCTCCAACTGATTTGATTCATGACAGCATTAGTTTTAATGAAGAAACAGCAGCAATTCTCATTTTCTTCCATAGGAAGAACTTTATGGGATGGAAGAAATAACCATCCTGTGAAGCATTCCAAGATAACAAATAATGTTATCTCAGAAAAAACGTCCTAACTGTAAGAACAGTAGGACAATGGCACAGATTGCATCGGGAGGTTGTGGAAGCTTCTTCACTGGAGGTTTTCAAAATGAGGCTGGATAGCCATCTGTCCTGGATGGTTTAGATACAACAAATCCTGCATCTTGACAGAGGAGTTAGAGTCGGGGTCTAACCCTTCTAACCCAGTGATTCTATAACAAATAGAGAAAGCAACCCTGAAGATCAGAGGGAAGGAGGTTGTCACTGGGCACAGATGATGTCATTAGCCTAGTAATAACACGTATCCTCAAAAAGGTATCATCGCTATGGCAAAGCAGCATTTAAACTACAAATGGCACTTTTAAAGTAGCATGGACATTCTCCGGTCCTAATGTCTGAAATGAATTTGTTCTAAATCTCAACTCTGCAACCCTCAGAAAACCAGAATCCTGCAGTTACACCCACATCCATGACAATTACTAGACAAAGAAAAACAAACACTCAACAAAAATGATCACTTAGCAATGAAGAACCACCTCTTGCGGGGCCTGATCCAAAGTCCACTGTAATCAACTGAAAGACTCCCATTGAGTTCAATGGGCTTGGGATCATGCCCTCACTGTATACCCATCTTTGCTAACTTCTTTCAGGTTTTTCCGCAATGCCTATCATCTTGTTACCTAACCCTGAAGACTCAGTGCACACTTTCTGCTGAGATTGGATACATTACGACCAATTGTAAAATGCTCCCAGCGACTGATGAAAGACTTCTTCAATGTGAGAAGACTGCTGAGAAGTCTTAACATTAGTTTTAAAAAAATCCACTCAATGTACATTATAATTCAAAATATTGTCTTGTAATGCAGCGTTTTCCAATACCTCTAATTCATCTGAAGAAATAAATTCAATTTAAGGAAAAAACATATTTTTACTGCTTTCTCTAATGGGAAAAGATAAATCAATACTTCATAAAATATAATATGTACTAAGAAAATTAATTTTCAACAATATGCATGAATCTGACATGTCCAAATAACATAAACCAAAAATTAAACACCAAATATTCTATGTATTAAGAGCAAGAAAACATTCTTTCATTCTAGCTAAATAGATTTAATGGGAAATAAAAAATTCTATAGCTGTCAAACTCCAATCAGACTGAAACGCCTCAAATGCTGAACCCTACGGCCAGTACTATATAATTGCTTTTTTAAGGGTTTGTTAGGAGCTTCATACTGTATCAAAAATCTTTGTGAAGGCAAAGGCAACCTTTAAAGGTCTCATTCATTTGGACTGTGCCTCATTTCCATTATTCCCAAGGCTCATGTAGATTTTTATCCATCCCATTCTTTGCAAGGTCGTATTCTTCTGTCACTTTACTCTTGTTATACCCCAAGCTTCGAGATCTGCAAATACAGCCTTATTAAGCTTAAATACAGTTCACCCTCACACCAAAAAAATTCTATTTAGAAGGTTCTCTTTGACATTGGATGTCTGCAGTTTGACTCCCTACTGCTTTTCAGTGAGAATGAGAATAATACTTCACTTTATAATGCTCACCTCAAGATTGCATCAGTAATGAAACACTCCAAGCAGGGATCAGTTATAACAGCAAATGGCTTTAACATTTCCAATCCATGAAGGAATTAACAACATGCCAAGTCTCCATGTTTACAGAACAAAGAAGGAGCAATGTGGAGCTAATAGCATGGGAATAACATGATTACCTTTGGTGGAATTCCTTTAGAGAGAGAGAAAGAGTTTTAAATAGCAATCTACTATATTATAATAGGTACTATTTTTGACCACATTTATGATTCCAGAATTCAGCAGTTTTCACCAGAATGGCTACTGTAAAGGATTTTAACTTATATCCCCCTCTATAGAACAAGAAATGTGGAGAAGGGTTTTTGCTAAAATAAATATTGTCCTTTATTCTAAAATTGTGTTACTGCACTGACTCAAACAGCCTCCTGAAAGATAACTGCAATTCTCTTCCCAAAATGCAAAAGTCATGCTGTCACATACTGAATTTCCCAAAGAGGGCAGAGCAGAGGGTCATTCAGCAACCAACTGTAAATTAACCTTAAAAATGTAACCTTACCCAATGTCATCATGTCCGACATCACTGAATCACTTATTGTATGACATCCCAGCTCTCAGGACCTCAAGCAATTGAACTAATTAATTTACTTGTAATTTTTCTGCTCAAGACAGGTGATAGGACTAATATCTCCTTGGATGAGAGGGTGGTTATCTCCATGCTTATTTAGTCCTGACCCATTCTGATGATACTGCTGACATGGCTTTTGCCATGGAGACTCATGCTCACTGGCAATCAAAATATTTCTCTGATTTGATGTAATTTCTGGCATAACATGTTGTATGGCAATGCAGAAATATCCATGTTGAGGGGAGAGAGAAAAAAAGTGGGGGTCTGCAACACACCAATCTTAAGGCCAAATTCTGCTCTTGGTTATAACGGAGCATGTACCATTAGCTTCAATGTTTTTAATACCAGTATAACTACAAGACAAATTTGGCCCTTAGTGTTTCAAAGTACTAATTAAAGTGTGACTTATACTCTGAAAAGTAAAAATGGTACCTTCTTATTCACAAGATCTGTTCCATGTGTCTCTGCAAAGTCAGACCTACTTACTTGCATGACAAAAATTAATTTGCACTGAAGAGCCCACAGGCATGGGAAAGGGAGTTTGATTCCATTCCTTCTACAAATTATCTTTACCACAGGTGCCAATGAGGGTAATATTTGAACATCAGGAGGTTTCATGTAAGTCAGGACATTATTTAGTTGAAGAATTTATATAACTGGTGGTGATGGCTGAATCAGAAAGAGCAAAGCTTGACTCTCAGATTCCAGGTTGAGTTTGTACAGCTGGCAATTAGCAAAAAACAAAACAAAATAAACAAACAAAAAAACCAACACACACAAAACCTCTTATTTCCTCACAGAATTTATTTAATCTGGAAATCATGGAGGCAAAATAAATACAAAATGTGCCACACAATGACATTTTTAGACTCACTCTTCAGCACAGAATTACATTTTTAAAATAAGAGGACTTAGAATTGTGTTTGCAGACACATATTTCAGTAATTCTCACTGAGCTAAAAGCAGGTGGGTGTAGGGGTCACAAAGTGTATGTGTGACATGCTGGATAAGTTGACAGACCCATGAATATGATAAAACCCTGTTACCGATAGCAGTTAATGTAGTTACTCCTTTAGCTGAAGTTTTTTGGTACTGTCAGTCTTATGTTCAGTCCCGGCTGATGACCCATGGTTAGGGTAGTTATATATGTAACTGTATCTATTTACACTTTTAGATTTTTATGTATATTTAAACATTTCTGCTGCAGAAAACTATGTGAGTAGAGTTTTTATTTCACATAATTGCTAACACTTCAAATGCCATATAGGGGATTCTTTCTAACTCATTCTATGAAGAACGGGCAATGAACAAGCACAATAAAACAGAGAAGATGTCATCCAGAACTAGAAAATCTATTTCCTGATTTTGAAATTTAAATCCTCAAAACTGAGGCGAGCACTCTGTTATTGACAGGCACTCAGATGTACAGGAATTCTTGAAGCTACAGGGATTTAAAATTGTAATATTACATGATATAATACACACATGACTTCTGTACTGTAATCATATTTAGCATTTTGTAATACTATAAAGCAAGAACGGATCTATATAGAAGAGAAAGCTTTCTGTTAAGTCATGCAATACTAGAACATCTAACAAAAAAGTCAACCTAGAATCACCAGCTTTTCAGTCCAAGTGTTTTTCAATATACGACAAAATGCATACATTATGCCTATGAAACAATGTTATTTATTGCATCCCTTCTTCCGAAAGAGCACTTGAACAATTTTAGAACAGTACCAATGTCATAAATTTTCCTTTAACAAATGTATTAAAAATAAAAACAACTACTTTGTATTCAAGAACTACATTTTGCCATACAATTAATGTAGTTTTAATAAAAAATATCAAACTATTGTGTAAACTGGTTTCAGATTGATACACATAAGCTACAGGCAGGAGCGCTGCCAGCTTTTCTGCCGCTCTAGGCGGCGGAAGGTCCCGCCCCGAAATGCCGCCCCCCACAGAGGCGACGGAAGGTCCTGCCACCGAAATACCGCCGCGGTCGCCGCCCCCCCAAATTGTAGTGCCCTAGGCGGTCGCCTAATGTGTTGCACCAGCCCTGGCTACAGGTCTTTCCATCCCACTGTTACTATAGCCACCTTCTATTATTAAAAATGAAGGGCTAGTTTACAACCTACTGTTGAAGTAACCACACATCCTGGCCCCAAAAGCTGAACAGGCTCTTCCTGCAAGGACAGACACCCATGCCTGCCTTGTGATTCAGCAGTATGCCTCTGCATGTGTAAGGAGAGGGTGGGGCTTCCCTAAATCACTGAAAGAAGCATCAGAACTCTTTTTAAATCAGCAGCTCCAGAAAACTTGCGTCCAAGAGTTTTAAAAGAACTGGCTGAGGAGCTCGCTGGACCATTAACATTCATTTACAATAGTTTTGGAGTACGAGGGAAGTTCCAGAAGACTGGAAGAAAGCTAGTGCAGTACCAGTTTGTAAACAGAATGACCTGTTATTATATGCCTGTCAGCCTGACATCAATCCCAATCAAGAAAATGGAAAGACTGATACGGGGCTTGATTAAAGAACTAAAGAAAGAGTAATGTACCTTATATACGCGTTCATTAGCCCGTTCGTTTATAAGCCGACCTACCAAGATGATTAGGTAAAAATAGCAAAAACTGTATGACCCTTTCGTAAGCCGACCCTATATTTCAGGCGTTGGCAAACTTTGGCTCCTGGCCAGTTAGGGTAAGCTGCTAGCAGGCCTGGACGTTTTGTTTACCTGGAGCTTTCACAGGCTTGGAGCCCCTCAGCTCCCAGTGTCTGTGGTTTGCCGTTCCCAGCCAATGGGAGCTGTGGGAAGTTGCAGGGAACGGCAAACTGCGGACATTGGGAGCTGAGGGGCTCCATGCCTGCAGACGCTCCAAGTAAACAAAACATCCCGACCCACCAGCAGCTTACCCTAATGGTCTGGGAGCCAAAGATTTCCAACCCCTGCTATATTTTAAAAGCTGGCATCACAAGAAACATAAACTTTTGATAGAATTATTTTAATGTAATCTAACTTTGGGTCGGGACCTTTTGTTTACTTGGAGCGTCTGCAGGCACAGAGCCCTTCAGCTCCCATTGGCTGGGAACAGCGAACCACGGCCACGGGGAGCTGAGAGGCTCCATGCCTGTAGACGCTCCAGGTAAACAAAACAACAACGTATTACATATTCAATTCAATGATTCCATAGAGTTTTAAATCATCAAATTTTGATGTAGACCCGTTTATAAGCCATCCCCCGCTCTTTGATGCGTCACTTTTTTACCAAAAATATTCGGCTTATGAACAAGTATGTACAGTAATTAATGCAAATCAACATGGGTTTATGGGAAAGAGATCTTGTCAAACTAATTTGACATTTTTTTTAAATGAGATCACAAGTTTTGTTGATAAAAGTAACGTTTGAACTTCTGTAAGGCGTTTGACATGGTACAGCATGATATTTTGATTAAAAAACTAGAATGATATAAAATGAACATGGCAAACATTAAATGGATGAAGATCTGCTAACTGATAGGTCTCAAAATGTAAATGGGGAATCATCATCAAGCAGGCCTTTTGTCAGTGGGGTCCTGTAGGGATTGGTCCTTGTCCCTACACTAGAAGGACCCGAGAAGAAAACAGTATCATTACTGATCAAATTTGCAGATAACACAAACATTAGGGAAGAGGTCACTGATTCAAAGCAATCTGGATCACTTGGTAAACTGGGCAAAAGCAAACAACACGCATTTTAATACATACAGCTAAACGTAAATGTATAAATCCAGGAACAAAGAATGTAGGCCTCGCGTACAGGATGGGGGACTCTATCCTGGGAAGCAGTGACTCTGAAAATGATTTGGGGGTTGTGGTGGATCATCAGCTGAACATGAGCTCCCAATATGATACTGTGGCCAAAAGAACTAATGTGATCCTGTGATACTTAAACAGGGGAATCTCGAGTAGGAGTTAGGGTTGCCAACACTCCAGGATTGTCCAGTAGTCTCCAGGAATTAAAGATTATGTCATGTGATGAAACCTCCCAGAATATGTCCAACCGAAACTGGCAAACCTAGTAGGAGTAGAGAAATTAGTTTACCTCTGCTAGAATATTGCATCCAGTTCTGGTGTCCACAATTCACAGGGGATGTGGATAAATTGTAGAGGGGGTTCAGAGAAGAACCACAACGAGTATTAAATTATTAGAAAACATGCCTTATATTGATAAGCTAAATAGATTGAGCTCTTTGAGTCTAACAAGGAGAAGGTTAAGATGTGACTTGATTACACTCTGTAAGTACTTACATGAGAACAAATATTTAATCTTCAATCTAGCAGAGAAAGGTGTAACATGATCCAATGGCTGGAAGTTCAAGCTAGACAAATTCAGACAGGAAATAACTTCTACATTTTTAACAATGAGAGTAATTAACTCTGGAACAATTTACCAAGGGTTGTGGTGGATTCTCTATCACTGACAACTGTTAAATCAGGATTGATGTTTTTCTAAAAGATCTGCTATTTTGGGGAAGTTCTATGGCCTACTCTACACAGACGGTCAGATTAGATGATGACAATGGCACCTTCCGGCCTTAGAATACATAGTACACCTCTACCCCGATATAACGCGACCCAATATAACACGAATGCTGATATAACGCGGTAAAGCAGCGCTCCGGGGGGGCGGGGCTGTGCACTCCGGCAGATTAAAGCAATTTCGATATAACGCGGTTTCACCTATAACATGGTAAGATTTTTTGGCTCTCGAGGACAGCGTTATATCGAGGTAGAGGTATATTGTTACCTGTTGAAATCTATGCTGTCCACATACCATTGCCAGCTACCATTACTCGGCTGCCCCCATCAGGGCGCTATTTGAGCAGTATGGCACCACAGTTCTAGTCTTTATTTATTGTTCTCAGTTTGTTGGTGGCAAGGGGATGTCTGGAGTCTGCTGACTGACATACCTCTCTCTGAACACCACATTCCAGCCAGAACACAGTGTGCATGATAACTTGCTGCAGCTGTTCAGCCAGTGCAGTTTACAACAGGGACAGTGCACGGATAGCGTCAGGTCCTCTGCAAAGGGGATATTTGCATAACCATGCACCTTAGGATGGGTCTCCACCTCCATCTGCATGTCGCACCCTGTTCTGTCATTGACCCCATGAGGAGCCTCCACATTGCTGGGCATACAGCTACGCAATTTATTTTGGGGCATGCATTGCACATTAAAGATTCCTTCCTACCTCTGGGCACATAGCTTACTCTCCTATGTGCTGACGTAAGGAAGGTCATGATTTTGTCCTAAAATTAAAAAAAAAAAGCTTTACTTTTTGCTATTTGATTAGTTTCTATATTGCTCTGAGCTTGGGCAATGAAAATATACTAGGCTGTTTCACTTTTGAGTACAGTCAATTTTATTTTTAGGTTGCCAAAGTTACAATGTTTGGGTTGCTAACATTTGAATAAGATTATTTACTAAAGCTGTTTATTTGGGAGAGTATTAGTTGTATTTATTTATTGATTGATTGATAATACGATGGAATCATTCATGTTGATTTTAGATTTTGTAAAACATTTGCTTCTCCAAAAAACTAAATTTTGAGCCAAAATTTAAAGCAGAGGCTTTCTGCTTAGAAATGAGGAACTGGTTGTAATTCAATGTGCTTCTAGGAAAACTGGGACTGAGGCCAAGACCCTGCTATTGGATTTGTGCTGGTGGGTTCCTGTGCTCATTTGGAACCCACTGCAGAATCAAAGCCCAAGGCCCCAATCATGCAAAGACTTGTTCATGGGATTAACTTTAAGCATAGGAGTACTCCCTTGGAAATCAAAGGGCCCACTTGTGCTTAGTTCTTGGAAGAATTAGGGTTTTAAATTATACACCAGTACAAAATAGATATTTTCTTGGGAATTTTATTTTGCTTCCTTACTTTTTCTTCCATGGGGAAAGTCATATTCCTTAAATAAGTAAATATTTGGGTTTTCAGGTGGGTTATTGCTTTCAGTATCAATTAGTGTTTGGTTTGCTATTGTTTTAAAAGTTCCAATTAAAAATTTATATAAAATAATCTAAAATGAAAACACAAGTATTGTTTTTAGTATAGGTCCAAAACAAAGGCCAGATTCCACCCTTTGAGGAACATATAAGCACCGAACTACGCATAGGCTGTGTGGAATTACCTCAAATGTTTAATGATCATCTGAAAAAGGAAGATTCTATTATGTAGAAACAAACAGGACATAGATAACTGAACAGGCACTGATTTTTTCATCTGTTTGGTGTTTCAAAAAAACCAGATGCATAGAATCCATCCCCACCCATCAGATGCAAGAATAGCAATCAAGGTATAAAGTTAGGTGGTAAATGCTGGTATTGTTGATGCCACCCCAATAGGTGTATGAAATTTATAAAGAACACAACTTGAGTAATAAAATACAATGTTGTTTCAAGTAATTTAATAGGAATTACTTCAAAGAGACCTTTGAAATTTAGCTTCCAGACTAGAGAGAAAATTAAACATAAGACCTATCAATTCATACACCATTGTGCTCCTGAACTGTAAACCCTCCCACCATACGCACAAATTCTGCCCCAGATCTGTGCACTACTGTCCACGCCATTACCAGCTACTTTGCAAAATAAAACATTCTTATTGCAATTTCCAGGTTTCAAATTGATCAAAATAAGTACTAAGTTTCCACTGCATCTTAACACATGAAAAACTGTTGTTGAACTGAAGGAGGAGAATACTTTCTAACAGGGAATAAACTGCAAAGGTACAATACAGGGATTAGCATAGATTACTTTGTCACCTTTTAAAGTCATTATCTACATTTTTGGCGATTTGTCGTTTTCGCCCTTTATTTGCCACATTTTATACTTATTTTCAAGAAAACAATTCCACACAAAGTTTATGGAAAAACACTCTCAGAGACATTAAATTACTGAAAGAAATCTTTAAAGAAGATGACATTTAGTCTGAGGATTTGATTGGGCTGCAATTATTCCTTTGAAACTCAATTTTGCTTGAGTCCCACCTCAAAAATTAGTGAAACACGACATGATTCTGTGAGTGAAACCTGTCTGCAGTGAATCCACAGAACTGCCTTATACTTCACATGGACCTGCTCATCTTGTCAAGCAAAGAAAAATTTCATAATCAGTTTTAGCACCCCGGAGCCCTTCCAATTCTCAAAGTAATATTCCAAACAGCTCAAGTAGAGCACAATAATGCAGAGCTCGGCAGTCAACCTATTCTAACGCTAAGACAGAGCAGAACTTCAGATGATAGAGGCCATAAATTTATGAAATCCTGTTATGCCATCGATACCATGATATGAAACTGAAATAAGTATTTCTCCCACCTTCCCCCACAACCTCCCAGAGCACAGGGAACTAACTGAGAAACAAATAGTTATCCAGCTTTGTAAATGAATGTGTTCAGAAAATTATAAAAAATACATCTTGAGTAAAAACAAATATGCAAAAACGGAAGTAATTCAAGTACCACAACAATGAATAAATTAGCATAATTCTTGCACATGCTGCCACTATTTTAACACGGGACTCCCCCCAAAATCTTCCTCCTTAGCTTATAATAAAGCCTATGGGATGAAAGACTGGGGAATCTATCCGTTTCCCCGCCCCCCCCCCCCCATTAACAAGAAGGCAAAACAATATATTATGCTGCACTTCACTGAAATAGTTATACTCTGTCCTAAAAATCTATTGAATGGTGTTTATTAAATAGTGTCTATTGAATGGTGCTTATTTGTATAATTTGGAGTGTGTAAACCGAAGATCTTGTAGCTGGTTTGGAAGCATCCTCAGCTGGGAAATCTCTTTTTTTTAAATACCTGCCATTTGGTGCATTAAGTCTATTCCAAAGGTTTAAAAAATAATTCTCTTCAGAAGTATACTTAAGAGTCCCAGGGAAAGTAAATGTGATGTGGCTGTGAAAAAAGCTAAAGCAACCCTAGGATGCATCCGGCGAAGTATTTCCATTAGAGATAGGAAAGTGTTAGTAACATTATACATTGCACTGGTGAGACCTCTTCTGGAACACTGTGCAATTCTGATCTCCCATGTTTAAGAAAGATGAATTCAAACTGGAGCAGGTGCATAGGAGGACTACAAGGATGATCAGAGCAATAGAAAACATACCTTATGAGAGGAGACTCAAAGAGCTTGGCTTGTTTAACCTATCCAGGCGAAGGCTGAGGGCAGATGTGATTGATCTCTATGAATACAATCAGATGGATAAATACCAAGCAGGAGGGGGAGTTATTTAAGTTAAACACCAATGTTGGCACAAGAACAAATGGATATGAACTGTCCGTCAACTAGTTTAGGCTTGAAATTAGACAAAGGTTTCAACAACTGGGGATGGGACTCTAGATGGGGAGAGCTCTGAGTTACTACAGAGAATTCTTTCCCAGGTATCTTCCTGGTGGGTCTCGCCCACATGCTCAGGGTCTAACTGATCACCATGTTTGGGATTGGGAAGGAATTTTCCCTCAGGCCAGATTGGCAGAGACCCTCGGGGGTTGCCTTCCTCAGTGTAACCCACATATCTTCTGTGTGTGGTGTTCTGTCCCTTCTACTGGCGCCGAGACCACTTAGAGATTAATGAGTCTGCTATAGCCTTAGCTAAGGACCCTGTGGCTTTTAGCTCATGCAGTAGAAGCTCATGCATTTAGCTCCATGAGGTCCCAGGTTCAATCCTGCCTACTGACGACATCTGCAGCATGGGTCACAGGTCATTTGCAGATTTAAATAAGAATAAATGGTGGATTCTCTGTAACTTGAAGTTCTTTAAATCAGGATTTGAGGACTTCAGTAACTCAGCCAGAGGTTAGGGGTCTACTACAGGAGTGGGTGGATACGATTCTGTGGCCTGCAATGTGCAGGAAGTCAGTCTAGATGATCATAATGGTCCCTTCTGGCCTTAAAGTCTATGAGTCTATTAAGGCAACCACTGCAGAAGAGTAAACCATCAGAAAAATACAAATAGTGGATATCGCTGGATGATTGGCTGGAAAGAAAGGAGCAAAGAACATTTAGTGAAGAACCATGTTATGTCTTTGTTTGAGATGCCAATGAATTTAGGGTCAGCTTTGTGTATAAGTTTAGGCACTTAAAAATTACCATGTAAACTTTACTACTGCTGATATGCTTGTTCATGTATTAATAACTCAAATTTTTTGGGAGTAGATGGGATTCTAATACACTGATGTGTGTGAGAGGGAAGTAAGCTTACAATGATGGGAAAGGGTACTGGTGGGTTAATATGTGATTCTGACCTTCTCCATCTGAAAACTACCAAGTGAAAGTCTGAGCAAAGTACTCCTGTATTTATCCTGGGTATATCAATATTTCAGCCTGGCAATAGGATGGTGGACATATCATCTGACTAAAGAAAGTCTATTTAGACTGTTATGGTGAGGTTTAATGTTAATTTCTATACATATTTTCTAATGTTTCTCAGCACATTAAAGATGTTACTTTTGCCTACACAAAGGATCAGTGCCAAACATGTCAGTTACAGGCAGTAAAGGAATAGGTTTTGTTTTAGAATGAAGCTAACAAATTAGTATCCGGTATAAGTTAAGCTATTTAAAAAAAAAGTATTAGCTAGAATCCCCGTAACAAGGATGCCAAACTCCTGGCCCAGATGCTGAATTCACTAGCCCTCATGTCACTTTAAGACTGCAGTGCAGTTCAGCTCTGCCAACACACCAACATTTTGGACATGGTGTCTGCTGCAAAGAGTAGCTGAGAGTAGCCAAGTAATTTCTTTTTTGCAGCAGGCTCTGTGTGCTTTACACACAGAAAGGAAACTAATCTGAGTGTTTACCAATGCCCTTGTGCAGACCCTTTGGTGTGTAAAACCACTTCTGCAGCACACCAGAGACCAAAAATACAAGGCACAGAATTGGGCAAGGCACAGAATGAGAGGAAAATGGGGAAGTGGGGATTCACTATTGTTTATTATGAAGCCTTGGCAGTGAAGGCTACAAAAATGACAGGAAAACCAAAAACAAAAAGGGAGGGAAAAATAGGAGAGGGCTGGGGGAACAGAAGAATGTCACTAGGAAAAGTAAAGAGTACTTTTTTCTTAAGACAAAAGAAAATAAATTATGAGAAAATACAGAAGTTAGAAATACAATTAAAAAGGAGATTGCAGAGATACTGAACGTGACAAAGGGTGGAATTTTCAAGTGTGCCTAAAGAGACCTAGAAGCCCATTCTCAAAAGTGACTTAGGCACATAGAAAGTTGCCTCATTCTTACTAAGATAAATAGGCCAGATTTTTACAGGTATTTAGGCATTGCTGTGCTCAATATTGCAATGATTAACTGATTTAGAAGCCTAAATCTCATTTTCCAATGGGATTTGGGCACTTAGGTGTCTGGTGATGGGATTTAGACTCCAAAGTGCCTGAATCCCTCTGAAAATGAGATATAGGAGTCTAAAATAGTTACTGTTACAACACTGAGTGCAGTAACACCTGGATATCTTCAAAAATCTGGACCTTAGGAATTATTGCAAATTTGACCCAAAGAGAAATGTAGAGAAAGACAACTAGAAATATACACAGAACTGGGAAGAGAAACATGGAAAATTGGAGAGGGGAGGAACAAAAATTCTGATGGTCTTTATACCAGATTCATAAAATGTTTCCACTGAATTATTCTGAGAGTGCAAATTATCCATATGTAATCATTAAACATAGGCTTAAGTGTTTGCAAGTTCAGGGTTAATAATGTTTGGTTACTATTTAAAGATCATATTTTCCCCTCCTTATCTGCGTCAAACTCCTGTTGAAAACAACGAGCAATCTATTGTGGATTAAGGGTGGGATACAAAATAGTCTTGCCCTGGAGCAATTTGGTCTTTACCAAAGAATGAGTTTGATGCACATACCCTAGTGCACTTCTTGCCACCATTCAACAGCATTATAATATGTAACATCAAAAACAAACATCTGATTCACAGATTAAGAACTAAATGCTTCAATTCATTTTAAAATTTCAAGACAAAATATGCTTCAACGTTTACAATGGAGTTCTAAATTAAGTTTACCACAATAAAAAATACAGTGTGACAGGCACACACTAACATTGTGGAATCAGGCTACCTCTCCAAATATTCAGCATTTATGCATAAAATTATTTGTCTTAACGCTTGTTAAATTGAAGACCTTTGCGGAACTTCACAACTGTAAATTAACATGTGAACTTCATCATGGAGTCATACTTGCAGGTCAGTCATACATACTCAGGGCAGGTCTACACTACGGGGTTAAGTTGACCTAAGTTACGCAACTCCAGCTACGTGAATAACGTAGCTAGAGTGGACGTACCTTAGGTCGACTTATTGCAGTGTCTACACCGCGCTGGGTCAACGGGAGAAACTTTCCCTTTGACTTACGTTACACTTCTCGTTCCGGTGGAGTACCACAGTCAATGGGAGAGCGATCGGCAGTCGATTTAGTGGGTCTTCACTAGACCCGCTAAATCAACCCCCGGTGGATCGATCGCTGCAATGTCAATACACGGTAAGTGGAGACAAGCCCTCAGTGACTGTGTAAACACACAATACAAAATATATACATTAAATTACTCCCTAGTGAAGTTTAGACCCTCTGCCTTCACTTTGGTAAGATTGTCTTAACTACAGATCAAGATTTTATTGAGTTACACCGCGTTATGACAATTTTCTTCATTTATATAATGAAACAGTTGCCATCTAACAATGTAAGGAGATTATGAAAACTGCTATGCAGTATGACACCAAGTGATTAAATGCCATGGGGGAGAGCTTAATTGCAGATGTTTGCATTAAATGCTGAGCAGAGTAAGTTAATCTAGACCTGAATTAATATGTGAAAATGCAGAACTCTATAAATAGTTCAGGATCGTGCTCCCACTTAGCTGAAACATTGGAGTGAATCCAGTTCCAAATTAGTATAATAAAGCTAGAAACATTACCGTGTGTGTGTTTATAATGTATATAAAATTCATATTCCAAAGTTTACTAGACATTAGGACACATATAAACCTTTAATATTTACCATAGGCAAGTCACATTTATTTCCATACATTAACAACAAAAATCGTCTACTAAAAAGCTCCAACACAATAAACATGATATGAGCATTACTGGGCAGGTCTGAGATTTGGTGGAGAAAGCCTCCCTAGGTAGGGTTGCCAACTTTCTACTCGCACAAAACTGAACATCTTTGCCCCACCCCTCCTCCGAGGCCCTGCTCACCCCCATGCCCCTGCCCTCGTCGCTCACTCTCCCCACTCCCACTCACTTGCACATTTTCACCGGGCTGGCTCAGGGGGTTGAGGTACAGGAGAGGGTGAGGGCTCCGTCTGGGGGGCAGGCTCTGGGGTGGGGCCAGAAATGAGGAGTTCAGGGTGCGGGAGGGGGCTCTGGGCTGAGGCAGTGGGTTGGGATGTGAGAGGGGATAAGGGCTCCGGCTGCGGGTTTAGGCTCTGGGGTCGGGCTAGGGGGTGTAGGAGGGTGCTTCAGGCTGGGACTGAGGAGTTTGAAGGGTGGGAGGGGATCAGGGCAGGGGCAAGGGGTTGGAGTGGGGGGGAGGCTCCTGCTGGGGGTGCGGGCTCTGGGGTGGGGCTGGGGATGAGAGGTTTGGGGTGTAGGAGGATGCTCGGGGCTGGAATTGAGCGGTTCAGAGGGAGGGAGGGGGATTAGGAGTGGGGCAGAGGGTTGGGGCACAGGAGGGGGTCAGGGCTGCAGGCTCTGGGCAGCGCTTACCTCACGCAGTTCCTGGAAGCAGCGGCATGTCCCCCCCTTCCGCTCCTGTGCGGAGGCATGGCCAGGAGGCTCTGTGCGGTGCACACTGCCCCCGTCCACAGGCGCTGCCCTCCGCAGCTACCACTGGCCATGGTTCCCGGCCAATGGGAGCTTCAGAGCCGGCGCTTGGCAGCGTGCAGCGTGCGGAACCCCTTGGCTACCCCTATGCATAGGAGCTGGAGGGGGGAAATGCCACTGCTTCTGGGAGCCGCGCGGACCCACGGCAGGCGGGGAACCTGCCTTAGTCCCGCTGCACCACCAACCAGTCTGTTAATGGCCCAGTCAGCAGTGCTGACCGGAGCCACCAGGGTCCCTTTTTGACCGGGCATTCCGGTTGAAAACCTAGTACACCTGGCAACCCTATCCCTAAGCAAACAAGAGACCAGAGTTTAAGATCACATTAGATTAATTTAAATGATGTTCTTAATTCTCTGGACTGAAGGAAAGGAAACATGCACATTATCATCCTGGTTTTCATCAGCAGTACAGTTTTACCTCTCTCAGCAATAAGTCAGGTGCTGTGATGCAACCACAAAGGGCACACAGGAAAAAAGAACAGGGATTTGAGGTCCTGCCCCTGTATCACTGAAGTAACAAGGAGCTTTGTTATTGACTTCAATGGATGGAGGATCAGGCTATTAATGGGGAAAGTAGCAAACCACTATGAAGAATATGGGCACACATCATCTACCATGTTTTTTGACTGTACAGGAGCTGAAGTCCATGCTATACAGGTGTAAGCAGGGTCTGAATGAGCCCTCCCCTGACAGCTGACTTCAGGAGCAAACGGTATTTACATGAATCATAGATTATAGGACTGGAAGGGACCTCGAGAGGTCATGAACACACCTACTCTGCTTAGATATCCAGCAGATAGAACTGTGCTGCCCAAAGTCATCAACTTTAAGTGGTGCTGGGTTACAAATCTCTTTAGTACTGAATGCAGAGCCCTGTGAAAGTAAAAGGGGGTGATGACAGTTTCCCTGCCAGGAAGTATGGACTCAACCTAAGGGTCTCTTAACTGGTTTAACCTGTCCATCCCCATTATTCAAAGATAGAGCTAAATAGGCTCCATTAGGAGTCTTTTGTTTTGTTAAGTGCTCACTAGAGCTGAAATCACTTGAGCTGAAATCCAGCCAGCTTCAGGTTGCCCCATTAAGAGCTGACACTCACTAAGAGTTGGGTGGAACCTCAACAAATTGATCTGTAGAGGCACAGCAGAAAGGCAGGTGGCAGAAGACTACTAATGAGCGGCTGGTGAGGCGGCCAGCGGAGTGGAACGGTGGCTGGTGAGACGGCCAGCGGAGCGGAACGGTGCCTGGCGCTGAGACCAGCCAGAGCAAGTGCTCAGATGGCGAAGCAAGCCAGGTGTCTTCTTCCCCAGGTAGGAGGTGAACTCACAGAGATGTACTTCTGAATCCTGGGTCCTCACTGACGAAGAACAACCACTGTGAGTGGGGTGTGGTGAGGGAGCAGAGAGGGACACAGGAAAGGAACTTTTGGTTGTAGAACTCAAGGACCTGAGGCATAAGACACTGCCCCATGCACTCTGAGGGGGATGTCCTGCTCATGGTTTTATGATTATGAATCCTGCTTGAGGCATTTTCTCTAATTAATGTCGGGTGACTTCCCTCCTTTCATTAAAAGTTTCTTTTCTACACTCAGACTCTGTGCTTGCGAGTGGGGAAGTATTGCCTTTTACAAGCACCCAGGGATGGTGTGTAATTTTCCCAGGATACTGGGTGAGGGCTCGATCTGGTTCTGTGTTGTATTGTTAAAAAAGAAACCCCTAGATATTGAACACAGCCCTGGTTGCTGCCGACTCCACCTGGCAGAAGGGTTACAAAGGGATAAAATCAGCTCTCACCCTCCAAGGACAAAGGAGACCACCTGTTAGTGTCATAACATACCATATGTGGGGATAGGGAAGAATGTTCTTTGTAGTGTTCTTCAGATTACTTACTTTTAACTAATTTATATCTACTAATTAAAAAATTTAAGTATCCCAGGCCCAAAAGGAATGTTAGCATTAATGACTCTTGCACTAACATATCTTTAATCAATAAGAAAGTCACCTAGATAACATGCTATCAAAATGTGCTGTACCATCTTTTTAATATGATACAAAATACGATATTCTGGGCCTTCAAACAAAAAGATGCTGTAAAAAATCATCATAAAATACTGGAACTTATCCCAATAAGGGGTATTTACAAACGGTTTCATTTATTTTCTTTTAATTATTCAGTGAGCACGTCTTAGACATTTAATAAATACATTTGCT
Source organism: Chrysemys picta bellii (assembly GCF_011386835.1). Taxonomy (NCBI): domain Eukaryota; kingdom Metazoa; phylum Chordata; order Testudines; family Emydidae; genus Chrysemys; species Chrysemys picta. The sequence continues at coordinate 196,570,720 of NC_088793.1, forward strand.
TATCTAAATTTGTTTGCTTCACTCACATGCCTGGCCGTGTGTATTGCTGGTTTAATTATGAGTATTGGACTATTAGCTTTTAATTTTGTGTCTGTATTTGTGCAACGAAACATAGCACTGATGCTATGAAAACATGTATGGACTTTCACAGAATCAGATTATAGGATTAAATGGAATCCCCTAGCTGCTCTCCCTGAAAAAATAGATAAGTTATCATGAACTGCAAATAAAGAAGAAAAAAAGTTAAATTTTGATCCTGTCAGTCTAGGACCTAATCCAACTCTAGTTATAGAAAATGGAAAGATTCCTACTGCTTCCATACAAGTTTTACTGGCCCCTTCAACAATGTTGTCTTAAGGGGTGACAAATATATTAATCACCATCCAGAAGCATTAAAATAAGACGACAACTCATGCACAAAATGCATTACATGTGTATACACTATACTTCACGCCAACACATTACAAGAGTTGACATTAAGTATATGAGCTAATACAGAAAACAAAGATGTAATATAAAAATATAAATTTAGCCATGAATACTGTTTGGGAATACAAAAGTAAAGTGTTAACTACAGTACTGGTTATTATTATTTTACTCCTAGCGAAGACAACAGACAGAATCATTCTTATGCAGGGGGACCTGGGGGGGGGTGGGGGAGAGGGGCTCTCTTTCACATACAAAATAATCAGTTAGATATATCATCAGCTGACTGTCTTTTTTGGCATATCTTGACAAAATATGTAATTTGTAAGATCATTCTGGGAATTTTAACTAAAATAACCGAAAAATACTGACCAACCTCTAAAATACCAACTTTTTTACAAGACCAGCAGGACTTGGCCTTTCCAACATCTACTTTAGTAGTTGTATAGTTCTTGCCTTAATGTTGTAATTGTTTTGAAGCCTGAAACAATTTAGGACTGTGTGTGCGCATGTTTATGGACAACAATGACTTTCAAGGAAATAATTCTGTAGAGTGATTTGGATGACATTCTAAATGACTACTATATATTTTCTTTCCCTACAAGTGATTTTTGAAAAGTGAAACTCTAATTAGAGAGCGGGTCAAGGAAAAAATATTTTTTCTGATCTTTGATGATATGGGAGGTTATCAGGAAGGGCTGTGGAAGAAAACATAACATTGACTCATCAGTTATTTTTTGATGTCTGTGTAGTATACGATTGATTCCCATTGGAATATTTTAAAAAGATCTAATTTAAGACCCATGATTTAAAGCAGAGATTGGCCCCAAAATGTTATAATGGTAGTGGAGCTTTCAATCTGAACTTTGCAGCATAAGTATACAATTTTCAAAAGTGCCTATGTGACTTAGGATCTGAAGTCCCATTTTCAAAAGTGTCACAAAGTCAATGGGACTTAGATATTTGGGAGCCTAATTCACTTGGATGCTTTTGAAAATGTTACCACAGGCCTATTTCTGGTTCAGTGACAAGGAATATTTTTAGCTATGACAAATATGACAAGTGCAAATAGTCGTGATTTGGAAAATTATTTTAAGGTTTGAAGAGTCTAAAATCCTACATTTAAATCAAGATATTATGCATTACAGTTAGGGATGCATATTAATATATTTTAAAGGAGGGCTGAGCTGAAAACAGTTTGTGGAGTTGAATCTTATTATTTTTCAGTGACTAGTTAAGTTCCCCCACCCATTGCTGGTAGAGGTCTGTGCTCAAGGAAGCACAAAAATTCTCACTGAATTTTGGAAATCCTGAATGATTTATACTAAGGGCTGGTCTACACTGGGGGAGGGGGGAATCGATCTAAGATACGCAACTTCAGCTACGTGAATAGCGTAGCTCAAGTCGAAGTATCTTAGATCGATTTACCTCATGTCCTCACGGCGCGGGATCGACGGCTGCAGCTCCCCCCTCGACTCCGCTTCCGCCTCTCACTCTGGTGGAGTTCCGGGGTCGACGGGGAGCGCGTTCGGGGACTGATTTATCACGTCTAGACGAGACGCGATAAATCGATCCCTGATAGATCAATTACTACCCGCCGATCCGGCGGGTAGTGAAGACATACCCTAAGAGGATGCTCAAGGAACCCGCACTTTACAAAATCACACACAATACATAGACAATAAAACCATGGTTCAACTACTGTACTAGATATAGATATTGCATATATGTTGTTAAGCCCTGATCCTGTTCTCCCTAAAATCAACAAGACGACTTGCAGGCACAGGTCTGGGCCCGTAATGCATGCAAATAATATACTGTAGAAAAGGGAAATGTTCTTTGTTAAATTAAACAGCCCCACTTGAGAGGCATGTTTTGAAAGCAAACAACAGACTGGCGACTAGAAAAGCCACATTTTCAGAGGCTACATTATCCTCTTAACTCTTGATAAAGGAACTGAGAAACAATCTTCTATGCCTTCTTTTTCTGGATAGTCCAGTCCAGCATCCCCATCCTGGGTGAGCCAAGATATTTGCTGGCATCAGCATGTATGTACGTATAAAGGGTGGAAGAGTCCTCGTGAGACATGCAGGCTGCCAGTGCTACTGGACCACCCAAGCAGGGTCAGGTTAGAAATGTCTGCAGACTCCGCTGCCTTCGCTTCCAGCACAGGCAACTAGCATTGTGAACAATTCATTGTTATCACCGGAGGCTTTCTGTTTCAATTCTGTTTGTTTTTAAGTGTAGCTTGAGAGAATAAAACATCTTATAGGCTAAACAGCTTTCCAAAACAAATGAGACAGGTCAGATGGATATTTCACAACAGCTTCTGATCAGTCCATGGAGTAGAGTACAGCTGAAAGACATTAAACTGAAGTGATATAGATTATCTGAATACATAAATTGGCTGATCCTCCTGTAAAACTGAGCAGAGGATTTGTAGGATCTGTAATCCTGGCATTCTGATCTTTGCTCACATTCACCAAAGACGTTGGAATCAGTGTTAGGCATGCCAGACAATTATCCAGTTGTTTCTTCCTGTAGTGGCTGGATTTTTTTTTTTAAGTCTTTGCAACAATGTATCTATAACCCAGGGACCAACTACTTAAGACTTCAGGGGCAAATATCCCAAGTGTTTCTTTTCCCTGTGGTTTCAGGACACCACTTCCACATCTGTTGATATGTCATGCCTCCCCCCTTTTCCAATATACAGTAGATATTGTTGCACCTATGTCAAAGTTGGAGAAGTGGAACAAATATTCAAAACCTGTAGTTCACTGAAGTGGGACAGTGCCAGCAAAGTAAATTAAAGCTTCTGTAAGACTTGATATATATAATTTGGAATATAAAGTGTCACTTTATTCCTAAATTGTAAGCTACAGAGTAAGTCCTATTTTTATCACAAAGCAGCAGAAAGAAAAATATAATTTTAACAGGCAAACCATCTTTCAAGTACTATCATAAACGTTGTTTACTGTGTTTAGGTGATATATGCAGTAGAAAACGTGACATGTTAGAAATCAGACCTACATTTTCCACAAATCACATACTCTGTGTGTGTGTGTGTGTGTGTGTGTGTGTGTGTGTGTGTGTAAATAAATACAGCATATATTCTACTACAATATAGAGAGATTATGGTAGGATAGTGTCCTCGTATTATTTCCCAGTGGAGGTCACTTTTTCAACCCACTTTAAAATAGTTTCTCTCTACAAACTAAAAATGCAGTCTGTCTTGCAGAAGGGAATGCAATTTTTAGTGCCAACACCTATTTAAAAGTCAGCAGGAAGAAAACTGCTCTAGCTCCAATTAATCTGTCTCAACCAATATTATAGAGTCAGGTGAGTTTAAAAGATCTCCTGATTTTTAAAAACAAAAACAAAAAACAAGAAATCCTAATGGAGTTATGAAAATGGTCTACTGAATGCCGTCTGATCACAGTCTATAAATACTTACACGGGCCTCTTTAAACTAGCAAACAAAGAAACAACAAGAGCCAATGTCTGGAAGTTGAAGCTACAGACATTAAAATTAGAAATAAGACACAGCTTTTTAACTGTGAGAGCAATTAACCATTGGTCCAATGTACCAAGTGATATGGTAGTTTCTCCATCCTTAGAGTCTTTACTATTGGATGTATTTAAAAGATATGCTCAGTACAACCACATATTATCGTGACTGAATCAGAGCGTTCTTGGGTAAAGGTTATAACTTGTGTTATGCAGGAGGTCAAACTAGACAATATAAGGGGGCCTTTCTGGCTTTAAAAATCTATGACTCCATGAAAGACCGTATGAAGATAAACTGTATTTTAAATTCCAAAGTTCACAAGCCAATGGCTACTCATAAAAAGTAGGACAATAAATCCCCAAAATGTTAGAAAACCTGGCCCCACTGAAGTAAATGGGCATTCTTTTATATGTATTTCATTTGAGCTGATTTTAATAAAGCGGATTAAACATATATGATTTAATGATCATGTTAAAACTAGGGCTGTCAAGCAATTAAAAAAATTAATAGTGATTAATTGCACGATTAAAAATTGTGCAATTAATCGCGCTGTTAAACAATAATATAATACCATTTCTTTAAATATTTTGGAAGTTTTCTACATTTTCAATATATTGATTTCAATTACAACACAGAAGAAAAGTATACAGTGTTCACTTTATATTTATTTTTATTACAAATATTTGCACTGTAAAAAATAAATAGTATTTTTCAATTCACCTCATACAAGTACTGTAGTGCAATCTCTTTATCATGAAAGTTGAACTTACAAATGTAGAATTATGTACAAAAAAATTACTGCACTCAAAAATAAAACAATGTAAAACTTTAGCGCCTACAAGTCCACTCAGTCCTACTTCTTGTTCAGCCAATCACTCAGACAAACAAGTTTGTTTACATTTGCAGGAGATAATGCTGCCCGCTTCTTATTTACAATGTCACCTGAAAGTCAGAACAGGCATTCGCCTGGCACTGTTGTAGCCAGCGTCACAAGATATTTACATGCCAGATGTGGTAAAGATTCATATGTCCCTTCCTGCTTCACCCATCGTTCCGGAATACATTCTTCTATGCTGATGCAGGGTTCTGCTCAACAACAATCCAAAGCAGTGCGGACTGATGCACGTTCATTTTCATCATCTGAGTCAGATGCCACCAACAAAAGGTTGATTTTCTTTTTTGGTGGCTCAGGTTCTGTAGTTTCTGCATCAGAGTGTTGCTCTTTTAAGACTTCTGAAAACATTCTCCACACCTCATCCCTCTCAGATTTTGGAAGGCATTTCAGATTTTTAAGCCTTGGGTCAAGTGCTGTAGCTCTCTTTAGAAATCTCACGTTGGTACCTTCTTTGCATTTTGTCAAATCCGCAGTGAAAGTGTTCTTAAATTGAACAACATGGGCTGGGTCGTCATCCGAGACTGCTATAACATGAAATATATGGCAGAATGCAGGTAAAACAGAGCAGGAGACATAATTCTCCCCCCAAGGAGTTCAGTCACAATTTAATTAATGCTTTTTTTTTTTTTAAACACAAACATCTCAGCATGGAAGCACGTCCTCTGGAATAGTGGCCAAAACATGAAGGCGTATACAAATGTTTAGCATATCTGGCACGTAAATACCTAGCAATGATGGCTACAACAGTGCCATGCAAAAACCTGTTCTCATTTTCAGGTGACACTGTAAAGAAGAAGCGGGCAGCATTATCTCGCGTAAATTTAATTGTTTGACTTAGTTAATTGGCTGAACGAGAAGTAGGACGGAGTGGAATTATAGGCTCTAAAGTTTTACATTGTTTTGTCTTTGAGTGCAGTTATGTAACAAAAAAAATCTACATTTGTAAATTGCACTTTCACGATAGAGATTGCACTACAGTACTTGTATGAGGTGAATCGAAAAATGCTATTTATTTTACAAAAAAAAAACAAGGAGGAGTCCTTGTGGCACCTTAGAGACTATCAAATTTATTTAAGCTTTCGTGTTGTACCTCCCTACTGTATTTTCCACTCCGTGCATCTGATTAAGTGGTTTTTAAGCCTCGAAAGCTTATGCCCAAATAAATTTGTTAGTCTCTAAAGTGCCACAAGGACTCCTCGTTGTTTTTCTTGATACAGACTAACATGGCTACCACTCTGAAACCTGTCACTATTTCTTATGTTTATCATTTTACAGTGTAAATATCTGTAATAAAAATAATAATATAAAGTGAGCACTATACACTCTGTATTCAGTGTTGTAATAGAAGTCAAATATTTGAAAATGTAGAAAAACATCAAAAATATTTAATACATTTCAATTGGTATTCTATTGTTTAACAATGCGATTAATCACGTGAGTTAACTGCAATTAATCGACAGCCCAAGTTAAAACAGTTTGTATGTGGAAGTTATGATTTTCTCACAGTGGGTAAGTGCCCTTTTCTAGACCTTCTGAAAGGAACAGAGTTCCCTATATCAGGAAAATGATTTTCACTTCCTTGAAGTCAACAATTTTATCAGCTAAAATGACAACTTAAATCAGTTAATATTATGTCCTATTGTTTAACTCATGCATAATTAAAGTGTAACCACCTCATTTACATGAAATGTTTCACTGGCAGTTTCAACACAAAAATGCATCACTTCAGTCTGAAGATTTCAGTTTCTGTTTTTGATTTCAATAACTGAATACATTTGTAATATGGAAAACTAATTTATAAATGAAGGTCTCTAGATTCTTCTCACACTAGTAAATATTCAGTAATATTGTGCTTCAGTTCCAAAAGCATCATGTAAAAGTGTACAGTGTCTCATTGTTTGACATTTTCTTTGAACTAAAAGGAATAAATTAAATCGTCCCAAGAAAGTGACTGTTTTGAAAGTGAAGATCTGAATGAAAATATTTTTTTTTTTGGTGCAAAAACACTTCTCATTCAACTTGAGAGAAGAGAGTGTGTGTATGTTGGTGGAAGGGAGAAATGTGGACTATTAAACACATAAGCAGTACTTGCCCCCAAACAGGGAATCATAAGAGACACAAATATTATAAAGGATATCATGTGAAGCCATCCCTGGCCTCTATTAAGGCCTTTCCACTAATTTTATTTACTGTGCAATCTATGCACCAGAAGTCCTGATGCTAGTCCATGATCAGTCTACCACTATTAATATAGACTTGGCAAATTATTATTATTCTACCCTGAAAAAATCCTTGAGATTTATGTAGCAGCTACTTAAGAGTTAAAAAAAAAGGGGGGGGGGGGGCATATTTAGAAGACCTACCTACCTAACCAAGAGACATGCCAAAGTTTTTTCAAGGGTTCCATTAAGGATTACCCATCCACCTTCCTAATTCCTCTTATGGTATTTTTCTTGAAGAGCTTTCTTGAGCTAATATATTTACTGTTCTGCCAAACTTTCAGGTTTTAGTTGCTTTTGTTGTTCAGTGTTTATTAAAAAAATACATCTTTAGACAAATATATTTTAGCAATTCAGTATTCTAGCAGGCAATAAAGAGATTTATTTTGCTCTTAAAGAGATACAATCAACTTAAACGTCAAACTTGTATCTATTAAACTTCCATTATTCTTAGATATTATTTTTAACTGAAAGTTCACAGTTTGTTTTTGCATTTGACAGCACCTTGTGTATAACATTTCCATTGTTTGTGCAGGGCTTTCACAGAGCAAACTTGGAGATTTTTATTTTTTAATGTTGCTGTAAAACCACAAATATGGCAAGGGGACTAGGGGAGGCAAATTTAGCTCCTGAAACCACTTATGCACGTTTTTTTTTTTTTTACACTACCCTTAAAAATACAAGCCTTATTATAAGAGGACAAATTTTACCCTCAATTACTTCAAATTTACACCACTTGATTTCCATTACAGTCAATGAAGCGACTCCAGATTTACACCAGTTTAACAGATCAGAATTTGGATCATTTCAACCACTGTCTTGTAAATTGGGATGATACATCGAGTTATGGAGTGGAGAAGAATCGTAGGGTTAGAAGGGACCACAAGGGTCATCTAGCCTAACCCCCAAACAACTATTCACTGCCTGTATCTGTTAGAAACTATTACAAATGGGCCAGAGTAAACATGTTTTCCATAAGAATTGGTTGTCTTTTTATTAAGTTGAGATGGACCAAAAGGTTAAGTAACAAAACTTTTGCAACGATCAAGAAAGAGATATCACCAACGCACTTGTTCAATCACTTGCACGTGTCTTCATGAACATAAGTAACTTGTTTACTTCCAACACACACACAGAAAATAGTTCTCTGGAACACTCAACATTTCAGGGACTTGACAGCAAGATAGAGATCTTGATGTCTGCAGTCCCAGTTCAAATCCAGCCCAGGTCAAGAAGTGAAGAGAGAAAAGAACGGTCTACTACCAGAAGCCTACTTGGTTGCTTACATGAAATCAGTGGGTGGCATCAATCCACTTAATCAGAAAATTGTCCATATCACAAATTCCCAGTTGATACCCCTATCAGTATCTCAGAAGATGCACCAGGGACTGAATGTTAATGAAAAACAAACTATCGTGTAGTCAGCCTTCCCGGGTCAATGGCTGAGGTATGCAGTGTAATGCACTACCACTGCCCATAACATAAGCCTCCCATGCATAAATGGAGAATTTTATTTTCATCCCAACAGCTCTTGAAAGAGGTATCTTTGTATAAAATATGTTATGAGGAAATTCTACTACTTTAACTGAATGTCTATGCTCATTTTAAGTGCTTGTTTTCTGAAAACACAAGAAGCTTCAGATTTGCAAGTGCAATCCATACCTTGCAGCTCAATAGCTCATATTGTGTGCTCTGATAAATCTATGAACAAATATAAGGCAGTCCAAAAATTGGTCAATTAAATTTGAGAGAACATTGTCTTACATTTATAAGATAAACAAACACTTCAACATCATTTGTAGCCTACCTACGTCAAAGATAATTTGGGGCTATAAATTTAACAGGATTTTTTTCTTTCATGTACATGTTAATAATAAGAAATACATCATGGGACAGAAGCATGAGCATTGATTTCTAGAGATTCAACAACGCTGTAAATAAAATGCAGTGTGAAAGCCATATTGCTTGAGCATACAGTATAGTGACAGCAGGGATATAATGCGGGAATCACAGACACAAACATGAAAAGCAATAGGGGAAGGAAAAATGGCTTTCAGGATGAAAGGCTTGGATTGTTTTCTAAGAACTGTATTCATCCTAAAAATATGGCTCTCTACTTTCTGCAGGGTTTATGTGACAAAAGATGTTCTAAAACAGTGCTGCATATTTGTGCTTGAAAACTGATATGTATTGTCTGCTGAAAATTGCATTTGTGCATTCAAATCTTTCACTGTCCACTTCCCACCTAGTTTTGGAAATTGCATTTTTTGTTCATGCAGACATTGCACAAATACAGTATATAAAGGAACCCTCAAGTTGCACTGTGTCTTAAATGCAGGGTCTTTTTAAAGAATTTGTGTTATAAATAGAGTCCTACCAAATTCATGGTCCATTTTGGTCAATTTCTTGGTCATAGGATTTTAAAAATGATAAATTTCATGATTTCAACTATTTAAATCTGAAATTTATTGTGTTGTAATTGTAGGGGTCCTGACCAAAAAAGGAGTTGTGGGGGGGGTCGCAAGGTTAGTGTGTGTGTGGGGGGGTGCGGTACTGCTACCCTTACTTCTGCGCTGCTGCTGGCAACGGTGCTGCCTTCAGAGCTCGGCAGTTAGAGAGCTCTCCCCATGAGAACTGTATAGTATAGGGTAAAAGCACACAAAAGATCAGATTTCATGGGAGGATACCAGATTTCATGATCCATGACACGTTTTTCATGCCAGGAATTTGATAGGGGCCTAGTTAGAAAGACAGTACATGAAATCTTATTGCTAATGAAATATAAGGTGAACAACTTCGTGCTTTAATGGTTGCTCTCCTGGACAGATGCATTTTCAGGATGGTTTAATAAAACTGAACAGGTCTATTACTAAAATATCAATGGTCATCAGGAGACTAGAGTCGCATAAAAATATTTGTTGCTCCCCATACTGCAGATTTTCTTTTTGAAACATCCCAAGTAATGCAGATGATAATGAAAGAAATGACTGATTTTAATTTCAGTAAGCAATGGAGTGTATCTACCTGATGTATTCTCTGTCAGCTAACAGACAAAGACTGAAAGAAGTGTGCTTTGGATCAATTAAAGGAAGGAGGGTCGTTAATCTTTACTGTCAATGCCAGAGTTCTGCTCAGTTTCCTTCTGCTGCATGCAGCTTGTTGCACATGTTCTAGACAAAGACCAATGCAGCTGATTTCACCTTGATGCTATACCAGAACTTCTGAATACACTGTTTATTCTTCTGTCACACAGGGACTTTTATCATGGAGAAGTCCCTTTGTCATAGGTTCAACTCTTGAACACCTGTATACCAACAAATGGTTTATCTTCAAATACTCAGTTTGCCCAAATCCCATTAACCACTGTTTATACCAATTTCTCTTAGAAGTTGTTCTTTGTTAGTTAATTTCTTCCCTATGCTTATTACTCTCTATACAAAGAATTCTCCCTTGATATCTGTGGGGCCTAGTATTCCGTTCTTCTTGTATTTAACAATTGTTCAAATATCTGTGCAACATCTCTTGATAGGACAGACTTTGGGAAACCTATATTAGCGTATACAATTATTATAACTATCTGCAGCAACAGTGAGCTCCCCAATAACCAGAGACCTGCCAATACTCAGAGTGGCAATTTGATCTGACCCCATATTCATTGATTTGTCCCAGTTTTCAATTATCTGTCTCCAATAGCTAGCACAACAATATAAAGTCCAGAATTAATTTTCAGCAGTGCCTTGCGACATGCTGGTGTAGTACCATGACTTCATGATGTTGCACCAATGTATGATGAGCCTACATCACAGTGCATTGTCACCACACACTGATGGAAAAGCATGACATGAAAATGCAAATTTGACAGAAGGGGATGTGTATGGAGGGGACCTACTGTAAGATAAACCTTGCAGGTTCTGTCTATCCTATTTCTTTCACCATTGTCTTTAAACATCTTACATGGAGCTTTTAAAAGGAACACTGACCTGATTTGTTGCAACTTTTTGGGTAATCATTGAATTATCTAGTTATCCTCTTGTACTTTTCTCTATTTCTAAAGTTTCTCTTTTGTCATTAGCAGGCTAGAACTCTTGAACTGTTTGAACACAAATTCCACATGTGGCATCACTGGATCATTCCATGGCACTAGAATAATGTCCTCCCATTTACACGACTTCTATTTATGCATTACAAAATTATCTTTATTTTTGTTTCTTTTATGCATTTTTCTAAAAATGCTAGCTTGTTATTGGCTACATGTTCACAGTGCTTATTGGTTTACAGTTATAACAATGTGGCTATTTTTGTAGAGAGATTTGTGTAAGTCAGTTTTCTACCCAGGTTCTTTATTCATGTCAGTCATCTGAGTAAACTCAACTCTTCATCGGCATGACATGCCACCCCATTTCCAAATATTTTATTAACTTGCTTCACATGCCTTCTTTCCTAGAAAGTGATGCACAAAGTAAAATAAATGGTCCTAAAGTAGATCCTTGCTGTTTTACACTCACAAAATACCCTGTCTACAATAAATAAACTGGTTATTTATTCACTAAATAATCTGACAAAACAAACACTTAGGGATAATTAATTTGGTAAATGGACCTTTCATAAAAGCTCTTTATATAAGCAGAGTACTTTAATACTTTGTCACCTTTATTCCAAACAAATAAATAATATTTTGAACTCTAATTATGCATTTATTTCACTGTTTGATTCCAAGTTTTAAAATTAATTAACTCAGAATGTTCTATTATATATGAATGCTATTATCTTTGTTTACATGCAAGTATGCAGCTAAAACAGATATTAATTAGTAACTTTTAAGCTAAAAAGCAAGTGACCGATTGAATGTTTCTAAAATAGAGTCATTATTAAATTTATTTTTGAAAAGGGCAATTTGACAGTCCTTTAATTTATTCATTAAAACTTTAAATTGTGAACCTTGGCTCTTTTAACAAATATTAAACCTGTCTCTCTCAATATATTGTACGTATTAGTCAATGGAAACTTTAGTCTTCTGCCAATGGGCATAGAATCAATTTATTTTGCAATGAAGAACAATTTTTGAATAATCTAGTTCCATACTTCAATTATATAGATATAGTACTTGCAATAATAGCAAAACTTCATAGTGACATTGTCCCAAATGCTAATAGACATCACTTTCCGGCAGAAGATTTGGAGGAACTGTTTGTCTTCCTCCCTTTCTGTGGTCACATCGTAATGGGCTTTGATTTCTACAGGTCTCAAAGACTAGGCAGAGTACTTGGAGACCTGTGCCAAATTTTCAGATGGAACCTCAACCCTCTGTTAACATATTCTGATGCAAAGTTGTACAGGCATTTTTCAAACGTTGTACAAGAACTAAAACATACGCACACACCCAGTGTTGGCATATACACAAGTAGAAACCACTATTTGACAATCTGACTCTCAAAATGGTGAAAAAAGTGTTGAAACTACACCATATCAACTATTCGCCACATGACACAGGGTTCCCAACTACTGTATCGTGACTGATCTGGTTTATACAATTATGTAATCTTAATATCCATTAATTTTTTAAATTTTTTACATTCCATTTACCACATTACATTATTCATTACATCTGGCCCAATTCTGCTCCCATTTAAATCAGTGGTGAGACTCTTGCTGACTGTAGGAGCAAGAGTATATGCACTTCTAAAATTAGCATGGGGCTCCAAACATTTTTTTTTAAATGTGTAAAACATTAGTAAGCCCAAACAAAAATGTGGACGTTGCAGTCTATATGGTTTTATAAAAATATGCTAATGAGTGAATGTAATGTGACTGGAATAAGCTTCGTGCAGAGGGTCTCTTGTGGGGTATCATTGCAAAGCTTATGGTCTGCTGACTGTGATCATCCTATTTGTATAAATGTACCACTCTTGTATCTGAAACTAGAAATATGAAATATGGCTCTGAGTGCCTATTGTAATTGTGTAGAGTGTCAGCCATTGATGGTGGTTTGGAATCTTGATGACTCCCATTAACCAGGACAACTGACTGCAGATGGCTGTGTTTTACCTGTAAGTCTTCCTGTATACGTGTGTGCTGGCAAGTGGGCAATGAAGTCTTGCAGTGACATGTGATCATGTCACCTGAACTGGAATCCATCTTTAACCTGGTGTCTTTCCATTGAAAAGGAGAGGGTGGGAACCCAGAATGGGACAAAGGATTCCCGCCTTATGCAAAAGATATATAAAGGGGTGGAACAGAACAAAGCGGGAGGAGCCATCATGAAGAATCCCCTAGCTACCACCTGAGCTGGAACAGGAGCTGTACCAGGGGAAAGAATTGTGCCCAGGCCTGGAAGGTGTCTAGTCTGAGGAAAAAACTTACTGAAGCATCTCTGAGGGTGAGATTATCGGTATTCAGTTTGATTAGACATAGATTTGCGCGTTTTATTTTATTTTGCTTGGTGACTTACTTTGTTCTGTCTGTTACCACTTGGAACCACTTAAATCCTATTTTCTGTATTTAATAAAATCACTTTTTATTTATTAATTGACCCAGAGTATGTATTAATACCTGGGGAAACAAACAGCTGTGCATATCTCTCTATCAGTGTCATAGAGGGTGAACAATTTATGAGTTTCCCCTGCATAAGCTTTATACAGAGTAAAACAGATTTATTTGGGTTTAGACCCCATTGGGAGTTGGGCATCTGGGTGTTAAAGACAGGAACACTTCTGTTAGCTGCTTTCAGGTAAACCTGCAGCTTTGGGGCAAGTAATTCAGACCCTGGGTCTGTGCTGGAGCAGACGGGTGTGTCTGGCTCAGCAAGACAGGGTGCTGGAGTCCTGAGCTGGCAGGGAAAGCAGTAGTAGTAGTAGTCTTGGCACATCGGGTGGCAGCTCCCAAGGGGGTTTCTGTGATCCAATCCGTCACACTTGGACTCTCTCCCATCTCTTCTGTGTACATTCCAAATAAGTTCCTTTTAATTGCACTAATGAAACTAACTTGGCCTTTATAATTCTCTCTCTGCCCTCCAACATCTACACAAAGTGTCCCCTCCTGAAATTACAATTTTATACCTGGCAAAGTTATTGCGAAGCTTTTGTGTGGGGGAATGGGGGGAGGGGAGAGGGGAGGGTGATTTTTTTTTAAATAGTAATTTATTAGAACCAGATATATGGTGAGTTTTGCATACCTTACCACATAATTTAGGGGTTATAAAATTAAAGGGAATTTAGTAATTATAATGCTTCAGGGAAAAAGAGAGAGAGGCAAAGGATGTGGATCCCATACAAGCTGTGTTGGGGATATTAGAATTTCTTAAAATGAAGCTCAAGTAGATTACTCCTCAAATGGGCAAAAACAATTACTCCATGCAATAGAGCATAAGATGTTTTTAATAGTCACCATAGTTTGTTAGCACTAGCTTGCAGATGTTGAAGGTATTAAATGATATAACAAAAATGTAATAAACATAACACATTGACAAAAACTAAACAAGAAAATTCACATTTAAGGACACAGCAAACTATTACCAATGTCTTTGAAAAAGTGGTGTAATCCTTCTTTTACTATCTGAATTACAAACTAATGCCTGAGAATTTTCATCTTCTACCTATCAAGTCAGGACTTTTTCTAGCTAGACTTTGGGGAGAGGGAAATAAAATAAAATAAAATTTTTAAAATGTGAAATTAAAGAAAAAATATTTCCTTTCCTTTATAGTTTAACAGCTGGCCATCATTGGGTTTTAATACCAATACTGCCAGTGATAGGAAAGCTCATCAGAAAATCCAGACTTTCCACACAAATGTATTAAAAATAATTTTAGACCACATACATCAATTCATTTCCACAATCTGCTGTGTGCTGGAACAGAGCTGTTGTGTTTGATTCTAGAAGACACTGCTTTGTGAATGCTTCTAAAATGATTCTGGTCTCACACTACAAAATGTTTGTGAAGTGTTTTAAAACAAACAATAGAGGCTAGAGATGGAAGAGACCCAGTATATAGACCATAGGCAAGAGGAAAGCATAAGAGTACAACTGCAAATTTGATCCCGAAATTATGGCAGCAAATTTTTTCACACACTGAACTATGATGTATTATATATAGAGAGAGACATACTGCAAAATACAATGCAAACAAATATAGTTTCCTCCATGGCATCTAGCTAAATGTTTCTATTATTTAGATCTGGGTTTACCAATGGTTTGAAAAACCAACTGTCCGTGCTGCCTAGAATGGCTGTGCGGGATACAACCAATCAAGGCCCAGCAGGTCAGTATAAGAAGAGCTGCAGGGCCAGAGTAAGTGCACTTCCTTGCTAGAACTGGAGGAGCGTGGTTGGTGTGTGGCTGGCTGAGGAAGCTGCAGGACCTCGGATGGGGTAGCGCTGCCAGAAGACGGGGAGAACAAGGAGTCCTGTGCTGGCTGCGGGGACTCCATCAGGACAAGGCTCTGAGTAAGGGTGAATACGGCTCATGGGGAAGTGGCCCAGGGAATTAATGCTATCTTCAGTGTCCCTGGGCTGGGACCCGGAGTAGTGGGTGGGCCTGGGTTCCTCCCTTCCCCCATTAGCTAATGGGGAGAGTGGTCTGGACCCTGAGGCACCCCAGAGAAGGAGCTGAACTGCAGTGACCCAGCTGGAGAGCTGCAACCAGAAAGGCCCTAAGAGGGTGAAGACATTGTCGCCAGGGAGGGAGCCTTGGGGTA
Organism: Chrysemys picta bellii; assembly: GCF_011386835.1. Classification (NCBI taxonomy): domain Eukaryota; kingdom Metazoa; phylum Chordata; order Testudines; family Emydidae; genus Chrysemys; species Chrysemys picta. The sequence continues at coordinate 196,586,458 of NC_088793.1, forward strand.
CTGCTCTATCTCGGAGCAGGGACAACTTGAGGGAAATGTTAGAGAGGGCCCTGAGAGAGGCTCCTGGTGGATCTGTACCCCGGAAGGGGTTCTGCTTTGCTTTTATCTCACAGGCAGACCGTATGTGATTCGGCCAGAGGGCTGAAACACTGAAGACACACCACAAAGAGAGAGGAACAAAGAGAGTGCAGGCACATGCACTCGGCCAAGGGGGCGCTTGCAAGAGGTGAGTGCACTCTGTTACACAGGTCCGATGAGTTTAACAGAGTTTAAGAAAAATATTATTTACATAAAGTATTCAATTCTGAATAGATGTAAGAATTGGTTGACCTTCCTTATACAATACTGAAACCCTATTCATGGAAAATTTTAAAAGTTCTCAGAGGGACAGCTAACATAAATCTAATTAATTCTGTTTCTAAGCATTCACCTTTTTCAAATGTTACATTTATCAAACCATGCAAGTATAATTCAGTATATAGTCTTGATTTAAGGATGAATGAACATAGAATATGAAATAACCAGGATATGGTGTCATCCTTGCAAGACTAAATCTAGATTTAGACAACTACGTAAGTGGCCATATTTTTTTTAATCTTAGCAACCGGAACATCTCATTGGCCTCGGTGGGAACTATTGGCTAATCAGTACATATAAAAATCGGTGTTCCTACTTAGGTGCTGGAGCATAAATTTAGGAGCTTAACTTGAGATGGTACTGGGAATTCTGCTGCTCAGCATATTTGTAAATGATCTGGAAAAGGGGGTGAACAGTGAGGTTGCAAAATTACTCAAAATAATTAAGTCCAAAGCTGACTGAGAAGGGTTAAAAGGGGATCTCATTAAACCAGGTGACTGGGCAACACAATGGCAAATGAAATTCAATGTTGATTACTGCAAAGTAATTCACTTTAGAAAAAGAAATCCTAAATAGTCATACAAAATGATAGGGTCTAGATTAGCTGTTACAACTCAGGAAGAGACCTTTGAGTCATTGTGCATAGTTCTTTGACAACATCTGTTCAATATGCAGCAGCAGTCAAAACAGCTAACAGAATGCTAGGAACCATTAGGAAAGGGATAGATAATAAGAGAAAATATCATAATGCCACTATACAAATCCATGGTATGCCCATACCTTGAATGCTATGTACAGTTCTGGTCGCTCCACCTCAAAATAAATATTAGAATTGAAAAAGGTACAGAGAATGGCCATAACAATGATTAGAGATATGGAACTGCTTCTATCTGAGGAGAGATTAAAAAGTCTGGAACTGTTCATCTTAGAAAAGACACAAGTAAGGAGGGATATGATAGAAGTCTATAAAATGGTAAGGAGAAAGTGGATAGGGAAGTGTTATTTACTCCTTCATATGATACAAGATCTAGGAGTCAGCAGGTTTAAAACATACAAAAGGAAGTACTTCTTCACACAATGCACAGTCACTCTTGGAACTCATTACCATGGGATACTGTGAAGGCCAAAAGTATAAGTGGGCTCAAAATAGAATTAGATAAGTTCATGGAGGATAGGTCCATTAGTGGCTGTTAGCCAAGATGGTCAGGGATGCAACCCCACGTCTCTAAAACTCCAACTGCCAGAAGCGGGGAGTGGACAACTCAGAATTTCCCTATTCTGGTCATTCCCTCTGAAGCACCTGCACTGGCCATTGTCAGAAGACAGGATACAGGGCTAGATGGACCACTGATCTGACCCAGTAAGTCTGTTCCTATATTCTCTATTAAAAAAAAAAAAAAAACTACCTGTGTGCAGGAAAGACATCTTCAAATATAACAGCCAGGCTGGCTATTAAGTGTGTCACTTGTATTTTTTGCCTTCTTCCATTGTATCTTGTAAGAGTCCACATTCAACATTTTCTAAGATTGTATAAACATTTTCCAGTATAACTCCATTGAACCTTGATTCCCAACAATATTAACCCCTCTTTATGCTGACCCTTTTTAAATAGCTAAAACAACTGATTCTTAAGGACGATGTGTTAAGAAAGAGTGAAAGTGACTCTTCATTGTACTCTAGCTAATCATTCTAGTTGCCTTGGTGACTGTGTTGGATTGCAACTGTTTTGTGATATAGATAAAATCCCATTAGCAGCAGAACTAACCTAAGCATGTCTAAGGCCACAGGTTGAACAGAAAGATTGGTGCTATATTCACTACTAAGCCACCTATTTAACTGGTTGTCAAGTACCACGGGGTACGGCTTGAGAACAAACTATTATGGAAGCAAGAGACACAAAGCAGCTCAAGTATAACCACGTACGCTATGCCCCATAATAACTGCAATTATGTCTTTTCTGTTCTTTTCACTCTTATTTTTCTTTTGTCATGTTACGGACCCTATCCTAAAAATCACACAGCAGTCACTATCCTTTGGAGAGAAGAGGAATGGACAAGGCACTATTTCCAGCTATATCTTTGCTGTTTCTTATCCAACCAGTGGTGTAGCTATTATGCAGAGTAAAGTACTCCGCTCCCCGACCTCATAAGCTGAGCTCCCCGTTTCTTCAGCTACCCCAGTCCTTTCAGCCCAGACAGTGACAGACCAGGACTGGAATGTGTACTTTCTGAACATATGTACTGGGCGCAATCATCAAGTCACAGTCTGATTCTCTTTTCGCTCTCTACATGTGCCTGTGCTAGTGAATAACTAAATCTCAAGAAAGTGATGATTTGCTGTAATTGTTCTCAAAAGATACACATTACAACAGATCACCAGTGTGGAGTGTGTGTCCCTGAATGTGACTAAAATGAGAACTCACCATCTTCAATATTCTACAGTCACTGGTCCCAATAAAGAAATCTGATGCCAGCCAGGCCCTTTCATGGAACACAGGTACATCTTATGTTCTTACTCTCTATTCCTTTCCACACAGGAAGTGAAATCATTCCTGCACGTATACAGAAATTGAACCATATCCATTTTTTTTTCATGAATAATAGAATCCTGAACTCTGTGGGGAGGAGAATGGGGAAGTGGCATCACTGATACATATATCTTCAGAAAACAAATTACAGATGTGTAATTCTCTCTCTAAAGACTGCAGTCACAACACAATCTGACTCTTAAAAGTGAAAAAGCTCCAGAGATGGCTCTAAAATTCTAAATACAAACCAAAGAGAAGACTATACAGGCATATCAACAATGGGAAACGAAGACAAGGTCGAAATACCTTCCACAAATTTTGTTAGGGTTTTTGTTTGGCTGGGATTTTGAGTGGAAGGGGTAAGATATCTCCATAAATTAATCAGTTTTTATCTGTTTTATTTATTTATTTATTTATTTATTTTAAAATAGAAAAGATATCTCTATTAAAAACAGTAAGGATCATATTATAATGTTTATCAATCCACCTCACCATAAACCAGTTAAACTTGGCTTATATGCTCAACTGGTCCTCCACCAGCTTCAATGGAGCTGCACCAGTTCATAGCTTCTGAGAATCTGACCCAATAGTAGTGAAAGAGATTGGCAATCAACAAAACACTAAATACTTATTTAAGTCCAGAGGCTGAATGTAAGGAACAAGAATGAACACAGTAATTGGAAGTTGACAGTTCCATGTGACTGCCTTGCAAATCTTCTAGCGGGAGACAGAGAGGAGGTTTACAATTATAGCAGAATTCCCTTGTATGGAACAAGGCTCGATTTTTGAGCTATAATTCAACTAGGATATCCCAATAAGTGCTCAGTCAGACAGCTATTTTGATATTGCTAAACAACCAGTGGGGCCCCTTGATGATCGAGATACAAAAGGAGCGCTTAAAGACGATAAAGTCATTGCAGAGAAACTAAATGGATTATTTGCTTCATCTTCACGGCTGAGGATGTTAGGGAGATTCCCAAACCTGAGCCGGCTTTTGTAGGTGACAAATCTGAGGAACTGTCACAGATTGAAGTGTCACTAGAGGAGGTTTTGGAATTAATTGATAAATTTAACATTAACAAGTCACCGGGACCAGATGGCATTCACCCAAGAGTTCTGAAATAACTCAAATGTGAAGTTGCGGAACTATTAACTAAGGTTTGCAACCTGTCCTTTAAATCGGCTTCTGTACCCAATGACTGGAAGTTAGCTAATGTAATGCCAATATTTAAAAAGGGCTCTAGAGGTGATCCCGGCAATTACAGACCGGTAAGTCTAACGTCGGTACCGGGCAAATTAGTCGAAACAATAGTTGAGAATAAAATTGTCAGACACATAGAAAAACAAACTCTTGAGCAATAGTCAACATGGTTTCTGTAAAGGGAAATTGTGTCTTACTAATCTATTAGAGTTCTTTGAAGGGGTCAACAAACATGTGGACCTAGGGGATCTAGTGGACATAGTGTACTTAGATTTCCAGAAAGACTTTGACAAGGTCCCTCACCAAAGGCTCTTATGTAAATTAAGTTGTCAAGGGATAAAAGGGAAGGTCCTTTCATGAATTGAGAACTGGTTAAAAGACCGGGAACAAAGGGTAGGAATTAATGGTAAATTCTCAGAATGGAGAGGGGTAACTAGTGGTGTTCCCCAAGGGTCAGTCCTCGGACCAATCCTATTCAACTTATTTATAAATGATCTGGAGAAAAGGGTAAACAGTGAGGTGGCAAAGTTTGCAGATGATACTAAACTGCTCAAGATAGTTAAGACCAAAGCAGACTGTGATGAACTTCAAAAAGATTTCACAAAACTAAGTGACTGGGCAACAAAATGGCAAATTAAATTTAATGTGGATAAGTGTAAAGTAATGCACATTGGAAAAAATAACCCCAACTATACATACAATATGATGGGGGCTAATTTAGCTACAACAAGTCAGGAAATAGATCTTGGAGTCAATGGGGATAGTTCTCTGAAGATGTCCGCGCTGTGTGCAGAGGCGGTCAAAAAAGTGAACAGGATGTTAGGGATCATTAAAAAGGGGATAGAGAATAAGACTGAGAATATATTATTGCCCTTATATAAATCGATGGTACGCCCACATCTTGAATACTGCGTACAGATGTGGTCTCCTCATCTCAAAAAAGATATACTGGCACTAGAAAAGGTTCAGAAAAGGGCAACTAAAATGATTAGGGGTTTGGAACGGGTCCCATATGAGGAGAGATTAAAGAGGCTAGGACTCTTCAGCTTGGAAAAGAGGAGACTAAGGGGGGATATGATAGAGGTATATAAAATCATGAGTGATGTGGAGAAAGTGGATAAGGAAAAGTTATTTACTTATTCCCATAATACAAGAACTAGGGGTCACCAAATGAAATTAATAGGCAGCAGGTTTAAAACAAATACAAGGAAGTTCTTCTTCACGCAGCGCACAGTCAACTTGTGGAACTCCTTACCTGAGGAGGTTGTGAAGGCTAGGACTATAACAGCGTTTAAAAGAGAACTGGATAAATTCATGGTGGTTAAGTCCATTAATAGCTATTAGCCAGGATGGGTAAGGAATGGTGTCCCTAGCCTCTGTTTGTCAGAGGGTGGAGATGGACGGCAGGAGAGAGATCACTTGATCATTGCCTGTTGGTCCACTCCCTCTGGGGCACCTGGCATTGGCCACTGTCAGGAGACAGGATACTGGGCTAGATGGACCTTTGGTCTGACCCGGTACGGCCGTTCTTATGTTCTTATATGTTTAACTTGGAAAAGAAACAGAAGCCAAAAGAAATGACTGGTGGCCTTTTAACCAGAAAGAAAAAAAAAAAGAAAAAGAACAATTTTGGTGAATGGCCTACCCAGACTAGACATGCAATCACAGGAAGAATGTTTGCAAGATGATTTACTGATTAAGGTGCAACTCCAACACCACCTTGAAAAATAGTTTATGATGCGCACACATCATCACCTCATCTTTTTGATATTATTATTATTATTATGCTAGAGTCAATAAGCTGTTGAGTTGTGTCAGGTAGTCACACAAACTGGCCGCAATCATCCAACTGCATTCCAGAAGGAATTACTAGATGTACCACAGGAAGAAACTGCCTCAATTTCAGGGCAAGGGCTGGATCATGACCGTTTTAGAACTGTGCTTGGGTCACGAAGGGAGGCACTGATCCAGAGCAGCGGTCTACTGTGCTGAGTGTCATTAAAGAACTTGTTACACAAGGTATGAAAATATTCCAGATAAAGCATTCTTCCAATTTCAGTCCTGCTCGAGACACTGATTAGTTAAAGTTCTGCTCTAGCTACAGAAAACTAAGGCTGCAGTCTTACAATCTGAAGATATACTATGGTCATCATAGGTGATTACTGCATCTCTTATTTAAATACAACTTATTCAAAATCAGCATATCATTTTCTTATGGGGCTTTTTCTTACAGTAAAAACAACAATGCTCAAATTGAATCTGTATGAGGCAGTTTCCTTCCTACATCAAGCTTTCTGCTGGCATTGCACACTTGCCCTTATTGATGCTCTGTGCTGAAGGCTTATGTTGTGCAGCTCCCCCTCCTCTGTTAAAATCAGGTTCAATCACTTCTCCCCACCTCATCAGAAGTTCTGCTAATTAGGGGAGAAGACAAGGTGGGTGTGGTAGTATTTTTATTGAACTAACTTCTGTTGCTGAGAGAGACAAGCTTTCGAGCTTACACAGAGCTCTTCTTCAGGTTTGGGAAACTTAGTCAAAATGTCACAACTAAATGCAAGGTGGAACTGATGGTTTAGCCTCAGTAGTTAACACGTATTTCAAGAGACCATTCACAGTGAAGAAGCCCATTAGCTGTGACACTCTGAGTAAGTTTCCCAGACCTGAAGAAGAGCTCGGTGTAAGCTCAAAAGCTTGTCTCCCTCACAAACAGAAGTTGGTCCAATAAGAAATATTACCTCATACACCTTGTTTCTCTAATATCCTGGGTCCAACATGGCTACAACACTACTGCATACATAGAGAGAGAAGGAATAGACACAGTCAATATTCTCTTTATTTTCACACACCCAACTAGCAGGGGAGCAAGGATGCAAATCCCTGCCTTCAGTGGGGAAGAGGTGGCTTGTTAGGTCCCCCATGTGGCATTACACCCCACATTCTTCATAAAGATTTGGTTATGATATGATTATGGCATAACTAAAATGTATTTTATGCAAGATGGGTCATGTGAGATATCATTGGAAAGGTGATGACTTACTGAATATGATTATGTGCCATTTTTGTATCTGAAGTTAGGAATATTGTCTATGCATCTATTACAAATGTGTTTACACCTGGGGAACACCCACTAGACAGAATGCAATCAGTCTGCATGGCCGGTTGGGAAGGGCCATTAGGGAAAACAATAGGATTTTGAAGATGCTAATTTCCCACCTTCCTGGGAAGCCTTTGAGTTATGGCTGCAGGGACATGTGACCAAGTCATCTGGTACTGGACTCCATGATACTACTAGTGTTTTTCCACTGACCCGGGGTGGGAATCACACTGGGAGACAAAGGATTCCTGCCATATGCAAAAGTATTTAAGGTGGGGGAGTGACATCATTGTGGTCTGGCCTTCATTAATTCCCCGCCCAAGAAAGAAGACAGCTGGAAACATCTGAGAACAACAAGACTGGAGTAGGGGAGAAGGGCTGAGCCCAGGCTAGAGGGTGTCTGGCCTTTGAAAGGAATATCTTGAGTCTTAAGCTACAAGCAAGTGCGGCTTGCCTTCAAGAATCTCTGCAATCTGCCTAAAAAAACATTTAGGGTGAGAGTTTGCCTGTTTATTTACTATATTAAGCTTAGATTGGGTGTTTGTTTAATTTCCTAGGTAATCTGCTTTGATCTGTTTGCTATCCCTTATAATCACTTAAAATCTGTCTTTTGTAATTAATAAACTTGCTTTTGTTTTGTTTAAAACCAGTGTTGTTTCAGAACTTGGGGCAAAAAGCTGTGTATATCCCTCTCCACATTGAGGGAGGGGGCAAATTTCATGAGCTTGCGCTGTACAGTTCTCTGTGTAGTGCAAGACAGTACAATTTTGGGTTTACCCTCTGGGGGGGGGGTGTTCACTCGAGTGCTGGGCAATTCCTTAGCTGAGCCTTCCCATGCAGAGCTGATCTCAGCATCTGTGTGTATAGCTGCAGCTGGGTGTGTCCCTAGCTGTATGTGTGCTGGTAAAATGCAGTCTGAAGCCTGAGGGAGCGCTTGGCTGGCCTGCCTCAGCAATACAGTGTAAAGGGAGCCCAGGCTGCTCGGTCAGGAAGGCTCAGTGGTACCCCAGTTCCAAGTGGCACCCTGAGAGGAATCCATCACACCCCACTTAGGAACACCACAAGGAAGAGAATGGAGGGGAGGAAAAGAGGGAATGATGAACATGGGGGCAGAGGGAAAGTGAGATTGGGGATAGGGGAAAGAAAAGGAAGGTAGAAAATATAAGTAGTAAGCAAAAAAGTGAATGGTTTGTAGATGAAAGGAAAGGAGGGAAGCAGCAATAAAGGGGGACAAAGAAAGAGAATGTAATTCATTTAGTCAAATTTCTGTGTGTTCCCGTCCTTCCCTGGCAGAAAATGGGAGAGGAAAACATGTCACTGAGGGTAGGGGAATGGAGAATACTCTGGCTGACTGCAGGCTTTGGAGAGGAAGTTTGGGGGCAGAACACCAGCTCTGTTTCTGCCCAGTTTGATCACTGATGCACAGCAGTAAGTAAATAGATGCTTCGGTGGAACTGCTGTGATGTCCCGGGAGCTCATTCATTTTCTAACCTTTTACCAGCTTCTGGCCTCAGAAGGCTGGAGTTCACTGTAAGCCAGACTGGATTTCAAAGCAAAGGTCCCAGAAATGGCAAACTCTCATTAATTCACTATGACACTCCATTGCTGGAAGAATTGTTTCAAATGCACTCTCTAAAATAATTTAGTCACAAAATAATTATATCAGCAGCAGCAGCTACACACTTCATATTTACAAATGTTAAAATCGAGCTATATAATATAATGATAGAATTAATGAAGAAAAAGGAGGAGACAGGCATTTTACTAAGAAATGCTAATCAACCGGTTTTTGAAATGTCCCTCATTTGCATTACAAACATTTTTTATGAAAATTCAACATTATGTTTCTCGGTGCTGCATTGTACTGCTCTGCTGAACATCAAAAAATATTCACTTTCTTAGAGCCTGGGGGAAAACAGCATCAAAAATCATGATCAAAGATAACTTCAATTACTTGTTAATTTCACCTTAATTCCACTCTTGGGATAGTAATCTGCCTCATAAATTTTCTTCCCTGTAACAAATTCTGATATATGCTTATGGGTCCCTAAATATATTCCCACCAGAAATACATGAATAAATATGCATCAGTTTCATTTACATAGCCTTCAACACACGTATGGTAGAATTGTTCATAAACTCATTACTGTTTACTGTGTGAAAAAAAACTCATTAAACTCCCCTTTGAATAGGGGAATTAAACTTTTATTTTTTTTTAATTTATTTGCCGCATTTTCATTGGTATCCATTACAGCAACTACTAAACTAGTGAAGGATGCACAAACCCATTTTTGTTCTCAAATCAAATTAAAGTCAATATAATTTTTCCCAACACCCTCTCAAAATAATCCACCAGTATAGTACATCTCTGACTGCACATTAAGCTTGCTCTCTCTTCTGACAATTAAGTAAAACATTTATTTTCCTGTTGAATGAGGTCTAAGTTGATCTGAGCAATAACTATTCATTTTCTTAGCTAGTGTTGCTGCCAAACATTTACCATAATTTATTGTTGCAACCTACTTTAATTTCCCAAAGTACCAGAAGACCCTGAAAGAGAAACTGAAAAGCTTTTTTGAAAAAAAAAAATCTATTTAAGACCCCAGATTACTGACAGACTGTATGTGTAGATATAAAATGAACAAATTATATTTTTAAAACAAACACATGCTGTGTACAAACAGTTTCTTCAATATTTAGCTATCAAGACCTGAATTTAGGATTCTCCAATGACCTCTGCAAGAGATGAGGACACCATAATTAATGAAAACAAAATGTTTTCCTACTTGCTTTACACTGTTTTATCAACTCTGGCAGAGAGAACGGGAGAGTGCCAGGGGTAGTTAGCAGAAGGGTTCCCAAACTTTTTTTTAACCTATCATCATACTCCTTTTCTTGTCTTAGTATCCACATTTTGTGTAAAAAATTATTTATAATAATACATTTCAAAACATTCTACCACCCCTTCCAATAGATTCACTGAGAAGAACAGAGATGCAGCCGTGCTGGTGGAAAGGAGGCTTTCAGTTTGCTCCCTCTTTCTGATCCGCAATTGACCATGAGCATAGACAGAAAAAACAGATCTTCAACTCAGCATGGATTCTATCTGTAATCAAGGAAGTAAAAAAAGAACCGGAATTGCAGAGGTACTTTTTTTAAGTTGTTCAGTGCCTAGAATCATGTCGTTATTTCTCATACCCTGATTGTCCTTTAAATACTTAAAACAAAGGGATAGGCTAAGTCAGGCGTGGCATCAACTGGATCACCTGCAGAACATCTCTGCCAAGGAGCACTATTTCTTTTTCCTATTAAAAAACTTATGACCGTTTTCTTTACCCTGAAGAGGGCATTCAAACTAAGGGAATGCAGCCAGACACCTGAGAAGTTACATGTTTAATGTTACTTTGTTTCTAGGCATCTTAACAATAAGTCAACTTTTTCCAAACCAAAGGGCCTGGGACATTACAGGCATGAACAATAATGATGAGACAAATATAGACAGGTAGGGAAAGGCTAACAGTAGAGCTGGACAGAAACTGGATTTTTTGTTTTGTGGGAAATTCTGAGAGTTCAATTTTTTTTTTTCATTCTGGAATGGTAAAACATTTTGTAATTTCCTGCAAAATGAAACTTTAAAAAAAATCAGGTTGACTGAAAAATTTCATTTTGATAGAAATCAAAATATTTTGTTCTGATTTTGACATTATAATTCCTTGTTTAATTTTCTATAAAAGAAATCTGAAACAAAAAGTCATTTTGAAAGGAAAAATTGAAATGTTCCGTTTGGAAAATGTCAAAATGGAACATTTCAACCTTATCAAAACACTGATTTTTCTCTTTTCCTCTCCAAAACAAAATTATCAAAACTGACACCTTTCTTCAAAATATTTTGACAAATCATCATTTTCGGAAGGGAAAGCTTTCAGTTGGACAATTCCCTACCAGCTGTAGCTAGCTCTACAGGACAGAAATCATAGCTTCTAATCAGGCCAGAAAACAAACAAAGTTGGAAGAAATATATGCAAGCATAACTTATTGGAAAGTAATGCAACCTCATTAGATGGCAAAAGTATCATTTAAACTCTAGAACTGAACATGTGAAACATCGTAGAGATAGTGTAAAAGCACAGCTGCTTAAAACACGCACACTTCCTTTTGTGTATGGAAAGTGAAGTAGCTTCATGTTATGAAAGAAAAGAGGGGAGAGCTGAACTTCAGAAATATAGGTTATGCCACAACATTAAGGTCCTGGAGACAGCCATGGAAACTGGGGGTAAAAGTGTGCCAGAGTCTTCTGAAAATGAATGTTATCAGGTTATGGCTAAGAACACAGAAAAAGACCTCTTTATAGCCATTTTGGATCACAGAAAGGAGAAACAGCCTCAGTATGGAAAGTGGATGAATTGCAATAGTAAAATGTATGGATTTTTGGAACAAAGACTATTAGGTGTTACTGCAGATACTGGTATTTGAAGACTAACAATTCTTATTTTTCCGGACGTTGGCCTCATAACAAAAGCAACATTTAATTCTTTTCTTCCAGCTACACAGACTTTCTTGGCATTGGGAGAAGGAGGAGAAAGATTACTTTAAGTATCCTGCCAAAAAAAGTGAACATATAAGAAAAAACAAACAAACCTAGATACATTGTGGGATCCAGAATCTGACAAGGAATAGTTGGTCAGAATAAAAACGCAATCAAGACTGACATGGGATCAGACAGAGACCAGTTTAATAATATTATCATCAGACCCCTCATGCCCATTCACATTGTGCTTCAGGTTTTGCTGCCCCTCTTACTGTATTAATGTATGGGTTGGTTTGTTATTCTTTTCACTGGCAAGTACCTTAACATTATGCAGTCAACAAATATAACTCTATTAGATTTAATCAGTTTGGGCAGGATGCATGGTCAAATACCACTTTCAGAGAACTGTGGATGTTTCCATATGAAAACAAGAACAGAGCCTAATGGATTTTTATCTGGTTTCCTAATGATCCAAAATGTATACCAGTAAAACAGTATTATATGGGCCCTTCACAGTACTAGTGGCTTAATTTCTTCCCAGTCACATGCATGGGAGTTAACCCAAGGAATACAACATTTATTTTGCAGCTATGGATGGTGATTAAATTGTAATAGCGGAAAGGAACATTTGCTTTCTTTCTCCCATTCAACTCTGCACCTGTCTGTGATGTGTTGCCACCAATTTTACTACAGTCTTTATTTATTATTTAGAAATTCACAAAAGAGAAACAAGGTGCAGTATGGTATTGCCAGCAAAATTAAATGGAAGAATTTAACAGGACAATAAAATGGTGCTATGTGAACCTGGAGTTGTGTTCTTTGCTGTCCTGAGTTAGCCACTTTCCACAAAGATACCAGGTCACTGAGACCTGCGTACTAGTTCTCAGCTGTTGGCGTCATGGGGAATTGGCATTTTTAGAGAGTAAGTAGGTTAGCTCTTTTATAAAGACAGCTTTTGCAGCAAGCTAATCTGCTGAATTGGTTAACCTAACAGAGTCAAAATGAATAGCCTTCTGCAGCCACTGCCCAAATGGTACATCAGTTGAAATTTTTCTCAGCCTGAGGGTCAGACCAGATTATGTCTGGCCCCAGTGGGGGCAAGAAATCAGACATGCAGCACTCCACCAAGAGTACACATAATAGAACCTCTGTGCTCCCCGATAGCACTCCCCCAGAAATACAAATTACCCTGCAGGAGGCAGAGGAAGTATGATAGGATATGGTTTGAAGATGGGTTATGACTCTGTCCCTTTCTACACTATCCCACAGAATGGACCAGCCACACAGGGGAAAAGAGGCTGCATTGTCTAATGGAGGGATGGCCAACTTGGCAAGGAGGAAAGGCACATCCGTTCCCTGGGCAACCGTCTTGGGGTGATCCAGCTCCACAATAACTCCAATGCATGGCATGGTATTAATTACATCATATGTTCCTTAACACTGTTCCATGGGGACTTTGGTATTTGCCATCCTGGATGTTTTGCGTCTATGTTTTTTTAAATCGTCATCTGAATGGTTGAGATTTCAAACATCTTCGGGACACATGAAATATTATTTACTCATTAGAAATTTAGTTTGTGGACCACAGACTTGGTCTATTGAATCAATGTCAGTGACATGAAAGCTCAGTATCCAGTGTAATGAAGTTCCTTCTCAATTTTTTCTTGTTAACAATAAATCAACCACAAGGTCTATGTTAACTTAGAGTGAACTTTTCCACATTGTATAGCCCCAATACAAACCATTAAAAGCTCGTAAATCAGCATCTAAGTAACTGAATAGCCCATGTACTCTCTGGTCACCAGTTTCCATTCTCAACCTCAGCTACTTCCTCTCCACTAGTCACAGAAGAGCTCCCCACTGTCTTCCTTGATTGCTGCTGTCCATTGATCATAGTCCCACTATGGATCTCAATACTTTGGCTCCAAAAAGAGCCCAGCCCCAACTCCCTCAGCCTCATACTGAATTGAATTTTTCTGTTTTTCCTCTCTCTTTATGTTTATTAAAGTTCATTTGTGTGATTGGGTAGTGAAAATTCGGGTTTCAGGGAGGGTAGAAGAAAGCGTTTAGAGATTGGTGCTTTGTGTTCTTTTCTACCAAGGTTATCATATGCTGAAGTGACATTCCTGGATTCTACTGCTGGCCTCACTGTCTGGTGTGAGTGCCTGACTTAATCTCCTCATCTGAGAGTAGTGGATGCAAAACGATGAATGCTGGAAGATGAACTAAGCATAAACTACCGTGGCTACAGAACTCCATAGTAATGAAAAAAAATATTGGTAAGACAAGACCCCTCTAAAAAACAAAAAGGTGAAGGACTGAGAAGACGGAAGGGATAAACAATGAACTATGGTGGTGAGTTAATGGAAAAAAAGAAACATTGTCTGGAGAGCCCCAATTTTACATTTGGACATAACCCCCTTATTATTCAAAAGTGACATGGCATGCTCTTCAGCCATGTCATCAGGAACACCCCAGCACACTGTGTTCTCAAACTCTCCATCGACACACAAAGGGGTGAACAATCTGATCCTTCCTGGAGCTGCCCTCAGACTTGTCCCAGAGATATGTGGATTTGCAAGACTGAGCCAGATCTGAGAACTTCACTACATAATACCTGATGTGACACCATCTACTGGGATCAATTGGGCTGGCAAAATGGCCCCCTTAATTCCTGACTGTGGCCTTGACTTTAGCCCACTTTTAAAAACATAAGTATAATACATCATTGCTTAGAGCCTGATCCAAAGCCACTTACATCAATGAAAAAACAAACCTTTCATCATCTGTAACCACAGGATCCATATACACAATTCGCGGCAATGAGCCTTCCAGCCCAGTCAACAGACTTGAGTTAGCAGGGCTCACACTAGCGTTAGTGCTCTAAAAATAAGTATGTAGACAGTGCTTTGAAGTTGCTGCTTGGGATTGAGCTCAGGTTGTGAAGCCCACCCATCTCTGTAGGCTTCGGAGCTCAAGCTCCAGCCCAAGCCACAATGTCAAAATGCTGTCTACAGAACTATTTTTAGAACACTAGTGCAAGTCCTGCTAGCTGGAGTCTGTCGAACCAGGCTGGGAGGCTGTCTCTTGAAGGCTACGTAGACATCTCTCTGCGTCATCAGCAGGGTTGAGATCTTTAGACCCACAGCACAGTCCTCTAGTTGATGGAGTAACTGGTAGAAGTAGAAGGTTGTTATTGTCTATGTGGACCCACCACTAGAGGAGGATGGAAATGCACCCTTTGCCAGAGCATTTCACCACTATCAGAATGGCCATAAAAGAATATGGAGCCTCAGAAACAATGGCTTCAGTTCCAGATTATGGAAGAGAGTGTGCTCTAGTGGTTACAAACCCTTCTGCCTCTATACCCCCTTCTGCTCCTCTCTCTCTTTCAATCTCCTGCCCTTTTCCCTCTGCCTGCTCTCAGTCCCTGAGCCCAGCTCCACCTTGGTCTACAGCAGCTAAAAGGAGCAATTACAGGGGAAGTCCTGCTCAGGCCTTGCAGTCCCAGGATGGAGCACCCTCAGCCACTCTATACATGCACAGTCCGACCACCATGTAGGAGCTGCACGTGACTGGAGCATGCCCAGTTCAGATGAAATCTTTGGCGAATTAGCTGCTAAATTTTAGCCACTTTACTGAGCATGTGCAAATCTCAGTTTCTTCAGAGGTTTATAACTTGTCGTACTTTCAGCAAATTTTTTCACAGGAATGGCAAAAGGCAACTGACTGACATGAGGGCAACCCCACTGCCAATTTCAAGTCCTTGCTCCAGAGCATGAAGGTGATAGAACGTCTCAACAAAACTGCTTAAGAAATTAACATGGGAAAAACAATACATTTTCCCTCAACTGAGTTCTGGGAAACAGGTGAAGCATTTTAGCTAACCCTTTTTAAAAAAAAATCGTAAGGAGACACTTAGCATGAAAAAATTCAGCCCAGCTTGTTCAACTTTGGCAAAGCGACTGCAAACAGTCTCACAATGGGAAATGTTGGGCAACCTTAACTATAGGCATTATTATCTGTGCAACCTAGAACAAATTGAAATTAATCTTATCAAGTAAAAGAACAATGTATATATTGGAAGTCATTCTCTGCTTATTTTAATGTCTTCATTTACTTGATAATTCATAACCCTCAGTATATTAATTCACTGTAGGCTTTCCATTCATACTGAAGTTCTGCTGTAATAATTATTTTTTTTAAACCAACAACTCCATTCAAAGCCAACTGGGTCAATAGAAAGACTCCCACTAACTCCAGTGGAGTTCCTTCAGGTCCCAGAAGAGTATAATCAACCAGTCCACATCATATTTTAACTATCTGAAAAACAAATAATAAAAAACTTACAGGATTTTTCTTAAATGCTTCAATATTATTTTAACTGCACAGAAATATTTGCTCTGGGGCAGAGATTTTGTATGCCAAAATTCAGACAGAATCATTATTTCTGTCTCAGTTATAAAACACTGAAAAATGAAGGAGCATACATTAAGTGTTGTCATAGCCTTATAGCAACTACAGCAGTAAAGAGCAGTACAGTACAGTTGTAATAAAGACAAGTCTCAATTTAAAATAGCATTTCTGAAAATTTAGACTTTCACCAAGATACCTGGGGCTAATAATTACAGCGCCACAGAGATTACAGAAAATGCACTGACAAAAAAAGTCAATAAAGAGGCTTTTTAGAAGAATCCGTCTATGGAACAAATGGCTGCAGTTTTCATTCTATAAACCCACAACTGAAAGAGAGAAGATCTTAAACCAATCCGTAGAATAAATGCTCCCAGTCCCATAGAACACCCCTTTATTACTTGAGAATTGCAATTTATTTTGTGGGCGCTTTACTGCCTTGTAAATGACAAGCAATAAGATAAAACTCAAGTTTACTTAAAACTGTGTCATTTTAACTTTCATTTACAACACCGTACTGCAGTAACCACCACAATGAAGGATGCTGAAGCCGAAATATCAAGACTTTCCTATCTCCTATGTCTAGGAAAGTCTCATTACAGTGTCATTCAATGATATTACACATGGCAAGGGCTGCCTCACTTTATTCTTTTTTTCTTTCTGAAAATAACTCTTCAAATGGCAATCTCAAGGTGGTATCCAAAACCTACTGCAGAGCTGCATGGAGCTAGGAAAAATATCTAGCAGGTTTATCATTCTTTTGTCTCTTATGTGACAGGGATGATAGCTCATTTTTTTCTTCGGCATTAGCAGAACATTCACATCACATCAAATTCTGAAGTCATTAGTTAGTATATTCACCTGATCTACATTCATAAAACAATAACTTAATCACAAGCTTTTAAAATGCCAGTTCAAAAATAAGAAGTAGGTGCTATTGAACTGCATTATCATTATTCTAATCTACTCTCTATGGTAGTGTTACAAAAGAGGGAGTATCTGTGGGCTCAATATTGCTCCCTTTAAGGCAGTGGCAAAATATCTATGGACTTCAGTAGTAGCAGAATTTTGCCATATGCACAATAAGTTCAAACAAGTATTTCTCGCTACTACAAGCATAACAGAACTACTGATACAGCAGCAATTAAGTGTTCCCACCAAAACTTACTGATATCCCTCTCCCTATCATCATGCATGTGTCCTATTGATTCATCTCCCAGTTGCTGCATAATCACCCTGGCCCACCATAGCAGAGTTACAGAGGGGCAGGAATGCTAGCCAGAGCTGGATCATTGAGCACAATAGTTATGTGCAGCTCTGGTACCAAGTATAAAAGTGGCTCGTGTGGTTCTGCACCGTGTGGGTTCTCAAACTACTGCATGAGACTCAAACTACCCCCCAGGAAGCTGAAGGATGTGCCCGTCTGAGACCCACAGACTGAAAGACACAGGAGGACACAGAGAACAGGGGTTAGGAGAGGTCCTGGAATCCAAAAAGAGGATAGGGAGAGTGGCAGCAGATGGATGGAGCCTGTGTAAGAGGAAGAGCAGAGATGAGATTTTTTTTTTATCTCCCTGGAACCTTCCCCTTAAACCAGGAACAATAATAAGATGTGGAGCTGAAGTGAACAGGTTTCTTGTGAGTATGGGAATACAAAGGGCTGTAGCCAGTCAGAGCAAAGGGCTCTATGGTTGCCAAGCAGAAGGCAGAGAGAGAGAGAGAAGATTTCAGTAATAACAGCTTGAGAATACTCTGTTAATTCTGCCCTGGGCTAAATAAATTCTTTGGCCTGCAGTTTCTCAGTTTATTTATAAGTTATTGACCGTATCCTGAGCTAAACAGGGAGTGCATCCTCAAATTACTGTTTAAATGCTGCACAGATTAACAAATTCTCTCATTTCAGGGTGCATGTCAACAATATGATACTGGCCCCTGAAATGAATGTGGACAGCAAGGAGGTGAAATTTCAATCTGATCACTATAAAGAATGAAGATAAGGGTAGGGTGAAAAACTCTTTGCAAGTCAGTTTGTTATTGGGTGCAGGGGTAATAAGATGGTGTTATCCCTGTTGTGTAAATCAAGAGCAGCAGAACTGTACTTGGCGCGCCCTGATTGAGGGCAGTCACCCTCAACTGAACTGCACTTGCTAAGCAGGGGGCAAGGGTGGCAAAGGCTAGTGGAGATGAGAGATACTTGTGCCTGATGGTGTGATCTCTGCCCAAAGAGTCCAAGACACCATTTGACCCTTCCCCTCTCCACTGTTTAATAATAGAGCTGATTAGACTCAATTGGGAATCTTTTGTTACCGATCCCAAGAGTGGAAATCACTGATAACCAGGTCTCAGTGCTAAACCTTAGACCAGCGGTGGGGCAGTGTCTCCTGTGAAAGAGACTGGCTAGCATGCTCTAATAGTGAGGTGCTCCCACTAACTGCTGAATTCACTGAGGACTGAAATCACTGACCGCTGTGTTAAGTGGTGGGACATCAAAACATCGCAGAGGCTGCAGTAGAACGATGCAGCAGGTGATGGTGCAGTGGCAGAGCGATTGATGACTCAGCAGCCAGTGACGGAGTGGATAACAGCACAGTGGCCAGCAGTGGTGTGAACAACAATGCAGCATGCGACGGAGCAGTAGCAGAGTGGATGACAGCACGGCAGTCAGCGGCGGAGTGGACAATGGTGCTTTAAAAGGCAGCAACACTGACCGGTGCAGCAGCAGCCAGCGAGGCATTACTCGACGTTCCACTCCCCACCCTGGGGTGGGAGGTGAACTCACAAGAAGGCACTTCTGAACTCTGGGTCTTTGCTGATCAAAGACAACAACTGTGAGTGGAGGGAGAGGGGAGACCATGTTAAAGGAACTTTTGATTGTTGGACGTTCACACTGCAAGGTGAGAACCTGAGGCAAAAGACACTGCCCAACGTACTCTGCAGTGGGTGTTTTGCTCATGGCCATATGCCTCTGAATCATTCTTGTGGCGTTTTGCCAAATTAATGCTGGGTTACTTTCCCTTTTTTATTAAAAGTTTCTTTTCCACACCGTGATTCAGTGCTTGCGAGAGGGGAAATATTGCCTCTTACAAGCGCCCAGGGATGGTATGTAATTTTCTCAGATTTTTGGGTGGGGCTACAGCTAGTTCTGTGTTCTATTGTTAAAAGGAACCCCTAGATATTGAACGCGGCCCTTGTCGCTGCCAATTCCACCTGGCAGAAGGGTTACATAAATGTTTAAAGAATAATGGTATTTAGGCCTAATTTTCAACTAACCAAAATAAAAACAATGCCCTATTCGTTAACAATTTTTTTTTTTTTGAAAAAAAGACATATTAACAAGAAATGTAGTGCTGGAATTTCTAGTTTAATAATTTCCACAAAATTGTTCATTCAGCCATGTTTTACCTACACAAAATACAAACAGGGTCGTGCTTCGTTGTTTCAAAACTCTGTGTGGAACCTTTGAGAGATTCAACAAACCCTGTGGAGCCGCCATCAAAAAGAGTGTGGCAAAGAGTTATGTTCCAGATGGATGGCCAAGAAGGGAAGCAGAAGACTGCCTGGATACTAATATATGACAGTAAGTCTATGTGTATTGCCCTAAGTTAAAAAGAAAACCAACTGGGATGTAGAATGGACAGTGAAAGATCAAGCCAGTCCGGGAGGAAGAAGTAAAATTTCTCTCTCCCTCAAGGAAGAAAAGGAAGGCTATATACATATCAAGGGCAACCTGCTTTCTTTTTTGGAGACTACAATGAATGGATTCAAATATAATAAAACAGCTGAGCTCTCAGAGAAACTAGGGAAGATTGAACATGCAGAAAAACGGCATTACATACGCTGTTCTATGTGGAAGAGAATAAATATGAAAGACTAGGAAGAACAGTAAATGGAGGAGAAAGGTAACAAAAATAAGCTTATTTAAACTAGCCATTCTGAATAAGTTAACAACGAGAAGGAAAAAGCTGAATACATGGCCTGACCAGTGACCAAAGAGGAAACATTGGGAAGGAAGCTACAAAAAGAAAGGGCTACTGGTTTCATGGTGAGGGTTCTGGGACAAAATTTTTGTGACTCAGTAAAAGAAAAACTGCCTCTCAGCTGCCACAGAAAATCTAGTGCCACAAGTTATCCTTCGCTTCTATCATGGGCAAATCTGAGGCTCTGAAAGTGCTTTCAAGCATTTAGCTTTATAGCACCTGTGGCCACAGCCTATCCAATTGGTACCTTGGCCCACCCAAATCTGAGCCCGAGGCTATGTAGGAGACATATTCATTTTAGCTTTATGATATGCCAGTGCCAGCTGTGTGCCTGCTCTGAGTGCTTGCCCATTTGAAACATTAGGTACGTGCTCAGCACAAATAGCCCCTCCTGCTGCACATGCCGACCATACTGAAATGTATAGCAAGATGCTAAGCAGTATGTGGAAGGATATCAGAAGCTGGTTCTATACATGCAAAAGTATAAAATCTGGAATGTGCTGACCAAAACCTTATCATTTGTAATTTGCCAATCATTAAAATAAAAAGTCAAATAAAATCAGGGACAATCAAGAAAAAGTTCTTACACCGTCTTTAAATCACCTTATGTCTGAGTACATACGGATTTAAAAACATTCCACTTTATGTTCCACATAATGCTGAAGGCCTAAAAATAACAAGAAAGCTTATCCCAGTATTGTTTGGCGGTTGCCAATCTACATGCTGCAGTAGTTTAAGTGGCAAAATAGGACAAACAAAGGACAGAAAGACACAACTTTGAATTTCCATTCATCTGTGGGATTAAGTCA
Source organism: Chrysemys picta bellii (assembly GCF_011386835.1). Taxonomy (NCBI): domain Eukaryota; kingdom Metazoa; phylum Chordata; order Testudines; family Emydidae; genus Chrysemys; species Chrysemys picta. The sequence goes on from NC_088793.1 coordinate 196,607,364, forward strand.
GAACCTTCAAATTATTATCTAGACTTGTTTAAGAAGTTAAGCAAAAGGAAAGGAAGAAAAAAATAAAACTAACTGGAACAGAATCTATTCATAATACGTAAACTTAATAAGCAGACGGTGACATTATACAATAAAGGCACAAAGGGATGGCAAATTGTCACTTTAAACTGCCATTCTTTGTATATTTCTAAAACTATCCTTATCAATAAGCTTTGCCAGAATCGTTTAAAAAGCACTTTTTAAAAAACTGCAGTGGACCACTACGAAGATGAAGTCAATGACAGAGCTAGTTTCATCAGGGCAGCATTGGAGTCTTTCATTTCACCAATATTTTACTTTTGAACCGTCGTGTATGGCTTCTGTTACTAGCAGACCAAAGCACCAAAAAAAAAAAAAAGGCCTAAAAATATCTGTGCAAATGTGATCCTGTGTCTTCTGCTCAACTGCAGAAGTCATTGCACCGTGTCATATGGAGACTTGAAGTACCTCGGGAATTCAGCACATGCCACTCTCTCAATATGATATGATTGAGTTTGTAACATGCACCTCCTCACTGCTGTTTTACCTCTTTCATTTTATAAACCTTTAATGGTCAAAAGGGACAATGAATACATTTCACTGTATCATGCTTAACCTCCTGTTAGGCTGTCAACAGCTTTATGAATTGTGACAGTTTTACATTTCATTACATTTCTAGTTTTCAAACACTACTAAAAGGAAAATTAGGAGATTGCCTGATATTAAAGGAGACCTTTACAACAAGCAAATATAATGTTGTGATTGCACTGCTTATGGAGTTCATTTCTCAATGGTTGTGTTTAGCAATTTGCAAGTAATATGGTTGCATCTAAATGTCGGTAATAAGAACAGAAATTCGTCAAGTATTAGAGGATGTTCCAAAGACATTTTAAATATGTTCAACTTAGTCAGATTTTTCCATGCGAACATCATAATTTTCTGCCTTATTACATTGCATAAATGACATTTTCTGAGTTTTAACGTAACACAGAATGTAGAATCACATAACCTAGATATTCTCTCAGTTAGACCAGTGTAAATCCTGCCTTCAACTGATCACACCAGATTTACTGCAGTGTAACTGACTGCAGAATTTGATTCACCTTTCAATTTTTCTAAAATATTGTTTACACCTAATCACAAAATACTAACACCTCCATTTGCGATAATCAGAAACTGGATTTCTTTGTACATTACAGAAGAGATTGGTGATCATTTTGGGGGAAGTACAGAACCAACCCAAATCTTTGATAATTCATTGAAACCAAACATGAAGAATCTTTTCACTGGTTGTGACTGATTCAGGAGGGAATAGAGGCTGATGTCTCTGCAAACTGGAACAACTCCAAGAAAGCCTCTGAGGTGGATATGTTGAAGGTTCACCCTCATTATGTGAAAAGCAAGAATCATAGTGTTTTCCTGACTGCTTCCTACTTGCCATATTGCCTCCAAATTAAAAACTAGTAGTCAATGGGGACACATTTTTGCCCTTAGCTATACAAGACACATTCTAACTGCTGCAGCTGATGGAAATAATTCTGGCTGTAGATGACACTTGTAATTTTGGCTATTTTGATGATAAATTTGATTAATGAGTCCTGAATTTAGAAGTGCATATTCTAAGGATCTGGGTTTTTCAATAGCCTCACATTACTTAACTGAGACAGAAGTTTAACCATGTTGCTGTTCCCTGGCAACAAAATAAGTACTTATTAGTTTAGGCTTAACAGACAGAGATTATACACCTACAATAATGCCTTGTTTAACCAGAACAACATAAACCTTCCATCACACTATCAGACAGCATAAGGGTACTATAGTAGACCCTAGTGGTTTAAATCCAAGGAACCACAAAGTCTAGATAAAAAATATCAAAGGTGAAAGCAAAAAGAGTGCAGGTTTAGTGCAAGTTTAAACATAAGCAGTGGCAATTTTCAGGGATTCTACACACAAAATGAAAAATTTGAATGGCCTGACCAGTATAATGAAAAGGAAATTGCAAATTTCTAATCATCTGTAATATTGTTTTAGCCAATTCCTTCTATATTTGATAAATGCTCACCTTCAAGTGATTCAGAGGTGATTATGACCTTAGATTTATGCTGCAGAGGTCAACAACTATTTAAAATGGCAGAAAAATAATGAAGAATATCTTACCTTAATAACGGATTATGATAATATGGTGAAGACAAGCATGTGTAAATAGAGCCTGGAAGCTAGTTTGAGTATTTTCCTGATTTATTTAATAATATTTTCATGTGATGTTTTCTTTGATGTTTGATTCTCACAGACTTCAAAAACACCAGACTCAAGGGCAGAGGTCAGCAATCACCATATCTACTTTAAAAATCGCCATTTAAATGCAAATGTTGTCCTGTCATCCTGACCTTTAAACACTCTTTTCATAGAATCATAATAGCAAGAGTAAATTTTGTGTCTTGATGTCTATGGAGTAGTTCTTTTGTCATTTAGCCTCATTTTTCTAACATAACCCCTTCTTATGTATATGATTAGTTTCATGTCATTGTATCAGTGTACTTTCGCTCTTCAGGGAGAAAAGCAGTAATTTTGCTTAAATTTCATTTTATGTGTAGAGTTTAAAAATAAAGCTTTTCTGATCAAACATATTTTCATATATTTCTGTTCTCTAGTATTTGAATATATTCAGATTTTTATGTGATAGCAACAATTATCCTTTCACATCCTTTCACTAGAATACTAGGAGTTGATAATGCTGAATTTAAGTTACAATAATCTTCACAGTAAGGGTCCTTTCTCAAACAAGTAGACCTTACTAACGTAAATAGTCACTTTTGGTTCAATGGGAGTTATCTGTCTAAGCACTTATGGGGCATTTATGCTAAGGCCGCACTTCACGGGCCCTACACCTAGTTCAACTACCTATCCCTATTATATGTATTAGTTCCACACCAGGGAAGCAAGCAGGACCATCCATGACTGCAGACGAGAGAACAGGATTTTCCCCTAAACTTAAGTATTTACTTTTAAGTTACATCCTGTCAGAGCCGTCCCTTGGGTATGGCGAATTGGGGCAACCGCCCTGGGCCCCGTGCTTTAGGAGACCCTGTGCTTCCACAAAATCATGAGGAGGCAGGCTGGGAGGTGAGGTGGGAGGGCAAGGGGGGTGAGTAGGCGAATGGGGAGGAGAGCAGCAGGTGAGCGGGGAGGGGCAAGGATGAGCCTTCCTACCAGAACCTCCCATTCCCCACAGCGCCTCCTGCCCGCCGGACAGCCCCACTGATCAATGCCTCCCCCACCCTCTCAATGCCTACAGCCTGCCACGGATCAGATGTTTTGCAGCATCAGGAGGCGCTGGGAGGAGGGGGGAGCGGGCAAGGAAGAGGGTGCAGCGTGTTTGGGGGAGGAGGCAGAACTGGGCGGGGAAGAGGCGGGGCAAGAAGATGCGGGGTGGGAAGAAGCAGGGCAGGGTGGGGCTTTGGGGGAAGGCGTAGAGTGGCGGTGGAGCCTGGGGGAGCACCTGCTGGCAGATTAGAAACTCTGCGCCTCTGTCCCAGGCCCCGCACTCTACTAGGGACAGCCCTGCATCCTATCTCTTTTTTTATGAATTTTCTGCACTACTCAAAGCAGAACATTCTCTATTTTACCTCCAAAGACATCACACATTCAGAACCAAATGAAAGCCCAGGGAAATGAAATTCAAACTTTCATTAAAAGAGAAGTTAAAGGAATTAAGTTTTATCACTCCATTTCTCTGTAAAGAGGATTTACAAGATCCTTGATTTTCATTATAGCACTTATCCTTGCTTGACTAATATTTCAGTTTGTCTGAGCCAAGTAAGTCTAAGGAATTATCAAATTCTGATCTTTCCACAAGACAAAAAGCACCCAAGTGAGCTAAGTAACTTCTTTGTAGAGATTGTTTATTGTAGTAATTTTCTGAAAATATTTCATGTTTCTCCTGAATGAAAAATGTTTGAATTGCTAATAACTTTATTTATTGTTTTCACTTTATAAGTGATCTTATCTAGAGCTTATGCAAAGCTTAAGTATTAATGAAACAAATTAACTGTTTTACAAATCATATGGAGTTTAGAAAGACTTGTGGGGGTAAAGCACATAACATAATGCCTGAAGATTACCAATCACAGCAACTAAAGAATCACAGCATGGTCAATTCAATTTTCAATGATGCCTCTTTAAGTTCTAATGAACCATGGTACCCTAATGAGAGGTTTCACTGAATCATGGCCAATGAAGCAGAAATTTCATGGAGACACAAGAAAACTAAGAAGCAACAGCATACTAAAAAGAGCTTTTTATAAAAATGCATACAACCTCTGACTACAGGTCACCTTTGAAGCTAACGTTCCAAATAAATTGTAACTTTTTTAGGCAGATGGTTCCCAGAGATAGCTTTTCCTGTTTATAACCCAGAAATAGTTTCTCTCAAATTATTAAACACCAGCTTTGTCTGAAAAAGATCATTAACTTAAAAAAAAAATTATGCTAGGAAATGCTGCTTTCTGATTGGCCAGCAGTTCTGACAATATTCTGGCAAAATCTCATTGCTATGTCCACTATGATTTACTGAATCCTTAAAATTATAATAATTGCAATGCACTTCCACAAATAATGGCTGACGAGCAGTGAAAATATAGAAAGCCCTCACAGAATTGTTAAAAAACAATGGGTGAATAATGTGTAAAATTCCCATTGATTTCAACGGGGTAGAATTTCACCTTATAACTTTTCACTACCTGCAAAATGGGTTTCTGATTTGAGTAGCTCAAATAACTCATACAAATAACTGGACTGACAGGTAGATGGAGAAATCAAAGGAGGAAAGTCCTCTGGTCCAAAAGAGGAGTGCTTCTTTAACCTACGGCACATTTAACTTTGCCCCAAAGAAAGGGCAAGAATCAGGGGGGAGGAGGAGGAGGAGGCATGGATTTTTGTTTGAATACTCTGTCTCTCTACATATCCTGTCAGCAGGGAAGAACAACTCATCTAGAGAGTCCAGAAACATCCAGAAATAGGGTGTGACGGTTACTAAACATGTTCAGCGGATGTTTCCAAAGCTGTGTAGGAAGTTTTCATTGTGAGCAATCTGCCAGGCCAAGACCACAGACTCCCCCATACCTTGTGTGCTGGTACCTTGGGCTCCTTGGCCATGCAAGGAGCCCCCAGCAGCCTGCTGTCAGCACGGCCATAACCCTAACCCCAATCCTGCACCCACCCCTTAATTTCCAGCAACTATAAAAATAAAAAGTTTAAAAAACCTTAAAAATGAAAATTGATCTTAATAGTCAAAAATAGAAAACATTAAAAATTGATTTCTGTCAAGCCTAGTCATACATGATATTGCCTCAAAATCGCTCTAAACCTGTAACACTTCTATTGCACTGGAACCAGGAAAGTGACTCCCCTATCATTCACACACTAAGGCTTGGTCTACACTACCCCCCTAATTCGAACTAAGGTACGCAACTTCAGCTACGTGAATAACGTAGCTGAAGTCGAAGTACCTTAGTTCGAACTTACCTTGGTCCACACTGGGCAGGCAGGCTCCCCCGTCGACTCCGCGGTACTCCTCTCGCCGAGCTGGAGTACCGCAGTCGACGGCAAGCACTTCCGGGTTCTACTTATCGCGTCCAGACTAGACGCGATAAGTCGAACCCAGAACTTCGATTTCCAGCCGTCGAACTAGCTGGTAAGTGTAGCCAAGGCCTAACTCAACTACTTAACATCAATGATTAGTGATAAAAGAGAAAAAGAACAGGATGGGCAAAGAGCTACAAGGCACTCATAGAGACGGATTTTTACTGGTAGACAAAATGTCCTTTTTTGCATTTCCAATAATCCACACTAATCAGTCAAATAAGGAAAAGAAAAATACAGCTTTTGATTGAATTACTTAATTATAGCCAGTAGTCCATGTTACATGAAAACAGAGTAGGTTGAGGCAGTAATGCCCACCCTATCTAACTATACATATATTTTAAAGAGGATATACTGCCAGGCGGTTGCCTTACAAATATGTTTTGGAGAGGCTCCTCCCTCTTTTTTGCCCCAGGGGTAGCCTGAGCTACTTGGTTTGATGGGTTTGTATTGACCAGAAACAAGGGACAAACCCCTTCTAAAAGGCATGCTTCATAAAAGCTTTGGAATCAGGATGTGTGTGTAGGGAGGGATACCTCTTAATTAACGTCAAAGCTAGAATCTTTCTTTGGAATGCACAGTTCTCAGAACCACTTTGACAGGGTGAAAGGTAACGTGAAAGGTGAAATTTCTCCTACCTTTCTGACTTCAGCAATTGTAACAAACCCTGCTAAACTTAATGTTAAGAAGAAGAAGAAGAAAAAATACAACACCACACACTACCATCCTAAAAGAACAGTGGCCACAGGCTTAAAAGGAGGATGATAACACTCATTTCAGCTCCAGGTTGTGTTTCCAAGACAGATTGATTTAATAGAATTTAGGCCTCAATTGCTTGAGAACTTATAGAAAACACCTTGTTAAGAGATGAGATCCCAGAGGGAAGCAGTCACAATAGATTCCCTGAGGGAGAAGCCTGACCCTTGAAAAGAACTAAAACAGATTTTCTCCTTGTTCACATTTGGAGCACATAAAGAAAAATTAGATGTTTGGCATCTAAAGGGGGGAAATACCTCTAACAGGCCCTGTGATCAGAAGGGTCTGAAAACGATTTCATACTAACCATTCATTCCTTGTCTTCGACAGCTTGGGGGGGGGGGGGTGGTAAAATGAATGAGTCAAATAGCTCCTGGTTCTTTAGTCCCAACCTCTCACAAGCATCTATGATATTGATAGGACAGCCCCATTTCTCATATGCCAATTCTCAGCCTTCTGTCTCGTGTCTAAGAACACAGGTGAGGCACAGCAATACAGCAATGTGCACTTTCTTTTTGCTTACTCTAAAACTGCAGCAGTTCTGTTTATCACATCAGAGCCACAGTTTCTTCTTCTAACCATAAGACAAATAACCTCAGATTCCAAAAAGTGTGTGTGGGGGGGGTGGGGGGTGGGGGGGTGGGGGGGGGGGGGGGGGAGATTCTGTTGCTTCGATTTCTTTACTAAGGACAAATGTCCAAAGTAGAGCAGCACAAAATGACCGTGGCTGCTTTCACACGAGTTAATGAATGTTTAAATTAAGAATGTTGTTTCATAAATTAGTCACATCAATGAATTTTAACGGACAAATGTGATCATACAAAAATATCCCTAGAAGTATAAAATCCAAGAATTGAATCAGCGTTCTGCTTCATTATTATTTTTCCCCAGAAACAGAGATTTTACTGTAGTACCTCATCTTCCAATATGATGTTTCTAGTTTCCTAGCACTCTTTCATATAGTTTCTCCCATCAGTTAAAAAGCTAAGAAATATTTTATGCAGCTATACCATATAAATTAGATTTCTCTCAAAAAACATTTATGGGTCTATGTACCCTAATTCCTTTTTCCCTGAAGAAAATCTGGGCTTTGATAACATAATGGTTTGACTTATCAGGGTGGTTGTGTGTGGTCTGGATGATTTAAGAGATTGACATTGAAATATAGAACTTTTCATTTCTAGGTCTTTATTCTGAATATGACCCAGGATGGTAATTGCCTTCAAGTCAGAGTCAAATTCAGCCAGGTTGGTAGAATCCAAAAGCATTGCCATTTGCCGGATGGGAAATTAGGCTACTTGCGATTGGACAGATGTCCTGAATTACGAAAACCACTCTGGCCAATGACACTGAACAACGTTCTTTTTATCCCTCTCTTCGAAAAGGAAAAGGACTGGATGGGCTAGAAACCAAGATACATCCAAATCTGTTGAGGGGTGTTCACAATGGGCATAAGTAATGAAGGTATGTGAAGGTACTGAACATCACTGTGTGTACGTCAGTACATAAACACAGACAGAATAAGACTGAGACTGTAGTGTTGTCTTTGCAACTTCCTATCCTTTGCTATCTTGAGGCCTACTTCATCCATGTTCATCTGTAGCTGTTACAACAACAAGTACAATGTGTATATACCATCTGCAAACATATAAAATAATTAGTAAAACAAAATTTGACAAGAACTTTTGAAGATATAACTGGCTTACAATAACTTTTATAAAATGTCAGAAAATGTACACACACAAAACTTGGCTGGCATCAGGCAGTGGTGGGGGAAAAACAAATTAAAGAAATAAGAACAAAACAGAAATGAACAATTCCACAGCATTTCATTTTCAATCATTTCGCTGGGGAAAATTACCACCTGTGTGTTTCAGTTTTCTAAGCTTCTACACGCTGTCAACAAAGTCCAGAGAGGTTAGGAAATAGTTTATCAGCCCTATTGCTATCAGCTGAATACTGAGTATGCAGAGACATATACCACCTCCAAATGGTACCAGAACTCCATATGTCACAGTGATACAAGGACACATAAATAAAGATACAATATTAGCTGTAACACATAAAAAAAGCTCTCATCCCTTAACACCACCACAAAGGACTGAGGAATATGTACTATATGCATTGAATTGATTTGTTGTTAAGTCTCAGATTTGATGTTATTTTACCCTAATGTGTCTAAATAAGCAGGGCAGACTCCTTAATTTGCTCATATTAACATTAGCAGCTTCCAGTATTCTATTAATATGATGCTCTATTTAGGTTGTCTGCTGAAATGCTGAACTTGACTTCATGAAATTTGAATTTTTAAATGATTAATGCTCCCAGTAAAATAACCTTTTTTTTTTATAGCAACAGAAGCATAAGCTTTATATCTGGTGTCAGCATTTGAATTAGTAACACGCATACATGTTTCAACCCCAGGGGGTAATAAATTAATTAGGATACATTTACTGTAAGCCTTATTGTGGGTACATATCACAAATCTAACCTGAAGGCCCCGGAGAAATATTTTAATGTTTTACTAGAAAAAATGGTTGCAGAGAGACTCACATGAAAGTAGATCAACTAAATACAGTGCAATTCTACAAAAATGCCACTCCTGCCAAAAGCAAAATAGACTATTAGGGTTTGAAGTAACTGAGAAATGAACAGTAAATTCTGTTTTAAAAATGGTATATCTGGAAGCAATGCAGACAGCACCATGCAACAAATTGAAAATATGCTCCGAAGAGAAGAGGGTCACTTTAAAGAAGAGGGAAAAAAATCCATCCTCTAAGAAGAACCAGAAGCTTAGACTTCTCTTATGTAGGTGCTTGGGAGGCCCTTTAAATAGGGATCTTTGCCTTATGATGTCTGTGTTCCTTGGAAGACTTTGTTCTTTAAAAACAAACAAACAAACAAACAAAAATGTTATTTCTTTACCAGGTGTTTGTTTCAATATTCCACTCGAACTGTCGAAGAGCTAATGTGTCTACTCTTTCCAAATGAAATGCAGTTCACTTAGGCCTGGTCTACACTGGGGGGGGGGGGGGGGGTGGAGATCAATCTAAGTTATGCAACTTCATCTATGTGAATAACATAGCTGAAGCCGATATACTTAGACCTACTCACCGCGGTGTCTTCACTGCTGCTGCTCCCCTGTCGACTCTGCCTGCGCCTCTCGCGGCAGTGGATTACAGGAGTCGATGGGCGAGCGCTTGGGGGTCGATTTATTGCGTCTAGACTAGACACGATAAATCGACCCCCACTGGATCGATCGCTGCCCACCGATCTGGTGGGCAGTATAGACATACCCTTATATAACATTAGAATAGTCTGGTTTTAGGTGGGCGGTAAAGTGGTAAAATCCACCCCCAACCCTGTGACTAAAATGTAGACTGAACTGAAACCCCCACATGGTCCAGCCCACAGGTGCAGCTACATGACCTGTCACTGGGATCCATGTAAACATTGAGTCATTTGCCTGCCCCCATTACTACCGTCAGTGAAAGCATATGTGGTGCAGGCAGCTTGAGGAAGCTTTGAAAGCCACCTACACAGCTGCTCCGCCAGGGCCCAGATACCCTAAATAGCACCAACATGGTACTCACATGGTATAGAGGACCTTGCTGAACCTATGAAGGCCTAAACCTTAAGCATTTATCATGCCTATGCTAAAGAATTCCATAAAGCTCTGTGAAAAGTAATGCCAAAAGAGATGATATAGAATTATTAGCAAATACAAGCTAAACTGCTTATTAAGTGCAAATATGTTTAAAAGCGTGACATTTCTCAAAACCATTGTTCTGACAATTATAATTGGTTGTGTCTTGCAAAAAAAAAGTATGCTTAACTGAAACCACAGGAAAGGCATATATGGGGAACATAACTAGTCTTGCAAGTGCTTAGGAAATATTAATGATCAAGGTGACATTATTGTTTAATTGGTTAAAACTCTTGATTAAACCTATGCCAAGCTCCAAGGTTAAAAGGTTAAACTGTTGTGATACTTCATTATATATTCCATTTGCTCTAAATTTCCAAGATAAACTGTTAACAACAAGACTGACATGTGTCAATAATTGAATGGTACCAGTCATGTCACTGGTCACAAACTATAATATGGGATAAATACCTCAGCTATAAAGGCCCTTTTTAACTGTTGCAATTTAGAACTGGGTGAGGAACAGACTGTTACCCCAGAATTGGTAAGTTAGTCTTTTCTCTTTGTGTTGTTTGATCTCAGATGTCCAGTCTGATTAATAAATCAAAGTTGAGCATGACCAGTTGATTTCTCAATCAATAAATAATAAAAAGAACCTATTATTTGCAATCTTGAACTGCCCTTTGCAGGAGATTATTTTCACCTTTAATAAATACACTGTTTAGCTATTTTTTGAAGCATAAAGACAGTCATTTGAGGTATTATGTGCAAAAGTGTTCTTTTCAGAAAATGCAAAACACATGGTAAACAAAAGGCAAAGGATTTAATTCAGGCCTGCTGTAAGCAACTACAGCTTCTTCAAGTCATATTTGCATTTGGCCTGAAAAGTTAAAAACATGCACATTGATAATAATTATTAGCATTACAAAGCACTTAATAAATCAATGTTTTTTATTCCATGCAGAAAACCCAGTAAGTCAGGCTTTGTATGTCAGTGAGTGTCAACCAACTTGTTTATGTTACTTTCTGTCAATGGACCAGTTTCTTATGAAACTTGTAAAGGATGCTCCTGCTTGTATTGTAGCGTTTTTTGATTGTTCTAATTTTTTTTTAAAGTGTGATCTCTTATAAATCCTTTGTTGGTCCTGCAGGTTATTATAACAATAGTCACTGACCCCTGCCACGTGATACAATGTAACCTTTTGTAACCATGACTATCATGGGGCTATTTGTTACCGGAGCGGAGGAAGAAAAATCTGATAAAAACAAACAAATCAACCTGATTAATTCAAGGGAGCCACGTTAGTCAATACTCATTGTTACTAGATTGCAACACACCTCACAGTTATTTTTGAGAATTACCTTTTCATAAACCTGAGGGCAGAAGGGAATCAACATTTGTGCCCCATCTAACAAATGGCTTTGCAGTGTGGCTGTTCACACCCAAGTGAGGCTAACCCAGGTGGTTGAATCACCTGATTTAAATCTGTGATGAAGACATACCCAGTAGGATATGCACAGTTCTGCTGATAGTGGGCATGTGCTGACAGGAGTAACACTCCCAGCAAATCAGAGACAATGAAAACCACAAGCAGAAAACACAGGCTCTAGGTGGTGGATCTACTTTAGCTGCTGAATAGGCCAGTGCAGAAGAAACCATTTTAAGAACAAGTTGGCCATATGATCAGAAAGCCTTCAAGGTTCAAAGACAGTAGTTACTTCTAGATGCCTAACAAGCAGCGTAGGGGTTCAAGTCATCTACTTAAACTTCATCCTAGATTGCCTTGTGGGCATTATTAACTGGCCATGTTTTGTGTCACATCTTTCTGACAGTTAGGTTTCTACACTGCTTATTCTGAAGCAGGCTACTCTTTATGTAGTAAAATACTGTGATGATGCAAAGATGCAGTGAAAACATTAATCCTAGAAAACAGAAATATAATGGAAGGGGCCAAAAATGGCTTATTGATGGAAAGTTACCCAGGTTAGCAAATCCTGTGGTACCAAAAACAAAACAAAAAACCCCGTAAAAAACAAAGGTGTGTTGCATTAACAGTTAAATATTTGGTAATAACTAAAACAGAATGCGATCCCACAAGAAATAGTTTTGTTTAGCTAGAAACTAGTCAAGAAAAAGACCCCAAGAAATTTCTAAGGCACAAATCAAGACACCAAGGAGATAACTGCCTTAGAACTACAACAGATTGACAGATTAGACATACCCATACATATATACAGTGATAGCCTAAAAATACATAAGGGTTATCTTAGCAGGGTATTTTGTTGTTGTTGTTGTTGTTGTAGTTTTCTCAACATATTTTCTAACTACAGGGCAAATAATGAGGTAACATTTTCCAGCTGTCTTCAGCAAAACTGGAAAAGTTTGAAGGCTGGGATTTTCAAAAGTGCTTAGTGTCGGCCTAACTCTGCTCCCACGTTAGTCAACAAGTTCCATTGATTTCATTGGCAACAGAGTTGGGCCACTTCTTATTGCTTTTGAATAACTTAACCCGAACTTAGGAGCACAAATCACCCAGAATCTATTAGCAGATTCCTATACGTGTGAAAAGCACTTAGAATACTGCGCGCCGCTGTAGTACAAAATAATAATCGAATATTCATTTACACTCACCCAGTCTCGGGTTTATAAAAGAGAAATGATTACATTTTTATTAGCACTTTGAATTGTTGATTTGGGATCTCATGAATTAGGCATTTGAGGTCCAGAATAACAAAATTCTCCTATATTCTTTCAGACTCCGAGACATCTGTAACAGAGACGTCTGTCTTTGTTGAAAATGGAATCCTTTATGATTGCGCAATCATCCTTTTTTTGTGCTGTGATGTAAAAGATTCCATTTTCAATACTCACAGACCTGTCTTCCAGATGCTCCCTTCCCAAAAGAAAATAGAAGGTTTGTGGAAATCAGGAATAACTAACTCCATGTCTAGTGGTGAAGTAGTAATTCCAATATAAAACTGGTAAGAACATATAATTAGGTCCTTGGTAATTAAATCTGTGGTTGTCCAAAAATATAGACATATATTTTCTTAAACAATGTTCTGATATAATGCCTAACTCTTGAGAGCCTATTTATAGCACTGTTTGAATAGGATGATTAGTACATATATTAGCTATCCACTCGGAATAATGAGTAAAACTGGCGGTGTTGCATAGTCCTGATTCTTTTTATTCTATCCTACATTAGTGATTTCATTGGTGAAACAGACAATAAGTGAAAGAAAGAGGCTTATGCAAATTGATACTGTTAGGCAAAGAAATCACTGGCATTTAGAAAAGGAATGCAGAGGAGGTAAGACTGTTTGCTTTCTGTTTTGGAAAATAATAATAATTAATTATTAATTAGCATTGGTTGCAACAGATTCATTTCCCAGAGAGCATGGTGTTCTCTCTAGTGACCAGAAGAAAGCCAAGTACTCAAAAGTAACGGAGTTCCAACATGTGGAGCTAGATTAATTATTCTCCTGGCTGCGATATCCACTGACTGAATTGCTAGTTTCCAAAAGAAGCTAGAATTTATTAAGCCTTCATCACAATGTTCTGTATTTTTTATTCATGCATCAAAGATATATTACAGCATATAAATCCATTGCCCATTTTTACATTAAAAAACAAAGTAGCATAGATCCATCAAAATTTCCGAGAAACCTTTTGAATTCATTCTGAAATTCCATTAAATTAAACAGGAAGACAAGTATTATACATAGTTAACACAATGGATATAAGACAGTGCTTTCCGAAAAAGGTTTAAGGCGCCGATATGACATATAAATGTTGATTCCCTCCTCTGACTGGCATTGATGCCAGTCTCTATTACCCATGTGTTAAAGATTTTCTAACAAGCATCTTTGTGTTCTCTCCCACGCTGCCCATCACACTTGCAAGGGGCTCCCTGAAAACCACTGCAAAGCCACCTTTTATCCACCTTCAAATCCCTCCTTTGCCATGAGACATACAAAAAACTTGACAATGGTTAGACCGCAATTGCACTGATACTACTGCCTATCACAATGAACAATATTATTTTTGTTTCATCATTGTTTCCTGGTACTCCCTCCACCTATTTGTCTGTATCCATCTGTTGTATCTTGTCTTATACTTAGATGGTAAACTCACTATGTCAGGGACCACTTTTTTGTTGTGTTTGTACAGCACCTAGCACAATGGGGTCCTGGTCCATGACTAATGCTCCTAAGTGCTATGGTAATACAAATAATAATAAGGAGAATCAATAAGAGTAAAGGGATAACATTTAACTCCTCCAAATTTATAAAAGTTGTGACCTAATTTTAAAGGGAGAAGCACAGGAAGGATACTTTTAAAAAAATACCCTAAGAAAAAGTCAAGAAAAAATTGAAACGGAAAACAAAGTTATCTGTAAAAGAATGTACCATATTCTCAACAGAGACAGACTGATATGAGAAAATAATAGAGTAAAGATTACAAATTGAGGAGGACAAATATGGGGCCCATTTCATACACACTTAGATGGCTATTTCTGTCTTTTCTGATTTAGTGTTTCCTTTCTTCCCTATTATCTCCAGTTTTGCCTTTCTTCCTACCTCTCTTCTCACACTTAGATAAACCATTATCATCCATCATTAAGACGTCAGGAACACACTGTTTTATCCTGAGGCTTTGTCTACACTGTACTTTCGTCGGTAAAACTTCTGTTGTTCAGGGGTGTGGAAAAAAAACAAACCCTCGAATGACAAAAGTTTTGGCCAACAAAAAGCGCTGGTGTAGACAGCGTTTAGTCGGTGGGAGAGCTCTCTCCTGCCAACAAAGAGCAGCTACACTGCATACCTTTTAGTGGCACGGCTTGTAGCGGCACAGCTGTGTCGCTAAAAGGTGCATAGTGTAGACATAGCCTGAGACAAAATTCTTCTTTAGTCTCTATTTTTTCTTTCTTTGTTCAATTTGTGCTTGTGAAAAGTGCTGGATGAACAGGCCTAAAAACTGATGTCCTCTATCCACAGAATACAGACATTGTCGGTGAAAACTTCCCTACTGTGTTTTGCAATTATATCCGTTGTGACAGAAACATGTCATATATACAGGGGGAGGGGGAGAGGAGAGGGGACGGGACGCGGAGGGAGGAGATATTTGAGCCTCCATGGCACATTCAATCCTGACTTTTATGCTAGGACTGCTAACTAGAGTGTCCGTTGCTAACATGGACCCTTGGGCTAGAAAAGTATTGTGTCCAGTTCTGGGCACCACATTTCAGGAAAGATATGGACATATTGGAGAAAGTCCAGAGAAGAGGAACAACATGACTTATGAGGGAAGATTGAAAAAACTGGGTTTGTTTAGTCTGGAGAAGAGAAGACTAAGAGGGGACATAACTGTTTTCAAGTCATAAAAGATTGTTATAAGGAGGAGGAGAATTTTTTTTTCTCCTTAACCTCTGAGGACAGGACAAGAAGCAATGGGCTTAAATTGCAGCAAGGGTGGTTTAGGTTGGACACTAGGAAAAACTCCTAACTGTCAGGGTGATTAAGCACTGGAATAAATTGCCTAGGGAGGTTGTGGAATCTCCATCATTAGAGATTTTTAAAGAGCAGGTTAGACAAACACTGGTCAGGGATGATCTAGTACTTAGTCCTGCCATGAGTGCAGGGGACTGGACTAGATGACCTCTCTAGGTTCTTTCTAGTCCTACAGTTCTGTGATTCTATGAAAACTGGATCTAGAAAACTGTGTTGCTGAACTAGCAACCTAAAAGCTCACAACTCCATTACCAATCCCCACTATTATCCAATCCCACCATTTTAATATGGATCTATCTGTATGGTACAGCTAATTATACATAAATTCAATATTTATTTCTATAGAAGGACCACCACCTATGGTAGCAGATCAAAGATCTAACTTGGGAGTTTTTTAAAACCTACAAAACATCTCTTTGTAGAGGCCACATAATTTTTTGTGCACACTCACACTGTTCCCCTCTCCTTTCCTCAATAAAGAATATTTCAATAATTCTCCCCCTCATCCCTCTCAAAAATAAATTTAAGAACTCCAGCACTTATGAGTAGTCCTAAAAACAAACCAGTATTCATATAGAAGGGAAAGAAAACAAAATATAACAGGGAAAAATAATTTCAATTGTCAGTATGAACAGTAAAATATGTTCTAAATATTGTGGACACAAATTAGAGAGTGGGTAAAATTTTCAAAAACACCTAAGCTCCATTTTCAAAAGAGACTTTGACATATAAGAGCCTAACTCTCATTGAAAGTCAATGGGACTTAGATGCTTAAATGTCTAAATCCCTTTTGACAATGGGATTTTATGTACTTCTGAAAATAGTACGCAATGTCCTTTTAAGGATAAGTTTGTTTTGATTTACATAAGTCTGGATGAAGACTGGAAGAACATTTATTCAGAATTGTGGGTTACCTTTTTATTTTGCCAGTCATACCACCATTATTTTTAACATTTTACATGCTGCAATTATTCATTTGTTTTATCATTTTGCACAACTCAAATGCAATTTTGTTTAATCAGAGGACATAATAGAAAGATCGCTTTTAGGCAGCACCTCATATAATGTAATTTAGCTCTATTACCCAATTTGCTCAAAACATTTTGCCTGGGAACAGTCAGTAATAAAAGGCACTTCAATCCATCTCATCCCTGAACTATACCATAATTTTCAATTCAGAATATTACCACTGAGAAAGGAAAGGTAAGACATAGTTACTTGTGAAAATAATAAACACATTTATGAAAAAAGTTAATTGGTGAAAAAAGCTTGAAAAATCTCCTCCCCCCCTTCTTCATTAATTCTAAAAATTGAAGCTTAAATCAGACCTTCACATACTATTCTAACTGAAAGCACTGCAAGTATGTTAATATGGAAAGCACTGCTATGCACAGGGTGGAATTTTTAAAAGCACCTAACTTACATGCATAAATCCCATTCACTTTCAGTGGGACTTGTATGCCTAACTCCCACAGGCACTTTTGAAAATTCCCACCTTGAGTGCCTAGAGTTAATAAATTATTTTAGCGTAACTGTGAATAGAATGTAAATCTGGACTAATTCCACTGTAAAATAATGGAGTTATTCTGAATTTACACCAGTATAAATAAGAGCGGAATATTAGCTCTGTATGTTCAAAGACAAGAGAATTACAAACTAAACTATATGTATATTTTTCCAAAATGGAACATCTCTCCTTTCCCATCTTCTGTGCTACCTTTATATCTATCCCCTCTGATCTTCCTTTCTCCCTCCCCCAAGTTAGGTAAAAATTTTATAGTTACCATTTTACTGGCAGGCACAAATGTTAACCTCCATTAGCAGATGGGGGAAGCACAGAGTAATATTTCCTCTTTCAGGTAGAGCCATTAAAATGAATGTGGTGGCAAGAGGTGAGATGGTTTTCTAGCAAGGTCAAAGCTACAGCTGTGCTCAAGTGGGAGAGGAAGGTATGCTTCCTTCTCTTCTAAGATCAGCGTTAATGAGCACAAACAAGGAGAACCATGAGCACTTAAGAGAAGCATCAGAAAATTCTTATAGGCGAAGTACAATACTGAATGATTTCATGGATACTATGTTTGCAAACCTGCCTTTTAAATTTTAAGAGCATCACAGGCAGGGTCATGGAGAGGAAGCGTGAGCAGTGACAGCGATAATGCTGTGCGCTACTCAGAGTAACTTCACACAACATACTAAGTTCACCATCACTTGCTGAGGGCGTATTGCCTGATATCTTTTCCCATTAATAAACATCCTGATGCATGAAAGTGGATACTACCCAGTGCACACTTTATTCCCCCCCAACCAATTTTGTAAGAAAAATTATATGGGGGGAGGGACATGCAAAACAGAAAATATTGAATCAGGTTGCTTAGATGTTTTTGTAACACTTTTCACATGGTATATTGTACCTCAGAGTATTGTGCTTGATAAAATATTTAATAATATGGATGTAACTGAGTGCCTAATGTTTATAATGAGTAGTAAGTAAGTATGGGTACACTAAGCAGATATTGACTAAAAATGCAACCATATACAATATAGACAAGAACAATCCAGCTTAGTCCTACTGTTAATGACTGACCATAGAAATGTTGCAAGGAACTTTCAGAAGCGATTACAAGTTTATTCACTAAGGCCCCAATCCTGTAACTGTCTCTGCATGGGTAGGCCCTTATGCACATATGGAGTTAGTTGCAAGATAGGGGCCTGCTTAAATAAATTAGTAAAGAATCTTTAGATTCTCCTACAATACCAAAAGTGTTTTTACCAGAGTTAACAGAGCCATACTCACGTTTATATTAGAAGTGAACAACGGTACTATTACATGAGAGAATATCATCTTTGACCTTATTCAAAATTATTAGGGAATGATTAATAAAATATTAAATGACACTGCTAGAAATAATCAGAACTAAAGACAAATCCAGTGGATGCCCTCTACTAGCATTATAACTGCACAAATGTGATTTTAACATGATGATGTATTCTGTGCTGACAAAGAGAGTTTTGAAAGTCCCATTTAACACAGGGATCGGCAACCTTTGGCACGCGGCTCACCAGGGTAAGCACCCTGGTGGGCTGGATTGGTTTGTTTACCTGCTGCGTCCGCAGGTTTGGCCAACTGTGGCTCCCACTAGCCGCTCCAGGCCAATGGGGGCTGCGGGAAGCGGCGGCCAGCACATGCCTCCTCCCACGCCACTTCCCGCAGCTCCCATTAGCCTGGAGCTGTGATCGGCCGAACCTACCAACACAGCAGGTAAACAAACCGGCCCTGCCTGCCAGGGTGCTTACCCTGGTGAGCCGCATGCCAAAGGCTGCCGACCCCTGATTTAACACCTTTACAACAATCACAGCGTTAAGAAATGGAAAGGAAACGGAATACCAATTTTCAGATTGCTCTCAAAGGGACATGTCCAACTCTTTTCAATCATGGAAAATAGAAACATGGTTTCTGAAATAAAAACCTTCAAATTATCCGGTGGGTTAGTATAATGCAAAGCTATCTGCCAAAAATATCACATCAATAGCTAGGTAAAGGTTAAGGGGGAAAAAAGATCAGTTTTACTAAAGCCAGGAACATGCAAAAAAAAGGGCTGTAATTATTCAGTAGAGTGGTTTTTTCCTCTGTGTGAACAATGCCTGGAACGTTGTGGACATTATCAGAATACAACAATGAGAACAAATGGAAATAATTCGCAAACAGCAACCTTATATAAAAAAGGGCTGAGAGACTTATTTGGGCATTATGACACACACTGTAACAGAAATTATGATAATCCATATAAAAACAGTTACATTGACATATACTACACAACAAATCTTCACCTGTCAAAATGAAACAAGAATAAATAAGTGCAAATAATGAATGATGGAGATTTCATCCAAAGGGAGAAAATAATGTATACTTGACTTGATGCATCAAACCCATTGTAAGAACGTAAGTCACAAAAGCAACTCTGTACTAAGACAAGTAGAAAATGCACAATGGGTGTCACAGTACAGAGTCCTTTTCATTACACTGGGAGGACAATAATTTCTCAGTTAAAAAAAAGATCAACATTCTAATCCTCTGGGCAAAGATCTTCATTACAAGATGATGAAAATCCCCAAGTGTATCATCACTGAAGGAATATTCAGTTGCTACAGAAATGAAAAATTAGCATATAATGAGAAATGGAATTAATGCTATAAGAAAATACTGGATTTCTGAAAATACTAAATGCTATTACCCTATACCTTTCTTCACTATCCTGAAAACATACTCAATCTCACATTCAAGACATAAAAACCTTTACCTTGTAGATACAAATAGCAATACAAAAAACTTTTATAAAAAAATTACTTGCTTAATTTATTTTCTTCCTGAAAATTGCTTCTTGTCAGTTTATCAATAGTCTAGCTATCTTCAGAAAAACAATACAGTGAGCCTTTAAATACATTGCTTTTGATAATCCATTCTTTATGTCAATGTGTTCTCCTATAGATAGAAAAAACAACTAGGTGGTGGCTGCCAAGGGAAGAATATTTTTTGTAAGAAATGTAAATCATGTTTGAATTTTTTCCTCTTACTGGAAGCAATCAAATTATTCTGTTCCAGTGCTTGTTTACTCTGCCAAGGTGCTGGCACTCCTGTAATATGACACAATGCCAACATATCACTCCTATCTATTAAAGATGTCTATAACTGAGGAAATATCAGGAGTTAAACTGCAATTCCCAGCCCAATATAAGTGAGAGCCAATTAACTTAGGCTCATCTCCAGCAGGGACACAGCACCCTACTGCTACCAATGCTTAAGGTTCCGGGCTCAGTTATACTTTGGAACCCCCATGCTAAAACAGATGGGATTCTAACAAACTCAAATGAGATCAAACCATATATATAAAATTATTGATTATAGAGGGCAGTGGTGGGCAACCTGCGGTGCGTCAGGATAATACGCTGGCGGGTCGCCAGACAGTTTGTTTACATTTGCATGGCCACCTGCAGCTCCCAGGGACGTGCTGGCCGCCGTTTCCCACAGCTCCCATTGGCCGGGAACGGCGAGTGACACAAATTTAACGCTGTCGACACCAGCGCTATGTCAGTAGGAGATGCTCTCCTGCTGACATAGCTTATGCTTCTCGCCAAGGTGGAGTAATTATACCGACAGAAGAGCACTCTCCTGTCGGCACAGCACACCTTCACCAGACATGCTACAGTGGCGCTGTACTGTAGACTTGCCTTCAGTAAATAACCAAGCATCAACTGACAATAATGATTTTGCCATATTTACTTGTGTTAAATAGTCCCTAATTCCATAGGTAGCCCCAAATGATATCAGTAGAACAAATGAAGGTATAATGGGATACTCCTCATCAGTGCAGGCAACAGAATCTGGCCGTAAATTAATAAAGATATCACACCAACCTTGATCATACGCAAGAATGCTTCAGTAGTTTATAATATTCAAAAAAGCTCTGCAAGAAAAAACCCTGCATACCTAGCTTTATGGCATAAAGGCCTGATTCAGCAAGGTCTTTAAAGAAGTGCATAAATTTAAACATGGAGTCTATGGGACTATTCATGGACTTAGAGTTAAACACAAGCTTAGGTACCTTGCTTAATCAAGGGCTCTATGTTCTCCTTCCCACAATCTACGTTATCAGAAAGATGTTCTGTTTCTCTTTTTTCTCTTCGCTTTCATCTCTAGGAGGGCTAGATTCCCTTTTGATTAATTAAGGACAATATTAAAGACAATTTAGTATCATTAATATTTTCACTATTTACTAACTGGCTAATCCTGCTGATCACACGTTTGAGCAACTGTTAAATCCAAATTAACAGTTTATCTATTAGAGATAATATCGTCTCAGCAGCATTTAATGTAATTTGGGTTAGATCACTAACATGATCAGCAAAAGAATGCTCAGAGACTTGCAAGAAATCATTAATTATTTGGAAATGGATTTTTCATTACTAAGTTGTTTGCTGTGCCCCTCTCTTTTTTCAGATGTCAATATACTGTGTTTCACTTCAGAAAACTTTCTCTTCTTCTTTAATTTTTCCTACGCCTCTAATAATTAATTCATTTTGCTTACACTGCAGCCAGCTTCAAAATCATGCTTTCAGTTTCCCAGTAATAGAATTCTGCCAAAGGCAATATGCCATGCCATAACCTCAATTACAACTTACAAAGGAGAAGACTCCACTTATTTTCTGCTGGAGTCAATACTTTGCCATAAATGAAATTTTGTATGGACTACTGGGTGTCAAGGATGTACAGAAAAAAGTATATTATACAATATGTGAAAAAAATCCATTTAAACAGAGACAAGATAAAAGATCTATGTCAGAAGACACAGATTAGAGAAGGGTATTACTTCTTAGTAGCTACCGTGTTAGATACTTTAATAATATCTACAATATACTGTATCTACATAATATTTGTGATCTAAACTGCCTTTGAGAATTGAAACATGTAAATAATAATTGTCAACATTAAATTAGTCTAAGAATTTATACAATTTCCAGACCTAAACACGTCATCAAGACTTATTTTTGATTGTCCAGACACAGAATCATAGACTATCAGGGTTGGAAGGGACCTCAGGAGGTCATCTAGTCCAACCCCCCCGCCTGCTCAAAGCAGGACCAATCCCCAGACAGATTTTTACCCCAGTTCCCTTAATGGCCCCCTCAAGGATTGAACTCACAACACTGGGTTTAGCAGGCCAATGCTCAAACCACATTACTACTTATAAAAACATCTTACAATGTTCTAATTATGTATTTAAGAAAAAAGTTATAAACTCAGGAGACCCTTGAAGAAAGATTGGAAAGACTTTGGCCTACTAGGGCCCCATAAGTCTGATGGGTGATCTCTGGTAAGCTTTTCATATACACATTGGAACTTTTATGTTTTTTTACATGTTTTCTCTGTAATGCTTTTACATTAAGAATAAAGGTGCTTGTTTAGAAAGAGCCCTCAGAGAGAAAGCAAAGCACAGTCGCCGGTCTTTACACAGACTGGCTTGCTGGGGATATCACAGTATAAAACAGCTTATCAAGAGGGAAGGAGATGCAGGTCTGTACCCAAGAGAAGTAACGGGGAAGCAAAAACCTTAAGTGGGTTCCCTCAAGGGATCATGGAGGGGGAATACAGATGCAGTTACCCTTAAACTCTGACACCTCTAACCTCTTTTCTTTTACTTTGTTCCCATGACTACTTCTCATTCTTTGGGGTATTTTTATTTAAAAATTTTACACTTTCCCTCTTATCACAGAAACCAGGTTTGTAGCTTAGAGATTTTGCAACATTCTTCTGCATAGCTGGAAGTTTCAATTTTAAACTCTAGCTTTACGCCTTAACAACATTTGGGGAAAAAGTCTTTTCCAAAAAATGTCTCCTCGGCTTAGGATAAGTTTTAAATGGATGCTACGTCTCTTTCATAACAATATTCATTCTGGAGGGAAAGACCAATAGACAAATAATTGGGGACTGTAATATTTTGAGCATTAATGCATAATTGTTTTTTATTACATAATAGTTTGGCAATAATACATTAAAAAACAAAAGGAATCAACTGTAAAAAAAAAACCATGTACAAGCTGCAAAGACAGCACTCTAAATTTTACCAAATTTGATCTGTTAGAGGGCTAAAACAAAATAAAGGCAGACCCATTTCACAATGGATATACATGGCTAGGTTTCCTAATTCTTAGAATCATAGAAATGCATGGCTGGAAAAGAACCCGAGAAGTGAAGTCCAGCCCCCTGCACTGTTGCAGGACAAGGAAGCTTAGACTATTTCCAGTAGGTATTTGTCCAATCTGTTTTTAAAACCTCCAATGATGGGGATTCCACAACCTTCCTTGAAAGCCTATTTCAGAGCTTAACTATCTTTATAATTAGAAAGTTTATCCAAATATCTAACCTAAATATCCCTTGCTGCAGATTAAACCCATTACTTCTTGTCCTACCATCAGCAGACCTGGAGAACAATTGACCACAGTCCTCTTTATAACAGCCCTTAACATATTTGAAGACTGTTATCTTCTTTCTTAAGACTAAACATACCCTTTTTTAAAAAAAAACTTTTCCTCATAGGTCAGGTTTTCTAACCCTTTTATCATTTTTGTTGCTTTACTCTGGACTCTCTCAAATTTGCCTACATCTTTCCTATGGTGTGGCACCCAAAACTGGACACAGTACTCCAGCTGAGGCCTCACCAGGGCTGAGTAGAATGGGATGATGACCTCCTGCATCTTACATACGACACTCCTATTAATACATCCCAGAATGATATCAGCCTTTTTCACAACTGCATCACATTGTTGACTGCTATTCAATTTGCGATCCACTACAATTCCCAGATCCTTTTCAGCAATACTACCATTCATCCATTTTTTTGCAATTTTGTAGCTGTGTATTTGATTTTTGCTTTCTAAGTGTAGTACTTTGCACTTATCTTTATTGAATTTATTGAATTCAGACCAATTCCCCAATATGTCAAGCCTTACTAAAATCAAGATATATCACATCTACTGCTTCCTGCTATCCACTAGGGAAGTAACCCTCTCAAAGAAGGAAATAAGGTTGGTTTGGCCTGATTTGTTCTTGACAAATCCATGCTGGCTATTCCTTATAAACCTATTATCCTCTGGGTGCTTACAAATTGATTGTTTAATAATTTTTCCAGTATTTT
Organism: Chrysemys picta bellii; assembly: GCF_011386835.1. Taxonomy (NCBI): domain Eukaryota; kingdom Metazoa; phylum Chordata; order Testudines; family Emydidae; genus Chrysemys; species Chrysemys picta. The sequence goes on from NC_088793.1 coordinate 196,631,628, forward strand.
TCCGTGTATCAAAATTAGGCTGACTGTTCTAGAATTCTCTGGGTCTTGTTTGTTCCCCTTTTTAAAGTTAGGTATTATGTTTGACTTTCTCCAATCTTCTGGGACCTCACCCATCCTCCAGGAGTTCTCAAAGATAATTGTTAATAGTTCTGAGATTGCTTCAGATAGTTCCTTAAGTACCCTAAGATGAATTTCATCAGGCTCTGCCAACTTGAATACAGCTAACTTATCCAAATATTCCTTAACCTATTCTTTCCCTATTCTGGCTTTCATTCCTTCCCCCTTGTTGTTCATATTGTATTGAGTATCTAGTCACCATTAACCTTTTTAGTGAAGACTGAAGCAAAATTGGCATTAAACACTTGAGCTTTCTTGATGTCATCAATTATTCACTCTCCTTCCCCGCTAAGTATTGGTTTTCTTCATCATTTTCTTCCTCCTAGTATATTTAAAGAACTTATCTCCTGTTATGGCCTTTGCCTTTCTGATTTTATTCCTACATGCTTATTCTATTCTTTTGTGCTGCACCTTCACAATTTGTCCATGTTTCCACATTTTGTAGGATTCCTTTTTGATTTTCAGGTCACTAAAGAACACCTGCCTAAGCCATATTGGCCTCTTACTAATCTTCCTATCTTTCCTTCGCATCAGGATAATTTGCAATTGTGCCTTTAATATTGTCTCTGAGAAAAAACGGCCAGCTCTCCTGAACTCCTTTTTCCCTTAGATTTTCTTCCCATGGGACCTTACATAACAGTTCTCTGAGTTTGTTAAAGTCTGCTTCTTTGAAGTCCAGTGTCCTTATTCTGCTGCTCTCATTCCTTCCTTTACTTAGAATCATGAAATCTATCATTTCATGATCACTTTCACCAAAATTGCCTTCCACCTTCAGATTCGCTACCAATTCATCCTATTATGATGGAGATTACAAATAAATGGGAAACTGAATTACTGTAGGAATCAAGATAATGTAAGTTAAATGGCTCTCTGTCTAGAATAGTATTAAAAACACAGGCAATTCTGTTTCCCTTAGGTTTTTCAAACTAAAATCCTTAACTGGCTTTACTGAATCACAGTTATCTTGTCAGAACTAGTGAATCAATGGACAGCAAAAGCTGGCACTGTCAACAACTTCAAACTAACTTCAGTATCATGTTGTTTGAAGATGTGCAATACAAGTACACTATTGGGTCAGAATATGAAATACCCTGGATGCTGCACCGTGATTTGATTGGTCACCGATTCACCAAGCTCTGAATGCCCTGGGAGTGCTTACAAATGGCTGTTCCAACATTCATGTACATGAAGAAGAGAATTATTTTGAAGCAATCAAAATCCATGGGATGCTCATATACTAAATGGATGTCAGGCCTAGCACACAGTTCTGTAATCAAGAAGAATTTATATGAACAGACAGTGCTAGTGTTAAGTACATTTGGGCATGGTCTGTAAGAGAGAAAAGGGCTGATTGTTCTTTTAATTGCCTTTTTGGTAACTACTTCAATTTGCAATTTGTCTCTTTTACCAATTCGTTATCCAGGTTGAATAACTTTGTTATTCTCATCCTAGTCTAAGTTACAAGTAAAATAATGTGGTCCAAATTTTCCTTCTATGCATGCAGTAAAACAACAGGAAGAAAGACATAAAAACCGTACTATGGATTGAACTTGTAATGTCCGATGTCTTATGTTTAGTGTAGTATGAACATTTTTTTTTATTAATTCCATTCAGTGCCTTTTGGCATGGGCAACTTAATGTCCACCCTCCTACGCTGACTCTACTTTTCATTGCCTTGTCTGCAACATCAGAGCTATTCCATGTGGTTGCTAACTTAGTTCACAATGGATGTCACACTCCCAACCTGATTTTTGGGGATGGCTCCATAAATAGAGATTAGCATGCTCAGAATATCATCCCCTTCTACTACTTCAGATCAGGGACTTCTTTTATTCTTTTCAACAGAATGGCTACCCATATTTTTGTCACCTCCTAGACCAGCCGGATCAGAATGCAACTGCTGGCCTCCTGAAAAGGTGCATCACTACAGGCATATTATACCTGGGCCCAAGTCTCTGCATTTGCTTGGTAATCTTCTCAGAGCAATTCAGGTATTAAAGAGTTAATCTTTAAAGTCCAGAATAACCTTTGATCCAGTTATCTGAGAGACTACCATCTCACCTACTTGTTCATGGCTGCTTCAGTAATCATTGTATGCAGCACAGTGTGCATTCCTTCACAATTTATATTTGTTTTTACTTTTCTGAAAAAGCAACTAGTTATCAAGTATATATGTGTAAATAATACATTAAAATACAACTTGTATCAAACTGTTTCTTGACATTTCTAAACAGTTGATAAAATTATTTGAGTTATAGAAGTTATTCATTCTCACCGCTCACTTAAAGAGCCAGGTGTGTATTTTTGGAAGGGCTTGTTCTCATAAAGAAAAAAAAAACAAAGCTCATCCTATTCTTAATGCTTCCAGGTAATTTTTTTTTTCAAGTTATTTTTATTAAGCTGGAAAATTTTCTAATTGTTTGAAAAGTTTTCCCAGCAGAACACTTATGTTCAGAAAGACAAAGGTCTTCCAGCTGTTCTTAAATTGCCTTGTGCGACTTAATCTCATTGGATACATTATAGGAACACTAAGCAATATAATGCATCATAATATGCAAGAATAAACAATTATGAGCTGAGTAAAACCATTACTATTACCAGTTATTAAAGATTTTGAAATCTTGGGTTTTTTTTCTTATGCGAATGCTTTTCTGATCAACATCCACTCCCCCCAAAGAAATAACTGCATACCTGGATAAAATAAATGCTTGATAAAAATGACTCATTTTTTTCCATTTTAAGTACCGTTCTCTTACAAATGTCAAAAAAACACTACTTTCTGGGGGACATAAACTTACATGGCTTTCACAACAAAACATATAGTTACTTGCAATAAAACCTTCCCCCAAATTCTATGAAACAGCCCAAATCTCCCACTTGGTATACTACTATATGAATGGACAACATAAAATTATATTTTGCTCTCACTCTGCAAACTGGCTTTCTGCCAAGGAGTCCAACAATCTGGAATCTGTGTTGCTGTTCCTCATAATGTACAGTATTTGAAGGTAGCTATAGCTTTTAATTGATCACTGAGCTTCTGGTGCCCAGGAGAACCCTTAACAGAAACCCCTTCTATTCTATTTCAGCTCAAATCAACGTTTCTTTAGCCTGAAATACTAACTTTGAATACTGAAATATATCACTCAATAAAACAGCTACACATATATGCATCGATACCCATGTGGGGCATCCAGACTTTACAGAAAGTCAATTTGCGAGGTAAGACGAAAATAAAATCTCTATTCCTGCAAAGAGCTCATGAGACTGGAATCTGCGCTATGTCTACCAGTGACCACGTGCAGGCTTATTGGTATAGGAGAACTAGGGGGAATTTGCCTATGGCCTTGGCCTTTAGTACTCAAAGGGGCTGCACATCTGCTGACATTTAGGGCATGTCTACACTGCCCTACAGTTTGGACTATAGGGGTGTGAATAGCAGTGCACACGAAAGTGCTGAACTGTAATTCCCCTGTGTGGATGCTGCAGGTTACATTAATCTGAACCAGGAACAAGGACACGGAGTCCTTGGAGGAAACAAAACAAAGGGAGATGACTAGAATTGATCTTAACAGAAACTACAGATGACTCTGAGGAAGAAAGTAGCTACAGTATAGAGCAGGGGTCCCCAACGCGGTGCCCGCGCCCACCAGGGCATCTAAGTGTGCCCGCATACTGGCCAGCGGACAATCGTCCGCCGAAATGCTGCCAACAAGCGGCAACATCAATAGGCGTCGCCACCAAAATGCCGCCGAGAAACAGCGTCGTCACCGAAATGCCGCCGATTATCAGTCAGTCCTAGGGCCGGTTTTTAAGGTCAGGCTTGACAAAGCCCTGGCTGGGGTGATTTAGTTGGGGATTGGTCCTGCTTTGAGCAGGGGGTTGGACTAGATGACCTCCTGAGGTCCCTTCCAACCTTGATATTCTATGATTCTACAATCTGCAAGGACTAGAGCAATCCCTGAGGGCGAAGGATAATGACGGGGATTTTGGGGGCTCCAAACAATGCATTCTGATCTGCACTGGGGCCCTGAAGAGCTTGAAAAACTTCTCACATTGAAAGGTGACAGCAATAAGACTCTGCTTGGTCTCAGACTCCTGCAACAATGAAACAAGGAACACAACCTAGATTACAGATGGGTCATGCACAAAATACCAACAAACTCCAAAAAAGGGGATGGAGGCTAAAAATATGTTAGCGATTGAGAAAAGACAATGCCATATATATATACATATATACATATATACACACTTTACTCTGGAAAACAACATGCAGCTCCAATCCTGCAACTACTTATGCACATTAGTAGTCCTAATTCATGTGAGTAGTTTTATTACTCCTGTGAATAAGGGGTTGCAGGATCTCACCTACAGTACATGCAAATCAATAGAAAGTTAACTTGGCTCTAAGCAACACTAATTCACTATCTGTGGAAACCTACACCTCAGTGACGCACATATAAGTGTATGAGTGGATGTCTAAGTATATAAGGACCATCTGCAAATGGTGGGTGTAGATCTCAGGCTGTTAAGGGGTCAAAAAACCTTGCTACACGTTTCCATATGCCATGGCCCACGTCTACAGATGCTGCCATATGTGTTGTAATATGGTGCTCCCACACTGTAGCCACAGTTTTTAAATCTTTTCAGTGAGTTTTTCTCGCTGCTTTCACTGTCTGTTAACCACTCACATTGTTTTCTCGTGAATGGAATATTATGCATTAACTCGCAGTTTGTATTTGTTGCATAGTGCTATGGACTTTGCCCTTTCAACACAAACAGACCTTGCTTCTCTGCTGTGACACTCTCTGAAATTTTCCTTTTGTCCAGCTCTCAGTAGAGTTCTACTGTCCACAGGTCTAACTATCAAAAATAGAGACTAACTACAGAACTGTAGGAGAGTACCAAACATCAAGGCATATAAAATCTCAGTTAGGAAATTAAGAGAGAGACATTCCTTGTGAACTTTCTCCTTTGTGAAATGCTGTGACCTGATGCTACAGAAGTGGTCAAATAAAGGAGTGAGCTTTTCCACTGGCAGTTGAGTAAATAGGTTTCTATAGGTCTCCACATTTGCATTTAGTCTTTTATTTAGTCATGGAGAAATGAGGTCACCTTTTCAGAAAGCACTAACAAGGATAGGGGGAAAAGTGTTATCTTTCTTCAGTTCCCAGCAGAATGTTGTAAGATAATGGCAAGGAGAAAATATTTCTTCCATTAACCCTTTGACCCTTTCAGTTAATGGCTTCTTGTTCTACACAGATCAACAAACAGGACTCCATCTGAGAACCTAAACTATAGGTAACCCAAGGAGTAAGGTCCCTGCAATTACATGGAAAAGATTCATAGCCCTATACACTGATATCTAATACATTTAATGTAATAGCCAGTCTGACCACAAAGCTCGCCCTGGTGAATTATCATCACATGCCGAGAAACATTCCTAAGAACATCTATGCATTGAAAGCATTTATTTTTAATCATAACTAAGTACAAACTTTCAGGTTAATCTTTATATTTATAAATGAAAAACCCTTCCTTTAACACAGCGTTATAATACAGGTGGGATTTTCTTGTGGTTCAGAAAGAATTTTGCATGGTTAAATAGCTGATTAACATCTCAAAAATAATTTTAAAAGGATTTTCTGTGGAAAAACCAAGCAAAAACAAGAATAGTTAGCATAATTAACATAATTAGTGCACTGAAGAGGATGATGGCAGTTATAAATGAATACTAAAGCTACAGCTACCATATCCAGTGATTTACAGGCTAACACTCCTTCCGAAGGATACTAAAGGTTTCTCATTGAAATACATGGAGCTACTTGAGGAGTCAAATTCTCCTCAGTGTGACTAAAACTTTCGCAGTTTGGCCCTATACATTTTGTTAAGGTTGGGGCAGCATTTTTTAACTCATGTCTTGGTTGATTCTTGGCATAAGAAGATCTTAGCTGGGTTAATATTAATTCCTATTTAGCATGCCAGGTTTAAACGTGTTAGTCTGTTTTAGGGTTCTAGAGCGGGGGCAGGCAAACTTTTTGGCCTGAGGGCCGCATTGGGTTTCTGAAATTGTATGGAGGGGCGGTTAGGGGAGGCTGTGCCCCGGCCTCCTATCTGACCCCTCCTGCTTCTCGCCCCCTGATGGCCCCCTGTCCCATCCACACACCCCCCCCCGCATTCTCTGTCCCCTGATCGCCCCGGAACCCCCACCCCTGACTGCTCCCCGCCGCCCCATCCAGCCCCTCCTCTCATTCCTGACTGCCCCCTCAAAACCCCTGTCCTATCCAACCACCCCTTCTCCCTGTCCCCTCATTGCCCCCAGAACCCCCTCCCCCCCCCAACTGCCTCCAGCCACCCCATCCAACCCCCCCTCCTTCCTGACTGCCCCCTGGGGACTCCTGCCGCCATTCAACCCCCTGTTCCCCTGCCCAGAGCATTGTGCCGGCAGCGGGGCGAGCTGAGGCTGTGGGGGAGGAGGAACAGCAGGGGAGGGGTCGGGGGTAGCCTCCCGGGGCAGGAGCTCAGGGGCCGGGCAGGAGGGTCCCGCGGGTAGTTTGCCCACCTCTGTTCTAGAGTGTAGAATCAGAAGGTGTGAGATTTTTTTTAACCTACTCCCAATTTTTAAAAGGGGAAATTTACAGGCTGTTAGCAAGCAGTGTAACAATTACTTTAATGGTTATGGAATAAGTAATAGTATTTAATGATTTTAAAACCAAAATCTACGTAAAATCATTACCTTGTGATGCACCCGCAGACAGGGCTCAAAGGGGCCACAGCCTGGGGAGGGGGAGGGGGAGCAGATGCAAATCATGGCATCACTTCTTTCTCTGAATCATGCAGGAATCACCTCTGCACGTTTGGGGCTCTCCTGCTAAATGAATGCAGTGAGGACAAGTCAGGGACATTATCCTCATCATCATTCCCCATTGCACACTATACTTCTCAAAACCTGTACACCATTATCCAGCAATTAAATTGCAGAAGAGTACTTGTATTTCACGTGCACAGATTACCAAACATCGATGAACACAAGTCATTGCTATAATTCCTTGAGCAACTTATGAAATTTGTTATCCTGAATATGATCAAATGCTTGGTAACTTTTGCTGCGTTATCTATCCACTTTCTATTTTAAAGTTTTCCAAGCAATCAATCCTGTGGCATTCGGGCCTAAGCCCACATTTCTTCACTCTCCGCCTGACTTCAGTGGGAATTGTAGGTGCACAAGGTACGCATGGTCAGGGACTAGATAATCTACACAGGACTGCACATTAAAATGTGTCTTTTGGTATATTAAGAGGAAAATTCTGCCCTCAATTATACCCAGGAGAGCCCAATAAGATCCGGTGGATATAAGGGCCTGATCCAAAGGCTACAGAAGTCAATAGAAAAGTCTTCTATAGGCGCTCTTTTCCTTCCTAAAGGAGGGCAGAGTTAAAATCAATATGACTGCCTGAGTATAAACCAGGGCAGAAAGTGTCTCCAAGAGTATAACAAAATCACAAAACCTCTATTGTATGTTTGCTGTTTACATCAATGATGGTGTTTGTGTACAATTCCTATTTGCATTTCAAAATATTGTAACTAAAATTGTATTATTTTTATAGACATCGTCATCACCACTGCACCTGAGAGCCTACTGGTTCTGTTTCTGGAACCAAAGAACTTTTAGGTCTTTCTTTTTTATATATTTTCTAAAGGACTTTCATAGAAAGCCCACATTACATTCAAAACTTTTTTAAAGTGGCTATTAGTAAAGATAAATAGGACTTTATGCCATTCTGAAACGTGACAGCAGACTTAAATTCAAAGTGCTGTTCAGTGAAAAAGTGATTTACTAATGGACTAGGCTCCCCCCCCATTACAGTATCGTTACGTATACTGTATTTCATTGTCCAGAAATATGTTGTTAGTACAGATGCTGAATGGAGCTGAAGCTTGTAGTGCATTATGACATCAAACAAATTCTGAAAGTGATCTCTTTGATGGGAGAGACAGCTGTTACTGTGATCTCTATTGGGTATGTGATAGCTTTACCATTCCAGCTGCAGTGACATTTTATTTGATTATCATTTACACAATGAAAAGCACTTGTGAGAGACATCACCTCTCATGTTATAACAGTGGATCAATTTTCTGTCATGGATTCCAATCATTAAAGAAGAAGAATGTTTTCCAGAGCTATTCAGATCGAATTCTGTACTTAAACTAAAGATGAGACAAGATAGCAGCTGATTTGCTTTGACTGACCAGAAATATTGGTTATTTTCACTCTTTTCTTTTAGCAACTGACACTCATAAAATACCTGAGAAACTTTACAGCTAGGCATTGTTTTAAAAGATCCTACTTATAAGGAATTAGACCTTTAGGGACTATCAGATTCCTCTTACAACCAATATGAAAGCAGATCACCTTAAGGCACTATGTCATCTTTTTAGTTATAGTGTTCTTTCTACTATCATTTTGAGTGATTAATTACAAGTATTTAAAGAGATCTTCATTTAATAAGGTTAATTTAACATGGTGCATCAAAGGTGTAGAAGCCTCATAAATTAAATATATTGTTCCAATGAGGCTTGTACTGACAATGTGGAAGATATCAGCTTTCGGTGTTTTTGTTGAATCTTTTTGAAGGAATTCAAAAGGCCTAGGGCTAAAATGTACATACTGGGGCTAATCCTACTTGTTACACTCAGAGGGGTAGTTCCACTAACTGTAATCAAATTTCTTGCTTTAATTCTTCATTTATATTTATAAACCCATGTTTATCATTATTTAATATATGAGGATTTGCTCTTTTCCTGCGAAGAGATTCATAGTTTTAAAATGATCAAATTTGTCTAGATATACTATATGGGGGGAAATTACATGTTGTTATCAAATATTTTAACTGAAACATAGATAGATATCTTTAAAACATAGCCGGAAGAATATTCAATGAGTTATAAAGACTAAATATTACCTATTGTGTTGATCCATTACAATTATTGTTGTCTGGCTATACCGAAAGAAGAACAGGAAACATTTGACATTAATCAGGCTGCAACTTTATTATTAGATGTCTGGGCCTACCCAGCAGATAAAAGTGTACAGAGCAGGTAACCCAATTTTATTCCATATTTACCTCGGGGGCTTCTGCCAGCTCCCCCTCTTTTGCTTTTTCCATCCAGATCCCCCCAGCCAATCCATTGCTGGGACCTTACCATCCACCCCGCCCCATAGGAGGATTAAGGTGGGCTATAAAAAAGAGGAACTGGCTACCTCCTGTACCAATCATAGGATTCCCCAACACTTCCCCCCGCACTATCCCATTCCATTCCTTTAATGAACACCTCCTTTTTAAGTCCGTTTCCAGTCCATTTATCCGGTCATTGTATACTGTCCCTATGGAGTACCTGCACCAGACATCTGCCACATAATGAGTTGCAACATACAGTTACATAATGAGTTGCAACATACAGACTACTACACTTCATGCCATGCATGAACAGAGCCCTTCCAGAACCTGCTGTGAGGAAGTCGAAAAAATCCCAACTCCACCTAGGCCAATCTGGTGTTAAGGGAAAAATTCCTCTGCCCATCCGGTTCCCAGGAGATGTCAAGGTTGCCAGGTTGACCCCTTATCCCCTTTTGAAGCAGTTTTCCTCTCTTCCCAGGCCTTCCCTCTCCCCCAGCAGAAAGTACTGTTTCCTTCATTCAGCCAGCCAGCAAAATACCCCCCATCCCCTGCTTAAAGGTGCAGTGCGATCATTTGTTTTGGGTGGGTTGCTTTGAATTTTTATTTGTTCTGTTTTGTTTTACATATAAAAGAATAATACAACTTTCCTGTCTTCTTCTGCATTCATTACGGATTTATTTTTGACAGAAATTGTATTTTTGGGTACCTTCTAAAATTCTACACATGCAGCTTCCATTTTACATTCAATAAGGTCTACCAGTTGCATTGCAATGCATGAACTGTACTCATCAGCTAAACCCATTTATCAACTCAATAGACAAACACCGAAATAAAGTCTAAATCAACCTTTGATATTGTATTCATAACATTATGATAAGCAAGGATGTTAACGTGACCTCAAGGATTAAAATACAAATGCTCAATATGTCAGCCCGAGTACTTGATGAACACCACATAACCCAAATGTTTTTAGATGCAGGTGCCCTAAACTAATCACTCCACATAACAAAGATAGCTGCACAGAAAATCTGTTTATCTGTGTGGTTCTTTAGTTTGACAGGAAAGCCTCCCTTTCTAAGAAGAGTGCTTTGGCAGATAACCAAATGATTCTTCATACCCAGATAAACAGCTTTAATCCTTGGAGGCTATTCTAGCTGAGCCTCAGCCAAATATAGTGAAAGCAATTAAAGTCTTACCTTACAGTTCTGAAGTGATAACCTGCTATTGTGAGAAAAGGCCAAGTGAACACAGGTAATAATAAATAATTCCACCCGCACATATTAAAAGCCCAGACCAATAGGGTTCCCCCACCCCCAATATTTACAGGATATTTGTGCTCTTTTCAGTTTGAATAAAGCCAAAAGAATGAACTGAACAAAGAGCCAAACCATTTTATACGAACATACACACAAATAAACTACTATTCGGTCTTACTACTATACAGCACTACAAAATTTCCTTATGACACGTTGAAGAGGGTGATATATTGATGATGGTTATGTTAGATGAGGAAGTATCATTACAAGAAATATTTTAAATATTAGCCATATCACAGAATCATAGATATGTAGGGCTAGAAGGGACCTTATGAGATTATAATCCAGCCCACTGCACTGGGGCAGGACTGTCTCAATACAGACCATCACTGACAGGAGTTTGACCAACCTTTTCTTAAAAGCCTCTAATAATGGGATTCCACAATCTCCCTAGGAAGCTTATTCCAGAGCTTAACGACCCTTATAGTTAGAAATAATTTCCTAATATCTCACCTAATGCTCCCTTGCTGCAGATTAAGCTTCAACAGTTTGTGCATTAGTAGGCCACTATCTCATGTCTTACCCACAACACAATCTGAATTGTAAATGCTTTATGGCAGTGACTGTCATGTACTGTAAGTTTTTACAGCACCGAGAACAGTGCGGACCAACCTGTTTTAGAACAAAAGTCCATAGCTGGCCTAGGGCTTGTCTATACTTACGCGCTGGTTCGGCGGCAGGCAATCGAACTTCTGGGTTCGATTTATCGCGTCTAATCTGGACGCGATAAATCGAACTCAGAAGTGCTCCCCGTCGACTCCGGTAATCCTGCTCGCCGCGAGGAGTACGCGGAGTCGACGGGGGAGCCTGCCTGCCGGGTGTGGACCGCGGTAAGTTCGAACTAAGGTACGTCGACTTCAGCTACGTTATTCAGGTAGCTGAAGTTGCGTACCTTAGTTCGATTTGGGGGTTTAGTGTAGACCAAGCCCTAGTAATGCAGACCCTGCCTCCACCAGGGTTCTAGGTGGCAAAGCCTCTGTCACTGAAGGGCTGGGTGAACCTGCCACAGAGACTTTCACAGAGGCTTTCCCTGCCTTGCCATTGGCGGGGGTTGCAATGATAGAACTGTTTGGGGTGGCTTTTTGGAGGGCAGAGAGAAACTAAGGAGCATCGACTACAACAAATAAACAAATACAGAAATAATAGGGGACGGCAGAGAGGCTCATTTTCTGGTAGTCGAGGCTGTCCTCCCACCCACCAACCCATCCCTGGGCTTGGTCATCATTGGTTTGGGGCATCTGAACAGGCCCAGTTCGCCCTGCAGGAACTGGGTTAGCCAGCACAGACATAGAAAAGTGTCTGGTTATCTTTGCAGGGATGCTCAGACCAAGTGAGCTCATTATTTCTCAAGGTCAGGAAACAAATTTCCCCTAATGACATATTGGTCAGCCCACAGGGTTTGTGATTTTTTTGGTTTTCTCCTTGCTGAACACTATACAGATACACACCATGGAGAAAAGCAGCCATTGCCAGAAGCAGTAATTAAGGATGTAGGGCACATCTGTGGGTGGTCATCTCTCCCAAATGTCAAATGGGGATAGCAAAGCTCCCCCACATCTATAAAGCACTGTGATCTAGTGGGTTTATTCCCCTCATAGGTACTAGGTATTGTATAATATATTACCCTGTATTTAATTTTTAGATTTAAGTCCTAATCCCCTAAAAAAGGATTTTAACGCTAACAAATATGACAAAAACCTAAAGCATCTATTAATGATATATAAAGGCTGTTGGGGCCCTTCTAATGCATTGACTAACAAAGATATGGAAATAGCTTTTCTCATAAGTATGCTTTCTCTCTTTGTCAAGCACACCATTATAAAATGACCTACCAAGAGTAGGACCTTTATCCCAAAAGGGATCTTACACAGAATGTTGTTTTTTTCCTAACAAACCATCAAAATCAAGAAACATGTCTGGTGTGGGTACAAGTTATATAACCAATGCATGACAATCTGGCATCAAGATGCTTAATCAGGCTTCCAAAAGAACAACAAATACTTTTTTGAAAACACTGAAGTATTCCATATCATTAATTTAGGCAGCCACAATCTGAAGTCCACTTGTGAATTCATTATTAAGAGAACTGCCTGTACAAAACTCTGCAGAGCCCATTAATTGACAGTAACTGGTCTACATTTCAGTATTCCAGATCCATTTTTATAATGCTTTAGGCTAGGAGAGTAAACTGATTCATAATTGCTTAGCATAAGCCCACAAAGTGCTGAGAGTGACCTTCCTGTATGGACCACACTATCCATAGCTATTTAATTAATCCCTTAAATGTAGCAGGACATACAGCCTAATGTCCTTCTGTAGGACATTAAAATGGTCATATAGTCACCATAGGAGATGGGATGCCATTTAAAACACTCTGATCATAATGTAAGGGATGCAGAATAGGAATAGAAAATGCTTGAAAAGAAGTTTAAAATTTTAAAATATTTTGATTTTTGATTCTTAGGGTAGAGCTACACTACTGCTTAAGTCGATCTAACTTAAGTGCCCCTCCCGGCTGAGCGACACAAGTTGTATGCTGTCCACGGTGGCCGCCGACATCGCTTCTGCTTCTCGCCAAGGTGGAATAATTATGCCATCGGGAGAGTGCTCTCCCGTCGACATAGAGCATCTTCACCAGATGCGCTACAGTGGTGCAGCTTCACCAATGCACCGACACCGATGTAGCACTGTATTGTAGACTTGCCCTTAGGTATATTTTACAGATTAAAGATTTTGTCAACCAAAGAAATATAATTTGCTATTCACATGTGGAGTCCTACAGTCTCTAACAGTATTGAGACTGCTTTTGCAAATCAAAGGAATATCGCTTCACTAATCAGCAATTAGAGTCAGAGGTCAGACAAGAAAAAAATCATCTTCCCCAGTTTTATACTTTTTTTCTCTTATCAAATACTACTGTGTATGTAGGACACGTTGTAATGTATGTTGTGGAAATAAGCCAACGTCATGAAAGTTCCAATGACAAAATAAAAAGAACATTACTACAATATCTTTAAAAGTACATTACCTTTAACTGCCAGGGCCCTTATTGGAAGTAATGGAATGTATAGTGATTCTGCTTCTTAACTTCCTTTTCTGACAGATCTACTTAAAGGAGAATGCAATTTAAAAACCCTATCTTACAAAGAAAAATTTATTTTACCAATTTGGACAACGAAAATCAATAGTTCAATTTTGATTTTTTCCATGCAGCTATATGGGTTTTTATCACTTCAGAAAAATGTTTATTTGTTTAAAGCTATTTTAATTATTTTTTTAATCTGGATTTTTTTATGGTTTTAGGCTTCATTCAACAAGTTATCAGAATTTATTTATTCCAATAAAATAAGTTTTAAAGTTAACTATGTTATACACATTGCAAAAGATTACTTACCACTTAAATCTTTTGGATACCTAGACATACTGATAAACAGAGTAAGGATTATGTTTCAGGTATGTTCTCTAAGCAAGAGATATAAGGGGTAATGTTCCTTTATTCAGTAAACCTTCACTTGTCCTGTCAATGCATTTTTGCTTACATTCATATCATATCTCATGCAGTGAACTCACTGTCAACTTTGCACTTTATCAAGAAAAACAACTTCATTTGTCTTCTGGTAGGTTACAGGTTTCTTAATGACAGCTGTTCACTTTTATGGCTGTCTATAGATTAGTCAGCATTTCACATAAACATTCACTATTCTTAACCTCATGCTTTAAAAATATCAGATTGTTGTGTATGAAAGGCTTCCACAATTTGCACTTCACATGCAATAATTAATAATATAAAGATTAAAAGCAAGTGACTCAAACAACTGGGGAAAGATTTACCTAATGAACATCCTACCATGGAAATTTCAAATAGCTGAGAAAAATCCATGAAATTGGAGGACAAACTAGCTAAACAATGCTTTAAATTAACAATAGACTGAAGCACCATTTACCAAACATAGTTTACAACATAAATCTGTTATTTACTACTCCGCAGTCATTATCTAGTAGCAGCATATGATTTAAATGCATAATCAAAGATTAAACTATTAAGACATACATATCCTGCATGCAAAACTTTGTTTATTTTTTATTCACTTATTTTGAAAAGCATAAATACTTCTAAATTAATTCATACTGCAATATTCTTTACAAAAGGAAACTAAACAAAACCTTCACTACTCAAAGCATGAATTAATCTTATATTTATAAGCAAATTCCTACTTTCCTACTATTATTTATCTGTCCTGCAGATGTAGAGAGTTGAAAAAAAATTCAGTCATTTTGAAGTTATGGTCATTTACGTATGGCAAGCCTTGGGACTGACCTCACTCAAACACACTTACACCAATAAACACACAAAGAAAGGAATATGTACTTGGCCTTCAGTACTAAAGGGACACAAATCACTAACTTACTGGTGTTTGTTCACTAATCTACAACTGTGCAGTTCACTAACGACACTAAATGTCACACTTATAGGCTTCCACAGCTGACGTTTCTTACAGAATTGGATTGTTTTCTCTCTAACTACAAAATTAATCGAAAATCACCATATACTCATGCAGTGTTAAGGCTGCACAGTTCGGCACTGAAAAGTCAGGAGATGTGAAAGTTAAGGTGAATACACAACCTAAACTCTATTCCTCTGTACACACGCATTACAACTCAATCTGATAGCTCTGAGTCGTGAAGGTTTTGTTTGCTTTCCTTTTGTACAGAATAGGGCAATAGGAATTAATTTAGAAGTATTTGTGCTTTTCAAAATAAGTGAATAAAAACAGACAAAGTTTTGCATGCAAGATATGAAAATACCTAGGGAGGTTGTGGAAGCTCCTTCATTGGAGGTTTTCAAAAGGAGGCTGGATAGCCATCTACCTTTGATTGTTTAAACACAACAAATCCTGCAACTTGGCAGATTAGACTAGATGACCCTTGTGGCACCTTCTAGCCCTATGATTCTACTATTACAATTTACCTTAGATATCCAAGTATATCTAATACATTGTACTATACTGTATTGTTTGAGAAACAGTGTATGATCACATTCCACACTAAAGAACAGTGGCAAATGATGGTCTTGTGTTTAGGGCAGCACAGAACTGGAAGACAAGAGACCTGGGTTTTGTTTCTGTCTCTTCCACAGACTTCCTCTGTGACTCTATGTCATTTAATGGCCAAGTTAAGGATCCCAAAGTCTGAACTGTGCTGAGGGGAATAGGAGCAGATAGACTACCCGAGTGGTAGTGACTATAGAGGGGCAGATATACTGTTTCCATATACAGAGATACAATCATCCTTTGAAAAGGAGATGCATGTACCCACTTTAGTGCAAGTCTTCCAGAGCAAAATGGTGGTCAGGAGCACAGAGCTGTGGTCATGACCCCACCCCCAGCATGTATTCCAGCTACATTAGAAAAAGGAGTGCAAGCAGTAAAGTTATGGTTGGTTCCTGTGTATTGGGAGAAAAGAGACTTCTTGTGACCTCTCCCTTCAATGCATCTGCATTATTTGATTCTTATTTGGTCCTCTGATCTTCTGTAGAATGGAAATATTGCCTGCCCACTTCATACGGGGGTAGAGAGTTTCAATTAACTGATGTTTAAAATGTGCATTGAACTGCTGAGATGAAAGGCACTCTCTGAAAATACAAATAGTTCTTTCAAAATAAAAAATGAAATAAAATGGCAAAACCAAAATGGCCCTCGTGTCACAACTTTGTGTATGGTGACAGAAGGAAAGAACTTACAGTGACAGCTTCTTTGTTATTAAAAATGCTAAAAGACCATGTTTCAAAAAAAGTTAATTACTCAGAAGCAGCTTTGCATTGGTGAGATGGCTGATGAGGGGCTTGATGAAGATCACTTGCAAATCAGTCACTCTAAAAATCAAAAATATGCGTTTTTTAAACATGTCTCAAAACATTTAACTATTGACAATATTTGCAGCAAATGAAACAAAGGCAGCTCAAAGTTTCAGAGGGAACTTTCTGATTTTATTTTCTGCGTATGGAAAAGGTTTTTGACAAATCATGTTCTACTAATCCCATCGCAAATCCGGAGCGTCTTTCTTGACTCTCTGTAGACCTCAAGTCGTTTCTGTGACAAAAGAACATTGCAGAAACCCAAGTAAAAGGCTTAGTACAGAAAATGAGCACGGGTGTGTGGGTAAGTCTGCTGCAGTCTATTCAACACAACAAAATATAAGAGTTTGTATAATTTCAGCAAGGTTTGGCCACTCCTTTGTCATTTCCCAATCAGTCAGAATAACTGTTTTCTACAGCTGTATTTCTTTGAAAGCGCCACCAGATCCAGCTTTCGGAGTGGACATTCTGAGTAAGATTTTGGACGTCTTCACGGTGTAAAGGGCTCCTGTGCACCTCTGAAGACGACACTATGCAAAAGGCCAGCATGAGGAGTCTAGGGAAGGCTAGAGGCACACACGCTGGTTAGGCACACGGGATGATTTTGGCAGCTTAACTGGCTCTTCACAAGTCTGTTACTCGGTGCGTATCCACTCATCACACCCGACTTTCTTCTCCCCCAGTCATTTATTTGCAGTTTTTACATTTAAATAATTTAAAAGTCCACATAAAAAGCAGTAAGTGCTTAAAACTGTAAATAGCCTCTAAATCCATATTTAGTTTCCTAAGTAAAAGTGATCTGTTTTTCAGAGAGACTGAGTGCTCACTTTCCACTGACGTCAATGGCAGTGGTGGGTACTCAAGCACCTCTGGATTTAGGCACCAAAGTTTGGGAAGTCTGACCTATGTGATATTGCAAAGGCTAGGAGAGGGAGCCAGTGCCAGAGATGGAATTAATCCCTTGCTTAGACTACCAAATCACACTGCCTCATGTTAATTGAGCTGCCTTTCCTTGTGAGTAGAGATCATGCTGGTACTCTCCAAGAGAAATTGCTCAACTGCAGACAGTTAACTGGTAAGAAACTTGCAGCAGCCCTCGTGGCATTGGCAGTAGCCTGGGTAGCACTGCCTTCTACAACTGTAATTTGTCAAGGCAATGGCATTTTATGGACCTCAAAGGCCAGCCGCGGGCAACAGTGAAGGGACTGTCAACAACAGTCATCTTCAGGAATAAAACAAGGACAAGCTTTGAACCACAGTGAACAGTTTTCATCCATGTCCTTTTTCCAAGCCGTCGTCCCAAGGAAAACTGATTCTATATTTCTAACCTCTGAATTAGGGGATCCATCAGAAACAAACTGACTAAGTACTCTTCCTTCTACACCTGCAGGCTGACACTGCAGCAGGCACCATCAAAGAAAACAACTAGTACTTTACAGGTGTGAAGTAGAGAACAGAAGTACGGCTCTGGCATACCTGCCCATTCAAGCAGTGTTTTTAATATCCAGGCATTCAAATCCCACATTCATCATATTCAGAGCAAAACAGAATGCTTGCTTTTACCTGCCATCTAGTCAGTGTACAGCAAATCTCTTTCCACATCCATCACATTCAGTGAAATAGAGAGAATCTATCAGCAAATGGTGAATTTCAATATTCCTACAGTGAATTGAGTTACAATGCACTGCACAACAACAGATGTGATGAATGTGGGGGAGGCCTCATTAATAAATGTGGTTAATGCAGAACAGGACTCACTTCACAATGCATCTCTGCTGCACCGTGTTGGGAGAAGTT
Organism: Chrysemys picta bellii; assembly: GCF_011386835.1. Lineage (NCBI taxonomy): Eukaryota > Metazoa > Chordata > Testudines > Emydidae > Chrysemys > Chrysemys picta. The sequence continues at coordinate 196,649,891 of NC_088793.1, forward strand.
CTTTTTCAGCATGTGAATGTAATACTCATGACAGATGTCAGTTTCATAGCAGTGAAGATGGAGCATCGGCATTTATCCCAATAACATGTAAAATGTTGGTATCTTCAGTGTAATCTTCCCATTGCTATGTGCTGCTGTGAGCTTCTAATCCTTCTCTGGGGACATCAGCCTCTTTCGGGTACATTTATCACGTACATGTTCATCTGCGGACTAGCTGACAATGGTGCCACCTACTAATAGTGGAAAACTTGTTTGTTTCTAAAGCAAAATTAAATATATTAATGATGGGGTAAATGTCAAGACATCTTTGAAGTTTTATTGTTGTTTCAGTCACTGCTGCTTCCTCGTTACACTTGGTATAGCTGAAGCCTGTGCAAAGGAACCAGAGCTTCATGAGAGATGCATTGCTGTTACATCAGTGACTCAAACGTCTGCAAATAAGAAACAGTAAATGGCAGGTACTAACAGGAAGTGAGGTGGAAATCTTTGGTCAATATGTGATACTTAATCAAAATGAAAGAGTTGTAATAGTGTCAGTGAGCCACCTTGACATGTTAATGCCTTTTAACTTCAGCCTGAAGGCAGAGGCTTCATTTGCTGGAAATGAAGAAAATTAATGGTTGCATAGCACTGCATGAGAAACACACAGTTGCTTCTTTGGTATATTGCTGGCTCATTCAGTATTGGTATATAGACCATTTAAATTTGGAAGTAGGTTTCAGAAAACCTTTGAAAGAATAAAACCTACTGAACAGATATAGGACCTTATGAACAAATGTACCTACAAAGTTCAAATGCTTTGGATTAGCTAATTTACAGCAGTGAATAAAGACAGCTTTTTTCCCTGCAGGAAAAGAAATCAAATTAATTCTACAGACTACAGTAAAATGAGTTTGACAGTATCAATTCACTCCCTGGTGACTCGTCCACATCAGAAAGCTGACTCAGTTTTGCATAACTACAAAGTCAAAATAGAAAATGCAAAGGGATTAAGCTAACAGGAAGACAGTTATTTGTAGAACAATACAAATCTATGAGTTCCATAAATACAGGTGTATTCTCTGAAGCCTACGTATTTTTTGGAGACGTAAGGATTTTTGAAAATTGCATCTTTCTGTATATAACAATAGTCTAACTCCTGAACCGATATCTAATTAAGCAACTGTAAACAAGAGAACCAAAATAGAATGAATATGATCATTAGCCTTAATTAGGATCTCGTTAAAATGAATGGCAAACTGTAGTTATGACCATTTTAGTGAACATTTAATTCACCATTTTATTAACTCTGTAGCTTATAGGGAGCCCTGAAATGACAAATATTGAGGGTTAGATTCGTAAGCATTTCTTACTCTCTGCACAATGGGACTGGCAGCTGCAGAAAATGAATGTTAGTACCATTAATTACTTAGGTTTTTTTTTTTTTTTTGATAATTAAACCATGCTAACTTGTCTTTGCTATACCCCTTTGAGAAATGATTAATTTTCAGGTAGCTGACACCTAAGAACTGGTCCTTTGTGGAGAGATGATAAGGGAATGCTTTGAGGGGTAGGAGTCTGATTCATAATGGGCTACGAACGTAACACTTGGAGACTTAGATACCTTTGTTATAGCCCATTTTTTTCCAATGCAGAACCTTGAGTCCATATCTATGGATGCCCTCCCACTTTGCTGACTTTTGAAGTTGTCTAGAAACTTCTATTTGTTCTTTGCCGACGTGAACCACTTTATGCTACTTCAAAATGATACAAAGTAACTTGAACCAACTAAGTGAGTGTCCATCACACTGTGTTGCAGAAAGATGGGCAAAGCAATTTCTGCCTCTCTTGCCCAGGGGTGGCTCCAGGCACCAGCACAGCAAGCGCATGCCTGGGGCAGCAAGCCGCAGGGGGCGGCCTGCCAGTCCCTGCGAGGGCAGCAGTCAGGCTGCTTTTGGCGGCATGCCTGTGGGAGGTCCGCCGGTCCCGCAGCTTCGGCGGCAATTCGGCGGCCGGGGCGCCAAAGGTGCAGCACCGGTGGACCTCCCGCAGGCATGCCACTAAATCGGCGTGACCAGCGGACCGCCCACAGGCGTGCCGCCAAAAACTGCCTGACTGCCGTGCTTGGGGCGGCAAAGCACATAGAGCCGTCCCTGCTCTTGCCAACCCCCCCCCATTTGTCCCAAAAGACCTGAAAAAATACCTACAATTTTCACCAGCAACACCAATTCTTAAAAAAAAATACATCCTAACTCAAATACAGACAGGTCTGTACAAAGGAAATGCTCACGAAAATCACAACAGTAAAGTTAAAGACTATGCTCATCTCTCCACCCTCTCACATTTTTCTGATGTGTGTAAAGATAATGGACAACTTCTGAATATCAATCAGATCAGTATGTTTCCTTAGATGAACTAGGAAAAAAATATTTCAAGACATGGATACCAAGGCAAAGTCCTTAAATTAGTTCTGCATTGGTAACTTCCCATTGACGTCAAAGGAGATATGCATAGGTATAGTGGTGGTCCAATAGTAGGAGCAGAGCCGAAATTTCTATTGAAAATTTAATCAAGAGGAGAAACAATACAAAGAACAGGTAACATTCTGATAACATTTTCAAATAAATGTTATCTTTTGAGAGGAATCAGTATTAAATATTAAACAACTTTGGTTCATTTTACTTATTTTTATTTTAAATTTTGGTTTACTTCTGATTTGCACAAAATAATAAATACAGTTATAATAAAAAAAATGAAGAGGCACACTTATAATACAGCTTACATTATTTGTGGAAGACAGAATTTACCAAGTTCTCTGGAATTATGATGAACACACATCAGAGTAATTGCTCATAGACTAAGGTCAGAGGGGATCATCAAGTCTGACCTCCTGCATATTGCAGGCCACAGAAACTCACCCACCCATTCTTGTAATGGAACCCTTACGTCTGGCTGAGTTACTAAAGTCCTCAAATCATGGTTTAAAGACTTCAAGTTACAGAGAATTCACCATTTACACTAGTTTAAATCTGGAAGTGACCCTTGCCTTATGCTGCAGAGGAAGGTGGAAAAAAACAACAACCCAGAGTGTCTGCCAATATGACCTGGGGGAAAATTCTTTCCTGACTTCAAATATGGCACTCGGTTAGACCCTGAGCATGCGGGCAAGACCCATCATTGTTTCTGGAATACTATGTCTTTTTCTGGTATTCGTTTTTTTAGAAAGATTTGATAAATTGGAGAGGGTTCAGAAAAGAGTGATGAGAACAATTAAATGATTGGAAAACACATTACAGCAGTAGACTCAAGGAATTCAATTTATTTAGATTTCCAAAGAGAAGGTTAAGGGGTGACGACCACAGTTTATAAGTACCTGCGTAGGGAACAAATATTTGATAATGGGGTCTTTCATATAGTAGAGAAAGGTATAACAGATCAAATGGCTGGAACCTGAAGCTAAACAAACTCAGACCCAAACTACAGTGTAAAATTTTAACCGGGAGAGTAATTAATCACTGAAAAAGCTTAGTAGATTCTCCATCACCGGCAATTTCTAAATCAAGATTGGATGTTTCTTCCGAAAGACGTGCTGTAGTTGAACCACAGCTAATGGGCTGGAAGTAGGAATTAATTCAGGTAATTCTATGAGCTGTGATATGCAGGAGGTCAGACTAGGTGAGCACAATGGCCCCTTCTGGCTTTATAATCTATGAAAACCAAAGGATGTCACTCATAGCCAAATAACCTACTATTTTTCTAACATATGATGTCTGCCTTAGAGTAAGTCTTCTTTTGGTAAAATCCTCAATGATTCTATGTTACATTTCTTATACTCCTTCCCAATGTTGCAGAAATACATGTGGACTTAGGGATTTGGTTTCACTTATTCATACCATTTTCCAGTTGTCAGTTAACTTCAAGCAGTAACGTGTCTTCCTCGTAATTGAAAACAGTTAATGCTCATATTTAATATTCTATGCTTACATTGTTTTTATCCCAAAGAACAAAAAAAAAAAAAAGGTGCTACCTGATAACTGAAAGCTGTCAATGTGCTGGGAGAGTCAGGGTGTGAAAAATACTGATACATTCCCAAAACCAGCCATCAACCTCTTCTAAAGTTTCATGCAAGTTTTTCCACTTAACCTTTTATGTTTAGATGGTATAATACTAAATTTCACGCTTTAGTCCACCAGTTACCCAATAAGTATTGCTTTTTTAAAAAAATCTTGGCGCCACTTTAGTTAGCATTCTTGTTATGTAATATGTCTCTTCATACTTGTGTGGTCTAAGTGAAATAAGTCATTTTCATGTTTTTCATTCACTTCCAAGGAAGTGGTTTTGGGTTTTTATGCAGCTGTCACATGCTAGCCCCAAAATACCAGCTGAAAAACAAAAGCAGAAACGCATCATTTTAAACCTGCTCTAGCAAATGCTAAGTGGTAGGCTACGTGAAGAATACTTTCTGGGCTCTCGTGAATTATATGTCAGGTCCCATTTGCTTGCAGTGTTTTAGCATTGCAATGCTGGCTCAATGCTGACATGTCAGTCCAGGGTGACAAATAAAACTTTTATCTTTCCCTTCTGAAAATTTTTTAACAACCAACAAAACAAAACCACCCTACATTCCACTGACTCAACCCTCCAAAATGAAAATAGGCTTAAAATCCAATTTCTTTATCTAGGCAATCTCCCCAGCACCAACACCAACTCAGGTTTCCAGCCTTGTTAAGATCACAGTAAGGTATGCATGTTACGCTGTCCATAGCTCTACCTGCTGGGCGTGTGTTCAGTAGTGTGATATTTAATTCAATTTTGTTTAGTCTCTGTGTGATTCATATGTGGGTTAGTTCAGGGGTCGGCAACCTTTCAGAAGTGCTGTGCTGAGTCTTCATTTATTCACTCTAATTTAAGCTTTCGTGTGCCAGTAATACATTTTAACATTTTTAGAAGGCCTCTTTCTAGAAGTGTAATATATAACTAAACTATTGTTGTATGTAAAGTAAATACGGTTTTAAAAATGTTTAAGAAGCTTCATTTAAAATTAAATTAAAATGCAGAGCCCCCCGGACCAGTGGCCAGGACCCGGGCAGTGTGAGTGCCACTGAAAATCAGCTTGCATGCCGCCTTTGGCACACGTGCCATAGGTTGCCTACCCCTGGGTTAGTCAACGAGGTATAACAGTTCAACAGATTCATGTTCCTACATTTTTATTTCTTTTAAAAACAGTGGAAATGTCCGTCCCATCTAGCGTTTGTTAAAGAGACACCGTGTCAAGGCTAACAAGCCTACGGGCCACCAGGGCCAGCCTTAGTATTTTGGGGCACATCTGCAGAACAAGTGTTTTGCCATTCCTCCTCCTCAACTCTTTCCCCTATTCAAACTCCACTGATTCCTGTCTACCATTATTACATTGCTATGTACAGAGTTTGGGAAGTGTCAGCAAGATGATTTTCTGTGATACATTCCAAACCTAACCGATTCATGTCACTCAAAGTCTACTTGTTCTTTCCAACCTAAGTGCTTGGTTTATATTTTGAAAGTTACCTTTGCAGGGAAAAGTGTGGTTGTGGGTTTTGTTTTGAATGAAGGCTGAACTTCTTCATTACATTTTTAATTCCCTCAAATCAGAAAAGTTCCCAGTCATAGGACTCCTACAACAAAAACTGAAGCAAAAGGACTGGCCATACCAATCTTTACGGTGTCCTTTCAACAAACATTTAAAGAAAACTTCACATGTTTTAAAGAAAGACGATAATTAAATATTATCGTGTCAGATTGTATCTAATGAACTAAAATAAATATGACTCTCCCAGAGGATGACCAAAATTGAAAAAATCTTCACACATGTGACAAAACAGGATAGCCATTTTAGTGGTGTGCATTCCTACTGTGTCTTTCATTTTGTCCTTTATGTCTCCGGCTCTTGTCTCCTACTGCTCACTACTAATAGCCCCTTGAAAACAGTTTAGGCCAGAAACCCACCAGTAGTAGTGATTTATATGACAATGCATGTGGAGCAATTTAGCTCAGTAATGTTCATTTATTTCCATTTCCTCATTTCAATTTCCCCTGCCTATTCAGAAGGGAAAATAATTAAAGAGCCATCACCCAGAAAACCATTACTCACAACAGGACAATGGGTTTTGTTAAGCCACCACGCCACAGTGCAGAGACATTTGTAAAAAGTCACCGTATGCAAGACAAAATCAAATATTTATTCTAGGCAGAAGGACAAGTAACTTCAGGGGTTTAATATTCAGAATGCATCTTTCTAAAATGTCAGTGCACACTTTTAAAATCTCACTACGTGTTTTTGTGGTACTACACATTTTTCAAGCCTGGTATTGTCAGTTATGCTTTTTAAAGGGTATTCAGCGAATATGCATTTTTATAATAACCATAATTTAGTGTGATCTTCTGTTTAGAAATACAACCCTAAAAAAAAAAGCATTATGATAAATAGGCACCGTACACATTCTTAAAACTCTCTTATTATCCGAACCAGTGACATAAGAAAATGTGCTGAGAACAGACCCCATGTTAGATGACGATGCTGATCAACTTCATATTGATCCATTGGCCTGGAAAGAAAATCCAGGCCTAACAAAAAACACCAATTCAGATGTGAAGCACAAGTGTTATTTGTTCAATGAAATGTACATCTTAACTGATTAGCCATGTAACTGTAGAAGTTACTTTGATTCTTTCATGGTCATCTTGAACTTTAATTGCAGATACTATTACTTAACTCCTAATATATTTTGGATTTCAATTCTTATGAAAAAGTAAGAGCATATTAATTCCAAGTGAAGCCTGTACAATGACTCATGGTAGAAATGTATAATGCAGGCAAATCCATTGTCTTAGAATATATCTAGTCAGTGTCTCTACTTGAAATAATTCAGGTATGGAAATTAACAATAAAGAGAAGCTCAAGCGCTAAAGAAAAAGGTCACTTTGCGGGTTACAGCAATGTAATTGGTGTGAAGACAGTTTACAGAGTTTGAACATTAAAGTGTGAAAACATTTGTTATCTCCTCTTAGATGTCAAACAGATTTTTAACATCAGACGCAATTAGATCTTATAAGCACCACATTTTTTCCAACTATTTGCACTTTGACTGTAGGCAATACAAGTCTTAACTTCAGATGTGTTCAGCAGCCATTTAAAAATGTTATCACATGTGAAGGCATGATGAGTATGAACTAAAACCTTTGAAGAGCAGCATAAAGTTTGGAGATTTTCTTGACTTTATAGGAAGTACTAATCGACTACAGTATTCATCTTTCACGAAATACTAAAATATGATTATCCTCTACAGTGAGGGTGGAGCAAACTACGGCCTGGGGGCTGCATTTGGCCCTTCAGATGTTTTAATCCGGCCCTCGAGCTCCCGATGGGGAGCAGAATCTGGGGCTTGTCCCACTCTGTGCGTGCCACGGCTCCATGCGATTCCCGAAAGCAGCAGCATGTCTGGGAACCATGGCCCATGGGAGCTGCAGGGGCGGTACCTGCGGACGGGGCAGCACACAGAGCTGCCTGGCCATGCCTCCGCGTAGGAGCTGGAGGGGGGACATGCTGCTTCTTCTAGGAGCCACGTGAGGTAAGTGCTGCCAGGAGCCTGCAACCCTGACACTGTCCCACACCCCAATCTTGTGCCCCAGCCCTGATCCCTCTATTACCCTCCAAACCCCTCGGCCCCAGCCCTAGCCTAACCCCAGAGCCCACACCCCCAGCTGGAGCCCTCGCCCCCCCCCCCCACACTCCAACCCCCTGCCCCAGCCAGGAGCCCACTCCAACACCCCTGAACTCATTTCTGGCCCCACCCAGAGCCCACTCCCCCAGCCGGAGCCCTCACCCCCTCCCACATCCCAATCCCCAATTTTGTGAACATTCATGGCCCGCCATACAATTTCCATACCCAGATGTGGCCCTTGGGCAAAAAAATTTGCACACCCCTGCTCTACAGGATACAAATGGGATAACAGTTTCGGTTACACACAGATGGTTTACTGTACTCTACGTTGCATATTTTCTGGCGTATGTAGAATGTGCAGTGTACCTAAAATATAGTAGAGCTATTCATTCTCAGTGCTGAAACTGTTCTATTCATCACTGTGTGGAACACTTTTTCCACAGAAAAAATGTGGTGCAAACAATAATAGTTCTCAATGACTTTATTCACAAACCCCTACCATACTGCACTTAAACTATATGCCTCATTCTTTAATGCCTCATCTCTTCCAAAAAAGTTTTTCTCCCATTTTTGGTAGGGGTTAAACAAGCCAAGAAAAATTGTCCTTGCTTATTCACCTTTGGGAGTTTGTGGGAAAATGAATGTTTTGACAGGTGAGTAAAATAGAATTCATTTTTTCAATATTGTCATCAGAGTAAAGAGGGGGCAAACTGATTTTGTGCCTGTGTTGATAGAATTGTCATGACAGTTTTACAGAAATGTTTAAAATTAACCAATTTTAAAACTTTTTTTTGTTTAAACTTCTGAAATCAGTCTTTTAATTTAAGTACACAGAATTGATGGAGAGCCCTGCACAAAAACTGTTTAAGATGTTTAGCAGAGGTATCCCTCAGTATGTAATATATTAAGGGATAGATCCTGAGCTGGTATAAACTGGCCTACTTCCATTGAGCTAGAAGGAACTAGACTGATTTACACAAGCACAGCATCTGGACCCATATGCAGCTACCATCCATCAGAAGCAATTTATAAAGAAAAGAAAAAGGTGAAAGAAATTATAAGGAGAAAAGAGATCAAGAAAAAGTGGAGAGTATGAGATCTACTGGTTATAACAATGGATTCAAGTCCACACTCTTGGATTCAGTTTGAATGGCTTGACTAGATTTCCCCCCTACCCATTGGAGGCCCCAATGAATTGGGTCCATGTGGAGGGGTTTTTGAAGACAAGGACTATTGTGTTGCCTGATTAAGGAAAAGAATGCACCTAGGCTATAATCATAAATGATATTGTCTGCAATGTAGTAAATTAACAGTCATTAAATGAAGGGAAACTCACATAGTTCTGTATTCACCCTACATTTTGAAAGATCATGGCCATGCCAGGGAAAGGTTTAAAGGAGTCACTATCATATATCTCACTAATATATTTTTAAAGCTTCATGCATCATTGTTCTGGCTTTAAATGGGAAATACTCATGCATTATATGTTTTGGCAGATATGATTTCACACTTTCAAAAAGGTGTGAAAATAAGAATCACATTGCAGGTTAAATTTTATTTTCTGTGAAAGCAGGAAAGGTTCTATATAACAATTAAGTAACAAAAATAAAATACTATATCACTAAAACAAACAAACAAACAAAAAACACAGGTCAAGATGCACAATTTTGCTCTTCAGTCACAAAAGACCAAACACTCATTGAGTCTCTGCTAATTATTGAACATTCATGTCATCAAAGCTCAAACTATTTCTAGTAGATATCCAACTCAACAAATTCAGAAATCTCAAATGGACATTTTTTTTTAAAAAAGCGGATTATTAATGATTATGGACTATATTCATTTGGCACAGTAAACTGTAATTAAAATTTCCTTTAAAATCACGTACCAGTCTGCCATTTATGAATTTAGCAGATTGTTTCAAAGAAGGAAAGGGGCCAGCTTTGCAAAGTTAGTTGTGTGTCATTGATAATTGGCTGTGAACAAGCATAAATGTCTGATTTGTACATGCATGCGTGCACACACAATTATTATTTTTCTAATTATCTTAGGTGCATGTAAATGTGCACAACTTTTGTGAATACCTAATTCTCCAAACCAGTCTTCAAAATGCATTTGTGTCAAGAACCATTTGGGTCTTGAATAGGGTGACCAGATGTCCCGATTTTATAGGGACAGTCCCGATATTTGGGACTTTTTCTGATATAGGCTCCTATTACCCCCCACCCTCTGTCCCAATTTTTCACACTTGCTGTCTGGTCACCCTAGTCTTGAAAGGGCTCTCGGCACTTGGGTGGGAACACTCAAAAAGAAAGATTGAAAAACCCCTCGCCTCTCCTGTACTTTCCAACAGGATTCAGGGAGCAGACAGGAAAAGGAACAAGACTCTGAAAGGTAAAGGAAGCTACAGCACAGTCAGCCAGACACAGGTGCTTTATAAAGGCAAGAAGAGGAAGCCAGGGTTGTGTGGAGGTTGCACTGATCACAGATGAAGCCAACTGCAGTTCAGAAGCTCAGAACAAGGCAATTTCTGTTGATTTGGGGAAGTTTTTACCTTGAGAATAAAAAAAAACCCTTATTTTGGGATTTCATTTACTACTGAGAGAAGGCCAGGGGTATGCCTCAAAAAGCCCACCCCACCCTGTGAGTGCCTTATTGATGCCGATCAGCAGTTGTTAATGTTGTTTTTAATACATATAAAATTAGTTCATCCAAAACACAGCTCAAATCTTTATTTTTGTACCTAGAGCTCAGCCAACAGCACTGTTATAAAATAAGCTGTGAACCAGAAATGCATTCTGGGTAATGATATGCAGATAGGCACACCAAATATTTCAGTACTCTTTGGAGTTGTTAGATCTGGTGCTGACACAAGAAGTAGCTTTTGAACTAGAAAACTTGCAACCATGGGCACTTCCCTCCCGCATACTCTTGTGGGTCAGAAGCATATTACAACAACCCAACTGGGAGGTTAGGCTGGCTACTGAGAGAGACATTTAAACCAAAAGAGAGGGAAATTTCCACAGTTCTGATCTTGCAAAGCAGTCAGGAAAGAACTTGTGTCATTCATATGAACACCCAGGCTTTTCTGTTTGTTTCCAGGGCTCAGACAACAGCACTGCTCATAAATAGCTGGGAGCACAGTAATGACAAGCAAATGAGAACACTGAGCAAGTTAGATTTGTTTGTAACGCAAGAGAAATATTTATTGTATAATACATATTGCCTTGATGTCTCAGGGTGGCACAGCCCAACTGAAGTAATGATCTGTGAAGAAATCACAATACAGTAAATCTTATACAGTTTATGTCCATACACAGAGTTGATTTGTGAACAGCAATTCACAGCACTCCCTATCTGTAGAATATACAATGTATGCTTGCTTCCCTTAAGAAATTTTCCTAAGACACATAGTCAGAAGAATAATTACCAATTAAATCCAACACCTGGCTTCTACTTATTAAAATATTGCAAACTCAGTCCAGTTGGGTTTACCTAGGAGTATGACTGTCCAACCAAAGACAGTGCCCTAAATGGAGCAAGGTCCTGCAAAGAATACCTCGTTGTGCAGGGCAGTAAAAACACCATGATACAAAACATAGTGGGGATAGAATCAATGAGAATCTTTCCTCATTATTCAAGAGGAGTGCCCACCTTTGGTCAATAAGGGGACAATCTATGGGTATTTCTTTATTCTCAGGTTGCACAAACAGCCAGAAGAAACTTTGTCTTCTAGGTTTTACTAAGTGACTGTGACAGTTTGTCCCAGATACGGACCTGGCCACTGTTACTCATGCCCTTATAAACTCCATGCTGGATTGCTGTAATCTGAGCTACATAGACAAATCTTGAAGGTACCTGGCAGTTTCAATTAGTGTCATAATATGACATCTCTTTTCAGAACATTATATGTGATTCATTGGATTATGAATATATATGTAAATTGTAGCTCCTGTTTTGAGGTTTGCCTCAACAAAATTCAAAATCTGCCTAATAAGACCAAAAACTGCAGTCCCATTTTAGGGCATTAAGAAGCTAGCCATGACAATGTCTCTTTAAAACTTAAGTTTAGATATTATCTTGTGAAGTATTTTGTTTAATCAAGAGTAATACAAACGATGCAATGTTTGCCTGTATTAGAAAAACATGTCTGATACCATATTCTGCCCTATTTCTTGCACAACACAGAGGTGAACTTTGTCATCTGATAGCACAGTACACTTAAACAGAATGGACAGCTAGAAAATCACAAACCAGAGCTCAGTTAGGTCCAGTTAAATTAAAACTTCCATCAGAGAATCTTTTCTGCAGCTATGCCTTTTTCCTGAATTATTTACTGGTGTCCAGTTATTCACAAGTCCAAGTAGCATAAAATTGAATAACAATGGAGGAAAAAGTGACCTCTCATGATAAGATTCTATTAATCGATTTACTCTGGTTCAGCATTCCTGCTACTGGTACATCACAAGATAATAACTGCAGAAAAATAAATGTCCAGCTGCACTGTAGCCATAGCAATTATGAAGAAGAAATTTTCTCTGTGACAAAACCAGAAGCACAATGAAAGTTTTATTGGATAACCCCACTTATTTATCAAAATAAATGAGCACAAATTGTAGAGAAAAAAAAAATAATAAAAACAAACTATCATACATATACTTTATTGTACATATATTTCATTTTAAAGTGCCTATAAATCAAGGTAGCAGATGGCACTTTTCAGACTATTCATTTGTTACAGATGAACACCAATAACATTAGGCATTTTTATTCAGCCCTTTGCATAACAAAAATGTGAAGTCTCACGGGAAAAAAAATCTACAACATAAGTTAGAAAATATCTCTGAAAATGTTGAATAGTTTGAACAATTTCTGGTTGTTCATCCATTTTTAAAACCATTTTTAAAATCTAAGCACGTGCAGAGAAGATTTGGAAAATGGAACAAGGTGGCAGAGATGTAAGTGCAGGGGAGCATAAGGAGAAAAGGGAGTACGCTAGCTGAGAGAGAAAGCAGAGCAAAACTGGACAATGTGTTTAACTTTTTTCAGAGAGTACAAACATTTCTCATATTAACGTTACTTTTCCATGTAAACACCCACTGTAGTTGCCACAGGAATGTTATGCCATTCCCAATGGGAGGGGTTCACGTAACTCCCAAAGTATGGGGAACAATCCATGAGTCACGCTCTCTCTCCTAAGGGGAATTTTTCACAATGAAATAGACAAATGAGAAATGATGGCACAGATTTTACTGGTCCCCATCTTGTGTGCTCCAAAGGGGACTGATTGACCCTTAAAATTCATGGGACTATGGGGAAAGGATTGCAAGAGGCTCATTGGTATCCGTAGTGAGTTTCAGTTGGCCTGAGCAGTTGAATGTACCCTAACTCACTAATGTCATAACCTGTATCTAGAAGGTGCCATGTAAGATATCAACAGAAAGCTAATAACATACTGATCATTAATATTATTGTGTGGTGTATGTATGGAGGCCAACTTCAAAATTACAAACTTAAATGCACATGTTGAAGTGTGCCTGCCAGGCAGGGCTAAAGTTACCCCATCCTAGACAAAAGAATGTGGTTTGGCCACCTGGAAGGTATTTCCAAGGTACATTAAGAGACAATGGGAATGCAATTTACATGGAAGGTAAGTAGGACCAACAAGCCAACCAGGGGAGAAGACAACCACTCAGCATCACAACAAGGGGTGGGGGGAGATTGTAGGAAACAGATCAATCTGCATTTCAGCAAACACCAGCGGGTGGGAGGGGGAGAAACCAGCATGGAATTTCCTTTACCACCAGACCCCATGTCAACCTTCCTCACAGCTTGAATGAACTTTACTTTGTGGGAGTTCAGAAGAATCCATTTCAAAGGTTCACTGAACTATAAAGAAAGGGGCAAAGAACTCCAAGTTACCTTTCACCTAAGACGACAAAGGAACCGAGCTGGACTTTGGACTTTGTTGGAGATTCTGACCAGAAGGGTTGGTCAGCCATCTTGCTAGAAGGTAGGTTGATAAGGAAACTACCTTGAACAAAGGCTGTAGCTCCTTTTGTTAAGTTTAAGCCTCTAGAAAGCATTTTTCACTTTTATTTCCTTGTAACCATTTCTAACTCCAGCCTGTACAGTTGAACTCAAAATCTCATCTCCTTTTGTTAATAAACTCGTTTTACTTTAAATCTAAACCAACCTAGGGCTGTGTGTGATTTACAAGTGAATGTTAACTCTGGTTAATGTGGCAAGCTGTTGGGTATTGCATCTTTTAAGGAACAAACCAACCGTAATCTCTCTCTCTGGATGGTCCAAGAGAGAGCTGGACATTGCAGAGCACAGGTTTCTGGGAAAATTTAGGACTGGCAGGTATTGAAGTCATCTTGCAAGATGTAACCAACGCTGGTGGAGGCCAGAGTGTGGCAGTGGTATAAAAGGAAGTTCACTCTGATTCCAGCTGAGGCAGGGCTGCTTAACACACAGACACTCAGTGAATGCTTGTATGCTGTATGGCTGTCAGCATCCAGTCATGAAAACTACTGCAGCAGAACATTGAGGCACTCAGGGTTACAGACCAGGCCGCCTCTCACAACCTCTCACAGGTATGGATTGCACCCTAAATGTGACACCTCTATCAAAAGATATTGGGCCAAATCTCCCTTCATTTTGAACCACGGCATTGTGTACACTTGTTATATATATGTATGGTAGCTCTTTTTTCCCCCTGAGATACGTGCACAACCCCTCTTTTCTCCTTCAAATATCTTATCAAATCCCATTCCTTCCCACAAGCACTGACCCACACTAACCTATTACCTAAATGCAAAGCAACCAACCAACTTTATGAGCTTATTTTATGTACATTTATCCTCCTTTTGTCTTTTTTTCCTGTGCCATGACATCTAACCTAGCATTTCAGCTCATTGGCATAGGGACCCTCGCTAAAATTTTCAATACTGCCTAAGCAACTTAAGTGCCTAAGTTCCTTAAGGATTTTCTGAAAATGTTACCCCATACCTTCATTCTCTCAGTACACTGCCATGCAAGCCTATTGTAATTCCCTTAATGATACGATAAAATTGCACAATTTATTATATTCTAGACCCAAGGCACATCTTCAGTAATCTGACAAATTTAACCAACAGCACATTAAAAATTTTGGAGTACTAAATACAAAATTATTTAAATCTTACACTACTACTTTTCTCAACATTAATAATGAAGCATAAAGGTTAAGTGTTTTGCTGCAAACAGCATCACTCAGCCTTCCCCTTTTTTCTGATTATATTTCAGAATCAGTGCTGGCAGCACAATGCCAGCAAATGACAGCTGGTCTACTGTTAGCAAAGGATTCTGTTCTACAAAACTGCAGCTCTTGGCATCAAGGAGTTAAAATGTGTGATCTGAATGACAGGTTTTAGATAATACAGCCCTTCAAAGCTTTGAAGGGCTACTGCTAAAGTGGAACACTTCTGACATTCCATTCTGTGACTCATTACAACAGTGCAGAGTATATTCTTGTGTGGCATGACAATGCTTATTTCCACTCTTAGACCATTTCTATCTTACTCCAGATAACATTTCAGTACTGATATTAGTCAAGGACTCAAACTTCTACGCACAAAATCCTTCACTCAGATCCACATAGTAATACTCAAATACAATATTCTGACCTCTCCACATGCAAGAATATTCCACAGATGTCAATAGGGGATCAAAATATTGAAGCTGAACAGCATCATGTTGATGTGAGGGGAGGATTTCCCCTCTGTGTTTTGGTACAGTATAGTTTCAATTAAGAGTTATCTCCATTTTTCTTCTTCTGTATTCATTTAA
This sequence comes from Chrysemys picta bellii, assembly GCF_011386835.1. Classification (NCBI taxonomy): domain Eukaryota; kingdom Metazoa; phylum Chordata; order Testudines; family Emydidae; genus Chrysemys; species Chrysemys picta. Next base: position 196,665,400 of record NC_088793.1, read on the forward strand.
CAAGACATCCTTTCTAAAGCACTGGCAGTCAGACCGCACAGGTCTTTTCAATAAATTGCCTTGAAAATTATAAGGAATTTGAAGTTGTTTCATCTATTTTTTCAGCATATATCATCCCAAATGGTATCAGGATATATGTTAAATTTCTTAAACATACTAACCCAAGTACACCAACTACTTTGTATGTGTTAACTTTGTACCTCCATTCATCTCAAATTTTACATCACAACTTGTTATTTAATTCATTAAAATTGTATATACCCACTACAGCAGAACTACTTACTCAGATATACCTCTCTGCTCTTGACTATTTTTTTTCATCTCACACATTTCCAGTATATCTCACTGGATTTGATGCCACCACCTCAAATGAAACAAGAGCAAAAATTCAACTTTTCATGTGTCCTCAAAGCTCGTTCCCTCCCAGGAAAGTTTCTGCCCCACTGACAGCCTCAAACTCATCATGTTATACACTCCCCTTTTTTCTTCTCAGTGGTGCAGTCAAAAGTCTCCCATTTTTTTCCCTCCACAACATCTTTAACATCCATCTCCGTTCACATCCACTTCTAAAGACCTGGTTTAGGTCCTGATTTTCTCTTGCCTAGACTATTGCAGCCTCCTGTTCTCTGGCCTCAATGCATCTTGCCTGATTCCCCTTTAATGCAACCAAAACACTGCCACCAAAATCATATCTCTTTCCTATCACACTGATGTTATCCAGCCTCCTGTTCACTACTCTTCAGTGGTTCCTCCTCACCTTCAGCATCAAATTTACTGTCCGTGAAGAGCCATCTGCCTCTCTGATCAACACTTTTCATTCCCCCACTTTCCACCTTCACTTCTTCCCACATCACACAACTAATTGCTGACACCCCTGTATTTGAAATCCTGTCATTACTAAGTATCATTTCACCCTTGCACAATTCTCTTCTCAAATCTTGTTGCTTTCCATTAAAATCTTAAAACCAGTCTCAGTTTGTACTGTACAGTCAAAAAAGGATTATTTCTTAAAGTTTCTCTGACACATTAGTTAAAATTTCTATCTTACTCACTCAAACAATATAGCTAAGCTTTAGGACTGACTAAACACCCAGAGTTTTTTCCTTGAATCAGAAATAATGAATGTGCCGTGACTTGAGCACAATGCTACAGAGGTTATTATGTTTCTCTACTACAAGATTAAATACAGCATTCGGATGTTTCATAAGGGGAGTTAGTGATTAAAAGAATGAATGTGAATCCTTTATGTTATTCTGCAGGTCAGAATCAGATCTTAGTTAGAAGATCCTACTTTTAATTTTGCTAATTTACAAAAATACCATAAATTGATTAGGTTTTACTGTTTTTGTTTAGATAGAGATCAATTAATAATTCTGACTTTCTAACGTGTTAAAATAACCCATGTAATCACTGCTAATATACCAAAATTGACCATATATACTACCTGAATGGCACCCTACAGAAGACTCATATTGAGAATTAAACTCCAAAAATCTCACTCTGGCATCTAATAAGGATTCTATAGTACAGATAGTGTGCCTAGTGTTTGAAAAAAATACTTGATGGGAAGTTCTACATCACCTTGTTATATTACACAGAAATGTCAACTCTGGGAACGTTGCTTTCCTACCTCTGAACTAGAGATAAGATGCTATAACAATCATTTCCAAGTAAAAGGAAGTAGTAATATTAATTGTAGTAGAAAGGGTGAGTGTTACCTTTATATTAAGAAGTGGGGTTTTTACCCACGAAAGCTTATGCTCAAATAAATCTGTTAGTCTTTAACGTGCCACTGGACTCCTCGTTGTTTTCATATTACAGGTAATACTAGTAGCTTCTAAGGATTTAAGATATTTATACCATATACCTGACAGTTCATAATCATACAAACACGAAGTGTAGATCCTATGAATTAATTACTTTAAGGGCTTTATACGCCACAAGAGATAGATAGTTTTCCACAATGTAAAAGGTCATTGATCTGGCTTCCACACACAGCTGGGTTACAGACGCTTTATTCTCTTTGTTTCATGGGTGCCTACTGCTGAGAGTCAAAAGAGCAAGATAGAATAAAATCTTCCATTCTGCCTTGGCACATCTATCCTGCTTGATTCAGCGAGCCAAGACCTACACTTTAAACAGCCATGAAAGCAATTTGTAGAATTACCAAAGCGAATTCCACTCAGATACTTTTGCTGGAGTAGAAGTCTTGAGTACACAGCTGGAGCAATTTTAACATAGGACAAAACACGTCTCCTGAAAAGATTTCAAGGCCAGCTATTTTCTTCAGCTGCCCTGCACTTAGAAACCGTTGTTCAGAAAGAACAAGAAGCTTTGCCAGGCTAGTCCCCTAGTGTGCTCTGTCTCTTGTCCTCCTTCATCTGAGGCTGGCAGCTCTGAGTAGACAGAAAATCTGAGCGATTCAATTTTACCCATGTTCAGAGCTTCCAGTGAACGCTGCTGCACCAGCTGAGCCATAGCCTCTGGATGCTCCTGCAATGAAATCCACACAAGCCACTGGCTCATTTCAGAGTGAGGCAGTCTCAGCGCTAGAGAAATTTCCTTTGTTGTTTTTGGTTTCGTATTTTGCATGTAAGTATTGTTGACCAAGATCTTTTTCTCCCTAAAAGCATGCAGAAGAAGTGAAAGGAGGTGAATCCGAACCAGAATCCTTATATATTGATGGAATAACCCATTCAAAATCAGCTGTTGAGAAGGACTATTTGCTCTTTAAGAGCGAGAGGGAGGAAGTAGCAGGAACTGGAGCAGTTAGTGGTGTGACATCATGCAGATCAAGATCTTCCCTTTGCTGCCAACATCTGTTAGTTATGTTGATAGCTTCAATCTAACCCACAAAAAATGGGATAAGCAGTAATCCTAGACTAACACTAGAGGGAATTGAGGCGCGGGACAAGAATATTGCTGAAGCAATATAAATGCTAAAGTACCCAGATGGAGATGTATTTTATTGTTTCCCATTAGGTAACACTAGAGACTTAGCAGCTGTCTATAGTGCCATATTTCCCCTCCTCTCCCCGCCAACTGTGACTTGTACATACCAGAGAGATTAATCTATGTCTCACAGGCACATTCCTGATTGGATAGTTAAATGTTATTAGAGAGACAAGGAGGGTAAGATAATATCTTTTATTGGACCACTTTCTGTTGATGAGAGAGACAAGCTTTCAAGCTACACAGAGCTCTTCTTCAGGTCTGGGAAACCAACTTAGAGCAGAGGTTCTCAAACTGTGGTCCGCGGACCACCAATGATCTGTGAGCTCCATTCAGATGGTCTGCGGATAGTCCCCTCTAAGGTACGTGCCTGAGTGGTCGCACACGAAAGAATGAAGGGAAACCCACCTAATTAGTGGAGCCATGCAGGTGTGGCTCCACTAATTAGGTGCCTGGACCCTGGAGATGCACATTTAAGGTGAGGTGGTGGCCTCGGAGGGGAATGGGGGAGGAGGCAGTGGGGTGAGAAAGGGCGGGGGATTTGGGATGTGCAGGGCTGCAGTGGCCAGAGAAAGAGGCGACTTTCCCCAGCTCCAGGGCTGCGGCTGCCGGGGAGACACGGCCCTCCTTTCCAGCCCCAGCTCGGGGACTGCTGCGGCGGGAGAGAGAGGGCGCATCCATTGCATTAGAAAGGTAAGACTATGGATATTAAAATATGAGCTGTGTGTTTTTATTTGTAGAACAAAAAAACGTTAATTTTTTTTTACCATACAGCGCTTTTATCCAAAGCACTTTACAATAGTTAGCTAATGGTCCAAACAACATTTGGAAAGTTCATTAAGTGGTCCACCAAGAGCCTCAGCAATTTTCAAGTGGTCCATGAAAAAAAAGTTTGAGAACCACTGATTTAGAGTGCCACTACTAAATACAGGGTGGAAAAGATTGGTTAGCATAACTAGTTTACACATATTTCAAGGGACCACTTAAGGTGAAGTGGCCCATTATATCAGTTGACTACAAGCTGTGTGATACAAAGCATAAAAATGCCTGTGCTTATTTTTAAAGACAGACACATATTAATACTCATTTACAAGCATTAACCTATTAAGACTTTTTGCTTTGTGGAATGATTCGTGCTAATATGAAAGGAAACATGTTGGATTTCTTATCTCTCCAATTGTCCTGCATGCTTACTGTCACCATTTATTGCAGCTTGCCTTCTCAAGGTTTCACGTATCATTGCACTTATGACCATCTTCACTATATAGGCGGGGCTATCATTTAAGTCAACATTTTCCGAAACTTATCACACTGACAGCACTGTGGTTTTCCATTATGAGTCCATTAACTTGCACATATTTATGATTGGGTGGAAGATTAAGAGTTGTCCAAATCTGGAGATTTTCTTTGGTGGGACCAGTAAGTGGTTTATTCAGCTGCAGGAGTAGGCTTAGAAGCCTAAATGAGTACAGGGAGGGACCAAAACGTAGTTAAGCTACAATAATTTTCAGTCAGTGCATTTTATGGCAAATAGTATCAAAAAAGGAACATGAGTAGGTCTGATTGTTTTTCTTGTCAGAATGAGTATGTGTGTACATTACTTTAATAGGAATATTTAATAGGAATCTAAATTGCAAATAAAAAAGCTATAAAATTGAAGTGAAGAATATGGAGTTGGATATGTAAAAGAGAAACAAACATACTAAAGTACAAATTTAGTCATATATGCAAAGCCGTCTTTTTGATTGAGCTATTGGCCAGGGGGGAAAAAAAAAAGACAAACAGGTCTTTTGCTATAATAGCATGCAACCAGCTTTCGGCTTTATATACTGTCAGATTTGACTGACCTAATCCTTTGCCATTTTTACCCTCTCTCCAGCACTTTACTGAAGTTTAAATGTCTAACACATTGAAAGTCAGTGAATGTTGAGTAAAAAAAAAAAAAGTGTGCAATGAATAATCAGCAGTGAATAACATCCTGAAAGCACTTGTATATTTCTCTCTTACTGAGAAAAATGTCTTAAATAATATTTGATTTATTTACCCTGATGTTCTCGTTACGGGGACAGACATAGCTATTGACTGGGCATATATTTATGATCAGCTAGTACTAGGGTGACCAGACAGCAAGTTGGACAAATCAGGACAGGGGGTGGGGGTAATAGGAGCCTATATAAGAAAAAGACCCAAAAATCGGGACTGTCCCTATAAAATTGGGATATCTGGTCACCCTAGCTAGTACCAGGCTCTGTGGATTCCATGGTAGGAAATGTGAATTTCATTTCTCCCTATCACACTATACAGTCCATCTTCTATGCATCACTGATTTATCAAAGGTGTAGCCCAGAAAACATGAAGCATGAATATTTAATGGATATAGCATTGTATATGCCTGACTTTTGTTACTTGGAAAATATACTAGATTTTTTTTTTGCAAGCACTGATATAAGTAATTACTAGACATTTATTTCTGATTTCTATACTATCTCCACCAAGTTCTGCCTGATGCAACGAATCATAAACAAAACAGGATAACGTCTCTTCAATGTTCAATATTATTGACTTGCAATTAAATGAGATCAACTACTTATAAAATAAAAAAACATTTTTTTCCATTTTGCACTATGGCGAATACCTTGCCTCTTAGTTCAAAATTAAGTTTGACATCAGTTCGGAATATGGTTATATGCAGCTAAGCTCTGTGCATAACCATTAAAGCCTTGCCATTGCTTAGAATAAGAGAAATATATGCTATCAGGTTACATTCATAACTGAAGTAGAATTCCTGAAGAAGTTTCCCATTATTCACATTTTCATTCATAATACTTCACAACTAATGAAGGTAAGTATTTCTGACATTAGACCCCAAATGTAATTTAAATATACTTCTATTTATAAACTACATAATCACAATACATTAATAATACCAAATATTGCACATTATGCTGCAAACCTTGAAAGTAAAATGATGAATCACATTAATTTTGATCGATTCACCGCTTTTATTTTGCAATGCAACATATTCAGATGCACAAACTTTTGTGATAATAGACAAAGGTAAGCCTGCTGACATCTCACATAACAGAGCTGATGTTGAGTATACAATAATTCAGTCAACCCAATATCCTAAATTTGCTAATCTTTAGCAATGAAATGAAGCAATGGGGGGGAAGGGGAAAGAGTATAAAACCTCAAAAGAAAAAAGCAATTCAGTAACAAGATTTTCTATGAACTCATGAATATTTATGAAAAAAGCAGAGAGCTTTTTCACTTAGCTTCAAATGTGTCCTTAAAAAAGTCTTCTCAAATATTAAGACATGCATTTAAAAAAAAATAAAACTGTGCATATAAAAGAAGCCAAGACTGAAAGACATGCAGCTTTTAAGATAAGCATGCTTTCAGTGTAAGCATCTGCACTCAGAAGAGCATTTCCACAAATTAACATATTTTATCTACTGTAAAGAACATAAAGGAAATGGCATATATTTTAATTTAAATTAGTCTGACAAAATCCTGAAGCACAGAAGCACTCGTCAGAACTGTAAGAAGTTATGTTGGCCAAAGCCAAAGAGTGGGTTTCCCAAAGTAAAAGAAACAGAATGACAGTTAAGTAGAACTGGGGGGAGTGGTTTGAGCATTGGCCTATTAGGGATCTGGGGCAAAATCAGTACTTGGTCCTGCTAGTAAAGGCAGGGGGCTGGACTCAATGACCTTTCAGGGTCCCTGCCAGTTCTATGAGATAGAAGAGGTTTGGTTTTGTTTTCCCAAAATTTCCTCATATTTGATACCATGACTTCTTGAAGTATAACAATCTCTCTCTAATTAAAGGGGGGGGGAGGGAAATTACTGCATAGTGTATCTGTTTCCAGTGCAATTCCCTCCTTTAAATACCATAGTAAACCTTTGGTTACCATCACCTAATTCAGAGAAGCATTCGCAGACCAAAATGGTTTAAAAAAAAAAATGGTAAACTACTATAAAGGTAGCAAGTGCAGTAGCATGACTAGCGCACAAATTCATTCCCTGGTAACAAAACCTTACACCATTTTTAAGTGACTGTCTGTTAGTACCACGTACAGTTCCTTCATCCACCAACTTTGTAAAACAGTTACAAAAGAAATGATTGCCCCTAGTACACTAATTTATTCCGTGATTCCAAGGATTTGTCTTCATTGATCAATTTTTACTTGGTGATGAAAATACTAATAGTGTTGAAATGGGGAAAGTGAGCCTGGCTGGCTATATTGCTCCTCACGATATGCTATGACGTATGTTTGTGCACTGAAATTTTGAAAACAAACAGGAGTATGCATGAGGACTATTAAGCAAATACCTGAAATACCCACTGCCCAGTACATTTCCTCCTATCCATGAGGAATTAATACAGTGGGATACAAAATTATTTGGTAAATTGGCTGTACCACTTTTTTCCCCTAGGAAGTGTCTTCTCACAGTGAGCTCTATAACAAAATGAATATTCCATTGCAGGAATTAAATGGACATTTACAATTGACAACTCCCCTAAAATGAACAGCCTACCCCAATTAAATGTAGCTCCACCCTGGAAAGAAAAAATTGTTTCCCACCTGAAATGTTCTTTTCTGAGGCATTTAATATCCCACGGTCTTCCAAATGGATTCCAATCCCTCTCCTAGATGTTCGGAGAGAAGCAAGATTTTTAACCTTGTGGTATCAACCCCTTCTAGAATCCTATTCGCATGAAAGAGCTTTCAGTCAATCAAAAAATGTTTGGGATTTGTTTTTTGTTTTGTTTTTAAATAATGCACACACAGAGATATGGCATATATACATAAGTGCAATGCAAATATTTTCAATTGGTTGCAAGTTCAGTCACAAACTGTTTTTATAGTTATGACCTTTAGCATGTTTAATTGGATACTAACCAATATGCAGTTCATTATTTTGCAGATTTAGATCCTGGATAGTTATTCAGAAAGAAGGATCCGATACCTAAACATGGGATTAAAAGTCTGAACTACCCCAAAGCTTACAGAAGGAGTGATTTTGACATGGCCTATCCTTCTACCTTAAGTCTGAGATTGAAGGAGATCAATGGCCTGGAGTTCAGAAAGAATCTTTATAGGATTCATTGTCAAACAGGTCCAGTGAACAATATTCGACCAGCTCTACAACAGAACTACAGAGAACACGTTATGTCATGTAGTCGGAAGGAGGGACAGATTCCACTCCACAGAGGACGTTTGTTACCCAAGCTAAAATATCATGCAGGAGATATGACTCTTAGTACACCAAAGGCATCACATGCTGCCTAGCTGGCATTATATTTACGCATCACCACTATTTGTAATTCAAGAGTAATAAATGAATGAAATGCAGCTCATAAAACAAATTAATATGATGAAATTTACAACTTATGTTAAACTGCGGTTCTGCTCTGAAAAATGACTGTGTAAAGCTCAACTGATCTGCTGCCTATTTTGTATTCAGATTCTTATCAGACTCTTACTTTAAGATTATTTATTTCAATTTATTTCCAGTTGCACATATCCAAATTGTATGTGCATTCCAAACAGCTAAAATACATTTGGAAAAAGAATAAATAAACACAGGTACTAAATTTAAAATACAGTCCAACACAATAAAATTTTCTTAACCATAAATACAGACACCACTGCAACCCTTCAACATATTCCCCTCCCATAAGAAAAGCCTGGGAGAATGAGCACATTTATCTTGCCATTTGTAATGAAGGTCACCAAACCCAGATAGTGAAGGTTGCCAAAGTGAGGATTGAATTCCAAAATCCAGGACCTCTCAGTGAGAGGTCTGTTGCTAACTCTTTCCAATCTTGGCTAAGGGCCTATTCAAGGATAAGTACAACTACTGCTCTTTCACATGGAGAGAGAGATAGTCATAGTCTAAGTTGAACCCAAATTGTTTGAAGCTTTAAAAGTCAAAAATAATGTCTTAAACTTCAAGCACAAATCTACTGCAAGCCAGTTTAGATGACAAAAAGCAAGGGGGTTTTTTTGGATTAGTTTCCTACCTGTACATCTTTAGCAGACTTACTAACTAAATTCCAACAGCAGAAGCAAATATTATCCTGAGATACATCTGTGCCACCTCCCTGTAGACAAAGAGGTGGTAGCACAGGTTAAGAGACAGCGGAATCTCTCCCTCACCAAGTGGTGATTTGCGAGTGGCAAAGGACACCAATTTACTAAGAAGTTAGGGTTGAAAGTTAGAAATATACCTATACACACATGCATATACTTTTAAATTGAGAAAATGTGATCTTTGTTTTTATATTGTGACCATCATCTTATTATCTGAATATCTACAATTTGAAGACTAGAGATACAAAATAAACATGCAAGTTTCACAATGACATTTGTAGAGTCACCATTCAGAATATTCCTGCATTACTTCTACTGTGATTGGGTGAGTAACAGCAAGGTAAGAATCCCCCTTCATAAACAAATTCTTGCCCATCTCATTAGCTACCCTAATGATAAATCCAACCAATAATGAAACACCACAGTATAATGAACAGTGTTAATGTTCAAACAAATAACCAAGCTTCAAATACATTTTAAAACCATGCTAAACTATTTATTTTTAAAAGATTGATAATAGGACAGGCATACTGCTTTGTATTCTCAGATAAACTCAAATGATGTTGAGAAGATATCTTTTGTCTAAAAAATCAGTTATGCAGTAGATCTAATCTACCTGAATTTCAGTGAGGCATTTGATACAGGTACACATGGGAAATTATTAGTTAAATTGGAGAAGATGGGGATGAATATGAAAATTGAAAATTGGATGAGGAACTGGTTCAAGGGGAGACTACAGTGGGCCACACTGAAAGGTGACTGTCAGGCTGGGGGGAGATTACTAGTGGAAGTCCTCAGGGATTGGTCTTGGGACCAATCTTATTTAACAGTTTTATTATTGATTTTGGCACAAAAAGTGAGTGCACTAATAAAACGTGTGGATGACAAAGTTGTGAGGTATTGCTAATATAGAGGAGAACCAGAATATCATTCAAGAAGATCTGGATGACCTTGTAAAGTGGAGTAATAGAAATGGGATAAAATGTAATAATGTAAAGTGCAAGATCATGCATTTAGGGATTAAAAACAAGAATATTTGCTATCAGCTGGGGATTTATCAGTTGGAAGCGACAACGGAGGAGAAAGACCTGGGTGTGTTGGTGGATCACAGGATGATTATGAGCCCCGTCCATGTGATGTGGCCATGAAAAAGGCCACACGGAAGTCTTAGTACCATTATACATGGCACTGGTGAAACCTCATCTGGAATACTGTGTGCAATTCTGATCTCCCATGTTTAAGAAAGATGACTTCAAACTGGAACAGGTGCAGAGAAGGGCTACTAGGATGATCTGAGAAATGGAAAACCTACCTTATGAGAGGAGACTCAAAGCGCTGGCTTCTTTAGCCAAATCAAAAGAAGGCTTAGGGGAGATGTGATTGTTCTCTATAAATACATCAGAGGGATAAATACCAGGGAAGGAGAGGAGTTATTTAAGTTAAGCACCAATGTGGACACAAGAACAAATGGATATAAACTGGCCATCAACAAGTTTAGTCTTGAAATTAGGTGAAGGTTTCTAACCATTAGAGTGAAGTTCTGGAACAGCCTGCCAAGGTAAGCTGTGGGGGCAAAATATCTAACTGGCTTCAAGACAGAGCTTGATAAGTTTTTGAAGGGGTATGATGGGACTGCCTATGATGGTATGTGGCCCACTGAAGACTGCCAGTAGCAAAAATCCCCAACGGTTGTGAACAGGACACTAGATGGGGGAAGGCTCTGAGTTACTACAGAGAATTCTTTCCCAGGTATCTGCCTGGCGGGCCTTGTCCACATGCTCAGGGCCTAGCTGATGACCATATTTGGGGTAGGGAAGGGTTTTTTTTTTTGCTTTCCTCTGAAGCATGGGGCACGGGTCACTTGCAGGTTTAAATAGTGTCATCGGTGAATTATCTGTAACTTGAAGTCTTTAAATCATGATTTGAGGACTTCAGTAACTCAGCCAGAGGCTATGGGTCTATTACAGGTATGGGCGGTGGGTGGAGCCCCCCTTTGGGGAGGCTATGCCCTGACTCCACCCCTTCTGCCCGTGCCCTCTCCACAGCCAGAGCCCCGAGACCCCCCGTGGCCAGAGCCACAAGGCACCTTCTTGTCCCCGGCCACAGGAGTCTCAGGCTGGCCGAAGGAAGTCAGACTAGATGATAATAATTGGCCCTTCTGGCCTTAAAGTCTATGAGTCTATTCCTGAGGAAAGTATTTAACCTTTGATGACAGAATTTCATTCTTTTTTGTTTTACTCACAAATAGTCGTTATCCTTGTGCATGTAATATATTAAAGAGATAGATTACAAAAAAACAGAAAACAGTTTCTACCTTCCCGGGAAATTGTAGTAACACAAATCATGCCAGATCAAGTTTTTTAAAGAATGGCTTTAAAAAAGGAAAGGGCTTTTGCTTTTCTTCAGGAGAAAAATAAAAAGGGTTCCTTATCTTTTGCTTTGTTTTCAAAACAAAACAAATAAAAAAAAAGTGGAACTACTTTTAATTATGTTCAGTGTCTCTTTCTTCCCTTTAACTAACAGAGTCTGTTTAACAGTAGAGTGAACAATAGACTAGCAATTGTACAAATAGTCTCCATTGGTAAGGAAACTGACTAGATGACCCAATAGGTCTTTTGCATCGCTAGATTCTATGATTTGCAATTTAATGTTATTAATATTAATAATAAAATCATCATGTAGCACTTAAAACTGTTCTTAATAGTGGCATTAAATCCTTTCTCTGGCTCCCCCCTCAAATCCTACCCCAGTTTATGAGCAGACAATGTGTGTGACTTGGCATTTACAAAATAAAGATTCCTCAGGGCCAGACAAGTTTAATCAGAGAGTGAAAAAAGGAAATAATCCAGCAATCAGAGAAAAGTGAATTTAGAACCAAACTTGTCTTCTTCCAACCTGTCTTTTATTGCTCAATTAAAGGGAACTCACAAGGTAAAACGGTAAGAAATACAAAGTACCTCCTGAAGACACATGATAAAACATTTACTTTTCTTTTTAATGCCACTTCAATTTCTGGTAAAAATCCAAACTGAGGGTTTATATTTCATGATATTGTCAACTTTGCATAAAACTACTAGTACTACTCATGACTTACACAGCCTCAGGGAAACTATTGATTTCTTCCCCCTAATAAATCTCAAAATGCTCTGTGCCTTCCCAATGGACCCATTATATTTATTGGTGTCTATTCCAAAACAACAGTTCAAGGTTATAGCTATAATTTTAATTTAACACCCAAAGTCTACAGAAGGTCCCAAGTTTTTGGCTTCAAACTCAAAATTTTTCCAGGCTGAAGAAGATATTTCTTTTTTATTATGCGAGTCAGGACTGCAGGGCAAACCATCTTCTTTGTATAGAGCTCACAACCCCTAACAGAATTTTAAGCAAAGTTTACATGAAGGTGAAAAGTGAAAAGGGCTCTCAGGACAGTTAAGGTAATTATTCTGACCAGGCAATAACAGTTACAAATATTTCTTATAGTCTCCTAATACTACTTCAACTGAAGTTTCTGGTCCCTATACAGTTTTATTCTAGAAGACTCAAAATAAAAAATATTGGGAACAACTTTCCCTATGGGCTTCTGATGTGGAGGGAAAGGATTCAAGCAAAGAGGCCCAAGATTCAAAATTCATTCCATCTTTCATATTCTCAATAGAAAATACCACAGATGGTGAAGCAGCCAAGGATGGAAAAGAAAATGGCAGCTTATCAGACCATGAAACAAATTATGTTATAATGACTAATCATGCTACCATCACTTTAATTGTGATTCAAACCTTCATAGATGCACTACCACCTAATTTTTCTACCATGTTTGTAACATGGGACAAAGTCTATGTCACGGCCAGCTTATGGGCAGCTTGACCTAGTAGTTGGAGCCAGAGTCTGCCACCACGAGACAGGAGTCAAGCGTCGACTGGGTCAGGATTCCAGAGGATCAGAAGCAGAACACAAACTGAAGGTCAGAACCATGAGTAGGGAACCTGAGTTAGATCAGGTCAGGATACCAAAAAGTCAGAGGCAGGAGCCAGACTGGAGGTCAGTACCCACAAGTCAGATGCCAAGAGTCAAGCTGGGTCAGGATGCCAGGAAATCAAGCCAGGGGCACAGGAGGCACACAGTCCAGGGCCAGGTGGAGCCCAGTTGTTTGGACAGCTTCCCACTCCTGCTGCTGGCTTAAGTAGGACCAGTGGGGTCATCAGCCACTCTGGGACTCCACCAATCAGACCTCAGGGGCTGAGCCTCACACTGGGGCTGGGCTTCATGGGTCGTAGGTAAACCACGGTCAGCAAGCTGCCAAGTGTAGTGTTGGAGTGTGGCTGCTCCCATGAACCCTGAGGGCCTGGGTTCAAGTCCTGTGGGTCATGACAGACTACACCCTAGCAGTGATCAATTCCTAGTGAGCCCTATGCATGAGACTTACTTACAGATTTTTGAATATGTGATTTGGACTATATCAGGCTCCATAGTTTATACCCCGTATAGACTATGCCATGGCATTATGTGCTGACTGCACCTATTGTCATGGAAGCAGTAAAAATCATTGTGCTAACTCATACTTGATATGATACTACTAGTGAACACATCTCTCGCCAACCTTTGGTGAACAAGCTACCATGATTTTATCAATAGCACAAGTGTTTTGGCCTCTCTCTGATCCTTCGTATTAGCTCTAGGCTGGCAAATTAGGATTACCACTAGCATGCTACATGGCGCAGAAAGCAACTGGTCACTGCTGGGTTTGCTTGGCGGAGAATAACTGTCTAAATCCATTCCCCCCATATTGGATTCAAGCACAGAGCACCCATATTGGTGCCTAAATTGTATGGCCTTTCTTATTCAAAGCATTTTAAAATACAGTGATCATCAAAAATGTAGCCCTTGCCAATGGCTTTCACTCGGTATTTGAGAGAGCACTACTTTTGTGTATAAAGTAGAAGAAGCCTGTGCTTACTATGTGGTTACAGTTGGCAAATGCTGACTATATAATGGTTTCTGCTGTTGTAACAGAATGAATGAACTACAGAAGTTGCAGTGGCTGTGTGTTACCCAAATTTTCACTCAAAATGTCTGTGGGATAGTAAATTTACAACTAGACAGAGAAACAAGATGGGAAGAAAGGACCTAGGATTTGCATTTCACCCAGTCGCCCTTTTAATTTAATGGCTCCTTGGTGCAGTGGTCAGTAGCAAACAAAATATGTATAACAGACCAGAACATGAATGTTATATCTACACTATGATCCATTTTAGATAGAACTACCCTGAGCCTTTATCAACAGAATCGCTAAAGGGAAATCATAGAACATGTTCATATATTACTGAATACCTTCAGATACAGTAAACTTTCAGCAGTAATCCAAAAATGTGGGATATTTTTAATAACCTGAGAATGCCAAATGTAATACCTTGGATTTACTTGCTTTCCTAATATTCTGGTATTCATTGCTTAATGGCTGTATTAAGTGAGTATGGTATTCTATTTATCACTTTTTTAACATCCTTGACTAAGTAGAAGCTAACAACCTAATTAGTGTATCAAAAGTATTATTATAAATCTCTCATGACTTGCTTGAGTGGCATTTCAGACTATAAAAAGAAGAAAACATATATACCTGGAAAGACTACTGGATATATGCTATTAACAATACATGGATTTTGTATCAGTTGCACAGTAACAGCAGTCTTCCAGTTTCCAAGCATTCAAGACTTTACCTATATGGTATAATAATAATAAAAAAATGATTTTCACATCTTAAACAACACATGCCATTTTACAAAATGTACTGACTTCTACTCACACACAAAATCAGTAATTTTTTTAATGGACAGGAAAAAAAACAAGCATGTATTATATGCTTCAATCAGTTCATATCTATGATCCGATTCACTTGATTTGACACAGTTTGTGTGTGAAAAATGTGGAAAGCATTAAAACTAAGTAAATGTACAGATAATTAAAATCTCTCAATATTTAAGAATAAAACCCTTTAATCAATTATTGATGCTATGGTATTAGGAAGACTACAAACCGCCCGATAGAACCAGATGAACAAGATATGCTTGTCTCAGGATTCAAACAAGTAACCTCCAAAAAAATGTACCGACCCAGGGATGCACGTAAAATGGTAGATTGTGCCTATTGTCCAAACAAGATTCATTATTCAATAAATCCTCTCCAAGAAAAGCAACTACTTCCCATATTTTAAAAAAAGGCATTTAAAAAGCACAATATTTTAAAATCCCATTTATTTTTCTCTCTTATTATTACAAGGACGTAGCTGCTCAAGAGACTAAATTGATATGGTGCTAACAGTAGATTTCAGTGTCATCAGTTCAAGTCTTCATTAGGGACAAATTTATATAACGAGGCTGGGGCTATGTTTGGAATCCACATTTTGCTGTCCAAGGAGATTACTATTGATGGGGATAGAAACAAAAGGAAAGAGGAGGTGGGAAACTCATTTGGTAGTATCCTTTCATCCATGATCCTACACACAGTCTGCTCCACTAGGCTCTTCAGGATAGAGTCCCCTCTGTGGGGCTCAGATTAAGTTTGGTTCCTTCTTGACTGGGGGGGAGGGGGGAAGAAGGTACACTGCCAAGACCACACAAAACTAGCACCAAAATGAACCCTTACTCAGAGAAGATTGCACAGGTTGTCTCAATACAATACTGCCTCTTCTTTCTTAAGTTTAGATGAGCAGTGTAATAGTTATCAATAGGAATATTTAAAGGTTCTCCTCAGGCATCTGAGTAAACACCCACTGGAATGAACAGGGGAATTCACACCTCAGAGCTCTCTGAAAATGTAGGCAGGCAGGACTAGACCAGTTACAGTAACTTCACATTTTCAAGGTTTTCTTAGCAACCATAACAACTTGAGACTTTTTTTTTTAAACGATAGTTGAGACTCTGGACAACAAGCCAAGTTGGGAGACATTCTAGTACAGTATGAAATACCACCAAGTACTGGCCCAACTGGAGTCTTGTGCATTGGTCAATATTCCACACTAATTATGTAGCAATATTAGGAGGGAAGATGCAGCTGTCCCAAACCTATTCTTACCAGAAATTATTATTTTCACACCGAGGTTCCCTGAGAGTCCTAGAATGAAGTCATACAGCCATAAAGTCCGCTGTGAATTTTGCAATTGCTATTGAACTTCGGTGGAAGGCACTCAGGTATTACCGTGATCATGGATGGCAGTGTAAAACCCTAAACATCCCTAAGATAAAACATAAGTGAAGATTATTAGTGGAAATAATTAGCCATAAAAGGAGAATTTTATGAATATAGGATATAAATACACTTTTTTGGTAAATAAAACATTTGAAGAGAAATGGTTTTACAGGAGAGATGATGTTCAGTAAAGCTGATAAACATCCCCCAGGAACTTGGCTGAACCTCTAAACACATTTCACTTTTGCCTACATACTGATTACCTTCCCAGAGGAAAGGTTAAGGCATTTCACTACATTACCCCCCCCACCTCCACCTCCACCTCCACCCACACACACACACACACACACACACACCTCTGCCTTCAGTGATTACTGTAGTCTCAGAAGGATGTATATGCATATCACACGATCAATGTCAGGAAAAAATCTATTTTAAATGGGAACAATTTAAATATAGTTTATTTTTAGATTACTTATTTTCAAAACTAGATTGCTTAATTTTTTAAGGATTTTGGTTCTGTAATGTACAAGGGTACTCTAAGATGAATATACCAAAAACCCCAATTCAGTTTCAAATTAGTGCTCTCTTAGAAGTATGAATAGCTCCATCTGGAAGTGATTAGGTTTCCAAGGATGTGCAGCATTAAGTAATTTAAACTTATTGGAGTGTCTTTTTTTTAATAAACTCTTCAATTTAAAAAATAATCGTTAAAAATCTTCCCGGTACAGCTGCTCGAGACACACAAATTACTTTATACATTTAATATACAGAAAGAAAAAAAAATGAGGCATTACATTAAGCAAACAGTAACATAAGCAGTGGCCTAAGGGTACAGTCACAGTGACCGGAAAATACAACACTTGCCCTAAAATGGTATAGAGGCGTATGTGTAAATTTGATGGCGTATGTGATGGCCACGACAATTAGATCTGTTCCCTGTTTAAGTAATAATGCAGTTCTGGCTGAAGAAACAGGAGAGAGAGTGTGGCTCCCTTTCATTGGGATTTGATAGATCAACAATTAATGCACACTTTAAAAATGTGTGTAGATGATAAATAATGATACTATGCTGCAAGGAAGATACAGGACCTCAACCTCCTTGAACACACTCTGCCACCCAAATCACATAGTGCTCTTCCCAACAGTAAAGCACAGACTAATGCAGTCTGGCATGGCTTGATAGGTACTTATGCCTTATTAAAAGAAAAACCTGCCAGTTCTCCCCTTTCCATTCACAAATCCTAGTGGTTTTACTATGTATTATTTACAAGCCCCAATGCACAAGGCATTTTCTAAAGACAAAAGGCAGAACCATTGCTGCCCCCAAAGAGTTTGAACCCTAAAAAGAACGTCAAATGGAGAATGAAAACAGTCAGGATAGACAGTACAGCATATAAATACAGTGGTCAGGTGGTGATTGGCCACTGGTTGATAATAGACCTTTAGGGCGGGGGGGGGGGGGAAACGTAAGGACTATCCTCACTTCCTCTCAACATAACCAGATTGTTATAGTTTGATGAAAGTACAACTATAGAAAGGAGGTTTTCCAGAATGGAAATGGAGAGCCAAATGCTTAGCTGGGGTAAAATGGAAGACCTCCACTGAAGTCAAACCTATACCAGTTTAGGCCATCTGAAAATCATGCCCTGAAAGAGGAGAGACTAGTGCTCCTGCAGATCAATTCAGGAAGGGGAATGACACTCAAAAGAGGTGACATAGAACAAGGTGTGAATATGCTTTTCTCTGCTAGAGAGTAGCAGAGAAAAGGCATGTGGAGACTGGCATATTAATGGAGACAAGCCAGGATGTGCAATGTGGGGGGAGGAGGAAGTAATTATAGCTATTTTGCATAATAAGTTTCCAGTGTTGGTTTGAGCATATAAACATGGCTCCCACTCCAAAAGTGTGCACAAGATGCTTCAAATTTGCCTTTGAGGACAGGAATACACTAAGAGAAAGGATGAGGTATGAGAATGGAAATAGTTCACAGCATGAACACGTAAAAATATCAAATTTCCTATCTACAACCCGTTTACCTTCCCAAAGCTCTTACTCTGGTGACAGACCAGAGCTGCAAAACACCTGAATATAGTATTATATACTGTATAAGGATAAGTAGCTAAATTTTTCATTTTTCATATTTGAGGGCCTACAGTTCAATATCAAAATACATATTTATAAACCAAAACAAAGGTTGCTTTATGTCAAAAAATTCTGAGCATCTGAAACTCTGATTTCTGTGGTGCTAAAGTAACTTTGAAAATTTTGGCCAGTATTTTTTTAGATTTTGCTTTTTTGAAAGATGGGATTTTAAAAAGTAAGGTGAAATTATGCAGTAGCAATATTGCATTATTTCAGTTCAATACATATTTGTAATTTTCGAGGGTTCAATTTTATGTAAAAGTCAACAAGTTCTCCACGGAACTAATAAAATTAAAAGACACTGCTATCTTGACTGAGCTGACATGCATCATCAGTTGTATCTTCAATTAATGTTCTGCCATGTTGATTCATTCATTCATTGCTAAACAATTTACGTACAGGGTGGTGAGGGTAAAAGACGACAGCCCTAGGGAGAATAAAATGGAGGAGGCAGAGATAAAAGTCTGAACGTGAGTTGAGATGGTAGCAGCACGTTGGCTGGAAGTTCCCAGGAACCAGCCTAAGAAGCCTTTTGTTTAGACAATGGCTGCTGGTAAACACTGAACATTTCAGTCAATGACTTTCTGATAAGCCAGTAGCCTAACATTACCAGCAAATACCTCAGGGAACGTGTCAGCCAACCATGTAGGGAAAATTTTAAATATTGTCCTTAATCCCAGTTTTGAAATTTGTATTTGGGAGCGCATTTTATGTGTTTTGTGTTTAATCCTATTTGCATATTTATTTCTTGACAGATGGCAAGGGGCAAACCTCCACAGCTCAAAAACAAAAACAACCCTGGACTTTCTAGTTGTATTTCCCTATATGGATTAATTTGGGATATCTATGAGAAAACAACTTATTTAAAAAGTTACATGATTAAATACTTGATATTTGCATTAACCTAGCTTTCAAAAATATGCCCCAACTTTTTTTTATTTACAGTGTTTAAATCAAGAAAACAATTCCAGCTGCAATTACGTGTACTGCTCTTTAAATTGTTCAGAAAGCCACAGCATAAAAGGAATTAATGTAGCTAACATTTTAAAAAGTAATTCAACTGATTATAAAACACAGCCACAAAACTAGGAAAATCATGCCAAGACTGTTGGTTTCACACTTCCCACATAAGGAAGTGATTAGTAAAGTAAGAAACACATATTTTGTACAAGCGGAGTCAATGTCAAATAGAAGCAGAAGTTTCAGTAAATATTAGTTTAAACTTAAAGACAAACTTTAAAATATGAAATAATGTGGGAGGAGCCTATTTTATAAAGAACATTTCAAAAAAGGACTTTTCAGCAGTTGTTGGGAAAGTTGTCAGGTCATTTTTAAGTAGAGATGTCAAAGGTCTGCAAATCTGTTATTGAACTTATTACTATGAACACTTGAAAAGGACCAGGGTAATGGGGTTTAGCTACAGGGACACATGATTTTATACAATCCCTTATGCTGCTACATTATTTAAAAGAGACAAAGTGGAGGAGGTGATCTCTTTTATTGGACCAACTTATGTTAGTGAGAGGGACAAGTTTTCAAGCTACACAGATTTCAGAGTAGCAGCCGTGTTAGTCTGTATCCGCAAAAAGAAGAACAGGAGTACTTGTGGCATCCGAAGAAGTGGGCTGTAGTCCACGAAAGCTTATGCTCTAATAAATTTGTTAGTCTCTAAGGTGCCACAAGTACTCCTGTTCTTCTTTTTGAAGCTACACAGAGTTGTTCTTCCGGTCTGAAAAGGTACCAACAGTGTCACAGCTAAACACTAGCTCTAACAGATAGTTTAGCAGAAGTAGTTAGCACATATTCAAGGGGACCATTCAAGGTGAAGTGGCCCATTAACACCCTTGTAATCCCAGGACAAAAGGGGAGATAGTGGGCTGCAGGTTGTTGTAATTAACCATAAATCCAGTATCTTTACGAAGATCATGATTTTTAATATCTAGCAACCTTTTGAATTCAAGCTCCCAGGGTCATCTTTTGAAAAGTGTTTTGCAGGTTTCCTTTGAGCAGGGCAGGCTCCAGGCACCAGCTAAGGAAGCAGGTGCTTGGGGCAGCCAATACAAAGGGGCGGCACTCCGTTCGCTATTGGGGCGGCACGTCCGGGTCTTTGGCGGTAATTCGGCAGCAGGTCCCTCAGTCCCTCTCTTCCTCTTTGAGCTGCCACCGAAGTGCCGCCGAAGAGGAAGAGGAAGTGAAGGGCCAGCCGCCGAACTGCCGCTGAAGAATGGGGCGGCGCAATTGAGCTGCCGCCAAAGTGCTGCCGATCGGCTTTTTTTTTTTTTTTCCCCGCCGCTTGTGGCGGCAGAAAACCTGGAGCCGGCTCTGCCTTTGAGGATGAGGACTGAGAGGTCAGATATCGAGTGATTTTGTGGGGGCCCAACTCATGAGGTCTGAATGTTTGAGGTTGGCAATACTGAATATCACATCACGTCACCAAAGAAATTTAAGTCAAGGTTTCCCAAACTTTTTCACAGGACTGGCCCCATCTTAATACAGTTATTGTTTCATTGGCTGAATCCTCCCTCTCTGACAATCACATTGTATCCATGTGACTGTATCATCACTTGCTTACATGGCAAAGTGATATTAGGAAAGCATTTGATGTGTTTTAACTGGTTTTTAATATCATATTTAACAAGTTGAAACAAGGAGGAGAGTTAGGATTATGTTCCTAGCCAGCTCTCTTGTGGACCACCAGTTTAAGAGAAAATGCAAACCGCAAAACCGTACAGTTATTTATCAAAACTCCAAGGACCATCAAATTGTGCAACAGTATTTACCTCTTACCTTTACCTTCTCATCCTCATATTGTGGGCCTTCTAAATATCCATAGGAAGGGAGCTCCTACACATACCTACATACATAAATTTAGCTATATGCTGCCATTGTGAACAATGGAATCAGCACAAAGATTTCCATGCAAATTCCTAGAAACTAGTGCCAAAGAAAGCATTATGCATGAAAGGTAAATTTCCCATGCAACCTTCTGCAATGCAGAAAGAAGTATGCATCTTACACTTCATGCAGTTATCACTATTTTCAGCACAAACTTTTAGGTACGTAAACATTTGTGCAGGAAGGCAAGATTTTCAAGACCATATTTAAATTCCTAAATAAGTGGCCTGGTTTTCCAAGGGCTGAGCATCCAGCAGGCGTTTTTTAAATGAATGATGAATAGTTCTCGATGTAATCATTAAAAGAAATCAAGGACAAATTTCCACCCACAAGCTGCATTTGAGCAACAGCATCAAATACTCATTAAGGCAAATGTTCAGAGCCAAAAAGTATGACAGAGGCAGAAATGCATGAAATGCAGGCACAGTGAGTTGCTACACTACATGTCATTATGTACACACAAATAAACAAGGTAAAACAAGAGGCATGGCTTCAAAAATGATTTCAGGGAGCTTGAGTCAGTGGCTCTTGTGTTTGGGTACTAGAATTAGCACTGTGGTCTTTACTGCATGTTTACAAATGGAGTAAGGGGCCAGGGCATACATAACTTATTTCCATTTCCCTTGCTGTCTCAGAATCAGTCCACATCATTTGCAGATGATCTTCAAGTGAGCAGCAGCGGAGGTGAGCTAGGGCGGCCAGGGCACATTTTTAGGGGCGGCATTCTGGCACCGGCCATGCCGCCCCTAAAAATGTGCCTCCCCAAGCACCAGCTTGTTTTGCTGGTGCCTAGAGCTGGCCCTGCGCCTGACCTTAAAAACCTCTAAGGAAGGAGATTCCACCACCTCCCTAGGTAACGCATTCCAGTGCTTCACCACCCTCCTAGTGAAAAAGTTTTTCCTAATATCCAACCTAAACCTCCCTCACTACAACTTGAGACCATTACTCCTTGTTCTGCAATCTGCTACCACTGAGAACAGTCTAGATCCATCCTCTTTGGAACCCCCTTTCAGGTAGTTGAAAGCAGCTATCAAATTCCGCCATCATTCTTCTCTTCTGCAGACTAAATAATCCCAGTTCCCTCAGCCTCTCCTCGTAAGTCATGTGCTCCAGCCCCCTAATCATTTTTGTTGCCCTCCGCAGGACTCTTTCCAATTTTTCTACATCCTTCTTGTAGTGTGGGGCCCAAAATGAGGCCTCACCAATGTCGATCTGCTGGCAATGCCCCTACTTATACAGCCCAAAATGCCGTTAGCCTTCTTGGCAACAAGGGCACACTCTTGACTCATATCCAGCTTCTCGTCCACTGTAACCCCTACGTCCTTTTCTGCAGAACTGCTGTCTAGCCATTCGGTCCTTAGTCTGTAGCAGTACATGGGATTCTTCCATCCTAAGTGCAGGACTCTGAACTTGTCCTTGTTGAACCTCATCAGATTTCTTTTGCCCAATCCTCTAATTTGTCTAGGTCCCTCTGTATCCTATCCCTACCCTCCAGCGTATCTACCACTCCTCCCAGTTTAGTGTCATCTGCAAACTTGCTGAGGGTGCAGTCCACTACCCTGTTGAGCCCGATAATCTAGCTAGCTTTCTATCCACCTTATATTCCATTCATCCAGCCCATACTTTAACTTGCTGGCAAGAATACTGTGGGAGACTGTATCCAAAGCTATGCTAAAGTCAAGGAATAACATGTCCACTGCTTTCCCCTCATCCACAGAGTCAGTTATCTCATCATATAAGACAATTAGGTTAGTCAGGGATGACTTGGCCTTGGTGAATCCATTCTGACTGTTCCTGATCACTTTCCTCTCCTCGAAGTGCTTCAAAATTGATTCCTTGAGGACCTGCTCTATGACTTTTCCAGGAACTGGCCTGGCCTGTAGTTCCACGGATCCTTCTCCTTCCCTTTTTTTAAAAATGAAAAGGCACTACATTAGCCTTTTTCCAGCCATCTGGGACCTCCCACGATCGCCATGAGTTTTCAAAGATAATGGCCAATGGCTCTGCAATCATATCCGCCAACTCCTTTAGCACCCTCAGATGCATCACATCCGGCCCCATGGACTTGTGCTCATCCAGCTTTTCTAAATAGTCCTGAACCACTTCTTTCTCCAGAGGGCTGGTCACCTCCTCCCTATGCTATTCTCCCCAGTGCAGCAGTCTGGGAGCTGACCTTATTCGTGAAGACAGCGGCAAAAAAAGCAGTGAGTACATTAGCTTTTTCCACATCAACCTCCTATTGATGTCATTGAGAGACTACTGTGGGGAATACAGGTTCAGTTGCCCTGAAACGGACTATGAAAGAAGGATTACAGGGATAAATATTTTTAATGTTTACTTTGTGCATTTGTCAGCACTGGACAGTCATTCCCTTGTTTCCTCTGTAGCCAGTTTGCAAGATCAATGTCTTAGTCAGTCAGTTCCCCTGTTATTTGTGTGGATCTTTCCGATACCAATACTCGAGAAAAATATTTTTAAAAAATAGGAAAATGTGCTTGTAGAGCTACAAATATTAGCAGAGAGATCAAGGACTTCTAGTTCCTAAAAATCGCTTTAATCTTTTGTTTAATTGAACAATACCCCGATAACAAAAAGAAAACCAAAACTACAGCCTACTAAAAATTAGCATTTAGGAAAACATAAGGATAATAAGCTGTCCTAAGTCTATCACAATCATAATTAGGTTAGTGATTTGGAGCTACTTTTTATTTCACTGATACCAATCCCAGATTGTGAAATTCCAGTATAGGACTCTTACATAAATGTATAAATGGAATGTTTTAATGATTACGGATCTTGAGTAAAATTTTCAAAAACACATACTTGGCTTAGTACCATTTAGGTACTTAGACTCCTAAATCCAACTGACTTCCATTTCATTGGGGCTATTCATGTGCCTAAAGTTAAGTATGCGCCTAACTTTTTGCAGGATTGGTGGCATATATGTGAGGCATAATATTAACATAAATGCTGGGAAGTTATGTTAACTGAGTGTATTATATTCTCCCCACAATTCTGTTCGCCAGCATCCAGTATCCCACAGCACCTTGGATTAGCTCAAGTAAGCTTTGGCTTAAGTAGATAGGAAAAGTATCAGGATCAGAATATCTGAGTATTTTACCATAGCAACAAGTAGGGAGTTATTCCCACAGGCCTATACTCAAATGTTCCAAGGGAAGAGGACAAGTCATATGACTGTTCTACCCTAGTACAAATCTAGGAGATGCCTTCATGCCCTCTGATACCTAGAACATACATGTCCAAACAAAGAGATAAGGGATACATCATGGTACCAGAAAAGAAACATAGGAAGCTGAATGGTTACATCTAGTTTCAGATGATGTACACAGTACTTTCACTTGTAAACAGGTAGGGTATGAAAAGATGATTTAAGACTATGAGGTATAACTTTGGGAGCACACCTTCTGTGTAAGATGAATATAACAATGCTGTACGAAATGGCTTCCCGGAGACTAGTATTGTAATGAACCTTTTTCTTGTACTGTATTATCATTGGCTTAGAGCAGTGTTTCCCAAACTTGGGACGCCGCTTGTGTAGGGAAAGTCCTGGAAGCGGCGCGGGCCAAGGGACATACTGGCTGCTGCTTCCCGCAGCTCCCATTGGCCTGGAGCAGTGAACCGCGGCCATTGGGAGCTGCGATCGGCCGAATCTGCGGACGCGGCAGGTAAACAAACCGGCCCAGCCCACCAGTGGCTTTCCCTACACAAGCGGCGTCCTAAGTTTGGGAAACACTGGCTTAGAGGAATAAACCTGACTGATACTGGTTATTTGGTCTCTTGAATATATTTCATAAAGAACCAAAGTGTGGTCAAGCAACTGACTGTACAATTTATCAACAGGGCCATTTTATTTTCTTCGGGCCTTCTGAGTGGCTTCACCTCCCACCCCCTTCATTCCTGCTGCATCAATACTACTGAAAGGAGGACAAGAGATCTGAACTTAAAGCTGCTGACATTGCCACAGCTTTCAGTTGCATTTCAGCCAGGCTTAGAAAATGTAGGCCTGCTGTCATATAGTCTCAATAAGCATCATGTATTCCCAATAAATGTTATGAGAACAGATATTCTATGAAACCTAATTTATATTTTAATTGCTATGTAAAAATATTCACTATTTGTAAGAAAATGAAGATTTATACCAATTTGCCTTTTTTATTTCCCTAAAGGAAAAGATTTGCTTTTAGTGTAAATACCTCATAGGGGTATTGTGAAGCTAAAATCCATTAATATTTGTAAAGCACTTTGATAACCTCAGATGGGAGTTGTGCAAATTATTACTATTATTAAGTGCTTCATTTTGTTAAAAGTGCATAATTTATCTTTCATTAGTGGATAATACAGCCAAAACTGATTTTTTGTATAGAAAACTCACTGTGGAGATTTATCACTAAGCAGGTCAATACTTGTCTAAGAGTTTCAGTTTACAGATGAATTTTAACCTCCTCTCCAATACTTTTTTAAAAATCAGTTCATTATCTTAGCATACTCTAAACTTGGTAGGTATGGTAAAAAACAGAAGCAAATTTATTACACAACTGGGAAGATTAATCAGGTTTACATAGGTAAATCTCATTGCCTCATAGCTCGAATGACAATTAAAACAGGAAATAACTAGGATATGACACACTGCATCAGTTGGCATGGAAAATTACTCGATGAGTGTTGAGCTTGCTGACTAGATCTTAACCCATTTCAGATAAGCCAATGGCAACAGCTTAGAAAGCCTTGACCAACAAAACTGCAATCAATCAATTTAAACTTGCCTAGATAAGAGCAGTCATTTATTAACAAGAAACCTGAGCAAGGCAAATATTCTTTAAGTCTAAGAGATAACAATACTATTTTGTTTTCAAATTTAAAGACACAGTGCATAGTATTTATAGATCTTGGAGCAGCAAACAGTTTTAGATTTGATATTACAGGAATATTTTATTTTAATATCAGTCTGATATATAACAGAGGGAGTGATAGACTCCTGCAGGATGCTTCCAGGTCAAATGATTCAGGGATATACACATAATACACTTCAGAGTAATCTGAACAGCTAAGATAAAAAAGAACTACTGCAAAAAGACATTCTTAAAAAACGGCAAGAACAACAAAAAACAGCATTTAAAAAACTTTATTTGAGCATTATTTTAATTTTCTTTTTGTAAGTAAGCAACAGGAGGTTGTAGGAGTGACTATTTTCAAATGGCCAGTTTTTCTTGTATAGGAATTATAGTTAAAGTAAGGCAAATATATATATTTTGCTTTTAGAAAGATTCACAAAAAATGTGTTTTGCAAAATGTAGTGAAAAATAAAATCTCTCACCTGAACAATACTCTCCTCCTCAAAGTCCAGAGAAATTATAAAGTATTGAAGCAGCATTAGGGCTGATGTGTGGCTAATCACTACTGATGGTAGTATGATGCTGGCAGACCAGTTGCCAGCTTATGCGAAGGCCCCTAGGCCTTATTGAACATTGACAAATGCAAAGCTGGAAACAATTCTGGCTTGCCTGTTAGTATTGTTAAAATAGATAATAGAGTTATATGAATGTGTTTAGATTTTATGAAATGCTTGTAGGAGACTGCATGAATTAATTTTACTTATAATAATTGCATCCCATGTTATAAAGGAAACATTTAAGTGTTCGGTTTGTAATTATGAAAATGTTTGCTAAGCCTGTGAATCCACCAGTCAGAGGAGAAGCATTATCAAATCATGCAATGCTAGTTTACCACAAGAGATGTCATCTTCTCAACAACAAAAGGGGGTCTATGGACACCAGACAAGCCAACGTGGAACATCAGTGGACAAAAGACACTGTTGATTGCTTCCCCAAAACCCATGAAGAGGGGACGTGCACAAGCCCTCAACTCATCATAACTTGAACTCTGGGGGAAGGACATAAAAAATCTGAATATTATTGTGAGTTTTGGTGTAAGGGATCGTCTACCACAAAGGCAGGCTTGCTTGGGTGGCAAGATAGAAGAGTGCCCAAGGAGATTCTCTGGGACTCTATGTTAAGGCTGTCGTAGTGCTTTAAGAGTTCACACTTGTTACTTGGTTGGTGAAATCTAATTATAGAACATACAACCAGTATGGGGTTTGTGGCCTGTTCTTTGACAGTCTGCCCTGAGGTTGGCACTCACCGTCGTGAGCTACTCAGTAGCTAATGTGAATTGTGTAGAGCAAGAAGGGACACAACTGTGTCTGGCATTTTTGGCCACTGACTCAAATAGAAAAACTACAATGAGATCCCCCCACCTCCTGGACCCACCAGACACCTGCATAGACAGATCTATACAAATTGTTAAGGAGGAAGAAGTGTGATTCTATCCCTTATCTCTAGCTCAGGGATGGATTAAGGCAATTTGTGGCTCATGGCATGACACAGGGTCTCCTGTGATTCTCTCTGTGTGCAGTGGCCCTACCCCTAGCTTGAAGCAACAAAGGTTCAGGGCCTCCTCACCTCCCAGAAAACCTGAGGCAGCAGGACGGTGTCCAATTCCTTCCTACAAAAATGGCACTTGAGCCCCTTTCCCTTGGGAGCAGCAAGGGGTCCCGCCAGTATTTACCACAGGAACTGAAGCATATCTGATGTGTGTATGTGTGCCAGGTCGGATGTACCTTTCTACTCCTGACACATATACAGTCCTCTGCTGAGGTAATGTTGTCAGGGGTTCCCCCAAAGCAGCAGGCCATGGAATTAACACCTCCTTGAGATGCGTGGAGCAGTTCATGCTCCTGAGAACTATTGTATCAGTCTATTGGCACAATCAGGCAGATGTCACCAAATTGATTTTGTTTGCAACCATAAAGACGACACATTTGCTTTCTAATAAATAAATAAAGCTGAGAGTTTGATGTAATCACATGACTTCCAGAGCTGAGACCCTAGGCACTGGCATACAGTGCCTATACCTTAATTTAGATTTAGATACATTTAAAAAAAGTGTGATTTCATTTTGATGCATGCCTCACATAGTTTTGTCACAGGAGAAAAGGATTTATTGTTTGGAAGTTGTATGATTTGTGCAGAAAGCTGTGGGTTCAATTATCTTATAATACAGGTATTATACAAAATACAAATATTATTGGCTTCCCTGCAGCATTTCACAGATCGAACGGCTTGAAGGGCACTCTACTTGGAACACAAAGATTAGATTATATACAGCGGCCTCCATTGAAGAATCAGTGTTTTTACCAACAGTTGTCACACAGTGGTATTGTGATGGGGTGTTCACCACACACTTCCCCTGAAAGGGTTAATGTAGGCTAAGAAAGGGGGCCAATTAAGGAGACAGCCCACAGCTGAGGGGAATCAGGTAGCTCAGTAACCCCTGACTGAATGAGGGAATCCAGCAAAGGAGGAACAGCTGAGTGGGGGTTATAAAGACAGGAAGTTGATAGCAGAGGAGGCTGCAGGGAAGTAGCCTGCAGTTGTTCCCTGGGAGAAGTGAGGTGTGTTTGGGGCTACAGAGGCAAATAGCCTACAATTACTCCCTGGGAGGAGGGAGTT
This sequence comes from Chrysemys picta bellii, assembly GCF_011386835.1. Classification (NCBI taxonomy): domain Eukaryota; kingdom Metazoa; phylum Chordata; order Testudines; family Emydidae; genus Chrysemys; species Chrysemys picta. Next base: position 196,694,201 of record NC_088793.1, read on the forward strand.
GTGGGGCTGTCAACCCCAGAGAAGTAGGGAGAGCCTTATGGTAGGGAAAGGCTTAGGGAAAAGGCTGCATGGTTCAGGAGGTGCAGACCTTGGCTGCTGATTAGAGGGACCCTGAGCAGGAACCCGGCATAGAGGGCGGGCACATGTTCTCCTCCCAGCCACTGGGGAAGTGGCACGACAGGGGCAATGAATGGGAAGACTGCCTGAGACACTGGTAAGCAAAGACTTTGATACTTTGGGAAGGGGGGAACATGCGTGACCCAGCTGGAGGGCCAAGTCATGAAGGAGGAGTACCTAGAGTCAAGAGACAGAGAGAGAGCAGAAGTGGGTGAGTGCATCCCGTGACAGGTATATTAGATGTCCCAGATGTCCCTTATACATAGAACAGGAAACACCTTTGTCTACTCTCCAGTAGTAGTTGTTAAACGTTTTCAATGGTGATGTGTATGCCTACTGGTATATCATGGAAGGAGAGGCCTTGTCTGTGAGAGGTTGCATCAGGATCTCCATTTGAAGACCAAATTTTCAATCACTGATAACTTTTACATTTTGGGCTAAAGCTTTCCATGCTTGGTCTCTGCATGAAAGAGAATTCTTTTGAGCATTCTAAGCAAGGGGAAACTGGAGGGAAAAAAGTACTCTGCACATTTAAAAAAAAAAAATCCTTGCACATCTCCTTTTGAACAGTCCTACAGTTGAAAGGAGTGTGGGACTGATATCTGAAATTTAGCAAGGAAATAGCCTGTACTGAAGAATAGGAGTTGGCCTTGATCTGGAGAGATAAAGGAAAATGACAATGAGTAAATCATCTTTAAAAATTTACTGAGACTATGTAGTACTTTTTTCTTTGGCTAATTTAATAAAGTGCACCCTTAAGGAAGGATTTGCTGTACATGCATGCTTGGTTAACACAGCTTTTTAGTGAAAAGTCTACTCAAATCTATTGCTATAAATCAATCAATCGGTACACTTGGGGAGGAGGGATGTGCTCTAGTGGACTTTATTAGCCACAGGGGGCATTGAGCAGGGTTGGGCAAGAGTTCATGACGTGGCTTTTTGGACTTTGCAAGCTGAAAAGGTGTTGAAGAAAGACTCCAGTGGACCTTAAAGTGCACAGAAGTCGTAGAGTTGCTAGGATGCACAGGTGTAAGAGTTGCACTGGTACAAGTTGGTTGGGAATCTGAGCATAAGTAAGCAAAGTGCATGCCAAACTACTTAGCATTTAATTTGGTTAATGGAGCACAGTGGGAGAAATTCACCCTTAACTGCTGTACAGAGGACCAACAAAAGACCGATCAACTGTTTAAAACCCAGTTAAGCCCTCAAATAGGGTGTAAGGGGTACATAGACCTTTTGCTGGCCTTCTACACAGGGATGAATTTCACACTGAACTATTACCACTTTATGGATTTTGTGAGGTGTGAAGGCTCCTGTGGCATTTGTAAGATGCACAGGAGGGAACCCTGCTCTAGAATGATTTATGATTGACACTATGTGAATTTCTGAGTGACACTACAGGCTGGATAAGGTGTCAGTCCATCGCAGATTAGATAAAGTTCCCGAATTATAATTTGATACCATAGTTTATAGTGAAGCTGGGATTTATTACTTCCCACTCCTAAAGAATATAGTTTCAAATATTAGAGCATCCCTACCAGACAGAAGTCTCATTTTTGTGATGAAGTTACAGTCCTCTTTTCTTTTCTTTTTTAAAGCATTTGTAAACTAAACATTATCCAGTCCTTTACTACCACATGGTCATGCCATTGGCTTCACTACAGTATCTGAAAACAGTCATTTTTTTTATGCAAAAGAAAACGAGAAGACATATTAGCATACAACAGTACAACCTAAGAGTGCAAATTGTGTCAAGTGTATTATGTCTTCTGACAGATCGGCACATGGCCTCATCAACATCATACTGTTTCAATTAGACGTTTTTACCCACTTCCTATATTAAACTAACTTCACTATTAATTATTTTCACCTATAGCTCCAGTATTAAATTTAACCGAATATATATTTTCAAGAGAAACATCTGATGTTCTGGAAGTAAGACAATGATTCTTTAGCAATAGTTTAAAAAAAAACCCATTATCCTGGTCAAGAAAAAGGAAAACAAAAGGTAGAAGTTGTAGTTTGGTATGTTTTGCAATTAATTAATAACATCCATCCACAGATACACTCTCCCGGGCTTCACAAAAGCTGAGGTCACAAACCACCAGTGGAAAGAATTAAGTTTCCTGCTGGAGCACAAAATAAGGGCATATTGGCAATGAAACTGAATTGTTTTCTTTAGAAATCTTGGAGCAGAACAAACTCCCCCACGCACTTTGCAAATGTAATGAAGCAGTGCTTCTGATTTTACCACCACCAAACTACTGAAAATAAAATAAAATCAAAGACACTCAAGGTCTACTTTAATATTTTAATATTTTTTTAAATAAACAATGTTGGCCAATACAAACAAATAATGACCAGAAAGGAGAGAAATATATCCTCAAGTAGTTTTCTTCAGCTTGCACATGTGAAGAACTGTGAATAAGGAAATCCACAATGAAAGCACAAGTTGTTTAGATTCCTAGTATATACTTTAACATACTAGATAATTTAAATCCTGATGATGAAAAATTCGTCCACCCCTACTGTCTCCACAAAAAAACAAATAATACACAGTACTTTAAAAGCAGGCACTGTTCCACTGCACAGGGCAGAACAGAATTTGGGAAGCCCATAAAGGGAGAGTCCACATTCTGGAGCCTAATTCCTTGGGAGGTCCCTGTGCATATTCACGCAACTGGGCTTGGGAATTGGCCAGGGGTAGGATCAATGGATCCACTCCAACACCGGCCAGTGCACTCACAGAGTGGGAGTGCAGGAGCAGCAAGAACTCCTGGAACCTCAGGGAAAGAATCCTTCCCAACCGAAACCTCACAAGGCACACCCTGATTCTATCCAGACTTGGTATGGGAAGAGGATTTTTCCTTAAGTGCATAAATATGCTGTTACAACAAGTTAGCTATATTCCCCTGGGGCCCAATCTTCAAAGGTACCAAGTACTCACTCACAAAGCAAATTGAGATTCTTCAGCAGCACCCAAGAGATGCTCAGCATCTTACAAGGGCTGGTTTCACTGGTGATTTATTGTGACTGTATACTGCAGGCTGAGAATTTAAGAGTATTTAAATTGGCAACCTACTGTATCTCGAGCATACTGTAGGTACCAGTATAACAACATGGCATTTAAAATGGTAAAGAATAAATAATCATTCTTGAATTGTACAGTATTATCAGGAGTGCTGCCAGCTTTTCCGCCGCCCTAGGCGGCGGAAGGTCCCACCCCGAAATGTCCCACCACGGAAATATCGCCGCGGTCGACGCCCCCCAAATTGCAGCGCCCTAGGCGACCACCTAGGTCGCCTAATGGGTTGCGCCGGCCCTGAGTATTATATAGACACTTCTCTCCTCACGCTTCAGTCATTGGCAAATGAAAACAAGAAGTGAAAGAACTACCACAAGATTTGTGTGTCTTTTGTCCAGAAGCTGCATAGTATTTCAATCCTGAGCCATTACTCCCTTCATTGTTTTGTCCCCACACCATACATGTCCAGGAAAACCCAGAGACAAGGAGAGAAAATGTTTAGAGATTAGTCCTCTAAAGGTTTTCTTTATTGATAAGCAGTGAGAGAATCAAAATATTTGACCATATTTAATTATAAAGCTAGTCACAATATCAAAACAATATCTGCCAAGACAGAATATTTAACACGTCAGTAACCGTATCAATATGCAAGGCATAAGGAGGAGAAAGCTAGCTAATCACCGCTTGTAATATTCATTTATCATAAGTGTTGTCATCACTAAGGTCTACACAACCACTGTAAGATGTCGTGCGAAAATATGCAAACAGCTCCAAGCAGCTGATTGTAGGTTTCCAAATACAACATTGTACCTACATTTTGTTAAACAAGCTGCTGCAGCCCCTGGTAGAATTGTGGTTTTAACTGAATGCAAACTGAAGTTTCCTGGTCTTATGTCTCAAACAATCAGCACCATACCCCTCAAATACCCTTCATTAAATGGAGCAGTATAACATTTTCATAAAAATCCTTTTCTCTCATTTCTCTCCCCCATATAGAGCAGGTTGGTCCCACTATTTGTTAACTATTGTTGAGTAATTCTAAAAATTATAGGAATATAATATTAAAGCTCTAACAAAACTGACATATGCTTTAAAAATAATTTCCACGTCATTTGAAATTTCGTGCTTCACTAAGTTTTATTGTTTCTCTAGTTTAGTTAATCTTCTGGCATGCAAAGGTCAGTGTTCCATGTATTTTAAGGTTTAGAAGAATGCACAGCCTAGAAGTAATAAGCAACCTAGAAATAGTGGTGTAGGTAGCTCTCAACTTGATCCCATTAGGGTGGAAAATAGACTGGATGCCAAAACTTCTCTTAGAAAGATAAAGAGTACATGCTCGACAGAAAGTGAAAAGAGCTCCCCAGGGAACTGGGCAAAAAAAACAAAAAAAAAAAACAGCGCAACGACTTTAGTCAAGTAGAAACTTGAAGAAATAAATTGGGAGTATTTTTGAGAAGTGAATAGAATTGCCAAAAAGATATAGTAACAGATAAAGCCCTAGCCTAGTTCACTCACCTTGCTTGCTGATGCAATGCCAATAAAACAAAAAGGAAACAGATAAAATCTTTATGAGTACAGTGTATCCCATTTGTTCTGTATGGGGCTTACTAAAGTTCCACAAGTCCTCAGCAATATAAGTATAAGCTATTCACTAGGGGCCACGGAGTGCTGTCAGCTTTAGAACTCCTCCACTGATTTCAAGGAGTATTTCTGTTAGAAAGCTGACAGCATGATACAGCCCTAGTTTTTTGGATCAACAACTTTTTTTTTTTTTACTGCTCCAAGAAAAGCAAGCCACCTAACTAGAAGCAATGAATTAATCACAACATTATCTAGGTTTTTGCAAAGGTCAGATGGTTAATATGGGTGCTTTTCTAACCTCTTCAGTTAAACAAAAAATTATTCTTGAGAAACTGCAGAATGAACATGGAAAACTAATTTATTCTTCCCTTTCTTAACTGTTTAGTTTAGTTTGACTTCAGAAGGATTCTCCACATTTTGTCAGTATGCTTCAGCAACAGATCACAATAAATCAAGCATGATAGTCGACAATTAAGAATATAAATTGGTATTTAGAAGAAGGTATCATGACCCACTCAAAAAGAAATTAAAACACTACAGTTTAAAGTTTACAACTCAATTTCTTTTCTGAATATACATTTAACAAAATATAAAGATGATCACAATGCCAAACTGCAAGAGGAAACTGAACTGTAAATGTATCACAATCTCTCTAATCCAGATACTTTACTAAAAACAAAAAACCTGTTTCCACATTTCTAATGTCAGTCAACTTTCACGTACAAGAGTGCAGTCCCTGATTAAGCTCCCCAGACAGGAAGATGAAATCTTCAAGAGAATGGTATAGAGGAGAGTATAGCACCTGCAGATGGCCCCTGTACCATACCAGGCTTCCTCCCCCTTCTTCCCCCAAGAATCACTCTCCAATGAATACCTTCAAACATAAGCATACAAAAGAATCACAAAATCTTTGAAGATTTGAAAAATTCATGCTGTTTCTTTCAGGATACAAGGGAAGAAGCAAAGAGCCACCCTTATCTTTCACAAACAATTGTAACTTAAGAGAAATCTATTGTGTAAGGAAGTCACAATACCCACCCAATAGATGAGAGTGAATTATACCACGAGCTCTAAATAGTTTTCAGCAGAGAAAGCTAGCAGTGCGTTGGGTCATAATGCAGGAAATATTTACGCAGACCCCCAATTGAAACACAGAACTGAAGTTTCTGAAAGACATGTTTCTTTACAAAATGAAATTGAGAATTTAATGGGTGTCTTATATTCTTAGACTGATGACAGATTAAATTGATTTTACAAAAATAAGAAACAAATTTCTTACAAAAGGAAGATTTTCACACCAAGCAAATCATCATAGAGCATCTCTCCCTGTTAATCCTGGCATTTATTTCTGTCAAGTATTTACAAGTTAAAATTCGGTCTGTTTAATCATACGGTATTGCCTGTTACAAAACATTATGTCTTAAGTCTATTTGATCACAAGCAAGCTAAGACTGGTTCTTGGAACTCTGAGAAATTGCAATCAACCATTTCTCAACACCTGACAGGGAAGGAGCATGTGAAATGCATTTTAAAATGTGTGGGGTTTGATCATTATTGAGAAAGCACAGTTTCAGCTCAGACTTTAGAGTTTCATACTGATTAAAAATGTAGCGATATTCTGCATATGTGAAAAAGAAAGTGTAGCAGAGATCACACTATAGAGACAAAAGGATTGACAATTATCTTCTGTGCCTATATTTATACCAAGTCCATAACTAAGATGATGAAAAGGAAAACTTTCCCCACAGTGATTCATATTCAGCTATTGTTGTAAGATTGGACTGTTTGAATTAATATTTTATTTTAGGTAAGGATGGGGAAGAATTCTTCCAGATCACCGAGTCCTTTTACCCTAGTTATGCACATGATTTAAATAAGGGACAGAATTGTTTTCTATATACCTACAGTCCAAAGTTTGAAGTTCTTATTAACTGTAAAGAAGAGACTCAATCCAAACATCTTTGAACTTGAGGAAAGCTCAGATTTGGACCCAAATTTATTGTTCAGGACCAGTAAGTCCTGTAAAGTAACTATCCAATGGGGGCACCCAATGCAAGGAAATGCGCAGAGAAGAGAAATACCAAAGTGAGGAAGGGTGTATATACAAGCCTGGATAGATAACCCAGAGGGCAAAACTAGTAGACAAAACAGAATATTCAGAGAAGAGAAAACCAACCATGAAACAGAGACGGGGGATGGGGAGAAAACAAAACTGATAGAGCATGCTCTTTCAGCCTGTAGTAAGAAATGGTAGTTTTTTCAACAACAGAAAATACTGACAGGGAGAGAGATCTAATAAAAAACAACCAATGTAGAAAGAGTTTAAAGACCAAAAGGAAGACTAAGCCATAGGGGCGGGCAGATTAAAAACCAGAATGAGAGAAGGATATCTAGAAAAAAAACACAAAAAAACCTGAATATATGTGTTAGCTTGTTTGTCAGCCTGAGATACAATTTTGGGTTTGACTTTTTGATACTCTTATATCTTATATTAATAGGTGTAAACAAAGGACAAAGACATTGTGTTTTACATCTGCCCACAAGCGGATGGGATGAAAAGAGACAAGAGATGGAACTAAAGTGTTACAGGGTATGGTGGGAGTGTAATACAGGAGCATACACTGGAAGGCTGCTTGGCTCCTCTCTCTAGCCAAGGTCAACAGAGGCGTAGCGAGCGCCCTCCGTACCCTCCGACCGGAGCGGGCCCCGCAAGGAAGGGGGCCCCTAAAAGTGGCAAAATAAATACCGCATTCCAGTTTTTGCATTGTAAGGGGCCCCGCCCGGACATATGTTGGGAGGGGGCCACCGTTCGGAGGAGGCCACGTTCTTTGTTGCTACGGCCCTGAAGGTCAAGCAACCAGTTAGGAGGGGAAAGGAGAAGTGGAGGGAAGGCATAAGACGCACTAAAAGCCAGAGAAAAGCCTGGCCTTGCCCAGAACGCAACCTCACTCCTTACCCCTCCAATGGGATACAAAAGAGGTGGGATGAAGACCCCAACTCTCTCCCAAATGGAACATGACCATAAGTCGTAAGGGGTGTGACTAGGGGCGTGCACTGAAGGTATATTTGGGCCTGCTGAGGAGGTGGGAATGGGGAAGGGAAGCAAGGGGGAAGGCAAGGCTCTGCGGCATCAGAGCTCGGAAGGGGGACACAGAGTAAAGGCTCTGCGGCGTTAGAGCTGGGAAGGGAGTAAACACTCTGCAGTGTCAGAGCTGGGAACAGAACAGACTCTGGTGGCATATAGAGCTATGGATATGCTTGCTTGGAACTAACCTCAATAAACATAGCATTGCCTGCACTTTGGACTTCTGGTCTTCTGCTCTCTGTCTGCGTGACAAAACCAGGGGAGAGGGTGAAGAGAGAGCCCTCTACCAACCTGATAGGCAGAGTGTTTTGATGTGACATTTTATTCATATACTGTATGTTGATTGGGTTCCTCTTCAAACTGTGCTGCCACTTTACCAATTTTGAGGCTATGAGTGCCAAACATTGTGGCACTTGATGGAACTTGAGCCAAATCACTGCTGTTACTGTTCAGCATGCCACTGCTTTAGATAAATAGGGTTGGTGTTTATTTCTAAAGTGGCAGGTAGTATTTTGTTTTCCAAATGTCAAATAGTATGTCTCTGTTTCCTTCTCTGTCAATTTCTGCAGCAAAGTGTGCAATAATACAAATGAACATTAGAAGTTATGTGTCTTAAGTCTACTGAACTAACAATATAAAAAAGGAAGATTAGAAGGCAATACATTTGTCTTGAATTGATTTATATAAAATGCAGACTGCTTATGGTAGTGAGCTATTGGAAGGTATCTAAGTGAGTGACTTGACATCTGTGCCTAATACAAATTCCCATTTAAGATAATAAAGACCTTTAGGGGGGACTGGATTGGTAATAGGTCATAGAGCCTTTCATTTATAAATTTCTGGTTCAAATCCAGCTCAGGGTAGCAGTTACTGGAAGTTATTACCACCTGATGGCTATTTAGTGGACTATGTGAAATAAATTGGTGCTTTCAGTCCAGATCTCAGTGGATAAGTTTCCTCCCACAAATGTCACTTCCACAGCTGGAACTAATTCAGATGTATATATTTACTGTAGTCTCAGAAGAGAGTCCAAGAACTGAAAGAGCATGGAGAACGAACTAACCCTCTTCCATTAGAGATGGTCTATCCAGTTCAGGTCTGGGAGATACTGACAAGGAGGTATCCATTTCTCATTGATTTCCTCTTTTATAAATATAAATAAATAAATAAATAAATTGATGGAGATATCCTATCTCCTAGAACTGGAAGGGACCTTGAAAGGTCATCAAGTCCAGCCCCCTGCCTTCACTAGCAGGACCAAGTACTGTTTTTGCCCCAGATCCCTAAGTGGCCCCCTCAAGGATTGAACTCACAACCCTGGGTTTAGCAGGCCAATGCTCAAACCACTGAGCTATCCCTCCCCCCATAGATATGTGGAGGAATTCAATTCCCTGGCCTATTCATCTGCAATATTTCACGTACATTCCACACACATTTTTTTAAAATTGACTCTTACACTGCATATCTTTGGGTAAACAATGTTTTTTTAAAAAATGAATAATCTCAACATTGCTCATTGGATTTACTAATTGATATTTATCTTTCTCACTCATCATAGGGATCCCCTACCAAGATGTTTATTGAAAGATTAACCTCTCTATCACAAATATATGATCAAACAATCTGACCCACAATCTAACCTCCTTTTCAATAAAAGCAGTCTGTAAGGACCTTGAAACACATAAAATAACCTATTAAAACTACAATAAAGCCATATATTTTGAAAGGACTAGACCAGGTTGGATTCTGACAATCCTAGCATTAAGAAGGGGCAATATCGAGTTAAAAGTTACTGTAATAATTTTAGAGGTCCTGAGCACCTGCAGCTCCCATGGTCTTCACTAGGCATTTCAGGTGCTGTCTGCTCTCTTACCACCTCATAAATTGTCACCCTGAAAAGGAAGTGAAAGAGCTTTGTCCACTTCTTCCCTGATGGTTTGTCTGTTTGCTCAGGTGGCATCGCAGTTGGTGTGTCATGCTTTGGGCTTGGGAAAGAACTTTTTCTTCGTTACAAACCAGCAAGCTCAGTGGGAACCATCACAGAAGTAGTATGCCAGAGCTTACCTCAGCCCTGAGCACATGAGAGTGAGGTAGGCCAGGATAGAGTAGAAGCATCTGAACTGTGTGTGCAGGAAAAAAGCTTTAACACTGAGTACAAATTAATGGTGAAATCTGTTTCTTCACTTAGAGAAGGGACAAGAGGGAAGAATTTCAGTGCTAATTGCCAGTCTGTTTATATAAGGCTACAGAGTGAAGGAAAGGGGAAGATTAGGTATGTTTTACAGATGGATAAAGAAGAGGGAACAGTTTCAGTTAAATAGGTTAAGGTAAGCCAAAACTTAGTTTTGAGGCGATGTATTTCTTTATCAACTTTAAGTGGCTACACCACTACCACTGGTTATTAAAATGAATACACTTTAAAAAATCCTTATTTATTTATTTATTTATTTTCACGCTCAACGCTGGAAGAAATTCAAAGACTAAAACTTGTTTCTAGTTAATTTGGTTTTAACTTCACTTCCAGGTTCTCATGAATTAGCACAATATTTTAAATTATTGTTTCCATTGCAGCATGTATTTATTTAGTTTTCTTCAATGGAAACATATCTGTCCTATTTTGTAACAGATGCTTTAACAAAATCTAGATTTTGGATCAAATTTCCCCTGACAACTTTCCTCTAACAGACTCCTCTCCTGACAAAAGTAAAATCTTCCACCAGAATGGATGTAATAATGGGAATTACGAGGCTTTCAGAACATATTATATTAAAATTATCTTGCAACCTGCAGTTTCTCCAAATATATCTATTGGTATTCCACCCCTCCTTCATTTAATATCTGTGTAGATACACAGATCCCATGGCAGAATTAAAAATGGGAGTTAAATTCTGCAGCTTACGTGAGAGATTGATTCTTTCTTTCTGTCCATAGATACCTGGAAAAGCCTTGAAATTGTGATGAAGGAGTGTTAATAGCTGCGGGAGGCTGAGAGATACTAGATCATATTCTGATTACAATCTTACTTCCCCACCCTCCCAAACACTCCAAACCTAACATGAATTGTCATCTAATATCTTACTTATGAACTGATGGTGTTCAAGATTAGGGCTCTAAACCATTTCCCAGCTCGGAATCAAAGCTTTCATATGACATTTGCTACTACCTGCAGCTGTTTTCAAGATATTGACCACTAAAACCCCTATTGGAATTAGAGTGAGGGGACGAGCAAAATTGATCAGAACAACATGATTTTAAGATCCTTTGTTTCACAACCTATTAGGGAGACAAGCAAACATAGCAAATAAAACTGGACCAAGCTTTTCAGAGTTATAAAGCATTTGTTTAAAGACAAAACAGTTTGTCTGAAAACTATTACACATTTTGCTCTAAAACTAAAGGTGAATCTTCACCTTGGCAGAGTCTATATTGGTGTCCCTTGTACAGTCTTCCTGCCCCACTCCATATGTATGCATTACACCATTACAATTCCCTGTGTACCTCTTAGGCTCTCACTGATACACTAATATATATCACCTTATAATTTGAACCATTGAGTCTGAATGTGACTTGGAGGAATATGTTGGTGTAACTCACATGGCTAAGAGCCAAAAGAAAGGAATATAACAAGAAAAACAACTAAGAGGAAAGAGTAAGAAGGTGTAATTTAAAAGTAGGCTAGCATTATTTAATGTACGTCTCCTTCTAGCTCCTCATTGTGTAATTTACACCAGTTTAGCCTCTCCTATCCATTAGTAAATCTAAGTAGTTATAAGAAAGTAAGAGCTGAAATAAATATAAACTTGCATCACCTTAAACATACTTCTAAATTTGGCCTTAGAATTATAAATGGTCCCTTGGAAGAGTGTGTTTTTTACACTAATAATCCAAGACAACATAGTAAACCCAGGAGATCTGACCAGAGTAATTTTCATTCCCTGTAGATGCTGTTTTAAAGTTTTGTTGTATTTGGCATAATTAAATTCCGTTCCCAATTTACCAGTTTAGGAATAAGCAGCCCAGCCATGAAGCAACCAGTACACAGTAACATGAAAACTTAAGCTCGTCTGAAAGCAGCCAAAGTATGATGTCAAGAACTTAATTTTTCTTACCATGTAGATAACCTAAACAATGCTTTAGCTAAAGATACCTGCAGAAATCAGAGTGAGCAAAAACCATTTGCAGGTTACACAGTGATTTAAGTACGTAACTGCACTGAATATACATGCACGCAGACACACATCTATATCTATAATAATCACCACCACATAATGGATTTCTTGAAAAAAGGTGACAGATTCACAGAGATGAACAGTTTTCTACTAACATCATAGACAAACAACACAAAAGGACAAAGATTAGAAAGATGAGAGAGAAATACAATGAGATTCTGGAGAAATAAATGCTAATACTGTTCAGGTGAAATATTTTAAACACAAAAACACAGAGTGGGAAGGTGATATCTGAAAAGTGGTAATGCTATGAGAAAGGTAGCAACAGCAGGTAGCAACATTAATAAATTCATAACGCCATATGTCAGCAAAAAATGACAATGTAATATGGGCCTCTGCATCCAGAAGTATCATATCCCATGTGATAGGCTCTCTCTCTCTCTCTCTCTATGCCACTGATGAAATAGCACTTAGAATACATAGTATAACACCGATTAATCAGTACTTGGTTTTAAAAAAAGGTTCAGGTCTTAGTGTGCGGCTCCAGACAGTGCCTCCTTTGTTCAATGTGGCCTGGCAGCCCCAAACCCAGACACATCTTCTTCAGCTGCCTTTCTGGAAATCTGCTAGCAAGTGTCTTCTGACCACTTTTCTGTGTCACTAAAGCTTACCCAGCCACTTATGTTCAGTGGTAGGTGGATAAGGGAACAATAGAAGTTTCAGCTACAGACTGGTGCCCCCCTCATGGTTGGGCATGGCATAGCAGCCCTTTTCACTCTGTCACCCCCTGTTGGCAGCTGTTCATTATCCTGGCCAGAGTCCAACCACCCATATCTCAGACTTCCTAGCACCCTCCCAAAATGTGGCCGCTCCAACCCTTTGTTCATGGTTCAGTGTGGGAAAACCTGACTGTCTACAAAACTTGACTGTCCAGAAGTCAGCCAGCCTGTAGGTTTGTGGGATACTTTTGGTGGACTCCCAGAGCACAAGTTCAGTGGGGCTGCATCTGTACTTCAAAGCAATAGGACTTTAACCCTGGGTCTCTCCACCTTGGCTCAGACCTTCAACCCTCATAGGGTCCTGAGACCCTGGGTCCAAGGCCTAAGTTAGCACAATTTGTGTGTAGACAAAAGGGGGCTAGGCTTGAGCCTCAGTTTTAACCCTGGGCCTATCGTGCAGTGTAGACCATAATCTGGGCTCAAAGGGCCTTGCTCTTTTACTCCTGAGATTTACACCGCCACTCCTGTAAAGGTTAGTAGGGAAATCCAGGCCTAACTCCAGGGCCCTTGTGATAAACTGCTACGGTCTATTTCTTTTGATCCCTCCCTAGTTCCCTGGGCTGCTTCCCACCTTTTTCAGTTGCAGAGCTGCACTCTCCAGTCCTCTCTCCCTGAAGTTTCATCTCTGGGTATGTCTACACAGCAGTTAGACATCCGTGACTGGCCCATGCCAGCTGACTCGGGCTTGCAGGGTTCAGACAGTGGGGCTATTTAACTGCAGTGTAGACATCTGTGCTCGGGATGCAGCCCGAGCTCTGGGATCCTCCCACCTTGCAGGGTTCTAGAGTATGGGCTCCAGCCAGAGCCCAGAAGTCTACACTGCAATAAAACAGCCCTGTAGCCCGAGTTCCAGGAGCCCGAGTCAGCTGGGGCAGCCAACCACAGGTGTCTAACTGCAGCATAGACATAACCTCTTAGTGCAGCTTTTCCCAATTTGTTGCTGAGGCACTCTCACAGGTGGTTATTGGCCTCTCTGGCAGCTGCCTGGAACCCCTTTCACCCATGCTGGTCTCTCCCCTGAGGGCCAGGCTCAGGGTATAAACTCCCTACTGCAGCTCTGGTCTCTCAGTCCTTCCTACAGGAAGCACCCAGTCTGGTTTTCAGCTGAGTCTAATCCTTAATTACCAGTCTTCCCTCCAAGTGTCACAGAATGGGTTGCTCCACTTCTCCCAGTTACTGTCAGTATGGCACTTACATACCCCATCACAGGGATCCTCAGCACTACACTCTGGTACCTGGAGCATAACTGCGCTACAGGGGCTGTCCCCAGAAAATCTTTGAATACTACTTGATCTACAAGACGGTCACCTCATTCAATGCACAGGCTCAACAGTCGGTGAAGCAGAGAGCTGCAAGAAGAGAAAGGACTAGTGGACTCAGATAAGCTGAGCTCAATTCTTGGCTCTATCATAGGCTTTCTACATAGCTATAGGCAAGACCACCTCATCCTAATGCATACAACACAGGGGGCTGAATTGTGATTACACAAACAACTTTAATCCCAGCGTTTCCTGACTTTTCGGTACATGACTTTGAAACTTCAACATTCTTTTCTAATAGTTTTTAGTATGTAACCATATATAGTGTTATAAAGTTTTAAGTTAATGACACTCCGGGCCAGATTCTGATTTTATCTACATAGATATAAACTGAGTTACTTGTGTAACTGAATTCAGACTGTGGCACACACAAACATAGGCCCCCATTCCCTCAAACACACACATGGTTAACTTGAAGCAACCGGGGCCGGCTCCAGGCACCAGCTTAACAAGCAGGTGCTTGGGGCGGCCAAGGGAGAGGGGCGGCACCTGCGGCAATTCGGGGGCGGCAGGTCCCTCACTCCCTCTAGGAGCAAAGGATGTGCCGCTGAACTGCCGCCGCCAATCGCGGCTTTTTTTTTCCAATTGCCGCCACCGATCGCGATTGCAGCAGAAATGCTGGAGCCGGCCCTGGAAGCAACCATTCGCTTCAAGTTAAATGTGCACTTTGTAAATGTCAAGAGGATGCGTAAGTGTTATCAGGATCAGGGTCACATCCAATGAGAAATGGGCGTGACTCCGTTTCTCACATTCAGCTAAATCTGGACTATGAAATTCTGTGCTGCAGCTCAAAAGCACAGTACCGAACTCGCACCCAGAGGAAGGTGGGGCTAAGTGGCTTTAAGCCATATTTTTGCCTTTCTGGTATGGGCTGCTCTGGGAACTAGAGAGGCCCCTCAAATAACTTAGACAGCCTTGGGGGCCTGTCTAGGTTACAACAGCTTCCCTGGGCTGCCCCACAAACCTCAGGGCTGCCTGGAATCAATACAGTGTATTGGACACTCCTCCCATCTCCAGCATACCCCCCTATTTCAGGACTTGTAAACAGACCCTCAGAAGACAGTCTTAGATGTCTCACTAGGTAATCATTTCCCTGGATGGAACTGGGATTAGGACTCCCCCTAGCCCGGACACCAAGGGGCTGGTTCAAAGATGAGGCTCTCACCTTGAATCAGAATTTAGATCCTAATTTTCTTGCTTGAGTTGATCTCTTAATATATTTAGAACATAAAGTCTGCATAGTTATAGGTCAATAAAGCACTGGAAGCCTAAAGGTGGTATAAAGTACAAGTAATGAAAGCAAACGTTTACTGGTTCACCACTCCTATATTATTCATGATTTCTTTTGCTTTATTTTAAAAAGCTGAAGTGAAAATATCTATGTCCCTATTTGTCATCTATGGTATTATTTCAGTTTACAGGTAATTTATATTTTTGGTTTTGGAATATGTAGCCTCAGAGGAAAAAGAGGTAGTCTGTATTTTAGCCTGGAAGACAGAAAACTAGGCTAGGTTATTTTTAAAGATTTATGAACTACAATATAATATAATTATTTTTAATCCAGAGAGAGGTTTTGAAGTTAAGTCTATGACCTCTAGGACATTACAATCCTAAACCTCTTCTCTTCACTGGGGAGATGGCAGATCAGCTTTTCGTGTTCCAACTCACACATATGGTATTAACTCTAAGGAGTTTTTGTTTTCAAGCACCTAGTCTGTGCCAATTTACTTAAAAGCTAAATCCAGATTTGGGAGAGGGGCTGCATATTTTTCAGACCAAACCAATTTAAATCAAAAAATGCCAACACACTATGAGGTTAGTGTCATGTTTTTCTACAGTAAGCAATTTTTATCACTACTTAAACGAGACAGACAAAAATTACATGCTTCAAAGATTAATTTTCAAGTACTGAATGTGGGGTTTTGGCTATTGAGTGTGTATATTCAAGTGGGAGCAGCAGCAACCATTGCAGTTGAGGGAGCATAAGCCCCCTGATTCTAATCTCCTCTTTTCAGCCAATTGTAACTATCAGAACTTTTATTTCTCATGTTTCTGATGGAAAATGCTTTTTTTTTTTTTTTTTTTTTTTTTTTTTTTTAAGTTTCAGCAAAAACAGTGGAACTATTTTGGAATATGGAGAGAGTGAAATAAATTAGCTTGTGGTAGGGAGTGGGGAGATCTGAGACTGAGAGATCTAGTGCCAAAGTGTCCGGAGGTATAAAAGCAGAAATTTAGCATGGAAATGTGTCTCACTGAGGAGTCATCACATTGAGTTTAATTATTTATTTGACTGAATTAGAAGCCTTTTTTAAAACTATATCTTGCACATGCATTCTGCAATTAATATAATTTTTAGTACATTTGGGGTCAGATTCTCTTTAGCTCATCAGCCCATTTTTCCACAGATAAACCAAAAACAAATCCTTTCCACCTATAAAATGCACAGACCTCAAATACGGGAGATAGTTACTATTTCCTCATCAGTCAAGTGAGTCATTGTGTAGACAATCTGTACCGATTAGTTCCTTGCATTTATATTATAAGTGTGAGAGAGAGAGAGAGAGAGAGAGAGAGATCATCATTGCAACAAACCACAGGAATTTGCTTGGTCTCTGACATATTCCCTCTCAAGTACAAAATAGCATTGACTTTCTGTGCTATCATACAACATTGCATTCTCAATTTGCTATTTATTATCTCTCCCAGGTGCTAAAAAACAAACAAACCCTGCTTTCAGTGAAACTAAAAATTAGAACTTTGTAGAAACTGTAGCAATTTTGAACAACCCTTTGCAAAGCTATGAAGATTTGGCCAGGGGGAGGCACACCAGTGGCATCTAGATTTCACTGTCTGCCATTACATCTTATTATCGTACACAATACATGCACACAATGAACTCAATTGCTGAGAAAATGGTTTTGTCCTCCACTGAGGCTTCCCCTCCCCCATACCTTTCCCCTGCCTCCCCCCACATACTGGAATTCAATGTTCAGTGAGTGGACTCTGACGAACTGTCTAGAAGAGCGGGATTTAGATTTAACTGTGAGGATCAAGGGTACAGTATCTCCTTTAGCAACAATGAATGTATTTGATAACCGAACAATTTGATTTGAACTGAGGATTTCTAACTGTATGTACCATATGTCAGCCCCACAGAGATATCTCATTACACTATACACAGTATTAACATACACATAGCTCCACTTGCTAATTAATTTTTAAATAATCTATCCATTAAAAAATTTACCCAGGCAAAGATCAGACCCAAAGGAAAACACTGCATCTACTTGTGATGGAGGAAAGATTCCTACTGATTCGCATCAGAATTTTTCAGCGACTGGCCTCTGAACCTGCTCTTTCTCTACCTAAAATGATGACAGACTCTGAGGACTTGGAGATGTTTGAGCTTGTTTTGACACAATATAATAAATATATTTCCCCTGTTTCAACATGGTCCCTAGCTCTCTCTGTGTAGAAAAACAAGCTATAAAGCTTTACAATATCACATAAAAACCCTGTGTAAAATATGAACAGGTTTAACACTAAAGAAATCATCATCAATATCTCCCTTTCCAACACATTAACAATATATGTGGTGTACTCACTTGCTAGTGATTGGGTACAATAAGTCATTAAGATAATTGCAGCCAATTAGACCATATTAAAACACAATAAAGATTGTATTACAATTATTTTCAAACAGGACTATAAAAGACATAAATTGGGTTTATAAAACAGCTTTGAAAGCTACCCTTAAATCAATGAGAAAACACACTCGTATTTTCACTGGTTTTGTAAACAGTAAACTATTATAA
Organism: Chrysemys picta bellii; assembly: GCF_011386835.1. Lineage (NCBI taxonomy): Eukaryota > Metazoa > Chordata > Testudines > Emydidae > Chrysemys > Chrysemys picta. Next base: position 196,712,091 of record NC_088793.1, read on the forward strand.
TTCCTTTCATATGAAAAATCTGAATATAAAAATTGTCATGCTAGGAGAAGTTTTTCCAATTTTTTGTTTCTTTTTTTTTAAATTAAACATTTAAGTAGCGATATAGTTCTGAAAGATATAAAGAAATGTTGGCAGCACATATTGTAATGATATGTTGGTTATAACAAAGAACTGGAGCTAGGAGGTCCTTCTTAGTTCAAACCTTAAAGCTCAGCATTGTCTCGGTGAACACACTTCTTGACCTTCTTTTGGCTAAATCAATTTTTCTATAAATAGTGTGAAAGCTCTGGCAACAAGATGCCGCTACTAAGTTGAGGCTCCTTGGCTAAACGGAGTATACAAAGATCCTTCACTGGAAGGCAGTTATAACTTTTATAAACTCTTAATTACAATAACGACGTATTCCTAGGCTTATTAGCAGCGCCTTTAAAGCATATTACATCACATGTCAATCAAATACCACAGTTGCTTGACCAGTGGCACAGCTGCATTTCACTTACATATTGAAAGACAATCATGGCAACAGAATGACCGTCCAGGACCAAAAAGGGTGTCAGCTGCCAAGTTACTCTTCATCTAACAGTTATATATCCCTTGGCCACATTTACGTAATGGGAATGCTTTCAATTCAGTTTTGCAGGCAGGCCACATTAAGAAAATTTTGAAATATAACGAACTGAATAATCTTGCAATGACGGTGCTATGTGTGTGCAGTTATTACCATTGTGACAGGGTGGTGCCAGGCCTTTTGAGGTCCCCCTCTGCTGGAGGTCTTGCGGTCCCTACCATACCTTGTACCAGGAAGAGAGTAGCAAAGGTGGGGCCTCCAGACTTGCCTAGAAAGCCTGCAGGGAGGAAGCCAATCAGAGCCTAGCAGGCACAGTTAAAAGGAGCTACAGGGCCTGAGGAAGCCAGTTCCTGGCTGGGATCAGAAGGGTGCTCCACTTCAGCCACACGAGCCTGAGCGATAACCAGAAGCTGAGCTCTGGCTGCATTTTGCTTTCTGCACGGAGAGCGTGGATCTAATGTACTAGGGGACAGGGAAGAGACCCAGTGGGAAGAATCCCAGGGAATACAGTATGAAGTTTTTACCCACGAAAGCTTATGCCCAAATAAATCTGTTAGTCTTTAAGGTGCCACCAGACTCCTTGTTGTTTTTTTAGGGAATACAGTAGCAACTAATTGATGGAGTTAAAGGGAGCAGTGCATGACTGCTGTTTGTAGGGTCCCTGGGTTGGGACCCAGAGTAGTGGGTGGGCCTGGTTCCCCCCACCGGCCACTGGGGAAGTGGCCTAAGCCCCAAGAAGGGGATAAGGTTCTATACTAAAAGCCCAAGAAAGGGACTGGAATTTAAACAGACCAAGAGATGGGGCTGAAGACCCAGGAGAGGGCCACCCATTTGTTGGACTTTGTTACCCTGGAGGGGGACTGAACTGAAGAGATGACTTGGCTGGAGAGCTGAGGCAGTGAGAACCAGTGAATTACAGAGTCTCAAGGGAGAAAGCTCTATAACAGGGCAGGGATAGACTTAAACCTAGCCCAGAAGGGGCTGAGAACTGAGCCCAGAGATAGGGCGAAAGACTACAAAGGGCACAGCAATTGGCCCTGTTGGACCATTGTTACCCCAGAAAGGGTTGATCCACTGTTGACTGTGTGACTTGGCCCGAGGACTGAGCAACCACCTATAGGGGGCACCAGGAGAAACAGAAAATTGCAGCATCACACCCAGGGCCGGCTCTGGCTTTTTTGCCGCCCCAGGCAAAAAAGCCACCGGCCGCCCCCACCCCCCAGGGCAGCAGGGGAGGGCGGCCAGAGCCCGGGGGGGAGGGCAGCGAGTCCCGGTCGGGGCTCCTCTCTCCCCAGCGGCCAAAGCGCCGGGGGGAGGGCGGCGAGCCCACCGCGGCTCCGCTCTCCCCGGCGGCCAGAGCACCGGGGTGAGGGTGGCGAGCCCCGGCCGTGGCCCCGCTCTCCCCGGCGGCCGGAGCCGGAGCACCGCGCCACCCCCCTCCAGGTGCCGCCCCAAGCACAAGCTTGGTGGGCTGGTGCCTGGAGCCGGCCCTGACCACACCCAGCCGACAGCAGGCACACATGAGGGGTTCTGCACCCCTACTCAGCCATATTGACAATAGTTTCTTTGTGGCATGTTCACACTATGAATAGAAAAATCACGTGAAATGATTAAAACAAGTATTTTTGAATCAACAAAGATTAAAGACTAGTGAATATAAATTCATTTTAGACAAATGGGAGTTTTTTTGCTCGATTCCAGTAGCTTGCATAGTATGTGTGCGCGCAAAAATTACATTTTCCTGTAGACCAGTTTGGAAGTACTGTACTGCAGCTCCACCACTGCAAATCTGTGTAATTAACCTTTTAATTCTAATTCTGTAAGTGATCTCAAAGCAAATATGCACAGATTTAAATCTACTATTTTATGGTCTTACCTTACACTGGTCCCCCTCAAATGTTCATCTTTTAAATACAGACAATTATTATGCCTACATAGTAATGGCACACTTAAATCTCCAGATAACTTTGATTAAACAAATCCAGAGGCTGATTACTCCCACTGCGGCTAATGCTAGTGTCACTACTAACTACTTATTTCACAGCAGGATTTGCCTTAGAGACCACATTAACATTATTGCTCCAGATTGATCTACATTGCTGGTTTGGACTGATCAAAAATATAATGCTATATATAGCATTTCCTAAAGAACTGTACTAAATATAAACAGTGAGCAAGGAAATTTATTCTAAATATTACAGCTTTATTAACAATATGAAAATATATTAGCAGTACTACATGTCTAGCAGTACATTTAATTTGAATAGGGATGTCTTTTTGCTTTCAAGTCTTTATATCAAAATGAGTCACTGAAATGAAATCTACAAATACAATACGTTCCTGCTCAGTAAAATATATATATATATATAATATAAAAATCACATGAAAAGAATCTAGTACTTAGTTAAAATACAGAATTTACAATGAAAGCTAGCCTGTAAGATTTCATTTGCCACTGAATGGCTTGTCTCATGTTAGAAACCACAAAATATTTTTTTTTCTGGGTTTCTATTTTTATTATTAGAACTTAGAAGATTTGGTCATTAAAAAAATATTAGCAATAATATAGGACCTTCCTTAGCACTCTGTGGGAGTAGGAAGCCCTAAGTGCCCATAATATCGAGAGCATTTTGTCAGTGTGACTTCAGTAGGAATCAAGGGCATTAAATGCCTTGTAGAGTCAGGCCCTAATATTTTAAATGTGTTGTAATAGTCCTGCCTTCCCCCCATGATAAATTCTACAAGCAGATAACAGCCCTTGAGGCTGTTACACACCCTCGGCTCTGGCTACAAACTGAACTCACATCTCAGTCCATTTTCTGCCAGAAGAGCCGGCAGGGACTATTAATCAAATGAGACACAAAACAAGAGTTTGCATATCTTTTAAATAGATACTGTTCGTGTGTTATTTAGCGTATGAACACATCAATACACTACTCAGTGTTTTAAGACCAGTTGTGCAATACTTAGAGGGAACTTTTCTTTTCAAAGGGATAAACATATGAAGTATAGACGTTAACTATCAGCCCGAGATAGGCATTAATGAAACATTCTTTGTGTTTTTAAAATCTCTAAAGAAGTGTTTGTTAAGTAACAATAGATGACACAAAGCTAAATGTGAATTCAGTAGCTAACTTGGTTGGAATTTGATGGAGTGTGGGTAGCCTTGTGTGGGCTTCTGCAGCATAGTATAATCACCATCTGGCTTCTAACTTCTACTCTAAGTATACAGACTGTTAAATTAGCCTGGTAAGTAGAAAATGATTTCAGCTGTACCTTAATGTAGGCTATTCCGCTATATTGTGTGGCTTTCTGTAATGTGTTCTTAACCAACATTACCAGAATACAAGTATGTTCACCTTAATTTGTGCAACATTACGACTACTTGAGGAGGAAGAGAGAGGAGGGAACTTTCCATTTCTTCATATGAAATCACTTGGATGCAATATTTTACCTGCATGTTATGTATTTCATATGGTGCTTTCTGACCCTAATGTTCTCAAACAGTAGTTGCAATATTCTAACCATACAAAAAAGAAGACTCCAGTCTAAACTACAAATCTTGGTATCTCTCATTCAAAAATGTTACTTTTCCCTTCTCATTACATGAAGAAAAATTTACCAGACACTGTCTTATTTAAGATAAACAAACTTGGCAAAACATGAAGTAATAATACAATACATAATGAAATAGATTTCAAATGTATCCATTATTTTCTGTATAGTTTATCACACCCTTCTATTTACCAGCTACAAATTTGATAACAAAGCACACGCTCTTTCAAATGTCAAATTATCTCCAGGAAGTGTTTTTCAAAGTTCCCTATTTAGCAAAGCAATATTCATCATAATTTTTGAATGCTAAATCTTCTAAAACATTGAGTTTTCACTCTAGGCCCAATCCCACAACATGTGGTACACAGGCAGAATGCTATGCCTCTATAACTACTGACTTCTACGGGACTACTCTCAGTTAAAGATGTCTGCCTTTTCAGGATCAGGGCCGTGATGGGCTGTACTCCCCACACGGGCTCTGAAAGAGTTGAATTAGGCCAGGTGAGCCCAATCAGCCAATTAAACTGCAAATGGGAGATTTAGGCTGTGTGAAGGACACTAACTAGGAGGAAGCTCACCTGTGAAGGAACAGGCAGCGCTTCTATAGAGCCAGGAGGTTGGCAACAGTGTAGAGGAAGCCTGTAGTCTCTCTCCCTGAGATAAGGGAGAAGGAAGGGGAGATAGGAAAGGGATCGAAACCTAGGAGGAAAGCGTTACCTAGTAGACCTAAGAGAGAGGGGCGGAGAATGAAAAGCTGGGAGAAGCACGACAGGAACTAGTTCAGGGGCAAGAGCAGTAAGGAGGATGTAGCCGCAGACCTTAACTGCTCACCGTAGGGCCCTGGGCTGGAATCCAGTGGAGAGGGCAGGCCTTGGTTCTTCTACCGTCCACTGCAGAGTGTTACTGCTAAGGGCAGTGAACAGGAAGATTTGCCTAAGTCACTGCAGGAGCGACTTAAGCAGGGCAGTGGGTGTGAGAACGACCTGACACTGCCAGTTGAGAAGGATTTTATGAGACTCCCCCGGAAGGGGAAATCACAGTGTGACCTGACCAGAGGGCCGAGTCACGAAGCAGCCATCCTGCGACTCCGTGAGTGGGAGGAGAGCAGATTCAGTGGAAGAGGAGAAAAGGGGTGCTGAACCAGGCGGACCAATCGCCAGAAGTAGGCATCACCCAGAGGTGAGAAGAGCCCCCTGTAACAGGGCCAGAGACTGGGGCAGGTAACATGTCTAGAACAGTCTGGGGTGCTGTTGCATCAATGAATAATAGTAACATCCATGTTGAAAAATATGGTACTGAACACTGAAAAAATGTATTTAGGACTATCACTCAGCCAAGTACTGTAAGGGAGCAAAGCGACAAAGAAATGATTAAAAACATGTGAATTATTAATAACTTAATATAGTTAGTATTTAAAAAACACCAAAAGCCATGGTAATACTGCCAAGGCAAGTTATAATTCATATAGTAATATCTTCCAAACAAATTGCTGATGCATAACAATAATACCATCACTGTGTAACTGGATGACTGACTTTAGGGCTCCTGTTTGGTATAGTTCCTGACACAAAGGATAATAGGAAATAGTTTCCAATATCAAATTGTCATACTGTTATTTAAAAGCTGACATAAATTGACTTAACAATATGCAATGGCTCTCTGGCTTCTGTCTCCACGAAAACACAGTCCTGAATAGTTAACAATTCTCAAATGGATGTTTTACAATGTTTAAGTAACAAATTAACCTTTAACAAATAGCTTCTCAAAGAACAAGGTTAAATGACACTTGGTCAAAACATATTTCAATGAAAATCTAAGAGAACCCAAGAAAATCTAATTTTGCCCTTCTGCACATATGTTGTATACCTTGTTTTCTTGCTGATCTGTCTGTTTGTCACTGGGTGCATATTTTCCACATGACATGTTGCTATTTGAGCAAGTAAAAAATACAGTTGCAGAACTCTCATTTTCTGACATTTCAATTTCTGGACAGTTTGCTATTCCAGCAACAGGTGATTAAGTGGAACACTTACTGGTACTTTTCTGTCTACATTGCTATAGGTGTCATAGTAGGTATGTGATTTTTAACCACTCCTAAAATAAAAAACTATACGTCTCAAGTAGGACTTCCTTCCACAAAAACTAAGGGGTCTGAATTAAAATCCATCAATTGTTGTAAAACTTTCCAGTAGTGTTTGTTGCTTTGACTTTTATATTGAATTGTTCTCATTAAAATATATGAAAGGAATTATGCACACAGTGGTGAGTAAGTTTTATGTCTCATCCCTCCCATGTATTTTAATGAGAAAAAAATAAATATCAAAATTAAACATGAGCAAACCAATTAAGGAAATGTAAAATTAATCCAAAACGTTACCCATTTCCAGATCTAGCACCAAACCAAACTATCTTTAAAGATTTGAATGTGTTTTAATGTTTCTGGGCCTCTGCTCTTCCCAGTTCCCAAAGTGCCAAAATTCAATGGAAACCTGTTCTCATAAGATTTAAGATGTTGAAACAGTCTGAATAAGCATCCAAATTCTGGCATCTAAAGCAAACACAACTATGAAGATTTTTGGGTGTATCTTCATTGATGCAGACACAGCAAGGAAACAAGGACAGGCACTTGGATGGATTTTAAGCAGCAGGCTACAACATAAACACAGGGGAGGGGCACTACCCGCCCATCACCCGTACACTTATACCAGGCATTTAGTTGATTCCAGCATAGAGGTTACAGGGCTTCCACCATATAATCTGAAACTCCAGGTGGGCTCTCCTTAGCCTAGCCCTAGGACTCAGCTCGCTCTGAATCCTACCACACAAATCCCCATTGTGAGGGGGACCTAGGGTGCAGAAGGGTGGGGACCTCAGCCTCTAAGGTCCATAAAGTCTAAACCTATCCCCTGAGCTTAAGGTCCATCGCCAAAATCCCAGGTCATTTACCTCTGGGAACCGTTCATTTTATGCTTTTAACCACACTGGAAACCAGCCTCGAGTTTGATGAATTAACAGCTCAACCAAGTACCTCAGCTAGGTACTAAACGCATTCCTACTTAAGCCACTGTGGCTTGCAGGTGCTGTGAGGAAGGCAAAAAATCTTCCCTGTCCTCTGCCAGTTGGCCATGGGAGAAAAAATTTCTTCCTGACCCATAGTTCAGGTGGGCAAGGTGGGTTGCTGGAACAGAGTTGAAAGAGGCTGCACATGGCCCCTGCCCTAAGTTAAATCCTGCGAGCTGGAGAATGCTGGCCAGTGAGTGCCAGAGATTTCCAGGGGCTGAGGAGCTACCTGGTGTCTCTCAGCAAGTGTCTCCCTCCCTTGTTGCTGGGGCTGTCCCTTTCACTGCCGGCCCTATCATCAAGTTCCCCTACCTGTTGAGGGGTGTGGGTAGCATTTAGTGAAACCCCAGCATGAGCGCTGGTAGTAATGTTATATAAAATCATCTTATTTCAATGAGGATGGGGCAGAGAAAGGGTTAGAAAGAGGCTAAGGCCTTTATAGTGTATATAAAATGAAAAGTTGACCTAAAACAGTCTTGCCACTACTTCTAATTCTGGAACAATTAACTTAAGTTGACCATTTTGAAGTGTTAACTGATTGCTTCTGGACAGGTAACATCTGTAACTGACTCTCTTTTTATACAAACCTTCCCAGTATTTTTGGCCAAATACAACCCCACACAACTATGCCCCATGGGTATTGCTCAGGACTTTCCATGCAGTGGAATTCACCCCTTTCATAATTCATGAATTACAGATGGCAAAATCTGGCTGTAAACCTTAACAAAGGTTTCTGTTTTATAGTTATCTCTGTCACTTAAATAATGACTAAGTTGGCATGTGTGTAGTGTTGTGTTTTTGTTTTGTTTTTTTGTTTTAATTAGGTAATTCCATTTTAGCAGAGACGATCACAAAACAACCAGGACCAAAATTTTCATTTTTGTCTAACGTACCCCAGCAGGACCATGAAAACACTATGTCAAGTCTTAATAACTGCAACATGAATTGGATTTTACAGGAAAACAGCCTATGGCAAAATCAAAGAGAAAATCTGAATACGTTTCGCTAAAGCACGCTCCTCGCACTAGACTGTGTGCATAACTGAGAACCTGAGATGTCATGAGAAGATCCTCATGGTGCTTTCTTGAAATTCACATCTCTGTAAGATCCCAAATCAATAATACTTCCTGCTTTTATACATTTTATAGGATCTTAAATAATATTGACACTTATCATAACACACCATTAATACAATGATGTTAATTTTTCCAGGTTTGGCTCAACTTCTACGCAACAAGGTCAATCAAATAACCTTCTACCTTTTTAAACAGAATGGGAATTTTAACAATCCCACATTCAAAGTGCAAAAACATTCCAGCACTGAAAACTGCATTCCACTGAAAGCTAAAGTGTGACAGATGCCTTCACAGTAATTGCCAATCAACCTCTACACAGCAGCTGAAAACACAATACATCACTTTGATCTCCTCAGCTCTCAATGTATTCACAATCAAGAAATCTGCGTGACGAATATGAAATCTGTATCATTTCCAAAAACTGTCTCCATGGAACTTAAATATGATAATGCACACTTTGTTCCTAGTCTAAGTTATTTCAGATCCTCAGACTACCTATTATATAAATATATATATATATATATATATATATATATAAAAAACAGTACACTATACCCTGTAAAAAATGTAAGATAAAACATGCATTGTGTTTGTATTTCCACTACGTAGTACACCTGAAATAATTATTTTTAAAAGTTTAAATTGTTGAAAGGATGGGAGAGGAAGAGATTGTCACAAAACATGCTTAATGAAATCACTGCTAATTTTCTAAATGAATACCTAGTTGAATTAGACTTCTGGGGTGGGGGAAAGCATGTGAAAAGTTTGTCTGATTTAAAACAAAAAGTGTGTGAAGAAGTTGACTTACATTTGGCAGGCAGGTCATATCCACAAGTAATTTTAGCTTGTCCAGTCTCACAGCCACACAAGTTGCGACATTCAGCAACTAGGCAGGGCCCAGCAGCTCTGTGTATACAGCCATCCACTACAAAAACAAAACAAATTGATTAAATGTTAACTAGTATGATATATATTCATATGGGTATGTGGATACAGACAGATATTTACTGCAGATTTAATATGTATAGTGTGTGTATGCATACATACCCACAAGGATATGTCTATTTATTACACATGTGTACAGGTGTACAATAATATTTTTGCACAATAAGACATTCTTGGCCAATAACACTTAATATTCAGTCAGCCAGCTGTTGAGTGGAAAAGAAAACACAGTAGAAAAAGCAAAACATATTTCAAAATGTTATTACTGCTATTTATAAAAAGAGTAAAAGGAACATCTAGCCAAGGCTCTAGGCCACAAGTTACCAAAACAAAAGTCGATTAACCACAGACCATCAAACTCCCCTCTACTGCACACATCTGATTTCTCTTATATTATATAGACCATTCAATCTCACTGGACTATTCAGTACCTGCATTACTTCTTGGGATTTTATGTTATGTTCATCAATTTGAGAATTACAACAGCTATCTTGTTTTGACACTTTTTTACATTTGTGCAATACTCAAAAGTTAATTAAATCATAATTACAGAAGATTGCAATAGCAGCTAAGTATGCAAGAAAACTAGTACAGTTCATGGATCTCATTGCCCCCAAGAGTCAGCAATAAGAATCTCAGCAGTAGCAGAATAGTAAAAATACAGGCACAGCATTTTTGCCATCTCAACAAGCAATCAAAGAAATCACATTGTAATTAGCGAACAGAGTAGAGGAAAGGACAGTATAAAATAAGGGAAACATTAACTGAATCAAAGAAGTAGTTGCCATGTGACATTAAGTCAGCAGCAGTGTCGAAGTCCCATCAAAAGAAAACTGCAGAGCCACCATTGCTGGTGAAATGTTTCCCATATAGGTTCAGATGTGATGTTAACACAAAAATAAATAAATAAAAGCAGAATAAGCCAAAATATAAAGGCTGTAGGTGTATGCATATTTATGCACACAAAGTAAAAACGTATTATATATGTACTATGCAGTTGTTGCATTCAAATGTAACCAGTTAAAAGTTTAAGGGTCTCAGGGATTGCAGGTTTGGTGGCACTGTTCTATGCAATGATGAAGAGCAAGAGACGAACAGGATTTCAAGAGCTTGCACAAGAGATGTATACATTCTATTCTCTGTGCAGTTCTTGGAGCTTCCCGCATGGTGTCATATGGTGGCATGGCAGGGCTAGATTGGATGGATTTGTCACTATGCAGAGCCACTGACTGTTCATTGTTCAACCCCTTGAAGCCAGAAGAGCTTAGGGAACTCTTGAAACCACGAATGGAAGATTTCTTCCCCAGCACTTCCCTGCCAGGATACAATCTATATTCAGAAGGATTGTGAAGAGTATGGACTTGGTTCTCATGGTGTTGAACATCTCCATAAGACGCTGAATGCCCACAACACCAATGAAGTTAGATCAAGTTGAGGGCACTTAATACCCTTGCAAGACTGAGCCCTTATTGCATTTTAGAAATTTGATTGCTCTCTTTGATGTGCTTTCTGCCCGTGTTAGTATTCAGACAGCCCTGATAAAAATGTATAAATGATTCCTTTTAATCCATCCTGAACATATTCCATTAAATTTCCAACACGTCATTTTGAAGAGTTTTATACTAATCAATGAGAGAAAATTCAAGAATTCTGTTTTGTAACGTTTCTACTGAAATGTTCCACAGTTGTCTCATTCAAAACAATATCTATAAAATGTGTGTCAAAAAAGGCCTCCAGCCATAAGCAAGTTGTGTGCTACTTATCATAATACTGGGTAATTACTGCTCCATTGTCCAGCTATGTTGGAAAAAGGACAGGAGAAGCTGGATTTAGTTTAATTAGATGGCAACTTTATTCTTAAATGTCTGGGAGTAACTGGCAGATAAAAGTATGCAGTGCAGGTAAGTCTATAATCATTTCAATATATATCTGAGGGGGGCTTCTGTCAGCCCCTCCTCCTTATCCATCCAGGTCCCCAGCCAAACCGCTGCTGGGACCTGACCAGCCCCCCTACTCAAATGAAGATTAATGGGGGGCTATACAGGAGGGGGTATTGGCTCCCTCCCGTACTAGTCATAGGAGCCTTGAAACCCCCATTTATGCTCCTTTAAAGAGTATTTCCTTTAAATCCTTTACCAGTCCATTTTATCTGGTCACCGTATCCCTTCTGTACAGAGTATCTGCACTGGACATCTGCCCCACATTTACAAAATGAGCTGTAACATCATAGCCTAACTCCTGTTTTACGTTCGCCCCATCTAAGCCCCCCCAACCCGCTGTGGGGACAAAACCTGGTATTTCACCAATTCTAGGGGGGGGAGCTGTTTCACCTAGTCCAGGTAAAAGAGGGCTTGGCTTTTCCTGAACCAGCATGGACCTATATAGTCCCTCCTTTTCCGATCACCTAGTGTCCCCACGCTGACCTGGTCTCCAACTGCAGCAGAAAGTCACTCCCTGCTTAATATGCAGTGAGGTCATTACCAATTATAGTCGCTTATAATCCAAGGCTCCCTACTCCCTAGATAACCTAAAAATGTCATTTGAAATGCATTTTTAAAACCTCCATTCAGTTGACTGAGATGCTAATATAAAAACTTAAGTTTATAACCCGTGGGGAGTGGGAAAACACTTCAGATGTTTCCAGCATTCATATTAATGTTATTTAATTGAGGAACTCCCACATTTTCCCCATCCAAGGATCAGTAAAACCAATATACCTTGGGACCTCAAACATTTTTTGTAAAAAATAAAAAAAGTCTTTACAACATTAATGCTTCATCAACTATCAAGATAAAATGCTATTCTGAATTATTAATCCTTTCCAGTATTACGTCCTGATTCACAAAGGCACCTAAATTCACTTGGCGCCCAAGTTACCAAAGTAAAAGTTCCCTAGTCGCCTATGTTTCAGCTTCTGGGTGTGCACACTGCTGCATCTCTCTGGGCATCTGGACGAATCTCTCTCACCTGAAACCAACAGTGATTCACAAACCAGGGAAGATAAGCATTTGGCTCCCTAAGGCACAAGCAGGACCTGAGCCAGTTAGGCATGCTCAGAGGTCACCTATCAGAACACGTCCCATTCAGAATCCAGCCAGAGGAGGAAGTGGGCTGTGTGCCAGGGCCGCCCGGGCAGGGGGGGGAAGAAAGTGGGGCAATTTGCTCCAGGCCCCGCAGGGGCCCCCACGAGAATAAAGTATTCTATAGTATTGCAACTTTTTTTTATGGAAGGGGCCCCCAAAATTGCTTTGCCCCAGGACCCCTGAATCCTCTGGGCGGCCCTGCTGTGTGCCCACCTTATCTCTTTTAGCCCAGTGGTTAGATTTCTTGCCTGGGATGTGAGACACTGTGGCTCAATTCCCCAGTCTCTGCCAGAGGGAAAGCAGAGATGTGAACAGGGGTGTGATACCTGTCAGGAGAGTGTTCTAACCACTGAACTATGGCATACTCTGATATGGGGTTCCCTCATTCACTCCTACTGAAGCTGTTCCACTGTGGACAAATAATAGAAAAGTGGTTGGAGCAGGGGGATTGGACTCCAGGGTCTCCTACCTCCCAGCAGGGCGCCCTCACCACGGGATTACAGAATCACTCTCACATACACTTGCTCTCTCTCTGGATAACCATCATTGGGATAAATGGACACTGCAAATTTTATATAATTTCTAGGTGTGCTTTCTTTTTATATATAACATCATAAAGAATTATCTGAACAGTTACTACTGCTGCATTAAAAATCATCATGCTGAGTGGAAAATGTGAATAATGCAAAACATCATTTTACAATTAGCTGTAGGTCTATCTTTAGTAAAAAAATATTCTGTAAGATTAAAAATAAAGTGTGATAATTCTCATTGCAAAATTATATGCAATGAAACCTACTGCCAAAATGAGAACACACTGCATAATATAAACTATCTGGCAAAGACAGGAGTGGCTTGGCAAATTTGAATGTGATACTTCAGTTGCTGTTAAAACACGTCTTAGCTATTTTAATTCAAAAATCATGTACAGGGCATGCATAGAAGATTTATATGAGATATTTCATTTTCTCTAGGAGTTTGCTGACTGGCAATGCAAGCTAGAGTGAAGTAAGCATTGTTAGCATAACTTAATCAAAATTACAGATAATGGTGACAAGTCAGGAGGGAAAAACGATGGCCAAAGATATACTGTTATTGTACAGAGATGGAGGAAGAAATGTACATGGTAATATTGGCATACTGCCATATTACTTTTTTTTAATAAAAAGATGAAGACTCTTCAACATATTGGTTTAAGACACTTCAGCTGTATGATCAGTTTGATCTATAACTGATCTGCAATTCTGAAACAGATTTGTTTCACTCATTTGGAAAATATTAACCATTCACCACTGTTTCTCTCCTAGAATCCTTGTATACAACTAATTGTAAAAATTCAGATAATTAGGATTAAATCTGATCTAATTTGTATCATGTGACAAAGATCAATTATCACAAAGAGTCACTTTCTTCTAACATTGAACAAAAGCTTCATTACAATAAGGAGAACGGTGTTATTCCGAAAGCTATTCTGTCTCTCTCTGCTTCACTGGCGAGCTTCTGCATAGAACCTTCCGTAGGCACCTCCAGTTGGCTTTCTACTACAGATTTAAGGAAACAGTGCACATAATGATACCGACTGCCTTTGTAAAGCACTTGGCAATCTATGGATGAAAAGTGCGAAGTAAGAGCTAGGTATTATAATCCAGACACATCATTCCCAAATTAGCATATGGATGAAGAAAGTCCTGCAGATCAAACTGTCAGCTTTATGTGACAAGAAAGCATACAAGAGTCAAAAGGGTGGAACCTCTCTCTGTAAGCTGTATGTTGGACGTGCATTCTGGCACAAAGGCATCTACTTACACTTCGCTTTTTGTTTGCTTGTTTCAGCAGAAATAATTTGCCAAAGCTGTCAAAAAATTATTAAATGTTTCAGTCCAACCAATCTGCATTTCCAGGTAGAATTCACAGGACTGTCCCATCTCTGAGACAGAATAAGTAGTTTATAGACAAGGCAAAGTTTTGGTTATCAGCATGATTGTTGATAGATATGACCTAAACATGTCGCCTTCCTCTATAGCCATTAATTAATTTTCATGTCATGAATTCAGATTTGACTCTTTACTTCAAATAGTTAATGTCTGTACAAAACTTTGAACATATAAAGCACAATAAAAAACAGTATTTTTTTAAAAGTATCACCCCTCTATTTTTCATTTAAAAATATTAGCAATCCCATCTATAATTTAGGACCCACAAGAGATAGTATTATTTTTTCTTAATGTTCCTGGAGAAGTAGTTAACTAAGAAAAACCTCTTCTCAGTGCTAACATGATCAATGGGATGAAGTGCACAACAAGGAAGTAAACGGTTTATTTTATTATTGATTGAAAATCACTGCTTAAGAGAAGTCACAAAGGCAAAATCATTTTGTAATGGAATTTTGTTTTCAGGCTTTTAAAAGTGTATTAAAAACAATGAAGTTTAAAAAACACCTATAAAATGCTATCATCAGTGTCCTTTTATAGTACACAGTAAAGAACAATAGAAATTTAACACTTCACTCATGAATTCTTTTTACAGTAGCTGTATGCTAAAATTTTATCTGCTCTTTGGAATTAAGCGGTTAAAATTATACAGCAAACACTAGACAATTTACTGATGTACAATGTAGGATAAATGTATTTACAGAAAATCTCTTAAAGCTGCAAATGAAGCAAAACCACAGAAAATGCAGAATTAAAGGTGCCATGGGATGCTGTTTTAAAAAAAAAAAAAAAACCTCAGCAGATCTAGCCTCGCAATGCAGATGGTAATAAAAAATGGTAAGGTAATCAAACCCAACAGCAAAACAATACAAAACTCAGGGGAAGGACTCAAACTTCTTTTCTGACCTTGTATATTAAGTCTGGATGAGCTGGAACTCACTGTATAAACAACATAACCAGTAATATCATATAATATATTTTAAAAAGCTACACATTATTCCCCCCAACTCTTGCTTTTCAGTTTCTTTCCCAGATTTACATTTGTCTTCATCGGGAAGTTCACAAGATGTAATTAGAAAAGTTACTTGTAGGTGTTGTGTCTGTCATGCAATACTGTTTTCCCACATGAATGTTAGGACTGAATATAAATGGTTGCTTTCACGATTATATCAGATGTAGCCAGGAGGGGCAGCAGGGAGGTGTTTTGGCAAGTTTATAACACACTTGTAGTGCAATCAGAACTAGTGTTCACTACAGAACTCCTTAGGGGAAAGGGGCCATATGGAAACTGAAAAAGAAATGATCCCAGTTAGACAAACTGGTCGAGCATGTCTGGGAAGTTCATCAGCATCAGAGCGAACAACAGAAGCTGACTACAATACAAAAATTATTTCCTAACATTGATTATTTTAATTCCCATTGACCAGCCCAGAATGATTCAGAAGATGAGAAAAGAGATAAAAATGAAAGGACCAAAACCACAATTAAAACTGAGACTGTCCGAAACAGGCTAGGTTTTAACATATTGGAGCCAATTCTCCTCCTTCACACAACTCCACTGAACTCCATGGTTTTACACGGGTGGTAACTGAAATGAGAATTTTACCTATAATCTTATATTAAAAGAACCTTCATACGAGATGTTACCACAATGCCACTGTCACTTTGTTGTGCCTGGAACTTACTGGGATAATGCTAGTGACAACTGGGCACCAAAGAGAGCTATTTACCAATGCTGTAAGGGATTTAACTGAGTCAAGTCAGAAGCAGGAGCAATAATTAATGAATGAAGAAGACAAGACTCATCAGAGCACATCAAGCAGGGGAAGACAGCAATTTAGGGAACCCGGACAGCAAAGGAAGACATCAGGCAGAGAAAGGGGATATAACCACATAGGGGGAAAGGCCCAGAAACAACAAATTTCTATATAGTGGAAGAATAAGTGCAAGAAGTGCCCAAATAAATAAGTCTTTAAAATGCCACCAGATTCCTTGTTGTTTTTGTGGATACAGACTAAGATGGACAGGAGGACTTGTGGCACCTTAGAGACTAACAAATTTATTAGAGCATAAGCTTTCGTGGACTACAGCCCACTTCTTCGGATGCATCCGAAGAAGTGGGCTGTAGTCCACGAAAGCTTATGCTCTAATAAATTTGTTAGTCTCTAAGGTGCCACAAGTCCTCCTGTTCTTCTTTTTGCGGATACAGACTAACACGGCTGCTACTCTGAGACTAAGATGGCTACCCCTCTGATACTAAGGAAAATAGATCCCTCTCCTTTCACATTTTGACTGGTGAGTTTTTGTTATATTAGAAAAATGTTTTGCCATATCAAAGATATGGGGAAATTTAAAAGACATGCAAAAATGGAAAAGCTGTCCTGCAGTGCCAGAGATCAAATTGCTAACTTATTTGAAAGAAAAGCAGTGTTCCACACAAAAAGCATTTGTTTCATCTGCCCCTTAGAGTGCCATGTTTTTCGGTCCCAATGCTGCACATCCAAAGATGTAAACAGAGTTATAATGTCAACTGAATTCACACTTTCATCAACCCATTCAAACAACATAAGGGCTCAGTGAAACATGGGTCTTGTAAACTGGTATGAATGTCACACTTTTGGCAGTAAAATACAACTAGGAAACACTCCAGTTGAATCTTTCAATGTTCTTCCCCATCCAAGAACCTGACATTAAGACATGTGTGCAGGAATCACATTCTTCCTTTAACTGTCCAGACACCTGACATTTCATTTTCTCTTACAATTGAGAATATGGGGCAGTCAAGACCTTAAAAATATTGCATCCATCACAAGAAAAACAAGACGTAAGGACCAAAAGTCTCAACTTTGTTTCACTGTTTTTATATTTTTCTGGAGACTGATTTCAGTAAGAATTGTAAAGAGATTCCTGTTCTGAAAAACTAACAGGTCTTGGTCCCTAATCTGATGCACTGCTACAGACTAGGGACCAAGTGGCTAGGCAGCAGTTCTGCAGAAAAGGACGTAGGGGTTACAGTGGACAAGAAGCTGGATATGAGTCAACAGTGGGCCCTTGATGCCAAGAAGGCTAACGGCATTTTGGACTGTATAAGTAGGAGCATTGCCAGCAGATTGAGGGACGTGATCATTCCCCTCTATTCGGCATTGATGAGGCCTCGTCTGGAGTACTGTGTCCAGTTTTGGGCCACACACTACAAGAAGGATGTGGAAAAACTGGAAAGAGTCCAGCAGAGGGCAACAAAAAGGATTAGGGGGCTGGAGCACATGATTTATGAGGAGAGGCTGAGGGGACTGGGATTATTTAGTCTGCAGAAGAGAAGAATGAGGGGGGATTTGATAGCTGCTTTCAACTACCTGAAAGGGGGTTCCAAAGAGGATGGATCTAGACTGTTTTCAATGGTACCAGATGACAGAACAAGGATCTCAAGTTGCAGTGGGGGAGGTTTAGGTTGGATATTAGGAAAAACTTTTTCACTAGGAGGGTGGTGAAGCACTGGAATGGGTTGCCTAGGGAGGTGGTGGAATCTCCTTCCTTAGAGGTGTTTAAGGCCCGGTTTGAGAAAGCCCAGGCTGGGATGATTTAGTTGGGGATTGCTCCTGCTTTGGGCAGGAGGTTGGACTAGATGACCTCCTGAGGTCCCTTCCAACCCTGATATTCTATGATTCTATGATAAAGGAAACATCACAACATGTAACCTAGAATCAAAGACAAAGGATTCCCTCTTGCCCCACCATGCCAAAATTTAACTTTGGAATGAATCATACATAAGTACCTAATGTTCCTGTAGAAAGGCAGGGAGTTTGATGAACTGTGATGGATAGAATATCTGTCCTATCTACTTTAATGAGGAAAACTGTTAGTTAAGTTTCAGCATGCATTTAAAAATTTGTGGCAGTAAATGCAGTTTTGTTTTAAATTAAATTGTTATTTAGGCAGATGGTGTCTGGGATTTGCACATTACGGTGGAAATACTGCACTCTTCATTCCACACGAGTATCCCTCCATCCCCATTCAATGTAGATACCAGTAGTACATTCTATTTCAATAGTGCCTTTCCTTTGGAATGAGCTTCAGAGGAGCACTCTCAGAAGGAGCATGTCTATTTATCTTCATGTACAAATTCCAGACCCTAACTATCTATTGGCAAAAATACAACATTCACACAAAACCTCATTTGCTGTCACATCCTTAATATTTAAATAAGTAATAGAGGACACTTCCTGTTTACTGAGGCATTAATCATATGGTAGGATGGATGAATTCAATGGTCTTTGCAGCTCATTAACCTATAATATATTTCCAAGTTAACAAGAACCACCATCAAATTCATCTACAGAAATATTAAATTAAATACTTAAATTCTAAGCAAAAGATGAAAAAATTGCAAACCCCCAAACGGGCAGTGTTAAAAGAATGAACTGAGGAGAGGGGACAGGCAGACAGGCCTTCTCCTAGGTTCTGATGCTGCACAAATGCAGAATATGAACATCTTTCAAATGTATAGAAGCATATACATCTCTGTCCCCCACTGTCAGCCAGACCTTCTGACCACGCCACCAGTGTGAACACAAATATATTGTAGTTAGTTTGACAGGAGTATTGCTCGCCTGCAAGGAGTGAAGAGAATGTCAGCAGGGAAACAAAAGGTGGGGTGAGTGGTTTGTATTGTTTTAAATACTTTCCCTACTCACTGTTTGATAGCACCATTTTCTTTTACTTTTTGGCATTTTTCCCCTTCTCTTTCCTGTAGTCTTTGTAAATTTTACTACTTCAGGTGAATGGGTGAGAGATTGCAGTGGCCATCTCTGTTACTAGCAAAACATTTTGAAAATTTTGAGTGCATGGGCCAATCATGGAAAATGGATGATAGTAGCCAGAGTAGAGATTTGTATGTTCATAGTACAGTTATTAAGCAGTAATCACAGTGATTATACAAATTTATTCACTGTGATTGGCTAATGGTTGTCAGTCACAGTTCAAGGATTCACAAAGAATAGATTGAGAAATAATTGTACCGTGATTCTGCAAAATGGAGCCCCAACAACTAATGTGTTTTCCCCGCAGTCTGACAGGCTGTGACAATTTCATTCCAGGATAATTGGAAATGCATATTGACACCTAAATACGGTGTCAAAAAATCAACTCTTTTCCCACTGAAATCAAAGGGAAAGAGATTCGCTATCTTCACAGAGACATGGTTGATTGCATGAAGTAAATGACAGCTACTCACACACAAGTCTTTGCAGGTTTGGGGCCCTAAATCTTCAGTATAGATGATGAATAAACATGATGTCGCTACACAGCAAGTCACTAAAGAATGGGGATTTTAATTATAGGGATGCAATATGGGGTTGCGTCAGACACCAGACGAATGGAAGCAGCCATTGCAGAAACAGGATCCATTAGAATCTTCTGAAGCTGAGACAGGACAATGCGGTTACTCCCTCCTCTGAAGATATCTTAGGGTTTGGGCAGCGGGGAAACAGATTAGTCACACTACCCATCTCTCCAAAGACAGAAGATGAAGCAGGCTAAAGAGCCACGCTATGAAATCCTGGGAGAAGAGAGGGAGCCCAACTGGGCAATTTGGAGGCAACTGAAGTGATGTGGAGGGATAGTTGCATTTAACTGAACAACTCCACCTCCTGAAAAAAAATGGAAGAGCTAAGGAGAGTGGGGTGCAGATCTGGTGGAGAGGAGTTGTGGTTTCAGGTGTCACAGTATTTGAGCGTGTCATAGTATTTTTAAAAGAATAACCTCTCCTTTGTCTGTGTCTGCCTGTAGAAGAAGTAGCTTGACTGTTCACATGTTGAATGTTGGTATTATGTTCATGAGCGTGGGTCTGTTGGGAGGAGGAGAGTGAAGAAAATAATGGGGGAAGGTAGAGTTGCAGAAATGATTTATGTATTTAGTTCTGAAAGCCCCTGGGAAAATTCTGTCCCCTGTTCACACAAGCCTCCCCCTATTGGTCAATTATTTCATTGTTCTGAGGGAACACAGCTGTCATGATAGGTCATGGTCATGCAAAGAGATGCAATTTCTTATGTAGCTAGGATCCATCCCAAGGAGAGCTGTTGATATTAGGATAGAAACTTGAACTGGACTCTGAATTCAGTGGAGCCACTGCAGAAAGCAGTGGGATGATGTGTTCACGGTGACATATGTTACTAAGCAGATGCTTTTTTGTGCTTTGTACCAATTGGATCTTTTTCAGGGTGAGCAGCTTCCTTCCTAGATGAGAGTTGTAATAATCATCGAGTGTGGAAAGTCTTGAGTGCATGCATCACTTGTCCAGCTCTGTCTCTCGTTGGATTTCTTATTTAGGCTGTATGTTGGAGAAATGGGTTAGCTTAGTTAGCCACCATGGCACATAAGGCATTTGAAGGGACTGTAAGAACACCGATGCTGAGAGCCATAGGATTATAAAAAGAGAGATTAAGCTCCAACATCAAGAGATGTTCTTGCTTGCACTAAGGCTTAACAGAGTACAGGGATATTGAGAAGTATTTTAGAGCGGTTTGCTTATTTCTTGGATTGTTTTCACTTGTTTTTCCTATGAACCACTGAAAAAATGAATAACTTGGTTGAGGCTGCTTCTCAGTTTGTAATTGTAGAAAGAACTCCTGAGTTCAGTGTGCTGTTGAGCTAAACACACTGATGCTATTCATCAGATAAGGATTGACTAGCAAGAAGATGAACCTGATTGCACATATTACCATGTACGTAAGGTAATAAACATTTGGAGAAGAAAGATGAAGAAGATTTTACTATAAAATTATGGCTGAGCAAGGTTCTTACATACAAGATGTTTTACAAAAACATGTGATCCAATTACAAGTAAAAATCTCAGTAATTTTGTCCCTACACTGAGAAATCATCACAAATTAGTGTGACAAAAATATTTGTGCAACCCAGCCAAGTGTCAAGGCTGGGCTGTGAGCAGCCAGAGCTAGGAGTTGTAGCCAGAGTCTGCAGTCATGAGACAGGAGTCAAGAGTGAAGCCAGGTCAGGATAGCAGAGGGTCAGAGGCAGAAGCTAAACTGAAAGTCAGGAACCATAAACCAGATGCAGTCCAGAACAGGGTGGAGCCCTGTTTAGACAGCTCTGTTCATACTCCTGGCTTAAGGAGGGCCAATTTGGGACTCTGCTAATTAGACCTCAGGGGTGGAGACTCCCACTGGGACTTGTATTTATGAGTCCCAGTAAACCAGGTGGAGGGTTACAGCATGGCTGCTCTCATGAACTTTGCAGGCCTAGGTTCAAGACCTGTGGACCATGACACCAAGACGAATGAATTGCAAAGAACAGTTTAAAAGACCAACGTTTAGACAGAATCATTGTTCATCAATAGTCTTGTAGCCATTGTGTTTTCAAGCCGCACACAAAAAATGACTCTCAGAAAACTAAATGCAATTTGCACAGTAAACAGTCTTTTGTATTGATATGCATTCATATCACAAAATAAACACAAAAGAGAAAGGAAAAGGAATTTATTGTTTAGAGAAATCACTAATAATGCCTTCACTTTCATCACAGAATCTCAGAGCACTACAGAAATATCACCAGACCCCTATGATACAATAAACTAAGTCAAAAACGGGACCAAGGAATTCTCATGCCCCATTTCCTGCACTAAGTTCTCGACATATTGCCTCTGGCAGTGATGTTTCCTTTAAGGGGAAAACTAGAAGAGAATGACATTACCTGGGAACTTCTAAGGCATATCTATTCATAAAGAGGGAAATGCAAGTTGATCTCAATATCATCCTGGACAAATAAGAACAAGTGGCAGGCTTTTCATTGTGTGTGTGGCGGGGGAGCAGAGTGGGAGAGGGGGCAGCAGGGAAATCTTTTAATCATGAGGCCTAAGTATTGTTTTGCTGCATCGTGATCACTCTTGACCAAAAAAGGAAAGAAAAGAAAATTGAGTTAGGAATATTAAATGACAAAAGCAATTCTTGCTCCATTTAGATGAAAAAATGAAAATTCAGAAGCAGAAGAAAATTTATATGGGGAATTTGGCAAAGCGGTGTTCAGGATCCCAGCTTTCCTCAGAAAATGCACCCTACAAGGGAAATGTAAATACTGTTTATATAAAAAGACTTAGACACATTTTGTTAGCTTAAAAGAAAGTCAAGACTATAATTAATAAAGGTATTACAGACCTGTGCTAGCTATGACCCTGCTTTTATTACATATGTCAGGGGTAGGCAACCTATGGCACGCGTAACGAAGATGGCACGCAAGCTGATTTTCAGTGGCACTCACACTGCCCGGGTTTTGGCCACCGGTCCAGGGGGCTCTGCATATTCATTTAATTTTAAATGAAGATTCTTAAACATTTTAAAAACCTTATTTACTTTACATAAAACAATAGTTTAGTTCTATATTATAAACTTATAGAAAGAGACCTTCTAAAAACGTTAAAATGTATGACTGACACGCGAAACTGTAAATTAGAGTGAATAAATGAAGACTTGGCACCCCACTTCTGAAAGGTTGCCGACCCCTGCCATATGTGGTTCCTAAGAGGGAAAAAACATACTAATCAGAGTTTAAAATTGCAATCCAGTAGTTTGAGAGTGTGAAGTATGTCATCCCAGTCAGATGGCTTTACTTACCAGTTCAGTAGGTCTGGTAGTTCCCTCAAACAACCTCATGTTTGTCCTTAATACTATTAAAGGACAGGGAATAAAACTGGAGAACTGTTACTCTGTGCAACATTATTTTATGTATTATTTAGTTTAATATTTTCTGGCAGTAAACACAAAATTAAATTGTAACATTTTCTTTCAGAGAACACTGTAGTAATTTTGGTGTTGTAGTCAAACCGTAAAGTGTAATAGTGTACATACAAAAATCCTACTGATCAGCAAGCAAAAATATGTAATTATAGCCCATGGTGTGCGACTCTTGGCTGGTATTTTATTGCATGCTGCTTTGTAAGATTTCTTCCATGCCAAAACAAAAGAGGAAAATACTGAGTTGTTCCTTCCAGTTGTAGTGGGGGGTTTTGTTTTGATTTTATTGACATTTATGAAGTGATCTCCACGTATAACAAACAAACCAGAACTGCCAACAATGAAATATGTAACCTACAGTAACTAATGAATAAACAAGGCAGATGTTACAACACTCCATGGGTCCGTAATCTACTAACTGAATTTTCTAGAAGTAATTCTGAATGTTCAATTTATCCAAAGCAACTTTAGTTTTCTACAGTAAGAACAATATGATCTAAATAATGCAGGAAGTGCACGGTGGAATGAAAATCAATACAGAAAGTAAAAAAAAAAATGGTTCTACGATTATCCCAGTAGACTAATAACAGTAAAGGTATTTTCCACAAATACAAATATGCTACAGCAAATTCAAGGGTGTACGTCTGTATGTGTATTTAGAAAGTCTTACAAACAGACTAAATGCAATGAACCACTTATTTTGATATTATTTGTAGGCAGAGGCAAGCGTTCAGTTAAGAGACCATGTGAGGTTACAAAATGAAAATAAAGTGGGGATGCCACTGAGGTAGGCTCTGAGGGATACCAGGAATAGCATGTAATACATCAGGGTCAGAGGGCAGCAGGAGAGTGATTTTTTCTCTTGTTAGTAGGTGGCCTTGTTTGTCCCTGATGAGAGTGTTTGTTGGTGTCTGCCATTTACCACTGATAAACTGTGTCATGACCTGTCACTGAAGTTCCTGAGGTCCGGTTCCTGTAGTATTCCTGTTCCTGGCACTTGTCCCTGAGATCCTGGTTCCCGTCTGTGTTCCTGTTTTTATTCTCCTGTCCAGGGTCTCTTCCCCCTTGCTGTTCCCATTTCTCTCGATGCAAAATTTCCTTTTCAGTAAGCCTGAGTCCTTACTGGGATCTAGCATCCCTGAGTGATAAACAGGTTGACAGATTCTTAAGACACAAGTTGCCTTGGCTTTCCCAGGTTTTCTTACACAGGCTAAAGATCTTAGCCTGGGACCATCATGTCTCACAGTTCAGCCTTTGTTCCTCAGGTGTTTTCAGGTGTGTTGTTGTAGGGAGAGTGAGGAGATGGGAGGTATCTAAGCCCCAGAATGATAAGAGCCTTATTCCCTGTAGACTAAGGAGATGTTACTACAGGTTAATTAGAGCACCTGGAGTCAATTAAGGCCTCGCCCGAGACCTAATAAAAAGCCCTGCTTCAGTCAAACAGGAGGAGGGAAGGAGAGCTGACTGTAGTTTGGAGGTATACTGGTGTTGACCAGAGGATTAGCGTACCAAGGGAAGGGAGACCATGCCCAAGCATAGGGACTCCCCCAGCACAGAGGATGAAGAGAAACCCTGCCCACGGGGAAAGAGGGTAAGAAGCCTGTGAAGCCGAGGGGGCTGGGACCAGAGTAGGGGACGAACCTGGGTCCCTTCCCTGCTCCCTTTCTCTCTCCCTCCAGGGCACATGTGGAGCCCAAGAATAGGGGCAGGGACGGCATCCTGACCCACCACACCAAGGAAAAGCATGGGACCCACCACAATAGCATTGGCCATTTGCCACAAGCAATATAGCAAATTGTCTGTCTCTCTCATGTTGAGTTTCACCTCTATATTTTTGGTCTATTAAAATATATATCTAAGTACAATTACTTTAATAGGTTTTCAATGAGTACTCCTAGGGCAAGGATCGGCAACCTCTGGCACACGGCCCACCAGGATAAGCCCCCTGGTGGGCCGGGCCGGTTTGTTTACCTGCCGCGTCCGCAGGCTCGGGCGATCGCGGCTCCCACTGGCCGCGGTTCGCCGTTCCAGGCCAATGGGGGCTGCAAGAAGCCGCGGCCAGCACGTCCTTTGTCCTGCGCCGCAGCCCCATTGGCATGGAGTGGCGAACAGCGGCCAGTGGGAGCTGTGATCAGCCAAACCTGCAGATGCACTAGGTAAACAAACCGGCCAGGCCCGCCAGGGGGGCTTACCCTGGCGAGCCGCGTGCCAAACGTTGCCGATCCCTGTCCTAGGGTATTAAGTTTTACTTGTAATTCATTGGAAATTGCTAAGAATTTTACTAATGTTTGTACTTGACCCTTTAACAACCTCAAAAATGGAGAAAAAATAACTCACTTAACTAAAGTAAAAACAAATGTATGATTAATGACAGAGTTTTGCTAGTAAATCTGAACAGTAATGTTGATCGAAATTCAAAACAATCAATCTCTGATTAACAGTCCCATCATACTGACAAAAAAATAAACAAAAAAAAGGCAGCATAATAAAAGAATCATCCCTCAGGGTTTTACATGTAAACAGGCCCTAACAAATAATTGAGCAACAACAAAACAAAACATTCACCCTAGGGTACAAGCATAAGCAAGCCTTGTTTTAGAATGACTAATACATTCTGCTTGCAGTAGTAATATTAAGAATGAAGTATCTGAAAGAAATGAGACAGAAGGAAAGGAGAATCTATTTTAAAGTGCCAATCTGTCTTTTTGTATTTTATTTTATTTTTACTTTTTTTTAAGACTAGGACCTCATGCTCAGTCATTCCCCCCTGACGCAGATAAAAAACACAAGTACATTCAGTGCCACAATTCTGGTTATTTCTGAGGGCAACTGTGGTCAGGGAAAGCCTTCCACACTCTCACACAGTATAAAACTATTGTATACGAAAGAACTCTATACATCTCAGTAAATGGGTTTCATGAAATTGAATCATCATCCAAATTAATGAACTACAGGTGTGAATCTCATACAACTGTTTTTATTCCAGAGCCATGCTAGTGAAGCGCTTTCCCAAACACTTGGCCTCCAAGAGTGTTATGGTTAATTTATCATAATACTCTTATCAGTATTTCATAAGTTCATACTGTTGCTGAGATATCACAGTGGATGAAAAGCCTAGCCCGCACCACAGTGAGAATCAAGTAGGCCCTGTTGATGTAATCAGACCTGCACGGGCAGTGTGATCTGCAATACAAATTGTGTACAGTGTAGATCAGAAATGGTACAGCAGAGCGATAGGGGAGAGGTTCTTCCTGAAGGCACAGATGGAAAAACAAAAACAAAAATAATAACGACACCAAATAAAGACAATTCCAATTGTCCGGGAATACTGAAAGGAGGACAGGAGACACTGGATATGTTTTAATCAGGTCACAACTTTATTATTCGATGTCTGGGACCAGGAGTGCCGCCAGCTTTTTTGCCGCCCTAGGCGGCGGAAGGTCCCGCCCCCGAAATGCCGCTCCCGACAGAGGCGGCGAAAGGTCCAGCCCCCAAAATGCCAATGACGACCGGGGCGGCCGAAGATCTGGTTGCCGCCCCCCCAAATGTTAGCGCCTTAGGCGACCACCTAGGTCACCTAATGGGTTGCACTGGCCCTGTCTGGGACTACCCGGCAGATACAAGAGTACAGTGCAGGTAACTCCATGATCATTTCAGTAGCTACCTAGGGGCTTCTGCCAGCATCCCCTTTTTCCATCCTGGTTCCCAGCCAACCCACTGCTGGGACCTTACCCCCTCACCCCCGGTTTTAGGATTATAATGGGTGATATAAAGGAAGGGGGTTGGCTCCCTACCATGCCAGTCATAGAAGCCCTGAACCCCAGCCCACCCCTGTTCCACTCCTTTAACAAACAGCTCCTTTAAGTCCTTTACTAAGCCATTTATCTGGTCACTGTATCCCTTCCCTATGGAGTTCCTGCACTTGACAGCAGATCCCGCCTAAACCTGGTATTTTGCCACTTCCAAAGGGGAGGGAGGGAGCTGCTCCACCTGGTCCAGGATGGAGGAGCTCCTCCCGCTGGGCTTGCAGGGCACTTTTTTTTTTAAGACTTTTTTTACCCCTAAACTAGGTGATTGGTTCAAATCTAAATCTGGTCAGATAGTAACAGAACATTATTTCTATATATCGGCTCTTTGGTGGCCAACATGCAATAAACTAGTGGGCAAATATTTAGATCATAAAAATCACAACAAATAGCACGTGGTTTCAGTGAAGATGCTAAAGTTAGATTATCATGATACCTGAAGTACCCACTTGACATTTCAGGTAGACCCTCCAGGACCGGTAAGAATCTTTTCCCCCTACTATTCATATTATATCTATTTTGTGGATGAACATGACTTGAAACAATACAATTATTAGAAATTCTCTAAATAAAAAGGACCATACAGCCATTGCCTGGTTATCACTTGATCTGTTTGGGAGTGCAATTTAAGCCTCCAATGCTGCAAATACAGGCTCAGTCCTCAGTGACATTACTCAGAGTAGAAGACATGACCTCCTTCAGTAAATGTTTGCAAGATTTAGGCCTTGTCTACACTACCACATTTTGCTGACAAAGGTCATGTCGACACTCAAAATTCGGCATAATGAAAATCGGAACATCATGTTCAGACTCGCTTCCTCTGTCAGCAGAACACGTCTACAGTTGGGGCACTATCATCAACAGTATGATCAATGCACTGTGGGTACCTATCCCACAGTCCAGCTCAATACCTTCTGTCACTAGCTGTTGTGGGAAGGCATAGTGGATCGCAGCGCATCTTGGGACTGGGCTCCATGTCCTGTGATGCATTGCTTTCTGTTCCAGCATTCCATGGGCTTCCGGCTTTCTTTCATGGCATTTTTCAACAGCCCTTCTTTGCTGTGCACCCCGGCATCTTTGTGAGAAGGGATGGATCCCGCACTGCTCTCCTATGTTCTGATAACTTTCATGAAGACATCACAGATGGAAATGCAGTTAACGAAGTTCCTAACTGAAGAAGACTCCCAGTTGCGTGACATGCTGTGTGATATGGATAGGAGCAACTTTAGCTTGCTTTTGGCATTCGCAGAACAGCTGTATAGGGTAGACCGTCGCTTTTGGGCTCAGGAAACAAGCACTGAATGGTGGGATCGTATCATCATGCAATTGTGGGATGACACGCATTGGCTACAGAATTTTTGGATGCAGAAAGCCACCTTCCTGGAACTGTGTGCGGAGATCGCCTCAGTAATGTGGCGCAAGGATACAAGAATGAG
This sequence comes from Chrysemys picta bellii, assembly GCF_011386835.1. Lineage (NCBI taxonomy): Eukaryota > Metazoa > Chordata > Testudines > Emydidae > Chrysemys > Chrysemys picta. Next base: position 196,740,292 of record NC_088793.1, read on the forward strand.
GGCTGCCCTATCGGTGGAGAAACATATGGCAATCACTGTGTGGAAGCTGGCGACTCCAAACTGCTACTAATCGGTCGCGAAATAATTTGGAGTTGGGAAGTCTACCGTTGGGGCTGCATTAACGCAAGTGTGCAGGGCAATAAATCGCATCCTGCTACGAAAGGACCGTGACTCTGGGAAATGTGTGAGAAATAGTGAACAGCTTTGCAAAAATGGGTTTCCCTAAATGTGGAGAGGTGAAAGATGGCACACATATTCCAATTTTGGCACCAGATCACCTGGCGACGGAGTACATCAATAGGAATGGGTACTTCATGGTGTTACAGTTGCTTGTGGATCACTGTGGGTGTTTCACTGACATCAACATGGGGTGGTCTGGGAAGGTGCATAATGCACGCATCTTCAGGAACACCGGCCTGTATAGACAGCTAAAAGAAGGGACTTTCTTTCCAAACCAGAAGATTACAGTGTGTGTGGGGGGGCGTGTTTAAATGCCCATAGTGATCCTGGGAGACCCGGCGTACCCCTTACAGCCATGGCTCATGAAACCTTACACGGGAAATCTGGACAGCAGTAAGGAGCGGTTAAACATCAGGCTAAATAGGTGCCAGATGACAGTGGAATGTGCCTTTGGTAGATTAAAGGCACACTGGTGATGCCATTATGGCAGGTTGGACCTTAATGAGGATAATATTCCCATGGTCATAGCCACTGTACGTGGCATAATTTCTGTGAAGCTAAGGGTGAAAGGTTTGCTTAGGGGTGGAATGTTGAGGCAGACTGCTTGGGTGCTGATTTTGAGCCGCCAATTACCAGGGCTATAAGAGGAGCCCAGAGGGGGGCAAGTCAAATCAGGGAGGCTTTGAAAATGAGAAACAGTAATGTATATCTCTGTGATTGGTGCTGCAATGTTACATTACATGTAGTTTTCCTAGGAAGTAATGGTGACATTTGGGGCCTTACATTCCAGCAAGCACATGATTAAACTGACTGTGTATGTACTGATACTGCCTGCTATCTCAATTTGTAGAAAACAAATAAAGATGAGTTACTATTCAAAAACTTTGCTTTTATTGCACAAGAAACAGTACACACAAACACACAAAGGTGCTTGGTAGGAAAGGAAGATCAAGGGAAGGGCAGACTTTCAGAGCTGCGTGTAGGTCCAGTTATCATTGTGAAAGTTGTCCAAGGGGGTGGAGTGAAGGGGAAACCAAGAAGTCCCGGAAAGTGGAAAGGACTGTGCAAGCGGAGTTTGGGCGGGGCACGGAAAAGAGTTCTGAATATGCTGCAAGGGAGGGCGGGCATGGATCTGCTCAGTCTGCAGCATTATTAAGGACTTCAGCATCTGCATTTGCTCCTCCATTACTTTAAATATCCACTATGTAGCATCCTTAACAAACTCCTAATTCTGTTTTCTCTCCTGCCTTTCGGCTTCCCAGCACTCTGAAGCACAAGGGACAATGCACAGAAACAGGATTGTTAAATTCACGCACAACATTGAAACATTTCAGTTAAATACATCTTTTGCAACATAGCAATCACTTTCTCACTCACCCTTGGCAAGCACACATCTCTGTGAACACCCAAAGCACGGTGAGTGTTGGCTGGGGACGGTGTGGGGGGGAAAGACGCTTCACATGGGGAAAAGAGCATGCATTCTGCAAGGGTTATGGTGCAGGTGTCTAGGGAAAAAATTCTAAAATTCTCCCACACTTTTCCACAGCCACTTACCAGACGTCTCCTCTCCTGCTTGTTGCTCGCCGAAGGGCAACTGCTGAGACTAGCTAGACACCTCTGAAATGGAGAACAGTTCCTGGCTGCCTGCTTCACCGGGCAACCCCACTGGGAGAGCCACATCATCATCTAACTCCACACCTCTTCATCAATGACTTAGTCCTCCGGGTTAGGTCCTCTTTCCACCGTTTCCAGGCCACACTGAAGTATCCATGGGGCTCTTGGTGGTAGAGGTGGGGTCACCACTGACGACAGCGTCCAGCTCCTTATAGAACTGGCAGGTCTTAGGTGCAGCACCAGAGCAACGATTTGCCTCCCTCGCCTTATGGTACGCCTGCCTCACCTCCTTTATCTTCGCTCTGCACTGCAGTGTGTCCCGATCACAGCCCTTTTCGCACAAGCCTCGAGAAATGTGCCCGTAGGTATCCCAATTCCTACAGCTCAAGCGCAGCTGGGACTGCACGGCCTCCTCTCCCCATATACTGAGCAGATCCAACAGCTCCACAGTGGTCCAAGCGGGAGAGCATTTGCTGCGATAATCTACCATGGTCACCTGGGAAGATGTGATTAGACCTCTCCACGCCGAGACAGCAGTAAATGGAATTTCAAAAATTCCCTGGGCTTCTAAGGGAGAGGAGCGGATGGTTGTTTACCTGGCTGCAGGATAGTGGAGGTCAAACTGCTGACCAGTGCAGTCATGAAGGGCATTGTGGGACCCCTCCTGGAGGCCAATTAAAGCAATGAAATCAAGCGTGGTGTCTACACTGGCAGTTTGTTGACAAAAATTTAGAGGAAAAAGAGACTTCTCTCTCTCGTCGGAGTGGTTGTATTTTGTCGCCAAAACAGGGTGGCATTTTTGCCGACAAAAGTCACATCGCAGTGTGTACGCACTCACTTTTTGTCGACAAAAGGCAGCTTTTGTCCAGCTTTTGTAGTGTAGTCAAGTCCTAAGTCCTAAACTTGGCATTGCCTTAAAGGTTTATGCAACCTTTTATCCTTTACGATGCTGGGTCCAGCTAGCCTGCTCAGCCATGGGGCTACTCTAACTTGCACAGCTTGCAGTGACTCCCTACAGAGCCATTCAATAGCTGAAAATAGTTGAGTACAAACTGCTCAACCATACCTCTTTCATCTCTCAAACAACTCCCTTCCCCCTCTGGGCATGCTACCTGTCCCAGAGGGCTGTAAAAGAAGCAGCATAAGGCTATTCTGACAGCTGGGGAAGCCCCTTTGCACAAGGGATATTTCCCAGTAGCCTACTTCTTTCTATTTACACCACTAGGACAGTAAAAAGGGGCTGCAGGGAAGAGAAAGGGGGAACGAATCAGGGCCCAAGGTGCTCCACAATAATCCCACAAGCAGCCACAGGATCCTACTACAGACAGTATCACTGCTGTAGGCACTGTAAATACCCTAATTTTCAAGGACAGACCCAAATGTTTCCATTATGTTTATAAACGTAAGAAGATTCATTCAGTTGCAAATTGCAGCTTACATACAGAGATGATTTCAGTCTCCAGTGATGTCAATCTAACATGTTTCACAAACACTAAACGTGCTTAAATAAAACTGAATAGCACACTCAAAGTCTATATAGCGCCTCTGCTTTAAGAGTGAAAGGGTTAAGCTTAGCTCTTACTAAAATACACTTAAAAACAATGCCTGCATGGGACAGAGTTATCACTACAGCCAATTAGATATTCATGGCTCTGCTCCCATTTCTGCTACAGCAAGTGTGATTGTTACACTGCTGTTTCCCCAATTTTTTCGCTCCATTTAGTTACACTGGTCTAGATACCGCTTCACTACACACCAAAACAAAACTGCTCCAAAGCCAAGGAAGAGTGGATTTACAAAGTATGAAACAATGCCCTATTTTCCCAGAGCTCCCCAAATCGGATGCAGTATCGACACTGATGTCTGAAAGTCATGCTGTTCTCATCAAAACGAGGACCTTGCAAGAACTCTCTTTTGAACAGGAACAACACATGAACAAGTGTACAAAAATATCAAATAAAACTGCAAACCACACCACTTTTTTGAGGGGGAGAGGGATTCAACTGCTGAAAATATTGGGAGTACTGAGTGCACTGATTAGTGAAAAGCAGCAATTACTTTCTGTCCAATGTAAGTAAAACCTACAATACTTACTTTGTTCTTCTTAAACACCGTTATATTACCAAACAGTATCTACTGTATGTTTTTGTATGTATGTATTTACTGCCTTCTTTTTGAAGACTGTAACACAACTTGGTTAAAGGCACATATTAAATAAACACATGCCTTTCCTGTACCTTAATTTCAATTATTCAGTGTTGTAATATAAAAAGACAGTTATTAAACAAATAATTAATGTTAACTATTCATACAAAAGTGCTTTAGTAAATCAAGAACATTAAAAAATCCCAAGAGTGTCAACATTATTCTTCCATAACAATGGGGGGGGGGGGAAGATGCATGGATGTTATTACAGTTGGTAACATATGCATCGTTTCGCCAGAAGAGGAAAGGAATAGAGCTGACCTAATATACTGCAGCTTAAAAATGATTGAAAAAGAAGTTTAATGTGTAGAAGATAAGGAAACATGAACTATAATTTAATTTCTTTATACCTTACAGCTTTCATTCTGCCTCTGGTTGCATTCTGCTCAGACAGTTAAATATTTTAAAAGAAATTCTAGTACAAATTTTAAATCTTGACTTACACATCACGTGCCTCTCATATAATATTGTTGCTATATAAAAATGCATTTTCATTTGTTATACACTATGAAAATACTCGGAAGGAGTAAAGTATGAATACATTAAAGAATGGGAACTTAAAATATTTCCTTCCACTTACCCCAGTTCAAATCAGGTTGGCCCCCAGGGTCAGGAGGATTTGGGAACATTGCAGAAAAGGGACAACAAACAGTTACTTATTTGTACTGTAACTGTTGTTCTTTGAGTTGTGGGTGCAGATGTATATTCCACTTAGGTGTGCGCGTACCTAGTGCACAGAAGCTGGAGAACTTTACTCAGCAGCACCTCTTGTGGTGGCGCACATGCCCTCTGACCCCTTGTAGCTCCTCCCATGGTTATTTAAGGGCAGCGCTGACTCGACTCCCCTCAGTTCCTTTGCATCAAAATCGAAAACTGGACATTCCAATGCAGAAGGGACAGAGGGTGGGTCATGAAATACACATCTGCACCCACATCTCAAAGAACACCATTATAAGTAAGTGACAGTTTTTTCTTCTTTGCGCAGTTGGTGACATGTATTCCACTCTGGTGACTCACAAGCAGTAATGGAAGGAGGTAGCCTTGGAGAATACTTAAACAAGTACTGTAGAATTGTCTTTCCAAAGTTTGCATCTGATCCAGATGCAGTCATAACAACGTAGTGCTTGATAGAAGTATGCGCAGAAGACCTGGTAGTGACCCTGGAAGTGTCCGATATAGAAACATTGCTGAGAAATGCCACCGAAGCTGCCTGGGACCTCATCGAATGATCCACCAGTCTTTGTGGAGGTGAGGCCTGAGCTACCCCATATGTTGTCATAATACAGGAAGTAATCCATCTGTGGAGACTGCCTGCCCCTTCAAGGCCCAGCATGTGTTGTGAAAAACTTGAAGCTCTAGGACACTGATATGAAAGGAAACTGCCTGTTCTGTCCACAGATCCTGAGCTTTCAAAGTATCTATGTTCTCCCCAATCTGTTGTGGAGACATCAGTATCTATAGTTTTGGTTGGTAGAGAAGGAGTGAAGGGTACAATCTTGCATACATTGTTTTGATTTGACCACCACTGAGGGACTCCTGGATTGCCAGTGGCACCCAAACTAGACTGTCCAACCACTGAGAACTTGGGAGACAGACCAATTGCAACCAACTTTGAAGAGGCAATGCCACCCTGCACAAGAGACTATTTAAAAACCAGTGAAGGCAGCGCATCAAGTTAAATTCTACTAAAGGGTACTACTACAACCAATATAACTATTTGATTATGTACACATATTAGGGTTGCCAACCCTTCGGGATTGGCCTGAAGTCTTCAGGAATTAAAGTTTAAGCTTTAATTAAAGATTATGTTATGTGATGAAATCTCCAGGAATACATCCAACCAAAATTGGGAATCCTAATGTTCACAGAAAAAACACTGACACCAAAGCATGAGATAAGATACCGCCCTGAACTCTCTGACTCAGGATGCAGGCAGTGAGAAGGAACTGAGAGGGTTCGGGGTGGCACTACCCTTAAAAAGCCACAGGATGGCTACAAGGGGCCAGAAGGTGCGTACACAACCCCAACAGGTACTGGTGAGTTATGTTCTCTGGCTTCAGCATGCTAGGCACATCCACACCTGAGTGAAATACATGTCTGCAACCACTCGAGTAAGAACAGGATTTTAAGGTGCTGCAAAGACAGGCAGTGCTGACTGAAAAATGAGATGACATTCTGGAATAAGTCATATTCCTATTTTTCTTTCTTTTCAGACACAAGATGTTACAGGTTCTGTCAGAGGAAGGGACTAAAGACTTCTGCTGAACAGCCAGTCTTCTGTACTGGAGGCAAGAATGACCTATCATACTTCCAAGACTACCCTTTTGAAGAAGGGAAAAAAACATATCCTGTCGCAATACGAAATTTCACCTCCCTCCTCTGATTTCCCTACATACCAAGTACCCAGATAGTCAACAACAACTCTCTGCAATGCTCCAGTTATATTAGTGGATAAAGGAAAGAAGAGGAGCAAGACAGTTTTCTAGTTGCTTCACAATTTGCTATATCAAATATCTCACGTGAGTGGATGAATAAGGTTTCCTATTCACCAAAGTCAAATACCATCACCCAGCCTAAACAAAGAGAGCCAGAATATGGGTTCCTATAAGAAATGGGACAAAAGATTCTCCTGGTAAAAGAATAGCAAATATATAAATACCATAGTACTTTTTGTTTTAGAGAGTTTAATGAAGTATTACTATACCGTGATACCCAATATATTTTGGCAGTCTTTGGGAAAGTAGCACCTACTGAATTGTGGGTCCTGTATTGTACTGCAACCTGTCAGCTCAGATGCAAGATATCTGGATCTTTTATATTTTTTCCTGGACACACCAGTTTCACAAAGACTGCCAAAAAGCTTTAAACCAGCCTTTCCAGACTACTGTACCCATTTCAAGAGACTGATTTGTCTTGCGTACCCCCAAGTTTCACCTAATTTAGAAACTACTTCCTTACAAAAATCAGACATAAAAATACAAAAGTGTCACAGCCACACTATTACCGAAAAATTGCTGACTTTCTCATTTTTACTATAGAATTATAAAATAAGTCAATTGGAATATAAATATTGCACTTACATTTCAGTATATAGAGCAGTATAAACAAGTCATTGTCTGTATGACATTTTAGTTTGTACTGACTTCCCTAGCGCTTTCTATGTAGCCTGTTGTAAAACTAAGCAAATATCTAGATGAGTTGATGTATCCCTGGAAGACCTCTGCGTACCTCCAGGGGTATATATACCCCTGGTTGAGAACCACTGCTTTAAACTACTTAGTGTAGTCTTTTGCTGCTGCTGCCGCCAAGTGATTTTTTTTTCCATTGCATTCCTTCCTCTTTTACTTCTGTACTGTGATGGAAAAGACTCTGGTAACTCTACAAACACTCTGGAGAGCACCATACTTCCCAGTTATTAGACACTGCAATATGGCATAGAGCACTTGAAGAGTCTGACTCTCAAAACTGAAGTCTTACAAGTGCTATAGAAGCAGGTCCGTTGACAGCAAGAATACATTTCCTAATAAATCCTTAATTTTTTTCTCTGCCATCAGATTCCAAAGGTTGCTAAAAATATAAAGCAAAGAAGTGAAGAATCATCAAAAAAAAAATCAGCAACATGAAGACCATGTAATAATAAAGCAATTATATATCTATCTTAAATGTAAACAAAAATGAGGAAAACAATAAATACTAAGAGCCAGATTGTGACATTAAGGCACAATCCTGAATAGGGATGATGCAAAGCCAAATAATACTTATCTACTTAACCAATTAATGTATGTCAAGCATTTTAAATTCCTCAGATGGAAGGCACTATAGATATGCAAAGTATTATTATTATTTCTCTTAGTTACCATTATGATTTCTACAAACAGCTTAAGGTCGTGACATTATTGCTATTACAAATATTATACTATAATTTCTAAGAAGACTGGCACAATTGATATGTTATATATATTTTATGATGAAATACCATTTCTCATGCATGTGGTTAGAGCTTGTCCTCGAAGACTGATAGCTTTGTGCTGCTACTCAGTATTCGGTAATGCTTCCTGAAGAAACTGCAGTGTTCTATTTGCAAGACAATATGTGATCAATAAGATTGAGAGTTAAGCTGTAATAATAAAGGTCACATTTCAAAGCTGCCTTCCTTTCACACAACCTTATTTTGTTGCCTTTGTTGAAAGCCTCCTTTTTTTTAAAAAAAGATTATTTTTCCAGTCCAATGCTCTGTACCTTAAAGGGACAATTTGCCTACAAAAAGAAGCATTTGTTCATTTTAATTACTGATCTCCTTCACACAATATTTTATATATAGTAACAATTCTGATACTTCAGCTTTCAACGTTAGCCAAAAAACAAACAGACAAAAAACAACAACCCTGATGATTTCTTTGGTACCATAAGCCTTATACAATGACAAAGATAGAAGAGATATAGAACATACAGTAAACATAAAATAAAAAAAGTAAATGAATGCTCTAAAATCAGATGCCAACTGTTGCTGAATTTTCCTCAATAATCTATTATAGTAAATGTATTTACATTAATCCATTTCTGTCAAGATGTCTTTTTACTATCCATCCTAATGGATGCCAGACAATCATAACTGAACAGCTATAGTCACATTGTATATACAGCAGCAGGAAATAGTATGTTGAAGCAAAAGGAGGAGTGTTAAATAAAAACAAGCATGTCCTCCAATACAACTCTTCTGAGAAAGAAGTTGTAGGAGTCTGCTGACAGGTTGCCCATTGATTTCATAATGTTAGGCGATTCATAAAATGATCTGACACAGTAATCTTAACTCTGTAACAAGACTGCATACAAAAATGTTTTCACAGATTTCTTAAAGATTTCCCAAATGTGTTAATTTATACTAAATCATACATTGTAAGTCTCAGTGAGGTCATACGGGTTTTTCCCCCCTCTCAGGTATTCATCATTCAGGAGGAATGTTACATTTTATGATAAAATGCCTTATGTCTTGCACATGACAGAAACACATTCACAAACTAGAAATGAGTAAGTTGTGTTGAAATAACTGCACCTCAGCTAGTATATCTATCTTGTTTTCAATTTTATCCTGATTAAATATGTATTTAATTGATCTACAGAATGCATAGCTTAGGTGATTCTAGAGGGGCTTACTTTAAAAAAAAAAAAGCTAAAGAACATACATTCTGTAAAACGATAACATCCAAAAAGCAAACATCAAGAAATTGTTTTGGGGCTTGAAGCTCACTAAAGTTGTGGTGCTCTTTGGGGTAGGCCTAGATGGGTATTGTTTTGTCCTGTGTTAGTATAGTGCCCCACACTATGGGGTCCAGGTCCATCACTTGGGTTCCTGGGTGCTACCAGAATACAAATAAATAATAGGAGTGAATTCCAACAGTGGAATGCCATCACTTAGTGCCTTGCCATCACCAGAAGACAGTTTTATACTAGAGACTAACAGCAAGATTACTACTTATCATTTGTATTCCAGAAATGCGTACAGACCCAAACTATCTAAGCACTGTGCAATCACATAGTAAGAGACAATTCCTTCCGTCCCCTCACCCCCTGAGTTTACAGTCCAAATAAAGAACACAGATGGAGGTAAAAGTGACACAGAGAGGTAAAGTGACTTGCCTAAGGTCACACAGCAGGTCAGTGACAGAACGGAAAATAGAACCCGGGTCTCCTTTCTCCTAGTCCAGTGCCTTATCTATTGAACATACTGCTTCCTGCTCCTTTTAACCGGTACAATGGGAACCACTAAGTAAGACTGGCTTTAAGGACAGGCACTAATTCCTACGTCTAGTCTCACTTCAGATTTCTCTGCCCAGTGAGATCTTGCTTCATCAGCCAAAGTGGAAGGGCATCTATAGAAGATTAGGAACAGTTCCCGCTCCTCTTTTAACAGATGAGGGGCAGCTGGACTCTCCCATATTCCCAACTACCTCATGTTGATGCTTCCTTCACAGCCTACTCCACAGACGGTAGTCCTACAATAGAATTAGTAAAATGTGTCTTTTCTGTAATATCTCTGTATTGTTTATACCATAGATATTAAATTAAATATGTGTTTACAACATAATTAGCAGTGTAATTCAGTTACAATGTTTCCCATCTAGGTAATGAGCAGCAACATTATCACAGCTATTGCTATTATTTGTTATAACACAGAGATGGGCTTTATAGAACTGATGTTCTCTCCATAAATATGCTTTGTTCATTTTACTGTGGAAATTATTCATCTAATTTTTGCAAAAAGTATTTTTCAAACACACAAAAGCCCAACAATCGTGATCTATGTAATGTAATAACAGAGGCCCCAATTCTGGAAAGCTTCTCTTATTCAGGACTGCACTTAAGCATAATCCCTCCTTTACCATAATGTGTACCAAGAAAACTTGACAATGTTTAGGCTGCTGGTGCGCTGATACTACTGCCGAGCATGATGACCGATATCGTCTCATTGTTTCCTTGCACTTCCCCATCTGCCCGTCTACCTCCATCTGCTGTCTAGTCTTATATTTAGATTGCAAGCTCTTTGGGGCAGGGACTGTCTTTTTGTTTTGGTTGTATAGTGCCTAGTGTAATGGGGTTCTGGTCCATGACTAGGGCGCCTAGGTGCTATTGTAATACAAACAATAACGTGCATAAGTGCTTTCCTGATTCAGAGCCAGAGTACTCGATTACTTGTACACAACCTCCCCTACACCAGAGAAAGAATTAAAAAGAGGTATTACTTGAAAGAATTGGGGGGGGGAATGCCACCTTTTTATATATATATATATATATCAGTAGAATTATTAGAACATGCTAGAAAAATAATTGATATTGTGTACTAAGTAAAAAAGGTTCATAGACTTAAGAGGTTTGGAAATGTTAGTTTCCCCTTGATGAATTACAATGCAATTTTCTAGCCAACTAATTTCACTAAAGATAATGACTTGAGCAAAAGGCTAATCAACTGCCAATCAGGATTCCTTGAAGCACAGAATATCAAATATTGGAGCAATTTTTACAAGTCATAAAAGCACTTATGTTCTGTGATATGTCATAAAACCTGTGATGAAAATAAAGTTGATGAAGCATTCTTATTTCTCCAGTGATTTTCCTAAACAAACAGCTTTCAAGTTTAACCAGATCTTCCATTAATATTCAGGTCTATTAAAGGAGCATCAATGCTACACAATTAGCTGTGTAAATGTCAGTCAGAGAACTAAACAGATTAATCATCTAGGTTGTTTTCTCTCTGTAACAGGGTAGCTGGTCCATTAAATGGAACTGGGCTCAGCTCTTCTGCTCCAGTCATCCCAGGTGGCCCAATTAAGAAGGCAGGCAGCTCCCGGGGTCAGGAATCAGACAGGAGATGAGCTGCCAGAGACAGGAGATGGTTCCTGAAAGAAGGTTGAAAGCAGGAGAACAGCAAGAGGGGGTTGCTGGCTGAAGTCCCCTGAGGGCTGGAGAGGCGGGAGCAGCAGCAGAAGAAGATGCCAAATGACTTAGCCGGAACCAAGGGGCAGAGAGGGCTGAAGGAAGGTGGAGTAATGGAGGACCTTACCTACTGACATCTCCTTGCTGGAGAGCTGGATCCCAAGGAACAGTCAGATGGCCAGGAGGAGTGAGGGATGCTGCCCTGGAAAGAATGCTTCAAGCAGAGAGGCCATGGGAGTTCCCACTGGGAAGAGCAGGGCTGCACCCCAAAAGGAAGGGCTGGGGTGGCTGTCCAGGAAGAGGACTGATAAGGAGCCTAGCTGTGCTGAAAGACACTGGAGTAGGTCTAGAACAAGAAAGACTGTTTACACTGGGGTGATATGGACTGTTTTGGGACTGTTGTTACATACTCTTTGCACAAGGTTTTTGTAACAAACTGGCTCTCAGGAGGGATATTGTTTAAGTAAAAGCCTGAAGTGGAGTCCTTTTGGGTTACCCAAAAGGAAAACAGAGGAGAGGAGCCACTTGCGGGGCTGCCATGAGGGGGACACCCAGTTGGAGGCCACAATGTTGTCAATGTTGATTAGTGACCCGGGGGGAGGGGGTGACACTAAGTAAAAGAACTTCACCTAATCATGTAGATTTTTAATATTACAACAGGGGAATACAGAAAATCATTAGTAAACATAATTTACAGTTAATTTACACTCACTTTATTTCTGCATTCCATTTACACCTTTCCTCCTGGAACAGCGCAAGTTTCAGAACTAAGCCTTGCAAAAATGCTAATTGCAATTGTCCTTACTTTATGAGCAACATAAGCCACTGCTCTTTCCTGTCTGGCTAAATATCAGTCTCTGAAGGTAGCACTCATATATTTTTATCCAGTTTGTCTCCTTCCTTTCTATTTTTAAATCAAATAATTAATTATTCGTCTGTGTTTCTATTTGGGGATTGTGTGTGTTTTTCAGAGAAGACATCAAGGCAGCTTGAATTCATCATCACCCATTTGATCCTGCTGTAATGTTTTAACATGCTAATACTAAGCATCTGCAACGTGAATACATCTTTTCGTTGTTCTGAAAAGTACACAATCAAGAGTTCTAGATGAAGTAAGCTATCATGCCCTCGAGTACCTTTGGCTAGATGACTGCTGAAGGGGGAGGGGCGCGTCCCAGCCCAAACACCCTGAAAATCTATTGCTGCAAACTGAACACACGTCAGGATCCCTAAAGGCTCTAGAAGAAAAGGGCACAAGAATTTAAATTAAACGGCACATTTTAATTAACTACATTATATTACGTCAGCTAAAGCTCTTTGATTATACAATTAAGGGCTATATTTAAAACATGGAATTTAATTAAACTAAGTTTTTATGAGACTACTGTGTTTCACAACCCTGTATAAAACTGGCAACAATACAGTATGTGTGCGCGGATATGCAGAAATAGTTGATAAATTTCCTGTGGCAAGAAAAAAAAGTAATTGGGGTTGATAAGAACTTAACAAGTAGCTGTGATCCACATAAAGAGGAGAGAGCAAAGGAGGCAATTTAGGTCTGTAGAGAGATCTCCCCTGTCTCCAGACAAAAAGTACCCTACCCTCATCTGCTTACTGATCTTTCTCATGCTAGCAACAGGAAAACGACAGGCTGCTAAGCAGCCAATGGCAGGCAAAAAGGCAGGAAGGCCTTTTCCATTGTTGTGGAGGTGTGAAGGGTAGAGAATAAGATGCCTCCATGCGCTGCAGTAAAAGGGGAGGGGATGCCAGAACAGAAAGGTGTGGTCCCTCCGCTCCCCACCTTATCCTTTGAAGATAACTAGTAGATGGTGGGGCAAAGAATAGGTGCCTTCTTCCAAAAGAAAACTAGGGGGAAGGGACCTGGAGACAGACATAACAGCTCGAGCCACAGTTATGATATGGTGTCAGAGACTAGAGAGAGAAATAGTTTCACTGCCAGTGGAAAATGAGAGCTTGCGGTCTGAGGGTGTATTTTCATACAAATAAGGCTGCTCTGTGCTTGCTGCCCTCTCACTACCCAAATGAAGACCCAAATCTGACTAGCCTTTTCCTTTCCCAATCTCGGGAGGAGACTAATTTCTCTACTCTGACTAAGGCTGAGAGGAAAGGGTCCTTCAGATACAGACCCTTCATTTGTCTCATCCATCAGTTCGCAGGAAGCAAAGACCATCCAGGCAGCAAACAAAGAGGACTGCAGTAGCCCTGCCTAAAGGGGAGAATGATATGGCAGGCAACCAGATTCCAATAAGAGTGAAATGAGCTGCTCTCCCTGGTATCTTGCCCTCACCTTCTGTGGGCCTGTGCACTGCAAGCCCCTTTGCTCTTTGGGAATGGAGGTTGAGGGTGAATATTACCACACAACCCTTATCTCCAGGGTTTGCAGAAGAGTGGCAGGGGTGCATAAGTACCTATGCTACTGATCTTGCTATCAGGTTTTTAATCCTGCTTCCTTACACCTCCCAGTCTAAGCAAAGACTTCTCTGTTCCTTCTCCCCCTTAACCTGTCAGCAATTTAGCTGCCTCCAGCTGTTGGCATGAGGTAGATCTGACCCTTGCTTTTCTACAAGATGAGAATAAGGGGGGAAAATGAGACAACCATTCTTTAACTGAATTAAATGAGGAGATATGGATTTGAAGAAAAATGTCTTTGAATTTTGTAAGCCAGTGGGCCAACTCACCAGCTCATGCAGCAAATAAAGCTCCTACAGCAACAGAAACCAGAAAGTCCAAAATAATTCAAACATATTCAACGTAATTCATAAAACAAATAAACCAAGTCATTTTCTGAAACCCAGGGTCTCCACAGGAACCTACCTGCCTGCCTCTCTCTCAATGGACCTGCTTGTTGGCCTTTTATCTAAAGACCAGTTGACCTGCAGGCTGATTGCTGGCCATCATACCATCAGCTGTAAGGCAGCTAATTAGTAACAGGTGGAGCTAAGCCCACCTCCCATAAAGGCCCATCCCATCCTGTGACTGGCTCTCTGAGAGCTCCAAATCCACAGTTCTCTATTATCAGAGGGGTAGCCGTGTTAGTCTGGATCTGTAAAAAGTGACAGAGTCCTGTGGCACCTTAAAGACTAACAGATGTATTGGAGCATAAGCTTTCATGGGTGACGCATGCGTCTGACGAAGTGGGTATTCATCCACGAAAGCTTATGCTCCAATACGTCTGTTAGTCTATAAGGTGCCACGGGACTCTTTGTCGTTTTTTACAGTTCTCTATAGGATTTCATGTGACAAGAGATGCAACCACTGAAGAACCAACTTTCATGCAATGTATCTGGTGTACAGAATCTCAGTCATACCCAGAGGTCACGGTGCTGGTTCCATCAGATTTTGAAAGTTGTCTTTTCCAATATAATATTTACACCTCAAGAAAAACTATTCAGATCAAAGAAACAGACTGCACAAGTAGGCAGGCAGCAAACTATCAAACAAGAAATAACACTTCTAAGTGCAGCAGGACGCAACATGTTCTATGCTCTTTAAGTACTAACCCAAGGAATGTTTATTTGCCTCTCCAAACACCTGTTGAATGTTTAGGTAATGACAATGTTTCACTTTCCTTTGACACATCAGGTATA
The DNA here is from genome assembly GCF_011386835.1 of Chrysemys picta bellii. Lineage (NCBI taxonomy): Eukaryota > Metazoa > Chordata > Testudines > Emydidae > Chrysemys > Chrysemys picta. The sequence goes on from NC_088793.1 coordinate 196,755,330, forward strand.
GATCACTGACTGGAAAGCTATCCAATAAAATAAACCAAAAATCTCTCCTGGTAAAGTAATTCCAAAGAGCACAGCTAATCCCTGGTAAACCCTGAACAAAGGTGAATCCCGTTTTTTGGGTTTTTTTGGGGGGGGGAGGGGGGGCAGGAATAAGGGTTGCTATGAGGGGACTGCTAAAATTTCCACAAAATTAGGGATTTGTGAAATCAGGAGAAAGTACAGTTGACCATTAACAGGATGAAGGACACAAAGGCACGTCAGATTTAACAAATCTAGCCTTTGTCATAATTAGGTTTTGCATGTACATTGATACAGATATAAATTGTACAAAGGGAGCACAGCAACACCTATAGTTATGGTTGCACAAGTTTCTATTTGAAGGGGTTGCTTTTAGCGACAGGGGGTGGATCACTTGATAATCACCTGTTCTGTTCATTCCCTTTGGGGCATCTGGCAATGGCCACTGTCGGAGGACAGGACACTGAGCTAGATGGACCCTTGGTCTGACCCTGTAGGGCCGTTCTTATTTTCTAGTTGTTCAATTTTTTTGCTTTTGTGACTAAAATTTGACAGGTCTGTTGTTAGATGGGAGATTTAAAAAAAAAAAAAAGCCAAAATGCTTCATCTGTCTTCATGAAGGCAGTGAGAATATACAATTTTAACATTATTTGTCTTTTTCTCCTGATAGCTCTAAATTATCAGTGGGAGATGGTAGCAACTTGAAATTTGTCAGAGATAGCCCCTACCTCATTTTCAGTGGTCTTATGAAAAGTAGTTAAATGAAAAATGGTAACTGAAAATATCTGGTACTTGCTCACATACAAGCTAAAGAAAGCAAGTAACTGGTCACATTATGAAGGTATTACTGAATGAACCATTACGGGTATTTATAACCATTCCTGGATGATTTTATAAAAAGTGAGTTTCAAATGAGATCCCAGCAGGGGTAATAGAGTAGCAAGTTGTGGTAAGGCATGTTTTGAGGGAATGCGTTGGATGGCAATTGCAGCACATGAAGGTGTAGAACATGCTGGATGGCAGCAGAGAGGATGAGGGAGGAGGTACACTGGCAGGCATAGGGAGGTACCGGGAGCACTAGTAACAGAATCCTCAAATACGTGATATATTTCAGAGCAATGATATACAATTCTTTTTATTGTGCGGGGGTGGGGAAGTCCAGGATACCTGTTCCCCTACTCCTTTGCCTGCACTGATGACCTATGACTCCCCACATTCAGGAAGACAAATATAAATGTAGCTGACACAAATTTTTTATAGGCATTTGCATCACAGTTTCAGGGTAACCACACCTCTTGTGGTCCACCAAGGGCACCCATTTGTAGGCTTCGGGCTCTCAACCATCACCTCTCTTAAGCAGAGACCTGCACCACACTCCCTCCTGACCGGACAATCATTAAGGCTGCACACTTTCCTGCCTATAATGTGAGATCCCCAGAAAGCCACACTGCTTAAACAGAAGAGTGTCTATGCTTTGCTTTCTCTTCAGAGGCAATAAACTGTGTAATTGACAGTACTTACAAGCTACCACATAGCTTTTCTAATCAGGCACATTTATTCTTAAGGTGAAAGCATTACGAAGAAAACATTTTAAAAAAATAAAAAAACATACATGCACGCTAAAAAGCTTATCAGCGGTCATCTCAACTCCAACCTCAGATTCTATCAGTCCTTCAAAACTCACAACTGGACTTTTCTTATAGCTGTTTCAGATTCAGGACCAGAACCTAGACTGGGGAGATCAGCCTGTTTGTTTATACCTCTTGGGCCATTGATCATCCATCAGGGAATAGGTAATCAGCAGACAATGACCCACTCCTTAGGGTATAGCTTCAAAAGGCTAGGTTGTTGCGTATCCAATGGTGGGAGAATTTGCATTAACCTCTCACTAGATATTTGCCAGAAATTCCACTTAGCACTAACTGACCCAAGAGTTCACTCTGGTCTAGCACATTTTCAATACAGCCTTCTGAACTCCCAGGCTTTGTCTCACTCTCTCATCTAGAGAGGCTACATACAATTTCAGCCCACAATTAGACATAAACTTAATACAATCAAGTTATTCAGGGATATTGCAGGAAATTGCCACATCTGTCACAATTTGTAGTGCATCTATTTACATAACTTCTGACTACTCTTCCACTCTTTTAGACTGGAACACCCCAGACTACCATGGAAATGAAGAACTGATGTTGAAGCAATCCTGAACATTCCAAAGCACCATGATATCAGCTCTTGACATGCCAGATATTTCAGTCTTCATGCCCAGAAGGAAATGCAAACTGTGACATTACAGTTTGCTTGCCTGCTTTCCTGCAAGCAATGAAAGAAAAACAATTTGAAATAAGCGTATTGTGAAATCAATGGAGTATAGTAACCAAGGAATGGGACATCGATTTCCCTTGCCTTTCCAGTTCCTTTTTTCTTCCATCTTAATTTTTGCCTCCCACCCTCATTTATTGCATTGCTTTCCCATATTCTTCTTCATCCCACCTTTCCTGATAAAAGACTGTCTTGGTGCCATCTGTCTCAGTCTGCTTCTGCCACTAAGGAACAATGTTACTGACTAAGCCTGTTATGAAACACTAGAAAGCTCCAGAGAGCCCCAGGGCTCTGATAATTCAGGAAAGCTGGGATGGCATACACCATGATGCCACTGCTTGGAATTAAAATAAATATACAGGGAAAGGGTACTTATGCCCCACAGACACATCCTGTACCTCCCCTTTGCTGAAAATAACGAGCTATCACTACAGCATGGACTGAGGAGACTGTTGGAGATACAACCGAATTCCTTGAATTCCATGTATCTTATTCATATTTTACAATTATTGAATTACAAAGCTCTTTTGACTTGTACCAAATGCTGAACAGAAATCATCAATATGGTACAAACATAGGCCCAAGTCCTGCAAAGATTTATACACCTCCTCAATTTATCCCATTGATTTCAGCTGGACTACACACATGCCTTACTTTACTCACATGAACGTCACCACCACAAACTGGAAGAGAAAATTATGTTCAACCTGAGATGTTAAGAAATAAGTTAATACGAGTTCAGTATGTTATCTGCAATAGTTTATTTTTTGCATTAGTTACTGCTCTGATTTGCATATTAATGTATTCCAAAGCACAATTCAACTTTCCATTTAATTGATACCAATATCTAAATATATTGTGGAGAGCAACAAAACTTGCTTTAATGGCCTACTGCTGAGAATTAAATACTTGATAAATGAAGACTGTGTTAATTTGTGCTTAACTCATTTCTCTTTGATTAAACATCTGGTTAGATAATTTACACCTAAAAGCTCTATAAACAAGACAATACTGAACAGATTTAGTATATTCTTTTGAATGCCATTCGGTAGAAATAAAAACCAGAGATCCCGTGTACACCTAGTGAGAGACTACATTTGCAATTCTTTCCGTAGATAATGATATTCTCACTATTGGCTTTTAAAAAATAACAAGTGTAGTGTATGATTCAAATCACAAGTACGTACCTAAATATTTCACCTCATAGCTTCAAGCCACATTTTTAAAAGTAGCTTATTTAGGAATAAAGAAAATCTCCAGGCTGTCAAACATATTGTATGCAACACATTATAAAACTTTGAAACAGTGATGGGTACAGTATGAGAACCTGAGTAGAATATGTCCTACAACATAATGGGAAGAAGAGCTCTCTAAGGCCAAATAGAGGCCGGTATGTGCCCAACAGGTAATATTGCTCCTTTACAACAGGTGGTCATGTCAAAATTCTTATCTCCTGCTCTTATTGTCCCTTTGCTTTTGGCTCAATTGCAGTAATTCTTCAATGATATTGGTGGTACTTTTAGGGGACAGTAACTATGAAAAATATTGATAGAGTGCAGCCTTAATTGTCTAGCATTATTTTAATAGTTCTTATCAAGGCATAAACACAGGACGTTTGAGTTGGATTAGAGTGTATTTGACACTCATATGACCACTGCTGGAATACTGTGTCCAATTCTGGTATCCACAATTCAAGAAGGATGTTGATAAATTGGAGAGGGTTCACAGAAGAGTTGTGAGAATGATTAAAGGATTAGAAGACATGCCTCATACTGATACTCTCAAGGAGCTCCATCTATTTAGATTAACAAAGAGAAAGTTAAGGGGACACTTGATTACAGTCTATAAGTATTGTATCAAAAATAATCTACAGAAAGATATAAGAAGATCCAATGGCTAGAAGTTGAAGGTAGACAAATTCAGACTGGAAATAAGGTGAAAATATTGTACAGTGAGGGTAACTAACCATTGGGACAATTTATCAAGGGTCGTGGTAGATTCTCCATCTCTTACAATTTTTATATCAAGCATGGGTGTTTTTCTAAAAGATATACTCTAGGCATTATTTTGGGAAAGTTCTATAAAGTATAATACAGGAGGTCAGACAAGATGAACACAATGGTTCCTTCTGGCCTTGGAATCGATGAATATATGAAGACATAATACTGAAGATTTCATCTGGACAGTATTCTGAAAAAACAAAACAGAAGACATGCTGTACTAAAACACTTAGGGTAAAATGATGGGCAAAACTCCCATTGACTTCAGAGGGGAAGGATTTTACCCTTCATATATAACAGGATTGCCAACCTCTGAAATTTACAGTAAAATAATGAATTTGTGTCAAAAATATTTCCCACCGGAAAGTAAAATCAATACTGGTAAAGGATTAGGTTTACACAAGCAGTAATGAAACAGTAAAATTACCAAGGGAAACTCCATTATTTATGTAATTTGGGAAACCTGTTTGCCTCCCTCACCTCTCCCCACCTTGCAATTCTATAAACACCCCAGAAAAGTCTACTCCTTTAGAATTCATTTTGAACTCTTTATAATACATGTTTTTCACAAAATTAAAGTTTAATTTAAAGTTAACCTATAGATACGTTAGAATTTTTAGTATTAAATTAATTCAAAATTACTTAGGTCAGATCCAGTATCTGATTTTGAGACAGATTTTGCTTTTTATTCACAGCCGTTCAAGCTTTGGGTCTTGGAAGCAGTGTGGGTAATGTTAAGTTTGAGCATGGCTGTTCTCAACTGAAATAAACGGAGGCACAGCATCGGAGGGTGGTGGGATCTATCAGCTGCTTATTTTCCAGTAGAGTTAAGTGTCAAAGCCTTGGTAATAAACTACAGAGACATACTAGCACTATACTGATTGAAGAACAAAAAGGGAGAATGGGAGAATTAATCTAGAAAACAGAAGCAGCAATGCCATAAGAAGAAACTGAATTTGCTGGAATTTTTTAATACCAAATCTAGGGGTTGGAAGGGTCCACCTATCTGAACAATTTTGACAAACTGATACAATTTGGAAATATTTTAGCAACAAATATAATTACACCTATCTCCATTTTTTACCCTTTGTCTTTGATTTCAAAAGGGATTTTCCCTCCAATTTCTCTGTCTTAGTCCAAATAATTTTGTACCTCTCTCTCTTCATTTTTAAACATCTCTTATTGCAATTCTCCTACTGTTACTGACAAGAACTACTTCTTGCAAGATTGCTACCTTGAAGCAGGACAATAACAGTATTGATAAAAAAAATTTAGAGGAGGAGTAGGCTGCTCATACCAGTAAAGATCTTATATTAAAGGTAGGCTTATAGGCAGGATTTTGGGCTAATGGATAACTGAAGACTGCAGTCTTCTGGCTCAGATAAATCTGGAGCATGGCATAGCACCTATTCTTGGGAGCAATTGTACTTTGGAAATTAAACAGAGGTAAAAATCTAAAATTTCAAAGAAGGTGAGAGAAAGGGAGGATCTATAGCCTAGGAGAAATGAAGAAAGGGAATGAATCACAAGAAAAATGACATCATAGTATATGCCAGGAGTTACCCTAATGGCCTATTTAACAGTGAAAGTGTCTTAACAACCAAGTGGTCCAATCTTACTCATGATGGGCATGAGAACAAGTCAATAAAACTTCCCCATTTCAATAAGATAATATCACTAGAAAATGATATTCCTTTTGGAAGTGAAGAAAGGCAACAACATTAAATCAGTTATTTGGACACAAGTCTCATTGGGTGGTATTAGTCTACTGAATAGCTATATCAACATGTGGGGTAGTGTACAGTTAAGAGGTACCTTAGCATTACTATTTTATAACATTACTTCATGCCTGTCAGGGTTCCCTCCCCACTCTGAACTCTGGGGTACAAATGTGGGGACCCCATGAAAGACCCCCTATGCTTATATTCCACCAGCTTAGGTTAAAAACTTCCCCAAGGCACAAATTCCTTGCCCTGGGATGGTATTGCTGCCACCACCAAGTGAGTTAGACAAAGACTCCAGAAAAGGACCACTTGGAGTTCAGTTTCCCCAAAATATCCCCCCAAGCCCCTTCACCCCCCTTTCCTGGGGAGGCTTGAGAATAATATACCAACCAAATAGTCAACCAAGGTGAGCACAGACCAGAGCCTTCGGGTTTTAGGACACTAAAAACCCAATCAGATTCTTAAAAACAAAACTTTATTATAAAGAAAAAAAAGTCAAAGCACCACCTCTGTAAAATCAGGATGGAAGGTAATTTTACAGGGTAATAAGATTTAAAACACAGAGGATTCCCCTCTAGGCAAAACTTTAAAGTTACAAAAAAACAGGAATAAACCTCCCTCTTAGCACAGGGAAAATTCACAAACGAAAACAAAAGACAATCTAATGCAGGGGTCAGCAACCTTTCAGAAGTGGTGTGCCAAGTCTTCATTTATTCACTCTAATTTAAGGTTTCGCGTGCCAGTAATACATTTTAACCTTTTTTAGAAGGTCTCTTTCTATAAGTCTATAATATATAACTAAACTATTGTTCTATGTAAAGTAAATAAGGTTTTTAAAATGTTTAAGAAGCTTCTTAAACATTTTAAAAACCTTATTTACTTTACATAGAACAATAGTTTGTTTGGGGTGCTGGAGGGTGATCAGGGTTGGGGTGTGGGCAGGGTGCCTGCTTCGGGAGGGAGTTTGGGTGTGGGAGGGGACTCCAGGCTGGGGCAGGGGTGCAGGAGCAGTTATTTTTGTCCAATTTTAATTTATTCTATTTTGTGCTTATGAACTCTCTCTAAAAAAGAAATAGTCAAATAGAAAAAAAAACAACTAAATACAGCTAAAGAAAACTAATCCAGAAGCAGAGCTCAAATCATGAACTAATGAGACTAAACTGAAATTGGAACCAAAATTTAGATTTCCTGTGAAGGGTGAGGATGGTGGAGCTTTTACAAAACTTAAGACCAATGTTTCTGTGTATATTCAAATGGAACCAGTTCTTTGTAAATAAGCAAACATTCTTCTGCAGTGTTTGCAGCTCAGGCACTGTGGGATTGAAAAACTTAAAAGAAAAATGAAAGTAAACAAAAATGAGACTCCACTGATTTTCTTTGTCCAAGCTCAGGGAACTCTTAACAATAACAAACAGTATAAATAATGAAAAACAAACAAGATTACCACCTAAAATGTTATTAGTAATATAAAAAAGAAAATGTTGTTCTTTAAAATATGAAATGTATGTCAACAGAGTCTCAAAGAAAATATACATTTAGGTAGAGTATCTGACAATTTAGGCTGACAGTGAGATATATTAGGCTGAAGAATAGTTTCCCAAGGGAAATGGTGACAGCCCTATTCCTTGTGACATTTAGAACTGGATTGGACAAAATGCTATTAAATAAGCAGGAGAGGCCCATCCTGCATTTGCCAGGAGATGGAATAGATTAGAGATGAGGGGTAATCTCTGATTCTGTGACCACAAAATAGTGAAACATCTTTAAGACAAGAATCTCCTGTGGATGAAAGCCGTAGAAACAAAAAAATGCTTATAACAAGCTAACGACCATGCATGCTACAACAGTATTAACTGTAGTAGAAAAAGAGCCTGGAGCACTGGACCTGGAGCAAGATCTGAGGCCTGAACCTGAGACTGTGAACCAAAGTCAAATCATGTATTAAAGGAGATGCTTACAAGCTGACTGTCCAGTACATGAACTTGGCAAAGTCGTTGCTAGTGTACTAGGCACTAGATATTTATGTAAATATATATTTCAGCTAGCACAGATGCCTCCCAATCTTGTACAAGATAATGACTAGGCATGTTTTGTCCAAGATATAAGGAACAAGGGAAGATAATAAAACAAGTGTCATGGAATACGTAAGGTGGTGTGTAAGTTGTGTATTCCAGTTGTTTGCCTCAGGCTATAAATATTGGGGTACTTCACCTTAACCTTTTGTCCAGCTAAGGGGGCAGTGGAAAGTCCCACTGCTGTCTGAGCTGAGTCCATTGTAACAGGCATACAACTGTCAGTGTACCTGTTACCATGGACTCAGGCCCCTAGGACCTTGCTCCGTTGACAATAAACCTGGCCAAGCACCTTCATCACCAAACTGTGCCTGTGGGCTCTCTTTATGAGTAACATCAAGGTCTGCTGAATTAACATGCTGCACTATCTTTACAGACAGAAGCACTGAGCAGCCTAAACAGTGGTATGGCGGTAACAACATTCCAGCCTTCAGCACTTAACAACACTGGGTAGTACGATTAAGGTCTGCTGAACCAGCTACCTGCACAGAGCTGGACAGCACGCTGAAAAACACACACACACACACACACACACACACACACACCCACCCCCTTCTGACAATATTAAGAATTTAGGAACAAAGGAAATGCTATATCAGATCATTCCAGTGGTCCATCTGTCCCAGTATTGTGTCTCTGACTGTGGTCAGTAATAGGTGCTCCAGAGGAAGGTGCAAAAACACAGTGCAAACAACCCTCTTCTGCCACAAGCAAATAGAAAGAACAAGCTGTAGAAGGCTGTAGGGGGCATGAGGCCTCTGCCACAGCCCCCAGGAAATCCCAATAGAGGTGGGATCTTTCAACACCCCTGTCTCTGTGGGGAAAAGCAATCAACAAATGACTCCAGGGGACAGATAAGGCTATTGAGCCTCTGACCCCACACCACCAGCAGCTACTTGCCTTTAGAAACTTCCACTGACACTGGTCCTATCACATTCTCTCTTTAAATTTTGTTTTTTACACTAACCCTGATTCTGGAATGAGTGGGCAGTAGGAAAAGGTCATAGGAAGGAAGGCAGTCTGTCCTCCTTGATAGTCCAGAAGAGGGAAGAGTAAAAAATGGAGTTTTAATAGGTAAGGATTTAAAATTACTAAAATTTGATAATAGGCTCCCACCTCAAAATCCTGTTCTATTTGGGTGTTTTTTAAAGACAATACCAAACATTTTAAAACCATGTAGCACTAGGTAACTGAACATCTGGCGATAGTTAGCATACACACACAAACACATACACACAATTTTTAAAAGGGAACTAATAAAACATGTGCTAACTACAACCTGGACCACTTTTTTTTTTTTGTACATTCTGCAAAAAATCATCATCAGTCATCATCATCATCTACCTAGAGGGGAAATTTCTCAGTAGCCCTAGGCTGTTAGCAGTCATCTTACACGCTGAAACATGTGTAAGGAATAGTTAAAGTTTGCTAGTTATAGTTCCAATTCTACAAGCTAAAGGACATTGTCACTGCTTCAGGGAGTATGATCAGAAGTTCTGATCTACTGAATACAACAGCAATAAAATTTTATTTTTCCAGGCTTACGATAAGACATGAAACTGCAAAACAAAACATTGAACTACATTTAAGAAAGAATTTTCAACAAGGAGACATTGTTTGAGACTAATGCTACCAGTCAAACTGAAGATTACCTTTGAGAACAAAGAATACATCTTTGAACAGCTCTTATGATGGTAGAAAAACTGCTGTATGCACTAATGCAGATAACGCGGTTAGCCAAGTATTGAAATTATTGATTTGTGCCTCTAGCTTAACACATGCAATATTTAGGGTTTACTATCAGTTATGGAAGTGGAAATTGGGATCTGTGGACTACACTGTGGTCTGTGGAGAGCACTGGTCAGATTATGATGGTTCTTTCTCATTATTTCCACCTGCTAAACTGCATTAAAAGAAGCTAAAATACATGAAGTACTTTCCAAATACTAATTTGCCTTTTGAACAACTGTGATAGTTGCCAGAAAGCAGGGCCATTAGACAGAAATGGTACACAAGATCACAATGGAATGCCAGGTGAGCCATGCGACAAACTTCTATTAAGATGTGATCCATACTATGAAAATGTTTGGAAACCCCTGCACTGAGTTATTTTTGGATGATGAGGGTGACTTTACATGCAGACACACACTCATTATACACACACAGAATACATAGTTTCTATACACATTTACCCACATATATTCACCCACCGATACGTGGGTCTCTCTCTCTCTCTCACACACACACACACACACACACACAGAGCCAGTCCCCCTGGTGGCTATATCCATGTGATAAACTGTAAAGCCATGTGATAAATCACTCATTCTTAAAAACTAGTTTACACATTGCAAAGATTTTTTTTTCCGTAAAGCATATGACAGACAGAAAACATACTGATGTTATGTGGTATAAAAGTTTTATTGGGATGAGTCTAGCCAGGCCTCATTATAAACAAGTAATTACATTTTAAAGAGGATAGTGGTATTTGGAATGTTAGAAGAATGTTAAAAAGGATGAAATCAAACTGGAATGGGTACAGAGAAGGGCCACTAGGATGATCCGAGGAATGGAAAATCTGTTGTATGAAAGGAGACTCGAGGAGCTCGGTTTGTTTACCTTAACCAAAAGAAGGCTGAGGGGGGATATAATTGCTCTCTTTAAATATATCAGAGGGATAAATACCAGGGAAGGAGAGGAATTATTCCAGCTCAGTACTAATGTGGACACGAGAACGAATGGATATAAACTGACCGTCGGGAAGTTTAGGCTTGAAATTAGACGAAGGTTTCTAACCATCAGAGGGGTGAAGTTTTGGAACAGCCTTCCGAGGGAAACAGTGGGGGCGAAAGACCTCTCTGGCTTTAAGATTAAGCTTGATAAGTTTATGTAGGGGATGGTTTGATGGGATAAAGTGATTTTAGTCAATAGGTCAATAACGTGCCATCGCTGGTAATTAGCAACAATGGTCAATGATGGGATATTAAAAGTTACTACAGAGAACTTTTTCCAGAGGGTCTGGCTAGAGAATCTTGCCCGCATGCTCGGGGTTCAGCTGATCGCCATATTTGGGGTCGGGAAGGAATTTTCCTCCAGGGTAGATTGGCAGAGGCCCTGGAGGTTTTTCGTCTTCCTCCGCAGCATGGGGCAGGGGTCGCTTGCTGGAGGATTCTCAGCAATTTGAAGTCTTTAAATCATGATTTGGGGACTTCAACAGCTGAGTCAAGGGAGAGAATTCTTCCAGGAGTGGGTGGGTCAGCTTTTGTGGCCCGCATCATGCGGGAGGTCAGACTAGATGATCATAATGGTCCCTTCTGACCTTAGAGTCTATGAGTCTATAAGAAATTCCACAAGAGATGGATTAGTGGACTCAGAGTGGGTAAGGCAGTCAAAGGTACATGATGAAGGTAATTTTTCCCATTGCTATGCAATTTATTACATGCCTCTTCAATGCCACGTTACACTGGCTATGTGGTATATATTTATACTACACCCAAAAAACTTATATTAAAAGAACATTAAGGTTGCAAAGTCCAGTACTTAAAAGTTAGGAAATGCCAGAATTAATGTTCCCAATGCAACCTTAATTCAGCCCCCTCGTGCAGATGTATTCTGACACAGTCTTTAATTACATGATCACATAATATTTTTTCCACAGGACATGTTCCTCATTTAGTGCACAAGACAGACTTGCTGTGGGGATGCCCAGGCACTCCTAATTTCCCTACTCTCAGTTCCTCAGCTGATTTGCTTTTTCCCCTGACTCTCCAGTCTCCATTTGCACTCCCCATCCCACCCTACCCACTCTCCACATTCCCAGTCCCAATCTCCTTCTCCAGGCTCCTCAGCCAATCTCAGTGTCTACCCTACTCCACCTCAGCTCTTTGTCCCAGTCTCAGTGCCCAGTCAGTCTCAATACCTTATCCCAGCTCCTCATCTGAGTTCAGTCTCCCTCCAAACCTCTGGACCTAGTCCTTTCCCCAACCCTGTTTCCCTCTCCAACTCCCAGTTCCATACCCCTTTGCCCAACCAGGAAGACCCCCCCTTCCTGCCCCGTGGTACCCACACAGTCTCTTTGCCCACCAAGTGCCAGTCTACTGTCAGCTGCTTCTCCAGTTTCAGTCTTGCCCCACCAACTAGCTCCTAGTCTCCTCCACTTCTTCCTGTTTCCTTCCCCCAACTCCCAGATCATGCCTCCTTGCCCAGAGGTTTCCAGTCTCTCCTAAACCCCTACTTTCAGTCACTCTCGCCCTCTCTGCCAGCCTCCAGTCCCCCCATTTCAATCTACTCTCACCATCACCACAGATCCAGCTCTTGTCCGCTCTGCATCCAAATCAGACAGCTATGACCTCCATGCTACTGGACCCCAACATGGAGGTCATTAAGAGCACAGGAGAGATCGTCTCCCTGCTCTCAGTTCAGATGCCTGTACCTGTGTATGGCACGGCAGCCAAGAGATGCACTTGCAGGGAAAGTCATGACCAGCATGGACAGAATCTTTAACAAATTTAGTGGCTAAAATCTAAGTAGTCTCTTCTGCAAACATTTTTCAAAGGTTTATAACTTGGACAAATCTGGATAGATTTTTACAGAGATGGCGAAAGGCACATCCTTGACACAGAAGCCAACCCCCTTCCAAATGTTAAAGTTCCTGCTCCCCCGCATGATAGTGCTAAAGGTATTCAAAGAAAAGATCACTATAATTTTTTAATATCGAAACCACATGGATTCCCCCGCCCCATTCTCAGTAATTTAAAAAAGTCAGCCAGGGGAAGACAGCTGGTCTGGAAAAATTTCAGCTCAGATGACTGAAGTTTGGCAAAGTTATAAGCAAAAAAAAGCAGGATCTTATAGTGGGAAGTGTCGGACAACCATAACAGTAGACAGTGTTATCAGTCCTGCTTATACGTATATAGACCTATTGCCTCCTGCTAAGCTGACGGACTAATGTCTGTTCTGTTCTAACATTAAACAAAATACAGTCGGATATCTTTATTTACAATACATGATTCTGGTAGATGAGGTTAAAAATGCATTCACACTGCAGCAACAGCAGCTCTTCTTTGAACCGGAGACTGTGATATCCAGTCCCATCTGCACATCCAAAGAAATCCACTACCTTTCATGCATCACAGCACAGTAAACACATCAAAACAGACTACAACCTCCATACACTTAAATACATATTTGATTTTCTTTTCATCTCTTAAGTTCCACATTATTTTTCAATACCATTTCCCTATTTAAGGAATTATCTATACCTGAAAATACCAGAAAGTCTTCATAGTAAAAGAACTGTAGCATAGCACAATGTGCATCCTTGTGAAATTCATTTAATTAAATGGAAATCAATTACTTTGTCTTCTCAACAGAAAAGTTGTGTGAATGTGTGATAAAAATACCGTGTACAACAAAAATATATTTAAACAGCAAAAACACCGAAGTTTAAATTAAAAACAGATACAATCGTTGAACAAAGAATCTGAGATCAAAGAAATCAACATTTAGAACATCAGATTCAGAGAATGAGGCATACTTTAGATAGTGAAGATTTTTTTTTTTAATTGTACATAAAAATTACTCGTGCATTTGTTATACCTGTGTGCCCTACGTTGGGATACCGTGGCATAGTGGCACATACCTAGGGGGTGGATAGGGGTAGCCCATCTTGAGGAAACCCAAAATGGTTGCAGCAAATATTATGGAATAAGGTGCCCTGAACCCAACAGTATCTAGGAAAAGGAAAACTCCTATTCCAAACCAGGGCCGACAGAGCTCTCTTAGGCTAGGTCTACACTATGGCGGGGGGGTTGGGTGGGAGTCGACCTAAGATACGCAACTTCAGCTACATGAATAAGTCGACTTACTTGGTTGTGAGGACAGCGTCGAGTCGATCGCTGCCGCTCCCCCGTCGACTCCGCTTCCGCCTCTCGCTGCGGTGGAGTTCCGCAGTCGACGGCAGAGCAATCGGGGATCAATTTTATCGCGTCTACACTAGACACGATAAAATCGATCCCCGATAGATCGATCGCTATCCGCCGATCCGGCGGGTAGTGAAGACGTGCCCTTAGCCTCTTCAGGTGAGTCTTTCTAGGAGAAGGAAAACTCTGATTTCAAATCCAACACTGCAAGCTTGTTAGCCTTGGAAGACAAACAGACTAGGGTGAAACTGCTGATACCTCTTAGCAGGCTACGATATGCCATTCCCATGAGCTGGAGAGGATGGACTGATTTAACAAGCCGTTATCTGAAACTCACTTTTTACAGAAACAATTCAGCAAACCAAACTGATTTATTTGGCTATCTGCAGGCCTAAGAAATGGAAATGGTCATGGATTTTGGATAACAGCTAAACATACTGCACATATTGTGAGCTGGAATGTTAGAACCCTAATCACTCGAGATCAGACCAAGTAGTGGAGAAATTAAGGAAGTTATAAATTTCCCTTGCTGCCCTACAGGAGACACACTGACCAGATAAAGGAGAGTTGACACTTTCCTTCACTTCCCCCAACAGCTGGATAGCATTGTAGATGAGATTCTTGAATATGTTACGTTTCTGATACAAAGATATTGTGATGAGTATTCTGAGCCTGATGAGTCATCAGAGGTAATTCCTGTTCGACCTAAGGGTGCAGCCAATCCACAAGCAAGGGTCTAACCAGGACACCCCTAAGGCAAATATATGGTGAGCAGCCACTCAATCTGCTCAACATGATTATATTGTCAGGGGTTCTCCCAACTGCCTGGTATTTCTAACAGAGTGCTCCTGCTCCAGCCTGTGCCTGTTCCTGCCCCTACTCCAGCCATGACCAGTAGCCCAGCTGTCCTACAGATATGAATGCAAAGGTTGGTAGCAAACACAGTAAGCAAATGAATAGTGTTAGACCACAGACATCTGTGCAGCAAGCTATGATAGGGAAAGGTTAAGACTGCTGTGAGATGCACAATCTGATTATTGGTGGTACTTGGTTTCCTCACAAAGACATGCACCAGTGTAGACATACCCACAGCAGATAAAGTTATTGGAAGTCACAAGCAAACAAGGAAAAACTGCACAAGCAATAAAACAAGAACATTACAGGAAAAGTGTAAACTAGCCACGATTGAAGTAGTAAAAGAATTATCCAAAACAGTGAAGAAATCACAAAGATGGAACAAGCAGTTTGGCCAATGATACGAGTTGTAACTAACAGCTACCAAGGAACTGACAACTAATGCCAAAGTAGCACTGGAAATACGGAATAAGCCTTTTAACAAAGTGCTGAACCCCGCAGTTCATCCAGATGCAAACATGATAGACATGCTAGATGAAGAAGGCAGCTTGCAAGGCAAAATGGATATTTGCACTGAACCCACCATCAGAAGATAAATTGAAAGAGCAGAGAAGCAATTACAAAATGGGAAAGCTGCAAGAACCAACAAAAAGTTGCCAGGACATGTGCTATGAAAGCATTAGAAAAAAAACAAAACATACAACAAAATATAGGAGCAAGAAGAGGTACGAGAATACTGGCTAAAGGCAATATTTCTACCAATCTTTAAGAAAGCAGATCTTGCTGACCTGAACAATTATAGAAGTATAAATCATGATGAAAAGTAACTATCAACAGATTAAGGCTAGTTTTAGAGGAAGTGATAGACAAGTAACTGTGTGGCTTCAGACCAGAACAAAGCTGCACAGATCAGATATTCACATTCTTACAGTTAACAGAAAAAAAATGGAGTTTAAAGTAGGGCTGTCGATTAATCGCAGTTAACACACGATTAATTAAAAAAATTAATCACGATTAAAAAAATAATCGTGATTAATCACAGTTTTAATCACACTGTTAAACAACAGAATCCCAACTGAAATTTATTAAATATTTTGGACGTTTTTCTACATTTTCAAATATATCGACTTCAACTACAACACAGAATACAAAGTGTACAGTGTTTGCTCTATATTATTTTTATTACAAATATTTGCACTGTAAAATAAAAGAAATAGTATTTTTCAATTCACCTCAGACAAGTACTGTAGTGCAATCTCTTTATCGTGAAAGAGCAACTTACATATGTAGATTTTTTTGTTACATAATTGCATTCAAAAACAAAACACTGTAAAACTTTAGCACCTACAAGTCCACTCAGGCCTACTTCTACCGCCAAGACAAACAAGTTTGTTTAAATTTAAGGGAGATAATGCTGCCCACTTATTTACAATGTCACCTGAAAGTGAGAACAGGCGTTTGCATGGCACTTTTGTAGCTGGCATTGCAAGATATTTACACGCCAGATATGCTTAAACATTTGTATGCCTTTTCATGCTTCGGCCACCATTCCAGAGGGCACGCTTCCATGCTGATGATGCTTGATAAAAAAAAAATACGATAATTAAATTTGTGACCGAACTTCTTGGGAGAGAACTGTATGCCTCCTGCTCTGTTTTACCCGCATTCTGCCATATATTTTATGTTATAGCAGTCTCAGATGATGACCCAGATTTCTAAGGATAGATATAGCACTCAAACCAAGGTTTAAGAATTTGAAGTGCCTTCCAAAATCTGAGCGGGACGAGGTGTAGAGCATGCTTTCAGATGTCTTAAAAGAGCAACACTCGAATGTGGAAACTACAGAACCCGAACCACCAAAAAAGAAAGTCAACCTTCTGCTGGTGGCATCTGATTCAGATAATTAAAATGAACATGCATTGGTCTGCCCTATTTTGAATTGTTATCGAGCAGAACCCATCATCAGCATGGATGCATGTCCTCTGGAATGGTGGTTGAAGCATGAAGGAACATATGAATCTTTAGCGCCTCTGGCATGTAAATATCTTGCGACGCCAGGTACGACAGTGCCATGTCAACGTGTGTTCTCACTTTCAGGTGACATTGTAAACAAGAAGCAGCAGCATTAGCTCCTGCAAATGTAAACAAACATGTTTAAGCAGTTCACAGAATATCAGGGTTGGAAAGGACCTCAGGAGGTCATCTAGTCCAACCCCCTGCTCAAAGCAGGACCAATTCCCAACTAAATCATCCCAGCCAGGGTTTTGTCAAGCCTGACCTTAAAAACCTCTAAGGAAGGAGATTCCACCACCTCCCTAGGTAACACATTCCAGTGCTTCACCACCCTCCTAGTGAAATAGTTTTTCCTAATATCCAACCTACACCTCCCCCACTGCAACTTGAGACCATTACTCCTTGTTCTGTCATCTGGTACCACTGAGAACAGTCTAGATCCATCCTCTTTAGAATTCCCTTTCAGGTAGTTGAAAGCAGCTATCAAATCCCCCCTCATTCTTCTCTTTTGCAGACTAAACAATCCCAGTTCCCTCAGCCTCTCCTCATAAGTCGTGCTAAGACCCCTAATCCTTTTTGTTGCCCTCCGCTGGACTCTTTCCAATTTTTCCACATCCTTCTTGTAGTGTGGGGCCCAAAACTGGACACAGTAGTCCAGATGAGACCTCACCCAAGTCAAATAGAGGGAAATGATCACATCCCTCGATCTGCGGGCAATGCCCCTACTTATACAGCCCAAAATGCCATTAGCCTTCTTGGCAACAAGGGCACACTCTTGACTCATATCCATCTTCTCGTCCACTGTAACCCCTACGTCCTTTTCTGCAGAACTGCTTCCTAGCCATTTGGTCCCTAGTCTGTAACAGTGAATTGGATTCTTCCGTCCTAAGTGCAGGACTCTGCACTTGTCGTTGTTGAACCTCATCAGGTTTCTTTTGGCCCAATCCTCTAATTTGTCTAGGTCCCTCTGTATCCTATCCCTACCCTCCAGCGTATCTACCACTCCTCCCAGTTTGGTGTCATCTGAAAACTTGCTGAACAAGGTTGGCTGAACAAGGAGGAGGATTGAGTGGACTTGTAGGCGCTAAAGTTTTACATTGTTTTATTTTTGAATGCAGGTTTTTTTTGTACATAATTCTACATTTGTAAGTTCAACATTCATGATATAGAGATTACACTACAGTACTTCTAATAGGGGAATTTGAAAAATACTATTTATTTTGTGTTTTTTTTTTACAGTGCAAATATTTGTAATCAAAAATAAATATAAAGTGAGCCCTGTACACTTTGTATTCTGTTATAATTGAAATCAATATATCTGAAAATGTACAAAACATCAATATTTAAATAAATGGTATTCTATTATTAACAGCGCAATTAATGGCACGATTCATCGCGATTAATCTGTTTTAATCGCTTGACAGCCCTAGTTTAAAGATGTTTGCTGAAGCTTTATGGAAAGTAGCAAAATTATATGGAGTCCCAGATAAGATAATTGCAATCCTAGATGCCGACTCCATGGGAGCAGCCACAGGGAAAAAATGTTGAGTGCTGAGCACCCACCGGCAGCCCCCCTATCAAAACATCTCCTTCCCCCCAAGTGCATCCTGCCCACCGATGGGCCCCGCCGATCAGCATGTCTCCCTCCGCCTCCCACCGGACGCAATCAGCTGTTTCACGGCATGCAGGAGGCTCTGGAAGGAGCGAGGATGCGGCACGCTCAGTGGAGAGGCGGAACGGGGTGGGAACAGGGCAGGGTTGGGAAGAGGCTGGTAGGGTTGGGGCCTTGGGGGAAGGGGTTGATGGGGGGCAGGGCCTGGGGTCGAGCATCCCCCGGCACATTGGGAAGTCGGCGCCTGTGATTGCAATTATAAAAGCTATGTACAAAGATGCCTGCAGTGCCCTCAGAGTTGGTGGAAAATTAAGCAACTGGTTCAAAGTCTTGTGTAAGACAAGGGGGCATGGAATCACCACCACTTTTCATCATGTTCTTAAACTGGACAGAAGGTTAAATGAGTTGGAGGGAGTGACATTGGATTATCTAGAGCTAAGCTCCTTAGTTTATGCAGATAATGTACAACTGACAGACACATTTGGATTAAAGATGATATTCTTTGCTATCTTGGAAAATTGGTGTAGTTGACTTGGATTTACAATAAATGCCAAGAAGATTAATGGTGTTCGCAACTTGGAAAAGGGACAGTAAAGTTTTGAGATGCAGCAGTGGTGAAGTCATAGACTAAATAGAATCTTATGTGTACCTAGGAAACTTGATCAGTGCCGAAAGATCCATCAAGGTTATCCACTTATCCACAAGGGCAGCACAGAAAGTGATAAAATTATGGACTGATAAAAACATTGTGCTTGGTACCAAAGTGAAAATGTATCATATCAGTATACTAACTATGTTACTATATGGTCTGGAAAAAGCTGCATTAAATGAAATAGACGTCAGAAGGCTGGAGACTGTAGAGATGAGAGTTCTCCAAAAAATGGCAGGTATAAAGTGGGATAATGTTTAAGACAAAAGAAGAAATTAGAAGGAGAGTAGGACGTGAAATCAGTGTATGAGATGGCTACAGTTGAAAAGATTATCATGGTAGAGACACTACAGAAGACAGATGATGAGACACTGAAGAAAATAATGCAAACACAATCAACGTGAATTGGACCCTGGGGCCATCCACTGACTAGTTGTCGGGACATCATCACAGGGACATGACCAGACTTGGCAAAATGGAGAAACAACCAGGGACAGGAATGAATGGCAACGGTATACTGCTCCCTGTATCTCCAAAGATGCTTTGGGATGAAGGAGAGAGCATGTGTCTCTTAGAACCCTTTAATATATTCAAACTAATTTTTCAAAGTTTTCCACAAGATATGAGCAGGTCTTTACGGCTGAATATTGTGTTAGCAAACTTTCTCTTGATACCACCCATCTGTTATGTGTTAACGTTGATCTCTTTTCAATGTAAACAGAAACCTCCACCATCTTCTATTATGGTAGGTTACAAACTTCAACTGTACAAGCATAGCATTGTTTAGATTTGTCACTCACAAAAAGCCCTCATCCTGCAAGGTGTTGAGTGCTCTCAATTCCCAGTCAAGTTGGCGTGCGTTGAAGGCACTCAAACATGTGGTTGGAGCCTATGTGAGCCATTTTGGTTTATTACTCCCTGCTGCAAGATCATTATTACAAAGAACACAAGAAGAATCAGGAGATCATTTGCTAGACAAATATTCAATTTTTAGAGCATGTATAATTTGGAACAAACTACTATATTACTTTATCATCAATAATGATTAGATACTGCTGAGCGTATCATGAAATGAAGTTCAAATAACAAATTGTCAATGTATTTTGTCACTTCTATTTTTAAACACTGAAGAGACTCTACTCAGACAAATACCACTTGCAAAATGAAAGATAAAGATAAAATATCCTTAGAAAAGAACAAAAGAAAGGGGGACATTTTTTCCTACGTGTGAAGCAAAGCGAAAACAATTGAAACAATAATTGTAGCTTTTTTGTTTAAAAGAGTCTTTGCAATCATTGTCCTGAGGCCACTAAAGGAGGAACAAGATTTAGTTACAGTAGCCATTTGATACTGCAATTTTATTGCTTGCCGTATTTTTCTTGAAACACGATATTTGAGTGAGCCAGTTGCTCCGTGTTAAAAGCTTAATTTTCAAAGCAAATCTTAAAGAATGATTCCAGATTTTGACACAGAAAGTCTTCATGATATTGTTCCCATATTTTTCTTCAGCTAAATAAGCACTTCCAGACCTGGTCTGTTTCTGACATTTTACCATAACAAATGAACATGTATTGCAAGCAAGTAACAGAGTTTAAAATCAAGTTTTATGTGCTTCTGACAATCTGTTCTCTACATTTAACTTCAGTATAATATATAAAATAATATTTTGTAACTTTAATATTACACCAGTTTTATTAAAACACCTTGGATTTATTCATCTAATTTTATTAAAACAATGTATACTGAAAAAAGCTTGTTTAAGAACACTTAATTTTATAACATACTCTGAGTTTACAATGTTTTAAATTAGTTCTTTATTAAGATGATGAAGTCTAGAAATCTCTGGAGTGTTTTTAAAAAGAATATTCTGATTACTTAATAGACTAAGTCGTTCCAGTCTATTTGTAAAATAAATATATAGACATATATTTTTAAAGGCATCGTATTTACACAATAAACCAAATGTCTGCTTTGGAGACATGTTTGTCTAGCTAATCAACAACATAGTTAAGACATGTGGTTAAACTATACGGTGGAATTTTCAAAAGCACTCAGCACTCATCTACCTCTGCTCCTATTGAAATGTATCGTTACAGCACCAGAGCCCAATCCTGGCAAGCATAACATGCCTCTTGCCCTCAGCTCCCTGGGAGCTGGAATTGATGCTCAGAGCCTTGCAGGAGGTACTTGGCACCTTGCAGTATTGGATCCATGTGTTACAGCTCTGCAATTACTCTACAAATGTTTAACCAAAATGTTATACCCTAACCAAGCTCCGGTCCCCCACTGTGCCAGGCACAAAACCTACATATACAGCAGGAGAAGGTCCTTGCTCCAAAGTGACTACAGTGTAAACAAATAATACAGACAAAGAGGGTGGGGGGAATAGAAAAGAAATGAGGGGGGACATGGAAGGGAGGTAAGAAATGGAGAAGAGGTAGAGGAGAAAGGAGAAAGGGGTGAAGGGCAGGTGAAGTGAGGCTGAAGTAAAGTGACTGTGATGGAAGGGGCAAAAAAGGGGGGTTGGAGTAAACAGAGAGGGGAATGGCTAGAACAAAAAGTTGGAGGGGGGATGGAGTTATGACATCAGCAGCATCTGAAAGCCGCAGCTGCAACTCGTTCTGTATCTTCTCCTGCCAGCTCAGTCTCTGCTCCCAAGGAGGTTTCAACTTGGAGTCTCTCTCTCTCTCTCTTTCTTTCTCTAAGCCCATGTGGCTGAGGGAGAAGTACCCCTTACAATGCAGTGGGGAGATTCTCCTGTATATTTATGGTCCTGGGGGCACTTGTGCAGAGAATTAGCCCTTGCTGGGTCAGTTGAGTGCCCCCGCTCCCGGGTTGAATATACAGTATTAGTGAATGTATAAGCCAGAGTTATACATTCTCAAAATAAGGCTAGAATAAAAAGTACAAGGATACCACCACAGCTGTGACAAATATAAAAAATGAGTCAGCCTGTGTGGTCCAGCTGGCAGGGGGAAAAGACTGGGAGTCAGGCAACTGGAGTTTTAGCATCAGCTTTGGAATTATTTTGCTGTTGGAGATGAGGCAGATAAGTTAAATAACTTTCCTGCCTCATTTTTCTCATCTGTAAACTAGGATTAATAATCACTACCCACCTTTGTAGACGCCTTTGAGATATGAAGATGAAAATGCTTTATAAATGCTAAGTATTATTAATGAGGCAGCATGGTTGGCATTTTAAATGCCATTTGTTAAGAAATGCAGACATATGGACTTAGGGTTGCCAACCCCCCCGGACTGGCCAGGAGTCTCCCAGAATTGATCTCCCAGTGGCTACTGAAACCAATCTGGGAGATTTTAATAGGCTGCTAAAAGTCCGGTTGGCAGCACAGCGGGCTCCCTACCTGCCCTGGCTCTGCACGGCTCTCAGAAGCAACCGGCACGTCCCTCTGACTCCCAAGCACAGGAGCAGCCAGAGGGTCTCTGTGCGCTGTCCCCACCCCAAGCGCTGACTCTGCAGCTCCCATTGGCCAGGAACCGCAGCCAATGGGAGCTGCGGGGGCAGCGCCTCCAGGCAGAGGAAGCGTGCAGAGCTGCCTGGTCACCCCTGAGCCTAGGAGTCAGAGGG
The DNA here is from genome assembly GCF_011386835.1 of Chrysemys picta bellii. NCBI lineage: Eukaryota > Metazoa > Chordata > Testudines > Emydidae > Chrysemys > Chrysemys picta. Next base: position 196,778,105 of record NC_088793.1, read on the forward strand.
ACGTGCTGGTCACTTCTGGGAGCCACTCAAGGTAAGTACCACCCAGCCGGAGCCTGCGCCCCTCACCCCCCCCCCAGATCCCAACCCCTGTCCCAGCCCCCTCCTGCACCCAAACTCCCTCCCAGAGCCTGCACCCAACACCACCCCTGCATCCCAACCCCCTGCCCCAGTTCAGTGAAAGTGAGTAAGGGTGGGGGAGAGCAAGTGATGGGGGGGGGGGTGGAGTGAGTGGGGGCAGAGCCTCGGAGAAGGGGCAAGGCAGGGGCGTGGCCTTGGGGCAGGGGCGTGACAAGGGTGTTTGGGTTTGTGTGATTAGACAGTTGCCAAACCTACATATGATTCATACAGTATCTATCTCCCATCTTACACATGCTTTTGAAATACTAGAGCAGAAAAATACTTGAAAAAAATGGTGAAACATCTCAACTGGTGAAATGCTCATTTTGCACATTTGAATAATTCCAACGAAGCTAAATATTAGTGGTTTCCTGTGGACAGTTCCTCAGCATATGTAGCAATCCCTTTTATTTCTGTGCCCTCACTATAGGAAATATCTTGATTACAGCAGTTACAGAGATTAGCTAACTGCAAATTTTATTTAGCAATCTAAATTAATCACATTTGTCTGTGCATCCCACACACCCTTCCTGTTGCCAGAGTTAGTCTTTCCATCTCATCCACTGGGTGGTGTGGGAAAGTTTACATTTGCTGCTGCCCAGACTAGCCCTCTTCTTTGGACCAATAAAGGACTTGATTCTCCAGGGATCATCTTTCACAAATACTTAAAATTCGCTTTACAAAAAGTAAAAACACAAACCAATTTCATCAATATTTTATATACACACACATAGTTATATAAGGTCACCATGGAGCGGATGAGAAATTTCAACCCAAAGAGATAATTATCTCAAAATTACCTGCAGGGGATTAAAATTAATTTTTTCACACAACCATAACTATAAGGTTGCCACCTTTCTAATTGCTGGTAACCGGACACCTGAGGCACCGCCCGCTGCCCTACCACTTCTCTTACGGCCCTGCCCCCTTCTCCACCTCTTCCTGCCCAAGGTCCCACCCCAATCACTTGCTCCTCTTCCTTCATTGCTCGAAGGATCACCTCCATCTCCCTCCCCGCCCAGCTGGGCTCCCTCTGCTCCAGGGCTGCGACAGGAGCTGCTGTCGCCTGCCTGCAGGTAAGAAGCGGCCCTGGCTGAGCAGGAGCTGGTGCGGATTAATGATCTGGCGCCTCCCCTTGCTCCACGGTGACCAGACACTGCCGGGTCCCCTTTTTGACCAGACTTTCCAGTTGAAAACCAGGCACCTTTTAACCCTACATAACTACAGTATTACAATTATACCACCATAATAAAATAATTTTTAAAAATCTGCAAAGTGGGCAATACGGGGGAGAGCAGAGGGAAAATGTATTTCACTAGTTATTTTGCATCTAAGCTCTCTGTTCAACAAAAGAATGGGGGGGGGAAGGAACTGATATCAGCTCCCTGATTCAATTCCAGACCAGGCCTGGCATTAGTTAGGGCAGCCGTTGCTCTAGCTTTTATTCCTGGTGTAAAGGACCAAAGGGACTTACCACCGCTGAAGAATCACTGTAACTGAACTCTGCTTTGCCAAACTCAGCACATTTCCTACACCAGGGGGGAAGAGTACAGGAGCCATCGCTGCCATCTCCACAGGGCTGCCCAGAGGATTCAGGAGGCCTGGGGCAAAGCAATTTCGGGGGCCCCTTCCATAAAAAAAAGCTGCAATACTATAGTAACATGTATTTGGAAATGTAAAAAATAACTAGTGAAATACATTCAAAAATTAATTTGTAATAATTTGAAAATACACTAAATACGTTATTTAAAAACATTAAATGCGTTAATGGGATGTATACATTTCCAATTACATAATGGGCTGTTGCTGGGTAATGGTGATGATTGGTGCCAATGGGCTGTCGCTGCCTGGGGGTGGTGCTGCTGTGGCCCAGGGCTGGGTGGGGAGCTGGGCTCTGGGTTGGGGGGAGTGCCCAGCTCATAGGGGCTGGACTCAGGGCTGTGGGGAGATGGGGTCAGGGGGGTGTCCAGCTCAGAGGGGCTGGGCTCGGAGCTGGGGGTCAGGCCTGTGGGGGGGGGAATGGGGTCGAGGGGTGTCCGTCCCAGAGGGGCTGGGCTCAGAGATGGGGGTCAGGGCTGTGGGGGATGGGGTCGGGGGGGGTGCCCGGCCCCTTACCATGCCGCTTACCCCCTCTCCTGGAGCCTCAGCGTGCCACGTCCAGTGGGGCCTGAGCTCCCACCGCCCGGCCACAGCTCGCAGCCCCGCCCCCTTACCAGCTGAGACGCCGGGGGATGGGGGAAGACGGAGGCGGGGGGGAGCCTCTGACATACTCGTGGGGGCCCCTGAGGGGCCCGGGGCAAATTGCCCAACTTGCCCCATCCCCCCCCGCCCCGGGCGGCCCTGCGTCTCCATCGGGGCATGTTCCCCCCCTGCAAAGGGGAAACATCTGCTGGCCATTTCTGGTCAGAATCCAATGACTTTAATTTTCCACTGTTCAAATGGTACAAAGGATCACACTGAAGGATTCATGCCTATGTGGTATAAATAGATCTAGGTTCCTAATATTAGGAATTCCTAACGGCACCAATAATCAAATCAACATTCATAATCAGCATATCAGAGATGGCTTTTTGTCTAAAGTAGGATTCCAACTTTATCCCAGTTTTTCACATCATCTCCAACAGCTCGTTTGTTTTGACACCATAAATCTGTTAATTAAACCTGCTACACCCCAGAACTGCACAGACTATTATGGATATTCCTTCCTCTTCCCTCCTTCCTTTAAACTTAATTCACAGTGCATATAAACAACTTCTAATTAGTGAACTTCTAGTGGTGACAGGAAGTGTATGTTTCAAAAGTTCAAAACAACCTCATGGATGGGAATGGAATTAAAGTTAAAAAAAAAAACCCCACCATTTGAAAGTGTTCCATTTCAAATCCACTTATAAAACAGGATATATAGAAGTGACTTCCTTGTACCTTTTTTTCACTGAGCACAATTTGTACCTTAGACAGGCACTGAATATATGGGGGAAGATTTTTTTCCCCTATCAAACACTTTCATTTCATATATGAGCAGATATAAATATATGTGTTGCAAATTAATTCGCATGGTGAAAAGCTTTTCTAAATTGCTCCAGCAATGCCCAAAATGTGCACTGAAGTGACAATCAGAGTCTGGAATGCATGACAGTCACCAAGTTTCACTAGACAATTCTTTTAATAAAATAGTTATGTATACTATAATTCATTAACTACAGTGTGATCAATACATTCTGACGTCCTGTTCTCTCAGGGTTAAAATCAGCACCATTCCATGCACAGAGCCAAATTAATAAACTTTGTGTAGGCAACTAAGCAGGGGGAAGGTATCCACACCTCAACCTTTGGTATGCTGGAGGGCAGTTCCACAGCCACCGTTCCAAGCCCTATGTTAGAATACAGGCTGTAAACCCATTTTCACCTCTTACAGAGGGTGTTGGAAGGAGTATTTGGTCTATGTAACTATGGATCCATTGGCCTGAATTGTTTCTAAAAGACTACACCAAGCTAGTCTGGAATCCAGTATAACTTCTTGGAAGGAATTCAAAGTCTCTTGGCATTCGTCCTTGCACACCATACAGTGTTTTGCTCTTGCTCAGACACGTTAGGGGCATTGGTTAAGTAAAAGATAAGAATATACTGCCCTTAAAATTCAGCATGAATTAATCTTTAATAAACTGGTATTATTTCCAGGCTACACTAATTCAAAGTATTCTAAAATATAAAACCTACAAATCAGTAGAAAACTGCTCATGAGATAAAATTTCTGACTTTTCCAAATATGTTTTTCCTCTTTCTTTCTCTACAATATTGTTTTGTCAGCTGGCTTTTATTCACATAGCTGGCCTCAGCTTCTAGCATGCAGTTAGACTTCTGAAACTGGATTAACAGGATTTGGCAGTCATTTAAAATCAAAATAGTGTATCTATTAACAAGTTGCTTAAAAATTCTGCTCATCGGCAAACTACTTTAATTATCTTGCTAACCTTTGGTTCGCTTGCTCAGGAATACTAATGACAAAATATTTACTCTGGCCCCACCCCATTCACTCATTCAAGCTTTATTCCTAGTACACTCTACTTAAAATAGCACTATGGTGCTTCAAGGCTTAGCAGTAGATTTGGTTTATTCACCAGTAACTTGCTATCCCATTTCTTTAGCAGGGTATCATGTCTTAGTGGATGAGCTTAAATCAACAATTCTACTACTAACATGTTTGCTACATTAATTTTCTTCTCCTTATCAGGCTCAATTTTTATTATAAATACACAAAGATATGCACAATGGGTTTTAAAACTTGAGACAAACAAGAGGATATTGTTTCAGATTTTTAGTGAGGTAACTACACTGAGCCGGCTAATATAATCCAGCTTTATTTTTCATATGTCAAATTAACTCATATATAAAATGCATTCAGATAGCACTGAAATGAAACACTTAAAAATGAAAAATACAGAAGTGAAACACTGATGATATATTCACATTTTGTGACTTAAAAATAATCTACTATAAATATTATAGGAACATGGAGTTCTACTCCCTTGGGTAAATACGTAATTAAAAGACAACCCCTTCCCTGAGCTTTATTTACATAAGAATTCAGAAAGGCTCCTTTCCAATTAATGTCCCAAAGGTAAGTGAATGATTAGATTTTTCAAAACCTAAGTTAATGGAGGAAATGTTATTAACTGGAAAGATTAAGGAATTACTATGCATTATCCTCCTTTACTTAATGAATTCAACTTTAAAAAATAAAACATGATACTAAATACTGTTCAGTCCAAATATAGTCAACTTTGCACCCTGCAACCCGCCTTACACAATTATCCAACATATGTCCAAAAATTAAATCTAAAACTGGCAAGCTTATGCATGGGGTTAAACATTCAACGCTCAAAAATAATTATTTTTTAAAAAATGTTATTTAAGATTTGGATCCTGTATGATGCCAAGTTTTAACCCTGTGTAAATTTTTATGGCCTTGTATAAGTAACTGGAGTGCTAATACTTTCAGATATATAGGACTCTATGCAGCCCCAAATTAGCTCCATGGCTGCTCTTGCTTTAACATTAGATAAAAGTCTCAAGCTATGCACTATAAAGTCTGCTCTTTATTCAACTGAACATTTCCCCCCCCCCTGGAAGCAGTGGTATAAACCAACTTTTGTCTTATGCTGCTTCTTAAATCTGCCTCCATCCCAGGGGCAGAGTAACAGAATGGCTCATAAGAATAAAGTCTTTCATTACAATGTACTGTGTGCCCTCTGCACCAACATTCCACCCCCACCCCCAGTCTCCTAAGCCTCTGCTAGACGCTTCAACCAATTAAACAAATAGAACATCCAGAGCAAGACGTCTCCCTAACTCACATATTTGATATGGAGCTCAGAGAAAGGAAGAAGAGTCCATTGGCCTGAAGTCTTTTCACCATAGTTGTAAATGGGGGATAGAGGAAGAAGAGAAATCGTCCCCCCACTTCCTGTATTTCATTGGTTTTACAGGAGAAAAACTACCTAACTCAAGTATCTCATCTATATTCCCCATACTGGAGCTGTACACCAGACTTACTGCAGCCCAAAGGCTATAAATCCAAAACTCCAGAGTTATAATTGAGGAATTGGGGAAAGGAGATGGGACAAAAATACCTAAAATAAGTAACTGTAGTGTGTAGGAAGTGGGCAACATGTACAATGTCCAATCTTTTCATTCTGAGGGACAAATGCTATTTATAAAAGAAGGTCCAGCAACTACAATCAGTAATACTTTGGAGCAGATTCTCTGCCCTGTTCTGATCCCTTCACCTTCCCTCAAGTGGTGCAAAGGAAGCAGAAACCACATAGAAGCTTCTTGTTGTCAATTCCCCTGACATAGGAATAATGAGTGATTGCAGTTGAAAATGGACAATCGTTCCTCAAAGAGCTCCAAGCTTACTACATGAAGCATTCAGAAATCACAAGAGTATTTTAAAAAAATCATAATTTTAAGCCAAAGAAAAATAAAACTTGGGTTCTTTTTATTTTTGAATCTTTATAATTCACATTTACAAGCTTTTGTCTACAAATATAAGGGCTATTTACTTTTCTAATGAAAGCTGAGCTTTTCAAGTCATCACATGACTCCAGGAGCTGGAGTTTGTAAAACAGCAAATACTGCAAGATTCACACTAGATATCACAAGAGTTGGCAACACTGCTAACATCACAGCTGTTCTTGGGGCTGCAGAGGAAGTAGTAGGAACATTTGGTGAGGAAGCATACTCTACTTCCTCCCCATAGCACAAAGGCTGATTCAAACACATCCATTTAATAGTTGTAGGGCGTGCCTCGGGAACCATTGTTCAAGAAATAATCAAATACACACATTCTTCCCTACACAGATGTCTTCAAGGACTACAGGTTGGATGCTAGTGACATACAATATTCAAAATACAGACTAAAGTTATTTTATCCAGTGGTGACCGTTGCTTCACTACAAATAATACTTGCTGAAGAAAAGCTAAAGCTTCCTTCTTTGCTTTTTGGAATTGGGGAGAAGGATTTTTTTTTTTAATGAAACCTTTCTCAAGAATAAGAAATGAAAATAAACATGGAAAATAACGAAGGTGCTGAGTGCCCTCACTTTCCTCTGAAGTTATGTCTGCTGAGAGTACCCAGTACCTTGCATAGCTGGATCCAGAGTGAATATATCAAAAATTATTTTACCAGAAGAAAGCCAACAATTTTGTATCACTTGAAGTCTCCAAGATGAAGCAACAGAATAGTCTTTGCATAATATCAAAATACAACTGCAGTATAAAGCACAAAGCTCTCCAGTACCACACAAATACTATCTGACATGATGTTTTGATGGAGCTGCTGGTAGGAATGTAATCTATTAATATTCCATAATTGGTTTGTACAGCTTGGAACAGAAACAGACACTTTAGTCGACATTAGCTATACAGTGGTTTAAACCCATTATACTCTCTATTTTGTTTGGATACAGTTTCTCCCAAGCACTGCTCACACATGTTTTTATCTAAGCAGGGCCACTGAAAGGGTTTCCAATAACCTGAGGACAAAGTTACAACTGATATCAACATTTAATTTAATCTAAATGAACAACAGCATAATAGCCAGAATAGCCCTTGAATTTAGGAGATCTTCATGACTAAGATCTTACCGAGTCCCTGTGGGATAGGAAAAAAAGAAGGGTAGAAAAGAGGTTCCATGTGCCCATCCACACAAGGGCCTGACACAATATGGTTCTATTTTCTCTTAGAACCAAAAATCTACTCTTTAGTATGTGCATGCACCACTCATTGAGGTCAGTGGAAGTTGCACATGCCTAGTAAAGGGCTGAGTTTGACATCAACTTGCAGTTCAAAGACATCGACAGATAATTCTCATACAGTAAGAGCTACATCTAGAATAAACGTTCAATGGGTTTTTTCTTGGCTTCTTTACATTAGAAATTCAGATTTCTGTCTCCTTGGAAGATTATCAGAATGGGATAATGAGAACTAGCAAAATGACATCCAGAGAGACAAAAGATTGAAAAGGGAAAGGATCTTAGTCAAAGATCCTTGGGCAACTGAGAAGGGAAAGGATCTTAGTCAAATCGTTTAATATTCTTGTATTTGTTTCTGTTAATGCTAATGACAAAGGAATGTGAATCCCAAATAAAAGTCTGAGAGAGCGCCACTAGAATTACTGAAATTATGTATGTCATATCATATATCCATTAAAATTTCCAAGGTTAGGTCACTTGGCGGTGGAAATGTCCCCTGCTGAATTAGTCCTTTGTTTTGACACAGCCCTGAACATAGGTCTGTGCTCAAAAGGCACAATGGAACTCATAATACTTTCGTAAATAAATATTTCACTGCCTAGAATAGAGTGCAACTGAGATACTTTTGTGAGATTGTTATAAGGGATGGAGACCATGATTTTCTTTTCCACATAAGGAATGTGCCACTATTTTTTTTAAATGAAGTCTGAAGTGCTCTCTTACTGTTCTGATATATATAGTTTATCAGTTGAAGCTACATGCTAATAAGACTCAGCAGAGTCTCAGTGTCTTTAATAGCTTCCTTTTACACATCTGGCACCCAGCTCCTCATCAAATGGATCAAACCTCAGCCTATAAAATTACTATAAAAATCAACCAATTAGGTATCCTCATCAGTCAGTTCCGTTCTTATTCTTTGTTCAGCAATACAACGAGACTGAATCTGCATGTAGGTTGAAACACTCTGCTCTTTCATACTATAGTCTTTTAGTTCAGAGCATAGGTGCTTTGTACAGTGGTGTTAGAAAGTCGTTATTCTGTCTGCTTTCACAGCTGCCAGCAGTTCTACATCCTTTATTCTCCAAAAAATTAAACTCATTGAAGACATTTGTCAGGATAACTAAAGTTTTATTGAACTTTACTGCTAGACAAACAGATTTGTAAAAGCTTTACATTAATTCTGTTAATGCTAAACTTATGCTTGCAAAAAAAACTTTGGTAATAATGGAAGACTATTTAAAGTTAAGATTTAAATAAATTTAAAAGCTATTATGTTACCTATCCTTTTCTCTCTCTCTCTTTTTAAAGTTATAAGAGATAGACAAAGTAGGTGACATCTTTTACTGGACCAACTTCTGTTGGTGGAAGGGACAAACTTATGAGCTTCACAGAGCTCTTCTTCACATCTGGGGAAGGTAACCGGAGTGGCTGAGCTAAATACAAGTTGGGACAGATTGTTAAGCATAAGGGGTTCATACATGTTGTAGGAGATCACTTAAAATGAAGTGGGAAACTGAGGGTTTGAGTTGCTATGTCCTGTCTCTGGGGAACTTACTTCTGATGATGAGTTGAGTTTCGGGGTTTGTTTGAGGGTCAGAGAGGGAGCTGGGGAAAGATTTCCTTCAGGATATGGTCCCATCAATCCCCCAACTACGCTAAGCTCGTCATGAGAAGCAAGCTCCCCAGAGACCAGGACAAATCAACTCAAACCAGCACCAGACCCTGCCAGAACACCATATGCAAAACCTGCAGACATGTCTCTGCTGCTGTAATGATCAATACCCCCCATAACCCATCTTTCAAGATCCATAGGTCCTACACATGCCTTCCCAACATGCGATGTACCTCATTCAGTGCAACAAATGCCCAAAAACTACTATGTGGGTGAAACCAGACACTCACTATGCTCTTGAATGAACTCACACAGAAAAATGATAAAAAGACTAACATCCTCTCTCCCATGGGCAAACATGTTTCGCAAGGCGATCACTTTAAATCTGACCCATCAGGCCTTTTCCTCAAAGGAAACCTGCACAACATGTCCAAAACATGAATTTGGGAATTTAAATTCATAACCTTGCAAGACACTAAAAATTATCGACTAAACAGACACTGGTTTTACAGTTCATTAGTATTACAACAATTCATAACACACTATACTGTCAGCTAACCATTAATTACCCACTTCATTTTAAGTGGTCTCCCAAAGCATGTGGGAACCCGTTATGCTTAACAATCTATCTCAACATATATTTAGCTCAGATACTCTGGTTACCTTCCCCAAACCTAAAGAAAAGCTCTGTGAAGCTTGAAAGCTTGTCCCTTCCACTAACCGAAGATGGTCCAATAAAAGATGTCTCTCCCAGACCCTGGAACCAGAACAGCTATAACACAGCAAACTACAAGAGATACAAGCTTTGGCACCTAAAAGGTACCCTGAGTATATTTGGGCCCCAATTCTGCTATCAGGTGTGCAGGAATCAGATCTTACAGCTACAAGAAATGTCACTGAAATCTGCACAGATCCAGCTGCAGGATTAGGGCTTTGATTAGTAATCTCCACAACTATAGCCACCATAACATTCAATTCTCAGTTGCAGTTATGCATATCAATAATGATATTTCACAGGGCTGCAAAAGATTGCCTGTTTTAGAACTCTCATGCCTGAGAAATAACTGATTTGGCAAAGCAAACACAAAACTGAATTTCAGAATTACATACATGCTGACAGAATTTTCTCTCCTTACCATACATTCAGTACAGTGACTTGAAAGAGAAATAGTTTTGTATACGCTCATTGTTTTGTAATTTGAAAACTGATGTCTACAACATTTTAACAGTGAAAGAAAAAACAGTTAATCTACTCCCTCCATCACCAAGGGAGATGACTGTGCAGGAATAGATTCTGGAAAGACAAAATATTTCCCCTAAGAGAAAAAAGAAAATTCTAGAAGCCTAACATTTCTTACCAAAAAGATATGCAACCATTTACTTAATCCCACGGACTCTTATGCAATGACTAATTAAATTAGAGGAGAAAAATATTTTAGGGTTTTTTTCGGCGGGGAGGTTGCTATACTCAACCACAATCTCAGATAATGATTTTTGGCAATTATAAAGATTTCATGTTTGAACAAACGCCTTCTTCTAAACTGCTTAACACATACAAAAGTGAATTAACCATTTGGGTGAGACAAGTAATTAAGACAAATTAGAAAACAGTTTCATGTGCTTTCTACATCACAAATACCTTATGAATGCCTTTCAGTGACCCAAAAATTGAACAATAAGAACTGTGTTAAAGGCTACTGTCAGAGACTAAAAGCAGAGAGATGCAAGCTTTGTCTAGGTTCATCCAGAGAAAGTCAGCAAATTGCCATGTCATGCATTTTGTACCCTTCCCAGCAATAATGTGAACCTTTGCCCTTTTGGCCTGACAGATTAAATCGAAGCATGAAGGAGTGGGGTCTTAACTGAAGAATATTTCATTTTAAAAGCTGACCTAAGCCTTTATTTGCCATTTTCATTTTGATCTCATAATATTAAAGTATTTTTCCTCATATACTGAGTCCATCAATCTCTCTCTACCCTTTTCTGAAGTATTTTAGGTTTCTGAATTTCTTAGTTTTCAGTGAAGTGTATGCTTTGCATGGTAGAAAAAAATCAATCAGCTTAGATTTAGCAATTGGGATTTTTTGACACAGAAGTGCTCAAATACTTTGGAAAAAATAATTTAACAAGTTGGAATCACTTTTTACATAATTTAAAGTATGAACTATTTTTATGCACTGAGATTTCAAAAAGTATAATAAAACAATTATCTTTGGTTTAAGGACTACTTTTGCACTTGCATATAATCCATCATTAATGACAGGAACTGTATGTGCATCCCTCTCTTCTCTCTCATAAGGAGTGTGTGTAAGTGCCTTGTTAAGTACTTTGTAATCCGGCCTTCAGCTTTTCCTAAACTGCAAATACTAATATTTGATACTGTGATGAAATAATAGCATAAACTTTCATACTAGATTTCCTTTGAACATTTACAATTCACTACATTTCCTACAGTTACTTTAAAAACAAACAAATAAAACGTGCCTTAGGTAAAGCCTTTCATACCCCAAAAATCATGGGCAGGGGTCTGGATGACCCAGGCTTGTAGTAATAAAATACTGAACATCTCTGGTTCGCATCTTCCCTTAAGTCAGAACTTTCTGACAGATGTTGCCTGACCTACGAACAGTGAATTGGCAGCCTCAGTCCAGTTTGCAGTGGACAGATATAACAGAAAAACCTCCACAACACTATAAAGGAAAGAGACAAAGGCCGTGGAAATTGAACCGTCTTCTCACCTCAAGAGACCCTCCAAGGTAGGACTGAAGTACTTGGTCAATATATGAAAGACTATCATTGTCTGCACTCTACAAAGGCTTTAAAATTGGTAGTCTTTATACTGGGTGAATCAACACCTGGCGAGGACCTTCCTTCAGTTAGCATGAAGCAGGTTTAATGAAGCTGGTAACATAAAATTATAAAGGCATGGTCATGCTAACCATTCCCATTTAAAAATCCATTTCTGGAACATCATAGGAAAAAACCAAATGTCCCCAAGCAATTTATGAAGTTCTTGATGGCTAAAAAGGTAACTTTTCTTTTTTGTGGAGACCAATACAATATTAGGTGAGATGACTTGGGTCTTCCCGACAATATAGCAGAAAATGTGCATACGTGTGGCCACCATGAATCAATATTTAGAGATTGTATAACTGGTTCTCTCTTTAGACATGTTCTTCAGAAACATGTGTCAGACACACACAGAGAGAAAAGGAGGTTTTGTGCCACATCCGTGACAGATACAAAATGCTGAAAATCCTGATATTTATTATTTTGCATTCATTTTTTATAATTAGAAATTCTGGTCTTGTCTGCTCTGTTCTTTCTGGAAGGCACTGTGGAAAGTTAGTAAGAGGATATCACACATCTCGGGCAAGTAAAGCTTGATTAACTAAGAAAAATGAGTTTGACAGTTTAAAATACCATTTTTCTTTTGTTTTTGTTTATGCGTATTTAATTCAAATGTGCTATAAAAAGTTGAAAGAAAGGGTCTGTTTGTTCACCAGCCCTTGCCCTTTGATTTAAGGACTGAGATAGTTCACAATACAAATCTGAGACCTCCAAAGAGACTTCTAGGGGAAAAAAAAACAAGATAAGACTAGATATTCCCAAGGTTTTGAAGCTTAAAAACAACCACCACCACCACATATTTCAGGCCTTTTTTTATGCCTCACAAATAAATTTAAAAGCTTTAAAATAAAAGCACAACTACTTTTTTTTCTTTGCACAGCAAAGCTGTACACAATGTTATCCAGGTCTTCTGTTTAACTTGAAAATCCAACACATTGCTAGTTAATCAAATTGGGATACTACAGCTTCTGTCATGATGCAGCACTGACACCACCCAAAACACGGACTTTGAGGGCACTGATTTACTGGGCTGTACTTATACCATTGCTTTCATACAAAGATGCAACTATTTCCAAGTATGTCCTTTGTTTTTACAATCTAAATTCCAGGATATTTGGCCTTCCCTATCCATCCAGAAACAAGTGTTTCCATTCTGGAGTCTCTGAATTTCTATTGTCTGTAAATCTTTATTATTATTTTACCTTTCTCCACTCAATAAGAACAAGGGAAAGCTCAGTGTTTTGGTAAACTGAGGTTCATAAATCATCCAGAACTGATTTTTAAAAATGGACTGAATGGAGACTAAAATTGTTATTTAGACATAAAAATTTAAATTGGTGCACAGATGCATGAATTTTTTAGGTAATTCAAGCCTTAAGAGCTGGCACTTTATAAATAGGGCCCGACCAAATTCACGGTCCATTTTGGTCAATTTCACTGTCATGGGATTTTAAAAATAGTAAATATCATGATTTCAGCTATTTAAATCTGAAATTTCACAGTGTTGTAATTGTAGGGGTCCTGACCCAAAAAGGAGTGTGTGTGTGTAGGGGGGTTGTGGTAGTGCTACCCTTACTTCTGCGCTGTTGGTGAGGGCAGCGCTGCCTTCAGCTGGAGAGCGGTGGTTGCTGGCCGGGAGCCCAGCTCTGAAGGCAGAGCTGCCACCAGCAATAGCACAGAACTAAGGATGGCAGGATATGGTATTACCACCCTTACTTCTGCACTGCTGCCTGCAGAGCTGGGCCCTCAGTCAGCAGCTGACGCTCTCCAGCTGCCCAGCTCTGAAGGCAGCAGCACAGAAGTAAGGGTGGCATAGTATGGCATTGCCACCCTTACTTCTGCGCTGCTGCTGGAGGGGCACTGCCTTCAGAGCTAGGCGCCTGGCCAACAGCCGCCACTCTCCAATTGCCCAGGAGTGGCAATACCATGATCTCTCTAAAATAACCTTGTGACCCCCTGCACTTCCTTTATGGGTCAGGACCCCTAATTTGAGAAATGCTGGTCTCCCCCATTAAATCAGTATAGTATAGGGTAAAAGCACACACAAGACCAGATTTCACTGGGGGGAACAAGATTTCACGGTCCATGACATGTTTTTCATGGCCGTGAATTTGGTAGGCCCTATTTATAAATATTTCTCTATTTCTGAATACTCCAGGGACTGAGTTGTTTGTTTGCAGTCTTACATTCCTATGTTGGCTTTCAACATGTATTAAATCTATCCTTTTTAAACATATATCTCAGGTTAAACCATTGTGACGGGACTCCCTAAGGGTGAAAGTTTATGATGGATCTATCAGATCTCATAAAATTGCTGCTTTTCTACAAAGATTTATTCACCCAAATTATACTATATTCGTTAGGCTCTTTAGTTCAGTTTGTTTATATCAATGACAAGGCATTATTTTTGGCCTGTGTACAGCTCTATGGACATTCCATCGTAAGAAGTCTGAGAAGCCCAGGACCTGGAAGTGTTAATCTCCCCTAGACAATATCTTAATTGCTGCTCCTTCTCAGAAAGCAATAAAGCTTAACTGGAATCTGACAACCCATCTGTTTAAATCCTTGAGATCTTAGATAATTGAAAATAAGAGATTGATGATTCCACAAAAGTAATTTCCGGGATTCCTAACTGAATAAGAAAGTCAGACTCAATATACCACTTGTAGGCAAGGAGACATTTATTTAAATTGTAAGAAAGAACCAAAGCGTTAAGATCAATTAAATCTCAGTAGTACTGCCATTCAAACTTTACCTTATCTTCCCCCATGCCCTCTCGTACCTTTTAAATTTTGGAGTTAGGTTCTTCAAAAGTGGGCTAGAATGCCTCCTCTCCTTTTAGATACAGTGCATCATGGAAACTTGGTATAAGATTGAAACCAATTAAAACACAAGAAACTTAGAATTGCTAGCTACTTGGAGAACTTTGTATATTTAATTCAATCCACACACTGGACAACTCAGGATTTTGCCCCTCCTGATTGGTGAAAGCCAGTAAAAATAACCATGATCTCTGCAAATGGAAATTATCAGCCAAACTCCTTCAAAATGCATTTGTTTGCCCAATCCTCCTAAAAAACACCTAAAACTGAAACACAATACTACACCACTAGAAGCAGAAAACCTCTCCAAATCTTGCTCTATTTCTTCTCTCCCATTTGCAGATAAAATACTTGAAAAAAAACAATAACCAAATTCCAACAATATGCCAAATCTACCAACATCCTGGATACTTTGCACTCAGGTTCTGGCCAGGGCATACCACAGGTAACAACTCTGTTAGCATGAAAATATGAACTCCTCATGGCAATGGACAGAGGTTCATCCTACTCATTCTCTCTGTAGTCTTTGACACAGGTGCTACAGATTCACTTATTGGACATAGCTGAAGTAGATGGCACAGTACTATAAATGGATGGTAAGAAAGGGATATGATCTACTTCAGAGGTTCTCAAACTGTGGTCCGTGGGCCACCAGGGGTCTACAAGCTCCATTCAGGTGGTCTGCAGATAGTTCTCTCTAAGGTGCGCACCTGGGCAGCTGCACACGAGAGAATGAAGGGCCACCCACCTAATTAATGTAGCCGTGCAAACATAGCTCCACTAATTAGGTACCTGGACCCTGGAGAAGACGCACATGTAAGGTAAGGTGGTAGCCTTGGGGGGGAATGGGGTAGGTGGGAGGGGGCAGTGGGATAAGAAGAGGGGGTAGAGAATTTGGGATGTGTAGGGCTGCAGCAGCCAGAGAAAGAGGACTTTCCCCAGCTGCAGGGCTGTAGCTGCCAGGGAGAGACTGCTCTCCTTCCCAGCCTCAGCTCTGTGGCTGCTGTGGTGGGGGAGAGACCCCCCCTCCTTCCCAGCCCCAGCGTGGGGGCTGCCGCAGCAGGGGAGAAAGGGCACATCCATCGCATTAGAAAGGTAAGACTACTTACCTTTATTACCTTAATACCTTAATATTAAAATATTAGTTGTGTGCTTGTAGAACAAAAAACGTTCAAAGCACTTTACAGTAGTTAGCTAATGGCACAAACAACATTTGGAAAGATCATTACGCGGTCCGTCGAGATCCTCAGCAATTTTCAAGTGGTCCACGGAAAGAAAAGTTTAAGAACCACTGATCTACTTTATATCAAATTGTTCAAAAATAAGATGGCACTAAGAGTGTATCTGGAATTCGTTCCCAAGCCTGAGCAATGCTACGACCCCATGTGCCAGGCTACAATAACTGGAGTGAAGAACTGGCACTTTGGGGGCACTGCTCCAGCCCCCTCCAGGCTTCCTCTCCCCCAAGGGGCAGGACCCAACTTCCCCTGAGCATGGCCACCAAATACACACACATCCTTTAAATGGTGCTCCCATGACTTTACACACCATTTTCCCCTAAACCTGTGACTTTTACTAAATTTACCACAACTGCTCCATTATTCTTGATAAAATCTGCAGCCCTAATTATTCCACTTTGATCAATAAATTACTCTGCCAACCTCCTTAAAAACTCAGAAGCCCTTCCTCCCAAAACCTTTCATACAGGGTTGATTTGAAAAGGTTTCTAGATTTCATCTGGTCTGGACTAAAGCCCTTAAAAAGTCAACTCAGCTTTTTATTTCATTTGACATTAATTCAATAGGTTCTGCTGTTACCAAGAGACCTATGACTAAACGGCTGTCTGATTGTAACCAGCACTGCTATAACCTGGCAGGCTCCAAGCTCTAAGGTCAATCCAAGACTTAATCTATGAGAGGTAAATCTACTACAAACACTGATTTAAATGGGTCCTGGTTCATAAGCACAAGTATGAACCAGACAACAACACAGTTTTCCCATTTCCAAAACAGTACTTTGCTATGTGGCACTCTGGTACCTGTGAGAGAAAAGTATTCTAAGTATCAGTACTTTGTTTACATATTTGCAAGGTGTAGAAAACCTCTTAGCTTCCACATAGAGACCAAAAAAGCAGATACCCGTGGAGTGGTCTGTGTCATTTGAAGGTGGGTCCACTGGGCCTGTCTCCTCTATTCTTTAAACAGATAATGGAAAGAACAACACCAGACAATATGTATGATTGATGGGCATCAGGTTGTATCAACAGGATGCTTAAGGACCAAGACCATGTGTCACAAAAATACCCAAATGAAGTGGGATAAAGAAGATGTGATGGACACAGTATAAATACCTAGAAAATGGAGGGCATGCTGGCATCGGTCCAGCCTTCAGGCCAAACCGTAGCACAGAGAGAAGAGAGCTCAAACCCCCAGATATCTGACAGTGATTTTAAGAGTCAGACTGCACAAAAAGAAGCAGAAAGATATATGAAGTCTGGGGCAGTATCAACAAAAAATGTAGATGTCAACCCCATTTTCGGGCATCAGTGGAACAATACAAAATGTTATGAAAAAGCTAATTAAACTGAAACTGGATTGCGGATAAGAATATTGTGTGTATACATTAGACCTATAATGTAATGATACATCAGTCCTATAATGTATATAGTTTGTATACATTCAGCCCTATAATGATCAGTGATACCATGAGAAGGCCTGCACTAGCCATGGTGGAAAATAAACCTGCATCTTGGAGCACTGGGGACAGGCTAGGTAGAGTAGCTTAGAGTTGACACAATATTCCCTACCCCTCACTGCTGGTAAAAATAGTTTCACATTTTCAGCTAAGGAAGTTCCCATTAAACCCACACACAGGCAGACACCAAGAGCGGATAACTGCTGATTGGTGTAGTTAGAGGATGAAAATTACCATGAATTTGCTTGTGCTTTCTGTTTTCAGGAAATAATGCACTGAAAACGCATCATCAAAAAGACAGGTTTGCAAGGGCAAAAGTGTGGGAAAAATAGGATTGTGGAAACTGACCTTAAAGAATATGACAGTGTTTAATCTCACTGTCTTTTCCAAACTGAATTTGAAGAAACAGAGGATTTATTGCTCTGTATTCCTTAAAAAGACTTCTATAGACAAAATGCATATGGAAAACAGAGAACATGGTACGGCATTGCTAGAATATATACAAAGCTGAAACTACAACTTCAAAGGAAAACAAATAGGTACACAGTTTGGCAATTCCTTACCATGTTATTTTTTAATTATATATTATACTGTGCTATATTACAGGTGGGACTGATAGTGCTGTCTATTTTTAAGGTTGCCTGACACTTCCCATTATAAGTCCCTATTTTCAGTTGACTTCCTCAGGCTGAATTTTTTAAATATTGGACAAAAAGATTCAGGCATTTCTGAGAACAGGGCTAGGAAAAAGTATATTATTTTGTCCATGTTAAAAAATATTTTGGCGACCTTTTCTTCTAAAAGTTCCAGCACTCCCAGGCATTGGAGGAGGTATGTGAAATTTGGCAGGGGGTAGCCTTTGTATCAGGGATGTACCTTTTACTGTCCCCATGAAAATATATCAAAATCTGGCACAGTTACAAGCTTTGAAAAATGGCAAATTCCTACTTGCCCAGGAGAGACGACTTAGATTTTAACAGCTACATTCCCCAAAGATTCCATCTGCACTGAACAGGCTCTAACTGCAGCCCTGGGCTGCTGTGGGCCATGCCAGGTCCAGGTCTGGAAACCTGAACTTAAGACAGTCTCTCCTGTGCTCCTGTTGACCCCCCCCCTTGCTGGGGAAAGGGTGGAGGAGGCAGCTGCCTGATTCAAATGTAGACTAGACAAGAACTAGATCTAAATGGGGAGGGGGAGAGATTGGGGCAAGAACCCTGGGAGGAGGAAGGATGGAAACTGGGACTGAGGCAGGAGACAGGGAGAAACTGGGAGCTGGGGAGAGAAAACATGGAGGGGGACTGAGAGCCAGCAGGCATGTAGCTGGGGGGAGACTGAGATCAGATAAAGAGCTGAACACAGACTGCGATGAAAGACTGAACAGAGGACAGTGGGAATGGCTAGATAAAGAGCATGGGATTGAGACAAAGCACTGGAAGTGGGGTGAGACAAGACTGGGACAGGTTGGCGGGGACAGGGTAGAGGCTGTTAATCTTGCGGGGAATGGGCCGAAGGACCACAAGAACACACTCACCTCCAAAGCCTGGAATGAAACCCAAGGTTCCCGAGGTTCACCATTCCCCTATTGTCAGCAAATACTTGTGAAATCTGCTGGCTAAGTGGTCCCATTCCCTGCTGGTGCCGGTCCACAGAGGAAGACAACCTACTATTGCTATCAGTTGATACTTTGAAATTTGGTTTCATTCTGATTAGGAACAAGACAAAAAATGTAATTGTCTGCAAAAGGGAATGGAGCCTTGGCTCCAGGACAATCCAGGCTGCACTGGAGCTGTAGACTTTGCTTATAGGTGGTCTACATGGCATACTTCCCACAAAAGGCATAGTAGCCATTGCCATTTCAACAAATTGACAAATACTGATGAAAAGATGTTTCCTCACAATTTCTCTGACCAGCTCTATACTCTATACTCTATACTCTGACAGCTCTATAGCCCTCACCTTTGGCACCTGAAATTAGTGGAAACTTTTTACCTTAATCTTTCCATGCCTCAGTTTTCCATCTGTAAAATGGAGGTAAAAATATCCTTCTCCTCTCCCAAGATTTTTGTGAAAATGAATTACCGGTAATTAATATTTGTGAAGCACTCTGATACTACAGTACGTGTGTCACAGGAAAGTCCAGGGGAAAATTAATAATTCTGTCTTCAGAACAGAATTTGAATATCATGCAGTAAACAAGGCATTGATACCAGAGAAATCCCCCAGACTCCATTTTTATTTCTGCCTTCCATTTTGAATAAGCAAGAGTCACTCCACCATTAGAAGCTGCAGGTCACATAACACTAAAAATAAAATTGGTGGGAACACCAAAGTAGAGGAAGGTCAGTAGGTCATATCTCTGAGGTAAATGGTTGCAGGCTAAAAATAGAACTGACCGTTTGGAATGATTGGAAAGTTGGCAGTTGTCATGCACAAAAAAAAATCAGACAGGAAGACATTAGCAGAAGTCTCCAGAAGTTCTGACAAGAGAGTATAAAAGTCAGTGTGTCAGTGGACAGCTGAGAGGTTAGAAGCTGACAGGAGCTGACAGTGAAGAAGCAGTGGCAGCAGCAGTAGGAGCCCTGCCCTGCCACTGGAACACAGAAACACAGACTGGGACACGGACGGAGAAGAGGCAGAGACCTGAGAAAACATCAAAGTCAGCAGAGTAAGCCTGTTACAATCATAGTGTAGTATAGCATAGTGTTCCACTTAGAATAATCTCAACTGTTATTGTGGTTTGAGGTGCTCTATAACTTGCTGGGTTTGTGTTTTAGAATATTATTGTATCAGGGACTGTTGTTTGCACCAAGAAAAGGTGCCTTGTTTTGGGTCAATCATTTATCGGACGGCTGTATCTGTGTCCTCCAGGTACTTCTTTAGGCACCCTGGAGACCCATGCCTTAGGAGAACAGATTGTTTAATAAGTGGTCTGTTTGGAGGGAACCCTTAATAAACCCAGAAGGGGGCAATAGATGAGCTAATCTAGAGGTACCCTACATCTGTTTTCGGGGTAACAGCATGGGGCCACACACTGAACAATGAGAAAACAAAATACTGAGTGAGCACTGTCCAGCATGTGCACCGTGGAAACAAAATCAGAAAGTGATCAAAGACCATTTCACGTTGCACCGGCAACATTAATTCTGGCATTTTCCTCCCTTTTGAAGTCTTGACTTTGCAACTTTAATAACCTCCTTTTAACATTGCTTTTGGGTGTTATAGATATGATTTTATTTGGATATCATTTGAAACATTTATAGAAGAGTTATATTGTTTTTACTCGCACCAGAATCTTTCATCTTTTAAACACTTGGTTAAGGAAAATACAGATTTCAAAAGCACTGAATATGAAATGTTTTGACCAAAATCGTCCTTCAGCATCCTGCAGAGGCCAATCAAATGTAAACAAATGGTGAATCATTACCATGACGAAGTATTAATTTTATCTCCTTTTCCAGTAATTTTGTCCTGAAACATGTGACCCCATCATACATCCTAGTCATGGAAAAACATTTCATTTGTGCAAAGGATAAATTCACAAATTACAATAAGTCTTTAGACTTTATTTCACATTTGTCCACCCATGGGCCACTTCTTCCTCTTTACCCTAGAGCCAGGGTTCTCAAACTTCATTGCACCGCGATCCCCTTCTGACAACAAAAATCACTACAGGACCCCAGGAGGGCAAACAGAAGCCTGAAGCTGCCCAAGCCCCGCCACCCCAGGGATGAGGGAAAAGCCAAAGCTCCACTTTCCCAGTAACCTGAGCCCTGCCTCCCACAGCTGAAGCCCTCGGGCTTTGGCCCCGACTCCAGCAAGTCTAAGCCAGCCCTAGCGACCCCCTTAAAACAGGGTCCCAACCCACAGTTTGAGAACCACTGCCCTAGAGTGATCCAAGTCCCCCACCTTCAATCATGCCAATGAATGCCTATATTATACCCCCATAATTTTTATTAAGGGTTATTTACTTTCTGTTGTACAATTTTGTGTATAGTCCTCCTTATTGCATCTTTTTTTCTATGTATACCTTCTATAAACGTGCAAAGATATTCAGGAATGGGCACCTGAAGTTAAGCTCCTAAATTCATCTTTAGGCAGTAAGTATCCTGATTTTCACAAACTGTGAGCTTCCAGTGAATCCCACGAGAACATCAGTGCAAACTGCTACACACTCAACAAATAATTTATTTAGGCGTATAAAGATGGAGTTACTACCTAGCTACAGGCATCTCTTTTTGAAAATCTTAACTAATGCTATTTACATGATGATAAATGTATGAATGCATGGTCATATATTCTTCCCATGGAGATAACTATATTTGTCTTTGTGGAATTTAAAATTTTGTCAACGACATTATTTGAGAGAAAAAATAACCAACAGGCATTATAACTTCCTTTTAATGGTTGTTTCAATGATCATTCTGGTGATATTTTATTCTTTTCATAATTTTCCTAAATATATTATCAATAAGGACATAACGCCATAACTCTCCATGTGAGAAAAAAAAAAGTTGTTTCAGCTACCCTCGCAAACCCCAAACAAAAGACTTCCAGGAACTTTCTGATCCACTACACATTTCATCCACTTGCTCCCAAGAAAAGCCTCTGGTTTATTTCCAATCAGATCTGCAGGATTTTTGAGTATGTCTATATCTGTATTAGAGCTGTACAATCTCTGCAGCTAAAATTGGAATTGCAATATCTTTGCCTTCCTCGGCAGCATAGGATACAGAGTCACGGGCCAGGATTATCTAGGTATATCTGATGTAATCATTTATTTGCCACTGCAGAGTTCTTGGGTATTGGTGCACCTTGGTCCCAACTATTTTCTCTGCCTGTGACAACAATTTAACCTCCTGTGGGCTGTAATACTTTGGTTTAATTTGAGTTGTTCAGTTTAGTGTGTGGGTGCTAGGTGGTGTTAGAGACCTGTGACATACCGGAAATCAAACTGGGGATGATCTGGTGTCCCTTCTGGCCTTAAGCTCTGTGACTCTATGACTACCTTTCAGATAGCAGGATACTCAGATTAGCTCTTGTCACTGGTACTTCCACTTTGAAGGCAGATTTTGAGACAGTCCTACTAGTAACATTCCCTCTTCAAGGAAAGAGATGTCTTGAGGTATCCCGCTGGAAAAGCATAATTTTCAAGCACAAGATGCAGCAGCACTACCCGTGTTGCACCAGAAAACAAAGGATTCCTTTAGCAATGTTAATCCTAAAAAAAAAGGCCTTTGAGTCTGAATCCCCAATACAGGAATTAATGTGATAACTGCACTAACTGGGAAGCTAAAGAGATTGCGCAGAAAAGGGGAATCACTAAGTGATACAGCAGGCATGTCTAGGTGAGGGAGCATGGCTGATCCCCAGCTGGCATAGAAGGCTCTGAAGGCTGCTAACCTATGCTATACCCTGAACTGGCCATCAGCAGCTCTACAGACTGCAGTGTCTCAAAACACACAACAAGATTCTACCACTGAGCAGCCATGCAGTCCACCCATCATGTGTAAGTGGTTAGAGGGACTTCAAGTGATGAGTATAGTGTGTACACACACACACACACACACACAAACACATATTCTAGAGCAACTTGTGCTGTGTTTGGGTCATTTTTAGATCAATTGTTGTTTAATATACATGCAACACGTCATTCAAGTGTAAACCACTGCATCAAAAATTATAATATACAGTTCCAGTAAATAGGTCTTGTCCTAACCCTAATTTTGCAAACATCAAGACAATGGGTGAAAGGAATAATTATTTATGTGAAGTCACATTTTCAGTGGGAAGCAAAAGAGAAATAATCAGAGGTAACCTCACATCTATAATTACCGATGTTCTGTTTCACACTGTAAGCAATGTACAAAACAGTTTTAATGATTGAAATAATGTGGAGAGACACAAAGCCAGGCTTGCAATATCATACATCACATGCATATGAGGCACAGTGAGAAGTATTTTATAAAACAAAATATTGTCGTAATTCAATTAAAATATACATTTAGTGTCCTTCCAATATCTATTTCCAAATCACATTACTTCCACCAGCCACTTTTAAATTACTGGATCCATAAGACAAACTTCAAACAACATATCAAAGAAACAGAACAAATTACCCTTTGCTATTTACAGGTGTCTTTTGCATTTTATGGATCAGATGAATAAATTCACCAAGAAAAATATGTCAGTTTCAACACCAATATGAAAATGGGGAAGTATCAGTGTACTCCTTGCTTGTTATGAACTGGGGTGATATTGCTACATTACAGATTATGTAAATCTTAATGTGAAATATACTAATTTAAGGGAACAGATGGATGACTAGTAACACAAAGAAAATACGTATACATTTTATATTTGATTTGTAGGGTGACCAGATGTCCCAATTTTATAGGGACAGTCCTGATATTTGGGGCTTTTTCTTATATAGGCACCTATTACACCCCACTCCATCCCGATTTTTCACACTTGCTATCTGGTCACCCTAATGACTTGAGATCTCAAGATTTCCCCCGTGGGTTAATACAAAAACTTATGTTCCTGACCCACACAGCATCAAAGGGTTTCTGTAGTTTTTTAAAAAGCCACCACCTCTGTTTTAAATTTCTTCATTCCAGACTAGAACTGAAGATATTGATTAGAGGTTGGACATGTTTGAAAGCTGTTCACTATTTGCCACTTGGCTTCTTCTCCAAATAATCTGTCCAGAGTAAAATATTTGTGCACTTCCATGCATCGAGGAATTCTACACATAGCAGGGTGATACTATTGCTCTCTGCTTTTGGTGTAGTGTAGTATATTACTGATTGCTTATTATTATACTGATTCTGAATGCAATTGGAAGCTTCCAAATAATCCTAATTTCCAGATTTCTGACTGTTTTTTAAAAAATGTAACAGATTATAACCTGCAATTTGTGAACCTATTGCTAGATGATTACTGTCAAGAGACCAATATGGGGTTTTTTTTTGTTTGTTTGTTTGTTTTTTTGAGAAAAGTGGAATGCCCTTGAAGGTAACAAAATATGTAACGGAATTCTAGCACCCCGGTAATTTACAGCCACATAGATAAGTCTTAAATACTGTTTAAGTGTTCTGAAACATAGCTCTCATGCTAATAGGCAGAGATTATTTCAGAGCACAAGATTATGTTCCTGCATGTGGTGAGTAGTACTGACTCAGATAGTACAGTGAAGGGACTGGAAAAAATTAAGCCATTCTCTCGCAGCCGAAATTCCCAGTGCCCTCCAGTCACTTCTCTCTCCTGCAATGGCTGAACCTATTTTCCATTTCAAATCAGTCTCTGGTGACTAGTTCTTCCCTGCTTTTAACCAGAGTTCATTGAGCTACGCCTTCCCACTCCAATACCCAGCAGCAAGCCAAATTATAGCTCCGCGGCTAGAGTTCTTGTACCAAGCGATCCCCTCTTCTCCCCAGCACTCATGCTCCCTTATCCCTCCCCTACATAGTTATCTTACTCCAAAAGATCCCATCCTTCCTTCTGCCAATATTCCCATTTAAAAAAAAAACCAAAACATAACCTGCTCTCCCCAAAAACTCTCTCACATGCACACACCATCTTTCCCTCTCTCTGATTTAAGGAAAACAAAACAACTTATTTGTTGCTGTTTTCTAGGCTTCAGCTATGAATTCTGCTTACCTCCTAGATGATGTGCATAAGCATGCTGACATCCTCATGCTCCAACACAGCCCTGGAAACCTATTGTGCTGTATTGTTTCTCTGCTTTTTAAAGCCACAGTATTTGTGTCTTTGACTGAAGTGATCTCAAGAGACACTATTATCTATTGTTATGAAATGTAAATATAAGTAACAACTTTATGACCACAATTCCGTTCTTAATTAGGACAGTACTCTAACATGCAGGGGCTGATCCTACTCTTACCCAAACCCACTTTCATCCTGACCTCTAAACAGCAGAGGCTCAATCCCTATCTTCAGACCTCTCAAAGAAACCCAGCACTCTGGCTACATCTTCCTATCTCTAATACACCAAGGGATCTGATCTCAAATTCCATGCCACTCCTCAGCACCAGCTCCCCTCAACCAAGCACCAGGACCAAACTCTACTCAGCCAAGTGCCACAATCATCTCAAACATCTCTCCTTGCCTTCTTGTGAATTCCTTTCCACTTTCTACAAGCACTGGAAACAGTCCTACAGTGGAATCAATAAATCTGTTTTCTACCCCACTTTCTACAAGAGCTCTCAAAGATTTATCATATGATGCACCCTATCTTCATAGAAAGACTGCTGTGGACCATCGCCTCTCCAGCTCATAATGATCAAGTGGGCAAACCACATTCCTGGGGCAACTACAGCAACTGCTTATATAGCAAAGGGAAATTATGGAATCACATTAAAAGAAACTAAAAATAAAACAGCCAGAAAACAGCAGAAAGCCAACAACCATGTAATCTGCCAGCTGTCAGTGTACTACCAGCAAGTGATATGTGAACCACTGCTCTAGACAGATTCACAGTCATAAAAGTTAAATGGTAATGTTATTTTGACTGGAGAATTTAGATTCTGGTAGGTTATCACACCAGCTCAGACTGTCTCCTCCTCAGTCATTCTGTTAGTGAAAGAAATACTCTCAAGCTCATCAGATTTAATGCCTTGGTCTTGGGCGATTTCTATCAACCATGTTTTTCTCCATCTAGGACTATGGATTCCTAGGCTCCATCTACCGATCTTAAATATTTCAGTCTAGCAATATCTAGCTGGGTCCCTTTGTCACCTAGTAATCTTAACAAGAGATGTAGTTTCAGTTATGTTTGACTAGTACCCTGATAACATATAAAACATTATGTCGGCCTAGCAAAGCAACAGCCTCATCAGTCAAATTTGCAATACTTGGTGTTACTAAATGCATTATGAATACTTGTCATTTGCTTGGGATGCAAAACTTGCATTCATACCCACTGCATTCACCAACAATAAGAACTATTGCTTAATACATTTGCCTGTAAATGTAATAGCTCATTCAAATGGCCATTCAAATTAATAAGAATAAAATTAAGATCTTTACCTAATCTAATCTCTAAAATGGACTCCAAGTTTGACTTAGAAACTTCATTCTAAAACGTATTCAACCCACTGCAAAATCATTAATTCTGGAGATCTTTTGATCTACCAATAGTGTTCTAATCTTAATAGGAAAAAAGGGGGGGAAAAAGGAAGTCTCTCAAAATACTGATATGACTCAGAGTGGTTTAAGTTTGGAAGATATACACACAAATCTGTTAGTCAGCAATGGGACTAGTCAACACCACCTACATATTGCTTTGAAAAATTTACCACACAGAGTTCCATCAATTTCAGATTCCAAAGGTACAGAGTTGAAAGGACCTAGACTAAACGACTATAGACTCCTTAGAAATTTACATTTGAATCTGTAAATGAGAACATGGGAGAACAGTAAAGGTGGTGATCAGAAACAAAATATGTTTTCTTTTCTTTTAAGAAACACTATTTATGTCTGACGAAGATTTTCTAGGCTTCGCATTAACAGAGACAGCACCTTCGATCATAGGAATATACAGAATAATGAGTTTAAGATTCCATGTCCCTTTTTGAACTGAAGCCCCAGTAAGGTAATAGGTGTACAATGTAATAGCCAAGTCTACTACACCCAGAATTTTCTAACTTTTAATCAAAAAGCAGATATTTATCACAGAAGAGGAAGGACTTTGCAATTATTTCATATAATTTAATTATTTAGAAAGGAGTGTTTTGAGATACTTTTTTAAAAAAAAAACTGTACTAAACTTTTCCTTGCAATGTTGAGAAATCCCAGAAAAGAAAAATGAAGATATAATGCCAAAATAAATCTTAAATGCTCTAACAAAAAATTCAGAAAGGTCATTTCTATGCACAAATGACAAGGTCAGTGCCATTGCAACTGCAATTTCCATACCACTACATTAAGCTACTTCTAGATACTATTGCTGCACTGACTAAATCAAAACACAAATCTCAATATCTAATCTGAGGAGGTAATCACTTGACAACTCAATCAGCATTCGCTTCACTCTAAAACACAATGGGGGTAGATTCACTCCCAGGTTCCAATGGCTTCTGCAATCAGAAACTTTAGGTGCAAAGCGCCTACTACTACCAGTTTTTGGAGGGATCCCAGAGCTCACCTGTGTTTTTTCAAATTAGGCAGTCATGACATGAAATGAGACTTATCAATTCAGGTTGTCAATTGAAAGGACAGGCTCACCCTTTTATCTGGCCTCCTAAAAATGTCAAATGCCAAATCGGGGATGGGCGTTGAGCTGGGGTGAAAGTAGGAACTCTTGGCCTCCTTATCTTTGGGAACCCTTCTCCAAGTCTCTGCCTCAGCCCCGGTACCTCACAGGATGGTCGAACTATGTACCCATTGACTAACCAGGGAGACTGCCTCTGACTCCTGTGAGCAATCTGGGGAAGGCATCCAAGTGAAAAGCAGGGCAAAAGTAGCCCATCCAAGAGGGGGACATCACTGTTCCATAGGTCTTCTTCAGTGGAAGATGTGCCTCATGTATGAAGAGAAACTGAAGCCTAAAAGAGTGGGGGCAAAAAAAAAAACCTATACTGTGGAGATGAAGCTACCTGTGTTGCCCAGGAACCAGGAGCAAAGCAGACCATTCACATATTGGTAGGCCTTGTTACACAATTTACAGCATCAGTGCAGTGTCTGAGTCCTTCAAAACGATGTGGCTCAAAAGTTTCACTTAATTAAATTTTTAAATTAAAATGGGAGAATAGAACCATATATCCTCAGCAATATATTTTCACCCTGAAGGGACTGACTAAACAATGAACCAGAGTAGGTACTCATTACAATATCTTCAGAGTTTGTATTTCTGCCTTTTCTGCCTATTCTAGCGTTCGAATGTGAATCTAAAAAGCACGTGTTGTCCTCCCCTAGGAATTTTGTAGCAGGTGGTGCTAATAATCCTTGAAAAAGGATTCTCCTTGCTACACAAGCGAAAAGTAGGGGAAAGGGATTATGACTAAGACTTCACCTGACCCAATAACGCTTCTGTCATTTGTCACCTATCATGTCTGTTTCAGTATAAGCAGGTATAACATTTCAGTCATAATGCTGCAGATTTACTTTCACACCTGCCAAGGTTGAAGGCTAATGTGCTCTCAGAGAACCATTCCTCTGAAGGAAAATATATGGAAATTAGAAATAGGCTACATTCTACAAGGAACTGTCAGTTTTCTTGAGGGGTTTGCAAATTCCCTCTCTTCTGTTTAATCTGACAAAAGTCGGGAATTGTGAGATAGAGGTCAAACTAGAATGTCTCAAGTGAAATATCTCTGTGACAGTTTTGTGAAGTCACCTTATTGAAGCTTGCATTGCTTCTTGTCCTAACACAAATGCTTTCTAGTTTTCATTTGTGTTGATTTCTCATATGGTAAGAAATATTTGGGGCAACAATGTCACATCACACATGACTGAATTGAAAGATATCTCACCCCAAAATAACAAACATCTCTTCAACATTGTTTTTTCATTAAGGATATACCTTTATAATAAATTAAAACCTTTGTACCTATCTTATATAATTATATAAAGAACACATCTCACTCCCCTAAATGTGTCATTTTTAAAAACTTAATACCAAAAAAAAAATCCAATTTATTTCACATGGAACAAGAAAGCCATAGGCTTGATAAGTATGATGGAAATGACCAAAACTAGAATTGTGAATTTCAAACCTTTTCAATCTAATTTGTCAGATTCAACAGTTTTAGATCCAGGCTACATTCAAACAGGAAGGATTTTATGGATCTAAACTTGATATGTCTATAATCTCAAAACATGCCATTCTCATTAATGTTTTGGCCCAAGATAATGCTAATGTCATGAGTGTAGTTGATATCCCAAGATTTCTTCAATTCATGGCAAATATTAATCAGAACAGCTCATAAAATATCTTTGCCACTGGACCCAAATCTGAATTCTAGCCTAAAAATATTCTAGATCCAAATACCACCTCCTCAACCCATCTGTCATTTCAAAATCAGCTATAGCAGGCTCTCCTGTCACCCACTGCAACAGATATACACCCCCATACAAACACATCAGAGAAAACTGCTAGCATATGTGCATTTTAAGCCCACTAAGATGAATAGGAAGACTTTAACCACACAAAGTTACATAATTATATGTACATTTATCTGAGCTTTCAGAACCTCTGTCCTCAGGCATTTGAGAGAAAAGAAATATGACTACTGGGAGTTCACTTATGAAGATTTACAAAAAAGTCAGGTTAATATATTTTATTACTTATTTTAAACTACAGACTGGTATGTGTAATGGGGTGGCACCCACCTCTCACAAGCAACCCCATGGTTGAGTGTGTGCATGCCTGCAGTTCTCAATTTCTTGGCTCATGGTGTCCCCTGTTGGCTGCTGCACTTGTCAGATGGGTCTTTGGTGAGTCACACACAGTCTGTGTGCAAACAAACAAAACCCCTTCCTGCAGCCCTTCCTGGGCTCAGTCTTTAAACAGCCCAATAGGGTCCATCTCGGTACTCTCAATTGGTGTATCCTTTTCTGCGGCCCACCCTAGGCTCAGTCTTTTACCAGACCAACAGAGCCTCTCTCAGTACCTAATGGGCCAGCTTATGTGCGAAGGTTCCTCCTCTGGGATAGAGCAGCACCCCCAGGACTTCCTCCCTGGAAAGTCATGCCTGCCCTTTAGTCCTCTGACCCCAGCTCTCCAGCTGGGTCAGTCTCAGTTCAGCCCCCTTCCAGGGGGATAAGAGGTCCACAGACAGTCCTTTCTCTGGGCCTGCCCAAATTCCCTTCTCTCAAGGCACAGCCACTTCCCCAATGGCTGTTGCGGGGAAGGAGAGACCTGGGCCCGCCCACTACTCTGGGTCCCAGCTCAGGGACCCTCTAAGCAGCAGTCATGCGCCACATCCCTTTAACTAACTGCGTTTCCCTGGGCCACTTCCCCAGAGGCCATCTTAATTTAGTCCTGGCAGCCAGATGGAAGCTATTCCCTCACTTCCCCAATCCCTGCCAGCAACTACCTTAGCCCTTGCAGCCAGCCAGGAGCACCTCTTGCTCCCCTGGTCCCTGAAAGCAGACTGAACTCATGCTGACCCTGCAGCTTTTTTAATATGAGTCTGCTGGGCCCTGATTGGCTGCTCCCTGCAGCCCCCTCATTTGCTGTGTCCCACACAACTGCTCTAGGCAGTTTGGAGGGCCTCTCTATGGCCCTCTTCTGGGGTGGGATGAGGCAGGGCCATGAGGCCTCCAGACCTTGTCCACTCTGTTGGTTTAAAGAGTGTAATTTCAGTCCGTATCAAGATCTGGCCTTCAGCAGAGAGCTTTCTCCAGGTTATTAATGTTGGTTTTTCTCTGCAGGAAGACACTATCAGCTGTTTCCGAAGCTCCTTTCTCGGACCCCCTTCCTGCCTATTCCTTCATATTCCCTCAGCTCCCTGCTCCTCACCATCCTGCAATCTCTTCTCTCCCCTTTCTTTTCAGCTCATTGCCTTTATGCCTCACCCTCTCCATTATTCCTATGAGCTCATCCTTGTTGGCTTTCCTCCTTGTCCCACTGCAACACTACATACTCCAGTCAAAAAAATAAAGGAACTAATATAAAGTTTGCCAGCCATCATTGTGCTTGTTTGTCACATTCCTTCCTCCTAATTTTAGCTGTTCTGTCTATTTAGATTGCAAGCAAGACAAGTTAGAAGCAGGGATTCAACATATCACATCACTTTTTTTCATTTCAGGGTGCAAAGGTGGATGATTTTTTGCAGTTGTACTGATTTAAGAAATTCCTGGGAGTAATGGTCTGAAAGCCACTGGAATTGTAATTTCTCATCTGTTACACTCACCTAGCAGTACCCTTTTTAAAGCAATATTGAATTCCAATTTAAGTACCTTCCCTTTTAAATGTTAATTAAATTACTCATTTACTTCCTCTTTTGTGTATAAACATACCACATGATTATGACCTCAGGAGCATGGCAGAGCAGAATATTTTGGAGTATCCCTCTTGATAGGTGAATGTAGCTCCCATTAATAGTAAGGAGGCTTGCTTCAAGGAGACACCATATCATCTAAGGGCTTATCATTATCTCATGATTCCTAAGTAACTGCTCTAAAGTATTCATAACCACAAATTTGCCTTCACTATTTTGTTTTATGTTTGCTCTCACTGCCCCTCCAGATGTGTCTGGGAATAAATAAACATCATTTGGAGCATATATATTTTATCCTTTAAAAAGAAGCCTAAGTACATACTCAAAATCAAATTCAAACAATTATTTTTAGCCTAAGGATCTATACCTGGATGGCATCCTGACTGCAGCAACAGGAATGTCCTACATCCTATATTGTAACTGGATCGAAAACTGGTGGGCCCTTCCATGTTTGCTTGCCACTTCACTATCATCCACATTTAAAGACATGGTCAACCCCTGAGTAAGCACCCAGATTCTTCACCAGGCAGGGACCTTCCATCTTATTGTTTTTAACTACATTGTAGCCTTCCCTTTCGTTCTTTCTTTGACTTCTCCACTCCTTCTAGCTGAGCCATAATACTGAATGCAACTACACCAATAGGATGACTGCTAAGAGGAGCAGAGTTTAAAACTCATAGAAGATGGGTCTCTAAATCCCCTAGACTGCTTTGAAAATCTCAACCCGGGTTTATTCCACCTTCCTGGTACAGCTGATACTAAAATGATAGGCATGCCATACTAATTTAGAAGCATTCAGCATCATTCACTCAAGTCCCTCAGCTAGGCATATATCACAAGCGTGGAACGGCTAGTGTGAATGCACCTGCCTATATCTGAAAACTGAACCTGAAGTTCACATCAAGAATGAAGCACTCCAGGTAGTCTGTAAACTGGGCCTAAGGTAAATATAATGAGGAACTTTCAGTGACAGACTAGTTGTCAGCTGTTGAGCCAGGTCACATGAAGAAACCAATTTCCCTGCAAAGATGAAAGGGAATTTAAAAAAAAAAAAAAAAGATTAAATTAGTTCTCTGCAAAAACACTCAGAAGAAAGTCAATGGACTGAAACATTAATGTGACTAAAACTAAACTGAATAAAACTTACCTTGAACTATTAAAGGAGTAAAAAGTGGTTTTGAACTTTTACATAGAGAATTGCTCACCAGCAGGCACATAAATCCTTCCTAGTGTCCCCACCATACTTGGGGGACAATGGTCCTGTCGATCCACTGCTAAGCTGTAGGAGCTCTGATCTGTGCTATGCCTCTTCACTCTGGTACTCAGCCAGCACACAAAGTTTGGCCATCAATAAGAGCAGGACAGGCAGACGCAGCAGAGCATGCAGAACACAACTCTCATTCATTCAGCCGCTTCAGCCTCTCCCCTCAGCCCTTCTCCCCACAGTGAGAAGAGAAGCAGCAGTGACCTCTGAAATGAGGAAGATGATGGTATTAATCTTGACACCTTTCTCATCCCCTAGAAGAGAGAGAGCCCTTGTGGCCTGCTCTAGGGAAGAAAGACACACTTTCAACCCCCTTAAAGGAGGGGGAGAGAGGAACCTCAGATCCCTCTGCACAGACTGGAGAAAAGTATTTGAAATCTATGTGAGGCAGAAGATGAGTGGGCTGAATAGACATAGAATATGGGACGAGAGGGAAAGAAATAGCATGGTGAGCAATAAAGGTAGTCATGTCAAACGTTTGATTGTGTGTCCATCCACACTTCATTACACCCCAGGATCAGGTACCCGTGTGTGTGTGTCTAATAATCCAAATGTTTACAAATCAAGCTCAATATGAGTAACTAGAGTTTGAGTCCTACTAAACAAAAGTATTTCACACACGTCGCTGATTACCATAGTACAATGATACACAGTAGTACAAAACTATACAAACTCTAAGTCATTGCAAGTTGTATGATAACTGTGGCATTAAAGCCAGATAACGCTTGCAGTATTTCAGTACTTTTTCTTTAAATATTGAGTTTGCATACTTTAAATGACGCAAGCCTATTATAAGGATTAACAAAAAGGCTTCCCAAATATTTAATAAATCAATGACATTTGTTCTATACATAAAGGTTAATAAAAAACCAACACTTATATTTAACTGAAATAGCTGCACAGAATTTAAGCCCATTATTGGTTTCCTAGTCAACTATTATAATTTAACATCAACAGGATTCGGACTAACTTACCAAAAGAAACACACACATACAATTATGTCTACTGGAAGAAATAAAAATAAAAAACTTTTTCTGTGTGGCTGTAGGAAACCAAATCTAAAGCACTTGACGAGAGGAATCTAGTTTTAAAGCTTTTGAAGCTGCTTTGGTGTAATTGTTTTGGAATCTACATGCGAATGCTGTAGAGTGACATGCTCAGTTTGGGAGAATAATGAAACCCAAGGACAAATACAGATATTGGATCTGAAGCAAGCTGTTCACTGTCCTGAAATAATACAACTTAGACACGTTTTCATGCATAAAAAAAAGGAGAAGCCAAAATGTTGCTCAGGGGCCATGTGTGACACTGCTCTTCTAATGAGGCCAGCACATTTTAGCAATGCAGTCAAAAAAAAATATTTCAGGTGTCCCTACAGTACAGCAGCTAGGCCAGATTATATAGACGCTAATATGTGTAATCATCCAAATATGCTTTGGTGCTTCTTTGTTGCCATAAATTAAAAAGAACAGGCAATAGAAAATGGGGCCAGAAATAATGGAGTGAATCACTCCAAAAACAGGGAGTATGAGATAAGAACTACAGGTACGGAAAAGCCGTCAGGGACCTGATGGCACATGAAGTGTGACAAATGCCTTACTAATGATTACTGTCCCTGCTATCTAAAAAGAATTGCCCATCCTTCACATATACAAAATATACTTTATTAACTGATAGTTAAAATACAAACATCCTTGTGATGGTGCATCCACTCTATACTGACGTGTACGGGGTTAATAGAGCCCTAGGGAGACTGCGTGGGAAGCGGCCCATAGGAAAGAGGCTGTGAGTAGCAGCCAATCCGGGCCCAGCAGGCCCATATAATAAGAGCTGCAGGGCAGAGCAGGGGTAGTTACTCTCTGAAGCTCAAGGAAGGAGCACTGGGGGCCTTGTAGATGGAGAGAAGCTAGCTCCTTGGACAAAACAGTGCTGGGCAAGAAGAGGGGAGACAGAGGAAGCTCCTGGCTGGCTGCTAGGAGTGGCATGCTGAAGCCCTGAGGTGAGGGCAAAGAAGGTGCTGGGGCTGCAGGAAGTGGCCCAGGGAAATGCACTGAGCAGTTGGAGGGGATGCAGCACATGGCTGCCATGTACAGGGTCCCTGGGCTGGAACCTGGAGTAGTGGGTGAGCCCAGGTCCCTCCCACTCACCACTGGGAAGTGGCAGGACAACTGACTGCAGTTACCGTTGGGGAAGTGGATGGACAGTTGACTGTAGGGCCCCCGGAAGAGGGGAGTACAGATCATGACACAGCCAGAGAGCTGTGTCATGAAGAGGACACTGTGGCTCTTAGAGTGATGTGGGTCCAGGAGCAGGCGTGAGGTGTACCAACCTGACCACTGTTCTAACAAGAACCATTGCTAGTATTCAAGTTTATTATTTTTCACATCACATTTCTGTCCCTGAAGTGCTCTTTCTGAAGAAATGGTGTGTTAGCATAAGTTACTGTAATCTATTGATGTATATTTTATCTGTGGTTTAAAAGTTGTTCAAGGGGAACGTATTGCTTTGATGCAGTGCATAATCATAGGTTAGTTAAAAGAGTAGCCTAGAAAATGGATGCCTCTGAACACGTTTGTGAAATGCCATCAAAGGGGTGGAGTTTGAACCTGAAGCTTTCAGACTAAGACCTAGCCCAAACATGAAACAGCTGTGGTCCCTCAGCACAAGGAGGAAACTCTAATGACATTAACGATACTTGAAAGCGTCATTCAAAATAAGCAGTAGACTTGGCTTCCGTTGTTGTTTGAATCTAGCATAAAAGCAATAGACTGTGTCAATCTAATGCCAGTAAAAATGTGAAAAGCAAAAATCACTAGTAAAACCTCGGCTTCAAAAATGGTTCTGCATTCAGCCATGAAACCAATTCTCCTTCACGGTTGAGTTACCTTATCAAAGTTTGGTGGCATGGCAAATAACACAGAACTGACTGTCATAGCGTGAGCTTGGGGCAGAGGGAGGGGAAAAGGAAGTGAGAAGCATGATAAATTTCAATGGCATTGGCAGCTTACACTCCACATCCTCCTCTTTTCTATTCCTCTTCCAGCTCTGCTGTATGTAGTATGCGACTGGAGCCACTGGGATATGGGGAGCTTCTTCCTAGGCTTACATCAGCACTGTCAATTTGCCTGCTCACTTCCCCATCCTTCTCCAATTGTTATTTGTTGGTCAGATGGTTAAATCAGAAAGGGAGCGTAGTAAAGAGAGATTCACACCAGCTACTGACACTGTCACCCCTCAGCTCCCCACTACACAAAATAGAGATGGGGAAAACAATGGGGGACAAGGGGTCTCGTGCAGTTCTTAGAAGATTTTTGTTCAACAAAATGTCTTTTTAAAAAAAATTAATAAAGATTTTGACAAGTTATTGCAGTCTCGTGGGAAAATATTCATTTTCACAATGAACATACCAAGCTACAATGACACCTGTTGCATGTAGTCAGATGTTTGTATCTCCTGCACTTGCCATATTCATTTCTGGGGAAGGTTGGTGGCATTACCAACACCTCTCTCCCACAGTTTCCAGCTGGGAAGGGCAGCTTTATACTTTTAAATTGCAGGTCTAGTAGGAGGCAGCGGCTAGACAGGGAAGATGCTGAGTCCATTTTCTGGGCCGCACCTAACAACTCTGAGACTCTTCCTACATGGTGAAGGTTGCAGGCGGTTTGCATCTTTATGCCACGGGTGAAACAATCCAGGGTGTGAATCAAGTCTACAGTACTTGGCAAAATATGTATTTACAACACAGAGGTGAATACTAACTGCAAATCACAATTATTTTTTCAGGCCTCAAATGCTGCCTATGCTGAGACAACATGTGAGCTAAAAAATATTTTTTCTTTCTCACAATCCCTCTCCATTTAGTCTACTTCAGTCCTCTATGAAAATTCTGACTCTTCTTCTCTTCTTGTAACCCCCAGGGGGTTCCCTCACACAGGTACTAGGATCCCATCCAGTGGGCCGAACAAGTCTAAGCACCTTTCTAGCAAACCCATTCACAACAAAACTTCAAATCCCATGTACTCTGGGGACATACAATGCATTCTGGATACACAACACTTTAAAGTTGTGATACTTGGGACCTAGCAGAAAAGCTTACATGAACTACTAGGTCCCAAAACAGGATCAAAGGTAGGGACAACCTTGGAGGAAGAAAGGTATCTGGGGAAGCAGGAAAGGAACAGTGGAAGAGTGGAGCTTATTTGGAGCCTGAAATGAAAGTAAAAGGGGGGGGGGGGGAAGGAGTTCATGTCTCAAACTAAGCAGACCAAATGTTGGTTCAGGTACATTCTTAGCTTACAATACAGTATGATGATGTTTTCACTAAAAATTAAATGGATAGTATTTTCCCCATAAACCTCCAAGTTTCAATGACTACTAGCTTCTTATACTAATTTTATTAATGAAAACTACAAATGGAAATCATGACAAATAGGCATCACAAAAACTTGGTGGAATGAGGATAATCAATGGGACACTGTAATACCAGGGTACAAAATATATCAAAAGGACAGAACAGGTCGTGCTGGTGGGGGAGTGGCACTATATGTGAAAGAAAGCGTAGAAGCAAATGAAGTAAAAATCTTAAATGAACCAAACTGTACCATAGCATCTCTATGGATAGTAATTCCATGCTCTAATAAGAATATAGCAGTAGGGATATATTATCAACCACCTGACCAGGATGGTGATAGTGACTGTGAAATGCTCAGGGAGATTAGAGAGGCTATTCAAATAAAAAACTCAATAATAATGGGGAATTTCAACTATTCCCATATTGACTGGGTACATATCAACTCATGACGGGATGCAGAGATAAAGTTTCTTGACACCTTAAATGACTGCTTCTTGGAGAAGCTAGACCTGGAACCCACAAGAGGAGAGCCAATTCTTGATTTAGTCATAAGTGGAAACAGGACCAAGAGGTAAATATACCTGGACCACTTGGTAATAGCGGCCACTATATAATTAAATTTAATATCCCCGTGGCAGGCAAAACATCACACCGGCCCAACACTGTAGCATTTAATTTCAGAAAGGGGGACTACACAAAAGTGAGGAGGTTAGTTAAACAGAAATTAAAAGGTACAGCACCAAAAGTAAAATCTCTGCAAGCTGCATGGAAACTTTTTAAAGACACCATAATAGAGGCTCAACTTCAATGTATACCCCAAATTAAAAAACATAGTCAGAGAACCAAAAAAGAGCCACCGTGGCTAAACAATAAAGTAAAAGAAGCAGTGAAAGGCAAAAAAGCATCCTTTTAAAAAGTGGAAGTTAAATACTAGTGAGGAAAATAGAAAGGCGCATAAACTCTGGCTAATGAAGTGTAAAAATATAATTAGGAAGGCCAAAAAAGAATTTGAAGAAAAGCTAACCAAAGACTCAAAAAGTAATAGCAAAAAAAAAAATTTAAGTACATCAGAAACAGGAAGCCTGCTAAACAACCAATGGGGCTACTGGATGATCGAGATGCTAAAGGAGCACTCAAGGATGATAAGGCCATTGAGGAGAAATTAAATTAATCCTTTGCATCAGTCTTAATGGTTGAGGATGTGAGGGAGATTGCCAAATCTGAGCCATTATTTTTAGGTGACAAATCTGAGGAACTGTCCCAGATTGAGGAATCATAAGAGGAGGTTTTGGAACAAATTGATAAACTAAACAGTAATAAGTCACCAGGACCAAATGGTATTCACCCAAGAGTTCTGAAGGAACTCAAATGTGAAATTGCAGGACTATTAACTCTAGTCTGTAACCTATCATTTAAATCAGCTTATGTACCAAATGACTGGAGGATAGCTAACATGAGGCCAATTTTTAAAAAGCGCTCCAGAGGTGACCCTGGCAATTACAGGACAGTAAGCCTGACTTCAGTAACGGGCAAACTGGTTTAAACTATAAAGAACAAAATTGTCAGACACACAGATGAACATAATTTGTTGGGGAATAGTCACCATGTTTTTTGTAAAGGGAAATCATGCCTCACCAATCTATTAGAATTCTTTGAGGGGGTCAACAGGCATGTGAACAAAGGGGATCCAGTGGATATAGTGTATTTAGATTTTCAGAAATGTTTGACAAGGTTCCTTACCAAAGGCTCTTAAGCAAATTAAGCAGTCATGGGATAAGAGGGAAGGTCCTCTCATGGATTTGTAACTGGTTAAAAGATAGGAAACAAAGGGTAGGAATAAATGGTCAGTTTTCAGAATGGAGAGCGGTAAATAGTGGTGTCCCCCAGGGGTTTGTACTGAGTCCAGTACTATTCAACATATTTATAAATGATCTGGAAAAAGGGGTAAACAGTGAGATGGCAAAATTTGCAGATGATACAAAACTACTCAAGATAGTTAAGTACCAGACAGACTGTGAAAAGCAAAAAAAGGATCTCTCAAAACTGGGTGACTGGGTAACAAAATGGCAGATGAAATTCAATGTTGATAAATGCAAAGTAATGCACATTGAAAAGCATAATACCAACTATACGTGTAAAATGATGGGGTCCAAATTAGCTGTTACCACTCAAGAAAGATCTGGAGTCATTGTGGATAGTTCTCTGAAAACATCTACTCAATGTGTAGCAGCAGTCAAAAAAGCAAACAGAATGTTGGGAATCATTAAGAAAGGGTTAGATAATAAGACAAAAAATATCATATTGCCTCTATACAAATTCATGGTACGCCCACCTCTTGCATGCTGCATGCAGATGGGGGGTCACCCCATCTCAAAAAAGATATATTGGACTTGGAAAAGGTTCAGAAAAGGGCAACAAAAATGATTAGAGCTATGGAGCAGCTGCCGTATGAGGAGAGATTAATAAGACTTGGACTTTTCAGCTTGGAAAAGAGACGACTAAGGGGGGATATGATAGAGGTCTATAAAATCATGACTGGTGTGTAGAAAGTAAATAAGAAAGTGTTATTTACTCCTTCTCATAACACAAGAACTAGGGGCCACCAAATGAAATTAATAGGCAGCAGGTTTAAAACAAACAAAAGGAAGTATTTTTTCACACAATGCACAGTCAACCTGTGGAACTCCTTCCCAGAGGATGTTGTGAAGGCCAAGACCATAACAGGGTTAAAAAAAGAACTAGATAAATTCATGGAAGATAGGCCCATCAATGGCTATTAGCTAGGTTGGGCAGGGATGGTGTCCCTAGGCTCTTGTTTGCCAGAAGCTGGGAATGGGCGACAAGGGATGGATCACTTGATGATTACCTGTTCTCTTCATTCCCTCTGGGACACCTGGCATTGGCCTCTGTCAGAAGACAGGTTAGTGGGCTAGATGGACCTTTGGTCTGACCCAGTATGGCTGTTCTTATGTTCTTACAAATCTACCATTTCCCATTGTACTAATTTATTGGATTACTGATTAATAGAAAACTGATCATGCAAATGTACTACTGACGGCGATAATCTCATCAATTCTCATAAATTGTGCAAGGTCAAATCTGACCGGCTCTCCTATGAGAGATCTCCAAAGAATACTTACCTGCTGTAGAAAGTGATACTGTATTTCTCTTTCTAGGATACTAAAAAACAAGGACACTGTCAAGGGAACCAGTGCAAATGGAGCTGCGTAAGGTACGCATCAAATAAGAGTCCCAGGCTGTGTGTGAGGCAGTGTGGTCCAGTGCTTAGAGCACTGAAATAGAAATGGGACTCAGGGTCCTATTCCTGGTTCAACCACTGACTTGCTTGCTGATCTTAGGCAAGAGACTTCCTCTCTCTGTGCCTCTGTTTATCTCCCATGCTAAACAGTTTTGACTATTTAGCCCTGTGGAACAAGGACCATCTTTTACTTCGTACAGTTACTTGCACAATGGGATTTCTCAGGGCTAATGTAATACTACTGATAACAACAGGCTGTTTTCTCAATAGTACAAGTACTTCCCCTGGTGAGTAGCTGAATTTCATGTATGTAATTACACATTGCCTACCAGTTTCAACTGAACTGTTGTGTAGTGTTGCTGTACTGTTTAAATACTGCTGTTCATCTTAGAGATGAATGAAGTGACCCTTATGCCCAGTGTGTAGTTTGTTATGCTGCAGAGAACTTCAGGGTCCCTGGATAAAAGATAATACATAGTAGACAATCAATCATTCATTAGTAACAAGAGTTAACATGAATACAGAATAGTTTTTTAGAACTAATTAATTTATATTTGTTCTCTCATTTTTCTATTTTGTTTAGCTCCATGTTTCTACAAATGCAGATGTACAACCAGTGGTGCTGGAACTAAGGGTGCTGCTATACCTCCTGGCTTGAAGTAATAACAACAAACACCAAATACATGGCTTCGATGGTTTCCATCATCAGCACCCCCACTATAAAATTGTTCCAGGACTCCTGTATACAACTAATGCTGGAAAAAACCAGAATGAAATGACAGTTTTTACTTGTCATTACTTAATGGGTTAATTGAATTGCCATTGTACATCATAAAAACATTACTGAAATCCTGCTCTCCTTTTTAAAAAAAAAAAAATCACATTACAATTCTATGAGAGTTATTTGTCCTGACCACTGTCTTTTGCATCATCTCAAAGCTGAAATACTCAACCTTTAAAATAATATAGGAATTTAT
Organism: Chrysemys picta bellii; assembly: GCF_011386835.1. Taxonomy (NCBI): domain Eukaryota; kingdom Metazoa; phylum Chordata; order Testudines; family Emydidae; genus Chrysemys; species Chrysemys picta. The sequence goes on from NC_088793.1 coordinate 196,819,268, forward strand.
TCTAGAGCAAACAGTTCTCGTCAAGGTTGTCTTTCAACTTGTTTAGGGAACTGTTAAAGGTGGCAAAAAGTTCACAGCTAAGCTGGCAAGCAGAGGTGTAGTCTTACCAGCATTCCATGCAGTTCCGATTCAGGCACAAGAGACCCTTACTTAGTTCCAACCCTTTTTCAAATAAACTGGGACAGATCTGTCATGGGGCTTGGGATGTGTGCCAAACCCCAAATCAGCAGCAGAGCTGGAAAATTCTAAGGGTTCTAAGCTAGTGCAACACATGAAACTAAAAATACAGAGCAGAAAGCAGTTGCAAACATATTTAAATTGAACTAATAGAAACTACCAGCCATCATTAGTGACACATATGTACAGCAATGAACATCAATGTTAACAACTCCTTGAAACTACTAAACACTGTATGCATTTTTATTGCAAAGTGAAAGACACAAGAAAAGATTTACACAATGGTGAAGGAAAAAAAAAAAGGTTTCCTCTGGGTGCAAATACTATTAATTGCACCTGGTGCCCACATAATTATTAAACATGGGGGGAGGGGAAACAATTGTATCCTAAGAAACCTAATTAAATTACATATAGCTACAAACAGAAAATTGTCATCATTAGTATGTCAGCGCTTTCCTTTTATACAAACGTAAACACTTAACTCCAAAGCCTACAAGCATCACCCCGATTCATTCCCACAGATAAAAAGGAGACAGCACTTTGTACTCCTCTGCACAGAGGGTAACCGTGCCAAAGAGAAAATGCATCGCCCTACAAGCACAGACAGTAGTAGCACTGCCTCCCCCTTTCCAGGGATTCCAGGAAGGAAGTGCAGCTTTAATTTACAGGAACCCCACTTGCTGCAAGTTTCTGAAATTTTCTCCCTCCTCTGCCCCACCAGCTGGCTCCAAGTTCTCCCACAGAGCAGGGGTTATGGGTGACTTGCACTATCGGACTCCTCTCAGGTTTACTCTTCACCGTTGGAGGGATACACAGCCTGGGCTCTGCCAACTGCAGTGCATCAATCCCACTGTATACTAGCATTCAAAGTGACTACATGTAATAAGCTAACCTTGAAATAAAGCTGTGAAGTGTGAGTACAGACAGACTTTTTAAAAAAGGTACATACTTAGACATCATGAAGGATCCAATGAGGTATGTCTGCAAGTGCCACCTTGTGCAGAAGGGTGCAAACTGCTCTTCTCCTCCTCTGTGAATCAGGAGTGATGATATTTGTAGGCTTTGGAATTCAGTGGTTCCATTTGTATAATAGGAAAGCAACGAAATATTTAGGACCAACCTCATAGGACAAATATACACAAGATGCTAGGGTTGTTCAAGCCACAAAAGACCATGTTTGCTGGCTGTATGCTATGCCACCCTAGCCAGCAGAAAGGCCTCCTGCACTCCCATTCTACAGCCCTCAAACTCTCACCCCACCTCAGAAAAATCTCAGTAGTTGGGTGGGGCGGGAAAGGGAAAAGCTCCATATTACTGCACCTTCCTATGCTTGATCTACATTATTTTCCCCTCCTATCCACTGAAGTTGAGGAGCCTGCAATTTTTACTACAACTCTAGGGTTCGAGGAATCCCCCTGCATTACCCTAAAGCGGAGATGGCTGAATCACAGAATGGAGCTGCTCTGGAGATGAAGTAGGGCCGGTTGGTGAAAGACTGCTGTGTGTAGGACCCCTGCCTCATTGGTTGCAGAGGTTGAAAGGTGTCTAATGAATGACAGAGGGGACTACAGGAAGAGAATGGTTAAGGCAGTTGAATGCTGCCCTTGAGAACTGGATTCTATCCCTGCCTCTGACAAAAAGTTCCTATGTGACACCAGGCAAATTCCTTAAACCAAACTTCGCAGGCGGTTACTAATTGTGTGTTCCCCATTTTCTGGGTGCCTGACATGAGACCCTGGGTTCTGATCACAGGAACTGTGCTTTGAACGTAGTAAGTGCTATGTAGTGCTCAGTACTCTGAAAAGTCCGATCCTAAATTCTCAAATTAAGCACCCAAAATTAGTGGGAAGTTTTGACCTTCAGCTGTATGCTTCAGTTCTTCATCCATAAAATGTGGATAATACTCTACCCCCTCACCTCACAGGCATTTTGTGAAGACAAATTAATTAATCTTTGCAAAACACTGAGTTACTATCATGATTACACCCATGAGGAAATTAATATTTCTGTTTTCAGAGCAGGGTTTGCCCTTGGGCCACACACTGAACAGTAAGGATAAAACAAAATACTGAATAGCTGTTCATTAAATAAGCAGTGCCCATCTTGCGAATGAGGCAGGGGTCCTGTGTGATGATGTAATTAAAGATTATCATAATACATATGAATAAGGGGACCAAAATAAAAATGAACATTGATTCTGGCATTTCCTAAATTTTTGTAGAGTGTTTCACTTTGCAATCTTAATAATAGTCTTTTCGCTTAGTATTTTGTGTGTATACTACACACAGATCACTCATTCAAGGATTAATTGATTCATTGTCATTTGTGCTGACACATGTTTACTAAGTTGTCGCCCAGTCCCGTACAAAGTTGAAATTTTTTGTAGCCTTCATGATTGCAGAGAGAAGTTTGAAAATGTCACCCAAGTGTAACCTAAAGATTCAAAAGCCTGCAGGCAAGCAAAAAGAATCCAAAATTTATAATTTATTATTTTTTTAAAAATCTCTCCTGATTTTTTGGGGCCTTACTCATGTTTTTTGAATGTTTGGGGTTGGCGATACTGGACACGGCTATGTCCTACCCCTCCTGCAGAGCTCCTAGTGTTAGGTGCTGGGTATATTTTTCAACTCATTCGGTATTTTTTAAAAATTGAAGGTTATCAAATGATTAAAAGCTTTTGCTACAAAATTCAATGCAACTCTGCCATAAGTTTCAGGAATCACAGCCATAGAGTTTAAGTATAATTTGCTCCATAATATATGGAGGTTTGGCCTTAGGAAAAACACTTCTCTTGTTCATTTTGCCCTAAGGGAGATTATACAGTTTAGCAAAAGTCCTTGGCATAATTTGAGTCTAGTTCCTTCTATACTATAGTGACAACCTTAGCAGGGTTGTCAGGTAGAGTGAAGTATCTCTGTTTCTGCCTGCAGGTCAAACATTTAATAAAGCCGTTTCATTGGTACTGCTTGTCTGAATCTGTTTTGGCTCTAAACAATTATGCCTAATGGCAGAAAATTACATTTAGGGCAAAAGATTTGTGAATATTTAATTTATATCTAGACTATGACAAAATTACATTAGTGTTGTGGTTTCCAAAACAGTGGCAACATTATTTTCCACACTTTGTGCAATTTAAATTACATGATGCAAACTTTATTAGTTATTGATTTAAAAAGGAAAATTTTAACTCAAAGCCAGGAAAATAAAAATAAAAAGATCTGCATTTGCCAAAAAGCTTTATATTTCCTCATTTAGAGACTAATCCTACTTTTGCTCCCATTGAAGTTTACGAAAATTTTGCTACTGATATCAATGAAAATAGGATCAAGCCTTTAACCTGAAAAACAGGTCCAGGATCGTCTTAGAAATCAAATGAAACATGTCTTCAGTGCAGCATTCTGCTCATTCTTATTCCTTTGAAAGGGACATTGTCAAGGTTGTTAGGCATGAAACTAACTGTGACAGTTGTCCCAATTTGTAGATCTTACCTTAAGGATACCAGGCAAGTATTTTATTTCAAGCTAACCTTAGCAGCACGGTAAATATATAAACACAAACTCCAACAGTTGGCTTAGTGCATTTTTCATTATAAACACACACAGCAGAATGTGCCATTTTCTAACACTCTAATTCACTTTTCATGGTAGGAACCATGTTCTTCAACAAACATTTCACAACATATGTAGTTTAAGACCTTTGCCCTGCTTCTTAAGTGAAAAAATAATTGTTTCCTGCATCTGTCTGCAGACTGGCCTTTATCCTTCCTATATTGAGGAGCACACATACTACCATAGCTTTAAAAGTGAGATACTCCTGAGATGGGGCAAAGGAACTGGATTTCTCAGAGATGAAAAGAATCTGCAAAAATCTCATCACACAGGTATTCCAAAATTGTACGCAATCAAGAATTTTAGAAAATAAATGTATAGAACAAAACCAAAAGTGCCTACTATATGTTTATAAAGAACAGATTTAAAGGAAAATGTAAATATAATGTAGGTCGATATGCTTACAGTATGTGGTTAATTTTATTTCTACATTTGCGTGATTCAAGTAAAATATATATTACTGTGTACATTATGCAGTATTTTGGGGGTGGGGATTACATCATGATCTTAAGTACTAATTTATAAGTATGTATTGTAAGTTTTGTTCCTGTACAATAGCTGATCTATGTTTTTATCTCAACAACAGACAATGCAAAGAAGAAAAAGTCCTTATACCTCAGTTTCCTGCTTGGATTTGTAATGATCACCACCTTTAAATCTTTACTGTGGTGTTCGCACATCCCAGCATCAACATTAGCTAATGGTCTGCCTCACTTTTGAAGAAATGGCACAGTACTGTATATTTACTCAGCAGGGTAGCTTCCTGAAAGGTAAGTAAAATATGTCCATGCTCTAATACACATGGAGCTTAAGCAGTACATATTTATTTATTTATTTTTGTAGCAGCTTATGTATTCTGTTTCTATTAGTAGGTGGATATAAATTTAATTCCCTCAAATAAAAAAACATATTTGTCCACTGTGTGGTCTACTAGTAGCACAAACGCCTGCCAAGCAGGGGAACACTGTTAAAGTCCCATTTTTAGGCATGAGTTAAGAAAACTGTGGAGTCAGCATGCTCGGCCCCTTATGGGTAAACAGTAATTGTTAGTGGCTCCCACTGGCTGAATGAAGTAGCAACAGTAACAGGCTTTGTAAGCAGTAGAGTAGGTCGGCCTAGTGTGGACACTATACATTTTAGAACCTATTTTTGACAAAAAAAATATTTTCAGACTCATACAGTGGCTAAACTATGAATACTGCCTTAAAGGACCATGTTCTGATCACACCTTTTAAATATGTACGGTCTAGAAAAAAGTAATCAGCATACAGTGGCAAATACACACACACCTGAACAATGCACTTCAGATGTCATCCATTAATATCAATTATTGCAAGAAACAAAATTATTTGTGTGGAGTCATTTAAGCAATCACTGAATTATTCTTTTCTGAAGCACCTTTGTAACAGTATCCAATCAGATAAAGAAATGAGGACTGACTAAGTCAAAAGGTATAGTTACATCAATCCAGAAACCTCTATTACTAGTGTGTATATATGGCTGAGTAAGAGAAGCAGCAAAGGGATAAGTAAACAACCTATGAAAGAACAATATATACACATAATTTAAGCAAAAATTGGACTCTGCCGTGGCACAGTCTTGTTTTAAGCAACCCCGACAACTCCAGGGGGAAAAAATTAGCTCTCTAGCATACTTGGATTAAATTGACCAGGCAATTAAATTAAATTAAAATAAAATAGAAGGTCTTGATGGGAATTACCTACCAGGTCAGATCTACTGGGCAAGTACAGTTCCAGGTACACAGAGCAATCGATGTTTTCCTTTGTAACATCTAAAATAAACTATACTTATTTATATACCTCCTCTCACTATGTATCCAGATATAGTACACACAGGAAAAAACACACAACAACATTTAAATTAAAGTTGAGCCTGATGGCCCAGATAATTGGAAACAGCCTCTCTGGCAAGACATGGCAAAGAAAAAAGAAACATAAAGGAAGAACGAGGGGAAGAAAACCCCAAACTGACCTACAATAGCTGATCTATGTAGAAAAGCCTAGTCTACAATGTAACTCTGGGAGATCTACGCTGGAAATGAGTTATATAAAAGGAGTTGAAGTACAGAGACGTTCATATGCCTCTGGTCTGATCCAAACCTTGGAATGGAGAACAAGGACCATCAGGCTGGATCATATTCTACTCTAGACCATTAGATTATCAATAAAAAAAATGGTTACTTACCTGAGTAGTAACAGGTATTCTTCAAAAAGTGTTGCACACATATATACTTCACTTTAGTTGTTTGTGCACCTAGTGCACTTGAGTCAGAGATTTTTAGCTAGCAGTATCCATTCAGTGGACATAAAGGGCAGGGCTGCCCTGATTCCATCTGTTCCTTCACACTGGAAACCTGATGTCAATAGACTCTAAAGTAGTTGGGAAGGAGGGTGGATCATGGAACATATATGTGTACAGCAGGCTAGAAGAACAATAGTTACATTTTTTTCCTTTCAATGACTGTGCACATATATATTCCATGTCAGATGATTCCCGAGCGGTACTTGTTTAGGTGGTAGGAATTCGGGCTCTACTTGACAAAGACTAATTTCCTAGTCTGAAACTCTATGGTAAAAGTTATTATGAGAGGTGAAGGAGGCATTTTCAACTCAGTTTTCCCTCCCGAAACCTGGAAGACAATCAACTTGGAAGAGGATCCAGGGGAATGGCAGCAATGCCTCTTCTCCCTTTTTGTTTTCACGGGTTTTTGACCCTTGAGAGACTCCAAAGAGACAGAACGAACAGACAGAGCATTTCTGGATAATGGATATTCAGCCCACTCAGCTATGGACTAACCTAGATCTGAACCACCTGCATGACTTTCGCCATGAGACACTCCCTCAGGCCTAACTCAGAAGATTTCTGCAGTCGTAAAAGGCTGACAGACAGAACATCTGTCTGTTAGGTCCCCTTCACTTCAACGAATCAAGCAACATACATACACATCACTGAGGGCATATCAGCATGACAGGAAGGACAATGCTGGGGGATTCCTACATTTTAAAGTGGCTTCAAGAAAGAAGAGAAACTCCCTACTCATGAAATAACAAAGAAAACACTAAAAATATTGCTGTCTATTTACACTAAGCTAACTAACTAATACTATAACTCAGTGTTTCCCGAACTTGGGACACCGCTTGTGTAGGGAAAGCCCCTGGCGGGCCGGGCCGGTTTGTTTACCTACCCCATCCGCAGGTCCAGCCAATCGTGGCTCCCACTGGCCGTGGTTTGCTGCTCCAGGCCAATGGGGGCTGCGGGAAGCGGCGCAGGCCGAGGGACATACTTTCCCTACACAAGCGGCGTCCCAAGTTTGGGAAACACTGCTATAAATTATTTACATACACTGTTTAGCAGGTAAAAGACTCTGCGTTCAAGGTGACACTGGGACTTCTAACTCCTAGCCATAGACAGTGAGAAGGAATTAAGAGTGGGTCAGGGCAGCTCTGTCTGTTACACTCTAGGTCTGAGGCATGAGGACCTGCAAAATATAAGTACAATGGGTACTGCTAGCTAAAAGTCTCTGACTTGAGTGCACCAGGCTCAGGTACACCTGAAGAGGGGTGTGGGTGTGGCTGTGTACACACACAATCATTCAAAGGAGATCTAGTATTACTTCTGTATAGAAAGTAAAAATATAGAAAACCTGATTGGCTGATGTATTTCCATAATATTGAAACCTCTAGATTCAGTACTAATCAAATCCATCTTACTCAAAGAGAGGTAGGGGGGAACTAGAATGACAATGGGAGAATGAAGTTCAACACTTAATTTTCTTTACTTAAAAAATGATTACAACAGCTATCTTCTAACAGAGCATATCAAGGGGTTAATGAGCAACTAAGGCTAATAGTCCTTTTGCCTCAGGTTATCAGTTCTAGATGACCATTGTTCCCCAGGAAAGTTTTATGTCTTTATAGTTATCTAAATTTCTAAGGGATGACATTAGACAAAGTGGGTCAGATGTATCTTTTATTGGACCAACTTCTGTTGGTAAGAGAGACGCTTTTGAGCTTACACAAAGCTCTTTTTCAGATATTACCTCTCTCTAATATCCTGGCTCCAACATGGCTACAACACCACCGCAACAATAAGAAATGATGTGACAGTGTACAAAGAAACAAACAGCTGTTGAGGCTAGCTGAATGCCAAAATTAGGCACATAAATTTGTTCAAAGACCTCACTGGTTGTAAGTACAGTAGAATCTCAGAGTTACAAACACCTCGGGAATGGAAGTTGTTCATAACTCTGAATAAAATGTTATGGTTTTTCTTTCAAAAGTTCACAATGGAACATTGACTAAATATAGCTTTGAAACTTTACTATGCAAAAGAAAAATGCTGCTGTGACAGGTTGGATCACAGAAACCCCCTTGGGAGCTGCCACCTAATGTACCAAGACTACTTCTATTCCTGTTTTTCTTGCCAGCTCAGGACTCCAGCACCCTGTCTTGCTGAGCCAGACACTCCCGTCTGCTCCAACACAGACCCAGGGTCTGAATTACTTGCCCCAAAGCTGCAAGTTTACCTGAAAACAGCTCACAGAAATGTGCTTGTCTTTAGCACTCAGATGCCCAACTCCCAGTGGGGTCTAAACCCAAATAAATCCATTTTACCCTGTATAAAGTTTATGCAGGGTAAACTCATAAATTGTTTGCCCTCTATAACACTGATAGAGAGATATGCACAGTTGTTTGCTCCCCCAGGTATTAATACATACTCTGAGTTAATTAATAAGGGGAAAAGTGATTTTATTAAATACAGAAAGTAGGATTTAAGTGGTTCCAAGTAGTAACAGACAGAACAAAGTCTCCAAGCAAAATAAAATAAAATGCGCAAATCTATGTCTAATCAAACTGAATACAGATAATCTCACCCTCAGAGATGCTTCAGTAAGTTTTTTTTCAGACTGGACACCTTCCAGGCCTGGGCACAATTCTTTCCCCTGGTATAGCTCTTGTTCCAGCTCAGGTGATAGCTAGGGGATTCTTCATGATGCCTCCTCCCTCTCCTCCTTGTTCTGTTCCACCCCTTTATATATCTTTTGCATAAAGCGGGAACCCTTTGTCCCTCTGGGTTTCCACCCCCCCTCACTGGAAAAGCACCAGGTTAAAGATGGATTCCAGTTCAGGTGAGACGATCACATGTCACTGCAAGACTTCATTACCCACTTGCCAGCACACACATGTATACAGGAAGACTCACAGGTAAACAGAGCCATCTGCAGACAATGGAAGTCATCAAGATTCCAAACCACCATTAATGGCCCACCCTTTGCATAATTACAATAGGCCCTCAGAGTTATATTTCATATTTCTAGTTTTAGATACAAGAGTGGTACTTTTATACAAATAGGATGATCACACTCAGTAGATTATAAGCTTTGTAATGATACCTTACAAGTGACCTTTTGCATGAAGCATATTCCAGTTACATTATATTCACTTATTATCATGTTTTTATAAAACCATATAGACTGCACAACGTCACAGCTGCTTTTCCTTTCTTTTTTTAGTAGTTTACGTTTAACACAGTACTGTATTGTATTTGCTTTTTGTGTGTGTGTCTCTCTGCTCCTGCTGGATTGCATACCTCTGGTTCTAAATGAGGTGTGTGACTGACTGGTTAGTTCGTAACTCTGGTGTTCATAACTCTGAGATTCTACTGTATACCCCAATGTCACTAACATTATTTGACACGATGAAGGAAGAGATAAATGAACTCTACCAAAAAACAACAACCCATTGTTTATTTCTTTGAATCAGAGAGGCTTGACAGTGCTATACTGGTACTCTCGAACTTTTCACTGACATCTCATTGGGATCATGGTTAAATCAAATAATCTAGAAGAGCTGGGTCTTTAATGTGAATACTTGTTCAAAGGAGCAGCCTGTGTGGAAAATGAATGATGTTATGTACTCAGGGGCAGCTCTATGTATTTTACCGCCTCAAGCACGGAGATCAGCCGGTTCCGCCGCTGAATTGCCGCCGAAGCCGCGGGACCGGCGGACCTCCCGCAGGCATGCCGCCAAAGGCTGCCTGACTGCCACCCTCATGGTGACCGGCAGGCCACCCCCAGCGGCTTGCCGCCCCAGGCACGTGCTTGGTGCGCTGGTGCCTGGAGCCGCCCCTGTATGGACTGACAAAGTATGAAAAGGTCCTTCAATAGCTAACGTGAGATTTCTTTTTCACTCCCCGTTTATATAGTTACAAAATGCACTTAGAAGTTAAATATATGGTTTATGATTACATACTATATTCCTTTAAATTGTAGGCTAAAAATTGGAGAGGCAGGCCTAGACTACACTTAAAAATGTTGCTGGCATAGATGTCAATCGAAGGTGTGATATCTCCCCCTCCCCGAATCCCTGACTGACATAACTATGTTGGCAAAAGCTCTAGTGCTCTAGTGGTTATACCAGCAAAATAGTTGTTTTGCAATATAGCTTCATTTGGGGAACTGATTTATGATAAACTGGCAAAATAACTATTTTGCTGAAATAAGCTGTGTCTTTACATGGGAGTGGTGTGGTGCTTACATTCCCAAGAGGACATATTAAATTTGACTCCCCTCCCCTCAATACATATACATATAAAATACTTTATAAATAATGTTAGGACATTGGGATATACTTACAACCAATGTCACCTTTGATGAACAAATTTAAAACCTATAGAAAAAAGCTAGTTTGTTACTAATTAGTTTATAATCTTGAATTGAAAATATCATGGATAAACAGAAAGAAGGACAACCCAAAGATTATCATGCAATGTGTGGTTCATTAAGTCCAGCAAGTCTAGAAAGAATATACCGTCAAAGAAACAACTGAGAAGTGGTAAGGCAAAGGAGAAAAGATGGACTGTTAAGCAGAAAAAAAAAATGGTTCCAGGATCCTGCAGACTTTACTCTTGTGGAAAAGGTGTGCAGTAATGGGCCCATGCTTATCACACAACTTTAGGCCTAATTTTTCAAAAGAAGTAATTTTGGGCATCTCCATTTTTGAGTGTCCAACCTAAGCAGACATCTTACAATGCCTGATTTTTAGAGTCCCCTCACCACCTCTGAAATTCAGGCAATTTTAAAGGAGTTATAATTTGGGCATAAAAAAACCAGAGGCACCAGAAATCACTAACCCCCTTTTGAAAATATTGACCTTGGAACATAAGTTGTTCAGGCTAGGGTCTCTGTCTTTTGCATTTATCCACTGTGATGCTGTGGGTGACACTAGAAACAAATAATAATACATAAATAATTGTTCTGCACAAGTTAATGGAAGCAGTTGGGTGGTAAACCTGGTGAAAAATTTGGACCTGAAATAAAGTGAAAAGTGAAATAAAATGTGTCAATCACGCTGTCTCTTAATAAAAACTGAATTTAATTTTAAAAGAAAGAAAAGATTACTTCATAAGAGTATTTGACAAGCAGAAAGAAGTCTTAAAAAGAATCTTTAGTTAAATATAGAAGTCTACCATTGAAAAATAGTGTTCATTTCTCGATGTTTTGTTTAACAAAAAAAGTTATCTGAATAATTGTTGTCTGGCATCTTTCATATCTCTTCATTCAGTCATAAAAAATATACACAGGAGATTTAAAATTGGAATTGAAGAACAATCATCAGTTTGGCTCTAAGAAACCCAATTATACTTAGATAATCTGGTCAGATGACTGATTTAAAATGTGGTTGTCTCTTATGGCACAAAAGTAGCTGGCAGTGATGCAAAGCCACTGGCACTTGCACCAAAGGACAAGCTTGCTAACATGTTTATCAAAAACTTGGTCCATTAACTCTTCTCCAAAGAATTATTTTAAAAGTTCTTTCTAATAGATCATTAGAAAATTTAGGCAGAGGAGATCAGGGTTCTTCACACAATCTGATTACAATTACGATGAGTTCAATGCTAGAAAGATTTTAGAAAAGAAATCTAGATTTTAGAACAGGTAACATTTTCTGAGACACAAGACATTTCATGGTGTTGTAAAAATGTCACATGAAAGAGGAAGCACTTGGAACTGAATTTCACTGCAAGCAGCTCTACAAAGAGGACTTTCCCATTATTGCAGCTTTGCTAGGAGAAACTTGGAGAGCCTAAGACCATCCACTGTACAGTGAAGTTGAGCTGGAATAAACAGAACCTTACTGAGAGGAGACCCACCTGTACCCAGGAAAACAGGAGCAAGCTGAGAGTTTTTTAATTTAATTTAATTTTTTTTTTTTGCTACCCCGATGGTTCAGGTACATGCCCACTGTCATGATTGGACTTTTGAGGATAATTTTTTCCCATTTTAGCCTTCTTAGCAGTAAGGCAGCTAACCTTGTTGCCTACAGCTCAAGGGTGTTTATAGGAAACTGTCTTTCCATTTTTCAGAGTAGCAGCCGTGTTAGTCTGTATCTGCAAAAAGAACAGGAGGACTTGTGGCACCTTAGAGACTAACAAATTTATTTGAGCATAAGCTTCCGTGGGCTACAGCCTACTTCATCGGATGCATAGAATGGAACATATATTGAGGAGATATATATACTCACATATAGAGAGCATGAAAAGGTGGGAGTTGTCTTACCAACTCTGAGACGCCAATTAAGTAAGAGAAAAAAACTTCTGAAGTGATATTCAAGATAGCCCAGTACAGACAGTTTGATAAGAAGTGTGAGAATACTTACAAGGGGAGATAGATTCAATGTTCGTAATGGCTCAGCCATTCCCAGTCCGTATTCAAGCCTAAGTCGATTGTATCTAGTTTGCATATCAATTCCAGCTCAGCAGGTTCTCGCTGGAGTCTGTTTTTGAAGCTTTTTTGTTGCAAAATTGCCACCCGCAGGTCTGTCATTGAGTGACCAGACAGGTTAAAGTGTTCTCCCACTGGTTTTTGAGTGTTATGATTCCTGATGTCAGATTTGTGTCCATTAATTCTTTTGCGTAGAGACTGTCCAGTTTGGCCAATGTACATGGCAGAGAGGCATTGCTGGCACATGATGGCATATATCACATTGGTAGATGTGCACGTGAACGAGCCACTGATGGTATGGCTGATGTGATTAGGTCCTATGATGATGTCACTTGAATAGATATGTGGACAGAGTTGGCATTGGGCTTTGTTGCAAGGATAGGTTCCTGGGTTAGTGTTTTTGTTCAGTGATGTGTGGTTGCTGGTGAGTATTTACTTCAGGTTGGGGAGTTGTCTGTAAGCTAGGACAGGTCTGTCTCCCAAGATCTGTGAGAGTGAGGGATCATCTTTCCATTGGAGACCATATTCCCTGTGTTTAGCAGGGATCCACATTTACTCCCCACCCTGATAGACTCTTATCCAAGGCAGTATGTATTCTGGTTGGATAAAGAAAAGTCATAAGCCAGGATGCTGCTTGTTTGTTTGCTAGTAAACTGAACAAAGCTAGTGACTCCTATATCATTTGGGTGGCCCAGTCCTGAGAGTGGCCAAATAAACTAGTCACCTAGAGAAGGAATCTCACAAACCGATTTGAGAGAGTGTCACTACGTGAACAACATGACCTTTACCAACATTCTCGGGTCTGATTCCAGGCTGAATGGAAAAGAGCTTATTAGAAAGACCATCTGTTCAGCACAAGCCCTAGGTACTTTTAGAGAGAGTAAGTGATGGGGATTTGTAGCTGGGTGTCCTCAGATCCACCAATACCAGGAAAACTCCTTGATTTATGGTTCTGAGGGGTTCCATTTTGAATTTCTGAAGTTTTACTAACCAATGTCCTCACTTCCTTTCAAGTTTATTTTAGATTCCAGAGCAGTGTCTGCCTTTTTGGAGCAAGTGTCTTTTACCTTCTTGGTTAAGAAACAAAAATGGCATCAAGATGTGGTAGCAAAGGTCACCTTTCTGAGTGTGGCTTTGAGTCAAGCAGAAATCAAATTGGAAAAGCAGAGATGGTTGCTCTGAAAAGTGAGAAAAATCCCAGTTGGAGACTGGTCGTCATCCTGTCTGTCAGACTGAGCCAAGAGGACAAGCTACATTCTGTGGTGCCACGGTAACAGGATACCAACTTCTGAAGTACAGTCCAGCTGAATAAATACTGCTGAAAGTCAATAACTAAAAACTTTTCTACAATAACCATTTCTCTAGAAACCTGACTGAAATTTGAGTATTTGCACTGACTTTTAAAGTTATCAAATGGGAATAAATACTTAAGAGATGGTATAGTAACCTCACCTTTGGTATATCAATCACTGTTGAGGGATTACCTTGGGCAGGACACAAGGCACTATAGTAATACAAATAATAATACCAAATTTGGTGCATCACAAACTGCCTCAAAGAAATAGAAACAGATTAACTTGGCCGGAAAATTATTAGAGAACACTTCATTGTAGGTTTACATTCTGATTTGTATTTGGACTAAAAATCTGTTCATGTTTCTAACTCCCTCTCAATGTAGTTTTGAAGCACTTTTTCACATGAGAATCCACTCTTCATGGATCAGGAATGATGGTTGCTTACACTGTTCAGGTTGTGCAAACAAAGCTTTATCAATCTGAGTCTCAAAAGCAACAGCAATCTTTTTACTGAATCCTTTCCTTTCCAATTGCATATGTAGGCTGTGATCATGCGATCCTTTTAACTCTAGCCAGGAAAGATTAATAGCTGTCCGTACAGCTACTATATTGTGAAATTTCTAGCTTGGAGCCTTTCCTCCCACCCCTCCTGCAGAAAAGAGAGAGAGCAAGAGAAATGCTGAAATTTAATCCTGCATAATTTTTTTCAACTGTTAACTCTTGTAAGCTCTTAAGGCTACAGTAATACATAATTAGCAAAATGATGTCATGTATTAAAAGGGAACAAATATTGTGTTTCTGAACGATATTAGAAGCAACTCTGTCATGCACTTCACAAGCTTGTGCCTCATTAACTCACAATTTTAAGAGTTTTTGGTTTTTGAATGGCTCGAAGGTGTGGCCCAAACAGAGCACAGCACAGCAGCCTAAGCTTGAGGTGACATGGGTGACAGTTACGAGGTCCATATCTGAAAGGAAAGGTCACAACCTCCTGGCTGTATGTAAAGAATAAAAAGCTCACCTGGTTTTCTTTCCATTCAGGTAGTTTTACATTTGGAACTTATTATACATAAACAAGATGATCTGTGGTGATTGTGGTTATCGGCATTACTGAATATTGTTTTTGTTCAGAGCATACATAGTGTTTTTGAGAGTAAGGAGAATGTTAAACAAAAGACTTACCCCCTCCACCTCCAAGAAGACTGGAATTAGCTAGGAAAAGCAAAAGGAGAATAATTAGCATTACATTTAAATATGAAATGAAACAGAACAGGAAAGTATTTATTTATAAGGTACAAATTTATATCTATAGTGTAAAATTGTTGAAACTCATTGTTCATATTATAGAATGTACATTCTATTAAAACAAAAACAATTAAAGTTACTGGTTTTCACTCAAACCATTCCATTTTTATCTGTTTGTCCAAAGATATTATTGGTTCATATTTTAAAAAAATATGTTTACCTAAATTATTCTCAAAATCTTTATTTGTAAAATATTATGCAACACTTCTTGGCCTGTAGATTAATTTAATTAACAACAATGTATGAAAATAGTAATACTTTTAAACTGCATAAACTTCTGAAATTGTATAATGCAACATTCCTTTGTGACAACCAAATAAAGGCGCAAAACCCCTTGCCAGTTTAGAGATCAGCAAATGGGCTTTGGTGCCCTCTGTGACCCATTCTCCTGGGTCTCTATGACATAGGGCCTTTGTGGATGAAAATTAGTAAAGAGCAAATTATCCTCTAATCAGACATCTGTAAAAACACAGTGAATGAAATGCTAGTCCCATTACAATCCATGGGAGTTTTCACATCAATTTCAGTGGGGTCATGATTTCACCCAGTATATTTACATGCTGCTCTACTGTATCTATTCAGCTGTCTGTCCAAGTCATAAAGGATAAATTATGCACAGCAGTAATTTGCAGAATAAGGCTATTCAAGACAGCTGTTCAAATTAAGCTGGTGTGGCTGCAGCCACTCATAGAACCCTCCACAACTTGGGCACAAGAATGGGGAAATGGTAAGCCTATAAGCTTGCCCCCTTCAGTGAAGTACTCATCCTACAATTGCATGGGAAATGCAAGTTCCCTTAGCACAAAAATGTGGATGAAAAGCTGGAAATAAAGGTTCAAACTCTACTTAATTATTTAATCAATGGGAAGAGGCACAAGCACTTCTCTCCAACCTTCATATCTTACTGATGAGCAAAGGAGGAGTGAGACTGTAAAACATTCCTTCCTCCAGAACCTAAGGGCTTGTCTACACAAGGATATTCAGGAAAATTAATCTGAATTAATTTTTATGTGAATTTAAAGTGGATTAGTTAAACTGCATTAAAACCATACATAGAAACTCTGATTCAGAATTTAAATGGCCTTAATTTGACTTAGTTTAATTCACTTCCAAAGTGAAGCTGCTTTTCACATGGTTTCTTTGGGAGTGAATTAAGCTAAACTGAATTAAGGCCACTTTGGGGATTTATCTACATGGCCCTGCAGTGCAGATTACAGGGGTGTGAGCTGCTACATCACGCACTGAAGTGATGCCCTGTAACTGTCCCATATATAGACCCTGCTAGTGAAAACTAAAAGACACCTAGTTTGTGTTAATATAGTCCCATTTCAACCAGGGTTACATTAACATGAACTAGGTTCCTTTTAGTTTACACTAGCGGGATCTACATGGGACAGTTACAGCGCAATACATTAGTGTGTGCTACAATTCATATACCTCTAATCCGCATTGTGGGACCATGTAGACAAGCCCTAATTCTGAATTAGAGTGTCCACCCAGGGATTTATTGCGGTTTAGCAAATCTATTTTATATTCACCCCTTTAGTTAATTTGGATTAATTTTTCTGAATGCCCCTATATAGATAAGCCCTAAAGCTATGGGAAAGTATATAATATATGTTGTATTGCATGCATCTCTTTCTAGTATCTGAGCTTTACTATTTGAAAGAAGCTATTTCTATAGGAGCCATGACTACTGGACTAGTAGGAATAATTTATGATCACCAAGTTCTGAATTCTGACATAGCACAAATCCATATGGTAGGTTTTGTTGATGGTTTATCTTAACAATCTAAATAATTCATATTGTGCACTGTCTATTTAGTTTGCCTTTTCATTACTTCTTTTCTCTTTTGGGGTCCTCTTGTACATCTCTTACATCCTCTTTCAGTCATACCATCAGCAACCTGCTTTCCCTGACTCTACAGAGGCAGTGTCACAATTGCCAAGCTACGTTTTTCATAAAATAGTGTATTTAGTAACTAACACAAATGCCTCTTTAAAAAAAGAAAAGAAAAAGGTCCTGTTATTGTTATTTACTGTTATCGTACAACAGCAAGAATCCTTTAGTCTTATGGGTATCATTTGAAAAATTCTAGCAGGTAACACAACTGTAGCCCTATACAAGTTCCTTTGAAAAGATAAAATGAAATATATTGCAAAGATTAGCAGGAGGCTTTGATCCACATATTTTTACCACCTCCTATGTTCACTGAATTTCAATGCAATACCTAAGAAAAGCATGACAAAGAATTCCATGAAATGCAAACAGCTGATGTATCCTTTACTTTTTTAGCAGCTTCCAAACTACTTTAATAGTCAATATCAACTCTCGCTGCAATAACATTAATCAATACTTGTATAAGCAGTGTGACAGACACAGGCCAGTGGGGTACAGGAGTCTGGTAGAGGGCAAATATACTGGTCATTGGATGAGTAGTTTTCGGTTCCCTGAGTGACCAGAGCAGGGGCTGCACTAGAGTAATCAGGAAACTGCTAGAACCCGTTAAGGCAGGCAGGCAGGCTAATTAGGACATCTGAAGCTAATTAAGAAGAAGCTGCTAGAATCAATTAAGGCAGGCTAATCAGGGCACCTGGGTTTTAAAAGGCGTTCACTTCAGTGTGTGGTGCGAGTGTGAGGAGCTGGGAGCAAGAGGCGCAAGGAGCTGAGAGGGTGTGCTGCTGGAGGACTGAGAAGCACAAGTATGATCAGACACCAGGAGGAAGGTCCTGTGGTGAGAATAAGGACGGTGTTTGGAGGAGACCATGGGGAAGTAGCCCACGGAGTTGTAGCTGTCATGTAGCTGTTACAGGAGGCACTATAGACAGCTGCAGTCCACAGGGCCCTGGGCTGGAACCCAGAGTAGAGGGTGGGCCTGGGTTTCCCCCAAACCTCCCAATTGACCTGGACTGTGGGTTCTTCCAGAGGGGAAGGTCTCTGGACTGTTCCCTAACCCACATGGTGAATCTCTGAGGCAAGAAAATCCGCCAATAAGCGCAGGACCAACCAAGATAGAGGAGGAACTTTGTCACAGCGGAAACAAGCACAAATGTAAAATCAGACAAGCTGAAAACAAGAGAAAAGCCCCTAATATATCATCTAATACTAGCATTCTGCAATGCAGGATTATTTTCTGAAGTGTATTAGAGCGCTTTGTCCATTCTAGTTTTAATGAACTCAAGTTCCGGGGCTTCAAACACTTCTCTTGGGAGATTTGCCCAAGATCTTATAAACCTCACTGTTAGAAAGTTTCCTAGGATATCCAGCTAACATTTTCTTCTGCAAAACCACATCCTCCATCTGCTTAGATCATATTAAATTCCCCTCCTTCCTTGACAATCTTTCAAATACTTGTAGAACTTATTAAAACATAGCAAACTAGTTAGCATTATAAAAATACAATAGTAAAAACCATTTTAAACAAAGATTTTTGGCCACAATGTATCACAATCGAATACAACTACTAGAATTACTGTAGTAACTCATTAACATTTTACTGGTTTTGCCCTTCAGGACACGGACAGTACCTTAAGGACTCTTGCCCCAGACAGAACTCTCACATTTTGCCACTCTGCCTGCCTTTTCCAACCCACAAAACCACCATACCCTGCATGAGACTTGGAGACATTCCTGTCACACACACAGCCGAATTTCACTGAGCCTAGACGCTACAAGTACACACAACCATCATCTGCAGTCAGATACTGATCCAGCCTGGGCCAGCAGCCATGATTCTTGTCCTCATTCCCTCATCCACAGCTGAGCACAGGATTCTAACCAGACCTGGGGAGAACAAGAAAGAGTCTGCTTCTGGGACGAGAGAGATGATAGGGAGAGAAGGTATATGAGAAACTGTAAGAAGAGACAGTGAGACTTCCTGCCCCCCGTTCCCTCCCAAAGCTACCTTTCTGAGTCCACTTCCCTGACCTTTGCTAAAATTGCTCTCTGCAATCTCCAGCCCATAGCAAGTTCCCCAGTTTTCACTTTCAAAATCTGGTTATAATGCACATCTAGAAATATGCCATTAAATGTGTGCCCATTTACATCAAGCCAAGTGACAGCACACAAATTGCCTGAAGAAGAGCTCTGTGTGGCTCAAAAGCTTGTCTCTCTCACCAACAAAAGTTGGTCCAATAAAAGATATTATCTCACCCACCTTGTGTGTCTAGCACACAATTCAGGCAGCCTGTACTGTAGGCACTTATTTACACATGCTGGTAGAACATGATCCTGCATTCACACACACACTATCAGGGTTGGAAGGGACCTCAGGAGATCATCTAGTCCAACCCCCTGCTCAAAGCAGGACCAATCCCCAGACAGATTTTTACCCCAGTTCCCTAAATAGCCCCCTCAAGGATTGAACTCACAACCCCGGGTTTAGCAGGTCAATGCTCAAACCACTGAGCTATCCCTTCCTTACTAGCATGCCTCACTAGCAAACTCCCATTGAAGTCAGTGGGAGTTTGCCTGGGTACAGACTGCAAATTTTGATCCTGAAGAGGACCTTTCAGCTCCTGAATTTTAGATTTGGTACCATCATGTCAGAAGTAAAAAGAGTTTCCTAGACTCAGATTAATCCCTAAGGAATAACCCTTCACATCAAAAAACACGAGTCTGTCCATTGGGTTTTGGACCAAGCCCCAGTGAGGTGCTTAAGGCCCTAATGGTCCTTTGAAATTGATGGGAGCTGAAAATGCTCAGCACCTCACAGGACTGTGCCTTTATCCCGTGCTCAAGAAATAAATGATCAGCAGTTACAGGACAACTGCAGAAGTCCCATTAGTGCATGCCTGTTCTGACCAATGCAATCAGCCTTCACGCTAAACACCAGCATTCCTCCCAAAACATAGAAAACACAGATATGCAAATAATTTGGAGGAAACAATTTAAGCAAGTTTAGTCTCTTTCTGGCCATGGATTATCAGCAAGGAGATCTTAAGTCGTCAAAATATATTCATTATTCAAATGTATACATTAATATATTTTACAAATATGGATGGAACTTAACATTCTAAATTTGATCTGCCTTACTTAGGAAAGTCACATGGCATTGTTTGTGCTCCCTGACTCAATCACAGAACTTTTGCAACAAATCCTGAAATTTCCTTCAAATTTCACTTTCTATGAACATTTTGGACCTCTTGAATGCTTGTGGAAAGTAAATTTTAAAAAAAGTTAATTCGGCTGAAGCAAATTAATTGAAAAATCTGAATATTCACAAAAATCCTTTTAATATTACAGCCAGATCAATTACAAAGTGAAAAAAAAATCTGATTTTTTAAATGGACATACACCTCTACCTCGATATAACGCGACCCAATATAACACGAATTCGGATATAAAGCGGTAAAGCAGCGCTCCAGGGGGGCAGAACTGCGTGCGCCGGCGGATCAAAGCAAGTTCGATATACCACGGTTTCACCTATAACGCAGTAAGATTTTTTTGGCTCCCGAGGACAGCGTTATATCAGGGTAGAGGTTTATTTCCTGACAGTGAAGCTTTTATCATCTTCTGTCAATTCAGTTGAATTTAGTAACCATAAATCACTAGAATATTATTTTTTGTGATATCTTGAGAGAACATGTTTTGGCATTGTTAACCACATAGCTGAATAGCATTGGTGGTGTGTGTATGTGTGTGTGTGTATAGAATACTCCTTTGACAAAATTGTAAAAATGTGATTTCTTTTGGGACCATCTCTTTCCAAAGCATTAACGGCACTGGTAACTTAAATTGACATCTGTGTCATGAAGCCAGGCATCTGTCAGCATAACAAAAAACATACTTTAAAAGTCAATTTGATATTGTTTGACTTAGGTAGCAGATGTTTGATCTTGTTTTCATATAAAAAAATAAATACTTGAGTTGATAGATACTTTTTTAATTGTGAAATTTATTTAAGGGGATATCTTTATACTTGACGAGGGTGTGAGATGCAAGATATTCTATCTCCAGAGACACAATTTTTATTTCATCAATAAGACTTCATAGCAGACTGCTGGTGAGCAGGGTAACAGTAATTTATGAAACAGGCAGCCACATTTCCTTGTACATGTTTTGTGAAACATCCTTTCCTGTCACTGTATTTTGTTTGCTCTGTTCTCAAAAAAGGCAGGAGAGAACAAAGTAGAACTGTGAGCAAGCAACTTTGCCTTACACACACACACACACACACACACACACTCTAAAATGTTTTTGGCCAGGATACCGTTGGTGGTACAATACAAACCTAAGTAATTCTGAAAAATATTTGATAAATAATATACTATGGATTAGCACTATTATAGTACAACTTTACAGGAAATGCTTTCCATACCAATCCATTATAACCGGGGGGGGGGGGGGGGGAGAATAAAGTTTCAATAGTAGACTCGGGATCAGATTTACACAAAGGTATTTAAGTGCCTAATACAGATAGGTGCCTAGTGTGGGATTTACAAAAGCACTTAAGTCAGCTAGGCACCTAACTCCCCTTGACTTACAGTGCCTAACTCACTTAAGCACTTTTGTTAATAGTGTTGGGAACCTATCTGTTTCTTTAGGAACCTATATACCATTTGTGAATATGGCCCTTAAAATGTTACTCAATTCTGAATGTGGATTGTGTGCACAGCTCTGCATTGTGGCTAGTGCCTCCAGGACACTATGGTGCAGGATATTTTTTTCTGTGTGATCTTGACTAAATCACTTCTGACTGTGCTTTCGTTTTCTCATCTGTTAAATGAGAATACTACTAATCATCTCACACTATTATTAATAGATAATCTGAATTTTTACTGCTTATCCAAATGTTTTGAGATTCATCAGTATTGCTAAGGCTACGAGTTAGTTATGGAGGTTGCAGAAGTCGGAATCTGTGACTTCCAGCAAACTCTGTGACTTCAGCTTGTGGAGGTCAGGAGCTGCGGGGTCCCCTGCCGTCCATGGCGCAGGGAGCTGCGGGGTACCCCCACTGCCTCTGGCAGCCCCCGGGGCTCCTAGTCACCATGAGGAGTGGGGGAAAACCCCCCACCCCGAGCTCCCGGCCCGCCACAGTAACCCCCCAAGCTCCCAGCAGCCACGAGCCCCTGGAGCTGTGGGTGGCACAGTACACCACAACACCCAGCCCACGCAGGCAGCGGGGGAACCCCCAAGTTCCTGGCTGGTGGGGGCCCATGGGGCTGCAGCCAGCAGGGGTACCCCATAGCTCCCGGATGACACGGGAGGTACCCAACCCCCACAGGCAGCGGGGGCCCCCTGGAGTTTCTGGCAGCAGGGGTAACCCGCAATCCCCAGCTGCTGAAGGCACCTCCTAGCCCTTGCGCAGCTGCCCCACTTCAGGTGCTGTGGGGGTCCCACAGATCTCCATTTTGTCTCAGATATTTTTAGTAAAAGTCACAGCTTTTGTGAATTTTTCTTTTTTACTCATGACCTGTCTGTGACTTTTACTAAAAATATCTGTGACAAAATTTTAGCCTTAGTCATTACTACTGTTATTTTTGTGATGCTTTCATAATGTCAGTGCATACATGCTTGTAGAATGCTAGGCTCTGATCTCAGTTTGGAGCAGCTAAGCATTACTTTTACTACAAATAATACATAACAATTCTGGTAAGATCTTTAAATCACACCACCATATAGGTGAGGTCAGTCATTGCTTTAAGGATTGGTCTCAATTTTTCCCCTGGGACAGAATGATTTTGGGGCACTACCACCACTGATGAAGCGATTCACACCTAGAGCTGCAATCTCTCTAGCTGTTAACACCTCTTATTCACTGAACTTTAACCTGGGGGTGGTTAAATACATTTTTGTATTATAGCAGCGCAGCACCTCTGTTTTAGTTAAGGTTGAGAGTCACTTACTGTTAAAATTTCTTTCACAGATTTAAATATGCCCATCTGAGTTAAATAAATGCTCTGGATGATTTGTTCATCTGCTTGGGAAAACTACCTTCTGAAGTCTGCTATGTTTGAATAGCTTAACCTATTATTAAACACAAATAATTGAGAGCAGAACATATTCCATATACACTCCTCCTCCATGGCTAGCAGGACCAAGGGTTTAAGCCTTCTACATGTGTTAGGAATCCAAGTCTCCCTCTCCTACAGTCACAAGTACAAGAGAAGGGACTCAGCTCTAAATATTGGAAAAGATGTTCGCTATACCCTATTACTGTTTGTAAAAAGTGCCCTAAGATTTATAGCTATCTCCTTGAAACAAGATATCTTCTTCAAGCACGACCTGATGAGTCCAAAAATCTGGCAGTCTGTTTTCCTGAGATTTGCATTAACTATAGGAGTAGAATGGGAGATAGTCAGATAAACTTGATTTTTCTACACATCGCTTTTTTTTTCCCCCAGATTCTAAAGGTATAATCTACAAATCAGTTTATCTGTTCTGGTTTAAGTTTAATAATGTCTACTGGGATGTCTTGTAAGTATTATGGATTTAAAAGAGTATTCTCTATCTGGACTCAGTGGGCATGGCTTGATGGTGCTGTGTTAGTTCCACACACACACAAAACATGGTGACTTAACATCAAGCAAGTTCAATCCAAATTTCCTAGGGTGGCCCAGAGCAGATTTTAACCTACGTTTCCTGTCTTTTCACATAAAATGGATGTTACCTTGGATTTCAAGCTTCTTAAGGGGGTTCTGTAGTTTGATGAGACAAAAACATCTTTTTAAAAACACTGCAATATATTAAATATTTTTTTCAGGCATAGTTGTGGCTGACAAGAGGATTGTCTTTATCATACTGTGCATCAAACAATAATTAACAAATTTTCCAAGTGTCCTGCTTTCACTTCATTACCAGCTTCATTCACAATGTGCTTTTATGCAAGAAAATTACCCAAATAATGGCATACATTACATTCCTGAAGCTTAGTAATTGTAAGGAAGGACTAACTGAAATCTGCTATCAAGAATAAAAGTCAAAACACAGAAAATACGATGGAAGCATTATACATAGACAAGACAGCAGTCATCACAAGTGACAACTGTGGAAACAATATACAGACAAGAACACACCCATCAATTTGGCACAGTCTAGTGTTTACATTATGCTAGATAAACACCTTCCAAATAGAATAAGTAAAATGCCAAAGCTTCTGCCTAACATTGTAATCCAATTTGAAGTCGGGTAAAAGAAATTTAACAGTAGATTAAACTGTCTAACATGTAGTAACTAAGCATAAACACATGAACAATAGTTTGGGTTAAAGTATGTACTGAACATTTCTGTATATACACTGAATAACCAGAAATGGTGGTGACTGATGCTACTGGGATCTGAGCCACGTGGTACTCTGAGCCTTCACGTTACCACGGTTGCTTCCCCATATCAAAATCAACCATAGCAAAAAGTGTAACTTCAAAACCATGAAAAAACTTGTTTTCAAGGATGATGTTGATCAGGGTCTTAGAAATCATCAGCCCCAACCATCCTGCAAAACACATTTCAGACAGGATCCTGTCAGAACAGGAGTTCCATCCTTCACACTGATTAGCTGTTATTGTTCTCAGCCATATGTGGAACAGACGTCTACTCCCAGAAGAGAAAAAAATGAGAAATGCAAAGAATGGATCATTTCTCATGATCTATATGTCAGTGGAAGCCTGATTCTTGGGGATGATCTCATCACTGATAAGGAAGAGGGGAGATTCTCTGGACAAGTTGCAGCCCTTAAAAAAGAAGTCGAATAGGGAAAGATTAGAAAGGGAAGAGAGGCGAGGCAAAGGCGATCAGAATGACTGGTACGTATAGAAGTGTATAATATTTCCCTGCTTTACAGGTCACTCCATAGATTATGATGGCATGCAATTTATGTGCAACTTGCTTTTTATACTCATTTCACTGTTAATGGCAAACATACAAGAAATGCAAAATCAGGAAATAATCTCATTTTAACAGACACACAAACAAGCTACAACACAGACTTAAGGCTGCTATAAGCAAGGATCCAGATTTAGATTTCATCCATTTTCTGTGGCAATTCATGTATTGTTCAATCATTCAAGGCCTTCTAGGTCAACAACAAGGCAATTTTAAAATGTATCTGTGCTGAAAGAGAAAGCAAACGAAGAATTTTCAAGATAGAAGAAAGAAGACAATGTGTTATGTAAAAAACAACAGATGGTCCTGTGGCACCTTTAAGACTAACAGAAGTATTGGGAGCATAAGCTTTCGTGGGTAAGAACCTCACTTCTTCAGATGCAAATGTGTTATGTGTACCAGAGACAACTCTTGACACTGTACTTTGGATCACTTGTATGTTTTGTTAAGATACTGATATAGCTATCAAAAAACTATAGCAATCTAATCCATTGTTGATGATATTGACAACTGTTTATAAACTGCCATGCAATGAGTTAAGAGTTGGTCTGAGTTCTACTTGTTGTTACAAAAAGCACTTTAAAAAATATTATCAAAAGAAATGTGTGAATTATTCTTACAAATATGGCAAAGATATCAGACCTGACAACTGGAATGTGAAGGAATTTCAGTGAACAATTTTCAACTTTTATAATCAAGACCTAGCTTTTAGCTTTTAAAAACTACAAGTTATCCACTCCTGAATCTCACAAAATCTACTTCACTTACAAACACCCTCCTTTGTTTTATTTTTCTGTTATGTAGGTCTGTAAACTAGAATATAAGACCTGGTTACTACTTCATTTTCAGTAGTCTGGAGACAGAGGTGTAATCTTTGATTTCAAGAAAAGGAACACATCTGTATTAACAAACACCTTCCAAATATTTAATTAAAAAAATCAGTTCTATCTTGTGAAGAAAGAACAAAACTCTAAAAGGTATTTTCAACAGCCAAGCAATAATGGGCAACATTCAGATGTCCCGTTTAGCAAACAATGCTTTAAGAAATTGAAGCCTACAGTTGAAGGGAAGATATCTAACTTGTAAAGTGGCTTTGCTACAAGTTCAGAAATAGGGACAATATGTTGTTGCAGTGTTTTAGGAGCCACCAGGGAGGGAGATTTTTTATGCTGAATAACAATCTCCTCCAAGTACACAGAGCCAGAATGCAAGGCCTTATGAGAGTAAAATGCTTTAAAATTGACCAAACAGCAAATAATTAGCATCTTCTGTCTATTACAGTTTCTACAATCATTCCACCTATCTTTTCTTTATAGAACCTAAAACTGGACATAATTCCCATAGAAGACAATGTAAGTTTGTTTGTGGAAGAACGGCAGGATCTGGCTTATACTTATGGTGCACACATTGATTACATATGAAATAACATGTGAGTTAACCAGGGCATTAGAGAACACAATTAGATGAGCTAATTGGTTACAAAGCCCAGTCTTGTCCTATGAGGAACCTGAAGAACCTTCTGTGGGATGGGTGAAAGTCTATATGAAAGTAAGCGTCTTTCGTATTCAGAGCTGTGAACCATGTGCCCTCTTCCAGAGAGGGAATTATTGATGCCAATGTGACCATGCAAAATTTTAAATTTTCAGAGAATGTATTTAATTGGCATAGGTCGATTGGCATAGATCTCCATCCACTGGATTTTTTGGGAACCAAGAAATGTGGGAGTAAACCCCTTTCCTTGATGTTGAGGGGGAACTGGTTTTATGGCCCCTTTCTGAAGGAGAGAATTTACCTCTAGATGAAGAATATCCTTGTGAGAGTGATCCTGAGAAGGGGCCAGGAAGAAGATTTGTGGTGGGGAGATGAGATAAACTTGATTATGTAGCCATGGTGGATGATGTCTAGTACCCATTTGTATGATCTTATTGCCCCCCAGTTGTGAGCAAAGTGGGTAAGGTGGCCACCAAAGTTTTTTGGGGGGAAGTGGACACTAAGGCCTGGCATCAATATCTGTACGCATTACTCTAGCATACCATCAAATTAACCCCTTGGATGGTGGGTGGGGTTGGGTAGTGATCATACAGGTAGAAGCAGCATATATGAGCCTTTGAACCTTTTGTTTTTTGTGTAGGATTTCATTGATAATAAAATGCCTGAAAGGGAGGTCTGGGCCTATAGGATTGCTTATGACGTTTCCTCTTTGCGGGCTGGAATGTAAATGCCCAGGGAATAGAAGATTATCCCAGAGTATTTAAGAGAGTGCAGAGATTCATCAGTCTTTTAATTAACGAGGTTAGACTCAAAGGAAAGATCTTTGGTGGCATTCTGGACCTCCCTATGGTACTCTGAAGAGTTAAACCATGATTTGCACCTCATGACTACCGCTGTGGTGATGGCTCCAGAGGCAGTGTCAGCTGTGTCTATTACCGCTTGGACTGATGTTTTGGCCGCCAGCCTGTCTTCCTCAATGAAGGCTTAGATTGGGACCCTATCTTCCTGAGGAAATTTGACTTTAAAGTCTAGAAATTTTTAATAATTCAGAAGAACATAAGAACGGCCATACTGGGTCAGACCAAAGGTCCATCAAGCCCAGTATCCTGTCCTCTGATAGTGGCCAATGGCAGGTGCCCCAAAGGGAATGAACAGACAGGTTATCATCAGTGATTCATGCCCTGTCATCCAATCCCAGCTTCTGGCAAATTGTATTTTGTTACCAGTGCCCGGTAGTTAGCAACTCTGAATTGGAGACTAGCCAATGAAAATATTTTCCCTCCCCAAAAGGTTGAGGCATGTAGTGCCTTTGTCAGTTGGGACAGTCTTAGGGTGCTGTGTGCTGACCTGTCTGTTGCTGCTTGCACCGCTAAAGATTTGGACACTGGATAAGTGAATCAAAACTATGCATGAAATGTTGTTTTTCAGCCTTCTTTGGGATAGGGGCACAAGAGGCAGGAGCATGCCTTAAGCACCCCAAGGCATAGCGTACCAATGGTCCCCTGGGTAGCCATATTCTGAAGGAGACAGATGATTCTAAAATCTCCTGTGGTTTCTGCCAGGCTTATCTCCCTCAGGGGGGAGAGGACAGGGACAGAGGAAAGGCTCCTCTGGAGCATCAGATTCGCTCGATGAAATAATAGGCACCTGCTCTACTAGCAGTACTGGTGGAAAGATGTTCTGAGTTGTGGATGCAGTAAGAGAGGATTGTCTTCTTCACAAGGTGGTTTCTTCAGGGCATAGGAATGTCTGTAAGGAAAGCCAGGCCCAATAAAAGAGGAGATTGTGGGTAGGAAAGAGGGAAAATATCTTCCAGCAAGGTAAACATTTCAGTCCTTCCCAGCATTTGGGGAGTTCTTGAAGAGGGTCCTGGTGGATCTGGGGTATCTGATGGTCTAGTACTCAGAGAATACCACACAGAGTATGTGGGAACCATTAAATGGGGTCCCAGCATGGAACACACAGATGGGGCCAGTGGCCACCAATTGGTGGGTACTGATCTTTTGGCTTGTATGATGGAGCTGGAATCAGTACCATCAGATCCTTCTTCCTTTATGCTTTTCCTTCTTGAATGATAGGTTTCTGCATTCTGAACTCCTTAGGATACACATGCGAGGATTCACTTTGACCGAGATGGGGAGGGATCCTTTTTCTTAGAGCAGATCTGGATGGGGATCTGTCCTTATGTCCATAGTCATGTCCCCTACTCTTGTGAGTAGGTTTCTTAGGCTTAAGAGTTTTAGTCTCTTCTCCAGAACTTGTGCTCGGAGGGATGCTGTTGGCAGTTTGCGGGGGGAGGAGGGAGTGGTCTTTCCAGCTTGCATTCAAGAAGAGCCTCAGACTGCTCCATGAAGTGCTTCCTTTGACTGAGCTCTCTTCCCTCATGAGTTTGGAGAGGGAAGAAGCAGCAGATACTGCACTCAGTGGAGATGTGAGCCTCACCAAAGCAATAAAGGCAGAGCTGGAGTTCATCGCTAATGGAGAAGGAACGGGAGCAGGAGACACAGTTCTTGAACTCTAAGACTCTTGGCATCATTCCTCTCCACAGGGAAAAGATCTCTGGGGCAGGAAGAACTAATCTAACTATACTAAAAGAAAAACACTACAAACACTAAGTCTAAACTACAAAAAGTACTAAAAACTAGTTACAAATTGTATTTACAGGTATTAAAAATAAAGGAAGATAAAGCAGACACAGCGGATTCAGGCCATGAGGCTATAAGAAGGAACTGGAAAGTTGTTGGCCTGCACTGCCCTTTATACCCTCTGGAGCATGACGAGATCTACCGTGCGTGTGCAGACCAATTGACACTGGTTTCTAAAAAGCTCCAGACTCAGGCGCATGGTGTACATGTGTACACGTGTAGAATACACACAGGGAACATCACTGGAAGAACCCCCCCCTCCCCAAATATGCTAGAAAAAGAGACATATCCAGCACTGTTTTCTCTATTACTTAGACTTTTTTCTCACATGCCCTGAAAACTTAAAGAAATTTTCAGAAGCTTTAAATATAAGGAAGATCACAAGCAATCAAACTGCTATGAAAGTGTATAGATACTTTCAAATACATAACAGAGGAAAGTGACAATAGCCTAGCAGAAATCACATCATTTCAGATGGTGTTGGACAATGCCTCTCTCTATCAGGCTGTTTTTCATCTTTCCTACCTGCAGCTATTTTGTCCATGGGGGTTTTCAATCACTCTCAGGCTGAACCTGTATTGTTTACATATTGGGGAGCAGTTATATTGTCTGTTTTTCATGCTGTTTGTAGGTATTGACTGTGTACATTATCCTTAGGTTGACTAACTGCTTATGGCACTTGAGTGGGGAAGTGCGCCCATGGATAACACATTGGCTTCCCTATGGTCTCTTGAGCAGAAACTCCTTTTGAATGTAATAAGTTTAAAAATGGCTGCCCTTTGTCTACAGAGACAAAAAGACTCCAATCCCCAGCTTTTTGACTGACAGAGACCACATTGCTAGAGGGAGCAATTTTCCCTGAAGAATTGAAATATGTTGGTGAGGTTAAGATATTGAGAAAAGCAGTTTCTCAAGCCACGTTGGAGAGAGAAGCAGTTTGACTGAAGAACTTTAAACATAGATTTATGTATTCTTGGAATTCTGAAAGTGATATTACCTCTGTGAGCTTTGCCACTATTTTTCCATTTCTTACGTACTTTTAAAATGTCCATCCCCACAGTATCTACACTTCTTTTTTCCTTTTATTCATCTTTGCTCAAAATTGTAATAGGAATTGAGCATATAGCAAGAAAGTATACTACAAAAGAACATGATACATCTGTGGCCACTCATTTCTCTCCCAAACAGTGCAATGAACACACTATAGATAGCCAAAACATTTTTATTTGGAGTTATACATGGAGATTAGGGTCACAATGAACCATGAATTCTTTTCTGCATTATGTGTTATGTAACTTCACAGCCTCCCAGATGTTGCCAGATATTCAACTCTCCCTAGGCAGCTGGTTGCACCCAGCCTCTGTATGGAGCTATAGGGTTCTACTAACAAGATCCACTAAACACAATGATGCCGTTACTAGGCTTCATCATGATGCCTAATAAGCAGATAACTAACCTGTTTTCTAGTTCTAATGTTCCAACATATCTTAAACCAATAAACTGCTACATGTTACTACATTGCTATTACAACAGAATTCCCTCTTTCAGTTGTAACTCCTCACTAAGCAGCCAATATGTTGACTCTAGTTTCCTTAAAATTTCATTCTCTGCTCCACTGACACACCTTTTCAGACTTCACATTAATGCTCTTTGTAAGTTTTGGTAAACATCTGAAAAAGTCTCCATCTCAACGAGCAAGAACTCTCATTCCATCTGGCGATTTAAAAACAAATCTGATTTTTTTTTTTAAAATATAAAAAAATGCGTCTGGAATTAAGCACTTTTTCCAGACTTGACTGTGATCCAATATGCCAAAATTTCTGACTTGGGGAACAACTGTCATTGCAGACATTGATGTCTCAGCTTTCTACCATCAAAATAGTTTATTTTGTCCCTGATAACGCTTTTTACTTCTCACTTCTACAGTATGTTTCATCTGAGGAGCTCTCACAAACAAATATCTATATTAATTTTTAAAAATCATAAAACTATTATGATTTGTAACTTGCAAAAACAAGAAACCTCAAAGCATTAAAAAACTAAAACTCTCCCTCCTGCCTGATATGATGTATGATTACTTGCTGTCCATGTAATATCATGTCACATCTAACATAGGGCTTGTCTACACTCACTGCCCCACAGTTCAGATTAAGGGCTGTCTAAATAGAAGTGTGCACCAAAGTGCTTCACTGTAACTCCCCCATGTGGATGCTGCAGATTTGAACTAAAAAGTTCCTAGTTCTCCTTAATGTAGTCCTGTTTGAAGAGTGGCAGGTGGCACAGACAAAACCAGACTCACAAGGCCATGCTTCCTATCTAAGTGGAAAGAAAAAAAAACAGACAAACCATGTGGTACACAGAGAAATCTATTCTCTGTTGGAAAACAGCTACAGTTACCTCATATTCTGTAACCAAATTGCAGAGCAGATGGCTGAGGGGATTGTTAAATTGGAATGACTAGTTATAAGTAAGTGTTGTGCCATAAATCCATTTCCTGAATTGGCAGGTAGATAGACTAGAAGATCAAGCATGTATCTTTCTGTCTCTTATTTCTATGGTAAATATGAGACCCATTTGCTCTGGTGTTGCATGCCAGAGAAATTCCAATAGATAAATGAATAAATACAGTGGGCTTATGGTAATGCTCTTAAAAGGCTAGAAAACGTCTACCCTATGTATTAAGAGCCTGCAGAGTTTTACTTAAGATTATAGATGGAAGGGGAAAGGTATCTATGACTTTGTCTTGGAATTAATAAAATCTTCCAGGAGTTTTATATGGATCTTTACTCCTCCCAAAGCATCAGCTTCAGTCAGTCTCTCCTTGATATTAAAATACAAATTCATTTCACCTCAATTAATGATTAAGGTGCTTCCTTCCTCTGACCCAGATCCCGCTAGGAAATTAATTTAGCTATTAAGCCTCTCAAGACTGGGAAGGAACCAAACAAGATGAGTTTACCCCTGAATTGTAATAATGGCATAATAGGCACTATACTTTCCTCTATGCTGCCTTGTGCAATCAAGTGAAGCTCCCTATTAGTCTAAATTCAGCTCCAATCAGTTCAATTGGTACAGGCTAGGTACAGCAGTGCAAGAACTGAAGGGCAGTAATGCACTGAGTTGTTCAAGTATAATTATGATGCAACATTTCAGGAGGAAATATTTGAGAATATGGTCAAATTCTTACACTCAAAGACAGACGACGGAAGGGTTTTCACAATGACCAAAGCAGAAAAAGTAATCTACAAACCAGGAAAGACAACCCAGGCCTATTTCTAGGCATCTGAATTGGTTCCACTGTTATAGGGATTGCAGGGCTATAAACATGGCCTTGCATCTTCCTCTCTGTCTTTGGATAGGTAGATCCTTCCCTGATAAGTAGGTGACTTTGGCACTGTTCCTACTCAGCACTCTGCCAACCACCTGCTAGGTGGAATGCTTGAGAAATGGAGTAGCTTCCAAGTCACTCCCTACTTTCAGATGCTATTCTCACTGGCTGAACCCAAGACGCTGCACTCAGCCTCTTTGAATGCCTGCTCACTACTGCTAGAGATATACTTGAAGCCTCAGATGTAGCAGAGCTCTGTGTGCATGTGACGCAGGGAAACAGATTGGAAAGCCATGCTCCTCTTGCCACAACTCTAAAACGGAAAGTGCTACAGCAGTTTAGGATGAGGCAGGAAGACAGGAAGGCTGCAGGAGGTGAAGCAACAGGAGTTATGCGGTGAGAGTGTGTGTGTTTGTAACACAAGACACCCACAAACGCAAACTGGAGATGTACCAGAAGGAGGAGAGTCAAAATAAACTGTCCAGGGTGGGGGAGAGAAGCAAGAATCCCTAAAATGGAGGATGAGAGATGGAAAGCAGAACCCTCACCACCACCATCCTTAGCTGCTCAATCTGAGTGAAAGGAAAACCTTACATTTTAAACCATGTAAAGTGCACCCAGATACCAAAGTGAGGAGTTACCTAAACATCTTGTCATATTAACAGTAACATCAATTCCAGGGTGGGGATTATACAGATTTCCTTCATTTTAATTTACAGATAAGAGTGTTATTACTGGTCAAAATTATCCAGCCCTTTTTTATAATTCTGCCAAAGTATGTTACTCTCACCTCTTGCTGCAATGAATTTCACATGTCAATTAGAAAATGTGCAAAATAGTATTTACTTTTATTTCTTCTAAAATCACCAGCCATTATTTTAATCTAATATATCATTTGTCTTTTATTATGTGTCTAAGAAAAAAAAGAACTAATGAGTTTATTATACGCTTCATAATTTTGGACACCTCAGTCAAGTCTTCTTTATATTTTCTCTTTATCAGGTCAACTAATCCCAGTAATCTTGTTTAAATGCCTGGTTTACAATCCACTAAGACTACCCAAATTTGATCTGAGAAAAAAGTTGATCTTGCAAGAAGAAATTCTGGCTCATTAAGAAAAAAAAATGGAAAACTGATTGCCCTGAAGCATACACTGGTGCCATCAGCAGACAAATTCAGTCACTACTAAAGTATGTAAAAACACATAATTAGGACCTTAAACATGAATTATTTTGCTGCTGCTGCTTCATCAGGACAGCTGTAGATTATCTAATTTATATCACGAAAGAGAAGCTTTTATTCACAAAGGCAAAAAAAAACAGTGAGATCCTTATTTCAAGGATGAAATTTAGTGAAATGCAAAACAAAATTTTAACAAATCCTGCTCACAAAACGCTTAACCTTTACAATTAAAAACAAACACTACAGCAGATGCCACCTTGTGAATAGAATGTAAGGACAAGATATGCAGGACTTCATTAAAGGACAGACCACAAATATATTGGGGAAATATTTAACAATCTTAACAACAAATGTGTGGTTATCCAATATAAGGTTCCAACAGCTCATAGGATTTACTTGCACCCAATTATAAATAAAGTATGTGTGAAGCCAAGAATCTTTAAAAGGGTCATTTTTAGTGTAGAGAATTAGATCATCTTCTTGCATGGGTGCCTCACCCCTCTAGATGATATTATGTCTCTTCCCTGAAAGGAATGGCTCATCTACAATATTACAACCCCTTCCCCTACCTCCATAGACAAATGTGCAAAGTGGCAATACCCCGTATTTATCCCAGGGCTGTGGACTATGCACAATTTCTGATCAAAATACCAAATTTTAAATACCGAAATTACACCAGTCATGTTAAAAACCATCAGACAGACAAACGGCATGCCTCACTCAACAAAACAGTTAATAATTCTGGGTTTTTCTCAAATAAAACTACCTACCATAATCTCATCCAACACTACCTGCATCAGCATAACATCTTGAGGTAGGAGGGGTGTGACCTCCCCCCCCCCCCCCGCCACACTTGCAGAGCACTGGAAACTCTTCCCCTTTGGCCCCATGGAAGCAGCAGCAGATCACTAGAAGGAGCTACAGTGCAACCACGAGGACTGGGAGTCAGGAGCAGAAGAGGCTAGGATATCCCTTCCCCTCCACTCCTTGCAGATTCTTTGGGTGAAATTCTGGCCCAACTGAAGTGAATAACAAAACTCCAGTGGGACCAGGAGTTAGATATTCTTTAGATATTCCAGGAATGTGGGACTATTAATAGCATGCCTTGAATGGCTCTTCACTTTTTTTGCTTATCCCCCTCATGATAAGAATCTTTCCAGTGTAAGGTGTATGACTGGGAATTGGGGCAGGAAGATAGGGACCTAGGACAGGATAGGGGACAGAGAGCAAGAGGAAGCAAATAAAGAGAAGGGGGAGAATTGTGAGAAGATGCCTGCCAAACTTCACCTCAGTATTGAATGAGATATATTCCTGTTCTCTGTCACTGCCTATCTCTTCAATTTAGATTGTAAACTCTTTAGGGCAAAGACCTGTCAATCTACATCTGTGAGGAACCTATCACATTTCAAAAAAAAAATATCACTGTTTATAGAGAACCTGCAACTGTTCCTGCAAGGTTTTATAAACAAGTTCAGTCCTGCACACCGGTGGGATATCCTCTCAGCAATCCAAAAACATTGCAATGTGTGCCAGGTCTGTGCCAGACAAAGAAACTGGTTTCTTCAGATAACTAATCACCAATGATGCACTCCAAAATACACCTCCAATTGTAGCAAGAACCTGCATTCTTGAAACTAGATAAACATACAAAAATGCATTGTCCACTGTTACTAACACAATCATCTGAAATGTTCAGTATTACAATTTTGCAATTAATCTTTAAAGGAACAAAATTCTATTTATTATAAGATCATGTGGAAGCTTATTCCACTTTAAAGGAGTAATATAAGAAATTAATCACAGTCCACTTCAGTTTTATACTGCAGAAGAAAATGTAATTTCAATTTTCACTGTATATGTAGCAGAAATCTGAGAGACAATCTGTGCTGAAGTCAACAGTAGGTGACCTATTATCACATTTAAAAATAAACTGAACCATTGATGGACTGAAAGAACTGTTAAGTAGAATAACCTATATTTCTTCTTCTTCAACATTGGTAGTTGTGAAAGATGCCCATTCTTGGGTTCAAGCTCCATGCATGTGACCTATGGGAGTCACATAGGACTGTCTTGTTGTCAGCCAATGCCTGAGCAGGGTGAACTGTGTGGAACATGGACAGTCTCTAGCATCTCAAGGATCCGCTGTTTTTAATAGCAAAAGCTGAAGATATCAAAGAGTACACATACAAAAATAGAAATTCCTTAATCCCGCAAAGGAGGTGGGGGCATAGGAGTGGAGGTATCACAGCTATTATACACCTTCAGAAAACAAGATTTACAGCGAAGTAATTTTCTTTTTTATAGTAGTGATTGTTATGACGGATCTCTAGTAGACTGGAGTTTAAATATAATTTTAGCCCCTCTGACATCTACTTAAGTACTGATCGTGTAGTATATTGAGGTGCTGTTTATTTAAAATTAATCATGTAATTACAAGAATGCCTCTCCCATTTTGAAAAAAACAACGGGGAGTCCTTGTTGCACCTTAAAGACTAACAAACTTATTTGGGCATAAGCTTTCGTGGGCTAAAACCGACTTCATCAGATGCATGGTGTGGAAAATACAGTAGAGTTATAAATACACAGCACATGAAGAGATGGGAGTTGCCTTACCAAGTGGGGGGTCAGTGCTAACAAGCCAATTCAATTAAGGTGGAAGTGGGCTATTCTCAACAGTTGACAAGAAGGGAGGAAAAATCACTTTTGTAGTGCTAATGTGTTCAATGTAATCAAGGTGGCCAATTTCAGACAGTTGCCAAGAAGGTGTGAGTATCAGCAGGGGTAAAATTAGTTTTTGTAGTGACCCATCCACTCCCAGTCTTTATTCAGGCTGAATTTGATAGTGTCCAGTTTGAAAATTAATTCCAGTTCTGCAGTTTCTTGTTGGAGTCTGTTTTTGAAGTTTTTGTTGTTGAAGAATTGCCACTTTTAAGTCTGCTATT
Organism: Chrysemys picta bellii; assembly: GCF_011386835.1. Taxonomy (NCBI): domain Eukaryota; kingdom Metazoa; phylum Chordata; order Testudines; family Emydidae; genus Chrysemys; species Chrysemys picta. The sequence goes on from NC_088793.1 coordinate 196,855,807, forward strand.
GAGTGTCCAGGGAGATTGAAGTGTTCTCCGACTGGTTTTTGAACATTATAATTCTTGATGTCAGATTTGTGTCCATTTATTCTTTTGCGTAGAGACTGTCCGGTTTGGTCAATGTACATGGCAGAGGGGCATTGCTGGCACATGATGACATATATCATATTGGTAGATGTGCAGATGAACGAGCCCCTGATGGCGTGGCTGATGTAGTTAGGTCCTATGATGGTGTCCCTTGAATTCTCACACGATCCAGAAACACTCAGAATCTGCGTGCTTAGTCTATAGGAGCCATCTTGTCATGTAATTCATAAAAAGAGTCCTGGTTTAAAATTTATATTACTGATCTCATTCTGGTTCCTAAAGTAGAGGTTGCAGCATACTCACGAGGAAGACACTCTTGGCTGTTTGACCATTAGAAAGCACATCAGATAGTGACAGATTCAGCCTTTCCCAAAATTGACTACAAGCCCTTAGATTTCCTGTTACTGCTTAGTAACTGTTTTGATAGTAGAAAGGTAAAGTCGTCTTGAAGTTACTGCAGAAAGTCTGCCAAAATAGGCTGTGTGACGCTGTGCAGTCTATATGGTTTAGAAAAACATGATAATAAGTGAATATAATGTAACTGGAATACGCTTCATGCAAAAGGTCACTTGTAAAGTATCATTACAAAGCTTATAATCTACTGAGTGTGATCATCCTATTTGTATAAATGTACCACTCTTGTATTTAAAACTAGAAAGATAAAATAATACTCTGAGGGCCTATTGTAATTATGCAAAGGGTGGGCCATTAATAGTGGTTTGGAATCTTGATGACTCCCGTTAACCAGGAGCATTGTCTGCAGATGGCTGTAATTTACCTGTGAGTCTTCCTGTATGTGTGTGTGCTGGCAAGTGGGTAATGAAATCTTGCAGTGACATGTGATCATGTCACCTGAACTGGAATCCATCTTTAAGATGGTGCTTTTCCAGTGAGGGAAGGTTGAAACCCAGAGGGACAAAGGGTTCCCGCCTTATGCAAAAGATATATAAAGGAGTGGAACAGAACAAAGAGGACAAGAGAGAGGAGCCATCATGAAGAATCCCCTAGCTATCACCTGAGCTGGAACAAGAGCTGTACCAGGGGAAAGAATTGTGCCCAGGCCTGGAAGGTGTCCAGTCTGAGGAAAAAACTTGCTGAAACATCTCTAAGGGTGAGATTATCTGTATTTAGTTTGATTAGACATAAATGTGCACATTTTATTTTGCTTGGTGCCTTACTTTGTTCTGTCTGTTACTACTTGGAACCACTTAAATCCCACTTTCTGTATTTAATAAAATCACTTTTTACTTAATTAACTCAGAGTATGTATTAATACCTGGGGGAGCAAACAACTGTACATATCTCTCTATCAGTGTTATAGAGGGCGAACAATTTATGAATTTACCCTGCATAAGCTTTATACAGGGTAAAATGGATTTATTTGGGTTTAGACCCCATTGGGAGTTGGGCATTTGAGTGCTAAAGATAAGCACACTTCTGTGAGCTGTTTTCAGGTAAACCTGCAGCTTTGGGGCAAGTCATTCAGACCCTGGGTCTGTGTTGGAACAGACGGGAGTGTCTGGCTCAGAAAGACAGGGTGCTGGAGTCCTGAGCTGGCAGGGAAAACAGGAACAGGGGTAGTCTTGGCACATCAGTTGGCAGTTCTCAGGGGGGTTTCTGTGATCCAACCAGTCACAGGCTGTAAAGATTTGACTATTGTAAGCAACTCCAGTGCTGTGATACAATAATCCCTCCCAGATATCTGGCAGGGTGCTCTGCATACCACAAGCTTAGAGGCAAGCACTGTAGGCACTCCATACACTAGGTTCTACAAGCTCCAGACCTGGGTGGGTTCCCTGAAGCTCTCATCTACTTTGACTAGCAGAAGTTTATTTTACTAGAGCTGCAAGAGATGCAAGGTGAAAATACCCAACTCTTCAAGAGGTACAACAAAAGAAAAAAACAGTTTCTAATTCCTTCCTATTGGCAGACCAGTAGTGGGTATACAAGCAACTGTGTCCCATACCCCTCTCTAGTATCTTCCTGACAGCAGACCACTGACCTGTATCTCCCTGCTGCAACTACTGCTGGCCCCCTGCCAACTCTACTCGACTCTCAGCTTTTCTGTCCCAGCTCTCAAGCTGTCTGACCTTTCCTTCTCAGCCAGCTCCCAAGCTGCTGCCCTCAGCCTACTTCTTAGAAATAGGCAAAAAAAAACCCTATTTGATGAAAAATGCAGTTTTGGCTGACCTGAAACTATTCATGAATTTGTATAGAGTTTGCTGAACCGTTTCGGCAGAACCACAAAATACAAATGTTTGAATAATGTCTAAACAAAACAGTTTCAACATTACCAAAACATTTCAATTTGTCGCACTGCAGTCACAAAAAGGCCAGAGGAGAGGAGGCCTCCTTATCATATTTAGCCCAGTGGGTAGGTCACCTGGGATGGGGTTCCATTCCCCAATCTCCCTGTTGTGAAGGGATTTGAACTTGGGTTTCCCACTTTACCAGAGAGGGCCCTAGCCACTGACCTCTAGGATATTCTGGTCTTGGTGTCTTTCATGTTAAAGTTGATCCACTATGTATAAATAATTAAATAGTCATTGAAGCAGGGATTGAAGTTGGATCTCCCATATTCTAGGTTACTGCCCTAGCACCCATGGGCTGTAGAGTCATTTTCAGACTCTTTTATGGTCATTCGTAATCGAAGATGAGTTGAGATGCAGGAAAGTTTGGAAGTGGGGTTCATTAATTTGCCTTCATGATGCATGAGTATCCAACACTCATGGTATCAACAAAGTTCTCTTCCATGGGGTACATGACCTCTCCAGACATTGGTTTAGTTGCCTCTCTGGTCACAGGCTTAAAGCAGTGTTGCAAAATATACCATATTGGCCAGCTAAGCCAGGCTCTTATTAGCAGGGATCCTAGAAATCCGTTTGCTACAGAAAAACACAGAATTTGTGGCGGGTTTTTTGGTTTGTTTTTTGTTTGTTTGTTTGTTTTTACAGAGAATCATTCGTTTTTACATTTTGTGAACAAATAAAAACGTATAGTGGAACTCTGATTATCTGATCTAATTGGGACCGGAGCCAGATCAAATCATCAAAAATTTGGATAATCAGGAGAATGGGAGGGGCTTGAGCGGGGCTCACGTTGTCATCTTAAAAATTGTAAATATATCAATAAAATATTGTGTCCAGCTGATTGATACCTATATATACTGTGGCTAGGGAAACTAAAGTTCAATATTTCATTTTAATAGCGGAAAAACAGGGATTCGTATGGGTTTTTAGGAGAGAATTTTGGTTTTTTTTAATCACAGAAAATCAGGATCACTGCTTATTAGACAGAAGGCAAAAGGAGAGGGATAGGGAAACGAAGAAAAAGTGGGAAAGAAAAAGAATACATGGGCAGGTGCTGACTCAGTCTCACATCATAGGTGGTGGTTGGTATTGAAACAGAGCCAAAGGACATTGAGGCAATGATGTCATCTAGATTCCTCTCTCTCTCTCTGGCCTGGTTAGGACATTTCTCAAGATTAGGATGACAACAACCCAACCGTGTCACGGTAGATCCCTGGGTCCCAGGAGACAATGGAAATGGCAGTCATGATGGTGAAGCTTGCTCCTTTTCTGTTCACCCATCTCACAGCCAGCAGTTGTTGCCAGCCAGCTTTTTCTTCTGCCTATTTCAACAACTGTCCTCTCAAAGGCTCCTTTTTTAAGGATCCAAAAATGGAGTGATTATTTTATTCACCAATTAGGCTTAATTTCTGACACATCAATTGATTTCAAGTCCCACACATCTCTTGTTACCAAGGATAATGTCAACAGAGTCCTTGAGTTATATCAATAGGCCTTTTTGTTTGTACTAATTGTGTCTGGCTGCCTCCCTTTTGCGCCTTTGCCCATCAACATTTGTTAAGATAGATTATTGTGACATTTTATGAACTTTTAGTGACTTTGCACAATTGAGCTCACAATTAGGGTAAATCCGTAGGCCCAATTACCACAACGGTGGCCAAAATTTCCATAGCCCCTTCTTCAGGAAGTGGCAGCTCAGCTGCAACTGACTGTCTGGAGACCCCTCAGATATCCTGAGGCTTGCCACCACCGCAGGCCATATGGACTGCTACTGCAGCAGACCAGACCACAGATGAAACAACACCATGAGGGTGGAGTGAGGAAAGTTCTCTTACAGTTTCAGCTCCCAGGTGGTCTTTGTTAGAAGGGAGGCTATTGAAATGTAATGTATTCTCCCACCCCTATCTGGAACATGCTTCTGGTTATGGTCTAGGACTACAGTAGAGGGAAGAGGCTGGCTAGAAAAAAGACCAGTGGAATGCAAGCTGTTTCCACTTCTACAAGCTTCCTGAAGTCGCCCCTCATGAAGTTTTATTTCAACCAATAGGAAAATGAGTATGATGAAGACAGCAATTCTGTACAATAGTCATCCAAGCCAAGCACTAGGTGACTGTGCAGGGTAGGAGATCCCGGTACACGGGAAGAATGACTCCATATTGCTGTTCTCGTTAAGATTTAAGCTATTCATCAAGATTAGGCTCAGAAAGCAAACCTTCCAAGAAATAGGGATCAAGAGGCCTCAATAAACACCAGATTTAAAGAGAGCCAGGTAAGAGCCACCAAGCAGAAAAGGAATGTGGCATTATTCCCCCAAGGTATAAACAGCGTTTTACAAATCTTTAATCAGTTAAACAGGCATCTTTATTAAGAGCCTTCTTTCATCTTGTGCATATTGAATTATTGATGATGAGCTGCTTTGAACATTTTTGTATTAATTGTAGTGACATTTGCAATTGTCTACAAATTAAAAAACAATGCATAAAAGAATTAATGTACTTTGGTTTAAAACATTACATAATAAGATTACTAGAAGGAACAAAGGCCATCATAAAGGTAAAATGCATAATACTGTTCACACTTGGGACATATTTTGAAAGATTAGGAACAAAACAAAACTCTTTATGTCCACAAATGAGATTTTTTAAAAGCTAAATTAGATGTAAGCCAGTCTAACACCAGAAAGATTTGGAGCCTTATTAACCTGATGTTATCAAACGCAAGATATACTTGGGGATATGCATTCAGTTACAGTTTGAAGATCTATAAGCTAAAAAGTTATTACTGAACTGTGGTTCTTTGAAGGGGACGAAGTTGAAGCCTTGCAAACTGAACCACCTGCATGAAAGAGGACATGTGGCCCCAAAACCTCAGACATGTCCAAACTGTGGTGGAAGTCTGAGGCTACATTGTCTGAAAATGGTTGGTCAGCAGAAACACTTTCAATGTCTTGGAATCTAACAGGGCCCCAGTGAACTCAATTTTCTGAGTGGGAATCAAGATTGACTTCCTGGCATTTAGAATGAGACCCAGAGTCAAGCAAGCGAAGTGTTCTCTTGCAAGAATTCTATTTGGATACTGAGGGAAGCAGCTACATGCTACAAAAGGTCTTGGTACAACTTTAAAATCCTCTGGTACCAAAGGGAAGGATGAGCCAGGCAGCACAGAATCATCCGGAGAGGCAAACGAGGCCCTTAACTGAGACAAAGCCAGATCCTGTTCTGGGCTGATGGGCCCAGACAACACGACTCTGGAGGCTCTGCAGGGAGGAGGACTGCTGGTGCCTGGGCCTGCAGCAGATCACGGTCACCACCGCAGACCTGGCCAGCAATCTCGACTTTGAGTGAGATGAAGAGCAGGACCTCCGTGACCAAGGGCCATCCTATGGCTTCCACGGAGGCCACTGACACAGATATGGCATTGGTGGCCAGTAGGCGCTGGGTCGGGGCCTCCGTCCTGAGCGCACCAATCCCGGTACCCATAATGGTCCATCAACAAACCCTAATGCTGGTCAGGCGATGGAGCACGGGGGGATGATAACCTTGACTCAAACACAGAGGAGCCTTGGAATCCTGGAGATATGGACAGAGTGAGGCCAGAGGGAGCAAGTAGCCCGTCTGACTTATCCGTTGCCCAGAACGAGGCAAGAAGTGGTGTTGCCGATGGAAGTGGTACCATGCTGGTGCCAGAAGCTGTCAGTCCTGAAGCGAGCAGCAGGACTGGAGTGTCTGCTGGTATCAACATTGACGGTGGTGAAAGCTGCTACAGATGCATTTGCACTGCTGCAGTTAGCACTGTCAGGGAGATTCCTGATACCAAGGTCCCTATACCAATCCCTGTACCAGCCCTGCTTCCACAACCTGTGAAAGGAGAGCATAAGGGTGCAGTGCCAACAGATTCAAGGTTTCAGTGGCTTGTTCAAATCAACAGAGCTTTAGATGACAGCCCTGAGAATGTCCTGGACAAAAGGAGAGGTTGGGACCAAAAGAAATTAGAGGTCTGTAGCTGCCTGGTATGCTGCTGCTGCCTGGCTGGAGGGACCCGGGGCTGAGGCGCGGCCTGGGAGCCCCGCTGCTTACCCTGACCCGGCCAGCGACGGACCAACTGGAGGCGAGGGGGCAGTGGGCGGAGTCAGCACTGGTGGGGGGAGCCCAGGGCTGGGGCGGCAGGGGGTGCGGGTGGGGTGGGGTAGGGTAGGGGGGACGGGGAGAGCCCAGCGCTGGGGCGACAGGGGGTGCGGGTGGGGGAGGGCACTGGTAGGTGGGTATGAGAGCCCAGGGCTCGGGTGGGGGCAGCCAAAATTTTTTTTGCTTGGGGCGGCAAAAAACCTAGAGCCGGCCCTGCTCATACCTCAACTGGGTCTGTTGTGGTCCTTGTTTATATGTCCCACGCTAATAGTACATGACGGAAAGGGTGATTTTCAAAGTACTAAACATGCCTCTAACCGAAAGCAGGAAAAGTTTATACACACATTTTCACATCAGTACATACACATATGGTAAAAAAATAACAACTTTTCACCTACAGTAATGTATTTAAGCAACAAATCCACATTAGGAATTTAAATGAGCCCTTAGCATAAATAAGGACCAGATGCAAAGGGAAAACTGGAACACTCACAGGATGCTGTTATAGCTAAGTGGAATCTCATCAGGGACTGATTCAAAGATCAGTTTTTCACATCCATAAATACACGTTTAAATCAGCTTGTATAAGCTCACTGTTAGTTGTACTTTTACATTATGCATGATTTTAACTGATCAAAGAATGAAGAAATCACACACTCTTTGAATTGTTCCCAATCAACATTATGCTAAGCTTTACAATTTATTAGTACTACTTAGGTTGCATTTCTTTTCTATTGGCAATCTTATTTATTAGTAGCAATGTTACGTTTTGGTGCTCAGGATCGGTAGGCCTTTGTAATGCTTGCAGTACATAACTACACTATTAAAACGAAGTAGGTTATGTACACAAGCCTGCTACACAGGGTTTACTTTGTTTGATGTTTAATTGATTAATTAACTGTTGATATGAAATAATGAATGGCACAAAGACCATAGAACAGAAACTTCTGTTCTTTCTGCCTCTCAGCATCTGAACAAGCGAGCAATAGAATATTGGAACAGATGGATATTTTAGGCTAATCCAATAAAGCTATTCCTATGTCTGTACATGTTGTCTAGTGCTGCTAACATCAAGCATTATAAGCAGGGTTGCCACCTTTCTAATTGCTGGTAACCGGACCCCCCAGGCCCTGCCACTGCTCCACCTATTGCCCCCAAGGCCCCGCCCCGGCTCCACTTCTTCCCTCATGGCTCCTCCTCTTGTCCGCCTCCTCCCCCAGCCCTGCCCCCGCCCCTTCTCTGCTTCTCCCACCAAAGCCCCATCCCTGCTCCACCTCTTCCCCCCAAGTCCTCGCTCCCATCACTCGCTTCTCTCCGCACCTCCTCCGGTCACTTACAGGATTATCTCAATGAGCCTGCCTGCAGGTAGGAGATGGCCCCGGCTGAGCAGGGGCTGATGTAGGTTAATGACCCGGCGCCTCCCGCCATGCCCTCCAGTAACTCAAATTTTTGGTTCGGGTGCCATTTAGGGTTGCCAGGTCCCTGAAAACTGGGCACCTGGCAACCCTAAATGGCACCCAGACACAGAAGCCAAAAACCAGACTGTCTGTGTAAAACTCGGATGGGTGGCAACCCTAATTATAAGCTCATGGGTCAGACACCCAAAAGTAATGAAATTGTCTTAAAAATCATGAGATTTATGAAAGAAAAATATTGTTAGGGCAGACATCACCAGGTGGCACTGTAAAAACACAGCCTTCCAAGCTCTTTTTCTTAGCATGTGAGCAAGTTTTGACCCTTGGAAAGACATGCTCTGTTGATGCAAATTTGTGTGGGTAAAAACAGCTTAGGGAGAGAGTGAATTTTGTAAACAGTAGGAGAGTTTGCTCCAGTCTTGAGCTTTGATTAGAGCCAATGCTTTGAGTCAATGCTTTGATTAGAGTCAATGCTTCTCCCTGGGGAGAATTTCTTCCTTTTTGCAATGTAAGTAGACCTGGGTGAAGGCTTTCTGCTGTTAAAGAGAATTTCTTGTACTCCTTTAGAGCAAAGATGTTACAAGGAAGTTAGCCATATAGCATCTACACTGTCAGGTGGAGGGCCTGTAGATTGGGATAGAGGTGGTGGCTGTTGTCCTGGGAGATCACATCTGCATCTCTCGGCAGCGGAATGGGATTCTGACCAATAGGGCTAATAGCAACAAAAATCAGTGTTAGCCAGGCCACGTGGGGACTAGTAGTAAGATGTGAGCCACATCTTGTCTGATCTTGGACAAGACCTTGGGCAGAAGCAGAATTGGAGGGAAGGCATACAACAAGCCCTTTAACCAATTCAGAAGGAAAGCATCTGACAGTGACGCCGAGCTGTGACCCTCCGGGGAACAAAAAAAGATCACATTTCTTGTTCTCTTTTGTTGCAAACAGGTCCACTTGAGGAATATCCCACCTTTGGAAAATGGCTTTGGACACATCCGGATGAAGGGACCATTTGTGGTGGCCTGCAAGTGATCTGCTCAAGCAGTCTGCTAGGGTGGTCTGAACCCCTGGAAAGTAGGCCACTTTGAAACTGATGGACCTGGCTATACAAAAGTTCCAAAGTGATACCACCTCTTGCCATAACTTCGTTGACCAGGCTCTCCCCCATCTGTTTACATAAAACATGGTGCTCAGACAACACAACAGCCAACAAACTGTCCCCTGATATGCTGAAGGAATGCCATACAAGCCAAACGGGTGGTCCAAAATTCACTGATCGTTCTGTGTAGAGCAAGGTCCTGGGACAACCAAAACCCCTCAGTCTAATGGGGCCCTAAGTGAGCTCCCCAACCTAGATCCAATGCATCTGCAACTGAGGTGAGAAGCTGCTGAGGAGGAGAAAAGGGAACTCCTGTGCAAACATTCGATGCGTCTGTCTACCAGTCCAGGCAGGATAAGACTTGAGCTGGTACCTGAACTACTGGCCCATATGATGGCGGGCTACCGAGGAAAGCCAACCCTGCAGTTCCCTGAAGTGCAATCTGGCATGCTGAACCATGTAGGTGCGTGCCGCCATGTGCCCTAGAAGTCACTTTTGAACCAGAGACCGAGCATGCATCTTTAGATCTAGAGCAATGATCTGCAATGCCTCAAACCTCTTTTGCAGCAGGAATGCTCTAGCTTGCGTGGAGTCTAGTACTTCCCCAATAAACTCTATTCTCTGAACTGGCATAAAGACATATGGTAATTGTAATCATTTGTAAACATGTAATCAATCAATGTAAGGAATGAGTGAGATAGTGAAAGTGACAGCCAATGGCAAAGCAAAGAAGCAAACATCGTCTTTTATGGAACCATGGTATTATCATGGTGAAGGTATAAATCTCGAGACGAGAGGCCAGGACAGGGGTACCAACAAGGAAATGTAACAGCACACGAAACTCCGGATAGGACCAGAAGTAGTAGAGCCCTCCCGCGCCGATCTCTGGGCAGCTGTGGTCTGGCCAGCCCAGTAGCTGTGAAATCGAAACCAACATCCACGCCTGCAGCCCGCCAGCATGAATGAGTTGTGTGTGTGAGTATAACTGCGCAAATAAGAAAAGCTATAAATCAAGCCTCAGAGCTGCTCGAGTTCACCCTTTATCTGTGGTGTTTTTTTTTTTTTTGGCTGGTTCCAAGAACGGGCAACAGCGGATAGAAAGCTGGCTAGATCATCGGGCTCAACGGGTAGTGATCAACGGCTCGATGTCTAGTTGGCAGCTGGTATCAAGCAGAGTGCCCCAGGGGTCGGTCCTGGGGCTGGTTTTGTTCAACATCTTCATTAATGATCTGGATGATGGATAGATTTCACCCTCAGCAAGTTCGTGGATGACACTAAGCTGGGGGGGAGAGATAGATACGCTGGAGGGTAGGGATGGGGTCCAGAGTGACCTAGACAAATTGGAGGACTGGACCAAAAGAAATCTGATGAGATTCAACAAGGACAAGTACAGAGTCCTGCACTTAGGACGGAAGAATCCCATGCACTGTTACAGGTGGGGGACTGACTGGCTGAGCAGCAGTTCTGCAGAAAAGGACCTGGGGATGACAATGGCCGAGAAGCTGGATATGAGTCAACAGTGTGCCCTTGTCGCCAAGAAGGCTAACGGTATATTGGGCTGCGTTAATAGGAGCATTGTGAGCAGATCGAAGGAAGTGATTATTCCCCTCTATTTTGCACTGGTGACGCCATATCTGGAGTATTGTGTCCAGTTTGGGGCTCCCCGCTACAGAAAGGATGTGGACCAATTGGAGAGAGTCCAGTGGAGGGCAACAAAAATGATCAGGGGGCTGGGGCACATGACCTACGAGGAGAGGCTGAGGCAACTGGGTTTACTTAGTCTGCAGAAGAGAAGAATGAGGGGGGATTTGATAGCAGCCTTCAACTACCTGAAGGGGGTTCCAAAGAGGATGGAGCTAAGCTGTTCTCAGTGGTGGCAGATGACAGAACAAGGAGCAATGGTCTCAAGTTGCAGTGGGGGAGGTTGGATATTAGGAAAATTGCACTAGGAGAGTGGTGAAGCACTGAAATGGGTTACCTAGGGAGATAGTAGAATCTCCATCCTTAGAGGTTTTTAAGGCCCGGCTTGACAAAGTCCTGGCTGGGATGATTTAGTTGGGGTTGGTCCTGCTTTGAGCAGGGGGTTCGACTAGATGATCTCCGGAGGTCTCTTCCAACCCTAATCTTCTATGATTCTATTCTCTGATTAGGACAGACTTTTCTCTACTGATTAGGCAGAGCTAGCACACGAAAAGCTGATTGGATAGCGGCTATGCTGGACAGCATTTGAGTTGTGGATCGGGTCCTTACTAGCCAGTCATCCAGGGTAAGGGAACTCATGGATTCCTGACCTCTACAGGAAAGTCATCGCTACTCCCTTGCATGTTTATGAAATGCATGGCGAGAACTGCAAATTGGTAGTATGAATTGTTGATAATGAATCTGAGGAACTTTCTGTGGCTGTGATGAATTGCCACATGAAAGTAATCATCCTTTAAGTCAAGAGCAGTATACCAGTCCCTGGTCTCTAAGGAGGTATAATAGAAGCAAGAGTAACCATCTGAAATGTCATTTTCTTCAGAAGCTTGTTCAGTTGCTTTAGATCTAAAATAGCCACTTCCCTTTGCCTTCAGGACTAGGAACCATTAGGAACAGAATCCCTTTCCTCAGAAAAGCATGGGAACTTTCTCTATGGCCCCCCAAGAAGATACTGGAACTCCTGAAGTATCATGCTCTCCTGAGAGTTGTCCCTGAGGAGGGATGGGAAGAGGGGTAGAAAGGGGGGATAAAAGTAAACTGGAGGGTGTAATCCAATTCCACCATTCTTAGGATCCATGGTGATACAGGACCGACCACTTAGGAAGCAAGACAGACGATAGGCAAAAGAAGGGGAACTGAATGACAGTACACTGGGAAGCGATAGGCTGTTCTCAACCAACAGGTCAAAATGAATGCTTTGAGGAATGAGACTGCCTGGATGAAGTGGGCTCTGTGAAGGAGGAGGGAGAAGTAGGCCATCTCTTATATCTCTGCCCCTCTTTCTTGAAAGATCTTGGCTACTAGGCATAAACAGATAGAACTTGTGGGACTGTTGTGAGTGGAAAGGCTTTGTCTTCATCAGTGGTGCATAAATCTCCAGCGACTCAAGCATCCCTCTTGAGACCTTAAGGCTATGATGTCTTTCGCACATCTTCTGAGAGAAGAGCAAAGGGCCTTTGAACAGGAGGTCTTGTAGGGTTTGCTGCACCTCCGGGGTCAAACGTGATGATTGCAGCCAAGATGAATGCCGCATGGAAATGGCAGAAGTCATAATACAAGCTGCCAAATCCGACACATCCAGGCTTGCCTGTAGGTCTGACCTGGCCTCTAATCTGCCCTCATCAAACAGGGCAGTGAACTTAGCCTCATCAGGAAGTTTGTCCTTCAAGTTCAGGATTCTTTGCCACAGGTTAAAAATCATACCAACCAAGCAGAGCCTGTTGATTCACGATTCTCAGTTGAAATCCTCCTGTAGAATAAATTTTCCTGATGAAGAGGTCTAGCTTCTTTGCTCCCTTTCCCTTCAGTGTTGAGGTCTGATGTCCCTGACTCGCCTTTTTGTTTGGAGCAGACACTACCAGGGAACCTGGAAGCAGGTAATTGTAAAAATGTTCATAACGCTGGGAAGAGATATAACATCTCCTTTCCACTCTTTTGGCCGTGGGAGGAAGGGAGAATGGGGTCTGCCAGATGCTCTTGATGGGCTCTAGGATGGCCTCGTTTATAGGAAAAGCTACCTTAGAGGATCCAGCAAAGGTCAAAATGTCTACCAATCTGAGACTTTTCTTGCACCTCCTCTGGCTGAATATCCAGAGCCAAAGGCCACCCTTTTTAACAAGTCCCGTTGGGCTCTTAAGTAATCTGGTGGGGGCGAAGTAGGCTTTGCAACTACCACCGCATTCAGCAATGAAGAGGAAGAGTCCAGTCGTTGCTGAGGATGACCCTCATCCAATTCTTGCACAGGAGATTTCCAAGTAACCGATTCTCCTTGTACAGTACCAATACTGGTATCAGCAGAGGGGGAATGGTGCCCATAGTGCCCAGTCCCCTGGTGTCTACTAGATGCTGTAGAGCATGGGGGAAGGCCAAGGGCTCCAGAATAGCCACTAGTATGGTGGTGGCACCCAGCTTGCACCGGCCATCAGTCCTGAGGTTGAGATCAGGACCAACGTGGGTTGACATCCCACTGTGGTTGCTCTGGCCTGGAGGCATAAGATCCAATCTCAGAATCTGAAGAGGAGGACGAGTCCACTTCCTCTGGCCATGGGGGAGCTGATCTCAATGGTCCTGGGGAGCCCAGTTGCAAATTTGGCAACAGAGGCAATAGCGAGATCATTGCAGGCTTTTCCCTCAACGGAATCCCCCTCCTCCCCCCGAGACGCTACAACTGTAGCAGCCACTGGTACAGACTAGTGCACCAGTGCTGGAGGATCCAACACAATCACTCCCAGTGCCATGCAGGCATCTTGTCTCACAGGTGAAACTAGTAGCAACAAGTTTAGTAGTTCCTGAGCTGCCTTGGACGCTTCTAGTGTAGATGGTACCATCAAAGGCTCTTGACCCTGTGCTACTGGGAGTTGTGCTGGTCCTGGGATTGGTCTCAATGGGCCTTCCTAGGCTCTGGAGTCAGCAATCCCTCTTTGCAGGGAGGTTATGCCTCGGGGTGCCTCTTCTTCTAGTGCCCCTCAGCATTCTTTGCAGAACCCAGTGCCATGCCTGCAGATCTTTAAGTTCACAGCACTGAGTCTTTGAGGACTTACAAAGCTTTTTCTTCATTACCAATAAGGCTGGCTTGCCTGAAGACTCAGAGTGGGTGGAGCACACCTGACTGACTCAATTGTGCTTGGTACCCGTTCAGAGCAGGAAGGTTCTGATGAAGGGTGAAGCACAGACTCCATGAGCAAATATTTGGGTCTGGTCTTCCCTGTCCTATTTGGAATGGGGCTTGAACCCTCTACAAATGTGACATTTGTCACCTACATTTCAGGCAGCTGGGGTGGGGGTAGCTGATGGCGTTGGCTTGCCAAAGACATGACAGGCCTTGAAGCCAAGGGAGCGTAGCATGAGTCTGGTATCAGACCCAGTACCCAAACAGGCACTGGAGAATGGTCTATACTAAGAACTAGACTAAACTTATTCTAATTAGTAACTATACACAAAAACACTATTCTAAGCTAAACTAACATGACAGGAACTATGTACACAAGAAAGTGAGGGGAAATTTTTAAAACGCAAAAAATCACAGCTCCAACAGCTGTCATCGGTGTCAGGAAACAACTGAGGAAGGTTGGGGGCAGCAGGGCCCTTTATACCTACATGCAGTGGCGCGAGGTACCAGTGAGTACTCATGCTACCCTTGTGGGTACCACTGAGGGGAAAATCTCCAACAACTGTGCACAAGGGCACGCACACACCTACAGTGGAATGGACATGTGAAATCATTCAACGAAAAACTAGGAATTGGTACTGGCCCGAGTTTCCCGGAGGAAGAGACTGCCCAGCATGCTGTTAGACCACCTTATTTCATGACTGGTATATTTGTGTAAGCAAAGAAAGATACACATACAGTACACCCACACTCCATGTCATTGAATTCTTCTCCACTGGAAGCCAACCTCCTACTGCTTGGCAGAGTGTCAGAATGGGACATTGGTGTCAGAAGCAAAGATGGCCAACAGCATACCTTCTGGGTTTTGAGCATTTAGGGGGATGCTAAAGTGTGTGTCTCTGAGGATTAAGCAGGCCATTTGTACCAGACAGTCCTTTTTGGAGGGTTTCTCCCCTATCCAGTACTGAGACGGCCAGAAGGGGTGGAGCAGCGCACTCTTCAAAATGGCATCCTCCATGTGGCAGGACTTTATGCATACCAGGCATGCAAGGTCATGCTGGAAGGGGTAGGCCCAACACATTCCGGAAAGTACTGGAAAATCCAATATTCTGCGAATGCATGAATGGCCACCCTAGTGATGTCTTCAGGGTCAAAATTCAACCTTAAACGCAAATGCACCAAAAAAAAAAGTGGGTCTCCCCCTTTTGCTTTTCACAGGCAAACTTCCCTTGCCCTCTCATAACATCTGGGGGTATAACTGTATCTCTCGCCATCCCCATCTCTTACCACCCCCTCCAGCTCCTTCCCCTCCCTGGGACAGTCTCCTCCCCAACTCACATTCCACCTCCCTCCTTGCTCTCCCACCATCTCCGGTCTCCAACTCAGCTGATACATTCCGCTCCCTCCACCATTCTCCCTCCCTTTTCCTCTACAGTATGATACCCCTTACATTTTCCCTCTGTAATCCCCTATTTTCTGAACCTCCTTCATTCTCCTTCTCCTCTACCCCACATTTTCCTGCTTCCCTAAGAGTTTGCTTCCTACACCCCACATTCCCCTTAGTCTCCCTCTGCTCCCCCTCTGGCTGTGTCCACAGTTTTCTGTGCAGCCCACTAACCATAGTGTCCAGGAGACGGCCATTTTCTCTGCGGGCAGCCTAAATTCAGACTAATTGAAAACAATGAGAGATAGCACCATCTTTATGAAGGGCAGTCTCATTTCCATATGGAAAGTCTATAAGGAATGGTGACCATATTGGCTGAGAGTAGTTTGGGTTTAGCTCCATAAAAGTAATGGGAAATGGTGGCCATTTTGAATACAGGAAATTTCATGCGTTTTCAACCAAGGAATCTGGTGAGAGGATTTTTGTTTGTGGACTTTTTAAAAATCTCAACCTCATGAGAATCCCGACAGAAATGCAAGAGTTGACAACACTGGCTTTCACTGGAATGTCACACTTTACTCTCTCTTTTAGCATGTACAATTTCTAATAACTAGTGTAGACATGTTTAAAGATAATGCAGAAATATAAAGAAGCATCCAATTAACAAGTGTAAAACACACTTTATCTAAGCCATACCCAAAAGCAACCCTAGCCTTTTTTGCCAGCCAAGGCAAAAAATGTTTTGGTGCCCCCCATCCCAAATGGCTAAGCCAAAAAAAAAATCCCAGTCAGTGAAGCAAAAATGGCTGATCAATCAGTGCAAGGGAAAAAGAGGGGCACAGCATCACAGACTTGCTTGCCCGCCCCCAAAACTGGCCCTGGCCATACCCACATTGGAGAATGGAATCTTTCTCCCCAATAAGAACAGGAGTACTTGTGGCACCTTAGAGACTAACAAATTTGTTAGTCTCTAAGGTGCCACAAGTACTCCTGTTCCTTTTGCGGATACAGACTAACACGGCTGCTACTCTGAAACCTTTCTCCCCAATGCCTCAAGAAAATACAAGTACCATCAATCAGAAGTCAATTACTCTTAATATTTCAGAACCATTGCTTAGGAATGATTCTCAGTACATGCAATTTAGGAGACAGAGCAAATTAATTTGGAATTTGAACTTCGCACAAACATCTCCAGAAGAGGGAAAATGGCTGCTAACTAGAAGTGTACCTCTTATCTGATCGTCCCAGACTTAAGAGCATGGTTACATGGGATTGGGTAAGTATCTTGACTGAAGAGTGGCTGTTAGCTTTTAAGAATATGAATTATACATCATCTTGCTCAAGAACAAAATCCTTAATAGGCTTTACTGGATACCACATAGATTATTTAAAGCTGGTCCCCAGTTTTGTTCCAAATGCTGGAGATTTAATTATGAGCCTGTACAGCAACATATGACATGGGATTTCACTATTATTATTGTAAACTTGGAGAATAAATTGTCACAAAGATAACCAAAAATAAGTACTATTTTCTTCTCCTGTTTTGCAATATGAAAATTAAATTTCACAATATTTTTCAAGTCAAAATTCAGAATAAATATACGCAAAGGGTCGAACTCATCACTGACTATGTTCATCCAAATTTATCAAAAGGCTTACATTACTATAAACACAAACTATCTGAATCGGACAGTGAATACACATTGTTTCTGCAATTAGAAAAGAACTGCTCTCCTAGGTTGAGCAATTTAATCAACCTGCAGAAAATAAAAGTATTAAAATGTAGCTTTCATAGTACTTTAGTACTTAACAAATCATCATAGTGCAGTAATTTAACTACTATCCTTGATACAGTTATACTAAAATTTCATGTAAGAGAATTAGTCTCTTTTCATATTAACTTTATTCATTTCCTCCTTGTTCGGGAGTACTTGTTTGTGCAAGCCATGGCAGATAATTAACAGCAAATAAAACAAAATCCTGTATTCTAATCTAATTTTAGCTACCATAGCTCAAATGACCAGTTTTCAATTAGGACTAAAAAGAAAAGTAATTGTATACATTCAAGCCTTAAACTCCTGACTTATCCTCATTTGTTTGGCATTTATCAGATATTTTCATTTAAGAGCATAGACCACAATAGCTAACTTCTGCCCTGAGAACTACATACTGAAACTTGGAATTAGTGATATACTTGGGGGCTCTGGATTAAAAGCATTATCTGCCAATATTCTGCTATCCATCAAAATATGTCATTCATCACATACTAATGACCTCCACATCTGTGATAATGGACTTGGTAGTTAGGTGTGTTTAGACACTGGTGGTTTAGGCCACAAAGTTAGTTTGTGTGTGTATACTGCCATTTGGGAAAGGTAGACCTAGAAACCATGCTGTAAATAATTCCAATCCTGAAATAGAATAAATGCTGAGTATATAGAAAGCTGCAGCAAGAAGCTAAAAGGGTAAAGGAGTATTTATTAGTGGCAGCAGGTATTCAAATGCAGAATCTAGCACTAATTCATTTTTACATATTTTCCTTTGATTTAGAGCAATAAACAGGCTCTAAGTGCCCAGTCTATTATTCAAATGCAAATTTCAATCAGCTCACCCCTTCTACCAAGCAGCAGTCCATAGGATGGCCAGATGTTCGGTTTTTGACCGGAAAGGCCGGTCAAAAAGGGGACCTGATGGTGTCCAGTCAGATCTACTAACCGGACACCCAAAGTCCAGTTACTGTGGGTTGGGGAGGCGCCGAGTCATCAACTGCACCAGCCTCTACTCAGACAGAGCCACCTCCTACCTACATCACACAGCTGCAGCTCCCAGCCCCAGCTCTGCAGGCAAGTACCTCCCAACCCATGCGTGGGGAGGGAGGAAAAGCAGTGAGTGACAGAGGGAGGGGGAAAGAGGAGCGAATGGAGATGGGGCCTCAGAGTAGGATTGCTCGGTTTTTCCAACCAGAACGCCTGGTTGAAAAGGGACCCTGACGGCTCCAGTCAGCACTGCCAGGGCCGGCTCCAGCTTTTTTGCCACCCCAAGCAGCGAAGAAAAAGAAAAAAAAAGCCTGTGATTGGTGGCACTTTGGTGGCTGCTCTACCGTAACACTTCATTCTTCGGCGGCCGGTCCTTCTCTCCTAGGTGCAGGGGCCAGGGCGGCTCCACACACTGACCCCGCCGTGAGCACCAGCTCCGCAGCTCCCATTCCTACTCCCAAACTGCTCATCCCCAGCCTCACCACAGTGCCCGAACCCCCAGCTGGAACCTGCACCCCAACCCTCTGCCCCAGCTTGGAACCCCCTTCCCCCGCGAATTCCTTCCCGGAGCCCACACCCCCTCCCACAAACAACCCCCTGCCCCAGGCCTGAGCCCCCTCCTGCACCCCAAACCCCTCATCCTCACCCGCACCCCAGAGCCCACACCCCTAGCTGAAACCCACACCTCCTTCCTGCACACCAACCCCTTGCCCCAGGTCAGAACCCCGTCCTGCATCCCAAATCCCTCATTCCCAGCCCCACCCCAGAGCCCACACCCCAGCCCGAGTCCACACTCCCTCCAGCACCCTAATCCCCTGCCCTAGCCCTAAACCCCCTCCTGCAACCGAAACCCCTCATCCCTGGCCGCACCCCCAGTCAGAGTCCTCAGCCCCTCCTGCACCCCAACCCCTTGCCCCAGTCCAGTGTAAGTGAGTAAAGGTGGGGGAGAGCGAGCAATGAGGTGAGGGGAGATGGAGTGAGCTGGAGACAGGGCCTCAGAAAGGGTGGGACAGGGCAGGGCAAGGGTGTTCAGTTTTGTGCAATTAGAAAGTTGGCAACCCTACCTCAGGGGGGAAGGGGCAGGGCAGGAATGGGGCCTCAGGGGAAAAGGTGGGGCATGAATGAGGCCTGGGGGGAAGTGGAGGAGCAGGGGCGATCCCGGCACTCCTGCTGGATTGTCCGGCTTTTAAATATTACTAAGTTGGCAACCCTAAGCTCCAAGTATAAATACCACCAACTCCAATATGCTGGCCAGTTCCTTCAATCTCCACAAACTCACCTCAAAGACCAGGTGAAACAAATGGTCCCTGCACCATGCCCGGGAATTTGGCAAATCCAATGTATTCTAGGGCCCCAGGGCCCTTTTGAAAGATAGCAGGTCAGCATCCCCCTCTCTAGTATATGGAAGGGGATCTAGCATCAAAACATCCACTCATTACTGTTGAAGCAGTGTATCCTAGGGAGAGAGACTCTCTGAGATAGGCCAGCCCCAGGCCATTTATATAAATGTGTGTGACTACATTCAGTTCTTTGAGTCAACCAACCAATACATTAATTATGACTACGTATGTTATTAATAAAAGCATACAGCTTAACTAACTTTATCCTAATACATAAAATATGTATATAATCCTTCATTTAATCATTTATCTAAGTGATATGTAATAACACAAAAACAAGCTAAAGTACTTTCCGTGCAACATACTGGTTCCAAAATGTCACGTGAGAGAGAACACTGTAGAACGGAAATTGCTTATACAAATACGAATGACTCAGAACATTTCATGACATGTGGCATTCCTCCCGGCTTACCTTTCAAGACACTGACAGGCATGCCACAGAATGCTGTACCGTAACTCCAGCTTCTTACTGCTATCTAAATTCTTAGTGATTAACCAGGACATGATGGAGAATGCAGTATTAGAGTTCACATGGCATTTAGCGTATTTGTTCTGTGTGGTATTTTGCTGCCCAGGGTAATCCATCAGAAATATTTTACGTTATCTACCAGGCTTTAGTCTCTCCACAATAATATTGCTTACCAGTAATTTGTTTTGTCAGTCTTCTTCTCTTCCCCACCCTACAATAACAATGCATTGTACTTCATACATCTTGTATGACTCTGCCCACCAGGAAGCAGAATGTAGGAAAGGTAATCAAAGCAAATATCTTGTGGCTGAATAAAGGGAAGAGTGGAGAGAAGTATACTAGTAAAGAGGAGACAACAACAAGACAAATTACTGATAAGTCATTTTCTTTCTTGGTGCAGTCTCCTATTCCCCACCTACAATAAAAGCACCAATATATTTATGTAGCAAGTCATGCAAATATAGGATATGGATTTACCTTAAACTGAAATTCTCTTCTACTTAAAGATATGTCAGCTACAGTAAGCAAGACAAGCTGCAGTGAACAAGAATGAATGCATGACAATCGGGTAGCTGCTCAGCAGAAATCTACACTGGCTTCACCGCTCTCTACCCCCAAAACTGACAATGTCCTTGTCAAACATTCTACCCAGTACACGCTTACTTCAGTTTGTCTAGTAAGCTTCTACACCCAGGGCAAGGTTAGCAATTAGACATGTTTTACCTTTCAGGAAGTTGGAAGAGAAATCTTTGGACCAGCTAAAACCTTTAGTCAGTGCTCATTTGCATTAAGCACATGAAGATCCCTCTTCCTCAAGTGAAATGGAGTTGCGAGGGCAATGACACAGACTGATTAATAGAACAAGGTGAAGTAACTGTGAAGAAAGATAGGCCCATTGTTAGTTTGTGCTGTATCTGGAGAGAACGACCTATATGGAGATCATTGGCCCTCAAAACCATGAGTTAAAGGTTTGATGCCACATCCTAGTCCTTTAAAGGCTCAAAAGGTTAACACCTATTTAACTTAGTAGATGCTGATCCCTCTTCATCAAAAAGTCAGATGATGAATAGATCAGACAAAGTGGGAAATACTTAGGTGTACACTTCGATTGAACCCAGTTCCAAGGTCCTTCTCACAAACACACGAGATCCTTCCTGGCGCAGGAAAAAATATCTTTTGGGGAAAGGGCCTGGTTATTTATTTTAGATAGTGAAAACAAAGTGAAGTCTCTTCATAAAGGCTTTTGGTTCTTTACGCTGCTTATTGAAGCAAGGCTCATAACACAAAACAAGCAAAACAAAACTGCATACCATTTATAAAAATCCCTCAGGGAGTGGAAAGCAGTATCCTAGCAGCATCAGCAGCCTTCCTAAGAGACTGCCCATTGTTTACATGCTTTTTCAAATTAGCAGTAGCTATCCTTCCTCCTTGTGTTGGACTTTCTGAGGGAACTCCTCTCAGATATAGCCTCTCACCTCCCAAGTCCTAGACGTTCCTTCCTTTCATTAGGGAAGCTGGGATTTGGAAGTACCTCAATCATAACAGCCTCACTGTGGGACTTTAAGGGTCTGTACCACCTGCCACGTTCACAATACTAGGAGGGGGAAACAAGCCAAAACCTAGAGTGACATTTTAACACAGTGAGTGGAATAATAAATGATTACTTCGGTATGCATTCTTTATTATACATCAAATTAGATTTCAACAATTTTAAACTTGGATGCCTAAAGCTTGTCACCTAAATCCAGGAGGCCAGATTTTTAGAGGTTTTAAGCACGCTACCATACAACTTCTATTGAATTCAATAGGAGTTTGGTTCCTGGAATTTTAGAACAGTCAGAACAACAATATCATAGCTGAGATGTTATCATACAAAGATCTTACCACTGATACAGTGGAAATAAAAAGCTTTATCTTTGTTCATAAGCAATTCCCATGGTTCTAAATTTCAGTATAGGGTATGGAAAACATGCACACCATAATCTTACACGAGGTCTAATTAAAATCAGTCAACACTGACTGCCAGAAAATAAACATATTTTATAACTGGATATTTTCTAAGGCTTCTAGATGTGTTGAGGATTATTATTCATAGAACTGATTCATGATTCTGGCAATTTCATTTCAGCAGCTTTTATTTTGTATGGAAAACTGTACTCGCATAATCAAACAATGGTAAAATTGTTAACACTGTCACCTTTGCAGAGCTTGTTTTTGAAAGACCTCATTATTTGTGTTTCCATCATGGTCGTTTTTCTGTAAGCTTGAGCTCTACAAATTGCAATTAAAATATAAAATATTATTGTAATCCTGCTTATCACCCATTGCTACAAGCAACCATCAATCAGAGAATCATTTGCAATACTCTTCTCCTCAGAGAATATATTATATTTTACCATTACAAACATTATGCAATGTCTCCACTGTAAATGGGATTTCTTTTGAATTTTATTTTTAACTACCCCCCAACTTTCTGATCCCCACAAAAAAGTAAAAAATGCCTGTCAGATTGAATATATGAGTCACTGTTCTTCCTCTGTCAGAAACTGAAGGTTTTATACAACTTAATGGCTTCCTATTTTGCCAAAAGGGAGGGTAAAAATGGGGGGAAATATTAATGGTTACAACCATCCAGATCTTCTGAATGCAACCATAGTGCCTGCTTCCTTCACCCAAAACACAGTGACCACCATTACAGTAAACTACTGGCAAAAGGAGGTTAACTACACCATCCACAGTGAGTAAGCTCTGAATACTATTTCATGCCTTAATTGCCCAGGTTTTACCACTTGCTTTCCTTCAACTTCTCATACACTCCTCTTCTCATCTGTAACTCTCTCCTCTTGAGTACTTGTGGCACCTTAGAGACTAACAAATTTATTAGAGCATAAGCTTTCGTGGACTACAGCCCACTTCTTCGAATGCATATAGAGTGGAATAAATATTGAGGAGATATATATACACACATACAGAGAGCATAAACAGGTGGGAGTTGTCTTACCAACTCTGAGAGGCCAATTAAGTAAGAGAAAAAAAACTTGAAGTGATAATCAAGATAGCCCAGTACAGACAGTTTGATAAGAAGTGTGAGAATACTTACAAGGGGAGATAGATTCAATGTTTGTAATGGCTCAGCCATTCCCAGTCCTTATTCAATCCTGAGTTGATTGTGTCTAGTTTGCATATCAATTCCATCTCAGCAGTCTCTCGTTGGAGTCTGTTTTTGAAGTTTTTCTGTTGTAATATAGCCACCCGCAGGTCGGTCATTGAATGACCAGACAGGTTAAAGTGTTCTCCCACTGGTTTTTGAGTATTATGATTCCTGATGTCAGATTTGTGTCCATTAATTCTTTTGCGTAGAGACTGTCCGGTTTGGCCAATGTACATGGCAGAGGGGCATTGCTGGCACATGATGGCATATATCACATTGGTAGATGTGCAGGTGAACGAGCCACTGATGGTATGGCTGATGTGATTAGGTCCTATGATGATGTCACTTGAATAGATATGTGGACAGAGTTGGCATCGGGCTTTGTTACAAGGATAGGTTCCTGGGTCAGTGGTTTTGTTCAGTGATGTGTGGTTGCTGGTGAGTATTTGCTTTAGGTTGGGGGGTTGTCTGTAAGCGAGGACAGGTCTGTCTCAAGATCTGTGAGAGTAAAGGATCATTTTTTTTCTCTTACTTAATTGGCCTCTCAGAGTTGGTAAGACAACTCCCACCTGTTTATGCTATCTGTATGTGTGTATATATATCTCCTCAATATTTATTCCACTCTATATGCATCCGAAGGAGTGGGCTGTAGTCCACAAAAGCTTATGCTCTAATAAATTTGTTGGTCTCTAAGGTGCCACAAGTACTCCTGTTCTTTTTGCGGATACAGACTAACACGGCTGCTACTCTGAAATCTCTCCTCTTGGAGGTTTTCAACCATGTCTACCTCATGTCTGCTAATCAGCATTATTCCTGGTCTGCTCTGATTGCAAAGTGATGGCCAGCATTGTGTAAGCTAACTTGATTTTTCACAGCTATGTTCAAAAACTACAATATTTTTTAAGAATGTAGACAATCCCTGAAAGATCTCCTATGATCTGCTTTCATCTCAAAATCAGTATGTCCAAAATTGAACTTCTCATCTTTCCTGCTAATCTTTCTCCACTACCTTACTTCTGCAGTGCCATCAATACCTCCTCATCTGCCAAGTTCACAACTTTGGGGTCATGGTGGGCTCCTCTTGAAAAACTCCATCTCCATATCCAGGCTTTTCATTACTATTTCTTTTATAAGATCACCGAAGCCCAGGCTTTCCTCAGTGTCCTCACTGCTAAAACCCTTGTCCACTTCTTAATTATCCTACACTGGTTACCTTAACTTTAGCCTCACTGTCCTCTCACCTCTCCTCCCTCCATGTCTATCTAAAAGACAGTGATGCCAATGCTCACAATTTTATTATAAGTTTTGCAATATGTGGTGATTCTTCTTAAAGCCCCAGCGGCGAGAGCCATGTGATTAGGACAAAATTTTAACTTACATTTAATCAAAATGGTAAGATTCTTTCCCTTATGTTTGCAGGAAAAAAAGCTTGAAAACATGACCTGAGTACACCATAGAGTTTCAAAATCCAAAAGGCAAATTAGAAGAATCTCAAATTATTTTTTTAAATCTTATTCTAAGCCAATTTTGTAAATTCTGGGGGCCTGATTAATGATTTTAGAATATTTGGGGCTAGCAAAACTGATTAAGGTCTATCGACTCTTACTGCTTCAGCCACATAACTGCCTTCCAAAATCCCTTACCTGGCTTCCTGAATATTATTTATCATGTTCAGGCTCCTAGTCTCCATCTGCATATATGTGTATGAGAGAAGGGAGTGATGAGACTAGATAAACAGACAGGGTCAGACTCCGGTCTCATTTTCTTATGTTTTCCCTCTTACTCCATATGCTCTTTTCCAATCTTGTCTCATTCCCTCACTATCAGTTTAATGTCTTCATGATACTATCCATTTCATTTGCTACTGTCTCACTCTTCTTGTCTACAAAGGGTCTTTTCACCTCTTGCAACGCTCTCATTAAACCCTGTTTTTCGTTAATCCTTCCTAAACTCCTGAAGCTTCAGGCCGTGATTTTCAAAAATGACAAGTAATTTTGGATGCCCAACACGGAACACCTTAAAAGGGCTTGATTTTCAAAGGTTGTGAACACAGTAATTTCTGAAAATCAGGCTCCAGAAGTGTGTCAGCAAGTTGAGAACCCAAAAACTGCAGCACTCAAAATCGTTTGTCAATTTCAAAAATCCTGGCCTAAAACTTGATACGAAAAGAAAAACTTTCTTCTTCCTAGGATGAATTCCACTGAATAGCATTAACCTCCTGTAAATAAGACACTCCTTTTCCAAAGGAGTATATGACCAACACCTCATCAGATCTCTTAACACCATCTCTTGCTTGAACTGAAGCCTTATGCTTTGACTCATCTCTACTAAACTGAAAGCTTTTCAGGGCAGAGGCCATTCTTATTCTATTTGTTGTTAAAGCACCATACATTTGAGGTGCAGTAACAATAAACAACACTTAAAGAATCTACAAAAGTGCACAACTTCAGTGAGAGAAGGATAAAAATTGAGTCATATTTCCAGGAAAGAGTCCATAAATCTTATCAGCATAAACTATATCTGCAATATATTTTACTGCTTTTTATTTAGGTTCAAAGATATTTCAGGTAATCTTAAACAAAAAAATGCTAAGGTCTCTTGTAGAATTGCGGAGTCCAGCTAAAGTCCTTATTTCAATAAGATTTTATTTTGATGAGCTCATCATGGATGGATTTGTCAAAAAAAAAATTTTAAAAACAAGTCACCGCAGAACAGGACTTTTATCTGCCCTGACGGTCAGGCTGATTCATATTTGGCCTCCGCTAGTCTAATTATATTATGTTTTTAATTAATTCCAAATGAAATATTAATTAATTAAATTACAGCCATTCTTGTTATTGTTTCCCCACATTGAGGAAGTGTATTCAAAAATCACATATGTAAGGCTTTAGTGCTGTTTAATCTACTACCAAAGAATCCTATTAAAAAAAAATCCATTTTAAATATGGGACATGCAGAATACAGATTAAACAGAAGATCATGTCATATTATATATTTCTATAAGTAACTTAACACAAAGAATTATCCTTGTTCATGCATTTTATAGTGATGAATCTATAGTTTAATTAGATCTTATAAACAATTTACATATATTGATTTTCAGTATGTGTGTGTTGTGGTTTTTTTTTAAAATATGTATAAAAGAGACCCTGAAGGGTGTTCCAGATTTATGGAGTATAAACCTTGCTGGCATCTTCATTTGATATGTACGGTTAAAAGATCAACTATCTGCCATTGGTAATTTGTTCTTTCTAGATTCTCCTGTAAAGGGAAAACACTCTAATCGATGGTTTGCAATTAAAAATACATTAAATAATGGCTCGTTATTTAAGAGGTCTTGTTAGTCAAGCTAACTTTCACGGTCTAACCAGCCTAATGGGCAATTTTGAATTCCCAGAAGGAAATGAGAACAAGAGAAAAGAGTTATACTAGTTTCAGATAAGTTTTTCAGTTCTATTGCAGTCTCATAACAAAAAAGTTGACAACAATGTAGTGCCATTATCCAGATTTGTTTTTGTGTTGTTTGTTTTTGTGCTTTCTAAATGAAGGTCATATTACTCAGGCTAAGTTGCAAAGGGGCACATTTCTCCTGCATCACCAACACTTTTGGATATGAAGTAATTTAATTTTAAGTTTTCTACTTCACTGATTGGGTTGACTGTTCTACAAGAATCACATAAGAAATACAGCTGATAAAAGAATCTCAGCAGTGGAATTACTGAGTGGGAGTGCTAACTTCAGAGTACAGCTCTTTGTCTGGGAATACCTCAATATTCTTACATTATGTTGTGGCCACCAAGTTCATTTCTAGGCTAAACAGATATTGCATGATGGTCTCAGGATAGTGTACTATCTATCTCAAAATGGCTCACTCTTCTGGTGTTTCATTGACTGCCACAATCCACCAATTGTAAATGTTACCTTTTGTGTTCACCTGAAATTAGCAAAGCAAGATGGATTTTTTTTTTTAAATTAGAGTTGGTTAGGAACTTTTCAGCAAAGTATTTTTTCACTGAAAAATGCCAATTCATCAAACCAAAAACTTTTTGTGGAAATGTGTTAGTTTCAACAAAACTTTTGTCTGGAATGTTTCTCCAGTAAAACAAAGAGAGACACCAACACACCCTGGAACAGCCAATAGCTTGGTGGTTAGGTCACTCACCTGGGATGTGTTTAACACTCTGCCCTTCCTGCTTTGGAGCAGGGACTTGACGCTGGGTCTCCCATATCCCACCTGAGTGCTTAGCACCCAGCTATTGGTTATCCTGGGATGAGTAGCTCTCTCTCTCACTCTTGGGTTCCCCCCACCTGCACTGCAACACACATGAAAACTTTCAAAAGGTCTCTGTTTCATTCTGCATCAGAACAGAAATAAATGTGGAAACCTCCAACATTTTTCACAATATGAAATTCTTGGTTTCTGGGCAGCTATAATTGCTATGTTCATTTGTTTAATATTGGCCAATATCATTTTTTTCCCGCTAGCAAGGACCAAACCAAAAAATCTTTAGGTGCTGTTTTGGGTTCCAGCCACAAAATGCAAAACCCAAACTCAGCTGAACCCTGACTATATTGCAACTTGAAGTCATTTCACTCACAGTCCACTGTGGACCATGGGTGAAAACTAGTCACAGGACTCTTCCCTCCTGCCACAAACCTGGCTGCCTTTTTGTACTGGAGTTAGATTTCCAGGTCATCAAGATGTCACTTTTATCATTGTTAAATCACCATGGCATATAGGTGCCAATCAGGGCACTCATAAAAGCCTCTTATGTGACATTCCATTCAAGGAGACTATTCAACAAGACCAGTACAGAGAGAAAATTGGTGAGGAATTTGTTCCCCACTTAATATATTGAGTGAACATTCTTGTACTGAGTTGGAAGAGTAATATAATCCAGGTCTCTTCACCAATGAAATGGTGAGTACTTCTTGCCTATACCTAATCATCCTTGCAGAACCTGCTCAGTGGTAAACCGGGGGAAATTAAGCATTTGGGAGGAGTGTCAGTGGATTGTATTCTCAGAAACTGAGTGGATTCTCTAGAGTTCAAGTAGACATATTCAGACTCAGTTCTGTAAGCCTACAGAGTTTCTCTCATATCTATCACCACAAGTGTTAAGAACCATCTATTATTCCTCTTCTCCATTCTTTAGACCAGTAAAGAATTGATCCCTTTTTTCGGTGGGTGGCTTTTATGATAGCAGTTGGGATTTTACCTTGTGGTAGGCTGGTTTGATGTCATCGGGGCTGAGTACTTAGGCAGGTGAAGTTTTCTTTTCAATTAAAAAAAAAGTTTTCTACCATTATTTTTCTGCAACATTCAGATATTTTGCAATAGGCAGTCAATATCAAATAAGTTAATATGGAAGAATATTTGTGCAGTCATGGGGCACTGGCATACCTCAAGAATGCATTGTTTGACATAAGATTTTGTCATGATTTATTGCTTTTACAAAACCCACTTGTAATCACAAGTTGTCTGCAATAACAACAAAATGAACAATAGACCAGGGATGAACCACTCATAAAGCGTTAGGTTATTTTCCAAAGATGCATAAACAGCCCATAACCTATGGATATATATGAGTCTCCAAAGGAAAATGGCAATACTTAAAAGGATTGTGTATTTTGCACAGTATTAACACCACATTAACTATGCAAGGCATTTCAATAGATAAAGCTGCACTTGGGAAAAAGAGAACCACACGATGAATTTTTATTGCACTTCGTGATCCACAATGAATTGCTTATACAGATTGCAAAAATGTTGCACTGTCAAATCACATACAACCATATAAATTCTCCCAATATTCGTCCAGAATACTAATAAATCTTCCTGATGATAGAAAATGCAGGTAAACCCAAGCAATTTATTTTCCACTTTACTGTCTTCCATGCAATGCTAGCTGCTAAATTGGTATGTTACTCAGCTGTGATCTCATTCCTACAACAATGAATCCGAGGAGAAAGAAAAATAATGGTACCCTTCTCTTAATGACAGTAGAAATTACTGAATAAAATCTACATACCTCATAACTGCTTTTGACATTCATAAGCCTCTCTAGGTTTTTTGATAAACCCTCCTGTTCCTGCCTGATGCAGCATATTTTTCTTTACAGTGAGGCATGTTAGCCTGCCCAGATACATAGGCCTTTAAGTAGCTGTGATGTGTCTCTGTAAGGTGGCTTGCTTCCTCACCAGCCTGGGGGGAATATCAGCCACATCAATTTAATCGGTAGTTCTGGGCCTCATTTATTGTTCAAATGACCATAAACTCACAAAAGGAAAAACACAACTTCCAGCTGGGGCCTTCCACCCAGCCACAGCACCCAGGGCTTCCTTCTGCAAGAGACTGTCCCTTTCTGCACTTTCTCCCTGCAACCCTCCATCAGTTGAGCCACTTGCTGACTATTATAATCATTTGCTCCCTTCCCAGCTGGGTCTA
This sequence comes from Chrysemys picta bellii, assembly GCF_011386835.1. Classification (NCBI taxonomy): domain Eukaryota; kingdom Metazoa; phylum Chordata; order Testudines; family Emydidae; genus Chrysemys; species Chrysemys picta. The sequence continues at coordinate 196,885,244 of NC_088793.1, forward strand.
ATAGTTGACCAGGGCTGGCTAGCTGGCCTGAGGCCCTTTAAAGGGACAGGCCACTCTGTTACAGTGTCTTTAAACTGTGCTTTAATTCTTTTTCACTACCTTAGCAAATACATAAAATGAAACATTTGAGATAGTAAAGCCATCACACGGCTACATACTAGAACAGGCAGGAGAAAGTCTGGAGCCTGCTTGAGCTGGAGCCGGGTTCTGAAACCTGGCAGGGAGGGTGGGTCTCAGAGCCTGGACTCCAGCCCAAGCTGGAACGTCTACCCTGTTATTTTTAGCCTTATGACACAAGCCCCGTGAGCCTGAGTCAGTTGATCCTGGCTCTGAGAGTTGCTGCCTCAGCGTGTGGGTTTGGTTTGGGGGTTTTGCAGTGTAGACATACCTATAATGGCTCCAGGGCCAGCTCTAGGGTTTTTGCCGCCCCAAGCAGCCCCCTCCCCACCAAAACCAAACAAACAAAAAAAAGAAGCCGCGATCGCGATCTGCGGCGGCAATTTGCCAGGCAATCTCCGAACCGTAGTGAAGGACCCTCCACTGAATTGCCACCGAATAGCTGGATGTGCTGCCCCCCTCCGGAGTGGCCGCCCCAAACACCTGCTTGTTAAGCTGGTGCCTGGAGCCGGCCCTGAATGGCCCAACCACGGACATTACCATGATTCCAATACTGGGCAAACACTAAGAAAGCTAATCAGCAGGAATTTTGTGTAGAGTGCAATAGTCAGAGCTAGCATTACAGCTGGACCAAGCCCACCATGCTATGAAAAAGAGTAAATTAATATGACAAACTAAATCCTTCAATAGGTTCAGCACAATACACAGCTTGTTCGGCCAGAAACTGATAAAGAGACTGATGAATAACTATCATTGTTGCTGCTGCTATTGTTCTTATGACAATTATGAAACACTGGCATAAGCTGCAACTTCGTGAACCAGAACTGATAAAATGGCCTTAAATATTGCTAGCGTCAAACCACCACCAGAACCCGGCAAACAGATTTTCAAAATTGCTCAGAACTCAGCAGTTCTCAATTGTTCTCCCTGTGAAATGCCAAGCGCTTAGCACTTTGGAAACTCTCAACACTTTATTTAGGTCTCTGAATGGGAGCCGAGTTCCTTTGAAAATCCAGCCACTTACCTAAGTGCCTAAACAGAAGTTGTTGGAGTTGTCTATAATATAATATAACACCCCAAACTATACCCCAGTAACTACCACAACCCATTGCCAAAAGATCCTAGCTATATTACCCAATTAACAGCTGCTTGCCTCGCTATAAATGTGCATGTTACACCCCAACCTGAAGAGGTACTACGTCTTTGATCCTCTTTCCAAGACTAGAGATGGGCAGGAACTAGATTTTCTGTTTCATGGGAAATTTCCAAATAAAATTCTGTTCAGAAATGGAGCAAATCACAACAAAACTAATACAAAAAAAAATCAAAATACATGCAAAACAAAAATTCTGGGCAATATAATTTTGGGTCAATTGAAACATCGCGTTTTGTTCTGTTCTGAATTTGACCTTTTTACCTGATTTTTTTTATAAAATAAAACAAAAATTGGAACAAAGTTGTTTCAAAACAGAAAATCAAAGTGTTCTGTTCAGAAATGGTCAAATGATTTTTTTATGATTTTTCTTCTAAACAAAATCTTGTTGAAATCGACACATTTCCAAGAAACATTTTGCTTTCCACTAATCGACATTTTCTTACAGAAAAATGTTCAGTCAGAAAATTTCTGCCCAACTCCAGTCAATTTACTTAAAAGCAAGTCTTTGGGGGAAGAGCTGCTGATACCTGCCTGATGCAGCTTCCTTAGGGACTTTCTGCCCACAATGGATGGGAATTGTTGTCAGCTGGTTGAAGACAGTGGGGGAGGACTGGAACTGTTTGAGGGATCCAACATCCACCCCTGTATGCCACAGATCATTTGGATGGGGAAACCTCACTGGGGGATAGAGAATTTGCTGGCGAATCCACTAAAAATAGGGCATATTTGATGTGGTCTCTTGACAACTACGGAAAATTGGCTGAAGCTGCTTGGTGCTAGCGATTTTCCCTTGGAGGAATCAGGCTGAGTTGCTTCCTCTTGCTCCTCCATTGGAAAAGGATGTATTTTCCACAACCCCCGAGGGCCCCCCTACAACTGGATTACTGTGGCTCAGGGAAAGGAAGCCTAAACAATTCCTTGAGCAGTGGGTATGGGTGCCTCTAAGTGAGATAGAAACAGAAAACATGCACATTTGTGGAGTCTTTCTACTGGCCATATCATCTGAGCTCATTACCCATGCATGCTGTCTGGAAAAAAAGGTGGAGGAGGAGCAGGATTTCCCTTTAGGTTTCCCCTCAGCTTATTTAATTGTCATGTTGGGACCAAGCAGGAGCACAACGGGTTGTATTGAAAGGGAAGCCAGGAATCATGGGGCTCATCCCCAAAAGCTAGCCAAAAAGTCTGGTACCAATTAGACCATGTTAAACAAGAAATTCAACTTTTAGGTTTTGTTTTAGTTTAGAAAAGTTTTAAGTCCAAAGATCTGAAAGCTCTGAAGAAGGGAGGTCTGTCCAACCTGCCTGTAGATGGGGAAGCAAAACAAAACTGGCATGCCCCCCACAGGGCCGGCTCTACCATTTTTGCCGCCCCAAGCAACAACAACAACAAAATAAATAAATAAAAGCCGCCCGGACCGTGCCACCCCAAGAATGGAGGGAATGTCGCCCCTTAGCATGTGCCACCCCAGGCACGTGTTTCCTCCGCTGGTGCCTGGAACTGGCCCTGGCTCCCCAGCAGGAAAAGCCTATACCCAAGCCAGCTACTGACTATCTGAGTTCTGTCTTCAAACCTGCAGACTGGAGAAAGCACTAGTGACTTTTCTGTGCTGAAGCAAGTTTCCCCTACGAATGGAACCCTGTTCATGACCTATTTGTGTCCATGGCAATCAGGAGTTAGAGTGTCATGAATAGAATATTATCTGTCAATAAGATATTTTCATGTAAGTGACAATACTGCCATGTAGTCTCTAGATAAGAGCTCCACATCTCTAATGTGCATACACTTCAAAGATATTGCAGTCTGGTCTAAGGATCAGCTATTACACTTCTATTAACCCACTTTGATATTTCTTTCCATCTGTACTTCAATGCATTAGGTAGTGAGTTCTGTCAATTTACAAAACAGCTTCTTAACACTTCATCCTAAATCACATTTGAGATTATAGACTAACCTGCATAACATTAAGTTATTACTTTACAAACATTTTCATAAAATTGTCAGATAAACAGTCCGTTCATTGCTATGATAAAAATTATGAGGCAGCTACAAAATAAGAAAGGCAGGATTATTAAACTTTACTGTGTTTTATAATGGGTTTCAAAAAGATTAACAAGATTCCCACAATTTAAAGACACTTAAGATCAACTATCACAATATAAGTAGTCAACATCACCCAATCTCGTATAATTAAGAATAATTTCTATAACAAAAAGGACATTATGTAGTTTGCCAGAATTTGCTATTTAGGCCACTTGGCATTTCATTACTTTGAAAATGGTACTGAAGAGACAGACTGCTTTTTAAAAAGCTGGGAGGAGTTCAGATTTTATTAAACATTTTCAGTGAAATCTCGTATACTGTATTTCTTTCTGCTATGCCAGCTGACAAGGTGGATTATAGAAAGACATTCTTGTTGCCTGTTATATATGTTATAATATATAACTTCGAGCAATAAATAGACTTCCATTTAGACAGCACTTTTTGCATTAATGGTATCCAAATAGCACAGAACAGAACATGCATGAGGTTTTGGTTCCTAATTCTCAAGTCTTTCATGGTCTCTCCCAATCCCTAACATTAACTATTACTTAGTATTTGCATGACAGTAGAACCACTCAAGAGCAAGGTCCCAGGGTGTTGGGTCCTGTACAAAAGAAGTAAAACCCAGTCTAGACCCTCTCCACTTGCAGGTTCCAGAGCCCAGACTACAGCCTGAGCCCAAATGTCTACACCATAACTACAGAGCCCTGCAAGCCCAAGCCCCAGGAGCCCGAGTCAGCTAGAATGGGCCGGCTAGGGGTGTTTAATTGCAGCGGAGACATACCTAAAGAGCTTACGATTTAAATACAGACACACATGACAGCTGGATGTAGTTGTATGCATATATTAAGGTCAGGAGCGCTGCCAGCTTTTTTGCCACCCTAGGCAGCGGAAGGTCCCGCCCCCAAAATGCCACCCCCGACAGAGGCGGTGCAAAGTCCCGCCCCCAAAATGCCGCCCCTGACAGAGGTGGTGGAAGGTCCCGCCCCCGAAATACCGATGACGACCGGGGTGGCCGAAGATCCAGCCGCCGCCCCCCAAATGTTAGTGCCCTAGGCGAACACCTAGGTCACCTAATGGGTTGCGCTGGCCCTGATTAAGGTAGCAGTATATATGAAGAATGAGGCCCTCTGAATTACTCCTGGTCCTTGAATACTCCCTTTTCCCACCACTTCCTATAGGTTTTCCCTAGAAGAAGATAAAATGGCCCTTATGTGGATAGCCCTGTCTCTGGCAGATGTGGTAGGTTTGTGGTAAGACACCGGAATTATATGAATGGAACACACATGGTGCAGCTGGGATTCTGTAGAATTCTACACTTATTTTTGCACCTGGCATTTTGCTCTTCAAAATTTCTGAATTTGCTTTTTTGATCCTACTTTATCTATGATCAGCCTTTTTCCTCTCTTACTGAGACTTTGACTAACAGTATTGTCTGAATATTACTGCGGGGCAAATCTGATCTGTCACTCTTATTTGAGGTTAGCAGAATTCAGTAGCATAAAACAAACGGGAACTTCAATGTTACTAACAATGAGAGACATATACTCAGTTTCTAATGATCTTGCAATATTTTTCAAAATCTTTCTGCCAGTCTCATCCACATGGGTATACATGCATATCTACTATTATTATTATTTATTTGTATGCGCTATCTACTTAAAAGCCCTATTTTTGATTTTTATGTGTCTGATTTTTGCTGCTTTAAAAACCTTACTGTGAAATCATTGTAATCTGCCTTGCATCTAGCAGCATCATGATTTTTGTTTATCTTGAAAAGTGGATTTTATTTCATATGCAACAGTACAACTACCCATCTGAGCCCCCTGAGCTCTCTCCACCTTCAATACAGCTTCTATCAGTTCTATCCTTGCCTTCTTAAGTTTTCTTTAATTCAGTGAAAGTGGGGGGTGGTAAAGAACAGTGCATTCACAGTCTCTGCAGCATAGAATTCTATGCAAGTTGGAATGTCAGGTTTTCTGTGGCCTTCAGTAGGATCCCAGAGTACAGAAACTATATGGATTTCTTAAAACAAGTAAATAAATAAAAATCTGACCCTCTTGAACTATATTGCTTTTGTTTGGAAACCATCCTGAACATATGTCCATCACTGTCAAGACCAAGGCTGCAGCTTATAAAAGATTTCAGGTTGTTGAAAATATATTTTCAGTAATACTAAAAATGCTACATGCTTTATGTGATAGATTCTAAAACTATAGTAGTCTCCTCTAGTAATGAGCTTCTTGGTTTCCATTACAAATCAAGGGCTTATAAGTTTTGTAGTCAAAACAAAAAAAAACACGGTTTGCAAAAATATATTTACAGGTTCTGTACCTGGAAGGATACTTTTTTTGGTATTTGTTTGTTTGTCTGTATTAATTTATTTTCTAAAAAGGACATTCTTGTTCTTTTGTAGCATACACTTGCACTATATTTTAAAATAAAACTTTGCAAGTTATGAATTATTCCACACATGGTTCATTTTGGTCCCCTCCTTCTAAAATAAATATATATAATAAAGTTGTAATCTTGATTTAAAAACAGCTGTTAATGCTGACGAGCAGTGAATTCTCATTAGAAATGTTTACTACACTTTCAGTGTCAAGGAGACATAATACACATAAGTACTGTATGTTATTGCTATTAAATATTCACAATATATGCATCATATGGACTTTAAAGTAGCTTTGGGTTCTAATTATTATTAAAATACAGTCTATGGCTAACTGAATTTTTTAAGATGGATCTGTACTGCAGACTGAATAGCTACTATGTACATAGCATACCATACTGTTTCCTTATGTTCTGAGTGTGCACTAAGAATAACAACTTCACCTTAAAAAGAACAGGAGTACTTGTGGCACCTTAGAGACTAACAGATTTATTAGAGCATAAGCTTTCGTGGACTAAAGCCCACTTCTTCGGATGCATATGCATCCGAAGAAGTGGGCTGTAGTCCATGGGCTGTAGTCCACGAAAGCTCATGCTCTAATAAATCTGTTAGTCTCTAAGGTGCCACAAGTACTCCTGTTCTTTTTGCGGATACAGACTAACACGGCTGCTACTCTGAAACTTCACCTTAGTCTCGTAACTTCCACTGACAGTCCTGAGGGAACTCTAGACCCCATCGCAGGCACCTTGTTTTTAATACAATGAAGACAATTATACAAATCTATGTAAAACTATACTGAAAGGGACATCATGTACTGGAATTCAGGTTGCTCCTGCGTATCCGCCCATGGCCACCACCTAACTGAACTCACCATGAACTAGTGCAAGAGATTCAGAATTTATTCATCCTTAATTCCTTAATCAATAGCACATTCAATTCAATGTTCTAGCTCCGGTATGGAACACCACATACAACTTTCTCTTTCCTCCTTACATCTTTGCTGTCTTGTCAATCAACCTAGAAGGCTAGAAATTAAGTTGCAAAAGGTAATTAACTGGCAGCTCAAGGGTTAACAAAAGGAAAATAGACTTTTCCCCGCACACAAACTGTTCGATTTTTATATTGAGCAAAATACGTTTTGTGCTGTCTACTCAAAAGAAGTTGCACTATTTAAGGGTCACCAACTGTGACTAGTGCACAGTAGACTACCTGTAGACACTGGGAGGCAGTTGGTCTATTAATGATTGTTTGCTATCTCATTACTTTAACTTTTAAAAATAAGCCTCCAAAGTGTAGGTTTAGCTAATATATGCAAGCTTATGCTCCCATCATTGTTACGGTATCTCCTAAACGGTTGTGCAGCATGGCTGTACACTGTTAAATAGCTGCCACATCTATCCCCAAAAGTGGCTGCATTTCGGGAGTAACTGAAGCCCTTTGCAATCATTCAAGATAAAAAGCACTATTCAAGTGTAAAATGCCAGCTTTATAAATAAATGTTAGTTGCCAAAAGATTTTGCACGGTCTGGTTCCTTTTCCAGAAAGGTGCTTTAACCGTTTAATTCATTTTTGCACACATGTTTTACAGGTGTGACTCTTGAATCACACAATGAATCACATGCATTTGTACCATCTGTACTCTATCAGCCCCTCTTATAGAGCTAGATTCCTTTGTTTGCTAGAACCTCAGATGCACATGCCTAAATTTACCTGACTTAGCCATTCAGATAGTGTACTGTATTTATCTTACTACTGATTATGCACAGTGCCTGGGTACTTTGCACTATTGACATCTTATAAATGTAAACTTGATTGATTGGTCACAAGACTTTTTTGGATAGCAGTAAAATGGATTTGGCCTTGGGCCACTGTTTGCTCAGCATAGATATACTATAAGAGAGAGATAACTTACCATTTCAAGAATTCATCATGAATATGTTTAGTATCACAATCCTATATATGTACTGTTAATAATGTACATCCATTTCAGAATATTTTTCTTAATAGCTATGCATACGATACTGTGTAAGAAAGTTCAGGTTGGATACTCATCATCAGAGAATCCTTATGAAAATGTGTTTTCATTAACTCATGTGAAGACAGCCCACTCTCTGCTGATTAGATACAGTCGCAGTTCAGAAACAGCCCTATTCAGCATACTGGGAAGCAATCATTCCCTGCATAAAAAGCTTGAATTGAGTGCCTCATGCTTTATGCTGAATGACTATGCCCAGATTGATCAAGAAGAATGCATTAATTATGGCATCAATCTTCACCTTGAATGGTAACAAGAAAAAAGAAAATTTAGCTTAACATCCTCACCTGGGTTTTTTTGTACAGTTGTTACAGGTGATATTTCAGAAATGCACTGTAGATGATTAACTCACTATAGTCATGCCATTTGATCAAAGCACAAAAGCACCAGCATTTTGAAAAGCTATGACTCTGTATAAAGCTTATGGTGCAGGCCCCCCATTATTAGGGTTACCATATTTTAGTTTTAAAAAAGGACACTCCACGGGGCCCTGGCCCCGCCCCAACTCCGCCCCTTCCCCAAAGTCCCCGCCCCTGCTCCTCCCCCTCCCCTGCTTCCCGCGAATCAAATGTTCGCGGGAAGCCTGAAACAGAGAGGCAGCAGGTAAGCTGGGGCTGGGGCGGGGTGCGGCACGGCCCAGTCTGGCCCCCCTCGTCAAGCGGCTCCACCCAGCGGTCGGCCGGCCCAGGCCAAGAGGCTCTGGCCCCAGCGTCTCCCGCCCAGCTCGGCTCGGGCCCTGAGGCGTTGGCCCCTGGCCGAGCACCCCTATCCCCGGCCCGAGCACCCCCAGCCCCGGCCCCGGCCCTGCACCGCCGGCCCCCGGCCGAGCACCGCCGGGCCCTCCCTCCCTATTTTCCCGAACATGTCCGGCTTTTTGGGATTTCCTCCCGGACGGGGATTTGAGGCCCAAAAAGCCGGACATGTCCGGGAAAATCCGAATGTATGGTAACCCTACCATTATACACTACATATAGTTTCATAACACCATATCATCCTTCACTTTCATGACTCTCATGTGAATGACGTGTCAAACTTAGTATTTCTAATATCGTTGACCCCACTGTAACTCTGGCAGAAGCTGCTTCTCCTCCTACTGTTTACTTTACCCTTGACAGTGCATCTTCAATTACCACAAGAAGTCAATACCTCGGTTTTACATCTTAGCTGGAAGATAACACCCCTTAAGAAATGAGTGACATCTACTAAATCACCAACGCCCCTTGCCGAGAACTTGAGATTTCCTAAAGTTTCCCATCCAAGTACTGGTGAGACCCAACCCTGATGAACTTGTGAGGCTAAAAGGAACACAACTTGTGGTGCTACAGCCATGGAGCAGGGTAGGTTAAAGAAAGCACAAGCTAAAAAGAAACGACCGACTAGTCAAAGCCAATATATTGCAGTTTAAATATTTACAGTCTTACATTTTTACTGTATTTGCATACTAATGTTTAACACTGTCACACCATATTACAGTAGCCTTAATTTCTGACTTCTGAAATTCATAATTTGAAATTCTGTTCCACAATTGTGCTTTCTAACATTTAGTTTTGCAAACATGAAAAGTCAAAGCCTTCTTTTAATTTTTTAAAATTCATAATCAAAAGGGAATATTCCTATTCAAAAGGGGAATATAACTTTACCGAAACTATTTTATAAAACCTGTATGCCCAGGGTTTTTAACACCTTCACAGGGAACTGATTCTTATACCTAAGCCTTGATTTATTCCTTCCACGTTAACTCAGCCACAAATCTTTCTTTATTACTAGCAAAGTATAATCAGATAACTCATTTAGACAATACTAATAAGATTGTATTATATTTATAAAAGAAAATTACATTAAATAATTTAGTTTATGCATATTTTAAAAAGAATAGCCGTTGAAACTAGCATTTTAACTTAATATCCACAATAAAATAAAAATAAAAAATAAAGTGACACCAACACAATGAAGATAATTTTTCTTCTTTGGTGTTAATGAATCTATATATTATCTATAATGAACCATATAATATCTAAATATACAGTCATGACCGAGCACACTGGCACAGCAGCAATGCATTGTACAAATTAGGAAAGCAATTCTGAATGACATGTTCATGTTCCCAGAGCCTCTGAAGTCTACAAAGGCAATGTGCACATTTTGAAGCTACAGACTGCGACTAGCAGTCATTATCCATGTCCCAGATTAACCCTGAGAACACATCGCCACCAACTTTGGAGGAGGAGGAGACTTTCCAAGCTGCTTTTGACTGCAGACATTTAACTGGTGGATTAAATATTTTATATGACAATCAGGTCTTTGGACAAGTAGGTAGCAGAGGGGCCTGCATACTGATGATTTATTTGTTATTGATATATTTAAAATATGACCCCCTGACCACTCAAAAAAATCACAAAGAGAAACAGTCAATATTATTCTCCGTTGTATTGTTCTTAGAAAATATTTAATCAAATCTAATGAAACAGAAAACAATCCTCTGCTAGTGAGGAAATCAAGAAGAGAAGAGGTTATCGCAAAGCAGAAGACCAGCTGCACCTAGAATAATGTATTCCGTTCTCAGTATCACAATGCCAGAAAGATACAGACACACTGAGGGATGACAGTGAACATCAGTGAAGATGATCATAAGGCTCAAGCAAAATTTTGCAGGAATGATTAAAATTAATGAATATGCAGAGTTATTGCAGACTACCAAGGATGATGGTGGGGCGCAGTGGTCGTCAACAAATATCGGAATGGTTAAACAGTAAGAATGGTGCAGAAGTGTTTTAGGGTGGTCCAAAAAGATAGGCTTAGAGTTACTGAGATGAAATTTTAAAGAGGTAGCTTTAGCACTAGGTAAGAGCTAGGTTTTATTATTTATTATTATTTTAAAATATAGGAAAAATCTTCCCAACGAAGGCATCTCTTTCACTTGGAGATATTTAAAATTAGACTTAAGCACCACAGAATCGCCCTACATTGGAAGGAGGTGTACTAGACAACGTCATAGGTCTTTTCCATCTCTAAATCTGGCAAGTCTGCTGAGAGGTGCTGAGCACCCGCTGCTCCAGTTCACTTCATATCACTTCCTATTATCTCGGTGATGCTCACAGCAATTACAGAGTCCAGTGGTCACACTTCACTGATCTCTTCTGTTTTGAGAGCTATCGCTAGGATCATTGCATTCCTCATTATATACTAAATCCCTCAAATTGGTAGAATCTTTCAGAATGCAAGAAACATTTTAAGTGTGAAAAATCAACTCCTACAAAATTATTGGAGGAGTTTTGCTCACAGTCTGATGCCAGAAGTAAAATAACTTATAGCTCTATATTTTTGTTAAAGTCACTGGCTTTTTTTTTTTTTTTTTTGTATTCTTGAGAATACCTTTCGTGCACCAATACGTACTTTTGCACAGAACAATCTTGGAACACAGTCTGCAGGTGAGTCAACAAAGGATGCTGGAGGTGTCTAAAAGAATTAGCAGCTGACATTTATTTATGAATAAGAGAAGGTCATCAACCAACAAGAGGAGCACAGCTTCTAAGCCACATACACGCACAAGGCTTGATTGATAGGGATTAAACAAGTTTAAGGATTCTATATACTGCCCAAATTGCCTTACTACCTCTTTCTGAATAATATTAACTAAAAGGGCATGTTTAGACAAGACAAGAGTGAAATCAGCAATGTCAAAAAAGAGTTTTTTCAGGGCAGGCCTAACTACCACATGCTTGAGACACATTGTTATCTCACTCTTTTGAGAGGAAGCATTCAACAATCTATACCAACAGCAGACCCGGTTCTCCCTCACTTGATTCTACAAGTGAGGGCATGGAACCAACTCACAAGTGGTAGCATGAAGCTCCTTCAGAATATTTGGGACCCTAGTGATTAGAACTGGTCAAAAGTCAACCAGAGGTGACGTAGCATTTGGACCACCCACACAACGATAGGATTCCATGGGTTCAGTCAACCCAATTTGGAGCCAATCAATCAATCTCATTTGTGATAAAATACATTGTTGTTTTTCAGAGAAATATTAGAGACTGCTTTCAGGCTATGACAGCAAGGTTCCTCAAACTCTCCACTAGTCAAAACATATCAGCTGGATGAGATTACACAGACACTATTGTGGAAAAGAAAACCTTCAGTATATCTACGCTGGTCCTGGAGCAGTGAAGCAGCAGCAACACATGCTTCAGGACGGACTGTACAAGCCCACCTGGAGCCCTGGGTAATTACTTGCACCCTTCTACAGTTTCACTGCTCTGGAACCCAAACCAGCTCAATTAAAAGGTAGTCTAAGCAACATTTGGTCACCCTTAGACAGTAATTTTTCATCTGATGCAGATCATCTGCATGCTAACATGACCTATGAGGATGATGTACAGAAGAGGACATTCAGGAGCCACATCATCATAAGAATGGTACACCAACTGTGTACTATGTCTGAAACAGGCATGAGTTTTTACGGAAAACTGAAAATGATTTGCATACACCTAAACAGTAAACTCGTGACCTCAACCTGAGCTAAACTGACCCCTGATATCAAACGGTATGAAAAGATAGTCAGCGCATCTGTAGCAGGGCCCCCCCTTTGTTTCTGCCTCTGCTCTGCTCCAAAAAAAAACCAGAGACCCTCAGATTCAGCAATCACCACTGCAGTTTGGATGCAGCTTGGGGGTTTCAGCATTAAAGGGTTCTCAATCTCTGCAGCCAGGAGGGAAGAGCTACCCCTCTTCTTCCACTCTCTGGCTTCCTTTCTCTGAGGCTTTCATGCAGCCCCAGGCTAATTAGGCTGGCAGCTGTTTCCCCTTTGCCAATCAGGCACAGGTTTCTCTCGCCAGCTCCAATTTACCTCCCTTAATTGGAGCTGACATGACAGAGGACTGGCCCAGGAGTCCCAGCCCACCACTCTGTCATACCATCGCAGAAGTACATTTTTCATCTGTCCAACTGCCAATTCAAACCTAAAGGGGTCAGGGTTGAATAAATACAAAATGAGATGCACCAAGGAGAATTCTCTCCAGAATCAGGATTAAGCGTTGACTGCCCAGATGAAAAAGAATGTAATGCACAGGTGATGAGCATTTACAAAACCAAATTTTGCTTTGAGGTCCTTGAAAGAAAATTGAAACCTGAAATAGATGCTTCTAGCAGTCTGCATTCACCATCTGATCCTAAATCTTAATCCTAAATAATCATTTGCTAGTAGTTTAATGAAAATTGACTTAATTGCTCAAATTTGGGCATCCATTTTATGCAAGACTTTCTATTTCTGCTGGAAAAAGGGTGGGAAGGAGGACACCTTCTAGCTCTAACTGGTCTCAGCTCTTAAGATAAAATCAGCAAGTTGCTTTTCATGAGGTCTTTTAAAGTGGCATACATCAGGGTAATGCTGAAATGAACTTCTCTTTAAATAGAATGTAGAAAGTATATTTTCTCTCTCCCTCATCAGAGAACATCCTTCAGTTGCATAGCAATGCCAGTTTTCTAGCATGATGAGCCAATAACTAAATGGGCATCATTTATGCAATCTTTTGAATCAGTGAGTAGGCCAGCTAAAGGAATCCAGACAATTTTCTGTGTTTTCCACCTCAAGGCTATACCAATAAAAACACAGGCCATTTTAGTAATATCATGTCATTTACAAAATGAAAGATAGCACTTGACAAGAGAAAAGAACACCTTGTAGATAGAAATGCTTTATTTTAAAAGCAGGATTCATTGCTAAATATGTCTCATCTCTCAAAGTGCCGAACACAATAACTTTTTTTCCTACCATTCAAACATCTGTCAGCTCGTACATCATCATATAGGCAGACTTTCTGTCTAATTCAAAGAAAAAACAACAACAGGAAACCTAGATACATATGGAGGACTACAGAATATAACAGTACACACAGGGGACCTGAAGAACTTTAGTTCTCCCATTTGTGATAATATTTTAAAGGTATCTTTTCAAATACATCCACACTCAATTCCCTGATTTAAATACCCCCACATTTTGAGGAACTAAAAGGTTTTATCTGTAGACTAATGTCCTTTTTGACAAATATAAGCAGAATGAAACTTTTTAGTCCAAATTAGGATTTTTTTAAATGTTGGCTGCATCTGCTGTCTTGAAGCCTAATCCAGATTCAACACCCAAAGGTTTAGGACACTGCTGCAGTTAAGAAATAAGCTAAATAGGTGTACATCAGCAAGATATTAATGAACTTCTAGATTAAAGCCTTTATCCTCTTCTCCCATTTGCCCAGGACATACAAAATTAACCTATTGATGCACACCCTATTGTGATTTATGGCTACTGACTATGGCTTAATTTCCCTTTTTTTTTTTTTTTTTTAACGAACCATTTGGCAATGCTTCTTTCCACCACCAAATTCAGTTTCTGTAAGAAGAATCTGTCTACACATTTATATAAAGGAAGTAGTTAAGAAACATTACTTTGACTTTTAACTAACCCCTAAGATTCCCCGGACTATACTTCTCCCTCCTATTTCCCATGAAGTTGGTCATCAGTCCCTGCAGGAATCAGGCTGGACTACACAGAAGTATGGTGCACCCTCCAGACTATGCTGCTGGATGCTGGGGAGAGATTGTGCCTTCTTGAGACACTATCCTGGGGTGACTGCAGCACCACGCACCATCCTTTGATCAGGGCTGCACTTATCTGACACAATCTAGCCCTTAAAAAAATTAAGTGAGAGTTAATGTGGCCAGAGGCCCATAAAATTCCATCTAAAGGGCATCTGTGGGAAGAAGGAAGAGACAGTTTAGAACCGATCTTTCATCTCTTCCCGAAGCCAGCAGCCTTTCTTACCCCACACTTGCAGAACAAATCTTGTTGGCAACCACAGGCCTCGGAAGTGATAATCTTACTTACAGATCTGCTCAGAGAACTCCAGAACCAGCACTCTGTTCAGCCTTGTTTGGTTAAAGCAGCCAGCTTTTGTACCGCTGATGGTGCACAGTGGCTGGGCTGGAGCAGAGTAGCACTGACGCCGAGTCTCTAGCACTGAGTCCAAGCACTGCTTCCAAGAGACATTTTTGCTTCCTCTGCCGTCTACCCATGCTGCTCAGTGTGCCAGCATGGGCAGCAACTCACGTGGGACCCTGCACATGTACTCAAGTTGTCAGCCTGTGCTGCCATGATTTTGCTGCTATTTGAGCTAGCTAGATCAAATCTAGCTTGGGTATGTCTACACGTGCTGCTGTCACACCTCTGATGGCAGTGTAGACGTACCCTCGGATGATCTGGTCTTGGAAAGAATGGATTTGACACCAGCTCCTGTCTGAAGCACCATTTGGAATTCTATAGCTATAAACCATTGTGATATGGGATACCAATGTATCGTCACACTTGTCCAACAAGCCAGTCAGAGCATGGTTTCAATAACTACTGAACACAGTTTCTAGGCTTTTACACCAGCACTCTGGACGATCATTCTCTTAAGAGAATGTGACCAGAGAAAACATATCCACTGCCTGGAGCAGAGTCACTGGGAAGCAATCACTTCCCTGTAGTCAATTTACTTTGAAATCTAAGTCACTAATAGGTTGGTGGCTTGCAACAACAAAAATATTTATTTAAAATAAAAATAAATTTATAAACCTCTTTTCACAAATTTATTTACAAAGCAATGCAGAAGAGATTTCAACGAGAATTCCTGAAATTAGAGCTAACTAGAATGTGTTTGAAGAGGTTGATTTACTGTTGAAATTTCAATATATATAGAAACTGAGCATGGAAGTTAACGGGAATTGGAGTTCCAGAAGGACAACATGTGAGGATGTTTCTTCATTTAAAGGTTTTAAAACAACTGGTGGGACAAAGAGTAGCCCAGCAAATCCTGGGTACTGGCAAGCTGCCCACTAAGATAGAGCGGCAGCTGGTGAATATGACGTAAGTCTTTGCATCCAAAGCAGGAACTTACTGTAATGAAATCCCAGCCCATTTGCAAAAGGCTGCAACTCAGTGAAAAAATCGGGATCTTCAAACACAATGTACTTAATTAAAGGATTTCAATTCAAGCCAAGATGACGTTATAATACCAGAATCAGAGAGACCGCCATATAATGAACAAGACCACTTAGATTGCCTGTAGTGATGCTAGTAGATGTTTAAAGGTGAGGATATTTAAATCTAAAGGGGTAACAATTATAAAACGAATGTCTTATTTAATTTTGGTCACATAGAAATAACACTACAAACTCTGGGCCATAAGAACATTCACGTGCTGTTCTGAATTGCCCCCAGGGGTTGTGAACTACTTAAGGAGGGAGAGAGCATATGTAAATGAGCTACCTGAATCAGGATCAAGGGAAACCTTTGACTTGCATCATAATGCTGCTGACATGTTAGTTTCCACTCATCAGAGAGTAGAGGGAAAAGGCGATTCTCTAACCTCTCTTCATTGCTGTTTGCAGGGCAAAGGCACACACTTCAGCGCACATGGCCTCTCATCTTCCTGGCTGAGTTTCATTGCTGAACTCTATGCCAGAAACAAGGGCTTTGAACCACGCAGCTCCTTTTAATGTCTCCCCGGTTAGTTGATGCTAATTAGCCTGGAAAGAAACTACACAAGGACATCCGTGATTACCACTATGCCACCACATTTCATCTCAGTAAGTCCAATTGCCACGTGTGGCAAAGAGGCCAAGATGATGCAGGTTTATGTAGCACTCTATTAGAATAGGGTACAGTTTTGGTGGGTATAGAGCCTGTTTTTGTAGGGCTTATTAGTTATTTAAGATTGGTTCTACTGTGACATGGGACTGGCCCTCTGGAATTGTGGAGTTTTGTCTATTGTTGCTCATTGATCTTCTGCATCAGGTACACTCACTTTAGAAGTAAAATATTTTTGTTTGTTTGTTTTTAACTACCAGTACTGCAAAAACAGCCTTCAACCTGACAGGTAAGCTGTGCTCTTTCCTGCTCATGCATTACCTCCGATAATAGAAATTGTCATTGAAATCAGCAGATATGGATTCTAGCTACTTTCAGGCAGCAGATCTGTTGAGTAAGAAGGGGTCATTTTTACATAATCACTTTTCAGAATAGTAATAGCTGCTTTCAACTACCTGAAAGGGGGTTCCAAAGAGGATGAATCTAGACTGTTCTCAGTGGTACCTGATGACAGAACAAGGAGTAATGGTCTCAAGTTGCAGTGGGGGAGGTTTAGGTTGGATATTAGGAATAACTTTTTCACTAGGAAGGTGGTAAAGCACTGGAATGGGTTACCTAGGGAGGTGGTGGAATCTCCTTCCTCAGAGGTTTTTAAGGTCAGGCTTGACAAAGCCCTGGCTGGGATGATTTAGTTGGGAATTGGTCCTGCTTTGAGCAGGGGGTTGGACTAGATGACCTCCTGAGGTCCCTTCCAACCCTGATATTGTGTGATTCTAACTTCATTTTAAAAGCGAGATAGTGGCTTTAAGCTACTGACTTCAACTCGGGGGAGGAGAGCACAGAGGGGCCTTGGAGGAATTCTGATGGACTCCGTTCACTTGAGTAGCAGTGCCGCAAACCCTTGAAAAGATGCAATGTGTGTTCCCCTCCCCCAAACTCCACTTCAGTTCAGCTCTTTAACATGGTACGGGTTGCCTGTCTCATAGTCAGTGGCTGTCCTTGTGCTCAGGGAGCATAAGCACTGCAATTGTGTCTGGCCCCGGCACAGTCATGCAAGAGCTGTGAGAAATTCAGCTCTTTTCGTCAATTACTTTTATTTTCTGTAGCCATTTGTTAGTGTCCTTCTACCCCAGGGTTCATTTGGAGTTTGCGGAGTTGAATCTCGGTTTGAAATTAGGGTTTGAAATCTGAATCTCAGCTGAAACAGAAACGTCCACGTGGTTTTGAATCAAACCCACAAATTGGCTTTTTCACTTGATACAAGCCCAATTTTCTTCAAAAATGTTCGAAGACCTTAGCAAATCTTTCAAGAAACCAGTCTGAGTGTTGAATCAAACCCTCAAACTAAGTGAGTTCTGCTTGGTCTCAACATTAATAAATTTCAGTTCTAGCATTTACTCCAAAGCTTGCGTACCAGAGACTTGTCTTAATTAGAATCTGTATTGCTTTTATGTTGTGTATGTACTTTAAAACTTCATGTAACTATTGGACAGCAATCTAAATAACATTAAAAACATTGTTGTAAATAATTAATTTGTATTAGAAATCTTGATATATTATTTTCACATCATATTCATTCTGATCTTTAAAAAAAATGTTCTCACCTACCTAATACCTAATTGTATCATTAAATGTTATAGTTCCCAAAATAAGCTTTATTTTAATTATCTACAACGATTCCCTATATAATATATATGATAATGCAAAATGAGTTTGGGAGCTAAGAGCATAATGCATACTTCACAATTACATGATAAACAGAGAAAAATACATCCAATACGTCAATGTAACATATTATATTTATTTTGTACTAATTGCTTTCATTATATCATTCTAAAATTTTAATTCTTTATGGCTTAATACAAAGATACAATACAATACTATCCTATGCCAGACCCTACTGATGGTGCGACAAAACAACCACTGTTATTGAGAACTGTTATCTATATGTCCACGTATTTACTGTGTGATGGTTGCTGCGGTACCATAGTATTGTATGTTTGGCCGCTCCTGGGGTCTGCCTTGACCAACATTGCACCCTCAGTCTAGAAGTATAAGACTATACTAAGTATACAACTAAGGGAGGACAGAGTCTTCTTTGTTCTGTATTTATATGACTGAGTGAGAAGTAGATTAATAATATTAATATTTTACCATTACTGGCAGTTTCCTTGTGCTAGGATGGATTTTACCTAATGATTCTTTTCTAGGTCATTGGCTTGGTGTGGGAGATTTTTAGTGAATCACACAAAGGTTTCCCTGGAAGGGTAAAAATAGTAGTGTGTTTTACTGTTTGTGGTTTAAATAATCAGTGGGCTTTTAACAAACAAGGATAAAGCTTCCTTTTGGGTGATTATTTCTTAAATATTGTTAATATTCTGCCTTACTCTAAGAAAAAGGATGTCTCTGACAAACTATGTAATCACAAGCCTCTCAACTAATATTTAAGGATGGATTTGGACAAAAAAAGTTATGGGGTCTACAAATACAGTTACTATTTGCAGCACTTCTCCCCACCCACGTACCCCTCAATATGGTGGCACTGAAATTTTGGAAGGTAAATCTCTCTCGTTGTTTACTTTATATAATTTGATTTTATGATGGACACTGAAATGGTTTTATTCAAAGAGTTAGAGGAATCTATAAAACAACTACAAAAATATTTTTGTCTACGAAGGTCCAGAAACGAAACCTTGACACTGAAGAGTCAAACAACAGAAAAAAGGGAATGGCACTTAAATAACATTCATCAGAATTTCTTGAAAATAGATCTAGACTTAGAAACTTGTGAATTTTACATTTTAAAGAGAATGTGGAGACACCAGATTCCTGAACTGCACTTAATAGAAGTTTGTAAATTTACATCTCCATTACAAAATACAGTTGTTTTCATAGTCCTGGCTTGACTTCCTGTTTTCAAAATATTATTAGCTGCAACAAAAGTGTTGACAAATCTTTCCAATCACTGCTAAACACTTAGAGCTTATCTGCATGAACACTCAGGGCTGGTCTACACTAAAAAGTTAGGTCAACCCAGCTACTTGCTCAGGGGTGTAAAAAATCCACACCCCAAAGTGACATAGTTAAACCAACCTAATCCCCACTGTAGACAGTGCTAGGTCAATGGAAGAAATCTTCCACTGACCTAATAACTGCCTCTCAGGAAGGTGGATTATCTATGCCGAACGAGAGAACCCTCCCCTCAGCATAGGTAGTATCTTCACTGAAGTGCTGCTGTTCCACTGCAGCGTTTCAAGTGTAGACGAGCACGGAGTTCATGGAGAGCTAGGGTGTAAATCTACCTCACCCTAGGTTGCCATGAACATTAAGGGTCCATATGGAACTTGCTGCTGTGCACTCAAAGTTCCGTAGTGCACTTTGATCTACTCCCATTTCAAAGCAGGGTGGATCACAGCGCACTAAGGAATTTTTAGCGTGTGGCAGCCTGGTCCAAAAGGACAGTTCGTGATGGATAGATTTACATGTAGATTTGTCTACATGATTCTGTAGACAAACCCTTAATCCTACAAAGCCCTATGCACATGCCTAACTTTATTTAAGCAATACCACTGAATTTCAGAGTGATTCCAGGAGATGCAGATTTGAGTAACTGAGGACCAAATTCTCAGCCCTCCATTACCCTGAATAGTTGAGCATATGAGGAGGTTTGGGGGAAGCATCTTTCCTCTCTGGCCCATGGGGCTGCCGCAGAACTGCTCTGTGGAATCTATGGTGGCCCCAGTGTGGGACAGAGGACCGATGCAACATCACATCCTTTGGCTCTATCCATCTCTCTGCCTCCATCAAGCTGGTCTTCATATGGCACACGATGTCTGGACTGGTTTGGCTGCCAGAGGGACCTCAATAGCTGAAGACATGAGGGCTGTATTTGACATGGGAAGGAGCATTTTGTAAAACCTGATGCTCTTGTTTCTATTTATCATTAATATAACATTGTAATTTTACTGCTTGTTAATAGAGATTTCTTTGTAGATTCCAATCATGCAGAAAATCTCACATTCCAGATCAGATACCTGGTCCCCAAGTTGAAGGGGAGGAGTTTTGTGACATAAGCATTTTTGACAAAGAAAGTCCCTCCTTGTCAGAGTTTTATACAAGTTGTTTATAAATCAGCCATAAAATTATATACAATATTGTATACTATTTCATTGTATTTCTATTGGTTAGGATTTATTATGTATATTTTTCTCTTCTTGCAGCATCATGAACTTGGAACAAATTTCTGGTCTTGCAAACTTGTTTCTGTTTTTGTAGTGTGTGTGTGTGTGTGTGTGTGTGTGTGTGTGTGTGTGTGTGTGTGTGTGTGTGTGTGTGTGTGTGAGAGAGAGAGAGAGAGAGAGAGAGAATTCAGTACGTGACAGACTAGCCAGGTAAATACACACACACACACACACACACACACACACACACACACACACTAACTAAAAGAAAATATAGTAACATCTGAGGTGCTATGTATGGATCACACAGAGAAAATCTGTAATCCGTTCATTAAAATGAATCTCTGATGGAACAAACAATAAGTCTAATTGGCTACTATATCAAAAATAATTCTTTAGATGTACATTGTAAAACCGCAGTACTACTGTAAACAATTGTTCCTGTGGCATTACAGGAAGAAGATGCTACATCTAAGGAAAATGTCAACTTCATTTCAGTCCAAAACAAATTATAACAGCAACAACACCGGTTCAGGGAATTTTTAAGGAATTAATCACTAGCTAAGGTTAGTAGCCTGAGGCAAAGTCAAGCATTAAGCAGTATAACGACAATCACATACAGCAGCTTCAAAATATTGTAGTTAACTCCAGTTTAATAATTTTGTTTCAACTTCAAAGAAACATGAATTTAAGATTGAAAGTATGATTCATAACTCAAAGGAAGAAAATATAGACATGTGAGAGTTCTACAGATAAATGGAAACGTACAACAGTAAAAAAAAAATTTCTTTGAACTACATAAGGGGGAGATAATTGTGGTTTTCAAGACGATTTTATCACTTTTAGTGATTACATAAAACTATACCCAAAAAAATTATAACATTAACACTAACAAACATATGGAAACCAAACTATTAATATGAAGAGAAAAGAATCACTGGTATTAAGTACTCTGACAATGCTGAGAGCCTCAGACTTCTTATTTTCTTCCCAATACAATCATGGCTTTGATTCAACTCATGCCCAGAATTCACAGTCCAGGATTCCTTATGAAAATGGATTATTAAATGAAGTTACAATGCGTTTTATTACTGGTCAGGTACTTCAATCAAAAGTAATCCCTATGGATCACACATATAAAAGGAACTCTTGCTCCTGTTTTCTAAAAAATGTTAGCCTGGTAAAATATAGGTTTGATATGAATTGAGTCAGAACTAGATTCAGACCATTCTTTAAATGAGTAGACAATAGATTAAATACATTCTGAAAATATTTTCAATAGTATTAACTTTTAAGATAAACCCAAAATAAAAAAAAATTAAACCAGAAAACTTTGTAAATGTATTTTTCTTTTTTCAATAAAATCATTTCAATCCATGGTGTAATATCAAGAATAGTGTAGTGTATTTCACTATAAGTAGTGAAATAGTGTATTTCACTATAAGGAAAAAAAAACACATTTGGTTTGGGCAGATATAATATGTTGTTATACCGATTCAAAGAGTATATTGTTGGAAAGGCTTAATATTTATCTCTGTAGGCCAATAAAGAAAGAAAGTTTTTCTACTTAGATGAGTTTCTTATTCTTAAGCCTAAATACAGATAACCTGGCAGTTTGTCTCATATAGTATATACTTTTTAGAAGTAGTTGGATCATGTAATTTTACACTTTTCTTAAAGAAAAAACTGCACAAATTAAGTAAGTTATCTAAACAATGCTTTGTTAAAAGTATTTTAAAATCTTTATTTCAAGAATATATACAGCCTATGCAATTTATATACTAAGATTGAGAGCAGAGTCTTTCAGAAGAGAACTTTCATTTATTATATACCAGCATGTAAAATCTACAGAACCAGTTAAATATTAACATATAATGGAAACGATATATGCCTTTTTTTAATCTCAAATTCATATCAACAACATGGCAGAAACACATTTTAATCCTGGCTCTGTGAGTATGGGGAAATAAAATTAACTCCACTTCCTATCTATACCCATCTGTAAATGGAGATAATAGTACATGGATAAATACGGTTATACTGAGAGATACTGGTGACTGCACGAATCACAAACCTCTGAGATGGCTGTGAACACACCCTTCAATTAACATAGTTGTCAGGATGAGTTAATCAGATCCTGCTCCCCTCCATGCACCTAAGACAAAAGGAGTTGTGAACCACCCAGGAGTTTGGACTGAGTGGGCAGAGAGTTTTTTTTTTTTTGCTGAGTTCTGTTTGGTTTTGATGTGTGTGTGCGGGGGGGGAAGAGAGTGTGAGGGCAATAACACACAGAAGCTGAGAATAGACAGAACAGATTGGCAGAAGCAAGAGAGAGGCAAAGGCAAAAAGCAAGAAAGCCAAGCAGTAGCCAGTGAGCACAAAAAAAAAAAAAAAAAAAAAAAAGCTAGAGAGCACTTTTGGGGCTGTTGGCTGAAGAGACTTGGTGCTGTAAGCTAGACACTGCCCTTTTTGTTCTTGGTTCCTCCTGGGTTCAAGAAGCAGAACTTTATTCATTCCTTGCAAATAAACAAGGCCACATCAAAGAAAATACCAGACTCCACCAATTTCTATGTCCAACTGGAACATCCCAGGGCCCCAAACTTTAACTAGCCACTTGGGTTGAAAAGGGGTACTTCATTGGGGCATTATATGAGTTAAATTAGTTTTTGAAAGCAGTGGTGAAGGAAAGCTAATGAACTGAGCAAAACTATCACTCTTTGCATAGGCACCTCCCCCGTGGGTGCTCCGGAGTTGGAGCACCCAAGGAAAAAAATAGTGAGCACCCACCAGCCACCTGCCGATCAGCTGTTCGCACTCAGGGAGGGCGCATTCAGGGAGGGGGCGGAGCAGGGGCAGGAAGAGGTGGGGCAGGACAGAGAGCCTTGGGGGAGGGTATGGAGTGAGGGGTGAGAAGAGGTGGTCTGCCTCCTCTGATACAGGGCTGATTTAAGTGATAGGTTACATATCACCGTTAGTAGCTCTGCAATTTCATATCTCAGTTACTCCAGAACTCTTGGGTGAATACCATCTGGTCCTGGTGACTTATTACTGTTTAATTTATCAATGTGTTCCAAAACCGCCTCTACTGATACTTCAAACTGGGACAGTTCCTCATATTTGTTACCTAAAAATAGCTTAGATGTGGGAATCTCCCTCACATCCTTCATAGTGAGGACCAACGCAAACAATTCATTTAGCTTCTCCACAATGGCCCTATCTTTCTGGAGAGCTCCTTTAGCACCTCGATTGTCCAGCGGCCCCGCTGTTTGGCAGGCTTCCTGCTTCTGATGCACTTAAAAAATTACCGTTAGTGTTTGTGTTTTTTGCTTGTTGCTCTTCAGAGTCTTTTTCAGCCTCCCTAATTATACTTTTACACTTGATTTGCCAGAGTTTATGTTCCTTTTTATTTTCAAGTGTAGGATTTGACTTCCAATTTTTAAAAGATGTCTTGGTCTGTAACTGTCTCTTTTACTCTGTTTAGCCATATTGGCATCTTACTGTTTGTTTTTTTTATTTGGGGAATAGAGTTTGAGCCTCTATTATAGTGTTTTTAAAAAGTTTCCATGCTGCTTGCAGGCATTTCACTCGTGACTGTTCCTTTTAATATCCATTTAGCTAGCGTCCTCATTTTCGTGTAGTTCTCCTATTTGAAGTTAAATGCTACAGTGTTGGGTTTCTTTGGTATTTGCCCCTTACAAGGATGTTAAATTTAATTACATTATGATTGCTATTATTGAGCAGTTCAACTATATTCATCTCACCATGTGCCTCAAATATGACCAGGAGGGATCCTATCTAGCAATGAGACAACCCTGCAGTTTCCTTATGCATTTGATCCTCAGCTTCTATACCAAGTTACCCAAATGGGTGCTCATTAGCGCCACCTGTGGTTTGCGATTTAGTGCAATGGGAATCTCTCTCCCATAAGCACCAACCAGACCATGAATTCATTTCACATAAATCGCCAAACAGCTATCAGATGGTAACTGTTTTGAATTAGCAATGTAAAGGTGATGTTCTCTGCATCTCATAGCCAATCCGAAAAGGAACACACATTTCTCTTTAAAGAGCACAGTTATCTTGATAAAAAAAAATATCAAATTGCCATCTAGCATAGTATACCTAGTACTGTTAAAAAGCAACCTTCAATTACCGTGGCAAAGCTGAAACTGAGAAGGCAGTAGATAGCTGTGCACACAGCGATGGGAAAGAGGTCTAACATGCCTCATAGTCCTACTCCTTGGACTTTCTTGAAGACCCGTCTAAACACAGCCTTGGACTGGAAAAGCTCTTCCTTTTTCTAAATGGGATTTTTTCCAATGTCAGCACACGCTAGTTGAGGAATGCTGTGTCAGAATATTGATTAAAAGATGAGTCTATTTTTAAAAATATCAAGTCCATTTTAGTAAGGGAAAGTAAGTCCACTGTATTAGTTTTCTATCCTTCAGAATATACAAATGACTGCACTTCTAATTAAGGGATGAAAATCTGTGAAATGCAAGGAAATGTAAAGAGGGAAAATTAATCTAAAGAACACCTTCCTCAGCTTTACTTTTTAATTTCTCTACAATCTGCTTCACCAATGTTTACTTTGGTGCAAAAAGGAACTTTAACTGTCATATTTTGTTTAGAGACATGATTTTGTTTTTAGCTTTCACTTGACAAACAAATCTGTTCTGACTAAAGGATCTTGGTCAGTGTTTTAGCACACAGAACCAGTAATACCACTAATGAAAAAACATAGCTCTGTGTGTTAGCTGGTTTCAAAGTAAATATAGGATTAAAAGTGATTTATCTCCAATGTCTTTGAAACTGCAAAACAATGGTGAAGGGGTAACTGTTCTCCCAAAGTCATTTTTATAGGCTCCAGTTAAGACACTGAATTGGGAAAGATTTCTTTTTGCTATTTTTTAATTATCTGTGACTCCAAATGTTTTTCCTCTTTCACAATACTAAAACCTAATTGATGTTATCCATAGTTTTAGTTCTTAACTTAAGCCTGTAGTTCTCGTGCCCCTTTAACTTCAACCTAAAACAATGAAAGTGTACTAAAAATGAATGGGGTTAGGAATAGGGGCTTCTGTCCCAATGGGGGACTGCATTTGCCATGCATCTCATCTTGCATCATGTCCATCAGCATCAGGCCCCCTCTTTCCCTGTGTATCCTTCATGAGTTTTCATATGAATGGGGCCACCACTCACAAGTCTAGTACAGCAGTGGTTGCACCCACTGGCCTCCTAGACCTGATGGACAGAGATATATAGAATAAAGGATCCAGCTGCCTGGAAGGGCACATGGATCATTAGTCTTTGTGTTCTTGTGGCAAGAAGTTGTCGGGTTTATTTAATGGGGTCTTCACAGTGTTGCACGGGGATATTGCTATTGAAATGTTGAGTCCTTTGAAATGTGGCTACACTGTAGAGGTTCTCTTATCCAGTTTACTGTCCACTATCAACCCTAGGTCTGTCTTAGCATTACTACTTCCCTGGTTCCTCCCCCTCTCAGTAGGTTTCAGATAATTTTTTCTACAGCTACTAACTTGTACTTTTGGAGGATGAAAACCAGTTTTGTTTCTTCCTGTTTAGTTTTCAAATCTCTCTACCTCTCTTTGTATTATTTCTCTGTACTTTCTTGTGCTTTGAACACCTCCCAATTACCTGCAAACGGAATAAATGTGCAGATTATTCCCCCTTCCAGACTGCTGTGATCTCTATAGCATGCAACTGGAAACCTACTTACAACTTAATGCATTGTCTTTTGTTATTCTGCTTATGATTCTTCAGACAGTTTTCAATCCATTGAACAATACTCAGATCCTACCTAATCTGAAATCATTTTTCAGCTCATATTTAGTGTGACACAAAAGAGTAAAGTTATATTCTGTCTACTGTGTTCCCTTTGCCCAATAATATAATAATATCAAACAGCGATTAAGTTTTTCTGGAATGATTGGTTCTTGATAACACTGTGTTGCTTATTGCTTATGGCTCCATTCTCCTCTAGTTGCTACTAGTTTTTCCTTTGAAAAGCTGTTCCATTATTTCACAGGACCTTAAATATAGCTTTACTAGATGGCAATGCTTTATGGATGGGGGTGGGGGGAAAGACGAAAACTGCTGCAAAAGGGTCAGTGTGGTCGCTGACTGATCCGCTGGAAATGCAGGGTTTAAAGGGTGCAGCTCTGCGCCTGAAGCCTCCCTTAAGTTTTCCCTGCTAAGGGCAGGGAACAGTGGGGGGCAATTTTGCTCAGCTTAGCTCCCTGTGGAGGCAGGACAGAGCATATTGAAGAGGGAGACCAAGAGGGAGAGGAAGCCCCCTTTCCCTCCTTCCCTCAGTCCATGCAGAGATAGGCAGGAGCACATTAGTAGTCCCAAAAAGGGAGGGGGAGTTACCTAGTTAGTCCACTCTAAGGGACATACTATCCTGGGGTATAGGTAGGAGGAGAAGGAGGGAGGGAGACAGCAAAATGCCCCCCCTCCTCCCGACAGCAACTGAGTTGTGATGATTGGGTTAGGGGCTGGCTTCAGATTTTTGCTTAGGGCGGGCAGGGCAGACCCAGGGAATTTTCACTTCTCCCTTTTCTGTCAGGCTCAGCTCAAGCACTGGGGGGGAAAGGGGGAGATTCAAAGGCTGCACAGGGCATATGTAGTGGGGGTGTCAGAGTCAGTGGCAAGCAGTCAGGAGTAGTGGCCATGCAACTGGGGCATAGGGCTGGTGCTTGGACGGGGCGGATGAGCCTGGGGGTTTCTGTTTCATTAACAAAGGCAGCTCCCTCTCCTCCCCAGGTTCATGGTTTGGGGGACTCCAAGGGAAGCCAACTTCTACCTCAGTCAGCAGGAATTTTCATGAAAGTGATTAAGGCTGTTGCTTCTAAGGTTGTCTTCACAGCATTCGGAGTTTTCAAAGTATACAGGATTGCCTAGAGCATTGGTGTTTGTCCCAGCTGAGTACAAGACCTGAGAGCAATGATGAAAGCAGGGGTGTGTCAGTGCAGCAACAGATACATGTGGCATTGGGTGCAGACTTCGGGAAGGCGCAGGCATGCATGAGGGCAGGCATGTTAGCAGATTTTGGGGTGCATGCAGCATGTTCAGCCACTGCGGTAAGGAAAGAGTCTAGAGTTGCCAATCCTCCAGGGTTGGCCTGCAGTCTCCAGGAATTAAAGATTAATCTTTTAATTAAAGATACGTCATGTAATTAAATCTCCAGGGATACGTCCAACCAAAACTGGCAACCCTAACAGGGTCCTGGGGGAACCAGAATAAATCAAGTGCCACCTACAAGTTGGCAAGGGCACTACTTCCAGTTCAGCTAGAGATGTTAAAGGTGCTCATTTGGAAGTACCTTAATAAAGCAGATGGGGGCAGATTACCATGGCTTTAGGATTCTGTTTATGGGGACTATAAACAATACACTGTCAAACAAAAACATTAGACGTCCTGGGCATGGATGGCGTATGTAAGCTGCTGTCAAACAAACACATTGTAAGTTGGGGGCATGGTTGGGCGATGTGGTTTAAAAAAAAAAAAAAGAAACAGGATAGCAGGGCCCTTCATACAATGGCCTGTACATAACATGCAGGTTTTCCTCCTGGGGCTTGGTCCACAAATAGGCTCCAGGATAGTATTCATTACTTTATTACCTTTCCTGGGTTTATACTGGCCTAACAGATGCCTTGCCTCACTTTTACATAACGGGTTTCAGAAGCTGGCACCAGGAGCCAGCCAAGAACCTAAGTGGATGCCGCTAGCTACATGGAACCGGGGTGAGGGCGGGGGTGGGGGGGGAGGATGGTTAGCAACATAGCATGGAGATCCACTGCCTCCATTCACATGGCAGAGCTATGAGACACGTTTTAACAAATTCAAGCAATTACAAAAGCAGGAAGGCTGGTCACCGAATGGCCCATTACAGAGCAGCGGGTTCTGTAGTACATGGCCTCATAGGCAATCTGTCAACTGACACCCTCAGAAATCTTGGAATCACCTCCCGGCTGTTACATTTGTCAATGGCTACATGGTTATCCATATCCACACAGCAGTTTTCACTCAAAGGTGTCTGGCAGGGTGGTTGTATTGCTATGGCCCCATGCAGCAGTCATATGGGCACATCACAGGTAACATTCTCAGGAATCTATGCGGCCTTGCTCAGAGCAGCATTCCTAAAAGCAATTTTGGTGCTTTCGGGATCAGCGAGCTAATGCCTGGGTTCTGTAGGGGCACTGTGTGTGGAGGGTGGGGGTGGGAGGGTCTTGGAACTGTGTGATGTACACTGGCAGGGACAATCAGGGATATTAAACTTGCGATGGTCAACGACTGATGAAGGAGCCTGGGAGCATTTGTTATCTTCCGGAAAGGCTGTGAGCTTGGTTCTGCCCCCACGGAATTTGGTTCCCACTCATCTGCAATCAGGGGCCACAACAGCAGTGGTACAGTTGGGTATGGGGGCAGAGGCAATTCTGACAATTGGGCACTGGCATTCGGAAGCATACAATACATGTGTGCAACCTTGGCTGGTAAGTCAACATTAACGTATTATGATTTCATTCCAGATGTTGGAAGACTGGCCATGGAGGTGGTGGTATGGATCTGTGGGCACAGGTTGTTTTTCTTACGCACAAAGGCGGACATTCTAGTGACCTTGAGTGTTGGCAACCAGGGTCCAGCGATGGGGTGAGTCTGCGTTGGCATGGAAAGAGAAGCATGTTATTGGACCAGCTGATGCCGCTGCTGTCCGCCCTAGGGGCCCATCAGCAGTCACCAGCATGATGTGGCAAACCTTGGAAAACATGATTTGGGAATGCGTAAAGGAGTTCAACTACTGCCCAGAACAAGAAGGGACTATACTGACATGGTCTTCATTACTTTCTCATGGTCCATACCTTCCTCTACTATTTTCAATAAACACTGATTAAAGTAAATTACAATCCTGGCTCTACTACTGACTCCCTTAGCCCTGGGCAAATCCCAACCTCTGTGCATCTCAATACACCCAAATAACTAAGGTATTGTGAGAGGCAGGGTTTTATTGGGGGAGGGTTTTTGTTTTGTTTTTTTTTAAGTACTATGTAAGTGCTAAGTACTAAAGAACAATTAAGTAGTGCAGCTGTGTATTAATCATTGTTGATTTGGTGTCCCTATGTTTGTTTAATTATGGGCTTACTTTCTGTATTATTTTCTTGCATGCTTCAAAAAATCCCTTTTTATTCCCCTTAACTCTCATTAACTCATTTTGCTTCTAGAATGGAATGTAATAGCTCTTTAACAGCTCACTGCAAATTTACAACAGTTTATTCACCTTTTGTTGCTGTACCTCTCAGTCTTCCTTATTATACAAATTAGAAGTGTATGTCTGCCTTTTGGCATTAAATAAATGCCTTCCCTTTCCCTTTCCTACATCCTTTGAAGTCCGCCACCTCTAACTAGCTTGAATACTGTAGCTCTGAACTCAGCAAATCATAAATATAGCTTTAAACCAGATGAAAAAAAAAATTCCTAGTAGGCTTTGGCATCCAGTCTACCAATCATGGATTCAGGATTTACACATAGAACTACCAAACATAAAGTTCTATTTTTCTATCAACATACAAGTGATTTATATATGTCAGTGACTAAACTGACCTTCATAATTACACACTGTTATTGGAAATCAGAGTCATGTCAGATATTTTTGGTGGTAACCTTTCAAAGGATGAAAACGTTATCAACCAAGCTTTATGAGAAGTTTCCATATGCATTACTCAGCAGGGCTAAACATATATAGGCATATTACATTCTCAGACCATTAGATTATTTTAATCACGGCTAATTTTAAAGACTGGAGTATGGTCTTCAAATTCTTAATGTTAACCTGTACATGGAAGAAGCAAGTTTTCACACCTTATTACATTTATAGATTTATTACTGTACTTGCATATATTTATTTTAAAGTGGAACAAATGTATCTGACATAACAAAAGCAAAAACACATGGAATATAATTGTTGAGTTCAATAAATAAATGGCCATCTACCTAACACTCTATGCTCTGTTACACGTCTATTAAAATCAGCAAGTGAAATATAAAATTAAAAACTTTAACATATACTTTCATGTCAAAGCACATTCTCAAAGTCAAAATTCTATCTTTGACATATAGATTTTAAGGGTTACATTACTGTGAATTAAAACTAATCCATTACTGAAACAGAATAGCCAAATGTTGACACTTATTTTAGAATCAAGAAATGATAAAAGTAATTTTCATGACCCATTTTAAACTTTCAGTCAAAAAATCATAAATTAATGGAAGTTAATATAAACAGCAATGAAATAGTGAAGCTGAAATGTGATGGGGTACAATCAGAACAATTCAGTATATCATCTGCAAGGATATACATGAACTACTAATTAAGTTGTGCTTATCCATTTTGCACTTCAAGCTTTCTTTAAAACGATTACTATATCTTAGTTTCTATCTAGGAAAAAAGTCAATTTAGTGACTGTTTTGCCTCTCCATCAAAACATTTTTTTCTGTACTGACTGCACAAAATGATATTTCATACCGTTAGCTTACAGTTTAAAGAATTTATAATGAAAATGTTATGCCATAACCCTGCACCAAATTCACAACTTCTAAAACTCTTCCAGTCCTAGTTTTACAATTTCTGATTTGTTTTTGACACTCTTGATAAGAGCAGAAAGGTAGGATTAGATAAAGCACCCTATTGTGTTTCTTCCATCCTACCACCTACATTCCATATATATATATTGTGCAAATACGTTGTATGGCTACTAATAGGATCCCAGGGTATTTTAAATGTGACTCTTGGGAAAAAAGGAGTTTCAGATACTTAAAAAACAAAAGCTCTGAAATTGGAATTAAGTTAAATATGTTACCTAAATGTTGGTGCATAACAATCTACAGTTTAATTAATACAGCAGTTTAGGGTTCTGGCCTTTGTAAAAAACCATCCAGGGCTGAAGTAAACAAATAGTCTGCATTAGGTTTGTGGCTTTCTGTTATAAAACCTGTAGTGCTTTCTACCCTTAAGCACTTGTCTCATTTTTGTACACAAATTACATCTACTCTGCCAGACTATTTCTTGTGGCAGACAATCAGATCTGTCATGACATTTTTGTATAAACTTCATGTTTAAAAATCAGCTGAGGGTGAATTTAGGCTTGTCAGTTTATTTGAATATTACAAGTTCCCACGTCACGTAAATCATGCTTCTTTCCTCCAGAAGGTGGAGACAATTTTTTTTTTTTATTTGGGCAACTGTCACTGAATTAAAAAAATGTTTTATGTAACTGCTAAAGGAAAAAGTAAAAACCCAGCGTCAACCCTGTTGTACTGAGCTGCGTACTCAAACAGAACGATTTTTCCCATCTAACTTTCCAAATTCACCTCTGGGTACAGACCTAGCATGCAAATGTTCACTCCCAACGGTGAAAGGTTTATATAGTTATGAGCAAAGCTAGTTGCCGGTCATGTAAAATATAGGGAAAATCATAGCTTTTTGCCATGCGACAAATGAAAGTTAACATTTTTGTTAAAAAGAGAAGAATAATGGTAAACAATAGAGATATTGGTAGTAATGCCATACTTAAAGATGCACTGAGATTTCAAATTAAAGCTACACTAACATCCTTAATCTCACACTTGATTGATCACATTTCATCTTCAAATTCCATGAAATAAAATAAATCTTATTAGGATATTTGAATTTAATGTTATTTTTCATAAAGCATTTAGTAACTTTGAAAGAGGAAACATTCTTAGTTCTCTCTTTCTCAAGCACTGTCCTGAGGTTATTCATTGTTTGTTTTTCCCTATAAAAAACCTACCAACACCAAATTTCATACACACACACACCCCAATAATTTCCTGGAGTGAGATGATGAAGGGCAGCGAGAGAAACAGAGACTTTTGGGTAGGTGGACAGAAGGTGGCAGCACAGATGTCCGAGGAGACAGGAAGAAGGCTTAGTGTAAGGTGGCAGGAAGGAGACAAGGAGAATGATGAGACTATGCACCAAGCATTCAGATGTTGAGGAACTCTTCCTGGCACTGCTGTCTCAACTCTGATACATCAGCATCCAGGGATTGCACAGATGTTAGGCTCCTCTAATCCTAGCCCCAACACTTGGTCCTCCCAAAGTCAACCACCCTCTTTACTCCCTATTTGTACATGAACCATCCTACTCATTTAAGGCCTGCAACTCCTCACTGACCTCTAGTCTCCTTCCAAATAGGTGTACATCCTTTATGCCTCCTATGGGAGGGACAGGAGCAAGGGTGGACAGTGATGTATGAAAGTGGAGCCAAGATGCATGCAGGATAAAAATCTAACTCAACAAACAACTTTGTAACGCTGACCCTATACTTTTCCATTCATAAATAATAGATCATGGTTTACGTATATGGAAAATATACCTATTTAGCTGAGATAGGAGTTAAAATTGTGTATTTGAGTTTGATTGACAAGAATTTTGTGTTTGCAGTGTGGTTGTGCTGGATGTGAGAGTAAGTTCTTGTAGAAGTGAGGAATCCATCAGTGTGTGTGTGGTTATAGTGATGCTTGTGTTTGTCAAGGCACATGAATTAAGGTTGCCTTAAGCAACCTCATTAACCTAACTTAGCAAGATTTCCTTACTTTTAGTGATTTCAGTAGAAGGATATGACTCTTAAGCAATCTTAGCGCTAATTAAACAAACCGTTTGTTTGCAATTTTAATTAATACTAAGTTAATAATGATTATTTACCATTACAAATGTTAAATAAGTCACTAATAGTTTTAAAATATAGCCAAATACTAAAAACATATCAAACATAGTTAACAATTTTAAAAACAATTGCTAGTATATCATCTTTTTTTATTAAAGATGTTCATCTTTTCCTAAACTACTGAGTTGAAAAACGCGAACTTATCGGTTACTCAACCATACCCCACTGCGTTGGATTCATGTGGAGCCAAATTGGTATAAATTCCTAGAGTGACAAAGACCATGATCTTGTATTAGAATATTCTAAAAGTCACAATTTTTTGACATTGAAATCATGACTTTGACAAACATATAGCATTAATTATGAGAAACAAAAAGAGGGTATAAGCTTAACTTTTATGTATCTTTTACTATAGAGATTTGCCACCAGCGTTCACTATAATGCATTTTTCTTTCCTTTTCATATTTGCCACATCTGATCAGCTATAATTACTTTTTCCAACCTTGATATCCATGCTCCCAACAGATTCTCATAGACTTTAAGCTCAGAAGCAACCTTCGTGATCATCTTGTCTGACCTCCTGCACATTGCAGGCCACAGAACCACATCCACCCACTCTTGTAACAGTCCCACAACCTGTGACTGAGTTACTGAAGTCCTCAAATCATGGTTTATAGACAAGTTACAGAGAATTCACCATTTATACTAGTTTAAACCTGCAAGTGACCTGTGCCCCATGCTGCAGAGGATGGCGAAAAAACCCCAGGGTCTCTGCCAATCCAACCTGGGTGAAAATTCCTTCCCAAATATGGCAATCAGTTAGACCCTGAGCATGTGGGCAAAACCCACCAGGCAGATACCTGAAAAGAATTCTCTGTAGTAACTCAGGGCCCTCCCTATCTAGTGTCCGATCTCCAACCATTGGAGATTTTTGCTACTGGTAGTCGCTAATGGGCCACATGCCATTGTAGGCAGTCCCATCATACCATCCCCTATATAAATTTATCAAGCTCAGTCCTGAAGCCAGTTAGGTTTTTTGCCCCCAATGCTCCCCTTGGAAGACTACTCTAGAACTTCATTCCTCTGATGATAAGAAACCTTCACCTAATTTCAAGACTAAACTTGTTGATGGCCAGTTTAAATTTTTGTGTCCACATTGGTGCTTAACTTAAATAACTCCTCTCCCTCCCTGGTATTTATCCCTCTGATGTATTTACAGAGAACAATTATCTCCCCTCAGCCTTCTTTTGATTATGCTATACAAGCCAAGATCTTTGAGTCTCCTCTCAAAGTAAGTTTTCCATTATTTGGATCATCCTAGTAGCCCTTCTCTGCACCTATTCCAATTTGAAGTCAGCTTTCTTAAACATGGGAGACCAGAACTACACACAGTAGTCCAGATGAGGTCTCACCGGTGCTTATATAATGGTACTAACACTTCCCTGTCTCTACTGGAAAAACCTCACCGGATGTATCAAAGGATACTTAATCTGGTGATTCAAAGCAATACGTAAACATCTTACTGCCTGTAACCATTTATACATACGGGAACAAAGTCTTTTGCGACTCTTCCAGTGATCAAAGAGTACCCTGCGCGTGAAATTAGATTGGTTTTAGTAGGCATAACAATAAATGTTATTAAAGATTGTCTAATCTAATAGATTCAGTATGACTCTAGAAGCCAAGAGCTCTTGGGTTTTCAATTCCAGCTCTGCTACAATCTTTCATGCAATTTAAAGTTCCAGGGTTTCAGTTTCCCAACCATAAAACAGAGAGCACTTGTATTACCCACCTCAAAGGCACATCATGAGAATTAGTTAATGTTTACAATTAAAAGTGCTTCACAAACACAAAGTGTTATAGGAGTATTAAGTGTTATTATTGATCATAACATTATCATGTCCTATTTAAACTCCACGTATGGCATTTATCTCGAAACCCTCCTGTGGAAACATATGCTACAGGCTGAGCACTTGCTGGGTGAAGAAGTATTTCATTTTGGTGTTCTATAGTTAGCTGGATACTGAAATCTGTGTACATTTGTAGCGAAACAAGAGAAACAGTTTGTTGCCACCTAAGATATTTACATTGAAGGTGTGATACTGTGAAGAAAAAACTCTCACTCTTTTGGGATGGCAAAAGTACAAATGTCAGCGATGCCAGCAGCATAGCACAGGAAGTAGTAAGTCCCACTTATATAGTGCCTAAGCAACATTTCATGTTGGATGCAACTGCTTTCCTTTTTTATGCTGGCAACTGCTGAATTTGCCTGAACTTTTTAGTGATTCTTTCTTTCTGTTTTTATACCACATGCTCAGATACAGTATTGAAGGATTTAATTCATCTGGGTATCACTCCTTTATATGCCAGTTTACTTTTTTTTTTTACTTGGTAGTCAGACTTTACTAAGTTTTAAAGAACCATGTTTGTTATTTTGTTGAGATGGACAGACCTGGGGGCCTTTGCTGTAACTCTTGGTTCAAATGAAATTCAATCTTTCTCACACACGAACCTAGTTCATGTACAAGAGTCACCAACTCTGGTAAAATCACAAGAATGCATGCGTACAATGGAGGATTGAAACTCACTAACTCCTAAATCTGAAAAAAATCTGAAAAAACAACAGAGGATTTTCACAGAGAGGAATGAAGCAATATGGGTAAAAAGGCTAGAAGGTTGGGGGTGGCGGGTGAGGCAGTTGTTAAGTACTATATTAACATTCCATGGATAGGAGGAAACTTTACTCTAGGCCAAATTATTCAGACAGCTGTAAAGAAACACGCTGTAATGCATCCTGCTGTGCAGAAGAGGAAGGGATGAGAAAGTAGAGGCTCCCTTCTTCCCTCTTAGAGCTATAATGGAAACATTCAAACAGCCAAAATGACAACCAGTATCTAAATCCAACTGCGTAACTACATTTTCTCTTGATATTATGTTAAGGAAATCTCAACGTTTTGGTTTAACCTTATGATGTATCAGAATCAAAATAATAGTACCTTATAAATACTAGAGATAGATAAAATAGATATGTTTTGTTTTGGTAACTCCCTATACATACCGTTAAGGCAGATGCAGCATGCTAATGTTTGGGATGTTTTTCTTTAATATAGTTAAATATCGATTTACTATCCCATAAACATGACTCAGAGTAACACTGTATTTGTTTGCTGAACCAATGTTTCTAAGCACTGCCAAACAATTCAACATTTAACTTTTATTGCTAACTAGCTTGTTTCCAAATTTCTACATTGCAACAGTTTTCACTGATTTGAAAGGGGCATGACACAGAATTCGGTCACCCACTTAAACGTCATGTGAAAAAAAAAAATCACAGGCAACTGATTCTCCCTCTGTAGAGGACCTATCCTTCCCATACCATCACCATCACAAACTCCACTGGCAAAAAACCCTGACACCCCCACCAACACACACACCCTTCAATAGTATTAATGATATATTGAACATCTTCCAAAGTGCTCGATTCCCTCCCTCTCAGCTGAAACAATGCATTGCTGATATGCTTCTGTGACAGGATCAGGTGAATGGAGTCAAAAACAGGTTTACTCAATTAAAATGACTCAACTGTTATTTATTTACATATTCTACTAATTAAAAACATGTTTTAACAGATTTTCTATTTAATCTTTACAGCCATGAAATGTTTAGCTTGCTGCAGAATCCACATATACAATGATCAGGTAGTAGTAGTGTAAGCCATTTAGCCAGGCTTTGCAATATTTATCTTGCAGTTATGCTAAGGCAGCTATTAAAAAAAAAAAAAAAACCCATAAATGACGCCCTAATGTAATTTTCAGCTCCTCATTTGTGTGGACATTTTAACCCACAAAACAAGGTATTTTCAACAAAATGAAGTATTTTCAACATAGGTGTGTGTAGGTACATTTCTATATGTAATTTAATATAATTGTATTTTTTAAAAATTTGCTATCCATGAGGGGAATTGTATTCCCATTTTTCTTATGAAAAGACAGCTAATACCTAGACAAAGAACCTAAGTATGTTTGTAAATATATTTTGAGCACTACATACATGGATAAAAGGTTCTTAAAGTTACAAAAAAGCAATCTAAACCTCGTTATTTCTTGCTTTGATGTCCTACTATGGCTATGAAAGAGCAAGTATTTTATCAAGTACCTTAATATATTCCTCCAGCTTACTGTTTTCTGCCCTTTTTGTGGCTTTTAGCCAAATGGAATGAATACTGGACAAAGGAATCAGATAAACAGGAAGAAAGGGGCAGTGGTAGTGTAAGCCATTTAGCCAGTCTTTGCAATCTACTTCAGACAGTTTGAATTGAAACGGCCCACTGCTGATGCCCACCATTGCTCAATATTGAACATTCTTGCACAACAGAAAAGACCTTTCTAGCAGATATCTCCAAAGATCCTCCTATTAGCAAGACTTAAGAAGGTCTTTGTCATATCAAATATGCTCAGCTGCTTACCGCATGGTGAAGTAGTGTTAGAACCATTTAAAGATGTGTCTGACATCATTAATCTATTTGACCCTTGACCCACAGATCTAAACTGTAACTATGGTGACCAAAGCTTGACCTTACAATGCTGAGAAACTTTAAAGCTCTGTAGTATTTTGGATCACATTGTTAGATTGGACAAAGGAATAAAGAAGAAATGTGACAGTTTCCAGGGAATTAAGGTCAGCAGATCAATTGCGCTAATGCTTTATTGTTATATGATAAGCAAGACTAGCTGAAATAATTTTTCATTTGCTAAAATTAAAAACATACTTTATTGAGCTTTTTGGTGTTTAATAAGTACAAAACAAATCTCTGAAGAGTAAAGCAATATGTGTAGAATATGTTAAATAGTCAAAAACTATTTAACAAACAAACTTCCCACCATCTATTTACTGTATATGCACATTTTAAAAAGCAGCGAATCTCTGGTTACATTCAGTTTCACATTTAACCCTAACGTCCTATTTTCACAAAATCATAATTTCTACTCTCAATTCAAGGTTTTGAGGAGGTATATTTCGGAAGAATATGTAAATATATTTCTGGGACTGCATTTTATAAAACTGTCTACTGTTACCTATCCTTCCCTTTTAGAGACTTCATCAAGTTGTGCAGTAATGAATAAGGTTTATATATTTATTTGGAACAGTCTGTGGAAGAGCAGCATATACTTTTGAATGAGAAAGAAAAAAAGATACAGGAACATACCCTAGCAAAATGCTATGTCAATTCTTATTCCAATTATTTACAACCTTAATAATTAGGAAAATTAGTACTACTTGCTTCACAATGCATAATTGCGTAAGCAATGTGCACTTTAAAGATGTGCCAGCAGAAGCCTCTATTTTCAAATGGTGCACAATTTAGCCAATAACAACTTGCTCTGCATTACAATTAATGATACAAAGTCTTTGGTCTCAAAGTCTTAGTCTAGAGACAAATATTTTTCAAATTAAAAAATAAAAAAAGGTTTCAATTTTAATTTTCTAGGTACCATCCAGTAGTTGTTAGGCCCCAAATTGTTAGTGGGTACTGAAAGTTCTTTAAATTCCAAAGATGTAAAGGTGTTTTAATGGAATTTTGTTTATCTATTACAGTATTCTCTAAAGGAAGAGATTACTTTTTGGGTAAATCCAAAAATAACATTTCTGGTTCCCCTGGTAGCATACATTAATTAACAAGTGTCGTTCCTACTGCAGGGGAAGCAACAAGGACACTGCTGGTACAAAAGGAAATGTGTTAGGGTATGAGAGTGGGCTTCTAAAGAGACATCATAAATAATTAAAACAGCTTTAGTCTTCTTTTTTTATAAAAAAAAATCCAAAGTTAACTGTTGACATAATAGACTTCTGTAATGAATGTGACTTAGTCCCACATGACATTCTGATACAAAATAGCACTATATAAAAATAAATGTAGCCCTTATTAAACTGATTAAAAACTGGCTAACTAATAGATCTCAAAAAGTGACATTCAACACGAGTGTTTCTAGCGGGGTTCTGCAGGTATCTGTTCGCATACCACTGCTATTCAGTCTCTTCGTCAATGATCAGGAAGAAAGTATAGTATTCTTGAGGGTAACATTTGCACATTATACCAAAATGGGTGGAGTGGTAAGCAATGGTGTGGTCACATCAGTTACACAAAACAACCTGGATTGCTTGTTAAGGTAGGTTCACTTAAACAAGAAGTGTTTTAACAGAGCCAAATACAAGTAATTAAATATAAGAACAAAGAACATAGCTTGCACGTATAAAATGGTGATTGTACCCTGGAAAGTAGTTACCCTGGAAAGGACTTTGGGGTCAGGATACATGAGCTGAACGTGAGCTCTCCATCAGATGCTGTAAC
Organism: Chrysemys picta bellii; assembly: GCF_011386835.1. Classification (NCBI taxonomy): domain Eukaryota; kingdom Metazoa; phylum Chordata; order Testudines; family Emydidae; genus Chrysemys; species Chrysemys picta. Next base: position 196,924,841 of record NC_088793.1, read on the forward strand.
TAAGACAAACATGTTCCTTGGATGCACAATATAAGGAATTCCAAATAGGGTGTTAGTATTGCATCTGAATTCACAAGTGAGAGATTACTAGAACACTGTGTCCAGCTCTGGTGTCCACACTTCAAAAAGGATGTTGGTAGATTAGAACGAATTCAGTAGATACCAACAAGGATTTGAGATCTAGCACCTTATAGTGAGAGACTTAAGAACCTCAATCAATTTATTTTATCCAAGAGACTAAGAGGTGATTTGATCACAGCCTACCAGTAGCTACATTCTAAGAGTTCTGATAGTAGACAGTTCTTTAATCTAGCAGAAAACTGATATTGAAAGTAAAGGGTCAGAAACAGAAGCTAGACAAATTCAGACTAGAAATAAAGGACACATTTGTAATAGTGAGAATAATTAACTATTGGAACACCTTTCCTAAGGAGGTGGAGAATTCTCCATCGCTTCATCTTTCTAAAAGATATGCTACAGGACAAATAAATTATGGACGCAAAGAAATTATGGGAGGCAGTTCTTTGAACTACATTATATGCAAGGTCAAATTACAGAGATCATAATGGTCTTGGCCTTCAGATGTATGATCTATGAAGATGAATCTTATACAAACCTCTATAGCTATGAACCACTCAGTTATTAAAATAAAATCTGTAGGTACTCAGTGATGTACTCTTAAAATTAAATACATATCAAAGGTTTAATTTAAAACATCCAGAAATCAGCAACAACATATGCCTGATTACCATACATAACCAAAATACCATTCGGAAGGTCTACTGATCATGGCACTCAGTGGGGATTTACCAGAACCAATGTCCTTGTGCTCTATTAGAGAATAAATATTTATTCAATAAACCAAAAAGGAACTATTTGAATGACTCTAAAAACAAAATACAGTTATAACCTTCCATGAAAGGAAATCACATCTAAAATCCTACATCTAAATAACACTGAGGTAGTGACAGAAACGAATGAAAGCCAGGAAATTCAAAGTTTAAGCTGACTCTCCATCCTTAGCACACACTATTGTCCTTTATCCCTTAAAATTTAATTAAAATCTAGTTCTGACCAGTTGGTAATAAGTAGTACAGAAAACTGATTATGGGAATTGCTTCCCTTCAGCAGCCTATTGTGCTACATTTCCTCTCCCAGAAATACAAAGAGTCTATGTACATCTTTCTTCCTGTGTGAAAAGAAGGATAGAAAAATCTGGTACAGAACTTTTTAGTCACCAATTGTCTGTGCTGCTGGCATGAAACTAAGCATCTTCTTTTTAAAGTTAATTTAAATTCAGCGCTTAATCATGTCATATTATACTAGAAGCAGTAGCAAATGCTGTAGTTAAGATTATGCTACACTTTCCATTATAAGACTTTGTTTTCAGTCACTTAACTTTCTAAACTTTTCTATATCTTCAGGGTTGAAGTGTTTCAACTTAGTCTCAACATGAAGGCGAATTGTTTGGAAATGATGACGAGCCCAGCATGTTTGGATTAGGAGGAAAGTAATTTTGCTATTATAAAGATAATTTTTGCAACCATAAAAATCTTTTCATTATCCTTTCACCTGACCAATGAATCATAGAATCATAGAATATCAGGACTGGAAGGGACCTCAGGAGGTCATCTAGTCCAACCCCCTCTATCTAATGAGACAGACACTTAACAGGACAATGCATAACCCTCAGCATTCAATCTTCCCAGCCTGTTGCAGTCACACATTTTAAGCAGAGATGTCAGATGGTAGAAGAACGAGCATCCAAATGATTCTGGTTTTATAATATAAACAACGCACCACTGCTTGCAAAACTTGCAACATAGTCTTTTGAAAGAACCTTCGGAGAATTCAGCTCATACTGCATAAAACAAAAAAAGGTTGGAAGGAGACTTGAGCTTTTTTAAAGAGGGGTGTAATCATAAACCCATAGACTTTAAAGCCAGAAGGGACCATCATGATCACCTAGTCCGACCTCCTGCATGTTACAGGCCACAGACTCTTCCCCACCCCTCCTGTAACAGATCCACAGCCTCTGGCTCAGCTACTGAAGTCCTCGAGTCACGATTTAAAGACTTAAAGTTACAGAGAACCCACCATTTTCACTAGTTTAAACCTGCAAGTGACCCATGTCCCACACTGCAGAAGGCGGCAAAAAAAGCCCCAAGTCTCTGCCAATCTGACCCGGGGAAAATGCCTTCCTGACCCCAGATATGGTGATCAGTTCATTTCACCAGAGCATTTCAGCAAGACCGAACAGCCAGACACCAGGAAACAATAATCTGTAGTAACTCAGAGCCCTCCCCATCTAGTATCCCATCATCAGCCATTGGGGATATTTACTACTAGCAGTTGCAGATTTCTTATATACCATCATAGGCAGTCTCATCATACCATCCCCTCCATGTTCCAGAACTTCACTCCTCTCATGGTTAGAAACCTTCACCTAATTTCAAGCCTAAACTTGTTCTGAGGCTAGTTTCTATCCATTTGTTCTTGTATCAGCATTGGCACCTAATTTAAACAACTTGTTTCCTTCCCTGGCACTTATACTTCTGATGTATTTATAAAGAGCAATCATATCTCCCATCAGCCTTGGTTTGGTTAGGCTAACCAAGCCAAGCTCTTTGTGTCTCCTCTCATAAGGTAGGTTTTCCATTCCTCTGATCATCCTAGTAGCCCTTCTCTGCACCTGTTCCAATTTGAATTTATCTTTCTTAAACATGGACAACCAGCATTACACACAGTATTCCAGATGAGTTCTCACCAGTGCCTTGTATTATAGTATCAGCACTTCCCTAGCTCTACTGGAAATACCTCGCCTGATGCATGTTAGGATTGCATTAGCCTTTTTCACAGCTGCATCACATTGGCAGCTCATAGTCATCCTGTGATCAACCAAAGGAGAAATGTCTTTCTCCTCCTGTGTCATTTCCAACTGATAAATCCCCAGCTGATATTAATAACAAGAACTTTTGCTGCCTAAATGCATGAGCTTGCAGTTTTCACTATTAAATTTCATCCCTTTTTTATTACTCCAGTTTTCAAGGTCACCCTGATCTTCTTATATGATATTCCAATCCTCCTCCGCATTGGCAATACCTCCCAACTTTGTCATCCACAAATTTTATTAGCACACTCCGAATTTTTGTGCCAAGGTCATTAATAAAGATGTTAAATAAGGTCAGTCTGAAGAACGATACCTAAGGGACTCCACTAGTAACCTCCCTTTCAGCCTGCCAGTTCACCTTTCACTATGACCCATTGTAGTCCCCCCTTTAATCTGTTCCTTCTCCACCTTTCAACTCTCATATTAATCCCCATTGTCTCCAATTAAACTAATAATCCCCATGTGGAACTATATCAAATGCTTTACCAAAATCCAGGTAGATTAGATCTATTGAATTTCCTTTGTCTAAAACATCAGTTATCTTCTCAAATAAAGATCAGATTGGTCTGGCATGATCTACCTTTTGCCAAAGCATGTTTTATCCCAATTACTGTTTACCTCTATGCCTTTTTCTCTTTCAAAATTTGTCCTAAAATCTCGCATACAAGTGAGGTTAAACTAACAAGCCTGTAGTTTCCCAGAACACTATTTTCTTTTTCATAAAAATAGGTACTATATTAGCAATCCTCCTGTCAGAGGGAATGACCCCCACATTTACAGATTCATTAAAAATCCTTGCTATTGGGCCTGCAATTTCATGTGCCAGTTCCTTTAATATTCTTGGATGAAGATTATCTGCCCCCCCCCCACACTCCCAATTTAGTCCCATTAAGCTATTTCAGTTTGACTTCCATCTCGGATGTGGTAATTTCTACATCCATATTCTCATTTCCATTAGCCACCCTGCCACTACCCCTAAGATCCTTTATCCCAATTGTCGTTTATCTCTATGTCCTTAACTACTTTCTCTACAACCCAAGAGTGTATGGATTCATTAAAAAATCCTTACTATTGTGCTTGTAATTTCATGTCCAAGTTCTTTTAATATTCTTGGATGAAGATTATCTGGGCCTTCGCAATTTGGTCCCATTACACTGTTTGAGTTGGACTTCCACCTCAGACATGGTAATTTCTACTTCCATATCCTTGTTTCCATTAGTCACCCTGCCACCAGAAGCTCCTCGTTACCTTTATTAAAAATTCAGGCAAAGAGTTTGTTTAGTTGTTGGACCATGCCTAGATTATCTTTAATCTCCACCCCAACCTCAGTGTTTAGCAGTCTCACTTCTTTCCTTGTTTTCTTATTTATATAGCTATAAAACCTTTTACTATTGATTTTAATTTCCCTTGCAAGATCCAACTCTGTTTGGCTTTTGGAAGTTCTCACTTTTTTCCCTACACGTCTGACTTCCAAGAGGTAGCTTTCCTTGCTCATCCATCCCATCTTCCATTCCTTGTAGGCTTTTGGCTTTCTCTTAACCTGTTTGAGATGCTTGTTCATCCAGTTTAGTCTGCAACCCTTACCTATGATATTTGGTTGGGATGCAGGCTTCAGATAGTTTCTGCAACTTTGACTTAAAGTAAAGCCTCCTCCACATTCATATCCTTGACTTCTTCACTCCAGTCCACTACCCTAATTCCCTTAATAATTTAAAGTAGCACTTTTGAAATGAAGGACACCAGTTGCAGACCTATTTTGTTTATCTTTTCATTTAGTTTAAACTGAATTCGCTCATGATCACTCAAACCAAACTTGTCTCCTACAACCAGCTCTTCGATGAGGGCCTCACTACTATATCTAAAATGGCACCATCTCTTGTTGGTTCAGAGACTGTTTGGTGAAGAAATCTGTCAGTTATCACATCCAGAAAAATCTGGGCCCTACTATAATTAGTAGCACTTGTCCTCCAATCTATAACTGGGAAGTTAAAGTCTCCCACAATCTCACAAATACCAGTAGTTTTTATTTAATTAAAAACACTAAAGAGGTCTCTATCCATACCCATTTGGATCCTGGGAGTCTGTAGCACACCCCAAACACTATCCCAGGAGAGCTTCTGGTAGCTTTCGTCTCCAAAATTATTTTGATCCGAACAGACGCGTTTTTTTTCCATTCTATCCATTCCATCCAATCAACCTCATCATTAACATACAATGCTATTCCATTGCCTTTATCTTTATTTGTCTTTCCTGAACAGCACATATCCTTCAATACCTATACTCGAATCACAACTACAATTCCACCATGTTTCTGTTGAAGACATCATGCGTATGCCAAAATGGTAATCAGTATTAGAGAAAAAAAGATATTTTTACAGAATTGTGAGGACATTCAATGCATTCACGAAGTTTTCAGGAAAAGACAATGAAACTTGCATGACTCCACAGCGAGGACAGTGTCTTATTGGAATGACAATCCACTTCTCTGGGACAGCAGCTGCTGACAATCCCTGCTATACAGGGCTCGATGTTTTCTTCTCTGTACAAGTTATCTCAGGGTTTGACTATGGTAACTCCCTTTATCCTGGCTGGACTCTTGCATGCAGCAAATTCAAAATGCAGAAACGTGTTCTGTCACTGGAGTGATCATTTATAATCATTTTACACCTGCTTTCCATTAGCTGCCCACAGAACAATGACTGACATACAAGTTTGCTTTTCTGACATATAACGCCTTTATGTACCGAGATCCTACACCTGAGGGACCCACTGTCAGTTTACTGTACTTCCCAGGCTCCACTCTTCCTCATGACACTTCCTGATGTTAAATTGGTAGGCAAGCAAGTTTTTCCAGGGATGGCCTTAAAGGCAAGTAATGGTCAATCTTAATAATTCCTTTCAGATCCTTAAAAAAAGCCATTAATACCATCTTTATGTGTGACAGTGCTTGCAAAATTGTTAGGATTTGGGATTTAGTTATATTCTGTGTCTTTTAATGGTATTCTATTTTGTTTTTGAATTCTTGTATGGCAAACCCAGTGCTTCAGCAGGGTAAATAGCATTATTATTACTGTGGAATTTGGCAATAGTTTTTAAATAGTGTTATCAATGCTTTAAATGTCAAGTAGTGTAAACATCATATGACAGGAGAGGGAAACATTGGTAGCCATTAAGAAAAAGATGGCTGCCAGTCTGAACTTAGATTAAAGATGTGTTGTCTGTCTCTTTACCAACACAAGACCTTCTAGAAAGCATTAACTTGACATACTGAAATCCTATGAACATTTGGACTACAAGGAAGCAATTATATAGGCTTAGTAGCAATTTACTAAATTAAGTAAATTTTATAATTTTTTTTTTTTTGAAATAAAATTATTATAGATTACACTGGTCTACAATTTTTGAGAAGTCGTCTGCTTCAGAGATAAAATGTGCTATTTATTATGTATTTTGATGTGCTGAATTCAAATATGACAATTAAAACAACTGATTGGCTACTGTTTCTAAGATATTTAAGTTTTTACATTTTATGTCTATGTATATTGTGTAGGTAGTAGAGTTTTAATCATAAATTGTAAACCTAGGTCTTTTCATGTGTTTATGGTTGCTTTACATGATAATATTTCACCTGTCCTGTTTATGTAACACTTTAAAAATCAGCAAAAAGGGTTATCTAAATAAAATTTAATATGAAACAAAAGTCAAAAAACTATTATGTACATAGTTTAGTCCTATTCAGTGTCTACTTGGCTCTTCTTGGCTTGTCTCTTGTATTCATTAAATGGAGCATTTCTTGTCACTGTCCAGCAATAGTCTGAAAGCACTGATGGGCTCCATTTGCCCTGATAGCGTTTCTCCATTGTTGCAACGTCCTGGTGAAATTGCTCGCCGTGCTCGTCGCTCACTGCTCCACAGTTCGGTGGAAAAAGATCTAGATGAGAGTGCAAAAAATATATCTTTAGTGACATGTTGCAACCAAGGCTTTTGTATGCCTTGAGGAGGTTTTCCACCAACAACCTGTAGTTGTCTGCCTTGTTGTTTCCGAGAAAATTTATTGCCACTAACTGGAAGGCTTTCCCTGCCGTCTTTTCCTTGCCACGCAGTGCATGGTCAAATGCATCATCTTGAAGAAGTTCACAAATCTGAGGACCAACAAAGACACCTTCCTTTATCTTAGCTTCACTTCACCTTGGAAATTTTCCACAGAGGTACTTGAAAGCTGTTTGTGTTTTGTCAATGGCCTTGACAAAGTTCTTCATCAGACCCAGCTTGATGTGTAAGGGTGGTAACAAAATGTTCCTTGATTCAACAAGTGGTGGATGCTGAACACTTTTCCTCCTAGGCTCCAATGACTGTCGGAGTGGCCAGTCTTTCTTGATGTAGTGGGAATCTCTTGCATGACTATCCCATTCTCAGAGAAAACAACAGTACTTTGTGTATCCAGTCTGCAGACCAAGCAAGAGAGCAACAACCTTCAAATCGCCACAAAGCTGCCACTGATGTTGGTCATAGTTTATGCACCTCAAAAGTTGTTTCATGTTGTCATAGGTTTCCTTCATATGGACTGCATGACCAACTGGAATTGATGGCAAAACATTGCCATTATGCAGTAAAACAGCTTTAAGACTCCTCTTCGATGAATCAATGAACAGTCTCTACTCATCTGGATCATGAACGATGTTGAGGGCTGCCATCACACCATCGATGTTGTTGCAGGCTACAAGATCACCTTCCATGAAGAAGAATGGGACAAGATCCTTTTGACGGTCACGGAACATGGAAACCCTAACATCACCTGCCAGGAGATTCCACTGCTGTAGTCTGGAGCCCAACAGCTCTGCCTTACTCTTGGGTAGTTCCAAATACCTGACAAGATCATTCAGTTCACCTTGTGTTATGAGGTGTGGTTCAGAGGAGGAGGATGGGAGAAAATGTGGGTCCTGTGACATTGATGGTTCAGGACAAGAAGTTTCATCCTCTTCCTCGTCTGACTCAAGTGAGAATGATTCTGGTTCATCAGGAACCGGCAGTCCTTCTCCGTGGGGTACTGGGCGTATAGCTGATGGAATGTTTGGATAATGCACAGTCCACTTTTTCTTCTTTGACACACCTTTCTCAACTGGAGGCACAATGCAGAAGTAACAATTGCTGGTATGACCGGTTATCTCTCTCCAAATCATTGGCACTGCAAAAGGCATAGATTTCCTTTTCCTGTTCAATACCAGCTTCAGATTGCATCATTCATTGTTTTGCCTAAAAAGCAAGTACTGTCCAAACCCAGTCATAGATTTATTCATAGAGCCACTCAAAGATGTATTTTAGTCATTTCTGGTTTAAATTGAGATCCCTTCCCTTTATAACTCACTTATCCTCCGCCATTCCCAAGTCAAGGGTCATATATACTGTCCCAACAGCATATCTTGAAAACTAGAGCCAATCAACAATTTTAAGCATCATTTTCGTTTTCAGTGACCCAGAATTAGTAAAGTTTGACTACATTTATTTCAGAAGCATTTTGGCTGTAGAGCAGTGTTACCTGAAAATTGAATTTGAGTTACAGAAGTACAGAGAGCATATAAAATAACAACTGTTTTGTAATAATATCACAGCCTAAAGAAATCACGCCAAATTTGGTAGTTCCTTATGTGGAACTTATACATCACACAAGATACAGCCTAGAACAAATTTTTTTTGAGAGTAAAAGCCATTCCCTAAGTACGTTTACCATAGTAATGGTGGAAGACCTTAGCTACCCAGTAGGCAATGCTGCTTTTACAGCTGCTTGTGGAAGAGCGTGGTATGGCCAAAGTAAAATAAATACAGTCTTCAAGCCAGCAAGGATCTCTTGCACATGCTGAGACTGCCTGTCATTCAGACTTAGAACGTCTATGTTTCCAGGTGATATATCCCACTTCCAGTTTTGTCTTAACACACAGAGAAACAGTTTCACACAAAACCTGTGAACAGTGAAAAAACTCTTGGGGCTTAAAAGTTTACTTTTCCATGTTTCTAAAAGGCACACATGCAGAGCCATTAAAGCAGTTCACAGGATGTCAAGTTTGGCTATGCAGATTCTAGAGAGTTGGCTCATTTTAAAACTGTAATGATCATGCTGGAATGGCCGACCCTGAAAGTAACTTATTCACATAGAAGAATATAGAGTTACAATAGTTTTTTTTTTCCTATACCCATTTTTAAAATTGTACAGGAAAGAATAAAGTAGGTTTTTGTATTTATATTTATATTTATGGGGGAGGGATAGCTCAGTGGTTTGAGCATTGGCCTGCTAAACCCAGGGTTGTGAGTTCAATCCTTGAGGGGGCCACTTGGGGATCTGGGGCAAAATCAGTACTTGGTCCTGCTAGTCAAGGCAGGGGGCTGGACTCGATGACCTTTCGAGGTCCCTTCCAGTTCTAGGAGATGGGATATCTCCATTTATTATTATTATTATTTATCTGAATAGCAAAAATTGACAACTAACACACACAACAACAATAGAGAGAGAGGTTTTCTTTATATGTTGAGATTTCATTTTTTTTAAAGATATGATCGTGCTTAAGTAAGAAGACAAGTTGTAAACCCAGCTGTGACAATTCTCTCAGCTTTTCTCTATCAGTTTTCAGCTGGCGTGTGTGCCGACACTTTCATGCTAGGCTTCTGTTTTTAGTAAGTTGAACCTACCAGAACGTGTTTCAGGATTTATATACCAATGAGATGGGGTTTATAGTTCATAGCAAATTAAAAGTTTCAGTTAAAACCATTTTTGAGTTAAAAAAACAAAAACAAGACTAAACTTCATTGCCACTATGAAGAGCACCATTTTTTATCTGTCCAGAAGTGTATCCAAGATATATGCCAAGTGAACAGCATCTATTAGCAACACACTAATTTTGGGTGCTTTTTTGCTTTATATATATATATATATATATAAACGCTCGGTCAAAAAGGGACCCTGGCGACTCCAGTCAGCACTGCTGACTGGGTCGTTAAAAGTCTGGTCGGCTGCGCAGTGGGGCTAAAGCAGGCTCCCTACCTGCCATGGCTTCCGGAAGCAGCAGCATGTTTCCACTCCATCTCCTAGGCGCAGGGGCAGCCAGGTGGTTCCGCGTGCTGCCCCCGCCCCAAGCACCAGCTCCGCAACTCCCACTGACTAGGAACAGCACGCAGAGCTACCTGGCCTCGCCTCCACATAGGAGCCAAGAGGGGGGACATGCCATTGCTTCTGGGAGCTGCCTGAGGTAAGCACTGCCCGGAGTCTGCAACCCTGGCCCCCCTGCACGCCAACCCCATGTCCCCCTCCAAACCCCTCAGTCCCAGTCCAGCGCACCCTCCTGCACCCCAAACCCCTCATCTCCAGCCCCTCCCCAGAGCCCACACCCCCAGCCGGAGCCCTCACCCTCACCACGCCCCAACCCCCTGCCCCAGCCCTGATCCCCCTCCCACCCTTGAACCCCTCGGTCCCAGCCCGGAGCACTCTCCTGCACCCCAAATCCCTCATCCCCAGCCCTTCCCCAGAGCCCACACCCCCAGCCGGAGCCCTCACCCCCCCCCGCCCCAACCCCCCACCCCAGCCCTGATCCCCCTCGGTCCCAGCCCAGAGCACTCTCCTGCACCCCAAATCCCTCATCCCCAGCCCCTCCCCAGAGCCTGCACCCTCACACACCCCAACCCCCTGAGTCAACCTGGTGAAAATGAGTGAGTGAGGGTGGGGAGAGCAAGCAACGGGGGGGGGGGGGGGGGAGGGGGAAATGCAGTGAGAATGGGTGGGGCGGGACAGGGGGCAGAGCAAGGGTGTTCGGTTTTGTGCGAGTAGAAAGTTGGCAACCCAATATGTGGCCCACAATGGTAAATAGGTCGAGAACAGAATAAAAGTGAAACTGACTAGGAATATAAAAACCCCATACCAGATCAGACCAGAAGTCCATCTTGTCCAATATTCTGCCTCTGACCAGTAACAGTTGCTTCAGAGGAAAGTGCAAAAAACCCACTAGTCATAATTATGAAGTTATCTGCCCCCAGGGGAAGTTTCTTTCTAATCCCTTTTAATTAGAGATTGGTTTACAACCTGAAGCATGCAAGTTTATATCCCTTCCAAACACAAAACCACTGGAGTAAGGAAATGAGAAGCCAGGCTATCTGAGGGCTTGACTAGACGAACAGTCAGTAGGTGGCAAGCAGGAGCATAAAGCCACATTTCTGTAGTGTGCCTCATAATAACTGTCCATCTGGACCCTTCTACCACACATTAAAAGTTCCCTAGTGCACTTTGATCTACTGTGAGTAAGTGTAGACAAGCCCTAACTTAGGGAACAGACTCTTAACTGTATTGTGTTTATTTTAATTTGTTCACATTGTACATTGGACAAGCTGTCTAAGACACTGATAATTTATTTATATATTAAATAAGCATAAGATATATTTATGAGTGATTTATTAAGTCTCTAATACAAAGCTCAGGACTGGGGCAATTTTGGGACCATTAATTTATTTTGTAACAACTACTATTTGAAGAAAACCATTCAATTGTTTTATCATGTTGTACTCATTGTATTTTCAATGAAAAAGGCCATTATCAATCCTAGTATGTTTGATGTAAAAAAAAATATATATATATTTTAGTTGTACATTTTTTGCTTTTATTTAGCCAGTCAATAAGCTTGTTTCTTTGTCAATAGGATATCATCTGATAAGCAGCCACTGTTTATTTTCTGACTGGCCTTAGGGAAGAAGAAGAGAGGGACAGGATTACATCAGGGGCACCTCTGAATTGATGAGGCCTTTCCCCAGGGCTATTAAGGAAACTAGAAGTCAGTGGGGGGAGGAGGGAGGAAATAAAAAGACAGCTGTGGTGGTTATTCTTCGGGCTTTTAAACAAACATAAAGGAGTATTTAAACTCAAGACAATTATATCCAATAAGTTACTGTCAGGAAAATGCACATATGGTTAAGAGTCTTCTCCACTCATATTTTATCATCTCCACTATGGATTATCTTCTACATTATGGGCCACATTCTGAAATCTAGACCTGCTGCACTGGGGTTACTCCAAATGTACAATGCTGAAACTGAACGCAAAATTTAGCCATTTGCTTACTTTTGAGGGACTCACTTTTTCCAAACTATATTTTTAAAAAATTCACATAATTTGAAGTAAGCTTCACTTAACATATTATAGGTTTATAAACTGCAAAACAATTTTGTTTCTGAAGCAATACCTACGTATATTATTCATCACCATTGTGACATTCTTCTGGTAAGTTGCAGCTTAAACTGTTGCTTCTCTTTCCTTCAGTGTCACTACAAATTAGTGTATTCCCTGTTTTAAATTGGGGCAAGCTACTCTGGAAATTGCTCCAACATGCCTTTAAAGCTGATCTGTTAATTAGGGACATCTTTCAATAAGCTCAACTCCACTAACACCCCATTTCACATCAGTTCACTGAGTTTCTGAAAGAGCAGTAAAAGGTGGATTAGGGGGTTGTGGGGCCCTGGGCCAGAGCAAGTGCGAGCCTCTCCCCACCCCTTCCACCTGCAGTCCCCTCCCACCCCCCGCCCTTCCCCGGCACTCTTGCCAAGGAGCTCTGTCAGGGTGCAGGGACTTCCCCTGCCCCCTATTGGCCAGGGCCCCTGTGCACAGGCCCTGTTGTCCCAGTAGCTAATCTGCCACTGAGAACAGTACTGAGCACTGAGCAAGTGAGTGCCACTTGTGAGAAGCTCCTAAACATGAAATAATTCAGTTTTCTCCTGCAGTTTTCAGGGGGTCTGTTTCCTCCTGCTGGAAAATTATTTCTAGAATTGTATGCAGTGTAGTTTGTAGTCGTGTCCGTCCCAGCATATTAGAGAGACAAGATGGGTGAGGTAATATCTTTTATTGGACTGACTTCAAAAGCTTGTCTTTCTCTCTCACCCCAACAGAAGTTGGTCCAATTAAAGATATTACCTTGCCCACCATGTCCTTCTGGAATAACTATTTCAATCCCAATGCAAAATGCGTAGGAAATCACATACAAAATGCTGAAATCAGCCTTTAGTCAAGGGCAGTTTCTGAAACTGTAATCACCATCAGTACAAGTAGGATGCTAAAAATACAAGTTACCACTTTGACTTGATAGTATACCTTACTTGGTGGTAAATCAGAAAGATCAAGATGGATGACAGATAGGAGAACCATGTATGTAATACATGCATATATGTTATGAACTATGCACTTGTATGACATAATGTGTTATGAACAGTGTATAATAGAGTATTCTGAATTTATGACTTGTTAGCCTCAAAAGCCTCCTAGACTTTTGGGCCTTAACAGTATTGCCACACATCTTCCAACAAGTAATTTCCCTATAGATTTGCCAAAATGTTTAATTTCTAATCTCCCTGTCACAAGGATTTCTATACATTAAGTATAGGCAAAGACTATTTTCCCTACTATCTTAGACTATTAACTTAGAAAGAAACTAAATTATAACTCATTACACTTCTAAATTTTCATATATTTGCAACTCATACACCTTTTCCTCAGATGAGTGGCTTCACTACCATTAATAGAGTTCCAGATCAAGGTCTTCAATTTTTTGCATTTTAAAAAATAAACAAACAGTCAAGTTGTTAAGCTACAACAGATTGTTGTGTAAAGTATTTGAAGTTTTCATAAATAATATATTTAAGGAGACTCAATAAGAAGATAGTAATAAAAATAAGTTAATTATAGCGTTTTTAAAAGAAGTTTCAGTATTCTTAGGCTGTGAGCTGATAAAATCTAATTATTTCTCAAATACCCTTTGGAATTGTTCAGGAAGATTTACTCCAATTTCTACGACTACATTCCGTAGTTGGCCAGACCTCACAAGATAAAAGATAGCTGAATGGGCACTCCATATCTTTTATGAACATCCCACAGGTACATATTAAAATATAGTATTAATGTGCTGTAACATGCATCACAACCTGTTGATTGATAAAACTGGGCTAGACTTCAAAGATTCTAGGAATACAACATGTTTTAAAGAGGCTTTCCTAATCTTAATGGAATCTGAGTTTTAAGAAACACTTTTAGAATACTCAGAATTCAAAATCTACCCTGAATTACCATATTCAATAGTCTTGTTTTGCATGACAACTGAACAGAGGCATGCTGCAATACAATGCCTGCAATACAATATATATAAGTTAAATGACCCTTAGTATAACCGATGAGCAAAGGAGGCCACAAGTAGCTCTTCCAATGGCAAAGCCCAATGCATTTAGCACACTGGGAAGAGATTTTATGAACGGTTAAAATTAGCATTACACAGTTTTTACCTGTTATTTTGCTGGTGAATTTGCTGACATTGAACAAATAAATCTGCCTAGAGAAATGGTTAATTGTCTAGATGAATGTCTAAAAATATTTTTAAATATGTAATTATCTCAACTCTTTTCTCTGACAAGTTTTTATTCATAAAGTTATAGTCCATTGTATATTTAATAAAGCACATTTTAATGTATTCAAATGAGGACTGGAATTCAGGAAACGTAGGAGAAATTTCTCATTCTCTTAAAAAAGCTTGAGAACATTCCTATTAGGACTTCTCCTTGCCCCCTATATTTAAAGAAAAATGGAACGTGTACCATTTTGATGTTTCAACCACATCAAAATCAGATACAGCAAATATTGGTAATGAAAAATATATTTAAATGGGAAATTCATGTTTACAAAAGGTGAATTTTGAAGATTTAAAAAATTTAGCATGTAGTAAATGGACATCTTTTTTCAGGAAAATAATAAACAACTAGAAACTTCAGTTCTACAGTTAGACCTTATTTAAGCAATGTAAGTACCAAGTTGATAATTTCTTGTGTTCCTAGTGGTTTCCATAAGCCTTAGACTTAAAGAAATCCAGGTCCCTTGCAAACTTAATGGAGCTTGGCCTTGCTGTCCTCTGATGCCACAAAAAGTGCAATCATTGAACAATTGAGGTCAACATAGCCCTTATCATGAGCTTGCCTTCTACTTTGATATCACCTAGTCTTACTAGTGAATACCAGGGTCAAACAGCTCTATCAAACAAGCATACAGACAAGATAAACTAAATGAAGGTAATGAAGAGAATATAATCAAATACTTGTGGGAGACAGCAATTGACTGACCTCAAAGAAACAAATATTTTGAGGGAAATTTAAAAAGACAATGGAAAATGTCAACTATGCTAAATCAAATAGCACTTGTGCAAGTTAATAAGCTACTAGTAAAAGGAAACTATGTTGTAGGAAGAAATTATTAAGCAAATTTATTTTCTAAATGATGTTACTTATCAATGAATTAAAAAGATATGAGTATTTACAATGCCTTATTTGTCCTCATCTGACTTTCCTAAGAACTAAAATAAGCATCTCAAATAGGTGTTTTAGAGGATAATAAGAAAAACAATTACGCCTTTACTAATTTAATATGGACTTTGCAATACTAATGCCTTTAAGGAAACATTATTCAAAGCTAGAGATGAATAATCTCTTATGATTCCTATGTCAACATGACCTCCCAAGGGTCCCTGCAGTTGTTTATTGTTCATCAAATGAATTACTTCATGCCTACAGTTTTTGAATGAAACCAGCAGAGTCAAAAATCCAATTTGTTTCTATGTAGGAATGACTTTCCTCCTGAGATCCTCACCTTATTTCATGAAGTATAGCATTTGTTTACACTAGTTAATACATACAAAAACCTTTTTTGAGCAATTAACTATTTCAACGCTCTCCCTGATTCTCTACAAATCCAAATCTACAATACATTCGCCACAAAGTCAAAAAAGAATGTCATATCTCAAATGAGATTTCAGTAATATTTTTAGTAATATTTTTAGTCACAAAATGAAACAGATTATAAAAGGGAAATAAAAATTATTCATAGACTTTTTACTTCAAACCTACAGATCTTGAATACTGAACAGTTTCTCAGAAGTTTGTTATTTGACTCTCTATGTAAAAGTTATGTTGACATTTTATTTTATTTTTACACATTTAGACTCAAAGATGTAGTTGTCTTTGATTATGTAATTGCATCTTATTTACAAATGTAACATTTGTTTCCATTGAGTAAGAACAGTTGTTTCCAATTTTCTTCTGAAAAGGCATATCTACCAAAATAAGAGATTCACCCACTCTTTCTGTACTGTTATAAATCATATTCTGCAGGCATAATAATTTTAAAAGGCACTTGACTTTAATAAATCTTAAAAGTGTTAGTATTTATCAGGTTGGTTACAAACCTAATAGTACTGCCCAAGATTTCAGGTTTGGCAGACTGTGCTGTAGTTGCCTTCTACTCCCTCTAGTGTTGGTAATGCACATTCCTTGTGCGTCTGCTTATCCAGTTACTCACTAAACAAGAGCCAAGATAAGACCTGCCCATTTATGACATCAGCTCTTTATTCAACCACTGTTAGGTGAAGCTTTAACTTCAGACTTTGAGGTGGGCTGTGTGCACGTAACTGGAATGCTTTCCTTCTCTCACTCCTTCGCAGCGTAGGAGAAGTGATCTGACACAGTATACGCTCACACCATAGCTGCTATAAGCTGCTCTTGCTTTTTGTTACTGGACCTGAAATAAGGGCTTTTATTACTTCGCATAACCATTCGAAGTGGAATAACGGCTGTTGCTGCATTGTAAATAAGAATTCTTTTTCTCACCTTGCAGGTAAGCGTTTTCATTGATTTCTCCTAATTTCCTCAAAAGTTTTATATTTTACTTCCCCACTGGGAATTTTTCACGTGCAGCAAGGCAAAATTTTACTATTAGAGATCAGTATGAAGATGATAAATGCAAAGTTATGATGCACTTCTACAGTGCTGTACAAATATAAGAAGTTCATTTAAAACATGGTTCATATTTAGCAATCAAGTTTCAATCGGCATACTAGCATCAAGCTTTGCAAACATTGCTACTATTTTGCTCTAACCAAATACTAGAAAATACACTATAGCTACCTCACTAAAATAAAAAAAAAATCATATTTTCCAAGCCTGGCCAGTACTGCATGTGTGGTATGATCCCCTTAATAGTCGTTTTTACAGCTGTGAAAGGAAATCAATGATCCTTCGCACATGAGTATTCAGTACATAAGGAACAAATATCTTGCTCACAGCTAGATCTGCGTCTGTATACTTACAATTTTTTGTGAAGGATAAACAAACAGCTACACCTAGATTCTAAAGCCTGCATTACTATCCCACGTCTGTAATTCTGAAACAAGACATTTGAGTTTTAACTGTTTAATTCAGTATAGAGAGGATATGGTTTAAAAATATATTCCTTCCCCAATATAATGCCAAATTTCATTGCTTAGACAAATGTAGTATGTGACCTGCATAGTAATTCAATAAATCTAGTCAGACAGACTAACAAAGCTAAGCTTTAGGGCAGTGCAAAGGGACCAGATTGCTATATTCAGTAATTTTTAAAAATCCTTCTGTGTGCAATTTAGCCATTCATTTGAAAACAGTTTTTCTCCATGACTGTATGTATTCACAATGTGAAAAAGTATTTTTTCAGTTAATCCCCCCCCCCCCCCACAAAATGTTGCATACATCACACAAAATCCCCAGTGGGGTTATGTGTTGAACAAAATGGTTGCACGCATGTTAAGAAAGAATGCAACAGGCCCCGATTTTCTTAGAAACCACATTAAAAACAAAAAGAAAGGAAAAAAAATATGAGAGTTGGCTGATACTCCTTTCTATGGACCCGATATGGCTAGTTTTAATAAACTTTGTTCTATGTTTTCCCATGTTACTCAGTAAGTTATTAATTTTACTTGCCATTTTTCCAAGAGTGCATAATATACGCTATTACAGAAGTTGTTTTAACATCCAGAGGAGATTTTATCATCCAAATATATGTTTCTGATTCAGCTAGCATTACTCTAAGACTTAAGTCAATAAAGCATTGGCAAAAAAACAAACAAGCTGTGGAAAGAGGATGTTCTTTGTATTTTAGATATTTTATTTAAATTGGACTAACTTTTACTCTCTGACGGCAAATAATTTGATTGAGCACATCTCTGACACATCAAGGCAAAGTTGCTAGAGTGTTACAAATGTCTTACAGTGACAATGAATGCATATAATTAACTAATTAATGAAGGGTATTGTTAGCCATAGATTACTAATTTGGTTGGAACATGAAAGTCACTTCTCTCCCTTTTTTAAGGCATTAATTCTGGTCAGTTCACAATGTACTATTAAACACTTTCTATACATCAATACTAGTAAAATGCAGAATCATTCCACAATTCAAGTTGCTCTTACAAAGAAATTGTCACACTGATTTCAAGATGCAAGGTCTGTTCCCTAATTATCTCTTGGAAATAAAAAAAATATATGGATATTCCTTTTCTATCATAAATTCTCAGTGTTTAAATGAGACCATGTTAAAAAAAATGATTAAAATATTGCAGCTGTCTAACTTCAATAAGCTATTAATTATCTTTACCCCATTTTCTTTGCTAGACTATACTGCCCAAACAGATAGAAATTCCAGTTATGCTCGTCTACTGCCTCAGGATATGGAGTCTTAATGAACCTTTCTTTGTGGCAAGATGGAAAATGCAAACATCAATTTAAGTAAAGAGAAAAAAATTGTCTGCTCTAAAAAACAAAGATCCATATGTATTTTTCTTGTGAATATATGTCACATGTCCTAACTGACTCACTCGGTAGGTGAATTTTTTTTTATTTTTTTTTTCCCCTAAACCTGAAAATTTTAAGGTTAATTTAATATCTTCCAAAAACCTTTCACCACATTTTAGCTTAAAAGCCCTCACCTTTGTTTTAAACTATTTCAGATTCAGAAGTTACTAGGTACCATACAGTCCTGGTTTATAAAAAGCCAATTAACTGAAAATATAGATAGTTGGTTCTATATAGAAATTGTGTTAATTCCATTATTGAGAATTTCAGTTTTTCCTCAAAATTTTATTCTATTAAAAGGCATATTTTCTCTCTGTTCTGTGACCTACCCTTCCCCAGGAACTGTGATCATCCCTTGTCACAGACCGCATTTATAAAATTGATCTCTTAAATTCTTAAATTCATACTATTTAGTTCTACTAACATTCTCACTGAGAATGACCAGATAAAACACCATGGTTAATTAAATCAACATGGGAAGTAAAGTTCAGTAAAATCTTTCAAAGACTGATTTTTTTCCCTTGGAGGCCTCCACTGTTTTTCTCAACAGGAGGCTTTGTTGTAATTAAAGCAGAGAAAACTGGACAGCAGCAAAAAACATCTGACTTGTGGCTCTTAAAACAGACTTTTTGTAGTGTGTACCACCCCCCAGTGGGCAAAAACTCTGTAGTAAACTCACAGCAAGCCTTAATCTTCAGAAAGACAATGTGTTCTTTTTACAGCAAGAACAAATAAAGATGTGTCCCTGATTCATTTATTTTTTATAATATCTTTGCAATGAACTGTTTTAGTTTAAACTGATGATTTAAGGCAGTGATGTCTACCCAACTAAATTATTTTTGTATTACAGTTTGCACAGGTTTTCATTACAACAATTTTTAATGCCTTCAACTGGTAGATGGACATCTTTTTCACTTTCTAGCAGGACACATTTATGTTAATAGCTAATATTTCTGAAGTTTTTACTCAATAACTCCTTCACAACAGAAGACTGCAGATATCATTTTCAAGACTGCCTGAGCAACATTAATACAGCAAGCATGTACACTTATTTTGATAAGTAGCTGAAATAATCACAGTAGACTGGTATCCTGAATTAAGCTTTTAGTAAAGAAGACATTATGTACCACAAACCATGCCCCCCTCAGTAAGGGCTGATAACTCCGATCACATTATTACTTGAACATTTTCACCAAGTTCATTTTATATATTGGAGAGCACTTTAATCAGTCAGTAGCTACCAAACCAAACAACTAAGACAATCAACAACTATTCCTAAGTGGGAAAGAAACAAAACATTGAAGCTTATCTATCAGCTAAGCTAAACAGTATTTAGTATATACATAGCCTCTTGTTATGCCTCAACTTCAGTGCCAGGCATTTGTTAAAACCCTTCCAGATACTATTCAACTTAAATTTAACAAGGGAAAAAATTGGTTTTATTGGGAGACAATGACAGCATTTGTTCTCTCTTCTTTCACTTCAGATGTGGACAAGTAACCTTAGCAGCAACTTTGAAAAGAAAACCTAGAAGGCATATTAGGTTAAGCCCAGAGAGTACAACTCCCACCCCTCCTGAGTGCTATTTTATTTCTGATTTAAAATTTACCAAATCAAAGCTGCAACCTTCATAGAATTAAAGCAGATAATTTTATTTCAAATAAGTACACTTCTACTGTACTCTGAACTTTTCAAGCTAACAGCAGCAAATTTGCATTTCTGATTTAGGTCAATAGTAGCAAAAATACTAGCCACAAAAAAAATTCAGAAAATATTAACTGAAAACAAATATTTCTTATGCCACTTTTCATCCACTCCAATGAATACTGATTTTGCTTCTACTTTATGCCATGCAAAAGAGGCAGAAAGTAACCCTTATAATCATTATCCATTTCTAGTCAAGTTAAAGCTAATATACTCTCCATGAAATTTCATTTTTGTTTTAAAGAAACCTGATTTCGTTTTACAAACAGAAGTACATGAAGCAGTCTCAGGTTCATTCACTATCAGCCTTGGGGAAGGCGGGGGAGGGGGAGGGAGGAAAATAATAAATATTTTTGAGCATTTAAAATTGATTTTCCATAAGCCAAAGAAAAACCTTATTCAACAGGAAAAGACAGAACCCAAACTAAAATCACACTTGCACTTCACCAAAACCTTAAATTCTTTGGCCCTCATGAGAATAGTTAGAGGTCCTTCTGCTTGCCTAGCATTAAACAAAAGAATGGGGCACCTTCCTGAAATATGATGATCCTGGAAATTTCAATTACTAGACAGGCTGCTTAGAAAGCATTTTGCTGTTGCTATTAACTAAGTCTGAGTAGAACATTCAAGAAAACAATGCCTACACTTTGTTTTATATACAGTTGAGTACTATGTGCACTTTTAAAAAACCTTTTCAAGCTTTTTAAGAGCAAGTAAGGCCTTTGTAAACTAGTTATTTAACCCAAGTTTCTAAATTGGCCACATATACAATGGACAACTCAATTACTTTTACAAATAAAAAACAAGTTACATTAAACACACTTTTTCTTTTGCTACCCATCCATTTCAAATTACATTTATTTAGAATAGTAAATTAAATGATACTGTGAAATTGAAATGTTTTGAACTATCAAATTTGTACTCAAAAGCTGAGTTAATTCTAGACATCTTGTCATCTTGGTTACATTTATAGCCTAAAACTACTGCTTATCAAATTATCAAACCATTGTTTTAGATGTTAGAAAGAATATAAATCATAAGCTTTCATGGTACAGGGTTAAAATAAGAAAAATTGGGGGAGGAACAAGAAATAAAACAATTCTAGACTTTATGCAACTTTTAGCAAAGTTTGGAAGAAAGTTGTGTGTGTTTTTTTAAGTTAGCATTTGACAATGTTCCAGCATCATTTTAATACACCTTTATTCTTTTTGCCTGTCTACAGAAATGAGTGCACCTATTTATAATACAGACTTCAAGTTTGATGTTTCCCTTTCATAGATAAAAGTGTCGTGACACAAGACATTTTCTTTATATAATGCAAGTTACTTTAAAATATTCAAAGTAAGATCTCTGAGCAATTTGTTTGCCCCAGTGAAGTTTCATTGTTGGAATAAGTACACGGAAGGCTTCTCATACATTATCAGTAGCTGTATTACATATGCACAGATAATAGTGTCTCAATAAAAGAGAAAGTTTGCTATCTTAGCAAGGGCCATGAAAATATTCAATTTAGAACTAAGTGTACTTAAAACTTCCATTCATAATTGTTCAGATATATTACTTTTGTTACCAGAGACTGATTTGTGCATTAAGAAGAAAAAATTATTTATAAAGCTTATATTTTAAAAACTTTCCCTCTTTTCTCTTAACGGTTCCCCCGCCCAACCCCCCCCAAATTAATAGCTTCTTTCAAAACCATGGGTCCATGAAACCTCCCAATTTGATGTTGTGGAAACCTGGCCACAGTGTCTGTACCAGTGGGGGTCATTTTTCTTTTAATCCTGCAGGCCAGGCTACAATGACTTGATGTCAGGGAATATGTTGAGACAGCTCAAGAAGAGGGAAGTCTGAGCATGGCAGCAGGATTCCCCTCTTCTATGTAGACAGATCACTGCAGCCTTTGATATGCAAAAACATTGTTTTCAGCTATAGTTTCAGATGTAAAAGGAAAATGCAAGATATCAAACACAATCAAATCCTGAAGAAAACTGTTCTCAGTTTAAGTAAAGGGAGGAGGGGGGGGGTATAAACTTAATCCACATTTTTGAAACAGTGTCTTTCTCCAAAGAGACCTGTATTTTCCCCTCTCTTTTGTTTTGATGTAATTTCCAGAGAAGGGATAAAGAATTCCAGGAACTTAATGAGCTTTAGGGTTTTCAGTTTAATCCTACATTGCCAGTAGTACAATAGAGGCAATAAACGAGCGTTTGCATGTCAAATGGAGCAAAGAGGAAACAATTTAGAATTTGAAAAGGTAAAACAAATACATTTATCGTCTTTCTCCACACAATTTGGAACTTTTTTTCCTCCTCTTTCTCAGGAGTAAATGTTTAGAAACCAATTGATACACATTTTTACAGTTTAATTTTACCTTAGCACTATGTTTACCATTAAAAGTTCTAATTTAAAAGCAATTATCTGCTATCTTTTATTAAGAGTTTCAATTAGTACAGACTTCAAAAGCACTTTAAAACAAGCTTTTATTCCCTTCTCTCCCTCCCTCCCCCCACCTTCCAGTATATGCCACCCTTTTTCAAAACTACTTTTCCTTTATCATATCATGTGAGATCCATGGGGATTTCATTTTTATATAGATTAGATAATTAAATATATTACAAATTTAGGAATAAAAGACACAGAAGCTATATAAAACAAAACATTTACAGGCATTATTTGAGCTGAAATATTCTTTGGGATTTTTTATATTTATTTTCCAGTTTACAAAACAACATGCAATACAGGTTAGTAATGCCATAAGAAGCATAAGCAATTCTATATTTTATTTTTCCAAAATGTACCCATGTATTAATATTTTATTTAACGTACTGCATTAAGTTAAAAAATAAAAATATTTCTAACTGTTATTCTAACAATAGCCACATTTAGAGAGACAAGGTGGGTGAGGCAAATTTAGAGACCCAAGGTGATTAATATCTTTTATTGGACTAACTTATTTTGGTGAATGAGACAGAGCTCTTCAGAAGGAGGTGGCCCAATAAAAGATATTACCTCACCCACTTTGTCTTTCTAATATCCTGGGACCAACACAGCTACAACAACACTGCAAACAACAGCCACATTTGTCAGTTTAAGTCAATATTTTTTCATTACTGATGAAACAAGGAGGGAAAGAAAACACCTAGAATTAAAACCACAATTATGAACATAACTCTACTCCTCAGTGGACATTTGCATTACTCCTACGAGAATGCTTCAGGATGGGTGTCAATAGTTAGATTTCAGAAAATAAATGAATACATATTTACAATGGTTTAGCACCAAGGTCTACAGTGGAGACGCTCTTGATTTACATAGGTGTAACAGAACAGAATCAGGCACATACCCTTCCGCTTTCAAGATTCACAAGTCAAAATGAATATATCTGCCCTTTAAAAAAAATGTTAATACCTACAATAATTAACCAAGTCTCTGATTGGATCTAATATTTTATGGTAGACTAGAAGCAGCGCTACTTTTCCTCAACTTCTTAAAATGGAGACCTGAGCAGCCATTATTCTACATACATTTTAATTCTAAAGCAGATGCTCAACTTTTTAGAATCGATGTGATTACTAAGTGGAGAAGCAAACTGCAGTTACAGCATTATTATTTTTTAAATTTCAGGGTGTAGTATTTCCATTTCAAACCAACTCTCTCTAGATGGACTTACAGTACATGTTCTCTTAAGCATCTGACCAGATGACCCTTGACCCTTCACAGTAGAGATAAGATTCCAGCAGAAAAATACAGTCTAAAACAATCTGTTATTATGCTTCCATCATGAAATCTGAACAGCCAGACCAAACGTTTTTTCTTTAGATATAAAATTTCTTACACCCTAGCACCCAGCATGTTTGAAACTGGAGTAAAGTAGCATCGTAATTGTATTATTACAGCATAGCACTGATTCTAAATAATTACCTCATGGCAAGATACTTCAAATGAAATAAAATAGCTTAAAGTTTTAACAATATTGTATATTTTAATATATATTATACATAACTCACACCACAACCATGAACATCTCTCCATCCTTGCAGGATGAAATAATGCAGAAGTCTAAGCATTCACACAATTTGAAAATGCTGTATCTGTTACTGAGGTAAAATGTTAACAGTACTTAGACCCAGCCTTTCTACCTGTCATCCAGTAACTAGTCAACAGTATTTCTGACATTTTATATTTAAAACCAAGAAGAGGATTAACCTGTTCGCTCAGTTTAGCAAGAATAAAAACCGAGATAGCAGTAGTATGCAAAGTGTTCAATGAGACTGGACTTCTATTTGTAATCAAATGGAATATATGTCATGATTTCTCTACAGTCTGTTGATTAAAGCTGATTTCAATTACTATCGTGCTGAGACTAATATAACAAAATAGCTAAAGAAAAATCACAATAAATGTGAAATAAGACAGGAGAATGTCTGTTAGCAATTCCACTCATTTTGCTGAATTACCAACATACTAAGGTAACAAGATATATTGGTTATATAAATAATAAATGTAGCTCAAATTGTATGAAGAATACAGTTCAGCATTTATTTGTATGCAAGTGTCCACTGTTGTTGTTATTCATTTAAAATCTGTTTATTTTCACAGGAAATTAACAGCTTAAAGGACACTTTATAAGAGGAGTGGTTTTTTTAAGAAGGAATTAGCATGTTCCTGTTTCTTCAGAAGAATATTAAATGAATTAAAGAAAAACAATCTATTGTAAAATAACTCATATGGTTATAGAGCATGAGGAAATATTTTCTGCATTGGAAATTTTGAACAAGTGTTCAGAAGTGAAAGTTGGAAGCAGTTCTTTCACAGCAGGTATGGATTTATCAGAATGTAGCTACTGTACAAAGTTTATACTTGGATAATTTGGGACAGAACCTCCCTTTTTTTATTTCTTGGACCTTCTGAAGAGTCTATCATCATTCAAGTTAATGACAAATTAATAATCATTCAATCAACATAATGAATGATTTCCATCATGTGGAGCTGAAGTTAGTATCTTTGACTACTATGCTATACAGAAGAGTTTGTAAGAAATACAAGGAAATCAATTTCTGTTAAGGGTTTACACAAAACAAAAAAGAGATTCTTCATGCACAGACTTTGTTTGAAGAACAAAACAGAAATCTCATTCCTGCATCGTGACAGGAAGTTGAAGCTTTTCTTCTCCACAACCTGGTGTGCTTATGTACCATGATAAACCTTTGTTGGAATGTTCACTGAATACAGTGGAACTAGTCATAAAGTATTTACTACCAACAACAATCACTTGAGTAAACACAGTCAAGGAAGACCAGCTGCATGGAATAAACCATAAGACTCCAAAAGTCATTCTCCTCAGTCAAAAATTTATGTTTATTGGATTTCTGCAAGCAGAAAGTTTACTCATACTTTTAAATAAGGTAAGATCAATAATAATGTGGGGGTTTCTTTAGAGAGAGAATAAAATGCCATTAATAAATACATCTGCAAGAGAGGAGATTATGACATCATATAATGCATAGGTGATGTTATAAATTTTCAGGATCCTAATTACAATGATAACTGAATTATATTGTCTTAGAATGTATAAAAATATTAATTGCTTGAGTACAATGTACAAACAAATATTGCCAGAATCTAGTTCTAATCCCAACAGTTCATGTATAAAGTCTACGCTGTACACTTTGAATTAATAAGATGTGAAAATGTGGGTAAACCTGTCAAATAGTCACTTATTAGCATACTGCTTAGTAAGGAGACTTTTGAGAATGACCAATATTTAAACACTAAATTAAGCATGTAATGAAATATTCCATCCAATCATCTGGAAAAGTGTAGTTCTAGCGATTAGGTAAACCACTCCCAAGCTACATACCAGCTCCTTGGGTCTCTCACTTTTGAACATTCCAATTATTTTTAACATATCAAGGGCAATAACATGATTGATTACAACAACATGGGGCAGATCAACAACTGAGGAGGCTGTATTTGGTCACTGCTCTTTTGTTCACACAGGGACTATTTAAAAGGTTATTTAGGACTCTTCAGAACTTCTGGAACTGTTATTTAGGAAGGGCTTCATTATTCTCTAAGGGCTTGTCTCCACTTACTGGTGGATCGACACTGTGGAGATCGATCTACTGGAGGCTAGTGAAGACCTGCTAAATTGACCGCAGATCACTCTCCTGTCGACTCTGGTACTCCACCGGAATGAGAAGAGTAAGGGGAGTCAACGGGAGAGCGTCTCCCGTCGACATAGCATAGTGTGGACCCCGCAGTAAGAAGATCTAAGCTACATCAACTTGAGTTATGCGACTAACGTAACTCAAATTGTGCAGCTTAGGTCGACTTTCCCCCGTAGTGTAGACCTGCCCTAAGGGACCTATATATCGCCCAACTGATCTAATAAAAGTTATTTGATGGTTTTCAGGAACTGAATGTAAAATTTAGACAAGATTTTGTCTTGAAGTGAGCTTCAAAGATGAACAAATACTTAGATGGGAATGAAGTTATTTGAGAAGAAACTACCTCTTTTCTTTACACATAGAATGTGTAGTATTTGTTAGAAGGATGCTTCTTGTTTAAATGAAATAATGTACAAGTCAAACATAGTTGGGTTATATTCAAGTATCTGTATAATACTAAATCTATAAACCAAACTAAGCACAATTAGTGTAAGAAATGAAAGAAAACTGTTCTTCAGTTCAGCTAAAACTCAAAGTTCACAATAATACACACATTTTAGATGTCTTCTGTATTTTCAAAGTGTTTTTTTCATTGTAGTTCCTTGACTAGTAATCTGGATAATATTGTTCTTTTTTCCAGGTTGTTGAAGACCAGAAAACTAGACTGTGTACAAATCTCATTGTTCCTGACCATGATCAGTGTAACTTGGAACATCTTCCTAATTTGGACTAAGATAGGGCTGTTGCTTAAAATGGCACCTCATTCTGTCAGTGCCAAATCATGCCCATCGGTGTGTCGCTGTGATGCAGGTTTCATTTATTGTAATGATCGTGAATTGACATCAATTCCTACAGGAATTCCACAGGATGCTACCACCCTCTACCTTCAGAACAATCAAATAAATAATGCTGGGATTCCTTCAGACCTGAAAAACTTGCTTAGGGTAGAGAGAATATACTTGTATCACAACAGTTTAGATGAATTCCCTACCAATCTCCCTAAGTATGTTAAAGAACTGCATTTGCAGGAAAATAATATAAGAACCATTACTTATGATTCACTTTCACAAATTCCTTATCTGGAAGAATTGCATTTGGATGATAATTCAGTTTCTGCTGTTAGTATTGAAGATGGAGCTTTCCGGGACAACATCTATCTCAGACTACTTTTTCTCTCTCGAAATCACCTTAGCACCATTCCCTGGGGTTTGCCTAAAACGATAGAAGAGCTACGCTTGGATGATAATCGTATTTCCACAATTTCAGAGGTGTCCCTTCAAGATCTTACAAATCTAAAACGTCTGGTTTTAGATGGAAATCTTTTAAACAATCACGGATTAGGAGACAAAGTCTTCATAAATCTAGTCAATCTAACAGAACTGTCATTGATCCGCAATTCCCTTACAGCTGCTCCCATAAATTTGCCAGGCACAAACCTAAGAAAGCTTTATCTTCAAGAAAATCATATAAATCGTGTACCACCTAATGCTTTCTCTGACCTAAGGCAGTTGTATCGACTAGATATGTCCAATAACAATCTAAGCAATTTACCTCAGAGTATCTTTGATGACCTGGACAACATAACTCAATTGTTTCTTCGTAACAACCCATGGTACTGTGGATGCAAAATGAAATGGGTCCGTGACTGGCTTCAATCATTGCCTTTAAAAGTTAACGTACGTGGACTGATGTGTCAAGCACCAGAGAAAGTGCGTGGAATGGCTATCAAGGACCTCAGCACAGAGCTATTTGACTGTAAGGATGATAATACTGTAAGCACCATCCAAATTACTACTGCAATACCAAACACATTATACCCTGCCCAAGGGCACTGGCCAGTTTCTGTGACCAAACAGTCAGACATAAAGACTCCCAATCTAAATAGAAACTACAGAACCACAGCAAGTCCAGTACGGAAAATCATTACAATCATTGTGAAATCTGTAAGCACCGAGAGCATTCATATTTCTTGGAAAGTTGCACTACCAATGACTGCTTTAAGACTGAGCTGGCTAAAAATGGGTCACAGCCCTGCCTTTGGATCTATAACTGAAACAATAGTTACAGGAGATAGGAGTGACTACCTACTTACAGCCCTTGAGCCAGAATCACCATACCGTGTATGTATGGTTCCCATGGAAACCAGCAACATCTATCTGTCTGATGAAACCCCTGTTTGTATAGAGACTGAAACAGCACCTCTTAAGATGTACAATCCTACAACAACCCTAAACCGAGAGCAAGAGAAAGAACCTTACAAAAATTCTAATTTACCTTTGGCTGCCATCATAGGTGGTGTGGTGGCACTAGTAGCTATAGCACTACTTGCATTAGTGTGCTGGTATGTCCACAGAAATGGATCCTTGTTTTCAAGGAACTGTGCATACAGCAAAGGACGGAGGAGAAAAGATGATTATGCTGAAGCTGGAACTAAGAAGGACAACTCCATCCTAGAAATCAGGGAGACTTCTTTTCAGATGATACCAATAAATAATGACCAAGTATCCAAGGAGGAGTTTGTAATACATACCATATTCCCACCTAATGGAATCAATCTGTATAAAAACAACCACAGTGAAAGCAGCAGTAACAGAAGCTACAGAGACAGTGGTATACCAGATTCAGATCATTCACATTCATGATACTGAAGGAAATAATGGACAGGAAAGAGTGACTATAAAGGTTGCTGTTCTACTGCAAAACACTGGATTAAAAGACTGAAAAAGCAATGTACTGTACATTTGCCATATAATTTATATTTAAGAACTTTTTATTAAAAGTTTCCAATTTCAGGTTACTCCTGCAATTAATGCAGTGGGGATACCTGACCACAATTCTCTATTTTAGTACTTTTTAGTAATTTGTACTGTATTTTCCTTGCTAATATTGAAGTTACAGCCCATTTAACTTTTGTGTTCTACTGAGTAAGATGACTTGTTGACTGTGAAAGTGAATTTTCTTGCTGTGTTGAACAATCAGGACTTTGCATTCATTTAAGATCCTTGTAAGTATAAGCACAGGCCATTTTTCACTTTGGTATTAATAAAATATTAAACCTGGCAGACAGAGGAGATGAAAAAGTGGTTGCAAAAATTCTTAGAACTATAATGTTGGGTCTATTAGCTCTGTAAACCACGACAATACTCAATAAACAAAAATGTGCGTGGTAATGGGCAATATCAACTGTCTGGATATATCCATTTTAACAACAGTGAAATGAATTTTTATAAGCCAATTTGTCATCTGCATGAAACTGAAGCTGTTGACACGAAAGCGAAAGTTTGAAACCTAGGCAGTTAATGAAACTACTCACAAGACTTCAAGAATACACTACCACCACAAACCAA
This sequence comes from Chrysemys picta bellii, assembly GCF_011386835.1. Taxonomy (NCBI): domain Eukaryota; kingdom Metazoa; phylum Chordata; order Testudines; family Emydidae; genus Chrysemys; species Chrysemys picta. The sequence continues at coordinate 196,954,615 of NC_088793.1, forward strand.
AGGGCACATTTAATTTCTATTTCTCAAAAATCTGTAAGTCTATATATTTTGGAGAACATGATGATAGCTGATTATAGGCATTTGTGGGGAAATTTTAGTACCTTCACTTGAACGGAAAATATGCTAATAGCTCCACACATTAGAAAAATATCATTATGAACAAAACTAAAATAAGGCCTCAACCAGTTTTGAGACATGATGGTAAATAGTTAATTGTACAATTGCTAAATATGGAAATAAAGTTCTTACTTCTAAAGCATATAAGAAAACACAGACTACAAGTGTATTAAATATACTTAGACTTGGCAGAATTTGATTTTTTGTTATAATTTAAACAGAAAATATCAATGTTTATTTTTTAACATTTTTTCAATTTATATCTATTTAAATTTTCACAGTTGTGCAAAATTATGGATTCTAAGCATTTTTATGATTTTTATTCATTTTAAATTTTCATGGTTCCAGGAAATTTTAGGGTGTGTGTCAAACAATGGGGGGGGCAGAGGGGTCAGACAATTATTTAATGACTGTAGACATTCAGATTGAAACATTTAAATATACAGAGTACAATATCCTTAAATCAAATTCTAATAAGTTCTCAAGCCGCATGTTTTTATTTTGCCTGTGTGTAAATTTTGATGATCATCAATGGCAATATTTTTCATCGGTTTGTGTACAGCCAAATCAACATTTACCAATAAAATACAAATCCTTCCAATCCTAATCCTTCCAAACCTAAATATACTTCCACTACAGTCAGGAATACTGCCCATTACGGTCACAAATTTCCACAAACTTAATAATAAATTTCTAAGATAACAATTCCTATTGAATTGTGAGGTATTTAATGGTTTAAACCCACGCCACTCTTTTTTGTTGCCATAATCATTTATTTTTGCAAATGAAAACCAAAGTGCATTGTACGCCCTTTGGCCAGTCTTGTATGTGCCTTGATCCAATGCTATGTGTATTCAGCTTTTAAAAATAAATTGGTAACAAATTTTTCATACATACTTAAGTATGAAAAACATTGGTCTTATTGCTGAATAAAATGTAAAAATAAGTACAGAACAATGTGTTTTGCTTTTCCTAACTGATGTGCAAAAAAAGCAGTTAAAGAATTAAAAATGTAGGCTGTGCACTAGTAAAAAATCCAACGGGAGGCAATTACTTTTCAGGTCACGAACTTCAACTGCTTCTTTGTCAAGCAGAGTGCCACAGTGTTTGGCTGGGATTTTTTTTTTTTAATCACTTTGAAAACAGGTTGTCACTTAACTCGATAACTAGAATATTAACAACTGAAGGTAGGCAAGACATAGTCTGTTATCTCTCTCAAGTACAAGAATGTACTCAGTTATAAAAATTCTTTATACATTAATTAACTGGAGCTACAGAGATGGAGTAGAAGAACAATACAAGGTAAAGCACAGTATGAGTTTAGAGACTTTCAAAATAGACATACAAATGCCTAACTATATCTTTCGGACAGGGCCGCCCAGAGGATTCAGGGGGCCTGGGGCAAAGCAATTTCGGGGGCCCCTTCCATAAAAAAAGTTGCAATACTATAGAATACTATATTCTCATGGGGGCCCCTGCAGGGCCTAGGGCAAATTGCCTGCCCCTGCCCCCCCCCCCCATTCTCCCCCCAGGTGGCCCTGTTTTGGATGGCATTTCTGCAGGGAGGAAGGATGCACAGAAAGTAAAATTCATCACTTTTAAGAATGTTTTTGTAACAACAGCGCACTTGGAATGCAATACAAGGTAGGTGCCACAGAACAGTTAAATATAACTGCAGGCTAAATTTGTCCGCAGATACCTTATACATCCCCCTTTACCTTACCCACACATCCAGATCCCAGACTCTGCTAATGATTCCACTGATGAGTCCAGGAGAAGGAAGACAGAAAGCTGCCATATGGGAAGAGGACAATGTGCATGTAACTCATTAATACGTAAGGTGGCCAATGGTATATAAATTTCATGGGGCAAATTCTGCTCTCCACAGAAGACAATGTAGAGTCTGGATTTACATGAATGTGTGTGCAGCTAGGAAGCGATGGTGAAAAATTCACTCTTTTGAATATGTTATATATTAAAGAGTTGTTCACTTGGCAAATACTGAGATTGATTTTAAAATGCACTAACTTAAATTACTATGCTTTATTCTAAAATTTCTATTCCATCTCCCAGACACTCCTAAACAACTCAAAAATATACTTTTTTACAGACTGCTACACCTGTACACTCAGGTATTTCTGGCACCCTGCAGAATAATTCAGAGAAGGCAGAAGTATATAAATATTTCTGTTTTGTATTGGGGAAAAAACTGATGATATAGTCTCACCAGACGGTGATGTAACACTCTTTCCATTGCACTAGTATCTCTGGAGCATGATAAACAGAAGCTAACAAAGTTAGACATTTTTAAGTCAGCAGATCCACATAACTTGCCTGCACAAGTTTTAAAAGATCTGGCTGAAGCGCTATCTGGACCATTCATGTTGATTTTCAATAAGTCTTGGAGTACTGGGGAAGTTCCAGAGGACTGAAAGAAAGCTAATGTACAATTTTTAAAAATGGGTAAATGGGGTGACCTGAGTAATTAAGTCCTGACAGCCTGATGTTGATTCCAAGAAAGATAATGGAGTGACTGATACAGGACTCGATTAATAATCAATATGGTTTTATGGAAAACAAATCCTGCCAAACTAACCCAATTTTTTTTTATACATCACAAATTTGGTTGATAAAGGTGACAGTGTTGATGTAATATTCACAGACTTCTGTAAGGCATTTGATCCGGTACATTTTGATTAAAAAACGAGTACAATATAAAATTAACATGGTACACATTAAACGGATTAAAAACTAGCTAATAGGTTTGAAAATGTAATTGTAATCAGAGAATCTTCATCTCATAGGTGTTTTTCTAGTGGGATCCCACAGGAATTGGCCCTATGCTAATTAACATTTATATCATTTTATATTATATATCTATATAGAAATAAAATTTAACCTTCTACTGTCTATAATACTATTCCTAAATTCCTACTATGTTGTTTTAACCAGGAAAATTAACTCTGGATCACTGGCATGGTAGTAACCATATTCATTTTGTCTCAATGACTTCCAAAACTAATTAGCTTCACTTACAGAGTGTTTCTTATTAGCTAACAGCACTGCAATCTTAACCTGAAATCTTAAAACTGTTGGGTTTCTTCTGGCTTTAACATGGACCAGCAGCAAAATATTCTGCATTTGGAACACAGTAAACAACCCTATTGGTAATGCACTAGTTAGAACGGATTCTGTCATTGCTGTACAGGCAACTTAGTACTAGCAGGAACAAAAGGAATAAAACCTTATTTTGTTATTCAGGTAAAGACGACGTGACTCTGAATACACACTCAGAGCTTAATTGCTAAGTAAGAAGGAGCCTGTTTTGTATATTTACTGTGACCAAAGTTGGACATAAACATTTGTTTCTCTTATGACAATACTGTCTTTCTTGATTTATCCATTTTAGACTTGTTTTCTGTATTTGGAATGGTGCTAAAATTGTCCTGGATATTTTATACTTAAATGAAAAACTCAACCTTATCTCAAAATGTCTTTGGGCACTCATATCATTCGTTGATTCATCATCACCCTGGAGCTAATCTTTGTTTAACTACTCCTATGCAGAGAGCAGAACAACAACAAAAACTGCAGGGCACACGCCTCCCTCTATTTAAGATGAAGAGGAAGCTTTCCCTGGAGATAAAATTATCCCACAACTACCTACTGCAAAGTTTCTTTCTTTGGAAGCAACTGGCTTTGGCCACTATCAGAGAGAGGATGCTACATCGAAGAGACTAGACCAGTGGTTCTCAAACTAGGGCCGCCTCTTGTTCAGGGAAAGCCCCTGGCGGGCCGGGCCAATTTGTTTACCTGCCGCGTCCGCAGGTTCGGCCGATCGCAGCTCCCAGTGGCCGTGGTTTGCCGCTCCAGGCCAATGGGGGCTGCGGGAAGTGGCAGCCAGTACATCCCTCGGCCCGCGCCACTTCCTGCAGCCCCCATTGGCCTGGAGCGGCAAACCGCGGCCACTGGGAGCTGTGATCGGCCGAACCTGCGGACGCGGCAGGTAAACAAACCAGCCCGGCCCACCACAGGCTTTCCCTGAACAAGTGGCGGCCCTAGTTTGAGAACCACTGGACTAGACTTCTGATCTGATCCTGATGGAAATTCCTGCATTGCTTCTACAAAACTTTGTTTCTACAAAAACTTCTATTTTTTAATTTATTACATATCTCTGAAGTTAGAATGGCAGCCATTTTGTTTTAACTAGGTACACAAGCAGTGCAATCCAATATTAGAACTACGTCACAGTTTATCAAATTTTAGACCTACAATCTTGCAGTGTCACTTTAACAAATGCACACTTGAGATTAAAAGACAAATATACATATTTTTATTAGCTCAATTCCTCAAATCATGTTTCTCCACAAATATGGATAGGAAACAAAGTGAGCATATGGATCTCAGTTAAATGCACAAGTTGCAGTTAGATCACAAAAAGTACTGCACGCATTTAGCTAGCATTTGAGACAGGACATCAGGTTACACAGAACTGCTTACATTAATGTAGTGTAAATTTACAGAATAAGTAATACTCCTAACATATACTGAAACAAAACACTTCAACAAAATTGATGTAAAAAGATGGGACAATTGTTCTGTTCTGCTTTGGCAGTTCTTATGATCATCAGTTGTGAGCTGAAACTTACCAACTCTTTGTCAAAGAAAAGAAATGATACATGCTACTCTGTCTCTCCTTTTTAAAGAGCTCATGATGATCGAAGCTTGGTAAACTCTGGTGGTCTTGCACTGCACCGGTAATTATATGATCTTGCTCATGTACCATAATCCCATCTGGTAATATCATTGATATTGCAGTACCAAGTCTTTCCTGATACATGAATTGCCATGTCCCAAAGCATGCAGATTTCATGTCATAAGCAAATATCCGTTGTAAACTACACCTGAAATGTATTTCAGTTAAGATCCTCGGCCGTAAAATACTAATGTGTTAATTCACTGAACCACTCTTTTACAATCCCTTTATGTTTTCTTAGACTGATAGTATAATGGAATAAAAGCACAGGATCCTCATGTTATATTACAGTAATATGAGGCTTTTGTGAAATATGAACCTATGACCTTGCTCAGTAAGAAGAATGCTAACAAACAAGCACTAAAAAGAGAAGTGTCTTTTAGATTAAGACCTCACTAGTTTAAAGCATTCATACTAGGCAAGATTCAACTCTGTGCAGAGGGCCAGGACAAAATATGGTTTAAGTGGGATTCTCTGCACAGGAATAAATATGTTCCATTAAACACAACTATTACTAAAGAGAAAAATAGTTACAAAGTTTTATGTGTTTTTTTTATTATACAAAAGAGAACAACGACTACAAAAAAGCTTAGAGCTAAATGACAACTCATGTTTTCTTTTCAATTTCTTTAGTTTTCTAGGCATCTGAACCTTTAAATAATGAGAGCTGCTAAAATCAAGAGAGAGACTGCTTGATGTTGTTTAATCATCAAATATGGGATGCAGCATTCACAGATGTCTCGGGGGAACTCTAACTTTATGCATAATTTTAAATGTTATTTAAATTAATGAGAATGTAAAAATTCTATCAGAATCAGAAAATTACATGCAATTTGTTTAACTCTAATCGCAACTAATAGATATGCCTACCAGATAAATCCACATCTACTGTGTAACTAAAAAGTTCTAGATACATGCGTAGCTTTAAAAAAAAAAAAAAGAGAGATACATCTAATGCTGTTTTTAATGCTTTAAAGTTTCACTCTCCTCTAAATCTAGTCTAGAGTCTCAAGTGTGCCCAGGAGTCTAAACACATATAATTTACACATCCTGCCTATCTCCTCAACACGTAGATTATAATGACACTGACTCTCTTAAGCTCACTGACACGCTCACACTTCTCAACAAATTAGTTTATCTGTTCAACCACCTTTTCTCATGAACCCCATTACTGCTGAGTTTGACACATAGGAATTAAGTCTAAGGGCCTGTTTATATTTGACAAGGTGCACTGGTATTACAATCCATTTGCACCAGCTTAAGTAGGTTGATTTATTTACACTGGTGCAACTTCGGTGTTGTTGAACATCCTTATTAATGACCTAGATGTAGGATACTGATCAAATCTGCAGATGACAAAAGCTGCAGAGGGAGGGGGGAAAAGGAGAGAAGGGGGTTTGCAAAAACTTTGGAGGATAGAACTAAAATTCAAAGAGATCTGGATAAATTGGAGAACTGAGCTACAGAAAACAAAATTAAATTCAACAAATACAAATGTAAGGTGCTACACTTAAGGAAGAAAAACCTGAGGCACAAATTATAGAATGGGGAGATAACTGGTTTGACAGCAGCACCGCTGAGAAGGATCTGGGAATTGTGATGGATCGCAACCTCAACAATATAATGATGTTGCAAAAAAAGCAAATGTAAATTTGGGTTGCATTAACAGAGGGACAGCATGCAAGTCACGAGAGGTGATAGTACCGCTCTACTCGGTGCTGGTTAGGCCTCAGCTAGAGGACTGTATCCAATTTTGGTCACTGCTGTATAGAAAGGTTGTAGAGAAACTAGAAAGGATCTGGAGGCAAACAACAAGGATGATCAAGGGGATGGAATGAAAGCCATATGAGCAAAGTGTGAAGGAACTGGGTATGTTGAGTTTGGAAAAGAGGAGATTAATGGAGGACATGATAGCAGTCTTCAAACCTGAAAGGCTGCCATAAAAAAGATGGAGAAAAGTTGTTCTCTTTTGACACAGAGGGCAGGACAAGAGGCAGTGGGTTCAAACAACAGTACAACAGATTTTAGGGCTGTCAATTAATCAGTTAACTCAGCGATTAACTCAAAATAAATTAATTGCAATTAATAGCAGTTTTGATCAAACTGTTAGTACTAATTGTTACCTTTTCTTGAATATTCCATTCTTTTGCAACACCCAAGAAACACTCTACACGTTTCAGCATGGGTTACTATTAAAGCAAACGACTGCACTGCCCATGCAGCATCAATCAGGTGTGCTGTGACTCCAAGATAGCTGTGACTGAAATCATCTTTGTTAAACATGGGAGACCAGAACTGCACCCAGTATTTCAGATGAGGTCTCACCAGCGCCTGGTACAATGGTAATAACATTTCCCTATCTCTACTGGAAATACCTCGCCTGATGCATCCTAGGATTGAATTAGCCTTTTTCACAGCTGCATCCCATTGGAAGCTCATAGTCAACAACCAATCACCAGGTCTTACTCCTCCTCTATCACTTCCAACTGATCTTTCACTTTGCAGTAGCTCTGTCCATTAAGGATTAATTCACAGCATGATTAACGTGTTAATTTCTTTAACACATTAATCACACTGCATAAGCAGCAGGGGGGCAGGAGACCCAGAGCCCTGTGCCCCAAGCAGCACTAAGGGCTGGAAACCCAAGTGGGGCTGAAGCCCTGAGCCCCAGAGGCAGCGGGGAGCTGAAGATCGGAGCTCTACAGGGGGCTGAAGGCTGGAGCCCCCTGGCTCAAGGGGGGCTGAAGACTGGAAACCCGAAGCATGGAGACTCAAGTGGAGCTGAAACCCTGAGCCCCAGAAGCAGCGGGAAGTTGAAGATGGGGCTCTGGCCTTCAGTCCCCCCACGGAGCTCCAATGTCCCGAGGGGGACTGAAAGCCAGAACCCCCTGCCCCAAGGGGGACTGAAAGCCAGAACCCCATGGGACTGAAGGTAGGGAATCACAATTTTTTGTGTGTGAGGGGGTCACAATATTTTTTAAGTCCAAATGGAATCACCAGCACAAAACATTTGAGAAACACTGCTCTAAAATTTTACATTGTTTTATTTTTGAGTGCAGTCATGTAAAAGAAATTCTACATTTGTAAGTTGGACTTTCATGATAAAGAGATCGCACTACAATACTTGTTTGAGGTGAATTGAAATCGTTTTGGTTTTCTTTGTTTATCTTTTTTACAGTGCAAATACGTGTAACCAAAAATAATATAAAGTGAGCACTGTACACTTGGTATTCTGTGTTGTAATTGTAATCAATATATTTAAAAATGTAGAAAATATTCAAAAGATTTAAATAAATGGTATTCTATTATTGTTTAACAGTGCGATTAAAACTGCGATTAATCAGGATTAATTTTTTTTATCTTGCTTTTAATCATGATTAGTTTTTTTAATCGCTTGACAGCCCAGGCAGATTTAGATTAAATCTCAGGAAAAAATTTCCAAATGTAAGAATAGTAGGACAACGGAACAAACTGCCTAGGGAAGTAATGGAATCACCTTCATTGAAGGTTTTCAAAAAGAGGCGGAATCAGACATGGGCAAACTACGGCCCGCGGACCACATCCGGCCCACGGGACCGTCCTGCCCGACTCCTGAGCTCCCGGCTGGGGAGCCTAGTCCTCCACCCCCCCTCCTCTGTCCCCCCTCCCCCGCAGCCACGCCGCCGCACGGGCTACGCTCTGGCCCGCCGCTCCCGCTGGGCAGCGTGGGGAGCGCAACTGGCTCTGGCCAGCTGTCGCGGCTGTGAGCTCCTGCTGCTGGTAAGGGGGCGGGGCACAGGGAGGGAGGTAAGGGAGTGGGAGGTTCTGGGGGGCAGTCAGGAAGGAGGGGGCGGTTGGATGGGGTGGAGGTTCTGGAGGGGCAGTCAGGGGATGGGGAACAGGGAGGGTTGGGAGTGGGAGTCCCAGGAGGCCTGTCAGGGGGCGGGGATGTGGATAGGGGTTGGGAGGGATGTCAGGGGACAGGGAGCAGGGTTGGATGAGGGGGTGGGATCCCGGGGGCAGTTAGGGGTGGGGGTCCCGGGAGGGGTGGTCAGGGGACGAGGAGCAGAGAGCGGTTGGATAGGGGGTGGGAGTCCCGGGGGGGGCTGTCAGGGGGCGGGGTGTGATAGGGGTCGGGGCAGTCAGGGGACAGGGAGCAGGGAGGGTTGGATGGGTTGGGGGCCTTGAGGGGGGCAGTCAGGAGGTGGGAAGTGGGAGGGGACGGATAGGGAGCGAGGGCCAGGCTGTTTGGGGAGTCAGAGCCTTCCCTACCCAGCCCTCCATACAGTTGCACAACTGCAATGTGGCCCTCGAGCCAAAAAGTTTGCCCACCCCTGGGCTGGATAGCCATCTGTCTTGGATGGTTTAGACACAATAAATCCTGCATGTTAGCAGAGGGGTTAGACTAGATGACCCTTGCTGTCCATTCGAGCCCTATGGTTCTTTGATTCTGTAATATGGACCAGGCTGAAGTTGGCCCGCCCCAGGTAGGGGGGGAGGGATGGGATGGGGAGAGTGTGGGGGTCCCGGGCTAGGGGTGGGACAGGGAGGGGTTACACGTGGAGGGGTCATGTGGAGAAGTCCCAGGTTAGAGGTGGGAATCATGTGGGGGCTGGTCACAGGGGTTACTCCCCTGACCCCCAGTTTACCCCCCTCCCCCAATTTCCTCACCAGTTGCTGTCCAGGCCCGTCAGGGTAAGCCACTGGTGCGCCAAGACATTTTGTTTACTTAGGTTTACATCCATGCCTGCGGACGCTCAAGGTAAACAAACAGTCTCAGCCCGCCAGTGGCTTATCCTGATGGGCTGGGAGCCAAAGTTTGCTGACCTCTGAATTATAGGGTTGGCTTATGAATGGGTCATAAAAAATTGCCATTTTTACTTATCCATCTTGGGGAGGGTGTGGGGTGGGGCGGCTTATAAACCAGGGGTCTCAAAGTCCCGGCCCGCAGGCCATCTGCAGCCTGAGAACCTCCCCACTGGGGCCTGCAGAGGAGAGACACATGCTGCCACGCTGCCGGCTCTGTCTGCTGCAGGCGCCGCCCCCCCGCAGCTCCCATTGGCTGGGGGAGTGGGACAGAGATACCATCACTAGTCGCCAGGCAGAGTCAGCCATGGAGGCAGGGTCACTTTTTTCCACAATGAATATAAACAAGTCAAAATACTGACCACAGCTATTTGATGCACACCTTGCTGCAATCCTGACAGTTTCAACTGCTCGGTCACTGAGGCCAAACATCAACAAACTGACAGAACTGAAGCGTTGCCAGGTGTCTGGCAAACACTAAAAACTCTCTGGCAGGTGAAGAATTGTATAATGACAGTTTTATTATTTCTAAGAAATTTGAAATAAAAAAATACAATATAAACATTTTATTTTCTGAACACCATCTTCAGTGATATTATTGACCCGCTGGGAGGATTTGAGGACTGGCACTGGCCCTAAGGTAAATTGAGTTTGAGACCCCCCTGCTTTAAACGAACTCGCTTATGATCGAGTATATACAGTAATTAAAATTTTCAACAGCATCTTTAAATTTTTCTGTGTAATCAATCACTAGCTTTATTATCATACACATTTTAGACTAAGATTAAGAGAATAATAAAACTGCTTTGCCATTTTAGCTCTTAGAATATTCGAGATGGGGGGAGCTCAGTTTTAACCAAGATCCTAGCTGAAAAACAAGTATTCTACAGTATGTTGTACGTAAACTACTTATTTTAATGAAACAAAAAATTAATTTCTTCGTCAACCTAGCTGTGCTATTCCTTGGATATTGAGACAAGACATATGAGGCTGCATATGCAGGAAACTACAGCTAGCTCCTGAAGTTACCCCATAATTTGATTTGTAAAGGTGTATTTCTTTTGGTGAGATTTACTTAATAGCTACATCCTGACTCCTATTCATTTTTTCAGGAACTCCTGCTGATATGGTAAGTCTAGGTTTTATGGCCTTACTGTCACTTAAAACTAGCTGCTAGAATAAGTCCAAAACTAAAGGGCAAGAAATCCAACATATAATTCCATGGACCTCAAAACCCCACCAAATCCTCAAAAAGCATCTATCAAAGTGATTTCAATCCAATGATTCAGTACAAAGTCAAAAGATGTAAGCTGTTCTAATCCAATGCTTTCAGCTTCTTAAAACCCAGCCTCCACTGCTAGTTGCCAGGGCCCAGCTGACATGTTCTTCAAAGAACGGAAGCAAGAGAGCTCAGCAATGCCTAGCGACAGGGCTCTTCAGTGGTTTTCAAACTGACAGCTGTTTGCTTTGGGCTTATATACTACAAAAACAACTCAGGAGGCGAATAACAAACGGCACCATGTTCCAGTCCAGGAGTTTTTATTACAATGAGTTTAGTTCTGGGCAAGCTGCCACAATCAGCACATTTTGACAGGAAATTCACTGACTATGTATTTTTTCTTAAACAGTATGCAGGATTTATGCTACTCCTGAGCAAGATACATAGAACACCTATGGCTGTATATAGCACAATTTTATCATCTCATCAAAAACTGATTTTTTTAAATTTATGAAGAGATTGTCCAACTTGCTTTTACCTCTCTGCAAGGTAATGAAATAGATAAGTTTCATTCCTCTGTCTAAACCCCCAAATTAATTTAAAGTATATTTAACAGGTTGTGTACCTCATCATATCTTTTCACTGTCAGACTCCTGTTTTGGGATTATGTAGGACTGCATCAGAAGGCGGACAATGTACTGATGCTAGTGGCAAAATACTTTTCAGGGAAGGCTATTAGCAGAGTATGGTTATTTCTTAGGAAGTAATTGCTTGTTTCTATTAATTTTCATCAGTGTCATAACATTAAAGCTAAATATCAAGTCAAATACATATAACTTCACATACTTTATTGTCATTTTAACAAATTACTCTGTGGAAAAAAAAAATGTGTCCTGACTTTAAATTTTCTTGTACAACTCCCTACAATGGTACTGGCAGAAGTGAAGAAAAAGCAGCTGCTTAAAGACTGACAAAGATTAAAGGAATGCATAAAAAAAGCAGAAATAGTTTGCTTGTAGGGTCCAATCCTGCCCTCCATTATGTGGCTTACATATCTTGAAAACTCATGTAAGCACACATACACGGGCTTGAACAGCAGCAATTTTTCTAAGATGTTCAGGGACACAAGCCACACAGAGGGCAAGATGGAGCTGTTAAAAGATGCTGAAAGTACCAGCTTCTGTACCTTTAAAGTATGGGCAGCTTGCCCAATGTGCAAGAAATTAACAAGTCTCAGAATGTGGAGACATTTTTACAGCTGCTCTCATCAACTGAATTTCAAACTGAGCTGCTCCTTTCAGAATAGTTTCACAATCCTGCCACTGAATATGCTATTCCACCCTGCTGCTGCCACCTGTTCTCTCTCCACTGCCTACATCCAGTTCCTCCACTCCCAGCTCTGCATTTCTGAAGATGAAGAAACAGCCAAGTCAAGCAGAACAAGCACGCGTGAATCAGCCAAAGCACTGCAAACTCCAGCATGAACCACCCTCCGCATAGTGTGCTGAACATGAATTCAGGAAGTAAGGAGGGATGGAATTTTGCCAGAAGAGAAGGGATTCTCTCTAGACGCTGCTGTGTGTGTTATACTACCATTTCTCCTGACTCTGCCTGGCTTATGTATAACTGCACTTGCTTGTTTCCTTGAGCCACCACCCTAAGCACTGAACTGCGGAAAGGGGACAAGTGCAGGTGACAACTCCTGTTATTTACAGACAATTACAAAAATACCTTTCTGCATCCCCCCATGCACCCTCCAGCTCAGCCAGTGCCCCCCAACTCCCTGCAACTCAACCACTGTACACTCCAACCAGAGGTTAAAGTAAGCTGGTCTGGTCCAGTATGGCATACCGGTAAAAAAAGCCGACCATACCAGCTGGGCCACTGATGGGGGGGGAGGGGGGGGGAGGGGGCAGCTGCTCTGGGGCCCAGTGATTTAAAAGGGCCCAGGGCTCCTGGAAGCGGCTGGAGGCCCTGGCCCTTTAAATCGCCGCCAGAGTCCTGGGGCTCCGACAGCAATTTAAAGGGCCCAGGGCTCCAGCTGGAGTGGTAGCAGTGGCCGGGAGCCCCGGACCCTTTAAATTACTGCCGGAGCTGCTACCGCGGCAGCAGCCAGAGCCCCCGGCCCTTTAAATTGCCACCAGAGCCCCAGGCAGCACAGGCCAGGCAGGGCTAGCTGAGGGGCCAGTTATGTCCAAGGCCCCTCCCCTCCCACCCAAGGCTTTGCCCCTTCCGGGGGCCCAGAGCCGCCTCACCACCACCCCCCCGCACCTTGCCAAGGACCCCAGCTGCCCTGCGTACTGGTAAGTCCCTTAACTTACTTTCACCTGTTTCACCCCAGGCCATTGAACATCCAGTTCACGGCGCTGCAGTGGGGCTTGCAGGCTCCCTGCTAGCGCCACAGCTCCCGGGTCCGGAAGCAGCTGGCATGTCCGGCTCCTAGCCTTAGGGGCTGCCAGGGGGGGGTCCTCATGCTGCCCCCCCACCGCTCCCCGCCCACAAGCACACCTCCCATTGGCTGGGTCAGAGCAGGGAAGTAACTAGCCCCACTCACGAGCGCTCAGTAGGCGGCTGTTGAGGGGTCGCGTGGCACACGCTTCTCCCGCTGCTGCCTGGCCCCCTTCTCCTCACGCTCCTCCTGTGGCTGGAATCGAGCTGCAGCGCGTGCCCTGCTGTGAACTGTGATGTCACCCCCATTCCCTCCTCACTGCATCCCTCTCTACCCAACCATCCTGCTCCCCATCTCCCCCTCACTGCATCCCTCCCCGCCCAATCATCCTGCCCCCCATCTTCCCCTCACTACATCCCTCTCCGTCCCACCCCCTGCCCCACCTCCCCGTCCCATGCCTGTATCCCTTACAGCGCTCTCCCACCCATCCTCTCCACCACCCCCCTATCCCTCACCCCCTACACCCAAGCCCCATTCATCTCCATACACTGCTGCACTCCCATTATGTCCCTATACACCCCTGTGTCCCCCACATCCTCCTGCACCGGTAGCCATCTGCCTTCCCCCTATATCCCCATCCACTCCATATACCCCCCACACCTCCTCCTCTCTCCTTCACTGTCCCCTCTCACCCCCACCCTGCTCTCATCCTTGGCCTCTTTCCCTCCCCATCCTCTCTCCTCCATCCCCACAACTCCCCCATCTTTTCCCCTCCAGCCCATCTCCTCCCTTCCCGGCTGGGTGATTTAAGCAGCCCCTGGAAAAGTGTATGAAAAAGTGTCTCTGTGTAGGCAAGTGTGTGCATGCATGCATTGTATGTGTGTATACTGTGTGTCTTTGTGTAGGGAGATGCGTGTATTGCCGCAAGTGTGTATACGTGTGTGAATAAAATTTGCAGTCTAACTCTGACTTTTATTATTTTTGCTGGCTTGCGCACAAAAAGATTGATGACAAAATATGTGTGTATTCATTTCATAAGTTTTAAAAAGAGACGGGAACTCTAAAATAAATTTATTGTTTCTTAAAAAGTGAATGTTGTTGACTAGTAATTGCAGAAGAGCCAGTGGATCAGACATTTCTCCCCACCTTTGTCTAGCTACGTTATAAACTCTGTGTTGCAGACTCTCTCTTTTTATGTGTATGTCCAACATCTACCACCCTGCAGTCCTGATCTTAGTTGGGGTCTCTAGGCACTAAACAACAATTGTAATAATAAACAATGAGGAAGTATGTGTGTTAGGGCATGCTAGATGTGTACACATGAATACACGTGTGTATCTGCATCTTGGTGTGGGAGTCGGTTTCTACAGATTTATTTTTATAGGTATCTGGACAGGTGTGCATTTCTGTGGTTGTGCTCTGTGGATTTGTATTTGGGCGTTAGGAGTGGTTCTTTAATGGACCCATTGCAGCTGTGATACATTTCCTAGTTTTCAGAAGTTTGAGTTGCTCAATTCAATGTTCTGCAAGGGGACAACACACGACCAACCAACCAATCTTAACTCTACGTTAACTTATTTTGTCATTGAATTTATCATGAAAGCAAATACCCTCTGTGACGCTGGCAAACCAGGTGCCAGCTCAGATCAAAACCCCAGACCAATTCACTTGTGTTTTAGTGTAGATCAAAGTATTAAATGTTTGTGCGTATTCAGATGTTTAAAACTAGTGAAATGTTACTTGTATTGTTCTCACGTATCTGTTCTTGTTATAATGTAATAGCAAACATTTACATTGTGTATACCCAAGTAACGAAATAAGCCATCAAAGAAATTTTGTGAAATACTAATTAAGGACTTAAGCAGACTTTAACAGAAAATGCTAATTTCAATGCAAGTGGCTGTTATGTAAGATGGTTGCAATTCCTCACTCATCATCATGAAAGGAAAAGCTCACATGGGTAGAAACGCTGAGATAGGCACTCACAGTTGAGAGCCATTCCAGACAGCGTGGCACCATCTTCTACTCAAACACTAACTTTCAGACGCAATAATTGTTCAGGTAGGTCAAACTACCCAACTCTGAAGGTATAATTTGTGGTAATCATAAAATTTAAGGAAAAGTGTCATGATAGACCCCTCACAGAAGATGATAAAACGGGACCCCTCACAGAAGAAGATAAAATGGCAACCTGAGTAATCAACATAAATTCAGGACTTAAAAGTCCCACAAGCTTGGCTTTCAGGGGGCAGGTAAATATATAAATTGACACTGTTCCACAAATCTCAGGACAGCTGACAACTCTATCTGGCTATTTCTCTATCTTGGAAGGTGAAGGTATTGTGCCTAAATTCAGCTCTGAGATTAACTCTCTCAGTCCAGAACCTTTGCAACAAAAGGCAAACTGCCAATTCTCCCCAGACTGGTTGGAACAGGATAGAACGGTATTTGATCAATGAACATCCACTAGGAATTAGGCTAAGACTGTTCAGCTCTTATTCTCTCATGGCCTAAACCAGATTTGACCTATTGTGAGGTGGACTGGCCCTCCCCAGACACAGAGGAAGAGGGTGGCTCCACCCCCTCGTGGGCAGAGCCCTACCCTCATCTCTGCCCCTGGAAGCCAAGGGGCAGGGCCAGAAGTATAAAGGCGGAGCCTGGACGCTCAGTAGGGGCCCAGCTACTGGAGGGGACAGATGCATTCTCTGAGCACTCGCCCTGGGAGACAGCAGCAGGCCCACAGAGTGCAGATGACTGGCCCGGACCGCCTGGACCCTGGACTGACCTGATCCCAGGGGAAGCAGACGACTGGCCAGGACCACACGGACTCCTGGAAGAACTGGCCCTACAGGAAGCAGACAACTGGCCCGGACCACCCGGCTCCCTGGATGACCCGACCCTGCAGGAGACAGACAGCTGGCCCGGACCACTGGCTGGCCCAACCCCGGCAGCGATTCTGATGGCAACTTAGGCCCCTACCGATCACCTTACCTCACCAGACCAGCAGGTATCCTTGGAGGGGGAGTGTGGAAGTGGCCTAGGGGTAGCAGACCCCTGTCTGGCTGCAACGCTGGCAGAGGGTGAGTCAGTGTGTTGCAGCTTGGATCCCTGCTGACAAGGTAGCAGACCCCTTCGCCACCCTTAAGGCTCTGGGCTGGGAGGGCCTGCGTCCCCCTGTCACCCAAGTGGTGGGTGGCAGTCTCCCTCTCCCTCAGGCTAGCTGAAGGAGAGCCTGAGTTAACTGACTTTGTTTGCAACCCCACCTGATGCAGGTTGGAGCTGAGTGACTTTGGTTCCCAACCCGCTCTGAACCAGAGTCTGGGCTCATTAACTGCTTGCAGCCCCATCTGAGTACGGGCGGAGCAGAGAGACTTTGTTTACTGCAAAAAGCAACAGAGGGTCCTGTGGCACCTTTGAGACTAACAGAAGTACTGGGAGCATAAGCTTTCGTGGGTAAGAACCTCACTTCTTCAGATGCAAGTAATGGAAATCTCCAGAGGCAGGTATATATCAGTGTGGAGATAACGAGGTTAGTTCAATCAGGGAGGGTGAGGTGCTCTGCTAGCAGTTGAGGTGTGAACACCAAGGGAGGAGAAACTGTTTCTGTAGTTGGATAGCCATTCACAGTCTTTGTTTAATCCTGATCTGATGGTGTCAAATTTGCAAATGAACTGGAGCTCAGCAGTTTCTCTTTGGAGTCTGGTCCTGAAGTTTTTTTGCTGTAAGATGGCAACCTTTACATCTGCTATTGTGTGGCCAGGGAGGTTGAAGTGTTCTCCTACAGGTTTTTGTATATTGCCATTCCTGATATCTGACTTGTGTCCATTTATCCTCTTGCGTAGTGACTGTCCAGTTTGGTCAATGCCCCGCTCTGAACCAGAGCCTAGGCTGATTGACTATTTGCAGCTCCATCTGAGTGCAAGCTTGAGCCATTCTTTGACCGGCCTCACTGATTCCCCCCCACCTGCAGCAAGCGAGGTCCAGAGACCAAGTGAGGTGGACTGGCCCTCCCCGGACCCAGGCGGTGAGGTACCCCGCCTTCATCCGACTACACACAAAAGGTGAAAGAGTGGATTACTGTTTAATACTTGTTGCATTATTATGCAATTCATGGAATTTGCAGGTCCTTTCACAAAAAATGTTGCATTGTAAAATCTTTAAGAAAATGTAGCTGTTGTACTGACTAAAAGCTATATTTCTTACAACTTATCTTTAGCATATAAAATTAATTAACTCCGTTATTTTACATCAAACTAAGACACTATGAAAAGTTTATTAATAAACTAACAAATTTAACAATACCAAATGTTCCCTTTCAACATCTAGAAGTGTTTTTGAAAATTGAGAGGCTTTTAAAACAAATTTTATAAGACATTTTGCTCCTTCACTAATGATCTATTTAATGCTGCAAAATTATTAGTTACTAACATGAAACATTTTACATGCTGCTCACCGTGAACACAAAAACAAAAAGTTGTGCCATTCAAAATCAAGGTAAGTCTATCCAGACTCTTACTGCAAGTCTGAGAAAATTGTAATTAGAATGCTAAACTGTGGATTCCAAGCTATTCTCAAAATCACTTTTGAAACTCCATACATCTATTGTACCATTTATTTGTCTCCATAGAGAAATTATTCACCAGCCACTGTGCTATTTAATTTTTTATAAATTGCAGAGGATAAAACTCCACTTAATTTTTCTTCATATGTTGCTCCATCATTCTGTGTACATAGTGCAGACAGCAAAATTTGTAAATAAAACAGAAAAATAACAAAACTGAATGAAAAACAAAAACAAGTACAGGTTAAGTTAGCATACCTATGTTAATTAACTACACTATTTTCAAATTAGTTAATCTTTTTCCTGGTTAAATTCTACATATAAAGTACCATAAAGCACCCATAATTAATAATATATTAAGTACATTACAAAACATAACGCTAATTATTATGGGTGAGATTTTTCAAAAGCCTTCACAGTTGACCTAACTTTTCTCCACCCGAGTCTGTAGCAAACCTCCTATTTACTTCAATGGAAGCAAAGTTAAGTCAACACTGAGTGCTTCTGAAAATCCCTCCTGTGCACCTAAGTAAACTAGAACCCCATACTTATCTACAGCCAGCTCTCTAGTGGAAAGCATGTTAAGTCTCCGCACACATCCTCATCTATGCATATTTTGCAGTTTGTCCTGCAGAACAAACTCATTGTGTCACAAGATTATGAACAATCGCACTGTTGAAGGAGAAATAATTTCTAGTAGCCTCAGGTTTCCAGACATTTTAATGCCCTACTTGCAAGATACAGGACTTTTGTGAGGCAAACAAATTGTATGTGATTGCTTCATGTTTATCATAAGTTTGTCTCAGCCAATTAAAATGAAGAAAAAATAGAAACTGAAATACAGTCATTATAGGTTACACGGAATGCACTTGGGACCTGAACTTGCTCCAGTATAAAAACTCCCATAGTCATTGTATAGAAGATAGTTCATAACCGAACATTTTAAGACTCATAATGGACAGAAAGGGGGAATTACATTATACCAAAAGGAATTAAGCATATTGCTTGGCAGATTAATCTCATTTAAGTCTTGATATTACCTGGGTTTTATCAGTTCAGTGAAAATCACTAGGCACAGTAAAGCTAAGATATAGAAGGCCTTATTTCTATTGTGGACGTATTATGTATTGAGAAGAAGAAAAAAGTAATTTTGCTCTGACTCGGAGACATGGTCCAATTCCCACTGAATTTGAATGGAGTCTCTCTATTGATTTTAATGGAAGCTAGATGGGGTTCAAGCCACAGAGTAGAAAAGTTTAAGAAAAGGTAACTCTGTCTGTTTCTGAAGTTGAATAAATAAGCTCAGGAAAAGGGGAAAAACTTGAAAAGTCTGGTGGATTTAAGCATGGTGTGCACAGAAAAATGTGTTGTTCGGAAAGATTTAACTGCTGCTTCTCTTTTCCAGATGACAGCTATTTTATTGTTCCCTAGAGTTCCTTACAAAGGAGAGAAGGACTCCAAGTCAATAGTAAGAACTAAGAGATTCAGTATCCAGGATCGGAGCATTTTTATAATCCCAAATATGTTAATTTATGACAAAAGTTTAACTAAATCACAAAATAGCTTGCAATGCATACTTTCCAAAAAAATACTATAATCAGCTGTCATTGTATTGCACTTAACATCCATTATACAAAAAAGACAGCATCTTAATTGAAATTACATCAAGTTTAATTAAATCTTTAAAATATATTGTTTAATTCAATAAATTAAATATTAATTAAAACTCACAGTGCCTGATGGCTCCATATTATCTGGACATTGCTGCTTTTCTTTAATTTGTGATGGTAATTAAGGGACCGTATTTAAAATGAATTCATTTAATTTTACAATTTTCAGTTCAGTATACGAGCAAGAAAGTTAACAGAACCTCTTAACTTTGTCCTCAGTTAATCAATCCAAGATATAAATTGAAACAACGCACTAATGGTTAATTTTAAATAAATGCCTTGAGCTTTGCCCTCAGTCTGAATCGGTCAGCAGCAGACAGCTAGTGGGGCGCTAACTCACATTTCATTAATGTTATTTTTTAATTATAACCTTATTTGAAAGAAAGGGAACATAAAGAGAAACCAACATTTAATTACTGAGTCTGAGAAACAGAGACCATAAAAGGTTCTTCATGCTAGTAACTCAAGCTACTCTTCATGTGGGCCATAATTTTGATATATATATATATATATAAACCGTTTACATTCTTTTTCCTCTGGGTTTCACCACGGTATATTTCTACAATACCTTGTACTCAGAAGATATGTGAGTGTTTACACAATTTTCTCATCACTTTTGTGATACAGGTAAACACCACAATTTTAGTTAGGAGTTTTTTACTTAAGTGACTTGCCCAAGGTCATATAGCAATTCAGTGCCAGGAATAAAGTCTAGATCTCCTTTTCCCCTCATGCTTAATCATAAGTTTTAACTACAAGATCCCTGTCTTAGTTAGAGGGCTAGCTGCACTTCTGCTCCTTTTCTAGTCTCTCTGAATGCACCTTCCATCAGCTGTTAGGTCACATGCTTTTACCTATCCCAGGATGGAAACCTAAAATTTCCCACTCGTACACCAGGCCATGGCCTACAGTATCCTGCATATCAACCATCCTTACCCCGCAGTTCTGATTGGGTTCAGTACCTGTGGCTCTTCCCTTCAGATGCCTACAATCAGTGGTGTAATACAATAACAAGACAGCTTTCTCCAAACCACAGTATTGTTTATTTTAACAGCTGGAACAACTGTTAGAGAAAAAATGATTTTACAACAGTCTACACAAGTTTATTTTACTAAAGGTTTACTACCACCCAATGATGACCAAGGCAGGTTTAAATCCCACAGACACCCCCAGCAAGTGTCAGTCTCTGAGTCTGGTTGCCTCAAACAACTCCCCATTCATGAGACAGTGTTCCTTTTTATACCAGACACAGTTCTTTGGATACACAGTGTGCATAGGCCTGTTCCTGTACAGGCATTGTCTCTTAACAACCCACAAGTGTTTGCAGAAAAGGGGCTTATCCTGCGTCACACTCTCTCTCCTGCTTGTGGGTTTTCCCCCCCTTATGGCCCCCCCTCTAAACTAAACTAATATAGTAATAAAGTAAAAATCCCAAAACGCTAAATCAACATACAGTGGGACTGCTTGTATAAGAAAATACTCACCACAGTACTGCCCTTTATCCATTTGGGGAGGGACATGTCACGCGCATGTGTTTATGAACCTCTGCTGTGTTGTACAAAGGCCAGCATTTGCAATCCTTACTCCAGCTGAGAAGTACCTTACTGCACAGCAGGTGCTATTGACAGGAATGGCAGTACTTGTAGAGTAAGGCACTATTTAAGGAGAAAAGGGAGGCACAATCCCTCGCTTTCATGCCATGGAAAGAAAAGGAACCTCTGCTTTGCTCCCACAATGTTAACACTTCTCTCTCTACTTGTTAAAACTATTTTGAGTGGGAGCACCTGGGATAGAGCATAAGCTAAAAATGCCATTCAAACAAGACCGGAGAGGCATCTCTTGGAACGGATAAAGCTGGGTATACACGGGGCATGGAGAGGCTTTTCCTTACAAACTCCTGAGGATGGATTTTAACCCTAATATATAAAGAGTGAGTCCAAGCAGAGGGGGTGGCACAGCTTATCCCCTGTGGCCCTGAAATCCGGCACAAATGGCAGAGGGAAAGGAGATACAGCGCTTCAGACATTGCCTTCAAGTATCCACCAGGCAAGAGTCTCGGCTTGCTCTCCATGACATCAGAGATATGCTATACTTCTGAGAACCATCTCTGTTTCCCCAGCTCTGCCATGGCTTTACCAGCTAGCCTCTATCACTATTAGAAATGGGCCCAAACTGAAAAGTTTGGATGCAGACACAGAACTCCCCTTTTCCCCTAAAGACGGGGCTGCTGGGGATCCATAGTTTTGTTTCACATCCATGTCTAATAGATAATACAGTGATAATGTTACAGCACACAAAAGGAAACCCTCACCAAACTACATAATCTCCTGCACATAGGTAAGTCCAGTGAGTTTCTTGAATGTACTAAAAAGGGGATAGTATGGGTGACAGTCCACTCTCTAGCTGTCCTGGGCCTTCTCCCCCTCTCGGTGTGGGAATGGGAAGGCTTCAAGGTCTTCCTGAGCTCACACCGACTTGTGTCATTAGCTCACACCACAAATGGGGATTGAGCAGCAAATTTTTTCAAACATCCCAGTTTGTGTGCCTGTGGTTCCAGGGTTTGGGTCTAATGGAGATCAGTGTCTCCTCATCACAATGTTTCTTTTTCAGCCCTCTTTCCTTCCTGCTCATTTCTTCTGGCATTTTTTCTTCTCTGAAATTCTCTGGATGATCCTTTTGTGCTTGTTTCAGATTTGCCCAGTATCAGCAGGGTGTCACATTGGGGATGGTGTCATCTTTCCATTACTGCATTTCATGCCTCCAGACCCTGAGGCGCAGGCCGGGAGAAGGGGAGGCTCTGGCAGGATCAGCACCAAGCTACAGGGACAAGTTTTAGCTTTAATAATGATATTTCTTTCCAGAGGTCCCACAATACATAAAGCATCCATGATCCATGCACAGAGAGAAAGTGTGATGGAGAGAAAAGAAAGAAAAAAAAAGAGAAGAGAATGAAGAAAAAGAATGTGAAAGAGAAAGAACAACAGCCAGACATTACAGACCATCAGGGAAGCCCATGAGGCGGTTCAGAGTCTACCTCACACACAGACACACATTGCAGAGAAGCGAAGATTGAGGTTCTTTTCTTACTTAGAGCTAGGTCATGAATCCCTTATTCCCACTGCTGAGCACCTAAATAGAACCACCGACACCATTAGCGCTGAATGTGTGACAAAGAACTCACCATGGTGAGTAATTTCTTCCCTCAAATGGACAAAAGGGCAGACTGTGACCAATCCGTCTTGTACACATTTGCTATGTCACATTAAGCCCAGCTAGTGACACCCTTCCTGTGGCTGAGTAGTGAGTCAATAGCATGTGTTATATGAATGGCATTACTCGCTGATTAAGGTACTCCTCAAGGTGAATAAGGGTGGCACAATCCCTCGCTTCCATGACACAATCAGAAATTAACCTCCGTTTTGCTACCAAATGTTAATCTGTAGATAAGACAATCTTATCTGTAGATAAGACAATAAGTAGACTCTAATCTCGGGTTTCAGACAATTGCCAGAACAGGGGCCAGGAAGAAATATTTTCTAATTCAAAATTTGGCTCCCGAAGACAGCGTTATATCAGGGTAGAGGTGTATTAAAAATGCATTTTCAGACACTAAAACGACACTTGGGAGATGTTATTTATCCTTTCACAGGCTGTCGCAAGAAAAGTGCCTCTGAACTAGGGCAAGAAGTGGTGCATAGTTGGAAGAAATGGATGGACTGAATGCATGTTGAACCATGGGAAAGGCAAGGATGTATCACACTTAGAGCTACCCAAGAGGGTACATCACAAACAGCAAAGTGTGAATCCAACCAGGTGTCCGCCAAGCTATCAGGTGGGTTTGTTTCAATGAGACACAGAGGAACTCTAATGGATGGAGGAAGGAGAATATAGATAGAACCTTGAGCAGATACAAACATTTGGATTGCATCCAATCCACATAAATTGTATCCCACCCAAGATCCGCACTTCACCTTTTATCCACATCCTCATCCACACCAGCACCCTCTGCAGTGGTTCTCAACCTATTTACCATTGTGGGCTGCACACGTGGCCCACGTGTTATGCCGCATCCAATACTACCTGTATGACCCTGAGGATGTCACATGGGCCGCAACTCTGTGATGATTGGTCCGCAAGTGGCCTGCGTGCCGCAGGTTGAAAACCACTGCTCTAGAGCAGCAGTTCTCAACCAGGCGTCCGTGGCCCCCTGCAGGGGCTGTGAGCTGGTTTCAGGGGGTTCGTGGGCTTCAGCCCCACAGCACCAGGGCTCCGGGCTTCAACCCCATGGGTGATGCTGGGGCTCTGAACTTCAGCCCCGCGGCAGTTCCCCTGAAACCATGGTACCCTGGGAGGCCACGGGTCCCCAGTTCAGAACCACTGCTCTAGATAAAAAATTTGGATCCGCAGCCGATCCACGATCTGCAAAAATGGTAAACAATACAACTGTATCCATATCCGAGGATATCAAGCGGATATGCCCAGATTTGCAAGGCTCTAAATATAGGGTTATCAGGCAGAGATAGGCACAAACACTGTGAAAAGGCAGTGAGGCCACAGACCATCTCCAGGCCATCCCTTGAAAAATCTGAAAGGAGAAATGCTGGGTGTATCAGAAATGGTCAAATTCTTACTAAATCACCCAGTCCAGAAAATAAAGAGGCTGGAGGAGTCTAAGACATGAGCCCTTGCAGCAAATTCACACAATTGGGAATCGGGTTTCTGGACTCTGGGAAATGGTGGCTGAGAGATCCATGGTGTCTAGTAACTGGATCCAACAGGAATAAATGCTGCCCCCTTTAATGAGGGGATTTACTGGACCTAGAAATGCTGGTATTCAGAGCTCAAAGTTTATCAATCTAGGTTATCAATCTAGAGAAGAGATTAAAAGGTAAAAGAGATGGGGTAGAGGGATATCTGCCTTTCAAAGAAGTGCTAGCACATGATCTGGAGGATCAAGCTGCCATGAGCTTGACCTTAGAGACAGGGCAACAAATGTCCAAAGCCAGCAAGCGTAACAATGGTGCTCTTAGAACTGCTCTCCTGGGATCACTCACACATATAGGGGGATTCTCAAGGCCCCAAAAGACTTTGGCCCTAAGCACTCTCAGGTCCCCTCCAGAGGGGACTTCGCTGTGAGAGATGACACAAGGGACTCCATGGCAAAAGATACAACAGATTATGGATTTTCCTGTAAGAGATGGGGCAGAAAATGCCTCTACAAGAGCCATCACAGAGGACTTTGGTGCAAGAGCGAGTGCAGAGGACAACAGCAGAGATGAGTGGACCCCAGTGAGTCCCTGCCTACCCAGCACCTTAATAAAGCTGAATGACTACATTGGGTTAGGTAGTGGCTCCTCCAGCAAGACCAGGCAAACAACCTCCTTGGCACTGGAGACCAACCTGCAAAGATATACTTTGACTACTGCTACTTGCTAATCCAAACCAAGAATAGGGTTTTGTGGAGGTGGTACCATCCAGGGACTGTTACCTGTGGTAAAATAGGGTTAAAAGATACCGACATTTCTTTGTACCATACTTTGAAATATAAGGGTAAAAAATGTGTAAGAGCTAAGTATTTTTTATTACTACTACTAGGACTACAGACAGAGACAAGCACCTACAAGATCTCTATCAAGCATTCTTAAAACTCAATACCCACCTGCTGAAGTGAAAACACAGACTGACAGAGCCAGATGAGTACCCAGAAGTCACCTCCTACAAGACAGGCCCAACAAAGAAAATAACAGAACACCACTAGCTGTCACCTTGAGCCCCCAAATAAAACCTCTCCAGTGCATCATCAAAGATCTACAACCTATCCTGAAAGATGACCCCTCGCTCTCATAGATCTTGGGAGACAGACCTGTCCTCGCTTACAGACAACCCCCCAACCTGAAGCAAATACTCACCAGCAACCACACACCACTGAACAAAAACACTGACCCAGGAACCTATCCTTGCAACAAAGCCCGATGCCAACTCTGTCCACATATCTATTCAAGTGACATCATCATAGGACCTAATCACATCAGCCATGCACAAATCTGACATCAGGAATCATAACATTCAAAAACCAGTAGGAGAACACTTTAACCTGTCTGGTCACTCAGTAACAGACCTGAGGGTGGCAATTTTGCAACAGAAAAGCTTCAAAAACAGACTCCAACAAGAAACTGCTGAACTTCAATTGATATGCAAACTAGATACAAATAACTTAGGCTTAAATAGAGACTGGGAATGGCTGAGCCATTACAAACATTGAATCTATCTCCCCATGTAAGGGAGACACTTCTTATCAAACTGTCTGTTCTGGGCTATCTTGATTATCACTTCAAAAGTTTTTTCTCTTACTTAATTGGCCTCTCAGAGTTGGTAAGACAACTCCCACCTTTTCATGCTCTCTGTATGTGTGTATATATATCTTCAATATATGTTCCATTCTATGCATCCGAAGAAGTGGGCTGTAGCCCATGAAAGCTTATGCTCAAATAATTTTGTTAGTCTCTAAGGTGCCACAAGTACTCCTGTTCTTTTTAGGACTACTGAGTAATAGACATCGCATTATTTTAAAAGTAACTTTTCTACAATGCTGAGAAAGGAGGAGATGTTTACATGATATATGTTTTCTCCCAGGAGGAAAAGATGAATGGGGAGTTGTAGCTCGCAACCTGGATTTCCCTGTTTTGATGCTTCCTATTTGAGGGTATAATTGCTCAAGCCATGTGGTTTTCTTGCTAGTCCTTTTGGGTATCTATGTCAAACCAAATAAGCTGAAGACAATCACGAAGTTCCACAAAATATTATGGTGCTATGAAAGAAAATCTTATACTTTTACATAATTACATTCTTATACAGCATATCCAGTCTGACTTATCTACATATGGTAACCATTTTTCTAGTCCATGGATGACAATGTGTTTTCTCTTAATAAACTGTACTGTATTTCAGATTAAAACAAAATACACAAAAGGCACAGAAAAAATACACATTTATTAATTTTCATGAGAGTTTACTGTCAATCTCCCCACAATGAATTTTCAGCTGAATGTACATCTAGCTTCATATCATAAATCAAACATGCACAATCCAATTTACGTCTGAACAAGCCTTTTATTAGTGCATTGCTTATCCTTTTGTCATCTTTTGACGAATTTCATCACATATGTCTAGAAGATGTGCTAGTGTGTTACAACTCAGATATTCATACAAAAATTTAAAAAGTTATTTTTGTTTCAGGTGCTCTTTATGACCCCACTGCATTTTTAATTCTTCCCCCTTTGTTCCATCTTTCTTTGTTCCTACACCAAAAAAATCCATACATATCTCCTGATTACCATAACTGTTTTTCAAAAAAAAATCTAAAATACTCTCCAGTCCTTACACCCCCATTTTAAAACTCCCAGGTCTTTTCATTCCCTACTTCTTACCTGCACACTGCCTCTCCAAATCCTATTTTATTGGAACCTCAGAACATAAATGATAGCCCAACTGATCAATAACGGCCTTGAAGGAACACCGAATCACCACTGTCAGTTCCCCTGCCCCCTAAACCTCACAGTGCAAATCAATAGAATTTATATCTAAGTAATACCCTGCCATCAGATAGACAGATATGTACAGTGGGTTTGGGTGGGTTTTTAACCTTAAAAATAAAAACTACATAGGGAAGGTCATATTCTTCAGAAAACCCTTTCAGCAGCTGGGCTAACTGCCCCTTCTGCCATCAAAAGGGCCTGGGGGAGAGGGCTCAATCTCAAAGCACAGAGTCATAGCACAGAGTAGAATTTAGTCCCTGTTTCCTCCCAAATAAGAAAAACACTCCACAAGTATATGTATATTTTTATCCAGGGAATTTTGGAGCCCACTTGCCATTGGTAAAAGTAAACCTTACCCTTTGTTATGATTTTTAAAGCAAGCCCCAGGACTCCCTCTGGCAGCAGAAAGGAGCACACAGCCCTGTTACCAAAGAAAAACATTCTTTTTAAGATGCCAGGCAGAGGGAATTAGGAGATGGCATCCATGAAACTATTAGAGAAATGACATTGCAAAGCACCCTCAACTTATTAAACAACTGGCAGAGGACGGGGGCGGGGGTAGATATCAGAAACGCTCCATTCAGACACCCATAGCACCCACTAAAGAAAGGAAGGCAAAGCGAACATAGCTGAGTACAAGCAACCCCAAAAGATTAAAGCTGCTGAGAGTCTGGTGAAAGGAAAGCAAGGTAGAGCTGTCGCCAATTTCTCTGGCTCTGAAAACCAGCCAGCTGGACTTCGATATGTTGGCCTCAGCTTCAGATATTCTTCCAGAGTTACTTAGCAGCATTTTAGATACACTTTGCCAAACCTAAGTGCTTTCTAAAGACACCCATTTGAACTCCAAGAAACAATATCTAGAGACAAGGAAAAGTTTGTAGATCAGAGTCACTGAACTAGAATCTTATTTGTTTAGCCCCTAAAATATCCCGTTTCCTACCATATATATAGCAAAGTCCCTGGCCTAATTATCTTACAGTCTAAATCAGACACAACATAATAAAACTAAATGGATGAGTTAGAGGCACAGAAGGTAAAAGTTACAGCAACAAAATCATGTCATTGATGTGCTGGCTACTAAGATACTAATATTTCCACTTGTGGATTGGATTGCTAACCTTTTTTTTAAATTCTCAATTATTTCTAGTAATTTACGAAGAGCACAGTAGAACCTCAAAGATACGAGGTACGGTCAACTGGACACCATGTGAAACTGGAAGTAACCCATCAGGCAATGGCAGAGACACACACTCATGCAGACACTGAGTAGGGATCTCAGCTGCTGGATCTGGAGCCCAAACAGCGCTTTGTTCAGAGTTATGAACATTTCAGAGTGACGGACAACCTCCACTCCGGAGGTGTCCGTCACTCTGAGGTTCTACTATAATTACAGCTTCTAAGAAGAGTAATTAGAGCTTCATCCTGGCTTCATTCTAATTATGCTCAGACTTAGTAGGGCTTTCCACAGTATAGAACCAAGGGATATGTTAGATGTGGTCATACCGAGGTATTTTGATCAGTTGCTTCCCAACTGGTTATGGTTATCCAAATGCGAGCGCTATTGTGTGACCAGATCCAGTTCCCATTAAAGTCGCCCATTGACTCCAATGAGAGTTGAATCAAGTCTCATCTAAAAAGAGGTAAACAATAAGCATGTAACCTCTATTTCCACTATAGAGAACCTCATACCCGTTGGGCTTCTTCTCCCCCCCGCTCCAGTTTATAAGTCTAACAACATAAGCATGCAATCAAATGCGAGCTGGTGCATACCCACAGAAAATATATCAAAAATCACTTTTACTTTCTCCAATTTTCTTTGTAGGTGACATATTTCAGTGCACTGATCATACCGTACTTTTTATTGAACATTGTTCATTTCAAAAGTGTCTCTTTGGCAAAGGCCTTGAAGTCTCAAAAAGTTGAACTATTTTCTAGCAAACATTAAGTTATCATTTCAAACAGACTCATTGCTAAGGTAGACGTACAAAGACAGATCATATATATGGAGTTTTAGCTGAAGGTGTTTATTTCCCCCCATAATTAAGATAAAGAATGCACTCTGTGAGAAGGATTTAATTCTAAGTTCTAGAGTTTGCTGTGAAGAGTAATAATGCATATTCATCCATATTTCACATACAATTTATTTAGCTAAAGGCAAAACTGTAAGTATTGTACCTCCTTAGGGAAGAGGAGATCCCATTAAGAAGTTCTCCCCACATGAGAGTTATGACTGCCATGCAAAAGGTTTTCAACAATCTGATCTTCAGGGAGATACTAACCCTAAAAGACAATTTGAAAGCATTCATTTACCCAAAGGCATCTAAAGAAAGTCTTGGCTTCCAAATTCTAATGCAAGTTATGAAGTGCCTACTGTACTATAGAACTTTTGATATTATTCAATCTACAGTATGCTCTTTAACAGAATGCAGTGTATAAATCATCTACATAATGATACTCATTTTGATTATGTATTCATATAGGCAACATAGAATATTTTTCTAACCAAGCTTGCACTGAAAACCAAAAAAATTGAAGAGCCAAGTCAGTAGTTCCTATTGTCTATAAAAATGGTAAGATATCAGAAGTAGGTCACATTTCCTTGTAATATTAATGACCAAGCTAATGCTATCACACCAACAAAGATCAGTAACTATCACCAATATGCAGGCTTAACAGCAATTAGTCTATATTTCTTCAAAACATGACAACAATAGATATCTTTGCCTACTAATGCATCAAGAAAACATTTTTGTCCTGTCCACAAAGCAGTTTCTCTGTAATTGTACTAGTTTCTCTCTCTCTCAAACACAAACACACAAACAGACTCACACACACACACCCTTCCCCCACAACCCTGAACTTCAGTAGGCACATATCAGTAGTTAAAAAGAAATGTACCAATTTCCAACCACTTGCTATATATTTTGTTTATTACTATAATCTGCTTTTGGTTGATCTGTGTGTTGGCAAAAACACATTATAAAGATTGATTGTAACTTCTCCATATAACAGTGAAAACAAAAACTTTGAAACAAATGGTCCCAAGAGAACACCTTGTATCCCCAAATCTTGATTATAACAGTACAGAAAGCAGTCTTAGTGGCAGTTTAATATAGTTGGGAGTCTAGCCTGCTACTTTCACCAGCCATTAGCAATGTATTGGAGTCCATGTGTCTTATGCCAACACCCACATTGTAGAATAGTTGTTGGCACTCTTTGCTGGTGTTTCAGCAATTATGCTGATATTTATCTACCACATTAAGGGCTGCTATGGGAACTGATACCCTGTAAAACAGAAGAGAAATAAAAAGAAAAACAGAAAATTTATGCAATAAATAAAGTGAAGGAAAACAGAGCTACTGGACATTACCTCTTTCATACATTGTCAACAATGAAAAAATTATATTTATACTAGTTAAAGGACCCTATATAAAATAGCAATGTACAGAAACTATTAAGTGGACACTTATATTGTTTTATATCACATTAATACTCTCATTTAATCTAAAAGCAACATTTTAACAAGAAAAATAACGACGACCTGGATGATTCAAGTAATTAGCAATCAGATACAGAATTTCTCCCTTCTGTATTGCTTGTTCACATCAGACTCGGGTCAGTAATAACCTAAAGTCATCAGTCAATGACTGTTTAGAAGCCCTATGGGAAATTAGTTGATAGCTTCAGTCCTAGGTGACAGGTGCCCACATCAATTAACATCTTTCTTGAAATTCCGACTAGTCAAACATTGAATATCTGCAAACTTCCTGCCTCTATCCACAGTTTTGCCAGCTCTGAAATGAGTGGAAATAACCTATTTTCTGTAGATTGTAAAATGAAAAAGAATACTAGAAATGGGATCTGAGGTAAGAATAAGCACATGGGATAGAGGATCTCTATTTTTCCAAAGTCACAGTTAGAGAATATTTGTTCTAAAGCTGACCTTTAGTTGGGAGATTCCTCAAATAAATGTCTGCCAGAAGAGGGAAAAGCAATTAAACTTGTGCAGAAGGATTAACTCTGTGAGAAGATTTTAGCCAGGGGGTTCTATGATCAATTATAGACCTAGTCAGACAGAGGGCAGAAGACAGAAGAGAGATTTGAGATGTCCCATGAAACGCTCAAGATCATATCAAATAAGGGAAGACTGCTCACCAGTAATCCTGATTCTGTTTAGTATAGTCCTCTTCTCCCTCTCTACCCAGTAACAACCATTACATAAAACATTATGGCTCTGGTCAGAGAAAATTCCAAAACAAAAAATTTGAGAGAAACTTAGGGGAAAAAATACTGTAAGCTGCACTCCTGAGCGAAGAAAGGGAGGATGCTGGATGGGAGTAGAGGACTATGACAAACAAGATTAGCAATGAGTAATCTGCTCTTGTCACACATCTCTCTTTTCCCACCTTACCTACAACATCTCTGTTAGAAAGCAGACGTAGAAAGCAGTATTTTTCCAAAGGAGGATTTACCTGTAAATGGAGATTGGGCAACCACCTAGCCAAACTAGGAGAGAGTCTACAGTGAAAGACAGGAGCAGATATTCAAAAGTGAGAGATAAAAAGTATACAATGACTACCAGGTAGTCAACTTCCATATAAAAAAAGACAATCTTACAAAACCAATATATTGCTACAGAATTATGCTTGCTAGCTAATGTCACTGCTGAAGAAAGGTGTGGGGTTTAAAAAGATTTTAGAGAAACCCAACGGAATAGATATAGATGTAGTCAGACTCACACTGTTACCACCAGAAAAGTACTCATGAGACAAGACAAACAGAAAACCAAATTATTTAACCATTCCTAATAACTATTTATCTAGAAAACCCTTTTTAGTGAACCAAACTATGCTGCTTATCATGTGTTTGCCAATATTTTTAAATATACAAATATACGAAAGATACTTAACATGGAATATTTATGATAGTAGGACTAAAATTCTGCAAATGCATAGTCTACATAATTTTCTATGTGATTCTTTAAAAATGTTTTTAAGAATAGCCAGTGTCGTAGTTTATACATTATGAGCAGGGCTGGCTCCAGGCACCAGCCGACCAAGCATGTGCTTGGGGCAGCACCTTAGAAAGGGTGGCCAATGTTGGGGTGGCGGGGGGTGCTCACGGTGGTTTTTGTTTGTTTGTTTGTTTCCGCCGGGCAGCGCGGGGAGTGTTTCAGCGGCGCAGCTTGGTGCTCCGGGGGTTTGAGCAGCATGGCGCTTGGGGGGGGGGGGGGGGGCGGGGTTTGGGCGGTGCTCCGGGGTTTGGGCGGCCCAGCGCAGCGCTCGGGGGTGCGGGGGTTTGGGCAGCCCGGAGAGGCGCTCGGGGGAGGAGGGGGTTGGGCGGCCCGGCGAGGCGCTTAGGGGGCGGGGGTTTGGGCGGCGCGACGCTCGGGGGGGGGGGGGGGGGGCGGGGGTTTGAGCGTTCCGGCGCTGGGGGATGTTGTGTTATGGTGGGGCGGCAAAAAAATTAGAGCCGGCCCTGATTATGAGCACCTTTGTAAAAAGCTGTTCTGTGTGGGGAACAGAGGAAAAATTATTGATAAAGGGGAAAAAATAAAAAAGTACAAATAGCATGAAAAGTGAGTAAAAAAAAGTCTTAAAAATCTGTAAAAGCCATGGACTGCACTCTTTTAAACACAGGTTTAAAACAAACATCAGTAACTGTAATAAGAAATCTCTGAACCAACCAAAAGCAATAGCCTTATTTAATTATTTTCTTTCAACAGTGTAGTGGTAAAACAACGGTGATGCTGATGTTTAGCAGTTATATAGAGCAGAACCCCTATTTTACAAGGTAATTGGGTTTGAGGAGCTCATAAAGTGGAAAAGTTTGCAAAACTGAACATCTCAAAATCACAGTAAGTGTGGCGCATTAGTTGCAGTATGGGGTACTGGATCACTTGTTCTTGTCTTTCAAAGCACTGCAAGGCAATTTCCAATTCATCAAAGGCACCAGAACATGAAGGAATATCAACTTGTTCATTGACATTATTTTGTGATGTGATTTCCCCCCACCCCACCCTTTGGGAACTAGTCATTTGCAAGATGGGTGATCTTAAAATCGAAGTTGTACTGTAGTATTTTTCCATCTTTAGATCTCAAATCACTTTACAAAGGAAGGGAAGTATCATCATCATTCAACCAGCAGGGAAACAGATACAGAGGGGTGAAATCCCAGTTCCACATCAGTCAATTGGAGTTTGACATTCATTTAAATGGAGCCATTATTTCACCCAGAGAGTTTAAATGACTTGTGCAAGGTCACAGAGCAAGTCAGTGGCAAAGCTCAGAATATAACCCAAGTCTCCTAGTCTAGCAACCTACTCAACTGAATAATACTTATTTTATAGGGAGCGTGGTAGTAGTTTATATATTATGGAGCAAATCAGATATGCTACACTATTGGACTTTTGTCCTATTTAACTTATTTGATATAATCATAGAATCACAGAACTGGAAAGGACCTCGAGAGGGCATCTAGCCCAGTCCCCTGCACTCAAGGCAGGACTAAGTATTATCTAGACCATCCCTGACGGGTGTTTGTACAACCTGCTCTTAAAAATCCCTAATGATGGAGATTCCACCACCTCCCTAGGCAATTTATTCCAGTGCTTAACCACCCTGATAGTTAGGAAGTTTTTCCTAATGTCCAACCTAAACCTCCCTTGCTGCAATTTAAGCCCATTGCTTCTTGTCCTATCCTCAGAAGTTAAGAAAAACAATTTTTCTTCCTCCTCCTCCTTGTAATAACCTTTTACATACCTGAAAACTATTATCATGCCCCCCGCCCCCAGTCTTCTCTTCTCCAGACTAAACAAACCTAATTTTTTCAATCTTCCCTCATAGGTCATGTCTTCTAGACCTTTAATCATTTTTGTTGCTCTTCTCTGGACTGTCTCCAATTTGTCCGCATCTTTTCTGAAATGTGGCACCCAGAACTGGACGCCACATAATATCCAATAGGGAATTTACATATTTTTCTGAAAAAAGTCAATATGCTGTGCAGACAGAACAGAAATCATACCCAAAATAACTAACTTTTGATGTGACCATATTTGACTGAAATTGAGATTCTCAGATTTGTCAAGGGCACAATTATGTTCCAATAATCAGAGTAGTATATCATTAACACTGCTGGATGTTTCAGTAAACGAAGTATTAGTCTATCTCAAAGGTCCTATGGGAAGTTAGTTTCGATTTGATCATGCAAATACCTTTTACAGTCAGCATTTAACTACCATTTCACTACAGTCTACCATAGCATGTACTCTTAGCTAAGATTCAGTTAGATTAGTTTCTTACCACTTTTGTAAGTGTAAAACCAAATCCTGCTCACCTTTTTTCAGATAAATGATCCCATTCATTACAAAGGGACTATTTCTTAGAAGAAGACAGGCAGGATTTGGTCCACAGCTTTTCTTAATTAACACTAACAACCATTACCTTAGAAGTCTGCATTGTAACCTAGCTTTTAAATACTATTAAAATGTTTCAATTTCTAGCTATGTTGTTAATTCCTTACATTTCATAAATTAAAATATTCACCAAAATATTTTAAATACCACACAGAACAACATCCATTATTTTTTTACTTTGAAACCAATAGCAAATTTTATAATAGATGTCAACAAACATTACCAAATTGTCCTGTTACCAAAAAGGGTGAGAAAAATCAGTGTAAAAGATCACTTTTAAACATCAGGAATTTCTCATATCAAGCTACTGTAGATAGGAAATCACCTGACTACTTTCCAGCCTTTAAAGTGAACCTCTGGTGGGAAAATTTTCAATGCAGGACACAAGTTAATGTTAAATCAGAGCTACCAAGTAAACTGCACACACAAGCTATGACAACACAAATATAAAGTATTAATTGAGATGAGCAATACAACGTTCATGAAATATATTGAAAGTACATATAATAACCTCAAAGGAACCCCTTCCTGCAAACACTCACCTAGATGGACAACATATAGACATACTTAAGTATTTAAAATGTTTATATAAAAGGATAAATTATTTTTATCACTGTGCAAGTAAAAGCTACATAATCACGGTCTTGCATCCATTTTAACATGTGTACATCAGACTAAAATATGTTAAAATACGTACTGTAGTGCCAGACTATGTTCAGCTGGCTTCTAAAAATGATGTTTAGTGTTGTTTTTTAAAAAAATAATTGTCTGAATTAATACGAACAAAATAATACTGAACAGAGAAGTTAGACAGAAACTTGCATATTCTTGCCTTGAAAGACAGATATATTCTAGAAGAATGAACTAAAGGGACTTGTCAGGTAGATAATAAAACTTTGCAAATTTGCTCTTCAATTCTACTGCACCACTGTGCTGTGACAATTTTCATCTCTACTAAAGATATTGCAAGCTACACTTCAATGCTTATGACTGCCAGTATTATTAAAGCCTACATCGTTACCAGTTCCTTCAGCCAGTGTCATATTAATATTCAAAGTTTGAGTGAAAAGAACTTTCCAGTTATTCTGCTGAAGTTTGTGCACAGGAAAAAATGACTACCACAGAAAGGCAAGAATAGTATTAACATTGTACTCAAGCTGTCACACAAAGTACTATGCAGTGCTGAAATGAGCTAATGTTTGGTTTTGGAGTAAACATCCATTGCAGAAAGACATGGGCATATCGTATTCCTCTATGAAGAGAATGGATGCTAACCGAAGTGGCACATTGGCACTGGATAGATTGTGTTGCTTTAATGCATTGCTAAGAAGGAAGAAAACTAATCAGTATTAATATTTTCTCATCTGTTTGATCAGTATTAGCATAAGTTAACATAGAATGTGGGTATGAAAAAAGTAATAAAAAAAGAAAATAGCCAAGAACATTTTGCATTTCTGTTAACAGATTACTAAAATATCATCATTAAGATTTCAATGCATGCAACACATAGAAAAATCATCTAAAACTATATTCTTCTAAAATATACAAGAGGATTTAAAAACCAGAACTCTTCAGATAAGATGAAGATGACAAAAATGGGGAAAAAAATTAATTGTGGGCATTTTGGGGTTGGGGAACAAGGCACGGGGGGAAGGGGAATGTTGAAGAGAGGGTATTCTTTCCAACTGAAACATAAGAAATACCTAGCAGGTGGCAAAAGTTACTCAGGTCATACCACCAAA
Source organism: Chrysemys picta bellii (assembly GCF_011386835.1). Lineage (NCBI taxonomy): Eukaryota > Metazoa > Chordata > Testudines > Emydidae > Chrysemys > Chrysemys picta. The sequence continues at coordinate 196,990,803 of NC_088793.1, forward strand.
ACCATGGTTGCACATAAAAGGAGTAGCATGAAGGAGATATCTCTCCTGGCGGCCATGAAAGCCCTGGGAGACCGATAGAATTTTCCTGACTACCAGCAAGAAGGGGTTTCAGTGCCTCAAATTTATCAACTAGAGGCAGATATTCAGCACTTCAGGAATATCAAACTTATCATACTTCTCTCCCTCTCATGTTTCCCTTAACTGGAATTAAGTTCCTATACCAAGACACATCCAGTATGGATTCCACTGCTGGGATCACCTCAATCAAACTTGAAAACGGTTAGCTTATTTTTGTTGTGGGGAGGTTGTGTCTGGTATTTAATTATACCACATAGCTTTGAAAAGTTATTTTTTAATAACGTATCTAAATTATGGACTAAAGTTACGTGAAGGAGACAAATTCTTACATCCCAAAACATTTTACTAACTTTAAAAGGGAACATTGCTACCACTTAATTGGTTGTAGGTTGCACTTAGTTAAATCATCCTTAGTGAAACTGTGTGTGAAGTTTAATGTTAAGCGTTAGTTTCTTCAAAACAGGCAGTTTAGAGTATACACGGGTAACTGCTGTAGCTCTTGGAAGTGTCAGATCAACGGCCATTCTCCAGGCTCAGTTCTTTCACTGATACCGTTCAACGTGTACATCAACAACCTGCCAGCTACACTCTCTCACAAGTTTATCTATGCCGATGACATCTGCTACAGCTACCAGGCTCAGTCCTTCTCAGAAATTGAGAAGGTATTGAATGATGATATGAAGCTCATGGCAGACTCTTGTAGTCAATGGGGCCTGCAGCCAAGCTTTTCCAAGGTGGTTTCTAGTGTATTTCATCTGCATAATGCCAGCACAAGCAACAAGTTAAATGTTTTCCTCAATGGTTGGAGCATGAGCTAATCCCAGTTTACCTCAATGTGACACTGAATAGGTCATTAACGTACCGCAACCACTTAAGGAAGACAGCAGCCAAAGTCAGCAATCAGAATGACCTGCTCAGAAAATTGGCCTTTCACCTGGAGTGCGAGCACCTAGATGCCTAGAACATCAGCTCTTGCACTCTGCTATTCAACAGCAGAGTACTGTGCTCCTGTCTGGTGTTCCTTGTCTCACACAAGGATGGTTGCTGTAGAGCTTAACAAAACTACGTGTATTGTTACCGGGACTTTACGGGCAATTCTGCTGTCTTGGCTACCAATACTTAGTAACATAGCACCACCCCATATTGCCATGAGAGGGCCTCTGTCATGCTGCTAGCCAAGATTCATGAGAATGGCAACCTGTCTTTGTATGCAGACCTCTTCACCACCAACCAGCGTACCTGTCTTCTAGATGCTTTGTATTGTCATTTATGCCACCACAGGACATGACAGTGAATCTGCTTTGCGCAATGAGTAGACTGTCATTAATCACTCTCCCATCACTGATCCAACCATCTGTCCACCAGGTTTTGATCTGCCAAGGCCCCTGTGGTCATCTTTGAACTGGTTTTGAACAGGACAGGACAACTGTGTGGCCAATCTCTTTAAACGGAATTTTTCTAATGACCCACAATGTAGCTGCAGTCAACTTCAGATTATGTCGCATAACCTTGATGAGTGCCCACTGATTTATTTCGACAGCAGGCTAACAGCTCTCCATCTGGCTGATGACAACGCCATCAAATGGCTGGACACATTGCACATACGCTGATAGTGTTACGTGAATTTTTTGCAGGTCAATTATGAATCATTGAAAACATGGATGTAAAATACCAACAGCTCACCTTGACTGTATGAGTGATATATACACAGTGTATATTCTCTGAAAGATTAATATTTTCTCCAAGTGTGGATAAGAACTACATTCTAACATATTAGGCTATGCTGAACCTCATCCATTGTGCATAAAATAGCTCTGTTTACTCCTGGTAAAAGACTCATTCACCTGCCCTTTCCCCTTTATTCTAGTTCTCTTAGGTCAGTGCTCTTCACTATTTTTGAAGTGGGGCCACTTTGGTAAAAAAACTTTCAATGTGAGAGCCACATCAATTTACTCCTGGTAAAAGAATCATTCACTTTCCCTTTCCCCTTTATTCTAGTTCTCTTAGGTCAGTGCTCTTCACTATTTTTGAAGTGGGGGCCACTTTGGTAAAAAACCTTCAATGTGAGAGCCACCTCAATTACTAAATTAACACATTGCTTACTATTCCTTAATGATGTAATGTTACAGAGCCACTTGTGTAATTAAAACAAAGTCTACTGGTCCAATAAAATGATACTCCTTTTATATAATAATAACCAGGAAAATATATGGAATTAAAAAGGCAAAGGCTTAGGGTGCAGGAGGGGGTATAGAGGGCTGGCCCCGGGGAGGCTGCAGGTCAGGTCGTGGAAGAGAAATGCTTGTCCAGCTGTACTCATGCTACTCCTGGGCTTAATGCTGTAGAGCTATTCAGAACCTGCCCATTGAAGGGGGCAGCACTTACTTTGGGCGGCCCCGGCCCCACGCTGCTTCCAGAAGGGGCCTATGCGCCCCTGGGGGGGGGGCACATGGCTCTGCACGCTGCCCTTCTCTGCAGGCACCGCCCCCGCAACTCCCATTGGCCACAGTTCCACGTTCCCAGCCAATGGGAGCTGCAGGGGCGGTGCTTGCAGGCAGAAGCAGCATGCAGAGACCTCTGCTCCCCCGCCCCCAAGGCCACAGGTGCATGCTGGCCGCTTCTGGGAGCGGCGTGGGGCTGGGGAAGGCAGGAAGCCTGCCTTAGTGGCAGCTCGCTGCACCGCCGGAGATCGTGATCGACAGGGAGCTGCACTTAGGGGCGACGGGAGCCGCCACTGGCTCGCGAGCCTTGCAATGAACGCTGCCTTAGGTAATTATTGACCAGGTCAAAATGCAATGGCCCACTTCATTAATAAATCTAGTTTTGAAGAGGTGACCTGAAGTTCAAGAAAAATATTGGTCCAATTATTACATTTTGCTTATTGATAAAGCAACTAACAAACACAATATGTTGACAAATTGCAAATGTATATACCACTACTCTTGCACAAAGCCAGATATGAAAATTAATAATGAAGTATAGCAACAAAAAAGTATTACTCTATTTTAGAACTATTTTATTATTTTAAAATAATCCAAGCAAATTATTTACACATTATACTACTTCAGATTTTATAAGTAACAATTTCACAGGCAATCTCAGAATAGAAAAGATGGATACATAATTACGTACTCAAAAAAAAGTATGCTTGTAACATGAACAGACAGATGGCTTGGTTTTGGATTCTTGTAAATATAGCAACCCCCCTTTTTAAAGTTGTGTTGTGATCTTATTGTAATGGGTCTTTTAACTTGTTTGTATGCATCTGTCACCACATTTTGTGAGCTATCTGGCTGCTGAGTAAAAATGTACAGCTTTTGAGACGTGAGCAGATTTTTCTCATCCATCATAATAATGTTCTAAGTTGGGACCTGGCCATTTTCTCATTAAGAAAAATTCAAAGCATAATATTGTTTTATTGCTCAGCAGTCAACAAGAATAAAAAGGAAGCCTAAAAAAATGAAGTAAAGCATCTACATCTGAGAAGCTTCTGGCTGTATTGGTGTGCTACACTCTGCTAAATTCCTTCTTTGTCTGGATAAATCTATCAATGGTTAAAGATCTCTTTGTGTAGCTGCTGGATAACCAGGATCTTCAGTAACTATAAATCAATATAATGGCTAGTATGCCACAAGTTGGGCATGGGAAAATATAAAATTCTAATAGCATATTTTACCTCTTTTTACTCGTATTTCCTTCCAACATAACATTTCTGGTAAAACAACAACAAAAAATCCTTCTTTGTTACATATGCTCGGTGTTCTGCATATCCATTTCACATGCTGTAGATCTACATTATTTTTCTGTAGACGTCAATAAGCCAAGTAAGAACTCAGATTAGACAAATAGATACAAATTAGAATATTAAAATGCTGAAAAATGATTGCACAACAAATTTCAACAAAGACTACTTCCTCCACAGAAACCATAGCTTGACCAACACTGAACAAATGGTTTGTCATAGTGAATATTCCCCCTGCCCTCATTGTTTTTTCAGTTGCTCTAAAAGTCATACAAAGTCATGCTAGCTTTTTTGGGTGTGGTGACATTGAGTGAGGCTTTATTGTATTAGTCTTAATTGATTGTGTGCCAGTGTGGATACATTCCATAGTTGTCAGAGCGGACAGTACACCAGACTTTCCTCTGGTCCCTCATCATTCCCCCCAGAAATGTTTCTTAGCCATGCTGCCCCACAGTCACTGTACAGTTGGTTGTGGCTGCACTCAACCTCCACCCCAGAAACAACTCCTAAAAAGCTGTTTTCCCTCTCCCTGACCTCCAAGTAATGCCCCCCAAGCTCCATTATTGTTTATGTTGATTATTTATATTACTCCTGCAGGAATTCTGCGCCACAAAATTAAAAATTCTGCACATAATATTTTTAAATTCTGAATATTTTATTTGTCAAAATAACAATATAATCACACCAGTTTCTATTATTTAGGCAATTTATTTCAAAATACCTGTCAGCAAGTATGTCTGTAACAATACAAACAACAAAAAAGATTCAGGGAATGTTTTTTTCTTACTAGGCATATTAATACAGAACTCTGACTAATAATTCATTTAAACTACAGTACAGAACTGTATTTTCTGCACCGCTCAGAAGCAATGCAAAGGCTTGGGGGAGTCAGGGGTAATGGAGGAGCTGAGGTAAAGGGAAGTAATTGCCAGGAAAGAGCCTGGGTATGAACGTGAAAGGTTGTTTGGTATGGGTGGGAAAAGTATGGAACAGGTTTTTTGGGGGTGGGGGAGGGACTGTTAGGGAGCATCCCCATGCAGACCCTGGCTGACCCCTAGCCTCTCCCATTCAGTCAGGTACATCTGCCACTGTCCCCATGTGTATCTGTGCCCCCACTCAGCCATTCCTCTTCCCCTTGTAGCTCTGTACCCTCCCCCTTTGCCCATGTGTCCCTGCACCCCCTCATCCAGCCCCCTCCCCTCATTCCATGTGTCCCTGCACCCAGTCTTCATGTGTCTGTGCCCCCACTCAGCCATCCTCCTCCCCGCCCCATAGCTCTACACCCCCTTCCCCTCTGCCCATGTATCCCTGCACGTCCCTCCCCCCTGTGGCCCTGCACCTCCACTCCCATTCAGCCCCTGCTCCAGTCTGCTCTTCCCCACTAGCCCTTATGAGAAACACACACACCCCGCAGCCGCACACTGTCTGTCTCCCCATATCCACGGTCTTCTGACCTGGCCTGACAGGCGCTGTGAAGAAGGCAGGCTCTTTCTCTTCCCTATCCTGGCTAGGTCTTTCCAGGAGCAGCTGCTGTGTTCTAGCACCAAAGTGCCCTCTGGCAACTTTTCAGCAAAAGCTATTTTCTGTGTGCACACGCAGTGGCGCAGAATTCCCCCAGGAGTATTTATTGAGGAAGCACATGGAGACTCCAAATCTATTATGTTAGGCACTATACAGACCTGTAACAAGGACAATCCCTGCCCCAAAGATCTTATAATCTAAATATAAAAGTACAGACAAGTGTTAACAAGCCAACAAACAGATGTGGGAAGCACAAGATCATAATGAGACAATCAGCCTCAACTCCACAACTCTTCAACCAGTGAACACAGGGCTGGCTCTACTATTTTTGCCGCCCCAAGCAGCATGCTGAATTGCCCCCGCACACGGCAGGGGCAGTCTGTAGGCCATTAGAGCGGCACACGCGTTTCCACGGCGGCGGCAATTCGGCAGCAGCTTCTGTCTTCAGCCGGAAGACAGAAGCCGCCGAATTGCCCCCGCGGGCAGCTGAGCATAGAAGCTGCCGCCGAATTGCCGCCGCCGCGGAAACGCGCGTGCCGCCCTAACGGCACATGGACCGCCCCCGCCGTCCGTGGCGGCAATTCGGCGCGCTGCTTGGAGCGGCAAAAACACACGGACTGCCACCCCTTGCAGATTGCCGCCCCAAGCACCTGCTTGGAATGCTGGTGCCTGGAGCCGGCCCTGAGTGAACAACAGATGGTTTATCAGCTGCAAGTCCTGCTCTACCAAAACATAGGTGGAGCATCAACATGAGAAACAGAGCTTGTATATGCACTTGCCCACAATCCACCAGCTCCTATCCTACCCCTATATGCACCCTGTTCAATCTATTTCATGAGGGCTCTGAAGGGGTAAACTGAGAAGTCAGCAAATAGCCTATATGCAGTCCTTGAAGTCACAAAGTCTCTACAGATGAAAGAGGCAAAACAGAAATTATTCTGATAAAACTTTTGGTAAGACCACAGCTCGTGGAAAACTTGCTTTATCAGGCATTAAATCATAATATTAACGGGAATAAGAAAAGGCCAACTAGTCCAGCAAAGCTTTGAAAATTGATGCAAAATGCACTAGCTTTTAACACTAATGCAAACTAATATATATATATATAAAATTCTACAGCTGGAATTAAAGTATTGCACTAATTACTATACAGTGAGGTCCTGTTTACCTAAAACATGTAAAAATAAAGGTAATCTGCATAAACAAAAAATTCTAGATAGTTGAACATTTCAATATTCAAGCTAGGAGTAACATATTAATACTTTTAAAATGGCATTTTTAGATCCCACAATATCCATCTCCACTATAACTCCAAATCATGGCCCAGTATATGCCTTATCTATAATGTCACAGTCACCAGTGAACCCAGCTGCATCATACAGCCAGCTCATGTGTAGCCAGGTACATACATCTAATTTTCAAGACCTAATGTACTATGCAGCAAGCTTGACCTATATTCTGCTGCAAGATCTCGAGATTCTACAACAAACCAGTGTAGTAAACTGGAGAGTCTGTAGCAATTTCAGATAATAAAATAAAAATCTTCACTTAAAAATTAAGTATGAACATGAACAACACAAATACAGTTAGTTTTACCCTACTGATGATGTGTTCTCTTACAGAAGTTTACATTAAGTTGAATATGCCAGTAAATTTTAAAATACTCTACCTCAGGGATCGGCAGCCTTTGGCACGCGGCCCACTAGGCCGCGTAAGCACCCTGGTGGGCCGGGCAGGTTTGTTTACTGCCGCGTCCGCAGGTTCAGCCGATCGCGGCTCCCACTTGCCACGGTTCGCTGCTCCAGGCACATCCCTCGGCCCGCGCTGCTTCCCGCAGCCCCCATTGGCCTGGAGCAGTGAACCGCGGCCACAGCAGGTAAACCAGCCCGGCCCGCCAGCGTGCTTACCCTGGTGGGCCACGGGCCAAAGGTTGCCGATCCCTGCTCTACCTACTGAAGAAAGTTGTATTGAAAACTGTAGTACAAAAGTTGTCAGCGGGATGATGGTCATTTCTGAAGGTGGAGCTTTGGGCATCTGGGAAAGTTTGGGAAACAGTTTGGATATGTGAGACAGCACATTAGTTGGATGTTTAAATGATCAGCAGTGAAATAATTAATGTTGACACAAATTCCCATAATTGGAGTTCAAAGTTAACATTCCATTGAGATGAATGGGACAGTTCATCCCCTATCAGAGATATTGTTTCAGGATATATGTAGACACAGGCAGACACATCTACTGCAATCTCATTTGAAATATTTTCTTATCCAGTGTAGGCCTAGAAGCTTATTTAAAAAAAATATGAAAGCTTGACTATGGGAGCAAATTCTGCAGAACTGCAGAGTATACAAGGCTGTGTATATACTGTACTGTATAATATAATATTTTTCATGTTGAACAGAACAAACAGAACTAATATTCATAACTGCTAAAATATCCACTATATTTTTAAACATTCAAAAACTTCAAAATTGCCTAAATATCATTTTCAAAACTAGGAAGCTAAGTGCTTACATCACTTTTGCAAATGGAACTTCGGCACTTTTGAAAATTTTATTCGTAGTCTCTGTAAGCTTTTGTCTTCATGCTCTTTCAGAGCTGGGTAGCAGCTATGACAACAACTGCAGCCTGTTAGAAACTAATGAGCACAAGAATAAGTCATAAAAATGTTGACTGTATCAAGAGTGTTATTAATAACAGAGCAAAAGAGGTCCAGATTGTCCACAAAGACCACATTTGCTGAGATGCCCAGCAAGGGGAAAAAATACATAAGTGAATGCTTGGCTCAGTGGAAGCTGTAAAGGTTGCTATGTATGTAAATCTACAAAGGTTACTATGTATGTTTGCAAAAACATGCTTTTAAAAAAAAATCTAGATTAAAAAAATCAATTAAACAACCCCTATTGGTAAAATATTCCCTAACAGTGTTTGCAACAGACTGAAGCACTGTTCAAGTTCAGGAGAGCCTGGGAATGAACGTGAAACTGACCAGTATACGTGTAATGTCCAAAATGACAGAAGTGAAAAAGTAAACAAGCAGTACAAATATGAAAGTTAAATTATTAAAAGTGAAAAGTTTTAAAATTTAATCTGAAGCATTATTTTTAACATAGGTAACTGTAACAGGGTGGATACCTGCTCCTGCCTGGAAGGGCCTGAGGTAGCCCAGGGAGCAAGCAGCTACTGGGCTGATTGGGGGAAGTGGCTGTAGGTGGCTGCAGCTGGGGCCACGCCCCAATCAGGCCTCAGCTGGCCCTATATAAGAGGCTGGGAGCCAGGCACTCAGTAGAGTCTCTCTCTGCCTTCAGAGAGAGAAGGGCCTTGCTGCAGGGAGTGAGATACAGGGTACCTGAGTGGAGCAGGGCTGGGGAAAGGCTGAGGAGTTCCAGCCTGGAAAGCCCCAGGCTGTGGCCTAGTCTTAGGCCAAGAGGTACTGGGGGTTGCAGAGGGCAGCCCAGGGCTAGGTCAAGGCAGCAGGTCCAAACCCCCCTTACCAGTGATGAGTGGCCTATACTGCAGTCTGCCCCAGGGCGTGGGGGCTAGATGGTGACTGGCAGTGGCCTAGTGCTGAGGCATGGTGGGGATAGTGGGTGGGGGTTCCCCAGGGTGGGGAGACCCAGATCTGTGGGGTACTGCCAGGGGGCAGCATCCCAGTAATAGGGCCACCGGGTCCTGGGAGGGACACAGGCACCAGTAGAGGACAAGGCGGATCACTGGCCTGCAGAGGGTGCTCCAGAGGCTGGTGAGTTAATTCCCTGGATGACCAGTAGGAGGCGCTGCAGGGGTGAGTCCAGTCTTTTACAGTAACAGATTGCTTTTAATCTGACAATGTCACTTGACTTTTCAAGATTCATCTTTTTCAGTTACTGGGAACAGAAATATCATTTTAGAATATTATTACAAGCATTTTCTCAAGTCAGAAGCCCCAGTAACAAAAAGCACCTAATAATAATAATGTTAGCCGTAAAAATCTCATGTGTCTTTTGCACATTGCCATGGTAAGACTGATCAATTTGTCTCAGGATCATGACAAGTATACTTATGTGGTCCAGTCATGTATATTTTTATTAATATGGCTCATACACACTTTCTGTCTAATTGGTCATCTGCCATTCCCTTTAGGTTTTACATGAAGTTTGAAAGGTAAAGAGAACATCAAGTGACAGCTTTACCCTTCTTTAAGAATTAAAAATAAGAAAGTAATGCAGCCACACGGCTGCATCACTCAATCATATGTCTGGTCTACAATACAGACTTATAGCGGTATAAATATGTCTGTCAAGGGTGTGAAAAATCCACACCCTGAGCAATATGGTTATACTAACCTAATCCCTGGTGTAGACAGCACTATGCCAGGGGGAGAGCATCTCCCGTTGACATAGCTACGACCTCTCAGAAAGGTGAATTAACTACACCCATGGGAGAGCTCTCAACAAGAGGTCTGCCGGTCAAATCCGGACCGCCAGATGCTTCTGCCACATCCTGGCCTCCTCCTCATCTCCCCAGGGCTGCTATCTGGAATCTCCTTGGTCCCTCTGCTATCCCAGCCCAAAAGGGACATCACATCACTAGTTGGATCATCGTCCAATAGCTTCACCTCCTGGCTTCAAGCTGAAAAGTACTCAAAGTACACACTACTTTGCTGCCCAGATCCCAGCTCATTCCCATTCCCCTTACCACCTACTCCATTTCTGCTACCTGGCTCAATTGGAGGCATGGAGGAACATTGGAGGGGGGCAAGCAGCAACACCAAGTCAGACTGTGCATCCTGTTTTCAGTTTAGGGAAATAAGGTCACCCTATTCTCTGGGCCGGGTGGGTGGGGAACTGGCAGGCAATCAGGAAGCTTGAGGGGTAATTGGGGGTGAGGGGAGCTGGATAGGGGTCTGGACTTAGTCTATACCTTGAGCAAGAAACTTGGACCTTGACAAAAAATAATTTGACTATCTCAGGTGTAGAGCATCTTCATTAAAGTGTTACAGTGGCACAGCTGTGCCGATGCAGCATTTTATGTGTAAACCTGCCCATAGAGTTTCTAGCCTGACCTCCTCTCTATTATAAGCCACCAATACGACCTGGCACCTGCACATTAAACCCAACCACTGAAATGAGAACAAAGTATTACAGCCCCCAAGAGACTAGACTATTATGTGCTACAGGCAGAGAATAGGAGGGACGAAAGTGCACCAGTGCCTGAGTACCTCCCAATGGCAGGGAAATGATTAAGTGAGATATAGTCAGATAATCCTGACAAGTGACCCGCATCCACACAGTGTAGAGGAAGACAAAAACCCCAAGGCCACGGCCAATCCAGCCTGGGGGGAAATTCCTTCGTGACCCAACATATGGCAATCAATTAGATCATGAGCATGTAAGCAAGAACCAGCCAGCCATGCACCTGACAGAGAGAATGCCTGGTGCTACCTCAGAGCCCTGGCACACACTGCCCAATGTCTCATCTCCAACCGTGGGTACCCCGATGCTTCAAAGGAAGGAGATTAAAATCCCTCCCAGAATACACTGGGCGGAATCCCTGCCTGACCCCTACTAGTGGGTCTTTTAAACCAAGCCTCTTAAGTGGCTTATGCTAGAACTAAGTACAGTACATAAATACAAAAGCATAAAGAGCACAGATTTCAGCTCTGTGGGTGCAAAATATAGTTTATGGGCTGAATCAAAACTGTAGTCAGCATCTAGTGGTATGAACTGCTGACACAGCAAACAGCCAGGCTGCAAGAGGAAGAGTCAAGCATATCTCTGGAGAAAAAGCCCTCTGATGAACCAAGGCACACAATAAATATGTAAAGATTAATAGCCTTGATTCTGGTCTTCTGGACAGTTGATTTTAGTTTGGGAGGAAGCTGCTTGCTGAAAGAATATTAATGAGAAATGGAAGACTGTTTGAATATTCCAGTTGCTATTTTATATCCTTTGTATCCATTTATATTTGACACAGTAATGAAAGAAACCAAGTTAAGGCTGTTGTGCAGAAATCCCTTCCTCCAAAGAGAGAACTGAGGGGCTGACTAATTAAAGCTATGCATAAGGTTGCTAGAGTACAGGGATTTTGAAGGTTACCATTATAAGCCTGTTATAATGGGTGCAGGTATTAAGTCTGCAATATCAGTTTAACAATTGTTTTTAAACCTAACATTTAAGTTACTGGAATAAAAAATGGAAGTGTACATGCTTTTACAGAGTCTTCCACTCATTTCTCAAAACAAAGTTTTAAAATTAAAATTAGTAGCCTTTTAAAAAAAACAGAAATAACATAACATTCAAAAACCACTAGGAGAACACTTCAACCTCTCTGGTCACTCGGTAACAGACTTAAAGGAGACAATTTTGCAACAGAAAAGCTTCAAAAACAGACTCCAATGAGAAACCGCTGAACTTGAATTAATATGCAAACTAGATACCATTAACTTTGGCTTGAATAGAGACTGGGAGTGGCTGGGTCATTACACAAATTGAATCTATTTCCCCATGTTAAGTATCCTCACACCTTTTTGTCAACTGTCTGAAATGGACCATCTTGATTATCACTACAAAAGTTTTTTTTTCCTCCTGCTGATAATAGCTCATCTTAATTAATTAGCCTCTTAGAGTTTGTATGGCAACCTCCACCTTTTCATGTTCTCTGTATATATGTGTGTGTGTGTGTGTGTGTGTGTGTGTGTGTGTGTGTGTGTGTGTGTGTGTATATGTATCTTCCTACTGTATGTTCTATTCTATGCATCTGATGAAGTGGGCTGTAGCCCACAAAAGCTTATGCTCAAATAAATTTGTTAGTCTCTAAGGTGCCACAAGTACTCCTGTTCTTTTTGCAGATACAGACTAACACGGTTGCTACTCTGAAACGAGAAATAATTAAGTAAGTAATCTTAAAGTTCGGTACGACTCCTCACAGTAAACTTTTAAAATATTTCCATATCCAAAGTCATCTTAAACATAGTAATTTGCTCAATTCTACAATATAATATGTCACGCTTTTGTCCTACCAAACACTTAGTCACACCAAAAAAAGATACTGTGCTTAGAAGTGCGTGATGCAGAGAATCAAGTCATTATATTCAATTAAGGAGATTTGACATTTTGGCACAGTTATATTGCTAACTTGTCTGTTCTGTCATGAGTTTGTATTTTCTCATAATACTCTTGAAGAAAACCTCCTAAAAGGGGACAATTAATAGTGTAGATCTGATTTAAAACTACATAATCAGGAACACTTGTTAGTAGTTGACCATATTGTACATGCTACAATACGGAACGGTACATTAATGGAAGAGATGCTTTCAATTTTGATTTTTTTCCAGGCTTTGTGGTTGACCCTTACAGTAATGTGAAAGTATTTTTGTGTTATTATATTACATCCTTTGCACACTAAGAACTAATTGAAGGTCCAGAACAAAAACATCCCCAAAAATTCCTGATAGATCTGCATCAGATTTTTCACCCTTAAATTAACAAAGAATCTTTAATGCATCTCGTAGACAGTGGCATTAGAAATCATATCAGTTAAATTAAAAACAAGCGTCTAAATACAAAGTTAGTAAAGCAGATGCCAGGGCTTGATGGTTTTTATGATGTTACTAAGAAGTTGTTTTAATGGGAGAGAGGTAGCAGAGGTTTTGTGGAAGTACAATCAATATGGAATATATACAAAATAAGGCTGTTTAATATGTACATTTTTGTTCAATGATATGATTGTAAAATAGCAACATACATTTATTACTTTTTCCCTATGTGGATCAACAAGCAACACTGCATCCAGTGTCAGCATCATTTTTTTTTAAATGAACTCATACACTGCTCTTTAAAATCTAGTTTACCCTTTTACTTCATATCATGAACATTCTGTTCTATATACAGAGAGACACAAAGTATGCATTTATCAATGCCAAATTCAGTGAATGAAATCTTTCGTATGTTAGAATTTGTACGTTCAAAGAAATAAGATGCATTTATAGCACTACATTACTGAAGCAATACTAATCCAAAGATTCATTCTCTTCAAAATTTCATGGGACAAACAAATTTAATTCAGAAACTGATGATTCATTTTCCAACCGCTTTACAATTCAAATCGTTAACAAAACCCTTTCTTGAGAGCAAGATTACATTCATTTCATAAATTCTTTACACTTGGCACTGTAGTTATCCTTTGAATAAAACAATTATATGGATAACCACTAACCAGACTGCTTTTGGCAAAAAATATTTTATTGATGAATTCAAGTTCCAGTAAATGTAACAAAATATGTATTCTCTTTTATTCTGGATGCTGTTGATTTATTGTTCCTGAATACAAGGCTGCAGTTTTACTAGGAAAGAAGTGTAATAAACATGTGATTACTTAACATGCAATTACTTAAAAAAGGATAGCATACATCAATTAAAGTATTACTAAGAAGCCAGAATGAAAATGGAGGGATTGTATTCATCAGAAAACCATTTCAGTTAATTAGACCTGCACAATTCATATCAAAATTGCTAAAAATTGTGACCCTTCCATTACATAATCCTACTTTGAAGGAGTTGTATTTTGCCCATCAATACAAATTTTCACCTGTTAATGATTTCTGTAGTCCTGGTACTGATGCATAACTCTTAGGTTCCTATTTCCATTCCCCATCATAATAGACAACAGACTGAAACAGCAATTAAAGGTTTTTCATGCTCTTTCCTTTCTGCCCTGATGTTATCAGTTTTACAAAACACAGCCTCTCTGGAAGGGTTGGTTTAGCTTCAGCTATTTATGTGAAACACAAACTAACACAAGTATTATATTTTTAAAAGGTAACATTAAGGGGAAAAAATCTTATCAGATTAAGACTTGAACTCGAAGCCAAAGAGATACAATTATAGGTTTCTAGTACCATGTCCTCGGTTATCTCAAAGGGTCACTATAAACAGGTGTCTGTCGGGTCTATAGAAATCAAGTCGTCATCAGGGGCAAGAAATATTTCCATACTCCAGACAAAGATTTGTAATGTTTCTATTTGTCTAGCAATCCTGTATACTGCAATGCCTTAATGTAAAGGCTAACCCAGAGATAGGGAAGAGAAAGAATAAAGAGATTTACAGGCAAAAAAGAGACTCAAAACATTAGCCAAAGGCTGCTGCTGGCAAAACACAGAGGAGCTCAAGAAGAGGCAACACCCAAGTGAGTAAGTCCTATAAGCCTCCTGGTGTTGCAGTAGGATCTTTATCCCCACACACCCAAATTTATGGGCAAACTTACTTCACTCAGTTTCTGGACAACAATCATAGTTTTTGCTGATACTTTGGGTTCACCCTGAGCAGCATAACTGAGGAAAGTTGCCACCACATTCCATTTTAAACAGGAATCAGCATGTCCTTAACCTTAGGGTCTGTCAGAGAAGTGAAGGGCAACATCCTGAATGTTGGCAATCCACTCAAGCACTAAGCTCTAGATACATACAGAGTCCACGAATATGGTTGGAGGGCAGAGTAAATGTAACGTTTCCTAAATGACAAAATCAATCTTTTAGTCTAATAGGTCTTGAGGAGGTACATGGCTCTGTATGAGAACATTGGGTTGGTTGGGCATAGCATCCCCAAGTTGTTTTTCATTAGATAATTTGTTTAATATTAAACCAAACTACAGCTTGTTTCCTTCCAAAATACTAGTTCATCTGTCCTTATTTGAACCAGTTTTCAGAAACCTAGATGTCTGTAGCTCAGAATCCTCATGTTTTGAGGAAACTATCAAGTCTTACATTTGTTAAATTCAGCGCTACAGAACTTACGTTTAAAACAACTGTCTACATCTATCATATTGGGATCTTGCAAGCAGGTTTTAAAATTTAAAGGGAAAAAAAACTATCAATCATCTTTATAACTGCGCCACTAAACAACAGTTTTTGTGCAAGCCTAAAGGAAAGATATTTGTCTTCCACTATGTCTATACTACATATATACTCTTATGGTACAGGTTTTACTTTCAACAGTTATTACAGTGCAAATTTAACACAACTATTTTCTTTTTGCAACACAATCATTTTACTATTTTGTTTCTTTTGAATATAGTCTGCAATAACTGGGTAGAACTACATTATTTTCATGAGCTTCTAAAACAGATAAGCTGACAATGTCAATTTATTTAGTTCAAAATTATATAAGAAGTTTTTTTTTTTAATTGGCCTTAACACTCCATTTTAAAAGATACTTTAAATACCATGGTGATAACCATATAATTAATATTATTATTCACCAAAGACAACCTAGCGTGCATCATTCTGGGACACTGACACCTGAAATCTCATTTGGAATATCTTTGGCAAATGAGAAGTTACCACAGGATTTCACAGGGAGAGAGAAATGGAAATGGAATCTTGAAATTTGCAGAGGTTTGAGTGAGCTCGCATCCATTTATCTCAGCTCCATGGTTGACTCCAGACAGATCTCAAAAAAGAAGATTGCCAAGCACCTTCTCTTACACCAAATTGTTATTGCTGAAGTCTGATGACTGCCAGAGTACCTCCCTTTAAAGAAGATTTTCTTAAAAATAGAGTGTGAACAGCAACAATACAATATCGGAGCTACTCCTCGCAGGGTAGACCTAGATTCTGAACTGAAAGAATTTCACAGAGCCTGAACTTAGTACACAGGGCTGGCTCCAGGCACCAGCGAACGAAGCAGGTGCTTGGGGCGGCCAATGGGAAGGGGCGGCACATCGTGGGTCTTCAGCGGCAATGAAGAGGCGCAGTTGAGCTGCCGCCGAAGTGCTGCTGCTGATTGCGGCTTGGGTTTTTTTTTTTTTTTTTTTTCCTTCTTCCTTCGCCGCTTGAGGCAGCAAAAAGGCCTGAGCCGGCTCTGTTAGTACCCAAAAGGGTGGATACTATACTACTGTCCTCTATGCATGACCTAAACTGAAGAAGTTCCACAGAAGAGTCATGGACTTAACCTCTGGTGGGCATGATAATATGTTTACAGATACAAATGAAGACAAAAGAGCCACTCGTGCTTGTATTATGGAAGTTAAACACACACAGCTGTGAGCACAACAGTGCTCAGAAGCACCACTGGAACTTAGATATAGGAGGAAAGTCCCTATCCTCCAAGATAATTTTCTGGCTAGCAACCTGCTGGATGTCTTCTGGACGGCTGATATAATATAATATGACACTGAAATTATCACTTACAGATTTACATTCACAAAAAGTTAAATTCCTGTTGTGACTTCTTTTTCAAATGAAAGCATTTATCTAAAAGGCATCTTCATAGCATTTAATAAAGCACATTTTTATAGAGTTGCACATTAAATGTTTCCTAAAATTAAGGATTTTTTTAAATTGTTACAAAGTTACAGAAAGGCAAGGTGGAGGACTAAGTTTCAAATTGGGGATCCAAAGTGATACCTCTTCATGCCTGTGTTTCAGCTAGTTGCACACAGGAAGTATTGTAAAATGGTCATTGGCTCTGTTATGTGGAGTCTTTTGAAGCCTGGTCCCCAGCTTTGCTCTTTCCTGGTCCTCTCTGAATAAGCCAAAGAAAGGAGGTTGAGCTGGGACTCATTCTAATCTTATTTCCATCCCCTCCCTCTTAAGCCATCGAAATGACAGCAGGAGATGCAGGTGGGGACCAGAAAAAGCAAGACAGAAGCCATGTTTAGGGCTATCAACTTGAAAGCATGTAGCCTATGAAAGAGGATGGGAGCAGGTCTCAGGTTAGAGGATGAGCAAGAGTTTGTTGGAGCAGACAGGAGAGTCTGGCTCAGCAAGCCAGGGTGCTGGAGTCCTGAGCTGGTAGGGAAAACAAGGATAGAAGTAGTCTTGGCACATCAGGTGGCAACTCCCGGGTGGGTTCTGTGATCCAACCCGTCACACTGAGATAGCAAGTTAAAAGTTATTTTGTAGATCTGAGCCAAATGTCAGAAGTGTTATGGAGAAGACCATGTTTGATTGCTTCCTATGTTCACAGAGGAAGAATATAACCCTAGAACTGTACTGTCAAGTTTAAAAACTAATACTTGATTTGATAACAGAAGAGCCTTGTTTTTCTAGCCCAGAATAGTAGCCACAATGGCAGCAGAAAGGAGTTTTTGTTTTTAAAATGAAATTAATCATGTCATAGTGCACTAGAGGAAGACCCATCCAGTGTCTTTATACTAATAAAATTACACCTATTCACTAGGATGTGAGAAGGAACAGACTGCTCTATTTTGTTTAAATATTACATAATTCGTTTTTAATAATGGTAATTATTAGTCAAGTATTGTGCAACTCAAAATGACACCCTTGAAAGAGTTAGCAAAAGAACGTATTTAATTCAGACGCCCTCCCCAAAACAGCTGCATGCCTCAAAATTACATCTCTACGTACTCGGACCCTGATTCTGTAATTCCTTGTGCAAGGGTGGACAGCTAGACCCATGCAAAGCCCTATTGAAGTCAATAGAACACCATGCAGGCTCAGAAGTCTGCCTGCAATGAACTGCAATATTGACGTCTTAAAAACTAAAGGCCCATTAAGCAAAGATCCCCAGTAGGTCTTTGCTTACCTCCCACTTATTAACTCTGGAGGTGCCTAAAATCCCTCAGCATCTAAATTTTTGCCCTAAGAATCCCGCAGGCGCATACATTTTTGCTGCTGGGCATGCGCACAGTGCCTCAGAGTAGGCACCCGGATACACATGTTACGCCTAAGCCCCAGTGAAATCCTCAAACCAGCTGAAGATAGGTGTGCCCCCATCTAGCTCACCTTCAGGCCCAATGTGGAAACACACCACACTCCTCACAAAATACTGGGGCACAAGGAGGAGTAGAAATGCTCCCTTATAAGCTTTAGCCCAGTCATTAGGGACTCACCTGGGAGTGGGATACCCTGGTTCAATACCCTTCCCCACCCAATTTGAACATGGATTTCTCACCTTTCAGTGCCCTCACTACTATACTATGGGATAGTGTGAGGTGGGTCTCTCTCAAATCACTCCACTGCATATAAGTCATTGAATATGCAATGAGCCAGAGACAGAGCAAGAATGACTCTAGTCTAGTGATTAAGGCAGTCACCCAAGAGGTGGGAAACACATGTTTAAATCCCTTTTCCCTCATCAGTCAAAGGAGGGGGAAACAGAATCGGGTTCACCTGCATCCTGAGTAAGTTCCTAAACCACTGGGCTGATCGTTATAATGGAGGTCTCGTCTCTTCCCCCAAGCTATTTTGTGTGGAGTTGGGTGTGCCACCATTCTTTCAATGGAACCCGACTCCAGGACAGGGATACTGGCTGTGGATTCCAAGCAGCTACAGGTGCCTCCCTCCAGCCAGTGATGAGCTTAACTCTATGAAAGTGGCAGGGCTTAGGACACACTCCTCTGCTGTTAGGTAGCTTAGGTAGCTCTCAGTGTGCTGGCTTCTGAAGATCCTACTCTTAGGCCTGGTCTATACTACCCGCCTGAATCGGCGGGTAGAAATCGACCTCTCGGGGATCGATTTATCGCGTCCCGTGGGGACGCGACAATCGATCCCCGAATCGGCGCTCTAACTCCACCAGCGGAGGTGGTAGTAAGCGCCGCCGACAAAAAGCGGCAGAAGTCGATTTTGCCGCCGTCCTCACAACGGGGTAAGTCGGCTGTAATACGTCGAATTCAGCTACGCTATTCACGTAGCTGAATTTGCGTATCTTAAACCGACTCCCCGCTGTAGTGTAGATGTACCCTTTTTAGATGCCTCTCTCTCTCCTGCATTGTATAGGGAGTTTAGGTGCCTACTCAGGGTCTGTGGATGACACTGTGTGGCTAGGTACCGAAAAATTAGGCACTGTAACATCTGCAGTTGCAATGCCTAAAATCCCTTTATGGATATAGGCCTAAATTCTACACTCGTCTTGAGCAAATCATAACTGAAAGCTTGATGCCCAGAGAAAATTAACAGTGAATATATAAAACAATTACTTAAGTTTCATGTTATGATAAAGAATATTTCTTTTGGCGCAATGATGCTGCTTAGTCAAAAAGAGAACACGAAGGAGTCTAATATTCTCAAAGGAAGATTACATCATCAAGTGACTACAAACAATGCAATGTATGTTTAAAATGCAAATAGCTAAGGAAGCCAGTGCACCTGTTTAATAACAATGGAGGTGATTTAATATCTGATTTTCAATTTCTTCTCCCTCTGTCACTAAATATTTCATATTTGACATAAGTAGAGAAACAATTTTTTCAGAAGATCTAGTATTCAATATTATGTGATTAGAGTTTGACCCAAGGTCACTTAAGGAAAGTCTAACTCCTTTAAGTGAAGCATGCAATGTAGATTTTAAACTATCACTCTATTAAGTACCAAGTAGACCAGTCTGATTTCAGAGTGACTAACTGCAGTGCTTACTATCATCAACTTTTTTTCACGTCAAAATAAA
Organism: Chrysemys picta bellii; assembly: GCF_011386835.1. Taxonomy (NCBI): domain Eukaryota; kingdom Metazoa; phylum Chordata; order Testudines; family Emydidae; genus Chrysemys; species Chrysemys picta. The sequence continues at coordinate 197,010,528 of NC_088793.1, forward strand.
AATTGATGCATATTGAGAGCTATTTATTTGGCAAGAATTTATCTTTGAACAAAGTACTGCAATAGCAGTAATTTAAGCAATCAAAATATTTGCCTTTTAAAAAAAAAAAAAAAGCTTGGTTACGTAAAACTACTGTACATTGCTTCCAGTCTAAATTCTCAAATTCCAGTCTCCATGCAACTCCCTAACTGTGGGTTGCCAAACATTATAAAACAAGGAGAGTAACATGTGTTTTGTAAATGTGTTCTACTCTGAATATGTCAAACAATTTTTCCTCATATATTCTCCTGAAACCCCGAGACTCCTTTTCTGGCAATCCATTTTGAGGCCCTTTCATGTAAGATGAAGAGAAGTATTATCAGAAAATTTCAGTTACAAGTGTGTTAGATAGTCTCTCTTACACTCGGCTTTTTATCCGTTTCTAAAAAGATTAACAAGCAGCACTTGGTGACAGAAAGAAACAAAGCGGCTCCCAATATTCAAAAAAAAAAAAAGCAACAAGATGATCAAAAATTAGAGAATATAAAACAGTAGAAGAGGAACTATAAGCTTTAACAAGGTAACACATTTGATTATCCCCCCTGCAAATTCTCTCTCATTCAGATTGTATACCTCAGAAAAGCAATATTTTAAGGCCCAAAAATTGTGAACTTAGCCTTTATGAGCAGCATGGCATGTTTCTGCTATTTAGTGTCAGAAACCAGCAAGACCAATCTAAGACCAAAATCCTCACTAATGGTATCTCACTTAAATACAATATCCAAGACTAGATTCATTTAATGTTGTAACAGAACTATTTAATCAGTGGAGTGAAACTCAGCTTTAAATAGGCAGCTTACTTCAGAGTGCCCTTAATTCACATGCCAGAGGCGTTATGTCAAATTTAACTCAGATTCATGGAAGCGGTTTTCAAAAAATCCTGATTATACTGAAAGCTTTTGTCAGTACAAATATCTGAGGCAATTAAATAACCGTAGTGGCCTAGCCTCATTCTCATGCTTCTGGCAAGGATGGATCTAAAACTGCTCCAAGAAAACCCTCTTATATGAGTTTTAGATTGTAAATAGTTCAAAACATATTTTTTTAATCTAAAACTCTTTGTAGACTTAAATAGCCTAGCAGCTTAGATGAATCCCTTTGATCTGATTAATTATCTCCCCAAAAATGTCAATATCAGAAAACCTTGTGACCAACTAAACTATACTGCAAAACAACCTTTGTAAAATGAAATCTGTAAGAATGTTCATATGAAAATATACATGTGAATATATAAATTCAAATTCAATGCATGTAATCTTCACATTTTAATTACCTAGACTGAGTCAAGTAACATTAATATTTCAAACAGCTCACAGTCAGAATTCTCTTCCCCCTCCCTGTATAGGTGGGGGAAGATGGTGGCAGCATTCTGAGCTGAGCTTGAAAGGAAAAGCAGCAACTCACACTACCGTCATTAGTCTACCATTTTGTGGCAGTAGAGCTTGAGAGAGAAGCGGCTGCTATCTTGATCCCTCTCAAGTCCTCCCCACTCCATTTAAGCCACTTGGTGTTTCTGTGCTGGCACACCACATATCAGATCAGGGCCATCCCTAGACATTGTGATGCCCTACGCAGCCTCCCTCCCCAGCCCCCCCGCGTGGGGGGTGAGGGGGCAGGCCCCAGGCCTCCGTGTGGGTGGGTGGGTGCTCCCAAGGTCTGTGGGTGGCAGGAGCAGGCTTGGGGATCAGGGAGGAAACTGCCCCCAAGCACGAGCCGGTGGAGCGGAGCGGGTTGGGGCCGGGCCGTTCCACTTCCTACTGCAGACTTGCGTGTCTGGCTCAACAAGGTAGGGTTATAGAGGTCCAACCTGGCAGAGAAAATGGGCTCAGAGGTAGTCTCAGCACATCAGGTAACAGTCCCAAGGGGGTCTCTGTAACCAAACCCGTCACAACCACCTTATAATAAGTAGTGAATAGGATAATGATTCTAAAGGAATTGACATGGACATTTGATCTTCATCTATTGCTGGAGAAGAAGCCTGCCAACACCAACAATACAGTGTCCATATTATACCCAGCAGAGAACCAACTTAGTTGGTCAAGACCAAAGATTCCAACTTTTACTCCTGGAGAAATTCTGTACCAAAAATCAAATATGCTGCACACCATATTTTAAAATTCTGCAAAATTCTGCATATTTTATTTGCCAAAATAATACTATAATAATCACATGATTTTCTATTTTTTTTTTTTTGTTTATTTCAAACTACCTTTCAGCAACTATGTCTAAAATATAGACACCAAAAATTCCCGCAGGAGTAGAGTTAAAGAAACCCCTATAACAACCCAGTTCATGTTTCTCTGCCCCCTTGCCCCAGGGGGCCATGCTCCCACACTCTCCCCCCCCCCCCAAAGCCAGCTGTGGAGCACCCCCCCCCCCAGCCCAGACACCCGCTCCCTGCCGCGAGGTCCATCCCGCCCTCAGCACAGACACCTACTCCCTCTCCCCCAGAGCCCAGCCTCAGGGGCTTCCCCCATCCCAGAAACACACCCCCTTCCCTCCTAGGGCCCAGCTACAGGGCCCCTCCAGCCCAGACACACTCTGCCCCCCCCCTTGAGCAGAGTTGCAGGCCCCCCCAATCCCAGACACTCACACCACCTCCCCCCAGATCCCAGCTGTGGGAGACCCCCCTCAGCCCAGTCACCCACACTCCCTACCCCCAGAGCCCAGCTGCGAGGCCCCCTCAGACCAGACACTCGCACCCCTTCTGCCCCAGAGCCCAGCTGCACCCCTGCGCCCCAGCCCATTCATTCGCACCCTTACAACTCAGAGCTCAGCTGCAGGGGCTCCTCCAGCCCAGAAAGTCACATCTTCCACCCCCCAGAGCCCAGCTGTGGGGGTTCCCCCAGTCCAGACACTCCCTCTCTCCCCCTCCCCCCCACCTCCCCTCCGAGAACAGGTGAAGGACCCCACCAGCTCAGACACTCACACCACCTCCCCCAGCCCAGACACTCACACCCCACCCAGAGCCCAGGGATTCAGAGGGAGAGGGATGCTGGGTCCCAGGCTTATGTGGAATTTCCTGCACTGTTCTGCCTCCTTCCTTCAGGGTGGGCCGGGCACAGCAGCTACCCAGAACCCTCCAGCTCCTTCTGTCTCCCCCCAGCAGTGTCTTCTATTTGGAAACTGGGCTCTGCCAAGTCCAGCAGCCCCTAGTGGCAGCCTGCAGCTCATTTTGGGGGAGGGGGAAAATTCTGCATAGAACATTAATTTCTGTGCAAATTCTGCATTGTGCAATGGCGCAGAATTCCCCCAGGAGAAAGCTAATGCTGGTGTTCCCTTGCCACAAACTTCACTATCATCCTACCAAAAAGGGAATATTCAAAACAGAGCAATAATTGGACAGTTTGACTTAAGTGATGGTTTCTAGGAGTCTAACAATTACACCAAACAGGAAGATTGTGCCATTTCAGTCCTAGGTCACTCTGACAGAGAGAAACACATGGAAAACTAGAAATACTCAACTGAGGCACAGAGACAAAGGTCAGAGAGCAACCTTCTCCATGCTACCCATTCTGTGCATGGCATAGGATGGAGGGATTCATGTACTTATGGTCTCAATCCAGTACTTTTCATGAATAAATCCACCTTAAATATTTTAGAAAGGTAAATAATTATGCATTGGAACAAACAAAACCGGCAGGGACTTCAATCAGGGACTTCCACATGCCAGGTGAATGCTCTAAACCATCTGGCTACAGAATCAATATCTGTCTCTTTCTGTGGTCCAATAAGTACATAAAATGAAACAACTCCAACAAAAGATTGAGAGAAAAATTGACTCCATAGCTCAATGCTAAGGGCATTTGCCTTACATGTAGGAGAGGCAGGTTCAAGTCCCTGCTCTGAAGTGGATAACCAGACAAGTGCCCTAACCACACACACGCCATGGGCCTGAGAAACCTTCTCAATGAAGGTTTCATTGAAACAAGTACGTTTCTTTGAAAAGTATCAGTTTTGATTAATTGATATTTTCTGATGAAAAATATTGTCAAAAATCCCCAACTATTGTCTCTCCCCAAAGAGAACAAGACTTTAGGAGAATATAGATTGACAATTCATGAATGGGTTTTTCAGCTTCTGTTATATACTCAGAAGGTTGTGACACAGTATTTTTTCCTGTGATTTTCTTTCTTCAATTTATGTCTCAGGAAAATGAAACCAACAGAGACTTTGGAAGTGAAAGAACAAATCACTCCTTAACTACACAGAGAAATATGATCTCTCCATGACTCATGCAAGCCAAGTAAGCATGAATGGTGTGAAGAATGTCTTGAAATACACAGACTGACGCTACTATAGAAAAAAGAGGAGATGATTATCTCTCCTCTCAAGAGCATCAGACACAGAAGATTTAAGGGGATTAGATGGCATCATCTCAAACCAAGACAGTATGAGTTATGTACGCTAAATAGCTGAGGCATTTTTAAATGAACCAGTTGGAGATAGCCAAGAAGAGTTATACCATCTGATTTAAACAGTGTCTGAAGAACAAACAGGAAGGGAAGTGGCCCCATAGGAATAAAAACAATTGAGACAAAGAAAAGTCACGTGGTCTCAGTCATAGACTACAGCATGCTTCTTGGTTCCTCAGAAATACTGTCGGTTTCTAAATTAATTTAAGCTTTCCTCATAATACAACTTTCTAGTAGCATGAGTTGTTCATAGAAGAGCTCTGTGTAGCTCCAAAGCTTCTATCTTCCACCAACAGAAGTTGGTCCAATAAAAGAGATTACCTCACCTACCTTGTCCCTAGTAGCATGAGCACATTAATTAGACTTTTAATAACGTAGTTCTCTTCATATTCTATTTTTTCAATGGTTCTTTCACTGTAACAGCTTTAGGCCTAGAAAGTCATCTGAATAAACACCACCTATAGCTCTTTCTAAATGCATTATATTTTAATGTCCTGTCATACCCTGAAAAAAAAAGTTACTAACCTGTTCCATAACTGTTTTTTGAAATGTGTTGCACGTGTCCATTCCACTCTTGGTGTCTGTGAGCTTAGCGCACAGTGGTCAAACTTTTTCCTGCAGTGGTACTTGTCAGATGCCTCCTGCCACATGCCACTGTGTGCAGGTTTCAAGGGCAGAGCTGACCCCAACCCCACTCTATTCCTTCTTGCCAGAACAGTAATGTAAAGGGATAGGAAAGTGGGTCATGGAAGGGACATGTGCAACACATCTCGAAGAACAAGAGTTATAGGAACAGTTTTTTCTTTGAGTGGTTGCACATGTGCATTCCATTCTTGGAGACACATAAGCCTTGAAACCAGAGGTGGGATTGGAGTCTATCTAAATAAATATTGGAGGACAACTCATCCAACTCTAGCATTGTCTCTTGTGTCCTGAGTGATGGATAATAGGAAGGGGGACAGGATTGATTTGGAGGTTGAGGGAAAGAATTCAATGCTGGTCATGGGATAGGTAGATGTGGGGGTGAGAGCTGCTGCAGTTGGGGCCAAAATCACTTTACCCAATAAATTTGGAAGAGTGGGCAACACTAGCTGTCATGCACACACTGGGGATGGACAGGGTAAGTTCAAAAATCAAAAGACAGATCGAAAAACAACGTAATTTTTTTTTAAATTTCATGATTTTGGGGGAGGGTCTGATTTTTGATCTCTTGAGGTTGGCAATACTGAAATCTTGGACATTCCTTCAGAGACTACCAACAAAAATGTCAATAGTGCTATTTTCCGTGGGAGGGGGGTACGAAAGGGACACCTGTACATAAGGAGCTGGACCGAAGCCAGCAATTTGTTTCAAACTGTCCGCAGAAAAAGCAGTCAAATATTAACCTTCAATCACTATCCACCAGGGCTGCATTTGGACAGGTGACTTACTACTGTTAAGTCTCATATACTCTTTCATTAACCCCACTGCTTACGACTCCACAATCTCTTAAGAAAAAAGCTTTTCTGTTACATTCTCATATCAAATCATTTTCTGTCATACTTATTAAAGTTTCCCCATTAAATCGTAGAATGCATGTTACTTTTTTTAAAAACAAGACTTTATGGAAGTGAATGTAGAGATATTCCCATCCAATGAGCAGGATGAAGATTTTACAGATGTAGGTTACAGTCATGTAAGGAGTTATGTTTGGACACGTCCATTTAGTTCAGTGGTGCTACATGTGGGCACCAGACTATGCCCGTATGGAGCTCATTACAGGCTATGGGGTTATGGGAGTGCAATGAAAAGAATAGTTTAATTCACTCTAATTAGCTGTCTCAAAACCAAAAGAAAGATGGAGGTATTTGTATTACAGAAACAACTTTTTTGATTTTATTCTCTGTTTAAAGGTGTAGAACAGTAATTCAACTTAAATGACTGCTTTTAATCTTTCACGACATAGGAAATGTCATGAACTTCAGTAAAATGTTTGCAAACTGAAAGCTATAGAACATTTGGTATATGTATCATGTTTCCTGATTTCAGGAAATAAGTTATCATAAAATTCCAGCCATTATTAAATTAGATCCTGTGATATATACATGGGGGACCACCTCTGACAGGCAACCAACTGCCATGACCATTTTAATGGTATCCACAAGGTTTCCAATATAGTTTTGTTTGACCTTTAGTGAAAATACCACTTTTACAAAGCAACCTATATTTCCTAGTCCTACAATTGGTCACTTAACACAAGTTTCACTGTACGTAAAATCAGACCAAACACTTTCAAAGTTCTATTGGATCTAACAATCATATTAAGAATTATTTTTACATATGAAGCTTACTGAAGGAAATTTTATTCCTTTTGAACATTGGAGAGCAAAACAGTAAAAGTATGCTAGCGCCCACTTTACAGCCATGCTCAAAATGAAGTACTGCATATTATATAACTGAAGACAAATACCAACATATAGGCAGTACTGACTGATGGTTGTTTTCTTTCTGGAAAGGAGAAGCCAACACACACTAACAAATTAGTATGTCCTTTTTTGTTATTTAGGGCTGTTAAAGTGAACCTACTGACACCACAATCATGAGAAATTCAAGTGGGGTACACCATGCCATGTGGGGGCTTGTATAGACTACTCACACCTATACACTGTGTTATACTGATTTCTTTAGTTGTTGTAACAAGATCTTCCTGAGAACACTGAGCACGTAAAAATTCTTTGACAGAGACCAGCATCAAAACTATGCCAAATAGTTTTGTTTCAAGGACATCCTCAGTCAAGTTTGAAACAATTAAACTTCCTCTTCGGTATTACTTTGGTTGCTTCATTGGTCTGAAAAAAAAACAACAGTTCTACTTTGTGTCTGTTCAGTTCTGGGAGAATAAATCACTAGAATCTCATTGGCATCAAGGGTTCTGGTATTAGGGAATAACGTAAAGCAATATTCGTCGATGTATCTGAAGCAGCTAACTCTATTTAGAAATACTGGATAAATTCCTTTTATGTATATATTACAAGATAATTTTAATAATAAAATAAGTTAGGTTCATCAAAATCTTAGCGCGCTCTCTCTCTCATTACTAGGATTCTTTAACCAAAATGAAATACTAAAGAGCTGCGACACAGTAGTTTTTGTTGTGTGCATTCAAATACTGTTTGACAATTTTACCTGCTACCTACAAGTCAGGTGACTAAAATTACTACCTAGACTACAATATAAAAAGAGGGGCATCCAGCAGTGTGAAGTGGACATGATCTCTTCTATTGCACAGTAGAAAACAGCAATGAAACTGATCAATTTCATCAACTTCACTCTGCTGCTACTTGGAAAAGCTCTAAGCCAGGGGTCTCAAAGTCCCAGCCCGCGGGCCATCTGCAGCCCAAGTACCTCCCCACTGTGGCCCGTGGAGGAGAGATGCATGCAGACACGCTGCCAGCAATGTCTGCTCCAGGCACCACCCCCCACAGCTCCCATTGGCTGGGGGAGTGGGACAGAGATATCATCACTAGTCACCGGGCAGAGTCAGCCATGGAGGCAGCATCACTTTTTACCACAATGAATATAAACAAGTCAAAATACCAAACACAACTGTCTGATGCACACCTTGCTGCAATCCTGAAGGTTTCAACTGCTCAGTCACTGAGGCAAAACATCAACAAACTGACAGAACTGAAGCACTGCCAGGTGTCTGGGAAACACTAAAAACTCTCTGGCAGGCGAAGAATTGTATAAAGTTGTATGATAGTTTTATTATTTCTAAGAAATTCAAAATAAAAAATACAATATAAATGTTTTCTTTTCTGAAAACCATCTTCAGTGATATTATTGGCCTGCTGGGAGGATTTGAGGACTGGCACTGGCCTTAAGGTAAATTGAGTTTGAGACCCCCCTGCTCTAAGCTGAATCAGACACACTGAAGCTGTTTATTCTCAGATTCTGGAAGATAACACTGAACTGAGGTTTGGAGATTCTTTACAGCCATAAGGGCTTCTTATGGTTTTCTTCCCACCTTAAGTTAAATTCTGCAAAAAATTGGTAGTTTACAGTTTCTTCTAATATTGAAAATTCATTCACCAGTGACAAGTTGCCAAGTGGAATTTTCACACCCAAATGTTATAAATAAATTTAAGACGACAAGTATGATGGTACTTATTGTTCTATAATTTACATACGGATATTTTCCTGTAGGTTTTCCTTTCCAATACTTTTCATGCATTCAACAATTTCTCAGACCTTAACAGTTTGCCTACTATTCTAGGATTGGGATTAAAACAAATTTTTTAAATCAACTTTTTGAGAGTTATAGCAACATCATCACCCAGAGATCCTGGCTGAGAATGTCATTACTGACATCAGTAAGACTTCTCTCAAAAAGTTATGTTGTTTAAACTTTTCAGTACTCCAGAGGATTAAGTTAAATAGCCAAATCACTGAAATGCTCGACTCACTTTCCAGAAGAACAAGCAATGCAAGAAACTATTAAAAAAATACAATGAAAATTGTTGTACCTTTTTGACAAAGACCATGGCTGGCACCTATCAAGTCAAACAATACCAGAGGACTAGTCTGAGCTGAACACTCCATTTATGGCCTCATTCAAAATACTTCTAATTTCTACACTTAAACTGTGAGGAACATAAGGAGAAGCAAAGGACATTTCCTTTTCCATTTCACTAAGGAACACTTGGGGCAGAGGGGGTGATTCATGAAGGAATGGATCCTGCATTGACTGAAAACTAGCAAGCTCTGCAGAAGGACTTTGAGGGTGAGAAACTGCTTTAGACAACTGTTGTAGCCTATTAAATTAAGTCTTATTCTCTAGAAAGCGTGTTATACTTTTGTTTTATTTGTAATCACTTCTGTTTTCATTAGTCTTATGCAATACCCACTTGAATCTGTTCTTTGTTAATAATCATATATTTGTTACCATTATAAATAGGCCACGGTGCTTTTTTTTTTTTTAAAGGACCTGATCCTGAGTTGTAACCTTCCCAATGTTGGTTCCACTCTCTCTTTGGGGACAGCTTACCTGGTAGTTCCTGTGAGTGTCCAGTGACAGGATGCTAAAGGGAAGAACTCTTCAAAGGAGGTTTGGGGATTAGGGTGCACCTAATGTTAACCAGCAAAGCAAAACCGGACCGGCAGAATTCTGAGGAGAGTGTTTGAATGGTTGAAAGGCTTGCTGACATATAAGAGCTGACAACTACCTATCACAAGATAAACTCTTCTGGGCACCCCAACAAAGCATCACAGATGTGTCTACACTGCAGCTAGGATGTATAGTTTCCAGCTCAGGCAGACATACATATGCTAGCACTGATTGAACTAGAGAGCTAAAAATAGCAGTGTGGCCCTGGCAGGATGGGTGGCAGCTTAAGCTAGCTGTCTGATTACAATCCTGTCCGAGATCCCATGTACATACTCAGGCAGTTAGCCCAATCCACCACGGCAACGTTGCTATTTTTAGGAATCCCAACTTGACCACAGCTAGCATGTGTATGTCTCCCAGGGCTGGGAATTACACCTCCCAGCTGCAGTATAGTTGTACCCATAGCCTATAATTAAGGCTAAGTTTTTGTCAGGAATATTTTTAGTAAAAGTAATGGACAGATCACGGGAAATAAACAAAAATTCACAGAGGCCCATGACCTGTCCCTCACTTTCATTAAAAATATCCCTGACAAAATGAGGAGGCGGGTTCAGCACCCATTGCTGGTGGGGCTCTCGCGTCCCCCACCGTGGCTGGGAGCTGCGGGGAGGGGGGGAGGAGCTGTCTGGGAGCACCAGCCCGGGGGCAGAAAATGCCACAGAGGTCAATGGAAATCATGGATTCCGTGACATAATCGTAGCCTTACTTATAATTTATGCAGTGATTAAATAAAAACCCACTAGGCACCAAAATAAAAACAAAGTTACCATAAATTGTAGTCTCACATCCCTGACCACAGCACCCTCTGAAGCCAGTGAGAACTGTGCACATCTGTCTGATCGGAGATTTTGGCCCCAAGTAATTCTTTTGCAATTCAGACTCTGCAGCATTACTGAAACATTTCTAGCATTCCTGGAACCTTGCAAGTTATATTTTCTTACTTTGCACTATCTCAGTGTCAATAGCTGAGGAAAAAGTAACTGTAGCAAATGTTTCAAAGATCATAGAAAAGTTTATCAACTGGTGGATTAAAAGTATTTAGAACTTATTATACGCCAACACCCACCCACACCACTTGACTGTGCATTTATATTCCACTACTCTATAAAGCCTTATATACCCTTTTTAACCCAGACTTTGATACAAGATGAAAAACTCTACTGCACCTTATCCAGGAAAGTAGACCTGCTTTCAACATTACACCAGCACAGTTTGATAACTTCAGTCTTGTCTTAACACTCGTTGATTTCATTAATAACTACGTTACCACACATCATTTTTCTTGGACCCAGAAAACATGTTTGTAACTGGAATGTAAATCACGTTTAGGTCCTCAAAGTCTCCAGGAGTTAATTTTACAAGACAAACTGAGAACTGCCAAGCTCTGCTGAGGGACAAGCCAGCTAGCTCAGTTTAAGAGGGGGAAGTGCACAAGCCAACTTTAACCCCTTGGCCCCTCAGTTGTGTTTTGTGTTTCTCAAACGTAACCAAGGATCTGGGTTTCTCGAACATAACCAAGGTTGGTTGTGTCTTTTTTTCATTTAAAAAAAGTAATCTTGCATTTGGTCTCTCAGGGTTGAGAATTCTGCCCTCGCTATAATCATCCATAACCCTAGAACGCTTGTTTGGCATTAATTATGTATAATCATTGATCAAATCACCCAAAAATCAATTGTGATACTGGGAGAAGAAAAATTACTTAGATTAACACAACTGCAATAATTTAACAATTCAGTAGGCAATTTACAGAACAAGTCATATCACTTTACAATGAGCATAGATCTTCCTGAAGGCTGAAAAGGCCTCTACATCTGTGTTTCTCAAAGCATTAGGTGGGCCCAGTAAAGCGAGCACAAAATTACACAGCTGCTGAGAAAAAGACTGGCAGAATCCAGTAGCAGCTAGGACCAACCAGGAGCCAGAGAAAGGAATGAAATAGCGCATCTTGGTCCATCACCCATGCTGTTGCTACAAATGGCCTGCTCCTGCCCTGCACTCTCCTGCCTTTTTCCCATTCGTGGGGGAGCTCTCATCCTCCCCAAAGCCCACACAATGTTCCATTCTGGGGCAAGGAAAATGACACTGCTAAAAGCTATACTCTCTTGAAGCAATTAGAGCCAACTGAGCAAGAGAGAAGTACTCCCAGCAGTATGCACCCACACCAAACACCATCAGGCCCCTGTCCCAAGTCTAGCAGCCAAAATTTCCAACAGTGCCCACCAGCACCCCAAAATCCTCCCATATTTTCTTCCTGTGATTCTTTAAAGCCAAAGGTTTGTGGGGTATGAAACTTTGGATCATTTGTTTGACCATTTTGTGGAACAGGGATCAAAACTGTGAGCCACAGTTTAAAGATAAGATGTTTATTTTTTGGTGGGGGGGAGGACCAGGAATTAGCAGGGTTCAGTAGTACCTCTCATTCCCATATAAGAATGAGAAACAAACGATCAACCCTCTTCATACTGTCAAGCTGTCTAGAGTACCATGAATGTGAGTACCAACCTCAGGGCAGACTGTTACAAACCAGGGTACAAACCCCAATTAGTAAGTGTCCCTAGTATCTTGTTTTTGAAACAGACTTCCCACAGCAAGTTTTTTTATTTTTTACTGACATGATATCTGACTGGACCTAGCTGGTACAAGCAAGATGAAAGACATACTCTCTCAATGTACAGAATACATTTTTCATCACCAGGTGACTGTGTAGAAATATGTGGCATTGATGCTATCTCCACTATAATTATATATATGAATAACAACAGTATTATGACTACTAGTATTTTGTAATCCTTAATTGTTTTCTCATTGTGTCTGAAATATTTAGCAGTTATATTCCTATGATGTAGTTTGGTTACTATGGCTCATTTTATTATTTTTATGGTGGTTATATTTTTTTTTAAATTATAAAGATAACAGAACAGCTCTTCCCTCAACTGCTGCCCATTCATCATAACAAAACAAAAATAGATGCTGCAGCTTTATTTACTGAATCTTTTCTAATGTCAAGAAACTTCTGTATATACTTTTGAATTTTTAAGGGATAATGGTATTTAAAAATCAAAGCAACTATAGAAAATATTTGTAGGTTTTGTACTTCATAGAAAACCACACTAAAAGAATGCATTTTATCAACGTGATATTCTTTCACCTCAAGACACTCTCTGAAATACTGCTTACATATGATCCAACAGATAGTGTGATGAGGTGTCCTAGCCCCTGGAGAAGGGTTTAACCCCATAACACGCTCCCTTGCCACTGCTAGGAATGCTCAAACCTGAGCCCCAGCATAAAAGGGAGCAGCCCTGCTCGGTTAGGGCGGACCACCGAGGAGAGAGAACGCACACTGTGGGCTCCCTCCCTGGTGCTGCTGGAGCCCCAGATCGCAGAGGCCAAGCGTGCCAAGACACAGGCGGATACCCAGCTGCCCGCAGAAGCCCAAGAGGGGATGGAGTCGCTGGGAGATTCACAAGACGACAATCTCAGAGGCACAGGAGACTTGTGGATAACAATGCTAGAAGATAGGGTAGGAAGTAATCCAGGGGAATTAGACGTTGGTCTGGCTGTGGAACTGGGACAAAAGCAGTAAGTTTTGGATAGATCCCTGCTGACCTAATGATGAATCCATTCACTGCTATCAGGGCCCTGGGTGGGGACCAGGTGGAGTAGGAAGGGTCCACGTCCCCCTACCGTGGCTGGCAGCCCACTTCCCCACTGGCCACTAGGTCACAGAGCCCTGACTAAGAGAGCAGCCATATTGATTCTGGCCACTAGGCCTCACAGCCCTATAAGGGAGGGCAGCCATACTAACTCTGGCCACTAGGCCATGCAGCCCAGCATGGGAGGTCAGCCATATTAACTCTGGCCACCAGGCCACACAGCCCAAGGAGGGAGGGCAGCCATATTGACTCAGGCCACTAGGCCATGCAGCTCAGTGAGGGAGGGCAGACTTATTGACTCTGGCCATTAGGCCATACTGCCCTGAGGCTAAGGGTGGTCATTTAGAGACTCAGGCACCGCACCAAAAGGGGGATTTCAGGGTGTACTTGCCCCACAACAGATAGTAACTATCATAACTTTCTTACCAGTTACCCAACATTTTAAATTTCCTCTTAACAATTGGAAGCAATAGTCAATTAACTTTAAATAAGAGCTGCCTATGAAGTCCATTGTGTAACAGAACATGTACTGTACTTTTACAACTATAGCCCATATGGAATCTTTCAAATGTTTCGCCGATTTTAAAAAGCTGTCACATAATAGAACTGAAGGCAAGAAATATTTCAACTGATAGAAAAAAAGACTATGAAAGGCAACTAGAAAATGAAAACAATTCATGGAAAAGGGTACTACTGCTACTACAATTTTCATGTTCAGACAAAGTTTCCATTTATGTGACATGTTAAAAACATGTAAAGGAAACTCATGCATAAAAAAAAAGTGGGTAAGAAGATACGGATTTTCTTTAGTGACTGTGTGTGTGTGTGTGTAACATTTTGAATTGCAAAAGCACAATTTCAGATTCAATTCACAATTTCAATTTTTGCCGATTGGTATTCAAAAACATAATAAGCATAATCAGCATCCTCAGTCATTCATTACCTTTCCAATACATTATTATGTTGATATTGTAGTAGGAAGAGAGCCTGAGACATAAGCCCTTATATCTGACACCTGGTGTGAGGCCTGAACTAAAGTAATGGTCAAGCCTTGTTAATATAAAGCAAAGTTAGCAAGAGACAGCCTGTCAGCAGAAGTCAGACTCTGCCTATTTGCAAGCTCACAGAATCTGGCAGGAATAGGGCTGATAATGCAGAAACACACGTTCATAAGAAGTGCTAGGCACAGAACACTCATGCAAACACGTTCCAAAAGGGTAGTACCAGAACACACCAATACCAAGTTGGTACAAACACATTCCCCAAAGAGAAACAGGAACACGCTGACCCATCTCAAAGATAAGGTCAGAATGACAGTGTGATAGATAGAGATGTTTTGATCAAACCAACGTGTACAAGGTAATGGGTGGTAATAACCCACATCAGGGGACAGTAACTAAGCACGTCAGAGGAGCAATTCGTAACTTGTTTGTATTGGTATATAAAATGAAGCCTCAAAGGGAGTCTCTGCCTGGCCTATGGGGGGGAAAACAAAGTCCCGCCATTCACTGAACTGGTCCATTGTTATGGGCATACACGTACTAGTGGTTCGGTAGAGTCTGCGGGATACTAGTACCGTGCTTCGTTGACAATAAACCTGGCCAGGTGCCTTTGTACCTTAATAGATCTTGTGGTTATTGGGCGGTTTGCTCGAAATCTGCTGTGCCAGCTACCTGCTCAGAACTGGGACGGCACACAGAGAACACACACACAGCCAACATCTGATGACATATTACCACTGTACTGTTTTCTTTTTAAATTAGTGAAGAAAAACTACTTACTCTATCATCTAATTTGCATATTAACACCAGGAACTGAAACTTTTTCATAGAAGGAAAAGCATTTTACCTAAATGTTTGTAGCATTCAAGTATATGAATTATTAAGCTGACATAATGGCACAGAAGTAGAATATTGTTTAAAAAATACAACCGGAGACTTAGAGCAAGAAGACAATTGAGGTTCTCAGTAGAAAACTATTTTCCATTTCAAAAGAAAAAAGTGTAAGGTGGATGTCTTCGCGTACAAGTAGAGTGTTAACTCCACATGGAGTCAATTAGCTTCTCTCAAAAAGAAAAGAAAAAAAAAATCGAGACAGGGCATCATGACAAATGACCGGCCAAGAAAAAAAGAAGTGAGTGGAAAGGAAGTATCTAGCATCGAAACAGCCAGCAGTGACAAGCCTGGATTTCAAATTAAAAATATTGTATACAATCTGGAAGTTAATTGAAAAATGTCAAAGTATGTTCCATAAGTTTACATACATATATATACACACACACACACTCAGGCCATCGATTAATCACAGTTAACTCACGCAATTAACTCAAAAATATTAATTGTGATTAATCACACTGTTAAACAATAGAATATCAATTGAAATTTATTAAATATTTTTGCATGTTTTTCTACATTTTCAAATATATTGATTTCAATTACAACACAGAATTACAACTGCAGAACCTTGGGCTGCAGTCAGCCACAGAGGCGAGTGGCTGGACAGAGAGAACTGCTGTTCCCCCAGAAGGGGGGAATGGGGCACAGTTGGAGGGCTGTGTCCTGAAGAGGATGCCACAATCCTTGAGATGCCGCGGGTCCGGAGACAATGTGATGGCAGGTGAGACGCCACCGGAGGAGGGCGCCCTGCGAAAAGACTGAGCTAATTCCCAGAAGCACCAGCAGGAGGCACCACAGTGGTGAGGCGGAACCGTTACAAGCACAAATATCTGTAATCAAAAATAAAGTGAGCACTGTACACTTTGTATTCTGTGATGTAATTGAAATCAATATATTTGAAAATGTAGAAAACATCAAAAAGTATTTAAATAAATGGTATTCTATTATTGTTTAATTGCGTGATTAATTTTTCCAATCACGTGACAGCCCTAATATACACATATTATAAATGTATATTTTTATTGACTATTTTGTTCATTTTGAGATTATATAAATTAAACCACATTCAGAAAAGTTTGTTACATTGAAGTTGGCTCCTCCCTAAGACAAAGAACAATTCTATAAAAGGTGTGACCTACTGCTGGTTTTAAAAAACAAAAATGGGGAAAAAGTAATAACACACATTAGATTCTTTGAGCAGCTGCTCAACAGCAGTATAGCACCTTGCATCTTCAGCACTTCTCTGGATATATGAATTACATAATTTTAGAGCTGGCTATACGGCAAGCTGTAATTACCGTATAAATACTAATTCTCACCATTTTACACTGGCTATACATGAAATGGATGCATTCTGCCCCGTGTCATAGCGCTTGAAGACCGACAGTGGAGCCTGAAAAGTGGGAAGATGGGACACACATTGAGTCAGGGCATCCCTGCAACCTCTATGTGACATGTGGAGCCCTTGGCAGAATTTAAATCAGCCCCATGCCAGTCAGGATTAGGACACCATTTTGCTGAGTACTGTACTAACACTATCAGTCCCTGTCCTGAAGAACTTAAAATCTAAATTAAGAGATACAGGTTGGGTGAGGTAATATCTTTTATTGGACCAACTTCTGTTGGTGAAAGAAAAGCTCTCGAGCTTACACAGAATTCTCCTTCATATCTGGAAAAGAGAGCTCTCGGTAAGCTCAAAAGCCTCTCTCTTTTATGGAGCCAACTTCTGTTGGTGGAGAAGATACCACTTCACCCACCTTGTCTCTCTAACATCCTGTGACCAACACAGCCACAACACCACTGCAAACAAATTTAAATTAAGAAAAGACATAGTAAGTACGTGCAATTAAAAAGTAGCGCAAGTAGAGGAATGAAGAGTAGCAGTGAGAGGAAAGCATAGTTATGTAGATAGCCACATGTATAATTTATATTCCCTTTCTACTGAGCACTGTAGTAACAGATACTAAGAAACAATCTCTGCTCTGAAGAATTTACACAAATCATCAAGATCCCCTCTGGCATCTGCAGTAATATCAGTAGTCCCTTCTGGACACTTGGATGGTCATTATTAGTTAACAATTTACCATAGGCACCCCTGTACAAGCAGGCTTGAGCAAGTATTTGAAGAATGATACAGTTGCTACTTTACGGATTACTGCAGGAAGGAGGTCTAAGGGGCAGTATGGAGGAAAGCGCAAAAGAGCTGGAGGAAAGGCTCAGCTCGGTGGAAATGGCTGGCACTGAATACAAGTCAGAAAAACAAATAAAAATATTTATGCTAACATGTTAAATGAGTCCTTTAAAACAACAAGGAATCCAGTGGCACCTTAAAGACTAACAGATTTATTTGGGCATAAGCTTTCGTGGGTAAAAAACCCACTTCTTCAGATGCATGGAGTGAAAATTACAGATGCAGGCATAAATATACTGACACATGAGGAGAAGGGAGCTGTTTTTGTGGATACAGACTAACACGGCTACCCCTCTGATACCTGACACCAGGCAAGGGAATGAGTCCTTTAGAAGACCAAGATATTAATGTTAGTGACAAAATGATTTATTTTATTAAAATATCCATATAGTTTTAAGAACAGCTTTGACATATTGCTTTAAAAATTGTTATACATTAATATGGCTGTTATTTTTAAAATTATTTCATAAAGACAGATGAAGAGAAAAAAATACATTTTAAAACAATAAAAATATGAAATAAATGTCAGCAATAAAGTTTAATTATGTACACAGCTAGTTTAGAATCAATATCTAGATGCAATCCCATTATAAGATGCTACATTTTGAGATACTGATTGATCAGACTGTAGTACTAAAACCAAGTAGGTTTTACCCTCTGCATACTACACTTCCAATTTGATTGATGTAAGTAAGATTCTCTCAAGAGCTTAAAGTCTAATATTGATTGGACAGTACTTCACAGGAGAATAACCTCAGCAATAATCTTCATGACACGTAGGAGACCTTTGTGGAAATCACTTGTTGACTTGCATTTTGCACTTAGGGCCTGATTCAAAGCCTATTGACTTCTCCTGACTGTGGATCACACCATCAAAGGAGACGTTCAACAATTTTGTGAGGTATAAGGAAGAAAGATATACTAGCACTTATTCTGAGGACAGGATGTACTATTATGAAGGGCTGCTTCATACTTCACTAAACATGTCATAGTTTTTTAAACAGATGGACAGTATCCTGTTATATCCTGAACAAACTTCATTGAATTAAGTTAAAATTTATTCAATTAAGTTTAACATCTTCTTAGTTTATTGTGTTAGAAATGCCAATGTTTATGTAAGGAGATTGTATGGAACTTTTTAAGCAGGAAGACAAGGGTAATGCAATCTTGGAAGATATTAGGAAATTCAGAGGTCTTTTTGGAACAGTATATATAGAAGTGGATTTCCTAGGAAGCAACTTGGGAAGAGGAAAATGCAAATTCTCCCCTCCAAAGCCTTTTGAAGATAGCCATTGTGAGAGAGAGACCCATTATATGCTAATTACCTGCTTACAGATTAAAGTTCCCTGAACCATATAAAGGGTGAACTAAACATTTTATGAGAGTGCTTGTTCTGAACTGAAGCGGTCATGAACTGGGTAACTACAAGGACTTCTCTTGGCTGGGGGATTGAAGGACTGCTCCTGCCAGAATCCATGTTAGGGCTGGGGTTAATTCTGCTAAGCTTATTAACATGTGTATAGGTTGTTTTATTGTTTTTAATATGTTTTCTCTGTAATGCTTTTTAACTTAAGAATAAAATAGGCTTGCATAGAAAGAACTGTGCTACAGTTATAAGCTACAACAGTCACACATGTTAACTGTTTCTGAAGAGAAAGCAAGCAGGCAGCGGTGCAAGTGAAATCCATTTCTTACTGGTACGGGGGGGGGGGGGGGGGGGGGAAGAAGGAGGAGAGGGGAGGAAGGCCTCACCACCCAGGCCAGGGCTCCCATACTCTCCCCATCCCCTCCCCATGATCCAACCCCCTTATCTGGACCACTCAGAAGAAATCCAGGTGCAACTGCCCTGATCTGTGACACATACTACATGTTTGTTTCACCCTGTATCTCTTCTGAGGCAAACATGCAAATTAGATTGCAATTACAGAAAAGCATCCAGGGTGGAGTATATAAATGGTGTTAAAATGCTAACATACTATTGACAGCAAGCAAGTTATAATTTTGACCTGCAACTTGACAGAAATACTAATAATAAGCAGATGGCAGACTGTAAATTAACATCTGGAGCTCAGTCCCAGGGAATCAGATCCAATCAAGTAGTTTTGAAGCATTATGGCAAGTGCAGCATTAGTTCTAATTAGATGAGGTATCAGGTATCTGTTTTGCAGCACATGAACACTGACAAATATGCTGCAGACTCCTCTTCAAACAAGGGAAACAGAAGAATAATCTTAATTTGAACTAACAAGGATACACAGGTGCAAGGTACAAAAAAATTTCTCCCAATCTAAAAGTTTTAGCTTGTTAGTAAAAGACATAAAAATATTTTCAACAATTGATTAATGGAATCAAAAATTTAAATAATTTGCAAATTACAAAATAAGTTTTGCTGATTTTTTTGTAAATTGAATGTAATGTAAAATGTAAAAACATTTAATTAATCAGCATGCAGTAAAACATTGCTCTTGATTGCTGGTCATCAAATTATATCTTAGCTGGAATCTGTTTATAATAGTAATTGTTTTCATTCTTGTGTTCAACAGACAAGAAAACCACCTCCTGAGAACAAGGCTTGGCTATTTATTACAATGTGCTGTTTTCCCTACTAAATGCATTGCCCTTACAGAGAAAGGATAAAAAGTAAAATCACTCATTCCAGTCTTTCCAGGTAGAATGTTTATTTACAGAGAAATGTTATTTTACAGATTACAATATTGAGTATTTCTTAAACTTTACTGGATTTTATTTTTCACTTATTATAAAAATCAACAAATTCCTTAATCGTAAACCAAAACTGCAGAACTATAATACACACCTGGTGAAGTGAAGAAACAGATTGACACAGCCAGAAGGGTACCCAGATGTCACCTACTACAGGACAGGCCCAACAAAGAAAGTAACAGAATGCCACTGGCTATCACCTACAGCCCACAACTAAAACCTCTCCAGCACATCATAAAGGATCTACAACCTATCCCAAAGGACGCTCCCTCACTCTCACAGACCTTGGGAAACAGGCCAGTCCTCACTTACAGACATCTCCCCAACCTAAAGCAAATACTCACCAGCAACTACACACCACACAACAAAAACACTAACCCAGTAACCAAACCCAGCAATAAACCCCACTGCCAACTCTGTCTGCGTATCTATTCAAGGGACACCATCATAGGACCTAACCACATCAGCCACACCATCAGGGGCTCATTCACCTGCACATCTACCAGTGTGATATATGCCAGCAATGCCCCTTTACCATGTACATTGGCCAAACCGGACAGTCTCTACGCAAAAGAATAAATGGACCCAAATCTGACATCAACAATTAGAACATTCAAAAACCAGTAGGAGAACGCTTCAATCTCCCTGGACACTCAATAACAGACTTAAAAGTGGCAATTCTTCAACAACAAAAACTTCAAAAACAGACTCCAACGAGAAACTGCAGGACTGGAATTAATTTGCTGACTGGACACCATCAAATTAGGCCTGAATAAAGACTGGGAGTGGATGGGTCACTACAAAAACTAATTTCCCCCTGCTGATACTCACACCTTCTTGTCAACTGTTTGAAATGGGCCACCTTGTTTACATTGGCCTCATTAGCACTACAAAGGTGATTTCCACCCCTTCTTGTCAACTGTTGAGAATAGCCCACTTCCACCTTAATTGAACTGGCTCATTAGCACTGACCCCCCACTTGGTAAGGCAACTCCCATCTTTTCATACGCTCTGTATTTAAACCTCCCTATTGTATTTTTCACCCCATGCATCTGAAGTGGGTTTTAGCCCACAAAAGCTTATGTCCAAATAAATTTGTTAGTCTCTAAGGTGCCACAAGGACTCCTCATTGTTTTTTCATTAAAATACATGAGTCCACTCCCTTCTGTGCTATTTGAAGGCATTCCACATTACAATTTCTATGATATACAAGACATTTTCTGAAATAAATATAAGGACCAAACCTTCAGTTTTCACAGACTACTGCTATTTATTGAGACTAATACCTCAGGGACCCTCATATATCTTATGCACATGCTGGATTTCCTGTCACTTTTCAATAAAGATTTTTCTTTACAAAAATGAAACAAAGGATGGGGCTGGTAGCACAAGCATCATGCACGGCTATGCTGTATCATTGGATTGAGAGTGTCATGGCTCAGGCCAGTTGGGTCTGGGAATACTGCAGAGTTCAGGTAGCCCTATGCAACACATGAATATGCAGTTTTATGCTGCTTGTGCACTGGATGAGTTTCCGCAGATGAAAGTCTATTCAATTCATTCTACTGGAACAAGGGGCCAGAACTGATCCTAGAATTGTTCCTCAGTTTGCTAATATGGTAGACCCAAAACTCACCCACTTTGTCACAATGCCTTTCAGAATGAATATGCCAAATATATGTGCCTGGCTGTAATATCTGGAATCACCAGACCACACTTCCCTCAAGAGCCATGAACAGAATCCAAGGTTTTGGTTTACTAACATTCCTCCACTGTCTAGCAATGTCTCACATCCCCTTGTAATATCTGGTCCACTTAGAAGATGACAGCATATTACTATCACCACTTATTCCTTTGATTCCAACAGTAAATATCTGTGCTTTTGAATGCAGAATCTGGATTTGAGATTCTGCATTCAAACTATGCTAATAATCCATGTAGGGGTCTATACAGCTCCCCATGATGGAATTTCTGGGGGTTTCCTAGCTTAAAAAAAAACCTGAAATAGCATATAAAAATCTGCATTAAAAATGTTAAGGCTGAGAAGTCAAAGATCAAAAGTTAGAAAATATTAGAATAAAGGTATCATGTATTACCTTAATTTGGCTCCCTTGGTCACATGAGTTACCAAAAAAAAAAAAAACAAAGACATGTGAGCCCTACCCAATTACTGTCTACTCTACTGTTTCCACCACTGCTGCACCCAGTGGAAATTCACCAGTTGTGAATTGTTACTAAGTTTGCATCCAAAGAGAAATGCACACTATCTCAGCACAGTGTTAAGTGTGAACCCCATTCTTCCCTTTTCCAGACTTGTCTGTCTCCATTATCAACAATAAGTGCAGTTTCATCAGTGTCAAAGCCTAATGCACACAGGATGAAACCATCTTCAACACCATGTCAAGAAGACCTGTTTGGAAAAATTAAAGCACTTCAGGACTCCTAAGAATCAGAACTGATATCTCGAGGAAAGAGAAATGCAGCAATATAACTTAGTGATTGCCAGATTTAAAGCACAACACTAGTCTAAGGAAAATTTTAAATACCTGAAATTTTGCTCAGCAATCCCAAAAGTTCACAATGAGAGAAGCAGCTCTTCAGAACAAATAGTAAAATATATTTCAAACTTAATTTTGTTGACAAATGGC
This sequence comes from Chrysemys picta bellii, assembly GCF_011386835.1. Lineage (NCBI taxonomy): Eukaryota > Metazoa > Chordata > Testudines > Emydidae > Chrysemys > Chrysemys picta. The sequence goes on from NC_088793.1 coordinate 197,033,239, forward strand.
AATTGTTGCCTTGCTAAAAAACAGGCTACATTTGTGATACTAACAGGAACAGTGTCCACTGTAAGGTATTGTGCATAAATTTCAAACCAACTGTATTTGTGTTTCATCACTATGAATTCTGTTCACAACATTCACCTATCACAGTTTATATACTAAAGAATAAAGGAGAAAGTGTGAAAAAACTAGTTCATTATTTAAACCCAGTATTTAATTTTGCTTCTGCATGAAGTTTAGCATATTTCAATTGGGATAAAATAGGTTTTATGCATGCTACTGAACTAATAAGAGCATAAAGAAGCCAATTAAAAGACTTGGACAACACAAAAGCAAGTGTAGCAAAACTGAAGAGTTTGATGACTAAAGTATATCCATAAAACATTTAGCACCATCTGTCACTCTAAAAATATTAGGGGGATTAGAAATATTATCCCTGAAGAATCAGATATTCCCACAAGATTATAAAACAGGGGTTGGAAACCTTCGGCACACGGCCAATCAGTGTAATCCGCTGGCGGGCGGTGAGACATTTTGTTTGCGTTGAGTGTCCGCAGGCACGGCCCCCCGCAGCTCCCAGTGGCCACCATTCACCATTCCTGGACAACGGGAGCTGCAAGAAGTGGCACGGGAAGTAGGAATGTGCTGGCCGACGCTTCCTGCAGCTCCCATTGGCTGGGAACGGTGAACCATGGCCACTGGGAGCTGCAGGGGGCCGTGCCTGTGGTCGATCAATGTAAACAAATGTCTCATGGCCTGCCAGCGGATTACCCCGATGAGCCGCATGCCGAAGGTTGCCGACCCCCGTTATAAAACCTCAGAAGTGAATAATTAGTTAAGGGTGGCATGACCAATCAGAAATAAATTCCCTCCATATACTGAGACTCAAAGAAAAGAAGATCCTCTTCTTTACTCTTCAAATACTCATTGAAAGGGTCCTACCAAATTCACGATCCATTTTGGTCAATTTCACAGTCATATAATAGTAAATTTCATGATTTCAGCTATTTAAATCTGAAATTTCACTGTGTTGTAATTGTAGGCATCCTGACCCAAAAAGGAGTGTGTGTGTGGGGGGGGGGGGTTGCAAGGCTATTGTAGAGCGGGTTGCAGTATTGCTACTGTTACTTCTGTGCTGCTGCTGGCGTCGGCGTTGCCTTCAGACCAGGGCAGCTGGAGAGCAGCGGCTGCTGGCCGGGAGCCCAGCTATGAAGGCAGAGCCACCACGAACAGCAGCATACAAGCATACAAGTACGGATGGCATGGTATGGAACTGTCACCCTTACTTCTGCGCTGCTGCCTGCAGAGCCAGGCCATCAGTTAGCAGCCGCCACTCTCCAGCTGCCCAGCTCTGAAGGCAGGAGCGCAGAAGTAAGAGTGGCATGGTATGGTATTGCCACCCTTACTTCTGCGCTGCTACTGGCAGGGCACTACCTTCAGGGCTGGGTGCCTGGCTAATAGCTGCCATTCTCCGGCCACCCAGCTCTGAAGGCAGCACAGAAGAAAGGGTGGCAATACTACCCTAAAATAACCTTGTGACTCCCCCTGCAACTCCCTTTTGGGTCAGGACCCCCAATTTGAGAAATGCTGGTGTCCCCCGTGAAATCTGGCCTTTTGTGTGCTTTTACCCTATACTACACAGATTTCACGGGGGGACATCAGATTTCACGAACCGGTGATGCATTTTTCATGGCCGTGAATTTGGTAGAGTCCCACTCATTGAAGTCCATCTGTTTATTTAGGTCAATGAGAAAGCTATAGTGCAGATATCAAAACATCCAACATCCACCCAAGCAGGCCATTTAAAATAGCCAAATCAGTTTAATTCATATTCTCAGGTATTTTAACATTAACAGCATTGAAGAACTTGAGAATGGAAGTCACAACCATCCTCTATTTAGGAAAGACTGGCAAGGTTTTAGTTTATATTCATTTCTGCTACTAGTCTAAATATTTAAGACTAAAAATATCAGTGATTTTTTCCCCAATCATTTCTGTGCTTTGAGTCATAGTACTTTCTCGCTATAACACAACAAAATCATGATGAAATATATTCACTTCCTGTCCCTTGCCTCCTACTTGGAATCATTATTTTGTTAACAAATTTCGCTAATGAAGAGTTCTGACTCTGAAGATGACTTTTTGTTTTGTTGTGTTTCATTTTGTTTATTATTTCTTTTGAAATCTCTGTATTAAAAGAGAAAAAGACTATGGTAGACATATTGTAGAATTAATTATACAAATAGAAGTCTGCAGGTATACGGAAATCTCAGAGTCTAACTGGCAGCTGAAAAAAGCTGCATTTTTCAGTGTGTTAGTTGACTCAAATTTAACGTAACATGACTGAAAAGTCCACCTAATGTTTGTTAAGAAGCAGAATAACATGTTTGAAGTCATGTTAGTTATTCTTCTTGCAGCTTCCCTCAGGCTACAGAAAGGCCAACATGCGTGTCAAAACAGAGTCTTTAGAATAAATTATGTTAATAAGATTCTTTGTAGTTAGGAAACTCAATTGACCCACACATAGTATTGACAGTATCTATTTGGTGTCTATCGGGTAATTCAGTATGTATTAGATTGCACAACATTCCCTCACTATCTCTAACTCATGAAAGTCCATGAGCATGATCTCGTGGGCCAAGTTTTCTCAGCATGAATTATTATTGGCTTGGGTCTGAGCTCTCTTTCACTTGAAGGCCTCACCATTATGTAGTCTGGTTGCCCTTAAAAGCAGCTAATTGCATTAGAGAGTGTATTAACTATCTAACCAACTTTATCTCAATATGTACAAGGTATTCCCTAGAGTAAGAAGGAAAAATTGATGTGTTTTAAGTTGAGCACTGTATACAACACAAGTCACGGTATAACACTCTTACCCAGACACCCAAAAGAGCTACATAAATGCCAATATAAACTGGTGAGCAACACTGCTGGTGTGTTCAAAATAAAAAAAATGTGCCAAAAAGAGCATCCTTCAGGAAGAATAAAAAAGCCAATACACTTTCGTGATTACTAAATCGAGGTGATGGGCAGAGTCAATCAATGAAATAAAACAACAATCTGCTCTGATAGTTGTAATTTGCATTTCTTCTTTCACAACAACTAAAATGGCACTTTATTATGACTGTACTTTGAATAAAGAGTATGAATATGTATATTGTGAATAAGTACTACAAATAACTTGTTTCTAAATGCAGGGAATGCAAATATCTTAAGTGTATACACATTGTGGTGAATTTCAGAAATATACAAGTTAAAATGGAATGGATCTGTTAGGTAATCCACTCATCTGTTTGGGATTGGTTCCTACTGTATCATTTTATTTTAGTTGTTTTAAATTAGATTGATAATGATGTTTTCATCCTTTTCCCTCAGGAGACCATATAAACAAAGACTTTCTGGATACTGAGTTGATGTTTTTCCTCTTAATTTATCCTATTTCTTCCTGTCATATTCTCATATGACAAATAACTCCTCTCCATCATTTTCTTCAAATATTAGTAAATCTGTGTCCAAGCACAAATTCCTCTCTTAGTCAATCTCTGTGCATTTAGCTCTAGGTCCCTCTACATACTGAGTGTGAAACCCATTATGTGGGAGAAGACTGAATTCCATTTTTAATTATGGCAAAAGAATAAATTTAGGACTGTTAAGACAAACATCACCTACAGTGCTGTTGACCCTACACTCCAAGAGACAACTCCCATCGCCAAAACATATACAAAATACCTACAAAAACAAAAAACCACACTCCAACTTCATCGATCTTGCTGTCATGCACATCAGAGGTTCCCTCATACTCTCTAATACCAACAGACTGGCAAATCTGACCGTCTATCCATTTGGAACATTATTCTGCTTTAACATTGCGGAGATCACTACTCATGTTTTGGATGACAGTGAGTTGGATGAAATTGGGGTACATATTGTTCTATGGCGGGGTGGGCCAACTACAGCCCACAGGCTGGCCCATCAGACCTTTTAATCCAGCCCTCGAGCTCCCGCCGGGGAGTGGGGTCGGCAGCTTGCCCCACTCTGGCGCTCCAGCTGGTGGGTGGGGTCAGGGGCTCGCCCCACTCCGTGCATGCCGTGACTCCGCGCAGCTCCCAGAAGCAACGGCCTGTCCCCCCTCCTGTTCCTACATGCAGGTACAGCCAGGGGGCTCCACATGCTCTGTCCCAGCCCTGATTCCCCTCCTGCCCTCCAAATCCCTCGGTTCCAGCCCAGAGTACCCTTCTGCACCACAAATCCCGCATCCCCAGCCCCACCTCAGAGCTCACACCCCCATCCCTGCCCCAGCCCAGCGCCCCGTCCTGCACCTTGAAACCCTCATTTCTGGCCCCACCCTGGAACCCACACCCCCAGCCCACAGCCCATACGCCCTCCCACACCCAATCCCCTGCCTCAGCCCACAACCCCCTCCTGAACTCCAAATCCCTTATACCTGGCCCCACTCCCCAGCAGGAGCTCTCACCCCCTCCTGCACCCCAAATCCCAATTTCATGAGCATTCATGGCCTGCCATACAATTTCCATACCTGATGTGGTCCATCATGCCAAAAAGTTTGCCCACCCCTGTTCTACAGTATTTGTTGGAAATGGAAACAGGTGTCTCTTGGAGGGTCTTAACAGCATAGTAAGCAACGTGAAGGTTGACTTTTCTTGCAGCTACTTAGATCCATGACTTCAAGGATTTATTTTGTTTTGTCGTTGTTAATTTCCAAGGGTTTTTGTTTAACACCGGGTTGGTGTACATCACACCTCTAGTCTTAAAAGCTGGAGCCCTCTAGTGTTTCAGCCAAAGAACCAGATGAAAGGCAATAAGAGCAAACTCAAACCACTATGATCTAGCTCCTACTGAGGGATAACAAGCCACTCTGTTAGGGTAGGTTACAAATGCATCTTCTGAAGTCATGTAATATGGTAAAGAATGTATCTGATACAATATATTATCCTAAACTCTCTGTCATAGTTTGAATTATATCAACACTGTCATTATAGCCTGTGTCTTCAGCAGTATTGTGTCGAATTAACTTCTTTATTGTAACCTTAGGTCAAAATTAACATTGCAGATCTCGATCCGCAATATTTGAATATTCCATTTACAGTCAGTAACTTTTAAATGTCAAATAAATATTTAAAAGACAGACTCACACAAAAAACAGTCACACCAGAAACTGCTTTGCTTTAAAAAGAGATCCAAAGAAAATGTTCGACATTAGCAAAGTTTCAGCCCCATAGCAGCTTTTTTTTTTTAAATCATAATTAACCTCCTATCTTATTTTTTCACCACAAACTGGCATAGAAAATTCAAGCAGATCATAAACCACAATAACAAATTGATCCTCAAACTCAAAACAGACACCTTTCCCACCTGTTTTAAATTGGGAATCCCAGATCAGCCTTAACAATAGTGATTCTACTGCCACAATACTTTAATAATACCTAATCCTCAATATATCTTCCACTACTATCATTGGGATGTTTGCCCAAAGAAAAAGGTTACAATATGTCCTTTATGTATTAAAATTCAGTTAGGTGCCAAACTGTCACAATCAACAACACACCATAAGACAGTATGTTCATCTTTAGGACCGTAACTATTACTTCCCTTTCTTTCACTTCCCTCACCATCCCCCTTTCTGTCTCACTCCGTTTTGACTGTACTTAAATTCTCAAGGCTCCATATTTTATTACCAATTCCCGGAGCCCATGTGAGGGTTTTACATTACTTCTTGCAGCTGTAATTTTCTGATGTTGAGAGTGACAAGGGAAGATAATTTATTTTTCTTTATCATATCTTATAATCCTGATGTCACCATTTTCAACAATGTTAGTGCTACCTTCAGTACTTAATTTGTAATTAAAGAAGTGCCAGGGGGCTCAAGCAATTAGGTGCAGGGGCTCAAACATTTTTTTTTTTACAATTCATAACTGATGCAGCAAGCCCAGAGGTGCCAGGGCTATGCACTACCAAGCCTACGGGTGCCGGGGGCTCAGCTCTGGCAAGCCCTGGCACAAATTAACCACTGGCTACCTTACATCAGCATGTTTTAGGTCAGTGTTACTAAGGGCTTGGCTACACTTGTGAATTACAGCGCAATAAAGGAGCCCCGGGGGCACCAGCTCACTACCCGTCCACACTGGCAAGGCACGTAGAGAGCTCTGTCTCTGCGGCTACCACGCTGCTGGTATTCCACCAGAGAGAGAGAGGCGGGGTGAGAACTTACAAGACAGCATGCTGATATGCTCTCAGCCCCCCACATACACACAACACACTCCCGTCACACTCCACCCCACCCACCCCCATTTGAAAAGCACGTTGCAGTCACTGCTCCCAATGCCGCTGCAAGTGCCGCAAAGGTGGCCACGCCAGTGCGCAAGCAGCTGTCAGTGTGAACAGACTACAGCGCTTTCCCTACTGTGCTCTACGAAGGCTGGTTTAACTCTCAGCACTCTACATCTGCAAGTGCAGCCATGCCCTAAATGTCTGTGGGATAAAGAAGCCAGCTGTGTCACTTTGGCCCTTATGAAGGAAGTGGAATGGGTTACTTCTATCTACTAAGGTTTTGTGGGATGATTAAGCTATGCATGGTAGGAAGACTCAGATGACTGAAAAGGATGAAAATGAACAGGACATGGGAACCCAGGACTGAAAAGAAAGCAATTAACTTGGGAAAGATGAAATACTACATTCAGATGTAGGAGTAGCAAGCAAGCCAGAGGGAACATAAGAACGGCCGTACCAGATCAGACCTGTATTCTTTTTCTCTCATTTCCTTACGGTCCTTTTTCAATCAATCCCACCATCACCACCTTTGCTTCCATTAGTTTCCTGAACAGCAGTCAAAATAATTTGAAATACAGTTTATTTGCTGTGATAAACTGGTGATCTAGACAGACATATGAATTCTGGCTGATATCATGAAATGGTATCATGAAACCACTTATCATGAACGCCTCTCCGTGTGTGTGTATCTGCAATGTCTTACCAGCCTGAAGAGCAGATTGCACACCAGGAAGTATTTAAGGTGCTTTGACCACACAAAGATTATATGGAACAGCATCCCAAGGGAAGAGATGCTTCCTCTTCTGAATGTTTTTGTTTTCTTTTTATGAAGACCAGTGGGAAGTTACCAAGAGAGAACAAAGGAAGGTAGGTGTTGGAAGGGGGCACATAAAACAAAAGAACCACACAGGAACTGGAAGCGTTGGACAGGAGCAATCAAAGTCACAGGAGGTGGGGAAGAGAAGTCTATGAAGAAAAAGCTACCCATCATTAACAGCCTGCATGATACAGGGAAACCCTGTCTGCCTTCCTGGACATACATAGTCCCCAATACCACCCAAGGAAAGGGTAACCTAGTGAGGGGCTTTGTGTTTAGGAGGTTTGTTGTTTTCTAAATGATCTGTACTGTCTTGTACTTCATATTATTAAGTAAAGGAGCAATAATGTGTTAATCTGAGCAACACCTGTCTCTCCATGAAATATGCTTCACAACTAGTATGTGCCTCCAAAGAGAGTTAACCTGTAAACCAAAATCTTCATGTCTGTGGAGCGGAGTTCTAGGTGTGTTTAAGTATGACAGTCTGAAAAGTCAGCCCCACACCCAGAGGGGTCAGGCAGCTGAACAGCAGGTTCCAGCTCTCAGGAGGGAATATTAGGACAGGATCTGCATTCAAAGTGTTCTTAGGGACTCCCAGACTGGGGCAGTGGCTGGACTCCATTCAAGCCCCAGAGACTTAAAACAATGGAGGACCCAGGGACACACCTGCTTGGACTCCCCTCACAGCTGGCTGGTGGGCTGCTGAAAGGGGGCCCTCAACCAAATTTGTGGCAGCGCCTAAATCACTTGGGCACTTCAGAAAATCTCATTCCACCTTACTTTGGAAAATAAATGTGGTTTTTTTTAAATGAATTTTCAACATCCTTGAATGGAATGGCAATAAATACATTTTAAGCAAAGATAGATCTGGTCAAGATTTCCAATATGAATTTTTGGTAGAATCACAAAATAGAAGTACTGTATTAGTAAAGATGTCACTGAAGCATAATAGCACAAAGAACATGCAAAAACTAGCAAACAGGATTCATTTGTTACATAAGTTCCAGATCCTACATATCTGACGTAGAGCACATACAATACTGGAAAAGATAGAGATGTTAAACAGTTGTAATGCATTACATGGAATGAAAAGGAAAAAACGAATGTAAAACTGGAAAAAACAAAGAACCGTCATACCTTATGTATGTCTCAAATATATTATATTAAATGTTTTTCCAACTAAATAATGGAGCTTAACAAAAGTGACTAAAAAGCATAAACCATCTTGTTTTCTTGCCTGTCAGAATCTCATTAACAGCTCAACTGAAATTCTACATGTGCACTCAACTCTCACATTTATACATCTGGCTTAATTCAACATACTGCTGTATTTGTTAACATATTTTCCTCCTCAAGCAAAACAGTTTATTCACAATATCTTGCAATGGTATTTTAATAAGCAAAACAGTACTATTGTTTCAATGCTAAACAAAATTGGGGTGTCCATGAAAGTGAACAGAAAATATTTAGACAACATTTTATAAGACAATAAGAAAGGCACAGACCGGTCCTAAAATTTTTCCTGCTATGATTTCAACTGTTAAACCCTTAGAAAAAGATTTACATTTCAATATCTCAATCTTATCTGCCATTCTGAAGATAAGGCAGTGTATAGTTCTTTATTGGAATTATTACAGAAACAATGTGTAGCATTTTTAAGGAAGCCATCACACTGGCTACTGTTTTGAAAAGGGTCATTATCTCTGTCACATTCGAGTTATCTTTAATAAGGCACTTTCCTCTGTTAATACAGGCCCCTTGTTCCTGCCTGCATTTGCAAAATGACAGAGCAGAGAGTTTAGAAAACAAAACAAAACAGGAATTAACTTTTGTTTTAAGCAGGTTTTACAGCTCTTCATGCCTCAGTTTCTTTAACCTCTCCCTTGCACTCATGTGTGCTGGTACACATACCTCTTGCATGGCAATCATTTGCTCCTCCCCTGCCTGACTTATTGCTTACCCCTCTGGGAAGTAGCAGCGTATTTGTTTACCCTTTCTCCACTGTTTGAGGGCTGGAGGCACTGGTTCCTGTCCTGCCCTCTCCCTCTTAATCTAGGACTTTTGGTTCTTAATCCCCCACAACACACACACACAATATAGGAACTACTGGTTTACCTGCTTTGCTCTTCAAACCTTGGCTGCCTGTTCCTGCCTCCAGAATTTTAAAAGCTCGTTCTGGGCTTTAGAGTGACCTCAATCATCATATTATATATACACGCATACATTTGTGTGCAGACACACAGGTACACCCCACCCCACCTCAAATAAAGGCCAAGGTTGCAGCAATAAGAATTGCAGGGCCAAATGCTGTCCTCTTTTCCACACATACAATATGTTATCTTCCATGAAGTTGTACAGCTCAAACAAAATGCAGGATCTGGACTGCAGAACCTTTATTACTAATGACGACGTGCAAACCTGAAAGAAGATTGGACTCTTAGAGCCCTGCTTGAGTCTGCACGTCTGGAAATAAGAAAAAAAAAAGAAGATGCTTATTTGTAAACGGAGTGAAGTTGCTATGAAAGTGACAGACAAAGATTCATCTTCATTATGCCATTTTTACAGGGACTTTTTCAGCGTGAACCTGCACTTTAAATATTCCCTTAGTGTCCATAAGTAGGGCCTTACCAATTTCACATCTGTGAAAAATGTGTCACTGACCATGAAATAAGCCCTTCACCATGAAATCTGATCTCCCCCTTGATGCTGGAAGCCATATGCAAGTCCCGGATGGGCTGAGGTGGGAGAAGACTTTACTTTCTCTTGCACCACCGCTCTAGCTGTCATGAGGGGGGAATCAGACCGACCTCCAAGTGCCTACCTCCCCACTGCTGCAGGAAACTCCAGCCCCAGAGGTTCCTGCAATTGGAGGAGACTTGTAGAGGTGGGTCCAATATCCCCCTGCTCCTGGAAGTGCCCTAGCCAGGGAGCTCCTAGCTGTGAGTCCCTGCTGGGCTGGGGAAAGACAGGATTTGTTGTTCCCTTGCATGGCAGCTTGGGGGGGGGGGTCAGACCCACTTCCGGATACCTTTTAGGTTGGGATCCCCACTGTTGCAACACCCTGAAATTTCAGATGTAAACAGCTGGAAACATGACATTGACTAATTTTATAAACCTCTGACTATGAAATTGATCAAAATTGACCATGAATTTGGTAGGGCCCTATCCATGAGGACCCATCCCCACATTACTAATGGTTTTAAACACCTTTAAACAGAGTCCCATGTATTCTGCAGTTCCACAGCTACAGAATTAGCAACAAAATCCACTTTTGATACAGAATTCTGCTGAAGAATCTAAGCTTTCATTTTTTTAACACGATGGTTGTAGCTTCATGACTGTGAAGAAAACCTTTACAAGTTAGAGAGTTTGTCCCTCCAACTGACTGTCAGCTAGAGACTTCAGACCCCTAGAGGAAGTATTACCTTGCCTTGACTAGGCTGAGAAAAGTCTTTACTTTTACATCTGACTATTCAGTCATTAATAGAATTCAGATGTCTACCTGACTGCAGCAGTTTTAAAACTTTTGGCACTGAACATCCATCTGCAAGGAGTATAAAAATCTTATTCACTTTAGGATAATATGCTTCAGAATGTCCCAAAACAGTAGCAGGTGATGCACTCAGTATTTTACTATAGTTAGTTTAAACTGGATTAGGAAAATTGTCATCATTAGCCTAGGCATATAATCTACTCCAGGGGTAGGCAACCTATGGCATGCGTGCCAAAGGCGGCACGCGATCTGATTTTCAGTGACACTCACACTACCTGGGTCCTGGCCACCAGTTCGGGCGGGCTCTGCATTTTAATTTAATTTTAAATGGAGCTTCTTAAACATTTTAAAAACCTTATTTACTTTATATACAACAATAGTTTAGTTTTATATTACAGACTTATAGAAAGAGATCTTCTAAAAATGTTAAAATGTATTACTGGCACACGACACCTTAAATTAGAGTGAATAAATGAAGACTCGGCACACCACTTCTGAAAGGTTGCCAACCCCGATCTACTCACTCACCCATTACCACAATGTTGATTATAATGGAAGAGTTAATATTTTAGCTGCCCATCAAAACAGAACATCATATACTGTAGAGTGGGTGGGTAGAATTTGCAGCAATCCTGCTTTAAGTTTTTGTGTGTGTTTTAATTCTTCTTCTCCTTACAATCTCAGAATCATAGGGTTAGAAGGAACCACAAGGATCATCTAGTCTAACCCCCTGTCAAAATGCAGGATTTGTTGTGTCTAAACCATCCAGGAGAGACGGCTATCCAGCCTTGTTTTGAAAACCTCCAGTGAAGAAGTTTCCCCAATCTCCCTATGCAGTCTGTTCCATTGTCCTACTGGTCTTACAGTTAGGAAGATTTTCCTGACATTTTAAATTAAATCTGCTGTGCTACAGTTTGAACCCATTGCCCCTTGTCCTGCCCTCTGTGGTAAAAGAGAACAACTTCTCTCCATTTTTTTTTAAGGCAGCCTTTCAAGTATGTGAAGACCGCTATCATAAACCCCCCTTAATCTCCTCTTTTCCAAACTAAACATTCCCAGTTCCTTCAGCCTTTGCTCTCATGGCTTGCATTCCATCCCTTTGATCATCTTTGTCGCTCGCCTCTGGATCCTTTCCAGTTTCTCTACATCCTTTCTATACAGCAGTGACCAAAACTGGACACAGTACTCCAGCTGAGGCCTAACCAGCGCCAAGTAAAGCAGTACTATCACCTCCCATGACTTGCATACTATGCCTCTGTTAATGCAACCTAAAATTGTGTTTACTTTTTTTGCAGCAGCAGCATCGCATTGCTGACTCATGTTGAGGTTGTGATGCACCACAACTCCCAGATCCTTCTCCGCAGTGCTGCTGCCAAGCCAGTTTTCCCCCATTCTGTATTTATGCATTTGGTTTTTCTTCCCCAAGTGTAGCACCTTACATTTGTCTTTCTTGAATTTCATTTTGTTGTCTATAGCCCAGTTCTCCAATTTATGAAGATCCCTCTGAATTTTAGCTCTATTCTCCGAAGCACTGGCAACCCTCCCCCCAGCTTTGGGTCATCTGAAAACTAGATCTGTGTGCTCTCTATACCTACATCCAGGTCATTAATAAGGATGTTAAACAACACCGGACCCAGAAAAAAATTACTGTGGAAGACCACTTGAAACCTCCCTCCAATCTGACATCACTCCATTAGTAGTTGAGCTTTGCTTGCAGTTGTTTAACCTATTATGTATCCACTTAATGGTAGTTTTGTCAAGCCTGCATTTCTCCAGCTTACTTATCATATGTCATGTGGGACTGTCAAAAGCCTTGCTGAAGTCCAGGCATATTATGTACACCGCTTCCCCCATCCACCAAATCGGTTACCCTGTCTAAGGAATTCTTCTTTTCTTCTCCTCCTCAGCACCTCCTCTCTTCAAGTCCAGACCTACCGACATTCACAGTGTGCAACACCAGATATGACCTCCATGGAACTGTACTACAGCATGGAACTATCCTATAGCAATGATACTTAACTTTCTGTATGGACAAGCCCTAAGCTCAATTAACTGAAAATGTGAATTTAAATAGCATTAGTTAAAGCACATTAAACCCCTGTGTGGACACTCTCATTCAGAAGTAAAGTGGCTTTAGTTCACTTCACCTTAATTCATGAACGGCTGCTCCACATGGCACCGCAGTTCAGACTATGGGGGTGTGAACTGTAGAGAGCTCATGTGTTACGCTCCAACTGCCCTATATAGACCCTGCTATAGTACTTTTTCAAGGCCGCTTTAATTCTTAATTAGAGTATCCTCACAGAGGTTTAATGTGCTTTAATTAATGCACTTCCGTTAATTTGGCTTATCTTCTCATGTATATAAGCCCTAAGGTATGTTCTTTTTTCGAGTATACTGCACAGCTTAGCAAAGCTTTTCATTTCCCTGTACGCTACACAATTAAGTTTCACACAACATTTTAAAAATTGCTTTGCAAAACACCAGGAGCATTAGACTATATACAGGCAACATCCCTGTAAAATGGTGGGTATGACATTGTCATCATAGTGCCTGTTAGGATGCCTCATTGAACAGGGACAGCAAATCTGGACATTATGGAACTGAAAGGGGATAGGGTGAGATTAAAGTAAATAGTATGCTGAACATCCCTTTTAACCTTGCTTTCTGGGGCATTTGGCAGAACTTTTTCGAAATTTAATGGAGTTTTCATGCTGCTCTTTGCCTAGTTGATGATCATTTGAATTCTAGGGCAACGTTAAAAAGAAAGCTGATGCATAACAGTTAGTGTTCAATTTTACACTAAGGATTATGTGAAATCATCCATTTCTAATGAGTACAGGGCTTGGCCTGTAGCTTGCCAATAGTGCCTGCTGCAATGAAATAGAACCTTGCTAATCTGCACTTTGGTATTCTATAAAGCCGCAGTGAAAACAATTTCACAGTTGCTGTTTGTAATGCAGATCAGCTATATTCAGACTCTGCTGCTGGGGATAATGCTGGGGGTATGTTACCCATGGGCCACTGGGGGAGTGTGAAGTCCCCTTAGTCTCATTTTCACCATAAACTGGAACACTAAAGCAGGCTGTTTATTCTCCTTCTGGTTGCTTTTCTTGTGGAGGCAACAGGAGTACAGAGTAGGGTGACCAGATGTCCCGTTTGTATAGGGACAGTCCTGTTTTTGGGGACTTTTTCTTATATAGGCGCCTATTACCTCCCCCCCACCCCATCCCATTTTTTCACAGTTGCTATCTGGTCACCCTAGTACAGAGGCTCTTTTACCTCTGTATTTGGCACAGGTGCAACTGCTACTGGAATATTGTGTCACTTCTGGTGTCCATAATTCAAGAAGGCTGTTGATAAATCAGAGAGGGTTCGGTGAAGAGCCATGAAAATGATTAAAGGATTGGAATACATGACTTACAGTGGTAGACTCAAGAAGCTCTTTCTATTTAGCTTAATAAAGACAAGGTTAAGAGGTGACTTAATTATGGTCGATAAGCACGTACATGGGGGACAAATATTCAATAATGGGCTCGTCAGTCTAGTACAGAAAGAGACAACACAATCCAATGGCTGGAAGTTTAAACTAGCCAAATTCAGACTGAAAATAAGGCATAAATTTTTATCAGTGACAGTAATTAACTATTAGAATAGCTTACCAAGGGGTTGTGGTAAATCTTCCATGGAACCTACGAATCTATAAGGTTGGGCCAAACTGTTGACCAGAACAACAGGGCACCTTTCTTGAAATTCTTCAGCAGAGATCAGCATCTCATAAGGATACAGGAGATTCTTAGAAGATCTGCTGCCAACACTGGAGAATTAAAGCAGGCGGAAACTTTTGTAAACATTTCCACTGCGGAACCATGGGAGTGGTGAGAAACTGGCTGCACCTCACTGATTAACAGATAGTCAGGAGGAGAAGCCAGCTCCAGAAAGTGTCCTGTTTCAGAACGGAGTTGGTGAAACGATGAGTAAAATACCCTCAAATCTAACATTTCAGTTTAATCTAATCTTGGACAACAAATACTATTATCCAATAATCATAATTGTATGATTATGACCTGGAGCCACTACCAGGTTAAAGTTTAAGTTGTTTGGATGCTATTCCCATATCTTAACATGTTGGCTTTTTTTTTTTTAATTTAACCTTAACTCTGAATTCCTGAGTTTATGCTGCTTGTTTTTTTGCAGGGTTTGTTTTTTTATAATTTATTTATGTAAATATTTTTATCCAAGTTACTGATACATATTTAACTGCAACTCCAGTTTATCATTGTTATTTTAAGAAAGAGTTAGTATCATTTAATTGTATAGTTCACAGTTGATATTCAGGAGCTTACAAGATGCTTAACCAATTACTTTATTAGCCTAATACCAGCGTTCCTGATGCCTTGACATTTTGAAATAAGATTCATGCCAAATAACAGTGATCCCAGAATAGGAGTAATCTACATCTATAGCCTTCCAACTGTCATTAAAAGGAGAAATAGTGAATGAGCAGAGATTTCTTTTAATTCTATTCACTTTTACTACTTCTCCTGGAATGTTTAGTATTACTTTATTATTCAGAAATTCTCAAATTAAAATGGTATCTTTAAATCATCTTGCTGAAGATTTTTACTGAAGGTACTATAATTAATGCAAAGCAAAGTTTCCCTTAGTCTTTGTTTTTCTTTTAAGCACACTAATTAATTCAGTGTTTAAATTCCTGATTATCTACAAGTCATTTTTAGTTACTATGATCAATGGCCTATTAAAAGTAAACTAACCAACATTAAAATGTACAACAAATACTTGATGAGGACAGCAAGGCAAATGAACAGACAAGGATGGATTTTAGAGGCAGGCTGCAATTTCACTGGGAAGAGGCACTATGCACACACATATACACCAATCTCATATACCAGGCATTTAACTGGTTCTAGTGCAAGGTTACAGGGCTCCCACCATATAATTAATAATTATGGGTTGACCTGCCTCAGCCTATCCCTAGAACTCAGCTCACTTCTGAATCCTTTCTCCTCAGGCATAGGGGTGGGGCAGAAGTTACCAAGGGAGGGAACTCGTCCGTGACAATTTCAGGTCTCCCATTCTCCTGAAGGCACAAGGATTACCAGTGAAATTCGGGGTCTCAATTACCTGTGGGAGTTGGCATAACCTTTGGACACCAGCCACAAGTTGTGCCAAGCTAAACAGTCTTACCTTGCCTAATATAAAACTTTCAGGTCCTACTCCTTTCAACCCAACTGTGCCCTCCATGACACTGTGAGGAAGGCAAAATTCCCCCCAGATCTTTACCAATTTGGCCTAACAGGAAAAAACTTCCAAACTTCCTGATCCCAAAACAGGTGATTGGACTCTCACTAGAGCAATGTACCTATGATCACAGTGGATTCTCCATCGCCAACAGTTTTTAAATCAGGATTGGAAGTTTTTCTAAACGATCTACTCTAGGAATTAGTTTGGGGAAGTTCTACGGCCTGTGTTATACAAGAGATCACACTATCAGTGATACTCAGATCACAGCGGTTCAGGTGCCAAATTAGCAAATCAGCATTACCCAAAAGAGCCACAGCAATATGAATTCATTATTTTATTTACTATAGTACTGTGATGCTACTCCCCATATTCTTCATAGAAATATTGTTATGATATGAATATGGCATAACTAAGATGTATTTTATGCAAGATGGATCATATGAGGTATCATTGGAAAGGTTATGATTTACTGAATATGATTATCATATTTGTATGTATGTATCATTTCTATATCTGAAGTTAGGAATATAGACTATGTATCAATTACAAAAGTGTTTGCACCTGGGGAACGCCCACCAGACAAAATGCAATCAGTCTGGCTGGTTAGTCAATGGGCCATTAGGGAAAACAATAGGACTTTGGAGATGCTAATCTCCCATCTTCCTGAGATGCTTCCTGGGATGCTACTTTGACACTGTAGGGTCACTTGGTACTGGACTCCATCTTGGCCTACTAGTATTTTTCCACTAATAGGGGGTGGGGAACAAACTAGAAAACAAAGGATTCCCGCCATGTGTAAATCCTATTCAAGGCAGGGAAGTGAGTTAATCTAGGTTGGTTCACTTCACTCCTCGCCCAAGGTAACTGCTGAAGACACCTAAGACTGATCTGAGAAAGAAAGGAATGGACCCAGGCTAGAAGGTGTCTGGGTCTGTGAAAGGAATATCTGGAGTTCTAAGCTGCAAGCAAGAGCAGTTGGTCTTCAAGAATATCTGCAACCTGCTTAAAACAACATTTAGGGTGAGAAATTATTACTTGTAGCCAGTTTATTTAGTGTATTAAGTTTAGTTTCTATGTTTGCTTTATTTGCTCAGTAATCTGCTTTGATCTGTTTGGTATCCCTTATAATCACTTAAAATCTATCCTTTGTAGTTAATAAAAACTTGTTTTTGTTTTCTATAAACCAGTTTATGCAATTCATAATTAGGGAGCAAAAAGTTTTGCATCTCTTCCTCCGCATCAAGGGAGGGGGTGATTTTCATGAGTTTACGCTGTACAGGCTACTGTTGTCTAATGAACTATGAGATTAAGTAATGGGATAGTTTAAAAGGTAACAGCTCAACAAACTACATAGATGCCCATTTTGAGAATAATTCTGGAGTCTCTTCAAGAATATTTACATAGTTAACAAGAATTTTATTTATCAGAACATGTTCATTGCTATAAACCTCTGAGTCATGTACTCTATTCTTTACTTGCAAAAGTTCAGTTAGAATTCTAGATAATTCTTAATAACCTTCATAGCAATCTTTAATTATACTAAAGTTCTACAATTTGTCCCATACCTGACCCAGTGATACTACTAAGATGATTTTTTTTTAAAATACTGCTGGTCTAAATAAATAACCTATTCAAAAAAAATCACTCAGTATGTGTGCTTTGTTTCAACTAATCATCTATTTATAGTGGCAACAATAGAACATTGTGCTAGCTTGAAAGGATAGTGTTTTCTTTTGTGTATTCTAAATAATAAATATTAACACGGCTCCACATTTCAAAGTGCCAGTCAAGGAAATTATACAAGTTTAGTGGACTTAAATCACACAGGTGTGATACAAAAGCAGAATGTGTGTCAATTATTGCATAGCTTCCTGGCTTTGTCAGTATAAAAAACAACAGCAGCTGAAAATGAATACATGCCCAATTTCTCGGGTGCTAACCCCAAGTTTTAAATAATTCCATAACTCTTGTCAAGATGAAAACATTCATTACACATGTTTATAAACTGAGCTGAACTTAATTGCTGAGTTTCATCAAATGCAGGATAGGCTGAAATTTATCAGATTTTTGTGAGAGTTCAAACAGGGACCCCTTCCCTAAGCTCTTTTCTTTATAACTGTGCAGATGCCTAGGATTTGTCACAAGAGTGGACAAATAAATCTCAAAGCCCATAGTAATTGACTTCTGAATTTTCTTTCTGATGAGTGACTCTTAAAAAAAGAATAAACGTGAACACAGATATTAACTTTATAGCACGACACAGAACAAAAGTTCTCAACCCTGATGGTCCATGGAACATTTGCTGATGGTCCAGAGAAAGCTGTCAACTCACAAGATAGCAGCTTCTCTGTTTCCAGCTGCTAGAAATCCATATTACTTTATATGTAAGGAATTTCTTTTGTGGCCCCTTGATCATAGATAGGTGGGTGGAGGGCCAAGTTATTATTAATGTTACAATATTGTCTACACTACAAAAAACTGAGAAATCTTTTCCTAGACAAACTTTCTCCAAGGACCAGTAATCAATACTTTTACTCTTGGAATAGAAACAAAAGAGATTCAAGCTTAGATATTCACCTTGGAGAGCTGCATGTTTGCAGTGTGGAAAGGATACAACAGCAGGAACTGTTCTTACAGGTATGGAACGCTACAAAAACAGTCTTCATGGTATGATACATTTTTCATGCAGGAATTTAGCTCTCTTAGTTTGTATATGACAACAATAACTAAGGCCTTTTTTCTAGTCCCCTAGAACCAAGACAGATTTTCCAACATTGTATCTAGGGCCTTCACAAACATGGAGGAAACTTCTTGTTGTCATGCTGTCAAGTTCCCAGATGTCCAAAGATAATACGGTAATACCACCCAAATATCTGAACAATTAGCCATGAATTCTATAGCTAGAGTAAGACTACAAGTTATTATCTTGAAAGCTGTTCAAAAAGGGGCCTCACCCACCATCAGTAGCAATTTCCCCTTGGCTCTTAACATAAGTGCCAAGTATAAAACCGCTGGAATTAAGTTCCTCTGTTGCTTCAAGTACTTTCTTCAAAGCCAAACATATTTTGTTAATCCATGAGATTCCATCTACAGGAATGTGAGTTCATTGCCCGTCCTTTAACTGCCAAATTAAAGGTAACTGGTTCAGAAAGGCAGCTTATACCAGGGCATGGGGAAGTCTAAAGTTTGAAGAAGGAGTCTGAAGGAAGTTTGTAGGACTCACAATATAAAGAGCACAGCTTATGCTCTTGCAACACCTTGATGTTTCCATATCTTTTGCACTTCTTGAATTCTTTTCTTTTTCTCAAATTTAATGCTGATTTAACACATTTTGGCATTTAGTATATAAATATTTCAGAAAAATCACTTGATTTGAGGAGAACTTACAAAGATTTTTCTAGGTTATTAAGAGTGGGAAAGCAGATTCCCTCATATACATATTAATATTCATTTACATTTGTGTGCAAAACCCACAGTAAGTTAACATATACTGTATTCTGTTTTTTCTTTAGAGCCCTGTCAGAAAGCTGAACACTATTAGAAACTAACCAACTCATTCTCATTCTTTGTCAATCATGTGTAGGAAGCTATATGGAACTGTTGACTAAAGTATATAAAGCAATCAGAGATGGGTTTTTCCTGTTTAATGACACCATCATGCTAAAACGATAAAAGTAGCTAAAAATCTTTAATATATTCTCCAAAACTACACTTTTGGCTCTTCCAAGAGAACTACTCTACCATGAATTGCAGTGCAGTCTACTATGTCTGTAAACTAACTGCACAAAAACATTAGCTGTTAAGGTTATTTTAAAAGTACTTGGTTTAATTCAAACACTTGTTTGCCATCTGTTACTTGTGTTTTATGCATTTTAATTATCTGGAGGCTTTCAGAATTTTTACTCTTTAATAACTTTGTCACATTCTCTGTTAGCAAAATAGTTACAAATCAGTTTATATTATGAGTAACGAGCGATATAAGATAGAAATGGAGGTAAGAATATAATAATAAGCTATATAATCATAACTAAGATTGCCACTTCTCATGTTGTTAAAATACTCCTCCTATCCCAGACAAGTCATTTAATCTCTCTATTACACACCTTAATTAAAAAAAAAAAGGGACTAGTAGGGAACCTCACAAGGGCACTGTGATGCTAAATCCATGAATAACTGGAAGGTGCTATGATTATAAGGATCAAATAAGTACCTAACTAGACAGAAGTCAGGGAATTGCACACATACATTTAGGCACAAAATTTTGGAAGTTTGGGAGTAAATGTTCACTGAGTTCTTTTTAAGTCATTAGCCTTAAACCAAATGAAAAAACCATACCTGAAGTGGAGAATAAAAAAATTGTTATTCTGTATGCTCACATCATTGGATGTCAAAACTTATGACTGACAGCACTTTACAATTCAGATTCTACCATGTTATCTTCACACATTACCAAGGAGAAAAACAAACAGAAAATGGCCAACACTTCAGCAGGACTAAGAATCATTCAAGCATTTTCAAATGTTCCTAAGAAAAATAAACAACATTTCAGCCTTAGAAACAAGATTACCACTTCCCAGGATGGACTGATATAAATCAAAGCGGCTCTTGAAGACCTCTGATCCCTGCTGCTGCTCCGCCTGGTCCGGGGAAAAGGGGCTTCTCTTACCATGCTTGCCCCTTTTGAACTCCCCAACCCTTCCTGTCACTGGGGATGAGTCAGCCTTGCCATGCTGACCCATTCCCCCTTTTTTGCAGCAGCTTCTGAACTTCGCTTCTCCTCCTGGCCGTAAGGTACTATTTCCTCTCCCCCAGCAAGCCTGATGCCACCCGCTTAAAGGTGTAATGCAGTCATTTGTGGTGACCATGTCAATCAAGCTTTTAGAGTTAGTAGATCTACTCCTCCTGTACCTCGTTTTTATTCATAGATTGGAAGAGGAAAAACAAGCCTTCCTGCTTTTCCAACTCCCAATCAATTTCTTAACTTTGAATCAACCAGTCATTGAACTGAACTGGTTGAATAAACTAAAATGAAATAAAATATTCTCTCTGCACCTCCAGAAGAGACTAATGCTTTCAAGAGCTGGTTTAGCAGGTCAGCAAATTCTGGTTCCAGGTGCTTAGCCAGTGACTTCTACCATTTCAGTTGCTTGACTTTCTTTAAACAGGATAGCAAACATGTACTAGTTAAGATTATTTTTTGTATTTAATTTATTTTAATATATTACAGAAGTTTAGGGCTTAACTGGTTTCCCATTTCAAATTTAATTCTAAATACGTTTATTTTTTAAAAATAAACCTGTATTTAATTTAAGTTTAAAAAACAATTTAAATTTAAAAAATTGATTTTTTTTATTTTTTAGTTATTGATTTTTATCTTCCTTGCCACTTCCTCTCAGAATACAACATGCTCATATAAAAAATAAAGTTATTTATTATTTTTATTACCTTAGTGCGTAGTCAAGGACCAATATGACATTGTGGTAGGCACTGTAGAAATGGAACAAAAAGATGCTGGAGGATGGCGTGGACTGCACTCTCAGCAAGTTTGCAGATGACACTAAACTGGGAGGAGGGATAGATACGCTGGAGGGTAGGGATAGGATACAGAGGGATCTAGACAAATTAGAGGTTTGGGCCAAAAGAAACCTGATGAGGTTCAACAAGGACAAGTGCAGAGTCCTGCACTTAGGACAGAAGAATCCCATGCACTGCTACAGACTAGGGACCGAATGGCTAGGCAGCAGTTCTGCAGAAAAGGACCCAGGGGTTACAGTGGACGAGAAGCTGGATATGAGTCGACAGTGTGCCCTTGTTGCCAAGAAGGCTAATAGCATTTTGGGCTGTATAAGTAGGGACATTGCCAGCAGACCGAGGGACATGATCATTCCCCTCTATTCGACATTGGTGAGGCTCATCTGGAGTACTGTGTCTAGTTTTGGGCCCCACACTACAAGAAGGATGTGGAAAAATTGGAAAGCATCCAGCGGAGGGCAACAAAAATGATTAGGGGGCTGGAACACATGACTTATGAGGAGAGGCTGAGGGAACTGGGATTGTTTAGTCTGCGGAAGAAAAGAACGAGGGGGGATTTGATAGCTGCTTTCAACTACCTGAAAGGGGGTTCTAAAGAGGATAAATCTAGACTGTTCTCAGTGGTACCAGATGACAGAACAAGGAGTAACGGTCTCAAGTTGCAGTGGGGGAGGTTTAGGTTGGATATTAGGAAAAACTTATTCACTAGGAGGATGGTGAAGCACTGGAATGGGTTACCTAGGGAGGTGGTGGAATCTCCTCCCTTAGAGGTTTTTAAGGTCAGGCTTGACAAAGCCCTGGCTGGTATGATTTAGTTGGGAATTGGTCCTGCTTTGAGCAGGGGATTGGACTAGATGACCTCCTGAGGTCCCTTCCAACCCTGATATTCTATGTTCCCTGCCCCAAAGAACTTACAATCTAAGCATAAGAGACAGCCAACGGATACGGAGAGACAGGGAGTACAAAAACTATGAGACAATATTAGTCAACATTTGTTTTTCTTAGTGCTCCTCCCCCAGCAGTTGAATATATTAATTCACAGTGGCCATGAAGACAGATATCAGACTCTAGTCAAAACTGTTCAGATACTTAGATGCCTCCTTGATCTAGCTGAAACCTGTGGCTAAACCATGTAAGGAACAAACACTGAAAATCACTAGTACTACATGGCACTTTTTCCAAACATTTGGTTGTATGCATGTAAAAAACTCATATGATGCCAAAACAGATAGTTCTATTTTTATCAATGACATCATTTGGCTACACTCATACCCTTTTGCAATCCTTTTGCTTATACACACATGATCTTTGCAGCTAACTGATATGATAAATCTTAACTAACTACAAACTACATTAGAGAGACAAGACGGGTGAGGCAATATCTTTTATTGAACTAACTTCTGTTGGTGATAAAGACAAGCCACACAGAACTCCAATAAAAGATATTACCTCATCCACCTTGGTTCTCCAATATCCCGAGACTGACATAGCTACAGCTACACTGCATACTTGTAAACTCCATGTCAGACAAACAATTGCAAACAAATGCAAAGTGAAAGGTTAAATATCTAAAGCTTTTGGAACTTGCTTGATGGCAGCATATTCAGTGGCTCAAGTTTATCTCTGGTGCAGAATTCTGGCTATACATCTTTTGAGGTTTCAGGGCCTGATTATGTTCTGCTGAGAGTAAGCAAAAGCTATTTTGTTTTCTTTACATCTAACATTAACTGAAAGCTGCAAAATGATTATTGCAAAGCCTTTGTGTTATCAGTTACATTATTTTACAGAATGACAAAGTACTTTGAGAACCTGGAACTTTAGTTTTATCACTGTGGTCTATTTCACCAATAAATCAAAAAGACAATAATTTAGTACTTTCATCTTGAAATTAATTTTACTGTATTAAAGAAGACATTTAACAATCCATTCTTTCAGGGTACAGTAATGACACACTGAACTGACTATATAGTTCAGCTCTCTTCCAAAATTTCTATAGGACCAATCCAGTTTTTGCCACTGTCAGGCGTTTAGAAGGCAGCATAAGAAATAAACTCATTTTTAGAGACAACGTTGAAAGAAAAAATGAGGATGCTTTCAACAGCACAAAGGGCAATTAAGCACCCAATTCCCATTTGTGCCTTTGAAAATCTCACCCAATGAGGATTAAAGGCTGGAACCTGCACCATAAAAGTCAATGTAAGCAGGCCCTAATCAACAGATTCCAGTCTCTCAGGTACCAGATCCGTGGATACCAAAGTTGTAATTATCTAGTAAGATGTGGAACCACAAAAATCTTATATACAGTGTTCTCCCACTAAACTGATATTTGGCCATTTGAAGAGATTATGCATTGGTATGATCAGTTTAAAAAAAAAAACTCTAAAAAGATTTTTTTTGTTATCATCAAGAACTATGATCCTTAAAGCAAAGTACTTATAAACACTAGATATCACCCCCCCCCCCGCCCCCTTGATCTGGTTATTCCACCCATTACATAAGCCTTTGTCAGCTAGCCTGCAGATATAAGCTAATTAGTCTCCTTCCCTCTTTCTAGTTATCTAAGTTTTTCAACTGCTATAGTATATAAGTACTTCCACGTCAATTAGATCAACACAACCCTAGTGGACCTTGTAGGGTTTTCTGTTCTTCCTCTTCCCTTCACTAAGGACTTTATAAATCATTCCATTTATGGTGAAAAAGCTTTCTTAAAGGGAAGAGTCTTGCAGCGTGCCATAAGCGGGGTGAGATTTTGGTTGATTTTGAAAGGCACAAGGTGCATTTAGCCCCGCAACTCCTTTAAAGTCAATGGGATTTGGATTCCTAACTCTCAATACCTTTACAAATTCCCCCCTTTGTCTTGCAGACAACATGGATTAATGTAAAGGTTTTGGCGTTTGAGGTAGGGCAGCATCTACTATTACAAAGGCTAGCAGGGAACAAGAGGTGTTACCCCACCTCCTCTTTTCTTCTTTCTTACTAAACATATGGTTTCTCCTTGTTTACAATGTATTGATTAGTCTGTGGAGACTAGCTATATTATAACAGGATTGATGGTTGTAGGAAACTAGCACTGAGTGAGGCAGAGCAGGTCAGGTGTCTGGTTGAGAACTGGAAAATTCTACAATTTTTTCTTTAGTTTTTGGGAGGAGGTGGTGGTTGATTGTATTTCCTCCAAGGGCTAGTAAAATATGGGACAGGGTGTATATTACCACAGGTAAATTAAAAAAATGCACACATTTAGCATCTCTGAACTGAATATTCAGTAGTTGACTGTAATACTCTTAAGAGATATTGAAACAACTGGTATATAGTACACTATTAAAGCATAATGGAAAATGCACATAGCAGGTATTAATTAGACAGTATCACACAGGGTAAATATGAAGCACCCAATGGAGGTAGAGAACAGTCATTTCAGAGTATTACAAATGTAAAAGTCTGAAAAATGAGACTATGTACTTTTAGTCCTTCACTTAAGAGGCAAAGCCCACTGATTAAACAAACCATGTCATTCTAAATCATGAAATTACCATTCAGGAACCCTCTGAAGTTCTATTTCCACTAAATTCATAATTTAACCTTGAGAGCCAGGCATAAAGACCAAAAATCACAAACAGGAAAACAATTTTAGGCATGGTCTCTAACTTCCCACATTAGCCACTGATAGACCCCCCTCTGTCTTATTATTCTTTTTTAGAGTTATTATAAGCTTTAGAATGTAAAGCAACAAATATCTTTCCCTACTCATTCTCGTGGAAGACAGTTCACTATAATTATTTAGTGCTTAATGAGAAATAAAGCCCTTCTGTTTTAGAAAACACTCAATAGCATTCTATTATGTTCCTGTTTTGAAAAGCAGGTTAAATTGCTGCAGGAATAAGAGGAACCAGTCCCCACAGGGAACGGTGATAGCTGTATGGATGCACCCACCTACTCTCAAATCATCAAATCAAATCCAGGCCAGTGAAATGAATTCATGTATTAAAGTTCTAGTCATTGACAAATGGGATGTCTATATATAGTAGAACCTCAGAGTTACACCACCTTGGGAATGGAAGTTATTCATAACTCTGAACAAAGTGTCATGGTTGTTCTTTCAAACGTTTACAAATGAACATTGACTTAACACAGCTTTGAAACCTTACTATGCAGAAGAAAAATCCTGCTTTTAAACCATCTTTTTTAGTAGTTTATGTTTAACACAATACTGTACTGTATTTGCCTTTGTCTCTGCTGCGCCTGATTGTGTACTTCTGGTTCCAAATTAGGTGTGTGGTTGACCAGTCAGTTCATAACTCCGATGTTTGCAACTCTGAGGTTCTACTATAGTTCTCTTATCAGTAAGACTGCGAATCATTCACGGAGGTCACAGCCTCCAAGACTTTCCATGACCTCTGTGAATTTTGCAGTGGTGGTACAGCTGACCCCAGGACTATACCAGCAGCTGGGGAAGCCCAGTGGCCAGCTGCACCGGCTACTGCTCTGGCAGCCGGTCCCTGGTGCTGCCCTGGAGCAGCGGTCCAGGACCAGCAACTGCAGCAAAGCCCCAGGCCGCCCTCCACCCGCAACCAGCAATAGTATCAGTGGCCAGCCAGAGAACTAACCAGTAGCAGGGGCAAGTCAACGACAATTTCCATTGACTTCAATGATGCAGAAAAAGGCCCTTTGAAAACATGTTTTCATGGTGCAGTAATTGATGGCCTAGTAACACTCCCAAATTCAAACCCTGCTATGGAATGCAGAAAAAAGGTAAATATTGATACATCAATTTCTAGATTACTAAGAATCCATAAGTAAACATTAATATTTTGACCTAGTTATTTCTGGTAAATTTCCTTCTGATTACTGCCGCCTTAATGCTGAACCGTCAGAGCTGTCTTGGGACCCTGGAAAATATTAATACTGTCATAACATGTGCTTACTGAAATATATTTTTTAAGAGCTAAAAAGATATATTTAAGAACATAAGAAAGGCCATACCGGGTCAGATCAAAGGTCCATCTAGCCCAGTATCCTGTCTACCGACAGTGGCCAATGCCAGGTGCCCCAGAGGGAGTGAACCTAACAGGCAATGATCAAGTGATCTCTCTCCTGCCATCCATCTCCACCCTCTGACAGACAGCATGAATTTATCCAGTTTTGCTACCTGAAATCGTATCATTCTCTCAATGAAACATTGATACTGATATGTAGACATACTTAGAGTCACATGGTTACATTAAATACAAAAATGCATACAAATGGCTGTACAACAAATAAGTTTAATATTAAATACTTAAGAAAATAACACTGCTGTTGGAAAAAACATTTCTGTTTGACACAATTATCTATTTCCCTTCTGACATATAACCTTACCTCAACAAAGAAAAATGGCTTGACATAAAGAAAGGTATGATGAATGGGTTCTCAAGATATTCATCTCACCAGAGTAGGTAAGAGTGCAGCAGCCTTGGATGTATGAAGTGATCAAACATGGTCCAAAGATAATATAAAACAAAATGATGAACACTAATCACAGCAACAAGATTTTCAAAATTAGTTTAAATACCTGCTGAATATGTTCATGGTAAGTAACTAAAACTAAAGCAGGAAAAAAGTGTATTGTAATTTTTCCCTCTGAGATCACAGAGCTAGGGGTTCATCACAACAGTTTGATTAGACAAAAATAAAAGACTGCATAAATATATTTTAATCAATTGCCAAACTACTTTAGGTGCTTACGTTCTCCCACAAAAATATACACAGAAAATTTTTACAATAGTTTGTTCTAGGTCCCTCATCTGGGGGGAGAGGGGGAAGGCTACATAGCTTTATGCAGAATTAACCTTAAGTGCTTGAGGATCTCGGGGGAGCATGGGGAGGAGAGGAAATGAGTAAATCCTGGGAGAGACACAAGGGAAAAAGTAGATTACCTTGGAGAAAGCCAATTAGTTCAGTTTCAATAGCTGCAGATGCCTATTCAGAAATACTGAAAAATTCTAGCTCTTAAGATATTTTTTTTAAAAAGACTACAAAGCTGCATACCCTCATATGCTGTACTAATTAATATTGATATAAGGAAGTGGTTGACAAAAGCAGATATATTGGTTTCCCAAGCTGTTGCAGGAGTTTTAGAGTAGGTAGACATTATATGAACAGATTGTGTAATATGTAAAATACCACTTTTTCTAATCGAGAGACATTTTAAGAACTATTTTGTCAATATATCTTCTGCAGAAACTTCTAGACACAATACCCCTAATTAGCACTTAAACAATGTAATTAGTATTCTTGTATAGAAATCAATATTGTAACCCAAATCAGTGAAAAAATCCACAAAGGGTGTGATTTTCACACATTACCCTGATATTCCTTCCACATTTCAGGGATCAATAGATAATCACTAAATGCAGGATTGGGCAGCCCATCCTCTCTCTGTTCTATTGTAAGAGGTACCATCACCATCTGGTACACTTTTCTGAAAAATGATAAGGAAAGGAAATCAGAGTGGGCAACAAGGTAGAGAGGAAGGGAGTTACAGAACATGAAAAAATACTTTAATAAATACAATGCTTGATGAAGAAGGGAAGTAAAGAGTGAAAAAGAAAGGGGAAAGGAAACAGAGAGAGACAGGCAGAATTCATTGCATACCACAATCATATAGCAAAGTCTTCAGTTTTTGCCCTTTCAAAACCTATCAGGTGTCACTTGTATCAAACCTATCTCCCACCTTTCTCTCTGGAAGTTTAAAGCTTCTCAATCAGCCCCTCATGGTAGGCTTTTGTAAGAATGTCTCTAATAATCTGATCAAATAATATTTGTAACATTGCCTGAATTCATTAAGTTACGATATCCTCTTCTTCATCAACTGACTTGTAAGCATGACTGCCTTTGGCATCCACAGCAGGACAATTTAGGAGTTAATGCAAGGAGAGGAGAGGAAGAAAAGAGGAAAAACTAAAAGGACAGATTTAAAGTTCTTGCCAAAGAAAATGAATAAACTACACAGCAACTCAGCATAGCCAAAAACTATGCATTTATAAATGGCAAGTACTATAATTTACATTGAAGAAGCTTCTTGCAGAAGCTATATAGAAAATGTTACTCCTAGGCAACAGATAAGGAGATATTTCAATTTGGCAATACACTTAAACAATTATGTGAACATTAATCAGATAATAACTATTTCGATTTACAATGTGCAAGCAGAATAAAGTAATAGATATATCTGGTGCTTTAATAAGGCCAATTTCTCATAGGTGAAAACGATTATGAGCCAAATCAGCTGGGAAGAAGAATTTAATTAAAAAATGTGAATAATAATTGGGAATGATTTAAGGACACCTTAATGGTTGCCCAAAAATCCCACAATGGAGGAAGAAGGCCATGCTGGTTAAATAACATATAAACAAATGGAAGAAAGGGAAAGCTGATAGTAAACTTTATAAATCATAAGTTAGGAATTGTGTAAAATTAATAAGGGAAGCAAATGGACAAAGGAGAAATGTATGCCCAGCAGAGTTAAGGACAATAAGGAGGAAGGTTTTTAAAAAATAATATATTAGGAGCAAAAAGAATCCTGACAGGTGGTACTGGTCCATTACTAGATGGAAATGCAGAAAATGCAGAAGTAGTCCATAAATATTTCTGTTCTGTATTTGGGAAAAACATTATACAGTCTCATCATACAATGATGTAACAAGCTTTTTATTCCTCTAATATCTTTGAAAGATGTTTTAAAAAAGCTATTAAAGTCAGGCTTTTTTAATTCAGCAGGTCCATATAACTTGCCTGCAAGAGTTTTTAAAGAGCTAGCTCAGGGGCTCATTAGATAGTTAACATTGATTTTCAATAAGCTTTGAATGAGATGACCCAGGTAGTTATAAGCCTGTCCGCCTGACATCAATCCTGGGCAAAATAATTGAGCTGCTGACACGGGACATGATCAATAAAGAATTAAAGGAGAGTAATGTAATTAATGCAAATCAACATGGGTTTATGGAAAATATCAAGGATCTATCTTTTTGATGATATTAAAAGTCTGGTTGATAAAGGTAATAGTGTTGACCTAATATACTTTGACTTGGTACTGCACAACATTTTGATTAAAAAATAGAATATAAAATTAACATGCCACACATTAAATGAATTAAAAACTGGTTTAGTGATAGGTGTCAAAAATGTAAATGAAAATGGGAACTCCTCATCAGTGAGGTCCTGCAGAGATTGGTTCTCGGCCCTACACTATTTATCATATTTATCAATGATCTGGAAGAAAAAAATGAAATCATCATCACTGAGAAAGTTGACGAGTGGTAAATAACGAAGAGGCTAAATGTCAATGTATACAGCTAGGAACAAAGAATGTAAGCCATATTTTCACAGCTGGGGGAGGGGGGAGGGAGAGAGTGGGGAAGGCTCTCTACCGGGAATCAGTGACTGAAAAAGATTTGGGGATCATGGTGAATAATCAGCTGAACATGACCTCCCTATGTGATACTCCAGCCGAAAATACAATCCTGTTGCAATCTTGGGAGCATAAATGGGGGAATCTTGAGTAGAAGTAGCAAGGCTCTTTATCTCTGTATTTGGCACTGATGCAACCGCTGCTGGAATACTGTGTCCACTTCTGGTGTCACAATTCACAAAGCATGTTGATAAATGGGAGAGGGTTCAGAGAAGAGCCAAGAGAATGATTAAAGGATCAGAAAACAAGCCTTTTAGACTGAGCTCCTTGAGATTATCATTCTTTAGTCCAACAAAGAGAAGGTTCAGGGGTAACTTGATTACAGTACCTACATGGGGAACAAACATTTAATAATGGGTTCTTCAATCTACCGGAGAAAGATATAATATTATCCAATGGCTGGAAGCTGAAGCTACACAAATTTGGAATGGAAATATGGCATAATTTTTTTTAATGGTGAGAGTAAGTAACCATTGGAACAATTTATCAAGGGCTGTGGTGGATTTTCTGTCACTAACAATTTTTAAATCAAGTTTGGATGTTTTTCTAAGAGATTTTAGGGAAGTCCTCTGGCCCGTATTATACTGGAGATTAGACTAAATCACATTGATTCCCTTCTGGCCTTGGAATCTATTAATCTATTCCAATTAAAAGAAAAGTCTCCTATGGATAATTGCCTTTTTGAAGCATATTTTGTATAGTTACAAATATCGGAATCCTGCACTAAGCATCAGTAGAAAGGCTTTAACTGCAAACTTGACCAGGAGGAAGAACTGTAATTACACCATTGGAAACAATAAAATTATCCACATTTTAATAAATATCAATAAATTACAAAAATTTACTGCATAATTCATAACAAGGCAAAGTAAATAATGAAACAAAATGTGCTAGCTAACACCAATATTGTCAAAAGTAAAAGCTGAAGCATGAAAAATACCTGCACCAACAATAACACAGATTAAAAAGTATAAAAGCAGTTATATGCAATCTATAACAAACTTTTTTTCCTTTTTCTTCCTAAGATTTCAGTACACAAAATTATGATGTTTGCACCTGTACAGCACCTTTAATCAAAGAAGATCAATGGGGAGATTTGAAAAAGCAGACGGTCAACTGGGCACCTAACTCCCACTTGTGGCTTTGAAAATCTCTCCCCATAGCAGTTTGCAAATTTTAATTCAGACTGTTAAGAAAAATCACGTAACCAAAAAACCCCTTGATACCTGAGGTGTGATACTGCACGACTTCAAGACAGTTTAAGACAGGAAGTGAGGAAGAATAATGTATCTAAGTGAAACTGCAAGGGCAATTAATTAAGTAATTATCTGAGCTGGAAGTCAGCCAATATACCATGCTTAACATCCTACTTTTATAAGGAGTCATGAGCCCTTTAATGACCACAATCAGTCAGGACCTCTTTTTTTATACCTCATCCAAAACAAGGGCAATAAAATGCAACTCTCTTGCTGTGCTTTTCAATAATTTCCTTGTATTGTCTGCAGGGGTTTGTTTTTTTTAGCTATTCTAAGACTCATGCTGTTCTTGGTCAGACACTGAAGAAAGCCAGTAAGTACAATATGAGTTTCAGCTACCTGAAAACCATAAACACTAGAGTGCAAGATTTGAAATAATACCATTTTTGCCATTATAATACATGTATGTTTATTAACACATACTCATCTAAATATATATAAATAATGTGATGACAAAAATTGTATTCTCTCTGGACATTTGTGTAGTTTATTGAGATTAGGTAAACTGTTTATAATTACTAAACATGACTTATGAAATTGTAGTACTTTTGTTCCCCCTTAATGTCCTGCTACTAATGACTAGTACAGGTTTCCAATATTTATAATTATTCAGAATGTGTTTATAAATTATAGTATGTGAAAATGTAATGGGGGGGGGAATATGTAGTGGTGTGGTGTAGTAAAATGGTATCTCTAGTGATGAGCTTGCAATGGTTGTAGTACTCATGAGTGGCTAAGCCATGACTTATTTAGGTAGTTTATATGAAACGAGTGCCAAAAAACTTTAGTCCACTCTACATTATCACATATTCTACATCTGATGCATGTTACAGGGGGGAAAGTTGACAATGTTTTTGAGATATTTTAAAGATTTTATTGGGACTATTTTTTGTATTCCTTTATCTGTGAAGAGTTATCTTAGTCACCATGAGTCCAACTGTAGATAGCACAAAGGGAGAGACACAGGCTTCTCAAGATGACCTAAGACAGCTTTTGTTCAGCCAGAAAATGACACAGCTTTAAAAATGTGTTATTTCAGGGAGGGGGGGGGGGGAGAAAGAGTTTCTTCATTTTGGGAGGGGGCTGTCTGAGGTTGCTCAAGGTTTTGTAACATTCAAATCCCAAGAAGATACAATAAGGGCCAGAGAACATGTTCTAAGGTGAATAATACACTAACTAAGTAACTATAATATATATATATATATATATATAATCTCGCTTCACAACTTAGCACCACTACTTGTTTCTTACATACGTATTACAGTATTTATATACACATACACACAAATCCATACACAAGTAAGGAACTTTTTAAAAGGTATCTTAGGTACTATTTTTATAAAGATATTGACAATTATCTATTTTCAACTATTACTGAGGAAAAGATTAATTTAGATCAAACAGCAGCTAAAAGGCCTTTGACCATAGTAAGACATAACCTAAATTACTTGAGCTTCAAGAAATAGCTTAGCTTAATGTGGAGCCAAATTTGGCTTTGGCTTCAATCCAAATAATTTTATACCAGAATGCTCTCTATCACTAGTGAGGCATTGCAATGTAATTATTTTAATTTCTTCCTAGGCATGTTTCATTTGCTAGCTTCAAGGAATTTTACAATTTTAACATATCGTTCAGAAATTAAAAACATTAATGCAGCTTGCTCACTCCTCACTGACCTGAAAAGTGATTTTTACATTTTAAAAGTTTGTATGCCAATACTATATTCATAGTGTTCATAGTCAAAATAGCTCCAGATTCTAAATGAGTAGAATTAAACTACTAGACCTATTTTCAGATGCTTTCCTTTTAGCTTGTATTCTACTAGCCAGGAAAACTACCATCCCGCACAAATTCCAGACATATAAGGAGCTGTAACTATTTCCATATTAAACAATGTTATCATGTTGCCATAAAACACTAACCCCACTTAGGGATTCTTCTGGTCAGTGATTTGACCACTTTATCTAACAAAGGACAGTTGTTATCTACATGCTGAATGTAGATACAAGGTAGTTAGACAACTCCTATTTGCATGAGGGTCAAATTTATCAGACAAAATAAACTCCTCAGCAAACTAATTTAAGTCATTTCCCTGGCTCTCTCATATCCAACCCATACTGCCCACAGACTTCTGCAAAGATCCAAGAGAAAGCCTGTCCACTTTAATTCAAAGAATAAATTAAGAAGGTTAGTACTGGAATAGCAAAATAATATACATTGCTGCATGTAAAAAACAAAAACAAACAAAACAAAAAAATGTGCTTGTTAGTAGCTTGATTTTGAAAAATGACTGCTTCCTATCCTTTTCTACATAGAATCTTATCTGCCCTTATCACCATATTATTTGAGTGCCTTCCAGTAGTGCTTTAAGCGATATGGTTTAATATCGGTCACAGGTGGTTCATTGTCTCTTATCTTCTTCCCAGAAGAATTGTGTATATAGTGTAGATGTGTGTGTGTGTGTGTGTGTGTGTGTGTGTCTTTAAGTTAAGCAAGACCTGTCAAACATGTGTCTTGCACTTGGAGCAGAAGGTGTTGAGCGACCTGGTGGTCCCTATTTCCTGTGGGAGTTCTTTCCACAGTCTCAAACTAGGCCCCAAGAAAGCTTTGTCTCCCGCACAGTCTAGCTTATCCTTATGGGATACAGTTACATTGTGCCTGAGGAGCAAAGCTGTCAACTACAATCTTTTCCCAGAGAAGAAATAGGGATTTCCCCTCTACATTTCACAGCTCCATAAGTGCAATTTTCATCAAGATGAATTTATTTCAATTAAGATAATGGAAATGATTAAACGTTCTTTTAAGTACAGTTTTACAATTCTGGATTTTGCTCCAGCTACATAAATAATTTCTCTCTTCCCATACCAAAACAACGATCCTAAGTCAACTTAGAACGTTTTTCTAGCATTTGCAGCAAAATTCTAAGAGTGAAATAATTCTCTCTTCTACAATTATATTGGAAAGAAACTTGCAGGGGGTGATTTACAAACAAAAGCCGCCTTTAAAAAAATATTATGGAGTAACAGAGCACAGATTTTCGTGAAAGCAAATGAACACATTATAACACAGTAACTGGTCCTCTGTATT
Source organism: Chrysemys picta bellii (assembly GCF_011386835.1). Classification (NCBI taxonomy): domain Eukaryota; kingdom Metazoa; phylum Chordata; order Testudines; family Emydidae; genus Chrysemys; species Chrysemys picta. Next base: position 197,067,417 of record NC_088793.1, read on the forward strand.
TTTTCCCCTTCATGTATAGTTAGCTTCAGCTGTGCTTCCTTCCACATTTATCACAAAGCTTAAAAGTACGACTCTGTAAACATTGCTGCACAGCGTCTGTAAGGAGTGGCAAGTTTAATTAAATGCTGTTGATATCAAATCTTAAAAAGCCATCAGTTTGGCAACCTCATACTGGCCTCTTGTTTGGTGAAATAAAGGAGGCAACGGCAACATTATAATGCTTGACAACATGGTACTCTTCTGGGGCATTTGGGTACTCTGCTAACAAGCCAGAGACTCTCATTCATTCACATGAGTACACCAAAGAGCAGGGAAGCATGGTGTAACACACAAAGAAAATAACATGGGAACTCAGTCAGTTGCCCAGGTGATAGCAAAGCAACATGCTGAAAAATTCATGGTCGCTAAGCTGCAGAAAAAGCAGTCAAGAGATTCAATTGCAGCTAGTCTGTGTAGAAAGGAGCTTGGATTCATGGAATTAGAGCACACCCTAGTGACAGAACCATGCCAACTGTGGCACCATTTAAAATAAAAAACTAAGGATGCAATCAGGTAAGGATGCATAGTTCTAAAAATAACTACAGTCATTTAAACTATACCCACATATATAAAATATTGAGCAATTATTTGCTATGAGCCAAAATGAACTCTTTACATGAAGATGTAATGAATTGGGTTCGCATTCCCTTTGCACTTAATGTAATATGAATGCCAGATGCAACTCAGACTCAATGTTATACTGTGTTTGCCATTCTGTTAGACCAGGAACTACATTACAGTTAAGTTATTGATATTAATATATATTTGTACACTTATCAACCTTCTGCCAATAACCGAATATAAGTAAAGGCTGTGTCTGTGCTCCGATACCACAGTAATGACTTCTGCAAAAGAACCTGAACAAAACAGAACTGCACAAAAGCCCTAAGTACTAACATGTTTCAAGATTTCAAGTTCTACTCAGAACAATGAGATTTCACAAGGAATTTTCTATACTACACATGCCTTATGGAGTAAAAAGCACTCTATGAGAAATAGAAACTTAACATGAAAAGGAACGCCTCTATAACTTCAGCAAAAAATAATACACACAGCATCTGAAAATATTTCAACTGTCAAATACTAAGTTTCTCTTTTTCAGTAAGCTCTCACTTTAAATATTATTTTAATCAAGTGCCCTTGCATGTGTTACTAGCAGTAAGTTTGATTATTAATAACAAAGCATTGAAACCTGATTTTACTTCCTACTGTTTACTTTCACAGTCCAAGTTGTGCAAAGTGCAAAAGGTAGACTTACTTTTTTTTTTTTTTTTAAACTTTTTTACTTTCTATTTCTCATTCACTTGCATAATACAGTTTGGGAATTTCTAAGAGACGTTAAATAGAACTACTTATTGACATTAGGGTGTTGTTTAAATATGTCTATGTGTTGAGATATACAGGCTATTGTCACTGTGGGCCCAATCCCACAAATTCCTACTCAGGTCACAGTCTCCAATATTTTTCATCTTTAAAGTGTGCTACCTTCCTGTCATCTCCTTACATAACCTCCGTGGCAAGAACCCCACAGTACTTTTTTGCCATTTCCTCTAGGATTCAATTCACCTGATAACACTCCCTCAGAATGATCTGTTCATGTTGCCTTAGCCACCAAATGATCTGTCTATGTTGCTGTTTGATTCATTTCAATAACTCCATCCCATCAAGTCAATTTAACCGTCTCTTGCACTTGCCGTCCTGCTCCTTAACTCTAACCCTTATCTTTTCCCACTATTCCATTTCCCTTCACTCCATCTTTCCTCTCCTCTTTCCTATATGTCCACATACATCTGTCTTCTTCCTTTACTCATATCACTTCAGTTTAAAAAACAAAACACAGTACGTTTGAGATATGTGCTTACACAGAAGAGCATTAAGCTTACCTCTGATATACTTGTCTCCTCTTTCCCCAGTCCCTATGTTTCTGTTCGTCTCTTAACTGATCAGGTAACAGCTATACAAAGACTTGAGTTTTTTGTGGCATGGACCATGACTGTCTTGAACAGTGCCTATCACTCCTTTGAGTACTCTATAAATCATCAGTACTAGGTTTCAAAAAATCCTCCCTTCTTGAAAAACAAATTTGTAGCCAAGACAGTTTGACAGTGTCAAACATTTTAAAAAATGGAAACAAGTTGTTGCAAACTCATGTTCATAGTTTCAAGACAAAGTGAACTAAAAAAAAAAATCCTTAGGATCGAAAATGAATATATTTCAAGTCTTCCACAAGTCCAGATCTGTTTTCCTTCACCTTCACCTTCTCCATCAGTCGATGCATGGACTACTTCTCTCTTTATTGTTAGCTAGTTTTGCTTTAAAATTATTTTTTAAAAAATCCCAGAACCATTTATTTCTGAACACCAGTGTAGAGTGATCACCATTTTGTAATGTGTCAGCGTGTACAACAATAAATGGTAATTATAACACTCCACAGAAGCAAATGTTAGTGTCTAAAGCAGGAATAAATTCTTTACAATTATTTCTGGGTGTCACAATCTTCAGGACATCAAATGCATGACTACTACGATCACTATTTATCAAAGGACAATGGATCATTGTACTATTATTCATACAGATAGCTTGTTGAAAACATGCAAATTGATGGATATTGGTTAGTAAAGCCTAGATGTGGGTATACTTCATTGCCTCTCTGTACAGGCAGCACACTGATTATTTTAGTTTTAACTACAATGATTACAGAAATATTTTAAACAGCAGAAAAACAAAAATTAGTGTATACTTATTTACATTAGAAATACAGAAACAGTCTGCTGGAAAACCACTTTCAGAACCCCACAATTCAGAAGTGAATATGGCCATTTAACACACCTGTTCTGCAAAAACTTATGCAGGTAACTAACTATACATGTTTCAGAGTAGCAGCCGTGTTAATCTGTATCCGCAAAAATTTGTTAGTCTCTAAGGTGCCACAAGTACTCCTGTTAACTATACATGTTAAATAGTCCTATTGAAGTAAATGGGACTATTCGTGTGTATAAATGTAAGCACTTGCGTTACTCTTTGTAGTTTCAGAGACTAATTTTAATCTTTCCTACATAAGTAGTCAAGATAGCACACTATTACAGCACATTGGTAATCTCAGCCCTATAAATAGTACTTAATTGTTGGAGCTCAAAATGGTTATTTGAATATAACAATTTTTACCATATACTTCAATTTATTTAAAAATCGTTAACATACTGACTGAGTTTTCCAAATAGTCAATATTTTCAAGTGTAAATTAAAAGCAAAGCTGACCCAAACACTTATAAAACTACATAGCGTGATCAAGGAGGTTGTCTGTTAAACTTTGGGGTGTTGTACAAGATTTAAAAAACAAAACTGTACTATCAATAACTAATCACTTCTGAACAAAGGCGGCAGAGGACAATTGGGGCAGCCTCATGATGGCGATCCTGCTATCACGGACACATCAGTCTCTCAAAAGTACACTTGCCAAACATGAAACTGAAGGAAAAAGAAGCAGAGGGGAAGGTAGAATTGTTGCAGCTGTTAATTCTTCAGCAGCTGTTTTTCTTCCTCAAGGTTACTGATTGTTTCCTTATAGAGAAAGCTCTTGTCCTTGGTCTATTGAGTGACAATGATTTTTTCTCGCACATGTAGGAGAGTCATGCTTGAGTAACTATAGTACTAAGGTGCCTCAAGTACTCCTGTTCTTTTAGTACTAAAACAATTAGTTCCAATTATTCTTTTTTAGTCTCCATCTTTGACTTGTCAAGAGTAAGAACTGGTCACTTTTTGTTATAGCTTAAAGCTTTGCATTGTGCTTCCTTCAAGACAAACAAAGGTATATTTCACACTCGCTACAACAACATATTTGAGAAGACTGAGAGGGGACATAACAGTTTTCAAGTACATAAATGGTTGTTACAAGGAGGAGGGAGAAAAATTGTATTCTTAACCTCTGAGGATAGGACAAGAAGCAATGGGCTTAAATTGCAAGAAGGGGGGTTTAGGTTGGACATCAGGAAAAACTTCCTAACTGTCAGGGTGGTTAAGCACTGAAATAAATTGTGGTTGTGGAATCTCCATCATGGGAGATTTTTAAGAGCAGGTTAGAAAAACACCTGTCAGGAATGGTCTAGATAATACCTAGTGCTGCCATGAGTGCAGGGGACTGGACTAGATGACCTCTTGAGGTCCCTTCCAGTCCTATGATTCATAATGGTACAGTTATAAAGTAAAGGATACTTGGACTAAAAAAGTCTATAAACTATTTAAGAAATATTTTCATCAGAACTTGGAAGACAATATCAGTTCACACACAAAACTGAGTTCAGATCACATACTCAAGACACACCTTTTTTTGTCATGTGTTTGAGATATTGTGTGCGTGTTTACCACTTCTGACATTTCCAAAAGGCACAAACTTTTGGAGGGTGGAGAAGATTATTAATAGTTTATATGTCTATTAATATTAGGTATAAGGCATCTTTCAAATAAACAGGAGTACCATGATTACCTCAGGACAACAGGAGGTATTCTAAGATATGGTAGATAAGAAAACTAGGATGTGGTTGTACAAGAACATTTTGAATGACCAATCATAATGTGTGAAGTTACTTTAATAGGATTTATGCTTTAGTTTAAAGTATAACTTTCAAAAACAGTAGTTTTAATATAGAAGAGAAGCAAAAATGTACTTTGTAATAAGGCAACTGACATTACTAAAACAATGAGGAATCCGGAAGCACTTTAAAGACTAACAGATTTATTTGGGCATAAGCTTTCGTGGGTAAAAAACCCACTTCTTCAGATGCATGGAGTGAAAATTACAGATGCAGGCATAAATATACTGACACATAAAGAGAAGGGAGTTACCCTACAAGTGGAGAACCAGTGTTAACAAGGCCAGTTCAGTCAGGGTGGATGTGGTCCACTCTCAGTAATTGATGAGGTGGTGTCAATACCAAGAGAGGGAAAATTGATTTTGTAGAGCCAGCCACAGGACCAGGTTGATTGACCAGGATCCAGAAGTATGTCTGCTGCAAGGGCTAGCTCCTAATGCCTGTACCACTTTGGATATAGATGAGTGCTATTTCAGCATTATTTACCAAGGAAGGCCGCTATCAGGATAACGTTTTGTCCTCCCTGGTTTGTTTTATTGGCCTAGAAGGAGTGTTGTAAGAGGAGCCATTATCACCTCTCTACAGGCTACAGAGCCTATGGAACTTACATTAAGGATTAGATGACTGCTATAAATTGGGATTCAGCCTCAGTTAAAGAGAGAACAGCATCAAGCAAGGTAAGGGTTTGTATATCCTTACTTGTCTCAGATGGGGTTATGGGGAGAAGATAGTGCCTTACAGAGAGAACGCCTTATAAGTATCCAGGGAATAGATATTTTATGCGCTGATTCCAATGCCTGTACCATTACACAGTTTTGTTTCACCAGCAACTGAGGACCAGTCAAGTATTCATCTAATGGCTGGAAAGCTGCTAGCTTTGGAAATTCCCTGACTGCTTGCAAGATTCTGAACTGTTTGGGAGCAAAGTGAGATGCTGCCATTCTTCTCAAGCTCTAAAGAATCTAAAATATTACAAACACATTATAGAAACTGAGAAATTGTCTCTGGAAGAAGGGAAATGTGTTTAGACATGAGTGTTAGAGTATAGAAGCATAAATATAAGTAAGAGCAACCAAGTAGGGAAGTCTGTGTTAGAACACCAGTAGATTTACAACCTAGCTTTTGTTTAAAAGTTATTCACAATATTCCAAATACTATTTACAATGTTTTCTGTGTGCATTCAATCTTTACTGAATGAACAATTTTATGGTATTCTCTTTGAAGTTGACTGGGAACTATCAACAGCTACTCCAAGATCCCCTTCTATAATCCTGCTGTTGACATTGACAGCTATAAAATACAGGAGAAGTGGACTCTGCTTCCAGTTAATTGTTTCCAGCATTTCAGAGTTGATTCCAGATTTTAGGTTAATGATGAGCAAGTTCAGTTTTTTAAAACCAAGTTTTGAAAAAATAAAATAAATTGTACTCTCCAGACAACCATCAATGTACTGAGCTGTGCCATAAAGTGTTCTTACTCCACTTGTCTGAATCAAGACTTTCTATCAATGCAGTACTGAATCAACCTGGTAGCCACCATATGAAAGCCAAAAGGAAAACCTCAGAATCAGAAAGAATAACACTACACTTACAAGAATGAAGCTACCATGGTGAGACTCACCTGAAACACAGCCAGGAGAACACAATGTTTATACAATATACATGATACTTGTCTACACTTGTTACTAAACTAATATACCGGTAGTTAGAAGTGCAAAAAAAGCTGTGTGTAGACAAGCCCTGAGAGATATACTTATACCTTTCTACAGATAATTGCTTGATCTGCCTCCACAGCTGAACTTAAGACATCATGATGTTTTATATAAGTAGTACTATATGATGAATATAACTCAAGTTACCTTCTCTAATTTAGTTTCTCATATTGATAAATGTATACAATCCCTTTTTCCTTCTTGTTTATTTTAGTTATTTTATTTTAAATTAATGGTAAACCTAAATTCAAAGTGAATTAAGCCCAAGGCTCAGAAAGGAAAGACCACTGCATTCATTGTAGTATATATCTAGGATATATTCTTTAGATTTTCATCCATCTTAATTTGACATGGCTATAGGGATGTAGTGTAACCCACACACCTCCTGGGTGTGGTGTTCTGTCCCATCTAGTGGCACCGAAACCACCTAGTGAGAAAGAAAAAGAGAGAGAGATAAAATGAGTCTGCTCTACAGCCTTAGCTAAGAGCCAGTTGGCTTTTAGCTCATGTGTTAGAGGCTCATGCACAAAGCTCCAGAGACTCCAGGTTCGATCCCGCCCACCGACGACCAGGATCTGTCAGTGTTACAGTAGCATCCACCGCTTCCCTTGTGAGACTGTTCCACAATATTCTATTGCTCACTCCTTTATGAAAATCCATATTTACAAGAGTACAATACTATTGCAGTAGCTACTGAGCTATTTGGCCCCATGAATTAATGTTTCTCAAGGCACTAAATTCAGCAAGATGAGAAAGTTAAGCACTCAAATTTTCCAGGATATGCCAAATGCCTGAAAAATCCTTCGATGTGGGAAGGAAATGAGACATCAGTTCAATTAGGTGAATAGGCTTGATTAGGCTTGGCAAAATAATCAATTTTATGCAGGTTTTTTTTAATAATTTCAATTAATATAGATGTTTATTTTTAAACATTTTTTAAGATTATCAGTTTAAAGTTTTCAGTTGTACAAAATCATACATTTAAATTTCACATTTGTTGGAAATTATGGGGGACTTAGACAATTATTTGATGACAGTAGATGTTGAGATTCAAACTTTATAATTCAAACATGCCAACATCATATGTCAAAATATACAAAGTAAATATCCTTAAATCATCAAATCACGCCTGTTTTTACTATTCATTCGCTAGTCCTTTTGCAACAAGCCCAATTCCAAAGTTGAAATCACTGGATTTTGGTTCTAAAACGTTCTCAAGAAACATTCTTCTTTCTTTGCCTATCTATAAATTTTGATTATCGACATTTTTTCATTCATTAGTGTGTATACTGTGAAATTGATGTTTACCAATATTTACTAATAAAAATCTAATCCTCCTAAGCCTTTCTGTAATCACTTTTATGGCATATGAACCTGAAGATATATTTGTAAGTGACTAGCATTTGAGAAAACTTTGCAAAAATATTTACAAATTGGAGATTACTAGCAATGATAACAGAATAGGAACTGGGATTTTATAATCTTCTAGTTAATTGTCATTGTAATTTAACTAAAGCAACATCTTTTTTGGATGTTAGCTGAACCCCAGTGAAACATAACTTTAACCTTAACTCTATTACAATTTCTGTTTGCAAGACTCCCACTTTTCTGAATGAGCACCAAAAGTTTAAGTCAAGTTCCTCTGATCGGTAAGACAAAGAAGAGCTCACCATAAACAAGCTTTATCAAGTCTACTTTGAGGAGTGGGGGAGAAAAGAAAGGACCTCAGTGGGGTGGACCCAAGTCCATAAATGGTAATGGATGGAAGTCGAAGAGAATAAGGTTTTCAACCAAGTATTTTTTGAGCATTTAAGGTTTAACACAAGAAAGAATCTCTACCTTCCCCTGTTCCTCTAGTTCCCTGCCCACCCTCCACATCACCTTCACAGAGAGCCCATCTTTGCCTGCCCTGCTAGCAGGGCCGGCTCCAGGCACCAGCTTGTCAAGCAGGTGCTTGGGGCGGCCACTCCGGAGAGGGGCAGCAGGTCCAGCTATTCGGCGGCAATTTGGCGGACGGTCCCTCACTCCCACTCGGAGCGAAGGACCTTCCGCCGAATTGCCGCCGCAGATTGCAATCACGATCGCGGCTTTTTTTTGTTTTTTGCCTGCTTGGGGCGGCCAAAACCCTGGAGCCGGCCCTGCCTGCCAGTCTCCTGCTTCCTGTATTAGAAGGAAAGAGCCTGGAGCACTGGGCCTGGTGTAAGGCAAGATCTGAACCAGAGGCTGTGAACCAAAGTCAGGCCATGTATTAAAGCAGATGCTTACAAGTTCTGTCTCTGGTACATGAACTTGTCAAAGTTGCTACTAGCATTGCTAAAACATAGGTGCTCTTAAGAAGTACGGCATTATATATTCACAAATACATTCCAAGAGGCTAGCACAGGTACACCCCAACCTAGCACAAGATAAGATGATTGGACAAAATAATGAATAGGGATGTTTCATCTGAGACATCAGAAGCAAGGAACAAGGGGAGGTAACAAACAGGTATCATGAAACATGTAAGGTGATATGTAAGTTGTTTGCCTCAGTCTATAAATATTGGAGTACCTTGCCTTAACTCTTTGTGTGGCTGAGGGGATAGCAGACATTCCCGTTGCTGACCGAGACACTCCTTGCTACGGGGTACTCATGTGTTAGTGTACCCATAGCTCCTACGGGATGCTAGTACAGTACCTTGAGGGCAGTAAACCTAGCCAAGTGCCTTCCCACCAAACCACGCCTGTGGTCTTTCTTTCTGAGTAGCAGCGAGGTCTGCCGAATTAACAGGTTGCACTCTCTGCTCATGCTGATAATGCCAGAGCTCCAAGAACAGAAGCACCGAGCAGCTGTAACAGCTTAGCAGCCTGGACAGCAAGACACATCAACATTTTTAACAACACTTCCTTTCTATCCAGTTTCTCTTCCTGTATCCCCCTGAACCCCCAATTCCAAGATAAATTGTGAGACATACAGTTCTACTGCCAGTTTATACTCCTCCTAGCCCACTGCATCCCTTAGTATATTCCTGCCCTGCCACATTTCCCTTTCCCCAATCTCATGCAAGGATTCAGTACCCAGTCAATATATATTTATAAACTTTTTAAAGGTAATTTAATCCTTACCATGGTTCGTACAAATATAGTGCAAGTAGCAAGACGAGGAAAAAATAGAAACACACAAAATCATGTGTATCCTGTCAGCTTTGGGCCTACTTACCTCTGTGGAGAGTACGTTTTCAATCCCAGAATAATATGTTACTTTTTAATAAAAAGCAGATAGAAATGGAAAGAAAATCCAATGTGTATTATAGCATATAGGACAAATAATTAGACTGTCTTAGGTCTGCCAACTGCTCCGTTAAGTCCTGCAGCAGTGCCAAAAAACCACTGCTACTCTGATGCATCAGTAATCATTTTCAGGTCCAATCACTCACAAACCACCCAGGGATAAATTGACTGATGGATACCACTGGAAAGCTGGGAATCCCAAAGGCAAGTTGATGTGATGTGTCATCTCCTAGCCTGCCAGTGTTAAATACAAATGTGCTACATCACTAGAAACTTGTATTTCTAGTTAAGTCTGAGCAGCTGTTTGAGACCCATGCTCATGCTGCCATCCACAGTTCCTGTTTCCATGTTCAAACTGAGCTACAATCAGGGCTCAGTAAATCTAAAGGGAAAAAATACCAGGTTTTTTGTTGTTGTTGTTTTCTGTTTGTTGTTTCTTTTTTGTTTTTTTGTAATGGGAGATGGAGGAGGAGAGAACAAAAACAAAGGGCAGCAGCTTTCCTACACTATACTGCATTCACTTACAATCCTGGCAGGCCTCAAGATCTCACAACTTAAAAATCATTTCAGATATTGCCTTTTTTTTCAGCTCTCCTCTTTATTCCAATAGATGTTTTATCCAGTTACTCATTAACTACTAGCACTACTATAATTATTTTTATTACGGTAGCACCTAGGAGTCCTAGTCCTGGACCATGACCCCACTGTGCTAAGCCCTGTAAAAAAACAGAACAAAAAGACAGTCCCTGCCCTCAAAAGCATACTATCTAAGTAGAAGACAAGAAACGACAGATGAATACAGCGACAGGGGACTACAAGGAAACTGAGACAATACTGGTCAGCATGGTAAGCAATGTCTCAGTATGCCATTGTCAAAGTTCCAGTAGGCATTGCAGCAAAGGAGAGTTTTAAGAAGGGATTTGAAGGAAGATAATGAGGTAGCCTTGAGGATGATGTGCCAGGGGCAGCATGAAAGAAAGTGCAAAGGTGCTTGTTTGAAAACATAACAAATGGATGCTGGAGGCTGGCATCACAGGCCAAATTGGAGGCAGGAGTCAACATCTTGAAAGTAAAGACAAGTTGCTTATGTTTAATGTGATGGAGAAGAGGGAGCCAGTAATTCCATGGAGGAAGTTGACCACAACTCCTCCAGGAATTAAGAACAGTGGGAGGTGATTAGGCAAATTAACTCAGATTGTAACACCTCCAGAGCAGTACCACCACCTTGACAGGCTCACATATAACTACTTCAAACTGGATTCTTCAGAGACCAATAGACAAAGAAAAGACTTATGGATAAATAGCCTCAGATTAAACTGACTCAGGACCTTCTTTTTTCAGCAAATGGACAGGACCCTCTGCCCAAGAAGGGTCCCAATCCTTCTTGGCAAGGATTGGAAGGACTTTGGCCTACTGAGGCCCCCCAAAGACTGATGGGTGATCTCTGGTAATCTTTTCACATGCATTTATGAACCATTATTGTTTTTCATATGTTGTTTTCTTTAATGCTTTCATCTTAAGAATAAATGTACTTGCTTATCAAGGGCTAGGTGGTAACTTACAACTGCTGGCAATTACAGCTGTTCACAGCCTTCCAAGAGAAAAGCTACACTCAGATGCTGGCCTGTTTAAGCAGTCTGGCTTGCTGGGGAATATCACAAAGTAGGGCAGGGAACTGTGCAGCTTTTAAAAAGCCTGGTGAGGAGGGGAGAGAGATATGGGTCTCTGACCAAGAGAACCGGCAGCTAAGAAGCTGGGAGCCTAAAGTGAGTGTCCTTGGTGGACCACAAAGGGGGAACATAGGTGTAATTCCCCTGAACTGTGACAAACAGGTAGGTTGTGAAGGGCATTCCAAGTGAAAAGTCGCTTATGTTTAATGCAATAGAAAAGAGGGAGCCAGTGGAGAGATGCAAAATGGATGGACATGGTCAAAGCAATGGGGTCGGAGAAGGATTGCAAGATGGAAAATGACAGGTTTCAGAGTAGCAGCTGTGTTAGTCTGTATCCGCAGAAAGAACAGGAGTACTTGTGGCACCTTGGAGACTAACAAATTTATTTGAGCATAAGCTTTCGTGGGCTACAGCCCACTTCGTGGAAAATGAGTTTTCTTGCTTTTTAAATCCAAATTGATTTCTCAACTTTGAATGAACTAGTCACAATTTCACTTCTTTATGGACTATGTGTAAAAGGGAGCTCAACATTACATGCATGCTGTTGTCCAGGAGGAGAGTTTCACATATGTCAGCACAGATATCTGTATAATGTTGTTCTGCAATGACCAGATCAGTGAGACCAGACTCGACAGTGACCTCATAAAGTCTTACAGACTGCATAACTAATGTGGAATTCAGTGCCACAAGATATAGATACAAAAGTTTAGTAAGAAAACAAAGAGTAAAAAAGCTCTGATAAGAGTAATTAGGATGTCATGCTCAGTCACATTAGCTAGAATACAAACAGATGGAGATATTACTCACGATTCACAGCATAGACCAAAAGAAAGGAAGGAAAAGTTTGATCTGGAGTTATCAATCCAAACTGTTAAAAATCATTAGCATGTGGAACATTTCTTCATTTTACAATTTAAATCTCAATATACAGTCAATTTTATTGCCAAGTTAATGAACTTATTTTTAAGAGATTTCATGAGAAACCTATTGCAATATAAAGAGTAGTATTCTTTATTTGCTGTTTAAGCTAAATGCCTTCATTATACTGAAGTTGTGCTGTGGTCTCATACAAAAGGCAACAGTGGGGATTGGTAGAGAAGAGGCAGGATCCCACCTAGTGCTAATTTAGTCTCTCCCATTTAGAGTGCAATCCAGTTCTGCTTACCTCAGAATACTTCACAATGTTGTCACCAGCAAAAAAAATTGAGACTTTACTGATAACTGTTCAATCAATAAGCGGTCTTTATTTTTCTATGCAAAGTTCATTTCTCACGGACCGTAGTGTACATCTTTTTTCAAGGTGCTGTAAGCTTTGAGAATTAAACTTGTATCTCACCTTGTGTGTCTGTAGTTACACTAATCTTGCTGATCCTCTCCTCTGATTTCTTATTTCTAAATTACTTGCTACCAGTTATATTTTCAATATTATGAATTGTTGCAGTACATTCCTTGGTGACACTAATCTCCCACACTTTATCCCTTGTCACATTCTCAGAGCAATTACTTTCTGGCAAAGATACCAGCTAAGATGATGCTCTATCAAGTCTCTGTATGATGTTTTTTCCTGTTGCATGCTTCTGTTCTTGTCATTTTAAACTATTCATTCACTTTTCTTAAATTGACATGCAATTTAATCTCTCTTCACTATAGATCAGGTCAGACAAAACAAAACTTGCGTCTGTCCTCTGAATTGTTTTAAACCAGGTCCACCACCCATCAGCAATGTTTTTACTATTTTCTACAAAATACCTTAACTTATTCACACATACTATGATGATGGGGAACAGCAATATCTCAACTATTTACACTGAAATGGTCTTTTCAAATTGACTAATTTATTTGGGCTTGTATGGGTTTTCCTGCACACCAGTGCAGCTACACAAATTTCAAAATACAGTAAGCCCCACTGGTGTAAGTCACTTTTTACACCAGTGCAGCTCATTTACATTAGGAGTGAAATCCCAGCCCTACTTAAATTCATGATAATTCTGTCACTGACTTCAGTAGCATCAGCATTTTACCGAGAATTTTACAAACCCCTGTAAGCTACACCACTACAAGACATGCAATGTAAGGAAAGCCTCAGTTAAGTAACTGCCTGCAATCCATCTAAATATATGAAAGTACTCTAGAGGGGAAAACCCTACAAGCAATTTAGTATTATTTCTTATGTTCTGTTGTTTCCACTTCTGATACTAAAAAGGTGTTTACATTACTTTTTTGTATCAATATCAAGTTAGTTGTTAGTTTGTAGCTTAAGAAATCTTATCCAAGATGCTAAATTAAATCCATTGCTCGTCAGCTATTCTATATGGCTTGTGTTGTTAGAATACAGAAACTGTCTGTTTTAATATTTATCCTATTGATACTTTTACCATCTAAATGCAAATTCAGCAAAATATTTATAGAGAAAGTGGTATGTGCATAAATGTCACCTTATTTTAGAAGATCACATTTTGCAGATTCAAAATCACTCACTCTTAAATACTCTAAGAATAGTCAGGCGGGCCGGCTCAGCTCACTGTTATAGGGCATGCTTCTGAATTAATTTCCTCCTCAAACGCTACAAGATGAAAGTGCTATGTGATAAATTAAAACACCAAATGAAATGGATTAGCAATCAGTGAAATTGCCTGATAGGCTGTCAGATCCATTCTGGATTAGAATTCAGCCTCTCCCCCACCTGTTCATTAAGCATCAAGTTCAAGGAAACTTCAATGACTGATTGCACGTTAACAAGCTGTTTATATGGGGAGGTGTAGTTCAGCCAGTCAACATTTCTATACTTACACATTCGCTTGAGCATCATTCAGAGATAATATATGCAGTTCACACTTTTTTTTTTTTTTTTTTTTTACACAGATTAAAACACCTCTACCTTGAAGTTTAATTTTGGGCACGGCAAAGGGATGCAATGCTTCATAAAATTAAAATTTAACAAAGCAAATCAGATTATACCTCAAGGTAAACAGAAGCAGCAGAGGAAAAAAAAAATCAAGCAGTAGATCTGCCGTTGCATACAATTATGAAACATGAGAACAACAGTAAGGAAGGCACTAGTAGGGTACTTAAAATCAGTTCTGAAGTAACAGTCATGAAGTGAAAAACTGAGGGGGAAAAAAAGTTATTTTCCATTTTTAAAAGTGTATGTGCTTTTAAAATAAACGTACGGTCTTTTAATGTGAAATTCTGATTTTACTTCATAAATGCAATCTAATTAACTCCCTCAAAAAGCAGGATCAATTTGTGCAATAAGCAAGTATAAATGTGTTAGACTCCAGAAAATGCTGGCTATCCTTTGCTTCAGACAATGGGAATAGGGACTTAGCCAGGAAAGTGATTAAAATCATGGCACTTTTTTAGTTGTCTGAAAACTATCTACAGTGCAGGTCTTGAAGACATACATACAGCATGCTGACCCAGTCAGGATCATCCTCTTCCTTGTACCAGTACACTGACAGTAAGCATTGTAAAACCCAACAGGGAAGTAGTACCCCCATGTCAGAGCTCCCCCTCATTTTACCAATACTACTGACCAAGCACTAGACAGATTCCTGAATCCCTGTTGAGCTCCCAAGGAGCATCAACGTCACAATACAGTGAAGAGGAAATCCTTTGCGTGGACAGTAAGAGTGCTGTGAAGTGGTAGTGAACCTAAACTCAAGTACCATGTGAGCATTAAAGGAAACTAGACAAAATATGAAGGGAGATGAGTATTATTTTAGCCACTAAAGTTTTTTATTACTGATTCTTTAGTATGTTATTAACTTCTCAGTGAAATAAATACATCTGATTTGCTTAAATGGAGAAAATCTCTTTCTTAATATTCTGACCTTTTCCCAAGTTTGGGACAATTAGGGTATGCAGTGTAAGCCCAGGATTTAAACTCAAGCTCAAGCCTAACACCCTCTTCCGTCAACACACAAATCACACTAACCCAGGGCTTAGACCTAGGGTTCCAGGACCCCAAGGTGGTAGAGGGTCACAGCAGGACCCAGGCTTCAAGCTCTAGGGCTCTGCAATGTAGACAGGTCCATTGGACTCATGCTCTGTGAGTCTGCCAAAAGTATCCCACAATTCCATGGGCCAATTTTTTTTTCTTCTGGACAAGTCAAGTTTGGTGGACAGTCCAGTTTTCCCACAGTGCACCACGAACAAAGGGCTAGAGCAACCACATTTTGGGAAGGTGCTAGGAAGCCTGGAATATGGGTGACTGGACTCCGCAGGTCTGCATAATTGAGGGCAGACACTGGAGTTCTAGGTTGGGATCCATGGTTCAACTATTCCTAACCCAAGGTTTCAAATGAGTGTAGATGCTCAAAGCCTAGACTAACAAACCTAGGGTCCTACTAGGCTTACATTGCAGTATAGACACACACTTAGAAATAACCCCAGTTTATACTAATATGGGTAGCCAATTAACTGTATGTGAAATGAGATGAGTATCTCAAGCCAGTTATTAACAGGCAAGTAACACCGTTGGCATTATTATCAGGACATCCAGATGCTTATAGTGTCATACTAATGAACATGCACTCTGTTCTGTAGATAGAGGGTTTCAGGCTTCAGTGTTTTCAAGAAGCTATACAAGAACTTAACTTTTTGTAAACTTAACAAGTGTACTCTGCAGATCTTCCCAACATCAAAGAAAAATATAGAATAGTAATTCCTTGTTTTTCCATTCTGCTTCCCTCCCACAATCTGAGACCCTAAATGAGGGCAATGTTTAAATCCTCTCGATACATGCTCTCTGATCACCCAAGATGGCACAGAGATGGCTTGCCATTCATTAACCTGGGGCCAGTGAATATGAACTGCTGCTTAAAGAGTGAAGTACCTCCAATACTGAAAGCCTAGGAATTCAACACCCACATCTCCTTAAGTAATCTCAAGTTATACTGACCATGCCAGTACATCAAGATTCTACATACATTTGTTGTGAGAGCGCAGAAGACTTCAGTACAGTATAACCAAATGGCTGTTAGTCCCGAGTAAATCATCTTTTGCAACTGAGCTTTGAAGAAAATTATATCAATCCTATCTTCCTGTCAATTTATCCAGGGCTGATAGGGGAACAAAAAAAACCCAGCTGCCTGTCATCTTTGACCATCCAGCTATAAATACAAAACATGGATGTTTGTGAGAAGAAACTATGTTTAACTTAAAGTCAAGAGGCATAAAAATTAGGGCTAAGCAATCCAAAATAACTATTTCTCCAGGTTGTTGAGTTATTCCTATATTCCAAGCAAAAGGTACCTGCAGAAGCTGCTTATATCTATGGGGGAAACTGGAGTAGACTACAAATAATGAACCCAGGTTGAAGACAAAATTCACTTCAAATTTTAACACACTAATCTTATAGAAAGCTCCATAAGATCTTTAATGACCTCAAATGATCAATATCTTGGTTTCACATCTCAACCAAAAACACATAGTACCTTCAACAGTGGCTTTTAACAGTCTGAGTCGCAACTAATTTAAGAGAGTGGATTATTACTATTGAATCACCATTATCATTCATTCAAATACTCCGAGTGTTCCTTGGGTCTTCCATTTAAGTACCGGCCTAGGGTGCAGCGCTTCCTGGAGCAGCGCGGGGCGGGGCAGGCATGCAGGGAGCCTACCCTGGCCCCAGGGTGTGCCGCTGCCACCCCGGAGCCCGAACCCCTCCTGCACCCTGCCCCCCAGCTCCCTGCCCTAAGCCCCATGCCTGCAATATGCATCCCTCCTGCACCCCAACTCCCTGCTGAGCCCTCTCATACACCCCACAGCCCTCCTGCACCCCAACCCCCTGCCAAGCTCCCTGCTGCACCCATGCACCCCTCCTGCACCCCAACCCCTGCCCTCAGCCCCCTCATACACCCAGCACCCCTTCTCTGCCCCAATCCCTTGTCCTGAGCCCCTTCTTGCATACTGTACCCCCTCCCAAACCCCGCACTCCCTCCCGCACCCCAACCCCCTGCCTCGGCCCTGCATACAATTTCCCCACCTAGATGTGGCCCTTGGTCCAAAAAGTTTGCCCACCCCTGATTTAGACTGAGATCTGACAAGATTAAAATATCACAGTAAGCTTCAACACTATTTGCATTTTTTCGGAGGCATTCCAGTATACTGGAGATCTTAATATTTATTAACAGAAGTGTCAAATAGGAACATACAACCAGATCTACAAATACTATTAGAGGACAGGTCCAGGTAGCAGCAGGAAGAGCAGGAGGCCATTCCAATGCCAGATTTGCAGAAGGCAAAAGGGGAAGACAAGGCTGATCCATCACCTGTCCCACCCCAGGGGCTCATTGGCAAATGACCATACTGACCCCCCAGCAGTGTTCAGGGAGATAGTTGTCATTTGATGCTGCAGTAGCCATAGTTAGGAAATGAGTCCATGGGGCACTGTTGGCAAAATGTGACATGAAGTCTGCATTCCGGTTGCTTCCAGTGCATCACAGGGACTTAAAGTGAAATCAAAGCAGGTTAGAGGGCCATTACTATTTTGATAGCCATGTGCAAGGCTATCATGTGCATGTGCAGTGTCATGTGCTGCTTTTGAATGATTCAGCTCCATGCTGAAGTGGGCAATGGTGCGTGAGTCTGGTCTGCCTCATGCAGTCTCAATGACTTCTTATTTGCAGGAAGGTTAGAAACAGACAGAGTTCATGCTACAGGCATTTCAGAACTTAACTGAGCACCTCAGGATCCCCGTTCCCCTGGAAAAAACAGAAGGCCCTATCCAAAGTTTAGTGTATCTGGGCATCAAACTGGCCACAATTCAGGGTGTTTCTAGGTTTTATTCATAGATTCTAGGACTGGAAGGGACCTCGAGAGATCATCAAGTCCAGTCCCCTGCCCTCATGGCAGGACCAAATACTGTCTAAACCAGCCCGGATAGACATTTATCTAACCTACTCTTAAATATCTCCAGAGATGGAGATTCCACAACCTTGCTAAGCAGTTTATTCCAGTGCTTAACCACCCTAACAGTTAGGAACTTTTTCCTAATGTCCAACCTAAACCTCCCTTGGTGCAGTTTAAGCCCATTGCTTCTTGTTCTATCCTTAGAGGCTAAGGTGAACAAGTTCTCTCCCTCCTCCTTATGACACCCTTTTAGATACCTGAAAACTGCTATCATGTCCCCTCTCAATCTTCTCTTTTCCAAACTAAACAAACCCAGTTCTTTCAGCCTTCCTTCATAGGTCATGTTCACAAGACCTTTAATCATTCTTGTTGCTCTTCTCTGGACCCTCTCCAATTTCTCCACATCTTTCTTGAAATGCGGTGCCCAGAACTGGACACAATATTCCAGTTGAGGCCTAACCAGCGCAGAAGAACGACTTTGCATGTCTTGCTCACAACACACCTGTTAATACATCCCAGAATCATGTTTGCTTTTTTTGCAACAGCATCACACTGTTGACTCATATTTAGCTTGTGGTCCACTATAACTCCTCGATCCCTTTCTGCCATATTCCTTCCTAGACAGTCTCTTCCCATTCTGTATGTGTGAAACGGATTGTTCCTTCCTAAGTGGAGCACTTTGCATTTGTTTTTGTTAAACTTCATCCTGTTTACCTCAGACCATTTCTCCAATTTGTCCAGATAATTTTGAATTATGATCCTATCCTCCAAAGCAGTTGCAATCCCTCCCAGTTTGATATCATCTGCAAACTTAACAAGCGTACTTTCTATGTTACCACCAAGAAGTCGGAATCGGTCAGGGAACTGCTACAGGCTCTCAAAGGGGCAAAGAAAGTTACTCTAAGGGAACTATAGTTGGGCATGGGAAACCTAAACTTTGCATGCCAGATATTGGCTCTTGGTTCAGCATTTTGTTTCCATCTGGCGTCTGCCTCCTCTGGAGTGCAAGAATCCCACCACTTCATTAGAATGACATGGGGAATGACAGAAGACAGAAGTGTGGAAAAGATTCCTGGAAGTGTTAAATGGAGTTTCAATACAGCATTTGGACTAGTGGCTCAAAACTGAGCTGCAGGAACAGTTTGACACCTAAGGAGGCACAGATTTGGGGGTTTACTTTCAAGGAGAGTGCTGTGCACAGAGGGGGCCAGAAAGCTGGGGGCTCAGGGCATTGCCGGGTATCACCTTCCTTGAATTTTTTTCCTACATGGATGGCACTCGTTATTTGGGACGAAAACTTTCAGAAAAGTCCATTTGTAACAAGACAAACTCTGGTCACTATTGTAAGTAAACAGTTAGCTAAGACTGCTCAGGAAACAAGGCTGGGGAGGGTTTTGTTTATTTTTTGGGGTTTTTTTTTTTTTTCCTTCCCCACACACACACACACACACACACACACACACACCCCGCTTGTGTTTTAACATCCTTTTTTGTGCAGTATATGTCCCGGAAGTGGCTATGGGCGTTACCGATGCTCTCTCTCAATTTCAGGCTGACAAATTCTGGAAATTCACCCCATTCTCCAGCAAGGATCCACAGGTGATGCCTCAACAACTCTGGAACCTTGGCCCAAGACATCTGTAGGACTAGTAGAGGACTATGCTGCCCCCATGGACTATGAGGGCCTATAAGGCCAGTCTTTCAGAATTCAGGTAATTTAGGGCATAGGAAGGGCTTCACCATGGGTGGTCCATACCTACACACTGGGTGGTGCGATATGTGGCGGCTTTGACCCACCACGATTTGGCTCCCTTCCTTGTCTCTGGTCAGTTAGCAGGCCTGTCCTACTGGAGTAGGCTGGTAGGTTTTCCAGACCAATGTGGGCATTTCAGAGTGCAGAAACTCTTAGAAGGGTGGGGTAGGAGGAGCGAGCGCCAGAGGGATGATCAATTACCTGTAGCACTGGAAACCATGACAGGGTTAGTACAGGCTGTGCAGCTGTGGGAGGCAGGCCATTTTAATTAGGTGAACATTTGTTGTTGCTTTCCTTGGTGCTTTTAGAATGAATGAGCTGGTGGTTATGGCAGCGGCAGCTAGGTGCGTGTCTGTTAAATGTAACAGATGCGATGACCTATCTGCAGGAGCAGAGTCCCTGCCCTTAAGGTACTCGAAAACAGACCAGAAGGAAAAGGGGGGTTATGTGGTGCTGAAGGAATATGCAAATGGGAGCTTGCACCCTGTAAAGGCAATAAAAGCCTTTCTAAAAATACAGGGCTCGCACCCGGCACTATTGTTCATACACCACGATGGCAGCTGCCTGATGAGATACCAATTCGGCACAGCATGAGGAAAAACCTTGCGCTATTTCACACACACACACGTACTAATTCTTTCAGGATTGGGGCATGTATGTCAGAGGCTGCAGGGGGGTTTGGCCCATGGTAGGTGCAGACAACAGGGTACTGGAAATCAATGCATTACGGAACTTACTTCCACACTAAGGAAAAGACAAAACAAATTAACCCCTGTGCTTTTTTGTTTCAGAAGCTACTGAAAGTATATGCAACATCTGAATTTGCAGGCACTACATACTGCATTGTGCCCACAAGAGGGCAGGTAGGACTGCAACTGTAGCTCAGTGGGGTGTCAGGGGCAAAGCAGTTTGCCTCCAATTGAAAGGCCACCAAGATATTCTTGGACACTGGAAGTTCACTAATGGGGCAGGTTTCAGAGTAGCAGCCCTGTTAGTCTGTATCCGCAAAAAGAACAGGAGTACTTATGGCACCTCAGAGACTAACTAATTTATTTGAGCATAAGCTTTCATAGGCTACAGCCCACTTCACCGGATGCATAGAATGGAACAGAGTAAGGACACACACACACACACACACACCCATGAAAAGGGGGGAGGTGCCCTACCAACTCTAAGGGGCTAATTAATTACAATGAGCAATTATCAACAGGAGGAAAAAAGAAACTTTTGTAGTGATAATCAAGATGGTCCATTTCAGACAGTTTGACAACAAGGTGTGAGGATACTTAACATTGGGAAATAGATTCAATGTGTGTAATGAGCCATCTTGATTATCACTACAAAAGTTTTTTTCCTCCTGTTGATAATTGCTCATCTTAACTAATTAGCCCCTTAGAGTTGGTAGGGCAACTCCCACCTTTTCATGTTCTCTGTATGTGTGTATATATATATCTCCTTACTATATGTTCCAGTCTATGCATCTGATGAAGTGGGCTGTAGCCAACAAAAGCTTATGCTCAAATAAACTGGTTAGTCTCTAAGGTGCCACAAGTACTCCTGTTCTTTTTACTGATGGGGCACAGGACCATCGGTTATCATCAGTTGGAAGTTTTCAGAGATGATGGGTACATTTGGCAGGTGGCGGTGCTGAGATTGCTACAGGATGTGATGGAAATGGACTGGACAGGAATTGTGGTACCAGGCCATGTAGTCGGGTGGGGGCAGTGATCAAGCTAGTTGCTGCACCCTCAGTGGCCAATTTCCAGTACAGTTAAGAGATTAAAATGAACGGTTTCCAGCAGTAAAAGCCCTGGGATTTGGGGCCTTGGGCCTCATAGGCTGAGGTCAGAAATTGTGGCCTTCACGGCCCAAGGACTGCATCCTGCTTCACCACTCATGTTGGCGGAGAGGAGAGTGCATGGACTCAGAACTGAACCCTGTGGTATAGGTTATATGGCAAGGAGCCCTGTAATCCTGGTGCCAGTTATGGGTTATATCAAGGGTGGGCAAACTACGACCCGTCAGGGCTTTGGATCCAGCCCACGGAAGCAGCCAGCACCATGTCCTTGTGGCCCCTGGGGGGCAGGGGGAGCAGAAGGCTCAGCGCACTGCCCTTGCCTGCAGGAACCGCCCCCCGCAGCTCCCATTGGCCGGGAACAAGGAACCGCAGCCAATAGGAGCTTCGGGGGAGGTAGCCACAGGTGAGAGCAGTGCACGGAGCCCTCTGCCGTCACCCTCCCTCTCGGGTCACAGGGATGTGGTGCTGGATGCTGCCAGGAGAAGAGTGGCATGACATGGCACAGGGCCAGGGCAGGCAGGCAGGGAGCCTGCCTTAGCCCCGCTGTGCACCGTTGCCACCCAGAACCACTCAAGGTAAGCGGCGCTGTGCTGGAGCCTGCACCCCAAGTCCCTCCTGCACCCCAAGCCCCTGCCTTGAGCCCCCTTGTACGCCCCACATTCCTCCTGCCCCACAGCCCCTTGCCCTGAGCCCCTTCCTGCACACTGCACCCCCTCCCATACCCCACACTCCCTCCTGTACCCCAACCCCCTGCCCCAGCCCTACATTCATGGCCCTGCATGCAATTTCCCCACCCAGATGTGGCCCTTGGGCCAAAAGGTTTGCCCATCCCTGGGTTGGCAACACTGTAACCAATTAAATGCCTGGTATAGCAGAGTATGGAGATAGGGAACAGTGACTCTCCCTTGTGTTACAGTTTAATAAAAGTTGGGGCCTGCCGCTTAATTCCAGGCATGTGTCTGTCCTCATTTTGCCGCTGTGTCCACAAAGGGAAGCCTCTGCTCAATCGCCAGTGTTGACTAAAATTCCTACCTGGCTCTTTTGATTGCACAAAAGCACATGAAACAATTCTACACCACAATGTAAAGAAACATTAATTTAACGTTAAGCAATGAAAGTTATTTTCACTGAATAACTTCAACTTTGAAGTGATCTAATTTATTTGCCAGAAATTCAAGAAGGAAACATGACTGCAAAATGCTATTCTTGGGTTTGGTAGTTCACTGTGCAAGATTTACTGCCATTTACATTAGTTTAAGAATAAACTAGCCTAGATGTTCTACTCATCACTCTGCTCTCTGAACACGTAACGAAAATACAATATGGAAACTCAACAGTACAGGTAAATAACAGCACAACATTCTCATTCCTGTTTTCAGTAGTGTTTTTTAAGGCTGGCACTTCATGAACATCAGTACAACTTGTTGTTGAGTTTTGCCTTGAGTAACTCATATGTTGGACAGTATTCAAATGGTTAATTTGATTTTGTAACCTCATCAACTTTTGTAAATCCTTTAATGAACAATGGAACATATAAAAGTAGATATACACAAGAGAACTCAAATAGAGATACTGAGAGTGAGAACAGATTTCCTTGTTTAGTAAGGTTAAACTGAGTATCTGTTTATATTTAAGTTTTTTGCAGCCAAAAGCATGTTAGAACACTTTTGAACACTCGTAACATCTTTTGTGATTACGTTTACATTAAAAAACAAAAGTCCATGTACAGTAGAACCTCGGAGTTATAAACACTTCGGGAATGGAGGTTATTCATAACTCTGAACAAAATGTTATGGTTATTCTTTCAAAAGTTTGCAGCAAACATTGATTTACCACAGGTTTGAAACTTTACTATGCAGAAGAAAAATGCTGCTTTTAACCATCTTCATTTAAATGAAACAAGCATAGAAATAGTTTCCTTACCTTGTCAAATCTTTTTTTTTTCCCCTTAGTAGTTCACACTTAACACCCATACTGTACTATATTTGCCTTTTTTTCTTTTTGGTCTCTGCTGATGCCTGATTGCATACTTCTGGTTCCAAATGAGGTGTGTGGTTTACCTGTCAGTTCATAACTCTGGTGTTCATAACTCTGAGGTTCTACTATATGTGATTAAAAACCTTTAATCTGTAAACTAGAAAAAGTGATAAAACCTACA
Organism: Chrysemys picta bellii; assembly: GCF_011386835.1. Taxonomy (NCBI): domain Eukaryota; kingdom Metazoa; phylum Chordata; order Testudines; family Emydidae; genus Chrysemys; species Chrysemys picta. The sequence continues at coordinate 197,091,259 of NC_088793.1, forward strand.
GTTCCCCCATGTCCATGCACAAAGAAATTTTGACTTAATCACTTAAAACTTAGAACTTTTGTGTAAATGAATATAAAAAACATTTTTTTCCCTGAACTTCATTGGGAAAGTGATCTGGGGAAAAAAAACTCAGATTTTTCTGAACACATTCTTAAAAGCACATGCTGTGATTGGATGCTAAATCACTACCCTTTGAATACAGTCACTTTGCCACTGCTTGTAATTCCACCAATGGATCAGAAAGGGCTGCACTGAGTTCACAGAGGAAATGGCTGGAAATGCTTCTCTGTGTTGTGGCTCTATTTTAAAACGCTCCTATTTTCAGATGAGGGGGCAGAAAGGAAGGAGACGCAGGCAGGGACTCTTACATACATGGAGTGAGGAAGGGATCAAGTTTACATTCTGCTCACAGAGATAAAAGGCTTGATCTTGAAAGATGCTGAGCATTTTGCCCCCAATCCAGCAAACAGCACATGCTTCACTTCACAGGGACTACTGGTGCTTAAAGTAAAACATGTGCTTAATGCTTTGAAGGATCAAGGGTCAAGGTGCTCAGCCCACTGCAAAACTGGAGGCCACATAGACTAGATGGTGGGGTGAGACAAGCTGACAGCCCTTACTGGCAGCATACATTCTCCAGCAACTCTACAAAGCTACAGGCAATTGGCCACATGGCCAGTATCTGTCAGAGCTACTTCAACAATTGAGTGATATTTAAAAATTTTCTCCAATTAGTCTTAAGGAGAGTTCTCAACAAAAAGCAAGCGAGTGACACTACTAAAGGGGTTCCTATTGCTTCACCAGGCTGTTTCCACATTCCCTGTCACCAAATATATTAGGTTTTATTTCCAAACAGTGGCAGCAGAGTGAAAACTCTGTGGCAGCTTAATTCAAATAAAAAAAATTAAGGTTTTCAATAAAATAAATGTGGAAAAAAACCAAATAAATTGTATTAATTCAGTTTATTTTATGCTCTCCTTTCAGTTCCAGTTTTGAATTTGCAAAATATTTTGCAAAAAAAATTTGCTATTGAGAAATGTGTAAAGAAGACTTGATACGTGGGGAGAAGAGGAAGAAAATTTGGAACTGTGGGACATCACCTGGATATCGTTGCTTGTTATCATCAGCAGTGAAGTTTTAAAACTTATTAGGTTTCAGAGCTAAAACCATTAAGATTAAACAGAACAGTATACAGCTTCCAAACATTTTCAGACTGCCTACAGTCTCAGGACAGCAAAGCTGCACCTTCTTATAGATTCATAGTATCTATGGCCAGAAGGGACAGTTAGATCATTTACTCTGACCTCCTCTATATCATAGACCATTAAATTTCATCCATCCAGTTATTCTGAACCCTATAACCCTAAAGTACAGCTTGTGTTTGGATAACACATAGCTTCCAGAAAGGCATCAGTCTTCATCTGAAGGCATCAAGAAAGACAATCCTTGGTAGTTTGTTCCAATGGTTAATTACCCCACTGTTAAAAATCTGTGCCTTATTTTTAATTTGTATTGGTCTGGCTTCAGCTTCCAGCAATAGCTTCTTGTTATGCTTTTCTCCACTAGATTAAAGAGCCCTTCAGAGGTGGTCTTACCTCTCCATGATCATGAAGGAACTTATATACTAATTAAGTCACCTCAATCTTCTTTTTGATAAACTCAGATAGAGTGAGAGACAAAGAGCTCTCTAAGGCATTTTCTCCAGGCCTCAAATTATTTAAATGTGAATAAGTAGAAAAGAGAAGCTTTTTACTGCAATCATAAGGGTTAGAAACTTTTTTTTTTTAAACTGACAAAGTTTAGAATTTACTGCAAAATCACTTTCGAAAAAATCTATGGCCAGAGAATATACAAAGCCCTGGTAATTGCTAGTGAAGTATTATCCAGGGAGAAAGATTTTCACATCTCCTTTTCATTACTATGACAGTTTTCTTATATTTTTATTGGCAATGGTTGAGTGTAATACTTTATCTTTCAGATTGTAATCATGTTGCAGTTTCTCAGATTGGAAATAATCATTATAAGTTTTGGGAAGGAAAATGATAGGAGTAGACTGGGTCTTTAGAAGACCTGGCTGGAAAAAACAAACAAACAAACAAAAAAAAAGATTCACAAAAAAAATCAAAATTGCAAATTCATTTTCATTCTGCAGGTTTCAAAAGGAAGTCATTTTTCTTTTATTCAAAACAATTTTGGTTTAAAGTTTCTCTCATTTCTTCTGTTCCCCCTCCTGTTTCTTTCAGGAGAAGTCAACCAGTCTCATTTCCCCTCTCCTCTATAACAAAAAGGGGGCATGGAAGGCAAGGAAGAGGGGGAAAGGTGTGGGAGGAGGAAAACCGATCAGCCAAAAAATAAAGACAAACCTAAATACTTATTCAATTTAACTGAAAAACAGAAAATTTAAAAGTTGCAAAAAAAAAAAAAAATTTCCCAAAAATAAAGGCCTTTATGAAAAACAGTCAAAATTTCAGCCAGCTGCAGTCTTGTCTCCAAGCAAGAGAGATACAAATTTATAAGAACAAAAAACACCATATATGGCAGCTTCCTTTTCAAGCACTACTCAGTTGTTCTGAGTGTTTCAGTAAAGACCAAGTAAGATACAAACAGAAAGCCATAGTATATCATCTTGTGCCTGTGTGAAGGAAGTAGGTTAATACTTGGAAAACAGCTTCCCTCCAGGTTACCTACTTCTAAATATAACAGAGACAGAGCAAGATAATGAACAGAAGGTTTTGTTGCATTAAGATAAACTTACAGGTCCTAAATAACAAGGGGCCATTAATGTTGCTTTAACCACGGGCAGTGAGTAATGGAGGCTTGGGGAGCCTACGCCTCTGCCAGCCTCATGCTGCTGGGGGAGGAACGGGGCAGTGACACAGGCCCATGGGGCCTGTGTCCAAGGGCATTGGCCAATTTGGGACCCCTGGAAACATCTCCCCCTGCCATGGCCCTGTGGCTGGAGGAGCTTCCTGCTGCGGCCCTGGCAGGGGCACAGAGCTTTTCCCATCTCGGGGCCGTGGGGGTGGAAAGAAGCGAGTGGGGGCGGAATGGGGCAGAGGAGGGGCTCTGCTGCAGTCCTGAGCTCTCAGTCCTGTCCCCTTACTGCGTTCCCCCCCCCCCCCCCCCAACCCTGACTGAGCTCTCAGCACCTACTCCTGTCCACCCTGGCTGGGGCCATGCGGGGGGGCTGAGAGCAGCGGGCTAGCCTCCCCAAGGGGAAGCTTCACCCGCCACCCATGGCTTCAATAGTAAAATACAAGATTAAAAAAAAAAAATTGTGTATTTACAGCTCAACTAACAATTGCAAAGTTTAGTGCAACATGGTTTCAAGGATTTTTTTTCCCCATAGAGTCAAATTCTAATGAAATTCTGCTAGTTTAGGAATGAACCTAACAATTAAACAGATTGTTTAGCAATTGTTCCACCTTGCATTTAGCTGCGATACTTGAAGTAACACTACAGATTGGGATCTGGAAAGAAATAAACCAGAAATGATTCTTCCCCTCCCCTCATGATTTTATAAACTCTATGTAAGCAACAGCATTGAGAAACAGCAGCATGTTTTCCACAGACACTATCTATTTAAAATAGTCTAAATAAAATTTAACACTTTGCCATTCAGTATAATTCACACTTTGTCATAACTATTTGCCTAAGTATTTTATAGTTATTCAGTACCTTGAATACATACATTCTTCTTCTTTCATTTAGCTCCTTCCATATCAGTGGTTTCAAATTTTTATGATACTCCAACCAGCTCCCACAAAAATTTTTGTGAGGTTAAATTTAAAAAAAAACTTAATGCTAACAAACAAAACAAACCCCTAATTTTATTTCTTTATACAATACGAAAACTTTTGTTGGGCTCTGTGTATCCTTGCAATATTTAAATAGACAATACCACAAGAACAACTTCCAAGTAACTCAGCACTCTTAAATTACATCTGTTACACCCAATAACAAAGATACTCCTCTGTGAAAAATAGTTCCACAACTCTCTCCAAATGCCTAAACAAATTGTTGGCACAGTACAAAGGCCACCAAAGGTCAAGACATTCTGGCTATTTCCTACCATGGAGGGGAATGAATGCCTAAATAATGGGGCTTTCTTTCATGGAGAATGTGTTGCCAGCAGCTCCCTCTCTCAAAACAGCTCCAGAGTCTCTGTTGAATGCAACCTGGCAGTACAGTATAGGGAGATAGACGGTCTCTCAAGCAAGCCATTCAGGACTTTACATGTTAACACCAAAACTTTAAGATATACATAAAAACCAGTAAGAAATTAATGAAGTTCCCAAAATTCTCATCTCTCAGTGAAATACTTTTAAAATAAATCACCTGCTGCATTCTTCAGCCTCAGGTACATCATATTACAGTAGTCTAATCTCGAACATCTAATTTTAGTGTTTTGCCACAAAGTGCAAATTCTCCAAATTAAGAAAAAAATAGAGATGAGTGATCTTATATCGTACACCCAATATACAGTTTGTGCTTTTACAAAAGTCTTAACAATAATGGCACAGAATGAAATTATCTGCTGTACACAGCTTGCAAACTTTACGAGCAGCAGTTTCTACGTGTTATGGTTTCCACAGAATGTAGTCATGTTATACATCTTTTTCCCCCAGAACTGTAAATACTGCAAGTTTCTAAATATAACCACATTAAAAGATTACTTACCGGCATTAACTATAGCATCAATCTCAAGCAATGTAATGTCACCTCTGTAGAGAGAAACCTTCTCACTCAGACTTTTCTTCACCTGCAAAGCTTCCTTAGTGTTTTCATCTGCAAACCAAAAAAAAGGGGAAGTTATGAATGATCAGAATATGAACAATTGTAATATCTTGCATTAGAAGTTTAAAACATGGAGACAAGATTCAATAAAGGATTCCTATTACACTACCATTGTCAGCTTAACATAATATCTAATTATTATCTGTGCGCCCACCCCCCGGCAGCTGGAGCCACTCGTGTGTTCCCATCCTGCAGCCTTGGCAGGGGCTGGAGCCGGAACTGTTCCCCCCACCCTGGGGCGATGGGGTTGGGACTGTCAGCCCCCTCTCCACCCTTATGGGGATCCAGGTGTCATTCCTCCCCCTCCCGCCCTCTCTCTCCTCATTATTTTCAGTAAAAGTCACTGAAAAGTCAATTTTTGTTTATTACCCCGGACCTGTCGGTGACTTTTACTAAAAATAACTGACAAAATCTTAACCTTAACTATGTGGTTATTCTTGAGAAAATGAGTAGTTATGACAATTTTCAGTTTTACCCCTAGAGGGCACTGATAGCCCAAAAAGGGACACAAGCACTTGATAACTACTGTACCAGTTCCAAAACATAAATTAGTGTAAGTTTTTGCTTAAAAACAAAGCCCCTTAAACACCAATAAATTATTGATCAATTTGTAAGCACCTAAAGGATAATAGGGTTAAACAGAATAGCCAGAATGAATTTGTCAAAAACAAATCAAGCCAAATCAACCTAATTTCCTTCTTTGACAGGGCTACTGACCTAGTGGATTGGGGTGAGGGGCAGTGGGAGCAGTAGAGAGGAAATATTTTAATTTTAATAAGGCTTTACAGTCCCAAAAAGGAAAGGTGATGAGATTACTGAGAGGTGGATGCATAATTGGTTGAAAAAGCATACTTAAAGATAGGTTTCAGAGTAGCAACCGTGTTAGTCTGTATCCGCAAAAAGAACAGGCGTACTTGTGGCACCTTAGAGACAAATTTATTAGAGCATAAGCTTTCGTGGACTACAGCCCACTTCTTCAGTCCACGAAAGCTTATGCTCTAATAAATTTGTTAGTCTCTAAGGTGCCACAAGTACTCCTGTTCTTTTTACTTAAAGATAGTTATCTATGGTTCGCTGTCAAACTGGGAGGGTGTTTCTAGCAGGGTCCCTCAGGGGGTTCTCCTGGATCCCATACTAATCAATATTTTCATTAATGACTTAGATAATGGAGTGGAGAATATGCTTATGAAATCTGCAAATGACAGCAAGCTGTGAGGAGTTGAAAGCACTTAGAGAACAGGATTAGAATTCAAAATGACCTTAACAATTGGAGAATTAGTCTGCAATCCAAAAAAATGGAATTCAATAGAGACAAATGCAAAGTACTACACTTAGGTAGGAAAAAATAATCAAATGCACAACTACAAAATCGGTAATAACTGGCTAGGTGGTAGTGCTGCTAAAAATAGTCTTGGGGTTACAGTGGGATCACAAAATGGATTAGGAGTCAACCATGTAGTCGAGAAAAAGGCTAATGTCATTCTGAGGTGTATTAACAGGAGTGTCATAAGAAAGACATTGAAGGTAATTGTCTCACTCTACTCAGCAGTGGTGAAGCCTCCACTGGAGTACTGGGTTCAATTCTGGATGCCACATTTTTTTTTTTTTTTTTTTTTTTTTAGGAAAAATTTGGACATATTGGAGAGGACAGCATCAAAAACAATGCAAGGTTTAGAGAACCTGACCCATGAGGAAAAGTTAATACAGGGGATATTTAATCTTCACACACACACACACACACACACACACACACACACACACACACACACACACACAAAGGACTAAGCAGGGACCTAAGAACCGTTTTCAAATATGTTAAGGGCTGTTGTAAAGAGGATGGTGATCAACTGTTCCGGTCCATCAAAAGTAGGACAAGGAGTAAAATGGACTTAATCTGTGACAAGGGAGATTTAGGTTAGCTATTAGGGAAAAAACTTTATAACTATAAGGGAAATCAAGTTTTGGAACAGGCTTCCAAGGGAAGTTGTGAAATCCCCATCACTGGAGGTTAATAAAAGGTTGGACAAAAAACTGTCAGAGATGGTCGAGGTAGGACCAAGTAAACCTAAACACAGGGTCTGGACTTGATCTCTGGAAGTCCTTTCCAGCTCTACATTTTTATGATTCCATATCTGAACACTTAGAGAAAAAACTCTGTATGTAAACATTTTTAGAATGTGTTTTCATGTAGGTCTATTTGGTAACAGCCATGGCACAAAAGCAACAAATCACACACACACACACACACAAACACACACACAGGGGAAGGGGGCGGGAGAATGAGGGGAATCTTAATTGCAGCATTAGTTACTGAAGCTACTCTTAACTACTAGAACAGCTACATGAACCTTTAGGTAAGAAGCAAACAAGGATAAAAGAAACGATACAAAAAGAAACCCTAAGAAAAACCTAAACAAGTCCATCATAAAAAAAAACTTAAATGAATGATTTGCAAGGGTCATACAATTAGCCCAAACACCTATAACCCCATCATTACATCAGGGCATAACCAGTGTGGGGCAAGTGGACCAGCCGCCCAGGGCACAAAACAGTGGGGTGGGGGCACATGGAGTCACAGGCCCCCACCCCCAGATTTCTGCCTTCCATTTAGCAGAGGTTTTCAAACCATGGTGACGTACCTCACAGTTTGAAAGCTGTTGCCTCCTGCCAGGAACCAACAGATCAGAAACTGGTGGGAGCCACATGGCATGCTCAGGCCCCTAGCTTTCTGCACTATGGGAGCTGGGGTGTTGGCTGGCTGCCTGGCAGCGCTCCTTGCCCTGTTTCCCCAAGCTGGACCACCTCTGCATGGCTGGGCGCTCCCCAGACAGGGCGGGTGGCACAGATCCAAGCCGTGCCCCAGTGAACTTTTGCTAGCCGGCACTGGGCTCTTTCAGGGAGAGGCAACACCTCCTGGAGCCAGCCCCTATCTGTAGGGCCCAAGGTGCTTTAGCTGTTGATGGGCAACGATCGTGAATAACCCTAAAACTGCAGGTGGCAACCAGATACGGTCCAAATGGTCTAAATCACTGAGGGCAAGAGACTACACACCCATTAGGCTTTACACACTTATGGTTTAAACATTTTTTGTAAACTTAGAGTAGGAGGGGGGAAACTCATTGTGCCTTCTGATTATATAGGTTGCCAGCTCATCTCAGTTTTAGAGTATAAAAGGCAGCTGCCAGATCAATCAGTAATTTATCAGTACATACGTTATGTTTGGTTTACTAGTTAAAACATGACTTATGTTCATTCCTGTACTGTGAGAGTCTGCGTCATAATTACAGTACTAAAATGACATTTTTAGAGTAATTTTTCTAGCTTATTATAGTAGTCACTCCTCTCTGGGCTGGGACTCAAGTCCACATCAAGTCACAAGTGAAACTGAACTGTCAAACTGACAATTTAATGACAAGGCATTTTCAAACCTCAATGAAATGAAATCCTTCATTACAAAAAGAAAAGCTAAAGGAAAGATTTAGTGGGAGTAATGAGAGAAATGTGTAAGATTCTGGCACATTTGGCACACTTTCCTTTCAACCTATTTACCAATCCTTATAGTACTTAGTTTTGCTTTGATTTGTGCTTGAAGAGTGGATATATTTCTTCTACTATGCAGGTAGCCAAAAAAATATAATCTCATTAACTCTGCTTTAGAGCATGAGCTTCAGTCTGAAGACAAAGCAACTCTTTGCTTATTTGAGCTTTGGGAGAACTACCATCTAGAGCCATAAACATTTGTAAGAACAAAGATCAGAATTTGTTGACATCATCAATGCAAAACTCTGACAAGCACTTAGGGGATGGATGGTGCTGGTATTTGTTCAAGAGCCATACATCCAGCCATTATCTAAATCCATTTTTCATCTCCCTTCCAAACGTTCATCCCAAAGTCCCTAGATCACAATCTCCACTTTTGATCAATGACTGTTGGATTCTCCTGTCACTTCAGTGGATGAGCGTTCATCTAGCATGGACGCGAGTTCTGGGTTTGTTTCCATGGATTCTCACGTGGGAAGCAAATCCGATCCTGGATCTGCAAACGTGACTGCATATCTTTCAAGTGTAGTCATTGTTGGAAAAAGGTTTGAGGCACTGGCCTTAAGATATGCTCTCTTCTCCTGCAGAGACCTCACATACCGCTCCTTAAAAGTGGGCATGGCCTCATGGCACACAGACCTCTCCATCTGCAACAAGCTTCCAGGTTCTAAGGTCTATCTTGAATTCTTTGAGGTTGGCCTTCAAGGTGTCTAAAGATGTGTCGACCTTAAAATGCATGTGTGCGCTCAGCTGGCTGTACAGCACGGCTTTCAGTACACACGTCCAACACAGTAAAATTGAGCGCGGATGAGCATGCTCTCAATGCCAGAGATTTGCCACCTCCCATGGACTTCAGTGTTGGGGATCCTGTCCTGCCACTTGATGTTGCACATGGATCTTCGGCAGCGAAGCTGGAAGCTCTCCAGCTGCTTGATGTGATGTTGGTAGAGCATCCCTGTCTCACAGCCATAGAGGAGTGAGGTGAGTACAACAGCAGAATAGATTTTTATTTTAATTCTGTGGCAGACTCCACACTTCCTCCAGAGCCTGTGGGGGAGCCTGCCAAATGCCAAACTGGCCTCTGCCAGGTACTGAATGATCTCATCATACAACCTGGCATTGCTGGAAAGTATGCTACCCAGGCAGCAGAATTTCCTGACTGAGGTGAGGGTGTGTTGTCAATTGTGTTGATGGGATCATGGTGCTTGTGATGCTGGTGGCCTGGTGCTGGTACATAACCTCGGTCTTTTTCAGGTGGATTGTGAAACTGAAGCATTTTGACTGGCAATGGAGCAGCACTGCCCCACTAGGTTTACTTGTTCTCCTGAGGATAACTGCTTCTGACTCTTTAAAGAAAAGCAGCTGGGATGGAATTCGACTCCCATTAGCTAACACAGATGGTTGCTTTATGATTCAGCATTGTGAGGAACTGTATTAAGTGACAGTTTGAGGCAGTAGGGGCTGGGTTGAGATCTACGAGATGATTCAGAAAAGCTCTTCAACTCATCTAAAGCAGCGACATGCTCCTTTGAAGTCTTCCCTTTAAAGATAGAGTCTAAAATAATTCTGGAGAGTTACAAAACAGCTGATTATTTTCCACTGATGTTTTCAAACTTAAGGAATGCCACTAGCTGATATCCTGTGCGAGCCCAACCCACTAGAGGTGGGCAACACCTACTTTGCCAGTAGGTTATACAACTATTTGCTGGACAACAGAATGCTGAGGGATCAGCATTCCTATATTATATCCTTGGCTTGGTGAAGACAGTGTTGTCTAGTGGGAACAGCAAGTGACGGCGTTAGGACTCTTGCATGCTATTGGTTTCTTAATGTTTTCAATATACAAAATGATCATTCATGTTTGGTTCTCAAAGTGCTTTATGAAAGTGTGTGTGAGTGCAGTATAGCATATTGAGAAAACAACTAAAGTATCTAACAAGCTATTTTGAGCATGTCCCAAAGGCAAAATTTTTGCAAAGTCTATACTTCTTCCAAACCTGAACCGGGAGGTGCCAGTCGATTGGAAGCTAGTGGGAATCACCCATCCTACTCGGGCCCCTGGCTCTCCATGCTGTGGGAGAAAAGGTGCTGCCTGGCTGCAGGGCAGCCCTCCCTGCCCTGCTCCCCAAGCTAGGTTGCCTCTTCACACTCCATGGTATGCCCCGTCACACTATTGCCTCTCCCCTGAAGGAGTCCGGTGCCAGCTGTGATGTCCCATGGAGTTGGCCCCTGCGCACAGAGCCCACCTGCCATGAGATGCTCCCCAAGGCTCTTGCAGCTCTGCTGCTGGCAGTTGGGCTCTGCTGGGCATCGTGTGCTGGCGCTAGTCTCCGAGGGAGAGAAGAGCCTATCAGGGCACAGCTCCGAGCTCCCCGCCCTGCCTGGAGACCCAGCTATGCAGCACAGCTCGGAGATGTGTTCCCCACCCTGCCTGGGGACCCAGCTATGCAGAGGAGGCTTGGCTCAGGGCAGGGAGGGCTTCCAGCCAGTAAGCCAGCACCCCAGCTCCCACAGCAGAGCGCCAGAAGCCTGAGGGGGCTGGGCAGCTCCCTCCAGCTTCTGATCCACTGGCTCCTAACAGTAGGCGATGGTTTTCAAACCGTGAGGCGTGTCCCCATAGTTTGAAAACCTCTGTGCTAAATGGAAGGAAGCAATCTGGGCGGGGTACGTGACCCCATGTATCCCCCACAAACACACATTGCCTCTATGGGGCACATATATGCTTACTTGTCCCGGGTGCTAAAATGCCTAGGTATGGCTCTGTCAGTCATAAGCAACCAAAAAAAAATGAGACAACCTATAGGTGTCACTACTGCTCCACCTTTTACACTAAACTATATTAAGTAGTAATGCATTTAAGACAACTAAAATATTACATAAATGTAATGCTACATAGTGTTCACTCACACTGGTAGTGCACAGATCTGATTGTATCAATGCCACTTCCAGGAAAAGAGATACTGCCAAGTATGTCAATATGACATTTTTGTATAAATTTAAGCCACCAGCACAGATTTAATTCATCTGTACATTTGTCATCAACTGACTTTTGTTTTCAATTGCGGTTTTGTTCCTAGGGCTATTGTCACATTGTCATCAGGACACTATTCAAGGTCTTATTCAAACCCAAGAAAATCCATACAGAGGTATCAATAGGTTGAATATCAGACTGATGATAATCTGAAATATTTAACTAGTTTCCTATTATAAAGGCAAATTTCGTGCTCTCTTTTGCAAGGTAAATTGTAACCAGTACCCACTGGAGTTGGTTGCTGATAACAGTCATATAACAAGGATATTAATTTAGGTGATTGATCTGTAGCAAGTGACAGGGACCTGCAAATAAAATTCAGGGTCATACCCATATTACCAACAGGTTTTTAAAAAAATTGACTTATTTTTTGGCTTCACTGCAAACTTCTAAATAACATTGTGAGTTCTGGCTCAAGATACTGTACACTAGCAGGAAACTAGCTAAAGATAATTTGATGCACATGGGAATCTTAAAAACAAAACAAAATACTTAACTGGAAATTAATACAATAGGTCTACAGAACTTAATGTCTAGTCCCTTCACTGTTAAAAAAAACGGAATGAAGAGAACCAGCAATGAAAAAAAAAAAAAATACAGCAATTCACTTCTGTCATCACTAGCTTCTGAACTGAAGGAAAAAGAAGTCCTGCACGGTTCTATACTGCTATTAGCAGTAAGAAACATACCTAATTTTGAATTTCCTAGTGAGCCGAATAAAGAATGACTTGAAGTTACATGTGGCAAGTTTGTGTAAGTGGCAGGAGCTTTGTCAGTCATTTAATGCTATGCTTATCAACCCCGGAAAGGCTGTTTTAAGTGTCTCACTATTCCCTACAGTTCAACTATCCTACATGCTGCAGGAGCTTATCACTGGATCACAATTTATAAATTATGAAACTGACATTAATAGCATCCTAGAAGGAAAATGAAATTACACTTCATCATTTGTCTAGCACACAGAGCTATTCACAAGAAAATAATCATCCCACCATGGCTTTTAATTTTTTTTTCCTGGCTATGCTTCACAAAACATAACGAACTGGTGCTTGAAATAGGTAACAGCAGGACATATTAATTAATTTTTTCTATTTTTATTTGAGTGCCAGGTACTTTAGCAGTGAACTACCCTGTTACCACTTGGCTGAACACTGTTGTCTCAATGAACAGCCTTTTTTTGGTAAGTTAACAGGAAAACTCAACCACAACACTTTGGTCTTACAAGCTGATCTCTTTTTCTGGACTTAAGAGTTATGTAAGAAAAAAAGCATTTTAAAGGAAATAGTTATTCATATTTAAACCTTAAAGAATTTTATTTTATCTGCAAGAATAGTAATGCCTTAGTTCAGTTTTCAACAAATTCACCTGTTCAATGAGGCTTTTGTGCTTTTACAAAAGATAATGTTACAGCTTTTTCACTTATCGCCTTTGCACAGAAGGATGTTTAACAGCAATGAAAAAACTTGGAAAACGGTAAGTCTCATTCAGACCTCAAAGTACTCAACAGAAAGACGACAAAGACAATAAATCTATTCATTTCCTCCTGTTAAATATTACCCATTATAAGTGTTGTTGCTCCTTTGCCCAGCATTAGACTTTGGGGCTTTGTAGTTAGTTTCCTAATGAAGGAGGATTGATGACAGTCTCAGGGTATTTTCTACTTCTATAACCAATTTACAAGATGTACATAATTCCTGCTTACCTTGAGAAAAGGTGTCAAACTACACACATGTAAGTCACTTGCAGAAACTTCAGCTAAGACTCCACAGAATCAAGCCCTGTTGCCACAAACAGCTCCCTTCCATCTCATCTTTGTTTCGGCTTTTAGTGCGTTAATTGTCACTGTCTGCAAGCAGCAGTTTGTTCAACCGGAGAACCACTTAGCCAGAATCCCTAGCAGTTGACCAACCTAGTGCTAGACTCCTTATGCCAGTGAGAAAGGTATGATGTCTTCAAGATATGGAATCTGGCATACTGAAATAAAATATTCTCTGGAGCTCAGTAAGAATAGGCCAACAGGTTCTCAGACTTCATGCTATTATACAAAACAACAATGTGTGTGTATATATTATGTTAATTAAATCAAATCAGTGAAAGATTTACCATCCACTTCAAGTGTAATGAAGTTATTTCTTGCTCTATTACTGAAACATCCCTACTTCCATCCTCTAGAGATGGACCTTGAGCAGCAGCAGTTGCTGTTTAAAGCTAATCTTCCTTTGTCTTCATAGCTAGTTACCAAATCTGTAAACACTAGGGCTGTCAAGCGATTAAAAAATTAATCATGATTAATTGCACTGTTAAACAACAGAATTTATTAAATGTTTTTGGATGTTTTTCTGCAGAATGCCTGTTCTCACTTTCAGGTGACTTTGTAATTAAGAAGCAGGCAGCAGTATCTCCCATAAATGTAAACAAAACTTGCTTCTCTTAGAGATTGGGTGAACAAGAAGTAGGACTGAGTGGACTTGTAGCCTGTAAAGTTTTACATAACTCCACTCAAAAACAAAACAACCTAACAAAAAACCTACATTTGTAAGTTGCACTTTCACAATAAAGAGATTGCACTACAATATTTGTATGAGGTGAATTGAAAAATACTATTTTTTTTATCATTTTTACAGTGTTAATATTTGTAATAAAAAATATAAAGTGACCACTGTACACTTTGTTTTCTGTTTTGTAATTGAAATCAATATATTTGAAAACAGAAAAACATCTTTGCCAATACTGAAGGAGGACCTCTCATTTCAGGGCTGTGATCTGTTCATTGTGTATACTCAAGAAGCCTTGCTTTCTTTAAAAGATTCGAGATTCACTCTGCTCCTTGGGAGTAAACACACCAGCTCCTGGGAAAAAGCAGGCCAGATCTTCACCAGACAGAAGCCCTCTCTCTACTTATTACTATAATTGCTGCAAGATAGTAACAACTTAGCAACCTAAACTGGGTTGTGAATTTTTTTCCATTTTTGATTATTATTTTTTTAATTATGTATTATACTTGGTAATTCCTTACTGAGCACTGAATGAGGCCCTCACAGTTGTTAATTTGTCTAATTATTTTCACTACCACCTTTGGAAAAGGAGAAAGGCCTTTACTAGGGCTGTCGATTAATAGCAATTAACTCAAAAATTAATCATGATTAATTGCACTGTTAAATTTCAATTGGTATTCTATTGTTTATTAAATCTTTTTGGATTTTTTCTACTTTTTTCCCCTCTACTTTTTCAAATATATTGATTTCAATTACAAAACAGATAAAGTGTACAGTGCTCACTTTGTATTATTTTCAATCAGAGCCAGTGGTGCAAAACTGCAGCTGTTCAGCTGCCTAAGATCAACAGAAGGCAACTGCTTTCCCCATCAGCTGCCAGCAAATGAAGTACTGCCAGAACTGGAGCCCCTACTTTTAGGTAGCTGCAGGAGAGGCTCTTGACAAGTCCATTTCCTGCCTGGCAGCAATTAAGGAAATAGATGTTGCTTCAGCAGCTGCTGACTAGTACCTGCTGGTTACCCACACTTGAGAGAAGGCAGCTGCTCAAAAAGGGGAGTCCATCCTGCCCCAATGCAGAACTCCAGAGCCTAGTGAGGAACCCAACATATTCCAGTAAGAGACCCCAGTGAAGAGTCCCAGACCCCAGCAAACCCCAGTGAAGTTCTTCAGACCAGGGCCTGAGCACACCCTAGTGAAGGAATCCAAGCCCCAGTAAAAGACCACAGCCTCAATACTCACAAGGTAAATAAGAACCAAAAAAGTGTATACTGGTGGGAAAAAAAAAACCCTCATGATTTTTAAGCCGATCCCATGATGTGGAGGGGGGAGAGGACGGACCCGATTTGTGATTTTAAAATGTCTAACAGATATACTGCCCACTAAAAGACATTTTCAACTGAAACTTTAGCCAAATACCAGATGCCAAATACCAAATTAAGAAAAATAAAATAACTTTTTAATAGAGGAAGAAAAACGAAGAAAGGCTTTTAAAAAACTTAAAGCTGGTGATTATATAGAAAGCAGGACAACATTGAAATTGTCTGCAAAAAAAAAAAAAAAAAAAAAAAAAAAAGATGTTGACAACCATCAAAACATGACCTTTTTAGTGTATTAGTAATAGTCCTGACACAACAACACCATTTACTGGAGAACTGCTGCCCCTCTCCCATCAGACAGAAGTTCTACGTTACATATAGTTTCAAAATATAAAAGCCTGAAGTGGGATTGGTACTGGGAAAGGAAAAGTGCCTGGGGATTACACACTGTAGAGCGGGGGTGGGCAAACCTTTTGGCCTGAGGACTGCATCGTGTTTCCAAAATTGTATGTAGGGCCCTCCCCCTTCCATGTCCTCTGACAGCCCCCGGAACCCCTGCCTCTGACTGCCCCCTGCCACCCCATCCAACCCCTGCTCTCATTCTTGACTGCCCCTCCCCTCCCACCCCACCCCGGGACGATTGCCCCATCCAACCACCCCTTCCTCCCTGTCCCGTCACTGCCCCCAGAACCCTTGCTCCTGACTGCCCCCACCACCACCACCCCATCCAACCCCTGCTCTCATTCCTGACTGCCCCCGCCCCGGGACCCCTGTCCCATCCAACCACCCCTTCTCCCTGATCGCCTCTGGACCCTCTGCCCCTGACTGCCCATCCAACTCCCATCTCCTTCCTGACTTCCCCCTGGGGACTCCTACCCCCATTCAACGCCCCCGTTTTCCACCCTCTGACCGCCCTGACCCCTATCCACACCCACCACCCCAAACTCCCCTGCTCCCTTACCATGCTGTCTGGAGCACCGGTGACTGGCGGCGCTACAGCTGCGCTGCCCAGAGCGCCAGGGCAGGCAGCCGCACCGCCCAGTTGGAGCCAGGCCACGAGTCTGCAGTTGTGCTGCCCGGCAAGAGCTCGCAACCCTGCCGCCCAGAGCATTGCACCAGGGCGAGCTGAGGCTGCGGGGCAGGGGAGGAGTCAGGGACTAGCCTCCCGGGGCAGGAGCTCAGGGGTCGGGCAGGAGGGTCCCGCGGGCCATAGTCTGCCCACCTCTGCAGTAGAGCATCTGTCTTTCCATCTCTGAGTCCCTCCCAAAAAAATTTTTTTTTCCTTCCTTCACAAGTTTGACAGTGATATTTTACATGACTGAACATGCTCCATTTGAAGAGGAAATGATGCATTCTCTGATTGTACACACACACACACACACACACACACACCAGTAAGGAACATGGATGGAGAGGGATTGCAGACTTCCTGGAGGCCAAGAGCCCCACCTAGAAAGCACATGCAATTCAGAGCAAAAGTATGTGCATCTAACAGGTTTCCTAGGTGTCAAACTTAGGGGGTGGGAGCTGTAACAAAGCCTTGAATTAAGCAGTCAAAACTCGTGTGTGTGGGGTATATGGAAGGAAGCAGTATGCGTTTGGCTCAGAGTCTGAGAGCCCCTGGAAAGGAGCTGATGCGCAGAATAGCTCATTCTTGGGACGGGCAAGGATTCTTTACCTGAAACTCCTTGTGGGAGGGAGAAAATTGAAGTCCCTGGGTGCTGTTAGTTCCAACCACTGGCCAGGAAAGACAAGAGACTAGATAACCAAGTAGGAAAATCTGACTCCATGACATGGTTTTCTCCTCCATATGAGAAACTAACCTGCAAGGCCCCGAATTTTGGCCAATGGTCAGCCAAAGGGGCAACCAGATGAACTGAAGTGGGCCCCATATCCACGAAAGAGAGGTGAACAACTGGGTAGTAGATCTAAGGACTTATAAATCCTGTTTCCAGCATCTAGTTTGCAGAATTGAAGACACTTGCAAGTAAGTTTTGATGTTTGTTTTTGGTGGGTGTGGATGGGGAGAGAAGAAAATATAATCGAAGTTTATTCTTCCCAACCTGTTTCTGCACTTTATTTCTTGCCTGGCAAGTAATTAGTGCGTACCTTTCTAAATATTTGTCAAAACAGAGGTGCTGTTGATTGCGAGAACCAAACATGTTAAGAAACAGAGGAGTTACTCTTTCTCCTCACCCAGAAGGGGAGTCCATCAGGGTCAAGTTCTGCACACTTATCTTGTTAACTAGACAGCACAGCTTAACATAAATGAAAGAATTAAATGATAGTTTAACATATTCCTGTTGTCAGTTTGCAACTTTTATGTTTTGCCCAACAAAGCAAGAAGAGCATGCACGCTAGCAGGCTATTGTTAAAAGGCTTCATTTGCCTGAAGTGTAACACATATTTCGACATTTCGCCGATTATGCTTTTTCCTTTTGTTATACAATGTGTCGCTCAGCTATAAAATATAGCTCCTAAAAAAAGGATAGACCCAAAAAAAAAAAAAAAAAAAACCACAAAACCCAACTTATGTGAGCAGCGTAAAATGAAGAGTCTAGAAAACACCTTCTCTTCCCAGATGACAGTTACTTGCAGGGTTAGGGAAATAACTGACTTTACACAAAGCAGCTGCACAAAAAGATAAAGCAAAAACCTGAATATTTATGTGGAAACAACAAGCTTAAGGAGAGTGAAGTTTCTGAAATTATGTAGCAAAGTTATTCTCCAATGTTTATGACTGTTTCTAGTTATCTCACTCTTAAAATATTATGTAGCTATACATCACAAAAGCTGCTATGTGTTCTAATATTATTGTTAGTTATTTACGTTACTGTAGCACCTAGTAGCACCTAGAAGCCGTAGCCACGGACCAGAACCCTATGGTGCTAGGCAGTGTATAAACACAGAACAGAAGACTGCCCATGCACCAAAGAGCTTACAGTCTATGCGTAAGACAAGAGACAACAGATGGAGACAGGGGAGTATAAGGAAACAGTGAGAGAACACTGATTAGCATGGTTGCCAGTGGTCTCAGTACTCCAGCCACCTAGTCATTGTCAAGTTTTTTTATAAGCATCATGGCAAAGAAGAGTTTTAAGGAGAGATTTGAAGAACAGTGAAGTGAGATTGTTGATATTTATGGGGAGTTCCTCCCCAGTGCAAGGGGCAGCACAGGAGAAAGCACAATAATGCTTGCTGGAAAGTTAGCAAGTAGGTGATGAGTTTGGCATTATGGGACAACTGGAGGCACAAGCCGACCTTTTGATAATGAATGAGAGAAGATAGGTAAGGTGGAAATATGCTCTGCACAGCCTGAAAGTGAAGACAAGCAGCTTATGTTTGAAGATAAGGAGCGAGCCAAAAGAGAGGGGCAATATGGGCAGAGCAAGAAGAAACTGATGTCCACTAGATTTTGTTTCTCTAAACGAACAGAAAACGGCACATGTGACATTGGCTTACTTATATGATGTTCAGCTTGGAACCTGCAAGAACTTCTTCCTTTTCCCCCCTCCTTCTCAAAACATCTAGTGATTAGAGTGCACTAGAAGAGGTGTTCTGAATGTGCCAGCCTTTAACCCATCCCACTTCAGATTTTTGGGGGTGTTTTTGATTTTTTACCGTATCCTGCTGCACTGAACATCCCCCTAAAAAAAGGGGGGGGGGGGAGAAATCTTATTGAAGAAAATGCTGCAAGAAAGTTTCTGGCAAGGCTGTATCAAAAACGTGATCTAAAATTCATTTTCATTCAATTCACTCATTTCAGATCACTAAAATTGAAACCATGTTTCTTCAAAATGTATTTCTCCAGCTTTACTGGGATGTCCATTGGAGAACAGTAGTCACATAGATCTCAAAACAGACTAAACAACAGTATGGAAAGTATTTCCCCAACATCACATAAGCTCTAACATTCTGCTCACACGCGAGATATAGAGGAATATGATCTTCGCCGAGTCGAGAGGAAAGTACTTGAACAATTAATTTCAAGACAAGTTATTTTTACCAGCTACACAGCTCTCTCCTTAAATACATCAAGGCCAAGTCAAACTGTTTACTTACTAGAAAAGAAAGTACAAAATAGGCTGGAAACTTACAAAGGCAAATCAGTTCTAGAAATAAGTTTACTTGCATCTGTCACATTGTATCAAGCTATTATAAATACCAATGTTAGTCTTGTTAATATATTTGCACACAGACATTGTCAGATTTTATCAAGACCAACAGTATATATTTTGTATAGGAACAGCAAGTGTATATATTTCAAGATCTCCACTCCTCCTTGAGTTCTTCATGCAATTCTACTGCCTTTTATTTAGGCAAAACATTTAAAAACCGGTCTCATGCCTTCCTGATGCTGGATCAATCACTATACTTCTAAAACAATCATCATTTAACTCAAATCACATTCTGAAGCTACACATGTGATGGGTTTTGTTGCAAGCTTCCCAGAATATAAGAGTCATTAACAGCCCTGGATTTAAGAGAGAAGATACATATATGTTTGCCTAATCATCATGACCAGATCTGTGCATAGAGGAGAATCCTCCAAGAACAGAAAGCATGAAGAGGGTTTTGAACATCAGCCTTCTCCATGGTACTCCCTCCCCCGCCTTCTTCTAGCCAGGGGTACTCAGACAAAGCTTAAAACTGTAGGAATTTGTTTTATAAAATACCGTAGTTAATTTACTTCAAGATGTACCAATGAGAACAAATATACAGCGCCCTCACCTCTGCTCACCATACAGCATGGATTCAGTTGCCCAGCAACTGTCCAGTCTAACTGAGCTCAGAACTTATTCACTTTTTTTTCTGGTTGCATACATCACATAACTACATCTGTATATAACAATGAAATATAGACTGATGGCTAAAAATAGGTAGTGTTAACAACACAAAATCTCAGTGATGAGAAGCGAAGTGATGAAATTTATCTTGCCAGTACCAATGCGCTTTCTGAAATCACTGGTCAGACAACGACTGACAGCATGCGGACCTCACCCTGTCAAGTAAAACATTGATATAGATCCTGTTTTGTCCCTGGTATCAAAGAGACATAAATAGGACGAAAAGTACATTGAAATGGGATCTACTCGGACTGGAGACCGTGAATACCCTCAGCTACAGTGTGTGTTATGTGGTGAAGTCCTGTCAAATAATAATCTAAAACCATCTCTTTCTACACTTGGAAGCAAAATATAAACACCACAAGGACACACCACCAGAATTTTTCGAGCGGATGCAGGTGCAGCTCATGGCGAGCAAGAAAGTTTTGCACCCTGCTGCCGCGGACGACAATATTAAGGCCCTGAAAGCATCAGACTTAGTGAGTTACAGAGCTGTGAAGTCAGAAAACTTCACACCATAGCATAGGAAGGAATACTACCTGCAGCTAAAGACATGGTAAGCACTATGCTTTGAAAGAACGCCCCAAAATTAATTCAGTTAGCACCATTATCAAACAGTGTCATGTTGAATTTATGATATGGCCAATGATATCCTAACTCAATTAATGAACCGTGTCACTAGCAGTCAGTACCTTGCTCTGCAGCTAGATGAATACACAGATGTGGCAGGCTTACTTCATCTTCTGGTGTATGTGTGTACATTTATGCAGGGGCAATACAGGAGGACATTTTGATTTGCCTGTCGCTGGCTACCAGAACAACAGCTGTGCTAGAGGCAATGGTCAGAGGAGACACACCCATATTAAGAGCTCAGTCTATCAGTGGCCCTCAAATAGCTCAGGAGGTTCTGATGACTTCTGTGGGAGATGGCAGAGGATATCTCCATCTTTTCCAAGAACTCAAAATAGGGATGGGCAGCAGGATCTGCCAAGTCCTACAGGTCTTAATCCTGTCATTGTTGTTCAACATTTACGTGATACCTTTGTTCAATTTATAACTGGCCAAGTGATTATGCCTCTCACATTGGTATTAGGACCTGACCACAATGATCTATACCAGTTTAATCACCAGGATGTTCTTCAAGGGCAGCCAGTAGGGTTACCATATCCAGCAAATAAAAAAAAAAAAAGAGGACCCTCCACGGGCCCTTGCCCCGCCCATTTCCCCACCCCCGTCCCCGCCCCAACTCCGCCCCTCCCTGCCCTAACTCCGCCCCCTCCTCCCTCTCACTCCCTGCCACAAGGAAAGGGCTGGTCCAGCGCTACCGGCTTCACGGTTTGCCGGGCAACCCCCAGACCCTGCGCCCCCGGCCGGCGCTTCCCCAGCGCAGCTGGAGCCCGGGAGGGGAAGCGCCCAGCTGGGGGCGCAGGGTCTGGAGGCTGCCCGGCAAACTGTGAAGCCGGTAGCGCTTGGGCTTCGGGCAGCCCCCTTGCCTCCAGACCCTGCGCCCCCAGCTGGGCACTTCCCCCTCCCGGGCTCCGGCGGCGCAGGGTCCGGAGGCATGGGGGCTGCCCGAAGCCGGTAGCGCTCGGGCAGCTCGGCTCTTCAACAGAGCCGAAGAGTCAGGGGAGGAGCAGAGCCGCCATTTTCCCGGACATGTTCGGCTTTTTGGCAATTCCCCCCGGACCGGGGTTTGAGTGCCGAAAAGCTGGACATGTCCGGGAAAAAGAGGACGTATGGTAACCCTAGCAGCCAGCAGCTGGAGCTGATACAGCATACAACAGCCTGCATGCTATAAAGGACATAGTAAGACAAGCACACCACAGTGTTGGCTTTCAAGTTCCAAGATCATTTTAAAGGTCCTGGTCCTTCAACTAAGAAACCCTAAATTCACTGGGGACTTGTGTGGTCAGTGACCACCATTAGCACCTGATTCAACCACAATATTTTGTATCTCAGAACCCAGTGTATATATCGTATATCCCCAGGGCAGAGCTTTCTCAGTGGACTGACTTCTGCCAGAGACTAAACTGAAACAGAGTCCTACTACTTTCAGAAGAGGTTTTGAGACCATCTGGTTTCTTACAATATTTTCCCAACAGATGGGCACCGTCCTTCACCTACGCTTGAGTCAGACCCCGCTAACATATGTCAAAGGATAAGAGCTGTGTCCCCATCAAGAAGCATTCTTTTGTACAACAACTTATGATAGAGTACCCAAATAATTCCAACTCGTGCTTTAAAAGTATGGTTAAACAGTTTCAACTAGTATGGCTAAAAGTTAAAAAGAATCAACTTGAGAGGCAGCCTACTAGAGGGAGCCTTTAACACAGGTATAAGCATAGTGTGTTGAGAGCTGCGCTGCCGTAAGATCTCCGTGTAGCCATTAAGCCAATGGAGTGTTTCAAACTATTTATAATAGATATCATGTATAACACTTCTTATAAGAATACTTAGATTCACAGTTGCATTCAAAGAGGTATCATCATTGTCTGCCAATACACGTTTTGGGCTTTCTGCCACTCCACCCCACCCCACCCCTTTAGTTTTCAAGTATTTTAGGCATGCAAATAGCTTCATAAACACAAGTATCTACACAGCTTACTATCTAATTTAGATCATGAACAATGAGAGAATTAAGTGTTGGAGTTAGGAAAGAAAAAGCAGACAAAACAAGGAAAGGGAAAACTGCACTTGGAGAGCATTACTTAAGCAATGTAGATTACATCTTGTGTTTCATAAGTTGCTTGTTATTATGCTTTCCTTTTTTCTCTAAAGTGAAAAGGCACAAATTCAGGAGTAGAGCATATCAGAGTACAGATTAGTAGCCAAAAGTATTCGCCTTAGGAAGAACTCAATTTCCAAAACACCAATTAAGGCTTTATTCTGAATTTTTAGAGTTACACTTCCCCTTCACCCCCACTCCACACCCAAGAAGCAGAGAATATAAAAATGAACAAGAAGGTAGTCTGCAAAAGACAGATCCAAAATAGAGGCATATCTGGGTAGAAACATGAACAAAAGTATGAGTTTTTTAAAAATTGTAAACAATTTTCTGGTCCTTTAAACATTCGAGTTAAGAATGTTGTATTTTCCCCCTTTAACCAGAGTGTAAAAGAGCATAAAAATATAAAATAGTCTTTGTTTTTTGGTAGCTAAACATTAAACACACAACTTAAGTGATTCCTAACATAAAAATGCCTTACTACTACTACTCAGAACCAATAAAGCAGTAGATAGCACATCACAATTTTATACTGCCTTCAGTTTGAGTTATTGTATACAGCAGAAATGAAAATTAATAGACGCATGGGCTATTTGTGACAGGTGTAATAACTCCATTTGTCAGTACTAACAGGTGATAGGGATTCAGTATATTTAAAAAAAGGAAAGTAGCATCAAATCAGGTTTGGGTCTATCGTAGAGCCGCTTGTAAACTTAAGTAAACAGCAGATGGACTTCAAATCATCAAGTTCAAAATGGAAAGAATTTTTTTCAATTAGGTTTAGAATTGACCTGGGAAATTCACTGCTGTGGGAAATCACTGCAATATTTCAAACAAGATTTTTCAAGGTGTTAAATCATTCCTATAAATGGGAGTTGAAGTTGAGTAATCTGTTCTCAGGAAATAATAAAACCACCACACAGAAAGCTGAATCAGCCGTTACCTGAAATACAAGTCAGAAACATGGTTCAGGGACTAGAGTCTGAACAGGTGACGAGGATCCCTCTCAAATCAATGAGGGGAGTTGAGGGTTAGAGTGGAAAGTCACCCACTCTTACTCCTAGTTCTCAAGAGGATCCTGAAAAAATGGGCAGGGCCATCCCTACCCATGCCGGGGGGGGGCGGGGAGGGACGGCAGCGCAGGGCACCAAAAACGCTAGAGACAGCCCTGAAAATGGGGTTGAGTTATTACACTGCTTCTTTCCTTGCAGATGCTGCTAAAGGACATCAGGATCAGGTCAACTATACCACAGTGGTTCTGCTGTGGAAATGAAAGAATGGAGCCAGTCCGCTAAAGCTGGGCAGAAAACCCTTTCAATGGCTTTTACATTTGTTGTTGAGGTCTGAGGTGCTGGCAGCTCTATGTGGCACAAAGCCTTGCCCAAACAAAGTAAAGATGACCACTACTGAAACCCTGACAAGAGGACTCAAGATGTGTCTCCTTTCCTCACCAAAAGGGAGACTGATACCCAGCTCTATCTTCTACTGCAAGACAGGAGTAGTGGGCAACTTTACTTCCAATTATTCCTTTGGGATCAGTCTTTGCACCCTAGGAGCAAGACATTTCTCTTCACTCTCCCAGCAACTGAAAAAGAGCACCATGTTTTAGACGAAGGCAGCACAGCAAGATAAATGCAGCGATGGCCCACAAGAAGCATGTCACCATATGCACTGGCACTAGAGTCAATAAATCACATTTGAATCCCTCTTCCCCCACGTTAGTTGAAGGCAATTCACAGCCGTGCTATCTTCATATTTCAAAATAAATTGATTTCTTGGGAGGATTATGAGAAGAAATCAGGGTCAGTGGTAATGTTCTATAATTGGTTGAAGTCGGTGGGGTGGGATTTTAACGTGCTCTGAAATGTCACATATTAGGAGAATTAAGTTATTCAATTAGATGGATCAATTATCCTATTCAGATAACTTGCATTCTTATCTTGCTTATTGAATATTAAAATAGTCCTTCATTTTATTTTTGGAATATGTCTTGTACAGCCAGTTGAAGATACCAAGTTCCATAAATTATTAATCCTGTATTTAGCCTTATATTTAACCAAATCTTCTCTTCTTTTTGTGCATACTTTTAGAAAGCTAAGAAGGCATGTTGCAAAATCTGTTGCCACTCAGTACTTGCTTTCAAATTTCCACCAATGGTAGAGGACTACACAAGTGTAAACACCACCTGAATGTAGCTTTCCTATCCCCTCAGAATAGTCACAGGACTCTTGCTATGGCTCTGACTTCATTTTCAGGCCTTAGAACAAGTCAGAACTCAAACACACAAAAAGAAAGATGGTTTGGATGGTTTGTTCTTGAGAACCAAAAAACCCCTGGCTTTTCTACAGAGTCAAAAAGATACCATGAAAACCCTGAATTTAGTCTTCTGAGGCTCAACTCAGATTTTATCTGGCTCAGAGTTGTACCAACATACTCCTGTTAGGAGAGCAACAAAAATGGACTACAGCGGAATAACTATAAAGCAAACACAATGTTTTAGGGCGACCAAACACCAGGAAGAATCAGAGAGCTGTCAAACGTCTTTCCTATTGTTATTCCATTTCTCCCCCTACCCAGATAAGGATACAAGGCGACTTCAATCCATTGCTAGAGACCTCAGAGATTACTTTCATGCTATAGACAACCCCCTGGTTAGAAAAGAACCTCTACCAGATGGAGAGAGAGGTTCTGCTATGCTCTAAATATGCCATTCCGAAGGGGATACTGTAAGAAGCCCAGGGAGGAGTCACTCATCTACTGTCATAATGATCCAGTTATCAGAGGTCCAATAATAGGGACATGTAGGGGCAGAAGGGATCACAATGGGGACAAGCAGTGGCACGCCCCCTCTAATAATCAGAGGGGCTCAACTCACTCTCTCCCCCTGCCAATGCCAGAGGCGCTCTGTGACTCTACTGCAGCCAAGTACTTGTTGACAAATTTATTCAGATGGCTCCATGGCGCATGGATGTTCATTGAAATACTGAATGTACTGCTGTTTATTTCTCTGCATATGATGTATGTGCATGTGCTGATATGATTTAATGTGCATACGTTTAATGTGCCCTGCCAAAAGCAGTTGCATTTAAATTCCTGCCCCTGTGTAGGGGAGCAGCCAATTATTACCACCTAATGTGCTGGAGTGGCAAGTGTTGAACCACTGTGCTGCACATCTCCACAGCCTACCTTTTTGTAGGGAAGTGTAGGGGTGAAAATCTATCTAAACCAACCTTTACTCTGAGACAACCCAAAGCCCAGTTACTCTGGCTTTATATAGGACTTATGTAGATTCATCCTTGTCCTTCATTTCCTCACTGAACACCATACACAAATCCACCAGAGGTCCCCGAAAAGAAAAGGGGGGAAGCTAACTTAAATTTCTGGACTTGATCTAAAAGTAATCTTTAAGTGGTGATTACACCTAGAAAACCTTGGTTCAAAACAAGCAAGTCTGAGAAAGCAATGATCAAGTAAAAAAAAAAAAAAAAAAAAAAAAAAAAAAAAAGAGTACTAGAATGGAAATACAAACTCAGTCCTTAAACTTCAGTATGTAGCCTATTGCTTAAATCAGCCTCTGTACCAGGTGACTGGAGGATGGCTAACGTAACCCTAATTTTTAAAGAAGGCTCCAGAGGTGATCTCAGCAGTTACAGGCCAGTGAGCTTAACTTCAGTGCCAGGCAAACTGGTTAAAACTATTAAGAAAAAAAAAAAAACACGAACAGAATTATCAGACACATGGATGAACACAATTTGTCGGGGAAGAGTCAACATGCTTTTTGTAAAGGAAAATCATGCCTCACCAATCTATTGGATTTTTTGAGGGGGTCAAACAAACATGTGGACATGGGTGATCCAGTGTATATAGTGTACTTGGACTTCCTCAAAGTCTTTGACCAGGTCCCTCACCAAAGACTCTTTAAGCAAAGTAAGCAGTCATGGGATGAGAAACCCTTCCATCTTACCGATCAGTAACTGGTTTTAAAAGACAGGAAAAAGGATAGGAATAATAGTCAGTTTTCAGAATGGAGAGAGATAAATAGCAGAGTCGCCTAATGATCTTTACTGGGACATGTGTTGTTCAACATACTCATAAATGATTTGAAAAAAGGTAAACAGTGAGGTGGCAAAGTTTGCCGACGATACCAAATTACTCAGGATAGTTAAGCCCAAAGCTAACTGCAAAGATTTACAAAGGGATCTCAGTAAATTGGATGGTTGGGAACAAAATAGCAGATGAAATTCAATGTTGATAAATGCAAAGTAATGCATACTGGAAAACACGATCCGAACTATACATACAAAATGGAGTCTAAATTAGCTGTTAGATCTTGGAGTCATTATGGATAGTTCTCTGAAAACATCCACTTGATGTGCAGCAGCAATCAAAAGAGCTAACAGAAAGTTAGGATCCATTAAGAAAGGCATAGATATCATAATGCCTCTATATAAATCCACACCCTGAATACTGCAGTTCTGGGTCACCCCATCTCAAATAAGATAATAGAATTGGAAAAGATACAGAGAAATGCAATAAAAGTGATTAGGCATATGGAACAGCTTCTGTATGAAGAGAGAAAAATGACTGGGACTGTTCAGCTTAGGGGGAAAAAAAGATGACTGAGGGGGGATACAATAAAGGTCTCTAAAATCATGAATGGTGTGGAGAAAGTAAAGTATTATTTACCCCTTCACATAAAATACAACAACTAGAGATCACCCAATGAAATTAATAGGAAGTAGGTTTAAAACAAACCTAAGGAAGTACTTCACCCACCGCAGAGTCAACCTGTGGAACTCATTGCCAGGGGATGTTATGAAGACTGAAACTAGAACTGGATTCACAAAAGGATTTGATAAGTTCATTGAAAATAGCACCATCAATGGCTATTAACCAAGATAGTCTGATACGCACCCCCATGATCTGGAAGTCCCTAAGCCTTTCACTGAAAGTTGCTGGGACTAGATGATAGAGGATGAATCACTAGATCACAGCCCTGTTCCGTTCATTGTCTCTGAAGCATCTGGCATCAGCCATTGTCGGAAGACAGGATACTGAGCTAGATGGACCATTGGTCTGACCCAGTATGGCCATTCTTATGTTCTTATAAATTTAGTGTATTGCAAACAAATGGTGAGGACAAAAAGTTTGGAGTGATTATTTTGAAAGTGATGAATGAGGAGAATCAAAACAGAAGTTAACGACATGTAAGCCTAATTGGGGGATGATTGGTTCCATACAGAGGGAAGAGGTTGCAGCGACACTTAGGAAAAACAAACAGAGAAAGCACCTGGGCCCAATGAAGTACTAGGGTATGCAGTGAAGTCACTGAACAGGGAAGGCATACGAAGTATTTCATGAGTTTGTTCAATTATATTCTTGAGAACGAGTACTGGATTAATTGGCTTAAAAGCTTTGTGGTGCCAACTTTTAAACATCAAGGAGATGCTATGCTGTGTGCTATTACCCAATTAAGCTGACATCATATACTCTGAAAATATTGGAGAAGACTAGTAAGTGTGTGGAATGGTTGAAATTTGGAATGATCAGCTTGGATTTATGGCAGGAAGGAGCATAGTTGATGCTATATTTGCACTATGAATCCTCATGAAGAAGTCCTGAGAAAAGAGATGGCAATTGGGTATGGTCTTTGTGGACCTAGAGGAGGTGTACCATCGTGTACCAAGAAAACTAACCTGGTGGACTTTGCAGTGGAGTGTGCCAGAATGATATGTCCATCTTATCTAGGGTATGTATGATGAAATGACTATCAAAATCAAAACTAAATGGGGCTACAATAGAGAATTTCCAGGGAGCATTGGCCTGCATTAGGAGTCAGTGTTGAACCCCTTTCATTTGAGGTTGGCATGGATGTGATGAGAGAATATATGAAGGAGATGTCTTGGACCATGCTGTTCACAGATGACAGCAATATGTGTGAGAGATTGAGACACCTGAAAGACAGCTCTGAACAATGGCAACGTAGTTTTGAGCAGGCTGGACTTCAAAATGAACATTGGCAAGACCATGGCTATTATATTTGATGGAGGACTCCCCATGAAGGATGCCATAGGCAGAGAGTTTAGGAGAGTGAAAATATTTAAGTATCTAGGATCAATGGTTGCTGATAATGGTGTCCAGCATTGTACTAAAGCTCCTTGGTGCAAGCAGCAGGAGCTGCTTTGGTTCTGTGTGACAAAAAGATGCCAATAAAAAGTTAAAAAACTGTAGTTAAACCCATTTTAATATACAGAAGAGAGACTTGGCCAGCCACCAGAAAGGAAATCAGCATACTCTCTACCATGGAAATGCAAATATTGTAGTAGTCAAATGGTTGGACGCGCCAGGATACAAAACAAAATGAAGTTGTAAGGGGCTTAATGTGGGTGGCTCCAACAGAAGACAAGTTGAGGGAGGATAGGCTACATTGGGATGAGCATATTCATACACTAGGAAGCCATATCTATATGATGGCTTGAATGTGAGAGAGAGAGAGAGAGAGAGAGAGAGCGCGAACAAAAGAACCTAGAATATGTGGACCAGATATCAGTGGACTTCAGAGAGAGCAAGCTGCCCAACAGCCTGACAAACAATCATCAGTTTTGGAGAAGGCCATAAAAGGCTCCAACCCCAGGTAGGTAAGCAGCAAGACAGAAGGTGGTGGTGTACCAGTTGCCATCAGAAGTCTATAATGACACCGAATTGGAAGAGTTAACTAGCGAATCCTCCTTTAAGTGAAACTAAAAAAGATCAACAGTACCAATCTGCACTATTAATACCCACCTTTGAGATAAACCCCATCTGTCACTTCTCAAAAACCTAAGAGCAGGTTCTGGGGTTCAACCCAGACCAGTAAGGAGGTTGTGTCACCAACTGCACTGCAACTCTGAGCGCTTTAAATGCTCTGCTGCTGTGGCTCACAACCCAGACACCAACAGCCAGCATACAGGTCATACACCTTGACTTCCACCACGCAGATACTGTTTGCAGAATGACCCCAAAACTCTATTTCTACAGTGTCCAGCCTTCTCCTGGAACACTCACAGAATATAAATTTGCTGCTCCTTTAAAGAGACAGAACAGCAGTTTATTATCTTGACTAGAGTTAACCACTTCAATTCAATCAAAGCACTGGGTTGGTTTAGATAAAAAAAGTACAAGTTTATTTAACAAGTTTATTTAACCAAGAAGAGGTAGGTTTTAAGTCCGTTCGAGTATAATGGATAAAGATAGTAAAGTTTACAAAAAACAAACAAAAATTAAAATATGCTATCTAATGGCGAAGACCTAACTTAAAAAGCTACAGTCTCAGTTCAAGGTAGTTTCCTCACCAATCTTCCTTTTCAAGCAACAACTCACTAGCTCTTAGTCAGGATCCCCACAGAGTTCAAGGCACTGGTCTTTCTCATCTCCTCAAGGATAACTTAGGGGTCTCTGCCCCTCTCTTTGCCATCCAGTAAACCTTTAAAAATCATCTCTTGCAAAGTTCATTGACCCTGCTTCAAGAGGCAGGAAGGCTTCCTGAGGGTGCATCCTCCAGACCTCACTGAGACTGTTAAGAGATCACTTGCTCTCCTGGTTTTATTTGCCCACCATGCCAATACGCTTTTCTTGGTCTTTGGTCATACCTTGCTCAAATTTACATGTGAGACACATTCAAGCAGGCAGAACCACATTCCTTTGTCTGGAAAAATTTTTATCAATTCCCCCGACATACCTTGTTAAAGCATATTTTAGTCATAATTCCAGCACATCTGTATAATCCTTAGTGGGTTCACTGTACTTACACCAAACAAGAATACTAATGATCCATGAGTTAGGAGTCTTCCAGCAACATATTACGTGACACCTTTTAGATACCAGTTATAACAGTGAGTTGGAATACACAGAGCTGGTCAGGCCAGCTGAAATTCACTGCTAGATACCAGGGATCCCCTTGTCTTTTGGAATTTGGATATTCTTTGGGTCACAACCACAAAGGTCAGATTCTGTCAAAGTCAGTCTGCAAGCACATAGGGGAAATGGAGGAGGGGGAAGAATTGCAACTTGATGAGTGGGGTACCATTGAACATCCTGAAAATGCCTCCTCTAACTTAAACAGAGACAAGCTTGTCTGACCACCTCAGTTTATCGGCTATGGTGGTACAGTGGGGGGGGGGGGGGGGCGAGGGGGGGGAGGAGGGGGTGATTGATGTTTGCCAAAACCGCCAGAGCCAAAACATAAGACTTTAGGTGTCTACTCAGTCACCCAGAAAACAATTAGGAGCCAGTACAGATCCTGGTAATGTGATCAATGAATGCAGTACTGCAAAGCGAGCAAGCTGCTGCATCCTGTTCCAGCTGAATTGTCTAGACACTTCAGGTATTGCCCCACATAGTAAATATTGCAGCAACACATGACAATAGTCAATGATTTGCCCAAGAAGTTTGTGTATGCAATGCAGTTTGGTTCTAGTGAATGCAGCAGAGGAAAAAAAAATTATATATCAAGCTTATTGGATATATTACTCTATTTTAAAAAAAAAAAGCATGCAATGTGAGAGCGAGCGCACACACGAACCAACGTGTATGAAATATCTGCAGTTGCAAATACAAGTTTGTTTCTGCATAAAAATCTATAATCCAAGGACTTCTTCAGGCTAACTGGCAGAGGCCACAGGGTTACAGAAATCCCCTGGATCGGATAGCTACATACTAGTCCACCAAAGATCATCATGTAAATACCTCTAATTAAATCCTATGTTGCACTGGTCATAATAATGATTGAGATGTATGGTATGGAAAGTAAGAAAAGTTATATGGCGCGTGGGTGTGTAGAGATATTCTTCCCCATCTCCCTCCATCCCCGGCTGAGTTAAGACAGGTTGCCAATAGGTAGACTGTATACTTCTGGGAGGCACAGTGGAAATGATGCTCATCTCACTCCAACTGGTCATGTGCAAATTCAGTACTGAATGGTTTACAATGGATGCCCATTCAGTTGGGGGGGGGAGGGGGAAGATTGTTCAACAGACTGCAGAAGTTGCAACAAAAACTGCAGGAGTTTTGGGGTATTTAAGGTAAGACAGTGAATTTTTGAAACTATATCGGAGGTTCAAATGAACCGCCATTTATTCCTTCAGTCTATGAAGACAACCCACCAGCAGGCATTGTCTTATGAGAAGCCAACCCAGCCATCTTACCCCCAAGTCTTTTTTGTAGTTATCTTGTAGGAGATGGGGAATGTTTTGTAAGTTATGTTTAGGCTCTAGAAAGAATGTTATGATTTTGTTTTCTATATTACCATTTGTTCCCAATATTCTTGCTATCACTTGAATCTGTTTGATAATCAACTTACTCTTGTTTTCTAAGGGTTGTGCTTGAAGTAGAATGGGAAACCTAAGTGGAATCGTACGAACTAGAGTATCCTATACCTTTGAGAACAGCAGATCTGAGTGTTCAGCAGAACAGGGTCTGAGCAGTCCAAAGGGATGCTCAGAGGACTCAGGGCTGGTATGTGCCTAATGCTAACACACACACCTCAAGAGGCCTAGAAGGCAGTGCTGTATTGCCAAAGGCTGTTGGTTTCAGGAAGCTGAGCTGATCCATAGCAGGCACAGACAAGACTATTTCATGCTAAGGACAGGTGGTAGCAAAGTGCCTCACGATCCTGGGTACCCCATGGAAGTGTCACCGCATCCAAAGAGAAGAAATAGCGTCTGAAACAGTGGCCTATATAATTTTTTTCCCCTAACTATGCCAGTGGCAATAGCAACTTCACCAAGTGAGTTTAACCACTACATGAAGATCCTATTCCCTCCTCAACCTTTGCTGAAAGCCTCCCATGTTCATGAGGCAGAAATACACTAAGGCCTGGTCTACACTAGGCGTTTATGTCTAAGTTAGCGCCGTTACATCGAATTAACCCTGCACCCGTCCACACTGCGATGCTATTTAGTTCGACATAGAGGTCTCTTTAATTCGACTTCTGTACTCCTCCCCGACGAGGGGAGTAGCGCTAAATTCGACATGGCCATGTCGAATTAGGCTAGGTGTGGATGGAAATCGACGCTAATAGCTCCGGGAGCTATCCCACAGTGCACCACTCTGTTGACGCTCTGGACAGCAGTGCGAGCTCAGATGCTCTGACCAGCCACACAGGAAAAGCCCCGGGAAAATTTGAATTGGAATTCCTTTTCCTGTCTGGCCAGTTTGAATCTCATTTCCTGTCTGGAGATTGTGGCGAGCACAGCAGCACTGGCAACGATGCAGAGCTCTCCAGCAGTGATGGCCGTGCAGTCTGTGAATAGAAAGAGGGCCCCAGCATGGACTGATCGGGAAGTCTTGGATCTCATCGCTGTGTGGGGCGATGAGTCCGTGCTTTCCGAGCTGCGATCCAAAAGAAGGAATGCAAAGATCTACGAGAAGATCTCTAAAGCCATGGCAGAGAGAGGATACAGCCGGGATGCAATGCAGTGCCGCGTGAAAATCAAGGAGCTGAGACAAGGCTACCAGAAGACCAAAGAGGCAAACGGACGCTCCGGATCCCATCCCCAGACATCCCGTTTCTACGAGGCACTGCATTCCATCCTCGGTGCGGCCGCCACCACTACCCCACCAGTGACCGTGGACTCTGAGGATGGGATAGCGTCCACGGCCGGTTCCTCGGACATGTTAGGGGACGGGGAAGATGAGGAAGGAGATGAGGAGGGCGAGGCAGTCGGCAGCGCTCACAACGCTGATTTCCCCGACAGCCAGGATCGCTTCATCACCCTTACAGAGATCCCCTACGAAGCGTCCCCAGCCGTTACCCCGGACACAGAATCTGGGGAAGGATCAGGCAGTAAGTGTTGTAAACATCTAAACATTTATTTTTAACAAAACAGGAATATTAACAATTAAAAGAATGGGTTGTTCATGATTAGTGTGCCCTAGGCGCTTAACGGTTTAGTCATGGGCAGTGCAAGTTTTGGAAAAAAAATCTAGCAATGTCCAGTTTTCAGTGATTGTCCTGCACAAGCCGCTCTACTGTTTATTCCCTGCTACTGCAGCTACAGTAAAATGCGGTCTATATGTCCGGGGATAGAGCAGTAATCCTCCTGGGACATCTCGATGAAGCTCTCCTGGAGGTAATTGGAAAGCCGTTGCATGAGGTTCCTGGGGAGAGCGGCCTTATTGGGTCCTCCGAAGTACGACACGTTGCCGCGCCACGAGACTATCAAGTACTCGGGAATCATTGCTCTGCACAGCAGGGCGGCATACGGCCCTGGTCTTTGGAGGCTTTCCCGGAGCATTCTCTCTCTGTCGCTCTCAGAGATCCTCATCAGGGTGATGTCGCCCATGGTGACCTGCTTTGAATTAGGTAGGGGAGTGTTAGTGTTGGGACTGCTTTCCCGTTCCTTTACAGAACTGTAACCGCTGGTTTGGAGCCACGCGGTGGAGGCGGGAGAGGGGCAGCCGAAAGGGATCGTTCCCGGGGACAGCGAGGGGGTGGGACAGGGGCAGAGTTCCCGCTTGCCGGATTGCTGGCTGCAGGAACTGACATAGCTTTAAATGTGAAATGAGGCCAGTGGTAATATAAAAGTTTTAAACTGCCACAAGTGTACGGCTTACCATGTCTGCCTGTAACAGAAATTCCGTTGTCCTGCCCCGCTTCTCAAATGTGCTGTGCAAGACCCCAGGCACTGAATGCGAAGGCCGAGAATTCGACCTTGTGCTGAGTGCGCATGTGATAGGTGCTGTGCATGGTCTTGTTCACAGAGAAAGACTATGTTCTTTGTTCACAACTACATTTATCTTTCTGAGGAATTCACTCCCTTTTTCCCATTTCCACAGCCCCATCTGCGACTGTCTCACAACCTCGCCTGGAATCACACTCCCAGAGGCTAGCGCGGATTAGGCGTAGGATGAAGAGGACACGGGAGGACATGTTCTCTGAGCTTATGGCCTGTTCCCAAGCCCAGGCAGCACAGCAGACCCAGTGGCGGGAGAACTTGACCCGAATGCACCAAGCCAACATGGATCGGGAGGAGAGGTGGCGGCAGGAAGACCAGCAGGCGACTCAAACGCTGCTTGGACTACTGAGGGAGCAAACGGACACGCTCCGGCGCCTTGTGGATGTTCTGCAGGAACGGAGGCAGGAGGACAGAGCCCCGCTGCAGTCCATCTCTAACCGCCCTCCCCCGCCACCAAGTCCCATACCCACCTCACCCAAAGTGCAAAGAAGGAGAGGCGGCAGAGTCCCTGCTAACTCTCACTCCACCCCTGCAGAGAGCTCTAGTAGCAGAAGGCTCTCATTTCCCAAAATTTGAAAAGTTCTTTCCTTCCCGCCTGACACAAGCCCCCGTCCAAGTTTCACCTCCCAATGCCATGTGTAGTTGCTAATAAAAAATACGTTTCTGTTAACTACTGTTTCAATCATGTTCTTTTGGAGGAGGAGGGGAAAGGGGGTTGGTAATTGGACAGGACAGTCACCTTTGGCAGGGTACATAGTCGGGGGCAGGCACAGCAGCAGGGCACATACACAGTGCAGTGATGCAGTGACTAGTTACCCCGGTTAGTCTGGGAGGTTGTTTTCATGTTATGTTGGGGGGGGGGGGTTGCTCTGTGACTTTGTGGCGGGGGAGGGCAGTTACAGATCTTAAGCGCCGGTCCTTAGGCAGGATCACAGAGCCACACAGCAGGGGATCTGTAACCGTCCTCCCCCTGCCACAAAGTCACATAGACCCCCCATACACACAGTCCTGATCAGGAGGGGTGACAGGCTCCGTTGAAACAACCATCCCACCGCAGCAGAGCCTGTCAATCCTTGAGTTTAGAAGCTGCATTCGCGTCACTACACTACACCCGCGCCGCACCACAGTCTGCGTCCCAGTTTTAAAAAATTCCCGCGAAAACAGTATTAAAGAAAACAGTGTGCTTTAACAAAGTAGAACTATTTTTATTTCGAAACGTGTGTTGGAAGGAGGGTGAAGGGGGTATGTAACTGGATAGGATAGTCAACATTAACTGGGTAAAGAAACGGGGGCAGGTTTAGCTTCTCAGTACACAAACTTTAAAGTCACAGGTTACCCTGCTCACTCAGGAACTTTGCTTTCAAAGCCTCCCGGATGCACAGCGCTTCCCGCTGGTCTCTTCTAATCGCCCGGCTGTCTGGCTGTGAGTAATCAGCAGCCAGGCTATTTTCCTCAACCTCCCACCCCGCCATAAAGGTCTCCCCCTTGCTCTCACAGAGATTGTGGAGCACACAGCAAGCTGCTATAACAATGGGGATATTGGTTTCGCTGAGATCACAGCGAGTCAGTAAGCTTCTCCATCTCCCCTTGAGACGGCCAAAAGCACACTCCACCACCATTCTGCACTTGCTCAGCCGGTAGTTGAAGAGTTCTTTTTCAGTGTCCAGGGCGCCAGTATAGGGCTTCATGAGCCAGGGCATTAGCGGGTAGGCTGGGTCCCCGAGGAGGACTATAGGCATCTCCACATCCCCAACAGTTATTTTGTGGTCCGGGACGTAAATACCTTGTTGCAGCCGTCTAAACAGACCAGAGTTCCTGAAAACACGAGCGTCATGAACCTTGCCCGGCCATCCCACGTAGATGTTGGTAAAACGTCCCCTGTGGTCCACCAGTGCTTGCAGCACCATGGAAAAGTATCCCTTTCGGTTAATGTACTGGGTGGCCTGGTGGTCCGGTGCCAGGATAGGGATGTGAGTTCCATCTATGGCCCCACCGCAGTTTGGGAATCCCATCGCTGCGAAGCCATCTATGATCGCCTCCACGTTTCCCAGGGTCACTACCTTTGGCAGCAGTACATCAACGATTGCCTTCGCTACTTGCATCACAACAACCCCCACGGTAGATTTGCCCACCCCAAACTGGTTCGCGACTGACCGGTAGCTGTCTGGCGTTGCAAGCTTCCAGAGGGCTATGGCCACTCTCTTCTGTACACTCAGTGCAGCTCACAAGCGGGTGTCACTGCGCTTCAGGGCAGGGGACAGCAACTCACAAAGTTCCAGGAAAGTTCCCTTCCGCATGCGAAAGTTTCGCAGCCACTGGGATTCATCCCAGACCTGCAGCACTATGCGGTCCCACCACTCAATGCTTGTTTCCCGTGCCCAGAATCGCTGTTCCACGGCATCAACATGACCCATTGCCACCGTGATGTCCTCGGCGCTGGGTCCCCTGCTTTCTGAGAGGTCTGTGCTACTCTCAGACTTCAGGACATCACCGCGGTGCCGTAGCCTCCTCGCCTGACTTTTCTGCATCTGCCTCAGGGAAGCCTTTATGATAAGCTGCGAGGTGTTGAGAGCGGCCACAACTGCAGCGATGGTCGCAGCGTGCTCCATGCTCACAGTGCTGTGGCGTCCGCGCTGTCAATGACTGGAAAAGTGCGCGAACTGATTTCCCGCCGGCGCTTTCAGGGAGGGAGGGCGGGAGTGATGGACGGATGACGACAGTTACCCAAAAGCACCCTCGACTCATTTTGTTACCCAGAAGGCATTGCCGGCTACACCCAGAATTCCAATGGGCAGAGGGGACTGCGGGAACTGTGGGATAGCTGACCACAACGCACCGCTTCGAATGTCGACGCTTTCACCATTAGTGTGGACGCACAAAGTCGAATTACTGTCCTTAGTGTGGACACACACGTTCGACTTTGCAATATCGATTCCAAAAATTCGATGCAAGTAAAATCGAACTACTCTCGTAGTGTAGACAAGGCCTAAATTAGAAGGTAGCTTATGGACCTAATTTAGTAGACCCAGTGCACAAATTGTAACTGAAGTAACAATTCAGTCCCCTCAAGTGTTCACGGGTCTATTCTCTTCACATCTTGTTTACTGCCTCCCTGTGTAACCTTGCACAAGTCATTGATAATATTTTGCCTTTAGCAAGACAATTACAGTGGGTAAAAATAGCAAACACTTGTTTGAAACTAGATGAAATATGCAAGTTACTCTTTCTTGGATAAGAAGTCCACTTCACATTTTTGAACTTGCAAAAACCTTGGCCCAAAATCTGCCTCTAGTCAGATGAGCAATATTCAAGATGAAGGGAAATTGAAGATATATGAACTGCTACTCAATCCACTCTTACACCTTCTCATTCACACAAAAATCATGCAAGTTTGGTGAAAAAAAGTAATCAGATAATAGGCCACACTGACCCACAATGATACCGAGTTGAAATTCCAACAAATCTACCAAACCTTAAATAATACGGTACCAGAATACATCATCATCATTTATTTTGCATTTACAACATTTCTACGATACATAATATTCAATTTGTTTGACTACTACTGAGAATAAGATTTATTGCACATCTACATGTATATGCACACACACAAGCTAGTTTCCTTTATGAAAGTGATAAGTAATTATACTCAGTTGTTCAGCACCTAACACACAAATACGGAAAGCATCCGCTTAGTTAATTCATATCCTATCACTTTATGACATTTTAGACTTCAGGTCAAAGATTTTTATGGAATGCTAAACTATACCCTGGAAAAGAGTTTTGTGCAACAAGAGGATCCTTTTGTATAAATTAGCACATGCATTGAACTCAGAGAAGTCATGCCACAGTAATGTCTGCTCATGAGAAACATTCCTTTTCACGAGGTCAAAAGCATGAAAGATGGTTTCATTTTCGCAGACATATAATTGGCCACACTGATTGTGTTACTTTGAATTCATAGCCTTCCCCCGACCCCGTTCACCACCACAAACATTAGGATGTTTGTGTCTTTACAGCTTAGGCTGCAGTTTCCTGTGATGCCGTCTTATATTCCCATTGAAAAGTGAAATCCTCTTCTCTCCATGGAGTATCACCCAAAAGTTCTACAAAAAATAAATGTAAACTCCTTATTTGGATGCCACCACTACTGACAAATTAAGAACTAAGTAACTGCTAGTATGGGATTTTACAAGGAATGAGGAGGAGGAGGAGGAGAAGGAGAAGAACTTGTCTCACTTTTATACATTTAATCTCCTAGAAAAGTCATTTTATCACCATCCTTCACTTGCTGAACACAAGAGGGTTTCCCTGCCCCCCTTCCCCGCTTCGCTCCTACAAATTTACAGCATAGCAGTCTGGAAAAGCAGAACTTCGTTGAAGAACTGAGCTAAGATTATGTAGTATGGGACAGCTAACTCGTTCTATAAAGATCATGTGTATATTGCGCAACTAATTTACAATGTCAAAAAATAATTGGTTTTATCTTACATTTAGTTTTACTATAAATTTTAGCATTAGTATTCTAGTTTATGGTTAGCATTTCTATAGCTACTTAGTTGGGTTTTGTCACATGGTAGTAACGCTCTAGCCTATGAGACTCAGACTTTAAGGACAGAAGGGACCACTGTGATCATCTAGTCTGACCTCCTGCACATTGCAGGTCACAAAACTTCACCCACCCACTCCCGTAATAGAACCATAGCCTCTGGCTGAGTTACGGATTTAAAGACTTCACATTACAGACAATCCATCATTACTCTAGTTTAAACAAGCAAATCATCTTTGCCCCCAGCTGAATAGGAACACAAAAAAACAGGTCCTCTGCCAATCTGACCCAAGAGAAATTCCTTTCCAACTCCAAATATGGTAATCAGTTGGACCCTCAGCATGTTGGTAAGACCCACCAAACAGTCACCTAGGAAAGGCTTTTCTGTATTAACCCAAAGCCCTGTGAATCTAGTGTCCAATCTCTGGCCATTGGGGATTTTTCCTATTAACTGCAGATGGGCCACATGCCACCCAGCTGCAGATGGGCCACATGCCATTGTAGGCAATCATCAGACCGTCCCCTCCATAAGGTTATTGAGCTCAGTCTTAAAGCCAATTAGGTTTTTTGCCCCACCATTCCCCTTGGAAGGTGGTTCCACAACTTCACTCCTCTGACGGTTAGATACCTTTGTCTAATTTCAGCCTAAACTTGTTGGCCAATTTATATCCAGTTCTAAAATCCACATTGGCACTCAGCTTAAATAACTCCTCTCCCTCCTTGATATTTATCCCGCTGATATATTTAGAGAGAGCAATCATATCTCCCCTCAGCCTTCTTTTGGTTAGGCTAAACAAGCTAACCTCTGAGTCTCCTCTCATAGGGGAGGTTTTCCATTTGTCTACTCATCCTAGTAGTCCTTCTCTGCACCTGTTCCAGTTCAAATTAATCTTTCTTAAACATGGGAGACCAGAATTGCACACAGTATTCCAGATGAGGTCTTACCAATGCCTTGTATAATAGTACTAACACTTCCGTATCTCTACTGGAAATACTTTGCCTGATGCATCCTAGGATTGCATTAACCTTTTTTCACTGTCACATCACATTGTAGACTCAGTCAGCCTGTGATCAACTTATAGATCCAGGTCTTTATCCTCCATCACTTCCAACTGATAAATCCCCATCTCATAGCAACAATTCTTGTTGTTAGTCCTCAAGTGCATAACCTTGCACTTTGCACTATTAAATGTCATCCCATTCCTATTACTTCAATTTTCAAGGTCATCTGGATCTTCTTGTATGATATTCCAGTCCACCTCCATATTAGCAATACCTCCCAACTTCATGTCATCCACAAATTTTATTATCACACTCCCATTTGGTGCCAAGGTCATGAATGAAAATGTTAAGAGTTTCACATGGGACCTATCAAATGCCTTATTGAAATCCAAGTAGATTAGATCTACTACATTTCCTTTGTCTAAAAGATCAGTTATGTTCTCAAAGATCAGATTGGTCTGGCACGATCTACCTTTTGTAAAACCATGTTGTATTTTATACCAATTTTCTCTCTCTGTTCTTAACTACTTTCTCTTCGACCCCAGAGTTGACTATTGGGCTTGCAATTTCATGTGCCAATTCCTTTAATATTCTTGGATGAAGATATTCATGGCTCCCAATTTGGTCCCATAACACTGTTTGAGTTTGACTTCCACCTCAGAGGTGGTAATTTCTACTTCCATATCCTCATTTCCATTAGCCACCCTGCCACTACCCTTATGCTCCTCATTACCTTTATTAAAAAAAGGTCAGGCAAAGAATTTGTTTAGTTGTTGGAATTGCCTAGATTATCTTTAATCTACACCCTAGCTTCAGTGTTTAGCAATCTCACTTCTTTCCTAGTTTTCTTTGTTTATATAGCTATAGAACCTTTTACTATTGATTTTAATTTCCTTTGCAAGGTCCAATTCTGCTTGGCTTTTGGAAGTTCCCATTTTCCCCCCTACACTTTCTAACCTCCAAGAAGTATCTTACCTTGCTGATCCATCCCATCTTCCATTCCTTGTAGGCTTTCGGCTTTCTCTTAATAACCTGTTTGAGATCACTTGCTCATCCAGCTTGGTCTGCAACTCTTACCTACGATATTTCCCCCCTTGCTTGGGATGCAGACTTCAGATAAGTCAAAGTTGCAGAAACTAAGGATTTATATGTGGAGGAGGCTTGAAATTACAGAGTTCTTCAGTCCAGTCCACTTCCCTAATTCCCTTAATTTTTTAAGGTTTGCCCTTTAGAAATCAAGGGCCTAGTTGCAGACCTATTTTTTGCTTATCCTCCCATTAAGTTTAAATGGAATTAGATCACGATCACTTGGTCCAAGGCTCTCCTCTACAGCCAGTTCTTCTAGGAGGTCCTTGCTACTCAAAAATCTAAGTCTAAAATGGTACCACCTCTTGTTGGTGTGGTGACTATTTGGCAAAGAAATCTGTCAGCTATCACATCCAAGAATATCTGGGACCTACCATTACTAGTAGCATTTGTCCTCAAATATATATTTGGGAAACTGAAGTCTCCCATAATCACACAATTCCCAGTAGTATTTATTTCATTATAAATATTTAAGAGGTCTCTATCCATATCCAGATTGGATCCTGAGGGCCATTAGCAGACCCCAACCAACACCCCAGTGGAATGTCTGTTGGCTTCCCCTCCACAAATGTGATTTTCACTCAAATTCTATTTCATCCATACCATCACTTCTAACTTCTTTACAGTCTACCTCATCTTTAACATACAATGCTACTCCACCCACTTTTACATTTATTGGTCTTTCCCAAACAGCACATACCTTTCAATATCTGTATTCCAGTTATGACTACTGTTCCACCATGTTCTGTTATCCCTATAATATCTGGTTTCACTTCCTCAACCAGTAGTTGTAGTCCATCCATTTTGTTACCCAGGCTCCTCACACTGGGATACAGACATCTTAGTTGTTGCTGCTTGACTTTACCCAGTTTCCTCGCCAAATGAGGCACAGTCATTCTACTGCCTGTACCACATACCTGATTAGGAGTGTAATGGTTATTGGCACTCTTGCCTCTTGACAGCCGTTCTCCTACCCTCCTTTCTCCATTGCTGTATCCTCTTTTACTTGATTTTCCTCAAGCTCAATATCAGAATCATGAATGGAGATTACATGAGCATCTCCCAATTGTCTCCCCCAAGTTCCTGGTTTAAAGCTCTTTTAGTCAGTTGTGCCAACCTCTATCCCAAAAGTCTATTTCCCTCCCTACTGGCAAGTCCATCCTATGAGAACAGTCCTCTGTCCACAAATGCCTCTCAGTGGCTGAACATCCCAAAGCCCTCCTTATAGCACCACTGCCTAAGCTATCTGTTGATGATCATAATCTTATCTCGCCGTCATTCTCCTCCTCTAGGGACACGTCAAATCCCACTGAAGATCAACTGAGCCTCTGTTTCTTTAAGTGTCTTCCCCAGCCTCGTGTAGTCTCCCTGGATACATTCCAGCGAGAATCTAGTAGTATCATTTGTTCCTGCATGAAGGACAATCAGTGGATTCTCTCCTTCTCTGATTAGGATCTTCAGCCTCAGCAGACAGAACACCCTTCTGTTCTCCGGATCACCTCCAGTGACAGGCCCATCTGTTCTTCTTAGTAAGTAGTCCCCAATCACACAGACCAGCCTCTTCCTGGTGTTGGTGCAATTCTCCAGCCTTCCTCCTCCTGTTTTTTTCTGGCTGCAGAGCCTCTTGTCTTCTGTTCTCCCTTGCAATCTTTTGAGAGTCATTTTCTATCCTCTGAACTCTGGCTATTGGCAATGACTTTTACCCTCTCCTCATAGGACTGGCCGCTCTTCTCTTCTTCCTTGCCCTCCTGCCTTCTGTTACTGCCTGCTGGGCCCCTTCATTTTCTAACTCAGCAAACCTGTTACTGAGCTCTATTTCTCCTTCACTAGCTGTTTTTTTCCTCTGCCTCATTCTCACAGTCACATACTTCCACAGGCCACTTTCCTCATCTACCAGTCTACCCTCACCATTCTTCAGTCCAGTTAGCATCTGCAAGTCTTGACTTTTCCCTTCAGCCCCCTCTCACCTTCCCTCCATCCTCTGCTCAAATCCCGTTCAAAAACACATTCATAGTTTCTATCTTCATCTCCAAACTGGGATCTTCTCTTTCATCAGCTCTATCAGATGGCACTTTATACAAATGAAGATCTTTTGGGGTATCTGCTCCAGGCAGCTGCTACATCCAGTCATCATCTTTGTCTCTTCCATTCCTTAGGTCACTACCACTGCTGCCTCTGTAGCGATCCTAGCCTTCCTCCTAAGCTCCTGTTTGGGGGAGAAAGCAAGTAATGTTCGGCCCCCTTCCCCCAACTCCTCTTAAAAACTCCCATTTGAACTCTCCTATTTTCAGCTCTATTTGCTGACCACTGTGCTGCTGGGCTGCCTTTAAAGCCCCCACCCACACAGGGAAGCCCTTCCCCCTAATCAGGGCTCTGCTGTGATTAAAGGCTCTGCTTCCCTCAAAGTACACTACTCCTCACCAGTCTCTGCAAACTGAAAAACAAAAAACCCCAAGCAAGCACAGTCAAGGAACAGAAGCTTGCCTTCCTTTTCCTCCAACAGCTCCCCTTTCAAACTCCCTTATACTCAGCTATTTGCTGGCTCCTTAACAGATAAATACATGATCCTGTTTCTCAGTTTAACACAACATGCCTTTTGCAGAAAGGCAAGTTAAAGATCCCCACCTTCATACCGATCTTATAAGACACACACACACGTATATGCAGAAGATTCTCAGGTCATGTAATCTTTGTGGTCAGCTCTGTGCTATTTCCAGGTCACATCCCATAAGCTATTCAGTTGCTGCAATAGTCCCTAGGGGCCCATGTAGCCAAATGTACATTAAAACATCCCTAAAACGGCTATAAATTGTGCCAGGGAGCAGGGAGTTATCTGGACAGCTGCAGAACACAGTCAATCGCAAAGATGACATAAAGCCTTCTCTGCTGCCACCACTATCCCTACCCCACCCCACATTCTTGTGCTGAGCACAACTTGGACAAAAAATGCCATTTATATAGTCCCTTCCAAAATGGAAAATCATTTTAGAAGTAACCCAAACTACCTCCACTCCCCTTTTTCATCTCCACCTCAATTCATTAAAAGCTAGACACAGGGACAGCTCTTCACCTGGCATAAATCACTCTGGCTTCACAGACTAACTGGTCTATAATGTA
The DNA here is from genome assembly GCF_011386835.1 of Chrysemys picta bellii. NCBI lineage: Eukaryota > Metazoa > Chordata > Testudines > Emydidae > Chrysemys > Chrysemys picta. Next base: position 197,135,478 of record NC_088793.1, read on the forward strand.
CAGTGCTACAGTTAACAGCCACATCCCATTAAATCATTGGACACATCGAACCACCATGAAGCCAGATTATCCCCCATTTCACTCTAATCATAAGAGATAAGCCCCATCAGTCTTTTATTCCATAGATATATGCAGGATACCTCAGTTAGTGACAGTTATGGGAGCTCAGGTCTTCTGCAACTCAGGCACAACAGATCTCAAGTTGGGAGCCCAAAACTATTAGCCACTTTTGAAAGTTTCATTTATAGCCCTGAAAATAGACCACACCCCAGCACAGCTGCAATCTGGAGTTCAGTTACCAACCTACAAAAATCAAGGCAGAACCTCAAACCCAAAGATCAGAACTTACAGCTCTAAACCTCATGAGTTGTGAAGAGAGACTTCTGGAGAAGAGTAGCTTCCCTACACAGTAGATTATTGGCTAATGATCTTTCTGGCTGTGGAAGTCTTCCAGCCAGCAACAAACCCAATGGTGGAAGTGTCATTCCCCAGAACGCAGACACCTGACTACAGTTGTGTGCACAAAGAAATTCCTCATCCCCAGGTACAGAACATATTCCCCACCGCTGGCAGCACAAAACCCTATGGCTATTTAATACTTCCTAATCACAATTCAGGGAATAGGAGAATTAGGGAAAAGGGCTGTGGCAAAGAAAAGTGTAATGAGACCATTGCAAAGAGTGAGAGTTCACAAATATTAGCTCTTCAGCATGGAGTTGGGTTCTCTTTTCCCATCCACCCCCCACCCCACATCTGGGGCCAAATATTTTCCTGAATACGTTAGTCTGCACAAAATCAGCATTGGTGACCTTACTTAAAAGTCAAGTCTTATTAGAGCATGTCAGTGAAACTACAGAGATATTTTGACCATTTTGTAACTGAAGAAGCAGCTTAATCCATTTAGGAATTCTAGAAAACAGATTATAATTTTAAACAGACTGAAGTGTCACATAGAAGTTATCACAATGAATGGAAATGGCTGAATTTAAGCAATGCAAAATTGACAATTAATCCTTAACTAGAATAGTTCCAGATGACATTGCTAGGATGTTTCTAAGCTAAAAGAGCGAAACAGATGCAAGTTTCAAAAAGAAAAAATCTCTTCTGAAATACGTTGGGTATTGTTTTTTTAAATCTGTTGAGTCCATATTCTGTGGGCCATCTTAAATCAGAGAGAGTTGTACTGGATTGCTCAGAGGATTAGTAATGAGATGTATTGTTCCTTACTTTTGGGTTATTGGTTCAAATTCATTGCAGTGTGGTAGGAGAAGTTACCACCTGACAGCAGTTTTATGGCTTTTGCAAAGCAAACTGGTGATCCCACTACAGCTCCTGGCGGACAAGTGTTCACACCAAACAAATCATAACTACCATGACTCGAGAGAAGCAGTGATTGACCAAGCACTGAATCTTAACGACCTTCTCATCCCTACACGTGCTTGGCAATACTCAATATTATCACTGCAGGTGATCCTCTCTCTGTCCAAATAACTTTAAAAATACTAGTTTATCTACTGGGGGGGGGGGGGAGAACTGTATGGGCTTTCACAGCATAGAAGACAGATGTTTTTATTACATCCTGCCCTTAGCAACTACTGTATATGAAGTGAGTGATAACATATTAAAGAAGAATACACAGAATGGAGCAGTGCATTCAATTTTGATCATATCACCTTCCAAAAAAAAAAAAAAAAAAAAAAAAAAAAAAAAAACACCCTGTAAAGAATAAGGTCCACACAAGGGCAAAGAGGGCTAGAGGCATGGCAGGACCTGTATGACAGGACCACAGACAATATTATTTAGCTTAGAAGAGAAGATTTGATTGTATGAGTAAGCTGCTCTGTTATTCCTTTTTTACCTTACCCAGTCAAAGGAAGTTCTTAAAATTAAATTATAAGAAAGTGAGAATAAAAAGGAAGTCACTTTACACAGCTTCTTTGTGGCCTGTGGAATTCACTGCTGCAGAAGGTCAGTCAAAATACTATAGTTAGATCTCAGGAAGTAGTAACTAGCATCTGACTTTTATAACAAGTAACTAGCACTTGTCATTTATTCAGCCTTCCCCACCAACACTACTCTGCTGATGATGTCAGGCTCATTAGTGAAAGAAGTTGACTTTCCACCTTGGCCCTTATCTATGGAAGGATCTTCTGAGCTTATCTGCAAAACCTCCACCTTCTTTTCATTCATGCAACCACTTCGTTAAGCAACATGCTAACTGAGACAGACATGCTCCAAGAGTAATATAGAATAAAAATAGATGTAACTTATATCAAAGAGAAAAAAATGTGTTCATTTGTTGTTGCCCTTGCCCCTACATACTGGTCCATTCGACTGCAAACATCTGAAGGCACAAAACAGAGTTGTTTGGGAAGGTTTCCTAACATACTGCAGTATTACAAAAAAGTTTTTAAAATGCTGGAAGTGCCTTTATTTGTTACATCTAGTCATAAGCCACTCGCCTGCTGGTTATCAGTAAAGAATTACTGCTGCACACACTATGCAGCACAACTAGTCAGATGTATTTGGGTTAAAGTGCATGCTCATTTTCCTCTGAAGCATCAGGAATTGGCAGGATGATGAACCAAGTATAGTCTAAACCAGATGTTCCCAAACTTATTTGGCCTACCGCCCCCTTTTCAGAAAAAAAATTACTCAGCGCCCCCCTTTTCAGAAAAAAAAATTACTCCACGCCCCCCTGGAAATCTACCTTCTTTAAGCGGACAAACAGAAAGATGCAGTGACAAATTTGCGTTCTTTTATGTATCTATATTTCTACCTATGTCCTACAATATAGTAAAGAAAGATGTGTTATTAAAATATTGCCCACGACATAAGGTATACAGTGGTTTTTGCGTAAGATGGCAAAAGACAACCAAACTAAAATTCTAATGAAACTAATATTCTAATGAAACTAATAAACTTGTTCTTTGCTCAGCATTAGATATATGTATTTGATATTAAATTGTCAAATATCAAACTAAATTTATCAATAATTAATTAAAAAATAATCAATATGCAATTAAAAATCAGTTGTTTTAATTTAGTTTGCCCTTATTTAAATAATTGTTCCTTATTAACACACGCCTTATTTACCAATTAACACAGATGATGATTCGATAGATAAATAAATGTTAATAGTTAAGTTTTTTTACGATTTCATTCCCATTTTCATTAATATTGTAATAAAAAATATGTCAAATAGATTGACTGTATGCTTCAAATAGTACTGTACCGACACAAGCCTGCTATGATTTTATTATTAGTAAGCACTAGAGACACAGAAACGTACTGTAGATATGTAAGAAAATGTATAAAAATACTCATGTGTAAATTGCTGTTTTATTGAAACAACAATAATACAATTTGCTTTGTATGTGATCCGTAATCCGTAAAGATCGAAGGTATTGAATATGAATAAAAATAATTTAAATACTTATTGCACTATTGTTAACTGCTTTTTACACAATTAAGAAACAATCTAAATTAGATTTCATACATGTCGCCTATTTATAGCATCGTATTGTAAACAAGTCATTACACGCACATATTCCTGCCGATGCATGCTGGACTTCCCGACAATGCACGACACGCTTGCCTGCCAACACTTGCTGGTTAAGAGCTGTTGGCGGACTTGACACCTGATCGGTTATAAACTCTGTGCTCAAATATTTAAGTTCAGAAGTACTACTTTCACATATACTCAGTAGTCTGCAGAATAGCATCAATGTATAAGTATTGGTGGGGGGGCTATACTACATACAGAGTGTGAACCACAACATTCGTAAGAAGTGTTTCTCTTAATATTTTCCACATTTTAAATTAATTATCTGGCTTATTGTCAGCCCATCTTTCTAAAAGGTTACTTTTTCTCCATAGCTTTTTTATAAAACAAATTTAAATGTAAGAAACTGCTGACATCTTCTCATGAATATACAATGTAACAAAAGCTTAAATAACAGAGTGGGGGGAAATAAAGTGTTTCAGCTCAGCTTTTGCCTTCAAGCATTTCTGTAGCACACTAAGCACTAACTGAAAGAAAGCAAAATCTGTGTTGTATAGACAAAACATACAAGAGAAGTGAAATTCACCAGTGGCATTAGCAAATCAGCTATGCTGTCTAACCTTTGTCAAGTGAGACAGTGGTTTCATGAAGTAAATATACAGAACAGTAGCATAGTATAATGCTCTCAAAAACCAAAAGAGATAGTGACATTAACAGTCAGCATTCGTAAGCCTCATTGACTTTCAAGTTTAGTAAAGTTCAGAAAATAGCTTAATGTGTAGAAAGGAAGAATGGTCTTGTGGTTAAGGCTCAAAAGATTCCTAGCTCTCAGCTTTTTCTAGATGAGCTTAGGAAAGTCAGTCTCCATGCATTCATTTCTCCATGCGTAAAATTTAGACAAAAGGACAGGAGAAGAAATACTATGCAGAGAGTAAGCTCTTTGAGGAAAGGACTGACTTAAGTGTATGTTCAATGCCTACCACAAAGGAGGCTCTGTGTGTTACTGCAGAGATCTCCAAATTGTGGGGTGCACCTCCCTAGGTGGGCACTGAGGAACATTTGGAGGTGCGCAGTGGGGCCCAGGTCAGTCCCCCTGGGGGGCCGGGAGGGAGCGCCACCCAACCCAGCTCCGCTCACAGCTCTGATTCAGACCCACCCCCGGCACGGACGGGGGGTTGGGGAGGGACACATCCCTGAAAAGTTTGGGGACTACTATGCTATTGTAATAGATTCACTCAAACTATATGAATATTTGAAAAATTTCAGCCTCTTATAGGCACCTCCATTTCAAATCATTAAGAATGGATTGATGACTAGATGGTATAGTCATCTACCCAGATGGTACTGGGGCCTGCAAACCTGTTGGGTCGCCGAGATTACCCAGAGTAGACTCCCAGTTCCTGAAACCCTTCTAAGTGGCTGCTTCAGATTCACATTTAAACAGAGACAGATCTTGTGAGAGAAGTTTTAACCTTCATATCTTAATACCTTAATCATCGTATTCATCCAGGTCATCACTGTAGCCATCTCACAATGGTTGGGGACAGAACTCTAAGCCCCATATCTATGGTTGCAGGAGAGCATAGGGTTGCCAAGCGTCCAGTTTTGGACTGGAATGCCCGATCGAAAAGGGACCCTGATGGCTCTTGTCAGCACCGCCGACTGAGCTGTTAAAAGTCCAATCAGTGGTGCTGCAGGTCTAAGGCAAGCTCCCTACTTGTCCTGGCACTGCACTATGCCATGGAAACGGCCAGCAGGTCTGACTCCTAGGCGGAGGGGGCCACAGGGCTCCACGCGCCGCCCCCGCTCCGAGCATCGGCTCCGCGCTCCCCTGGGCTGGGAAGTGGGAGGCAGTGCGCACGGGTGAGAGCAGTGCACGGAGCCTCCTGCCCCCTCCCTGGCCTAAGAACCGGATCTGCCGCTGGCTGCTTCCCGGGTGCAGCAGAGAGTCAGGACAGTCAGGGAGCCTGCCTTGGCCCCACTGCGCTGCTGACTGGGAGCCGCCTGAGGTAAGCCCACTCCAACCCCACCCCTGAGTCCCCCCAAACCTGGAGCCTACACCCCCAGCCCAGAGCCTGTAACCTCTCCTGCACCCCAACCTCCTGCCTCAATCCGCAGCCTCCTCCCACATTCCCAATCCCTCAGCCCCACCTCACCCAGCTGCTGTAATCAACTCTACATAAACAGACATCTAGAAACTGAAGCCAGTGCCCCCTACTCTTTAGACAATACCCTACAAATAAAGCATATAAACACCAGCACTCCATAATTTGTATGGACCATCAATAGATTCTCAGGTGAAATTCAAGGCATTGGTTGAAACCAACACAGCACAAAATGATTTGGAACCTGGTTACTTGAGAAACCCCTCTCCCCATACAATACTGCCATCAATGCAATACGTGGAGGCTCTCAAACTAGATTTCTCCAAATCAAGCTGACGGGGGACTGCCAGCAGAGTGATTTTAAAAAGGGTCTTCAGTTCCACACCCACATACATTGGGACAAATCCTGAATTGTATGCTTTAGGAAATGCTGTAAAGTCCAAGTCTTTTAAGGGCATTAAGCCACTGGTATCTGTACACTCTAGACAGAATTACTGGAAAATTAGATCCATACCAGATAATGTAGGTGACACGCATTTGCAATTGACTAAGAGAACCAAGACCAAAATTATCTAGGCTAAACACACTAAACACATGAAAAAAAGTGCAATTATTCAATCCCAACAATTAAGCCATTATGGATACAGAATTAATTTTTGAAGTATAATGCAATTAACTTAGACTGCAGATGATGTTACCTATATGTACAGAGAAATATAGATATAGTTAATTTCCTTACAGGTCCCCACCTCCCAACATGCTCTTTACATACCGTCACTTTGGTTCTTGCTTTTCATTTCTTCCATCCATGTTGGAATGTCTTTCAATGGAACATGCTCCCTCAAGTATTCTTTGCGTCTGTCCTCCAAGGTCATCTTCAACAGACGCTCTGTTTAAAAAAACAAAAAACAAAAAAAACATGGAGTTTTCTTAAAAACTTAATATTGTTGGCCTCAACCAAATGGTGGCAAGTTTTGGTACCAGGAAGCAGGGTAGTTTTTGTTGTTTGAGAGGAATTGATGTCACAGAACCAGGTATAGCGTAATTAAACACACATTACTCATATCAAAATAGACCCAAATACATACAGGCAACTTTGGAAACCCCAGCTCAGCCACCACAAACAGCTGCTTCCTCCACTGTCCCCCCAGGTCTCCAGTCATCCTCTCTACCACGATAGAGCCTTCTCCTCCTGGCTCACAATCAACTTCCAGTCACAAACCAGAAAAACAGCAGCGGATGTATCACACTATACAAAACTGATGATTTTATACCCAGTTTTAATTTTTTTCAAATTACTTACGTTCTTTAGGCTCTTAATATTTTGTTATAGTCTATGAACAACGTTGAAACTGCTCTCTCTTTACCGAACAGGCTTGGGAAGACTTACCAAAGAGCCAGTCAACATATTTTGAAAGGAGCTGGTCAAAGCAAGTTATCTAGTGTAATAGGGTATTTTGGATAGTTTGGTTTAAGAAAGAAAAGTTTCATAAATTCTGTGTGTTCATATATGGCCATTAGTTAGATTCTAACCACGTGGATGAGACCCACTTGCCAGATACCCGCGAAATAACTCACTATAGTAACTCAGAGCCCTCCCCATCCAATGTCCCAGCACGAGCCTTTGGAGAGATTTGCTGCTAGTAGTCGCAGATGGACTACATGCCATCGTAGGCAGTTTCATCATACCATCCCCTCCAGGAACTTATTAAACTCAGTCTTGAATCCAGTTAGGTTTTTTTACCCCCACAGCTCTCCTTGGAAGTCTATTCCAGAACTTCACTCCTCTGATGGTTAGAAACCTTTGACTATTACAAGCCTAAACCGGATGGTCAATTTATATTCATTTGTTCTTGTCCCAATATTGGTGCTTAACTTAACTAACTCTTCCCCTCTCTGGTATTTATCCCTTTGATGTATTTATACAGGCCAATCATATCTCCCCTCAGCCTTTGTTCGGTTAAGCTAAACAACCTAAGCTCCTCCATTCTCCTCTTGCAAAATAAATTTCCATTTGTCTCATCATCTTAGTAGCCCTTCTCTGCAACTGTTCCATGTTTAAAAAAGCTGAATTCAAACAGGGAGACCAGAACTGCACAAAGTATTTCAAATAAGGTCTTACCAGTGCCTTGTATAATGCTTCCCTATCTCTACTGGAAAAATACCTCACCTCAGGCATCCTAGGATTATATTAGCCTTTTTCAGCTGCATGAGATTGGCAGCATTTTGAGATTGACCAGTACACCAAGATCTTTCGCCTCTGCTGTTGCTTCCAACTGATACATCTGCAGCTTATAGCAAAAACACTTAGTTAGTCCCTAAGTGCATGACCTTACAGTATTAATTTTCATCCCCACTTCCATTAGTCCAGTTCTCAAGGCTGTCCAAATATTATATGATCTCCTGGTCCTCCTCTGTAATGGCAATACCAACCACTGTGTCATCCACAAATTTAATTAGCACACTCCCACTTGTTGTGCCAAGGTCATTAATGAAAATATTAAATAAGATCAGCCCCAAAGACCAACCCTTGAAGAACTCCATTAATAACTTCCATCCAGCCTGACAGTTTACCTTTCAGTGTGATCCACTATAGTCTCCCCTTTAACCAGTTCCTTGCCCGCCTTTCAAGTCTCTCATTAATCCCCATCTTCCCCTCTGTAACCCGTTTCCCATATGGAACTGTTATCAACTGCTTTGCTGAAGTCACTCAAGTAGATCAGAGCTACTGCATTTCTTTAGTCTAGAAAAAAATTGGTTATCTTCCCAAAGAAAGATCAGGCTGGTCTTGCATAATCTACCTTTTGTAAAACCATATTGTATTTTATCTCAATCACCATTTATCTGTCTTTAATTACTCTTTCAATATTTGTCCTAAAATCTTGAACAATTCAGGTCAAACTAACCAGTCTGTAGTTTCCTGGATCACCCCCTCCCCTCCTCATTTTCATAACTGTAGGTAGTATATTTGCAATTCTCCAATCATAGGATACTATCCCTGCATTTACATATTCATTAAATATCTTTGCTATTCAGCTTGCAATATCATCCTTTCATATTTTTGGATAAGATTATCTGGGCCCACTGGTCTGGTCCTGTGACACTGTGGGGTTCAACCCAGTCCAGTCCTGCAACCACTGCCTGTCCTGCAACTATGGGTGCCTTAAATGCTGTTCTGTTGTGGCTCACAGCCCTAACACCAACAGCCAGCATACAAGCATGCTCATCACACCCTAACTGTCTCTGCCCAGTTACTTTTTGCTGGGAGACCCTCCCAATCCTGAATTTCCCCAACACCATCGGACATAATTCTAGAACATATTTAGAAACTCTTTGTGCATACCCTGTACATATATCACACATGAATATTAATCGATGAGGTAGTTTTCCAATGAACTATTACATATCCAAAAGGTGGCATGTATCATGACAACAGTGTTAGGTGTAATGTGTATGTCAGGCCTAAAAAGAGTTGCTGATACAGAATAGTGAACCACCAATGGGCCTCCCTGTTGCAGGTCCCATTAAGATGACCTGGGATGTAGTAATTTCTACTTCCATATCCTTGTTCCCAATGACCACCCTGACACTGCCCCCAAGCTCCTCATTGCCTCAGTTTCTAAATAAGAATAAAGTATTTGTTTAGGTTTTGGGCCATATCTAGCTTATCTTTAAATCTCCACCCAGTCCTTGTTTTTGTATTTATATGGCTAAGGAACCTTTTCCTACTGGTTTTAATTTCTTTTGCATGGTGCTGCTGCTTGGCTTTTGGCAGTTTTCACTCCTCTCCCTATACTTCTTGACTGCCAAGAGACAGCTTTCCTTGCTGATCCATCCCTTCTAGGCTTTCTGCCTTCTCTTCATCTGTATGAGACGTTTGTTCATCCAATTTGGTCTTCAACCCTTGTCTACATGTTCCCCCCCTCGGGATGCAGGCTCCAGATACTTTAAGTCAAAGTTGCAGAAAATAATTACAGCCCTCCTAAATATGCAGATTTTTGAGTTTCGGTCCAGTAAACTTCCCTAATTCCCTTAAAAAGAATTATGTTTCCTCTTGAATTCAAGGAACCTAGTCGCAGGCATATTTTTATTTAGAAATAGAAATTAATGGAAATATCCCATCTCCTAGAACTGGAAGAGACCTTGAAAGGTCATCGAGTCCAGCCCCCTGCCTTGACTAGCAGGACCAAGTACTGATTTTGCCCCAGATCCCCAAGTGGCCCCCTCAAGGATTGAACTCACAACCCTGGGTTTAGCAGGTCAATGCTCAAACCACTGAGCTATCCCTCCCCCCTTCCATTTAGTTTAAATGGAATTAGCTCATGATAGGGGAAGCAGTAAGTGGGATATATCTCGACTTCAGTAAAGCTTTTGATACTGTTTCACATAACCGTCTCATAAACTAACTAGAGAAGTATGGCCTCGACCAAGGCGACTCCCTGCCAAAAAAAGTGATAGCAAATTACTGTACAGACTCATAGGAGCACCCTCATGGTATTGCCACCCTTATGTCTGCAGTGTTGCTGGCAGCGGTGCTGCCTTCAGAGCTGGGTGGCTGTTGTACTCCCCTTCCTCCTCGCACCAGCAATATGTTTTTTGTGATCTCCCGATCCCTGTATAATAGCCTTGTGACCCCCTTTTGGGTTGGGACCCCCAGTTTGAGAAACGCTGGTGAAGACCAACCTATTGTAAGGTGGGTGCACAACTGATTGGGAAACCATACTCAGAGTAGTTATCAATGGTTTGCAATTGAGCTGAAAGGTCATATCAAGTGGGGTCCTACAAGGATCTGTACTGAATCTGGTTCTATTCAATATCTTCATAAATGATTTCAATAATGGCATATATAGAGTACACACAATTGGTGGACAATACCAAGCTGGGAGGGATTCTGAGTGCTTTGGTGGACAAGATTAGAATTCCAACTAATCTTGACAAACAGAAGAAATGGTGTGAAGTCAATAGGATGAAATTAGATAAGGACAAATGCAAAATACCCCTCTTAGGAAGGAATAATCAATTGCACAAATACAAAATAAGACGGCCTGGAAAGGAATACTATAGAAAAGGATCTGGCAGTTATAGTGATCACAAACTACAACAATACTGTTGCATGAGTCAACATCATTCTGGGATGTATTAGCAGGAATGCTATAAGCAAGACATGGGAAGTAATTCTCCCACTCTATTCAGTACTGATAAGTAAGGCTACATTTTAGTCATGGGTATTTTTAGTAAAAGTCACAGACAGGTCACGGGCAGTAAACAAAAATTTGCGGCCCGTGACTTGTCCATGACTTACTAAAAATTCCCCTGACTAAAACTCGGAGGGGGGGGCTGCTTAAGGGGCGCTGCGGGTGCTGGGGACGGGCGGCAGCGTGTGGCCCAGGACCCTGGTGGGGGGGGGGGGGGGGAGGGTTGGCGGGACCAACAGGCTCCCTACCTGGCTCTGTGCCTCCCCTCCTCCCCCCAAGCAGCAGCAGACTTTGGGTTGTGGGAGGGGACAGCGGATTGGGGCATGGGAGAGGGTGAGGCAGGCTCTGGGCTGTGATTACCTGGTTCCTGGCCAATGGGAGTTGCGAAGCCAGCACTCTGGGCAGAGGCAGCATGCAGAGCTGCCTGGCCACGCCTCCGCCTTGCAGCTAAGTGAGGGGGATGTCACTGCTTCCGGAGAGCCCCCCAGGTAAGTGCTGCCCACAGTCAGTCTCACCCCATCCCGTGCCCCAACTCCCTGCCTCCTCCCACAGCCAAACTCTGCTGGGGGGGTGGGGATGGCACGGTGGCCCAAGACTGCCCCAGCAGCAGCCGGTATGACTGGAGCACTGGCTGCCTGAGCTGCCCCTGAGCAAGGCGCACCAACCCCTGCAGAAGTCACAGAGGTCATGGAATCTGTGACTTCCATGACAAACTCGCAGCCTTACTGATTCACCTGGAGTACACGTCCAGTTCTGGGCAACACATTTGGGGAATGCTGTGGACAAACTGGATAAAGTCCAGAGGAGAACAGAAACTGATTAAAGGTCTAGAAAACATGACCTATGAAGAAAGATTGAAAAAAAAACTGGGTTTGTTTAGTCTGAAGAGGTGAAGACTGAGGGGGAACATGATAACAGTCTTCAAAGTTAGTAAAAGGTTGCTATAAAGAGGAGCTTTCCTTGTCATGTCCTCAGTGATTAAGTAGTAATGTACTTAAATTGCAGCAAAGAAGATTTAGGTTAGACAATAGGAGAAGCTTCCTAACTTTAAGGATAGGTAAGCACTTGAACAAATTACCTACAGGGACTGAGAAATCTCAATCAATGAAGGTTTTTAAGAAAAAGTTAAAAAGACAGCTGTCAGGTATGGTCTAGTTAATACTTAGTCCTGCCTCAGAGCAGGGGACTGGACTAGATCACCTACTGAGGTTCCTTCCAGACCTACATCACTCAAACCAAGGCTGTCCACTATAACCACTTCTTCCATGAGGTCCTCGTTACTTACCAATACTGCATCTAAAAATTGCATTACCTCTTGTTGTTCAATTACTATTTGATGAAGAAGTCTGTCCACTACCACATCCAGGAATATCTGTGACTTTCATCCTCCAATCTATATCTGGGAAACTGAAGTCTCCCATAAATATTATTTAATGAAATAATCACACAATTCCCAATAATATTAAAGAGGTCTCTATCAGATCCTGAGGACCGTTAGCAGACCTCAAACAACATCCCAGTGGAGCCTCTGTAAGCTTCCTCTCCCACAATGTGATTTTGACTCAGATTCTATTTCATCCATTCTATCACTTCTAAGCAGGGCTTTGGAGCGGAGCCCTGAGCTGGAGCGCGGAGCAGCTCCGGAGCAGTGGAGCTGCAGGTTTTTGCCTGGAGCTAGAGCGGAGCCGGAGCACAGCTCCAAAGCCCTGCTTCTAAGTTCTTTACAGTCTACCTCACTGTTAACGTACAATACTACTCCACCATCTTTCCCAAACAGCACATACCCTTCAATACCAGTACTCCAATCATGACTACTGTTCCACCAGGTTTCTGTTATCCCTATAATATCTGATTTAACTTTCTGCACCAGTAGTTCTAGTCCCTCCATTTTGTTACCCAGACTCCTGAATTGGTGTACGGACATCTTGGTTGTTTCTGTTTGTCTTCAGCCAGATTCCTTGCCCGATTAAGTACAGTCATTCTACAGCCAGCATAACCTGACTGTTCACCAATACCAGTGACATGCTTTCCTCTTGATGTCCATTCTCTCCTAGCCTCTGCTGTTCCTTTCTCCATTGTTGTATCTGCTCTTACTTGATTTTCCCTCCCACTCAATATTAAAATCAGGCACGGAGATTAAATGAACACCTCTAAACAGTCTCCCGTTTTCCTAGTTTAAAGCTCTTTTAATCAGTTGTGCCAACCTCCATCCCAGAAGTCTATTTCCCATGAGAACAGTCCTCTGTCCGAGAATGCCTCCCAGTGGTCAAACATTCCAAAGCCCTCCTTCTAGCACCACTGCCTGAGCCATCTGTTGATCACCATCATCTGGTCTCATCTTTGTTCTCTTCCATGTTTTAATCACAACAAGGAGAGTTTGTAATGTTTATAAGTTTTATTTGGTTGTTATTTACTGGCATAAGTGGACAATAAAACCATTTAAAAAGTCTAAGCTTCTGCAATGCTTGGCACAAAAAATTAAACTTAACAGCAGAATCAGGTTGGGGGAGGGGCAAAGGTGTTTGTTCAAACTCAAAAGCGCACACAGCATAAAGAGTACCATAACATCTCTTCCCATAAAAATCAACTTCAATGCTCAAAATCCAATCTCCGACCTTCTCAGGGATGACAGCTGCACATTTTCAGGCACCAGACTCAAAGTAAAAACAAAAGGCATCCCTGACAGTATTGCCCTGGTGGTTTATACTTCTCAGTGGATGCCTTGCTGTCCGCTCATGGTGTTGAGCAAATATCTGTATCTCGGCCTCCAACCCATAAAACTTTCTCCTTTACTCTCACCAATATTATGCAACAAACATGCAGCTATAATCATAGGCCAGTGTCATTTTGCAGCATCTAGCCTAGTCATAAGATAGTGCCAGCTCACTTTCCAATTGCCAAATACACAATCCATTATCATTCTGCAACTACTAAGGCAACAGTTGAACAGTTCCTTTTTTCTGTCCAAGTGCCCTGTAAATGGCTTCATTAGCTTGGGAAACAAAAAAAAAAAAAAAGTCCGTCTCCCAGGAGACCTGAGCAATTCCCACTCGATTAATGTCCATGGGGAGTCTGCCCCTAGGATCACTATTATTCATTAAGGTGAACAGGAGTGATTCTAAAAAAATCCTAGCATCATGGACCTTTTCAGACCACTTGAATTTATGTTTGTGACCTGCTCTGGTGGACAATCAGGACTTGGACTATCAGGAAGAAATTGTCCTCTCTTTGTTTCATCAACTGCAACATCTGGTGCAGGAAGCAAATGATGGGACCCATGTGCCTAATACTATTCTGGAATGCCATATGTGCAAAGCCACCAATAATCTCCTAAGCATTACTAAGCTTTGTAACCCAGCACAATAATACCACCTGCATAGCACATAGCTGCATGAAAAAGGCCTCCCATCCCCAACAGCCAATCTTCCCAAGCCAAATTGGTTAGATACGGACCAGTAACAGTCAGGGGTGGCCAGCTGCCAGATGGCAATGGCAACTCATTTTCTTAACAAGCATGGGATTCCACATGGCTCCACAGCTCCAAATTCAGCACAGATTTCAAAAAACAGTTGCCTTCACCATCCTGAAATTCTGTCACCACTGCTGGTCATCTCAGGTCTGCAAACCACGACCACCACCAATTGATGCTTTCCCACCAATTGATGCTGGTTTCCCCCAGCCCAGAAACAACTCTGTATTACATTCCTGGAACACCTCATGTAGTACCAGTTGCTTGGTATCATCCTCCTCCTCTTTCTCTCTCTCTCTGCTGCTGCAGAAGCCAATGTTGTAGCCACATCAGCTGCTCAGTGATTGAAAGCCAAAGCCACCCAATGCTGAGAACTGAACCAAAGTGCAAGCAGCTTTGGTGTATTCATGATTGCCAGCTCTGGGGCACAGAACGTTCTTGAATCCATGATGGCCGACAGAATTCAACAAATGGTGCTAGCCCAGCCAGACAGAGAGTAATCACAGGACAGAGGGCAAAGAATCATGGGATTTTCAGAGTTTGACTCCCAACTCCCAGAATTCTACTGGCTCGTACTACATATTCCACAATGCACCACAAAAAAAGTGCCAGAATGCACACAATTCAGCAATGAAGCAAAGGACCATGGGATAACCACTTGAAATGCCAAACAGCACACACAAATCCCGTCATTTACATAATCATGTGCATTGAAACAGGGCACAGTTAGTCCGTTTGCATACTATTACCGCAGATTACATATTGCGCACAACTAGTACAGATCAACTCAGCACAAACTAAAATGCCTGTGTAGATAAGCCCTAAGAAGATGTCCTTCAACTGGTATGTTGATACACTGAACTAGAAGACTGACCTCCATTCTTTGGTTGCACACATCTTCCATTAGCTTCTTGACAGAAGTTTTAGGTGCAGAGGTCTGTATCCTACAACTGTCCAAAGTAACAGCCCATTACGTAAAATAGTTTGTAAAAAGCAAACAAGAACCAGAGAGAGAGAAAGGCTAGTTGTGATGGGTACGCTCACTCCCGGGGACGCCCCTTTGTGGGAGATGTGGAAATCAGCTCGCATCTAGATTAGGACCCCCTTCTGTCTCTCTCAACCCACGGCCCCTCTCGCTCTCCAGGACTCCAGGTGCTTTCTCTATGACTCAGCCCTCCAGCTAGGTCACTATATTGTCCCCCCTTTCAGGGTATCAAACATTCACATAACCAGCTGTCCGTATGGCACATTCAACAGTCCTGCACCACTTCCCAGTGACTGGTAGATGTACCTGGGCCTACCCATTACTCTGGGTTCCATCCCAGGGACCCTATCCTCAGAAGCCAAGGACTACACAGTCTCAAATCTTGCTGCTCTTTCTCTGAGCTTCTGCCTACTTTACCTTCCACAAACTTTCTTCCCTGCAACTCCTCTGGGTAAACCCCTTTATCAGGGACAGGATCCCACGGCTTTTGCTCCCCCTTAGGTTTCCTCCCACCCCCATCTCTGTACCAAGAGAGTGACTGCAGACTCTGCCCCTGCAGCCTTTTTCTGTGGCAAACTTCCTGGCTTTACACCTTACCCAGCTTCTCCCGCAGCTGGGCTTCATCAGTAATCACCACCTCCACCAACATCAGATAAATCCTGACCACCACCTGGGATGTTAGGTTCCTGACATCGCCCCCTCCTTAATTTGTCATTTTCCATCCCCACCTCATTTATTCTCTTTCCTATTTTATTAAAACAGAAGACAAAAAGATAGTGGAATTGTCTTGTCTAAGCCAGGCTATTTGCAACCCTGCTGTAGTAAACCTGTGACCAGATAGGGAAGCTAAAAGTAATGCCTTAAAACAGCCTGCTGTTGGTAGCTGTTTTCCAAGTCTTGCAGTGACTGATAAACCCATGTGCTTTCCCTGTACTTCTCTAACAGCTAGGTCAAAAGCAAGAGAGCATCAGAGACAAAAGCCACATTTCTGATTTTTGCTATTCTTCTTATGGGAATTTGTTTTGTCTTAAATGAAACAGGATTGGATTTATAACAGCTCAAGACTACCTCAAAAAATCAACACCCTCACCTTAAATAAAAAAAAATAAATAAAAATAAAAGGACAATTCATACAATCTAAAGAGACCATCAAAACAGGGTTTTCCCTTATTTTGAAAAAAGGCTTTATACAGCTAAAGGAAGAGGGCAATTAGTAAAATGAAAGCATTACTTCTTTTAGTTTCAAATGCTTTAATTTTTTTCCTTCTTTTTCTGTGGATTTAACAAAAGACTGAGAATGTTTTTAGCAGTGATTGTAACAGGAATAAGTCAGCAGTAACTTGACACAAAACCTCAGACTACACTTCACTGTTAAAATCTTTGTTGCCCATTTAGTGTTGTATTAACATATTATCCCTTGAGAAACCTGCTTATGACCACAAGATGCATTAGAAACACAGATTAGACCTTTCGTCCTCTCAGGATCCAGTGTTCTGTTGATCTCTATTAATATCAGGCCCACATCCATCCTAGGTTCCTATACTGGTATTCATAACATATTAACTGAGGATTCCAAAGGGCATGCATGACAACATGGGGGAATGGGCCAGAAGTACCATCCCAGGTTCCAGAGTTTTTACAAACCTCAGTGGGTATACTCCATCCAAATGAAATGGAAGGGCTGCAGCTGCTATTAGAACCCATATGCCAAAGTCATATGGGTGAGAGGAAAGGCAGACGAATAAATTTCAACCTCTATGTATTCTATTAGCATAATAAATCCCAGTTTTGTGTGGGAAGCCATTTCATCTATATAAAAATGTTATAATAAGATTGTTTAACCCTTTTTCTTCTTACAGCATTATATAAATTCTCCCTTCCATAAAAAGAAAGTGGGGCAATACTACAGAGCACACCAGTACTCTTGTATTCAAGTCTAGCCTCTGGCAGTCATTTTCCATATAAGCATAATTTGGGTATAGTAACAAGTGAACTACGTAATACAAGTTAAGTTTATCTAAAAGCATTTAGTTCATTTTCACATACAAGTATGTTTAACATTATCTGAAGCAGCCAAATGTTTTTCCTTCTTGAGATCGTAGTCCAATATCATATCTGCTGCTCTTAGTGGAGGCCCAGGACTAGACAGAAATGGGGAAGGAGTTACTCTCCATCTAAAAATTGTATTTTCAGATCATGTTTGAGACACAGTGATTCAGCAGGATGGAGAGGCTGCTGCTCAGATAAACACTGGTATCTTTCAGGAGATGTAAATTATACTTAGAAATTTCTAAAACTGAAGTCCAATAATCAAAGTTTGACTTCTCACTATAAAAAGGAGACTCCCTCTCATTTTAAACATTTTTACATTGCAATATTTTTTTAAACCATCTTAAACATGATGTATTTTTTCCAATCCTCCAGGTTATGTACCTTAATTGGACCTTTAGAAAAAAAATTGAGAGAGAATCAATGTCATGAGATTATTATTCAATAAAATTTCAATGAAATTCAATTGTTTAATCCTCGAGAGCACAGAATACAACAGACATTTCACATGTGCTACAGAAAGATGAACCTCAAACTGCAGAGATCAATTGGTACTATAGACACACTCAAAACTTCAGAGCTGCAGGACAGACAAGCAAACAGAGTTCTACTGTATTTTAGTGAAAAGGGTACAAGTCATTTTGTTGCCTTTAAGAAACAAAATTCTTCTATGTCTTTATTACTAGCAGGGCTTGACACTTACTTGTATGGAGCAGTGTAGTCCTAAACTATCAGTTTCTGTTAAAGTAAGCTCTCGGAAAAGGCTCTAATACCCGTAGCTGTAAATATCACCTTTCAAATGTGAATCAATGAAGTGTTATTTTCCTTAGTTTGCAGAGAGCCGGCTCTTGTGTTAACATGAAATTGTAAGATCCAGGTAAAGAGTGAAACAGAAAGAAAAAAGGTCAATTTCACACTGCTGCAGCTTGTGAATGCTCAGCAGCCACAGACAGACACTGCAGGCATTCACCTAGTAGGAAGACAACCACCGGAGGAAAAAAAAAAAAAAGAAAAAAAAATCCAGAAGTTAGGCATCTACAATACAGACATTGCAGTACTGACATCTAGGAATCAAATGAGAGACAAGGTGGTTGAGGTAACATCTTTTATTGAACCAATTTCTGTTAATGAAGGAAACAAGCTTTCGAGCTCCACAGAGCTCTTCTTCAGGTATGTAAGCTCAAAAGCTTGTCTCTTTCAACAACAGAAATTAGTCCAATAAAAATATCAACTCACCTCACCCAGTCTCTCTCATATCCCAGGACCAACACAGCTACAAAAAGAAAGCGAGAGAGATTAATCAAGGCTGAAGGACATTTACTAGACATTAATGGACAGCCTCAATAGAAATGATGAAGTAGGAGCATCCCTCACCACCAAATCCAGGATATACACCCTTGATGAGAAGCTCCCCTGACAAATGTCAGAGGTAGAAAGGTGCTGAGATTCCTATTAGAATGCTGCTCATGCTTAGGGATCTTCTATCAACTTTGGTACAGTAATTGCCTGCAAATGTGAAGTCCCTATTTCTTCTCTCTGCTGGATGGGAGAAAGCATTCATAGTTTTAAGTTTTATAAACCTCTCCCCTCCCCACACGCCCCTAAGTAAACCAAGTGCATCCCTTTAACATTTCTGCAGGAAGTTAGTATTGCTTGATCATATATTAAAGATACTGAATATTCAGCAACAGAAGGGAGCTCCAAATTAAGAGTGCCCATCACAATTTGACTGTCATTTTATCCACTGCAAGTAGGAACGATAGCATCAGGCATGCAAGATTAAAATCTCAGCTCATGTAAGTAGTTTTTGCCCGTAGAGCCCATGCCACATAAATAACTTCTTGTACATTTAGGTGAAACATAAGAAGTTGGACTAGCCTCAGGCAGATGGATTATGTATTTGTTTTGCTCTTTTCCCCCCCTATGAAGTTATGTTTAGACTTTGTCTTCTCTCTCAGGTAGTGGCAGTCTGTTATGGTCATGCAACATCTAGCACCACAAGGCCCTGGCTTCCATGTGCTACCTTACTGATAATAAATTATAGGAATCCTACAGTAGAAGAAACGGCAACAACAAAATATGAAAAAGAAAATAATACTTTACATGGTCTGTCATACTTGTTAGCTGCTTAAGAGTGTAGTTTTTCATTTTATGTGAACATTAAATAGAAGGTCAACATAAGTGTTTCCAGGGCTAAACAACTGAACTAATTTATATTAGTTGATATTGGTAACAGGATTTCGTACTGTTTCTATTATTGTGTGTATGTTTGGATTGTCTTCAAAACAGTCAATACAAAATTGCAAGATCAGTTTGACGGTAATTCTGTGTTTGTGGACAAGTTGCTCTTTATCCAATTAAGAAGAAGAAAAACGTTCCTATTAGATTGATGACAGAGTTTTCAAGGCAGGATACAGTTCTAAAAGTCAGTTCCCTTACTAAAAAGGGAAACATTTTTCACAGGAGGGGGCTCAGCTGTTTTCTACCATGAAGATTTCACTTAGCTGCCATTGCAAGGTTCGTGCCAAGAAGATCAATAAGTTTTATTTAAGCTACTATCCGTGTTCAATAGTTAAACACAACAATAAAAAGCCATGTAAGTTAAAGTGGAGTTATGTTTGGATTAAACACTTAATTTAGTAGCTTACAGAATTTATTTCTCACCTACCTGAAACATACCAACCTTTCATATGACTAACTTTATAGCAGTAGATTCAGTGTTAGTTCTGTCTTTTTACATGCATTGTATGGAATGTTTATTTTTTCTACAGAGTAGTTTATAAAGGAAATATTTCACCTGTATTTTTCCAATTTAACACCTTTTTCTCTTCTTCCATTTTAAATGGCCTCTCAATCAAAACTAGCATTTGATAAAAATAAGTTTGTGAGATTTAAAGTTATATTTGGTTTCAAAATGTTTCCTTCAGTTAGAGCCATTGAAGTGGTCAGTTTTCCGTTTCTGTGTAGCCCTCTCTTTTCTTTCCAACCTCCCCCAGCTACTTTTAAAAAAATATGTATTGTGCTTTTAGACACTTGAACTTGTTTCAGACTTCTCTCTCTATTCTATGTCTGTTTTGTGATAACTAGCATTGCAGATGTATTTTCCTACCTAGATCTAGAAAATAAAAGGGAAAAGAGAGAAGGGGTAAGGATAAGGAGAAACACTCCACTTCATGTTTCTCCCCCCCAGCCCCCCACCCATCCCCCCAGTAGCACACAGTTATCTCACAACATGTCATCCCTATGTAAAAAAAACCAACAAAACAAGTTTTGTTTTAAACACACACAATACAAATATGGGTTCGTGCTGATTGGAATAGCCTCTTGGGAGAAAGATCAGGTTTGAATAAGGGTCTAGGAAGGGGGAGAATCCGCAGTCATGCAAAGGAAGAGAAAGGGACAGAGAACGCAAGGAAAAGGAGAAGTCACAAACAAGGAAAGGGTGATTGTTTGAGAAAGATAGCAGAAATATACCAAAGGAAAGAAAGGAGGCTCGTGGCCAGACTGACACACACAGGGATGGCTGGAGAAGAGAAACACTGGGAGTAAAGACACGTACCCCAGCGAAAGGTGCAGCACACAGAAAAGTGGGGGGATGACCCATAAACAGGGGTGCTAGAACAATGTTTATAGTGGGGGTGCTGCTGATAGAAACCATGGTACTACTTCAAGCCAGGGGGTGGGGAAGCATCTCCAAAACCCCTAGCTCCAGCACCACCGCCCACACATGGTGGAAGAGGAGAGAGAAATTTAAGGCATAAGAGCAACTGGGGAGCTCACACCTCAGAGCCAGTGCGGTAGGGGGGTGGCTCAAAACCCAGGAGAACCATTCACAGAGTACAGCAAGGCAGGTTGAGACCCTGTCCCACTGAGACAGCAGCAGGGGGACGAACAAGGAGACAAAGGGGGAGGAGGAGACTCTGCCCCCCAGCAAGGATAGTGGGGCCAAGGGACCTACCAGCTGCCCCACTGGGCTGAGGAGGGAGGGTTACACTGCCCCTCAGGAGGACGGGGGGGGGGGCACTAGGAAAGTGGGGCAGGACAAGAGGTAGGGCGGATGGGGAGGGAGTACTTCCCCCCCCCCGGGCAGGTAGGGAAAGGGGCTCCCCACCCGGCGGGGAGATAGGGTGCCCTGCCCGGCTGAGACAAGGCTGCGGGGGGCTGGTACCTTTCTCCTCCTTCCAGAGCTTTTTCCGCTTGTTGCCGGGGTACATGGTGCTGTGGCTGGCGGCGGCTTTGAGCTGCACGTTCCCCAGGCTCACCGGAGATGGGGGGAAATCACTGACCCGGCGGCCGTCCCCTGCGTCCCCCTGCACGGCTCGCTCCTGCCCTGCGGCTCACAGCGCCTGTCAACTGGGTCACGCCTCGCTCTAACCCGACACCCCCGCAGCGCCCGCCTCCCTCCCCGCAGCCCGTTGGCTCCGGCAGCCGCCGCTCATCAGCCCCCTCCCCGCCGAGCCGCTTACAGCACCCGGGCTCCAGCGCCGCGGCCGAGGGGAGGGGCCTTAAAGGGACAGGCCCGGGGGCAGCGCCGGGCACACGAGTCGGCTCAGGCCATGGTGGGCTCCCTCGCCGCGGGGTGATTCCCTCCTCGCGGGCAAGGCGTGGGGGAGCCGGGCGGCTCTGAGGAGTCCCCGTCCACCCGGAGGGGGGCAGGGTGGGTCCCCTCTCTGTGCATGGGTGGAGGGAAACACTTGGGTGGCTCCCTCCATGGGGGAGCAGTGAGGAGGTGCCTCTTCTTTGCAGGGAAGGCCAAGGGAGATGCCCTCCCTTTACCCAAGCGCCCTTCTTTATAGGGGGGGGGGACTCCCTTGCTGCCCATAGTCCGGGGGCGCTTGACTGCGATGTGGGGGGTGTCCCCAGAGTACAGTCATCCTCCCCAGCCCCCGGGGACAGGCTTCTTTGCACCGCTGTTTTGTGACTAATCTCGCCCCCTCCCCAATTCGGCCGCATATCTCAGCCCTTTCTCCCACCCCGCTGCCGTCTGTGCTTAGGTGCGACACGTTGCTCCGGGGCGGGCGGAGATGCTGTGTAATATCCTTCACTGGCCTGTTGCTGCGCCCGCAGGTGTGGCTGTGAGTCGGGAGGCTCCTGCCCCTCTTTCACTGAGTCGCGCTCACGTGCCACGGGCGGGAAGAGGCCACAGCAATTGACACACACACACCCCGAGCCCCATGGGAAGCGGCTCTGTGCAGAGCGCCAGCAGGCTGGGCTCTGGGAGGAGGGGGTCCCGCCCAAAACACACCGGGGCGTGTGTTACTGATTGCGTCCCACCCTCACCGGGCAAGGGGCGTCCCTGGCACCACCGCCGTGCCCGCGTGCCCTCAGCCCTTTCGGTTAGAACCCGTGAACTGACATTTCACTTCCGGGTTGAAGGTCAGACGGAACGGAAGGCGGGGATTGGCCGCTAGTTAGGGAACGGTTGCTAAGTAACCGCATCAGGGCCGAGCCTGCGCCGGGGGCGGGCAGGCGGCAGTTTAGCCGGGGTGGGAGTGGATGAGCTCGGACCTTTGAGGTGGCCGCGGCCGGTAGTGCCTGCTGCCCTAGAAGTGGGGCCTGGCCCTGCCCTGGTGTGTGGAAGAGGGGCCTAGGGGGGGAGCCCGTCCCTGCCCTGAAGCCGGGGGCGGGGGCAGGTGTCGGTTGCGGCCCCTGCCCCATGTGGGGTCCCTGGGGGAGAGTTAGAGCAGCAGGAGCTGCTCTGCGATGAAGGCTCTGAGTGTGGCGCTGCTGCTGCTGGCCCTCCTGGTCTCAGTGCACAGTAGGTATCTGACACTGCCCTACAGCGGCTTTCCCCTCCTTAAAGCCGGCGTGAGCAAGCGACGTGATGTGCGAAAACAAGTAGACACTTCCAAAATGACTCATGGTTTTTGGTGCCTCACATCTGGGTGCCCAACTTAAGGCATAGGGTGACCAGATGTCCCCATAGGGACAGTCCCAATATTTGGGGGATTTACTATATAGGCACCTATTATACCCCAACCCTGTCCTGATTTTTTACATTTGCTATCTGGTCACCCTATTAAGGCATCACTCATGGGTTTGTTTTTTCCTGGGGCACCTACTGTTCAGCCCTTGTGAAAAATCAAGCCTGTTCTCTCCACCTGTTGGGCACCTACAATCACTTTTGAAAATTTCTAGCTCTGTGTTTGAAAATACACTTTGTGGTTGGTTAACTTTCAAGTTCTTGTGCATTGAACTATAGTTTCCTACCCTGTGTCATCATTACTGGTAATTAAAATTTGTGAGATTAGTAGTTTAAGATTAATGGAGATATCCTATCTCATAGAACTGGAAGGAACCTTGGGTCACTGAGTCCAGCCCCCTGCTGTCACTAGCAGGACTAAGTACTGATTTTGCCCCTGATCCTTAAGTGGCCCCTTTAAAGGATTGAACTCACAACCCTGAGTTTAGGAGGCCAATGCTGAAACCACTGAGCTATCCCTCCCCCCGAGAGCATATCACTGTCATCACTTTAATAATAATGTGGTGCCTAACCATCCAAGAATTATGTCACTTTCAGAATTTGTCCCACCAAACCCTTTGCAGCCACTGCAAAACAATAGAATGACAGTTGTAAATATATATTATTATTATTTATTATGAAGGGACATTATAATATTGCATTACCATGTTGCACACAACCCAATCTAATCCTCTGTTATAGCTGCTTCCCTTTGTGACATCTGACTTCAGAAATCAATATGACATTGGGGGGGAAAAAAGACGTATAACTATTACCCTCTTTGCACTGCATTTTGCAGGTCACAAATTAGCTTGAGCAATGTCAAATTAAAATTTTATGATCACTCAATTGAGATTTTTGTGTTTGGGACAAGAGTAGTTATTTCATTTTTAAAATAAAATCCTTGCTCTTAGTGTCTGGGCACTTGGGACCCAACTTTTAGATTTTAAAATAGATTTTTATCTAAAATAGAGAATTTAATTTAATTTAAAACACACACTGGACTATAAACTTAACTATATACACACACACACACATAGACATTCCCCTGCACCATTTGCAACCCAATATTGCAGCATGTATTAGTTCATGAGACAAAATATCAGTAGAAAGTGTGTAAAGAAGTGAAACTTTCTACCTGACTTTCAAAGCTGAGAGAAATGAAAAAACAAAACAACAACCAGCAAGCAGACTATATAATATTGTAGTAGTTTAAAAAAATATTTTAGTCAGTCAATCTGTTGTGTTGTTATTGTAATAGGGAAATTTGTTATTTTAAAATACTGATTTTAACCCCTACCTCTGAAATAATTTTGAAAAATGTAATTTAGCCATAATAAATAGGCTGTATATAAACTGTGTTTACTCTTTCCATTTCCTAGTGCAGTAGATGAAGTGAAACATAAAGTTTGTATCAGAGGGGTAGCCGTGTTAGTCTGGATCTGTAAAAGCAGCAAAGAGTCCTGTGGCACCCTTATAGACTAACAGACATATAAGAGCATGAGTTTTCGTGGGTGAATACCCACTTCTTCGGATAAAGTTTGTAGTTACTTTCAGATCAGTTTCACTTTCTAATTCCTGTACTTAACAGTGCTGCCTGCTTAGGTTGCAAACACTGCAAGGAAATATTTAAATCTAAACACACCAAATTTTGTTTCAATTACTTTTATAACAGTAAGGCAAAACTAACTCCTCAATCAAAGGTGCATAGATAAACCCCTGCATCCATACAGAGCCCAACTGACTTCATTTGTACTGTGCTTGGGCTTCATGAATCACATTGAATGATCAAGGCCAATAATTTTAATCCCACAATGAGATGAGTAAAGGTGGATCCCTGTGTAGAACTCCATGGAAGTCAAGAGAGCTACACAGGGAGCAGGGGCCCACACATGCAGACTCAGTTGCAGGCTGAGGGCCTTAATTAGCAAAACAAAATTTATAAATAAAACCTAAATTTTAGGGCAAAAACTATTTGACACTGTCACCTAGATATGCATTCTCATTTTAGTCAAATACATATATTTAGGTCCAATCCTATAAACACTTATGCTTATAAGTAACTTTACTCATTTGAGCAAAATAACTCATTTGCATAAGTGTTTACATGACTCATAGACTCATAGAATATCAGGGTTGGAAGGGACCTCAGGAGGTCATTTAGTCCAGGGGTCTCAAACTCAAATAACCACGAGGGCCGCATGAAGACTAGTGCATTGGCCCGAGGGCTGCATCACTGACACCCACCCCTTGCTGCCCCCGGCCCCGCCCCCACTACACCCCTTCCATGAGGCCCCGCCCCTGCCCTGCCTCTTCCCGCTCCTTCCCTGCCCCCATTCCCACCCCTTCCCCGAAGTCCTCACCCGAACTCTGCCCCCTCCCTGGGGGCAGGAGGGGTGCGGGGTGTGATGGGGGCTCAGGGCAGGGAGTTGAGGTGCAGGAGGTATGCAGTGTATAGCAGGGGGCTCAGGGCAGGGAATTGGGGTGTGGGGTGCAGGAGGGGTGAGGGGTGCAGCAGGGGGTCAGGGTGCAGGGTGCGGCAGGGGGCTCAGGGCAGGGAGTTGGGGTGCAGGAGGGGTGAGGGGTGCAGCAGGGGGTTGGGGTGCAGGGTGTGGCAGGGGGCTCTGGACAGGGGGTTGGGGTGCGGGCTCCGGCCCAGCACCGCTTACCTAGAGCGGCGCCGGCGTGGCAGCACCGCGCACCGTGGCCAGAGCAGGCTCCCTGCCTGCCTGCCCTGGCCCCGCTCCGCTCTGGCCCCTGGCCCTGCTCCACTCCGCTCTCCTGTGCTCCAGGAAGCAGCCAGAGTCCTGGGGGCATGAGGGGGAACGGCACCATGTACTGCTCTTGCTCCTCCAGGTACCTCCCCCAAAGCTCCCATTGGCCGCGGTTCCCCGTTCCAGGCCAATGGGTGCTGCGGGGGGCAGTGCCTGGAAGTGAGAGCATGGAGCCCTCTACTCCCCTTCCTTCCCCCCCCCACCCCTTTGGGCCTGCAGGGACATAGTTCCAGCCACTTCAGGGAGCGGTGCGGGGCTCCCGGTGCCACGGGGTAGGCAGAGGGGCGGGGAGGCGTGTGGGCATGGGGAGCTTGGCGGGCATGTGTTTGAGACCCCTGATCTAGTCCAACCCCCTGCTCAAAGCAGGACCAATCCCCCATGATCAGGCTTCTCTATAATGAAACATTCTGTCAGTCTTGACCAACAACCTAAAAGGTCGTGGACAATTTAGCAAATTTGGACTTTTCCTCTTTTTAAATAATTCATCCAAAATTGTTGAATGTTGTGACAATCTTTATTTTCCCATTTGCTTTTAAGCTGCAAACATGTAGTCTAAAAAGCAAAAATGCAGAAATAAAATAATAAATCACAAAGAAAATATTTTAATGGTATCGAGTCCTCCTATAAGTTCTTCAAAAATGAGCATTATGAGATACTTAAGTGCAGGAAAAAATTGGACATCTTCTGTAAGATGTATAAAATGAATAATTTGCATGTGTGAAAAAGTGTGCAAAATGTGTCTTTAAAAACTAAAACTCAGACATGTTGAAAAACAAAGCTTCACAAGATATTGATATTCAGGGAGCAAAGATGTATCAAGTTGCAAAATCTAAATCAAATTTCTTTGGATACATGTAGCAAATTCTGGTTTTTATTATGCTGTGACAGTAACAAAAGACTGCATTATCCTAGTAAAAGTACAGTTTATCTTCAATGAAACAAGTGTAACAGAAAATAATACCGAGGTCATAAAATGAAGAGAGAAAAAAATCACATGATCAAGTTAATAACTTACTGTGCTAATTATGACTTATTTTAGAGGTATAATGAAAAATTGATTCCACGCTTTCCGCTCCCCCCAGTCCCCCCAAAAAACCCTCATACTGATTACCTTTTAATCTCCAGACCTCTCTCATTATCAAGTCTTTGTTATAAAAAGTTGCAAAAATGACTGTGGGCCTGCTCCAGAGCTGACAGAAATCCATGAAAGACTGACCTTCATAGGGCTTTGGATCAGACACTGTAATAGTTCTAGTCAGTGTAAGAGAAGGTTGTTTATTTGTGCGGGGGGGTGCTGATATACAATACGCTTGCAGTATGTTTAAAACAGGTCATTTGCAATCAAAGCTAAAAGTTGAATCTTTAACTGATAGGTCCTCAATGTCAAACAATTTAGGAATATCCAAATACTGACTATTTGTAGTTTTTTTTTTTTTTTAATTGTAAGTTCTAGCTTATGGTGGACAAGCACATCATCGCTTTTCACAAATGCTCCACTTACGACTTATAGTGCTACATGTCTGTAGAGAAGTATCCTTGATCTGATCAGACTCACTGATATTTTTTTCTTTAAAAATACTGGTTTGATACAAGATGTTGGGAGGGAGTATTCACAGGTTACCTTATCAACCATACAGTAACAAAACAAAACAAGATTTCTCTATGCCAACATAAATTTTAATGCTCAGATTACATTAAGCACACCATATCCAAATTTGCAACTTTTAAAATCCTGATTGCTATTGCATTTGCCTGCAGTCAGTACATCATGTGTTTTTCAGCTTCTGCAGATGTTTATCTTTTTTTCCCCCGAAGAAAAATTACTTTTATGTCTGTAGGATCTAATTGCACAATTTTAGTAATTTTGCTAAAGACTATTTTGCTCATCCTTTTTTTTCCTACATAGGGACATTTTAAACTAACATTTTCAGTTTCCTTATTTTGTGCATTTGACAATACTTTGCATAAAATTTCTGTTTGTTTATATGAAGAAAATTTTCTTTTGTTTGTATGAATTTTTCTACCCAGCAGCAGGGAAGAGAAAAACAGATTGAAAATAGAAAAACATTGGCTATGGGACTCAAGTGTAGTACCTGAAAGTACTTTTAACTCATGTTTTTTTATCTAACTAGATTCAAGTTGATGGTTTTGTTTTAAATCTGCATTTATAAATAAAAATGTAGTAATCAGCTAGCACCTATCGAAATCTAGATATATATTATTGTTCTCCATGGTTGCTGACTGTCACAGCCTTTTGGGGTGGCCTCTTAAGGGGCCTCAACTTCATCTGACTGGCAGCTGGCACCCCTTAGTTTGTTCTTGGTGAGGTCCGTGTTTGAAGCCTCACCTTCCTTTCAGCCTGTCAACCGCTCACTTCCTAGGCATGTCATCTCTTCCAGTTGCCTAGGTGTTTGGAGGCAGCCTGGTGCAGAGTTTTCAGCACCTTGCTACCCAGGCCTTTCTGCCTCACCTTCCTTCTCTGCACTCTTGCTTTACAGCAAGCCCTATTTCTTTTATTGGTTGCAGCAGTGGGTGCCTGCCTCCATGACCGGAAGCTCCAAGCTGCTTGCTTGTAAACAGGAGGGACTCTCCTCCCCGTTCTATGTTCAGTATGGGGCTTGGTAGACCCCATTACATATCTGCCTCGCAAGACTGAAGCCCTGCCTTGGCTAGCATAGGCTACCTCCCTGGACAGAAAAATTGGTGTTGTGATGCAAATTTCCTGCTCAGTGATGTATCTGAAAGGTATATGGTTGTAGCAACAAGTACCATCTTATGTCTGGTTTGTTTCTTTCATCACATTCAGCCAACATAAGGGAGCATCATGATCTGTAACTAGTGTGAACTTGTTTCCTAGGAGGTAGTACCACAGGCTCTCGATTGCCGATTTGGCAGCCAAGCACTCTTTTGCTATCACTGAGTACACTTTCCCACAGGGGGAAGAGTTTCCAGCTGATAAATGGTCACTAATTATGTGTTCCTCATTTTCTGGATGCCCAACTTGAGACCTGGGACCTGATTTGCAATGCTGAGCATTCACAGCTGCAACTGAAGTCTGTGGAGCTGTGCCTTGAACATGTAAGAGCTATATAATACCAAGTATACTGAAAAATCAGGTCCTAGATGTATTTTATTGGGCACCCAAAATTAGTGGAAACTTTTTATCTTAATCTCTGTGCCACAGCTCCCCATCTGTAAAATGGAGGTAGTACCACCCCCTCACCTCACAGGGGTATTGTGAAAATAAATTCATTAAAACTTGTGAAGTACTCAGATGCTATAGTGATAACTGTCATACAAAAGCCCATAAGGAAATTAATAATTCTGTTTTCAGAGCAGGGTTTGAATAGCATGTAGGAAGTAAGGCATGGGTCACACTTTGAATTATGAAAACAAAACAAAATACTGAAAAGCTCATTATTAAGTGAACACCATCTATTCTGTGCACTGAATAAGGCAGAAGTTACATATTGCCCCTCTGACATGGTTAATTACCATCCTTTACCTTATGCATGTTGGTTCAATCAAAACATCTCTATCCATCATCTTTATCTTTAGGAGGGGTCAGTGTGTCCCGGTATCATCTTTGGCGAGTGTGTTTACAACATAACCTTGTATTGGGGGTGTTCTGGAATGTGGGGGGTTATGTGAATACTTAGTTCATGTATCGGATAGCAAACCTACAGGCATCTGCTTTGTAACGGGGCCTGATTTTTTCTCATAGCCTGACTCTTGTTAACTTTGTTTATATGAGTAGGGCAAAAAAGGAGGAGAAAAAAAGAGCTGAGGTGGATGACCAGGTGACCTGTTTTGCCTAGGAATCAGAACAAAGGATGGAGGAGGGGCCCTTTGGGTGTGATATAGTATGGGTTGCTGGAAGCAAGATTCTCTTCTGTACTGGAGACAAAGAGGGGGTCTGGGCTCAGGACTGACCCAGGTGGACGATGCTATAGTTTTCTATTCTTGATGCTAACTAAGACCTTTCTGCACTGTGTTCCAGACATCTAATAAACCCTTCTGTTTTTACAATACTGTCTGAGAGTCACTCCAGTCTAAAGAGGTTGAGGATACATTGCTCCTTTGGGTGTGCAAGTCTCCCTCAGGTGGCCAATGTGAGGGAAACTCACAGTGTGAAACGGGTGCTGAAGGCTCCAAAGTTCATACTTAGGAGGCGGTGAAGCCTAGGGGCTTACTCCAGTGAAAGAATATGACCGTAAGGGGGTTAACACTCTAACGGTGTCCTCCCAGAGACTATTCCAGAGCCATGCGAGAACACTAGACCTGTGGAGCTATGATAACTTTACATTTTTAAGGACTCCTGAGATACTTTACCATCTTTGGGGCTTTACACCCAGGCCACAAAGAGATGTCATTTTGTGGGTGAGCAACACCACCAGCGGTATTGCTCTTAGCCAGTCATCTTTTGCCAGTCATCTGACCATGCTAGGCAGCAATGCTTCTCCAGAAAATGGAAAATCACAGAGAAGATCTTCTGGGTCTAGTTTTACCCAACCAGCCCATCCTCCATCTTTGGGGAGGCAGCATATTGGACTTTCATATCAAGAACAACACACCAATTGTGAATGGTTTCAACCCAGTCTCAATTCAGGGACAGGCAGTCTTGCTTCTACAGTGCTTGGGAAAGAACTACAGACAGATGGGTTCTAAGCATTGTGGAATCATGTTATGCCATACAGTTTCTTTCCATCCTGCCTTCCCATCTCTTTTCAGGGATGCCTCTCACAGACCACTGCTTCTTCAGCAGGTCCAGAATTTGCGTGCTCTATGAGCTACAGAGGAGGTTCCTCCTTTTCACTGGGGAAAGGGATTCTACTCTCGGTACCTCCTAATCCCCAAGTCCAAGGAAGAGGTGAGACCTATCCTTGATTTCCACAGTCTCAACAAATACATCAAGTATATGAGATTCCACATGGTTACCCTGGCAACTATTCTTCCCCCATCAAATCACAACTCGTCTGTTGCTCTCAATCTTCAGGATGCCTATTTCTGGGTGGTTTTCCCAGGCCACAGGAAATTTCTGAGATTCCTTGTTGCCAGTCAACACTATCAGTAAAAGCCATGCATCTTTACCAAATGCATGACTGGTAGTAGCCTGTCTCAGAAGGAGGGGAATTCATGTCTTCCCCTGAATAGATGATTGGCTAATGAGAGGCAGATCTGAGGAATAAATCCTCAGTCATGTCCACTTCACTGTGGACTTCTTTCATTGATTGGAGTTGCTTTTGAACAAAGCAAAGTCAGCATTGACTCCAACTCAAAAAATTGAGTGCACTGGGGCCCCTACAAGTCTCTATGAATTCAAAGGTCTTTCTCTGACATGAGCAATTCCAGTTGAGTTACTTACCTGTATTGTAACTGCTGTTCTTTGAGATGTGGGTGCAGACATGCATTCCATTCTCCATTCTCCATCCTCAGAGCTTTCAGCCGTGGATTCCAGTGCGAAGGAACTGAGGGGTTTTGGGGCGCCGCTGCCCTTATATAGCCATGGGAGGGACTACAAGGGCCAAAGGGTGGGCGCTGCTTCAATGGATACTGCTAAGCAAAGTTCTCTGGCTTCAGTTTGCTGGGTGTCTGCATGCCTGAGCTGAATACTTCTCAAAGAGCAACAGTTACAATATAGATAAATAACCATCTTTCTGTAAGAAAGTTGTCACTGTTTAACAGGGGGAGGGATAGCTCAGTGGTTTGAGCATTGGCCTGCTAAATCCACAGTTGTAAGTTCAATCCTTGAGGGGACCACTTAGAGACATGGGGCAAAATCTGTACTTGGTACTGCTAGTGAAGGCAGAGGGCTGGACTTGATGACCTTTTAGGATCCCTTCCAGTTCTGAGATATGTATATCTCCATATATTATATTATATTATTATTAAAGAGAAGGAAATTTAAAAGTTATTCATTTCTCAGTCAAAACAAAGTATTACTAGAAGTTGCCACCATAAAAACATTTTTAAATAGTATGCTTGTGAAGTACAGATTCCCTGTAAAATTTAATTCCAAAAGTTATATGCTAAATGAGTTGTGTAGTACTCTACTTTTAATATTTCACTTTAAAAAAATAGTACTTAAGTATTTATAAAATGTAATTAAATCTGTTAAATTTGCATTAAATGCTACAAAAAGGAAGAAAGCTGTTAGTTTTATACTGCATGATAAATGACTGTAGTGCCCCATTTTCCCCCTTGCATTTACATGTATCACAATTATAAAACACAAATTGTAAGGTAAAGACACAATTCCAATTAGATACTAGCAACTAGTTTTTAGAGAAAGTTTTTTTTTAGCCACACACAAGGATTTATATTATGTAATGTAACTGAACATTTAGTTTTAACTTTGAGTTGTGTTGACAGTACCCATTCAAAGATTGAAATTTCAAATTATTTCCTCCAATTTTGCCCTAATTTAAAAGAAAGTAACCGTTTTTTTGCTCAGACCAGAATTTTGAAAGTTTGAAGAGTATAATTAAAGTTATCAGTTCTGAGTCTGTAATGAAAAGTGTTTTAATTTGTGACACTACCGCTGTAAAAGAGATATACAAAAATTTTAAATAGGTTTACAACTTGTTTAAATAACAATAATAAAAGTAATATTTTAACAAAGTATTTTTGGCCCAAATTCGGAATCAAGATCTGCTTCTGTGGACCCCTGATTGATTTCAATGGGACTCTGTGCAGGCACAAAGTCCATGCTAAAGAATTCCAATGTAGAACAGTGCTCTTAAATAGTAAGCATAAGATATTTACTTCTGACTGTTTAACTAGTATTTCTATCATGTTGGAAAACCAGTTTATATTCACTCTGTTTAGGGTTCGACACTGCTAGTGTCACAAATATTAGCTTTTAGTAACATGGATACCTTCAGATATTAAATTTAATATTAATTTAAAACTTAATGTACATCTCACTTATTTATGCTGAGAATTACATTTTACCTTTTGAACTTTCAAACTTCTGGGTGCAGTTTTCATGTAATGAAATTATGCCTAGTGGCAAATGGTATTGAGCATTAGTTAGCTACAATCCTTTGATCATTTATTCTGCTGTTAACAAATATGTATAATGTGCTGCTTTGCTTGTCATGGGCAAATAAAATAAAGCTTTAGGCAGGTAATTACAAGTTTAGCTGGTTGATTAGTTTAGTTGGTAGTTTTGTAACTGAAGAATAAAATAAGGAAATACAGTCACATATTCCCTTGGCTTCACTGGTTTTAATCCATTTGGTCAGG
The DNA here is from genome assembly GCF_011386835.1 of Chrysemys picta bellii. Classification (NCBI taxonomy): domain Eukaryota; kingdom Metazoa; phylum Chordata; order Testudines; family Emydidae; genus Chrysemys; species Chrysemys picta. Next base: position 197,168,770 of record NC_088793.1, read on the forward strand.
CAAATAAACTTTGGTCCATCAAATAATATAATAATTCACCTGCCAGACAAAGAAAAGTGTGTTGGTATATTTGCTCATGTAGCTTACTATAAAGATGCCATTTTATGTTAAGTCATATGTCCAATACCACAAATTACACTTAGCTGCAATGCCCATTTCTAGGCACACTAGCAAATAGGGGAATAAAGCATAAATTCAGTAAGGATGGAATAATTATAAAGCTTTTTTCTAGAGAGAAGTCTAAGCGGCTTATCTTTCAGTTAAGAAGATTAATAATTGTATTTTCAAGTTTTTTAGGTGCTAACCTGTGTTTACTTAGCTTTTATCAGATACCTACCATTAATGTCAGTGAATAAGTTTTCAGAGTCTAAGGGCCTGTCTATAAATTGTAATTTCTACTGTTTAGGTAGGAGACCTTGTCGACAGGTCAGTCTTGCAGTGTAAATGGGAATGAACCATATTTTCAGATATTTTTCAAAAATACCTCAGCTAAATAATCTTAGCTAGATATTGGGGCAGTTAGGGAAGTCATTTATAGATTTTTTTTTTAAATTAAGAATTCATATCCAATAAATGGTGTGCATTGGTATGTAACTATGATGTATTGTTACCTAAGGTTATCTAAACCCAAAGCTGTGGTAATTAATCTCTGTTTTCCAGATGGTGTCAGGAAATAAATCAGTGGGGAACACGGCACATCTGTCTGATAAATGATTGGTACACCCAAGAGTGCTTCTACCCAAAAATCCTTGTTTTTATTTAGTACAAAGCATACATCTAAAATAGAAATAGTCTTAGGACACCCCAAAAATAGTTACGCCAAGTCTGAGGTGGTATCAAACGACAACAGCAGGGTTCCGGTGGCCAGCCTCTCTCCTAGCTGCTGGGGAGTTTGTCAGTGACTCCTTTTTTAACAAACAAACAGCCAAAAAAACCTTCTCCAAAGCAAACTCTAACTAAACTCTCTATAGATTTTCTCAGAACAAAGCACATAACTCATAATAACCCCTACTAGACTAAATTTCCCTAGCAATAACCAATAATAATTCATTCTTCTTCTTCTTCTTCTAAGCAAAGTAGCCTCAGTAAAATCTTACGAACACTGGCACCCAGAACCAAGATCAGTTTTCCACACTCCCCACCGCTTCTCATGAATCTGTCCTTTCACTTTATCTATCTTAGTTAGTAAAACTGCAGTTTGCAGCTGTTAGTTCTGTCTGAGCCAAGGCCAGGTTTCTCCTGACACTGTAGTTTTCTCCTTTCCAGCTTATGGGGGCTAAGTGCACAAGATGGCTGTGGGTTATACCAAATCCAGTTCTCTCATAACACTATCACCTTTATACTTTTCCTTTCTTCCCCTATCTTATAGTGTGTTGTATCTTTTTTTCTACAGAGTTTATCACAGTGGGGACCCATTCCTCATAGAAAAATATTAGAAATGTAAAGGTCAGACAGTTTTCCTAAAAAAAAATACAGGATTTTTTCAACATTGCTGAAGTAGCTGCATGATTGTTTTTCAGGTTATTTGCAGGTGGTAGCACTGCAGGCTAACCACAGAGGGGCAATTCAGTTCATGCTTACTAATGTAGGGAGCTGCAGAGATGACATCCATTATTCCAGCCCAGGAGCTGGAAGAGCTGTCATGGAGTCCTGCAGAATTACACTATACTTAAATTTACCTCCTAACCTGTGGTAAAGGTAATCTCCTCCTACTGTGGTCCCTGCATCAAGCCTGGAAGCCTTTGTAACTCAAGCTCTTTAGAAGGGATCTGTGATGTGCATTCACAGTTGAATTTCATCTCTGACATTGTCCATATATTCTAACTAGGGTCCTATATTCTAATATGTTAGAATTATCTGCAAAGACTCAGTTAAAGAATAGCAAAATTTGTCTCTATTTGCAAGAGTATATTCAGTTTGATCAGAAATTAAAGTTATAACAAAAAATAGATGTTCTGATGGCTTTTGTTATTTTCAGAAACAGAAAAAAGGTTTGAAAACCAGAAGGAAAAAAATGTTTCAAAACAGGTAAGTACGTTTCAAGGTGGAGTTTGTGGGTTGTTTGCTTGGGGGTTTCCTCCCAAACTAACTATGCTGTATAGTAATCATGAAATATGGACATTGTCTATTATTCTTTTAATCAGTGTAAAATGTTGCTTTAAATAAGGAATTTACACTAGTCTGAGGCCAGGGACTCACTGCGTTCTGTCGTGGACCACTGACAGAACAGCACTGAGATACTAGAGTGAATTTTTAAGCCCAACATCTCAGAAACCATTAGATTTAGAAAGCATTCTATCATGGGATAGTTGGAGATCCCCATTTTGCTACTACATTAATGGTGCATCTAAAGTGGGGAAGAAGCTAGATAGTAATCAGAATCATACAATTTTAAGGTCTGATGTCTTGCAACATGCTAAGTGTAGAAACACTTGAAAGACTAGTGCAAGTGCTTTCAAGATCGGAAAGCCTTTCCATGCACTAGTCTTATGCCAGTGATGGGGGGGCGGGAAATCCATCTAGGATTATTCTAGGATGAGGATATACAAACAAATTTTGAAAAGTGGCCACTAATTTTGGATTTCCCAGATTTGAGGTCCAATATTAAGTCACCTTGAGCTTGATTTGCTGAACATCTGCATCCCCCATTGACCTAAAATGAAATGAGCACTCAGCACTTCTGAAAGTCAGGTTCTGGTTCCCTGATTCGGTGCCCACTGAAGTCAATGGAAAGGATCCTACTGATTTCAATGGGTACTGGATCTGACTCTAGCTATCTCAGACTGGACTCGCGAAAACTGAAGCACCCATAACTGGCAGATACTTTTGAATATTTTGGTCTCAGTTGACTAAGTGGTTTTGCAACCTTTTTATACCATAATTACTTACCAAATATGATCAATTATGAGTTTAAAGCTGCAGCTGTGGTATGTGTAAAATATGTTTATCAAATTTGCCTGGATAACACACACAATTATTTTTATTAGTGCACTTCTTGAAATGTTAGCCCATTTTGTGCAGAAATCTAGTTAAATTTTCATATTTTTACTTGAAATAAAAAGTTATTTGGAAGAAATTGTATTATGTGCTTATGGTTTTGTTACAGAGAGAAATGTTTTCATAAACCTCCTTTCAATTCTAATCTTTTTCACTTGTCTATTTTATACTGTATCGTGTTTGCTTTTGTAGCCATTCTTCAAGTGAAGCAATATACTTACTTCTTATCTGAACATCAATCTGAAAGCAATGTTCATTTGTTAAATAATTCAGCTATTTCTGTGGACGTTTCTTAGAATACATTTGAGAAATAAAATTGATTTCTGAATTGGTAAACATTAAGGCAAACAGCAGCAAGAGGAATATTATGTTCAACATGGAAGACTCTTACAATTTATGAAACAGTACCAGAATTCTGCATTTGAAATCTGCATCCTAAATTTTTTAAAAGATTATTATGGTAGGCTGTCGTAACTAAGATTGCAAGACAGTTCCCATTATAAATTATGTTTTTGAAGTCAAGTTTCTTAATCTCTTATTTTATTAGTTGATGATTTCTATGCCTGGTTTCAGTCTAGAAGTAAATACTTCTGGAACATTTCAACAAAATTCTTTTAGCCATTTTTCAGCTATGAGAGAGATTAGAATCCATAGTTTTTTCCTGTGTGCTGATCAATGACAGAACACCTTTAACATGCCTCCTTACACCTTAACAAGCTTTCTGACTTGGGGTTTCTTGGGAGGGCATGGAGGAGCTCTGCAGCTGCCTAAACAGCTCTCTTTACTAAGACTATTCATGAAGGGGCACTGCCTCAACAAAAAACTTGTGGCTGCTTTGTGGCTCCTTTTTACCAGATTAGCCAGCACATATTGGTTACAAGACAACCGTCTAACTCAGGGGTGGGCAAAATATGGCCCGTGGGCCAGATCTGGTCTATCTAACATTTCTGTCCAGGCCGGCAGGCTCTTTGGCCGCCCCCTCACGATCTCCGGGCCACTAAAAGTCCCATAGCGCAGCGGGGCGTTGAGGCAGGCTGCCTGCCATGGCCCCAAGCACTCCCCGAAGCGGTCGGCTGCTGCTGGCATGTCTCTGTGCACCCCTGAGAGGGAAGGAGGCGGCTCTGCGCGCTGTCCCCGCCCCCAGCACCATCCTCACAGCTCTCATTGGAAACTTGCCAACGGGAGCTGCGGGGGCAGTTCTTGCGGGCAGTACACAGAGACCCGCTTCCTCCCTCCCCCCAAAGGGTGCACAGAGACGTGCCAGCAGCAGCCAGCCGCAGCCACTTCTGGGAGCGGTGTGTGGCCATGGCATGCAGGCAATCTGCCTGAGCCCTGCAGTGTCTCCAGCCTGGCACCACCTGTGCGCAGCACCTCCCGGCCAAAGCCTTCACCTCGCACCCCCTCCCACACCCCAATCCCCTGCCCCAGGTCAGAACCCCTTCCTGCACCAAACTCTCTCCCAGAGCCCACACCCCTCACCCTCTCCTGCATCCCAACGCTGTGCACCAGCCCAGAGCTCCCTCCTGCACTCAAACTCCCTCCCAGATCCCACACCCCCTCCATTAACATAGTAGAAATGTGCAGGCTGTGATGACTTACCAAAATGTGTGTAGTGGCCCCCCTGCGAAAATTATTGCCCGCCCCTGGTCTAACTCTTCCCTTGTAGCTTTCTGGGGACGTTGAAGTCCATGAGCCATGTCCTCAATTTATGTAAGTCAATGAAGCTACACTGGTTTATAGCAGCTGAGGATCTGACCCGTCAAGTTCAAAGCCTCCAATAATTTTGGGGGGATGTCATCTTGTAGTCTAATAAACGGTGGTAATTTCCATTTGGTAGCCTCCATTTGTTAACAAAACTCTATTGCTTTTCATACATCAATTTTAGGTACCTTTTCCTGTCCCAAAAACATATGTTAATCCAGTATTTCTTTTAGAATCTCTATCCTCTTGAATTAATGGCTTTAATATTCAAACAATATCAGTGAAAGGGACTTTGTGACATTTAGTGGAATAGTTTCTCCCTGATGAGTGTTTTGTACCAACAGGAATCAGCTATTTGAACAAGCAGAAGTTAGCTATGTAAACTGTATTGAGCCCAATCCTCTCTGTGATCTCAGCCTCTCTATGCTTCTCTGCTTGCATAAAGAGGGTTGTGATAGCCCCCCAGGGAAAACGCCAAGTATCATGAGGTTCCTCAATCAATGTAGAGCTGACAGAACAGCTCTACATCAGTCCTCAACACTGTATGTCACATCTAGATGTAGCAGGTAAAATTCACATTCAACAACATCAGTTATAGTTTCTTTGAATATATATAGGATTTTCTGTTCCTATTCTTCTGGATAAATGTACAGCTTAATATAGTCTCAAAGTATATCATAACATGTATAAGCTGCACATAAGGTGATCAGATGTCCCGATTGTATAGGGACAGTCCCGATATTTGAGGCTTTGTCTTATATAGGTGCCTATTGCCCCCCACCCCCGTCCCGATTTTTCACACTTGCTGTCTGGTCACCCTAGCTGCACAACTACTAAAGAAATAGCATATCAGAAACCTAATTTTGATTATTCTGTGTGACTTTAATGTTCGTTGCATTACTGTAGTAAGTTTACATAATCTTGCCTCTTTGAAATACAAATATTTGCTTTATTTTGAAATAGTTTCTGTAAAATATGGAACAGCAGAGTGCAATTCCATTTGCCTTTGCCATTTGATGATGATGCATGTTAGACATGCGAGTGAACAAAAAGATAAATTAACTATGGCATTGCTAAGAGGACACAATGCTTCTCCTAATAAATTCTTTCCCTCTTTCCAAAGGGTCACAGCTATTTTTTCAGCTTAGGGCTGGCTTACTGCCTACAGCAAAATTGGTTTTAATAGACTTACACAAGCTTAAGAAAAGATGATCTAGTAATGTTTCATATTCAAAATATGAAAAAACCTTCCAGAGAAAATAGAAAAGTGCTGCAACTGAACCCTCTCATGCAAGTATAATTTCACCTGGAGGTAAAAGATATATATGCATGAACAAGATTCTCAGGCTGTAGAGAACAAATTATTTAAATATAATATTGTCAAGATTAGATCGATTTTAGTCACTTTGCTGGAAGTATTTAAAAATAATTAAATTCAGTTAAAAGGGTGGGGGAATTCCAGCCACTAGTCCAACTAAATTGTCTTGTCTCAGATCGCTATTATTAAATTGCAAGTTTCACTGTGAAAGGAGAAAAAGAAACAAGGAAAATCCTGAATTAGAAGGCTTTCGTATAAATTAATCCCAGAGAATGGAGATTCTTATGCTGAGATAAACCAAGTCTATGCAAGACTATGCAAGCAGCCAGACATTTAGACAAGTCATTTTAATGGTGGGCAATACCATAACACAGGTATCAAAGCAAAAAATTAGGTGGGTGTTATAAGGCTTTAATTCACTCTAAGCAGGATCTCTAGGACCTTTTAATATCAAGCATACAGGGAAAGGCCTAACCTGAATGGACATGTGTGGATGTAGAGTTAGAGGTGTTGTAGCCACGTTAGGCCTATGATATTAGAGAGACAAGGTAGGTGAGATAATATCTTTTATTGGACCAACTTCTGTTGGTAAGAGACAAGCTTTCAAAAGATATTACCTAACTCACCCTGTCTCTATAACTGTTGGCAGGATCATAGGAACTCTGTCACCACTTTGGAAAGGAATCTCAGGCTTTGTCTACACTACCACGGCAAGTCAACCTAAGTTACGTTACTTCAGTTATGTGAGTAATGTAACTCAAGTCAATGTAGCTTAGGTCAACTTACTGCGGTGTTTGCACTGTGCTGTGTCGATGGGAGACGCTCTCCCGCCAACTTCCCTTACTCTTCTCGGGGAGCTGGAGTACAGACAGTCTTCAGATTTAGGACACAATTGGTTCCTTACAATTGTGTCGTAAGTCGGAACGGCAATCTACTCCATTGCGGGACCGAGCTTTGTAAACTAAAAACCTATAGTCGTAAGTCGAATTAGGGTGTCAATGCAGAGGCGTTGTAAGTGCTGTTCGTCGTAACTCAAACATCATAAAGTTGAGGGCTGCCTGTACTGCAGTTGACAGGAGAGCACTCTGCCATTGACTCAACGGGTCTTCACCAGACCCATCGATTGCAGCAGCACCGATCTACCGGTAAGTATAGACATGGCCTCAGGCAGTGCCACTGTATACTTGTAAACTTTTGCATATGATCTTTATTTTTAATACACTGCTTTTGTACTATATTCAGAATTTCTTTGATTATTTTATAGTGCTCACAAGAATGTTAACAGGTTTCAGAGTGGTAGCCATGTTAGTCTGTATCAGCAAAAACAACGAGAAGTCCTTGTGGCACCTTAGAGACTAACAAATTCATTTGGGCATAAGCTTTCATGGGCTAGTACCCACTTCATCGGATGCATGAAGTGAAAAATACAGGAGCAGATATAAATACATGAAAGAATGGTGGTTGCTTTACCAAGTGTGATGTCAGTCTAACGAGATAAATTTATACCTGCTCCTGTATTTTACACTTCATGCATCCGATGAAGTGGGTTCTAGCCCATGAAAGTTTATGCCCAAATGAATTTGTTAGTCTCCAAGGTACCACAAGGACTCCTCGTTGTTTTTACAAGAATGGTAGATGCTTCACAGAAACAGTCTTTGCTCTGACAAGATACTCCTGGGGGAATTCTGCACCAAAAAAATTTAAATTCTTCAAAATTCTGCATATTTTGTCACAATAACAATGTAATCATGCCAGTTTCAATTATTTTGGTAATTTATTTCAAAATACCTGTCAGCAAGTATGTCTGTATTGTTAAAGACCAAAAAAAAGTTGTTGTTTTTTTTACACCAATAGGCATATTAATACAGAACTTGAGTAATTAATTTAAATTACAATACAGAAATATATTTCCTTTACCGGTCAGAAGTGGAGCAATGGCTTGGGGGAGTCAGGGGTAATGGAGGAGCTGAGGGAGTGGGAAGGAGCCTGGAAGGTTGTTGGTTGTGGGTGGGAGAAGTATGCTGCTGACTTTTATGGTGCCACAGTGGCCTCTGGTGGGCAAAAGGCGCAACTACAGCATTTCTGGGGCAGAAAGTATTTTCTGTGGGGAAAAAAGTTCTGCACCAGACATGAATTCTGCGTGTACACAGTCATGCAGAATTCCCCCAGGAGTAATAAGTATATGGTAGTGGGGATCTCTGAATCTAAAAACCATGAGCTTCTACTGCCTGAGCTAAAAGACTCTGGTCTGTTATGGGAAATGATAATGACTCCTTTTTTATTAAGGAATCATCAATAAATACATTGAGTACGCACCCTGTTGATGATCACGAAATTTGCTGCTATGAATTTTGGCATCCGTAGTTTTACTTAACCTGAAAATCAACATGGTACAGTGTTTGTAATGTAGACTTTAACCCAAACAATTGATATATGTTAGGGTTGTCGATTATTTGCAGTTAACTCATGCAATTAACTCAAAAAATTTAATTGTGATTAATCGCAGTTTTAATTGCATTGTTAAACAATAGAATACAAATTGAAATTTATTAAATATTTTTGGATGTTTTTCTACATTTTTAAATATATTGATTTAGATTACAACACAGAATACGAAGCGTACAGTGCTCACTTTATATTATTTTTATTTCAAATATTTGCACCATAAAAATGATAAACAAAAGAAATATTTTTCAATTCACCTCACACAAGTACCATAATGCAATCTTTTTATCATGAAAGTACAACTTACAAATGTAGATTTTTTGTTACATAACTGCAATCAAAAACAAAACAATGTAAAACTTTAGAGCCTACAAGTCCACTCAGTCCTACTTCTTATTCAGCCAATCGCTAAGACAAACAAGTTTGTTTACATTTACGGAAGATAATGCTGCCCGCTTCTTATTTACAACGTCACCTGAAAATGAGAACAGGCGTTCGCATGGCACTTTTATAGCCAGCATTGTAAGGTATTTACATGCCAGATATGCTAAACATTCGTATGCCCCTTCATGCTTCGGCCACCATTCCAGAGATCATGCTTCCATGCTGATGATGCTCATATTAATTAAATTTGTGACTGAACTCCTTGGGGCAAAATAGTATGTCTCCTGCTGTGTTTTACCCACATTCTGCCATATATTTCATGTTATAGTAGTCTCGGATGATGATCCCAGCACATGTTCATTTTAAGAATACTTTCACTGCAGATTTGACAAAACACAAAGAAGATACTAATGTGAGATTTCTAAAGATAGTTACCGCACTCGACCCAAGATTTAAGAATCTGAAGTGCCTTCCAAAATCTGAGAGGGACGAGGTGTGGAGCATGCTTTCAGAAGTCTTAAAAGAGCAACATTCCAATGCGGAAACTACAGAATCCAATCCACCAAAAAAGAAAATCAACCTTCTGCTGGTAGCATCTGACTCAGATGATGAAAGTGAACATGCGTCTGCACTGCTTTGGATCATTATCGAGCAGAACCCATTATCAGCATGGACACGTCCTCTGGAATGGTTGAAGATGAAGGGACATATGAATCTTTAGCGCATCTGGCACGTAAATATCTTGCGACACTGGCCACAGCAGTGCCATGCGAACGTCTGTTCTCACGTTCAGGTGACATTGTAAACAAGAAGTGGGCAGCATTATCTCCTGCAAATGTAAACAAACTTGTTTGTCTGAACAAGAAGTAGGACTGAATGGACGTTTAGGCTCTAAAATTTTACATAGAATTATGTACAAAAAAACCCTGCATTTGAAAATAAAACTACATTTGTAAGTTCAACTTTCATGATAAAGAGATTGCATTACAGTACTTGTATGAGGTGAATTGAAAAATACTATTTCTTTTGTTTTTTTACAGCACAAATATTTGTAATGAAAATAAATATAAAGTGAGCACTATACACTTTGTGTTCTGTGTTGTAATTGAAATCAATATATTTTAAAATGTAGAAAACATCCAAAAATATTTAAATAAACAGTATTCTATTATTGTTTAACAATGTGATTAATCACAATTAATTTTTTAAATCACTTGACAACCCTAATGTATGCATACCTTCTCAGAATTAGCTACGCTGAATTCTGGTAATGTTTTATTTACAGGATTTGGGGTTTAACATGTGTTGCAAGTATGGTTCAGTAGCTCATATGGCAGCATACACAATAAGACTATGTTTAATTTATATACATTATATGTATTGAGAATAAAAGTGAGTAAAGAATTGCAACAAAGCACATATGTAATTTCATTTATTAACCCTAATGTAATTTATATATAATATACTGGAATAAAGACAGCTTAATATCCATGTAAGATTTATCAAAAACAGTAAACCAGTTTTGAAAAAAAATGTATTCAACTTATTTTTTCAGGAAGCACTCAATGAAAGTCAACTATTAACAATGCAAGATACATTTTCTTCACAAGGTAATAGATTTGGTTGTAAGTACATACCTTTTATACACTCCCTCAGCTTATGTGGTGTTTGATTAAGACAGCATTTACTAGAACTATACAAGCTTTCTAAAAGATAGACATGTATTGGTAAATATTTTAAGCTAAATAAGCTTGAAAGGTTTCTGATTTCTCAGGTATTTGTGATATACCATGTCCATTCCACATACTACCTCTAGTTAATGCAATATTAACAGTTTGCTGTTGACTGTCAAAATGATGATCTAATATGTCTGTTCTATCTTTATTTTATTTGAAAACACCACAACACGTTATGTACAAAAAATGGTATTCACAATGCAAGCAAAGGGAACTACATCTCACTCTGCACCGTAAGGGGGCGATCCTTGTGTGGAGTACCCCTCTCACATGGAGAGCATGAGTCAAAATCTGCCCTATTATGTTCATAATAGCAAAGCACTAAGGGTGAAATCTTGGCCTCATCCAAATCAATGGAAGGTTTGTGATTGATTTCACTGGGGTCAAAATTTCACAAGTCAGCAAAAATACTTAAGCACATACTTAATTTTGAGCATGTGCTGAAGTCCATCAGTATGCAGAAATGTGCTTACACTTGTAAGTAGATGCCTAAAAGTATCCTTAAAATTAGGACTATGTTCAATGTATTTTTAGCAATGAAATACAGAGCTTAGAGGCTGATTTTCATCTTCACCCAAAATAACTGCAATCTTTTCATACTCATTTACCAAAGTCAAAAGTATCAATGATAATGGAAGGAATGGTTTGCGTTTTTTAAGATTAAAATATTATTTTCTTTGATAGTATTTGAAAAATTCACTGAAGATTTTTATATCTGTAAAACATATTTATTTGCTAGATGTTTTTTGTGAAAAGTTTGATTTTGAATAATCCATCATATATTCACAAAGAATGAGCCTTGTGGCTAGGTAGAGATGGTATTTTTTCTTGGCATCATAATTTGCTTTTAACTGAGTAGCTTTACTATGTTGTTCTTACAATGATCTTTTTTCATTTTTAATATATAGTACTATATACTTTAATCAGATTAAATTCCCTTCTGAGCCCAATTTCTGACAGGCCCCTCTTGTTAGTAATTAATCCTTAATGTCTCTCTAAGGTGCAATAGAAACTGAGCTTCTGTTTATAAGCCTGATTTTGGCCCAGTCTCTAAAATTAAAATTGATAGTTTACATCTGGAGCCAGCCAATATTGGATTTTTCCTGAAGAATTTGAAGCAGCTCAGACAGGAGGTACATTTTAGGTACCTAAAATTAAAGCTGTTCGGATTAGACCCAAAGGTCTACTAATGCTTCCATAGGAGAGAAATAAAACTTAGTTTACTGGTCTCTCCTAGCAGAGATCTAGGTCCAGATCCTAGCCACTGCTATAACCATTTTGTGGTTGAAAGAGGCTGGAAAGATAGCTTAAATAGCCAGTGGGGGATTTCCCTGGGTTGAGGGTGTGTTTACTGTAAACCCAACATAGTTGGCTCAATACTTCCTCTGTCCTAGCACCTTGGTGGTGGGGGAATATTTAAGGTTGGAGAGGCAGTGGCCAGCGCACTTTGCACTCTGGCAATCTCTGACTGCTTAACAGCCTTAGAGGGGCATTACCAGCTGGTATAACTTAGAGCAGACCAACTGCATTGGGGCCAGATCACTATTGGGCAGACTTAAGTTAGTTTGGGTGCCTTATTCGAAAAGTACCACCGTAGCTGCATTTTGCGTTTCTAATGGTTGGGATTTTGCTTAATATTTTTGAAAGGTTAAGTGCACACAACCCACTGCTACATGTCTGCAATGTTCATTTTAACTATGTTTGTTGGGATTTTTTTTGTATGGGAATCTAAAAATGTTATAGTGATATGTTAAGAGCAAGAGCAAGTAAAGTGCACTGACTCATTCATTGAGAGAAATAGTTGCAGAATCAGATTCTTATTAAATATGTGTCTGGAGGAAAATTAGATATAGCTAATGGTAAGAGTTTCTCCCTGTTAGGCAGAAATTCTAGAATTACAGACAACATTTTTTCTGATACTGTAGCATCTGATTTTTAGCCCATTGCAAAAGGATTATAACACTGGCTCAGCTCAGCTGCTCAGTGTTACAGGTTCAACCCTTCAGTCTTGAATGATGGAAGATAAATTAGGACAATTGATTAATGTCATGGGATTAGAGCTACCAATGATTCTTGCATTATGAAAGGTGCCCAAAACAACAAATAGAGGACCAGATTCTGCTCTCGGTTACATTGTTATAAATCTTTAGTGACACCACTGAGGTCATTGGATTTATACCAGTGTAATGAAGAATACAGTTTGTCCCACAGTCTTCTGGTGTAGCAATGTAAGATTACAAAATTTAATGAAAGCATGTCCACAGGCTCCCAAGCCTTCACAAGATATGACTCTATATAGCGTCTCTTAGCCAAGTTACTTGTTGACTAAATTTGCAATACTGGATGGGGAAATATAGACTTGTTACTTCATAGAAAGCAGGCCCGCTGACGGGGGGCAAAGAAAGCCCAGGGGCCCGGGCGATTTAAAAGGGCCCGGGTACCCCCAGCTGCTGCTGCCGCCGCGGTAGCAGCAGCCAGGAGCCCCAGGCCCTTTTAAATCGCCCAGGAAAGCCACAGGGCTCCCAGGTGTGCAGCGGGTGGTGACCATTCCGGGTGCCCGCACTTTGAGGGAGCCCGCAGGCCGGTGTGATTGGTCAGCATGGTTGGCTCCAGAAGTTACAGATTCGTCACTTCCGCCCTGGGCCCCGCACCTCCCTAGGGATGGCCCTGGGGCCCAGAATTGCTGTCAGTGGGCCTGATAGAAAGCTAATTTAAAGTACTGCAATCAAATAAAATGAGCTTACTACTTTTCATAACAGAAATAGCTGTACTGCATCTTTCTTTAATGCAATAAGCTCTTATATTAACCTACAATTATCCTCTCCCCTTTTTGGGGTGTGTGCAAGGTGCAGACAGAGGGAGCAGATGGAAAGGAATGGTAAGAGAAGAGTATGGTAATTTAGTTGTTGAAGTCATCCATTTTCTTTTCTATGTTTATAAATACTTTAAGTATGTATTTATGAATAAATAAGTTTAAAGTTATAGCTATTATTTAAGATGAAAATTTTTAAAATTTAGAACTGCTTGAAGTCCAAGCTTACCACATTTTTTATGATTGGACAAATCCTACTAATTAAGCAAAAATGATTCATCCAATTAAGAATGCTATGGGAACAAAGGTAGTTTAAAATTGATTTTACCAAAAATTAAAAATCCATTGAAAAAGCACTTTTATCAGCTGTCAACCTTTCAAAACAAATGCAAGATTTAATATAATTAGCTGTCTATTCAGAAGAGGCCTTGGACCAGCACAGTAAAAGTATTGCAGGCCATGATTGAAGTGCATTGTCTGGCTATCCTGAAAGAAGGACAGGAGACACTTTGATATACAACTTTATTATTAGATGTCTGGGACTACCAAGCAGATAAAAGTGTGCAACTCCATGTTCATTCAAATAATTACCCAAGACTTCCATCAACCCTCCTTCATTTTCCATCCAGGTTCCCCAGCCAACCAGTGGCTCAGACCTTCCATCCACCTGCTCTCGTACGAGGGTTAAGGTGGGCTATAAGAAAGGGGGATGGCTCCCCTCCATACCAATCATAGGAGCCCTGAACACCCCGCCCCCCAGTTCCATTCTTTTAACCAGGATCTCCTTTTTAAGTCCTTTACCAGGCCATTTATTTGGTCACTGGATGCCTTCCCTGTGGAGTACCTGCACTGGACATCCACCCCACACTTACAAACTAGGGTTGTCAGACATCTGGTTTTCGACTGGAACGTCTGGTCGAAAAGGGACCCTGGTGGCTCTGGTCAGCACTGCTGACCGAGCTGCTAAAAATCTGGTTGGCAGCCCAGTGGGGCTAAGATAGGCTCCTTGCTTGCCCTGGTTCCATGCAGCTCCTGCAAGTGACCAGAATATCTAGCTCCTAGGCACAGGGGCAGCCACGGGGGCTCTGCATGCTGCCCCCACCCCAAGCGCTGGCTCCACAGCTCCCATTGGCTGGGAACTGCAGCCAATGGGAGCTGCGGGGGCAGCGTCTGCAGACGTGGGCAGCACGCAGAGCCCCCTGGCCCCTGCCAGCCGCTTCCAGGAGCCACCTGAGCCTGCACCCCGAACCTCCTCCTGCACCCCAACCTCCTGCCCCATGTTGGAGCCCTCTCCCTCACCCAAACTCCCTCTTGTAGCCTGCACCCTGCACCCCAGCCCTGAGCCCCCTCCTGCATCCCAAACTCCTCATCCCTGGCCCCACCCCAGAGCCCACAGCCCCTCCCACACCCCAACCCCCTGCCCCACCCCTGAGCACCCTCCTGCACACCGAACCTGTTGGCCCCAGCCCGGAGCCCCCTCCTACACCCCAAATCCCTCATCCCCGGCCCCACCCCAGAGCCCACACCTGCAGCCGGAGCCCTCATCCCCTCCTGCACTCCAACCCCCTGCCCCAGCCCAGAGCCTCCTCCTCAACCCTAAACCCCTCATTTGTGCCTCACCACAGAGCCCAGCCAGAGTGAGCGATGGAGGGAGGGGAGATGGAGTGAGCGGGAAGCGGGGTCTTGGAGAAGGGGCAGGGCAAGGGTGTTCAGTTTTATTTGATTAGAAGGTTGGCAACCCTGTTACAAAATGAGTTGCAACATATAGCCCAACCCCTTTCTTCCTCCCCATAATAGGTCCTCCCTGAAACCCGCTGTGGGGAAGGTGAAAAAAAAACCCATCCCATCTAAGCCAATATGGTGATGAGGGAAAAATTCCTTCCCAGGACCCCTAAAAGGGAGCGACTAGCGCAATGTCCACAGTAGGTCCTACCCCAACCTGATATTCGCCACCTCAAGGGGAGGGAGGGTGGGTGCTGCCTTGCCCGCTGCATGAAGAAAGGGCTTCTAACACCCAGGCTTGCCCCTTTTTAAACCTTCCGCCCTTACATTCCCAGGTCACCAAGCTGATCCCTACCACCTTTTTGCAGCAGCTACTAACCTCTTTCCCCCGCACACACACCCGTAAAGCAAGCCCAGATAATGTCCCCCCACTTCAGGCAGGACCAGAAACTTTGAAGGTATTCAAAATATCTCTTACCACAACACACTTCCTGTGGAACAGGAACCATAGTTCTGGCATTTCCCAGTTTGAGTGCTTGACTTTGCAACTTTAATGTTTTAACATATTTTGTGTGTATGCTTTCCTGGGCTTTTAAAAAACAAACTGAAAAAAACCCCAGAAATTCTATCATATTGATAACAAATTGGTCATCAGCAGGGTTGTGACCTATAGATCCATGGCACAGACCTCTGCCACTTGAGCTGACAGATTACATGATAGGAGCACTATCTTGTAATTTTTTTGTGGACCAGCACTAACAGGGATGAAACACTTTGCCAGTGGATTTCACAGATATTTGCTAATAGCAGAGGAATGGTGAGACTCAAGAATCTTGAGTTCCATTTGTTTGCTCTAGACACTTCTGCCTGTTTCCTGCTCCTTTTCCTCCAACCTTGTCCCAATCATGTGTTTTACCCACCAGTGGCTCCTTGTCCCAGTCCTATTCTCTTTGCCTAGCTGGTCCTAGTCATCATTCCTCCGGCTTTTTATCCCAGTCCCTGTCTCCTTGCCCAGCCAATCCTAGTTGCCCCTTCCAGACTCCCCGCACCAGTCTTCCCCCCTCCCAGTCCTGTCTCCTTACCCAGCCATTGCCAGTTTCCCCCAGCTCCTTGTGCCCAGTCTCCTTACCCAGCAAGTCCCAGTTCCCCTGTGTTGGCTCCTTGCTTGATCTGTCTCCACTGCCTGGCCTCTAGTCACCCTCACACCCATGTTCTCCATCCCCACTGATTCCCAATGCCAATCCCTTTTCCCAGACTCCATGTTCAGTCTCAGTGTCTCCCTCCCCACTCACCTTAGCTCCTTCTCCCAGACTCTTTTCACAGCCAGTCCCAGTTCTCCTCCAGCACCTTTGTTCCTCACCAGATCCATCTTCCCTCCACCTCCTTACCCCAACCCTTCCTAGTCTCCTTGCTCAGTCAGTCCCAACCTCCCCCCCCTCCATTCATTACCTCACTTCAATCTCTCCCCGAACCCACTGGTTCCCAGTCCCTCCCATTGCCAGTTCCCGTGCTGGCTCCCAGTCCCAGTCAACTCCACAGCCCATGGATCTCAGTCTCTTTGCCCAGCCAGTCCCAGTGTCTTCACCCAGCTCTCAGTCCCAGTTTCCCTTTCTCCCTGCACCCAGCCAGCCTCCAGACATTCCCCCTTCTCCCAGACCCCTTGTCCCAATCTCTTCTCTTCACTCCTCTTCAGTTCTGGGTTTGTCGTCCTTGTGTTTGGTTTAGCTGGTTTCCTCCCCCGCACTGCCTGGTCCAGCAGGGGAGCACTGAAAGCACAGAACAGACAGGCTTCCAACCTTCCGTTTCTGTGACTGGTCCTGGACCCTGCATAGCCCCAGCAACACTGTTGCAATTACAGGAAAACTCCTGTTCAGATCTCTACAGCCCTGGTCTTGAGAATGCTCAGTGCAGATGGATTCTTCAGGGAATTATGCTCCACAGCTCTTGCAAGTCTCTGAGCATGTGCAAACTGCAATTTTTCAAATGCTTATAAAACTTTTCCAAATTTGGACAGATTTCCCAGGAGATGGCAAGAGGCACATCCCTGACAAAGACCATGCCCCTGACAAATGTCAAGTTGCTGCTCCAAAGCACAGCAGCACTAGAACTTCTCAAAGAAGAGGTGGAGGTGATTTTTTTAAAACATAGCGAGACAATGTATTTTTTCCCTAGCCTCGTTTTCAGAAATGGCTAACCCTTTTTGGATGAAAATTTCCAAAACAATTCAGCACAAGGCAGATACCTGGCATGGAATATTTCAGCTGAAATGGTTAAAGCTTTGCAAAGTTATAAGCAACTGAAAACAGGGTTTATAAAGCAACATGTCAGTCTTAACTATAGGCAGGGCTACCATGCACACCTAGAATATAGCCCAAAGTGAATGATAACCAGACTGTAAGAAACAGCCCTAATATAAAGTTCTGAATTTGCCCAAATTTTAACAGTATATCAGGGGTAGGCAACCTATGGCACGGGTGCCGAAGGCGGCACGCGAGCTGATTTTCAGCGGCACTCACACTGCCCAGGTCCTGGTCACTGGTCCTTGGGTGCTCTGCATTTTAATTTAATTTTAAATGAAGCTTCTTAAACATTTTAAAAACCTTATTTACTTTACATACAACAATAGTTTAGTTCTATATTATAGACTTATAGAAAGAGACCTTCTAAAAATGTTTAAATGTATTACTGGCATGCGAAACCTTAAATTAGAGTTAATATATGAAGGCTCGGCTCACCACTTCTGAAAGGTTGCCGACCCCTAGTATATAACCTTGTCCACTGGAGATAGTGTAGCTTATGTCTTACATTAAAACAGATTCTGAAATTTTCTGAGACTTGTTAAACTTTAGCTAGAGCTTGATTACATGGTTCATAAGCTCATGTCCCTGAATCCATATTTACCAGTCAGGGACCATTATCTGACACAGCTTATGAAGAATGCTATCCCATAGGCATGATGGCCCTTTATGCACTTTATGGGCATGTCTAAACTTACCTCTGGAGTGATCGATCCAGCGGGGGTCGATTTATCACATCTAGTGAAGACGCAATAAATCGCTCACCGAGCGCTCTCCCGTTGACTCTGGTACTCCACCGGAGCGAGAAACATAGGCGGAGTTGAAGAGGGAGTGTCAGCAATCGACCTACTGCAGTGAAGACACCGCAGTGAGTAGATCTAAGTACGTCAACTTCAGCTACGTTATTCACATAGCTGAAGTTGCATAACTTAGATTGATTCCCCTCTCCCCCAGTGTAGACCAGGTCTATGTGCTTAACTTTAAACACATGCTTAGGTTCCATTGAAGATAGTGGAACTCAAGCTTCAGTGCTTTAGTAAATAGTGATGGAATTAAGCCCATATTTAGGTTCCAATTCAGCAAAGCACTTATTAAGTTATGCAAACTATTGGCCCTTCTTCCAACACCAGTGTCACCCCTCTGATGAACAGTAGCAGATGTCCAGGGCTTTTCAAGTCTGTTTTCCCTTGCATAAGAAATCAATGATATGGAGTCTGAGTATATTCTAAGAGTAACAAACAGAATGCAGGCAATCTCTTTTTTCATAAATTTCAGGCCAAAACCAATACCCAGCTCTCAGTAAGCAATACTGCCTTAAGGTTCAACTCTAATCAGAAACTAAGGCACTCTGAGTGCTTCTACAGATCTGTCTCCAAGTATCACTGCAGAGAACCTGGCATAATCTAAACTAACAATACAGAAGATCTTCCAAGATTTTATCAGCATTCTGGATGCTGATAATGACAGGGACATTTGACTACCTGTATTTCTTTTCTTTAGTATCAGTGATTGCAACTACCTGCACTCATGTACAAGTGGATATTGAATCTCTAATCTAAACTGATCTAAAGGAGAAAATTTTCAAACATAAACCTGTCATATGTAGTTGGGAATCACAACAGCTGTATCAGAAAAGTATTTGCTCTAGTTCAAAAAAAGTGGTTTATTTTTAAATTTTTGATCATTTTAATTTACATTTGTGTTCACCTATAGCAGAAGATCTGGCTAGGAGAAAGAAGAATGAGGAGCGAGGACATCAGCTTTATAAAATGAGCAACAAAATCCTGAAACATTCCAAAAGCAAAAAAGAGAAAGAGGAGTAAGTCTGAACTCTAGCACTTGTGGGGCTAAATCAGTAATAAAGATAACATTGTGCTAGAAAGACAAACAGGAACATGCACTGAGGAGTTTACAGTCTAGGTCTCCATCCCATAAAGAGTTTGATCTTATTGTACAGTTCCTGGTACAGACCCTCATTGACATCGATAGACCCTGCGAGAGGAAAAATATTCCTGGGCATCACTTTTGGCAGGATTGGGACCGACAGTGACTTTGTCAAGTTCAGCATTATTGAATATTTCTATTCTAGCTTAGTTACCTAGATTGGTTTGCATTTAATTGGAATTTTGCATTATACATTGATAAAGCATAGTGCAAAGACATACAAATCAGCAAAAAAAAATCAGTTTAATTAATTAAAACATGTCCAAAAGTTGTGGGAAAATTCTAGTGAATTGAAAAAAAAAGTCTGTATCCAGCTGAACAAATCCATCCAAAAAAATTTTTTTTCAGTTAGGACATTCACGTGGGATGGGGGAGACCCGGGTTAAATTTCCCTCTACGTCTGATATGGAGAAGTGAGTTGAACTTTGGTCTCTCGTATTGCTGGAAAGTACTCTAGCCACTGAGTTTCCTACATCACAAGTGAGTTATAAGGAAAGTGTTACCCTCACCATAATAGTTTCAGGTTGGCTAGCACTACATTTTTTGGCAAACTATTAATCTGAAAAATTTGACCCAGCTCTACTAATCACATGAATTTGAAGTTACTGTTCAAGGAAGGGTGGCTGCAAAGAAAGAAATTAAAACTTCTCTGCTGCCAGAGAAGCATGTTTTAGTTAGCTTTCAGGAGGTGCATAATAGAAATTAGTTCTTGAATTAGTACACTTTAGTTGCTAAATCTCCTCTTAGAGATACAGGTACTGTACTTGAGGGGAGAAATTAATATCAGATGATTAAACCTGAATTTCATATTCTTGAATCAGAGCTTACCAACTCCTTACCAAAGCAGCAGATATGGGACATTTGAAAGCTATGGAGAAATTGGCTGCTGCTTTGCTGTTTGGTTATCATGGTCCTCAAAATATAACTGCAGCTGTGACATTATATGAGACTTTGGCTGAAAAAGGATCTCATAAAGGCCAAACTGTAAGTAGTTTGGGGGTTTTTTTTAAGTGTATAAAGCTTTGAATAGGACATTACTCAACTGGAAAGCTTATTAATATTTGAAAAGCAGTAAGGTGTGGTGTACTTTGTTTACATATATGTTGGTATAATGTGGGACCACACAACAGGTAAGTATTAATTAAAATTGTTTTTAATCATTCTCCAGTTAAATCCATTTTTAAATAGTAGCACCAGATAGTTACAACTGAATTTTAAAAATCTACTTTACTTTTTACTGTACAAGTTGATTGATTGTTTTTAGAACTTTGTTCATGTTGCACAATTGAAATAGACTAATCAGTGTCACTTACTGGTATGTTTGTAGTCAGCTTAACTTTCTCACGCACTAGGAATAAAGTGCAATTTTGGGGGTCTAAAAACTCCAGGAAATGTTTAACTAGAAACAACATACTGCTTTCCATTACTATTTCTGTAACTTTAAAATCTAATTTTTGAGTCTAGCACCACCTGACAGTAACTTGATTATTTTTAACTTTGGATATTTGTACACAGATGCTGAAAACTATGTTTAGTTGTTGCAATTGTAGCTAGTGATATTGTCCAGAATTTTAACTTTCTGCTGGACAACAGTAGTTTTAATTAAAAATACAAAATATTTTAACATTGCATGATGGGGAACTTTGAGCTACTCAATCTTCACTGTGACACACCAGTTGTCACTTGAAGGAATTTTGGAGGGGAGTAAAACCCCTTTACGACCACGTCTTCTAGCTGCAAGGACTAATGGGACTCCTTTCAAACCTAATGGACCTCGCTCAGGTTCTCTGCAGAATCATGCAAGATTCACATCACCTTAGGACTTACTCTACCACCTCCATAGCACACCCAATCCATGTTCACATAATAGCAGTAAATAACCAGGACCACTCGAATGGACCCAATTCTGCAAGAGAAAGCCCATGATTTTATTCATAATATAACAATAATTATCCAACCTTGCTGGATGATTCACATGGCCTTGAATTGACTGTTTTGTTAAAGGAGATATGTAAGACAAAATAAGCAAAGGCAGTGTGGCACACTTTGTATCAAATTTCAGGTGTAAAAGGTGCCCAGATCTCAAAGATACATTTGTGTGGGTGTGTCCAACTACGGAGAGATATCTGGAATAAAATGAAGTCGAAAATAAAAATTCTCAGACTACCCCATCACTCACTGTGATATTTACATACGTTTACTGTGATCTTGTTATGCTTGGGTATCATTGTTGCCAGATTTCTGTCTTGGCCACTTTAATAGCTTTGTCAAGGATAACTTGTGTTTGCTTCAAATCTCATGGCAACAATGGGACTAATCAAGGTGGCTTCTTACGCAAACTGAACAGAGGACATACTCATATTTGGAGTAGGGCTAGAAACAGTGTGTTAGCATAGGTTCTGGAACTAAGGGTGTTGCCACACACCTGGCTTGAAGTGGTTTCCATTATATACAGGGTTTACAGTTTGGCTAAATGGCTCTCGGCACTCCCACTATAAAAATTGGTCTAGCACCCCTGTGAGTTAGTGTGACCGGGAGCTGGGGATGGTCCACACTGAGAATGCCACACTCAGGGCAGACTGAAAGAAATAGGACAGACAATCCTCAAAACTGGTGGTTTATTCTATAATTAGATTCACCAAGCCAGTAACAAAAGAGCTTCTGCAGTACCACAATGATTAACAAGAAGCCAAACACAGTCCCCTTTAGGTATTCCAGCCCTTGGTTCTCATCTAGACACGTTGGTTTAATATAGTGAGAGATTATTGAAAACCCTATTCATCATATGTGAGATTCTACCAATTCCAAAGGGTCAGACACTTACCCTCAGATCAATATATGCCTCAGATCTTACCCAAATATCACGTCAGCCAATTCTTAGTAAACTAACTAAAGATTTATTAAGAAAAGAAGAGAGTTATTGAATAGCTAAAAGATTATATACATTACAAATGCTTACAAGGTCCTTATATCAGGTTTGTAGCAGTGATAGATGCGTCTGCTGGCTTCAAAAAGTCTCTCTGGCATCATCCGAAAAGGTTAGAATCCAAATGTAGCTTAGATGTAAAGTCTGTTAGAGTCTTTCCCTGCATTTTCCAGGGTATTCCAAATAATTATTGGAAGATCTCTTTCCCACAACTTAAACTTTTCCCTGTTCAAAGTTCAGCAGACTAGAGATGCCAGAGCAGGCCGGAGGTTTCTCTTTTATAGCTGAAGTGGGCTGTTAAGTATTTTGAGCACAGCATGTGACTCTGAAGGTTCTTCTTTGTTGAGGACACACTGACCCATCACTTTAAAGTTAACATTCAATTTCTTATGCACACACAGGTAATTTAGTAATACTCATTTGCATAAAGCAATTAGCCGATCTTTCATTATAACAGGGACAGATAAGCTGAAGTAATATTATTAATTTCCTGCAGTGTCTCACATCTTTGATCTTAAGGTTAACTGAACACAGTCACCTGGATAATGTAAGGCAATTAAGTCATGAAAAGGATTTAGCATCTAAAACAGGGGTGGGCAATAATTTTTGCAGGGGGGCCACTCCACGAATTTTGATAAGTCATCACACACTGTACATTTCTACTATATTAACGGAGGGGGTGCGGGGTCTGGAAGGGAGTTTGGGTGCAGGAAGGAGCTCCGGGCTGGTGCAGAGTGTTGGGGTGCAGGAGAGGGTGAGGGGTGTGGGCTCTGGGAGGGAGTTTGGTGCAGGACAGGGTTCTGACCTGGGGCAGGGAGTTGGGGTGTGGGAGGGGGTGCGAGGTGCAGGCTCTGGCTGGGAGGCACTTACCACAGGTGGCTTCCAGCCAGCAGTGCAGCAGGGCTCAGTCAGGCTACCTGCCGTGGCCCCACACCACTCCCAGAAGCAGCTGCGACTGGCTATTGCTGGCACGTCTCTATGCGCCCCTTGGTGGGAGGGGAGCAACGGGTTTCCATGCGCTGTCTGTGCCCGCAAGCACTGCCCTCACAGCTTCCATTGGCCAGTTTCTGGCCAATGGGAGCTGTGGGGACAATGCTGGGGGTGAGGGCAGCATGCGGAGCCGCCTCCTCCCACCAGGGGCGCGCAGAGATGTGCCAGCAGCAGCCAGCCGCTTCCGTGAGCGGTGTGCGGCCATGGCAGGCAGGCAGCCTGGCTGAGTGCCCCACTGCGCTGTGGGACTTTTAGCGGCCTGGAGATTGTGAGGGGGCAGCCAAAGAGCCTGGCGGGACGGACAGAAATGTTAGACGGACCCGTGGGTTGTATTTTGCCCACCCCGATCTAAAAGCTAATTTGGTTACATTTATAAAGTTCTAACTGGATTTAGGTAAACACAGACAAATACACTTAGCAACTATTCTTTGATTCTTATCAATACAAAGTGAATGAGTTGGGGGTTAATTAACATTTCTTTGATACCTATACATAAATGGATTGCCTTGTTTACAATTGCAATGCCACTTGTTAAATTTTTATGGGTCATATACCAGTTAGCTGGTTTGCCTGCCCCACAGTTAGAAATACACATCTGACATAGCGGGATTAAGCCATTTTCTCACTTCTGCTGAGGTGGTGGACCTATTTCTGCATACATCTTTCCACAAAGGAGTTTTAAAATTGCAAAATTATCCAAAAGAAATGTCTTGCTCAAATCCTGAGCAATAAAGCCCTTAGTTTAAAGGAACCATCATAACAATCGGCTGTCTGTGGCCATTGACATAGTCACATTTTGACACCTCACTCCTCATTCATCCTGGACTATCCTCAGAGATCAGCTGACACAAGAAAGTGACAAAGCTGGAGCTCCAATGATAAAAAAACTTGCTCAGAGAGATCAGGTTTTTTCAATTTCTGTGCTATGGCAATTGTTGAATGAAAGTGTTAACCACTATGAAGTGTAAGTAGTCTGATTAATTACAACTGCTTCAGCATGGTAATAAAGTCAAATGTTTTGTTTGCTGTGAGTAACTCTTCACTTAATTCTCAGGTAAAATGAATGGTGGTAGAGCAAGAGGACAAGCTGCCCAGTCATGCTTATTCCAGAGGTGGTTAGTCCCTGACCCAAGTAGTAACTGTTGGAAATTAATTGTTTTTCCAATCATGTCTTGAACCTCCCATTTTAGGGAAGAGTATATAGAAGATCATAATAAATCAACTCCCAATACACTTAATCTATCATTATTCTTGCTCCATACCAGTCATGGCATGCAAGTGAAACTATTGATATCAAAGGTTGTCCTTGTGAAAACAATTTTAATAATCGATGAGCAACTTTTGACCATTGTCAATCAAATATTGTTGCTACACCTGTAGGCTCTTGCAAAAGTGGGCAGAGTAGCTCTTTTGTGGATTCACTCCTTCAATTCAGCGAAATCCTATAGAGTATTATTGTGGAGCTGCTCATCCTCTGTGAAGGACCCTACCTGTAATGTCCTTCAGGGTTCCATCTTGTAACTATGTTTATATTCCATACAAAAAACTATGACAAATTTCATCCTAGAAGTTGAAAGTTTCAGAAAGATACACTATCAGCAGTTGAAAACAAGAGTTAGAATGGAAATTGTACCTTCATATTTGTTGTTGTTCCCTCTGCACTGATGCCACATTCTTACTCTTTATTTCCATTCATCTTTGTGTCAGAAAAGGAAACTGGCTGCTATGCAAGCCAAGAATGACACTGGCTGGCAAGAGGAATCAATAAGTATAAGAGTGTTCGCATTGTATATTGATGGGGTATTCCCAACTTTCATCAGAATAATAGGCAGCCTCAAGGTCCTATTAAATCCAATAATACTCCTGAATTCCAAGATAGTAGCAATGATCTGTTATGCCTTTCACCATCTGTGGCACCCCACAAGACATCTCAGCTTCCTCTCACCGTACACAGCATCACAGCAGTTATGGTCATCTGAAAGTGCTTGCTGTCAGCTCCTGTGCTGTTCCTCCCTGCAGGTGCAATATTGAAGGCAAAACCCAAGATGAGCATGACTTTAAGCCGTGTTTGCACCCTCTGATTTCAGGGCTCCTATGGGGGCCAAAATGCCCCTCCTTGCATAACCCAGGAAGCCTTGGGAGCAACTCAAAATTACAGCAGACTCCCTACTGCTGTAATAGCTTGTGGTGCAAGCCAAAATGGCTGTAGCAGCATGTGCTGTTCCCCCACCCTTTCCCATCTTGCTCAGTTCCCACCAGAGCTTCCTCTATCCTGGAATTTACAGAGGAACTAGTGATTATAGGGGCTAGAGTGAGAAACATAATCCCCCCCTCAAAGGGCCAGCAGTAATAGTGCTAGTTGAAGGCCTCCACCTTTGAATTTAGTTCTTCTTGGGAAAGCCAGAGTCTAGAGATCATCAGGATGAAATTCAAGATCCATTCATGTTAACATTTTATTGACTTTTGTTTGTTGAATTTCCTTCTTTAGTGCCTAATTTCCATGGTGACAGGCTCTACAAAAGAGAACCGAATCTTCTGAAACACATTCAATCATTTATCATTTCACCACAATATTCAATCTAAGTAAGTGCTGTTCTGCAGGCACTGGCTCACAATAGGATTAGTGCTTAAATCCAGTGGAATCCTGTAAATCCTATTAAAATAATTGATCAATCCATAAATGGTATCAGAGAAAAATATAGCTACAATTTAAAGTATGATGTTTTACTGTCTTGGACCAGTGCCATAGTCTAGCACTGTAAATGGCTAAGGTCCCACAGCTCTTCCATTTATTTATTTAAGGAGAGAATTAAGTCATAGAACTAATTTTATAGATTAAGAGATTCCAAGGCCAGAGTACCTAATGGAAAACACCTGGGACAACCTTATAGTAATCAGATGACATTAATGGCTATAAAACAGTCCAAAAGAATCATCATCAGCATGGACCCTGAAGTCACCAAGCACATTCACCAGCACCGCTGCACTGTGGAAGCACTAGGTGAAGGGACATTTGTAAACTATCGTTAAGCCCTTTCCTATGTCATCCTGTGACTCATACATTAGATGGACACACTCTATTAGATCCTGTTTTAATCCACAATTGAACTCACACAACACTTACACAAATGTATAACTATAAACAAATACTTAAGTACTTTACTGAATCAAGGCCTTAGAGCAGGTAACCTGCTATGTCTCGCATTGGATATAAAAAAATCACAGCCACCCCTTCACGGTCCCTTCTCAGAGTTCATACTGAACTAAATACCTAGTGGAAATCACCTCAGCCAGTTATTCATGGTGAAGCTTCAACCAGCCATATCTCAGTTATCGATGCTATGCCAGAATTCTCATCCCTAATTAAATCATGGCTGATGGTAAAATTTATTAGCCACTGACCATACATTAAACAGCATAATTCAACACCAAACATACTTGGAGGATATGGGAGAGTATCATGCTGAATTGTGAATTTCTTGGGTCCTCGGTTTCTGTCAAAGACATATTTTATAATCGTGAATTAGTTTGTAGACTTCCTTGATAGGTTTAGTGCCTGTTTATATGGAGATTATTCTAACGGCATCTTTGAAAATCAGATTTTAAAAGAGAGGAGATCTGTGCACGCAGGGAGAGCAGAATATCAGTCATGATCCACCATGTGGATCTGAGAAGAGTGTTTTGTTTAAATTTAGTAGGTAACCTTTGAATGTTTGCAGTAAGCCTGCTAAAATATTTTAACTATATGGTGAAAAAAATGTATCATTTACAGTAATTGATTTTATTATAAAATTATTTTACTCTCTCTCCCCCTCAACTCTCTCTTTCTCTCACACCTACTCACCCATCCACCCACCTACCCATTCACTCACCCACCAATCTCACTGGATATAGTT
Source organism: Chrysemys picta bellii (assembly GCF_011386835.1). Lineage (NCBI taxonomy): Eukaryota > Metazoa > Chordata > Testudines > Emydidae > Chrysemys > Chrysemys picta. The sequence goes on from NC_088793.1 coordinate 197,195,938, forward strand.
CTCAGCCGCCCTCCAGTTTTTACTTTTTTCGATATCCCCTCTCTCCCAAAGTCATCGTGTCTTAGAAGTACCGTTCTGGCTGATGAAAGCTGAATCTGAAACATCCTGGAGACTGTCAAAGCCATTCTGGAAATGAGCATTCACTGTAGAGCAGAGGTAGTCAATAGGTGGGCCGCATGCCAAATCCGGACCGCCAGATGCTTTTGAACAGACCCCCCCAAAATTTTATTTACTTATTATTAGTATCATTCTTGTATTTTTTATTATTTTCTCTGGAATCTGGACCTTGATTATACTTTGTCCAAGAACTTTGAACTTTGACAAAAAATAATTTACTTGCCTCTGCTTATAGAGTGAAGCAAGGTACTCCCTTTCTCTGGGCACTAATCATACTGCCTCTCATTGTCCCAGCCTGAGATGACTTGGTCACAGTAACAATTTGAAATTTCCCAAATTAGCCATATGACTTGTCATTAATCACTAGTGTAAACATGTAACACTTTTAAAAAATTATTTTTTTTGAGTTAGAATGTCAGGAAGCAAAAATAATTTAAACAACCCAATTACATATTTTCCTAGTTCAAATGCACAAGATAATTTTATTCTCAAAATGTACAGAAATTAAATTGATCTTGGGCTGAAAGCATGTATGCAATGTTTTAGTCCCCATCACAAAAATTTTACAGCCAAGGGACTGAAATACAATTGGGGGTTAAAGTGGAAATCGTGACATTGCATTAAGTATAATAATCACAATCACGTTTTAAAAATAAGAGGGTGTTAGAATTGAAATATTTAATGATAAACATGAATTACTGCAGATAGGGTTAAGTCATTTTAAAATAGAACTAGCATTTCTCCAAAGGTACATGTCTGCTGCAGAGCTACACTATGCAGTCCCAGGTTGTCTTGTATGCTCATGACCTTGGGAGTTGATTAACTAGGGTAAATCGTAAAACTCAAGATCCCTTGTAAAAATGAAGTCCATGCATGTGCCTCAAGGTGTGTATACACACAGCTTATCTGCCAGTTCCTTTTCTCCCATAGAGTGAATATACATTCTGACTCTACACTGTTTGCATCATCTCTTGCATTTAGAGCTTTATAAGGGGATTGTTTTTTTGTCTCTATGTCTGAAACTGTTTATTCATAATGTTCCAATTTTTATTTTAATGTAAACTTTGCAGTTTTGGTGCGGGGACAAATTTGAGTGTGCCAGGTTACAACACCCCTCACTCAAATTTGGCCCAGCCTCCTCTCCATCTGTTGTGACACTGTGAATGAGTGAGATTGTGACCTGGTGCACAGGATCACAATGCCACTCAAGTTTGCAGCAACTATTAAAAGTTGTGGTGTATGTTAAATGTTGCAGTTTCCACAACAAAATCACAGCCCATGATTTTCTTACAGCCTTACCCATGAAGCATCTGCTTCATTGGCTACTCATTGCTGGATCTATGACTGTTTAAAGGACTGATCCAAAACCCAGTTAAGTCAATGGCATCATTTGGACTCGCCTAGAATTAGTAGCAGCCACTTTCAGGGAGTATTTAAATGCACCTCTTCATGGGAACTGAAGTTATTCAGAGTGGAAGAACAGAGGTGTCAGTCTGTCACTTGGCCAATAGTGTGGCTCTCTTGTGAGATCATATTAAATGAAAACATTTGGTCTTTCACTATCTGAACTTTTTTACTGGGCGAGACATTACACATTTCAGTATCCAGCTATGTCTGGGCCATTTGTTCAAAAATATCCAAAATATTCCTAGTGCACAATCTTATTTTCAGAGAAGCATCTTTCTCAGCAGAATGAAATATGAAGATTTACTTAGCTCATTCAATTTCAGCTTTGTTGGGCATTGAATTTTGGAGCTTAGCTATCAAGGTGATAGGAGCCTTGCATGGATGGATAGATTTAATAAATCTGACTTAAGCTAATACTGCTATTTATCAAAAAGATATTCCCACTTCTTCCATCCTGGGGAATGTGTAATCACTGAAGGATCATTTTTTGGGTCCGTGATGCATCAACATCCCAAAGGCTCTTATTATCCCTAGACATTTTTCATCTAAAGGACTTCTGAACATGGAGAACTGTGTGAAGGTAAAAGACTTCAAGTTTTTGTCACATAAGGTCCCAATCCAATGACCATTACTGTCAGTCAAAAGACTCCCATTGACTTCGGTCCTTAGGTAACATGGTTTCTTAGCCATATTAGGGCCTTAAGACTTTCCCTTCATAAACAGACATAGACTTGCATCATCCTGACTTCCCAGTCCTACTGTAGTTTGGCCCCTTATGCAGAGGGACAGAGTTCACATAACTCCAGGAAACCAAGTTACAGACATGACAGATTACCAATACCCCAAATCCATATGTATGGTAATCATTTGTGCTATCCATGTTCCAGGTAAATGGGCATAGATTTTCCCTCGGGGACTTTTTCTCCTTTTATTGCATGGGTTTAAAAACAACATTTGTCACAGCCAAACCCATTGTTCCACCCTGTTTAAAAGTTATTTAACATAATGGCTTTCCTGTTTAGCCTTCTGTAGCAGGGATTCTCAACCTTTTTCTTTCTGAGGCCCCCCCCAACATGCTATAAAAACTCTATGGCCCGTCTGTGTTACAATAGCACGTTTTCTTATAAAAGCCAGGGTCAGCGTTGTGGGTAGCAAGCAAGGCAATTGCCTGGGGCCTCATGCCACAGGAGCCCTCGCAAAGCTACATTGCTCAGGCTTTGGCTTCAGCCTTGGGTGGTGGGGCACAGGGCCTGGGCTTCAAACCCATGTGGCAGGACTTCAGCTTTCTGCCCTGGGCCCTGCTTGGTGGCCCCCCTGAAACCTGCTCACGGCCTCCCAGGGGGCCTTGGACCCCTGGTTGAGAACCATTGCTCTATAGACTCAGGGCCTGGATATTTTGAAGCCTCGGGAGAGATTCATCTCCTTGGTGAAGCTACTGAAATGAAAAGTTATTGTAGCCACTCGACCACTTGGGGAAATTACCCTATAACGCTGTGTTTTCTGAATCCTCTGCCCAGATAGACCACTCCAGTCTCTCACAGAAACCTGTTTTTTAACTAATCTATAAAAGTTTCAAAGGAATAAGAGGCATTTCCTATCATGATACAGTAGCCAATATTAAAAAGGACTAAAATGCCATGACCATCAAATATTATCAAATAACTAAAGTTTCCTTAGTAAAATTACAGAAAGTTAGAATTCCAAAGAGAGTGGCAGGTTGGTGTAGTATTTTAAGAAGCACTGTGAGACACATTCTGATTACAGTTATACCCATGTAAACTCAGACTAGTTCTGTTGATTTTAAATGAGTTACCACAGATTTACACCGACATAAGTGACATCAGAATCTGGTCATGTGTGTGTCAGAGGAGAGAGGGTCTCATTTATCCAGGATCTTGGAGAAAAGGCTCTCAGGCAGCAGTGTGCCTCACCATATACACTTCTACCCCGATATAACGCTGTCCTCGGGAGCCAAAAAAATCTTACCACGTTATAGGTGAAACCGCGTTATATCGAACTTGCTTTGATCCATCCGAGTGCGCAGCCCCACCCCCCACTTTACCGCGTTATATCTGAATTCGTGTTATATTGGATCACATTATATCGGGGTAGAGGAGTATTTCCTTTGTGTTTTGGGGATTCTTCAGAGCAGAGCTCAAAAGGTCAGGGAGGATAGGAATTACATTTCTTTCCCCATTTAACACCCTGGAATGTTCCTTTTAATTTTGTATCCTCTTTCATGTTCTGTGAGCCTTCTCTCATGGGTGGGAGATGTAGTACAAATGGTGCATGAATGATACAGTATTGAAATACAGCTTTCCCTTGTATTCTTTTAAAAGGCTCAGAAGCATTGTTTCTTCACTCTTCCTGAAAGGAGGACAGAAATACTGCTATGTTTCCTCCCCCACTTACAGAAAGGAAACCAGGGACTGTTCATTAGGTGGAGCCACATTAAACCCTTTTTCCATGGGTTTTAGTTTAGGCCCTCCCATAACTTCCTAGTTCTGAATTTAAGATGGCTGGGAGAGGGTTACCAATCCATTGCGTAGTGATAGAGCTAAAAAAATCAAGGGAAACCAGTTTGTCTCAATCCTTAGATTTATTTTGTTTTCCCATGTATTTCTATGTTTACTTTACCAAGTAAAAATAAGGTTTCTTCTCTGTGATCCAAGGAGAGAAAGAGTTTGGATTTTTCTTCAAACATCAACCACTGCACAGAAATGAGTTGTTAATCAGTAAGGGGCAGTACACTACAGCTTTGCCCAGCTGTGGCACTTCTAACAAGACAGAGGCGCTGTGTAGAGGGCATATAAGGCGACTGAGGAAAACTACCTTTTGGGGGGGGGGGGGGCAGACGTGTAGCTACCAGGAACAAACCGTCTAGTGTAATCATTGTGAATTGGTGTGCAAAGTAGAGCTAGTCATGACATGATTTCTTTCTCCCACTGCAAAAAACTAAGCCCCCCCCCATTTTTGTCCCTAGTTTTTTATGGAAATTTTTGGATTTTACAAAATCCAAATATTGAAAATTTCAGAAATGAAATTTTTCCCATAGAATTTGTTTTTGTCAAAACCAATTTTGTGTCAAAAAAATTTAAACCACTGCTAGTCAGAATTGATTTGAGCTGGTGCTGCTTACTCCAGCATAAACCGTGAAACAAGGTTTCGGTGCTTCAGTTTAGGTCATGGCTCTTAACAAACAAAATGATACCACCTTATTGGAGGAAACTTTCTCTGGTAGTTCAACTAGACAAAAAAGCAAAGCACCATAGCAAGTTACTAAATGAAGACTTCATAACCCCAGTTAGAAGAGTTTTAACTCTTAAAAGCCCCTCACAAATCAGAAAAGAAATTACATACAATAAAATAAAACAGGCAGCATCTGTTTCAACTTGTATAAACAAAATGAATGACCACACATAAATAAATGTACTGACATATGATTTTATTTTGGATCTGCAGGCTTTAGGATTTATGTTTTCATATGGCATAGGAATGGAGTATAATCAAGCCAAGGTAAGAAAAATAAAAAGTGATACGCTTTTAAAAACTAAAGAAAGGACTTACCAAAAATACTACTAGTTTTGTTTTTTTCATTCCTTGTATAATTTTTTTTTCTATGTTTTAGGCACTTGTTTATTATACATTTGGAAGTCTTGGAGGAAATTTGATAGCCCAGATGATTTTGGTTTGTAAATTATATATTTGGCAGCTCTATTTCTTGTTCTCTATATAATAATCCAAAGGTTAAAGAATAAGAAAAATATCTGTTATTTATTGTATTAGGGATACCGTTACTGGGTCGGAATCAATGTTCCAAGAAATTGTGAAGCAGCACTAACTAATTACAGGAAAGTGGCATATTTCAGTAAGCAATCCACATGTTATTACTATTGTCATACCTCATTTTAGTACAAATGAAAAATAATATGTGAAGTGAAGAAAAAACAATTTCTCATTTATAACTGGTTATATATCGTGACTGAGTTCCTCCTCTATCTTGGTGGGTCCTGCGCTTATTGGCGGATTTTCTTGCCTCAGAGATTCACCATGTGGGTTGGGGAACAGCCCAGAGACCTTCCCCTCTGGAAGAAACCACAGTCCAGGTCAGTTGGGAGGTTTGGGGGGAACCCAGGCTCACCCTCTACTCCAGGTTCCAGCCCAAGGCCCTGTGCACTGCAGCTGTCTATAATGCCTCCTGTAACAGCTGCATGATAGCTACAATTCCCTGGGCTACTTCCCCATGGCCTCCTCCAAACACCTTCCTTATTCTCACCACAGGACCTTCCTCCTGGTGTCTGATAACACTTGTGCTCCTCAGTCCTCCAGCAGCACACCCTCTCACTCTCAGCTCCTTACACTTGCTCCCAGCTCTTCACACTCTCACACTACAAACTGAAGTGAGCTCCTTTTAAAACCCAGGTGCCCTGATTAGCCTGCCTTAATTGATTCTAGCAGCTTCTTAATTGGCTCCAGGTATCCTAATTAGCCTGTCTGCCTTAACTGGTTCTAGTAGGTTCCTGATTACTCTAGTGCAGCCCCTTCTCTGGTCACTCAGGGAACAGAAAACTACTCATCCAGTGACCAGTATATTTGCCCTCTACCAGACTCCTGTACCCCACTGGTCTGGGTCTGTCACAATATATATATATATATTGCACCCGATTCTGCTCTCAGATGCAGCTTTCATTAAGATCTTCTACAGGAGCTATGCACATATATCTAATGGTAGAGTTTAAGCTATGTAGTATTGCAGTCTCATGAGTTCCATTAATACTGGATATTTTCAGATAGTAGTTACAATAAGATTTTGGAAACATGCTAGGGACATCATAGTTAAAGTTCTAAGACAATTTCCATTAGAAGCCTGATTTTGGCATCCCCATCTTCATAAGAGGAAGTGAATCTAGACACACCCTGGACATCATTGGCTATGCCACTTTCCAGCCAGTGCCACCAGTTTAAGGGGCTGAGCACAATCTCTGATGGCATGAGGGAGGCTGCATCTACCTTGTGTCACTGCAAACTTATACCTCAGACAAATTTCTACTGGGTACCCTTTCCCTAATCATGGAAACTAATCTGACACTGGAACTTTAGAAGCTCCACAACTATGGTAGCCTCAAACATGGTTCTCCCAAACCACATTCAAGCTTATAAACCCAAAGAGAACCACATTTAAGGCTCCATAGAAGTTTTAAACCAAGCCAACATAGCCATAGCTCATGACACCTATATTTCTTCACTGAAGTTAGAGGCAAAACCTGTTCAGCCATTTGAGTTATGAGCTTGCCCAAACACTTTCCTCTTTATAACTGAACATGCCCCACATCAACTGGAAGCATGGGTGGTAGGTTTTATCATACACTTGAAAGCCACATATTGTTATTTATTTAAAAGAGATGACTAAATTTCTTGTGGGAGCTGATGAGGCTCTTCAGTGTACTGGTGGAGGGAGGGCAGAGATAGGGGGCAAAGTTAACAGTGATGTTAAAATGTTCACTGCACTCCCAACGTTTCACTGATGTTTGTTAAATTATAACACTGTTCATTTTTTAAAAGTCACATTCTCAACTTTAACTTTAATTTGCCTGGATAAAGATATTCTTTCTCTCTGAATTATAAAGTAACCTTCATATAATATTTTATAAGAAAAATGGAAAACCAACTTTTCATATCTGAAAGTAATATATACCAAATTGAAGTATCTTGTATTATTAATTTCCATGCTATCTTTCCCATTTATCAATTTAACTCTTAATGCAACACCAATAAAATGTCATTTATTGCTATGCTCATACCAAGAATTATTGACCTTAATATTCAAGTTATGAAAGTAATTCCCATATCTTACTTCTAGTTCCTCAAATACATACACATCATCTTTATGGAAGTTGCATAAATGCAGCAATAACCAGTACATTTCTGGCAGGAATACTGTGATTTTGATAAACATGGTTGTCATTTCTCAGGTCATCCCATATTGGCCTTCCATCTACATGACATAATGAGCAGATAAACCAATGAAACTGCGGAGTTTCTAATGCAAATCTAGGCACTGTCCCTTCTTCCAAGTTCCTCGCTTTTGTTCTGCTTCACATAAAACAAGTTTCTTAGTCTGCTCTCACTTTCTACAGTTGTCCATTTTTAGTTCTCAACTTGTTAGTTGAAATCCAGTCTTACATTAAGTGTTGTAGTTGTTATGAGAATTTGTCATCAGCCCTTTTAAGTGTCTTTTCAATTTGCTAATCCAATGGCCTGCTTTTCATGTTTCCTCCATTGCCCCTGCTACAAAAGATCTAGATGGCAGGGGCAGATACCATCATTTTTCCTGAATTCAGCACTGTATTAAACAATGCTAGAACATGCTTGGTACATCTTTTGACTTTATTTGGCTAACCAGTGTTTTGCATAATTTCATGAAACTCTGTGTAATGTACCATCCACATTAATAATCTCTAAATTGCTAAATATAATACCACTGTTCTATGTCAACTCTTGTCTTGTCATTTTTATTAACAGTTGCTGATAAATTAGAAAAAAATGAAGAAATACCAGTAGAAAAAGTGAGACTGATGGAAAAATCAGAAAATCTGAGTTCAAACAATGACTTCTTAGATTGGGATGTACACCAATACTATAAGTTTTTGGCTGAAAGAGGAGACACACAGATACAGGTAATGTATAAAGCTAAGATACTTTTTTCTGGAAAAAATGTTGACTTCTGGGGACAGGACAGTATTCATGAACTACAAATGTTTTGTCATGTTGTAGTCAACAGGAACAGGATTTGGGCACACAGGGGAAATGGGTACAGGAGACTCCTTGGTATGGCTGAATCCCTACATGGCACATAACCATTCATTTCCATTGGACTCCATGCAGACACAAAAGTCTGCTCATATGGATCTGATTGCAGGATTAGGGTTTTAGAAGTCAGCTCTTTAGGCATGAACCATGTGTTTGTGCAGTGCCTAGTACAGTGGGGTCCCAACCTCGATTAGAATTTCTGGGTGCTACGATAAAATGAATTGAAGTAATAATTTTATTAGGTTATGCCAAAACCATTACAATATTTATTTCATTGTATGAAAGCTTTCCAGATATACTACTTGCTCAGAAGTCAGTAATAAAGTACTTTCAAAACTTTTATTTTCTGCCCAGTGGGAATTAACGGTATTTTTTCTGGGATTTCAGAAAGACAGAGAATATTGCTGAAATAAAATGTTTGAATACTTATTTCCAGGTATTTCTTGGACAATTACATCTTGCAGGAAGGAAGGGACTAGAGAAAGATCATTCTGTAGGTATATTTAAATAAGAGCTGAGGATTAAATCTTGCAACACTAGTTTTCACTACAGCCAGTTTATTTGCATAATGAATATTCTGCAGTAAACGAAAGTCATTTATCTTAATTGATTCTGTACAATTAAGAACCCCATTATACATTAAAAAAGACTTTATTCTACCGAGTTTCAGCTAGCATGGTTATGAAGGTGGGTGGGCTCAGACAGAATATCCGGGCCCCATAATTATCTCAGTATCCCAAAGCAGCCAAAAAAGTTTCAGTGCAAGATAATTTTTAAACATTTGCAGCAAACATATATGAGAGAGGATGGAATTAGAGGTAAGTTTCTTCCCTCTCTAGTCCTGTGGGGAGCAGAGCAAGTAAGGCAGTTAGTCTCTTCCCTTTCTATTCTTGCTGTTGGAGTAGATCTGACAACTTTTGACTTACTGGGTCAGTGCAGCTTTCAGGGGCCTCAAAAATCCAAATATCTAAGCAGTTCCTTGCATCTAAGACTGGCCCTGTAAGAAGACATATACTGTAATTCATGTACATATAAAAAACGTGTGATACTGATGACAATTTGTGCTTATCTGAGTGTTTTCAGACACAAAACTGAGACAATTGTGGGAGGGGATGTATTTTAAAGAAAAATTATATTTCTAAAAGCTAATTCACATTATGGGGAACACTAAAGTTTTTTTCTTATGGTCACATACATGGTAACAAGAATTTGTAAAAATTAGTTCATATGGCCTCAACACTGTCAATCTGTTCCTGTCTAAGGTCAGAGTCTCCTTAGGTAACAGATCTAGATGCTCTGTTCTTACCTTTGATTCAGCCACCACCCACCTATCATACCAGACTAAAGCCCTGATTCTGCAAAGGCTAACATGCATGACTAGTCCCATTGAGTGGGACTCCACATGGGCATAAAATCATACTTGTGTGTAAGCGTTTGTAGGTTCAGAGCCTAAATGTGTAAAAGCTATTTTCAGTTTTGCGTTGTGACACTTTCTGGTCTGTCTAAATCAAGAAGAGGTGTAAAGCTATGCAAAACATTTGTCTTGGTTGAAATTTATAAAAAAACAAACCCTTTTTCAGGTGAAAAAATGTAACTTTGTTATTTGCTTTTTATTCAGAAAGCTTTCTACTATTTCCTAAAGGCAGCAAAAGCAGGGAATACACATGGTATGGCATTCCTGGGAAAGGTACATATTACTTTTCATGAGATTAATTTGGTAAATTGCAACAGTCAAGGACTAGATAATGGCTAAGCCTAAAGTAGCCACGCAGGGGTGTAAGAGTAGTCACCAGTCACTTTTGAAAATCTTGGCCTCAGAAGTTATTACAAATAACCTAAAGGCTTTTTTAAGAAAACAAGTTACAAACAAGTAATTATCATGATTCTATTAGTGTATACTCAGTATAAATCAGTAAAAATTTAGTACATTAAACCAGTCAGAAAAACTCATGAATGGGAGAGAACTGGCAAAGTTCTGTTCTCAGTTACGTCTGTACAATATCATTGGCTTTATTGGGGATGTACAAGTGGAAGTAGGAGCGGACTTTGTCCTACTGTTTATATTTTTTATGAGAAACTGGATAGGCAGGGATTCATAACACATCTCAGGAGCAAATATCTCCTTTTCTTTATATTGATCAGATGTTTTTAGAAGGAAGTGTTGCAGTGACACAGAGTAATGCTTCTGCCTTTAAGTACTTCACAATGGCAGCTGAAAAGGTAATATAAGAAAAAGTATCTGTTTGTATACAATATTTTAAGAGTGTATTTGATTTACACCTCAATTAGTGTGTAAATTACAGGAGGAAAGCATGCAGTCAATTTCTTCCATTTAATGGGAATGTTGTTCAGTGTAGATTTTTAAGAAGTAGGTAACTATAGCACACTTCTGAAGCCTATGAAATATAAAGTTATGCAGTCGGTGATGTTGAGGGTAATGGAAAAGCTAGCCGAAAAGTTGGAGAAGTAGAAACAGGAGATAGAACTGTCATTGTTTGTGTGCAAACTAAAGGCCTGATTCTGGAAGCTCCTGATCATCCTCAACTCTCACTAAAGTCCAAGGCATCACAAGAACTCACTAAGTGGTCTCATGATGTGTAGAATGGATGACAAGTAGCAGTGCCCATGAAAACATTATGATCCGTCTGATAGAAACAAGTGGATCCTGCAGTCTAGGAGAAATTTTTATGCCATGTCCTGTTCTGAAAGAGATGCTGGATATTGGCAGAGGACAAGTACTTCTATAACTGAGATAGTACCACCTTCTTAAATGATCTTGCTAAGAAAAGGAAAGTTGGAAATTATTTGGGTAGTTAGCAGAGTTGTTGGCTTTGTCAGGTTTGGCCAGGTTACTGAATTCTTTAGTGACTAAACATTTGCCTTCTTTAGCATGGAATGGCAAAATCCCATTCATACAATACCACAGCAGCAAAGTAGCATGTGATCTCCTTATGGTGTGTTGCAGGGCTGCCTCTTCACAAGTGCCCCCACATGGCCTGGAGTGGCTCTGTGGCATCTTGCCTCTGTTTCCTCTTCTCTCAGGACTCCTTAATAAAACTCTAGACAGTCTAAAGTAGGGTTGCCAACCCTCCCAGATTGGCCGGGAGTCTACCGGAATTGGTATCAATCTACTGGTGACCATTGAAAGCTCAGGAGAGTTTAATAGGTTGCTAAAAGTCCGGTCGGCGGTGCAGCAAGGCTAAGGCAGTCTCCCTACCTGCCCTAGCTCCACGTGGCTCCCGGAAGCAACTAGCATGTCCAGCTCCTAGACACAGAGGCAGCCAGGGGGTCTTTGCGCATTGCCCCTGCCCCAAGCACCGACTCCGCAGCTCCCATTGGCCAGGAACCGTGGACAATGGAGGATGTGGGGGCAGTGCCTGCAGGCAGGAGCATTGCGTGGAGCCACCTAACTACCCCTGATCTTAGGCGCCAGACATGACGGTCACTTCTGGGAGCCGCCCGAGGTAAGCGCCTCCTGGCCCAAGCCCACACACCTTACCCCCTCCCACACCCCAACCCCCTGCCCCAGGCCTGAGCCCCCTCCTGCACGCTGAACTCTTGGCCCCAGCCCAGAGCCCTCTCCTGCACCCCAAACCCCTCATCCCCAGCCCCACCCCCAGCCAGAGCCCACACCCCAACCCCTCAGCCCCATCCCAGAGCCCCCTCCTGCACCCCAAACCCCTCATCCCTGACCCCACCCCAGAGCCTGCACCCCCAGCCAGAGCCCTCACTCCCTCCCGCATCCCAACCTCCTGCCCCAGCCTGGAGCCCCCTCCCACATCCTGAACCCCTCATTTCTGGCCCTACCCCAGAGCCCGCATCCCCAGCTGGAGCCCTCACCCCCTCCTGCACTCCAACCCTCTGCCCCAGCCCGGTTAAAGTGAGTAAGGGTGGAAGACAGCGAGCGACAGAGGGAGATGGGATGGAGTGAGTGAGGGGCGGGGCCTCCGAGAAGGGGTGGGGCAGGAGTTTTGCCTCAGGGAAGGGGTGGGGCAGTAGTAGGGCAAGGATGTTTGTGCGATTAGAAAGTTGGCAACCCTAGTGTAAAGGTATAGCACAAAATTCCCCTTCAGGGGGTCTACTTCATTAAAACCAAAATCAACTGAAAATAAAGTCGCTTCAACCCAGTCCTTAGCTGGGCCCAATTCCTCCTATCTGAGAAATTGTTCTCTCTGGTTCTGTGCCATCTTCTCTTTCTCACAGAGGAGTCCCATGGTTTTCCTCAGGGCTTTTTTAATACCAATCGGCTGTAACCTTCCATAGCTTCCCTCAGCTGACCACCATTATCTTTGTTTTATTCTTCCCCCATTTGGGAGAGAACAGCAGGCAGCCATTCTTCCCATGCTAGTGTCTCCCTCACCGGCTAACTCAGGGTTCCCTGCAGGAGCCTTCTCAGTATCTGCAGGCATTTGCCAACGCCAACCATCAGCCCTCTTCTCTCTCCAGGCCTCTTCCTTATCTACCCCAGGCCGGACTGAATCACCTGACACCCTCATTCTCCCCACCTAGGGAGGCAAGCTAATTGTTTTACAGGAGGGGGCTGGTCCTGTGTCCCATTAAGGGGCTAGCCACCCTGTGAGATGGTCCTATCTCTGGAAGTTTTGGATTTGATCCAAGTGCAGTACAGGAAAAGCATGCTTTAATGACCATGTCTTTTGTCTGTATGGATATTGTAATTTATTTTTCCCATTTTACCTTGTGACGACTCAGTGTATACAGATTATGCTGAAGCACTTCTTCTTCCCTTTCCTATGAAACCTATGTGCTGCTTCTTTCCAAAAGTGGCTTCCTTGTTGATTAAGGTAATGTTTGTTAATATGTATGTGATTGCTTTATTTGGTCAAGAGAATGGGATTCCCTAAGCTCATATTTGAAATTTTGAGTCATTCGCTTGGCCCCAGTCCATCAATAGGGCATGTATTTTTTTGATTTCTTGTTGATTAATGTCAGAAAGGAAGCCAAAATCTCCATCTGGCTACATAGACTCTGAAAATACAAAATTGCAGATCTACCTTTATAAAAAATAGGATCTTATTGAGCTTTTTGATGTTAAATTACATAATAAATTTTAAAATCACAGGGTCATAGAAATTGGAGATGAAAAAGACCTATGCGCTCATCTTATGCATCTTCCTGCCAATGCAGAAAAAAGTGAAGGTTCTGACAAAGCCAACAAATTACGAGTCACTTCATCCTTAACTCACCCCATTGTGCTTAAATGCACATGGGTATATCACATACAGTATTACCAAGATACAAACAAGGCAAATTAAATAGCTGTTGTATCTAATACTCAGTGAATAGAGAAGAGTGTGTGTACAATTCATATTGCACTAGAGAGCACCAAAGAGAGCTAAGGAAAGAGTCAAGATGAGAAAGCCAAGATGGTGAAGGACTGTTAGCTTAAATCAGGCCTGCACAACATGCGGCCCGGGGGCCGCATGCAGTCCACGTGGGCTCACTGTGCGGTCCGCGGCGGGTGAGTAGGTGGGCTCACTGTGCGACCCGCGGGGGGTGAGTAGGCAAGCAGCGGGTGAGGGAGGGGGCTGAGGAGGGAAGCGGGCGGGCAGTGGCGGGGGGTGAGTAGGCGAGCTGGAGGGGTCGGGGGCTGAGGAGGCAAGCGGGTGGGCAGTGAGCCGGCGGCAGGGGAGGGGGGCTGTTTTCTTTGGAGTAATATGGCCCCCGCCGCTTTATGAGTTGTGCAGGCCTGGCTTAAATAATCCATTACTGGGTGCTTGCTTACTTTGGCCAAAACACAATTGTTTCTGCTAAATATTCAAAGAACAAAAGACGATCTTCCGAAGTGAGTAACTAAGAAGCAAATACTTGTTGAAATAGAGCATTAAAAATGGACTTTCAAAATATTTAGTATTGGGCTGGCACCATCTGTGGCGTGAAACTGAAGAAATTTCTGCAATGAAACTGAAGTGGACAATCTCCCTTTTATTTGTGGAGATTTCTCCCTAATCATTATGTTGGGGGGGGGGGTTGTGCCCCACCGTAGAACAGAACATGGATTTGACCTCCCAATGTCTCTTGGGGCTATCCACTCAGAGCCTCTCTGTGTGCTAGTGCTCCCCCAACATCTATTGACAGAACAGCATGAATGGAGATCACTACCATGCTTTTTCAGCAGACAGCTGTTTTCAGATGCCCCACATTACAATAGGATTTCTAATATGGGGCGCATGGCATGGAAGTAATACAGCCTGAACTCTCTAGAGCCAGTGGAGGAAAAATGTGCACCCACACCAGTCTGCCTACATCTCTTTCAGCCTGACCACCTTCCAGCCCCTTCTTTTTCATGTGAATCCAGACTACAGCTGGGCAGAAAAAGATAATTCTGTTTCTCAGAGGATTTTTATATTTTGAAATTTGATTTTGTTCCAATTCAGGGGGGAAGGGGAACACCCTGCTCTAGTTTTACCATCCAGTGAAGCCACTTTTATTAATGGCAATGAAATTACATGTGGATAACAAAAATTAAAGCCACTTTTTAAACATATGGTATGTTGTCTCTCTACAAGTAGTCATGAGAGTCATCAGAATAAGCATACTAATTTAGCATTGATTCATAATCATTATCAGAATACATAGTTCTAAGTTCACTATATCATAGTAAAAGAAAAGCAAGAATAACTAATTGGTTAGTAACTTATCTGATAGATGTTTTCTTTATTGCAAGTGCTTTTCAATGTCTTAATGAA
Source organism: Chrysemys picta bellii (assembly GCF_011386835.1). Taxonomy (NCBI): domain Eukaryota; kingdom Metazoa; phylum Chordata; order Testudines; family Emydidae; genus Chrysemys; species Chrysemys picta. The sequence continues at coordinate 197,210,979 of NC_088793.1, forward strand.
AAATTACATTCAAACTTAATACATTATTTTAGGGTAATGCAGTTGGACTATGGGGTGTAGGCCTTCTTTATTATCAAGGAAAAGGTGTTCCTGTGGTAAGAATTATTTTAGTCACTTCAAATATGTTTTTCACAATACAGCTAGTAAAAATCCGAGAAAATAAAATGTTTAATCAATATCAACTATGGATTAAAACACCCTTTAGTAGGGGATTATAGCTCAAATAACTATAATATAGCTCATTCAAGTGGTGCAACTAATAGGTTTATAGCACTGCAAATATGAGTAATTTTTCTTGTACTCTGAATACTATCATGAACACACCATTGTATGTCTTGAATGGAGTTCCTCCTGATTTATACTAGTGTAACTTTGAGCAGAATGAGGCCCAGAGTCCAATTAAATAAATAAAAAACATTGGTAGGTGTTAGTCCATTCAACGCTATGGAGTATAACGGGTGTGAGATCAGAATCAGGACCCTGATCTCAAATACTATACAAGCTGCTCATTGGAGAAAATGTTAGTTTGATTTTGTTTTTCATTTGTTTGGGATACAGCGTAACATTCTGTCATTAAATTGTGCCACTCAAAAGTGAGACAAAACTTGTCTTTTTCATGAGCACACAATTCTCACCACGCTGGCAGGTACCTGGAACTTTCAGTAATGGAGGGTAATTACCTTTCAGAACTATACTGAAGCTTTTAAATACTTTCATATAGCAGCTGAGAAAGGTTTGGCAGATGCACAGTTCCAGCTAGGAGTCATGTATCACTGTAAGTACTATGCATTTTTTAATTAAAAATTTGCATTAATCAGTAGTCTGTAATTTTACAAAAACTAAAGTCTCCAATCTCAACTTGATTTGCAGCTGGCTCTGGAGTAAAGAAAGACTATAAACTTGCCTTCAAATATTTTTACTTGGCCTCTCAAAATGGACAACCCATTGCTGTTTATTATTTGGCTCAGATGTATGCTGCAGGGACTGGAGTGTTTAGATCATGTCAAAATGCAGTTGAGGTAAATAGTATATTTTTTAAAGATTTGTGATTAGTTATAGAAGTAATAGCCAGGATTTGTATTACTATTTTAACTTCTCTTTTTATGAAAGTTGCCTATATGCTATGATTTAGAGTCAGAAATCTATATTTTCTTAAGTAGGAGAAAAGTGATCATATCTGGGCCAAATTCTGTTTTCAGCTACACTAGTCTAAATCCAGAATAACTCCACTGATGTCAATAGAGTTGCTCCAGATAAGACCAGTGTAAGTTAGAGTAGAGGGTGACCCATAGCACGCAGGTATGATGGCCTTTACACCTCAGAGTCATAGAGTGGGTATACACAGCATTTTGGAGTAAGCCTTCCAGCCCGGGTTGACAGACTTGGGCTAGTGGGGCTCACACTAATGCTCTAAAAATAGATGGCTAGACAGTGGCCTGGTCCACACTAACCACCCATTTCGAACTAGGGTACGCAAATTCAGCTACGTTAATAACGTAGCTGAATTCGAAGTACCTTAGTTCGAACTTACCGCGGGTCCAGACGTGGCAGGCAGGCTCCCCCGTCGATGCCGCGTACTCCTCTCGCCGAGCTGGAGTACCGGTGTTGACGGCGAGCACTTCCGGGATCGATCCCAGAAGATTGATTGCTTACCTCCGGACCCGGAGGTAAGTGTAGACCTACCCAGTGTTTGAAGTTGTGGCTTGGGTTGGAGCTTGAGCTCCGAAGCCTAGGAAGGGAGGCTGGGAGGCTTGCTCCAAAATGCTATGTAGACATACCCATGGAGTTTAAGGCCAGAAGGGACCACAGAATCATCCAGTCTCACTGCCTGTACCTCACAGCCACTGACACCACCCAGCACCAGCACAATAAACCCAACAATAAACTGAAATTAAACCAAAGTATTACAGCCCTCAGCCCTGGACTCAATCTTTAAATCTATTTCATAACTCTTCACCAAATTAGTTTAACAATGTAAGTACAGTACTTATCAATTTGGCATTCACTCTTTTTTTTAAGTAGGTTGAGTCTGCCTAAAATGTCACAGATGGATTTAACTTAGAACCATTCATCTCAAGAAATCCTAAGTACTTGTATATCTGACTATTGATAAAACATTTTAGGGAAGATTTGCTGTGGCTTTTTTTGTTCTTTGCCCACAACTATTCATGCCTATTTTAGAATGTTATTGGCAGTTCTAGTTTTATCAAGTTTCCCATGTACTATAAATATATCCAGTTCAACTGGCCCCTTTTCAGCTCAGGCAGTTAGCTGGCAACTTTTGCACTATAGCTAGATTTTTTACATTGCTGGCTTTCTTATGAAATACATATGCATGACATGACTTTTTATAGTTATATAAGAATTATTTCTCTAAGACGTACTCTTCCATAGGAATCTTTACATCTTGCAAAACTTTATCCAGCAACCACAGTGCAGATCAGGGTAGAGTTCCCCTCTCCCCCAATACTGTGGCACACTATCCTGTGATACACAGCTTAATTGTGATGTACTTCAAGATCACTAGGGGGAAATGCCAAAATATTATTACATAGTGGCAGTACTATTGTGTCATAATCAGTCTTAGAGTTGAATTTCACCAGCATATGCTAGTCACAAATGACCAGTGCACTGGGCGGCTGTCTTGTGCATAAGCTGTAGACAAAGATGAAAATAGAGTATTCTGGGTTGAGTTCCTCTCAATTTCTCCTGTTGAAGCTGTACCACTTTGCATTAAATAGCTGAATAGCCATTGGGCCAAAAAAGTGACACTTATAGGGGAGGCGAGAAATCCAGGTTCAAATTCCTGCTCCCATAATTATTTATACAAAGTGGAACAGCTTCAACAGGAGAGATTGCTAGATTTCCAGCCTGCAGCCCGGTGTTTAGGGTATTCAGCTAAGATGGGGAGACCTGGCTTCAAGTCCCTGCTCCAGAGTAGAGGTTTAAACCTTGATCTCTCACATCTCAGGGGAGCATCTTAGTTATTGGATGCGTGGGGCAGGTGGGAGCACCACCAATGGGTTTTTTGCGAATGGTGCCTAAGTCCCCTAGAGAATCTAGCCCAACACATTTTATTTTGTCCAATAGTATTTGGAAAATGTATGTCAAATTTGCAAATAGTTTTGTCGACACAAAATTGCATTTTGGGGGGAATAAACTATTCATCTGACAAATTTCTCTCATCTCTAGTTGAAATCTTATTTGTGGCTTAATATTCAGCAGAGCATCTTAAAATAAATAACTGTTGTATAACAGAAAACATTTTTGTTTTTTATCAGTGTATTTTTCTTTTATATGCAACTAAGAAAACAACTTTAGAGTCAGTTTAGATATGGATTCATCTGACTTTTAATGATTAAGTACTCTGTATCAGTTAAGGATGCAATTGGTATAACTATTGTTTTGTAAACAATACAGACAAATGTTGTAACTTTAACCCTTGTGTCCCCCAGCAGGAGCTACAAGCTCCTAAGATTTATTGTCTGTGGTGAAGTGTAAAACCTCACGGGTTTGTTCTATCACTGTTCCTCTGTTCAGCTTTACCGAAGTGTTTGTGAACTAGGAAGTTGGTCTGAGAAATTCCTGACTGCATACTTCGCTTATCAGGATGGTAATATAGATTCATCTCTTATTCAATATGCATTATTAGCAGAAATGGGGTATGAAGTAGCTCAAAGTAATTCAGCTTACATTTTGGAATCTGGTAAGAGAAGTTAAATTATTTTCTCTATAAATTATATATGTATGTCCAAGTGCTGTTGTAAACTATGCAAATTCAATTTTTCTTTTACAGAACAGGTTAAAATTCTCAGCAATGATCAGATGTATCCATTAGCACTTCTCCTGTGGAACAGAGCTGCAGCTCAAGGTATGGAACACCACATAGTTAAAAATAACTTGCAGTTAGCTGTCCACTCGTATAAGTATGATTTTCTTCAACTCTGTTCCTCAGATTGTACAGCCAGAAGAGAAATGAACACTCAGTGCCCCAAGAACATGGCATTACAAACGTCAGATAATTAAGCTAACATCATTAAGGGACTGATTCTCACATATTTAACTCACGATTAAAAGGATATCTGTACTACCGCCTTAGGCATGTTAAAAACAATCTAACATTCAAGAAATTCTCACATTTCTAGGTTAAAACACTCAACTATTCATTTATCCTCCACTGATTCAATCCTCATTCATGGGTACTTTATCACAAAACTTCAACTACAGACTTTAAAACTGAATAGGAAAAATGGTTTCTTTAGCTAAATGAACACCAAGAAAAACTTACACCTACTCACCAAGAGAAACTATAGGAAATTTAGAAGCATAAAGATGTGTAAAATATGCTTACTTGTTAAATGTGCACTATTTGTATGCTTTACTGCAATACAGCTTCAAGAATAATTTGGGGTCTAGAAAACCTCCTTTATAGTTTATAAGTATCTACTTGGGGAGAAGATTTCTGATGCTACGTCTACACTACAGCCTATTCTCTTCCATTCCTGTCAAAATTTCCACTCTTTTCCCTGTCACCAAGATGCTCAAATAGGGATCATATTTATTGTTTTTTCCCCTCCGCTCCCAGGCTGTTGCTATATTGTCTGTTTTCCCTTCACATACAAATCTACCCTTTTATCTCCATCCCCTGCCTTTGACATCACACTGCTCCTAACTTGTCGTCTTGCCCCTTAGTTTATCCAAAATATGGCTGTCACAGTCCTTTCTTGCCACCATGTTGCTTCCTTTTTTTTTTTTTTTTTTTTCTAATCTCTCTCTTGTCTTTCACATCAAATTCAAGCTTTCACCTTCAAGGCTGTATACCAACTCTGCCCCATGCACATTTCAATGTTCATTTCCTCCTACTTTCCTTTCTGCTCTCTGCATTCCAATAGGCCCTCCTGTCGGTCCCTTTCTTATTCTTCTCTCGCATTACCTTCACCCCTTCTTCCATGCCATTCCTTACATGTGGGACTTCCTTCCTACTTCTGTACTCTCAACACCTTGGTTTCTTCCCAAATCCTTCCTATTTAGAATACTCTATAAGTTATAATAATTCTATGATGACTGAAACCATAGTGCTTCAAATTTACATTTTATTCATTTTTAATTGTATTTAAGAGAAAAATACAATTTTATTAGAGGAGGAAATTTAGCAAGAAGCACAGTTTAATCTAGATTTTTGTTGTGACTTTTCTTTTTAATGTTTCCACCAGGCAATGCATTTGCTAGAGTAAAAACTGGAGATTACCACTTTTACGGTTATGGAACCAAGAGGGATTATGTCACAGCAGCAATTCATTACAGCCTTGCAGTTGATCACCACATCGCTCAAGCCATGTTTAATCTGGCATATATGTATGAACATGGTTTAGGTATTCCAAAGGTAATGTGGACTGCATATGGTGCAATCTGTGTGTAAAATTAACCTTAATAGATATCGTTGAAATTAAAAGCTATTATAGCTATAATATCCTAATGGAGCATTCTGGGTGAGGCAGAATCTCCCATATGAGGGAAAATTAGGTAAACAGAGATTATTAAAATTGTAAAGGAGGGTCAGGCAGGTTATGACTGAGAGATACATGTGAAATGATAGATGGTATGGTGAAGGCCAAATGAGTGCCCTTTCATCTTGCCACATAAAAACAAGGATGAGAAATGAAAATAAAGTTAGTGCAGTAAACATGGAAATTCAGTTTTAAACAGTGCATGGTCAACCTGTAAGATCTATGACCACATGATATCAATGAGACTAGTTCAGTAAAATTCAAAAATATAATTGGTTACTTATAAATAAGAAAAACATCTAAAGTTGCATCAGAAAGGCTGAAAAAATACAAAAGACATAATTCTTCCTGATTCAACTGACATTCAGTTGATGCCTTAGAATCATAAAGGAATCCCACCCTAATCTCATGCTTGCAGGGCATGAGGGAAGAGAGATGTGCTGGTTTGCCCTAATGGCTCCCTACCACTGGCCCAATATTCTCTCCTGCTCAGTACAATGTAGAAACAAATGATACAACTTACTAAATCTGAAGTTGTGTGTATTTTTGCCATTTTTGTTGTTTGTTTCTTTTTCCATTGCTTCCTTCCACTTCCTTTTGTCCTTGCCTTTTTCTCATTTCTCTCCTTCCTGTTCGTGGCTTCAACTTTTTGTTTCTATCATCTTACCTAGTCTCTCTTCATTCTCTCCTTGCCCAGGCCCATTACCTGTATGCCTCTCCTCTCGATCTCGCCACAGCTCTATCTGGTTTCTCCAGTCTCCCTCCTCCAGCACTCTCAGATCTTCTGCATCCTTTCCCAACTCTCTTCCTCCCTTAATCTCTTTGCGCCTCCCCAACCTAGTTTTGTCCCTCATAAATGTCCCAGTTCTTGACCTGACATGTCTCCAAACGCCATGGGCTTGGTTCTCTGATTGGTTTCTCAGCTGATTGCCCCTTCTTCTGATGATTCTCATTCTTCCACTTTTTAGGGGGAAGTAATGGGGAAGTAAGCAAGGCTCCAGTGATCTGGGGGTGGATTAGTGGAACCAGAAGAGAGGTGGTTATGCTATACTCCACTGTAACTCTGAGTGATGCCAGGGGAAAAGAGAGAAGCTAGTATGGCTGCCTGCTTGTGTGTAAGCTCCAGCAGCTGCACAAAGGGATAGAAGAACATATGGAGAAGGCAGGCAGGGGTTTCTTTCAGAGAGCCACCATCCATCCTTTCCCCCACTCTTGTGCATCCGCCTACACAGAGGCAGTGCCTCTATAATGGAAGCAGACCACTTCTAGTCTTAAAAATTATAGTAAAAATGACACCCTTTTAATCATCAGAACTGTTGCCTGTGTAGCTAAAGTAAAATGAGCAGGATTCTATTCACTCTTATACAGGAATTATTTACCAAGTTCCAAGCTGTTACAGTGGTTTAGACCCACTGAAGACAATGGGGCTTCTCTATTTGGACTACAGAACTTTTATTACTGGTAATAGTGACAAGAAGCAAAGATGGTAGCTTAAGTCGTATCCCAGGCGAGTTTGAAGGACTGTCAGTTAGAAGAAGCATCTCTTTACTTGTAAACTGGGCACATAACTAAAACAAACATGCAACCACACTATGCCATCATCAGTCACTCCTCAGCAAAGAGTCACACTCAGAAGCTTTTCCTACTGTTCCTGCTTTTCTTTTCCTTCCAAGTTACTTCCCAACTTTGCTCCTTCTCCATCTATGAGCAGCAGTAAGCTGTTTCAGTATGGTATGGCTATGAGCAAAGCTCAATCAAATTCACATTAAATGTCTCTATACGCCTTCTGCCCTTAGTTTGCAGAAGCCATGCAGTCAACCGGCATATGTTGCCTTGACAAACTGGACCTCCAGGCCCTGAGGATGTCTGGAATCCACTGGAATATAGCTTGATATCTCTGTGGATTCTCAGACTCCACTGTATGGTCCACACCTTCTGTCCCCTTGTTGAGGATACAAACCCCACTCCCAAGAGCAGCATTTATAGGTACCACTAAACATTTTGGGGGTTGTTTTTCCCTCCTGGGGATTCCCCTATGGGAGGGAAGTATGAAGCCCTAGGAGGAAGAATGTAATCAAAATGAGGCCCAGAAGGCAGGCGATGTGTCCCTGACTCAGCCACATATTTTTGTGACCTTGGGCAAGGCTTCAGAGCCAGATTTTTTGTGTATGCATGCAATGATGTAACTAATTTATGCACAAAGTTGCCACAATGGCATGAACAATTACAGAAATTGCATATACAAAAGATGAGCTACATATCTAATGAATATGACTGCATGTGCAAATTTAAAGGTAAGTCTATTAGCTATCCTGTTATATGCAAATACTTCTGATGATTTGGCCCTTATTCTATTTGGTTAATGTTATTAATATTTAATTATCAATATTAATATTAGCAATATTAATATTAAATAATTGATAATGTATTGTTATTAAAATCTCTTGTGAAGCAGAGTCATTGTTCGCACTTATAGTAATGCCTTTCAGCTAAGGAATTCAGAGTACTTTCTAAAGTATTATTAGGAGAGGGCAAATAGTGAAAAGCATCATGAATATTTGGTTACATTTTTCAGTAAAACTGCTGTGGCCATGTTCATGCCCCTTTGCATGAAGTTACTGCAAATACTTGAAAAATTGAGTTTGACCAGCATGGATGCTTGTGGAAAGTGAAATGAATGCCAAAGTCTCAAGATCAGCATATTTGTCCCAAAATCAGCCAATTTGAGGAGATTAAAGTTGTCTTGCAGATATTCTATAAGCAGAAAATAATAAACTAATTTGGTAGAAATAAGAGAAAAGATGGTCATTCTTATACAGACAGAACAAGCTGAATTATTGTAGCCCATAAGGGGACAGTGTCATCTTTAAGCCCTTACACTTCTTTACTTTTATGGACTGCTTTTCAATAACAGTTTGAATTTTAAGAAATAAAATTTATAAAAACAGACTATTACTAAATTAAACTTTGAAAAGGGCTTAAAGGTTGATACAAGAAATCATAGGACTGGGAAGGGACCTCGAGAGGTCATCTAGTCCAGTCCCCTGCACTCAAGGCAGGACTAAGTATGATCTAGACCATCCCTGACAGGTGTTTGTCTAACCTGCTCTTAAAAACCTCCAATGATAGAGATTCTACAACCTCTGTAGGCAATTTATTCCAGTGCTTAACCACACTGACAGTTAGGAAGTTTTTCCTAATGTCCAACCTAAATCTCCCTTGCTGCAATTTAAGCCCATTGCTTCTTATCCTATCCTCAGAGGTTAAGAAGAACAATTTTTCTCCCTCCTCCTCCTAACAGCCTTTTATGTACTTGAAGACTCTTATCATGTCTCCTCTCTGTCTTCTCTTTTCCAGACTAAATAAACCCATGTTTTTCAATCGTCCCTTGTAGATCATGTTTTCTAGACCTTTAATCATTTTTGTTTCTCTTCTCTGGACTTTCTCCAATTTGTCCACATCTTCCCTGAAATGTGGCACCCAGAACTGGACACAATACTCCAGTTGAGGCCTAATCAGCGCGGAGTAGAGCAGAAGAATTACTTCTTGTGTCTTGCTTACAACACACCTGCTACTATATCCCACACTGATGTTCGCTTTCTTTGTAACAGTGTTACACTGTTGACTCATATTTAGCTTGTGGTCCACTATGACCCCCGCAGATTCCTTTCCACAGTCATTTCCCATTTTGTACGTGTGCAACTGATTGTTTCTTCCTAAATGGAGTAGTTGGCATTTGTCCTTATTGAATTTCATCCTATTTACTTCAGACCATTTCTCCAGTTTGTCCAGATCATTTTGAATTTTAATCCTATCCTCCAAAGCACTTGCAACCCCTCTCAGCTTGGTATGGTCTGCAAACTTTATAAGTGTACTCTCTATGACATTATCTAATACATTGATGAAGATATTGAACAGAACCGGACCCAGAACTGATCCTTGCAGGACACCACTCATTATGCCCTTCCAGCATGATACTGAACCACTGATAACTACTCTCTGGGACCAGTTTTCCAACCAGTTTTTCACTCACCTTATAGTAGCTCCATCTACGTTGCATTTCCCTAGTTTATTTATGAGAAGGTCATCTGAGACAGTATCAAAAGCTTTACTAAAGTCAACATATACTATGTTTACCGCTTCCCCCTATCCACAAGGCTTGTTACCCTTTCAAAGAAAGCTATCAGGTTGGTTTGACATGATTTGTTCTTGACAAATCCATGCTGACTGTTACTTATCACCTTATTATCTTCTAGATGTTTGCAAATTGATTTCTTAATTATTTGCTCCATTATCTTTCCAGGTACAGAAGTTAAGTTGACTAGTCTGTAATTCTCCAGGTTGTCCTTATTTCCCTTTTTATAGATTGACACTATATTTGCCCTTTTCCAGTCTTCTGGAATCTCTCCCACTTTCCATGACTTTTCAAAGATAAGCGCTAATTGCTCAGATATCTCCTCAGTCAGCTCCTTGACTATTCTATGATGCATTTCATTAGGCCTTGGTGATTTGAAAACATCTAATTTGTCTAAGTAATTTTTAACTTGTTAGTTTTCTTATTTTAGCCTCTGATCCTATCTCATTTTTACTGGCATTCACTATGCTAGATGTCCAATCACCACCAACCTTCTTGGTGAAAACTGGAACAAAGAAGTCATTAAGCACCTCTGCCATTTCCACATTTAATGTTATTGTTTCCCCCACTCATTGAGTAATGGACCTACCCTGTCCTTGGTCTTCCTCTTGCTTCTAATGTATTTGTAGAATGTTTTCTTGTTACTCTTTATCTCTCTAGCTAGTTTGATCACCTTTTGTGCTTTGGCCTTTCTAATTTTGTCCCTACATACTTGTGTTATTTGTTTATATTCATCCTTTGTAATTTGACTTAGTTTCCACTTTTTGTAGGACTCTTCTTTGATTTTTAAATAATTGAAGATCTCCTGGTTAAGCCAGGGTGGTCTCTTGCCATACGTCCTATCTTTCCTACTCAGTGGGATAGTTTGCTTTTGTGCCCTTAATATCTTTTTGAAAAACTGCCAACTGTTTTCAATTGATTTTCCCCTTAGATTTGCTTCCTATTTGATCTTACCTATCAACTCCCTGAGTTTGCTAAAGTTTGCCTTCTTGCCTTCATTGTCTTTATTTTGCTGTTCTCCCTCCTACCATTCTTTAGAATCATGAACGCTACCATTTCATGATCACTTTCACCCAAATCTGCTTTTCATCTTTCCTTCTTGGTTTAGTTCCATCTCTCATCATCTATCTGTTTTTTCAGTTTCTTTGAAAAAATGTATTAATAAATTAATACATCACTTCTGCTTCTTTTCCCCCCAACCATGGGGGATCTCTCTCTCCAATCCACTCTGCACCCCAACTAACCATGGTACATCTATCTTTATTCCATCTTTATTTTATGTAGCTCTCCTTTTCATCCTGAACCTCATTCTTCTTTGAATAGTGTCCGTATGGGTACTCTGCTTCAGGTGCGTGTGTGCCCCATGTGCCTTTGACTGGAGATTTTCAGTAGCAGTGCCCATTTGGCCCACGCATGCTCTCCAGAAATCCTCTTGCCCTGTACAGAGTAAGATAAAGGTGAATCAGGCCTCTTCGGCATCTCCCCCATCTCAGATGTATTTCAGGTTTGCTTTGTTAGACAGGTTCATTTCTCTTCCCCCTTCCCCCGCAATTTATATCACTCTTAATGAAGGGAAGTGGGGAAAATGAAGATAGGTTTTTAAAATGTAAAATAAATAGGATGGAAAGATAACCAGATTAAGCTTAAGAAGTGATCAGTGCTGACCTTCCTAATATAGCTCCTTTATGACTCTGCTACGTTTATTGCACACACCCAACAGGAGTTCTCAAATTTACATGAAAAATATTGCATGATAGGGAAAAGGAGCCTCTTGTGGTCACCTCCCTTCCCAACCTCAATTCCACACCTTGCTTATGAAAACTAAAGTTCTTGGTTACATGAAAAAGTAATGTAAAAGACAGACCCAAAGATGGACCAAAATTTTTCTTTCATAAACTGTGTGGAGCTTCTTGGTTCTCTCTCTGCCCATGCTGTATCTGTACTGTCTATGCTCTACCTGGCAGGAGGACTTGGTTTGATACAAGTTCTTTTCTTATTACCTGTAACCTCCACTACTTGAATCATTGCAGATCACTTTCAGCTTAGAAACCAACCAGAAAAAAAGAACTACTTTGTCATATGTATATATGGTTAACTGGATTTTCACCAAAGAAAATGCTGACAAAGACATGAAGCAGCTCTTGAGGGTGGAAAAAGTAGCTTGTTCTTTGGGTTTCTTCATTGGTCTGGACATTCTGAAGAGTCTTTGACTAGGCTTCAACAAACATGAAGCAACAATTGTTTGACAACTTGCAGATGCCATTGTGATATAACAGTTCCATGAATCACACTTTGAGAACCATTATATTAGAGATAAAACCCATTTCCTTTTCCAGCCTCTCCTAAGTGGAATCCAAACACAAATTTTGAAACCTTACAGTGGTATTTAAGTTAGACAAGATGAATTCAACTATCTTTAACTGAAATACTGCACATTCAGCTAAGAATGGATAGTATTTTTGACCTGATGGGAAAAAAGGAGTGCTGGAAATTGTAGAAGAAATCCTGTACTAGCAATATTTACAGCCTGATGTCTAAGATCAGAGTAAGTTTGAGATAAGCATCCAGATTGAATCTCTACTCATTACTAATAATTATTAAGTAGAAATTTGCAGACAACTATGCATTAAAAATAAATTAACAGGAGAAACTAACCAAGAAGACATGATGAGCAGCACGAGCAGCCACACTTTACAAGCCTAGCTAGATCAATGCCTTTCGAAAGATTCTAGTACTTTACTAACTAGATAAATATTTTACCAAAATGTGCTCTGCTGAGAAAGTAGCTGATGGGGCAAAGTTACTAATTGGTTCCATTATGACATGAATATGCTAGCTAAAATTGAGGATATTAGACTAAAAAATTGTCCATTAAATTTATGGACTAATTTTTGTACACATATAGTTACTAAATTTAGTTAGTAAACTAGATAATTGGGTTGTTGTATTTCTAGCTTTAGATATAAAGAATAACTGCTTAAATAGATAATTTAAAATGTCTGACTGCCTATTTTAAGTATCCATGAGCAAATGCTGACTTCAACTTGACTTCCTATTGAATTCAGAAGACCGTTTATATACACAAGACAAATGAACTGAAAGGTTGTGGGGATTGAAAATGAGTTTGTAGAAAGTAGGCACACAAATTAAATGTTAACAAAATCCATTTTTATCTCATGCCAACAATTATACATGAATCTAAGGTTTATGCTTTTCAGGTATTGTTATAGCTTTATGATATACTAAGCTACAAAAATACTTGAAAAGCAGAAACCTAAAAGACAAAGGATAGAAATGCTTTGAAGATTAGCTAAAGCATCACAACATTCATCTAAGCAAATTCCACATGTTCTAAGTAAAAGAGACACCCTTCCCCCCCCCCCTTTTTTTAAGGATATACATTTGGCTAAAAGGTGGTATGACCTCGCAGCACAAACAAGCCCAGATGCTTCCATTCCAGTGTTCTTGGCACGTATGAAGCTAGAAGTTAAGCTTCTATTCAGCGAGATGCAACTTTTCAAGGTAAGTATGATTTGGACATACTGACAGGCTTTCACCAGGGCCAATTCTAATATTTTTTACATTTTATTCTATACTTTTAGATTTGCTTATTGCACCTATTCCAGACCCTGGCTATATTACATAATAAGTCCTGTTTCGGTAAAAATAGGCCCACCATCCAAGACTTGTCATACAAATTGCACTATTATTTCCCAATCCTCACACTGCAATTTCCATTTGTACAAATGCAGAACACCCTTCAAAAGTGAAACCTATAATTTTAGTTGTAAATTAAAGTGCATGTCACTTGAAGCCCTTCAAACCTTTAGTTTGACTGCCAGTCTGCCAAGTTTAGTGGCAATACAGTGCCCTTATGATGCAAGGCATCAGAGTTTGTGTCGTCAGCTCATCAGGACCTGGGAGCACATCATGGTCATCTGAAGGAAGTGGAGTCCTTGCTTATTCTTAAGCGATCTTCTCCCAAAAACCCGGGAGTGGTGTAGTGCTGATGAGATCCAGGGGACTAGTCCAGTCATCTTTTGCCAGGACACAGATTTGAGCTATAATAAACCTTTCCGCAATGGATTCCTTCACTTCCCTCCATGCCTTGATTAGTTATTAACTAGAAAACCCAGCTGCTTGTCCCTCCACTTCACACAGTGAAAGGAAATACTTCTGATCATCTATTCTGAAACAACTCCACCAAACCCTATCAGAATCTGAGGTTTGGAAATATAACCTATAATCCAAATTTCCCTAGGAATAGCATGCAATACTGGTAGTCTGAAGCTGTTCCTGTACTGCCTCCCAATCTGTTGGGGATTTCCACATAGTAAGCAAGCTGGGTGCTGCCTCAGAGCCATGCAGTACTTGTGCACCCCATTACAGATGCCCTATATGCAGAACAAAAAAAACCAGGTGAACTCAGAATGTCTGTTTTATAGAATTGTGGGTTCAAAAAATAATTAGATAAGTTCATGGAGGATAGGTCCATTAATGGCTATTAGCCAAGATGATTTGGGATGCAACCCCATGCTCTAGGTGTTCTAAGCCTCTAAGGGTATGTCTACACTGCAATTCGATACCCACAACTGGCTTGTGCCAGTCGACTCAGGCTCACAGGGCTTGGGCTAAGGGGCTATTTAACTGTGGTATAGATGTTCTGGCTCAGGCTGCAGCCCGAGCTCTGGGATCCTTCCACCTCCCAGGGTTTTAGACCCTGGGCTCCAGCCCAAGCCTGGGCATCTACATTGCAATTAAACAGCCCTACAGCCCGAGTCAGATGGCATGGACCAGCTGCAGCTTTTTAATTGCAGTGTAGATATACCCTAACTGCCAGAAGCTGGGAGCAGATGACAGGGGATGGATCATGTGTAAATTGCCCTGTTCTGTTCATTCCCTCTGAAGCATCTGGCACTGGCCACTCACGGAAGACAGGATAGTGGGCTAGATGGACCATTGGTCTGACCCAGTATGGCCATTGTGTTCTTATTATAGGCTTTATTCTTCTGTGCTTACTATATTATACATCTTGTCCTGCTTTAAGTTTACCAATCCTAGCATTGTCTAAAACCTCATTAAAAAGAGCATAATGCTTTCATTTTACACATTTTAAAAATAGCTTCTATTTTGCATGTAAAAAAGTATTCTCTGTATTGCTGAGATCTCCCTTTCTGTCCTAGCAGTTTACTTCAAGTCAGAAAATGTCAAAACTGGACACCATGCTGCGACCACATTGGGATCTGTTTGTATTGGTAGTCATAGTTATTTTGCTTGTACTACTGATAAGAAATAGGTAGAACTGGGACAATGTTAATGTGAAAATCTTTTGGTAGTTTCCTTTATATTCTAAATAAAAATTATATTACTCATTTTTCTAACATCTCTTTCTAATACTTATGTAACAAAGTGAATATACGTGTAGCCTTAGGGAGAGTTAGTAACATTACAAAAAATTAGGTTCTTAATTTAAAACGGATAATTTGCTTACAGAAACTAAAATCTGTCAGTACAGCAAAATCTTTCATTTGCTCGCTGATGGAAACATACACAGCAGATAACCAGCTATCCCAATGCTCGGGAGTATGTTGTGCAGAAAAAATCCCTTATTTCATAAGTTCCTTAAATATTGTTTACACTGCTTATTTGAAAGAATTATATTAAAAGATCAACTCAGTGAGCCAGCATACAAAAGGAAAGCAGAAAGAATTAACAAAAAGCTGCCAGTAGGAAGCTAGACAACCAACAGTTTTTAATGACTGCGAATGGGTTCACAGGTTCCATTTCAACAGACCAAATATGCCATTAATCCATTGTTCAGTCACTGAAATAGATTCTCTGCAGTTTGTTACCCGATTATTGCTCTAATTAAGTAGGCATGACATTCACTAGAGTTTCTACTAACTAACAGAAAGCCTGATCCTGCATTCATTTAGTGGCAAAACGTTCCTGGACAGCCATGGTGGAAGATCAGGCCTCTAGCATGACACTGAAGAAAATCATTTTTCTAGGGGAGAAGACTTCTGTATGTATGATCATTTTATATCTGTCCTGCACATACATCACTTGTTTTGTCAAGCCACCAGTTCCTTCTCTCTTGAGGCTTTAACAAATGATCACCATATCTATCTCTCCTATTCAATGCTACTAGTAGCTCCTGATTTGAGATCTAACTTCTGTCAGTTTCTTTTTGTAACGTCCCCCCCTCTTAGGAGTCGTAGTTAATATGTGCAGGAAATAATAAAAGGCCAGATTGTTGAGCTCAGGCTCATCCAATTAGTAACATTGATTTCAATTAAACCACGCCAGTGATTAAGTGCTCCTGAGGTTGAATAAGGGATCCCCAATCTGGCTCCAGAGGACTTGCATCTTGGAAAAATAGAAGATAAAATGTTTGTTAAATGAATGAGACCAATTTAAAAACTTTTACTTTTTTTAAATAACTGTGCATATATACACAAACATAAGAGGAAGATATTCCCAATATTAGCAAACACTCTAACATATTGGCAAGAACAGTAATATCAAAAATGAACTAAACAGAAAAGTGGAAGGGTTTTTTTAATTAGACATGAACTTGCACTGAACCAAGCAGTACACGCAATACAACCAATAGGATTTTTGACTGTGTACTCAGGTCTCACTTACGTAACTGACCAGGGGAACAAGAATCTCTTGACAACACAGTGGTGAGAGCACATCTACAAAGAAAAACAAATTGGATGGCATTCAGAGAAACATCAAGTGATTAATGGCCTACAGACACTGATCTACTGTGTGAGTTACAATTAAAAAAAATGCTTAAACATCAATAACCCCCAGAAGTTCTAAAATGACTAGTAATTTTGCATGCTTAGCTCAACACGCCTTAAGGGGCCTGATTTTTCAGAAACTACTGAGCACCCATGGAAAAAAACAGTTATTTTTTAAAATATCAAATTGGGCAGCCAAATTGAGGCCTCCTAGTAGTACTAGTCACTTGTGGAAAGTCATCCTGACAAAGATTTTCAAACACCTGAAATTTTTAAGCACTAAGGAAATTGTAAGGGGGTTAGAATTTAGGGTAATGGAACAAAGTTAAGAGAGGGAAAAGTCTAGACTATATATCAGAATTTTTATTTAGTCAGAACCTTCTTGATTGCTGGACTGGTCAAAATATTCAATAGCATAAGAAAATGAACTGAATACCAAATAGATCTTTTCCTTCTCACATGGAAAGGAAAGGAAAAGGGCAGCGAGCAAGGGGCATACTGATAGATGGCAATGAATTGCAACTGGATTAACCAGTTCAAATTCAAGTGTACCCTAATTCTCTAATGTCATTAAATGTATCTGATAAGTGTCATGCCAAGTGTCAAAGAAAAACTCATGGTTCACTTATCACATAATGTAGGTGCAAGCAATTGATGGAAAGTTATGGACATAAACTCAAATTATCACTGTTAAGATGCATGTGTCAGCCAGACAGGAATTACCCCACTGTGAGAATGGAATGTGGCTTCCCCAACCAGGTGTTACTTCCAGAGTACTTTGAAAGACAATGAGAATGTATTTGCATACTGCGTGAACAGACCCATCAAGCTAACCAGGGAGAGAGAGAGACAAGCCTCACACTATCACAGCGGGGGAGATGACAATCACATGTATAATTTTCATTCAATTGTAGTGGAGGAGTCAGGAACTAAAAAATTTGCATTTTAGCAGACAACTACTCCAGCGGGGAAGAAGTCGCATGCCACTTCCTTGAAGACAGTTTGCATTATTGCCTACCTCACAAGCTACAAACACACTTATCTGGAGGTATCCTTCAGAAGACTCCATTTCAAAGGTTCATTGGACTATAAAATAGAGGGGCCAAGAAACCTCAAGTTATCTTTCACCTAAGAAGATGAAGGTACCAGCCTTTTGACTGTGGAGGATAGACCCTGAGCCAGGAATTTGGTCAGCCATCTTGATGGAAACGTGGTAAGGATTTTACCTTGAACCAAGTCTAGCTTGTTAAGTTTAGTTACCAGAATACACTTTCTCTTTATTTCTCTTGCAACCATTTCTGAGTTTAATCCGTACACTAGTACTCACTTAATCGCTCTCTTTGTAATTAAACTTGTTTTATTTTTAACCTAAACCAATCCAGTACTATGCTTGAATTGGTTGGTAACTCTAGTTAAAGTAACAAACTGTTGAATATTGACTTTTTGAAGGAAAAAAAGAACCTTGACATTCCTTTGATAGTACCAGGACAGGACTGAACATTTCAGAACACATGTTTTTGAGAAAATTGGGGGTTGCGGGGAGTGTGCAATCCCTTACTAGTTGTTAACCAAGTCAGGTGGAGACCAGTGGAAGTCTGTGGTATTGCAGGCAGGCTCCAGGATCCAAAGTGTTGGCCCAGGGCTGCCCAATACATAGACATAGTGCATGCTTGTTGTTGACTGTGGGCATTCCAGGAAGAGAGCTACAGTAGCAACGCATTGAGAGGCACTCCGGCTTACAGGGTAAGAGGTGACAGTCTTCACTAGTCTGGACTGCACCCCAGACTCTGACAGTTTCCCAAGGACTTGACCTTGTATTTCCTATACACCGTGAACTCCCCGACTTTAAAGGTGAATTCTGGATGCACAAGGAATGTGAGATCATATGCTTAAGTTAATCATTTAAAATGCAATGCCTCATATGCCATGATCGTCCCCCATTCCAGTAAGCTTAGATAAAACTATATGTACATGTTTTCAGTGCAAAACATTGCACAATCATGCCTGTTGATCATAGTTGTCAGATCTTGATCTTCTTTGTATTTCCTCTTTAAGAGGTTCTTATTACATTTGTATTTTGATTTTGGATTCCTTTAGTCTTTGACAAAAAGTCAGAAGTAATCATCTCCCAGCATGCATTTTGCTTTATCTTGTGCCCTAACTTAAAAAAACAGCTTCCATGCATTAAGTAACGTATCTAGTCTTATAACAAAAGACACTATATCACCCTAACAACTGCTTGGAATTTAAGGCATTTATTTTGCAACGGCTGAATTTTTTTTTTTAAGTATTTAAACAACTCTAAATTATACCTAGCCTGGGAAATTGCATATCACATTTTGGCTAAATGTGCTTTGAGAGAACCAAGATAAAAGACATAAACCCTAAAAATGGAGATGATTAATACTGAAAGTTCTAACTACAGAAGTGTCTGTCTATACCAAGAATGGGCAAACTACAGCCTGTGGGCCGGATCCAGCCCCTCAGGCCTTTGGCTCCAACCCGCGAGATTGCCACCCTGTAGCGCCGCAGGCCCCGCTCTGGGAAGTGGCCGGCCCAATGTCCCTGAGGCCCCTGGGGGAGGGAGGGGCAGAGAGCCAATGGGAGCTTTGGGGGAAGCACCCACAGGCTAGGGCAGCCCTCTGCACCCCCACCCCCTCAGGGGCTGCAGGGACGTGGTGCCAGCTGCTTCCCGGAGCAGAGCGGTGCGGGGCCAGGGACAGGGCAGGCAGGCAGGGAGCCTGACCTGGCCCCGGTACGCACCGCTGCCACCCCGGAGCCACTCCAGGTAAGTGGCACCGGGCCGGAGCCTGCACCCTGAACCACTCCTGCACCCCAACTTCCTGCCCTGAGCCCCCTCCTGCACTCCACACCCCTCCCTGCACCACTGCCCTGAGCCCCTTCCCACACCCCTCCTGCCCCCCAACCCCCTGCCGTACCCTGCCCCCCTCCTGCACTGCAACCCCCTGACCCAACCCTACATTCATGGCCCTGCCTGCAGTTTCCCCACCCAGATGTGGCCCCCGGGCTAAAAAGTTTGCCCATGCCTGGTCTATACAGTACTTAAAAATTCAAAAATGAAAGTATTAGTTTGCAGGGGTATGCTGAAATATAGGTCACAGACTAGTAGTCCAATATTATAGTGATGGAGTATGTTTATTTTTCTTTTTTAAAGCAAAAGGGATAAATTGAACCCATTAAAGCTTTCAGTTCTATTCATTAACAGAACCTAGGACACCCTGAAGCTGAAACATCAGAGGAAATGTTAGGTAGGCAGAATATAATCACCCAAACTAGAATTTGGGCAGAAGAACAGGGTTTGCCCCCCTACCCTTTCAAGAAGTGTCATGCTTAATATTGCATTACTGTTTTTTTTGCACATAATTTATACTTTATAATCACTACTGGTAACACTGTACATACTTAAATGGTTGTAGGTTCAGGGCTTATGTGCATGCTTCATTATCCCTTCACTTTAATTAACTTGAAGCACATGAGTAGTCACATTCATCACATGCATAGATCTTTGCAGGGCAAAGGCCAGACACTGAATGTTCATTAATGAATAAGTTTATCACTAATCACCTTTTGGGTGTAATATTTCAGAAGTTGGAGCAAATACTGCTGAGATAAACTCCTTTAAGGGTGCTAGCAACCGAAATCCTAACCCAGAGAAGCAAGTGGGAAAGTTTTGTCATTGACTTCCATGAAAGCAGGATCTGGTCTATGAACATATCCTTGCTCCCATACCACTTGAAAACCCAAGATACGAGGCTTTTTTACCTGAAGATTTTATAAAGCAGAGCCTGCTCTTAAGTTTGTAAGGTGAATGTTAGTGACATGAATTGCTACATCATGTAATGTGAATCGTATGAGGAAGTTAAATTAAGTAAGTTTTGTTTATTAAGTTTTTAAATATACAAACAGCAGGACCAATCTCCTGCCTACCACCTAGCAAGGATCCTGTACTAATTCTTCCCTACACCTGTAACTCCCAGCCTTCTCCCAAGTGAGGTGCTCTATCTGTATTCTCTCTTGCGTACATTGGGGAGGGAAACAAATCTGCAGTTTTTCTGTCCAGCAATGCACATTTTTCCTATTATTAGTGGCACATTCTTCATCTCTGCAAAGGAAACAGAGGAAGTTTCTAACATTTCAGTTCTCTCCTACCCAAGTGCTGATTGAGTGGTAGAACCAGACACAGCAGCAGCTCTCCTAATTAACATTTCCACACAATGTTCCTCTTCATTTGCTGTAGTCTCTTCCCATCTAACCAGTCATAACCAGGAGCCACAGTGCTTGAGAAGAAACTCAAAGCAAAAATTTAGAAAAAAATATACAGTACATGCAATTAACTAAAAATCTACATTTGAGAAAACATGCATGTTCCTTTCAGTCTGAGTGCATTGTTAATTATAATATAAAGAGAAACCCAACACTGTAGAAGATAGGATGGTTTTTCAATTCTATTTGAAGGTTTCTTTATATGCAGGGTTGACAAACAGTGATGACTTTATTGCTTGGAGTATGCTGTACCATTCTGTCAAACTCCACCTACTGGATTATTTTATTACAACAGGCACAATGAAAGAGGATATGTTCACACTAAAACCATAAATCAACCTATATTAGGAGTAATTACTGCAGTGGGGCATGTCCACACTATCTTCCTGGGAGTGGTGGTGCAAGTCCTCACTAAGGGTACATCCACACTACCCACCGGATAAAGATCAATCTATCGGGGATCGATTTATCGCATCTCGCCTAGACGTGATAAATTGATTCCCGCTGTGCTCCCCGTCGGCGCCGGAACTCCACCAGGGCGAGAGGCGGAAGCGGAGTCGACGGGGGAGCCGCGGCTGTCGATCCCGTGCCATGAGGACGGGAGGTAAGTCGAAATAAGATATGTCCACTTCAGCTACCCTATTCTTGTAGCTGAAGTTGCGCATCTTATATTGACCCGCCCCTCTAATATAGACCAGCCCTAAGAGTGCTTCCGCTGACCTAAAAGGGGGAGCTGAGAGCCCAATCTCTCAGCTCTGTTGGCAGCTCTCTGTCAGGAACTCAGCTGCCAACAGGCTCCCAAAGCTTCTCATCTTCCTGTTCCCTGCCAGGCGAGGGGGCAGGGAGATGGCACCTGGAGCTTCTTGCCCCTGGAGAGTGGGGTCCAGCTGTCCCAGCTTCTTAGCCACCCCCCACTCCACCGGAGCTGTGAAATTAACGAGAGTGCTAACAGCAGTAAGGCACGGAAGGCAGCACCTCCAGACAGCCTCAACTGTTGGAGAGGGGCTGGGAGCCAGACCCAAGGACAATAAAACGTGTCAAGTGGGCTCATTAAAGACAAGCAGACATACTGACGGCCTCGGGGATTAGAAGCAAGCACCTTCTTTTGGAAACACCCTCTTTGCAGCATAGGGACAACACTCAAAAAAAAAAAAGCAGCACAAAGGACCAATGGACACAGACACAGAGTTTGAATCTGGTATAGATTTGCATAAGAGGAAAGCTGCTCTAAAAGTGTGTAAGTAACACAAAGTTTACACAGACACTGCATCACCTTAACTACATCAACATAATCCTGATGCCTCTTGTGGAGGTGGTCATTATGGCAGTGTAGTAGGGGACTTACACTGGCAGGACAAGGCTGTAGTGTAGACACTGACATAATTAAGTCCATGTAAGCTGCCTTATGTTGACCTGTGTAGTGTAGACCAGGACTGAGTTAAGACAGTGCTGACAGCAATGTTCAACTGTTGCAATGCAATTCAGGGCTGAAAATCTAGATATAAAAAGCCTGAAATTAGGTCAGCCACATTGTGTATAAATATTATTTGGGATTACTACTAATGCTGTTCATGTGTACTATCCTGTACCTGTAATACAGCAAAATTGTTGCTGTAAAAAATGCAATTCCTTTGCTGTCAAATACTATAGGATATAGCATTAAAGGGCTTAGCACCTTGAGGGGAATAGAGGAGGTTAGGAACAGTTATTTAACAAATACCAGCTCTAAAATGACTATATGCTGGTTGCTCGGGGTTCTGGATTCCAAAGTAAAGGTGGATGTCTGATAGGCAACTGTTTCCTTGGCACACTTTTTAAAGTAAGCTGTCATAAATTAGTTACATTAAATAGTAGAGGCCAGACACTGCAAGCTGCCCAGAAAAATGTCTATTAACTCAAAAACGAGATGTTCCCCCTTCCTGTCAGTGATATTACTCAGCCAAAGAGAGGGAAGTTTCTGTCTACGAGAGAGAAACACAAGAGACTTGTCTCCCATTTAGAACTCTCACTTTAGGATTCATACCATGAAACTAGACCCTCCACAAAACTAATTTAGTGTTGGTGAATACTTATTCCACTGTTACTAACTAAAGAACTAGTGTACTTCATGTACAGACTAGTATGTTTTCTACATGGGTTCCACCATGTTGACTAACAGAATATTGCATAAGCTCCCTAGGCTGAATAGCATTGTTATCAGGGCACCAGCTTGGTATTGTCCTTGCCCTTGATGTGATGTTTGAGGTATCTTGAACATTACTGTAGGTGATGTAGCTTTTCTTTAAAGCACTAGAATGCAAGTCAGTATAGAGACAAATAGCATTGCCATGCCTCATTGATGTAGTCTTGCTCAAATAATTAAGTAAAGAATTAGGCTCCAATGACTGCATTTCCTGGGTCCTTTCACTCAATGCACACCGTGGATCACTGTTGCTAGAAAATAATGATCTCACGGAAACGTGTTTAGTTGTACAAACTTTAAAGTAATATACTTACCTTGCTCAGGAGCTCAGCTATTTTCTCTCACAAGTATGGTTTCTTCACAAGTATGGTTTCCTTCACTTCTTTACATACAGGTCAAACATGAGAATTTCAACAATTGATGACCAAGTGTTTTTACCCATATTTTGAGGCCCCCCAAAGAAAAAAAACAGATCTTCAGACTACTTCTATATTAAATTGGATCTGTGTATTTGCAGATGTTTTTTCCCTATTAGTTCAGTTGAAAGTCCTGTTCACAGCCCCAGGCAGATGCTCTCTTTAATATCATTATATCGTTACTCCCAGAGTACACAAATACTAACAAAAAGTTACCCCCTTTGGAGCAGTCCTTAGCACTGAAATGGAGAATACAGACATTACATCTGAAAACTGTCAATTACCAAAAAAGAAGTTTCACCCTTCTATTAATGTATTTTAATGGATCTTTCTATAGAAATTTTAATGGATACTATGTTGTTCTCTTACTGCTATGCATTGAACAAAAACATAAACCGAGTCCTGTAACTACTTTATTAGCTCTTCAAAGTGACATTAACAGGAGAAACCTGACAACTGTAGAATATCTGCAATGCAAAGTTCCATAAAAGATCCAGTTCAGTCGTAGCCATTGGATGAACTACTTTTTCTCTCTTGAAATAAGTGAATTTATTTTTGCCAGATCGCCAAATGACACTGTTGCAGAACCTTTCTGGGCAGGTCTTGCCTGAAAAACAAACAAACGAACAAAGGGCTCATCTTTATGTTCAAAACAAATCACACAAACCTTTAAAAAGAGCCCCTTAGTTGCTTAGAACAAAAAAGGTGCTATCTTATGAAATATGGGAGTTACTGACATTCAAGCATAAAGCAATGGATAGGCTTCATGTTACCTGTGACTCTTGGAATTTCCAGCCTATCATGTAATAAATCTGAAATGTAGCAGGTACTGAACCATCATTACTTCCATACATTTCTATTAAAAAGAGAAATGGGTTTATATACATTGAAGAATTAAGTGTGAAATGTTGAATCTGACAACAGTTTTTGCTGAAAGCAACTATACATTTTTGAAAGCTATTTTTACTGTGAGGAAAGGGAGACCCTTAAAATTCTGATTGTAATTAGGTACAGAAGACAAGATGAGATCCCAACCATACAAAATGTGAATTACAAATCTACAGTAATTACTATTAAAAAGATATTACAAAAATAAATGGTACTTTTGTGTTAAAAATAGAGAACCACATTGTGTCTTAGATAAGTAAAAAAAAACAACAACATGGAAAACAGGTATGTTCATAGACCCAATGAAGGCTAAAAAGATAGCTATTAAATGTGTACTTCTACCTTGATATATTGCTGCAGCTGCCAACATGGTTTCTCTGTGTAGGATAGGTTTCCTATTCCAAGAACAGTTACTCTCTCCCATACCTAAAAATATGTTTCAGCTTTAAAAAAAAGATACAGTATACACCATGAGTTTGCAATTTCATGTGTAAATCACACGTTTATATTAAGTCAATACAGAGGCAGAATCCTCCAAATAGAACGGTACAGCATACAGAGATTTGATTCAAGCGAACATCTACTTTACTTTGTGAAGATGCAAAAGCCTTGCATAGCTTGTATTACAATTTATGGTTATAAAGTTAGCCATTTCACTATGTTATCGTCCAGAAGACTTATTCTGTTATGTAATGGTCTTGATTTTTTTAAATAAGCAAGTTAGTCTGCTTATTTCCAGAATCTGAATACTGGTGATTAAGCCTACCCCTCCATTATTATTTATGGATTTTTTAAAAAAGGATACTAAACAGAAGTATAAAGTGACTATATAGAGGCAACAGTGATATATCTGCAACAATGTAATAACAAGGGTTTCATGCCGAGAAGTCTTCCAGTTTCCTCACACTCTGATTTAAGGCTCCCTCTCTTCAGCTCCTAAGCAGCTACCTGAATATTCTGATTTTTAAGCAGCCTCTCATGAAAGGCCATTTGAAATCTGTCAGAGGCTCTGCCCTCTTGCAGCACTCAACTTCCACCTACAGAGCTGTACAGCAACAGAGATAGAGCTGGTTCTACAAACAGTGGCCAGCAAAGAGAGCATTAGGGAGACAGCAAATTCTTCTTTGTAGGCTAAAATAGATCAGGAGGAGGGAGGAGATTATCCCTAGCCCCTCCATAATTCAGGGGAAAGGTAATAGTTCCTCAGGGGAAACTTAAAGAAGGAACTAGAGAGCCTGGGAGGGGAAAGGACAGAGGGAACTCTGTGCAAGGAACTGATATGTGGTTGCATGTGGGAAAAACTGATTGGATGATAGCACCTCATACAAGTACTGTAGTGCGTGCAATCACTTTATTGTGAAAGTGCAACTTACACATGTAGATTTTTATTGGTTAAATAACTGCACTCAAAAACAAAACAATGCAAAACTTTAGAGCCTACAAGTTCACTCAGTTCTATTTCTCGTTCAGACAATTGCTAAGACAAACAAGTTTGTTTACATTTACGGGAGATAATACAGCCTCCTTCTTATTTACAATGTGACCAGAAAGTGAGAACAGGCGTTTGCATGGCACTTTTGTAGCTGGCATTGCAAGCTATTTACATGCCAGATATACTAAACATTCGTATGCCCCTTCATGCTTCGGCCACCATTCCAAAGGACATGCTTCCATGCTGATGACGCTCATTAAAAAAATAATGCGTTAATTAAATTATTGACTGAACTCCGTGGGGGAGAACTGTATGTCTCTGGCTCTATTTTACCCACATTCTGCTATATATTTCACGTTATAGTAGTCTTGGATGATGACTTACCACATGTTGTTCATTTTAAGAACACTTTCACTGCAGATTTGATAAAACTCAAAGAAGGTACCAATGTGAGATTTCTAAAGATAGATACAGCACTCTACCCAAGATTTAAGAATCTGTAGTGCCTTCCAAAATCTGAGACAAATGAGGTATGGAGCATGCTTTCAGAAGTCTTAAAAAGACCAACGCTCTGATGCAAAAACTACAGAACCCGAACCACCAAAAAAGAAAATCAACCTTCTACTGGTGGCATCTGACTCAGATGATGAAAATGAACATGCGGCGGTCTGCACTGTTTTGGATTGTTATTGAGCAGAACCCACCATCAGCATGGATGATTGTCCTCTGGAATGGTGGTTGAAGCATGAAAGGACATATGAATCTATAGCGCATCTGGCATGTAAATGTCTTGTGACGCCAGCTACAACAGTGCCATACAAACACCTGTTCTCACTTTCAGGTGATATTGTAAACAAGAAGCAGGCAGCATTATCTCCTGCAAATGTAAACAAACTTGTTTGAGCGATTGGCTGAACAAGAAATAGGACTGAGTGGACTTGCAGTCTCTAAGTTTTATATTTGAATGCAGTTTTTTTTTTTTAACATAATTCTACATTTGTAAGTTCAACTTTCACGATAAAGAGATTGCACTACAGTACATGTATTAGGTGAATTGAAAAATACTATTTTTTGTTTTTTACAGTGCAATTTGTAATCAAAAATAAATATAAAGTGAGCACTGTACACTTTGTATTCTGTGTTATAATTGAAATCAATATATTTGAAAATGTAGAAAACATACAATTCATTTAAATAAATTGTATTCTATTACTGTTTAATCACTTGACAGCCCTAATTAATATGTAAATTCAGGCATTCCAAGGCTAGAACGAATAATTCTTCCTAATCAAGCATTTTACCATTCTCAGATAACAGGAGAACTTTTCTGCAAGGTTTAGCTGGAGTTAAGAAACAGGCACAACCTCTAGCCTCCAAATACTACCACACCTTATTGTATTTAGCCAATTTTGAACAATAACCTACACGTTGTTTGTGAAAAATGTACTTACCTTGCAAATCTTCCATGACCTCAAACATCCCTGGATAGTTGACTTGAATTTCATCAGTATCCTAAAAAAGGTTTAATTCAAGTGTATAGGTAACTAAAGCAAAACAAGAGATTGCTCTATGAAAAGAAAATAATTTGCAAGACTATACAAGTTGTTTTACTACTTGTCTCCCATTTATGCAACATAATTACACTAAGAAAAACATTACACATGGATAGCCATGTCTACATTCCTATAGAAATATATTTAGTAACTCAATTTGAATCACCAAATTCAGATTAAAGTGCCATTATAAGCAAAAGGAAGAGAAAAATAGCAACTGACCGTTAGTGTCTTACATTTTTACTAGTAGGTCTGAAGGTCTCAAAAAAGTTGTGTGGACCAGAAGCTAACCAAGCCAAGCCTTGCTGGACCTCTAGGTGCAAAAGCACCACTTCAGCTGATCTCAGTAAATTATAATGGTGCTGAGACCAGAGGAAGGCTAAAGTAGCCAGGTGTCAAAACTACAGGATTTTATATAAACAAGTTAAATTGTAAATAGAACTAAAGAGGCAACGAATTCAGTGCTGCCAAATTCCTAACTAGCTGATGCTGTGGTCTTCAAGGGAAGCAATGGATTATTGCCCCTTGCAAAGCACAATCAGGAGATGGATGACAGAAGAGAGTTTCACATCCTAAAGGAAACACTGCAATCTCGTACCTATCTATTTTAAAAACAGTATAAGCCACTCTACTACTCAAGGTATAGAGCAGGGGTCGGCAACCTTTCCGAAGTGGTGTGCCGAGTCTTCATTTATTCCCTCTAATTTAAGGTTTCGCGTGCCAGTAATACATTTTAATGTTTTTAGAAGGTCTCTTTCTATAAGTCTAATATGTAACTAAACTATTGTTGTATGTAAAGTAAACAAGGTTTTTAAAATGTTTAAGAAGCTTCATTTAAAATTAAATTAAAATGCAGAGCCCCCCAGACCGGTGGCCAGGACCCGGGCGGTGTGAGTGCCTCCTTTGGCACACGTGCCATAGGTTGCCTACTCCGGTATATAGAGTATCCAGAATTACTCTGACACTTCAAACTCCTTTTGCAAGAAGTATACACAGTCCACCAAATGGAGATGTCAGTCTCCATAAACTACAAGAGTTGTTTTACACTGCTCAAGTAAAAGACCACCTTCTGCAAGTCCATTTCCATGTATGGGGTTTTAAATGTTTATGAAAGAACATGCATATAATATTCCAATCTCTATGTACCCAAAGTTTACACATTTTGAATACAAATTTCTTTTGTGGTCCATATTCCTAATACCAGTGTGTAACAGTCCTGACATGAACAGCAACAGATCGAACACGTTGATTGTTCTTCAATGCATTACTAAATTAAAATTATAGCAAGGTTCAATACAAGTTCAGTCAAGATACATTTCATACAGAACACAAAGTACTTAATTACAACACATCTACGTTACTAAGGCAAATGAGCAATTGACTTAAACCAGAACAGTGGGTTTCCACATCTCTGAATAATCAGGCCACTTAGTTAGGCACCTATGTCCATATTTAAACACCTCCAACATGTAAATATTTACCTCAATTAATGTTAAAGAAAAGGTTTAGTTCATTGTAAAGCTCAAGGCATGTAGTACACACAGTTTAGCAACAATTATGGAGGCAGCTTTAGGAGTCTGGGCACAATTGTAGTTTTGTGACTGACTATCAACTAGGTCATGTCTAGTATACCTAGTAAATGCACTCATTTAATTAATATGTTTATATGTATTTATTTAGTTTCATAAAAACATTAAGATGCTTTGGACAGTCAATTTCAAGGTGAGCACAAGTTCATGTGGTTTGTCATTCACCAACTTAAGTTTTTAATTTGCACCTATCACTGTAGTAACAAGTTTTTACCTAATACCACCTTATGACATGTATTACTGCTAGTCTCAGCACTTATTTGATCTTCGGAGCTAGAAATATAAAGAGGGAAAATCACTATCACCTTAGCTATGACATTCACCTCTGATTTAGTCAAGTCAGACTTCCTTGTTAGTAAAATTAAGAGCAGACTACTTATGCTCAAGGCAGAACCAGTTCTACGAAGGCAGGTAATGTGTTCTCCACTGCAATTTCCTAAAGCTTTGAAACCATGAACACAGATCAACAGTACATTTCTGTATTAGTTTCCATGAAGATAACCTGCCTTTGCTAAAGAATCATGCTGTCTATCCCATGGAGATATGCCATGCCCAGGTTCTTTGCTCTATTACCTCTCTATTGAAAGGCTAATAGAAACAAACCAACATCCTTTATCCTAGAACCCAAGGAGTTTAGTATTACTCATTGGCACCACTGTTAATTTTCCAAAACTGTTCCACTCATCATATTGATAATTACCACAGTCAATGTGTTAAAGCCAGCTCTTCCCAGCAGATGTCCTAAATCAGTGACATCAGTGAAAGGAGATACATGTGGTGAGAATCCTCCTTCTCTTTCCAGTTCTGCTAGTTGCAAAGAGCAACGAAGTTCATACAGAGTTTCTCCTCCAAACATGGCACCAATAAATACTCCATCTGGCTTAAGGACTTGATGAATCTATAATACAGAAAATCTGTTTAATATTAAAGGTCTGCAAATGTTACTATCTGGTACAAAGTTCTTAAAAGTTTTCTTTTTGCCTGTACAGAAAGGATGAAGCACCAAGATCACTGAAGCAATTGAGTATCTCCTCCCCTTACTTTCTAGCACTTGAAGAATCAGGGTTAAAGAAACAAGAAGCTTAAAGTTGGATGTTTTATTTCTGTTGGAGGTTCTTTTAGTTCATTTTATACAGGAAATATTAAAATACCTGGTAAGACTAGATAAAATAAATGAAAGTGTTTGTTGTAAGCAATTCAATTTGCTGTCTGAGCTCAGCAGT
Organism: Chrysemys picta bellii; assembly: GCF_011386835.1. Lineage (NCBI taxonomy): Eukaryota > Metazoa > Chordata > Testudines > Emydidae > Chrysemys > Chrysemys picta. The sequence goes on from NC_088793.1 coordinate 197,240,940, forward strand.
AATCTGCATCTGTAAAATACCTTAGTTAAATTTCTTTATCACACACTATACCAAACATTCATTCAACACAATTTGTTTTTAAATTGCTGCAATAGCAGAATGCAACTGAGTGAAATTTAATATCACATGATTCAGGGCCCAGTCCAACTCCCACTGATTTAGAAAAGGCAAGGCAATTTTACTTTTAACTGACCGTTTTCAAGCAAATGTATCTGATTTTGTATGCTGAAACATAAGTAATTGTGCACACAAGATGGATCTTAAGTGTGTGCCTGGATTTCTGAGAAGAGTATCGGGTTCTATTAACACGAGGAGGTCCTGCCAAAGTTTTTAGTGGCATAACAGGCTATAAAATCTTCCATACGGAACCTAAGTCATCATTTTGCATTTATGCCTCGGAGCAATTCCCTAGGAAACCAAGTACTACCAAATTGCATTAAATTCAAAACATGCCTATGCATAGGCAAGACTATTATATCTGCATGGAAAATTCTTAACAGACACAAGAACATCTGCAGCTATTTACTTGTGAACAGAAAATACAGTAGGACAGATTATGTATTTTTGCCATACTTTTCCAGAGGTGTATTGTAAATAGTTTGAATTTTAAGAGTTTAGGATAGAGAAGTAGACTTCCCTCACTTTCCAAAAGTGATTTTTGTTCTTGTGAATGAGTGACAAGGGGTGGAATTTGTGATAACAGTCTGTCCTTAGATCGTGTAGTAGTATAACCATCTCTGATCCAGAGAAACCCGTAGGTTGAAAGAACATTTTAACACTCAAATTCTTGAACCCCTCTTGTGAGAGTGCCAACAAGCTTCATAAATATTTTGCTTAGCATAGAAAACTGTTCACTATGAATGGACAAATAAAATAAGTCAGGTAACAAACAGATAATCAGACTTATCAGATAGTAACAACTTTCAGTCACCACTTGCCTCAGATGAATTCCAACTAATGTCATTGAGGTAAAAAGGCTCTTGACTGATACCTTTTTTTTGAATCATCAGAACTGATGAAACAGATAATTTATATAAAATATGTAAATGATCTGACTTACAAAGTAATGTGCAATGCAAGATATTGGGGGAATGAGTAGTATTTAATCAGGTTATCAGCCAAGGTGTCTTATTCTGTGCTAATGTTGAGACATTTGATCAGCTAGTCAGCAGATAGCACCTTTCAGTAACTACTATCAAGTATATGTGGCATAAGTTTAAGAAGTTAGCTGCAAATCCATTACTTTAAGCCATTGGTCCAAAAGTTATATATTAGGAAGTTAGTCATAAAGCACAAGCAGTTTTTAACTGAAGAAAATTCCTTTATATCTAACTGCAATTTGAAAGAGATTCTAATGTAAGAAATACTTCTGCATGGAAAATTATTGCAATTTAAGAAAGTTGAATATAACAGAACATGTTTTATCAATTGCTTTGAGACTGGAATGTGTGTACAAGTTATGTTATATGTTTGGTTATCACTCAGGAAGACGTGTTCCACGGGTTAACCAAATGACAATCTTAACAAGGTATCAAAATCAATATGGATACATCAATTCACAGCTGTTAATTTTGTCATCTCAGGTATTTAAACCTTTATCAATACAAAGTATGTGAAGAGTGGGGTCATTTCTTTTCTAGCTAATGTCTCAAAGTAGCAGAATTTGAGTCCTCTTAATGACAGACAACAACAAAATGGGTGGACAGTATTAAATCATATTTAATCAGACTTCTAGGGATATGACCAAAAATATTTCAACAAAAGCTGTCCGCACACATCTTTGAAATAAGCAAAAGAGGAAGGCAGTACATATGAGAAGTAACTGCAAACCAAAATTAGTGCTGATTACCGGTAACAGCAACAGTTTTTCTTACCTCTCTAAAAGCTCTAGGAAGGTCATTCACCCAATGCAAACTAAAATACAAAGTGTACATTTTATTAAGGTTTAAGTGGTGAATAAAATTTGAGTAAAGGCAAGTAGCTGTCACAGCAAAAAACACTTCAGAAGCCAAAGCAAAGAACTATCATCAACTCTTCCCCAATACAAGTTTTTAATGTAATTATACAAGTTGTCAAATAGCTGCACAACAAATTTGATAGTATTCAAGAATGACTAAATTCATATACACTACTATCAAAGATCTTTAAGACTAGAAAATGCTTGACTTTAGAAATACCATTCAAATGCCATTGCCTAGTTAAACCCTTTATGTTCTTGGGCAAGAACATCACTATTCCCTTATCTGATTTTACAAACATTAAACTTTAGTGAAATGATTAATACAAACCTTAAACTGCTAACAACAAGATCAAATGTGTCTTCTTTGAAGGGAAGGAATTCTTCATCAGCTACAATACTGACAGTGGGGATTTCAGTTTCCATAGTATTTTTCTAAGTCAGGTTAGAATAAATACACAGAATTTCAAACTGCATTTGATGCTATATTTCTTTTGTTTATCAGTATTGTGGAATTAAAACATGGCAGGCAGAAGTCAGATTGCTACTCACCAGAGCATTCTCTGCCATATCTACTTGAAAAAGTTTTTCAACTGTTTCCTGAAATAAGAAAAATCTGTCAAATATTTAGATTTATAAACCAACAAGAGGCAATCTCTCTGAACGCTTTAGGTGTCTTACAAATATTTTAAATACAGTAAGTAAAAACAGACAACCTCAAAAATAAAAGTATCAGAGGGGTAGCCGTGTTAGTCTGAATCTGTAAAAAGCAACAGAGGGTCTCAAAGGTGCCACAGGACCCTCTGTTGCTTTTTTCAAAAATAAAAAAAATCCACTATGCATTCTCCCCACACCTTCCCCTCCAACAATGTTTGCTTCTTCAGCGTCCCTCCTAATCAAGCCACACTGCCAAGCATATGTTAAGGTCAACAGATTTGTGCTATTTCAGACTGGGGTAAGGGCATAACACAAATTTAAAAAGCGTTTACAGAGTAAGCCTTGTCAGAGCCCCTACCTCTTATTCTGAGATAGGTCCAGCTTGAGCACATCTGAAGATCTTATCCATGGCAGTATGGCATGGAGAAAGTCTCAGGTAGGAAGGTTTGATAGGTTAATACCGACACCTTCAACTTCACCCAAAAACCCACCGGAAACCAAGTGCAGATCAGGGAGCACTGACCGATACACATTCAGGGCAAGAGACTCCATTTATCAAGGAGGTGGTGGGGGGTTCTGCACTAGCTTTAGTTTCTGAAGAGCCTTATGGTGCATCCCAATGTGTGCATCACATTAATCCAGCCTTCAGATAACCAGGAGATGCATTATGATGACAAAACCCATTAAGAAAATTATAGTAAAGTGCTGGAGAAGAGGTTAGTGTTGGGCGTCATGCTACTGTCAGCATAAAGAAAATCCAGGAAATATAGTTTTAAAGTCATTACAGACTTAATTTACACTATGCACAGCTTTGATACTGTACACAGTTTTAGAAATTTTTTTGCTTTAATCACTTTGTCTACTCCAGTCAATAAAGGTTAGTTTAATCTGCTACTTCAGAATCAGATGAATTAGCCTTAAAGCTTCTCTTTATGCCACTACACACTGGATGCATATATGTTCTGTATACTATCACCAACTGAACTTATCTACTGAAAAGCACAATGTTGCCCCGGAAGAGTTATTATTTTAGAAAGACAAGGTAGGTGAGGTAATATCTTTTTTGAACCAATTTTTTTTGGTGGAAGGTGTGCAAGCTTTTAAGCTACCCAGAGCTCTTCTTCAGGTCTGGGCTCTGGTATAGCTCAAAAGCACGTACCTTCCACCAACAGAATTTGGGCCAATAAAAGATATTACCTCAACTACCTTATGTGTGTCTCCTATCCTGGGACCAACTTGGCAACAACAACACTGCAAACAACTGTGTAAAACAGTATTTTAAAGTATTTCATAAAAAACAAAAGACTACCAAAAAGGAATAGATCCTCAGTTTATCTTATGTGCTAAAATTTAATTATGGTCTTACTAGTTACTTTGCAGTAACGAAGTCTAAATATGGAGGAGTGGGCGATAGGACTTTTCATCTTAAGTACACCAGTTCAAGTCTGACCCAATGTGCTATAAACTGTAAGTTACCATCTACTGATGATTCAGTGATCTGTGTGAAAGGAATCAGTGGTTTCAGTTCCGTTCATAATGGGAAGATGGTTCACATCACAGAACCACTATTGCAATTGGTATCTTTGTTGGCAGTTTTAACTGAAGTGACAAAGACTGAACTATCTAGACTCCTGGGCAGTGATTGGGGGGGAGGGGAGGCAAAGCATCAACTCCTCCACTGAGGCCACCAGCAGGGGCTGGTCCGTCTCCCCTTCAGGACTCACAAACACTGTAGGAACAGGCAGCCAGCATGAGTTCCCCACCTTCCTGGGGGTGGTGGGGCTTGGGCTTCAGCTCTGGGGTCGTGGGCAGCAATCTCTGGCCTTGTGGCAGCAGGCTCCATCCCCCAGCTGCAGGGCTTCGGGCTCCAGCTCTGGACTCATCCCCCGACACGTTGCCCCTAGCACCCGCTGCCTCCTCCAGTCTCCAGCCATGCAGCAGAACCCCAGGCTCCCACCCTGGGCTCACCCGCCACCCCCATCACCCCTGAGCCCCCTACCCACCTCCCCAACCAGGGCTTAATTTGTTCTCCTCTTGCCAGAGCTAAGTAACTCTGAAAAGTGATATTAACAATATCACTTTTCACAGACTCCCAACTAGCTAGCAAGTCCGCTGTGAAAAATAATATTAACAAAGAGACAAACATTTTTCACAATAGCAGACTTACTAGCTAGCAATTCTTAAAACAAACAAAAAAAAACAACACCCACCAAAAAAGGCAAAGCATGCAAAGAACCTTATTTGTGTTTCTATTCTGTTTAAGTCCAGTAAAGAATAGAGACAACTGTACATTATTTTTAATTGTTGAGACAGAAAAAAACAAACAAACAAAAAAAACCACACACACAAAAAACCCTACATAAATAAATTACAGTGATTTGGACATGTGTATGTGCATATTTATTTGTTTTTCCTAAAGTTAATTATTTTAGGAAAAATTATCAGAGTGGGCAGCAGCAAGAGTTGGTTGCTGCACTCTGATGCCACCCAAAAATTTGTTGTGAGAACCCCTGGTCTAGTGTACATCTTTCATGGCAATACATTTTAGAGGTGGGGGTGGGAGAATTACACCTCTAAACTGTGACTTAAAGATTAAGAAGCAACAAGGTACACACGAGATTTCGAAGACTCTCTAAGTTTCATTTGTGAACAGCACAGCATTACAAGAATAATTTGTACTATTTTTAGACACGAGCATAAACATACAGTACCTTGTTGAGATACTGAGCAATGTAGCCACTTCCACAACCAACATCCAATGCAAGACGGAACGTTCTAAGCAAAAGAATTGTAAATTCCTTAGCATGCAAGTAAAACTACTATATTTCATAAATTTATGGAGTTCCAAATATATTTTCTGACTAAATAGGATTTCAATTAATGTCAATATAAACAGCTTAAAGTCATTTTCCTTTGGTGTATATTGCCCACATTTCGTTTAATGGCACTTGATGCATGTAACTTGAGGGCTATTTTCCCCATTTATGACTTCACGTGTGTTTTCTTGCCACAATAATTCTAGAAAATAAAAATATGCAACTTTATTATATGTTCTATTTACATAAAAGTTATGTTAAGTCTTTAACTTTAATTCAAGTTTCTATAGAATAAAACACTGGCTTCCAAAATAAGTGAATGTTTGAGAAGGACAGTAAGGACATCTTACACAATTATTTAAATCTACTTTCTCACGTAACAGTGGCAAGCTTCTCCTACCAACGGCGAGAGCATAAGCCATAAACATCTGCAGAACTAAAACTTGTGAACCAGTGTAAATCCATGTAGTGCTGACTTCCTGACTTGGCAGACATATAGTTGCACTGCCTCTGCTGCTGCTGCTCACAGCTTTGTGATACAGCAGCAAAGCACTACTTACAAGATGTTCAGTTTAACTGCTACTACAGTAGAATCTCAGCTTTATGAACATCTTGGGAATGGAGGCTGTTCGTAACTGAACAAAACATTATGGCTGTTCTTTCAAATGTTTACAACTGAACATTTACTTAATACAGCTTTGAAAGTTAACTATGCAGAAGAAAAATGCTGCTTTTAACATCTTAATTTAAATGAAAAGCATAGAAACAGTTTTCTTGCCTTGTCAAATCTTAAAAAAAAAAAAAAAAAAAAAAAAAACTTTCCCTTTATTATTGTAGTAGTTTACATTTAGCACAGTATTGTACTGCCCCACTCACTTTGCAGCAAGCTCTTCTTTTTCTCCTGCCAGCTGAACAGGGATGAAAGGAGGATAGCGGGGGGAGAACTTCACATTCAGACATCTAATAGCTACAGACTGAAACAAAAGACTGGGCCCCCATATAGCATTCAGAGACAGCACTCTGATAGCGATCCCACCAATCTTCCCACTCCCACTTTGTGTGTGGGGCAGGGAGGAGGGCACACACGCAGCAAGGGGAGACTAGGCCAATACTAGGACGTTACCCCTGGACCTTGCTCAGCTTCCCCAATAACCTGTGGACAATGGGAGTCTCCTAAGTTTGCCAGCTCTGATATTATGTAAATTCTGAAATACCTGAGAACTGAATTTTTACTAAAGGGACACTATAAATCTAACTTCTGTTTGAAAGTGTTTTAAACACAAACAAGACCTAAAATTACTGTAACTGAAAGATCAGAGGGAAAATATTTCTTTTTTTCTTTTTTTTTTTTAAACTTTGTACATTTGACAGTATTCGATCTATAGTCAGCTTCACAGTTTTTCCTGAATATTCAACTCCTTTACTTTCCCCAAATATGGGCCTTACACAATACAAGAGTAGGGAAAAAAGAAAACTTAAGAAAATGTGGTGATTGAACCACAAAAATTGGCAAGGGGACTCAGACAGATATAGTACTAGAATCGACTTTAATTCATACTTTTAACTGGGTAGATTCCAGAGTCAACAGATACTGGATATCTCTTGCTCAAAATTAACAACTTACCTGGTTATGTCAAATACCCGGTCTGCTACTCTGCCACCAACCTAGAGAATTGCAAGAGATTAAGATACAGGCATTATAAATAAGAATTAACCATCAGCTACCCATCCCTGTTCTCCCTGAGCGTAGAAAGTTCTTTTTTTGTTAGCAGTGCAGGGTGGGGACAAATAGGGAGGGGCTGTTAGAGGGTCAAATCACAGAATCCTGGGCCAGGTCTACACTAGAAAGTTGTCCCAGTGAAGCTCACACTTTTTTTCAGGACAGCCTTGCATGCATCCACACTTAATTTTGTTACCTACCAGCAGAACCCTCCACTTCTTCTGGCATAGTTTTGCTCCTTTTCAGGAGCAAAACCCCCTGCTATACAAGCACAGTAGCAATGTGGACATGCACAAACCTATACCAACATAAGCAGTACACCTGCAATCCCACAATACAATATTCCCTTCAGGAGCAACCTGTCTGGTAGCACTTTCAGACTGTGCTGCTCAGGAGTCAAAGCTACTAGAAGCTTATCTCACAGGAACAAGACTATTGGCAGTAACTTGGCAAAGAAGATAGCAAAACTCATTCTCTAGGCAGGAGTCTCAGGGCACGTCTTCACTAGCAACAGCAGCACTTTCACATGGCTTGTGTAGTCCTGGCATAGTGTTGGGAGAGACCTCTCCCAGTGCTGTAAAAACAACTCACATCCACAAGAGGAATCGCTCCAAGCGCTGGTGCACTCTCTATACTGGCACTTTCCAGCGCTGAAACTTGCAGTGCTTGGGGGGTGTTTTTTCTCACCCCTGAGTGAGAAAGTTGCAGCGCTGTAAAGTGCCAGTGTAGACAAGCCCTTAGTGCCTTGCAAAAGGGGAAGGGGCTGAGGAAGGAGAACAGAAGGTGAAGGAAAATAAGTTTTGGAGTCACCTGCCTGACCTGTGCCTTTTATGAACTGGGTGCTTTACCTATCAGGGACCCTACCACTTCCACTGTAACCACTGTGGACACTGCATCCTGAAGAGAAGGAACCTCACACTCTAAAGAAGAGAAACAGGCTTCTCCCCTCCTCCCCAGCCAGCAGACAAGGAAGAGGTTTCAGCATGGGCCAGAAAGGGGATCACCAGGGGGAGTACAGCCAGGATCTGTTCAATACCCAGCCAGACCCTGAACACCTTACACTGACACCCTTTACCTCTGGAGGAGGGAGATGCATGTGATCGTTAATACTGTACTCCACTGTATAAACCACATTGTAGATGGATGCACCCTAACTCTTTGTCAAGTGAGTGTTGCATGTTCGCAAAAGCCTAAAAGAGCTGAAGTGGCATCTACCTATATATCCTTTCCTCCTGTACAGCCACAAACCACATCTTCATTACTCCTTCCCCCAGCTATCCATTTTTACAGTTACATGCTCAGGGAAATGGTCGCACATTCTCAATGCACCCCAATTGTTAAAAAACACGTTTGTATGGCGCAGGTCCTACCAGCAGTGCAAGGCCACGCTGGTAGCAGAAGGAAGGAGACAGTATGGACACCAAGTTATTTCATGCAGTTGACGTACATGTGCTTTGTTAGGTGTATGACGCTGCGGGAGCCGTTTGGCTGGTGATAGACACACAACTTTGACTGGCCCCGCTGGGAGTGCGGAGACCCCCCCCCCCGCAGCAGGGTCTCGTGGCAGGGGCGTCACCTCCTCCCCGCCTGCCCCTTGCCGGGCCCAGGGGATGGCGGCGGGCCTCCGACGGGACCCAGGGGCGGGAGGCGTCACGGTCCCATCTTCCCTCCCTGGCCGCAGAGCTGCTCCCCGCCCCTCTGGGTCCCGCCGTGAGGGGACAGCGCGGAGCCAGAGGAGCGGGGGCGGGGGGTCTCACCTCCTCCCTCAGGTAATTGTACTTGGCGGGCTCGGGCTGCAGCGCCGCCCAGTTCTTCTGCTTCCGCTTCAGCTGTCGGTCAAAGGGGCTCCGGGCCCCGGAGCCTGGCGAGGCGGCGGCAGCGGCGGCTTCCCCGGGCGCCGCCCAGAAGCGACGGCACCAGCAGCCCGAGCTGGCCCGTAGGAGACGGGAGCCGGGCCCCCGGAGAAGGGCGGCGGCCCTCATGAGGGGGCGGGCAAAGGGTACTCGCTCCCACGGCGACAAGGTGTCCGGCCGAGCAGGAGGCACTGCGCCTGCGCTGAGCTCCCCCACCCCTTCCGCGGCAGGCGTGCCAGGGGCCGATAGTTCCGCCCCTACCACGCACAAGCCTCGCCTCTGCCGAGAGCGTGAGCTAGAGACAGCTGCGCATGCGCACATGCTCAATTCCAGAGACGCGCACGGTCGGGTATTTGTCCTGTCCGAGTCTCCGTCGTGCAAGGGCACGTTTAGTTGCTGTTAGGCGGCGCGCGCGACAGAGGTGGCGTTGGGCAAGCGGCAGCAGGTGAGTGGAGTTGGTAGGGCCGAGCTGCTAGTCGGGAGCGCGTGGTCCCCAGGGGATACGTTTCTCCCCTCCCCCGCGGTCGCGTGGCCCTGGGGCCGGCTGAGGAGACGCTGGGTGAATCCGTTCGGGGAAGGCCCCGTGGTCAGCTGAGGGAGGCGGGGGCATTGCCCGCCCGGGCCACGCCGCGAACCTGCGGGCCCGGGCCGCCGCCTGTACCTGCTTCCGAGCCCCTGCGGGAGTGGCGTGTGTAGCCGCCGCTGCGGGCCCGGCCGCGGCACAGACCTGCTGGCTGGGGAGCGGTTTGTTTACCCACCCCCGGGAAGTGAATCGCGATCGAAGTGACACCCCCCCACCACACACCCCGATGCTGCGCCGGCTGAAGTCGCGCTGCCCTCGGCGGAGATCCCCGCGCGGTTTCAGACAGGCCAGTCGGATGGACGAGAGCAGGGAGCCGGGACACGGCTGCCCTAGTGATTGCAAAGACAAGCTGCGTGAGGTAATATCTTCCATTGGACCAGCCTCTGTTAGTGAGAGAGACCTGAAGAAGAGCTCTGCAGAGCTCCGTAACTCGTCTCTCACCAACAGAAGTTGTTCCAATAAAAGAGATTCCCTCATCCATTGTGTCTCTAATATCCTGGGGCAAACACGGCGACAACAACAGGGCAAATAGTAAGATTATGCAGCTGTTCAGCATTAGAGCTGGGCTTGTTCGTGCTTCCAGACTTCTTAATAGTCAGTTTCCTGCGGTGTGTGTGGGAATCCAGGGCTGGTGGTGAACCACTAGGAGAAAGGGTAGCTGCTAAAGGAGCTAGGGTACTTCTCACATATCTTCATTCATTGGTTAGGGAAGTATTTTGATACCAGTGTTCCTCAGTATAATTTGGTTACTCATTGTCATTCTCCTCACAGTCAGAGTGAGCTATAAGGGGGAAAGAGGGTAATTATAAATCCTTAATTCTAGAACTAGATACTTATTGTGCTATAGTACAGTTACTTAAGGGAGTGCCCCCATTCTAACTACAGAACATGCCTTGGTAAAGTCAAGTAAGCAGAATAGCGGTTATTTACCTAAATGTGCTTACTGTACACAAACATTTTCTTTTTAAAATGTGCTGATAAGCAATTTACTTAGCATATGTTTTTAAAAAAAAGAAGACTCGGGTTCTCATCTCTAAAAATAATAAATTCAAACCTAAATAGTAAGAAAACAAAAATATTATTGCAAAAGCACAAAATTTGGCATGATGATTTGAACAGACATAGAACCTGAACCTACTTTTTACTCTTTTATTATTATTATTATTTTGAATTGAGGTCTTTTTAAATAGGAATTTTTTTCCTCTCTTCCAGCCTTGCTTCATTCCTTCCTGACATCCAAAAAATATAGAGGTCAGTAAATATTGCGTGCTCTGTTACCTTTAACACAACATTTATATAACTTATTTTAGTAATATGCATTAAAGTAGGATTTTATTTTGTTAACATTTATATTAAGCAACAAATGGTTTATTGGTCTGTGTGTATTTTTACATTTTAGGTTTATCAAGTTCTGATCCAACATTGTTAAAAATGGCATCCAAGAAGGAACTGACTAGCGATCAGCGGTTTAGCCATGTTACAAAGGACCCTAGGTTTTGGGAAATGCCAGAAAAAGACCGCAAAATCAAGATTGACAAAAGATTTCGGGCTATGTTTCATGACAAGAAGTTTAAGTTGAAATATACTATTGATAAAAGAGGCCGCCCTATTAACCACAGCTCTACAGAGGATCTGAAACGGTTTTATGATCTTTCAGATTCAGACTCTGATCTTTCAGGAGCTGACACCAAAGTATTTGCTGGAAAGAAAATGAAGAAAAAAAAGTCAAAATCGAAAGGAGGAATAGACTCTGGGAAACTGCTTGACAAACCTACTGAAGGGGAAAGCAAAATAGTTAATCAGGAAATGGGCCACAAGTGTGGAGCTCCATTGAAATCTGATGACTCCCAGAATGGACAGAAAAGCATCATGAGGATTGCCAGCTCATGTAGCTCAAAGTTGAAAAAGGACTGTAAGAAAATGAATGTAGAAATTGATCCTACACAGGATGATAAAGGACTTGCATGGAAAGGGAAAAATAAACAAATTGTCGTGAGCTCAGATTCATCTCTAAGCAAACAAGAGACTTCAAAAGCAAGTAGTACTAAATCTGTCAAGGCTCCCAAAACAAAGTTTTCTTTAGAGGAAAAGAAAACTGAATCAGGTTTGTTAAATTTAAGGAACATGTTATATCTTTTTTTAAAAGTATGTATTTGTCTTTTGCAAGGTCAGACAAAGTGGGTGAGGACATCTTATTGGACCAACTTGAAAGATCAGTCATTTAAACAACTGATCTAGCCTTTTCTGCTTTTAAATAACTCTTCTATATGTGCAGTTTCATCTTATTGGGAGAGACTAATTTTTAAACAAGGCCAGTGGTAAAGTTGTTTCACATTTGTTAAAACAGTTTGAAAGAATAAAATGGTAAAGACATCTATCAGTACATTCACCAAGGGAATTAGGAAGAAAGTTAAGGTCTGATCCTGCAAACAAAAATTGCTTTTAGCATGTGAGCAACTTTGATCAGTATTCCTATGTGTTTATAGTTTTAGGCCCTTACTTTGGGAAGAATGCTGTTTCAAAAGAGAACTGGTATAGATTATTAATTCATTGCACTAAGAAAGGGGAAAAGCATACCTTACAAAAATATAGAAAATGTGTATGTTTCTATAGCGTACTGTCAGAATCATTTTTAATTGCTGCAATCTTATTTCAGAACTTGAAATTGATGATGCAGTTTTGGTATAATGTCCTGTGTATGAATACGTGTGTTCTCTTATTTAGGATTAAAACTATCCTGATGTTGAGACTTGAGGAAGGAAAAATTTAAAATATTCAAAGCATTTTGGAACAAATTGCATATTTGGTACTAAATAGTAAAGCAGTTAAATGCTTCTTGATCCAAAAGTCTGAGATTGAAGATGTGATATGCTTTTAAATTTTTTGGCAAAAAACATACTAGAATGAAATAACGTTCATACTGTTACTAGAAAGGATGAGTGGGCAGGAGTGTTGATTTTCACGTGTTCAAACTTTGAATTCTTATTGTCTTAATGAAGTAGCAATATATTGTAACATCGCCGTAGCCACCAAAGATTTTGTGGTTGTCACTAGGGTGACCAGACGTCCCAATAAAATTGGGACCGTCCCGATATTTGGGTGGTTGTCCCGATATTTCACTCCGCTGGCAGCATTTGGCTTTTTTTTTTTTTTTTTGCTCTGCCAGTGGAAATCCCCCCCCCCCCTCCCCCGTGTCCCGATATTTTCCTCATCTTATCTGGTCACCCTAGTTGTCGCTATGCTGCACCCTGTAGCCATGATGCTTTGTAGTTGTAGCAGGATAGAATTCGATTCTTCTGCTTCAGAAGCACAGATGCCCACCCATCATTTGAGCTAAGGGAGAATCTCCCTTAGGAGTTGTCAAGGCTGATTCCCCACTCTAGCACTTTGAGTGCAAAAGGTGGGGGCCTGCAAGGATTTATTAAATTCCCAAGGTCACAGCTTCTCTTTGACCTTGGATGGATAGATGCTGCCACCACCCAAGTGCAAAAAAACAACAACCTCTTTTGAGAACCCAGGAAGGAACACTTGGGAATTCCTTCCTGTGAGGTACCCTCAAGCCCTTTCACCCCCCCTTCCTGGGAAGAGCTGAGAAAGAAAGCAAAGGAAATCAACTGTTGCCACTAGCTAATTAAACAACATATGCACAAACGTTGTAGGGACACACACATCTAATCCTGTCAAAAGCAACGAAGAGTCCTGTAGCACCTTAAAGACTAACAGATGTATTGGAGCATAAGCTTTCGTGGGTGAATGTCCACTTCGTCAGACGCTTGTAATGGAAATTTCCAGAGGCAGGTATAAATATACAGGCAAGAATCAGTCTGGAGATAACGAGGTTTGTTCAGTCAGGGAGGATGAGGCCCTCTACAATCAATCCTGTTCTTAAAAAAGGTAAATTTTTATTAAACCCAAAAAGAAAGGAAATACATTTGGAACTTAGGCTTTTTGCTAGATCTTAAAAGTAACAATTACAAAAATTAAGCATCAAGATAGCTCTCTTGAGGTTCAGCTTAAAGGTGACAAGCAGAACAAAAGCATCTGGGGTTAGCACAGAGGAGTCCACAAGGCAATAAGAAATAACCCTAATCACATCTTCCTAGACATTCCCTGATGACTTACATATTTGGGGTTTCAGATAAGTAGGGTTGAGGGTATGATTTGATGCTTTTTCGTACCTAGTTTTAAAGCTTCTCACAGCATAACTGCTGCCCTGCTCCCCTCTTTCCCGGAGAACAACAACAGACACAAAGGGAAAGCTTTTTTCCCAATTTTAAAAAGTTCTAGTCCTCCCATTGGCTTTTTTGGTCAGGTGCCCACTCACTTCCCTTTACCTGTGGACTTGTTAACCCTTTACAGGTAAAGCAAGTAGAGAACAGTTACGGTGTTTTATAGCTAGCTGGCTGGCTGGGTGTCCCTAAAAGGGAGCTCCCTCTTCTCCACCCCACCCCCATTTATCACAGGAGTACTGGGTCTTTGAGACACCATTCAGAAATTCTGATTCTGTTCAGATGAGGAAAGATACAACTACATCTCAGCTAGTTTAGTACAGAATCTCAGAATCCTGTTTTATCATAACTTTATCAGAATTTTTGTGATGCTCCCCAGAGATATCTGGGGTCCTGAACCACCTCACCATCACCTGCCTTCGTCTATGCCTGCTGTGGATCAACTCCCTGAGTCCTCTAGCAACACAAGCACTGCCTTCCAGGCCTCTGCAGGCTGCATTCTCTCTGTGTGGGTTGAGATAGTACACATTAAGCCCCAAGTCCTCGGGGTGTTCCCTGCAACATCCAGCTTCTTATATACAGAACACTCACAGAATTACCAGGCATAGACAGTTTAAGACACTGTGACGTTCTTTGGTGAACCAGAATATACCTACCAGAATCAGGAGATTTCTGCAGCCCCTTGTCCGTTGCCATTAAGAGCTTCTTGGGTCACAATATTTCTGTTTAATTCAGTGTTCCAATTTAATTAATTGGAGTGTTGAAATCCAAGTAACTCTATCTGTAATGACTCAATCTTTTGGGGTATTCTTTTCCCCTTTTGTCTGATGTAATCTCTCCAGCTGCCATAGATTTTATATAAAATAATACAGCTATATAAAAATATATTTTTAAAAAAGAAACAATCATAACATAGTAATAACTTAGACTGTAAGCTTCTTGCAGCAGGAACCAAGTTATCATTTTCTACATAAAGCACCATACACACTTATGGAACGGCATACACATATAAATAATATTAAATCTGATATTTACCTTTTCCGTGAATAAAGCTGCTATTGCATATGAATAAAGTAACATCAACAAAAGCCAGTTAGATGAAATTTCTAAAAATGAAGACTATTTTGATTATGCAGAATCCAAAGATGACGGAGAAACAGGAGAGGCAGAGGAGTCGGAAGATGACGGAGAAACAGGAGAGGAAGAGGAGTCGGAAGATGACGGAGAAACAGGAGAGGAAGATAGTGATGATGATTCAGAAGAAGATGAAAGTGACAGTGGGCCTGATCTGGCTAGGGGGAAAGGAAATATTGAAACCAGTTCTGAAGATGAAGAGGAAGATGATATGTCTGAAATATTTCCAAAGGAGCCAGAGATTGAGCATGCCTGGAGAGAACTGCATACGGATGCTCCTCGTGCAGATGAGGTAACATTTTGGAATAGTCAGTGATAGTATAGTATACAGAATAGACTAGAGGATATTTCTGTGAATGGAAAAATTGTTATGAAATGACTGTAACAGATCAGTCAAATGAATAGAGTGGCAACATTTTTGTAGCTATCAAGCAATTAAATTAATTGCGATTAATTGCACTGTTAATAGAATGCCATTTATTTAAATATTTGGGTGTGTACTACATTTTCAAATACATTGATTTAAATTACAACACAGAATACAAAGTGTATTGTGCTCACTTTATATGACTATTTTTTATTACAAATATTTGCACTGTAAAAAAAAAAAAGGTATTTTAGTTCACCTCATACAAATACTATAGTGCATTCTCTTTATCATGAAAGTGCAACTTACAAATGTAGGGTTTTTTTGGTTACATAACTGCACTGGTATGAGGTGAATTGAAAAATATTATTTCTTTTGTTTATAATTTTTACAATGCAAATATTTATAATAAAAATATGAAGTGAGCACTGTACACTTTGTATTCTGTGTTGTAATTGAAATCAATGTATTTGAAAATGTAGACAAACATCCAAAAATATTTAATAAATTTCAATTGGCAGTCTATTGCTTAACAGTGTGATTAAAAGTGCAATTAATTGCAATTAATTTTTTTGAGTTAATCACATGAGTTAACTGCGATTAATCAACAGCCCTATTTATTATTTATACTATTTAGTATGTCTCCTTTAGAGGAGCCTTGGCTTATTGAAGGGGTAAGATTTTTTTTTTTATCTCAAAAAATCAGTATTCTAGAGATGAGAGGGGTGTGAGTTGCGCAGGAGAAGGGTGAATTCTTGATGCTACTCCTGTTGTATTGGGTTTCTGAGCTCACCAGGCTTGCCTCCTGTCCGAAGAGGAAGAGAGTTTGATCTTAGAAATCTGCATTCGGGGGGAAGCAATGACTTGTGCAGGAGGAGTGTCTGGGATGACAGGGGGTTACAGCGGTGGGGGAGCAGGCAATGACTTGTGAGGGAGGTATCTTGCTGCTGCCTCTGGAAGCGTGGTTTCTGGTACTGAACTTGCTAGGCTCTCCTTAATGAGTGAGGCAGGCTCCTTTCAGCTGAGCGCACCTCGTTTGCAAGGGTGAGTGGATTTTACCTCAGGGACTGGGTATGTGGCAGGGGAGGAGAGGCTGATGCAGGGAGGCTGAACTTGCCAGGCCCCCTGGAGTGAGGGGCTGGTCAGGGGCATGGTGTGGTGGTGGGGTCAGTGCCCGGAGCGAGGGGCATGGTGTGGTGGTGGGGTCAGTCCCCAGAGCGAGGGGCATGGTGTGGTGGTGGGGTCAGTCCCCGGAGCGAGGGGCATGCCAAGGGTGGTGCAGGGTTGGTCCCCAGAGCGAGGGGAACGGTGAGGGTAGGATCAGTTCCCAGACTGAGGGGCATTGGGGCATAGTACAGGGCTGGGGGGAGGCATTGGGGTATGGCAGGGTCAGGATCCCTACCTCTCTGCCAGAGCTGGGATAGGAGTCACTTTCCTCTTCTCTCCCCTCCCTGCTGTCCGGAGGCGGATTGGGTTACTGCTCCTGACCAGACACTGTCAGGTCCATCCACAGCTGATGCCTCCCTCCCTGCCTAGATGCATGTGAATAACACCATTAAAAAAATTAACCAGTTAATTTTGTTTTCAGTTAATCACAGGCATTAACTGAGATTAATCGACAGCCCTACTAATTACTTATTAGTTCGTAATATTCCTTTGCTTGGAACAATTAGATACGTTGGCTGCCTAAAAGTGAGCAATTTAGTGCTAATGCAAGATGCATCAGTTCAGTTAATTTCTGCATCTCTCGATGATAGTGCTCTTGGTCCTTTGCTGGAAGGAGGGTTTCCTGTTGTTCGATTATGACCTCTGAAGCTTATTTCGACAGAGTTTAAAACTCTGTTCACCATTAGTGTGCTGGAAGCTTTCTCTGGTAAGTGTTGGGAGGTCTTCTCTAGGCCAGTGGTTCTCAGCTATGGGTACATGTACCCCTGTGGGTACACAGAGGTCTTCCAGGGGGTACATCAACTCATCCAGGTATTTGCCTAGTTTTCATAAAAAGTATTAGTGAGGTCAGTACTAACTTAAATTTCATACCGACAATGATTTGTTTATACTGCTCTATATACTTTACACTGAAATATTTATATTCCAATTGATTTATTTTATAATTATATGGTAAAAATGAAAAAGTAAGTAATTTTTCAATAACAGTTTGCTGTGACACTGTTGTATTTTTATGTCTGATTGTGTAAGCAAGTAGTTTTTGAGAGAGGTGTAATTTGGGGTTACGTGAGACAAATCAGACTCCTGAAAGGGGTATAGTAGTCTGGAAAGGTTGAGAGCCACTGTTCTAGGCCATTTATCAGATTTTAAGGTTTTATTTTTTAAAAAGTTATTGTTCCAAAGGCAACCTTTCAAATTTGTTTTGTAATGTTGTCTATCATCAAATGCAGACAGACATCCCTGGTGCCTCTGCGGCTGATCAAACTCAGTCATACTTTCTGTAATGGTGCTGAAAATAATGTTGTCCCTTCTGCACTAGCAGTTAACCTTTTTTCCAACATTACTTCAGGGGGACCTGTTGCTGTCAACTCTTGTCAGGAAGGGATCTATAGAGCACATTTTATGTTTGAAAAATAGTAAAGCCTGTTTATTGAACACTTCTGTTTGCCCTGTAGTCACTGCTTAAGAACCATGGAAGCATCAGTGATATCAAGTGTTGTGGGAGATGTCATTCTCATGATGTTCTCTGAAGTTCAACACAGTGTGACTTCATCAAAGGATAGTAACTGGAAAATAAGCTGTTTCCTCTCAGCAATCAGCACCCAAAAATCTTATTACAATTAATATATTTTTGCCTTCTTCTTCAATGTAGATAACAAGTAGATTGGCAGTTTGCAACATGGACTGGGATAGGCTGAAGGCTAAAGACCTACTGGCTTTGCTTAATTCTTTCATACCCAAAGGGGGTGTTATATTTTCTGTAAAGGTAAGAGCTATTTGAAAATAAAGATAAAAGCGTATTTTGATTCCAGCAAGTTGCTTTTCTTCCCCATTCCTCCTGCTGACTTCCTTTCCCCTCCCTCTATTCAATTGATTTGTATTGATCCTTTATAAAATAAATGTAGGCTATAGCTCCACACTCTCCCTTCCATTGATGGGTGTTCTTGTGGGGATGATATACTGACACAGCTTAATTTGTGTATGTGACATTGGTCTCAGTCCTGTTCCCATTGAATTTAATGGCAACACTTCCATTGACGCTAACAGGAGTAGAATCAAGTCCTATGTGCAAAAGCAGCATAAAGTTTAAATGCTTAATTTCCCTTAGTTCATACAGTAGATTCTCTAAAATTCTATCCTGTGTTATAGGTGAGGCTGGTAGCACCATCTAAAATCTTGGCTGCCTAATGTTTCCCGTTATAAGACCCTGTTTTCAGTTACAGTACCTGTAACTTTGCCAAACTTAATCCATTTGAGTTGAAATTTTTTATGCCGGGTGTCTGCCTCAGGCTGACTTTTTTTGGAAAATTTCAGCCAAAATGGTTTGGCCATTTCTGAGAATGAGGCTAGGCAAAAATGTTTTGCCCTTGTTAAAAAGAACAAAGTGTAGGTTCTGTGGGGGCGGGGAATGTGATTGTATAATTAGACAATCCCAATGCATATACACAGGCAACCTTAATTTTGGCATTTCCTAACTTTTGAGTGCTTGACTTTGCAACCTTTTAATGTAGTTTTGTATGTAATATACAGAAACAGAGCTATATTGTCACTAAATGAGTAATTTATACTACAAAAACTGTGTGTGTGTGTGTGTGTGTGTGTGTGTGTGTGTATATATATATATGTGTGTGTGTGTGTATATATATATATATATATATATATATATATATATATATGCACTGTAGCTCTAACTTCGCATTTTAAGTAAGCTACAAACCTAGTTCACCTGAAAATGCACAGCCAGGGTGGATGTGCAAATTTTTCTCCCAATTCTAGTTATAGATTTCTTATGAGGGAAACAGTATTTCAGCAACATCACCAGTATTTATAACTAACCCAGTAACTCTGTTCAGGCTTTTTACGGTGAAATAGTGTATTGTTTTCTGATACATAGGAATAATGTCTCTGGCACTCAAGCTACTGCTAAAAATAAATGTTCTTTGTCCCAAACTTTCAATTACAATTGAATTGATTCCATTTTTTCAAAACACAATTACTCATGTAACATTGCATTGACTAGTCATTGCGTAAAGGTATTTTTTCATAACCATGAAATCTATTAAGTTAACCTGGACCAGAAATTGATGTTACAAAGATGTGTGAGTGAAATAGCTACAGTGTTTAAAGATTGCTTTCATCTGAGCATTTACTACATAAAATCCATTACATGAATTCCTCTTGGGGAGTATTTCTCTACATACAAGAGTAGAAATATGTATAATAAGAGGTTGGGTTTTGAGTGCTGAAAGTTAGGTGGTCTGAGCAGCTTTGGTCTTCTGTATTTTGTTTGGTTTTGTGATAGTGTGAGGGTTGTTTGTGCTCTTTGTTCAAGGATTTTTACACTCTCCCTGCCAAATGCATTTGTTTGCTACCAAAAGAATTGGCAAAGTTCTACTATTCTTTACATAATAAATTGAATGAGATAAATTAATTGGGCACTTGATGCTCTCTCATATAAATGTCCCATAATCTAAGCACTCTTCTGTCTGTCTTTTTGTTCCCACTGAGTACTGTAAATGATGGATTATAGAGAAGTGTCTTTCTAATTTTTTTAGCTTGGTTACTTTGTATTTTGTTCCACTGCTTCTATTGTTTAGTCAGTTTCCCCTTTTTTGTATGAGTCTTTAACACATTGGAAAAAAAAAAGTGTAAAACAAATATGACTCCAATCCTACAACCTGAGCTGCATAGTTAGACCCCTGAACCTGAGTGGAGTCCAAGCAATTTCTGTGTAAGGTTCTGTGGGAGAGTATAAAGTTTTGCCTGAATGGATCAGCTCTCAGGATCAGGGCCTTAGACAGTATAACTGCAAAAAGTGGCAGGGAAATTGAGCTCAAGTATAGTAATTAAAGTGTTTCATTGTTCGTTTTTCTTTTTTGGCAATTGATTCCAAATTGATTGTGTCACTTTAATTATTTCAGCGCTGAACATTAATTCTATAATCGCAAGTTAATATTGTTTTTATGTATTTGTACATCAATTTAATTTGAACACACTTATACGGTTGCTTACCTTTTTTTCCTACATATAGTCATATTGAAGTCACTGAAACTACTTGTATGCTTAATTTTTAAGCACCTGTGTAAGTGTTTTCAGGATTGGATCTTTTTATGTTGTTTTCTTACTGAAAAAAAAAAAGTGATGCTCAGAACTCCTGGCTTGTTAGATTTTTTTTCTTTTGGATGCTGTACACTGCACCTGTGCAATTGGCTTATAACCTTTATTTGTTTGGTATATTTGTAGATTTATCCTTCAGAGTTTGGAAAGCAGAGATTGAAAGAGGAGGAGCTGCAAGGACCCGTAGAACTATTAAGTCTTCCAGCGGATGCCACAGAGAAAGATTGGTATTAAGTACCCTTTTTTAATGCTTCTCCACCTTTCTAGTTTTTCAAATGGTGTTTTTATTGAATCTGACTCATATTCACATCATATAATTGAATACATTTGTTGTGACATAAAACTTAAGGCCCCAGTTGTGTAAATTGTTCCATGCAGGCCATGGGAATACACATGGGTGCAGAGGTTCATCTGCATGGGTCAGCTTGCAGCATTTGAGTTTAACTTGCTAAAACTTAAATCTACCTTTTAACCTTTACATGCTAGATCAAAGTAGGAACTGATCAAAGACTGTTTTGACATGTTTCCGCCTTGAGGACTTAGCACCTAACAGAAAACATTCAGCATCTCACAGAGTGATACCTTAGTATTTAATCAAGTGCAATGTTTTTCTAGCCACTTAGCAAATAGCTAAGAAGTTTGTGTGGTGAAGATGGTTTTTGCAAATAATACCATAAAATCTTAATTATTTTAAAAATGTTTTTTCATACATTGTGCATGTCTATATCTGTAGATAGAGATTCGTTTATGCAAATAGCTCATTTTGAGTAAAAGACACTGGAAAATGTAGTGGGACTGTGTGAGTTTACTTTTCACCACTAGATGGTGATATCCCATACTGAAGAGTAAAATCATAATGACTGAGTTACAGAAATGGGATACAATTAAATTGAAAATGCAGAAAGTGCACTTATTTATGAACTGGAGAATTTTCCCAGATTAGCAACTTTAAACTCATATTTAATGCTCTTAGGAGTTGTCACAATGGTAAACAGAAGAGAAAATTGGAGTAGTTAATGCACAGCATACTTCTCTAAAACTTGATTCTCAAGAAAGCACAAGGAAAGACTTTTTTTGCTGCCAAAATATGTACCTACGTTATCAAGAAGAGGCTTAGTCCTATCACATGTTAACTAATGAGCACTGAGGAAAATGTTTCTTCAATACAATATCCTGATTTTGGCTCCGGTCTTGGAATGGCATCCATGCAGTTAAACCATTATGCATACCTGTCCAGAGTCCCATAGAAGTTGGTAGGACTCTATGTAGCATAAGATCTGATCTTTTTGCAAAGTCAGGCCCGTGTGTTGGTAATATATGGTTTTAAGAAGTTAAGTTTGCAAAGTATTTCTGAAGTTGCAACTTTGTTTCATTGTTTTAACAAAAGTTATTTGGATGTTGTCTTCTCTTTTGTAGGATTTATAGGGAAAAACTAAGGGATTATCAGTTCAAACGACTGAAATACTTCTATGCAGTGGTAGAATGTGATTCTCCTGAAACAGCCAATAAAATTTATGAGGAGTGTGATGGACTGGAATTTGAAAGTAGCTGTTCTTTTGTAGATCTCAGGTACAGCAAATAGTGGGTTTTTTTGTTTTTGTTTTGTTTTTTAATAAAAATTTAAAGGAAGTTTTAAATTAGAAGAATAATGCAGTTTACTTCCATCAAACTTTTAGCAAAACTGTATAGTACCTTGGAAATAAAACATGCATTTTGGTTATATCTGGCTTTGTCAGAAAAAGCAAAAATCCCACCCTAAAGAGACTGTTTTCAAAAGGGGTTCAAGATACAAATATTACTACATCTGCTTTTTCAGTCATTTTTTACAGTCAAGTAAAGCAGTAGGACACTAATAGAAAAACACACTGCTACTGTTGTATGTTTGCTTCCTTCACCTGAGGCACGAGGTTAACTTGTTTCAATTAATCGCAAATGTATAGCTGCTATTGTCTTCAGGCTGTGCATCTTTGTGCTCAGACTTTGATTCAAACTTGATCACTTCAAACCTCATATTTTAAGAAGGCAGGAAGCTAAACTACAGTCCTGCTTTGTCACCAGACTATTCCTTTGTTTGCACAGAAAAGCATTCTGATGTGACATTGTCAATAAAAATTATCTCTGTTAGATCCCAGTTTTGTTGAGGGCTTAAAATTGTATGTGACGGGGAAAAAGCTAAGGTGTATTACCTCATAGACACTGGGTGTTGTATTTCAAAGAAAATGACTTAGACATATACTTTTGTGTTCCTGTTAATGAAACTTTCACATCCTAGAAAGATCTTGTCTTACAGCAGAGGAACCTGTTTGAGAATCCCCAAAGCCTTTTTCTTTCTCTTCTGCTTAACTTATTAAATTAGAAAAGTAGATGTTTTTGGAGGTGCACTGGGTAGCTTTCATCGTCAGGCAGTTGCATTTCAAGGGACATAATCAACTTGAACCCTACTCAGTTTTTTAAAATGAGGTTAAATAGTTTCAGGCGCTAAAAATACACATGAGGTCCCACAGTTAATAGTTGTGACTTTACGATCATATTTTCAATTTTTAAACAATGTTTCTCATTGACCTACACAACATGGGAAACAACAAAATTGTCTTTACACCAAGTTCAGTCAAATGCACGAAGTTGGCTAACTGAAAGGGGAAAAATATTCTCTAGATATAAGCATCTTGTAAAAATGGTATTTAAACAATTTTCAGACCACTTTTTGATTTTTAAGATAATGTCCCTTTAGACTTTCACAGCTTCATAGTGACTTCCACTTGTCTTCAAAATTGCTTTATTTTTCTTCCCTAATTTGTGACAATATTGAAAATAATCAGAACTGTTCTAGAAGATCTATCCTGAAAGAGCAGATAGTGCTTAGAAAAGTGAGGTTAGTTTTTCTAAAGGTGTTTTCCTCTCATCTCAAAAATGCTGTGGTCAGAATATGAAAATTAAGAAGCAAAGTTGAGAGATTCTGTCTCCTTAAACATTGTTGTACATATTCTGTGTCTTGATCTTTCAGGAAACACATAAATACGTCCAGTGATATATTTAGGGTTATTTTAATAAACCCACTCATACTCGATATTTTTAACTTGTTCACTTCCATTTTTTAATCAGTGTTGTTTGCATATGTAGCTACTACTGGCCAAAACAAAACAAAAAAAGCATCCTAGGGTCTCTAATCTATCCTGTTTTAATGATTTATAGTTTACTTACAAATCATACTTGTTGGAAGCATTCCATGCCTACACTGGCCATATTAAAAATATTCAAAATTCTAAGTAATCAATTTAACTTCTTAAATTTAATTCTTTTCAAAAATTAATTTCTTACCTTTTCCACAATATTTTATAAAATACAGAGGATGTGGAAATTGAATGTACAGTGCAAATTGCAAATATTAACTTGTGCGCTATGTTTTTTATCCTTTCCCTGTATGTTACTCTCTTTGGGCTTATCCACTTCTTATCCTAGCAAATTCTTCCGTATTAATGTGCAAGGATTTAATTAGAGAGAAGCTGAGCCTATAACTGTTTGTTCTTTTGAAACATCACAATATGTGTTTGAATAACAAGACATCTTCTTTGCCTTTAAGATTTATTCCAGATGATGTTACATTTGATGATGAGCCAAAGGACATAGCCTCAGAAGTGGATGGAGCTGCATATAAACCAAAGTACTTCACATCTGCTGCTATGGGAACATCAAAGGTATCTTAACAGTGTTTCTGTAACCCTTCGTAATTTGTTGAGCTTTGTTTTTCTTGGTTTATATAAGATATGTAAATAATGGATTGGTGGCACTGATGATAGTGGAGAAAGGATCCCTGCATATACTCATGATTGTAGAGATGTAGACATCAAATAGATATTGTATGTGTATGTTACAGAGGTATAGATTATGACTATAGTTAAGACTGAGTTTCACACTTCAAACAGATTCAACCTCATTGTTATAAATGAAGAGTAGTGTTTATTATTTAAAAGAAAATGTTAATTGGACTGACCTGGGTATTTTAAGAAATGTAGCACCACTTCTTGCCTGTTTTATCACAAATGATCTTATTATTGCAATAGCAGACTCTTCAGACTTTCCAGATAGCTAAAACTCATTGAAATTTTGGGTATATAGGGAACACTAGAAGAAACTAAATAATATGCATAGGGTACATTAGACGAAAATATGTTGTAATTAAATTATTAATTATTGTTTATAGCTACTTGATTTTATGGAGATGCTTGGTAGCAGCTCCTTAGTTAAAATTTAAATGGTTCTTAAATGCATAAAATACTGTTCCCTAAAAGTTCCCTTTTGAAATGAAATTTCAGTGATACCCTTTGATTTTTTTTCTTTGTTTTTGTTTGTTTTTTCTCTTGTTAAACTTGTAATAGGAAGTATTACAAACTGCACTCTGGGCAAAAACTTAAGCTTTACCTTTTACATTTTATGTTTTTTTCTAAAGGTAGATATTACATGGGAAGAGACAGATCATGAAAGAATAACTTCGCTAAACAGAAATTTTAAAAAAGATGAACTTCTTGACATGGATTTCCAAGCTTATTTGGCCTCATCTAGTGAAGAGGAGGAAGAGCAACAAGGTACTTGTAATTCTTATGCAGTGTTTGCTTAAGTTATGAGCAAAACAATTCAAGAGCATACGCTTTGTAGGTTAGTAATAAACTCCAGATATTTTTAAAAACTATTTTACTGATTTAAACTTTCTTCCTTGAATATGATTTATGAGGGACAGCATTTTGTCCATAGTAAAGGTTGCAATAGTCAGGAGCCATTATGGAGAGAGTGTATTCCCTTCAAAATTAAAGGTGACTATTAAAGGGCCAAAAATGGAGTTGTACCCTTTTTTGTTTGTGGTATGTAAGAAGTCCTGAAAGGTGTTTTTTTTTTTTTTTTTTTTTTTTTTTTTTTACATTGAGCTCTCTTCTCCATTGGAACTTCTGTGGTGACTGGAAAGCTAGTGAAATGGTGACAAAACTAGAGCAAAGGGAATGGAAGCTGTACATTTGAGAGGGGAAATATTTTTAGGTGTACTGTTCAAACTTTTTTTTGTGGGGGGGTGGGGGGGAACTGCCTGCTTAAGGTCAAAGACTAGTGAGCATTAGTATAAAGGAAGCCTTTGTTTAAATATTCCATATCCTTAATCATTCAATTAGGGTGTGGTGTGTCAGCTCATAGTAAACATATGGAGATATCAAGAGGTCCTCCAGCAAATCAGGGAAGATGAGACTTTTGACATTCCTTTTAATAAGGAAACACAAAGACACAAGCCACCCTTTAAGTTGTTTGTAGGTCATGTTTAAGGATACAGTCATGAGCTATTATAAAAGCCTATTTTGACACCTCCCACCCCTATAGCTTTGACTAACAAAATTGGTTTGGCCCCACAATTGCCATTTACACTGAAGGCTAAAGAGAATTTTTCTCTAATGTTTGAGGAGAATTAGTCAAACTGCTTTTAGTTATAAGTCTTAAAAATGTAGTCTTGAAATTTTGTTTCTACCTAACATTTCATTCAATACCACGAGCTTAAAAGCAGCTTTTCCTTTCTACACAATTAACTGTTTCTATACAGTTAAAACTCCTCTAACTCATGTATGAACTGTAATTGAAGAAGATATTCTACCAATTGTACGTTTGTTACACAATTGTTTGTTGAAATGTATTGGCTATACTTTTGTAAGAAGTCTTCCACTCACTAGCTGGTTAAATTTCAGAAAGAGCAGAAGATTCCTATACTGTATTGTAAAAGATGTTTTCTCTGAAGTCCAGTGATAGAATATTGTGGTGATGAAGCTAAAGGATGAGGGTTCTAGTCTCAGGTTTTTTATGCTTTACCTCTGTGGTTCCCAGGCCAACTAGCTGCAGTTTTTGTCCTTTTTTGTGACTGCCCATTAGGGGTATATACACACTCCACCCTGACCCCATAACCCTAATCCTGGCTGATGTGGAGGGGAGGCCCTGGGCTGGACCAACTCTGGGGGTGTGGTGTTGCAACCAGGCATGCGGGGTCACAGCGTCACTTAAGTTTGGCTCAGCTGTCCCTGACCCCCCCCCTATGATGATGGGGCAGCCAGGTGAAAGCTGAGCAGTGCTATGACCTCTTGCACCAGGTCTCAGTGCCCTGAGTGGGGAGCCAGGCCCAGCACCCTGGGACAGAGCCACCACTGCAGGCTGAATATATGGTGGGCTTGCTCTTCTTCCCCCCCCCCAGGCCTCCCCTCCACAGCAGGCTGGGAGAGGTGTATGTTTGCCTAGGTGGGTTAATCTGGTCCTGGTCTTGACAATCCATCTAGAACCTTCCCAGAACCAAATGGTTTAGGAGTTGCTCAGTAGCAGCTTTCTTTCTAATATTGGTAGTTTTAACTTAGAAGTGTTTAATTTCATGCCCTTTAAAAGTTTGCACTGGAAAAGTATTTTTTGTGATTACTTTCAGAACAGTTTAGGATTTCTTTGGCAAGCTTGAAATCCATTTTTTTAAAACGTCCATAACTTGGAGATGATTACATTTTTTAAATGATATTCAGATATCAAACTTGTTTTCATTTGTGGGATTTAAAAAAAAAAGTTTGATTGTAAACTTGAAACAGTATATAGTTACGTTGACTAGAGCATAGGATAGCAATGTGAAGACAACTACAAAAATCTGCTTATCATTTGGTACAGTGACTTGTGCTTTAAAGTCTGTATGGCCCAATTTGTGCTTTATAAAGTCTGTGCAAGGCAAGGAGATGCTGAGGAAAAGCTCCACAAGGTAGTGCAAGATAAGGAAGACTAGAAATTTGGATTTCAAGTTCTAAAGTTCTGTAGCTCGTGGGGTGGTGAGAATCATGCAAAGCTTGTGAACTCCACAGATTAATAATATATGTCGAGGGAACCAGGTGTCTTACGGAGTTCAAACTTCTGGTTTCAATCAGAGATGCAGGAGGGGAAGCTAGGGACCCTGTCTAATTCCTAGAATGTCTACTGTCCTTGCATTCTTTAAATAAGGACATTAATAGACAAACGTTATTTAAATCAAGATTGCTATTGTGTATTTATAATAAGGAACTTTGCAGTTAATCTTTCAAAACAAGCAATTCCCTTCTGCAAGACTGAGCATTTGCAAGTATGGAAATGGACAGTTCAGTATATAGATGCATATTCAAACATACACAGATGACCTCTCTAAAATAAATATTAATGTATAAAATATTGTGTATTCATGAAACAACCTTCTCTTCCCCTGAAAAACTGTCTAATATCCATTTAACAGGCATATTGTAACAACTTGCATATTATAATAACTATATTACTGGTATTACACTCTACAGACTTGCTGTCTGCTTCTCTTCTGTATGATGAACAGTTTAATTATTAGACTGGTTTGAATGGGTCCCCCCCTCCCCAATCTCCAGCCTCTGAGTATAGTGAAATGAATGAAGGTAGATGTGTGGTCTGTGTTTGGAAAGTGAGGTCTTTATCTTGGAGTAGGAATATGACTAGGGTGGTTAGCAGGGCAGATTGTTTTTGGACTTTTTTGGCTTTGGAATAGTGGATGGGTGGGCGAAAGGTGTTTGTCTCCTGATCACAGCTGTGTGATTAACTTGAGGAGGGTGGATTCTCTGGTCCTTATATAGAGGATAAGAGGAAGATGTGGGGATTTCTGGCTAATAGGTGGTGAAGTAGAGCTACATGCTTTGGATGAGGAGTGATTTAAAAGTTTGTAGTCCATACTTCAATTATATCTATAGCACATGTAAGAGGGTTTCTGGTAGCATGGTGGGAATCAGTGTGGAGATCTAAAGTTGTTTTTTGGAATCACATTTTTAGATAGAAAAAATAGTTTTCCCTGAATACTGAGAGGTCCACATATATTTTCCTTAATGAGACTTTTTATATTTTAAGTACACTAAATCATAACTAAGTATGACCCCAAACTATTCAAATTTGTAACTTTAATTCTTTTTAGTGTCAGTTATCTTCCCATAAAGTTTGAATCACCAGCAGAGAATTTGATTGCTGCAGTTATTGTTAGGCAGGAAAAATCTTTACCAAGATCTGTACTATTTCTAGTCTGTCTGATTATAAGATTATTTTTCTCAAGTGTGCAGTGAATTCACGAGCCTCGTTGCAGTCTATGTTCAATCCTCATTAAAGGAAAAGAGATGTTATTGTTAGTTACTGTTTTTTCTGATATTTTTAAAAAGGAGCTGGATGTACAGTGTCTTTCAGTTCTTTCAGGAACCTAGCCTTGTAAAACTGTACAATTGTGGATGTACTTGCCCCTTCAAAACCTTTTAGAGAGTATTATCTTGTATTACCAGCTCAATTGAACATGAAGGGGTATTTTTAATATATTTTCAAAGTTAATGAAATGGAAGTGCTGTGATTATATATTTTGGGTTTTTGTTACTAGGCACTCCTGCATGTTAGTGACATAATGTAGTGATACTGTCTTTCAATCAGTTTTCAGTTCTCTCAGCTTTCTTCAGGGTGTAAGGAAAATGCAATATAACTTTAGTAAATCCTCTGGTATATATTAGTCAACATGTTGTCATTTATAGATTCCTAAATTCCCAAATTTGCTCTCCCTCCATATGAACTTTATGTAACCTTACCACCACTTTACTTACCATAAAGTAAATTGGAAGGAATGTAAAATATCTTGAAGCTTTGGTCAATTCTTTCAAATAGTTTTAAAAACTGATCTGGGACATTTGCACTGTATTAAAGGAAGCTAATAGTCAGAGATGAGTTACAGGAACATACAGTAGAGATCTTTCCATCTTGTTTCAAGGAATTGCTCCAGGTCTTTTACTCAGAGCCTAGGGAATTCATCTGGCAGCAACCCCTGCTTGGCAATATCTTGCCAAGAATAATGCCCATTTAGTCTTCATTTTATTTACGAATGAATTTTTAAAACGCATTGCTAAGAACTCTTTCTTTTCTTTGTCTATAGAAACTTTACTCAGGTGTCTCAGAGCAGTAGGGAAGGGCAAGTTAGTTATTTAACAAATAGTCTAATTTTTCTTGAAAGATTCCAGGTGTGCAATGAGAGGTAGTGCATATGGTGGGGGTGATGGTGGAAATGGACCTTCACAGTGAGTGACCCAATATCTTAGAGTTTCAAAAAGTTCTGTTACTGGAGTGGGGGAAAAAAATTGAACTGTCATCACATTTGCCAGTACATTTTCAACATGGGAAGATCTTGCTTCTAATTCTGTTTTTAACAATAAGCTTTTAAAGGAAAGAAATACATTGCTATTTCTTTAACATGTTCCTGATGTTTTATTCATTGACTTGTTGGATAGAATCCTGTCATGTATCCCATATTATTATTGTGGCACTAAGCACAAACAGAAAAAATGAATTTCAGCTGTTTGAATGGAAATGTAAAAGTGTGATAGGGTGGAAAGAATGTTAGGCACTTTTTTATTTTATATTTTTTAACTTATAAAAGTATTTTATTTATAAATAGTGTTTCTTTTACCCCATCCTAGTCTGCTTTTATATGGAATTTTTAAAGTAAAAATGTCTCCCATGGCTGTTGGCAGTACTGTCATAAAACAGTTTTGTAATGTCAAGCATTTCAGTGACCTGGTATGTTGTGGTTCATAGCACAAAATATCTCCATTATTTTGCTTCTGTATTTTTCTTTATTTGAGGTAATTTGTTCCAGTCACTAAGCCTTTGTACTGTGAGTTAAAATCTAGCGCTTAATTGCTATTTTGGGCAGGAACCACAATGATCAGTTTGGATATTTTTAAGGACACTCCAAATTAGGCACTGTTACCCGGAGTTTTCTGAACCCAAAACTATGGTAACTAGTCTTTTGTTTTCCAGGTGGTTTCAAAACATAAATCAGTGGGGACACAGCTCCTCCATCTGATAAGTGATTGGTACCCAAAAAGCCTTGTTTTTATTGAGTTTAAAGCACACATCTGAAATACCCCAGATATAGTTACCCAAATTCTGAGATGATATCAGGTGGTCAGCAGCAGGTTTCTAGTGGCCAGCCTTCCTCCTTACTGCTGGGGAGTTGGATGTCAGTCTCTTAACTGGTTGAAATCTCTTTCTGAACTTCTCCAAATTACACACTGTAATTAATCTCTTTTATAGGTTGCTCAAAACAAAGCACATAACTCACAGTAACCCCTAGTGGGCTAACAATTTCCCTAACATCAGCAAATAACTCATAATTCTACTTATCAGCAAAGCAACTCCAAGTTAAAAAAAAACAAAACAAATCTCATAGTCATAGACATGCAGGTCCAAGTTCATGAATCTGTCATTTTATCTATCCTTATTAGCAACACTGCAGCTGTTCTGTCTGTTTAGGTAAAGGCCAAACTATTCCTGACTATGTGGTGGTCTCGCTTTTAGTTAATGTGTCTGAGCATGTAAAATGGCTGCGGTTATGTCAACTCCAGTTCTCTCGTAACCATGTGATTTGTGTAGTTAATTCTAGTTCTGTCATTTTATACCTCACTAGAGATAAGAAAATATTCTCTTGTCCTCTCATCCTCCTGCTTAATTCTTTCAAACTAATTAATAGATCAAAACAGACTACCATAGAAAGAAGTTATGAGCCTAATCCCATATTGTACGCATAAGTCTCTGCATGGGTGGACTTCTGTGGAGAGCCCATTGACTACAGCAGGGATCTGCACAGGGAATGGAGTCTACTGCAATATTTGTGCTTAATATGATGGAGGCAAAGGATTTGTTTTGTGCTCTGTCACCAATGACAGATGTGCGCAAATATAGATGATGATTATCAGTAGCACTGAAGAGTGAATGCAACTCTTTTTAATCTACAAATTTTAATGTTATTGATAATTATATTTAAAAAATAAAATCCAGACAATTTCCTTTCTCTGCCTATTTTCAGCTTGAAAATCCTTATGAATCAATAAACTTTGTTTAGCCCTTTAAATTTGAGGGTAACATTTACATTCTATTTTTACTTTTAGAAATACTGAAGTTATAAATGGGGTTTTGTCATAGATTAAAATACAGTACACCCAACTTTTTATAAATGAGCAGTTGCAAAAGAAACTATACACACATTTGTATGTATTTACACTTTTTCCTTCCATACTTGCTAGATTCAACTGGACAATGATATACAACAAAATTGGATTAATGTGTCATTTGACAATGTATATTTCTGAACTGTATTAAAGAGGAGCTTATTTATGTTGGCTCCCTACCACTATATCTACTAGGGTTGCCCTAGCAGTTCCCAGGCGTACAGAGTCTGGTGTGCTGTTGTTCCTGCTGCTTTGACAGTAGTAGTGTGGGCTCACCTCTTTAGAATGTTCATGTTCAGTTACTTTGGCATGCTGCCAACATCTGCCAGAGGCAAAGCAAGTGATGGGAATTAATGACTTTACCAGTTTATAAACCAGCTGAACCTAGATGGAATTACATCTGACAAAGGAATGGCACTTTTCTAACCTGAGTTTCCTTGTGAAATTACTGAGGCTTGCTGCAAACAGTAAAGGCATTAGATCTTTGCAACAAAACAAAAAAAGTTTGCAGGAATTTTTATAAATGGAAAGTGTTAGCCTAAATATAAGGTTCACTACTAACTCCTATAATAAATTCAGACAAAAATCTATAGACTAAACTACTAGGCATTTATTAGTTTTTAATCTAAATGCAATACAAGACAAGGTGGAGCCAGTCCATAACAAAAATGTTTTCACTATTCCATTGTAAGGAGGGAGGTGAGCACTTGTATTTAGGAGTTCGTATTTTGGTGGTTTATAAACCCTTCTTAACAAAGGCTTTTTTGAAAAGGTATACCATATATTTGGACCTGAACCTCTTCTGTTAAGGCTCGCCTTAGTTCCTTGCATCTGATAATCTAAAATTGATTCTCTTGTTCCCTACTTTTTTTCTTTCTGAATTAAGGGTATTTTAAGTTATGAACAGGGTCCGTGAACCAAGGAGACTTACTTTTGGGACATATGTGTCCATCTCTTGATGTTCAAAATGGTCACTGAGTTCAGGAGAACTTTCATTTCAGTAGAGCTTCATGCAGAAGAATGACAAGATATGACCTTTTATATGTTATTTTTAGGGCCCTACCAATTTCCCGGCCGTGAAATGCATCACAGACGGTGAAATAAGCCCTTCCCCGTGAAATCCGATGCCTCCTTGTTCCTAGGAGTGCCTCAGCAAAGAGGGCTCCTAGCTCCTGCTGGGCAGGGGAGGGACAGGACTTGTCCATCTCCTGCACAGCTGCTCTGGGGGAAGACTGGGGGAGACCAGACCCACCTCCGGGTGCCTCCCTCTGCTTCAGGACACTCTCTGGGACTGGGCAGCAGCCCCAGAGGTTCCTGCAGTTGTAGGAGACTTGTGGAGTTGTTTCCAATCTTCCCTGTGTTGCTGGGAGCTCCCCAGCAAAGGGGGCTCCTGGCTCTGGCTGTGGAGGGACAGGACTTCACCCCAGAACCTTACTGACTTGCACTGGTCAGAAGCCTGACTGGTGTAAGCTCATTTCTTAGTTCACCACTCTGACAAAAGGGTAGTGGACATGCGATAGCTCTTGTTAACCTGAGCTGAGATTTCCCAAGCACTTCAAACAAAAACACACTGTTTTAGATAAAAAAATAAAACAGATTTATTAACTACAGACAGATAAATTTTAAATGATTATAAATAGCAGGCATAGAGATCTAAGTTGGGGGTACCTAAGAGAGAAAAATAAATGCACAGTTTAAATTCTAACTTTAACAGACTAAGCAAGATTTGAATCAAACAATTTCTAACATTAACAGATATTAGACAGCTTACAGTTCCTCAATACACAGACTGGATCCCTTCCATCATTGGACCAATCTCTCTGGTTCCAAGTCTTTATCTCCAGACAGTCTTCCAGCTGTTGAGATGGTGTGGGCAGGGAGGGAGAGAGGCCAGCTGCTAGAAAGATCCTTGCTGTGTTATGGGTTAATCTGCCTCCATGGTGTATATGCCTTCTCTGAGAAGTCTCTGGGATAGTGGATTCTTTTCTTAATGGGCCATTAAGGCCCGTCTGGCCCTCCTTTGTTGCAGCTGAAAGGCTGGCTGTGGGCTTCTCCTAACGTGTTTCAGTAACACAGAAAGCAATACTTTGTAACTTCACATGCAAAGGTAGTACATCCAATTCAGCAGGATATTAATATTCAGTAGATCAAGACTTTTAAAATGCTACTTCAGAAGGCATACTTTGTACAAAACATATCATAATCATGACGACAGTGGTGAATATGGAGGTTCCAGGGTGCTAGATCGAGGTACAGAGTGTCACAGGGGAGTGTGTGTGTGTTGTGTCAGCATGTTGTCTCTTTCAGCAGAGCATTCACCGGCCTGAACGCTTGTTCAGCCAGTAGCAACCACTCCTGAGCCAGAGGCTGGTGCACAGGCAGGTGTTTTCCTGTCCACCCACTGCAGCTCAGCGGAGAGCAGGTACACCAGCGGGGGGAAGGGGACACTGTGACATCAGCCCACCCTCACCTCCCCCACCCCCAACTCTGTGCAGGACAGCAGAGCAGAAGGCTCCAGATCCGCAGCAACTTGACTTTTAAGTGGGGCTGCGCTAGTTAACCCACGCAGCCCATCCTGTCCGCCTGCCGCCGCGGTCCTAGTGCGGGGGGGAGCAGCATTCCGCATTAATATTTTGATTCCGTCTGCATTCTCGTTAAGGCAGATTTCATAGGGCCCGAATTAAATTATTTCACTTTGGACACCAATCAAGTATCTGTGAGGGATGGGACGTGAGGTCTAGTGCTGTGATGGCAAACATTTTGTGCATTACATGCCAAGAAATTGCAAACGTCGTATTTTCATCACATGACATACCAGAGGGGAAGAGCTAGCGGTCACGGGATTCCTGCTGTTGCATTTTGGCAGTCAGCTATTCATTAAAGGCTTGTATTTTCTTTACAGTGTTGTGTTGTTCTACCTATATAATCTGATAGTTAAGTTCTGATGTCAGAGTTGGCAGTTAATTGTTGAAGATAGTTAACACAAGTACGTTGAACCAAATGGGTCATCAGCAAAGCTACAGCTAGTTTTTCATAGGAAGAAAAAAAGAATCTGGCAGTGTTTTCCAAGCTCTCAAAAACTGTTTTCAGGAGTTTTTCTTCAGTCCTTCCATGCTCAGTATTTGCCAGCTGAGAATTGAAGTCAACAAACTTTGTTTTTCAGATAGCATTC
This sequence comes from Chrysemys picta bellii, assembly GCF_011386835.1. Lineage (NCBI taxonomy): Eukaryota > Metazoa > Chordata > Testudines > Emydidae > Chrysemys > Chrysemys picta. The sequence continues at coordinate 197,275,726 of NC_088793.1, forward strand.
TACTGGAATGCAGTGAGCTGCCTCGCAATCTAGCCACTCAGGATCTGTGTAGTAGAGTCCTTAACACTTTTTGTGTGGCGGTCTGAATTGTAACTTCTTTTCTATCTGTCAGAACTTAAACTATCCTGCATAAGTTTCCAGTGACTTCTCAATTGTATCTGATTGGTAAATTTCTATGATGTTGCCCAGGATATCCATGAAAGTTGCTGAATTTTCCAGATGTTTTCTCAACAAAGGGAAGTATTTTAGGTTTCCGTCATCCAAGTCTTGAATGTTTCCAGCTTTTTTTAATAAGTTTTGATGTCAAACGTGATGTTTGCTGTCATTCCGAATCTTGAAGTTTTATATTTGGCTCATGGGCATGTTGAGTGAGGCCAGCAAAAAGCATCGAGTCACTTTGCTATTGCCAGTTCAGAATAAGCTTGTCCCTTTTGATCTAAGAATAAACTGACTTCTTCCAAACATTCCATGATTCCAAGTATATGGCCTTAATTTAATCATCTGACACTGCTATAAATCAGCAGTCCTGCATGTTGAGACTCTCTACTTCTAAATGTTTAACTTGCTTAGTTAAGAGCTCTTAAAATGATAGAATTCACAACTTGAACCACTGCTCTGGAAATATCTTTCTTTGACGTTCCTGCCTATATCAACAGATGAATCAATTCCACACACTAATGGCCAATCGTACAAAAGAATTTACATTGGTACTGTCATCTAAACAAAATCAGAATATATCTACCGTTTTTTAGTCCAATTTTCAATTGCTTACTTATTTTGATTCATATGTTAGAACTTTTGTCTTTAATTGTCTTTCTGTGCAAGGCAATTCTCTATTTCACTTTTGGTCTAAAACCTTTGAACAAACTATTGGCACAAAAAAACATTGTCTCCTTAATCACAGTCAGAAAGTGGTTTATCATGCTGTGCAGTACAGCATGACACTTGAAAACTAGCAGCAAGACCGTTTGAACTATGAACAGACTTTGCGCACACATTCAGCTGATTCTGGCCTCCCGACAGCTTTTGTCAAATGTTCTTTTTGTTCTCTAAGCTAACGAAGATTCTTACAGATTGTTTGAAAGTGATGTTGAACATTGACTGTTTTAGAAATTGTGCACTCTGAGCTAAGAAAACACAATTCTTTGCCATTTGAAAGTGGAAAGTCTCTTCCATTACCATGACTGTTTAATTTTACCTTCTTGGGTAACATTCTTTGAAAAATCAACAAAACCAAAACACTCAGCATTCAGATTTTGACATTGGTTTGGATACTAAAGTTTACCTTCATCAGCGGAACCAAGTACTGGAAGAGAATTGACTCATGAATGATTCTCTCAGACATAGGCCTAGTGCTAAAAATCAGTAACCAATGTAAAATTTAAAGGCAGCCTCTTTGACCATGAGGACACTCTCTTTCAACACAATAGAGCTGTCCATCCTCCATGCCCCCAAGTAAGAATTTGCCTTCCCCCCCCCCCCCCCCCCGAATTCAGGGCTCCAGGCGCGCACACAAGAATTTCCCTTGCTTCCTAAGCAGACACCCCTCTCCTGGCCCCTTTCCAGAGTGAATGTACCTTTACCATTAGCAGGGTTCTCAGAGATTAGTTTCTAGCTGCTTCTAGACGAAGAAAACAGCAGCCAAGTTAAGGGTCTGCTTTGCCTGCAGTCCTCCCAACCTGGGGAACAACACTTCTTGGTGTGAACAGTAGAAGAGTAGAGCAACAGCATCAGTTTCATGATCTCTAGCCTTAAAGTAAAGAGCTGCTGCAGCACTCTATCCTGTGTGTTAACCCTTCCACTTGAATAGCAGGCAGACAGTGATGCTAATCTGCAAATATTGACCATGCTACCCATCAGATTTGCCTCTGCAGGGAAGTGCAGCTTAAACGGGGAGGGATAGCTCAGTGGTTTGAGCATTGGCCTGCTAAACCCAGGGTTGTGAGTTCAGTCCTTGAGGGGGCCACTTAGGGATCTGGGGCAAAATCAGTACTTGGTCCTGCTAGTGAAGGCAAGGGGCTGGACTCAATGACCTTTTGGGATCCCTTCCAGTTCTATGAGATAGCTATATCTCCATATACACCTCTACCCCGATATAACACGAATTTGGATATAATGTGGTAAAGCAGCGCTCTCCGGTGGATCAAAGCAAGTGCGATACAATGCGGTTTCACTATAACGTGGTAAGATTTTTTGGCTCCCGAGAACAGCGCTCTATCGGGGTAGAGGTGTATTATTATCAAAGTCACTGCACAAGTAACTGCAGCGTTTTAAAAATGTTGTGGATGTCTAAAATCTCAGGGTTTTCTAAAAATCATAAATCGAATTGTAACTCTTTTGGTACACTCTGTGTACAAAATAATCCCCCACAATACCATTACAGTACTTATGCCCATTGAGCAATCACAACTAACACTTCCTGCACAATACATTTCAGCACTCAGATAACTAGAGTCCGCAAACTGAGATAGGGGAAAGCCTGTTGCTAAAAATTAGTAGCCAATGCCATGTAAAATTTCAAGGAGAGACTCTGAGCACACAATGCCACATCCTGGCCAAATAATAATGGCACCACAGAGTCCCAAAATGTGTGGCATGGAGGAGTGTGACCAGGGAAGTGTGACAAATCACACGGTAGCGCATTTGACTTGCTGTATGTTGCATATGGGGAAAGGCTCACTTTAAACCTATGAAGTTCTAGAACGTATATATTTGTTTCCTATTCTTGCGTATTTATTTGTATATGCACGTCAGGTAAAATAGGTACATTGCTTTTGGCTCCCTGACTTGTCAGTGTCTTGAAGTCACTGATGTAGTGAATTGAGCAAAGAGCTATACGCTAGGAACTCCTGACTTCCAGTTCTGGCTCCCTTCTGTAGCTCTGGGCATGTCATTTAAAATTGAGGAGACAAACAAAAGTTAAGAAAGTAGGCATTAGTATTTATCTGCCTCACAGGAATATTGTGGTGATTGTTTAGTTAGCATTTATACTGCATTTTACATTTTCAAAGTGCTTTACCACTACTAAGTATTGATTTTTATAGTTAGTAATATGTTGTGATGGTTTCAGAAACTAGTGATCGATAGTAGGAGTGAAGAACTCTGCACCCTATCATTAGTTCCTTCTGCCATCCAGTTTTCCTGTATCCTCTCAGTTTTTCTTATATAGTCTTTTAAAGCGAGGAATTGATTCATAGTGATGAGAAGGATTGTCCAGACTGTTCTACCAGAAATCATTTGCTTATCTTATCTGTGTTGCCTTCAATTATTCATTCATAATCTCCTGAGATTTTCCACAATAGCTTTAGTGTTTGTCTTTTTTTTTTTAGGTGGTGATGTAGCCCAGGAAACAGAAGATGACAAACCCAAGAAAAGCCAGAAGGATGATGAAGAACAAATTGCCAGATACAGAGAACTCTTGCAGAGTATCCAAGAAAAAGAGAAGAAACGGGAAGAAAATGATATGGAAATGGAGATTAAATGGGTTCCAGGTAAATTTATCTGGCACTTCAGCGGTTTCTTTTTTCTTTTCTCGCTTGGAAAAATTTGCGGTATTTTTACTGGCCCGTTTATTGAGGTATAGCATGAAGCATGGGATTTGTAGCAATTGAAACTATAAACAGTGTTTTGTTATTTCTTAGCATTAAAAATCCAGATGGGTTATAGTGAGGAAAATGAAAGTAAACAATGATTGAGCACAATTCCTCAGCTGTAGTGTTGTTTGTCTAGTTTGTGCCTCTTGCCAGTTTTTCTTACGTGTTTGCTGTTTCATTCTTCTTGTAGATTTTTCTCAAATAGCTTTGTATGCCTTAGAATCATAACTTGTTCACGCGTTTGAAAATGGAAAATATGGTATCTTTTTCCATAATCTAAAATTTGGGAAGAATAAAAAAAATCTTGTTTGCTATAATGCTGATTTTTCCCTCTGAATATCCATTATTTTATTAATGTTTAGCAACAACTTTTAGCCAGTCTGGGTAGTAAAATATTAAACCTTAAAAGTAACTGGTCCAGGGTAGAATATAACTATTTATGGCCTGCATCTCAAACCAATATAATTTTGAGGGTGGTAAGAAATATTTTGACAGTTGGTTTTAAGGAGAAAATGAAAGCTGTTTAAAAAGCTGATCAGAGGTTTGGAATGTAGGAAGTAGTCCTGGCACAGGTGAGGCTATCAGTGCTTGATAAATTAATTTTATAATGTGGTTCAACTAAATTAAGATTTCTGCTTCAATGCAGAAAGAAAAAACCCTACAGTAATGTTGCAAACTGACTGAGTGTACTATGAACCTGCCTTTAATCCCCTTTAAAAGGTAACCTGGCTTTTCTGTCATCATGTAAGTCTCTTTTAAAATTATACCTCCCACCCTAATCTGAGCGGTATAGAGAGACAATTTTTAATTAAGGCAGAAATTGTGAATTTATGGAAGTTAAGGAAATTCAAGGTTTCCTTAAGCAACTAGAAGGGTAGTACAGGGATTTCAGGAACTTGAAATGGAGGAGACAACAAAATTGTAAAACACTAAGATTTCTGGGACCACAGGAGGATGGGTATTGAAAGAAGCCTGAACCTCCAATGAAACTGTAAGTGGGAAAGGAGCAATAGCTTTAAAGGGAGTCCGTAATATGAGAAGCTGCTAAAAAAAGGCATTGTGTGGGGTTTTTAGACTTCTTGTTAGTGACTTTCCAGATCAGATTATTTTCTCATTTTGCAAGTAAAAAGACAATGTTACTATAAGTCAGCCCTGCAAAACTCAACATGACATTTAAAAACCAAGTTGTGTTTTCTGCCTTTTGCATCATCACCAGTACTAGACTTTGCAGGCCGGTTTCCGTTCTGCTTATACTTGTGCAGTCCCATTGAATATAAATGAAGATAGGACCTGACTCACTGTCAACAGAATTATTTAATGTGTGAGTCAGAGTAGAATCCATCTCCCTCTTCCATAGTTGTATTAGTATATAGGAGTACAAGCAGAAATAATAAATAGCAAAATTTATTTTTGTAACTCAGAGATTCAGATGCGAGTCTGAATACACTCTGGAATCATTTCTGCTTAATAAGTGCAACCTCTATTATATTGCTTTTTCGCCCATAATCTGAATTCATTGCCTGAGAAGTTTCTGAAGTATAAAATAATAAATGCACAAGTAAAGGTCTTCTTTTGAAAGTATAAGTTGGTAAATACAGAAAATGTCCATGAATTTTCCTTGTGTTTGATAACTTCAATTACTCTGACATAAATTCTCCCTATGTTTACCTTTAATAATGTACATACCTACCTACAGTTAATTAAGATGAAGGGCTTAATGGCGCATCTGAATTATCATGTTATAATTCCACTGTCCACAGAGTGTCAGTATGTGCATACATGTAGTTGCTACATCATGAATGGCTTTTAATTCATTGGGGCATCAAGCATCCAAATGAGCTGAACATTTTTATGCATCGGTAACTATTATATCATTTTCACAAAGATTTCCACAAAGACCTTCAGACCCAGGAGTATTAGAAACCACAATGGAAACTGCTTGAATGTGTTCTATCTATAGAATATAGACAAGGCATTGTTTTTTAAGTAGCTAAAGCTACCCGTTTTGTTTTTAAAATTTTATTTTTGAAACATCTCAAGGCATACACACAATTCTAAAATCCTTAACAGGTAACTGAGCTGTGGTACATGGGTTGTAATATCTGCAGTTCCATGTAGAAAATTATCTTGTAAAAAACACGTGAGTTATTTCTGATAATTACAAAAATCCAAATAAATTAATATGGGGACTTTATAACTATGAATTTTGAGTTAACCCTTTGCTGGAGCACTAGGGAAAGCTGTTTTGAGGGTGAAAAAGAGTACCTGTAGGGATAGAGGAATTAATGAGACTGACACCAAAGGGGAGAGCTCTCTAGTTACTTTGAAGCAAAGAAGCTGAAGCTGTCTGTGGAAAATTGGTAGGACAGGAAGAGTAAGAAGGATCCTTTGCAAGACACAGTTACAGGGCTCTGAACCATGTATTATACAAGATTAACCTTCAGTCTGGCCTTTCTTGATATGTATTATGCTAGTCTTTATTTACATAATTGCATACTGTCTTTCTTGCCTCATTCAATGCACAAGATGAATGGTGCTCAGTGAATAAGTGGATATGCAGTATTTTGTTTATTAGAGCATAAGCTTTCGAGGACTACAGCCCACTTCTTCGGATGCATATAGAATTCTATATGCATCCGAAGAAGTGGGCTGTAGTCCACGAAAGCTTATGCTCTAATAAATTTGTTAGTCTCTAAGGTGCCACAAGTACTCCTGTTCTTCTTTTTGCGGATACAGACTAACACGGCTGCTACTCTGAAACCTGTCAGTATTTTGTTTGATCCTCATTCAGTCTGTGCCCACAAGCCTTATTTAACACACACCATCTAAACCCTGCACTAAGTAAAATACTGAGTTCCTCATGGGCTTTCCTGTTATTCTGTCACAAGATAGCCCTTTATGTTCAACACCCAGGTCCTGTAGACTTCAGTTGCCATTGTGAGCACTCAGCACTTGTGCAAATCTGACTCCAGGTGTCTCAGATTGGGCACCCAGAAAATGAGGAACACAGTTAGTGGTTAGCTGCAGCAGTATTGGTTTACATGACGTGCCTGGCACTACAGGGATAGAATCCAGTTCTCCAACGGGCATTCAACCGCTTTAACTGTACGGCCATCTTTTTTTCTTCCTGCAGTCCCTTGCTTCATTCACTGCACATCTTCCAACTTCTGCAACAAATGAAGCAGGGATCCTACAGACGACAGTCTCATTCACTATATAGCGCTGATTTATACCCTGAGCACTATCCATCCTGTGCACTGAATGATGCACAAGAGGGTCAAATTAAGATTACACTGGCATTTCAGCACTTTGAGCGCTTGACTTTACAATCTTGAATGTTTTAATACAGGTTTTTGGATGCAGTTAACTTAAAAAAATCCCGAAAAACCCATATTAACACCCACTTGGGTCATCAACAGAGTTGGGATCTTTAGAAACACAGCACAGTTTCTCTACTATTTGAGCTAATGAAGTAACTGATAGCAGTAGTAGACTTCTATTTTGTCTGTGGACCACTAGAAGGGATGAGGCACTTACTTTGCCCATGGGTTTCAAAGCTATTTGCTGATAAAAGTGGACTGTTGAGACTTTGGAATTCTTTTTTTAATTTTAAATCCTGGAAGGGAGCATATCTAGTGGTTATCAACACTTCTGCTCCAGCGTCCTCTTTTCCTATCCATCTGCCTCCTAGCTCTGACACCCCCCCCCCCCCCCCCCCGCTCCTATCCATCTGCTTCCAGGCTTTTGTTCCTGTTCTCCTTCTCCTCATTGTCCTGTTGCATTAGGCTGTTTCCTCCTTCATGTTGTCTGGGCACCACCAGTGGAACTACGGGGTGTATAGGAGATATTATCTGTCTGCTCTGAGTTCTAGGGCCTGGTACCATAGTAGCCCCCAGGTGCCAGGAGGAGCAATTACAGAGGAAGTCCTGCCTTGTAGGATGGAGAATGCTCCATCATTTTTGAGGGATGGTCCCTGCACAGTGTTTTTGCATGTAGAAGCGGTGGGGATGATGCATGCTCTGTGCATATGGAAAAATGGTTTTCATAGCTCCAACAATGGAACTATGACAGTTTTCAGTCACCATGTTACTTTAATTCTGAACTAGTCAGGAAATCTTAAGTTTTGTTCCTATATTTCTATTGCCAAACCTTGCTGTTATCTAAGATCTATTATTGTACTGTAGGATGCTTTTTGTAAAAGCATCTTAATAACCAGATGTTTAAAATAAAAAGAAAATTATAAGAGACTAATGTAGAAAGACTTTAAATGGAAAGTCTGAGATTTGAATTAATTTAAAAATTTAAGCTTTGGCACAACTTTTCACACACAGTTGTAGCAAGCATATTTTGTGAATGATTCAGTTATCTTTGAATCATTATCATTTAAACATAAATCCAATACCAGAACAAATCAATTAGATTTGGTTCCAATTTTTTAAGCACTGTTTCTTTTAGGCACAAAATGAGGGATTGTATTGAAGTGTCTGTTCATCTGTTTTCCTAGAGTCATATTGGATTCAAGCAATAATTACCTTAGGCAGAGTTTGCCATCCCTCAAAGTTTTACACACTCCCATAGAAGGTTTCTGTGCTTTAGACTTTATACATGTGGCAGACTACAATCATTTTCTTAATATCATTTTCAAATACTTCCCAGCTTCACATTTTTCACTTAATTTGAAATAGTCATCCTTTGGGAAGAGTGAAAATGTGAATATTAAACAGGCATTAAAACAAAACTTTAAAAATTACTAGTTTTCATCCTAAATAAAAGTAAGTTTAATCTCCTAAACTGCAGAGAACCCCCGCCATATGTTGTTGGCAGAATTATATGGCATGAGATAGCGTTTTTCGTTTTTGATCTTTGAAGGGGGTGTATGTGGCTCATTCTGTATTCTTGGTTAATGTGCTCTTTGAATGAGGTATTCCTGCCTCATGCCATGCACAAAAGTATGCACTACACCCGGCAAACTAGAGCTCTGCAGTTCTTTATACTGAATATCTTTAGGTAGTAATAATGGTCCCGTCCCTTAATACTTGGTCTTTTGAGAAGTGAGATTAAATCTACCTAGTGATGCAGGATAACCCCCAAGGTCTCTGGGAAAACATTAAGTATTTTTTATCTTTAGAGCTTAGACAAAACAAAACAAAAACAATCTGATATCAGTCATGCTATTAGGCAGTCTCCTCTGAGGAGTCCCTGGAGGATGCATCCTGTTTTACATAAGACTTCCTCGTTTTGGTCTACTCTTCCTTTAGGTATGAAAAAGCCCTCCTAGGTGTTTACTGATGGTTCTCTATATCCTTGTCAGAATATTTCTGTCAGACATTCCTTTCAGCTACTTGCAACAAGGGTTTCACATTGACAAGGCATATATCAAGATTCTTCCTTCATCTCGCTACATGAAATGAATTTGCTGGTTTGGATTCCCTAGAATGGAGAAATGTTTTCCTTTTTCCTCTACTCTCACTTCAGGTCTAATAAAGATATTTTTCTAGTTTGGGCTGTTATTGTCCCCCATTCTAGCAAAATTTAAATAAGATTGAAGGGCATCTAGCATATCATGTTGTTTTAAAACCTGATTGAAGACTTAAGGAATTTGCACATTTTGTTTTCAATAATTTGCAAACATCTTGTTCACAACCTTCTCAGTGGAGATCCCCAGGAGCCAATCCTTCCGTCTTTGCAGACCCTTATTCCTCAGTGAAGTCCCCGGTAAAACAGTATCTCCAAACCCCCTCCCCCCCACTTCTTTTTTTTTTTAATCTGTGGAAGTTACCCTGGCTTTTCTTCATATTTAGAAAAAAGTATTTTGGGACATTAAAAAAAAAAGAATTCTGACCAGCCCTACTTTTTACAGTCTGAGAAGTAGCTTACCTGGATTTGGTCCCAGTGCTCACATGTCATGTTCTCGGGCCTTTTCTACTGCACACTTCAGTTGCATCCCACTGTTTCTCACCACTTTTTAGTGGTTGGTCACTGCTCATTTATTTGGCAGCGTAGAGAGTTACTTTCAAGCAGATAATGAAGATTCCCCCTCCTCCCTCCCCCCCCCATTTTTTTTTTCTTTTTTTTTTTCGTGGCTTTCATTTTGGGACGGTTAAGTGACAAAACAATATTGTGGTTCATTTACTTCATTTGTGGATCCCTATTTTCAATTACGTAGGTGAGGTGGTCTGCAGATCAGCTCTTGACTCTGTCCAGATTATAATAGTGCTACCTAAAGAAGACCATTTCTTTTTCCTTCTATAGTCATAAGCTTTCTGACTACTTAGAAATACATTTTTATTCTTGGGATGTGGTCTGGACATTCGTTTCTAAACCTTTCTAAACTGGGAAGGAAGTTTAATGCTTTTCTTGTGGTATTTGGCAGTCTCAGGAAAGGGCTATATTATTCTCCAAGTCCTGCTTTGCCAGATGGATTAAATGATTCCATTTTCTAGGCAGATAAATCAGCAATCTGGTAACCTCCTTTGAGATTGAGCCTCATTCTGCTGGTGATGCAACACGTTTCTCTATCCATAATCAGCCCTCTTCAGAGAGAATGTGTGAAGTCACTAGCTGACCATCAATGTTTTTTTCTAAGCATTACAAAATTTAGTTGCTCTTACCTTTTGGATACAATTTTTGGGGAACAGAGGAGTCTATTCTCAATGCATTTCAGGAAGAAGATGTGTATTGTTGAAAACAATTAAGTATATTTGTGTATCTATAAAAATATTCTGGTTTGATAGGGCTTTTCAGTGGTCTTATTTTTCTGACTTATAATAACCTATCTATTTCTCTGAGTTGTAGTGACTGTCTAAGTACTTGTTCACTATTTTATTACCCTGTTTCTGTGTTTGGTTGGATGATGGTCACTGCTTGTTACTTCCCATTAGTCCCGTTACTTCTGCAGTAAGATAAGTCTCCTTCATCACACAATCCTCACTCCTCCTCAGAGCAGATGGAAAAATAGTATCTGCTCATGTAATTAAAGAGCATATCAAATCATACACACAGAGGGGCTGAATTAAGATTGCAGCCTCAGTTTTCTGGCATTTCTTAACTTTAGAGTGCTTGATGTTGCAACTTTACACACAAAAACACCTGTTAAAAGAACATTTTAATATGTATACAATTTAGTCATTCATTTGGGCAAAACTCTGGAGATGGCAATATTCAGTTTAGTCTAAAAGCTGCCCATGGCAAAAGGTAGTACATATATAGCTTGTAGCTGAGGAATGTGTGTTTAATTAAATGTTTCTTTTAAAGTTCAGAAGTTTATGCACTTGTTTTTAGGAAGGGTTAGTCATACTTAAGACTGTCTAATTGCTTAATCTTTTTAATCCTTTCATGACTAGAAAGGTTTTGAACAAGTAGATTACACTTCTGCGCTGCATGCTTTCCTGGGAGCCCCGTGAAGCTTGTCATTGGCTGTGAAAGGGAAGAGGAAATTTCCTTCAACAAAACATTTAGCCTGATATCGAACTTCTTCCAATTGTTGACAGCTCAGGAAATGCGAACTTGGTTATTTCTCCTAGAGTACACACCTGACAAAAGGACATTGGAGAGATGAAGATCTAAGTTAATGGTCTGATAATTACAGCTCCCCAGGGATGTAGAGGGAGGGGATGGTAGATTACCCATGTCCTTTGATCTTTCAGTTCATAGAGAAGCTAAATATTAAGAAGTACTTCCGGTAATTGATAATCTTAAATAAATAAGAGGATAATATATTTAGCTAGTTTCAAATAGTCAGACATCAAGGTGTTTGTTTAAGAAAATGTTTTGTGAATTTAAAACTTAGACTTTTTTTAGAGAAAGTGGGTTTTTTGTAAAATCAAAGGATGTCACTAATACACAATGCGTATTCCAGTATTTCAGAGCAATTTTAAGATAACTAAATAGTAATATCTATATCTATTTTTCCTTCTGTTGCTATCCATCAGATTATATTGTTTGTAGTACAAACCCAAACATCATAACGTTTTTCCTGCATGGGATGCATACACGTAATTCTTTTTAATTTAAAGTTGAACTTGGGGGACACAACTGAACATGAATCCCACAAGCTTGTGTATTCCCTAACGAGCTAACCACTCAGAAATCCTTAACTTTATTTACATTTAAATGTACTTCCCTTTTCTCTTAACATCTCACTTCATGTGAAACCCCCTACATTTTAAATTTTACCTTTTTTTCATTATAGAATTGTAGGATGACATAGAATTAAAATGCCGAGGAATTTTAAATTTGTTTCCTGTATTTTGCTGGAGAGGCACAATAATTGAAGGGAAAATATAAATATTAAAATCCCTGTGAGCTTCCTAATGAAGCATACTACTGGAAGGCATTCCGTGAAATGGGCCGCACTGGGAGATAGACCTAGGTTCTAACCTCAGTTTTAACGCTTGTAATGTTGGGCAAATCACTTAATCTTTCAGTGCTTCGTTTCCCTCCTTTTTCCTCTCCGAAATCCGTATTAATTTTGTGAAAACTAATTAATATTAGTGAACCACTTCGAAGTCCTCAGAAGGAGGACACAGGTTACTGTAGCTCTAAGAATGTGACACTTGTAGACTGAGTTAGGGGAGAGAAGGCAGTCCAGGGAATCTCTGTGCCGAGGACTGGGTATTGCCGCGCTCGTTCTCTAGACATCTGCACAACTTACCACTAAGGTGCCAGGAGGTTTGCTTTTTAAGCATGAAGTGGGAGGATTTGTACAGCAAGCTGACCTTTCCCCTCCATACATTGCCTTGATTTGACAGTTGATATTTGTGCAATTGCATGGATCAAAAGATAGTAAATATTTCCCTTTGGATCAGGGCTTTGATGATGAGAAGATACTGGAGGGTTTTTTTAAGAGGATGAAATAACTTGTGAGCAAAATAAGTTTGCCTGTTCATTTGTTTTTTATTTTGCCATAGGACTGAAAGAAACTGCTGAAGAGATGGTTAAAAGCAAGTTGGAAGGAAAGGATAAACTAACTCCATGGGAACAATTTTTAGAAAACAAGAAAGAGAAAAGAAAACTGAAAAAGAAAAGAAAGGTGAGTATGCTCTGATCACTCACATTTTTAATTAAAACCTATAACCGTCCTATTTTGCCTTGAATTAAATACAAAGGAGTTACAGCTTTTAGAATGATTTTGGGGACTGATAGTGTGGTGTGCCTTCATTTAGAGAGACTGTTTACAAGTAACTTAAAAATCTAGAGAGTTAGAAGGATGTTCAGGGTAGTACTAGTCATAACAGGCTTGCACATATTTTCATCTGTCTTTGGCAGCCAAAGTAAATATCATTATAAATGTGTGTGATTAAAGGAAAATAAACGTACACCTACCAAGAAAACTACCTTTTGATCTTAGAGTTTTGTTACACTCTGGAATGTTTAAGTGGCTATCATATTTGTTGCTAAAATATGATTGGATAATAAGGCTTCTGATTAGGATGCACAAAATTCAGTCTCCCAAAGTTCTAGCAGCATAAACCTTTTGAATGGCACTGAAGAGTTGCTCAGAGATCAACTGGATGTGTACACTTGAGGGATATTTCTGTGTATGAATGACAAAATGGAATTGCTTTCATACTACTGGTCTTTCTACCCTGCTTCTTTTTTGCCTTTTCATTTACCAAAGGAATTTGTGAATTGATTCCTGTGGTGGTAACACATGAAGGTTAGGGAGCCTTTTTTTTTTTTTTTAAACATGCTGCCTAATCCTCCCTATATTTTCTGTCTTCATCCTGAATCAGCCCCAGTATCACAAATGTGGTTTCCCCATAATGCCTCCTGCTGGTCAAGGGTGGCCCTGCTGATGCTCCCTGCCTTGGTTTACAAGGTGTGTCAGCCTGTCAGGAACAGGGTAGCCCATGTCATATGCTTGGCGTCAGTCTTTAAACAGTTAAATAATAACAAAGTCAGAAGTAGGCTGACTGTATCTTTAAGCAAACAAATAGAAAAGGCAACTGATTGGTTGCAGTGCTTTAAGCAAAGGCCCTTACTTGGACCTGGGGTTCTGGAGTAGCACTGAGGAGCATCTCCTTTGTCCTAATCGCATCCAGCACTTACCCCAGAAGAAGCAAGCAAGCCTTCTTAACTGGCCTGCTGCCTCACTGTTGGTCAGTGTCTCCTCTTGGCCCTTCTGGGCCTGTGGAGGACTAAGGGCTTGTCTATACTGTCAATTTACAGCGCTGCAACTTTCTCGCTCAGGGGTGTGAAAAAACATCCCTCTGAGCGCAGCAAGTTTCAGTGCTGTAAAGCGCGAGTGTAGACAGTGCACCAGCGCTGGGAGCCAAGCCCCTTGTGGAGGTGGTTTGTTTAGACCACTGGAAGAGCTCTCTCTCCCAGTGCTCTGCCACGAGTATACAAGGCACATTAAAGTGCTGCCGTGGCAGCACTTTAGCGTTGCCAGTGTAGACTAGCCCTATGTCTTGTAGGAAGCCCGGCCTAAGTAAGTGTTCTTTAAGCAGGGGGTGTCAGGGGTTTAATGCTCCAGCAGAAGGCAGTGAAGGCCTGATAGACCCCTATCACATCGAGATAACAGATTAATTAAAATAACTTGTGTGACTTTGTTAATGTATTTGTCCATTCTCTAAGCCAGTGTTTCCCAAACTTGGGACGCCACTTGTGTAGGGAAAGCCCCTGGTGGGCCGGGCCGGTTTGTTTACCTGCCGCGTCCGCAGGTCCGGCCGATCGCGGCTCCCACTGGCTGCGGTTCGCCGCTCCAGGCCAATGGGAGCGGACCTGTAAACAAACTGGCCCGGCCTGCCGGGGGCTTTCCCTACACAAGCGGCGTCCCAAGTTTGGGCAACACTGCTCTAAGCAAAGTTACAAATAACATTTGATCAGTAACTGCTAAAAACTTCTGAAAGCAAATTGGCTTCTTGTGTTAAATAGTGTTTCTAGAGGCTACAGCAACTCTTGCTAGTGTAAGACTCTCATTTACCCTGACTAAAATCGACAGGGTAATGGTTCACGTGCTGGAGGCTAGGTGTTCTAAGGAAAAGGTCCTCATTGAACTTGCTTCCCTTATAAGTTTAAACCCACATTTGATAAACTTCAGGGCACAGTCTAAAGCTATTTACCCGCACTTTTGCCTAAGGAAGGTTTTTGTGGAGGACATTTGTTAGTTGACTATTCCTATTTTAAATAGGACCAGAACACTTTATGAATCTCCCAGTAAGTGCGGTGAACTTGTTTTTTATATGCCAAGTTTATATTTTTTGCTTGTGGAATACAGGCAATCGTGAAGCAGGAGTGATTGAGCAGCTGTGTTTTTTTTGGCAGTGACTTCAACCTGGATGTTTGAGAACTGTCTTTTGTAGAGAAGAAAGGATATATTATCTCCTTGGTAGTTCATAAACATGCTGTGCATACTGTCCACTCTTCTGGGTGCAATGATTTTACTCATTGTTCATCTCATTGAATCATTAACTTGAAAAATATTGTGTGTGGATACGGAGAACCAGAAATTTTCTTCTGATCCTATACTTAATTGGAATGTTTATACAGTTTATATTCTATGGACGTAAAAGACTTCTTCAAATGTGTAAATTATTCTGCTTTTTGTGTACATAGTAAGATTTATAGTTCAGTGGTTATATACAGATTTAAAATTGTTTATTTACGTTCACCTTAGTTCACAATTTATGGCATGTTTCTGATCTATGTCATTCAAGTTGTGAATTAGTAGCAGCTACCAGAAGTTATGTTTCATTTAGATGAAACTTCTCTATTAGTTGCATATTAAATGGAAATGGCAAAATCACTGGTTTTTGTTATAGGCAACTGCCAAAGAAGAATTGAATGAAGATGAATTTCCATCTGACGTTGACTTGAATGACCCATACTTTGCTGAGGAACTTGGGAAAACAGGTTGGTTAATAAAAGTAATTTTCACTTGTTTAAATTAATGTACTCTTCTTTAAATAACAAGCTATAGAAATAGAGAAGTATAAAAATAAGGCTCAGTTGCCAGGGTTTGTGTGTGGAATTAGTGATAGCATGTGCCTCTTGGCCTGGACTGTGTGGAATATCAGGAAGATATTTCTCCCAGTACTTTCAGCAGTGACCATCAACTGGTCATTGCCAGAAAGTGGCTATGTGGGCGCCAGACCTACCAGCTGGTCCCCTAAACGTACGATGGGAAGAAGAAAGAACCTAGTTGCCCTTGAAAGCCGAAGAAGTTTTACCCTATGTATAAACAGAATCACAGGGTTGAACAACTTTGGTGGGCCCCCTTGGAGGTTTGGATAATTGAGCTAAGTATATCAAGTTTTATGTACGTTTCCCGACTGAATTTGAGCTCATACCCTGAAAGTTTTTAGGCACCAACTGGGAGTGCATCTGTGCATAAGGTGTGAATGATGACCAGGAGCCAGAAGTTATGGCAGTCATCGGACCCTTCAGTTTTTTTTGGTTTTAGAGGGAAATGGGAACTGAAAAAACAAGAATGTTTCAAGACCTCAGAACATGCATGATTGTTAAAATTGGTGGGGATTCAAGTGTCTTTATTTTGGGTGAACTGTTCCCCCTCTTTACTCTGTCTGCTGCACCTTGATGTGGCTGCCGGTCCCAACCCTGGATAAAGTGGGGAGGGTTGAGTGCAAGGATAACTGTCACAGTTGAGGGCGAGAGCAACTGCACCTGGATTTCCCCTCAGTGGTCCAACCAGGGCACCTACTCTCTGGCTTTCACCACTGCAGACATTGCCTTTCCTGGGTGGAGACCCAGGTCTCCCTCCCTTCTAACTGGAGTATTTCCAGGCTGCACAGTTTCCCCCTGCCTTCACCATGTTGCTCCTGGCAGAGACAGACTTCTTGTTTGCTGTCACCTGCTTGCTTTCTCTTCAGAGATGGTTAACACTATGACTGCCCAAGTCATAAATACCACGCAGCTCTTTTTATGCAAACCTGTTTTATTCTTAAGGTAAATGCACTAGAGAGCACATATTGAAAACAATAAAAGAACCTATGCATGCTAATAAGCATACCAGAGATCACCCAAAACCTAACATGGACTCTGGCAGGAGCAGTCCTTCAATACCCCACCCAAGGAGTTTCCTTGTGGTTCCAGTTCATCACAGCTTCAGCTCAAAGCAAGCACACAGTCTTATGGGCCTTTATAGGCCCAGTCATTATAGCTCTTCCCTAAGGATTAAGGCCCTCAGTGGACATGGGGACTTATGCATTTGCTGGACCAGGAAGAAGGCCCTGAGGCTGTTTAAAACAGAGGTTTATCCAAAAATCCTTTGTTGGTCGTGGCCCTGGAGCATCCAGTTTGAACTAGTATGTGCATACCTTTGTAGAGAGTGGCTTCAATGTGCTAATAATTGGAGGAATTACATTAGCATTCCTATCCTCTTGGAGGAGTTGCATACAATTCCCCAATAACATATACACATTTGCATTTTTAATACAATGGATGGATCCCAAAGGTATTCACCCTAATTCAGGAAGATTTAAACTAATTCAATAAAGTTTATCTTAATAAGGTTTGTCCAGGATTTTACAGGATATTGTCAGTCTGTCACACTAACCATCTAGACTTGTAAAAAACCAACCCCATTGGTTATGGGAATGGAACCAGGCTACCGTTCCGGTAAAAATGGCTGCTCAGGAGAGAACACTGCCGACCCCAGGTGGAAACAGCAGCAAATGACAGAAACAGATGGAAGAGTTTCTGCCCTGTGCACCAATATTGGTGAAGGAAGGCTGTAAATGTTTCACCTCTCTTAATTCTGAGGTTGGTTTTCATTGTGCCTTGCTGATGACATAACTGCAGTGGTCACTTAAAGGTAGTATGCTTCAGGAAGTTGCCTTTCAGAAAAAAACCCAGGTGTGTATTGGATTAATAGGATAGCAAGCCATCTGCTATCCATTAGGTTGTTGGTAAATGTTTATACCAGTGTAGAGTGATTTCCTGCGAACAGACTAATGGCGTAAGGCTTTTATTTTATGCATAAATCAGTCACATTGTTTCTTTATCTTTGTTGCAATATTTTTAAACTTCATAATCTGTACAAAATACCACTTTTTTGTAGATGTTACACACACACTAGAGTTCCATGCTTTAATCAGACATGGCAAACAACTGCGAAATTGCAAACCATGCAGGCTTTGAAAATCTCAGTGATGATCTAATATTAAATATGTAGCACATTTTCTGTGTTTTTTTTTTTTTTATTTAGTCCAAACGTGTGTTGTTACTATGCTTATGTGGGCATCAGGAATTGCTCTTGAATAATGTTCTTGGGAAGGTGGTATTTAGAAAATAAACAGGTCTGACCTAGATTTTGCACATGGTTTACACAAGCTTCTATATCACGCTACTTATAGGAACATATATAAACGTCATTTCCCTGTGATAAGGAAACCCAAGATTGTATGTGGCCACAAGTAGCAAAATGGAAAATAACTGATCTGTAATTCTTTTTAACGGATTCTCATTCTTGGGACTCAGGCAGCCAGTATGAAACAGATAGGAAACTCTCCTACGACAGTGCTTTTTAGCCTTTCTGATAGCTGTACAAAAGGCACCCCATTGGTTGTGTGCCCTGAACTGCAAATACTCCAGCCTTAGTGTTTCCTATCCAGTTCTCCTGTTGCACAAAAAACAATAGCTCACTAAAGTGGGTCAGTGATAAGCCTTCCCCCTTATAATTGACAAAAATATACATACACTGCACTTGAAAGACAACAGCACATCACTTTACATATGGACCTCTGTGCTCCCAGATTCTGCAGGGAGTTGACTGAATGAATGACTCCTAGGAGAATTTCTCAATTCTGGTTCTTTGAAGGTAATTCTTACAGAATTTTCCCACCTTAAATAGCTCAAAGGTGAATAAGGCTATGTCTTATAACCAAAAGCATAGGCAGTGTAAAAAGACCAATGCTCAGTATTGTAAAAATGCAACTTTTATATTAATTATATATTATATTATATTACTTTTATATTATATTCTTTCATATAATAAAAATAAGTACATTGACAAAGCCTCAAAGAATGTGACCTCAAAAACAAAAACTGTCAACATTTGGCTAATTCAGACATGAGATACCAAGAAGAAACTACTGAGGCAGCAGATTTTGGGCCACCCTGATCTCAGAAATGGGGATTCTGAATCCAAATAGGGACTCTACAAGGGCAAAAGCTAAGCAGAAATGGGCTGTGATGGTATGAGGTAATAAAGTGCAATTTCTGGGGCAGCAGCTTTCTGCACCATGCTGCACAAAAGAAGCCTGCATCCTTTTGATGGCCGTCCCGGTCAACTCTCTCCTGTGTGATGGTTGCCATCTCTTAGGGTAGGTCTTGGCAGAGAGCCTTACGGGAGTGAACCTTGTTTGACTTCTGATGGAGTCATGGGTACTCCACAACATTCAACGCAGCCTTTGAAGCTGAATAAACCCTTCTTGCAAATAACTGCCAACAACAAAGTTCAAGTAGCTGTTTCCCCTTAATCAGCAAACTTATAGGAAGTGGAATATGTAGCCATCAGAGTCCTTGGCAAAATATGTATTTTTCTCTACTGCTTGAGATTGGAGTGTGACTGGACTTCTGTATCTCTGTCATTTCCTTATAAGTGGTATGCAAGGTCACATTCATGGGAGCAAAACTTGGACGAGGTACCAATTATTCTTGGTCTTAGAGAATTCTTGGGTGGGGCCAAACCCAACCCAGATGTCCTAGCCAGATTTTGCAAAAACTGGGATTCTCCAGAGCAAATCGTTCTGTCTCTTATAGGTAAATCTATATTTGTGCCCAAATATACCCAGCCTTTTCTTTGGAATACAAATAATAATCATGGATGCTTCCAGGTTCACCTCCTTGATTTTACATAAGTGATTGCGAGGTGCATTTTGAAGAGGTGGAGTAATTGATGCTACTGGAAGAGGCGTTGGCACAGACAATCCTCAGATAGTCACTGCAAGCAAAGTTGAATAATTGCACTGAGGTCAGAACTGCTTGTGTTGATATAGATTACCTTCTGGATGCAAATGCCAGCCTGGTATAAACTGGGCTCCTAAGGTGCTGAGAATCCCAAACTGCTTCTTACTATTCTGTCGTCTGCTGATTCTACAAAGCTTCAGGGTAATAAGTATCAGGGGGGTAGCCGTGGCACCTTAAAGACTAACAGATTTATTTGGGCATAAGCTTTCGTGGGTAAAAAACCCACTTCTTCAGATGCATGGTGCCATCTTCTGCAGGTGGGTTTCCAAGGTGGGGAGGGAAAGCATGCAGTTACTGTATTTTCTGGCGTATAAGACTACTTTTTAACCCAGGAAAATCTTCTCAAAAGTCGGGGGTCGTCTTATACGCCGGGTGTCGTCTTATAGGGCGGGTGCTGAAACTTCCGAGCCGGACTGGAGAATCTGCGGTCGCCGCATATGGTGGGGGGAGCTCAAAAACGGCCGCGGCTGCATCCCCGCCCGATGACGAGGTGAGGGGGCGCCTCACCGGGAAGGTGTAAGTGAAGGGCGGAGCAAGCTGCAGGCGTCTGGGACGCCCGGGGTATGGAAAAAAGAGAGAGAGCGGCGCTGTGCCCAGAAAAACACTCCTCTTTCACCCGTCTGGCCTGCCCTTGTATCCTATTACCGTACCTCCTTCTCTGCCTCTCAGATCTCGCTCCTGAGGACTGCAGTGAAGCGGCGCAGGCGCGCATGTGCGAGATCTGAGAGGCAGAGAAGGAGGTAATAGGATACAAGGGCGGGCCAGACGGGTGAAAGAGGCGTGTTTGCGCTACCGCTCTGATAGTCTTGGAGACAGGGAGGGCTGGGCAGGCAGGGAGAGCTGACCAATCCAAGCAGGCTTTGTATACAACAACCAGCCAATCGCCGGTAAGGTACATCGCTTGCCGTGATTGGCTGGTTGTTGTATACTGGGTACCACATACAGTACAGCACCAGTATCTGTACCTGTTCATACAGTATAGCACCAGTACATACAGTACAGTATACAAATGTCCAACAGTCAAAACCCCATCATGGCTCCACCAGCAAGAAGAAAGAAATATGAAGCCAGTTTCAAACTTAAAGTTGTAAACTTTGCCATGGAACATAATAACTGCGCTGCTGCAAGACAATATGGAGTAACAGAAAAGATGGTTCGGGACTGGAAAGCAAATGAAAAAGCATTAAAGAGTATGCCAAGGGGTAAGTGTGCATTAAGAAGAGGCACTCCACATTGGCCAGAACTCGAAAAACATGTAGCAGACATGGTGAATGAGCATCGCCAAAACGGTTATGTAGTGACACGAAATAAAATACATTTGTTTGCACTTCAGTGGGTCAAATCTAACCCAGATCACAGCAACAGATTTAAGGCCACTGTATCCTGGTGTACTAGATTCATGGGAAGGCATAATATGGTACTGAGGCAAAAGATGAAAATTGCCCCAAAATTACCTGCAGATCTTGATAGCAAAGTAAATAGTTTCCATCGATACGTAATACAACAGCGCACTAAACATGGCTATGCGTTAAGTAGTATTGGAAATATGGATGAAACTCCAATGAATTTTGATATGGTTGGAAATAAAACTGTCCATCAAAAAGGTGAAAAAACAATTTTAATTAAAACAAGAGGACATGAGAAGTCCAGTTTTACAGTGGTACTAGGATGCACAGCTGATGGCGCCAAACTGAGACCAATGATTATTTTTAAAAGAAAAACAATGCCGAAATTCAAGTTCCCTGTTGGTTGTTTTGTACATGTGAATGAAAAAGGCTGGATGGATGAAGAAGGGGTAAAGCTATGGCTTGATAATGTATGGAGCAGGCGACCAGGTGGACTTATTCAAAAATGTAGTCTACTGGTGTGGGATATGTTCAGGGCTCATTTAACTCCCAGCACCAAGCAAATGCTTGCAAGACTAAACACAGATGCGGCAGTTATTCCTGCAGGATTGACATCGTTGGTACAGCCACTGGATGTGTGCCTAAACAAGCTATTTAAAGATCGCATTCAAGAACAGTGGAATGAATGGATGGTTAGCGGCGAAAAGTCATTCACAAAAGGAGGAAACATGCGTGCTCCACAGTTGGATGTTTTGTGCAAGTTTGTCATAAAAGCCTGGAATGATATTGATGCAGAAACAGTAATCAAGTCTTTCAAGAAGTGTGGCATATCAAATTCATTAGATGGTATGGAGGACGACTACTTGTGGCAAGATGAAGAGGAAGCCGAAGCTGAGACCACACCATCTGATACGGAATTCGATCCATACGATGACTGCCTTACAAATGTATCACAAGATGTCATTGATGTACTTATGATATCAGATGACGAACAGGAGGATTTTGAAGGCTTTTAAAGGGAAACTGTCACGCCAGCAAAACCTGTAAAAATACCGTAGCTTGCAGTTATGATGGGCATTGCTAACTCGCCAGGGACTTGCCCGGCACTTGCTCTCTCTCTCTTGTTTGTTATCTTCCTCCTATCATCATCAGTTCCAGTTTGGTTGACAGCTTAGAAAACAAACAGCATGGCAGCTCCCATGGATTTATTGTCTTATCCTTCCTTTCAGCTTTAGAGTGAATTAGGAAAAGTTTAATCCACTTGCACTGTTTTATGTTTACATGTTTGATGACAAACAGCCTTATGTTTATAAGTGACAGTTTTCCTGCTAAGTACCTGTATGTCATAAGCATTTGAATTAAAATTACCATATTGAAATCAAATCGGATGTTTTTTTAATTTTTTTTTTTTGGTGTGCGTTGGAAGAGGGGTAGTCTTATACGGCGAGTATATCCCAAACTCTATATTTTAACTGGAAAAGTTGGGGGTCGTCTTATACGCCCAGTCGTCTTATACGCCGGAAAATACGGTAGTTTCGTTGTCCTGAAAGGGGACAAGGGAGCTGGCTTGCAAAAGTTAGGAAAATGCAGACGTAAGGACTCTTAAACAAAGACCCATGAGAGACTCACACGCACATCTTAACAATTGTGAGTCTTGGGCCGTGTGTACATGCACACTTGTATCAGATTAATTCAACTGATTTAATTAATCATGTTAGTTAAATTGATATAAATACCTTGTTTTGGTTTGAGTAGTTTATTTCAGTTTAGCTTAGACCTGTTCCTAATCAACTGAAGATAAACTAGGGTAGATTGATTTAAATAATTTATTTTAATCTTGTTTTGCAGTTGAAGTTTTTAGTTATTTGCCTAAAGAAAGGTTGATTCTCACAATTTGGTAACCATTAAACCGTGTTGATTTGCAACTAAAGATAAGATTTACCCTAAACATAGTGCTTCTCTTTGCTAACCAAGAGTATGTTATATCTATACATAATATATTTCAGCAATTATGTAGCTTAATATACATTTTTTTCAGAGTCTTTATTTTTTATATTATGTTAGAAAATGGTGAATGATGCATTTATTATATACCAGATTAATTTTTTACTCGTGGTTTGTGCAAACTATTTGGATGGAAGTTGAAATTCATCTAAAAATGAACAATAACAGCATTTTAAATGATTATTAATAGTTATATAAAACTACCTTAAAGTGCTGGATACATATGAAAAAATTATCAAAACATCATCTTTTTGTATTTAAAAATTATTTATTAAACAAAGGAAGTATTGAACTTAGTGTTTTTGTTCACCATGTTCTTCAAGATTTTAGAATTAGTTGATCTCATTCTCTCATACCTAGGTTTTATTCATAGATTGGAAGAGGAAAACAAGCATTCTTGCTTTTTCAACTCCCATTTGATTTTTTTTAAATTTTGAATGAAATAATCATTGAACTGAACTAATGAAAAAAAATAAAGTGAAATGATGAAAATATTCTGTCTGCACCTGCAGAAGAAGCTACTGCTGTCAAAAACTAGTTTAGCACTTCAGCAAGCCCTGGTTCTAGATGCTTAGCCAGTGACTTCCACCAGTTAAGTGATTTGATTTTTCTCTAATACTTAAGTCTTAATATAGGTTGTCATAATTTCAGATTTAATTTTAAATAGGTTTCTCTTCTAAAAATAATGTACTTAATTTAAACAATTTTATTTAAATATTTTTTTAAATAATTGATTTTTATCCTGAGCTAAAACAAACAAAAACCTGATTTAAACTAAAACAAATATTTATATAGGCTTTTGTACCCATGGAACTAACTCTATTAAAATCATGTGTTTAAAACTAGTTGAACTGTGCATGTAGACAATCCTTTAAAATGTATTTTAGAAGTTTTCCTTTTCTTCCATTGGAAGTTGTTAAATGGCAGTTCAGTATTGGTCATCTCGGGTTAATATTAATAGACAAAAAAAAATTCGGAAGAATGTTGGCATTACTTGATTGAGTTTAATTTATCAAAGTAAAATAAAGAGCCAGCTTCAGTGTATGTATTTCCTAGGGGTTTCATATGAAAATTAATATTTTGACTACATAATGAGGAGTGGGTTTTTTTTGTTTTGTGTTCTTGGAAAGATAAAGGCTGAGTAGACTTCTTAACTTGATAGTGATCTCTTCTTTCAGAATAGGAAAGAACAACATCGTGAAGCTTCAGAATAGGAAAGAAGAATATTAAAGTTTCTTTTCATAAATTAATCCTTTGCAGTCTCTCTGAAAAGGGAATAAATGTCTTAATTGTGGTAAAATTTAAAAAATATGTTTGGCTAATTCTGATTCTCTCAATTTAGTAATTCCACTTTCAGATTGTTACGGGTTTTTGAGGCTTCAGTGCAACTTGCAATAAAGATCTTTTCAGTAATAAATTTCTGCGATTGACAAGATAAGTTATATGGCACTCAAGTACAGTAGGAACTTTCAGATTCAAACTAGTGACTGGGACCCACCATTGCACAATATTGAACCTGTCTGGAGAAAGTTGGACATATGAATATGGGACAATTGGGCCTTTTTGGCACCAAAAGAAGAGTGGGAGGAGGCTCAGGGTTTCTGATCTCTAAAGAAGCATTTTTAACTTTTGGTACTGAGGATAGTGCATCTCTTTTCTTCCTTTTTTGATCAGAGGGAGGAGCAGGGTGAACTTCAAGTTTTTGGGGAAAGAGCTCCTGAACTTTGTATTTCCCAGCCCGGCAACTCTTTGTGGCAACTACCTGCCCTTCTGCATCCCACTCCAGTATCATACAACAATGACAAACATGAACATGTTTCTATTGAAATAGTTAATGACAGTTTAATTATTGTCATTGGGCTTCAGCGTTAACATGCCATTGAGACCAATGGGACCAGTTCATACTTCTCTCATATGTGTTGTTTTAAGGTGTCTGCAGACTCAGGAAGACATTATTGCATCCGTTAAGGTCACAGTATTACCGCCATATTGTCTCACATGGACAGCTAATAAAACAGTAGTAAAAATGTCTGTGCTCAGTCTCCACTAGCACTCTTTCCATTACTACCACAGGTGGAGATGTTCTGGTGGTAGTGCAGTAGTGGGAGATTCCCACCAAAATGCTAAAGTAGACGTAAGTGTAATACCCCCGGAGCACTGCTTTACCGCGTTATATCCGAATTCGTGTTATATCGGGTTGCGTTATATCTGGGTAGTGGTGTATTCAAAATGAAAAGTTAGATTGTGAAGCTCAGTTATTTAGTACTTTTAAAATCTATTATGCAGCCACATACACCCGGCTCTGTTAATTGGAAACATCACTTTAGCGCTCTGGTATTAAATCTTTGCTGAGAAGTAGGGTGAGGCTGCTATTTGTGTGGAAACTAATTTTTGGGGATGCAATTTAGCAATGTTTTGCTGTATTTGAGGCTGGCCATGTTTTAAAGTACTCCACAGTGGCATAGGTGCAGGGCTACAGCTTCGCCACTGTAGCGCTTCAGTACAGATGCTCACTCCAGTGACAGGAGGCGTTCTCTCCTCACTATAGTTAATCCAACTCTCCAAGACACTTTAGCTAGGTTGACGTGAGAATTTTTCCATTGACCTAGTACTGTCTACAATAGGGGGTAGGTCAGCATATCTACATATCTCAGGTGTGTGTTTTCCCCCTGAGAGACGTAGCTATGCCAACTGAAATTATTAACTGTAAGTGTTCTGGCTCTAAGAAGCTATTCATATTGTGACAGATATTTCACACTCCTGAGAGATGTAGCTATGCTGATGCTAGTTTTCCATGTAGACCAGCCCTTAGTCTATACTACAAAGTTTTGCCAGCATAGCTACGTTGGCTAGGAGTGTGAAAAAATCTCACTCCAGCCAGCATAATTATTTTGGGAAAACCTCTGGGGTAAACAGAACTATGCTGACAGAAGAGTGCTTCTGTCGGTTTAGCTAATGTCATATGGGGAGGTGGTGTAACTATGCCGGCAAAAGCCCTCCTGTCAGCTTACGCTACGTCTCCACTAGAGGCTCTGATGAGGTAGCTATACTGGCAAAGGCTCTGTAGTGTAGACAAGGCCCAAGTTGGCCTGAAGGGTTCCAAAAATTGGAGAAGCCCTACACATGGGAGATATTTTGAGGGTGTTGAGAAAATCCTATTTTGCAACATTAAATATTGTACCTGAATTCATAGTCAAATCTTAATAAAAGTTTAGAATCTGACTTTTTTTTATTATGCTCACCAAATTTTAAATGCTTCATTTAGGATTAGGTGTATCCTGCAATTTGAGTTGGACAGGGAGAGTTAATGTTATGAAACTTCAAGCAAATGGAAAAAATCACTCAGTCAGATATGAATTTGTTTATTATGCAAGCCAAAAATACTTTGAAATCTTTGTGGATGTTAACATACTTAAGTGTCTGATTTTTATTCTTTCAGTAGTAAATTTTTTTTGCAGAAGGAGATGAAACAGTGATTGCATGTCAGCTGAAATGTATGGAAAAGGAATTAACATGAATATGGTAGAATAGCCTATAATATTGCATGAGGCTTTTGTATGAAATGGAAAGGGGAGGAGGATCAGAATTCTAGTGTTATACTAATAGCATTCTGTTTTTTATCATACATGAACAAGTTATTTCAGGAGACAATTTAGCTGATGGTTGTTCTCTTTGATTTCAGGAAACCATGTAAATATGAGAGAAATATGAAGCACTGTGGTTGCCTTGTTCTTATTCCAAAATTTTCCATAGCAGGCACAATTAATACAGCCGGGTAACAGTAAATAATGGCTGGGTATGGCAATTCAAAATAGTATGCTTTTTTTTATAGCAGATTTCTTAGAATCAGTGACCAAAGGTAAAAAATCAGATTTGGTATTCTGATTCTTTCCCCAGGATCTAGTTAATTGCAAACTGTTAACTGTGTAAGTTAATAGCGTTTTAAGTCCAGAACAGATCGTTATAATTGTATAAGGAACAGGGAGAGACTAAAAGGTTTTGATTAGCAGCTGTGGATCCTGTGCATGGAGATAAAGGGCTTGGTTCATTATGCTTTTCGTCTGTATGTTAGTTTGTCTCTCTGCTAGGGCTGTGTGGCTGGGCTTTCAAGTCTCTGAACAGGAAGGGTGAGAAGTCTGTTTGTGTCTCTGTGAGGGCTGGTAGTCTGGGGCTCTTTGGCCGTAAGTCAGGCCCAGTGTTTGAAGTCTTAATCCTCTCTGTGAGTGAGGAGATGAGCTGACCTCCAAGGCTAAATGTATAAACTAGTTGTAAAGTGAATTCCTGAGGTGAGCAGGAGAAGTTACTGGGAGTTTGAAAGAGTTTGCAACAGAGAGTAGGCCCCTTTTTCTCACGGGTTTGTGGTCTTGAAGGGCAGCTGTTGATTCTGTAGTATCAGAGAGAGAGTTCTTGGACAACCCGCTATCACTACTGCGGGTCCAACCAGATAACAATTTTGTTTCAAAGGAACAAGAGAGAGTGGAAAACAGAGACAAGGGACTGGTAGTTTATGACCAATCAAGGAAGGAGAAGCAGGAGAGGATAGATGGTCTTTGACCACCAGAGGAAAGAGAACCAGGAGAAATTCAACATAGGGAGAGGTATCCAGTCGCATTCTGGTACTTCTGCAGCAGCTACAGAGAATCTCTTGGAAGACAGAAATTCCAAAACTGGAGGAAAACACAGGGACCTCTGCAGGATACATGTGAAGATGGATGTCAACCATACCCAAAATGTTCAGTGACCTGAAAAGGAGCTCTTTGTATGCTCAAGAGCTTGTCTTTCTCACCAACAGTAAAAGATATTACTTCACCACCTTGTCTCTCTAATATCCTGGGACCAACATGGCTACAATAACACTGCATGCTGCTTCAGAAGATTCTTGGCAGATCACCAGAGGCTTCAAAGATCTTACAAGGGAGCTGAAGGATAGGAAAGCATTGGTGGTGATCTGAGATCTGTCTTGCCCCGCAACTGAGAAGATAGCCAATAGAAAATGTTAGAAGCAAACTATTGGCTAGGTAAAGGGTCTATAGTTGATGGTTTGGGTTTTGTGAAACATTGGGTCATCTTCAATAGGGAGAAAAGGATGTCTGGGTTGGACTACCTCTATTTCAGTAGAAAGGGTTCCAGTTTTCTGGGTGACAGAGGATAAAAGCCTGCAAAATAATCAGGAGGAATTAGAAATGTTCATTTATGAAGAGAAAATTTGGTATAATCAGTATTACTGAAACCTGGTGGGCTGAGTCACATGACTGGGATTTTAATATTACTCCATTTTAGGAAAAAGAGAGTGGGCAGCCGAGGAACAGGGTTATCATTTTACATCAAAGAAACTATTGTCTGCATTAGATTTATTGTCAATTCAGAAGTATAGGACCTGGAATAGTTATGGATCAACGTTCTACCGGATAAATCCCACTGTGGGGTACTGGTTGGGAATCTGTTACAGACCTCCAAATTAGACAAGGGAATAGGATGAGCAGCTCCTTAAACATCTGTATACAATGTGTACAAAAAAAATTGTGTTTTCATGGAGTTCAATCTTGCAGACATGTGGAAGGGTCTGATGCAGCCATTAGTAAAACATTCCTGGAGTTTCTCTAAGTTATAACAGGGGTTCGCAAACTTCATTGCACTGTGACCCCTTTTTGACAATAAAAATTACATGACCCCTGGAGGGGGGGACTGAAGCCTGAGCTCACCCGAGCCCCACCACCCTGGCAAGGGGGAGGGGACCAAAGCCAAAAGGCTTCAGCCCCAGGCAGAGGGCTGTAACCTGAACCCCACTACCCCCAGGGTTTAGGCTTTGGCTTTAGCCCTGGGCCCCAGCAATTCTAAGACAGCCCTGGCGACCCCATTAAAATGGAGTCCCGACCCACAGTTTGAGAACCCCTTGGACTGTAAGGATCGGCAAAGGAGCACAGCAAATTTCAAAACAATCTGAGTAAGCATTTGGATTTTACAGCACTTCAAGAGAAGATTGAGGCATAATCTACAAGTACGTGGCAAAAATATTGTTAGCAGCTCTTTTAATATAATAGAAAAAGGCATGATGAGGTACAATGCTTGGAAGCTGACGCTAGACAAATTCAGTCTAGAAATACAGCATATGTTACTAATAGTGAGTTTAATTAGCCATTGGAATAATTTACCTTGTGATGTGGTGGACTCTCCAGCACTAGAAGGCTTTAAATCAAGGCTGGATATCTTTCTAAAAGTGATCGAATAGCTCAAACAGAAGTTATAAGCTTGATGCAGAAATTATTGGTTGAGGTTCTGTGAAGTGTTAGGCAGGAGGTCAGACTAGATGAACATATAGTAGTTCCTTTTGGTCTTAAAATCTATTAATCTAGTCTTACTGTTCTGCGAGTGGAATCAGTCTTCCTTACTGGATAAATGAACACTATTGTGTCAATAAGTTGTGGCTGAATAAAAACACATTTTTTAGGAAAGCAGTCCTGATTTAAATGCTACATGTGGTGATGATTTTATTGTCAACAGCAAAGAGAAAAGGTCTGACAATTTTGGAACCAAATAGTCTTAATTTCACTAAACTACAAGACCAAGGCTGGTTCTGACAGGCTGCACAACCTATAGTTGCGAGGTGGGGGGTGGGAGGGGAGGAGGAACATAGTCCTAATTAGGATCAGTCCTCCATAGGGAGGCAGTTAGTTCTGCACTTACTTTCCTTATTCCTCCTCCATACACAATATTAGAAGTGAATGTGAGCAAGCTGAGCCTCATGTACCCAGAGACATTGGTAAGCATTGGGAGCTCCCCACGTCAGTGAACCTGTGTTTGTACGGTACCTAGCACAATGGGATCCTGGACCTCTATAGCATTTAGGTAGTATCGTAATAAAAATAAACAACAATAATTTGGGTCTGCTTTGCTTCTGAGAGGTCTTCCTCTCTGTTCCCTCCTGCCACCCACTATGAGTAGTGGGCCCAGTGCCCAGCTCTGCAGACAGCAGTGCAGAAGTAAGGGTGGCAATGCCATGCCATGCCATCCTTACTTCTGGCTGCTAGTGGGGCGCTGCTTTCAGAACTGGGCACCCAGCCAACTTGCCGCCACTCTCCAGCCACCCAGCTCTGAAGGCAGCGCAGAAGTAAGGGTGGCAATACCACGACCCCCCTAAAATAACCTGGAGACTCCCACCCCCCGCAACTCCCTTTTGGGTCAGGACCCCAATTTTAGAAATGCTGGTCTCCCCCGTGAAATCTGTGTAGTATAGGGTAAAAGCACACCTAACACCAGATTTCATGGGAGCAGACCAGATTTCACGGTCCGTTATATGTTTTGCGTGGCCGTGAATTTAGTAGGGCCCTAACTATGATTGTCTTTTCTTAGCCTCTTTGTACCTATCTCTTCTCAGTCTCCACAGGTCTGTTTGTTCTTGCATCCCTTATGTAGCCAGTTTGGGGAAGGTTTCAAACTTGTTCAATTCTGTATGTACAACATAGAATTGAATAATATGTGGAGAAGGAAGAACAAACACCTACAGAATAGGGGCCCTCTGATGGGCTTGAACTTGCTCTGCTCTGAACGGTTCCCTGAAGATACTGAATTAATAGTTTAGGATTTGATGAGCAACTGATGTTGTACATCTTTGTTCTTCATATTGGCAGGCAGGATTTTGTGGTGGTATGTTTTTTGTTTTGTTTTTTTCCCCAAAAACTTTCTAAGAAACCCATCCAAGCTCTGCAAGCTGTTTGGAATCAGTTGAGAGAATTTTTTAAAAAAAGGAAATTACTTAAAATATTTCAGGGGCTCTTCAAGAGATTGTGTCCCATTGCATAGCATAATTAGCAAATTAACTTTAACTAGAATTTTTTTTGGCCTGTTTATATTTCGACTCTCTGTTCTGGAAATCCGGCTTAACAGAATGGATCCAAATATGTTCCTTAAGAATACCCCCAAAGGACTGTAATGTATTACTGGAAATGGGTTCATCAAAGGTCAGAGAGCACAATTTAGTCCAGGCAGCTTTCCATTTCTCCTTCTACTTCATAACATTGTAGGTCTTGAATCTTTTTTGAGAGAGAAATTTGATTGCATAGTATTTGTAAATAGGATTCTCCTTAATAATTGGTTATTGTGGGCTTCTGTTGCCTACTATTAATATTCATTATTCGTATAAGGATCAGTGTATGCACAGGAGTAAAGAAAACTTCATCAGAGTAACATCATTTAAGATGAGCTTAAATTAGTCCAACAATATTTTGGTCCCCTTTTGTTCTGCGATAATCTTTCCTTCAAAATGTTCATTTTTCATGCATAACTTTTACTGCTTGTCTATAAATTTGGGGAAAAAATTCAATTTTCTTGGGTTGTTTTTTTTTCCACATAGCCTTTTATCTTGACTTCAACAAGGCTATACTCTAGTTCAGCTGCCAATACTGTCGATGGACAGATTAGGAAAACATAAGTTTAAACTATTTTTCTTTTTTAAGCTATTTGTTATATTGTCCCATTCCATATTGGAAGTTAAGTGGAAGGAACGAACATTTTAGAGAATGTGTGTGAATTCAGTTACTTGTGTAGCTGCATAAACTCATTTCTCTTTGGATTTATAATGTGTGTCAAATTTGAACAGCGAGTGGCTTTGTGTAACTGACTGTGCCCCACTAGTGGTTCTCACACCTGCTCTTTGCAAGAAGGAAGAAAGTTATAGCATAATCCTTTTTTTTTTTTTTTTGCCTACCATCACTTCTGCCAGTTTGTGCTGATACCCACTCAGTAGACTGAGTGAATATTGTTCCCTGTAAAAATCCTTGCTAGATCTTAACCATAGCTGATTTCTTATTTTTTCAAGCTTTTCTTTTATTGAAAATTGAATATCAATTTCAGCTGACTGAGACACACTTTCAGATACTGTAGATATAAGAATTAGTCTCCTGCATACTTATGAATTAATACTCATTTATTTGTTGTGTGATCAGGTTTAAAGAAAATATCAAAGAAATTAAAGACAGAAGAAAGTGCCCCAGAAAAAGAAGCTGACACAGAAAAGCACAAGGTAATTTTTGTGTTAAAGCATTAAGGATTACAGACATAGGCCCCAGTCCTTTCAATACTTGTGAGTTCATCGCATGTGAGTAGTACCGGTGAGTTCAGTAGGACTACTCTGTTGATAGGAATATAATTAATGCCAGTCAGCATGTTTCTATGGAAAATAGGTTTTGCCAAACAATCCTCATTTTATTCTTTGAGGTTACAAGTTTGGTTGATAAAGGAAATTCTATAAATGTAATCGACTTTTTTTAAAGTGTTTGAGTGTTGCAAGGTATTCTGGATAGAAAATTGGCACTGTAAAGTATCAGTAAAGCATGCATTAAATGGATTAAGAACTGGCTAACTGACTTATCAAATAATTATCTATGTGGAATCCACATCAAATGGGGATGTTTCTTGTGGAGTTCAGCAGGCATGAGTATTAGGCCCAATGTTATTCAATGCTTTTATCAGTGATCTGAAAGTAAATATAAAATCACTGCCTCTGTGAGCTGCAGAGAAAAGAGCAGCCCAGACTAGGGTAGCTTGATTTACATTAGGGCTGTCAATCGATTAAAAAATATTAATCGCACTGCTAAACAATAATGAATACCATTTATTTAAATATTTTTGGATGTTTACAGTGTTCTCTATTTTTTTTTATTACAAATATTTGCATTGTAAAAACTAAAAGAAATAGTATTTTTCAGTTCACCTAATACAAGTACTGTAGTGCAATCTCTTTATCATGAAAGTTGAACTGACAAATGTCGAATTATGTACAAAAAATCCTGCATTCGAAAGTAAAACAATCTAAAACTTTAGATCAGTGCTTCTCAAAGTCGGGCCGCCACGGTTCGGCTGATCGCGGCTCCCACTGGCCGCGGTTCGCCTCTCTAGGCCAGTGGGGGCTGCGGGAAGTGGTGTGGGGTGAGGGATGTGCTAGTGAACCACGGCCAGAGGGAGCCACTATCGGCCGAACCTGCGGACGTGGCAAGTAAACAAACTGGCCTGGACCGCCAGGGGCTTTCCCTGAACAAGCGTCAGCCCGATTTTGAGAAGCACTGCTTTAGAGCCTACAAGACCACTCAGTCCTACTTTTTATTCAGCAATTGCTCAGACAGACAAGTTCGTTTACATTTGCAGAAGATAATGTTGCCCACTTCTTGTTTACAATGTCACCTGAAAGTGAGAACAGGTGTTTGCATGTTGTAGCCAGTGTCGCAAGATATTTACATGCCAGATGCATTAAAGATTCGTATGTCCTTTCATATGCTTCAACCACCATTCCAGAGGACATGCGTCCATGCTGATGGTGGGTTCTGCTCGATAATGATCCAGAGCAGAACCGACACATGTTCATTTTCATCATCTGAGTCGCATGCCACCAGCAGAAGGTTGATTTTCCTTTTTGGTGGTACAGGTTCTGTAGTTTCCGCATGAGAGTGCTGCTCTTTTAAGTCTTCTGAAAGCTTGGTACACACCTTGTCCCTCTCAGATTTTGGATGGCACTTCAGATTCTTAAAACTTGGGTCGAGTGCTGCAGCTATTTTTAGAAATCTCACATTGGTACCTTCTTTGCATTTTGTCAAATCTGCAGTGAAAGCATTCTTAAAACAAACATGTGCTGGATCATCATCTGAGACTGCTCGAACATGAAATATATGGCAGAATGCGGGTAAAACAGAACAGGAGACATACAATTCAATTCTCCCCCAGGGAGTTCAGTCAGAAATTTAATTAATGCATTATTTTTTTAACGAGCATCATAAGCCTGGAAGCATGCCCTCTGGAATGGTGGCCGAAGCATGAAGGGGCATACGAAGTTTTAGCACATCTGGCATGTAAGTACCTTGCAACGCCAGTTACAAAAGTGCCATGCGAACGCCTGTTCTCACTTTCAGGTGACATTGTAAATAAGAAGCAGACAGCAGTATCTCCCGTAAATATCAACAAACTTGTTTGTCTGAGCGATTGGCTGAACAAGAAGTAGGACTGAGTGGGTTTGTAGGCTGTAAAGTTTTACATTGTTTTGTTTTTGTGTGCAGTTATGTACCAAAAAAAAATCTACAGTTGTAAGTTGCACTTTCATGATAAAGGGATTGCACTACAGTACTTGTATGAGGCGAATTGAAAAATACTATTTCTTTTATCATTTTTACATTGCAATATTTGTAATAAAAAAATATAAAGTGAGCACTGTACACTTTGTATTCTGTGTTGTAATTTAAATCTATATATTTGAAAATGTAGAACATCCAAAAATATTTAATAAATTTCAGTTGGTATTCCATTATTTAACAGTGTGATTAATGGCGATTAATTCTTTGTTTTAATTGCGTGAGTTAACTGCGATTGACAGCCCTAATTTAAATCAAGGCAATTTAAAACACCAAGTGGAAATCTTCAATTTAAATAATTGATTTTAATAACGTTTTCAATTTAGTTTTTTTTTTTTTTTTAAAGAGAGATGCATTCTCGCTGGTTGATATACCCACTAAAACATGTTGATTTACAAATAAATATAGAGCCTTTAAACTAGATTTGGTACATCTTTTTTGCTACCCAGGAGGGCACGCTGTAATTATACACATTTATTTAAGCAATTACATAGTTGAATATTTTCAGATTCGTGTTAACTGTACATTTTTAGTATGTTAGAAAATAGTGAATGACGGGTGAAATCGTAAATATTCATAATTTGAAAAGTGAACCACTATACAATAGGAGTATGCCCAGGTGGGCTCAGTGGATAATCCTAATGAGATACACGATGGTGTCTCATGGAATCAGAAAGTGGGTCCCAATGCCTATGATGACTTTGCCAGTCTCTTGCACCCCGTAGCAAAGCCCCTGGATTTCCCAGAGGATCACGGCCTTAACACAGTACAAGATCTATTGTTCCATAATTATAAAGCTTTACTTCAAAGCTAGATGATTTCCCCTTAGTTTTCTTTATATAAAAAAACCGCCTTTAACTAAAGTTTTTGATAGCGGCTCATGGATTCAGCATATTTATTTAAATGTTTTAAGAGATTGTAATAAGCTTAGGCCTTAACATATTTTGTATTACATTCAGATTTCATTTTAATCAGGTTTATTTTTGAGGAAAACTTGTAACTTAAATAACAAATTAAAAATCAGATTTAAATAAAAACCTGCTTTTTTTTTTAACCATTTTCCTCCCAAAAATAAATAAATCACTGATTTGTTTTTTTTATCCATCCTGACCCAGATGTCAAGAACTGTGAGACATACTGCTAGCGGAAAGGAAATTATCAGACATTTTTTGTTCCCTAAAGGCTTAGTTATTCCACTCCAGTAAAAGTTAGTTTTTCTTTTTCTTTTAACTAATGTTATGCTTAAATAGTTATTTCCCATTTGTAGAAATAGCTAAGTTAGACTATTCAAAGTTATTTAGCACTATCCTGAATTCATGCCCTGGCCTGGGGTTTTTATTTCTCATTAGTGTGGATGGAGTTTAATCACAGAATTTCTTTGCTTTTGTTAGTGTGTGCCCCAAACTTAATTTCTTCTTTCTATTTAAACATCTGGTTTTTCACAAGTAAAAACTATCTTTCATAAGATAAGAATTGTCTTGAAACTTTTTTCATTTCTATGTTATAAATGTCAGTGTTGAGATCACATAAGTCTCTGAACTCTTGTAAGTGGAATGTTTAACCATATGGTCACTGTGAAGATGAAAATGAGTGACAATGATTATATTTAATTAGAGAGAAACCTTTCTGGGTTGTTCTTTATTTAAAAATAAAAATCCGCTACGTGAGAGTTTAAAAAACAAATAAAATGCTTTAAGGTAAGCACAGATGGTTGTGGAATGTAGCCCATGTCACAATCCTACAAAGAGGCTAAATTGAATATAGAAATAACAGTCTTGTGGAAATGAGAATAAAACCTTTACCTGCTGTGCTGTACTACTGAGTATAACACTCATTGAATAGTACTGTAGTTTTCCTCCTCCTCAGTTCTCCAAACGTTTTAGAAGACATATTTAATATTATAATCAACATTACTATGTTTTATAATTGCTTGCAATCTGTTTACAAATTACAACTGTTCCCCTGGAGCCTGGAAATCTTGAGTGCTCATGTTTCAGAAGGAACATGTGTATT
The DNA here is from genome assembly GCF_011386835.1 of Chrysemys picta bellii. Taxonomy (NCBI): domain Eukaryota; kingdom Metazoa; phylum Chordata; order Testudines; family Emydidae; genus Chrysemys; species Chrysemys picta. Next base: position 197,311,729 of record NC_088793.1, read on the forward strand.
CCATACTCCACAAAAAGTTATGTAAATGGGCTCTTCTTATTGTAACAGGCTGAAATGGCACTGCTTATGATGGATGATGATGAGGATGACAGAAGACATTTTAACTATGAGAAGATTGTAGAACAACAGAACCTGAGCAAGAAGAAAAAGAAACAACTAATGAAAAAGGAGGAGTTGTTAGAAGATGACTTTCAGGTAATACTAAGACAGATTCCTAGTATTGAAATGTAATAGAATTTAGTAGTATCTCTACTTTTTCAAGAGGAGTGGATTGGAATTCTGATGTAAGAATTGTACCTCAGTAATATGGTTTGACAACATTTTAACAGTGCAATTGAATATAAACCTCTTTATAATACTCCTACACAGGAAAAGGCTGGTATTCTAATACTGGGATCAAACAAGGATACAACTTCAATCAGTCCATGTTGCTTTTGAATATTTGTTACCGACATGTACATGTGCCTATCACCATAGGACCTGGGTGCACTTTACATGGCTTAGATTATAAGCAATATTTCCCTAATAAAGAAAGGAAAACCAGACTATGTATAGGGATTTAAGGAGACAGAATTCACTCTTCAAGATCACATGCAATCTCTTGGCTGGAATATTGATTATTGCCCTTCTCATGGCCTGTTTGCACTGGCTCTTTCCCTGCTCGCTTATTCTTAACCAACAAGTAATGTCTTCGTTGGCCCACTTTTTGTGATATACAGGTTTTGCACAGGTGTGTCTCCTGTATGTTGACTCTCCCACACCACCTTGCACACAATGCAAAGGACAGAGGAATCCGCCACACTTAGGTGAAATTCACCCTCCATGAATATGTAGTTTAATTTAATCAGCCTGACCAAATTCTGAGAACTACCATTTGAAATTTAAATATTAAAGTCTAGATTCCAGCTTAAGTAAGATCTGACTTAGGCAATTAGTGTTGCCTATATCTTGTACACATTCTGTCATTTAAATAGGATTGCAATATTTTCTGGTATATTACATTTTCTGTCCTGTTTCTCAATATTATTTTTCATTGGTAGTAAGGTTAACTGAAATAGGTTCTCTTTTCTATCTTCAGGTGAATGTTGCTGATACAAGGTTTCAAGCACTGTATACTTCTCACTTGTTTAATTTGGATCCTTCTGATCCAAACTTCAAAAAGACAAAAGCAGTGGAAAAAATTTTGGAGGAGAAAGCTCGCCGAAGAGAACAAAAGCAGCAGAATCTTGCAAAACAGATGCAGGAGAATGAGATTGGAAAGACGGGAAACATCACTAAGAAATCTGTAGATCCTGCTTTATCAATGCTAATAAAATCTATCAAAAATAAAACAGAACAATTTCAAGCCAGAAAGAAACTGAAAATAAAATAAAATCCAGTTGTTTGGCTTTCCTCAGTCCAGTCTCTACTCCTTGTAAAATGGAAAAATTCATAATAACTTTATGGATGTTGAATCCCATAAACTGTAAGGGTTTCTGAAGGATTAGTGCCAGTGTTGGGGCTTGGGAGTGAACTATAGACAACCGATTGCAATACCATCTTTCCCCCTCGCACAAATACCTCCTTGGAATAGTATATTTGTAAAATAGTTCACAAACAGCATGTTTGACAAAATTAATTTACCTGGAGCTGTTTATTTCATAACACCATTTCAGTTAAAACTAATAGAAATGTTAAAGATGGTTACAAAGAACTTCCTTAGTTATAGTAATGGACACATTTATAAACGAGTGTTTGTGACTTTAGGTCCTGATATGATTTTTAGATTTAAAAAAAACTTTGGAATTTCATAATGGTGTTTTTAATACTCCATGAGTCTGTAAATACAATGTTACTGATGAAGATAATTTTAATATAACTGACAGTGAAGATGAGTTGGATGAATTTTGTTTCTTAGTCAAGAGCTATGTGGATAACTTGTGAAATAACTAATAAAAATATATTGTACTTTATTAATAATACTTTTCACTTCTATAATCTTCTAAGGATTCCAGAGCACTACAGAAACATTTAGTGAAATTCTCTGATTTAGGAGAGATTCTCATGTACAGCAGCGAAACTGAAACAATTAAGGTCAAACTTTAATGCCCAAAGTTAGGTATCAAAATCCATTTTTCGCCACCTTAAGGTTGTGTCTATTGGGCATTTTCTTAAATTTCTCCCAATGTTGCATTGCTGTTAGTGTAACTCTACTGACCGTTGCAATGCTAGGAGTGCTAGTGTAGACCAGATGTCCAAAAGAGGCCTATATGACACGGTTAAAAGCACCAGAGCAGGGCTATGTTAGTGCTACCACTAGTGGAACAGTGGAAAAATGTGTGATAGAAGGGTAGCACAAAGGGCCTGTTTTTCAGAAGCGTTGAACTCATTCCATCCAGTGTGTCATCCTGCTCTAGTTCTCTTTGCTGCATCAACTCTGATAAAAATGCATAAATGTAACATAAAGCACTCATTAGAACTGTGGGGCTGGAGATGGTCCTGTAATTGTGAACAAGCTCATGAGCTTCTACCTCCCTAAGCAGCTCTATTTCTGTAAACTACTGGTATATTTATCTAACCCTTTGCTTGGGCATGAGAACCCTGAATAGCACAGCCAGGAGTGTTGCACTCTTGTTAAGAAGCTGCTTGAGAAGGCCCATTGATAGTAAATTTAGTAGCAGAGCTGGTTGATAAAATGTTAAGGGTTGACTGGGAAAAAAAACAAAAAAACACTAGCAGTGTACTCAGAAGGAGGTAAGTGCATGAAAATAGTTAATTGCTGCTCCTGCTACTTGACACTATGCAATGTATGTATAAAGATAAACATACCAACTGAATACAGTCTGAACCTGTTTACAAAATTAGTTTGTCAGAAGGGTTAATACATGTGTCCCAAAAAAATCCTCCTCCAACGAAAATATTTTAACCATATATATAAAAAAAGAAATTAGAATGCAAATAAAATTTCACTAAAACAACTATTAAAAGCAGTAAACCAATCAAAATGTCTTGCACACATGAAGTAAATACAGATGGATGTTCACTGAAGCAGATGGTCCTTCAATGTCAAAATACTAACTTTTAGTAAAACCAGTTTTTATGCAGACAGATTAAGAAAATGAGAGAAACCACATATTCAATTGCAGGTAATTAGTGTTAAAAACTGACGTGTACAGTGAGAAATGTAATGTGGAAATAAAAACAGGTGATTTCACAAGAGTTTGTATAAAGGAGTTCTGGAAGTGAAGAGCCAAAATTACATTTTATTGATCACTTGTGCAGCTTTACTGGAAAGCCTCCAGATTCACTTCTAAAATAGCTCAACTGAATGGTTGGGCAAATTAATAGACCTTGACCTGTTGACCAGCTCAGGTGGTGCTACAGAACTTACCCAGAGCAAACAAGCTCTTGATACATGGTTTGGAGCCAGCCATCTGAGCTAGCCAGGGCTTCGCTACCTGCCGTCAGCAAAGAGAAATAAACCCCACCAGAATTGAGGACTTCAGTGTACACCATGGACCAATTTACTGATGTTCAGCTGGACATAGACTCAAAATAATCAAAAGGAAACAGGACAATTTATAGTAGAATTTCCTGCAGAAAGTGCAGACTCGTGCAGCAGAAGTGGAGGTAGCTGCTAAATGAAGAAGCTATCAGCCATGAGTGCTCTAAGTACAAATCCACATCTAATATGCATGATGGAAAAGTACCAGTGTCGCTTATTCAGTACGTGCAATCTCCCCCTCTTGTGGTTGATTTCCGAATGTGCTTTAAATTTACATTGCTAAATAATACTCCAATAAGCCACTTCTGCATATAGCGGTTATTCAACAGTATATAGAGGTCTGTGTTTTAATGCATCTCAATTGTCTCTTCAGTCTCCAGGTGTGAGTAATTAAGGTTGTGAAAAGCTGCTGAAAACGTTAAAAATCACCTCTAAGGACCAGGTCATTGAGTTTGGCATGGACAACTTTCACATTGTGAAATGTGCTGTTCTGCACTGTATGCAGCAAGGCTCTAGATTACGTTAGAAGGTGGACAATTGTAGAACACATGGAAAGGGCTAAACCAACAATGAAAAGAAATGAAAATGAGGCTGAAACTGCAGGACCATTGAAAACAGTACAGAAACAATGCACTGTGACAGGATCATTCCAGCATTTTTGTGTATTTAAAAAAAAACTTCTGAAAATACAGACGCAAGTATTTAGTTAATGTAAGAAATATGAACTGCAATGCTATTTTATTTTATTATAGTGGTTGATGGCACAGTTAGGTGTCAAACTTGTTTGAAAATTGTCAATATATCAGTAAAATGTGTTCAACTGATACCTACATATATTCTGGCTAGGAAAACTAAAGTTCAGTGTCTCATATTAATTGTGGGAAAACATGGATTTTTATGCTTTTTATTCAGATAATGTTGTGACACTGAGCTATTTTGGGTTCATATGGATTCTACGTATTGATTTGCTAATAAATAGTATGCACTCCCACAATGCTGGAAATTACTGAAGAAGTTGCTTGGTAGGGACTCACTTAAAATTTAAGAAGGCTTGATCCATTCTAAGCTCTATTTTCATTTCCCTTTCCTTACTTTATTTTGAGTGAGGTCTGGGTGTAGGAAGATTTTAAAAGAAAGCTGTTTGAGTGATAGGGCTCTTAAAAATGTTACCCTGTTCCTGATGTTTTAAAAATGTGCTTAACAGTCAAATCAGAAATGAAAATGATTATTTAATTTCATTTGACCGTGAAGACCTCTCCAACCACCATCTTGTCCCCAGCTTCATATTCCTGGCCAAAATAATTGAGAAGATAGGAATCACCAAACGTCAACAATGTGACATCATCCAACAACCTGGATGCCTCATAATCGGGGTTCAGACCAGGGCACAGAACAGGCACAGCTCTAATGGCACTACAAAATGATCTCATGGCCATAGATACAGACAAGATGTCCATGCTCATACTGCTGGTCTTTGGCACAGTGTACTACAAGATACTGATAACCTGAATAGATGGCCAGGCACTATGGTGGCTCCAGTCATTTCTCTCCAGCTGAACTTAGAGTGGTTCCTCCTCTCTGAAGACCCTTGTGACAAAGTGAGAATTCTCTGTAATAATTTTATGAATCCTAATTGTGCTTCATTTTGCCTCTGTACTTTGCATTGCTACCCAGTAGGGTGGGGGAGAAAGGGTTAAGACTGCTCTTGGGGCAGAACAGAAGATATGAGGTGTGTGTGTCACCTGGCTGTCTGGATGGAATGAACAGGTCATTAAAGAACTGGTTGAAACAAACTCCAAATAATGGAGGATCCAGAGAGCCAATGAAAACCCCCCAATGACTGAACAATCAACCCTTAAGAGCGACAAGCTCCAACAGGCAGCTCCATTCATCATGGCTCTGTCTGAAGCCAAAGGACTGAAAGTAATTGTTTTTTGGAAGAGGCTTGACAGTGCTCACAGGGGACTGGAAAAGGGAACCTGAAATTAAGTCCAGAGCAGCATGGCTGATGGCAGTGGCTTGGCCAGGTGGATTACGTCTTAACATTTATTTCTCTATGTTAACGTAAGGACTGCAAATGTGTTCCAGTTAACTAATAAACTCTACTCTGTTTTGAAAGCATTGCCTGGGGGCTCTTTAAAATCTAGCGCATCCTGTGGATCCCTGACCGCCTTCACCCCGAGAGTCCCATAGGGATTCATACTCTTTCCTCTTCAATATCTACATGGGATGACGGGGTGAGATAGTGAGATGCCATGGACTCAGCTGCCACCAGCATGCTGATGATGTTCAACTATATATTTCATATTTAACTGACACAACCGCCAGTGCTTGTAAGATGTCAGAATGCCTGCAAGAAAATCAGCTTTTGGATGAAGAGCAGCTGGCTCAAACTGAACCCAGGCACAACAGAAGTGATGCTGGTTGGAAAGGGGAAATGTTACGGAGAATTAGCGGAGATGTTATCTCCACCTTTCGTTAAAGGCGCACAGCCTCCATTCATCAAAGTGGTGTGAAACTTTTTCACTTCATGCATTAATCCTGGATGACCAGGTAGTATCAGTTTCTAAAAATGCCTTTTGTCACCTCCAGCTTGCTAGAAAATTTAGCCCCTTCTTCCCAGATGAGGACCTGGCTATATGTATTTGTTACTTCCAGGCTGGATTACTGTAATTCACTGTATCCGAAGCTGAATGTGAAGATGGTGCAAACAGAGTCCATCTGGTACAGAATGTGACTGCCTGCTTTCGCCACGACTTAGGTATCTATGAGCACTTCAGGCCTATGTTCAGATCCGTGTACTTTCTCCCAGTCAGCTTCCTGGGCATGTTTAAAGCCTTGATCCTCATTTTCAAAGCAATTACATCAGAGACAGAATTTTGATCTATCAACCATTGCAACTGCTGTTCTCCGGGACAATGCAGATGGTAAAGCTCAGGATGAAGGGTTTCAGAGTATAGGGCAAAGCATTTCCAGGGGCTCGAGCTATGTAACGAATTTCCAGAGATCAGGCAAATTCAGAGTCTGACCATCTTTAAGAAACTATAACCTTTCTCTTCAACAAAGCCTTTAAACCATCAAAACGATACTCACGCCACAAAAACCCTCTTTACACAGTAAATCCCTAACATCCCCCTCAAAAGAGAGGATGAGAATTAATAAAATCTAACAAAACAAAAGCCTTACCAAGCAAGAACTTTGAAAAGGGAGAAGTGCCAGATACTCCATGAAGTTCACTAGGGACTTCTTATTTCTGATCTTACATGGAACGTGCCCAGTTACTATGGTGGTGGGCAGCCATATGAAACCCTAAGATAGATAGAATAGCAAACATTCCATCCACTTATTTCTCCAGCAGAACTATTATAAAGGAAAGGTTTAAAAAGATTTGGGAAAACAAATTAAAAGGTCAGCAGTGCTGATGGAGCTGGAATCAAATTGTATGTTGTATTGCATCACCTGCGCATATAGATGTATTGTGTTTCCTCTTTGGAAGTAGTAGTTTTGGTAAGCTATTTTGAACCATATTACTCTGTTCTTGTTTTTAGTCTTGTGTCCAGAGATGGCAGGGAAGCCCAGCCTGTATTTAACAGCCAGAATAAGACATGGTAGACAAAAATGTATAAATAGAAATTTGAAAAGGCACAGGTATGGGTTTAAAAATGGTTGAAAAAAATGGTTGATTGTATTTTGCAGCTGTATTTACATGGAAACTTCCCAGAGAGATTTGCCATACCAAATAGCAATGTATGGTATAAATGGTGCTGTATTCAGTGTCCAGTCCGATGCATCTTATTTGCTTTTCTTGAATATTCAGATTCTCAGACCGTCTTATATTAGGGATCTTTGTTTTGATGCATTTTGCCTGAAAGTCATTTGGTCTCAGTCCACCATTTAATTTGAAATCCCTCCTTTGTTGAAGGTGACCTACCCTATTGAGTTTTGAGAAAATTTAGCTAATGATCCAAGAGAGAAAGTAGCAGCGGAATTCAGTTGAGTGAAATCTTTGAACAAAACATCCTTGATTAAGTTAGCTAAAGACCATTTCCTAGCCAATGCCATTGGATTATAGAGAAAGCAATACAAACTAATGTGCAACAGCCTACAATATCAATAGTTATTTGGCAAACTCTAGTCATTGAGAGTTACATCTGTGAAGTGCTGTACCTATTTTAGACTATGTACACACTACAGCTTACATCCATATAAGTTATGTCTCTCAGGGGTGTGATGAGCCACTCCCGTGAACAACAAAAGTTACACCGACCTAAGTGCCAGGGTTGACAGTGCTATGTCGGTAGGATAGCTTCTCCCGCTGCCATAGCTACCGCCGTTCGTGGAGACTGGAGTAATTAAGTCAATGGGCGAGCCAATAAATTCAGTCTTTGCCATCGTTCTTCCATGGGAGTACGGAAAGCGTATCGTTGGGGTAGTGTGGCCTCTGTCTATGCTCCTAGCATCTGTTTTGTGGATGTACAATACACCAGTTTGCAGAACTGTAAATGTAGCACATTTTTACAAATATTAAAAAATTGCTATGAACAAAAACAGCCACGGTTGTTAATCAGTGGATAGGATGTGGTTACAACTACATTTGGAGCTTTAACAGTGTAATAATAATTAAGACCCCCTTAAAGATTTGGATTTGGACCTCATCTAGAGACCCAATGTTTTTATTTAATGAATTTTCACTCTGTAGTGTGGGTGAGGGGCCACTGTTGAGTCTTATTGCAGTACTTCTGTAGCATGATAACAAATGAGAACCTGAAGTCACATCTTGAAAAATTTTATTTTTCCTTCACAAATGTACTGGAAAAAGCAAGCAGACTAATTGGCTATTAGCTGATGTAATAGCATGTGTCAGAACATATCTGTCTTATTGCTAGTCTCAAATTAATACATCTCCTTTCAAACACAAGGATGAGGCACTTTTTCCTGCATTGCTATAAATCTCTTCTAGTCCAATTGCGTACTTTAGCCACTTCTTGAAATTCTTTGGAGTATACTAATTTCAACCAGGGCTAGATGGTTTCGTTCATCTGGCAATGGAGGACCCCTCCTTATGGGCGACTCTCTACCCTCCTGTGCAGAAGGAGAAAGGATGTTCAGTTGCCTCTTCCTGGATTCAAGGATTCGCACTAGTGGCTCAATCCTGCACGATTCTGAGCACTCTACCCCCAGTCTAGCAAAGTACTTAAGCATAGATATGCTTAACTTTAAATCAGTGGGACTGCTGTTTAAATACTTTGCTGAGACAGTCAATTCTAGGAGAAGAATGGGTGTAGTAGGGGGAGGGCTGGGGAAATGCACAGCATCCCAAATTGGCCCTGACAATCTTAGGAGTTGATGATAACACTGTGCCAGTTTGTGTTGTTTTATTCCCACCTACCCTTCCCCCACTCCAACTACAGCAGCCGCAGTATGAGTTGCAGGTCCATTGGAACTTCACGGCCAGGAAACCGAAAAAGGCACAGAGGCACAGGCCTTTGGGGAAGATTCTTGCCTTCAAAGGATCCCGGGGGAACTCTACCCTGGCATGGCAGCAGGTCCCACAGTCCTTCCATGGGAGGTACAAAACTTCCCCTGCCAATAAGATGACATAGGAAGGATCCATGCCAGGGCCCATTGGCTGAGATTTCCTCCCCAAGAGTCTCCTCACTTCAGCATTTACCATGGGATCTGGGCCTGGGTTTTAACCTCAGTCTTCCTAGCACTTTCTTCACTTGAAGAATAACAAGCCTTTCTATTTATTTAGCATCTGCTCTCTAACAGGATCCCAAAACACTTCCATTGTTATATACACAGGGCTCACTTTACCTGCCACTGGAATGCACTCTCCCGTGCAGTGGAACAGGGCAGCCATTCTTATCCTACAATGCTATGCAACCATGGGCTTTTTCCTATAGGAAGGGAAAACGAAGGATGTTTTCAAACACAACAATATGGCACATTTTTAAGGAAGGCAGAATGTAATTACCCAAATTAGAAAAGAATCATTATTATAGTAGTGCCCAGAGGCTCCAGAGAGAATTAGGGCTCCATTGTATTTGTTCAATGGGATTTCTTACAAGCCATAAAGTTAAGCAAATGCACAAGTGTTTGCAGGATCAGAGCTGTGGAGTTGGACATGATCTTTGCCAGGAATAGCTTACTCAGTTTCTTCAAATGAACTGGGCAGAATGAGAACGGGTTATCAATACATACCAACCCTACTGTATTATTTGTATTGCTACAATGCTAAATTTAAGCAAAAGTCATAAATTTGGGCAAAGTTTGTGTAGCTTTCATTTTAAAATTGTTTTAACATTGGCTACAGCTACTCCAGATCAAGGGTTAACTATTGTATCTGAAATGAGAGTTTATTAGCGTGATCAGAGATATGGGTCCAGATCTAATGCATCCAAGGGTGCTAAGGGAGTTGGCTGATGTGATTGCAGAGTCATTGGCCATTATCTTTGAAAACTCGTGGCAATCGGGGGAGGTCCCGCACGATTGGAAAAAGGCAAATATAGTGTCCATCTTTTAAAAAGGAGAATCTGGGGAACAAGCCTCACTTTAATCCCTGGAAAAATCATGAAGCCAGGTCCTCGAGGAATCCATTTTGAAGCACTTGGAGGAGAGGAAGGTGATCAGGAACAGTCAGCATGGATTCACCAAAAGCAAGTCATGCCTGACCAACCTGATTGCCTTCTCTGATGAGATAACTGGCTCTGTGGATATGGGGAAAGCGGTGGACATGATATACCTTGACTTTAGCAAAGCTTTTGATACGGTCTCCCACAGTATTCTTGCCAGCAAGTTAAAAACGTATAGATTGGATGAATGGACTATAAAATGGATAGAAAGCTCGCTAGATCATCGGGCTCAAGGGGTAGTGATCAACGGCTCCATGTCTAGTTGGCAGCTGGTATCAAGTGGAGTGCCTTGGGGGTTGGTCTTGGGCCTGGTTTTGTTCAACATCTTCATTAATGATCTGGATGATGGGATGGATTGTACCCTCAGCAAGTGGGGGGAGGGGTAGATACGCTGGAGTGTAGGGATAGGGTCCAGAGTGACCTAGACAAATTGGAGGATTGGGCCAAAAGAAATCTGATGAGGTTCAATAAGGACAAGTGCAGAGTCCTGCACTTAGGACGGAAGAATCCCATGCACTGCTACAGGCTGGGGACTGACTGGTTAAGCAGCAGTTCTGCAGAAAAGGACCTAGGGATTACAGTGGACGAGAAGCTGGATATGAGTCAATAATGTGTCCTTGTTGCCAAGAAGGCTAACGGCATATTGGGCTGCATTAGTAGGAGTATTGCCAGCAGATCAAAGGAAGTGATTATGCCCCTCTATTTGGCACCGGTGAGGCCACATCTGGAGTATTGCGTCCAGTTTTGGGCCCTCCAGTACAGAAAGGATGTGGACAAATTGGAGAGAGTCCAGTGGAGGGCAATGAAAATGATTAGGGGGCTGGGGCAAATGACTTACGAGGAGAGGCTGAGGGAACTGGGCTTATTTAGTCTGCAGAAGAGAAGAGTGAGGGGGGATTTGATACCAGTCTTCAATTACCTCAAGGGGGGTTCCAAAGAGGATGGAGCTAGGCTGTTCTTAGTGGTGGCAGATGACAGAACAAAAAGCAATGGTCTCAAGTTGCAGTGGGGAGGTCTAGGTTGGATATTAAGAAACACTATTTCACTAGGAGGGTGGTGAAGCACTGGAATGCGTTACCTTGGGAGGTGGTGGAATCTCCATCCTTAGAGGTTTTTAAGGCCCGGCTTAACAAAGCCCCGGCTGGGATGATTTAGTTGGTGTTGGTCCTGCTTTGAGGAGGGGGTTGGACTAGATGACCGCCTGAGGTCTCTTCCAACCCTAATCTTCTATGATTCTATGATATTCTGGTCTGGCTTAGTCAGGATTTTATTGGAACATTTTCATTGCAGAGCTTTAGCAAGAAACTTCATTTTAAGGGAATGTGCAAAACATGCACGTTGTGTTCTTTCCTCCTAATAAAGTACTTGTCATTCTTTAGATTTGTAAACTCTTCAGGTTGTCTATTTACTCTGTACAGCAACAGAACAATGGAGTCTGAACCCAGGTTGGGACCTCTGGGTACTACCATAATATAAATATTTTATAATAATAATTGCACACATTGAAACTTGCATTTACAGTGGAATCCACATTATAATTTTAACTATTCCAGCCATGCAGACTACTGTGCTTATTTTTAGTGGTTAGATTTGGGGGTTAGCTTTGAGTGTAGTTTAAGAAGGTTATAAAATATTATTAGAAAACGTTTCTTTCTGAACCAGGGGCATTTCTTGCCCACCCAAAATTCTCATTGCTTTTGGCACTGGGAATTTGGGCTGTGTAAGGGATGCACACCAGGAGCCCTGTATTTCTTTCCCAGACCACCACTCTGAGGCCAATAAACTTCATTAGGCATATATTAGCATTCCACAGTAGCTAAAAAGCAGCAGTCATGTGAGTTCTAATAAGGCTAAACACTAATGGTTAAGTGACCCTAATGTCAATAGTTCTGCAAAGCACAAATAAAGTGATGGTCTATGTAAAACTACTTTCTCCCTCATCAGATACGCACCTCCATGTCTCTTTGTGACAGTAAACACTGGTGAGTCTCACTGTTTGAACTACATATGCAAGTGTTTTTACACACCTCTAAACAAATCTAATACTTGCATTATAAAAAGCACTATATTTGATTGGCTTAAAATTCATGATATTTTTAAAAGACTGATTAAATAAGGGTTCTTTTTATTTGCTCTCTGGATTTTGAACCTTTAGGGGTGGCTAGGTTCATGTTTTCAAACTTTACTGTACAACCATGAGGGCAAAAAACTTACTTTTTAAAATGAAAACTGAGATTCTCACCTACCAACATGCTTCCAGGAGCTGGGTCTTTAAGAAAAACACCAAAAATCAGGAGACTCGTGATAAAATCATGAGTTGTGCTGTTAAAACAACACACAAAAGCCCTCACCCACAACCATTAAAATATGGCTTTGTTTTCTATTTTATTTTATGGCAGGTAATTGGCAAAAGCAGTAGCAACTGTGTAGAGTATCAGTTTAAAAAAACAACACCAAACAAACCCAGGATTGTTAAAAATGAGATGGATCTAATTCTTCCAACAGTATGGGAAGGCTAGTATGAAACAGTTCTCCTCTAAGGCTGGCAGTCATTAGAGTGATTACTGAAAGTGTAAGTCAGATATTTAGAGATCTAATATTACAGGTTGAAACCACAAGAGGTTTTGATTTATTTAATAACAGAAAAAGATCAGACGACCAGAGATGAACACCCAGGCATGTTTTCTATTATTCCAGCCTTCCAAAATTAAATATATTATTTCCAATTAATAGCGACAGTTGGCTTTTATTCCCCTTTCATATTCCTACGGCGTCCAAAAATAACACTGCTAAACCATGCGGACATATTTCAAATAACTGCTGTTGCTGAAGAACAAAACAACCAACCAAAATGTTATATATACTACATTAAAGATAAAGTCTTGGAAACCTACAATATATATCAAACGATTAGAGTTATGCTTTTTTGCATTTGCCTTAAATCATAAGCCCAAATACTTTAATATTAATTTTGTAGCTGGGATAGTAATAAAGGCAACCAGGGTACTAGCCCTGAAAGAATGATTTTCATTACCTTTTATTTTATAACGTTACAATCGTAATTTTCAGCCTTTCTGGTAAGAACATTTAAACTCTATCTCATGCACTGGTTCAGGATGCTGTAATTCTGTGAATAATAATGCAAATGTGACAGGTCTGTTGCCTCCTGTACTTCCTGTATGCCTGGAATATAGTACTACAGATCTGGGAATGTTTTCCTCTGGTCTACATCATCCAACCAGAATGGGGTCATGTAAGGTCAGCAATGCCTCCACCCCACTAGTACACCTCTAATCCCTACTCAGAACAGCTCCAGTTCCTTATCTTGACCATTAAGTCTCCAACCAAATTGTTCTGCACTAGCAGGGCTATTAGAACAGCCCTGCTGCTGGCCTCTAGTGCATGCATTAGCAAACCTTACCCTTCTCCCAATACTGTAGATGCCCAGGTTTGCTTTGGCAGGATCCAAATGCTGGTTAGCTGTCCTGTGTGGACAACTGCCTTGAGGCCATGCCCCCTGCCCTCTCTTACGTGGACTGAACTCCCGTATCCTCATGAGATAGTGCTGCAAAAACTCAATGAATTCCAGGCCCAACAAATTGGCCCCCTCTCTTTTTATATTCCAAGGAAGAACAACAATTGTCAGAGTTCCATGTAAATCAAATTGCTCTCTGGTCCCCATGGTATCAAAATTCACAACCTTTAGCCTTATCCACAGTAGCAAAATTGCCCATTGTTGACAATGGCTGTCCACGAGTGCAGCTGAACATGGTTTGTCCTGTGTGCTAGGATTTATAGCCCCCATACCCTCACACGGTAACAAAGTTAGCAAGAAGTCCCTCAGCTGGAACTGGTTGCAGCTTCTATAAAAGAGTTCCCCTCAGAAGAGTAGAGGTGGCCTGAGGGGAAGATGTTTTTCTAGGGTTCCAGGAGGAAGTAGCCACTGACTGAGACAATTAGTGGGGTTATAAACATGCATGTGGGGATCTCTGCTGTGGCGTAGACAGAAGTCCACTACTAGTCTAGACAGGCAAGAGGAATTGGCTAATGCAGGTTGCCTGGGAACTGATGATTATGTTAACTTGGGAGGACGTAGCTAGTTTTGTTGTCCAGCACTGATTCAAATGCAATTAACTCTTCCTCTTAAAGGGGTAGATAAATAGCCACCTTGCAGGATTAAACATTGTAGTTAGGCTAGTTGCAGATACCCACTGTTAGCAAGAGGTAACATTACTAGTATACACAAGGTTATTGTGTAGAACAAACTTTATGGCAGGGAAAATAAACCTTAAAAGGAGAGCAAATATGGAGTACTATGACTACTTATTTACACAAGTCCCAGTGATGAAGAAACACAGAAATACCAGCTGTATGATTACGGTATCTAAAATAATGTTCTGTACCCTTCATGAAAGGATCTCCAAGCACATTTACAAAAATAAGTATTCTTTTGATGTTACAAGTGTGAGAACATAGGTACCAGAGAGGTTAAGTGACTTTGAAGATCACACAGTGAGTTCATGACAGGTCAGTATTAGAACCCTGAACTCCTGGCTTCCTGCTCTAAACGCTGGTAAGTGGTTTGTTCATAATTCTGTATAACAGCACTGAAGCAGCTTGTATTTTTGAAATGCCAAATACATCTCATTTGTCTCTTTACAGAGGGAAAATGCAGGTTTGTGCTTGGCTAGATGAAGCTATGGCAAAATCATAACTTTTTTTTAAAGAATGACACTTACAATTGAGTGTGGCATAGGACTTGGTTTTCCTGTAACAGTGTTGATAACTCTACATAGCACTGGAGACCATTTACTGCTACTCCTCGTCATTCCAACTATTCATGAACATTCTTAAAAGGAGCAAATCCACATCACAATAAACTGACAAGGTTGGGTCTTTTTAAACCACAAGTGGAGCTTAATGTGGTGGAACCGATTTGATGTTAATGTCTTTATTTAACACAGGAAACCCTTAGGGGAATGACAAACAAATGGCCAGTAAAGCAGAGGTTAAAGAGAACCCTTGTATAAGCTTAATGTAACTATGCAAAAGGCACTATTTCAGATGTTATAGTTTCATTTCGCTACCAGTTTTTCAGTGTATCAAACTTAATGGCCCTAACTGGCTACAAACTCTACTAAAAGTTGTAGTGGAGACCGGGTCCTACATTGTATCAGTGCAGGAAGATAAATGTCCTAAGTAGATCTAGAAGATGCATTTCCCAAACTTCAGCACAGATGCCCTACCCAAGATATTGCATGACTGAACAAATAGACAAAACCTAACTAAACAACAAAAAAGGTAAGAAAAAAAGTATTATTCCCACTTTACACTTGGGAAACTGAAGCATAGGTAGAGAAAGTGACCTGCCCAAAGTCAAATGTTGCAGAGCTGGGAAATGAATCAAGACATTCTGAGTCCCAATCCAGAGCTTTCACCACACGACTATCCCATAACTCTGAAAACACATAGTTTAAAGTATCTATGAAGGTATTGCCAAAAATTAGTTCTTTACTCATTAGACAAGCACATTTGTTAAAGTACTTCACATAGTTGAACTAATAGTAAGGCAGGATGAAAATGGGTTTACTAACCCCAAAATGACTATTGCCACAAATGATGCGCTCTCAGGAACACATCTGCTGCCAAGCAGAAATTTCCATTTTAATCAAAACAGCTGGCAGATTCATAAAGGATAAGATGTTTCTCATCATGTGCATCTCAGAACTCTGCATGAGCAAACTACACACAAACACAAAGGAGCCAAAACTGTATCAAAGGGAAAAACCATGTTTGTGAAATCAAATATGGAGTTTGTTTACCATTGTTTTCATATAAAAAAAGCTGATTTTTCTTTTTTTCTACTAGCTGATCTGTCACTGATCTGAAGGGAAAATCCTTTGCAGATGGGCAACCTTAATTTCAGTATTTCCTAACTTCTGAGCGTTTGACTTTGCAAAATTACATTTTTTTAATGTAATTTTAAAATATTTTTAAAGGGCAAAATGAAAACAGGGGAAATGCTATGTGGAACCATAACGACCCCCTACATGAGTCGACTGCAGGTTTGGGACATCTAGAACTGGAACACCAGACTTCTATCACTTGAACTAATCGAGTAACTAATAGCAGTAAAAGGCTGCCATCCTCTCTGCAGACTGGCCACTAGAGGGGGA
The DNA here is from genome assembly GCF_011386835.1 of Chrysemys picta bellii. NCBI lineage: Eukaryota > Metazoa > Chordata > Testudines > Emydidae > Chrysemys > Chrysemys picta. The sequence continues at coordinate 197,328,024 of NC_088793.1, forward strand.
TAAGGCACTCCCTTTGCCAGTGGGTTTCACAGCAGCTTTCTGACAGCAGGGACTGTTGAGACTTGAGAATCTGGCCTTAAATTCTTTGTTCTGGAAGGGAATGTACTCTAGTGCTACAGATCCATTTACATACCCCCAAGCCTGGCTCTGTCCCATTCTGCACCTATCCACATGCCCCCCACTCCCAGCTCCTGCTCCCGATACTATCTACTTCCCTCTTCTTGTTGCCTGCATGCCAGCAATGGGAGCACTGAGAGCACTGGCGAGATGGTCTCCCTTTTTTTTTTGGCTTCTGTGCCCAGTAACACAACATTCCCCTACTGCCAGAAGGAAAAACTCCAGGAAAGTTCCTGCACAGCCCCTGCAACTCTGGAATGGAGGAAGCCCAGGACAAATGAAACATTCAAAGAAGCATGTGGAAGTGAGTCTCAGAGACTTGTAAACTAGCCAAATTTGTGAGGATTATTGCAGGGATGGCAAAAGGCACCTCATTGACACTCCCTCCCCCACCACATTTGAAGTCCCTTCTCCAAATCATGAAGGTTATAGAACATAAGAGCATAAGAACGGCCGTACCGGGTTAGACCAAAGGTCCATCTAGCCCAGTATCCTGTCTACTGACAGTGGCCAATGCCAGGTGCCCCAGAGGGAGTGAACCTAACAGGTAATGATCAAGCGATCTCTCTCCTGTCATCCATCTCCATCCTCTGACAAACAGTGGCTAGGGCCACCATTCCTTACCCATCCTGGCTAATAGCCATTAATGGACTTAACCACCATGAATTTATCCAGTTCTCTTTTAAACGCTGTTATAGTCCTAGCCTTCACAACCTCCTCAGGTAAGGTGTTCCACAAGTTGACTGTGCGCTGCGTGAAGAAGAACTTCCTTTTATTTGTTTTAAACCTGCTGCCTATTAATTTCATCTGGTGACCCCTAGTTCTTGTATTATGGGAATAAGTAAATAACTTTTCCTTATCCACTTTCTCCACATCACTCATGATTTTATATACCTTTATCATATCCCCCCTTAGTCACCTCTTTTCCAAGCTGAAGAGTCCTAGCCTCTTTAATCTCTCCTCATATGGGACCCATTCCAAACCCCTAATCATTTTAGTTGCCCTTTTCTGAAACTTTTCTAGTGCCAGTATATCTTTTTTGAGATGAGGAGACCACATCTGTCCGCAGTATTTGAGATGTGGGCGTACCATTGATTTATATAAGGGCAATAATATATTCTCAGTCTTATTCTCTATCCCCTTTTTAATGATTCCGAACATCCTGTTTGCTTTTTTGACCGCCTCAGCACATTGCGTGGACATCTTCAGAGAACTATCCACGATGACTCCAAGATCTTTTTCCTGACTAGGTTCTAGAGCTTCTCAATGAAATGGTTGTAAATATTTTAAATATGGGAAACAATGACATTTTCCCCTAAACTCAATCTCAGAAATAACTGAACTGTTTTAACTAAAACTTTCCCCAAAAAAATTCAGCCGGAGACAGCCTACCATTGAAAATTCTGGCCTAAATGGCTAAAGTGTGGCAGAGTTACAAGCAACTGAAAACAGTCTTATCACAGGAACCGTCAGGCAACTTTAACCACAGATGGCTTTACCAGCTCTACCTATAATTGTTATAAAGAAGATATAGGGAGAGCTTCCATTCTACCTGTTTCATAACACAAGAACAATGGGATATTCAATGAAAATGAAAGATGGGAAAATCAAAACTGATAAAGGAAATTTTTTTTTCACAGAACATGTAATTAGACTCCGGAACTCACTTTTACAGGATGCCATTAAGGCCAAATATTTAATAATATTAAAAAGAGTATTAGATGTTTATGTGAATAACAAGACTATCCAAAGTTGTCATAAGTAATAAATGTTGGAAGGGATATGAAACCTCATATTTCAGGATTTCAGACCATCTCTAACTATTAAAGATTAGAATGAGACCTAATGTGGGGGGTAGATTACATCCTCCTCTATAGCACCTGATACGGGCATCTATCAGGATGGACCTTGGGTCTGATCCAGTCTGTTAATTCCTGTTTCCTAAATAGTTTCACCAGCTTGGGGAATTCTGTGCCAAAAAATTAAAAATTCTGCACACAATATTTTAAAATGTGCAAAATGCTGCATATTTTATTTGTCAAAATGACAGTTTAATCATGCCAGTTTCAGTTATTTTGGTCATTTATTTCAAAATACCTGTCAGCAAGTATGTCTGTAACAATACAGACAAAAAAAAAAAAGATTCAGGATTTTTTTCTGACAAACACATTCCTTACTAGGCATGTTAATAAAACTACAATACAGAACCATATTTCCCGCACCCCTCAGAAGCAGTGCAAACGCTTGTGGGAGTCATGGGTAATGGAGGAGCTGAGGGAGCGGGAAGTAAAATTGTTGGGGGGGAGGAACTATTAGGGAGTTGGGGAGCCTCTCCTATGTAGACCCTGCCTAACCCCTAGCCTTTCCCATTCAGCTAGGCATAGCTGCACATGTCCCCATATGCCCTGCATCTTCACTCCCTCCTGTCTCCATATGTCCCTGCACCCACCCCATTCAGCCAGGCATAACTTCCCCTGACCCCATGTGTCCCTGCGCTCCCCTCTCCCCTATCGCCTTGCACCCTCACTCCCATTTAGCCCTGGCTCAATGTTGTCATCCCACTAACTCCTGTGTCCCCACCCCAGTCTGTCTCCCCCACTAGCCCTTCTGAACCCAAGTCTGAGCGACCCCCCAGCAGCCCCATGTGTCCTGCTCTGTCCGTTCCCCCCATATCCAGTGCCTCCTCACATGGCCCTACGGGCAGGGCATTGTGAGGAAGGCAACCTCTACCCTCTCCTTCTCTGCTGCTGGTTGCTCCCGCCCATGAGTCAGCTACAATCTTTTTTGGTGCCACATCAGCCCCTGATGAGCAAAAGGTGTAATTACAGCATGACCCCTCTAGCAGCTTCCCTTCGCCTCTCAGTGACAATCAATGATTCTGCGGGGCGGGGGGGGGAATCTCTGGGACATTAATTCTGCACTTGCACAGAATTCCCCCAGGCATAAGTAAGTTTATGGAAAACAGAAAAATTGGAGTTACAGTGATAAATCTGGTCCAAAGTTCCCCTTCATCCCCGCTTTTTTTAAACCACAGAGTGTAATTTTTCCTAGTTATCTGTAGAGGAATGTCATTCCAAAGATCCCAGTAAGGGCCCAATCCTGACATCCATATATAAGCAACACTCCCACTGACTCCAATGAACATATTCAAATGGAATTTTGCCTTCTAAAGGAATGTAGAATCAGGCATTGATGTTACACCAGTGCATCCCCTTCATGTAGATGTGCTGCACTAGTATAAAGTGGGGGTTATTTTAGTGCACCTTAATCCAGTAACATACTAAAATAAAATGCATTGGTGTAAACTCTGCTCTGTCCCCGTGCACTAGGTCTACATTAGTGCCCAGCTGAAGTTAGAGGTACAGATTTCCTTACTGTAGATAGAACCAAAAATAATTCTCAAGCAACTTCTTTATGAAAAGAAAGTAACTAAACTACTCTAACTACAGATGAAACAAGGACAAGAGGTACGGGAACAAGAAGAGAAAGACCTCTCAGTGAGTATTAAACCTCTAGATCAGATAAGTTGCCATTGAACTAAATTGTCTAAACTATCTGATGTTTGGTTTTGGAATGAGTTTCTTTTTATTGTATGTTTTTAAAGAGGCTCTCATGCAATTTAAAATACTTTGATAGTTTTCATATTTCACAAAAATAAGCTTGTTCAACATAGTGTTATGATGATCCCATTGTGGTCTGTGAAAGCTGTGTTTAAGCACTCAGTGCCAAGCCAAGATGATTCCTTTCTTTTACAAGTGTTCAGAAAAATTCCTGTTCATTTCAAGATTCTTCCTGTATTCTTTCAAATCAAGTTTTCAGCATTGTTGCCCACTGAACTTCACCTAGCTGTGTTTCAAGCGCATTTTTCCTCTCTCTCCATATTGTATATGAAATCTTTTATTTCCTTAGTACAAAAAAAATGAGAATGTAATTTTCACCCTGTTGAAGTCAATGGGAGCATTGCCACTGACTTCAGTGGGGCCAGAAATTCGCCTCACACTTGAAAAATGTCCTCATACTTTTTACTACTTGTACTTCCTCTAGAACAATTACATATCAAATACATCTGTAGTCAACTGATTTTAGGCGCAGAAGAAACTTCTAATGTGTAACTCTAAATACAAAATGCATTATTCTAAAATGTCTGTACTCCATAAAGAGTCACTGTTAATCTACAACCAATGTGATATATGCCATCATGTGCCAGCAATGCCCCTCTGCCATGTACATTGGCCAAACCGGACAGTCTCTACGCAAAAGAACTAATGGACACAAATCTGACATCAGGAATCAAAATACTCAAAAACCAGTGGGAGAACACTTTAACCTGTCTGGTCATTCAGTGACAGACCTGCGGGTGGCTATATTACAACAGAAAAACTTCAAAAACAGACTCCAACGAGAGACTGCTGAGCTAGAATTGATATGCAAACTAGACACAATCAACTCCGGTTTGAATAAGGACTGGGAATGGCTGAGCCATTACAAACATTGAATCTATCTCCCCTTGTAAGTATTCTCACACTTCTTATCAAACTGTCTGTACTGGGCTAGCTTGATTATCACTTCAAAAGTTTTTTTTCTCTTAATTAATTGGCCTCTCAGAGTTGGTAAGACAACTCCCACCTGTTTATGCTCTCTGTATGTGTGTATATATATCGCCTCAATATATGTTCCATTCTATATGCATCCGAAGAAGTGGGCTGTAGTCCACGAAAGCTTATGCTCTAATAAATTTGTTAGTCTCTAAGGTGCCACAAGTCCTCCTGTTCTTCTTTCTACAACCATTGTGTCTCAGAGAGACTGAAGAAGGGGGAATGTTTCAGTTTGCTTAGTTTATGCATTTGTCAACACTGTTGCTCTTTCCCTCATTGCTAGTCAGTTCATCAGTTTTCTCTGCGAGCTAGTCTACACTGGCATGCTAAATTGGTGCTGCTGAGATCGATGCAGCGGCGTCAATTTAGCGGGTCTGGAGAAGATGTGATAAGTCGATGGCAGAGCACTCTCCCGTCGGTTTCACTACTCCACCTCCCCGAGAGGTGGAAATAAAGTCAGTGGGAGAGCGTCTCCTGCCAACATAGCTCGGTGCAGATACCACGTTAAGTCGATGTAAGATATGTTACTTGGGGGTGTGTGATTTTTTCCCACCCCGAGCAGCATAATTTACATCGGTTTAAGTGGAATTATAGATAGACCAGGCCTGTGTATTGGTACTTCGCATGGTATCAAGGCTCAGAAACACTTAAAAATACAAATGCTTGCAGAACACCAAATACTGAAAGGGGAACATAGGGAAGAGTGATATGATCTTCAAGTAGAAATCATCTAGCTGCTAATTAAATTTTAGGCTATAGTCTTGCAGGCCCATGGGGAGCCCCACTGATCATAGAATCATAGGACTGGAAGGGACTTCGAGAGGTCATCTAGTTCAGTCCCCGGCACTCATGGCAGGACTAAGCATTATCTACCATTCCTGATAGGTGTTTGTCCAACCTGCTCTTAAAAATCTCTAATGATGGAGATTCCACAATCTCCTGAAGGCAATTTATTCCAGTGCTTAACCACTCTGACAGTTAGGAAGTTTTCCCTAATATCCAACCTAAGCCTTCCGTGCTGCAATTTAAGCCCATTGCTTCTTGTCCTATCCTCAGGGGTTAAGAACAACTACTTTTCTCCCTCCTCCTTGTAACAACCATTTATGTACTTGAAAACTGTTATGTCCCCTCTCTGTCTTCTCTTTTCCAGACTAAACAAACCCAATTTTTTCAATCTTCCTTCATAGGTCATGTTTTCTAGACCTTTAATCATTTTTGTCGCTCTTCTCGGGACTTTCTCCAATTTGTCCACATCTTTCCTGAAATGTGGTGCCCAGAACTGGACACAACACTCCAGTTGAGGCCTAATCAGCGCGGAGTAGAGTGGAAGAATTACTTCTCATGTCTTGCTTACAACACTCCTGCTAATACATCCAACAATGATGTTTGCTTTTTTTGCAACAGTGTTACACTATTGACTTATATTTAGCTTATGGTCCACTATGACCCCAAATTCCTTTCCGCAGTACTTCTTCCTAGGCAGTCATTTCCCATTTTGTATCTGTGCAACTGATTGTTCCTTCCTACGTGGAGTACTTTGCATTTGTCCTTATTGAATTTTATCCTATTTACTTCAGACAATTTCTCCAGTTTGTCCAGATCATTTTGAATTTAAATTCTATCCTCCAAAGCACTTGCAACCCCTCCCAGCTTGGTATCATCAAAAACTTTAAAAGTGTCATCTCTATGCCATTCTCTAAATCATTGATGAAGATATTGAATAGAACCAGACCCAGAAGTGATCCCTGTGGCACCTCACTCTTTATGCCCTTCCAGCATGACTGAATCACTGATAACTACTCTCTGGGAACAGTTTTCCTACCAATTTTGCATCCAACTTATAGTAGCTCTATCTAGGTTTCATTTCCCTAGTTTGTTTATGAGAAGGTCATGTGAGACAGTATCAAAAACTTTACTAAAGACAAGATATACCACGTCTACTGCTTCCCCCCTATCCACAAGGCTTGTTACCCTGTCAAAGAAAGCTATCGGGTTGGTGTGACATGATTTGTTCTTGACAAATCCATGCTGACTGTTACTTATCACCTTATTATCTTTTAGATCAGGGATGGGCAAACTTTTTGACCTGAGGGCCACATCTGGGTATGGAAATTGTATAGCGGGCCATGAATGCTCATGAAATTGTGTGTTGGAGTGCAGGAGGGGGTGAGGTCTCTAGCTGGGGGTGCGGGCTTTGTGGTGGGGCTGGGGATGAGGGTGCAGGAGGGTCCTCCAGGCTGGGACTGAGGGGTTTGGAGGGTGGGAGGGGGATCAAGGCTGGGGCAGGGGTGCAGGAGAGGGTCAAGGGTGCAGGCTCTGGGTGGCGCTTACCTCAAGCAGCTCCCAGAAGCAGTGGCATGTCCCCCGCTGACTCCTATACAGACGCGTGGCTAAGCAGTTCTGAGCACTGCCTCATCCGCAGGCGCCGCCCCAGCACCTCCCATTGGATGCGGTTCCCAGCCAATGGGAGCTGCGGGTGCCGTGCTTGGGGTGGGGGCAGCATGTGGAGCCCCCTGGCTACCCCTATGCATAGGAGGCAGACGGGGGACATGCCACTGCTTCCAGGAGCCGCACAGAGTGGGGCAAGCCCCTGACCCCACTCCCCAGCGGGAGCTCGAGGGCTGGATTAAAATGTCTGGAGGGCTCGATGCGGCCCTTGGGCTGTAGTTTGCCCACTCCTGTTCTAGATGTTTGCAAATTGATTGCTTAATTATTTGCTCCATTATCTTTCCGGGTACAGAAGTTAAGCTGACTGGTCTGTAATTCCCCAGGTTGTCCTTATTTCCCTTTTTATAAATTGGCACTATATTTACCCTTTTCTAGTCTTCTAGAATCGCTCCCGTCTTCCAAGACTTTTCAAAGATAATCGCTAATAGTTCAGATATCTCCTCAGTCAGCTCCTTGAGTATTCTAAGATGCATTTCATCTGGCCCTGGTGACTTGAAGACATGTAATTTGGCTAAGTAATTTTTAACTTGTTCGTTTTCCTATTTTAGCCTCTGATCCTATCTCATTTTTACTGGCCTTCACTATGCTAGATGTCCAATCACCACCAACCTTATTAGTGAAAACCAAGACAAAGAAGTCATTAAGCACCTCTGTCATTTCCACATTTTCTGTTATTATTTTCTCCCCCTCATTGAGTAACAGGCCTACCCTGTCCTTGGTCTTCCTCTTGCTTCTAATGTATTTGTAGAATGTTTTCTTGTTACCCTTTATGTCTCTAGCTAGTTTGATCTCATTTTGTACCTTGGCCTTTCTAATTTTGTTCCTACATACGTGTGTTATTTATATTCATCCTTTGTAATTTGACCTAGTTTCCACTTTTTGTAGGACTCTTCTTTGATTTTTAGATCATTTAAGATCTCCTGGTTAAGCCAGAGTGGTCTCTTGCCATACTTCCTATCTTTCCTATGCAGTGGGATAGTTTGCTCTTGTGCCCTAATGTCTCTTTGAAAAACTGCCAACTGTCTTCAATTGTTTTTCCCCTTAGACTTGCTTCTCATGGGATCTTACCTACAACTCCCTGAGTTTGCTAAAGTCTGTCTTCTTGAAATCAGTTGTCTTTATCTTGCTGTTCTCCCTCCTACCATTCCTTAGAATCACGAACTGTATTATTTTATGATCACTTTCACCCAAACTGCCTTCCACTTTCAAATTCTCAACCTAATGTCAATGAGACTCTCTGCACAGGGTCTGTTCACAGAGTTTATTGCAGGACTATTATTTTAACATCAAAATAGGTGTAAAGCTGTAAATTATGCTTTACAGGTTGATCACCTATCAGAGAACCACCATATTCGTCAATTCTAAAATTACTTTTTAGTTTAGATAAATCCTAGAGACCAAAAATCTACTCTTAAAGAGAGTCCAGTAAGTGCATCTGTGAAGACCTCTAACAGTCTATACTAAAATAAACGCAAAATGGTTGCCTCTTTCTAGAGAGAACAAAGTTCTTGGAGTTCTGTACTTTTAGATCTCAGAAAAGGAAGCTTTAATGATTATATAACTATATCACATCTACAAACTTTCTGGACTAAAATTAGTGCAAATCCCCCTTCAAAATAACCTATTAGGTGTTAGACCCTGGACCTAGGGTGACCAGATGTTCTGATTTTATAGGGACAGCGCAGATATTTGGAGCTTTTTCTTACATAGGTGCCTATTACCCCTCCCCCCCATCCCCGATTTTTCACGCTTGCTATCTGGTCACCCTATCTGGACCTGTCAACGTTAACTTTTCCAACTGTGTTTTTTTGTTGGTTTAGATCTCATGGTTTAGGTTGAGTTACCAGAAGGGTGGTCTCTTGTACTATTTTACATCTTGAGGAAGACTATAACTTTTTTGTTGATGTGAAAATTATCCTGATACCTATAATTACAAGCAGTTTTGTCAGTTGCACAGCATAAATATCTTGGCTTTTTTCTTTTTTTTTTTTGGTCTTTAAACATATGGTGCTGGCTCCAATAAAAACAGGGAAAAAAGAGCATACGGTGACTGGAATGATCAAAAGGAAGAATGCCCTACTGGAAGTGTACAATACATCTGAACACAATAAGGAGAACTTGTACTTGGACTAAACTGTTACATATGAATAACTGCAGGGATTAAAACAGGTTAGAAAAGTAACAAAAACAGTGGAGAATACATAAACAAGATCTTGTCTACATGCCTAACTTAAACTAAGTGTGTTTTTAAACTGACTTAAGTTAAACCAGGGCAAATTGGTGTGTAGACAAAGCCTAAAAAAAAAAAGATCTACACTTTCCAAAGCCATTAATATAGGACTGCATCAAATTAATTTCTTATAATGGTGGGATGTCAATGGGAAGAGAACGATGGCTATGTTTACACTTGCAGCTGGGGGTGTGATTCTCATTCAGTTAATGTGCTAAAAATAGTAGGGTAGCCATGGCAGCCAAGGCAGTGGTGAGCAGCAGCATGAACAGCTGCTCTGAATACGTACCTGGGGGTCCAGCTGGTTTGTAGTTTGGGCGGCTAGGCGGCATGCATGCTACCTTGGCTACACTACTATTTTTAGTGCACTAACTTGATGACAGCTAACGTGAGTATGTTCTACTTGAAGTGTACACATAGCCTAAACTTAAGGGAGGCCAGTATATCTTTGCTACGCAGATACCGTAGCTCCAATCTCCACAGATTAAAAACAAAACCAGATTTACGGCTGGTGACCATTTTGGCAACAGATGACTATTTCAATAAAAACAAAGCTTCTAAGCTCAAATTTCTTGTGCTTTTGGTTTGGCCCCTATCTAGTAACAACTGTGAAAACTGGCCTAAGAAAGAACACAAGCACATTCAGTTAGAATCTTTTGAGATGTTATGGAACATGCATTGGAAAGAACAACGCAGAGTACAAAGAATGCTATTTAGACAGATCCAAGGCTGAGGGGAAAGGATGCTGGAGTATTTGCCTCCTGTAAAGAGATTGATTATCTGGAGAAAGTATTTCCAGTTGGCTGAATGTCAGGGAAGAGGCCCGTTCATGTGCAGAGGAAGCAGCAACCCAGCCTGGACAGGACTGCAGGTTTATTTATGCTACTTGAAAAGATCAGCCTGTCTTTCAGCAGGGATCATAATTCAGTATCTGAAATGATGAATTCTAGTCCCCGTTCAGGTGCCATTCTCCTTTCTGATGTGATCATTCCAATAAGCAACTTATTGTCCCTATTATTGGTGCATGTAGTCTATGTTTCCACTGACTTTGGAACTGAGTTATAAGGGACCTAAGCTAGAGTGTAGTGGTTCAGATGGGCCTAAAATCTGATATCCTTACTCAGCTTTTACTCAGTCCCTTCCCAGGCACACTCCCACAAAAATCCCTATGGATGCCCTAAATTGATTCCCTGTGTGTGGTGGCTGGCATCTGGCTGCCTCTATGAGTCCCCTCTGTTCTTTTACCCATGCTCATACCCTTTCCTCCTCTTCCTGCATCTATGTTGTTGTCTCCTAGCTCCATCCCATTGGTCCAGAATCACTGGAGCACATTGCATGCTGGCTCCAGCTTCTCTTCCCCCTAATACATGTCCCCAGCTTTGGAAAGCCCCCTCTTGTAAAGTGGGGAGAAAAGTGGCTTTGTTTGGTGATGCTTCCCCTGCACTGGGGGATTCTGCCATTATCTGATTACAGGAAACATTGAAGTGACACAAATGGGACTTAACTAGGACTGAGGTTTATGTACTTCTTCCAGAATAAATCTTCCTTGTTTATTGCATCCATAGGCTGTTTTAACAGGTAGAATTCCAGATTCATAATATAACATGAAGGGAAATAGCATTATCACTTTATGCAGACACACAATGATATATATGGAACTATCTTGCTTGTATGTTAAACAGTTACTGCACTGATGAAAATATAAAAAACAGGCTTCATGTACCATAGCAATTCTAAATCAATCAAGAGTTTTATTTATTTAAGGAGTCTTCACTTACAAATCCCAAAAGTGTTACAAAGCCTTATATTGGGCAGATTGTAGGTATCTTTCAGTGGTATTGTGATGTGGCTGTGAAAAAGGCTATTGCAATCCTAAGATGCATCAGGTGAGGAATTTCCAGTAGAGATAGGGAAGTATTATTGCCATTATACAAGGCACTGGTGAGAACTCATTTGGAATATGGTGAGCAATTCTGGTATCCCATGTTTAAGAAACTGCAATAGGCGCAGAGAAGAGCTACTAGGATGATCAGAGGAATGGAAAACCTACCTTAAGAGGGGAGACTCAAAGTGCTCGTTGTGTTTAGCCTAACCAAATGAAGGCTGAGGGGAAATAGGATTGCTTTCTATAAATATAGCAGAGATAAATATACCAGGGAGGGAGAGGAGTTCTTTAAATTAAGCTCCAACATAAACACAAGAATAAACAGATATGAACTGACCATCAACAAATTTAGGTTTGAAATTAGATGAAGGTTTCTAACCATCAGAGGAGTGAAGTTCTGGAACAGCCTCCCAAGTGAGCAGCAGGGACCAGGGCCAGCTCTAGGATTTTTGCCGCCCAAAGCAAAAACAATTTTGGCCGCCCCCCCCCCCTTCTTTAATTACCCCACCCCCAGCCCTGCCTCAACTCCGCCCCTTCCCCAAATCCCCAACCCTGCCTCCTCCCCCCAGGCTCTCAAGTCTGGGAGGGAGGGGGAGCAGCGGCGCGTGAAACAGCCGCTCGGGATCTCCCCCTCCCTCCCAGTTTTGAGAGCCTGGGAGGGAGGGGGAGACCCCGAGCCGCGCGAAACAGCTGATTCGCGCGCCGCTGCTCCCCCTCCCTCCCAGGCTTGAGAGCCTGGGAGGGAGGGCGAGTAGCGGCGCGCGAATCAGCTGTTTCGCACGCCGTGGCAGCAGCAGCGGAGGTGAGCTAGGGCGGCCGGGGCACATTTTTAGGGGCGGCATTCTGGCGCCGGCCATGCCGCCCCTAAAAATGTGCCGCCCCAAGCACCAGCTTGTTTTGCTGGTGCCTAGAGCCGGCCCTGGCAGGGACAAAAAACCTCACTGACTTCAAGACTGAACTTAAGTTTCTGAAGGGTGACTGCTAGTAGCAAACATCCCCAATGGCTGATAATGGGACATAAGATGGAGAGGGTTGAGTTACTACAGAGAATTCTTTCCCAAGAGTCTGGCTGGTGAGTCATGCTGAAATGCTCAGGGTCCAACTGACTGCCATATTTGGGTTAGGGAGGAATTTTCCCCTGGGTCAGATTGGCATAGACTCTGGAGGCTTTTTTTCCTTCCTTTGCAGCATGGAGCACAGGTCACTTGCAGGTTTAAACCAGTGGCGAAGCCAGGTTTTAGCAGCAGGGGGAGCGAACACATAAAAAAAGGCGCCACCCGCCGTGAAGAAAAAAAAGAAAAAGAAAAACCCCGACTGACTCCCCGCCGAAGTCCCGGAGTGAGGCTTGGCAGCTGGGCCAGGTTCCCCACGCCGAGTAACTGCCCCACTGGCTTTCCTGGCACCTTCCGGAGGAGGCTCACCAAGCACCTTCCACACGTGAATGAGTGGCGGGCACAGGCTGGTGACCCACTTGCCCCGTGGTGAGTCTGGGACAGAAGCAGGAGGAGGGAGTCCAGGCGCCCTGGATCCACCCACAGAGCCTGTATTTCAGAAGAGCTCAGCACCCCCGTGCACTGAGCTTGAGGATCCAACCCTGCCACCATAACCCCCCGCCACTCACCCTCTGGAGGAGACGCCCTTGATCCCAGCCCGGCCCTGCAGCCCTTACAAAGGGCCTTGTCTTTCCTGCCGGTTTGTCTCAGAAGGGAGGGCGCTTGCAGTATATTTAGCAGCGGCTGGCTTTGCAGCCCCCACGGAAAGGCAGGAATCTGCCTTTTTTATGGGAAAAGGGTTTTTTTTAAAAAGGCTCCTCACCCTGGAAAGAGGGAGGCCTGCAGCATTGCGGTAGCCAGCCCCCGCCCACCGCACTGGGGGGCTGCGCTGCCACCCCTTCCCCTCCCTGCAGAGCCCACCCCTGCCTGGGCGGCATGCGCCAAGCGGGGCTCGGCTTAGCGAGCCAGGCAGCTGCAGGCGGGCGGGAGCTTCCTCCTCCTCCTCACTGGGGAGCCAGGCAACCAGCGACGCCGCCTGCAGCCCCGAGCGAGCCAACAGGGAGGGCAGTGCGGAGCCGAGAGCCAGCCGGCGGCCACACGCAAAATCCGGCTCCGGACTCCGAGTCCGGAGCCCAGTACTGGCTGTGCGGAAAGGCGCCACTTTTGGTGAATGTGCTCAGGGGGAGCGGCCGCTCTCCCTGCTCCCCCCCAGCTACCCTACTGGTTTAAACTAGTGTAAATGGTGGATTCTTTGTAACTTGGAAGTGTTTAAATCATGATTTGAGGACTTCAGTAACTCAGCCAGAAGTTATGGGTCTAATACATGAGTTGGTAGGCAAAATTCTGTAGCCAGAAATGTGCAAAAGCTCAGACTAGATGATCATGCTAGTCCCTTCTGCCCTTGAAGTCTATAAGTCTAAATACAGTAACTCCTCACTTAAAGTCATCCCGGTTAACGTTGTTTCGTTGCTGATCAATTAGGGAACATGCTCCTTTAAAGTTGTGCAATGCTCTCTTCTAACATCGTTTGACAGCTGCCTGCTTTGTCCACTGCTTGCAGGAAGAGCAGCCCATTGCAGCTAGCTGGTGGGGGCTTGGAACCAGGATGGACCAGCAGCCCCCATATCAGCTCCCTGCTCCCCTAAGTTCCCTGTGAAGCAGCTGCCCAGCAGGCTATCAATTGCCCGTAGTTCAGCTGCCCTCCACTGCCATGTGCTGCTCCAGCCCTCTGCCTTGGAGCTGCTCCCCAAGACTCCTACTTGCTGTGCAGGGGGGAGGGGAGGGAGAGGGGGACTGTCAGGGTGTACCCCTCCCCCCTACTCCTGCACCCCGCTTACCCCATCTTCTATAGAGCAGGGGAGACACACGACAGGGCTCAGGTCGGAGGGAGCTTGCTGGCAGCAGCTGCAGTCTCAGCAAGCTGATCTAATTAACAAGGCACCATACTTAAGAGTAGGGTCAGTGTACTTAAAGGGGAAATGTGCATCTCTCTCTCTCACACACACGGTGTGTGTCTCTGTCTGCGATGCTGTCTCCCCTCCCTCCATTCCTGCTGCCTTGTACAGTGTGAGAGTTAACCCTTGAGGGCTCAGCCAATTGCTAGTTCATCATTTAGCAGTAAGGCATTCCCTGGGAAATATCCCACCCTCTGACTCCTCCACCTCAACCAAGCTTTACAATAATCATCACTGTGTACCAGTATTAAATTGTTTGTTTAAAATTTATACTGTGCGTGTGTATATATATATATATATATAATATAGTCTTTTGTCTGGTGAAAAAAATTTCCCTGGAACCTAACCCCCTCATTTACATTAATTCTTATGGGGAAATTGGATTCGCTTAACATCATTTTACTTAAAGTCGCATTTTTCAGGAATATAACGTTAAGTGAGGAGTTACTGTACCTAAGCCTATCATCAATTTCTCTTCCTAATGGAAACAAGACCCTGAATATTAGCTAACCACCTGGGTCAAAAAGCAGTAACAATATCTTTACTCCTTTAACAACTTTCTGTCCTTTATGCTGTTCCTTCCCCAATGTATCCAGGAAGAGGACAGTCTTTCTGTGCATTTGTCATTGCTAACAAGAATGTAATATTGTATTGCATTAGGCACACCGGAAATCTGTTCGACTAATCTGGGAATGGGGCAGCAAAACGTATGCAACATGAGTGTGTACTGCACTTATCACGGAGAGTTTGTAATGTTCAATGCATCTTCATGCAAGCCCCTTTCCCCTTCATTCCTAATGTCACATTCAACTGAAAACAAATCACATTGATTGAGGTCAAGCTGGTTGCTGTGATTGTGATCTTAAGAAGCTTAAAACCAAGCAAAAGTGCACAATAAACTTGCCAACAAGGTATGGGTTTGACCAGCTTTGCATGTACTCCGCAAGCAAAACAAAAACAAAAAAACCCCAAAAACCTCTATAGCCCCCAGTCCAATGTAAGAGAAGACAAGATAGCTCAGCTAGCTCCTCATAGTCAGCATGTGGACAAAAGTGTATTTCTACAGCTGTACGAGACCACAAGGAACCAGAGGCTAAAACTGGCCACTAGCAGGGCCGGCTCTAGGATTTTTGCCGCCCAAAGCAAAAACAATTTTAGCCGCCCCCCGTTCTTTAATTACCCCACCCCCAGCCCTGCCTCAATTCCACCCCTTCCCCAAATCCCCAGCCCTGCCTCCTCCCCCCAGGCTCTCAAGCCTAGGAGGGAGGGAGGGGGAGAAGCGGCGCCCGTGCCATGGCCACTCTGAGTCTCCCCCTTTCTCCCAGGTTTGAGAGCCTGGGAAGGAGGGGGAGACTCCAAGTGGCCGCGGCACGGGGGCCGCTTCTCCCCCTCCCTCCCAGGCTCTCAAACCTGGGACAGAGGGGGAGCAGCAGCGCGCGAAACGGCCGCTCGGGATCTCCCCCCGGTCCCAGGTTTGAGAGCCTGGGTGGGAGGGCGAGTAGCGGCGCGCGAATCAGCTATTTCGCGCGCCGTGGCAGCAGCAGCGGAGGTGAGCTAGGGCGGCTGGGGCACATTTTTAGGGGCGGCATTCTGGCGCCGGCCATGCCGCCCCTAAAAATGTGCTGCTCCAAGCACCAGCTTGTTTTGCTGGTGCCTAGAGCCGGCCCTGGCCACTAGCAAAGTGCTGGCAGGCATATACTCTGAACATATGTTTCTCTTTAAGGAGGATGGGCTGCAGACATGCTGTCCCTAAGGCCTGAGAGGCCATTCTCCATATGTCTGTACAACATCCCTGGTTTTAAGGTGCTGACAGCCAAATCACCCAGTAATATATCCTAAAAAGGCCCATGGGACTCAGTTTAATCTGTTCTAATCCAGGATTGGTGGTAAAGCCCAAATTTTGTGAACAAGATGATTAAACATGCAGAGATTTTTGGCTCCTGAATTGCACTTAGACTCACGTAAATAATGCAGAACACTTTTGTTTAACAATAAGAGCCCTTGACAAAGGAGGGGCCCCTTAATTTCTGAAGAAAGGCTGCATAACACATTCAGTGCCTTTGTAGTACTTAACCACCTTGGCAAGCCTCTTTAAAGGCATTACCTGAACAGACTTGTATTCAAAACTGAGACTAATAAAAGTGCATGCATTGTGCACAAGGAAAAAACCAAAACCAAACCAGGCAAAGCTCCCACATAATGTGTGTGCCATGCCTGAAGGGTCAGCTATAGGCACTGCAAACCTAAGGGAATTCAGCCAGGAAGAGCAATTTTCAACATTTTGCTGACAGGTGGTCATCTACTTACTGTAGAACCTCAGCGTTACAACCACCTCGGGAATGGAAATTGTTCGTAACTGACAAAACATTATGGTTGTTCTTTCAAAAGTTTACAACTGACCATTGACTTAATACAGTTTTGAAACTTTACTATGCAGAAGAAAAATGCTGCTTTCCCTTTTTTTAAAAAAAAGTTTACATTTAACACAGTACTGGACTGTATTTGCGCTTTTTTTTTGGGGGGGGGGGGTCTCTGCTGCTGTCTGATTGTATACTTTTGGTTCCAAATGAGATGGGTGGTTGACTGGTCAGTTTGTAACTGTGAGGTTCTACTGTACTAGGTTTGATGGGAGGCAGGAGATGGAGAGGAGCCAAAGTGGAATGAGCTTGTGTCCACATCAAGAAGGGAAGACTCCACACCTCCAGACAGGAACATAAGAACGGCCCTACTGGGTCAGACCAAAGGTCCATCTAGCCCAGTATCCGGTCTTCTGACAGCGGCCAGTGCCAGGTACCCCAGTGGGAATGAACAGAACAGATAATCATCAAGTGATCCATCCTGTCGCTCATTCCCAGCTTCTGGCAAACAGGTTAGGGACACCTGTCCATCCTGGCTAACAGCCATTGATGGACTTATCCTCCATGAAATTATCTAGTTCTTTTTTGAACCCTGTTATGGTCTTGGCCTTCACAACATCCTCTGGCAAAGAGTTCCACAGGTTGACTGTGCACGGTGTGAAGAAATACTTCCTTTTATTTGTTTTCAACATGGAAACCGGAAAACGTGTCTATTGTAAAACAGGCTGAGCACCTGGAGAGGCCCCTGCAAACAAAGAGAAGCCAGAAATCTCAACCCTGGGGAAAATAATGTGTAAAACAGAGAGCGAGAGAGCGCTGCGTGTGGCAGCCAGACAGGGCAGGGAATGAACGTGCAGGGCTTCCAGGGAGCGCGGGATCTCGGCAAGAGGAGCGCTGCGGGGCGGGCTCGCAGGCCCCGCTCCAGGATGAGAGCCCTTGGCTCCGGCTGAGCCTGTAGAGAACAGGGGGAGCCTCTCACCTATTCCCGCCTGGTCCCTCCGCGCGGGCTTCAGCCGTAGCTACAGGTGCTCGGTGCCTCAGAAGCCTGTCCCAGGCCGGCTGCCGCTTCGGAAGGCATGGCCCAGCGGGGAGAGCGGGGGCCGGGAAGGGAGCTGCTGGGCGGGAGAACCGGGGCCCCGGGAACGGCTCAGACCTGTGGCTCATACGGGGTGAACGAAGGGCAGCCCGAGTGGCGCGCGGCTGTAGGCGCCCCGGGCTGCGCCGATCGGGTGGCGCTGAGAGACCTGCGGGTTGACCTGCGCTGCCCGGCCTGTGCGTAGCCCTTTAACACCTCCCCCTCCGCTCGCTATTGGCAGAACTGCCAGGGCGGGGGCGGGCGCAGGCGGTTTTCGGACCCAGCCCGCCAATGGGCACTCGGGCTGCGTCCAGCCTCTTCAGGGCACGTGACCCGAGTGGCCCACTGACAGCCCGATGGGGGCGGGGCGGGGCGGCTCCCCTTCACCGAGGCTGCCGGCGGTTGAGCGGTTCCGGGTGCGCGCGAGGCGGTGACCGCGGCGGGTGAGTGCCTCCCGCCCCGATTCTTCTAGCCGCGGGCCCCACCCGCCCCCTTCTCCTGCCGGGCGGGGCTCGCTTGCCTCCAAGCACTGCGGCGGCACTGGGCCGCTCAGGGTGGGGAGCCGAGCGCGGGCTCGAGTCGTCCGCCGGGGTGTGGCCCTATGACATCACCACGAGACAGGGGGAAGTCATCTCGCTGGTCCCCCGGGGTCATTTTGTGGTCACCACGTGGTGGTGTTCCCGTGTTGTCGTGGGGTGCGTTGCTATGGTGTCACCTGCTGACGTCACACGGGTGGTAGTGATGTCACATGGGGTAGGTTATCCTAGCCACAGAGTAGTGGTTGCTGTGCGCTGTGATGTCACTGAGGGGCCTGATCTCTCTCTACGCCCAGATTGGTGCTGCCCTAACTATGGTGTGAGGTTTAGGTAGTTCTAAACTAAGGCCAAATCAGGTACTGCCAACCTGCTTGAAAAGAGTTTGCAGCAACGCTTGTAACTAAATTTGCTGAGGAAACACCACCTCTGTGTGAGGGTTGTCGTAAGTTCTTGTGTATGGCCATGAAGTCTGAAGGGACCCATAGCTCTAGTCTGATCTTCTGGTATATCACGGGTCCTAAAATTTCACCCCTCACCTCTGTAGTGCGCCCACTAATTTGTGTTTGGCTAAAGTACATCTTTCAGAAAGGCATCCAGTCTACACTTGAAGACCTCAAGTGATGAACAATCCAACTCTTCACTTTTTCTAATGGTTAATAATGCTCCCTGTTAAAAGTGTGTCTTTATTTCTAATTGTTAACCACATATAAATATATGTTACTCTGTTACTCTGAAACCTGTCACATATAAATAGTTTCCTGTTGCTTTTGTTAGCCTCCGGTTTGGGAACAGGTTTTTCAAAAAGTGCATAATTGACTTTAGTAATATTAAATAATCTCTCATCGCATCTAAATCATGATCTAATTTTGCTCTTAATTACTCTCAATATAAGAGTTCTTTCTTGACTATCTTTGTGGTTATTGCTTGTTCATGCCTAATCACATTCTGCTTCAATTACTGCTACCTTCTTCTCAGTCTTCCTGATGCCTCTATTATCTTTATAGAGCCTGTTCAAAATACTGTTACTGAAAAATCTCCTTGTCATTCAGTCCATATTACCCCGTCTTTTAAATTCATTCACTAGTTTCTCTTTTCCCAGCATACCAAATTCCGACTTCATGTATTGAGTTCTAGGCCCTTCATAATTGCACTGTCTTAACTTGAGACCTTCTCTCATATTGCATTTCCTTCGATCTATCGATGTCTGTCTTGAAACTTCTGTAATTCTCCCATCTTCTTTTTTTGTCTCCTTACTTGTTGCTGGCTATGCATGGAACAGCCTCTTGTTCCCTTTTTGCCAAATGACCATTGTTTTAGTTAAAATGCCTGCAAAAACTAACTCGTAAATGTTGCATACGGGAACTGAGTTATATCTTAATAAAGAAGACATTCTTTAATTGCGTCATCACGATATGGACATAACTTAATGTTTATTCTTCCTTACCCCATCCTTCCATGTTTGTTGCTCATTTGTCAAATGTACTTAGGTATCTATATAGCTCCCATCACTAGAGTGTTTATCACTAGATTGTAAGTTCTTACAGGCAAGTGTTATGAACAAGTCAGAAGTAGGACATAAAAGGTGGCTAGTGCAATGTGGCAGCTTAACAACAGACCTCTTAAGTTTCCCATGCAACCTGGGAGACTCCTGTTTTTGAGTGCACCCTTGTGGGGTC
The DNA here is from genome assembly GCF_011386835.1 of Chrysemys picta bellii. NCBI lineage: Eukaryota > Metazoa > Chordata > Testudines > Emydidae > Chrysemys > Chrysemys picta. Next base: position 197,347,890 of record NC_088793.1, read on the forward strand.
CCAAGCAACTGCTAGTTTCTCCCAAGTGAGGGAAGCACTCTTGGCTGTCTCTCCATGGTTAGTCTCCTTTATGCAGGATCTCTCTGGGTAGAGTGCGTCAGGACATTAGTTGGAGTTCAGCCCCCAATGTGCTTGCTGCTGTAAAGATGGCTAGAGTGGTGCACTGAGGTGGTGGGGAGATTGAAATTCATACTTAGAGGAGAGCTGGAAAAGAGAACGAAGGAATTTAGAAGGGAGAAGGGATGGGGATAGGAACTTGGGAGGGCAACTAGAACAGCTAGAATGGGAAAACTTTAAGGGGGTACATGTGGAGCTGGAGGTGGCGTTTGGGGGGAATAGCAGGGATATGACAGGTATGACAATTTGTAGATTTGATGTGGAAGTGAAGTTAAAAATTGAAAGATTTTTATGGAGATTGCACTGCCTTGTTTACAGCGTAGGACATGCAAACTGGGGCACTGTAATGCTGGTATAAAATCTACAGCCTTTCAAATCTACAGGACTGTAAATTTACAGTGTTTAAATGCATGTTGTCACATAGTTTAGGCCTAACATCTATCTACCTCTATATTATTTACAACCTGGAGAAAAATGTCCTTCAGGTTTTAATTACTGTAACCTTGTTCTTAAAATACTGCTTTGTTCAAGTATTTTTTAAAAATATCCCTATTTATGAGGGATTCCAACAGAAATGTATGTTCTTCCTTTGATGCTTCAGTGGGTCACCAGTACTCTCTCCAGTGCTCAGTTGCATCCATGCTTAATATTATGGTAGGGTGGATATAAAGGAATAGGTAACGGTTAGAAACTTATTTATGGGGTAACCCATCTGCAGCCCTCCTGCTAATTGTCATTTCCCTGGAGAAGAAATATGTCATCTTATGCCATATAACATAGGGAGTATTTCTCACAAAGGCTGTTCCGAGCAAGCAAACTGCAAGCCTGGGTATAAATGGGGCTATTCCTATGTCTGTCTATGGTGCCATTCAATTGTACTGATAAACAAAACTGTCATTGTATTTACTTCCTAAAGTTAATTAGGGATGAAATGAGTTAATATATACAGAGGCCAAAATTAAGTATACAAATCTTTTTTTTTTTTTTAAATAAATTAGGGCCATCAAGCGATTAAGAAAATTAATTGCGATTTAATCGCATTGTTAAACAATAATAGAATACCATTTATTTAAATATTTTGGATGTTTTTCTACATTTTCAAATATATTGATTTCAATTACAACACAGAATACAAAGTGTACAGTGCTCACTTTTTATATTTATTTTGATTATAAATATTTGTGCTGTAAAAAACAAAAGAAATTGTATTTTTCAATTCACCTCATACAAGTACTGTTATGCAATCTCTTTATCATGAGAGTTGAACTTTACAAATGTAGAATTATGTAAAAAAAAAAAAACTGCACTCAAAAACAAAACAAGGTAAAACTTTAGAGCCTACAAGTCCACTCAGTCCTACTTCTTATTCAGCCAGTCACTAAGACAAACAAGTGTGTTTACATTTGCAGGAGATAATGCCACCTGCTTCTTGTTTACAATGTTACCTGAAAGTGAGAACAGGCGTTCGCATGGGACTGTTGTAGCCGGCATCGCAGGATAATTATGTGCCAGATGTGCTAAGGATTCATATGTCCCTTCATCTTCAACTACCATGCTGATGACAGGTTCTGCTCGATAATGATCCAAAGCAGTGCAGACCGACACATGTTCACATTCATCATCTGAGTCAGATGCCACCAGCAGAAGGTTGATTTTCTTCTTTGGTGGTTCGGGTTCTGTAGTTTCCGCATCACAGTGTTGCTCTTTTAAGACTTCTGAAAGCATGTGCCACACCTTGTCCCTCTCAGATTTTGGAAGACACTTCAGATTCTTAAACCTTGGGGCAAGTGCTGTAGCTATCTTTTAGAAATCTTACATTGGTACCTTCTTTGCGTTTTGTCAGATCTGCAGTGAAAGTGTTCTTAAAACGAACAACATGTGCTGGGTAATGAAATACATGGCAGAATGCGGGTGTAAAAGAGCAGGAGACATAATATTCTTCCCCAAGGAGTTCAGTCAAAATTTAATTAATGCATTTTTTTTAACAAGCGTCATCACATGGAAGCATGTCCTCTGGAATTGTGGCCGAAGCATGAAGGGACATATCAATGTTTAGCATATCTGGCACGTAAATAGCTTGCAATACCGGCTACAAAAGTGCCATTCAAACACCTGTTCTCACTTTCAGGTGACATTGTAAATAAGAAGCCGGCAGCATTATCTCCTGTAAATGTAAACAAACGTGTTTGTCTTAGTGATTGGCTGAATAAGAAGTAGGACTGAGTGGACTTGTAGGCTCTAAAGTTTTACATTGTTTTGTTTTTGAATGCAGTTATGTAACAAAAAAAAATCTACATTTATAAGTTGTACTTTCATGATAAAGAGATAAATAAAACTTCTGTATTGGTGGAAGTCTTTGGATAAGCACCTGGAATGGGAGCATGTTGAAGTGCTAATCCAGTTTTTGAAAGCAGTAGCCTTTTCTACAGGTTCAGAGAGAATATATATATTTTTTCAGTTTATTCAACCAGGTCAGTTCAATGGCTAGTTTATTCAAAGTTAAAGAAACCAGTGGCAGTTGAAAAAGCAGGAAAGCTTGTTTTCCTCTTCCACTATATGAATAAAAACTAGGTGTCAGACGATGAGATCCACCAGTTCAAAAATCCTGAAGGTCGTTGTGACCAGAAACAATCAATTAAATCCACTAGTTACAGGTAATATTTGCTTTGTTTAGTAAATCAATTAGTTTTTAAATGCAGAACATGTTTTGATAAACTTACTTTTTTCTTATATATCCAGCATACCCAAGGTAGTTTTATTTAGCTAATAAAGGAATTAATTGTGGTTTTTGTGCATTTTCAATTGAACTCTAATTTATCCTAATAAAGCTTGACACAAATCATGAGGAAAAATTAATCTAGTAAATAAGAAATGCATGCCACCAGTCTCTAGTGTAAAAATTAAGAATATGAAATGTGTGTTAAGCTATAGAATTGCTTAAATAAATATTATTACTCCTGGGGGAATTCTGCACCACTGCATGGATGCAGAATTCATGTCCCCCACAGATTTCTTTGCTTCCCTACAGAAAATGATGGGGAAGCAAAGGAAAGTTGAAGAGTTGCCAGCACCTCTCCCAGGCAGCACGGGCGCCTCATTTCTGTCGCCCAGAACAAGCTGGCAGAGAGGTAAATCACTGTGGGGCTGGGGATGCCCATGGGTGTAGTTTGCGGGGGCACTGGGGAAGGAAGGGGTGTGGGATAGGGTGGGGAGGGGGATGTGGGAATGAGGGGCAGGGGAAGAGGAAGGGGGATGGGATGGGGAAGAGAAAGGGATAGGAGAATGGGGGAGGGAAGCAGGAGCCCGGCCATGCGGCATCCCCTCTGCAGCAGCAGCTGGGGCTCCGCCATTAAGCAGACCCATCGAACCCCCCACCCTGATGAGCCCCACCCACTGCACCCAGTCTGCCCCCAACAAGCCTCCTGGTTCCCCACCCCACTGAGCCCTAACCTGCTTCACCTGGAGACCCCATCCCACCAAGCTCTGCTGTCCCAGCACCCAGACCCCTCTGCTGAGCCCCCCTCCACCTGATTCTGCCATCTTTATTCACTTTAGTAGTATGTAGGCTGCAATTAGTCCCAATGTTAATATGAGCTGTATATATACATCATATTGATCTGTTATTCTTTCCACTCTTGTTCCAAAGCTACAAGTTCATCTAATTTATGTGTACAGAAATAGCCTTGTTGCATATACTAAATATACCCTCCCACCTTTTGAACTACCCACTGTTTTAAATTAAATTGTTTGAGAGATGTTGATCTTGATTAATGTGTACAGTGCTTTGCAGATGTAAAGCCATAAGTGTTGATTAGCTTTGATGTTCTGTGCCTGACTCCTGAAAACTACTTCCTGCTGTCAGTGGGAGCTTGTACTTCATACATTAGGTGCCTAAACAACCAGTTTAAATGTTCCATAATCATTCTGTAAGCATCAAAACTTTATTCATCTTCTGAAACTGCAAAAAGTTACCAACACTCCGTTCTTCCAAACTACGTGAACCTAGAGATCCTGCTGTACGCTGATGACCAAGGCTTGGTCTACGCTTAAAATTGAGGTCAACCTAGTTACATTGCACAGGGGTGTGAAAAATCCACATCCCTGAGTGAGGTAGCTATGCTGACCTAACACCCAGCATAAACACAGCTAGGTCAATGGAAGGATGCTTCTGTCAATCTAGCTGCCATTGCTTGGGGAGGTGGTGTTGTTGCACCCATCGGAAAAATCCCTTCAGTCATTGTAGACTGGGTCTACACTATGGGATTATTCCAGCATAGCTGCTGTGCCAGTGTAAGCCATATGTACGCAATGGGGACTAACAGTGGTGGCTCCTCTTGCTCTCATGGTTTTTTAAATACCTTATTTGTATCTTTGCCTCCTGGGAATAGAAAGTTTTCATGGAATATAACTGAGGATAAAAGATGGAAAATTTTTATGATGGCATCTTTACATTACTAGTTCTTGGGAGCACTCACTTAACAGAACAGTACTGTACATTCATCCTTTTTTGGTACCACAGTTACACTTTTTACCCTAACTTTCAGTTTACAAGTAAATTGTATTTTCTTACCTTTCTATATACTACTACTGAACTGTATGCGAGCCCTTTCATTGCATGCTACCCTAAGTAGAAACACAGGTATATTTATTTGATACACAATTTGGTATCTGTGTGTCTGTTAAGAATGCTGTATAGATCACATATCTGATGCAACCTCAAAAAGCCAGGAAACAGTAGGTAGGCTGACAGAATATATCGTTTAGTCTTCCCTCTAGAGATGCCACATACCACAGCCAACGAATCTCAACCAAATCTCTGCCTTAGTCGGAATGCCAGTCTTCCAATATCCTCTTCCCTAAACTCCCACCAACAGAGAACAGACTCTTCTTCTGACTCTCCTTTGCTATACAGTTCTGCGAAACCACACCCAGGTTTGTGAAAGGAGTTGCTGAAAGGGTGCCACAACACTTTCATGGCTGACTTAAGGCTATGGTGTATGGTGGCTGTGGTATTAGTGAAGTCTGGGTCGTTGGGTGAAAGAAAAGCAGGTATCCACTGTGCTTTTGAGGCATCGTCAGGCATGTTCTGTAGCTTAGATGGGCTAGAAAAATTGTGAGACTCAAAGTAAACATAGAGCCTCCTTCTAACTAATTTTTAATCTTAAATTTATGTAAATACCTGGAAAAGTCCATTTTTACTCACGTTATGAGCTGTAAAATGGAAGATGCAAAACTCAATCCCTGCTTAAGTGGAAAAAACAGCCTAATGTAACATGGATCTTCTGCTGTTTTTCATAAAATGCTTTTTGCATAAATTTGCCTGAACTGTGTTCAGTGGGGGGAAAAAATTACATAACGTTTACATATGGTTTTACCTTAGGGTGAGTCCTCTCCAGAGTTTACTTTTGGATGAAAGCATGCTCTCTTTCCAGTAGAAGATGGTGACCCTGGAGTATCATCATGGAGAAGGGGATGAGTTCAGTAGAAGTGTTACCTTCCAAATCATCCCAGGTTACAGCTGTAAAGGTGATGGTGAAGGAGCATGAAACAAAATCGATCCAAAAAGGAAAACCAGTGGGATTTGTGCTTGTACATGCAGGTAAGATTCCAGAAGTTGAGAACTGAGGCGGTTTTTTAAAATTTGTAATAAAATCCTAAGTGAGTTATGTAAACCTCTGTGGCTGTTTCTGCTGTGAGTGAGAGTTCTAATGCTAACATGATGGCCTGGATTGTCCTCCAGGATTCATGTGCACAGAACTGTGAAAGGAAGAGTGTGTGCCATCTGTGTCAGATTTTAATGTATGCCTCAAGAAGGTTCTAAGCCAGGGTGTCTACTACCTTTTAAAATTTGGAGTTGGCAGGCTAGCTCTAGATCTTGTGGATCCTGAAATCAGTTCGGGAATCTCAGACCTCAGTAACCCACCTATTTTGGATACCTGAGTGGTGGTTTTGCAGATGGTCGGGCTGCATGAAGCTGAGTTGTTTTCTCAGGATTAGGGTGGGGGACTAGAGTGTCAAGCTAGTCTCTGAGGGGTAATGATGGAGCGGAATTAAAACATGGCCCATCTCCCTATATGGAAAGCTATGAGCACTGTAATTGAAGAAGAGAGCTTCAATTATAACCCTTCCTTTTTACTGGGTGCTTAAAATTTAAATTCCTTTTTGGCCTGACTTCCCATGTTTGTTTTTGGTACAAGAGAGAACTCTTTAGTGTAGGGTTACCATACATCCGGATTTTCCCGGACATGTCCAGCTTTTTGGTCCTCAAATCCCCCGGGGGGAAATTCCAAAAAGCTGGACATGTCCGGGAAAATAGGGAGGGGTCGTGGGGCTTGGATCTGGGCTGGAGCCACTGGGGCCGGGGCCGGAGCCGCTGGGGCCGGCGGTGCTCGCCCGGGGCCGAGGCTGGTACTGGGGCCCATGCCAGATGGGCCGGTGCCCCGGGGCCCGATCCGAGCTGGAGTCCCCTGGGCCGGAGTCGCTTGGCCGGTGCCCCGGGGCCGGAGCTGGAGCCGAGCTGGGGCGGCTGAGGCCAGGGCAGGGCGGAGCCGCTCACCCGGAGCCAGCGCGCTCGGCCGGAACCAGGGCCGGAGCTGCTGGGGTCGGAGCCACTCGGCCGGTGCCCGGGGCCCGAGCCGAGCTGGAACCGCTCAGCTGGGGCCAGTGCGCTCGGACGGAATCAGGGCCGGGGCCCGAGCCGAGCTGGAGCCGCTGGGGCGGGCTGGGGCTGGCGCCCCAGGGCCTGAGCCGGGCCAGAGCCACCGGAGCCGCTTGGCTGGGGGGCCGGACTGGGCTGCGCCACCTTGTGCCCTCCCGCCCCCCCCCGCTTACCTGCTGCCTGCTTGTTTCAGGCTTCCCGTGAACATTTGATTCACGGGAAGCAGGGGAGAGGGAGGAGTGGGGGGCGGAGCGTTCAGGGGAGGGGGCGGGTACTTTGGGAAAGGGGCGGAGTTGGGGTGAGGGCGGGGAAGGGGCGGAGTTGGGAGTCTCCTCTTTTTGTTATTTTAAAATATGGTAACCCTACTTTAGTGCCTTTTTGCTAAGCTTGAACAAAAGCTATTTAGTTACTCTTAAAAATGTGCAAATGTGGAACATATCAGTACTTCTGGCTCAGTCAGTTTCCTTCTTTCCTACATGTTTGCTGAATTTAAGTTAAGGTGGGTTTGGGATAGTCAAAGGTGGAAGGAGCATTTCCCATTCTTCTGTCATCCAGCATGCAGAGGAGTTCAGGTCGGTTTATTGGCACTTATCCATGCTATGAGATGAGATAACTGCAATTTAACAACCCATACATGTAGGGCTGGCATTGGGCTGTGGGAAAGAGCTACATGACTTGTCTTGTACACAGAGTTTCTACCATGCTTTGTCAGCACTACTCAATTGATGGATTGGAAAGGGAGCATCAGATGGGTCATATCATGTTGTCTGAGAGATCAGCTAAATTATGGGACTGTTAGAACCCTATGGATATTCAGGCAGTGGAGAAAGGGAGAAGTTTGCTCCTTGTTCCTCTCTCTTTACCTTGTTGCTGCTGTGATTCCTGCTTTCAATCCTGTTGTGCATCTTCCTGCCCATCACCCAGTTACAAAGCAGCACCTTTTTCCCATCACATGCACAGTACTCTGATCCAGGCTGGAAAGGCAATGCTTGAAGGGGCTGTGTATTCAGCTTCACAGACTCTTGCAGCTGTGCTGCCTCAGAACTGAGCACTGTGCAGTTCACGCGTGGTGTCCTCCACAATAGCACCAGTCCCTTCAGCCAACTGCCCTTACAGCACCCAGAAACTTCTTACTGTTTCTTCTGTGACCCTAATCCCACAATGCTTTGTGGCTACAAGAGATGATAGAATATGTTGGATAATGGGATGACTCTTTGGGTCACAGCATAAATGCCTTAACTGTTTTGCTACCTGATCACATGGTGGTATGCTCTCTCAAGCACAAGTGTTGTGAAAAAATAGGCTAAATGGTGATCCCATCATGCTGTCTAGGTGAAAACTTTTTTAGCACGGTTTGACATCCTGACTGATTGTTTTGGTTAATGCTTTATTCTTGTGTTGTGGGGATAAGGGATACATTTTCCTGAATTTGTGGGTCCGATTTAATAAAAGAAAGGAAGTGAGCTGGAGATGTGTGAAGGGAAAAGGAGCACTTTAGGGTGTTAGGCCTGAGGAAACACTAGATTTTATGTACACCAAGATTTTTCAGACTTGTAAATTATCTACGTTTGCAGTTATACCAGGTGTCCCTTCCACCTCCAATGATGCTGCACCCATTGGGAAATTAAGGTTCAAAAAATTTCTAATATAGTTAATGTTCTAGAGAAAATAATACTGTACATTTAGTTCCTTGATACTACAAGGAATCTTGTTAAATATAGTGGCAGGTTCATCTTTAGCATTTGTTTCTGGACCATAGTGTGAAGTGAATTAATTGTATTACCATAGCTCCTAGTAGCCCCAGTTAGGAACCAGGACCCCATTATAATAGGCACCATAGAAACATGGAACAAAGACTTATCTTGCCCCAAAGAGCCTGCAGTCTTACAACTGCAGCTGATTAAAGCAGCCTGGTGATACTTAAAACGCTCGAGGAGCTAAAAATAGCAATGTTTTTTTTTTTTTTTAAACGAATAAGACCTTTAAGGTGAGCAAATATATGCAGGACACCTTGCTCTGAGTCAGGGCAGGTCTTTACTACGGGGGGGGAATGGGGGGGCGGAGGTCGATTTAAGATACGCAAATAGCGTAGCTGAATTCGACGTATCGCAGCCGACTTACCCCGCTGTAAGGACGGTGGCAAAATCGACCTCCGCGGCTTCCCGTCGACGGCGCTTACTCCCACCTCCGCTGGTGGAGTAAGAGCGTCGATTTGGGGATCGATTGTCGCATCCCAATGAGACGCAATAATTCGATCCCCGAGAGGTCGATTTCTACCCGCCGATTCAGGCGGGTAGTGTAGACCTAGCCTTAGTGTTTAAAGACCCTGCTTGTACTGTTTTAAGAATAAATGGACATGTTTAATATGCTGCTGCTTATGGTATATTTCCTCCACTATTGGTGTTAGTTTCATTTCTGGTAAACTAAACTGATTGTTTAAAAGAAGCTTAAGCACAGACAGCACTGAAGATGAGGAAGAGGGAGCTGGGATGAATATCACAAGTAACAAAAGAAAAAAAAAAAAGGCAGTTTGCTAGTATTAAATGTTAAATTACTATAAGCCTATGGGGTCCGTTGCTGATAGTACTTGTAGTGGTTTTCTAGACCTGTGGCGGCAGAAAGGAGTGGCAAAAGGTTAGGGTATGGGCAGAGAGGTGCTTGGAGTCAGTTTGGGGAGGCAAGGAACAGGAACAAAACAGAGATTGAAAATGACAGTAGTAGAGACATATTTCATGTAATCTTTCTCAAGAAACTGTGTCTGGCAGTCACAGAGCAGAAGCAGTAGTTTTAAAAAAAAGCTAGTGCAGGTATCAAAGTGGAAGGAGGGCCAACTCATGTGATCGAACTTACAAAAGAAAAAGTGGAGCATGACTCTTAAAACCATAGCAATATTTTTTTTGGTGGCTTAATATAGTGACAACTGTCATGTCTGAAACTCTCCAGGAATAGGCAAAACTAGAATCTCCCAGTGAATATTTTGAGAGTCAGAATATCTATGTAAAATATGGGGACTTGTACCTCTCCACTTATATCAATAGTGTAGATGACTGTCAGTGGCAATACTGGATTAATTTTGAAATGCTTGAAAGTGTTAATCTGTGATGGAAGTAGATCAGTAGTCTCTGTTTTATAAAATGACATAGTTATGTACATCTGAGTTAAGATGCGGTTGTCAGCCTGTATTGTAATTCCTGGTGAAAACACTATCCCAATATATTAGTTTGAATGCTTACTGTAAACTCTACTTAACTTTGTTTTTCTGTCTTTAATAATAGGTGCAGGTTATCATTCTGAATCCAAAGCTAAAGAATACAAACATGTTTGCAAAAGAGCCTGTCAAAAGGTATGACTTCCCCAGTTCCAAACTTTTTTTTCTTTAGAGGATCAACAGGCTTCTAAAAAATTTGAGTTCACTAGACTTCAATTTATAAAAGGTTTTAGGGTCTAGTCTCTAAAGTTTTGATCTGTTTTGTGAGAGTTTTGGATATTATGCAGCAGTGCATAAAGTGTGTTTGCATGAAGTGTTTATTTTGGGATTCATTAACACTATCCCCTGGATACAATTATGTACTGAAGGGTTGACATTTCTGTGGACAAAAAAGAAACAGCAATAAAAAAACAGGAACCACTGTGCACTCCATAAGGGAAGAATGGTAAAAACTTTGAGAAGTGTGATTTGAGTAACAGATCAATAAATATTATTTCATAATCCCCCAAAGGATTATGGTTTGTACTATACCTCTTTCACTTGCACAGAAACTACGTACACATTCCCTCTCCTTCAGAGGGCTGCAATACATGTGGATTATTAAAAGAAAAGAGTGGTGATTCTCTGCGCATGCAACAATTTTGGTTCCAAGGCTTGCTCCAGGTACACATACAAATTGTGTTTTTCATTTCATATCATGATTCCAAATCATGTTTCCATGCTAATTGAAGGCTGTCTGGCAGTCACTGGTGAGGACTATATACACCTAATATGTGTGGCCTGAGACAACCGCTTATTTATGGAAGATCCATCCCTCTGTGGACATCTGGCTGACCTGGATATTTAAATGGTGATTTTGTAGTGATTTTATTGCTTTTCTCCATAAGGATATCAGAAACTGTCATTTGGCCAAGATACTACAGCATGTCTGTGGCAGAATTTGGAATAGAATATGAGAAGAGTTGATTAATTCTTCCTGTTAAGTTTAGGTGCTAATTGGATTAATGTTTTTTCCCTAGTGTAACTTAATGCTTGTTTAATGAAATGCTCTGTGTTTACAGTTTGACTTAGATTTGATTTTAATATAACCATTCAAATGGGAATCTTGAGGTCTAGGTAGCTGGATATATAGAAAACTACATTTACCTTTGGCCTATATATTAAATGTCTTATAGATTATTACTGGTGTAGAGATTATTGGATTCTTTTATAAAAAGACTGTTGAAATTGGAAGTAACTTGCAAAATATCTGAATACTTGCAGATATAAAATCACTTCTCCCTGATTGCATGGTAATATCTCCATTAAAAAGCAACCCTCAATGCTTTGATGGAAGATTTATATGGCTGACTTTTTCAGGGGAGTCTAAAGGAGTTGGGTGTCTAAGTCTCATAGGTTTATTTGAAAATCCCACCCCTCATCTCCAAATACCAATCTCACTTTGTAACTAACAGAGTTTCAAAGCATGCAGTATCAGTACAGTTTGAGTAGTTTAACACTGAACTTCAGTCCTACCTGGTATCTCTGTTTTGTGATACTACTTTTCCATTTACTTGCCTGAGTGATAAATTTGCTTGCTGTTGAGGATATTGCTAATGGTAACTTGAGATTCCATTTGGTTCCTTGAGCTAGGTAGCCAACATAATGTTTGAGTAAGAACAAACAGCATAAAATTTATGCCGCAACTAAGGACAGGTCTACACAATGGGGTTAAGTCGACCTAAGTTATGTAGCTTAGGTTGACTTATTTGGTGTCTACATGGCGCTGGGTCAATGGGAGAAACTCTCCCATTGACGTACCTTATACTTCTCGTTCCGGTTGAGTACCGGAGTTGACGGGAGAGGATCGGCGGTTGATTTAGCGGGTCTTCACTAGATCGATCGCCACAGCGTCGATCTATGGTAAGTGTAAACGTGCCCTAAGAATGCAGCCCTCATTAGTTCTTGTGAGTTCACTGAGGGAATTTGCTGTGAGTAGAAGTTCTACGTTTTTGTACAGCGTGGATCTGGGAAATTACTACATGTCTCCAAAAGTTTGTCTTTTTAGTGCCAAACTTGAACAAAGATCATCCCTTGTTTATTTTGCATTTATGTTGCTAGGCTTGGCAGAGTTTGAGTTTTATTTTTTATAATTTCAAAAGTGATTATTTTTAAGCATTTTAATATTTTTAATAGATTAAAATTTTCACAATTTCAGGAAAACGGAGTGGGTCAGATAATTATTTAATGACAGTAGATGGAGAGAATGAAAAAATTAAAGCTTGTAAATTGTCAACATCACATGTCAAAATATACAAAATAAATATCCTTAAATCAATTCTAAGACATTCTCAAGCAACATTTTTCTTACTGTGCTTATCTGTAAATTTCAGTTCTCTTTGATGGAAATATATTTTCGTCAGTTGGTGTATATATGGTGAAATCAATGTTTACTGACATTTAATGATTAAAAATCTAATCCTTTCAAATGTGTGTGTTGCTAACATCTGGACAAACTTACTCAATGGTACAACTAATCATTTTAATGGCAGCAACTCAATATGACACAATAAAATTTAGGGTTGGTTTTTTTGGTGTCAGAGCCCTATCATTAGTTCAAGTGTGCGGGAGACATATGTTACTATAAAATTCAACCGTAAATTTTTTTTGCCAAGTGCAGTGTGGTTTCATGATGCCAGAACAATAATATCATGTATTCAAATCTTGTAAAGACTTTCTTCTCTCACAGTGCCTTTTGTCTTATTTGTCCTCTTAGGCTATGTCTACACTGAGCAACAAAACTTTTGTCATTCAGAGGTGCTAACAACCCCTTCCCCCCTGAAAGACAAAAGTTTTGCTGTGGCAAGCGTCAGTGGGAACAGCGTGTTGTCTGCAGCAGCACTCTCCCGTTGACAATGTGAACACCGCTCATTGTGGGTGGAAGTATTTTGTCAGCAAAAGTGCCAACAAACAGCGGCTACACTGCCTGACTTTTAACAACATGGCTGTGTCGCTAGAAGCTGTATAGTGTAGACAAAGCCTTAGATTGGAATTTTCTTGTGGTGGGGATTCTGTCTCACTCAGTGCCAAGAAAATCATTAGAACTAGCCATACAATTATTAAATCCAAACTCATCAACTAAAAATTCTGTTTCACAGGCAATTGAAAAACTTCAGGCTGGTGCTCTTGCAACTGATGCAGTGACTGCGGCACTAATTGAACTAGAGGTACTTCTTATTTTTAATTCAGGAATTAAACCAAGTGAACATGTTATTGCCATATATCCCAATTCTATATAAAGCTATACATTTCAACTTGTAACTTACAGAGAATACTCTTTCAGTGCTTTAAATAGACCTATCTGTGCAAAAGTAAAATTTAGTCTGCAATTTGCCTTTGACTTTTTCATTGTCTTGCTTGCCCTTAATGTGTTAAAGAGGTTTAGTTGCCTTCCAATATTCAAATTGAATATGTATTTATTATACGTCAGCAGTAATAGCATCAAATTTGTTTTACCAGCCACAGTCTCTAATATCTGATAATACTAAAAGTGGAGAATTCCCTGCAAATGCAGGATAGATTCTATCTTTGGGCCTATCCATTTCTGACTTCTTCCTATCTTATTAGGCGCAACCCACTGATGGCTTCTTGGATGAGATAAATGATGCTCTGATCACTTCTGTTCATTACAGAGCCCATAACACATTAGATGGTCCATATTTCACCCTTATTTTTCTGGTGAAATTTCACATTGAGTAGTTACTTTCTACTTTGCTTGATAGTAGATGAAACAAAACAAAACCTCTACAACTTCAGTCAAAGTTACTCTTAACTCCCTCTCCTTTAAAGCTCTTGTGTAGTAGTAGTGCTGATGTAGTCACCTCTGGGGTGGCATGCATTTCAGGGTGAATGATATTATGCATATTTTTCAGCGCTTTTGGATTATTTTAGGAAGGTGCTGTATAAATATAAAGCTAATTTGTTTCTTATGACAGTCATGAGATCATGTTAAGTTGAATAGTTGTATTGCATTGTGGAGAAGAGGTGGCATAGGTGATAGACATTACTTCATTTACATTCTGTTTCAAAATGGCATAGTAATAAACTTTGTAATAATGAATTATAACTCTAACATGGTTTGCTAAACTTAATAATTCTTTATTAGATTTTGGTTTAGGTGTGAGGATGATTGTTAGTGGATACGTCCGCAATTAGCCTTATACATAACTGAATTTAGCTTATAAATTATCCTCAGAACACTACTTAAAAATTCCATTTTGCTTGATGAGCAGAGTAGTCTATCACAATTTTCCTCCTGGTGTTTATCTAAAAGATTGAATATGTTGGACCCAAGTAATCGAGTGCTTTAAAGATAATGACCAAGACCTTGAACTTGACTTGATATTCTATGGGAAGCCAGTGTTCCGAGTGGAGGACATGTGTAATGTGTCTGTGGTAGTCTGTGTTCCTGAGGGGAAGAGCTTCAGGATTCTGGACTAACTGCAGTTTCCTAAGGGCTGATGGCTTAATACCTAGGTATATTGCTCTGTAAAAGAGTTTTTCTGAATAGAATGCCAACCTTAAACATATTATTATTATTATTATTTTTACATTTTACTAATAATTTACCTGCTTCACCTGCCTGAGAACCTTCCCAGTTTTTGTAATCTTTAGAACCAAATCTTCATTTAAAAAAATAGTCTCTCTCTGTTGCTGTGTGAAACACCATCATAGGAAATTGATATTGAATATAGCAAGTCAACAAAATAAACAGAATAGAGAAATGTATTCTCCTCTCTTCTATTTATAGTCATTTTGTAACTTCAGTAGATTAAAACTGTAGTTTTTCATGTTGACTGTCCCTTTAATGAAGTAACCCCATCCCTCTTGTCTTTATGTAGCAAGAATATCACCTTTCCTAAGACAGTGAGTATTCTGATTTAGCCAGAATGTATTGTGAAAATCTGTATGTAAATTAAGTCAATTTGTTAACTTATTTTGCTATTGTAGTGTTGATTTTAATTATAAGTAGGGCTATCAATTAATCGCAGTTAACTCACGCGATTAACTAAAAAAAATTAATCGTGATAAAAAAGTAATCGCGATCAATCGCAGTTTTAATCGCATTGTTAAACAATAGAATACCAATTGAAATTTACTAAATATTTTGGATGCTTTTCTATATTTTCATATATATTGTATTCTGTGTTGTAATTGAAATAAAAAAAGTGTACAAAAACAAAACAATGTAAAACTTCAAGTTCACTCAGTCCTCCTTCTTGTTCAGCCATTCGCTAAGACAAACAAGTTTGTTTACATTTACAGGAGATAATGCTGTCCTCTTCTTAGAATCATAGAAGATTAAGGTTGGAAGAGACCTCAGGAGGTCATGTAGTCCAATCCCTTGCTCAAAGCAAGACCAACCCCAACTAAATCATCCCAGCCAGGGGTTAGTCAAGCTGGCCCTTTAAAACCTCTAAGGATGGAGATTCCACCACCTTTCTAGGTAACCCATTCCAGTGCTTCACCATCCTTCTAGTGAAATAGTTTTTCCTAATATCCAACTTAGACCTTCCCCACTGCAAGTTGAGACCATTGCTCCTTGTTCTGTCATCTGCCACCACTGAGAACAGCCGGGCTCCATCTTCTTTGGAACCCCTTTTCAGGTAGTTGAAGGCTGCTATCAAATCCTCCCTCGTTCTCTTCTGCAGACTAAATAAGCCCAGTTCCCTCAGCTGCTCCTCATAAGTCATGTGCCCCAGCCCCCTAATCATTTTTGTTGCCCTCCACTGGAGTCTCTCCAATTTGTCCACATCCTTTCTGTAGTGAGGGGCCCAAAACTGGATGCAATACTCCAGATGTGGCCTCACCAGTGCCGAATAGAGGGGAATAGTCACTTCCCTTGATTTGCTGGCAATGCTCCTACTTTTGTAGCTGGGTATTGCAAGGTATTTATGTGCCAGATATGCTAAACATTCGTTTGTCCTTTTGTGCTTCGGCCACTATTCCAGAGGACATGCTTCCATGCTGATGACATTCGTTAAAAATAATGCATTAATTAAATTTGTGATTGAACTCCTTGGGGGAGAATTGTACATCCCCTGCTGTTTTACCCTCATTCTGCCATATATTTCATGTTATAGTAGTCTTGAATGATGACCCAGCACATGTGGTTCATTTTAAGAACACTTTCACTGCAGATTTGACAAAACGCAAAGAAAGTACCAATATGAGATGTTTAAAGATAGCTACAGCTACTCGACCAAAGATTTAAGAATCTCAGGTGTCTTCCAAAATCTGCTTGGGACGGGGCGTGGAGCATGCTTTCAGAAATGTTAAAATAGCAACACTCTCTGATGTGGAAACTACTGAACCCGAACCACCAAAAAAGAAAATCAACCTTCTGCTGGTGGCATCACATTCAGATAATGAAAAAGAACATGTGTCGGTCCACACTGCTTTGGATTGTTATAGAGTAGAACCCGTCATCAGCATGTATGCATTTGCCCTGGAATGGTGGTTGAAGTGTGAAGGGACATATGAATCTTTAGCACATCTGGCACATAAATATCTTGCGATGCTGGCTACAACAGTGCCATGAGAATGTCTGTTCTCACTTTCAGGTGACATTGTAAACAACCGGGCAGCATTATCTCCTGCAAATGTAAACAATTTTGTTTTTCTGAGCAATTGGCTGAAAAAGAAGTAGGACTGAGTGGACTTGCAGGATCTAAAATTTTACATTTTATTTTTGAATGCAGTTTATTTTGTACATAATTCTACATTTGTAAGTTCAACTTTCATAATAAAGAGATTGCACTATAGTACTTATATTAGATGAATTGCAAAATACTATTTATTTTGTTTTTTTACAGTGCAAATACTTGTAATCAAAAATAAATATTAAGTGAGCATTGTACACTTTCTATTCTGTGTTATAATTGAAGTCAATATATTTGAAAAGGTAGAAAACATCCAAAAATATTTAAACGGTATTCTATTGTTGTTTAACAGTGTGATTAATTGCGATTAATTTTTCTAATCACTTTTCAGCCCTAATTATTAGACAGTGTGAACAAATCTTTTCAGCTGAAGTACAAAGAACCTTTCTAGCGTGCAACAACAGAATAAAATCCTGAATATTGAGTCTACTTCTCAAACTCTGAAAGCTATAGAATAGATTATAGCTCATAGCTCTTTTTCCAGTGGTCTAGATATTCTTTATTCTGTGTTTCACAAACTACTTTCTCTTCAGAATTTTGGAAGATCCAACTATCTTTTTAGGCAAGTGTCACAAAAGATGGATTTTTCCCGGTTCTGCTTAGTTACACAACTCCTATTACATGGAATTCCAGCCAGTCCAAGAGGCATCACTTCAAAGAGTTGCTGAGAAACAAAATTTGCTCTTGATCTTTTATGAGTGAGCTGACAGTTTGCTTGTGGTATGCTGGCTGCTTTTTTTATTTTTGCAGCCTCTAAGTGGAGAAAGAACAGTCCATCTCTGCGTGACTGCATGAACATCTCCAATGCAATAAATTCCATGATTAAGATAAAATGTTAGCAGTTATGTGGGCAAAGTAGCTTACATGTACAAACTAATGAACAGCAACTAACGGTGAATGCTGTTCATATAACCTACTACTACACTGCTGAATTTTATAAAGTGTCATCCATCATATTTGGCAACCTGATCATGGCAGCATGGATGAATGTGTTTCCCAGAATTTCAGTGAGCTGCATAATTGAATATAACAAATGAAGATGCTAACTCCAAAGTCTGTGTATGTTGCAGTAATAAATTAGTGGATACTTCAGAAGACTGATTATTAAAACACTGCATGATTCTTTAAGGAGATGGTCACTGAGCCATTCGCTTTTGCACAATTCTATCATCAGTTGCCACATATGAGTTGACTGTTCAATTGGTCTTGGAACACAAGAGTTGGATTAATTTTTTGACTTGCATTGTACAATAACCACATGCTGTGTATTTTTTTTTTTTATGGAAGATCAGAAGAAATCCATATGATTAAGCTTTTATGTATCTCTATAGCACTTCAGAGAGTCACTGTCTAGGTGCTGGAAAGAGACACTAAAGAACACCCAGTTAAATATTTTAAGACTTGATCATGTAGAAGGGGAAAAATAATCACAAGCAGAGCCAAATACGCTAGTGATCAAAGTTGCAAGCACTCTGATTTCTCTCTAAACATATGATGGACACAGTTTGTGCAATAGCATTAGCTTGTGTTCCTCTGACTTATTACAAGGCTGTAAACAGATGATACTTAAGTCAGGGCTCAGAACTGATTATTCATCGTATGATGGAAAATGCTATATAAATAAATGCCAGATTTGTGTTTACTAGTGAAACCGCTCCACTTACTGTGTCTTAATGTTGTAGTTGAACTGGAAAAGACACTTTTAGTACCTCTTACTAGATACCATAAAGAATCTAAAACAAATCTAAACTATCAAGTGTGCAAGATTAATTAATATTAGATCTATGGCGTTCTGTACTGCAGATCTGTTGCTTTCAATTAAATACTGAAGTGAACTGTGTGATATGACCTATTTTGTAGAACTAGATTGAGTTTTAACTTGAGTACATTAATAGGAAAAGATTAACCTCTGCAGATTTACACTTTTGAAACTAAAGTCTGTGTTTTTAAAATTAAGAACAAACAATTAATTCGCAATGAGAAGCACAGCACTATTACAGTAAAGGGGTCTACATAAACTAGAAAGTTAAAGAGGTTCTGACATAGTTCTTCAAAATTGTTAATTATAGTTACTATGTTTTAAAAAAAAAAAAATGGTTCCATTTGCTTATGACTTCCATTTGGCATAGTATGATGCATAGGCATGTGTTGTGCTTTGTTTAATTATCTGACTTTAATTTAAGATTTTCTTTAAGAACATTTTAACTCATTAAACAAAATGGGACTCGATTCATCCCAGGAGGCCACTTCTCAGTGCCACCAACCCTCCAGTAAGAAAGCAAATTTATAATCTTATTGTTTAAATGCTGGCTGTCTATATGCATGTCTCTTGAATAGAATTTAGTAGTCACAATGCTTGCATAAACAAACTGGCCAAAACTCTATCAAAGATAGCTGAAGTGTTACTTTAACATATGTTGAAAGTAGAGCGCTATAACTATTTGGCTAGGTGTAATTCCAGGACTGTCAAAAATGAGTAACTTCTACAAGTCTTCCAACTTTGACCACAGCTGAAAAATTTAGTATGCTGTGAAACTGGCAAACATTGTAAGTATATCTTGAAGAGAAGGAATCTAAAAAGAAAATGATAGCTTCAGTCGTGTAGGAGAAATTACAGTGCAATTTTTTTGTTGACAATCTAATTTTTATTTTAGAAGCTAAAATTTTATATCTCAGTAGATGCAAGAATCATAAGTTAAATGTAGGTTTCAGAGTAGCAGCCGTGTTAGTCTGTATCCACAAAAAGAACAGGAGTACTTGTGGCACCTTAGAGACTAATACATTTATTAGAGCATAAGCTTTCGTGGGCTACAGCCCACTTCTTCGGATGCATAAGTTAAATGTACTTTGCTGGCGATGTAAGAGCAGTGGATGTAGGTTTCTTAAACCATGTCTTCCATGTCATGTGGCTAGGCTTCTTTTGGCTAAAATGCTATGGACAGTGTTTCTTCTCTTCTTCCCTTCCCTCTTCCACTTTTATATGATGACAGGGCAAGCATTTTGATCTGCAAAGCTCATGACTGCCCTGCTCACCTCCCCAGTCAGTTGAGACTTCTTAGAAATATAAAGGAGTGCTTTGCTTCCATTTAAAAATTAAAAGGTAAATTCTGTGGCCTTTGCATATTCTCCCATATGGCATGCATCCTCTGATGCTGTTGAAATTTTTTGCAAAGCAGTGCCTAAGCTACATCGTTGCTCTCTTGCCAGCATCAAATGATTGGAGCTGAGGTTAAAAAAGGTCTGATTGCCCCCGCCAGGTCAATTCATTTTTTACCATGGATGTCTGTGGGTGTTAAGAATATGCTCCAGTATGTCTGTTAGTCTATAAGGTGCCACAGGACTCTGTCACTTTTTAAAGAATATCCCTGTATACCTGGATGGAAGAATTCACTTTTCATTTTAAAACTCTCCCTATTTTTGTTAATGTGTATGCTAACTGGCCAAATACTAAATAGCTATTATTGAACAAGGGTTCTTAGAAATTTGGTCATGGCTGATCTGGCCTCCAAAGATTCAGATAAAAAGAGATGGTTGTAGATGGTGTATTTCATGTTCCCACATTCTCCCGGAAGTGGATGCACAATGCCATTTTCTGTTCGGACAGGGGAGCTCACTTTGTCCAGATTTGAAGGCCCTGGGACCACACCAGTAGACAAGATGATCCATGTCTTCTGAAATGAGGCCCTCAGTCCCTAGATTTGTCATTGGACCAACTTTCTGGCCTGTTATGTTGGAGCAGACCATCTTTCTTTTCAGTCAGGCATGACCACAGAACTAAAGTCTGTGCCAGAGAGAGACTATAGTGCCAAGGTCTTCAGCAAGCATTGGAGCTTTATTGGCACAAATAAACACTAGCTCAGAAGTGGGGCTTCTGCTGCTGAAACTTTACTGATGTCGAGGCTGATTTCTCCTTCTTTGGTTCTAGGAACTACTTAAGTACTGAAATATGGAAACCTAGCTGACACCAACTGGTATGTCAGTGCAGGAAATTCCTTTGGCACTTAAGAGCCTTGTTCTAGTGGAACAATCTGATGTGGCTATCCCTCTGTCCTAGGATCTTCTGTCTGAGCCTGTCACGTCATGATGCATCCATTAATGCTGGGACCTTCATTGGGAAAAATCTCAAAAGCATCAAGCACATCTTTGCTTATAGGACAAATCCGCACCAGTGCCACCTCGGCTGCCCTTAAACATAAAAAACAAGTTGAAAGGTATCTGGTGCTGGAGAGTTTACTGCCTTCCCCAAAGAGGAAGGCACTAAAGAGGGTCCTTGTTGCTAAGATTCCTGTTATAGCACTGAGGGTTCTTTCCATTTGCCCATGGTGCCAATTCTTAGGATTCGGCTCTCTCTTCAGTTAGTAGCTCTGGCACAATCACCAGAACATATGATTGTGCTTCTGTGGGTGCACTCTTCTAGAGATGGTTCTGTTAGTCCAACACCTTTGGAATGAGACAGCAGAGACGAGTCTCCAAGACTTCAGTTCCAGGACTTGTCTGATCAGCCTTGAGCTTGGGAGGCTTTAGACAGCTCTTGAAGTTGGGGCGCTTCAGCATTCTGAGGCTCTAATTTTCTGTTGAGCTAGGAGAATTGGAGTTTATAAAGCCTCTTGGAGCAATCCCTCTCAGACCCACTCTTGCTTTCCCTTTTAGCCCTGGGGCTGTGACTTTCACTGGCAGGGTTTTTCATACCGTTGAAAGCTGGAAGATAGTAAAGTTGTCAAAGTCTTTTGCTGCTCCTCATCCTTCCACCTTTCGTAAGACCGCTGAGGTGATGGCCCCCCCATGCACTGAGTTAGGCCTGCCAACATTCCACTGTCTTAATCAAATATTACTTTTTTACACAAGTTCTGACTCATAACAAAGGAGTAGTGTTAAAGATTTTTGACTCGGCTTAGTGTGTATGTTCTATGTGATGTGGGGGAAGCTCTGTTTTTCTAGTATGTGGGCCATATGCTCCTTCTCTCCTTGCTGCACTTGAGGAAGGCAGGGAAATACAGAGATGAGTGTTGTAAAAGGAGCCTGTGAAGTGAGCACTTTCTATTCTAAGGATTCTGTAGTACGGTCATTACAGTGAAAAGTTGTTCAGACACTGTCACTTCTTTAAAGTAATTAATTTTTTTTTCTTGTCTGTGCACTAAGGATATCTGGACTTCACATCCTCACAAACTAAAAGGATTGTATCCACACAGATGCTTTTGAATTTCTCATAACTGACCACTTATAAAACTAATAAAATGATGTATTTATATCCATCTTGTGTTCAAATCTACACAGTCACCTTCTCATTCTCTCTGTAGACTCTTTACACCCTGACACCTGCAAAAAAAAAACCCAAACAAACTCCACTAGTAACCTCCTTCCAGCCTGACAGTTCACCTTTCAGTATGACCCGTTGTAGTCTCCCCTTTAACCAGTTCCTTATCCACCTTTTAATTTTCATATTGATCCCCATCTTTTCCAATTTAGCTAATAATTTCCCATATGGAACCATATCGAATACCTTACTGAAATCGAGGTAAATTAGATCCACTGCATTTCCTTTGTCTAAAAAATCTGTTACCTTCTCAAAGAAGGAGATCAGGTTGGTTTGGCACGATCTACCTTTTGTAAAACAATGTTGTATTTTGTCCCAATTACCATTGACCTCAATGTCCTTAACTACTTTCTCCTTCAGATTTTTTTCCAAGACCTTGCATACTACAGATGTCAAACTAACAGGCCTATAGTTACTCGGATCACTTTTTTTCCCTTTCTTAAAAATAGGAACTATGTTAGCAATTCTCCAGGCGTACGGTACAACCCCTGAATTTACTGATTAATTAAAAATTCTTGCTAATGGGCTTGCAATTTCATGTGCCAGATCCTTTAGTATTTTTGGATGAAGATTATCTGGGCCCCCCGATTTAGTCGCATTAAGCTGTTCGAGTTTGGCTTCTACCTTGGATGTGGTAATATCTACCTCCATATCCTCATTCCCATTTGTCATCCTACCATTATCCCTAAGCTCCTCATTAAAGACTGAGGCAAAGTATTTGTTTAGATATTGGGCCATGCCTAGATTATCCTTAACCTCCACTCCATTCTCTGTGTTTAGCGGTCCTACTTCTTCTTTCTTTGTTTTCTTCTTATTTATATGGCTATAGAACCTTTTACTATTGGTTTTAATTCCCTTTTCAAGGTCCAACTCTACATGGCTTTTGGCCTTTCTCACTTTATCCCAACATGTTCTGACCTCAATAAGGTAGCTTTCCTTGCTAATCCCTCCCATCTTCCACTCCTTGTAGGCTTTTTGCTTTTTCTTAATCACCTCTCTGAGATGCTTGCTCATCCAGCTTGGTCTACAACTCCTGCCTATGATTTTTTTCCCATTTCTTGGGATGCAGGCTTCTGATAGTTTCTGCAACTTTGACTTGAAGTAATGCCAGGCCTCCTCCGCCTTTAGATCCACAAGTTCTTCAGTCCAATCCACTTCCCTAACTAAATTTCCTTAATTCTTTAAAGTTAGCCCTTTTAAAATCAAAAACCCTAGTCCCAGATCTATTTTTGTTTATCCTTCCATCTAGTTTGAACTGAATTAGCTCATGATCACTCGAACCAAGGTTGTCCCCTACAACCATTTCTTCTATGAGGTCCTCACTATTCACCAAAACCAAATCTAAAATGGCATCCCCTCTTGTTGGTTCTTCAACTACTTGGTGAAGGAATCCATCAGCTATCGCATCCAGGAAAATCTGAGCCCTATTATTATTACTAGCACTTGTCCTCCAATCTATATCTGGGAAGTTAGTCTCCCATGATCATACAATTCCCATTAGTTATTACTTCAATAAAAACATCCATATCCAAATTGGATCCCGGTGGTCTGTAGCACACCCCAAGCACTATCTCAGGGGAGGCTCTAGTAGCTTTCTTTCCCAATGTGATTTTTGCCCAGACAGACTCTGTCTTATCCATTCCATCACTTCTTATTTCTTTACAGTCTACTTCATCATTGATATACAATGCTACTCCACCACCTTTGCCTTTATTTCTCTGTATTTGTATGTAAAGTAAACAAGGTTTTCAAAATGTTTAAGAAGCTTCATTTAAAATTAAATTAAAGTGCTGATCTTAAGCCGCCGACCTGCTCAGCCCGCTGCCAGGCTAGGGTTCCGTTCACCTAGGCCGGCAGCGGGCTGAGCGGGGCCTGCGTCCGGAACCCCGGCTGGCAAGGGGCCGGCAGCCAGAACCCCAGGTTGGCAGCGGGCTGAGCGGGGCCAGCGGCTGGGACCCCAGCTGGCAAGGGGCCGGCAGCCAGAACCCCAGACCGGCATTGGCCTGAGTGGGGCTGGGGGCCGGGACCCCAGAACAGCGGTGGGCTGAGCGGGGCCGGCACCCCAGACCAGTAGCAGGCCGAGCGGCTTAGCCCGTTGCTGGTCTGGGGTTCCGTCCGCTGGCTCCTGCCTGCCAGGGTCCTGGCTGCCAGCCCCGCTTAGCTCGCTGCCGTTCTGGGATTCTGGCTGCTGGCCCCTTGCCAGTTGGGGTCCCAGCCACTGGCCCCGCTCAGCCCGCTGCCAACCTAGTGCTCAGGGTGGGGATGTGGGGGGTGCAAGAGTCAGGGTATGGGGTGTGGGGGGGCTGGGTATGTGTGGAGGGTGCAGGAGTCAGGGATGGGGTCAGGGGGATGCAGGGAGCTGGGGTGCAAGGGGGGTGCAGGGGTCAGGGCGGAGGGCTGGGTGTGTGTGAGGGGGTGTAGGAATCAGGGATGGGGTTGTGGGAGGGGGATGCAGCAGTCAGGGCAGAGGGCTGGGGGTGGGTGGGCTGGGATCAGGGGGGTGTTCCCAGCCCCCTGAGCGGCTCATGGTAGGGGGCTGGAGGGATACGCCCCGCTCCTACCCCCTTCCCTCCCGCCTCTTCTCCGCCTCCTTACCGGTCTGAGCAGCGAGGGCGCTGGGGCTGCTCTTCTCCCCTCCCTCGCAAGGGCCATCGGCGGCAGGGAGGGAGAGGAGGCGGGGCTCGACGCAGCACGCTGATGGATGAGGCAGGGGAGGGGGAAGCTTGGCTGCCGGCGGAGCCTGCCCTACAGCAGCAGCCGGCAGGACCAAGCTTGCTTCTGCCCCTGCCAGAGAGAGCGGTAGGCGGGGGCGGAGAAGAGCGGGCTGGGTCGGGCAGGATTTTTAATGGCATGCTGCTGCCTGCCGAGGTCCGGCTCAGCCCGCTGCCGGGGTTCGGCGGCGGGCTGAGCGGGACCCCGGCAGGCAGCAGCGTGCCATTAAAAATCGGCTCGCGTGCCGTCTTTGGCACGCGTGCCATAGGTTGCCGACCCCTGGTCTAAGGTAAAATCTGTATAGTATAGGATAAAAGTACACAAAAGACCAGGTTTCACAGGGGAGACCAGATTTCACGGTCCGTGTCGTGTTTTTCACGGCTGTGATTTTGGTAGGGCCCTGTTTATAAACTGTCAACACCCCATGTCAAAGTATAAAAAATAAATATCCGTAAATCAACAAATCATAGCCGTTTCTACTATTTGTTCGTTAGCTTATTTGTAACCAACCTAATTCAAAAGTCTAAATCACTGGATTTTGACTCTAATTTCTCAGGCAGCATTTTTCTTTTATTGACTATCTGTAAATTTCAATTATCCATGGAAATAATTTTTCATGGTTTGTATCTGTAATCGACATTCGCTGATATTTACCAGTTAAAAATATAAACATTCCAAGCCTATATAAACCCCTCCGACACTCCTCTCAGCTTGAGATCCTACTGTCTGATCTGGATTTCCCAACGCTTTTTTCCCCTCTCTTCTGTATTCTGGATTGCCATTTTCCACATTCTAGTCCCTAGACCCTCCATCTCTGTCTAAACTGCTTTTTTGCATCATCCTTTTAATTTATTAGGACCAAGGTTAGTATATGCTAATCCTTTTCTAGGGTGCTTCCATAAGGAACTATAACAAAACTTGATTAACCACTATTCAGTTAAATTCATTTTAAAACTTTAATTATATATGGTCTGTTCTCCAGTTAAAATTAGTTGTCTAGTACTGATGTCAAACAGCTCTCTTGTGCCACCCCAGAGGCATGTTCACTTCAGTCACAGAAATGGAGATACAAAACTTAAAGGGAGAAGACGTGCTTGAGATTTGGACTTAACCTTTCCTTCCCTGTTCTCCCCTTCCCACACCATTTTGTTTGTGTTGGACAGTGTGACATTTCCTGAATGTCTTGCTGCCAATTCAAGTTCAGTGTAGCAAAAATTGAACTAGTTATGGAGTGGTGGGTAGTATGAAAATAGGCAGGACTACTGGAATAATTCTGTTTTTTTTTTTTTAAATCTGTGATTGTGTAGGTGACTCTATTTGTTTGGGATCCTTGAGGATGAAAGTGCTGTAGAAATGTAGATTATCAATCATAACAAATATACACTAGCTTTGCAAATTTGTTATGAGAACACAGACTAAGCATGGAAGTGTACTTTTCCACCTATGGAAGAAATTACATGCCCATCAAAATGACAGTCTCTAGGTGAATGGTCAAACAGAACTTTTTTGAAGTGTTTTTTTTTTTTTTTTTGGTGGTATTGCTACCTTTCTGTGTTCCATCAGGCAGGTATTGTTGTGTGGGCAAAGCTCAAACCCTACTTAATTTTAGAATATTAAGGAAAATTATCAATTCCATTTGCCCACCATTTTGCCTCAGTAAGTCATCACCAGTCCTAGTACTCAATGTCTAGTTGAAAAGACTGTGTGTGTGTGACCTCTACTGTGGAGGCTGCACGTGTGTATTTGAATTAGTTGGTAGAAGGTTCTTGGTGCCAAATGCACTGATCTGGTTTTTTCCTTGGAGAAGTTTTGCTTCTGCCACAAATCTAGTCTTCAACAAAAGGCTTTCCTAGGTTGCTGTATGGCTAGAGTTGTCCTTTATAGTAGCACAGTGCATTTTAAATACACCATCATTGTAATGTATATTGAGTTTACACTGTAACATGTCCAAGATAACCATCTAGGGAAGCTTCCTTTTCTACAGCAATTCAGTTACTTGCTGTACAAAGTTCCATAGATGATTTTTTTTTTTTTTTTTTTTTTGTCCAGGTGAGTGTTGTCAGTCCAATGATACTGAGTTTTGGATATATGAAGCAGGGTTGGCTCCAGCTTTTCTGCCACCCCAAGCGGCAAAAAAAATAAAATAAAAGAAGATGAGTGGCAGCACTTCAGCGGCAGCTAAATCGCACCGTTTCTTCGGCGGCAGTTTGGCGGCGGGTCCTCCCTCTCTTCCTCTTAGGCGGCAATTCGGCAGCAGCTCAAAGAGGAAGAAAGGGAATGAGGGACCCACTGCTGAATTGGCGCCTAAGACCCGGACGTGCTGCCCCGTTGAATTGGCCGCCCCAAGCACCTGCTTCCCATGCTGGTGCCTGGAGCCGGCCCTGATATGAAGTCATGGTATGCGTATGTATCTTACTCTGTGGCCTGTTCTTATGTTTTTAGGATTCCCCCTTTACAAATGCAGGAATGGGATCTAACCTAAACCTTTTGGGTGAGATAGAATGTGATGCCAGTATAATGGATGGAAAGTCATTAAATTTTGGAGCAGTTGGAGCACTGAGTGGTATGTTAACTGTATACTATAAAGCATAAAAACAGTTCATGTTTAAAGATGGTTAATGCTTTCCCTTGAGAGAAGGAGAGCTCTCAATTTCACTCCGAAAACTCCCACTGAAGTCAATGGAAGGAGGATTGGGCCCATAATTACTATAAAACTCTGTAATTTGCTTTTAAGTACTCTTTTTTTTTTTTTTTTTTTTTTTTTTTTTTAGCATTCTAGTTTGTCATGAAGGTAATTCAGTCTCTGGTCCTGTAAGGTGCGCCCATGGATACAGGTTTGTTCAAGTGGAGCACCTTTTAGGCTTGGGGCCTTGGCTATGCTGCAAAGTATAGTGTTGAGATGCTAATAGAATATGTAAAATGAAACAATAATATGGCTTAATCTGCTTTTACAGTCTGTCTACTTGCAGACTTGATTTAATTCAATGTTATGGTGTGTAAGTGTACACTTTTACATTTCATTTGAAACATACAATATTTGACACAACTTTTCCAGAGCTGTCTGAGATAGACATTTGTTGTTACTCTCACTGGCTAAGGCATATTGAGTTTAAGATTTTTTTTGTCACAACTCTGACGTAAAAAGTGAGAAAAATGGTTTACAAAATGTGTTCCTCTAACGCTAGTGCAGCTCTCAGTGTGATGAGAAAATGAATCTTGCTGTTAACACAGCATCTCTGTTTTGGTCAATTTAAAATGTCTCTTCACTTGTAGAATCCTATGAAACACATTTTTAAAGAGACAGCATCAAGTTGGTTCGAGCCTCAAAACACCTGAGATGTTGAAAAATATCATAGAAAGTGTGCTACTGACTTACACACTTTTACAAGGGGCATTATAGATTTTTCTGTCTTTGAAAGTGAATACATGTAGTAAAACCAGGGGAGGCTATTGAGGACTGCAAAATGTCCTGTTTTGTTTTTCCTCCATATCATTAAAGCTGATAATCATAGAAATGGAGAAATAAATGAGCAAACATCTCTGAGAATCAGGAAGAGGATCACTCTGAACCTATTGCCTTCTCTTGTAGCTGTTTTAAAGGTGACTGCAAAAGACTTTGAGAAAGCATGGACTTCTCTTTTTATTTTTTAAACTGCTTCATGATTTATAGGAGGCCTAAAAAGAAGTGTCCCTTTCTTGCTACAGTGTTTGCCCCCCTTCCCTCTCAACTTTGAATTTTTGGACTCTTGTAGTGGGGCAGTCACATTTCAGTGCACTACTAAAGAAAATGCTAACTTTAACAGCAAGTGCCAAGCCTTTCTACAGTTATCAATTTACCATCATATTGAGATCTCTGATATTGCAGGCAATGTCTTTTGCCTTAACAAATGTCATGCAAACTTGTAATATCAACAGGAAACTGAATTCCTAATGTTGGTTAGTGAAAATAAACCCTGCAACAGTTGTGAAACAACATTTTAAATTTTTGTTCCCATTTCTTTTCAGGAATCAAGAATCCTGTTTCAGTTGCAAATAGGTTGTTGTGTGAAGGGCAGAAGGGAAAACTCTCTGCTGGCAGAATTCCACCTTGGTAATTGCTTTGTTCTGCTTGACTTTCTTTTAGCCTTTGGTCTTTTAATGAATGCAATATTTGAAGGTTATTCTTATCCACAGAAGGCTGATGCTGTTTGTTACACATGAGCAATAGCATGCCTCTAAAAGGAAGACTTGCTTTGTTCTCTCATCTTGGAACATATTATTGTTCACTTGGTGCAGCTGTGAATAGAATGAAATATTGTGGATAGAAGATGATACTATGTTGAGTGTTAATTTCTTTCTTCATGGCTGTTGACACAGATTTGTACTATTACTAAGTTCTTATTCCTAATTTGATTTTTAAGAAGTCCTGTAAACTTGTCAGTTAAAATAACTTTTTTTCTAAGAAAACTGTTTGCCTTTTCTTATGAAAAGATACGTTTTTTCTAAGGGTTAAACTTAAGATTTGTGTAGAGTTAAAAGAATAATGGATTTTGAAATCCTTTATCTTACTCTCTGTCTTTATGGTGACTCCATCTTTTAACCTAAAGTTGGAAAATAAAGATTACAACGTTTTGTTAACCAAATGAGTTATCCTATCCAAAGGGGAAACGGTTTATTAAAGATGCAGCTGAACAATGTAGAGCATCATTACAATGCATTAAAAATGCAATATTTTTCTTAATATAAATCTGTCTAAATGTTGAAGAGGGAAGATGAAATACCTTGCAGACTTTAAGTAGCATACATATTTTGAAAGGAAGTTAACTGCGCTTCTCAATAGCGCATCAGGTAACAGTGAAATCAGGAGACAATGCTAAGAGCTAGTGTATGAAAAAGCAAACTTTAAAATCTCAGTTAATCAAAAATACTACTTAAACTGCCAGATGCTGGGACTGGATGACAGGGGATGGATCACTTGATAATTGCCCTGTTCTGTTCATTCCCTTTGAAGCATCTGGCATTGGGCACTGTTGGAAGACAGGATATTGTTTTAGATAGATGTTAGGTCTGATCCAGTATGGACGTTCTTATGTTCTAAATTCCATCTTATTCCCTGCATTTACTAAGGCTTATAAACATGGGTATAACTATTGACAGCCAATTAAAATATTTATTTCCAGAGTTCTAAAGTCTTTTAGTAACTGCTGCTTGCATGCACAGACATGCTGCCTAGTATCTTACTATTGTAATACAATTGTTGTCACTGGCCAAGTGAAACATCAGTATTTCAGACATGGTTTTTCAAATCTTTTTCAAATTCAGCAGATTCATCAAATGTTTTGCAAAAACATCCAGCGTCTGAAACTGCCTGTGATCTTTATCCTGGGAAATATAGGTGAAAGGAAACTGATTGTCAGAAATCATTTATTGCATACCCTTTAATATTCTGAAACCTGCTTAACTGGAAATGTATTTCCATTTTATCCCTATTAATTTTGATGTATGTGAGTCTTCAAAGTTATCAGCAGTATAAAAAAGGGACTGGTTGTAAGAAATAAACTTATTTCATGTCTCATAACTACATGTCCTCTCTCATAGTAAAACTACGCAAAGGGTCAACTCTGCAGTTAGTGGGGACTTTCTTTCAAAAGCAGATAGTTTGCCATTTAAAAGCCACCAAACCAAACAATTTGCCCAGGAAGAAGCACTTGTTAGTGTTTTTTTTGTTTAAATTCCTTCTTCTGTGTGTTCTAGCTTTTTGGTTGGTGAAGGAGCTTACAGATGGGCAGTTGATCATGGGATACCAGCATGTTCACCAGGTATCATGACTACAAGTGAGTAAACTGGTTGTGTGAGTAGGAGGAACAGGTCAGAGTGACTTTAAAAATGGTTTCATATTTTGAAGTGCATTTCACTTCACTGGTATCAGTCATGGTACATAAGGATGTTTTAATTTCTAATATTCTGTAGAACTTGGATAATTAACCTTTATAATTAAAACTTTAGCTCCATTTTAGGTCAATAAGTAATGCAAATCAGTGACGTAATGTATATAAACATCAAGAAGTTTCCTGTCTAAAGTTGCTGATACTCAAATAATCAAACAATGATACCCTCCAGAACTAAGACAGCATTATACTTGATCGTATTAACTATTATACAGATCCACAATATATTTCATTTTCCAGATAATTTGATTCATAGGCCTTGCTGAATGAAACTTTGTAACAACGTTTCCAGTTTCTAAAAAAACAAAGGTCTTGACAAATTTCTTTGGCTTGATTAGACAGAATATTTTTACACTCCTTGTTTCCTTTTTCTAAAGTCAATGGGGTTTAAGAGTATTATATACAGCAGCTGCCACATAGTCATAGGAGATAGTCAAGGAGGCTTCTTACACTAACTCTATGCCTACCTAAAATTTCCTTTGTTGCTAGCACCATTGGAAGAAGCAACAGTGAGTGTTCAAGTGTTGACTGCCAAATGGCATTAAGCGCTGTCATAAAATGGCTTAGAGCAGATCTAGATGCCACTGGTTAAAAATGCTCATGGCCACTGTGACCTTGTCTTAGCTTATCAAAACTTCAGGACAATAAGCTTAGCAGAGGCAAAGCTTAAATAACATCAGGGATTCCATATCACCTCAGCACAGTCTCAATATGCGTGTGTATATATAGTAAGGAAAACTTCAGTATAAATGGTTAAAGTCTGGCAAAGTTATACACAACTGAAAACAAGCTCTTATGAAGTGTCTGCAACCTTAATAGGTGGTGCTACCAGCCCCACCTATAAAATTGCACATACCATACATACAAGCTGAAAATGAATGAATTTTGGAGCCAAAGGCAGATTGGGAGATAGTTTAATGTATCCGATCTGGTTGAGTTCCTGTGTTGGACGGAACTCACTAGACTGCTGCGATGGGAATCCACCTTACTGAGCCCTGTGTGACTTTTAGCCTCCAGAGTCTTAAGAGTCCAGGCACCAACCCCTGGCTTGTACCCTGAGTGTGTGCCTAGAGGTCCATCTCCTCTCCCTAACA
Source organism: Chrysemys picta bellii (assembly GCF_011386835.1). Lineage (NCBI taxonomy): Eukaryota > Metazoa > Chordata > Testudines > Emydidae > Chrysemys > Chrysemys picta. The sequence continues at coordinate 197,379,621 of NC_088793.1, forward strand.
CCCCTTTCTGAGGGATGAGACCCTGAGGTCCAACTGCCTCATCCCTGGGACCAATGCTGACCCCTCAGGGTCCCCTGTAGGTTAAACATACCTTCTCCCAGAACTGCAGCTGTGTAGGCATTCTGGGTTTACAACTCACTTCTTCAGGATAGTGAAAGCCAACAGAGACAGACAGACTTGGCATGGGATTCCAAAATACCATTGCTCTTTGCTTAATAGCACAAGAAATAGATCTACACAAAATAATAAACTCACCTGTATACTATTTCCCTGTGTCAGGTTCTTTGATACTCTGGTGAGCTCTCAGGCCTTGAGCAGAGCTGTCTGGGATCCTTTCCCTGCCACTTCTGACTTCCCTTCAGAAACATGGAGCCTCTCTAGGTTAGGTAGGTTTCTCTGACCTTGGCTGGTCTCCAGTTAAACGGGACACCCTGCTGCAAAAGCCTGCCCATCTCTTATCCTTTCCTACCCAAAGCTTCCTGTTCCTGTTTGTGAATTTCTCAAGTTTGTATGTCCCCCCCCACCAACACCTTGTTCCTTTGTTCTGCTGCTTATGTTTCTCCACTCTTGACTTCACCAGCCCTTTGCAGACAAGGTAGAGGAAATATCTTTTTCCAGCTCCAGCCAGCCTCCTTGGGTGAGCATACAGTCCATTGTCCCTCATCTGGTAGTTACATGCTTCACCCATGTCAGCAAGTGGTGGATACAACATCCACAGTCAGGTATTCTCTGATATAGTAATCTTTTAATAACTTCATAGTATCAACCAGAGTTCATAAGCTGTACAGACATGTTACCCAAATTACCACAGGGAGGTAGATTTAAATATTCTATGGTTCCCACAAATTGTGGAGCTGATTATTCTGGGGAATCAATTTCTGAAGTAAAAACTGAAGATCAGGGCTGATAACATGCCCCTTGTGTGTCTAGATGGATGACCCACGGTCTGGAGAGAGACTTCTGTTTCAGTGAAGTGGGTCGATGGAATGCAAATTTGTATAAAACCTTAATTTGGGATTACAACATTTGGATTAACCCACTATCACTGATGATGTTACAGTGCACTTTAAGGTAGCCTAGCACTGCCTTTTGCCCTTCTAGAACACAGAGGGTGCCTCAATGTAAACTAAAACCCAGGAAATAGAGTTAAGGTATTTTTCCTTCCTCTTCCCCTGCCTGCCCCCCAACCTTAACTCTGACCCTGTGGAAATGGCAACAGGCATTGTGAATAAAGAAATTGTGTCCTCAGCATACTTTCGCTTCATTCCTAATTGGACAGTTGTACTATCCGTAATATGCTGTGTCCACTTAATGTCTACACAAGTGGAGTACAAGAATACTTCATCTCATCCTAATAATCCCTTCCATATTCTGGGTGCCCACGCAAATCTCCAAATGTGCACTGGCATTCTCTTACTGCCATGCACTTTCCCTGTCTTCTGCTCCACTGCTCCTCTAGTGAATACTAGCAGTGTGGGGCACAGCAGACATTGTTCCACAAAGGTAACTGAAGGTTCTCTCTTAAAAGGTTTTCTTAAGGTGAAGATGAAAGGGTTATTAACTCAAAATCTCTAGGAAGTGTGTGCGTGTGTGTCGGTTAGGAAGAATGATTAAGTTTAGGTCAGGCTTAGCTAGCTCATGTTTTTGACAATCTGAGTATACATGTGGATTTTAGGACATTTTGGGGAAAAATGGTCCTTAAACAGAAGACTCTGGCTAAACCTTAACTATGGAAGTTCTATTACTTCTCATCATGTGGCAGGTAAATGAGCTCATTTCACTGCCTGTGATCTGCTGGCAGAACTCTAGCCTGTTAGTCGAGTAAAGCCTACCTGGAAGGGATCACAGTGATGCAAGCTTACTTGCAATTCTCTGAGATGCCAGAGCAGCAAAGTGCAGCCCAAACAATGTATAAGCTTAGCACAGGGCAAAGTAGGGCAAGGGCACCCAGGAGATGCCCTCCCTCCTCCCCCCAATGTGTTGACTGAGTGCGTCTGATGAGCTCCACAGTAAAACAAAACTGTCCTCCCTGATAGAAGCCCAGGACAGATGATGGTTATACCATTGCCTTCCTCCTCCTGTGGTGAATCACGTTCCTTGGGTGCAGCAAACTTTACATGAGCAGGGACATAAGATTGATTCACTCCTGCAAACACAATCTTGGTGGCTGTATGGCTTTATCTAGTCACATGTTGGGTTGAAATCTGTGACACTACTTACAGATGAACATTACTTTGCTTTACATGCTGTTGTCTTTGTCAAAGTGGAGCAATATGAAGGAAAATTAGATCTAATACAGTCACTCAGCTTAGCCCAAGCATAGCTGGGGTTATATATCAGAGTTAAATTTCATTTTAACATACCTATTTTTAATTACTTGCATCTGTTTCTGTTTTCAGTTACGCAGTAGTTATTTAGCAGCTGCTCAGCAGATTGCTGTGCTAAGCCACGTTAATTCCTGTAGTTTGCTGGTATATTATTTTTGTAATCCCCCCGCCACCCCTTTCAACTGCAGTATTCTCTTTTCAAACTGCGTTAAAAGGGAAAGTGTACAAAACCTTCCTCTCTGATACTGTTTCAGTCCACTCCATGAACTGACTGCCGGGGGTGCTGTATGACTGGTTAGAGCCTGATCTGATCCCCAGAGATAGAAAACATGTCCTTACTACTCCTAATATCTTGGATTCATAGTTTATTTTAAACTTGGATACTATGGCCTTGTCTACACTACTGAGGTAAGTCGACCTAAGCTATGCTACTTCAGCTATGTGATTAATGTAGCTGGAGTCAACGTAGCTTAGGTCGACTTACTGTGGTGTCTACACTGCGCTGCGTTGACAGGAGACACTCTCCCATCGACTTACTCGTTCTGGTGGAGTACTTGAGTCGACTGGAGAGCACGCTGCAGTCGATTTAGCAGGTCTTCACTCGACCCCCGCAGCATTGATCGCAGCAGCATCAGTCCCTGGTAAGTGTAGACCTGGCCTCTATCTTGAATCATTAACATACATGTTGCCTTAATGGTAATCTCAGTATAGAAACACCATGTTACCTACTCCAACAGAAACATCACACAATACTTATGAAGATCTATATTTATAATTGTATATATCAGTTACTGAAGAAAAATATCAGATTGACCATTAACCCAAATTTAATGTTTGTGATTTGACAGTGATAGAAATTTCTATATTGTTGTATCTGTTAATCATATCTGAAAAAAATTAATGAAATATTCAGATGATGAACCCAGATTGGAATGATTAGAAATACTGCTCTAAAGAACAGAACAGATTTTAGTAGCAGAGGGGAATGGAAAACCTTGTGATTATATAACTTAATTTTTGTTGTGCACTAACAAAAACTAGGATTTAAGCATTTGACAGTTGTAAACTTCTCAGTTATGGTATTTGAAAATCTGTTTAATTTATTTAACTAGATGCCTATTTGAAACATCCAGTCCTAGAAATATCAGATTATTTAAGCATATATATAAATAGTACTTCTGTCAAGTGAGGAAAAGGTAGATTTGGCTAAATCTTGCTTTTTGAAAATATTCAAATTTTCTTGAACTTTGTAACTTTTCTATGAAGTCCTCATTATATAGGACAGCTCTAATGTTGTGAGACTGTGGTCTTAAGACTTGTCCTCTGAAATCTGGAATGCTAGATTAGTTTCCAAAATAGTTAGTACACACTCAAAGTATGCAACATTCTGTATTCAAGTATGTCTTTTTCATATGTGAACCACAGAATTACACCCAAAAATAAGAAATGTATCCAAATAACTTGCTCAGTAAATATTCACCATGAAATATAATTCCATAAAGTAACACCCCAAACTTTATTATGTGACTTGTAATTAATATCACAAATTTGGTCTGAAGAGCTTAACTTCTGATGATGCCTCAGCTTGGACTATACAGATATCACCGCAGTCATGAAGCCTATTAAAGACCAAACTACTGTTTTACATTATATATGCTATTTTGTAAAGCTTTTATTCCAAAAACTCTGAAATAGTTATCAAAAACCTTTGCAAAATCACATAGCTTAGCTGAAAAGCAAAACAAATCTGTAGAGTCTTAGGCAAACTGTATTAAGATGCATTTATGGTTGAGAACGTATCAGTAGTTTTGGGTAAAGGTATTACAGGGATGTTGCAGTTTTCCCCAAAACAACTGTTCAGGAAATTCCGAGGTCAGATTAAATTGAAATAAAATCTAAACATGTTGATGTATGGAAATGCACTTAGGGTACCCAAGAACTTTACCTCTGCCCTCAGCCATGTAACATGATTATAAGGCACTTTAGTGCTTGTGGTCCTAGAATAGAAAAATATGTCTCTTAGAGATAGATGAGTTTCCTCCCGCCCATTGGTGTAATTACGAGACAGATTTAGGGTGATTTGTGTGCCCTAAATGTCCATTTCCATAACTTAACATGTTTTAAGTTTTAACTCTGCATTCCTTTGTATATATTACACATTTGCTGTAATTTTTTGCCCTAAGTTGTTAAAGTATTTCAAACTTCAACATTTTTTGTTTAGGAATTTCTTTACTGTATGAAACTGTTAATGGAAGCCAAATACACTTAATAATCATTAATATCAAATCATTAAAATGTAGTATCAACCTTAAGTCATGTCTAGGGTCAGATTCATGGTATTCTTCTTTGAGTGCTTGCTCATGGCCATTCCACATTAGGTGTGTGTGTTCACCACATGCACCAGTGCCAGAAGTTTTTCCCTCAGCAGTATCTGTAGGGGACGTGCTCTGGCACCCTCTGGAGTGGCGCCTGCATGGCGCAGTATAAGGAGTGCCACCAGCTCCCCCCACCCTCAGTTCCTTCTTGCCGCCAGTGACGGTGCTGGAACATCTGCTGCTTCGACTAGCGTTGTTTCATTTTCTATTCTTGTGAACTTTGAAAACCTGTAATATAGTTGTATATAGTTAGTAGTTTCTTAGTTACCCTTAGTAGTAGTTCTCAACTTTTTGTTAGTCCCAAATGGGACTCAGCCGGGGCATGGGGCATGCCCCGGTCCCCGGGCTTTAAGCCCTGCAATCGCTGTGAATGGCCTATGCCCATCAGCGATCCACATGCCAGCTACCTAAGGTGCTTAAGCGAAGGGCACACAAATGACAGGTGCTGTATCTGTAAGTTCTTTAAACCTAGGACGAAGAAGGAGCATGATATCCATCTGAAAGCGTTCCTAATGGAGTCGGCACTCACTCCGGCACCGGAGCAGCGGTCCGACTCCGCACCGAGCACTGCGGCCTCCGTGCGCAGTGCTCCGCTGGCGCCGTCCACGAGCCGGCATCAGTCCCCTTCCGCGGCTCCGGGGAAGAAGCCAAAAAAGACTGGGAGGGGAAGATCTCCTACCCTTCGTAAGGGACAGGAGTGGGCTCGGGGTTAGCCATGACCCGTGCTGTGCAGCTCAACCGCCCTTCGGGAAGTTGGGCCCCAGTTCAAGTCGAGTGGTGCAGCCCATCTCTTGCTCTGCCTGTGACCCCGGATAGCGGTGCAGGCCCTAGCCAGATTCAGGTGCCGTTGATGCCCGAAGCTCTTCAAATGGCTCAAGAAATCCTGACACTCCCTGTGCTGCCCACACCGGCTCCCGCGGTACCCCGATCTCGGGGAAAACCCGCATTGGGACCTATGCGTGTGTCCCTGCCTCAGCAGTCCTGATCCCCATCGAGAGGGATGTCCCGCCAATGTTTGCCTGCCCGAAGCTGTCACGCCTCAGGACTGGAGAGGCAGGCTCAGCGGAGCCCACTTTGGTCCCCGCACTGGGGGCACCGATCGAAGGACTCAAGGTGTACCGTGCCTGTAGATTGGCGCAAACCTTCTGAGGCACGTGCCACCCAGCAAGAACGCAATGATGCATGTCTGTAGAGCCGCAGCGTGATCCTCTATTCACATGTTTACTACTCATTATGCCATCATTCAGCAGGCCAGAGATGACACTGGGTTCGGCAGAGCTGTGTTGCAAACTACACATCCGTGAACTTCTACCCACCTACAGGGGTACTGCTTTGGAGTTGCCTAATGTGGAATGGACTCGAAAAAGAAAAGACAGTTACTTTTTCCATAACTGGTGTTCTTTGAGATGTGTTGCTCATGTCCATTCCTCAACCTGCCCTCCTTCCCCACTGTTGGAGTTTCCAGCAATAGGGAACTGAGGGTGGGAGGAGCCAGCGGTATCCCTTATATTTGTGCCATGCAGGTGCCACTCCAGAGGGCACCCGAGCCGGTCTCCTACAGATACTGTGGAGGGAAAAACTTCCGGCACTGGTGCATGTGGCGAGCACACACACCTAATGTTGAATGGACACGAGCAACACATTTTGAAGAACAGTTACAGAAAAGGTAACTGTCTATTATCTGGCTTTTTGTAATAGATTAGGCCTCTCTTATAGTGTCCTCCTCTTGTTGGACCAAGCTTTATTCTCCCGGGCCAGTTCACTGGGGTAACCTTTTTCTGTGCTTCTTAGTTTCCTGGGATTCCTTCCTTTAGTTGGGGTGGTTTCTTTAATTGAGCCTTTTTAACCAACACAGTCCCACCCTTGCACGCTTTCTTCAAAAATCTGCAAACATAGCAATCCCTTCCCCAAATCTGACTCCTGCATCCGTTAATTCCCATAGCAAGGTTTCCTGGCTCTGACATCGGAGCCTCGGACCTCCAGGGCTCCCCTACAGTTTCCCCTCTTGTTTGTTTGGGTTTCTGGAGCAGTTTTTCACTGGAACTTCAAGGGCAGTCCACTAGGAGCACTGCCCAGGCTCTTTCACTTCCTGCAGGATCTTGCTGCCCTCTTTTATAAAGGGCAGCTAATTAAGGTCTGCATCTTTCCTCGGGTGCAGGGGGTGGGATAATCCAACAGCCAGGCCAGCTCCAAGCCCCTGACCCCAGAGGAATGTTATCCCTTACTCCTTCACACTACTAGGTGTGGCTCTGGAGGAGCACAAAGCAGCTGGAGCATTAGCCAGTTTACAATTGCTTTGCATTGCCAGAACCCCACAAATCGGATGGCGTGTGTTCCCCAGCTTCCCCCACTCCTTGATATTCTTCCTTCCCCTGTATACAAAACCATCCCAGTTTCACCCTCCCTGTCTGTTAGATCTGATACAACAGGTAGCTCCTGAAAAAATATATTTAAGGATAGGTTTTTTGCTGTTTTTATTAGTGAGTGCATCTTTCAACACAGGTTGAAGGAAAAACTGTACGTCAAACTCATGAAGAGTTGCCATTTTGAAAATGGCTATTATAGCCCATTGTTGTCTGTGGTGATTTGGGGAAGATTTCCTTCTGCTGCTGAGGAACATTGAGGAGGAAGTAAATGGTGGCAGTCTTTGCAAGGGCAGCTTGTGGTCTGAGTCCCATTTAAAAACAATAGGTGGTGGCAGCCATTTTGAAAGAAGGCAGTCCTTAGCAGAATTCCTGCTGAAGGAGAAACTTTCAGTAGTGAAGAATCGCCGAGAGAAAACTATCAATCCTAAAAATCAAGTGTAGCATAAGCGCAAGATTTCAGTGAGTTTCAACTATAAGGGAAGTCTTGTTATATCTCTGCTATCTTAAATAACTGTTCGCTATTCAGAATCTCTCCCCATGTAGGTACTTATAGACCATGTTCAAGTTGTCTCAGCATCCTGTTAAGGTGAATAGATTGAGCTTAAGTTTTGCTGTAAGGCAGGTTTCCCAGACTTAATGATTCTGAACCCTGTCCAACTATTCAGCATCCTTTCTGAAGTGTGAGCACAGACTTGCACCCAAATCCAGTAAGTCCCATGATTTCAGTGTGAGAGACATATCACCTTTCTACATCTACACTCTATTCCCCTGTGCAACAGGATGCTTGGAGGGGTTAGTGTAGTTAGCAGTTAGTGTACCTGACTTCCAGCCCCTTGTCTCTCTGACAGGGCAGTAGAAGTGCGTGGTTTCTGACTCTAAGGGTATGTCTTCACTACCGGCTGGATCGGTGGGCAACGATCGATCCAGCGGGGATCAATTTATCACGTCTAGTCTAGATGCGATAAATCGATCCCCGAGCGCTCTCCCGTCGACTCCTGTACTCCAGCTCAGCAAGAGGCACAGGCAACAGTCAACTCACCATGGTGAAGACACCGCGGTAAGTAGATCGAAGTACGTCGACTTCAGCTACGTTATTCACGTAGCTGAAGTTGCGTAACTTAGATTGATTCCCCCACCCCCATCCCCCAGTGTAGACCAGGGCTAAGCCGTGAGTGATTTGGCCTCCACCTACATCTGGGTCTTTGCTCTTAATGGGGGGTATAGCAGGGGGACCGGGGCCCTCCCTCTCCACTGGGTCCCAGCCCTGGGCTCTGTGGGAAGCAACACCAGCAGGGTCCTCCCTGCAGAGAGTCTACATCCGCAGTTCTAGGCTACTTCCTATCTATTTGGGGCAGTCAATAACTTAACAAAGGAGTCCAAGTGAGCAGGGCCCTGCAGGACCTGCTGGTTCTCAAAGAGGGTAGCGGTTGGAGAAGGCCTTGCCTGTGGGCCTTACCCACTCTGTAGTCCCCTCTCAGGCTCAGCCTTCCATCTAGCTTCCCAGAGAAGGAGTCATCTCTCCAGCAGCCTGTCCTCCTGGGCTTCTGAGCTTCTTTTACCCACTTCTCCAGCCAGAGCATGCTTAGCAGACCCAAAAGGGCAGGGCTACCTGGGCCTAGTATTGCCTTTTGACCCCTTTGGGCCCAGTGTGGGGTTTGTATACCCCATCACACCCTGTTGGTACATCCAAGGATCATGTTAACCCTCTGAGTCATTGCATTGTCCTGGGAGTCTGTGTTCAGTAGGTCATCTGTCAAGTCCTCTTGAGTCACTACTTTCTGGGATACAGTTAACCATCCTGTAAATGTGACCTGCCTTTTTCCTGGATGTAGGACCTTGAATTTGACTGCACTAAAAAATACATGTTCAAATAACACTAGTTTTCCAAGCAATACAGATCTCTGTTGAACTGATCTATCGTTACTATATTACCAGTTGTTATCTGTGACTTTCTAGCAGTTTTATTTCCTTCAAAAATCATAGATTCAAATATTATTGGGCCAAGAATCAATTTTTTTTGACCTCCACTAGAAAAATGACCTTTGGCTTTGGATGAAAAGTGACTCGCAGTTACTCTTGAGATCAGTTTTTAATCCATGGAATGTGTTTTTTATATATATATATATATATATATATATATATATATATATATTTTTAAATCAGTGATACCAACCAATCTTGTAATCTCATCATGATTATATAAATTTTAACTGCAATGGGGGCTAAAACTGTGCAAATACTTTTTACCGGTTTTCTGGAGTTGAATGACATATTGGTATCCCAAATTCATGCTTATGTGCTGCTTATTACCTATAGGCACGTACAATTTCTCAGGTGATGATGGCCTTTGTCCTATGCGCTGCATTTGGTAATCCAGTGGTGTCCTCTTGAAAGGCCATGTTAAAGGAAAAGACTTTTTGAAAATACTATTACGACATATATATTGAATCAAAACTTATGTATAAAATTGTCTTTTAAAAGCAAATCTCTAGGACAGTACGCTTGTTGAAAGCACAAACCTTTAGATAAGTTAAAAATGAAAGTACACTTTAAAGTCAAAACTAATTAACTCTTATGGTGGTGAAAGGTGCTAGAGACTCGTCTTCTATTGACAGCATGTGAATTTTACTTCTTGAACCTTGGAGAGCTTCATATGTTGAGGGCGCGGTTGAAGTGGCGAAGTTGCCATCCCGGGTGCAAAAGTGATGGGAGACATTCTACAGTCCGCTTACTGCATATTTGGTCTTGGTACTCTCCCAGTATAAACTAGCTTACAGGACAGTATCAGTAGCAAGTTATGAGTTGGCCTATAGATTCCATAATCATGTACAGGCATTTGGGCCAGTGGATATACAAGTAGTACAGATAGGCTGTGGCCACTACTTACTCCATAGGCTGGAAAAGCAGCTGTAGGAGAGGGGAGCCTCAGGGCAGGTAGGATGGGCTGGCGGAATAAGCTTCCACACAAATATTTGGACTTTGAACAGATAAGCCAAGAGTAGTGGAAGTGCAAGCTTCCCCACCCTGTCCTGTCAATGTGCATGAGTCTTATTCTAGAAGGATCACTTCCAGGGTGAATAGTTCAGTCTCTAAACCTGTTCAGCCCTTTGCCAGTGCCAACAATGCTACCAGTAGTTCCAACTAGTGTTAATTGTGGTAGAGGTCTTTGTATGCTTGTCCATTCAGGACTGAAACCACCAATTTGTTCATTTAAACTGCCACACAGCTTCCAGATGACAGTGGCTTAAGGTCACTGGTAACCTAGAACTGAAGGGCTCCAGAGCCTTATCACTGTCCTTGAGCCATTTAGGTTCCAAGAAATGCACTGGGGCACATCAATAGGACTCCTCACTTCCTTGAAGTTAAACACGTTCTTAAGTGTCTTGCCGGATTGAGGCCCAAGTCAACCTGAAAGTTTGCCTGTTAAAAATTGAACTTAAATTCACATTTTGTAAATGGATAGTACTTTTTAGGACAATTTCTCAATCCAAACCAAGTTGTAGCTGGAGTAATCTTTCCAATGAAGTGTTCTCTTTTCACTCTTTTGCTCAATTTACATGCTAAAGAGCTCTTTGTTTTGAATCATATTCAGGCATATTTAATGAATTCCTGCTTCACTATGCTCTGAATGATAGGATGGGTTCCTTTCTTGGCTGTTGAAGGTTGTCCTGGTCCTGAATCTATAAGAAACCTTCATAATTTTTAATGGATTTGTGAAGATTAGCTTTCTCAATTACTTAAGAGAGGAAAGGAGACTGATAGTTTAGGCCCCAAATTTTTCATACCTTAAAATTGTTTTATGCTAAAGAGGAAAATACACTGGATGTCTTTCAGTCTTCCCTATTAAATTGCCAAAGATGTAACCATAGTTTCCATGAAACTTTGTGGGAATTGCAAAGGTAAGTTGTGTTCTGCTGGCTAGGCAGTAGAGCAGGTTGGAAACTCCTGAGGAAACCTTCCTGGTCCCTGCCAGGTCACCACGGAACCATAGGTCCGTGGCTCAGGTACACCCCAGCTGTGCAGTGTGCTTTGGGGCAGGAGAGCCCAGGTTTCTAGGGTCCCTACAGTAGAATGGGAAGCCTGGGGCCTTTGGATTGAGCTGGGTCTCAGAGTCTTCAGGTGCCTTGCTGTGAGCCTGGAGCCAGGGCTCACAGTGGTTCTAGGCTCGCTGTCACTGAATCCAGGAGCTTGGAAATCTCAGCTTGAGCTGTGACTCTGAAAATCCTGAGAGCCTTGATTTGAGCTAGGGTGCAGAGCCAGGGTTTCCAGACTCTGGGCCAGTTGACTCCCCAGGTGGTGTGAGTCAGGTAATCAGAGAGCCAGATGGTCCAGAAGTTTGAAAGCCCTGGGGTGCCCAGCTCTGGGGAAGTCTGCATAACAAGGATCCCTGGCAGCTGCTGAAATTTGTCAGTTTCACTGTTGTCCACCATTGAATAGCAGTGGTGAAACTGATATCATGTCAGTTTCACAAAAGAGGTGCCAGGAATTGGGGATCATATTTTGTTTTGGAAACACCATGTTTTGGTGCTTTTGAAACAATCTTTTTTCAGAATTCCTGGTTCATGAGAAACTTTCCGACATTTGGTTTCAGCCTGAACCTGGCCAAAACCAAATTTTGAAATGTTGAAATATTCCATGAACTGGAAACTTTGAATTTTGGCCGGTTTTACTAGGCAGTATCAGTTAACTAATAGATTGCTCCTGGAGCAGTGCTGGCTTTGTAAATGATAATGGTACAGGAAGAAAGCTATTTTCAGCTATATTTGAAATGTAATTAAACCTTCTTTTATGATGTAGGGATTTCTTGCATTTAACTTTCACTGGCTTTGGGATATACCTGTATACGTCTCTGCTTATTGAAGGGACTACCCTCTGCAATGTTTCTTCTTTCCTTCTTAGAAGTAGAGAGGGGAATTAAGACAAGCTAAGGGTAACCTTAAATCAAAACTAATTTGAACTACAAAAGTGTTCCTGTCAATATGCTTTTTGTAAAACAAAGCCCTCAAACTGAGAATACACCATCATTTTTATTAAGCATCACATTTTTAGTTGTCATTTAGAAAACATTTCCTTTTAAATGTAGTTATTAAATGTGGAAAAACACATGTATGCATCCTCAAGATGTATTGATCTTTAGCCTGTGCTGGATTATGATGCATAAAAATATTGCCTGTGTATTATGTGGATTTAAATATGTGGGTGAGCATACAGCTATGTAATTAACTTCGTTAAGAGGCTATATAAACTTATGGATATCATCAAAACAAGCTCACATGGCATCTATTTACATCTTAGCAGTCCAAAACAATCATTCTAACAAGCCACTTATTGCTTTCTCTTTTGTCTAGTGTTGCTACATGACTGCCAAACAGGGAGATATTTAGGGCATCATAACTTCCAGATGTGTTCAGTGACTTGTCTGTATTAGATATTTTACTCAAGGTTATATTTGAACAGTATCTCCTTTTGATTTAGTAAAAGATGTAAAATCTGTAGTACTGAAACTTCACACAATCTATATCTTAACTTCGGATATTGCTGCTAATCATGTGGGGTGGAAGAGACTTCTGAAGTGAAATACCTTACTAGTCTACTATTTGTTTGAATAACCCTTCATTAGTTAAATGCTTTTAAAATATTTTATAGGGTTTAGTTTAGCAGCTTTTAAGAGGAACAAAAGGAAGCTGGAGTTGGCAGAAAAGGTGGAAACAGATCTTATTCAGCTAAAGAAAAGAAGACAATCAAGTGAAAAGGTCAGTAGATGTTTTGTCACCCTTACCACAAAGATAATTTATAACGCGAAAATTTCATATCTAAATTTTTCATTTTGTAGATGGTCACCTGATATAGCATCACAAACCACTCATCTTTGGCCATCTTATGCATGTTAGTATCAGTATAATATCAGATCATCTAAATTATCTTCTGTGGTGATAGACCTTCCTGCTATTTACAGTTTCAAAAGAGCTGTGAAAAAGATGCCTTTTGTCTTGTTTGTGATGTCAATATATCTATACTATTACGTTTTAAAGTGGAAATATGACAAGTGTAAATATGAGCAGATAAATATCTAATAAAACATTTTCTCTAGCTTGGGATCTATCACTGTTTCCCATTTTTTAATGTTTCCTGAGAACACTGCTTTGTGGACCTGGAAGCGGTGAAATTTGAAATATCAGGTAGGTAAATGTGCATCAGTTCATGCATCTAGCATTGACCCTGGCCCACGTTACTTATGCTCCTTTACTACAAAACTGCCACAATTCTCTCCTTCTTTTCTTCCCCTCCTTGCTAGTGTGAGTTTTGAGCCTTTGTTCTCACTTCAGCATATATAGGTTTACAGTATAAGTATTAATATATAGTTGGCTAAAGAAGGATACTTAGTAAGTACAATACTAAATAAAAGAAAAATTAGTGGTGGACTGTATAATTCACACCTGTAGGGTTGGTCTATTGAAGACTTTACAAGTGGTGCAGCAAGGCAACCGCTATAACCGATGCCAAACATATCCCTTCGGTGAAATATGACAACTGTGAAAGTGAAGGCTAGTCTGTTATTTTTTTAAACATTAACCTGCATTTTGTTTGAGATCGATGCCTTTCTTGGACAGCCAAATCTCCAGACTCTGGTGGCCTGATTCTCCACTGCCTTGTAGTCACTTACCCTCATTTAAAGTGCACGTAAATGCTATGGAACTAGAATGACAAGGTGGGTGAGGTAATATCTTTTATTGGGCCAACATTACCTCACCCATCTTGTCTCTTTAATACCCTGGGACCAATACGGCTACAATAATACTGCATACGAAAGTGTAATAATATTTTACCCTTGCGCTATACAGGTGTAAATGTCTGCACAAGGTGGTGAAAAATCAGGCCTATTTCTTCTACATTCTCAAATCATATCTTCCTTATGTAAAAGTACTAATTCTCAGTCTTCGAAAAGCAGAGGCTCAGTAGAGGAGATAAGAATTAGAGGGGAAAAATGGGTTATTTACTGGTATCTGAACTTCGCTGGTTGCTTACAGGTTTGTGCACACTTCCCTATAACTGAGGGAGGAGGGGTCTCTGACATTCATGTAATGTGGGGCAAGTCATGTGCTGGTGCATGAGCTTACCAACCTGCAATTTGAAATTTCAAGGGTCATGTGGCAGCAGTTATGGGGAGCACCCACAGACCAGGGATAGTAGGTAGAGGAGATGACCATATATGAGAACTCTGCTTACTGGTAAGTAACTTGATTCATCCCACCACTTTCTCTAAATTTCAGTGAATTCGGTCCTTGTGAAAGAAACCAGACTGACAACGCTGTGGGCTGAAATAATGTGTCTACGTAATATGTAGAATGCAGGCAGTTGCAGGCCAGTGAGAGAGCTTTCAATATGCATCAAACTTGATCTGAAGGGAACAGCTTTAGGGCGAAGAGGGATTTGTTGGTCCCTGGCCTCCCTCGGATGGGACGACGGATTAAATAATTGGATGTAGCAATTCTGTAGCACACTCAACAAAAATTACACTGAAACCAGACTTGGATAACTCATTTTGGGCCTGGTTCTGAGCCCACTAATGCCAGTCAAGACTCTCTTGGACTACAATGGGAATTGGATCAGTCCTCTGTGGATAGCTTGACTAGTCAGAGGGTCTTGTGAAAGCCAATTGAATTTCCGCTTCCTTAAGACACAACATTTTTTCACAGCCTTAATTTTTTTCCCAAAGGACTAGTTCACATGTAAATGTCTTGTTTAGATAGTGTTTACTCATTTAACGTTTCATTTTGGACATCCATTCTCTTTGTTGGGTGGATTTTTCAGAAGTCATGAAATGGATCAGAACTTGCATATGCAATAAAGTGAATATTTAAAAATCTAAGGATTGGAGCCTTTACGTGGCACTTGCACGTTCCATGATAAAACCTTAATGAGCTTGATTTTTCTTTTTTCCCCCTAACAGAGTTTCCCTGGGGTGTCTTTCATTTGTTTGACAAATCTGTTCCATGCAAGTGAATGTTTTAACCCAACGTTTTTAATTACAGCCAGAGTGATTGTCCTAATTTCACTGCAGCCTCTTCAGAAAATAGAAGTCTCCTGACTCAGCTTTATGCGGTTACAGTTGAGAGGCATATACACTTACATTTCATTGGTGTTAGCCAGTGAGGTACATGTAATTTCAAAAGACCAGATCTTCAGCTGGTGTAAATCAGCATAACTCATTGATTTCACCATGACTACATCAATTGAACATTTGGCCAGTGTATTTGTATGTCGGAAAACTAGCATGTTCATTTGTCTGAATTAGTTTGGAAACGCCACTCTTTGGCTTAATAAAATCGAGTCAGTGGAACACATACTGCAGGAATCATTATCAATTAAAGCTTTTGGATAATCTGATACGAGGATATCAGATCCTTGTTTGAGTGTGGACTAGCACCTGCCACTGCCATTGTAATTAAGGTGGTGCAAGGGGACTTTTAAAGCTTACAGCAGCGTTTCATGCTAAGTTAAAGCGTGTCATGAAGGTTCCGTTACCAAAGGCAGAATATTTTACTAGATAAAATATAATCCAAAACTTTGTTCGCTACTTCTTCTGGTGTCAAAAACATAGAATTCTCAAAATTTCATGCACTTATGCACTTTTATAGTAAACTTCTTCTGAGAAGTGCAGAATTTCCCCTATCCATCTTGGAGGGGTTTTGCCCCATTCTCCGCGTGTATTGGGGGTGGGTTCTCACCTTTCCCTCCAGTGCTTCCTCTTCATTCTTTCACAAAGCTAAAGATGGACAATGTAGGCGAAATGGCTGTGCCATTCTCTCAGTACCTGTCGTTCTGGTTCATGGAAGGAATGGATGTGAAAGCAGAGTGTACCCACAGAGGAAGAGGAAAAGAGGCAGCCTCTGTAGCCTACAGCTGCTAATTAGGGATGTAAAATGTTAAATGGTTAACTGATAAGTATTACTCTTACCATTAATATATTGCAGGTAACGTTCAAAACAGATTGGTAAAATAATTTTGTGACATTGTAATACCTAATGTGCACATTTAAAACGCCTCAGCACTATCAGGGGGCGCTGGAGTTTGCAGCGCTCTCGCAGCTCGGGGCATCACTTCCCGCAGCTCCCATTGGCTGGGAACGGTGAACCGTGGCCACTGGGAGTGGCAGGCGGCCATGCCTGCGGACGGTCCGTGTAAACAAACTGGCTCACGGCCCGCCAGTAGATTACCCTGACGGGCTGCGTGCAGCGCACCACAGCTTTAAAGTATTCCTCCATAGCATTGAGTACTCCTTGTATATAAGAATTAGACAATGCCACTGACCAGAGTAGTTTTGCTGTCTAACAGCAGTATGTCAAAACATACTATGGAACTTTTTTAGTGTGCAGTAGCAGCATCCACACAGCATGCTAGTGTGCTTGCTGTACACTAACTGACTGTTTAGACGAGGCCCAAGTGAACAACAAAATATTCTTAGTGTATTTTTCACAATTTCTACAACTTAGTTAAAAGTTCTAATCTCTCTTATTCTTTAGCATTTCTTTATGCGTTTCTAATTTAAAGTTAAAAATCTGTTTAATTTCACTACATTTAGTGGATGAAGAAACTAGGAACTGACCTAAAATATATTTCCACATCTTTGAGATTGTATGTGCATGCTAAATGATTAGATGATACAGGGTTTGAGAAATTATACTCCTTTGCATGTGAGCTAATCTTAAATGTGTTCATAAGTGGAGCTGTTTCTGTTGAAGTTGACTATAACTGATTTATTCCTCAGCTGGGCATGGAGTACTGACTGATTGGCCAACTGTCACCCGGAGTGTTCTGACCGCAGGCACAAGTAATTATCAGATGTTCACTTTGTTCCCCCTGTTAACTTCTTCTTTCCAGTATAAAATGCCATTCCTTTCCTAAATATCTGTTTTAAAAAAAAACTGACTTTGAACATGGTTGAAAATGTTTATTAGTACTAGAGGATGGCAGAAGGTCCTGTTCTTCATCTGCAAATTTTTGTTGGCTGTTAAGCTTTTTTCCAGTTATATTGAAACAAGCCACTTTTCTGAAGAATTGCCATCTGCTTGATCTGAGTAACATTGGGTTTGAGTCATATGTACACAATAGTCTTTGTTCAGGCCCACTGCTTTTGAAAAACAAAAGCCCTAAATTGCATGATTTTGTTGGATTTGATTGACAGTACGATTTAGTTTTAAAGATATTTTAACTAACTTAATTGTATGTTAGTATTTTCCTTTTTTCTAATTGTGATTTAGGGAGTTTAGGAAATATATACTTGTGCCTGCAGTCAGAACACTCTGGGTGACATATTACTAATCTTCAGAAGTAGCTTTTTAGTAGCCATCACGTCAGCCCGTAGGGTCTTGGACATTGGTGCTTTGATGGCAGATCCTGCCTTTCACAGTATTCTGGATGTATTATCACTTACGATGCTGCAGTCATTCAGCCCCTACCTCTCCCCTCCCCCCCCCCAAAGAATGATAGTGCATTTGACCAGATCACAGGTAACATCTACGACATAATTTAAGAATGTGCTAGTATATGAGCTATGGAGGGCCACTACGTAGCCTTCAATACATACTTTTTAGAAACACTATACCGCATCCCATGCTGCTAGATCCAGTGTGGCACTTGGTTCAGCAGTGCTATCTTCAGATCTGGACTGGATTCCAAAGCTCCTTCCTCCCTTTGGGGATACTGCTTGGAAGTCATCCTTCTGCTTGAGATTCATAGCCATGAATTCTTTTCTGCAGTTAGATGCCTAAGCCCAGTCAGCCATTTTTCAAGAAACAGAGGAGAATGAGGAGACCCCTTACAGCCTTTAGCGCAGTGGGTAGAGTACTCATCCAGGAGGTGGGAGAGCTGGGTTCCATCCCCCTCTGCTACATGTGGAGCAGGGACTTGAACCATAGTCTCCTGCTTCCCAGGAGTGCCCTTACCATTGGGCTATGGGTGCTCCTGGGACAGATTTCTCTTAATCTCTCCTGTTGTTGAAATAGTTCTAGTGTTTTATAAGTAATCACATATTCATGGGGCTAGGAAAGTGAGAATGACTCTACAGGTCAGTGGTTAGGGCACTTGCCTGGGAGATGAGAGAGAGAAATTCAAGTCCCTGCTTCACATCAGGAAGAGGGTGTTATTGAATCAGTCTTCTACATCTCAGGTGAGTGTTGTAACCACTGGGCTAAAGGTTATAAAGGGAGAGCAATCATTTTTGTGTGGGTTTAGGTATGCTCAGAGCACACACCTACAGGATTGGGTCTTGAAGGCCAGATAGACAGGGGACTGTTTAGTTTGGGTTCCCCCCATGGCTTAGAGCTACTGGACAATGTCAAGATGTAAGGACTTGGGCAGCTGAGAGTGTTTCCAGCCACTGAAATGTAGGCATCTTGGGGACTTAGGGATTCTAAGCACGTTACAGAGTTAGATGGTAACTGAACAGGGGGGGTTGTGAATGACAGTGGTGCCTAAATGGTTAGTGGTGCCTAAATGTTGGCCTTAAAGTGATAATTTGGTGGCTAAATCCACCTTGTGAATCCCACCCTTAATGTTCTTTTTAACATAGAAACTCAGAAGTTAATGGCAGAACCAAAATTCCTGTGCAACCTTATTTTGGCCCCATTGTGCCTACATAGTGTGATAATCTTTAGTCACATGATCACTTTTATCGTGCATGACCCTGCCTGGCTCAGTGCAGAGGATGAATGATGCTCTGGTAAAGAATCAAGGTTTTGCAGTGAAAGGGGCCATTTGTAGAACCTCTGCTTCATTTACTTAAGATGTTGGGAAGGTGTGTAGTGATTGAGTCAGGGACTGCAGGAAGAGAGACTTTCCTCTCCCCCTTGTGGGTTCCAGGACCAGCTGCTCCAAGACGAAGTCATTAATAGTGACTAGAAATTTCATCTCTGCATCCTGAGGTGACATGTACCCAGACAATATGGGGATAGTTGAAATCCGCCATTATTTTGGGGTTTTCTGTTTTTGTAGCCTCTATAATCTTCCTGAGTGTTTCACAATCATCACCACCATCCTGGGCAGGTGCTCGGAAGTATATTCCTACTGTTTATACTCTTATTATTCAAGCATGAAATTTCTATCCATAGAAACTCTGATATGATCTGTCTATGATTCTGTGATGATCCTGGCTTCTGGCAGTCAGAGGTTTAGTGTCACCCTGAGCATAGGGTTACGTCCCGGACTATCTTGGCTAATAGCCATTGATGGACCTATCCTCTGTGACCTTATCTAGATCTTTTTTGAACCCAGTTATACTTTTGGCTATCACAACATCTCATGACAATGAGTTTCACAGGTTATTGTGCATTATGTGAAAAAGTATATCCTCTTGTTTGTATTAAACCTGCTGCCTATTAATTTCAGTGGGTGACTCCGGGTTTTTTGTATCATGGGAAAGGGTAAATAACACTAACCTCGTTCTTGAAATACAGCTGAACCATTTTGGCCAAAACCTTCCAGAAAAAATCAGCCTGAAGGAATCACTCAGCATGTGACTAGAAATTGTATTCATTGTAAATTGCTTTAGGTAAGTTAATTATTTGGGTTTTCACTCCGGGTGACTGTATGTTAGTGGATTACTTAAGCTTTGACATAACTGAAACATAACATAGCACTCCTTTTAACTAAAAATTCTTTTTCTCTAGCTGTATTTAGTGAAGGAGAGAAAGTCGTAAAATTTTAATGTTTTCTCATTGAGGCAAAGTATTGGAATATGGTGGAATATTCAGCTTCCTTTGGGGCCCAGGTTGCTTTGTAGTTTTGTGGTGTCGTTTTCTGGGGGGATGGTGGAGAGCGGTTTCCTGTATCTGGAGTTAATGCAAGTACAGAAGAAGTTGAAATAGTTCTTTTTGATACTTGGTTAATTGATCTGGTTAAGTAGCAATTCAATTTGGTTTCCTTCTAATTTGTAACAAAATCAAATTTCAAAACCTCAAAAGTTACTGTGACTGGAGTTGTCATCCTGTAGTCAATTTTACTATAAAACACCAAGATAGAGACCTACAGTTGCTAACACCAGGCTGTGACATTCAATAGTAGGGTACACTTACAAATATACATAGTAGGAAGATTAATAATAATTAAAAATAACGTTTTTTTTTCTTATTCCTCTTCGAGTGTCTGAAAACTTAGGTTCCTAAGAAAAGGCACTAGAAATTTGGAACCTGGTATGTGTATTATGTGAGTCATTTTACTTAGTTACTGGAGTTAATAGCCATAGTGTGTGATATTTTACATCCAGCATTTAAGTTCGTAAGCTATTTACATGCAAAAAATTGAAGTGGGAATTCTAATTTTGTATATTTGAAGAGACTTGTTTTTTCCTAATCTCTCATTTTTAAGTAGAGAAAAATGAATGAACTCTATGGAGAATCTTCCATGGAAGACCCTCCATTCTAGCTTTCACTTTCTCCTTAACTTCTAAAAAGATAAATTACCGGTACAGTGTGACTGTAGTCCTAGCTGTCAGCTCCACTGGAGGAGCATGGGTAGTGACTGCCACTGTGATGCTGCAGACTTGAGCTTTGGAAAAAAATTATAGCAGGTAGCGTTGAATTCCTCACTTGCTCTTAAGTGTTTTGTTTTTGTTACAGAAGCTGAGGGGTGATGAGTGAGTAGAAAGGAGGAAGAGTGTCAGTTGCAGTCAGAGAAGAAGGATGGTCCTGGATAAGAAGGGCCCTAGCCTGGCAATCTAGAGACCTGGGTCAATTCTCTGTTCTGCTATAGATTTCTGTGGTGGCCTGGGGCAAGTCACTTAGTCTTTGGCTCAGTTCCTCATCTGAAAAATGGAAGTGGGGAAGTACTATCTCCTGGGGTGTTGTGAGGATAAATTACATTAGATTGTGAGGTGCTCAAATACTATGGTGATGAGGGCCAGATAAGTACCTGAGATAGGTGGTGGTTCTAGGAGTAATATTGGATGTGTTTGGTGCCAATTTCAGGTGCTGGTTCAGAAATAATAATGTGGGTGGAAGAAAGAAGCTGCCTGTTACTGGGTAGGAGAAGAGGGGTGAGCTTCCCTTTTTCCCCTCAAGAGTACCAGCTGCGGGGGTGAGCTGTGTTACACCACTTTGAGGTGTTGCTGAGTTCATATCACAGTGGTATGTGAAGATTGCAAGCAAAAATATATAACTAAAGTACTATGTAACATACGCATATTCTTTGAGTGGTAAAAATTCTGGTTAATAGATTAAGCCATAACTTTTTTTCTTTGTCCCACAGCATGAGCTTTTAAATTAGTAGACTTTTGGAACTGGGAACGCTCAAGGGATTGATAATTGGGTAAAGAGCAGCTTTTTGGGGGTGTAGGAGGGGCAATCCTGCAAACAAGTACATGGGTAACTTTACTCACATGAGTAGCTTCATTGAATTCAGTGGAACTGTTCACCAGGGTGATTGTGTGCAGGATTGAGTTTTTATAACAACTTAAATGTATGCCATGGAGCTAGTGACACAGAATACCCATAAATGAGTTAATAGTAGAATTGAGCATAATTTTTTCCATGATTAAATTATTTGCTAAAAAATACAGTTCTGGTTGACCTGAAACTATTTGTGAATTGGTCAAGTTCACCAAATAGTTTTGACAATATCAAAAAATGAACACATTTGGTAGCGTTGACATGAAACTTCATTTTGGCATTACTGAAACATTTTTGGGCTGGTGTAACAAAATGCGGAGCTGGTGAGAGTGCCACCCTTCTTATAACTTTTGTTTCAGTGGCTCGAGAGTCATTCTCCATCTCTTTCCTTGATTCAGTGACTATTCATGAGTAAGTGAATTGCCACTTTGAATGAAAATTTACAACATTACAGACCAGGTACACCATGGACAGCAATAAAGAAGCTTTTTCTTGTTGGATTGCCTGTTAGTTATCAGATTTTGAGCATTGCTTTTGCATACTTTTAAAGAAATATAATTTAATTTTAGCCCTCTGTTAGTATACTATTTTTAGTAGTTGCTTCTATTTGTATGTCCTGCAGGAGAATGATTCAGGAACATTGGATACAGTTGGTGCAGTCGTTGTTGACCAAGAAGGAAATGTTGCTGCTGCTGTCTCCAGTGGAGGTTTAGCTTTGAAGCATCCTGGAAGAGTTGGTCAGGTGAGTATGTATTTTCAACTGGGAACAATTACTTAGTATTACCAGGGAATGGCTTACATATTTAATAAACAGTGCATCTGTAAACTAGGCAAGAGCCAAGTGATAGTGAATTGATGCCTTAGCGTTCAAATCTGAAGTCCTGGATTCAGTTCTTGATTACTCTGTATGGGGAAATGAGTTTTGTCTAGTCTAGAGGATCTTTATCAGTGTTGCAAAACTTCTAATTTGGCATGCTTTCTGGTTATTACATAAAACTGGAATAACGGTTGTGTTGTAGGTCACACTTGGGATGCATTGATAGAGAAAGCTAGAGCCTGTTCTTGGTATGCTTAGCTTTTGCTAGTGCTAGTATCTCACTTTTGCCGCTCATTAAATACCCCACAAAGCTTAAAAGAAAAAGTGCCACTCTGATACCTTTTAGATAAATTTACTAGTTCTATACGTTTTTGATGTGAGGAGAATGTGTCCATTTTCAAATTCAGTGATGCTCTTTTGTTGTGCTAGAATCTTTTGAAGGAGGTGATAAAGATATGATACTATAAGAACACACAGCATAGATAGGCCTATCAACATGGAGTAACAATTTTGAGACGCTTCAAGAGTCTGTATGCGCTAGAGCTTATGTACAACTGGTTAGTCCACTGTTTGGCATCCTCCCACGGGTAACTCACTTTTGGACTGACCTTAAGATTCTTTAGCTACAGTATTTTAAAGGGTTCTTTTAAATGTGTAGCTAAAAGCATTTATGTTGTAATGTTTTAAACATAAAACATGCTTTAAAGAATTCCTATGGTAATAGGGCCCATTCCAGCTCGTGTTGAAATGAATGTGAGTTTTACCATTGCAGTAAGATTGAGCCCTTCATCCCTACCTAGGGAGATAAGAGCACCTCCAAGGCACTCCTCTTCAGGATTAACTGTTGGAGGATGTAGCAAAATGTACTGGAGTAGCTATTTTGAATCTTATTCCTTTATCCTATGTAATAATCTCCCTTTTCCCCAAAAACTGAGTACTTGAATTTATCAAAGATCCTTTTATCTTCTCAGGCAGCTCTTTATGGATGTGGCTGCTGGGCTGAAAATATTGGAGTTCATAACCCTTATTCCACAGCTGTGAGTACTTCAGGTATTTGCTACTTTTGTAAATATTTTGAACTGTTGTTCAACTTTCTTTCATTTTAAAAATTCAAAACAAGTTATTTAATATATAGTGAATTAAAATCTTAAGACTCATGTGGTAGCATACCAGAAAGTGTGTTCTTCAAGCCAGTGAATTCAGTGTCATTAACTACTAAAGAGCCTTTGTTAACATGTTTATGGAGGTTTCAGACAAACTTATTCAGAGTCTGTGTGTGTTATCCTTAAACAATCCATTTATGGCTGCTCACCTTCTATCTATATTTCAATCCATCAGTAACAATTTGTTGTGCCATCTGGTAGTCAGCCCCTTCCGGCTGCCCTTTTCTTTAATGAGATTTTCTATCCTGGTTAATCATCTCCTGAAACTTAGGCTTCCTACATGGGTTTTGAGGTGTGTTAGATGCACATAGTCCCCCCAATAATATTTTAGTAAATTTGGTATTGCCAATTCCCCTTCCAGCATGGATATATGTTTATTGTCTAATACTAATGTAACTCCTGTTTGAATTTCCTTATTCTTCTTGATGATATTGATAGGACCTGAAGTAGGAAACCTTTTTGGCAACAGTTCTTTACTGTTGCTATGTGATCAAGACAAATGTAGTGTTTTCCAATCCAACAAACTTTTCAGTTTCAAAATAATGGGAGGAAAGTTCATTTCATGTAGCTGATTTGAAGTTAGGAGAAATATTGACTCCTAAATACTTCAGAATTTGTGTAATTTAAGCAAACAATGTATTGTGCAGCTATTGAACCTTAGATCTTTCCATCCTTAGATCTAATTTCAGATTTAATATAATTGTATAGGCTAATATACCTCTGAATTAATTATCTTGAGAATGTGTCATAGATTGCACTGGGTTGGTAATGATTTGTATTGCACAGTCTTCATACAGCACAACAGTAAGTTGAGTTTTTTATTCATTTTAACTTGCTCTTCTGGCTTACGTTTTGAGCCGGGGTTAAATAAAGAGAGCAAACAACAAAAGGAATAGAGGACAACCTTATTTGGTTCCTCTGGTAATTGAAATTCTTGGGCATATACCCCCATTCACTCTTGTTTTATCTAAGGGAGAGTCATATTTATCCATGGTTTGTTTGGTTTTTTTTATATTGACTTCAAAACCCATTTCCAATAGCATTGTTTTTTAGGAAAGGCTACTCTACTTTATCAAATGCCATTTCCGTGCCTAAGAATAGCACAGGCATTCAGTTTTTTGTTCCCTATATTATTAAACAATCCTGATATTCTAATGTTGTTCGGTTGTCTATTGCATGTGGAACCTATTTAACTAATTTGTATTAACTGAGGAAGGACTGCTTCTATTCTGGCAAGAGACTTTGAAAACATGTTCATGTCTATATTAAGAAGCAAGATTGGCCTTAACAAGCCACATAGCAGCTTGTCTTTCTGTGGCTTTAGAATTATATCATCTGCCCTTTTCATTGTATTGGGGAATCTCCTTATTCTCTACAAAAGCATTGTATCTGGTTTGTCTGCAGTGATGTGACTTCACCTGATGAAACTCTGCTGAAAACCTGTTTGGTCCTGGGGATTGGTGTTGGCATTAATTTAATCAAATGTGTAGCTTTCTCTGTCTCTACTGATCTTTCCAATCTGTTAACTGTTGCTGAGTTAACTTTGGAATGTTAACCTCTCTAATATATATATATATATATATATATATATATATATATATATATATATATATATATATATATATACATATATATACACATATACAATAATTTTTCCTGTGGGCTTGTCATGGTTTGAAGACATAAAGAACTATATAGAACCTCCTCAGTTCTTCAGTAATCTCTCAGGTCTTAAAACTTACTACTCCTTTGGCATTTTTTAATTTTGCCTTCTCTTGTCTTAATTTATAAGCAGCTTATTAGCCTTCGTCTCCCGCACCCTTTATAATACCTGTTTTCAGCCAACTTGAGAGTCTCTTCAGTTTTCTCTATAAGTATGGCAGTTAGTTGCCCTCAGAGTCAGAGGTGTATAAATATGCTTCTAGACTCTTTTATGTAGGGTTACCATCCGTCCGTATTTCCCCGGACATGTCCGGCTTTTCCGTCTCTAAATAGCCGTCCGGGAGGAATTGGTAACAAGGTTAAAAGATCTGGGATTTTTCCCCTCCCCTCCCTCCCTTCCATGCACAGTGTGGCTGCTGATTGGGCAGCTGGGCCTGATTGAGCTGCTCCCGTTGGCCTCCAGCAGCCAGAGCCCTCCTCTGCTCCCCCCTGCTGCCTGCAGCGTGTTTTGCCTACACGTGGTACATGGGCATGGTAAGGGGAGTCCCGGGGGGCAGTCAGGAAGCAGGGGGAGGGTTGGATGGGTCCCCGGCCTCCACCTGCCACCCCCCGTCCGCGCATCCCCGCATGAGTCATCCCTCCTCCCTGCCTCCCTTTCCCTTGCCTGCTTCTACTACCAGAACCGGCAGCAACTGCTGTCTGCTGCCCCCGGGTCCTAGTGCCCCCCATCCACTAATGGCAAGACAGGCTGCCCTTACCCTGCCCTTCCACCCTAGCCCCGAGCCTCTCCAGCTCCCCAAACCCCTCATCCTCGGCCCTCATCCCCCCCCGCACCCTAATCCTCTGCCCCAGCCCTGAGCCTCCTCCTGCATCATGAATCCCTCATCCCCAGCCCCAGCCAGAGCCCTCATCCCCCCGCACCCTAATCCTCTGCCCCAACCCAGAGCCCCCTCCTGCATCATGAACCCCTCATCCTCAGCCCCACAGCCCTCACCCTTGCACCCCCTCCTATCCCCAAACTCCCTCCCAAACCCCCTCCCCCTTCCCACACACCCCCTCCTGTCCTCAAACTCCCTCCCAAAGCCTGCACCCCCTCCCACCCCCAAACTCCATCCCAGAGTCTGCACCCCTCACCCCCTCCTGCATACCCCCACCCTGCCCCAGCCTGGAGCCTGCACCCAGCACCCAAACTCTATCCCAGAGCCTGCACCCTGCACCCCTCTTGCACCCTAATCCCCAGCCCAGGACCTGCACCCCAGACTTCCTCCCCCCACCCAACCCCCCTCCCAGAGCCGTAGGCAGGTGGGGGGCGGGCGGGTTCTGGGCACCACCAAAATTTCTACAACCCTGCCACCCATGTGAGTGGATAAGGGTTGGGGCAGTCAGGGGACAGGTAGGGTCCTGGGGGGGCAGTTAGGGTGGGGGGTTCTCTGAGGGGGGCAGTCAGGGGGTGGAAAGTGGGAGGGAGTGGATGGGGCGGGGCAAGGGCGGGGCTCTCCTCCCCCCCCCCATGTCATCTTTTTTTTTATTGTGGAAATATGGTAACCCTATTTTATGCAAAACTTGCAGCCTGTCAGTCTCTTTAATTTAATGGTTGTGCACACTGCACATTAAGCCTGGGTTCTAACTCAGGTTTGAGCCCAAGCCCCACTTCTTTCCATACACAAGTCAATCCACACAAAAGTTGAGTCAACAAGCACTAAGACTCAGGCCCTAGAATCCTGGTAGGGAGTTAATCAGAGCCCAAATCCCACTGTGTATCAGACTCTCATTTTGCAGCCTGGATACAGCTCAAATTGCAGGCCCAAGTCAGAAGGTCTGTCTAGTGCAGTATGGACATATTAACACAGCTGTGATACCCGGGTCCAGCAATTGTAAGCCCAGGTTTGCAAAGCAGTGTGTATATTCAAGCATTGGCTTGGAAACACCAAGTCCATAAGCCCAGGTCCCACAGGCCTGAGTTTATAGTGCAGTGTAGACAGACCCCAAATCTCCACAACGCTTTGCTAGTGACAGGCAGCAAACTCCTTCAGGCGCTGTTATCACTCAGCACAGCAGCATGTGGAGCCCCACACCCAGCTAGGTTGCATGAATGCTCACAAAGCCACTCATGAATCACACAGAGAAAGGCACCAGCTTATTCTCCCCAGCCTTGCACCCCAGAGCTGTACCGCCTTGCACTGGTCAGAAACCTGACCAGGGTAAGTTCATTACCCAGTCCACCCCTCCCTCAATGTGGAGCCGACATGCACCAGCCTTTGTAGATTGAGCTGAGATTTCCCAACCTTTCAAGCAATATACACTGTTTTAGGTAAAGTATAAAACAGATTTATTAACTACAGAAAGATTTTAAGTGATTATAAGTGGTAGACATAAAAGGTCAGAAATAGTTACAGAAGAAAATAAAAGATGAATACACAATCTAAATTTTAAACCTTATTACACTAGGCAGTATTTAGATCAAGCAATTTTCTCACCCCCCTGGATGTTACAGTTCTTAATGTACAGGCTTTTCCCTGAAGCATGGAACAGTCTCCTTAGATGAAGCCTTCATCGTCTCACAGTTCTTGTTGCTTTTCTCCTCCCCGACCTATGCTGAAAGCAAAGGCATGCTGCCATTGTTCTCTATTTTATATCCTTAATCCATGTACCTAGAAGACACTTGCCCAGACATGTTCTGGTGGGCTTTGCTGAGTCACTGGGTTGAACAATCCCCCTGGTGTGGTCTTGTGCAACTGAGTCATAGAGTTTGAGCAGTCCCCGTTTTGTAGTGCTTGGGCAGTGTTCATTGGTTACAACTCCCCTGCTGATTAATGGTCGTTGAGCACCTCCTCGGAGTGGTTTGCCTTCTTTGTATGTCACTAGCAACCTTACAGCATATTTCAGTAACAACCATACAGCAAAATCTCATAACTTGATGCTCACTAACGATATACATATTTCAGCAGAACAATGGATTTCAGTAGAACCTGACCTGATCATATGATATCTTACATGGCAAACTTTGTATGAAACATGTCATAATTACATGACAGTGGTGAATATGGGGATTCCAGAGCGCTGCTTTGAGGTACAGAGTGCCGCAGTTCTCCTTTCCAATTTTGCTGTGTTGGCTTGTGCTGATAGACTTCTTTCTTCATCTGGCAAGTCAAACAATATATTGAATTACATAAATAGATCAAATGTGATCTCTTCTATTAAAACTTAGCAGCATTTAACCACTGTTCCTGTTCCTTGCCACTGTTTTTGTCTAGTTCCTGCTATCTGTGGGAGCCTGGGCTCTCCTTTCTTCCTTCAAGGGTATGCTGGTTACCTGCTGGTGAGGGGAGTCTATTTAGAAGACATAGTCTGTCTTAAGTGCATATATTATAACACGCCATTATAAGATTGATATAAGTATTAGAATGTTTGATAATCATTGGAAAAGGGTCAATTATGGTGGAAAATATATAATCCTGAATTGTACAGCTCTTAATGTCCATCACAAAGGGAGAGCTGGGTCTCCACTGTACTGTTAACTTTGTTCATTGAATACTATGAACCACAGCCTTAAATAATGTTATGCTCATTAACTATACTGTATCCATATGAAGTATTTTTGGTGCTATACAACCCAGTTTCCATTTAATCTTCCCATCATAACTGTATAAAATTGGTAGATTTTAATGCCTTAACCCATATTCCAGGCTTGTTCTATATTTGGTCTACTACGTCTCTCTCAGGTCAGCCCTGTTGTTTTGGTAATGCATCTTTTTTTTATTGCTTTCCTTGGTCTGTTTTCCCAGTTGTTTGGTGACATGTAGGTCCAGTTTCTTTGTTCCTGAACTGATTTGTCTATTCCCAAATCCATAAGTATCTATTTCTCTCCTTTGAATCTGAAAAACCCTTCTGGCTTTCCATTTAAAGGAAAGTCTAAATGGGAAAGCCGACTTGTTTTTTTTAAATATTGTTTTTCCTAGCAGTTGTGGTTATCTGGTACAATTCCTTTCATTGTCTAAAGACTGAGATTGCCAGATCTGGGAACATTTTTATGGGTTGATTTAAAATCACCAGCGGTCCAAATTTATGGGTCCGCAGCCTACTGAGTGCAAGGCGGGGGAAGTGGGGTCGGAATTCTATGGGTACTGTCAATACAGATGCATGCCTTGCTGCCCAATTTTAGCATATCTTGGAAAATACCATTCAGCATTCCCAGGAGATTTCTTCCTTCAGTTTGTCTCCAGGATGTCATTAATCTTGATTTTTCTGCATTCCCGATCTTCAGTGTTCTCTAGTTTTAATTTTGTCTTTTTCTGTCTCAAATTATTTGGAGTCTTCAACTACTCTGCTAGTATTGTTTACTCATTTAATCCTGTTTCCACCTATATCTTTTTAATCTCATATATTTCATTGTCCTTAATGTTGGTCTGAAGCTCTTCTTTCACCTCCTTATTCATAATTTCTCCTAGCAGATCCTTCCGGTTAGCCTTCGTGAACTGACCGATGTTTCTCTTTCTGTCTCCAGTTTGTTCAGTGAAGGAGAAGCATTATCATTTTCAATGGTGTCTTTGTTTTTTTTATGATGGAAAAACTTTCTTCCTTTCCCAGACATGTGGCTTCTATAATCTTTTTAACTCCTCAATGCTTTGGGCTTCCTCTTTGTCTGTCTGGCCCCTCTCAAGATGGCTGTCACTGCACTTCCTCTCCGCTTGTTCATCTCTTCTCAAGATGGCTACAGCTATGCTTCTTTCCCTGGTTACAAATGTAAATTTTAATGGGTTTTATAGCTTGTTGCATTCACTCACTATCCTCTTGCATGACAATGAAGGTTAAGATAATCACTTGCAGGCTTATCTCTGCCGGATAATCACTTCGACTTGTTACACAGATTTTTAGATTGTAATGAAGCATTGTGGTTAAGGCACTGGACTGGATATCCCTGACTGAGTCTCTAGATCAGAGTGGGCAAACTATGGCCCGCGGGACCATTCTCCCCGGCCCCTGAGCTCCTGCCCTGGCAGGCTAGCCCCCGGCCCCTCCCCTGCTGTTCCCCCTCCCCCGAAGCCTCAGCTCACTGTGCCACTGG
Organism: Chrysemys picta bellii; assembly: GCF_011386835.1. Taxonomy (NCBI): domain Eukaryota; kingdom Metazoa; phylum Chordata; order Testudines; family Emydidae; genus Chrysemys; species Chrysemys picta. The sequence continues at coordinate 197,409,780 of NC_088793.1, forward strand.
CACAATGCTCTGGGCGGCGGGTCGGCGAGCTCCTGGGGCAATGCAGCTGCAGAGGCCCGGCCTGAACTGGTGCTCTGTGCTGCGTGGGCAGTCAGGAAGGAGGGGGGTTAGATGGGGCGGTGGGGGCAGTTAGGGGTGGGGGGTCCGGGGATAGTCAGGGAGAAAGGGTGATTGGATGGGGCAGAGGTCCCGGGGGGGGGGCAGTCAGGAATGAGAGTAGGGGTTGGATGGGGCGGCTGGGGGCAGTCAGGGGTGGGGGTTCCAGGGGCAGTCAGGAGACAGGGAGAAAGGGTGGTTGCATGAGGCAGGGGTCCCGGGGGGTGGCAGCCAGGAAGGGGGGGATTGGATGGGGTGGTGGGGGGCAGTTAGAGGCAGGGGGTCCAGGATGGTCAGGCAGAAGGGGTTGTTGGATGGGGCAGGGGTCCCGGGGGGCGGGGGCAGGTCAGGAAGGAGGGGGGGGGTTGGATGGGGTGGCGGGGGGCTGTTAGGGAAGGGGCCTGGGGGTGGATGGGGCAGGAGCTGGGGGGGGCTGTCAGGGAACAGGAGGGGTTGGATGGGGCAGGAGTCCCGGGGGGCCGTCAGGGGTGAGAAGCGGGGGGGCGGATAGGGGTCGGGGGCCGGGCCACGCCTGTCTGTTTGGGGAGGCACAGCCTCCCCTAACTGGCCCTCCATACAACTTCTGACACTCGATGTGGCCCTCTGGCCAAAAAGTTTGCCCGCTCCTGCTCTAGATGTTAGTGTAGTAATGCACTCATCTGCTAAAATCTACTCCACTGGCCTTGTCACCCCAATCTAATAGTAATATAATTTGGTGCCTGTGGCTTTTTAGTATTCCCCTCTCAACTGAATTCTAGGACATTTTTGGGGTAAAGATCTTTTATCTTCTCATTAGTATATATTGTACAGTGCAGTATTTTTACAAATAAACCAAACAAAAAATCTGTAGCTCTTTCCACCTATCATCAAAATGCACCACATTGGGACTGAAGCGTTAGATCTTGTGGTACCAGCTAAAATATGAACAATTTAGAACAGAAAAGGAAGAACTTACCCAAATAAAAAGAGAGGGAGTTTAGGTTGGTAGCTATAATGGGATATTGATAAAACTCTGACTCAGAAGGAAGAGTACTATTTATTGAGTTGACAACATGGAAATCATTATCAAATATCTATGATACATCACAGGCAGGGTTGGGCCTGGCTACAAGATCACAGCCCAAGGACATGCTTGTTAAAAGCATGTTGCCTGATGCCAGGCTTACAGTATCGAAAATTTGTATTACTGTATTCCTAAATTTAAGAAAGTGTCCTCTTGAAGGCAGAGGCATTGGAAAATTTCTCTGTTCAAGGACCATGGGGCTTATCTCAAGTTAATAAATGCATATGCACACGATTAGTCCCATTGAACTAGATGGAAGTACTCATGTGTTTAAGTGTTTGCAGGATTGGGGCCATAATTGTTAGTAAGCATGTTTCTAAAGTTGGAGGTTGTTTGATGAAAATCAGAGGCAGCTTTATTTAATTTTCTTAAATTATTCTTTACAATAGTCAGATGGGTTTGTTGAAGCCTATGCAAGCAAACATCCTGATACACTTAAGATGATGTCTAGATTTAATGACTGCCTTAAATAGAAGTTTTTTATTTAATGCCGGTACCATTTTTTTATAGTGGTAAATACTTTAATGGCTATTTACAAGTATATTATTTATCTTGCTTCAAATCTATTAGTCCTAGTTTGTATGACATTACATTAATTGCAATTCCAGCTAATTGAAATAGACTGCTGATGGTCTGTGAAGCTTAGCCATCTGTTCACTAAATGATTTGAAATTCAAAGTAGTAGTGTTTAATCTTTTTTTCTGGTTTTCCTATAAACTTTTTGTGTGTGTGATAGAAATGTTGACAGGAAGTCAGAACTCTTGTAATCTATACCATTCTTTTCATTTTCAGAAGCTCATAAGCTTTATTTTATAATGTAACGTGTTTTAGGACATACTTAAAATATATTCAGGTCTGACTCTTGTTTAAAATATGCTCAGCCAACAAGGTGAACAACAAACTCATTAGGGAGCTGTAGAGACTGAATCGAGGAACGATTAAAATGCTAATGTGTGGCTTTGCACGTGGTTATGTCGCTTTTCCCTTCACCTAGTGAAGTACTTGAAGGGTGAAATCACCAAGGAAGGGAAGGAATTTACTTAGTGATAGAGGATATTGCACTAGGGGAAAAAATTGAAATATTATAATATTAAAATATTCCTGAAATACTAGGAAAACATTCTTGAAAGTCAGAGCTCAGACAGTGGGACGATCTCCTAATGGACATTTAATGAAGTGCTATCACCTGACACATTTAAAAACAGACTGGACTAATTACTGTAATGAGTAATCATGATTAGCAGAAGGATGAACTAGATGACCTTAAAAGGTCTTTCATTTAATTTTGCATGATTAATTTGTGAACAATATGACACGGATAACATTTAAAAGCGACTTTCAAGACATTAACTAACCCATATTGCCTCATCCACTCTAACATCTCTCCCTCCTTGCTGAATTTGAAGAGGTTGGCATAATGTAGGGGGTGACATTGCTGGGAATTATTAATGGAAGCTTATTGCGGTAAAGTAGGTTGTAATTGGGGGTATTCAGTTATAAAACTATTATCATCTTCTGCATTATGCTCTTGTTTAACCGTTCTTGTCCATAGCATTGTTATAGAATTAAAAATGTAACCTTGTGATAAGGCTTTCCCTTCATCAGACTAAACATTCCAATAAGTATAACAACATATGGATTTCGTCATATGGAAATGCTTAAAAGCTTTTACCAAGATTTCTTTTCTGAAACAGAACTGACCATCTGACCAACTGACCAAGCGGTGAAAATCATAATGTCTTGTTGGGGTAGGAAAGGTGAGACTAAATCACTTAAAGATGCACACAGCATTTCATCTCTACGTTACTTGTTCAAGTGTGACCAAGATCTGTAGCAAAATTAATTACTGACTGGGAAGCACAGAGGCTAAAAACTGAATTGACGTGGAGAATGATCGTCCATCCTGTGATTCCGCTGAGCCTGCCTGTTCTGCCAGCCTGGGCACTCTTTTTACCTGTCTTGCTGAGCCAGGCTATTAAGCCTCCTCCAGCACACACATAGGTAGGGCCACACCCAACTGCAGAACGACACAGACTCTGAGATCAGCTCTGGGAAGCCTCAGATTAAGGACTTGCCCCAGCACTCAGGTGTCCACCTCCCTTGGAGTGCTGACCCAAAGGTATATTATGAAATCCGCCTCCTCCCTCAATGTGGAGGAAGGTGTGCACAACTTCTTGTGTCGGCTGCCCCCCCCCCCCCCGTTAGAAATGACAGAAACTGGGTTTAATCATAAACAAAACAAATTTTATTAACTATAAAAGGCAGATTTTAAGTGGTTAAAGGGATAGCAAACAGAACTCAGCAGATTACTAAGCAAATAAAACACACATACAAAGTTTGTTTCATAAAGAAATTGGTTACAAATAGTAATTTCTCACCCTAGATATTGTAGCAGGCGGGTTACAGAAAGTCTCCAAAGCTTGAGGCCTCAGGTATTATTACTCACAAGCTAGACACCCTTCCAGCTTGGACTCTACCCTTCTCCCCCCAGTTCAGTTCTTGCTTCCAGGTGTTTCCCAGTGTCTCTTTGGGCAGGGAGGCAGAGGAGAACCACCATGATGTCACTCCCCTGCCTTATATAGCTCTTGTGTATGGCAGGAATCCTTTGTCTCCCAGTGGAAGAACACTGGCATTCCAAGGGGTGGGTCCCAGTACCAGATGACTCAGATCCAGGGGATGTCTCTCCAGGGCTGTGGCAGCTGTCTGGAGCATCCACAGGAAAACTAAGCTCTTTCACAGTCCATTGTCTTTGCTAATGGCCCATTAGCCCTGTCTGGCTTTTCCATTGTTGTACTTGAAGGGGTAGTTGTGGGTGACACCCAAAGTAACCCATTTGAAATACAGATATATAGTCAATATTCCTAACTTCGGATACAGAAATGATACAGGCAAACAAATTGGATAATCACATTGAGTAAATCATAAACTTTCCAATGATATGTGGTTTGAGCATTGGCCTGCTAAACCCAGGGTTGTGAGTTCAGTCCTTGAGGGGGCCACTTAGGGATCTGGGGCAAAATCAATACTTGGTCCTGCTAGTGAAGGCAAGGGGCTGGACTCGATGACCTTTCGGGGTCCCTTCCAGTTCTGTGAGATAGGTATATCTCCATATCTTACATGAGCCATTTTGCATAAAGTATATCTCAGTTATGTCCTATTCATATCATAAGCATATTTTCATAAAGAATATGGACTGAAAAGTCACACATACATTTTATAGTCCCTTCCTCTAGGGATTGAATCACTTTTGGTGGGAAAGCTACTACCAGCTTTCCCATCCAAGTACCATAATCAAAGCTATCGGTGCTTTCCCATTCTATGGGTGAAAATAGAGGGCTTCATTTTACAGTAGTCTCAAAGGCATTATTTAGCTTTCTTCGGGGAGCCTGTGCCTCATGTGCAGGGGTGAAATCCACTTGTACATTCCGGTCACTTTGCATTACTTGTGCAAAGCAGCCACACAGGGACTTTGTGACGCACTCCTCCAAGTGAATTGTCCAAGACCAGCAGTCCTGGGAGAGCTGGCCTGTCAGCAGTGGCTCTGCACATCTTTGAGCATAACTGCCATACTGGTTCAGGCTGCAGTCCATCTAGTTCAGAATCTAGTCTCCAACAGTGGCAAGCACCAGATGCTTCAGAGGAAGGTGCAAAAACTGTGGAAGGCAGATTACCCCACATCTGTCTGTGAAGTCCTCCTAATTCCCTGGATAGTCTTATCCATAAATATGTCCCCTCTCTCTTTGTATTGTGGAGCTTACTGCCACAGGATGAATCTTGCTGAGTTTCTGGCCTCAGTGACAAGTATACATTTTTTACTCTGGGGGGAATTCTGTGCCACTGTGTGGGCAGAATTCATATCCTGTGCTGATTTCTTTGCTTCTCCGCAGAAAAATGACTTTCTGATGGGGAAGCAAAGGGAAGCAACAAGAGTGGTCACGTTCCCTTCCCCTGCAGTGCGGACACATAATTTCGGGCAGCCAGTGGAGAGGTAAATCACTCCCGGGAGGGAGGGGCTTCCATGACATGGACCTTTGGGGTCGGGTGCAGTCTCACTACCAAATGTGTCTCCCCAGGGAGGACTGCAGGGTGATCTCCCACCTCCATGCAGTCTGTGCTCCCGCTGCCATGCTGGAGCCTCCACATTTATTTATTGACAAATAATATTTCCAGAATTTTAAAACATTGTGGGCAGAACTTTTATCTTTTTGGCAAAGAATTTTTAATTTTGGGAACACCATTCCCACAGGAGCAATTGGGGGTAGGGTGGGGGATGTCCTTTTTATCAGATTTGTGTCACTTCCACAGAACCCCTTGACACAGGAAGCATTCCAGGTGAACCAGAAGCATGGTCAAGGCAGTCTTTCACTGTGGCGACTCTCCGCTACTACGATACCCAGAAGAACGATGGTAGAAGGGGATGCAAGGTAGGCAGCTCTTAAGGAAAAAAGGAGAAGGCAGGCGTGTTGAGGATAATTAAATGAGTGACTAACCAAATCACACTAATGACTAAACACTAAATGCTCACAAATAATACATATGGGGAAAAATTTTGTCAGAGTTCCTCCACCAGCCTTAATTGTCTGGTGGAGTTAAAGCTCAATAAGGATGGGTGGTATCCCTCCTTAAGTAGCCTGTAGCGCTCCCTTTCATGTGGATGGTTCCCCGAGGGCCTGAATCCAGGCTCAGCTGTCAAACAGTCCTCTGATGGCATCAGAGTCTTTAGAGTTGGTCTTTCACTTCTGGGATTCGGTCCTCCGAGTTAGTGTTAGGCCCCATGGCTGAGAGCTAAAAAACACTGCAGGAAGCAACTCCAGTACTGTCCTTCTTCTGGCTGCTGTAACCAGACTCCTTGCAGCAGCCATTTTTCTACAAATGCTGCTCCAGCCTGGGGTTCAGGTAGTCCCAGCCACATGCAGAACAGAATGTGAGCTGGGGGTGAAGCTACCCATCAAAGACCATGATCTCAGATAGTAGAAAGAAGGTTCGTCAGCGGAGCTTATAGTCCTGTTCCAGTGCCATCTACAGTAACAACTGCTTTTATGTCAAACTTACTGTTCTTTTTCACAGAGACAAGGTTATATATGTAGGCAGCACCAGAGCTGAGCTCTGAGCGCAGTTATGCTCTTCCCCCTTTCAAAGAGCCTACTGGGGCTCAGCTCATCCAGATTTCTCAAACATAAAATTGCCTGGTGATGGTGGTGAATCACTCTGCTGAAGAGGAATCATTTTAGTTTGTTGCCCTACCACTAATTAGATCCAACGTGCACACAACTCAAGACACTCATTTTTTACAGTGCTGCCTGGAAGTCCTTGTTTTCTCACTCGATTTTTTGCGTGACTTTCACCCTCCCTCCACATTGTCAAGGAGGACAAGACCTTATTCACTTGGTACCCTCTGAATACCGCTTCTTCATTGTCTGGAGGGAATCAGTCTTGAAACGTGCAACTACCTTTTTCTTCCACCTTTATAGAGAAGGAGAAACGGACATGAGTGACTGTAGAAGACTAACAATTTTACTGTAGTGAAAATATCTGTATTATGACCGTAGTGTTTTGCTAACATTTTAAAGATTATACGTGTAAATTCATTATTTCCTTGAAGTTAACTATTCATTGTTCATTTGTGGTAGTCTTGTATGAATGTTTTGCTATTTAGCACTCGAACTTAGCTTAATATTTCTAGTTCTATACCTTTTTGGATGTGTTATGGGGAGATGGATAGGTGACTCCTGATTTAAATGGGCTCCTTTTCTTTATAACTTATGTAAAGGGTTGTAAACATATCTCTAAAAACAATTCTTAAAGTCTGGATTCAATAAAATTAATTTTTAGAGATTTCTGTGGCTGTGCAAAAGCTTTCATAGTACAACCTTTTAATTTATTTTTTATTGCATCCGCTCTAAGTTGTAAATTGGCAGATGTTTGTTTTGAGTTTTTGCTTCCCAAGGATTTGGACAAGAATGAAAATTAGACTTTTGCTTGCTTTGCATATTAATTTGATAGCCTGTGTAGACTTCCACATTTTCACTGAAAATTTACTTATCCAGTGGGCATAAAAGCTAAAAATAATTTATACCCAGTAGTTTAGTGCTGTGATTTTTACAAATGCTGTGAGCATGCAGAACTCATGAAGGACACCTAAAATACAAAAGGCAAAATATTTATTAATACTCTTGTGCTTCTTGAATTAATCAGGGATTTCAAATTTGTCAAAATTGTTGTGAATTGTTGAACATTAGTAAATGATACATACTGAAATCTGTAGTTTGTGAAGTAATTTATTCAAGGATGCTTTTGGAGTTGAATTCATCAAAACACTTGCATATTGTGACATTTTAGATTCTTACAAGGAAATGCTTGTAAAGAATAATTTGAATTTCAGTTGCTCCCAGAAGCAAATATCTAGGATTAGAGCCCCATTGCAGTAGGCACTGTAGGCAAAATGGTTTATATGGAGAAAATGGTCAAATTATTGGATACAGTATTCATGAACACATTTTAGATCCAAACAGGGAATTTGTTCATTGTAATATATGGAGATATCCTATCTCCTAGAACTGGAAGGGACCTTGAAAGGTCATCTAGTCCAGCCCCATGCCTTGACTAGCAGGACCAAGTACAGATTTTGCCCCAGATCCCTAAGTGGCCCCTTCAAGGATTGAACTCACAACCCTGGGTTTAGCAGGCCAATGCTCAAACCACTGAGCTATCCCTCCCCCTTTAAGCTGCACTTCCCTGCAGAGGCAAATCTGGTGGGTAGCATGGTCATTCTGTTAAATCTCTGAGCCACAGGATTGTGCTGGGAGCTCGTGTTCAATTGGTTATCCACCGTGACCCTCAAGACCTTTATAGTAACTGAATTCTGGAATACTCTCTCACTTTAGGTCTTACATACACTCTTTGTTCCTAAATATATGATCTTGCATATTTGGCTATATTAGAGAGCATGTCTGAACAAGCACAGTTTACCAAGTGATCCAGATGACGTGACGGCTGGAGTGCACTGGCTGAGGTGAATTCTTGAGGGCACTGATTCATGGCAGGTGCACCATGGGCCTGCTACGTACTGGCATTCCAAAGAGCTGAAACAATCTCCTTTTCTTATATGGAGAACCAAGAGGCTATATGCAGAAAAGACCCTGCTTCACTGTTTTTGACTGGAATGCCTGGTCAAAAAGGGACCCTGGCAGCTCTGGTCAGCACCACTCACAGGGCTGTTAAGTCTGGTTGGTGGCGCGGCAGGGCTAAGGCAGGCTCCCTGCCTGGCTCCACACGACTCCTGGAAGCGGCTGGTGCAGGGGCGATCAGGGAAGCTCTGCATGCTGCCCCCGTCCCGAACACCAGCTCTGCAGCTCCCATTGGCCATGGTTCCCGACCGATGGGAGCTGTGGGGGCAGGCAGCACGCACCGTGCAGAGCTGCTTAGCCCGCCTCTGCCTACGGGCTGGACATGCCGGCCGCTACTGGGAGCAGCAGGGAGCCTGCCTTAGCCCCACTGTGCCACCGAGTGGGAGCTGCCTGAGATAAGCGCTGCCCAACCGGAGTCCGAACCCCAGGCCCCAGGTTGGAACCCCCTCCCTCACCCTAACTCCCTCCCAGACTCTGCACCCTCCACCTGCACTCCAACCTCCTGCCCCAGGTCCGAACCCCCTCCTGCACCCAAACTCCCTCCCAGAGCCTGCACCCCAACCCCCTACCACAGCCCTGAGCCCCCTCCTAGAGCCCACATCCCCTCCTGTACCCCAACTCCCTACCCCAGCCCTGAGTCCCCTCCCGCACTCCAAACCCCTCGGCCCAAGCTCAGAGCCCCTTCCTGCACTCCAAAGCTCTCATCCATAGCTTCACCCCAGAGCCCACACTCCCAGCCGGAACCTGCACTTCCCTCCCGCACCTAAACACCCAGCCCTGAGCCCACTCCCATACTCCAAACCGCTCGACCGAAGCCCCTTCCTGCACCCCAAACCTCTCATCCCCAGTCCCACCCCAGAGCCCGCACTCCCAGCCGGAGCCCTCATCTCCTCCCACACCCCAACCCCCTGACCCAGACCAGTGAGAGTGAGTGAGTGAGGAGAGCGAGCAACAGAGGGCGGGGGGGGGGAGACTGGAGTGAGGGGGGGGGGCGCCTCAGAGAAGGGACGGGGCAAAGATGTTCGGTTGTGCAATTAGAAAGTTGGCAACCCTACTGTAATGTCAAACTGGGCTTCTTGGAGGAAGACTGTTCAGCTCCAGGTTTTCTGCAGTACCACCATGCTTTGAAAAGTTTGCCTGCAGACAGATTCTCTCATACTTGAGAAGCAGGTTGCTCTCAAGGATACCTTTGTGGAATCTGCACACGCTACCTCCCTGAGGTCTCCCAGAGAGGGACTGGTCATTGGCTGTGGAAGGTGAAGTTAATAGCAGACAAAGATTATTTGTGAGATTGGAAGTGCTATACAGTAAAAGCTCTTCTATCTGGCACTTCACCAACCGGCAAGTTCTATAAACTGGCATTTCTCATCTGCACTGAAAATCCGGTTTATAGTGCTATTGGTGTGGGGTCGGCAGGGGGCTGGGGTGTGGGAGGAGATCGGGGTGCCAGATGGGGGGGGGGGCACTCACCTCCGGTGGCTCCCTCCAAGCAGCTCCCCGTCCCTGCTGTCGCTTGCAGAGGCGTGGCCAGGCAGCTCTGCAGCACACTGCCTCTGTCCCTCTTCCTTGAGTGCTAACTTCACGGCTCCCAGCCTATTGGTTGGGAACTGTGGCCAATGGGAACTGCGGGGGCGGGAGGGAGTGGCGCCTGCAGACGGAGACAACGTATCTGCCTGTTTGCAGAGCCGCCTGGCTGTGCCTCCACCAGGAGAGGCAGGGATGGGGGGAGCCACTTGCGGGGAGCTGCCAGAGGTGAGTGCACCCCCCCATCCAGCACCCCAAGCCCCCTCCCACGCCCCAACCCATGCCCCAAGGCTCCTCCTGGACCCAAACTCCCTCCCAGAGCCCAGGCCCCGCAGCCCCTCTCACGCCCCTGCCCCCCCCCTCCCCGCCACACACTCCAAACCCCTTCCTCTGAGTTAACCAGCATTTCTAATTTACCAGCACCCCCCGTTCCTCCAGCATGCTGGTTAAAAAAGCTTTTACTGTGGATTGTAGAAAGCAGATGGAGAAATGGAGTAGAAGATCAGTTTTGGCACATGCTAGTCATAATGCTGGGGTTGAACTGCCTTCAGGAAAGTTCATGCTAGATGGGTGTGTCTTGAAAAAGTACTTGGTGGTAGTTGGATGCCACTAGTGGATGGATCTGGGCACTTGGAATTTAAATTGCACTTCATTCAACAATGTATCATGAACAAATAAGAGCGGACTCCTTCTCACTAGTTTATCTCTATAGAAGGACGTAACTTTCACAGGGCTGGGTGATGGTAAACAGGGGCATTGTCCATCCATTTTCCAGGACAGGAATGAATAGATTTCATCTTGTTCCTGTTCAGACCACCTTACGCAATTTGCTTTGAACAAGAATGTAAAATGAGATTGAAATCATAACCTGAATTAAAACTTAAACTTTTACAATAGATAAACTTATCCTTTGGAAGAGGAGAATGTTAATTTACAGTTGGATAGTTCGTAAACTACAAAATAATTTACCTAAATTCTTAGAGCTGATAGGACAAAAGTGATATCACTTGGCAAGTTATATTTTTTTTTTTCTACAAAAGTTTTGCTGAATATCTATACTGAGCTGTAATGCTTTTTCCTACTTAGAGCTGCTGAAATTAGCTGCTGAAATGGTTTAATAAAAAATGGCTGTATACATTTTAAACTTTGGTTCTTTCTAACAATTGTCTTGAAAATGGAATTAATGTGGGTATTATAGGCAGTGCAGGTAGTGGTTCCTATTGTTGAGATTGCCCGATACTTTTCTTTATAAGATGCTGTTTTCAGTATCCATAACTCTTCCAAACATAGCTATTTGGGCTGAAACTTTCCATGCAGGTATCCGATTAAGGTTGAACTTTTCCAAAAAGTTAAATAAAATCTGTTCAGCTGTTCCTCAGAACAATGTTGGGGGAAAAGAGGTTATTTTGCCACGTTAAATTCCTATAACTGCCTTGTGCAAATACTCTAGCGCTACTGTGTTTTGAAGAAGGCACTTCAGATTTGGCAAAGGGTTGCACTGGTGCCAGATGTGCCTTCTTTCATCCCTGGGAAACCTGCCCAAATTTGGCTGTTAAAATTTTCTGAGAATCTCCTTCACACACTCTTCGTAGAGATTTCTTAGTTTGGCAGCTAACTTTGGTGAAGATGTTTACTGAAGGCAAGTCTACACTACAGTGCTATATCAGCGCAGTTGCACGTCTGGTGAAGACACGTTATGCTGATGGGAGAGCGCTCTCCTGTTAGCATAATTACTCCACCTTGGCGAAAAGCGGAAACTATATTGGTGGGAGCGTGTCTCCCGCCAACGTAGCGCCATGTGGACAGCACAAAACTTGTGTCGCTTGGGGAGAGGGGGGACTATAGTGTAGACCTGCCCTGAGACTGCTCTATCCCAGGCCGCAAGAGCTGAGAAGGCGTTCCCTGTAATTCCTTTTTGTGGCAGCCAGGAACTCTCTGGTGCTGAGCACAGGAACCGAGGTTGGGGAGGCTTTCCTTTTGTTCTCAAAGCTCCTTCTGTTGGGGTGCAAACAGGAGGAGGAAGCAGGCTGTGACTGGAGTACAATTAACAAAAACTGTATCGCAATACATAAGGGGATTGAATTGATTGATTGCAGAGGCAACATTAATTCTGGCATTTCCCAATGTTTGAATGCTAGATTTTGCAACTGTAATGTTCTTTTAATGTATTTTTGTGTTTAGTATATTAGTGTACTACTTGAACAACATCTATTTTTAAAACTTCATTGGCATATTGGTTCTTCAGCTTTTTCTAGAAATGCTGGTAATGACAACCAGAGTTTTTAAAAATAAAGGCCAAGTACTGTACATTTCCATTCTACATAACTACTCGTCACTTTTGGAAATAAAGTGAAGATGATAGATTTTGTTAATAACATTTCAGCACATCAACTAACTTGTTCTCTGGGCATTACTATTCAAACTTTTAAAAATAAGAATGAATGAAGCATAAGGGTTCTAGGCTCTGGCATATGAAACAGATAATAAAAGAAAAAATGTCTGTCTCTAAATAGCTTCTGAGAAGAGAATAATCATCATTTGCAGTGGGGTGGACTGTACGCATGTACACACAATAGTACAAATAATTTTCCATTCTGAAGTCTTCCTTTAAAACAAGTTCCTACACTTTCCTACTGAGGTACAGTACCTTACAATAGCTAGACAGAATTAGGCAACTTGTCAAAGCTCTCTAAGCCCTCTGCATATGGCTTCCAGAAACAGCTGGATTTTCATTTCTCCCTCCATTCAACAGGAGTCTCTTTCATGTCTGAAAATTGAAAACGCGTGTTTTTCAGTGTGGTGCATGGATGTGTGTGCGCCCTCTGGCACACCTGTTTCTAATTTCCTGACTTGAAAGCATAACCCATCAAAAGAAGTAGAAAAACAATTTCTTTCTGACACGCTGTTCAGAGGCCCTTGTGTTGCAGAAGGCCTTCCTTTGCTTTGCCATCTTGGTTCCATCGATAGGAGATTATTGTAAGATACAGAGCTCACATAATCTGGGGGTTTCGCCTTATGCTGTGCTGGGTTTTTTATACTCTTGTGATTATTTCAAGCATTAGAATACTACTAGTAAAGTTTTTTGCATAGAAAAGACTGTAGTGTAGTTCCTAGTATCTAACATGAAGCTTAAATTAGGAGCAATGCTCATAAGTAGTAATGGTTAATGTAAACTGATCAGTGAGGTACAGTAACAGTTATTGTTTGGTGCAGCAGAGCAAATGTTTGTCATAGGAAATTAGTAACTTCAAATTTGTATGCACTTTAAAGTCATACCAGGTTTAATAACTGCAAGTCAAAGATGGTGACTGAATTTTGAAAACCGATAATTGGTTTATGTGAGAGTTATACATGGGATAATTACTAATCATTCACCCACTACAGAGAATGTCTTTTAGCAAGCTATTCTGAAGAAACTGAGACACTTATTGCTTCCAGGTGATCATAGAATCATAGAATATCAGGGTTGGAAGGGACCTCAGGAGGTCATCTAGTCCAACCCCCTGCTCAAAGCAGGACCAATCCCCAACTAAATCATCCCGGTCAGGGCTTTGTCAAGCCTGACCTTAAAAACCTCTAAGGAAGGAGATTCCACCATCTCTCTAGGTAACCCATTCCAGTGCTTCACCACCCTCCTAGTGAAAAAGTTTTTCCTAATATCCAACCTAAACCTCCCCCACTGCAACTTGAGATCATTACTCCTTGTTCTGTCATCTGGTACCACTGAGAACATCCTCTTTGGAACCCCCTTTCAGGTAGTTGAAAGCAGCTATCAAATCCCCCCTCATTCTTCTCTTCTGCACACTAAATAATCCTGGTTCCCTCAGCTTCTCCTCATAAGTCATGTGCTCCAGCCCCCTAATCATTTTTGTTGCCCTCCACTGGACTCTTTCCAATTTTTCCACATCCTTCTTGTAGTATGGGGCCCAAAACTGGACAGAGTACTCTAGATGAGGCCTCACCAATGCCGAATAGAGGAATGATCACATCCCTCGATCTGCTGGCAATGCTCCTACTTATATAGCCCAAAATGCCCTGTTTGCCCTTGTTGCCAAGAAGGCTCACTGTTGAGTCATATCCAGCTTCTCATCCACTATAACCCCAGATCCTTTTCTGCAGAACTGTTGCCTAGCCATTTGGTCCCTAGTCTGTAGCAATGCGTGGGATTCTTCCGTGTTAAGTGCAGGACTCTGCACTTGTCCTTGTTGAACCTCATCAGATTTCTTTTGGCCCAATCCTCTAATTTGTCTAGGTACCTCTGTATCTTGTCCCTACCCTTCAGCGTATCTACCACTCCTCCCAGTTTAGTGTCATCTGCAAACTTGCTGTGGGTTCCACGCCATACTCCAGATCATTAATGAAGATATTGAGCAAAACTGGCCCCAGGACCGACCTTCGGGGCACTCCGCTTGATACCGGCTGCCAACTAGACATGGAGCTATTGATCACTACCCATTGAGCCCGACAATCTAGCCAGCTTTCTATCCACCTTTTAGTCTATTCTTCCAGGCCACGCTTCTTTAACTTGCTGGCAAGAATACCATGGGAGACGGTATCAAAAGCTTTGCTAATGTCAAGGAATAGCATGTCCACTGTTTTCCCCTCATCCACAGAGTCAGTTATCTCATCATAGAAGGCAATTAGGTTAGTCAGACATGACTTGCCGTTGGTGAATCCATGCTGACTGTTCCTGATCACTTTCCTGTCCTCGAAGTGCTTCAAAATTGATTCCTTGAGGACCTGCTCCATGATTTTTCCAGGGACTGAGGTGAGGCTGACTGGCTTGTAGTTCCCTGAATCCTCCTCCTTCCATTTTTTTAAAGATAGGCACTACATTAACCTTTTTCCAGTCATCCGGGATCTCCCCCGATCACCAGGAGTTTTCAAAGACCATGCTTATGTGGCCTACCTGTTCTCTCAGCAAAGCAGTTGAAATTTCTACCAGTGCAACATTTCAGTCCTCTCTGTAACAGCTGTTCCATAGTATATGCTCTACTCCAACATTATGCCACTGGAGTATATTGGCTCCATTTGTTGCCGTAAGTTAATAGGAACAGGGGATGAACCCTTAACAAGGCTTCTTAAGAGTGTAGGCGTAACAGGCAAGCAACTAATAGTCAGTGGCTTGAAGCAGCGTAATGCATTGACAATACAGGATTGTAGCTCATGGACTCATTGTGTAAGTGGCTATGTGGCTCATTTGTCCAAAATTTCCTCATTTGTCTGCCAGTCTGTTCTTTGTGCATAGCTAACATAATTTGGCATGTACTAAAATACTTAATATGTATGAGTGAGCAAATATTTAATCTTCTCCACAATAATTATCCTTTTGAAAATTTTTGGGTTCACTTGTATTTTGTTAGTGCATGAAGGCTTGATACATTTGTTTCTCTCCACCCGTTAGTTTATATTTCTTGGAACATTAAAGTGGATATGTGAAAAATGTGTCTGTGATCTTTGGTGATTAATTCTGGATGTAGATTCACACTAGCATGGTGTCCAATATAAATAGGAGTGGATATTTGACCCTTGGGATCTGTCCCACTTAGGGTAAGATGGAGGAGGCCCTTTCTAATAGCTGCCTAACAGCTTACACTTCGGGGATGATCAAGAGACAATGCCAGAGTGAGTAGCTTTATTGGCTTGCTGCCTGCTGTCCTTAGGGAGCACCAAAACCCAGGTCTACACTTCAAATTTAGATTGACCTAGCTGTGTACAGTAGAAACTCAGAGTTATAAATAAATAAAATTAAATTAATGGAGATATCCCATCTCCTAGAACTGGAAGGGACCTTGAAAGGTCATTTAGTCCAGCCCCCTGCCTTGACTAGCAGGACCAAGTACTAATTTTGCTCCTGATCCCTAAGTGGCCCCCTCAAGGATTGAACTCACAACCCTGGGTTTAGCTGGCCAATGCTCAAACCACTGAGCTATCCCTCCCCCCTAACTAACCAATCACATACCTCAGGTAGCAGCAGAGTCACTCACTCTACAGTGCTGTGTTAAATGTAAACTACTAAAAAATTAAGGGAAAGTTTAAAAAAGATTTGACAAGGTAAGGAAACTGTTTCTATGCTTGTTTCAAGTAAGTTAAAAGATGGATAAAAGCAGCATTTTTCTTCTCATAATAAAGTTTCAAAACTGTTAAGTCAATGTTCAGTTGTAAATTTTTGAAAGAACAACCATAATATTTTGTTCACAGTTACAAACATTTCAGAGTTTTGGGACAAGGGCTGGGGGGGGGGAGGGGGGACGTTTGCATTTGCGGTACTGCTCCTTCTGCATGGCTACGAGCTCCTGGATAGTGTCTGCTTGGCGCTCCAGGATGCTTATGAGCCGATCCGTGCTTTGCTGCTGGAGCTCCGTGCTTTGCCGCCGGTGCCTCCATTTTCCTGGCGGATCCTACTTTCTCTCTCCCTCCAGTTCTGTGCTTTTTCATTCTCTTTAATAGATTGCCGCATCACTTCTTGCAGCATGTCCTCTTTGGTTTTTCGCGGTCTCTTCCTGAGTCTTTGCAGTCTCTGAGCAGGCAATATGAGGGACGGCGGAGGTCTCAAGGTTGTTGCAGCTGTATAGGCAAAATGCAACATTTAACAGAGGCAGCATTGTTTATACCAGACAGAGTAATGATTTCCCCCGCACTTAAGGAGGGCACACGCAGGGTCTACACAATAGCATAATTTTCTCTTCCCAAACAGAGCACACACAACCCACGGGAGCCTCAAAATGGTGAGTAATGGGGACTGATTGCATTGTTTCAGGGCTGTACTGCCCTCTGGTTTTCTGTGCCTTGGGGAGAGCCAACAGCTGCAGGGGCACCTACACTGAACACTGTACCAACATTTTCCGCAGGAGTTCGTCCTGGACGATATCTCGATGCTGAGGGTGACCTGGGAAGCAAGGGAGGGTCTTCTACTGCAATGTGGCTTCTGCCCTGGCCCATATGCAGCTAGCCTGTGTGCAACAATGGTCCCCCGGCCCCTCGCGGCACAGTGGCGTGGACACGTTAGCCTGGCTGGGACAAGGACCACGGTGGCTCTCCCGATAAACCTGCCCAAGCGCTTTGCACAGGTTCTGGATGAGACATTTGAAGGGATTACCGAGGCCGATTACCGCAATGTGATAAACCACATCAATGCACTATTCAGCATCTAGGCAGGCATGCCTAACCCTCCTCTCCCAAAGAGCCCGCACCGAAAAAATTCCTTCCCGAAAAAAAACCCGCTTACCGGGAGCCTGCTCTTCTGTTTGTCCTCCACCAAGTACCGGCCGCTGCAACTGGGTACCTTCCTCCTGGCTCGAGAAGAGCTCTTGGCTGCATGCCTCCAGGGATTCTGGGGTATCTCCATCCGCCCCACCACCCTCACTCCTGTTTTCCTCCTCCTGCTCTGAAGTGTCCATGGTGGTGCTCGGAGTGCAGGTGGGGTTAACCTCAAGTATCGCATCCAGCTCTTTATAGAATCGGCAGGTCACGGGGGAAGAACCTGAGCAGCCATTTGCGTCGCAGGCTTTGTGGTAGGCACTCCGCAGCTCCTTGACTTTAATCCTGCACTGCAGGGCGTCCCGGTCATGGCCCCTTTCCATCATGTCCTTTGATACCTTCCCGAAGGTATCGTAATTCTTACGGCTGGAGCGCAGCTGGGACTGGACAGCTTCCTCCCCCCAAACACTGATGAGGTCCAGCAACTCGCCATTGCTCAATGCTGGGGCTCGCTTGGCGCGTGGAGGCATGGTCACCTGGAAAGATTCGCTGATAGCACGCCACGCCTGGCTGAGCAAACAGGAAGGGGATTTTTAAAATTCCCGGGGAATGTAAAGGACGGGTCACATGGTTGGTTACCTGAGGCCAGGGCAGTAGAGTTTGAACTGATGACCAGAGTGGCTAGAACAGGCATTGAGGAATACTGCCGAATACTTCTGGAGGCCAGTAACAGTGCATTGGACGGCCACACTGGTGCTGCAGCGGCGGCGCAATACACAGTATTCCTCTTGGAGAGGTGGAGTACATGCAGCAGTGTACCCAGGGAGATACAGTGCTGTAAGTGCCTTGCCAGTGTGGACGGTGAGTGAGTTACAGCACTGGGGGAGGCTTTATTGCTCTGTAACTCGCAAGTGTAGCCAAGGCCACGGTCTTTCCTATGATCCACAGTGTTAACTCTCATCCAGGCTTTTGTCATTTCATGTCTCAAATTACTGGAACATCCTTTTCCCTGCACACCTTGACAAATACAATCTTGCCTAACCCAGCCATTCAGAATGGGGCTACAAAGATCACTTTATTAGCCCATCACTTTGACTGTCACTCTTCTCTTTGATTCCCTTCAGTGACTCCCTCTTTACTGTGTCAAACAATTTGTAAGCACCTAAAAGATAATAGGGTGATAAGTAATAACTA
Source organism: Chrysemys picta bellii (assembly GCF_011386835.1). Classification (NCBI taxonomy): domain Eukaryota; kingdom Metazoa; phylum Chordata; order Testudines; family Emydidae; genus Chrysemys; species Chrysemys picta. The sequence goes on from NC_088793.1 coordinate 197,427,984, forward strand.
TCATGGATTTGTCAAGAACAAATTAGGTCAGACCAACCTAATTTCCTTCTTTGACAGGTCTACTGTCATAGTGGATGGGGGGGAGCAGTAGATAGGATATATCTTGATTATGATGAAGACTTTTGACATAGTCTGACATGACATTCTCATAAGCAAACTAGGGAAATATGGTCTATATAAACTTAATGTAAAGTGGGTGCTTAACTGGTTGAAAGACAATACTCAAAGTAGTTTCTGTCATACTGGCAGGATCTATCTCGTGTGGTTCTGCATAGGTCTGTCCTGGGCCTGGTACTAGTTAATGTTTTTATTAATGATTTGGAAAATGAAATGGGGAGGGGGTATGCTTATAAAATTTGTAGATGACACCAAGCTGGAGTGGGTGGAGGAGTGCTTTGCAAGCCCTGTTGGGCATGTCTATACAGCAAATAAAAACCCGCAGCTGGCCCATCCCAGCCGACTCTGGCTCATGGGCTCAGTCTATGGGGCTGTTTCATTGCTGTGTAGACTTCTGGGCTTGGGCTTGGGCTGGAGTCTGGAAGTCTACACAGCAATAAAACAGCCCCAGAGCCTGAGCTCCACAAGCCTGAGCTGGCTGGCATGGGCCAGCTGCGGGTTTTTCTTTGATGTGTAGACATACACGTAGAGACCAGGATTAGAATTCAAGACAACCTTGACAAATTGGAGACTTGGTCTGAAATCAAGCGAATGAAATTCAATAAAGAAAAGTGCAAAGTACTGTGCTTAGGAAGGAAAAATCAAATACAAAATGGAGAATAACTGGCTAGGCTGTAGTACTGTTATAAAGGATCTGGGGTTATAGTGGATCACAAATTGAATGTGAACAAATAATGCGATGCAGGTGTCAAAAAATATTTAAAAAGAGAATATCAATCTGGAGTATATTAACTGGAGCATAGTATGTAAGACACGGGAGGTTATTGTCCCGTTTTACTCAGCACTGGTGTTGCCTTAGCTGGCATATTGTATCTAGTTTTGGCTGCCACACTTTAAGAAAGAAGTGGACAAATTGGAAAGAGTCCGGAGGAGAGCAGCAAAAACGATAAATGGTTTAGAAAACCTGACCTATGAGGAAAGGTTAAAAAAACTAGACGTATTTAGTCTTAAGAGAGAGAGACTGAGGGGGGGGACCTAAGTCTTCAGATATGATAAGGCCTGTTATAAAGAGGATGAGGATCAGTTCTCTATGTCCACTGAACGTAAGATAAGAAGTAATTGCCTTCGTCTATAGCAAGGGAGATTTAAGTTAGCTATTGGGAGAAACTTTCTACCTTTAAGGATAGTTAAATATTGGAATAGGCTTCCAAGGGAAGTTATGGAATTCCCATCATTGGAGGTTTTTAAGAACAGGTTACACAAACATCTGTCAAGGATAGCCTTGGGCCTAGTCTTCACTTACCAGCTGGTCCGGCGGCACGCCATCGATGTTCTGGGATCGATCCCGGAAGTGCTCACAGTCGGCGCCGGTACTCCAGCTCGCCGAGAGGAGACTTCCGGCCGCGTCTGGACCGCGGTAAGTCCGGACTAAGGTACTTCGAATTCAGCTACGTTATTAACGTAGCTGAATTTGCGTACCTTAGTCCGAAGTCCGGACTAAGTGGGGACCAGCCCTTAGTCCTGCCTCAGCATGGGCGGGGAGGTGGACTAAATGACCTCACAAGGTCCCTTCCAGCTCTCCCTATGTTTCTATGATTCTATAAGCTGCTTTTCACTTTCAGGGTCATTCATACCTGTTCTCACTCTGCCTATCATCTCTCACATGCTATTAAGATAGGAACTCCCATCTCTAATTGGCCCATGATACAACTTTCATTGTCCACTTGTTAAATTTTCAAACAAGAATTTTTGTGCTTTCTCACATGCTGCACTCCACACGTGGCAGCGCTCCCCGTAAACATCCGCAAAACTACGTCATTATCCTCCTTCAAATCTCTCAAGAATTAGAACTGTTTGGGCAGAGAGTTTTTGCTGGTTATTGTTTGGAGGTTTGTGTCTGCGTGGGAGAGGAGGGGAGAACCACATAGGAGCAGAGACAAGTAAGTTCCATATGTAGCACGAACATGCAATGGGAGCGTGGCCCTGCGAAAAGCTAAAAGAGAATGCTTTTGGACTAAGTGCTGTCTGAAAGGTACTTGAAGCTGTGATTGGAGAAACTATCTCCTGTTTATTTCCTGCTGTATTCAGGAAAACAAGACTTTGTACTTTCTCTGCAAGTAACAGGATTGCATCAAAGATAACTGAATCCATCATCAAAATAATTTCAAAGCCATGAATTTTGGATAGCCACTTGAGCCAAAAAGAGGCAACAGACACGTTCTCTAGGCTCTCACCTTTGCTTAATTTTTTGTCTATATATCAGATTCAAGATTATGGCTAATAGTTCTAACTCTAATAGATGGCTTTTTCCATCTCCTACCAATTTTTTCGGGGTAGTGTTTGTTTCCTCTGATTGGTTCAGTGAGAGGTCTTCTCTTATATGTTAAACACAAACTGGCAGAAGATATTAAGACCTCACTCTCCTGCCACGTGAACTCCTGCCTTGTTCACTCATTCGTCACTGGACCTAATTCCTGCTCAGTATGTGTGGGAGTCTTTAGGTGGCCACATTTTCAAGCTTTTCTCCACAATTACAAGGACTAGAATTTTTTTTTAAAGGCAAGCAGAGATTCTCTCCTAATCACATGAGTCCAGGAGCTAGAGCTTTAAGAAAAAAGCTCACTGCAAGACTCATAAGAATCATAACAGTTAACAATAGGGAGAGGCAGAAATGTCTAGATCACTACCCGGTGTTGCCATATGTGAGTAAGAGAGTTATGCTCTAGGCAACATCTCTGTTAGTCCTCACAGTTGGATCGCTGTGGTGAGTCCTCGAGGTCTGTAACGATGGGGGACTTCACCTAGAGTGGTCCTAACTGTAAATATCTATCTAAGAGTTGTCTCAGTTCTCCAAATCAGGAAATATAAGGTTGCAATGAGGAAAGCTAAGAAAGCAGCAAAAAATAAGTGCATGTTGGCTAGATCATGAGACTTTAGTTTGGGCACTGGATGTGGTTGAAGGAAGGGATCTCTCCAGGCAGGAAAGTGAATGGATGTAGGGAGAAACTAAACACTTCTCATCTTTAGCAAATTTCTAACTTAAAAAGTGTTCTAAACTTGTATCAAAATGCTAGTCAGAGTCTGTCCTCTGAATTTCATTAATCAAGCCCAGAGGAAGGTTCATCTCATGGGCTGCTGTTCTTGCAAAGGCAATGCTAACTCTACTAACAGTGACTCTCAGGGGAACGTGACAAGTCTTGAACTGTCCATATTTGCTGTGACTTAGGGAAATACCAAGAAGTTTGTGGGTGAAAGGTTGAGGAGGGGAATTCAGTTAGGATATAAAAACCGATTAATGCTACACAGATTTAGTAGTGTTTGGAAAATGAATGGATTATACTGTGACCCAGTTTTTCTTGGTAAAGGGTACTATAAACTGTTCTAACTTTAACGTTCGAGCCACTGAATTTTGCAATGAGAGCTTTTCACTATGCTAGGATTCCCCCCTCCCCAAAGAGATGTGAGGGCTGTGCTACGTACTATAGTCCATTATTCCCTTCTTAACTAGTGTTTGACTGTAAACTAAGAAAAACACCAAAAATCATAGGGACAGGTCAGATTATGGTACTGTGCTGGGATCCTTGTGGATAATGCCAGGCTTCTGGAATGTCACTGGGAGGACACAGTGCTCTTTTGCCTTACCCTTGGCACTTAGTTATAGCCTGAAACAGAGCATGAATACATAGAATTGGGTAATGATGCTGGTGCTTCCCCGACCCTTCACAGCATGCTCTATTCCACAAACTAAACTCCATTGCTAAATCTGCATCGGAAATGGAGAGCCCAAAGTTCTGCTCTGACAGACTCTATTGGCAGTTTTTCAGTTGCACACTTTTTACATACTTGCTAAACTGCAAAATTGAGTAATCGATGGTTGGTAGGTTTAAAATGATCCCACTGTAAACTGGCTTGTCACTATTTTGACTTCCTTTCCATTATGATGCTGAACTAAAGTAAACTTCAATTTCCTGAAGTTTCTATGTGCCAGAAACAGTTACATTAGTCTGTGATGATACATAAACTTAAAAATGATTGTAATGTGAAACAGTGGAACACACAAACAAGACTTATCTTTTTATCAGAAACTGATAATCAGTTGCACATTAAGATTACTTATTTATTTTGGAAACCTGCTGAAGTATGTTTGAGTCATTGCAATATACATAAACTTAACTTCCACAGAAATGAGCTGATATTGATGGCTAGATTACAGGTGAGTGAAACCCAAAACATTTATATTGTAAGATCTAGAAAAGATTAGAAGATTCTCCACCACATCGCTTATTTCATCTGCAGCTCCTGCATTAGTTTGTTATACATAATAGTTTCCAGGTTTGGGTAGAGAAAGAGGCCTTGCAAAGCCTGCAATAATACATGATCTAATACTTATCAGCTTCCCCATTTTGTTACTTTCTATAGCCCTCAAAATTCTAAGTAATCTATCCCCAAAGTAATATAGTAAATCCTTTCCCCAACCTTTGCCCTGTCAAAGAGTAGGTGATGTATTATATAATAAATTCTCCTGTTGAAAAATAGATGTTGCTGTATTGAAAACTGAAGTAACAAATGTTTCCTTTTAAAATTGGGAAAATATTCTTCTCATTACTTATCTGTCCCTACAGACTGCTAGCATGTGATGTGTTGAAAGATTTCCAAATGCACTACTAGCAACACTCTGTAAGTTTACTGCTTTATTAATAGGTTGACATGAATGCTTAAAAAAAAAAATCACTGTTAATCCCTGGGGATGTGTGGTATGGTGGTAGTATTGAAAGTTGGTTTTCCTTGTAGTTGATCTTCGATCTCTCCAAATTCAGATTTCCCAGGAATGTCAGTGGGCTGCACATGTCCTATAACCCACTTTCAGTTTTCCATCTCTCTCAGCCTTTTGTAACAAACTTAATGTGTCGGAGCTCTTTAAGAAAGTCATTCTCAAGGGAAATAATGATCTTATACATCTTGTTTAAAGATGGTTAATCTCATTTTGAGGCCTGTTTTAGGAGTTGCATCAAAATCTTGAATTAGTAAACATCTGCTTGCACTCAAAAAGTTGGAGACACATGGGCTTGTCTTGGTGATTTTTCTAATTACTTTACTCAATCTCAGATTTGTACTTTTTTGCATCATATGGCTTAAATGTGGTGGGTTTTTGTTTTTTTTAAAGCTGCAGACTATTTTGCCTAAGAAAAGGAGTAAAGTTACTCCATCACTCATTTTACTGCAGCATCTGTTTTTTTGGGTTTTTTTTTTATAGTTTGTTGTAAAAGCACTACCTTTTGCAATGATAAAATATTCATTAGTAACATTCTCTAATTTGATTTCAAATAATTATTCAAACTACTAGTCACACATAAACAGATAGTTGTGGGCTCAGTTTTCCTTAATTGGGGTTGATTGCATTTGTCACCAGATAAGAATAGTCAGAGTTTGTTTAGAGAATGGAAAAAAAAAAAACTCTATGAAGAATAACAAAGGAAGTTGTTGAGGAAGAAATTTCAGTGAAGGATTAGAAATTATTACTCATGTTTTAACCAAAAAATTAGGATTTCTTCTATTTTAAGAGCAGGATACAAGAGAAACTGTTCAAAATCTTGTTTCTTTCTCCCTTTTTCTACTGTTACTAAATATAGGTACCCAAACTGCGACCTGTGGACAAAATGCATTCTGTAGCACCCCCATGGATTTTCCATGTCTTTTTATACTGTACTGTATCTTGCATTCATATGGGAGAATATCTCAGTTCCATTTTGGGCAGGGGCTTTCTGGCATGGGAAGTAACATGGCAATGTTAGAATGATCTCACGAATAACTGCTTGTAGCAGAGTATATCAGTTCATATTATATTATCATAGTGAGGGATGCGGCTTGCGCCTTTTCTGTTTTCTGGGAACCTTACATTTTACAGGGGATTTTCTTGTTGATTAAGAAGTTGACAGGATTCATGGAAGTGTTTCCCTCTTCCTTCCCCTTGTGCTCTCAAGGGTTGCCTCCTTGTACTATGTAACCTATGTATTTAAATTGCTAAGGCTAAAGTATATCATATCACATGACATTTTTAAACCCATTTTTCTTACATTCAATCCATATCCAATTATAACAGACTTTTCATATGAGCAACAGTTAATTTGCATTTTATTTGCTCTAAATTATGCAAATTAAGTGTGTGTATTTCTGCAGGGCTACTAATGTTACTCCCAGGGGAATTTTGCGTCACTGCACACACGCAGAATTCATATCCCTTTGCAGAATTTCTTTACTTTCCTGCAGAAAATGCCCCATTGCCCCTCTACTCAGAACCCCACAACAAGCCCCTGTGCATCCAGATCCCTCACTGAGCCACCTGCACCCAGATTGCCCCATACAAGATCCTGTCACCCATGCCTGGATCCCCCCAGCTAAGCCCCTTCACACTTGGATCCTGCTGGGCAGAGCCTGTCTGTCCACACCTGGTGCAGAGGGCAGGATCCGAGGGTGTTTCTGGGGCAGGTCCAGCCCTTGCGCTGTCAGGGTCGGGTGCAACCTCACCGCCGAATCCCTGTCCCAGGAGGAAGTGGGGGAAAGCTGTAGGATGATCTCCCACCTCTGTGCAGCCAGTGGCCTGTGCTCTCCACTGCCATGCTGGAGCCTCCACGTTTATTTATTGACAAATAAAATTTGCAGAATTTTTTTTGGTGCAGACTTCCCTCAGGAGTATAATTTGCATGGGTAATGCTCTTCTGCCACAGCTCAATATGAAGGTCTGATCCAGCAAACTTCTATCAATGAATTATGTACAGTTATATGCTCTGTGTTATAAAAAGGGTTTGCAGCATAGGGCCCTACATTTAAGATGTCCCTTGATGAATGAGAGTTTTAAAAAAAAAATGGAGTGAAATGTGTACAAGGTTTTCAGCAATCATGTAATGACTAGTTTTGACTACTAAAGAATACATCATGAGAATGCCGTAACTCTTTGAAATCTTGCTTTTTGTTTACAGTCTCTGAAGAGAAGAATAGGGCATGTAGCTTCTGTGTTTAAGGGAGGGTGATGCGACAAATTGCAACAGAACAGGAAGTTCTAGGAGTAGATTGCCACATCAAAGGAGGCATGAAGATGGCAGTGGGATGGAAACAAGTGAGTGACTAGTGAGGCTTGGGCAGAGGATAAGGAGGAAGGGACAACAGAGGAGCAACGAGGTGAAATCAGAAATATTGAAGGTTTTGAAGGGGAGAATACGAAGGGATTTTCAAAGGCACCAGGTGTGTTCAGAGGAGCAGGTAGGTGACTTTTCTAAATTGGGTTGCCCTCTCGGGGTCTCTGCTAGATTACCATGTGGTCTCTCATATTAATTTGGGCATATCTGGATATATTGTACATAGTACTTCAGGAGAATAACTTGCATTGACTCATTTATAGTCTGCGCTTCTACTGGTTTTATAAAACAGATGACACAAATTCAATGGATCTAGAGAGTGCAGTCATCTAAGGGTATGTCTATGCTGAAGCTGGGAGCCTGTGGGTAGATAAATGTGTTAGCTCTCCTAAAGATGGCAGTATAGCCAGGGGGAGCAGAGTGGCGGCTCAGAATAGCCTCCCAACTACGTACCATGGGGTCTGGCCAGGATTGTACTCAGGTGGCTAGTTTGAGCTATCCACCTGTGCTACCGCGGTAACACTGCTGTTTTTAGTGCACTTGCTCAAGCAGAGCTAGCACGTGTCTGTCTACCTGCTCTGGTAAGCACCCTCCCAGCTGCGGTGTAGACATACTCTTTATCTGTAGTCTGAGGAAAACTGTATTGGCGAACCAATGTCTTTTTTCCTCTGTTGCTACGAGGATTCTCAAGACACTCCATCAAATTCCTCCCCCCTCCCCCCCCCCCCCCCCAATTCCGACCTTCCATCATGCTGAACGTACTTCTTTTTAAAGAAGGTTCAGGACTAATCAGTGCTAGCTTGAGTTGGTTTTAAATGTCATTAGAAATTGCCCCACGAATCGCCTTTGTACTCCTGGGTCTTGTCAGTCTAGGAAGGAATGACTGACTGCATGCAGCAGTGAAACTTCCACCGGGCTGGCCAAGGGATCATATTTTTCCTCTTAAATGGATGAAGACTGCATTCAGGTCTGTTATCTGAGGTGCTGACTAAGGATTCAAGCTTCTTAGATAGAAAGTGAACAGCCATGACTAGTACCTTCCCTATTCGCTCTTGTTTTGGGTCATGGTGTAGAAGGTAGAAATGAGGCTACTAGAAGTAAAGTGAGTTGGGGACTAACAAAATAATACTGTTCAGAAGAAGCACAGTTATTTGTTACCAGTTCTGTAAGCACCCTTTCCAAGTTAAGAGTTTGCAGGTAATATAGAATTGTTTCTGGATACCAAATAAACTAATAAAATAGAGGTTCTCTGACTGTGGCCTAGTCTGCACTACAAAATGTTTCCCAGTAGAGCTGTACTAGTATATAACCTTCCTAGTGCACTCACTTTATAACAGCAAAGTGCTTTTGTTAGCATAGCTTTTATCGGTTTGGCAAACAAAATAAGGTATACTGGCAAAAGCTAATGTATGCTAATATAACTAGGGGTTTTGCCAGGGTAGAAATGTCTCACACACAAAATCTCAAGCCTAAGTAACACTACTATACCGGCAAAAGTTTCTAGCGTAGACCTGGCCTATATGACTCCACATTCAAGCTATCTAGTTACTTTCCATTAAATTAGTACTTCAATTTGTTTAAAGACTTGTTGGAAACACCTCTATCAAATTGTCTGAAATATCTCTCAGTGGAGTTTCTCCCATATTAAATTTCTTTTCCATGTTTTGCTGGTAATGCCAAATGAGTTGAGTTCTTTAAAATCTGCATTAATGTATCTGAAGTTTGTCTGTTTGGCTTAACAAGAAGCCAAGAATAGGGGCTGTATGGCTCACTTAAAGGAAACATGCTGGAAGGCTGGCACTACATGTGTACTTTCTGAGCTGCCAGGACTGGAGCACTATAATGGAGTTACAGGCCTTATTTCCAGGCTAACATTTGCTACAAATTACCCCTCCCACTGTTACTTCCACAGTGGAGGAGAGACCAGAAGACCACTGGTTTTGTATTGATCTGTTTTAAATGTTTAAATTTTTGAAGTTTAAAAATACTCTAAGTCTCTTTAAATTACTGCAGCCTATCTTTTGAATGTACAAGCCAGAGTGAACTAGACACTATTCTTATCTCTGGATCTTCAGGCTAATTTGTGTATTCAGTGTTGTATACAGAAATAGGATTGTGCTGATTTACTCCTAGGGAGCAGATCTGTTGAGTAAGAATACTCCATTTTCAGTCTCTTTTCGGAATAGAATCACACACTAAAAATGTGAATGAAATATAAACCAGTGCACTGGTGTCTGCCAGAGTCTGCAGTCAGGCTGAAATAGTCACTGAGTCTGGAATGCTGAAGCCTAACCATTAAATATGAGCATTTAACATTTTCACTGATCACATGAAAATCTGCACAATATACTTTAAATTGCATCTTACTTTAGCATTGCAGAACTCCGGTTGTAGCCTGAGTTTGGGAGAGTGCCATCAGTTATATCCCTTCCCCATCTGAACCATGTTTGAGCTGTTTGTTTTTCTGGCATATTAGCCTTTGGTCTCAATGGGTATTATGAGCTTCATACAAATATAGAGAAAATACTTGAGATTATTCTTTCTACGTGCTTAGAAAATATGAAGTACTAATTACCCTCCAGCAGAGATGATGGGGACACAAGCACAGAGGTCAGGACCTGTGAAGTCAGTGGGAGTCTTTCCATTTACTTCAGCACATTTTGGATCGGACTCTAAAAATGATTTACCCGTGACCAGATCAAGTTAATAGCAGTGCTGGGAATAAAACTCAAGAGTTTCTGGCTCCAAGCCTGGTGCTCAATCCATTAATTTGTGCTGCCTTTTGAAGAGTCAAAGCAACAATTGTAACTTGTAGTAAGTGCAATATTTTAAATACTGTAGAATAATAAGAATGTTCATGCCCTTATTTAAAAAAGAAATCTTGAAGCACTATCAACAGTTAATTCATTCGACTGGTGATTTGAGTCAGTACTGGGTTTACAATGGCACCAGGCCCCACACTAAGAAGGGGCCCTGGTGCCTGGACCGGGGCCCTGCCCCCGCTTGGCCTTTTCCCCTCGAGGCCCTGCCCGATGCTTGCTCCTCTCTGCCCCCTCTCGGCCTCGCTCTCCCCTTCCCCATGCGAGCAGCAGACGGGGCTTCAGGGGAAAAAGGCTGAGTGGTGATGGGGCCTCAGGGCAGAGCAGGAAGGCAGGGCCCACAAAAGGTTAATTCGGCCCTGATTTGAGAGCTCTCTTTTAGTAGCCCTTACTATTACCCCACCCATTTATTTCAATGAAGCTGTTTTCTCAGTTTGTAAAATACCATTAATGTAGCTTATCTTATTTGAGCTTATGAGGTGATAGACTTATTTCTCTGTACCAGTGAGGGAAGAGCATCTTGCTAAAGCCAGAGTTTTAAGCTCTGAAGCAGCAGAGCAGAAGCCTTTTGCGCTGGAATTACACATGGGCTTTGTAGCAGCAAAGTTTTGGGGCCTTGGAGTTTGTGGGAGGAACCACAGAAATTGAGCCTTTTGACTAGTTTATAAAAAAGTAAGCGGTCAGTCCAATTGCTGTCATTAGTTTTGCACTCAAGGTGCAAAGTCTAAGGTTGTGATAGTAGAGAAGAAAAACTTTTAGAGCTGCTTTCCAAAATGAATCAACAGATAAAATTGCATTTTATTGCATCTAGAAAGTAAGAAACAATACCCTCATATTTTTAATGACAAAATATTAACTGTACTTTATTTGCAGATGCTTGAACCAGACATACTAAGCACCTGTTTTAAAAATCACAATTTCCAGATGTGTGTGACATCAAGTAAATAGATAAATATAGGTATAACATTTTTAGCTCTAGCAGTCTGAGGAAACACACAGTAGACTCTTTTTTGGAAAGACCTGTACAGTAGATCTCCTTGATTTTTAGGTTAATGGGATTGTTTTAATTACTTAATAAAAAACATAGGAATACCAGGAAGCCAAAGTAAGGTTGCCATAATCTGGCAATGAACAGTGTCCTCACTGGAACTGTATGCAGCGGGTCCTTTGTCCTTCCGACTGGAAGAAAAGGGGGGGGGATCCCTCTGCAGTTGGTGGCAGAGAGGAGGAAGGGGGAAGTATACCTGGACAGAGCAGGGAGAAACAATAAGTGACTGGACTGGGCAAGAAGGGACTGCCCTTCCAGGTGACCCTAGAGGATCTCACCGTAGTGAGGCTGGCAACACCCAGCCTCCTACCCAGGGAATCAGAATAGAACTAGGTTTCCTCATGATCCACTGTGGGCATTTATGCTAGTCACCTTTTCCTTGGGGGCTGGAAAGGAATGGCAGAGTGGATTTTTCATCTTCCTCACTGGCTCAGGAGTCAGGAAGTTAGGTTAAAATGTCTCAACTTAGTAACTACAAAAATGGGGTCGATGTCCACTGCAGGTACTAGTGATGGAAGGGATATGGTTATTGGCTAAATTGGACTGGAGCGGGTATTCCCTGATATTTTAAGTGAATGAAGTTGTGCCCTAACAAAACCACATTTAGTGCTTCATGTTTTTCTTCCGGTTTGGCTACAGTTGTTGCATTTTTTGAAAATTATTTGTGGAGTAGAATAGCTAATCTCTCCTGTGTGCTTGTAGGGTGATGGTTTAGATGGAAAAAATTGATATTCATGGAAAATAATACAGATTTTAAAAACAGATTTTCAGTACTAAACATTGGACCATCATGTGCCTAAAAAAAAAAAAAAAAAAAAAAGCCTCAAAATAGTAACCCTAATTCTAACAATCTTTGTTCTTGAAGTTTACACGTGATATCTCCATACCAAACAGAAGTAGAATCAGAGGATTGATAATGGAATTTCCTAACGACCAAGGCCAATAACTAGTGACCTAAATGTAAATGACTTTAAATCATTTTCATCTCTCAGCTGTTCAGTTAGGCTGACTTGCTAACTCTCTAGGAGGCCTATTTTATTTATTTTATTTTATTTATTTATTTATTTTGCTAACTGGAGCACAGTTGACAGCCCACTTCAGCTTTCCTAGATAGATATAACACTGGTCTACAATTTTTGAGAAGTCGTCTGCTTCAGAGATAAAATGTGCTATTTATTATGTATTTTGATGTGCTGAATTCAAATATGACAATTAAAACAACTGATTGGCTACTGGTTCTAAGATATTTAAGTTTTTACATTTTATGTCTATGTATATTGTGTAGATAGTAGAGTTTTACTCATAAATTGTAAACCTAGGTCTTTTCATGTGTTTATGGTTGCTTTACATGATAATATTCCACCTGTCCTGTTTATGTAATACTTTAAAAATCAGCAAAAGGGTTATATAAATAAAATTTATTATGAAACAAAAGGCAAAAAACTATTATGTACATAGTTTAGTCCTATTGAGTGTCTACTCGGCACTTCTTGGCTTGTCTCTTGCATTCATTAAATGGAGCATCTCTTGTCACTGTCCAGAAATAGTCTGCAAGCATTGAAGGGCTCCATTTGCCCTGATAGCGTTTCTCCATTGTTGCAACGTCCTGGTGAAATCGCTCGCCGTGCTCGTCGCTCACTGCTCCGCAGTTCAGTGGAAAAAAATCTAGATGAGAGTGCAAAAAATGTATCTTTAGTGACATGTTGCAACCAAGGCTTTTGTATGCCTTGAGGAGGTTTTCCACCAACAACCTGTAGTTGTCTGCCTTGTTGTTTCCGAGAAAATTTATTGCCACTAACTGGAAGGCTTTCCATGCCGTCTTTTCCTTGCCACGCAGTGCATGGTCAAATGCATCATCTCGAAGAAGTTCACGAATCTGAGGACCAACAAAGACACCTTCCTTTATCTTAGCTTCACTTAACCTTGGAAATTTTCCACGGAGGTACTTGAAAGCTGCTTGTGTTTTGTCAATGGCCTTGACAAAGTTCTTCATCAGACCCAGCTTGATGTGTAAGGGTGGTAACAAAATCTTTCTTGATTCAACAAGTGGTGGATGCTGAACACTTTTCCTCCCAGGCTCCAATGACTGTCGGAGTGGCCAATCTTTCTTGATGTAGTGGGAATCTCTTGCACGACTATCCCATTCGCAGAGAAAACGGCAGTACTTTGTGTATCCAGTCTGCAGACCAAGCAAGAGAGCAACAACCTTCAAATCGCCATAAAGCTGCCACTGATGTTGGTCATAGTTTATGCACCTCAAAAGTTGTTTCATGTTGTCATAGGTTTCCTTCATATGGACTGCATGACCAACTGGAATTGATGGCAAAACATTGCCATTATGCAGTAAAACAGCTTTAAGACTCGTCTTCGATGAATCAATGAACAGTCTCCACTCATCTGGATCGTGAACGATGTTGAGGGCTGCCATCACACCATCGATGTTGTTGCAGGCTACAAGATCACCTTCCATGAAGAAGAATGGGACAAGATCCTTTTGACGGTCACGGAACATGGAAACCCTAACATCACCTGCCAGGAGATTCCACTGCTGTAGTCTGGAGCCCAACAGCTCTGCCTTACTCTTGGGTAGTTCCAAATCCCTGACAAGGTCATTCAGTTCACCTTGTGTTATGAGGTGTGGTTCAGAGGAGGAGGATGGGAGAAAATGTGGGTCTTGTGACATTGATGGTTCAGGACCAGAAGTTTCATCCTCTTCCTCTTCCTCGTCTGACTCAAATGAGAATGATTCTGGTGCATCAGGAATCGGCAGCCCTTCTCCGTGGGGTACTGGGCGTATAGCTGATGGAATGTTTGGATAATGCACAGTCCACTTTTTCTTTTTTGACACACCTTTCCCAACTGGAGGCACCATGCAGAAGTAACAATTGCTGGTATGATATGTTGGCTCTCTCCAAATCATTGGCACTGCAAAAGGCATAGATTTCCTTTTCCTGTTCAACCACTGGCGAAGATTTGTTGCACAAGTGTTGCAGCATATGTGTGGGGCCCACCTCTTATCCTGATCTCCAATTTTGCAGCCAAAATAAAGGTGATAGGCTTTCTTAACCATAGTGGTTATACTGCGCTTTTGTGATGCAAAAGTCACTTCACCACAAACATAGCAGAAGTTATCTGCACTGTTCATACAAGTACGAGGCATCTCTGCTCACTTTGGCTAAACAGAAATGTGTCCCTTTGCAAAATCAAACACTGACAAATAGAGCACGACACTGTATGATTTCTAGAGCTGATATAGAGCAATTTGTTCAGCAGAGTGATGTAAGCTTCGTTATGATTGCATCATCCATGACTTTTAGGAATAACATGATGCAATTCATATCATGTCTGAACACAATACCAGCTTCAGATTGCATCATTCATTGTTTTGCCTAAAAAGCAAGCACTGTCCAAACCCAGTCATAGATTTATTCATAGATCCAGTCAAAGATGTATTTTAGTCATTTCTGGTTTAAATTGAGATCCCTTCCCTTTATAACTCACTTATCCTCCGCCATTCCCAAGTCAAGGGTAGTATATACTGACCCAATAGCATATCTTGAAAACTAGAGCTAATCAACAATTTTAAGCATCATTTTCATTCTCAGTGACCCAGAATTAGTAAAGTTTGACTACATTTATTTCAGAAGCATTTTGGCTGTAGAGCAGTGTAATTGGGGCCTATTTAGATCATTGCTATCTGATCCTCCCACTGACTAGTGGAATAAAACCTGCCAGTTTGTGGAAGACAGAATAGGATAGTAATATCTTATGCCCAAAAAGTATCACAAATTCAGTCTCCGGTCCAAGAAAACATAGTTGTAATAAACATGCAGCATACAACTTAAACTGAACTGTACATGCTAAAGGACCATTATAGACATACAGCATACCATAGCAGAAAAAACAGATGAAAAGACTAACATATACACCAGAAGCATGGGTTAAGTAACTTTTCTTCCTGCTTGTCAGTAAATTGCAGAAGGCTATGTTAACACATTGAGGCAGTGACTAAAGGTCTGCATGAAACACTCTCAGTTCCTTAAGACAAAGTTTTGTGAGCTAGAGGAGTTCTTAGCAAGAAACATAAAACCCAAGAGCAGTTGTGCCTTCAAAAACCTAATTACAAGTAAACTTCCCTTATTCCCATGTTGTGATTGGAAAACTGAGGCAGAAAGGCTAAATCATACCGGGAGGTCGTGTTAAAGATGGGATTAAGTTTGGAAGTTTTTGGCTCTAAAACCTGAGCTCAGATTATTACATTTAGTAATATTATATCATTTATGTAATGACCAGAAGATATCTGTGTAAGGTAGATCTGTGCTTTACAGACTTCTAATCTAAGGGCTAGATTACATAATTATTCACTTGAGTGACCAGTATGATTACTTGTATGTAGATGACTCATGTGAGTTATGGGTTGCAGAATCTGGAGGGAGATGATTAATCGTACACCATGATACTTTCCCTTTTCTTCTTACCCCTTTTCCTCACCTGTTTGCTTTCTGTGTATTTAATCCTTGCCTCTTTTCTCTATGTGTCTTTACCATGGAGCTTTAAGTGAATTATACTGTCAGGTTCGATTGCTGATATTTGGACTTGCAGAGGAACCACTGTCAGAACCTTTAATACAATAGTGAAATCCTCTAGCAAATACAGCTCTTTACTGTGTGGTTATAAAAGAACTATCAGTACCTGTGAATGGTAACTATATTCTAATCATTCTTGGTGGTGATATTTGTGTAGGTTGTGGAGAGCACCTTGTAAGGACCATACTGGCCAGAGAATGTTCACGTGCTTTGCAAACAGAAGATGCCCACCAGGCTCTGCTAGAGACTATGCAAAACAAGTTTATTAGTAAGTATACAATTCATCAGAAAACTGCCTAACCGTACATGTTTTATCATTTCTGTTTGAAAAGAAAAACAGTCCATTAAAATATAATCAGATATATTTTTGCAATTCCTCTTGGAGCTACTTGGTGGTCTTGAAGCTGTAGACAGAGATTAAGTAGTATGTTGTAATGTATTTAGTGAATGATAAATTAAACCACAGAAAAATACATACAGGAAAGGGAAATCTATTCCTTGGTTGGGAAGTCATTGAATGTTAAAAGCCAGGGAACAGATAGTTTAGAGGGAGGAATTTTCTAGGTTGAATCACTGACTATAATATAGAGTGAGTTTGTTAGGAATTAGTGATTTAATAATCATAGAGGCTATAAAATGCTTCTTCCCATGCCCCCTTTTTTACCTAGTGGAAATTAAGATCCATTTTATTTTTTGATTAAAAATCCTGTGTGTGGACAGATTCTGGTTTGTGAATTAAATAATTTAATTTTTTTCAGAAAAAGAAATATAGATTTCACTGAAGACAATAAATAGGAAAGGCAAATGCTGATTGTTTTTTTCCTTCTCCCTTAACATAATGATTACAATTGTGGATCGTATTCAGTCATTCTGTGTCACATATTTTTGACTATTTTGTTGTATGTATGTATGAAAAATATAAGTACAAAACTTCAGTAAAATCAAGTAAGAAAACAAATGTCACCCAAAGCGTCAGATTTTCACATTCTAATCAATTCTAGATAAACCTAGAGTCCAGGAGATACCATGGATTACAGTGAGACTTTTGACATATGTAATATGTCAAGCTTCACTGTAGTCTAATCTTGCAGCATTCAGAAACATAAGGACTGTTTAAGTTCCTAAGCAGTTGAGCATAGGTCATATGTCTCTTAAGTGTGCAAGTACCTTGCTCCTCGGTGATGTGGTCAGAGGCAGTGCCTTACTGGAAAACTTCTTAATTGCAACTAATTACTTATTTTTATTTCAATCTAGAAATACCATGTCAAACCTTCACACACAAACAATATATAGGTGTGTGAACCTCTAGCACAGTGATACTCAAACTGAGACTCAGGAGCTGAAAGTGGTTCTTTAATGTGTCTTCTGCACCTCTTTGCAGCACATGATATTAAAACACGGTGTGATTTAATTATTAACCCATCAGGATGCAGTAAATGAAACAATGAATTCACACTGCTGTGGCTCTTTTGGGTAATGTTGCTCACTAATTTGGCTCCTGTACCACTGAGGTCTGAGTATCACTATCTTCTCTAGCTACTGCTAGAACAAAGAGAGGGCAATGGAAACCTGATACATTTTATAATGTGCCTGGTACCAGGCCTGAAGCTAACTCTGATGATAAGAAAGCAGCACTGTGTGCAGTTTACTGCTTTAATCCTATTTCTTAAACTCTGATTATGCTTAAATCTATGTCATCAAGGTATAGTTAGGTTTGCTGGTTTGTTGTTTAAAAATATAAATCCTAAATATTCTAAATGTCACTTGGCTAGTCATAATTGAAAATATTACACTGTCTGATGCCATTTATTGCAGTGCAAAAAGGGCTCAGTCCCTAAATCCAGGTGAGACAAAGTCAAGAAAAATTGGAGAACTAGATTGTGGTGGTAGAGACAAGCTCTGGAAGCCAAATAATAGTTGTGATGAGGGTATTCAACTTGAAGTTCTGAAGAGGTAATATTTAATTTTGGTGTTAGTTTGTCAAGTTATTATAGTGGAACTGAAATGTTCATGATCTTTCCTGAAGGTTTTCTGGAAACAGCAAAATGGCAAAATCACTTGAAATTGTAAATAAGGTGTTTGTTTGTGATATTTAGGTCAACTAAAAGTTGCTGCCTAATGTTGACCAAATATTTATAACTTGCTGGAAATTTCCTTTTATTTATTTGTCAGAAACAGAAACTTTACCTTAAGCAAAGAGAGACTTTTCACCTTGCTTTATATTTTAGTGTGTATTTGTATCTCTGTATCCCAAGGTGAAGTTTGAAAATGAAGAAAATATTGTGAAATTAATTCATGTTATGATAAAAAAAGAACACTTGTTTACACAGGTACTTTATTTAATATGATTTGTAAAAATAATCAGTTGGTAGATGCCCCTTCCATGCTCTGGGTTCCCTTGCAATGCTAAATTTTCATTCTTGTAAAATGTGTATATGAACAATATGCTGCTTAATTATCCCTGAATAATTAAGATCAGTAATAAACAGCTTTGGCTAAGACAAAACTCATCCCTTCAGATGTTATTCTCCCATGACTGGGAGAAAAGATAGATCTTACAGTATGTTCAGAAAGCAAAGGGGAAAGCAAGTTTTAGAGCCTATGGGGTCTTCACTGCAAGTGTCTTGCCATTAGCTCCTCTCCATGTAGAAAGCTAGATCTCCATCTTGAGCACTGCATCTGACCACCACTGCAATTTGTGTGATATGGGGAGAGATGCAATTTTTTAGGTCCTGGTAGAATATTTGTATTGCAGAAGTGCCTCGGAGCCCCAGTCAAGGACCAGGACCTCATTGTGTTAGCCACTGTACAAAGACAGAACAAAGATGGTGTCTGCTTAAAAGTAGCACCAATATATTTTTAGCACATTTTAACCATATACCCCTGAGCCTACTGGCACAGAATTGGGCAGTAATCTGCCTAAGACAAGCAGCTATATTGTAGGCAAGATTTACCCATTTTATAACATTACTGTCTAATTCAGAACAGTATTGTGAAGGTGTTGGGCAAATGCTGGCGATATGGATCCAAATCTTTGTCTTAAAAAAACATTCTTGGCAGTTCTAATTTACTGTAATGGAAAATGTAAAGGGAAAGATTAAATGTAGCCCAATTCAAGACATTATATGCTCTCTAGAATTCTTATATTACTAATTGAAATAAGAGTTTTGTTAGATCCAGAACTTTTTTTTGATTTGCACACCAAACCATAAGAAAACGGCTGACAAAAATAGTTCTTTAATAATAATACTGTGTGCTAACCAGCTGATTACAGACCAAAAGCTCAGGAGCTAGTTAAGTGGCAAATGCAGGGGTGGGGGAATAGATATTCTTTTAGGTTGATTTGTGTTTTTTTTTAATTACTTCAAGCAAAAATACTCATGCCATGATTCTCCAGTAACTTACTGTTTCTTGGTGGTAAGAAGCTTTTGAAGCAATCTTGTATAGTGAACTATTTTATTTTTAAATGGCTATTACATGTGTGATGCTGGTAAGCCAAGTACCACCTCTGGCAAAGACCTAGGCATCAGCTTATAAACTCGTAGCAGGAAGCCAGGCCCGTTCACTCGTGTATTGGTATATACATCAAAGCGATTGTTAAACGTGTAAGAGTGTATGTAGTGTTTAAACTTCATGAAAACTAATGGGATGTTATTAACATGGTTTTCACTTATTTGTATCCTGTTATAATGTAATAGCAAACATTTATATTGTATGCAACTAAATAACGCATCTAATGAGAAAGAAGCCTTGTGTAATGCAAATGAAGAACTTTAACAGGAAAGTGCTAATTCTCGAGCATTTGAAGGCCAGTGGACATTGCTCTCTGATCATCGCACACAAAGACTAAATGCATTCCTCTCTCTCCGCCATCAAAGAAAAAGCTTGCGTAGTCATTCTGTCAGCTTCTTTTCTATAAGAAAATGCTGTACGTATGAACATAAGGAAAAATTCTTCCTCTCTGGATTGTTTGGATTGTAATAGGACAGAATAACTGAATGAGAAGACTGAGATCCCCAGAGTTTTCTGGGTAGTGTTGAGAGACTTTTGGGAAACTGGCAGATTACTACATCTCTGCTCCATTTGAAAGTATAAAGTCTGACTCACTGGTACATACATTTTTACCTGCTTTAACCTCTCAATAACTCTCATTCCTTTTAGCTAGCTAATAAGTCATTAGTTAGTTTAGTATAGAATCGGCTGCCAACATTGTTTTTTGGTGTGAGATCTAGGATGGAAATTGACCTGCATTTGTAACTGGTCTCTTGAGACTGGGTGCAATCTGAATATTTTATGATTTTTTTGGTGTAAGTGACCATTTATCACATAGTCCAGCTTACCTGGGTGGCAAGATAGACTGGAGTGTCTAAGGGAACTGTCTGTGACTCCATGATAAGACTGATTTCACCAAGCCAGTAACAAACGTGAACTCCCGGATCACTATATCAATGTTCTTTAGTATGAAATCTTTTAAATCCAGTGCAAACAATGTTAAAGGACATCATTACATTGAACGCTACCTAGCCTTTTATCTGCTTCACCTGTGGTGCTAATAGTGAAGAGGATAATGGAGAAAATTGAAATGGTGTTTGGTAAAGATCCTGAAAACCTTCGTTAACTCTAACCCCCTCAATATTCCTATCTGTTGGTAGTTTTCAGTGCTGGCTGCTCAGGACAGGCAAAGCTCTTCCCAGTTGTATCCACAATATACAGGTCAAGGCACCAGATATTTAGAGCAAGGGTGCAGGGACAGGCTGGAGAGAGAAGAATGGAATCAAAGTAAGAAAGGGAACTGGATTGTGGAGAAAACAGGACTATCATGTTTCTTTCCTGGGTTTAGAAGGATGAGTCCTCGGTGTGTCCTTTGGACCCCAGATTCAGCAATGCACTGAGCCCCATTAAAGTGGATGGGACTTAAGTATGTTGTTAGGTACTTTTGCTTGTGTATGTTTCAGAGGGGACTCTCCTGCACAAGCATTTCGGCAAGGTAAACTTAATTTGTAGACGTCTTGGGGAATGTATTGTCAGTAGGTTGTCCAGATCGGACAAGATAATGAGTATCATCTATGGTTTCCCAGTTGATCCACGTGGCAAGTGCATAACCTTTGGGACTTCATGACCTTGGTGCTATATACAAGGCTTTGGGAGTAGAAACGAAAGTGTGCTGGGGAGGAAAACATGAATGAAATAATAGGTTAGAATAGTGCGATATTGAAGGAACTAATACTGAGGAATAAGAAACAGAAGATAGTCAGCAAAAGTCTTGAGAAAGGAAACATGAGGTCTGTGGGCATAAATTTAAGTTAAAAAAGTTGATCTAAATGAACCTATTCTGAAAAGATTAAAAGAAATACCAGGATATTGAAGGAGAACAAGTAGATTTCTTTTAATTTAGTTTGTGGCAGTAAGGCTATGACAATACCAACACAAGAGCAGTGTTTACATACAGTTTTATCGTGGGGTTTCCCAGTCATAGAAAACTCTGACTGAGAAAGATGGGCAGATTTACTTAAGTTTTGTGTGATAGGGCATCTGAGTTTTTTTTCTGTGTCTACCTTGGATCCTCTGTACTGACTGCACATTAAGGAGACTCCTGCAAAAGCAGCTATTCCTCTTGGTGACTAATTGGAAAAACATCTTACTATATGAAAGGTTTGCTAGAAGCCATAGATAAACAAGCTGGTCTGCAGGATGAACAGAAAAGCCATTCAGTAGTGACAAACTTGGGGCTGTTTCAGCGAGGCAGATTTTGGCAAAGTAGTAATAAAGTCCATGTGGAATGAAAAGTGTGTTATTAATCTAGTTAGGTGGGACAGAATAACATTTTTGAACTAGGACTGTGCTTAAACTTGGTTTTAAAGGCTATTATCCTTTCTGGAGATGAAGATTTTCTGATTACAAGCATAATTGGAAGTCGGAGACTCTGGGTTCAGTCCCTGGCTTTGTCCCAGACATGCTGTGTGAACTTAAATTAGTTACTTTGCTTTGGTATCCCTTAGCTTCCCCATTTATAATAGGGATGATAGTGCCCAAATTCACAGGAGTTGTGAGTTAACTCATTCACGTTTCCAAAACTCCTGGAAAGACTCAAATAAAAAAGCAGATTAAATGAATAGCATTCATTGTCAAAATGCTCATTGCTTTTGTTAAGAATAGAAAAAAAATGGTGTGCTTATTTTGTAATGTGCATTAGGCCTGTTTGTAATTAAAACCTGTTTATTATATATTCTCAGTCACTGCTTTCCAAAACATATTTGGCACATGTTAGATATTGATCCATTACTCATGCTTACTATTAATGCATATTGGTATCTGTGAATGAATACTGAAAATCCAGCTGAATATTACTGCTTCCAGTAACACATCAACTGAGGAGTCTCAAACTTAACAGTGCAGTTTTGTGAGTGCTTGGCAATTCTGAAAATCAGGCCAACATTAATTTTTGCAAAATATTACCCAAGGGGAAAATTTATGCTTAAATATTAGGCTTAAACTAAGTAATTCTTATTTTCTTGTGAACTTTCACAGATTTTGATTTTCACTGATATAAAACTTACTTAAGCTATATTATACCATACAAGTTTTCCTTCTACTGTGAAATAACTGGATAAATTAGGTTAATAGCCTACTACAGACAGCATGGCTGGTTTTTTTGCTCCTCTTTCTTAAACTTGTACTTTGTGGCCACATTAAACTTCTAATAAAATAGTTCTGGACCAAGCCAAAAAGAATGGTTTAGCAAGGGAGAACTGAAGTGGATAGTCAAAAGTAAAAATGTAGTTGCATTGGACCCGTTGCATTGCTGATTTTGGCCTTTGCCATCAGATCCTTGCTTCCTGTTTACAGAACTCTTGAAATCTCCGCAGAACCTTGAGAATTCTTCCAATTAGGGAATGCCTGGCTTAGACACTTGGAGCTGTTTAAACAGCAGGTGATGTGCTTCCCTCATCTCTTTGTTTAGAGCCAAAATATTATGGATAACACACAATTTCTGATTGAGTAGGAGGTGAGGAAATTAAATTTAAACTTTTGTAAATGGAATGGGTTTAATGTAATAAATAGAAGAGCAGTAGATTGGTATACAGAATAAGTATGATGTTCTATAAACACAAATATCTTTCATACAAAACAGTGGATTTTGTTACTCATCCATTCCTTTCAAATGTGGCCAAGTTTGAGGAATGCAGACTTGAGAGTAAACGTTTGTGCCATCTCACAGGCAGGAGATTCACACTGTCCACATGGAAATATTATGAATTGTAGTTTAGAGTTTCTTATGAAGTATTAAAGAAAACCCTTCAAAAACTATAAACAGAATCTGATGCTTTTGAGTCCTAGGAGGCAAAAATATTTTCAAATTTTTATTGCCTAGGTTGCTGTATTAATGTATTTTAGGGTACAGTTTGTACATGAAATAACTGATCTGCTCTTGTTAATTATCATTGGAAAACATTTATGTATCATTTTGTATACACTTAACTATAACATGAAATAATTCAATGGAAAATAACTAAATAGGGGTGGGGTTATAGCTCAAGTTCACTAATAGTATCCATTATCTGAGACCTTGTGTAATCTGAATTCAGTCCAGGGAATAGAACAGAAATGGCATTAGCGGTGGTAATGGACAATCTCTTGATGTCAGAGGATGGTGGACAGACCTCTATTCTCATATTCGTGGACCTCTCTCTAGCATTTGTTCATGATACTTCTGTCCCATCTGAGGGCAGTTGCCGAGGTCAAGGGAAAGGCAGTGAAATTGTTTGAGATCTTCCTGGAGGGATGCCCCTAAAGAGTTTGGATGGGGAACTGCAAGTGAGATGGCATCTGGTGGCAAAGGTGCAGAATCTCACAGGATCAATTCTCTTTTAGCTCTTCTTCAATACTTACCTTCAACCACTGGCAGAAATGGTGAGAGACCGTGAACCCAAGTGTCAAGATAATGTGTAAGTCTACCTAATCTTCGCACTATGACAGTATCATTAGACCAGATTTGCCAATTGCCAGTCTGAGATTAGTTTATGAATGAATACTATCCAGCTGAAGTTGAACCCTCGGAAACTGGAGATCATGCTTATTGGAGAAGGAAAACACGTTGAGGACTGAATGCTCCTGAATTCTTTAAGTACACCAAGCTCTTGCAGACTAGCTTCTGCAAGTAAAACATTCTACCTTCTACGGCTGTCTGTCTAATAGCCCCTACTCTGGTGGATGATGCCTTGACTTCAGTTGTTGCATTCCTTTGTTACTCCTGACTTGACTACACCAAAACATTCTACCCCGCTTATGAAAACAGCAGCTATTTGGAAACCTCAACTAATACATAATACAGCTGCATGCTTCAAATCTGTCCTCTGTGGTCTCTGCTGGCTTTCCATACAGTATCACATCAAATTCAAGATCTTGGTCTCTATCTTCAAGGTATTTTATGATTTGGGCTCAGAATATTTAAAATCCTCTAAAGTGCTGGGATCAAGATCATGATTGAGAACACCATTTCTCAGGTACAAAGTAATGGCTTGTATGGTAAGGGTAAGACTCCCAGGATTTAAGAATGTTAATTTCAACACCTTCTGTTCCAAATCCAAGGAGTATTCTATTGACCTTCCTTTCACTAGTGCTTTCACATTAATACCCTCATGTACAAGCCATCCTCTCCCTGGAGGGAGAGAAGGAAAACTGACTACTGATTACCCATTCCTGGCTGGCCAAGTTTTGAAATCTAATTTCCTGATTTAGAATGTTAAACATGTAATGATACTGTTATTTCAGAGTTTTATAGACTGCAGAGAAAAATGTTTTAGAAAAATTGATCAATGTTGTCTACGTCACCAGTTATCAGGATTTCTTGGTTGGTTTGTGGGTTGTTTTTGTTTTTTGTTTTTTGTAATTGACATGAGTTACAGATGATCTTGTAACTCATGAATCATGGTGGAAAAATCCCATGAGTAATTTGAGAAATTATCTTCAGTTTAAAAAACAAAAATAATGAAGCTCCACATCAGTATATTCATTAAAATTGGCTACTTCCTAATCTTTTGATGGGAGGCTTTAGACACCCGTCTTAAATAGATTTTTAACATTTGTTTATAGTTTGTGTGTTTTTCACTCTAAGTGAAATATTTACCCCGTGAAGGGGCCAGCACAGGGTCTATGCACCACTCAAATCCCCATTAAGTCTAGTGACTGGTCTTCAGCAAGAGGAATTTCATCCTCTGTGCTTCCCACACTATCACTTCCATGAATATATAGGGATGTTTGCAAGCGCATAACTTAGGCATTACTCTTTGGCAGTGTAATTTATATTGCATATATCCTTTTAAAAAAAAGATGTCATGCTATTAACATTCTTATATACTCTCAAATACTAGATCATAACTGTTCTATAAAGTAAACATTTTGGGCGGGGAGTGGGGAGAACAAACAAGTTTTAGCAAACTGGTCTTCAGTGTCCTAATCGCATCTGTGTGGACCATCCTGTTGAAATCTCTCTTCTTGGCAATCATTTTGTGACTGTGCCCTGGACACCAGTACCAAATAATATTTAGCAAGGTAGACTGAAGATATAAACTTGAGCTATGAACACTAAATGTAATTGACTCACCTATAGTGCTAATGAAGATGTGTTGCTGATTGTTTATGGAGATTCAAGGTACAGTAAGCCTGGCTGTATTTTGATGTCTATAATGACATTTCAGTTGCTAAGATTGCACCTTCCTAAAGAGAACTTCAGGAGGATAGCTCAAAAAGCCAAGCAAACTCTGGCAGGAAAATCTGACGAGAGAACCTTGCAAACCCCACTCTCGGGAGAAGGGTTTAACATTTTTTGGAGCTCCCAGGATGGGAGCTCTCCTAATACCACACTGGTCATGGTGATTGATGGGGAACAGGTCCATGCTCAGATAACCACTGGACTGCCAGGGGACAAAGTTACACAGCATGGCCACTTCCTAGCTCTGCCATGGGGCCATCCCATCTCCCAGAACCTTTGCAGCATCCATGGTGGTCTGGAGGGGGAGAAAACTGCCATAGAGCCATTGCTGCCCCTTTCCCATGTGAGCAGGGGGAGATCCTACTGAGGAAAGGCTGTACCAGTCCTAGAGTGAGAGAAACCTACTACATGTTAACAGTAAACATACTCTACATATTTTAAGTATATATACGCTTTTAAAAATAAAGTTAAGATTGTTAACACTCCTTTGTGGAATAAAACTGGCTAAAAAGTTAATAGAAGCAATACAGACTAAAACATTTTGAACGTGTGCTCCAGGCGAAACTTTAGTTAACACCTTATTAAACTCTAATGGTTGATACAAGGGGTTGGACTAGATGAGCCAGGTGGTCCTTTCCAACCCTATCATGGTGGCTAGTGATTCTTTTTTAAAAAAGAGAATGGAAATGCTGTCTTCATTTTCTCCATGAAACTCATTAGTTGGCTTAAAGTCTTTGATTTTTGGAATTTGGAAGCCTATAAAAACCTAGTAAAAAGTACTTTGTTTTTAATAGCAACCTAAAAACACTAGCATCCATTTACATTATTAATATGTAAAGCAAAAGCTTAAAGTGAAGAGCCAGGGTCTGCCAGTACTTAATCCATGCATTGATAAGTTTGCTCTGAAAGCCCACAACCCACCTTATTTGCTGAGCTCTGTAGCTTACTGCCATGAAAATGAAACTGCCAAGGGGTCCTTTGAGAGCTTCCAGCCCAACTGGTAAAGAAGCTAACATCTCTCCTTTTCTTCAGCCCAGAATCTGATTAATACAGTTAACTGTAAAACTGGAAATCTGAAATTATAGTCAAGATCCTCCTTTGTCCTCATAGGTATTCGCCATCAAAACAGCATTGTTTAGTTATTTGTGTGTATGTCTCTGTTTTTTTTTTTTTTGTTTTTTTTTTTTAAATATCCCTCTAATGCAGAGATGGGCAACAGTGTTTACATTTGCACGGCCGCCCGCAGCTCCCAGAGGCTGCGGTTTGCCGTTCCCGGCCAATGGGAGCTGTGAAAGCGACGGCCAGCAAGTCACTGTGGCCTGCGCTGCTTCCCGCAGCTGCCATTGTCTGGGAACGATGAACTGTGGCCACTGGGAGCTGTGGGCGGCTATGCAAATGTAAACAAACTGTCTGGCAGCCCGCCAGCAGATTACCCTGACAGACTGCATGTGGCCCACAGGTTGCCCACCACCACTCTAATGTAATATATGTGGAGGTAGATACCATGTGTGTACATATCAAATATAAATAGAACCGTGAAAGCTTTAATAAAAAGCATTGTTACAACATTCATCATTTGCTTCAGACAATGAGCATACAGCTCCTTAAATGAAATTATCTCTCTTTAGAATCACTCACTGCTCTTGTGGGTTTTGTTAAGGTTTTTTTGCTGACACTGGAGAGCATTTTAAAAATACCTTTCGGTATGTGCTTTAGCAGGCCTTGCTTCTACTTCTGTATTAAAGGGTCTGTTTATGATTCTCCTAAATGAACACGTATTTTTAATGGCATGCACTATATTCAATTATATAAATGTCTTTAAAAATCTGGCATGTAAAGTCTCAAGCAGAGGACAAATTTTTGCTGCAGCTTCTTTAAAATCCAACTTATTTTAAATTGCTGTGGTAGTTTCAGTTACTTTGTTATCCTAAAATTTAGAGATCTGTGGATCCAGATACTTTCTTGTGTTTACACATTTAACAAATGAAGGTGCATGAAATCAAAACCTGACTCTCCATTTAGCGTGTATTCATATCAATTATCTTTATCAAAGATACCCTGTACAGCTTTAACACTAAATTTAATGTGATGCAAAGCATCAGCATAGACAGGGCAAATGACTTCATTTCAATTTGAGGTGTGCACAGGCTTAGTCCAGTGGCGTAGTAGAAAATGAACATCCTTGTGGACTAATGGCCCCTGAACCTTCTTTAGTAACCTAATGCAAACGTATTTAAAACTGGGAAATATTACTTTGTTTGCACTCCATCAGTACTGCTTAATAGTTTTGCCACTCAAGTGCTTATACCTTTCCAT
Source organism: Chrysemys picta bellii (assembly GCF_011386835.1). Taxonomy (NCBI): domain Eukaryota; kingdom Metazoa; phylum Chordata; order Testudines; family Emydidae; genus Chrysemys; species Chrysemys picta. Next base: position 197,455,715 of record NC_088793.1, read on the forward strand.
AGTAAACGTTTACATCCAAATTATCAAGACATAAAATGTTAATTACAATGACGCTAGTAGTGGTTCCTGTAGTATGGAGGACAGTAGATCTAAATACAATACACCTAATGGGGGACTGGCTAGTCCTTGGAGCTGGTAATACTAAATGGAACATTGCTTCTGCTGAATTTTACATATGCCTTAGAATGGATTTACCTATCAGCTATCACCCAATATCTGATCTTTAATGCTCTAAATAAAGAGTTGGCACCAAGCCTGGGTTTCTAATAGGCAGGTCCCCACCATCACCAAATACACCACAACAATTGGGCACTCTTTTTGTCAATCTCAGCAAAGACTAAGTTTTAAATGGACTTGGAAACTAAGGCTGAAGTCTGAGGCAAACCAGAAGGGTCAAGTCTCGTGTCCTTGCACTATTGTGTATCTGTTCGGTGGATCAAGCGCTGGGGGTTGTAATCTAACAGCCTCTCATAAGGATTAGATTCCCCTTAAAATTGGTCGGTTTTCTACAGGGTTTCAATTTACAGACAGAACTTGCTTGTCATGTAGTTTCTGAGAGGAAACCTGTCGGCTTGAGCCCTCTGATGCTCAGCCTTAGCCTGAATTCAATGGGAGCAGTGAGTCCTGAGCTGTGAAAATTGGGTCGCTTATTTTTTGGAGGCCATTATTAGATTAAACGAATAAGGCACACAAATATATGTAAGAAATCACTTCATAGCACTTCCCAAACCGTCAAATCGGAATAAAATGCTGAATTATTAAATTCTGAAGTTAGGTTAAGTTGGTGATAATGTCTATCATGATAAAATATAATTTATGTATCTGTTGCACAAAGCTACTGAAGAGCACCTTGTCTTTTCACAGCGATGGGTTGTTATATTTATCGGCTTGATTCATCAGGTTTATATCTTTGGATACTGTATGCAAAATTCTTCCTCCTTATGCCAACATAAACCTGTGTTGGTGTATGAGAGCAGAAGTTGGTTATGTTTGCAAACCAGTGGCCCAAACAGAGATTTGCATAGCATCCGCATCTTTCCACTGTAATAAAATACATTTTCAGGCAACCAGTATAGAATACATTTACTAAAGTCTTAATTTTATGTTAAGATATGTGCAAAGAGCCCAATGTGGATTAAGCAAAATCAGTGTGGGTACTATTAGGTCCTATCCTTTTAGTAACACACCATGGTGAATATAATATACAGGATAAAATTTCAGTAAAACACATTTCAAGTTTTCATGTCTTTTAAAACTTCTAAAAATAGCTGAACAAATATGAAAAATGCTCTGCCGAGTGTTCCTTTTAATTGCTGTTCATGTGTCCCTTAGCAGTCTGTACTCCTCTTTTCTCCCTAATGTCTTGCTCGCAACAGATGCTGTTTTTAGATCTAAGAGGATAAAATATGTTCTAAACTTTAAGTTCAGGAAGTGTTGAGGGCACTCAGCACTTTACAAAGTCAAGTCCCTTGTGCATAGCACGAACATGTGTAGGACTAAAATAGTTTCAAGATCCTCTTTATATCAGTGTTTTTAGATAGCTGACCCTGATGTGTGTGGTATCAAACCTATCTAGCATCCAACATAGCTTGACTAAGCAGATGGAACTCTTCATGTACACTGTCTTTATGGCTGTTCTAAAATACGTGCAACTCCTTTAGCACAGCTATAGTCATGTAGTAATATGAGTAAATAAGTGTACCTATCCAAAAAAGTTCTAAATACAGAAATATGAATTTATTCTTTCCTCTTTTTAATTAGATGAATAAGAAACATTCTCTACCTAAACAGTTTGCAGTAAAGATATGTTCTTCGATGGTCCCTATTGTATTCCCCTAAGAGCAGTGTTTCCCAAACTTGGGATGTCGCTTGTGTAGGGAAAGCCCCTGGTGGGCCAGGCCGGTTTGTTTACCTGCCGCGTCCACAGGTCCGTCCGATCGCGGCTCCCACTGGCCGTGGTTTGCTGCCCCAGGCCAGTGGGAGCTGCTGGAAGCGGCAGCCAGTATGTCCCTCAGCCTGCGCTGCTTCCAGCAGCTCCCATTGACCTGGAGCAGTGAACTGTGGCCAGTGGGAGCCGCGATCGGACGGACCTGAGGACGCGGCAGGTAAAGAAACCGGCCCGGCTTGCCAGGGGCTTTCCCTACACAAGTGGCGTCCCAAGTTTGGAAAGCACTGCCTAAGACCTATACCCTTCACCATGCATCCGGAGCCAGAGGCTTTGAAAGTAGTAATGTCCCTTGGTCCACCTCAGGGGTTCATCCAAGGCAAAGGGTGGGCTGCACCAGCCGCGCCCTCAGTTTCACCGCGTGGTCCAAGTCAGAGCCTCTACCGCTCTCTCGTCTCTTGTAATGCATTTTCTAAAACACAAAAAAGACTGTTTTATTCTTGTATATAGCTAGTATTTTGTTATTTTTGTAGTAGTTTTAGTGTTAGTAGTAGTCGTTTTTAGGATTTAAGGACGTTGGGATGCTATTTTGCTGGTCTCTCTTTCCCCTCCCCCCCAGCACCCATGATTGGACACTGGATTATGCCAAAGATGCCAGGGTTCAAGATCTGCACTTCCTGCCCTTGCTTATTCCCAGTCAGCAACGATCACCAACACTGCCTTCACTACTTGGGGAAACACTACCATGGGGGGGAAAAGACACATTTTTGTGTGATGCATACTGCATTAAGGGTCCAAATTCTGCCAGGCACTGAGCGTCTCCTAGTATGTTACTGAACTTTCAACTCCCATTTTAGTTAGTGGTTGAGGATGCTACGTCCGTTGCAGGATCAGGATCAATGAGCTAAACTCTACCCTCAAATATGCATGTGGAACTTTTATTTAAGATAATGTGCTCACATGCATCTAACAGCAGAATTTGACTCTAATTATGTTACTCATGTTTTGACATTTCAGTGTTCAATATCTTGGCAGTGCTACGTAAAAATGAATTTGTTTTTTGTTAACTGACTTTTGTTCACTTGTGTGAATCCTACTGATGTCTAGACCCCTTATGCTGAAAGGTGAAGTTATTTTGACACTGGAAATTTTGGAAGTCCAATGTTAACGAGAAAGCAGTTTCTCTTTATCTACTATGGTAATTTAAAGACACATACACTATCTAAATATTAGACATTTAAAAAAATATAGCCCATTATTTTTCTAAAATTCAATCCTAGACTCTAAATTTTTTTTGCAAGCACATCTATTTGAATGTGCAAAAAACAGACATCCAAATACTTTGTTTGCAGTGCAAACGTGGGGCTTTACCTGGTGCATTTGTAAAGACTATTCAGAAATTTACTGTATGCAGTAAAGCTGTCTTCCACCATTGATCCACAATATAGGAACTTCAAAAATAAAATAAGGAAACTCGGATATGTTGTTTTATATGGAATGACTTGTCATTACAACACCAGACACCAGCTGTTCGTTAATTGTGATAGTGCTAGCATCAAGCCTGTCATCAGCAAATGCTACTTTCTGTAAGTAACATAAAAATGAGATGCATAGATAGTGCATTTGTAAAGGATTGCTGCATTTGTCATCAGATTAAAGTCACTTGGCCTTCAGCTTTATATTTTACATCACCACCCAGTGTGCTATAATCATGTGGAACTGGACTGCCTACTGCGTTCCATTGAATTATAACATAACGTTTTGAACTACTCTAGTTAACAGGAGTTTCAGTGTTTTCATTTTAACAACAACGAAAAAATTCAGAATTTCACATCTGCAGGGCAATAGCAGGAAAATATTCCTTTCAAAATGTTTTGTCTTACAGTGCCATTTTTCAGTTTAGCATTTTCCCATTAAGTGCACATACTGCATAACTGGGCTTTTTGCTGGAATAGTTCAGAGACCTCCGCCTGCTTAGTACTATGGCAGACGCACCATTAAAAAGCCTTTTAACCTTTTACTAAAGATACTGTGACAAAGTTCTGTCCTTGACTCCGTGGGTCCTGCGTTTCCTGATGGATTTTGCTAGCCTCAGAGGCTCACTGTGACCCTCCACATAGCCCTTCTCTCTCTAGAGGCAAGGGTCACAGTCTACTGAGCCATTTTCATCATAAGCTGGCTAGGGAGGTGAGGAGAAACAACGCTCCCTCACACAGTCTCTGTTGTCTCCCAGTATCTGTGATTAATCAGGGAGGGGAGGGGGGAGCCCGGGCCCGCCCTCTACTCCGGGCTCCAGCCCAGGGACCCTAAATTTAGCAGCTCTGGAAGCTGACTTTTTGGAAATAGGGCGTGTACAATTCCCTGGGCTACTTCCCCACAGCAGCCCCCACTCAATATCTTCTTCACAATTACCTCAGAGCCTCCTTCCTTGCACCTGATATGGATTCGTACTACTTCGTACCTCCAACAGCACAGCTCCCTCCTATAGCTCCTGACACCCGCCCTGCACTGACTAACTTGGGAGGCTTTTAACTAGTTCCAGCCAGTCCTTGATTGGCTTCTGGTGTCTCAATCAATCTAGCTGTCTCTTCTGCCTTCTAGAAGGATCCTAATTGGCCCCAGGTGTCTTGATTAACCTGGAGCAACTGCCATTTGGTTACCATTTTACCAGGGATTTGTTTAGCCTGGGGCTAACATACCTGTTCCTCATTACTTTACTGTAGCCATCTGGCCTTGCCCCATCACAATACAGAAACACAAACACTTGAAATGTAAAGTAAGGCTTTCATTTTAACAACATCCACCACATTCTTATGCAGGCAGCTTCACATCCAACTTTAGAGCCTTCTTGCTCAGCACAGGTACCCAATACTTCCACCTTGGCTAGGAATGCCCCTGCAGACATTGTGGTGTCCCTGCCAAGGACATTGTCAAAGGGAAGACACCAATCCCCCTCTCCAGTGCCAACGAAATAGCACATTCCTCAAAGGCGGGAAGATTGAGATCTCCAAGTACCATCTACTAGCAGAGCATAGGATATGGAAAGTAGGGTGTCAGTGTGGATCCCTGGTACCAACCTTTGCTTCTTCCCTCCGGGCCTTCAAGACTGTCCCCTGCTGAGATGCCAACATCCTCGGTGCAGCAACTGCTGGATTGTGGTAGCCACTTGGTGCTGACGGCTCCTGAAGCTTCTACAGCTTTCCTGGCTCAAGTACCTATAAGGGACATTTGTAAAGCTGCAACATGGTCATCAGTGCATACTTTTACAAGTCACTATGCTATATCTCGGCAATCCAGAGATTATGCAAAATTTGGATGAGTAGTTCTACAATCGCTGTTAAGATAAACTCTGAAACCCACCTTCCTGCGGACTGAACTGCTTGTGAGTCACCTGAAGTGGAATGCACAAGTGTAATCTCTCAAAGAAAAAATGGTTACTAACCCATTCTGTAACTGTTGTTCAAGATGTGTTGCACATGTCCATTCCACGACCCACTGTCCTTTCAATAATAATAATAGGTATATCTCCATATATTATATTATTATCTCATAGAACTGGAAGGGACCCCGAAAGGTCATCGAGTCCAGCCCCCTGCCTGCACTAGCAGGACCAAGTACTGATTTTGCCCCAGATCCTTCTATGTCGGAGTCTCTAGCCAGTAAGAAGAAACTAAGGAGGGCTGGAGGCAGCTCTGCCGGTTATACCACTGGACTGCAGCACAAGAGTGCTAAAAGTGCATGCACCGTCCCGACAGGTGGCTCTAAGGGAAAAATATTTGTCTCTGGTGCACTGGGCACACACTTGAAGTGGAATGGACATGTGCAACATATCTCAAAGAAAAGTTACAGAACACATTAGTAACCATTTTTCTAAGGTGTCTTTCAGTTCTTGTGTTGATGCTTATAAGGCAGAATATTCTCAGTAAGGCAGATACTGGCAGCCTATTCAGGGAAACAATCAAACTGACTATACACGAAGTGCTGTAAAATGCATAAAGTAAACAAACTGGAAAAATGGCAAAAATCTCCCCAACTTTATTCAGATATGAAAATCTTCAGTATTGCTTCTAAATATCAAAGTGCCACAATGTTCAGACACTTGATTTTCAGTTTGACAGTCTCTCTCCAATGGTAATTTGTTACTCAACTCTGACAATAAACTGTGGTTCCGTTTTTAATTCCCTTGATGTGAGAATAAATGGATATAGACTCATAAAACTAATATTTTCAGATCCTTTACCTTAAATATAGACTCTTGTAATATATTTTGCCTTATTTTTGTTTAAGATGCTGGTAAGCATGACGTTATAAAATGACTACTTTTCTTTAGCTTGATGCACTAAGGCAGTGGTCCCCAAACTTTTTACCTTGTGCCCCGCAGATCCTGCCAGTGGGCGTGGATCCCTAGTCACGGATCCCGTTGGCAGGCACGGCGCCATCGGCCGGGACCAGGAGTGGAACTGGGTGGCGCTCCCTCCCTGCCTTCCCCCCCTGGGGGGCTAGTCCAGGCCCTTCTGCGCTCCCCCCCCCCACAAATGTTCCTTCATAGAGGGCCGCAGCCCACAGTTTGGGGACCTCTACCCTAAGGTGTTTAAAGATAAAAGTATAAAACCAAAATAGAGCAAAATACCACAAATATGTATGGTACACAAATGCCCTCAGGGCTAATATCTGATCTCAGACACTCTAATATCAATCTAGAGTAACTCCCTTGGAATCAAGGAAGTTGCTCTACATTCACATTGGTGTAACTGATACCAGAAACAAACCTTGATAACTAGACTTATGTCATTCTATACACATAGGCATAGATTTTTGAACACATTTTAGGGCCCAGTTCTGCCATCTGATCTGCCTAGTGTAGACCCCTACGTCCGCTTGTCACATCTTAGACTTCAGTGGGACTGCATAGGCATAAGCGCCTGCCCACATTAATCCAATGACAGGTTTGAGACTTGACTTTTTACATGTCATATAGGATAGCAAATTGTGCTAGAAATACTGAAAATTTTAGGAAGTGGTGGACACTAGCCTTAAACCCAAATATATTGATTATATTATATTTTATATTATATTATATTATAATTGATTTTATTATATTATCAACTAATTATGTTTAGTTAGCATTTGGGGAGATGGAGAAGATGGTAACTTTTGGGGTTAGGTACTATCTATGAGTTTGCACAATACCTATCATATTTGAGCCCCAATTCTGAATGGGACTGTAGGTGCTACCTCAGTGTGAATCAGTGGTGAAACTAAGGGCCTGTCTGTACGGTGGGGTAATGTCCCCTATGGGGGTGATTTCTAAAGTGCAATAAAGTGTTATGCATTAATTGGTCAGTGTAAACCTGGCTCGGTGCACACTTAAGGTTCCCTAACATGCTTTAGCATCGTGCTGTTTCAAACAGCACTACGTTAAAGCATACTCCCTGTGGACTCCTCTGGGCAGGGATGAAAGTTGGCAGAGTTAAGGCAGTGTAGTATAAGTGTCACTTTAACACTGTTTCTCTCAGCTTTCTATCACTTGTGTCTCGTATTGTAACCATAACACTTTCTTGTAAGGGGACCTAAATTCCACCTTTCTTGGTTTCCCAGCACAGCTTTCATATTCTGGAAGGTACCATCGAGTGCTTGCAACCTTAATTGTGTGTTATTGACGCTTTGTGGGTGGGGGGAGGAACGGATTATTAGTAGCATAGGAAAAATCATAAATTAGAATAAACTTATCATTTAGTGCTTATGGTGACTTAAATCAAAAATTCCCTCACTTCTTGGAGTAAATGTAGTTTGATCAAACATCAATTTGGTTTCATCTGTTTGGTTTCCTCAGGTGTGATAATCCTCCTTAAGTCACAGTACCCTACATAAAGAAGAACAGGAGTACTTGTGGCACCTTAGAGACTAACAAATTTATTAGAGCATAAGCTTTCGTGGACTACAGCCCACTTCTTCGGATGCATATAGAATGGAACATATATTGAGGAGATATATATACACACATACAGAGAGCATAAACAGGTGGGAGTTGTCTTACCAACTCTGAGAGGCCAATTAATTAAGAGAAAAAAAACTTTTGAAGTGATAATCAAGCTAGCCGAGTACAGACAGTTTGATAATAAGTGTGAGAGTACTTACAAGGGGAGATAGAGTCAATGTTTGTAGTACCCTACATGTCACCAACTTGAGATGGACCCTGCCTCAACTGGAATTGATGGCAAAACTTTAGTTTCATGGGGAATACAATTGGGCCTCTGAGATCTGATACTAAAGTCTGAGCACCTGCAACTTCCACTGAAATTGAAATATTCAAGTCACCCACAGAATTTCATTACTAGAAATATTTGTGTTAAACGCTGTATCTTATTACACCTCTACCCCGGTATAACGCTGTCCTCGGGAGCCAAAAAATCTTACCGCGTTATAGGTGAAACCGTGTTATATCGAACTTGCTTTGATCCGCCGGAGTGCACAGCCCTGCCACCCCTCCTCCCATCCCCCCACCCCGGAGCACTGCTTTACCGCGTTATAACCGAATTTGTGTTATATTGGGTCGCGTTATATCGGGGTAGAGGTGTATTTGTTTGAAATATATTCTGAGGTAGTAAATCAAAGTTTTGTAGTTGTGCACCAGATAGCCAAGGAAGAGGATACTAAACGACCTTGAAGATCTGATCAAAGCTTGTAGGTGTTTTTATATATGTTCTTATCCTTTAATTTGGTTGTATTTCCATTCTGAAGAAAATAATGAATATTCAACCCTTTGTGCTAAACCTGCCTTGGCGTTTCAATGTTACTTTTACCACGTAGACAATGTGGGAGTCTAGGTCTTCCTGACCCATCAAGTGAGTACAACATTTACCCATGAGAAATAATGGCAATTCTCAATAGAGAAATGAAATTGACATTTATATAGAAATATTATCATGACTTGGCTCTTCCACTCTAGGTGACAAGTTTAAAGTGGGGGGGTAGGCAAATTTAAAAAAACATCCTTTTGCAAGTAACAACTCTTTCCCTACCTCCCACTTCTACCCTAGGTTCACCTTTCCTAGCCAATGAAGATGGTGTACTCGGTGGAGTGATAGTTCTTCGATCTTGCAGGTGTTCTGCAGAGCCTGACTCTCTACAAGAAAAGCAGACTCTACTAGGTAAGAAGATTTTTGTACAGTTTTATTGCGAACAGGAGGTGCTAAACTCACGAACCAAGCAAGGGCTGGAATAAAAATCATGTGTACTACCACCAATTGAAACCCATAAATAGGGATATTTGGCATAAAAGAGAAGCATTTGTCATTGAAATACAGGAATGCTCTGGGGGAGGGACAGAGTGAAAGTTGTAAATATTTTTTGTTTTGAAAAGTATGGGTGAGACCATGCCTCTTAAATTGCCATTTGTGAACTTAAATGTGATCCGTATTGGTCTATGGAGCCAGAGTCCTTTTTAGTGAGAGTGTAGATAACAGTAGTAATATTTTCATTTTAGTTGCTTGGATTCTTTTAAAAAAATATTTTTAAAACACTTTCTCCAAAAAAGAGCATCACATTTCTGGTAAAGAAAGACGCATGCACATACATCCTGCTCTTAAAGCTGCTCAGTGCATTGCATGCCAAAATGTGCTATGTACGAATGTTTACCTCTTTTTTTTCTCAGAGACCAAAATGTGTATGATGGTTTGGAACATGGACTTGAAATTTGGCAGGGTCACCAGACTCCTAGGGTCAGAAATTCCTTTTGCTGCCCCCATGAAAATCCATCCAGATAAGCCACAGCACTGACATTTGCATGTGCACAGTAGGATTTGACATGTTTGCTCCTGAAATGCCTAATTATTCAGTCTACACTGTGGACTTCAGCCCCCTGCTTTGCCTCCAAACAGATGTCACACAGACAAAATGAGTCATTCTCTTCTTCCTGCTACTACTGTATTTCTCCCATCAAAATACTCTTTGCACTAAGAAAATTTGCACTGGTCTGGGAACCAGAAGAGCATATGTTTGTCTTGCCTCTTCTGCTGATTGGTAATAAAATTTGTGCACATTGCAACCCTTGCAGCTTCATTGCTACTCTGGAAGGGAGACACGTTCCACCATTTTACAGAATGATTAATGGTCACTTGTGGCAGATGTGGGAATAGAACCCAGGGACCAAATCTCCCACTCCTGTTCCAGCCCCTTTGTGCTGCCTGCGCATTGCAAAAGGGGTGGAATCTGGTTACAGCTACCAAGTTGATAATTCCTTCATCAGAAGGTAACTTTGTGTTAGTGATCCTGGCTTCTACACCAGCACTTTCCCTCTGCACCCCGGTGTAGAAGCCATGAAAGGGGAAATGGGAGAAGGCGGGGCAGCAGATTTCTGCTCATTCTGTGCCAATAAACAGTTAGTGTACGGTCCCTTAGCTATCATAGCTAGTTGTCCATAATTTAGAGCTGCATGCGGGTTAATATAACTTTATGTTGGAGCTGGAGCAGCTTGAGAATCAGAGCGATAACCAGTCACACATTACCTCTTAGAAAGAACCTGACAAATATATATCTAGGTATATTGTCTGTAAAAAGAGCAATTCCTACATAACGGTTTCATTATTGTTCCTTTTTAGTGGCTGGCCCAAAGATAACTCTTAGGGTATGTCTACACTACGAAATTAGGTCGAATTTATAGAAGCCGGTTTTATAGATATCGGTTTTATACAGTCGACTGTGTGTGTCCCCACATAAAATGCTCTAAGTGCATTAAGTCGGCGGACTGCATCCACAGTACCGAGGCTAGCGTCGACTTCTGGAGCATTGCACTGTGAGTAGCTATCCCACAGTTCCCGCAGTCTCCGCTGCCCATTGGAATTCTGGGTTGAGATCCCAATGCCTGATGATGCAAAAACAGTGTCACCGGGGGTTCTGGGTACATGTCGTCAGGCCCCTCCCCCTCCATCAGAGCAACGGCAGACAATCGATTCGCGCCTTTTTACCTGGGTTATCTGTGCAGACAAAATACCATGGCAAGCATGGAGCCCGCTTAGCTCAGCTCAGCTCACCGTCACCATATGTCATCTGGGTGCTGGCAGACGTGGAGCTGCATTGCTACACAGCAGCAGCTCCTTGCCTTTTGGCAGTGGATGGTGTATTACGATTGATATCCGTCATTGTCATATTCCTCAGCCACTCTCTGAACTCTCAGTGAGTTCAATCAGAGGCACCCGGGAAACTTCTTCAGCAGATTCCTCTAAGAAATACTGAACCAAACTTTCCACTCTGGGCATCTGATTCTTCATTTTGTCTCCTGGAGACCCTGCAGTCCCATTGAACCGTCTTGATGGCTATCCGTCGTAGTACATCATTTTCTGCCAAGCACCCAGAAGATGCCGATGGCTATCAGTCATGCTGCACCGTCTGCTGCCAGCTTAAGATGTAAAAAATAGATGGACCAGATTTGTTCTGTATTCATTTGCTTCCCCCTCCCTCCGTGAAATCAACGGCCTGCTAAACCCAGGGGTTTGAATTCAATCTTTGGGGGGGCCATTCTGTGTGACAGTTGTTTGTGTTTCTCCCTGATGCACAGCCACCTTTGTTGATTTTAACTCCCTGTACCTGTACGCCATGTCGTCAGTCGCCCCTCCCGCCCTCCGTCAGACACTAGTTTCGCGCCTTTTTTCAGACCAGACGCCATAGCACTGGGATCATGGAGCCCGCTCAGATCACCACGGCAATTATGAGCACTATGAACACCACACGCATTGTCCTGGAGTATATGCAGAGCCAGGACATGCCAAAGCAAAACCAGGACCAGCCGAGGAGGCGATTGCAGCGCGGTGACGAAAGTAATGAGGAAATGGACATGGACGTAGACCTCTCACAAGGTACAGGCCCCAGCAATGTGCAAATCATGGTGTTACTGGAGCAGGTTCATGCCGTGGAACGCCGATTCTGGGCCCGGGAAACAAGCACAGACTGGTGGGACCGCATCATGTTGCAGGTGTGGGACGATTCCCAGTGGCTGCGAAACTTTCGCATGTGTAAGGACACATTCATGGAACTTTGTGACTTGCTTTCCCCTGCCCTGAAGCGCCAGAATGCCAAGATGAGAGCAGCCCTCACAGTTGAGAAGCGAGTGGCGATAGCCCTGTGGAACCTTGCAACGCCAGACAGCTACCGGTCAGTCGGGAATCAATTTGGAGTGGGAAGATCTACTGTGGGGGCTGCTGTGATCCAAGTTGCCAGGGCAATCAAAGACCTGGTGATATCAAGGGTAGTGACTCTGGGAAACATGCAGGTCATGGTGGATGGCTTTGCTGCAATGGGATTCCCAAACTGTGGTGGGGCGATAGACGGAACCCATATCCCTATCTTGGCACCGGAGCACCAAGCCACCGAGTACATAAACCGCAAGGGGTACTTTTCAATGCTGCTGCAAGCCCTGGTGGATCACAAGGGACGTTTCACCAACATCAACGGGGGATGGCCGGGAAAGGTACATAATGCTCGCGTCTTTAGGCACTCTGGTCTGTTTCGAAAGCTGGAGGAAGGGACTTTCTTCCCAGACCAGAAAATAACCGTTGGGGATGTTGAAATGCCTATCGTGATCCTTGGGGACCCAGCCTACCCCTTAATGCCATGGCTCATGAAGCCGTACACAGGCAGCCTGGACAGTAGTCAGGACCTGTTCAACTATAGGCTGAGCAAGTGCTGAATGGTGGTGGAATGTGCATTTGGACACTTAAAAGCACGCTGACGCAGATTACTAACTCTGATAGACCTCAGCAAAACCAATATCCCCATTGTTATTGCTGCTTGCTGTGCGCTCTACAATATCTGTGAGAGTAAGGGGGAGACATTTATGGCGGGGTGGGAGGTTGAGGCAAATCGCCTGGCCGCTGATTACGCGCAGCCAGACACCAGGGCAGTTAGAAGAGTACAGCAGGGCACGGTGCGCATCAGAGAAGCTTTGAAAATGAGTTTTGTGACTGGCCAGGCTACGGTGTGAAACTTCTGTTTGTTTCTCCTTGATGAACCCTCCGCCCCCTTCCCGCCCCCCCCCCCCGGTTCACTCTACTTCCCTGTAAACCAACCACCCCACCCTCCCCTCCCCCCTTCAAGCACCGCTTGCAGAGGCAATAAAATCATTGTTACTTCTCATTCATGCATTCTTTATTAATTCATCACACAACTAGGGAGATAATTGCCAAGGAAGACCAGGATGGGTGGGGGAGGAGGGAAGGAAAAGGACACACTGCAGTTTAAAACTTTAAAACTTTAACACTTATTGAAGGCCAGCCTTCCGATGCTCAGGCAATCATCTGGGGTGGAGTGGCTGGGTGGCCAGAGGCCCCCCCACCGTGTTCTTGGGTGTCTGGGTGAGGAGGCTATGGGACTTGGGGAGGAGGGCTGTTGGCTACACAGGGGCTGTAGCGGCGGTCTCTGCTCCTGCTGCCTTTCCTGCAGCTCAACCATATGCTGGAGCATATCAGTTTGATGCTCCAGCAGCCGGAGCATCGACTTTTGCCTTCTGTCTGCAAGCTGACGCCACCTATCATCTTCAGCCCGCCACTTGCTCTGTTCAGCCCGCGATTCAGCCCGCCACCTCTCCTCTCGTTCATATTGTGCTTTTTTGCACTCTGACATTTACTGCCTCCACGCATTCTGCTGTGCTCTTTCAGCGTGGGAGGACATCTGGAGCTCCGAGAACATATCATCCCGAGTCTGCCGTTTTCTCCTTCTAATCTTCGCTAGCCTCTGCGAAGGAGAAACATTTACAGCTGGTGGAGGAGAAGGGAGAGGTGGTTAAAAAAGACACATTTTAGAGAACAACGGGTACACTCTTTCACATTACATTTTGCTGTTCACATTACACAGCACATGTGCTTTCGTTACAAGGTCGCATTTTTCCTCTTATATTGAGGGCCTGCCGGTTTGGTGTGAGAGATCACTCACGCAGTGCCAGGCAACAGAATGCAGGCAGCCATGGTAAGCCACAGTCTTTTGGCTTTTTTAACCTTCATAACATGTGGGAATGGTTTCAAACAGCAGCGCCCTCATTTCCCATACCAAGGACCCGTTGGGTTGGCCATTTAAAATGGTTTGCAATGTAAAAGGAGGGGCTGCGGTTTCCGGGTTAACATGCAGCACAAACCCAACTACCCCCCCCCCCCCCCCCCGCACACACACACCCAATTCTCTGGGATGATCACTTCACAGCTCCCCCCACCGCGTGGCTAACAGTGGGGAACATTTCTGTTCAGCCGAGCAGGAACGGGCACCTCTGAATGTCCCCTTAATAAAATCACCCCATTTCAACAAGGTGACCGTGAATGATATCACTCTCCTGAGGATAACAAAGAGAGATAAGGAATGGATGTTGTCTGCATGCCAGCAAACACTGGGACCATACGCTGCCATGCTTTGTTATGCAATGATTCCAGACTACGTGCTACTGGGCTGGCGTGGTAAAGTGTCCTACCATGGTGGACAGGATAAGGCAGCCCTCCCCAGAAATCTTTTGCAAAGGCTTTGGGAGTACATGAAGGAGAGCTTTCTGGAGATGTCCCTGGAGGATTTCCGCTCCATCCCCATACACGTTAACAGACTTTTCCAGTAGCTGTACTGGCCGCGATTGCCAGGGTAAAGTAATCATTAATCATTAAACACGCTTGCTTTTAAACCATGTGTAATATTTACAAAGGTACACTCACCAGAGGCCCCTTGGGTGCCCTCAGGGTTTGGGAGCATGCCTTGGGTGAGTTCGGGGGTTACTGGTTCCAGGTCCAGTGTGATAAACATATCCTGGCTGTTGAGGAAACCGGTTTCTCCGCTTCCTTGCTGTGAGCTATCTTCATTGTCTTCATCATCATCTTCCTCGTACCCCAAACCCGCTTCCCTGTTGCGTGTTTCTCCATTGACTGAGTCAAAGCACACGGTTGGGGTAGTGGTGGCTACACCCCCTAGCATTGCATGCAGCTCCGCGTAGAAGCGGCATGTTTGCGACTCCGCCCCGAACCTTCTGTTTGCCTCTCTGGCTTTGTGGTAGGCTTGCCTTAGCTCCTTAATTTTCACGCGGCACTGCTGTGCGTCCCTGTTATGGCCTCTGTCCTTCATGGCCTTTGAGACCTTTTCTAATATTTTGCCATTTCGTTTATTGCTACCGAGTTCAGCTAGCACTGATTCATCTCCCCATATGGCGAGCAGATCCCGTACCTCCCGTTCGGTCCATGCTGGAGCTCTTTTGCGATCCTGGGACTCCATCATGGTTACCTGTGCTGATGAGCTCTGCGTGGTCACCTGTGCTCTCCACGCTGGGCAAACAGGAAACGAAATTCAAAAGTTTGCGGGGCTTTTCCTGTCTACCTGCTCAGTGCATCTGAGTTGAGAGTGCTGTCCAGTGCGGTCACAATGAAGCACTGTAGGATAGCTCCCAGAGGCCAATAACGTCGAATTCCGTCCACACTACCCCAAATCCGACCCGCAAAGGCCAATTTTAGCGCTAATCCCCTCGTCGGAGGTGGAGTAAAGAAACCAGTTTAAAGGGCCCTTTAAGTCGAAAAAAAGGGCTTCGTCGTGTGGACGTGTCCAGGCTTAATTCGATTTAACCCTGCTAAAGTCGACCTAAACTCATAGTGTAGACCAGGCCTTAGTTTCTGGCAGCAGTAGTGGGCAGTTAGTCTTTTAAT
This sequence comes from Chrysemys picta bellii, assembly GCF_011386835.1. Taxonomy (NCBI): domain Eukaryota; kingdom Metazoa; phylum Chordata; order Testudines; family Emydidae; genus Chrysemys; species Chrysemys picta. The sequence goes on from NC_088793.1 coordinate 197,471,258, forward strand.
TCAATTAGTAGAGGTTTTCATGGAAATTAGTGACAAGGGGGACTGTTCTGATCATGTAGTATGACCTTCTGCATTAATACGGGCTATAGACCCTCACCCAATTTCTGAATCAAGCCTGTAACTCTGACTGAGCTAATTTCAAAGCTACATCTATACTACAAGCTAGGAGTGTGATTCCCTGCTTGCGTACTCATATTCAACTCGCTCTCATCTGAGCTAGCATGCTAAAAATATAGTAGCGTAGCCATGGTGACAAAGGCAGCAACTGCATGCTCAATGGCAGTGATGGTACAAGCCCTTAGTTGGTACCCACGGGGTTCAAGCTGGTTTGTACTTGGTGTGGCTAGCCTGTACCACCACTGCTTCTGACTGTGCTACCATGGCGATGCTACTATTTGTAGCATGCTAGCTCAGATGAGAGCTATCATTAAGTATGTGTATGTGAGCTGGAAATCACACTCCTAGTATATAATGTAGACATAACCAGTCTGAATTTGTCTATTTTAAACTTCTAACCGTTGGATCTCGTTATACCATTTTCTGCTATTAATATCTTCTCTACGTAGGCTCCGTTCAGTCTTCTCCTGGGTAAACTAAATACATTGAGCTTCAGCCTTGTACTATAAGATGTGTTTTCAAGGCCTGAAATAATTGTAGCTCTCTTCTGAAACCGTTCTGATTTTTCAACCTCTTTTTTGAAGTGGGTTTGCGAGAAGTGGACACAATACTCTGGTAACTGTTTTGCTAAAGCTGTATGCGGAAGTAACATCACCTCTCCACTCTTACTTCATAGTCACCTGTTTATGCATCCAATGATTACTTTAGCCCAGGGAGGTGAGAGTCTATTGGTTATTTTCCGTGATCTCAAAGTCTCTTTGTTTCAATACATCTAGAATACAGTACCCCATCTTGTAACACATGTTCTTTGTTCCAAGAGTAGTCAGGAAGGAGTTACACAATAACAAAAGGGAACAAACATGCACTCAGCACAAAATCAATAGGTTGAGAACAAAATTAATCAAAACAGCCACTGTAAGCTCTCTAGTGTGGACATAGCCTTAGTACCTTTCTCAGACGTGAAGAGCTCTGAGTAGTTTTAAAGCTTATCTCTCTCACCAGCAGAATCATAGAATCAGAGGATTAGAAGGGACCACAAGGTACAAACAGAAGTTGGTCCAGTAAAAGATGTTACCTCACCCACCTTGTCTCAAGGATATTTGTTGTAATTTGACATTCTTCAACTGGCCAAAGAGGTCTCACTCTTCTAACAATGGAGCACACTGCCCTTACCGTATTTCCCAGACCTTGCTGTCCCAAGAAACCAGAGATCTATGACATATATCCTTATAGTTCTTCTGACACTGCATTGGATGTAAAGGAACAGTGGGTGATAAGTCATACAGGGACATAGGGAGGTTTTTTGGGGGGAGGAGTGTCTTTTTGGCACATAATAGTTTCTTAGCATTGATATTGTAACAATTTTTCAACAACTGCTACAGAATCATTGGGAGGTGTTTTTCTTACTTTGTAACATCTTAATGTACTTATAGCCCCATTTTTTCAAAAGACTGTGATCATCCCTCCCAGTGACATCAGTTGTACCTCTATGGGGTCAGCACCTTTGATAATCAGGCCACTTGTTGTTATTCAACCATTAAAAAGTCAAAACTATTAAAATATGTAATTCCTGAGTCAAGATTGGGTATTGCTGAACATATGCAAGATCTCATAAGTGCAACTTACACTTCACAACACAAAAAATGGATGAATTAACAATAGGATTATATGCTGTTGTAAGAACTTGACATTACTGACATGTAATGGGAAGTATGCCAAGAAATCAACACTGTCTGCATGAAGGAGTTAATAGAACTAAAATGTTAGCATGATGAGACATGAAAGAACAGCATGTGACATTGTATGTGAATTAAATTAACCTTTCACTTAACACATTTGGTAGCAAGATTAATGTCTTGTGTCTGAACAATATTTAACAATAGTGACAAATCTTCCCTTTCAAACATCTTAGTGCTGTCACTATCATTATTCAGTGATGATATTTGCTTTTTCCTTGGACCCCATGCCCTTATCATGTGCTCTAGTGGCAATTTATGGAGATTCATATCTGCAACTCACTTTGTATCAAGCTGAGAATGTATCCTTAGATTTGTATTAAGATTATTTTGCCCTTCTGCATATCTAATTACCTGCAGGATTACCTGACGTTGTCATGAGCACATTGTCTATACTAAATCATTGCTTTGGCTTTCTGAAAATTTAAACAAATCTTAATGTCATACTATCACATGGCACTGATGCATCTTGCTTTTGTAAGCATATGTTTCAAGAGATAATGAGCAGCATTAAGGTTTGTACTCTCGCCTCTTAAAAATTCTTTAAAATTATATAGGGAAAAATGAATATAATTGAATTTCTCAAGTCAAGGTCAAAGGCTCCTCCAGAGATGTTTTCCTATTGTAATTTTTCAAAGTTCAATCAATGGAGGTAAGGGTTTTGGGAATTTCTGAAATAGAATCAGATTTTTAAACTGCATAATTCAGACGACATTGCTAGATATAAATCAGCATAGATAGTAGATCCCTTTTGAAGCTTTATATGCACTCTCAGTTCTTGAAGATGGCAACACATTATTTTTGTATAAATGACATGTCGCATGCTGGATATTCATATAAGCTATTGGTTTTGTGTCTTTTTTTTTTTTTTTTAAAGAGCTGAAATAAACATACAAGGTAGGTTGAGCATTTTTGTTTTTAATGAACTGTGCTATTCCGGGGAATCTGTTCAGAGCAGTGAATTTACATACATTTGAGATCTTGATTTTAATTCTAGCACGTCTAGAAACTAGCACTCTCTGCAGCTTGAAGAAACTCATTATGAACACACACAGCTACTCAGCTGTGAAGGTTCAGTAGTAAAATTCACAGCTATTATGTAGAACGTAGGTGGTGGACAAATAAGGCTAAAATATCCTTAAAACTTAATTAATAACACTTCACACATTCATTTATAACAGTTACCAGCATTCATTCTTTTGTATTCTAAGTGTATACTGTATAGTCTTTCTCTGCACTTTGGAAAGTAAAGTTAGAAAATGAAATTAAATTAGTTGTCCAAAAGGAGCTAATTGCCTACCTCACCTATTGCTGAAAATTTCCAGTGTTTAAGTCTTGTTTTCAAATTGAGTGACTCAATTTCCTTAAAGAAACGGTGATTATTTAACTGCAGTCACTTGTGTATTTAGAAAACTCCACAGACAGCAATAGTACAAAAAATTGCAAGATTTTTTTTAAACTAGAAATGTCTATGGCAGGGATCGGCAGCCTTTCAGAAGTGGTGTGCCGAGTCTTCACTTATTCACTTTAACTTAAGGTTTCGCATGCAGGTAATACATTTTAACGTTTTTTAGAAGGTCTCTCTATATACGTCTATATTATATAACTCAACTATTGTTGTATGTAAAGTAAACAAGGTTTTCAAAATGTTTAAGAAGCATAATTTAAAATTAAATTAAAATGCTGATCTTATGCCGCCGGCCCACTCAGCCCACTGCCTGCCAGGGGTTCTGTTCACCTAATTTGGCAGCGGGCTGAGTGGGACCAGCGGGATCCCGGCTGGCAAGGGGCTGGCAGCCGGGACCCCAGACCGGCAGCAGGATGAGCGGGGCCGGCAGCTGGGACTCCAGACCGGGGGTGCAGGTGGGAATGTGGGGGGTGGTGTTTGCAGGAGCTCCCGTTTGGTGCTCAGGGTGGGAGAGGGGATGTGGGGGGGTGCAAGAGTCAGGGCATGGAGGGGCTGGGTATGTGTGGGGGGTGCAGGAGTCAGAACGGGCTGGAGGTGTGTGAGGGGGTGCAGGGGTCAGGGCAGAGGGCTGGGTGTGTGTGAGGGGGTTCAGGGGTCAGGGCAGAGGGCTGGGTGTGTGTGAGAGGGTGCAGGGGTCAAGGCAGAGGGCTGGGGTGCTCGGCTCATGGCGGTGCTCACAGCAGGGTACTGGAGGGGAGATATGCCCCGTCCCCACCTCTTCCCCCAGGACCCCGTCCCCACCTCTTCTCTGCCTCCTCCCCGGAGCAGCGAGCATGCTGCGGCTCCGCTCCCCTTCCCCCTTCCCTCCCCCTGGCAAGGGCGATCAGCTGATCGGCACAGGGAAGGAGAGGAGGAGGGGCAGGAAAGAACCACGCTGGGGGAAGAAGCGGGGGAGGGGGGAGTTTGGCTGCTGGCAGGACCAAGCTTCTGCCTCCTGCCCCCGCAGGAGAGAGCGGTGGGCGGGGGGGCTGAGTGGAGCTGGGACCCCAGCAGGCAGCTGCATACCATTAAAAATCGGCTTGCGTGCTGTCTTTGGCACGCGTGCCATAGGTTGCCGACCCCTGGTCTATGGAAAATAATGATCTGGGAGAACCAGTGCACTCCAATTGTGTGATCCTGTTTTCTTACTATATTTGACAAATTCACTAATTAATCAGTGAGAAGGACGTATCTAAGTATAGAACTCCTTTTTCTCTTATTGTTTGACTTGCACAGATTCTGGCAATATCTTCTTCAAAATTCTCAAACCTGTTTTTCCTAGAATTGTCTGAATTTAAAAAGTGTTCTTCGGGATTAGTGGGTGAATGTAAATGTTCCAAAGGCCATTTTGCTGAACCCAGACTTAAAGTTTGTTAGACAGGTGAAGAGTTCTGAGTATCTGATTTCTATTTCATACTGGAGAAAGATTTCGTTGTTTTAAAACATTATTCTTTGATAGCAGGTAAGTAATCTAAAAGAGTCTTCAGTATACTACATATATTACACACAGTAGAGTTTTATGAAACTGAGCTCTGGACGGCAGAAACACTTGATATTTTTGTCACAAAAATTATACATTTGAGTAGAAAAAAGTCTATCACAGTAAATAGGGATTACCCAGTACTAAGAATAAATCATTTTAACAGTTGAAAATTTTTGTTAAGCAAGGGAGAAAAAATAAAGCACAGTAATATGCTTTATATATGTCTGAATTTTAATTTTAAAGAGACATTCTCCATTTTAGTAATTGTACTGTAAAAAAAAAATTACTTACCTTACAAATAAATAAATACGACTTAAAAATGCATGCTACTTTTCACTATATATGCCATTTATTTCTGGTTATTAGTGCTACAGTATTTATTTGCAACTACTACAAGGAGTGCTTACTCTTACTTCCACTGGAATTACTTTTTTCTTGTAAATAATTTTGTTAAATTTTTATAAAAGCACCAAACCTAAACTTTCAGCTAGGTTTGAGTTGTCCCTTTAATTTCTGGTTTTGTTAAAAGTGAAGTTTTTCCACACTTAAAATGAATGTATTTGTTTGTGACTTGTTACATTTTTCCTTATAGTGGAGTTCTTGTGGAGTCATACAACAGAGAGCATGTGTGTAGGATATATGTCAGCACAGGATGGCAAAGCCAAGGTAAGCCCTAAGGAATAGGTTGTGACCTAAAAACTTCTACAATGACTTCAATTTTATTTTGAATTCACGTAAATTAACTCAAACTGTTGAAATATTATTTTAAAAGTGACGTAAAATAAGATTCCGTTTACTCGATTAGCTGCAACCTTGCCACTGATGGGGCACTTTCTGCTCCTTGGCCAGGCTAGTGACCAATACTGTTAACACAAAACATCCTTAAGATCAGACTTCTATAAAGGTCTGCAAGTAAAAGATGTAATAATGAATTAATAAAAAAGAAAGCTACCAATTTGTATGAAATCAGTGTGTATTTTAGCATTCTGCTTGGACTTGAGTGTTCAAATCAGCTACCTCACTGGTAGTTTGCCACCCTGGCTCATTTTGATAGTGCTTTTCATTGATGTGCCCTGTGTTCATTTGATATTTTAGATTTGTGTAAATAATGTTTAGACCCTTCCTACTTCCCTTCATAGGAGGTTACTAACAACTCTGACTTTTACAAGGGCATGCCCTTCACATACTTGTATTTTTAAAGCCTTGCTTATTTAGATTATGATAAATCTCTTATCATTTAATTAAACTGTTTTTCCAATCTTGATCCTAGCAATATAGATTGAAAACATGAATCAAAAGAAATGTACTGCTACATGTTGAAAGGAAAAGTGAAGCAGAATAGGAACTCTTCTGCTTTTAGATAAGTGAAGTAAATGGATGCTGTTTTGGTTTATTTTTAAGCATTCTAATCAGAATGAGACTTTAGACTGTACTCTAGTACATAGTGTTGAGTATCTAGTCATCAAGTGCATTGAATTTCCTCTTTTCACCATTTAAGGTGATCATTATTCATAGCTTCCATAGGCGTGCATGGTGCCTCACAGATGCATAGGGAAAATAACACCTTTCTCAGAAGTGGTTATGTAAAGGCAACGTCTACAGCAGTTTTATACAGATTTAGTTGTTTTGATTGGGGTGTGATATTTTTAAGGAAACAGGTAGCTATACTGAAACAACTGCTAGTGTGGGTGCAGTTTATAGAGGTGCCTTATATCAGTATAGCTTGTTGCCGTTCACTTACAGGAATAGCTATTAATCCTAGGTGGATTGTACTATTTTAACTATACTGGTGTAGTTAGATGTTACAGTTTTTGTGTGATGACAAGTCCTTAGGCAGATAATTGATATAGAAACTGAAATACCCCGTGATGGGTTGGAAATGAGAGAAGAGGGTATAACACAAAAAAGCTAAGCTTATTCATAGGATCCTTTATCATAAAGAATTCAGATCAGCACATAGGGGAGGGATAGCTCAGTGGTTTGAGCATTGGCCTGCTAAACCCAGGGTTGTGAGTTCAATCCTTGAGGGGGCCATTTAGGGAACTGGGGTAAAAATCTGTCTGGGGATTGGTCCTGCTTTGAGCAGGGGGTTGGACTAGATGACCTCCTGAAGTCCCTTCCAATCCTGATATTCTATGATTCTATGATAGTTGAGTGTAGTGATGGAAAGTGAAACAAAAGAGAAGGATATGCCATCTAGGAGCGATGTGCCATGGATGAGGACAAGGCGAGCTGTTTTCAGGCATGGAGCGGTGCTGGGGAGAAGATTGGAGTGAGTGAGAGGCAAATGGGACATTCTGGAGAGAAGTGTGGGCAGAGCATACAGTGTGAAAAGGAAAGCAGAAGAAGGTGAGATGCAGGCAGGAACAGAGCTGCGTAGAATTTGAACATGAGAATGAGTACAAATTGATGTGGAAACAAAACTAGAGAAGGAACTTGGTGAGAGAGGGCGGATCAGTTTTATAGCTAGAGGGGTGAGATGATTTGATGAGAGCCTGGATGCTTTGGGAGAAAGTTAGAGAGATGACCCCAGTAACTGTGAGTCTGAGTGATCAGGGGTGTAGTTCAGCAGTGTTAAAGGGCGGGGAGGAGAGGGTTCAAAAAGAGGTTTGCTTTTTGCTGTGTTTAATTAGTGGGATGTCAAGGAGGACAATTTCTCCCTTCTGTGCAGTCCTGTATTTCTGTCTGAGGTAGATTTACAAGTAATTATCACAAATGTGATATCTGAAACCATGGGAGTAGATGAGCTCCTCTGAGGAATAAGTACTGTATGTAGAGAGAAACAAAGACAAGGATACCAACAGAGGCTAAGTCTACACTACGACCCAGGGGTGAGATTCCCCTGCCATGTACACATACTCCTGCTAGCTCACATTGAGCTAGTGCAAGTATAATTAGCAGTGTAGTCACAGCAGTGAAGGCACAGCTGTGCCAATTACAAGCCCACCTGAACCGATGAGCGCTATCATGAGTAAGTGTACATGAGCAAGGGTATCATACCCCTTCGCTCACAATGTAGACAATAACCTGAGGGAGAAGGAGGAAAAGCAGCTGGTTACAGAGGTGCTGACACAGCTGCCAATGGTGCACACTTTTCTATGGCACGTGTACAGCTTATTTCCTTGGATAATCAACTGAAATGCGGTGTCACTGAGTTCTTGTTTATTTTAGATTTTTATTTTAAAAGAATCTAGTTTCTCAAACTCAAGTTAGTGAAGCTAGAACAAGCCCAGCTGCAGATGTCCCAGCATGCAGCAAACGTGAATGCATAAACCTGCTTCATTCTTTATATTTTTGATCCTGAAATATAGTCATTAAAAGAAGTGAAATGTTAAATTATATTAGAAATAAAAGCTGATTTTGTTTACACAATATGGCTCCTAGAGCTGGTTGTGAGGAAATGTTTGTTCCTAGCTGGTGGTAGCCTGCTGAAGTCTTTAGTATGTCATATGAAATCTGGTTAGTAATAAGCACTAGCAATACAGTGCCATACCCAGAAATGTTTTCCTACTCGTAGTTGCATCGTTTGACATCTGGTGTACATTGTTTTCATATTGCTGGTAAATTCTCCAGCTGGTAATCTTGATTGGGCTGACAGACACAGCTGCTTCTCTTGGTTCACTTTTAAATTATGTTTTTGACCTTCATTGAAGAAAGTTAATCCCTCTCCCTTTCTTCCTCCTTTGAGCCTGTGGCTGCAAATGCTTTCCAGAGAAAAACCACAAATGCCTGGGCTGCCGACTTCTATTGATCAAAAAATAATCTTCTGTCATAAAGGCTGGAATTTTGTTGTATTGCAAGTAAGGCTAAGTCATAGAAGGAAAGCCAGGCTTGAAATAGAGCACGGTGTATTGCAAATAATTTTTTCTTCTTTAAAAAAAGTAAATATTTGGCAAATTTAACATTGTATTCGTGACATAAAAGTACAGAATATCCATGTATAAAACTCCAGAAACAAGCTGGTCAAGCGGGTAGTATAAAATTGACTTGCTTCCCTGTTTATCTAAGTTTTTTGCAGCCTTCACTAGTCCTGGGCTAACGTCAATTCTGAAGTCAAGTGGTTCACATCATGGCCAGCCAAAGGCTGGCTGATAATGATTGAGGAATTCACAGGCAGTGCACATCAATACAGCAACTGGTAGCAAAATTTTGTAAAATGATAAGATATTAAGAGTTGTAAAAGGAACACACTAATATTAAAATCATAATTGTGTGTGTATATACACATACATACACAAACACACACACACACATACACACACATATATATATATAAAAATATTAATAGCTTAAGGGTCTCTTCTAGTCTTAGATCACTTAGTCTGACTTCCTGTGCGTCATAGACATTTAAATGTCACATAGCTACCCTGTATTGAGCCCAAAAACATTTGTTTGGTTAATGCGTACCTTTCAGCAACGCATCCAGTCTTGATTTGAAGAGATGGAGAATCCCCTCTTCCTTTGGTTATTTTTTCCAATAATTAATCTCCCACGCTGTTAAAAATTTGTGCCTAATTTCTAATTTGAATTTATCAAGCTTCAGATTCCAGCCAGTGGTTCTTGTTATGCCTTTCACCACTTGATTGAAGAGTCCTTTAGAGCTCACTATTTGCTCCCGGTGAAGATACTTATACACTGTAATCAAGTCACCTCTCAATATTTTGGTAAACTAAACACTTTGAGTTCTAAGTCTCTCAATGTACGGCCTCAAATCACTTGTGTGACTGTTCTATGTACCCCCTCCAATTTGTCAACATCCTTTTGAAAATGTGAACACCAGAATTGTTTACAGTATTCTAGTATGATGACATGTCTACCAAATGTTAAAATGTTGCTGCAGCGCAGCTATAGCACTTCAGTCAAGATACTACCTATGCTGATGGCAGGGCCTCTCCTATTGGCATAGGTACTCCATCTCTCTGAGAGTCACTGGCCTAACAGTGTCTACACCGGGGGTTAGGTCAGTTTAACTGTGTTGCTTAGGGGTGTGGATGTTTCACACTCTTGAGCAACGTATTATACCAACCTAATTTCCTAGTGTAGACCAGACCTCAGTCTCACAAGTGCTCTATAAAGAGGTAAAATCACCTTCCTACTTCTGTTCACTGCTTCCCTATTGATACATCCAAGCATCTCATTAGCCCTTTTTGCCACAGCATCACACTGGGAGCTCATGTTCAGTAGTCTGTCCACTATGACCCCTAAATCCTTCTCAGAGTTGCTGCTTTCAGGAAAAAGTCCTCCATACTTTAGGTATGGCCTGCATTCTGTCTTCCTAGATGTATACATTTCCATTTGGCTGTATTCAAATACATTTTGTTTTAATGGGCCCAGCTCACCAACCAATCTTAGTCATTCGGTATCACTGCCCTGTCTTCATCATTGTTTATAACTCCACCAATCTTCGTGTTAACCACATATGTTATTGGCAGTGATTTTATATTTATTTTCTGATTTCTGATAAAAAATGTTGAATCATGTCAGACCTGGTACCCATCCCAGTGGAACCCAACAAGAAACACCTCCATTAGATGATGATTTCCCATTGATAACTACTTCTTGAGATTTCTGAGCCAGTTTTTAATCCATTTAACATGTGTTTTCATATTGTATATTACTAATTTTTTAATTAGAATGCTGTGTGGTGGTAAGTCAAATGCGTAGCAAAAGCCTTAAGGGTATTACATCTATGTAGTTACCTTTATGAACCAAACTTGTAATTTCATTAAAGAATGAAATCAGATTTGTTTGACAAGACCTATTTTCAATAAAACCATATTGACTTCCATTAATTATATTCCTATTATATTATATTAATTATATTCCTATACTTTTATACAAGTGATTACTGAATATTATTTCAGAGAAACTATTAAATATAGAACTTTATAAATGGAAGGAGAAATATGCCTGTCTAGTCCATCCATATTGGTACATGGCCTTCTTGTAAATGCTTCCTGATTCAGTTGGACTATTGTTACCTTATGGCTGGATCTACCGGGGAGATCGACCCTGCTGCAATCCAGCCTGCCTTCTAACTCACTATAGTAACTACCCTATACAGGCTGCCAAGTAGCTTGTCCTTAGCCAGATGGGACATTCCTCTGACAATAGTAAGGGTCATACACCTCTACATGCCTGCTAATATTTTAATTGGATTCCTACCCCTCATGAGTTCTCTATCTAAAGCAGTATGTATCAGACTTCAGTGCTACAGCCTGGAAAAGGGCACCCATATTAGAGAGGATGCTGAAGGGATTTGTGGGACTGTCTTGCCAACTACTCCTATTAAGCCAGGGGAGAGGGGAAGATCTGACTTATCACCACAGCCTCTTGAACACCTGATGGCCCATGGTATCAAGGCAGCTAAGAGATCAAACTTAATCAATAAGGACAATTCTTGATTGTCTGTAACCAGCAGAAAATTATTGACCCTGGCTGTTTGTGCCATATAGCAATCTGAAGCATGACTGAAAGATATAAAAGGAACCAATCAAGTCCAAGTGTGCCTGGAACTGCCCAGCAAGCATCTCAAATACCTTTCTCCAGAAAGAGAGGAGACTGATCAATTATTAACCAAAATGTTCAAGTTCATGCAGGTTTGTCCATTGCTCAGAATTTGTTCAATGTGAACATGAAGGGCATGCCACCCAGTTGGAATGAGGCATTAACCACCTCCCTTGGCAGCACATCCAGGACCTCCCTACTGGTCTTTATCACCAGGAAGGCCATAGGACCATCCTGCGTGTAGTGGGTCAGAACTCCATAACCATCTCCTACATCTCAGCTAGAAACATTGTCCACATCCTCTTTATCCAGCCTGCCATGATGTCCTCACAACAGTGGGAGCCAAACCTCTCCTTATGAAATTGACCTTCCCTTTTTAAATAACCATTAGAAGATGCTAAACAAGCAACTGCATATGTTCTAAAACTGCAGACAATCTACTCTAACTCGGATGAACAACCTAAAATAACTCTGCCACAGAGTAGTTTGTAATAGAAGTGACCAGAGGAACTTGGCTTCCACCACTGAATTCTAGAAGGTGCAAATTGAAAATAGTTATGTGGCTAGGTCCCAATCTGCAGCAATAGGTGAAAAAATATATACCTCAGGCTCCATGGATTCATTTACCCAGGGAAGCAAACAGAGAATCTCCATTACAAACTGTTCTCTACTTTGTTTTTATTATTTTAATTGCAGTGGATTCTACTTAAAGCAGGGCTGTTTTTTGTTAAATAGAGAGAGCTGCTATAATCGGAACCAATTCTTTTCAAGAATATCTTTTCTAGTCTTCAATAATTGTTCCCCTGCAGCTGCCTAGGTGGTAGGTGAATGCAGATTTGTTTTGCCCTCTTTTTGCCCATGGATAGCCTCTTTCTCTTTTTTTGCTTTCCCTCCTTCTCTGGGTCAGCAGAGAAGGCATTAATGTCCTAAATATAGGCACTAAATACATGGAAATGCCAATTTAAAATGAGTCCAGGCAGTCTCGATTTGCTGAATAACTGATGTCTCAGACTTCTAGAACAGTGGTTCTCAAAGCCGGTCCGACACTTGTTCAGGGAAAGCCCCTAGCGGGCCGGGCTGGTTTGTTTACCTGCCGCATCCGCAGGTTCGGCCGATCACGGCTCTCACTGGCCGCAGTTCGCTGCTCCAAGCCAATGGGGGGCTGCAGGAAGGCCAGCACATCCCTCGGCCCGCGCCACTTCCCGCAGCCCCCATTGGCCTGGACTGGGGGGTAAAATGTAAAAGTTTAACCAGTTAACCGATAAGCATCAGGCTTATCAGTTTCGGTTAATGTTAAACTCTGCTGCAGGCCCTGTGCGCCCGGGGTCCTGGCTGCCAGGCCTGCATGCCTGGGGTCCCAGCTGCCAGCCCTGCATTGCACTAAGGCTGAGGTAGCCTCTGCTGCCTGTTTGAGGAATGTCCCTGTATTTGAAATTTGTAGGGCAACAACATAGAGCTCAAATCATGCACTTACAAGACACGATTTTGACAAGTGCTTGTTAGTCACTGAGATGGGAATCCATGTCAACAGTCACCTGAGAAGAGAATGGTTACTTATCTCTTGAAGAACCAGTGACTGTAGGGGATTGTCCAGATGGATTCAGTGATCCTACTCTTCTACCCTTTGCCCTGGGCCCACTTTGTCCTGTATACCTCCAGGTGTGGGGGGAAGGGCGAAGCGAGAGTACCTAAGGTGTAGGCATAGCCCCAGTGGCCATTGCTGGCTAAAGGAATCTGACTTTGTGTACTTGGGGCTCTTGCTTACAAACAGTGTAATCTGTGTGGTGAACACATCTAGAAGAACCACACTTCTGTAGGGTAACTGTTTTGTGTGGTGTTGAAAATATAATGAAGCTTAATTTGTGATGAAACAAAAGGAACAATAATGCTTTATAGGATATTCTGGTATCTTGGGTCAAGTATTTGTTGATGGGTTCTCTTATTTGGAGACTAACACCTTTTGAAAATAGTTTTTTTCCTTAGTCATATTTTCCATAGTATGTATAGTCCCATTGCTACCTTTCAAATTACATGTCACAACTCATAAACACCATTGTGAGGGCTTGGCTAAACAGTATTTGTACTGTTTTAACTGTAAGTGTTTGAAATGCTGTAGTTAAGTGGTACAACACCCTCGTGTGGAAGCCGTTATAGTTTATTCCTATAAAACTAGTGGAATAAGCTATATGGGTATAAAGGTGCCCTATATCAATATAACTGCATAAAAATTAGGGATTGTACCAGTTTAAATATTAAACCGACAAAAACAAACCATAACTGAAATAGTTAAGTCAGTTAAAAAAAACCTGTGTAGACCTGGTCTGAGTTATGCTTTGGAAGCTAATGCTTTCTAGATGGACATTTGCCAGTTCTGGGCTTAAAGGAGTTTAAACTAGAACTGCCTTCTTACATTTGGTTTATGACTAGGGCTTCAATTAAAAATTAGTAATTCATTGCCCTTGTAACTACTCTTATTTTCCATTTGAATTCTTTCAGGTTTATTTACCTTGTCTTAAAAATACATTTTTGAGGAGGATAGGAAATGGCTGGTGGGGAGGAAACCACCTATTTGCCTAAGTTGTTGTTTTGTGTTCCAACTCAACTGCTTTAAACACTGCAATTGCTCCTGCTGTTTCTGATCTTCAGCTTTGCTGAGGCCCTAAATGGGAGCTTTATTCCCATCTTACTTCATTTGAAGCAGGATCAAAATAGGCATGTAAAAGAGACTTAATGCGACATTGAGAAACTGAGTGGGAGCCTGCAGGAAGTACTTGTGGTGCAATTTAATTGTGGGTTTGACTTAGGGTGGGGTGGGGGATGGTACGTGTTAATTGTGGTAGCTTGTTGTAGAAAATATTCTATATGGAAACTGTTATTCAGGAAAAGAATTCCTTAGTTCACATTATTCATTTCCAGTAGTCCTTGTTGATTTAGGCTTTAATTCCTTCTGTTGTATCACTGCAGTCCCTTTCCTTGAAGGTGGAAAGTTGAAATAGGTCTGTATTTATTATTTTTAGTATTGTAGCCCCTAGGAGCCCTAGCCCTGGATCAGGACCCTGTTTTACTAGGCTCTGTACAAACACAGAACAAAAAGACAGTCATTGCCCCCAACAAGCTTACAGTCTAAGTATTGTAGAGACAGCAGATGGTATAGACAGACAAGGAAGTACAAGGAAACAATGAGACAGTGTTGGTCAGTATGATAAATCGTTGTCTCTGTACACCAGGAAGTAAGCATCATAGCAAAGAAGAGTTTTAAGGAGGGATTTGGGAGACAATTAAGTGGCTTTGGGGAATTTTATGGGCTTTTCCTCTAAAGTGTGAGAGGCAGCATGGGAGAAAACACAAATTGTCAGTGGAGGGATGTATAAAAGATCTGAACTATTTTTGCTTCATTTACTGATGAGCACTTTTACAACTAGTTAAGTTAGATACTGTTCTTTTATTAGGATGAAATCTGCTTCACAGTCGGAACAGATAGCTAGCAGGCCAATCTCTTTGAGAAGACACGTCTAGTAAATATAGTTTGTCATGTGTCAGTTATTTTCCTCAAATGTTTAAAATAGCCAACAAATGAAGTTACATGTTTGCACATTTCGCATTTTTAAAATTAACATGGTCTTTTATCAAGACATGATTGATAAAAAGTTTCTAATTTACTTATTAACTTCATTTAAAATAAGAAAGAAACGGAACATAGTTGTAAAATGTTGAGAACCTCAAGTGCTGGGTTCTCAACATCCTTGGTGCACTATAATTTGGTTTTATAGGACTTAGATTTTTCTACCATCTTGATCTAAAATCACTCTAATTTTTAAATGTCTAATTGTAATTCTTGTTGTATTCCAAATTCAACTGCCAGTTTAAAACCTGTTCCTTGTACTGAGTTTATGACATGAATTTATAAATCTTATGCTAGGGCTGGTTTTAATATTAAACTACTGTGTGTCATTCTTTCCATTTTCTAATTTATTGGATTTAAGTTGCTGCCCAGGGGTTAGGAAAAAGTGAATGGGTAGAGGAGATGGAATCGTGTATGCCACTGTAGTTTACAATGAACGCTGGCCGCTGTGACTATCTACATGAAGTGATGTAGCTTCAATACAAAACAAACAAACAAAAATCTCTCTGAAAACTCTTCATTTTGCAGTCGGAAAAATATAGTGGGCAACGGGACAAGCAGAGGAAAAATGTGGTTCATAGTTAACTACTGCCATTAAAATGCTAGACATTGTTACCAAATTTAACAGTTATTGCCCTTAAAATGTCTGAAGTAATGTGTATGACAAGTACAGATTACAATAATTGGTATTGTTTTAAGGTAGGGAACTTCTGTACTTCATTGCCTGCTTTGGTTAAAAAAAGGTTTATGAAAGTTTTTTGCCAAGAGAGACACCTACCCAATATTCACTGAGTAAAGAAATATACATTTTAATAGGGTTACCATATTTCAACAATCAAAAAAGAGGACACAGGGTGCCGCCCTAGCCCCGCCCCAGCCCAGTCCCGCCCCCTCCCACTTCCCGTCCCCCTCAGAATACCCCTACCCCCTACCTGTCCCCTGACTGCCCTCTCCTGAGACCCCCCCGACCCTAACTGCCCCCAGGACCTCACCCCCTATCTAAGTCTTCCTGCTCCGTCCCCTGACTGCCCCAACCGTTCTCTACACCCCCTTCTCCCAACAGCCCCCCCCAGAACTCCCGACCAATCTAACCCGCCCATCCCTTGCCTGACCCAACCGCTCTCTACACCCCCTTCTCCTGACAGCCCCCCCCCGAACCCCCGACCAATCTAACCCCCCGTTCCCTGTCCCTTGCCTGCCCCCCCCACCAGGCCAAGGGAGAGCTGCGAGCTCCACATGCAGCCAAACACTGTGGCTCTGCTCTGCGGGGGAGGAGGGAGCGGGGGAGGGGGAGGGACTCTGGCTGCTAGAGGCCCCAGTGGCTGCGAGCGGCTTTCAATCAGGCCCAGCCGTCCAATCAGCCACACCGCACTCTGCATGAGGGGAAGGGGGAAATCCCGGACATTTCTACTTTATTAGAAATCCCCCCCGGATGGCCATTTAAAGCTGAAAAAGCTGGACATGTCCGGGGAAACCCGGACGGATGGTAACCCTACATTTTAATTATAATTTGAAAATTAGTGGAAAGATTTACTGTGTAATCTTATGTTTAGTCATTTACTCATACATTTCAGACTACAGAGAAGCTCTTTTACATGCACGAAATAGGAAAAATATGTGTCACTCATCTTTAAATATGCACTCAGATATGTAGGATTTGACTGAAGAAGTCATTCTATAATTTTTGCTTGAAAAGAACTTTGTGCATACACTAGAACATCCAGTTTTCTGCTCAGAACTCAGCGCTCCAGCTCACTTGGAAAGGACCATCCTGAGTTGAAATACAAATTTAAAATATTTTGTTAATAGAAAATAGATTCCAAAGCCAGAAAAGATCACTGTGATCATCTAGTCTGACCTACTGTTTAACACAGGCACAAAACTCCCCTAAAATAATGTCTTTTTAACTAGCGCATATCTTTAAATATAAAAATCCAGTCTTGATTTAAAAATTGCCACTGATGGAGAATCCACCAAGACCCTTGATAAATTGCTCCAGTGGTTAATTACTCTCACAGTTAAAAGTGTATGTCTTATTTGCAGTCTGAACTTTTGCCTAGCTTCAACTTCCAGCTTCATTTGAACATCATGAAAATACTGGGTTCTGAGATCTGGGAATACAGCAGAAGGTTTTATATTTAATTCTTTTGTTTTTAAAGTTGGAAAGAGGAGGATTTCCACTTTAGACCATCACACCATTGACCAGGGTAATCAATTATTTTTTGTCAAGGTCCAAATTTCTTGGTCAGGGTACAGTCAAGATCCAGACTCTAGAGAAAAGAATACAATAATAATAATAATTAAATAAAAAGATTTCGCTGAAAGTTCAGAAGCATCTAGTGGTCCAGAATTGGCCTGCAGTCCACCTATTGACAATCCCTTCCTTAAACTGTGGATTTGACATTGTAGTAAGATGTACCTTGTAAGCAGTCCGCATTGTTGAGCTAAGACATTGAACTTTAAATGACTGAAAAACACATCTGTGATTACGTAGCTATCTGTCCTGTATTAATCCTGCTAAATCTTGCTCCAGTTTAAATGTAGCTGGGGTGAAATTCCAGCACATGATGAAATTCTGGATTAAGCTGGAATGTTTGGTGGGCTTTGGCCAAGGTCTTAGTATTGAATTTGGTTCCTTATTTACACTTCTGTTCAGTATTGTGTTCCTATTTCACGCAAGATAATATATTCAGCATTTTAGGAACAGGCTAAAATATTTGGGCCTGTTTTTTATGTGCACTGTTTTCCTCTACATTAAACATTAAATATTTAAAATTGCAGCAGATATTAATAGTGGAATGTAAGTATGAATTATATCTATTATCTGGCTCTGCTTTTGCAGCACATAGGAGAGTGAAAATCTTAAATTTTGGTATATTTTTAAAATATCACTAATCTGAGAGTTATCATCTAATGCTCTGAGTCCCAAATCATCATCATTTGTTAGAATGGTGCATTGTTACTCATCTTTTTAAACTATCTAAACGTGACTATGAATTATATGGGAATTACAGTTAACGGAGAGGGATTAAAACACTTACTTTAGAAACTATCTTAATATATATCAGTCCTTAATGTGTCGTACTAACATTTTAAAATGTTAAAATAGTCTAGAATCACTGTATTCTGTTTGTAGATTCTCTTGACTTCCTTATTAACTCAAGGTCTACTTAGAATTCTAATCTCATTTCCCACAAGTCATTTATGATTTGTATACAATATATTGATGTGACAATTTTTTTTCTCTAATCAGTAAGGTGGCAGAATGCAAGTGAAATTCAGTGCATTTTATTCTTGATTTGCTAATTCTTAATGATACAGTTCCAGCTCTCAAAAATGTACTGGATATCAGAATATTTCTGTAAACAAAATATTCTAACCAAAACACACTTTCCCTGCATGGTAAATTAGCTGAAAAATAAGTGAGGCACTCATTAGGTTTGCATAAGTACTGAATGTGCTGTCACATGGTAGTTATGCACTATCCTACTTTACACTATATGCTAGTTTGCAGTGTGTGATGGACTCTGTCTTTCTCACGCAGCTCTGTCTTACTTTTGGCTTACTCGTATTGATTTCACATTATGTTTATGGCTTTAATGAAAAAAATGAGCTCATCATTGACAAGCACTATTACTTTTATATGCACAAAAAAGGCCAAGTGACATCATTTTGGAGAGCACTTAAACTGGTCTTTTTATTTTAAAGACTTTAATAAATGCTTGTCATATTAGCTAGTACAGTTCACCTTTCAAGTCATGTCAGAATACTTTATCAAATGAGGCACCAAATAACAATGTTCTTGGCACAACATGTGTAGTTTAAGAAAAAAATTAATCCTAAACCAAGTAATTCAGATTTGAAAGATACTTTTGATCCAAAAGAAGAAATCGTATACTGTTCTTAATTAACAATTATTCCAGGCCAGAAAGACTACCCTTTGGTTTGGGCTTCAAGAGGAGTGGGAAGGGTCTACAGAGTTCAAAAGCAAATCATAACAGAGCTACCTTGCATGGGCAGGGTATTGGTAGTTATTAAAAAAAAATCAAGAACAAAAAACACCAGTGCAAGCTTCCGCTCTCAGTATCCTACAAAAATAGAATCATAGAATATTAGGATCAGAAGAGACCTCAGGAGGTCATGTAGTCCAATCCCCTGCTCAAAGCAGGACGAACACCAACTAAATCATCCCATCCAAGGCTTTATCAAGCCGGGCCTTAAAAACCTCGAAGGATGGAGATTCCACCACCTCCTGAGGTAACCCATTCCAGTGCTTCACCACCTTCCTAGTGAAATGGTGTTTCCTAATATCCATCCTAGACCTCTCACACTGCAACTTGAGACCATTGCTTCTTGTTCTGTCATCTGCCACCACTGAGAACAGTCAAGCTCCATCCTCTTTGGAACCCCCCTTCAGGCAATTGAAGGCTGCTATCAAATCCCCCCTCACTCTTCTCTTCTGCAGACTACATAACCCCAGTTCCCTCAGCCTCTCCTTGTAAGTCATGTGTCCCAGGCCCCTAATCATTTTCGTTGCCCTCCGCTGGACTCTCTCCAATTTGTTCACATCCCCTCTGTAGTGGGGGGCCCAAAACAGGATGCTATACTCCAGGTGTCGCCTCACCAGTGCCGAATAGTAGGGAATAATCACTTCCCTCGATCTGCTGGTAATGCTCCTACTAATACCACACAATATGCTGTTGGCCTTCTTGGTAACAAGGCCACACTGCTGACTTGTATCCAGCTTCTCATTCACTGTAATCCCCACTTCAAGTGATGTTTGTCTGCTCCTTCTCTTTCTTTATAGATGAGATTTGGTAGTCTAAACCAATAGAGGTCTTCGTGGTCCACATAGCAGCTGTTCTCCTTTGGCAGCCATGCTTCTATATGGCCCTCTCAACCTCATTTCATTTCAAGGGGAACATCAAAGTAAAATGATTCTCACAGAGTTAATATCTTCTTCTGCATATTCCCAGCAGGAAGGGTGAGGCATGTACTATGTTGACAGGCTGTCCCTCTTGCCCCTGATCCATCTCCTATTGATAGGGTTGCCAGGTGTCCAGTTTTTGACTGGAACATCCGGTCGTAAAGGGACCTGGCATTAAAAGTCTGGTTGGTGTGGGGCTGGCATGCTCTCTACCTGGCTCTGCGTGACTCCCGGGAACCAACGACATGTCCCTGCGGCTCCTAGGCATAGGCACAACCAGTGGGCTCCGCATGCTGACCCTGCCCTGAGCGCCATCTCCACAGCACCCATTGGCTGGGAACTGCGACCAATGGGAGCTGCAGGGGCAGTGCCTGTCGGGGGGGCAATGGGCAGAACCCCCTGGCCGCACCTGTGCCTAGGAGCTGGAGGGACATGTTGTTGCTTCCCAGTAGCCACCTGAGGTAAGCGCCGCCCGGATTATGTACCCTTCACCCTATCCTGCACCCCAACCCTCTACCCCAGCTCTGAGCCCCCTCCCGCACTCCAAACCCCTTGGCCCCAGCCCAGAGCGCCCTCCTGCACTCCAAACTCCTCATCCTGGGCCCCACCCCAAAACTCTAACCCCCTCCCACACCCTGAACCCCTCATTTCTGGCCCCTCCTCAGAGCCCACAGCCCAGCTGGAGCCCTCATCCCCTCCTGACCCCCAAGGCCCTGCCCCAGCCTGGTGAAAATGAGTGAGTGAGGGTGAGGAAGAGTGAACAACGGCGGGTGGGGGGATGGAGTGAGCGGGGGGCAGGGCCTTGGAGAAGGGGCGGGGCCATGGGGAAGGAGTGGGGCAAGTCTGTTCAGTTTTCTGCGATTAGAAAGTTGGCAGCCCTGCCTGCTGATCCACAGTGCACTAACAGAGAAGCTTCCCTGGGGCTGGAAGAAGGGAATGGAACTTGTTTTCTCTTTCTATGCTTTTTTTGCGCCCCCGCCCCAGATTTAGGTTCCCTCTATTTGCAAAGCTAAAGGTACAATCTAATCTAACTAAAAGCTCTCCTGTCCTTTTCTTTTCCATACAAGCCTAAATCCAGCAAGAATTAAAAATGTGTCGTGTAGTGGGTATTTATTAAAAAAACCGTAACAAACTATACAAGTAAGGTGGTTGAGTCTGAAAATCTTACTAAAATCAAAGGAGACGTGTATTTAGTGTAAATTGTTATGCCTAAAAATAAAGGTTGATGAGAGTCTAATCTTAAAAGGTCATTTGGGAGTTTAATTGAATATAAAATGTATAGCACTTCAAGGCTATTTTTTCATACAACATGAAATAGCTATGGATATTTTAAAAATAAAATAATGTGATCTTATTTCTCTTTAAAAAGGCATCTTAATATTTTTTCTGTTTGGCATAATAGTTACTTGCTATTGGGTAAAAGTGACCTGAAACATTATGCATAAAATAGGATAGTACTTCATTTATTACTTGATACTGAGTGCATGCCAAGTAAAGAGATGAGAAAAGTTTATATATCAAGACACATGCAAGGATTTTGATTATATATGCATTTGTGTGTGTGTGTGTGTGTGTGTGTGGTAATGCAGTAAGGAGACGCACAGATTTTGGAAGTGTACTTTAGGTTTTTATATATTGGAAATCCTTTTCATATTAAAAAAAGTAGAGTAGATGCCTATGTCTAAATAACACATTTGAGATACAAATGTACTGATTATCTGTTAAAACGTCTTGTGTTTTGAAAAATCTGTTCAAGTTCTCACTGAGGTTTCATATTCAACAGCTAGTCACTGTCGTTATTTTAGAAATAATAACTATATTTAGAGTGATTTTTCAATATGTAACTCAACCCAGCCTCCCGATTTTCACCTGCAGTTATTTGTGGGTGTATTGAGGCATCTAACTTTACCTGATTTGTGGGGTAAGCAGGTAAGCGCAAATGTTATTAATTGTGCCCACAGTTTATTTGGGTTAGAAAAATCACGTCTCAAAAATCAAAGCCTTTATCATGAATAAATGAATGTCCTACTGCAGGCCTAAGAAATTTTGGTGGTTCTGTTCTGGTAAAAAATATTTGCCCTGTGCCATTTGGCAGAATCTGTGGGCATCCAGGCCTCATACTGTACTGTTTCTTTGTTCCAATACTGTACTCTGCCATGACCATCTCCACTTCATAATGGATGTCTGATTCAGATTAGGCCACTGAGCCACATTGACTGTGGTATTATATTGCGTGATCAGTAGCATGCTTCTACTGAGTAAAGACTGTTACTGCATACTACTAAGAAAATTGATTTTACATGATGGCTCTAACTTTCTTTGGGGTTTTAAATAGACCTTAGAAAAAGATATTTGCAAATTTGGTTCTACCAGTTGTTCTTATAAATTTTTTTAAACAAATGGAAGGTTAACTCTGAAATAATAGTTCCAAAAATGATCAGTTGCATTTGAGGGGAACCATAGGAGATTTAAAGGGAACCCTCTCTTCTTGAAGTGGTAAATCATGATCTTGACCAAAATTGTTCTAAAAGTAGAAAGATGCTCATATATCACGTAGGAGGGCTAAGGATCAAAGTTGAACCAGTAAAATGAAAACCTTAAAAATGTTTTTAATTAAATCTGATTCTGTCATTTAACTGAAAAAAAGACCACCTAAGAGTAGACACCAGGATAGCCTTATCAAGGAGGGGATTAAAAGAGGCTGTGCCTCTGGAATAGAGAATGTCTTTACAGTGAATTGTGGTTAAGGTTCTAAATAACATTCTGCTCAACTGATACATGTTATTACTGTTTTATCTTTTCGACTCATAGACTTTCAAAACATACCACCTCACAATGTGTTAAATTGTGCAATCCTTGGACCTTTTAAGATTAATGGGACTATGGGCTCAAGTAAGTGCACAACAACATAAATAAGGCTTTCACGGTCTAGCCTCCCACTAGCAGTGGAGCAGTTACAAGTCATTCTATTTTATAAAGTGACTGTCAGGGCCTGGTCGTAGGCAACCAGACCTAGTGGTCAGAGTCCACAGCCAGGAGTCAAGAGTCAGCTGGGATTCAGAGGCAGGAGACCAACCAGAGATCAGAACCACAAGTCAGAGGTCAGGAGCCAAGCCAGGTCAGGACACCAGGAAGTCAAGCTGGGGGAACAGGAGTAGGAGGCACACGGTCCAGAGCAGGGTGGAGCTCAGTTTTTCGGACAGTTTCCTGTTCCTGGCTTAAATACGGCCAGCGGGCCGGTTGGCTGCTCTGAGACGCCACCAATGGAACATCAGAGGTGGAGCCTCGAGCTGGGGCTGGGCTCCATGGGTCCTGGGTTGTCAGCAGGCTCCCAAGTGGGGAGTTGAAGCTTGGCTGCTCCTGTGACCCAAGTTTGAGGCCAATTGGTCATGCCAGTGACATCTCCCCCAATTGAAGCAGTATTCTTTAAAGAAATAAAGCCCAATCCTGCAAATCTTCTTCTCCTGAAGCTTGCACTAGCATTGAGAGTTCAGTACTTGGAAGACTGGCAGAATCCAGCCCATAATCTTAAAAAATACAACTTTTTAAAAGTAAGTGTAGCTCACCATTTTATAATGAGACTACTGGCAAAATAGGTGTACATTTTTTTGCCCAAGTCCCTTCATCTAATGCAAAATATACCAGAACGTCTGCCAATGAAATTGAATCAGCTGAACCTGTTTTATTATTTCATAATAGTTAAATATATAATTCCCAGAATTAAGTGATCAGCTTTATGTCTCCAGTGTATCGGTTTGTGCAACTTCAATATACGCTACAGATAATCGTATTGCATGAGCATTACAGACCCTATCCTTGTCCTGGCACAAAAAAAAATTAAAGCTGCCCTAAGAGTACAGCTGAAGAATCTGAGTGCATAACAGCCAGGGAAACTGCTATCCTCCTCCCTAACTTCTAGCATATGGGATAGATGAGGGTGTTGCAGGAACAGTGTGTGCTGGTGATTCTCTGGCAGTGTGATGTGAGGGCTACACTATAAAGTTTTGTCAGCATAGCCATGTCGGTCAGGGGTATGAAAAAAATCACACCCCTTAGCCGACATAGCTATGCCGGCAAAACCCCTAGTGTTGACAAAGTTATGCTCACAGAAGAGTACTTCTGTTGGTGCAGCTACCGTTGTTCAGGGAGGCAATGTTGTTATGCTGGCAGAAAAGTTCCTGTCAGCATACAGTGCATCTACACAGAGGGCACTGCTGGTATAGCTATACTGACAAAATCTTTGTAGTGTGGACAACAGTAACCAGTCACTCTCCCTAAGCCCTTGGGAGTGCTGTTACCTCCAATACTGGTTAGGCCATGTCTACACTACAAAATTAAGGGCATGGCTACACTTGCAGATGTAGAGCGCTGGGAATTAAACCAGTCTTCAGAGACCACAGCAGGGAAAACGCTGCCGAGTGTTTACACCCTCAGCTGGAAGCGCACTGGCGTGGCCACATTAGCAGCTCTTGCAATGCCACAAAGAGCAGTGCATTGTGGTAGCTATCCCAGCGTTCAAGTGGCTGCAACGTGCTTTTCAAATGCGGGGGTGGGGTAGAGTGTGATAGGGAGTGTGTTACGTGTATGTGGGGGGAGAGTGTGTGTCAGCATGCTGTCTTGTAAGTTCAGACCCCCCCCCCCCCGCCTCTCTGACACACTCACAGCAAGCAACATTCCACACTAATGGCTTGCTTTGACCCAGAGCAGATAAGCATGCTGGCTGTTAGAAACGGTTATGGGACATTTCCAGAGGCTGATCAAAGCGCAGTGATGCAACACCTTGTTCACACTGACGCTGGGGCGTTTCAGCGGAGGTGCAACAAGCGTAATGCTTTTCGTGGAGTTGGATTACCAGGAGCACTCCTGGTGCAGAGTCCAGGTGCTCTACGTGCCTTGCCAGTGTGGACGGGTCGGGAGTTAGGGCACCTGGGGCTGCTTTAATGCACTCTAGCTTGCAAGTGTAGCCATGCCCTAAGTTGCCCTAACTTACGTTGGCACACAGCCCCTGTAATAATTACATCATTTGTGCATCTCTACACTTTGCTCCTTGTGTTGGCGGTGCGCATCCTCACCAGGAGTACTTTTATCGATTGTACTGTCAGTGTGGGGCCTTGTGGGACGGCTCTTGAAAGCCAGTAACAGTCAACATAAGCAGCACAGTGTCTACGCTGACACTGGGTCGACCTGACTACATCGACCTTGACTCTACACCACTTGTGAAGGTGGAGTTAAGTCGATGGAGCAGGACAGTTACATCGGTGGGAACGAAATTCAAGTGTAGACACCTTCATGGTTAGGTTGACGCAAGGCAGCTTAAGTTGACCTAACCCTGTAGTGTAGAACACACCCTAGAGTAGCCCTGAAGCTTTTTTAAGTTACAGCAGAGCCTAAATCAGCAGCTCTGGGAGTTGAGGGGTGGGCAGAAAGGTTGTAGAAAGCTGGCTGTGACACTGCTCCCAGTGCACCAAGCACTGCTTTAGCGATCTGGCCCTACATGTATTATAGCATTACTATATTGCAGAATCAACACCATGTGGACTAAGATATATGCTGATATCGTATAACAATGCTACATATGGAAACAACGATGGGTTACATGTAACAGTAACACAGCACTACCAATAAGGCAGAATACGCTTACATACATGTTTGGTACTGTAAAGTCTTTATCATTGCCCATTTACAACAAAGTATGCACTGGAAAATAAAGCAATTTCTTCAGTACTTACAGATCTGTCCTCCTTGGTAGGAGATTAGAATGTAATAAAACAAATCTTCTGCAGTTACAAAATAGAGCACAACAAATATGGACTGAAGAGGAGAAATAACCGTTATGTCAAGCTATTGTTATGAGCAATGTGAATTCTATAACCCCAATAAACACATAGGAAAAGGAGTAACTAGACACCATTAAACATGACAAATGGTATGTGTCAAGTTGTAAGTTCTTTATAGGGCTTTACGTGACTCCCTCGAAGGTAAAACAATAGACAAACAATAAACTGAAGCAGTGCCACTCCTTATCACACAACAGGGCTCAGACATGCCTTTGGATATAATGAATAACATTGTTTGCCAATATAAAACCAATAAACAGATATTTTTCGGAAATGGAGGACTGGATGACTCAAGATAGTTTCTCAAATTTTTTCATAGTTGGACCACTTCCTCTTCCATTCATAATTGTATAATATCACTTTGATAGCTTTGGCAATTGCTAACATTGAAAATTAATATATGGAAAATATATTTAGATGTCTTTTAGTGTAGTTTCACAACCAGTGCTAACCCACTCTGTGTGGTACGGATGGTGTCTTCCTATATCATTAGGGCCATTGAGCATTACCAGAATATTAACAGAGAATAATATATTAAATCCATCTAGCAATCTGACAAACTAAACTCTCATACAAAAGGAGTATATTGGATGGATGTTTTGATCTTTCCTGCTGAAATATTGTCATGACCATCCTTTTTTTTCCTCAAAACATTTTTGCAAAAAAGTGCCCATTGGAGAAATTTCATCCTAACTTTTTCGTCAGTTAAAGTTGGCTTTAAGCTTTGAAGCATGAGTTTGTGTCCTACAAATATATTAAGTTCTAACTCTTTTTTTTAATCCTCGAAACTTTTGGCGTTAATGATGCCTTCGGTCATGGAGCTGCACATATCAATTATGTATTGTGCAAAAATGTATTTTCTTTTTATCAGTTTTAATTTTGTGTCAACTTTACTGATGTCACTTTGTTCACTTAGTAGGTAGGGTAAACTGCAGCACCCAATTTACCTGCTCTGCACGTATTATTTTGCATAAGTCTACTATGTCCCCTCCTATTAATGTCCTCTTTATACTAAACATTCCCTGTCTGCAGCTTTTTCGGTTGTGTTGTAATTTGCATGTATATATGTTCATACTGAACAATGTAAACATTGTGGGCTTTTTAAGATGCCTTTGTGTCCACCATTCCACCTGCTTTCAGTTCTCTCTGGTTTTTTCCGCAATTGCTAAAGTTCTCACAATTTTT
The DNA here is from genome assembly GCF_011386835.1 of Chrysemys picta bellii. NCBI lineage: Eukaryota > Metazoa > Chordata > Testudines > Emydidae > Chrysemys > Chrysemys picta. Next base: position 197,498,119 of record NC_088793.1, read on the forward strand.
CCACAGACTCACATTTCGAGACTTCCTCCTGGAGCTGTGGCAGGGCAGTCTGTGGCAATCGAAGGAGGAGTCTGTCGGCTGGAGACCCCAGCAAACTGAACAGCTTACTCCTCAGCTCCATACAGAGAATGTGAATGACGTTTTGTACAATAAGCTCTTTTGTGTTTTAACAGATGTTGGGAATTTTACTCTCATTTTATACTCTTTATTGCAACCACGTGCACCATAACTTGAGATAAGTGCTGCTGTTATTTATACTCATTCTGTGTGAATGGGTGTGTGCATGCTCATTTTTCTCCCAAACAAATCAGAACACTTCCTAGTTGTGCAGGTGAAGATAGTGTATGATTAATGTTGCATTTAAATTTTCATTGTTTACAGTTTAAAAAATAATGCCCTAAAACTGTGGAAAAAAACTAATTTAAAGATGTGATAGTAACTGTCATTCATGTTCTAAATTAGGAAGTAATGGGCCTCAGAGGTAGTTGTGTAGTAATGCAAAAGTGATTGTGGTTTGTACATTTCTTTTAAGTTTAAGTGGATCCAGTGGTGACTTAAACACTGCTTCTTCATCCCCTATGTGGGGCATTTTTCTTTGACAAAGAATGGTTTCAGTGAAACAATCTAGAGCAGAATTATGGCCAGAATTGTTTTTAAATAGTCTTATAATATAAGTTGTATCTCTCTTCCCAAGCTAAGATGTTACATAGCTTCAAGCTGTATGTATTACAAAAAAGTTATATAAAGATAATGTACCGTAATGCAGTCTTTACTTTGTGTATAATGGAATATTACAATGTAAATAAGAAAACAAAGTTTATGGAAAGATTCAATACTATTCTTTGTTTCTTGTTTAAATATATATTTTAAGAAAAAGGTACAGAAATAAATGAGCATATTACTGTATGCTAAGTATGTGTATTATTGTTGAGAAAACTGATAGTAGCCCTCTTCTTGAAAAAGTGACTTCCTCAAAGTTCACTTACAGCATGTGTGTATGTATATTAATTTGTCTAATATGTATGCATTATGCATAAATTTACTGTAATACTTTTTCCCCACATATTCTAAAAAGCTACATATTCATATAACTATGTAGGCCATATCTGCCTTGTAAGTATAAACAGTTATCTCTGTACACCAGTTCTGATATTTTAGCAAATCATTTGAGTTCTGAAGATGAGTTCTTAAGTTTCAAACATCTATTCAGTATTCTTCTTCCTGTTGACAATGACGGCACCATAAGATTTTTGTAACGACCAACTTTTGTTCAATGTCTTGCAGATAGGCCAAAGAGAAACAACGGTAGTTTATATCTTTTTTTTTTTTTCTGTTCAAATTTGGAAACAGAAAGTCGATACTCCATTTTACCTTTCTCCAGAAGTACAGGATAAGTATGTAGTCCAATAACATATAGTTCACCCAACAGTGTACTCACCTCTTTATTTTGTATTGTTGTGCCTGCTTATAACAGAAATGCCTGCTTCTGATTAAATGGTTGCATTGATTATGATATCAATGTTTTATGGAAAAAATTCTTAATAAATTTATTTTTAAAAAACTGGCCTGAATTAATTTTGAAGGTAATGTCACTGCATGCTCAGAGCTGTGTTTTGCATTGTGACAAATCTGCAGGCTCAGGTCTATAAGGACAAATTCTCTGGTGTAAATTAGTGCAACTCCACAGAAGTCATTGGAGCTGTGCCAGATTACACCAGTGGAGAATTTGGACCGTAATTGGGACTACCAGATGGGTTAATCTCTGTGCCTAGCAGTTTAGAATATGCATTGCACCTCCCTGTTTTTTTACGGTCTCTCAGTAGCAGAGCATAGCTAAGGTTGTGTCAGAATTTTCTGTTTTACAGGGTCTGTACCTCAACTGTCTCACAATTTTTCAGAACCCTTTTTTGTTAACATGCCATGGAGAATTTTAACCAAATTTCAAACGCTAATTAATATGTTTGTAAAATTATCTCCAACCTGTATTTTGTGTTTGTATGTTGCTTTGTAGGGAATTATAGAAAATCTGACCACTGGAAAAGCTTGATTCCTACCCACTTCCACCCCTCACACAGTATACATTTACTGCTCCCTGAGTAGTAACAAAATTGTGACTTGAGAGAGAATCAGCCACTCATCACTACCTCCTTCAGTTCATTTGCATACTTGGGGAGAGTTACTAATATCCTGGTTGTCATGGCTATGGCTGCTTTTGACAGTTGATTTACCTCAGACTATCCTAACATTATTTCAAAGAAAGGCCAGGAGGAGCTGTGATGAAAGCAGACTGGATTTTGCTCCGCTCCTGCTGTGCTCCTTTGGGTTTGTACTGTGGTAAATTACACTGTTTCTTTTCAAAGCGTAATTGTTACTTTCCTCAAAAAGGGTTACATTAAAGTAAGATATAGAATTAAGCTCTTTTTTGTGTATTCTGTTCATATGCGTCTTACAAATTGGGGAATATAGCTTTCTGAATATTTATCTTTTTTTTAAAAAAAGCAGAAAATAGTCCCTACTCGGGTTTCTGTTACAGTTTTTCAAAGTTATTTAGAAGTTGCCCTGAGCCTGAGGTTGCAGTAAAACTAAAGTTGCATTTTAAAAAGGTTTTGTTTGCGTACAGTTTAATTTAATTACTTCCAGTATATATTGGTCAACTTGGCACTGAGCAGTGAAATATTGAGCGTTGCAAAGATACCAATGGCAATAAAATATACACTGAAGATGACAAATGTGTAAGTGCTTTATTATTGAAATAGCACATCTATAAAATTTTCTTTCTATTAAAAAAACTAAGGAAACTTGCAAACATACTTTGATTAATGTTATTTAAGGTTGCTCCCATCAATAAACTAAACCATACAAAATTGGGAAATACAAAGTTAAGGATTAAAAGTCAAGCAATGCCAGAATGAAAGTTGCCCATGCAACCTTAATTTGGCCCCCTTGTGCATATGTTAATTATAGGCAGAAGTGACTATCTGTGAAAAGTTTGGTGTAAGTGACTTGCCTAGCATCACATAGGATCTCTATGGCAGAGGCAAGGATAGAATCCAAGACTCTGGGGTGGCATTCAACTTCCTTAACCACAAGACCGGGGATCGGCAACCTTCCCTTGGCCTGCGCCACTTCCCGCAGCCCCCATTGGCCTGCAACGGCGAACCGCGGCCAGTGAGAGCCGCGATTGGCTGAACCTGCAGACGCGGCAGGTAAACAAAACAGCCCAGCCTGCCAGGGTGCTTACCCTGGCGGGTCGTGGGCCAAAAGTTGCCGATCCCTGCACAAGACCATCCTTTCTTTTCCTGCAGTCCCCTTGTTCACTACAAACTTTTCAACTTTTGCAACAATTGAGGCTGGGGTCCCATAGACAACAGACTCCTTCACTACACAGCCCTGATTCATCTCCTGAGCAGATCCGTCCTGTGCACTGAATGAACTGGGCTCCTGTGTGTTTATTTTTATTTGTTTTTTAATAATCATGTTGTTAAAGGCTGTATCGTAATTCATACACGCTAGGGAGTCGAATTAAGGTTTCATGGGCAACATTCATCCTAGCATATCCTAACTTGCAACCTTTTAATTAATACCTTTTAACCATCAATTTTCCCCCCTAATTTTTATGGTTTGTTTATTGACGAGAGCTAACTTAACTAATGCTAAATGGGACTTTTTTTGTTTGAATTGATCAATAGAACATAACAACCCAAAACAGTAATCTTACTTCAGTAATTATCTACAATCTTTAGCAGGTTTTTTTTTTAAAGGCGTGAACATATTAGCTTGATAAGACTTAACCATAGTTACTCCATAAGCAGCAATGCTGCCCAATTCTAGAGGATTCAGTTTATTTTCATTTTGAGAAGCTTTTCGTTCCATATGCTCACATTCATTTTTTTGTATGGAGGCATGATAATGTAGAAATGCAGTATAGAAATGGAGATAAGTAGTGTCTGGTGAAAGGATCTTACAGTTCGCAGAAACAATAAGGGCAATACATTGAGCTCAAAAGGATTTTTATGTTGAGATGTATTGGACCAGATCCTCAGCTGATGTAAATAAGTGCAGTTTTGCCAAAGCGAACGGGAGCTATGTTGATTTACACAGTTGAGGATCTGGACATGATGAAGAATGGCAAGATTTTTGGGGGGGAAAACCTACTACTAAGGTTTTTGTAAATACCAGTCTTTGAGGTAATGTCCCTCCTACTATGATTTTGGTGCTTAACTGGAGGATTATCCCTTGTGGGAACTGTTCCTCTGGACTTGATAAGGGTGAATATGCTACTTGAATATTTCATATTCAGATTCTTTTCATTGTGGATTTCATGGAAACAGTTTCAAAATGACCCCTTCTGCAGTCTGAAATGTTTTGGTGTCTAGCGGTTTTTATTTGTGTGCAATTAACCCTGCAAACATTTCTTGTTTGAGTTCAATCTTTCTGAAAACAAGCAGGATTTTTAAAATGGTTTGTGAAATAGTTCAGATGGTGCCTTAACCTTTTCCCCCTTCACCTTATGTTTCCTACCTTGTGGACTAAAGGAAAGCCCTGGTGATTTAATTCCAGCGTATGGGTAGTGCTCCCTTTGTGATTTTTGTTGTTGTTAGTGAGCAACCGAAGTATTTGTTTGCTTTGTAATATAAACCAAATAGCAAATCAAGCAGAAAATGAGTAGCAAATACTTTAGTTTTTTATTTTGGTTATATGCATATACAATCTGCACATCACTTACCAATGCGAGCAGACAGACATGCGCTAGCTCTACTCAAGCTAGCATGCTGAAAGTAGCAGTGTAGCAGAGAGTAGCACAGGTGACGGCTTGGGCTAGCAGCCCAAACATGTATGCAGGAGTCCGGCCGGTTTGTACTCAGGCTGCTATCCCATTGTGCTGCCCCCAGCTGTACAGCTATTTTTACAGCACTATCTTGAGTGGGGCTAGAGCATCTCTGTCAGAGCTGGGAAGCACGCTCCCAGCTGCACTACTGATGGACCCTGAGAGCAGCACACTGCTGCTAGAAGCCCGGCTTCATATCCAGCTCTGACATGGGATGCTGAGCAGACCACCTTCCTGCACTGTTCAGCTCCACCTCTGAACTATGAAGCCGTATGTCTAGTGTTCTCCATCTCACTCTGGGTGAAAACAAAACTGGCCCAATTCAGTGTGAAGCCATAGCACCGTCATTACACTAGCAGGAGACATATTAACGCCCAGTGCTGATTTACTGTCCTCAGTCTCAAATGGGGTGCAGAGGTGACCCTGCAAACAATGCTCTTTTCCTGGACAGCGGGGAAAGCAGGCATGAATTTCCATGCTAGCAGAGGGCAGGGCTGCAAGGACACTCATCATGGTCACACTGAAGGCAATGACAAAATTTGCATTGGCTTAATTGGTAGCAGGATCAGGCCCATACTTGGTTCTTTTTTAGTTTAGAAGAAAGGAGGATTATCGAGGATAAGTGCTGAAGACAGACCTGCATCGCAACAAAGCTTGCCACAAACTCCCCTTCACCATGTATTCATGGCTCTGGGCATGAAGTGATACAGACCCAAAAGAAATTATACACTTGACAGCAATAGATGGTTAAAATTATAAGAAAAAAGGCAACCAGATGAAGTGCATGTAAATGCAAACTGGAAATTGATTAATATAAATCAGTAAACACACAATTACACTCATAAGGCTGTTTTCTAGTAGACAGGTTGGTGCCATGGTAGCTGCTCTTTTTTCTTAATAAGCCTTTGCTACTAGAAGCCTAATAGTCTGGTATGTAGGGGTATCGACCCATTTACTCACATGTTGCATGTTAATAAACCTATGGGCCGTGCTCCCTATGTGATTTTGTTGCTGTTGTTAGTGAGCAAGTGAAGGGCATGTGTTCTTTTTAGTATAAACCAAAATTGCAAACCCCAAGCAGAAACTGAGTAGCAAACACCGTAGTTTTTGGTTTTGGTTAGGTGTATATATAATATTCGCACTGCCCATGCTCTTTGAACTCTCTGACAGCAGCTACTCTTAGGCCTGGTCCACACTAACCCCCCATTTCGAACTAAGGTATGCAAATTCAGCTACGTTAATAACGTAGCTGAATTCGAAGTACCTTAGTTCGAACTTACCGCGGGTCCAGACGCGGCAGGCAGGCTCTTCCGTCGATGCCGTGTACTCCTCTCGCCGAGCTGGAGTACCAGCGTTGACGGCGAGCACTTCCGGGATCGATCCGGGATCGATTTATCGCGTCTAGACAAGACGCGATAAACCGATCCGAGAAGATGGATTGCTTATTGCCAGACCCGGAGGTAAGTGTAGACCTACCCTTAATCTTGTAAAACGATCACCATGTCTGCCTCCAAATTTGCACCAGTTTCACTAAAGAGGTGTTTTTAAACAGACTATAGCAAAACTGGCGTAAAACAGTGTATGTGCACTTCTATTTTAATTTACCAGTGGCTTGTTTGGTTTTAGCTTAAGTCTGCAAGAAATTGACTTAAGCTAACTCAATTCCTTACAGAGTTGATCTAACTGAAGTAAGATACTCGTAAAGAAAAATAAGTGTCCACATGAAGTTTTGCACTAGTTTAACAAAGTCTTGCTAAACTCATTTAAATTAAGCCAGTGCTGTTTTTTTTGTAAAAACCCCACGAAAGTGAAATATTTTCATTTCATTCAAAATGCAGTTTCTATAATCTTTTGCTTCTATCTGCTCATATTTTGAGTTTCACGCTTAAAACATTTATGAATCCCCTTTTATGAAAAAATAAATGAAAAATACTTTGTAGTCATTAGAATATGCAAAATCAGTTGCATTAATAGTGCCCTAAATGTTCATGTGTTTTCTCTTCTCCAAGGTACAGATGTATTAATCCAAATAATGGGCTGAACAAGCAGTGAATAAGGTGAACTCATCAGAAGGAAAAAAAGCTATTTTGATGTTAAATAGATTTTTTTTTCTATTTTGTAAAGAGGAAAAGGAAAATTGTTCTTGACTGTAGCAAATATTAGTAGAAATGGCAGAGCAAGAACAATCCCTACCCTGGAGCCTCACAATTTAAAAGATAGAGAGGAGGCACTTCACACTTGGAGACCTAGAAGTGGTAACTAAGGGCTTGTCTACACTACACAGCTTTTAATGACACAGCTTGTCGCTAAAAGTCAGCGTGTGTAAATGCTTTTTTTCAGTACTTAGAACTTTTACCGACAAAATACTTCCAGCCCCTCGAGCAGCGTTAGCTTTGTCGGCAGGGGGGCACTCTGGCCGACAAAGCCATGTTCACACTGCGACTTGTGTCGTCAAAACTTTTGTCTTTTGCGGGGGGGGGCTTTTTTAAGTACCCATGAAAGACAAAAGTTTTGTCAACAACTTGGCAGTGTAGACAAGCCCTTAGATTCTATTAAACGTTGTAATATATATGTGTGTGTGTGTGTGTGTGTGTGTGTGTGTGTGTGTGTGTGTGTGTGTGTGTTTGGGGGTAGAGAGGGCATTTTACCACTTCAGCTTAATGTTCGTAGGCATTGTGGAAGAGAAGGAATTTGAATAAGAAGCAGGTAGAGTCCAGACACACTGAAGTTGGTAGGCCATTCCATTCACAGAGGGGTGAATGGAAGAAGATGGGAGTGGGATATTGAGGCCAAAGGGGCATCAACGCTGGCATCTCTGATGCAGAGCGTATATCTACACTGCAGTTAGAAGCCTGCACCAGGCCCATCCCAGCTGATTCGGGCTAAGGGGCTGTTTAATTGCGATGTTGAGTTTTGGGCTCAGGCCTGCGTTTACACTCTAATTAAACAGCCCCTAACCCTGAGCCATCTGACATGGGCCAGCCACAGGTTTTTAATTGCCATGTAGACATACCCAGAAAAGGGGACTAAGGAGGATAATGTAAATGTTATCTAGTTGTAGGCTGGAGCTATGCATGGCCTTGAAGGAGAGGACTAGACATTTAAATTTGCTGTGGTTTGGGGGGAGGGGGAGGACAGCTGGAGAAAGTGAGATGGTGTGATTAGATGAGGAAGATAATTTTAGCAGCTGTGTTTGGGGATGGACTTGGAGGGGGAAGCCATGGACCCAGGGAGACCAATGCAGAAATAAAGGTGGGAGGTGAGCAGGTATGGACAAGTGTTGAGCTATCAAGACAAAAAGGAAGAGTCCCATTCTTAATACCTTGTGGAGTCAGTGGCAGCAGGATTTAACACCCCTGGAGGGATCACATGCTGCCGGTAAGCAATGATACGCCATACCAGCGTTTCTCAGCTCCATCATTTTCTACAGAATTTAAGTCTTCATTTAAAAAAAATCTAGCATTTATGGTTATGAAGAATATATTCCACCTGTGAGCTGATGCAGCACTGTCTGCTTGGTTTTAAAGGTGTTGCGTAAACATGCTTGGTAAACTTATGCCTCCCATATTAAAGAAAAAAATCTAAAGATTGATGTTGTACAGTATTTAAGGCAGCAGTTGAATTTTGGCAACTTCATCATCTAGCCTGCACTTTCCGATCCCCTTTTCCTCCTCCTCCCCCATATTTTTGTGTGCATGTTTCTATTTGCAAATGAAAGAGAAAGTTGTAATGGCCTTGCATCTGTTTAAACTGGGAGGAAAAAACACAACTCGGAGAGACAAGGAAGCTGGACGGCTCTCGAGGGTGTAGGAAGGGATTAATATGCCTTAAGGGTTTTTTAAAACAACATTTATATGATGTATATATGAGCACATGTATGGAAATGTATATGGCCCCCCATCCAGCAAAGCACTTAAGCTTGTGCTTAGTCCTATTAAAAGCAATTAGACTATTTGTGCTTGAAATTACCCAAGTGCATTGCTGGATCAAGACCTTAACTTTAACTGCCATTCAGCTGACTTGTGCTTCTTAAATCTACAATAATATGTTTTACAGATGATGTTGATAAACCCCAGCTGACCTTGGCAGACTTGGGCCTGTTATGAGATTACTTTTGTTCCTTTCACCTATTTAAAAAAAAAAAAACAAAAAAACTAAGAAATTAAATGTTAGGGGGGAAAATAATGCAGCATTCAGGTTTCGCAACTGAATATTCAACCTTCATTTTTGTATTTCCTGCATTTTGAATATTTAACTGTAAATATGCCCTGTTATGCATATACATGGTTACAGTCTTTAACTGTATAACATGTTTTAGATTCACATGTATCTAAAGACTGAGGACCGATTATATATTTCAGAACTTGTTTAAGATTGGACTTTGGTAATGTATGCAGTTCCTTTTGGGTGCGTAGGTGTGCACCTTTAATAGTGAATTAATACACTTGAATTTGAATTAAATTTGAATTATACATAGCATGGTTCTATGAAGTTCAGATCATGCTTTTTAATTTTTTTTAATAAGCTCTATGGAATCACCATCATCTCCAAAGATTGTGTTTTTTGGCTATCGCGTGTATTGTAAAATTACAGATCATCTGGCAACAAACACACATTTATGCTGATGACGGTGTAACAAATATTGGTTCCTATTGGAGGAGAGGGGGAGAGGCAGGGCTGGGGGCCGCCCCCAGCTGCTCTTGCGGGGATATCAGACCCACCCCTGGGTACCTCCCCCAGTTGCAGGAAACTCCACGGCTGTGCTGCCTTCAGAACCCAGTTGGGCTGTGAAGGCAGCGCAGATGTGAGGGTGGCAATCCTGCGACACCCCCTCTACAACAGCTTTGTGAGCCCCCATGACTCCCTTTTGGGTCAGGACTCCCCAGTTACAACACCATGAAATTTCAGATGTAAATATCTGAAAGCGTGAAATTGATTAATTTTAAAATCCTATAACCATAAAATTGACCAAAATGGTCCCTGAATTTGGTAGGGCCCTATACTGTATAAAGGAAAGACTGAACTATTCATGGGGGTGTTTGTTCTGACCTAAAGCTGTTAGGAATTGGTAACCTCCGAAAAAACCCTTTGTGGAGTTTGAAGGACTGTTTCCTACCAGAGCCCTTGTTGGAGATCATGGATGATCTCTTATAAACTTATTAAGATATGTGCAGGTTCTCTTAATGTTTTAAAGATGTTTTCTCTGTAACGCCTTCACCTTTAGAATGTGTGTGTTTTCTTAGAAAGAGCGGTGTGGGACTCATAACTACTGGCAGTTACGTTGATCACAGTCCTTGGAGAGAAAGCAAAGTGCAGACACTGGCCTGTTTAGGTGGTCTGGCTTACTGGGAATATCGAAATGTAGGCAGGGAATTGCATAGCCTGCAAAACCCCTGGTCAAGATGGGAAGAGACGCATGTCTCTATCCAGGAGAGGTGATGGCCGAGGAGCTGGGAGCTTAGAGTGGGTTTCCTTAGTGGACCACAGAGGGAGAAATACAGAAGCAGTTGCCCTGAAATGTGACCATTAGTAATGACACAAAAATGTTGCCGTGTTTTCTGTTTAGCTGACAAGTGATGGTTCTCCTAATTCTTCATAGTAATGTCTGTCTTCCAAGTCAAATAAACTTTTCTTTCTTCCTAACCCTATAAGGACCAAATTTTCTGATACAGAAACTATATAGGACACAATGAGTATTTACTTTTTCAAGGGTGTAATTAAACACCTCCAGACCCTGGCCAAAACAAATAAAAGTCCCCCTAGTCTAGCCATGTGGGATTTCGGCACAAAAATGCCATTGGCTGTAAAATCTACAATAGAAGGAAGGATTAAATATAAAATTGGCTTGGTCATATTCTGAAGAACTGTAATGTTAGTGTTTACAATATCCAGAAAACCTAAAGCCAAGCCAAAGGTGGTTCATCATGGCCAAACTGGGAGGTACCGTAAGGAAAAATGACCACAGTGATTGCTACTTTAGGAGGGAGAACAGCTGCCTGGCTGCAGCCAAAGTTTGGGAAGTCAGTTAAATGAGGATTATCATAAACTCTGCCTCAAAATTACATGGTATTTTCTCAGAGTGGCAATTGGCAGCAGTCCTTACAAGGCAATGGAGAAAATGGAATGATCTATAATGTTGTTGACATCTACAACAGCTATGGAGTTCATTACCCGTCTTGGGATTACTTCTAAACTGACCCTTGATTTTCATTTTATAGACATCCTGTTTTAAGGTGCCGTGTAGCTACACAATATTTATGTACCTTTTATTCCAAAAACCACTTTACCTTCAGGGCCAGTATGAAGTCTGTGCACGAAGAAACAATTACATATGGGAACCTCTGAAAGCTTTTCTTATTAGAGAAAGGAATGTATGTTATATGCCTGGGAAAAGAGGAGTCTTGAGATGGATTGACTAACCACTGTGGAGAGAGATGCCACTAACGACGAATGAGCTAAAACTTCCAAATCAGGTGCCTTAAGTTGGACTCTGAAATTCATGTTTCAGAACCAAATCAAAATAGCCCTGTTAATTGGAGCAAAACCATCAGCTCTCATTGACTTAAATGGTGCTTGGATAATGAGCATTTCTGAAAATTGGGCTACATATATTTAGGTGGCAAAAATGGATTTAGGAATTCAACTTCAGGCACTCAGGTTTGAAAATTTTGACTAAGGTCCCCACAGGTGAGAAAAGGGGGAGTAAGTATGGGAGTTGGAGTGGCATTCTTGAAGGGATCTTCAAATGTTCTGTTTGGCAAAAAACAAAAAAACTTTGTAAATCTGAACTACATTTGATACAATTAATTATTTTTAAAAAGTATTGTGGTTGCTTAATGCCACTTGTGTTTAAGTAATAAATGAATGAGAAAATGCTAATGGTGATTGCAATAAATGGACTTTTATCAGCCCATGAACTGATCCATCAACAAAGTTTATTCAAGATTTATTTTTAGAAAAATAACTTGAATATTCAGTGGAATTATTTTGAGTTCCTTTAGCTGTCATGTCTACTCTAAAGAACAAGACAAACTGAGATCCAATCACCATGTGCCAAGATGACTGATGACCGTTTATCAAAATCTATTGAGAGGATGGAGATTTATGTCTGTCTGAAAATAGCTAACCTTTGCCCACAGCCAATACACTACAGTGTCCTACCCAGCTCTACTGGAAAAAGCTGCTTTTGGCTCTCAAAGACTTGTCTACACTAGCAAAATTTGGACCTGTAATTCCCTGCTGCAACAACTCCAACAGTGGTCACTACAGTGGAAGTGCTACTGTAGTTGGAGCTAGGGCATTTTTTATCAGAGCCTTCTCATTCTGTTCAGAGTGACCTTATAGGTCAAGAGAGAATTCTGCTCCTTGGTCAAACTGTATTGGCAGGGCAATGCTGTACTATGTAGTCAAGGATCCTGGATTGGCTGGCAGTTGAAGGAAAAGTTAGTTAAAATGTGTCTGAGTAGGGAAACAAAGGCTCTGTTCAAAAGACAGAGCAAGCAAATTGATTAAAAATAAGAACTAGAGCGAAAAGGAGTCAAAGCGGAGTTACTGTGGGCAGAAAGAAAGCAAACTGATTTGTAAAATTAACGGTATAGCACAAAGAAGAAAGCTTAGGACATAATTGAGAGAAGATCAGAGAAGCTTGACTAAGCATTGGTTTAGAGTACACTACCTTATTTACTGTAAATGGCCCAGAATAGCCGAGACCACAACCTGATTCCTTCATCCTTGATGGTGACTCTGCAGTAACACAGAAACAAGAAAAGCACCCTCTAGTTTACTAGGCCAGGGTTTTTATTTAAAAGGATGTTTTCTGAAGTATTGGATCATATACTGCCTAGTGAGGGCAGAAGGAGAAATTTCTTTATTGGTGAGCGAGGTTAGCAAGGTCTTTATGCCAGACACAAGATGGGTCTGGCTGTAAAAGCCTGTGGACATATATATGTATGTGTATATAGTGAGGGGATTTTTGTAATGTCCCTAATATTGAGTAATACAAGCTGCCTTGTTATTCATGTTGATAAACATTTGTTTTTTATAAATGTTTTTTTAAGACTATAGAAACTGATGTTTTTAAAAGAAAAAGCCTCTGAGATTTGCTAACATGCAGTCTTTCGGAAGGATCACATCAGGGTGAATGTTTGAGGTGAAATCCTAGCTCCACTGAAATCACTGGGAGCTTTGCCATTGACTTCAGTGGATCCAGGATTTTACCCTTGCGGCAATTCTTTCAGAAGGGACAAATAGTCTTAGCTCTTTAATATCAACAATATCAATCAATTTTTGCAACTCATAATGATAAATAATTAGTTTATTGCGCAATGGGTATTTTGGAATGTACCAGAAAGAGAATGGTCTATGCAGATGATCTGGTTGACCCTGTGAAATTATGGCTGAGTGCTTTCTACTTTAATACAACTGTTTGAGAGTGGGAGATTGCAAGCTATTCTCTGTTGGGCATCAGTATTGGTTGATTTATGTTCAGAAATGTTTTTTGGGGGAAAGCCCTAAAAATTAGAATTTAGCATCTTCAAGGCAAATGATTTAATGAAGCCAGACCTAGATTTGTTCTGAACACTTCAGGAAAATCTACATGAGCCAAACATTTTGAGCAGATTTTTACAAAGGTGGTAACATATTGAGCTCTTGTTCAAAAAGCAATCATCTTTTTGTCTTCCATTTTGAAAATATATATGGAATACACGGTATGGTGTAATACAAACATTTTATTGCTGTGCGATTTTGAATTGTTATATTACTCACTAATGGCAAAACCACCAGCATCCTAAGTGAGTGCTAATAAAACCATGATACCACCACTGACCGTCATGTATTCTGTACCTACCACATATGTAACAATGCTATTAGGAATGTTTTTTAAATGCTATTGGAACCATTTCTTGCATCCTTCCACTTGTAGAGACAGATGTCTTAGTGTGAATCCTGATATACAGGGCTCAGAGGAGAGGGTACATTTAAAATAGATATAATTTAAAACTTCTCCAAATGACCTAAAATCGACTTAGACTTAGACTTTGACTTTGAAGTCTGATACCTTCAGACCATTAAGGACTGGAACTAAATACTGTCTGTCAGTTGAGGTACAAAACATGGGAACATCAGGGATGATCCTGAGCCTATACAACTGGACAGCTGTCAGTGTGTACTGAGCCCCATTACATATTTCCTGGGCGCATTCTCACAAAACGGATGATCAGGTGGAAACCCTATGGTTGGCATGCAGTCACCACTGCAGCTTGAATGTGGTTGGAGTCTGAACTCAAGAGTAAAGTGATGCTGGATAAAGCTTGCAAATGAGGGGCCTACTCACTGTACTAACTAGAATTATTTTTAATGTATGCTGCTCATGTTGTCCAGTTTCAATTAGTTGTTGCAGATAAATAAAAAATGCACGATTGACTGGTTTTACTGGGAGCCATAGCAGAAACCTGAAACCCTAGAGAAATAGTTGTGTGCTGTACAGTATCTATATAATGTTACAAGAGTCAAGTCTACTTGGGTGTAGCTCTTGAACTGATCAAGGAATGGTTCCTCAAGCTCCGAGGCTAGCCTTCTTGGAAGGCTATGAAGTCTTCAAGCAAGTGCAGGGTTTTTGTGGGGAATGATTGTAAAGCACTTGGAAAGTGCTTGGATGGAGAGTTCTGTAAGTGTTGAAAATAAGATTTTATTGTGCTGTAAACAGGTTACAAAAAGAGGGGTAAAATTCCAGGAGAATGTTAACTTCAAACTTATCGGAGCCAAATAACCCTTTCAGAGATTTCTATAGAAATCTAGGTCCGTGTATTTTAAATTTTGAGGCTGGCCTTTTCCCAGGGAAGGTTCAATGCAGTCCAGAAAACTTTTTATAAAAGATTTCTCCTTCTTGGGCACCTGGTGCTCTGTGATAAATTACAACTGCGTTATTCCTCCTAATCTTCCAAGCAAAGAGAGGTTTCAGAGTAGCAGCCGTGTTAGTCTGTATCCGCAAAAAGAACAGGAGTACTTGTGGCACCTTAGAGACTAACAAATTTATTAGAGCATAAGCTTTCGTGGACTACAGCCCACTTCTTCGGATGCATACAGAGACTCCTTTTAAGAGATTCCTTTTAAAAACCAACCAACCAACACCCCCCCCCCCCCGTCTAACTTCTGTAAGGCCAGCAGGTGGGGCTGTTCTGAGAATTGTTTGTAGTGCCTAACTCCCCAGTGTCTCACTTCTGCTCCACAAAGCAGGAAGCATCTCTGGGTCTCTCTCCTCTCTGTGATCAGGCAGGAGCTTTTTCTATTATTTTACTTTCTTTCGTTCTTTCAGGCTCAATACAGAGAGGATTTTTGAGAATAGGAGTCTGCAGGAAACTGGTGTTTGAGGAGAAAACTTGGCAGTGTTGGCATGCCCAGCTGAGATCAAAGGGGCCCGGGCACACCACCCAAATATTCAGTAAGGCACACACTACCCACTCTACAAGCCTTCTGCTGCTTGGGGCAGGAATTGAACAGCTTTGCAGAATCACCAGGCCAGTTGTCCCTGGCTACATGGTGCTCTCGGTCAAGGTGAAGCATGGAAGGAAGAGTTGATTCCAACAGCAGCCGTGTAGCAGGCAAGCCTTAATAAGCCATTTGGGGTGGAAATTCATCAGCAGGTGTTTTGGAAGCCATGAGCCAGAGGTCTTGACTGGTCTGTGCTGACTGAGATGAAATATGGCATCCAGAAGTGTGTCCAAGAGGCTGGTAAGACAGAGGAGTAGGAAAACAGGACCCCTGTCCTAACTACTTCCCGTCTGATACAGTAACCAGGTGTTTTTGCCCTGATTGTCCTGAAGGGGCCTTTGCTAGTCCTTGTATCTGGTGTCTTGCACCCCAGACGTCTCAATTGTTCTTTTAGCCCACCTTCTTTGAGGGCCGTTGGACTCCCCCAGGCTTTGAAAACAGAAGTACAGTTAAAAACAAAAGGAAATGGCTCAGATTCCCTATATTTGGCACCAGTTACCATGACATCCTGGTAGCCTGAGGGGATCTGTCTGCTTCTATCCCGGGCTTTTCCTCAGTGAGTCAGCACAGCAGTGGGCCCAGTCTGCCAATGTGGCTTCCTGGCAAGAGACTGTGTTTGTGTGTGGGGGGGGGGAAAGGGGGGCATAGTCCAGGCCTCCACATTACCACGGCTTTGTTTTAACAGGATGTAGTGGAGCAGTATAGCCTATTAGTGCCAGTCTAACCCAGCCTACTCTGTTTGAACCACCCCTGCCGATTGCTTTTCTTACCAAGGCAGTGGAGCAGCCCAGCCCAGACTGGCAGCCCGCGTGTGCCAACAGACCACCCTAGCTGGAATTTACAGGGAGAGTGACAGTTCTTCCAGTTTTCCTTCACGTATGCCAGAACAGCCTGACAGCAGTTTTCTTCAGATGTTGCTGATAGTAGCCAGTTGCTCACAGCATGAGCCTGCCGGCTCCAATGGACAGTTGCAATAGCTGTGATCCAGGGCTAAAAGGTCAGCATTCCGAGTGCACCATTTTGTTGCATGGCTGTAAAACTACTTCAGCAGGCTTCAAAACTCAGAGTATTACTGCGTGAACTTGAGAGTGCTCGTGCCCAACTCAGCAGAGTCTTTTCAACCGTCAGGCTGGGGGGCCCAGTAGATTAGGAGTGGCTTTGCCATTTCTGAGGTGGTTAGTTCAGTCTTTTAATAAGCTGCCTTGGGGGGGGGGGGGGGGAGGAACAGGGGTGAGGGAGGTGGGGCAGAAAAGAGAGCCCAAAAGGGTTTTTTACTATTTTTCTCTTAGAATCGAGGCTTTTCTTTTTGTTTTTTGTTTTAATCCTTCCAAATCAAAAAAATTCACATCAGGTAGGTGGGCTCTCTAAATCATCCAAATCTTTCCATCGATCTTCAAGTTGCCCTCCTTCACCCACCCTTCCTCTTCACCAGTGAACAGGCAGTGAAGGACAGCAGCGTGAACCTAATTTCATCAAAAACAATTGCTCCTTTTCTGAGTGGTTATTTTGTTTGGGGGAGAGGGAAGGATGTTCACTCAAGACTCTGCCGGGTAGGAAAGAGAACACACACAGTTTGCCCAGTACTAGTTTTGTCTAGCCTAACGGGGCAAAGCCCATTTCTGAATGGAATCTAGGTTTTTGACAGATTTTTCCTCAGGATTTTCATAGTCCCTACAAGGAAACCTATGCCAGTTTGCATGTGCCACTCAAGCTAACTGCATTTTGCAGCTTTGCAGACCCATTTCTAGTCCCTGGCCCTTTGGCTTCTCTCCTGTTTTTGTTTTTTTATGAGTCAGATGATAACTCTGGCCAGTTTATGACCGTCAAAGATGGCATGTTGGTAGCCTGCCCATAGTATCTGTTCATACTGACTAAACCTTTCAAAGTACTTGAGTCCTTTGATTTCTTCATCTGTTTTCAGAGGACCTCCTTAATGCCTCCAGCATCTGATCCACCTCTGGGCATTCCTGATTGTAGTCCAGTTACTCAAAGAAATATTTCATAATCTATATTTCTTTGAGGAACTCATGTATTTTCCCTTCAGGGTCTCTAGTTACTTTGTATGACTGTGACCAGATGTGGAAACTGTTACTTTGCTCTGTTTTGTACACATTTTCTTGACTATCCATGGAATTTCCAGAACTAGAAATCAGTTTATCGTCTGCACCTCTGTGTGAGCTCAGAATGGCTCCATTCAAGTCCAGGCAAATGGCTGTCCCAGGAAGTTCTTCTGGACAACTGCCTAGAGTTCCAAGTGGCTAGAATAGTTCTCTCTCCTCTTAATCTCTTTGGGCTTGGTTGCCATGCAAGCTAAGAGCAACGAGAGCTCCGGGGCATACTGGCCCTTCCAGGCTGGAACAAGTTAAAAGTCCTGAATGAAGCAAGGGAAATTCTCTTGCTCCTGGAGCAGGAAGTTTTGCTGATTATTATTTACATTGTTTATAGTAGTACCTGCTGGGTGCTTACCAAGCCTTCATTAAGGACAGTCTTTTCTCCAAAAAGCTCACAAAACAAGGCATCTAATGATTAAAACCAATTACATTTGAGCAAAAGGGTAGACTATTGGTCACCTGCATCCCGTTTTGTCTCACAACCACCTATATCCTGGAGTTCCTTCTAGATGGGATCTGATTGGGTCAGACGTCTAGCTTCTTGAAGGTCCAAGTTTCAATGTTAGGAGCCTTGTCACCTATTTCTTCCACTTCTAGTGCTTTTTTGCAGCCCTGAGATGATGTGAGGAGGCTAATAGAACAATCTGATGTTTCAGGTAACCTCTGAACCTTCTGTTTTGAAAATATGGAGGAGTCTTTGCTAACAGGAAAAGACTGTATTTTGCCACAAGTACATTGGCCAGGAGAATTAGTAAGTTTGGGGGCCTTCTCACAGTAAGGTGAAACCTCTGTACATTTGTTTGGTTGGGACATCCAAACTCTGTTTATACAAAACTAAACGCTAAATAAAATCTGACGTGTTTTTAGTGTTAGATGGGGAACCTAAGCAGAAGGGCAAAGCAACCTTCTCCACTGTTTCAAAAGTGTAAATTCAGGAGTCTTTCAGGCCTACAAATTGTATATAAAAGATCTTCCTTTCCTCTGAGCACTCACTTGCCTTCTTCTTGAGCAGTATAGTATAGTCATGCATGTAACTTTGTCATATGGCCACGTGGTCTTCAGTGCATTCTTGTATCACTTTAAAACAGATGTGTTCTCTTTGTCTGATATGACTTTTGGACATAAGATTCTGTCTGCAGTTTTTCCTTTGGCTATCTTTCAGTAAAACCCTTCATGAAGGAAAGAGAGAAAAGTCAAAAAACAAAACAAAACACCCCACCCAAAAAAGACGAAAAAAACCTCAAATAAGAACTGGCTTGTTCTCTTCATGTCAAGTTATGTTTAAGTTTCTCTCCAGTTAGTGGAGATTTGTTTTATTACTGGTTACTTCCCAGTTGTAATGGATCACAGAACACCATAATTTTGCCTTCTCTGAAGTAGGCACCTGGTGCTTCATGAGATCCCATGCATCACCTAATATGCATTAAATTCTTGTTAGAGGATAAATATTTCAGTCCTTCCTTTTACCCTTGTAGAGCATTCCTTTGGAGAAAGATCATGTTGGAATCTGGGTTTGCTGTAAGTCTTCATTTACATTTTTGTATAATAAATGAATAAGTAGATAAAAGATAAAATATTCTGTCTGGAGACGACTAAACTTTCATAGTATTTATTTGCTGATCAAGCCCTTACACCCTTATTGGAAATACTATCAGAAGTCATTGACTGCTGAACTACTCTCCCATTCCTGTTCTGTGGATAATGCTTTTTGGTTTTTATGTTTACTAATTTTCTTGGGTGGGTAGTACCAAATCCCGTCCAGTCTATGCCGGTTCATGAAAGGGAGTTAGCGGCTATCCAGTTTTCTTCTGTTCTCTTGTATCAAAAGTTGGCCCATTATATTTACAGCTTTAACACCCTGCATATGGTCAGATCCTAAAGCGAGAATGAGACCAACTCTCTGCTTGCTCCTTGCCTTTTAAACGTATTCCCTCTCACCTCAAACAGCCGCTTGATCTTCAGAAATAGTCTCAGACGTCAAAGCAAAGAGTTTATATGATGAAAGTAAATAGTTCTCTTTTGAACTATGGCAAAAAGGCCCTTTCTTTGTAAGCAAAGGTGGAAATAGTAATTTGCTGATTAAATAAATACAAATCTGTTCTCCACGCTGTCTACCAGATGCAGTATGATTTTTGAAAGGTAGAGATGACTGTATCTTTTCTGCTCAGTTTTATTTAACATATAAAATCACTTACTTAGGTTTTTTGGGTGTCCGTCCCCCAGATACTGATGGGGCTGATCCAAAGCCCATTGAACCCAATGGGATTATTTTCCTTGACTCCAGTGGACATTTGTATCAGGATCTCCTACAAGGTTCCAAAATCGCAATTATGTCCAAAAAGGTGGAGAGTAGAATTTATGATCTAGGCTTTAACACTAAGCTAGTTATTGCCCAGGTAAAAGTATTTCTGAATCCTCTTTTAACTCTGGTGAGCACCACGCTTGCCACTTTCCTAGCATTGCCTTCTGACAGTCGTTTCCGCAGTCAAGCTGCTGAAGGGCTCTTCATGCAGAGTGTTTTAGGAGGTACGTAAGTATTTGGAGCGCCTTTGTGGTATAACACACAAGCCATGTTCTCCAACAAAATTAGACATTGTAACATTAGATCCCCCTTGTCTTTTAAAACCTAATAGCCATCATTAGCTTAGTAACAGTATCGTAATACTGAAAAACTGACTTCCGAGTCACTTAGGACTTGTGTACGCTGTCAGTCAGTGCAGGGCAAGCCGGGTCCGAATGTACAGCATGCTAGCCTGCCGAGCACTAACTGGCTGTTTGGACCCTGCTACCTCACATTAAAAATTCTGTAGTGTGTTTCATGCTGCTGCTCTCTGAGGCAGCCACACAGCAAAGTATACTACGGGACTTGTCCTGTGCCACAGCAGGGTCCACACGGCTAGTTAGTGCATGGCAGGCTACCCGCCGGATCGGCGGGCAGCAATCGATCCAGTGGGGATCGATTTATCACGTCTAGTCTAGATGCGATAAATGGACCCCCGAGTGCTCTCCCATCGACTCCTGTACTCCAGCTCGGTGAGAGACGCAGGCAGTCAGTGGGGGAGCGGCAGCAGTCAACTCACTGCAGTGAAAACACCACAGTAAGTCGATCTAAGTACGTCGACTTCAGCTATGTTATTCACGTAGCTGAGTTGCATAACTTAGATCGATTTCCCCCTCCCTCCCCCCAGTGTAGACCAGGGCTTAGTATTTGTGTAGCCCTTGGAGACACTTGGATGCAAAATGCTATAGAAGAGAGCAGATTATCAATATAATAAACTATTGTGAGACATGTTACTATGACACTGGAAATAAGATTTCCCACAGTAAAGTACATTGGTCATATAGGCTGTAGTGAGAACAGTAACACAGGGCTCAAAAGAAGAGAGCTATTACATGAGACTATGCAAACTGTAGCCGTAATCCGTCAAAAATTGGTGCATGTGATACTCCCATGGATGGGACGCTGCATGCATAAAGGTTAAGCCCGTGCAGAAGTGTTTGCAGGGCTGGGGTTCCTAATAGGAAAACAGATTGTAGATAAGCTTTCCCATTATTTCCTCCTTTGCTTGTGACCACGAAGCTACTCCCACTCCCTTTCCTTAGGGGTCAGGCTTTGCATTTTGGTCTATGTTTTCTGAGGCTATATTGTTGTAAAACCCTGATGTTAGGAAATTATAATTGTAAAAGGGCTTTTTAAATAAAAAATAGAATTTAAAAATCCTAACAGAACTGAAATTGAATCAAATGTATGTCCCAGCTACGGTTGCCAATTTTGGTTGGACGTATTCCTGGAGGTTTCATCAAATGACATGATCCTTGTTTAAAGAGTAGTCTTTAATTCCTGGAGACTCCCGGACAAGCCTGGAGGCTTGGCAACCCTAATCCTAGCCCTTTCAGAAAGGTATAGGCTGGGGATAACCCATTGACTCCTACTCTGGGGGATACACTGGATGGCATTGCATGTTCATGACCCACCTTTTGATAATATACATGCAGTGTAACCAATAAGCCAACACTGCCAACTATTAACCAAATTAATGCTTATTTGTTGCATTACCCTTTCCTGTGTAAATTATATTTCCATCCATCTCTTGTGATCATTTTTCCACAGTTCTTTACCAAGTACGTAGTAAAATGGAGACCAATGCTGTAGGTTTATATTACAACAGGCTCCCTCCCACCGCCACCCCCCGTTAGCTGGGCTTCAGGGGGGCCTGATTTTAGCAAAAGGCTGGTGAAATGGGAATCGAAACAATGTTCTTTCAGTGGTCGGGATGACCTCTGGCCAGCCCTAGTAGAGGCAGACAGTGAGGCCTCTGCCTGCATTAAAGTTTGGATTTCTTGACAGTTTGGTCTCCGCTCATTCCTTTGGGAACCCCTGATGCTACAGTGGTGATACTGGTATCAGAATGGTAGAGTGGTGATGAAACAACCCCATGCTGCCAAGCAGAAGCAGCTGCCACAGCTATGACCAGGAATCGAGCAGGCCCAATCCCAGGCAGGCCGGAGGCAGATACAGATGAAGGCCCTTTTGGAAGAGGTGAGTGGAAAAATTGCAGGGATCCCCCATTAATTGAGAAGCTGGCCAGAGAATCCAGAGAGGAAATGAGGCAGCAATGCATCTTGCTTCAGTCCCAGACAAGATAGTCGGAAACAGCAGAGGTCCCTGAGGAGGCGGAAAGCACCTAGATTGAATAGCAAAGGTGAGCTGGAAGACTTGTCTGATCGCGTTTTGACAAAAGAAGCATATTTAGCCACAAACCTGACTGGGGATGTGCTTCCAATTCTCACCTCAGTCAGTATGGGCGAGCATTGCAGTTACCAGGCCCTATGTGAGGCCTTTGCTCTCAGGTTTTGGTAGAGAATGGAGCTGGCTTGCATCCAGGTTGCAGATACAAAAGAGAGAGAGGTGAGGTGCTGTCAATTTCATTGAAGATCTGCATAGGTGTCCCCTGTAGAAGACCAATGAGGAGAAGGGGATTAAAGCCAGTCCACGTCATGAGGACACTGAGGAATCAAGTGTTTTTCTTCCTGCTGTGATGCTGCCGGTTCCCTTGGCCAATGGAACTCTGGCCTCATTGAATTCATATGCATTATAACATCACTTACAGGCCCCTCTGGGATTAAAGTCCCACTGTGCTCAATGCCACACACACATGCACTCAAAACGAGGTGGGGAGAGGAAATACTATCTGCATTTGACAGATGCACCGAGTTCATACAGGAATTCTGTAGCAGAGTTGCGGATTTAACCCAGATCTCCTGAGTCCCTCTCCAGTGTCCTACACCAGACCAACCATTCTCTCTCCTTAACTTGTCTAGGCATTCAGAGAGTCATGGATCTGGCAGGAGAAAGAAATAGGAAGGCCAGGTTCACAGTCACACAGCTGGCAGGGTGAGGGCTTTGCTGCACTGATGTGGACTCTCATTCCTTCCCAAAGGCCTTCAACTAACAAGCTGCGTTTCCTTGTCTCCCAGCTGGCCCCACGGTTTTGCAGTGATTCATCATAGACCAGGTGACACTCTGATCCTCTGGTACAGCACAAGTGAATAATAGGCAGTTGTCACAGTTTCACCCGGGGCCTTTTTAGACTTTCTCAATGAAACTAGGTTGTTGGATTATTCTGTAACTTGTTAACATTGCTATGTAATTGTCAGCTTGCTGCGGAATCCCCAGGGTGTGGCTGTATAATTTAGGCGTAATATGTGCCATAGGGCATAGGCTGGAAAATGTAAAGAGACAAAGTTACATTGCTTAAAATGTACTTGGATAGCATGTTGTTGAGGGCAGGATAAGACGTTGACTACAAGGGAAAGATCAAGTCTGTGGAGAATCTTATAAATGAAGAATGATGTTAAGAGAGGAGTGGGGAACTAGAATCTCCATCCCAAGAGCTCGTGGACATGTTTTTAATGAAGTAAAAATCAGACTAGGGAAATCCATATAATCTGTATTTTTTTATTTACCTCAACGAACATCATAACCCCTTTTCTCCTCTTACCCACCCCAAACTAATTAGTAAGCAGCTTTACTGTTTTTTTAAAATGGTGAAGACAAGGGCCTGGGCATTAAGTCAATGAGTCTGACTTTGGTTATGAAAAGCTCGCTGGCAAATCATTTACAAGAAAATATCTTGCACAGCAGGGTATCCAACAAGGAGGTCGCATTTAATGACCTGTCTTAAATGTTGTTATAAATCATTACATACTCACCAACTAAATCCCGGGCTGTGCATTTCTCTTGCACCCTCTATCGTCTCATAGAAATTTCTTTCATTTGTGAACATGTGGGTAGATAGTGTTGCACACCTTAATGGGGCAAAGAGGGAAGGCCAGAGCGAGGAATGGGGCACATCAGGCCGTCTTGGATATAAGCCCTGTGTTTTCAACAGGACCCACCCCCCTTTACAAAGCACAAGGCTTTTGGGAGATGGCTGAACTCGAGCCTGATGTGCCTAAAGGAAAGAGCTGAAGTAGCATTTTACAGGAGGCTAGAGCGGTGAGTGAGTTATGCAGTGATGTAAGTCAGCAAAGGTACAGTTCAGTGTCCTGCCAAACTGGATTCATAGCTGCATAATAAACTTCTTGCCTGGCTGGTTTGTTCAGCAGAACTATGCAATAAACCATTTCAGAGTCATGCCAGGCAAAAACCTTCGAATCATCCTCAGGTTACACATAATTTACAACAGTTGCCAGGGGCCTGAGTGATAGAGGCGGCACACAGTGGCCTCTGGAGCTGTTCTTACACAGTTTCTTGACAGATGGATGTCTGTATACCGAGGGTGGGGAAACTTCCTCCTCCCCATGGAAAGTAAACATCTCACCTCTGAAAAGCAACAGTCCTGTATCCAGCTCTCATCTGTGGATCCACTTTATGCTGGAAGGAGCCTAGGGGCTGCTTTCCACTATTTATTTTACACGGAAGAGTGTCAGTATTATTTGGGGAAAAAACCTCAAGACCGGCTGTCTTGTGAGGCACTAGTCATTTTAGAACAGTGAACAGCAGTGAGGTTTTAAATTGAGGAATAACAATTTGTTACTTTATTACTCCTTTTAAGTTATGCCTGAAAGAATTCCGGTCCATCTCCCTTGTTTTTCCATGCTCTGTGGGAATCACTGTCAGAAATTCTCTAGGGCACTTAGACATCATTGGTGATGTGTCAAAAAAGGAATTGAATGTTTTATTGATGCACTCATTCAGTAAGAGTGGTTATCCTTTGACAAGTTAAAAAAAAAACTAATAAAATTGCTCCAATAACCCCACTTTGACCAATAAGTAACATATAACACAATAGCCAAAAACATATTTAAAGTCTTCCTATCTCCCACCAGAGTCCTCCCAGCGGGGGGAAAGAAATGGCCTTGAGGCCTGCCCTGAAAGTAAGTAAACTAGGACTGTTGGGGATGGAGGTTAGGCCCAGAGGCAAGCAAGATGCTTACTCCTGGCTGGACTGCCCTGCTTCCCATGTATTAACAAGGCTGAGGTTTAGGGCTGGTTAGGCAGGACTACATAGTACACTGTTACACACCGTTTTACACGTTTTCTCAGTGTATGAGCAAGGTTTTCATGCCGGAAGGAATGCTGGTAGTACTTTTTAAATGAAAGAAATCTCCCAAGTAGTTGGATTAAGTCTGAGCTCAACGGGAGAGGTTGCTAACAGAACAGGTGTGGTAAGGGTGGTTGGTATTCATTTGACCTGAGAGGACCTTATTGAGAAGCAGCTCTTTGAAGTGCTATTGTGTATCAGTAAAGAGTGTGAGTGTGTGAGAGAGAAACGATACAACTAGACTTGTAAAACTGACAGGAGAACCTACCAGCCCACACAACAATCTGCTAGCCCAACTTTACTATAGTTACACAGCTTCCCCCCCCTTCTGCCCATACAACCATTCACATATGCTTACACTCTGTGTATATGTAACCCACTGGTGAATGTGTGTTAGAGGTCCCCCTCTGTGCCAATCCTCAGAGGATGTAAGTTCTCACAGAGCCCTGACTCGTTAGCTCAAGATGTAACTTTTAGCTTTGGAGATCCCCGGTTCAGTCCCCAGTCTGTTGGCCACAGTGGTGGCCGTAATATAGACATGCGCCTTTTCTCACTCATTGCTCACACAGACAAACTTACGCACCTCTGGACAAATAAATGTTCAATCACCCACCTGTTTCCACACAGTGGCCCTGGACATATATTTGCTCTTGACCACAATTGCCATCTTTATTTTCAAGACACCTTATTACTCCTTTTGACCTGAGTGGTTAGCCAAAAATTTGAGGTCTTGCCTGTGGTTCCAAATAGGAGGAAAAATTGGTGGTGGAGTTAGGCATTTCTGTGATGCCGTTTCATTGATTTACAAAGAATGTCCATAAAGTCGTGTTTCCCTGAACACAGCAGGAATCAAACAAGAGACCATTTCTTTGCTCACCGTTCCAAGCCCCTTTCAGACACCACTCGGCCCCAAAACGAACCCTCTCTCTCAGCTTTTCTCAGGACCACGCTCTTAGAGCTTGCTTCGTCTGTGGCTGATGCTTTCTTGCTGTCTTCTCTGACTATTTCTGTGGTGGTTTTCTCAGCTTCTCTCTCCTGCACATCCCTCTGCTCAAAACAATATCGACTGACGCCCCTCTGTTTACATAGTTTAAATTCCTGAGCAGCCTCACACGTGCCTTTGTTTTGGGCGGTGACAAGTGCCCGTGTTTGGGGTGGAGACCCCTGCTGTTTGGGCTCTTGGTTCCATAAAGCCTCTTACTGGCTTCCTACAAATCTCTTAACTGAAGGAGGGTGGTTACACCCCATTTCAGTGAAGCTTAATCCAGCTCAAACAGTGCTCTTGCATGCTCAGACCTGGACACACACACACACACACACACACACCCCTCTCGCATGAGTGTGCACCCATGGACACATATCACTGCTCTCCCTCTGTTTCATGTTACACCTGTTTCTCACACACACAAGATAACCCCGCTATGCACCACCCCCTGCCAACTTAGTCACACATACTTAATTACTCCCAATAACCATGTACCCACTGTCACCTCTTCAGCTGCCCCATCCCCCAGCACCATTCACCCTGACACCATTCACCTCTCCCCTCCCAAAATGTGTCAGCTGTTCTCCGTGGTCCCCCCCAATCTATTACCTTTCCGCAGCAGTGCTTACAAGTCACTGCAGCAGCTTTGTTCCCGTTCCCCTGGTCAGGATAGAAATGACCCTGTAACACCATGGTAATAGGGAACAGAAAACAAAACAAGGAAAGTCAGCGTGCCTCTTGGCTTGTATACCTTTGGACTCGGTTGTGGCAGGGTCTCACTAATTAGCAGTGGAGTGCCCAGCCAGTGGCTGGACTCCCTTTGTGTGCATCTTGCATATTGCTGCACCAGACTTGTGTTACTCTATAAGATGTGCACGAAATCATCCACTGGCTTGACCACAAGTTAAACACCCATTGCCTCCCCCGGCAAAGTTCTTACTCAAAGGGGCCTGTGGTTGAAATGAGCTATGGACCAGAGTTGCTGACACTGAGATCGCCCCTAGGTCTGGTAGAATGGCAGAACAGAAAATAGCACAAATCGTCTTTTGACTCCCAGTCCATTGACCAAGACCACACTGGAGTCCAACAGACACCCCAGTCGCTCTGCTTGTTTATTCAACACTTTAATACCCCTATTTGCTTACTTACAGAAGAGACTTTGGATCATTTGGCAACCTCTAATGACAGCCTAAAGCTAACCACCCAGTACTAATTGAGTGGTGTTAAAAATATAAGCATTTCCAAATGGCCAGTGGCTGTAGGCTTTTCACATAGAATGTGGCTTTTTCCTAATCCGTGGTGTATTTTCTTTGTCTCGCACCTTCATTTGGGAATAGCTATTTTCATATAAAATGAACATGAAGCAGAATAAAAGCATCTTGTTTAACCCTCTCTAAGAAAATTTTCTGGGGCTCATCGTGCTGCAGGAAAACAGGCAGCTTCTCACAGCCAAATATATGATCTGAAAGTGAGGTCAAGAACCCTTGATTGCAAGATGCAAGGAAGCCTTTTAATTAGGATTGACCAGTAATAACAACCCTATAGTATTGTGGCCAGGCACTTCCTGAAATGCACACCACCACACATACAGCGGTGTAAGGAGCTAAAATTAGCCATCATTCCTGTGGGGGGGAGCTTGGTTAAACTTTTCTTATATTCTTCCGTGAGGATCAGTATCAGTAACTGTCAATATTCCTCCCTAGCTTGTGTCTTGATGCAAGAGAAGATACCCCCAAAATAATGAGCAAGGTTCTGTAAAGATTTATAGCTTTCCAGCCTCTCCCCTCACATGAGTTTGTGGGCACTGAATAACAATGCAGCAATTCATGTGCAGTAAGGAGGGAAGGCTCCTATATTTATTTAGAGCTCAACCTTAATGCCACCTAAAAGTCTCTCAACACATCTGTAAACACAGTTTAATAGGGAACAACAGGCATAATTTGACGAAAGCAGCATCGCTTCTCCTTCTCCCAGCTGATCACTGGTCATCAGCCCAAAACAGCTGAAGCCTAGAGCTGGGTGAATTTTTTTTGGATGAGTAGTTTATTTGCTGAAAAATGCAGTTTTGGAGCAACCAAAACTGTATGCAAATTTAGATTGAATTTGGCAAGTACTTTTGGCCAAAAGAAGAAAAGAAAATCAAAATTATTGACTTATTTAAAAAGCAACACAAACCACCTAGAAAGGAAATGAAAAACTGAATTTTCCAGGTTGACCTGAAATGATTGATTGATTTGATTGATTGATTTTGAGGTTTGGCCACCGAACCAAAAACACAATTATTTGCTCAACTCCACATAAACTCAACCCCCACCCCAATTTCATCTGGGCAGAAATCCAGCCTCTGACTGTCTCAGCCGTACACCAGTGCCTGCTCCAATAGATGAGTTTTGCAGCAGGCCCTGACGATCTAGATATTCAGGCTATTTCAGACCTGAGGACGGAGAGCATTCCAAGGGAAAGGGAGAACGCTCTGCTGATCCATCTCGAACATCCCTGATGATCGCAACTGCAGCAGTATAGCATGGGCGGGGGCTGGGTGGAGGGAATTTACAGCGAAAGGGCCCAGTACTACAAGGTGCTGAATGCTTGCAACCTCCATAGATTTGTAGAATCTGGTCTGATGTCATTCCCTTCTCCCCTTCAGCCATTCAACATAATCAGTTTCTCAACATTGCAAAGAATTCATGGCCTGCTCAGTCTTTTTTCTTTGTCCCTCAGCCTGTTGTGGAAGCCTTCCTAAATTGTAACAGGAAACTACAACAAGTAAGAGAGGAACTGGAGAAAGATGAATCATTGGGAATCCTCAAAGAAGTGATCATTAAAAGGTGGTCTCAAGAAATAAGCAGTTGCTGTCTAAGTATAAGAGTCTATTGGAACTGCAGACACAAACCTACTGTGATAGACGGGGTGATTTTCCAGGGCAGTGGAATGAGCCTCTGTAAAGAAATGCTACGGAAGATCCACGAGGGTCCATTTAGGAATTGAGAAGTGATAACAAGCACAAGAGGTGCTGTATTGACTGCAGATCAATCATGATATCACTAATGTGGTAACCAGTTCCACAAAGGCCTTATAAGAAGGTAGGCATTCACTTATCCAGGAGCGGCACCAGGGTTTTTGCCGCCCTAGGCAGCAGCGCTCCTCCTCAGAGCATTCGGCGGCGGGGGTCCTTCTGCTCCGCGTCTTCGGGGCACTTCGGCGGCGGATACCAGAGCGAGTGAAGGACCCACTGCCGAAGCGCCCCGAAGATGCGGAGTGGAAGGACCCTGACGCCGAATTGCCACTGAGGACGGCAAAATGCCACCCCCCAAATCCTGCCGTCCTAGGCGACCACTAGGGTCGCCTAGTGGAAGCGCCGGGCCTGCACTTACCTGGCAATCAAAGGATTATTTAATAGCTAAAGATTATTATTCTCTGTATCCAGAAATGTGCACATTGCACAGTACTAACAGTAAGTCGGTGATGGCCAGCTTGAGGGGAATCTTCTCTATATGTGGAATTCCAGATGAAGTCTCTAGCGATAACGGACCACAATTTTCTAGTGAAGATTTTAGGCAATTTGCCATAGATGATGATTTCTGATGAAAATCCCAAAGTCCAAACTACCCCCAATCAAATGGATTTGTGGAAAGGTCTATACAGACAGTAAAGAACCTTATGAAAAAGACTTTTGACAGCAGGGATGATTTGTATAAAGCGTTACAGGTTTACTGAAGTACACTCCTGGAAAATGGCATTTCTCCAGCTCAGCTGTTAATGGGCAGAAGGATCAGATCTCCTTGCTGAAATCTCGTACCAATAAATCATACAGAAGAGGAAAGAAAATCAGAAGTGGAAGCAGAAATGTTATTTTGACAAAAGGGCCTGTGATCTTCCATCTCTTAACCCAGAGTGTCACACCTCCAATACCAAAGAGGTGCCACTCAAAATCAGCTGCTTCCAAGGTCTTATGTAGTACAGACAACAGTGGTAGGCAACCTGTGGCCCGTCAGAGTAATCTGCGGGTGGGCCGCGAGACAGTTTATTTACATTGACCGTCCGCAGGCACGGCCGCCCGCAGCTCCCAATGGCTGCGGTTCACCATTCCCGGCAAATGGGAAATGCGGGAAGCGGCGCAGGCTGCAGGGATGTGCTGGCTGCCGCTTCCCACAGCTCCCAATCAGTAGCGTAGCTAGCGGGCTGCAGGGGAAGTAGCTGCTTCCCCCGCCTTTCCAAAAGCGGCCGGAGGAGCGAGGGGGGGCGCAGGCTGGCGGCCCGCAGCGTGGCCGGCAGCCATGGGGGGGCGGTGGGGGTGGCCAGAGGAGTGGGGGGGCGCAGCATGGCGGCCGGCAGCCATGGCCGGAGGAGCGAGGAGGGGGGCCACGGGGGTGGCACAGCAGGGCCAGAGGAGCCATGGGGGGGAGGGGCGGTTCGGCCGGAGGAGGAGCCAAGGGGGGCGTGGCCAGAGGAGGAGCCAAGGGGGGCGCCTTTTTTATGTTTGCTCCCCCTCCTCTTAGAAACTGGCTACACCACTGCTCCCAATGGCTGGGAATGGTGAACCACAGCCACTGGGAGTTGCGGGCGGCCGTGCCTGTGGGCAGTCAATGTAAACAAACTGTCTCGTGCCCCGCCAGCGGATTACTCTGATGGGCCGCACGTTGCCCACCACTGGACTGGGGGGGCGAGGGGGGGGACACCTTTCGATTTAATTGAAGGGATTTATGAGTAATCCCAGAAAGTTCCAACATTGACAGTAGATGTGGACTCTGGCATTTCCTATCTAACGGATCGTTTATCATCAATGCAAAGGAGAAACTGTCAAGGAACAAGAGAGCAACTCAGACTCTAATAAAAGGCTGATACTGAGAAGATCATAGTGGGAAATTAAATATCCTGAAAGACTCCTAGAGATTTGCTAATCTGCCTGGAGAAGGAGTATTTGAGAAAAGTGAGTGGTAAAGACTCAACCAAAAGTGATGTGCTGATAACCTCTCCTATCTAGGTGGTTGACACACAAGGTTTATGGAAATGTACTACATGGGTTAAGAATTTAATGCATGTGTTATTACAGGGATCAGCAACCTTTGGCGTGCTGGTTGCTGATCCCTGTAATCCCTGGCGGGCCAGGACCGTTTGTTTACCTGCCGCGTCCGCAGGTTCGGCCAATTGCAGCTCCCACTAGCTGCGGTTCGCCACACCAAGCCAATGGGGGCTGCGGGAAGCGGCGTGGGCTGCAGGATGTGCTGGCCGCTGCTTCCCGCAGCCCCCATTGGCCTGGAACGGCGAAATGCGACAACTGGGAGCTGCGAACAGCGGAACCTGTGGACGCTGCAGATAAACAAACAGTCCTGGCCCGCCATGGGCTTACCCTGACGGGCCGCATGCCAAAGGTTGCCGATCCCTGTGTTATTAGATGGTTAGCTGTTTCATAGATATATGTATATATGAATTAATTTGTTTTTCTTTAAGGGGGAAGATATGGAGCTATGTTTGTAGAAGATTATAATTTAGAGACACTCCCTCATAAGGGGCAGTTTTAGAAACATAGGAATTTGGAGATGTGCCCTGAAGGCCAGGTTGGGAACACTGCACGGCTGTGTGCAGCAGTTCACCAGAGATGTTCTCTAGTTTGTTTTATTCAAGTTGTATTCCTTTCTCATTCACTGGTTTGTTATGTAATGAACCCCAAGATCGTTACACTCCTCATCCCCCTGAGCGACACAGCTATGCCAGCAGAAGTCTGTAGTGTAGACTGGGCCATAGTGCATTAAGAACAGTAACTAACTGTTCCTTTGCAAGGTAAGCAGGCATGTATGTACACATGTAAATAAGACAGTGATCCAGATGTGTTTTTCTACAGACAGCTTTCTGGAAAGGATTTCATAGAGGAAAGTTCTATTTTTTACATTTGGCCCTTGGACTTGATTTTTCAGTTATGTGGTAGTTTTTTGTAACTGTTAGAAACTGAGCACCGAAAACTCAGGCACAAAAGAGCATTGTGTGCATTTGTTCCAGGGATTGGGACCCATTTGATATTTTGCAAAAAATGAAAAGGTCATTTAATACCAGCCTAGCTATTTATACTTCTTGCACGAACTCAAAGATGATAAAAAAATAAAAATAAAAAAAAAGCAACATAACTCATGAAGTAAAGGGCAGTCTTTGCCAAGTGTAATATTTGTATTTGGAAACATGGTCTATGTTGTATGAAGCAGTAGCCTTCTAGCTGCCTCCAAGGTTTCTTTTGGCTGATGTTTATCCAAACACTCTTGCTCTTCATTCATTTTAATGGCTGAGAGGGAGCTGAGTGTTTTTACATTAAGAGACTGGCATGGCTCAGTCTTTACTTCTTGAACCATGCTGAATGCCCTCTTCTGCTTCGCAGGGGGAATGTGGGGAAGTGAACACAGCACTTGGGAGTTTTAGGAACAGTGGAACTGATGTGCTCAGTGTAGACAAACAAATGCCCCAGTGTTCTGCGGCTGCTGGATCGTTTTCCAAAGGCTTTACCTCCAACTTTTACACTGAGGGCTCTATTTTGCCTTTGGTTATGCCCTGTGTCTCTTTGGGTCTTGAACAATTCAAATGAAAGAGAGACATGGCAGGGCACATCATTTAAATGACACGGTGTTCTTGTAAGAAATTGATGGGCATCTTGAGAAAATTGCCAGACATGGGAGCTGTGTTTGTGCGTGGCCAAAAAGGGACAGGAAAAGCTTCTGAAAGGGTGGAAATGACTGCAACAAGTACGTCTCCGTGTATTCTCTGCTCTGAAAGTTTGTGGTTGTCAGGCAAGGTGGGAAGAATTTGTAATTTCCTATTTGGATAAATTCTGGGCATATCCTTAGTGGCACTTTGGTATTTTATTTTTGTTGCTTCTTTCCCTTTAACAGAGGTTAGAAAATATTCCCAGCTGTTGGTTCCTCTGAGTTTTTTAAAGGTAGTCCGAAACAGGTGTAACAGAAATGGTGTTGTCTGGTGAGAGTGAAGGGTCAGCTAGCCAGGACTCCAGAGTTCTCCTCTTTAATCTCTGCCACTCTTGCTGCCCATCTTGGCAAGTTCTTTTAATACAGTGTTTCTCAAACTGGGGTCACCGCTTTTTCATGGAAAGCCCCAGGCGGGCCGGACCGGTTTGTTTACCAGCCCCGTCCGCAGGTCCAGCCGATCGCGGCTCCCACTGGCCGCGGTTTGTGCTGCAGGCCAATGGGAGCTGCTGGAAGTGGCAGCCAGTAGGTCCCTCGGCCTGTGCTCCTTCCAGCAGCTCCCATTGGCCTGGAGCAGCAAACCGTGGCCAGTGGGAGCTGTGATCGGCAAGACCTGCGGAAGCGTCAGGTAAACAAACTGGCCCGGCCCACCAGGGGCTTTCCCTACACAAGTGGTGACCCCAGTTCAGGGCCGGCTCTACTGTTTTTGCCGCCTCAAGCAGCGCACCGAATTGCCTCCCGCACACGGCAGGGGCAGTCTGTATGCCATTAGAGCGGCACGCGCGTTTCCACGGCAGCAGCAATTCGGCGACGGCTTCTGTCTTCAGCCGGAAGACAGAAGCCGCCAAATTGCCCCCGCGGGCAGCTGAACATAGAAGCTGCCGCCGAATTGCCGCCGCCGCGGAAACGCGCGTGCCGTCCTAACGGCACACGGACCGCCCCCGCTGTCCGCGGCGGCAATTTGGCGCACTGCTTGGAGCGGCAAAAACACACAGACTGCCGCCCCTTGCAGATTGCCGCCCCAAGCACCTGCTTGGAATGCTGGTGCCTGGAGCCGGCCCTGCCCCAGTTTGAGAAACACTGTTTTAATGGCTCTGGGGTTAGGTTACAGACATGTAAAAGGATATTTGTGTACCAAACAGATTTATAATTGTGAAACTTAATTTAGGCCCTGATCCACATGAGTAAAGTTAATCATAAGCATGTTCGTAAATGTTCGTAGGTTTGGAGCCTTCGACTGTAAGCCCTTCAGGACAATGACTCTCTCACAATGTGACAACTTCTATCACAATGGGGGCCTGATCTCAGCTGAGGCTACTGTAGTACAAATAAATGTAAGGTTGTTTAGATTCTTAGATAAAGGTAGTATAAAAATTCAAAGTATTAGGAGGGGAGGGGGGAAGAATAAATTGTTGCAAGTGATTCAAAGGGGTTTAATCATAATAGAAATCTTAGAAGAAATGAAGCATACACCATGTTTCCTGAGCTTCCAGACGATCAGTTGTGCAGCAGATTATCTGAGGCCTCACTGATCCTGGCAGTATTAAGGTGGCCATATTTTTGCATGGATGAGATATTCTTGAAAAATGTCTCCAATGCAGTTGGCACAGATGAATTATATTTTCCACTCAAGGTATGCAAGTCTTCCTGTTCACCTTATTTTTCTTCAGTGAACGTAATTATTGTTGTCATTGTGAGGAAAATCCCTCTGTCTGTGTCTCTTTGTTAAAATATGTTAGGGCAGCAGATGATGAAGCACAAATGTTGTTGTTGTGACTGAGGATTTCCTCTTCAGGGCCTCGTTTCTATAGTTTATTGTTCTTCTCTAACATAAACTAAATGCTGGGAGGTGGTGGTGGGGGGGTTGATTTTAGTCATACTTACTTTGAAATGGGAAGTTCCCGGACCAGATTGTCAGCCGGTGTAAATCAGCATCGTTTCATTGATTCCAATGGAGCAACTTCGATTCACACACCTCCTGAGGGTCTGGCTTTCTGAGTGTGTTCCATCTCCATGCGTGCATTGACATCACCAGGGAGAATGTGACATCACCCATGTGTTTGGCTTCATTAGCATGTGATAGAGCAGTCTATCTACTGCTGTTACCCAGGAACCCAAGCAATTCCTGTGCACCTGTAACATGCTGCTAGGGACACCCAGACCTGTGAGTCAGGTGTTCCCTTTCAGAAAATGCTGCCAAACCTGCAGCTATGGGGGCAGCCCAGCCCCATTAGGAGGTGGCAGAGATGCTAATATGACGCTTACTTCCCAGACTCCTGTGCTGCACGGCACCGGGTACAAGCTGCCGACTGACAGCTCTGTAACAGCCCTCGTTATTGCAGCCCTTGCTTATGGCACTTTCTAGATTTCGTCCTCCTGTTTGATGGGAAACATGCTTATGCTACACGCCTGACTGGACCCAGTTCTGGACACATTCTCTGATGTGCTCCTCCATATCACCTGTGAGATGGGAGCCAGCTACTGTGATGGTCTAGGGGGAGGTCACCGACAGAATCTGGGATATCACTAGTGGGGAAAAGAAGAGGCAAGTTGGAGGGCTTTGCAGGGGTCCCCATATTTGCTTAGCAGGAGAGGAGCAGTCACAGACTTGGGAGTCGATGCATTGCAGTCATGTTTTTGTATTTGCCAGTTTTGTAAAGAAAACTGAAGGAAAGGGACAAAACTGCACGTGCCCGTAAATGCTTCTCACTCCGCATTGATATGAATGGGGCTGGGGAGCAGAGTTTGTACCTTAGCTGAGGGGAAGCAGGAATGGATTTGCACCTTTGCTGTTACTACTGTTTGGCTAAAGGCAATTTTCTGCAAGACTGCCTCAGTGGGACAGTAACCAAAGGAACAGATCTAAAGTTAAAATGTTCCTCCAGATTGTGGATGCAGTTTTGTGCCCAGAAATGCAGGTATAGTTATTTGTACCCACAATTATGCCCATTTAGAAATCTAACTTCCCTGTATATAACAGGGTTCAAAAGAGAACTAGATAAATTCATGGAGGATAGGACATTCATGGAGGATAAGTCCAACAATGGCTATTAGCCAGGATGGGCAGGGATGGTGTCCCTAGCCTCTGTTTGCCAGAAGTTGGGAACGGGCGACAGGGAATGGATCACTTGATGATTACCTGTTCTCTTCATTCCCTCTGGGACACCTGGCATTGGCCACTGTCAGAAGACAGGATACTGGGCTACTTGGACCTTTGGTCTGACCCAGTACGGTCGTTCTTATGAATCAATACTTAATTATGGGTGCAAAATTGTACCCAGAATATCAGAGGCTAAGTTTGGGATCTGGCTAAAAAACCAGGGCCCTATTCTTCAATCTCTGTCTGAATATAGTGTACAAGGCTTTCCTGGGATAAGCCACCTCATGGCTGAGCTGTGCAGCACTGCAAAGAATAGAACTCCTCTTATAGGTGGCTCATAACGGCTTTATGAGGCGCCAAGAAAATGCTTGTGAGGAACAATCACGTTCTTTGGTCTTTCACCATATGCACACTTATGCTGTCTTTGTGCCTCCTCCATGTGAATTCTGTGATTACAGTTAATGAAATGAAAGCTTAGGTTTCATCCCACAGAGAACAAAGTCTTCCTGGACGCAGGACTATGTATCACTGAAAGCGTATCGAGATAGTCCGTTGGTAACACTCTCTCTTCATATGTGTTTGGTAAAGGAAAACAGCTTAAAGCATCTACATTTCACAGTGTCTTACCAGCTTTGGCCTGGTGTTCAATGGTCTATTTTTAGTTTCTTATTGTCATAGCCCATGTCAGGATTCTGGGTGCCGCCTTTGTGGCACAGCTTTCATCTCAATAAACAATCAGATCACGGGTTTGTGATAGCTGCAAATTGTAAACATAACTTAGATGTATATTTGTGAAACTTCTTCATCCCAAAGATAACCGCTAATCCTTCTTGATCTAATTTGTTCAGCAGAAGGCAGTGTCCAGGACACACATGCAATTGGTTTCTCTGACCCATCCTCCGTCCACTGAGCTAAAACAGTGCTAGTTCCATAAAGAATGTAGCACAAGTCAAGATCGGTTCTTTCTTAGCTTGATCACGGACCAGGACTTCTGGGGCCTGCAGCAAGAGTTTAGAATCCTGAAGCATTTGTTCCTGAGCGGATTTCCAATTTAACCCCCTTTTTGAGTAGCATATACAGAGGCACTGGAAGTGTTGATAACTTTGGCAAAAACTAACTAATAATGCAGCAAGCCTAAGTAAGTGCTTAGCTCTGAAATATTCCTGGGTGCAGGGGCATCCTGAATTGCTTTGACTTTCTCTCGTTCTCTCTGGCTGTAGTCCCTGAGCTTTCACTTTATGTCCCACTTCATGTGCCAGGAAGGAACAGTTATCCCTTTTTAGGCACAGACCTGCTTCTGTTAGCCTGTTTAGCACTTCTGCTAAATGTTGTAAATGTTCTGTGTATGTGGTACATGTGGAATCCCCTGAATCAATCCCCCAGGGTGTGTTTTTTTTTTTTTTTTTTTTTTTGGAAAATAGCCGGGGCTGAGGACACACCAAAAGGTAACCAATTGTATTTAAACAGTCTTTTGTGAGTATTGACAGTGACGTGCTGCTTGGAAGCTTCCTCCAGGATGATCTGTTGGTAGGTCCAGCTCATATCTAACTTTGTGAGCAATTGCCGTCCGGCTAAAATTGCAAACAGATCCTTGGTTTTTGGAACTGGGTACTGTTCTCATTGTGAGGTGATGACATTGCAGCCCCTGAGCCTTCCATAGTAACTTTTGGGGAAAAAATTGAGCGAATTTATTACTTGTGAAAGGTATTGGCTTGACAGTCACAGCATTGTTAGTAAGACCTGGGGGATAGCGCTATTTTGGTTAGGGGTGTAATATTTTAAATAAATGGTTATACCATTACAGCCTCTAGTGTGGGTGCAGTTACACTGGTATAAAGGTGCCTTATAACCTGGATAGCTTATTCTCCATCCCCATATGGGAATCGCTATGGCTGCATAAAGCAACTTTATAGCAGTGTAACTGCATTCACACTAGGAAGTTCTACCATTTTAACTATACGACAGTAGTTATGCTACTAGCTAGCAGTCTCCTGAAGTCCCCTAATTATACACTAGTAACCTGCTGAAGTTCTCAGTTTATGCATACCACAGGCAATGGTAGTGCAAGTTTCCTCACAAGTGACCTACCAATAAGCCTCAGCCAGATACAGGTGGGACCACTAGAGGGCACTATGGTCTCCTTGCTCATTCAGTCATTGAGTTCTTGGGTGAATCTGTCTACATGGAACCAATTACAATTGTGCTTTTTGTGATGGGGATGCCTGTCTATGAGCAACTCAACTGACACTATTGACCCGTCATCAGATAGTTAATGACATTTCACCACTAATGTCTTGGGCAGGATTTGAAATGATGACCTACAGGTAAAAGGTTGTGGACTCAGACTCGTTCTAGCACCCCCATGCAAAATGTTTCTTTACAGGAGTGCCGAAGCACTTTATCTCCTTTTTTTTTTCTTATAAGCCTAACGGGTAATTTAGCAATTGCTTGCTTTTTTTAATGTTAAACTTTCTTTTTATATTGTAACAAACAACATCATAGACTCTAGGACAAACATAGAACAAGCATGGGCAAAGTAAATAATAGTACCAGTGCAATACAAGGGGAGTAGTATGTATATGTGGCTATATGGAGGGAAGGATAGTCTTGGAGTCAAAGCACAAGATTTGGGAATCAAGATATCAGAGTTATATTTTAATCTATTCTCTGTTAGAGACTCTTGTGTGACATGGGGCAAGTCTAACAACCTCAAGTTCCTCATTCATTAAACAGCTACTTCAGAGGGACATTGCAATGCTTGATTCACAAATGTTTGTAAAGGACTGTGAGGCCCTTGGAAGGAAGCTTCTACAGAAGGGTAAACTACTGCAAAAGAGAGACACTAGATTTTGTGCATTTTAATTTGTGGAAAATTAGCCTAAGACATAGTACGACTATCACGAAAAGGAAAGATTCTAGTTCTTTAGAACCTTTATTTGTCTCATAACTGGTTTCCTGTGAAACAGTTGACACGATACTTGCTGATAGTTTTGTTCCCTTGTTTCCCTGAAGTTGACTTGAAATCCCTGGAAGCAATTTACAAGCTACTCTTGTTCCATGCCAAAAGGAGAGGAGAATGGAAAAAGTTTGCTTGTTGCTGTGTGGTAAGAGTAAAAACAACACATTGGATCCAGTCCTACTCTGGCTGAAGACGAGAGGTTTTCCATGGCGTTGAGTGAGTGAAGGATTTGGCCCATTGTTTGTATGCAAGTTATTTTTTACAGCTCATAGAAAAGGAGAAATCTGGGTGCTAGTGCCATTTGCAGGTTGCTGTGTTTGACTTGCCATGTCAGTCTATTACACATCTTATTTCTATTAATGGGAAACGTTAGTAAAGCAAATCATTTCACACACACACACATGAGTGAGGAGTTCTCACTTGACACACAAGGTTAGTCCAGGGCCTCCTTTCTTCCAATATACAATGAAGTCCCACACATCTGAATTTCTTCCATTATCTCCCAGTCCAAGCCGTTCTTTTTTCGTCATATACAGTTTCAAAAGAAAAGCGTTCAAGAATCTGAGATCAATAGAGGTTTGTATCTATAAAAACCTCCCCTCTTCACTGAATAACACAGAGCATTGGGAGCTGTGCTGTATTTATTCCAACGCCGTTGTGGACTTTTCAAATCATGTTCTCCCTTTGTGATATACCCGAGGGTGCCCATCAGCATCTCCCGGAGGGTTACGAAGGGTTCCGCGGCTGCTGGGTCTCCGAAGAGGAGGGTGGAGAGAGGTGTGTGTCCCTGTGCAGATTGTACGTCTCAAACAGACCTGGTCTTAAGTTGACACAGTGATCAATAAAAAGCATCATGGTTTGATCTGTTTGGCTTCCTGTGTAGGGTGTCTCATTAGATGAAGATCAGCTCTTCTCATCCTTTAGCTATGCTTTCTTGATACTGAACTGCTTTTTGTGTTTTTTTTCTTTTCTCCTATTTACTTGTGCAGGACGAGGAAGTGGCAATCACTTCCAGCCAGGTGCTCTAAAGGAAGTCTCTGTGATATGTCACACTTGTGAAATGGGAGCTGCCAGCCACACTTAGCCATGTGGTGATTCCTTCAAATCTTGTAAGTGAAGCAGCACTGAGCTCTGTGACCGGTTGGGTGTGAAACCTCCGAAGACAGCAAGGTGCTGGAGGACGTGGTGTTGGCAGGTTGGTAGGTGGCAGCTGAGTTAGCATTGAAGCAATGCCCCAGCGCGGTGGAAGAGATGATGTCTTGGATGAGACATAAAACCAGAGTCCCAGCTGCTTCTATGGCACTCCTTTGGCTTTGTACTAGACTTTGAATTAAAATTGCCCACAGTTGTTGCCGCTCCACTGGAAGTAGCAGCAATGGGAGTGCTGGTGTAGACAAGGTGTCAGCAGCTGTTGGCATTTTTTAGGAGTTAGACAACATGGTGGTTAAAATGCTGGCAGTTGGCCCACACTGGCACTCCCGTAGATGGTCCAACATTGCCAATACCTGTGCCTCTGTCTACTCTGAAGTCCCTCTGAAAGACCCACATCTACCATGCTGTGGTTGTGGATCAACTGATCTGTATGTAAGTTGCCTATTGTTGTTCCCCTTCCCTGACCTCTGTCACTAGATTGTGAGCTCCTGGGGGTAGGAATTGTCCTGAAGTGTTTGGAAAGTACCTATCATATAGTAGTAATGGTGGGAACTTTTAAGGAAGATAGTCCACTGGAAGTGCAGGTGTAATAGGAGCAGTGGTATTGTACAAAGGTCCCATTTTAACAGAGGCTATATTCTCATTCTTCAATTCCTCCCACAGTTTGTATCGGACGTAGTATTCACTGAGCTCTCCGTTCATGGATTTTAAGGCCAGAAGGGACCATGTTGATCATTGAGTCTGACCTCCTGCGTAATACGTGTCAAAGAACCTCACCTAGTAATTTCTGTATTGCGCCTATAAGTTTGGTTTGAGCTATAGCCCGTATTTTTAAAAAGAGATCCGCTCTTGGCTTAGACTACAAGAGATGGAGATGAATGGTTCCAATGAATTACACTTACTGTCAAAAATTGGCACTTTATTTCCTTTTCAATTTGTCTAGCTTCAGCTCCCATCCATTGGATCTGGTGCTAAAGCAGTTACCACACTATCCTTCCTGTCTCTCTGCCCCCAGTTTGCTGTTTCCCATGGCCAGATGAGGCAAGTGTGATGCTGTTTTTAGTTAGGGTGGAAAAAGGGAATCATCCAAGTGTCCATGTAGTTACAGCTGTATATTGCTAGCGGGTTCGTCCAACTCAGTTACAACACGAACGAGTTGTGCTCACGCAGCAGCTTTCTTCACAACACGGGGGCCCAATGAGTGTGTGCATCCACAGCCCCAACACTGCCTATCTGTGCATTCGTAACTCGCCCATAGAGGCTCAGTAGGGATATAGCACTTACAGAGCACAGGCGTAAGACAGCATCCGCAGCATGTGGGGCAGCGCTCTCCAGGATGACCTGCCTCATGTTGAGGTGCTGGGAGGAAGGATGCCTGACTGGCCAAACTTGTTACCCAGGCACAGTTAAGGGGGTCCCATGCACCAATTAAAATGTGTTAACCACCAATGTTAACCACTAACAAATATAGTTAAGAGCTGTGATGCAGACAAGGATTAAAACGCCATTTTGGTTTCTTTATGTGTCAAAAAGTTGAGATGCCTTTTGCTCCCTGTTTGCCTGTTGGCTGCCCCTCTCCGTAGGCTCGTCCCTCATTGCATAACTAACCAGCTGCGAAAGAAGCTCAAGGTCAGATCATGTTAGAACCAGGGCTTCTTGCCTAGGAGGCCTGGCGGTGATGGGGGATCCATATGAAAACCTTATGAAGGAGACTTCCTTAGCCTAGCCATGATACAGACAGCAACGCCTTCCCTAGGTGCACCTTCCTTGGTACCTACCTGGTTCCTACTGACTTCCTTCCCTGTAAGGTGGCTCTGTTACAGGTTACTCTGTCCCGGGCTGATCCTTTAAATTTGGGCAAACCCTAAAGTGGCCATTTTTGACATGAGCTGCATCTCCACATCCTTCAACTTACTGAGTTGTTTTAACTCCTGTTATGTTTTCTCCTTGCTCATTCCTGAGCTGATTCTCATACTAGGTTTTCACCATGTTTACAATATGGTTCCGTAGCATAGCTATGAGTGTGTGCTCTGATCCCACAGGTAGGAGAGTGATAGCTGTGCTTCACAATGGCTATTTTTGTAGTGTGGATGGAGGGGCCTTATTGGGAGCCATTCTGTTTAGCTAGACTCGCATGAAGGAGAGAGGCGGAAAGGGAGAAAACGGAAGATATGAGTGTGCTGTGTATTAGCCCTTTGGAAGCTAGCACTGGATTCCATTTTAAGAACATTTCCCAAAGAGAAAGGCCTGGTACATGTGCTTAGATGAATGAAGGCCCAACAAACATTCATTGCTGCTTAATGCAGCAAGCTTATGATGTTATCAGAACGTCCTAGGAAGGCAGACTAGACTCACTGTTTACCAGAGAGAGAGAGAGACTGTTGTGTCTCCAGCGCAAAGAGGCTGGACTCCTTTCACCTATAACAGGGCAGAAGGCAACAGCTGGGACAGTGGAGGAGGCACACTAGCTCTGGAGTGAGGTAAGGGGCACTCACTGGGTCTAGCCTGTATAGAATCTGGTTTTCTAATGCAGCTTTGCCAACGTCCACCCACAGTTTGAGTTGCGTGTTTCCTAGGTGTATGTAGGGGAGCTGGAACGCTGTGCTTCTTTGGACCTAGTTACTTTGCAAGGTTCAAAAAACCCCAAGAGTACATCATGCCATTTCAGACCAGGTCTGGATAGCCAGACTCCTGCTGGGTAGCACCTTATTCCAGGCCAGGTTGTGACTGTGTGGCTGGGCAATGGCCCTTCACTCTCTTGCATCCACTCCCTGGATTCAAGAGGAAGGAGGGAGAATGTCCTCTGTGGAGGTGTGGGATGGGATGAGGAGTGGGTGGAACCTTGGCTGGCCAATGAACTGGCTAGTGTAGCTACACCATCATGCTGGGGAGATACACAGCACAAGTAAAGGACTAGGAGAGGGAACTTCCCTACTGCCTCCCTCCAAAGCAGGGGAAAATGCGGAGTCACAATCTGCCTTCCTGTTTGTTCCAGGGCCAGCACACAACTGCTCTGCAGTTTGCTTGGAGCTTGTTGTAAAGCCATCGCAGAGCCCTCCACAAGCAGACAGTGAAGTCAGCGGGGCTACTCCTGGAGCAACATGTCGGCCAACATGAGTAAAGGTATCAAAATTAATCCTGTAATAAGTAGTGACTCTGGTGTTTAACACATGAAACATTATTTGCTCTGTTTTAAAAGGGAAATACTGTCAAATCACTCCTTTAAAAATCTAGAGCCACCCACCCTTGGTCCTGACATTTTGAATCCCGTATTAATTGTGTGTTTAAGGAATGAAAAGCTGCTCTGTGTGTTAAAGGCCTTTTTTTTTTTTTTTAAGGTAGAGCACAAATACAGGAAAATTTTATAACTCCCTGAACTGATAGAAAATTAGCAAGGTCATAAAATGCATGTGTGGCTTTACCAGTGTGGCTACAGGGAAAACGAATAAGCCTGCTCCTCAGAACATTGATGTTTTTCGCATTAGAGTCAAGGCATGGCTGCTGCGGGTTCGATTTGCCACATCCCCTTGCAGAGCGTTAAGACTTGTCAAACCTGGGGCTAAACGTCATCCCTCCAGGCAGTCCAGTAAGGAACTGCTATTCTGTAGCTTGGCTTCTGTGGATGCTGCGTTCTGCAAACCATTGTCATATCTGAGGCTGATCTAAAATAGTGACTAGAGGATTTCCTGCCTTTATTTACAAACATATACGCACATACCAATATAAATATAGACACGTATGTATGAAACCAGTAATTACTTAGTCAACCCCTTCATT
The DNA here is from genome assembly GCF_011386835.1 of Chrysemys picta bellii. Lineage (NCBI taxonomy): Eukaryota > Metazoa > Chordata > Testudines > Emydidae > Chrysemys > Chrysemys picta. The sequence goes on from NC_088793.1 coordinate 197,541,755, forward strand.
TGTCTGAAACAGTGCAGGCAAAATGGAAGCTGCCCACACACTTTTCTATTGGAAATTGCAAATGGATGAAAAAAATTGGAAAAAAACCCCCACATGCTCATCAGCTTTCACACAAATGTCATTAAGCCAGGTACCAATGCATGCACTTACCGGCTTGCTGGAAATGGCTTTCTCCCCATCCCAACACAAACTGCTGCACTTTCTCCTCCACTTGCCCTTCCCTCCTTTCTTATTTTTATGAGTTCTAAGAGCTTGTCTACACTACCAGCTGGATCAAAAGGCAGCGATCGATCCAGCGGGGTCAATTTATCGTGTCTAGTATAGACGCGATAAATCCACTGCCAATCGCTCTAGCATCGCCTCTGGTACTCCACCTCAACAAGAAGCACAAGGGGAATAGATGGGAGAGCGTCTCCTGTTGACACACCGCAGTGAAGTAGATCTAAGTACATCGACTTCAGCTACATTATTCACGTAGCTGAAGTTGCGTGACTTAGATCAACCCCCACCCCCGTAGTGTAAACACACACGAGAGATGGAGTGATTTGATCATGTTAAACAACACCCCTTGCATGACTTTCCAACTGACTTTAAAAGGATAGTTTAAAGGTGCCGTACGCTTGCTGTTGAATGTTCCTGGTACTGATCAAAGGTAGACTCTTGCTGTGTACCTACCGATCACAAAACTAGGGCCCCAATATTACTTGTAGGAGTGGGGTCTTATGAGCATTCTAGACAGCCTAAATGACTTCTTTCTGGGGAAGGTCCTTGCTGTATGGAAGCCCCTGCCAGCAGGCGGAAGCCCCAGTGCAGTTGAGCAATTACATTGGGTGGTGGGTTGCTGATTTCAGGCAGGCAGGCAAGAAATTTTAAAGAGCTATGGAGCCGAAGGTGCCTGTCCCTGGCAGCTACCTCAGCATTGGCGCTCGGCCAGAGACAACAGGGCCTTTTGACTAGATTTCTTCTCCTCACATCTCTGTGAAGGGGAAGGAGCCTATCCAGCTATGCAGGGGGATTAGAGAGAGAGAGGCCAACTGTATCTAGTGAGTTGGATTAGGAACCTTCTCGCTGACATTCCAGTATAATCTGAGGACCCCCTGATTCATATAATTTAAAAACAACGTAAAAGCTAAATTAGACTGTGGCCCAGTGACCTTCCCCTCACTGCTGCTCGCACTGCAGGAGGGTTTACTTTCAGTCCTAGGGCTATTGTAACCTCTGCACAGTCCCACTGTGGGGACAGCCAAAGGTAGGGGCTTGTGGCACGTGGGAGGAAGTGAGCTCATTAACACAAGCATCTCCCCAGAGCAGATCTGCAATTCCTGAGCTTGGAGCTGCCTCCTTGGACTTACGCACCTGGCCAACATATCGGCTGGGCTGATGTATAGCCAGCACGTGCTGCCTTCTGGGGTTTGAATGCACCAGAAGGCTGCATCAATATTCAACTAGACAGGACTTGCAGTGGCTATTAACTGTTTTCAGGAGGGCTAATAACTACCTAGTTTGTTTGTAACTTTTCATTAACTTTTCATTAATCAAAATGTTCTGGGTGCAAGTTAATTTCTTTTGCTCAGTAATTACTGTATATCCTCCCTCTCTATCTATCTATCTCGGGCTACAGTTGCTGAGAGAAATGAACTGTACATTTTTCTGGAATCAGATAACAGCTTATCAAGGGTTATAGTGGATTCTCCATCACTGGAAACTTCAAGATTGGATGTTTTTTCTTAAAGATGTGCTTTAGTTCAAACAGGAATTCATTCAGGGAAGTCCTATAGCCTGTGTTATACAGGAGGTCAGACTAGGTGATCACTATGGTCCCTTCTGCCTATATAATCTAAGAATTGGTCCATGCAGGGTCTCTAGTATCTTGGTATACTGTACCGAAATGATCTTGGGTAAACCTTTCAAAAGTGCCAGAGTTCCATTTTCAAAAGTGATTTAGTAGACTAGTAATTAACTCCCACTAATCTTATTGGAAATGGTACCATGAAAATCAGTTTATCTGAGCTAAATAGCCTTTAATAATAAATTAATAATAGGGCTGTCAAATTATTAAAAAAATTAATTGTGATTAATCGCACTATTAAACAATAGAATATCATTTATTTAAATATTTTTGGATGTTTTCTACATTTTCAAATATATTGATTTCAGTTGCAATACAGAATACAAATATATTGATTTCAGTTGCAATACAAAGTGTACAGTGCTCGCTTATTTATTTTTAATAATTGCACTGTAAAAAACAAAATAGTATATTTCAATTCACCTACTACAAGTATTGTAGTGTAATCTCTATCATGAAAGTTGAACTTACAAATATCTAATTATGTACAAGAAAATAACTGCACTCAAAAATAAAACAATGTAAAACTTGATAGAGTCTACAGGTCCACTCAGTCCTACTTCAGCCAATTGCTCAGACAAACAAGTTTGGTTACATTTGCAGGAGATAATGCTGCCCGCTTCTTGTTTACAATGTCACTTGAAAGTGAGAACAGACATTAGCATCGCACTGTTGTAGCCGGCGTCACAAGAAATTTACATGCCAGATGCTCTAAAGATTCATATGTCCCTTCATGCTTCAACCACCATTCCAGAGGACATGCGTCCATGCTGATGACAGATCTGCTCGATAACAATCCAAAGCAGAGCGGACCGATGCGTGTTCATTTTCATCATCTGAGTCAGTGCCACCAGCAGGTTGATTTTTTTTGTGTGTATGTGTGTTCGGGTTCTGTAGTTTCCACATCAGAGTGTCGCTCTTTTAAGACTTCTGAAAGCATTTGCCACACCTTGTCCCGCTCAGATTTTGGACGTCACTTCAGATTCTTAAACCTTGGGTCGAGTGCTGTAGCTATTTTTAGCAATCTCACATTGATACCTTCTTTGCATTTTGTCAAATCTGCAGTAACAGTGTTCGTAAATCAAACAACATGTGCTGGGTCATCATCTGAGACTGCCGTAACATGAAATATACTGCAGAATGCGGGTAAACAGAGCAGGGGACATACAATTCTCCCCCAAGAAGTTCAGTCACAAATTTAATTCACTATTTTTTTAACGAACATCATTAGCATGGAAGCATGTCCTCTGTAATGGTGGCTGAAGCATGAAGGGGCATACGAATGTTTAGCATATCTGGCACGTAAATACCTTGCAACACCAGCTACAAAAGTGCCATGCGAACGCCTGTTCTAATTTTCAGGTGACATTGTAAATAAGAAGCAGGCAGCATTATCTCCCGTAAATGTAAACAGACTTGTTTGTCTTAGTGGCTGACTGAACAAGAAATAGGACTAAGTGGACTTGTAGGCTCTAAATATTTAATAAATTTCAATTGGTATTCTATTGTTTAACAGTGCGATTAATCACGATTAATTTTTTTAATCGCATTTAATTTTTTTGAGTTAATCGTGTGCGTTAACTGCGATTAATCGACAGACCTCATTAATAATGATACCTGGGGTCTTGTATAGTGCTTTTCATCAGTAGATCTCAAAGCACTTTACAAAGGAGGTCGGGATCAAGGGCTGCATTCCACTGACAATGCAAATCATAGGGGCGGGAAATAAGCAGCTAATAAAAACTGTTGGGATGCACTGGTTTAACCACATTGTCTGTAGCCTGAATGTCTGATCATCACTACAGGTTTTGTTAACATAATCTCACCATTTAACAGAAACATAGAGCCAGGTCCATTCAAAGAAAAGACAAAATTAATGGGCTTTTATTTAGCGGCATGGAGAAAGCCTAACGGAAAGTCGAGTGGGCATAGGGGCCTCACAGAAACATACTATAGCCCCCGTTTTAAAATTCCTTCTGGGAGGCATAATAGCTGCTGAGAACTCTTCAAAGAATCTCTTGGACAGTGTCAAAAATCTTTTCAAAACATTAGTTGGCTAGGCAGTGTGTGTGGTGCTTGGTATGGTTTAGTTCCCCCTACGTTTCCCTTTGTTTTATACACCTGCTTTATTCTATTGTAAACTACATCGTAAGATTTCATCATAACTGTTTATACTGTTTCGAGCAAGTTAGGGCCCTGATCTCTCCATTTCTCTATTTGTTTAATTACCGAGACTGAGTCAAATCCATGCCTGGCTGAACGCCAGTGTGTTAGGAGAGTTACATCAGGGAGACATTTGGACAGTGATCTTTAACAGTTGTTGAATGCAAAGATAGAAAACCTAAGGAGTTGTAATTTCAGATGCAATAGCACAAACTTTGCTTTTACTTTTTTTTATTACAGTCTGCAGCGATTGAGAATTCTTTCCTCTTGATCTCTGCTCCAAGACCAGTGCTAGGAAAACTTATACTGATGCTGAAAACATGTTTCTCGTTTTGGCACATTGTAAGCAGTGGGACTTGACAGCTTTTGTGTCACTTTGTTGATTAAAATAATTTACCTCCCCCACATACCATATTTGTTCTGTAATTGAATGTTAATGGTGTATTATTAAAAACCTCTCCATAGTTCCACAAATCTTAAAATATATAATTAATGTGTGACTCTACACATCTCTCTCCCAGAGAAACCTGAGATGCTGGTTTCATCCCATGCTGTTAGAAATTGCTCATTACATCACTTCCTCTATTTTCAAGGCAGCTAACTGGGCAAAACACTGGTCCATTTTTACAAAACTCCCTCCTTCTGTAATGGGTGATTCTTGAGGTGCCTAAATGTTTAGCCCATCTGCTGTCAATTTCACTGGCTCAAGTCTCCTTACCAGGGCTGGACTTGCAAGGGTTTACAAAAACTGGTTTCTATAAAAATCAAGGGGACAGATCCTGAAATGAGGAACAATCCTTTTGTTTAGGGACATACGATGACCTGCCCCAATCAACTACCCAATTCTTGGTTTTATCACAATCAACTGGCACCTGAGAAGCCAAGAGACCTGCTTGTTTTCCTTTTTAAATCTGATTAATCCTCATACAATAAACTGAATCCCAGTGGTAAGGCTTCATGTTTAGTATGTATGACTGACTGGGACTCAAGTGAGCTAAATTTAGTTCCCAACAAACTAATCTAAGTGTTTATTACTCCTTTTCACACACTGTAATTTTCTTTGTCTTTAATGAGAATGCAGGTACCAACTGTTTAACTGTGGTTTTATTGATAGATTCATTTTTCATAGAGATCTGCAAGTTAAACATTTGCCTAGAAATAGTCTCTTTCCTGGCCATCACATTCCAGCTACAGAAGCCCCGCATGTTAAAAACACCCCTTGCATGAGTTATAACAACATTTTAATAAATACTTTACAAAAATAATGCTCAGGCTTTTTAAATCACTGAGAAGAACTCCTTATCCCTTTCCTCCAAAAAACTCTTTAAAGAATAGCTTTTTCTGTATAATACTGTGCAGTCAGGACATGCTGGAAGGAAAAAAAAATTAAGAAGGTGACTTATTGTACCCCAGTGAATCTGTTCAAAACTCTATATTCGTTTCTCTTTTTTTTAAAAGTGCACTTCTTTCTGTATAGCAGAACCCTTCTAATTACATGTAGGAATTAGAAGATAACCAGGATTTCTTCGTTTTTTTTGGTCAACATTCTTTTCCTTTTAACTCCACGCTTCAGCCTCAGCAAATTTTGGCCTGTTAGTCCCTGATCCTGCAAAGATTTACTTACACCGTTTCTTTATTTGTACACACTGTGTGGCAGATTCTCTACTGGTGTGAATTGTCATAACTTCATTCTCTTCCATGGAGCTATGATAATTCATAGCTGTAGATCCGCCCCTGTGCATAGTCCCATTGAAGTCACTGAACTACTCACAGTATGGGAAGTTGAGCACATTCATATGTCTTTGCAGAATCCTAGGCCTTATTTTAGATTCTTTTGGTGTAGCCCAAAGGAACATGGCAGCTGCATCTTCTGGAAACCCTACCACCTATGTACAGCTAACACCTGAGTGACTGGAAGGGCAATGGGGAGCTTCAACTGAGAATGATTAATGTGGGTGTTGGTTTATTGATCTGCAGCATTTCTACCTGTTTTCTCCTCCAATACTTAATAGCTTTCCCTCCCAACAATCCTTCCCCTCTTCTTGTAGATACCATTAAATACTTTCATTAATACAGCTCCAGAGAAAGTGTTATTTTTAACAGCTGTGTTTATATTAAATAAGTTACATATAAAAACTGTTTGAGAGTTTAGGCTCTTTGGCCCAGATACAAAAACCCCAAACCTCTCCATGTGGCAAAGCAGGTAAGTATGTGCTTATCTCTAAGCACATGCTTAAGTTGCATTGACTATAATGGATCTAAGCATGTGCTTAAGTGCTTTGCTGTACAGGACCTTTGAGCCTGATTTGCATTTCACTTCCCCTAGTTTTACCCTACCATTAGGGACCAATCGTGCATCATTTAAAATCAATGGGAGCAGGATCAGAGCTTTACTGATTTACACTGATGTAAAAATCTGTATCAAGCTCTTTATTCAGCATGAATTTAGTCACACTGTTTCTCCCTGGAGGTTTTTCTTTCTTTTGAAATAAAATGCATTTTATTGCTATATCCGCTTCTATCATTAAAGGTTTTGTGTATGTTTGTATGCAGAGGAGTGTGTGAGATATAGGCATATATAAATTACACACACATGTATTATATACAAATATATACACTCATACTAAAGATACTGACCAACCCCATTTCAAATAGAGAATGCAGCAAATGCAGTTTTGTACCATCTATAAAAATGATCCCCATTTTCCTGTCTGAGGAGGAAAATCCCTTCAGTATTCCCTTGCTTCCTGAAACTGCTTGTAATAGTCTTCATCTGAAGGGTTTTCTGTACATTTCTGACCATTGTTAGGGGGCCGTGCTTCATTGTATCGGCTCCAGTCTCCTTTGCATATAATCCAAGGCAAAATGTCTACTTTGTAATGGAGTTCTGCGGAGAATTCTACGCTGATCAGGTTTGGTGTGCCCGCCCCTTTCCCCCTAGTAATCAGCTGCATATTGTCATCATAGCAACAGTGCTGCGCAGCTAGAGTTGTGCTCTCCAAGGAAAGCATAGAGCGGATACAATATCTGGCTGTGGGCTTGTAGATCTCCAGTTTTTCCTTTGGCCCACTTGCATCTTTCCAGCGAAAGTTTTTCCGCTTAATCCGATCATAGATCTCAGCAGTGCTGTAAGCGACTTCTGTGGGGTAGGAGCAAGGGCAGCTGGGTAGGTCATTAACCACTTTGTGCATGTATTTCTTCAAGAACTCACTTTTGCAGCTCATCCATCTTTCGCAACTATCAGTATCTGTGGGAGGAGGGGAGAGGAAAATGCCTTAAGGTACATTACGCAGCACGTAAATTAATATGATATAGCTACAGAGATAACAATGAAGATAAACGTAACTGTCCCACAGAAAGTTCTGTGTAACCAAGTAAGGGCTATAAAGCATGCCTGCTTGTAGTGTGGTGACTTATCTTGTTATTGGATAATCAAGAAAGCAAGCTATGACAAGAAAAGGCCATCCTACCGTGAATTACATTGCCATAGTTACATGGATCTTTGGCACTTACTAGGCTTTCACAATGTCTTACAAACTTCAATTAAACCTGGCAACAGCCCAGTGAAGTACAATAGACGACATACTCCAGTTTTGCAAGTGAGTGAGCTTGAAGCACAGAGAGGTTAAGTGACTTGCCCCAGGTTAAACAATGAATCAGAATTGTGAATAGAAGCCGGCAGCCCTAGCTCTTGACCCTCAGCTCCAAAACCCAAGATCTCACAGCCTTCCTGTACCACCACTTGGGGCTCTGAAACGGTACGTGAGGCTCAGCTGGTTTGTAATGACACTAAAGACTCCAAGATGATAAGCATAGCCTTGTACTTATGAAAAATACTTTGGTTAGGACTTCATTTATTTTTCCCTTGCCATGTCCTCTACCTCTCCAAAAGGATCTTTCGAGCAGCTGCAGTTCGAAGATAGAGAGTGGCCTACAGCAGCCAGTTACATGATGTACCATCAGACAATGTCCGTAAATTAGGATGGTCAAATGGCACTAGACCTATGAATTTTGGTGTGGGGTGGCGGGGTGGCCAGAGTAGGACATTTACAGCTGATATTAATGGATTATGTTGAAGGGGACTGGAGAGAATCAGTTAAGTTTCTCATTTTGGTTGTTTGGGGGCCAAATCATCTCAAACGATGGGTCTGGTCCCATAAGTAGGGCCTTAATTTTACATTACTTATGTCATCAGCACTCAATAGGTCTCATCACATGAGGAAGGTGAGCAAAGTTTCGGCCTAAAGCTATACTGCAAACATATTGCCTCAACGATTTCATGGTCAGTTTGCCATACATTTAAGTGATATGCCCGGTTGTCAACAAGTGCTATAGTTTGCCTTACAAGCATACACTAGGATTTGGCATGCCGGATAACACTGTTGATCCAACCTGTCTAGTATCCTACCTCCATAAGGGACCAATCCCTGATGCTTCTATGGTAGGGGATAAACCCTCACAGTACACGTGGCCCATTATGTGCACTGTTGTACATGAATGGAAGAAAGTTACGTACAGCAATCAGCTCATACCCTGAGGCATTGATTTGGTTGATCCTATCTTGCCATCCATAGCTACAAATGCTATTATTGCTCATATAATTATCCACCTCACATCAGCAACAGCTGTAACTCTTACAAAAATGATCACGAATAAAGTGCCACTATAGCACCTTTCAACTGAGGATACCGAAGCGCTTATAGCACTGCTGTGAGGTAAGGACGCAGCATCGCTGTTTTACAACTGGAGAAACTGAGGCACAGACACCGACTTGGTGATTTGTGGAAAGTTATTCAAAAAGAATCCTGTGACAGAGCTAGGGATAGAACCAAGATATTCCGAGGTCTAGTTCTGTTCCTTAACAATAAAATAATCAACAGCAATTTGGAATATGACTCATTTTTAAGACAGAGGCTTATGAGCCCAAATCTTATAGTGATAGTTTAAAAAACAATCCTAAAAGGAGCTTGTCTCTAGAGATACTAGACTGCCAGCTGCTTACCAACTTCGAATAGCTTGGTGGCATTGAACTCTTCGCTTCCTGCAAGTAAGCTCACTTCTGTGGCAGCTGTCCTGAAGGTGTCTTCAATCCCTAAAGACAAACACAAACTAATAGATGTGTTTTCTTAACAGTAAACAACAATGAAAAACAAAAACAAACCACCAAAGTTCTGACTGCATTGCCTCTCTTGAATTTAGTGCTGGAGGAAAACAGTAACAAAATAATGATGAGAAACAAGCTGACCTGGTGGAGTCCCTGTAGATAACCGGTATACTTGCTAGGCAGGCCTTTAAATAGCCAGGCCAAAGGTTCCAAACTTTGGTGCCTAGATCGAGTTAGGGCACCTAAATCTATATTTAGGTAGGTAACTAAGGGGCCTGATTTTTCAAAGCTGCCCAGTAACTCCCAGGAATTCCAATAGAAGCTGCAGGTGTTCAGTCCCAATGGAAATCCGTCCATTTGATTAGGTGGCCAAGTTTACGGATCCAGATATCTTTTTCCTAGCATGTGTTAGGGATGGTTGATGACGTCTCAACTTGTTGAGAAGTTTCTTAGTGAAAGCTGTAAAGCACAACGTGGAATATGAAACCCGTTGGAGACCGTGCTCCAGCTGTGTTGAAATGCTCCAAAATGCTGATCTGGCACTATTTTTTTGTTTTGGAGCTGGAACAGCGATGGTCCCAGGTCAAGTGGCTCTTTTCTCTCTCCCCAGCTGCAGAGAGGCTTTGAGCCAGCAGGTGCTGATGCTAGGCCTGGGAGGGAGCTGGGGATGCGGCTGCCAGGACCAGCCAGGGGAGCGTCAGGGAACAGAGTGCCAGGAGCCCAGGGTGGAGCTGGAGTCTGGCAGCAGGACCACATGGATAGTGGAGGGAGGAGCCTGGCACAGGCAGGGACAGGACCGGCTCTATGGAGAATCACTCCCTGCTCGCCCAGGCCTCCCTCAGCTCCCCCTATCTTTCTCCCAGCTCCCCAAGTTTCCTCTCAGCAACCCGCTGCTCTCTTCCAGGGCCTCCCACGGCCTGCATTCCAGCACTACTGTTTCAGACCCCAGGACTGGTTGGAGACCGCCTCAGCTCCACCTTTTAAACTGATGGAGACTTGCTAATATGTTCATGTTTACTTGTTGGCAGGATACCAAATGTGTTTCAGTGAGTGAATGCAATAGCGCCTGCCCCAACAAGCTGAAAATGTATTTGTGTGCTTTGCTCTTCGGTTACATTCTCTGCTGCTGCTAGGGGAGTGAAAGGAGTTGGGAGGAAAGAGACAAATATGTAGATAATGGTCCAAAAATCTTAGACTTGGGGTGCCTGGCGAGCTCTAGTAAAGCATTTGTCACTAGCATAGAGAACCATGGACTAACAAAAAAGGTGTGAAAACATGGTCATTACTGGACTAATTGTATTATGCTCAAATGAACACCCTTTTGATGCTATTTTATTTAGCGAGCTACTATTCTCTTTAAATGAAAGCCCTTCAAAGAAGCATTTAAGCATGTCATTTTTATTCCATTGCATCATATATTTCAAAAGTAAGCCCAGAAAACGCTCAGTATGCAAAAACTGTGTGGTTAATAGAGCCTGGTTCCCTTCCATCCCCTGTCCAGCAAACTTTATCGTGATCTTGTTACTGGTGCACAGTCATACAAACTAGGGCCTTGCAGAGCTTCAAAACAGCCTCAGACTTCTTTACAATAATTTATTGTAAGGGCTTTGCCTTAACTGCAGCTGTAGATGCAGAATAATAGATACCCCAGAATCCTTCCAAGGGAATAATTCACTGCAGAGGTTCTGCTGACAGTATAAACAGTAGAAGCTGAGCTTTGGCCTGGTCATTTTAAAAATACCAGCAGAGACCCAAAGAGTGTATTACATTTTCCTCACTGATCCTCAGGTGTCTGTAATGTGACATAATACATTCTTTCCAGTCTGGTTTGATTCTAGATGATAACAAATACCTGAGACTACACCTGGGAGATGGTGACCTCTTCTGGATTTAACCCATTGTTGTTCAGGGTTGAGGGAGTGGGGGAAATGGTGTGTGTGTGTGTGTGTGTGTGTGTGTGTGTGTGTGTGTGTGTGTGTGTGTGTGTGTGTGTGTGTGTGTGTGTGTGTGTGTGTGTGTGTGTGTGTGTGTTTTCCTGCAGTGGCTAGCAAATAGCAACCAACATCCAGAGATGGATGGGTGTGCATGCCAAACACTGCTTGCGAGTGACTTTACAAATCTCTAGCAATACTGCATTTGTATAGTCCCAGTGCAACATCTCATCTCATACTTAGGATTTTATAGCTATTTCAGGTCTTTCACTTCCTTTACCTTCCAAATTGTGAAGCTAAACGTGGCTAAATGTTGGTGAAATGCAATCTGCTGGAGGGTGCTTCCCTCGGCTCCGCCTAGGCCCCGCCCGCAACTCCAACCCTTCCCCCAAGGCCCAACCCCCACCCTGCTTCTTCTCACCCCTGCTCTGCCCCCATCTTTTCCCACCCAATTCCACCCCTCCCCCGAGCACGCTGTGCCCTTGCTTCTTCCCTCCCTCCCCCCTCGCCCTCCAGCGCCTCCTGCCACTGAGAAAGAGCTGATCTGTGGCAGGCCATAGGAGGGAGGGGAAGGTGCTGATCGGTGGGGCCCGCCAGCGGGCAGGAGGCGCTGGGGGGAGGGGGAGGTTCTGGTACTGGGGCTGCCAGTGGGTGCTCAGCACCCACCATTTTCCCCCCGAAAATGGAGTTGGCGCCTACGTACTGTAATGTGAATGCACCATACTGCTCTCTGTGGTGTAATTATACAGCTCCAATGCATCACCCTCAGTGCTGCATCACTGTATGGATTGTGCAAATGTGGATTAATATGAATAAGCAGAGAATCCTCTCAACACGTGGCTCAAGCTAAAACCACATCCTTAATCTGCCCTGTTGTGCACAGGCATTGAAGGGCCAAGCCTGCTGGTTTTGAAACTTTTCCAATTTGTAGGCAAAATGGACAGAGAGAGAGATATGGATGGATGGCATTTTAGCCTTAATTCTAGACTTGCTGGTTTGTATTAAGAGACGGGCGCTTTGTGGTTTAATGTCTATTAAAACAAAAAAATCCCTTGACTCAAACTGCAACAGCTCTTTAGAACATTACTCCTGAGGGCATTCTGCGCCTAAAAAATTCGTCATCCAAAAAATTAAAAATTCTGCTCACAATATTTTAAAATTTGGCTAGTTTTATTTGTCAATAAATAAACACAGAGGCTGCAGCAAGGCAGTGGGGAGCACAGGCCACTGGCTACACGAAGGTGGGAGATCTCCCACCCCCAGGAGACGGACTCAGTGGTGAGGCTGCACCCGACCCTGACACAGCATGAGGCTTGGGCCTGCCCCAGAAACACCCTGGGGCCCAGCAAGGCACACTAGATGTGGGGTAGGCAGGCTCAACGAGGCAGGAGGGGCTCAGTGTGGGGGGATCCTGCTGTGAGGGTGAGAGGATTCTGTGAGGGACAATCTGGGTGCAGGCAGCTCAGTGGGGGGTGGGGGGAGGACCTGGATGCACAGAGGCTCATTGGGTGGGTTCCAGGTGCAGGGGCAATGGGATTCTGCAGGGGCTTCCAGGTGAAAATGGCTGGGGCTCAGAGGAGGGGTCTGGGTGTGGGGGTCTCAGTAGGGGGGTATGGATGCTGGGGGAGTGGGGCTTGGTGGGGTGGGGGTCTGGGTGCAGCTAGTTGGGGGTCAGTGGCATGGGGGTCTGAATGTGGGGGCTCAGGTTGGTGCAGGGGGGTGGGGCTCATCATGGTGGGGGGTTGAGTGCAGGGAGCTCAGTGGGGGATGGTCCGGGTGCGGGGGGGAGGGGGGGGGGTCAAGCTTCAGTGGGGTGAGGCTTGGATATGGAGGACTAGGGGGTTCTGGGAGTACAGGGTGAGGCTTGGAGGGCATATTTGGGAATGGGAGGGTCCAGATGCACAAGAGTTGGGCAGATGGGGGAGCAGCTTCCCATACAGTGACCCCTCCCTACACAGTTGAGGAGTGATGGGGGCAGGAAGTAGGGGAGGATGCAACTGGGGGAGGTTTCTAGGGGTGGGTCTGACACAGCCCCAGCCACTCCTTACAGGGGAAGAGAAAATCCCATCCTCTCCTGCCTCCTTCCCAGCCAGGACTAGCAGCTGATCCCAGCTCAGAGTAGGAGCCACTGACTGTCTCCACTGGCTGCTACGGGTGCGTAAAACAATGTACCTGCACAGCTAGGGAGTGATGTGTGACTGCTCTTGCACCTTCCCTTTGCTTCCCTGTCAGAAAGTCATTTTTCTGCGGGGAAGCAAAGACATCTGTGAGGGACATGAATTCTGCACATGTGCAGTGGCACAGAATTCCCCCAGGAGTAGAACATCTAGTGTATAAGACCATGTTTCAGATCTCCTCTAAAGCAGTGGTTCTCAAACTAGGGCAGCTGCTTGTCCAGGGAAAGATCCTGGCAGGCCGGGCCGGTTTGTTTACCTGCCACGTCCGCAGGTTCGGCTGCTCGCGGCTCCCACTGGCCGCAGTTTGCCGCTCCAGGCCAATGGGGACTGCAGGAAGGGCGGCCAGCACATCCCTTGGCCCGCGCTGCTTCCTGCAGCCCCCATTGGCTTGGAGCGGCGAACTGCGGCCAGTGGGAGCCGCGATCAGCCAAACCTGCGGACGCAGCAGTAAACAAACTGTCCCAGCTCACCAGGGGCTTTCCCTGAACAAGTGGTGGCCTTAGTTTGAGAACTAATTCTCTAAAGCCACTTTGCAGATAGTTGGCATGATACTTTAAAGGGCATATTAACAACTAATATGGAGCCATTATTCCTGACACTATGGGAAGTATATACATTAAATGTATTGCAATGTATGTTCTTATTTTCGAATAATAGTAATGTGGCTGTTTTAAAATAAAAAAAACAAATGCATTCTAGGTGAAATGAGTGCACATTTCTTTGGGCAAAAGCTTCAGTCCTGTGACGTGCGGAATGACGTGCGGTAGGCAAGAAGTAACTGCAGCAACAAAAGAATTTTGCCTTTAGACTGAAACTTTCTGTAGCAAGTTTAACCCCTTATAGGAGACAACATTGGATTTAATAACAAATGCTTTGTTAATTTAAAGATAAAAAATAAAATATAGAACTACCCTAAAACATAAAAGACAGGCATGGTCCATTAACATTAAAATACTATGTCTGCCTTTTACATTTTAGGGTAGTTCACATACAAAATAAAATTTCATAAGTGACCTTCAGGACTGGAACACCACTTTTTAATAGCACTGTTACCCAGCCATGGCCCAAATGTGATGCTGGCCTTTAACCATGTATGGTGAAGCCCTCCAAACCCAGTGCCCTGTCCCCTGGTGCAATGATCTTCCTAACAATTCAGGTTCTCTCTTTAAAAACAACCACCATTTGTTAACCATACCTGGGCAGTTTGGCCTATCACATGTCCTCGACTCAGTGGCTGTGCAGGCATATCCACAGGATCTGGTTCGCTTCTGATTGCCAATCCCACAGGTTACGCTACAAATGGACCATGGGCTCCAGTCTCCCTCTCCATCAATATAATCTATACAGGAACAAAGAGGAGGAAGGAAATGAAAAACAAAAACCCTACTACCAAATACTACTGTATAGATGGTGGTTTTTATTAAGTAGGCATAGCAAGAATGGAATCCAGATGTCTTTACCTGAAATCTGGGCTGAGTGCCAGGCTTAAGCCTGCTGTTTAAATGGTTTTCACACTTGACTCTCCTCAGGGACGTGCATGCAACATTATTTGAAAAAATATTTCCTTTCTCTTTTGACCTTTTAGCAGCCGAGAATCTTCAGCTGTAAAGCTGGGTCATGAACTAACAAAACGTCTATTTAAACTATTTTTCCATCGGTAGGAATATGCTTTCTGATCACAAACCGACCAGATATGTAATAAAAACATTTACTTTAACCTCTCCACCCCTCGAATAAACCCCTCCAAACATATCTATAGCACACAACGATATTCAAAATGTAACTGGATTTTATGACAGAATGCAGCTTGGATTTTGTTTGGCTAGTTGATTGTATGTGGAAATATTTCAGTTTCATTCTTTAATCTCCCCTCACATCAGAGCAAGAGAGCTAACGTGTTATAGAAGAAGTCACTGATGCAGTGAATTACATGTTCTTTTCAAACCCATGGTAATGAACATTTTATATTACTGACTAAATGACCAACTGTTGTCACTGAGGGCCTGATCCTGTACCATTAAAAGCTCTTTGGGTCAGGAACCAGCATTTTGTTCTGTAATGACTGTGGCTTCTAGGCACTACCACAGTGCAAATAATACGAACATGACTGGGTCCAAGTTGAGTGAAATATTCCACTAACTAATCTGGGAAGCCCAGAGCATAGAGTGTACTGCCTAGTGTGCCTTCACTCCCGATACCAAACATGCCACTTCAGGGTTACACATTTGCGAGAAGACCAACCAAGCTCCTGTCTCTCACTATGTAACGGACTGCACTAGTGCATAGTTTTCTGCCAGGGTTAGAGGTATCTATGTTATAACATGGTTTGTTTTATTGCCAGTGTGAACAGAAAACATGGATAATAAACCCTGTTAAAGATGGCTGTTTTAGCCTAGAGAATCTGCACTGGGAATAGAAATCTTCGTTTAACATTGATGCCCCTAGGTGTGGCAGAGCACTGTACATCTTTTTGTAGTACTAAAATTTGTCCACAGATACAGGTGCAAGAAGAAAGGACTTTAAAATTCTGGCCCACAATATTCAGTACTTATGTACATATTTAAATATAAAATTCAGCAAAAAAGCTCTCTAAGTTAAGGCTCTAGACTCAAACCTAATCAAAACAAGGGCAACTAGGGCTGAAACAGTAAGCTACAGCTTCTGTGTGTGTGTAGATGATGCAACATGAATTTGGTAGGGCTTTACTTCAGTATATATTGATTTACAGCTTCATCCTTAGAGGCTCTGAGCCACTTGCAACTCCCATAGTGTGCATATTAAGTCACGTCCCAGAAGTCATCCCAAAATGTGCAGCTATAGACCAATGTGATAGTAAGGAAATAATTCGTCCTTTCGGTTTTCAGCAATTGTTTCATACAACAAACTGAAAATAATTGTTTTCCCCAGGATACATCTGGAACAGAATTCCACACGCAAAGTGTTCCTGCTATCTATGCCACTCCCTACACATGAGTCAACATAACTTGCCTTACTTATATCTCAACCAAACATGACCACATTGTAGTTCTCACTCATTTATCCACCAGTTACATTTTAGCTTCCAAATCACTGCACATGGTTCTAAATTTGTACTTATCCTTACACTAAAAATAAATGAGACCGTATTTCCTTTGTTTAAAAAAGTACACTTATGAATAAAAAAAACTTCTTGTAGGATAACTGGTATAATTTTCAAGATTATAGACTCACAAGTGGAATGTGGCTACCACAGCCTAGTTTGTGCATCTGCACAGATTTGTATTTAAAAGCCAATGAACAAAAGCCACATGTTGGAAAAACTCTATTTTGCTTGGCCTACTTTCAGCGATGCCTCTCCATTCTCATTTCCCCCAAACTAGTTTTACAATCCCAAGGTGCCCATAAGAGGTCTGGAATGCGAACTCACCATACTCTGGCTGCTCCTTGGATTCAAAAGTCCGGTGGTTGGGTGCATGCCTATCCCACCCACCAAGAGGGTTTAGGAAGTTGCTATCTTCGGTGGTGCTGTCATGCTTGTAGTCCTGGTCACCGCTACTCATGCGAGTCAAGGTGGATGACGTCTGCCACCAGTTCCTCCAGTCAGGGGATGGGACTGGCCAGCTAGGCTTGCTGCTCTCTTTGTGCAGATCCTTCTCTGGTTCAGTATCGGGGCCATCAACCACTTCTATGGTAACCTAGAGAATTCAAGTTATGCCAGGTCAGTCGGCATGCAAAATCCAAAACTAGATCATCTCCACAGAGAGTGCCCATGCATCAGTGGGGAATCTTCTAAACAGCAGAGATAAGGGACTGATGTTATCTAGCAAAAGGGGCTTGTAATCCTTTAGGGCTAGCCTGTTATAAACCGTACGTGGATTACTGTGAGCCCAGAGATATGCAGAAACTGAGTGATTCCTTCTGCCACCTGTGCTGAGTCAAATCTTGGAGCAAAAAGCCCTCTTTCCCCTCTCTTCCCCCCCCAAAAAAAATCCTGAACAAAACAAGAACGAAACCTGCATTTTAAACCTTTACAATGAAGCTTTCTGTCTTCAGGGGAAAAGTCGTTTAAAAAGTTTATGAAGAGGAAAAAGAAAAACACTCATCTTAAATTCATTGGGCCTGAATGTGAAATGTGCTAGATCAGAATGGTAGCCTTCGTTGTTGGCTTTGCATAGGTGCAAATAACTACACCAGGTGCAAGGCAGTACAGAATCAGTTGCATGCTCTTTGCTTGCTAAATATCTGTTCAAGTGTTGGCCTGGTCGCTGGCTGATAAGACGATTTGCACCCTAGTAGATTTTCCTATAGCACAATTGCAACCCTATAATATTTAGGGCTGGCACTAGCGTGTGAAACCATAATGTAGGTGGCCACAGTTTCTATATATTCTTCTTTTACCCTGAGATACCTTTTATATCCAAGGTTACCATGGGAATTTTAATCATAAATGACTCAACATTT
The DNA here is from genome assembly GCF_011386835.1 of Chrysemys picta bellii. Lineage (NCBI taxonomy): Eukaryota > Metazoa > Chordata > Testudines > Emydidae > Chrysemys > Chrysemys picta. The sequence goes on from NC_088793.1 coordinate 197,559,419, forward strand.
TTTCAACAAGATATAATAAATATACATTTTATACCACTATTCATTAGAGAAGCTTTAAGCATTTTTGGCAATTGTCACAACAGCCCTCTGAAATAGATTTGATTATACTCACTTTCCAGAGGGGTAAGAAGAGGTACATTTAAATCACCTGTCTAAAGTAGGACAGGCCACTATCAACCAGGAATAGAACAGCCCAGATTCAAGATTCCCTGCTCAAATCCCTAGACCACACATACATTCATGCATATAAATAAATCTGTATAATACTATATAATAATTATAACACACCCCTTTGCTGCTTTTCAATGCATAAAAATTAATGAATTAATTATGAAATTCTTAAATAAATGTTGGGTGCGCACATACATACACATTTAGAGAGACATTGATACTAGCAATCAGGAATCTAGGGTCCCGGTGTCATGGAAATACGGTATGACCATAGACAAACAAATTATCGTTCAGTCATTGGTATGCCCTCGCTGCTTTGTGCTGCTCCAGGAATGCAATGCAGCTGTAAACCCAGTTCAACTTGCTGAGTAAGCTGGACTTTTGGGTTGGCCAAAGGAGCCAGAGTGTAGAGGTGGTTCTGTCATATATATCTACTGTATAAAATGTATGTGAGTATGTACATTTTATAGATACACCTACATGTTACAAGAGCTTTTTGGACAGAACTTTCTTAAAATTGGGTTTCTATAAACCAGACAAAGCACAATAGCCTGTTATGCTGGGGACATGAAGGCAATTGGATTAGAGTTCACAGTTTCATAAAATTGGTTTTAATAAAATCATGAATTTACCTGAACACACACACACACACACACACACACACACACACACACACTCTCTCTCTCTCTCTCTCTCTCTCTCTCTCTCTCTCTCTCTGGCAAATAAAACCTCATGTACTTTCTATGTCCGTCCTGTTACTTGTGAGTTGCCGAGGGACATTACACTGGAAGTGGAATGGCTCCAGCTGAAGATCTGTTGGAGCTCAGTAGTGCAGAATGCAGTTGTGCACTTACAAAACAATGCACATATTTCCTTTTTGGAGAAACAAGCCATTGCATTTACACACTGCTTCCCCTCTGACTAGGGTCAGAAAAATTAAGACGAAATGACTGGGAGGCTATTAGGAAGTTCCACTGGGATTGTATAGAAAGAAGCAATACAGGTATGCAGTGGCTGTAACAAAATAAGTCTCTGGGAAGGAGATAAAACCGTCCAGCATATTTTTGTTTGTCTTACATTTTGTCATTTTAATGGTGGAATCAAAATGATTACTCCAACAGATTAGTCACTGCAATTTCTACAAACTGAGAATTAAAACAGATTTCATATGCTTGAAACTATAAGTGACAGTTCCTGGGCTGTACGGATCCAAGCAAAACAGTGTTGTGCATCCAATAAGTGGGAATAAACAAGGTGCTTTGTAGCAGTTTAAAGACAACTAGCTATGCTTGGAAGGTCCTATCACTGGCTGAATATCAACAGGATTTTTTTTTTAAAAGCACATTAACTTTAAAAGCAAAAACTAAACAAAAGGAAACAAAAAAGACTTTCCAAAGGGACCATTTCAAAATCAGTCCTTCTTTGCTATTTTTTAATTGTAATACGGTTCATTGCGATTAACTCTCTGGGTATATCATGCAGATGTAATCTGAAGTCCCATAGGAATCTAATTTAAAAAGATTACTCAGAATACTAAGTTATTTTTAAGATATTATAAAAAGATCTTTGAATTTTTAGTTATCCCTGCTATACTTGTAATGTGTTTGTTATTATGCAATCTTATTACAGGGTACTTTAAAACAATAAGGATTGCACATCTCAAAGTAAGTAGCATTAATTTCTTCTTAAAGTTGGGTTAAAATACAAAAAACTTCCACTTCTACCAATTATTAAACAGTTATATTATTCTTTCTGATAGGCCTAAGGAAAATGGATTTAGTCATTCACCATTCTGCTGCAGTTTTCCCAAACACACCACTCTAATGCAAACTGCAAGGTGTTAAACCCATCTGATACAAAGGGATTATTAATAAAGTGTGTACTATACAGGGCCGGCTCCAGGCACCAGCCCACCAAGCTTGTGCTTGGGGTGGCACCTGGAGGGGGGCGGCGCTGTGCTCCGGCTCCGGCCGCCGGGGAGAGCGGAGCCCCGGCTGGGCTCTCTGCCCTCCCCCCGGCGCTCTGGCCACGGGGGAGAGCGGAGCCGCGGTGGGCTCGCCGCCCTCCACTCGGTGCTCTGGCCGCCACTCCGCCCTCCCCCCGGCGCTCTGGCCACGGGGGAGAGCGGAGCCGCGGTGGGCTCGCCGTCCTCCACCCGGCGCTCTGGCCGCCACTCCGCCCTCCCCCTGGCGCTCTGGCCATGGGGGAGAGCGGAGCCGCGGCGGGCTCGCCGCCCTCCCCCCGGCACTCTGGCCGCCGGGGAGAGCGGAGCCGCGGCGGGCTCGCCGCCCTCTTCCTGGTGCTCTGGGAGGGCGGAGAGCCCAGCCAGGAAGAGGGCGCTCCGCCCTCCTCCCGGGGCTCCGGCCGCCAGTGGAGCCGCGGCAGGCTCGCCGCCCTCCCCCCGGCACTCTGGCCAGTTGGGGAGAGCGGCCTGCGGCCGGGCTCGGTGCCCTCCCCTGCCGCGCTGGGGGGGGGGGGGGGCGCGGCGGGAGGCTTTTTTGCCTGGGGCGGCAAAAAAGCCAGAGCCGGCCCTGGTACTATATACTTCCACAGAGATTTCACTTCTCCAACTCTGGAGTCAGAGTATTTCTAACATGCCCATCATTGCCGAATTCAGCTGTCAGACTGTGTAAATTCACATTAATGTTTTAAAAAGTAAGTTGGTGTGTGATGAAACTTGACAAAGAATCAAGTTCCCACAGGAGGACAAAATACCGCTACCTGCCAAGTCAGAAGGATTTTCCCCTTGCTAGCTGCTTCTTGTGTCATTTACCACCAGCCTTTTCTGCTGTACTCCCAAGGTGTCTGTATTGCAATGGGGAGCCGCAGAGCAGTAGAATGGGACACAACAGTACAGCACCCTTTAGGGTCCACAGGAGTGGGAAACTTTGACTTGAAATTCAAGGGCGGGGGAGAGCTAACATTCCAATGAAATCGGGGGTATCAGGTTCCAAGTGCAGCACCCCCCTCAGAGCTGGGTAGCATTGGATGGGTTGTAGCAGGGGGTGGAAGACAGAAAAATCTCAGAAAGAGAAAATAAATAGGTGGCCACATCCCCTTGACGTGACTTCACTTTCATTGCTAATGGGAAGGAAGGAAGTAATTCTGTTTTACACTGAGTAACCCTGCCACACTGGCAGGTCTGCATGTGTTACTGAGCTGGCATGTGTCAAATCAATGGAGACCAACAAAAGGGCTTTTCGGTGAGGAGGATGAAAAAAAGAAATCGGTGCTCCCAAAGGAAATATGGCACAGATTTTAAAAAGCACCTCACATTTTAGAGGACCTCCAATGAATTAGTTTATTCGAGTGCAATGGTGCATTTGGCTGCAGCTCTGATACCAAGCTAAAAACCAGCCACAATACACTAATGGCAACAGCTGCTGTGGTTACTCCCTTAAACAACCTCTTGCCTTACCAATACTAAACAACTGTACAAATTCAGCATGAAATGATGCAGGGGTTGAAAAATGGGCCAAACTTCTACAGGGCTAGCAGATCACAGAAAAACCAGTAAGAGTCCTTTTTGTATTACTTGCAAAGGGCTTACATACATCACAACAGCGAGTGATGAAACTTTAGCAGCTGTTTTTTTTGTTTTTTTATTAAAGTATTTGACAATTTTTGCATAGATCTTTTAACTAGAACTGACTGTTTTGTGGCTCTATTTGTTTCTAGTGTACTGGATCCAATACCTTTATAGTCAACAATGACTTTGTAGTTAGAGTAGTAACCTTGGGGCAGGGCTAGTTTTCTTAACACTGTGATTACACTCCCTGTAACACCACCTCCCCAGGAATAACAACAACAACAACAAAAATGTGGACAAGCGCATAACTATGACATGATACAACAATTGCTTTCTTTACCGCTATATAAAACAGGGCTCACGGGAATATCATTTTAAACTGTTCTCACAGGCTGACTTTCAGGCCTGTAAAGTATACCTCTACAATTTATAGGGAAAATGTCTTCATTTTTAAATGTATTATTATTGGGCTGTGTGTATGTCCCAGAAAACATTGGGAAGCAGGACCAAGATTTTCAGAAAGAGGAGCCCAGAGCTGGGCTCCTAAATCCATATTTAGGCACCTAAGTAAGTAGCCTGAAATTCTGGCCACATATTTAGGTGCTTAAATTGAATTAGGTGCTAAATGAATTGAGGAGCCTAAAGTTAGACTCCTGTTTCCATAAAATCTTGGTCCTGCTGCCCAATGTTTTCTGGGAGAGAAGGCTAAGTTTCTCAGGCCCAAGACCCCATGGTCACTGCTGGTGTACCATTCCATGTGTTGTCCAGTTTTCAGACGCCGCATCATCCAGTGAAAAACGAGCTCATAATGACAACAATTATTAATTTGTATTGGGAAGCCAAGAAAATGTTACTCCTCATTAATCCATTCTTTGGCTTTAAGCATTCAATAACTTTCCTGCCGGGGAATGTATTTCCCCCGCTCTATATTCTGTGGGTTACATTGTTATTTGTTAATATATACACGTATAGTGGCACACTATTTACCTCAAACTGCAGCTTCAGGCCTTTGTAGAGCTTCCCAGACTACCCTCCTCTAGGAATTCATGAATATATAACTGGGAGGTTTCTAGTAGCAGAAAGCATGTACACCTCTACCCCGATATAACGTTGTCCTTGGGAGCCAAAAAATCTTACCACGTTATAGGTGAAACCGCATTATATCGAACTTGCTTTGATCCGCCGGAGTGCGCAACCCCGCCCCCCCAGAGCACTGCTTTACCGTGTTATATCCGAATTCATGTTATAGTGGGTTGCGTTATATTGAGGTACAGGTGTAAGATGGCTACCTTTACATCTGGTATTGTGTGGCCAGGGAGGTTGAAGTGTTCTCCTACAGGTTTTTGTATATTGCCATTCCTGATATCTGACTTGTGAGGCAGGCCAGTCCTCGCCCACAGACAACCCGCCAACCTTAAGCATATTCTCACCAGCAACCACGCACCGCACCATAACAACTCTAACTCAGGAACCAACCCATGCAACAAACCTCGATGCCAACTCTGCCCACATATCTACACCAGCAACACCATCACAGGACCTAACCAGATCAGCTACAACATCACTGGCTCATTCACCTGCACGTCCACCAATGTTATATATGCCATCATTTGCCAGCAATGCCCCTCTGCTATGTACATTGGCCAAACTGGACAGTCACTACACAAGAGGATAAATGGACACAAGTCAGATATCAGGAATGGCAATATACAAAAACCTGTAGGAGAACACTTCAACCTCCCTGGCCACACAATAGCAGATGTAAAGGTAGCCATCTTACAACAAAAAAACTTCAGGACCAGACTCCAAAGAGAAACTGCTGAGCTCCAGTTCATTTGCAAGTTTGACACCATCAGATCAGGATTAAACAAAGACTGTGAATGGCTATTCAACTACAGAAGCAGTTTCTCCTCCCTTGGTGTTGACACTTCAACTGCTAGCAGAGCACCTCACCCTCCCTGATTGAACTAACCTCGTTATCTCCATACTGATTTATACCTGCCTCTGGAGATTTCCATTACTTGTGTCTGATGAAGTGGGCATTCACCCACAAAAGCTTATGCTCCAGTACTTCTGTTAATCTTAAAGGTGCCACAGGACCCTCTGTTCCTTTTTACAGATTCAGACTAACACAGCTACCCCTCTGATACTAGTTATAATAGTGCATTATGTTTTTGTAAACACATGTGTCAAGGCTGCTTCCCCACTTTGAACTTTAGGGTACAAATGTGGGGGCCTGCACGAAAACTTCTAAGCTTAACTACCAGCTTAGATCTGGTCCACTGCCACCACTACCAAAATGCTAATTCCCTTCCCTGGGTAGCCTTGAGAGACTCTTCACTAATTCCCTGGTGAATACAGATCCAAACCCCTTGGATCTTAAAACAAGGTGAAATTAACCATCCTCCTCCTTTCTCCCACCAACTCCTGGTGGATCAAGATCCAACCCTCTTGGATCTAAAAACAAGGGAAAAAAATCAATCAGGTTCTTAAAAAGAAGGCTTTTAATTAAAGAAAAAGGTAAAAATCATCTCTGTAAAATCAGGAGGGAAAATAACTTTACAGGGTAATCAAACTTAAAGAGCCCAGAGGAATCCCCTCTAGCCTTAGGTTCAAAGTTACAGCAAACAGAGATAAACACTCTAGCAAAAAGGTATATTTACAAGTTGAGAAAACAAAAGATAAAAACTAAAACACCTTGCCTGGCTGTTTACTTACAAGTTTGAAATATGAGAGACTTGTTCAGAAAGATTTGGAGAGCCTGGATTGATGTCTGGTCCCTCTCAGTCCCAAGAGCGAACAACCCCCAAAACAAAGAGCACAAACAAAAGCCTTCCCTCCAACAAGATTTGAAAGTATCTTGTCCCCTTATTGGTCCTTTGGGTCAGATGTCAACCAGGTTACCTGATTTCATCTTAACCCTTTACAGGTAAAAGGATTTTGGAGTCTCTGGCCAGGAGGGATTTTATAGTATTGTACACAGGAGGGCTATTACCCTTCCCTTTATAGTTATGACAACATGTTTTAGGCAGATCAATATTTCACTAAATTATTTTGGTTAAACATGACTTCTTATTAATGCAGATTTTTCTTTGAGACACTAAATTAAATTGCTATTTTTTTTCTTCCTAACCCTCTGTCTTTAATGGAAGTGACTTGTAGTGAGTTATTCCAAAACCAAGAAGAAGATTTTGACTAAAAACATATCAGATTTTTGTGGCGAGAGGGACTTTCTACTCAAGGTGGCTGCTGCTAAGATTAACATTTAATTCTTTGTTTTCTAAACAGAGGGCCAGATTTTGATCTCTAGGTGAGAATCTAATCTACAGTCATTCCACTGTAATCTGTGGAATCAGTTGAGATTTACACTAATGTAACAAATGAGAATCAGACCATAATTTCCAAGATACTAGTTTCCTGATTGTCACATTGCCAGTGGTTGGCCGCAAAATAAAAGAGGTAAAACGCTGCCAAAAACCAAAGAATGGAAAATATCTACATAACAAGAGGATGAAAGAAAGACATCTGCAAGAAAACTATGATTCTATCTCTAGCTCTGTGCAGTCAGTGGCATTCATAAAGGGGCTCAGGGGGAACTGGGATCGGTACATCCAGGTAGGCAAAAAGTATTCAGACTATCTCTCCACATAACAGCACTATGGGTTGGGATACCACACAGAAGAAGGGTATAAGAAAGCACAGCTGGCAGTGACTAAGGGACTGAAGCAAAGCTTAAAGCGGACGTGGTTGGGTTAAGTCAGTTTCCATAGTGTGTAAAATATCAAAGTCTTAATGAAGTGTGTACCTGAATGTTGGGGTTTTGCCCATTGATGTCTGCTTTTGATAGGTCAGGAAAGTTTGGGAGATCGAGGAGGAAGGATCTGGGTCCATCTCTTTGTAATGATGTGTGTCCATTTTCCTGCCTGAATCGCTGTTTGGGGAATGGCCTGTGCGCTGCCTGGTGGTCAGGATATTGTCTTCTGTCCTTGGGGTTTAATGTGAAGCTGGTTTGGGGAGCAGAATGGCCATCTGCACCCAGGGTGTTCTGGGGAGAAAGGAATACAATCAGATAACACCATTAGTAACAACAGTAACAATAAAACCCAGCCTTGGCTACTCTGACCCCTACCTCCAACTTTTAATTGATGAAGATCATCAAACAGACAGCATGTGTGCAAACAGCAGAATACCAGGACAACATTGATCAGGCAGTCTTTGTACATTCTGCAAGGTGCATACAAATCCTTACATGTACATCCCAAAGCTAGGCACCCAAGTATATAAAATGTAATGCTAGAATTTTCCAAAGAGCTGAGCATCAGCTCTCAGAGAATCATTCAGTTACAATAGTATCAATCTGCAGACAGATTAATTGTAAAGTCTAGCCACCTTCAGCTAATGTATGTGTTTCTGACAGGCATACTGGTTTAAGGCTTTAGATTACTGTTAGATAATGAGTAATTTACATCAGTATCTTGGAGCACTGTGATTAAACAGTTTCCCAGTCATGTACGTCTGACAAAAAACACGATTGCTGCTAGAAAATAAATTCAGACAGACAGAAATCCATGAAGAAATGTGACATTATACTGTTTTGGGGCAGGGTATCTGATACTAGCAATGATTTTTATTGCAAAATTAAATATCCACTTCATAAAGGGTTTATCCTGTGATTTCAGAAGCATCTTAATTTTCTACATTAATGCAGCCTGTGTATTTGGTCAGAGGCACTACATAGCTGAGGGAATTAGTAATAGATATGCACAGCCCTGTATCATCTCTGTATCATTGGTTTAAATTCAAATTTAATATTGACCTGTAGCTCTTGTAACAAGGATGTGACACACAGGATTGGTAGTAAGAGACTCAAGTATATTTCTACCTGACCTGAATTGGGGTTACAAAAGTTAATACCCCTTCACATAATAGGAGTGACTGGCTTACTGCCATTCAATAATTCAGTGCCCGAGGTAAGATAAAATGGTGGTTTTAATTCAATCCTTAGCAGGCAGGTGTCCCCATTATAAAACCATCATCAGTTATCGCCAAGACCAAAGGCTGAAAGGAAATGGAGACTGGATTCCCTGAGCAGCACAGAGACTATGCAGGTGAGATGAAGGAAATGGCTTTCAAGAGTTAGCCAGCACCATAATATTTCCTGTTACTGCCCTTGATAGTTAGGTTAGGTTATAGCCTGGCAGTTCTTCTGGTTGCCTCATTGTTTTTGACATTCAAATAGCTACAGCGGACAAAAATTCTGGCTTCCAGCTGTGACTGTTAAGAAGGCTGCATCACTTACTACCTGACAATTAGATGGTTACAGTAGCTCCTGCACCTCTATGGCCTCCACACAGGTTACTACCGGGAATGAGTGCACTGAGCTTTAAAACACGCTCCAGCTGGTCCAAAACTCAGCATCCCACCTCACAAGCAGCATTGGCTGATGAGAGCACATCACTCTGGTCACTACTTCGGTTGTGCATGTCACACAGGGTCTGTTTTGAGTTTGAATAAGCTCCTCCCCGCCCCCAAGTGGCATAAGTTACACTGACGAAAGTGCTGGTGTGGTTGGCAGGAGAGCTCTAGTCATTAGGATTCCCATCAGCATAGGGAAAAGATTCTCAAACTGTGGTCCGCAGACTGAGCTCCATTCAGCTGGTCCGTGGAGCTTCTCCTGCTGACATAGCTACCGCCTCTCGCGGAGGTGGATTTAGTATGCTGACGGGAGAACTCTCTCCCGTCAGCATAGAATGTTTTCCCCAGATGGGCTACAGCGGCGCAGCTGTATCGGTGCAGCTACACCATTGTAGCGCTTCTAGTGTAGACTAGCTCTAAGCTTAACTTCAAGTATTCAAACGCAACACTCTTCATTGCGGGCGGTGTTCACAATTTGTATTCCACATTTCTTTATGGAAAAGTATAGCTGCCTGCCTTGTTTTGGAAGAAGGGCCATTTGAGATAGCAATCTCCAGCCAGTCTCTCTGACGTTATGAAGTCTCTCAATCAGGCAGATGGGTTTCTTGTATAAATGAGGCATCTCCTCTAAATTCCTAAGATATGCCAGTATTTCATTTCATTGAAAAGGATTATTCACATTGTTGGAGAAAAACACAGTTCTCACTTTTTGTTTGGGTACAGTAAGTCAGATGCTTTATTAACTCTCACAATTGCGCAGAGGGAGAGAGCTAAGCAGGTCTCTCTACAGATAAACAATTACAGCAAACCTCTGCTTCCACAACACCTTTTACATTTCATAAAATAATTTTAAGCCTTTACGCATGAATGCCACCAGCTAAAACAATTCTCTTTAACCCATGTGGAATCATAGATTTATAACCCTTCAAAATGGGAAAACAACTAAGATTTCTGAGCTCTCTGAAGTATGTATAATATACACCAGGGGTGGGCAAACTTTTTGGCCCGAGGGTCACATCTGGGTATGGAAATTGTATGGCGGGCCATGAATGCTCATGAAATTGGGTGTTGAGGTGCGGAAGGGGGTGAGGGCTCCGGGGTGGGGCCAGAAACGAGGAGTTCAGGATGTGGGCTCCGGACTGGGGCGGTGAGGGTGAAGGCTCCAGCTGGGGGTGCAGGCTCTGGGGTGGGGCTGGGGATGAGTGGTTGGGGGTGCAGGAGGGTCTCTGTGCTGAGATCCAGGGGATCAGAGAGCAGGAGGGGGATCAGGGCTAGGGCATGGGGTTGGGGTGCAGGAGGGGGTCAGGAACAAGGCTCCGGGTGGCACTTACCTCAAGCAGGTCCTGGAAGCAGCGGCATGTCCTCCCTCCAGCTCCTACACAGAGGTGCAGCCAGGCGGCTCTGCGTGCTGCCCTGTCTGCAGGTGCAATCCCAGCCAATGGGAGCTGTGGGGGCAGCGCTTGGGGCAGTGTGCAGAGCCCCTATGCATAGGAGCCGGAGGGAGGACAGGTCGTTGCTTCCAGGAGCCATGCAAGCCCTAGTTACCGCTCCCCGGCGGGAGCTCGAGGGCCGGATTAAAATGTCTGGAGGGCCGGATGTGGCCCCCGGGCCGTAGTTTGCCCACCCCTGATATACACTGACTGGGGCATATTGCTAATGGCCATATGACAAGGCAATTCCAGCAGCTCATTAGCGAGAGAGACTGCCACACTAAGGCAAGCTTTTGTTTGAGGAAGACAGTAATGTCCTTGTTGCCCTGATCACAGATAAGGGTGGGTTAACAGCTCAGTGCCAGGTGTCAGATTCTCATTAGCAGTTGTTCATTTAGGCGCAGTGTGAAGAAAATAAAGATCAAGTGCAGAAAGATTTTTAAGTCATTAGTGGCAGCATGGAGAGCACCCCCACCTCATTCACTGCCAGAGTTCTACGGCATGTAGCAAGTGATGCAGGGGACCAATGGAAGAGGAAGAATGGTGCTGTGGTGAAGGCTCTGAACTGAGACCCTGAATGTGACCATGGCCTAGTTACTTAGGTGCTTGAAAATCCCATACCCTAATCTGGCTGTGCTCTAGTTCCTCACCTTTAAAATGGGGAATAATGGTAATTCATTGCCTCCACAGGGGTTTAGTGGGGATCACGCTGCATGGGACTCAGAGGTTGGGTGAGCCATATGGGACCTTGACACTGCGGGAATTTGAGGGTGCTGGGCAAGAGATAATCCTACAGATAGGAGAATTTCCTTATCTGCTATGCAATGGAACTTTTTAGTAATTAGATTATTTGGAACCTTTCCCCCCTTACTCTTCTGCCTCCACAACAGCGAGAAGCTAGCAGCACAGAATTGCACTCCCACTCTCTCCTAGTGGGGGGAGGGGGAGGTAATATGGGATTGAAACAGGAATGGGAGCACTCCCTCTACTTTTAATAGCATCAGCCAAAGAGGAAGGGGGCACTCTCTATATTTTCAGCAGAGACAGGGAAACTGTCCTTCCTCTCCCTTATTTTAACCTCTGCTCCTGAGTTGGAAGTTCAGCTGAGGCAGAGAAGTAAAGGGAAGGACCGGAGCAGGATAGGATATCCTGGGGGAACTACTCTTTCTTTCATCCAAAAGCATTTAGGAGATCGTCATAACAGACCTGTTATTTGCAGATGATGCAACCCTTGTGGCTCACAGTGTTGATGCCCTACAACATCTCATAACCAAGTTCTCCGATTCATGCAACTTCTTTGGGCTAGCCATAAGCTTGAAGAAGATTGTTATCATGCACTACAGCTCTTCAGAACCAGTTCCAGATATCACCTTAGATGGTATTCATTTGGATGTTGCTGACCAATTTTGCTACCTTGGCTTTACTGATACCAGCAATATAGATCTTGATGTTGAGTTCACTAAAAGAATCAGCAAAGCAGCTAGGAACTTTGGTCTTTTGCAGCAAAGTTCCTAGCTGCAAGACAGAGCCTGGAACAATAACAAATTGTCAACTAAAGTGAAAATCTGTATTTATGAGACATGTTTTATCCACTCTTGTATATGGCTCAGAAACATGGATGACTTATGCCAAACATACCAAAAGACTAAACAACGTTCATATCAGATCTTCCATAAAATTCTTTGAATAAGATGGCAAGACGGGGTAACAAATGTGGAAGTGTTAAATGGTACTGGTATGTCATTCATGGGAATGTTGATTAGTAACAAAAGACTCAGGTGGCTTGGACATGTCAAGTGAATGCTGGATTATAGGAACCTGAAGAGTGTGCTACACTCTGAAGCTCATGAAGGGTCTAGAAAGAGGCAGACCGCCGCGCAGACTTTGGGATGCTTGCAAAGATGACTTAGATCTTTTGTATCAGAGGGGTAGCTGTGTTAGTCTGGATCTGTAAAAAGCAACAGAGAGTCCTGTGGCACCTGTAAGACTAACAGATGTATTGGAGCATAAGCTTTTGTGGGTGAATACGAAGTGGGCATTCACCCACGAAAGCTTATGCTTCAATACATCTGTTAGTCTTACAGGTGCCACAGGACCCTCTGTTGCTTTTTAGATCTTTTGGAATCTCTGTGGATGATTGGGAAAGGACTGCAGAATGCTGCTTTGGTTGGCGGAGTCAGCTTGTAGATGGAGCGAGGTATTGCGAGGCAGATCAAGATTTGTGATGACTGGCATCAGAGGAGGAAAGAATCTGCTGCTTGGATTCAGAGCACAGCTAGTGCGTGGGTGTGTCCGATCTATGGACAGGACTGTCACTTGTGCATCGGACTCAGCAGCTATTAAAGAACTCATTGGCGCATATACCATGCTCTGTAAAGAGTGCCAGTGAGTTTTGGCACGTTTGCTTGAGCTCCTTAGCCTAGAGATGAATGAATTTGGAAGTCAAAGTCAAACAGCCCCCAAGTGGCACAGAAATTTATCACAGAAACCACTCTTCAGATGCACTGATTTATATTTTTTGGTATTCTCCTTTGCCATTATCATTTTACAAGTTATTTCAAAGATCATGGGCTGAAACTTGACAATACACCACTGCACTTTCATGATGCACCTTGTACAGTACTCTCAACCACCAAGAACTAATGACATTTATTTATTAGGAAACCTCTCAGATGCTATTAAAGATTATATTGCTATCAGAGACTAAGTAAGGCCTAGAGGCTTGACAGAAAATCATTTTAGTCATTAGGTTTCATTCCCCACCTGCCTTCACAGATTGTTTTGATTTTGAAGAGCTGTTATATGTTTCCAGAGCTAGTGATGGCTGAAGTGCAGCCAACTCTGGTTTTAAAACACAACTGGTGTTTAGCACTGTGTGTTAAGCCATGCTATGCAACAATTGAGTACAGTAAGGTTAGAATGACATTGTATCAAATTAAAACTTCTAAGGAAGGTTCAGAGAGGCAGGACTTAACGACCCACTGTCACAGTGTGAGCTGGGGCTTTACCGGGTTCACGTGGGCCTGGTTTCTATGATCCCACCCACTGAATCATGTGACAGAGCAGGTGACTGAGTGTAGACCTGCTATGAAATATAAGAAGCAGAACCATTTCTCGTTGTGCTGTATGATGTGGTTCTTTATGAATTGGGCAAGTGTCTGGCCGAGCTTCCCTATTGAAAAGGAAGTGCTTCTGTGTATGGAAGAAGGTACTATAGTAAGTGGCTCTGGCAAATAGTGGCATAGGGCAGCCTACCAATTCAGGGTCCCGATCTTGGGTATACTTTCCTCCACCTGGATATGAGTAAAAAAAAAAAAAAAAAAAAAAAATCTCTGTGCTGAGTGGGAGTGGACTGAAGGAGTGTTTTTAAATTAGACTCTTTTCCTTTGCCCTGGAAGGGGAAGGGCTTTATTTTAGCTAGAAATATCCTGTCCCTGACAAACCCCAAATCAACTGTCCAGCTAGAGGGGATGTTTTGTGATGTGATATGTAAGGTAAGCTGTTGCTACACCTAAAATATGGTTACATTTCTTTAGGACTCTAGGATTAGTACCCCATGCCAGTGGTTCTCAAACTTCTTTTTCACAGACTACTTGAAAATTGCTGATGGCCTTGGTGGACCACGTAATGATCTTTCCAAATGTTGTTTGTACGGTTAGCTAACTATTGTAAAGCACTTTGGATAAAAGCACTATATAAAAAAACCCTTAATAATAATTAATGTTTTTTTGTTCTACAAATAAAAACACACAACTCATATTTTAATACCAGTGGTCTTACATTTCTAATGCAATGGATGTGCGCTCTCCCCCCTGCTGGGGCTGGGAAGGAGGGGGGGTCTCTCCCTCTCTCCCCCGTCACAGCAGCCCCTGAGCTGGGACTGGGAAGGAGGGCCGTCTCTCCCCAGCAGCCGCAGCCCTGGAGCTGGGGAAAGTCGCCTCTTTCTCTGGTTGCTGCAACCGTGCACATCCCAAATTCCCCCTACCCCCTCTTCTCACCCCACTGCCCCCCCCACCTCCTATTTCCCCCACCTCCTCCCACTGCCCCCTCCCCCCAAGGCCACCACCTGACCTTACATGTGCGTCTTCTCCAGGGTACAGGCACCTAATTAGTGGAACCACGCCTGCGCAGCTCCACTAATTAGGTGGGTGGCCCTTCATTCTCTTGTGTGCGGCCGCCCAGGCGTGCGCCTTAGAGGGAACTATCCACGGACCAGCTGAATGGAGCTCGGTCTACAGACCACAGTTTGAGAACCTCTTCCCTATGCTGATGGGAATCCTAATGACTAGAGCTCTGCATGGATATAAAATTTGTATCTGTGTCCCATCTGTGATCCACAAAAATGGTCGGACTGTTCTTTCACTGCGAAGAAATATGTCGCAAAAGGAGCAAAGCAGATGCAAAGGCAGCAATGCTCTTGAGCGTCTCTCTAAAAAATTTTGACTCAGATTTCTAGCCGCTGTATCATTATAACCCCCACTGAAATCAGTGGAGCTGTGCGGACTTACATCAGCTGTTGCTCTGGCCTGCTGTATTCAGTCTAGGGTTACCACACGTCCTCTTTTTCCCGGACATGTCCGGCTTTTCGGCACTCAAACCCCCGTCCGGGGGGAATTGCCAAAAAGCCGAACATGTCCGGGAAAATGGTGGCTCTGCTCCTCCCCTGACTCTTCGGCTCTGTTTAAGAGCCGAGCTGCCCGAGGGCTATGGGCTTCAGGCAGCCCCCTTGCCTCCGGACCCCAGCCGCCGGCCGGGCACTTCCCCTCCCGGGCTCCGGCGGCGCAGGGTCCGGAGGCAAGGGGGCTGCCCGAAGCCCAAGCGCTACCGGCTTCACGGTTTGCCGGGCAGCTTCCAGACCCTGCACCCCCGGCTGGGCGCTTCCCCTCCCGGGCTCCAGCTGCGCTGGGGAAGCGCCGGCCGGGGGTGCAGCGTCTGGGGGCTGCCCGGCAAACGGTGAAGCCGGTAGCGCTGGGGCAGCCCTTTCCCCATGGCTGGGAGTGGGAGGGGGCGGAGTTGGGGCGGGGCTGGGGTGGGGAAATGGGCGGGGCCAGGGCCCGTGGAGGGTCCTCTTTTTTTATTTATTAGATATGGTAATCCTAATTCAGTCATAATATAGTAAACTAGTATTTACTTGCCCCGTGTTACACAAAGCATTGCAAAACTGCCTGTTAGTTTGCAGTACTTCTGCCCAATTACCCACATGTCTGTGCAAGCACAAAAACTGCAATCCTGCTCCCCCTTAGGGCTTGTCTACATTGAGAATCATTCCTGATTAGTTACATGTGTGGCTGCTCTTTATCATGTGTACACATGGAGTTAATCAGGAAGAGCTATTCTGCTTTAAATCCACACTCTACCTTTATTCTGGATCAACTACTATGTGAAACAAGCCCTTAGAAAAGGTGGAGAGTAATGCTAAGTGAGAAGTTAATACAATGGCAAGGTGTATCCAAAGCAGTGATCTATCTGCATGTACCTGAAGCAATAGCTCTAGGGTGACCAGATCACCAAAGAAAAATATCGGGACGCGGGGGGGGGGGGGGGGGGGCGTCGCGGGGGGGGGTGACGTGGGGGGGCGTGGCAGGGGGCGGGGCCAAAAAAAAAAAAAAAAAAAAAAAGCTTCCTCCGCAAGTGCTGGAGGGAGGCCCGGGAGACTCAGGGGAAGCGCGGGGCCGGGGTGAGTAAGAGTCCGGCCTGGTCCCGAGCAGGCAGGACTCAGTCGGGTGGTAAGGAGAGGAGGGGGGCGGCCCGCGGGGCCAGGCGGCGGTTGTTCTCCCCCCCGGGCAGCGGGACTCGGGAGCAGCCGCTGCTGCAGCTCCCACTGCCGCGGGGGAGGAAGCGGCCATGGCGCTCCGCGGCTGCGGCTCTGGCGCCCCCGAACCCCCCGAGCCGGGGCCTGCTGCGGGGACCCAGTAGCGCGCACGCTGGGCCCAGCCCCTGGCCAGCGTCTGGGCTGCTGCCCAGCTGGTGCTATCCCGCGGCGGCCCCGGAGTGGGGGCAGCAGGCCCCAGCCCCCCCGTCCCGCAGGGGAACGAACGGGGCTGGGCGGCCGATGCCTCCGCCCCGGGGCCGCCGCACGATAGCACCAGCTGGGCAGCAGCCCAGTCGCGACTGGCCAGGGGCTGGGCCCAGCGTACGCGCTGCTGCAGGCCCCGGCTCGGGGGGTTCGGGGGCGCCAGAGCCGCCGAGCGCCATGGCCGCTTCCTCCCCCGTCGCCTGGCCCCGCGGGTCGCCCCCCTCCTCTCCCAACCACCCGAGTCCTGCCTGCACTGGGCCAGGCCGGACTGTTACTCACCCCGGCCCCGCGCTTCCCCTGGCCTCCCTCCAGCACTTGTGGAGGGAGGGGGAATGGTGAGCCCGGGGAAGAGGCGGGGATTCGGGGAGGGAGCCAATCGGGGGAGGAGGGGGCGGAGTCGGGGCAGGGGGGGGGGGGCGCGAGCACTTCCGGGCTCGAGGCTCGGGGCATTTCCTTGTTTGTCCGGTTGTCCCGACCGCATGTCGGTCGGGACGCGGGACAAACAAGGAAATATCGGGACGGTCCCGATAAAATCGGGACGTCTGGTCACCCTAAATAGCTCTGAGGTCCGAACTGCCCCCTGCATTTCAGTGGGTTTACTCCAAAACCCACTACTCTGCTGAGAGCTCTGCCAACAGCACCCCTGGCAGAGTACTATATATGGCAGGAGAAAGAGTGCAGTGGGCCTGGGCCCCCCTCCTTTCCCTCCTCCAAGCAACTACACCCTGGTTGTTGAGGTAAACTATGCCCTCCAAACCTCTATCTCTCTGGGGCTTGGTTCATAGGTATTTTGTGATAATTGGATTAGAACAGCCTGGGGGCTGCTCTAGCTAGCTTGTGCCAACACTTGAGTGCAGTGCACTCTGGCCTAGGACTACCCTGCTGAAGGAGCTGTGCAAAAAGAGGTGTAAGAAGCCAGCTATGCTGGCTCTAGTCCCACCAGGGACTCCTTTCCACACCCGGTCCAGGACTTGCAGATGACTTTTGATACCTGAGCGGAATGGGGTAGAGACTCTGCCCCAAAGCATTTCTCGTGGCTGCTTGACTGCTTTGAAATAGAACATTTGGCCTTCATGCGGGAAGGGTTGGACGCCACTGCTTCAGGGATACTTTCTCAGCATGTGTGTGTGCACGTGCTGCTGAATTGATTAACAACTGGGTGCTGTGGTGAACACAGCATAAATATCTGTACCAGTGGGATGCTACATAAGAAAACTCTCCCTTGAAATGAAACCAAAAAGACAAAGCAGGAAAGGACACAGCTAGTTAATACGAATTCTGCCTTCCCCGTCCATCCTATGCAAGCTCTATACCGTCTCCTGTCTCTTTGCTCTTGCTCATCTTATAAATCTACATGTGCAAACTGTTTAATTCAGTGCTTTACGGCGTGGCTGAACCACTCCATAGAGTGGGAGCAGATGTGCAGAGACATCAATGCATCATGGCTCCCGGGGTGGTGGAGTACAATGAGATGTAGCCATTTAGGCTGGCTCCACAAATGGACTTAGACATTGCAATGCTTAACTTATAGGCGCTTAGAAAAAAATTTTAAAGGAACGACAATGGGATCCACAAAGACTCAGTTAGGTAGCTAGGCTCCTTATACAAGGAATGGGGAGAGAAATGTGCCTTGCAATGGGATCCATTATGTGAGGCAGGGAGCCACTTAAGTTAGCCAATGGGAGATGCCAATGTGAGGAGTGTGTCCTAAGCCCAGCCTCTCTCAAAGGCAGGTGCCTATCTCTGCTAGGGATCTACAACCAAGAACCCCTCTCCTGGTGTCAGGTGGCTTAGGCACCTGTGTTGTGTCTTGGGTGAATGTTAGGAGTTGTTGGAGCAGGAGGAGTGGACCACCATGCTATAGAGTTGTTCTCACTTGCACTCTCTCTGTCCCAATGATTATTTAATTGATTTATACAAGGTGGAAAAGTTTCCTCAGGAGAGACTGAGGGAGCCCCATATCAGAACATCTCATAGCTTGGTACTCAACTGAGAGGTGGAAGACCCCTGTTCAAATCCATCAGGCAGGTGGGAGACCCAGATTCCTGGTGATCATTCTGGCCACTGGGCTAAAAGCTATAAGGTGGACAAAAGCACGACCACTGGACAGATTTTGACTGGGACATGATTCAGTGGGCAGCCTCTGAGCATGCCTATTGGATTAGGCCATACACAGGAGAGACACTCCTCCACCTATCTTCCCTGGTATGTAGATTGCACCAAGGCTTAGGCAGGACATAGATGTCTGGATGCCTAAAGTAAGGCAGCAGTGAACATGCCCAGAAGCAGCAACTTACGTGCTTAGGTGCCTAATGAGTATTGGCCCCTACAGGGTTAGATGGCAGCTATCCAGGACTCTTGTGAATCACAGTGGTGCCTAAAATTGGAACTTAGGTGCCTAAGTATCTTTGTGGATCTGGGCCCGACTGACTGTAATGTGACCTAGCTATTCCCTCCTCTGGGACCACTTACATTGCCTAGTGCTACATCTTTTTCTACCCTGTGTTCATGATGTGGAGTCAGGCCTGAGGGCTGCTCAGGTGACCTCTGTCTAGCTAGCTTGCAATTTTGTAGCATTGCCGATTCCAATAGTATCTGAGTCACATTGCCCAAAGTGCCAAAGCAACCAAAACATGACTCAAGGTAACTTAGCACATGTACATAATTCAATGAAACTCAGTGCTGATAAGTGCAGAGTAATGCACATTGGAAACTACAATCCCAGCTATACATACAAAATGATGGGGTCTAAATTAGCTTTTATCACTCAGAAAAGAGACCTGGCCTGATTCTGGGAGCATCCCGGCGAAATCGGGAGGGTTGGCAACCTTACCCTGGGTTGAGGGGCCATCACCAAGGACATGACCAGAGACTGAACTATCTGTATTATAACAGAACAGGACCCCATTGTGGTAGGCACTGTACAAATACAGAACAAAGATAATCGCTTTGGGACAGAGACTACAATCTAAATCCAAACAAAATACCAATAACAGACATATCTTGTCCTCTGCTGAGGTGAATCTCCAAGTAAACTATCAGTTGTATAGATAGTGGGGGTCTTTCATATTTGCTTGACTGTGAAAGTCCCCTTTCAAAAAAGGCAATGACCTGATTCTGCTCTTGTTGGTATGGATTTTACACCAGTGCCACTACACTGAAGTTGCTCATCATCACATTTCTGATAAGAGACTGACCCCAACACTCCAACCTGGGCCCACCTGATGTGGGATCCATCACCCACTGAAGTGAACAGGAACCCTTCCTTTGACTTCAACAAGCACTGGATCAAGCCTTTAGCCATCTCAGTATCTCAGTGTGGAGCAAGATTCAATAGCGTTGCACCTGTTTACACTAGGGCTGAATTTTGTCTATCCCAATATTTGGAAATCACGTCATCTTTTACACACAATAAGCCAGTCCCAGCAGACTGGAAGGATCTGCTGAAAGCTAGAATCAAAGCCACAAAAAAAAATCCAGAAATCCAGAGCGCTAATGTTGTTTGAATGCAATATTTTGATCTGGTTTTTATAGGCTAGCATGTAATTATAAATCTACATGTGCAAACTGTTTAATTCAGTGCTTTATGGCGTGGCATCAGTGTAATTGAAAGACAATAGATACCTACATCTAAAATTCTTCTTGTGGCTTTTTAAGATGACCTTTTACAAGTTCATTCCACTCAGTCACTAAGACTATGATTTCAGTGATGTAAACCAGGTTTAATAATTGAAGTTTTTATCTCTCCCAAGCGGAAAAAATGACCTTGCTTGAAAACAATTCACAGTTTTCAATGTTGCCTTCAGACGTTTATAGTTTCCAAGAAACAATTACTCCCTGCATCTATGCCTTCCTCTTAAAGGCCACTAAATATTCACCCTGGGCTTACAGAAGTGTCTGATATTCTGGCTGTGGTATCTGGCAGATGTTTTCCTTGGTGACTTGGAAGTGTTAATTCCATGAGGGTCACAAGCTACAGGATGACTTCATCACACAATCAAAAGCTAATAATGGGGAAACAAGAAAGCAGACAAGTGTTATATTTGAAAAACATGGTGTTTCCTGTGCTCACTAGCGTCTTGGATACGGAAAACACACCACCAAACCACTGCAAGCCTGCTTGCCTGCCCCCTCCCATCCACTCCCCCCCCCTTTTTTGTTCAGATGGGGGGGGAGGAAGGGAAGAGGAGGCAACAATTGCCAATAATAATTAGTGTTTCATATGTTCAAAGCACTGTGCAGATACTAATCATTGCAACAGTCATGTCACGTAAATATCCTCCCCAGTTTAGACAGAGAAACTGAGGCAGAGATTTGAAGTGATGAGGTCAAGGTCACATACCACATCTATTCCCTTGCCCATTATATAAGCAATATATTGTTAAGCCTGGACATGCAATGTAAGTGTCTCCATTTTGAAAGGATCGGGGGTAAGAGTCACATGAGTGACTGAATTCCAACGGAATAACTTGCATCTGCATACACAATGGTAATAAGCTTTCTTGCTTCAGAAACAAGCTACAGAGGATGCTATGTCATCCCTCTGCCCCTGGAGGGTTGCGGGGGGGTGAGGGGGGTGAGAGGAGAGGCGTGGTTGCAAGGGGAAGAAACTGAGGAAGCAGACACGTAAAAGAACCAGGCTTCTTATACTATACATACACCATCTATATACAAAAATATTCTTTAAAAAACAGCCCCCCTTCTTCTTTCACTATTTTCTAGAGCCGATGAAAGAAGCATGACTTGATTTTCAATTTCAAACAACTCAACGGGTATTCCAGTAGACTGCAGACAGGAAATGAATACCATATAGGAACTGAACAAGGCAGATGCCTCTGAATCAGACAGGTAGGGTGAAAGAAAAATATTTATCTTCGTTTCTTCACCCCCACCCCCTGCAGCTCACTACTTAAGTCTAAGTTACTCTTGCAATAAATTAATTGAGTCTTTAAACTCATTAGCTGCACTGAATGCTTGAAGCCACCTGGATGTTAATGGCAGTAACATTGATAGTCACATTCATCCTAGGAACAAATCCATCACCTGCAGTGGAATTCCATCAAGAATTAATCTCAGCCTGCAAGCTTTAAGACCCTACTTTTGAAGAGTTAGATGACCGTTTTATCAAGCTTGGTACCAGTGTCCCCTTACTAATCATTTGGGTATCTTAAAAAACTTCCTCAGAATTCAGCAGTTCAATTGTGGAGAGCAGTGGGACATCTGAAAAGAGATGTCTGAGAAATGGATAGAGTGAACAAGATCTGGACTGGGATGGAGAGGTGCATCTACTTGGAGCTTTATGAGGTGCCCCAGTGTGTATACAGCAAAAACTTGCAAAATTGTGAAGCGCTTGCTGGTGGTCTGTGGTGAGCTGGCTGGCTATATATTGCTTGCGCTTCCTTGCTTTCTGCTGCTTAATTACATTACTTTCCTAATACTACTCTTCCAAATAAATGTCTGTAATTGCCACAGGGACATTATGTGACTGCAAATTGAAAGGGAGGTGGTTGATGTGACTGGCTCTCTTTACTCCCCTCTAGTAATGCAGATTACACTACAAAAGAATTAGGGAACCCATGGCATGGCGGAAGAAGACTGGAGAACCCTAATGGATGCCGGCAAAGAAGCCGCTACAGTCAGCAAGGTCAGGAGAGCACAAAACTGTGAAAGCCCAAAAGGGAGAGAAAGCAAAGAGGGTGAAAGAGAAGCAGAAGTCAGGAAAGCACCCATTTCACTCTGCTAGGAGATAAATTAGTCAGGTTGCTCAGTGGCTTTGGTGAGGAGGGCAGAATCAAGCCTTACTTAACATGTTGTCTGAGCTGGAAGAGAGATTCAAGAAGAGTAGAGGAGATTCTGGCATTGGTCAATTTCTTAGCATTTGCCCCCAGATGTTTTGGGCAATTACTGCAGATCTTTTTTAATGGCGCAGTGGGGAGACAGGCTGGACAGTTATGCCAAAATCATGTATAATTTGGGCATTAGCCTGGTCTCATTTTTTGGTAAGATCACCTCTAGCCATTTCCCATGGGCTATTTTGTTTAGGATTCAACTTTCAAAAATGATAAGTGACTTTTGGGATCACACCACTTGGCTGCCCAACTTGAGTCCTTATAAAGGTGTCTGATTTTCAGGAAGTGTGGAGCACCTATTCTCTGAAAATTGAGACTCTTTAAGGTGTCTCCATTTGGGCACCGAAAGTTGCTCTTGAAAACGTAGGCCTTAATTTTAAAACAAAAAAAATTGCTACCTAAATAGGCCCCAATCTTGCCAACACTTACACATGTAACTTTGCTCATGTGGGTGGTCTGACTGACTTCCCGGATACCACTCATGAGAGTAAAGTTAGAAATGTGTGTTAGTAGAATAATGGTCACATATCTTTCATTGTTGCTGTTTAGTTCCTCTTTGTGTTTGAGTGGGAGGAATTAATGTCCAATATTGAGCATTGTAGTCAGCCCTCAAATTTTGGGGGTGATGGTAATATGTCTTGTGGGGGAGCGGCGCTGGGGAAGCTGACTGGTGTTCCAGCTCTCTTCCTTTTTAAGAAACGCAGAAGTGAGTAGTGGGGACCTGGCATATCCCCTTAAGTCCCCCTCCCCACTCATGTATGCAAAAACTCAAGCACTGACTTCAGTTGTAAATTCCTCCCATAATGGACAGTGGGAAGAATTAAAATGGCAAAACCCAAAGCAATCACATGGATAACGTTAAACTCGACCTTACTCTGACCATATATAAAGTGACAAGCAAATCTTATTTCAGTGTAACAGTCATTCCATACAAAGCCCTATTTTTGACTCACTTTTAATGTGCTATTTAAAAAAAAAAAAAGATACAGCAAAACAAAACAATCTTGTTCCTGGAGGGGGACAAAGGCATGAGTAACTATGGCAGCGTCTGCATCCAAGAGATATGGTCACAAGTGGCACAACAAACAAGATGGAGAAAGGTATTTTTGGCCCCTAGAGGTACCTGTGACTTCAGGAGCACTATGGGATCTAATGGTTTCCCTGGAGCAAACCTCTTTAAGCACTCTAGTTACTACCTTTAACCAGGTTTCAGAGTAGCAGCTGTGTTAGTCTGTATCCGCAAAAAGAACAGGAGTACTTGTGGCACCTTAGAGATTAACACATTTATTAGAGCATAAGCTTTCGTGGACTACAGCCCACTTCTTCGGATGCATACAGAGTGGAATAAATATTGATACCTCTGCCTTAACTGAACTGAGCTTTGGCCAGTTTGCTTTTATCAGTCTGCATCTTGGGAAACCAAAGACCCTGCGTCATCTGGGCCTGATAAAGGAGTCAGAGCTTTGGTTGGGAACAGTGTGTGTGAATTGCTGCTAGAAGTTTCCTTTTTCTTAAATGGTCATCAACCTAGACTGAATAAGAGTGGTGGCAGATTTGAACCTGGCTGATTTCTGCACAAGAGAGCTGTCAGGGTAGATGAGTAACTGCACAACACGGCCTTCTGGTATATCTCCAAGATCTCCACACCTGCCAGCGTCCACAGCTGAGTCAACAAAGCCTGGTGGTCAGAGGTAGTTGTAGCTGACAGATGTATGGTCACCTGACCTTTGCCGAACATAACCAGGGGACCATCCACCACATCAACAAGAAACCTAGTGACTCGATAGCATCTTATCCTGGCACTCCTGCCCTCTCAGTAGCCTGGACTAGATGGGCAGCTAGAGATAGGACAAGTTAATGATCAGGCTTAATGACTGCTCATTTGAGAGATGCTGGGGCAGTGTTAGTATCTCCATCTATAGCCCAGGTCTTCTGAGTACAAGACACCTGTGCTGCAGCCACACGAGGCTCTCTCCAGGGTCAGGGCATCCTCACAGTGATGCAGAGTTAGTGTTGCAGCTCCAGTGCTGCCCCAGCTATGCCCCCTACACCCTGCTGGTCCCCAGCTGCCAGACTGGTTGACTTTTGGAACTATTGATGTAATTTAAAGCTGCCTTTCGGTGGCTCTAAATTACAGATCAGAAACCAGCCCAAGATCAGATAAGCATAAGCACCACTTTCATATGTCCCTCCTGAGCTGCACTGGGCATGGTCTAGAAGTAGAAGAGGATCTTGACCATTACATCATCACTTCATTTTACTAGCCAGGTGGATCATGAGGCCAACTTGCAGGTAAAGTCCCCAAGTTCTCCCAGCAACTTTGGAAATTCTGTAAAATGAACCAGTCAACTCAACCAAAGGGATGCAAAAAATCCCATATGAATGAGTGATCGTATTTGCAAAAGAGGTCAAAAATTGTGACATGAGCAATAGTTATGTTTCCAGCTGATGGCATTCACCAACCATTGTAATTTCACTCAATTGTTTATCACCTTTTATTGAATAACGGCTTTCCAAATTTGGCAAAGAGACTATTCATTGTCGAGGTGCAGTCATGTGCCAACTGAGAATTCAGTCCTCTGAACCATTACTAAGAGGAAAAGGTTTTAAACTGAAGGAATATGTTGCCCCTTACACAAATACTGTCGGAAGACTGAATTTTTTTTTTTTAATTCTCTTCAGGCTGAGACCACACACAAATGAAGATCTTTGTCAGAAAGATGTGAGCAAGTATACATGCAAACAAGAGTGGGATTATAATATTACTCTGTATGTAACCCCAATTATAGTATTAACTACACATTATTTATAATCTCCACAAGCAGAAGGGGTCCAGTCCTCCAACACTTAATCATGCAAAGAGACCAAGATCACTTGAGTAGCCCTACTCACTTCTTACACGTAAAGACTTACTTTATTTATTAATTACTGAAAGCATTGAAGGGTGTGTCCAATATTTTATAAGACCAATTAGAACTAACTGAGCTCCAGGTAGTACACCCAGGGTGCTGCCGAGTCTATCCCCAGGCCAAAGGCTAGATGCTCAAGTGAGCCATACTTCCATGCACCCCTCCCTCCCTTTAGAGCAATTCAGGATTGTGCTCTATGCTAGGGCAGCTGGAAATGGGTGGAGTAAACCCAATGTAACTGGCTCTAAATCAGCTGGGATTCTGCTTTTCAAGGAGTATCCCCACATGCTCAGCTAAGGCAGTGCTGTTAACTTTGTGCTTGGGGTCTGGATCCAAATATTTTTTGCTTGTATTCATGTTTATAAATGTAATTCCAGATACTCATCCGGAAGCAAATCTTGCGGACATCCATGGCAGACACTAAAAGTTTGGTTTCTATGTCTATCGCTCTACATGCTAGAACAGTGGTCTCCAAACATTTTATGCCCAAGATCACTTTCTGAATTTAAGGGCAACCCAGGATTGACCCCGCCCCTTCCCCTGCTCACTCCATCCCCCGCCATCTCTCCATTGCTCGCTCTCCCCCACACAAACTCACTTTCACCGGGCTGGTGCAGGGGGTTGGGGTTCGGGAGGCGATGTGGGCTCTGCGCTGGGGCTGAGGGGTTTGAAGTGTGGGAGAGGGCTGCAGGCTGAGCCTGGGACAGAGGGTTGGGATGCAGGCGGGGGTGAGAGGTGCAAGCTCTGGGAGGGAGTTTGGGTGCAGGAGGGGGCTCCGGGCTGGGGCAGAATGGGGTATGGGGCACTGGCTCCGGGAGGTGGGGTTGGGGTGCAGGCTCCTGCCAGGCGGTACTTACTTCAGCTCCCGGCCGGAGGTGCAGCAGGGCTAAGGCAGGTTCGCTGCCTGCCCTGGCCCCACGCCGCTCCTGTCCAATGGGAGCTGTGGGGGAGGTGCTTGCAGGCAGGAGCAGTACCCAAAGACCTCTGACCCCACTCTCCTGGGGACACTGGGGCATGCTGGCTACTTCTGGGAATGGCGTGAGGCCGGGGCAGGCAGGGAGCCTGCCTTAGCAGCCGCCCCGCTGCACTGGAGATTGCAATTGCCTGGGAGAGTCTACAGGATTGGTGACCATTGGTGCTAGAATACTAAAGCTTGTATGAAAAACAAATCTGTTGCCAACTCCTTTTTTTCTTTAAGCACCAGCTCCTGGAAGCATGTTCTTACACGAGATTTTCAGTTTTAGGTTTCTAGCCCACGTGATTGCTGAGATGCTCAAAAATGTCACCAGAGTATGGCCTAAAGGCTCAAAAACCCATCATGCACATAAAAAGGATCTCAAATTTAGTTAAAAAAAAAAACAAAAAAAAAAAACAAAAAAAACCCCTCATGATTTTGTGGGGCTTGGCTCATGGTTTGTTTGTTTTTTAAGGCGTGGCAAGGGCAATACTTTTATGATGACCAGGACTCTGTTTTCAATGATTCTGCAGCTAGATGATTTGCCAGATTTTTGTACCTCCAAAGTGTACTTCAAAATCCAAACTTCAATTTAAAAAAAAAAAAATAATAATTCTTCAATCCTAGGCCAAGGAATTAGCTTCCAAGTGTATACAAATGCAGTGTTGTCTTCCTGAACCTGCAAATAGATTTACTGAAGTAATAGCTCTGGGGGTTGTGAACTTCTGAGTGTTAATTCTGAAACCTAATTACAGAAACCTAAATGTCAACACTAACAGTTCCATTGCTGATCATCCTAACATTGTACTAGTTGGGCCATCTGAAGACAAGACACTACACTAGAAAGAAAATATTCTCTCCTACATCAGGCAGAAGGAAAAGGGGTCAGATTGGGGGAGAAACAAATGTATATAATTCAGACGTATTTCCTCAAGCTCTGCCCACAATTCAAGTTTTACCCATTCATACCAATATTGGATGCTATTTCTCATTGTGCATATCTTCAGAATGTGCCTGACCCTCTCTTCTGCACCTGATAAATGCTGATAAATTGTCTGTAAGCTTCACAGTTAACATCCCGTTGATGTAAATGAAATGTTGGACCTCTTTCTTTTAGAGTTATTGCTTCAGTCTATTTGAAGACTCGGGCAGACGCCAATTCATTGACTACCCTCACTTCCCATTTGGATGATTTTCTTCACAAGTATAAAAGTTCAAGTTTAAGTTCTAGACTGAGGGAAGCTAACCCCTTCTGTGGCCATCTGTTATGAGCTAGCCCAATTCTTCCCCCGGTAAAGGAAAATGGGACAATAACAGTTTTCCTTGGACATATGCACCTCCTTTAGGGCAGGGGTGGGCAAATCTTGTGGCCTGATGGCCACATCTAGGTATGGAAATTGTATGGCAGGCCATGAATGCTCATGAAATTGGGGTTGGGGTCTGGGAGGGGTGAGGGCTCCAGCTGCGGGTGCTGGCTCCAGGGTGGGACTGGGGATAAGGGACTTGGAGTGCAGGAGGGAGCTCCGGGCTGGGACTGAGGGGTTTGGAGGGCGGGAGGGGGATCAGGGCTGTGGCAGGGGATTGGGGCTCAGGAGAAAGTCAGGCGTGCAGGCTCTGGGCGGCACTTACTTCAAGCAGCTCCGGGAAACAGTGGCATGTCCATCTCCTATGCAGAGGCGGCCAGGCAGCTCTGCGCGCTGCTACGTCCACAGGCGCTGCCCCTGCAGCTCCCATTGGCTGCGGTTTCTGGCCAATGGGAGCTGCAGAGCTGGCGCTTGGGGTGGGGGTAGCGTGTGGAGACCCCTGGCTGCCCCAATGCGTAGGAGCTGGAGTGGGGACATGCCGCTGCTTCCGGGAGCTGTGCGGAGCCACGGCATGCGCAGAGCGGGGCAAGCCCCTGACCCCGCTCCCTGGCTGGAGCACTGGAGTGGGGCAAACCCCTGACCATGTTCCTCATCAGGAGCTCGAGGGTTGGATTAAAAGGTCTGACAGGCCAGGCATGGCCCACGGGCCGTAGTTTTCCCACCCCTGCTTTAGGTTATAGGAGAGAATAAGAGGAAGAAAGAAAAAAGAAATATTTAAAGCCCAGAGAGAGAGGTGGAAATGATGAAAAGGTAGTTCTGACAATAGAGAAACTGCAAACTACTTACTCATACCAAGATGCTACACTTCTTTCCCCTACACAGTTAAGATGGAGCGTATGGTACAGACCTGTGATATACATGGATTGTCGTCTATAACAATTGTAGTGAATGCAGACTTGTTTCAATGTTATGGAGGTCATAATCCTCCTCCTCTGCCTCTTCTCTATTGTTACAACATCAAAGACCAACTGCTGGCTGAGATGCAGTCAATATGAAAAGGGCGACCAGCAAATTTACTGCTTGACTTCATTCCCTTTAAATGGAATAGGCACCATGGCCCTTTTTCAAAGCTCAGTCACGACATATATCTTCTTTATAGGACATCACGTACAATACTGTGAAGCTGTAACTTGGGGGGGGGAACAGAACACCTTTAAAAAATCCCCTGAGGTGAACATTCCTTTATAAAAATATCACTGTGGTTACAGGTTTTCAAACACTCCGTGCATTCTAGCTATAGTCCATAAGGCTTCTACTATACATAACTATTTTACTGAACTAACTGAATTATATTTTAGCTAGGCTTAACACTTGAATCTGACTGGTTTCAAGAAAACAACATTTAAAAAAAAAAGATTTAAAATAAATACCCATGCCCTTCAAATAAAGTGAAATGGCAGCATTCATGTCCCATGAATCATTAACTATTTTGTTACTGTCTGATCTGTGTAGTGAACATTGACAGAACTCTTAAGTCCAAACTAATCTTAAAATCAGTTACACATAATGCCACCAACATCTACATCACATCTTCATATAATAAGAAATGTAATCCATCTTAGTTACTGGGCTACTCTCAGGAGACTTTAACATTTGCAGATGCTATAGTCATCTTAAAAATGGGAAATTATAAAAGGCTTTCATTGCTGTAGTATTGCTGAATTATTTTAGTCTCTTGCACAGGAAATACAAGGTAAGTGAATCAGATGTAATCTAAGGGATACATTTGATATGGAATTGAAGGATGTAGGCCAGTAAAATCAAGGCCCGACCAATAAAATAATTCCGTAATCACTGTATAGTAACCTGGGGCTACATTTCTGTTGTTTACTGTCTACACTGCAAAGAAAAACCTGCAGTGCCATGTTTCAGAGCCCAGGTCAATTGACTCAGGCTCAGTTTGCAGAGCTTTTTCTTTGCAGTGAAGACATACCTTTGGTAATGGATATTTGCCTTATACACTCTTCTCTTACAGATGGTTAATCCCTGCATACCTTGTTACTAACGTTATGGCTTCCAACTTGATTTAATTCTCTCCCCAGCCCTGAAAACATGAGTGCCACCTTTCTAACTGCTGGTAACCGGACTCTGAGGCACTGCCCCTGCCACGCCTCTTCCCCCAAGGCCCCGCCCCCATCATTTGCTCCTTTCCCCCACCCTGTCGCTTGCTAGGTTGTCTCAAGGAGCCTGCCTGCATGTAGGAGGCGGCCCCGACTGAGCAGGACCTGGCACGGGTTAATGACCTGGCACCTCCCCCCATCCCGTGGTAACCAGAGTTTTGGTTCGAGTGCCATTTAGGGTTGCCAGATCCCCTTTTTGAACAGGTTTTCCAGTTGAAAACCCAACACCTGTGTCACGGAGTGTGGGGGGGACACAAGGCCCTGCACCCCCGTCTTCCTGCGATTCACCATGACTCTCAGCCAGCCAGGAAAGCAGAAGGTTTATTTAGACAACAGGGACACAGTCCAAGACAGATCTTGCAGGCACAGACAAAAGGACCCCCTCAGTTAG
Organism: Chrysemys picta bellii; assembly: GCF_011386835.1. Taxonomy (NCBI): domain Eukaryota; kingdom Metazoa; phylum Chordata; order Testudines; family Emydidae; genus Chrysemys; species Chrysemys picta. Next base: position 197,589,568 of record NC_088793.1, read on the forward strand.
GTCCATCTTGGGGTCCCAGGGCACCACAGCCCCCTTGGGAGGTCAGAGCCCCGTCTGCCTCCCAGCCATTCCACCAGCCCGCTCTGAAACTCTCCCCCCACCCTTTGTTCAGTTTCCCAGGCAAAGGTGTCACCTGGCCTCTAACCCCTTCCTGGGTTCTCATGTTACATGCCCAGGTATCTTCCCTTGGCCAGTCTCCCATCCCCCCATGCAGACCACCCTAGCCACACTCCCCTGCCTTCCCAGCCAATACTCAGCATTCAAAGACCACATTAAGAACAGTCCCAGTTCGTCACAACCTGGCAACCCTAAAGGAGACCCAGACACAGAAGCCAAAAACTGGAATGTCTGGGTAAAACCCAGATGGGTCGCAACCTTCATAAGCGCACGTATGCATGCACCCATACAGGAGATCGTAGTTTTCTTAAGGACGGCCTCTTAGTAGACTGGTCCATGGTTTGAAAAATATCTGTTAAATGAAAATGGTGTATTCAAAAAGTAAAAGTGGAAATTAAAGAACTTGAACTATCAAAGATATTATCGTTAATCAACTCAGAATAGCTCTGTGTAATATATTGACAAATTGAATTGATCTAAGTGAGGTTTAAATTGATGTAACCATGTCTGTATTAGTGGTTTGCGCTGTAACTAGATCAACTTTAAATTGATTTAATAAAATTGCACTGCTGCTAAAGACTCAAATTATGCTCTGTTGCACCTATATTAATCCAATGCAACTCCTATTGATTTCAGTGGAGTCATTCTGTTTTTGCACTGGGGTAACTTGTAATGTTTTTGACGCCACGTACTAGCAGTTTTGGTTTTGCTTGAGTAGCTGTATCTGTAGGCATCAGCTATGGATTAAGACTGATTTCAGACAAAGACACTAGTGCATACTGCCAACTTTATTGGTGGTGTGCTCAATTTATAAAAGAACCACACCACAATGGACATGCCTTTGTACCGAGATCTAGTTCTTTTTCACATTGTTAAGCAGAACTTTAGGACTATCTTTAATTGTGCTGTCTGGTGGATCCCAATAATATTACACAGGTGACATGAGACTCTGGCCCACTAACAGGATACATTTTCAATGATACATACAGAATTTAACCATTAAGTATGATAGGGTTACCATACGTCCGGATTTTCCCGGACATGTCCGGCTTTTTGGGACTCAAATCCCCGTCCGGGGGGAAATCCCAAAAAGCCGAACATGTCCGGGAAAATCCGACGCGCTGGGCCAGGGGCTGGCCCGGGGCCGGCGGTGCTGGGGGGCCGGGGGGTGCGCCGGGCCGGCGGTGCTGGGCGGCCGGGGGGGGGCGCCGGGCCGCCGGGGGCCGGCGGTGCTGGGCGGCTGGGGGGTGCGCCGGGCCGGCGGTGCTGGGCGGTGCGCCGGGCGCCGGCGGTGCCGGGCGGCCGGGAACCGGCGGTGCCGGGCCGCCGGGGGGTGCACCGGGCCGCAGGGGACCAGCAGTGCCAGGCGGTGCGCTGGGCCGCCGGGGGGTGCGCCGGCGGTGCTGGGCCGCCGGGGGGGGGTGCGCCGGGCCGCCGGGGGCCGGCGGTGCTGGGCGGGCCGGGGGTGCTCGGCCGGGGGCCGGCAGTGCTGGGCGGGCCGGGGGTGGTCGGCCGGGGCCGGCACCCCAGGGCCCGAGCCGACCCAGGCTGGGGCCGCCGGGGGGGCCAGCCTGGGCCGCGCCTCCTCCCCCCACACCCCCCTTACCTGCTTCAGGCTTCCCGCGAATCAAATGTTCGCGGGAAGCAGGGGAAGGGGGCGGAGACTTTGGGGAAGGGGCGGAGTTGGGGCTGGGGGCATGGGCGGGGCTGGGGGCGGGGCCAGGGCCCCGTGGAGTGTCCTCCATTTGGAGGCACAAAATATGGTAACCCTAAAGTATGATGAACAGCTAAATCCAATGCATCAGGCTGAAAATTAACCTCTTAATGCACAGAGGAATATTCCTAACCAAATGGTAGAACAGTTCTTCTAAAGAGCAATGTAATACATTTTACATTTATTTTGGTCAGGCTGTGGCTGTTTTGTGCCCTCTTAACAGAGCTCTTTCCTCTTAACAAGGCAAAAAGACAATAGGTTTTTGGTTAACACAGGATCAGGAATTTTCTATGCACTGTACTTCAGCAGAGGAGTGGATGGTACAGACAGAGGATTCCTTCCCCTCTCCCCCCATGGCAGTATGGCAGAACTCACAGTTGCCAAAAAATGGGTGTATGTGTAGAGGGAAGGGACTGGTGACAGATTACTACAGTGATATGGGCTGTACAGGAACCTGAATAGGACAGATACTAGGTTTACCTAATTCCAAATGTATCTCAATCCAGGAACCTAGTCCAGAATTTTTTTTGAGGCCAACACCTCCAAGTTCAATATTCTAGCCCAGATTGAAAAAGAATGCAAACATGACGAATGGGTTGTCTGCTACCACGCTTATACTGCTTGACTACCATAAGAAAGCATTATTCTTCAAATAAATTGTTGGTTGGCTCAGCCTCAGCAGGAGTTAGAGCAGCCATGGGGCTGCTCTTGTTTAACCCAGCAGCATATAGAGTAGAACATCAGAACCTCGGGAACGGAGGTTGTTCGTAACTCTGAAACATTCGTAACTCTATACAAAACATTACGGTTGTTCTTTTGAAAGTTTACAACTGAACATTGACTTAATACGGCTTTGAAACTTTACTATTGAGAAGAAAAACGCTGCTTTCCCTTTATTTTTAGTAGTTTATGTTTAATACAGTACTGTATAGTATTTGCTTTTTTGTTTGTTTGTTTTTGTCTCCGCTGCTGCCCGATTGTGTACTTCTGGTTCCAAATGAGGTGTGTGGTTGACCAGTCAACTCGTAACTCTGATGTTCGTAACTGAGTTTCTACTGTAGTTCCTAAAGAACCTTATGCTACCTGAGAATTTGTGAAACAGAGCTCTGTCCGTCACTCTGTGTTGTGGTGGAGAGTAGGCAGGAGACATCTGCTTTATGCAAGCTGAGAGCTCCCCCTGCCAGTAGAGGTCTCTGCTTGCTAATTACAGATTTTGCTTCCTTTGCACCACCTCAGCAGTGCCCAGGAGCCAGATCAGATGTGAGAATCTGGCTCATTATTTTTATGTATTCTTCAGAATCCAGAAACTATTATCTGTTTCAGCCCCACAGTGCTTACTGAAATTTCACAAGCTTTGAATCTGGAACCCCCACAAGTGCATTAGCCCAACAAGCTGTCTCTGTCATTTCAAACTAGACCTCATCAGAGGAATACACTTGATAGTGTCCTATCCTTACACAGCTGATGTGTGATTGGTAGATAAGGCCAGAAGGTATCATTGCGATTATCTAGTTTGACCTCCTACATAATACAGGCCATTGGACTTCTCTGAATAAATTCTTGCTTTAAATCCAATAGCTGTGGCTGAACTAGAGCATCTCTTTTAAACAAACATCCATCTTGATTTAAAAATTTCCAATGATGGAGAATCCATGGTAAGTTGTTTCAATGGTTAATTACTATTAACTCACCATTAAACATTTGCACCTTATTTCTAGTCTGAATGTGGTTAGCTTAAACTTCCAACCTTTGTCTGCTAGACCGAAGAGCCCTCTATTATCAAATTTCTGTCCCTCTGTATTCTGCAATCTGTTCACCCCTTAACCTTCTCTTTGAAAAGATAAATAGATTGAGCTCCTTGAGCCTTTCATTATAAGTCACGTTTTTCAATTCTTTAATCATTCTTCAGAGGGGTAGCTGTGTTAGTCTGAATCTGTAAAAAGCAACAGAGGGTCCTGTGGCACCTTTAAGACTAACAGAAATATTGGGAGCATAAACTTTTGTGGGTAAAAACCTCACTTCTTCAGATGCAAGTAATGGAAATCTCCAGAGGCAGGTATAAATCAGTATGGAGATAACGAGGTTAGTTCAATCAGGGAGGGTGAGGTGCTCTGCTAGCAGTTGAGGTGTGAACATCAAGGGAGGAGAAACTGCTTCTGTAGTTGGATAGCCATTCACAGTCTTTGTTTAATCCTGATCTGATGGTGTCAAATTTGCAAATGATCTGGAGCTCAGCAGTTTCTCTTTGAAGTCTGGTCCTGAAGTTTTTTTGCTGTAAGATGGCTACCTTTACATCTGCTATTGTGTGGCCAGGGAGGTTGAAGTGTTCTCCTACAGGTTTTTGTATATTGCCCTTCCTGATATCTGACTTGTGTCCATTTATCCTCTTGCGTAGTGACTCTCCAGTTTGGCCATATATATGATGGCATATATAACATTGGTGGACGTGCAGGTGAATGAGCCGGTGATGTTGTAGCTGATCTGGTTAGGTCCTGTGATGGTGTTGCTGGTGTAGATATGTGGGCAGAGTTGGCATCGAGGTTTGTTGCATGGGTTGGTTCCTGAGTTAGAGTTGTTATGGTGCGGTGCGTGGTTGCTGGTGAGAATATGTTTAAGGTTGGCAGGTTGTCTGTGGGCGAGGACTGGCCTGCCTCCCAAGGTCTGTGAAAGTGAGGGATCATTGTCCAGGATGGGTTGTAGATCACTGATGATGCGTTGGAGAGGTTTAAGCTGAGGACTGTAGGTGATGGCCAGTAGAGTTCTGTTGGTTTCTTTTTTGGGCCTGTCTTGTAGCAGGAGGCTTCTGGGTACACCTCTAGCTCTGTTGATTTGTTTCTTTATTTCCTTGTGTGGGTATCGTAGTTTTGAGAATGCTTGGTGAAGATCTTGTAGGTGTTGGTCTCTGTCTGAGGGGTTGGAGCAGATGCGATTGTACCTCAGTGCTTGGCTGTAGACGATGGATCGTGTGGTGTGACCGGGGTGGAAGCTGGAGGCATGAAGGTAGGTGTAGGGGTCGGTGGGTTTTCGGTATAGAGTGGTGTTAATGTGGCCATCGCTTATTTGTACGGTGGTGTCTAGGAAGTGGACCTCCCGTGTAGAATGGTCCAGGCTGAGGTTGATGGTGGGGTGGAAGCTGTTGAAATCATGGTGGAATTCTTCCAGGGTCTCCTTCCCATGGGTCCAGATGATGAAGGTGTCATCAATATAGCGTAGGTAGAGAAGGGGCATGAGTGGACGAGAGCTGAGGAAGTGTTGTTCCAGGTCAGCCATAAAAATGTTGGCATATTGTGGGGCCATGCAGGTGCCCATAGCGGTGCCACGGGTCTGGAGGTATATATTGTCACCAAATTTGAAATAATTGTGCGTGAGGATAGAGTCACAGAGCTCAGCAATAAGTTGTGCTGTGTCATCATCAGGGATACTGTTCCTGACAGCTTGTATTCCATCTGTGTGTGGGATGTTTGTGTAGAGAGCTTCTACATCCATGGTGGCTAGGATGGTGTTTTCTGGGAGGTCACCAATGCATTGTAGTTTTCTCAGGAAATCTGTGGTGTCACGGAGATAGCTGGGAGTGCTGGTGGCGTAGGGTCTGAGTAGGTAGTCCACATATCCAGACAGTCCTTCAGTGAGAGTGCCAATGCCCGAGATGATGGGGCGGCCAGGATTTCCAGGTTTGTGGATCTTAGGTAGTAGATAGAATAACCCCGGTCGGGGCTCTAAGGGTATGTTGATTTGTTCCTGTGTTAGTGTAGGGAGTGTCCTGAGTAGATGGTGCAGTTTCTTAGTGTATTCCTCAGTGGGATCGGAGGAAAGTGGCCTGTAGAATTTGGTATTGGAGAGTTGTCTGGCAGCCTCCTTCTGGTAGTCAGACCTGTTCATGACGACAACCAGCACCTCCTTTATCAGCCTCTTTGATGATAATGTCAGGGTGGTTTCTGAGGCTGTGGATAGCATTGCGTTCTGCACGACTTAGGTTATGAGGCAAGCGATGTTTTTCCACAATTTCTGCCTGTGCGTGTCGGCGGAAGCATTCGATGTATAGGTCCAGACTGTCATTTCGACCCTCAGGAGGAGTCCATGTGGAGTTACCCTCCCACCAACAACACAAGAAGAAGATCTGTGTATCAGTGCATTGTTCAGTGTAATCTTGAAAGTATTCTTTGAGTCGGAGGCGGCGAAAGTAGGCTTCCAGATCACCGCAGAACTGTATCATGTTCGTGGGGGTGCTGGGGCAAAAAGAGAGTCCCTGAGATAGGACAGACTCTTCTGCTGGGTTGAGTGTGTAGCTGGATAAATTGACGATATTGCTGGGTGAGTTAGGGGTACCCCTGTTGTGGCCCCATGTGGCACAGGACCCTCTGTTGCTTTTTAATCATTCTTGTGGCTCTTCTCTGAACCCTGTCTAATTTTTCAACATTCTCCTTGAATTGTGGATGTCAAAATTGGCCACAATATTCCACTGGTGGTTACACCAGCACCAAATACCAAAGTAATATAACCTCCCTGCTCCTACTTGATATTCCCCTGCTTATACATACAAGAATGCATGCACTGTATTGAATCCAGTTTTAATATTAATATTCAAATATTAATATGAGTTTTCCATTACTGGTCCATGCTAAAGTGAATTTGCCAATGATCTGACTTTTTTGAGGGGGGTGGAAGAGAGAGAAGGGGAGAGAAGAACTAAACCTGAGTCACTATCCTCAAATGGTATTGTTAGTATCCTATATGACTGCGTTAGCAAAGTGTCCTCTTTACTCTTCCTTCCACTCTCGTACCTCTCTGTTACTTCCTCTTCATCTTAGAGTTCCTGCTCTTTGAGGCAGGAACTCCATCTTCATCTATCTTACATAGCACATAAGTGAGCATGGGGCTTTAAAAGGGCCATGCTACACTCACTGAAGACAATGGGAACTTTTCTATTGGCTTCACTGGACATTGGCTTGGGACTTAAGTAGTCGTTACTAAGAACAGGGCTGTACTCTGTCAGAAACTCTACTGTTAAGAGAGGGAAAGCAATCAACGCCCTTACGGGGGGTTGTATCTAGTACTCCTACTGGCACCTGGCATTGTAGTATCTGAGCACTGATATCAAAGGCTACGCAGGTAAAGGGGTAAACTGATATTTTCTAAGCAAAATGTTTTCTTTCGTTTCCTCACAGTCCAAAGCCTTTCCTAGGTGCTGTATTAAACCATAACAATAAAACATTCTGGATCGAGGTGGACTCTCATGATCAGAAAAGATCCAGGTTCCCAAAGCCCTGATTATCTCTGCAGGAGGGATATTTTTGCTATGCACATGTGACTCTGCAGAAAGGCTTAGTTGTGAAGAACAGCCAGCTCTTAACAGGAGAAAGTTAAGGAAGAAGACTCTCAGCCAGTGGTTTAGCTGGCGTAAAACTGGCGTAGCTCCACTGAAGATAATGGAGCTAGGCAAATGTACATCACTGGAGGATCTGGCCTGGAGAGTACCACCATACAATCCAGATATGTTTAAATCAGTCTTAACCTGCAACCTAGAGTGATTAGATGGAGAAAATACGGTAGAGTAGTGAGAGGGATATCACCCTTCTGAATTTCTTCTCTGGTTTTCTTGAAAAGCTACTCAAGGTGGAAAGGGTCTAGATGACTGCATGACTGTACTCTCAGAGGTGAGCAACGACATACCTGCTGCCATCTTGTTGGTTTTTAACCAAGAGAAGAACATAAAATATGTGACCAACAGCTGTGATTGTTCTCTAAGATGCAGAAAAAAACAACAACAAAGGGCAAAAGGAAGTGTAAGAAAGCAGGGAGCCATCCTCCCCCCCCACTCCTCTGATAAAATATTATGCTGCTGCCTAACTGAATGACTGAAGTAGCTACCTATCCATTTTAACATAGTGATAAATTCATCCTTCACTTCGTTTGGATTTTTGGCATTTTTAATTTCAAATATTTTATAAAACAACAATGCTGGAACTGTTCTGCTCTTAGTGATGGGTAAATAAGTGATCGCTGCCCTCACAACTGCCTAAAGAGTAGTGGAAAATTCATGGAAATGTTATCCATCTAGTTTCTTTGTAATGTTCTCAATGACTTAGACTTCAGGCCTGGCATTTTCTGCATTCAAGACTTATTGTAACAATATTCCCTTGGACATATTTGTATTAAAGGGCAACAATTGTCACTGCAGTAACATTTCCTTCTACAGGTTGCTTAAGCACTCTGTATTTTCTTTTCTTAAATTATCACTTTCTTATTTATATTGTGGCAGTGCCTACATTGGGGACCCATTGTTAGGCACTGTACGTAGATAACAAAAAGTTCCAAAGAATTTAGGGTAGGATTTTCAAAAGGGCTTAACACTAGCCTAATTTCTGCTCCCATAGAAGCCAATGGTAAAACTCCCATTAACTTTAAAGGGAGCATGCTTCAGCGAACTCAGAGCTTTTGAAAAAAATAACACCCTTATTATTAAAGTGTATAAAGGGAGACAACAGGTGACAAAAAGACAAGGCGAGCAATAGGTAACAGTGAAAATGGAATAAAACAGATAATTTGACACCATTAAATCTGTTAACATAAAGCACAGTGGTGGAGCTGATGCAACCCAACCCATAAAACTAAAAACTGGAATTTCCAAATGTTTGACTATCACTATTTCAAATTTTCAGTATGTGAGCACCAAGAAACAAATTGGGTTTTTTTTAAATAATATTTTGGACAGACTTGTGCCAAAAAGTCCCTTGAAATCTCTCAATAGACCTCAGAAGTTATGCACACAACATACTTATCTTTTCTTTTAACCACTCAAAAGAACTTACAAGCATAAAAGGAAACATTTAAATGCTAAAATTATTTCCTACCATTAGTTGTATTCTAATCACTTTTTTCAAACTAAGAAAACAATGAGAAATTGTAATATATAAAATAACACATTTAACTATCCAGAGAATTTTGAATGTCTTTGGTGTGAATGTCAGTTTATTTTTCCTCTTTTCTTTCCCCAGGGGAAATGTATAAAATATATACTCATACCACAATTTTCATTATGTTCTCGTTACATCAAAAGTTATATTTGCTCAGCAGTCTGCCAAGATACTAACATCATACTTCTAGATTTATCTGTCAATCATATTCATTATTAAATCTATAGTTGAAAATTGTATACCTCATGTTATTTGTGTACTTAAATTTCATGATGGTAGAACACAAAACACAGGAAGTTTTCAGACTTTTGAATAATATTTTCATTCTGGAATTTTTCACACCAATTTATTGATAAATATATACATTTAGTACAAGTGCTTAAAATTAAGACAAAAGCTCAAATGTTAAATACTAAATACTTAAGTATTTAACATTTGAGCATAAACTTAAGTTTATATTTAAAATAGCAATTTGGGTGGTTAACCAGATTTCTCTGTGGTAAAAGAATTCCAGAATGGAGCAAGGTGTTGAAAAGCTTGCTGTGTTGAATACACAAGTGGTAGATGTAGATTATCTAGTAGCAGGTCATGATATGCATGTTCAAACCACCGTGGGAGTACACTGAAATCAGCTCCCTAATGTAAAAGAGTGTTGCAGTCTCTGCAATCATAAAGATCATCAGCAGAACTTCAACCTGGATTCTCACTTCCATGGGCAGTCAGTGTAAATAAGGACATAAAGTAATGTGACCGTACAAAACACTGAAAAAACTAGAGGTACAGCAATTTTTAAATCTTTTTTTTTTTCCCTCCAAAGGAAGCAATGAGTTTGACAATAACCAGTGCAACAGAAAATTGGTGCATGAACCAACATGGTGGTAAAGAAGAGCAAAGAAAGTTAAAAAATTCTATTTTAGAAATAATGAGTAAATGATATCAGAGAGACCATAAATTGTGTGATTAAGAAACAAAAGATTGCTACTGAAAAGGATGGACAGATCCATGAATGATACAACTACTGCAGGCTGTATCATTCATTCAATGAAGTGGAATCTAGGGAAAGGACATAATACTGTTCATGGTCAATAGAAAGATTTCCATTTTGGCCATGTTAGTCATGACAGAATCCTGGTGCATCCAGCAGGTGATATTTTGGGCACCAAATAATTTGAAAATGAAGAGCAGGTAGAGATACTTAAAACAGATCTGTTGCTCATCTCTATCTGCCATTCACCGAGAAGAAAGAGAACAATGACTAGGCCAAGACTGAATCCTGACTGACAAAAGCAGCTAAAAGAGACAAGGTGGCTGGGGTAATCTCTTTTATTGGATCAACTTCTGTTGGTCAGAGACAAGCTTTTGTGACACACAGAGCTCTTCTTCAGGAACCTCTGTGTGTCTTGAAAGCTTGTCTTTTCACCAACAGAAGTTGGTCCAATAAAAGATATTACCTCACCCACCTTGCCTCTCTAATATCCTGGGACCAACAAGGCTACAACTACACTGCAATAGCAGTTGAGTCATATGAGCAAGACTTATCAAGCTTACCCAACATTCAGAGTAGACACCAGGTACTTGTAGATAAGAGGCAAATATGTAAAATCCTGACTACCCAAAAGCTGAGCAGAAATAGTGAAGAAAGATGGTAGATATAGTCAACTGCTATAGATAAGTCCAAGAGGATAAGAAGGAATAGCAAACGTGAGACTGAGCAAAAGCCCAGTTAATAAAACCTTGAAATAATGTTATTTAGGTAGAATGGCTAACTTTTGCAAACCAAATTAAAGGAGCTTGAGAACAAAGTTCATGATCCTGCATGAAAGAAAGAGGTTGCTTACTGAAAAATAATTAGGCGTACCCACCTCAAAAAGAGATTAGAAAACGTCACTGTGTAGCTAGCCATAATTTTTCTAATCTATTTATACATTGCCCTTCATCTGTGTAACATGACACATGATGTCATTGGAAGAGCTGATTCCCTGTGATAAGTCCTCAGTTAACTTGTTGGTACTGAGTTGGTTGAAAAATAAAATTAAAATATATTTAAAAAAAAAAAAAAAAAGAGGAATTTTCAGTTTGAGTTAGACTTATTTTTCTTTTTAATTTGCCACTGAGTTGTTAGTAAAAATCTTCAAAACCAAAATTTGAATTTGGAAAAAAATCCCCCATACGACTAAACTATCCAATCAAAATTGGCAATGCAAAAAAACCATACAAAGTAATGGTGAAGGATGAACAAAACAAAACAAAAACATTGGTCTCCAGAGTCCCCAGGGGCCACACTACAAACAATGACAACCAAACATTAAGAGGAAAAAAGTACAATGGTTGCCCTATTTTATCAAATCAAACACAATGACTGACGACAACTGAACATGAAAGAGAAAACAGACAGAAACATGAAGATGGTAAACCAAAATTGTAAACAAGGTAACATTTTTTGCTTTGTTTCCCTTAAGTTTTCAAAAGAAACATTTTAAAAACCTAATAGTTAATAGTTTAAAAATGCATTTTTGGTTGAGAATCCACATGCTCTATTATGCTGTAGCAAAAGCAAAATATTAGATTAGCTTTGAAATTATTGGGATCTATCACAATTTCTTTTTTTTTTTTTTTTTTAAATGTTCAACAGTCAATTTAGTGCTCATGGCTGGTACTAGACTATCAGCCATGAAGAATGAAGACAACTGTTTATCCATAGAACAGGAGCTTGCAATACAAACTACTCCAAAAAAATACCACAAAAGTGCACTGATAGAGAAAAGCCAATCCTTGGCCTCTCATTGTCACCCTTGTTGATGGTGGCAATTAGTGCCAACTGACAGAGTGGTCTGTATTGTGAACATTTACCCTCTGGGAAATTGGATTCAGCCCAACCACTCATTTCACACACCACTGGTCACCTAACAATATTTACATGGCCTAGAAACATTGTAGCGAGTTTCCCTTCCCCCATTAGCTCAGATGAAGAAAGGTATATTTGAGAGACATTAGGGGTATGCCGGCAGTTGGAGCTAGTGGTGTAATTCCTACTTTGCACGGATGTACTTGCACTGGCTCCATTCAAGCTAGCATGCTAAAAATAGTAGTATAACTGTGGTAGCACGGGCAGTGGGAGTGGTGGCATGGGCTAGTTGCCCCGAGTGCAACCCACCTGACCCCGATGGGTATGTACTTGGGGTGGCTAGCCCATGCCACTGCTCTCCACTGACACTGCTACTGTGGCATTAGCAACTTGTAGCACATTGGCTTGAGTACACTACTACGTTTAGCGCACTTGATCAAGCAGAGCCAATGCTGGTAAATCTACGCCATCTGGGAATAACATCCCTGGCTCCAAGTGTAGATGTAACCTCCGGGAAATGGAAAGAGAAAACATGTTTTTGTTTTGTGGCTTAGAATCATAGAATATTAGGGTTGGAAGAGGCCTCAGGAGGTCATCTAGTCCAATCCCCTGCTCAAAGCAGGACCAACACCAACTTTTGTGTTGTTGTTTTTGAATGCTGCTATGCTGTAGCAAGTCCTAGAAGATAAGCTCAAAGCCCACTGAGGTTAATGGAAAACCTTCCAATACTTCATTGGGCACTGCCTGCCATACAAGGGCTCTGGATGGACTACAGGATTGTAAACTAAGTTGACTCTTCTCCTTCATTCAGATAACCCTGATGCTACAACACTTTAAAAGTCTTTCTTAAACTAGTTTCAGAAGATTCAAGTCTGTTTCTTTCAAAAAAAAAAGGGGGGGGGGGAGGGGAAGTACTATAGCTTCCTGTTTTGGATTATCTTTCCCATTTCTTAATTACTGAACCAGTGCTTCAGAGTGGAACTGAAGTCCCTACAACTGAAGGTGTGATCTTCTAATGACAGGGAAAGCCAAAGGCCTGACCAGCAATGGTAACGGAGTATCCCATGGTAAATCTCGGGACACAGGTAAAAGCAGAGTTGGAGGGAGGGTTGACAAGAGTGGGGTGTTTATCTTAGTGTCCTGGCCACATTCCAGCTCAAGAAATCACATTCCGCCTACCTCACATTGCCCTCTGTAGCTTCAATTGGATATAGTATTCTTTGATAATTCTTTCCCATTCTAAACTGTTGGGGTGTTGCATGGTCCTAAAAACAGTTGCCATATCCCACTACAGATAGATTCATCTACCAGTGGAAAGTATCTCTAGGAGATGAAAGGTATATGGATCAGGTGAGGCTTAGTTTTTTTTTTTTTTTTTTAAAAGGTCTGAGATCTTCAAATGGGAAATGCCTTTCGAAGAGCAAAGTATTTTAATATTACCTTTCTAGCTCTAGAACCTCTTGTTTAAATGCTTGCTGATGTCACAGCTTCAATGAAAGTGAATGTGATGGTTTCTTCCAAGCCCATGTTTGTTCACTTAAAAAAAAAAAAAATCAGTATACAAGTGAGACACTTGTGGGCAGTCTCTTGGTTAGCTTGAAGTAAGCTGGTATTTGATGCAATGGCATAATCACACTCCCAGCTGATTTTGTCTACACACAAAGTTGCACTGGTTTAACTAAAGGTGTGGTTTTTAAACGACTGTTAAAGCAGAGCAACTTCGGATGAACTCCTACCCCACTGAAATCAATGATAAAACTTTTCATTTAATTCAGTAGAGCCAGGATTTCACTTTTGGTGTTTAAATCTGTTTTCTATGGAGTCAGCTGGCACCAAGCATGCCTGTAACTTACAGATGCTGCTTAAATCCACAAATGCCAGGTTTAAACCTATTAGAGCATCTACACAAGGGTTTGCACTGGTTTAACTAAATTCATTTTTAAAAACTGATTTAAGTTAAACTGGTGAAGATTCTGTATAAAGACAAGCCCTTATTTGCTTCATTGCCAGCGATTTCTCTCTTCAAAGTTGTCCCAAGAACAGAACTACAGGATTTCTTAAACTTAGAAATGAATTGCACTGGCAAAACTATTCTGGAAAACCACCAGGAATATTAAACTTGCTTACCATGTTTTAAGCTAAAAAAACTAAATTACTTTGCTTAAAGAAAGAATTGACAAGTCGTTATTTCTCTTTGCATGACTGAGCTATGCTTCATCAAGTGAGCTAAACTTTCCAAGGGACTGCTGTAAAAAGCTTTTTCTTTGTATAAAAACCACTCCACAGTTCTAGTTAATCATAGGCCCTATGTGATCATTCTTCAATATTCTTAGTGTGTTAAATGTAGTAAACAAGAAAAAGCAATGGTCTGACCCTACATGGTGTTGAGGGCCCTCAATTCCCAAGGAAGTCCAAGGTTCTGGCATTAATACTTTAAAAATAAAGTTTAAAGATAGTTGATGTACTTGTACATCAATCTTTCAGAGTTCAGATGGGCTCACCAAATTCTTTGGGCTAGGCTGTGGAACCCTTGCTGGTAGGTACTTTCCAGTAGTCCCATTTGCTCCTGAGAATAAGTGATTACTAACATGAGTACCGATGGCAAGATTTAGCCCGCACTTGTGGAGTTCCAAAAAGATCAGTTCTTTCTCTGGTTATATTTCAACATCTACATGCAGCCAGTAAATCAACTGGCAAGATATTGACTGAAATGCCAGTACTATGCAGACAATGCAGCTCTTCTTAATCTTTCACCACATATATGACCATGCAACTACTTCCAAGATGGTCAAGTGGTTGGATGAGATCAGCTCATGGACAAAGAGCAACTGACTGAAGCAGAATGTGAACCAGACAAAGGTTATGTTGGTGGGCAGAGGAAAACACTTGGGAAAAAAATTGCATGGTGCAGCCTCCTTTGGCTGATGATACACATCCAGAGTTAGTCAATTCTGCCTGTAGTTCAGGAGTGCTCACAATTCCTAGCTGATGCTAAACTCTCTACAAAGCAGCATTCACAATCAACACTTCCGGTCATCATGGGTTGACTAGGAGATTGTCCTATTCTGGCAGACACTGAACCTAGCCTTGGTTATATTCACCTTCCTTACCTGGAATAAAATATTGTGCTATACCTGGGCATGAAGACATCAGCCCTTCGGAAACTCCAGCTAATACAGAGCATCGTAGCACATCTCCTCAGCAACACAAGCTATGGCAAGCATGTCAAACCTGTCCCCGCTCTCTACACTAACTTCCCAAGAGTATCAAATCAAGTTCAAGGTCTCAGTATTTACCTTGAAGGTGGCATATCTAACAAGTCACCTAAAGCTCCAGGATGAAGACCACGGTCAACAACTCCACTCTTCCAGCACAATGGAACACTATCAGATGGATAATGCTTGTCTGTGCAGGAGACACAATCTGAGGGCCAGTCCGAATCTGCGCATCAAACTCCCACAGAAACTAAGGACCCTCACAAACCTCACTGCCTCCTCCAAGTGGAGGGTACGTTCCTTCAACCTGCCTTCTCTAACACACACACAGAGCAGCATGTACTTTTAAACAAAAACTAAAAATCCCAACCTAAACAAACAAACAAACAAACAAACAAACAAACAAACAAACAAACAAACAAACAAACAAACAAACAAACAAACCGTACACTCCACTTGCAAGTGGAGAGGATGAGAGAATGAACCACACATGACAGAAGTCAGTCATGTTGCTTCAGGCACTACTGGAAGGCACTCAGGCTTGGTCTACACTACCCCCCCTAATTCGAACTAAGGTACGCAACTTCAGCTACGTGAATAACGTAGCTGAAGTTCGAAGTACCTTATTTCGAATTAGTTGAAACTTACCTTGGTCCACACTCGGCAGGCAGGCTCCCCCGTCGACTCCGCGGTACTCCTCTCGGCGAGCTGGAGTACCGCAGTCGACGGCGAGCACTTCCGGGTTCGACTTATCGCGTCCAGACTAGACGCGATAAGTCGAACCCAGAAGTTCGATTTCCAGCCGTCGAACTTGCCGGTAAGTGTAGCCAAGGCCTCAGATACTACGGTGATTAGAGTGAGTATAAGAACCTATATAGAATAGAAAAAGCCCTCTGTAAACAGATAGCAATTTGCCGGTCATTGTCAAACAGCACAAGTCAAATCCATATGCTTTAAGGTGAACAATGTCCACTAGAAAGAAGTCACATATCTTCATTAAGAGATTTCAGTCTTTAAAGTATCATCTACTTTCATTCATAAACCAACTGCCTGGTAAAAGTAATTTGTGTGGTGTTAAAACTGTTGATCGAGCAGGTCACGATTTAGTGCCTTAAAATCACTTATGATGAGTGCTTGCTTGTCACTCATTTTATTTAACAGGCCAACGGCTGTCTGGAAGCCATCAATGGAAAAATCTAACACTAAGATTTTCAAAGTTGCCTATGTGATTTGGATGCCCAATCCTCTTTAAAATTTAATAGGAATTATGGTTCAAATCCCCAGCCATCTTTGAAAACCTCACCTAAAAGTCTCCAAAAATACACAGCAATCCTGTTTAGATTGATAGAGCAATTGAAGAATTTTGTGGTATGTTACTGTGTATCTGAATGGATATCTTGTTGCATTTTGATTAAATATTTCTAAAGAGTAGTAAAAATGACAATATATGGAGAAATACCAATCTCAGAACTGGAAAGGACCTTTGAAAGGTCATTGAGTTCAGCCCCCTGCCTTTACTAGCAGGACCAAATACTGATTTTTGCCCCGATGCCTAAGTGGTCCCCTCAAGGATTGGGCTCACAACCCTGGGTTTAGCAGGCCAATGCTCAAACCACTGAGCTATCCCTTCCAGTTGCATGCTTACATACACATTATAAAGTGCTGAAACAGACAGCAGAGAACACACCAACATTTTAAGAACTCTTCCTCCTTCCCTGCTGACCCCTTATGCCAGGGGGTCTCAAACTGGGGGTCAGGACCCTTCAAGGGTTCGTTAGGTTATTAGATGGGGGTGTCGCGAGCTGTCAGCCTCCACCTCAAACCCTGCTTTGCCTCCAGCATTTATAATGGTGTTAAATATATAAAAAGTGTTTTTAATTTATTGGGGGGGGGGGGTCACACTTGGAAGCTTGCTATGTGAAAGGGGTCACCGTACAAAAGTTTGAGAACCACTGGACTATAACCTAT
This sequence comes from Chrysemys picta bellii, assembly GCF_011386835.1. Lineage (NCBI taxonomy): Eukaryota > Metazoa > Chordata > Testudines > Emydidae > Chrysemys > Chrysemys picta. The sequence continues at coordinate 197,606,341 of NC_088793.1, forward strand.
GGAACTGATTCTGGTAATACTTTCTACAAATTACATCTCTGTTATGAAACTGACCTAAGAACTTTCTCCATAGCTGTATATAGAACAATCTTTTAACCACAATACTCTCTCTCTTCTCTTTTTAGGTAAATCTTAGTTTAGTTTATAAGAATCGGCTATAAGCGTGTATTTGGGTAAGATCGGAAAAAACTCATGGATCTGGTGGGTGATGTGTCTGATCTCTTAAGACTGGCAGAACTTTATGTATGGTGAACAAGATTGAAAGTAATTCTCATCATATTTGACTTGGCTATCTGGGAGGAAGCCCAGGAAATCTGTGCTTTAGTTTCTTCATAACCAGTAAGGTGTTGTAGAAGCTATTTTGTTGCTGGCTTGGTGAATCTAATTATTAGAATAAACCACCAGTTTTGGGAATCATCTATCCCATAATTTTCAGTTTGCCCTGACTGAGCATGGCCCCTCCAGGCACCACGGTCACATAGACCAGAAGGGACCATCATGATGATCTAGTCTGACGTCCTGCACATCACAGGCCACAGAACCGCACCCACCCACTCCTGAAATACACCCTTAATCTCTGGTTGAGTTACTGAAGTCCTCAGATTAAAGACTTCAAATTACAGAGAATTCACCATTTACACTAGCTTAAATCTGCAAGTGACCCATGCCCCAGGCTGCAAAGGAAGGTGAAAACTCCCCTAGGGTCTCTGCTAATCTGACCCGGGGAAAAATTCCTTCCCAATGCCAAATATGGCAATCAGTTAGACCCTGAGCATATGGGTAAGACCCACCAGGCAGATATCTGGGAAAGAATTCTCTGCAGTAACTCAGTGCCCTCCCTATCTAGTGTTCCATTACCGGCCATTGGAGATATTTGCTGCTAGCAGTCACAGATTGGCTATATGCCATTGTAGGCAGTCTCATCATACCATCCCCTCCATAAATTTATCAAGCTCAGTCTTTCAGATATATTTATGGACACACCCGTTAATAATTACAGCAATTCTAATAATGTGTTGTAGGATAAGTTGTATGTTAAAGGACTGCCAAAGGAAACAGGAAAGGAAACTGGTATTGGAACATGCCACCGTATTCCATCAAGTTTGCTGTAGAATATTCATGAGCCAATAGGGAGCCAGTCCTGTAAAACAGTGCTCAGATTACTTCAATGGGGATACTTGCGTAAGTAAGAACTATCCGCTGAAGTAAGGTTTTGCTGGATCGGGGCCTAAGTTTAGCAGCAGCAAAATGTGTGCTAGTGAAGAGAATAAAATACTTATAACCCATCTGTCTCTGGTATTATGAAACTATCTTTGCTTGAAAAATTCTGACAGCTACTCATCAGCTATTTGTACCTATGAATCACTTAAGTGTGAAAGCACAATATAAATCCATAAAAAGAGTGCATCTCTGAACACAAGAGGGCTTGAATCACCAGTGTGTTTCTCCAGTTAATATAAACCAACTGGCATAAAACTACAGTAATACAATGGTGAGTTAGGCCCATTGTCTCTTTGCAGCAGTAGTAACACCTGTGCTCCTACACATAGCACATCCCTTGCAGGAGCAGCGAAGTGAATATGACTAGGGTTGAATCAGTGTTTTCTCCCCAGTGCTGCTGCTATCAGAGCATTGTGGTCAGCAACAGAGGCACAACACGTACCAGATGGCTGGGAAATGGACACACATGTAGGGAGAACAGCAAGAGTAAAAATAAGAATGGAGGGAGAAGCAAATTGTTTTAGGGTGAGAGTTTTATCTGAAATTCTTTCATCTACCAACCTAATTAATGATGAGAGTTAACTTAATTGGAAGGCAAAAAGAAGTCAGACATAAAACCTCACTTCTAAAATGCTGGAATCTCTTCCGTTATTTGAAAGAGCAAGGGGTAAGGGAAGGAATAGATTCTCCCGAAGAGATTGAATAAAAGGCCTTTACATATAAATATAAAATACCTTCATTTATGGTCTGTAAATCTGTAGCCACACTTGAAGTCCATAGGGCCTGATTCAGAAGGCATCCTTATGCAGGAAAGGCACGTAAGAATGTACTGAATCATTTCCCTTTAGTCCTGAATTCCCACTCACACATATGGGGTCAAATTTATGCTCACCTGACTCATTCAAATCGTTCTACTGACATTCCAAAGTGTCATAGTCTATATTAGATATTAGTCATAAACAAAGTAGACAATATCATTTTAATTTACCCTCTTAGTGATACCAAAGATTTAGGTCAGAGTTTAAAGTGTTAAACATTTTGGTATACCTGCAGGTTTTGATGCCAATTTTCCTACTCAGTTACATTTCAAAATGGTTGTGGCACAGAAAGTTCCTTCTTGGGTATGGCAAGTTGTTTGTGCATACAACAGATTTTATCAAAAGAAGAATTTATCTAATCATATAGCTCCACTACTTAAATAGCTTTTATTTTCTCTTCACAGCACTAGCAGAGCAGCAAAGACAGAATAGCAAAAATCAATAAGAGAAGAAAGAGTAAGCACTGAATGATTTCAGAACACCTTTCCATAACCCCTGACTATACAGGATCACAGAACAACCTGGATAACTGTATATATTGAGCAAGCTAAACAACTATGCATATAATCAAGCTGACCGCTGTTACATCACGTATGGATTTTATCAACCAGTTGAAAAAAAAATTATAAACTAACAGCAACCTGATTGACTACCTTTTATTTGTAACATCTGATCTATTTGTTATGGTTCTCTTTACTTTCTACATTCACTTTTCACATAGGAATTCAATGAGGGAGCAGCATACATCTTGTGCTTTAACAGCACAAAATAATTGATACCAGAGCAAACTTTTCAAGAATAAAAATACCGTGTATGAAAACATCTGCCCAGTAACATTCTGAAATGCAATTTTTTTAGAGCAGGTTACAATATTTTTTGGCTAGAGGATGAATCCCTGCAAGTTATGAAAGCAACAGACTGATAAATTTCCATCTGTTCAAATATTCACCACGGCCTGATATACTCTCTGCCCTTAATGTCTGTTACAGAGATGCTCTCCCAAATACATAACTGCAAAATCAATTCAGTTGGGAAGTACATAAAACGTTTTATGCTACAAATGGGAAAACGTTATGAAAAATACTGAACTGCTAAACCCATCATGTGCTTAAAGGCACAGACTTATTTTATAACAGATAATTTTATAAAACAGGATATAGGGACTTCTTGGAAGTCAACAGATTTTAACAGCAGCTGGTCAACTAAATAGATACTAGTTTACTACAATTTTCTGAAGAGGATGACTTTTCCTTTCTTTCACCCTTATCCCTGTGTAGTACTTTAAAAAGAACTCCTTTGAGAAATGGTATCACCTAACGTTTCCATTTGCCCAGATGTTTTCCTCATTAGCCTGTCAGGAAAGGCATATATAGGGTAATTCTAATGATAGCAAACACCTCATAAAAAAAAAAAACCTCTCCAAATTTACTTTTCCACAAAATATAATTTTAAGGCGCTTCATGAACCCATGCGGAAAGAAAGCATCATTTACAAAATATTATTACTAGAAATCTTAAAGATATTAAAAAACTGGAATGTCAGTCTAGTGATAAAATTTCAGTGTATAAGACCGAATACAACCATGGACCTTATTCAAGACACTTTGCTCAATTCTGACTCCCACTTAGTTCAACAGGAAATGTTCTGAGTAACAGCCTGATCCTGCAATGTAGAATGCATGGGTGGACTGCTATGTTTGCAGAGACCCACTGAAGCTAGTGATTTCACATTGAGCATTACAGAATAAGGACCCAAGGGGAATAAGGAGTGCTGAATAGGAAGCCCTGTCCTCTATTAACTAGGAAGAAGAAAGAAGTGGTTTTAATATAGTTATACCTAAATTTATTATTATTAGTTATATATTTCCTGTCAGTTCTCTGCACAATGTATAAGATATTTCACTTTTTCTATACCTGCATTTAGACAGAAAAAATTAACCAATCAGTATAAAAAACCCACTTTATTAGAGATTTAAGATGTATTCAATTTAATCTTACATCTTCCACTATTGGTCTCAAGTCATTGTAAATAGCTGGCAACAGTAACACACTGTTAAGAAGAGCCAACAGAATAGGAAAGCACAAGAAACAGTGCTCTAAAATTCACTGAGATCATTTCCAGGGACATCACTCATTTTGGTCCCAAGTTACTAGTATCACACACATATTTTGTCCTTTTATTGTTGAAATGGCAATTATTTCCATCAGCAGCAAAGAATCATGAAGCTTGGGCTAGAGAAAGTGTTATTTACACTGAAGGGTGAAATTTAATTATTTTTGGTGTTTTTCACTGGGGTCTTTTCCACTCCTCACATCTCACGTTTGAGCCTTGGCACATGGAGAGGTCTGCTTTCATCATTTATATGAAAAATGTCATTAATAAGTCAGCAAAAGTACAGCAACTCTCTCCAGACGTTTCTGAAATACTTGCAACGTTACCAAATCATATGAGAAATCAAACTGGGAGCTACTTCTATCGACTTCTCCCCACCCCACTCCCGCCCACATCCCCAGGCAATATAAATGCAACTAGCAGTTTAAAAAACGAGTTTGATAAAAGCGTGTCTGGGAATAGCGCTGGACAAGTCGCAAGTCGGGAGAGAATGGCTGTGACAAGCAGGAGGGTGACGGCTGGGAAGGAGGAGAAAAGATGGGGTGGGGAAGACGGGGGCATGCGGTTGCAGAGATTTCAGCCCAAGTTGGCCCTGGTAGCTTCATGACACCCCCACATCTCATTTGGTCTGGTGCCGGCCCCCGAGCTTGCCTGAATTCGCACCTTCTCAGCACAAACACGAGGCTCTGGTTGCCACTTTGCCCGAATTCAAACAAGCCGCCTCCGTTGTACGGACGGAGACGTGACAGGCACCTGAGGGCAGCGGCATTTATAGGGCGTGGGGGTAACCAGGCAGGAGGGAATTCAAGCTTCCCTCTCCCCCCGCCCCGTTCCTAGGGGCATTGCTGCACGTGAACAACACCAGCACACGCGGCTTTAAGGGGGCGTGTGTCCGGCCGGGTCCCAACCCCGGCACCTGTAGCATGGCCCCGGGGGCATTCCTGCCACCCAGGTGGGCACTTTTCGAGGGCTGCCTCTTCGCGGGGAATCCGGCTTCAGGAGGGGGTCAGGCAATGGGGCGGCCCACCCACGCCCCGCCCCCAAACGCATCAAGCAGGCTCCCCCTCCACCCCCGGGCTGCAAACGCCGCTGTCTCGCCCCCCCCCCAGCGCACCTCCCCGGGAGGGACTCACCTGCGGCTGGCCGTGGGTGCTGTTGGCCGGCGGGGGGTCGGGCTTGGCCCGCAGCACGGTGATGTGCAAGGTGAGCAGCAGGAGCCCCAGTAACAGCAGCAGCTCCGCCGCCAGCCGCACCATCCTCTTGAAGCGGGCGGCTTTAGGGCCCCGCAGGAGCGGCGGCAGCAGCCGCGGAGGAGGAGGAGCCGCCGCCGCCGGAGCAGCCCCGGCCGGAGCAGCGGCCCCGCTGTCGGGCCGGGCCGGGGTGGCGGAGGCGCCGCCAGGCCACGGCGGAGCCACGTCAGGACGGGAGGCGCCGGGGCAGCAGCAGGCGGCGGAGAGGAGCGCGCCGCTGCCCGGCTGCTGCGGCGCTGGGCAGCAGGGCGCGGGGCCCGGGCCTGGTGCAGGAGGCGGCGGCTCGCCTGGCAGCCCCGCGCTCCGGAGTCCGCATGGGCTCGCCAGGGGGTCTCCGGGGCGGGGGGCTGGGGAGCCAGGCGCGCGGGGCAGCCTGCAGCCGGCGGGAGCCCGGGCCGCGCTCCGCATCCAGGGGGAGGCGAACGGGGAGCGGCCGCGGGGCTCCCTCACATGGCTGGGGCCGGCGCCGGGACACCGCGGGCGAGTGCCGGGGGCTATTGCTGCAGGCTCAGCGCAGGGGAGCTGCTGCGCTGTCCTCCCCACCCCGCTGCGGGGCTTGGGTCTCCCTAACCCCCCTCACGCTGCACGGACGGGGCGCCCCCAGCCCCCCCCCTCCCCGGTCCCCTCACACTGCAGGGGCTGGGCGCCCCTAGCCCCACTTCACTGCACGGGCTGCCCTAGCCCCCTGCCCTCCTCACACTGCAGGGGCTGGGCGCCCCTAGCCCCCTCACACTGCACGGGCTGCCCTAGCCCCCCAGCCCCACTTCACTGCACGGGCTGCCCTAGTCTCCCTCACACTGCACGGGCTGGGCGCCCCTGAACCCGCTGTGCGACCGCTCGGTCTTCCCCACGGGCTGCGCCCCGTTCCCAGGCACTGCCCTACCGACCCCCTTATACGCTGCCCTTAGGCACGGCTTTATCCCCCCAGCCTCTGGCTGGGCTAGCCCCGTGCCCTCTGCCTGCCGATCAGCGCCTGACAGCCGGATCCCAGGGCGAATGGCTCCCTGCCGGCCCCGGAGAGGGGTGACTCCCCTCCGCGCCCAGCGCTGAGGTTAGCTCTGAGCTTGAGGTGCTAGAGCCCCGCTCCTCTTCCTGCCGGTGCTGCGGGCTGCAGCCTCGGGGACACTCATCTCCTCGGCAGGGCGGCGGCAACTTCCCTTTGCCCTCCTGCTGCTGCGGGCTCCTGCTGCCCTTTCATCCCGCTGCCGAGCGGTGGGCAGGCGGGCGCTGCTGATTTCTCCCCCGCTGGGTTAATCCGGGGTAGATGGTGCCTGTCCCCTCCTCCTCCTCGGAGCTAAACTCCCGGTGCCGCAGCAGCAGAGAGACTGGACTGCAGAGCTTTAGCGATCTGCTCTGCTTGCGCGCTGGATACCTGGCTCCATCTCTCTCTGTCTCTCTCCTGCAATGACCCTAGGCCAGCTCCTCTCACTCTCTCCTGCCACTGTGTGTGTGTGTGATTGCAAGCCGCTGGCCCTCCTCTTCTTCCAGTCCAGCTTTCTCTCCCCCTCTTTCTCTTTGGAGAGGAGTGAGCTCTGTGGGTGTGATGCTTTTATACTGCGCTCTCTCTCCCTCCGCTGTCCCCTTTCCCCCTCCCACCTTCCCCCTCTTAAGCCTCCTGTTGCAGCCCGATCTCTTTTCCCCACTGCCTGTGGCTCCGAGGGCTGCTCCACAGTGATTCCCTGTGCAGCCTTGCCTTGCCTGCCTAGCCTCATCTGCAGCCAGCACTCTTACTTCTCTGCTCTAGGAAAAGAGGCAGTGAGCACAATTCTCTCTCTTCCCTGCACCTTGCGACGGCATTTATATCAGAGCAAAGTGGGCATTAAACGCCACCAACACAGAATATCCACTTTGGACTGGCGCAAATAACTATGCGAAGTGTAGGGCAACAGAATGCAAACCCTGTATATTCCTCACTCCCTGCTCTGTTCTCAGGATTTTATAATTAGCCTGGAAAAATACTCCCCTGGATGGGAAATGTGTCCCTGGGGTTAAAATTAATTTTCATTTTTCAAAAAAATCAATGCAGCTGCACTGACTCCTGTGGAGGCAGGCGGATTTACACAAGGTGAAGATCTGGCCCAGTATGTGATTTACACAAGGTGAAGATCTGGCCCAATATGTGAGTTGTTTGTTTTGAAGTTATAAAGTTACCAAACAAAATGGAAGTGTTGGACTCTGACATTGTTCCTCTGCAGTTCAAAAAGCCTATGTAAGAATATTGTTCAGGTGTGGGCCGTATCAGTGATCGGTATTTCTAAGCATTGGTGACAAAATAAAAAATGCTTACAATGGCCGAGAGACTGAATTTCATTACACTGCATTATTGGTATGAAAGGCAAGGAGAAGTTCCCTGTCCTTGTAAAACTGGTTTACAGTCTGACTGATTTTATCAGACGGGTCTTTATGAGCTAATGGCCGAATCCTTTTTGCCTTACATGATTTGTCCCATTAACCTCAGCAGAATGGTTCAAGTGAGAAAAGCAAGCAACGTCTGGCCCCTTGTCAGTAATCTGCAGACTCATAGTAGGAAACTGATCTCCTCTTGTAAACTGGGTGTGACTCCACTGAAGTGAATGGACTGGGTTTTTTAGACCATTAGGATGCTTTACGCCACTCTGAATCCACTCTCCCCATCAGTCATACACCAAGTCCTTCTCAGCCAGCCCAAAGGACACATACCTATGAAAAACTGGCGTGAGATGAACTGCCGGGACATGTGGTGGCTTTTATAGATCTGTGTAAATGGACAGATTAAAGAATGAATCAGAAGAGTGTCTCATATCCTTCCACTGAGAATTTTTTTCTGATTAGAATAATTATAAAATAACACTAGACCTGAAATAACTCTATTAAGGTAACAATGAGGCTGTGACTAAAAGCCACAAACTCTAACAAGTTCAGATTTAAGGATTTTTATCCATTAATACATCTCATTGTGTCTCAGTATTGCAGCACATGTGATCTGCATATCTGTGCACTGATCAGAATGGATATAGTCTCTCTCTAATTTGCCTTGATTTGGAGACCATGTGGGAAGTCACATATAACATTACTTTAACATGCTTTCTTGTGTTCATATGTATTCATGACACATTTACATGTAACAGTCATACTTGGAAATATTGCATTGATATTCTAATAGTGTATAGAACTAGCACATTATATTTAAAAAACCTGTGAAAAGTAGCTTTTTTTTCAAACACATATTTTGGACATTAAAAAAAAAAAATACCAAGAAGCATAACTAGTGATATGTTTTAAATTAAACATTTTTGGCCAGATTCTCTTCTCAATAACACTAGTATGATTCTGGAAGTCAGTGGCGTTATAAGGTATAAAATCAGTGTAAGCAAACAGAATCAGGCCCCTTTCTCAAAAGAATTTGTCCAAGAAAACATTTGATTCTAACATTTTTTCAAAATATTTGCCTTGGTGTCAGATACCATAAGCCCCCGGATAAGCAGAGTGGACTTTGCTTCTTTCTTAAGTGCCCACATGAATAGTAATCACCGATTCCCAGTTTTTGCTCAGACTACATGTGTTCCTACTCTACATAAGTGCCATCACTCATGCATAATTAGGTTAACTACATACCTAACAGGCTTATTTGCTGTCTCCACCTGTACTCAGTCTCTGGGCAAGTGCATGGGTGAGTTGGAGAGTGTCAGTGAAATGTAAAAATGTGGTAACAAGGCAAACATCAGTTCAGTGGCCTTCGGATTTGCAAAATACTAAACTGAGAGAGTGGAGTTGATTTAAAGTTATATAATAAAAAACACAGATGGTAACTGTTGAAGCTACTGGTATGTCAGGGTTCAATATTTTAAACAAAATAAAGAGAAGATTCTTGAAAAGTGGCAGAATAATTACAACCTGGACCACGAAAGTTGTCATGCTGGAAAGGTGGAAAATGTCAAAGAAACTTGTGCCACTGGTTTACCAAGACCTGCCACCCACAAGTTCCCGTCAGTGGATCCATGTTGTTGGGGGAAGCTGGAAACTTGGCATGTGAGGGATGTGTTTTTAGATATGAATGTTACAAATCAGTGGCTGGAGAGATGGAAAGATCATAATGCAAAACAGTCCGAGGACAGGATAGTGACAAAAACAAACGTCGGTTTGCTGCTGTGCTCTGGGTAATGTAAATCCTCCCTGATCTTATGAAAGACTATGAACAAGTAGAAAGGCATCTTTAATCCAGATGAGCTGGGTTTGTACTAGTGTGTGTTTCCTGATGGGGCATTAACTTCTTATGTGTCAAGCTGTTGTGCAAAGATGACGAAGGACAGAGCAACGATACTGTTGACAGTAAGGGGATGGCAGCAAGGAACTGGATTCTCTTGTGACTGGAAAAAACAAGGATCCACATTGTTTTAAAAATCTAGAAACATCATTTGTTCCCCCATGATGCCAACAACTCTGCGTGGATGACTGCAGAGACACGGAAAAATGACTACACAACAAAATGCAGAATAAAAAGAGCAATTCTGCTCTGTGTCTGTTGCGTGGCTCATATAGATAAACCGTAAACATTTTTAAGTAGCAAACATGACTTCATTGGTACATCCAGTAGATTGAGGGTCATAGCATGGGGTTAAAGTAAAGGAGTTTTGCTAAAAGCTGTGGGAGAACTCTTCCTCTGGTGTGAGGCAGACTTGCTCCACCACCTGCCATTTCCTCACTGGGTAGTGAAATGAGGACTCATCAGGAAGGGGGATTTCCAGTTGAGGACTGCAGGAAGAGCTGCTGTCTAGCCTGGGGAGTTTTGGGGGCTCCCAGCCTTAATGATAGCAATACCTAGCTTTTATGTAGTGCTTTTTATCAGTAGACCTCAAAGTGCTTTACAAAGGAGGTTAGTATTGTTAGCCTTATCTGTAAAAGCTGAGGGATAGAGAGGTGAAGGGAATTACCCAAAATCACTCAGCAAACCAGTGGCAGAGCTGACGGTAAAACCTAGGTCACCTGAGTCCCGATCCAGTGCTCTGTCCCCTGGGACACACTGCCTCCCACTTCTGTAAAGTAGACGCAACTTGGGTTTCCCAAGTCAAGAGACTCCTAACAGTCTGTTCTAGTTGGTGAGGTGTCCGTTTGCTAGCTCCCCGAGAGTAACGAGTCCTCCCTCTTTCCTCTCCCTGCCCAGGCTCTGAGAGAAGAGGAGACTGAAGACCACTGCTCCTCTCACCTTGAAGGCTTCAGCTTCTTCTCCAAGGATAAAAACAGGCACAAACAGCTCCTAGAGCAGTAAAATGGCTCCTTTCCCCTCTGCTCTCCTGGAACTCCACAGTGAGTTGGGAAATGAAAACTGAAAAGAGACAGGCACATAGAATAACCCCATTGCCTTCAGATTATGCCCTCAGTTTACCTCACTGAATGAGGTTGCAGAGGTATTGCTGAAGGCTTGATCTGGAGACTAGGAGGTTGCATTTGAGGATGGCTGACTTAGCTTTTACAACCTCTTCTGCTGGTGACATGAAATGCAGGAGCCCACCTTGATGCTCAGTCTCAAGGGCAGTTTGCAAGGCTGGCAATTTGAAAAAAACATCTTTTCACTTTCAAACTGAGCAAATTTGAGATGGAAATCAGTGCATATGAAACCACACTGTCATTTTCACAGAGTAACTTCTCAGGGTAATACCACACTTCTAAAATGCAGGAAACTGCATCAGTTATCCCCAACTTTCCTCTGGGAGGGACCTCCACTGCAAACACCTAGTACATGCCTATTCTTTGTCTGGCAGGGAGCCTTCTGGGAAACAAAATCCTTTTAGTATCAAAATTCATTAAAATTTCTATTACAGAGCATCAGTATTAGGCTCCCATTGTGCTAGGTACTGTACAGACACATATAAAGACAAAGTTCCTCCTCCTAAGAGTTTGTAATCCAAGAAACTCCTTTCAGATACGTTTCTTCTCTTGACCTAGTTCTCTTCTCCAAGCTGTCTCCTGTCACCACAAGAAAAGGCATGCAAAGCCTCTTCACTTCAAGGCATGGAAGCTATAATGACCACCAAAATGGTTCCCTTCTGAGTTCCCTTCTTCTTTAGGTGTACTTATATGACTAATCATAGCTGACTTTAGGAAGCAGCGTCTATCACTTGTTCTTCATCAGATGGCAAACTATTGATGCTTGAGGTGATAAAAGAGTTGTTAACACAAATAAAGACCCTGAGCTGCTAGAGTCCTTGCATGGAGATACTCTGGATTTTATGGCTGACTTAGAACAACGCTCTCGTCCCCTAACACCCCTACTCTACTTGCGCTACATTGATGACATTATCATCATCTGGACCCATGGAAAACAAGCCCTTGAGGAATTCCACCATGATTTCAACAATTTCCATCTCATCATCAACCTCAGCCTAGAACAACCCACACAAGCAGTCCATTTTCTGGACACTACTGTGCTAATAAGCGATGGTCACATAAACACCACCCTATACCAGAAACCTACTGACCGCTATACTTACTTACATACCTCCAGCTTCATCCAGAACACACCACATGATCCATTGTCTACAGCCAAGCTCTAAGATACAACCGCATTTGCTCCAATCCTTCAGACAGAGACAAACACCTACAAGATCTCTATCAAGCGTTCTTAAAACTGCAATACCCACCTGCTGAAGTGAAAAAACAGATTGACAGAGCCAGAAGAGTACTCAGAAGTCACCTACTAGAGGACAGGCCCAACAAAGAAAATAACAGAACGCCACTAGCCGTCACCTTCAGCCCCCAACTAAAACCTCTCCAGCGCATCATCAAAGATCTACAACCTATCCTGAAAGATGATCCCTCACTCTCACAGATCTTGAGAGATAGACAAGTCTTTGCTTACAGACAGCCCCCCAACCTGAAGCAAATATTCACCAGCAACCACACAACAAAAACACTAACCCAGGAACCTATCCTTGCAACAAAGTCCGATGCCAACTCTGTCCACCTATCTATTCAAGTGACACCATCATAGGACCTAATCACATCAGCCATGCCATCAGGGGCTTGTTCACCTGCACATCTACCAATGTGAAATATGCCATCATGTGCCAGGAATGCCTCTCTGCCATGATCATTGGCCAGACCGGACAGTCTCTACGCAAAAGAATAAATGAACACAAATCTGACATCAGGAATCATAACATTTAAAAAACAGTAGGAGAATTCTTCAACCTCTCTGGTCACTCAGTAACAGACTTAAAGAACAGAAAAGCTTCAAAACCAGACTCCAACGAGAAACTGCTGAACTTGACTTAATATGCAAACTAGATACCATTAATTTAGGCTTGAATAGAGACTGGGAATGGCTGAGTCATTACACAGATTGAATCTATTTCCCCATGTTAAGTATCCTCACACCTCTTGTCAACTGTCTGAAATGGGTCATCTTGATTATCACTACAAAAGTTTTTTTTTTCCTGCTGATAATAGCTCATCTTAATTAATTAGCCTCTTAGAGTTGGTAGGGCTACTTCCACCTTTTCATGTTCTCTGTATGTGTTTATATATCTCCTTACTATATGTTCCATTCTATATGCATCTAAAGAAGTGGGCTGTAGCCCATGAAAGCTTATGCTCAAATAAATGTGTTAGTCTCTAAGGTGCCACAAGTACTCCTGTTCTTTTTGTGGATTTACAGTGTAAGTGTGATCAGAATTTGGTTCCTTCTGGGCCAGATTCTCATCTGGTGTAAATTGGCATTGTTCCATTGGCGATGCTGGCCCAGGGAAACTTTGGACAGCATAGTAGCAGTAACAAGTGCAAATTGCTACCAAAGGGCAGGTTTACTAAAACAATAATGGATGGGATAATATACAGCAGGACTATTGTTGACACTGCTCTAGTTGTTTATGTTCTTCCACAAGAAAATTTCAACCACTCTGAAAAGTGGAATTTGGCAAAGGGAATGCTGCTGAAGGCCCGATAAGTGATTCTGATTCTACACTGTGTTGTGAATCTCAGTACAAAAATAATAGAGTTTCTCATGGGGACATAGAGAACACAGGTGAAAATGAAACTGCTGTACATGGGCAAGCACCAGGTTTCTTTTTGCCATCACACCTCTTGGATATAAGGTGACCATTTTTAGTGACCAACGGGATTCCATCCTAGGACACTGCTATCCTATAATCTTTGGTTGCTCATTCAACAATGTCATTTTGACAATATTGTAACACAATTACCAGTTATTTTACAGTAGCATGTGTGACACACACAAGCCAGCCTGTTGTAATCAAAGTACAATGCGGTCTTCTCTTTTATGTTTTTTTTTTTTTTTTTTTACAATAAATGTTTAATCTCCTTCTTTTTAGCATATGTACAACATGCCTCAGGTGACACGTGACCAGGATTCATCACCAAATTTGGTCTGCTAGTTGGATCATTAGCTTCCCCGGCCCAGGTCAGGTACTGACAGGGAATGCAACGTGAACGATGATTCTTTGCCCCCAGTGTATAATAATACTGTTGCAATAACATTCATAAGGTGCAGTTAATTTTTCTAACTGAATTTTAATCTGAGTTATCTGTATTAAATGTTTTTATGCATCCTGCATGTATTAAGTGGCAACTCATTTATTTATTTATTTATTTATTTATTATTTGTATGCCTGTAGTGCCTAAGAGCCCGAGCCATGGGCCCGGACCCCATTGTGCTAGGAGCTATGTATACACAGAACAAAAAGAGCTCACAATGTAAGACGTATAGAAGTTTCAAAAATCTATCTTAATCTTTTCTCTTTATAAATACGTTGCAGCTACAGTTCTTTTATACAGCATCTATGAGAATCACTTGGGTATTCCAGTGTGTAACAAGTATTTTCTAAGTGAGAAATTTATGGTAAGTCCACTGGTATCTGTTAATATAAAAGAGCCTTATTTTGGACTGGCATATAGGCTGCTTAATTGCATGTTGTGATGGTCTTGAAGCTCTGTTGATAAGTGTATGCAGAGTCTACTGTACTAGAACCTAGAATAATTTAAGCCTTATTCTCAGAATAGGGAGCCAGTGTGATTGCCTGACAAGAGGGCTGATAGGAACTGTGGAAGGTGGTGAAAAGTTAATGTTAGTGTGTGTGTTTCTTTCTTTCTTAGAATTACTGGGAATACCACCACTTTACCAAATCAGCTCCCCAGCCATTTGTGTCAGGTCCCTTGCTTTCCCCTGGCTGGTCCAGTGTTGGTGTCTTATCTTCCAGTTTAAACCTCTACTCTGGTTTCTAGGCTTCCATTGCTTGATTCAGTTTCTCATGGCTGGTTGTTCCAGTCTGAATTTTCCTCCAGGCTAGTAGATCCTCAAATGAACATAGGTTCTCTAGGCCCTACTCTCTCAACTCACCCGTATTCCTCTCCTGCTCCCAAGACACTGTTGTTTGTCTTTGAGCTCAAAGTTTCTTTAAAACTCTCTGGGGTGAATCCTGGCTCCACTGAAATTTTTGACAAAGCTCCCATTGACTTCAGTGGGGGCAGGATTTCACCCTAAATCTCTTTGTAGATTATTGGAGAATGAAAAGCATACATCTGGATTCTCATGGGCTATGGATGGTGGTGACCTCTGCTCTGGTAAGCATTGAGCAAGACTGGGTTGAGATAGATGGCTAAAGTTTTCCCTGCCTGTTCTATTGTTTCCCCACAGCCCTTTTGCTTTTCAGCTCATCATCACCTCTTATCACAGAATACCTGCCTTTGGAATGTAGTGCCTGTTTGTTTCCCACCTCCTTCCCTCTTCTCCCCACAAACCAGGGACAGGAGACAGAATGGCTGATTAACTGCTAACTGGAACCTCTTAGCTGCAAGCTATAAATGCACAACCAAGGTTCTTCTCTACAAAATAATCTTCCCCCGAAGGCAACAAAACTCTTGTTATGATGCATGGTTTTCTTGAATAACAATCAGAATCTTTTTCAAATAATTTGTCAACTTGTGGCATCCATTTTCCTGCTTTTCTTTTATCTAAGACCCCATATATGCAGCCGCAAGTTGGGCCTAAAGACAGTGGCAAGGTCCCTGGATTCTGCACAGTATCTAATGAGACAGACTGGAAATTCCCTGGAATTTTTATGTATACATGCTATCGTTTGGAAATCAAGAGCACAATCTAGTACAGTATCCCCTGTGTTATTTATTTTTTTATACTAAACTCTGTTTATACACTCCCCCATTTTCAGTTTCAATATTCTACAAATTTTGTATTGACAATGTGGAACTGCATTGTGGAATTTGCCATGGGACAGCTGAGGCGTCGGGGAGGCAATGTGGGATTGTGTATTCAGCCTCACAATACAGACGATCGGGTGTGTGTATGTGTGAATTGCAGCACACATTATGGCCTTGGCTACACTCACCGCGACAGCGCTGTGAAGCGCGAGTGTAGTCGCGCCGCCAGCGTTGCGAGAGAGCTCTCGCAGCGCTGTATGTACTCCACCTCTCCAAGGGGAATAGCTTGCAGCGCTGCGAGGGAGCGTGCAGCGTTGCAGGCTCTGATTACACAGGCACTTTACAGCGCTGTACTCGCTGCACTCGGGGGGGGGGCGTTTTCACACCCCTGAGCGCAGCAAGTTGCAGCGCTGTACAGCGCCAGTGTAGCCAAGGCCTAAGTAATGCACTGTATCTGCTCCTTGTAGATCCTGCTGGCAGGAACAGGACTATGTTAATGTTAACTAGGCAGCCTTTAGTATGTGCTAGCAGGGTCTTCCCTGGGCAGTTACAGTGTATGTCTACACAGCACAGCTACACTGCTGCAGCTGTAGTGTAGATGCTTCATATGTTGACAGAAGGGGTTTTTCCACCTCTGCAAGAGGTGGTAGCTAAGTCAATGAAATAATTTGCAAGCCTGTGTGATGTAGCTAAGGGGTATGTCTACACTAGAAAAGCTACAGCGGAAGCACTGTAGTGGACACACTTAGTATAGTAACAGAAGGGGTTCATCTGTTCTTCAGTGAGGGAAGGTAGCAAATCCACTTCTCCAAGAAGTGTTATGTCTACCCCAGAGCTTAGGCCAGCTTTACTACATTGTTCAGGGGTGTGAATTTTTCACATCCCTGAGCAACATAGCGAGGTCCACCTGAATTTTGTAGTGTAGGCCAGCCCTAGGTCACTTTAACATTTGGGGCAGATCAGGCCTTAATGCATGCTGCAGCTCACACCTCTCTAGTCTATCCTGTGGGGACATATAGCTTAGGGTTACCATACGTCCGGATTTTCCCGGACATGTCCGGCTTTTTGGGCTCCAAATCCCCGTCTGGGGGGAAATCCCCAAAAGCCGGACATGTCCGGGAAAATCGGACATGCGGTGCCGGGCCGGGGACTTGGGGGGCCTGGCCGGCGGTGCCGGGGCTCGGCCGGCGGTGCTTGTGGGGGCCCGGTCCCGGGCCGGGCTGGGGGCTCGGGGGGCCTGGCCGGCGGTGCCGGGCCAGGCCGGGGGCTCGGGGGCTCGGCCGGCGGCTCGGGGGCCGGGTGCCGGGCCGGGGGTCGGGGGCTCGGCCGGCGGTGCTCGGGGGGGCCCGGTGCCGGGCCGGGGGCTCGGCCGGCGGCTCGGGTGCCGGGTGCCGGGCCGGGGGCTCGGGGGCTCGGCCGGCGGTGCTCGGGGGGGCCCGGTGCCGTGCCGTGCCGGGCCGGGGGCTCGGCCGGCGGCTTGGGGGCTCGGGTGCCGGGGGCTCGGGTTCCGGGTCGGGGGCTCGGCCGGCGGTGCCGGGGGCCGGGGGTGGGCCGCGCCTCCTCCCCCCACACTCCCCCTTACCTGCTTCAGGCTTCCCGCGACTCAAATGTTCGCGGGAAGCAGGGGAGGGGGCGGAGACTTTGGGGAGGGGGCGGAGTTGGGGCGGGGCTGGGGGCGGGGCTGGGGCCCCTTTAAAGTGTCCTCCTTTCGGAGGCACTAAATATGGTAACCCTAATATAGCTGATACCTAAGTTCCATTGACTTTTGATGAGAATGGGGCCTTGTCACTGGAAAGTTTTGCCGCTTTAACTATACAAGTGTAGTAAAAGCGGCAAAACCTAACTATTTCAATATAGTTAAAGCTGTACAACCCCTTTATGTACATACAGTTATACTAATATAAAAGGGTATCCACACTAGAGCTGTTACCACTTTGTCTCAGAAAAATATCCCACCCCTAATCAACATCATTATAGTAGTAAAACTGTCAAGTGTAGACCAGCTTTGAGGTCCTGGAGTACCTACACCACTCTTGAAAATGGGACTTAGGGCATGTCTACATTTACAATGCTGCAGTTTCTTAGAGATCTCATGGGACATCCCGGTGCATATAAACAAAGTTCTCAGGGGCTAAATGTGTGAGGGAATGAGAAGCAGATAGCAACTCCACCTCTGTTGGCTATTTCACTACCTCTACTAGTATGATTAAAAAGGAGTAAATGAACAGATGTGTCCCCGCAATATCAAAGCAAACTGCATACTTACCAGAGGTTTCTTCTGCATCAGGCTCACCCGAGCTGGACTGGCTTGACTGCTGTGTGGAAAACAGGTCCTGGCTCACTGCACCACTGGATACCCTGGTTGCCTTTCCCCCATACTCCTCCTCCTCTTCCTCATCCAACACCTCCTCCTGACTGTTCACACCGGGGGCCTGTGACGCTGTGACTCCTCCAAAGTATCCACCAGGCTCTTGGGGTGGTGTTGAGGTCTCTGCTGAGGATGGCATGCAGCTCTTTGTAAAAGCAGCATGTTTGCACTCCGCACCAGAGTGAGTGTTGGCTTCCCTTGCCCTCTGGATGCCTGCCCCAGCTCCTTGGCTTTCACACAGCACTCCTGTGTAGCCCTTCTTCTCCCCCATGCCCCAAGTGATCTGCTCATAGATATCAACATTTCTGTGGCTGGATCGGAGCTGTGCCTGCACAGCCTTTTCTCTCCTCAGACCCAGGGGATCCACCACCTCCTGTGAACTCCAGGCAGGAGCGCGTCTTTAGCCTCTAGCCGGCATAGTCAGCTGGGCAGTTGCCAGGTGAGCTCTCCACGCCCAGCAAATGGGAAATAGAATTTCAAAAATTTGTGGGGATTTAGAGGGGAGGGGCACATACGTCTGTACCTGGCTGCCAGGCAGCAGAGTTCAAAATGGTGACCAGAGCAGTCACAGTAGGGCATTGTGGGACATCTCCTGGAGGCCTCTAAAGTCGATGTAAGTAACGCAGTGTCTACACTGACACTGTGTCGACTTAAGTGCATCGACCTAAGTGCTACGCCATTGTCAGAGACTGGATACTGGACTAGGTGGACTTTGGGTCAGATTCTGTCTGGCAATTACTATATTTCATCTAGAAATGTTTGAACAACACTTAGGTTTAGTGAAAGGGTTATAAAACACATATGTTTGTTATGATGCAGATGAAAATCTATAATATAAAGAAATTCTTTCTTATGTAGTGTAGAATTATGTTCAATGAGTTCACATTGGTTACACAGTAGTTTGGCGTGCAATAGTGAAATGTCCAATAGGAATAGGCAGAGTTACTTGTGCAGGTTAAGGTACAAACTATTTAAACTGGCATATATTTCCATTGTCTTCATATTTATTTGTTATATATCACCTAGATCTTCATTTCGCTTTGGTTGGATTGGAGACAGAAGATCCGATTTGCAATTCTCTTACACCATAGTCTGACTCCAGATAAGTCAATGGCCTTGCATGGGCATAAAATTGTATAAGAGAATGGAGATTTGACATAGAGTGTTTCTGTTAATAGCAAGAGAGTCTGTTGTTCTTTCCCTGAAAAACAGTTCTTAGTATCAGTAAATATTAATATGAATAATTAGTAATACAATTAGGAAAAAATTCTTACCTGCCTTGTAAGCTCCTTGGGATACGAACTGTCTCTTTTTGAGGTATTTGTTCAATGCCTAGCATGACAGGGTCCTAGTTTATGATTCGTGGCCCTAGGCACTACCATAATACAAATAATAATAAATAATAATAGCAGTGAACAGTGCTAGACTCCCCAGATGGAGTCACAGTCTATATATATATATTAGGGACCACTTGACATTTGTCTTCAAATGGGTACTGAGCTGAGTAAAGCAATGCAGCAACAGAGTAACAGAGCCTTGGCTGGAATAGGTGTGCCAGAAGAGGCCCCTGTAGAGATGCAGCATAAGCCAGCAGAAGTGCTTCTGCCAGCAGACCTACCACCTCCCCAGATGGTGCTCTTCTGTCAGCATTGTTGCATCTGTAGTGCGGGTTTGCCGGCATAGCTATGTCAGCTATAGATATGCCAGCAAAACTTTGTAGTGTAGACCAGGCTTCAGCATCTGGATCCTTTAATTCAACACTTTCCAGATTCTCAGAAAAATGTTTTCTCCTACCCTATTTTAAGCATCCAAGTTAGAAAACAAACTGGTTACTCTGATCAACAGTTAGAGAAGTATTGAGAGTAGGGCTTGGAATGGAAGTGTAAATTCAACCTTATCTATATAGAGTCATGACCAAAGCCTTCATTAATATGGTTGGGGAAATTGGTGCAGGTGTAAACACCTCTTTAATTCAAAGCAGATGTCCTATCTGCGGTGTCCCCCCTCCACATCGTGTTATGACAACAACTGCAAGTTATAAATAAAATGTAATGGGAAAAGTGCTTTCTGAACCCTGTGTCCTTCCTGGTGAGCTTATGAAGTTGACTAACAATTGGTAACCTTTTTTCCTTTTCATTACTAACATCCTGACCATCCTGCTGCAATAAGGATCGAATACCAAGGTTATTACTTGGGCCAAGTTCTTATTGGAGTCAATGGGAATATTGCCTGAGTAAGGAGTGAGTAAACACTGAGTGGAAAATTTGGCTCTAAATGGTCAAATATACATGTAAGTGCATCACGCATTGCTGTAACCACTGTTCAGTCTTTACAGTTATTTGGTATTCAGCTGAACACTAAATATCAGACATTCCTATTTATAAAGTAATTGTGTTAAAATGAAGGAAGAGTCTCTTTTTCATATTGACCAACCTGATACAGCCTCTCACTGTTTGGTTTCCCCTCTTTAGGAAGAGTTAAACGCTGTCAGGCAGTTTTGTGGGAATTAAATCCACTATGCAGGCGGTGGAAAGGATTACTGGCCCAAGAAAAAGAAAGTTTGTGGTTGGGCCCGTTATAAAAGGAAATTCTTTTCAGTGATTTACAAATAAATTCACTTCCACGCGGGCACGATCAGACCCTTGTTTAGGAAGATTTTCTCTTTTACTGTATATGGAGAAATGAAAGGGATCTTTGTTAAACAAGAAAAAGCCTGAAATGGAAAGGGCTTGAGGGAGAGGGAGGAGGAGAGAATTAACCCTCTTTTGACTATTGGTGCCCGAATTCAAGTAGCACCTTTAACAGATCCACAGGGGGTTACATCTGTAAAATGCTACAACTGGTTAAGTCATTGGATTTAACTACAGGATGCTGCGTTTTAACTGTTACAGACAGGAAAAAGTTCCAGTGACACCTGCTTTACACAACAAATGGTACACAAGTGATGAAACTCATTTCAAAGGGTCTGTTTGTTTGGATTGAAATGGGGTGTGAGTATTTAGGGCTCGATCCTGCTCCCATTCCATTCGATGGAAAACCCACTATCATTGCCTTGAAAGGTGCAGAATCGAGCCCTTAAGCAAGAAAGGCAGTTGGCTCGTGCTGATGTTTGTTACTAAAGATTCTGCAATAACTGAGGCTATAGAATACTTCTGAAGTGTTTCATTTGCAAGCCAGATGTTTGAAATATGAAGAGTCACACTTGTAAAACTTAGAACAACATGAGGAACGTTTAGTGAAAAACAATTGGGAGTACAAGAAAAGGGTGTAACTTTCTGAAGAGTGCTAAGAACCACAGTGTTTTGGTTTTTAAATGCAATTCTTCATTTCTTTGATTCAAGTCTAGTTCCTTTTAGAAAATTCTTCCTGTCTAAAGCAATTTCCATTTTGGGGGGAAACACAAACAAAAAATTTGCTGAAATTATGTTGTTTGAAATTCAACCCCCAAAAAGTTTAGCAAGGGGAAAGCCATTGAATAAAACTGTAAATGTCTGTGATGGAAGCTGGTGCATTCAGCTGCCTTTATTATTTCGAGCAGGGCATTCTGCTGTATCCTCAGTGCCCTTAAGGTTCCTCACTGCCAATGGTTTCTTCAAGCTACCCTGATTAGATACTGAAGCAAACACTTCTTAAATGTCTATATGTTAAAACAAGTTCATATATAAATTATGTTTCAAAGGAATATGAGCGTGTGTGTATATATGTACACCCTTCCCAAATGATATTTTGTGCTTTGAGAAGATTACAACTCCTTCTATACCTACCCAACAATGCCACTCTTCACTGTGTGGAGGGTGAGGTTGTGAAGAATGGTTCTGGAGCTCAGTTCTGCCAGTTGGCAGAAAAAAGCATCACACTCAAGCATTCTGGCGGATCTTTGCTTCAAGGGGAGCAGAACGCTGTCTACCAGTTATTTTACTTTGATTTTGTGTCAGGGTTTCCAGATCCACACTCCTGCCAAATAACAGGCCAAATTCTGTCTTCAGATGCATACCTCTAATCCCCATTAAACTGGGGTAGGGTTTGGCCCATACTCAGTTTTTAACTCAGACATATGATCATTTATGGGTCTACACTGATACCTATGTGTGGCTGAATGAAGATGGGAACAAGGGAGGGCAGTTAGGGAATTCAGATTCTCCTGAGTGTTGCCAATTTTTGTGACTTTATTTTGAAGCTCACAATTTGGGGTATTGCCTCAGCTCCGGGAATCATGTGATTATGCCAGAATCTCAGCCTTCACTTTTTAAAAAAATTACATTTCTAGCCCTTATGAATGTAGAAAAAAGCTTAAAAATATGATCCCTAAAGGTTCCAAAACCAGTAGGAAAATAATTTCCCCAAATCTCATGATTTTTGGACCCCTGATTCATGATTTTAGTATGCAGTAAGAACAGTGTTGTTGTAGCTATGTTGGTTCTGGAATATTAGACAAGGTGGGTAGGGTGACCAGATGTCCCGATTGACATTAGGGGCTTTGTTGTGTATAAGCAACTATAAGGGAAAAAAAAGTGTCCTGATTTTTCACACTTGCTTTCTGGTCACCCTAGGTGCGTGTGGAAGTTGGTCCAATAAAAGATATTGCCTCATTCACCTTATCTCTCATGATTTTAGAGCACTTGAGATTGGTGCTACCAGATTCAGCCCTGACCTGGCAATGAAGTTGAAGAGGCCTGTGAGCAGAATCTAGGGTAGTTCTCTGGGTTCATGCAGGTGTGATGCAAGGATGGGGCTATATGCAGCTGGATAGGATTCATAGCCTTAACGCCTCACTGTCTCCTGGAACTGCAGGTTCTTAACAGCTTATGCAACGTATGTATAGCCAAGCCATACAATAACATTTGAATGACAAAAGCCCCAATTATAATGCACACATGCAAGGATGGGTAAAGGCTGGACTGGAGACAATCACTCTGAATTTCCTGCTTTTTGTAAGTTAAAAGTTTCACTCTTTAAGTTCCATTAGCAAAGGGTTTTGGTTTTGATTTTAGTGTTAGTGTAACATCCATTTGCTGAATTGGTTTGCTATTATTATAGTCCCAGGTGGCTACTAAGGGCTCGTCTACACACAATTTTTATACCACTTTACCTATATCAGTTTGAAACTAGTATATTTAAAGCCATACAATCCCCAAAGCGGATGCAGTTATACTAGTAGAAAAGTGCTTATATCAGTATAATTTATTCCCATACATTTAGGGGAATAAGCTATGCTGGGATAAGACACCTTTATACTGGTATTACTGTATCCACACTAGGGGCTGTACCAATTTAATCATTTCTGTAAAAAATCAAATAGTTAAACAGGTACAAAACTGTGTGGAAACTACTTGTAAGAGGTAAAATGGCTAGAAAGGATGGCCACAATTGGCTTCATAATACAATTGTGTTTTGTGGTATTAGATTCCAAGAGACCAATTGCATGTATTAAAGATTTGGTGAATGTGTAGTGATGTGCCAACATTTGCAGATGACACAAAATTATTTAGGTTAATCAAGACTGGAGAAGACTGTGAATGAACTCAAGAGACCTAATAAAGCTAAGTGAATGGATAACATGATGGCACGAGAAATTCAGGGTAGACAATACTTAAAAGAATCTTATTTTGGAAGGAGTAATATGAAGTACTCATATGCATTGTTTAAGAGCTGAGCTTCGGGCAGCCCCCTTGCCTCCGGACCCTACGCTGCCGGAGCAGAGCAGCTGGAGCCCGGGAGGGGAAGTGCCCGGCCGGCGGCTGGGGTCCGGAGGCAAGGGGGCTGCCTGAAGCCAGTAGCGCTCGGGCAACTCGGCTCTTAAACAGAGCCGAAGAGTCAGGGGAGGAGCACAGCAGCCGCGGGAGGGGAAGTGCCCGACCGGCGGTATTTTCCCGGACATGTTCAGCTTTTTGGCAATTCCCCCCAGACGGGGGTTTGATTACCAAAAAGCCGGACATGTCTGGGAAAAAACAGACGTATGGTAACCCTACCATTGTCTATAATAGGATTGTAAACTGGATTTTTAAGTTAAGTTTTAGCTGGGATAAGTTTATAAAGTTATTTCAGCCCAAGCCATGTGAGAAGCACATGCCTCTGTAAATACCACCCCGAGGAATAAGTGAATAGCAAATAACCCAATCAAAACAATTTTTTCTAAATTAATAATGAGCTAAGAATTTTATAGCTTCAGTTTTTACATGTATTTTATAATTAGAACGTGATGACTTTTTAAATAACACATGGACATACATATCCAACCAATAAAAAGAACAATAGATTAAAGGATTCATTTAATGAGTAAAAAACAATGTGGATCCAATGTATGCCCTGCCAGTAGTGCTAGTGTTTTTCCATGATATGCAGAATGAATGACAATATAAATGAAAGTGCCAGCAAGTAAGTGCAACAGGTGTGCTTAACATTCCTGGGCAGGATGAACAAAGAAGAAAAGGGAAAGACAAAGAGATTTGACATCTATTAACTGTTTTGGGGTTGTGGTTTTTTGCATTCAGTTGAATAACATGTTAACTACACCATATGTGCACAAGCTCAGTTTAGGAGGAGTTCATTAACTCTAGAAAAAAACAAAACAAAAGGCGTATCTCTCATTCCAATCCCTGACTCAGAAGGGCACAGGGCCAGATCCTCAGAGGATGCAAATTGACATAGCTCCTTTGACTTCAGTGATTCAACAGACTCACTCCGGGTGGAAGAGCCGGACGTTGATTAGTTTGGTGATCTTGCAAGGGAGATGGTTTTGATGTCATCATTGTCACCGAATGCAGCTGTGATCATTTAAAACCATATTCCAGGCTTTCCAAAGGGTATTCATCTTCATCCTCATTCAGCAGCAGTCTCTGCTAAGGCTGTGAGAGTAATTACGTTTTTGATTCACTGGGTGAACTGAAAAATGGAAAGAAAAAATGTGTTTGGGTTGTTAAAATTTTTGGGAAACCAAAAACCAAAAAACCAAAAAACCAAAAATCAAAAAAGTTGTGCATTGAATGAAAATATTTCATTTCATTTTTGACTTTTTTAACTTTTGTCTTTAATTTTCTTTAATGACATTGAAGTATACTGGAAACAAAAGGTTATTTAAGCTCAAAAACATTGAAAGTTTTAATGCAGAAAATGTCAAAATGACAACTTTTGATTTTTTTTTCTGAATTCTTGTTTTTGTTTTTTGGACTGAAACAATTTGGCAATTTAGACCTGAATTCAGGATATGTTTCGATTGATCTGAATCTGCATTTTTCAGCAAAACAAATTTTTGTCTGAAATACTGTACCCAGCTCTATTTTCTGCTCATCTTTGATGAGGATCAGCAGCAGGAGTGAACCAGAACCATAGCTCTTACACAGAAGTGGAGCAATGTCCGAACCAGTTTATCACATCACTTAAGTATCTGAGCCATCCCGCTAAAGTGAATGCTCCAAGTTAGACACATGTTTAAGTACCTTGCTGAATTCTGTTCTAATAAAGGATAAGGATCTGTGCATCCAGGCTCTGGGATTTTATCTTATGCTAGATAGGAGTTTAAAGGATTTTCCTTCCTTTTCTATATATTTTAAATTCCATTTCTCCTGGTCTACATAGAAGCTAAAATAAATGAAACTGCTACTGAAATATTGGAGAGAGGCTTCTTTAGCTGGATATTTTGGATAGTGAATCCTGAGTTTGGTTATGTCTATACTACAGACCTTATAACGGCACAGTTGTACAGCTGAAGCTCGGTCACTGTAAGGTCTCCTGGGTAGCTGCTCTATGCTTGCGGCAGAGAGCTCTCCTGCTGGCATAATTAAACTACCCGGAACGAGTGGTGGTAGCTATGTTGGCGGGAGTCGCTCGCCCTCCGACAAAGCACTGTCCACACCGGTGCTTTTGTCAGTGAAACGTATGTCGCTCAGGTGGGTGTTTTTTCACATCCCCAACTGACAAAATTTTGCTGGCAAAAGTGCTAGTGTAGACAAAGCCTTTTACCTCTTTGCTGCATCTGTTTGCAGTTATGGATTTGATGCAGTGGTGGTTTTTTAAAACTGTGAACACTGTTTGGAAGTATTTTTATTTTTATTTTTTGTACTGATATGCATCAGGAACTGCTCCTTTTCTGCATAAAGATAAAGATGTTATGTGAAAAAAAAATACAAATAATATGAACATTTTAAACCTGACCATTACGATTTCATCTGGATTTTTCTATAGATTTTTATGAGTGCTTATGTGTGTCAATCACCATTGGTAGCAATAAAATATGCATGATAATCCTCTACTAATCCTTGAGTTGTATCCAGAAGGCTAGAGTAGCACAACTTGCTATTTTATTATCCACTCTACCCTATGTCAAAAGTACACATGCCCTTGAGAAGTTTACATGGGAAGATTAGAAATCAAATGACCATCCAATTAGCTACATCTCACTTTGGTATGTGAATAATAGATCTAAATGAGCATCTAAAGTACAACATGTTTACTTTAAATATCCTGACTCTGGAAAAGGGACCAGAGAGATCTGTGAGGACTTTTGGGCAACATATAAAGATTTCCCTTCTCTTCCCTCTTGAATTCTGCGGTGGGCTTCGGAGGGAAGGGATATAAAATTGTGGAATTTTTAAAAGACTTTTCTTTTGTTTTCTGTTCTCCTTGGCTGCGTTTGTATATTTTAATGCCATATAATAGTAACGCACAAGGAGAACCATTCAAAATATTTTTAATCTTTATTAAAAACAGAACTGTCATTTGTTGCCACTGGACCAAAGTTTATAGAAAACCCATAAAATCCTACCATGGCTGACAGGGCTGTAACCATCACTTTTATTCAGATTTTGAAAGGACTGTAACAAGACTTTAAATTATCTCGGTGAATGTAGAATGTTGTATTGTTTTCATATCCCAAACTTGCAAGCACCATCTCTCTGTCTTTCCTGTCTAAGTTTTTATATGATCCTGATCTCTGTAGTATCTGAACACCTCCTAGGAATCTAAGAGGAAACAACAATAAATCTCTCTCTCACTCAGCAGATAGGAAAAATACTTTAGTTAGATTATGGATGATTTCCCCATTTAGGCCATGTTTCTGCAAAGCACTCAAGCATGTGTTTAACCTTCTCTGACTAAACCTGAACATCGCTGCTTAACTGGCCATCAGCGATGTCACATGGTACTAGCATATGCTATATAAAAACCTCCTAGGATCAACTTATTAAATTTAACAATAGAAAAAAAAGAAGAAGCAGCCAAGCTTAGTGGCAGAAGTTTAGCATCCAGCTCGCTGGCCACTCTGGAAGAGTTGGAGGCGTGTGCATAAAGGAATGGGAATTCGTAATACAAAAACATTTTTGAATTATGATTTTCCACCCCCACCCCAAAAAAAGAAAAAAAGGGGGATGCTTTTTGACAAAGACAGAACCATGTTAGCTTTCAGATTCCTTGAACACAAATATTTTGAAGGAGTTCTATAGCCCGTGACTGTATTACACAGCAGGTCAGCCTAGTTGATCACAATGGTCCCTTCTGGCCTTGGGATCTCTGAAAAATATGGCTGGTTTATTTTGTTTCCAGGACCTGCAGGCCCACTCGCACCCATCCACCCACTTACGTTTATAGTCTGTGTTGAATGAAGGAATTTTAAGGATTTATATGAGATTTGCTGGGGGGCGGGGGGGAATTAGAAGGTATGGGGAACATTAGAATAGAATGGGTCCTTCATTGAGGGATGGGTGGCTAGATTTGATGATTTACTAGTCCTCCCCCCTCCCCCATCTCTAATGTTTAAGATTTTGCAGAAGTTTGCAGTAATTGGCAGTAAATTCCTGTGTTACTGGAATTCATGGATTTTCTCCACCTATGAATTTCTGTTTCCAACTCCAGTTTATAAAAGGGATAATATGTTTTACCCCAAATTCTGGCCAAGAGCAAGATCTCAAGCTTCTACACAACAGAAATCAAACCTGCTGATGAGTTTAATCCAGACTAATCAAATAGTTCACGTGAATTGCTTGTTGATAGAAGCACAGCTATTGTAATTTGCGATTGATTGATTGATTGATTTTGTATCTAGTAAAATGAGCACCAATATTATTATCAGGCCAGTCAAACGAGTCACTGGATTCTGAAGTAAAGTCATGCATGGAAGATTTTAAGAAAGGAGCATTTAAATATGTTTACATAGAAATTCACTGTTAGCCATCAAAGAATCAAACAGTAATTTGGTCTGCACTATGTATGCTGAGCTTTCCCATAACTATCTTTGATCTTGAGAGGAGTCTTGCCTGATCTTGAGAAGTAAATATGTGAAATACAAAAACAAATAAAGAAAACTGTAATCTGTCATCATCCTTTTAAAATCAGATGAAACGTTCTCTTCAGAATGTGAACATCATAGTACTTTATCTCGTTACAATGGAAATTCTTTTTTTTTTTTGCCTTGTGAAGAACTGGGGAAATTTATCTTGAACAAATACCCTGCACACAGAGTAAACTGACTGATCACAGTCTATTCACCTAAGAAAAGTATCCAGCAGAAATTACAGCAACGTCACCCTATCTGGAGGGCAGTATATCTTAGGCCATTCGGAGTATCTATTATTGCCAGTTTTTATCTGTCTCCAAAGGGAAGCGATGTCTGACCCCGAAGGAAGGTCAACAACTTAATTATTGTACTCGAGACAAAGCTACTTTGTGCACAGGAAATGAAAGCAAAATAGAAGCACTTTGAAAAGAAAGACATTTTCCTCTCTGAAATAAATGAGACTTGCAGAATCCAATATTCTTTTCATCCCAAGCAGCATTCTGACTAGATGTTAACTGATGTGCATCCTGCAAACAGGGGAAATCCAGCATCCTTCCTGCCTTTGGAACACAAGAGTTGTAGAAGGATGAAGCTACTCGGAAGACAGTAACATAAAGGATTTTACACAGGATGGGTTTTTAAGGCTTTTTGCACTCTGTTTATACCCAATTAGAAGACCAAATACACTTCCTTTGGAGACCCAGCAACCACAGGGAATATTCTTATAAAAACACACATTCTCTGTACAAGGGCTAGTGGGGAAAGGGAGGGGTGCAGCACGGAGAGGGTTCAGCTGGTTATTTCTCTCCCCCCTTGTCTTGTTAGAAATTAATAACTAATTATGTGGAATCTGCCATTTAAAAATGAGAAGGGGCAGGAGCAAAGTCTGTCTTAGCGAATCGAAACGTTTCCTCTCCTGGGTTTGGGATTTTGTTGGGAGGATTCCAGGGGACAGCCCTGTGAGACTTGGCCCTGGGAGAAGGGTGAACCTAGAGAGGTTGTGGGGAGAAGGCTTGGAAAAGAAAAACTATGGTAGGAAGAAGTCCAGGGGGGAAGCAGCAAGGACTATATTAGAGCTGACCTTGACTGCTGGGTATTGTAACCAAGTATAGGGGGATGGGGGTGGGCCTGGGTTTCCCCTACCAGTCACTAGGGAAGTTGGCATGAGGCCCCTGAGATGTGGCTAAGGATGACTGAGAGCCCTGAGTGAAGGGATGTAAAGACTGCAGTGCCCAGAGTTGCATGCTGAAGAATCCAATGTAAGGATTTGACAGGTATTTGTTGGCTTTTGTGAATCTCATTCTAAGGTGCCTGTCTCTCCCTGTTCATTGTCTAGGCACCTCCCTTAGGCTTTGTGAATGCCAATGCCTTTTCAAGGCCCCTAAAAGTTAGGTGTGACAATGCTCAGCCTTACCATGCCCAAGTTCCTTTGTGAATCTAGCCGTAGGAGTCTCGGTAACTTTTAGGGTGCACTGAATGTAGGGTGACCAGATGTTCCGATTTTATAGGGACAGTCCTGATATTTGGGGCTTTATCTTATATAGGTGCCTATTACCCTGGCCTGATTTTTCACACTTGCTGTCTGGTCACCCTAACTGAATGAGGCAGGGGCCCCATGGAAAAACAAATATGTGGCATTGTAATTGAAGACCGTATCATAATGCATATGCACAAGGCGGGGGAATTAAGGTTGCAAGGACAACTTTAATTGAGCCATTCCTAACTTTTGAGTGCTTGATTTTGCAACCTTAGAATTCTTTTAATGTAGTGTTTGGTATGTAATAAAAAATATACAACAGGGATCATTCTATTTTGCATGGTTTAAGTCCAGAAACTCTTCTTTTACCATTTAGCCAGTGCACCTTTTAAAGCATTTGGAACTGCTTTTAGATTTTTCTTGCTTTGTTTCTTCAGTAGTTACAAGATACTGAGCTGCTCTAAAACTGGAATCCCCACCCCCTTTTTTTTTTTTTAAGAATTGGAAAGGACCTCAGGAGGTCATCTAGTCCAACCCCCTGCTCAGAGCAGGACCAATCCTTTAAAGGAACTACTTTAAGGTCATTGATTGTGATAACTAGTAACGTTCACAATAAAATGATCACTGCTGGGGTGAAATAATGCACATCAGAGGGAAAGGACTGAACTGAGCTTCAAAATCAAAAGCGGATGCTTTCTACCTTTTTCTAGGTATGGGGAATTATGGACAGATTGTGTTGACCATGTGGACTTTAATCCCAGCCTACAGAGTGGCTGGGAATGAAACAGCCTGACTACTTACATTAATCTGACATATTACATAGATTCAGACCAAACAAATAGATTTAAACTATGGAGGGTTGGATTTTAATTTGTCTACATGTGTGTATTTACAAAGAGCATCGCATACATAGAAGCCAAAGTTTTTGCAGTCACTACTTTCCAGGATCCAGTCCCCCATCTACGTTCTTTGTTCCCAGATGTATGGTCTTGCATTTGGCTGTATAAACACGTTATTCAATAGAGCCCAGTTTACCAAATGATACAGATTGCTGACCTGCCTTATTCATTGTTTACCACTCCCCCAATCTTTGTCAGCTGCAAATTTCCTAGCAATGATTTTATATTTTCTTTCACATCGTTGATAAGATATTGCATACCGTTGAGCGAAGAACAGATCCCATTAGAAACACCCCTAGCGGATAGTGACTCCCCATTTACAATTACTTTCTGAGATCCAGTTTTTAATTCACTAAATATGAGCTACCTTGACTTTGTAGAGTGCTAATTTTTTAATCAGAATGTCATTCGGTGCTAAGTCGGACAGAAGTCTGTTATTATATCAGCACAATTCCCTTTATCTACTAAACTTGCAATCTCATGAAAAAATGTCAAATGTATTTGACAACATGTTTTCCATGAACTGTGCTGAGTGGCATTAATTTTGGTGCCATCTGTTGTTTACTGAGTGAATCCATATCAGCCTATAGTTACCTTTTTTCCAGGCCTCTGGAAAGTTTCCAGTATGCTCTGAATTAAGGGGCTCAGAAAAGATTGTGCTGATATAAAGTTGAGAGAGCTCTGTAGGCTACAGAAGAGAGAATTGCCTCAGATGCTTGGAAACAGCTGCAGGTTTCAACTCAGTCTGTATAGAATTGGATTGCTTCAGTTCTTGGGGGTTAGCTATGCTACATAGTCCTTTCTGGCTTTGGTTTACTTGTGTTCAGCTCCGTGAGTGTCACCTCAATTTTTTGAGGTCCACACGAGCCCAAAATCTCAAAGCAAAATTCACTCAGAGTTTTATCTACTCATGGATCAAAACCATGTGAAACTATTAAGCTCTGTCTGGTTCCCACCTGTAACTATAAATTATCCTTGGTTCAGTCTAAATGTGGCCCCAGTTTGCATGCATCAGCACAACTGGCCTGAGTTGCAGGTTTTTAATAGGCAAAACAGGTAAGCGTCATCTGGCTTCAGTATGAAACTTTTGCACTGCTCTAACTTCAATCATTTTCATGGTTACAGAGGCCGCACCGCAGAAGTTAAAGATGGAGAAGACTCTTATTTTTCAGCCCGTCTCCACCCCTGCAAAATTGTTCTTGATGGTGCATTTTCAAGTGTTTCGCCCAGTCTAGTTTTAAAAGTCCCTAGTGATGTGGCCTCCACCCTTATCCTTGGGAGAGTATTTTAATTTCTCTACTGCACTAAATAATTCATCTCCCTCCCTGGTGTTTTCACCTTTCAAGACTATTATCCTATCCCCTCTGAATCATAACTTATTTAGTGAATCATAGCTTCTTCCCTAGACTTTACGGTAGCCTGCTTACATCTTGACTCAATGCTGGCAGAGCTCCCGCATTTAGTGTATAGCAGGAGGGGTGGCATGTAGGGACAAGGAGGCACCTTCTTGCAGTAGCACGAGCAAAAGTTGGCTGGCTCCCTGGCTGTGTCCGCTGGGGGAAAATAACTTTCTGCTTAAGGCTTAGATCTGAAGAGGGGAAAAAGACAGCCATCCTCACACAGTAAGCACCCCTCTGGAAAGCGAATGTCAAAACTGGCCGCCGTGGGGTAAAACATCATTTCTGGTTCCTAAGGTTGGACTTGACTCGGTGCCTAGTCCCACAATTCCTGGTGCTTCTAAGCCAACACTGAGTCCCCCTCTCTAGAACCACCAGTTATCAGGGATTGGAATGTATACGTATGCTGGAGTGGCTGCCTTGGTGTGAGCGGGAATGAAGGAGCATGGAGGAGGGGAAGAGTATAGGTCAGAAGGAAGAAGTCAGGGAGCATAAGATGATGAGAAAACAACACAGGAAAAGGAAGAAGGGACATAAAGAGTGATGGAAGGAGAGAGAAGGAAGGATGGAGTAACAAACACTGATTGTGAGGGAAGAAAAAGAGACCAGTTTCTACATCGGCGAAGGCATGAAAGAGTAGAGAAATTAGAAAAGCATAACAAAACCAAGGAAGACACTGTAAATTACATTAAAATTTATTACATTGAAAGTTGTCAAGATGTTACTACTAAGCATGAAGACTCTCTGATTGGATTCCTTGGTTTATAAAGAATAACTGTTTTGTCCCCTTTGGAATACATCAGATTGCCCTAAATGGCAGGCATTTAACGTTTGTTTTGTTTGGTGTCTCACAACCCACAGGGATTCTTTCAGTTCTGTCCAGTTCTTAAATATTTTGTCACCAGCTCAGAAGATACTAACTGGTTTGGTTGGATCAGCCGACAGATTTTGTCAATGGATTTACTGAAATCAGAATCTTGCATTTAGCTCTGTCCCCATAAGCAGTAAGAGACCACACCATTTCTGTGCATCTGGATGCTATTTTAGGGCTTGTCTACACAGGTACACTCAGGAAAATTAATGTGAATTAACTGAAGGTGTGAATTGAATTAAAAGTGGATTAATTACACTGCATTTAAACCCATGTTTGGACACGCACATTCAGAATTAAAGAGGCCTTAATTTGGTTTAGTTTAATTCACTTTGGACATAATTTACTTTGGAAGTGAATTAAACTAAACCAAATTAGAGCCTGTAGAAGGTCCAGACTCACCCCTGCGGCGCCTCCTGCTGGTCATCCAGGGAATTAGCTCACCAGCCTCTGGAGCAGCCTCTGCAGGCCGGTGATCCACCTTATCCTCTGCACTGGCCCCCGTGTCCCTCCCAGGACCCCGGTGCCACTTGCCCTGGGTGCTGCCCCCTGGCAATACACACACACACACACACACACACACACACACCCCAGGTCTCCCCTCCCAGGGGAACCCCTACCCACTAATCCCATCTCACCTCAGGATAAGGCCACTGCCAATCACCAGCTAGCCCCCACTCTCTGGGGCAGACTGCAGTATAGGCCACTCATCACTGGCAAGGAGGGTTTGGACCTGCTGCCTTGGCCTAGCCCTGGGCTGCCCTCTGCAACCCCCAGTATCCCTTGGCCTCCTACCAGGCCACAGCCTGGGGCTATCCAGGCTGGAGCTCCTCAGCTTTTCCCCAGCCCTGCTCCACTCAGGTACCCTGTCTAGCTCCCTGCAGCCAGGCCCTTCTCTCTCTGAAGGCAAAGAGAGACTATCTGCTGAGCTCCTGGCTCCTAGCCTCTTATACAGGCCAGCTGGGGCCTGATTGGGGCGTGGCCCAGCTGTGGCTACTTCCCCAATCAGCCCAGTAGCTTTTCCCTTTGCCCCAGCCCTCTGCCAGGGCTGTTTTAAACCCCTCTGCAGGAGCAGGGTAACCACCCTGCTACAGAGCTACATTAATTTTGAATGAGAATGTCCATACTTGTTTTTAACCCTTTCCATGCCAATGTTGGTGCACAAGGCAGAAAGCATTCTCTTCCATTCCTCTTTGTCATTTGCTGTTGCTTCCATTTGCTCTCTGGTGTTGAGATCGACTATTCTGCCCTCCCTGCTATGAGTTCTTCTTAAAGTTTCTCTTAAGCACCCTTGTTTGCTCACACCAGTTGGTTTCCACTTGACAAGTCTGTGTGTTGGCATCTGGAGTACAGATACATCCAGGGCTTCCTTCTGATTCTGGTGGAAACAAGCTGCTGGTTGGTGATTTCTCAGATCTCTTCACTGGTGATGAAGGCTTCCCAACAAATCTTTTGTAGGTGCTCATTTTCAAAGCTCTCACAGAAGTACGGCAGTACCATGATTACACTTGAATTGAAAGTTCTCCGTTTTGGTCTGGTGTGGAATATCTTTGATTTCCATCCGTTGTTGAGTTTAGTAAATGCTGTGGATATCTTTCCTATCCTTGATGTCACTTCCTTCTCAAGGTCTCAGCTGGCTAATATGGTGCTGCTCAGGTAGGTGAACTATTCCACTTTCTTGAGACTTTTGCCTTCTAATGTGATGTTACTGGGTAAAGTACTCCACTATCCTAACAAAACTGACAGAGCTATTCAATGAAGTTTGGGGAAAAGTGACCTCTCCTGACCAGTGGAAACATGGAATCATTGTCAAAATACCCAGAAAGGGTGATCTTACTGACTGTAACAACTGGGGCAGAGTTACACTACTCTTTGCTGTAGGAAAAGACTTCTGCAGTGTGATACGACACAGGATGAAAGGGGCAGTGGATGTAAAGCATAGAGAAGAATCGTCTGGATTCAGGCCCAACAAATGCTGGCTAGATCAGATATTCACATTAAGGACCATCATAGAAGAATGGTGATAGGTATGATGGGGCACTACAGAAGTCCTGGCTATCCACTGCAGCTAAAGGAGCCTCCAGTTGTAACAGCCTTTGTGCCACTGGGCCAAGCTTCAGCAGCCAAGAGAATGGGATTGTCCCAGTGCAACGACTCTCCCATTTTAATCAACTTCACACACACGTTATGCATGCACATCTCTCTCTTCATGCACAGAAGAATTTATAGAATAGCAAGTTTGCATCTTCATCAATGTGACTGATTGTTTTTGAAAGACATTCGACAGTGCACACAGACAGACAGATGTAGAATATTCTTCAGTCCTACAGAATCCCAGCTAAAGTTGTCAACATCATTAAAGCCATCTTCAGAGATGCAAAGTGCTCTAAAAGGATGATCAACCAGACATCAGAGTGGTTCAGCGTGGACACTGGCATGAAACTGGACTGCATTTTAACTCCTCCGTTGTTTGGCATTGCCATAGACTGGATATTGAAGAAGTCTATTAGCAAAACAAAACAGGTATAGAGTAGGTAAATGGGAAGTGCACATCAGGGTTTAATACAGTTTAACTAATCCACTTTAAATTCACACTTTAGGTAATTTGGATTAATTTTCCTCAATGTCCCCATGTAGACAAGTTCTTACTCAGGCCTGGTCTACACTTAAAACTTAGGTCGATGTATCTACAAGGCTCAGAGATGTAAAATATCCTCACCCTGAGTGCTGAAGCTACTGATCTAAGGGCTGGTGTAGCTGTAGCTAGGTCAATGGAAGAAGGCTTCTGTTGGCCTAGCTACCATCATTTGGGAGGTGGAGTTCCTACAATGCTGGAAAAACCCCTTTTGTTGTTATAGTCTATGTCTATACTATGGGGTTATGGGGCTATGCTGCTGTACCATAGTGTCAACATAGCTTATAAGTAGTTTCTAGGAATTACTTCCTACTTACCTCATTGAGATTATGTGGCTCTGAGATTTGTAGTTGTAGAATGAATGGGTGTGGGGAGATGGGAAGGGAATGTTAGAAGAAGATCATGTGAATTGCTCTAACATTTTTCATAGAGGAGATCATAACATTAACATGAGTCAGACAAAATATTTTGTTTTTACTTGACAAAGTGGTGGAACAACTTAAAATTATGGGCCTAATTTCATGCACTTGACAACTTTTGAAATACTTAGATTTCCATGGTTTTCTTTAAACCCAAGTTTATGGCTGGAAAAAGTGAAATTTTCCCTTGAGGCAAGAACAAAATTTTGCTTCATCAGAGGCTTTTTGGATAGTTACAAACTACTGAAAGCTGGGGGTTAGAACAGAAACTGGTACACAACCATATAACTAGAGTGGTTATTGACAAGCCTGCGATAATAAGCAGCAAACTGTATATTAGGTCTGGGGTAAAATTACAAAAGCACATAAATGATTTAGAAGCCTATAGCCCATTTCCAAAAGTGACTTAGGTATGTAGGCCCAGATCCACAAATGTTTTTTGCGTGCTATTGTAATTCAGAAGACTCTTGCTTGGCTGCCACTTGAACACATAGGTGCCTAAACTCTCTTATCGCTTGAGTTTTTGCAGTAAAAGTTCCCTAGGTACTATGTTCCTGCCGCTGGGCTTGTACACTACTGTCTCCCTCTAGGCATCTGGACACCTATCTCCTACCTGAATCCCTAAGTGCAATCCAGGAACTGAGGGAAGATAGGCAGAGGAGCGCCTATCTTGTGTGTGGGGCCTGATCGGATGGGTGTGCTCAGAGCCATCTAATTCCATACAAAACAGCCTGGGGTGGGTGGGTTGGGGGTGGGGGAAAGGAGGAGTTGAACATCCCTTATAATCTGTAGCCTACCAGGAGCTGGAAAAACACTTGTTCAGGTTCCCACCCCCACAACCTGCGTCATGAGAAGGGATATGAACAGGGCTCTGCCACTTCTGCGGTGAGTGCCCTAACCAATGGGCTATAGATTCTTTCTCTGTCCCAATTAATATTTAATTTATGCTGGCTTTGTAGATCCCATTCTAAGGCAACTACGGCCTTGGCTACACTTGCGAGTTACAGCGCTGTAAAGCCGCCCCCAGCGCTGTAACTCACTGACTGGCTACACTGGCAAGGCACGTACAGCGCTGTATCTCCCTGGGTATACCGCTGCAGGTACTCCACCTCCCCGAGAAGCATAAGAGATACAGCGGAGTGGCTACGACTCTCCCCTGTGAGTGTGTATCAGGAATCAACCTGCAGCGCTGTACTGATCACCTTGTCAAGTGGCCAATCCTCTCCATTGTTGTGACCGGCTGCAGGAATGCGGAAGTGCCGGTTTCAAAGCTCGTACCACAGAGAAAAAGCAAACAGTTTGCTGTTTCTTTGAGTGAGTGAGTGAATGAATGAGCAGGGGGCCGGGAGTTCGGAACTTGCAAAATAGAGTGCTGACATGCTCCAAAAAGCACTCTCTCCTCCCCACACTCCCTGTCACACTCCACTTCCCACCCCCCTGTTTTGAGAAGCACGTTGCAGCCACATGAATGCGGGATAGCTGCCCATAATGCACCGCTCCCAACACAGCTGCAAATGTTGCAAGTGTGGCCACGCCACTGCGCTTGGCAGCTGTCAGTGTGGACAGACTGCAGCGCTTTCCCTACTCAGCTGTACAAGGACAGGTTTACCTCACAGCGCTGTACAGCTGCAAGTGTAGCCAAGCCCAAAGTCTCCCTGTTCATTGTATAGGGAGCCAAGGCACCTAACTTAGCCTTTGTGGGTCACAATAGTGTTCCCGTTATTTTTCTAGACATTGCCACACTCAGTGTTGCTCTGCCTCAGTCCCTTTGTGGATCTGGGCTTCGGAGTGGGACTCAAGGTCTTATGTCCCCTAATGGAATTCCCCACCTTGAGTCTCCCCTGTAAAATGCATGGGGAGACGTAGGCACCTACGACTGGCATTCACAAAAGCCAGCACACCACAGGCACAGCTGCCAAAATATAGGTGCCGTGGGGATATTAACAGTGGAACGTAGGTGCCTAGGGACTTTGGCTCCTACATGGGTCGGCAGCAGCTGAGCAGTGGTTTTGAGAATGCCACTGGCACCTAAATGCTGAACTTAGCAACCTAACTGCCATATTAGGTACCTGAGGGTGCAATTCTCAAGGAGGTATTAGGTGGTTAAATCCTACTGACTCTCTGAGACTTATGCTCCGAAGTTCCAAAGGTTTTGAAAAATGGGACTTAGACTCCTAAGTCACTTTGACACTTTTGAAAATTCCACCTCTGGTCTTTTGCTTCCTGGGTCAGAGGAGAATGAATACTTTTCCCTCCAGCGGGGCCTCTGGTCTGAGCAACACAGATGGGCTCCAGAGGCCATTCCATCCAGCCCTACGTGGCCAAGAGGAAGCTGATTCCTGCATGAGACTGGGGGCCAGGTTGAGGAGGAGCTGTGCCACAGAGGGAATCTCCGCTGACACATGGAATGTGGCACTTCAGGAGCTCAAAAAGAGGCGCTTGTCAGCTGTTGTGCCATTGGCTGATCCATTGAGGATACCATTTTAGATGTTAGTAACGTGACCAGCTGCGAGGAGAAAGCCTGCATCTGTAAGCTCCACCCAGGGGTACTTTAGAGCACGGGTCTGGACTCAATAAAGCAGTGAAATATTAAAGACACGAGGCCTGATTTACCGTCATGTTACTCTGATTTTATGCCTGTGTAACACCGCTAAGCTCAGGTGGCAGGAAGGATCGGGATTCAGGCTATAGCTGTCTAGATAAGAATTCGCTGGGGTGGGGGAAGCTTTCAGGTGTCACAAAGCCAGTGGAGCTGGCTACTGTTGTAGCATTCCCCCTTCTCCCCCCGCCGCTATGGGATTAGGGATCATGGTAGGGCAGAGAGGGTTGCTGCTAGAGGTGGGCATGGGTGTGATGGGGGCTAATTCTCCTTAGGTTTGCTCTCACACCAGGGCCAGCTCAGCCTGGCCCAAAGATTCAGGGAGCCATAACTGGCTTCCCAATGCCTCCCTCCCTTCTCATATGCAAGAGATAATTTAACCCTAAGGACACAATCCTGCGCCAATGCCATTGACCTCAACAGGAGCCGGATCAGGCCCTATAACTCTACTCTGTCTAAACCTCTTTTTATAATTGGGGGGAAAACTAAATGTTTATCCCAGCTTCCCAAGTGAGGCCAGCAGATTCCACCCGCCCATAGCATAACTGATTTCTGCATGGGTGCCTTAGCATAGAGAAATAAATAAAACCACAGGGTAAGAAGACTGACCCACTTTTACAGGAAAACGGGGTGTCCACTCAAAACTGAAGCCTCACAGATTTCTGAGGAGGCCTGGTAGATATAAGGATGGTGATTAAAGGGAAAGGAAGGAGAAGTTAGCAGTTATAACAACATTGAGGAAGGAGAAAAGACAGTACGACTATCACTGAGGTACAACCTTCCAGTGGATGCATCTTATTCCAGTCTGACCATTCCTGCTCTTTCTTCTTGAGGGAAATATATTCTTCTGAAACATTAACCTGTCTTTGGGCTGGTCTACACTGAGGGGGGGGGCGGTGGTCAATGTAAGATACGCAACTTCAGCTACGAGAATAGCGTAGCTGAAGTCGACGTATCTTATTTCAACTTACCTCCCGTCCTCACGGCGTGGAATCGACAGCCGCGGCTCCCCTGTCAACTTCGCTTCTGTCTCTCGCCCTGGTGGAGTTCCGGAGTCGACGGGGAGCGTGGCGGGGATCGATTTATCGCGTCTAGACGAGACTCGATAAATCGATCCCTGATAGATCGATAGCTACCCGCTGATCCAGCGGGAAGTGTGGACGTACCCTTTGATACTAAAGATCTCTGAAATCAGACCCTTAATTATAGAGGAATAAGAGAGCCTGCATGCTGAGATCACATTAGGAGAAATCAAGCACGAGAACAGTTCTTTGATTACTGATCTTTCTTAACAGATCCCCTATAGATTTCCACTAAACGTACAGTAGATTCAGCTGCTTGCCCTGGTTCTTGTGAATACAGACCTAGTCAGAATAAGGGACACTCCCCTCCCCTTGCCTTCTTTGTTAGGGGTACGTCATATCTGTTTTCTTAGAACATTCGTTTCCTTTCATCGGGAAGAATGGTGTTCACAGATACAATCTTTACATGGACAGAGAGGGTCAAACTTTGTGCGTTTTCCCTAAATCCAGACATAACCTACTTTCAGCAGTACAAAACTACATAATTACAGAACAGCTCAGCTCTGCTTTTAGGGTTGGATGCGATCTCAGCTTTTTCTTTCCAGAATAACTCTCTCTCTCAATATTATGTAGGTGGAATTGTCCTACAGTCATTAATGAATATTCAGAGGCCCAGCTCCTCAGCTGGTGTGAATAAAACTGTATTAAAAGTAGTGAGAGAGGAAAATCCAACCCTTAGATCTTGTTCCAGCAATTGGATCTACATGGGCCTACGTGGAGTGCCATTGGCTTCATAGAGGTGCAGGGCTCCAACTGCAGAGTCAGAGTTTCCTTGTGAATAAATGTATGTCCTTTAGTTGTGAAAGTCTCGTTTGTGCCTTACCTGACGACTCTGCTTGTATTGGGCTCTCCCTGTACCCACTGAAGCTTCTCTACCACTCTCGCTCAATCTTGTTGTGGGAAGGCCACCTGTGTGGAAGAGAGAACAGTTCAGTGGGTTGACCCCATTCAGTTCTTGGCTTCTCCACTGAGATTGCAAACAAGGATAGCTAGTTAGCACCAGATGTAATGTGCTCTCCTATCCATTAGGGACCAGGCTGAGATACCCACCTTCTATCACAGATATGCATCAGCATCATCAAACATGCACAGTCTACTGAGGACCATTGCGCCAGCCAGAGTGACCATGGTTGACGGCATTGCATCAAGCATTGTGTAGTGGAGTTCCCAGATTTGTCTCAGTCCTGTGAATCCATGAATTTCTGGGCCAGCCCCATGGGCAGCACCAGGTAGGGTCAAGGTGTACTCCTCTTCATGCATCAATGGAGAGTTTGAGAGCATGGTGTGCTGAAGTGTTTTTGTCCGCCCTGGTGTTGTGGCTGAAGAGCATGCAATGTTGCTTTTGAATATAATGAGGGATTGGAGGAAGGCCAGATCTCTGTGAGATTGTGACAATATGCACAAAGCCAGACCAGTTTATGCTCAGGATTTGGTGCTGACAGCACATGTAGAATACCTCTAGCCACGCCAAGTCTGTCTAAACGAGGGTCCAGGTTTCTGACCTGTCTACCAATACAGGTAGTACCGGTATGCAGGTTTGATAGATCCTGAACTCTGTCTCAATGCAAAACATGGACTTCAAGCAGGAAGCAGTGAGACCTATTCATCAAATAACAACCAGTTTGCTGTGACCTTTTGGACTCTGCCTGCAGCCTAGGTAGATGAACCTGTAATGCTCTCCACAGTACTCAACCCCACCTGGCTCAGCTGTGAGGTTCGGGACCTTGGTCTTCTGCCATGAGACATATATGTATATGATATAATTAAGTGAAACCATTAAGGTTTGGTCACCATAAGAGCTTACTCCTGAAAGCATAGAAATCCACTGAAAATTAATCTGTTTAATGTGGGCAACTGGAGTAGTGCTGATATTTCAAATCTTTCAGTCCTTGTCTGCTTTGCTTCCCCCACACCTAGAATGTGGCTCTGTTTCTGTCCATACACGCATGTCCAATGCAGCAGCAAATGGCAATGCAGTTTATACGGGATATCGGAAAATAAGGGTGTTTTCTAGGGCTGTCGATTAATCGCAGTTAAGTCACGCAATTAACTCAAAA
The DNA here is from genome assembly GCF_011386835.1 of Chrysemys picta bellii. NCBI lineage: Eukaryota > Metazoa > Chordata > Testudines > Emydidae > Chrysemys > Chrysemys picta. The sequence goes on from NC_088793.1 coordinate 197,647,962, forward strand.
AATTTAATCGTGATTTAAAAAATTAATCGTGATTAATCGCAGTTTTAATCACACTTAAACAATAGAATACCAATTAAAATGTATTAAATATTTTTGAATATTTCTCTATATTTTCAAATATATTGATTTCAATTACAGCAGATACAAAATGTACAGTGTTCACTTTATATTATTGTTTTTATTACAAATATTTGCACTGTAAAAATGATAAACAAAGGAAATATTATTTTTCAATTCACCTCATACAAGTACTGTAGTGCAATCTCTTTATCGTGAAAGTGCAACTTACAGTTACGTAACAGCACTCAGAAACAAAACAATGTAAAACTTTAGAGCCTACAAGTCCACTCGGTCCTACTTCTTGTTCAGCCAATCACTAAGACAAACAAGATTATTTACATTTACGGGAGGTACTGCTGCCAGCTTCTTATTTACCATGTCACCTGAAAGTGAGAACAGGCATTTGCATGGCACTTTTGTAGCCAGTGTTGCAAGGTATTTACATCCCAGATATGCTAAACATTCCTATGCCCCTTCATGCTTCGGCCACCATTCCAGAGGACACGCTTCCATGCTGATGATGCTTGTTAAAAAAAAAAATGCATTAATTAAATTTGTGACTGAACTCCTTGGGGGAGAACTGTATGTCTCCTGCTCTGTTTTACCTGCATTCTGCTATATATTTAATGTTATAGCAGTCTTGGATGATGACCCAGCCCATGTTGTTTGTTTTAAGAACACTTTCACTGCAGTTTTGACAAAACACAAAGAAGATTTCTAAAGATAGCTACAGCACTCGACCCAAGGTTTAAGGATCTGAAGTGCTGTTCAGAATCTATGGGGGATGAGGTATGGAGCATGCTTTCAGAAGTCTTAAAAAAGTAGCACTCTGATGTGGAAACTACAGAACCTGAACCACCAAAAAAGAAACTCAACCTTCTGCTGGTGGCATCTGCCGCAGATGAAGAAAGTGAACATGCGTCAGTCTGCACTGCTTTGGATCGTTATCAAGCAGAACTCCTCATTAGCATGGAGGCATGTCCTTTGGAATGGTGGTTGAAGCATGAAGGGACATATGAATCTGTAACACACCTGGCATGTAAATAACTTGCGACGCCAGCTACAACAGTGCCATGTGAACATCTGTTCTCACTTTCAGGTGACATTGTAAACAAGAAGCGGGCAGCATTATCGCCTGCAACTTGTTTGTCTGAGTGACTGGCTGAACAAGAAGTAGTGGACTGGACTGAGTGGACTTGTAGGTTCTACAGTTTTACATTGTTTTATTTTTGAATGCAGTTATTTTTTGTACATAATTCTACATTTGTAAGTCCAACTTTCATGATAAAGAGATTGTATTATATTACTTGTATGAGGTGAATTGAAAAATACTATTTCTTTTGTTTTTTTTTATAGCATAGATATTTGTAATAAATATAAAGTGAGCACTGTACACTTTGGGTTCTGTGTTGTAATTGAAATCAATATATTTGAAAATGTAGAAAACATCCAAAAATATTTAAATAAATGGTATTCTATTATTGCTTATCAGTGTGATTAATCACGACTAATTTTTTTAATCGTTTGACAGTCCTAGTATTTTCTTAACTGGTATGCTCCAGAAAGGAACAATAATAATAAACAAACCCAGATGAAAATCTGAGAATCCACTTTCTATTAAAAAAATCACTATTAACGTTAGGCCAGTGGTGCCAAATTCACCCTGGGTGTAACTCAGCTAACATCAAAAGAATCATTCCAGGAACTAATTTGTCCATGGGATCTAAATGAAGATATAACATGCTCTCACAAGAATGACCATCTTACACACTATGCAGAGAACCAATCTAAACAGACTGTGTTTTGTGCAATAAATATGCAACAGAAGTGTACAATGAGTAAACACGCTGGCCAAAACATGAGCTGGTATAAATAGGCATAACTCCATTGATGTCAAGAGAGCTATTGCAATTTATATCACTTGAGAATCTAGCGAGCTGCCTCTTCCATCCCAAATGGGAGATCACAGAATAAATTTTATTTAGCACCAACATAATGCTCTATCCCCACCAATGTGTGAGTCCTTTGCTAATAAAACCAGAGACAAAGCAAATGGAGTTAGAATTTGTATGAGAAGCCAGGTAACCAAAGATCTAAATCAAATGGCAATATTAATGTGCTAATTCCTACCTCCTCCCCCATCTCCCTCCCCTTCCCACCCTCCAATGGGCTGCCGGGAGGCTTGGTAACTATTAAATAAGAAACACACAGCAGTATTGTTTGTTTTTGGAGAACGCTCCCGTCTGATTTAATTACAACATTATACAAGTTTAGTGAATTTTCCAATCAGTGCAAACTCCAAAACGGGATCATGCCATTAAAAAAAGGGCCTATTTGTCAGCTGTGATCTAAGTGTGTTATTGACCCAAGTGTGTTATCTAATCTTTTGCTGAACATTCCTTTTGATTGTGATCTACCTCACAGCCTCATTTCCATCAGGAAGCTTTTTCACTATGGCTACCCTAAGCATGCCCTTGTTTAGTTTAAGGCCTATAAGTCTTGGGGGCAGATTTTAAAAGGTATTTAGTGGCCTAACCCCCAATGATTTCAATGAGGCACCTAACTCCCATTGATTTATACAGTATTATCGGTCCCATCCCCCCTCACCCCCCCGAATCGAGAACTTTCTATGTTTTCTCTCTCCTGCACTGGCAATACCTCTGCCTTTTGATACTACTTGACTATTTGATCAGCAGAACTCCTTGTTTTATTTTCCAGTTCATTTAGGTTAGGGAGGTGGCCAAGTACTGACTCTTGTGCAAATGCCCCCACCCCAGAGATTGGGAACTCTTCCCAGTCTGAGAATTAATCATTTGTCACAAGTCTTGTCTCTGATTTGGGGACCAACTCTGCAGTAATGTTTTGTTTTCCACTTTTGCCACCAACATTATTTTTCTTTAGATTTTAACTGCTAGTCCATAGCTTGGCTCTCCTTGTTCTCCCTTTCTCAATGTCTCCTGTCCTCTCTCAGCTCCTTAAACAGGTTCCTGTGACCCCCATTAGTATTTGTTTTATGCATCAGAACCCATGCTGCTGTCCTTATTCTGTAAGTTCAAAGGGGGTTTTGTCAGAAAAGGGATAAGATTTGCTATTTAGTTTTATTTTATGACTCTTCCTTGTGGATTTACCTTTGATTTTAATATGCAGTTGATCGGCCTGGTGCTAGCTAGACAAGGACTCTGGTAATATTATGCCCATTTTTAATAACTCTGTAATGAAGGAAACAATTTTTATTTCCTGAACAAATGGGGCCATTGTGAAAGATCTTTGGTTGGTGTGAACCAGCCTAGCTCCATTGCAGCGACACCAATTTATACCAGCTTGGGATCTGACCCAGGGAATCAAGTACCCATGGATCCAGTCCCATGGATCCTTTGAAAGCCAAAGTTCTGCCTGCCCTGAAATGAGATATCTGGCACTATATGTAAATGTGTCAGCTCATTGGCTGCATTAGTTCTGGGGAGATGGTGAATTTCTGAGTATTCTCTGCTCCGGCTGAAGCTTTAGCTTCCTTTCCTTTAGAAAGCTGAGAACAACATGATGATGACGAACTGCCTATATATGAGAATATACTCCATGTTGATCTATGTCGCACAGAGGAGAGCACTGGAAAGGACATAAATAAAATCTTGGCAGAGCAATACAAATATTTCCCCTTCAAGGACCTGGGGGTGGAGGGAATCAAAGTTAATTTGCATCTGCTGGGGGTATTTAGAAGGATATTTGTAATTCACCACATGGGCAGCCACACTGTCTGGTAACCCTTGAGATCATTTGTGGCTATGTACATGACATTAGATAGATAGTCACTGAAGTGAGAAAAAAAACTCAGCCTTCCTTTTAAATGCTAATGGTTCCATATGGATGGGAACTAAACTTCTTTTTGCTGGTGGCAGTAACTGATAGTGTTGATAGAGGGAAAGAAATTGTGTACCTTATTGTTAACTCACACTCTGTTCCACACTCTGTTCTTGTTAACAGTGGCCTAATTTTGTATGTAACGAATCTGACGGAAAAGATCTTCAAGATCAAAGAGCTTTGGCTGGGTTACAAACACCATGAAAATAGTAAAGGATTATTCTGTCCTGGCATGCCAGGCAATGGTTTATCATTTAAAATGAAATAGTCTAAGAAGGATGTGAGAGATCTTGTTATTCATATTAGCACCGGTTGGCTGAGTAAACACTCAGGGCTTGTCTACATGTGGATGCTCAAGAACATTAATCCGAATTAACTAAAAGGTGTGGATTAGTTAAACTACATTAAACCCATGAGTTGACTCTTTCATTCAGAATTAAAGTGGCCTTAATTAATTTTAATTTTGAAAGAGAATGTTGACACAGAAGTTTCATGCAATTTAAGTTATCCACATTGAATTCACACCTTTAATAATTCAGATTAATTTTCCTATCTCCGTGTAGACAAGTCCTAATAGTAAACAACTGTTTTATGATTTGACTGCCAAACTTCTTCTGAGAAAGGAGGAAAACATATTTCCTGACTCTGGTCTACACTAGGAAATTAGGTCGGTATAACTATGTTGCTCAGGAGTGTGAAAAATCCACATCCTGTAAACCAACCTAATCCTTGCTGTAGACCCATCAACCTAGCTACTGCCTCTCGGAGAGGGTGGATTATCTATGTGGATGGGAAAAGCCCTCCCGTTGGCCTAGGTAACGTCTTCACTGAAGTGCTACAGCAGCTCAGATGCAGCGTTTTAAGTGTAGACAAGCCCTGAGATTCAGATGTAGGGCTCCAAGCTAAGACACGTAGGTTTTGTATGCACATCTTGTTTTCCTCCAGTAAGTCTTCTGTGCAAATGGAAGGGTGTACTGGTTGCATAGTATTAACCCGAAGATTATTGGTAACATGCTGGTGCATCAGAAAAGGTGAGCTTTGGGTCAAAGTGCATTCAAGTTATGATCCCATTCAGCTGAATAGCAATGAGACAATGCACCTTTCAGAAAGAGACCACACCCCAAAGGGTGTTAGTGTGAAGAAGAGTGATGGACAAAATTTGGTATTCTGATCCAGAACAGATTTGGATTGGGCTGAATTAAGGCTCGGGTTAGAGTCAATGGCACCAAAACTATGGGAGCTGTTCTCAGGAGATTTTGGCCCAAAGTGGCAGAAATCTTGTGAGATCAACTCATCTCATGTCATTTCTGTTATCATAAAGTGTAGGAATCTGGACAGGAAGGTTGAGTGTGAGGTTTCAGGCTCATCCAAGCCAGAAAACTTTCCCATCTGGTAAATAAACCTTTTGGAGCTCTCAGCTGGGTCAGTCCCTTCTCTTTCAGACACAAGGGAAGTCCTCCAGCACATACGCACAGAGGCAATGGAAGATCCCTCTGTTCTCCTCAAAGCCCCACCATCGCACCGCCCATTCCCCCTAGGCCCCGCCCCCTGCTCACTCCTCTCCATGCCTCCCCCTGTCACTTGCCCTTAGGGCCAGTAAAAGGTGGGAGGACATAGCCCTCCGATTTTTAAAACTGATGGGGCTGTGGCCCCTGGCCCAACTTGTTCCGGCGCCCCTGCATACACACTGAGGTTCTTTACGGATGATTCATACTCAGTTCTAGGAGAGAGAACACAGACACCCCACATTTCAAGACTGGTTTTTTTTAAGAAGTCTAATGGAGTTGGCTATTGAAATTCCATGGGAATTGGTTGCCTAGATTTACAGTGTGGAATCCATCTTGGTCTGGAACAAAATTAGGCATCTGGGCCAATGAAGAGGCTACTGTCATATGCTATTAAGCAATGACATGATATGCTCTGTTGTAGTTGGACATTTTATTGATTTATATTTGAAATCCTGGATGGCAATGTGCAGAGAAGATGACATGTCAGGTTCAGATTTAATCTGCATATTTCTACTTAAACTGTGATATAATTTGAACACTACTGTTTCAGGATTCTGCCTAAAGAGTAAAACCGTCCGAGCTCCTACACTCTGGTTTGAATTAGCTCCTGGAAAAAATATTTTTAGCTTTGAAGACTGTGCTATAAAATCTTGAACATCACATTAACAAACAGACAACAGACATTTAACAAATTGGAAAAAGGTTGGCTCCAAATCTTTTAAAAGATAAATTCATATGTTAAAAAGATTGAAATCTGACTGGCATTAAGTAGAAAGAACCATACAAATATAGCAGAAAGCAAACTTTAAAAGTCAGTATTCCAGCAATTTTTATACAGAGTTTATAATTAATCCCTGTCATTGTACTAGTTATTAGGTTTGGTATGCATAAACCAGGGGTCGGCAACCTTTCAGAAGTGGTGTGCCGAGTCTTCATTTATTCACTCTGATTTAAGGTTTCTCGTGCCAATAATACATTTTAACGTTTTTAAAAGGTCTCTTTCTATAAGTCTATAATATATAACTAAACTATTGTTGTATGTAAAGTAAATAAGGTTTTTAAAATGTTTAAGAAACTTCATTTAAAATTAAATTAAAATGCAGAGCCCCCTGGACCAGTGGCCAGGACCTGGGCAGTGTGAGTACCACTGAAAATCAACTCGCGTGCCGCCTTTGGCACGCATGCCATAGGTTACCTACCCCTGGCATAAACTAAGCACTCTTCCAATACTTTTAACAAGAATAATGGACCAGTTCTGGGATCGATAAATGAAAAGACCAATTCAGAAAAAGACCAATAATACCAAGTTCTTACATAGCGCTTTTCACCCATAGACTCAGAGCACTTTACAAAGGAGGTCAGTAGCATTATCCCCATGTATAGATGGGGAACAAGGGCATAGCAAGGTGAAGTGACTTGCGAGCAGGGCCCATTGCAGTGCTGGGACTAGAACCCAGCTCTATTGAGTCGTAGGGTATATCTATGCTTAAAATGCTACCATGGCAGAGCTACAGCACTGCAGCTGAGTCGTTGTAGCGCATCAGTGTAGAATCACCCATGTTGACGGGTGGAAAGGTTTATTTATCAGGTGCATATTTTTTTTCTTGAATTAAGATTTTATTAAAAGATTTAGTATAACTGAGGTAAGTGTATGTTTCACATTCTGTCCTGCAGCCCCCGATTCAAACCCATGCTTAGGCGGTTCATGTCCAAAACCAAAAGAAAGGATTTTTCACACCTCTGAGAGATGTAGCGATGCCAGTGTAAGTTCACAGTGTAAACCAGCCCCTAGTCTGGTGCTCTATGCACTAGGCAACACTACTGTGAAGAGAATATACAATGTGGCTGCTGGAGTGTGCATCGGGGTACCCTGAACATTGGGAATTTTCAACCCTGAGCAGATGGACCAAGAGCTCTGACAATATCACCTCTATTCTGACTGTCCCAGCTGTAAATAGCAGAGCCCTCAGTCTTAGGAATGATCAAAGGGCAGCTTCCCCCTTAGATTAGAGTATCCAGCTACCGTGGTGCCCACCAACACCTGCACTAGTCAGGAGACCCATCTGGTGACCGTGAGGTAATTGTAAAACAGACGTTGATTGAGGAAGCTTTGCCTTCGGAATGCATACACTCATCTCATCCGCCAGATGCCAGCTCAGAATAGTCGCTGGAGAGGAATTGTAGAGAAGGAATTTACTTCAGACCAGGGGCTGTCACAGCATACCTTAACTGTCAAACGATGTCAGGAAACATCCTTTATCTGGAGCTTTGCTTGGAACACTGGACACCAGACCAATCCTCCATTATCTGCCGCTTTTTAGACCACTGGAGATCATACCCAAGCTGCAGGCATGTTACAGTGAGCTGTGATCTGCATATGGAATATAAGATAGGTAAGTTGCTCTCTGTGCTATGGGTGGGTATGGAGAACCCCTCTTTGTCCTTGTCCTTGTCACAGGCACTAAAGGCAAGAACCGGGGACAACACCTGCAGAGAACTCTACGGAATATTTCCCTTCCGCTAAAGATTCAGTGAGTCACCAGACACATACGCCTTGGCCTTGTATAAGAGGAGGGTGCCAGCCTACTTTCATGGCTGAATTCAGTCAGAGGGCCTATTTCAGTGGGAGGTTCATGAGAAAGCAGGCTCCACTACCCAAATATTACACCGTTCCCCACCTCTACACATCCTAATTCCTCAACCCTAGGCCTGCATATGTCAGAGCGCCAATTATGTCACTGGCATTGCTTGTAGCCGAGTTACCTGTGAGCATCCATCTCCTCAGACTGGCTTCCACATCTTGCTTTCCCAGCTACATCTGGTTGATCTGGCCTCCCGGGGGATGGGAGACTCACTTGCTGGAGAGACATGCACGCAAAGTTTTCCTGAGAAAGGAAGATATTGTCATGCCACTACTGGAGCGAGTAGGAATAGCAGCTACTCCCAATACAGCGCCATGCTAAACACATACTATCCTCACCAAGCCACAGCAGATGATTTATTGAAACCCCCAGACTTACCCTACCTGCTTCCCAGGCAGGGCGACCCTACTGGAGATGAGGAGGCACTGGAGGCCACGCTTCGAGGACCCAGTGACACTGCACAGCTGCTGGCCCGGGGAATACAGATGATGCGAACCCTCTTGGCCAGTTGCCAAAGGTAGAGGGTCTGTTGGTGCGTTAAGGGGATTTTAAGATGATTCCAGCCAGTCTGTCGAAGGCACAGAAAAATCTGAATTGCACAGATTACATTAACCCATTCATTGCTGGCTGATACAAATGGGAGCAGTGTGACCAAGGAGGTGCAATGCATGGTCATTGGTGCCAGTGTCCCTAGGGATGCATGCAGAATCTGCATCAGCCTCTATGGATGCTGGCGGACACTTGCTGGATCAGATGTTTCAGCAAATGCAGCTGTCCCATTAGTCTCTCCTAAATACCGAAGCATTAGAAACAGGTATATGCATGAAGCCATGACACCTGAGCAAAGATCTCCAGTCCCCCGTCAACACTACCATACACTGAGTCCAATACCAAACTGAGCCCTGGATGTGTGCACTCCCTGAGCCAGAGGTACCAAATGAGCTCACCTCTGATTCTGTGATGGGCGGGTCCCCACCCTTTCCAGTGACTTTCTGCTGTCAGACTCTCTTCTAGCCACATCAGCCAGCACTTCATCAGCTCTGCCAAGAGGAGGGTGCATCACTAGTGCTCGTCTGCCCCAGCACAGCTCCCCACTTGGCATAGGGTGCTGCAAGAGGGGGGGAATAGGATAATAGAGACAGATGCAGCCATCACCCCAGCCTTCTGCTCCCCTCTTCATGAACACATTGGAATCACAGAGTGAGATTAATAGGCTGCTCTTTGCATGAGCCATAGGTAGGCACCATCATGACATCACAGGAACAATTTGCACCCACAGAAATTGCACGATTCAGTCCCTTGTGCACTGCTCACCTGGAAAACTGTGTGCACTTTGTCTGGCGCTGATTTGTCGCACCTGGATGCTGGCCGTGGTCCCCAGCTCCACCACCTCTGTCCTGGTCCTGCACCCTCCATCCCTCTCCTTAGCTAATTATCTTGCAGCACGAGCTGATTTGTGTCCACTCCCTCAGGCGAGGGCCTGACAACGATGTCTCCTGGTAACGATGTGGTGTGCACCCCAGGAATAATAACCTTTTGGGGGAGCCTATTGTGCCACCAAGCTGATGCAGACATCAGGATCTGGAAGGTGAAACAGCAAGGACCCCTTCTTGACATGGCAGTAAGGAAAACTTCCAGGCTGAGTGAAAGGCAACAGACTGGCTGATGCTAGTGGTGTCCCCCATGGTCCCAGGTGAAAGGACTCAGTGCTAGCCTGCCCGAGTAGATGGCGACCCTGACAGGGTGCCTGCAGGTCATGCTTCAGCTCATCACAACCTGCACGCCTCCAGGCTCCTACAGGATAAGCCCTAACACTGCATTACCTGCACCATGGGGCGGTCTTCCTTGGCTCACAGACCCTTCCTGCAGGGTGTGGACCCCTCCTGTGTGCGACTCTGAGGTAGGGCAAGTGGTGCCGGTCTCCTCCTCTGTTTCACTTGCCCTCTCATGGCTGAGTGTTGTGCTGAAGCCAGAGTCTGTTGTGGCCCCTTTCCCCCAAATGCCAAACAAGACTGATCCTCTTTCAGGCCCTCTTCCCCCCACTCCCGACTCCCTGTCCTTTCCCTTCTAGTCTAGTGCTCCTCCTCTTGCTTACCTCCGGGCCCACGTGACTCTGAACAACTGCTATTACTCACTCTCTCCCCATTGGGCTAGCCAGAGTCTGGTTTGTGAACACAAACTGTATTTGCACATACATGAGGGAAACACCTCAGTACTCTATTTGCACATACAAATACAGTTTGTGTTTGCAAATACGCTCCTGCACCCCCAAAATTTGAGATGTGGCATTTGGAATTGCATCTGCAAGTTTTTTAGTCTGTATATTGTAACCCCTTTGGAAAATTTGGGCCTGGATCTCTGCTTCCACTGGGAGAAAAATGAAATTTTATGTATGAATAAAATGAGAACATGTTTGAAATGGGGTGGGGGTTTTTGTGTGTGTGCATTTTTGAGGCAGTTGGAGATTTGTTTGTTGCAGCACATTTTAGATGAAAGAAAATAATTTGCCTCCATTAAACTAACTAACAATTTTTTGCCCTGTCCCTATAGGCTGGCAATGCTTTGTGTGAAATGCTTTCACCAGTGGACACATTGGGAAAAAAAATGAAGTGATGGTACTCTATCTAAATGCTTCCCATAATCCTAAACTTCACCCTGAATCTTCCTACTAGTGATCAGCTGTGACATAGTCCAGATAAAAAAAATCTCATCATTAGGTTTCCGAGTTAAAATTCCATTGAAATAAATGCGGGAAGTTCACACCTCACTTAGACCTATTGGGCCTGATTCTGCTCTCACTTACACCAGTGCAGCTTCTGTTGACATCAGGGTAGGAGTCAGTCCTTATCTACACTAGTGTGGGTGAATGGCGAACCAGGCCCAAGCTCAGACAACCCTGCATAGGTTCAAATTTGTAAGGTTAGCACCGTAATGAGGAACTTTCCTTTTGAAAAATGAAAGGTTAGAATGAGCAGACACTGATGGGGCCACCAAAAAGCATTGGCACAGTGTACCGTGCCCGTGATGCCAATTCTCCCCCCACTGCTGGATTTTAAACCTGTACGTTCCGAAGCTGCATGGGTGCTCTCTGATGGTTATAGCAAACCAACTGCACAGGAATAAACACACACACAGAAGTGGGGCTGGGGGACATGACTTACGAGGAGAGGCTGAGGGAACTGGGCTTATTTAGTCTGCAGAAGGGAAGAGTGAGGGGGGGATTTGATAGCAGCCTTCAACTACATGAAGAGGGGTTCCAAAAGGATGGAGCTTGGCTGTTCTCTGTGGTGGCAGATGACAGAACAAGGAGCAATGGTCTCAAGTTGCAGTGGGGAAGGTCTAGGTTGGATATCAGGAAACACTATTTCACTAGGAGGGTGGTGAAGCACTGGAATGCGTTACCTAGGGAGGCAGTGGAATCTCCATCCTTAGAGGTTTTTAAGGCCCGGCTTGAGAAAGTCCTGGCTCTGATGATTTAGTTGGGGTTGGTCCTGCTTTGAGCAGGAAGTTGGACTAGATGACCTCCTGGGGTCTCTTCCAACCCTAAACTTCTATGATTCTAAGTGGATGTAAACATTATGGGAGTGTAGCGAGGCGGTGGGATACCCCACAGCCCCGCTGAGGGCCGAACCTCCCCTAACATCAACGTGGGCAGAGCCACCGGGTCCAGTGCCCGCCCCTCAGAGGTCATGGCGTTGACCCGGAAGTATAAAAGCCTGCCTGCAGAGCTCAGTGGAGAACAAGCCGGTGGAGAGAGCAGACGTCTGTGGCTGAGCTCCCGCTTGGGAGACAGCAGCAGGTCGCAACCGGCCTGCTGACTCACCAGGCCAGCCGAGCCTACCCCTCGCCCGTTACCCCGAGGAGGACTGGCCAAGCCTGCCCCTTTCCAGCTACCATGAGGAGGAGCCGAACCTCCCCTTTCCAGCTACCCCGAGGAGGAGCCGAGCCTGCCCCTTTCCTGCTATCCCGAGGAGGAGCTGAACCTACCCTTCGATACCTACCCGGAGGAACCGATGCTGGTGGAGAGCACCGAGGACACTAGTCCGTGCCAGGTACCCTATGAGGGGGAGTGTGGAAGTAGCCCAGGGGCAGCCGACCCTAGTCTGGCTGCAGCACTGCCAGAGCCTATGTTAGTGTGTTGCGGCCAGGATCCCCACTGACAGCAGCAAGTTTCTGCCGCTGCTAGGGCCCCGGGATGGGATGCAGTGGAGTGGGAGGGCCTGCGTCCCCCCTGCCACCCACTCTTTGGGTGGCAGACTCCCCCTTTTCCCTGGCCTAGAGAGGCTGGGACCTCTTGCTCATTGACTCAGCCCCTGCTTGAGGGCCTGAGCCCCAGACTGCGTGGTTGCTGCCCCGCCCTGATTGAGGGCCTGGGGCTTTTTCTGACCTATTGGCTCAGCCCCTGCTTAAGGGCCTGAGCCCCTAACCATGTGTTTGCTGTCCCACACTACTGCTGGACCAGGACTGACAGCAGACCAGAACCGCTGAGGGCCGAACCTCGGCCGAGACTTCTACAGGGAGGAAAAGGAGGAAAAACATCTTGTCAAGCAAGACAGGAAAAGGTGAATAATAAAATACAGGTGGGAGTGTGAAGGAAGAGGAAAGAGCAATGGTTCAACAGCTTTGTCACATAGACCTCTTAGGTCTTACCAAAGCACCCACCAGTGAACCAGTACTTAAGCTCCCAAGGCTGCTGGGGCTGGCTGATTTTACAAAGGGTTATTGAGCTCACTAACACAAGACTTGCCTGAGGTTGTCACATGACATCATGAACAATCTTTATTGATTATCCAAAAAACTTAGGAAGAACTTCTATTAAAAGCTTAAAATAAACCAACTCTGGATCTCCACCTATTCAGATAGAGAAATAAATCTCCCACAGACGTATACTCCTTCAAATGGAATACATTTGATGAATCATATACCAAAAATCTGTGATCATTATACTTGATGTGTTAATTTCCCAATAAATAACCCATCACATGATGACTTTTTAAAAATGAAGTGAAGTGCCTTCATTACCAAGGGCTGGCCAAATTCTGATCTCATGCTGGTGTAAAGCTAGAATAACTCTACCAAGGTCACATTGGTAGAAAACCAGCGTGAGCTAAATTAGGACCCTGTGGAAAATTCTGGCCCCGTTGAAGTAAATAGGAATTTTGCTATTAATAGCAATGGGGCTAGGATTTCACCCCAAGCGTTCAAAGCTGAATACTTTTTCTAATACGTAAGATATGGAGGGAATCAAGGGAAAGCATATAATATTTATATATAAACTGACAACTCTGAAAAATACAGGGCCTGTCTCCTTAATATGAGAGCGCGAGCGAGCAGAGAGTAATTTTTGAGGGCAGGAGGAATTTTGCTTTAGACAGACAACATTCCCCAATAGGATGAAAAGTGATCAGTCTCTAGCTTAATGAAACTCAGGCCTTGCTGAGAGAAATATAGCATGGGTTGTACCAGCACGTGTAATGCTGTTTTCTGAAGTATAGACTGTGACCATATACTCTAAGATGGGAGGTCAGAAGTCAGCTATGCCAATTTACATTAGCGGAGGAACTGGCCACAGATGTGCAGGAGTGGAGAGCAAAACTCTATATATCAACTCAGTACTTTTTCCTTGAAGGAAAGCACTCCAAGGCTGCAGGCCTTTCCCCTCTTTTCCCCATCCTCACAGAGTAGTGTTAAGCACACACTCGCCCTACAGGCAAATTGCCTGGAAGCTGTATCTTGCAAATAGGGGGCTTAACAAAGAAACAAAAATCACGTTAAATGTAAAAAAAACAACCCAAGAACATTTTAAATATTTCTGCAGTGCATTTACTCTGATGCACAAACATCTTCTCCCTCGATCCTCTTTAGTGCTTCTCAAGTTCAGAGTGAACAATCATATGACACTATGTACTTCTCCTTGTCCCCCAATATACATGTTCTAAGCTGACCTCTGATGTCATGGAATGTTTTGTAATCAATTCTTAAAGTTATAGCACCACTGGATTTTATTAACTCGCATAACAACAAACAACGACAACAAAAAACCCAGGACCTCATAACTGATCAGCCTTGTTTTATCCTTAAAGCTGCTTTAACAAGCAGGGAGTAATATATTGCAATTGGTATGCCACAATTTAATTGTTCTGTTCCTAAATCTAATATTGCAGCTGTGGGTTAAGTTTACACCAGAGCTTTCAAGAACATGAAAGTGTGGTACATCTGTGCAACAGAAAGCTAAACATCTCTTGATCTGACGTGTTTACAATGACATTTGATATTGTGGAATGGTTGGGAGTTTGTTAAAGCTACAGAACCATTTTTAACTGGTGTCATACAACCACTATGGTCTGCAAAAATCTCCTCATAAACTGCTCAGTCTGATGTGAGACAAGTAAAGCTGAGGAGGATAATGTTTTCTCAAGAATCTTTGTAGATTCGTCTGATGCAATGGAAATGGAACTCTGACCATAACTTCTCTTTCCGACTGTGGGCCATATGCTCAATTATTTCAATCAAGCATTTGAAAAATAAACACCATTTAAATAAAAACACCTGAATACATCATAATAGCATAAAGAGAGAACACAGTAGTTCAACGAGTGATACTTAAATCAACTAGGGAAACTTAGTACATTCAGAAATCAAAGAGTCTTCAAGTTAACAGGTGGCAGAGCTGTGTAGGGTACCCTGGACTTCATATTCTGTGTAACGAGCAGCTTCACCATTATTTACTAGTTAGTGCATTTATTAAGCTCATAAGTAGTTCGGGAAACTTGGTAGTGGGCTCATAAATGTCAGCTGCAGTTTGTGAACTGCAAGTATCCGAGTGTTTTGATCAATGCTTTTACAGGAAAGTTAAAGGGTTATTAAAATTGTTTACTACTGCTACATGAAAAGGGAACAAGCCTGCCGAGGAACTTCAGTGGCAACAAGATGCAGAAGGCTGCGGATTGAATGCTGCAGCAGAAAAGAATTTCCACCTTTAACGAAAAGATTCAATTCGCACACAACCTCCGAGTCCACACACTAGGAAGCCTGTTGTGTGTTCTTTCTTCACAATGAACTATACAACGTTATGGTTGGTTGGTTTTGTTTGCAACATTAAGTGACCAAGAACACAGGTTTCTGTCAGAAATATTTAATATGAGTAGGTTTCTGTATGAACGTTTTCTCATGCGCTAGTATGTCCTTCTGACACCTGCTGTCCTTTGAGAACTCAAAATGTGGAAATTAGGTAAGAAGATCCTTATCTGCCATTTCCTCCAGGGCAGTCCACATTGATGCATTAGGTATTATCCAGTCTGACAGTTGAAACTCATGTAAGCTAACATACTACACTGGAATCCATTCAGGTTTCAAATTTATTATTTCAACCAGAATTAAGAACTAGCCAAAGCCTCTTCATAAAAAGGCACCAAAGCTGCACAGTGGCAACTTGACCAATGGGACAGAGTCTGCTTGCATAAAAAATACCTTAAAAAGCAGATAATTCCATGGGAGTAGATCTGTAGCCATAGTCTCTTGCACATGGAAATTTGATATAGTAAAACGCAACAACAGTGCCTCCCCTCAGGTCAATTAATAGAGAAATAAAAATTGCCCTTAGAAGGGAAGAAATGCATTCATATTTCTTAGGCTTTTTCTCTTTTTTGTAATATCATAATGTTCTCTTCACGGGTGGGAAACTCAATCTTCAAGTTCAAAGCTTGTTTCATCGTATAGTTCAGGACGAGATGACCTGGAATGCCGTGAATATTTCAGTTGCAGAAAATCGCCCAATTCATCAAGGGCATTCAGGACCTGCAAGATCATTACACTGTATCAGTTATCTTAAAAGGATTTAAAGCTGTTCTCACTTCTGCTTTACATTTGAACAGCAAGTGACACAAAAACATATGTGGCTTTCACAGTTTAAAAATCAAAGAAAAAGGAATAAAGCCAAAGGGGTGAATTTTGCTGTCAGCTACACTGGTGAATGTCAGTGAAATCAATTGAGCGACACTAGATTTACATTAGCATCACTGAGAACAGAATTTGGCTCTATGGTAGGCTATGTTGTATTAGCCAATGGCAATATTTATTAGCCGACTGTTGCTAAATTGTGTGTATTTCTCAGACATGCAGGGAGAAAAATACTCCAACTAAGAACTCTCATTTTTACATGAAAAAGGCACATACATAACATAAGACAACATTGCTGTATCTGCACACATATCCCAAAGGCTAGTTTTACCATTGTATAACTCCAGTGGTGGACCAGGCCCAGATGTTTATCAGGGTCATTGGGAATATCTTGAACAGGATTACGTGGTTTGAGAGCAAAAGTGGAAAATGTGCTTGTATTAATATCACAGCTGGCCTCAGCCTATAATGTGAGTGGCTGCCCATCCTCAACTCCTATTGGATTCAATAGAAAGCAAGGGGATTCAGAATCTCCCTGGAGAAGATCAGAACCTTGCAGCCTCAAGCCCACGCTGAAGAGCAGCCAATAGGTTGATAACAAGTAAAAATATAGCACCTGTTCTTTCAATCCTGTTTACGCAGTAACATATGCTCAGGAATAGAAAAGTCCCCCCTCACTCCCCCCCTCTTCCTCCCCCCCATTTAAGAATGTGGTAAAATGAGCTAAATAAAGAAGGACCTGCAAAGTAATTAAAAAAAAATTACCATCCTTGAAAACTTTCCCATTTATGGGTCTTCCCCCTTATGTATGACTGCCAGTGGTTTAAGCCAGTGGTTGTTGTGATGAAAAATGGCACAAGAGCTGTGTGTTTTTATTTTACACTGGATTTACAGCACATTCACGCAGTGGTTGTCCTTAAAAACTTTTCAGCTGCCTGAGGTAACTAAACCACACTACCCAGAGTGTTTCCCATTCCCCACACAAGGCATAGGGAAGTTTAGATAGTGTGGCAAATACTATGGCAATGATACCTAGCTGCAAAGGCAAAACTTGTAAAAGGTGACTGCCGGGGAGTGGCATTCAAGGCCCCAATTTGCATACCGCGGTGAGATGAATTGCAAGATCAGTGCTTGAAAATTGTAACTTTCATGTGTTTAATGCTGCTGTTTTAAGGAAAGAAAACCTAAGCGAAATAAAGAGATTAAGCTCCTAATCTCCAGGGTGATTTCACTGTGTATTACTGCAGTTGCATAATCAAAAGCTTATGCAACTCTGGAACTACACAGCGAAATAACAGCCTACCTAACTACACCTCGGTAACTAAGCATTGATATAGATATAGATATATGTTACCATTTAATTTTAACTTCGTGTTGAGTAGTCTATTGTTCCTTACTGTAGTTTTAAGATTAGCAGGAATTTCCTACCGCACATGTGCAAACCAGATTTTTCAATTTTGTTTCTAAAATGGTCTAAATTGGCCTGGAAATTAGTCTTGAGTATAGGACTAAGGTCTCAGTCCTCCAACTGTGTTTGGATCCATGTGCGCACATCAAGTCCCACTGAGGTCTGCGTAGGCACAGGGGCCAGCTGCATGGAGTCAGAAGCAGGATCAGGGCTCTTCCCACTTGAAAACACTGAGTGTATAAAATGCATCAGTTTCTGAGAGTTATGCTCATGCAAAAAGAGCCTTAAAATCTGTTGGCAACCAAAAAAGTTCCACCCTTATCTAACTCAAAAATGGATGAACATATTTCATCCAAATTTGCTTCCTTACCCTTGGACTAAGAGGAAGATGGAAAATTTCAATCTTAAAAATACTTTTTTTTAGAAAGTTATGAACAGATGGAAACAGAAGTTTATAATGGACATCTCAACAGAAGTGTAACTGCCCTTCTGGAAGCAGGTAAAGATACAGGGATCAAACTGGTCATATTGCACCTTTTAGCCCTCTTGTTAGATACAAACAACTCCAAATATTGGACTGAAAGTTCCATATGCATCATACAAAACCCAAGATGGTGCCATATTTTGCTGCTGCAATGTAACTCACATAAATATGGAATAAAAATAAGGGCATTGAAACCCTTATATGCAATTATTACCACATCAATTAGGGTTTCCTGCCAAAGCAGTTAACTTTGGTCTTGGTGTGCTCCTCATGTAGGTCTTTATTAGTTATTACAGATTAGTCACTCTTAGGAACAGGGGAATATAGTCCAGTTAATTGTTGTATAATTTAATATTTTAAATAAAATCTGTAATTAGGCTTTAAATATCAAGTGACAACGATCAAGAAAATCAAAAGCAAAATGAATTATTGAGATTCAAAGTAACAGACTGGTAGCTTCTCCCAGCCCCTCTAGCATCTGTTGTTAATTTCACCAGGACATCTGCTGTTCTTACCGTGTCTAACATCTCCCGTGTATGTGCAGCCGACACACAAAACCGAGCCCTCGATTCTGCGATAGGAGTAGCTGGAAATCCAACCACAACCACCCCAATATTTTTGGCTAACATGCGCCTTGCAAAAGCCCTGGGAGGAGGGAAAGAAGAAAACAAAAGTGAGTTATTGCCAATAAACTGAGCACAAAGAGAAAACACTCAAGTGTGAAAAACAATGGTTAAAAAATCCTGGCCCTACTGAAGTCAACAGGCGTTTTACCATCAACTCTCCACTGCCTTGCAGCTTGTGTAGTCATTTTCATCTTTGCAAAGCGACTGTCAGATACAATCACTGATGTAAGTGAGCAGAGAATTCTGATTAGGAGCAATTTGCAATCACTGAGCACAGGTGCAAATGTCTATGTAAAGTGTAAGGCAGCAAGAATCAGACTCAATATCAGGCAAATATTTAGACGAACAGATGGTGATGAATAAAAATTAATGCCATTTAGATCAAATTTCATTGAACAAGGCACTGAACATAAAGTAGAACGATGGTCTTGTCGCTGCAGCACGAGACTGGGACTTGGGAGACCTGGGGCTAATTCCTGGCTCTGCCAAAGACTCCCTGAATGGGTCGGTCATTTAACCTCTGTGTGTCATTTCCCCACCTGTGAAATGGGGAGAACAGCTACCTGCTCAGTGTCCCTAGGAGAAAATTGTTCATATTTGTGAGGTAAGTAATGCAGAGGGACAGAGATCGATTCATAACACTTAGCGTGGATTAATTGGCCTCAACTACAACCCATTCTACCAATCTGTGCAAATGGGTAGAGGAGACTGTGGCCACAAATAAACTGATCCAAAGAGGAAGCATGCATGAGCCACTAGGACAGCTACAGAGGGGCTCTGACAAACAACTTCATGAGGGAGTTCCAGAGATGGGGTCCCAATGCTGAGAAGTCTCTGCACCTTGACCACTGAACTTCCAGATGGCAAGGGGAGACATCTTGGTTGATCTCCAATGCCTCAAGAGGGAAACAAGATGATTTTGCAACTAAAGTTGTCTCCCATTTCCCCCCAGGCCAGTTATTAGGGTTGTGTTCTGGGCTGAGGATTTTCTATAGCTCATAAGACCTGCTTTCTGCCCGTCAGATAGTCCTTGCAAGAGGGCTTGATAAATAGTTAAACTTCAGACTAAAAGGATCCTGGTGTAACTGGGAGACAGGGGAGTTCACTATTCCCCACAGATCCTGAAACGCTGATGGACGCTTGGCCATAGAAGGGCACAAGTTCTCCGTGCAAGAGCTGGCCTGTGATCACATGGGAATGAGTAAGCAATTATCCGGATGGCTTTACTGTTAGCAGGTCTGATGGGCCAGGGTAGGACCCATATTTATGGTATCTCAGAAACAAAGGCTCCTCCCGAGAGCTACTTTTGCAAAGACTCCAACTCCCTACGCTCTGGGCCTTCGTTGAGAAGGTAATAGTCAATCAAGACATAAGTCAATCAAGAGATATCATCACATACCGTAAAATGGTGAAATGTATGTCAGTCTAAGACATGTCATATCTTGGATGGAAAACAATGAAATACCTTCAAAATAATTAGACAATGCGCAGCTTTTAAAATTATTATATTTTTTGCAAAACATCAATAGAAAGAGAAAGAAGAGTTTTGATTTTTTAAAAATTCTATACACTCATTTAGTGTACGGAGAAGCTGGCTCCAGATTAAGGCCAGGATTCAATTTAAAGCTACCTATGGCAAGTTCACTGAAAGGAAGAATTTTCTCCCTTGCAACATCTACAGCAAGTAGCCGGATTGAATACTTTAAAACGTGCCCTCCATATAATGTTTGTGTAGTTTGTTTGCCTGCCAGGCACATTTCAGTACTTACCCTATTTTACCAGGCATATAAAGGAGCAAGGGGACGACAGGGGAATCATCATTTCCATATACAATGAAGCCCATTTCGTGCAGTCTCCGCCGGAAGTATCTTGTGTTTTCTCCTAGCTGGCGCACTCTCTGAAGCCCTGAAATGAGACAGTCATGAAATCAGTCAGGGCACAGATCCCAATGGGGCTTCTCTCCAGGAAAAACAAACAACTAAACAAACGAAACAGGGTTGTGTAAGTTTCAGAACCATTTAGCTATCCGTGAGATCTTTATGTAGCTATTGGAGCCTTAAGTTAAATATTTAGTGAGTCCAACTGTTCAAGCCACATAAATACAGAGGCACATACTGAATTTATGTAACAACAGTGCAACTCCACTGATTTCTGCTGAATTATGCCTGACCAACATTGGCATGAAATGAAACTCAAACCTAATGTATTCAGACACAAACACCTAAAGCCAGGAGTATTCTCTCTCTGTCTCGCTGGACATAGATTATAGTGCATAATATAGTTTAAAAGGACATGCTGGATGAAATATACTCATTGGTAGCAGTGGTGGTCTGGTATGACAGTATCTGGTATACATCCATCCAATTCTATGATTGTTCTTCCCTGATTAAAAATTTCCTGCTATATCCTTGTGCTGGCAAGATGTGCAAATTCCATTCAAAATAGTTGCAGAGATTTTTCAATCGTAACCTATTTTCACAGGCTCTTGTTCAAGGAAACCCGATTCCACATGTCCCATGTCCGAATCGCACTGCAAATTCATAGACCAGGTTCAGGTTCTCATGGGTTTGCACCTGTACACATGAGCTGGCCAAGAACAGAAGTGAAACTAGTAGCCATGGAAGAACGAAAGCAGAATTCATCTTACTGCATTTGAGTACCATCCCTTCTGGAAGACAGAGATGTGTCCATAGGCAGAGGCTGCTCACTTCCTACGCCTCTAGCACCCTCCCTTGCTAGCCTAGAGCTAGTGAAACATTTCTGGCTAAAGCAAACAAGGAACAATTAAAGAGAGGCTAGAAAGTCAGCTTTGTATTTTTTCACCTTTAAAAAAAATATTGCGCCCACCATTCTTTTGAAAACAATGCTGAAGTAACCATTTTTCCCACACATGCATCTTGAGGTCTTCCTCTCACTCACCTCACAATTAAGTGCACAGGCACAGACTTTCTAATGTGGCAGGGGGTGCCTAACCCCTCGCTCTGCCCCAGGCCCTGCCCCACCCCTTCCTCTAAGGCCCCTCCCCCACTCCACTTCTTCCCCTCCCCCAGCACGCCACGCCCTCGCTCCTCCCCCTCCCTCCCAAAGCCTCCTGCATGCTGCAAAACAGCTGACTGTGGCGGGTGGGAGGTGCGGGGAGGGAGGGGGAGGCACTGATCAGCAGGGCCTGCTGGCGGGTGGCAAACACTGGCAGGCTGGGGGAGCTGATAGGGGGCTGCTGGTGGGTGCTCAGCACCCACCATTTTTTCCCCATGGGTGCTCCGGCGCCTATGATTAAGTGTACATATTTATAAGACGAGCCAAATAAAAATGTTTTGCAATAGAAAATACAGAGGTAGGGAAGGGGAAACCATTTTTAAAAAAATCCTTCAAAATCTTTACTTCGGAAAAAGGCAAACGAGTCCCATACAAATGCAGTTCCACATGCACCGTAAACAAAAAGGGTAAAGGAATATCTGATATCAAACTACCTACAAGAGTGTAACATGAAAGCATTACATAAAGTCTCGGGCAGTGGTTAATAGTTCAGAGGAACACAGGAACTGCCAGACTGGATTAGAGCCCAAAGATCCATATAGTCCAGTGTCCCATCACGGACAGTGTCCAGCACCATTCTGCCATCAGGTCCGAAGCGGGATGCCGCGGGTTTTTTTGAAAAGCTACATATGAGGACAAGGAGGGGAAAGCTGCCTTCTAATTAGCTGTCTGTCTCACTGCCCCGCCTCCTCTGGGGCTGAGCAACCAATCAGAGCTCAATCACCCTCTCTTCCCCACTCTGCTCCTGTGTGAGCGATGGGTCGGCTCCTTTGCCCCTCCCATTCCCTCCCGCAGCTGCTGGCTGGGGCGGGGAGAGGGGGAAAAAGCCCCTGGAGCTCGAGGTGTGCCATGGCAGAGAAAAGGTTGGGAACCACTGCTTTGGAGGAAGTTGTAAGAACCCTGCAGTAGACAGATGTGGGGTAATCTGCCCCGCACGTAGGGTATCAGCCTGGTCTCTAATAGTTAGGGATTGGCTTAAACCCTTATGCTCAAGCTTTAATATCCCGTCTATGTTTTGCTGCTAGTAATTATGATAATTCTGGATATTGCTGATATCCATATAAATATCTAATACATTTTTGGATCTTATTAACTTCTTGGCCTCAACAATGTCCCATGGCAAGGTCAGGGCCATCTGCTTCCCTCTGCTTCTGTAAATTGCTCCATGGAGGCCCAAAAGAGAAAGAGCCAGTTCCATGGCACGCTTCCTCCTTTCTCTCAACCCACGGCAGGCAGCTGATCACTAGTCTGGAAGGGGTAGGCTGGGAGGCCAGATGAGCTCAACGGCATTCTCCCACCCCCAAGCCACAGGAGAAAGCAACACAAGCTACAGCAAACAGAGCCTGTCCTCTGTGCTCCACTGGGGGAGAAGAGAGTGACAGGACCAGGAGTTGGCTGCCCAAGACAGTTACATAAGCCAAGTCAAGAATTCGGCCTATCAGATATTATCAGAGTTCAAGGATGACTTTTGATCATTGTAGATCATGTGAAATGATTAAAGACACTTCAACAATATTTCAGATGTATTAATTTTCTTACTAAGTGACATCCAGGGATGTCTGCATGGCAAGAAATTGCATTCATATAATGTTTTTAGTTGCTTTGGAAAGCACTTTTACTTATACCAAAGTTGAACAGAAAACAGCAATACAGGTCAAACAAGTGTCTTGAAATTCATTCAGACATTTGAAATATTACACAGTTGCTTTTATTTAATCTCACATATTACAGTCTATTAAAAATGATTTTCTACTCCTATTGTTTTGATGGCAGCCTAAGTTGAATATATTTTAAAATAAATTGTTCTTTCCCCCGCTGTCAACCTTGCAAATAGATCAAACGCATACAACATGTAATGCATGTGTAGTTACACTAAAGTTGTATATAAGCAGTTCCATCCAATTCTAGAATAGCTATACAAGTCATAACATTATGTACATTACCCACATTAATTTGGAAAGTAGAATCCCCAGCTGATGATCAGTTTACACCCTGAAGCAAGAGAACTCATAGACCTTGTCAGTTTTTTAATGCTAGGTAGTGTAACAGATGTTCTTCCAATTCATATAATTGTATTTGTCCCAGTCATGTCCTGTAGCATTGATTATTATGAAATAATTATATGTTGAATTAGAAAGTATTTCCTTGTATCTGTTCTAAATTTGTTGCCTTCCAACTGAGAGTGTCCATTTGTTTTTGTGGTATGGGAAAGGGGTAAATAGGAGTGTTTAGAATCATAGAATATCAGGGTTGGAAGGGACCTCAGGAGGTCACTATACTATGCTGCTCATTGTTTTACAGACCTTCACCCTATGCTCTCAGTCTCATTTTTATTCTTTCCAAACTAAATAATCCCTGTCTTTTTACACGCTCCTTTACGCATCTTCTTCTAATACCTCTGATCTTTCCAGTTGCTACTTTCCTTCTGGTGATTCCAGTAATTGAGGAGATGGCATGATACCATGTTCCAAGATGTATAATACCATTGTAAAAGTATCCATGTGCTTTATTCCCTAAATACCAGTCATGCCCCCCTGGCATGTTTCTGGCTTGCTTGGCCCCTGTCCCCTGCAGCTGGAATGGCAGCAGGTCGCCACCGCCCCCCCCCCCCCCCCCCCCGCCCCCAGCTCACTCACAGGGGCTGAGTGATCTGGAGCCTCCTTCCCCCCATGGCATGCTGGGCCCCTGTCCCCGGCAGCCTGGCTGCCACTGCCTCCCAGCCAGGCTCTCTCAGGCAGAAGTGGTTCCATCCATTGTCAGAAGCTCTGGGACTTTTCACAACTCTCGCTATTTTTGACTGGGAAGTTGAGTGAAGACCACATAGAATCATAGAATATTAAGGTTGGAAGAGAGACCTCAGGAGGTCATCTAGTCCAATCCCCCGCTCAAAGCAGGACCAACACCAACATATAGTAGTATTGGTCCATGAGGCACTCCAGCATAAGGATCAGATTGTCCTTGGTTCTTGCACAGAGGCAGAGAAGAAGGATGAGTTGTGCAAGGGCCAGGGAGCACTGCAGTCACTGGGAGCATAGAGAATGCTCCTTCCATTTTGTCCCGGGTGCATGATCCACCTTAAAGGAGGCAGGGAGGAGACAAGGCCATGGAGCTGACTGGGAGGAGCAGCATGTACCATCAAATGAATGGTGTAGCTGTGTGATAAGGTACAATCCTTCCGGTGCGCCCCATGGGGCAGTGCATCTCCGTATCACACTCAACAGAGACCAGTGGCTAATGCCACAGTCTAGCCCTTAATCCTTTTCTACTGTAAGAATTGCCCATGTTTTACCGCCTCCATCTTAAACAGCCTATACTGCATGACAGGGCCTCGTCTCGCAACCCACGTTTCCTCAATAGCACTGCAGAAAGGACTTTCAGTAACAGTTTCTGGCGTGTGTAAACAAGTTATGTCCACGAGTTCCTTTGTTGCATGCAGTGTTGTGGTAGCCATGTCGGTCCCAGGATATTAGAAAGACAAGGTGGATGAGGTAAAAATAAATAAACAAACAAACAAATAAATAAAAGAAATTACATCACCCACCTTGTCTCTCCATGAGTTCCTTGCTCGATTATTTTGTGGGTGCTTTCAGAGAATACCTTTGCCACACTAATTTCTCCCCATCAATGTATACTCCCCTAAATTCTATATAACACAGTTTTCTCAGCAAGAAATCCCAGGACTCCTGGATTTACCCTTTCTATTTTTATTAAAAGTTGGCACCATAATTGGCCATCCTCCAGTCCTTTGCTTTAATAGTAGCCTAGATGTTCTACCCTTCAGTTCCTTTAGAACTCTGATGAGTGCCATCTGGAGATTTATTGCCATCTAATCAGCTTTTTCATTTTTGATACCTTTATCTCCAACAGTACTTCATCTTTATTACCTGTGAAGGATAACCACAAATAGACATTTCCCCCCCATTCCTGTCTTCCTGGTGGGGTGAAGACCGATGCAAAAAAATCCCACTTAGCTTCCTTGTTATTTCCTCCTTTATATCTAGCTAACCCTAGCTTCTTAATTCTGATGTACTTCATATATGTGTAATGTGTTTGGGTCAACAGCTTTAGCTCTTTGTGCTTCAAATTCCCTCAGAATCACAATTTTGTCTTTCCTTGTAGTAATGTCACTTGGACTGAATTTGCATTATTAAGAGGATTCCTTTTTTTTGCCCGAATGAACTTTTACAAACCTGGGGCTGAACTGTAGTATCCCATTCACAGGAAGGTGCAACTCATCACGTCCAGAGGGCCTGAACAAAGTTTATGTGCCACTCCAGTTCATTTACTCATATGACCAATCCATGGGCTTTGCTGGGACTAACTGCATGAGCAAATACTCACCAACGTAAGTAGAATTTCCATAGTTGGGCTCTTGCCATTCAACTGTTGCCCTACTCTTCCCCGGTTTTTGTTCTCAGGAATGCAGACTTTGTGACTCTAATCAGGTAATTCTTTAGCCGTCTCCATTCGGATTCTATGGATTTTCATTTCCTAACTTTCCCCTTCAGGCTGTATCAAACTTCCTCTTTAAAAATAAAATAAAATCCTCTTTTCTTGAAAGGTACCATCACAGTACTATCTCCTGGCATGGTCCCCTGCTGAGGTCATGTCAGATGGTATCCTTTTATGTCATTGGGCCAAATGAGGCAGTTAGAAAAAGAGCCATAGAATGGTGAAGAGTGTGGTAAGTTAAAAGTGATCTTCCAAATAAAAAAATGGGTTTCTACCCTTTTTGGTTTTAATGAGGCATAAAAAAAGATGTAAAGCGTTTTTATTTGCCAAGGTATTCTTTCCTGCTTGTTTTTTATCTTAGAAAAAAAGCAGGAATATCAAGCCTAATCTTCCCTCTTTAAGCTGGGGGACTCATTGGAGGACTGGAGAACTGGAGTGAACTTCCTCAGCCATCACTTAAAAGGTAGTATGGCTGAATGTTTCAGAAAAAGAGCTTTTCTTCCAAGCCCTTGCCAGGAGTTAGAATGAACCAACTCAATCTCTCTCTCACCTATTCCTTATGTGGCCCTGTTATCATGATCATTCCACGTTGACAACATTTAATAATATAAAATCCGGATAAGCTCATTTGTCTCTAAAAGTCTCTTCCCCTCTCAGTTGCTCAAGTCCTCCAGCAAAAGCAGGGGAGTAGAGAATCAATATTTATGTTAAAAAAAGAAGCAGTGAAAAACCACTTATGTTTGAAAAACCTTTCAGTCCTTTCTACATCACAAGGAAGCAGATTTCTAGCAGATTTTGTTGTTTCCCGTATCGTTAACAGCCTGATTGCACAACCATGTTTCCAGTAAGAGGTCCATATCACATGCTTCATTACTTCATTTCTGTTTCTATAGATTCTACAGTGAATCCAGCTCTGGCTCATCCAGAATTTTTATTCAGATAGTCTAGGAATTCTTTGTGGTTAGTACCATTGCTCCATTGCTGCAAGTGAACCTGTTTTAGATTTCCCCCCAGTAAATACAATAACCCATAGATTATTCTTGTCACTAAAGCTTCAGAAATTCTGATCATGTCTCCCAATACAAAGTATTTCAACTTCTCTCTTTTGTTTGTGAAGTGTACAGTATCGGGTACTCTACATGAATAGTTTTTACTCTTAATACCTATTTTTATTTACTTCTTTCTGCTGACTCCATCCACTTACTGTATTGCTGTTCCTTGGTTCCCCATTCTCCAACCTGGTCCAGCTGTGATTACTGTGTTAACCCCTATTACTAGCTAGGTACTGAGCAGATGGCATTGTCAGACTAAACTGTTCCTCAGCACCTGTTATCTTTCATTCTCTTCCCTTTTGGTTAATGTGGGTATCACCACACCTATGCAAGCCCTGTTCCTCTAATCATTTCCTACTGCTTAATAAATTCTAGGTTTAGCTGAGATCTATTGCTTCATCCCTTTTGTATCTCATCTAGTCGAGACGCTCTCCTGACAAGCTTCTGGCTGGGAAATTTATAGGGAAACTGGGACTTGCTCTATAGTGATCAGTGTTTTGTTGAACAAATTAAAAGATCCCATAAAACCACTGCATTTGTAACTTCATGCACAAAACTGCCCACGCAGACAACTGGTTAGTTACAGTTTCTGCCATTCAGTTTAAAACGTTCTGTGTAAGAAATCTGCTGGGTTAGTAGAGGCCACAAATAGTTTAACCATCTCTCCCGTGCTGCTAAAACAAAAACAGCTGTGCCAGAGCAAGGAAAACAAATGAAACACAAAAGCATCCTACTACAAAGCTTTCCAGTCTCTAATAAAAACAATAGTCTGTGGTATTTCCAAAAGTATTTTTGGTGTAGTAGCTCTCAAAAAAACCAGGAGGAAATATTGAGGGGCTCGGGCGGGGGACCACAGAATAGCTTGACTGAAATCTACAAAATGAAAGTTCTCCCTTCATTTAGTAACATGTTATTAGTACCTCTTAATGCATAGAAAGAAGTGTGTGTGTGTGTGTGTCTTAAAGATTAAAAATAACTGTAGTATTTTAACACTACCCAATCTAATACCTAAACTCTCAGTCCACCGCATTTGAAACTACTGACTTTTCAACTAGGGAAAGTTTTCATAGATGCAGATATTGCTGGGGGATGTAGTTTAAGATGTCTCCTTTCTAGTCAGCTATTTACCACAACGCTGGAAAGAGAGTCTCAGCCATTCAAAAGTCCAGGCTTTTAAATATTTATCAAAACTATTGGATCATTGCATAGAGCTGACAAATAAAAAATATGTAACAATTTAAGGTGCAGGTTATATTCGTTCCCTATTAAGGGAAAAATCCCACCCCGGAGTGATGTGGCTATACTGACATAAGTTGGTAGAATAGCCTCAGACAAGCTCCTCAAAACTGAATATCCAACCACCCCAAATCTACATCCTTAGACAATTTGTAAGTGCGGAGGGAGTGTTCTCCTTTGGAGCATGCCCACAGGGCTCAATTCAGGACATTCAAATGCTGAGGTAGGAATGCCTTTTAAAACAGTGTGACATCCCAGAACATTAGACTCAGAAGGTTAACACCATTTTGCTGGGGGTGGAAAAAGCCTAGAAAAAGATCAGAAAATGGATGAATTCTGAATAGTAAGGTGATCTCTGAGGGAGAGAATACTGGAAGAGGATGGGCAGGTGGGTGACCATTTCTTTACCAAGCCTCACCACTTTCCTTTCTGATGTTAAGTTTTTTGGTTACAGACCCCCTACTTGCCTCATACACATTGTCATCTGATGTAGTACTGCTCCACTACTACCATATATAATCAGTTATTTATCTCGTACGCTACAGTGGTAGGTGCAGCAGACAAATCTCAAGTTTGCAATTATATTTCAACGCTCCTTTTGTTTTCAGTTTTATGAGTCTCTTCAATACTAGATGTAAGGGGAGCTTTGGGTAAAGCACAGGCTTTCATTTGAAGGGCCTAATTTCCCTCCCACATACCTGACCCCAATTTCTTCCCCAGGCTTGCTGGCTCCCTTTGCCAGCTGGCTGAATTGAGGAGGCAAAACCTACTCTTTGCCCCTGCCCGTTTATTCCCCATCACATGTGGGAGGGGAGCAGTGGTTCTATGGAGGCTGCCTAGGGTGACCAGACAGCAAGGGTGAAAAATCGGGACAGGGGGTGGGGAGCCTATATAAGAAAAAGACCCAAAAATCGGGACTGTCCCTATAAAATCGGGATATCTGGTCACCCTAAGGCCGCCACCCCACCTGCATTGTGACCTGGAATATGGGTAATCAGTGCAAAGGGACAGGAGGTGCCCAATGCCTTCTCATTGTCTTGAGTGAGCACATAAGGCAGCTCAGAGTTGAGCTCTCTGGGTACAAACCTGCTTTGACTGGAGTCTCGCAAAGTGAGTGTTGAATTCAATAGCCTAACTGTTTGAGGACCAGATTCTTAGCTGGCGTAAATCATTGACTTCAATGGAAGTAGGCTGATTTACACAAGCAAATTATCTTACCCTCTGACTGCAAAATTATCATCCCTCTCAAGCAAAGTTTCTTTTACTCTTCCAAAGACATTTGTTTTTCACTTCTGAAAGCTTTTAACCAGCAAAGACTTTAGATGTGTCCAACTTCTGCACAACATTTTTACCTTTGAACTCCACATGAAGGTTTTCAAACCTTGGAAATTCTTACTCAACATATTGAAACCAGGAACAAGCAACCTGTAGCCTTTAATGTTTATATCTCAGGTGCATGTTCACTGAAAGAGGGTTATTTTTCCTGAATCTGTTCCAGAGAAGATAATCCCGCTCTTTGTACTTTTCCTCAGCATACAGTGGGCTAAGCAAGACACAAATTCACCTGCTTTAATCTTCTCCAGCTGTTTTTTCATGGGGACTTTTTAGATAATTAGTCATCCAATCAAACTTCTACATACCAGTGTCAGACTGTCTCTTCAATCTATGTTCCTGAGATACAGAACTTTACTCCCCTGCCTTCCTCTAGTAACAACTAGATAGTAAAATGAAAACTTTAATAGGCTGCAAATTTTTTTGAAAAACAATAGCTGTTCTTCTCCCCTAAACAGTTACAGATGGACTGATTTTCTTTCCTTCTCTGGTTCCACTATAGAAGTAACACATATGTACCTCCATGTGCACTAAATCACAAATAGAACATTATAAAACCAGGGTGCCTAAAGGAAATGAACTCTAAGATAACAGTTCTGTATAAAAACAACTTTGTTATGGATTAGGGAGAAACAAAGGGATTTTCTTCTACACTAACACCACCTATAAACCAAAATGTTTTAGACTAATACTCCTGCTAAATAAGCCTTTAAGGACTAGAGTCAGTCTAATTTTAACTGTGAATTAAGTTTTCAGAGAAAAAGCAATGGTAATTTCAAATAAAGGACAGAGAAGAGGAGGAATTGTACAAAATGCTGTTGATTTTTTTATTGGCCAGGTATGTACAGGCACTTACACACAATATTGATAATGCAGTATCATGTACATTAAAAGCACCTTGCATGAAAACAGGGAGAGAGGGACAAGCCCTTGCTGTGCATATTTATTACCAAACACAGGTGATTAATCACAAAGCATGTCAGTCCCTCAGCTGAAAGCCAGCCAGCACACATTGCACTACATCTGTAACATATTAGGTATTACTGAAATGCCAAGGATCTAAATGCATTTAGGAAAGGCAAGTCTCTCTTTTGTGTTCCTCAGACTGATTACCCACTGCCAATTGGAGTAATATGACAGCAGCAAGCTTCTTCTGGAACTGCCGGGGAATGGAAAGCTCTGCTATCTCTAGAATGAAGAAGGTCCCCTGACGTGCCATGGAACGCTGTATTATCGCCTATTGTAAAAATGAGGTTTTGCTTACGAAACGCCAGTTGTGAACCCCTTGCTCATGCTGAGTAATTCCTATTTCCTTGACTTCAGTACCACTACTGGAGGGAATAATTGCACACAAGTGTGTGCAAAGGAGTTCACAATCTGACTTCATAAGAATAACTGTGAGATTGATTTCCATGTTAGTCTGTGGATCTCTTTCACAACCTCTTTCTCAAATGCTTAATTTGAGACTAAGGGGAGATCATTATTGTGCGAGGGATTATCAAAAGCACCCAGCATTGGCCTCTGTCCAGGTATGCCGGAACGGGGGGAGGGGCGGGGGCCATGGCCCCATCACTTTTAAAAGGGGGAGGGCTATTCCCTCTCACTTTTTACCATCTATAAGGGTGAGTGACAGGGGAGAGGGCATGGAGAGGTGCAAGCAGGGTGTGGGGTCTTGGGGGGAAGAGGCAGAGTGGGGGCAGGGCTTCGGGGGAAGGGGTGGTACAAGGGTGGGAGTTTGGGGAGAGGGGGCAGTGAGGGGGCAGGGCCTTGGGGAAAGAGGAGGCGTGGGGGAAAGGGGCAGTGCGGGGCCACAGGCGCGCACCAGTGGCCCTCCACTTTTAGGGAGGTTCTGCCACTCCTGTCTCTGTCCCAGTGGTGGAATGAATGGGGGGAAGCAGGGGTGACCGCACCCCTAGCAGCCATTAGGTGTATGCGTGGCGCCTTTTGTGGCACGGAGAGTGAGCCCGCCCTACACTCACACGGTAGCGGTGGCTCCTGGCCCATGGAACTAGGCTCAGCTTCCTGCTAAGGCATTGCAGCATGGTGTACGAGGTCGCATAGTGCCCAGGTTGCAATGCCTGGAGGAGGGAGCTGGGTAATGCTGCAGGACGGGAGCCGCCTCTGCCAAGTGAGTGCAGGGCAGGTTTGCTCTCCAGCTCACCACCAATGACCCATCACCCCACCCCCTGCCCTCCAGTGGCAAAACCTCACTCCAGCACTGCTCTATTCCCTCTGACGTCAACAGAAAATCTTCCACTGACTTCAACAGGAGCAGCATTACGCCGCTGTTGAGTACTTTTGAAAGTCTTGCTCTATAAGCCTATTACTCAAGTTCCCTTGCCCGTTAGAATCAATAGTCCATTGTTCTCTAGGGATGCAATTCTCCCACATATAGGGTGAGGAGTACCTTACTCTGCAAGTGGCGCCGTTGAAATCAGCGAAATTACATTCAGGGTTTGTTCTGCTTCAGCTTGAGTACTGGTGGCAGAATCCAACCTGACTCATCATCTGCTGCTGAGAAAATGGCTATGATGCAAGGCCCGGATCCAGCCAGGCACTTAAGCATTTTAAGCACATCACACCTGGGTAGTCACATTGCATTTAATGAGAATATTCATAGGCTTAAAATTAAGCATATCCTTAAGTGTTCTGCTGGATCAAGACCTAAGAGAAGCGATTGCAGCTCATAATAAAAGACAAGAAGAAAATCTTAGGGATTTGAAACGAATGTAGTTCATCACGGATGGCTCCAATCCTGCAAGCTGCTGCGAGTGGGTGCTGGGACCTGCCCACACAGAGGAGCTTGCAGCATTAAGGCCTCAGATTTTACAAGAGACACCGACAGCCATATTTAGTTTTACAAAACATGAAAGGCCAGATTTTCAAAAGAGCTCAGCTCCCATTTAGCACTGGAATCAGGAGCTGAGCTCCTTTGAAAATCTGGTGCCAATTGTGGGTGCTGAGCATGTTTGAAAATCTGGTCCTACGTTTTTACAAAACCCAAGACAAATGTAAATGTTTCCAGGGATTCAGCGCCAATTTTTAAATTAAACCTTTAAAAAACAAAAACATATTCCCCGGCAGGTTTTGCAATCCAAAGATGCCAGCTTTGATCTAGTACATGAGAACTCAATTGTGACGACAAACTACTAGTCCCATTTTCAATTTCCAAGCAGAGAGAGCAATTGTGATCCAAACTTAAACCAAAGACCATAAATAGTGAAAGTCATTTGCATTTTAAAAATATCCTGTCTGCTTTAATAATCTCAGGTATTGTTTTGTAACATGCATGAGGACAGTAGCGTCTTAAGAATATATTTAAAAACTGACAGAGTTCCATAAAAGCATATAGGAAGGAATGCTACTTTATTGTCAATGAATTACCACATATTAAATAGAAAAAATATGACTTTTGAAATGCTTCATTAGCAAGTTACATCACTACATTTTATTCTTCGTCAGTATGGAAACTGCTTTGGTTTGTTAGCAGTCTTAAATCTGTCCACTCAGTGGTTCTATTTTGTTACCTATCAAATTTAAGTGTAAAAATATGCTCATGATATTCTCAATAAGAAAAAAAGGTGCAAGGTCACAGCTGGAAGGGGCTAGCTTGGCTTTCTCAGGCCTAATCCTAGTCGAGAAGCTCTGTCAGTGCCTTACAGGCAAGTACACATAGTATAAGCTATATTAAAAATCAGACAAAGTCCAAGTATTCTGAGCCAAGTGCAGGCTCATCTAGGGGCTAAAACAGCTGTTGAGTTTCCTGAGGTACCTCCAGTGGTGTAATGAGAAGCCATGAAGAGAAGGCATAAAGAATATATATATAATCCAAACTATAAAGTGAATGTCATGGGAACTTCTGCTTACCATATCCCATATGAATGAAGAAGGGTATATTTGAGATTAAAAGGCAATGCAAGTTTAAAAGGGATAAAATGGCTTTAAAACAAAACAAAACAAAACACCGCGAACTATCCTATAGAACTCACTGCTACATGGTATTAGTGAGGAATATAGTTACAGCTGTGAAAGGTTCATACAGGGATTAGACACTTGTATTCTATTAACAATTGTATTATATGAACTACAATAGAACATTTGCAGTTACTCTATCTAGGATAAACATTGCAAATGCTATGAGTCCTCAAGCTTTAGTGCCTGAACTGACATATCGACTCAGGGAGAGGTTTCCTCCTCTTCAACTAAGAATGCTCTAATACTGAACAAATG
Organism: Chrysemys picta bellii; assembly: GCF_011386835.1. NCBI lineage: Eukaryota > Metazoa > Chordata > Testudines > Emydidae > Chrysemys > Chrysemys picta. Next base: position 197,681,785 of record NC_088793.1, read on the forward strand.
GCTAGAGGCATTATGGATTTTTTCACCATTTTCTGAATCCTCTGGCACAGGCCATTGTGGAGGCAGAATACTTAACTACATGGACCATTAATTAGAGGGAGCCTGGCATTTCCTGGTTCGATTTGCTCAGTGAACAGAAGAAAACAAGGTAGAATGAAGGGTATGCAGTAATGTACTCATGGATTTTGTAAAACTGTTACAGGCCATCTAGTGTACATAAGATAGTCAAGAGATATTGGTGAAATGATCATGAAATGGTGCTTGATGGCTTCAGGACTCTATCACAAATTCTGTGCCAGGTATTCACTTGTAGATATTTCCTGCATCTCTTTTTAGTTACGTAATGTGGGAGTTTTTGAATGATAAAATGGAACATCCCACTGAAAGTAAAACACATTTTGCCAGTGGGTTCACAGCTATTTGCTAACAGTAGAGGAATGGTGAGACTCAGGACTCCTGGGTTCTATTCCATGTTCTGAGAGGAGTATACCGCACTGTACTCCTGTCCCACCCAAGCCTGAAATCTTCTGCTCCTGTCCCTCCAATATATCCATGTCCCAGTTTTAGACCTTCCCTTCCCAACCCAACCTGCAACCCCTTCTTAGTCCCAGTCTTCCCCTTTATCCCAATGTCCTCCAACTCCATCCCCTTATCTCAGTCCACTACCTTCCCACCAAACTCTAACAAGTCTCTACAGAACACTTGAAATGGAGATGTTTCAGAGACTCACATATGGGTGGATTTTCACAAAGATGGCAAAAGGCACAACCTTGACATCAGGATGACCTTGTGCCAAGTTTCAAAGCATGGAAGTGTTAGAGCTACTCAATGAAACATCTATACATTATTTTGCCCATGTTAAATATTCTTACGTTTCCCTAACTTTATTGAGAGAAACAACAGAACTTTTTTTGTTGAAATAAATAAATAAAAAAATAAATTTGGCCATAGGCAGACACCTGGCATCCATGGAAAATTTCAGTCTGAAAGGTTGAAGTTTGGCAAAGTTATAAGGAACTGAAAACAGGGGCTTATCATGGAAACTGTTGGGCAACACTGACTGCAGATATCAATACCCGCAATGCCTTTAATTATTTATATATATATTATATATAAAAATGAGGAGTCCTTGTGGCACCTTAGAGACTAACAAATTTATTTGGGCATAAGATTTCGTGGGCTAGAACCCACTTCATCACCACTAGTGCACACATGTATCTACTCATACCCTCCAGTCATGCATCCATTAATTAGATCTTGGAAATTCAAACCTTGTTTTCTTTTTCAACCAAGCATAATCATGCTAAAGCAAAATAACTGCAGAAAAAACAACAGCAAATCGATCATTTTGATACACGAGAAGGTAAACACAAACACTGGCTGCATTTCTGGGCTTTGATTACATCCAATGTGTAAGCACATTTCTCTTGCTCTACTCCAAGTCAGATGTTTACCAGATCAAGGCAGAGTTACTTTAACAACTAATGGAAGGCAGGGTGGAAGCCCTATAACTAATTTGGGAAATGTAAATCAAAACTGAGCAAAGCACTAGAAAATATACTATAGGGAATAACCTGGAATTTGTAAGGGACTGACTAGTCACTAAATGATCAAATAGGTCTTACCCTGTCTGATTTCTGTACATCTATCATTCTAGGATCCAGTGATGAAGACAACTGTAAGAACGGGACAAATTTACTCATTTGCCACCAAGGTATTTCACTATCTCTCTCTTTGTTAAGTTAACATGGAATAACTCACCAAGTTGTATTTTCTTTCCTTTTCAAAATACTTAATACATGTGCTGGCAGTTTTCCTAGATATCTGAGAGTCAGCACCTCTCCACCTACAGGAATATCTGTCCGAGGGGAAACACTTTGTGAGGCTCTCCTTATAGAGAGTCCCCCAAACCATTCTGTGGGGAATGGGAGCAGCTTTACTCCCATGCAATGAATTCCATTCTCACAATCCAGCAGACCCTCAGGAAGAGGCCATCCCTCCTCACTGGCTCTGGGGTTCCAGACTCATCTCCATTCCATGGTAACACACAACTCATTGCAACTTGCCTACTGGGGCCTCCTCTGCCACTGGGACCTACCCTGAAATGGAGGCTTCCCCAGTACAGAGGAGTCTGTGAAAAAAGTAATATGGCCTGCAGCCATGTTATCTTTCCTGGGTAATTGTCATAGGGCTCTTGGAATACCCATACCCACCTTTACTCATTCCTCATGAAGACCCCATTCTTCATAGAGTTTTCTGTGTGTTCCTTAATTTGTGGTTGGGAAGAGAAACGTGTGCACAGAGGTGGATTACTTAACCTTCTGCACGGGAGAGATAAACTCCATATGTCGATGGTGTCTTCCATTTTGGGATTTAGGGATGCCATCTTGTCCGAGTTGAGACTTTCCCATCATGTGGCATGTTGCCCCACAAGGATCATTCAAAAGTTAACAGCTGCTATTTTATATTATATTAGTGCACAAGGGCCCCAGCCAAGTTCAGGGCCCTGCTGTGCTAGGTGCTAAGCAAACATCTAGGAAGATTCAACCAGAGCACGCTCTCTCTCTCTTTTTCTTTTTACATTCTGAGCCACAATCTCTGTTCCTGATGCCAAAGCAGCATCAAAGCCCGATGACCTGATGCTCAATACATTTGTATTCAATTTTACAAGGCAAATTAAAATAAATTGCCAGAGCTAACAGATAAGCGAAGCAACTCAGTTCATGTAAAAATACATCGTGTCACTAAACTACACTGCTGCTCACAGAACTTTTTCTGAAACTCTAATCCTCCAAATCACCTAGGGGTGGACAGCTTTAAAGGCCCTCTCTTGAACCCAGATCTCCTCTCAGAGTGCCCTACACTGTACACAGAATCATGTTACCCCAAAGCCATTTGTAAGTAGCTCTGAAAGGCTGAGATTAGAAATGCTCTCCAGATATAATGCTTTACATACCATGTGTCTTAGGCCCTAAAGATATAACTCTTGAAAAGGGTTAGTACAATATTGCCCTCTGTTGGTGAGCATTTTTATAAAACTGATTCAGAGGATTATATAATGTATCAGGACCATTTGAATGTACAGGAGGCAAAATACAAGGAGTACATCAGAGTGAGTCTCTTATATCAGATGCTACATAGATTTTACTATCCCCAACCCTTACCTTTCAAATTGGAGAGTATAACAATAACTTCCTTAATCCAGTTTGGATTATCTGCCTAAATGACTAAAATATTGTTTCCCCAGCCTGCAGGCATCACAATGGGATGTTTCTAGATTCCAAGTAACCTTAATTTTTGCTAGTGCACTGAAGTGAATTTTGGTATTTTGGGCCAGATTCTCCATTCCTCCTTTTCTGCACTGGCACCTTGCAAATGCTGGCCTGGACCAGAGGACCCATTGGCCCCGGTGAAAATCTAAATAGCCCCAGGCTGGTTTGCAACAGTGCTCTATGTGGCATTGCATCAGTACAAAATAGTTGGAGTGCAGTCTGATGTGGCCATGCCTCCATCACTCTCCATCCTCTGCTTGCCCCCCAGCCCAGGACTATGAGGGAAGGCCACCAGGAAGTCATTGAGTAGCTCTTCTCCGGGCAGGGACCCCTATTACAAGAAGATTCTACCTTCTTTATAAATGAGCTGCTGTTCAAGACACAATCCAGCTCTTCAAGTGTATGTTATACATAAAATTGCAAAATCCACATCATTCTCCCTAAACACCTCCAGAAAATTCAAATGCATTGGTACATCAGCTATTACCCCTGGGTTAGGATACATTTAAGTCCTAGGAGCTTGGATATATGTCAGTAACATACTGCAGTAGTAGCAGATAGTTACATAACACCTGTAGGAGAACACTTCAACCTCCCTGGCCACACAATAGCAGATGTAAAGGTAGCCATCTTACAGCAAAAAAACTTCAGGACCAGACTTCAAAGAGAAACTGCTGAGCTCCAGTTCATTTGCAAATTTGACACCATCAGCTCAGGATTAAACAAAGACTGTGAATGGCTAGCCAACTACAAAAGTAGTTTCTCCTGCCTTGGTGTTCACACCTCAACTGCTAGAAGAGGGCCTCATCCTCCCTGATTGAACTAACCTCATTATTTCCAGACTGATTCTTGCCTGCATATTTATACCTGCCTCTGGAAATTTCCATTACATGCATCTGACAAAGTGGGCATTCACCCACGAAAGCTTATGCTCCAATACATCTGTTAGTCTTTAAGGTGCCACAGGACTCTTCGTTGCTTTTTACATAACACAGTTGTTCTATCGTTTATATAGTGTACATTATACAGAGACTCTGATCCTTGGCTACATTAAAGCAGATCCCGTATCACAGAAGGAATACAAATAAGACTTATCCTCCATAAATGACATCAACACATCTTTATTGAGTTTCTCTAGAACTTGGGAACAAAGCATGTTTGAAAACAAATTTAACTTCAGGACACTGCAGTCTAGTTACAAATTTAAGTGTAACATTGTCATAATTTTAGTAGTACCATCATATACAGTGTCACACCTGGGTAGAAAGTCTATGGCATGCTTTCAACTGTTTGCTGTTTCAAACATTTACATTCATCAAGAACCTCATGCAGCAACCCTTCTACTGAGACAAGGCTGAGTTTGAAACTCTGGGAATGGTCTCTAAGTAGTATTTTTATTGCAATATCTAAGCCCAACAAGATGATTAATGAGAGATCCTCAGCTTTAACTCTGAACTCATACTGTGAAGTCAATCATAAGATTTAAAGAGTTTATATCCTTTTCATATACGTTTTTGGGAAGCTATGTGGTCTAGTGGCTAGAAAAGGCACTTGAGAGCAAGGACTCCAGAGAGGCACTTCCATCTCTGCCACTGTCTTGCTCTGTGACCTCAAACAAATCACGTAACCATAGGGTGACCAGACAGCAAATGTGAAAAATCGGGATGGGGTGGGGGTGGGGGGTAATAGGAGCCTATATAAGAAAAAGACCCAAAAATCAGGACTGTCCCTATAAAATTGGGACATCTAGTCACCCTACCTAACCACTGCGTGCCTCCAGTTTACTCAACAGCAAAACAGACATCTTCTTGCAGGAGTGTTGTGAAGCTTAGTTTGATAATGGCTTCCAGTGTACTCTGAGATCATTGATAAAACTGTGCATAAGTATGTAGAAGTATGATTAAAAACACCTAGGGGCATGCTAGGATGGATATGATAGACAGTACAATGTGAATGACTGCATTTACATTGCATTTTTTTACCATACTTTTCTACTGCCTTTGGGACCTTTGTTGTTGGAAGGTATTTTTTGCTCCTTGTCAGTAAATGCTAAGATTCTAAATAAAATGTGTGTAGTTAATAAAAGGGGTCTTACCTTGTGTTGTTCCGTCTAGTCCCATGACACATTTCATCGACCGAATGATCTGCTCTGCTACAGGTGGACACATAGATGTGGCATAAATAGCACTGTGCGAGTGAGTTCGTAAAAAATCCACAAGTTCCTTAAACAAGTGAAACAAAATTTGAATTCACTTTGAATTGTCAGGAGAGGAGAATGCCTTCCCAACTACTGATACAGGTGAGGACATATGGAGATCAAGGATATTTGACTGAGACATTTCATGACTGATTTATTTTCTTAATTGTTATTAAAAATCCATGGTCTGAAGAAATACAGGTGATACTTGGCAAATGTAAATCCTTTAAAATGTAAGCTATGCACCTGCAGCTGAAACAAAGCTACAAACTAGAATACTACTTTGCTTATATGATGAGAATTTTTACAGAAGTGGGGTGGGGTAGGGGGAGGGGAACCTGGCCTCACTGAGGCACTAATCAACAAGCTGCATTTAAAATACAGAATTTTCCCACCTTTCAGAAGGATGAATGTGATGGGCAAATGGCAAATAGTGCAGTTTGTCTCCCATTGGATTTAGCAGAAGAAAAGTAACCTCACTAGTGTCTGTATTCAACTTCACAATAGTCTTATTAGTTTGTCTTTAATATAAGGCTGAACCTACCTAGCAGTTCCACCAAAATCCATGGCAACTCCCCATTGCCACGTGCTCCCCACTTTAACATACTCCTTAGTCCTTGACACATGCTTCTGCATAAGCTTAAAATGAAAACAGGCCCCAATCATGCAATTGGATCCACCACCTGCCTGAACCCCTACACACCTGTCCAGAGCACTACAGACTTAAATGGGACTCGATGTGGGCATGGGGATTTGTGCTAGTGGCTCTGAATGCAATTCTTAGGCCCTGATGCTGCAGGGACGCCTCCCCTGCCACTTACCTGAGCCAAAGGACTTTATACAAACTAGGAAACGTCATAAGTAGGGGGCCTAGTTACAGGATATAAAGGTTTAAGGCCTTGTGTACACAGGAAAGTTTTACCAGTTGTACTGATATAATTTACATGTATAGTTATACCAGCGTAATCCCAAACTGGGCATGCAAATCTGTACATCAAAGCGTATCTAGTCAAGCACAGAGCTGGCTGAATATCCCCATTATTTGTAAAGCCCTCCACCCAGGTTTGGGACAAAAGTACCAATAGCCCAGCAAATTACCTAATATGAATATCAAACAAAAATAAGAAAACTGAATATTTTACCCATTCCAACCAACAGAATAGCTGAACAGTTCAATCATTCATTTGGGATCCAAACAGGAGCGGTGCATTCTCTATAATAGCACTACTATGTGGCAGATTATATGGAAAGGCAGCTATTTATGCCATGCACAGATAGGATGCCATTTGTTTTGGTGTCAAACAGAGACTAGAAGTTTTCTATTTACCTTCTTGCCAGCTATGTATCCTCCAGCTGCTCCAAAGCTTTTGGTGAAGGTACCCATCAATACATCGACATCTTCAGGGTCCATTCCAAAATATTCCACGACTCCCCGGCCGGTGGGTCCCACAGCACCAATGCTGTGAGCTTCATCCAAGTAGAGGTAGGCTTTGTATCTCTTCTTCAAGGCGACTATCTCTGGCAGGCGCACAATGGAACCTTCCATGCTAGAGAACGAGAATTGCTAATGAATCTTTTAATCCCCATCTCTCTTTAAATCTTAGCACTATGGTACACATTATGGACGGCAGGGTTACCGGATACCAAAAAAGGCCTCTTTAAAGCTCAAACCAAATTCGTAGCTCAAAGAAAAACTGGGAAGTCTTAATGCCCATTGCTGAGCAGGCAGTCACTCACATGAGCAGTCCCAGTGACTTCCTTGGTCTTTTTGCAAATTATCAGCCCTACTTCTGCATGCAGAAAAGAGAAGAGAAGAGAAGGGAAGGGTTCAAATGACATGCTGGACTTTATCCAGATTAGTGTATATAATTCAATACAACCCCCCCAGAATTAGAAGGTATTTGCAACTCTGGCCCCCCACTTATGTCCATATGCCCCCACTCTGACAACATTTACAGGTTATAAAGGCAACAGATCCAGGCAGAATTCCCCCAGTGCAGGAGAAGTCTAGGGTAGCACAGGTGGGAGCCAGGGACAGAAAGATTTATATAGATGAGCTTCAGAGCAGCCCACAGGCACATGTGGGGAGGCTCCCTAATTTAAGGCAGACTTGGCTCTTGGAGAAGGAACAATCTGGAGGTTCAAAGGTGACTTAACGTGATCTTTGACTCCTTCGCTCCTAGCCTGTCTCTTTCAGGGGATGCCACACACGATCTAGCACTGTACAGGAAAAGATCCTTAATATTTTATGTTTTCTTCTCCTTAGTACGAGAGCAGAATTCAATATGCTGCATTGATGCATTAACAGCATCTTGACACTCCTAGGGAAAAAAGGAAAAGAAACCCAGCGCACTCTCGGTAGTTACCTCAATAGGGTAGGTGAACAGCAGGAATTAGCCTGTAAGATGAACTCCCCAGGAAATAAATTAGAAATCCACTTTAATGCAAGGCAGTTTAGTTATCCGTACCTTTGCTGTGGACACTATTGTGCCTTGAAAACCTGGGTGAGATTACCAAGGAAGCTTATCACCAGATACCTTCAGATGTATTCAATAGTTTATTTTTACAGTGAGTTAAACTTGTTCTCTTGCACTAGCTGTGGTGAGGGAAAAAACATCTGAAAGTGCTAACATATTTCATACCAAAAGCAAGGTGCTGTGTGCCAAGCAAAACCTACATTCTGTGGGGAGGCCCCCTGCTCAGGTGGGTCAAATTGGAAATCTTGAGGCAGCTCCAGCTACATTGAAAAATGGAGCCTGTTCCCCGAATTAAATGTGCAAATGAGTAATACAGTCAGTATGGCCTCCCGGCGTTATTTATCTCGATATCAGTTTCAAACTGTTTTATGCAACAGAGGGTCCTGTGGCACCTTTGAGACTAACAGAAGTACTGGGAGCATAAGCTTTCGTGGGTAAGAACCTCACTTCTTCAGATGCATCTGAAGAAGTGAGGTTCTTACCCACGAAAGCTTATGCTCCCAGTACTTCTGTTAGTCTCAAAGGTGCCACAGGACCCTCTGTTGCTTTTTACAGATTCAGACTAACACGGCTACCCCTCTGATACTAAACTGTTTTATGCTGCACTCACAGATTTTAGTATTTGCAACATGTAGCTGCATTGTACAAGTTATAAGGGAGAAAGTTTGGCAGTCAAGTAGGGGAGGTTTGGCAGTCAAGTAGGGGACAACAGGCTTTTGGCATAGGGGAGGCTTTTCACGATTTTGGCCTCTTTTCTTTCACTCACTCTCATGGGCAGGGTTATAGGTAACTTGAAAGTTTTGGGAAGGCTTGAACCTGTGCTCCCTAAATCTCGTTAGCTCTTGTCAATGAGAAACCATCCCACTGTACCTCTCCCAATACCCGGCACTACAGCCAATACACAATAATAATACAATGGACTTTGCAATACTTCTGTGTTGCAGCTAAAACATTCAGCAATGTAATAGTATTTTCACATAGCCCATGTTGATCTATGCGGGAAAATTACACCACTGTCTAAGTTATTGTTTCAGGGAGTCTGCAGACTCAGGAAGACACTCTGCATTTGTTTACATTTGGAAGTTTATTTTCACAGCTATAAGGACTAAAATCTAAATTTAAGAGTAGAAAATCCACTGCGCAATTCTACAGCAAAATCATGTGATTGCTCAATCCTGGAATACAGAGAGCTTAGTTAAATTCCCTCTCCTGATACATGACTGCCAGGAGATTTTAAATGTGAAGATAATTTGATGAAATTGTTTTCATACAGTATGACCTAATGATGTAAGTAGGAGTTAATTGTTTTTAGTCTAAATAGGTTAGTGAAACAAAGAATCTATTAGTGTTCTTGAAAGATGCTGGCTTATTTAAATCCTGGGATGGTGGCCAGAGGCCACCAGAACAACGAAAGGTCCAGTTCTTCCACAGAATGGCCAGAACACAGGCAGGTTTCCCTGCATGCTGCCCTGCTAATGAGCCTCAACCCTCCCTTGGGACCAGCTCTAGAGACAAGAAACCAGTTTGGTTTCTGTGCCCATTCTGTCCTTGGCCTCTCTGCTGACCTTTGGTGATTGCGGAAGAAGACTTGCAATGGGGACACCTCTCTACTTAGAACTAGACTGAGACCAAACTCATTTAACATAGGCCACCGAGCAGCCCTTATGGAAGGGAAAACTTCCAGTAAATATTACCCCGGGCTGGAGTACAACCAGGGCCCTAGAGCTGAAAGGAAATGAAATGTCTCTGTTTGTTTCATTTTGGTAGTGTCATTCTTACAAAACGCTCAGGGCATTTCACAGCGCTGGAAGTCTGAAAGGAGGAAGCTTTAACATCTTTTTGGAGTGGGGAGGGGGTTAAATTGTGTCATTGTGCCCTGACTGAGCATTAGCGTTAAGCTGTGCCATCCACTGAGCAATTCAGGGAGGGATTGTGTCTAGGGTTACCATATTTTAATTTAAAAAAAGGAGGACACTCCACGGGGCCCTGGCCCAGCCCCAACTCCACCCTTTCCCCACCCCTTCCCTTCCCCGCCCCGCCCCTTCCCCAAAGTCCCCGCCCCAACTCTGCCCCCTCCCCTGAACACTCCGCCCCTCTGCTCCTCCCCCTCCCCTGCTTCCCGCGAATCAAATGTTCGCGGGAAGCCGGAAACAGGGAGGCAGCAGGTAAGCTAGGGCTGGGGCTGGGGCTGAGGTTGGGGTTGGGGCTGGAGCTGGGGTGGGGTGCGGCCCAGTCCAGCCCCCCCGGCCGAGCGGCTCCCTCTGGCGGCCGGCCAGCCCAGGCCAAGAGGCTCTGGCCCCAGTGTCTCCCGCCCGGCTCGGCTCGGGCCCTAGGGCGCCGGCCCTGGTTCCGGCCGAGCGGCTCCGGCCCGCCCTGGCCTCGGCAGCCCCAGTGGCCCCAGCCCCTGGCCGAGCACTGCCAGCCCCAGTGGCCCTGTCCGAGCACCGCCGGCCCCCGTCCGAGCACCGCCGGCCCCAGCGGCTCCGGCCGGGACCCAAGTCCCACGACCCCTCCCTCCCTGTTTTCCCGGACATGTCCGGCTTTTTGGGATTTCCACCTGGACGGGGATTTGAGGCCCAAAAAGCTGGACATGTCCGGAAAATCCGGACATATGGTAACCCTAATTGTGCCTCATGGGCCCAGCGTGCATGGGGCCTGTGCAGATTACACTATTCGTTTAGGATGGCGCAGACTGCTCCTCCTCACTCAACTGGTCTTTTCCTCTGTGAGGTAATGCGGAGGAAGTGGGTGAGGCCTTGATTCTGCTTCCTTCCTGTTCCTTTTGGGGCAGTGTGTGCCTCAGGAGAGCACAGGGACTGCAGCAGTGACAGAGGCCCTCACTTCGGCTGCGCAATGTAGTTGGGGAAGCAATCTGTGCACCCCAGTTTCCTGCCTCACTCTTGGGGCGTTGCCACCAGAATCTGGCTCCAAATTAATCTACGAAGCTGAACAATGAGTGCATGCTGTCACTGTCAGGGAAACACGATTGGGTACAGAAGTCCGACATTGCTGTCTTAGAGCCTCAAACCCAGCCCAACTGGAATTTGTCAGAGTTCAGACCTGGCCTGGTGGAGTTTTGTATGGTCCTTTTGGCCTATAACTTCTGAAGCTGTTTTCCCTCACACAGTACTCTGTCTGCAGCCCTCCGCTGTTCGCTCTGCAGTGCATCGTAGGGCCAGCCTCCCGCACAAAAATGACCGTGACCTGTTCACAACACTCATGTCTCCTGACCTAGTTACAACAGTTCAGATCTGTACTGCAGACAGGATCTTAACTGCATTCTGGGCCAGGGTTGAAGTGTCGATTACATACAAGGTTTTAGCTCTGCTGCATAACTTGGTCACAACATGATTACGTCCCAGTTGCTCTACAATGCCAATCAAGTTTTAACGAGGCCACGAGACAAAAGTGTTGGAAAGAGGTCCCCTGGCAAGGTTTGTACAGGACACAAATGATGTAGTTTCGGAATCACTGAGTTTAGGTCCTGATTCAAATCCCATCATAGTTAATGGGATTCTTTCCATTGGCTTCCATGAGCTTTGGAGACTGGGAGATGGAAGAGACATATCACCGTAGGTCAACTAAATCTTCTCCGTCTGGCAATGCAGGTTTACTCTATACAGCACACTGACAGCATTTTATCCAGTTTCATTTTAGAATTCTCGGGCAACTGGGCTTCTATCATTTTTCTCAGTAGACTGAGGCCTTTTCCATAGCCTTATTCATTGCACTGTCAAGAAGATTGATTTTACTGATATTCAGACAGCCATTTCCCCTTCTTAATTTCATCACACAACTCCTAGATATGCCAGCATGTAATACCCTTCCAATCTCTGCAGATTTACTCTAACCCGTCCAGTATTTGAAGACTTATCATATCCCTTTCTTCAGTCATTGCTCAGATTACATATAAATCTTTCCTTATAAGTCAATCCCTTTGGCCCCTTGATCATGTCTGTCATGGGTATTTAAACTCCTTTCCTCTGATCTGATATACAACTAGATACACACACTGTATTCGTGTTGATCTTGATCTTCCAAAATACACACATTAAATCTTAATCTTTTGCTTTTAGCATTATTTTCTTTGGTAAACTTTGTCACAGTTTAGGAGACTTGACACAGACTTCTCTAGTTTGTGGTTTACAGCAACAGTTTAAAAAGTCAAATAAATTACAGTGTTTTGAAATGTTAGGAAGCAGCCATTGATTGATTAACCCCTTTTTGTTGGTCTCTGGCCAGTGACGTAAAATGTTACCCCTTTGGACAAAGGGGCTGGCAATCACCTAATAGCAGGATATAAAAAATTGCCTTAATAGGCTGCCTAGAGTACTGGCACTGAATCGCAAAAAAACCTCAAGTATACATGAAAATGCACTGGACAGTATCCAAGCGATCAGAGAAATATGACCACGTCAAATGAAAATGAAAATGGAAAAAAGTTTGATGAAAAACCATCGGTTTTGACCATTGTATGTTGCCCCTCAATTGTTGCCTTGGGCCTTGGCCCATCTGACTCATAAGTAAATATGTTACTAGGTAGCACAAATCTACCAGAAACTGAGCAAGAATGCAGTAATTGACTGATCCTGAACTGAAAACAGTAGAAGCCAAGGAAAACACTAGCTAGAATTTAGATAATAGAGACATGATTTAGCAAGTCAATTTAATTTCTGCCATGGACCCTGCCAAAACTTGTTCATGCTTTTGTACTGAGGATTGATGGCCATGTGGTCTCTCTCAGCTTGGACTGAATATGGAATAAATTTACTCTCAACTAGTCCAAGTTAAAAGCCAGCGTTCATTAATAGTTACATTTACCTGTGCTGAGCTTTCCTTTTCTGAATGTTAAATAAATTTTAAAAAACTGAAATGTTTTCTCACTGTTTATTTGACACCCAGCTTGGGTCCTTTATAAGCTGTGGGCCAAATTCTGCATTTACTTATCCCCATGCAAACTCAGTGGGCTATGATTCTGAAACACCAAACACCACGGTGGCTCGCAGTAGTTCTTTTCAGCTTTTGCCAGTTTGATAAGTCAAGGTTCATGTGCAATGTTGCTGAGTAGGATAACTCTTTCACATACCCTTAACATACCAGTGAGCTTGCAGGAGTGAAAATGAAGGCAGAATTTTACCCTTAATGTTGATCTCATCAGTGTCGTATATTGCCATCTTAAAAAAAAAGTGGAACGTTACATCCATGCAAAAAGATGCCAAGCCAAACTTGTAAATCAAGATACTTTAACTTGCATTATGGATCTGACCAAGTGATTTTAATTCTATATAATAGTTATCAATGATGCTCCATTTCTTTAGAAACCCATTTAAGAAAGCAGCATATGACCTTACCAAGAAGGATACTTTAAAGAATTCTCCCCTCCTCCTCACTACTCTGTGTAAGAATGCTAATTTACCAACTGTCAAAACTAAAAAGAACTAAATCTAGCCTACTCAGGTAGTGGAAAGTCTTGCTGCTACTTCAAAATCAGAGTCCAAGAAAGGAAAGGGTCAGAAGGAGAGAAAACAGCAGCTCAAGCACATATAAAATGAAGAATTCGAGTATGTCTTCCCTCACCCTTCCTTTTATGTTTAAAATGTTATTACCAATATACTGGATTGGTTTTGGTCTGCTAATCTGTACCTAGCAATATTGAATATATGGAGGTTACTTCCCTGTAACTGGATGTTCTTTGAGATGTGTGATCCCTATCTGTATTCCACGTGGGGGGGACGCATGCACACCATGAGTCTGAATCTAAAGGTTTTTAGTAAACAGTATCCATTGGTCTGCACAAGCACAGTTGTTCTCCTTGTGCTCCTCGTACAAAAGGGCAGTGCGGGCCAATACCGCTCCAATTCCTATATTACCAGGAATCCGTTCATGATTGGCAGCAGAGGGGCTGGAGGGCGGATAGTGAAATGTAGATAGGGACCACACATCTCAAAGAACCTCCAATTACAGGTAAGTAACCTCCATTTCTTCTTCGAGTGATGGTCCCTATGTATATTCCACAAATGGGAGATTAGTAAACTGTAGTCAAACAAGAGATATGTGTGAGGATGCAGATGGTACGGATGTCTGTAGTCTTGCCATCCCCACAGCTGCATCTGCATTGGCCGGGCGTGGGCCGAGGGACGTACTGGCCACCGCTTCCAGCAGCTCCCATTGGCCTGGAGCAGCGAACCGCGGCCACTGGGAGCCACGATTGGCTGAACCCATGGATGCGGAAGGTAAACAAACCGGTCCAGCCCACCAGGGGCTTTCTCTGCACAAGCGGCGGAACAAGTTTGGGAACCACTGGTCTAGAAAGTTAAGCTGTCCCTTGAGTTTTTGGAAAAAATACTCGTAAGTGAATGGTTTGATTCATGTGAAACTCCAAAATTATTTTGGGAATGGATTTTGGGTGGAGGCAAAGAAAGACCTTCTCTTTATGAAAGATGGTATATGCCATGAGTGCTCTCAGCTTGCTCACCCTCCTGGGATAGAGAGTAGGAAGGCAACTTTATCGAGAGATGGAACATAGAACCGGTTGCTAATGGTTCAGAGGGAGGTTTGGTGAGAAGTGAAAGGATGAGATTGAGACCCCATTGGTCTCACCACTGGTGGGGAAGTTTTAACAAGTCCTTTTAGGAATCTATTCATCACAGGATGAGTAAAGATAGTATGGTTCTCAACTGGTGCTGATTGCTGCAAGATGGATCCATATGGAACTGATTGAGAGGCCCAATGTCTAAGGGCAAGGAGGTATTCTAGAATAACAAGAATCCTAGAGGACTCTGGAGATAACTAGTATTGTCATGACCAAAAGAAGAAATGCTTCCATTTGGCCAAGTTGCATCTCCCTTCCTGCTTTGAGAATGGAGTGAACTGCCACTGAATACATGTGCTCTATCTCAGATGCCCAACCAAATACCAGGCCTGCAGTTGTAGTGGTCCTGGGTTGGGGAGTGCCTGATTGTACATTGTGTTACGACAGGAGATCCGGAAATAGGTGGATGCCGGGGGGGGGGGGGGGGGGGAGATAGAGGGAAGGTTGAAATCCACAGGAGGTCTCAGAACTGTCTCTGCTAGTTGGGTGTGGTGAGGATGACCTGAGCCCTGTTGTGACAGATCTCTTGCAGAATTTGTGGTATTAGTAGGGTGGGAGGGAAGGCACACCTGAGGTGGTCTGTGAAGGTAGCAGCCGGGCATTGCCCTTCAGACCACGGCCATAGCTGCTCTGGAGCAGTATAGGGGTAGTTTCTTGTTCCTTTGCAAGGCAAAGAGATCCCAAGATGGTGTTCTCCACTCGGTGAAGATCTCATTCAGAACAGAATTGCAATTCTCCCATTCATGGCCCATGGAAAACTGTCTGTTGAGACTGTCTGCTAGGGAGTTGTGTGCACTTGGTAGTTATATTGCTGAGAGGGTTATGTGGTTTCTAATACACCAGTTCCAGAGGATGACTGTCTCTACACTGGGGGGAGGGAGGAGATTTTGTTCCCACTCTTTCCCCCATTTGTTTATGTAGAAGACAGCTGTCATACTATCTGACATAACCTGGGTATGTCTGGATTGGAGGAGTGGAGGGAATGCATTGCGGGCCCAATAGACTGCCCTTAATTCCAGTAAATTGATATGGATTCTGGCCTCCCCAGGGGTCCAGGTGCCTTGTGTAGTGTGATTGTCAATATGGGCACCCCAACTTAAGAGAGAAGCATCTGTGATGATAGTTGCCTCAGGGGTGTGTGTGTGTGTGTGTGTGTGTGAGGAAAGGAACTCCCACTTGAACTTTCTCTGGATTTGTCCACCAGGCAAGAGAGGCCATAACTTTGGCTGGAATTGCTACTCTAGCACTGAGGTTATCTTTGGTGAGTAAATGGACTGAAGTCGGGCTTGTAAGCAGTGGAGAAGCCTGACGAATGGTGTTACGTGGCTGCATAAGGCCATATGGCTTAGGAGGGAAAGACAGGTTCTGACTATAGTCTGAGATGTGAGGGTGATCTATTTTATCAAATCACCCCTGGTATGGAAGCTTTCCAACAGGAAATAGGCCCTTGCTGTAGTCAAGTCCAGAGTCGCACCTATGAAACCTCGTGAGAGTCAATGTAGACTTTTTGTGGCTAACACAGATTCCCACGGAAGATAGTAGTTGGAGCAGGAATAGGGTCACCAACTGGAATTCCCCGCTGGATCTGCTTGTCTGGAGCCAGTCATCAAGATATGAAAAGACAATAAACCTGTGTCTTCTCATCCAAGACATTACCATTGAAAGGACTTTTGTAGAGACCCTGAGTGCCATAGCTAGTCCAAATGGGAGCACTCTGAATTGGAAGTGGTTTTTCCCAATGAGGAATACAAGGATTTTCCAGTGGATCAGGTGAATGTCTATGTGAAAGTAAGCATCTTTCATGTCGAGGGCCACGAACCATGTGCCCCCTATTCCACAAAGGGAATTATTGATGCTAATGTGACCATATGGAATTTTACTTTTTGGAAGAATACATTTCGTTGGTGTAAATCATGAATTTGTCTCCAACCACCAGACTTCTTGGGGACCAAGACATACGGGAGTAGAATCCCTTGATGTTAGTGTGGCACCCATTCTATGGCTTCTTTCTGGAAGGAGAGACTTTACCTTTTGGTGAAGAACCTCCTTGTGAGAGTGGGTTCCTGAGAATGGGCCAGGGAGGGGTATTGTAGTGGAGAGATGAAATAAACTCGATCGTGTAGCCATGGTGGATGATCTCTAGTACCCATTTGTTTATTGTTATTGCCCCCCAGTTGTGAGCAAAGTGCGTAAGGCAGCAAACAGAGTTTCGGGGGGCAATAAGGCATGGCATCAATGTTGGTATGCATTCCTTCAGCATACCATCCAAAGAACCCTTTGGACAGTGGGTGGGGTGGGGTGGCCATCGCAGAGGTGGAAGAAGCCATATATCTGGGTCTTTGCATACTGCCTTTTGTGTGATGGTTCATAAAGGCACTGGCAATTGAATGCTTGAGGTGAAGGTCTGGGCCTGTAGGTTTGCTTCTGATGTTTCCTCTTCGGGGGTGTGTGTGTAAATGCCCAGTGATTGGAGGATTGTCCTCGAGTATTTAAGAGAGTGTAGAAACAGTCTTTTCAGTGAAGAGTTTAGACACAAAGGGAAGTTCCTTAATGGTTTTCTGGTCTCCCCTGGAGGACCCCAGAGATTGCAGCCACAATTCGTGCCATGTGACTATAGCTGTGGCAATGGCTCTAGAAAGGCAGTGTCAGATGCTTCTACTGCCACTTGGAGTGATGTATTGGCCATCAGCCCACCTTCATCAATGAGGGCTTGGGACTGAGCCCTGTCTTCCTACGGAAGTTTGTCTTTAAAGTTTAGACATTTTGAATAATTCAAGAAATCATATTTTGCTAACAGCACCTAGTAGTTAGCAACTCTGAAGTGGACACTAGCTGATGAAAATATTTTCCTGCCCAAAAGGTGGAGGCATTTAGTCCCCTTGTCAGTTGGGGTAGTCATAGGGTGCTGTGTCCTGGACCTTTCTGTAGCTGCTTGCGCCATGAAAGTGTTGGGTACTGGATGAGTGAATAAAAGCTCTGCTGTTTTAGCTAGCACAAAATATCATTTTTCAACCCTCTTCAAGGTAGGGGCACAGGAGGCAGGGGTATACCACATGGATCTGGCAGGTTCCAAAATGAGCTGATTGATTGGCCTTTCTAGGGTGACCCATCCAGAGGGCTGGATGATATCCCAATAGACTATGCTGCGTGTCCTGGACCTCCTCAACAGGTATCCGAAGCTCAGTGGCTACCCTCTATAACAGCTCCTGGTACTGCTTGTGGTCACTGGGCAAGGAAGGGGATGATGGAGCAACTGCCTCCTCAGGTGAAGAGAATGATACACCCATCTGAACTGGCAGAACCAGTGGGTCCAGCTCAGCTTCTTCCTCCACAAACTTGGATGGAGCTGGTTATTACTTGTTGGGAGAGGAGGGTCGGTCGGTGTGATTCTTGCACAGATCCAGTACGTCTGTTAAGCGGCTCCCATTAGGCTAGTAAGAAGGATTGACTGATGGGGGGAGTCCCCCAGACATAGGGTACTAACGGTCCCCTGAATAGCCATAACCTGAAGGAAGTGGATGGTTCCAAAACCTCCTGTGGGTTCTGTCTGGGCTTGTTTCCGTTGGGTGTGGTGGGAGAAAGAGACTTGTCTGGAGCCTCAGATTTGTTTGACAAAATAATAGATTCCTGCTCTACTGGCGGTGCCATCTGTACCAGTGGGCGGATGCTCCGAGTTGTGGATGCAGTAGGGGGCGATCTTCTTCTTCTCAAGGTGATTTTTTCGGGCATAGGGATGTCTCTAAGGAGGACTGGGCCTGGGAGGAATATTCTACTGTGAAGTAAAGATTTTGGTTCTTCCTGCTGTTTGGAGAGCCTCTGAGGAGAGGACTGGCAGATGCAGGGCCCCCAACGGGGTATTCAGAGAATGCCACATGGAGTGAGTTGGAACCATTGAATGGGGTCCCAGCGAGGGGCTCTCAGACAGGCCTGGTGGGTACTGATCTTATGGTCTGGGGAATGGAGCTGGAACCAGTACTGTTGGATCATTTTTCCTTTGCCTTCTTGAATGTCAGGTTTATGTGGAACTAACTCCTTGTGACCCATGTGTGAGGACTCACATGACTTGGACCAAGATGGGTAGAGATCCTTTTTCTTAGAGGCAGATCTGGACGAGAATCTATCCTTATTCCTATATGGTCATGTCCCCTACTCTCATGAGAGGGTTTCTCATGCTTAAGAGTTTTAGCCTCTACTCCAGAGTGCACGCTTGGAGAGGTGCTGCTCGCAGTCTGAGGGGGTCTCCCCCGAGCCTGGATCCGAATGAGGCCGCATGACCTGCTCCATGAGGTGCTTCAGCAGGTGGAGTCTTTCACTGGTTTGGAGAGGGAAGGAACAGGGCCGCCCAGAGGATTCAGGGGGCCTGGGGTCTTCGGCGGCGGGGATCCTTCCGCTCTAGGTCTTCAGGGCACTTCAGCGGCGGGTCCCGGAGCGAGTGAAGGACCCGCCGCCGAATTGCTGCTGAAGATCCAGAGCAGAAGAAGCCCTCGCCACCGCATTGCCGCCGAAGACCCGGAGCATAAGAAGAAGCAGCTCCGGGTCTTCGGCAGCGGGTCCTTCACTTGATCCGGGTGTGTTCGGCGGCACTGAAGGACCTGCCGATGAAAACTCTCGTGGGGGCCCCTGAAAACTCTTGTGGGGGCCCCCTACAGGGTCCGGGGCAAATTACCCCACTTGTCCCGTCCCCCTCCCCCCCAGGTGGCCCTGGGAAGGAACAGCAGATAATGCCTTTGGTGAGGCGATAAAGGGCATGCTGGTGGTCTTTTGCTGATGGAGAAGGAACAGGGGCAGGAGACACAACTCTCTTGGGACTCTTGGCATAGTTCCTCTCTACACAGAGAAGCTTCCCTGGGCAGGGAGAACTAAGCTCACTATACTAATTATAAAACAACACTATAATAAACTAAAAAAAAATCACTAAAACTATTTACAAATTGTTTTACTGATATTAAAATAGGAAGACTGAAGCGGACACAGAATTTTTATTCAGGCCATGAGGTGGTAAGAAGAGATGTTGGTTTGCCCTGGCCTTTATATCCTTACTTCAGAGCATGAGGAGAACAACCGCACATGTGCGGACCAATGGACCCGGCTTACAAAAGTTCTCTAGACTCAGGTACGTGGTACGTGTACATACTCTTGACCATCACTCAAGAAGAACCAGTCCTTCATGGACAGGTCAGCTCTCATCCAATATTGCATCTAGCCAGTTATGCAATGATCTATCGTGGTGGCAATGCGGTAGGGGTTCCTTCTCGAGCCAGTACAGAACTGGTTTGCCATCTGAAGCATGAGCTTCGATTTCTTATTTGCCTACCTCACAAGTATACAATAAAGATTTTAAAACTAGCTAATGTTTGGACTACTTTCTGATGAGATACTAAAAGAAAGCTAGGTATTATTACTATTTTTATTGTATGCTTTTTGCTTGCACAGATACAAAGGCTATTAGTGGAAATAAATGGTCCAGCACTTAAAACAAAAAACAAGAGATCCCAGGTACAGTATTTGACTCCATGTCCTCTTATGCAGACTTTCTTTGACAAACACTTAGCAGGCGCCACACTCAGGTTAGGATTTTTAGTGGAGACTAAGGGAGATAGGTGCCCAAATCCCACTGAAAGTCAGCAGCTGTTGGGTGTCTAACTCCTGTAGGCTGCTTTGAAAATCCACCCCTGCAAAGAATTGGAGCTTTTGAATCAAACTCTCTCTCTGAAGTTTTACATGCTGTGATTGTGCATAACAAGAGAAAGACACATGGCTCTTCTGCTTTCTTCAAAAAGAAAATTCTCTGTGAATATTAGCTGCAGATCTACGGAAAACTAATGCCCAGTGTCCCATTAAATGGGAGATTGATTAAGTGACAAATGCCAGAGCAAGTTGACATTATGGGTCTGTGCAACTGCTCACTTTAACCAATGCATCCATGACACAAAAGTACCTTCACTTTCCCTGGTTGGTGCACATCCAAAGTAAAGGATTTAAAAACTGAACAAAGTAGAGCAGCTAAAGGGTTTTCTGTAGGCCATGTGACTGCTAGGAGTATTTGTCATTAAAATGTTGGTGGTCCACTTAATTTCTGCATGATCAAAGTCCTTAAAACTTAACTTTCTTTTAGCCGCACAGAGCTATGTTTATTTGCAGCTTTGCTCTGTTTATTCTGGCTAAAGGGAGATATTCAGCATGTTTTGGATCAGGGGTCTGCTGTTCAACTGTTCAGTCCTGAGTGACTGGTGTTTAGATGAGGGCTGACTTGTTCTCTGCAGCAGCTGGCACAAGTTATGCCAAAAGAACATGCTGATGACTATGAAGTTATGACGACATGAAAAAAGAAAAGGCATCATTATTAGAGCTGTGCAAGTAACTGATTTTTTTTGTTGTTGGTTTGCTTGTGATCCGAAAAATCAAATAAAATCATTTTGGGTCAACTTGAAACTGATTTTTTTCAGAAGTTCTGGCAAAATGAAAGGTCAAAAAATTTGTTTCAAGGTGTTTTGGCATTTTTAACTGTTTTTTTTTTTTCTAAAAAATAAACGCAAATCAATTCCCTTGTAAATCTAGCCAGAAAAAGCAAAACATTTCATTTCAGAAATGGCATAATGAACCATTTTAATATTTCTAATTTTTTTCCTCTTTTTTCCCCACGGAAACAATTTGCCCAAATTGACACAAATTTGTGAAATGTTGCGGTCAACCTGAATCTGCATTTTTCAGTGAAAAATTTGTCGGCCAAATTTTTTGGCCTAGTTCTAATCCTAATGAAAAAAATATCTTGCTCAGGATGACTAGCGTTAATTATTCAAAAACCATAAATTGCTGCCACTCAGCGTGGCTGTATTTCAGTGATGGATAATGTGATCCTTGTGTGTAACTTTCAATACTGGTTTGTAAATCACTTTGACATCCTTTGGGCTGAAAGGATGCTATATAAAAAACGGACATGCAAAATGTACACAGTGCCAGTACCTTTTTTCAATTTATCAACGCGTAACAGAGAACTCTAGAAAGCTGTTCTGTTTAATCACCCTGAGGCAGATTGTCAGCTGTTGTAAATTGTCACAGCTCCGTTGACTTACGTGAAGCTACAACAATTACACCAGCTGAAGAGCTGCCCTTTGCATTTAAATAACATACTCCATCCCAAAGGAAAGTGCTTTGCAAACCAATATTCAAAATCACACACAGGGACCACACTGGAGTTGCTTCTATTTACACTAGGGCTTAGACTGACCTTCAGGATTTATATATAATATATGGAGACATACCTATCTCATAGAACTGGAAGGGACCCTGAAAGGTCATTGAGTCCAGCCCCCTGCCTTCACTAGCAGGACCAAGTACTGATTTTGCCCCAGATTCCTAAGTGGCCCCCTCAAGGATTGAACTCACAATCCTGGGTTTAGCAGGCCAATGCTCAAACCACTGAGCTATCCCTCCCTCCTAAAACACTGAAACTGTCTTTATTGCCTTATTACTGTTAATATTGCAGACCAACAATTTTTAGCAAGACCACTGAAGATCCTACTTGAGCTGTGAAGCAATTAAAAAAATACACTGAATTTCTCAGGCAATCTCAGTGTTACGCCTATTAAATTCCTTTATAATACAAAGTACTCACACATTTGTAAATGCCTACATACCTGTAAATGCCCTCTACTAGGATGAGAATTTTTTTCCATGCTCTGCGACTTCGAGGCTGCCCATATGCTATTGCATCCCTCAGTAATTTCTCTAGGCTCTGCATGTCTTTATTTAAAAATAAAAGAAAGGAAGAAAACAAAATATTAACATAAGGGGCTTTAAGAGGAAGTTTTAAGTTCTTTCTGGCCACTATTTTTTTTTAATAAGAAATCGACAGAGAAATGTCTCCTAAATGCACACTTCCGTTGTACAAAGGCTACAGGCCTAAATATTTGATTTAATTTACCTGAATTTAATCTTGTGATAATATGATCAGAAGAGCTTTCTGCAACTATGCACCTCAACGGGGAAAATTTTTTCCTTTAACCATTAGAAACTCTCAGCTTCTCTATTTAAAAATAAAACGGAAACACTTTTGTCAGCTCCTGATTTTAACTGTCTATAATTCTTTAGTTGCATTGAAGAAATGCACAGCATCCTGAGTGTCACAGGGGGAGATTTTCAAATGAGTCTAAGGGATTTAAGAGCACAAGCCCTACTGAAAGTCAATGACACATGAAAATTTTCCCCTACAAGTGCAAGCTTGTTGTCATAAAATCTATGGGCCAGATCCTTAATTAGTATAAATCACCTTAGCTTCCTTGACGTCTATGGAGGACATTGACGGACACAAACTGAGGATCTAGTGCTATAGTTTTCTGATTATTACAATTAGGGACAAAAGAGGAGATTAAGTAGACAGATTATAATTTGTATGTATTTTGCTTCCCTCCATCAGCACCTTCCCCTTTCACTAAGGGCACGTCTACACTTACAGTGCTGCAGCCGACCGATGCTCTATGCTAATGAAAAAGAGCTCTCCCGTTACCATAAAAACCCACCCCCGTGAGCGGCAGAAGCTATGTTGGCAGGAGAAGCTCTCCTGCTGACTTAGCACTGTGCATACTAGCACTTATGCCGGCATCACTTATGTCTCTCATAGGGTGGAATATTCACACCCAAGTGACATAAATTTTGCCGACATACGCGGTAGTGTAGTCACAGCCTTAGACTCCAAATCTGAGGAGAATTGAAGCAATTACATAATTTTAAGACACAAAAGTCACCACAATGGCAATTCACTTGTAACAAAAAACGTTAAGAGTGTTATATACAATAATTCAGGCGACAGGATCGTGACGAGAAATAAGTTTTAGAAGAGTAAATAGTATCGTGGTCATAACCTGCTGTGTTTAACACAGTCATTAAAAACAGACCGGTAACAAAACAGAATCGCTGAAAAGTTATTTCATTATGATCACCACAGGCAAATGCCACAGAACTTTGTTTATTTCATTTGAAATTAATTTAGCAGAATAGAGACTCGGTAAGCCTACTTCAGTTAAGCGGCTTTGGGTCAGTTCCATGCATAATATGAGCAAATGCTTGGATCTTGATGCATGGAGCAGAGCAAGAAGAGGAATCTTGTCCTTTACAAGAAAGGTGGGGAGTGGGAAAAGACTAACGAGAGAGAAAATATGCAAATGGGTACAAATGCCCTGAAGGGACTCTGCTTCTTAGCCAAAAAGACAATGTTTGGCATTGATGAGGCTTTCCTTTGAAAGAAGCCTGAAGTAGTGTTAGAAACTTTGTTGCTCCCTCAGGCATTGGTTATGGACAATACGAAGCCAATTAGATACTTTTTAAAAAGTGGAATGGCAAGTACAAAAGTAAAAGAAAAGAATGTACAAAGATTAGGGCAGTACCAAAATTTGGCTCCTAATTGAGAATGTTTAAAAATAGATGATACAGGGTCTTGAAACTTTAGTTATTAGTCATCGGGGGTAACATACAGAGTATAGGGGGATGTTAGTATTTTTATATTGGATAGCACATAACACATACAGTCTGCAATATCCCCAATGGGGGGGTACAAGGTGGACGAATCAGGGTATAGTCAGCAAGCAGTGAGGGTACATCACTCATACAGGAATTACAGGCAGTCATAGGTATAAGTAAGTGGGCCGAGTAATGAGGATAGGAGGACCCTCATATGGTGGAGTTCAGTTCGGTTCGGTGGGTTCAGGGGATAAGGTCCAACAGAGGAAGTCTTCAGGTCTCTTCCTCATTGTGGGTGCGTGAAGTCACGCCGGCTCACTCTCAGTATTGGTGGTGGCCGGTGATGTGCTCTGTATAAATGTCCCGGGACCACCGGATAGTGTCTGAGACCATTAGAGTCGCATGAGCCATTTTGGATGAAACCTCTTTGAAGCGGATTACTTCCTGCAGTTTGAGAGAACCTGGAAGTACACATTCCAAAATGCCTCAAGACAATACCCTGCATGGCATTTGGAAATGTGCAGTCCCAATTTCCCGACTGCTGCCAGAACTAGGATCGAGCTGGTGGTGGATACATGAGGGATGGGTCTGTATCTACTTCATTTGGCTGAACCCTTTTCTCTACCACTCTACTGTGGTTTAGACGTGGGTCCATATTCTTGGATCAGATCACCTTCAAATTTGGGTGGGAAATTCGATTTCAGATTGTGAACTGGGATCTGATCTGAATTTCATAGGTGGCCTTTACCACTAAGAAAGGGGTCAACCAGAACGTTAGATCTGAATACCTTTGAATTTGGGTGTTTGAAACACAGAGCTAGATCTGAATTCTGCAATTCAGGCTCAATGCTCTGTCTCACGTTCACCAAGCATTCTGGAGTGCTTGAAGCCCATGAGCACAATGCAATTTGCAGTACCTTAGAATTCAGTGACCATTGTAGAAGCAGTGGGTGGCACTAGAGCATTAGGGCCCTGTACTCTCCATTAAAGTGATTTGATAGTTTGACACCCATGAAAACAGTCCTGTGTGTCCGTGTTTGCAGGTTGGTGGCTGGGAGAAGACAATGATACCTTACAAACACTGCTGGCATGTTTTGTATTCACTAATTCCACATTTTCTGCAATAAAACTTGAATGCAGTGTTATTCTTTTAGCATTACGACATCTAATCTTGATCTTTATATTTCTAAGGGCTTGTCTATACTTACGCGCTGGTTCGGCGGCAGGCAATCGAACTTCTGGGTTCGATTTATCGCGTCTTGTCTGGACGCGATAAATCGAACTCAGAAGTGCTCCCCGTCGACTCCGGTAATCCTGCTCGCCGCGAGGAGTACGCGGAGTCGACGGGGGAGCCTGCCTGCCGGGTCTGGACCGTGGTAAGTTCGAACTAAGGTACGTCGACTTCAGCTACGTTATTCACGTAGCTGAAGTTGCGTACCTTAGTTCGATTTGGGGGTTTAGTGTAGACCAAGCCTAAGAAAATACAACCCTTCCACTTTATGAAGATGCACTTCAGTCAATACCAACATATTTTAAACTATGCAGAGTAAATGAACCGTGTTTGTGCACCTTGTCCTTACACCGGGTTAGACTGTGGACCTTACTCAGTACTTTACTCCATGAGTAGTCCCGTTGACTTGATAGCATAAGGTATTATCCAGCATCACTAACTATATCCCGCTTTAGCCCTTAGCAAAAAGTAGGTGCTTCCTCATGAACTCTTATGTATACTGAGCTGAGTGGTTTGTCAATGTATAAGGTATGATTCACTTATTATAAACGGCAACTTTTTTTTATTTGGCTGTTCAAGAGGAGTTGGAGAATACAAAATACATTCTGAATGTAGCTGTACCATTAGTACCCTCTTTTGCCACTACAAAAGATCTCCGTGGGTCCCCTCAATGCAGCCAATCACTGGCTGTATTTGCTGCCCTCTAAATGGAGGTTAGAGATAATACAAGGTTCTTCAACAGAAAGAGCAAGAGGTTAATGAAACAAATTGACACAATGTTAGGAGAGGAGTAGGAGTCAGATGGATCCCGGAAAAGATTATTCAGCCCTCCAGCCTTCGCTTTTGCAAGCCCCAAAGAAAATTAATTGCTTCACTTAAAAACAACACCTTTCATTAGTCAGTGGTGGTTAGAAAAGGCAGGACAATAAAATAATACTCCAACAATGAGAGGAACTGTTGCTAATGCAACCTGATGTTAGTTTCTCAGGAACATTCCTGTCCTACCACTTTGAACCAATATGTTGTCCCATCTGCAAAGCCCAGGGCATCTGTATAGACAGAACACATCTGCTACTGCAAATATTCAAGGAAGAAACAAACCTGGTGTTTTCCTTTGTGGATTTTTGGCTCTGTCTCTGGGCACTGGCCATTTCACTACCCTGTCTCCAACATGACCAATCCCTCCTTCCAACCTTTCTAGCATGATTCCAGTACAATGCTGCTCCATGGCACAAAGAAGGATTGCAGTCTCCCTCCATGGAATATCCCTTGGCTTGCATTCTAACACAGCAAAACTAGGTTTTCTCGAGTCTTTTGAAGGTCTTTCATACCAGTGGAGGGAGTTCCAAATTTGCCACTTAGGGTGCAGGCAAATTGTGGTAACGATCGCTCACCTGGCTGAGTTCTGAGATTGTGATTGTTGCCCCGTGGGGAAAAATGCAAGGTAGACAGAACAGTTGTCCACTAGATGGCAATCAAGTAAATAAATTCTCCTGCTGTTTCTAAAATGATTTGCTTAGCAGCTATTCAGAGCACTCATTTGCAGCCCCACCAGAACAGCCAAGTGCTTTGAATATTTAGTAAGTGGAAGTTCTTCTTTTTGCATTCTGCCTTATCCTATATCCAAACAAACCAAATCATTTAAGCTGAGCGGGGAGCAAAGCCTTTCTCAAGGCTGGTGTCCGACTACCATTAGCATTTATGAGGTAAAAGGACTCCAAGGAAGTGGGGCTATGTAACTGGCTGCATGACATCAGCCTGACAATAAGGGGGGAGATTTTCAAAGACACAGAGGGGAACTTAGGCACCTAATTCTCAATGAAAATTAATGTGGGTTGGCCTGATGCCTCTTTGTGCCTTTGAAAATCTCCCCCAGAGTCTATAGGTTCTTTCGGCTTAGGAACCTATACTGTTAAACTGGACTAGTGCTGGAATCTGTCTTCGGAAAAGGCCGTTTGCCCAAGCTCATGAGCTGGAGTTAAGGTTGGAAGGTCTGGTTATCCTAACACCCACGGGATCCGAGGGGGAGTGTGGAGAAGAGGGTTAGCAATCACTTGGGTGTGTCAGCACTAGTGAAGAGGTAGATTGCAGAATTAGGGGAGAATCTTTCTAAACCCTTGATTCTGCCAACCCTCACACACGTGCTCAACTTTGCTCAACACATGCGAGTAATCCTGCTCAAGTCAAAGTTAAGCACTAGTGTAAATGCTTGCAGAATCAGGGCTTAATCTATGTGCCCCACACCTGTCACTCCGATTGTAAGTCTATTTCAAAGCGTGGGAGGTGGTGAAGAAAAAAAGCATTTAGTTGCCCTATATTTTAGAATGTTTGTTTATTGCATTATAGCATTGAAGGAGCTTATGTTTTAATCATCTTACGCCTGCAAGCCTTTAACCCATAAAGGTGTTACATATGCAAATGAACTTAATTTCCCCCTTTCCCCCCTTCCTCTGCATCTCTTTAGGACATGGTGATCCAGAATGGGGGGGGGGGGGAAGTCTAATACTGCCGCCTTCAAAAAACAGAACAGTTGCCACACTGACTCTGGTTCCCCACACTGATCCATGCTAAAGTTGATATGTGCTTTGGGTGCACGAGGTTGGAACGTTTTAGAGATCAGGGCCTTTTGGGGGCATGTGCCCACCCCTACGGCCTCACCTGTGGATGTGTAAAATTTCTGTTAGTATTAACTATAATAACTCTGGATATTCTTGTTATCCACTGCAATGGAACATGTCCCCCTCAACTTTTCATTACCTGGTTGATACACTGGGGCTACTGCTGGTGGGCTAGTAGTACTGGTAAGAACCCAGATAAAGACAAGGCTCCATCCAATGGTTTCTGGAGATTTTAACAAAGCCCTGTCTGCGATTATTTAGTTGGGGTTGGTCCTGCTTTGAGTAGGGGGTTGGACTAGATGACTTCCTGAGGTCTCTTCCAACCCTAATATTCTATGATTCTATGCTCAGTTAAACCTGCTATAGGGCTGGACCAGAGGGACCACCAGAGGGTCTAGGATAGACAAGTTGCGTGTATGTCTGTCTGAAAATAAGTCTGTACATTAAAATATAATATTGAGGGGGAAAGGCTTGTGTAGCATCAGCCAAAAGTTTGTAAGTTGTCCACACATGTCTTGTGAAGCATTTTCATCCAGATAGATTTGGAGTCTCTCTCCCCCCCCTCTCTCTTGGAGTGACCTTTAGATTTCACTTTGCCAGAATTACTCCATCTGAGTTTTGAAAGCATTTTATACTTCTTTATTTGTGGAATTAGAGGGAAACCATGGATTTGTCAAAAGACAGGATTTTTTGGATGCCTTCTACTATTTTACTTGGGGGAGGAGGGAGATCAACGTCCTAGCTTGCTGCCCTATTTGTACAATGCTAATCTTGATGGATAGGGTGGTTACGGAACACACCTTGCACATGTTTTCCCTATAGTAATTCAGGAAGTATGTGGCCCAGAAAACTTTTTGTTGATTCATGAAAGTGTAGTGTAAGTTTCCCCCTCATTTTGATAACCATTTCCAGCTGCCAACAAAAACATAACAGCAACACACTATTCGCACCTTGCCCTTCTCTCCAATGTATCTTGTATACACGTACAATCAAAGAAGTCAGAGTGAAAGTAAATGAGATCTAAACAGTTTAATCAAGGCTGTTACGCTCCACGTAAAAGGAGAATGAACTAGACAGTGGGGAGCAGTCACTTTCTCCAACCTTCCTCATTCACATGTAGGCACGCTTTGAAAATGTCATTCACAAGGCTGCCAACCAATTTGGTTTTGTTCTGGCAGCAAACAATACAGAAAGAATGTTTTCGTCACTAGTTGAGTATTATGTGGCAGTGGCACAAAGGTCTTTGCCTTTTCATACTATGTTTACAATGCTGTAATACCAGGTTAAACACTATGCTGAGGTAAACTGGCGCAGCTACAGTGGAACGGTGCCAGTTTATATCAGCAAAGAATTTGATTCCATTCTCATGTTTAATAAGTGACTTTTTTAGAGTGCCGTATTACAACCCATTGCTGTTTGCCTTCCTGGCTGACCTTATCTTTAGAGCTCTCACAACTTCATAGCTGGATTCAATTCTACTCTTTGACCCTTGGCTTCCATGAATGGAGTATTGTTCCAGCTATTCAGCAGAAGGTCCTTGACATGGTGACATCCTTCAACTGAAGGCAACTACCAGACCCCTTTCAGAGAGCTGGCTCCCCTCATCAGCCATGACACAAACTAGTTCCCATTCCCTGCAGGTAATGAGTATCACCTACCTCCTGCTGAGGTTGTGGGAAAGTGATTTTTAAAAAAAAAAAAAAGGACAAAAACACTTTACAATTTTAGAGTCAAATTAATGCTCATTAAATGCTCTGCACCGGATGCAGAGTTTTCTTTTTATCCACAGAGCTGATACAGCACAGGGAAGCTTCCCCATACACCCAGCAACGTGACTTGGATAACAGGTAGATCAGTTGACCTATTTCCACTAAGTGTGAGAATGAAAGCACAAGTCTAACATTTGGGTTACGGGTGGCCAATGAGCTTAGCAGTTCAAACGTCAAGGCCCTGACCCCTCAAAGCACTTAAACATGTGCATAACTGTAAACAAATGAGTGGTCTCATTAAAGTCAATCGGACTATTCATATACTTAAAGCTATGCACCTGCTTAAGTGCTTTGCAGTATTGAAGCAGAAGGCTGGTATGTCTAGACAAACTGGAACAATAGGTTCAAATATCTGAACAAGGCTAAGTGTTTGAGGCAGTTAAATGAAGAACCATTTAGATTACTAAAAGCTTGTCTATACTTAAAATATTATAGCGCCACAACTGAGCTGCTGTAGCGGTTCAGTGTAGACACTACCTACGCCAAAGGGAGGGCTTCTCCCATCAGTGTAGGTAATCCACCTCCCAAGAGGTGGTAGTTAGGTAGACTGAAGAATTCTTCCATGGACTTACCACTGTCTACACTGGGGGTTAGGTCAGTATATCTACATCTCTCAGGGGTGTGGATTTTTTATACCCCTGAGAGACATAGCTAAACCGATGTAAATTCCTAGTGTAGACTAGTATAGTGTGGATCTTTTGGGCAAGCCATTCCCTGTGTATACATTACAAATGTAAGGATGTTGGAGTAGCCAGCTACAATGCTACTGTCCTCTGACACAGTCCATTTTGCAACGTAAATAGCACCTAAACATATTTTTTAACTGATGTCAAAGCCCTGGACATGCTGTTTTTAAAATTCACTTAAGTCCCATTTACAAAGCAAACCACAACTTGCTACAAGACAACTGCATCCGAAATGGGTTTACAGTGTAGACGGGGCCGTCACAAAGGGGATTCTGTCTGTCCTGCTGGATGTGTGCCAGTTAGCTGCCACGCTGTCCAGCCGTGCTGCATTTCGGTAACGTGTCACACGTACAGCGCTGGAAGCCACTTGGGATCTTTTAGGATGAAAAAGTATTCCATACGTGTAAAACTATTCTTAATAGTTATTGGATGAGGAAAGTGAGTTGGTAGGTAGGTTCTGGATTTGATTTATGAAATCTGTTTATAAGAACTCTCCAAAATAGCAGCTTTATAGCAAGGGTATTTATCTATATGGCTTCCTATACGGGGGTGGGTTGGGGGTTGAAGATCAGAAACTTAAAGTATACAGAGTTTTACAAGTATCAGAGGGGTAGCCGTGTTAGTCTGAATCTGTAAAAAGCAACAGAGGGTCCTGTGGCACCCTTGAGACTAACAGAAGTACTGAAGAAGTGAGGTTCTTACCCACGAAAGCTTATGCTCCCAGTACTTCTGTTAGTCTCAAAGGTGCCACAGGACCCTCTGTTGCTTTTTACAGAGTTTTACAAAATGTTCATACCGTTTCACAATGAAAAGGGTTCTCTAGGTATAATTCATGTTAAAGTCCAGGCAGAATGGGGTTAACTCAGAAACGATATATAATGCTCCAAAAGGTTCCCACTGTTTCATAATGATAAGCGTTGTCTTACTGTAATTCTGATTAAGGTGATAAGGCTCAAAATGGTTAAACTAGTCAGCTTTTAAATAAAACTAGACTGGCTTTGGCAAATCAAATCCCTAATCTAGGGAACAATGGGTTACATAGAAAGAATCTGATGAGCTTCCAGTGGTGTTTGCTGAGGTGCTTAAGGGAATTACCTAATTTTCCATCTGCAGTTTGGTGTTTGTGGAACTAGTTAGCTATTGCTGTTAATTTTGCTCCACATTCTTTACAGAGAATATCAGCTCTGATTTATCATTTACCCTAACAGCAGGCTGATTAGATGTTAGTTCACGGGGGGAAAGGAGGAGAACGTGTATGATGGCTCTTTGACAAGTGATCAGGCAGGGAAGGGGTATTAATTTATCAACATATGGGTCAAAAATCAATGTGACGTCTTCAACATTCTTTTAGGAACTGTAATCTGAATCACATTCCCTGAATGGATATCTTCTTTCAAGTGCTATGGGAAATAGCACAAAATAATCAGGGGGTGAATGTGGAGATGGCGTTGGTGGGGGAGTTGAGAGCCCTTGGGTTTTGGTGGTTAGAAGTCATCCTTCAAAATGTCATGCAGCAAAAAAAGTGTGACTGGGATAAGTTACTGAGTGGAGCACAGTGCAATCTAAGGAAGAGGTCAGAGATCAAGAGAGACACAAGTATAGAAATACTGCCTAGTATGTCTAAATCTCTAAGGTCGGATCACTGAATGTTAGTAAGCGCATCACATTGTAAATTTATAAATAGTTACTTTTGTAAATATGTTTTGAATCAGGCTTATTCATAAATGGTGCTTAATGAGGTTATGGAATTGCTTCTTGGCCAATTAAAATGATGCTAATAATGATACTGTATCTTATAATTATAGTGCACCTTTCATCATATGTTTTTATAAACATATACATAATTAATGACTTCACTCACCTCTGGGATGGGGTAACGTAGTAACTGGTTACACAGTACCTGTACATGGCATGATACAGAACAATGGAGAATAGCAACTGAAATTGAAGGGAGTATTTAGGTAGACAATATGCAGTGACCGTGCTATAATCTTTACTACAGGGGTGTGCAAGTATAGCAAGTACCACCAATGCCACAGTGTCAGCAGCATTAATTAAGTAAAAGGCAATGTTGTCAATATTTTAAAAGGCCATGTAACTGGATGACTGGCCCTTTAAAGGGAGATGGGTCCAGCCCCTTTTTTGACACACTTAACTCACCTGCCCAGGTGGAGAAAATGAGCTAAGTCATCTGACAGGCAAGGCATGTAGGGGAGAAATACAACAGAAGCCTATGGACAGCCAAAGAGAGAGAAGAAAAGACCCAGGCAGAAAGCCCAGGGAGTTGATGCTCAACAGAAAGCAGGGAGAGGTTGAAATGAGCAGAAGGACTGCATGAACTGCTCCACACAGAAAGGCTCTCCCTAGCTCCTACGCAGAAGGCCTGGGGATGCACGCCTACAGGGAGCAGAAGCTAGCTAGGGAAGCTAGAATGTGGCGGGCAAGTCTGCTAGAGCAAAATCTCAGCAGGGAAGGGATAGGCCTAAGAACCCTACACCAAAGACTGTGAGCCAGCTAGGATGTTGGATGGGAGTTCTTCTGTCTCCTTGTGAACTTTGTTAATAAATCTAGGACACAAGAAGGGGTGTTACTTGACACATGAAAGCCTATGTTGAAGTTACTGGGGAATGGCTAGCCTGAAGCCATACCAGTAGGTGGTGCTGGTACAGACCGCTATGCAACAACAGCGTTATAATGTAGAATTAGTATCAGTCTTGTCCTAAAATCCTATTTTGGTGAAGTCAGTATGAGGGACGATGCTTATATCCCAGCTTTCTGAATACTTGAAAAAACCTGCCAGAAATTTAGGGTGGGGTTTCCAAAAGTGCTCTGCATTAGCTTAACTCTGCTCTCACTGACTTCAGTGGTAACAGAGTTAGGACAGCGCTGAGCGCTTCTGAAACACCTTAGTCTTTTGTACTGATTCTCTGTTGCAATTGTAAATAAATGTGTCTAGCACCGTACAGAATCTCAGTAACACACCAAGCCAAAAGGGTGGTTATGGTGAGAAATGTTTTTGAAAATTAAGCTCTGACATGGCTAACCAGGGCACTGGTCATGGTCATGGTCTTTTATCAACTGCAAACTGTCATTGTATGCATTTCATTTTTCTCTCTCCAAAACCAGAAATCATATATAGCTTTGAGAGGCTAATCCCCCGCCCCTTATAAAATATTCTCAAATAGGTGATGGCAAAACTTGTATAAGCAGTTCTGTCTGGTTGGAACATCTCTGCCACCAAACATCTCCAGCATCAATACTCACTGTTGTGTTTGAAGATTCTAATGGTAGCACCGGAAAGTCTTGCACCAAGAACAAGAGATGTGTGGTTCAACTCATCACTTAAAATGAGGCAACCCTGTGGAGGAGGATCACAATAAATATCCACATAAACCTTTGGAATATTCACAAGTTTATGTGAGTGGATAGATCACATATGACCAACCAAACTGCAGTGCTTAAATGTGAATTGGAAAATTTCTTAAGTCTGGGGGTATTTGGACCCAATATTCTGCTTCAGGGACATATATGTAAGTAGCCAGCGGTGAATTACCCTGGTGGAGGGGATGCATGCGCGCCCACAGTGGGATCCACACTGACATGTACTTGAAGAAGACTACTAGAGATTCTGCTCCTTCCTTCCCATACAGTACCTTTGAGTATCCCAAAACTGCAACATGAAGCTCAGATTCTACAAATAAGGAACATCATTTTCCCATCATTGTGTCCCTGCACTGTACCCCAAATTTCCCTTCACTAGACTATTGGAGAAATTTTTTTTTAAATGATATCAATCTCAATAAAATATATTTTTCACAAATATGACTGTTATTTTATCCTAGGACATAGTTCTCTCCCTTCTCAGGTGCTCCAGGCACTTTGCTTTCAACCTCATGCTTCACAAGGCCCTTAGCATTAATGTTCAAACATACACTACACTCTGGGATATCAACATTCAGCTCCAAGAAGGATGCAATCTGTTTCACAATCATGTCTAACTCAAGTGAGGTTAGAAATTTCCCCAACTAACAGCCCAAACATACTGTGGTTCATCACGCCATTATTGGACCAACCTTCTGTAAGATAGTCTAAACTTTGTGCTTGTGTTTATTGACAGCTTTCTTGCAACCTTGGTCTCAGATTTATGTAATATCAATACTGATCCTCTCACAAAACATTTCTCATTTCCCAAAACCTAGCCCAATTCTCGTCTCAGATCAGTTTTATGCTGGTGTGGCTCCACCAACATCAATGGATTTACACCTAAGTAAGCAGGAGGAGAATCCGTTCCACTATTTAATTCTTACAACAGCTCTCTGAGATGGGAGGCAAAAACTATTAACATTTTAGAGAAGGGTAAATGGAGGGAAAGAGGCTAAGTACTTACACTGGTACTTAAATACAAGGGTGGTAAGTGTCTTAGCAACACACAGGAGTGACTGACAGAGAGCGTGATGAAATGGTGAACCCGAGGTGAAGAAAAGCATCAGTGTCAGAACTCAGAAGTTCCTGGTATCTAAGATTGTGTTCAGACCAAGCCTCACCATTTATTGTGCGTTTGAAGTAGTGTAACTGTAGGCAAAACAATTAGCTGGCAATAGTCATACTCACCTTCCCAACCAGTGATGGAATATTCATAGAGTTAGTAGCAAAGCCCATGCCAAACACCATAGCTGCTTCCACATCAAGAAACCGGGCCACCAGGTTCTCTAGTTCTATGTGTTTGTCAAGGTTACCTGGATTAAGAATTACAAGGCATTTTAACATCTCATTACAATATAAAATGTATATAATTCAAAAGGAAGGAAGGATAGAAAGCAAGAAAGATCTGGAAATATGCAGTTAATTTACATGGATGCTTCAGATCTGACAAAGATTTTCCATTTATATCTTGCACACCTGAGACAAAATGTAAAACAGAAGGATTCAGATGAATTATAATTCGGCCAAGGAGGTGAGCGACATCTATTGTTAAAGTAGCACAACACTTTTTTCGACAGCGTCCTATTTTCACATTCTAATAACTTTCTGAAATGTTCACCTCTTAGTCTTTATATTTTCCATGCTGACTTTTTTTTTTTTTAATAATCACCTTCAGAAAGAAAATTGTCCTTATTTTTGAGTTTTGGTAAAACGGGAAACAAATGGACAACACCCTCCCCCACTTTTCCCACTATGTAAAAAAAGAGGGGGTAATCATTACCATGCTTTGGTAGAGAGGGATGAAGAAAAATGTTTGTCCTGCGTCTTTTTGCATTTTAAAAGCTGTGAAGCAGCAAAAACCTCTTCTGCTACTAATATTTAACTGAATAGCAGAGAACTCACCCCTTCACAATCCATTCATCTCAATCAGGTGTGAAAGGTCTGGTAGCCGGAAAACAGCCTTTATTATTATTTTGTATTTGTATAAGGGTAGTGCCTCTAGAGATCCCAATCCAATATCAGGGCCCAACTGTGCTAAGTGCTGTACAAACAAATAAAAATGAACGTTTCTGCTCCAGGCTTAGGCTGACCCAGTTGAAAATGAACCCTGGTGGCTCCAGGCAGTGCCACCGACCAGGCCGTTAAAAGTCCGGTTGGTGGTGCTGCAGAGCTAAGGCAGGCTAGTTCCTACCTGTCCCGGCGCTGCACTGTGCCCCGGAAGTGGCCAGCAGCTCCAGCTCCTAGTCGGAGGGGGGAGGGGAACAGGGCTCCGCACGCTGCCCCTGCCTCGAGCACCAGCTTCACACTCCCCATGGTCGGGAACCGTGGACAATGGGAGCTGTGGAGGCGGTGCCTGCGGGCTAGAGCAGCACGCAGAGCTGCCTGCCGCGCCTCCGCCTAGGAGCTGGACCTTCTGGCCACTTCTGGGGTGCAGCGCCGAGTCAGGACAGGTAGGAAGCCTGCCTTAGCCCCCCTGCCCCTGCTGTACCTCCGACCAGGAGCTGCCAGAGGTAATCCCGCGCCCCAACCCCAAGACCCAACCTGCTGCCCCAGCCCTGAGCCACCTCCAAACCCGGAGCCTCCTCCTGCACCCCAAGCCCCTCATCCCCTGCCCCACCCTAGAGCCCGCACCCCCAGACAGAGCCCTTACCCCCTCTGCACCCCAATCCCCTTCCTCAACCCACAGCCCCCTCCCACACCCTGAACCCCTCATCCCCAACCCCACTCCAGAGCCCGTACTCCCAACCGGAGCTCTCACCCCCTCCCACTCCCCAACCTGCTGCCCCAGTCTGGAGCCCCCTCCTACACCCTGAACCCCTCATTCTAGCCCCACCCCGGAGCCTGCACCCCAAGTTAGAGCCCTCATCCCCTCCCAGCCCATTGAAAGTGAGTGAGGGTGGGGGACAGCGAGTTATCGAGGGAGGGGGAATGTAGTGGCCTTGGGGAAGGGGCGGGAAAGGCGGTGTGGTCTCGGGGAAGGGTCGGGGCTAAGGTTTTCGGTTTTGTGCAATTAGAAAGTTGGCAACCGTACTCCAGACAGATCATATTCTTAGGATGATATCAAAAGCAATAGGGAACAGACAAAAGACTGTGCGGGAGGGAGATGGTAGGATAAGATATGAAGCAATTTTGCATAAAAAAACTAGTATTCTCAACTTGCTATCTGCCTAGCCACAAGTGTGGTAGTGTTCTGTAGGCACTATGGCAGAGATAAGTCTTAAGCAGCAATTTGATGGAGGAAGGGAGGTATTTTTATGGGTTTTGACAGCGTTTTCCCAAGGAATATGGTTAGGGAGCATAGGATAAAGTGTGACAATGCCAAAGGAACAAGTGGACCTATGCATGATAATGGCTCATGTCACCAGCAGAGCAGAGGCAGAGTTGGTGTCATGACAGAAGAGTAGGTCTGGTAGGTGAGGCAGAGCTAAATGATGAAGGGAACTGAAGGTGAAGACAAGAAGCTTTTGTTTGATCTGGTGGAGACAGGTGAACAAATGGAGGGATAATGAGAGCGGTGAGCCAGAAAGGTGATCTTACCTGTCATAATTAAAAACCAACCATAAAATGGCCTCATTATGGTTCCAGCAGCAATTATAACTCAGCTGGTTGTACTGAGGTAGTGTTTTCTATTCCTGTTTTTCTGTTCACATATATACAGTAGCTTAAAGGAACATCATCAACTTAAAAAAATGCATATCTGCTGAAAAAAATTGTATGCCCATCTTTCCCAATCTGGTCAGTTGTCCTAACAGTAGTTCTTGCAGGTATGTTTTTGTCACTCTTAGATCAAACAGAAAAGGGCAGCATCTCTGGTATTTCTTTAACCTGCCTTTGCTGACTTTGCTAGGATGATAGACTGAACAATTTGAGATTCACCCATCACTATTTGTGAATGACAAATCCCAGCAATGGAAGCTAGGTGCCAATAAAATGCAGTCACTCTATAGAACTATTGGATATAAATCCAAACTGCAAACCAGAACCACCCCTGAATTTGGTGAGTTTTGTTTTGCAAAACCCAAACCTGACTGACAAGGATTTGCAACACCAGCCCTGGCTTTGCACATCTCTAATTATGATGGAACTACCGTAGGTGGTGGGTGAGGTGTTACGGAAGAAGTATGATGCATAGACCAGATCTTATCAATGAAAGACTAGTGACAAAATCATACGGGGGTGGGAAGAACAGAGCTGATTCAGATTCAGCCTACTTAAGATTCTTGGGTTTTAAAATGAGAGAATATTAAATGTATTAAAACCAGTCATTTAAGTATATAGTCATATAGGAGGATTCCCCCAGCATGGGAAGGTCCCCAGGTGTGTACAGCCAGCTACACCAGTTATACTTACCCTCACCCACTCAGCCCTCTAATTTTGGATACATGTCCAGGGGAATGGGGTTTGGCCAGTGTTCTGGCAATCCCCAGCTAGTGGAACTGTCGCTACCAGAAGGTGCAAGTTATAGCAATCCTAAGACTGTTCTGTTTTGCTGGGGTCCCATGATCAGCACAAAGTCACCTTGATGTTACATTTTCCCTACATCCCACCAGACTCTGCACTGATTGCAGCCCAGCCTGACCGGAGAACTGGGGCCACAGAGCTTTCCTAATCAGGTGGCATAAGCGGTCTACTTAATAAAAGAAGAAAAAACAGCCATCAGCAAATTTGAAAGGAAAACCCAAATAATTCCCTCCCATCCCTCTTCCCAGTTGTGAAGCAGTTATAGGATAGTGTGGGTTTGTCAGGTTGGTGTTTGAAAAAGGCAAGGGTATTATGGGAAATTCTGATAATCAAAGATTGTTATAAAAAAATGTGACTTTCATATTTTCAGCCTTCCACACCCGCCTCTCCCAAATTAAGTCACCTTTACGTTAATGTCATCCCTGAGCTAACCTGAGTGTAGGGAATGTGAAGTGTACACTCCTACAGCAAGTTGCCCAGGCTGACAAAATCCAGGCCCGGTGATTAAAGTCACTGACAGCTTATGAAATATTTAAACAACAAAGTTAAAAGTCTTACTCACTTTTATCTGTGCTAGCACAATGCTGTAATGTCTGATTTGCAAACGCTGGTGGGCAATATTTAATTTGTTTTTTTAAATTAAATTCTTTCCACTGGATTTTAAAAAAAATAGTATGGAAAATTTTCTGTTACCATTGGATTTAATAAAAGCTGATTTTAAAACAAACAAATCCCTTAAATCTGGGGCCCAAAACTGAACTGACAGAGTCCAAATAATCCTGACATCCCAATACAAGTCACAGGCCTAAATTTTCAAAAGTCAATGGTAATTGTGAGATTTCAACCTGAGTCACATGAAATAGTCCTGATTTTCAGACTTACCCACTCTCTGAAAATCAGGCCCTTTTTAAAGGTGACACCCACAAATTGAGACACCCTAAATCGTTAGTCACAGCCGAAACTTCAGGTCATAAATACTGCAATTGTTTCTAAGAGTACAACTAAGTTCACATTAGCTTTAGTTTCTTATCACTATATCATCTTCAAGGCAGTAACTATCTCATCCTGTGTTTGTACAGCACTTGGGGCAATAGGTCTTGATCCTGATTAGGACCTTTGGGCACAATTTTAATATAAAAAATAAAATAAAAATAGTAACACAACCACCACCTCCCGCCAGAACATGCTGCTAAAATGTCACATGCAGCCTTAAAGCCTGAAAAAAGTAAAGTGCTATTGTAATTTAAATACGGACATGGAAATTTAGATTTTCCCTGAATAATCAAAGAAATTAAAAGACCAATCAAATAATAATAAAAAACAGAACAAAATGACAACTGATTTTTGGTTGAGCACCAAAATTTAAACTCTCCCCACAACCCCCTCTGATACAACTCACACCCAACTTATTCTGTGTGGGCTAAATCTAGACCTTTGCTCTTAGACTGAGTAGCAAGGGGAGAATTTCAAAAGGGGCTGGGGAAGAAATCCTACATGTGGCTGCTACAGAGCCCTAATGATGCAGTAGACACTACTGCTTCTGGGTGCCAGCTCCACAGGGGACAATGGCCAGTAGATCCATACAGCAATAGAACCACTAAGTGTTTAACTATAGAGTCCCCAGAGAGCTAAACTTTGTAGTGGGCAGGGGTGCAGATTCTCATTCAGGATGCACAGCTTTTTAAAATAAGAGGAAAATTCACTTTCAGATTGAAAATCCCAAAAGCCTCCCATAGATTCAAAGATCCCAAGGACGGTAGAGACCACTGTGATTATCTAGTCTGACACCATCCTATATAACACATATATAACATCCTATATATAACACAGGCCACAAAACTTCTCCAAAATAATTGATAGAGCAGATCTTTTAGAAAATCATCCGGTCTTGATTTAAAAGTTGTCAGTGATAGAGAATCCACCACAACCCTTGGTAAATTGGCCCAATGGTTAGTTACTCTTACTGTTGAAATGTATGCCTTATTTCCAGTCTGAATTTGTCTAGCTTCAACTCCCAGCCATTGGATTGTGTTATATCTTTCTCTGCTAGATTGAAGATCCCATTTTTAAATATTTGTGCCTCAGATAGATACTTATAGACTGTAATCAAGTCACCCCCTAATCTTCCCTTTTCTAAACTAAATAGATTGAGCTCCTTGAGTCTGTCATTATAAGGCAGGTTTTCTCATCCTTTAATCATTCTCATGGCTCTTCTCTGAACCCTCTCCAGTTTCTCAACGTCCTTCTTCAATTGTGGGCACCAGACCTGGACACAGCATTCCAGCAGTGGTCACACCAGTGCCAAATACAGAGGTAAAATAATCTCCACACCTACTCGAGATTCCTCTGATGATGCATCCCAAGATTGCATTAGCCCTTTTGGCCCCAGTGTAGAACAGGGAACTCATGTTCAGCGGATGAGCCCCAAATCTTTTTCAGAGTCACTGCTTCCCAAGATAGAGTCCCCTATCCTGTAAGTATGGCTTATGTTCTTTGTTCTTTGTATACATCTATGTGTTTGTATAGAATTCCATTTTCTAAGATATACTGAAAAAGTATCTTGCCCGGTGGGAAAAAAAAAAGGAAACGATTAAAAAAAACGAAAACGTAATGATTGGCTTGTCTCACAAACTGACACAACAATCTGGATACGCCATTCTCTCTTTTTATTAGGCCCTTATGCTTCTGTATTATAAGTTGCATATTAAAGTAAC
The DNA here is from genome assembly GCF_011386835.1 of Chrysemys picta bellii. Classification (NCBI taxonomy): domain Eukaryota; kingdom Metazoa; phylum Chordata; order Testudines; family Emydidae; genus Chrysemys; species Chrysemys picta. The sequence continues at coordinate 197,722,681 of NC_088793.1, forward strand.
ATGCAAATGACTAGCTATTTCAGAGACAGCATGGGCAGGATTTTGCTTTTCTCACTGTCATTAGTTTTTAATCATGTTTACTCAGACTGCAATCATTCCTGCTAAAATATGGAATAACTAAGGACTTGTCTACACAAACAATTAGACCATCATGGCAAACTTGGGTGTCAATCTACCCAGCACTAGCCTGCCCTGGATTAACTGTCCTTTGCACCCTGCTGACGTGCATTAATAGTTTGTGAGAGTGCTTTAATTTAGTCCGCTTTGAACCAGGAGTAGCTCAAAGTGCATTAACAAACTGTTAACTCATGACAGCAGAGTGGACAGGGACAGTTAGACTGTGGCAGGCTAGTGCGGGGTAGATTCACACCCCAGCTTGCCGTGGTCTAATTGTGTAGACAAGCCCTAAGTATTGTCTTTGGCAATATTCTGCCTTGATTAGAATCTCTTTTGTAAAATGCAGACGTAATTTTAAATATATAAATGGAAACATTAAAATTTCCATGTTAATCTATTTCCAAAGCCAATTTTTATTTGGCATTTGTTTTTAAAATAATCATTTTACTTCTTCATTCTCCCCTCTCTTCACTACACTTCTCCAAGAAATGAAATATTCCCTTCATACCCAGACCTATCAATGCTTAGAAAGAACACTTACTAATAAGGCCCTGAACATATGAAGTACTTACATATGTGTGTAACTTCAAAGGCACTATTTGTGCTCACACTTACTCACATGCTTACGGGCTTTCTTGGGCTGGGACTATAAAGAGTCTATAGCTCTAGCTATTATACCTTGATTTATTAATACTTCAAGTACGTAAGTTCAGCCCAAATAAATCATTTTGAAAAAAAGCTTCTTGCCCAGCTTTATTATGATGAAGGTGATAAAAAAATTAATATTATTTCACACAAAAAGTCAAACCAAAAATATTACTCATCCCAAGTGGGTGAGTAAATAATTCAAGTTTTGTAAAGTTGCTTTAGTATTAACTAGCACAGAGTAAAGCAGAACTACAGATATAACACCAAATGATCTAAACCCATCCTTATACTTTCTCTTCCTAGTTTTTTTAACCCATTACCTCCTTCTGTTCACTGTAATTCTCCCTCTGAAAGGCTGTACATTTTTGAGTAAAATATGAATGCAAGAGAGCTGGGTTCCCTTTTAATGCTCACTTATTAAAAATAGCTAGAATCCATACAATCAAGTGCCTCATCTTCCCAGACACCAGCATTTCCAACAGGAAAGAAATCAAAGGTCATGTCACTATAGGACTGACTACAAGCTGTCACATTTTTAAATCCAAACTCTGTGCAGGTTCAATGATTTTAGATGGATGGAAGTCTACTGCAATATGTTCCTTGGAGCAAAAGAAGAGAAATGTTTATAATTTAGGACCTGATCCTGCAAAGACTTACGCAGCTGCCTAACCTTACGCACTGAGAGTAGTCCTAGTGTGACATCAATGGTGCATTCAGTTAAGCATGTGTGTAAGTCTTTGCATCACTGGGGCCTAAAGGGCTTGTTATAACAATTTATTAAGTGCTGTAGATAAGCACTGTAGGCTATGCTAACAGTATAGGGCAGGGATCGGCAACCTTTGGCACGTGGCCCGTCAGGGAAAACCGCTGGCAGGCTGGGCTGGTTTGTTTACCTGCAGTGTCCGTAGGTTCGGCCGATTGCAGCTCCCACTGGCCTTGGTTCACTGTTCCAGGGCAATGGGGGCTGCGGGATGCGGCGCGGGCCGAGGGATGTGTTGGCTGCTGCTTCCCGCAGCCCCCATTGGCCTGGAATGGCGAACCGCAGCCAGTGGGAGCTGCGATTGGCCAAACCTGCGGATGCTGCAGGTAAACAAACCATCTACGCCCACCAGCCGATTTCCTGATGGGCCGTGTGCCAAAGGTTGCCGATCCCTGGTATAGGGACAGTAGAGTGAGTGCAGCCTAGGGGCTGTCGATCAAGGTGTCCACTGTGTGACTTTGGGTATCTGCACATGTGCAGAAGGGACTCCTGGCCAGAGAAGCACGGGTCTCAAAGTCCCGGGATGGTTATGATTCATGTGAAGGGTACTAGACTTACTTTGCCCTGCAACAGTTACTAGTTTACCTAGCAACAGTTCCTAATTTGTTAATCTGTTTACCTGTCAATAATTCCATCATGTAGTGATTGTAAATCAGTTGTTAATATATACACTGTATATACTGTTACCAGTTCTTTGGCATTATCTGGCTAGGCATTATCTGCTAGCTAGGTTCTGCCACTGTGACTCTGCCCAACCAACAGAGTTGCAGTGTTTATGATTTCATTTCTATAATAAAAGCTATTGTTTAAATGCTAACCAAAGACTCCGGAATTGGATATCTGAAACCAGGCGGGTAGCAGGAGGAACCTGCCAAGGAGCAGTATTGCTAGGGAAGGGAAAGGCCTAGTAGTACCGTCAACAAGCATGTTTTCCCCCTGCAGTCAGAAAATGAAATTGACAAGACCCTTGTAGGTGGTGAACCATCATTTTGATTTTCCCAGTGGAAAATTGAAATTTGTCAGAAAAATTGATATTTTCCCACATTTTTTTTTGATTTTTTGCAAAAAAAGGCATTTTCCATTGACAATTATTCTGATAGAAAATTCCTGACCATTTCATAATCAGCAGGAACATTGAGCAGATCAAGAGATTTCAGGCTCCCATGAACACACACTGCTAGTCAGGTTTCATAAAGTTCTGTCCAAACTTTTTAGTATGATAACTATGACCATTAACAGAGATCTCCAAAGGAGACAACAACAACTGATAACCAAAAACTCTGGAGACTTGCCAGTTGTAATATGTAAAGTTATGTAAGCTACCCAAATTAGTCAAAACAGTTTTGAAAAGACACTACAAGCTCTCTTTGCAATCACTAGTAGCTGACAGCAGAAACGTGTAAGGCTAGCATGCCGTAGTTCTATATTTTTGCACTACCCGCATCATACATAAAAGAGTTCCAGAAGACTATTCCTCCACAAGGAAAGAGCTTCTGCACAGAAATGCAATTGGAGTTGCTTTCAGATGGAGACAGATGCACCTTTCTTGGATGGCAAGCTAGCACATGGGACAAAAATTGACTCAAGCTTTTTAATAATTACATAGTATTGAAAATTAACATTCCTTTTAATAGCCAAGCAAGAAATAGTTAACAAGCATAGAATCTTACAAGTATCCAGTTTCATCATGGCATCTGTAAAACGTCCCATCTAGCAATAGAAACCATAGCAGCAATTTAGCAGTTTACTCCACTTACCCATTTCCTGCCTGGTACTGCATACTCCTGTCCCATAGTTCTGTAATACATCAGCCACTGTTTTCAAAGCATTAGCATCTGTTTCTGCAAAGCCGAGGTAGTTATAAGAGCCCATGTTGATTACATCCTTGATAGTTCTTCCAGTAAACCTACAATTAAAGCAGATTTTAAAGAAGGAGGCAATAAATAAATAAATATTTATCCATCAAGTTTGGTTCTATTGCCATATTCCAATTTGGGAAATTACATTCTGTATACTTATAGTCCTATTTATAGTTTCCAATTGTTTTTTACTTAACTGGGTCAAAAGAGGAGGTCACTTACTGTAACTGGAGGTTCTTCGAGATGTGTGGTCACTATCTGAGTTCTACATGTAGGTGCGCATGTGCTCCCTGTGCTTGAATCTGGAAGTTTTTTCCAAGCAGTGTCTTTTGGCCCGCACATGTGCAGTATGCCTCCTCGTGCTCCCGACCAGAGGTATAAGGGACAGTGTGGGTCGATACCACTCCCGTTCCTACTCTTACTGCAATGCGGTCAAGTCCCAAGCAGAGGGGATGGAGGACAAGTAGTGGACACAGATTGGGAACACATATCTCAAAGGACCTCCAGTTACAGTAAGTAACCTCCTACTCTTCTTCTTCGAATGGTTCCACACGTGGGTGACTTGTGATCAGTGTGGTGGTGGATGCAAGGAGATTACTGGCAGAGCCGTTTGCAATACAGCTAATCCCACGGCTTTGTTTGCAGCTACTGCATGATCGAGGGCATAGTGCATTGTGAATGTGTGTATGGAATAACATGCTGTGTCTTTGCAGATGTCTTGCCACAGAATGTCAGCTAACGAAGCGGAGGAAGTGGCTTGTGCCCATGTAGAACTGTAACGCCCCTGAGAGCAAGCTGTAACGCTCCCAGGAGAGGAGAGGTTTGATATCTTGTAGCATTCCAGTATGCAGCCTGAGACCCACTTGGAGATCCTCTGTCAGGATATGGTTTGGCCCCTTGATATTTTTGCCAGGGCTACGAAGAGTGATGGAGACTTTTGCAAGGGTTAGTTCTTTGTAGGTAGAATGCCAGGGCCCGACTGACATTGAGGGAGTGTAGTCTCTTGTCTGTAGGGGAGGTGTGTGGTTTTGGGCAGAACACAGGCAAATGGATAGATTGGTTGAGATGGAATTCTGACATAATCTTAGGGAGAAATTTGGGGTGTAGTCTCAAGGAAACTTTGTCCTTATGGAATACCGTGGAGGGAGGACCAGCCATCATGGCTGCTAGATTACTAATCCTTTGGACCCAACTTGGAATGCCACTTTTATGAACAGGTGGGCCATGGTATAAGTTCGAAAGGTAGTCTCATGAGGCCTGAGAGGACGAGGTTAAGGTCTCTCTGAGGTGTGGGTTTGGTGAATGGTCGGAAGGTTTTGAGCAGGCCTTTCATGAATCGTACCATCGTAGGGTATGTAAAGATGGAGCATCTGTCCACTGGGGGAAGGAAGGCCACCAAGTTGTACATCAATAGAGCGGAGAGCTAAACCCAATGTTTTTAGGGCAAGGAAGTAATCTAGGATGACCAGAATGGTCACCCTGTCTGGTGAATGGTGGTGGTGGCAGACTCACTCCAGGAAGCAAAACCACTTTGCTTGATAGCATGTTTTGGTTGATTCTTTTCTGCTCTGGTTAAGGATCTGCTGGACTGGCGTGGATCTGCTCTATGTCAGACGCCCTTCCAAACACCAGGGTGTGAGGTGAAGTACAGCCAGGCAGGGATGTTTGAACCTGCCCTGATATTGTGTGAGAAGATCTGGGGATAACCGGAGCCTGATTGGTGCATGGGTGGAGAGCTTCATGAGGTCTGTGAACCAGAATGGTCAGGGAGGGTAGGGTGCTGTGAGGATGATGGTGGCTCTGTCCCGATGCACCTGAGAACCTGAAGCAACAGGGGAATGGGGGAGGGGGAGGAGGAAGCATATTGGAGGTGGCCCATTCATGGGAGCAGGAGAGCATTGCCCTGAAAGTCTCTTCCCACAGTGCCCCTGGAGCAATACAGGGGGCGCTTCCAATTTGCATATGACTTGAAGAGATCCCAGTTGTAGAGGTTGGTCAGTAATGTGTCCTGGAGTTCCCATTCGGGATCAATGTGGAAAGTCCTGCTCAGTGTGTCTGCCAGGGAATTCTGGGTGCCCAGGAGATATACAGCCTTTAAGGTCATCCAGTTTCTATTGCACCAATTCCACAGTCTGACCAACTCTGAGCAGAGGGAGCGAGATACACCCCCTCCTTGTTTGTTGATATATGCCACTTTGGCAATGTTGTCTAAAAGGATTTGTATGTGGAGAGCACATAAGAGGGGAAGAAAAGCTTTGAAGATTAGGCAGACTGCCCTGAGCTCCAGGACATGTGTGTGTTTCCTGGCTTCCCATGGTGTCCACATTGTTTGGTGGTCCAGGTGGGCAACCCATCCCATAAAGGAGGTCTCCGTCATGATGGTGGCCTTCGGAGTGGGAGGGCTGAAGGGAGTCCCACTCATGACCTTGGATGGACTGGATCACCAAGCAAGAGGGGTCAGAACGTCCAAGGGGACAATGACTCTGGATACGATGTGGTCCCTGTTTGGCTTATAGGTCAGGAGGAGCCGAGTCTGTAGTCACTGCATTTGGAGTCTTGCAAAGGGCATCAGGTAGGTACAGGCTGCCATGTGCCCCAAAGGGAGAGGCATTGGTGGACTGTCATGTGGGGCTTGCGGCAGATGTAGGCATTTAGGGAGCTCATTGTGGCAAAGCCTTCTGCCAGGAGGAAGGCCCACACAGCAACCAAGTCCAGTCTCATCTCTATAAAATTTATAAATCTGCGTAGGTGACAAAATGGACTTGTCTTCATTCATGCAGATTCCTAGGGAGGCCAAAAGTCTTTGAAGAGATTGAGTCATGGAGACAACTTCTTGTCATGATTGTCCCACTAGAAGCAAATTGTCCAGGTAAGGGAATACGGTGTGACCCTGGTGTCTCATTTGAGCCGCTATGAGCATGAATACCTTTGTAAAGATCTGTGGCACCCACTATGCTGAAGGGAAGAAAACAAAACTGGAAGTGTCAATGTCCCACCTTGAAACAAAGGAATTTCCTGTGGAACAGATGGATGTCTATACTGAGGTATGCAATTTCATGTCAAGAGCCGGGAACCAAGCTTCCTCGTGGAGAGAGGAAATCGATGTCAACATGATCATGCAGAATTTCAGCTTCCTGATGAATGTAATTTAGCTGATGAAGGTCCAGGATGGGTCTCCGCCCTATGCCTTTTTTCAGGATGAGGAAACATGGTGAATAGAACCCTTTCCCTTGGGGTTGTGGGGGAATGCCCTCTATCACACCCTTGCGGAGCAGGAAGTCAGTTTCCTGCCGAGTAATCAATTGGTGGGAGAGATTCCCTGAAGGGGGTCGGGGGGCGGAGAGGGATGAGGCGGGAAGGAGACAAACTCTATGGAGTATCTTTGATGGATGATCTTCAGTATTCAACTGTCCATGGTAATCTTGCCTCAACTGTGGGCAAAATGGGCAAGGCGGACACTGAAGATGCTGAGAAGGAAGCAGTTAGCATTCATAGTGGTTTGAGGGTGTTGACCCGCATGTCCAAAATGGCCTGTGGCTGAGATAAGGTCAAGGAGATGGTAGTGGCCGGAGCTGGGAAGTGGGGCCTCTGGAACCTCAATCGTTTTCAAGGGGGTTCCGGTGGCTGCTGGTAATAGGGCAGATAGGCAGCCGGGGGATGGTATCTGAAAGGCTGCAGCTGGTAATTCCATGTAGGGGCTGTGGTGTAGATTCCCAAAGAGCGTAGAGTGGAGCATGAGTCCTTCAGGAAGTGCAGGGATTCATCTGTTTTGGCATTGAAGAGATTGGCTTTGTCCAAAGGGTGGTCTTCTGGACCTCCCAAAGGAACCCGGACAATTGAAGCCATGAATCCCTGTGCATCACAAGTCCAGTGGCTAAGGGAGAGGGAAACAGTTTCAGCTCCTCCACCGCTGCCTGGAGGGCGACCTTCACCACCAGTATACACTTGTCCATTAGGGCCTGGAACTGGGCCTGGTCTTCCACAGGAAGCTTGTCCTTAAACTCTGCTAGTCTGCCATATATGTAAAAATTGTACTTAGCTAGCAGAGCCTGACAGTTCACTATGTGGAATTGCAGACTCGCCGATGAAAATGGAGATAAGAATGTTTTTGTATGTCTGGGTGTTGGCGGGGTGCCCATGGAGACTTTGGAGGGACCCGATTCCATAGTCAGACCTGTTCTGTCTGCATGATGTTGAACTGGCACCGTCGGAGTATCCGGAGCCGCACTCATAGACGGGCACCCTAAGAGTCCTTGTATGGGCATTACTAATGGGTCCTGCTTCTTCTTTGCCTTATCCTCCAGATGGGGTGTGTGTGTGTGTGTCTTTGGCACTGGTTCCGCGGGGTCCGGGCGTGACATCTCACCTGACTTGGCATAACTTGAGGAGGGAATGCATCTCTTATGAGCAGTATGCTGCAGGGATCTGCTCTTGTGCCCATGAGAGTGTTTTTTGCTCTCGTGGTGGGACTTGTCCTTACTTTTCAGTGTTGGCGGTTACACACCATGGCTTGTGCTTGGAGGGGCATTGCCGGGTTGTGGAGGCTGTTGTACGGGGGGGGTCTCCCTGGCCAGGATCTGGCATCCAGGGCCTCATCGCCTCTTCCATCAGGAATTTGCAGAGATGGAGCTCACAGGCCTTTCTGGTTCTGGGCGGGAAGGACTTACAGATGGTACACTTTGCCGAGATGTGTGCTTCTCCCAGGCAGTATAGGCACCATCACTAATAAAATAGGAAAGAGGGCAGGAGACGCAGTTCTTGAAGCCTGGGATCTTAGACATAATCCATCAGTGTTGAGGGGTTGAGTCCCCCGACTGGGGAGTGGTTCTACTAAACTACAAACTATACTACAACTATATCAACTATATTAATTATCCTAACTAAGCTATAGAGTAAAATTAAGTCTAAATTATTTACAGTAGAGAAAGGCAAGTCTCATCTGGTAAGAGCGAAGGAGGATCAGGGGTTCCAACTCAGGCCATGTGGCAGTAAGAGGGAACTGGAGTGGCATTGCCTGGTACTGCCCCATATACCTTCAGTTGGGAGCATGAGGAGATGTACCGTGCATGTGTGGGTCAACAGACACTGCGTGTGCACCCATGTGTGGAATACATACAAGGCCCATCACTCGAAGAAGAACGGTTTGCTTACACACAATGTTTGCCACAATGTTCCATCCTACAGGTGACTGCATTTCAGGGTCGAGTGAAACAATGCCTGTATATATTGTTTCAAAATTGCCTTAGGATCGTTCAGGAGGAACAATGTACATTTGACATATGCTTATCCGCTTCCAGACTCTGTTGGACCATCAGAGGCATGGCTTCCATCGAGTTGTGTTGAGAGCCATTACCAGAGGAACAACCGTGCATCATACATTGGAAAAAATAAGGAGACATTTCAATGTAATTTCAATAATCTGAAAAATAATCCATAAAACCCACATGCTGCAACACTCCCAATATCTTTCCAATACGTGCGTTTACTTTTTCAAAATATTTCAGCAACCATAGTATAAACAGGGACACTACATACGCTTTCACTATAGTGCTTTTCTACCTCAATTTCAATAGAATGACGTTGAGTGTATATAAAGCCTTAGGTTCCAAGCTTGAAACTCAATACCAAAGAATTGGGGCAGATCCTTGTGTGTAATTCAGAAGTCTCATCTACACAGCACAAGCAATCCTCGTTCACAACTGTGCTTAAGAAAGGTTTAAACCAAACTGGGTTATAAGAGAATTTGGCTGAGCAGTGTGGATGGGTCCAAACTGTGTTATAAATGCCTTTAAATCTCTTTTAGGTTTTTACCTGGGTTAAAGCAATTATTTTTAAAAAGCCCATTTGCAACATAATTTGGCCTTCTTCCATGCTGCCTGTCCAAACAGTGTTTAGAAGCGCAGTGCTCGATCTTCAGCTGGTGTAGAACCACTGACTTTAATGGCTGAAGTGTTAAATGCTGTTGTTTGCCCTTTGTAGATGGGTCAGAAATTAGTTTTGTAACACCAGTAACCTACATTTAAAGCAGATTTTAGAGACGGGGGCAATATATAAATAAACAAATAATATTTACCCATCAAGTTTTGTTCTGTTGCCATATTCCAACTTGAGAAATTACATTCTGCATACTTATATTCCCATTATCGTTTTCTACTTTCCTGGCTAAAAAGCTGTTGCTTGCTACCTGTAGCCTGACCCACCTAAATGTCCAGTTGAAATCATCTGTAACACGTTCCATCAGGTCAAACTGTGGCCCTGGGACGCTGCAGATTGGACGGTTCCAGTTATCTCGTATTCTCATGTAGAGGTTTCTTGTATAAAAGTTCTCAAAATCTTGATAAAGTGGCACAAAATCCTGGTTTGAAAACATGTACAGGGTTACATTTCTAGGAAAGTCACCATCTTATGTCCTTTATTTATTTAAATTAAAAAGACAGACTAATTCATTAAGAAACTGGTAGTAGTACAAGCCTAGTGTTCCTGTGCCATATATAAACTCCCACATTTGCAGATTTGCTTAATTACCTAGATTACCATGTATGGCCCATTTATTTCTGCCTGGCAAGTAGCAGAGAACTCATGAAAGGGCCCAATCTTCTGAAAGCTCATACCAGGAGGAGCCATCATGCCAGATACACACTGTGAAAGTTATTTTGAAAATAGAGAGTTTCATTATAATGCAGAGCTGCTAGCAAATGTGGGATAAAAAGCCCATCATAATCCATAAGAAAACAGGTTCATTAGATATAACCTGAAAACCTACAATGGTTTATTTGGATATTTTCAGCCTAGACTAGACGTTCCCACCTCAGTTTATACATGCCTTCTTCCTGTAGGGCATTGACTTTGGTTGACAAATACTTAACCATGGATTATATATATGTTGCATCACGGTCATACCAGTTAGCAAATATATACATATGAAATATGAGAATTAGCAGAATATACAATGGTGTGGTAAAAAGGTTTTATTGGAAAGTTTAGGATCATCATTATTCACAAGTGGCCAAATCACAGAGGACATATCAAAAGTGTGATAATGAAGTCTTTATATCCTGCTACTTCATTATGTAGCTTATGCTGCTTTAAAAAAACCTACAAAAACAAAAACATCCCGCTCCCTATTTTAGGAACAGTACCATCTTCCAGATTTTTTGAATGGAGTTGGTATTCTTTTTTGTATCTCTCCTCCTATAGCTCCATGTCCCTTGACTCAAACTACAGAAGGCTCAGAAGGAGAAGGAAATTATAAACTAATCAATTTTAGAATCCATACAAATGATTATAAAATAGCTTTTCTGTGTATCACAATGCCGTGACTTTAGGGTGCCATATCTTGAGCCTACCAGGGAAAGAAGCAATTCTTGGGTGTCTCATTGGAATATGAGGATCCCTCACTTATTTCTAGCCCTGATCATGCACAGGGCTTTGAGTGGTAAACCTGCCACCAATCCAAAAATGAACTGGTCAGTCCTGGCCCTCAGACCAATGTAATTTTGGAGTGGGGACAGGTGAAGAAGGAAACGTTTGTGATATATATGGCCCATATTTGAAAGCTGCTCAGATTGTTAGAAATAGTGTCCCCATGGGAATCTAAGGGATCAAGCATGAATTGATCATCGATAGCTGCTTGGGATCATTCATGCTTCCGCTTCCTCTGGCAGGTCTGCTTTAAATTGTCTGGATCAGTATCAGACAGACTGGTATTCGATATGGATATGGTCAATTTAAAGCAGACCTGCCAGAGGAGATCGAAGCAGGCATCTAAGGCAAACTGTTTTTGTTTTGTAGCTGGAGCAGAAGAATCAGACTAATTTATGATTTACTTGGCAAACACACACTCTGGGACGGGAATCTGCCAAAATACTCTCTGTGGAGTAGCGAGAGGGCAGCACGACAATGGTCTCCATTTTAAAAGGGATAGTATCATAATATTGTCATTATTGTACGCTGTATATCAACAGTACTCCAGTGTATTCCCAAAAACTCATCAGGGGCATCATTTATGCACGTGTTAGCATAACAGAATTAGGGCAACAGCTATCCCCAAATTATCCAGGAACAACGCTCCAGTTTCCAACAATTGTTATAAATCAGGGTTTTATATTTTGGTATCACAGCTTATTTTCTGCTTGATGGCTACCTATGTGTGAACTTCATTTGTATTTACCATCTCTGTGTTTATAGGAAGAAAACAAGTCACTCTCTTAAAATAGCAGTCTGCAAAGAGTTTTTTAAAATACATATTCTTAGGTTAAAAATGTTGATGACTAAGCTAAAGAATACCACATGCCTGAACTTTGTTCTTTCAGGACATATTGTAGCTTTCAAGCAAATATAAAGCCCTTGATTCTGCAAATTGTCACCTCCCTCTCCTTTTACTATTATGGGCTGTTACTAACAAAATTTCCTTTTGGACAGATAGAAGAGGAAACCCAGCTCCTGGAGAGGCCAGCCAGATGGGTTTGTTAGTGTAATGAGAAAAGATAAGAAACAGAGCTAAAGTGTTGCTGGGTATGCCAGGAGATAAATATATGAACGTACACTTGGAGACTGCCTCGACTCCTGTCTTGAGGCAAGGTCAAGCAACCAGTTGGGAGGGACAAGGGGGTTGGGGCAGGGGAGGCATACGACACACTAAAAGCCAAAGAAAAGCCTGATCTTGGCCAGAACACAACCTTACTCCTTACTTTTCCCATGGGATACAAAAGAGGTGGTACCAAAGCCCCCAGACTCACGACCCACCAAAACGGAACATGACCATAAATTGTAAGGGGTGGGACCAGGGGCATGTGTAATCCACACACACCCTGGGTGTGGTGTTCTGTCCCATCTAGTGGCACTGAGGGCACTCAGAGAGAGAAAGAAAATGTGTCTGCTCTACAGGCTAACTGCCAATTGGCTTTTAGCTCATGTGGTAGAGGTGCCTGCTTTCAGCTCCAGAGGTCCCCGGTTCAATCCCACTCGCTGACAACCAGGGTCTGTCGGCATTACAAGTAGGCAGACTCATTTTATCTCTCTGTTTAAGTGGTCTCGGTGCCACTAGATGGGACAGAACACCACACCCAGGAGGTGTGTGGGTTACACATGCATTACAGGTAGGGTGACCAGATGTCCCGATTTTATAGGGACAGTCCCGATTTTGGGGTCTTTTTCTTATATAGGCTCCTATTACCCCACCCTGGTCCCGATTTTTCACATTTGCTGTCTGGTCACCCTAATTATAGGTATAATTAAGCCTGGGAAGGAGGAGGAGGTGGGAAAAACAGAGACTCTGCGGCGTACAGATCTATGGATATCCTTGCTTGATTAACCCCAATAAACATCTCATTTTCTGCACTTCAGATTTCTGGTCTTCTGCTTCCTGTCTGCATGACAAGAACCAGGAGAGAGCGAAGGGAAAGCCCTTAACACAATACACAAACTTTTTTCATACATACTTTTTGTTCTTCTCTTTCTGCAGCAAGGTTACATCTTTCTAATCCACAGGCTCTCATAAAATCTCGCAGGTAGCCAAATATTGTTCCAACGCCAAAGCCCAAATAAGTCAAAACAGCAACATACATTGGTGCTTGTTCAAAGTGTTCATTAAACGGCCTTTTGTAGAGCCCTCCATTTGATATGCCATTTTTCTGAAAATGCAAAATAAGAATTTGTGATTAAAACATTTCAGCTGGCCTTAAAACCAAAAATAATTTGCTTCAAGACCTCAGGCTTTTAGACACAATCTCTTCCTATAGAGTAGCAGAGGTATATCACCACAGCATTAGACCCAGCAAATCCTAAATTTAAGGAGATTACTTCTTATGCTGTAGTCATTGTGACAGGTTCTATGAATAAGACAAGCGATAACAGGAAAGGGGGTAACCTGGGCTTGTACCTTGAGTTAGCTTACAAAATTGAGATTGCAGAATATGCCAATGTTGAAATCAAGAGCTGTTATTTGTGTCCATGTAATAAAATTCAATTTTTTCCTGTGTATAGAAAAGATACTTCCACTGGACACTGATTGAAGGCTTTGCAGGCACCAAGAGAAATGCATAGATCCACTTAAAAAAAATAACAGAAAGGGCAAAAATCAATAATGGTGCTAATTCTGCTGATGCTCAATTTTATTTATGAAAATTTTATAATTTTTACTTGAAAGAGAGAGAGAATGAATTCTAGCTATATACACATACACATATATTTTATATACACACACAAACCCTGATTTGCTCTTGATGAATTTGTCTCTATCTCATATTGGATTGTAACCTTATTATAAACCCTTTGTTTATAAATGTAACAAATTTTGGGTCACAAGTCACTGAATGACTAAACATCCAAGATGAAGGTTTGACAGGCTAAATCAATACTAATCAAAATTGATGTAGAAACATGATCAGAAATATGGATCTTATCAATACCTACAGCGTCTATCTGTGCTGCTAAGAGTATGGAAATTCAGAAGAATATCTAGCATGTAGTGAGGCGGTGTGAGAGAAGGGGAGGAACCACCCTCTGTGCACAAGTGGGCGGAGCCAGGCCTGCCTCGCTCCTCTCGCCGGAAGTACATAACTGGGACAGGAAGTATAAAGGGCAGGGCCTCCCGCTCAGTTGGGGCTGAGACACCAAAGGAGGCAGCCGAATCCTGCTCACTCCCGGATGCTGATCTGCTGCTGAACCCAATGATGTCCTGCCCTCTGGGGAGCCTGTTCCTGCCACGGACCTGCCAGGACTGCTACAGGCCATCTACCCAGAGGAGGCGGAGGACGCCCTGCTGTTCCACGTACACCCCAAGGGGAGGGGAGGAAGTGGCCCAGAGACAGTCGACCTTAGACTGGCTGCAGCTTTGCCTGAGGCACGGCCAATGTGTTACGATTGCGATCCCTGCTGACCCAGTGGCAGACCACTTCACCACTGTTAGGGCCCTGGGTTGGGATCCGATAGAGTTGGGAAGGCCCGGACCCCACCAGTCACCCCACCCCTGGGGTGGCAGCCTCCCCTCACCAGGCCCAGTGGCCTGTGCCCGTCGGTTGTCTGCTGGAGCCAGGATGTCCTACCTGTGGGGTTTCCTCTGGCTCTGCTACAAGAGCCCAGAACTGATTGACTACTGGGTTTGCAGTGTCTCTGCCTCCATAGGCCAGTGCTAATTGACTGGTAGGGTCGCTCTGACCTGGACCAAAGGGCTTGGAGCTACTTAATGCTGGTGTTGGCCCGAGCCCCTGCCCCAAGGGCCCCGAGGCCATAGACTAAGGTGGGTGCAGCCCTGCTTGAAATGTCCAAGGGCCCTAGACGGTTGGCTGCACAACCCGTTAAAGTGGTCAGGACGCTAATGCCTACGCTGATTCCCCTGATGCGAGGCGGAGGCCCTGATGACGAAGTAAGGCAGTGTGGCCTCCCTCCAACCCAGAGGGAGAGGGACAACCGCCCCACCACTACAAGCCTCAAAAATGTTTAGTGAACTGGAAGATTTAAAAAAACAAACAAACACATTCCCTCTCTGTCAGGTTTAAATGTTGCAAAGTGTTCTGCATTCTTCAATGTATGTAAAGTATTTATTGTATCAGTCTTTGAGATGGGTTTATTTGTTCCTCATCCAGGATTACACATTTTGCCAATATTGACTCATTCAGAACTGGCTCATTTACTGCATTGCAGTTCTCAACAGTAATCAAACAGAATCATTTTTGTAGCTCTCTTGTGATGGTTGAAGCTATTGTACCATGGTACCATCCACTCCAGTGTGGTCACATAAGTGGGTCAGCTGCACATTGTGATTAACTGTGTGAAAATTAAAGGATGAGTACTGAGGTTTGGCCTCCAACCATGAAGGTCAGCCTTTGCAACACCAATGGAGATCTCCATGCCATGTCCTGACATTGATAAAACCTACCACAAAATAAGGCGAGGCAGTTTGTGAGCTACATGATGTGCACAGCTGATCTAAGTGAAAACATATTTCTATTATTGTCACCTTATATCCCAGAGCAGGGACACAAGGGTAGCAGCTTTGAAGGAGCCATCCTCTCCTTCACCCACAGCTGTGGGATTATATTTAAAACTTGTGTAGTGTGGCAGGTCAGATCCAATGTCATGCAGCTTTTCACATCTCCAATTCTCTTCCTCTGTGCTGCAACTCCACTGCTTCATACTAGTCTGGGTCCCTCCAAGATTGATCCATCTCCAAGCTGGCCTGACCACAATCACAAAAATAAGAAAGAGAAAAAATCTAGGAGAAATGATCTAGTAGGAAATGGGAATATTCAGCCACTGGTAGAGAACACATTGGCTAAAGCACCAACCCAGAGGACAAATGACCCAGGGCAGTCGTTCCTCAGTGGGGGTGGGGTTTTAGTGGCAATTTGTTTCTCATTTGCCTCCATCACAACACCCTTCACTAATTCAATAAAGAATTCTGCCCCCAGCAAGTCCACTGTTGCTTCCATGAGATCAGAGCTTTGAAGAAATGAAAAAGATCCCGTCTCTTCTACTTATCTTGTGCAGTCTGCACTCTGAGCGAGAGATTGTTTTATAGACAGGCGTACCTCAGAGAGCCCAAGCAGTCTTGTCACAAGAATTCTGGTCCTTTTTTCTGACTAGAGAGCTCCTACCCAGAGAGATTACATACTCTGTAGTGGAAAAGAACATCTGGCAATCCACTGGGCAGCAGGGGCCCTATACTATCCATTCCTTGGAATCCCATTCTTGCTGGTCAAACAAGCACTGTTCAAATGGCTACATGCCATGAAGGGCTCCAACCGAGACATTACTTGAAATCAATAGGGCTGTGATGCCAGGTAGTTAAGTTGGACATCAGCCAGGAACATTGTCTTCCCCAAGCTCTTATGGCCTTCTGTTCCAAGGGCCACGGTGGTAGTTGGGGTTGGGGAGGAATGTAAAACATACAAATGGCAGGTAAGTATCTTCAAAGGCATCTCCAGCCACTTGGGCAGCGATAGGAGATTCCGACAATGATTTTGCAGCATTCCCCAGATCTGCAGGTCCCCTGCTCTCTCATCCGGAATCCTCTACTTTCTTTTTCATTGTCCCCAACCCAAATGCCAGTCAGACGCAGAGGGAAAAGGGCAACGCTTGCCGTCTTAATCTTTTCTCTTGATACAGCCGTAGTGGCTCCTGCAGAGCGCACTGAACTGTGGGCCCCACGCACCAGTAGTAATGCTGGGGTTGGATTTATCCCGCCTGGCTTGTATCACACACATACACACACAAAAGACTTCATAGCTAAAAATTCAGGCCAGGTCCTCAGCTGGTGTAAATCCGCCTACCTCCTTTAAAGTCATGGAGCTAGGCGGATTTACATTAGCTGAGGATCTGGCCCTCATTCAATAGTTTCACACTATTCTTTGCCGCGAGTATAGTCTCAAAGAAACATTATAGTACAGGCATTAGACAAGTGCAGAGCTATGAAACCTTTTCTTAAACGTATGAACACAGCAAGGCTTGTAGAATTAGAAAGCTGTCAACACGGGCTTGTCTACATGGTGCGGCAAACCATGCCAGAGGGGAGTGATTTGTAAAGTGCACTAACGTGCTGTGCTCCAACTTCCCCATGTAGTCCCTGCTGGCGCACTCTAAACGATACTTCATTCATGTAAATGTAGTCCTGTTTGAAACTGGATACCTTTTAGAGTGTGCCAGCAGGGTCTACCTGAGGCAGTGAGAGCAGATCACGTTAGTGCTCTTTGCAAATCACATCCCGCTACCGTGCACTTTGCTGATGCCGTGTAGACAAGCCTTAATTCCTTCCCGCCTACTTTCATTTTGCATTTCTCACTTTATTTACCCATGCCTCACACAGCAGAGCAAAGTTCACTTGATTCCCTTTCAGAGTAAGAACTGCTGGACTCTAACAATTTCTTCTCTCTCACTCACCCCACCCAATGCCCTCAACTGCAGGTGTCTGCAGAATCACTTGATGCTATACCCATCCCTCATATGTTTTGAAACTTCTGACGCTTATGAAAGACAGAGAACATATTGTTGTGTAACTTTAAAAAAATCTCACTGGTGATTACATGACAATCACAAAACTCTTGGTGTTTGCAAGCCTTTTCAAAATGACAGAGGTAAAAGAGCTACATTCACAACTCCCCTACAACAAACCTGAATTTCCCCCCACAAGCCTTGGGTAATTCATGGGAGCAGCTAACCCATATATAAAAAAAAACTTTCTAAAGTCAGACACTTATACTACACAAAAAGAAGAACAGGAGTACTTGTGGCACCTTAGAGACTAACAAATTTATTAGAGCATAAGCTTTCGTGGACTATCACTTCAAAAGTTTTTTTTCTCTTAATTAATTGGCCTCTCAGAGTTGATAAGACAACTCCCACCTGTTTATGCTCTCTGTATGTGTGTATATATATCTCCTCAATATATGTTCCATTCTATATGCATCCGAAGAAGTGGGCTGTAGTCCACGAAAGCTTATGCTCTAATAAATTTGTTAGTCTCTAAGGTGCCACAAGTACTCCTGTTCTTCTTTTTGCGGATACAGACTAACACGGCTGTTACTCTGAAACCTGTCATTATACTACACAGTACTTCAGAGGCAAGCAAGTATCCACAATTGATGCAATCTCTCCCTTTCTTTCCATTTCAATTGCATTTTTCCAAATATTTTTATTGGATCGGAATGCATTTTTAGTGGCATGTGCCCTACCTATAAGAACGCTTAAAAAAAGGAGAGACATTGTATTTTGTCAGTATTTCTGCCTTTCGCAGACAGTGTGTTATCTTGTTACGAACAGGTCTTGTAAACCAGGCTTGTCATTTTATTTTGGATTAAAAACAATGCCCAAGAACCACCACCATCTTTAATACCAGAGAAGCTAATTCTCACACTATTGCAAGCTTTGCCTTTTCAACACTTCTGCCCCAGACCAAGCTGAAACCCCCTATACCGGCTACGGATTAGCCTGCCCTTTGAAGACTAGATATCTTCAATTAATCTGTGCAAGGGATCTTGGTCATCTCTACCAAGGCATTTAAATGCCATCCATAAACGCTACCAGTAGTATCCAGTCTACTAGTCAAATAACCAAGGGTTAGATTCACAAAGACATGTAGGTGTCGCAACACTGAACTTTGCCATGTCTCACTTTCAGCGACCTATAAATTCACTGCCATTCATGAAGCCTGACTTAGGCACTTAAGCTCCCTATACAATAAATGGGACAAGATAAGCGCCTAAGACCGGGATTCACAAAAGCCAGCATACCAGGGAGTTCCAAACCTAAGTTAGCCAGTGGGAGATGCCAACATGAAGGCTGTTCCCTAAGCTCTGCCCCCTGAAGGAATTCATTGCCTATGTCCGGGATGGAGGGAAGACACCTTAAGTGACACACAATTAACACAGGACAGGCAACACCAATCTTATAGGGCTTCATCAGCTTGGCTGAAGATAATAGACACAGATTACTTAAAGACAGCATCACTACCTAATTGAACCCTTTAATAGCCTCTGTGCAACACCAATATTAGTAATTCAACAAGGAAAGAGCAAAGCTACTGCACTGACGCTGGAACACATAACAAAATAATGGTTAAAGGAGGCTTATTTTAGTCATGAAGTGGATTATGGCCTGGACTTGCTATTGCACATCATTTTTCCTTAATTGATGCTAGACCTCCTGCATGGCTATTGGCATGGAGAGTTAAGAGATAATACAGTACTCATCTTACAAGCAGGGCATTATCATTTCAATGTTATGCTCATGGACTTTGAAATGTTCCCAGCACCTTTAATAATCTAATGAACATTGTATTGGCATACCTGGTTTAAAAATCCCCTCTCATTTGCCTATTTGGTTGTAGGTTCTACAATGTTTGGTCAGCATTTGCAGAAGCAATGGGACCTCGACCTCATACTGAAGGAAACAGGACTGGTTATCACAACTCTAGTGTCATTTATGTAGATGAGAAAAAGAGCTCTCTGCAAACCATATCTTGTTTAGAAGGGATAAAATCTGATCCCCAAAAAGATGAAACTCTCTAATTTCCCTCAACTGAGGGATATAATGTAGATCTGCTAATAGCTGGGATTTAATGGTTATTATAGGAAATTGATCAAAGACTATGTGAATCTGGTTGATGTATTTGTAGCTTTTAGTAGGGAGAACACAGAATTCAAGAGGGATATGCAACATCAAGAAATATTTGATGAAAACAATAAATCACATGATTTCTACATCTGTTGAGAATTTCACAGATTTCAAGAAGCCATTCCAAATGCACACAGACACCTATGACAGTGCATTCCTATGGCAGAAGGCTGATGAGAGGACAGTGATTATTACCGATGTAATCCAAATGCTATCTGGAGTGAGCTTTCTCAGTCAGAGGCAGAATACCTGGGGCTTAGATGGAAATTTTCTCCCTAGCACTAAAGGAAAACATTTATTGCTCATCACTGTCTCAAGTGGCTGATGATAGTTCTGTCCTGTAAGGAAAACCATCAAGATGCAGATTGAATCTCAAGGAATTTGATGTGGATCTACTTAAACTTTCTAGGACAAAGGCCGCACCCAATACCTTCCCTAGAAACCTATTCCTTGATATTCTTAAGAAATAGCTTAGTTCCACAACAAGTAGGGACTGTAGGTCTGAATCTTACATGATCAGGCATTATCCTCCTTGAAAGCAAAAGAAAACAAAACAAAAAACCTGAAATAACTTCAATCAGAAGACCCAATGATTAAAAGTGTTATTGACACAGCTCCATATGCTTCCTTTGATCTCCACTAGTACTGCTTAAGAGATAGGGTATCCTTTACTGTAATGACATGGAATCATTTCTGATACAATCATCCAGGATGTCAGTTCAGATCAGATATGCCAGACTCTTTAACAGGAATACTGTTACTAAGGCTATACACTACCGCAGAATCAACGCTGCTGCGATTGATGCACCTGGGGTTGATTTAGTGGGTCTAGTGAAGACCCGCTAAATCGATGGCAGAACGCTCTCCGGTTGACTCTGGTACTCCACTGGGAACGAGAGGAGTAAGTTAAGTTGATGGGAGAGCATCTCCCATTGACCCAGCGTGGTGTAGTCACTGCAGTAAGTCGACCTAAGCTACGTCAACTCCAGCTACGTTATTAACATAGCTGGAGCAGTGTCACTTAGGTCGACTTCCCGCGGTAGTGTAGACATAGCGTAAGTTAGGGATGATCATAGAACTGTTGTATCTACAAGTTGCCAAAACAAGAGTTACAGCAGCAGGTATTTTGACTAGGAACAAGAAAGTATCATTGACTCATGTCCTAAACAGTGAAGCTCAGTCAATGAAAAGCAGAGTCGTAGATGGTCACAGTATGTCTACAGTGCCCTCGACTGTATGTAAGAGAATGGTCCCTGCTGAAGGCTCAGAGAAAACATATACCCAATAGAGAAACAGCCTATATAGACTAGTAAAATTTTCCAGAAATGCCCAAGTGACTTAGGAGCCTAACCCATACATCAACACAGCAAAAAAAGACCCATGGCAGTGAATATCGGAGCCCGGATCAATTGACTTGGTCTCGCACTGCAGGGCTGAAAATAATAGTGTAGATGTTCAGACTTGGGCTGGAGCCCAGGATTTCAAACCTCTTGAGGGGGAGGGTCTGAGAGTCCGGGCTCCAGCCCAAACATCTGGACTGCTGTTTTAGTCCTGCAGCAGGAGCACTGTGAGTGTGAGTCAGGTTCTGAGACTTGTTGCTGAGGGTTTTAATGAGATTTAGGAGCCTATCTCCCTTCAATAATTTTGAAAAATGTTACTCTAAGTGAACAGTATTAATTGTTTGCTCAAGTTTGTGCAACTCTTCCTCTGCACTTCCCCGCAAGCACAAATTTTATATGGGAATACCCTTTGCTAATGAACTTTAATCAAACTACAGCCAAACTTCTAGGCACACAGTACAAACTCACGAAAGCATATGCCTTCTGAGGAATCAGACACACAGGTGTGAATAGTACGTACACAGGGAATTGTCATATTAATTGGGACCTGTCATTTCTACAAATTGCTTTAGATTTCAACACTTTTCCATAGTCAAGCACAAGTGATAATCCAGCATATCTACTACATGGTAGAATTATTCCAGATCCACTTAGCCCAGTCTTGAGAAGTGTCCTGAACATGAACCATTCTACTTAATACTATGAACCTAGAGATGAATGACTATCATGCTAGAAATGTCTTGGACCAGTTCCAAATACAAAAAGCATCATTAGAATATATATCCAGGAGAGAAGCTGTTTT
Source organism: Chrysemys picta bellii (assembly GCF_011386835.1). Taxonomy (NCBI): domain Eukaryota; kingdom Metazoa; phylum Chordata; order Testudines; family Emydidae; genus Chrysemys; species Chrysemys picta. Next base: position 197,744,317 of record NC_088793.1, read on the forward strand.
GAGTGTAAATGACTTGGTATGAGCTGTAACTTATTTCAACTCCAACACAGCTATGGTTTTACTGCAGCTCCCTTTCACACCGCCACAGGTATTCAGCAGGACTGATTATATTGAATAGTTATTTGAGTGAAGATACTACTGTCTACAGAAAATGCTCGAGTATATAATATTGAATTTGGCACTTCTCCCAGTAAAATACATGGGAGTTTTGACACCAACCCCATTGGGTGGAGGAGCAACCTCCTACTCTCTTACAACACTTTGCAATCTTCACAATGAGAGATTTGAGATTTTCCAGCCAGGAATAAGATCGCTGTATCTGTCAGAACAAGTGCCTTCACTCTGTTGAAATGCACAGTTGAATTCCGACATGGAGACTCTATACTCAATTCATCTAAATAACTGAGGAGATAGCTCATGTAGCCTGTCCCCAAGATGCGGCTTGAGCTTCTACCTAGTGCTTGCTAGTTAGAGTGGCCCTTCCCTCTCCTTGCATGGATTGCCTCCTGGATTCTTTTTTGTGACACGTTGTGCCTCCACCCAAGATGGTTCCTCACTGGACCGGACACAAGGGGTGCTGTGCCTTGGGAAAATGAATGATGCTCCTAATGGGCATGGGAGTATAAAAGCCAGCACAGAATGAAACTATGAAGTACATCAACAGAAACCCCAGCAAAGAAATGACACATCCAAAATTAACAATGCAATGAGGGACTTTACTGGGAGCAGGAAAATAGGACCTGGAAAGGAAAGGGTTAACTAATAAGTACTACACAATCAACAAATCAACCAGTTTTCCACCTCACCACACTCACAATTCTTCCTGATCCCCAGCTCCCTCCTGGCTCCATTCCAGGCAGGTAGTATGCGGAGTATGATCTGGAGACGAATGCACAAAGAACATTTGGGCCCCCCCTCCACCCATGGGGCCCTTCTCTCCGCTCTTCTCCTTCCCCACAAGGCCCTGCCCCCTGGCCTGGCCAGAAGCCAGGCCCTGGTAAGAGCTGTGCAGGGAGCCCAGGAAACTGTGAGGAGCCCTGGACCCTCCACCTGTCCTGGGACACGGGCTGGGAGCTGCTCTTGGGCACTGTGAGGAGCCCTGGACCCTCCACCTGTCCTGGGACACGGGCTGGGAGCTGCTCTTGGGCATCCCAGCCCCCTGCCCAAGATAGGTCCAGGGTCTGGGGCTCCCCACAGCTGCCCAGGCTCCCTGGGCAGCTCTTACCATAACCTAGGGCAGTAGTCCCGAAACTCTTGGGCACGGCCCCTAGGGGAGCATAGAGGAACATTTGGAGGGGCATGGCAGGGTCCAGCAGTGCCCTGCCTCCAGCTCTGCTCCAGCCCCAACCCAGCCCTGCCCACAGCCCCAGCTGTGACTCTGCTCCCGGCCACACACCCCCTCACCGCCTCCGACCCCGTTCTTGGCCCCAGCTCATTTGTCCTGTTTGCTCCTGCCAACTGATCACCAGTTGGCAAGAGCAAATGGGACAAATGCCCAGTCTTGCCAAAAAGGAGCTTGGGGTGGGGGTGAGCGGCAGGGCTCAGGCCAGCCCTACGCGGGAGAGGAAGGGGGCTTCATCGAGTGGTTCAGCCAGCCCTGTACAGGGGTGGGGAGAGGGAAGAGGGCCAGTTCCAGGGGGGAAGGGGAAAGTGAGAGGGGTTCAATCCAGTCCACCACAAGGCGGGGGGGGGGAGGGAGGGGCTCATTCCAGTGCAGCCGGGGAAGGGAGAGGGCCCTCAGCTCGGCAGGGGGGAGGGCCCCCAGTCTGGCATGGTGCGGTGTTCAGGTGAGTGGTTCAGCCAGCTCTGCCTAGGGGTGGGGAGAATATTGCTCACGTTTCCACAGGCTTCTGGCTGGGCTGGAGGCGCACAGTAGTGACCAGTGACGCTGGAACGGGGGGAGGGAAAGGGGGACTTGATACCAGTCAGCTCTGTGTTCTTGGGGAACCAGGGTGCAGTATCCAGCCTGACTCATGAAAGACACCCCCCGCCCCAGCCTCTGCTTAAACCAAAACCCATCAGAGGAAAAAGCCTGCAGAGAGCACTGAAGGGCGTTGGGAGACACACCTAGACCCCTCCTGACACGTGTGACAAGAGTAAGACATCTCTATTAGCATACAGAATGAAGAACAGAGACAACTCCCCTAGCCTCATCTGCATGAAAGATGGGACAGGGAGACATCTCAATTTGCATACAGAATGGAGAACAGAGAACTGCACTGAACTGCACTGAACTCTGGGACCAGAAAAGCAAGGATGCACTGCATCTTGGGAATCTCTGCTCCAGATGTTAATGAACCTATGCCTGCCCACACTCAGCTCAACAGTTATCAAACCAATTCTAGTAAGGAATCCTTGATTGATATTCAAAATACTGAAGCAGTCTAGTTGCATTGTGAGCTCCCTGGAAGAAAACACCACCCATAGCCAAGAGTGATCAGCTCCTATAGTCTAGCCTACAGAAAACCCTTGACTCATCAGTTTACCTATAAACAAATCTAGTGTTCTCCCTTGAACCATGGTATTTTCTCTACAAAAATCCCTACTCACCCTCCAGTAAGTGTTCTGATACTTAGATCCAAACTATGCATCAGTTCCACTGGGACTCCATCTTCTCCTGACTGATCGTGCTTGTCTCCAGCACTCAGGACCCTGAGCTACCACCATCACCTGGGAACCCCGACTAGTTCAAGCCTCATGGAGTGGGTGAGATCCCCCTCTTTCTCTCTCTCAGTTTTCCTTTCTACCTTAGGTATTAACCTTTAATAGTGTATGTTATGTTGGTTTAGCCCTTCTTGTGTAGTTACCACTATTATTCAATAAATAATGTTTATGGTTAAGTTGGTTGCTTCTCTCTCTCTCTCTCTCTCTCTCTCTGAACTTTACTCTTTTGTGTTTTTAGCTTCCCCCATTCACTCTACAGCAACGCTTCTTTTACCTAAGCTAAAGATCCCCGCAGCGCCCAAAATACTGTGGGGTTTGCTCATCAAGTAGGTTACTGCCAGTACCATTGTGATGTGAGAGTGGGGATAGGGACGTGCTGAATCTGGGACGCATAAGGGTAACAGCATGAAAGTGCTGCTTGACCCAGTCCATGGAGCCCAGGGGCATATAAGGAGAGGCAGCTTGAAAGTGCTGCTTCCTCCAGCCCAGTGAATCCAAAGACATATAAGGGGTCAGCTTGACAGTGCTAATTGACCCGGGCTGCTCAGACTTGCTGTGTGTGTGTGTGTGTGTGTGTTCATCCGGTTCTGGGGCTAGAGGAACCCAGCCCTAGGGAACCTAGGTCTTGCAGGATAGCTTCACTGGGAGGGGACTTGCAGAAGGGAGAAGTAGAGCTCCATATGAAAAGACAAGTGACACAAGCAGTACATTGATAGAATTACAGAACCCCCCCACCCCGAAGAGTAACCCGAATAAATGAGCATACCCCGAAGTAGCAGGCAAATCTGGTAACAGGCCTCGCCTGTTCACTTTTCACAAGAGCGGACCCCTCCCCATTCCCCTCTTGTTCCACCCCTTTGCTCCCCAAGCCAGGCCAGTGTGGAGCCCAGCCGGGGAGCCCGGGAAATTGTTGGAGCCATGGCGGACCCTCTACCTGCCCGCGATGCAGGGGGGTGGAGGGGGCTAAGAGCCCCAGTCATGTCCCCATCCCCCAGGCTCCTCACCTGGCCAAGGGCAGGTGGAGGATCTACAACTCCATGCCAGCTCCCCACAGCTGCCCACACAGCTCTCCCCAACCTGGCCCCGGTGCAGCGCAGACTCTCCACCTGCCCTGGGTGGGGAGTCTGGGGGGGCAGGGACACAGGCCAGGGGCTGCTCGGGCCCCCCCACCCAGGGGAGGTGGAGGATCCGCCGCGGCTCCCCACAGCTTCCTGCTCAGCTCTTATCAAGGCTGGGCTGGGGCTCTGAGCCCGCCTCCCCGTCTAGCTGGAGCCAGGTCAGGGAGAGCCTCGCTGGCAGCTGTGGGAAGCCTGGGTCCCTCCATCTGCTCTGGTGAGTCTGTGCTACAGCTCCGGAGCCCTGCAGACTTTCAGAGATACAAAATTTGTATCTGCATCCAAGCTCCTATCCGCAAAAATGGTCCACAGATACCCGTGGATTTTCCGGGCTCTATAGATGGACCTTTGGTCTGACTCAGTCTGGCCGTTCTTATTGGCCTTAATGGGAATTTCTAGTCCATTCTGTCCCCACCCCGACTCCAAGCATGCTGGGAAATGGAGTCCGAGGGCTCTGGTACCCATTATTGTTTTAGTCCACAGAGTAGGACCCCCTAGAGGCTCAGTACATTGTTCCTAAAGCTGGCAGACTTCAAGTAGGGGCTACCCTGAACATTTATTTGATGAATTTCCACTTTTAGAAACAGAAAAGATAAAAATTATTTTGGCATCAACCTTCGTTTGTGACAGAATGACCTTATTATTGATGAGTTAGTGGAAATCCTAGAATTACAGAGGACGAACAATCAATACAGAATCTGTTAAAAATTGAATATTTGAGGGGAACACAAAATAAAGAAATATATTGATCTCTGCCTTTGTGGAAGAGTAGTGGCATCATAACCCTTGCACCAGCTAAAACAAACTCCTACATTCCTGCTGGAGGAACCCAAATATTATGACTTTAAAAAAACAAAAAAACAACCTCCCCCCCTCCCCGCCTCTATATCTACTAACAAAGACGCAGCAGGAATAGTGCTGGGAATTGTAGCTATGTAATGCACTTTATTAGCCAAAAAGGAGGCAACTGAAACAAGAAAAAAAAAAGGTTTAGGAGAATTTACAGAACCTGTTTGATCTTCTAAATAGTGCTATCTTACAGAATCATTTGCCTGTCAGAACCTGCTTGTTACAGATATTGGCCTAAAATAATATAACCTTTATGAGCCTGGTTATTACTCTCTGTGCTGTCTAGAACAAAATAAAGAGGAACCAATCCTGTCATTTAAAAATAGCAAGCATCTTTCCACTCAGCTGTCATTTACAGTCTATTTCAGTCCTCATCCTCAGCAGCATTTCATCCTGGGAAAATGTACCTCACAAACAACATCACTGGGCTGGGTTCATTGCTAGTATTTCCTCAAGGAAGTCTATTGTGTTACTACCAAAAGATCAAGAAGTTAGTGCTGCGAAATAAGTGTCCGAAGGCCAGCATTGCAAATGACACCTTTTTTCAGGAGTATTATTAAGTCATCATAGTATAAAAAGCACTTTGAAGGCAAAAAGGTTTGCATGCAAAAATCGTACAGATTGCACCAGTAGCATTTATCAGGAGCATCTGCTAGGTAGCCACCTCCATCAGATGAGATAGGAAATATTTGCCACCAAACAGGGCCATTTCAGAACAGGTTTCATTCCACAGAATGATGAAAGTTTGCCTTCTAGCAGGAGGACCAGAAATTATGTTTTTGAATGCAGAAGGCTGGAAGGGTAGAAGATATACTCACTAGGGTTACCATACGTCCGGTTTTTCCCGGACATGTCCGGCTTTTTGGTAATCAAACCCCCGGCCGGGGGGAATTGCCAAAAAGCCGAACATGTCCGGGAAAAATACCGCTGGCTGGGCACTTCCCCTCCCGCGGCTGCTGTGCTCCTCCCCTGACTCTTCGGCTCTCTTTAAGAGCCGAGCTGCCCGAGCTCTACCGGCTTCGGGCAGCCCCCATGCCTCTGGACCCTGAGCCGCCGGCCATGCACTTCCCCTCCCGGGCTCCGGAGGCGCAGGGTCCGGAGGCAAGAGGGCTGCCCGAAGCCGGTAGCGCTTGGGCAGCTCGGCTCTTAAACAGAGCCGAAGAGTCAGGGGAGGAGCAGAGCCGCCGGAGCCCGGGAGGAGAAGTGCCCGGCCGGGGGCGCAGGGTCCGGAGGCATGGGGGCTGCCCGAAGCCCGAGCGCTACCGGCTTCACGGTTTGCCAGGCAGCCTCCAGACCCTGCACCTCCGGCTGGGCACTTCCCCTCCCAGGCTCCAGCTGCGCTGGGGAAGCGCCGGCCGGGGGCGCAGGATCTGGGGGCTGCCCGGCAAACCGTGAAGCCGGTAGCACTCGGGCAGCCCTTTTCGCGTGGCTGGGAGGGAGGAGGGGGAATGCGGGGCGCTCAGGGGAGGGGGTGGAGTTAGGGCGGGGACTTTGGGGAAGGGGTGGGGAATGGGCGGAGTTGGGCAGGGAAGGGGTGGAGTTTGGGTGGGGTCGGGGGTGGGAAAGGGGCGGGGCCAGAGCCCCGTGGAGTGTCCTCTTTTTTTATTTTTTAAATATGGTAACCCTAATACTCACAGACAATATTAAGGAGGAAGATAAGTTGTATAGGCCAAAAGACAACAGTACACAAGAAAAGACATCATATAGGATATAGATTAACTAAGGAGAATGTTCTACCATTAAATTAACTATGGAAGGTTATGTAGACACTCATCAAAGGTTTTTGGGGTGAATAGAATCCATCCCTACTTGCTATTTGTAGCTAACATGGCACTCTAGTGTGCTTGGAACTTCCCTGACATCCACACATGACTTGAAATAATTTCCTTTTGAAAACTTTTAGGGTTAGTCAACAACAAATGATGTGGGAGGTTTGGGAAAGATCATAAACCTGGAGAAACACCACCTGTTTTGTAAATCAGACTGTAAATTCTGAAACTCTTACAATGCCTATTGTCTAGATAAACCAGTATATAGAAGGGAAAAAATCAGCTGCTATGCTTGATCTCCCATTGGCTGGCCATTGATATGTCAAAGAATAACCTGAAAGTGAGATGAGCATTCAGAAGTACCAACGCAGTTGCTGCTCCATCTGCCATTACACACAGTGAATTCAGTACCTACTCAAATTAAGGTAAGTGGGGAGCAAGAAGGCAACACATGGAGTATAACTACTAACCTCAGCATCACTGGAGACACAGGGATTGAGGGCACTACGCAGAGAGAGACTTATAAAGAAGGAAGATATTTCCCAGCGTTTCAGCATTTATACAGGTGAAAATGCACTAAATGCACTAAATCAACAAACAAACCCTGAGTGCCTATGAGATGCCTAAGTAAAAGTAACATTGGCATGGCTCACAACATCTAATTGCAGGGTATATTTTCTGATTATTTCCAATGAACACATGGACTTTTGCATTCATATTGTCTCATTGTTTCCTTGTATCCCCCCCTCAACCTTTAACCATCTGTTGTCTCTTATTTCGGGGGGAGGGATAGCTCAGTGGTTTGAGCATTGGCCTGCTAAACCCAGGGTTGTGAGTTCAATCCTTGAGGGGGCCACTTAGGGATCTGGGGCAAAAATCAGTACTTGATCCTGCTAGTGAAGGCAGGGGGCTGGACTCGATGACCTTTCAAGGTCCCTTCCAGTTCTAGGAGATGGGATATCTCCATTAATTTATTTATAATTTATTATTATTATTTTATACTTGGATTGTAATCTCTTTGGGGGCAGGGCATGTCTTTTATTTTGTGTTTGTACAGCACCTAGCACAACAGGGTCCTGATCTATGACCAGGTCTCCTAGGTGCTGCCGCAATACAAATAATAAATAATAATATGGATATTGCAGCATCTCTACTAATCATTCATCCCAGTGTTTTGACAATGTATAACGTGGGGGGGAGGGAAGGGGGAGAGGAGCAGATTATGCCCTATCACTCAAAAGGACTTTAGCTTGTTCAGTTCCGTGATGTGTGATATTGACATTATTATTCTCAGTTCAGAAAGTGTCTCCCAGAAATTCTGTCATTCAGGAAATTGTTATATCAGTTTTATGAGACATGGAATTTATGAGAAGTTGACATTTGATTTGGCAAGTTGCAGAATGTGACTGAATGGACAGACACTTTATGATGCTCTAATTCAGAGTTAGTAATTGGTGACAGTCTGAATTCTCAACAAAGACATGGCATGATCCACTAATTCAGTTACATGCAAGTTGCCAAGAAGGCTAACGGCATCTTGGGCTGTATAAGTAGGAGCATTGTCAGCAGATCGACGGACGTGATCATCCCCTCTATTCGGCATTGGTGAGGCATCATCTGGAGTACTGTGTCTAGTTTCGGGCCCCACACTACAAGAAAGATGTGGAAAAATTGGAAAGAGTCCAGCAGAGGGCAACAAAAATGATTAGGGTGCTGGAGCACATCACTTATGAGGAGAGGCTGAGGGAACTGGGATTGTTTAGTCTGCAGAAGAGAAGAATGAGGCAGGATTTGATAGCAGCCTTCAACTACCTGAAAGGGGGTTCCAAAGAGGGCGGATCTAGACTGTTCTCAGTGGTAGCAGATGACAGAACAAGGAGTAATGGTCTCAAGTTGCAGTGCGGGAGGTTTAGGTTGGATATTAGGAAAAACTTTTTCACTAGGAGGGTGGTGAAGCACTGGAATGGGTTACCTAGGGAGGTGGTGGAATCTCCTTCCTTAGAGGTTTTTAAGGCTCAGCTTGACAAAGCCCTCACTGGGATGATTAGTTGGGGACTGGTCCTGCTCTGAGCAGGAGGTTGGACTAGATGACCTCCTGAGGTCCCTTCCAACCCTGATATTCTATGATTCAATGAAGTTAAGTCATTCTGACTCAGCAAAACACTCCACTTGGCTAGAGAATGCATTAGTATAAAATGCAGCTCCTTACAAGGCTTTTTCCTCGAGGAGAAACTTTTACAGATTTAAAAACGGATACTACATAACAGGCTGGAATGGTTGAATCATCAATGGATTCCAGGGCTTCACCCACGGTATTATGCAAAGGCCTGAAACAGAGCCAAGATTCTGCACAGATGACAGGTGGAAGAATAGTTTAATGGTAACAGATGCATATGCTTTTCTAGAATGGCTGCATCTCTGGAGTTCCTGGCGCATGGCAAATAGACATCACAATCCTCAATCTTGACAATTTAAAATTACAGAAGCCTTCTCAAGGTAGCATTTGTCACTGACAGAGTAAAATAGCAATTTTGAGGAAAGCTGTCAGCAGCGTTTAATGCACCAGGAACATGTTTAGACTCACAGACCTCCACTATTGCCTTCACATTGTCGATCTCATTTTTGTGTTGGCATCAAAATAATTTGAACATCATCTTAGGGATCCGAGAGTCATGCATAGACTAAACAAAGCAGGAATCACTGCAAAGCACCAATGATTATGGATTGTAATGCTCTACAATGACAGCTGAGTAGGTTAGTTTATTCTGGCCACCTTTAGTAATTTACTAGGACTCAAGATTCCACAGTGTTTGTTGTGCAGTGCTACATAAATCCAGGCGTCTGAGCCTTGCTCCAGTTGTACTATCCTAAACACATAGCAAAAACTAGACAGGAAAAATCCACGCACCCATATGAGTATGAATCTTTTCTGGGCAAGTGCCATCAATTCTGCAAAACCTAAGTTTTCATTTAAAAAACAAAACAAAACCGCCGCCACCTCTGAAAAACCACTTGAGTGCAAAGAAAACCTAACAAATGCATATAGAGTGTAAGCTAATGTATTGATACCTTCCTAGTCTGAAAATGCACAGCTCTGGTGCTTCTACTGGAGTGTGGGGCTGAGGCAGCCACTGTGGGCTCTGCATGTGTGTGAGACCTCTGCCAAAATTTCCCTGCCATCCCAGCAGCAAGTTGTGTGCTTGACACCGGCCAGGAGTGGAAGTTTTACCTAGAAGCCCCAGATCTCTCTTTTTAAAGGGAAGGGGAGGCGAGGACCACAGTGGCCAAAGTGCTACTGATTCTTTAAGGAGATGGGGATGAGGTGAGCTGTCCAGACACTGCTGGTGGGAGGGGAAAAGGTGGTAAGGGACCAGAGCAGGGCTTCAGCTGCTATTTTCACAGGCGGGGAGGAGCAGAGGACCCAGGTGTAAGAGGAGGAACAGTTGGGAGGACAAGGCCTTTTTGTGTGCTAGGACAGGGTTAATGGCACCAAAACATGGAATGCGGTAGAGAACTAGGTCAAATTCATTTAGTGGGGATAAGGTAGCTTAGCAGAGCAGAGCATTTTGAGAAAACTAACCCAAAATAGTAATTATGAGTTGCCTCAGCTATTCACATATGTACTGGTCATAGAGTATGTCACAATGGCACAAAGTTTAGAGAAGCATTTTCTCAACACCTTCAACAATTGCTTGTTGGAACAGCTAGTTCTGAAACACACAATAGGACCAAGTTAAGAGCCACCTCTCCTAAGTAAGAGACAGGAATTTGTTGAAACAGTAATGATAGTTGGGCAATTAAGTAACAACGCCTATAGCACAATTAAAGTTCATCATCCATGGGAGACACATCATACCAAAAACTATTTTAAGAAAAACCATACTGGATAAGTATCAGTGGTACATTTAATATCCTGTCACCTGTAGCGGCCACTATCAGCTGTTTCAGACAGAGGTGCAAGAAATCCTGCTGTAGGTGGTTACTATAACTACACTGGATATTCTTGTTCTCCATATAAATGTTTAATCATCAATGTTATCCTTTGGCAAAGAGTTCCACCGGTTAATTTTGCATTTGTTAGACAAAAGCTTTTGGTTTTTTGTTTTTTAAAATTTTTTTTATTAAGTCAAAGCTACAATAAAACATTAACATACTACATCATATATTACTTATTACGTATTCAGGAACAAGTTAATATTCAAAGAACCTGGTAAAGTTTCTGGCTTTTTAAATTTTTTACCTTTTAATTTCAGAGAATGGCCTCCTGGTTTTATACTATGCGAACGGGGTGAATAGAAATTAATTCCCTATACTGTTAATGATTCTGTATACATCTATTATGGCCTCTCTCTAAGTTAAAGAGTTCCAATCTTTTCAATTGCTCTTTATCTAAGAGTTTTTTCCCCCCACACCTCTAGACATTCTTTTCACCTGTCTCTGAACCCCCTCCACTTCTGTTATGCCTTTTTTTGAGATGGGTTGACTAGGATTAATTGCTTTATCTCAGGCGATAATATAATTCCTTATGCACTCTAGCATTTTATTTGCTTTTTTGATCACAAATTTGGAGATGATACAAAATTATTTAGGATTAGTTGAGATTACCATAAACTGTAGAGAACGCTATTGGGATGTAATAAAGCTACGGTAGGCGAATGAGCTTGGCAAATGAAATTCATTGTTGACAAAAGCAAGGTAACACACATTGGAAGAAATAATTTGAACTCCTTATGATGCCTAGATTTTGAGTCCACAAGGGACCATCATGATCATCTAGTCTGACCTCCAGCATGTCGCAAGCCACAGAACTTCACCCATCCATTCCTGCAATAGGCCTATAACCTCTGGCTGTGTTAGTGAAGTCCTCAAATCTTGATTTAAAAGCTTCAAGTTACAGAAAAACCACCATTTACTCTAGTTCAAACTAGCATGTGAGCTATGTCCCCTGCTGCAGAGGAAGACAAAAAAATTCTAGGGTCTCAATACACACTGCTGGGTCCTATGAATTGTAATCACTAAGGAATTTTTTTTTAAAGGCCTGGGTATTATTGTAAACAGCTCAGTTAAAACACCTGCTCAATACACAATGGTAGTCAAGCAGAGTCAACAAAATATTAAGATATACTATATAAAGAATTAGATAGAAAATATAAGAAAATTCCTGTGTTAGAAGGTTAAGCCATTAGGGGGTTGTTTGCACTTTCTTTTCAGTCATATAATATGAGTAGGCCAGAATCAGGATAGTTGACTAGGCAGAATTTTGGTGTGATACGATATAGCAGTACTTATATTACAAGGATAGCAGTTACTTTTTTTGTACAACTTCGCTTTTTTGTACAAGTTTTGCTTCTTATTAATCATCATTTGAAACTTGTGTAGCAGAAGTGCAACTTTGCATCCGAATGGAAAACAGTTTCACATATTTTTTCTTCAGTTGAGGTTTATAAAAATTTGTTTGCTTAACTGACTTCAACAAAGTTCTTCTGGCTACTAAACTTTTTCTTAGATACAATAGTTAACAAGAAGATAATGTTAAGGGTCAGTTACATCACCATAGTAAGTTCTGGTCTCATGGCTTCTCTGAAGACCTTATTCCTCTGAACCAACATATCAGGAAAATAAAGCATGTTGTTTAATATAATCATAATGCATGTTGGTAAATAGTTTATCTTGGTAGAAACAAACCTCAAGACTGTGAAATTAGGTTTTGAAAAAGAGAGAAAGTTGAGTTAAGACTTTACTATGGACCTGGAAAGCAGCCCCAGTGAACCTTCAGAGAAATCTAAGGACAAAGTCTGATATTTTCTTTTATGCTTTATTGTTTGGTGATGTCCTAATGAAATAAAAAAAAAAGGACTTTGACATGCTGGTGTCTTTGAAACATACAGACAATACACCCTACCCCCATCTCACAAGGGCCCTCCTTGACTCAAGAGCCAGGATTCCAGAACTGCACTGGTTTGTGGGGGAGACACACAGTGGGGCCAGAAAGCTGCCACTCTGTGGTTCTCATGCAGATTTTCTGGTGTATTCAGCCACTACCCAAAACATGGACCCCTAGATTTATTTAAAGTTACTGGACCATAAAAGCTCAGTGAGAATCATTAAGTTTTCCAGAAATTATTACCTCAGGTGGGATGGTTTAGGCAGGCCTGGAGTAGGCCAGGAGTAGAACTTCACAACCCCACAGACCCTAGAGATCCACTGGGAAGCAGCATTAACTCCTAAAAGGATAACTGCGTGGAGAGCCAGGGACCAGCTGGAATGAAAGCGTCTGGTCCCAACTCCATCCTCTCCTGCCCCCAAACTCTATGGATCTCAATTCCTGCTATGCACTCACAGAGGGACTCCTGCGGGATACCACAGAGGGCTCAGTTGTTCTGCGGAAGAGGCACTGCTCAATCCATGGGCGGAGTTTTCTATATTTGTGGAGACAGAGAGAATGATCTGGCCCTTACTGACTTCTGCTTATATCTATTTATTTGTAATACTGTCTTTGAGTGAAAAACAATATTTATTGGACATGACTAACCTCGAAGTAATTCACACAAAGCAATTCTTGCACTATGTCTCAGTACTTCAAATTACGGTCTAAAATTAGGTAAATCACAAGTAACTATTTTACGCAATCAGTTAAGTAAAAATTGCTACGTGACTATTTTGAGTACAGTGCCAATGAATATGCTTTTAATAAGCTGCTCCAGTAATTATGCAGGTTTCTACAATGACAGGAGTAACACTGGCATTCTCTTGCATACACCTCCAGCAATTATTACATTCAAGGAGACTAAACTTGAGTAAATATTCTGGGCAGGGCTACTCTACGGTAAACCCAGACTCCAGACATTGGAACAAATTGGGTCGCCACCCTTAAATGTGCCCTGATTCATCTGCAGACCCCCTCCCAATCCCTGGCCCCAAGTCTGCACAAAGCCCATGGCTTGAGGGTGGGGGCGAAGGTGGCGAGCTCTGCAAAACCTAAGAGGCAGGTGTGTGCAAGGAGAGAAAGAGGAGGTGGAAGGAATGGCTAGTTGAAGCATGTTTGGTTTGGCCCCTCCAAGACACCCTTTTAAATATCCAGCACGGAGCAGAGTCTCTTGCACCTGCTATTGAATCCTTTACCAATTTTAGTGGTTTTACAATCACATTTCTCCTCTCCTTCTACCCCCAAAATGTAGTTGTTGCACCTGTTGCTGTGAAAGAGGAAACTAACTTACTATATAAAAGTTAAACAGTGACCCTGACAACACACAACACACTATTAAATGCACAAATAGAATTAACATTTTACAAATAAACCTATTTTATACTTTAAAAAACCCCACCACTTTACAAGCCATAGCTTTAGTGCAAAGAGTTCTTACTTTGAGCATAACCAGCAGGTGTAATTTTCTTCTTATAAAAAGAACTTAACTTTTCAAACATACCTAAGTAGCGAGCTGGCTGCCTCTCTGCAATTTTCTTTTAAATGAAATCTTCAGACCTGTAGAATGAAAGTCTGCTGTCCTAATTCCACTTGCTACTATTACTCAGGCTTTTCCCAGTGTCTCATCTCAGGAACTGTTTATTTGCCCACAGACTCAAATTTAGCATAACAGCTTTAGAAACTGCCAGGAAAATCATTGCTATTATGTTGACATGATAAAATCAGTTGGTTATTAAGTTGTTTTTCTTAAATATCATTGTATCTGGGCAGGGGAAGATTGGTTTTAGATTCCATTCAATAAATGACTGTGTCATTTTCAGGTCCCCCCCCCCCCCTTTATGAAGGATCCTAAATTAAATTACTGGAGATATCCCATCTCCTAGAACTGGAAGGGACCTTGAAAGGTCATCGAGTCCAGCCCCCTGCCTTCACTAGCAGGACCGAGTACTGATTTTGCCCCAGATCCCTAAGTGGCCCCCTCAAGGATTGAACTCACAACCCTGGGTTTAGCAGGCCAATGCTCAAACCACAAACTTGAGAGCTCTTCTTATCCAAAAATTATGGGATGACCAGTGCCTAAAGGTCAAAGATAAATCAACACTTACAGTATCTAGATTGAAAGGGGACGTGCAAGATAAAGGACATAACACCAGGAGGAAGAATAGCCTCTTTATGGATTAAATTCATACCAATACCAATGTGAGCTTTAGCAACTATCCTTTCAGGTTAAAGCAACATAGAGGAAAGCTGATCTAATATAATATACTGCTGGAAGATTACAAATATGGTAACAGACTACTAATAATTTTTATAAATTGGTCAGGTCTTTGCTGTGTTCTTCTTAAGAGCGTGTAGGAGGAAGATGGGAGGAAACAACAGATGAGTCTATCTGACCCTACTGTAGGGTGTTTATGGGAGTATGGTGGCACACCAGTCCCTTCTAGATACTTCGTAACACTCTGGGCACTTTGAGCTTGGAGTAATGCACTGTGGGCTTTACAAGCTTTAGCTCTTGGTGAGCTCCCACTAAACACACAAATACCACAATGATGGGCACCCACATAAGAACCTAGAGAGACTTTCATAGATTCTAAAGCCAGAAGGGACAATTATGATCACCCAGTGTGACCTCCTGTATGATACAGGCCAGAGAACTACCCCAAAATAATTCCTAGAGCAGATCTTTTGGAAAAGCATCCAGTCTTCATTTAAAAATGGTCAGCGATGGAAGATCCACCTCAATCCTTGGTAAATTGTTCCAATGGTTAGTTACGCTCACTATTAAAAATGCACACCTTATTTCCAGTCTGAATTTGTATAGCTTCAACTTTCAGTCACTGGATCATGTGATTCCTTTCTTTGCTAGACTGAAGAGCCCATTATTAAATATTTGTTCCCCATGTAGATACTTATAGACTGTAATCAAGTCACCCCTTAATCTTCTCTTTCTCAAGCTAGATAGATTGAGCTCCTTGAGTCTATCATTATAAGGCAAGTTTTCTAATCCTTTAATCATTCTCATGGCTCTTCTCTAATCACTCTCCTTTTATCAACATCCTTCTTGGATTGTGGGCACCAGAACCGGACACAGTATTCCACCAGTGCCAAATACAGATGTAAAATAATTTCTCTACACCTACTTGAGATTCCTCTGTTTATGCAGCCAAGGATTGCATTAGCTCTTTTGGCCACAGCGTTACACCGGGAAGCTTATGTTCAGCTGAATATCCACTATAACCCCCAAATCTTTTTCAGAGTCACCGCTTCCCAGGACAGAGCCCCCCATCCTGTATGTATAGCCTCCATTCTTTGTTCCTAGATGTACATATTTACATTTAGCTGTATTAAAATGCATGTTTGCGTGTGCAATTTACCAAGCGATCCAGAATCTTATGAGTAAGTGACCTAATATCTTAATTATTTACCACTCCCCCAATTTTTGTATCATCTGCAAATTATATCATTGATGTTTTTATGTTTTCTCCCAGGCCATTGATAAAAATGTTAAGTAGTGTAGGGCCAAGAATTGATCCCTGTGGGACCCCACTGTAAACAGACCCGCTTGATGACAATTCCCCTTTTACAGTTACATTTGGAGACCTATTAGAGAGCCAGTTTCTAATCCATTTAACTTTTCACCCCAGTTCCATTGTCAGTTTTTCTTCCCCAAGTATTTGTGACTATTTCTCGAATAATAGGACCTCCAAATAAGAATATCATTCAAAAATTGTGGTGTTTCCCCATTACTATGAGTAACAGAAAAACAGCTGAGCAAAATCAAATGAACAGTAATCACTTCAGACTTGACATGGTGCAAGTTCTCAGTGAGGACAGATATTTTGGAAGTTTGAGAAAACTTGTCTTTAAAAGTTAGACTAAATGTTTCCTGCTGAGTGTACACAGTACTTTCAAAATCAGACCATCAAGTCTTTAGAAAGGTGCTGAATACCTGCAGCTCACATTGACTTCACTCTGAAGGGCTGGAACTCAGATTCTCAAAGGCTTGATTTTCAAAGAAGCAAAGGAAGCATCACCCAATATATCATAGTTACACAAGAGGTAAGAAGTCCCTGCAAGCAGACATGGGGAAGGAGAACAGGGAAGGTTGCCGTGGTTCTGCTTGGCTCAGTAAGGCAGAGCGGAACCTTTCTGCATTAAGGTCAGACAGGAAACAGGTTGCTGGACAATAACTAGCCCACATGGATCTGGTGAAGGAGTTGGGAAGTGGTTCTCAACCAGGGGTCTGGGGCTCCCCTGAGGGGCCGTGAGCAGGTTTCAGGGGGTCCGCCAAGCATGACCAGCATTAGACTCGCTAGGGCCCAGGGTAGAAAGTCGAAGCCCCACCATGCAGGACTATACCCAGGGCCCAGAACTCTGCCATCAGGGGTTGAAGCTGAAGCCTGAGCAACTTAGCTTTGCGGGGCCCCCTGTGATGTGGGTCCCTGGGCAATTGCCTTGCTTGCTCCCTCCTAACCCAGCCCCGGCTTTTATATGCAGACAAACAATTGTGGAACAGTTGGGTTGTGGAGTTTTTATAGCACATTGAGGGGGTCTCAGAAAGAAAAAGGTTGAGAACCCCTGCAGTAGGGGATCTCCAGCCTGTTTCTTCTGGGGAGTGGATCTCCAGGCCTCACCCCAGCTGATTTATTTGAGGCACTGGTGTAGTTACAAAAACCTGTTGGTACCTCAATTAATTGCATAGTCCAGGAAGTGCACAATTAATCAGGTGCCCTGGTGAATAACATTTGAGTTATGGCAATACCTACAGGCCCCAAACAAGATCAGGGGCACCATTGCGGTAGGTGCTGTAGACATACATGAGCGACAGTGCCTGCCCTGTAAACATTACAGTCTAAACAGATGAAAAGTGGGACTTTTGACTTTAGCAAAGCTTTTGATATGGTCTCCCACAGTATTCTTGCCAGCAAGTTAAAAAAGTATGGATTGGATGAATGGACTATAAGGTGGATAGAAAGCTGGCTAGATCATCGGGCTCAACGGGTAGCAATCAGCGGCTCAATGTCTAGTTGACAGCCAGTATCAAGTGGAGTGCCCCAGGGGTCAGTCCTGGGGCTGGTTTTGTTCAACAGCTTCATTAATGATCTGGTTGATGGATGGATTTCACCCTCAGCAAGTTTGTGGATGATGCTGGAGGGAGAAGTAGATACACTGGAGGGTAGGGATAGGATCCAGAGTGACCTAGACAAATTGGAGGATTGGGCCAAAAGAAATCTGATGAGGTTCAACAAGGACAAGTGCAGAGTTCTGCACTTAGGACGGAAGAATCCCATGCACTGTTACAGGCTGGGGACCGACTGGCTAAGCGGCAGTTCTGCAGAAAAGGACCTGGGGATTACAGTGGATGAGAAGCTGGATATGAGTTAACAGTGTGTCCTTGTTGCCAAGAAGGCTAATGGCATATTGGGCTGCATTAGTAGGAGCATTGCCAGCAGATCGAGGGAAGTGATTATTCCCCTCTATTTGCCACTGGTAAGGTCACATCTGGAGTATTGCATCCAGTTTTAGGGCCCCCACTACAGAAAGGATGTGGACAAATTGGAGACAGTCCAGCGGAGGGCAACAAAAATGATTAGGGGGCTGGGGCACATGACTTATGAGGAGAGGCTGAGGGAACTGGGCTTATTTAGTCTGCAGAAGGGAAGGTGTGGGGGATTTGATAGCAGCCTTCAACTTCCTGAAGGAGGGATTCCAAAGAGTATGGAGCTCGGCTGTTCTCAGTGGTGACAGATGACAGAACAAGGAACAATGGTCTCAAGTTGCAGTGGGGGAAGTCTAGGTTGAATATTAGGAAAAACTATTTCAGTAGGAGGGTGGTGAAACACGGGAACAGGTTATCTAGGGAGGTGGCAGAATCTCCATCCTTAGGGGTTTTTAAGGCCCGGCTTGACAAAGCCCTGGCTGGGATGATTTAGTGAGGTTGGTCCTGCTTTGAGCAGGAGGTTGGACTAGATGACCTCCTGAGGTCTCTTCAAACCCTAATCTTCAATGATTCTATGACAAAGGAAGAGTTGGGGATCTGAGTTCAGAGAGATGCAGTGATTTCATGGCATGTACATTGAAACAAGGTTCTTGGGTGGTTCTTAAAAAAGTCGGATGGGTGTCTCAAAGAAGAGCATATACGAGTTGCTTTTAAGAACTGCACTGGTGCTGTTATAAACTCCCCAAGCAACTTCTATTCATTTTTTAATTGGATTTATTTTTTTGAATTAGCAATTCTAACATTGCATTGAGGATTGTTTTTCTTTAAAATAAAGCAGATATTGCCTCTGCATTTAAATAAATTACATTTGGTTGTCTTGTTTCATTCTAGGACTTCAGTAGAATCCCGATAATCCAAAACCTTGGGTGACATCAAAATATCATCTGATAATCAGCAGTCAATAGAATGGGTCAACAGCTTCTTAGAAAGAGAGAGAAACAGTGGAGGTTCAGATAGTTAGGATTCTACTAGAACACACTGTACAGAAAACTATTCTAGAGTTGGTATGCTCAAGTAAAAAGAAAAATAAATAAGGAAGCATACCAAACTGTATTGTAAATTATTTCATGCTGTCAACTTTCCACAATGAACAGGACTTACATACCAGCTGGAAAGCAAAAACATGCTTGCCAAACACTGTGGTGATGAGTGCAGTATAAGAACCTATCTAGAATAGAAACCACATAATCATAGAAATGTAGCGCTGGAAGGGACCTCAATAGATCATGAAGTACAGCCCTCTGTGCTGAGGCAGGACCAACTAAACATAGACCATCCCGGACAGTATTTGTCCAACCTGTTCTTAAAAACCTCCAATGATGGGGATTCCACAACCATCCATGGGAGCCTATACCCTGATAGTTAGAAAGTTTTTCCTAACGTCTAACCTAAATCTCCCTTGCTGCAGTAAGCCCATTACTTCCTGTCCTACCTTCAGTGGACAAAGAGAAGAATTGATCACAGTCCTCTTCATTGGTAACTACTCATTGAGTATGGTCTTTCAACCAGTTGTGCACCCACCTTACAGTAATTTCATCTAGACCACATTTCCCAAGTTTGTTTATGAGAATGTCAATAGACCATTACAATACATTATATTTAAGAAGTCCTAGCAGGTACAAATCTTCGCGTTCTTTTGGAATGGGGTGGAGAAGTCAGCATCTTTAAAGGATTCTCACTGCATTGCCTCACATTAAGTAAAACATGTGGTGAAAGTACATTGTAACCTTGGAGGGAATATTTATGCCTTGAATGGAATATACTTACTGCTATATGAAAAGTACAATAGAGACAAAGTTCATGATGTTAGTTCATTATGCCTCCCTGAACAAGACATGGACATTTCTGCATTCCCATAAAGAAAAGACTAAGGTCAGATTTTCAAAAGAGTTAGCTTCCATTTACATACCTAAATGAAGTGGCCAGATTTCAGAAAAGTTCTCACACCCAACAATGCCCATTGTTTTCAATGGAAGCAATGCTGAAATTCTGGCTACTTCAATCAATGCCTAAATAAGACTTGAGCTCTTTTGAAAAATCTGGCTCAAATGCGGGACATCGAACCCTTTTGAAACTCTAACCCTATCCATGAGTCTGTGAAGTGAACGAGAGTGACCTCTTTTAATTAACATTGGTTACATGGGGGAAACACATAACTGAATAGCTTGCTAGACTGGTTCCAAGCTAAACAGAACTTCGGATCTCCACCCTTGCTTCCTAAGTTCACCCCAGACATCATGACTTTCTGTTATTTTAAAGTGAGAGTTACCTGACTAATAGACTTCGTCAGGAAAGCCTTTTTTATTCCCCCCCCCCCATGTATAAGGGCTCTCTGTTGGATTTGGAAAGAGATGATAAACTTGACATAATTCTTGAATATCAAGGAAGCATATTAAGATAGATCACAACACTTATATCAGCAGACTTGTACACAAAGAGCAACCTAATCAAGTCTCACAGTTGATTATCACAAGTTTTTTTCCCAGCATTCTCAGAATGGGAGCACGATAACAAGATGGGAGCAACAACCATGGGCTGGTAAGGATGTTTTTTTTCTATTTTGCTGAATACATTTATTAAAACAATGATGAAATATTTCCTTTTTGAGTATTACAATTTTATTTATACGAATATTTTGGAAGATAACTTGTCCACATGCTTTTGTTTGTTTGTCTGGACCATGTGCTAACCGCTATATAAATCACATCACTCACTGTTCACGCCTCTGTCTGTAGTTTGGTAGCCTAATTCTTTTTAAAGATCCAGACTGCTATGGTTAGAAATTGAAGACTCCAAGCATAGTCCCTCTTGGAGGCACTTCACTGGCTCCCCATTGTGCTAGGCATCCGGATTAAGCTTCTTGTCTTTGCTTTCAAGGCTCAACATCAAGCATCTTGCCTATATCTCTGACTGGCCAACTTCCACCTCCCCCTACCTCCCCTTAATACACCACTTGTCTCCTTACAAAAACATCTCTGTGCCTTCTTCTATGCTGTCCTTTATGCTTAGCAGACCCTGCCAAAAATCTCTCTGTCAAGCTCCCATCCTTGATTCATTCAATTCACACCTAAAATCTCACTTCCGCAGCATTGCCTACAAAAAATAAGGTTGCGTACAATTTACCAAAATAGCCATCTCCACCACCAAATTACAGGAATACCTATACTGATCAGTCACATTGCCATACATCTATAACTTGTGTCCTTCACCTTTTCCCCTTCCTGGGGAAGGCTATAGTTTCATTTGTCCGTCAAGTCCATAATTTAGGGTCCAAAAAGACTTAAGAACAAATGAATGGCCATACTGGGTCAGACCAAAGGTCCATCTAGCCCAGTGTCCTGTCTTCTGACAGTGGCCAATGCCGGGTGCCCCAGAGGGAATGAACAGAATAGGTAATCATCAAGTGATCCATCCCCTGGTGCCCATTCCCAGCTTCTGGCAAACAGAGGCTAGTGACACCCTCCCTGTCCATCCTGGCTAATAGCCATCGATGGACCTATCCTCCATGAACTTATCTAGTTTCTTTTTTAACCCACACATACGCGAGTAGCTTTACTCACATGAGCAATCCCCTTGACTTCCTTCTCCCCTCTTACTCTAGTGCTTCTATTCTCCCACTGCTTCTGACCCTTCCTCACCCATTATCACAGGTCTTCTCACCTCTACCACCTCCTATGCTTCCTCCTTCAGGGGTGCCATTTCTGAAAAATTCAGCGGGGAGCAGGGGAGTGGGGAATTTGTATCAGCATCCCTGCTTCTGCCTCCTGCTGAAGCCACAGCTGCTTGGGGGGTTAATGGCCACTCCCATTCCAGATGTGGGTGGGGAGATGGCAGGCTGGTCCTATCCCAGGGAGTGGGGCAGGGAGAAGGGCTGGAAGGGGGTTGTCTCAACCATGGTCAGCCTAGGGTAGGGATTGAGGTGGGCTTGCTCAGATCCAGCTCTGGATGCTCCCGGTGCTTCCTGTCCAGCCAGTGGGGTGAGGAGCAGGGCTGGCTCTAGGCACCAGCAAAACAAGCAGGTGCTTGGGGCGGCACATTTGCAGGGGGCGGCATTCCGCCTATCCTTTTTTTTTAAATTTATTTATTTTTTACTCACTTCCTCCCCTCTCGCAACGCTGCAGAAGCAGAGAATCCACGGGACCCTGGGCGCTGTAGTTCCTTGCCTAGCTCCCTCCCTAAAGAGCCAGCCCTGGAGCAGGGAAAGAACGACATTTCCCAGCAATCCCTTGGCAGCTATCAACAGGAAAGGGAGAGGGAGGGAGTGAGGTAGCTGAGCCATGCTGCAGCTTGCTGTGAATGGAGAGCTGGTTGCTAGAAGGGGGTGGCACTGTGAGTGGGGGACAAGTGTGCCCAGCCCAAGGAGTAGAAGGCTTGCCCCAGATATCCCCTTCAGAAGACTTCCCCAGACTAGATTAGGGATACTGGTGTGACCTCACCTTGCAGCCTCCAAAGAAGAAATTGGGTGGACTAAATGGACAGTGCACCTCTCTACATAAGAACATAAAAATGGCCATACTGGGTCAGACCAAAGGTCCATCTAGCCCAGTATCCTGTCTACTGACAGTGGCCAATGCCAGGTGCCCCAGAGGGAGTGAACCTAACAGGCAATGATCAAGTGATCTCTCTCCTGCCATCCATCTCCACCCTCTGACAACAGACTTCTATCTGAAGCCTAGCAAGGGAGGTACGTGGATCCCACTAGAATTTAAAATTAAAAGTAAGGGAGGGAAGGTCTCTTCTAGAGGACTTGGGCAGCTTTAGATACAGTACCAGGCACTTAAGAGGATTTCCACTTCTGAGCCATGGAAGCAGAAATTGACTTTTCTTTTCCAGATACAGCTAATATTCAGAAAGGGAATCTAGCACCTGCCTTCCGGATTTGAACACCCTCAAAAATTCAGGAGTGCTCAAGCTCAGTTTGGGCAGCTGTTACTTCATTTCTCCCAAATCAAATATACTGATCCACTGTAACTTGCTGTAGAAAAAGTAGGATAAAATTGAGCAAGAAATGCTTCTCAGTGGTTATTAGGACTGGAATTGCCATTTTCAACAGCCATTGCCTTTTGTTTGTTTGTTTGTTTGTTTAAAAGGAAGACAGTGATATTGCATTGGCAAATTCCCCACAGAAACAAAGAGTAGAACAAAAGAATAATAAAGGCACCTCAACTTTTCCTCATTTATGTAGGACAGTCTTATAATATGCATCCAGATATCCTCCAATCACACAAGCTGAAAATTGTTCCCCTTTACTGCAGTTCTGTAACCATATGGGAACCAATCCTGTCTGTGTTCTGTGCACATCAAAAAATCTTGCTGAATGACCCGCCATGGGAGCAAGTTACCAGTGACCCAGGGCTGAGACAGCAGGAGGGTGCAGGTTGGGGAGAGAGCCCAGGGCTGGGGCGGCAGGGGTGTGTGTGTGTGTGGGGGGGGGGGAGCCCAGGGTTGGGGGGCAGCCAAAATTTGTTTGGCTTGGGGCGGCATAAAACCTAGAGGCAGCCCTAGTGAGGAAGGTGGTGCCGACAAGACAGCAATTAGGGACCCTAGCCCAGCCCAATTCACAGTGGACCTGCAGATCTGAGGAAGTCACCACAGCATTGACTGGTGAGGAGCTATGAAAATCTGGAGGGAAAGGAGGGCAAACCAAGTGTTTTTTTTTTGGTGGGGGAGCACTGCCTCATTTCCCCCCAGCAAATGATGCCCCTGTCCTCTTTCCTGCTGAAATCTGTATTAATCTTTGTTCTCCCTAAAAGCCATTGTCTCTTCCCTTCTTCCCGTCCTTTCTAGCTCCTTCTCTTCCCACTAGCTCTATTCCCACTCAGTTCTCCATCTCTAAAACTCGGCAGTCTACCACCTCTTCTAGTCCCTTGCCCTCTCCCACTGCCAAACTGGCAATCCGTGTGACTCACTTCCTCTCTTCCCACTCTTCCTTCTCCTTTGGCCTCCAGCTTTACAGACACCCACACCTACTATCTTAATCACTCTCCTGACCTAGTTCTCACTAAGCATTTTGTTTTCCCAAGCAGCTCCACCTCATCACTACTTTTCCTTTCAACACTGTTCACTCCTCAGGACAATCAGATGAAATTATCTGAGTTAGCAGCTGCTCTAAACCCTTCTTTTCCTCCCTCATTAGTAAACTATAATCTAAGTGAAAGTTCTTCTTTCTAAGCGGTTGACTATTAAAGACACTAGTAAACTTGATATGACAGGGAGGATCAGTTTTCAAGATCACATGCAATATTGTTATTTGAATTATTAAAAATTGCACCAGAAAAAAGCAATTGTAGGTCTTTGTTTAAATATATGCTTTAGTCTTTATAGATGTGAAATAGGTATCTAAATTGAGTTACTCCAGATATTATTGTAATCTGACTGCTTTAGGAGATATGCCTACAGTATCTGGTTGCAGAATAATCTGATTATGATTATGGTTCCTCCCTTCCCCTCTTAAGTAATCAAAGTTAATTAAAAAAGAGATCACTCCCGTTTGCTACACTGACTAAGGGATCGGGCCAGATTTTCAGAACTTCTTAACACTCACAATCGGGGTTAGATTTCCAAAAGAGTTTGTCTTCTATTTAGGGAAAATCCCCCACCTTTTAAATTAATGTCTAGCATCCTGCTTAATTCTGTTTTAAACCACAAGGTGTCTTGAGATTTTTGTCTTTTTGAGGCTCACAGTTTTCATGGTTACTTTATCATTAAAAAGCAACAGAGGGTCCTGTGGCACCTTTGAGACTAACAGAAGTACTGGGAGCATAAGCTTTCATGGGTAAGAACCTCACTTCTTTAGATGCAAGTAATGGAAATCTCCAGAGGCAGGTATATATCAGTGTGGAGATAACGAGGTTAGTTCAATCAGGGAGGGTGAGGTGCTCTGCTAGCAGTTGAGGTGTGAACACCAAGGGAGGAGAAACTGTTTCTGTAGTTGGATAGCCATTCACAGTCTTTGTTTAATCCTGATCTGATGGTGTCAAATTTGCAAATGAACTGGAGCTCAGCAGTTTCTCTTTGGAGTCTGGTCCTGAAGTTTTTTTGCTGTAAGATGGCTACCTTTACATCTGCTATTGTGTGGCCAGGGAGGTTGAAGTGTTCTCCTACAGGTTTTTGTATATTGCCATTCCTGATATCTGACTTGTGTCCATTTATCCTCTTGCGTAGTGACTGTCCAGTTTGGCCAATGTACATAGCAGAGGGGCATTGCTGGCATATGATGGCATATATAACATTGGTGGACGTGCAGGTGAATGAGCCGGTGATGTTGTAGCTGATCTGGTTAGGTCCAGTGATGGTGTTGCTGGTGTAGATATGTGGGCAGAGTTGGCATCGAGGTTTGTTGCATGGGTTGGTTCCTGAGTTAGAGTTGTTATGGTGCGGTGCGTGGTTGCTGGTGAGAATATGCTTAAGGTTGGCAGGTTGTCTGTGGGCGAGGACTGGCCTGCCTCCCAAGGTCTGTGAAAGTGAGGGATCATTGTCCAGGATGGGTTGTAGATCACTGATGATGCGTTGGAGAGGTTTAAGCTGAGGACTGTAGGTGATGGCCAGTGGAGTTCTGTTGGTTTCTCTTCTGGGCCTGTCTTGTAGCAGGAGGCTTCTGGGTACACGTCTGGCTCTGTTGATTTGTTTCTTTATTTCCTTGTGTGGGTATCGTAGTTTTGAGAATGCTTGGTGAAGATCTTGTAGGTGTTGGTCTCTGTCTGAGGGGTTGGAGCAGATGCGATTGTACCTCAGTGCTTGGCTGTAGACAATGGATCGTGTGGTGTGACCGGGGTGGAAGCTGGAGGCATGAAGGTAGGCGTAGCGGTCGGTGGGTTTTCGGTATAGGGTGGTGTTAATGTGGCCATTGCTTATTTGTATGGTGGTGTCCAGGAAGTGGACCTCCCGTGTAGATTGGTCCAGGCTGAGGTTGATGGTGGGGTGGAAGCTGTTGAAAGCATGGTGGAATTCTTCCAGGGCCTCCTTCCCATGGGTCCAGATGATGAAGATGTCATCAATGTAGCGTAGGTAGAGAAGGGGCATGAGTGGACGAGAGCTGAGGAAGCGTTGTTCTAGGTCAGCCATAAAAATGTTGGCATATTGTGGGGCCATGCGGGTGCCCATAGCGGTGCCACTGGTCTGGAGGTATATATTGTCACCAAATTTGAAATAATTGTGCGTGAGGATAAAGTCACAGAGCTCAGCAATAAGTTGTGCTGTGTCATCATCAGGGATACTGTTCCTGACAGCTTGTATTCCATCTGTATGTGGGATGTTTGTGTAGAGAGCCTCTACATCCATGGTGGCTAGGATGGTGTTTTCTGGGAGGTCACCAATGCATTGTAGTTTTCTCAGGAAATCTGTGGTGTCACGGAGATAGCTGGGAGTGCTGGTGGCGTAGGGTCTGAGTAGGGAGTCCACATATCCAGACAGTCCTTCAGTGAGAGTGCCAATGCCCGAGATGATGGGGCGTCCAGGATTGCCAGGTTTGTGGATCTTAGGTAGTAGATAGAATAACCCTGGTCGGGGCTCTAAGGGTATGTTGATTTGTTCCTGTGTTAGTGTAGGGAGTGTCCTGAGTAGATGGTGCAGTTTCTTAGTGTATTCCTCAGTGGGATCTGAGGAAAGCGGCCTGTAGAATTTGGTATTGGAGAGTTGTCTGGCAGCCTCTTTCTGGTAGTCAGACCTGTTCATGATGACAACAGCACCTCCTTTATCAGCCTCTTTGATGATAATGTCAGGGTGGTTTCTGAGGCTGTGGATGGCATTGCGTTCTGCACGACTTAGGTTATGAGGCAAGCAATGTTGTTTTTCCACAATTTCTGCCTGTGCACGTCGGCGGAAGCATTCTATGTATAGGTCCAGACTGTCATTTCGACCCTCAGGAGGAGTCCATGTGGAGTTCTTCTTCCTGTGTTGTTGGTGGGAGGGTATCTGTGTATCAGTGCGCTGTTCAGTGTTATCATGAAAGTATTCTTTGAGTCGGAGGCGGCGAAAGTAGGCTTCCAGATCACCACAGAACTGTATCATGTTCGTGGGGGTGTTGGGGCAAAAGGAGAGTCCCCGAGATAGGACAGACTCTTCTGCTGGGTTGAGTGTGTAGCTGGATAAATTGACGATATTGCTGGGTGAGTTAGGGGTACCCCTGTTGTGGCCCCATGCTGATCAGGTGGTTCCTCAGTTTCTTTGATAATGTATGGCATAATCTCTCACTGTGGTCTGTGCAGTATGTAGATAGCAATGGATTTTTCACCTTCAGTGAAAAATCTGTTAGTCTGTTAGTCTCAAAGGTGCCACAGGACCCTCTGTTGCTTTTTACAGATTCAGACTAACACGGCTACCCCTCTGATACTTGACACCATGCAAGGCACTGCATTTAGCCGTATGGAATGGAAATCTATCAACCTCATGAAGAAACTTGCACAAATACAGACAGATATCATCTTCCTTTCCAAATGCAAACGGATGGACATCATACCAAATGGACTGAAGGTGAAAAATCCATTGCTATCTACATACTGCACAGACCACAGTGAGAGATTATGCCATACATTATCAAAGAAACTGAGGAACCACCTGATCAGCGTCCTATACAGCAAACAGAAAAACATCAAGAAAGAGCTCTCCAATCTGGAGACTTTCATAAATAACCAACCCTCCACACAAATGGACTTCACTAAAATAAGACAGGAGATCTACATCACACACTTCACCTCTCTACAAAGGAAAAAGGACCGTAAGCTGTCTAAAATCCTACCTGCCACATGGGGCCACAACAGGGGTACCCCTAACTCACCCAGCAATATCGTCAATTTATCCAGCTACACACTCAACCCAGCAGAAGAGTCTGTCCTATCTCGGGGACTCTCCTTTTGCCCCAACACCCCCACGAACATGATACAGTTCTGTGGTGATCTGGAAGCCTACTTTCGCCGCCTCCGACTCAAAGAATACTTTCATGATAACACTGAACAGCGCACTGATACACAGATACCCTCCCACCAACAACACAGGAAGAAGAACTCCACATGGACTCCTCCTGAGGGTCGAAATGACAGTCTGGACCTATACATAGAATGCTTCCGCCGACGTGCACAGGCAGAAATTGTGGAAAAACAACATCGCTTGCCTCATAACCTAAGTCGTGCAGAACGCAATGCCATCCACAGCCTCAGAAACCACCCTGACATTATCATCAAAGAGGCTGATAAAGGAGGTGCTGTTGTCATCATGAACAGGTCTGACTACCAGAAAGAGGCTGCCAGACAACTCTCCAATACCAAATTCTACAGGCCGCTTTCCTCAGATCCCACTGAGGAATACACTAAGAAACTGCACCATCTACTCAGGACACTCCCTACACTAACACAGGAACAAATCAACATACCCTTAGAGCCCCGACCAGGGTTATTCTATCTACTACCTAAGATCCACAAACCTGGCAATCCTGGACGCCCCATCATCTCGGGCATTGGCACTCTCACTGAAGGACTGTCTGGATATGTGGACTCCCTACTCAGACCCTACGCCACCAGCACTCCCAGCTATCTCCGTGACACCACAGATTTCCTGAGAAAACTACAATGCATTGGTGACCTCCCAGGAAACACCATCCTAGCCACCATGGATGTAGAGGCTCTCTACACAAACATCCCACATACAGATGGAATACAAGCTGTCAGGAACAGTATCCCTGATGATGACACAGCACAACTTATTGCTGAGCTCTGTGACTTTATCCTCATGCACAATTATTTCAAATTTGGTGACAATATATACCTCCAGACCAGTGGCACCGCTATGGGCACCCGCATGGCCCCACAATATGCCAACATTTTTATGGCTGACCTGGAACAACGCTTCCTCAGCTCTCGTCCACTCATGCCCCTTCTCTACCTACGCTACATTGATGACATCTTCATCATCTGGACCCATGGGAAGGAGGCCCTGGAAGAATTCCACCATGCTTTCAACAGCTTCCACCCCACCATCAACCTCAGCCTGGACCAATCTACACGGGAGGTCCACTTCCTGGACACCACCGTACAAATAAGCGATGGCCACATTAACACCACCCTATACCGAAAACCCACCGACCGCTACGCCTACCTTCATGCCTCCAGCTTCCACCCCGGTCACACCACACGATCCATCGTCTTCAGCCAAGCACTGAGGTACAATCGCATCTGCTCCAACCCCTCAGACAGAGACCAACACCTACAAGATCTTCACCAAGCATTCTCAAAACTACGATACCCACACAAGGAAATAAAGAAACAAATCAACAGAGCCAGACGTGTACCCAGAAGCCTCCTGCTACAAGACAGGCCCAGAAGAGAAACCAACAGAACTCCACTGGCCATCACCTACAGTCCTCAGCTTAAACCTCTCCAACGCATCATCAGTGATCTACAACCCATCCTGGACAATGATCCCTCACTTTCACAGACCTTGGGAGGCAGGCCAGTCCTCGCCCACAGACAACCTGCCAACCTTAAGCATATTCTCACCAGCAACCACGCACCGCACCATAACAACTCTAACTCAGGAACCAACCCATGCAACAAACCTCGATGCCAACTCTGCCCACATATCTACACCAGCAACACCATCACTGGACCTAACCAGATCAGCTACAACATCACCGGCTCATTCACCTGCACGTCCACCAATGTTATATATGCCATCATATGCCAGCAATGCCCCTCTGCTATGTACATTGGCCAAACTGGACAGTCACTACGCAAGAGGATAAATGGACACAAGTCAGATATCAGGAATGGCAATATACAAAAACCTGTAGGAGAACACTTCAACCTCCCTGGCCACACAATAGCAGATGTAAAGGTAGCCATCTTACAGCAAAAAAACTTCAGGACCAGACTCCAAAGAGAAACTGCTGAGCTCCAGTTCATTTGCAAATTTGACACCATCAGATCAGGATTAAACAAAGACTGTGAATGGCTATCCAACTACAGAAACAGTTTCTCCTCCCTTGGTGTTCACACCTCAACTGCTAGCAGAGCACCTCACCCTCCCTGATTGAACTAACCTCGTTATCTCCACACTGATATATACCTGCCTCTGGAGATTTCCATTACTTGCATCTGAAGAAGTGAGGTTCTTACCCATGAAAGCTTATGCTCCCAGTACTTCTATTAGTCTCAAAGGTGCCACAGGACCCTCTGTTGCTTTTTACAGATTCAGACTAACACGGCTACCCCTCTGATACTTTATCATTAAAGTGATTTTGCTTTATGGGCCTTGTTTTGGACATTCTTATTGAATGACTTATGCTGGAATGATAAATACAAAAACATTGGGAAGTTACTGTTTTAAGAATCAAGCCTTCAGTGATTTCAAAGGACCTGTGAATTAAGAAAACTGTAGATTGCACAAAAAAATAACTGCTTGTTCTAGTTTGAGATGAACTGAGCTCTAAAGCCTATAGGGCTTTATAAATTAATTCAAAAAATGAACAGAAGTAGAACGAGAATTTTTTTTCTTTCCGAAGGTGTAGTAAGTAATATTAGCTGGTTTTGCTTCTATTATAAATTCCAAGTAGGTTGGGATTATGGGTAGTTATAATGTTCTGATTTGTAAATCTGATTCCAACAGTAGTACTTTGCATATATAATTTGTCAGTAACCCAAAGATTCTCCTTCCTCCTAACCACATATCCCATCCTTCATCCTCCTCCTTCTGGCAATACACTGTACCAAACATGCTATGTCAAATGTCCTCCTTTGCTTTGCTACATGGTTAGTTAGGTGTGCAAGATACACCCTCCCCCTCGGGAGGCCATGCAAGGCTCAACATATTAGTAAGGGGCCAGTAACATAGATGAGTTGAACAAAGGGGCAGGAAAAGAAAGAATAGCAAGTAATGAAGTCCAAGGACAAATTCATGGTGAGGGCAACTCCTGAGCCTCAGCTACTGAGAAGCAAGGTAGGTAAAAATCAATTAAAATTGGATTTAATTTAAATATATTTTAAAATAATAAATCTATTTTAAAATAAATTTGAAAATATGACAACCTATGTTAAGGACTAAACTTACTATCGACTATTAAAATAATTTAAATTAAATAATTAAAATAGTTATTTAGTAGTATGTTTGCCCCCAAAAAGTTTTAAAGAAAGACAAACCACTGAAATGGTGAAAGGCACTGGATAAGAACCGACCATCAGAATTTGTGGAAGTGCTAACCCAGCTTTTGACAACAGTAGCCTCTTCTACAGGTGCAGAAAGAATATTTTATTCATTATTCAACTAGTTCAGTTCAATGACTATTTCATTCAAGGTTAAGAAACTAATTGGGAGTTGAAAAAGCGGGAAAGCTTGTTTTCCTCTTCCACTTGATGAATAACAATTAGGTGTGAGAGGAAGAGATCAACTAGTTTTAAACTCTCAAAGGACATGGTGACCATAAACAATCAGTTCAATTCACTTACTATAGATAACACTTCTTTTGTTTAATGAATCAGTGAGTTTTGAAAGCAAAATATGTTTTAAGAAGAAAAAGTAAGTTTATCATGTATCCAGCACATTTGAGGTAGTTTTATTTATTTTTTGTGCTTTTTTAATTGAATTCCAATTTCCATCCAAATAGAGCTTGACACAAATCATGAATAAAAAATTAATCTAGTAAATAAGAAATACACCAGTCACTGTTTTCTAACATAGTAAAAACAAGTAAAATTTAAGTATTTGAACAAATGTATGTTAAGCCGCATAATTACTTAAATAAATGTATACAGATACTGTATATCCTCCTGGCTAGCAAAAAGAAGGGCCAAAGGCTATATTTAGTTGCAAATCAACATGTTTTAAAGGTTTTCAACCAGTGACAATCCTTCTTTCTTTTGGAAAACAACTAAAAAGTACAAATGCAAAACAACATTAAAATTGAGGATTTAAATCACGGTTTCCTGCTTCCTGATTTAAATCATGATTAAATCAGGATTAAAATCAGTTTGATTTAAATCAATTCACCCTGCTCAGAAGTGGCAGCATGATTGGATTTCTATTAGCTTTTTTGCTAGTCTCTTCATCTGTAAATTCTGTGTATATTGGTATGTACACTTTAGACACTATACAAATTATTCTAGGGCCCATTAACCTAGGCTCCACACACAACTGCATAACTCCCTTCTAACCTACAGTGATAAGAATCAGCTCTGGGAATGAATGGCACATGAAGGTGAACTTTGGGCCCAACAATTCAGTACGTCCAAATAAAAGAAGTTATTCGATCTATTGATCCCAGGGTGAGCTTTCTTGATGAGGTTATCATTTCAGACTTGGGATCCAGGAACTCCTCGCTTTGGTCAGTTTTGTGTGCAGAGAAGCTGCGAGTGGGGTGTATGAGGAGAAAAGGAGACAGCGGTCAAATTAGGTTTGGCGGAGGAGTGATGGTACTCTACAAAAGTACCAGTATTTTTTTTGCTAAAGCAGTCAATAGTTAAAGTAGTAGTTAACAGATCTGATATTCAAATTGGCAACAGCCTTCAGAGGACCTTTTCAGCACTTATTACTTCTGTATTCTGAAATCAGTGGGAATTCTGCTTGACTAACGAGTAAAGGCTGATTCTCAGGTGCGGAGGAACCACAACTCCCAGGGCAGCCTCCTCTGAAAATTAAGCCCTGAATAAAGAATGTGGAATCTGGCCTTCAGAGTTCCTATTTCACTTTTCTTGCCAGTCTGGTAAGACATCATTGTGTGGCTTACATTTGAGTTCTCTGCAAACTCAAGGGCTAGCATTTTCTTTTAAATGAAAGTTTTAGTTTTGCAAAAATTGATGGAGTCACTACAGAAGTGTTACTATGGTGACTCACATCTCAATGGCTCAGTTGAATCCTGGAAAGAGTTGAGAAAAGGGGCTTAGTTTCCATGTGTAGCGAGGGGGCGTGGCCTCCCTCCAAGATTGACAGGGAAGAACCCGTGCCAGGGGAGGAGCCAGGAAAACCCATGCCTGCCCCCCTGGAAGCAGAGGGGTGGGACAGGAAGTATAAAAGGTGGGCCCAGCAGCTCAGTTGGGCTGGAGCCGCTGGAGGAGAGAGATGCCTTCCACCTGCTGCAGGGGCTTGAGTCAGACAGAGACTGCTACAGTGCCGAGGGCCTGAAGGAGCTGCCAGAGCTGCTTGCTGCCAGGAATGCTGGGAGCTCCTGGGACTGCCATTAGCAGTATACACCGGAGAGATGGAGGATGATCCTGAGCCACAGATGCACCTTAAGTAGCCCAGGGACACTAGACTATTATCTGGCTGTGTCGTTGCCTGAATCCAGGTCAACGTGTTTCAGCTGGATCCCCGCTGACCCAGTGGTGGAACACTCAGCCACTGTCAGGGCCCTGGGCTGAGACACGGTAGAGTAGGGTAGGCCTGGGTCCCCCTACTCCCCTGATGCCAACCCCACCCCTGGGGTGGCAGCCTCCCCACTCTAGGCCAAGAGTCCTGAGTTTGTCTACCGTCTGCCAGAGCCAAGATGTTAGACTGTCTGTTTGCTGCTCTGCCCTGCCTGAGGGCCAGAGCCCTAGAGTGTTTGGGGCTCCACCCTGCATGAGGGCTTGAGATCCAGAGACTGATTACTGCCCAGCCCAGGTCAGAAGGCCTGGGCACCAGAAACAGCTAATTTCTCCTTTTCCAGACAGCCTTTCTAGGTACGAGATAGCAAGGGGGTGTGGCCGCCCTCCTGAGATTCACAGGGAGGGAAGGCCACTCACTCCTACACCATGGTTCACACTTTGTGAATTCTTTAACATTTTAAAATGAACGTAGCTTTTGTGAAAAGAGCTGGATCAACCATCATTGTTCTGAAGATGTTAGAGGATTTTCATTTCCAGGTCTGTCCATATGTTCTGAAACTGCCTTGCCAGTGTGCTTCAACCATGACTTGGAGGGACCATTTCTTGTGGTTAGATCTACATATCCATTCAATGCCTGTCCTCTATGCGAAGACTCCCAACTATGGCTCTGACTGGAATGCCATTATTTTAGTAATGTGGATGCCTGTCAAACAGGAAATGGACTGAAACCATCCACTGAGTTCATAAAGGTTACACAGGAATCAGATGGTGACAATGACTTTGTTGCTGTTGACCTGATCTGCATTTGAGCCAGTGACCTATAGATGAAAAAGTTCTATATTGATTAATTTAGAAGTGAATAAATTAGTTTGAAGCAATGATCAGTAATCATTGGGTTGCTTAGAACAAATAAATTGGGCTCAAATTTTGCTTTCCTATACATTGCAAGGGGGAAAAGACCCTTTGGATTTAAAAATAAAAACAGTCCACACGCAACATACACATTTTTTCTACTGGCTCTGCAGCAGCAATTAATTAGAATGGCAGCTGTGCCAATTACATTCTACTGTATAAATCATTGGCACTTGCAAGTGGGTATGCTCCTGATGAATCATAAGGGCTAACACACACACACACATAAGGATGCTATGTGCTTTACAGGAAGTGCATAGAAAATGGGTCCTTGCTTGAGAGCTCTACAATCTAAATGATGAGCTTCACAGGGGCATGAGGATGAAACATATGCCAGGAAGGGATGAAGAAGAAGATGAGTTAAAAAAATAATTGAGGTTATTACTCCATTTAAGCATATATGCATGTATGTGTACACACACATATGTGCACCATCTTGCATTGGAAAAACTAGTGGCTCTCTTTTTAATGGTACACAAACCAAGAGTTTCTAAAGTGAACACGTTTTCTACATGAAGTTGCAGAAGGTACAACTAGATGTCACCCTGTTGGCTTGCACATGATTATAAAGAAAGCCATTAATTTTTCTAATACAAGCTAATTAGTAAAAAAATAAATTATTTAAACTACAGAAGAAATTGAATAAAAACCTGAAACTAGTCCTATGTCATTTACTTATTATGTAATTAAAAAAATATATCTATATTCATGGGCAGAAGAACCTAAATGTAGGGGAGCCATGAACTTGATGAATTTTTCTCGATAAGTATGTGGGCATTCCCACATAAATGGAATCTTTTTGCCTATTCTTTACTGTCCTCCTTGTCCTTATAAGGATAAGGTGTTCCACGTTGTCCTAGGGCCATGCCATTAAAATGCAAAGTGAGAGAGAAGACTGGCTACGCAGATCCTGTAAGCAGTAGGAATGTCCTTCATTGTAAGAACCTGCAGGACTAGAAGCTAGGACCATGGATGTTCTGGCTCGCTGACACCTTCACGCAGTCACTAGAGACTTAGGCTAGGCAGCCCTGGGAGGACCCTCTAAAGCTAGGCTTGGCAGGAAGTACTGCCCAAAAGGGTCTGATTGGCAGATCCCCCCAGACCACTGATTGGCTGAAATCAGTATATAAACCAGGAAGCCATGATGGGGAGCTGTCTGAGCAACAACACAAACTGTCGGCCAGCTTCTGCTTCAGACCCTGCTGATGCTAGCCCTTAGACTCCAGCTTCCAACCCTGGTTCATCCTTGACCTTGCTCTCTGATTGCGGTCTGTAACCTGATGCCTGACCCAATCTCCTGGTAACCTGATCTTGCCTGACTCCTAAATCTTGGTTTGCCCCCTGGCCTGTCTTGGAATCTGACCTAGTGATCAGAACAGGAGTCAGGAGACAGGCCAGGTCAGATGCCAGGAGGTCAGACTGCCCATGCCCTGGTCATGACAATTTGCTCAGACAGCCTTTACTTCGTCCCCCCACCCGCCAAATCTATCCAACCCCTCCACCGATGATGGAAGGGCCAGGCTGTCTCCAACCAGTGGCTTCTTGAGGGCCTGGGACCTGCCTGGGCACCACCCGAGCTCCAGGCTCCAGAACCACCCTATCTGCTCTCAAGTAGAACCAAACCTGGGAACTGCATTTCCAGTTGCTACTGTGGTTGGAGGTCTTGGTGCAGGAGCAGCAGATCGCCCCACAACTAGCAATGATAGATTCTAGGGCTTCTGCCAACTTTATAGATGCTGAGGCAGCCAAAAACCCTCCAGATCCCTCTCTGGCTGAAACCAACAGCAGACCTGGTGGAAACAATTGATGGGTCGCCCCTATCATTGGGGCTGGTGAATCAATAGACCATCCCCAAAGAGGCCCGTAGTGGAACGGCATCAAGAAACAATATGTTTTGATGCGAACCTCTCCCCATTCTTCCTGATAATTCTTGGCATTCCTTGGTTGGAGGGGCATTACCCATGTATCTCCTGAAGGCAGAGGAGCATTAGCTTCTCCTCTGAATATTGTCGGAAAGCGTGTCTCCAGTGAAGGCACCAGCCCCCAAGTGACCTTCACCCAGGGCCCCAGGATTGGATGAGACCCTCAGAAGTGGAACCTTGAACAGCGGGGGCTAGCCAGGCAGGAGCGGTTCCAGGTCATAACCTCAGCCTAGCTGACAAGTACCATGACTACCTGGATGTGTTTAAAAAAAGAAACATGTAGACTCATTACCCCCACACAGAGACTGCAACTGTCCAATAGACCGACAGCTTGGGGCAAAGGAGCCCTATGGATGGATATACTCCATATCTGAACCAGAACTGGAGGTGCTATCTGTGTATATCCAGGAAAACCTCACCAAGGGCTTCATTTGGTGATCTGCCTCTCCAGCTGGAGCACCAGTCCTCTTTGTGAAGAAGGATAGGTCACTATGCCTCTGTGTAGATTATCATGCATTGAGCCAAGTGACTATTCATAACTGGTACCCCTTGCCCCTGTCGGAGAATAACAATTGTCAGAGAATAACAGAGTTCTCACTTTTTGTTTGGGTACAGCAAATCAGATACTTTATTTTCTCTAACAATTGCGTAGAGGGAGAGAGCTAAACAGGTCTCTCTACAGGTAAACAATTACAGCAAACCTTTATACCTTTCATTACAGACAATAATAAGCAACAGGTGCATTTTGTTTATACATAGGCCATCTTGATATCTTATTTTTCTCACTTGTTTTGACTCTAGTCTACATACAATATTTTCTACACATTATCTACACAAGGTCGCAACAACTTCTCACACAGTTCCTTCCCACTCGCCTCACACAGTCCTCGCTTCTACAAATCTCGCGTTATTAGGGTTACAGTTAGCCTGACTCTTGCTAATGAACTGGCATGCATTGCATCCCCTTCCTGTCAGTTCTTTCTTTGCTTCCACACCCCTCATTCCAGAATTTCTGGACTGCCTGAGGACTGCCAGGATCTTCATGGGACATACAATCTAGTGTGCAGAAGTCCTGAGGGTTAATAGAAGACTGTTTTTCGTACATGATACCGCAACTTTGGTCATGCCATTTGGCCTAACCAACGCCCCTGCAACATTCCAACATTTTGTAAACTATGTGTTCAGGGACATCCTGGGCCAGTGCGTGATTAGCTACCTCAATGATACATTGGTATTTTCTGAGAACCCTGAGCAGTTCTACCATTATGTCTGGTCTGTCCTGAGGAGATTATGGAAGCATGGTTTGTATGCCAAACTGAATAAGTGCACTTTCGACCAGGTTCCCATTGAATTTTTGGGGTACATCACCCCAGAGGGAATTCAGATGGATCTGCAGAAGGTGGAAGCCATCTGCAACAGGAAAGCATGCCAGACTGGGAACTCCAGTGCTTCCTGTGCTTTGCAAATTTCTGTAAGAGATTCATCACCAATGTCTCTGAACTAATAACTCCCCTGACTTCCCTCCTTTGCAAAGCCATACAATTCACTTGATTGCCCGAAGCCAGCTTGGTTTTGGTCACCTGAAAGCTGCCTTCACCACGGGCTTGATTCTGGAACACCCTCACCCAACCATAGTGGAAGCAGATGCATCCAGTATGGCCTTGAAGGTGGTACTCTCACAGCAACTCGGACCTCAGTCAATTCTGCACCCTTGTGCATTTTATTCTAGAAAACTTACTGTCTGGGAAAGCGAAATGGGAAAGCCCATGCTCTATCACAGCAGAGGGAATAATACCGTGGAATTGAAGAACCAACTTCTGACCCCTCTATCTTCTCAAGCCTGGTAATTTTGTTAATGCCACAATTCAGTGAGACCTGCTCTCCCTCATGCAGTCTGCATTGAAAGAAGACCAACTTGCCCAAGGGACACAGTCCATGCCATTGAGGGCTAAGATGCACCACTCCATGTGGGATGGGATAACGTACTTTGGTGAGCACAGATATGTTCCCCCAGGGTGCCCATGACTGGAGGTAATAGAGCTGTGCCATGATGCTCTGCTGGGTCACTTTGGCCACTGGAAGACCTCCTGCGTGGTTGCCTGCTTGTGGGCTGAGGTCCAAGCTTAAGTGGACTCCTGCAAGTGCTGTACACGTACCAAGACACATCGAACCAGACACTTTGACACCTTAGTACCCCTGGAGACTCTGGCTAGGTCTTGGTCTGCCATCAGGCTAGACTTTGTTGTGGAACTCATGGTGCCTGATGGCCAGACCATAGTCTTAGCGGTTGTGGCTGCCTGACCAAAATGGCCCATTTCATCCCCCTGCAGCCATCTGCTTTCTGCTGAGGCTACCACTCAACTCCTGCTACACAACCTGGTCTTGCTCCAGGGACTCCCAGACCACATAGCTTCTGACCAAGGCCCATCATTCATCTCTTGAGTCAGGCACAAAATGTTCAGGCCCTGGACATCTGCCTATCCACCTCCACCGCATACCACCCCAAAAATATGGACAAACTGAATGGGTGAACCAAGTACTAGAGTAGTACTTGTGGTGCTGAATAAACTGCCACTGAGTCAACTGGTCTATATGCGGAGTTTTCATACAACAATGCCAACTATGCCTCCTTGGATTCGAGCCCCTTCTTTGCCAGTTATGGGCTCCACCCCTGTTTCCACCTGCATTACCAGCAGCCTCATCGAACCCTGCTGCCACTGGTCTAACAGATCCATTTTATTCAGGAAGAGCTCAGGAATCACCTAAAAGAAGCAAAGAAGGACTACAAGAGACACGTGGACTATCGGCGGCAAGCTCTGATGTTCACAGTGAGCCAGAATGTGTGGCTCACTGCCCTAGATCTCCAGATCTGTTGATCCGCCCAGAAATTGAACCACCAGTTCCTGGAACCCTTCCTCATATGTCAGCAAATTAATAGTTACTTTCAAACTCTAGCTACCCCTGTCTCTCAAAATACACCCAATTTTGCACGTTTCCCTTCTAAAGCCTTACACCGAGAACCTCTTCCCTGACAGAAACATACTATCACCTCCATCAGTTAAAATCCACGGTCATGAGGAATATGAAGTACATGCCATCCTCAATTCCTGAAGTACAGACAGCCATGTGTACAAACTGTTTTACTGGGAAGGCTATGGCCCTGAAAAGTGCACTTGGGAGCCTACCTCCCATGTCCATATCCCTGACCTGATGAGGAAATTCCACAAAGGTCATTTGGACAGGCATCACCCCAAAGGGGGAACATGATGTAAGAACCTGCAGGGCTAGAACCTGAGACCATGGGGGTTCTGGGCCTCTTCCACATCCACATTGCCACTAGAAGTTTAGGTTGTGTGGCCC
This sequence comes from Chrysemys picta bellii, assembly GCF_011386835.1. Lineage (NCBI taxonomy): Eukaryota > Metazoa > Chordata > Testudines > Emydidae > Chrysemys > Chrysemys picta. The sequence continues at coordinate 197,783,621 of NC_088793.1, forward strand.
TGTGAGGACCTGATAAAGCTAGGCTTGGCAGGAAGTACCACCCCCAAGGGCCTGACTGACAACCCCTCACAGACCACTGATTGGCTGATATCAGTATATAAACCAGGAAGCCATAATGAGGACCTGTCTGAGCAACAACACAGATTGCCTGCCTGGTTCTGCTCCAGACCCTGCTAAAACTAGGCCCTAGACTCTGGTGTCTAACCCTGGTTCATCTGATCTCAATCTCTGATTGCTGTTTGTAACCTGAACTTGCCTGTCTTCTGATGCCTGACTTTCAGTTTGCCTCCTGGTTTGTCTCGGACTCTGACCTCCTGGTATCTGACACTACCTGACCACCAGCTACTGCTCCAACCACTAGGTCAGACCGCCCACGTCCTGGTCATGACATTCATGGTAGATAGTATGGAGACGAGGGACAACTACTCCTATATATTTACCTCTCTGACTCAGTTAGATTTTACATAGTTCATTCATCAAGAAACTTTAACCACCTCATTGAGACTTTCATTCTCTTCACTGTGACCCATTTGTTGGAACTTCAGCATGTTTTTGTAAGTGGATGAATGTAATTCATAAATCTGTTAAATCACTCCCGTTTAGAGAATGCTTCACATGAGGTAGTAAATAGTCCTAATATAGCTAAATATTCTTTATTGCAATTTTCTGCCCAATTCCCAAGTTTTGTTTTACATATTACAGGTAGTTTCCTAAGATTAAGTACACAATTGCTTTAAAAGGTCTCTTGGTAATACATGGATCCGTACTCTTAAAGAAAAATTTGCTAAGGTGTGACAGCTGCCATCTTGACCAATGCATCAGTGAGTGAACCAGAGACCTCCAGAGCGAAACAATAAAGTTAGAGTTGAAGGCCAGAAGGGACCATTAGATCATCTAATCTGACCTCCTGTATATCACAGACCATCACCACCACCAGCACACCAAACCCAACAAGTGACCAAAGTATTACAACCCACATGAGTCTCTACAGCTTGAGTTCATTAGTTAGTGTTCATTAAGATCCTACCCTTCACATCAGCTCAGCTGTAAGTCTCTTGACACTTGTAATGTCATAATTTCGCTATTTCTCTAGTTACCACAGAGTCTACCATAGTAGACAAGATCTGAATTTCTAATGCAAAAGCCAAGCTACCTTTTTTTCTTGGGGGATGGGGGGAGAGGAAAAGCGGGAGAAGGGGGTAGGGAAGGACCTCTCACCACTATTTTTTAAATACAACATAGAGCAGCAAAGAAACTCAAAATCCCCCTGCTGACACCCCCCCCTCCTGCATGCAAGCCACCTTCATTCGACAGTACCTTCCAGCAGGGAACTCTATGAAGAAAAAAGACACTTATTAAAAGCATCGGGAGGTCTGTTGAAAATGGATAACTGAATCAATCTGCTTGTAAAGACAACATACCATACAAAGAAAGAGAGATGAAAAGAACCTATAAAATAGTAAGCATCTGTTTACACTCAAAGCTGCCAGAGCCATCGGAAGGATTTCTCTGGTAGGTTTGTGTCCAGAGCAAATTCTCAAAAGGTTAAGTAGCTGGGGACTGCTTGCATGTCGTCTACACCAAGATAAAGCATATTTAAGAAATATTTGGGCCCAGCAACTATGTTGAATCTTTAAAAATCCTTTCTGCCCTGGAAAGTTTTAGGTTACAAAGAATCATCTTTGGGTCAGTCGTCTTTCTTTCACTTTTATTTGAGGACCAGAGGAGTGGGGAAGGCAATGCATTTCTATGTTAGTTACTAGACATTATCGGCCTAGCTTTCAGAGGTGCCAAGGATTTGCGGCTCCTGTTGAATTCAATGGGAGCTGCAGGTGCCCAGCACCTTTGAAAAATCAGGCTCCACAGGGTAGATTCTGACTAGTACTGATGTGGCCATACAGGGAGCAGAAGTAAGGATCCCCTTTCCCTGTGTGGTTTTGTTAGGGATAACCAGATCTTGGGTCTGGGTCTTATGGGCACTCAACATTTTTAAAAAAATTACTAATACACTAGTTTTTTTTATTATAACTTTCCCCGCTACCCCATTTTATACAGCAAGTTTCAATTTGAGGTGAAACTAGACTTTACAAACACCAACGACCCACCCACTTTATAACTCCCATAACAAATTCACCCAGAGATGCACCTGCCCAGCGAGTTATTAAACATAAGTATGTGTTTTACATCTGTAAGCAGGTACAAAGAACAATGCCAAGCAAGGTAGATGGTAGCCCTGAGTAAAAGAGTGAGTTGTATAGACGGGGTGTAAGATGTATTTGGACATAGCCTGAAAGAAGTTTGTATAATTTGTGATTATAAAAAAAAGTTTTTTCCTTTCGGGCTCAACACTTGTTGGTAGCTGCTTAGCACCTCCCTATCAGTCCATAAAATTCACACATGTAAATCTAAGGGCTGCTTGTATAATAATGATGCAAGTTAAATTTTTATATAGTGACAGTATATGGATGGCAAGCCAAACCTTTTATAATGTGGATATGGCTATATATTACAGAAAGTGAAAATCTCCCACCTTTAGCAAATCTCTAATGACTCTAGCTTGTTGCAAGTTCAGAAGCTTAAATTGGATAGTTAAACTTGTTCTTAAAAGCTGGGCAAGTTATATTAAAATATAATGTATTCACTGAAATCTACACATTTTTTCCTATCATGAAAAGTAAGATTTTTTTTTTTTTTATGATGGAAGCTCGATGTGACACATTTTAGCCTACTGATTGCTTGCAGATAGTTGGTTGTAGATATTGCTACAAGCATCAGAAGTTTGAGGCTTATGATTGGTCACCTGATTGGCTGAACCGCAGGAGCACTTGTTCGAGTCACTGGGTTTAAGGTTCTTTCAGGGAGAAGAATGGAGGACTTTAGAGTGAGGATGAGCAGGCAGATATAGAAAATTCTTCAGTCTATATTCTGATCGTGCCTTGTCTTTATTGGTTTCTAATTTCCCATCCACATCACTATGGTCAGTGACACATAATAACTGTGTGTTTGTGAATATACATGGCCCAAACTGTGAGGGGTCGGGGCTGATCACAAAAATAGTCTGCATGGGGGCTCTTTGTCCAGTGACCTGGGGAATATTTACAAATTTCCCCCCATGGCTGTGTCACTTTAAGCAAGTTCTTCTTTGGGACTGCCTTTATTGGCCTTCAACACATGAAGCTAACAAGAGAGGTAGGCACAGCAGCAGTCTAGGGAGAACTACAGAAGAGAAACGTTGGGCCTTCTACAACTGCAAAGAAACCACCCTAAAGAGTACCAGCAAAGGTGGTTTATAGTTTCTCTGCTGGGGGCAGACCACAGCACAGAAATCAGTCTATTTAGCAGCAAACAGGCAGGGCTTCAGGGAATGGAGGGAGAAGGCAGGTCCTTTAGGTACAGAAGATATGACAGTCTGTTGTGCAGTCACAGGATGATGCAGATGAAGTCAGTGCATCGGGAGAGGAGTGTTTGTCTGCAGATGACACACTTCAGGGTTACTCACTTGAGATCGCTGAGGACTGTTACCATGGGGCTTGTTACAAAAGTGAAGGATGGGTCTAAAGGATGTTGTGAGGAGACTCTGCTTTATTTAGTTCCTGAGAAATGAAGTATGTCGTGGTTTGGGGAAAATGTCTGCTTATGTGTCACACAAACTATCTAGGTTATAGGATGGGAGTCAATGGAAAAATACTCCCACACCTATCATTGCTAAACTGACAATTTAACAGAGGCTGCACTCTGCTCCTGTTGGCTGGCTGCCATCTCCATGACCCCTACCGATCCTTGTCATATCCTTTGTTCCAGTACCAGTTTTGTCCCACCCCTCCCATTCCATGCTTTTAAAATTGGATTCTGTTAGCAGCGTACGATGGTGAGCTCATTTCTGCACACCAGTACCACATATCCTATGCAGCCTCACTGACCAGGTACAGGCGGTTGACTTTCTGGCCTGGAGAGGGGTGTTTAGGTAGAAATTCTATATGGCTACTTGTGATTATAGAGATGGATGTGGGGCATGGGGCACTAGAACAGTTCTTCTAGTGGGGATGCTGAAAGCCATTGAACAAAACTGTGAGCCCTGTACATGACGGAGGCCGTGCATTCGGTTGACATTATTACTCCCGCATCCCCACCACTGCTCATTCCAGCGCCACTGGGTGGGGTAGAACTCTGCATACTATGTGTCACCACCTTCTGGCTTCCTCCAGAGGCCGGAAAGCTGATCCCCAACCAGAACCTCCCCGAGGAAACAAAGCACAGCTCGAGGCTGGCTGAAGGGGCTGCAGATCTTTCAATGTTTGTGTTGAGAACATGCTCCGAGATCTCATTACTGAGGAAAAACTTGCTCTTCACTAAGCTGAGGGGAAAGAATGGAAGGATATGTGGAGCGGGAAGGAGGAAACTAAGAGCACATGTCAAAGTCTGCTATTGGGAAGGCAAAGGGGAGGATCTAGCTGAAGAGGTCAAAGCAAATGTTGGGAGTCTCATGGGCATGTGGCTGTGCAGGAGGGTCTCCTTGCCCTCCACCTGTGTGTTCAAAATTCCTCCACTGCTTGAGTCACACAGTAGTCAAATGCAGCAGCTGTAAGATCCTCCTCTATGCCCGCCTGCTTCTAATATTCAGATGTCACCTGACACTGTTGCCTGTGGACTCCTAGTATGGCCAATGGTGTGAGGAAATTGTTTGGGCACAGGGTGTCCTGCAGGTCTCTGAGCTGCAGATACAGGAGTACACACAGTGAGTTTGTCCTGGGGCGCAAACTCCCCACTTCACAATCCAGCTGCTCTGAAGGGTCTCATTGGAAGCTCTGTCTCTTGGACAGGACTGAAGTATAACCAAGTGAGGAATTCTTCGACTTCTGTTGCCTCTGCTCCTTTCATTCCTGCTACCCGTTCTAATCAAATTATTAAAATCTCCCTCCCAAGCCTGTCACAAAATGCAAGGATTTCTGGTGTGGACTCTTTCTGCAAATGATTTGTGCAAACACACATTCTCCACAAGGAACTCCAGGAGACCTCTGTTTGGCCAGTGGAAGAAAATGTAGACTTCCCTCCTACTACCCAGTTTTTCCTCTTCCTCGTTCATTCCTACTTCTGTTTTGCTGTTCTATGCCGCATCACTAATACTAAACAGCAGCAGAGTGAAAATGATTTTTAAAAATCTATGAAGTGCTTCTCTATAGTTCTTTAGATCAGATCTGCCTCTAACAAAGAAACAATCATTCATTCTTCTGCAAGCTCACCAGTGCAACCAGACACACACAAAATGAAAGGAGAAAGGTTGTTTGACAGCTGCCTACATCCCTATAAAACTGGACTTTAATCTTCACTGCACATTTACAGCCAGCATGCTGTTAAAGGCAGCAAGATTTTAATTATTATTTTGATTAAGTGATGGCTAACGTCTAGTTTGATAGGGACCTAGACAGCCCCCAGAGAAGCATTAACCTATCATTTTCTTGTTGCTGATATTAATTATATGTTATGCTATATCTCTGGCTATCACCGCAGGTAAAGAATGCTGACAGCAGTCAGTCTATTTGTCAGAAAAGGCAAAATGCCATCTAATAAACTGTTTGCAGTGTTGTAGCCTCTTGGTCCCCACATATTAGAGAGACAAGGTGGGTGAGGTAATATCTTTTATTGGACCAACTTTTGTTGGTGAGAGAGAGAGAAGCTTTCGAGCCACACAGAGATCAGTGTCAGACCCAGTTTTATCAACTACATCACCCAGGTAGTCTGTCCCAGAGGGATACTCCCCATGCAAGTGACTTACTCATCAGTAATGAATGGGCAGAAAAGTGGGGTCAGGGTGAAGCGCAAGGATAAGTGGGGGAAAAGGTTCAGTGATTAGAACGCCAGCCTGAATTATGGCAGACCTGGGTTCAATTCCTGCTCTGCCACAGGTTTCCTGTCTGACCACTTAATTTCCCTGTGCCTCCATTTCCCATCGGTAACATGGGGATAATGGAGTCTCCCTATGTCACAAGGCAGCTGTGATGACAACTACATCAAGGATTGTAAAGTGCTATAGTGATGGAGGCCAGACAAGTCCCAGAGACAGAGAAGCATCAGCATCCACTACATGTCTGGATGTAGGGTGACCAGACAGCAAATGTGAAAAAATGGGACCGGGGTGGAGGGTAATAGGAGCCTATATAAGAAAAAGACCCAAAAATCGGGACTTTCCCTATAAAATCGGGACATCTTGTCACCCTATCTGGATGGCAAAGAATTGGAAAACATGATAAACAGAGGCAGGGTTGGCTGGGAGGAAGAGACAGACCAGACATGAAAAGGTAGATTCCTATCAGGAACAAGATTCCTGTTGTACACAGCTCTCCTGTCTGTTCTTGTCCCCTCCTCCTTCAATCTGTGTTTGTAGCAGGCAATGTAGTTCAATGAGAGAAGCAGCATGGTATTCTGAATAGGGCAGACAGATAATAATAGGGCATGGGACTGGAATTTAGGAGACCTGCGGCTTGTCTACACTGCCCTGCAGTTTGGGCTATGAGGGCATAAACAGCAGTGTGCACCGAAGTGCTGTGATGTAAACCATTCCCTCACCCCCCGTGGATACTGCAAGCCTGAACTCAAAGGTTCCTAGTTCGTATTCTTGGTTTGTGTTCATTTAATGCTTTTCAAAAAGGACTTACATTAATGGGAACTAGGAACCTTGTAGTTCATGTCCGCAACCTCCTCCCGGGGGGGTTACACCCTTTATGGCTATTTACACCCTTTACTGGTATTTACACCCCTGCAGTCCGAATGGCGGGCAGCATAGACATAGTCTTGGATTCTCAGACCAGATCTGCACTGACTCACTGTGACCTTCAGTGAGCCACTTAATCTCTCCGTGCATCCGTTTCTCCATCTTTAAATTGGGGAGATTGATATTTCCCCCCATAACCGTTTTGAGATACGTAGTTGGAAAGTACTACGTATTATAACATTGTCTCTTTCAGAACAGCAGTGGCAGCCCGTAAGCTCCTGAAGCTGGCACCTCGACCGGCAGCAGCCCCTGGACACATTCACTGAGGAGTCGCCAACCAAGCAGTGGAGCAATGGAAAATCCAACTGGGACTTGACCCCAGCTTGGAAGACTAGGAGTGCCTCAGCGATCTACCTGATTGGTCGTTTGTAGACAGGTGCCCTACCCCATCAGGGAAGGGGCAGATTCATCGGAAGCAGGACAATGAGGCATTCGTGCGGTGGGTGGGCCATGTTGTCCCAGGACATGGCCCAAGGGCTGCAACAACTGTGAGATCCAACAGCACACGAAGCAGGAGACCACGGAAACCAAAAGGCAGAACCAGCTGCAGCCTTCCATCAACTGAATCCACCCAATAAAACACCCTGCACCCTCCGAATCCCCTCAACAGCAAAATGATTGATTAATACCCCCCCTTTCCTCCACCCATTTGCTGTTTAAGGGTAATAATTCCCAACTTTTACAGGTGCATCAAGTAACTACCCCCTCATGCTCCAGTCATTGTTTTCTTACCGCTCATCCCCAAACACAGGCTATTCTGTTTTTCTGGCTATATTCCTATTTATTAATAGGTGGCAAAGCTTTTCACACTTCTGAATTTGCTACTGTAACAATTTCTCATTCTTTGTCCAGCCGCTAAACTATTTCTGGAGGGTGAGATGCACGCCTAAGAATTTGCTACCAATGCTAAAAGTATAGTTTTCATACATTACAAATGTAAATATTTTTAATTTTTAAACCAATGCCACAGAATTTCACGTCTGGTTTATAGGAGCAAATCCTAAGACATGGTTTTCCCTGTCATTGCACAAGTTTTCTTCCCTTCCACAATGGGGTTGGGCCAGCAGCCAAGAGCCACTCACACTGGAGACTCCTGGGGCCAGCACCCACTAACTTTTACATTTGGTGTGTCCTTACCCGCCTGAATGAGGGTGGTAAATGCACGAGCTTCTCATTATGAAAGGACTTAAGACAGAAGTTTCTTGATTTTAATGCATCTAAGCCTGGCAATTCAAAGAGCTACAGTCATTGCCTAAAGATTTAGGCATAGGCCAAATTAGAAAAAAAATGTCAGGTAAGCACTCAGGCACAAGATAGTGTTGCTTACTGCTCCGCTTCCCAAAGCACAAAATTTACCTCTTAAACTTTTTCTATTCCCAACTGAAACTTTAACTCAAAAATTATGTAGCCATCAATATATTCTCAAAGCCAGCACAACTTTGGTTTGAAGATCCAACACATTTCTGATAATGATAGGCTTCACCTACATACATCTTTTAAAATGTAGTCCCTACAACCTGTTTAACAAGAGAACACCTGTGGTTTTGATGTACCGTATGGGAAAAACCATGCACCTCTCATTAGCTGTAGTGAGGCATTCATGCAAATGAAAGGCTGTGGTTTCAAAAGAGGCAGGTCAGACGCCAACACCTTGAAAGAATGGTCTGCAGATTAATCTGATTTTTAAGTACTACTAACACTGTAAAATTAATGTAAATAAAAAAAGATCAATTGTTAAGCCTGTTAAGCATGCCTTGGTAAACCAGACACAGTGCAAAGCACACAACAGTATAATCACCAGGAAAATCAAACTACAAACAACAACAACAAAAACCTCTCTCCTTCCTCGTTTTTCCTTCCTTATTTCCAAGTCACACGTGTGCAGTGTCAAATCATAATAAAAACACTTCACACAAACTTTCTAAGAGGATAAAACACGTTTTGATACACAGTATCAGCACCTTGAGTAGGAAAGCTTTAGGGAACCATAACTTTAAAGTGTGTGTTGTTTCTCTATTTCTGATATGAAATACCAAAGTCTAGTTAGATCAAGGGCTCCACTCTATATTCCTTGAGCACCCATAACAGTCACTGACTTAAGCCAGTGATGCAAAGAAAGCAGGATCAGGTCCCATGTGGGTAAAACTTAACAGAAAAAGCCAATACTATACCATCCATTAAATGAAAAATGAAGACAGATTATTACAAAGCTAGCTTATTAAATACATTTGTAACTGTTAATCTAAACGATTTCAGAAGCAATTCAATAAGTGATTAGTTAAATCTTACCTGAATTTCTTTAGCAATTCCATTTTTCTTATAGATTCCACTTTTTAAGAGGTTATTCCGTTTCTGATGACAATGTAGATGTCCATTGCTGACAGCATTGGGATTAGCCATTTGTTTAAATCAAGAAGATTCTCAGTTCTTAAGAGTGTCTCAGGTCTTTCTACTTTAAAAAGGCAGAGGGATGAACAAATAAAGTTCTGAGTGAGGCCTGAAAGGTATCCAACTGGTCTGTCTGGCTTTTCCAGGAAGAGAGGAGGGACTATCTTTTTGCAAGATCTTAAAAACTAAAACCAAACTGTTACCTTTATACAGCTTCAGCCCCAGTGAGGTAGAATGGCAAGTACATGGTAACAGGTCTGCTTTTAAAAACTACGAAATGTACAGCTCATGCCGGTTACTGTATGAACACACAGCACCTATGTGAGTGAGTCAACAAGATTATTGCAGCTAGAAAGAAGTGGGTGGATTCCAAGGTGGAGACGCTTAAAGATACACTGCCTTCTAAATATTTCCCAGTACCAAACTTTAGTCCCTTGATAACACTCAGAGAAGTGATAGATTATCCTGCTTTGTGGAGTAAACGGTTGAAAGTTTAAAATTTAAAATTTAAAAATAATAATAAGAAGGCAGTAAGACTATATATTTTAAACTTATGCAAATCTTGATATCAGCCACCATTAGTATTGAAATAGGCCCAGTAGCCAAATTAGCACAGATTTCTTTGGCCTCGAGCCTGTAAACACTTGTGCTAACAAGGGGACTACTTACATTAGTAAAGATAAGCATATGCAAAGTGTTTGCATATTCGGGCCTTTATTAGAATGTAGCACTTCCATTCCACCTTCAGCAGAATACCTTTTTAAAATATCTTCTTTACCAAGATATCCTGATACAAGTCCATAGTCTTTACTCAGGAAAAACTTCCATTTGGTGAGATCTTTCTGGTACAGCCCGTTATTATGCTGCAGTGTTAGCATAGGTCTCAATTGCTTTAGCTTTGTTAACAATAGGATTAAACAGATTGCTATGCAATTCAAATGATGAGACATGTTAAAAAATTTGTTACAGGTAGGTTTGAGTGGGTCTTATTTTTAAACTTAAGCCCCAAAACATTTATGCATGTAAGTAGTAAATGGGTCTACTTATGTGCATGCTTGTAGGATTGGGGCCCTTTGACTTTAAAGGAAACACTCGTGCTTAATGTCAAGCATGTGTCTTTGCAGAATCAGATTTTACAGACAAACAGATTTTCAGGATGCTTTTTCCTATTTAAGATCGCTTATCTATTTGATTATAGGAAGTGGAGATCTTTAGAGTATCTATGTTCTAATAACAACTAAAACTACAACTTTAATTTTTCTGATTAAAGGAAAATGTCTATATCATCTACATTTCAAAGAAAAGTAGGGTTGAGGCTTTAATCGGTAAAAATATGTGAAGTGTTTAAATAAAAGAAACAGTGGAAAAGAAAGCTGCTCTCTTGACAGCAAACTATAGGTTACAATGCAGAAAATGAAACTCACTATTTGACGCCAAAGCAAATACAGGAAACTTTCAAGTTATAATAAACTGCTTTATCAATTTATAAATGTTGAATTAACCAGATTTAAAATCTGGAGTATAACACATTTTTGCCAATTCTGAAATCTGTTGCCAGGGTCATGTACTGAAATATTGAACTGTATTTCCTCTCTTTCTCTCTCTCTTCTTCATGACTTGCAAAGGAAAATGATTTAAAGGAGCTGAAACCTCTTTTGTTTCTTCAAAATATGTATGTAAGGCCTGAAAGGTGTTTTTTCCTTTAGAAGTTTCAGGAATGTCAAATTATGTCTTCCCTTATTTGTTGAGTGTTGGAGGACTCAGGAATGTGCATTTAGAGTTTTTCTAGCTTTGAGTTGATTATAGGGAGGAGTGTTGAATTGTTTACAAAGAAAATTTTTCTCCCAAGAGTCTTAAATTGTTGTTTGGTTTTTGTAAATTCCCTAAAACTCATTTCCCTCTTCAATGAAGCAGGTTTTACTTCCTTGGTACGTCAGAATCCCCTTACTTCTCCAATTGTCCATAAAGTCTTCCAGGGTATTCAAGAGCTGTACAAAGATAAAAACCCTTTCAGGCCTTTAATTTATCAGAAAGCAGCAAATCAAACAACAAACCATGCCACCAATCCAACAAATCCACTTCTACACAAGCTTGATGCCTGATTTTGTCTTCCTTTGCAAGTAATCTTTGACCTACATCCTCAGTAAGATGGTAACAGCCTTTGCTGAAGACAACAGAACCACTCACAGTTATGGAGCTACCAAAACAATGACAAGGGTTATTAAAAACTGGAAAATGTAATCACACAGGAGTCAGTGTTAGAATTAGAATTCAGGAGTTCCTGGCCTTTGACTCTTGCTCACCCTACTAGACAACACTGTCTTATTTTTGTATGAATCACAGTCTCTGATAGACTCCATTAAGCCAATCACCAGGGTGACTGCATGATGGGTTAGTTATTGTTAATGTGCAGTAATAGGCTAATAATCAGTTATAGTAAGTGATTGGGACTTGGGGAAAAGATCCAGGTAAGGACAGCCAGGAAATAGGTGGGGTGAATGCCCAGTAATAGTTAGTGGTATCCTGTGGTTTTCTTGCATCACTAATAGAATCCTTGCAAAATTAAGGATGACAAGAATGAATCATATCTGTTCTTTCTGTACCTAGCACACTTACCTAAAAGAAAGCCATGCTGAGCATTCTCCATATTGGTCTTATTCCTATGGTTTCTCAGTGAACCCCAGTCTCCTGGAAAAAATGCTTTGTGCTCTTTGAGACTGACCACCCACCCTATGGTAAGAAACTGTACCATCTTTGGACACATCTTAGTAGCAGAAAGCCAGTGATTCTAGTATACCTGAGTTTGTATATGCTAGTCTACTCTATAAAGAATCTTATTCTCCCCTCCTCACTGTAGTTTCTCAGATGTAGGGTATTCAGTGACATGATTAACATCTGCCACATGTGGTTCATTCTCTCTCTCACCCCTTCCCCATGGGAGGGATGAATCTACCCTTGAGCTCTAAACTCCACCTTTAGTCCTGAGCTGTAGGGCCCAGACCCTCAAAGGTGTTTAGGCTCCTAATTTCTATTGAAATCAACCTCTGAGGGCCTGGGCCTAGTCCCTATTTGTTACCCTTTTGGGGGGCCTCAAAATGGGCCCTAGATTGCCTGTGGCTTCTCAAGTGAGTAAAACAATAAACACGCTCCCTATAGTATTTTTACTTTCCAATGTGTCTATTAACATCTCTCTGAGCTCATGAACAATCAATATGAAATTAAAAGACAGCACGAGTATAATCATCTTACCTAACAATTTTAAAAAGGCATGAGAGAAAGGCCATCCTGCCCAGGCTAAACTCTGTCCTCTCAACCCACCCTCTCAGACTCAAACAAAACATAAAATTTGGAGTTCACAAAACAGGTATCTTTTGAGGGCTGTCTATATTATAGACAAATTCATCCCCGATGCAACTTTGTTCAGGTCAATGTTACCTGGTTACAACATACATGGTGGAATCCATGTTGAAGGTTTTTTCTGCAACAAAATCATGTATTGATCATGCTTGTGCAGTCACGTCTATTACGCTTCCTAACTGTGTTTGCACCAGTGAATAATTCTGAGAAAAGGCAGACTGTTCAATAAATATTTCTGTTCTGTGTTTGGGGAAGAACAGATTATATAGTCTCATCATGCTAACAATCTTTCCATTCCACTAGTATCTCTGGAAAATGTTAAACTGATGCTACTAAAGTTAGACATTTTTAAATTAGCAGGTCCAGATAACTTGCATCCAAGAGTTTTAAAAGAGTTGGCCGAGGAGCTTGCTGAACTCTTAACATTGATTTTCAATAAGTCTTGGAGCACTGGGAAAGTTCACAAAGAGTGGAAAAAAGCTAATGTTGTGCCAATTTTCAAAAAGAGTAAATGGGACAGTCTGAGTAATTATAGGCTTGTCAGCCTGACATTGATCCTGGGCAAGATATTGGAGCAGCTGATCTGGGACTCGACTAATACAGAATTTTAAAAAAGGGAAAGTAATTAATGCAAGTCACCATGGGCTTATGGAAACTAGGTCCTATCAAACTAACTAGATATCTTTTTCGATGATATTACAAGCTTGGTTGATAAAGATAATAGTGTTGATATAATAGACTTCTTTAAGGGTTTTGACTTGGTACCACACAACTTTTTGATTAAAAAAACTAGAATGCTGTAAAATGAACATGGCACACATTAATGGATTAAAAACTGGCTAACTGATAGGTTTCAAAATGTAACTGTAAATGGAGAATTGTCATCAAGCAGGACTATTTCCAGTGGGGGTACTAGAGGGACAGGGTCTTAGCCTTCTATTTAACATTTTTATCAATGACTTGGAATAAAACATAAAATCATCACTTAAAGTTTGCAGGTGACACAAAAATTGTGGGAAGTGGTAAATAATGAAGAGGACAGGTCACTGATTCAGAGCGATTTGGATTGTTTGGCAAACTGGGCAAACGCAAACACTATGCATTTTAATAGAGCTAAATGTAAATGTATACAGCTAGGAACAAAGAATGTAGGCTACACTCACTGGACTGGGGACTCTATAGGCACTGATTGTGTGGGTGCTCTGGGGCTGAGCACTCATGGGGAAAAAATGGTGGGTGGGCAGCCCCCCTATCAGCTTCTCCTCACCACCCAGTGCCTCCCGCCTGCCGGCGTGCCCCACAGATCAGCGCCTCCCCTTCCCTCCCAGTGCTTCCTGCCCGCTGCAATCAGCTGTTTTGCGGCATGCAGGAGCCTGGGAGGAGGGAGAAGAGTGAGGATGCGGCACGCTCAGCAGAGGGGGTGGAACTGGGCGGGAAGAGGTGGGGCGGGGGTGAAGCGGGGTGGGAAGAGGCGTAGTGTGGCAATGGGGGAAGGAGTGGAGTGGAGGTAGGACCTGGGGCAGAGCCGGGGGTCGAGTACCCCCCAGCACTTTGGAAAATCGGCACCTGTGGGGGGACTGTATCCTGGGAAGCAGCGACTCTGAAAAAGATTTGGGGGTTGGGGTGGATAATCAGCTGAACATGAGCTCCCAATGTGATGCTGTGGCCAAAAGAGCTAATGTGAACCTGGGATGCATAAATAGAGGAATCTTGAGTAGGAGTAGAGAGGTTATTTACCCTCTGTATTGGGCACTGGTGTGACTTTTGCAGGAATACCGTCTCCAGTGTCAACAATTCATGAAGAATGTTGATAAAGTGGAGAGGGTTCAGAGAAGAGCCCCATGACTGATTAGAGGATTAGAAAACCTGCCTTATGGCGATAGACTCAAAGTGTTCAGTCTATTTAACTTAACACAGAGAAGGTTAAGGAGTGACTTGATTACAGTGTATAAGTTCCTACATGGCCCAACAATTAAATTAATAATGGGCTCTTCAGTCTGGCAGAGAGAGATATAACATGATCCAATGGCTGGAAGTTGAGGCTAGACAAATTCAGATTGTAAATAAGGCCTACATTTTTTACAGTGAGGTTAATTAACCATTGGAACAACTGGATTCTCCATCTTAGACAATTTTTAAATCAAGATTGGATGTTTTTCTAAAAGATCTGCTCTAGGAATTATCCTGGGGAAGTTCTATGGCCTGAGTTATACAGGAGTCACACTAGATGATCACAATGGTCCCTTCTGACCTTGAAATCTATCACCATATGAGTCTATGAAAAAAAAATCTGGATGACTGTCCTGCCTCAACACTTCCTGAGCAGGGGATATAGTGCCCAGAAGATATGCACTAGCAACACCACCATCACCTGGGGCAAAACCCTCTGAAATGGCCCACTACACAGAGGAATGGGATAAAGGACTTGGTAGACTGGTCACATATGCACTGCCAATGCATACTAATCTACAATGCAATATAGCAGGAATAATGACCTGGTCACAATCTAGGGACCCCGTCCTGCAAACACTACGGGCACGTCTACACAGCAAAAAAAGACCCAGAGCAGTGACAAGAGCCCAAGTCAGCTGGGACTCAAGATAGCAATGTAGACATGTTGGGCTCGGGCTGGAATCTGGGCTCTGAAACCCGGTGAGCGGAGAGGGTCTTGGAGCCCAGGCTCCAGCCCAAACCCAAACCCAAAGCGCGACACTGTTATGTTTAGCCCCGCAGCATGAGTCTAGTCAGTTGACCCAGGCTCTGTGACTAGCTGCTGCAGGGATTTTTGTTTTGCTTTTGTTTTACCCTTACACGCATTCTTATCTTTACTAGTATGAATAGCACTCATGGTACAGTAGTAAAGTTAAGCACATGCGTAAGTGATTGCAGGAGCGAGGCTGCTGACAAGGGAAGAAGATGGTTAGCTGCCAAGCATAAACTTTTTTGTATATAGACACAAATCACAATTGTGAGGATGTGTGTACTGTAATTCGTAGCAGAAAGGCAGGCAGGAAGATAGAAGCATGGCCTAGTAAATAGAGCTGTGCAACTCCAGGGACTTGGGTTCCATTCTTAACTCTGCCACTAGACTCCTGGCTGACTTTGCGCAAACCACTTTCCCCCACTCCTACTCTGGTCCCTCGGTTTCCCCATCTGTGAAATGGGGATAACAACACTTTAACTCCATTATAAAGTGCTTTGAGATCCATATAACTTATAAGAGTTAGGTGGTATTATTATTAGGGAGAAGCTCTAATCATGAAGCAGACAGACAAACTAGTTTTAGGGATTTGTTTTAGTAAAGTTTTCTGTTAGGCATTAGCAGAAAGTTACTTTTTCTGTGATCCTGTAACATTGCCACATGCTGATTCATATTGAACCAAGATAAGAAAAAATCAAAACAAAAAGTTAAACCTTCCGTAAGATTTTCACTTTGATAAGCCTGTGGAGGAGCCTGAGTGGAACTAGCACTTCCCTAGATTCCCATTTGCAATCACACTGCTGGTCTAAATATAAGTGGAGAAGAACGTATGTTACAGTGCTCAGGGCATGTGATGATAAAGGTAGGGTTACCATATTTCAACAATCAAAAAAGAGGACTGGAGGAGCCCCGCCCTAGCCCCGCCCCTGTCCTAGCCCCGCCCCCATCCTGTCCTAGCCCCGCCCCTGCCCCTTCCACTCCCTCCCACTTCCTGCCCCCTCAGAACCCCCAACCCTCCCCCCCACTCCTTGTCCCCTGACTGCCCCCCAGGACTCCACCCCCTCCCTAAGCCTCCCTGCCTCTTGTCCCCTGACTGCCCCCTCCTGAGACCTTCCCCACATCCTAACTGGCGCCCTAGGACCCTACCCCCTACCTGTCCCCTGACTGCCCCAACCCTTATCCACACCCCCACCCCCTGACAGCCCCCCCAGAACTCCTGACCCATCTAAACCCCTCTGCTCCTGTCCCCTGACTGCCCCCTCCTGGGACCCCTGCTCCTAACTGCCCTCCAGAACCCCACCTCCTACCTAAGCCTCCCTGCTCCTTATCCCCTAACTGCCCCTTCCTAAGACCCCCCCAACTGTCCCCCAGGACCCTACCTCCTACCTGTACCCTGACTGCCCAAAACCTTATCCACCCTCCCCAGAAAGTCTGCCCCGAACTCCCGGACCCCCCCCCCGCTCCTTGTCCCCTGACTGCCCCCTCCTGGGACCCCTGCTCCTAACTGCCCTCCAGAACCCCACCCCCTACCTAAGCCTCCCTGTTCCTTGTCCCCTAACTGCCCCCTCCTGAGACCCCCCCCAAACTGCCCCCCAGGACCCTACCCCCTACCTGTACCCTGACTGCCCAAAACCTTACACCCCCAACCCCCAGACAGCCCCACCCAGAACTCCCAAACACCCCCCCCCGCTCCTTGTCCCCTAACTGTCCCCTGAGACCCCCCCCACCTGTACCCTGACTACCCAAAACCTTACACCCCCAACCCCCAGACAGCCCCCCCCCGAACTCCCTGACCCATCCAACCCTCCCCCCTGCTCCCTGTCTCTTGATTACCCCCCCCAACCTCCCTGCCGCTTTTCTGGCCCCCGGCCCCCTTACTGTGCTGCAGTAAACACAGCGGGGGGGAAGCATGCTCTGAGCTCCAGGCGAACGGCCCGCGATCTGTGAGTGCAGGGCGGGCGGGGGAGGAGGGGAGTGGTGTCAAGTTTCAGGAGGGAGGAGCGGGGAAGTGCAGCTCTGGCTCTGGCTTTTGGAGCACCGGCTGCTCTGTAAGCCGCGCGCACGCTCTGCATGGGGGAGGGGGGGAAGTCCGGACATTGACAAATTCCCCCCGGACGCTATTTTTAACCTGAAAAAGCCGGACATGTCCGGGGGAATCCGGACGAATGGTAACCCTAGATAAAGGTGGAAGAGTGAGGGCCACTACCTTTTTGGAGAGGGGCATTTTTTGTGTATTGGAAATGATGTTGTTCCTCTGTGTGATAGACATTTGGGCACACCAGCAGATCACAAGATAGTTGCAGGGTCCTGACCATTTCAAACTTTGATCAGATGCAAACCAGTCACAGCATTAACAACCAGGACAGTTGGCCTCATTCTGCACCAATCCAGTTTTAGACTGGTTTCATTGGCGATGCACTGGTGTCAAATTGCTGCCACAAAAGGGAGAATCAAGGTCAAGCAACCATTTATTTCATAGAATATCAGGGTTGGAAGGGATCTCAGGAGGTCATCTAGTCCAACCCCCTGCTCAAAGCAGGACCAATCCCCAGACAGATTTTTGCCCCAACTGGGGCCCTCAAGGATTGAGCTCACAACCCTAGGTTTAGGAGGCCAATGCTGAAACCACTGAGCTATCCCTCCCCCCACTTAACGATCAGAAATTGCTTGTGCATCGGATGAGGTTTAAATCAGTTGCTGAATATGCCTCACTTGGCCATTCAAATTCCCCAGAGGTGTGGCCTGCTATCAAATCACGTGCGGTTATTATTTATTGTTTATACTGCAGAACTGCTTAGAGGCCTCAGTCAGGGAACTGGGCCCCATTGTATTAGTTGATAGGCACACACATAACAAAAAACAGTCCCTGACCCAGAAATCTTAATGTTTTAGCATGACAAGAGGCAATGGGTAGATGCAACAAAGCAAATATACAGGGAACAGACAGGGTAATAATCACAATTAGTTTAAGAAGCAGTAATTGCCCATGCCAGCTGGCTAGCCATAGCATGCAGGTACCATTCTGAGTGGCTTGCCAGCTTATGACAGAAATTAGAACTGATTAAATAGCCACTAACATTGGTACACAGCTGCAAACCGTAACCAAATCTACAGGACATGATTGGCCTAGTAACTTATCAGCAGGCCAACAGGCAGTTTGTTACTTTTGTGAAATGTTGGGGTACTCTCTGAAACTGCAGTCTGCTTACCTATGGCGCTCACACTGTAGTCCCACAGTCCTTGCAGGATGACATATTGGAAAAAGGACATTAAGCTCTCCGATGCCTCACAAAATGCAGCTGTCTGAGGTGGGCCAGTGAGGAAGATCTAGCATAAGAATCTTGCAATGTTACCAGAAAGGTGACCAAAGAACTGCCCTCAGAGAAGGGGGCAGGTGTGGTGGGAGAGCCATTGGCAGCATTGCTCCTGAAGGACCCTGGTTGGTGGGCCATGGGAGGGCAGCACTGTGGAAAATTTGGCCCTCCAGCTACGGTTGCCAACTGTCTAATCACACAAACCCAAACACCCTTGCCCTGCCCCCTGTCCTTCCCCTTCTCCGAGGTCCCACCCCCCTCCCTCCATCACTCACTTTCTCCCACCCTCACTCACTTTCACTTGGCTGGGGCAGGGGTTGGGGTGCAGTTTCTGGGCTGGAGGCAAGGGGTTTGGAGTATGGGAGGGGCTCTGGGCTAAGCCTGGGGCAGAGGGGTGGGGTGTAGGAGTGGGTGCGGGGTACAAGCTCTCGGAGGGAGTTTGGGTGCTGGAGGGGGCTCAGGGCTGGGGGGGGGGCTGCGGTGTGAGAGGGGGTGTGGGGTTCAGGCTCCAGCCGAGCGGTGCTTACCTCAGGTGGTTCCTGGTGAGCAGCGCAGCAGGGTTAAGGCAGGCTCCCTGCCTGCTTTGGCCCCAGCCCTGCGCCATTCCTGGAAGCAGCCAGCACATCCCTGTGGCCCCGGCAGGGGCAGGGGTCTCCGCATGCTGCCCATGCCCCAAGCGCCGACTCCGCAACTCCATTGAACTGCGGCCAATGGGAGCTGCAGGGGTAGAGCCTGCCTTAGCCCCGCTGCACCACCAATCAGGAGCTGCCTGAGGTAAGCAGGGCAGGGGTCTCTGTGCGCTGCCCTTGCCTGCAGGCACTGCCCCTGCAACTCCCATTGGCTGCAATTCCCAGCCAATGGGAGCTGCAGAGTCGGTGGTCGGGGCGCAGGCAGCATGTGGAGACCCTTCCCCCCCCCACCCCAGGAGCTGCAGGGATGTGCTGGCTGCTTCTGAGAGCAGCGTGGGGTGAGGGCAGGCAGGCAGCCTGCCTTAACCGCACTGCGCTGCCAGACTTTTAGTGGCCTAAAATCTCCCGGTTTGGCTGCAGTAGCCTCTGGGAGATTGAGCCCAAAACTGAGAGGGTTGGCAACCCAACCTCCATCTCAATACCCAATGACTCATTGGGCTTTCTCTAATGCAGTGGCTGCACTCAATTAGCATCAATACTGCCTGCCTCAGTGTAGCTTATACAATTGCCTCTCAGTGAATCTCCTCGCAACTCACACGGTGTCCCCCAGTAGTGGGGGCAGGGTGAGGCAGGCCATTAATCCTTGCATCCCTCAGGGGTGGAGGGAAATCAGCTTAGGGGTGCAAAGGATAGTTGGGGGTAGGACCTGGGGGGACAGAGACGGGGGTTACCAGAATAAGTTTGGGGGAGGGGACTGATATGGAGGGGGAAGGCTGGAGCAGCAGAGAGGGGGTGTGTGAGATGTGGGGAGCTTCATCCTTCTCTCCATGCTGCCATCCATATTGTAACCCCGCAGCTTCATCCCCTACCCCCCCCCCCAATTCAGTCCCTGTCCCCATCCCCCACCTGTCCTGCTGGCAGAGAGCTGTGACTGAGGTGTTGGGCAGTTTCTGCCTCCTTCCCTGTCCCACACCATCTGCTCTGTCTATGCTAACTGGGACCCAGCAGGGGGAATGGCGGGCAGCTGAGAAGAAAGAGAGAGAGAGAGACTTCTTTTCATATCTGGAGCCACAGCAAATGCTAATGACTGGGTGGAGCAATTGCAGGAAAACGCCCACTCAGTCCCTGCCAGATACATGACGCGCAGAGTCCTCTAAACATGTCTGTCACGCCCACTGAGTGCCACTTGGCAGAGCTGCATGTTTTTGGCATGTGCTCACCCCTTAAACATCCAGTAGAGGCGAGATTACAGCGGCAGCCACGTCAGAACAGTAGTGTTTTGTACCTGCTTTGCAGAGGGGTAAAGGACTATGCGAAGTGCAAGGGGGTAGAAGAGGCTGCTAACACTATGCAGGTGGAAATGGGATTGTGGGCTGCTGAACCCCAACGAATTTCCTCTGGGAGCCACATTTAGCTAATTCATTCCTGCCAACTACTGAGAAGATCTGCAGGGTTCAATACAATTACCTACAGCTCAAACAGATCCAGCTGGGGTGGAGCAAGAATTTGACTATATTCCCCACTGGGCCCCAGAACTTCCTGCTACTTCAAACAGCAGCAGCTTAGGCAGATATGCTGATTTTTATCAAAGGAGTGGGACACTATTAACCTGTTCCCAGGCACATTCAGCAAGGAGCAGGTATGATGTCATCCTTTTATGGCAGGTCACAGCAGTGGTGCATAAAGGAAAGATCTCACAGAGAAAATAGGAGATTTTGAATTTGTGGGCTCAACTGCAACAGAATAAAAAGCTCCCCTTGTCCCCAAGTAATATTACCTTAGGCTAGGTCTACACTACCCGCCTGAATCGGCGGGTAGAAATCGACCTCTCGGGGATCGATTTATGGGACGCGACAATCGATCCCCGAATCGACGCTCTTACTCCACCAGCGGAGGTGGGAGTAAGCGCTGTCGACAGAAAGCCGCAGAAGTCGATTTTGCCGCCGTCCTCACAGCGGGGTAAGTCGGCTGCGATACGTCGAATTCAGCTACACTATTCACGTAGCTGAATTTGCGTATCTTAAATCGACTCCCCCCTGTAGTGTAGATGTACCCTTAGTTAACCTAGAACAGGTACCAGCTCTCATGTTTAAAACTCCTCATAACTTCTCTCTCATTTTTTCCCCTTTAGTGGGTGGCCTAGGGGCAGCTCGTTGGGAAATACTGCGAAGCAGGCAGGGACTTGAATTTTCACACTCTCTGCCTGAGTTTCACCAGTATTGCTTTATTATCAGTCTCCTCTTTATATCTGATTTCCCTCTCGCTCACCTGCCAAAAGGACGGGCCCAGATTTTGTGGGCTAGCGGTGCAAAGGAATGTACCATTTTAGTTTTGACCCACATGCATCCTGTATACCCACAAACTCTACTCCCACCCCATCACTGAGCTCTGGCAACTACCATATACCCAGCTAGATCATCCAGAGAGAGCTTGAGAATTTAAAATGGATCAAGCCTTAGCTAATACATCAAAAACACCTAACTCTATGGTGGAGAAGTGAGATACAGATGGCCAGTTACTGGGTTCAAGCTGACAGCAAGGCAGTAGTATATACAGGGTCTGATTCTCCACTGCCTTGCGCTCTGTGTAGCTATTCACACCCATGCAAGGAGGATATAAAATGTTACTTTTGGTGTGAGTAAGTAGAAACGTAGCATTTGTCAGTGTTTTACACCCCCAATACACAGAGTATTGGCTACACAAGGTAGGGGAGAATCAGTCCAACAGTGCAGGTCTTTTTTTACCACTATGTCCAGAGAACATAAGAACGGCCATACTGTATCAGACTAATGGTCCATCTAGCCCAGTATCCTGTCCTCCGACAGAGACCTGTTCATTCCCATTAAAGCATCTGGCATTGAACAGGACAGTTATCGTGTGATCCATCCCCTGTTGTCCAGTCCCAGCATCTGGCAGTCAGGTGCTCAGGGCCAACCAGATCATGAGGTTGCATTCCTGACCATCTTGGCTAATAACCATTGATGGACCTTGTTGGGATGGTGCCAAATTGGTGTGGCCGTACTGAATCAATGGTGTGAGAACATGGCTTGACATGACTGAACTGCGAAAGAGGATTCTGGGAGCAGAATCCCTCTCTTAGCATCTGGCAGATGCCAGAGATGAAACTGACTGGCTCCAGGCCGCATGTACGATCAATACGGATCTTTGAGTCAGCAAATATGTCCACTTGAAATTAAACAACACGTGTAGAACATCCTGAGTGGATCGTGGGCTGACTGAGGTATCTCGGCCCTGTTGAAGGACATCACACAGGGGCCTGAAGTGAATGATTGATAAGGGAGTGAATATGGGGTAATGTTCAGTTGGCACCACTCTGCAGTCTCCTCCTAAAGTATTAATTAGGTAAAAATTAGTAGCCACACGCCCACTGGGCATGCCTTTAAGAGATCTGACTCCTTTGAGGAAAAAAAGTATAAAAATCAAGCAAAGTAATTACTGTTGGGGGATTCCTTAATTGACGCTTGAAGAAGCTGCTAGACAGAGTAGCCAAAACTCTGCTCCGTGGGCTTGAGTAGGACTGTGAGCCAGAGGGGTACCAGGCAGCCAAGGCCTTGCCTCGGGGGATTCGGAGACCAGGGCCGGCTCTAACTTTTTTGCCGCCCCAGGCACAAAAAAAGAGCACTGCCCTGCCATAACCCCCTCCCCCGAGCGTTGCACCGCCAAAACCCCTGCCCCCCAGCGCCGCGCCGGGCTGTCGAACCCCCCGCCCCGGCCACCAAATCCCACCCCCAGCGCCATGCCGCACCGCCGAACCCCCCGTCCCCCCCGAGAGCCGCGCTGCCCAACCCGCCCGTCCCCCCCGAGAGCCGCGCCACCCAAACCCCTGCCTCCCCCCGAGCGCCGCGCCATCCAACCCCCCGCCCCTTCAAGCGCCACGCCGCCCAAACCCCTGCCTCCCCTGAGCGCCATGCCGCCCAACCCCCCCATGTCCCCCAAGCGCCGAGCCGCCCAAACCCAAGCGCCGGGCTGCGCCGGGCCGCCCAAACCCTGAGCGCCGCGCCAGGCTGCCCAAACCCCGAGCGCCGGGCCACCCAAACCCCGAACACCACGCCGTACCTGCCCCCACTCCCCCCAGCGCTGCGCCAGCCCCTGCCCC
Source organism: Chrysemys picta bellii (assembly GCF_011386835.1). Lineage (NCBI taxonomy): Eukaryota > Metazoa > Chordata > Testudines > Emydidae > Chrysemys > Chrysemys picta. Next base: position 197,806,896 of record NC_088793.1, read on the forward strand.
CCCCCAGTGCTGCGCCGCTGAAACTAAAACAAACAAAAAACCTTGAGCCAAAAAACCCCCACGGAACCAAAAAAACAAAAAACCCCGAGCGCCCCCCGCAACCCCAAGATTGGCCGCCCCTTCCAAGGTGCCGCCCCAAGCACATGCTTGGTCGGCTGGTGCCTGGAGCCGGCCTTGTCGGAGACAGATTAGAGGGCTGAGGAGACCAGACCTAGAGAGAAGAAGTTGTCCATAGAATTGGTAGCCATCTTCTCTGTTTGCCAAGCAGGAACTGTGTGAGGCTAGCACAGGGCCTGTTTGCGTATGTTTGTGAAAGAGATGCTCGCTAAAAGGAATGTATAGCTCTTAATCTATAATTCTTAATGTCTAACATAGGAGTTATGTGCTTAATGTAACCCTTTACTGCTTGTGTAATTCCTTCTCAAAAAACTGCAGTGTAGGCAAGTTAATGATTGTGGACCTTTTCCACTAGTTTGACTGTAATCTACTCCAGTGGGAGCCATTAAAAATCCATTCAGGGGTAGTAGCTCTCTGGTGCCAACAGACCTGTACTTCATAATCTTATCTAATTATTTTTTGAACCACATAATACTTTTGGTGTTCACAACATCCCCTGGCAATGAGTTCCACAGGTTGACTGTGTGTTGTGTGAAGAAGTACTTCCTTTTGTTTGTTTTACATCTGCTGCCTATTAATTTCATTGGCTGACCCCTGGTTCTTGTATTATGTGAAGGAGTAAATAATTCTTCCTTATTCACTTTCTCCACACCATTCCTGATTTTATAGACCTCTATCTTATCCCCCTTTAGTCGTCTCTTCTCCAAGCTGAAAAGTCCCAGTCATTTAAATCTCTCCTCATATGGAAATTGTTCCATACACTTAATCCTGTTTGTTGTCCTTCTCTGTAACTTTTCCAATTCTAATACTGTATATTTTTTTGAGATGGGGAGACCTGAACTGCATGCAATATTCAAGGTATGGATGTACCATAGAATCATAGGAAGGGACCTCAACAGGTCATTTAGTCCAGTCCCCTGCACTCGTTGCAGGGCTAACTATTATCTAGACCAGGGGTCGGCAACCTTCGGCACAAAGCCCATCAGGGTAATCCGCTGGGGACCGCGAGACATTTTGTTTACGTTGACTGTCCGCAGGTACAGTTCCCGGCAGCTCCCATTGGCTGCAGTTCGCTGTTCTTGGCCAATGGGAGCCGTGGGAAGTGGCGCGGGCTGGCCGCTGCTTCCTGCAGCTCCCATTAGTTGAGAACAGCAGCCACTGGGAGCTGCGGGGGGGAAGGGCGGGAAACGTCTGTGGACGGTCAACATAAACAAAATGTCTTGCGGCCCGCCAGCAGATTACCCCTCATGGGCTGCATGCTGAAATTTGCCGACCTCTGATCTAGACTATTCTTGACAGGTGTTTGTCTAATCTGCTCTTAAAAATCTCCAATGATGGAGATTCCACAACCTCCCTCAGCAATTTATTCCAGTGCTTAACTACCTTGACAGCTAGAATTTTTTTCCTAATGTCCAACCTAAACCATCCTTGCTACAATTTAAGTTCATTGCTTCTTGTTCTATCCTCAGAGGTTAAGGAGAACAATTTTTCTCCCTCCTCCTTGTAACAACCTTTTATGTACTTGAAAACTGTTATCATGTCTCCTCTCAGTCTTCTTTTCTCCAGATTAAACAAACCCAATTTTTTCAATCTTCCCTCAGAGGTCACTTTTTCTAGACCTTTAATCATTTTTGTTGCTCTTCTCTGGACTTTCTCCAGTTTGTCCACATCTTTCCTGAAATGTGGCACCCAGAACTGGACACAATATCCCTGTTGAGGCCTAATCAGCTCGGAGTAGAGTGGAAGAATTACTTCTTATGTCTTGATCGCAAGAATCCTGCTAATAAATCCCAGACTGATGTTTGCTTTTTTTTTCTGCAACAGAGTTACACTGTTGATTCAGATTTAGCTTGTGATCCACTATGACCTCCAGATCCCTTTCTGCAGTACTCCCTCCTAGGCAGTCATTTCCCATTTTGTATGTGTGCAACTGATTTTTCCTTTGTCAGTGAAATACTTTGTATTTGTCTTTACTGAATTTCATCCTATTTACTTCAGACCCTTTCTCCGGTTTGTCCAGATCATTTTAATCCTATCCTCCACAGCACTTGCAACCCCTCCCAGCTTGGTATTGTCCACAAACTTCATAAATAGGGCTGTCAATTAATCGCAGTTAGTTCATGCCATTAACTCAAAAAAATTAATTGCAATTAGAAAAATTAATCGCGATTAATTGCAGTGTTAAACAATTGAATGCCAATGAAATTTATTAATTATTTTTGGATGTTTTTCTACATTTTTAAATATATTGATTTTTATTACAACACAGAATACAAAGTGTACAGTGCTCACTTTATATTATTATTCTTGATTACAAATATTTGCACTGTAAAAATGATCAACAAACAAAATAGTATTTTTCAATTCACCTCATACAAATACTGTGGTGCAATCTCTTTATCGTGTAAGTGAAACTTAAAAATGTAGATTTTTTTTGTTACATAACTGCACTCCAAAAACAAAACAATGCAAAACTTTAGAGCCTACAAGTCTACTTAGTCCTACTTCTTGCTCAGCCAATCGCTAAGACAAAAAGTTTATTTACATTTACAGGAAATACTGCTGACTGCTTCCTATTTACAATGTCACCTGAAAGTGAGAACAGGCGCTCTCATGGCACTTTTGTAGCCAGCGTTGCAAGGTATTTATGTGCTAGATATGCTAAACATTCATATGCCCCTTCATGCTTCAGCCACCATTCCAGAGGACACACTTCCATGCTGATGATGCTCATTAAAAAATAATGCGTTAATTAAATTTCTGACTGAACTCCTTGGGGGAGAATTGTATGTCTCCTGTTTGGTTTTACGTGCATTCTGCCTTATATTTCATGTTATAGAAGTCTCAGATGATGACCCAGCACACGTTTGTTTTAAGAACACTTTCACAGCAGATTTGACAAAACGCAAAGAAGGTAAGGTGAGATTTCTGAGGATAGATACAGCATTTGACCCAAGGTTTAAGAATCTGAAGTGCCTTCCAAAATCTGAGAGGGATGAGGTGTGGAACATGCTTTCAGAAATCTTAAAAGAGCAACACTCTGATGCGGAAACTTACAGAACGCAAACCATCAAAAAAGAAAATCAACCTTCTGCTGGAGACATCTGACTCAGATGATGAAAATGAACATGCGTCAGTCTGCTCTGCTTTGGATTGTTATCGAGCAGAACCCATCATCAGCATGGATGCATGTCTTCTGGAATGGTGGTTGAAGCATGAAGGGACATATGAATCTTTAGCACATCTGGCACATAAATATCTTGCGATGCCGACTACAACAGTACCATGCAAACGCCTGTTCTCACTTTCAGGTGACATTGTAAACACGATGTGGGCAGAATTATCTCCTGCAAATTGTAACCAAACTTGTGTGTCTCAGCGATTGGCTGAAGTAGGACTGAGTGGACTTGTAGGTTCTAAAGTTTTACATTGTTTTATTTTTGAATGCAGTTATTTTTTGTACATACACCTCTACCCCGATATAACGCTGTCCTCGGGAGCCAAAAAATCTTACCGCGTTATAGGTGAAACCGCATTATATCGAACTTGCTTTGATCTGCCGGAGTGTGCAGCCCCGCCCCCCCAAAGCACTGCTTTACCACGTTATATCCGAATTCATGTTATATCAGGTTGCATTATATTGGGGTAGAGGTTTAATTCTACATTTGTAAGTTCAACTTTCATGATAAAGAGATTGCACTACAGTACTTGTGTTAGGTGAATTGAAATATACTATTTCTTTTGTTTTTTACAGTGCAAATATTTGTAATAAAAATAAATATAAAGTGAGCACTGTACACTTTGTATTGTGTTGTAATTGAAATTAATATATTTGAAAATGTAGAAAACATCCAAAAATATTTAAATAAATGGTATTCTATTATTGTTTAACAGTGCGATTAATCACAATTAATTTTTTTAATTGTCAATTAATTGCAATTACTCTTTTTAATCGCTTGACAGCCCTATTTATAAGTGTACTCTCTATGCCATTATCTAAATCATTGATGAAGATATTGAAAAGAACCGAACACAAAACTGATCCCTGTGGGACCCCACTTAATATAACCTTCCATGGATTTTATATGGTGGCATTATGATATTTTCTGTCTTATTATCTATCCCTTTCCTAATGGTTCCTAACATTCGGTTACCTTTTTATATAAAGGTATAACAATCTTCTAGAAATGCTGACTCAGGACTAGCTGCATCCCTGGTACAACTCCATCGAAGCTAGAGATGCATTTGATCCTCACAACAGCTGGATTTAGCCAATTCCATGAATTGAATGTACAATAGCTTGAAACTGAGGGGCTGATCCCACTTCAGAAATTGCTGTTTAAGGGATTGTAGGTAAGAATCACGAAAAGGGAAGAGCTGTCAGAAAAAACAACAACATCTGAATGAGAGATGAACTTTGTTTAATCTGCAGTTCAGTTATGAATTGGAAATCAGTCACTGAGTGCTGGTGACGGAAATGGAGTGTGTTTTTTGTAACTGTTGACTTTAGGGATAGTAGGGGAGGTTTCCTCACACTTTCACTACTGTAATGGTTTATTAACTTTTGGGAGATATTTTTTCAAAGACTATCTTTAGAGAAGCTCAAAAATTGCTGCATTTGCTTGCAGCAGATGCAATTATGTCAATTGCAGGCCACTGATACTGGAATACATTTTTTTATGTTATGTTCCTTTCCTCCAACCCTGAGTGGATTTGTGGAAAAAAACACATTCGTGGCGGGGGTCCTTCCGCTCCGCGTCTTTGGGGCACTTCGGTGGTGGGTCCCAGAGCAAGTGAAGGACCCACTGCCGAATTGCCACCGAAAGCCCAGAGTGGAAGGACCTCCGCCGCTGAATTTCCGCCGAGGATGGCAAAATAACACCCGCCAAATCCTGCCGGCCTAGGCGACCACCTAGGGTCGCCTAGTGGAAGCGCCGGCCCTGCTACAGTGTCTCTCCAATCAGGGGCTTCAACCAGTGATGTCCCAGCCATGGCCTCATCCTTAAGACAGAGTCCAGTCTCCCCATTGAGACTATAGCCAGTTGGGTTGGTCCGCATGCTGGTCTCCATAGATAGGACTAGCCAGGTTAGCATTGCCACTTCATCTACTCTTCAACTCCATTGATGAGGTGGGGTATGGATTTTTTCCTTTCCTTCTCTGTGTCCTCATCAGACTGACCCAGGCAAGTAATGTCCAACTGTATTTGTGTGGGACACCCAACCAAACACTCAATTACCTGGGAAAATAAAACTGATCAACATTAATGTTAAAACTGAACCGAAAGAAGATCAAGACATGGTGTAGCGGGGTGGTCACCCCGCTCTTGCCCTGAAGGGCTTAAAACAGCCCTGGGAGAGGGCTGTGGCGGGGAAAAGCTAGGCTGATTGAGGAAAGCAGCCATAGCTGGGGCCATGCCCCAGTCAGGCCACAGCTGGCCCTATAAAAGGGCTGAGGGCCATAGGCTGTAACAGTCTCGGTCTAGTTCTTAAGAGAGAGGACCTGGCTGCCTGGAAGAGAAGGGCATCTGAAGTGGAGCAGTGCTGGGGAAGGGCAGTGGGAGCTGGAGAGCGCCAGTCTGGTAAAACCCCAGGCTACAGGCCTTGAAAAGGTACTGGGGCTGCAGAGGGGCAGCCCAGAGATAGGCAAAGGCAGCAGGTCCTAACCCCCTTGCCGATGATGAGTGGTTTGCAGACTGCAGTCTGCCCCAGTGAGCAGGGGCTAGATGATGACTGGCAGTAGCCACTGAGGCAAGGTGGGGATAGAGGGTTGGGGGTTCCCCTGGGTGGAGAGACCCAGATTGTGGGTTACTGCTGGGGGGCAGAACCCTGACGTTAGGGACACAACGGCCAGCAGCAGGTGAGACACCGGCCTGCAGAAGTCGCTCCAGGCTGGAAGAGCTAATTCCCAGGATGACCAGCAGGAGGCGCCGTGCCAGTGAGTCCTCATTTTGCTACCCATGGGTTTAAAACTACAGCACACACCATGATGATGTAACTTCAGTTTGTACATAGGAAGATTGCCTCAGGAAACCAGGAATGAATTTCATACATAGCAACTTAAACGTTCTGCACACATATAATTTTGTACCATGGGAAGGATGACAGCCATACCTCATCCTCCGGATGAGGATCGTGGTGAAGATTCCTTCTTTGAAGGAACAAGGTTGTGAAATAGCAACAAAAAATAAATACTCAAAATTACAAAGTGTTCGATTCTGCAATGCTAACTCATACCGAGGAGTAGCACTTACTCACTCAAGTAGACTACTGAAGTTAATGAAACTACTAAGTACTAGTTAGGTTTTAGCACCCCTTCACTAAGTGCTAGTGTTATATATAGTGATGTGACGTTGGTGGATGGCTCTCAGCAAACAGTAGACTCTGATGACCCACACGTCAGAAATAGTGACACAGAATTAGGCAATTAAGTTGCAAGGTGACTCTCTATATGGCATACCTTAGTTGTGTTTCCTGGTTCCCTTGATTTTATTTCCTTGTCACTCATTATTCCAGCCTTGCAAATTTTCTAGCCTTGCAAAATTCTACTCACCCCCTACGTTAGGGCAAGTAACTTTAAAAAAAAATGGGTAAAGGGCTGGTGAGTAGCTCTGTTTTGTGAGGGCTAGTAAATTTTCATGGCAAGCTTCCATGGCCATATGACTCAGCACGCTCATGATCAGAGTAACTTGACTATACTGCTATGTGTACTGATTATTTTTAATTTACTACCTTCAAAAATAAAATGAAAGCATTATCGTTCGTTTTATTTACAAATTGTAATCTTTCTGTAATTACAGTTTAAAAGTTGTCTCTGACCCACATCTTTCAGTTCGTACTTAGGCAAAATTCCTGTTGACTTCAGTGGGAGTTTTGCCTACATAAGGACTAAAGTGGCTCGGCTCTGATACTGTGAGCTGATTGGCACACCTGGATTCCTTCCCCTGTACGCAGCCCCCTTGAATTCAAGTGCAGGTGTTCAGCTATGGGACTGGAGTCCAAGTAAGGATTTAGAAGTTGGTCTCAAATGTAGGTGGGCCCAAGCCACTATATTTTGATCTGGATTTTGAAACCCCACAAGGTTCTGGGATGGTTAGATCTAGAGGTTTGATTTCCTAGCTTTCATCTTTAATTTCACAGCAATGATTGTGAGACTTCAATGCTGTTATTCTCTGTTCATGGTTATTTGTGAAACATTACTTGATGAATCAAGATAGACGTTAGAACAGCCTAAAGGTCTGCTGCAACCGCTCCCTTTGGGTCTCGGAAGCAGCCCAGATTGGTCAGGTACTGGTGCACTTTGGCCAGATCTCAACCGTCCCTCCGCAAACACTTCTTCCTTCCCCAGTTGATATCGGGGGCTGTGAGGGGGGAGTGTCCCAGGATTGTTCTGTGGTGACCTACATCAGAGGCATTTCCAGGTAGCCGTTTCTGAACAGGAACAGTCTGTAACCCAGAGTCAGGGGCCTAGTTTTGGTTTTTCTTTTATGCCTGTAAAGTTGTAACCTGGTAATGGATCAGCCACATTTGCCCAATATCTGAAGACTGTGTAACAAGATGGTATAGAGAAGGTGATTATTTTAGTGAAGTGACAGATTACTAGCTTGTAATCAGATTTGATTTGGTAACTAGATGCCTACGTGCAAAACTGGCTTAAAGTGTGACTAAATTCTGAAATCCTTACTCAGATATTACTCCAGGAAAATCTCTCGGACTCCAGTTGGAGTTTCCCTGATTGAAATCTGACTACGGACTTCAGAATTTAGCCATGGCTTCCCCCCATTTCCTTTGCCGTCAGTAATGGACTATTAGGGTCTGCAAAACAAAACAAAAACCCTATGGCAGTGAATCTCAGAGCCTGGGGCAACTGAGTCAGGATTGTGGAGCTTGCACTATAGGACTAAAAAGAGCAGTGTAAATCAAATACCACCACAAGAGTTAGGTATGGGCTGGGTCAGTTCCAGCCCATATCTAGAGCTTTCCTTCAGAGATACATGGGCAGTCTAATCCAATCACCGAGTGGTCAAACAATCCAATGCCTTTGCTAACCAAGGAAGTCCCTTGTTTCACCCACTGTCTGTAGATTCCAAGTCTACAACATGTGTTCTGGAAATTAATATTGCCTTAGTCAGCGTAGCCTCCTCAGAGACTTGCCTTCTTTCTTTCATAGCCTGTTCCTTCCTGATTATTTATTACATCTGGAATAACTTCCCACCAAGCTGGACAATTCAGCCAGGTGTGTTAGGTGTCCAGGACAGACCATTAATTCCTTACTGGCTTGGCCTCGTGTGGGGGTTTGTATGCTTCAACACCGGTGTTACAGCTTTTTCAGGAGATTGGTTGGTTGTCTTGTAGGGCTGTGTCAATTAGTTATTTAGGTCCTGCAGTAAGTTTTGTGTGGTCATAGCTTTATGCAGGGAAACCCCTCGCTGAAAGATCAGGGCCTTATCTTCAAAGGGAAAGGCAGCTGTTTCAAGATGACTCTGAGATAATTTCTCTATTTTTGTTTGATTTTTCTTCCCTTAGATAAGGGGGAAATAAAGATGCCACACTCGTAATCATGGTATAAATACCAGGATGGATGGATGGATGAGGGAACTAGAGAGGAATTTTCTTTACTTGGTGGCTTCTAAGGGTATGTCTACACTGGCAGAGTTACAGCACCGCTCAGAGAGTGCTGAAGGGAAACCGCTGTTGTGTGTTCACACTGTCAGCTGCCTGTGCAATAGTGTGTTCACACTTGCAGCACTTGCAGGGGTATTCGGAGTGGTGCGCTCTGGGCAACTATCACACAGAGCATCTCTTCCTCTTCTGCTGCTAAGAGTTGTGGGAAGGTGGAGGGGGTTATGCAGCATCCTGGGTCCTGTCCCAATGCCCCATGATGCATTGCTTTGCATCCCAGCAATCCCTGTGCTTCCATCCTCATTTGGCGCCATCTGTCAATGGTTTGTGTACTGTGTGCTCTGCTCTGCATCTTCAGTCTGCAAGAATGGATCCCGCACTGTTGACCAATATTCTGCTTGCTCTTACTAACACGTCATGAGTGGCAGTGGAGTTATTCCTTAAACTACAAAGGCAAGAGCAGTTCGACACTGATCTCACCACATGTAGCTACGACACGAGATTGCTTGTGGCATTCATGGAGGTGCTGACCACAGGGGAACGCCACTTTTGGGCTCGGGAAACAAGCAACGAGTGGTGGGATCACATCATGATGCACGTCTGGGATCACAAGCAGTGGCTGCAGAACTTTCAGATGAGGAAAGCCACATTCACGGGACTGTGTGATGAGCTCGCCTCAGCCCTGCAGCGCAAGAACACGAGAATGAGAGCTGCCCCATTATTGGAGAAGCGCGTGGCAATTGCACTTTGGAAGCTGGCTACTCCAGACTGCTACTGACCGGTTGCTAACCAGTTCAGAGTGGGAAAGTTGACCGTTGGGCTTGTGTTGACAGAAGTGTGCAAGGCCATTAATCGCATCCTGCTTCAAAAGACCATGACTCTGGGCAACGTGCGTGACATAGTGGCTGGCTTTGCACAAATGGGCTTCCCTAACTGCGGGGGGTGATAGATGGCATGCATATTCCAATTCTGGCACCAGACCACTTAGCCACTGAGTACATTAATTGCAAGGGGTATTTCTCAATGGTTCTCCAGGCACTTATGGATCATCATGGGATTTCACGGACATTAACGCAGGCTGGTCTGGAAAGGTGCATGACGCATGCATCTTTCCGAACATTGGCCTGTTCAGGAAGCTACAAGCAGGCACTTTCTTCCTGGACCAGAAGATCACTGTAGGGGAAGTTGAAATGCCCATTGTAATCCTGGGAGATCCTGCCTACCCCTTCCCCCCAGCCCCTCCCGCCCTCCACGATCAGCTGTTCCGTGGTGTGCCGAAGGGGCTGGGGGGAGGGTGGAAGAGCAAGGGCAGGGCGTGCTCGGGGGAGGGGGCAAAACGGGGGCAGAAAGAGATGGGGTGGGGCCTTGTGGGAAGGGGTGGAGTGGGGGCGGAGTCTGGAGGTGGAGTTGGGGGAGCACCCCCCAGCACATTAGAAAGTCGGCGACTTTGCTCAGATACCCTACTGAGGTGTGTGGTACAAGAACCTAAATAGATATATTTCATACAAGGGATTCTAAGCAACTCCTGGAGATATTGGTTTGAGATGTTACGTAGAGGTAGTGGTAATTCTGAGTAGACAGATTCTAGCAGTCGTCTATATAAAAAGGGGGAAACTCCACTTATGAGCAAATAGGTTTCTCCTGTATTTATGTTTACTTTCTCTCTCTTGTATTTGAATGATATATTCCAGAATATTCTTACACCACTTTTTTTTTAAATAAAAGTGAGCTACATGCTTGAATATGTGAAGTGAGTTAGATGCCCTTTCACAGTGTATATAATCTGAGATTTTTCTTTAATTATGTGTTGTCCTAAGTTAATCATAGTATTGCCCTAAGGGTCACGCAGCAGAGAGAAATGGGCTGAAATATTTCATGCTTGAGGTCAGCCTGGAAGTATGTGTTTCCTTCGATGGGTGGACCCCTGCACTGGTGTGGAATCTCCTGGAGTCAACAGGGCTCTGTAAAGGCACAAGGCTCAGCCAGCAGAGAACTCATGGCAGGGTCACAACCTGAGACTTTTTTCCCCTCCAGATTCTGTTGTTGCATGGAAGTGCCTTTTTTTTTTAATTAAAAGCCTTCAGACCTGGTCTGTGAATAGCCATGAACAAACTGCCAAGGGAAGTGATGGATTCTCCATTTCTTGATGGCTTCAGTTCAGATCAAGACTGGCCTTTCTGGAAGATCTGTTTTAGTCCAACCCAAGTTATTGGACTCAATGAAGAGGTAACTGGTGGAAATTCTATGGCCTGAGTTATACATAGGGCTTCTGATTTTAAGCTTTAACCAATAAACACCCATTTTTTCTCCCACAGATACATCTCTGAGCAGGAAACAGGATGCACAATCCTTTTCTTGAAAGTCCCCATGATTCAAGGAGCATTGTGCATGCTGTACCATATCTGAGGATCATACTTCCTACTCCACTGTCCCATGTGGAGGAGGCAGGTTAGAAGGGGCCAGCTGGAGGGAGAAGCTTTTGTACTCCTCCATTGTAACTGTGCATGGTCCTTCCATATGGAGCAGAAAGCCGGAAGAAGTCTCCCTGAGCCCTGGCCCATACTCATACTACACACTAGCACAAGGTTGAACTAGCCCAGAAATAACAATGGTTGTAAGCAATGGGTAATGGGGTGAGGCTAGGAATTAGGATCATTAATATAAATTAGGTAATGTTTGTGGGCTGCAGGGCGTGAGGTAAGGGGAAATGGGCTAGAGATAAAACGTACATTGTATGGGTTTGTATGGATCATATCCGTTCCCCACTCCTTTGTCTCTGTGTTATCTAAGTTCTTCATGGCAGAGACCTCTCTTCACGTGTTTGTAAAGTGTTTAGCTCACCTTTAGGTATTGTACAATTAATTAAATGATAATAGATCTCACGGCGCTTTGGGAAGGTGTGTGAACAGGATTAACTCCATTTTACAGGTGATGTAACTAAGGCACAGAAAGCAAAGGTCCTTTCCAGTGTAGCTCAGCTGAATCATACCAGGAATTAGTTTAGCCCAGAAGGTTTCAGTAATTTTCCTGTGGGGGGTGCCAGGGTTGAATAGATAAATATATGGCTAGTGCAGGGGCTAATTTATTTTGTAATGTGAGCCACCTCTTAACAGACACAGGGCCTGTTGGGCAACCTCTGCTTCTAACCTCCCATGCCCCCATTTGCAGTCACACAACATTCCTGTGGCAATGACACTAACAACTCATCACCTATGTGCTCATGGAACCCATGGCCTGATTCTCCTCCCTCACTTAGGAACTGTACAGAGCTGAGGAGCTTAAGAATTTTGCAAGACCATAAATGCAGCCCTGAAGGGTTCACGAAGATCAAAAATAATGGCCACCCCATGTGAACCTGGTCATGTGGGGGAGCTGACTGAACTCCTGGTTGAAGCTGGGGAACTGCTGGTCCTTACAAAGAGATTTCTAATACACCTCTACCCCGATAGAACGCTGTCCTCGGGAGCCAAAAAAATCTTACCGCGTTATAGGTGAAACCGCGTTATATCGAACTTGCTTTGATCCACCGGAGTGCGCAGCCCCGCCCCCCCGGAGCACTGCTTTATCGCGTTATATCCGAATTCGTGTTATACCGGGTCGCGTTATATCGGGGTAGAGGTGTACTAGTTTTGTCATAGGCTTCATAGGACCTTTGAGTTGTTTGTTTTCTCTGGACCTCCATTAGTCCATCTGTAAAATGAGGGTAATAATATTTTTTCTACCTCACACAAATGGTGTGAGGCCTAACTAATGTCTGTAAAGAGCAGAGCTTTGTTAAAGCTTCCCTCTGGCTGAGGTAATAGCACTCAGGATGTTGAGCCCCCTCCTGCCATTGTGCTCAGAGCCTCAGGGCAGGCGATGGGGCTAACAACGATTGACACTGATGGATGATCTATTTGATCAGCTCCTGGCATTTCCTAAGACATTTCCTAGGATTATGACTGTTTCCTGGAAACTTCAGTGAGGTTTGGTGCTACTAAGCACCAAAGGGTGACAGGGGAGGGATCACTTGATGATTACCTGTTCTGTTCATTCCCTCTGGGGCACCTGGCATTGGCCACTGTCAGAAGACAGGATACTGGGCTAGATGGACCTTTGGTTGGGGCGGCGAGTTGTATGGGCCCCTGTGCCCGGGCTCCAGGAATATTCAAGGCCCGGGGGCCTGACTCCACCAATGTTTGGAGCTGGGTCTCTCCCCCGGCCTTGCCTGCCGCCCCTGCGCGCCTCCCCTGGAGCATCCCCCGGCCTCCGCCTGCCACCCCCGTGTGCTTCCCCTGGGCCCTGGAGCGTCCCTGCCTCAAGCGGGTGGCTGCTCCCCACAGCTCTGCACTGCACTCCCTCGCCACAGCCGCCAGCCGCTGCTGCCTACTACACAAGAGCAGCGCCGGTGGCAGGCTGAGGCGGCTGCTGCACCTGAGGAGGGGAGGAGGTGCACACACGATTGGCAGCCCTCCCCCAGCACTCACCGGGAGGCGACGCCGAGGGGGCTTCTGGGAGACAGAGTCCGGACCTCACCTGAGCAGCTGCTGGGGCTTGGGTGAGTGTCCGACCGTGTGATCTGCGCCTCTCCCTGCCTGCAGCCACCACTCCTGCCCCACGCTGGGCAAGGGGCAGCCCTATAACCTGTGAGGCTATGGTGAGGGGCAGCAGCAGGGGAGGAGACCACACATGATGGCAGCCCCCCCAGCACCCACTGCAGGGGAGGCAAGGGGGTTCCTGGGCCTGAGAGGGGCCCTAGGAACACGTGCAGTGACAGTGGTGCAAGGTGAGGTGCTGTCGGGGGGGGGGGGGGGGAGAGCAGGTCCCCTCCCCCATAGCTCGCTGCTGCCAGCGGGGAGAGGGTTGGGGAGAGTCCTCCTCTCTGGCCCTAGCCTTGGGGCAGCCTGTCTGCACCCCAAGCTCCTCATCCCCAGTCCTGCCCTACCCCAGAGCCCACACCCCCAGCCAGACCCCTCACTCCCTGCACCCTAACCCTCAGCCCGCTCCTGCACCATGAACCCCTCATCCCCAGTCCCTCCCCAGAGCCCTCACCTGAGGGAAAAAACACACAACTTAAATTCGGTGGTCACTTTGGGGTATGAGCGTGTGTAGCACACTACTTGATTATTTTACACCCTTTAACGTATATAATTGGTTGCATACGGTACAACAAAATATAATGTATTGAAGCAGGTGAGTGCTGCTTCTGACTTGCCACTTTTAATTGGCCCTTGTAATCTTGTGGCGCCAGCACATTGTAGCTTTGTTTTATCCCAGCAACAAATTCTTGATTTATAGGACCAGTAATAATCAGGAATGGATAAATTCTTAATAAAGTTACCCAGAGAAAAAGAAGAAAAGGGTAATTCATCAAGTGATGGCCTGTTGTTCGACACCCAGCTTTCAAACTGAAGTTATACAAAAGAAAGATGCAGCAAATCTACAAGATAAGACAAGGAGTTTTCAGCAAACTTGGCTATCAAGATTTACGTGGTTGGAGTACAGTAGCGAATTAAACAGAGCTTTTTGCTCAGTCTGCAAAAACTGTTCTGAAAAGAAGATCTTAATATTTTCTACGAAGGCCAAACCAATGTTTATTTGGTCCGGATTTCAAGATTGGAGACACACATTGCGTGGTTTTACATCACACGAAAAATCCTCCTGTCTCAAGGAAGCTGTAATGAAGTATGCTGCTCTGCAATCGCAGGTAAATGTTTCTGCACTAATGTCCGCCAGTTACAGAAAAGAATCACAATCAGCTAGGAATGCACAACATTTTTAACAGTGTTCAGTACCCAGCTCAACAAGGAATAGCATTACGTGCACATAATGAGAGTGATTCAAATTTGATGCAGCTCTTGTTGCTACGCAGTACACATTCAGAGGAATTGAGACAGTGGCTTAGTCGCACAAAATACAAGTGGCTGTCACATGAGATTATTAACGAAATAATCAAAATGATGGCTATGCTGGCGCTAAGACAAATTGTGCAAAAGATAAAGGCTTCAAAGTTTTACGCCATTGTAATGGATGAGACTACTGATTTGTCAAGAAAAGAATAAGTGTGTTTTTCTTTAAGGTTCTTTTCTAGTGAAGACTGGGAGATTTATGAGGAGTTTATTGGGTTTTACCAAACTGACACAATGGATGCTGCTTCTCTTTTCAAAATTGTGGAAGATACACTTCTCAGGTGTGCTTTGCACTTTTCTGATTGCCGGGGCCAGTGTTATGACAGAGCCAGTAATATGTCCAGCAAATTTACTGGGGTCCAAGCCAGAGTGAAGGATTGAGAGCCGAGAGCAGAAGACGTGCACTGTTCTGCACATTCCCTTAACCTTGCTACACGGGATGCCCTGCATAATATTCCAGAATGTCGTGATATGTTTTCAATGGTGAAAGATCTCATCAATGCCTTCAGGGAGCCACCAAAGCCTATGGCAGCATTTGTTGGGATGGTGCCAAATTGGTGTGGCCATATTGAATGAATGGTGTGAGCATAACTTGACATGACTTCAACATGGCTGGAGAACTGCAGTGGATCCTGGGAGCAGGGTCCCTTTAATCAGAAGCAGATTTGATAAAGGACTGGCAAAGCCTATGTGTGTGATCAATATTGAACCTATTGGTCGGCAAATATGGGCCAATGCAAAAGTAAATATTACATGCATAAAGTTCCAGCATGGAGCAGGTAGACCTGGTTATAGTGACACTGGAGCAAGGACACCACACGGAGACAAAGTGAATGATTGATGAGTGAGTAAGCGTGGAGTGATCTTTGTTTGGTACCGCCCCCAGCCCCTGCTAAAATACTAATCAGATAAAATTTATAACCACACGCCCACTGGGCATGCTTTTGAGACATGTGACTCCTTTGAGGAAAAAGAATATAAGAATCAAGCAAAGTAATTACGGTTGGGGGATTCCTTAATTGATGCTTGAAGAAGCTGCTAGACAGAGTAGCCAAAACTCTGCTCCATGGGCTTGAGTAGGACTGTGAGCCAGAGGGGTTTCCAGGCAGCCAAGGCCTTGCCTCAAGGGAATTGGAGACAGATCAGAGGGCTGAAGAGACCAGACCTGGAGAGAAGAAGTCGTCCATAGAATTGGTAACCGTCTTCTCTGTTTGCCAAGCAGGAACTGTGTGAGGCTAGCACAGGGCCTGTTTGTGTATGTTTGTGAAAGAGAGACGCGCTAAGAGAAATGTGTAACTCTTAACTCCTATGTTAGACACTAAGAACTATACATTATGTGCTTAATGTAACCCTTTACCACTTGTATAATTCCTTCTCAAATAAACTGCTGTGTATGCAAGATAATTACGGAGGACCTTTTTCACTGGTATGACAGTAATCTGCTCCACTGGGACCCATTAAAGATCCATTCAGGGGTAGTAGCGCCCCCTAGTGCCAACAGCATTTAGAGAGTTTCAGAGTGAAGGGGAGCCTTCTTTATGACCATTGTGCCCAACAAGATGGACACTAAGGGTATGTCTACACTACCTGCTGGATCGACAGGCAGTGATCGATCCAGCGGAGATTGATTTATTGCATCTAGTCTAGATGCGATAAATCGACCCCCGAGCGCTCTCCCATCGACTCCTGTACTCCAGCGCCACGAGAGGCGCAGGCAGAGTTGACGGGAGCATCAGCAGTCGACTCACCGTGGTGAAGACACCACGGTAAGTCGATCTAAGTACGTCAACTTCAGCTATGTTATTCACGTAGCTGAAGTTGCGTAACTTAGATCGATTCCCCCCCTCCCGCCCCAGTGTAGACCAGGGCTTAGGCTCAGTAGCATTAAATCACTGCTCCACAATTAAGAGGCCATGATGAACTGAATAGATGAATTTAGTTACTCTTCAGATGAATTTGGCTCCAAATGTAGTGGATTCTCGAAGCAACTTCAACATTTTTCAACATACTTGACACTAACAGTTCTTGTGAAAGCCATGGGTCCTGTAGAAGAAGCTAATGCAAAAATTCAAAGCCCAAACATGTCATTGGCAAGCATTATGAAGAAAGTTGGCTTGCTGCAAGAGGTGTTGAGTGGGATGAGCACTGACTCCTCATACAATCACTTCTGGGAAACAATAGTAGAGAAGGCAATAAATCTTTATTTAGGTGATCCTACATTCCTGAGAAAACGCAAGCCACCGAGATGGCTCAACTATGGAAGCCTTCCTCACAACTTCAGTGACCCCAAAGAGTATTTTCATCAAATATATGTCGGGATCATTGATGCTTGCAAAGTTGCCATTGAACAGAGGTTTTCAACAGAAAGCTTTACTTTAGCAGTAAAATTGGAGAAGCTGATGCAGTAAATGGCTCGAAACAGGACACTGTCCCAATAATTGAAGCTTTCTATGGTGACATTAATACAGAGAGGCTATCTCTTCATTTAGAAATGTTGAGTGATATTTGCAGATCGAGAAATTGCCAACTTAATTCAGTGAGTGAAGTGAAGCAATTTCTGAAACAAAATGAAGGCTTGAGTGACATGTCAGAAGTTACAATTCTCCTGAAATTATTCTACACAATTCTGACTACTAGCTGCACCTCTGAGCGATCATTCAGTTGACTGCGCAGACTGAAATTATTTGCGAATGACAATGGGCCAAGAATGTCTAAATCACTTGGCATTTCTGCACATTCATAAGAACTCTACCTCTGAATTGGACATTGCAAGTCTCCTGGATGACTTCATTTCAAGAACTGAACGACGATAATTGTTTGCTGTCTCCTGAAGAACATCGCAAAAGAAGGGGCTACATTTTGTTTTCATTTTAGAAAGTATTTGCTTTTGAGGGTTATTGATCCACCAGTGCTTGGTTGTTTCCGTATTCAAAATTCAGTATTAATAAAGTTGATATTTTTAGTTAAAATTTCTTACGATAGTGATATTGTGCAATATAGGGAAACTGTTAAACGCTTACTGTTTCCAGTCCATTTTTACATTATTTTAAAAAATATATATCGGCTTACAAGACAGATGGTGGGGGGTCTTGTACCCGTTCTGGGCACCACCAAAAATTATACAAACCTGCCACCCCTGCCTTTGGTCTGACCCAGTATGGCTGTTCTTTTGTTCTTAAGCATTCTGTAGCAACTGTACTCCCCTATGAGTCACACAGGGCTTCTCCTTCCCCCCATTCAGCATTTCCAGCTCTCACAATTTAATTTTGAGTCTCACGCTAGTCGGTATTTTTCTTAAAGACCCAGCTCCTGCAGTCATAGGATTCTCTGAGATTCTCTTGATCACATTTTCAAGTTTTTCTCCACAACCACAAGGGTCAGAAACTTTTTAAAAACAAAAGCTGAGATTTTCGCATAAGCAGATGACTGCAGGAGCTGGGGCTTTAAGATAAACAACAAGTATTGTGGAAGTCACCATAAATTTGGAGAGTTGGCAACCCTGCGGGGCATGGCCTTTTGTACCAATGCATAGGGTCTGAAGCTGAATTTTAATATTGCTCCCTCAGAGACAGTGAATATATTGAATTGTTTGTTTTTAATTTATTTTTTTTCTACAGCTTTAATTGCATATAGGTGGTATGTTGCATGACCAAAGAATGACAATTCTATTTTGCAACAATTTTTGGAGGTTTCAAAATTTGTTTTGGTTACTCACTGGAACAATGTTTCAATCTGTTTTTGCAAAAACGGAACTGTCAAAGTGTCTGATTCAGAATAAGAGCTGAGATTAATGGTTCAGGTTATGTCTCGAGAGAGCACAATCGTATTTGATAGCCTGACTCTTAGGGCACTGACATGTGGGAGACTCAGGAAGAACAGGGACTTGAACCTGGCTCAGAGCAGACATGGTTTTTTTAAATTCCAGATTACTCTGAATCAGGCTGAGGAGGGATATGAACTGCTGTCTTCTGACCACTGCCCTAACCACCAGTCTGGTGAGCATTTTTAGCCAGACAACTTTGTCAAAAGTGTTCAATCTGCTCTAATATCCGTATATGTGTTTTGTGATCATGGGTAAGGAAGTACATAAGAACATAAGAACAGGCGTACTGGGTCAGACCAAAGGTCCATCTAGCCCAGTATCCTGTCTACCGACAGTGACCAATGCCAGGTTCCCCAGGGGGAGTGAACCTAACAGATAATGATCAAGTGATCTCTCTCCTGCCATCCATCTCCACCCTCTGACAAACAGAGGCTAGGGACACCATTCCTTACCTATCCTGGCTAATAGCCTTTAATGGACTTAACCTCCATGAATTTATCCAGTTCTCTTCTAAACGCTGTTAAGTCCTAGCCTTCACAACCGCCTCAGGCAAGGAGTTCCACAAGTTGACTGTGCGCTGTGTGAAGAAGAACTTCCTTTTATTTTAAACCTGCTACTCATTAATTTCATTTGGTGGCCCCTAGTTCTTGTGAGTAAGTAAATAACTTTTCCTTATCTTCTTTCTCCACATCACTCATGATTTTATATACCTCTATCATAAGTAGAATTAAACACTGGTGTGAAAAAATAAATTCTGAACTTAATTTGTCTGCCATTACAGATTCAGCTGTACTCTTTCAGCAGCAGTTTTTAACATAAATTAGACATTTCTGTGTTAAGTAGGGTTACCATATTTCCACAATCAAAAAAGAGGACACTGGGGGGAAGCCCCGCCCTAGCCCCGCCCCTGCCCCGCCCCATCCACTCCCTCCCACTTCCCACCCCCTGACTGCCCCCCTCAGAACCCCAACCCCCCTGCTTCTTGTCCCCTGACTGCCCCCTGCTGAGAACCCCCCTAGGACCCTACCTGTCCCCTGACTGCCCCGACCCTTATCCACTTGCATGGGTGGCTGGGTTGTAGAAATTTTGGTGGTGCCCAGAACCCCCCAACACCTGCCTAAGGCTCTGGGAGGGGGGTTTGGTGGGGGGAGGAGGTCTAGGGTGCAGGGATTAGGGTGCAGGAGGGGTGCAGGGTGCAGGTTCTGGGATAGAGTTTGGGTGCTGGGTGCAGGCTCCGGGCTGGGGCAGGGGGTGGGTGTGCAGGAGGGAGTGAGGGGTGCAGGCTCTGGGATGGAGTTTGGGGGTGGGAGGCGGTGCAAAGGGAGGGGGTGCAGGCTTTGGGAGCGGGTTTGAGGGCAGGAGGGTGTGTGTGGGAAGGGGGGAGGGGGTTTGGGAGGGAGTTTGGGGATAGGAGGGGATGCAGAGGTGAGGGCTGTGGGTCTGAGGATGAGGGGTTCATGATGCAGGAGGGGGCTCAGGGATGGAGCAGAGGATTAGGGTGTGGGGGGATGAGGGCTGGGGCTGAGGGGTTTGGGGCGTTGGAGAGGCTCAGGGCTGGGGTGGAAGGGCAGGCTAAGGGCAGCCTGTCTTCCCATTAGTGGATGGGGGCACTAGGACCCAGGGGCAGCAGACAGCAGTTGCTGCTGGCTCTGCAGTACAAGCAGACAAGGGAGATGCAGGGACGGGTGGTCCACGGGGGGGGGGGGGACACATGGAGGGGGGATGGCAGATGGAGGCCGGGGACCCATCCAACACTCCCCCACTCCCTGACTGCCCCCCCTGGACTCCCCTTACCATTCTGGCTCCACGTGTTTGCAAAACACGCTGCCCAGTGGGTCGGTCTGTGTGTTACACAGGGCTGCAGACAGAGGGAGGGGGGAGCAGGGGAGGGCTCTGGCTGCTGGAGGCCAATGGGAGCGGGTCAATCGGCCCAGCCGCCCAATCAGCAGCCGCACTCTGCATGGAAGGGAGGGAGGGAGGCGAGGGAGAAAACCCCCCCGGACATTTTAATCTTGTTACCAATTCCTCCCGGACGGCTATTTAGAGACGCAAAAGCTGGGATTAAAACAATAAAATAAAATCAGTTACAGATCAGCAGAATATAACAGAAGTTACTGCTTACTAGCAAACACCATTCTCTCTTATTAAGAAGATCTATCAAAATACTGGCCAAAGAGCTCTTATGTCAACTCACCAGACTTGGGTTTGAACAGGGCCCTGAAACAGCATTTTCCAGAGCCATAGGTTCTGCATTGAGAGACTCTCCTGCTGCCCACCCATGAGAGTTTAAACCTTGTAATCAATTACAGGAATGGTACAGCAGAGCTTAATGTGGCCTACAGATCAATAACCTTGAACTGGGCCCAGAAGTGGCTAGTCAGCCAGTGGAGATCCCATGGCAATTGCTATGTATGCTCCTATGACAAACATTAAAGGGTATTTTTTATTGATTGAAGCTGTGACATCAACATACTACCCCATCTTTATTTTTTACAAGCCCAAGGCATGTCTTTGTTTAGTTTAAATTTATGATGGACATTGAGGATTGTTTTGGCTTTGAATGTTAAACTGTTATAAAAACAGAGCCAAGGTGGGTGAGGTAATATCTTTTACCAGACCAACTTCTGTTGGTGAAAGACAAGTGTTCGAGCTGCACAGAACTCTTCTTCAGGATAGAGAATAAATACTGGAAAAATGTGAAGATTACTGAGCTTATACTGACCTCTGATGGTCATAAACATGTATAATACATTACTGTAGGGTAGCTATTTGTGTTTGGAGAAGTGCAAAGCCTCAGTGGAAATAGTGCTGGCATGACAAGCAACAAAAACTCTTCTGATGAAGACGCCGATGAAGTAGTGATTTTTTTTGTGATTTTTTTTTAAAAGCACCCTTGCCTTTTTAGGGATAGCAGGAAAACATGTGACGATTAACCAAAGCTTACAGAAAAGAGTTCTAACTAAGTTTTATTTCTCTTCCATTTGGTCTATCAGGAACTTTCCCCAAGGCATTGCCAGAAATTAACCATCTTTCTATCACATCCTTTTTTTTAGACTGTTGATCCTTCTGACAACAGGGGAAATATTTAAGATGTTTAAATATTTTAAACATTTAAGATACATATTAATGCTCAGTGGTTTGAGCATTGGCCTGCTAAACCCAGAGTTGGAAGTTCCATCCTTGAGGGAGCCATTTAGGGATCTGTAGCAAAAATCTGTCTGGGGATTGGTTCTGCTTTGAGCAGGGGGTTGGACTAGATGACCTCCTGAGCTCCCTTCCAACCCTGATAGTCTATGATTCTATATTGCCAGCATTTTTCAACTTGAATGCTTGGCACCAAGATCCACAATCGAGGCTTCACAACTACTACCGGCTTGATTTTCAGAAGTTCTGGGAAATCCACAGCATCATCATATGATAGCAGAAATTTAAAAACCTTATCATGATATTATAACTCCTCTGATCTCAGGGAAAGGACCATCTCTCCCCAATGCTTTATTCTTGAGGTACAAAGCACTGATGAGCTACAGGGGGCTTACGTGAGTCCCTTGTTAACAGAATCTTTGAGCCCCATACGTGAGTATCTCATCTTTCATTAAGAAAGCATCTATGCCCTTGCTTACGAAGATATGTTTTCAAGACTAACTCTAAGAATACTGAGTGCTAGGGTTGACAGCAAGAAGCAGCTGGGCTCCATTCTTTCAGCAGGAGGCTGGGGAACTAAAGGTCCACCCTGCTACTTACAACAGTTTGTATAAAATAATTCCCTAAAGTTTCAGGTACATCCCATAGAATCACGTCCGCCAAGATCAAATTATAGGAGTGGTGGATGTAACTTGATTCTACTTTGTCTCTGCATTTTGTGTACTGCACCTTTGAATCTGCAAGAACAGTATCTAGCTACATTTTATTCTCCGTGTCACTGAGGTCTGATACAGAGGAGACAGACACACCATGCTTTCTCATGGAGACCTTACTTTTGTTTTCTCTTGTTTTCCTTAATTCATTTTAGACTGGAAATTTGTTTTGCTCTCTTTGCATGTAAACATGACAAGGATGAAATCCCTTGCCATTTTACAGCATCAGGATATAGGAAAGAGGAATAAACAGATGATATTTTGTGAAGAAATGGGGCATTATGGAAGTGTTACTGAAACGGACAGTCACAACTGACAACTTACCTAGAAACTGAGTATCAAAACTCCATCCAAGTGGACATATTTAATATGAGGCTGAAGTTTACAGAGACTTGTTTTTTCAGCATGCACTGTTTTATTTTGGTCACAACACCTTCACCAATTGGCTGCAGGTGGAGTAATGAATAGTTTACAGCAATCCGACACATTATGTTGCAAGCAACCAATATAGACAGCTACTCAGATTGCGACAGAGCAGTGCATTTTGGGACTTAATCTCTTTGGTATGCCCCAATTTATTTAAGGGTGGTTCCATTCTGAGAAGTTATTGTGTAAAAATTGCATCTTCCTCCTTTCTATGTGTATTCAGGGTCACATTTGCTAATTTTAGTGAGAAAAACAAATGCTTGCTTAACTTTACTCAGCCTTGAAGAGTCTATGCTGCAAAGGGGGAATGAGCAGGATTCTATTCCATCATGTGCATCTGAATTGTTTAATAATTTCCAATCATTTTCACTTGTGCTGCCCCAGAGGAGGCAAAGATATCACTGAGGGTACAATCTGGCCTGCAGTATCAATAAATTACTGGTGCTGCACAAGATAGAAAGAACCTCACTTACTTGTCAGAACCCGTCGTGAGTTTGCAGGGCCAGGAGTTAGAAAAAAACATTGTACTTGAAAACTGACTGTAAACTTATGGTGCCATTATTACAGAGAAGAAATGAACTGCAATAAGAAGCCACTGGCCATATGATAGGACTTTGTGTGCCCCATCTGCACCGCAAATTGGATATGCCAGTTTACTAACAGCCTGAGCTGCTTCCTAGAAAAAGTTGCAAAGGGCTGGCTGATGCCTAAATGAAATTTAATGTTCAAAATCTTACTACAAAGAGTGAAAGAGCAACATTCAGAAAACAGTACCAATGGAGTCCTGCGAACTTCTCTCCTGCAATACTAATCACAGCTTGATATTTTTATTCTTTCAGAGAAAAGTGAAGTTTGCATTCAGGTCATTCATTGCCAGCTGCACAGTGAAACTGCTCTCTCTATAAAAGAGGAAGCAATATACACAGCACTCCAGGACTTTTATGCAAATATTTTTATCCCTGAACATACTTATTGCAATGCTAGTAGCGTACCGCATAATAGCTCACCTCAAGTAATCACAGCCAGTGCTAAAAAGGAAATTAAGCACCAAAGAGCTAAGTGATGCTCTATAGAAAATTCCATAAAATGAATCATCAGGCATAGATGGGCCCCACTGTTGAACTTTGCAGCCATCACATTTTCTTGCTGAGTTAAATGGAGGATGCTTAAAAGCAGATTTCTCTTGCAGTTGGTGCTTTGAGAACAGAGCCAAGAAATATTTAAATACAACAAAAGAGAAAAAACTTGGTCCTCTCTTTCAGTTGAATCTAAGATCAGACTCAAATCTATTTGAAAAGAGTTGTTTGCTCAGGCCCCCAGAGCTCTCACACAGATTGGAGTGGGGTAGAGAAAATCTACCTCAGAGAGAAGAGATAGTTGGAAACAAAGTTTCCATCCCACAGGAAATTCCAACGTGGATGAAAAGTTAAAATCTTGAATTATTTTGTGGAACAGAACTCTGAAATATTTCGATTCAGAAACATTGAAACGAACAAAATATTTCGACAATGCTAAACTGTTTCATTTTGATAATGTCAAGACATTAAAGTACAGTGAAAGTCTAAATGAAAGTTGAGAAGAAACAAGAAAGTCAAACTGAAGTAAAACAAGAAAGTTGGAACTAAATGAAACAAGACAACAAAATATTCGATTTTGATTTTGACTTATTGCAAATCTTTTCTGTTGAAGTCGTCATTGAAAGCAACATGCTCCCACAAAACATTTTGATTTAAACGAAAATGCATTTTCCCACAGAAAACTGTTCTGTCAAAAAGTTTTTGACCAACTCTATCAGAGCTAAGAAAGCTGATTATCTAAATTCTGGAGACTTGTCTACACATGTTGGTTTTCCGGAACAGCTATTTCTGAATAACTCCATGGACAAGCCAAGAGTCATGTGACAGAAATCTCTGAGCAGAAGAATGTGCTATGCAAATTTTGGTGAGTGCAGTTAGGAGGGATTCTGAAACCAAAATTCCCTCTCATCCCTTTGTGATTTTAGAGGTGTCAATAGGAATACAAATTTGATCAGAGGAATTTTGATCATTACCAGTCGTCATTATCAGGCCATGTGTGCTGTGCCCCCTGCAGACCTAGTCTAAACCTTTCTTGATCTACCTCCAGCTACAGCTATCTAATATTTGAATGAGGAGAATATGCTCACATTGTGTTCTGGGAAGAACCCACTGCTAAAGGACCCCCCCGCAGCCTATCAGGAGGATTCACTGGGCCTGAGACTCAAATAATTGCATGGGACCATGGCCGGCTCCAGGCACCAGCTTGGCAAGCTGGTGCTTGGGGCGGCCACTCCAGACAGGGGCGGCAGGTCCAGCTATTCGGCAGCAATTCGGCAGACGGTCCCTCACTCCCACTAGGAGCAAAGGACCTTCTGCCGAATTGCCGCCGCAGATCGCGATCGCGGCTTTTTGTTTGTTTGTTTGTTTTGGTTTTTTTTGTGGCTGCTTGGGGCGGCCAAAACCCTGGAGCTGGCCCTGCATGGGACAATGGAAAAAATAACAGGGACAAGTGTGAGGGTCAAAGGATCAAAAGTAGGGCAAGTTCCTTGATCCACATGTTTTCCAGGTAGAGCTCCTCAAATGACTCTTTACTTCCTCCCCTCCCCATTTATCTCTTCTGTCTTCCAGCGTTCCCACAGCATGTCGTTGTCATAAGCAGCTATAATCTTGCTCAAGCCTATTCACTTAAGTGTGGGTCATACTTACCTGGTTTGTTGTGTGAAGCATTAAGTGGAAGAAGTAAGCTGGTAGGGGATGAGGGTGCAGTGTGGGACTGTGATTGAAGAACAGGAAATCTAGCTGGAGAAGGAAGCATGTGGATGGACCTGGCTGGAAAAGGAAATAGAGCAGTGGTTCTCAAACTGTGAGTTCATGGGTGGGGCAGAGAGGGTTTTAAGCCAACTGTATTGCAAGGCCATTCAGTGGGTGGCCCAGCTCCCTGTATAAGTTAGGGCA
Source organism: Chrysemys picta bellii (assembly GCF_011386835.1). Classification (NCBI taxonomy): domain Eukaryota; kingdom Metazoa; phylum Chordata; order Testudines; family Emydidae; genus Chrysemys; species Chrysemys picta. The sequence continues at coordinate 197,832,598 of NC_088793.1, forward strand.
GCCATAATTTAATACAATCTGGCCATATGTTCTTCCTGTCCCCAACAAGCTGCCTATTCCAGGGACTGGAGAAGGGCTACGATAAAACCCTTAAACTAGTTTCATGAGAAGCAGCCCCCTGCACAAGGTATATTCTCAGCATGCCATTTCCAATTTCCTTAAAGCTCCTTCATGCTGCCAAAGTAATTTGGCTTTAATGTAACGGAGAATCAGGCCCTGGATGTCTGTCCTTTCCTTGTCAGACATTTGCAGTTGCTCCAAATGCAGTGCTATCGCAGTTTCAGATATAGACAGGTGCTACTCTTAATGAGAGGGCAGACTAGGATAGCCTCAAAAGAATATGATGTGAACTTAGAGATTGGTTAGAGGATTTTAATCCACACTGCAAACTGAGTGAGCATGCACTCATATCTTAGAGCAGCACTGGAGTGAATGATTGGGCATTGAATGTGCTAGTTACTAGAGCACTCTAATTAATTGTTATTCTTTACTATTACTATTACTGAAGAAACCTATCACCTGGGCTATTGGGGAAGCTGTGCACCTGCCTCTTTGCATGCAGTGAGATTTGATGACTAACATTCTCTTTGGACTGCAGTGTGTGTGTAAAACCAGATATTATGGGGCTTGCAAACATGCGCTCTTTTCTTATGTGAATATCGGTGTGTTATAGTGGTCTGGGGACATAGACATGGAAGAAACATGTACCTTGTCTTTTAATTTCTGCTCTGTCCCATTTGCATTATAGATTATGGCTAGACATGGATTTAATCCTAGCTATTTAACTGTACGCATTTATTTACTGTGGTGTTCACAGAACTGTTAAAAGTTAACAAAAACCTTAGGTCAAACCATTGTCTGGCTGAATGCTTCTTATAGTAAGGTATCACTAATGTATCCCAAAATGAATGCTTCACAATTCACTTCCAGAGTTATGGATACAATCGGGGGGGAAACTGCCAAGATTGTCATAAAACTAATCATGTTTGCAAGCATTATGCTAAGACCAGTTGTCATTCTACGTGGCTTCTGTTAACATTGTTTCTTATCAATGTTTGTAGTTCAAATTAAAGCCATGACAGTGGTGGACAGGACCAGTTCTTGAGTATGCTGCGCCTTCTGAGACTTTTTACCAGTCCCCCGGGTGCACCCCTTTCAAGTGACAGGTCCGTGCCTCCACCCTGAGAAATGGATCTAAACCAAGAGATCTGTATGAATATTGTCTTACCTATGTTTGAGACAAGGCGGTGAGGTAATATTTTCTATTGGATCAAGTTCTTTGAACTAGGAAAAACTTTTGCCAAAACATTACCAGCTAGGTCTGTCTTCCTAATGGTTTTGGGGGTTGAAGCTCATGTCTCTCACAATTACAATTATGGTCACTCTTTGTACTCTTAATGTAATCATTGAATCATAGGACTGGAAGGGACCTCAAGAGGTCATCTAGTCCAGTCCCTTGCACTCATGGCAGGACTATTATCTAGACTATTCATGACAGGTGTTTGTCTAATCTGCTCTTAAATCTCCAATGATGGAGATTCCACAATCTCCCTAGGCAATTTATTTCAGTGCTTAATCACCATGACAGTTAGGAAGTTGTTCCTAATGTCCAACCTAAACCTCCCTTGCTGCAATTTAAACCCATTGCTTCTTGTTCTATCCTCAGAGGTTAAGAAGAACAATTATTCTCCCTCCTCCTTGTAACAACCTTTTATGTACTTGAAAACTGTTATCCTGTCCCCTCTCAGTCTTCTCTTTTCCAGACTAAACAAACCCAATTTTTTTCAGTCTTCCCTCAGAGGTCATGTTTTCTAGACCTTTAATCATTTTTGTTGCTCTTCTCTGGACTTTCTCCAATTTGTCCACAGCTTTCCTGAAATGTGGCGCCCAAAACTGGACACTACTCCAGTTGAGGACTAATTAGCATGGAGTAGAGCGGAAGAATTACTTCTCGTCTTACTTACAACACTCCTGCTAATATATCCCAGAATTATGTTCGCTTTTTTTTTTTTGCAACAGTGTTACACTGCTGACTCATATTTAGCTTGTGGTCCACTAGGTGGTCCACTATGACCCCTGGATCCCTTTCCGCAGTACTCCTTCCTAAGCAGTCATTTCCCATTTTGTATGGGTGTGATTACATGCTCATGATTACTGCCTACCCATTCTGACACCTAGAAGGCTCATCGGGAATTTCTTAACGAAATATTTTTTCATTGAAAAAAGCAGATTTGTCAAAACCTAAACTTTTTACAGGAATGTATCAGTTTTGACAAAGCTTGAATTGGGAAGGTTTTTCAGGGCCAGGATGGAATTTCTGGTCAAACCCACAACAAGCGAGAGAGCCTGGTAGTTAAGATACTCATTTAGGATGTGGGACACCCAAATTCAAGTCCCTGATTCGGAGCAGGGACTTGATCCAAACATTCCAGCTCAGTGACCTAATTACTAGGTTATTGGCTCTTCTGGTGAGTGTTTCTCTCTTTTTTTGTCAAAAAATTTCAAAAGGTCTCGTGTTCACCCTGATGTAGAATGGGAAGATTTGACACATTATATATTTTAAACCACACAGGACGGGAAAGCCATTTCCCCCTGCTGAGCTATAGGCACCCCTTTTAATTGAGGTGTAATTGAGGTGACTTAAATGGGGCATGGATAATTAGGGCAGATACTTTCAAGAGAAAAATCCCAGGGAAGCTTGCACACACACATATTTTTAACAACATGGACATGAATGATCCTTCCAATTTAGGGAAGCATAAAACAGCTAGAGATGTCAATGAATATTAATAGCTGGGATATACCAAAAGAACTAGCAAATTCCAGGTGCTATTGGAATAGAACTGAAATTAAATAAATATCTTTTTCATGACATCAGCTTTATGAGACTGGATTCTTTAACAGTGAACAGTGAGTTGGGAAGACCTAGGGTCATAGGAAGGGAGACAGACGATGCTTCATCTGATATAAACTAGAAATGATTAAAACAATCACAGGAAAATATGATTCCTGTCTCCTTAAAGAACCATTATCTACCTTCAGGCTTGACACTTTAGCTTAAAGAGGCTGTCACCCTGCCACGGCAAAGATTCCTAATTTGAATTGAGTCATCAAGAGCTATTAACTTGTTAATTGTGTCTGATTCAATGGAGGATCACTTAATGGTGTGGAGGAGGCAGAGAAGTGGATGCGCACCTTTTGTTATAGTCCCATAGGTCTGAACAGGTCTACCGTCTCACAAACAATCGCAGATTCCCATGTAATAGTGAATAAAATAGAAACATTTAACTGCCCATTTAGCCAGGAGAAAGCAAGCGAGCCTTTTTGCGCAGAAGGTAAAAGATTAGTCGTCTTCATAAAACAAATGTCCCTCCAGAAATATTATGGTTGCTCCACTAGCCACTCCAAAGGCTCTCTAATGTATTTGATCATGCAAGTTAACACCTTTATTTGAAGGATATTTGGTAGTCAGGGGGAGTTTTTCTGATGGGGCAAATCATTGGGACTCAGATTGATGCAAAAGACATTTGTTCTCTGTTTTTCACGAACATTAAAGTTTGTACTAGTCTAGATCTCCTTTAACTGAGTTGTGGCTAGATCTGATTTCATATGCCACATAAGCAAAGGCTGAAGGAACTGGATATGTTCAGTTTGGAAAAGAGATTAAGGGAGGGATATGATAGCAGTCTTCAGATACTTGAAAGGCTGCCATAAAAAAGATGGAGAAAAGTTGTTCTCTTTTGCTACAGAGGGCAGGACAAGAGGCAATGGGTTCAAACTACAGCACAGCAGATTTAGATTAAATCTCAGGAAAAACTTCCTAACTGTAAAACCAGTAGGACAATGGAACAGACGCCTCAGGAGATTGTGGAAGCTTCTTCACTGTAGGTTTTCAAAAGGAGGCTGGATAGCCATCTGTCTTAGATGGTTTAGTCACAATAAATCCTGCATCTTAGCAGGGGGTTAGACTAGATGACCCTTGCGGTTCCTTCTAGCCCTACGATTCTATATACTTTAGATGTGGTGATTTTTCTCTTTGTGTTAACTTGGTTTGAACAAAGATCCTTTGATATCTGAGGAGGATTTGGGGAAATTCATGAAGTCCTTCCTGGGAGAGGTACATGATCCTTTGATCCTTAATACATGCCACCTGGAGCTAAAAGGCTTAAATCAATCCATCCATCCATCCTCCTAGAACTGGAAGGGACCTTGAAAGGTCATCAAGTCCAGCCCCCTGCCTTCACTAGCAGGACCAAGTACTGATTTTGCCCCAGAACCCCCTCAAGGATTGAACTCACAATCCTGGGTTTAGCAGGCCAATGCTCAAACCACTGAGCTAGCCCTCCCCCTTACCTTAATGTATTTTTTACTGTGGGGTAACTAACACGTATGAGCTATGCCACTGTATAAACACAGTGAGACAAAGCTCAGTAGTTAAACTGAGTAGTTGTACAAGGTGAACTAGGTGAGGTCAGGTGGGGATGTAATTCTGACTTTGCCTAGCTACCTAACGGTAAACTCTGCAAGTGCCTTGTATCCATTTAGAATGAAAAACATCTTTGTAAGCAGTGAAGACAAAGCCTTTCTCTACTTGGTATTCTTGGTCAAAAGGCAAGGCCCAGAGGGGTTCATTAACAGGGCGTAAGGTGCTAAAAATCACTGGAGAATCTTTTCAGAGTATTAAGAGTTTTCCTTACAACAGAGAGTACAGTGTCCTAGCCTGAATCACTGACACTAAGGCCAGGTTTACACTACAGATCTATATCGGTATAAATACGTGGCACAGGGGTGTGAAAAATCCACACCCCGATCAATGTAATTATACTAACACCCCCATGTTGATGGGAGAGCTTCTCCTGATGACATAGGTACCGCCTCTTGGGGAGGTGGATTAACTATGCTGATGAGAGAAACCCTCCCATTGTCAGTACTAAACTACTTTTTTTAGTACTGATGACTCCCTTTGTCATAATACCTAGCATCCTCAAGGTCTATACAGCTCTCCGGGTGCTATCCGTGGCTTATATTAGCTATCACACACCTATTTTGGAAAGAGGATTCTGTGGTTCCCTTGCCTTTAACAGAGACTGTTTCTCTCAAAAGCAACACACAAGCTAGGTCGGCAAGTTCCTGTCAGTCGATCTCCTGCAGCTGCACAACCTTTATCTGCCTCCTATATGGAGATTTGCGTTCAGGGGAAAAGATCCATTAGTAACAAGTGGGACATTGTCATTTCTCTAATTCATATACCCTTGTATACTGAGCATTTGCAACATTTTAAATTGAATTCCTTATCCACAAACTGGGTCGGGGATTTCCTTCTAATCTGCATTTGGGCATATTTGACATATCAAGGGTTATGCGATCATTTCAAAGAGGTTTTTTTTATCCTCTGTTAGGAGTTGGGGAATACGCAATTAAAAAATTCTTCCTAGGTACACTTAAGACTTTCGTAATTTTCCAAAGCCACTGAATCTCTGGGTAGGGCCTAAGCCAAGTCCGCTGACAGCAAGGTCCTTTAGCAGCTAATTAGCTTCCTCACCACAGGTGCTATCCTTGTTTTCCCAGCTGCACTGTCAGTTTTAACAATTGCCTTTTAGATACAATCTTAATCTGCCTCTAATAATTCATAGGGCAACTATAAATCATATTTGGCCTGTCCTACTTCATATGCAAAAGTAGTCATAGCCCAGAGCAAATTATTCAGAGGAAAAAAAATCAATAGTTGAAAAGCTTATCATTAGCCCAAGGAATGCAGTCCTCAAATACCTGGTGTTTGCAAACATTCCAAATATTTTTTCTGAAATAATCGCATACTTAAAATTTCCACACTAAAATCCCCCAACGACAAGCGCATGCAAACAATCGTTCGTGACGATCAACTGGTACTTCTCTTTACTTACTATTTAGTATGACCTGCTATTCAAACACCTGTCTTATATCTCAAACATTTCCCCCCCTTTCACAACCACTGGGCCATACACCTGCTGTGCAACTTTTTTTGACATCCATAGGAGTGCTCCATATAGATCTAGGGAAGAATGTGTGCCACAGAATTTGGAACAATGCAGAAACAAAAGTAATGTCTATTAGTTTAAAACTATATCAGAATTAATAGGAGACTTTGAAAATGAGAGAGAAACAATTAATGTCCAGCTGCCTTTATTTAGAGAGATTTGGGGTGAAATTTTCAAAAGCTCTCAACATTGGCCTAACTCTTCTCCCATTGAAGTAAACTGGATTCAACTCAGTAGGAGCAGAGATAGGGCAGCACGGAGCACTTCTGAAAATACCACTCTCTGGGCCAGATCCAAAATATTTGCTATCCTGGCTGTCTTTCCATTGATCAGGTCCTTAAAGTACAGATTGGAAGCTGTAGTGACAACTAAACATAGCAGGAGTAGTCTAACTTTATCAGCAGAAGACACCCACAACCCCCAATCAACACACATTGACACACCCTCATCATATGCTACGACAACCACCCCGCCCCCTTGCATCACTTGGCAACTGGGACAAGGGGAGCAGTCAGGTGCCCAGTCACTGAGTGTTGTAAGATAGACAATAGCTCCGTTCTTTTGTCTTCATCTCTTCTGGCTGGGATGGGCATAGGATGGGTGGAATAGCTGAAGATTAAGGTGTTGGGAGGGGTTGTTTCCTAAATCTACTCCCAACCCTCTTCTGTGCCATCTCTCTGTGGCTGCTGTAAATGATGCTGCGGGCGGCCCAAACGAACCACAAGCAGCCCCAGGATTGGGTGCATACAAAGGTGGTGGAAGCAGAGGGCTGTAGCACTGCAGTGTAGATTGCTCACTAAAGCGACAGGAGGGGCTCTCTCATCACTGTAGGTTCACCACATCCCCGACCCCAAGAGGCCATAAAGCCTCACCATGAAGTCAGATTTTTGGGGGGAAATCTTGCTGTCATCTCCACTGAAGCATTCTGACGTGTCTCTGTATTAGAGTGGAACAGAAGTCCTAACTTGCTTGAGCAGGCCAGCTTTTGGTCTATAAGGAGGTATGTATTAACCCCCCAACAACACCACCACTTTTTTCTTATCAAATGATTATCCTTATCTACTACCTTAGATGGCATCTGGCCAGATATTCATGCAACAGGGAGCTGCTGGACACAAACAGGACTACACAACCATTTTAAACACACTGTTACAGATATGCCCACACCATCCGTGTATAAGCTAAGCTGAGGCAGAAGTAATTCAGAGTCCTTGTTTTTTCTAGTCTACCGAAGGCACACCCAGTGACTCAGAAGACAAGCATCTTTCTGCACAATCCAATAGGTGGCTGTATTGCATTTCTTTCTATTAACAAACAATCACATTTGCTAGAGAGAAGCACAGCTGTCACTGTGCTATGGAATTTATTTCTAAAAACTGTAGCAAAAGCTAGCATGGTGTTTTTCACAGCACCTGAAACAGAGAGAAAGTTATAGTTGCCTCATTAGAACAACATTATTGTATTTTACTTATATTACTTATTAACTATTAACTTTCACTGTTTATTGCACGGTACCTGCTCTCTTGGTGGGCTCCAGCTAGTATTATGCCAGCTTCTCCTGCTTTATTTTAATCTTCTTTCCTTGTGTTGAACAGAGAATTAAAAACAAAAAACATTTGGAAAGGTATAATCAATAATGGGGATAACTGGGTCAAATTCTCTCAGATTAGATGGTCTAATGATCCCTCCTGGCCTTAAAAAAATAAATCGATGAATCTATGAACAGTTATATGGCCCCTAATAGAACAAAAGAGATTAGTGAATATTCTGTGACTAAATACTGTAAGCTCTTTCAACTGCTTTTTGTGGCTCATACTATTTATTGTATATGAATGTCTGCTTGACCAATGTTTTTCAGTTGTGAAAATGTTCATGAAACCTAAATGTTTAACAAATATTAGTATGAATGATTATTCACCTCGATAATGTGTACTTGGCGTCATTATTGATTAGACTGTATTGGTTATTCTCCTGTTTAAAAATGATAAATTATTTAATCATGGTGCAGAAATAAGATCACGTGACTTAGATGACCAATCAATGCCACAACTAAAGATCAGTATATACACAAAGCAATAGCAGCAGTGAATACTTCACACACACACACACACACACAATCCTCATAAAGTACTAGAGGAATTTTTGAACAATGAATACATGATTAGAAAAGGCGCAAGATTTATCAGATCATTTGTTCATCGAAAGTAATTTGAATGGTGCGAGTTCATCATGGACCTATAAAGATTTAGAATTAATCACCATTGCCAAAACTGAATTAACTCAATCCTCTAGTATTAAATAGGTATTAGACTGTAGTTTAGAGAGCTCCACTGTTGCCAAGACATAAGAAATAGACCCCAACAGAGAATCTAGCTCTGCTTAGCAGAGAGTGAAGCTAAGCAAATATTTCAAAATATAGTTCCTGAATATCTGCACAAATAGTTGTTTTTAATCAGGGAGAATGGGAGCATAAGGATGTCACTGTTCTTGATGCTGTGGAAACACAGAACAAAAAGATAGTTCCTGTCCTTGCTTTGGCCAAGTTCATACCCACTTCTGTTTGCTTTTCATGAACGCTGCAGGGGAGCATATTTACAAATAGCAATGTTCGCAGAGAGGGCACATAAACTAGCAAATATTTCTATAAAGTAGAGCTGGTCAGAAAGGCTCCCCACCCCTGAAAATGTTGTGTTTGTGACAAAAATATCAAAATCTAGAATATATTGGCCAAAAGTAGAAATATTTCAATTCTGAAATGCAACCGTAGTGCATTATGGGATGAATAGTTTGGGTGCTTCGTCATCCTATTCTCCTCTAGAGATTGTGCTCTCTGATCAGATTACACCTTCCATGATGCACCATGGTTTCCTCTCTTGGTGAAAGGGGGCGGTGCATCATGGCAATCACAGGCAACAGTGAATCATGGAGATGAAATCTGGTTGGGGATTCTGGCTGAGAATAGAAGTATGAGGCCACAAAACAGCATTTCAGAATTGAAATATTTAGTGGTTTTTGGCCAAAACAGTTTTGCTTTGCTCTGAAAACCAATTTTTTGTTGTTGCATTTTTTGACAAAAATTAAAATTTACCAAAGAAAGCAGAACTTGAGAGATTTCTTTCAGTTGAAAACCCAGTTTCAGTTCTGTTGAAAAAAAGTTACAGTGGGAAATTTTTCACCAGCCCTAGTATAAAGGTAACTTCAAATTCAATATTCAACTATTTACACCAGAAACCTCATCCAATCAGAGAACAGAAACACTGACATGTGGCCTAAATGTCCAATCAAAACTAACTAGTAACTTGAATTCTGAAGAGCAAGTATTATCAATAAACTTCTCATGAAGAATTTACAGACCAATCATTCACCAAAATTCATCATCAGATCACTTCAAATAACTAATACATGTGCAAAAATTATATCCTTTCTGCAGGTAACAAGGATGAAATTCATCACCTGTAATTATCCACAGCTGGTTATTTGCTGAGATCGAGCAGCCAGACTTTTCAGGCTGCAATTGCAATGTAAGTACTGCCCTCAAATCAGGAGAAAGGGTTAGTGTGAATTATGGGATTCCAAGCAAAACAGAATTAGACTTGTACTGATGATTGGTTCTTTTGGTTGTGCCATCAAACAACAAAACATCAGGGCAAATGTTCATCTTGGGTCCAAAAATATTAGAGATTTGTTACAAAATTGGAAAAGACCATTTTGGGCCAGCAAGAATAATGATTAAGTAGAGTAGATTCTTCCCTTTAATTCAGTACGGTAGTTCGGGCCCTTGCCTGGGATGTTGGATATGCTGGTTTCAATCCTGACTCTGCAGTAGGGCCTCAAACTGAGACTCTTTCCTAGGTGAACCCTAATTGCCAGGCCATAGGCTACAAAGGGACACACAGACACACAGTTTGCTGGTCCTGAAAAACTTTTCCCTGGTCAAATTTGCACTTGGTTTCAGAATCGGTTCATTTGCCAAAATGTAAATTGGCTGACAAATTTCACCCCGCTCTAAACAGAATACACTAAAGACTTGGATCTGCAGTAATTGCGTACAAAAATACGTCCAGTGGCATAAAAATACTAAACAACTGAAAGATCAAACAGTAAGGGCCAAACTTTCAAAAATGGCCTCTAAACATTTGCTCCTAAAACAGCATGAGCAACTCTTTGCAGACACAAACTGGTGTATTTGCAGTTTTGGTGAAAGTTTAGTGGCCACTTGAGAACGTTTGGCCCCATATACAATATTCACAAGTAACTCCAGGTTCATTAGAATGGGAGCTCTAAATTCAGAGTTATAAGGAATGGGCGGAGGCCTGGGAAGCATAACTATAACTAAAGCAAAACACAGTTCTATAATTAATTAGATTAAATGTTATATTTAAGAGGATTTTCAGGTTGTGACTCATCCTGACAGGAAATTCAAAGTTGAGGCTAAAGGGTGAGTTTAAGCTTTAGAATTTCCTGTATTGGTTGACTGGTGTCCCAACTTTAAGGTATTTTAATTTAGATTTGATTTGTAATTTTTAGAGTAACTAAGTTTATAGCAGGTTCTGCTTGAGTGACTAACTCCCTTACAATTTAAAAGACCAAACAAACCATTGTAATTTGTTGGTTTAGTACAAGGCTCTGGGGAGCACCAGGGTTCCTGGAATTCTGGCTCCCCCCTTTAGTTATTTATTAGAATAATAATAATTATTATTAACAGAGTACAGCGTCAGGTCCCATCCGTGCCTGCCCAGTTCTACTGGACAACGGAAAGAGGGGCAAACACATTACCCATCCTCTTCCCAACCTCTCTGCAGAGGGTAATGCCACCATCACCACTAGTCTTGCAGAGTTCTTGGGCTCATTGTGAGAGGCCACCCATTGTATTTAGTCTCTGTACAGGGGGTGAAGGAGTGAGAGGGATTCTGTAATGGGTTTGGGAAAGCTCTATGCTAACCTCAGGTATAATCCCTGTCCTCAGCTTTACTAAACTTCTAGATTTACTAAATCTCTTTATGAACACAAGTTTGTTAACAATCCTTGAACCAATTGTGAATACTGCCAGTAACCAGACTTTACTCCCCACCCACTGCCAGCCTACTGGTTTTATAGAAGCCCCCACCTGTTCCATCACAAGTGAGCTTCTGGCTAATCAAGGCTCACTCATTTGCCACTTAATTAGCTGTTTGGGCCCACCTGGCCTAATTCAGTTCTTTCAGGGCCAGTGTGGGGAGTAAACATCTATCATAGGTGTCTTATATAATCTGGTATTGTTCTAGTCCTAAAAATCTTTGTATGGGGTATGTAGAAAGGGTTATAAATATATGCTAGAAGTATATTCTTAAATGGTGTTTGACAAGCAATGTATAAGTCCAATTTGCCCTAGAAGACAAAGGAGTGTGTGTTTGCTTGTCTAACCAGACTGGTCATCAGGCAGAGACAATGAAGGCACATTTACTTGCTAGGTAAACAAAACTATCAGGAAAGCAAGTGGGGAAAGGTATCCATGGGGGATGGGGGTTGAATAACCAGGAAGCCTTCCTGTCTCCTGAAGCAGGGTCAATGAACTTTGGGAAGATATAAGGAGAGAGAAAAGGCCATTTTGGCATCCTTTATCTGAAGAAACAAAGGAATAAATACTCTGAGATCTGTGAATGGTCCTGGCCACAGAGTCTGTTCAGCTGTGCTGAGAAAGAGACCTAGTGGAAAACTCTTCTTAGAACAAGAGACTCTAATCTGTTAAATCAGGCTTTTGTCTTAAAAGTGTATTTTTACTTTTGTTTGCTTGTAACCCTGTCTATCTTTATCCTTATACTCAGTATCACTTCATCTGATGTCCTTTTGTTAAATACATTTGTTTTACTTTTGCTACAAAAAATTAAGTGCACTGATTGAAGGGAAGGGTGTGTTAAGCTAACAGGCTGTGGTGTATTGTCTCGTTAAAGGAGCAACAAACAACTTCTGTGAGTGCTCATAAGGGGGCTGGGCAGTGCAGGGAGACATCTCTGGGGATTTCTGGAGTTTAGGTTCACTCTTTGTTTCCTACAAGGCAAGATTTGGACTGGCAGAATCCTGAAGAGTTTGCTGGTAAGGCTGACAAGCTGGTGTGTCAGGGAGTTGTCACACAGCTTAGCAGTAGCAAATCTTTCACTGGCTGAGAGGGATAACACAGTAACTCACAATTCTGGGAAACCCCAGCAGATTGTCACAATTCTCTGTCATCTTCATGGGTCACCTTTGTATATAGCTGACCAGTGGCAGATGAAGCACGAACGGAGGAAAAAGACTGCTGGTGAAAGAAGTCAAGTTCTGGGGTGGCTGTTGGTGATGAAGAACTTTTGAAACAGTGTCTTCTCCTCCACCAGCCACAAAGTCATGACTAGTGGAACCCTTTCCTTTCAGGTAATGGGCATCTTGGGGAATCTAGATTCCCTCTGTTCAGGAACAAAGCTGAATGTTTCTCTTTATGAGCAGTTTTTCTATCTATTTAACAGACAGGTTATGTAGCTCTGGACTGCACTGGTTACCTGTGTGATATCTGCCCCTTCAGTCAGGGATCTGCTAATTGAATTTTGACAAGTCTCACAGTATTGATGTTCTGGAGGAGTTGGAAGAAACGTGGGTTGTGACTTGGATCTAGCGGTATTCAGAATAGAAATGTTCACACTTTACCCCCTTTCCGCACATGTCTGGTTCAAGGGGTGGGTGAACAAGGCCATTGTCCTGGGTGCCAACTTCCAGGAAGCGCCATACCTTTGTACTGCTGAGCTTCCCCCCCCCCCTCCCCCAACACTTTGCTCTGATTGGCCAGCTTCTCTGTTTTGGTTTTTCTTGCTCTACTGCTCAGGTTGGAAGTGCTGAAAATGTTTTCCACTCTGGCTGGCAAAACAACTAGGGCTGCTCCGGTTGATAGGATTTCCTTTATTGTTAGTTTCATTAACAACAAACATAAACCTCTGCCCGAGCTTTCACCTGAATTGGGCTATCTCCCTCTGTTTGTTTACCTAGTTCCTTCTTGATGCAAACAGACTGAATCTGTCACGCTCCTGGGTTGGAGTCTCGACTGATCTATCTATCAAGGTGAGTCAGCAGAATAGCTCTGTGACTGTGAAGGGACATAGAACCTGACACCTTGTCACATTTCCTATGAGATGGTAAAGTACCATCCTCCCTCAAACATGCAGTTCTTATGACCGCATTTGCTCTGTCTCTATCTTTCCTGTTCTGAGAAGGTTGAAATGAGACATCCCTGGTTTTATCTAGCATCCTCTGAAATCTGTAAGTTTGGGCATGGTACATAGACTGCACTGGGCTCATTCTTGATTGCCAGGAGGAGGAGATCATTGACCAAAGGTCAGGTTTGCCTGCAGCCCAAGAGCACACCCACTAGACTGAGCCCCTCCCTTGTGCCCAGTGCCCCACCAGTAAGAGCTCTGATCAACATTGTGGGAGATACAGGTTCAAATCCCCATTCTGCCTGACATAAAGCATGGATTTGAACCCAGGTCTCCTACATATCTGATGGGGCCCAAACCAGCAGGCTATTGCCACTTCTCTCAATTTCTCCTCTTGAAGCTGATCAGCTTTGTATAAAAATACTTAAATATTCATTGGAGCATGGACTGGAACCTGGGGCTAACAGGTGTGCGTACTAACCACTAGACTATCGAGTCACTCTCTCTGGCCCTATGAATAGTCAATTATTTTATACGAAATGTAACAGCTTGAAGAGGAGAGATTTGAGAGAAACCGCACCAGGGTTTAAGGGGGTCATGACCACTCCTTGCTCCTTTGTGAGAAGGAACTAACCTAGCAAAGGCACCTATTTCCAGGAGAGGGTTCATGGCTGTGAATCCTGAGCAGAGATGAGCACCTCCCTTTGGCCTGGACTTAGGATCTACGTCTCTGAGAGGGAAGAGTCACACTCCTCTCTCCTCAGCGTTTCCTTCTGGCTAGCTTAGGAAGCTTCCCTAAGCTCGGCATGCTGGCTCCTGGGAATTCCTTTTTTTTCAGATACCCAACTCCCACCTTGCATTGTATGAGGAGCCTAGGTGTCTCACTTGGGGTTGTTAATTCCACTAGAAGGCAGGACACCTGAGTCCCCATTGTGAATCTAGCCCTTAGAGTTTCAGTTCTCTGTCTGGAAAATGGAAATCATCCTTCCTCTTCCTCACCATTTGTGTAGGTAACAAGAAGGGTTTCTTTAGGTGTGTTAGCAACAAGAAAAAGTTTCGGGAAAGTGTGGGACCCTTAATGAATGGGGGAGGCAAGCTTGTGACAAATGATGTGGAAAAAGCTGAAGTACTCAATGCTTTTTTTTGCCTCGGTTTTCACAGACAAGGTGAGCTCCCACACTGCTGTCCTGAGCAACACAGTATGGGGAGGAAATGAGCAACCCTCAGTGGTGAAAGAACAGGTTAAGGACTATTTAGAAAAGCTGGACATGCACAAGTTGATGGGTCCAGATCTAACGCATCCAAGGGTGCTGAGGGAATTGGCTGATGTGATTGCTGACCATTGGTCATTATCTTTGAAAACTTGTGGTGATTGGGTGAGGTCCTGGATAATTAGAAAAAAAGGCAAATATAGTGCCCATTTTTAAAAAAGGGAAGGAGGAGAATCTGGGGAACTACATACTGGTCAGCCTCACCTCGGGCCGTGAAAAAATCATGGAGCAGGTCCTCAAAGAAACCATTTTGAAGCACTTGGAAGAGAGAAAGGTGATCAGGAACAAGCAACATGGATTCACCAAGAGCAAGTCATGCCTGACCAACCTGATTGCCTTCTGTGATGAGATAACTGGCTCTGTGGAAAGCGGTGGACATGATATATCTTGACTTTAGCAAAGCTTTCGATACGGTCTCCCACAGCATTCTTGCCAACAAGTTAAAAAAGTATGGATTGGATGAATGGACTATAAGGTGGATAGAAAGCTAGCTAGATAGTCGGGCTCAACTGGTAGGGATCAAGGGCTCGATGCCTAGTTGGCAGCTGGTATCAAGCAGAGTGCCCCAGGGGTCAGTCTTGGGGCTGATTTTGTTCTACATCTTTCTTAATGATCTGGATGATATAATGCCTTACTCTTTTCCCAGTAGTTAATTAGTTTGCACTGGGAATGCACCTTTTTCCCCCCACCCGCCTTTTCTTCTGTTATTAACTTTTTATTGAACTTCCAAGCCTAGAAGCCAGCAATCCACTAAATATCAATATATTGTATAAGGAGGAGGTAAAAGCAACACATCCAATAATGGACATGTAAATATTATCTGACTCAGAGGCAGGGTCTGATCAAGACCTTGTGTCATTAATGAGACTAATGAAAGTAATTTTGATGAAGTTACGAGCACATTGTAACTTCAATGGAAATGTATGGGTTTGAATAAAGAATTGTTTATTATTGTATACCTCTGTGGGATACTGACTTTTGCCGCCCCACCCCCCTTCCTCCAAATCCAAGCAGCACTATATATAAAGAGAGGATTAAAAGGTGTCTCTGACATATTCCAATGTAGGGCGGTTGGTTTCCTCTTTTTGCCTTCATTGCTTTGAATTCAGCACCGAGCACCTGTTTAAAACAACAGGAAGGTCACAAAGGGTTTTGTCGCTCACACTCGTATTTTTAGCCTGGTGGGAGCTCACACCCTTGCCACGCAGGCATCCATGTTGAAAAGAAGGCCAGCCGTGGTGTTAAACAGCACTTCATTATGCTGGTTGGTAGTTTTATGTGAACTGCGTAGTCTCCTGGAACAAAAGTTAATCTTAAAATCCCACTGCTAATATTGCCATAATCTAACCCATGCTAGTAATGGGGAGAGCCTCAATTGAGGATAACCGTGAAGTAAGCCACTGTTCTGCTTTTCATCCAGAGATACGGCTATTTATATTTCCCACAGAAGGGAAACCACATTGTCAGAGAACACTTGCAGGAAATAACAGGGATAGTGATGTACAGGCTCAGCTTTTCGAAAGCGCTGATAAAAAGGCATAGGCTGTGTAGTGCACCCTGAGCGATAATGCAAGGCTGTGGGATGCAAAGTAAGAGAGGGATGAATGTGTTACGGGTAGAACAAAGGGAAAGCAACCTAGAGAAGGTGACTCTGACTTAGTGATTTCTTCCAGCTACACTCACTGCTGAAACATAGAAAACTGTGTCCTGACCATATGGGTACGACAGAGTAAACACTGGGATACCTCCATTGTTATCCTGTTGCAATGAAGCCAGAGGAGAAGAATGATCTGAACTTAGGCTGGAGTCAGGCTGCCCTCCCCCCACCCCCAGGCATGCTCCCACAAGTGGGAGGGGCTGGGGGAGGGAAGAGCTCAGCTAGGTCTTCAACCCCCAGTTCCCCAGGGGGGCCACTCATCCTCCCCTGGCCAAAGAAAAGCCTCTGCCAGGGAAAACCAGCCACACTGCTTTGGATCCCGCAGCGGATTGCTCTTGCTGGTGCACTGGCTGCCTCTGTTGTGATGCTGGGGTGATTTCAGCCAGCCTTCACTGGGAGCCTGAGGCTGCTGGGGTACCCAGCCTGGCATGGTGGGGCTCCGGGGGCACATGTAATTGCAGCGGGCTCCTCTGCTGCCTCCGTGCAGCAGCTGCAGATCAGTAATTGAGAGAGACCGTTCCCTCCGGAATGCAGAGGTATAGATACCTCTCCCCTTCCCCGGGTGCACAGGTGGATCAGTGCCTGGCCTGGCCACATCCTGTTTCCCACTCAAGTAAGTCCCACTTTCCCTTCCCTTGTAATCGGTGTTTCTGAAACTGGGAGTCACCAGGCTATTATAGGGGGTTTGTGAGTAGGGTTACTACATCTGGGTTTTCCCAGACATGACCACTTTTTTTGTCCTCTGCCTGGGTGGATTTTTTGAAATATGAAAAAATGTCCATGATTTTTCCTTGCCTTCAGAGCTGGACGCCTGGACAGTGGCAGCTGCTTGCCAGGCGCCCAGCTCTGAAGGAAGCGCCGCTGCCAGGAGCAACACTGGAGGAAGGATGGCAATCCCAGATGCTGCTGTCTGGCTGCCCACCTCCGAAGGCAAGGAAACATCATGGACATTTTTTTTTTTTTTTTTTAATATTTCAAAAATCTGCCCAGACAGAGATCAGAGGACCAAAAAAGAGGTGATATCCCTGAAAACCCAAATGTATGGTAACCTTATCAAAACTGCACCCCTCGCATTGTGTCCAGATATTTAATTTGTATATAGTTGTGTATAAACCACAATCCTTGGACAATGTTATGATTATTACCACCAATTTGGACAATGTTATAATTATTGCCACAGTCACTAAATGTCGACATATTTAGTCCTGAAAACTGTTGCTTTACACATTTTTAAAAGGTTTCAGTGCCTTTGATGGCAGGGATAATAATGACATGCTTCATTCAGTGCTTGTATGAGTATGTACAGTAATTTGCAATCACTTTTTTGGGGGGGGGGGGGCCGAGGGAAGGGAGGAGATTTCATCACAGCCTAAAATATTTTCAAAGGGGGCGGGAACAAAAAAAGTTTGACAACCCCTGCCCTTGTGAGTGGAGGAGTCCCATTGTACTTGTACCAAAGCTGAATGGATCAACTAATTTTCCCATCAATTTCTGGAAAATAAATGAGCTATCACAATTCAACACATATCCTAGGTCTAGAGTGGACAAGTTTCTGGAGAGATTAGTGGCCACCAAATATCTCCCCTTTGTCAGGGCAAGAGTGGTATTGGCAGATTTCTCTTGTGACTCTGGTGGCAAAGGAGATCTTTTGGCCACTATCAATTCAAGATCATATTATTTTGGTATTCATGTATCCACAGCCACCTTCTGATACCTGATGGATGGAGTACTTCACCATTATGGGAATGTGCCCAGTGTACGTCGATGATATTGTCATATACAGCTATAATTGGCACGACATTCCAAGGCATGTTACTGCTGTCTTGCAGACCGTCAAGGAGGTGGGACTAACTGCCAACTAGGAAATGATTTATCTGGGCTATAGGCTGATGGGGAGGAGGTGGAATGTTATGGCCACTGGTTGTAAAGTTCAAGTCTTAGCACAATGCCCTATCCGAGCCACAAACAAAGAAGTGCAGCACTTCCTGGGCCTGGCCAGCTACTGTAGAAGCTTTGTGCCAAACTTTGCCACAATTATGGTGCTGCTGATGGACCTAGTGAAAGACACAATTCCAAAGAAAAATTCAGTGGCCTGAGGTGTGTGAATAAGGCTTCAGAACTCTGAAGGACTAGCAAAGTTGGGAGCCAGTCCCCTTTCTCTGGGATCTTTCAGGGCAATTTATCTTGCAGACTGACACCTCGGATGTATGACTTAGGGCCATGATTCCCCAGGACTTTGACGAAGAAGAACACCTTGTCCTCTACCTTAGTAGGAAGCTGTTCACCCAAAAGAATACCCTACTCTGTGACTGAGAAGGAGGCCCTGGTGGTGAAGTGGGCTGTAGATGCCTCATTGGGAAATCCTTTGCTCTATGTGACAGACCATGCACCACTGGCTTAAATCAGTGGAAGACGCTAACCCTAGGATTACATGATGGTACGTCTCTCTGCAACCCTACAGTTTCATGTATAGCTGTGGCTGGCTAATGCTTTGGTCGACAGCCTAGGCAAAATAAGATGGAAGAGATCACAAATTAAACTGAAACTGGATTAGACAATGACGACAGGGAAAGCACTGAGGAAGACTGGATGCAAACACGGAAAAAGAAAAGGGTAGATTCTCTAGAACCAGAAAAGGGACCAGCAAATAGGAGGGCAGGAATGGGAAATGAGCAGAATTGCATAATAGTAGAATCCATAGGCAAGGACATAGGGATCAGGGATATCAACTCCCTGAGGGTAGCAGAGAGGATCAAAAGAAGTGCTGGAGATCTAGCAAGGGCTAAGAGACTACTTTGTGGAGACTTGTTAGTGAAATGTAAAAACAAAGAACAAGTGGGGAAACTCCCTAAGACAAAAATGCTAGGTAATATAAAAAAATAAGCTGTCAGCTACCAAAATTCTTCACTGTAACAGGAGGGCTAGTATACGGTGTGCACCAACTGAGATGTCAGAAGAGGAAATAGAGCAAGGAAGAGATGAGGATAAGGTGATAACTGCTAAGAGGCAATAATATGTCCTGGTAATATTTAAGGGAAGGGAGCTATCCGACAGTAACGTTAGGGTATCAGATATTCTGGACAGAGCCCTATATTCCTCCTGTGAGAGTCTACAGCATCCAAAGATTTGATCGTGTAGCAGATCATTTCAAAGGAAAAGTAAGTTTGCAGTAAGAGTGGCGGTGAACAGTTATATGAGAATTGTGAGGAAGGGACAGAACAAGAATGTTGCAAGTGTGGAGGGAAATGCAGCTCAGCATATGGAAGGTGTACTGAGGAAAAGCAAGTTAGAGAATTACCCCCCCCCCCCCAATTACTAATAACATCTCATATGCAGAAGCTGCTAGGGGATAACTAAAAGAAGAAAAAAGAAAACTGGGGGAAAGCAAATAGCCAGCTATAAATTAATGGGAAGGAAGTAACCAGTAACATTGGGGTAAAAGGATATGACATACTACTTACAGAAGCAGATTCATTGTGTTGATGATAGAAGTAATAAATTGTATGTCTCAAACAGGAAAGAAAACCGAGACTGTGAGAATCATAATGAAAGCTGCTGAAAAGTACCTATAGATTAGCAACCAATCAGTGGAATGACTTCATACTTTCCTAACGAAGAAATATTGAAGGTTAAAAGAACGGCGGTGTCTATTTTCAGCAGGAGTGCCCATAGACGAATAGTGCATGGGCAGGAATTAAAGAAAATATTCTTGATGTGAAGCCTGATATAATATGCACATAAGAGACTTGGCTAATAGAAAAACTAGATTACAAAATCTCAGCATATGGTGTATATATAGACATGCTAGAGAAATAGGACAGAGTGGGGGTATCTGTACCTTTGTTAAGAAGAACCTGAACTATCTTGAAGTAGAGGTTAAAAAGCTAAACATCGAGTATCATGATATTGAGATACTGACACAAAATAATTCTGTCTCTCTAAAACTTGATACTGTTTATAATCCATGCATGTAACTAGAGGTTATGGATCAGAAAGCATTAACTGCAGATGCCACATGCCTATTGATGATCTGCAGTGATCAGAATAATCGCAAAAGATTGTGCAACGTTTAGAAAAATGATAAAAATGGAAAATGTTTAGAGCAATTCTTTGAAGAGAATAATTTAGTAATATTAAACAATGGAGCAGCTACCAGATTCAGTACAGATGACAGAAGCCTCTCATGCCTGGATCTGGGAATAGCTTCTGGCACCATAGCAAGTAGATACAGCTGGGAAATTTACAGAAAGGAGGGAATGGGTAGTGACCACTTCCTGCCTAGAATTACTTCTCAAGTAAAAGGAAATACTGAAGATGAGGATAATATCCCTGCTTGGAATCTAATGCATGTGTGTGTGAGATTGAGCAAATATACGGACATTACTTAAAAAATAGGCAAAATGGTGCTACAAGGAATGTGCAATGTTAATTAGAGAATGGAATTAGGCATATAAAACAACAAAAAGTTCCTTAAATAGCAAGGACTTAATGAACTAGAAGAAAAGTAAGGGAGTTGCCCAAAGGGCTATAACAAGGGAAAAAGAGAAAACTGGAGAACTGCAGGACACCAGAGGCATAGAAACAAATTAGGAAAATGAATGGAATAAAGAGTAAGAGCCATATAATATCAAGTTGTGTGGTTGAAGGGCATGGAGTAATAATCTCCAACAACAAAAAAGTGGAAATTCTAGCCACCATGTATCAAAAAGTTTGTAACAAAGGCGAACTGAGGATAGAAATTAGGGTGAGGAAAAGAACATTCATTAAAGATAATTATGAGGTTATGTGTTATGGAGAGCGGGATTATTTCATAAAGTGGCCTCCATACGTATTATAGGAAGAAGGTTCAGATGGATAAGGGACTTCTTAAGCAAAAGAACTATATAAGTCCGAATAGGGAAAACTTTTTTCAATGTATCTTCAATTACAAATGGAACTCCACAGGGGAGTATAGGTGGCCCTACCCTCGTTAACATCATGATAAATGACCTCCCTAACCGTACAGGAATGGGGATCACATTATTTTTGGATGACAGTGCCATGTGGAGCAAAAGCAGAAACGATGAAAGCACCGCCAGAAGAATCAATGATGCACTTAAGAGAAGTGCAGAATGGGGAAACAAATGAGGCTTCAAATTCTCCATAGATAAAACTAAGGGAATGATCTTCACAACAAGGGAAATCCAAAAAAGATGTAAAATTGTATCTATAGGGCCAACAGATAAATATAATGAAAAATTACAATTTTTGTATGTGTGCTATTTAATAACAAGCTGACTTGGAGGGACTATACTGAAGATAAGTGCAAAGGTAGAATTATCTTACTCAAAAGTATCTCCGGAACATTCTCGAGAATGGATAAGAAAACAGTAGCGAGCGATTACGGAGTATGGATGCCAGGCCTTTAAGTCAGCAGAGAATACAAATCTAAGAAAACTAGACTATATCCAAGCACAGGCATTGTGTATCGCATGTGGTGCCTTCATTACTATACCTCTGTGTGTACTACAGATGACAGGCAGGAAAATGCCTGTTATTCTTACAATGAAGCTCCTAGATTTAACTTTTGGGACCAAAACACTAGGTAATAGCGAAGATGACAACACGAAGCTAATACATAATGATGGTTGGGGGTTAAGTGAAGGCCAGGGTAGGACAAAAACTAAAATCCCCTATGTAAGTGGAGTATAAAAGTGGATAAAGGAACCTAATGAAAGGAAGGGATTGAAAGACCAAAATCTAGAGCTAGAGCAAAATACTCTTATCACTGGAAAACCATTCCCCTAAAGATAGACATGGAATTACATAATGAAATAAGAGGATTAGTATGATAAATATACAAGATATAATAAACCAATACACTATGATAAGTGTGGACACTATTGGCATATATATACATACAGATGGCTCCAAAGATGAACAGGAAGAGTGGGAACAGCTTTCCCTGTGCCCTCATTAGGACTCAAGAAACCATAAGGCTAACTAACTTTGTATCTATCATTACGGCCAAGCTAGCAGGGAGTATGCTAGCAATAAATTGGACTTTAGATGTGCGGCCAACCGGCATGGCCATCCTGTCTGTTTCCTTATCAGGGCTGCAGGCAATTTGAAATGGTGAGTCTGACAGCAGAAAAGATATTCTTAATGAAATATTCCTGCTAACAACTGAACTGGTACAATTGTAATAGCATGGATCCCGGTGCATGTAGGGATAGCAGGCCATGAATTGGCAGGCAAAAAGTAGTATTAATCATGAACAAGTTGATCTAGGAACCCCCTTAAGCAAACTGGAATTTAAACAGCTAATAAAAAATGAACTAAGGAAGGAATGGTAGGAATGAAGGGGGAGATGTTCCAAGAAGTATGCCCAACAGTTGAAAATGCTGATATAATACAAGGCCCTAAGAGGAAGAGCGAAGAGAATCTATTTAGAATTCTACCAGGGCATTGTGGATTAAATAACAATTTATTTCTAATTAGCATGCACAGAGATGGATTATGTATAACATGTAAATTCCAGAAAATGGTAGATCATATCCTTTGGGATTGTAAAGACTGTACCAGTGAAAGGAGGTGTTTATATAGAACACTCTGAAGTCTTAAAAGGTATCCTATCCTATCTCCTAGAACTGGAAGGGACCTTGAAAGGTCATTGAGTCCAGCCCCCTGCCTTCACTAGCAGGAGAAAGTACTGATTTTTGCCCCATATCCCTAAGTGGCCCCCTCAAGGATTGAACTCACAACCCTGGGTTTAGCAGGCCAATGCTCAAACCACTGAGCTATTCCTCCCCATGTCTATATTGAAATTAAAAACCTGCGGCTGGACCATGCCAGCCGACTTGGGCTCACAGGACTCGGACTAAGGGGCTGTTTAATTGCGGTATAGATGTTCGAGTTCAGGCTAGATCCTGAGCTCTGGGACCTTCCCCACCACAGAGTCCCAGAACTAGGGCACCAGCCTGAGCCTGAAAGTCTACACTGCAATTAAACAATACTTAGCCTGAGTCCATTAGCCCGAGATAGCTGGCATAGGTCAGCTGCAGGCATCTAATCGCAATGTAAACATACCTAAAGTAACAAAAATTTCCTTGCCTCATCTATCATGAATACAAGGAAAATGGGGCCCAATTAAAAAAGCTCTTCTGCAATTCTTTAAGAATACCAGGAAAGGTGCAAGACTCTAACTAATAAACAAGATACCTCATGGAGGTAAGAACCATTTACTCCTCTAGGCACTGGGGCTCAAAGGAGAGAGATGGTGTCCCTGATCCATAGCCTGTCTGGGAGCTTTCCCTATCCCTGGATCCTAACCTCCATTTAAAGACATCTTTATCATCATGCTGTTCTTGTTTGACTCCTAGGAAGAGCATCCCCAGAGTGTCCTTGATCCTGGACACTTGTTTCCTGCAGGACATTCCAGCCACCTTGTGTGACAAAGTGGGAATTTTCTGTAAAATTTTGATGAATCTTATGTGTGCCTCAGTTCTCTCAATATTTTGCATGGCTACCCAGTGGGGGGAAAAGGACTAAGTTTGCTCTGATGGCTAAGCATAGGTGTGTGTGTGTCACCTCGCTGTCTCTGGCTGAACATCTGTCATTAAAAAGGACAGGATGAAGCCAACCCCATGTCAGTGGAAAATCTGAGAAGACGACAATGGAAAACCCAATCACCAGGACATAATCTCCTAGCAACCAACGACCCAGGGGAAGATGGAGTTCTCCATCTCAGCAGGGAAGCTGAGCAAAGACCCCAGCTCGAGAACAAAGGACTAGAGAGGTGTGTGGTGGAGGGTAAGTGTTTGGCTTCTGGAGGAAGCAGGGCTCTCTCACCTGGGAACTAAGGCGGTGAGTTAGAAAGAGACACACATAGACCATGAATATGGGGTTCATTACAGCTTGCCTGGGCCCTGCACTAGCCAGAATGAACTGTGCTTTAACCTTCATTTCTCTATGCTAACCCAAGGCTATCCTATGCTGTATTTCAGCTGACTAATTAACCCTGCTGTTTTCAAAACACTGCCTGAGCGTCATTGTAAATATTCGATGAGGTGATTTGTACCCTCTTCAGGGATTAGTCTCTAGCAGGGGTCTATCTGAGACATACCAGGGTACAATCCAGCCCACTGAGTAGCAGGGTCGCCCCTGCCCTGTAACCTGGGTGCCCATTAAAATGCCTTACAGCTGTAGCCTCCAACCTGGACTGTTCACAAACACGCCCAGCTATGTCTCTCTGTGTGTGGCAGCCAGCCAGCCATACTTTGGCTCTTACCAGCCTTGATTTATGCTTCAGGGTGATCCCCAGTCCCAGATCTTCTCCCAGAACTGTATGTCCTGTACTGCTTAGCCCTCGTCTGGACAGTACAAATATACCGAGCCTTTTATTCCTTGAAGGGAATAATATGCACACAACTTGTTACCCCAAATGGAGTTACCCAGACACTTCAACTTGAACACATTGTATTAGATAGAAAGGTAAAACAAGTTTATTAACTACAAAGTGATCGATTTTAAGTGAGTACAAGTAACAAAGTATAAAAGTCAGATGGGGTTACAAGAAAAATAAAGATAAAACACTTGCTGGTGCCTAACATAACAAACTCCATTAGATTCAGTGCAAAGTTCTCACCAGATGCTTTCAGGAGTCTTCCCATCCTCCTTCCTGGGGCTGAAGGGACTTTGGCCCTAGCTTCCCTGGCCAGTAGATTCTCTCTCAGGTTCAGGGGATCTTCCCAGCCCTCCTTCTTGGAGCTGGGTTATAATTCAAAGTCTCACTCTCCTTGAACCAGGAGTCCACAGCCCCCTCCCTTCACTGGGTTATTATGCAAATAAATTCCAGCTTTTCAGACCAGGCGACCACAGCTCTCCACCTGAATCTGGGTTATGTTTCAGATCAGCTTTAGCTCCCAGCCAGCTTCTCCCACCCCAAAGCTGGCCCCTTCCTACTAAGTCCTTTTACGTGTCAGCTTAGAGAGTTTAACTGGCTGTAGCTCTCCTTTACCTGTAATAACAAAGAACTCCTGTCACCAGGAGCACCACCTTGCAACTGAGCCCTGATGGCCTTTTATCTACCTAGATATCTAGCCCCTGGCCCTGATAAAAGGCCATCAGGGCTCAGTTGCTACATGGGCTCTTTCCCTTTAAATTAGCTCCTCATATGTAGCTTCAGCCCAAACTCCCCTTAAAGGGACCAGCAACCCCATGACGCTTCTGCACTGACATTCGTTATTCTACATGGAATGCAGGAGCTATTTATCTAGGGTCTTCAGTGGTGCCCATCACCACAGTATCTGGGTGCCAAGTACCTGAGTTTCATTTTTCCTGTGTGGAGGCAATTTCTCTTCTCTGTTGGTAAGGGCCTGACCTTTATTTTTTAATTTAATATAAAGGTGCATGAGTGTTGGTGAGCAGGGGTTTGTTTACACTAGACTGATGTACTGCTTGAGTTCTAGTATTGTAGTTAAAGCCGTACAATCCCCCTAGTATGGACACAGTTAGATCAGTATGAAGGTGCTTTATACCAGTATAGCTATTCCAGTACAGGGAGGGGAATAAGCTATATTGGTGTAAGGCACTTTTATAAAGATATAACTGTGTCCACACCAGGAGTTGTTCCAGGGCAACTATTTAGGTAAAAATAAAATCAGTAACGACACCCCTAGCCAAAACAGTTATATAAGTGCAAAAAACCGTGAGTAGACCAGGCCTTTAAAAGTTAGGAAATGCCAGAATTAAGGTTGCTTGTACGACTTCAGTGCAGCTCCGTTGTGCATATGTATGATGATACAGATTCACAAGTGTGGCCTTGGGGTTAATTCGCTTCCCTTCACTGCATCAGTTTCCTCCTCCAGGAAACCTGGAAGGAGAACATAACACCTCACAACCCCCCATGGGTGTCCGGTCCTGATAGCCTAAGCCAACTGTGAGCTCAGCAAGGTTCTTTCCTGGCCCTTACCAGATCGGATCAAGTCTGCGCTCCCTGGGTTCTCAGTCCTGCCTCAGCACAGGCTGTCCTTATATCTCCCAGTAGGCTTGGTTCCTAGTCACATGCTGCCCCTTGTCACGAGACCCCCACACCTATTCCCTTCTCTTGGAGAGGTGGCTAACCCTGGCACAGGTGCAGGTGAGCTCCGCCCCCTTAAAGGGCCACCTCACCCTTTGACAATCTGAAATTGAACCTTTTGGTTTAACATACATTGTTTGCCGTCAAAAGTGCTCAGCACACAATGGAAGAGGAAATCCTTTTGACTGTATTTAAATGATTCTGACTGAAAGTGAACGATAGAAAATATGTCCAGATTCTTTCAATAGCAGCAGAAACATTCATAGAGTCAGAAAGGACGATCATGACCATCTAGTCTGACCTCCTGTATAACACAGGCTGTAGAATGTTACCAAGAGATTCCTCCATCAAGCCCATAACTTCTGATTGAGCCAGAGCACGTCTTTTGGACAGACAGTCACAAACATCAGAGCCAATCTGGGTAACAGAAAATCTTTCCTCTGCAGCTAGGTGGAATTAAGGGAAATGGAGAAAAAGAAAAAACTTTAGTTGGGCTATGACTGACATTTGAAAAGAGAAGCCAGGATAACAAGAGCTAGGGCCCAGGACTGGCTATCACACGACCTGCCGTTTTCTATTCCTGTCTTTCCTATTGAGTCACCGAGACCACGAATAAGTCACTGCACCTCTCTGCCTCAGTTTCCCCAATGATAAAATGCAGATAATCAAGGTGGGGTTTACTATTCCAGTTTTACAGGATGGGAAAATGAGGCAGATGTGGGGCCTGTCTACATTACAGCTCTGTAATGTATTTGTAAGCCGGTGACAGCCGCACATTTGTTTCATAGCCCCAGCTGACATGGTTCCTTAGCATGTATGTGTCATTTGCTTCACCCCTATGTGAGAGCAGGGCTGGACACCCTTTACTAGTTGTGCAGGAGAGAGCAGGTACCTGATACCTCAGTTCTGAACAAGCTCTTGAAAACGAACATTTTATTCAATGAACTGGAAGTAAATATAAAATCACTGCTGATCACATTGGTGGATGGAACCCAGTCTGGCAGAGTGATAAATACTGATGACGACAGGACAGTCATACAGAGCTATCTGGATCACTTGGTAAGTTGGACCCATTCAAACGTAACAAGTTTTAACAGAGCCAACTACAAGGTCATATGCCTAACAACAAAGCATGCAGGCCAATCCTATGGAATGGGGAACTGTATCCAGGAAAGTAGTGACTCTGAAAAGGATTTAGCAGTCATGCTGGGCAAGCCTCTCAACATGAGCTCCCAGTGTGATGCTGTGGTGAACAGGGCTAAAGCCATCATTAGCCGTATGAGCAGAGTAGTGCGTAGGGTAGGGAGGTGACCCAGCATCAGTGAGACTGAGATCGGAATACTGCATCCAGTTTTGGTGTCCACATTTTAAAAATATGTTGAAAAATCGGAGATGATGCAGCAAAAAGCCATACAATGTTTTGAGGGCTGGAAAAAAATTCCTTCTAGTGAGCTATTGAAAGAGCTCAATCTGTTTAGCTTAGAAAAAAGAAGATTGAGAGGTGATTTGATTGAAGTGTTTATGTGCCTTCATGGAGAGAAAATATCGTGTATTAAAGGGCTGTTTAATGTAGCTGAGAAAGGCATAACAAGACCTAGTGGCTGGAAGGTGAAAACAGAGAAATTCGGATTAGAAATAAGGAACAAATATTTAACAGTGAGGCTGATTCACCACTGGAACCAACTAAGAAGGAAAGTAGTAGATTTTCCATCTCTTCATGTCTTCTAACGAAGACTAGATACCTTTCTGACAAATAGCTTTGATCCAAAACTAGCTATTGTGGTGTATAGAAGGCCTATGATATTCAGGGGGCCAGATAAGATGCTGTCTCTTCTGGCCTTAAAGTCTACAAATCTATGAAAAACAGAGTGTGGCATGGGGAGTAGATTCTGATGTTTTCTTGTGTAGCTGGCCTGCTCCCCAGGTCCAACAGTGAATGAATGAGGTGATCCGCGTCCAGCTCAAACATCCAAAGAGACTGGCCAAGGGCAGGATATTAGCGCTGCAGGGGAGGGATGGGCATGGCAGTGACATCACAAGGGCCTTTGGCAGGACCTCAGCCTATTGGGCAAAGGTCGATGGGGAGGTGGTGACCTCACAGAGAGACGCTGATATCAGCCAGGCATGACAGGGGTGCAGTCCTGAATGAATTTTAACTGAGATAATGGTTAAAATTTGGTCCCGACCATTTCTTGTTTCTCTACACTAGACATTTTACCAAATGGAGGACAAGGAGAAGATGGAGACATTATAAACCCTGAGGCAAGGGTGTGCCACTCACAGGTGACAGGAGGTGAGTTGAAGATCCTTTCTTTTGTGGGAATATTGGACTATGCATTTTGTTGGACTCTTTGAACTCAGAAGGGGGCCAACACAATTGGTGAACTGGCCCAAGGGTTAAGTTGCTACCTACCAAAAGGTGCACCACCATAGCATTGGAGTGATTGCTGGCAAGGGAGGCTAGAGATGGAGGAAAGTTACCTAACCACTAGGTGGAACCACTGTTAAGCCCAGCCCCCATCACAATTTGGCAGAGAAAGCAGGCAATGTCCTAGACCTACTGTAAGGCCTAAAAAAGAGAAAAAGGGATAGATGTGGAAAAGTTATTGAAGTGGCTGTTGGATAGCAGCAACAGATGGCCCAACAGGAGCAAGAACAGTATCAGCTGCTCCAACAAATGGCCACGTAGGAACAACAGGTGACCCAAGAACAGCAGCTGCTCATTCAGATGTTGGCAGTGTAGCAATAAGAATGGCGACAATGCCTAGTCCAACAATTAGTGACCCTCTTTCGATGCAGGGATCAAACGTAAATCCTGCAATAAGACCTTCAAACACTGCTCCAGCTCAAACATTCTGATAAAACTCACAAAGAAGTGGCCTGAAGATGACCCAGAAGCCATCCTTGTCACCTCTGACCAGGTCACCATGGCGGTACAGCAGCCACCCCAGGACCAGATTATTTTGTGCCAGCCCCATCACACAGACAAGCTGCATATCTTGGCCTTGATGCCATGGCAACGCCCAACTATGCATGGGTCAAGGTGGCTATCTCTGACATCACGGCCAAAACCAAAGAGTGCCTTTGCTGGGTGACAGACCCACTGGGGGCCCAATCTCGAGCAGTGGCCCAGAGACTTTAGAAAGTTGTTGGCTCTGGCTCCAACCTGAAAGGTGACTTGGGCAGCAGGTACCCACTAGTGCCTCTCCTAGTTGTTTGAGAACACTTTCAGAGGATGGGTATGGATCAGGTGGGGTTGCTGGGGAAAAAAGCAGGTACCAACACATCTTGGTGATACTGGATTACACAACACTGTATCCTGAGGTCATCCCCCTTTGTTCAGCGACTTCATCAGCCATCACTGCCACACTATATAGAAGTCTTTGCTTGGGTGGAAATACTGAAGGAGATACTAACTGACCAGAGGACCAGCTTTACTTCAGAGCTAATAAAGGAATTATGTGTTTTTTGCAAAACACAGGGCCACATTTGCAGCTGGTGTAAATTGACATAGTTCTGATAGAGCCAGTGGAACTATGTGAGGTTTTGACCAGATGAGGATCTGACCCATAGTTTAGACAGGACCTTTCCCTTATGAACTTGCAATCCAAAGCAGAGGGTTGCAATATAAACAGAAGATTTGCTGTGAAGGTCAAAGCAGGCAGAAGTGACCTGTAATCTGTCATCACTGGAAGACTAGGTGAAAGCAGCGGGTTTTAAATAGGGAATGTGTGTGATTAAGTATCAGAACAGGATTTCATCAGCCAAATGGGTTTCAGGTTCTTTGCTGGCCATTTTACAATTCTCTCGCTTGACTTGTTTACTGATGGGAATGTTTGCCAAGGAACTTTGGAAAAATAGTGACATATGAACAATCTGTTGTGGCATATTGTAGTGGTGTTGTTTGTGCTGCTATAGTTACTAAGCTTTTAGCATGTTCATAATTTAGCTTTAAAAAACTGGAAATTGGCACCCAACGTTTTTGGGGCCCACAGCTCCAAGTCAGATGTTTTTCGTTTTGTTTTTTGGTGAGTCTCTATTGTAAACGTCTGTTCAGTTGAAGGGAAAAAACCCACACTGTTAGTGGAGCCGAATAGATGTTAAGTGCAGATCAGGTAGCTCATCTGCCCCCTTCCAGAGTGAGCCCAGGGACAGAAGCATATTTATAGGCCAGGCTGCAACTACTAAGACTAAGTGTCAGCGATTTAACAGGTATCAGAGGGGTAGCCGTGTTAGTCTGGATCTGTAAAAAGCAACAGAGAGTCCTGTGGCACCTTCATAGAATATCAGGTTGGAAGGGACCTTAGGAGGTCATCTAGTCCAACCCCCTGCTCAAAGCAAGACCAATCCCCAGACAGATTTTTACCCCAGTTCCCTAAATGGCCCCCTCAAGGATTGAACTCACATCCCAGGGTTTAGCAGGCCAATGCTCAAACCACTGAGCTATCCCTCCCTCTGTTTAAGACTAACAGATGTTTTCACCCATGAAAGCTTATGCTCCAATACATCTGTTAGTCTTAAAGGTGCCACAGGACCCTCTGTTGCTTTTTAGTGATTTAACAGGCTCATGGGTGAAGGGTCTAGGGATTTTTACTATACATTGGCCCCAGAAATTTCCTGACAGATATCATCATTATGATTTCCTTAAACTTTTAGCTGTTTTCTACAAGACATTAGCCCTGGGTCTAGAACTTGCTCTAAAACGATCTCACTGACACATTGTATAAAGTGTTGCTGACAACTGGCGGGCTGTCTGTAGTAGGGCTCCCAACCCTGCTAACACCAGTGCAGCTGAAATGAGATGTGCAACAGTAGAAAATGTTTGAGAAGTTTCTCCAGTAGACAGGGCCGTAGAGTGATGCATTACAGGAAGGGAGTTCATCAGAGGTACTTAACAATGCACCCAAAACAAGGGGACACCAAAAGTACCGAGGGCAAAGCGACTGCAGAGTGTGAGTGAGCTTGATAACAGGGAGTGAAGCAACATCTCGAATGTATCCTCGACAGGGAGGCGTGAACTCAGGGACTAAAAGCAAGAGCCTCTACAGTGCCTGACCTAAAAGACCTGTCTCTGTTGGCTCAAAGCAGACTCATAAATCCATCCTGTGGCCCCGGGAAAAGTGGGACTAAGAACCACCTTCTATAATTGTGGGTGGCACAAGCAAGCTAGACATCTATGGAAAAGAAGTCCCAAGAGAAAGGAGAATGGGGAGCAAAGAGAGGAAAAGATAAAGAGAGGGAGAGAAAGGAGGTTTAGCAGATGGAAAAGAAACAGCATTCAAGGCAACAAAATAACAGTTTAAAGGGGGAGGGAGCATCAGCAATATGGGGAGCTGGGCAGTGTTCTCAGGTGTTTTCCTGTGGCGAAAACATGAACAACGATTGGCATATGTTATGTGATATGGGGCTGTCTCCCCTCACTCCCTCCATGAACTCCTCTACTAGGGGCATCTACTAAATCTGAAAATGGCACTAGATCTCCGCATTGAATAAAGCCACCACAAATCATGTCCTGGGCTCATGCCAGGCATTGCTCCGAACACAGAGAAGATCTCCTCCTCTGGCGTAGGTAAGATTAAGAGGCATTTGGCAAGTGTTATGGAAAGTGTTATGTCACCTCATCACATCGCTGAAACCATTTTCTTGACACCTTGGACTTTCCATAGGTCTCTTAGCTTGTATCTACACTGCAGTTAGACACCCATGACTGGCCCATGCCAGCTGACTTGGGCTTGCAGGACTTGGGCTACGGGGTGGTTTAATTGCAGTGTAGATTTCTGGAACCTGGCCTCTAGGACCCTGCAGGCTGGGCGGGCCCCAGAGTTTGGGCGGAAGTCTGAGCCCCAAAGTTTACACTGCAATGAAACAGCCCCGCAGCCCGAGCCTTGGGCGCCCGAATCAGCTGGCATGGGCCAGACACAAGTTTGCATTTGCAGTGTAGACACACCCATAGAGGGAGAGGGAAGTTGAAAGAGATGAACATATAACATAGGTCCCTATTGCTGGGCCTATGTTAGAAATAGCACCTAGTCTATGGAACCAAGAAATATTCTTTGGCTCTATGGGTTTTCCTTTGCTATTTTCATATTGGTTCAAGAGCAAAGGGATGTTAAAAAAAAATTAAAACACCGCATGTAAAATAAAAGGAACATTTTTGCATAATTAGCTAATGGAACTCATCAGCAGAAAATATCACTGTGGCCTACATTTTGGGGAGGGATTGCAAAGAATTAGACATTGATATAGATAATAATAACAACTACGTACATTAAATAAATAACAAGGACCATAAAGAAGCCTCTAGTAAAGGGTATTGGGAAGACACTTCTCCAAGGTGTGGCATATTCCATAATTATCCATGTCACGGTTTCTTGTACCTCCTCTGAAGCAGTTGGTTTTGGCTACTGTTGGAAGCAGGCTCTGATGTAGTGATGGACCACTGGTGTTACCCTACAATACAATGTTCTGATGTTCCTCCATCAGCCCCTATCCTGCCATCTCACACTATAAAACACAAATTGCCTGTAAAAATGATAATTTTCCTATCAATTTTTAAGGTCAAATCAAATGATGTGGAGAATATGCAGTGGTGTGACAAATAATTCACATAATTACCATAAAAAACTCACTACACTAGAGATAAATGAAGGAATCAAACTTCACTCTGGGAGCGCAACCTGATGGACCAGATCCCCAGCTAACTTAAATGAGGGTTGTTCCCCTGAAGTAGGACTGTCAGCAACATCCCCCGCTACTCTGACTAGTCTCAATTTTGACCTCACCCTCACACCCAAAAAGAGAAATATCAGCGGACAGTTTTGCTATTTCTCCTCCCACCCTGTTATTTTACCAGGTTTTGTTCCAGATCTGGAATGCAGTCCCTAAATGCCTTACCCACCCAGCCACTGTCACTGGGACAGGGAGCCAGTCTACAACACCAGTGTCTCCGATCTGGTTATCAGAAAGGTGCACTCTGTGACCTCCAAGGCAGTATACAGCAAAGGAGCCGAATGGTACTAGTGGGTGGAGTCCGTGCACTGGGTCTGCAAACTAAGCCAGCAGCACCGTCCAAGACAGCCCGGTGGCTTCCTCTGGGCTGGCCGACCAGCAGTGTGTGTAAGGGGTGGTGGCTGTACTCTTCTCTAGGAGGGGGGGGTCCAGAGCACAGTGACGAGGCAGGAATCGATCCTCTTGTCTGTTGGTGAGCGTTGAGGAAGCTAGCTGGTGGGCTGTTCTGCTCTTTCACCAGGTGGTTTTGGGAAGCAGTTGAATGAGCTACACTCTGATTCGGGGAAGCTGTCACCAGCTCTGCACTCTGCGCCAGCTGTTGGGGACACAGGAGTGTGTGAGTAGGAGTTTGTTATCTAGCTTTTGATTAACTGGCTGAATCAGGCTGAGCAGCAGATGCTGGTCGTATTCTTGTGCAGAGAAGATGGAAACTCCCCCTGTGGCTTAAGTTTTATTTCTTCATGGTCCTTCTGAAAACAGGGTACTTGATAAATAGAGGTTGAACTCATAAAAAGCCAAACTCCAAGACATTTAGAGGAAGCTTCTGATTCCCCTGCTATCAGGGCACCCACTGCCTAAACTGGAGAGCCATGCCAGGTCTTCAGTGGGAGCTGTGTGACAGCTGCTTGCTCCTCACAGATCAGACTACACAGCCGCAAGAGAACATGAGGTGCTATGACATCATCGTTGGATACAATGGACGGCCATACAGCGGTTCTGGTGCTGACCGTTTTACAGTTGCTGTAGTGTAGAGAATGGGAGAACTCAGACCGCTAGTAAGAAGCCTGACATTTACCCATCCTTCCTCAAGATCAGGATTTATCCTCATCCCTTCCATCTTTCTGTCTATGTATTTCTGGCACATCGGTCACCAGGCTAGCTCGTATGTTGGCCATACCTCACCGCTGAGACAAATATACTTATTTCTGGGGCACGGCTGTGTACTAAACCTGTTCCTCTCAGCAGCAATTTAAATACAGTCATGTGCTGTTAATCATTTTAGTCAAAGCTTCCTGTGAATGTGCCCTATCCAGTGTTCGTTGGAATCAGACGGTAGATTCATTAGAAATGATGTTGCACAAAAATAAGGTGGCACATTTAAAGGTGAAAATAATTGAATGGAGATAATTTAATAATACTTGAAAAGATGCACAATTGTACTCATCTTCTCCCTGCAAATACATGACTTGCCATCAGCTACAACAGGGGTAGGCAACTTATGGCACGCGTGCCGAAGGCAGCATGCGAGCTGATTTTCAGTGGCACTCACACTGCCCTGGTCCTGGCCACTGGACCGGGGGGCTCTGCATTTTAATTTAATTTTAAATGAAGCTTCTTAAACATTTTGAAACCTTACTTACTTTACATACAACAATAGTTTAGTTATATATTATAGACTTATAGAAAGAGACCTTCTAAAAACGTCAAAATGTATTACTGGCACGCGAAACCTTACATTAGAGTGAATAAATGAAGACTCGGCACACCACTTCTGAAAGACTGCCGACCCCTGAGCTAGAACAATTTGATGGCTTATGTTGCACTCTAATCCATATTAAACAGCTACCTGAAGGTTTAAAAACTGGGGTAAAAGCAAAGGAAAAGAGGGCATTGTTCTTGTTATGCCTCCATTTTTGATTTGTTTTCCAGGACAGATGACATTTTTTTTACCTAGATCCTTAAGAAAACATTTTAATTGGTGTGAATGAGATGGAACCTGTTTATTTAACATCCCAGAGATTAATAAAAGTGCAAGGAATTAACAAGCCAAAATAGTCCTTTAGAAACTCTGCCTTCTTTCTGAAATGTAAAAGCTATATTATGTAACAGAGGAGCTAGAGTTTTTCTTGGCCATCAACCGGGATTCAGTTAATTCACTGCCTATACTTTGGGATTCCCCTACTGCGTATATTCAAGGTCAAGTTATTCTGCATTTCCATAACACACACACACACACACACACACACACACACAAAGATAAGAAATACAATTGGCGCATTGAAAAAAGGGCATCAGGCAATTAGATGAGGATCATTCATGATCCTGAGACTCAATAGTTTTAAAACTAAATTTTAAAATGAGTGAGGCTATATGATGATCGAATTAACAACAAGGCTTCCAAAAAAATGCAATACTGCAAAAATGTATTAATGACACGATAAAAGCGACTCTATGTATGGCTATCAGAGAAGCAGGGAGAGAGATTTCAGACAATACTGATCAATTATAGAAAGCCCCTTTACTTCTCAAATACTGCCAAAAGATTTTTAAAATACATATGAAGCTGGGATTTTATTTTCTTTAAATCTTTACACACATAAGCTCATACACCGTGGTGAGTTGTGGTGACTGCTACTGATTGTCTACAAACTGAGCCCCTAGCTTGTCTATGCTAATACATCCTATTATTTTTATTACCCCATCCTTAACACCTGTCTTTTTGCTTGTTTCATGCACCTGTTGTGCCTTATCTTTTAGACTGCATGTAAACTCTCTGGGGCAGGCAGGAGCGCCACCAGCTTTTCTGCCGCCCTAGGCGGTGGAAGGTCCCACCCCGAAATGCCGCCCCCCACAGAGGCGGCGGAAGGTTCCGCTGCCGAAATCCTGCCGCGGTCGCCGCCCCCCAAATTGTAGTGCCCTAGGCGACCGCCTAGGTCACCTAATGGGTTGCGCTGGCCCTGGGGGCAGGAATGGTCACTTACAATGTTTGTACAATTGTACAATGCCCATCACAATGAAGCCTCTAGGTGCTATCATCATAATAAACAATATGACTATTCTGGAGGGACACCTCTAGAAAGTGAAATGCTTTGTTGATTCACAAAACACTTACAGCTCAAGCCGTAGTTGTGCAAACTACCCCACATCAACCACACATGTATCTCAGTGCTCTTCCCATAGGGGTCCTCTTCTAAAAGTGGGAAAGTTGTGGCGTTCCTTGGCTTCTTCTCCAGGATTGACCCCACACATGCCAGTCATAGAGCTGTTTGTGTCATGGTAAAAACTGAACAGAGACCTCCAACTTATTTCACATGGGATGGGCAAGAGTCAGAGCCGGCTCCAGGGCTTTGGCCGCCCCAAGCGGCGGGGGGAAAAAAAGCCGCGATCGGCGGCAGCTCCACTGTGCAGCTTCATTCTTTGGCGGCAATTCGGTGGCAGGTCCTTTCCTCCAAGAGGGACCGAGGGACCCGCCGCCGAATTGCTGCCAAAGAGCCGGACGTGCCGCCCCTTTCCGTTGGCCGCCCCAAGTACCTGCTTGCTGCGCTGGTGCCTGGAGCCGGCCCTGGCAGGAGTGAAGGTCTCCATGGTCCTCAACCGGAGGGGAAGAATAGCCTTCCTTTTATAGACAGTGGGCCCGATTCTCATGTATACTAAGGCCATGCTGCACTACTCTACCAGCATAAAGGGGGCCTGAAAGTGGGTGTGAGTAATTTATACCCACTTTAGGCCATCGTGCTGGCCGAGCAGTGTAAAGTGGCTTTAGGGCGAGGATCAAGCCCAGTACGTATTTCTATTTGACATAGCTACCGAAGTCAGGCAGTTCACTTCCAAAGCTTTCACCTGGGAACAGGAGATCCACTTCAGGAGGGCCCCTCTGTGGGTAGAGCTTGGGGGTATAAGTGGGTCTGGAGTGAGCATTCTGCTGCAAGAATTGATAATAGTGTGACTGCAGCGTGTTGTTGCCAATCTTTGTAAACATAATCCACGACAGCAAACCAATTCTTTGCTACATAGTGGGACTATGTTCCTTTTACCACTTGAGATGTGGGTGTCTACAGGTAAGTATGTCGATGGCGGTTGAAGTTAAAGAATACTACCCTGTATGATCTCTTGTCCGATGTCCACTATGGATACTAATGGAAACACACCTGTTTCCACTGTTACCTAGTCCTCCTTTGCTCTCCCTTTCTTTCCACCATTTGCCTGTTGCATACTGTTTAAATCCTAGACTGTGAGCTCTCTGGGGTAGGGACTGTCTTTCTGTTATTTGTT
This sequence comes from Chrysemys picta bellii, assembly GCF_011386835.1. Lineage (NCBI taxonomy): Eukaryota > Metazoa > Chordata > Testudines > Emydidae > Chrysemys > Chrysemys picta. The sequence goes on from NC_088793.1 coordinate 197,869,764, forward strand.
CAGCAATGTGGCTCCATTTCCTGTTGGAATAATGTGTTGCTACTACACCACCATATGTATTCTTTTGGACAATAGGGTAAAATCATACAAAAAAGATTGGAACTGTGAACTCTGATTTCAAAGTCCAAGGTAGTATTTGGGAACTGGGGGAGAGGGGATAGCTCAGTGGTTTGCGCATTGGCCTGCTAAACCCTGAGTTGTGAGTTCAATCCTTGAGGGGGGCCATTTAGGGGGATTTGGAGCAAAATCAGTATTTGGTCCTGCTAGCAAAGGCAGCAGGCTGGACTTGATGACCTTTCAGGGTCCCTTCCAGCTCTATGAGATAGGTGTATATCTCCATAAAAAAACCACTGGGCATTATTATTTTTGGGAGGTAGGGATATGTTGGGGGTATTTTTCACAGTCCCTTACCTCCTCAGTTGTCATACAATCAGAGAATGGTAGCAATAGAAATCTCATACTTATGAGGGCTTTCTTTTTCCTGCTATGTAGACGGGAAACCCTGTTACTCTAAAATGGGCACGGCGAGAGAATTCCAAAGCAAACTAAAATTGTTGCTTACTATGTTGGGAGCAGTTACACTTGTACCGAGTTTCAAGATCAGGCGACTTTTCACTTGTAGCTTGTTCAATGTGTGGGAAGATGAGCACTGTATTTTGTCTGTCTACTATGTAATAGCTCTGGACTGGAGTTACATGAGTGAAAGAGACATTTCTGAAAAATGTCAGATGTGAAAAGGCACTGAAAGGGGTAGACAGACCTATGTTACCAAACGTGAAGATTAGGTACGCACCAGTACATACACCATTACTGTCAGAAGATGAGAACAAGATTTTACCCTAGAGGCTGGTGTTGATCAAAGCAAAGAAAATTATGTCCCCTGCGCCTTCCAGAACAATGTATTGAAAGCCTGGTGATTAAGGTTCACCACAGAAATAAATGCCATTTGTTGACAAGAATTAGTATTTGTGCTTTTCCTGGGGCAACTGCCCATCATAGAGGAAAGCCAGGATATTGGTGTAACCCTGCTAGCTTCAGGCTATACAAAATACCAACATTTAAGAAAGATGCATAACTTGCTTTTTATATAATTTTTTTGTTCACGTTATTGACTTTCCTTGTTTTATACAGTCTGTCCTGGAAATATGGTGGCGGATGAGACCAAAGTAGAAATCAATTACCTTGAATTAAAGGCTCAGGTGCCTGGAGTTCTGCTTGGCTCCACTTGATGCACCGAACAGTAACTGGGACAAATTCTGATCTACCTTTCTGCCCTTCCCCTATTATGGTGACGGTAGGGGGCCAGACTGGCTCTGATTAGTACACTCTATTCATGTCCTTGGAACATTATTTACTTTGGGACAGCAGGAGTGGACAGTGTACAGTCACCTGTGCTGGCATGCAGGAATTCCTCTACAGAGGGGAATCCTCAATTCCCCCTTTAAGTTGCCTTTGTGCCATTGGAGTGGTACAAAGTAGCTTTAGGATAGGGCAAGGATCTGGTCCTGCGAAGTCACTTACACCCCTGCAAAGTGTATATAAAATGGTTCCAAATCGATATTCTCCACTCACTCACACCAGCTACACAAGGTGCAAGGCAGTAAGGACTCAGGTCCTGATTTGGAAGAACATGGGCCTGATTCTGCTATTACTTACACCAGTTTTACTATGGTGTCACTGCACTGATTTCAGTAAAGTTAGTCCTGATTTACACCAGCCTAAGAAAGAACAGAATCAGGCCCAATTACTGTGGAATTGTGGATTTTTCTGACAGCCAATTCAAGAGTACCTAGGGCTAAATATTGTCCAGAAGGGAGGAAGGGCTTTCCATAGACTCCATAGAGCATAACAGAGCTGATTCCACTACAAAAGGAGCTGGGCTGTACAGAACTCTCCACCACACAGTGCACTGCACAGCACTGCTCTGTGGTGGCTCTCTTTGTGGTACAGCAAGTGTGTGTAGGGAGCTGGGACCATTGTAATCCATTAGAAAGAACCACAGGCCTAAATCTCCTGCTTGGAGGCATGCCCTGGACCATTTGCTACTACATCCCATGGACTGCAGAGGTAGTGAAACAGCGGTGCAGCTGCTCCATGCCAAGTTTCTGGGCTATGTGGGGGATTCCTTCATACCAGGCCCTAGCTCCCTGTGATAGGGTGTATTCCCTACACAGGCTCTGAATGGGCTAATGTGGGGGTGATAGGGTGTATGTGCCACACCAGCCTTCAATGGATTACTGTGGGCCTGTCAAGGCTGCTTCCCCACTCTGAAGTTTAGGGTACAAATGTGGGGGCCTGCAAGAAAACTTCTAAGCTTAACTACCAGCTTAGATCTGGTCCGCTGCCACCATCCCAAAGCTAATTCCCTTCCCTGGGTAGCCTTGAGAGACCTTCATCAATTCCCTGGTGAATACAGATCCAAACCCCTTGGATCTTAAAACAAGGAGAAATTAACCATCCCTCCCCCCTCCTCCCACCAACTCCTGGTGGATCAAGATCCAACCCCCTTGGATCTAAAAACAAGGGGAAAAAAATCAATCAGGTTCTTAAAAAGAAGGCTTTTAATTAAAGAAAAAGGTAAAAAATCATCTCTGTAAAATCAGGATGGAAAAATAACTTTACAGGGTAATCAAACTGAAAGAGCTCAGAGGACCCCCCCTCTAGCTTTAGGTTCAAAGTACAGCAAACAGAGATAAACACTCTAATAAAAGGTACATTTACAAGTTGAGAAAAGAAAGAAACTAACACAGCTTGCCTGGCTGTTTACTTACAAGTTTGAAATATGAGAGACGTGTTTAGAAAGATTTGGAGAACCTGGATTGATGTCTGGTCCCTCTCAGTCCCAAGAGAGGACAACCTCCCAAACAAAGAGCACAAACAAAAACCTCCCCCCCCCCAAGATTTGAAAGTATCTTGTCCCCTTATTGGTCCTTTGGGTCAGCTGTCAGCCAGGTTACCTGAGCTTCTTAACCCTTTAAAGGTAAAAGGATTTGGGAGTCTCTAACCAGGAGGAATTTTATAGTACTGTACCCAGGAGAGTGGTTACCCTTCCCTTTATAGTTATGACAGGGCCTGAGAGGTCAATTAACATACCAGACTGCACCTGAGGGTGGGGAGCTAGGTTTAATTGATTATGAAGCCCAGCTGGGCAAATACAGGCCGGTTAGCATAAAGAGAGGAAGTTTGTAGCAGAAAGGAGCTGGGCTGGCTGAGGCAGCTTGGCTTGTTGATAGGAGGTAGGAGAAAGTATGGCTAGGAGTAGGGTAATGAGAGGTAAGCAGGGCTGGAGATGGAAGGTTTTCTGACCCCCAAGTGAAGTCACTCTACAAACTGAAAAAGAGCCTAGCAGAGAGGGAGAACAGCTACAAAGTAAGGGGGAGTAGAAACAGATAATGAGGATTAGTCTTAAAGGTGCCACAGGACCCTCTGTTGCTTTTTACAGATTCAGACTAACACGGCTGCTCCTCTGATATGTGACACAATGAGGATATTTGTGCAAAAAAAAAAAAAAAAATAAAAAAAAAAAAAACCTTGACGAAGGGAGTAAACCAAAATCTTACGACTGTAAGATCACTAGCCAAAGAAATGAGAGTAGGTGACATTTTAAAAAGCCTAGGGGATATAATAAGAATTATGACATGAGGCTGTGAGATGGGGATCTTTTAGTTGAATGTAAAAACAAAGAGCAGGCTAATACATTACTACAAACAAAATTAAGTAAGTTGCCAGCTACCAAAGTATTTTCCTGAAAGGAAGGAGGTAATGTAGCTGCTGCCATTAGAACTGACCAATGATGAGATAACAAAAAGCACAGGAGACAATCAAGTGTTAGTGACTAAACAGTAAAAGAGGAAGAGAAAGCAAGTGAAAAAAGAATAGCTCTGGACTGGAAAGAAAGTAGCATTAGTGGGGGTGAGAGCATTCCTATGCAAATTGTATGGAAGAGGCTGAAGTCAAGTGTAGTAACTGTGGTGGTAGTCAGAGGCCTGCGTATTGAAGGTGTTCTGTGACAAGACAAGCAAAAGAGATGGAAAAAGATAAAAATTGTTAATGCATCTTAAGGAGAGTGTAAGGAGATTCTCAGAACATCTGGTGGAGGAGGAAGAGAAAATCAGCACAGGCCAAAGGGAACTACAGACACAGCCTCAGTCTATAAAGAATATGATAAACACATAAGGAATTCATGATGGATGTGGAATAGGATATCCTGGTGTTGCGGGGTATGGGAGGGTAAAGAAGTATATTACATATGTGATAGAAGTGATAAATTGCACATCATAAATGAGAAATCAGAAAAAAATAAATTCTAGCAAGGGCAGCAATCTGTTAATGGACTGTATTTATGTGATTTTTTTTTTGATTGACGTTAATGATGAAATATGACTAGTATGGGGATCTCAGTCTTTTGTAGGAATGTGCACAGCCTGATAGCACACAGTCAAGAACTAAAAGAAAATATCCTGGAAATGAAAACTAAACTAGATGTCCTTCATATCCAGCAAACATGTGTGGTTGAAAAGCTTGCCTTTAAGATTCCAGAGCATATTGCCATTAGGCAAGACCAAAAACTAGGAAGAGCAGGAAACATTTGTACTTTCATAAGGGAAAGATTGCTTCATTCTTTACTGCTAGGCAGTTTAATAAGTCTAGAATATAATGCTTTTGAGATCCCAAAGCAGAAGAGAGATTTCTTTAAGGATTTATAATATCTATAACCCCTGTGGGAAATTAGAAAACTCGGTGTTACAAGAAATAGTGATGATGAATGCTAAAAGATTATATATTCTATCCAATGACCTAAATAGTCATCATAAATTGTAGATAAATCAGACAACTGACAAAAATGGTGCATTCTTAGAAAAGTTCATTGACGAAAATTAATGGTTTTAAATGATGGCACTGCAACTAGATTTAGTGCTCCAGGGGGTAGTTTTTATTGCTTAGTCCTGGGAATTATAACAGCAGATATTGCAAGCGGATGCAACTAGGAAATATATAAGGACAAAGAAATGGGTGGTACTTATGACTTTTCAAGAACAAGGTAAGGTGGAAAGTAATGGAAAGTTACTCACCTGGAATTTTAAGAAAGCTAACCGGGAGCTATTTACAAATAAACGTACCAAATTTGTGAATGATCACAATGGCACAAAGAATTAAAAAAATCAAAGACAGAAGTTGGAAGAAGCACGGCAGGCATATAAATATACCAAGACATCCAAAATAGGGAAATCAGAAGAATGAATGAAGTTCAGACCATGAGTAGCCACATCCCAGGTCTTTTGGGGACTGAACAAAGAGTGAGAAGGTCTGATAATGAGAGAGCAGAAGTTTTAGCAGAAACTTTCCAAGGGTTGAGTAATGATGAAAATCAAAGTGCAGTTCTCCAGCAGAATAAAAGCCAATTAATTAATTGAAAAGCATCATGAACTATTATGTAGTTGAGGTAAACCTGAAGATACAAAACCATTCATGCAGTATAGTATGTGGAAACTTGAGAAAGCTATTGCTATCTGCAAGAATATACCCCCAAGAAGGAGCTAAGCTCAAGGACCCCAGCAGAGTCCATGTGTATAAGCTAGCTCCACGGAGGGGGAGCCAAGCTCCAGGAGTTCCATGGCACTCTGAGAACACTCACAATCCTATTTTAAACATCTGCACAATATACTGTGAGTGGTGTCTCATTTTTGACAAGTTAAGCAGATGGAGCTTGTTAGGTGGGTGGGGCTTGGAATTGTACCACCCATCTGAGCCCTGTTTGTACCAATGTAAAGTGCATATAAAATACCATCATTCAGATTTGGTAGCATTTAATACCCATTTTGCACTAGTATAAATGACTATACTAGGTGCTAGGAGGCCCTTGTCACTATCTATACCACACTCAAGCTGCAGCAGAACTCCTGAAGTTAAATATATCCCCTGAGGGCAGTATATCATCTCTACTAGAGGTGGCTGAAAAATAGACTATTTGTTCCACTATCTCAAATTTTTCCATCACTCATCTGAATTATTTTTCAATAGAATTTTCCAGCCAGTTTTAAAGTTGATTGTTTGTTTGAAATTTTTTCCCACCCTGCTCTAGTCCATACATAATATTGCTTTTTAACTACTCTGTACAATTATCACAATGCAGGATTACAGATGACTACTGCAGGACATCTGTTGCAGCTTATAAAATACATTGCTCAAGAAGACTAAATGTAATTTCTTGGCAGTCATATTAGAAAAATGCATATTGCACAAGCATATTGCCCTTTAGCATTCATGGAGGTACCCTAATATTCACAACAAATACATCATATTAATGCATCAAGCCATTACCAGGAAAAACTGAAATCAGATCAGTGAAGTACAAAATTGACTCAATATGGTTTTAATGTTGCAGTGCGGTTAAGCTTTCTCTGTGTTCTACCTTTTTGTAAATATGAGGCATCCTAAAATTACTTTGGAATGCGGATAGGTAGGACTCCAGGAGGGACTCAGAGCTAAACCAGGGATGGCAGCAGAGAACAGAAGCCGTACTAGGAAGTGGCTCAGGGAGGGGCGCCTGCCCCCTAGGCTGCACATTTAGAATTGTTTCATTGGGCCCTGGGTTGGAACCTGGTGGAGCAGTGAGGGCCTGAGTTCCCTACCCTGAGCTATCTACCTCCACTGCACGGTGCCACAGCCCAGAGTATCACCACTAGATAGTACTAGTACTACAGGGTCGGACACCAACCCTGACAGCAACCAATTTAATATTTAATCTAGAAGTTATGTAAAAAGGCACACTTCTGCATTTAGATTTCAATGGAGTCTATTAATGCTATAAGCTCGTGAACATCATGCATATGCACACAGGCATCAACAACTAAGAGTTCCATAGATCATTTATGCTAGATACTTACGATAACGATTGGAATAAAGTGAAAACAGAAGAATTCGTCTGGCATGTTACGATAAAGGCAAGGTGTAGGACATAAGTAAGGATTCTGATGTTAGGTTTTAAACACCAATGTGTGCACCTGATACAAAAGAAAATGAAATCAACGTTTCTCCAATAAACACCAGAAATGATGACTCAATTCATGTTGACTTCACCCCTTTCCCAGTGCAGTTTGTTTAATCTAGGCAATGTCCCTGCTCTCTGGCTTGTATCTAAGGTCAGAGCAGTAATGCAGACGATAGTGCACTAACATGTTGCACAGGAATTGGTCCATCTAGACCCTACTGATGCATGCTATAGGTTCCCTAGTGCACTTTAATGTAGTACTGTTGGAAGCAGTGCTATGTGTGTATACAAAGAGTCCCAACCCCCAAACTACCTAGAAGTCCTAGACAAACATTTTGCTGTGTAGGGGAAAAAATCAAAAATATACAAAGACACCACTTCTGTCCATAAAGTCCTTTGCTCATTCATAGTTGAAAGTTACTTTATGGGGAGCTGATGTTCAGGAATTAGCAGAATCTCCATTTTGCTGTAATGTTGGCCACAAAGATTAATTTCAAACCCATATAATGTAATTCCACAAATCATATTTTGCATGTTGTGAGAGCATCATAATGGACATGTAATTAACTACTATAGTAAAACCTTTATTTTTTCTCTGCACCTACCACTGGGGTAAAAACAAACATCCAAATGTTATGTGAAACAAAAGACTTTAGTAAAGATTGTAAGAAACAGGCCTTTTAAAATTAAAGTAAAACTGCCATTGTTTTTAATGTATCAGAGGGGTAGCCGTGTTAGTCTGAATCTGTAAAAAGCAACAGAGGGTCCTGTGGCACCTTTGAGACTAACAGAAGTATTGGGAGCATAAGCTTTCGTGGGTAAGAACCTCACTTCTTCAGATGCAAGTCGTGCCACAGGACCCTCTATTGTTTTTAATGGAAGTTTATCTTGGGGTGGACTACAGCACTGGGCCCAAAATTTTGCATTTAAAATTCAAAATATGATATATAGGCTTATCAACTATTCTTTCTCCTGTAACAATGGAAGAAGAGCCAGGATTTTCATTAAATATGGGTGGCTATTTTCTAAAGGAGGTGCTTTGAAAGACAGCACAATACAAGGCCAGATTGTGTGTATGCCACTCTACGTATCCTGATGGGAATTAACTCACACGAGTATTCTCATTGATTTAAGCAGAATAGCTTGAGTGAGTAACTCCTCTCAGTGTACATCAGGGGTTTACAGTCTGGCCCACAGTGATCAGGGTCCCGATTCAGTAGTCCATCCATATTCAGCAAAGCAGTTAAGTACATGCTTCAATGCTTGACAGAACTGGGGTCTAGAACATGAGTGGAAGTCAGATAACTTGGGATCTCAGCCTGTATTGGCACATTTTGTGACTGGATTAGTAATTTTAGGCCAAGATTTTTAAACGTTGACACCTAAGGTTAGTCACCCAAGTGCATATTTAGGCTTCTAAACGATGTTCAGAACTGATGAGCACCCACCAATCCTGGAATTCAAGGAGATCCAGTTTTGAGGTTTCTGGTTCAGCCCATTTTAAAGAGAGCTCTATTTGCAAAATCAGATTAAAATCGGGGGTCAGATTTCTGAACACCTCAAAAGTTCAGGAGTGTTTGACTGGGGTCTTGAGTTGCACCCATATCTAGTTTGAAATAAGAAATGCTGACCTGGCAAAGGTACACTGAGATGGATGATATGGCTAGCTGTTGCCTATACTCTGGAAGAAAACTGTGGCATAATAAAAAATGCTAAAGAGTAAAATAGTATGTTTTCATTGTAAAAGTCTCTTTACTGTTCTCCAGTATTGCTGTTGTGCCTGACCTAATAAATCAAACCCAAATGAAAAGTAATTATAAAATAGGAACATAGACACAATGGGTATTAAAAATAAATAGCAACAGCCAGAAATTAATTTGTTTTTCTTTACTTGGCCTTGAAACAGCATTTCTACCAAGGGAAGTAAATTGATGTAGCTTCTTTATCCCTGGGAAACTGTCCTAGCAGTACATACTCAACTCCAGTTAGTCATACTTCTTTTTAATTTATTTTTCTGAAAACAATGACATCTGTAAAACAGATGCACCTTTTTGTTCCATTATTATAGTCATACCGATGAAAACCTTTTGATACTGAAAAGTCTTGAAGATGAGGACAGAAGGAGACAAGGAGTGAATGAAGCTTGGATTAGAGAGTGGTGAGGTTGGCCGTACAACGTATCAGTAAAGCCTCAAATCACCAGTTTTGTGATAATCTTAAAATTTATGCTTTCTGATTTGTCTGTCTAAAGCTGCTGGTTGTAGATGGGCATTAAGCCCACATAATAAAATATCTGAAAGGAGCAACTTGGGGGATTGATGTACACAGATCAAAGGCACATGATGCAGTTCATAAATTCTGTGGATATATATATAATTGTTTACCCAGTCCTAGCTGGTAATTTCAAGGAGCTTTATCTTTTTTTCCTCCTAGTTATTTAGGCAGCATAACAAGCTATGTTGTTTTTATGTCACTATTGGGGACAGTCTGTCAATGAGCAAGCGGCAACTAAATGAATAATAAATAACCACAGACAAATCATGCTGAAAAGATGATCGGTGGTCAATGGCTCATTGCAAACGAGCAAGGAGGCATGTGGATTAGACAAGTTATCTTTGTACATGCTCACGTCTTCCAGTGATTTCATTAAGTCTGCATTTATTCTGGCTTAAGTTTTTATTTCGGAGAGGCAAGCAGGAATAATTTCCAAAGGAAAGTGCAACATTAAATCTGGGACTGCCTAATGACCACAATGATCTTTCCTTAACTCTTTACTGCATCTTAGTCTCTGGGAAACAAGTGTGTTTTTTGCAGTGTTACTGAAGGACTAGCAGAAATCATAGAAACCATCCTCAAACCATTTGCTACACAAAAGCAAGTTTCTTTCAGGACACAACTGATTTCTTCCAGAAATCCACAACATCAGCCACCTCCCTCAGAACAGCATCCTCGTCACCATGGATGTCACCTCCCTCTACACCAACTTCCCTCATCACGACAGTGTTGCTGGCTTCCTCAGTATCTACAATTCAATGGACAACACTCAGATATCAGCCCCAACCATGATTGCCAAATTCATCCATTTCATCCTCACCCATAACAACTTTGCATTCAACAACAAACACTTTGCCCAAACCATGGGAACAGACGTGAGTACTAGGATGGATCCCCAATATGCCAGCCTCTTCATGAGCCACCTCAAGAAAGAATTTCTGGAAAAATGCAACATGAAATCCTGAGATACATCAATGATATCTTCATCTGTGGGACATATGACCTAAAATCCCTTGTAGATTTCCACCACAAATTCAACCACCACCAAACACCATCAAGCTCTCTGTAGAACACACCCACACCAGCATCAACTTTCTGGACCCCACGATCAGCTTTGACAATGGAACCCTACACACAATTATAGACAAGAAACCCATGGATCACCACACTCGCCTCCTCAGACCCAGCAACGACCACAGATGCACCAAGAAATCTATTATCTACAGCCAGGTACTTTGATACCACAGAATATGCTCCGAAGAGAAAGTCTGGGATACATACCTTAACTCGCTAAAAATGCTTTCACCAAACCAGGACACTCCATCAGAGAAGAAGATTGGATCATAGACCAGGCCTCTCTATTCCCTAAGAGAACTTCCTTCAATATGGAACTAACACCACCACCCCAACCACACACCCCTAGTTGTCACCTACCACCCCACACTGGAACCCACACAGCTATCATTAAACAATTACAACCCATACTTGATGGGAACCACATCCTGAAAGAAATCTTTCCTGAACCCCCTCTTCTAGCCTTCAAACAATCCTGCCCACCCAACCTCACCAAGCTCATCATCAGAAGCAAGCTCCCCACAGACTGGACATGCCAACTCCAAAGCGGCACCAATCTGTGCCAGAACAGACGTAAAACCTGTAGCCATATGTCCACTCTTATAATGATCAATACCCCCCACAACACACCTTTCAAGATCCATGGGTTCTACTTAAGCCTCCACAGCATGTGGTATAGTTCATCCTGTACATTGAATGCTCCAACAACAACTATGAAATGAGACAATCACCATGCTCTGAAGTGAACTCATGCAGAAAAATGGTAAAAGACAAAAACAACCTTTCACCTGTAGGCAAAGACTTTCTGCAAAATGCTCACTTTATAGCTGACCTCTGTCCTTGTCCTCCAAGGAAACCTCCACACCATCTTCAAAAGGTGTCCCTGGGAGCTTAAAGTCCATAATGCTGTTAGACACCAAAAATCATGGACTCTACAGAGATAATGAGGAGTCTGGTGGTACCTTAAAGACTAACAGATTTATTTGGACATAAGCTTTCGTGGGTAAAAAATCCACTTCTTCAGATGCATGGAGTGAAAATTACAGATGCAGGCATTATATAATGACACACGAAGAGAAGGGAGTTACCTTACAAGTGGAGAACCAGTGATGACAAGGCCAATTCAGTCAGGGTGGATGTGGTCCACTCCCAATAATTGATGAAGAGGTGTCAATACTAAGAGGGAAAATTGCTTTTGCAGTGAGCCAGCCACTTCCAGTTCTTATTCAAGCCCAAATTAATGGTGTTAAATTTGCAAATGAATTGTAGCTCTGCAGTTTTTCTTTGAAGTCTGTCTGTGAAGTTTTTTTGTTGAAGGATGGCTACTTTTAAATCGGTTATAGAATGTCCAGGGAGATTGAAGTGTTCTCCTACTGCAGGGATCGGCAACCTTTGGCACGCGGCCCATCAGGGAAATCCACTGGCAGGCTGGGATGGTTTGTTTACCTGCAGCGTTCGCAGGTTTGGCCAACTGCAGCTCCCACTGGCCATGGTTCACCATTGCAGGCCAATGGGGGCTGCAGGAAACGGTGGCCAGAACATCTCTTGGCCCGTGCCACTTCCCGGAGCCCCCATTGGCCTGGAATGGCAAACCACAGCCAATGGAAGCTGTGATGGATCGATCGAACCTGCGGACACTGCAGGTAAACAAACCATCCTGGCCTGCCAGCGGATTTCCCTGACGGGCCACGTGCCAAAGGTAGCCGATCTCTGTCCTACTGGCTTTTGTATGTTACCATTCCTGATGTCTGATCTGTGTCCATTTATCCTTTTACGGAGAGACTCTCCGGTTTGGCCAGTGTACAAGGCAGAGGGGCATTGCTGGCACATGATGGCATATATCACATTAATAGATGTGCAGGTGAATGAGCCCCTGATGGTGTGACTCATGTGGTTGGGTCCTATGATGGTGTTGCTAGAGTAGATATGGGGATAGAGAAGGCAACGGGGTTTGTTACAGGGATTGGTTCCTGGGTTAGTGTTTCTGCGGTGTAAGGCCATTGGATTGTGATCTGGAGCACATGTGCAAGTGTGAGTGAGACACAAACTGAGACTGACAAAACAGAGGCAGATGGTAAGAAGCAAAAAGCAAGACCGCTAAGCAGCGGTCTTTTTACCACCGTGTATGACCCTGGAAAAAGCTAGAGAGAAAGATGGTATTGGCCAAAGAGGCTTGGGGTTGTTAAGCTAAAAATCTATCCTTTTGTTCAGGTTCCTCCTGCATTTGGAGAAGCAGGACCTTGTACATTTGCTTGTAAATAAACAAGATGACCCCATGGAAAATACCAGACTCCTTCATTAATTTCTCTCCCAAACTGGAATATTCCCAGGGCCATGAACCTTGATTAGCTGCTTGGGTAGAAAAGGGGCAAGAACAGCTTTTAATTACACCCTGTGTGGGCTGGTGTCAGGATGGATACTGTTTCAACAAGAGGCAAATTAAAACTGTCCCAGAGATATCAAAACCGGCAGAATTTAGAGATTTCTTTTTCACAGTCCACAGCAGCCATATCTAGAGCTGGCTTTGCATGTACCATGTCCCTTAGCAATAACTTGGAATGAGACGGATTTAATAGTATGCAACTATATTATTACTTCTAAATATGTCAAGGGACCAGGCACTTGAGTATATGAGCCTTTTGGAATATTAGTCTGCCCTTTCCATCATATTCTAGGGAAAAAGCTAATTAAAAAGATTTTCCCTCACTCAAAGAAATATGCCAGTATTTCTTAATTGGCACGTACACTTCTCAGAGCAGTGTGCCTGACACAATACAGCTTCTGAGAGCAAAAGGGTTAGTAATTGGTCTAGTTTTTGGTCTGTTACTTTTCCCTCTCCGCTCAGGTTATTTATTTTATGTGGTCAAACTTAATTTTAGAAGGAAGAATAGAAGTGGAATTAACGAAACAGGTACCATGCCTGCCAATCAGTGACTAGATATTCTGAGCAGATTTAGCCAATTAGCAGGACTGTCCCTCTCACCGTTTGGATTCCTTCATCTGAGACAAGCACAGCATGGTGGTCAAGGCTTGATTCTAGGACCTGAACAGTCCCAGGGGAACTAAAGAGAATCGAGTGCCTGGGTGAACTAGTAAGGGATCTGCTAAGCTTTTCCAAACTGGAAATTTGACTTCCACAAATTACATTTTTATACTCTGCAGATATACTTAAATATACATAGTTGGAGGCTTTAAAGTAATCAAACTACAAAAGGATAATTGTAGATTAAATGAGCAGGTGCATATCTAAAGAACTATTCAAGGCATAGAAAACAGTAAGATTTGTGTAGAAATGTTAATGTAATTTTAGTGTAGAGAAGCCAGTGAAGACAAGCCCTTGGTCACCTTTTTTACAGTATCTTCCCTGAGTAATGTGAGCAATTAGAGTGAATTTCCCATGACACCCACCCTATACTAAATAAAAGGTTTGCTTCTTGTTTTTGAAGTGTCCAAACTATTGCCAAGTACGGCACACTCCGTGGTCATCTGAGCCGCCTCACTGATTTCAACAGTGCCATGTGCACTGCACCTTGTATAATCATTTACACCCATGTGAGGTGGGTGTAAAGTGCTGCGTGATTTATTAGCGTTTTGCATCTACTTTGCACAGCAACAAATGAGGACAAAGTGCAGTGCCATGGAGAATCAGGCTCTTGGTTTTTAAAAGAGTAGATAGGGCTGGTATTTGGCAAAATCCATCAACAGGGGCTTGCTAAGCTGGGGCTGCACAATACCTTCTTTAAGGACAGCGGGTACTATCCTTCTATAAGGAGGCATTGATTGGCTTCCACCAACAGTGGACTTAGAACATCCTCACCAGCCAGGGAGGACAAGATCCAGCATGCAGGTTTTGATGCAGAGAATCACTGGAAACTCCAGAAATTCAGTGAGAGAAACCAGCCTGAACATAAGCCGAGAAGAATCAGCCTTTGTGCCCTCATGCCATTGCTCTGTCCCCATAGAAGTTCAGTTCCAGCTGCAGTTTCATGGTGCAGTCCATTAAAAATGGACATCTGCTAACCTAAGTGGTTTGGGCTCTTACCTGAGAGTCTTTGTAGCCCTTCCTTGGTAGGTGCAGCTATCAGGGTCATGCTGTGCCGGTCAATATTAGCAGAGCTGCTTAAGCTCTGTAAAAGAGCTGGGGTTAAAGAGAAAATGCTACCAATGAGCCATCACTAGTGAAGTGTCCTCAGCTCTGGAACTCATTTCCCGCTTTGGTCCGTCAAAGCTCAGGCTTGTTGGCCTTCAAGGCACAGTGGAAGGGATCAGGGTTCTGGGGTGCTCACTGTGGAAATTAGTGTGTATTTAGGTTCTTGGGTTCTTTATCATCAATGGGCAATGGTTTCATTGCTGAAGAAGAGGAGTTTGGTCTGAGAGGTTTCCGAGGCTATCGTTTCAATTTGTGCAGGTAGAGGAGAAGGTAGATGAGACATTTCTAGAACAAACAAAAATATCCAAAACACAAGACCTACTAGTAATGGATAAGGCTCCATGTTTGTCACGGAGGTCACGGAAGTCACAGATGCTATGACCTCTGTGACTTCTGCAGCAGCCCGTGCGTCTGGCCCAGGCGCCACCTGAGCAGCTCGGGCATCCCCTGGGCCAGTCGCACTGGCTGCTGCTGGGGCAGTCTTGGGCCCCCAGCAGCAGGAGTTTGGGTGTGTGGGGCGGCTCAGGGCTGGGGGTTGGAGTGCATGGTGGTGCTTACCTGGGGGTGCTCCCCGGAAGGGCGACAGGAACTCCCCTCCCTCAGCTCCTAGCTACATGTGCTGCCTCCACCCACAGGCACCACCCCCGCAGCTCCCATTGGCCACAATTCCCAGCCAATGGGAGCTGCAGAACTGGGGCTCAGAGCAGAGCGGAGGCAGCACATGGAGGTAGGAGCTGGAGGTCGCTGCTTCCCAGGAACTGGGTAGGGAACCTGTCCCAGCCCCACCAATCCCCTTAGGCACTGGTGGTGCCTCCCCATCACCTACGGTGCCCCCCCCCCCCCGGCCACATCCCCTGAGTATCCATGACGTCGTCCTGAGCCGCCCTGTCCACAAGTTTTAGTCAGGGGTATATAGTAAAAGTCACGGACAGGTCACAGGCCACGAGTTTTTGTTTACAGCCCATGACCTGTCCATGACTTTTACTAAAAATACCCATGACTAAAGTGTAGCCTTAGTAATGGGAGACTTTAATTACCTAGACAGCTGTTAGAAAAGTAATATGGCAAAAAATAAAATGTCCAGTAAGTTCTTGGAATGTGTTGGGGACAACTTCTTCTTTCAGAAGGTGGAGGAAGTAACCGGGAGGAGCCATTTTAGACATGATTCTGATAACGGAGGAATTAGGTCCATTACTTAGCAGGGAAGGAGAGCTAATAATGGATGACACCAAGAAGACTTATGTATTTAATGCCTATTTTGCTTCAGTCTTCTCTAAAAACGTTTACATGTGGCTGGATGTTCAGCACAAAGTTAACCAGAAGGGGAAGGCATACAACCCAGAATAGTGAAAGAACAGGTGAAAAAATATTTAGATAAGTTAAATGTATTCAAGTCAGCATGGTCTGACGAAATTCTCTCCAGGGTTTTTAAGGAACCAGCTGAAGCAATCTTGGAACCATTAGCAATTATCTTTCAGAACTCCTGGAGGACAGATCATGTCCCAGAGAACTGGGAAGGGCAAACATAGTATCTGTCTTTGAAAAGGAGGACAAAGAGGACTTCGGGAATTACAGACCAGCTTCAATTTCTGGAAAAATAATGGAACAAATTATTAAATGATCAATTTGTAGACACCTACAGTGTAATCAGGTGATAAGCAGTAGCCAACATGGATTTATCAAGGACAAATCATGCCAAACTAACCTAATTTCCTTTTCTGACAGGGTTACTGGCCTAGTGGATAAGGGGGAGGCAGTAGATGTGATATCTTGACTTTTAGCAAGGATTTTGACAGTCCCATATTACACTCACAAGCAAACTAAGGAAATTTGGTCTAGATTAAATTACTATAAGGTGAGTGCACAACTGTTTAAAGACCGTAGTTAGAGTAGATGACTTGGATAATGGAGTGGAGAGTGTGCTTATAAAAATCTGACTGCCACAACGCTGAGAGGGGTTAAAATCACTTTGGAGGACAAGACTAGAATTCAAAATGACCCTAATAAACTGGAGAATTGGTTTAGAATCGGATGAAAATCAATAAGCACAAGTGAAAAGTACTATATTTAGGAAGGAAAAAAACCCAAATGCATAACTACAAAATGGGGAATAACTGGTTAGGCAGCAGTACGGCAGAAAAGGATCTGGGGGTTACAGCAGATCACAAATGGAATGAGCCAATAATGTGATGCAGTTGCAAAAAAAGGCTAATATCGTTCTGGCGCGTATTAATAGAAATGTTATATGTAAAACACGGGAGGTAACTATTCTGCTTTACACGGCACTAGTGAGGCCACAGCTGGAATACAGTGTCCAGTTCTGGAAAAGATGTGGGCAAATTAGAGACAGCCCAGAGGACAGCAACAAAAATGAGAAAAGCTTAGAAAACTGGACCTATGAGAGAAGGTGAAAAACTGGGCATGCTAGTCTTGGGGAAAAAAGACAACTGAGGGGGAACCTGATAAGTCTTCAAATATGTTAAGGGCAGTTATAAAGAGGATGGTGATCAATTGTTCTCCATGTTCATTAAGTGTAAGGCAAGACGTAATCAGCTTAATTTGCAGCAAGGGAGATGTAGATTAGATATTAGAAAAAGCTTTCTAACTATAAGGATAGTTAAAGCCTGGAATAAGTTACCAAGGGAGGTCATGGAATCCCTATCATTGGAGGTTTTTTAAGAACAGGCTTGCCTGTCAGGGATGGTTGTGTTGTACATGGTCTTGCCTGGGCGCAGGGGGATGGACTAAATGTCCTCTGAAGGTCCCTTCTAGCCCTACATTTATGATTCTATTCATTTCATGCTTGGAAACCATTTTTAGTCTTGTTCCATCCATTTTGCCAGAGCAATAACATAGCATAGAAACGATCCATTTTGATCCCCAAGAAAAGTAGCCAAAACGCTTAAAGATTTAGTGACCCAATGAACCTGACTTTGGAAGCCAAAGATGGGGAAGAGGAGCTAACTGAATCGGAACATTTTCCCCCGGGCTTGCTCACTGCTCTCAAGGAAACAAGCTGTTTTCTCCTTCCCTCTAAAGAAGCCGATGATTTGGTGGAAGGAGAGTTGGAAATAACAAGCACTACTGCAGGATAAATCGTAAACCCCTCCAGAATAAAATAATCCTTTTTGAAGCACTCCCACCAAACCTCTTGATAATACTGTAAAATCCCCTTATTTGGGGGACAGATCATAAGCTTCCTATCAGTGAGAAACAGTCAGTATAGACAGGCTTTAATTTTGTCTGGGTCTCCCAGAAAGAGATTTACCTTTCATTTAAGGCATTGACATTCTCCGTTCACAGTATAGTTTTTTGCTTAATAAGTATTAACATTAATATCATTCCCCGCCCCGGCAAGTAGGACACACACGTGCCCCCAATGGCTGTCTTAAGGAGTCCTTTTAGTCAATTCATTGGGTAATGAAGTAAACCTTAAATTAAAAAAAACCCTATAAGCATCATTTTAGACTTAAGTAACAGAGGGGTAGCCGTGTTAGTCTGAATCTGTAAAAAGCAACAGAGGGTCCTATTAGACTTAATCCATTCACCGCTATGAATCTCCAGTGAGTATCAAGGCTTATGTAAGACCTGTTCATCGCTAAACAGCAGAGATTAAGGTATAAAATCAATACACATAATCAAACTGTTTCGTTTTTTCCTCCCCGCCTCTGAAATGAAAGCTAATAAGACCCAGAGTGACTTGAGTCTTGGTCTGGAAAAAGCCAATAGAGATGCAATCTGCTGGAGTGGGAAGCAGGTTAAAATGTGCTAACGTTTAGTGGAAGGCACTGGAGCATTTCCAGCATGTTACTGTCTGACTGCCGCAAAGAATTCAGATAACGCTGACATCGGTGTGATCCAGATTTACATGTATGCTACAAGGAAACGTATTGGAGCTGATCCAGAATGGAAATCGTTCCATTCACTCCCAATAAGCGTTGGATCAGGACCATTATCCTCATCCTGCACAATGAGACGGGTGCCTCAAAGATCATGGGAAGAGTGGTCATTTATGGAAAGCCAGTTTCTTGGCACTAAAAAGTCCCCATGCTGAATATTACTTTGGGTACTTCTAGTCTGATTCCTTTCGTTGCCATTTGGGAAAGTCATTTACTTCCTGCCCTTACGTTTCTACTCACTGGTCAACAGGTGCTCACCATTTCAGCCAAGAAGTAGCTGCGTTTCAGGGGTGGGCAAAATGGTATTTGTGATGCTCCCTGGGAACTTTTGGGAGGAAATGCTCTCGAGAAACATTACGTGTCAGTGAGAATGGCCACGTTTTTATACCGGACCCTTGACCTTAAAGAAAAGCAGCATGTTAATTGTGCACAGTTCTATTCTTTGTGCTCTGCACATGCTGGTTTTTCTATATTCTAGAAATATAGGTTGGATTGTCACAGCCCTTACTTGGCTGCACAAAGGAAGAAGTAACTCTCTAATCCCCTTGCTTGGATTGTGACTCCAGCCATGGGAACGGAGCAGACATTGCTTACCTGATATTCCCCCTTGTGAGGGGCACACAAGGGCAAAGATTGGGATGATCCATGGCTCTGGACCCCCTCTTTTCCAGCCAGGTGCACACGGAGTGAGCTGCTCCAAATGCCAGATTTTCAAAGATATTTAGGCACCTAAAGATGTACATAGGTGCCTAGTGGGGGTTTCAAAAGTGTCCAAGCAGATTAGGTGTCTGAGTACCAATGGGACTTACTCCCTGTCAGAAGCAAGATGGGAACAGGGGTGGAACTGACCAAATCACTATTCATACTCTGGTTTGCTCTTGAGGTGATGCAGCTGTATACCACCGCTTCCTCAGGCCAGAAGGTGGAGTTATAATGCTGCCCTCAGTGAATATCACTTGAGTGATTCATGGCTTACTTGCTTTCATTGGTTTAGTGTATCTACAGCCAATAATCTCTTCCCTCTCCCCTCCTATTTAAAATACAGGCTTTACTGTATGCTTCTTGCCTTTGGCACGTTGTTTAATTCTTTGCTCAGAATTGCTATTGTCCAGAACCAACACAGTAAACGAGTGATTTAATGTGTCTTCTGCCCTCCATCACCTATTGCCCCTGTGCATGGCATATCCAGATGCTGGACTCCATAGCTACAGCTTTAGCTTCTCTTGTAAAGAGTCAGTCATCTTCAGACATGAAAGAAACAATGCAGGTTGAAAAATAAATCATGGTTTTGCTCATAAATCCATTGGGACACCACCAATCCACTCACAACAATCTGCATTGCACAGAAAGGTGCAAAAGTCTCTGTGTACAAAGGTGATGCTTTGTGCAGGTAAGTGGCTGCATTGGCAGGCCTGCTGGATATTTGGGCCTTAATATTTTTGGAACATACCTGATGACAGAATGGCTGGAAGTGGAAGCTAGACACATTCAGATTTGAAATAAGGTGCACATTTTTAACAGTGAGGGTAGTTAGCCATTAGAAGAAATTACCAATGGTTACAGTGGATTCTTCATACCTCCAGATTTTTAAGTCAACATTGGATGTTTTCCTAGAAGATTGAACTAGATCCTAATAGGAATTAATTCAGGAAAATCCTGTGACCTGTGTTATACAGGAGGTCAGACCAGATTCATAGATTCTAGGGCTGGAAGGAACCTCAAGAGGTCATTGAGTCCAGTCCCCTGCCCTCATGGCAGGACCAAATACTGTCTAGACCATGCCTGATGAACATTTATCTAACCTACTCTTAAATATCTCCAGAGATGGAGATTCCACAACCTCCCTAGGCAATTTATTCCAGTGTTTAACCACCCTGACAGTTAGGAACTTTTTCCTAATGTTCAACCTAAACCTCCCTTGCTGCAATTTAAGACCATTGCTGCTTATTCTATCCTTAGAGGCTAAGATGAACAAGTTTTCTCCCTCCTCCTTATGACACCCTTTAAGATAGCTGAAAACTGCTATCATGTCCCCTCTCAGTCTTCTCTTTTCCAAACTAAACAAACTCAATTCTTTCAGCCTTCCTTCATAGGTCATGTTCTCTAGACCTTTAGTCATTCTTGTTGCTCTTCTCTGGACCCTCTCCAATTTCTCCACATCTTGAAATGCGGTGCCCAGAACTGGACACAATACTCCAGTTGAGGTGTAACCAGCGCAGAGTAGAGCAGAAGAATGACTTCTCGTGTCTTGCTCACAACACACCTGTTAATACATCCCAGAATCATGTTTGCTTTTTTTGCAACAGCATCACACTGTTGACTCATATTTAGCTTGTGGTCCACTATAACCCTGTGGAAGTAGAGAAAGAACTGACAGGGATGTGAAGGGCATTTCAAATCCACGCAATCTCCTTATGTGAGCAAGAGTCAGGCTAGCTGTAACCATAATAACGCGAGATTTGTAAAAGCGAGGATTGTGTGAGGCGAGTGGGAAAGAACTGTGTGAAAAGTTGTTGTGACCTTGTATTAGATAAGAATGGAATGTAGACTATAGTTTAAATTGGTGAGAAAAATAAGATATCAGGATGACCTATGTATAAACAAAATGCAGCTGTTGCCCATTATTGTTTGTGACAAAAGGTATAAATGTTTGCTGTAATTGTTTATCTGGAGAGAGACCTGTTTAGCGCTCTCCCTCCACGCAATTGCTAGAGATAATAAAGTATCTGACTTGCTGCACCCAACCTGAGAGTGAGAACTCTGTTTTTCTCCGACAACCCCTAGATCCCTTTCTGCCGTACTCCTTCCTAGACAGTCACTTCTCATTCTGTATGTGTGAAACTGATTGTTCCTTCCTAAGTGGAGCACTTTGCATTTGTCTTCGTTAAACTTCATCCTGTTTACCTCAGACCATTTCTCCAATTTGTCCAGATCATTTTGAATTATGACCCTATCCTCCAAAGCAGTTGCAATCCCACCCAGTTTGGTATCATCTGCAAACTTAATAAGCAGATGATCAGAATAAGTCCCACCCAGCCTTCTAATGTCTGAATCTATGATACTACTGAACCCAGAAATGATTCACCTGTCTGAAAGATGCCTCAGGAGAACTTGGCTTCCAATTCCATTTTTAGTATATTTTTTAAAAATAATTTGTTTTGCATTATTATTAAAGACACAACGGAAGACACAGGGCCAGATTCTCAGCTGATACAAATCCATGCAGCTCCGTGGATTTCCACCTGCTGAGAATCTGGCCCTGTGTCCCAGCTACCAGCAGCTTCGAATTGCTTAGGATGTCTGTAGTTATGCAGTATCGTTAACTTTTTGGGCAAAATATTAGAAACCAAGTGGGGTTGAAAATGCCTGGGCACCTCTCAGAATTTTCCCCTTTATTTTTAACTTCATGGGGGCCAGCAGTTGCTTCCCCCCCAGCTAGTATTGAAATGAATAAAGGCCTTCAAATTTATGCTGGTATTTTTCCACAGCTGAGTAACTAATGTGAGGAACGATTAATGGGCTGCTGAGATCTGCCCTGTCCATGGTAATGCTGCAGCCTTCTACCGTACCGGTGATTATCATCTCAACCGGAGGCATTTGGAATCCCACATCAATCTTTAGAATGTGTTAAAAGTCTACTGTACAAGCTAGGATACAGGCTTGTTATGTTGACCTTGAACAACGCTTTCCGAGGCAGCAATTCAGTATGAAGACAGATGCCAAGATTTTGTATTTTTATGGAGGGAAAAAAAGGCTGTTGAAGTTCTGAATTTACTAGCTTGTACCATTAAAAAGCTGGATGG
Source organism: Chrysemys picta bellii (assembly GCF_011386835.1). NCBI lineage: Eukaryota > Metazoa > Chordata > Testudines > Emydidae > Chrysemys > Chrysemys picta. Next base: position 197,891,955 of record NC_088793.1, read on the forward strand.
AAGTGTAGAGCTCGTGCCATGGCAGCAATTAAATTTTGAGCTAGTGTGACATTATACGGAGCGGGTGAAAGTTAGCAGACTAACAGCCACATTATCTTCCTAGTGCAGTACAGTGGCTGGAAGTTTCTAATGACTTTCTTCTTCTGACAGCACAACATTCTGCTTCTAATGGCACTAGGGTTGGGTCTAGGGCTGACAGCAACCTGTCTCTACTCCCCTCTAGAGCCAGAAACGTACCGAATGAGCACAAGTAGGGGTGCCAAAGTGTGTATTTGTTTGCAGATGGGGAGACCACTGCAAGACAAACAATAAACCAGGGAGTTTTGGAGTACATGAGCTAAACTCTTCCACCCCCACCCCCAAATTCTGCTTTAAAACATGCGGATTTGTTGTTTGATATTAGGAAGGTAATATGTATAGTTTCTTTAAATGTGAAGCAAGTAATCATACAGGGCTGTGGAGTGAGAGGATAATAGTTTTTCTTGTTCTAATAAAGTTCCAGGTTCAGTGTTAGAAGAAAGTGTGACTTCCTATGACTTTTCTATACTAGTACACAACAGATACCTGAAAAAAATGAACCATCAAAGGCCTGCCCTGTCTTTCACCTAGTTTTGTCTCAGTGGTGGCACTATTCCAGGATTTACAGTAAAGGTGTCTCCACCTGGCCCCATATTCAGAGACAGGAGAGTGAAAAGTGATAAGGAAAGAAAAGTTCACTGTGCCATAAGCAATTTCCCTTTGTCTGTGATGGATTGCCCCTCCCAAACAACCACCAGTCATGTTGCATGTTTAGCTAATAGATGCACGAACAGTGAGAGAAGTATATTTAGGCCCTAAATAGAGTGCAGTTGCTAGAAAACTGAGCCTCATGCCACAAGATCTGTGAATAGAGCGGATCAAAAAATAAAGAAACCCTCAGCGCCCAGGAGCCACAATTCAGATGAAGGCAAGGGGAAAGGTAGCTTAAAGTCACCTTTATGCCCTCTTTTTTTTTCTGGGTCTGCTCCACTGGAAACTGCTTTAATTTACATCCGCTTTCCACAGTTGCCTATGGGCAGCTGCAGGACCTAAAATAGTACTATGGCCACATCCTACCATCTTCACAACATCCTTGATGCGCCCTCATACTGGGGCCAATACCATCCTCGACACTGCCTGGGTACCTTTCTGTGTGTTGGTACTTGAGTTTCATTTCTTTCTATCACAGGAGCGGTGAAAAAGGGCTGGAGTATGGCTCAGAATCGAGGTCAGTACCTCGTTGCAAATGACTGACTGCCAAGACCTCTTGCTGTGTTATACTGAGAGTCACAGCAAATATCTGGTGATTTTGCAAAATATTATTTTAAAACATTACAAAATACTTACCCCTTTGCTTCAAATTAAGGAAATACTGTCTTTGTGTAGTTATGAAATGATAGTGAAAGCAATGTCCCCTGCAGTTAGGTTAATAGATGCATAGATTTTTCCTCCTGCATAACAGTGGCCATAGAACTTCACCCAGTTACCCCTGTACTCATTTTGTTCCAATAACTTAGGAACAACTTTTACCCCCTTGACTACTTCATAATATATCAGGTAGATGGGAGAATACTGGAAGCGTGGGGACTGTTCATAACAAAATGGAATGTTAATCAATTTTATTTTGGTATTCCATTATAAGATCCAAAATGGAGCAAAAGCTCAAAAATGTAGATAATGTATACAGTACAACTTGCTCAAGCAAAAGCAGGCCCAAATGGTACAGCTTAGTACAGCAGGAGAGTGCATTTACAGATATAAGAATGAGGAGAACTTGTGGCACCTTAGAGACAAACACATTTATTTGAGCATAAGCTTTTGTGGGCTAAAACCCACTTCATCGGATGCATGCAGTGGAAAATACAGTAGGAAGATATATATATATATATATATATACACATACACAGAGGACATGAAAAAATGGGTGTTGCCATACTAACTCTAACGAGAGTAATCAGTTAAGGTGAGCTATTATCAGCAGGAGGAAAAAAAACTTATCACTACAAATTTTTTTTTCTCCTGCTGATAGTAGCTCACCTTAACTGATTACTCTCGTTAGTTAGTATGGCAACACCCATTTTTTCATGTCCTCTGTGTAAGTGTGTATATATATATATCTTCCTACTGTATTTTCCACTGCATGCAACCAATGAAGTGGGTTTTAGCCCACGAAAGCTTATGCCCAAATAAATGTGTTCGTCTCTAAGGTGCCACAAGTTCTCCTCGTTCTTTTTGCTGATACAGACTAACATGGCTACCCCTCTGAAACCTTTACAGATATAGTCCATATTGGTTCTGCAAATAAAGTAAGCCATGCTAGAAAAAGCACTTCTATGCCCATATAAGCTGCATCTGCACCAGAGCTTTTGCCAATATTGAAATGCCATAAAAATATCACACTCCTACCTGGCTTAACTGTATCACTTTGAAGAAGAAATAAACTTTTTTAATATGTCTATTCCTGTGTGCGAGAGATTTTTAAGGTGGAGCTGCTGCTTTGTGAAACAGTTTGGTTTGCTTTATGAGTCGTTTATTTCTCATAGATAGATTTCCTTATTTCAAGTTTATCCAGGGTAAACGTTATTCTTCCAAGAGGTGTATTCCTTTGTCAACTATTCATTTTAAAGCACTCAACTGCATTACCATTTACATAGTGGTTTGGTGCAGGGAAAATGTATTCTTTTACAGGTTTATTCAACTCACACATTGTTCTAATTGGCCTCCGATGTAACTGTCTTTCATAGGGAGGCTGGCTGACTCAGGGGAATGGGCAATAACTTTCTATGACTTTCCAGGTCAATGGCTCAAGCAGTCATTGGTGACTGAAAGTTATCATGTAAAGGCTGTTTGATGGCCTGTGTGAAATGAATTGATTTCAGTCCAGTTGCTGTTTGACAGGTTATCACTAAAACCAATTAGCGCTCTAGTTTGGCAGTCCCAGAAGAGAGGCCAGGGAATACAGTTCCCTATCAGCTCAAGAAGTAATGTTTTTATGTCCGTGTTGAACCACACTGGCTGGTCAGCGTGGGGGAAGCTTTACTGGCTCTGCCCTTGACTGACCCGTTTTTCTGATCTGTAGGCGGATTTCATTTCCCCCCAGTTCTGTCAGTTGGGCACTAAATGCATTGAAAAAAATTGGGGCCATATTCTGCCCCTGCTTATATCTCGTGACATCGCACAGTTGCATGGGATGTGGTGAATTAGGGCTTCGTCTCTCATCAAGTTATAAATGCCATTAAGCTGTGTCTGCCCTGGTGGTGAGTCTGGAGATCTGCTTAGCAGTCCTGTGGAAAATGAACGCCTTTTCACCTCCTTGTTCAGAGAGGGATTTCAGAACACAACCCTGGCTTTGCTTAGCCATGACTGTCTATGTAAACCTCTGTGCAGTCTGGTGATAATTTGTTCTTATGGGTGGGCTTACAAAACAGCAACAATGTTAAAGGAAGAGAACATGCCTAAGTCTCAATTCTTTTTGCTTTACTAAAGGGAGTGATGCATTGCAAAATAAATTAACATCTGGAGCAAAAGGGGGTTTGCATATTAACCAGTTCACACACTGCAAAGTCATGGTGTCTTCAAGAAACCACCACACCGATTCAGTTAATATTCAGATAGAAAACAATTACATCCCTTGTTGTCCATGTGTCTTACATTCCCACATGGTCCTTTCCCAATTCCCCGCTAATTCTTACTGTGAAGAACTAACCATCGTGGAATTGTTTAAATTTTCTCATGGTTAGTTTGCTTCGTTCTCAGTGGTATAACAGCAGAGGGATATTTCATTTGTTTTTTTCTTATGATGTTCATAATTAACTTCTGCTGGGAACAAATTAATGAGATTGTCAAAAGCTGCGGTGAAACAGTACCACAGCAACTGTATGCAAATGATAGGCTCTATTCAAAAAAAAAAAAATGAGCACGGAAAAATCTGCTGGCCTCAGCTTCATATGAAGGAAACACTGAAAAAGTTCATACTGCAATGGGGGTAGCACTTGAGGGGGATGGGAACCCAAATTGAATGGAAAGGGATAGCCCAAGGGAAGGAGAGGGATCAGGAAAGAAGGCTCTCATGAGTCTTAAATAGCCTAACCAAACCTAACTTTCCATTTGGTTTCTAGCAGTGGAAGATGGTGAAGAGAGCTGCAGTTAATGTTTCTGGTTTCAAGACAATTTCTTTTTTCTTGTGGTACATTATGTAATAGCATTGTGTGTCAGGAAAGAAAAGCATGAAGCACCTACAACAATTCTCTGCTTCACATACTTTGGAGAATTGGGCTAAGGAAGTTCAATTCATTTACAGGGTATGGTACCCAAGAGAAGTCTAGCAGTTCAGACCCAGGGAAGGGGAAAATTACATTCACTTAAGGAAAAAAAATTAACTAATGTGTCGTCAGTGTCATACACAAGAATTTTCTGCCTTTTTTTTTAATTCAAGACCAGTAGGACATACCATAGTCACACATAATTGTACCAATTCCCAGAATTCAAACAGTTGTGAACTTTACGAGTGTTTGAAATCCAAACCAGCACCTTGGATCCTAAAAGTGAATTGGCATAGGCAGACCCTACACTCATGTAACCCACTGGTTAGTGTGAGTTACATATCCCCTCCTGCAACCAATCCACAGAGGAAGTGGGTCTGTTTCAGCTAGAGACCCTTTCTTTTAGCTCAAGCTGCAGAGACTTTTATGCTTGTAGTTCTGGAAGTTCCCAATTCAGTCCTTGGAAATGGCCATGATAACGGACCATGCACCTGCACAAAGCCCCACTGAAGTCAACGTCTTTGTGCCTTCGGAACCCTGTGCCTGTGCATTTACGTGCAGTATTGAGTCCCGGTTTTGAGACAACACCTGACTATGCAAGAGAAAAGCAGGGAAGCATGGCTGCAATAATCAGGGATAATTCTATCAGCTGAGAAGAACTTAGGAAGACTGATATCTCCCTCTGGTCTTTTCTAACATGGGTGCAATTTGTGTGATTAAGGGTAAGAGAAAAACAGCAGACGGGTTTGGGGTTCTGAAAGATTCTAATGAGACCAAGGATGTTCTGTTCTGTTACACACACACACACACACACACACACACACACACACACACACACACACACACACACACGTGACAGCGGCCATTTTGGCCAGCACACCAGGGATGGCGCCTCCAGAGCTAAAAAGCATGAGCTACTACAGCTTGAGCTAAGGGTCTGCAGTTGGGGGAGAGGGAGGAGCTGTCACAGAGTGTTCCCCTGTGAGTCCCTTCAAGTCTTAACCACAGACCACACCCACTCCATGTCCGCTTCACTACAACCATGTTTTATGGTATTTTATATTTACAGTGAGTTGCCAGCTTACCCACTTGCTTCTGGGGAAAGGTACAGCAGCAGCCAGTCCTGCCAAGTTCTGCCTGCCTTCAGGGTCCCAACTCTTCTCCAAGCACAGCCTTCCTGTCCGTTTATGTAGTCCTAGCTGTTGGGGCTGCTTCTCCTTCAGTTAGCCCCTGGGCTGTAGCTCTACTCAGTTAATTGATACCCTCTGTCAACTACCTGTCTTCCAGTTAGGTCCCAAATAAAATATATAATGGGCATTACCGTGACAGGGTGCAGAGTTAGCTCCTGATTTACACGCTGCGATGCTGGCAGACCGGGCGCAAGCTCATGCCAAGGCCCCAGGCCTCACTGAACTCTTACAATTGCATAGCTGGAAACTAGTATTGGTTTGCTGTGTGCTAGCATTATCAAAATACATATTAGATGTTAAGGTGATAAAATGTGTTTAGTGTTTTATAAAAAGCTTGTATCATGCAGAATGTTTTGTTCTCAGGCAAATATACCCCATGTCATAATGTAACAACAAACATTTGCATTGTATATATCCCTGTAACTAAGTAACCCATCAAATGATGGTCTCTTACAAGGAGATGTTAAATCCTATTCATTAAATGCAAATGAGCCATTGTACAAACTGTTGCTGTCTGCTTGGTTTTTGTGAGAAGAAGCTATAAATATGGACACAAGGAAAAATTCTTCATCTCTGGACTGTTTGGATTCTAACAGAGCAGAATAACCAAACAAGAAGACAGATCCACGGAGTTACTCTGGGTAGCCTCAAAATACTTTTGGGAAATGGGCAGATTACTACATCTTTGTTACCTTTTTGAAATTATAGATACTGACTCACCTGTACATACACTTTACCTGCTTTAACCTCTCAGTAACTCTCATTCCTTTTTCTGAGCCAATAAACCTTTAGTGAGTTTACTAGAGAATTGGCTACCAGCGTTGTCCTTGGTGTGAGATCTAGGATGCAAATCGACCTGGGTGACTGGTCTCTTGGGACTGGGTGTAACGTGAATGTTTTGTGATCTTTGGTGTAAATGACCATTTATCACATAGTTCATCTTGCCTGGGTGGCGAGATAGACTGGAGTGTATAAGGGAACTGTCTCTGATTCCATTATTAGACTATTGAAGTACTTTTGGAGTTCACATTTGGTACTGGATTGGAGAAATCTAATTATAGATCCAGTTACCTTGACTTAAGGTACATTTGAAATCTGGACCTTTTAGGATAGATGACCCCTCTGAGAGAAACAGCCTCCCAAGATAGTTGGTGAGGATAAAAAAAAGTTCCATTTTTGCTATTTTAGGAGAAAGCACTGAATACTGTACATGTATATGCTTTGGATGTGTGCCTGAGTGACACACAGGAAGGCTGTCTGAAATCCCGGCAGACAGAGAAATTAAATGTGAACAGATGGACTAATTCAGTGCAATCCAAATGTGAAGGAAACCTGGCTTACTAGAGATGACAAGGTTTGCCTGAATTCAGCGCTGGAGCTATAAAAGGCAAGCACTTTTTTTTTTTTTTAACCCATCAAATTAATCTTCAGGAGATGAGCGTTGCAGTGGGTTTTGAAGCACTGACCTTTCATTTCCAGAGGCACAGGGTCAAATTGGAATTCAGTGTAGCAGCTCAATATATTTGCTGGTTTCAGTTTAATTCATGGTGGAAATTTGCCCCTTCCCCCCAAAACCACTCTGCAGTTCATTGTTAATCATGTGCATTGACATTATCTGCTGGAAAAGAGTCAGGACTAAAATTCTAAAGGTGTTGTAGGTCAGTCCTCGATGTGGTGTTAGTTATAACCAGTAGCAGGCACAGAGCAAGGGGGTAGAAGTCTCTGTAATAGGAGTTAAAGACAGTCTTGCATTCACCCAGTTGTGATGTTCTGGGTAATCTCTACGTGGCATCCAAGTGGGACAGAATAAAGATCCAACAGATCACAGAACAGCCCTGCAAAGGGGGAAAAGGAAGACAAGCAAGCCATCCAGCCTGTGTCAGAACAGCCGAAAAGCTGGTCACTGCTATTTTTAGTGCTCTAGATCAAGCAGAATTAGAATCTGTCTATTCGAGCTGGGAAGCACAGACATACCCTTGGAGGCTCAGGCATTGGCAGAGGTATGTAGAGAAACTTAATTCCTTTCAAATTGTCAGGTTCTAGCACAAATTGTTAATCTGTCACTTTCCTGAGCATTATAAACCGATAAACTAACCCCCACTGAATTGAAAAAAAAAAGATATTTGATTGTGTTCCAATAGTGCCTAGATGCCCCAACCAAGATCAGGGTCCCAGTGTGCTACGCACTGTGAAGACACCTAGTCAGAGGCGCTCCCTGACAAAAGAGCTATTAGCCTAAAGAGACAAGACAGAGAAAGTGTGGGGAAAAGAAGACAGAGAGAGGTTAAGTGACTTGTCCAATCTCACACAGCCAGCTTGTGGAGTCGCTGGTAACTGAACCTAAACTTCCTGAGTTCCACATTGGTGCCTAAGCCACAAAACCCAACCTTCCTGTCTATAAAATACAATACAATTTTTTTGTGGTTGTCAATACATGCAGACTCCAAACTGTGCCTGCGTTTATTTGTAACTATAATTTTGCTCGCCTGATGTGGAGGCCTTGTTAAGGCTAAGCCTAAAATTTGTCCATGAATATTTTGCCACAGTGCTGTAATATTGATCTTGGTTAATATGCTGTCTCTTATAGAGCACCTTGAGCATGAAACTCTGATCCATCAGGTATTTAAAGGCCTGTTATCCCTTCAGCGGGCCAAATTAATTCCTGGTATAACACTGTGAAATTCAAGGGCTAACCTAAAGGAGGATTTAACCCAGTATGTTCACATAATTCCAAGTGATATTACTGGGAGTACAGAATATGCTTGAAAAGAAAAAGGATCCAGATTTGTTCCGCCTGAAGTTGTTTTGAGAGAATTTTTAGTTTAAACCCTTTTTCTTCTAATGAGAGATGTGATTCTGTAGTTTTCTTTAGTTTTGATTGTGTATGGAGCTACCGCTGTGTGTCTTCCAGGCGCTTTCCCCCCACAGCAAATTAAATGTTAAATCCATGTGGTAACATGATTTAGAAATCAATACCTTCTCAGCAGGCAGGCGAGAGGACACCAAAAAACCCACTCAGCACACAAAGGAGCAAAACTGCTAAAAGGAGACATTTTCCCTGTACCAGAGTGCATAGTGACCAGTAACAATGGCAGTGCCCTGCGACATCAAGAATTAAATTGAATATTTCCTTCAAAGAAATTCCATTCACTCGCCTCTGGCTCTATCTCTGTCATCTACTTGTCTATACTGCTAATGAAAGGAGACTTACTATTATACCAGACAGCGTATTGTCCTATTCAGGAAAGTGGTCCAGTATTTAAGCATGTGCTTAAACCCATCACCACTGAGAAATGCACAAGCACTGAAGTCAATGGGAGTTAAGCAAGTGCCTCCATGCTTTGCTGAATCAGGAAAGCCTGCTGAATAAGGGTTTAAATCAAGATCTTTTGTTTTCCCACTGAGTAAATACCGAGGAAGCTTAATGTCACTTAATGTTAACTCCTTTTGGCACACTAAGGAGCAGCAGTGATGCTGAGTTCCTCCCAAGGGAAAAAAGTCTTAAATCAAAAGAGGGAAAATCCCAGAACTCAAATGGAATATTATAGAGACATGGCTTGATTGCTAGATGTAGGATACAGATATGGAAAATGGAACCCCGGTGGCAAGAAACCAGAAGTAACTGATATCAGGTGAGATTCATCCATGGTGCAGAGGGACAATGCCAGACTTACTACACTACTTACACCCGGGATATTGGCTATGCAGAGGGGCTAAGGAACTGAAGCACTGCTCTGAGGGGCTATCCACATAGACTGGCTAGGGAGGCCATGCACAAAGGGGTTGTCTGCATTTACATAGATCCAGTGGCCACAGGAGCGCTCTACAACTGTCACAATGAGGTGGGGGCTGGAATTGCAGCTTTGTATGTGGATGGTGAGGAGGCTGGGCTCTGCGATACTCTGCTCACTGGTCCCAAGTAGTTGAGGGTGGATTTCCCCTCTCTACACATCACTCACACAGAGTTCACAGGCTTTGGCTCCCTCTACAGGTGGATTTAATGATGTAAATGGAACCAAAAGGCATTTGCTGGTGAGTAAAGGAATAAAAATGCCGTCAGGTATAAAAAAACCCATTGAAGGAAAATACAGCTAAGTGTATATATTTTTTTAAAGGCTGAATTAAATATACCGGATGGTCTCCCTTGATCTTTACTAGGCAAAAGGGAAACAATTAAAATGAGCATTTCTCTAGCAATACTTTAATACTATCTTTGTACTAATACCTTCTGCTGCCAAGCCCACAAAACAGTATTGCTTGGACATCTTTGGGATGATACCGAACAGAAACACACACAGAGTAAAACGTGAACTGTTCAGAAAAATAGACGGCCAGCTGTACAGCTCTGGAATACACTTCATAATAGGGGGACATGAAGTAGCTACCAAAAAATTCTGGGTAATTACCTGCGAGAGCCGTGGGGAAGCAATTGAAAGGTACTCTGCAGACCGAGTTCAGACTTGCAGGATTATGTAGTAAATACATCAGAAGCTATAATTTTGAAGTGGTTACAGTATGAATACCAGGGTAAGTGCCCAAATGCTAAAATATATGTATTGAGTATGAGATATTAGGTGTTACTAAGGCCTGGCCTACACACACACACTTTACCTATATAGTTACTTTGGTTAGAGGTGTGATATTTCAATGAAATAGTTATATCAGTACAGCCCCTAGTGTAGGCTCAGTTATACCAGTAAGAAGGTGGTTTATATCAGTACAGTTCACTGCCTTACAGAAATAAGTTACATCAATGTAAGCACTTTTATGCTAGTGTAACGAACATAAATCTAAGGTGGTTGTATCATTCTAAGGTGGAACATCATTCTAAGGTGGTTGTATCATTCTAGCTATATTGGTACAGTTAAAACAGTAAAACATTTGTGTATAGACAAGGCGATTCACTCATTAGGTACAGCTTTCAGTTATATGAATGGCTGGTAACAAAATTTAGAAGTGTACTTTAACATCTACTGATGAAAAGTGCTATAAAAGAGCTAGGCATTATTATTCTAATGACCCTTTAATTATCTGTATTACAAAAATGTGTTGCTATACTGTACTAATTGGCGACCCACATACAATTTATAGGTTTCAGAGTAGCAGCCGTGTTAGTCTGTATCCGCAAAAAGAACAGGAGTACTTGTGGCATCTTAGAGACTAACAAATTTATTAGAGCATAAGCTTTCGTGGACTACAGCCCACTTCTTCGGATGCATATAGAGTGGAATAAATATTGAGGATATATATATATATATATACATATACACACACACACACATACAGAGAGCATAAACAGGTGGGAGTTGTCTTACCAACTCTGAGAGGCCAATTAAGACAACTCCCACCTGTTTATGCTCTCTGTATATGTGTATATATATCTCCACTCTGGCAGCATAAAGCAGTCCTTGCCTAAATGAGAATCGGGCCCCAAATTCACAGTGAGGTGCTGGATGGAGTGCGAAAGTAGGGAGAAACCACCTTCAGGTCTTTTGGGAATGTCCCAAACTGAAAGGTTTGTGTTTTCATATTAGGAAATTGATGCAAGAGTTACTTCAGGAATATAACCTCAAATTCCCACTGTTTTGTAATGTTCGGGAAGTGTCCTGGTTTACTGAACTCAAAGACAGAGGTCCATTTGGACTCTTTGGGGAAGCAGCCAATACCGTGCAATATTTTATCCCTCTGGGCCCGATGCGCAGCCCAGATAGTCTGCTGGGCACTGGGCAAGGACAGTGAGGAGAAATTTTCCCACATCACAGTTGCAGAGTGGCTGTGGAATCAGGGGCGGCTCCAGGCACCAGCGCACCAAGCGCATGCCTGGGGTGGCAAGCCGTAGGGGGTGGCCTGCCGGCTGCCGTGAGGGCAGCAGTCAGGCTGCCTTCGGCGGCATGCCTGCGGGAGGTCCGCCGGTCCTACGGTTTCGGCGGCAATTCGGTGGCGGGTACGCCGAAGGCGTGGGACCGACAGACCTCTCGCAGGCGCGCCATCTGACTGCCGTGCTTGGGGTGGCAAAATACATAGAGCCGCCCCTGTGTGGAATCACTTCAATGAGTTATTGCAGCCCAGTGATGAAATAGCCTTTGTGAGGTCCTACTTCTAACTCCTCTTAGAGGTGGGGGAGAAGATCCAGGGAGCTGCATGTTTTTTGGCCTCCCTCATCTCAGCAAGCTAGCTAGGACACGTGCTTTCTGCCTCCTTCCCAGTGCCCGATATTCAGCCCCATCGTGGGCCATGGAACTACCCCAGTTCTACTGCCAAGAGCCCTTCCACCCAACCCCTATAGAAATGTAGCTGACACAAATAAAACAATTGAGGGAAATGAAATGTCTCTGCCTGTATTAGAATAATAACTGAGGAAAGATGCACCAAGTGAGATGAATTGGTTAAAATAAATCTTTGACATAGCTTTATAATAGCAGTAGGTGTATTGACTGTAGCCCATCACTTATACAGATGCAGCCTTGCTTATCTCAACACTCTCTTCTTTTATTCTGTGTAAGAAAATAACTTCTAGCCACAATGGATCCTGGTTATCTTTAATGAAAAATTAATCATTCAAAAAGGAAAAACTAGGTCCTCCCTTTGTTGGAGCCCGGCAGTAATTATATTTGCTTATGTTAATTTTGCTTATGTAGCAATGACTATTGTCACAAAATAAATTTGCTTTGCAGACAAGTTAGTAAATACAATTGTTTAGTTCTACAGGAAGAGGAGAGATACATCTGCCTGCAGGTTGGATGATCTCAGATGTGCTGAGGAGACAGATGTGTTTAACTCCTTAGTAGTTCTACTTCCTAGTGTAATTTCCACAAGAAGCACATCAGCAAAGGTGGGTTTTTATTCAGTAAATCTAAGTGAAAGACGATGTATTTCATATTGCTTTGCAGGCGTGCAGGTTGCAGCCCTCAGTGCACCTGTCTAAAGCAGAACACTACTGAACTGGGGGTGGATACTCAAGTCAGTGTGGATGTTACTCGTGAATGGCTTTTGTTCAGCGTTGTATAAAGCACTTCACTGCAGCACACAACCGTGGTGTTCGTTTAAATACCGACTCTTTCAAGAGGGACAGCTAATACAAGGGATGTTTTATATATGTTTTGACCCACATAGCTAGTGAAACAGGTAAAGACAGATATTTATGGACTAAAGCAAGTTGAGTAGAACAGGACTCTGAATTCAGATGCGTAGTTAGGTTTGACCATGTTTATTTATTATTTGTCAATGTTCGTGTGAAAAATGATATTCGTTGTTCATTATTCACCATTCCTCATTTGTTGTTATTTGGTTTAAAATGTTTCAGGCAGCAGAATCCTTATGCTGGGCCTTAGGGGACTACTTCCACAGCACCAATAATGAAGCCCAAAGAGTCCAGGAGAACAAGTTCACTTACACCCAGCAGTATGAAAACTATCAGGCCAACCTATTCAGCAAAGACAATCGCAGAAGTCGGAATGGAATTTAGAATTATCTGTGAACAAGAGACATGGGTAAATCGGGTGGATAATTGATTCCGAATCAACAACGGGGCCAGGCCTATTATGAACTGGATGGAAATAAGTCCGACAAGGAACAGAAACCATGTAAGATGGAAAAGATCACAGGTCCACTGAGGCCTTGCATTCCAGCAGGAACCGCCTTTACTTCTCGTTAGCTGCCTCCTGTGAGGATAAGATATTTTATTAGAATAATTTGTTTCTGCTAGCACCCAGAAAAGGTGCTAGGGACTTACTGTATAAAAGATGTCATGGTGCTGATTCTCAGCCCCAAAGAGCTTACTATCTAAAAATACTCTTAAGGGCCTGAACCAAAGCTCACAAGAGTCAATGGGAGTGTTTCCATTGACTTCACTGGGTTTTGGATCAAGCCCAAAATATTTATCTATTTCAGATTTCACTTTGAGATTCAGTTCCCCATCCTAGAGGGAGGGCTACTCCGTATATTAATAAACCCTCGAGCTACAAAAGAAACTTATCTCTCCCCTCCCCACCGTCTCAGATTGTTCTTTTCAGTGGTATCAAATATTGTAAAGAGATTGTCTCCCCTTTGTCTCCCCTATAATACTGAGATATCGGCATCAGCTCAGCTTTCCTTAATGCTGGGCCTTTGTTTGTAGAACTTTTCTTCCATTCCACAAGTTAGTCTTCTCCTTCTCTTTGTGTCTTCAGCAAAATCAACATTGAATATGAGCGGTGCTCCTTTTGGGATGTATAATTGATGACTTACTGCTTCCTCTAGTGGTGGATAACACTGTGTGACAGTGGAAGGCACACTACTTCACATGTATTCAATATCTCACTCAAATATAGGTCCTCATTCTGCGTGAAGGGAATGTTCGAAAATGTAATTTCTTGCCATTTTTAAACAAGGATTTTATCCTGCGTGCTCTTTTATAAACCTTACCCTACAGTTCATCAGTAGAATCCAGAATTGGTCCACTTGAAAAGCTGCTGAGAAATGACCCTTTGAGCCAATGTAAAAAGAGCTCTGTGGTAGACCCATCACTGCACAAGGGAAGTAGTGCTTAGGAGATATTTTTTTCCAACGCAATTGCCTTTTTAAAATTTTATTGAGGATTACGATTGCGAGAGTCCTTCAGCGACACACAGTAGAAGACATTTTCTAGGATTTTAATGTATATTCATAGTTCGCTAAGAGCCAGAGCCCTGGTCATTAATTCTTATTTGCAACACTTACAGAATGGAACTTCAATGCATCCACCTTTAGGTGAACCTTATTAGAGGATGATATTTATCTCGGGGGGGACTTATTGCATAATCACACTGGCATTTGATGTGGTCATAAAGATGCATCTGACTGCCTTTGCCTTTTTACCTTGCAGTAGCACATAGTCCTGCAATTCCCCATTCCTGCCTCACAACCCAATATGGGTTTGAAATTACCATAAATAGTGTGTTACACTGATGGATTTTGGCTGTTACTTGTGCTCTTGAGGGGGATTGCTTTACTCAGCTTGGTTATGAAAAATGAACTGGATTCAAGGGAGGGAGAAAGGACTAAACATGAATCCTGTTGCCAGTCAGCACTGGGCATTAAAAACCTGCACCCGCAGTGCCTCGCTGCTTGTGAGCATCGTCCATTAGCAGTTTTCTTCCAGAAAGCGTGCATTGACTGATGAAGCGCCACTGAGTAATTTACCATTGGAAACTAATGACTGTCTAGCAGCTATTTGCCTCCATTTTTAATGGTCTCTTCCACAGTAGTGGTGTTTGTTTATCAGAGCAGAATCCGCTGTGGAAGAGCCCATCGCATAGGGGAAGTTGACGCCTGGTGCTGTGGCACAAGAGTAGTTATTGATTAGTGCCAGGTAGATGGCTCAGCAGAAAACTGAGCCGGCTCCAACTGGACTTCGAGTCTGCTGGACCCTGAGGCTGTGTGTTCAGTTCAACCAGCAATAGGTCAGATCTGCTGGTCCAGCAAGTTATGCTCAGAGCTCAGCCCCGGTGGTGATGGTGAGGCAAAGGCACCTTTGTGCTTGCCCTAATCCTGGAGCAGTGGGAAGCTATTACTGGCTGTCTAACTTAGGTTAGAGGTGCCAGAGGGCTGTTGTGACCTATGCTGGCTCATAGTGGCCCCTTAATGTTGCCAGCGATTGCTGGAGTGCAGTACCCTCTGGTTTCCACCCATCAGTTGTCGGGAGTGGATGGTATAGAACCAGCTATAATGATGATGGCCCTATCCCTATACTGGGGGAATCCCCAACTGCCCTATTAGGGCAGCTTTCTAGCTGGATCCTTTGTGCCTTAGATGAGGACTAAAGGGACCAGAGAGAGGAATGAGGTTCTGGGCCATATATGAAGATGCCTGAGAAAATGAGGCTTGGGCACACTTGGGAACAAGATCAAGGTAGATGGGGAACAAGTTGCTGCTGCATGCTAATCCTGCATCTGTCTCTGGCTCCCTCTATGGCACCAAGTGAGTCATTTAGGCTAACACTTTCAAAACTGGAATGGCTAAAGTGAGGCATCCGAAGTGGCCTGATGTTCAGAGCTCCCAGTGGCTTTACGTGATGAAGCATATTTGCAGTGGGATGCCCAGGTGGTTCCAAGGTCAGGGAGCTTTCTCTGCACCCACTCCTCCTCTTCCCTGCCCCGGGCGCCCTTGGGGTAGCTTGCTGCCACTCCTGGCTCAGGGTGGGAACCATTGCTTTACCCTCTGCTGTTTTCCCCCTATGAAAAAATGGGGATGTCGACTTGAGAGGATGAATTCTGGGGTGTAAGGCCCTTAGGGGATCAAAACTGCTGTGTACATGCTTGTCTCTGAGTTTGTATCATGATGCAATGACATTTTGCACTACCCATTGAAGCACAAGTGGATGGCATTGCATCATACTGCTGACCCCAAAAGCCCATTCGTTACTTCAGTACCCTAATCCCAAAGGAGTCCATGCAGGTGTCTGGGTTCAGATTTGCTGCATTTGTTTTGGTAACACCCAACCATCTTTGGCTTTTCCCAGTGTTCCTCTCTTGGTAAAAGATGAATGTTCCTGGCAAATTCCATTCATGAGCAACTAAATGAGAACATTATTATGGACATCAGGCTAAGAGAAAGTGTAAGGAAATCTGGGGCTGACTACAGTAAATGCTGCTTTAGCCCATACCTGAGGCCAAATCTCACCCTGGCCAGCTCAGTGATGCAAAGCGCATGCGAAGGCCCACTTGTGCTTTCTGGTTCAAGACTCCGGTTTGCCAAGATGGCAGCCTGGTGGGCATCTACGGGGACAAACTTTGGGGAACTCTCTTGAGCACTAGGGAGAGATTTTGCCCTAGAATTATATGGAGAAAGGAGACTCCTTACACTTATTTGTACTTCAGGGGTGGCTAGTGTCCCCTTCTGAGATCAGAGACTCATTCTGCCAAGTGATTTACATACACATCCCAAAGCACTTACCATGTAGACAAGACAGTCAAAGGGTGGGAGAAAGAGAGTATTATTTTCCCCATTCTACAGCTGGGGAAACTGAGGCACAAAGGCCTCAGTTCAAGAAGGGACCGAACCCTTGACTTCCCATGCTTAAAGCTAAGATTTTGTCATAGGTATTTTTATTAAAAGTCACAGTCAGGACTCGGGCAATAAAATAAAATCATGGTTGTATACACACAGTAATGCAGTTTTCACTACATCAATACAGAAGCTTTTAAATTGCCTATTAAACCTTATATAATTTTGACTGCTGACAAGATTAATTGTTAGAGTGGAAAATGGTCATTTAGGAACACTTAGGCCTGGTCCACACTAACCCCCCACTTCGAACTAAGGTATGCAAATTCAGCTACGTTAATAACGTAGCTGAATTTGAAGTACCTTAGTTCGAACTTACTGCGGGTCCAGACGCGGCAGGCAGGCTCCCCTGTCAATGCCGCGTACACCTCTCGCCAAGCTGGAGTACCGGCGTCGACAGCGAGCACTTCCGGGGTCGATCCGGGATCAATTTATCGCGTCTAGACAAGATGCGATAAATCGATCCCAGAAGATTGATTGCTTACTGCCGGACCCGGAGGTAAGTGTAGACCTACCCTTAGACTAAAGCCTTCCACGATTCTGAAATAGCATGTTGTACTTCGCCAGGTTGTCATCTTTAATTGAGCATCTGCCATCTCGCAAGATATTTTTTGTAAGACGAAAATGATCTCTCGCAGGCCTCACGGTTAACGGGCAGGGATCAGCACCTCAGGGCTATTACAGCCAGACTTGGGAAGCGATCTTTTAAGTTGCACCAAAATTCCACAAGGTCAAGGCACTTCATTTTAGAAGCTGCACCACTGTCACTACAAACCTCAGGTTTTGCCAACTCATTGTCTTTAAACATGGGAAGAGACTCCAATGTTTGAGAAGTTTGGCCTGATTGGTATCAAACACTCAGCAGACAAAAAACCAAACAAATTGGCAGTGGGTTGACAAAACCATTCAGAACCAGTCATGTAGGCTTTGGTTTTTAGCGCTGTTTTTGTGAAGGGCTCTCTTAGGGATCAGGTTGTCAGTCGTGCCACTGAAGGACTTTGCCCACCTGGCAAGATCGGCCAAATCATTTGCCACCTTATGCAATCTGACGTTTGGTTTCCACAAGCAGGGAGAGTTGCCGTTAGTCTCGGTGCAAATGCTTCAATGGCCTCAATATCTGCTTTAATTTCCATTGATTTACTTAAAGTGACGACATCTTCAGCAGATGAACTACAGCTTTGCTCCCACTCCTTTTTAAAAAAAATCCCCGTAATCCTGCAGGTGGCTGGTCTGAAAAGGGACAGCTTCAAGCCAGCTGTTCTACCATGTGATTACTGGGGAAGGTGGAATTGCAGGCACTTTCCCTTTTTCCCCGCAATGATTGATGGAACCGTGCTTTGAGAGCAGGGTAGGCAGCGAATGCACGTTTTACAGCAATGCCAAGTTCTTTTACTTTTCCCAACGGTTTTCCTCCAGGTATCACCCACTAAGCTGAGAAGAGATGCAGTGCGTGTTACATGCACCGAATTCAGAATAAGCGCTTTGAGGCTACGTTCCCAGGTTTTGTTTGGATATGCAGCATTGTCCATGACGAAAGCAGTGACTTTATCAAAAGGAATTTCTGAACTGACTGCCCAAGCCCCACCATCCAGGGCTGCAGTTGTGGAGCTCACAAAAAAACACAGAATCCGTGACCTCCGTGGCCAACTCTTAGCCTTACCCATGCTTAAAGTTAGGCATGTGCTCAAGTACCTGCCTGAATCAGGGCCAGGAAGATTAAGTGACTTGGCTAAGGTCACACAGGAAGTCTGTGGCATAGCCAGAAACCAGATCTTCTGAATCAAAGTCCAGTGCCATAAACAGAAGACCATCCTTCTCTCATCACCTACTCCCCTCCCTCTTCGTCATCTAGCCCTTAGTATGAATTTTGTTAAATCAGATAAGCACTAAGTACTGTATCGAAAAAGAAACGTTACAATGATGTTGAAGGGGGACACCGGTTGGGAGGGAGAGGAATTAGGGTTGACATTTTATATCTTTTAAAAGTCTGACCTTTTGGAAATATCAGTGTGTACATTTTAAATATTAATAAAGGCACTAGCTGTTAGAAGGCGGAGTGGCTGTTGTCGGGGGTGACCTTTCATTGAAGTAAAAGAAAATTGACAGTTTTATTAGCTGTAGAGCACTGCAAATGAAAATTTAAAAAAAAAAAAACTGCCACTGTAATTAGCTAAACTAGCTACATTTTGTAAATGAATCTGAATAGAAGGTTAAGTTGCAATGTTGCTGCAGGCTCAATTCATATCTCAGCCCAGATTCAATTCCTGGCTGGTCTCAGATATGGGAAGATACAGTGTTTCTATAAAAAGCAACAGAGAGTCCTGTGGCACCTTTAAGACTAACAGATGTATTGGAGCATAAGCTTTCGTGGGTGAATGCCCACTTCGTCGGATGCATGTGTTTCTATGTTTGTCTTTACAACAAAGGGATTTTTTCCCAGAGGTTGGAGCAGGGAAATAGGTACCATAGGTGCTACGCTAGCGCTATTACTGAGTCATTGGTAGGGTGACCAGATGTCCCGTTTTTAAAGGGACAGTCCCATTTTTGGGGGACTTTTTCTTATATAGGCGCCTATTCCCCTCCACCCCCTGTCTCATTTTTTCGCAGTTGCTATCTGGTAACCCTAGTCATTGGTTAGTCACTTCTCCTCTTTGTGCCACAGTTTCCTCATTTGTACAATGGATATAACATATTTAAAATTTTTATTCAAGCTAAGGTTAAAATTATATAATAGCTAAATTAAGAAAAGAGTGTCTGTACATCTGGGTATAGTGCTTAAGTTATCCCAAAGTTCAAAGATTGGTTTAAAAGTAATACAATACATATAGTACATAATCAGCAACAAACCAAATAAGATTAATAAATTTAATGATACAATTTAGATATTAGTATTCTAAATGTGCGGGTACATCACGCATGAAAAAGTTATACAGAAAGTTGGTTGTGGAAAGCAAATATAGCAATGAGTGCAGATTGTCCCTTAGTAATTGAGAATTTAGGATAGGTTGTCCCTTAGTAGATATAATTCATCAGAGAAGTATTTCAGTTACTTTCCAATTTCGCTTCTCATTGGCACTCCAGCTTCTGTCTCTTGGTATTGCCGATGTCCGGCGATGTGTTCTAGGTAGATGTCCTTCGACCATCTGATGACGTCCAACACCATGAGTTGCCACATCAGCTGAGCGTAGTGCTGACCAATTCCGCATTCTTGCAACCCTTGCTTGTTACTGGGATGCCAGGCACCCAGGGATCTGATGATCAGCCCATGAATTTGAACCTGGTAACTAGCTTTCAAGGTGTCAGCCAGAGGGGTGTATTTCTCCAGCTTTCAAGACCAGGCATTGCAAAAGGCTGGAGTCCTGTTTTCAGAGGGAACTGTGACATCCACCATGATGATCTTCTGGTCCTCCTTGGTGGTGATGATGTCCGGTCGCAGTTGGCTGTCTGTTCCGGGGATGGCGGAGTTCATGGCCATCTTCCCTACGAGTGGTGGGATGGCTCTGATTAGGCGATTCTGGATGGCATTGTGGCACAGCTGCCAGGATCTAGAATGGGGCTTGCAGTTACACAAGACATGGGGTAGTGTCTCGTTGGCGCAGCCGCACTTCCTGCATCGCTTGTCCCTATTCCCGTGGCAGACGGCTCTGTTCAGCGGGACGCAGTTGAGCCAGGCCCTGTGGATGAACCTCCAGTCAGTTAATCGGGTGAAGCTGCCTCAGGGGAGGAAGTGATTGCTGGTGTCCCACTTGCACTCTGGATGCTGCGTGTTGTTCTGAGCTACATGGTCAAACACACCCTTGAAGTACGAGAATAGTCTCTCGGACGGGATTGAGCAGTAAGACGAGGGCCCGTCGAGGATCTCTCAAAGCCTTAGGGTGGTTTGACTGGTAGAGCTCCTGGATGCTGCTGCAGGATTGTAGTGGTGACTGATATTCCTTCTTCTGGCTTCTCTGATGTTATGGCCCGACACAGGAGTTCTGTGAGCAGTCGGTGTGTTCTCCTGCATTCCCTTCCTCCCAGATACGATTTCTGTAGACAGGTCATTAGTGAGTCTGTCTATAAGGAGGTCAAAGTCATCAAAGGAGGCTGTCCTCGCCAACTCCTCTATCCAAGCAGCTTGCAGTGGTGTGGCAGCCCTCACCGAAGGCTGCTGCTCCTCTGGCTGGTCAATCTCTGCAGGCTCAGGCTGGAAAATTGCTCTGGAATTAGCCTGTTGCCTCTTTTCCTCCTAGTGTTGAGAACTCCATTTGCCCAGGCCTTGAGGCAGGATCTCTGGTCCAATGAGTGTCTTCCCTTACAGATTTTAGGGCAGCACTGGTCCTTTTAGGAAGGACAGTTTTGGAGGCACTGGTACTGGCCCTTTTAGGGATGCGGTCTTGCTTGGGAGTTTCCAGGACGATGCTGGTCCTTCTGTGGAGTTCTGTCTTTGATGCAGTGTGAGACCTTCTGGGGACAAGGTCCCATTGGGTGGTCTTGGAGGTCATGTTGGTCTGTCTTGGGATGAGGTCCCATTGCGTGGTCCTAGCAGTGTAGATAGCTCCTCCACTGGTGGGGTCTTGCTGTGAGGTAGTGTTAGCTCAGGGGGTCTCAAACAGGGGGTCGCGAGGTTATTACATGGGGGTCGCAAGCTGTCAGCCTCCACCCCAAACCCTGCTTTGCCTCCAGCATTTATAATGGTGATAAATATATTTTAAAAGTGTTTTTAATTTATAAGGGGGAGGGGTCGCACTCAGAGGCTTGCTGTGTGAAAGGGGTCACCAGTACAAAACTTTGAGAACCACTGTGCTAGCTCTTCCAATGACAGGATCCCTGGAAATTACCTCTGGGGGTGGGAGGTGCTGATCTTCTGATGATGGCATTATGCTGGACGTTCTGTGACGAAACACTAAGCCGTCTGGAGATGGAGTTGCCTTGTGTAAGCTGTGAGGGAGTGCCGATCCTCCTCTTGGTGGGGTCCAGTTTAGGGATCTTTGAGGCAGTACTTACTCTTTCAATGGTAGTATGCTGTTGGGTGGTCCCAGGGATGGGGGTAGTCCTTCCCTCAGTAAATTGTTGGACCACCTTTTCATGTTGTGGCTCTGGGGGAGTTGACTGGGATGCAGTAGCTGGAGTATTTGGGGAGTCAAATGCCGGAACTGGAGCATGCGGAGTTTCTGCATTCGAAGCAAAGATGGAGTGGGGAGAACATAGTCTGAAGAGCAGGTGAGACAACGTTTGTCCCAGCTGTGATGTCCCTGGCCGTCCTCGAGTTGCAAGATTTCCCTGCAGCAGTGTCTCCACGTTTTTTTTTTTTTTTTTTTTTTTACAAATTAAAGTAATTATTGTTTAAAGCTTTCTGTGTTCTTCTGGTGTCTGAAGATACTGTGTCCTGCTTTCTCTCATTGTGTGTCCATAGTTGGGCCGCGGCAGGTGGAGTGAAAGAGAAGCATAACCAAAAAAACAGTGCATTTGAAGAAACTTTTAGTCCTTCCATCAGGCTTCCAGGGGGACTGAAATCACTAGAAAGATCCTGCTATATCTTAGTCAAAACTAAGTGACTGACATGTGCCTACCAGGTCTACGTTTTGATATTAACCACATTGGCATGCAGTCTTTTTTTTTTTTTAATTTCAAAGTCTATTTGATTAAATCTCAGAGCAAAAAGACAATTGGTTCTTCAAGACAATGAATTGCAGCTAAATCACACTTTGATTTAACTTTTCAAAATGTTAATAATAAAATAATTACTTGTTTTTCAGTTCCTGATGTTTCCTGTGGAATTATATTCATAAACTGCTTTAGAGCATGAAACCACATGGACCCAGATCCTCCAAAGTATTTACGCTTTGAATGGAAACGTCTATTGATTTCACATGCTAGTTCACATAAGACATCAATATGGATCAAGCACAAGGGAAAAATCTGGGCACAAGAATATGAATACATAAGAGAGGGAGCAGAGTTTAGAGTGAAACCGTTCTAGGGAGATTTTTAAATCCTCATTTGGGAAAAGAATCTAGGTGCACTTCAGTATTTTGTGTACAGCCACAAACTCCAGACAGGAAGAAAAAGGCATGGGAATTAAAAAGGAATATAGAAAACTAAGGCAACATCTCCAAAAGAGAACACCAGCTGTCTTGCTGTTTGGTTCTCTCTCTTTTTTTTAGGGGTGCACAATTTTCCTGCTACCTTAAAAAGTGGCTTTCTACTTGTCATTGTGTGTATTGAGCTTAGGACTTCTCCCAGGGTGGTGTTAGCACCATAACAGTAATATAAATGATTAATGATAATATCTCACAATTACATGCTGCTTTTCATTCCCAAGGACTGCAAAGCACTATAACAAGCTTGTCCCCAGTCCTGTCATTGTTTGTCCACAGATCTCCCATTGAAGGCAGTGCCAGGAGTTGAATGCAGGTTGATGGCAGGGCCAGGTCCATCATAAGGAAAGGAATCACTAATGAAATACTGCAGTTGTTTAATAGCGCGCAGCAACACTACAACTATTCGGGGGAGAATAGTAGAAGTACCATATCCAAAATGGCAAGTGAATTTTGGGATCCCATGTCCATTGAAGTCAATGGAAAAACTCTTCATTGACCTCAGTGGGCTTTGAGTCAGGCCTAAGGTCATGTAGAACATAATTATCTATACTTGAACTATGCAGAATACTGCCACAACCACACCTCTATTTGAAAAATAAATGCCCTCTTAACATCTCGCCCAAAAGATGTTGATATCAATAACTTACAATTGTGACCAGAATTTAAAATGATCCATCTCTAACATGAGAGCTTTCAAACTCAGCAAAAGTTTATAATCAAATTCCACATCCCATCTAAACACCGAATAGTGTGTGTCAGAGGAGAAGAATTGCAAGAGAAAGGTTATTAGATTTGCATAGCTTTAGTATGACTGACAAACTTATTTAGCAGAGTTAAAAGAAGACAAGAGAAAACTATTACAGTACATCTTCCAATCGCAGGAATGAACATCGCCACAAGAATAAGTTAAAACAACAAATGTCCTTTGTGTGACTGACTTGTGTCCTGAAAAGAAGGATTCAAGAGCTCACAAAATTTTGAAGAGATTGGGAGGGTTTTTGTGTGATGTCCTTTTGCCAAAGGGATTTTCTTGGGCCTTCCTCGGTGCAAGGGGGCTGGACACGATGACTTTGAGGTTCCTTCCAGCCCTACATTTCTATGATTCTATGATCTTCAGTAGTTAGGCTGCTGGTGCTTATCATAGTGACCAATAATAAGAACAAAAGAATGGCCATACTGGGTCAGACTAATGATCCAGTGGCCAGTGTGAGATGTTTCAGAGAGGATGAACAGAACAGGGCAATTATCGAGTGATCAATCCCCTGTCATCTACTCCCAGCATCTAGCAGTCAGAGGTTTAGGGACATCCAGAGGATGGGGTTGCATCCCTGACTATGCTAGCTAATAGCCATTAATGGACCTATCCTCCATGAGCTTACTTAATTCTTTTTTGAATCCAGTTATACTTTTGGCCTTCACAACATCCCCTGGCAATGAGGTCCACAGGTTGACGGTGCATTGTATGAAGAACTACTTCCTTTTGTTTTAAGTCTGCTGCCTATTAGTTTCATTGGGTGTCCCCTGGTTCTTGTACTATGACAAGGGGGTAAATAACACTTCCCTATTCACTTTCTGCAGACCATTCATGATTTTATTTTATTTTTTCATTTCTTTTCTAAGCTTATCAGTCCCTGTATTTTTATTCTTCCCTCATAAGAATACCCCTACTCGTTTTTGTTGCCTTTCTCTGTATCTCTTCCAATTCTAATACATCTTTTTGAGAACTGCATGAAGTATTCAAGATGTTGGTGTAGCATGGATTTATATAGTGGCATTATGATATTTTCTCCGCTATAGGGTGACCAGATGCCACAGATTAAATATCGGGACGCGGGGGGGGGGGGGGGGAAGGCCGCGGGGGAGGGGGGCAGAGAAGAAAAAAGCCGGCGGCGGAGAGGGAAAAAAAAAACAAACGGCCGGAGCACCCCCCAGCCGAGCCGCGCTCCGGGCCCTTCCTGCAGCTCCCTGCCCAGCCGTTCCCGGGCTCCGTCGCCCCGGCCCCGCAGCAGGGGCTGCTCCGCTCCACCCCGCCAGGGCTGGGACACTCGCCCCCGCAGCCCCGGACAGCCCCTCTCCAGCCGCGGGGAGCTCGGGGACCTGGGCAGGGGGCGAACCAGGTAGCCGGGCCCGGCCCCTCCCGGCAGGAGCGTGTCCGCCTCCGACCCACCGCACTGCCCCGCGGGCTGCAGGGCTGGAGCAGCCTCCGCACTGCACTCCCGGCCCCGGGCCCTGAAGGCGGCGGTGAAGCCAAGCGGCTTGCCCTGGTGACCCTAAGTGAGCCTAGGGGGCGAGAGTCCCTCCAGGACGTCAAAATTGCTTGTTTGTCCAGTGTCCCGACTGCACATCGGTCGGGACGCGGGACAAACAAGCCAATATCGGGACAGTCCCGATAAAATCGGGACATCTGGTCACCCTACTCCGCTATTACCTATTCCTTTTCGAATGCTGCCTAACATTCTGTTAGATTTTTTTTGTCTGCTGCTACGCATTGAGCAGATATTTTCATAGAACTATCCACAATCACTCCAAGATCTCTTTTGTGAGTGGTAACAGCTAATTTAGACCCCATCACTTTGTAAGTATAGTTAGGATTATGTTTCCACTGTGCATTACTTTGCACTTTCCAACACTGAATTTCATCTGCCAGTTTTCTGAGATCCCTTTGTAACTCTTTGCAGTCATCTTTGGATTTAACTATCTGGAGTATTGTCTGCAAGTTTTGCCACCTCACTGTTCATCCCCCGTTCCAGATCATTTATGAATATGTTGAACAGTAGAGGTCCCAGGACAGATGGTTGGGGAACCCAGCTATTTACCTCTCTCCATTCTGAATACTGACCATTTATTTCTACTCTTTGTTTCCTACCTTTTAACCAGTTACTGATCCATAAGAGAACCTTCCTTCCTCTCCCATGACTGCTTATGAGCCTTTGGTGTGGGACCTTGTCAAAAGCTTTCTGAAAATATTTTCTGAAATATTGTCTTATTGTTTGCTTGTGCTCCACTCTCTATATCCATCTGTGGTCTCTTGTCTTATACTTAGATTGTAATCTCTTTGGGGCAGGGACTGTCATTTTGTTCAATGCATGTACAGTGTCTAACCCAGCAGGTTCCTGGTCCATGACTGGGGTTCCTAGGTGGTATGGTAACACAGATAATAAATAAGGCCTATTTGGAGAGATTAAGTGGTGATACTGGTCTTCAGTGGTGCACATCAAGAAATTTCACCCTATGCACCAACCTCTGCTGGCGTAAATCAGCATAGCCGCAAATTTCAATTTCACAACAGGACTGAGTAATAATGACACCATTCCTGACACATGTTTCTCTAATCTGTTCTTAAAAACCTCTATTGATGGAGATTCCACAGCCGCCCTAGACAATTTGTTTCAGTGCTTAACTACCTGACAGGAAATTTTTCCTAATGTCCAGCCTAAACTGCCCTTGCTGCAGTTTTAGCCCATTTCTTCTTGTCCTATCCTCAGAGATTAACAAGAACAATTTTCCACCCTCCTCCTTGTAACAACCTTTTATATACTTGAAGATAGTTATGTGCCCCCTCAATCTTTTCTTCTCCAGGCTAAACAAACCCATTTTTTTTCAATCTTTCTTCATAGGTCATTTTTCTAAACCTTTAATCATTTTCGTTACTCTTCTCTGGACTTTCTGCAATTTGTCCACATCTTTCCTGAAACGTGGCATCCGGAACCAGACACAATATTCCAGCTGAGGCCTAATCAGCACGGAGTAGAATTACTTCTCATATCTTGCTTACAACACTCCTGCTAATACATCCCAGAATGATGTTCGCTTTTTTTTTTTTTTTTTTGCAACAGTGTTACATTGTTGACTCAGATTTAGCTTGTGATTCACTATAACCTCCAGTGGAGTATTTTGCATTTGTCATTATTGAATTTTATCCTATTTACTTCAGATCATTTCTCCAGTTTGTCCAGATCATTTTGAATTTTAATCCTACCCTCCAAAGCACTTGCAACCCCTCCCAACTTGGTATCATCTGCAAACTTTTTAAGTGTGTACTCTGTACCATTATCTAAATCATTGATGAAGGTATTGTACAGAACTGGACCCAGAACTGATCCCTGCAGGACTCCACTGAATATGCCCTTCCAGCTTGACTGTGAAATACTGATCATTACTGTCTGGGAACAGTTTTCCAACCAGTTATGAACCCACCTTATAGTAGCTTTATATAGGTTATATCTGTCTAGTTTGTTTATGAGACGGTCATGCAAGACAGTATCAAAAACCTTACTAAAGTCAACATGTACCACATCTACCACTTCCCCCCTATCCAGAAGGCTTGTTACTCTGTCAAAGAAAGCTATCAGGTTGGTTTGACATGATTTGTTCTTGAAAAATCCATGCTGACTGTTACTTATCTCACCTTATTATCTTCTAGGAGTTTGCAAACTGATTGCTTGATTATTTGCTCCATTAGCTTTCCAGATACTGAAATTAAGCTGACTGGTCTATAATTCTCCAGGTTGTGCTTATTCCCCTTTTTATAGGTTGGCACTTTATTTGCCCTTTTCTAATCCTCTGGAATCTCTCTCATCTTCCATGCATTTTCCAAGATAAATTAGCAATTGTCATGATTAATCCTCTGAAAGCTATAAATAGGGAATTGGGGCGGAGGGGCAGACACACACTTTAGTGCCATGCAGTGGAGACAGAGATATTTGGAGGCATAGAGAGTTTAAGTTAAAGATAATTTGCTCTAAAAAAACAAAATAAAACAAGGATCGCCCCTTTTAAATAATGACAATTGGCATGGTTCCCTGCTCCAAATAAATGCTCCCAGGCTCTTTAACAATCTTATTGACCTCAGGACTCAGCCAAACTGGCTTCCCCTCCAGGGCTAAGAAAAGTGATTTATTTCAAGGTTCTCAGATGTTTGTAGTATGAAACAGACACAAAATTAATTTTCAAATGCACTTAAAATAAAAAGCACAACTCTTGATAACCAAGCGGGTTCACTCATAGCATCATCTCAGCCGACGTTCTGCACAGTACGACATCAGGTCTCTTGTTACTGAAGGAATCACTCGCTGAGTGTCCCCCTTGCAGGTGAACTATACAATAGGAAATAACAGGTAGGGGAGGCAGAGAGAAAGCCAGTCAGGATGAGCAGATCAGAGAACAGAAATCCGGGACACAATAGAGAAGGAGGGGATAAGTCTTATTAATGAATAAGCAGTTATGGGAGTAGCTCGCATTTATAGAGCATCTTACATCCTGAGGGATCACAAGGTGCTTTAGGAATGAAGGGCCAGATCCTCAGGTGGTGGAAGTTGATATAGCCGAATTGTTTTCAGTGGAGCTACTCTGACTGATACCAGCTGAGGATCTGGCCCAATGCATACAGTGCTCTACAGTGGCCTTAAGGTACTGGCCCTCAATGGAGGAAATACCTCCTGAGCTCTCCATTGCACACAGGGAACGTGGCTGCTTTTACATCCTTTAAAGAGAACAATGACCACTCCCCTCTGCGGATAGTCAGCTGTGCTGTCTAGTGCAGACAGAGCAGGGGATAGGACCATGACCCTCTGCTCATCGATCCCTAGTTTGTGGTACTAGCTCTGTGCAGTCTTTGTGCTCAAGTGATTGCAAGAACTGTGACTGTGGTTTATCCCAGTGCAGGGTGGTGTGAGGCGTGGGGAGGGCGTTGTGACCTCTCCTTCTTGCACAACCACAGAGTGGCTGGTATCACCTAGGAATCGCTTCGGTCAAATGCAGCAGCCTCTTTGTGGAACATGGCATCAGCTGACAGCTCACGGGAACGCTCCATGACAGCGTAGGGCTGGGAGTCATGAATGCTGTTGAGAGTGTAAACTGCAGGGGGACCTCAATTAGCTGCACTGAAATTGGGGCAGACCAGCAAGGTAAAACACCCCGGCTTTTCCAAAACACCCGGGGATGTGTCCAGTGACCTCAACACCTCACACACACATCCACGTGTCAAAGCACTCACTGACTTCCATGGTGCAGGATAAGGTCTCCTGAGTGTTACTTAATCATAACTCAGGAGGGAAAAGTACCACCACTTCCTGCAGCACTCAGGTTCCCAGTCAAATGCTGCCCTAACCCTAACCCTGAGGGGATGGGGACCATATAAGTATCTTAAATTGACAGACAGAGATACAGCAAATGCACTTTCCAAAACGTTTAGCATTCTGTGAATCCACAGGAAACTTGTGTGGTTTTGTGTTTCATTACAGGCTTGAAACAGAGAAGCTTGGTTGAAAGGAGTGGGGAACTTTGGAATGAAATCGGGCTGAATTGATTGGATTCATTTTGATTAAAAACCACTGGGAAATGTGCTAGTTTTAGCCACTGGCTGGTTTCACCGGACTGACTTTTGGAGATCATTTGATGCTGACATTCAAAGTGAAGCTTGAGAGTGCTGAAACTCTTGTCAATTGAAACCAAGGAAAACTTTCACACAAACCTCCCTCTGAAGTGAAAGGAGTTTTGTCTGTGCCTAGTTTCATACATCATTGCTCCACAATGGGGAGAAATTCTCTGCTAGTGCACATGGAGGCAGTCACTGGCGCGGCACCCATTTACACCTGCAGTGAATTTGGCCTTTGTTCTCTCAAGGGGAAAAGGATTTCAACTGAATTTGGAACAAGTTTAGATATTGTGATGGGCCAACGCCAGATGGCTACAGTAAAGTAGTGAGGAACAAGTAAGTTAGCTCCAGGCTAAACAAATCCCTGGTACCATGGTAACCAAATGGAGTTGCTCCAGGTTAATCAAGACACCTGGGGCCAATTAAGATCCTTCTAGAAGGCAACAGAGGGTCCTGTAGCACCTTTAAGACTAACAGAAGTATTGGAGCATAAGCTTTCGTGGGTGAATGCCCACTTCATCTAGAAGACAGTGGAGGAGCTACATTGATTGGGACACCTGAAGCCAGTCAAGGGCTGGCTGGAACTAGCTAAAAGCCTCCCAGTTAGTCAGTGAGGTGCATGTGTGAGGAGCTGGGAGCAAGAGGCGCAAGGAGCTGAGGGTGAGGGTGTGCTGCTGGAGGACTGAGGAGTACAAGCATTATCAGACACCAGGAGGAAGGTCCTGTGGTGAGAATAAGGAAGGTGTTTGGAGGAGGCCATGGGGAAGTAGCCCAGGGAGTTGTATCTGTCATGCAGCTGTTACAGGAGGCACTATAGACAGCTGCAGTCCACAGGGCCCTGGGCTGGAACCCGGAGTAGAGGGCGGGCCCGGGTTCCCCCCAAACATCCCAACTCCTGATCAGACACAGGAGGAGTTGATCCAGACTGTGGGTTCCACCAGAGGGGGAAGATCACTGGGATGAGCAAATCCGCCAATAAGTGCAGGACCCATCAAGGTAGAGGAGGAACTTTGCCACAATATACAACGCAGAGAATGCAGGGAAGCTGTGATCCCATAACTTATTGTCACAGGCGAGGTCAGAGTGAGCATGTAAGCCACCTATTGTGCACATAGGAGCAATAATGATGTGTTAGAGATGCCTCAGTCTACTGGTTTCATGCACAAAGGGACATTGAGGAAAAAAGGCAGACTCCTCCCCTGTCCTCCGCCATCCACCAAATGTAGCAGCATCACATCCCCGAACATTCCAAAACATACATTCCTCCATTGGGCTCACTAGTTTATATGCCTTACCGTGTGATGCACCCCCTCCAATCACTCAATCTGACGGTGCATCAGCCTTTTGTGGCACTATTTTTTATAACTTCTTTACTGAAGATTGTTTTATTAGAACAATCTGAGTGTAATTGCAAATAAATGACTACAAATGCAGAAAATATTCCGTGACTATAGTGAGAAATCAATTTTTCATAGATAGTGAGAAACAATTTCAAAAAATAATTACAGTGGGCAGCATGCAGTTTTGGGAAGTCTTTTCCCAGTACAAAGATAACACGGGGGTCTCGCTCTTTCCTTATAGACCTTAACTCAGGTAAAGGCTAAATCATAAAACACTTAGGAGAAAATGTCCCCCAGGGCCATCTCACAAATGTTAGGGAGTTTGCTACTGACTTTTATTGAATATTTATTCCTCTTGCAGGGCTTAAAGTGGTGCTTAAAGTCCATGCCTCCTTTTGCATATGCCTGCCTATTTTTGCATGCATTTTTATGCCTGTGTGCTTGTGAAGCAGAGCGATACATGCACAAATAGCTATACACGTGCCTGAGTAGCTATGAGCAGGAACTAATCCCTGATTTGTGCACAAAGACATGGTAGATGCGTGCACAAATCAGATACACAGACTTCACTGGCTCCCTCTCTGTTTCCTCAAACATAAACTGCTTGTCTGCGCTTCACAACCTAGCCCCATCCTGTCATTTCTCATTCAGTTCTAAAGGGTGACTCCCACCTCCCATCGACCCAGGATATCAGCCTCCATTGCCCACTGTTCAATTTTCAAACAGGCATCTTTCTTGCTTTCTCCCATGCTGTCCCTCACACTTGGGAAAAAGAACAGGAGTACTTGTGGCATCTTAAAGACTAACAAATTTATTTGAGCATAAGCTTTCATCGGCTACAGCCCACTTCATCGTCCTACCAACTCCCACCTTTTCATGTTCTCTGTATGTGTATATATATCTCCTTACTATATGTTCCATTCTATGCATCTATGAAGTGGGACGTAGCCCATGAAAGCTTATGCTCAAATAAATTTGATAGTCTCTAAGGTGCCACAAGTACTCCTGTTCTTTTTGTGGATACAGACTAACACGGCTGCTACTCTGAAACCTGTCACACTTGAGAGGAACTCCCAATAGACAGCTGTAAAACTAACTTGTGATGCTCCTTAAAACTCTCCTTTGCTGGAGGCCTACAAAATGCTCGACAAGTGTTAGGCCGCTGGTGTGCCAAAGCTGACCAATATCACGCTGACCAATATTGTGTCATTCTTTCCTTGTGCTTCCCCATCTGTTGTCTCTTGTCTTATATTTAGAGTGTAAGATTTGGGGGCAGGGACTGTCTTCTTGTTCTGTGTTTGGACAATACCTAGTTCCAGAGGGTCTTGGTCCATGACCGGGGTTTCTAGGCAGTACGATATAAATAATAATAGAGTAGGCATAGATTTGGGCCCCTCCTTTCCGGAGGTTGGCCCCTACAATCTGTAGATCACACATGTAATTGTTCCTCACATCAAGCTCTCAATGTGCTGCCTTCCCTTCCCACCCCCGAACAATGACTACTTCCAAACTTTAGTGATCTGTAGCAATATTTTCCCCTCATCATGAATTCTGGGGAACGTTCATAGCTAACAGAGGAAAATGACTGACCTGAGAGAACGGAATCCTCTGGAGGCATTGCAGAATTCAGTGTGTACAAGTTCATTGTACCACTCACTAGTTACACCAAGAGCAATCAACACACAGTTTAAAATATTTGCTCCAAATTGTTCAGAATCGGTGGTCTCCATACACAATCGGGAGAGCTCACATCCTGAACAATACTGACGAGCACCTGATAAGAATATAGTAAATGGCTGTTGCAGCGTGGTTTGATTAAGCAACAATGAGGCACACATTTATTTTAACTGTAAGTCGCTGACAAAAAAAAGGGGCCCCTCAGTGAATTCAGTGATTTTCCCCTTGACCATTGTGATCAGTTCTCAACAATTAAAAATGGCACAAATGTATGGATCTACCAGCTACATTCACCCACTAAATCAAAGCCTCCACTCAGCTTTCACTTATAGACACACATTAGCATTTACTGGAAAAGCAAACAAAAAGTATTTGGTTTTCATATAAATAATGTGAGATTCTGCATATTTCTGCTGAGTTTTGCTTCTTGTTCCTACTTTATAATTGTTCCTCAGCAATTTTCCCTTCTTCGCCAGGAAATGTAAGAAAGTACCTCAGCTAAGCCTAATAGCACCATTTATTCTATAAAAAGGTTGGCTGGGGTACTTTATCCTTGATCTTTATAGTATTGTGCTACCAGCCACAGAACCAGCTGCTAGCAAGAGAGAGGAGCGGAAGTAAAATGATGGGCCGAAGCAGAGTGTATCTGTGCAGAGAATTTTATCTACAGATAAGTCTTTAGAATCTTTCAGTGCTCTTTGCGGAAGATGGTCTTGGGTTAAAGACAGTGTGCCTTAGAGCAGTGGTTCTCAAACTAGGGCCACCGCTTGTTCAGGGAAAGCCCCTGGCGGGCCAGGCTGGTTTGTTTACCTGCCGCATCGCAGGTTCGGCTGATTTGCGGCTCTCACTGGCCGCGGTTCGCAGTCCCAGGCCAATGGGGGTGGCGGGAAGCGGCGGCCAGCACATCCCTCAGCCCGTGCCACTTCCCGACACCCCCATTGGCCTGGAGCGGCAAACTGCCGCCAGTGGGAGCCACGATCGGACAAACCTGCGGACGCGGCAGGTAAACAAACTGTCCCGGCCCGCCAGGGTGCTTACCCTGAACAAGCAGCGGCCCTAGTTTGAGAACCACTGCCTTAGAGGATAGTGCTCTGAAGTGCAATTTAGAAGATCTTGGTTTGGTTCCCAGCTCTGCCACAGGCCTAGTGGGTGACCTTGGCCCCGTCACTCCCTCTCACTGTGTCTGTTTACTCATCTGTAAAATGGGGATAATTGTAAAGCACTTTGAGATCCACAGGTAAAGTGTGCTATGTAAAATGGTGTTGGAGTATTATTAAAGCACTGGATTGGGATTCAGGAGATCTAGGTTCAATTCCTGGCTCTATCAGACTTTTGAAAAGTTACCTAATCTGTGTCTCAGTTCTCCATCTATAAAATGGTGACAATAATACTTTCTCCCAGCTTTGTCTGTCTGATCTACTTAGCCTGCAGTCTCTTCAGGCAGGAACTGTCTTTCATTATGTTCATGTAGAGATTTAGTACAACTGGGTCCTGATCTCAGCCTACATTTCTAGGAGTCAGATATCTGGAACATTAATCCATAGCTAGTTTTCAGTATCATCTCAACTCCTATTTCCTACGTAGTGCTGTAGCTGGAAATTGTGGGTAGGAGTTTAAAATTGTTCTGCATTCACCTAACTTTGCTCCCACCACTGGCATCAATGAGAGCAGAGTTTAGACCATGCCACGCCCCTTTGAAAATCCCACCCTGTGTGTTTGCAAAAATTAAGTTCCACATCCACTCCAATCAGGCCAAGTAATGTGCCACGCTTTAAGATGTCACTGACTTGATCAATCACGTTGCTTACAAAACATCAGGCTCGAATAACTAAACAGACGCATGCGGTATCAAGTGTTTGCCACACAAGCAATCAAACAAATTGATGAACAAGAAGAAATGATTATGGAACTATAACGGTTCTATCATTAACCAGCAATCTGCATATCTTCCTCCAATTAATGTCTAAGAAATGGGATGTGACTTAGTTGAAATCTAATTACTGGCATCACACTTTGTTGATTAGAAACACTGTAAGAGTCAGTGCTTCTACTTCATTTGCATGAGGCCCATAATAATAACCCACTAGGACGTCAGTCATTGCACTGTGCTGCCAGAAGGTTCTGCTGTGGTAATAACTTTCAGTGCAAATGTACTTCATTCTCCCTGTCACTCAGCATAGTAATTGCCTTGCCACTCAAAAATCCTGCTCTGATCTAGAGATGGGATTTTGCTTGAGATATAAAGACAATGGTAGCAGTGCGCGGATAGATGCTAGCTAAGTTACTGAGGGATTTTTTTTCATGTTATGCTCTATTAAAAGAAGCAAATAGGAAAAGAAAGTCTCAGTGCCAGTGGATGCTGCACTGGGAGCGAATACTGAGTGCATCAGGTTAATAAATGGGCTTCAAAACATAATAATGAGATGTCATGATTGGATTGCAATTCCAACACTCAGGAGATACCAGATAGAGAAGAGCTGGCTGAAGTGAAGCCTGAGCAAAATGATAGTGATTCTAGTGCAGGGGTCGGCAGCCTTTCCGAAGTGGTGTGCCGAGTCTTCATTTATTCACTCTGATTTAAGGTTTCGCGTGCCAGTCATACATTTTAACGTTTTTAGAAGGTCTCTTTCTATAAGTCTCTAATATAGAACTAAAATATTGTTGTATGTAAAGTAAATAAGGTTTTTAAAATGTTTAAAAAGCTTCATTTAAAATTAAATTAAAATGCAGAGCCCCCTGGACCAGTGGCCAGGACCCGGGCACTGTGAGTGCCACTGAAAATCAGCTCGCGTGCCGCCTTTGGCACAGGTGCCATAGGTTGCCTACCCCTGTTCTAATGTGAAGAAGAAAATCCTTTGAAGAGTTTGCCACTTCTGTAACATTTCATTCCACTATGGGCATCTTCCCTCAAATCATCAAGTCAGTCTGCAGCCCCTCAGGGTCCTTATGGACCCTTTGCAGCTGCTGAATGCCCAAAGGGCTACACATCCTAAAAAATACTGGCTTCCATGTCTAGTTGTCCAAAAGACTGCATACCCTCCTGTCTGCCACCGATCTGTTCATTCACAACTTACCATTGTAACCCATACGTAACCTCTTACTGCCCGAATTGAAGCCCAGTTGGTGCAGAATGCAGCAGTCAGCTTATTTAGCAATTCCAACCCTGTAAATCTGCAGTCTGATTGAATACAAAATCAAACCCAAGGTTTCAGTCTGATACCCAAAGCCTTCCCTGCCCCCAAGAGGTTGGCAAGAAACTACCTCTCCTGCCACAATCACAATCTCCTCGGGAACAACCACAAGGGTGAGACTCACAAGGATGGAAGATAGAACCTGCCTAGTTGGCACAAATCACTTCCCCAGGCAACTAGAGCAACCACTAATCTCCCTGCTTTCCCACAACAACAGTGAGGGAGAAAATGAGGAGGGAGGGAAAACCAAACAAAACCAGATATTTTTTTTTTAACTTTCAAACGTATAAAATGCTTACATCCCAAGGTGAGGAGCACAACATAAATACATAGAAAGCCATCTACAGGGCTTGTCTACATGGAGACATTGATCAGGAAAATTAATCTGAATTAACTAAAAGTACGGATTTGAAGCGGATTAGTTAAACTGCATTAAATTCCTGTGTGAATACCCTCATTCAGAATTAAAGTGGCCTTAATTCAGTTTAATTTAAATTTAATTCTGAATGTGGCTGTCTACACAGGGATTTAATATGGTTTAACTAGTCCACTTCAAATCCACGCCTTCAGTTTATTTGGATTAATTTTCCTGGATTTCCCCATGTAGACAAGCCCAGTGAGTTAAGCTATAAGATTCCTTTTGTTGTGAGGATTTTAAACCTTGGATCTGAAATTTAATTTCCTCAGTTAGAAATAAGGCCTTTAGTTTGGGTGACCACCTGGATAAAGCAAAGGAGAAAGGCCTGATTCTTCTTTATACCCCGTCCCCTTTTCACAATTTAAAGGTGCACATATGTAATTTACTCCCACTCCAAGGCCCCTTTACACTGATGGAGTGGCATAAAGAGGCTTTAGCATAAATGGGATTCAGGCCTCAAACTAACGAATGCAATGCTGAATCAGCCAGAGGGAATTCCCACTCAAATAGCTGCCCCCTACTTCGGGGAGATGGTGGTTTTTGGAATTGCCCGGTTGCCAATATAGAAATGCAGCACCTAGACCTCTAGTCTTGGAGATCAAAGAGCCCAAGTCTGAGTCTATGCAACAGATGTAGGTAGGGCAGGGTGAACAATCTGTGATGAATTATTTATTTGGCAAATTTCCTTTTCCCGGGAGGGTTTGCAAACCATGCACAAGCAATACAAACTGGTAACATTGATGCACTGCATCACTAGAGAAGCAATGTCCCAATTTATAGCACTGACATGAAACCCTGCAATGTAATGAGAAGCAGCAAAAAGAGCCAATCTAAAATAATAGGAGATGGGATATTTATTTCTATAGAAATTGGGATATTTGTTTCTAAGGCTCTTTGAACTAATTACTAGTATGTATGACACAGCCAGGCACATTCCAATGAGGAATTTGTTATAACATCTGATAGGCAAAATTCTGAATTAATCCACCCATTTCAGTTGCCTTCATTGATGACATGGACTCATTTCATAGCCAAGCATTAAAGTGCAATATTGCCATCAGAAATTCTTGTAATAGGAATGAAATGATTTCCTGTCTTCAATGCACTTTCTATTTCAGAACATACTAGTGAAAGGAATGAGTTATGAAGGTCTTCAGTGCAGCAAGCTTCTTATCTATCCGCAGCACGGGCCATATCTTATCCAGGCTACATCAATTTGGGAAGTAAAAGTATATTAAGTTATTGGGAAAAACCTCTTTCAGCACTACCTTCAATGGTTCTATTCTGATTGCTGTATAATTCATTGCTGCGATAGACATCCTAAAAACTGCTCTTGCCTTAATCGTGCCAAGAGGCAAAAAGGTACGTTTCTGCTAGGATGACACTGAACGGTGGCAATTTGTGGCCTTGGTCTGCCTCTGTGCTTTATTTGCAGAGTCTGAGAGAATTGTTGCATATCTGGAAGAATTTAGTATAGAACAAGTTGGACTGGACACTGTTTACAAGCCAAGATTGTTCAATTAAGGTCACCTGCAAAGGGAAAAACTAAATTGGGCTTGTGCTCTCTTTTGCTCCTTAGATATATAAAAAGAAGGGGTTGTGGTGGTTTTTTTAGGCTTGGTCGGCATGAGGTTTTCGTAGTGGTATAACTATGTTGGTCAGGGATGTGAATTATTTTACCGCTGCAATTATATCTAGACAACCCCTAATGCGTATGCAGTTACATCATTATCTATGTGGATGCTGTTATACTGGTGTATATGTGCTTATGCCAGCATAGTTCATTTTCCTTCCCATATGGGAATAATCTATAATAGTATAACTGCATCCACGTATAGTAAAAGCAGTACAAGGCCTTTGTGTTTTTCACCTCTGTCTGCTATCTTAGAAAGTCAAGTCCTTTCTAGCCTGCAAGGCAGCACTGACTTGAGAGCTAGTGAAATGACCACACCACAGAAGCCAAGAGAATCATAGCTGAACCTTCCGGAGGGGAAGAGACTTTGAGTCAAAGTATTGAAAATTTTTTTAAAACGCTTATTTCATTTCTATGAAGAATGAACATTTCAGAGAAAGGAAGTCTTTGTTAAAGATACAAAAACTCTCCCCTTTCATTAAGGTGTAACAGAGATAGCTCAGTGGTTTGAGCATTGGCCTGCTAAACCCAGGGTTATGAGTTTAATCCTTGAGGGGGCCATTTTTGATCGGGGGCAAAAAATCTGTCTGGGGATTGGTCCTACTCTGAGAAGAGGGTTGGACTAGATGATCTCCTGAGGGTCCCTTCCAACCCTGATGTTCTATGAATGTGACAATTGTAACTCACAACATACGTCCTCTGAACTCTGCAGAAGGTCCTGCAGCAAGACTAGGCTTACCACTGATATTTCTATGGTAAACAAACAGGAACCAAAATATTCAGCCCTTCTTTATACATGATAAAGGGGCATAAGCCTAATATTTTAAAAAAATGTTTTGCAGACAAAGCAATCAGTAGGCAAACAGCAACGTTTTTTAACTAGATCATTTCCTACTGTTTGCACACTGGTCTAAATATAGGCTTTTTTTTCAGGCTGGCACGTACAATAGAGATTGAAAAGAAATCCTATCTATTGCGTATCATATATAATCATTGTGGCCTGCATTTGACCTTGTTATAACTCCAGCGAGATCAAAGGAGTTACAATGGGGATGGATTTGCTCTAATACAGTGGGTTCACTTTGGCAGTGATGCAGTGGTCTGCCACGATCAGCAAAGCACTTAAGCACACGCTGTATCTAAATCTTGCTGAATTAAGCACATTCTTAAGTGTTTTTCTGAATAGAGATGGGCTGGTGCCTCAGGTCCCACCTGCACCCACAGCATTAGGGCAAATTCATTCTCCTTCCCCTAAGTTTTCTCTCTCTCATGTTCCTGTTCCCAGTCTCTCCATATTCTTCCCACCTTCTCCTTCCCATATTCTCCTGTGTCCTTCATTAAAGAGTTACATTCATTTTATTTCCCTCCTGACAAAAGTCACTCACATGCTTATTGGCAACATTTGGTGGGGCACTTCATAGTCATATTAATATGAGACAAAAGTACATTAAAAACAAACACGTGCTTGCATCAGTCCTACCAGTTTCTCGCTCAACACCACCCCGTGCATGTTTCTCAAAGTGGAGGAATATTTGCAGCAGCTGATGCCAAGTCTACACTGAAGAGTTAGATCAACTCAACTACATCGCTCAGGGATGTGAAAATCCACCTAAAAAAAGCCTAAAAAGCCAACCTAACCCCCGTCTAGACAGCAGTAGGTCAACAGAAGAATTCTTCCCTCGACCAAGCTACTGCCTCTCAGGGGGGTGGATAATTACAGCAATGGGAAATCACCTCCTGTAGCTGTATGAGTGTCTACACTGAAGTGCTGCCACACTGCAGCTGTGCCACTAGTGGTTTAAGTGTAGACATAGCCCGAGTATTCTGAATTAGTTTATCATGAAACACCAAATAACTTGTTAAGATTCACTCTGAGCAAAGGATCAGCTTCCTCAAAGTCTACATTAATTTGACTTTTGTCTTCACTCCAAACGCTTATTCCACTTGACTGTTTGCTCCTGGTAAACACAGAGGACATTCTACTTGGTCTGGCAATGCATCTTGAACAGCTCCTATTGTTTCTATCGTTGAACGTTTCTATCAGAGAGAGCAAGCATCACGCTCATCTTCTAAAGAAAGTAAGCGCTCTAGACAAAAGCATGGAAATAGAATTTTAGTCATCCTCACCGGGGAAAAGGAACCAACCAACCAAATCACACCACACAGATTATTATGAATAACAGCACAAGGATTTTAACCCCTTATAATATGACCCTCACTAACCAGTTTTAAACCAGTTCTTCCCTGGTTAACCCCCTTTCTCCCGAACTCTGTTTTTTTTTTAATTCTCTTTCCTGTTTCGACTCCTCCTTTGCTAACTTCCTGTATCATGCATGGCTTGGCAATTTTGGCTCTGCCAGTAATTAGTAGCCTGGCCATGCTCAACATTTGCTTTTACACAGGTGTGCCTTTGCCTGTGTATCCTTTTCCTATTTCTCTGGGAAGGACAGACCATGGCAGAGTTGACCAAAAAAAAAGGGTAATAAAATAGAAGAGGAATGTTCCATCTTTCACATTTCATTCATATCATAATCACTAAGCCACAAACCAGAGACACCCAGACTGGGAAAGAGAACTGCATCTCAAATGGAATGAGCAAAAAAACACCCCAGAACAAAAACCCACTCAGCTCCGAGCCTCCCACAGAGACATACCCCCCCGTCCCAGTTTTGATTGATTAAATGAAGTGCCAAGGCATTTACGGTTTCCCAAAAGAAGGTCCTAGGATATCATATGAAAAAGATGGGACTCTCCTAGTAAAACTGAGACCTATGATCACATTATCTATAAGAGGATTTTGTTGGGATGTATAGCCTAAACTAAAAGTTGAAGCAGCACATGGGACCTGAGACTATCAGGAGAGCTGAGAAGAGGAATTTCAAAGAACATTTGCATACCATCTAATGGAAAGCTGTTGGGGTTTTTTGAATTGACAATGCTGAGGGTGTTGGTTTAAAGATGTGCATGATTGTTAGCAGATGTACCCAATTCCATGACCATTCCTGAACTCCCAGAGGGTTAATAAAAGTTCTCTATTGCTGCGCTGCTCATTTTAATCCATGACTTTGAAAAAATAAGTTAATCACCACATATGTGTTCATGCAGTGCTAATACAATCATTCATTATGATCAGAAAGCTGCTCTAAATTCCATGGAAATTCAGCAGATTTGGCAGGGTGATTTTTCCAGATTTGGCCAATAGTGTGTAGGGAGGAAATATCTTCTCAAGCCAGGCACACCAGGAAGCAGTCTCAAAGTGTATTGTATCTCAGTCTGTACTGTATCTATTGACTCCACTGGGAGCTTTTTTTTTTTTTTTTTCAAATATATGGAGATATACCTATCTCATAGAGCTGGAAGGGACTGTGAAAGGTCATTGAGTCCAGCCCCCTGCCTTCACTAGCAGGACCAAGTACTGATTTTGCCCCAGATGGCCTCCTCAAGGATTGAGCTCACAACCCTGGGTTTAGCAGGCCAATGCTCAAACCACTGAGCTATCCCTCCCCATACTGGATATTCAGTACTTTGAAAGTCAGGCCCTCTGATTAGGTGCCTAATGATAGGTTCTTATTTTATAAACTCTGGGGGTGGATTTTGAAAGTTATTTAAGAGCACAATGGGACTCGTGTTCTTAAATTTCATAGGTGCTTTGGAAATACCACTCCTTGCCCTTAACATGTTTTAAGTGAATCGTAGGAATATTTCAGAGGGGTAGCCGTGTTAGTCTGTATCAGCAAAAACAACAAGGAGTCCTTGTGGCACCTTAGAGACTAACAAATTTATTTGGGTGTAAGCTTTCGTATAGCTTGGGAATTGATGTTATATGTTTTACGGCTACTGCATAACAGTAACAAAAAATCATTTACAAATATCCACACTGATTTAAAGCAGTGCACCAGATTTCCCCCCACAACCATATGATTTATGATGAAAGCCTTTCTATATTTCAGGATTTCAAAGGCACAACGCTTTCCTTTTCCTCTTGGCTTTTTAGGTCTTTTTCAATCTCTTTCCATTAAGTTAGCTAATCTAGAGCCATAGATCACCCATCCATTTCTGTAATATAGCTTTATAGAATAAGCAATGCAATTTAATGTTCACCCTGGTTAGAGTGCGAGTCTGTTAAACGGGTTGTGTAGTTTGGCAAAACTGTACATGACTGGTTTCTGTCATATACCTGATGTGCCGAATCCTCTGATGTGGCCTCTGTCAGTTTTGCTAGTCATTGATAAGCAAGTGGGAGAGCTGTATTATCTTGTTTGTTCCTTTTATGGTGTGGATGGGAATGAAACACGGTCCCCGCCGCCTTGATCCAGCCCGAAGCTTTCCACCTATCGATCTGAGCCCATCTCCTCCCAACATATGCCTGTGTAGGATTTCACGTAGAGCCCTCTGCTTGATCCTAGGAGGAGAAGAAGGATACTGGAAGGTACCTGATCTCCACTTTTGTGCAGAGATTGATGCATGGAGACTGAATTCTAACGAACAGTGCACAAAGGCATTTTCCAAACACCTTGGTTGAAATTCTGGCCCCATTGAAGTCAATGGGCGCTTTACTGGGGTCAGGATTTCACAGAAGAGTCCATCTTGGTTCTGACTGCACTGAAAACTTGATGAGGGGCTGGTCTACAGTTCTCTGTGTCAGGAGCTACAGTATAGAGGGCTATTCTGTGGTTAGAGCTATGGGTCAGGGAATGTTGCATACATTTGCTAATAGCGCATATTGGACATATATAACCTACAGGAGGGGCTGTGTGTGTGTGCGCTGTGAAACAGGTAATACATTTAATGATTTTGGGCAGAATCATGCAACCAGCTTCATTTATTTATTATTCATTTATTGTTATTCACTTCATTACACCTGTCCCAAGATCTAAGTGCATTACTAAATGTATAAGTACATATTAGCAGAGGGTGCCTACTGACGCCTTCATCCAAAGGTTGTACAAGAAAACCAGCTGACTGTTCGGACGGGCAGTCTCTTTTTCGTGGAAGCCTTTTACCCCTGTAAATATTGCCTCCCCAGTTCAGTTGTGGGTGCAGATCTGTGTGCTAGAGCCTCCACCTGCCTGATTGTGGGGGTAATTCATTTTGTACACATAAATTGGGAGGATGGGCCTCAACCCTTTGAAAATTTACCCCATAATATCTTCCCAACCCCCACAGAACATGTCCCAGCC
Organism: Chrysemys picta bellii; assembly: GCF_011386835.1. Taxonomy (NCBI): domain Eukaryota; kingdom Metazoa; phylum Chordata; order Testudines; family Emydidae; genus Chrysemys; species Chrysemys picta. The sequence continues at coordinate 197,934,345 of NC_088793.1, forward strand.
TGGCTTCTCCCCCAGTTACCAGGAGGAAAAAGTCTAGGAGAGCAGGTGGGCCTCATAGACCATAGTGTGTCCTGAAAGTCAGCACATCCAGGCTGTGGTAAATCCAGGAGGCAAGTGCCTTGCAAATCCAAGAAGCTTTCCCTAAGAATACCCTTCTGTGCCCTCTCACACCATTTGTCAGGAGAAGGCTGTTAGCTGAAGCACCTCAATTACCACAATAAGCCAGGAGGAGAATGGCAATTTTGAAGGTAGCCAAGACCAAACCATTTAGGAACATTTTGTGGGCAACCGGTAACGTTCTGGAATTTGGTCCTTTGCAGTATGCATAAAACTCCCCGGCAATTCCTGAGGCATAAACCAATGATAGACTCTAATGTTTATTTTGTCGTCTCCTGTGGATTAACCATGTAAACTGCAGTACACATATAGATTCGTGTTCTTGCTTGTATTGCAACACGACCAACGAGTCCCAGTCATGGATCAGAGCCCCATTATGCTAGGGGCTGTGCAAACACAGAACATAAGAATGGCCATACTGGGTCAGACCAAAGGTCCATCTAGCCCAGTATTCTGTCTTCTGACAGTGGCCAGTGCCAGGTGCTTCAGAGGGGATGAACAGAACAGGTAATCATCAAATTGATGCATCCCCTGTTACCCATTCCCAGCTTCTGGCAATCAGAGGCTAGGGGCGCCATCCCTGCCCATCCTGGCTAACAGTCATCGATGGACCTATCCTCCATGAACTTATGCAGTTCTTTTTTGAACAAAAAGATGGTCCTTCCCCTGAAGAGTTCACATTCTCACCTCCATTGCTTACTCTATTTCTTATCTTTTAAGATAAGGTCATGGCCTGCTCGTGAGTGGTGAAGTCCCTTTTGCTGGGATAGCCTGACTTTCATCTCCATTTAAAGGTTTGGAATCTTGTAAGAAAACACAACAGCCCAACCAAAAGCACAGTGCAAAGGAAAAGAGAACATCAGGCAGTGCAACACCAGGAGAGAAAAGAACGGTTGAACATACTGTAGGCTAGTACATTTATTTCCACAAATGAGACACCAATGACCATCTGGCCGTGCAAATGGTGTGATCCTGTAACCAAGAGAAAGCACATAGGAACAGCATACACCGTTTATATGCTGGGTAGAACAGTTTTGTGATATTCCCCTCACCCCCATAAGTGAATCTATCAGCACTGTTAATACTATCCCATTACTAATGCAAAGTTGTACTGCATCCTGCAATAGAATAATGGCCATGTTCATTACTCTGTTGGTGATTACATTACAGGGATGCCTAAAGCTTCACAATGACTGGCGTTGAGTAGAACACATATTGGATTTAGTGCATTTACTGAGTAGAAAAAAATTACCTTTAATTTAATTTATGTATGTTCTTTATTCTAATAGCCACCCACATGTTCACCAGTACAGTCTGGGCTTCAGGCTACCATGCAATTTTTCTATATTATTCTTACAGTTTATAGCACTTGAATCTCCAAAATGGGTTTGGCCATTAATCTACTTGCTGCTAATGGGATTTCTGCAAAGGGCCAAACTACAAGGAGCTTTTGGAATCTTTAAGTAGTTAAAAGTCTTGGAAAACTGATATGAGTGAATTCAGCATCATAGATAAAACAAATATTCAAAAGTACAGCTGTTTTAACGTGCTCTGCGTTCTACTAATCAATGAAAACACTTTAAACTACAAATAGATCAGGGAGCTGAGAAAAAAAGCTTCAGAATTATTAAATGGATTGTAGCTTAAGTTCTAACACACTTTAAAGCAACAGATCTCAGCTGTTGTAAACTTGTGAAGTCAATGGAGCTACGCTGATTTATGTCAGCTGAGGATCTGGCCCATTCTATTTATCTGGAGTTATATAATAATAATAATAAATGGAGATATCCCATCTCCTAGAACTGGAAGGGACCTTGAAAGGTCAAGTCCAGCCCCCTGCCTTCACTAGCAGGGCCAAGTACTGATTTTGTCCTAGATCCCCAAGTGGCCCCCTCAAGGATTGAACTCACAACCCTGGGTTTAGCAGGCCAATGCTCAAACCACTGAGCTACCCCTCCCCCCCAAAGTTATGACTTTGGCATGTTTAAAAACGGTGATTGGCCATCTTCCGAGAATCTGGATATGAATGGTCTGGAACTTGGGGCAATCAAATTCTCACCTTGTATCAGCATCCACTATTATGCCATCATGTGCCAGCAATGTCCCTCTGCCATATACATTGGCCAAACTGGACAGTCTCTACGCAAAAGAATAAATGGACACAAATCTGACATCAGGAATCATAACATTCAGAAACCAGTGGGAGAACACTTCAACCTCTCTTACCACTCAGTGACAGACTTGAAGGTGACAATTTTGCAACAAAAACCTTCAAAAACAGACTGCAAAGAGAGACTGCTGAACTTGAATTAATATGCAAATTAGATACCATTAACTTAGGTTTGAACAGAGACTGGGAATGGTTGGGTCATTACACTAATTGAATCTATTTCCCCATGTTAAGTTATCCTTACATCTTCTATGGGTCATCTCGATTATCACTTCAAAAGTTTTTTTTCTCCTGCTGATGATAGCTCATCTCAATTGATTGGCCTCTTACAGTTGGTATGGCTACTTCCACCCTTTCATGTTCTCTGTATGTATAAATATCTTCTTGCTGTATGTTCCAGTCTATGCATCCAATGAAGTGGGCTGTAGCCCACGAAAGCATATGCTCAAATTTGTTAGTCTCTAAGGGTAGGTCTACACTTACTTCCTGGTTCGGCGGCAGGCAATCGATCTTCTGGGATCGATTTATCGCGTCTTGTCTAGACGTGATAAATCGATCCCCGATCGATCCCGGAAGTGCTTGCCGTCGACGCCGGTACTCCAGCTCGGCGAGAGGAGTACGCGGCATCGACGGGGGAGCCTGCCTGCCGCGTCTGGACCCGCGGTAAGTTAATAACGTAGCTGAATTCGAAGTACCTTAGTCCGAAGTGGGGGGTTAGTGTGGACCAGGCCTAAGGTGCCATAAGTACTCCTGTTCTTTTTACTATTGGCAGATGAATCCTTCTTTACAATGGGTGAAATCACAGCCGCAGAGCTCAATTCCTTCCATACGTGGGCTGTTCGAAAATGCTGATTTGGATCTTGAGCATCTCTTTATTTAAAACATTTAGTCTTTGGTAGCGCTTCTTATTGGAAACCTTATACAGGGCCCGTTGAGAGATCTCCGTGCCATTACATAAAGTCTAACAATGCTCCTATAATGTAGTCGCTCTGCTACTTAAACCATTTTAAGGGTTGGACTACATTAGAAAAATTGAACTAATGTAACTAAATTGATTTAAAAGTGAACTCCTTGACCTCTCTGAAAGTGAGAGCTTTTTATTGCCTGTCATTTTCTTATTCTTATCCAACATGCTCTCACTTTCAGAGAGGTCATGGAATTCTGAAGATATTCATCTCTTGAAATTTTTCTATAAGCTGTTCCTTAATGGAAGGATCCTTTCCCCCTTGTAGTGTCTGTCTTATCATTCAGGGGACCCTAGAAGAACTAGAAATGCAGTCCTCTGATGTGGAAATTGATAATTTGCAAGGTTATTGGATTGGAAGGGCTAGTCCTTCTTATTGGAAACCTTATACGGTGCCCGTTTAGAGATCTCAATGCCATTAATGTCGAACAATGTTCATATAATGCAGTTGCTCTGCTACTTAAAACATTGTAAGGGTTCGTCTATATTAGAAAAATTTAATTAATGTAACTAAATCAATTTAAAAGTGATCTAGTTGCACTCGTGTGGACCCCTAATGTAGACACGAGAGAGGGTCAGGAGGTTTCTGGTCAAAAATTTTTTTTTTGACAGAAGATTCAGTTTCTTCAAAATCTAAAGTTTCAGTTTTGCCAAATTTTTTCAATTTTCCACTGGGAAAGTCCAAACAAAATATTTCATTTCAAGTTGGTTTGACTCAAATCAGAATATTTTGGTTTGTCAAACTGAATCGAAATATTTCATTTCAGCTGCATCCTGGGAGATGTAGTCCGGTGAAGGAGCCCAGTCCACAGTGGGTGAATGGGGGCATGAAGCACCCAAACTACAACCACCATGAAGCATTGTGGCAGCTCAGGGGACACAGATTAATGTTGAACAAGACAAAATGAAATGTGGTTTGACTTGCTTCAGCAAACAGACAGGAGACATCTTGATTCAGGAAAGTCAAAATGTTTTGTTTTGATCAGAAATGTTGCAACAAAGCATTTCTAAATCAATTTTTTTTTTTAACTTTTCATTTTGCAACAAATTTTGATATTTCAACTTTTTGTCCTTATGTAGGATGCTTTTTTTAAAAAAAAATTGGAATTTCTACAGTACAAAAATTCCAGTTTTTGCCCAGTTCCAGTAGACACTCTTAAACCTTTGCTTAACTCAGTTTAGTTTAATTTGGTAAGTTACCGATGCACGCTAACCCATTTAAGGAAGAGTTTAACTGGTTTGAGCTGATCTACATTATGAGATTGCCTTGGTTTAACAAGATTCATTCAAAATCAATCTTTAAACTGGTGCAACTTTTCTAGTAGAGACAAGGTCTAAGTCTCTGCCTCTATTGCTTTAGCTGGTGAAATCATTCCATTTCGGAGGAACCTTCAACTCCTCAGAGGCATCTGCCTCAAATTCTGACATCTGTTTACATTCCATAATGGAAGAATGATAAAAAAGGAAAGTCTGTTTTTCTTATCATAGCTTTCTTACTGATGGGAGACAGGATGTTTTAATCGGAGTTGGAACTTCCCTGCTCCCCTGGATAAGTCATCAGACTAATAAAAATGCCAGTTTCAAAGACACTTTTAAGACATTGAAAGGTGGGGAGCTTTTGATCAAGCATCAGAGCATTATAGACACCTCATGTGCTATTGCACAAGCAGAGTCCCTGCGTTATAAACTTCGGGGAGGTTTAGCAGTGCGTCGAGCCTGCTATGGTGTCCTCCGCTTCATTATGGAGAGTGGTGCTAAGGGTTGTGAGGTGGTGGTGTCCGGTAAACTCAGAGGCCAGCGAGCCAAGTTGATGAAGTTTGTGGATGGCCTGATGCTCCACAGTGGAGACCCTTTAAACTACGCTGTCGGTACAGCTGTGCGCCACGTCCTTCTCAGGCAGGGTGTGCTGGGTATGAAAGTAAAGATTATGTTGCCTTGGGACCCAAGTGGGAAGATTGGACCCCAGAAACCCCTGCCAGACCATGTCAGCATTGTAGAGTCCAAGGAAGAGATCTTACCCACCACACCCATCTCAGAGCAGAAACATGGCAAACCAAAACAGCCAGCCATGCTTCAGCCTGTTCCCACTGCATCATGGGAATTTTTCAACACTTGGAATGAGAAGGTGGACTGTGACCCATGAAAGGATCTGAATAAAATCTTAAAAGAGCAGAAGAGTGGTGCTCCAGCAGGGTGAAGGAATGGCTCAGGGCATTGGTGAGCATATAGAGAGTCTTTCTTCTCTAAATTACTGGTACAATCCAGCCCAGGTCAGTACTTAATATGCGGTTGCCATCAGCTGCCAGTTTTTATATAGCACCCTAGATGTTCTTGGTACTTTACAGGCAAAAAGAAAGACAGTCCCTTCCCCAAGGAGCTTAACAATCAAAATAAACGAAGAACCCATTCAAATCACAACAGAGGGATGTGGTCTGAGGAAGATGGCTAGTGGAAGGAAAACACTGCTCTTAGGGTGCGTCTGCACTGCACACTTTATCTGGCAGTTTGCAGTGTGCCCAGCCCCCCATCGCAGGTATAAATCACAGTGTCACTGGTGAGGCAAGTAAAGACATGCCTGAAGGGTGTGGGTATGGAAGAGAGTATGTACATTACATGCTCTCGGCTTGCCCAAGCTGTGCCTCCCGTTCATGCTGCTATTTTTAGCTATCAGTGTCCCACTGCCTCTCTGCTGCTGGAGCCTTTCCCCACCACAGGAAGAGACTCCCCCAGCATGGAAAGGGTTTGGCAGGGGGGAGGTCGTGGGAAACAGGTTGGACAGGTGTCCACTGTGAGGCCTTTGCCCATTGCAGAGAGAGGCTCTGGTAGCTCCCCACCACTGGAGACTTTCCCAAGTTGCAGGTAAAGGCTCCAGCAGGCAGGAAAGGCTCTTCCAGCTCCACGCTGCTTGAGCATTTCCCCTCCAGGGTGAAAGGCTCTGGCAGGGGGGCTGGCAGCGGCCTTTCCTCACTACCTCTCCTCTGCCAGAGCGTTTCACTGCCATGTCTAGCTACACACCGCAGTGTGGACACAGCCTGCTGCGTGTAGCTCCATGTACACTACACACCCATCACCAATGGTGTATAGTGTAGACGTAGCTTTAAGGTGCCTGCTCCAAAGTCCATGGGAGTCTTTCCATTTACTTCATTGGGCATTGGCTCAGGCTCAGGGACCCCTAATTTTGAAATCAGTAATGTCATTCTGCCATAGATGGAGTTTTGGGCACAGAAATGTGCCACCTATTGAAATTGTCCATTTGGGTGCAAAACCCATCACTCTGTCAAAAAACGTTGGGTCTCTGAGGTGGCCTGCACTAAGGTGTGAATAGTTTTTCCATGAAATGACACTGAGAAGAATATTCCTTATTTTCATACAAACCTAAAAACAAAACAAAAAATCCCCTCTAATTGGCAGGCTAAGGGCTGCAGGTCCATGGAGCCTGGCCTACTCTTTTCCATACAGAGGCAGACCCTTGAGAACAGGGAGGAGGTCCACTAGCAAGGCAGGGTGAGGAAACAAACATGCACGGTTGCTGCCAATGTTGTTCCTAGTCCGTGGCTATGTTGAAGAGTTTAGTTTCCAGGGATTTAAGGAGTGCACTCACCACCAGAGCCCCCCCTCATGTCAGACACAATATTGCAGGAGTTCTTTCACTCTAGGACCCCCTTGAGTGCTGGGTCCACCATGATCTGATACTTCCGTGGCCTAGCGCTCCAGCCAGGTCAGCTCTCCATCCAGATCCTTTCCAGGATTAATAGAAAACAAATTAAATCTCAACTCAAAATAGCCTCCTGGGCATTAAAGTCCATACTATAAACACTAATCCTTCATAGCGATCCAGTCTTGTTGAGGTTAGGCATCTGAGTGGGCCAAGTTTCTTGGGTTCGGTCAGGGAGAGTTTGCCTCTACTGTGCTGGCTTCATCCCGAACTGGCCCTTTGTAGAAGCAACCAGCCCTTTTCATTTGGTCTGCTGGGCTCTGATTGTCTTTCACCTGCTCCCAGCCCTTCTAGGTGCCGGAGGACCAACCCTCGCTGGTTCTGCCCGAAGCCGAACATGGGAGGCCTCTCTAGGCATCCCCGAGAGGCCTCTCTGGGCTTCCCCAGGAGGTCTGAACTTGCAGTTCTTCTCTTCCAGAAGGACACCTGCATAGGGCCATGTGTGCCAAGGCAGTGGGGGCTCTGGCAGGGGGCAGGTAGGGCTTGGTACGCCCTGTCACACAGGGATGTCAATGCAGCATATTCCATGAGCATGGCATTCACCCCAGAAAGCGTTTTCTTTGAGTCCTTTTTTTTTTTTTTTTGCAGCCTCTTAACTAATGCTCTGGAATCAGTGATTTTACATGTCATAGTCATTGATATATTCATGTTTACATGGAGGTTTGAGTTCTCTGAGACAGCCCAAGCCCCAGGACTGCCTTGCATCCCCTGCTGCCACTTCCTCCGGGGTCCTACTGCTCCCCTTTGTCATTTTCAGGGGTGATGTGTGGCCACTCCTGTTGTGTAATGGTCTTCAAAAAGCCACCAGACCCACTGCTCTCCTTCAGCTGAAGACTCATGAGAAGGGCTGGATAAGTCCTATAAACTCCCACCAAACTCCTTTATAGAAGCCAGCCGGTTTAGGGGAGCATTCCTACTGGCAAGTGATAATCAAACTTTATTTTAAAGGACAGTGAAATATTTACACAAGCTAGATAGACCCTGGCACAATGAGAATGGAGATGGGATAGAGAGGAGCATTAGTCAGTAACTCACTAGCATAAGGGGCAGATTTAATTTCCAGGTTGCACCATTATGAGAGATTAATAAGCCTTAATTAATTAATTAAAAAGCAGTGTGGCCTAGTGGAGCGAGTGGTGAACTGGGACACAGAAGCCCTGGGGGCTGTTCTTGTGGCCTGCTGGGAGACCTTGGGAAAGACCCTTCCACTCTCCGTGCTTCAGTTTCCCCCCTGTAATATGGGGACAATAAATAATGACCTCTTTTGTAAAGTGTTTTTGAGATCTACTGGAGAAAGTATCTAAGCAGTCTCCCTAGTAATTCAGAATTGTTCCTTCAGATAATGATAGTCTTCCATCTCAACATCTCGCAGCGCTTTACGGGCATGAATGAAATAAGCCTCACCCATTGCCTGTGACGAATGTAGCTACATGCTTTGGTATTTTTTTCCTGATCAGGTTGTAGTGACACTTCCAGAACCTCTCTAGGGAGTTTATTCTATAGTCAGATGGACTCTAATGCTAGGGAACTTTTCCCCAATATTCATTTGAATTTCCTGTTATTGACCTTTGCACCTAAGTCTGGGGTTTAGGTGTCTACGTACCTTTGTGGATCCTACCCTTAGGCCCTGATTCTGGAAGGTATTTAAGATCACATGTTCCCTAGATAGTTGAGTAGTCCCAATAAGTCAGGGCGACCGCTTAGTTACTTCACATTAAACACATGTTCCTGAATCAATCAGAATATTTGTTAAGAGTATATCTGCATCCTTTTTGCCCCATCTTGGGATTGGTAATGTTACAAAAATCATTCACTTTTTAGCTCCTGTGCGTTATAATTTACTAAAATTTAATCTTTTTGTAGGGGGAGGGATAGCTCAGTGGTTTGAGCATTGGCCTGCTAAACCCAGAGTTGTGAGCTCAATCCTTGAGAGGGCTATTTAGGGACCTGGGGCAAAAATCTGTCAGGGATGGTACTTGGTCCTGCTGTGAAGGCAGGGGGCTGGACTTGACTTAATGACATTTCAAGGTCCCTTCCAGCTCTATGAGATAGGAATATCTTCATATAATGATAAAATCATTATATGTGTCATACCAGACTCTAGAAAACAGTGCATTTTGGGGATAATGGAGCAAGCTGATGTATTGCTTCTGTACCGGGGAGCAAATTCTTCTCTCCCATTCAGCATCTTATTCCATTCCATTGATTTCAATGGGGCTATTCGTGGAGTAAGATGTTGCTCAGAATGAGCAAGGGTGGCAGATGTTGCCCCTTGGGAATAAAGTCCCAGATTCCTTCCTGTACCAGAGTTCCAGTTGGTTTAGCAGAGTGGGGTGAAGGGTGGCATCAGGGAGCAGGGCCGGCTCTGGCTTTTTGGCCGCCCCAAGCAAAAAAAAAAAAAAAAACCAGGGGTGGCCAGAATGGCAAAGCAAAAAAACAAAAAACAAAACAAACCTGCGGCAAGGCCGGAGCCAGGGTGCAGGGGGACTCCCTCTGCAGATGTGCCCCAGCTAGCGGGGGGAGGGGGAGGGAGCAGGGGGGAGAGAGAGAGTGAGAAGGGGGTGGCCAGGGCTTCAGTGGGGAGCTGCCACGTGGTGCCGCTGCCTACCGGGAGGGTCCGCGCTGCTCCGGTCGGCTGGGAGGGAAGGACGCGGGCTGCCCTGCTGGGCTTGCTGCAGGGCGCTCCCGTCCTCTGTGCCGCCGCCCCCTACAGGGCGGCCGGAGCGGAACACCACCCCCCCAAAAAAAAAAAAAAAGGCGCCCGTGCCGCCCTAGGATTGGGCGGAATGCCGCCTCCTACAAGCTGCCGCCCCAAGCACCAGCTTGCTTGGCTTGTGCCTGGAGCGGCCCTGTCAGGGAGCATTCTACAGACAGCTTTGTGCCAGCCTCACCTTGGTGCAGCTTGAGTGCTGCTCAAAACTATAGTGGCTGTCAGTGGTCCCCTGGAGACCATCTGCCAGTGGGTGATTGCTGGAGCTCACCATTCTCCAGTCATACCCCTCCCTGCTGCTCCCCACATATGCCAGTCCCCTTATGCTGGGACTCATAATGGGAATCATATTGGGAGTTGGCTCTAGTGAATCTGAACCCAATTCATCCATTGCAGGAGAGATAAAAGCCAACTTCTATTCTCTTCGCAGTGAAAAGTGATGGGGGAAAAGGAGAGAACCTGGCCCAAAGTTTCCTTTGATGACCAAACCACATACTTTTCCCCAAATTTGTTTTAAAATCCCTTGATACTTAATTTGGAATGTTTGCTCTGACCTTCCTTTGTCCATTGTTCTCTGAGCTTTCCTGCTCTGGGTATTTGCACTGTAGATCACAAATATTAGAAGTGACCCAAAATGAATTCTAAAACTATTCCCGTTTTAGTGTTTTGGTTTTTGGTGACAGTCTAGCAATTTACTCCGTACTAAAAGACAGGAAAAAGGGCCAGCCCCTGGATAAGCTGTCTGGCTGCTCAATATAATAACTAGTGTCACAAGTGCAATAAAATGTTATACAATTTTTATTGGTGCCCTCCTGGAGAATTATAGCAGTAGCAGTGGTTTACAGAGCAGACCTACGAAGCTGCAGGCAGAATGCATCTGTTTCCTTTCTATACAAGTCACTCTGTTCTCTACGGCTGTAAACAAGGACATTGCACATTATGTCATCATAAATCATATCTATAATAAAATGGTTTTTAAATATAGCCACATCATTTTTCTATATTTTTTAAACTGAGCTTTTTCTCCCCCGTCTTTCTCCCAAAAAGGATTCTTCTGCTTCACCTCTTATTTCCTGGAGCTGTGCCAGCTCTATAAGTTTGGTGTTGGCTTTTATAGTGCATTTAGAGTAAAAAAGGAGTGTGGGGAGCCAGGGACATGTCAACGAGGATCTACTTCCTCCTGCTGAATTGAAAAATGTTCAGCACTGTGTTTCCTGCTGTTTTCTCAGGCGGCTCTTGCCTATTGGCAGAGGTAAAAACGGTGACAAACCAGATAGGAAGTTAAACAGTACAGCCTTGTTTCCTGGTTTCAGAAAGTTGCTGGCAACTTTTAAAGTCCAAGAATGGATCATGTCCTTCCTCTGCCCCAGCTGTGCAATGCTATGTGAAGGAAAGAATTAGCAACTGTGTTAAACAGAAGATGGAGGGACTGAGTTGCAGGGAACTTGATTTCCACAAGCTTTGGTAGTGGTGTCCTTCACGGAGATTTTCCATCAATGTGCTATTTAAATGTACACTTAAACTGCTTAAAGGATTTTGTAGGACTAAATAGAATGGATTTAAATACATAAAATAAACTTGTCTGAATGCTGGATCACAAACATTTTGAAAGCCATTCCATGCCCATTATTAGTGTCCATCTTACATTGCAAGCTTTTCGGGGCACAGCCTGGGTGTTGGCACAGTGCCTAGTAAAAACAGTTGTCATGATATGTGTTATATTATTTAGCCACTAGATTTGTGTGTGCTGCAGAGAGAGTTCCAGACAGAGTGTGATTACCTGGTAAACAAACAGGATAAAGCTGGAACCCAAGCTCTGTAGAAGTCTGTTTGTATGGGTTTATAGTTGTAGCTGGTTTGTTTATTAAACACTTCCTGTTTGAGGACTGTGATTCCATATATTATGACAATAGGCTTTAATTCTGATTGGGCAGACAACTGAGCTCTGGTGCTGACATGGCACAAATATTAAACAATAGTTATACTCCTGGAAGAGCAGTTTTAGACAGGGTGCATTTTTAAGTTCTGTGCTAGTGAAGGCATTTAGCATCACACCAACAATACACTTATCCTAGGGGCTTGAAGGTGGCAAGGGTGCATTTTTAAGACAATAATAGTGTCCTCTTCTGCCACTCGCACAGACTGACACTGAGATTTGGGCAGGTTAAAATGTGACAGAGAAACAATGGTGAGAGGAATTAAATGAGTTTACAAGTATATACAAGGGAATAAAAAAAATGACAGGTTATAGTCACAAGCTGTTAAGATGCTTTGTAGCATTTGAATTTTGTAGATTGTTCTGCAGACCTCAGGAGGTCTAGTATTTGTCAACAGGATAATCCACTAGGATGTATCACTAGCTTCCTCCCATGTTAAGGTCAGTCTCCTGGTATCTCAGGGTATGTTACACTGCAATCAAAAACCTGTGGCTGGTCTGTGCCAGCTTGCTCAGCTAAGGGGGTGTTTAATTGCAGAGTAGATGTTTGGGCTTGGCCTGGAGCCTGTGCTCTAGGACCCTGTGAAGTAGGAGGGTCCCAGAGCTCGGGCTGCAGCTGAAGCCAGAATGTCTACACTGCCCCTTAGCCTGAGACCCCAAACTCGAGTCAGCTGGCATGGGCCAGCTGTGGGTTTTTAACTGCAGTCTAGACTTACCCTCTGATGACCAAACCCTTCTGTTGTTCCATTTTTAGGCCTCTATCTGTATTCTTCTTCACTGACTGAGCTAAAACCATGAGCAACAGATGATACAGTTCAACAAATAACACGCTAAATTAAAAGAATTTATATAGATATTAAATTCGTAAAGACCTGCAGTGCTGCAGCAAGGCTGCTGTTAGAGCAGACGAACGAATAAGAATGTTTGGAGCTGGACTAAAATATTAATACAAACTCCCTTCTAGGAAATGTAATGTCTTGCTTAATATTTTATAAACAAGTGCATGCAGAGTGGGGCTAGAGGAGTGGAAATATACTTGGGATGCTTTTGCTACATGCTGTATCACATGAACACAATTACCAGCCAGTTTATTAGCTAGGAATTAACACTAATCAATGTAACAGCCAAGAGTCCAAAACTAGTCCCATCGCAGGCCGGGAGGATTTTCCTGTTGACCTCCATGAGACCAAGATCCATAGGTCATGTTGTGCTTACAGTGTAACTGAAAGAAGACAATGGTGTTCTGAGTCTTCTTTCTCTTCCTATCCCTTGACATCTCCCCATTTTCACAGAAGCAGGGTTGCAGAGCCTCTGTAGGCTTTCTTATCATATTGTCTAGCTGAACTGAAATTGCAGCTGTACAAAGACAAATTGCCATATTCCAGCCCAGATGACTGGCCCGACAGAATTTAGCAAACAGCCAAGCCCAAAAAGACTGCAGATTACATGGGACGAGGAGCAAAGCGATGCAAAATGCATGAAAAACACAGTGCCTCCTATCAGGCACTGTGAGGTTGATTCACTCATGAAGTGCGAATGATGTGCATAGGTCAGTACACTGAAAGAATGATCCCAGCAAAAGGAGGTATGGGTAGGTACGGCCAGGCTTCCACATGCCTGCCCGGCAGCCTTCGCTGCCGCCGGTACCACCCTGCGCACGCCTAGGAGCTATGCCTCCCCAAACAGCCTTGCATGGCCCCGCCCATGCTCCACACACAGCCCCCTTCCTGCTTTCCGGGCTGTGCTGCCCGGGGCTCTTCCCCCCCGTGGCCGAGGCCCCAGACTGGGGCTGGGAGGCTAATGGGGGCCGCCGGCATTCCAGGGCTGGGAGGCCCACGCAGCCCGCTCATCCTCCCGGCGTTCTGGGGCTGGGGGAGGGGGATTGCAGTGCCTGCTCACCTGCTTGGCATTCCAGGACTGGTGGCATTCAGGCGGCCTGGGGCGTGTGTGGCGGAGGTCTGGCTGCCACTCTGTGGGTAGGGGGGGAACTCCAGCAGAAGGGGTGGCCCAGGCCAGGGGCTAGCCTTTCCGAGCCGGGGGTTCACCCGCCACCCATGCCTGGGGATCCCAGCCGCCAGGGGCCCCCGGCCCTTTTAAATTGCCTGGACCTGGGCAATTGTCCCCTATGCCCCCCCTCCCCAGGTCTGGTCTTCGTGTATCTCCATCCGTGCAGCCAGTGAGATTTGAGCTCATTGGGTCACAGTTCAGGGCAACTTCATCTGTATTTCCCATCAGTGGTCCAGCCAGGACACCCTTTCTCAGGGTTCCAGCTCCCCAGCCATTGCCTTTCTTGGATGGAGACCTCAGCCTGACTCCCTTCTCACCAGGGTATTTCCAGGCTGCACAGTTCCCTGCCTTCACTGTGTTATTCCCAGCGGAGAGGCGGCCCAAGAACACCTACTCGCTTTCTCTTCGGAGATGGTTAGCAGTGTGGCTGCCCACCGTTATAGATACCACACGTCTCTTTTTATGCAAGCCTATTTTATTCTTAAGGTAAGGATTGAAGTGATCTGCGGACCATTTGCTGGATCAGGAAGAAGGCCCTGAGCCTATTTAAAACCAGACTATTTGTATCCAAAAATCCTTTCTTTGTCTGTTGAGAGAATCCACTTTGAATTAGTAGGAGCATAGTTCTCCAGAGGGGTGGCTTCAAAGGGGCTAATAACCAGAGGAATTACATTAGCATCCCCCTCCTCCTCGTGGAGTTACATACGATTCCCCAATAACACTTACACATTTGCATTTTTAATACAATGGAGCCCAAAATACTAACCCTCATTCAGAAAGATTTCACCGAATTCAATAAGCTTGATCTTAATTCCATCAGGTTTGTCCAGGGTATTGTGAGTCTGCCATACAAAGAGATGGAGGGTGCTGCCATAATGTGTCTATGGTGAGGAAGTGCTGCTGTTACCGCATCCACTGGGATTTCCTACTTTGGAGGACACTAGAGTGCGTATAGTACTTCCATGTGAATAAGCCTTTGCGCGCACCTTGCTCCTTTTTAAAAGACTTTTTGGTGTGAAACAGGATTGTAAGTGTGGATGGGGGATTGGAGACAAAAATACTGTGGCATCCTTCCCTTACAACCTGGGAAATGGAAACTCGGAGTCGGGCCTGTAAATGAAGTTAGACTTTCCTTGCCAATCGATGTAACATTTTTTCTTTTCAAGTTTTCTATTCTCTGGAAAACTGTAAGCTGACTTCTCAAGGGGCTGCCAATTATTTTTGTGGAATTCCTGTGACTTTCCGTGATGAAGTGTGGAATGGACCGTTCCTAAGCAATAATGCTTGCACTGTAACCATTCAATGCCAATTACCTGGTGCAAAAATGGAAACTTCTATTCTGCAGCGTGTGTTTAAAAAAAAGAAGAGCTATTTCCAAATAAATGATGTAAAATTGCATGATATTACCCATCACAACCTACCTTGCTAATACATTGTGAAAGTTAAGCCTTCAGTGTCTTATGTGAGTGCCCGTCAATGGCAACAGATTTTGTGTAACTATTTGTAGAGCCCTGCAAATCCGCAGATATCCACGTTATATGCATGGATATCTGCATCCGTGGATGCGGACGTGGTTGTATTGTTTACCATCTTTGTGGATTGCAGTTCAGATGCGGATCCAGATTTTTGTATCTGCGCAGGGCTCTAGAGCAGCAGTTCTCAACCTGGGGGTCCACAGCCCACTAGGGTTCGGTGAGCTGGTTTCAGGGGCTCCGCAGGGCCGAAGTCTAGAGCCCTGAGACCAGTGCCCCCTGCGTGGGTGGGAGAGCATCAGCCCTTGGGACTCCGGGCTTCACTCCCACAGGGGGTGCCAGGCTCTGGGCTTCTGCCCTAAGGAGCCCCATGGGCCCCTTGAAATTGGCTGATGGACCCACAGGGGGTCCCAGTTGCAAACGGCTGCTCTACAGGGCACTAGTGCGCATGTGGATACGTATATAAGGTGGAGTGCGGATCGCAGGTTGGATGCAAGTTAATTGTTGCGGATACGGATCCAAATTTTTGTGTCCACGCAGGGCTCTGTGCAGTAGGCAGTGTTTTCAAAGGTATCGAATAACTGGTGTAAATTAATTCTGAGATAAGAAGTAGGCCCTCCCGATGAATGTTTCATATTGCTTTTATGATGCTGCGCTGACAAAGTGATGTGCATTGTTGCTAGTTTGAAATATAAGTGGTCCTATTTTATGTTAAGGGTACATTTATAAGTAGCTTATAAAGGATTAGTAAACAAAGAATAGCTGTTACAAGCATATGACATGAGAAGTTTGCATTATAGATGGTTATAAATACATCACTACAAGGTGTTATAGATTATAAGATGGCTATTGATATGTTGGAGTGATAACAATTGATTAAACCTTTATTAAAATATCAACCATTTATCAATGTACCCTTAATATAAAGCGTGTCTGATTTTTTCTGTCAGAATAACTTTAATGTCATATACATTTTCTTTATTCTCAAGTTCAGCTAATGAGTCTTCTGTGAACAGAGTACAGTAGATAGTGATAATTGCAAGGGATTCCAGGGCAGCGTTAAAGTGTCAGGACAGAAGATACTGAGACAGTCAAGATTTGGGTATGAAAGACACAAACACGGGCAAACTGTTCTTGGAGAGAGACAAAAAATAGCTTTTCTTAAAATCAAAATTTCTACTGGAGAAAAAATTTTCATTTGTAGGAACTAGTTTGTAGTAAAGCAGAAAATCTCTAAGTTGAATTTTTATTTTATTTTAATTTTCCCAGTTTTGGTAACAAAACAAAAATTTTGGCTGGTTGGGCAAAAGTTGTCAGTAAAAACAAAACAATTTTGCCGGACCAAGTGTTTTAGTTTTTGGCTGGCATCGGTGCTAGGTAAGCATCTCCTGCCCCAAGGGGGACAGGCAGGACTGGAGGCTGCCAGGGACTCAAGGCACGAGCAAGGAAGACTATCATCTGCCAGCATGAAGCATCTCCATTTTTCATTGAGTCCAACTCTACCAGCCACCAGCGGCCTGTGGGGGGAGACTCATTATTTTTGCTTAATTTGTGGGCTTTGAGTATGTAAGGAAGTGAATGTTTAATTATTGCTGTGTGATTGGTTAGTCAGTTGTTATCCCCAATTTCCCCACCTTTTCTTTTTGTTCTGGGTTCCTGCCCTATCTCCTTCTTTGTTTTACTGTTATCTTTTGGTGGAATAAAAGATTTGTGTTTCCTGATAATCTGATTCTTGATGTGACGGGTTCGGTCACAGAGCCCCCCTTGGGACTGTCACCTGATGTGCTGAATTTGCCTCTGAGCCTGTTTCCCTGCCAGCTTGGGACTCCAGAACCCTGCCTTGCTGAGCCAGACACGCTAGCCTGCTGCAACACAGACCAGGTCTGGTCCACACCCCCAAAGCTGCAGACTTTAACCAAAAACTGCTCAGCAGGTCACCTATCTCCAGGATCCAGACACCCAGTTCCCAATGGGATTCAAACCCCAAATAAATCTGTTTTACTCTGTATAAAGCTTATGCAGGGTAAACTCATAAATTGTCTGCCCTCTATAACACTGATTTAAGTGGTTCCAAGTAATAACAGACAGAACAAAGTAAGTTACCAAGCAAACTAAAACAAAACACGCAAGTCTAAGCCTAATACATTAAGAAACTGAATATAGGTAAATCTCACCCTCAGAGATGTTCCAATAAGCTTCTTTCACAGACTAGACTCCTTCCTAGTTTGGGCCCAATTCTTTCCCCTGGAACAGCTCTTGTTAGTTCCAGCTCAGGTGGTAACTCAGGGATTTCTCATGACTGACAGCCACCTTTGTTCTGTTCCACCCCCTTTAATAGCTTTGGCACAAGGCGGGAATCCTTTGTCTCTCTGGGTTCCGACCCCTCCCTCTAAATAGAAAAGCACCAGGTTTAAGATGGATTCCAGTTTCATGTGACATATTCACATGTCCTGTGAGACTTCATTACCCACATGTATATAGGAAGGCTTACAAGTAAACAGAGCCATTTACAACCAATTGTCCTAGTTGATGGGAGCCATCAAGATTTTAAACCACCATTAATGGCCAACACTTTGCATAACTACAATAGGACCTCAGAGTTATATTCCATATTCTTAATTTCAGATACAAGAAAGATACCTTTATACAAATAGGATGAACACACTCAGTAGATTATAAGCTTTGTTATGATACCTTACAAGAGACCTTTTGTATAAAGCATATTCCAGTTACATCATATTTACACTCATAAATATATTTTTATAAAGCATATGGGGTGCAACATCACACTTGATTTGCTGTAATTATAAATGGTAGGGTCTTAGAGATCACAGGGGCTGTGTATTAGTTTATACACTCTGCCACTGGCTGGAGGCACAGAGCACAACGTCCCACAAACCACTGGTGCTAAGGTGGGCCTCTGAGGAGGAAGGAACAAGGGACTCTGTCATGCTTGAAGAGCAAGGTTATCCCAGGTATATATTTATTAAAACACATAGTTAAAAATATTCCTGCTTTAAGAAACATCGTTAGTGGGGAAAGGGCACTGATTAATGTAATTGTTGCTCAGCTGAAGAGGCCTAAGGTATACAAAGTACACACACACACACACACACACACACACACACACACACAACTGGATCACACAGTTGCTTTTCAATCTGTTCTGAAAACAACAACAAAAAATTTGTAAAGTTCCTGACACCTTGTTGGGCTGCGTTACTCCTCACAATGGCTCTATACAACTGACGGGTAAATGGACCACTCTGCAGTGTGATCCTGCCACAGCTGGAAGCCTTAAAAAAAAAAAAAAAAAAAAAAAAAAAAAAAGGCCACCTACCAACCAAAAATTAACAGGCTAAATCGGTTTTAAAAAGGAAACCTTTGCATGGTTTGAAAGCATGCTGAGGTTCATCCGTGTCTGAAGATGGTTCAGTGTCTCTCTGATGCACTTTAGACATTAAGAAGGGGAGCGGAGATTTGGCTCTACATGCGGCAATAAATAATGGATGCTTTTAATATCTAATTTGCATCTGAATTAACCGGGCTAGCTAAATAAAAAAGTCACCCATTATGAAGGTGGAATTTAGTATCTGTCTTTCAGAATCCCTATTGTGTTGAGTGAGTGGGCACAGGGGCAGGGACTCTGTTAAAAGCACCATTAATTTAATTTCCTTAGAATTAATAGACAGTTCACACTGAAGAACTGGAAATTTGATTTGCTGGAGAGGGTCCTCAAGGAGCCTCTCATTATCCCCATTTGGCCTCGGTCTCGGGAGAGTGACACAAAGCACTTCTACTGTGGTCCCTTGGGGCTGTGGGCATCATTCCTTTGCAGCATTCACCTGCTCCTGTGGGGAAACTTGAGCCAACTTCAAGCCTTGACATTAGATCCAATCTAGAGCAGTATGTTTTTAACTCTAAATATGGCATCTACTCAACCAGGTTACTTCTGTCCACAGAAATGGAATGCAGGACTCATGGCTATTATGAGCCTAAAGCACCAAAGGTAATCAAGTAATCTGCAGGAGAATATAAATACTGTTTCATTACAATGTAGTGTACACATATTTATTCACAAAAAAATAAACAAAATTCATATTCTCATAGATTATTTTTTAACCTGCAACAACCCACAGTGTTACTCACTCACAAGAGGTCATAATCCTCATTTTTCTTTTCTTCCTTGAAAATGTTGTATACGTTTTTGGTCAGATCCTACAAATATTTCAACCACCTCAACCCCAAATCAATAAATTCATTTGGCTCTATCTTGTGATAGTGATTTAAGATTCAGATGATTTAGTTCATGAAAGCACCTAGAGGCCCTAACAAAGATCCCATTTGTGCTAGGCAGGGATGGGTTTCCAGTTAGGCACAGTAGACGCGCCTAGGGCTGCCGGCATTCTAGGGGCATAGAAAAGTTACCAAGTATGCGATTTTCTAGCCCAGTTGGGCTATTTTAGCTGTCAGTTGCCTTTTTTTTTTTAGAAGTTGTGAGTTGCAGTATTTTGGGCTATTTTGCTACCCTGTTGCCACTGGCCACACTGCTCGGGAGTTCTAGGGAGGGAGGGAGCCTCCTGATTTGCCCCGCCCCCTGCCAAGATGCCCCACACGCCGCTTGTCTCAGGTCATGCCCCCTCCCCTTAGGTGACGTTTGCAGCATGCGCAGAATTCTTGTCCAAGGGAGGCAGAACTTTTTTTTTCCTGCAGAAAATGTGCTGCAGTTCTGCCTGTCACCCACCAGAGGCCACTGTGGTGCCAGAACGGCCTGAGCGGCCTGAGGCGGACTGGTTTGGCGGGCAGCGGTAAGCAGCTAGCCGGTGGGTGGCAGGTGTCTATTTTTCTCAATTGAAAAATCACAGCAACCTTCTTGGAGCCAGGTTAGGAGGCAGAGCAGGCCCACAGGGCTGCTGGGGGGCCACATGGGGACGTGAGAGGGGGGCTTCAGGCAGGGCCACATGGGGAGGCGGAAGGGGGGTGCTGAAGATGCCTAGGGACGTCTAAGGTGTAAATCTGACCCTGGTGCTAGGTACTTTGCATACATATAGTAAGAGAGAGCCTCTGCAATCTAAATAGACAAGACAGATAAAGAGTGGGAGAAAGGAAAGCCAGGAGTAGAGTACCAAGGAGTCTGGGGGAAAAACACCTTTTGGGTGGGCATAAAGAGAGTCAATAGGCTCTGCTACTTCTGAATAAGGATGCCTAAGAATGGTGTGCCCCATGGGGCATAAGGGTATCTTAAACCCTAGTGTATCCTGCACTGAGGTTTAACTTGGGTAACAGAAGTACAGGTACTTCCATGACCTCCCCATCACTATAAGGCCTAGGGGCCTCATAAGCATGAATGAATATGTCCCTATAGGGGAGAGAAGTTTATGCCCACAGAAGAGAGACATGAAATGACTTGCCCGAGGTCACACAGAAAATCTCTGGCAGAACTGGGAAATGACCCCCACATTTCCAAAGTCTCAGTGCAGTACTGCAACCTGCATTCCTTGACCTTCTTTCATTAAGGAAAGATACGCTAGGGTGACAGCAATGCCAGCCTGACTGCCCAAGTGAAAAGCCATCCAGCAGGCTGACTGACGCTACCTGACTGCCAGCGATATGACGGGTGCATAGGGAACAACTTACTAAAACTAGTGACAACTTTATAGCGTCTCGAGAAAATGGCTCCTTCTCTTGCTCCTCTGGGTGACTAAAGGCAGAAGTGAGTGGCAAAAAGCCATTGGGAGGTGAAGGTACCCTGCCTTGTAGCAACCTATCTATTGCCTGCCATAGCATGATCCAGAGGGAGGAAGGGAGGGAGTGGCAAAACAGACACCTTTGAATGGCAAAATGTACAGTGGTATACCCTTTCACTTCTTTGTGTCTCGTGTTAATCTATGCTGTGTGACCCTCACCGCAAGGTAGCGTCCCTCAACGCAGGACTTGAAACAAGAAGTGGGTAGGAGATTGTATGGTCAGGGGTATAGCTGTGTATTTATGGATGGAAAAGGTATTTTCGTTTTTTAATAACTAAAAAGTTGAGGCGGCAGGGTTCATGGGGTATGTGAGAACCACAGCCTCAGCTGATATCAATCAGCATAACTCCATTGGCTTCAGCTTCGGCCCAAGTAAGTTCTGGCCATTGTGTTTTGTTTAGTTATAAGCATGAGGATATATTTAAAAAAATGGTCACACTGTTTTAAATTAACTAACTACTCTCAGCTTCAATGTATATGTGCAAAGAGATTCATTAATTGCCATCATGCTGCCTCAAATATTTGATACACTGGGCAAAATACATTTCCACTGCTGCCAGATAAACCATATACAGTGGTCACCATTAAAATGTCAGTGTTTACCCAGAGTTATCACATAGTTGTCTATGAGATTCTGCAGTGAGGGCCTGACCCAGAGCCTGCTGAAGTCAATTGAAAGACCCCTATTGTTATCAAATAGTTTGGTTTAAGGATCCCTATCCCCACATCCCTTTACTTAGCAGAGGAAATTGGTGTGGCTTCTAAAATATCATTGTGGTATCTCTGGGTAGATGCTGAATTTCTAATGGTGAACACTGTGTGATCCCTTTGAAATGCCAATGTTCCAGTGCAATATGTTTGCTGCTCTTCTCCGCTGTGCATAGAACATGGTTGCTTTCTTCAATATGCCAGTGTTGAATGTTAGAATCATAGACGATTAGGGTTGGAAGAGACTTCAGGAGTCCAAGCCCCTGCTCAAAGCAGGACCAACCCCAACTAAATCATCCCAGCCAGGGCTTTGTCAAGCCGGGCCTTAAAGAACAGTTGGCATTTCAAAGAACAATACCTCCATGGATCAAGAATGTTTCCCCATTCTACAAGTCATTTTACTTTAGGATCTAATTCCATCTAAGAATTCACTAGGGTTATTTTTTTCACTTAGCTCCAGGGAAGATTAAAGAATTTACATCTCACCTGAGTGAGCTTGAAAATCACCACATGAAAGGACTTAAAAATACTGATTTTCTTAGTCATGGAAGGTTATGGCACAAAACATTCATATCATATGGAGCCAAGATATATTTACACCATCTGTAACAGATTAAGCCTCAGAACCTTACAGGATATCTCTTAAAAAGTATTTGTCAGATTAAAACCGTAGACATTACCTGGGCTATGCAGCTAAGCTACCTGGAGTGAGTGGCATTTTACTCCTGTAGTATCATGCTTTCAAACTTAGCCTGAACACTGACTACCACCCGGATGAAAAATGATGGGAGCAGATTGCCACTAAAGAGAATATTGCTGTCCATCCAGAGGGTTCTGACAATGAAAGAGAAGTGCAAGATTCTTGTAATTCATAGCTGCGAGTCTGCATTTTTTAATTTTTGTGAGCTGATACAAATCAGAGAGAGAGTGCCGTCAGGAAGCATTGAGAGGTACCAGGCAATTCAACATCAAAGATAAGGTAGAATAAAAGAATCTCTCTGAACATCATAATTGGAGGGACTGGTTTCCTTCAGGAATCCATGAAACCATCAGGATTCTCAATGCATTTATGTTATAGTCTTTTTTTAAATAAAGAAACAAATTCTGCATTTTCTAAAACCTATGCACATATGGTAATGTCCCTCCCCCCTCCACCCCATAGGAAGCAATTCACTTTAAAAACAAATTAATTCCATATCCCTGAAAAGGTCATTTACTCAGGATTACTGGCAGGTGCCATAAACTTAAGAGATGTCACTTGCATGTCAGTTCAGCTCAGCTGAGCACAAAGCAAATTAATTCAGGCTGGTCAAATATTGTCTAAGGCTGCTGAGGCAGGAGTGATTTTGTATTTATGATTAACATTACAATAGGACCCAGAAAACGCTAATCTGGATCAGGGCTGGGCCTTGTACAAACACCTTGTAAGAGATAGGTCTTTCGTCAAAGAGCTTACAATCTAATTACTACGGCGTGAATCATTTATTATTGCTTTGTATTTTGGTAGTGTCTAAGAGCCGTGGTCAGGGACCAGAACCCCGTTGTGCTAGGCATGGTACAAACATAGAACAAAAAGAGAGTCCTTGCCCGGACGAGCTTACAATCTAAGTAACTTCTTTTTTTAGGAGTAGCACGCTGCCCCCTTTTCAATGCTGCTGCAACAGGACATGATTCGTTCTTGTTGTGCCGATGGCTGGCATTTTAGAGGTTCCTCAAGGTGAAAAACTGGGTTCAGAGTCTGATTTGGGCAGCACCCCAAGAAGGGTGCTGCTAGAACCATTGAAATATGATGCAACTGTCACTCTGTCTGAGAGAGTGAGCTGGACCACTGTAGCTCCACCCTCATCAACGTGTCTGTATTTGTGTTGGGAACCCACTAGCATCTCCACCAGCATTCTGGTTAATTCAGCCTTCAAGATCGGAATGTGAAGGGAGGGGGGAAGCCATCTGCTTCAACTCCCAATCTTGAAAGTCAGACAAAGTGCTGTCAGTCTTTGGCTGACTTATGCAAGGCGAAGGCAAGTGCTAGGGCTCTCCGTATACCAGTGTACGGACCACTGTGTATGTCAATGATTTTCATCAGGAGTTAATTTTGACCATGATTTTGGAATTCTGATAAGTTTCCCTGACAAAGCCTCAGATATATTTTTATGTACTTCTAGACTGGGCTCTTCAAAAGAGTTTAGGAGAGTTAGGTGCCCAACTGCCACTGAATTTTAATGACGTTTAGATACAGCTCCCTTAACCTACTTTGAAAACCCCACTCTTAGATTCCTCCAATATAATAAACTTTCTGCAGTTACTTCCATATCTTAATGTAACTCAGCGTGTGAGCATATTCTGGATCTGGTAAATGCAATGGACTCAGTCTTCCACTGTGTCAATGTCTATCTAGTAGTTTTATCTCTCTGCTTATCTAGAGCACCATTCACAGTGCTGTCTAGATGCTGAGTAAAGGATGTAAAAATGGTACCCCATCAGTCTATGTAGGGACCATTTTCTTTTTTACTCATTTAGTAGGTTCTGGTTTCTACAGTTTAATCGAGGTGGGGCCTCATCAGGTGCTCTAGTTCTGCACTGTGATCATGTTACCGATTTCTGTAAATAAAAATGTTGTCATGTTATAGAAGAGTTTTGCCCAAAACTTCTCCTTGATCCAGTGGGATACTGAGGCCATTAGACATCTGTACATACTTAATGTGAGATGCTGCTAACAATATTCTATTGAACAGTTACCCTGCCTTGCCAATGGGTGCGGTCCATATATAGTATCTTATAGCCCACGAAAGCTTATGCCCAAATACATTTGTTAGTCTCTAAGGTGCCACAAGGACTCCTCGTTGTTTTTACTATTAAGACAGAATCAATATGTTTTTTGTTGTGGATGCTAAACTATGATGGAGTATTGGGTAAGAAATAAACACTATAATTTTGTCATTAAACTGATTTCCTAAATCAGATGTTATGTATATTTCCTACTAAACTGATGCATGATGCTAGAACTTTGTTAAAGCAACTTCAGATTTCTCGCTTCCTTTTTGATATTATGTCCTCTGAAGAACACCAAAGAATAAATTGACAGATACTGACGAAACTACCAAACGGAAATATCATCTTCACTTGACAACTATCAATTGTTTGCCAGCAGGAAGGAAGTTGTAAGAGGGTAATGTTGCAAAGGTGTATAGCCTTAACGTCTTCATATATATATTTAATTGATGTGATAAGATGTGGAGACTCAAATTCTGTAAATAAATAGAAATTTAATTTAAACTCTACTTTTCAATTAAGAAGCTGCATTTTTATTTTATGCACTTACATTTATATGATGCCTTTATTTAACAAAGCAAGGGACAAAGGTTTGAAAGGAAACAACAAAATGAATAACCATCAACAGAAAAGATAGACAAATAAGATAAGGCTGGTGTCTAATAGCATCAATGCATACAAAATAGCAGCTTACAAAATTAGGAAGAAGGGGAATGTGAAAGCAGTAGAGTAGATAAAATTTCAATGACAAACCTTCTAATTTACTGTCCCTGGAATGTTACAGGGTGAAGAGATTGTAGGGTGGCTTCTAATCTCCAATTAAATGGTGTGGTTATTATTGTATTCAGTGTTCTTGTAGCAGTGTTGGTTCCAGGACATTAGAGACAAGGTGGGTGAGGTAATCTCTTTTATTGGACCAATTTCTGTTGGTGAGAAAGACAAGCTTTAGAGCAGGGGTCTCAAACTCAGATGACCTCGAGGGCCGCATGAGGACTAGTGCATTGGCCTGAGGACTGCATCACTGACACCCCCACACTTGCTGCCCCTGGCCCCACCCCACTCCACCCCTTCCATGAGGCCCCGCCCCTGCCCCGCCTCTTTTCGCCCCTTCCCTGAAGTCCTCATCCCAACTCTGCCCCCTCCCTGTCCCCAGGAGGTGCAGGAGGGGTGTGGGGTGTGGCGGGGGCTCAGGGCAGGGAGTTGAGGTACAGGAGGTGTGCAGGGTATGGCAGGGAATTGGGGTGTGGGGTGCAAGAAGTGTGCAGGGTGCAGCAGGGGGTTGGGGTGCAGGGTGTGGCAGGGGCCTCAGAGCAGGGAGTTGGGGTGCAGGAGGGGTGTGGGATGCGGCAGGGGGCTCCGGGCAGGGGTTGGGGTGAAGAAGGGGTGCGGGGTACGGGCTCTGGCCCGGCGCCGCTTACCTAGAGCGGATCTGGGGTGGCAGCGCTGCGCACCGCGGCCAGGGCAGGCTCCCTGCCTGCCCTGTCCCTGTCCCTGTCCCCGCCCCCGCTCCCGCAAGCAGCCGGAGTCCCTGGGAGTGGGGGAGGGGGGGCGTGCGGGAGGGGGAATGGTGCCATGTGCTGCTCTTGCAGCTCCCCCAGGTACCTCCCCCAAAGCTCCCATTGGCCGCGGGTCCCAGTTCCCGGCCAATGTGAGTTGCATGAGCACGGAGCCCTCTACTCGCCTCCCACCCCCCTGCCCGGGGCTGCAGGGACATGCAGTAGTTCAGCCGCTTCAGGGAGCAGTGTGGGGCTCGCGGCGGCACGGGGTAGGTGGGGCCATGGGGAGCTTGGCGGGCCACACGAAAGAACCCCACGGGCTGCGTGTTTGAGACCCCTGGTCTACAGCCAAGCTCTAAGATACAACCACATTTGCTCCAATCCCTCAGATGAAACAAACACCTACAGGATCTCTATCAAGTGTTCTTACAACTACAATACCCACCTGCTAAAGTGAAGAAACAGATTTACAGAGCCAGAAGGGTACCCAGAAGTCACCTACTACAGGACAGGCCCAACAAAGAAAGTAACAGAACGCCACTAGCCTTCACCTATAGCCCCCAACTAAAACCTCTCCAGCGCATCATCAAGGATCTACAATCTATCCTGAAGGACGCTCCTTCACTCTCACAGACCTTGGGAGACAGGCCAGTCCTCGCTTACAGACAGCCCTTCCCCCAACACTAACCCAGGAACCATCCCTGCAACAAACCCCATTGCCAACTCTGTCCGCATATCTATTCAAGGAAAACCATCATAGGACCTAACTACATCAGCCACACCATCAGGGGCTCGTTCACCTGCACATCCACCAACGTGATATATGCCATCATGTGCCAGCAATGCCCCTCTACCATGTACATTGGCCAAACGGGACAGTCTCTACGCAAAAGAATAAATGGACACAAATCAGACATCAAGAATTGTAACATTCAAAAACCAGTAGGAGAGCACTTCAATCTCCCTGGACACTCAATAACAGACTTAAAAGCGGCAATTCTTCAACAAAAAAAACTTCAAAAACAGACTTCAACGAGAAACTGCAGAACTAGAATTAATCTGCAAACTGGACACCATCAAATTAGGCCTGAATATAAAGACTGGGAGTGGATGGGTCACTACAAAAAGTAATTTTCCTTCTGCTGATACTCACACCTTCTTGTCAACTGTTGGAAATGGCTGACGACCACCTTGATTGCATTGGCCTCATTAGCACTACAAAAGTAATTTCCCCTCTCTTGATATTTACCCCTTCTTGTCAACTTTTGAGAATAGGCCACTTCCACCTTAATTGAATTGGCCTCATTAGCACTGACCCCCCACTTGGTAAGTCAACTCCCATCTTTTCATGTGCTGTGTATATATATACTGCTTAGTGTATTTTTCACTCCGTGCATCTGATGAAGTGGGTTTTAGCCCACGAAAGCTTATGCCCAAATAAATTTGTTAGTCTCTAAGGTGCCACCAGGACTCCTCCTTGTTTTTGCTGATACAGACTAACACGGCTCCCACTCTGAAACCTAGTTATATTGTGATATTCTGGGATTAGCTGGGAGCTGCTCTACTTCTTCTGGCTTGTCTATCATCTTTCTATAAACACTGGCAGAAGTGTACTGCTTTAATAAAAAGAAAGTTTAACATAAAAAAAATTAATTATAAATAAAGCTAAGTCTGGAAATCAGAAGGATTACAATGTAATTAACAAATTAATAATAAGCTTGACCTCATTATGTTCATTGTTGAACTAGACATCATGCAAATTCAATAATGTGCATTAGATTGCAATTGGCCTTTTGCCCTTTCCGACAATTAGTACCTACTGGGTTTCCTGAGGAGTTCCCTAATCAGATAACTTGCCTGGATGTTATTCAAAATACGTTCAAAGAATATAATTCTGTAGATGGCGAAAAGCAATTTATCTTACTTTGCAAGATTCACACTGAAACCCTGGCTCTCTTGGTTATATAGTCAAAATCAATTCACACCGCCATTCATTGTGCCTCAGGGATGAACGGATGCAGTGTCTGTGTCACATCCATGAGAGCTGCTTCCATTATTCTCCATTCCCACCAAAACAAGCCTAATTCAATTGATTCTCTAGATGCCTCTGTGAAGGTGACAAGGGACAAAGCACGGCAAAAGAGAGCAACATCCTTCCTGAACAGCTTTTAGAGTGCTAGGAGTGAGGAGTCAGAGCCTTCATAGAGGAGGATGCTCCTAGCCAGGGGTTCTTGAAGTCCTTATTTTGCAGAGATTTTTCTTTCTAAGACTATGAAACGATAATGTGGAGAAGGAAAGAGATTTTGTTTTGTCGTCTTTGCCATTTTATAACAATGGTGATGGATTGTTTTTATTTTTCTTATTTCTTCCTCCATCATTTAAAAGACAACGATGAAAGCCTTAGAATCCCTCTCTGTCACAGCAAAGAATGAATGCACTATTACATTTCACCTTTTAACAGAAGGGGGTCAACCAGATCTTCAGCTGGTGTAATTCTGCATTGCTCCATTGACCCACTGTCTGGAGATCTGGCCCAAAAGCTTTATTACCTTTACATGAAGGTTGCTAGCTAAAGTTGAAATTTAAAATACCATGGGTCAGATCCTGAGCTTATCAAATATATCAGGAGTGTGTTTGCTCAACATTTGTGACTTTAAACTCTTCTGAATTTTTCATTGCACATAATATATCCATGAGGCTTTCCAATCTGATTCACAAGAGAAACCAATTTTAAAGTATCAGAGGGGTAGCCATGTTAGTCTGAATCTGTAAAAAGCAACAGAGGGTTCTGTGGCACCTTTAAGACTAACAGAAGTATTGGGAGCATAAGCTTTCGTGGGTAAGAACCTCACTTCTTCAGATGCAAGTAATGGAAATCTCATTACTTGCATCTGAAGAAGTGAGGTTCTTACCCACGAAAGCTTATGCTCCCAAGAACCTCACTTCTTCAGATGCAAGTAATGAGATTTCCATTACTTGCATCTGAAGAAGTGAGGTTCTTACCCACGAAAGCTTATGCTCCAAATACTTCTGTTAGTCTTAAAGGTGCCACAGGACCCTCTGTTGCTTTTTACAATTTTAAAGTGTTGAATTTTCAGTGGGATAAAAATTTTGTTTTCCGCCAAACTCTATCTTCCAGTTTAAGTAAGAGACCCTCTGTGATACTGCACCCCATATTCTTCATAGAGATATTATTAAATTTATGGAGATATCCTATCTCCTAGAGCTAGAAGGGACCTTGAAAGGTCATCAGGTCCAGCCCCCTGCCTTCACTAGCAGGACCAAGTACTGATTTTGCCTCAGACCCCTACTTGGCCCCCTCAAGGATTGAACTCCCAACTCTGGGTTTAGCAGGCTAATGCTCAAACCACTGAGCTATCGCTCCCCCCTAAGATATTAGATATGATTATGGCATAATTCTGATGTATTTTATGCAAGATAGGTGATGTGAGGTATCGTTGAAAAGGTTATGATTTACTGAATATGATTATCCTATTTGTATGCATGTATCATTTTTGTATCTGAAGTTAGGAATATTGACTATATATTTGTATTACAAATGTGTTTACACACGGGGAATGCACACTAGACAAAAGACTCTAGGTCTAAATGGCTGGCTGGGAAGGGCCTGTGATGGGTTCGGTCACACTCCCTTGGGATTGCCACCTGATGTGCTGAATTTACCTCTGAGCCCATTTTCCCTGCCAGCTTGGGACTCCAGAACCCTGCCTTGTTGAGCCAGACACGCTAGCCTGCTGCAACACAGACCCAGGGCTGGTCCACGCCCCCAGAGCTGCAGACTTTAACCAAAAACTGCTCAGCAGGTCACCTATCTCCAGCACCCAGACACCCAGTACCCAAATTTTCAGTTTCCATTCCTAATTGGAATGAAAATGAGTTTTGAAAACCTTTGTCAATTTGAATCAGCGCTGTTTATGTAATAAATAACGGGGGGCCAAAACCTAAATCCTTTCATAGTCAAAACTTATGCTGAAGTCAGTGGGAGCTTTGACTGAGTAAGGCTTTATGGATTCAGCCCAATATTTTTAAAACTCGTTGTTCAGGACAAAAATCTGTTGTTTATAATATTCTCCCTACCACAATGTGTTGTTTCCTTCAGCTTCAGGGAACATAATTTTATCAAGAGCTAACTGTGGTAGAAATTAATTACTAAATTAAAAAAAAATACAGCTCATCCAACATGTAAGATGGCACCTCCGTGACATTTTGTTCATATATCTCTTTGTCTCTCTTCATGAACTCACTACCCTTCACATGCTTGAATTAAATTAGACCTGATAATCTTGACATTAAAAAAAGAGATCCCAAGTGCTGCTGGCAACGAGTGGCCTTACTGTCGATGAAGTGACCCTAACAGAGTTTAATTAGCGTGCAGTCTAGATTTTGTGCGTTAAAACACAATCTATTCAGCCTCAGTCTTGTTTTGCAACACTTTTTCAGGATATATTTATTTACGGGGATTTTTTCCTTCTGGGGAAAAATAAACTGATAACATTTCACTGTCAGTGACAGCATTTTGCAGATGGCATTTGAAAATTGAATCTTAAACTTTTAAAGTTATTTCACCATTTGTTTTTAATGCACCCATCATGTTATGTAGGCACTAATATTATTATTGCTATGAATGGAGTATTATTTATGTAATTTACTCCAGATCAGTCATGGAATAACAACCAACAATAGTAGAACGGTACCATTCAGAGGGACCCATCATCAGAATTGGGGCCCTAGGATCTTTGGGGCCGGGCAAACATATGGAAAACCCCAGGGCCGGCTCCAGGCACCAGCTTGCCAAGCAGGTGCTTGGGGTGGCCACTCCAGAGAGGGGCGGCACGTCCAGCTGTTCGGCGGCAATTCGGCGGACGGTCCCTCACTCCCGCTCGGAGAGAAGGACCTCCCACCGAATTGCCGCCGCGGATCGCGATCGCGGCTTTTTTTTTTTTTTTGCGCTGCTTGGGGTGGCAAAAACCCTGGAGCTGGCCCTGGAAAACACTGTCCCTACTTCAAAGAGCCTACAGTCTAATAAGACAAGTAACATACGAAGGGGATGGGGCAGGTTTACAATTAAATATAAGCCATGTACAAATGGCACTTAATTTTTCCTAGACATAATCATTTTAAAATGCAAATAGATATACAATTAATTAAGTGCCAGCTATCACCACCTGGCTGATTTTTTTATGTAGTTTATCTTATGGGGTTTCCTAAAATATGTAATTCTCAGTAGTATTATAGAAAGGCTAGGACAAAGAGGTGGGTCCTTCATTTTGCCCTGAAAAGGGTCAGATTTGTGGACGTCCTCATCTCTTGTAGGAGGCTGTTCTATATGATGCTGTCATCAGGTGTGGCTCCTCTCCCTCCTTCTCCACAGGAACTGACTCCAGTGGTAGTGCCTTCACCGTACCCATTTATTTTAAGTTCCCTTCACCATTTCCACAATAACTCTGTGCAACAATCTATTTACAGCACCAACAGCAATTTTTGACCCTATCCCCAAGACCTGAGGGGAACAGGTCTCTTCCTTTGAGGCCTCCATGTAACTGGGCTCACCCAGCCCCAGTCCCCAGATCTACTGCTAGCTCATTTGGGGCCCTAAGCAGGAATCCCCCCCCCCATACTAAAAGATGCACGTTCTTATAATAAAAAGTGAATGGGGCCCCCTTGAGCGGCTCAGGGAAGGGCATCATTTCAGATTTTGGTGGTAGGGGGATAACTTTAACTACTTAGGCACCTAAAAACTCTAGTTTTTTTTGCAGATAGTAACCAAAATCATCTGACATGAGCACTGTGTCTAATTCATATATAGAGAAAAATATATATATAAATGCTAATTAAAGCCATAGTTTAGGTTTATATGTAAGGTTAGAATAATCAGGAAATAATATAGCAAGATATTACCAATCCCAAAGCTTGAGGTATCAGTTTTGGAGCTTTAACATAGATATCAGAAACACGTTCGATACTTTGTACACTATCTTTACTAGAGACAAATAAAAATAAATAAAATCTGCTTACTTTCTCTAACAGACACACTCTGTGTTACTACCATTATCTACTGTGTTTCAGTCAACTGTTTTTCACTCCACTAAAAATGTATTTATTTAATTTTAATATATGCAATTAAGTTTTTACTTCTTTTATTAAGAAGAGGATTTATTTTAAAAATTGTTTTGGCATTGACCAGTCTCACATATGTGACTCACTAACATTTGACTCCATCATTACTGTTAGTATTAGACTTGGAATCAGATTTATTTTCAGATGAATTTTAAGTTATTTTAAAGATCAAACTAAAAATGCAATTTGAAAATAAAAAACCGTCATCTGCACAGTGTCTAACATTATGTGTTTGGCTAATTTTTTATTTTTTTTTTAAACTGGCACTGCTAAGGTGAGTACAAGCTAAATTTACATTCTAGAAGGATACTATTATCTGATTGTGCCACTTTACATAATGAATGACAAAGCACAATATGGTAATGAAAGTAATAATGATAATTACTCCAGCCGGGACAGGTTAGGCATTTTAGAACTTGCTACTCAAAGAATTAAATTTAAGCATAAGCACGAAATAAAATGATGCACAGACCAGTCAAAAAACTACACTAACAGCACTGTGGTCCTTAACGAACTTGAGAGAATAAAATTTACAGAGAATATCTGTGCCTTGCACATTTTGACAGGAAGTGCCAAGTAGTAACACCACCAATATAAGTGTGTTGGAGGAGTGTGTGTGTGTGTGTGTGTGTGTGAGATAGTGTGTCTTAAGACAAGCACTCAGGATTCTGAACGTTCGTTCAGTACAGCAGCCGCCACAGCACCCACCCCTGAGGCAGAGGCACCAGCACAGACAGGCTGCGGGGCGCCCACGCCGGCTCAGTGGAGACCAGGTACACAGGCAGGGGGAAGGGGACACCCTGACATCAGCATCACTCGACTCTACACAGCAGATCGGGAAGCAGGTTTCCGGTTCCAACCAGCAGGAGCTCCATGGCAAGGGGCTGGGGCAGTGCGGCTGCAGATGGCAGTGGAAAGGGGCAGCGGGGGGAGGAGGGGCAACATCTACCCTCTTGCTACAAACTTCATCCAAATGTGGTACAAAACACGGGGGAGGGTGCAGGTGCCCCCTTCCCGAACTGGCACCCGTGGGGACCCTAAGCAATTGCTTAGTCTGCTTATGCCTAGTGCTGGCTCTGCCTCTCTCCCCTCCTTGGAACGTCCTTCCTGACTCCTTATCAGCCTTGAGCTGATGGGCTAATTGGCTCCTTATCCTGGCCAGCCTGATTGTCTAATTACCTCTGTCAGCTTTCTCCAGGGGAGGTGAGTCTTGTCTGGGTCCTCCATGTTTGGGTCAATCCTACCCACACTGCACATCTACGGTCCCAGGGTCCAAGGAACTGAACACGCTTTACACCCATTAAAAGCCAGAACACCCCACATGAGTTAGTTAGGAATCAATTCATTTTATAAAATGGGTAAATTGAGGCAAAGCAAGTTTGACTGACATGCCCACAGTCACAGTAGCAGAACTCGCAACAGGACTCAGGAATCCGGGCTCCTAATCCCCTGCTCCAAGCATTGGCCACATTAATTTCCACAGAAGGGCTCCCAGACTGATTTGGGGAACGGCTGAAATGTGCTGTGAAGAAAGATTTAAAGGAGAGAGGCTGGAGAAAGATGCTTACAGAGCATGTGGGGATGAGTCACAATTAATTGGCGATTGACCTTAGTTTCGTTACTGCATATTAAACAGAGTTATGGTCATGTACTCAGATTGAGAAAATGGTGGTTTTACTCTAAATCCCAGTGAGTTTCCAAGGGACATACAGCAGCTGAAGGTGTAAGAATCATAAAATGAACACTAATAAGTAGTATCTGAGAATTTACATCACTAAAAAGGTGGGATGGTCGTGCTAAAGAACTGGGGGTGTTGGACTAAATGGAGCAGCAGTTCTTCCTCCATCCTAATCTGTGATCATGTTCAGAGCGGGTCTGAGCCGTGAGGTGCTGAGTGTCTTCTGACATGAACGGAGCAACCTCAATTCATTCTGAGGTCAATGGGAGGTGGGGTCACGTAGCACCTCTGAGGAGATGCTCAGCTCCTTGCAGGATTGAACCCATAATTAGAATGGTTTGTCAGGTTCTCTGTTGTTGATAGATACCATTTGTTATTTAACTCTCCTGCAACTGTTCTGCATATCTGCATTTGAAAGTCTATGGGCCAGATTCATCCTTGATATGAACACCTGAAATCAAGGGGGTTACTCCAGAGGTGATGTGCCCATGCAGTTTGTTCAGCATATCCAGAGGGATCCAGTTATTTTATGTGCATATACTGGGCCAGATTTTTGGGAGCTATGCCAGTTTCCCCCAGCTGATGAGCACATACCCATTGAAGAAGCTGGGGCTATGAACATGGAACATCTACTTTGCAGGTAGCAAATAACTGAAGACCAAATTATGCATGGATAAGCTGCTGGCCTATTATGACTATTGAAAAATGTCCTCCAAATGACCCAGAAAATCCAGCAATCATAAGATAAAAACATATAAACCTTTTAGATAATGTTTAATATGGCCAGAAGATACCAAAAGATTCTGCTTATGAAGTTTATTAAGTGAGCCAAACTCCCATTACAACCACAGCTTCATTTCAGCCATCACTTCTTGATCATACCACAAAGAAATGTGGAGAAACAGTTCTTTGGTGATTCTCTATTCATATTCAAGCCTCAATAATGCAGCCACAAAGGAGTCATTCGTTCATATTTAACAGTAGTTTGGTTTGATTATGTTTTCCCAAGTACTGGGAAAATCTGTAGTACACTAAGCCTGTGAAATCTCTGGATGAAAACTGCCATGGACACTTGTGGATTATTTATTTATAACCCACCTCTGTTCTGGCCAGGCAAGCCCCACTTCACCTCTAACACTCAGTCTGGGAAATCAAAGTTTTAACCTTCATCCCAACCCTGAGTTCTTGCTGGGATTTATTGTACGTTCCTGATCATTTACATAGAACAATAGTCCATCATTCAAGGGTACGAGTTAGCCAAACCTGTCATCAAAGAGTGGGAAATGAAGTGTGACAAACTTGTTCTCGATTAATGCCCAGAGCGGTGCGGTATGACAGCAGCCACACTGATGTGACAACCCCCACAGCAGAAATGGGACATTAATTTAGTGACATGTTTGCCTGTCTCTCTCCTTCAGTTTTTTTCCTCTCAAGGATGAGTGGATGTGGATATAGTTTCCTTCCAGCCTGCAGGGTGAAAATCCCACTTCTGAGACTTACTTCAGCAGATGAACTGAAATCCCCTGACCCCAGCAGAATCTACTGTATTATTGATGATGAGCAAAAGGAACAGCACTTAAAACAATTCATATTCTTTCCTTGGGAACTGATGGCCCAGATGAATTATGCATTACTCTGGTATTGTAATTATACACTACAGCAATGCTGGCTTAAACTCAGTGAGACAAATGATGACCGGTAGGATATCACAGCACATTTTGGAGTGGATGGGGAATATAATTTTCCAAATGGGGCCAATAAAACTATCCAATCCTCTTTACAATATTCTTGTTTACTGCGTGCTGCTTACAGCCCTTCCCAAAGTCATAAAGAAGGAGAAAAGAGTCGAAATGCTTGAATGCAAATGTCTCACTTCAACCGCAACCTTCACCCACAGTGAGTCAACCAAGATGTTTCTATTCTTTAAGATAAAATGCATGTTAAAAGCTAAAAACATATAATTAACGAAAGAAAGCTGTTCAGTTGTACTGTGCACATGCCTCTGCTGAGTGACTGCATAGTCCTATTCCTGTGATCACAAACTTTCCTCGTCCCTTTCCTGCCCCAGTGTATTGATGCCCCCTTGTGAAATTAGGGACCTGATTCCTCATGCCCGTAGGTGCACATAGTAGATTTACTTCCACAAACAGCTTTACTACTGCAAATAGCCACATTCTTCTCTCTATGGCCCTTGTCCGCAAAGCATGTAAGCACGTGCTGAACTTTAAGCCCCATTAATTTCAGTAGAACTACTCACATGCTTAAGAGTTCATTAGTGCTTTGTTAGGCCAGAGTGTTTGACTACTTATGTGATTGGAAGCAGCAGTCCCTTTAATTATTTGCTTTTCCAGGCAGGGATCTTA
Organism: Chrysemys picta bellii; assembly: GCF_011386835.1. Lineage (NCBI taxonomy): Eukaryota > Metazoa > Chordata > Testudines > Emydidae > Chrysemys > Chrysemys picta. The sequence continues at coordinate 197,970,335 of NC_088793.1, forward strand.
TGCAATTCATACACAGAGAATCCTACACAATTTTTGGCACCATATAATAAATAATAATAACCACAGTCACTTTAATACAATATTTTTACTACTCTGGGGGCTTGTCAATACAGGAAAGTTAATGGCAGTTAACTAAAGGTGTGAATTTAATGCACAGTAAACACCAGTGTGGACGCAGTGATTCAGAATTAAGTAAGGACACTTTAATTCTGACAGAGTGTCCACACAGGGCTTTGGATGCAGTTTATCCCAATTAACTTTCCTTAAAGGTGTGAATTTAAAGCGCCTTAGTTAAACTGCATTTAAACCCCTGTGTGGATACTCTCAGAATTAAAGTGGTCTTATTTTTTTTTAAATAGAATATCAGGGTTGGAAGGGACCTCAGGAGATAATCTAGTCCAACCACCTGCTCAAAGCAGTACCAATCCCCAATTAAATCATCCAACAGATTTTTTTTTGCCCCATATCCCTAAATGGCCCCCTCAAAGATTAAATCATCACAACCCTGGGTTTAGCAGGCCAATGCTCAAACCACTGAGCTATCCCTCCCCCCCTTTAATTCAGTGGTTTAATGCAGTTTAATTAGTGTGCTTTAAATCCATACCTTTCATTTATTTGGATTAACTTTCCTAAAGCCTGGTCTACTATAAACGTTAGATTGACCCAACCCTGTGGCTTGGGGTGTGAAAAATCCACACCCTTGGGCAACATAGTTAAGATGACCTAACCCCTGGCTTAGACAGTGCTAGTTCAGCTAAAGAATTCTCTAGCTTCCACCTTTGAGGGAGATGGATTACCTACTCTGATGGGAGAACCCCTCCCATTGGCATAGGTAGCATCTGCACTGAAGTGCTGCAGCTGTAGGATTTCAAGTATAGACAAGCTCTTAAGTCTCCCCATATACACAATTCTCCTTTCCTCTGCAGTCTTAGGGAATGTGCTAATAATCTCCCTGTAGCTTTATAACACCATGAATCATAGAATATTGGGGTTGGAAGAGACCTCAAGAGGTCATCTAGTCCAACCCCCTGCTCAAAGCAGGACCAATCCCCAAATAAATCATCCAACAGATTTTTTGCCCCATATCCCTAAATGGCCCCCACAGGGATTGAGCTCACAACCCTAAGTTTAGCAGGGCCAATGCTCAAACCACTGAGCTATCCCTCCCCCCAGTGAGTACCCATTGTAACATCAAAGGTAGCATCACTGTCTTACCCCATTCTGGATCCTGGAGCTACATATTCAGATGAGCTGTTTGCTATTTGTAACAGTCATGGATACCAAGGCTTCAGCAGGTATCTCAAACTAGAACAAAAGGGTATACACAAAAAATCCCTCCGTTAGCGCTTAACATTTTCCCGTGGATTTCATTATTCCGAGCCTAGTCCCCAATACTTGTAGCAGAAGTACGTGTATGCGATTAGTTGCATAAATAAGTAGAACTGAAACTGTGTGCCACTTCGATCCCAACAGCCAAACTTTTAAAGACCATGCAAAATGCTTGCCCACCCTGTAACAGATGTGTGCTCTGAATCACATTCTTTGCTAAAGTCAGGTTGCATTGAGTCTTCTGCATTCCCTTCATCTATGAATTTTTCAATTTGATGTAGGAATGGTCTGGTTTGCTAGGTTTGATGCGTCCTTTGGGAGCCCATGTTGTTTATTTAGATTGGGCAGATCGCACTCTAAGTGATCAATGACTTTTTAAAAGCTTAATATTTGTCATCTCATTTTACGTAGGCGGAGCGCAGATTCATTGATGGGATCAGATTACGCTTTCCTTTCTTGAAGATGGATTCAGTATCGCTGACCTCAAGCATTCAAAACTCATGGGTCAGGCACCCCCCCACAATCATAAGGTTTTAAAATATAATCAATCAATCTGGGATTCTTTTTCTTTGTCTTTTGGTTTTTTAATCCCTAGGGTTCACTTTTTCTAGCTTTTTTCTGCAATTATGTAGGCTAGAAACATATGTTTTTAAATACAAAAGCTGATAGTTTCACCCCATCACATGACTACAGGAGCTGGGGCTTTAAGATAAACAATAAATATCACAAGACATGCCGGGAACCCCCCACCAAGAGTTGGCAATCCTGAGTGTTCTTTCTCCCCCTCCAATCATGTTACAATATACTTTTAGTGCCAGATTCTGCCACCTTTACTCAAATTAAGTACTAGTTCCTTACACTGCAAGCATTCTTCTTGAGACGAATGATCTACTTAACTAGTTGGGTTCTATTCCCAGCTTGGGCACTGGCCTGTTGTGTGACCTTGGGCAAGTCACTTTTGCCTCTGTGCCTCAGTTTCCACATCTGTAAAATGGGGATAATGAGGCTTGCCTCCTTCGTGAAGCAATTTAAGATTGACTGATAAGAATGCTATAAGAGCAAAGTATTTTTATTACCCATTGAACAAACCTTTGACCATTATACCCACAGTGAATAGATACCAAAAAGCCAGGAACCAATTATTCTCTAAGAGGAAAGCTAGTGAGTCTGATCTTACTCTCATGGAAGTGAATTATTGCTCTCACTGAAGATATGCTTTAGCTAAACATGAATTATGCTTTAGTCAAACAAATTATTGGGCTCAATACAGGGGTATCTGGGTGAAATGTAGTGGCCTGTGATATACAGGAGGTGAACCTAGATGATCTAATGGTCCTTTCTGGCATTAAGCTCTATGAATCTGATATGGCAAGGCCTACATTCTACATTTTCAAGTGGCTAGTATGTTTTTGACTGCTTCCGTTTCTGGGTGCTCAACCTAAGGCATCTTAAAGGGGTCTAGCCTGCAGAGAATGGGTGCTCACTACTTTCAGGCCCCTTTACAATGGCACAGGTTGGATACCCAAACACCAAGACCGCAAAATCAGCAGTCATTTTTCGAAAATGTAGGGCTATCTGTACATGTAGGTACCCCGAGCTCATTTCTGTGGTAGCCAAGCACTTACTGGGCCAGGTACATTGTCATTCCGTGTGACAGAGTTCACCCACCAGAGCATCACCTTCTGCTGGCCATCTCGGGGATCAGCTCTCAGCCGGCTCACCCTTTCCTGGTGGCGCCTCTGCTACCACCTTCTCCGCTTGCAGACCTGTCTCAGTCCAAGTACTTCAGTGTCCTTTTCTTGACTTGTCCTTATGGCCGTACTACCATCCATGTCTTTCCCCTTCCGAGTGTGTGTGTGTGTGTGGGAAGTATCTCCCCATTCTATAGTCCAGCCACTTTGTGAGTGGGGGGAATCCAGGTCTGCCCTGCACTCCAGGTCACAGCCCAAGGACACTGTAGATAGCAGCCTCCGGCTGCCTCTCTTAACTTCTCCACTAGTGCTGCTTCAATTCCCTGGGCCATTTCTCCACAGCCCCAGCATCTTCTTCACCCTCTTCTTCTTCACCCTCTTCACCCTCCAGCCCGCACATCCTAACAGCCAACCAGGAGCTCCCTCTTGCTCCCCCAGTTCCTGCCAGCAATTGCTCTGTCCAAGATGCTACCTTCCTACAGCCCACTAGGAACATAATCCTCTCTCCTTGGGCTCCCTGCAGCAACTGACTGTCTCTGGCCCTGCAGCTCCTTTGATGTAAGCCTGCTGGGCCCTGATTGGCTGCTCCCTGTACAGCCTCCCTCGGCTGCTTTTATCTCCTTCCTGTCTGGGGACGGGTGAACACCCCATCACACTCCACCAGCCTCATTGTGCCATCTACATTTGCAACTAAGCCCTTTTTGATATTAAAAGGCAGTTTTGCTTGAAGAGAAACATGCTATCAGTGGTGCATGTAGGGTAGCAGTATATAAAAGAGAAGTACGTGGCCAGAAAGCCTTGAATACATTTGGAATGTTTCTTTTCCACATTGCATCCTGGACAGGTCAGGGTAAGTTCAGAACCACAATTTGGCAAGCAGAGTCCAAGCAGTGAGAGGCTAATGAATACGCTAATTACTGCAAATACCACGAGCTCTGACGTGCTTGGAGTACAAAGCTGGAAAAAGGGCACAATCTGAAGAAAAGAGTCGACGTCTTTCCTCTGTCACTTACTGCGTGCTCAGCTCTGCTGCACAAAGTGCATGTCTTCAAATATTCCCTCTGCAGGATGGCCGGCCCTGCAGTGCTTTCCAATGGGTTTTTGTCTCTCCTTTAATTTGGAAGTCTGTTTCTTGACAGTGGACCATGAGCACATAAGTGATGACTAGGTCCTCATCGAGCTCTCCTGGTGAAGTTCTTTCCTTAGTCAAAAATTGGATGACAGCATGATGTCTAATCTTATCATGACAAACTACTTTTCTTATTGAGCAAACATTTTATCTGTCTAGAGTTCAGCAAGCAATGACCAGAGGCCAAACAGTTCTCATCTATGTACCACAGATATCGAAATAAGTCTTCGTAGTATATTTAAAGATGGGCTGAGAACTCCCAGAGAGCCACTCATATGCTGTGGTGTAAGATAACGCACCATGTCTTAGCCTCAAACCTACTCACAATGGCGAGGAGGTGGTAAAAAAAACAAAACAGATCTCAGGGATCAGTGCTGAAGGATGATGAAATGACATCACAGAGTCCTCGTGGCAATACAAGGGTCATCAGCACAATTGTCTATGAACCAGAGATTGCACCAAGATGAGATGTTTGGATCCAAATTTAGACCAGAATTTGGTAATTCCTAAGACTTGGGGATGGTCACATTTAGAGTACAGGTTTTGACCTGTTACAGAGATAGATTCTGATGTAGAACAGCATTTGCCTGAGCTCTCCCAAAGTTCAGGGCTGGGGTTCAGGTTAAGTCTTCTAATTCAGTCCCTGTGACACTACCCAGGGTGCAATCTGAACTGATGGACAGCTGTGTCCCCTCAATTCTCCAATCTGAGATGCCCTTTACAGTGCTTCGCTATGTATGTTACCACTCCTGGTCTGCTCACACACAGGCTCCAGTATGTAAATCACTCCCAGCTATACTGTATGAGTGTTATAACTAGTCACCCATGAATTATACTACAGGGCAACACTAGCAAACTCCCAGTTCCAGACTTTCCCCCAAAACTGTGCATCTTATATTGCCCAGCCATCTCCTAGACAATACACGCTCATATGAAGTCCGTCATTTCATTAATAGAAAATGCTACGCACAAATCCTGTTATCCCAAATGGAATTTCCCAAGCACTTCAATCCAAGCACACTGGTTTAGATAAAACAATAAAACAAGTTTATTAAACACAGAAAGATAGATTTTAAGTGATTAGAAATAATGAGACGTAAGAGTCAGAATTGGTTACAAGAAAATAAAAAAGGTAAAGCGGAATTAATATCTAAAGATGTAAATTGCTCACTCATATCCTTTTTCCTGCCAAAGAATGGCTGTTTAACCAGGTGATAGTCCATTTGATTTTACTGACATCTGGCTGAGGTGTTAGTTTGCCTTTTGTCTTTGAGGAATGGGTTTGTTCTTGCTTTTCTAAACTTGGAACATATTTCAGTAATGTTATACAGTATATATATCTTATAACTGTACATACAGTGTTGCCACACATATTTCACCAAGACACTAATGATCAGCAAATTATGAGTTTTCAAATAATACCTCACAAGGCATCATTTGTACAAAATCCATCAAAGTTTTTTAAAAAGGATGAACATATGGATACAGACGGTCACAGACCTATCTCTGCTATGAGATGCAGCAAGAAACAATGGGACAGATTCTCTATTGGTGTAAATCAGTGTAACTCCATTGACTTCAAACTAGCAGCGCTATGCTGATTTACACCTGTTGAGGATCTGGCCCTATATATTGCTGTGGAAAGACTGACTTCTGTTGCTTGACATCTGGTCTCATGAGGGGCACCTGGTCTGCACAGAACCATTGGGTCTCTTGTTGGAGGGGCTATTGAATTCTTTGGTACTGATTATTTATATCAGGTGTGGTTTTGCTTATTGGTGGCTGGATTTGGGCTGCGTGTTTTCTTCAACAGAACTCAGCTCCACAGGAGTTCCCTTTTCATCCCTGCAAAATAGCTTGAGGTCGGTTAGGGGGAAGCAGCGATAAGAATGAGGGTGAGATCAGGGGATCCCTGCTCATTTCACCTGAAAATTGGGAGTTCAGCAACATTGCCAGACTCAGGGCTATTGCTTAGGCCATGGAGTAACTGGGCCAAAAAGAGAAGATTTGGCCCAAAATGACTGGGAAAAACTATTTTAAAGTAAAAATAATGTTCTCTTCTTCTGCCTCTTCGATTTGTCCCCCTCCACTGCTCTGAGAGTATATCATGATTCTGTAACTGTGTTATTCATTCAGGGGAGTGGTTAGAAATACATTTGCATGGAAGATGGCATATAAATTAAAGTGTATTATCTAAATTTAGGAACTGGAGAAAACAATGTTGTCTGAAGAATTGCGCTTGCATACAATTAGATGAAAGAATTAGATAAATATATTGGAGAGAGTTCTGGGTGCCATGTGATTTACAAACACTTATAATGCCTCATGCTGAGAGATAACGAACTGAACAGTTTAGATTCCTTTGTTTTTATTACCCTATCTTTCTAATACAACAAAATCTGCTTGTATAAAGGAAAGAGCAGAGAGAACATTGCGCTGGTCATTTAGGCATTGCCTTATACAGAGCTGAAGGGAGAAGTTGTTATTACTTTTTGACGGTGTGGTAGTGCCTGTGGGCTCCAACCCCATTGTGCCAGGTGCTGCACAAAACACACAATAAAACAATGAAAAGCTCACAGTAAGTAGGTTGTGGTGGGGAACCTAGCCAGGCTGCACAGAGGCATCCCCAGAGACCTCTGTGTGGTGCTGTCCCTCTTTCCCCTGCATATACAAAGCTTGCATCTAAAATTTGCAAGGAGGTACAGGGGTGTGGACAGAGTGGGAGTGGCTAGAGAAGTCTTACACACATACATGGGTGTGCTCAGGTATGGAAAGGAGATGGGGCAGGGAAAAAAACCAACCCTTGCTGCGGCACATAAGAGTAACAGAAGCTGCTCTTCTGAGATGGCAAACATTTTGCACAGGATCAGTTGAGCTGCCAGTGAACCTGGATCTCCGCAGGATGTCTTGGTTTTGAAGTACAGGACTGGGGCCTGTGGTCTGAACCTGCAAGTTACTGAGTATCTCCTAAGAGATGGTGATTCCCCCTTCAACCTAACAAAGGTGGAGAAGGACTCGACGCTTCTCAGCACGTGCTCAGCACCGTCCAGGATCAGCCCGTTCGTTTGCAGGAAGACAGAGGTGTTCGTAGGCATGCATGCAATTCCCTAATTCATTTCTCTATCACTAAGTAGGAAGTCAAGGGCTCCAAAACTTGCAGTCCTTGCTCGGGTTTATCTTCTACTGAGGGGCTAGACTGGTCCAGTGTTCGTGTTTTCAGGTGTAGATGGCTGAAGTACTATACCCAATTCTGGGGAATCTGACAGACTATCCATCCTCCAGAGGAATCTTACTGCACCCTGGCATTTTTTTTAAACAGTTTGTTCATTAACAAAATACAGTCCATTCTTACAGGAGAGAGGAGATTATCCTAGCCATCACCATACGCATATTACATGGATAGATCTCAACTAGCCCAATATTTGATATTTGTGCCTGTTCCACTGGAATTTGTTTATCTTTAATCTTGGTTTTTACCCAGACTGATCATAGTAACTAAGTAATGTTAAGAATGTGTGTTTTAAGGTCCTTTTTGATGACGGTAATAAAACACATTGCCAGGCTAAGAATATCAGCAGGAAAGGCCAATGCTTGAATTCACTGCGGTTTGAATCAGAGGCTAAGGTTCCTGCTCTGCAGTGTTGATAGTATCACTATTCCTACTTAAGTCAATGGACACTTTGGCCTGGTCCACACTAACCCCCCACTTCGAACTAAGATTCGCAACTTCAGCTACGTGAATAACGTAGCTGAAGTCGAAGTACCTTAGTTGGAACTTACCGCGGGTCCAGACGCGGCAGGCAGGCTCCCCCGTCGATGCCGCGTACTCCTCTCGCCGAGCAGGAGTACCGGCGTCGACGGCGAGCACTTCCGGGATCGATTTATCGCGTCTAGACAAGACGCGATAAATCGATCCCAGAAGATCGATTGCTTACCGCCGGACCCGGAGGTAAGTATAGACCTACCCTTTGCCTGAGTAAAGACTGCAGGAATGGACTCAAAAAGGAAAAGGATCCTCATTTTTCCAGTGTGTTGGGGGGTGAAGGGTTGGGGTGAGCAGTATATTTTAAAACTGTGCCTTCTATTGTTCTTAAATAGCAAAACTTGCTGCTTAGAGCAGTTATTATTAAAACAAACTCTCCATAGAATTTAAACAGGACAGAAAAAGACAATCTCAGGAAAAACAGGATAGTCATAGTGACTGGAGATATCACTCATTTCAACCGCCTGTAAGGTAATCACCGACAGTATGTTTTAATCTCCTCATCCGGTCTACAAAGAGAGAGTGTTTTTTACAAGTGGTTATGAATTCACTGAAGACGCCTCAGAAAGCTCAGTCAGCAGTTTTATTCATCGGATCCAATTTTCAGACGGTGGCTGCTAGATTGCGTATAGGTTTGTGCACTGAAATGGGTACAGAGGCACCAGAATTTACTTCTGCATCTCAGGGCTCTTTGGAGCATGCCAACAAAAGATTGGCCTGTCCAATTTAGGGTGCTGCTTCTGAAAACTGGGGTGAAGGGGCAGGATCCTAAACTGGTACAAATCAGCATAGCTCACATCCGGTTAGCGACCCAAACCTGATGGCTGCTATGTTGGCCCACTCATCAGACACTCAGCCAGAGACCCCCAGAGCTAAAAGCATGAGCTGCTGCAGCTTCAGCTAAAGAGCAAAGGCTTACTAGCCAGGGGTATTACTAGCCTAGCCAGAGCTTACACTGCATCTGGGCTAATCAATGTGATCGGCTGCAAATCCTCTCCACCAAACCACACTGTCTCCCGTGTAATAAAGGAGGATTCCATTGTGTCAGCCTGATGACAAGAGCCAAGAAAGCTCTTCTCAGAATGATGATTGCAGCCAGTTTAGGGGCAGAGCCGATAGCAGCAAAGTCCACCATGCAATCAGTCTATGGGTTTATGAGCTGCAAACTCAAGCTAACAGGAGGCGAGGCAGGGGGAAATCAGACCAGGAGTTGCTTTTTCATTTGCTCCTACTGCTAGAGGAGAAATCAGGCTGGCCTGCATGTTGCTACTTTGTGCCAGGATCTCCACAGGGGCATTCTGCCAGCTTCTCTCCCCTGCGGGCACAAGGTATTTGATTTATTTATGTGGATATTTCCTACTCTACAATAGAAGACACTGCTTCCTTGCTCTGGGGCCCCTCAGCAATCTTTTAAAAACACAGGTAGAAACAGAGCCGTCAGTTACCCTGAGATCCAGTCCATTAACCACGTAACATAAACAGGACGCATTCCTCCCACGCCGAATAATCATTGAGCTCTGTGTCTGGTGGTTTCCAGTTATGACTCCAGCTGTCTGGCCAGGTCTTTATTACCGCAGAAGGGGAGAGATTATTAGAATCTAGTGGTGTTACCCACACCAAATTCTCTGTTATTCGTACACTCTAAGAGCACCCACCTTTACCCAGTCCCTAGGACTCAAGGCGTCACCCTCTTAATTTAGGCACCCACCCTTACCCCATTCTTAGGGCTCAGGTGTAACCTGTAACTGCAGCTTTACGGGGTCTTTTACCAGTGAAAGAGCCTTACACAGTAATATCCTATTAACACTCACCAAAACAGAATGCACACGTTACGCATACAATGCTCACCACTCCTAATAAGACAGATGAATTATTCCCTGCTGGCCAGTCAGGATCAGCTCTTCTGGGGGACTCCAGCTTCTGCACGGTTCATTGGCAGAGTGTTGAGGTCTGGCAGCTCTGATCTTGGGGCTGTGTCCTGGAGCCGGTTCCCAAAGAACTTCCTTTTGGACCCCAGTTTATGTGGTGGAACTTGAGTCCTCCTTAGCTATACCTTAACCAATCATTTTACTAAAATTTTACTAACCAATCCTAACATATTGTAACAAAATGCTCTAACCAATTATACCCCACCACCTTAATTAATTTACACCTAGCCAAATTAATTATGTAACAGACAGAAACAACCAAAGAACCAGACAGAACTCATACAGACAATAGAGAAGTGGGGACCATAAAGACAAAACAATAAAGAAATAAGGATTTCCCAACCACAACTATTGAGAAGTGATTTCTTGCCAGACAGGATGCTGTCAAACTACGTTTTCTTTAACCATCTCACGATCTGTTTCTTTATCTGGTGATGGTGGGTGGTATTAGGACAGGAGCCTTCTTAACAGCCTGATATTACATTAATTTAATGTAATTTAGATGGAATGTGAGGATGTGACTTCCTCTTCGTAGTTAGTGGCACCTGCTCTCTTAATATGGCTGCAGACAAAGGCCTTAGGCCTTACAATATGGTTACAGGAAAAGGCCTGTCTCTGTCCTCTCCTATCCTCACCCTTGCTACTGATCCCCTCTATCTCTGCCCACTCAACTCCTCAGGGTCCAGTCCCTGTGCTTCTATCCTTCCCCCTTCTGCACCTATATCCCCCCGAACTTCTGCTCCTATGCAATCCCCACCTCGGCTCCTGCCCACCCAGATCCTTTCTCCCACTGCTTCTTCTACCCCCCATTTCCTCACCCCTCTGCATTCTCTGCCAGGCTGTTTCTCCCTTCTCCTCACTGCCTCAGCAAAGCAAGAAAAAATTCTTATAACCTCTTTTATTAACATGGGCAAAACAGTGGGAAACAGCTGAGCCAATTTAGTTGAAATTTTCCAAAGCAATTCAGCCGGAAGCTGATACTCAGCATGGAAAATTTCCTCCTGAGTGGTTACAGTTTGGCAAAGCTGTAAGCACCAGAAAACAGGGTCTTATAGTGGGGAAGTGCTGGGCAAGCTTAACTATAGGTGTCACTACATGTATGGCCTATAATAAGTGTCGTTAAGTGCTGCCATACATTCTAGCTGTCTGAACTTACTGAGTCTGCAAAACTGAGCTAAAATTACATCGAGAACTGCTTTTCTCATGCTATTTCAGCACTTTTGTGTTTGGCTGAAACCATGCAGTGCAGAACTGCATAACAATGAAAAATAATTTCTGAATAAAAAGTTACCTAGATTGTTTGGAACGTCAAAAAAGTTCCTGCATGGTTCAGATTTGGGGGAGCGGGGGGGTGTCAAATCTATCCAATTTTATCCAAGCCAGCTCACTCAACTTGAATAGCCCATGCAGAGCAAGGAAATAACTTATAAACATTAGATAATAAGTATAGTAATGCACAAGGTTTCCTGTGTTCTTGGGCACGAGAGGTGCTTGCATGTTGCAGCCAAAACAACATTATAGGTAAGGTGACCAGATAGCAAGTGTGAAAAATCAGGATGGGGGTAATAGGAGCCTATATAAGAAAAAGCCCCAAATATCGGGGCTGTCCCTATAAAATCGGGACATCTGGTCACCCTAATTATAGAGTTCAAGACTTCAGTAAAAGAGACAAATGTAAATTGCCTATTAGCCAGCAAGTTACAGGTGTGCCATGTATTGCTATCCCTTAGGAGCTTGTGCTCCCATGAAATGATTGTAGATTCCAATATTTCAAAACAACACTCCACATAATTTATACGTATGTAAAATATCTATCCCATAATGCAGATCATCAAGCAATTAACTTGCAAAGATTCAGCAAGACTTTCCCTTCCTTTTTGCTGAACTATATCCAATGCCATTACTGAGAGCTAATTAAATCAATCAATTCTCCCTCTATTCCAACAGCCCTGCATTTACCAAACGGATATCAGATGTGAAATGTTTTCTCAGATATCAAATATCAAGATGCCCATTTATCATGTTGTCCTTCCAGCGTACATCTGTTCTCACCATTGCGGATTTCATTTATCATAGGCTGACACCATGTAGATCCCCAATACATCTGCGTGTCAATTAATTCCTTTCTCATTTCCTTGTGTGAACCAAGTGCATTGCACTGAGTCATCCCAAAGTTAATATATATTCCTAAACGTTAACTGGTTTCCTTATAGGAACACAACAATGCTGAGCTATATCTTCCAAATTATACAACTGTCATTGGGTCCTGTCTGCCTCCATCTTGTGAATGATTAAGTGTTACATGTTTTCATTTCAGGCTCTGGAGAAAGTCCAGATGGTTAGCTCAATAGATTCAGGCAAACTGGGGATATGCCGGTTAGGAGGCCTTTGTATCTTCATGGTAATGACTCTGTTTCTCATAGAGATCTCCTGCCCCCCACCGGGCCAACCCACTCTCTCTAAGATTAAAGAGGCTTGTGTTTTAATGAAAATCAGTACAAAGGATGCCCTGGAATTAGGTATAAACCACTGCCCATGTAGTGTGCAAACGACACTCAGCAAACCCTAGATGTTTTAATGAGTTTTTAAAAACAGCCCTTAGATCATATGCCAACACGGAGATAAGATCCTGGTAAAAGACCTGACGTAGGATTCAGAGTCACATTTTTGGTTGCTGTCATATTTTATTACAAGATGGGGTGTGTGTGCTGTGCTTTAGAACACAGAGGCGTGGGCGAGGGAAGGCAAAGGAGGTTTTTGTGCCTTCCCAGTTCTGGGTAGCACCTAGAAATGCCCCCTTGCCTACCTTAGGCAGCCTTATGGGCAGTGGCAGCACTGAGAGTGCCAGGCTAGTAAGAGACTTTCAGGGGACATCTCAACTGCAGTAGGGACACTGAGTCTCAGGGCCCGGGTCAGCTGACGGGGGCTTGGGCTGCAGGGCTAAACATTGCATTATAGATGTTTGGGCTTGGGCAGGACCCTTAGCTCTGAGACACTCTCCGCTCAGCCTGAGCCCAAATGTCTCTGCTGCAATGTCATGACTCTGCTCCGGGTCTTTTGTCACAGTGTAGATGTACCCTAAGTGTCCTCTGCTGTTGGACGTGGTCAGACTCAGATATTTTTATTTGAAGATAGCAGGGAGCATCTCCTCCAAATCAAATGGTCACAATGTGGTCTAGGAACCACAGTGCCCTGGAAGTCAGGAAAATGTTGATAAACTGATTTGAATTCAGAAAGATGCAACCAAAAGGATTAACAGGTCAGCTCAGCAGACTTCAGAGTCTGCACCTGGTGAGCCAACCTTGAAGCACAGTTTTCAAAGCCTGCTGGCTGGCTTCCTTGGTTTTATTTTACTCAGGACCGCCAATCACCTTGTCCAAGACCAACCATCTTTGTAGATTATCTGAGGGGTAGCCATGTTAGTCTGGATCTGTAAAAGCAACAAAGAGTCCTGTGGCACTTTATAGACTAACAGACGTATTGGAGCATGATCTTTCGTGGGTGAATACCCACTTCATCGAATGCACCCACGAAAGCTCATGCTCCAATACGTCTGTTAGTCTATAAGGTGCCACAGGACTCTTTGCATCTTTGTAGAAGTTGCCTGGAGTTCAGGCATGGGAGAGCTAGAATGTAGTATAGACAGAATGCTGGCTGATTACAATCCCAGAGGAAGGACATCACTGAACATTAGTTAGCTGGGAAATCAGGTTATCTGGAGTTTGGTAAACAAGGCATATATATATGGGCCAACAATGATTTAGGACTTGATCCAAAGGCTACTGAAGTCAACAGAAGTCTTTCTATTAAGTTCAATAGGCTTTGGAATAGGCCCCAAAGGGGGGATATATAATATTCTACAAGTATTTTGATGCTGTCAACACGAGGGAGGGAGAAGAAATGCTTAGTGTAACCCAGGGATTGGTAACTTTTGGCACGCGGCCCGTCAGGGAAATCCGCTGGCGGGCTGGGACGGTTTGTTTGCCTGCAGCATCCGCAGGTTCAGCTGATCGCAGCTCCCACTGGACACGATTCACCGTTGCAGGCCAGTGGGGGCTGCGGGAAGTGGCGTGGGCCAAGGGATGTGCTGGCAGCCGCTTCCCACGGCCCCTATTGGCCTGGAACGGCGAACCGCGGCCAGTGGGAGCCTTGATCGGCTGAACCTGCGGATGCTGCAGGTAAACAAACCATCCCGGCCCACCAGCGGATTTCCCTGATGGGCCGCGTGCCAAAGGTTGCCGATCCCTGGTGTAGCCTTAGATAGTATAACTGGGAGTTGGGGGATAAAACTGAGAAAAGGAGGATGTAAAAATCAGCAAAAAATCTGAGCAGTCATTTCTATCAGAGCATGGAACAATCTCAAAAGGAAAGTTACAGAAGCCCCATTGCTAACCTAGATAAAGCTTTGGAGGCTATTATAGATTCTGCATGAGCAGGGGATGGATTTCTCTATTATTAATTTTTACAAGCACCTGGGCATTAAACTAAGAATGCTCTATGTGTCATTATCTAAAGTAAATAGACTTAAGCAGCAGGGGCCCTTACAGATCATTTCTCATATTCATGTGTCATCAGGCACAGATAGCGCAAGACAACTTGTCGGCTGCTGGATTTCTTAAAGTGCTTTGTGGATCAGAGACGGATAATTCAACCATAGTGAAGAGTGAGTGCTATTTGAAAAGTTACTTTTACTGCCTGTGGTAGGTATTTGCTTCCTTCTCTAAGTATAGGAATTATTATAGTAAAGTCAAATATGTGTCAAATGTTGAGTTTTTTAATGGCACCCAGTGCACCTTAATATTCCTTGCTAAAGAAGTCAGACATCTATTGTGTGGTCAGAGAACTTTCAGCGCCCCTGCAGAATGGAATGCACTAAGGATAGAGTACATCTTATAATTCTGAATGTCCTTGGTTATATGGGGTTTTATAGCTGAGGATCTGTTCATTGCTGAAAAGCAGCTATCCGGCATGTCACGTGTTCTCACTGACCTGCCCAGCTCAGAAGGTGGGCAGATGCATTCTGGAGTTTCCGAGTGCTTTCAGCATCAGCCTGAGACAGAGCCCATGGTGATAATCTAACCAAGCAGTTACAGAGGTGATGAAGGTGGATTCAGATTATGACCTAGTAAATATTTTCAGTTCACAAACTCCATCTGAATTCAATAGCAGGGGCATGAAGCCCTGAAAAAAGTCCTTGCCTAGCTATAACAACAGTGAGTTAGGGATGGAATGTAAGCACCTGCTATTCTGAGAGCCCTCCAGCAGAGGACAGTGGGATTGTAATGCTTTGGTACAATAGGGTAGATTTAAGGAGTACATTGGATTGGTGTTAGAGGAAGCAACTGCATCCAGTGACCAGTCACGTAACTGCGGTTTTAAATCTTGACTCTGCCGTGGACACATTGTTTGACTATGAGAAAGTCATGTAACAGTTGTGCTTTGATTCCCCTGAACCTGATTCTCCTTTCAGTTACCTGGGAGTAAATCAGGAGTAACCCCAGTGAAATCTATTGAGTTACACTGTTGTAAAATCAGTGTGCGTGAGAGTAGTAAAGTTTATTGCCTTCTCATTGGAAAGGTGCTGCATTAATGCAGTCTCACAAATAGTAACTAGGATTACTATTATTTATTATTTTAATTACAATAGTACCTAAAGGCCACAGCTGAGATCAGCGCCCATTGCGCTAGGCACTGTACATGCATGCCTGGTTCTGTGGCCCAGTTGCTGAAGGATCCAATAGGTAAAGTCCTGGGAGCTTTGCCATTGACTTCACTGGCGCTAGGATTTCACCACTCTCTCCCCCTACACAAAGATCAAGAAAAATCTTTCAGCCAGTGTGGCCTTTATTGTGTTTTGAGAGACCAACAAAACAAGAAAGAGCGAAGTACATTCTCCATGAGAGAGAGCGCACTGTGTGCATCTCTCCCAGGCTTCATCCAAACACAAAATGGCAGCAGCATCTGCAGTAGGAAAGAGGAGGGGATTCGAGCTGGTTGGAAAATCTAGGGTTTTTTCCATGGAAAAATGTCAACACAAAATGGGAATTTTTTTTTTAAAGTTGAAATCGTTCAATTTTAGGGGTTTTGTCAAAAAACCAAAAACTCAACATTTTTGGCCAAAAACTTAAAAATTTGGTTTTGTTTCCCCCTGTTTTCCAGCATTTTCCAGGGAAAGCTGTCACTTACCATGGGAAATTTCAACTTTTTGATGAAAACCCAATTTTCCATGATAAAACAGTTTTGATGGAAAATTTGCACCCAGCTCTAGTGGGACCCTCTCTTTAAATGTGCAGTGCACCTGACAGACACAGACTACACCTCCAACAGTGGATCTCTTTATCTTTAACTCAAAATCTCCTTGCTTTCGAGAGTTTGTCAGATCTTAATGTAATTTTCACTGGATAGAATTTATATGGGATGTAACAATTTTAAGGCTATATGCGGTGGTTTATTAAATAGATGTGCCTGGGTGACAAAGTGGCTGTCCCTGATTTTGATCATTTTTGTCAATGAAACTCATTTCCTATAGGAAAGATAGTGAAATTCTCAGCCTAATCCACCTAATATCATTTACTTGACTAAATTCATGTGTCTAAACCGTTCTGTCAATTAAATGCATTTTATCAAGAGTGTGCACATAATTCTGGTGACAACGTGATTTTTGTCAACAAAATATAGCCTGGCACATGTACAAAAAATTATTTAGCACAGAGAGTACATGGCGGAGGCTGAAATCAGTTTGCAGGGATTACGGAGCTATAAAAAGACACAGAAGAGGGAGAAGTTATTTGCTTTGTGTTTTGAGCCAGACTGGGGGAAATAGTTTACATGAAAAGAACGAGAGTTAACAAGGCAACTTCAGGTTCCTGCAGGGCATCAACATGAAGCCACAATCAAATTTGATTTGCCAGTCTGTTTTTAGCTGCAATATTTTTCAGCCCACAGTCCATCCCTTGTATATTAATTGCAAAGTCTTCTGGTCTTAATCCAGAATGTTCTTCCATTGTGTTTGGTGGGAATGGCATCAGGAATATGCACACAAGGTCACTGGATCCTTTAGAGAGAAGCGTCATCATGTCTATATACTGCATCTATAAACTGAAAAACCACCGATGGACAATCTGAGTTCCAGTTCTGGTAACACTCAAAGTAGCCTTATGTGAGTAGTGCCAATGAGTGTGTGTTTGAGCTCACTGGCACTGCTCACATATGGAAGTGCCCTGTCAGCGGCTGTGTAATCAGGTGCAGACTCACCCCTGCGGCACCTCCTATTGGTCGTCTCAGGAATTAGCTCACTAGCATTCGGAGCGCCCTCTGCAGGCCAGGTGTCCCGCCTGTTGTTGGCCCCCGTGTCCCTCCCAGACCCCGGTGCCCTTGGCTTGGATGCTGCCCCCCTGGCAGTACCCCACTCTCTCTCTGAGTCTCTCCACCCGGGGAACCCCCACCCCCTATCCCAATGTCACCTCAGTTGTGGCTACTGCCAATCACTATCTAGCCCCCATGCCCTGGGACAGACTGCAGTCTATCAGCCAATCATCACAGGCAACAAAGGGTTTGGACTGGCTGCCTTTACCCACCCTCAGGTTGCCCCTCTGCAACCCCAATACCTATATGGGTCTAGGATTGGGCCCTGCAGTCTGGGGAGTTGCTGGCCTAGGGCTTCCCAGCCCCCAAGGCCTTTTCCCCAGCCCTGCCACACTCTTGGTCCCCAGGTGAGCTCCCTGCAGCCAGGCCTGTCTCTCTCCTGTCAGAGGGAGACTCCTCAGCTCTGGCTACCCTGGCCTTCTGATAAGGCTGAGTGGCTCAGTTTGGGGCATGGCCCCAGCTGCAGCCACTTCCCCAATCAGCTGGGGTTTTGCTCCTTTACACAGCCCCAGCCCTCTGCAGGGCTTTTCCAACCCCTTCAGGGCTGGAGTGGGCATTCACCCCACTACAGGCTGGTATCAGATCCTTCCAGGAAAGGTGCAAGGAACCCCATAATGGACAATCATAGAAGATCCTGTCTTTGGGTCATTTTCTCACAACCACTAATTAGAGGTTGGGTTTTGCCCTGAAACATGAGAGTTTACATCTATTCCAAAGTTCTCATGTTTCTCTTTTAAAAAATTGATATTATTGCAGCTCTGGAAATTCTTATGATCCATGTAAGTGTCCAATCCTTTTTTGAATCCTGCTACGGGAGTCACTTCATCTTGTGGCAATGAGTTCCACAGACTAGTGGTGTGTATAGCTTTCTCTCTCACTTCCGTATCAGGAAGCGCAGAGCTACATGGAATTTTTGTTTAAAATTGCTAAACTTGTTTGACCCTTAAGAAATGTTAAAGTTTGGACAGAGGTTGGGTTTTCAGTGATACACTGGGTTTATTTTTATTGTCTCTAGCATAGTTTATACTTCCCTTATGCAAACCAAATTTCCTTAATTTATGAAAATATTTCTTGTATATCATATTATTTTATATGTAGTGTAGTTATAGCCTTGTCGATCCCACTATATGTCTCTAATATTAATTTTAAAGGCATTTATGGGGTGCCCATCACTTTGGCAGTTGGGTACATTATGCAAAGTTTAAATGGGTTAGATACCATTCCAGGTAAGAAGAAAACACATTATTCTCTCCTGTTGCCTGCAGATTTTAATCTAACTAGTCAGCTAGGCACTCAGAGATTTATAGTTGGGACAAGCCTGGCACCTCACAGACCTTTCTAATGTGGCCAAAATTGTACTCTGCAGAAAGTAAATTCTAGAGGTGTAGAATTGCCTCTGAGAATGTCTTGCCTCCAGCTCCCATGTGGGAGAGTAGCCAATATCACTCTAAAAAAGTATCTACTGTAATTACACGGCAACAGTATGCAGAACCCCAGCCATATTCCAAGCAGTGCTGCTTCCCTCTAAGCCCCCATCATCTGTTGTCATTGCTCTTTACCTCTTGGTCTGTGCTTTGATTGTAAATCTTTGGGGCTGGCACCCACGTCTTTGATTCCTTCTGTAGAGCTTTAAGCATATTTATAGATGATGGACTGTACACCCAATAGCCCATTTAGTATAACACATATCCATGGTCTAGCGCCCTCTAGTTAACACATAAGGTAGTGCCCTTCTCCACGGGGCTAGACAAACCTAGTCTTACAGTCATTGACGTGGTTCAGCATTTAAAACTGGAGGCGACCAGGTCAAAGTTTTGTAGAACATGGGAATGGGTAGCTTATGGTAATGGGCTATGGAGCCTTCAACATCTCTAGGTGGCTGGTTTAAATCCAGACCAGGTTGGTAGTGGCTGGAAGTTGTTCCCATTGAATCAGTCTGTTTGCCTGAACTATGACTGAACCATGTGCAGTCTCAGGCTTGGTCTACACTAAACCCCCAAATTGAACTAAGGTATGCAACTTCAGCTACGTGAATAACGTAGCGGAAGTCGACGTACCTTAGTTCGAACTTACCGCGGTCCAGACCCGGCAGGCAGGCTCCCCCGTCGACTCCGCGTACTCCTCGCGGCGAGCAGGATTACCGGAGTCGACGGGGAGCACTTCTGAGTTCGATTTATCGCGTCCAGACAAGACGCGATAAATCGAACCCAGAAGTTCGATTGCCTGCCGCCGAACCAGCGCGGTAAGTATAGACAAGCCCTTAGTTCACTTCTGAGCGGACAAATGTTGGCATCACAGACCCACACCCACATTTACTACCTTTATTAGCAGTGTCCTTAGAGAGGCAGAGGACTGAATGAGCCTGAGGACTGAACAACCTTCTCTTCTCTAGCAATGGTCCCTTAAGTTCAGGTTTATGCACATGAGTGAGGGAGTCTGCGTTGTCACTGCTGGAGCTGTACCTGTCTTGCAGGTAGAGAAGTGACGACTCCTCCCAGGGCTTCAGCCCAGCACCTTTCAGAACACTAAGCGCTCACAAACCAAAGGTACACATAAACCCGATTTAATCAGTCAGGGCCAGGCCAGGTCCTCAGCTGGCATAACCTGGTGTTGTTCCATTCAATGGAGCTACCCCATCTACACCAGCTGAGGATCTAGCCCTCACGCTTTCTTGCAGTTCCTATCTTACACCTTCACCCTGGAATGATCCTATGGTGTGAGCAGAAAAAAGATGAATTAAAACAGGAGTTAATTGCAGCCAGCCACACGTGGCTTAGCTTTGGGAAACGCTTGCAGTGAAAGATCATTCTGCTCTCTTGCACAGAGGGGGTCTAAACAGCAAGCTTTTCTCCTGCCCTGGCACTGGACATGGTAAAACCTGCAGACGGGGGAAATCTCCAGGAAGAACTCCTCCGAGCATCTCTCCCTAGTTGTTCTGCTGGGACAGGGTGAGCTCCCCCTTCCCTCCCCGTGCCCTCCAGTTAGGTTTTACAACTTAACCCCCACCCTGGGAGATCCCCTGCAGCCTGCAAGTGTGAGACCAATCCATCCCCTTGCCTCCGCAGCAACCCTTCACCCTGGCATATAACTCCAGCTCTGCCCCTATGGACTCCCCTAGCTCCGGCGATGGCTTTGCTGAGAATTCTCCAGAGTGTTTCTGGGCATGTTTCTGGCTCAGGTGTGCTCATACCCAGTGAGGTGCTAACTCTGCTGTCTCTGAACAATCCACTCATTTAAAATCCAGCACTGTACAATTCAGGCCCCGATTCAGCAAAGGTCTTAAGATGCGCTTATCTTTAAGCAGGTGGAGAATCCCATCCCATGTTCGCTAAGCACATGCTTAAATCACATTGACTTTAATGGAACTTAATTGTGACTTTAATGGGGCTTAAGCACACATTAATAGATAAGCATGTGCTTAAGTGCCTGGATCCCGATTCAGCAGCGTACTAAAGAATTCAATGGGTGAATTAAGTCAGGAGTGTAAAGTTAAGCACGTGTGTAAGTGCTTTGCCAAACTGGGCCTAACTCACTACTGCCGGGCTGCAGAAATCTCTACTAACACAGAACATGACCCTTCCACAGCCAATGGCTGCAACAGAACAACAAGCCCAAGCAATGATGTGGGCTGTTTGAAATGCAACATGACGATGCTAGAATTTTGAATGGGTGGGGACAGGAAATTGTACTGATGGCAAGGATTAGCATGACACATTGCTTCTTCCTGGAATCCACTACAATGGAGCCTTATTATTATAATAATCATAACCCCTAGCTCTTACATAGCACTTTTCATCCATAGATCTCAAAATGTTTTACACTGGTGGTCAGTATTATTGTCCCCGTTATACAGATGGGGAAACTGAGGCACAGGGAGGTGATGTGACTTGCCTGAGATCCTCCAGCAGGCCGGAAGCAGGGCCAGAAATAGAACCCAGCTCCCCTGAGTCCCAGTCCAATGGTCTATTAATTAGGCAACACTATCTATTAGGCTTGCATTCTGCTTCTGTGGCATTTCTGAGGACTTTGCGATGTGTGGGGTAATTTGTCAGAAGACAGAAATACACGTGCTGATGAGAGAGTCCCCGGTACTAGGGAGAGGAGGATACAGCTGCTTAGTGTTCTGGAAGCGGGTCTGACAACGAGAACAGTATGTGGCAGTAGGGAGAGATTTTCCTGTTGTGGAAATAAAGTAAGAGAATAATGTGGTGAACCGAACAGCAAAAGCCAAGGATACTGAATATCATCCATCCCCAGGAGATGCTGACAGGCATGGGAAGTGGGGAGTCTTAGCTCATTTTTATTTATTTGGTGTGGTTTTTTTTCTGAACCATCCAAAAGGTACCACACATACACACTGAGCAAGAGTAGGGAGCTGAGTCAGACCCATGTTTGAAAACGGAGCAAAATTAAACCAAACAAGGTATTTTTAGCCATCTGCATGGCCCAGAAACACTTTTTCTTTCTTCCTGCTACAAGATATAAACTGAGTCGTTAGGGAAATATTCCCAGTGTGTTGAAATGCAAGAAATTTCCCCTTAAATAGGTTATAAAGTCCTTCATGTGACATAAGAGGTTTTGAAAGTTTCTATAATAATTTGGAACTGAAAATCTGCTTTGGTTTCTGTCACGCTTCCCCTGTGGTGAAACAACTTGTTGAATTCAAGGAGGCAGACCTCGCCCGATGCCAAAGGATCATTCTGAGACCAGGGCCGGCTCTAGCTTTTTTGCGGCCCCCCCCAAAAAAAGGGCGTCCGGACTGCCAAAGCAAAAAAAACCCCAGCAGCTGCAGGGAGTGCGTGGAGGGTGGTCAAGGAGGTTCGCGGGGGGTGGGGGTGAACCGCTCCCTCCTCCCTTGGGCAGCCAGGCGCTGCAGCCCACTCGCAGCCGGGTGAGAGGGGCTCCCCCCTCCAGCCTTAGGGTGCTACTCCCAGCCGGGCAGGCGGAGCCCCCAGGGGCTGCAGGAGGTGCTGGCTCAGCCACTCCTTTAAAGGCGGCTTGGCCAGGCCGGGCTCAGAGCGGTGCGGGAGGCAGAGGCCGGTGCAGGCGGCGGGGAGTGGCACGTCCCGGGGAGCCCGGCGGCACGGTGAGTGGTGGGGATCGCTAGTTCCTGCCCCCCTGGGCCGGGGTCCGTGCCCCTGCAGGGCTGGGCTGGGACTGGCGGAGGGTGGGGAGCCGGCCGGGGGCTCCGGAGCTGCCAAAGCAAAAAAAAAAAAAAAAAGATCCACGGCAGGGCGGCCGGAATGTGCCGCCCCAAGATTGGCCGGAATGCCACCCCTTACAATGTGCCGCCCCAGGCACGTGCTTTCTCGTCTGGTGCCTGGAGCTGGCCCTGTCTGAGACACTGGAAAGACTCTACCGTGTCTCTTCACACTTAGTGTAAAAAACCACCCTCCCACTGCAAGGCCACCTAGACCTATAACACTGAGAGCAAGGTACCCTCACTCCAGAAGGACCCACTTCATGAAACATACCTGGACTTCTAAACTTCCAGAATCTTACTTGGTCCCTCACTCCCATGATCCTATTTTTCTGATGCCCCCTATCCCCTCTCACCAACCTTTCCTTCCTTCTCTTTCTTAACTCTTTCCCCAAGCAATGGAATGAAAGTGTGTTCCCGTGCTAATAGATGGTTGGTATCTCCCTTGAAATCAAGACTTTGTGAAGATCCCTGAAGATCCTCCAGGTGGGCCCCATGCTTGTTTCACAGGGACAAACCCTATCCCATGATGGAGCATCTGGGAAGAAGCTCCAGGAAAGTTTTCCTCTCCCCCACCCACAGTAGGAGGCTTTAGTACTAAATGGCCCTTCCCTGACTGCCTGATTGAGAACAGGGTCAACACATACTTGCTTTCACTGGGCAGGAGGGAAACAGCAGATGCAGATAGGAAGACTGACAACTGCCATGCTAGAGACCCACTTTCCTCCTCCAGGAACCCAGCAGAGTCCATGCAGCCGGTGGCTGAGTAAGTTTCTGGGCGGGGAGAAGGGAAGGGGAGCAGAGCTGGGCCGCTGCTGCAGCCACCAGTAGGCAGCAGAGCAGCGAAGGTGCAAGAAACCCAGCCCTGTGACACTGAGAGGGCCAGGTTAGTGCCTTGGATGTGTCTGTGCTGGTGCTATCAGGCAGTGGGCTCTCCCTCCCCACCACTAAGGGTGACAGAATTTCTGCCCTCTCAGCTCCTCCTCTCCTGCCATAGTAGGCTCTGGATTGGATAAGGAGGGCTGGAGGAGGTGCTTCCACTGCCAGGAGGGAGAGAAGAAGAGGAGCCCGTGCCCGGCTGGTGCTATCCCATCACAGGCAGATGTTCTCTCTAGCAAACAGATGGGTTACACGGGCTTCAGCAGCAGCTCCCAGCATCTCCTCCACGTATTCCAATGTGTGGCAGGGTGCTTGGAAGTGGGAAACACGGATGAATGGAGGAGTGGGGCCCTCCTCCCCAATAGTCAGGAGTCTCCCCAACTGCAGCTGCTTCCTCCCCAGTCTGTTTTGTAGTATGCAGCGCCCCAATACTCAGAATAGGAAATAAGAGGGGGAGTCTTGGTT
This sequence comes from Chrysemys picta bellii, assembly GCF_011386835.1. NCBI lineage: Eukaryota > Metazoa > Chordata > Testudines > Emydidae > Chrysemys > Chrysemys picta. The sequence continues at coordinate 197,994,084 of NC_088793.1, forward strand.
CCTGAGGTCACTTCAGTGTTGACCTTTGAATGGTGAGCTGTCTCCTGCACTGAGAATATGGCTACAGAAATAGGGCTGGATTGCTGGCCCCTACTCCGGCTGTTCTGCCAATGACAAGCAGCCGCAGAGCTGGCTGAACCAGCTGCCTAGGGGAACCCCCAGGTTACATAGTGCCACTCTAGTGTTTCCTAAGCAACCACCCCTCAGGGTGACTGGTGTAGGGGACATAGCCAGGGGATAGGAGTTGTGGCCATAGGATCCTGGCTGTTGGAACAATTGCTTGGGTACACAGGCAGCTGGGTCCAACTTAGATCAGCTCTGAGCTTGCTCTAATTTATAGTGGGAGCCAGCCCGGCCTCCAGTTGGCCCCAGGAGGAATCCAGAACTTTGAAAGTTTGCTTCTAGTTATGTTTCATTCAGATGTCTCCTGTCCCCGCCTCAAGCTGTCCTGAGTATAGACTGTTCCATCCCCAGAATTGGCCCCATATCGCTGCTACTGAATTTTTAAAAAATACCCACGTCATGCAGCCAGCAATGTACAATAATACGTATTTGGTCTGTAAACACAGTGGGCCTAATTCTGCTTTCAGTTACGTTAGTGCAGCTCAGGAGTGACTCCAGTGAAGCCAGTGCTGGTGTAAATGCGCTCAGAATCAGGCTCTTTCCATTAGCTAATGCTGCAAACATCGCTTACAATGATATACAGTAGTTTTTAGGATAAGTGTCACTATATCCTTTATATTAAGTCCTATATCAGTTACCGCTGTAGGTTCTTTATTGCTATTGTAATTTTGAAGTCTGTGAGCAGTACTTACATTTCGGATTTTGGAACGGGAGTTATAAATTGCTCTGTCATAGGAAAAGAAACTGGAAAGCCCCATTTGTCACATTGGTGCATTTTCAGAAGTACATTTGGCAGTGGGGTTTACATATTCAGATAATTGTTGTCCAAGCCAGAAATTAAATTAGTCTCACTTCTCTCTCAGGGGAAGCACTTGAATTGAAGTGGCAATAAAAATGAATCTCACAAGCTAACCAATGGCCACCAAAGTCATTTATATGTTATTGATCCACAGCATTATTTAATGGTGTGGAAAAGCAGGAAGGGACAGAACCTTTTGTATTGCTCTTTGCATTAGGAAAGGCTTCTTGAGCAGTTTATAAAGGCAACATTAAAGCCTTCCAGAGCTTATTGACCCTATGATTCCTTGCAGTGGCTTGAGAGAGGGCTGCTCATAGAGCTAGTAGGGAACCAAAATCCCAGAGCCAAACCCATCTGGATTTAGGGATAGATTGCATCTGGAGCCCCTCTAATTAGAAATGAGATGCTTCCTTGGGAAAGGAGGTCACTTACCAGTGTCAGAAAGGTCCCATTGTCCCTGTGTTATTTCAGTGTCTTTTCTTCTTTCCCTGACTTGACTCTGGATGAAACCCACGTATTCCACTGCATTTCTTGTCCCTTTCTTGATGGTTCTTCTACTTCTTCTGACACACTTCTCATTCATCACTTCCATCCCTTCTTCCCACCCCGACAACACACCCTGAGCTATCCCCATGCCCTTCTCTGTCCTTCTGCATCTCCACTCTCTTCCAGAAGGCTTCTCCAAGTGCTCCAGTCCAGGACCATCAATGACTATTAGCCAAGGTGGCCAGGGATGGTGTCCCCAGCCTCTGTTTGCTAGAAGCTGGGAATGGGCGATAGGGGATGGATCACTTGATGATTACCTGTTCTGCTCATTCTCTCTGGGGCACCTGGCATTGGCCACTGTTGGAAGACAGGATACTGGGCTAGATGGACCTTTGGTCTGACCCAGTATGGCCGTTCTTATGTATTTTCTTATGATTCTCACCAGATCTTGCTGCAGTTTTAAGGACATCCAGTCTCCACCTTGAATGGGCATTAGATGCATTGGACATATTGGGCTTTGCCTAACAAATCCATCTTAATGTGGTTTGCAGTGCACTCTGATCCCAATTCAACAAAGCTCTTAAGCACATGCTGAAGTCCATCCCTGTTTAGCAATGCCTTTGAGCACCTGTGTATCCAGTCTGCAGACCAAACAAGAGAGCAACAACCTTCAAATCGCCACAAAGCTGCCACTGATGTTGGTCATAGTTTATGCACCTCAAAAGTTGTTTCATGTTGTCATAGGTTTCCTTCATATGGACTGCATGACCAACTGGAATTGATGGCAAAACATTGCCATTATGCAGTAAAACAGCTTTAAGACTCGTCTTCGATGAATCAATGAACAGTCTCCACTCATCTGGATCGTGAACAATGTTGAGGGCTGCCATCACACCCTCGATGTTGTTGCAGGCTACAAGATCACCTTCCATGAAGAAGAATGGGACAAGATCCTTTTGACTGTCATGGAACATGGAAACCCTAACATCACCTGCCAGGAGATTCCACTGCTGTAGTCTGGAGCCCAACAGCTCTGCCTTACTCTTGGGTAGTTCCAAATCCCTGACAAGGTCATTCAGTTCACCTTGTGTTATGAGGTGTGGTTCAGTAGAGGAGGATGGGAGAAAATGTGGGTCCTGTGACATTGATGATTCAGGACCAGAAGTTTCATCCTCTTCCTCTTCCTCGTCTGACTCAAGTGAGAATGATTCTGGTGCATCAGGAACTGGCAGTCCTTCTCCGTGGGGTACTGGGCGTATAGCTGATGGAATGTTTGGATAATGCACAGTCCACTTTTTCTTCTTTGACACACCTTTCCCAACTGGAGGCACCATGCAGAAGTAACAATTGCTGGTATGATCTGTTGGCTCTCTCCAAATCATTGGCACTGCAAAAGGCATAGATTTCCTTTTCCTGTTCAACCACTGGCGAAGATTTGTTGCACAAGTGTTGCAGCATATGTGTGGGGCCCACCTCTTGTCCTGATCTCCAATTTTGCAGCCAAAATAAAGGTGATAGGCTTTCTTAACCATAGTGGTTATACTGCGCTTTTGTGATGCAAAAGTCACTTCACCACAAACATAGCAGAAGTTATCTTCACTGTTCACACAAGTACGAGGCATCTCTGCTCACTTTGGCTAAACAGAAATGTGTCCCTTTGCAAAATCAAACACTGACAAATAAGAGAGCATGACACTGTATGATTTCTAGAGCTGATATAGGGCAATTTGTTCAGCAGAGTGATGTAAGCTTCGTTATGATTGCATCATCCATGACTTCTAGGAATAACATGATGTAATTCATATCATGTATGACGCAATACCAGCTTCAGATTGCATCATTCATTGTTTTGCCTAAAAAGCAAGTACTGTCCAAACCCAGTCATAGATTTATTCATAGATCCAGTCAAAGATGTATTTTAGTCATTTCTGGTTTAAATTGAGATCCCTTCCCTTTATAACTCACTTATCCTCCGCCATTCCCAAGTCAAGGGTCGTATATACTGACCCAATAGCATATCTTGAAAACTAGAGCCAATCAACAATTTTAAGCATCATTTTCGTTCTCAGTGACCCAGAATTAGTAAAGTGTGACTACATTTATTTCAGAAGCATTTTGGCTGTAGAGCAGTGTAATCTGTAATCTCTGAGGGCAAGGTCCCAGAGTTGGAAAATGTACCTCCTTCAGATGTAGTAGAACCAGTCCAAGTGTTCATGGGAAGAGCAAAGGAGTTTGGGGTTCAGCAAGGCACAATCATTTGGGGACTGATTTATATGCCAGGGTGTTTTACTTTTGGATTTAAAATAAGGGCAATGCAGGAGATTGGAAGGAACTCGGGGGCATTAATACAAGAAATAACTTGGGAACTTTAGAAATAGAGACCCAACCATATTCAGGCACATAATCGTGAATTTAACATAATTAGAAACAAGAGAGACATTGGCCACACAATAGTTCATGCCATCAAACAGCTAAAGATCCACTATAACTTTCAAGTTTTTCGATAAATAGTTACTCTTGATGGCTCTTCCTTTTAGAAATAACATCTTTGAATATCAACTGGCTAAATAATGTCATTAAAAGAAAAAAAGGCATATTTTTAAAGTTATGATTTAACTAACATCAGCTACTCTGATAATTCTACTATAAGAAACTCATTTTTAGGAGGGCCAAATTATGGGCATGAAAGGTAGATGATTTCAGCAGACATTTGTTGCTTCAGGAAAAGAAAAGAAGAGTGGGTATAATATTTGCTAAACATGTACCTTTTCAGATTAAAGATCAGTTTAAGGGGGACTGTATCTTGTTGAAGGGCACAATTGCAGGTTATTAATAACAGTGGCCTCAGTGCACCCATTCAAAAACAAAAAACAACTTTTTTTTAAGGACTGCCTTAAGACACTTGTGTGAAGGTGAAATTATACCAGGAGGCAGGCTCAAATTATACCAGGAGGCAGGCATACAAATTCCTTACTGGGACAGATCTGGTAAATAGGGAAGGGGATAGGGAAGTAGGTGAAGCATTGCGTTATTTACACAGAGAAGTTAGTCCCCCAGGCTGCTGGAGAGCGTTGCATCCCTGGAGAAAAGAATACACGTTCTATTCACACTCCCATCAGTTATATACTGGAATAGATTGAATGTTAATATCTAAATCCTTAATGAAGCAGACAAGATCTGCAGAAATTGGCACCATTACATGATTGGATCATGCATCACTGGAAGTAATAGTTGATAGCTGGGATGAGTCCCAAAGATTGGCTCGAAAGCTTAAAGGGGTTCAAGAGCAATGCATTATTCTGCCAATTAAAAACAATTTAAAGATCGTTATACGCTCTAGTGAAATATGGGGTACTTTTGCTGCTTATTTAAAAAATGTCTGTACCTCAGATATGCCAAGTTCTGGAGTTTTTCAAAACTATCTGGAAGTAGCCGTCTTGCCAAAGAGAAACAAAATTGATAAAGAAACTTTAGCTAAAGAACTAACAGAGGAAGAAATCTTAGAATCTACAGCAAGTATGAAAAATGGTCAAATTCCAGGACCTGATGGCTTTCCAGCTGAATATTACCAGGCATTTAAGGGGGTATTCGTGGGTCCCTTGAGAGGTACTTTCAGTGCTATTCTGTTAGGTGAGGAACTTCTACTACCTATGAAAGAAGCTACTGGTTGTTCTCCCTAAAGTTGGAAAAGACTTTAGATGCCCATATCACTGCTGAATCATGACAAAGATTTTAGAAAAATACTAGCTACCTGACTGCAGTCCATGCTCTCAGTTTACATAAATCAAGCTCAAACTGGATTGATTAAGGATAGACAAATGTCAGACAATGTTCGTGAGCACCTGGAATCATCCATAATGCCAGGTCCAATAATCCCATTAATTTTGTCATCGCTTGAGGCAGAGAAAGCTTTTGATAGACTAGAATGGAACTTGCTGTTTCAGATCCAGCCCCATATGAACGTTGGCTCCGAGTTCCTTAAATGGATAAGTACTCTTCTGTACACCAGCCCGCAAGCAGCTGTGTGAGTTAATGGGGTTAAATCCCCCCATTTGCATTACACGGAGAGGCTAGGCAGGGATAGTCATTGTCTCCTTGACTTTTTTGCTCTGACCATGGAGCCTTTTGCATGGAAAGGAACGATGAATCTATCACAGGAACAAAACTTGCGACAACGCCTCAGAAAATAGCATTCTATGCAGATGGTGTAATATTATTTTGATCTAGAACCAAATTTGTCCCTAAAATTCGTTTCTAAAGGAATCCACGACTTTGTGAAAGTATCTGGATTTAAAATAAATTATGCCAAATCTGAAATGCTAGCTATACATTTGACAGACTCTAAAAAAAGTCACTCCTCCAGAAAACATTTGGACACAAATGGACAACAAAGTCCATAAGATACCTGGGAATTCAAATCTCAAAGAACCCAGAAGAGCTCTGTGATTTAAATGTCAAACCACTACTACAGCAAAGGAACAAAGATCTGGACTGCTGGGGGAGGTATGCAATTTCTTGGTTTGGAAAAATAGCCACATCTTTCTTGTTTCAGTCTTTCTTAATTATCCCAGATAAAACTCTAGCACAGCGGTTCTCAAACTGTGGGTCAGGATCCCAGAGTGGGTTGGGACCCTATTTTAATGGGGTCAGCCAGGGCTGGCTTAGACTTGCTGGGGCCCAGGGCCGAAGCCCAAGCCCCACCACCCTGGCCCAAAGCCCAAGGGCTTCCACTGGGTGGCGGGGCCCAAGTTACAGGCCCCCTGGCGGGGGCTGAAGCCCTTGGGCTTTGCCCCCCCCTGCCCAGGCCAGTGGGGCTCGGGCTTTGGCTTTGATCCCCTCCCTTCTCCTCCAGGGCAGCAGAGCTTGGGTGGGCTCAGGCTTTGGTCCCCACTCCTGGGGTTGTGTCATAATTTTTGTTGTCAGAAGGGGGTTGCAGTGCAATGAAGTTTGAACCCCTGCTCTATCAGGAATGCAGAAGATGTTGTTAGAATGTCTATGGAATAAGAAAAGACCAAGAGTTAGTGCAGGTACTTTGTACAGATCCATTAAACAAGGTGGACTGTTTCAAATATTCTATGGTACTGTTAAACCAGCCAGCTCAAAGCAGAAGTGGATTGAGGGTGCTCTAATGCCACCAAACATTGGATCTTCATTGAACGAGAAAAATGGGTCAATGTAAATACTGGTAGGCTACTATGGATTAATAAAAAAAAATATATCATGCCCTCCACAAATTTGTATGCATCCTTTAGCAAAGGCTACTGTATGGATTTGGGATAGAACTAAAGATAAAATACATTATTTCCCCTCACTAATGATACCCATTGTAAACAAACCAGATCTGAATCCATATCTCAATCCAACTCATGAAGCAGAGAGCTTTTAAAGACAGGAAGAACCATAGAATACATGCAGTTGGCCAACTATTCAGTAAAGAAACTTTTCTAGTTAAAGATCAAACTAACTTTAACTGGCCCGCTCCCCCATGGTCCCAGTACTTTCAAGTTAGGCATTATGTATCTCTACTTTCTTGAAAAACTTTCATACAGAAAGTTAACTTCAGAGGAAATGATGGCATCTGGTCAATTAGGAAATAAAAAACCCCCTTAATTTGTATCAACCTTTGCAGACAACTTTCTTAACCAAAAAATTCCCATAGGTGAAAGTGATCTGGAAAGACAAATTACCATAGGGGCATGGAAAAGAGGACCAGCAACCGCAATCCGTAAAATGATAACATTTCTTTACGATATTGTTTCAGTGGTACCTCACACCAGTCATGTTAATACACTCATAGACTCTAAGGTCAGAAGGGACCATTATGATCATCTAGTCTGACCTCCCGCATGATGCGGGCCACAAAACCTGACCCACCCACTCCTGGAAGAATTCTCTCCCTTGACTCAGCTGTAGAACTCCCAAATCATGATTTAAAGACTTCTAGTCGCTCAGAATTCTCCAGCAAGCGATCCCTGCCCCATGCTGCGGAGGAAAGCGAAAAACCTCCAGGGCTTCTGCCAATCTACCCTGGAGGAAAATTGCTTCCCGACCCCAAATATGGCGATCAGCTGATCCCCGAGCATTGCGGGCAAGATTCTCTAGCCAGACCCTCTGGAAAAGTTCTCTGTAGTAACTTTTAATATCCCATCATTGACCATTGTTATCGACCTATTGACTAAAATCACTGTATCCCATCAAACCATCCCCTCCATAAACTTATCAAGCTTGATCTTAAAGCCAGAGGGGTCTTTCGCCCCCACTGTTTCCCTCGGAAGGCTGTTCCAAAACTTCACCCCTCTGATGGTTAGAAACCTTTGTCTAATTTCAAGCCTAAACATACACAGAGTGAGTGGAGATAAATGTTGGAGCAATTGTGGTGAAAGAGGAGATTTTATGCATTATTGGTGAACATACCCGGTTGTTAAAGAGTATCAGGATGCAAATCATAACCAAATAGCACAAGTGTTGGATATTTATTACCAAATGACCCATTGGTAATCCTCTTGGGGCTTCCCAGCAGAATTGGTTACACAAAAGGAAATGAAAAATTAATCTTTCATCTGCTAGTAGCTTCTACGCTACTGATGGCCTGTTACTGGAAAAAAGAAAAAGAGGCTAAATATAGTAGAATGGTTCAAAAAATATGGGAGGCTGTTGTTATGGAAAAATTAACTCACCAATTACATAGCCAGAAAAGCAGAGAGAGGACAAATAGATATTTGGTTACTTTTTATTCAAAATATTCCTGCAAAAACCCAGCACACCTGTCCATTTGTGTGTGAATATTAATATTTGCTAGATATGCCTGGCCTGTTAAATGTGTATTTAGAGATTTCATTCCATTTAGCAAAATCACTAGAAATGATATGTCAGAGGTGTTGTAATGATGTTCATTCTATAATATGGTAACACCCTGTTAAATAGAGCAATCTGATGAATATATTCCTGCATACTATCTCTTGAAACAAAAGTTCACTGTTGTCATGATTATTGGTTTATTTCAGATATTTACATGATATGGATGTGTATACCCGTTAATGCTTCCTAAATAAATAACTATTAAAAAATTAATAAAAAGAAAAGTCAGCCTGGGGCAGTTTTGCCGTAATCAACTCCAGCTATAACTAAATTGTGGAGAATGCATAAAAGGAACCATGCACACACACAGAGCGCCATAAATTCCAGCTGCCCTGCTATCTTGTCTCAATGCTGAATGAGAAGCATGCCTCGGAGTTTAAATGGCTGCCTTAAAAAAGCTCTTGCTGATTAAATACATAAATAAATAAAAACATGATGATCTCATCTCAGTGTCTTAAAGCAGCAAAAAGAAATGGCAGGAGCTCCCAGCCTGTCTGGAGTGACACATGGTGAGTTTTGAGTGCAGCAGCCTATTAATGGCTACAATTAAGAGGCAGTTTTGTTTTAAAGATGAATTGGCTGGGCAGCGACAAATTGCAGGACATTTATTGCTGTCACACTGAGACAGGTAATCAGGGAATGACGTTGTAATTGTGCCTCCTCTTGTTTTCCTTCTACTGGGGAGCAGCATAAGATTCAATTTAGCAAACAATTTGCCACATGACTCATTCTTTCTGGGTGGCAAAGCAAAGTTTGCAGGATGTCTCCCCTGGAGTTTTGACACTTTTTAAACCCGCGGCGTGCAAACTGATACTCGCGCCTAGCCTGCGGTCATGAAAAAGAAGAGAAGGAAAAAATCCCAACAAAATGGGCAGCAGCCTTTTGCGAGCATATTCGAGGCCTGATCCAAAGCTCATTCCAGTCAATGGAGAGACTCCCATGTTGACTCCTTCTTTAAGGTTCTCCTGAGCTGAGATGTAAGTGGGGCCCAGTGGAATAAAATGGAAGCAGGAACTATCCAGAGGCTCTTCAGACAAGGAGACCCCTTCACGTGGATCGGAAGAGTTGAAAGGTTTCCTTCTAACCATTCTGCAGCTTCCCAAAGCCCTCCTCAAGAGGGGACAACCTACAGGAAGGAACTTGAGGGGAATTCATGGGGGAACTTGAGACATTTCCTGCCCCTCTGCCTCTCCTTCCACGGGTGACTCAGTGGCTGCTTTAGAGCACTTGGCTGAAGATTTTAGATAAGCAGGTCTCTGTTAGAATCTTCTTTCCCTGCATAGATGACACACCCACTGACCTAAGTGAATGTGGGATCGCTCTGAGCTGCTATTCACAGGTCTTGGAACAGAATTTTCCCCATACTGAGGGAGCAAATGTGAATTTCTTGATATATTAAGCTTATTATAAAGTCCTTACTCTTTAAATGTATTCTTGAGGCAAAAGCTCTGCAGAGGAAATTGTCTCGTTATAGTAAATCACTAGAAACATAGCAATTTTAATGGGCATTTTACTTTTAAGAGACCAACATCTGTTCTGCTCTAAATTAGAAATAGAAAAAGAATGTATTTCATTTTTACATTAGCAACAAAAAAATGCGGGAGTATTAAATGCATGTATATGTTCTGTATATAATCTGGCCTGTAGCTCTGCCAGTATTTCCTGCATCTTCTCTTGCTTTCCCTACATGAACTATTTTTAAGGCAGACAGGAGTTTGACATGCAAAGGATCTACAGGGCCATTATTTCATAGGCCAGCTGGCATAAATCAGTGTCGCTCTGACTTGCCGATTTACACCAGCAGAAGATTGGGTCCCATATATGTTGGGCCAGACAATCAATGACTGTTTGGTGAGAGCTGGTTCCTGTTTAAGAGTTCCATTCATCAGAAAACCCAGCAGTATGGGTGCTAGCTGCTGAGCTCCCACAAGCTTCTGCCAGTCATCAGCAAGGGAGTTAAGGTGATTCATAGAGGCCCCAATCTAGGAAACTGCTTACACATGCACTTAACTTTAAACCTGTGTTGCCCCAGTGAAGTGGCTCTGTGTGCTTAAAGTTAATCATAGCATCAGAAGGGACCTCAGGAGGTCATATAGTCCAACCCCTGCTCAAAGCAAGACCAATCCCCAACTTTTTTTTTATTTTTTGCCCCAGGTCGCTAAATGGCCCCCTCAAGGATTGAGCTCACAACTTTGGGTTTAGCAGGCCAATCCTTAAACCACCGAGCTAACCCTCCCACCACGTGTGTAAGTGCTTTGCTGACTCGGGCCAATAAGAACGCAGTTCGGTGACATTACTTCATCAGAACTCTGATTTTGACTTCACCTTCTCGGGGATGCAGTAAGTAAAGTTGCCAATAGGTGGAATGGCCAGTTCTGATCATGTCCTACAGACCCCACTAAGCATGCTCGTAGTCTGTGTCTCCAGTGACGCTCTCCCAGTCCAATGGGCAGCAACTACGGAGCTCTTACAGAACAAGTCCTTGTGAAAGGTGATGGTTTACTCACATTTTTTTTTTAAATGTAGCAGTTTTAAAATTAAAAGCAATTGTCCTTAAAACAGAGGAAGGAAATGGTTAAAATAATAGTCTGAAGAAGCACAGGAGAAAAAAAATCTGGCCAAGAAGAAGAGGTGGAAGATAGGATTATTATCTTTATCACTGAAATGATAAGAAGCATAACAAGAGTGCCAGAGAGACAACCTCTGAACCTTCCCAAGATCACATTCCTGGTCACATTGGCCCATGAGGACTGAAAAAGAGAGAGGATTATCAAGTGCTTAGAGCACTAAATGGGCACTCAGAAGACCTCAGTTCAAGACCCTGCTCTGCCACAGACCTCCCATGTGACCTTCGGCAAGTCACTTAGGGTCTGTCTACACTGCCAAAAAAAAAAATCCCATGGCAGTGGGTCTCAGAGCTCAGGTCAAGTGACTGAAGCTTTCACATTGTTGCTTGGGCTGCAGCTTCAGTTCTGAGACCCTGCAAGAGGGATGGGTCTCAGAGCCTGAGCAGGAATGTCTACACTGCTATTTTTAGCCCCATAATGTGAGTCTCTGAGACTCGCTGCAATGGGGCTTTTTTTGCAGCGTAGACAGACCCTCAGTCTCTCTATGCTTCAGGGCTTGTCTGTACAGTCAGCATACGGCAAGCTGGGGGTGGGGGGAGTAAATCACACCATGCACTGTCCAAGTGTCCCCCGTTACCAGGCATAGCTGTTCATCTAGACACGTTCTCGGTTCCCCATCTGTAAAGCAGGAATAATCACACTTCCCTACCTCCCAGGGTGTTGTGCGGATAAATACATTAAACAGTGAGGTGCTTATACAGTACAGTGATGGGGGATGCACAGGTACCCCAGAGATAGCTTATGCTCTGCTGCCACCGTTGTGACAGCTTCTTCCTGAAAATGGACTGAATGAGGCTGCGTGGATGGGGTGTGTGGTTCCGGAGCCCAAAGCCACTACCTATCAGGTCTAAGCATACGGCGCTAGCCATCACTGCATCAAGTCTAGTATAGTGCTTTTGGTGCCTAAGGGCTTGGATGGACCTGATGCAGGGCTCTTCAGGGCAGGGAGCATCTGTACAGCGCCTAGCACACAACGAGGCCCTGCTCTCAGTCACAGCAGCGTTTAGAGGCTCGAACACAAATAATAAATGATGAATTGGCTGTCAACATTGGAGTGCTTTTCATAGGCTGAAAACACATGGGTTTGAAATAAAGGGTTCTTAGCATATTTAAAAGAGCCTAGAACATATTCTCTAGAGCCATATACTCTTCGTAGAGGATGTTTTTCTGTCTATCTTTGCCTGTAAACATGACTGAGACTCCTTGTCTGCTTGATCCCACCCTTGACTGCTTTCTGTAAGCCTTGGAGAAGCCCCAGGGGGGTTTCCAGACAGCCTGAAGTGAAGTTTGATAGCATGTTGGAAGATGTGATTGGGAAAGTATTAAAGCTCGTCTCATTAAACGAGAGTTTCCAGCACTTGAGAGGGATGTACGCTTTAGCTGGGGAGAGCTATCTGCTCCGGCTGTGGCAATGCAAGAAAGGGAGAATGCTTTACAATTCGTATGTCAGTCGCACTGCGTGCCTGTTTTTTTAAAACAGGAATGAATGCTCCTCTTTAATGTTGCGCGGTTGCCAGACAGCCTTGCTTTATTCCTGAGCAGCGTTCAAGAATCCTTCTCCTTTCTGGCAAACCTGAGATTGAATTACAGCCAGGCAAGAGCCTTTCATCAGCGTTTGGAGCAATAAACAACTGCTCACCTCGGCCTGACTGCTCGGTTCCTTGGCAGCGCATGGCACTCTGTGGGGGCTGAGATGGAGCATGGTTCAAAGTGCACCTTCTTCACAGCACCCAAGGAACGGCTAATTCGCACACAGCATCCTCGCCTTGATTAAATGGCTCACAACGGACTACATGCTTGGGTGAGATGCTGAATTTTACTTCTCAGGGTATCATCTCCGAGAGAGACAAAGGCTTTTTGTAGTGAGAGAATCATTTCATATCTCCAGCTCGCTGCCAAGTTTATTATGAGGCTGGTATAAATGCCCCCACTAAAATCTGCCACTGAAGAAATAGACAGGACTCCTGGTTACAGGGCTGTCTCGTCTTCTGTCCTAATGAGATAGAGGCTGGGAGCCCAACTCCCTTAGGTTCCTTTTGCAAATCCCAGTCAGAGACACTAAAATTCAACAGATTATTTACAAATCTGTTACAAGAAACTACTATGAAAAAAAAAACGTGTATTTGGGCGCTTTAAGATCCTGATCCTAAGCCTGTCTCTTGGTTAACAGATGTGAGAATTTAGCTCAGGAGTTCTCCTGTTGTGAAGATGATTGAAGAGGCACATCTTAAGAGAGATTGTCTAGTGCACATTTCCCTCTCTGCACGGGTCACTTCCCCTCCCCCTGGTGATCGGAGAACATCCTTGCAGCAACTAGAGCAATTGCCGTTATGGAAAAGCGACATTAGAAAGGGACTTTGTTTAGCTTCTATTAATGTGATTTAGCAGCTGGAAACAAAGACAAGTGCTAGCCCTACGGGCCCAGCTAACTCAAAGTGGAACTCCAGGCAAGTGCTCGATGGCTTCTGCTTGGGAATCACTATTTCAGGTCTTTGCCACATTAGGTCACTTGATTTCATCCATAGATCTCAAAGTGTTCCATAAAAGGGCAAGGACATTATTAGCACCATCGTACACATTGGCTAAACCAAGGTTGAGATAATTTACAGCCTGGTCTTGCAAACACTTGGATGCATGAGTAATTTCACTCATCTGAGCTGTCCTGCTAAATTCAGTGGGATCTTCATACACTTCTCACAGGGTAAGGCTCTGTCAGGGTTCCTTCCCCACTCTGAACTCTGGGGTACAGATGTGGGGACCCGCATGAAAGACCCCCTAAGCTTATTTTTACCAGCTTAGGTTAAAACTTTCCCAAGGCACAAGTTCCACCTTGTTCTTGAACAGTATGCTGCCACTACCAAGTGATTTAGACAAAGAATCAGGAAAGGACTGCTCGGAATCCTATTCCCCCCAAAATATCCCCCCAAACCCCTACACTCCCTTTCCTGGGGAGGCTTGAGAACAATATCCTAACCCACTGGTTACAAAGTGAGCACAGATCAACCCTCCTGGGTCTTTAGGACACTGAAAAACAAATCAGGTTCTGTTTATTTTAAAAGAAGATAAAAGAATCACCTCTGTAAAATCAGGATGGAAGATAACTTTACAGGGTAACAAAAAGATTCCAAACACAGAGGATTTCCCCTCTAGGCAAAACTTTAAAGTTACAAAAACAGGGATAAACCTCCCTCTTAGCACAGGGAAAATTCACAAGCTAAAACAAAAGATAATCTAACGCATTTCTTGCTATTTCTTACTATTTCTGCAATACTAGATGCTTAGTCCAGAGATGGCTTAGGGAGATGTATTTACCCTGCCCTGGTTCCTTTGCTGACTCTGAGAGAACCAAACAAAGACACAAACAAAAACCTTCCCCCACAGATTTGAAAGTATCTTCTCCCCTGATTGGTCCTTGTGGTCAGGTACCAACCAGGTTATCTGAGCTTCTTAACCCTTTACAGGTAAAAGAGGAATTAACCCTTTACAGGGCAAAGAGGGAGTTTATGCTACCCTTAGCTGTATGTTTATGACAGGCTCTGTAGCCAGTTTAATCACTGGGCAGCGAGGGTACTCAGCACCTCTGCAAAACAGGATTGCGAGGGTGGCCATTTGGGCACCTAAAACTGAGACATCCCAAATCAGTAGCCACTTCTGAAACTTTGGCTTACGTGACTCGGCAATGGTTTGGATTTGTTCAGGATGTGTCTATATGTGTCACACTATGCTGTCAAGAGCAGAGTCCAAGGTGAGATTCTGTGCTGTGCCTCTAAAGGGCAGGGGGGCAAATTGGCTTTAAACTGACCTTGGGTTGATGCAGAGGCCCCAGGTGTAATTTAGGCAGCCTTTGGGGACTAAATTTTGGCAGCTTCCTGGGTCCGTTCTATAGGCTACAGAGATGAGCCAAAGCTCTTCAGCACTGTGTGCTGTGGCCTGGCCCCTGACATTCCCCACACATCCCCATCCCTGCCCCAGCCAGCTCTCCTGCACCTGGGGTTGCAGCAAGGTCCTCAGAAGATCGCCTTATGGCTGTGTTCCACAGTGTCTGCACCAGGGCAGTCATCACCTGGGTCACTGAGGGTGCCTTTATTGCCCCGTAGGCATGGAGGGGCCAGAGTAGAAGTAAGGATCTCACGCCAATTTTACTGAATCCAAAAGTAGCATCCTATCCACCAGACCACATTACCTTTAAAGATGCTTAGAATCAAAGGGGGAAGCCAAGGGGCTGAGTGTATAAATGGTGTATGAGAACTACTGGGACTGAAACCTGAGCCCAGGCGCTAACATGCATTTTGTAATGGTACGTCTACACTGCAAAAACAGTGTGTTCGTAACTCAGGATACCCACATTAGCTAACTCCGGTTAAAAGAGCAGTGAAGACAAGTCAATTCTACTTTGAACGTAGGTTAACAGCTGAAAGTCCAGTCTGTAGGGTCCCAAGGGTTGAACTCGAGCTGCTACTCTCCGTCAAAAGCCAGAGTTGTCCTGTCTTCACTGCTATTTTAACCCAAGTTAGCTACCACAGGATAGCTATTCTGAGTTACAAACACACCTTATTTTGCAGTCTAGACATAGACTAAGTCAGGCTACCAAAATTTCTCATGTCCTGGAAGTGCCTGGAGAATCCTTTCAAACTATAGTGGTCTTCTTTTTTTCCTTCTTTTTTCCCTTTTTTGGCTTGGGACAGAGGCAGACCCGTAAAGAAAATCAGATCTACAAATATCTTTGTTTGGAAACAAATACATATGGCACTAAATTAATTCAGCTAAGGAGATGGAAATGAGATCATTTAAAAGCAGAAGAGTTCTCCCATATTGATACAGTGGCATTTTTTTTAAATACCCAGACAAGAGTGTCATTGTTTCAGGGGGAAAACAAACACATATCTTTTATGATTACGACAATGCAAAGCTATTTTAGGACTCTGAATTGTCTAAGGTGAAGTCTCAATAGCATCCTCAAATGAAGATACAATTTAAAAAATCCTACTTGTTGAGATTTGTATAATGCTCTGGGCTGCTGATGGATGATTTGTCATTGCTTCCTGTTTAGAAACGTTCACGAATTTGTAATTGCTGCTATTTGAACACCAGGGATCAAATGCAACTGCTCCCTTTTCTCAACCCTTCCCCAGTGCACCAGACTTCAGAATCTGAAGATTTGTGTGAAAGATTCAAGCACTCTGCGGTTTTATTGGTTGCTTTCCTTATTAGAGAATAGATGAATATATTGAAAATGTATAAATATACATATATGCATATTTACACATGTAGCTTCCTGTCTGGCCTCATGTATTTTTCATGAGTTAGTGCTCCTTTTGCTTTAATTAAAAAAGAAAATCAACCCATTAAAATTTAAATTAAGTTTAGCATCCTGTTTGGTGTGTGTCTAAAATCCAAAGTTAGGGATGATTTTATCTCTTCTGCAGCCCCATGTTCTCCAAAAGCGGATCATAATGCAATGTAGATAGAAATTATCGAATTAGATGCCATGCCTGAGTCCAACAGGAACGTATTAAGACCCTGATCCTTTAATCAGATGTATACAGGTGAACTCTTATGCTTCCACCGAGTCCTACTGGCTATACACAGGCATAGGAGTCCATCTGCCTAGGTCCAATTGCAATATTATGGTCTAAAATTATACTAGACAGCCCTGTTACAGGTAGCCTTATGAGTTCCATTTAACTGAATATATGGGCAGTTAGAGCACAGAAAAAACTGTGTGCTTGTTCTTTTTGGAAGCTGAGTGGCTCAACAGTTAAGTGTGTTCTTTGCCCCAATCTCTCTGACTAGAATCATTTTGATGGTTAGCAGGACTGCCCAGATCTGACCACCCCTTCAACTCAAGCCATGCACCAGGCCTTGCCAGGCATCTGCCTAAGGCACTGTATATGTGGTCTGCCCCGGGGCAGAGGAGATGTGAGGATATCATGGTTCCTGAACACCGCTGCAGTGGGAGTGACAGTCTTACCCAAGACAGGCTGATTTATAGAAATATTCCACTCTTTCAGTAATCACAAAAGAGCGCCCTACAGATTTTTGTGTTCAGATTGGCCATGGTTCTGTGAATGGCTTCGCCACTGATTGTTAGGCAAAGCCTTAGAAAGCACATGCTCTAGCATGCCTTTAACAAAGCTCCACAGGGAGCCTACATCTTGCAGCTTTCTGAGGAACAGGCCCTGCATCCCATGGAATAGCTGGGAATGGGAATGCTTATGTCATACGTTTGCAGAGAACATTGCTGGAAATTTAAAACAAACATCTGATTAGAGGCCTGGTTGCACGCAGCACTGGCTAAAGAGCCGGAAGTACAGGGAGAGTCATGGCCTAGGAGATTCTGATCCCTTTTTTGCAAAGGCAGTTTGGATAGACGGTTAGTTTGGGAAATGGTGTCCTGAGCTGCTCGCACAGAGCATCTTCTGCTTGTCAGCTCACGTAAAGGGGAGTTGGGTGCTTTCCACATAAAGCAGCTGCTTGTTAAACAGAGCTGTTCAAAAATGGTAAGTATATTTACAAAAAAACACTTGAAACAAATTAAAATTTTGTTCAGAGTTCTGTGCCTTTTTTTCGTTTTCCCCAATGAAAGTTCTCTCTTAGTGTGTGTGTGTGTGTGTGTGTGTGTGTGTGTGTGAGAGAGAGAGAGAGAGAGAGAGAGAGAGAACCCAAACACTTTCACCATTCCCTACCCACTCTGTTCACCCGGAGGAACAACGTGTTCATTTTTATCCCTAAACTTGGAAGGATTTGATTTTTATTGGCAAGTGTCAGTAAACATTGATCCCATACCACACACACAAACCAACAGAAAAAAATATCTCCATCAATAGTCATTGAAATTTACAGATAGGCAATGCTACTCGAGAACGTACAGTTTGATTTAGGGATATTTACTTTGGATGTTTTGACATGCAGTGTTGACAATTTGTGTTTTAATGGTTATAAAGCTTTCTGAATCTCAACATCTACTGTCAATAAATATCTATTGTCTGACACTCCCCCATAATTTCCCACAGCTGGGAACATTTTAATCAATGCCTAAAAAAATGCTTAAAAATAAACATCAGTATTATTCACTGAAATGATATAAAAAAAATTGAATTCTGGCTACCCAAGTTATACCACTGAAAACAATGGAAGAAGCCATGTGTTTTCCAAAACAGCTTTAAAGGATATTGAGCTAAGTAGGAACATGAAGGGTTAGGGTAAAAGTGGTAATGAAGTGCATGCCTATTGGTTTTATATATATATATATATAAAAATAGGATTTCTGCAAATGGAATTGCCGGTGGGTGAATACGTGGTTGTTTCTCCAATCTCTGTAAATGGAGAACAAGACTTGTATACATAAAGGGCCTTTCCACTGACTTCAAAAGGCTTAGAATCAGGTCCAATGAAACACCCCATCCCCCATTCTGAGGCCCCCAGGATGACCAATAGCAGGGGCAACAGGAGGCTACTTTGGAGACAGTAGGTTTGATGATCTAATTTACCATTTGTAGAAGAGTGACTCACCAGCCAGCACACTCCCTTGTGCCTGGGTGTGGCACAGGCTCTCCTCTTCCCATGCCCCTACTGACAGCCACTCCAGTCCTGCAGCGGTCTGCTTCTCATAAGGCAACCCTCTGACCAGGCAACATTCAGTCCTGCCCCTTGTTAGCATGATGAGAGTAATGACCTTACATCAGGTCTTCAGCCCCCAACCCTGGGCTGAGTGTTCCTTACCCCCCTTCTCCCTAGGCTTTCAATAACCCTTAGCCCTTGCATTGGGGACACTCATGCCACCTTCCTCAGTAGCGATCGATCTATCGGGGTAGTGTAGACGCGATAAATCGATCCCCGATCGCTCTCCCGTTGACTGCTGAACTCCAGCTCGGCGAGAGGCGGGAGCAAAGTCGACAGGGGAGCCGCGGCCATCGATCCCGCGCTGCGAAGATGCGAAGTAAGTGATTCTAAGTCGATCTAAGATATGTCGACTTGAGCTACGCTATTCTCGAAGCTGAAGTTGCATATCTTAGATCGATCCCCCCACACTAGTGTAGACCAGGCCTTAGACTCCTTGATGTTTCCCTGAACTATTTCCTATCTCTGCCTGTCCCTAAGCCACTTTGCCAGGCTCCACGGAGTTCTCTGCAGCTCTTGCAGTGAGCAACACCTCCCTGGGCTTTCTCCCTGGAGGTCTATTTGCTGCCCTTTTATCAAGGCTCACTCCACCTCTTCTCCCTGGTCTCTCCTAGTATTTACCGGAGTCCCTGTCTCAGCAGAGGATCAAGCTACCAAGGCCTGCTCTCCCCACCTTCTACCCAGCAGCTTTTCCTTTATCTTTACCACCCAGCCGGGGTTTCATGTTAATTGAGCCTGACACACCCTGTAGTTGCCATCAGGTGCCTTAATTCAGTGGTTCTCAAACTAAGGCCGCCGCTTGTTCAGGGAAAGCCCCTGGCGGGCTGGACTGGTTTGTTTACCTGCCGCATCCGCAGGTTTGGCCAATCGCTGCTCCCAGTGGGTGCGGTTCGCCGGTCTCGGCCAACGGGAGCTGCAGGGAGTGGCACGGGCCGAGGGACGTGCTGGCCACCACTTCCTGCAGCTCCTATTGGCCGAGAACAGCGAACCGCGCCCACTGGGAGCTGCGATTGGCCGAACCTGCAGATGCTGCAGGTAAACAAACCGGCCCGGTCTGCCAGGGGCTTTCCCTGAACAAGCGGTGGCCCTAGTTTGAGAACCACTGCCTTAATTGACTCTCCAGCTCCCCTTAACACTTTAAGTGCCAGTGTGGGGCATACACTCTATAACACCTTCCGATTTCATAGACTCATAGAAGATTAGGGTTGGACGAGACCTCAGGAGGTCATCTAGTCCAACCCCCTGCTCAAAGCAGGACCAACCCCAACTAAATCATCCCAGCCAGGGCTTTGTCAAGCCAAAGAAAAAGGGGTGAGGTTTTGCACAATTTCATAAGCCACAGGAGGATTTAGGATTCAGTTACTAAACTGAATCAATGGCATTATTATTGTTATTTATATAATAATAGATACTAACAGCTCCAAAGGGGGTTGGATCTCTATTGTGCTAGGCAGCATACACACACTTAGTAAGAGCCAGTCCTTGCTCTGAAGAGCATATAATCTAAACAGACAAAAAGATAGTGTGACTCGGTATGCCTGGGGCAGCCCTCACTGGAAATGCCAGGATCAGGGCAGGCTGCAAAAGAGAGAGCAGATACTCCCCAGGCTGGTGGGTAACACTGAAATTAAACTCCCCAACCAGTCACAAACTGTGCTTCTGATCCCCCACACTGGTTATCAAGAAGCAAAACACGAAGAAATCACACAGCCCCCATATTGCATTCCAGGTCTCTGGCTCCCAATCAGCACCTAGGTCCAGTACAGTGAGAAGTTATTTAAAAAACTTTGCTCACTGTACAAAATGTTCTGAGCCCAAAGGGTCAGCCATGATATCAGGTCAGTACAGGTTTGGATCTTACCCAAAATCCCACGCTGCCAGACAATCCTTTAGTGTCTAAAACGAAAGGTTTATTATAAAGAAACAAGAAAAAACAAGAAGATAGTTGTTAAATGGTCAAACAGCCACATACATACAAAGACTTCAAAGTCCATCAGGTTCCTAGCAGTACTGGTGAGTTTATTGGCTTGAAAGTCCCTCTGGAACACATCCACTGCTTGGATGGATCATTCAGTCCTTTGTTCAGAGCTTCGTTTGTAGAAAGGTTACTCCAGAGCTAAGAGGCAGGAATGAAGACAAAATGGAGAAGATGCAGCTGCCTTTTATAGCCTTTTGCCATGTGGCGTGAGCTTCTTTTGTTCCAAACACAAACTGCCCAGCACATGGCTTGGAAGCCTTAGAGTTCTGTCCATAGGCATGCTCTTGCATGCCTTGCTGAGTCATAAGGGGTATCCCTTGCCTTCTCTCAACGGGTCAATTGTATAGCTGATGATCCTTAATGGGCCATCAAGCAGGCTAGGCAGAGCTGATGCCAAACTGTCTGGGGGTGTCACCCAGAAGCATAACACAAGTTTTGTAATACAGACATACGTACATATCTATAACCCCAAATACAAAGGTGATATAACACATACATGAGATTATCATATCTGGAAAATTATAACATTTTTGAAGATATCTTACATTGCATATCTGGCATAACTCATTGCAATTTTAAAACATTGATATTCATAATATCCTAAAGTGTCCCCCAAATTCCATACAGAGCCACAGATGGGACAAAGGAAGTGGATTAAAATTTTAAAAGTGACTAGTGATTTTGGTTGCCATATTTTTTGGCTGCCAAACTTGAAAGACCTTTGAGAGGCCTGATTTTCAGAAAGTGCTGAGCACCCACCTTCAGAAAAGCCACGTTAGCTGCCCCAAAATGGAAACAGCCACAAGTACTTTTGAAAATTTAAATACACATTTTTATCCCAATTTTACGGATAGTAACTGAGGCACAGAGAAATTAAATGCCAGGTTTTTAAAAGTGCTCGGCACCCAGCAGTTTGAATTGCGAGCAACTTCATTTAGTTGTCTAAAATAAGAGCTGAGGTCTTTTGAAAATCCAACCTTCATTGTACGTGCTGAACACGATTAACAATCTAGCCCTAAGTGACTTGCCCATGGTCACACAGGAAATCTGTGGCAGAGCTTGAAATTTAACCCAGACCTCCTGAGTTGCTGTTCAGTGCTCTAACCTGAAATGCATTTTTTAAAAAGTCCATGTACGGGGATCGTATAATTCTAACTGAAGGATTTAGGGTAGTTTATATGGAGGAGAGATCCCCTGGAGTGACAAGGTTTCACACTGTTACATTATTATTTTTTTGTCTGGCAAGTGAACTATATTTCACCAGAAGGTGGGAAAAGACTTGGAACAAAATTGATCTTGGCTGAGCAAACATTTGACAATGTTCTGTGGAAAAACCCATCTGTCCTGGGAGATATCAGCTCCAGTAGATGTTGATGGTGCTAAAAATATCTGACTGAGTTCACAGTCCCTGAGCATTTTGTTTTCAGCCTCAAATATTTTTGGAGAGTCCTAATTTTTTAAGGAAGGAGAAATCTTCTTTCAATTTAGAGAAGCTTCTTACTTATTAGGTATATGATGAAAGATTTTGATTTGCCCAGGATGTGTCTATAAGTGCTTGGCACTCTGTGCTGGGTGGAAACTAATTAATATAAAAGTAATGGAAAAAGGCTTGTGAGCTTCTAAACAGAGTGCTCTGTCAGATACAAGGGTTTCCATATCTCAGTTACTTCCTCCATCGCAGCAGTAATACAGTTTCTTCTGAGATGCATGGGAAATAAAAGTAAGCCTTGAAGATAACTTCAAAAATGCATCCCACATGTAAAACAGCACCTTGATTAGTAGTGAGAGAGAGACAGTAACATGCTTATTATTTAATCACCCTGATAACAAAGAGCCTGGCCGCGGCACAGATTGTTTCCACAAAACCTAAAGGGGGTGATTCTAGCCTCACACCAGTGTAATTCCAGTGACTGTTATGAAGTTAGTCCTGGTTTCCATGGGCATCAGAAAGATCGGCCTCTGTCCCAGAATAAAAGGGAGGCTGGATGAGGAGAGAGAAAGCGGCAATGTGACAATTCCATGGGAGCCTGGCACTCACGCTACAGAGGACCAGTTGTTCAGGTTTCTTAAAAGATTGGTGAGTTTTATCAATAGAATTTTCTAAGATGATTGTGTTATAGCATGACGGGACAAACCCTGTACTCGCATAGGCTTCTGCTGACCCTCTGAAATCACTCAGATCTGCCCCATCAACTCACGGCCTGTTGTCGGTTCGGAAAGCAAAGAGGCCCGGAGATGTATCAAGAGGGAAAGACAGGCCCTGATTCTCTCCTTACATACACAAGTGTAACTCCATTGTCTTCACTGGGGGGTTGCACCTGCTTGACGTCATTGGAAGCGAGCTGCCAGGTCAACGGAGTATAACTGAGAGAACATCACACTGGGGGGGAGGGATAGCTCAGTGGTTTGAGCATTGGCCTGCTAAACCCAGGGTTGTGAGTTCAATCCTTGAGGGGGCCACTTAGGGATCTGGGGCAAAAATCAGTACTTGGTCCTGCTAGTGAAGGCAGGGGGCTGGACTCAATGACCTTTCAAGGTCCCTTCCAGTTCTAGGAGATGGGATATCTCCATTAATTTTTCGGGATGGTCTAGACAGTATTTGGTCCTGCCATGCGGGCAGGGGACTGGATTCGATGACCTCTCGAGGTCCCTTCCAGTCCTATAATCTATGATTCTATGATATGTTAAACTGGATGAGGTAAAGGAGGAATGCGGCTGCCTTGGCTTCCCTTGTGAAGAAGAACTCCCACTTCTGTATTGGTCAAGAAAGAAAACATACCTGTGACTGCTTCAGAACATTTCTGCTCCTGGGGGTCAGGAGGGTGGGTGCATGCTGTGGAGGTGGGAAGAGGAGGGTGAGCAGGACTCTCTGTGGAGGGATGGATTACTGGAACATGCTGAGGAAATGAGTTTAAATGTGATAACCCGAGGGAAGGGGTGTCTCCCAGGACATGCGTTCAGAGCAGCAGGGCCACGAGGTAACCTGGAACTGGCAGATAAGCTGGTGTTCGCTCTAGTTTTTTTTGTTTGTTTGCATGGCAGCTCTGAAACCAGGATAAAGTACAGACAAGGGCAACACTGCATAATGTGACAGAGACACATGCACTGTTCTGCTTTTTTTTTTTTTTTTAAATTGAAACGCATGAAAATCCCAGTTTGGCAAGGGGGACGAGTAAAAGAAAGTGCTGAGGTAGGCTGAGGGCTTCAGGAAGCAAACAGACTCAATTTGAAGGCTCAAAGCATTGTTGGAATTGTGAGCCCTGCCTGGCCAGACTCCTGCAGAGCATTTTGGAATTGCAGCACATGGGGGTTTACCAAGGGCTCCGTATGAAGGTTCTGGTGAAGGGGTTAGTCCACTTATTTTACATACAACTATAGACCGTGGGTGACCACCCTAAAGTCAATGGCAAAACTCCCATCGGCTTCAATGGGGCCAGGATTTCACCCCATATTTGAGTCTCAGTTTGTGTAGCAATATGGAAAACCAGAAAATTAGGTGTTCCAGAAACATGTGGCCATTTACCATGGGGTGAGATGTACATTGGTGCTGGGGACCTCACAACAAGAGGACTGCAGAGATGTGCGATCAAAGTGAGAACACTGGGGGACTTTGCAAGGGTGATTGTTCCAAAAGGACTGGCCTATAGATAACATCCATATACCCATTTTGTGCTCACCCACCCAAGCATGCAACAGAGTATACAACCAAGAAATACACTACTTTACAGTGACACAATCCCTGGTGGCAAGTATCAGAGGGGTAGCCGTGTTAGTCTGAATCTGTAAAAAGCAACAGAGAATCCTGTGGCACCTTTGAGACTAACAGAAGTACTGGGAGCATAAGCTTTCGTGGGTAAGAACCTCACTTCTTCAGATGCAAGTCACTTGCATCTGAAGAAGTGAGGTTCTTATCCACGAAAGCTTATGCTCCCAGTACTTCTGTTAGTCTCCAAGGTGCCACAGGACCCTCTGTTGCTTAATCCCTGGTGGGTAACCAAGGCTGGTTCCTTGGAGTTTACATAGGCTCACCCGGCAAAGTGCATGCGGAACATGTTTTCAAGAAATTCAGGCTGTCTGAGAGAGGACTGAGTTTGTTTCCATTAGGGCAGACTGTGTTCATTCTCTTTAAAATTAGATATACATGACCAACACCATGTAATCAAGACTGTAGATCCAGGATGCTCACAAATACATCGTTCTGATCTAGCTGAGTTAGACTTGCTGTTCTGCTCCTGTTAGTAATCATTGTTTAAACACTATTCTGTGTTGCCTAGTGATCCTTCCTAAGTCCTTTAGCTCCAGTGACTGCTGCACCTTCACAGGAAGTAGCCCTGTAGCTATCACCCACCAGGTTATAGAAGATGAACTGAAGGTCAGAAGATTGAGGATCTGATATAACAATGGGGAATCCAAAGTCAAGGAACTCACAGATGCATCGGGGAAGCAAAGAACATCTGCTTTGCTTCCTGCTTAGCTATGGCATGACTTCAGTATGGCAGCCTGGGACTGCTGCCACCCATAATCTAGCTGTCTTCCTTTGTTTCATCTAGCCCAGGCCATCTGTATATCAAGGTGACCTCTGAGGGTAAAATATGGGAAGAGAGCATTTCAGAGACACTGTACTACTAGTCAAGGTCCAACGATAATTATGACACCGGCTACCCACACAGTTGTGACTTGGCTGCAGAGGATTCTCTCAGAACCAGTTCTGCTTCAGTTCTATCAGATATGTTAAACTGGATGAGGTAACAGGCAAACCAGTCTCTGTCCTGAGGTGCACCCCGACTTCAAAGCTAATGACACAGGGGTCAGTCCAGGGCAAAGGTACAACCTCCAAGCCTCCATCGTCTAACCCCAGACCAAAACCAAAATACAGGGTACGGCCATATAAAGAGCTGCCATTTGCAGTGCCCAACAAGTTTTATTGGTCCTACAAAACCCAGGCCTTATGGTACATATTCTTAAGCACCGGGTACTGGAGCCTTCTCTATTCACTTACTCTTAACCATACAATATAGCTCTTAACGTTATACAACTCGACAACACTCCTGTAACACACCCACTTTCACCACCCCTAATAACCGCGGGGGATAGTAACATGATTGTGAAGGCAGCCCATGAGACCCTGAGCTGACCCAGCAGGCTTGGCAGGCTCATGCACCCCTAGGACACGCCATCTCAGTGACTTCAACATCCCTGAGGACTCGAACTTGCAACTTACTGGAAAAATGGAGCTACTTATCCACGGTGGCACTGTTGAAAACTGGACCTAAAGCTCTGATCCTGAAATGAGATGTGCACAAGTGGGTCTCTACGCACATTGACTTCAAAGGGCCCCAAGTGCACTTCATTGTAAAACTGAATGGTTTGCAGCCATTGCAGGTGCTCCTACTCCTCCTCCCCCCTCGTCCCTTAACACATAGATTAATATTGACAGCAGCTCCTGTGATTTGGTCTTGCCGCCGTGTTTCATTTTTCCATTCAATGGTGACAGTCTCATGACTCGCTTTCATTGGGAACTTCCCAGGCTTCATGATGGAGGGGCCAGGGCTGCAGGCCCGGCTGGGACCATTGCAAAGCTATCGCAGTGAGTTGAGGCGGAAGGCTTCAGCCGGTATGTATACATTGTTCTGTTCCTGGCCTAGAAACAGAAGTTTGACAAAAACCAGAAAATACTCTTTCTGGAAGGTTGCATTGTAACACTGCTTTATTTTTGAGAACCTAGAATCCTAACACACAAGAATCAAAAACAGAGACACAAAGCAGCTGTTGCCTAAGGCAAAGAGCCACAACTCAACCCACTTTTCTCTACGCTGGCTCTTTGCGGACTGACTGCTGAAGACACATGCTTCCCTACAGAGCTCCCTAGCCTGCAAGCGGGACCAGAAAATCCCTTACCCTTAAAGCGATATCTTGTCATTTTAACACAGGTTTCAATACACCACGTAAATGAATGATAATGAATATGGTACTAAACTTTCTTATTTAATAGCCACTGAATTTTAGATTCCTTGTATTTTGAAAATTCCCATCCACCTTCCACCACCAGAGCTGTTTATCCATAGTGTGTGAAGTTGCCCAGCATGTATTACATACTGGTCAGTGAATTTAAGTGTGCTGGGTTAAGCAGACTGTGCCTGGTTGTGCGATCACACTTCTATCAGCAAACAAGCTCTTTCCGCAAGTTCATGCTTAACACTGAGGATTTCACCTAAGAGCAGTGACAACATACACACTTCACAGCTGACTGTCGTAAGTCTGTAAACATGCAGTGTTACAGCTCTGTCGGTCCCAGGATATTGGTGGGCAAGGTAATATCTTTTATTGGAGCCACTTCTCTGTTGGTGAGAGAGACCGAATAAAAGTGGGCCCAATAAAAGATCTTACCTCACCCGCCTTGTCTCTCTAATAAATCTATAAAAACAGAGGTTTTACAGTATTCAACAAAGCTAGCAATTATCCAGTCATTCTGCTGAACTGCTTCATAACCACCAACATAAGGAAGTCTGAGGAATTCTCCTGTTAAGGTTTTCAGTGTGTATCAATTTTATCTTCTTTTTCCTAAGGAAGAATTATTTGGGAAGGAAAAAGAAAAAGCGTTGGGAGCTTGCTTCTTCTCCTGTTGTAGTCAATGACAAACCTTCCATTGACTTCAATGGGAGCAGGATTGGCCCCTTCTCTAATAAATGACAGGCTAAGTAATTGTTATATGAAACTGCTAAAAGCTTGTAAAAGGCAGCTAAAGGTCAGGGAGAATTTTAAATGGAATTTGGAACGTACTTCTCCAACGTAGTTAACGGTTTGCTGGGTTTTTTTAGAGGAGATGGAATCACATAAGAAATATTTTTCATCCTGAATTGTTTAAAATTAATGCTTGTCTCCAAGGTTCTATAACAGCTAGCAGTGGGCGAGCCTTGAGCATTTTGAAGGTTTAGTTAATAGCCCATGTTTATCCAGTCTTGTGTTCAGATCCAAAATAAAGCACTTAAGGACATGCCTCACTCTAAATATGTGAGCAGTGCCATTAATTTAATTGGGATTCCTCCCATACTCAAAGCTACGCATATGCTTCGGTGGATTGGGTCCTTGGACTGGAACTCCTATGAAAACAGACTATCTCCTGCAGCCATGTGCTCTGGTTATAGCAACAGCTATAATCCTCTTGTGGTATTTCAACACCTCTGCTCCCATGGCTAGACCCACAGAGGGACTTAGGCATCTAAATGCCTCTTCATGCACCAGTTACAAGCACGGTCATAACTAAGTCCTTTTATGAAGCCAACCCCAGGTGCATCAGATTGCAGGCAGTGGTAGACTGCTAACCCTCCTATGTGATTCAGTCACTGGAGGGGGACAAAAAGCCACACTGGTTTAGCATAGATTACATCAGCGTTTCCCATAGGTTACATCAGCGTTTCCCATAACTTTTGAAAGCTGACCTCCTTTTCAGAAAAATGAAGCCAATCATGTCTCCATTCAACCCTGGCATGTGTTGTTTAAGTCTAATCCAAAAGGAGCAGCCACTCAGAATAGATTGTGTATATCTTCATTGTATGATACTTCCTCTCCTTTCTGACCTGCTTTGATAAGTCAATGATCAACAATTAATATAGTTAGCAATGCGGATATTTAAATTATCATTATTGGTATCTGAGTTAGCAAGGAATGGAATGAATGGAGCAGTTCAGAGCTATTGTCTCAGGCTCCCTGCAACTCAGGTAGACAGTTTTACTTGGTTAGTGGTTTCCAGGTTTTTCTTCCCAACCATGACATTTGGAAAGTTTTTAAAAATGAAAGTTGAGGCCCTAGAGTACAGTTGAGAGAGGTCTGTCCACACACAGCTGTGGCTAATTATTCTCACTGTTCCCCGGGGCCAAGTCCCAGGCTTTGGGTAATGCTGATTGACAACAGCACTAAAAATAAAATTTTAAATAAAAGGAGAGCAATATTCTCGTGACAAACTAGTTCTCATTTTGGGCCAGTGTTTCTTATAGAGTACATGACACATTACCTATTTGACAATGGGCTGGAGCCAGGCCCCCTGAAGTCAATGAATAGCGAATATTGTGTAGACTAGTGGCTCTCAACCACTATACACCTTTCAGAAATCTGATTTGTCTTGTGTACCCACACATTTCACTTCCTTTAACAACTACTTGCTTACAAAATCAGACATTAAAAATACAAAAGTGTCACTGCAGGCTGTTGCTGAAAAATTGCTTCCTTTCTCATTTTTACCATATAATTATAAAATAAAGCAATTGGAATATAAATATTATACTAATATTCCAGTATAAAGAGCAGTACAAACAAGTCACTGTATGAAATTTTAGCTTGTACTGACTTCGCTAGTTTTTTTTTTTTTTTTAATGTTCCCTGTTGTAAAACTAGGCAAATATATAGATGAGATCATGTACCTCCGGAAGACCTCTGTGTACCGCCAGGGTTACATGTACCCCTGGTTGAGAACCACTGGTGAAGACAATGTTAAAACATATGATAGGATGTAAATTGTTAAAATCTCAGTAAAGTAGGAGTAAAATGCTGCTCTTAGTCACATTGGCATATAAATTAAATCGCTTCAAATACATGTGCATTGAGACAAGTACCTATTTAATGCTTTCTATTGTAGCTAAACATTTCAAGATGAGCTTTTCATGTCATTCTATTTTGAAATACTTCAAGATAATGTGCCACACAGAAATAACTTAAGCAAGAATAGATTTTCTTAAGCAAGACAACATAATAAAACATTATGCATCCTGATATACAGCCTAAATTATACTACCCCCCAAAAGCGATATCTCTTTGGAAATGTTGAGTATCAGAATAGCTTGATTTGTCATCAGATTGTGAAATGATGAAGTTCATTACACAAAATTGTCTTTCAGCATTGAAATGCAGTCAGTCTGTCTTGCAACCATAGGCTTTGAAAACAATGTGTTTTTCACTTGTCCCGATTGCCTTGAATCACCTATACAAACTGCATAACCTCATTTTTTAACCATGATGGTAGCCTCATATTTGAATGTTCAAATTCATTAGAAAAGGATCATAAGCTAATCAAAAAGCACAGGCCATGCATTCTAATTTTACCTTCGGAGTTGGCGTTTGCTTTGTGGGGATTTGACATATCTACTTGACTAAACAATAGCTCAAGCAGGAAAAAAAGTGTAATAAAAACACTGAAAAGATCATGCCTGTAAGGTTCAAAGCAGCACAAGGCTTGACTAATTTAACACCTTTTTTGCTTTCAGAGGAACTGCTTTCCCATTGATTCGTTTCCTGTTCACCCATGAATATCTTGTCACTATCGCTTAGAGCTGTGGCATATTTCTTTCCCTGGCAGTAAAAAAAAAATTACATATATAATAAAATATTTCATGGCCCCTGCTTAAAGCTTTAGAGCTACCTTGAAGTCTTTGTGCAAGAGGAGCTCATTAAAAGTGCATTATGCTAGTGGGAAAGTAATGCTCTGTCTTCCGCAGAAAAAGTTCACAAAAGTGGGGCCATTTTAATAAGGGAAAAATTCATTCTGATGAAAAGCAATTACAGAGATTCCTTTAGCACCTGGACTCTGTGGCCTTGATTCAAACTCAGTGTCACAGAGGTGCTGTGTGCCAATTATGCTTCCTGTACCAGCAGCAGCTGCTGTGCCTCTGGGGAGGTAATTCGCCACATGGGAAGGCTGGTAGAGTTTGTATTGCTACCCTCACTCACATTCTGGCTGAGGAGAACAGTGTTTACTTGCAGCCTTAGCTCCAGTGGAACCTGGAGGAGGATCCCTGGAAGATGGGCCGAGGACAGTCTGGAGAGAGCCACATTTTCTATCCGGCGAGCAGCACCCACCTTCTGGTGCCAATAGTCATCCACCAGACCCCTGTGCTGGCTTCCACAAAGTGTCTCAAGCCTTGTAATGATGTGGTATTGCTACAGGAATGTAGAGGGAAGCTAAAGTTGAAATAGTGGGAGCTGGGAACCTTTAAAAATCTGGCCTTCAGAGTCTAGATAGCGAAGATAGACAAAGGGTTGGCGGAGCTACAGAACCTTGCTCAATGTCACACAGTAGGGTCGGGGAATGGATAATGGCCAACAGGGGTCAGACTAGAGACTCTTGCCTACAGGCTCTGGGTCTTACTGATCACCATATTTGGGGTCGGGAAGGAATTTTCCTCCAGGGTAAATTGGCTGAGCCTCTGGAGGTTTTTCGCCTTCCTCCGCAGCATGGGGCAGGGATCACTAGCAGGAGGGTCTCTGCCGATTGAAGTCACTAAAACACAGGATTGGGGACTTCAACGGCAGAGTCCAGGGAAGGGTTTTGTGGCCTGCAGCATGCAGGGGGTCAGACCAGATGATCATAATGGTCCCTTCTGACCTTAAAGTCTATGAGTCTATGAGCATTGCAGGAATAGAACCCTGTCCTCCTAACGCCCAAGTCACTCGGCCAAGCTGGCTCTTGGAGGATGTGAGGGGGGATTTCTTCTTTGCCTTCACTTTTCCTGGCTGTCGGGTTTATCATTGCTTGTATTCATTGTATCCCTCGCTGTGGATTTTGTTTGCCTGCCTCCACACCTGCTCCAGGAGTTCCTTAGAGCCACTGAAATGAAAAATAGGAAATGAAAAAGTTGATAAGCCCAGCCCAACACATTGAAAGGTTAAGAAATGGGATGAGCATGAGAACTACCATGGAGGTTGACACAATGATTAGCCTTGTTGGACAGAAATCTAATCCAAATGGTGGTCGTAGGGCCTATGAACTAATGGGATCACTTTTGGGGGTGGGGGTGAAGTGTGTGACAGGTGTGCTATGGAGGTCAAATGAAGGCTACTGTGGCAAATTGCTCTAGTGCTGACAAGGCCTTGGTCTCAGAGGAGTTAAAATAACGCCTCAAAGTCTCAAGGGTGCCTGGTTCCTGCCTTACCTAGGTTGCCTTCTGGGATTCACAGGGAGGTGGCATGTGAGCAAACCCCCGTCTCCGTGACCACTGGAGCTCTCCTATGCAACACATCAGCTCTAGCGTTGTTTCTATTCCTTGTTATTGTTTTTCTTAAGACACCAAACACATGGTTTAAACACAAGATCAACTGGTAAAAAACAAAATGTTTTGAAGGAGCAGCTGCCTGCCACTTCTGTCAGTGCTATACATTCTGCCTCTCTCTTGTCTAAGTAGCCGTGAAAGGATTAAAGTGATTGTACTGCACACTGGTATCACATGTCATCATTAAAATCTAGACATGCGAGCAGATAATTTGGATGAGGACCACCAGGCATAGGGATCATGTACAAACACAAGAGAGTAGGACTTCAAGAATGACAGTCAGTTGCTATAATAACTTCCTAATGATAAACTGCCGTTGTAAGCTCTCTCTTTTTCTGCTCAGCAATCTCCAGGAGAAACTGGAGTTAAAGTCTCTTTTAAGTTGATGTGCTGTAGGGAAAGAAGACGTCAGGGGAAGGTATTGGCTTTAGCTATTTGATCCAGTTCTTTCTGCTGCTTTCCTGTGCTCAATTCTAAAATATAAAATAATATTCCCCTTTATCCTCTGATTCCCGACCTAGTTAAAACTAGGTGGCTTTACCCAAATAGCCAAGTCATCATGCTTAATTCTAGCCCTTGAAGAGTTAGATCTGAAAGATACCCCTTAAATGAACAGAGCCAGACAGCAGTTATTCCTGCTTCTACTATCAGAAAGCTGCATTTCGTTCCTGACTCTTTTCATGAGAAAACTGAAGCACACAAGAGCACCCCACTGGGCCAGAGGTACAGCAGGCACTCTGAGTGCAAAAGTAGTGGTACAATCGCCCCTTCCTATGCTGTTTGGAGGGCCTAGGTACTTGTGCCTGGGAAAGGAGCGTGTCAGTCGTAAGGGGGTTCTGCTGGCAGGTGAAGGTGAAGGCCCTGCAGTGCAGCTCTCATGTCGTTAACATCAGTGGGATTGTGCATGTGTGTATTTATTGGACCCCTAGTTTGGGCCTGCTATGTAATTGGTTAGATGCCAGTCATGTGACAAAATTTTCATTCTGGTTCTCACAACAAGAGGGAAATAGACCATGCACTAGGAAATTAACCATAGCAGCTGTCATGGTATCAATGTGGTATCTGGCAAACAGCAGTCACCTCTCCCAACCATGATTAAACTCCAAGCACTGAATGCTAGTGTGACAGCTGCCATCGTGGTGGTGTCTATAGCTGCAACAGACCCTGACACTGTGGATCAGGCACAAGAGGGATGCATAGCACACGCTGATGAGTGGGTTAAAGTGGCACTGAGAGATCTTTACCCATGCACCCTCTCACCATTGAGCAGCTAAAGTCTGGACTCCACAGTCCTAGCGCATTGATGTCTGAGGTGGTCGTGCTGGCTCGGAAAGGTGACTTATGTGACTGACAAAACTCTTCTGGCTCCCCCTGCTATAAGGATGTCATGAAAATGGGGCACAGTTGATCATTCCATACTACTCATGCAAGGGCCCAGGAGAAGGCAGCATCAGAAACTATGGTCCAGATCCTCAAAGGTTTTGGGAAACATACCTTTGAGAACCGAGGCCTATCAGTCGTGGAGGTGGGGAAGGTGTACAGAGGGCCAGGGAGATGGCAGAGGGAGAAACAGAAATCAAGGGGTGTAATAAACCAAAATAACAATAAAAAATTGGCCCTTGAGAAAAATTAGTTCCCTCAGTTGTATGTCAGATGGAATTTATATTGCCATTTATATATTGCTGAGTATTTCTATTCAATTAAATCCAGTAAAACCATTAATTCAATAAAGACATCTCAATTTCAGGAATATTGGCATTTCTCAAGGTTCGGAATGACAGCATGGAGGCAAAAGTTAAAGTAATGCCACCTTCATATCATGCCAGTTTCTGTTTGAAATACTCCTTGCGCTATTTTGTGTAAATGAAGAGGCAGGAAAGAGCCAAAGAATACCTTGACTATCTGCCATTGTCTATCAAAAACAATGATTCAATCAGCGAATAAATCAAACACTACAATACACGATTTTTTAAACAGGTGTCAGTTCCTGAATAGAATCACAGCTGAGGAAAACTGATTTTGAAATACAAATAAGACATTGTGTACTATCTTCATAACAGCAATAAGTCAAAGAGTACAGCTCTTTCCTTGCAGGCCCCAAAATCATGTAAATGAAAATCAACAGTCGTTACACAGTTGGATCCTCAACAGTCACAGAGATTTGGGAGTGGATTTCAAAATAGCTTTGGCTGCAAGATGAAATTGTGCAACTCCATCTGACGTTGATTTGGGGGCTTCAAAAACACAAACACAATGCAGTGCTCAGGGTGGGAGGAGATTTAAACTCAAACAAACACTTGTTTGTTTTTTTCCCCTTTTTCACATCTCTTCCCCTCCCCAACATTCTGTGCTCTAGAAATTAACATTATCTTGCACTATGAACTTCTGAAATACTCCATCTATACACATAATTATACCTACAAAGGTTTAAGGATATGTTACGCTACAATATAGATTTTCTACATGGTTACAACAAAGTATTTAGTTTTAACCTTTTAAGCCAACAAGGCTATATCTTCACAAATGAAATCTCCCCTTGTTTATTACCATCCACTGGTAATAGATGAATGATGGAAACCAGAACATAATTGCATGCAATTTTTCCAGAAGATCTCACACAGAACCTATTGGTTGCCCAAGGAGATGCCATTGCATTGGCATCTTCTGGTATTGATACTCATGCCTTGCTCATTCAAGCAGCACTCTCCAGCTCTCTATAAAACAAGAGGCAAAGATGAATTACCTGCTTCAATAAATAGAACTGCTGGTGCAGAAAGTCACCAATTACTGTATAATTATGTGCTCGGGAACTTTGGTGGCCAATCCTTCCATGAAGGCATCAATGCTAAATTGGTTCCTTTGATGTTATATTGTCTTGGCTCCTGTTTCTTTGATGGCTGACTTAGCTGAATAACAGCATTTATGTCTTTTGCAAAGACACCCCCCCCACTTAAAGCCCAAAGGCAATAAGTACTTTCTGTAATAATGTGAGGGAAAATCTTTGCTTTGTTTTCAGAAGCGGTCCAAATTTTGATGCAAGTCCACAAATTTCAGTGAAAAGCCACAAATACTTTTCAACAACATTTTCATTAATTTTTGGGGGGTCCTTTTATTGACCAGCTCAACCTAGTTTTAGGACTTGATCCAAACCCTACTGAGTTTATTGGGAGTCAGTCCACTGAATACGAAGGGTTTTATATCAGGCCATCACCACCCATATACAGGCGATGGAATCCTATTCACTCCGTCATTGTGTTAAGGCACTAAGAGTCTAACCAGCCACACAAATACCAGGTATGCATGGAAAGCCTTATGGGAAAATAATTAAAGTGCACATCTGGTGCTGGATCGTGCTCCCAGTGAAGTCAATGGCAAAATTCCAGTTGACTTTCAGAGGAGTAGGATTGGGCTGCTGGATTTTATAAAGGTTTTTAGTTATGGCTTTGTGGTTCATGAACTCTTCTGATTTTACTATTCCCTATCTCCTTTCTGATGTTCCAAACACCTCTTTCTTCCTTCCAAATTACATGCCAGCCACCAAATAGTTAAACAACAGGCTGGAGGATACTGACTTCTTATAAATTAGATGGTAGAATCACATTCTGCTTTCTCCCCACTTAAAATAAAAGACAATCTGAATTGTACACAGTTCAGTAACTGTGTTAAATTCAATCCTGAGTGATGCACAGTCCAATAAAGAAAGTCAGCATCTAGGGAAGGTCAAAATAGAGGAAGAGAAGCTATCTTCTCCACAGAATGAGTGAGTCACTTTGAAATCTGATCGTTATCTTGTTTAACAAGGGTTTATAATTCTGCACCAGAACTACTCATTCACAAATCATTGGAGAGGACAGAGATTGCTTCCTGACCCTTGATTACATTACAGCACACTCACAGCAGAACTGTTTCTTTGGGGGACTTGTTTAAGAGTGGGGAAGCTTTAGCATTTCTGAAGGAGGTGACAACAGTTCTGTGAGATGAAAGGATGCTAATCAGTGTGTGCGTGTGTGGCAAAAGAACACTGTAGCTGAGAAGGAAATTCAAAGTCACTAAGCACAAATTAAATGAAGAACCTGGCAAGCATTTGAATGCACTTGATTCTGAAAAGAACCATTCCCAGGTCTGCTCTCCATCCATCAGTGTGCATGAAGGGTATATGCAGGCATGCAAATGAGTTTCACAACATTCCTATGGAGATTGGTGCTTTATAAATATGTACAGAGACAGATATTGCTAATGAACATCTTTTGGAATGGAACACATTACAAAAAATCTGTGGTGTTTTGTGTTATTTCCTAAGGTTTTTTCTGACTGAACAGATTAATGAATATAAAGGGCAGAAGGGACCCTTAGATCATCTAGTCTGATCTCACTCCATAATTTCTGCATCAGTTCCATAATATAAATTTGGATACATAAACCTGCATTTCAAGTGAAAGGCTCCATCATTTCCTCCAGCCTTTTTGGTGCACATGGTTCCATAGAAAAGCTCAAGATCTATAGGGGCACAAATGACTTTGCTTATTTTTAATTAAGTGGACCAATGAACCAGGGGCGTTGACAATGTTTTGTCTGGGGGCATGGGGTCACCTCCTCCTGACTCATTTCATTTCCATCAATAGGATTCTCATATGCAAACAAACAGGAGGTTAAATGAGAATTGTCTGAATTGCATCTGATGTCCTATAGCTGCCTCGCAGCAATAAGCCACGTTGTTTATACAGAGTAGTAGTAGAGGATGGTAATGAGTAAAGGTACACACGCAAGGAAGGACAAGAGAACAGCAGGAGGCATACTGAGGGAAAGAGACCAAAACGTTGGAGTGGGAAGGGAGGAGAGTAGCCTTAAAGAGAAAGTTTGGAAGGCTGATTCCAGAGGCAGATAGAATGGAGCAGGGGCAGAGCAAAGGGGCAGAAAGAAGGATGAATGGGAGAAGAGGTGTTTGGGAACAAAAGGGAACTAGTTGGATGGACAATTCTGGGATGGGCTGCCAGCTACTTCTGCATTTGAGCAGTGCAGAACACATTGTTAACTGTCATATTTTGACCTAGCCATCTATTATTTTTATTTGTATTGTGGGGATGCATAGGAGCCCCAATCATGGGCCAGGGCCGCATTGTGCCCACATGCCATGAGAGAAAAACTGATGCATTGTTTCCATGTGGGGTTTTTTAGGGAGTGAAATGTATTTATTACCCTTCACCCCCCAAAAAGTCCATTATCATCCCCCATTTTGAGTCCTGGGCTCAACACTTTTCCTCTTACCTGAAGAAAATCTTGAAAGCCATTTTTAAAAAAACAAAATGTGTTAATGTACAAAAGGAATGGGGAAAATAAAATGGCAAGGTTAAGAGTTAATGCAGATGGTTACAAAGGAGCCTTAGACAATTGATAAATCCCCAGTATGTTTTGTTCTTTGTCTGGCATCCGATTATAAAACAGATTTTTTTTCCTTGAAACAATGTAAAAACTATTAGAGTTCACTTTACATATTGATGTGCCTCTTTCAGAAGGTGCTTTTTAACTCAGAAGCAGAATGCTAATGCAGGGGTTGCTATGGCAAAACAGTCTTTCCTATTGAGCAGGAGAATAAATAATTGCATAAAATACTGAATCAATAGGCAGAAGATCAGGGATGCTGGCCCAATCCATGCTGGGGGGGGTGGGAGGGGGAATCCATGGTAGCTGAACCTGATTTTAAAAACTGGTTCAGATAGCATGGATTAAGCACACTTTCCTTGGTTAACATAGACTAGTTAGTGTAACACCCTAAAACCATTTAAGAAACTCTTTTTCTAGCTAGGATCCAGATTCTAATTTCATTTACACTGGTGTAAACCCAGACTAACTTCATTAATTTCACTAGAGTTAGTCCAGATTTAGACTGGTGAGATCAGAATCTGACCTTAATCTCACCTAAGAACAAGTATTTAAGACAATTTAGGGAATTTTGAAAAAAAATGGTTAATAGGGGTAGAGCTATCAGTGGTTTAGGTTCTGTCTCTCCAAAAATCTATATGGAACCTATGCTTTCCATTTGATTGGTCTAAAGTGCTATTCATTGCCTTGGTAAGAATTTTATTCAAATAGATGATTTATAACCCAATGGTATAATTTAAGTCCATCAAGTGAAGTACGGCTTCCATTTTTATTTATGGATGGATTGATTCTTGACATCCACACAAAACTAGAGTAATTTTTTTTTCATATGACTGTCCTGCATGGAAATTAGGGGGATTAAATCAAAATCAATGTAGCTCATATTAAATGGATTAAAAACTAGCTAACTGATAGATTTCAACAAGTAATTGTAATAGGGAATTATCATCCAATTAAGATGTTTCTAGCAGAGTCTATTCTTAGCTCAATGCTATTCGGTACCTTTGTCAATGACCTGGAAGAAAATATTAAATCATTGCTAGCAAAGTTTGCTGATGACACTCAAATTGGTGGAGGGGTGAATAATGATAAGGACAGGTCAGTTATACAAATAGACCTGGATCTCACATGGCAAGCTGTACTAACCTGTACAACATGCATTTTAATACTGCTAATTGCAAGGCCATATATGTAGGAACCAAGGGTGAAAACCTGGTTGCATGAAGTCAATGGAAATTTTCCATTGACCTAAATGGGGCCAAAATTTTACCCCAAGAATTCAGGTCAAACTAATAGGATAAGGGACTGTATTTTAGAAAGCAGTGACTCAGAAAAGGACTTCAGGGTCATGGTGGATAACTAACTGTACATGAGCTCCCAGGGCTATGTAGTAGCTAAGAGAGCAAATGACATCCTTGGGGCATAAGCAGGGGACTATCAAGTAGAAGTAGGGGAGATATGGTTTCGTCCTCATACAGCACTAGTGAGACCATTACTGGGATACTGTGTCCAGTTCTGGTGGACACAATTTAGAAAGGATCCTGACAGACTGGAAAGGATTCAGAAAGAGCTACACAATTATTCAAAGTCTGGGAAACCTGCCTTATAGGGAGAGACTAAAGAAGCTCAATGTGTCTAGTTTATCCAAGAGAAGTTTAAGGGGTGACTTGATCACAATCTATAAATAGCTACATGGGGAGAAGATTTCAGATAATACAAGGCTCTTCAGTCTAGCAGGCAAAGGAATAACAAGAGATTGGCTGGAAACTGAAGCTAGACACATTCAGCCTAGAAATAAGGGACACATTTTTAACAGTGAGGACACTTAATCGCAGGAACAAATTGCCTAGGAATGTGGTGGATTTTCTATCACTGATGTCTTCAAATCAAGACTGGATGTCTTTCTAAAAGATGTACTGTAGCTCACCCAGAAGCTATGGACTTGATGCAGGAATCACTGGGAGAAATTTTGTGGCCTGAGCTATGTTGGAGGTCAGAATAGATGACCAGAATGGTCCCTTCTGGCCTCAATCTATGAAAGCCATCAGCACCTCCTAATGAAGGGACAGAATATTGGACACTGCAGGCCCACCACAGCTCTGTGCCACTACTATGGTATTACAGCCTATGTGCTGGAGAAGTAGCTGCTGCTGCTGTCCATGTCTCCATGCAGCGGTGATGGTGGCAGGTTTTCCTGGCCAATATGAATGAATCCATTGACCCTATGGTTTATCCACCATGCTGGCATACTCACAGGCTATCTCCCAAATAGAGAGGCCCCTAATACGGTGGCTGCATTTCAACCAAGTTTATAAGGGATGCATTTTCAAAGGGGCTCCTCTTTGTGTGTATACTAGAGGTTACGGTTAGGGTATATACTAGAGGTGTATATTGTTGTGCAAAACCCTGCCGGGTTCAACCAGTTGGAGAAGCTGTTGTCTCAGCTATTAAGCAAATCCTTCCAAATTGTGTCATAAATAAAAAATGCTGCATCAAATAATATATAAATTAGTTAGTAAAGAAATTGATAACACGCTAACTCAAAGAGAAGAGAGAAATTGACTTTTTCAAAACAAGAAGAACAGGAATGCGAAGATGTTTCTGCTATTAACTTAGTGTCCATTGTGGAAAACAGAAATATACCATCCAAGAAAAATCCCATGTCCATGGCTCTATGATGTTACTGTGACATAAGAGAAGGAACAGAACCTTCAGAGCAGACAGTGGGAGGAGGCTATTCATTTTAGGTTAGACTGCTAGATTGACCTGAGCTATGCTCTATTTATCTGTTGACTATGTATCTAATAAAGACTGTTGGTCAGTTACTAGCAATGAATTATTATTAAGACTAGTGGATTACTTGAATATAAAACAACACATGGTCCCAGGAGCGGAGAGAGTGATAAAAGAACTGGAAGTTATAAACAAAACAAAACAAAACAATCTGAGGTAAAAGTTACTCAGAAATGAAAACAACTTTGAATGGATGGATCAGTTAAGAGTTTCCACATTTCTAGAAGTGTTGAGAAATGCTTCAGAAAACTGGAAAAAGTTTGAACAAGAGTTTGACTTATTTCTGAGGGTACTGGGATCTTCTCATAAGGAAGATGAACAAAAGACTTCCATCCTTTTGAATACTGCACATACTGAAGCAACTTTATTGTATAATTCATTTGAGCTTGATGTTAGAGAATGAGCAGACTCTTGTCTTAATTAAAAATTGAGGAATACAGTTTACTAGAAAAAAATAAAACATTTGGAAGATTTCAGTTTCACTCAAGAAATCAAAAGGAGGAAGAGACTTTTGAATTGTTGTTAGAACTAGAAATAAGAAGTCAGACATAGCTACTAGGAATAGACAAGTAATAGTAATGGGGGATATGATTATTGGACATATAGATAGCTGGAAGAACGAGGAGTGCTTGTGGCACCTTTAGAGACTAACAAATTTATTTAAGCATAAGCTTTTGTGGGCTAAAACCCACTTCATCAGATGCATGCAGTGGAAAATACAGTAGGAAGATAGATAGATAGATATACACAGAGAACATGAAAAAATGTGTGTTGCCATACCAACTATAATGAGAGTAATCAGTTAAGGTGGGCTATTGTCAGCAGGAGGGGGGAAAAAACCTTCTGTAGTGATAATCAGGATGGCTCATTTCCAACAATTGACAAGATGGTGTGAGTAACAGTAGGGGGAAATTTCTACTTTGTGTAATGACCCATCCACTCCCAGTCTTTATTCAAGCCTAATTTAATGGTGTCTTGTTTGCAAATTAATTCCAATCCAGCAGTTTCTCTTTGGAGTCTGTTTTTGAAGTTCTTTTGTTGTAGTATTGCCACTTTTAGGTCTGTAATTGAGTGACCAGGGAGACTGAAGTGTTCTCTGACTGGTTTTTGAATGTTATAATTCTTGACGTCTGATCTGTGTCCATTTATCCTTTTGCATAGAGACTGTCCAGTTTGGCCAATGTACATGGTGAATTGCCTGCTGGGTGTGAAGGGTGAGACATCTGGATAGACTTACGTGCAGTGCTGGTGAGGAACCTGTGGCTGTGGTACATGTCGGTACCAATGACCTTGGGAAAGAGGTCCTGGAGGCCAAATTTAGGCTCCTAGATAAGAGATTAAAATCCAGGACCTCCATGATAGCATTCTCTGAAATGCTTCCAGTTCCTTGTGCAGGGCCAGTTAGACAGGCAGAACTGCAGAGACTTAATGCATGGATGAGACAAGGGTGTTGGGAGGAAGAATTTAGGTTTATTAGGAAATGGGAAACATTTTGGGAAAGGAGGAGCCTCTACAGGTAGGATGACCTCAACCTAAATGAAAATGGAACCAGATTGTTGGCATGTAAAATTTAAAAAGTCATAGAGGAGTTTTTAAACTAAGGGATAGCCGACAGGTGTGGAGGAGCACACAGTTTGGACAGAGACATCCCTTAGGGGGGATTTACTTATTTGTATACCCTAGTAAAGAGGAGAGGATAGAAATAGAAGTACAGGTAGGAACTGAAGAGAAACAAACGAAAAAGAGTCTCATTCAGTTACATCACTTGAAGTCAGACAACTAAATATGGACAAATTTTATAACTACCTGTATACAAATGCGAGAAGTCTAAATACTAAGATGGGTGAACTTGAGTGCCTGTTATTAAATGAGGATATTGATATAATAGTCATCACAGAAACTTAGTGGAATGATAATAATCAATGGGACATGGTAATAGTGTGATACAAAATATATAGGAAGGACAGAGTGGGTCGCATTGGTCGGGGATTGGCACTATAAGAGAAAGCAAGGATAGAATCAAATATAGTAAAAATATTAAATGAAACAAACAGTACCATAGAATCTCTCTGGATAGGAATTCCATGCTTGAATAATAAGAGTATAGCAGTGGGAATATACTACCAATCACTTGAACAGGATGGTGACAGTGACTGTGAAATGCTTAGGGAGATTAGAGAAATTACAAAAACAGAAAATGCAATAATAATGGGGGATTTCAATTATCTCCCTATTGGTTGGGAACATGTCACCTCAGGATGGCGTGCAGAGATAAATTTTCTAGACACCATTAATGACTGCTTCTTGGAGCAGCTAGTTCGGAACCCCAAGGGGAGAGGTAATTCTTGAGTTAGTCCCAAGGGATGTACAGGATCTGGTCCAAGAGGTGAATATAGCTGAACTGCTCTGTAATTATGATCACAATGTAATTAAGTTTAACATCCTTATAGGGTAGGGGGAATACCAAAGAAATCCACATCAGTGGCATTTAACTTCAAAAAGGGGAACAACACAAAAATTAGGCTAATTACACAAATTAAATGGAACATGAAATGCCTGCAAGCTGCATGTAAACTTTTTAAAAACTCCATAAAAGAGACTCAAGCTATATACCCCAAGTAAAAAACAACAACAACAAAAACGAGTGACGCCCCCAAAAATGCTAAAGAGAGCAAAAGAGGTGGTTAGATACAAAAAGACATCTTTTAAATATCAGAAACCAAATCCTACTGTGGCTAATAGACAGGAACAAATTCTGGTAAGTAAAGTGCAAAAGTATAATTGGGCAGGCCAAAAAAAGAGTCTGAAGAGCAACTAGCAAAAGATACAAAAACTAACAGCAATTTTTTGAAGTACGTCAGAAGCAGGAAGCCTGACAAACAATCAGTGGGGCCACTGGATGATTGAGGCGCTAAAGGAGCACTCGAAGAAGACAAGGCCATTGCGGAAAAATGTTTTCTTTGTGTGGGTCTTCACTTCAGAGGATGAGAGAGAAATTCCCACATCTGAGCTACTCTTTTTGGTGACAAATCTGAGGAACTGTCCCAAACTGTCACTAGAGGAGGTTTTGGAACAAATTGATAAATTAAACAGTAATAAGTCTCAATGACCAGCTGGTATTCACCCAAGAGTTCTGAAGGAACTCAGATACGAAATTGCAGCACTATTAGCTGTGGTATGTAACCTATCTCTTAAATCAGCCTCTGTACCAGATGCCTGATGGATAGCTAATGTGACACTGATTTTTAAAAAAAAGGCTTCAGAGGTGATCCTGGCAATTACAGGCCAGTAAGCCTAACTTCAGTACCAGGCAATCTGGTTGAAACTATAGCAAAGAACAGAATTATCAGACAGACAGATGAACATGATATGTTGGGGAAAAGTCACAGCTTTTGTAAAGGGAAATCATGTCTCACCAATCTGTTAGATTTGTTTGAGGGGGTCAAAATGTGGACACGGGTGATCCAGTGGATATAGTGTACTTGGATTTTCAGAAGACCTTTGATAAGGTCCCACACCAAAGGCTCTTAAGCAAAGTAAGCAGTCATGGGATAAGAGGGAAGGTCCTCTCATG
The DNA here is from genome assembly GCF_011386835.1 of Chrysemys picta bellii. Lineage (NCBI taxonomy): Eukaryota > Metazoa > Chordata > Testudines > Emydidae > Chrysemys > Chrysemys picta. Next base: position 198,037,360 of record NC_088793.1, read on the forward strand.
GATCAGTAACTGTTTAAAAGAGAGGAAACAAAGGGTAGGAATAAATGCTCAGTTTTCACAGTGGAGAAAGGTAAATAGGAAGGTCCCCCAAGGATCTGTACTGGGACCAGTGTTGTTCAACACATTCATAAATGATCTGGAAAAAAGGAGTAAACAGTGAGGTGGCAAAGTGTGCAGATGATACAAAATTACTCAAGATAGTTAAATCCAAAGCTGACTGTAAAGAGTTAGAATGGAATCTCACAAAACTGGGTGACTGGGCAACAAAATGGCAGATGAAATTCAATGTTGATGTATGCAAAGTAGTGCATGCTGGAAAACATAATCCTAACTATCCATACAAAATGACAGGATCTAAATTAGCTGTTACCTCTCAAGAAAGTGATCTTGGAGTCATTGTGGATAGTTCTCTGAAAACATCTGCTCAGTGTACAGCAGCAGTAGTCAAAAAAACTAACACTATGTTTGGAACCATTAGAAAATGGATAGATACTAAGACAGAATATATCATAATGCCCCTATATAAATCCATGGTACTCCCACACCTTGAATACTATGTGCAAGTCTGGTCACCTCATCTCAAAAAAGATGTATTAGAATTGTAAAGTACAGAGAAGGGCAACAAAAGTGATTAGGGGTATGGAACAGCTTCCATATGAGGAGGGATTAGAAAGACTAGGACTGTTCAGTTTAGAAAAGAGACGACTAAGTGTTGATAAGATAGAGATCTATAAAATCAATGGTGTGGAGAAAGTGACTGGGGAAGTGTTATTTACCCCTTCACATAATATAAAACCCAGGGTCACCCAATGAAATTAATAGGCAGCAGATTTAAAAACATACAAAAGGAAGTACTTCTTCACACAACATACATTCTGTGTAACTCGTTGCCAGGGGATGTTGTGAAGTTCAAAAGTATAAGTGGGTTCAAATAAGAATTAGATAATTTAATGTAGGATAGGTCCATCAATGGCTACCAGCCAAGATGGTCATGGATGTAAGCTCATGCTTTGGATGCCCCAAACCTATAACTGTCATAAGCTGGGACTAGATGACAGGGGAGATCACTCAAAATTGACCTGTTCGTTCACTCACTTTGAAGCATCTGGCATTGTCCACTGTCGTAAGACAGGATACTCAGCTAGATGAACCTTTGGTCTAACCAACTATGGCCATTCTTATGTAATATCTAGAATCTGAGTCAATGATTAGAGATCAAATTGTGAAGAATATAAAAGATTTCAGTGTAAGAAAATTAATTTACAATCTTATAGTGGTGAACAAATTCCTGTTATGGGTGTTTGTGAATTATAGAGCATAGGCAGTGGCAGATTAGCCACTGGGCCAATGGGGTCCATGACCAGAAGCCTCAGCCAATTGGGGGCCTGACTCGCTCTGCCCACCTGGCGCTCCTGCCAGGGAGTGGGGGAATCCCCTGTGATCCGACCCCACTTCCCGGCAGGAGTTCTGGGCGGGTGGGGGAAGCCCCCACACTCTGACCCCACTCCCCAACAGGCAAAGGGGTGGGGCAGGGGAAGCCCCTGCGCCCCGACCCCATTTCCCCGGGAGGAACGCGAGGGGCCTGAAGCGGGGCACTGCAGGCAGAAAGGGTGGGGAGGGGCCCCCACTTGATCTGGCCCATGGCTCCACAAACCCCTAATCTGCCTCTGGTCATAGTTAAAGATAATATAGAAAACATAAGATTTGTAGTAGTTAAGAGACAAGGTATTTCTCTTTTAGGTTTAGAAACATTAAAGAACATTTAGAAGCACTTAATCTAATTGGTAGAATTCAGACTATTCAGGCTTCTGAAATACTGGAAATAGAACATCAATTCACAGAGTTATTCACTGGCATTGGTAAATTAGATACAATGTATAAAATAGAATTAAATTAAACAATGAAAATAGTTATACGTGCAACTAGAAAAATACCCTTAGCTTTAAGAAGTAGGGAACAAAAGGAATTTAAAACATTAGGTAATTTTGATATAATTAAGAGTGGAAGAAGAGCCGACTGAGTAGATGAAATCATTAGTAATAATGGATAAGTAAGACGAATCCTTACATTTATGTTTAGATTCAAAAGACTTAAATAACTATGTTAAAAGTGAACCAGGGAAGAAATATTCAGACCAAATGTCAGGAGCAAAGTATTTTTCTTTTGATGCTTCAAATGTATTTTGGCAAATACCTTTGGAGCAAAAAAGTCAGTTGCTATGCATGTTTAACATACGTTCTGGACCGTAGTGTTTTAAAATCTTACCTTTTGGATTATATTCATCTCCCAAGGTATTTCATAGAGCAATACAAAAGATTTTTGAAAATATAGCTGGCACACAAGTGTCCATAGATGATATAATAATATGGGGAAGAACTTTAGAAGTGCATGATATAAGATAAACTAAAGTATTATCTAGAGCAGTGGTTCCCAAACTTTAACAACGTGTGAACCCCTTTCACTAAAATGTCAAGTCTCGCGAACCCCCTCCTAAAAATGAATATTTCCAGGGATTTTCTCCTTTACCTTATAAATTATAAAAGCAGTGATCTTGGAAATATAAAATTTGTTTTTGTGACATGCTTATTACACACTATTTATTATTAATTATTATCATTACAGTATTTTTATTACATTATGAAAACGGCAACACTCTTCCAAGATCTCACTTCCGTAGCTTGTATCACTTTGAATAAGCCTGTTATAAGACAAGGCTCCTATGTTTTATCAAGGAGGATCAGATGTGAAACAGCAGGAAGGTATTTAAGAAGCCAACTCAAACAGTTCCTCCTACACAAGCATTCAAGTCTTGAGCAGTCCAGGCAAACAATGCACGTTACAACAAAGCTTAAATTTGTTCTTCATAATCATTTTAAAAACAATACTAGCTGCCTATTTAATTTTAAAAACCGCAAAAAATATCCACCTCCCTTTCCATTTCTTATAAGGAGTCTTGAAGTTTAAATCTCCTCAGTGTGATAGATATGCTTGCTTTGATCTGCTTAGCTCTTGGAAGTCCCCAAGGCTCTGGGCTGCTGGCCCCATGCTGCCTGGGGACCCTAACAACAGCTCTGTCCGCCATTAGGGAATTTTTTCCCGAGAACCCCCTGTAACATTTTGTGAACCCCCAGGGGTTCATGAACCCCAGTTTGGGAACCACTGATCTAGAGCAAAAGAGGCAGGATTGAAACTTAACAAAAATAAATGCAAATCTAGAGTGCAAGAATTAACGTTTCTAGGAGAAAAACTGACCAATCAGGGATTATAGATTTATCCACAATGAATAAAAGCCATTGATAATTTATCTTACCCGGAAGATAAACAGCCATTACAGAAATTTGGGGGCATTGTTAATTCTGTTGTTTTTCCTGATAGGCTAGATATGTATTTTCCTACAAATTTAAGGACTTTACTTTGTAAAAATAATCAGTGGAAACGGGATTGTCAACAACAACAGGAATTTAGCATCTTAAACAACAAATAAAACAGCTTTAGTGTTAAAACTATTTGACAGTAAAAGACTTACAAAATTATCTTCAGAAACATCCAAACAAACCCTAGGAGCAGTTTAATTACAAAAATACAGTGAGCTATAGAAACTGGTTTCTTATGTATCTAGGGCTAGCTCAAAAATGGAATATGAGTATGCTCAAATAGAGAGGATTTGGCATTGGTTTTTGCATGCAAAAAATTTACATATTTATATATGCTAGATCTGTACTGGCAGGAACAGATCATAAACCATTAGTTAATATTTCAAAAAGGAACATGACAGATGTACTGCCTCGGTTACAAAGATTATTTTTTCAGTTGTATTAATATGATTTAAGATTAGAATATCAGCCAGGCAAATCACTAATTCTTGCTGATACTCTTTCTAGAGCATATGATGTAACCAATGTAATTGAAGAAGATCATAATATAGTACATGTAGATGTACTTAAAAATTGTTTCCTACATCAGAAAGATTATGGGAAGATATTGTACAAGCAACTAGACAGATGAGCGTTTACAAAGGATTGTTACAGTTATTGAAAAAGGATATAATAAAAAAGATACCAAAGCCATATAATCAATTTATTCAAGACTTATCAGAAATTGAAGGAATTCTATGTAAAGGTAACAGAGTAGTAATTCCTTTAGGGTTAACAGCAGAGACATTGAAACACATACATGAGGGACATCTAGGCATAGAAAAATGTAAACAGAGCAAGAGAGGTTCTGTATTGGTCTCAAATGAACAAAAGAAACAAATACCAATTTATATTTGGCATTATTAAATTATAGAACATTACTCTGAGCTGGAATGGGTTCTCCCACTTAGTGGATACAGTGGTAATGTGGCAGTCACACCTAATGGGCACAGTCCTAGGGTGGGATAGGGGAATGTGGGCTTTCCCACACCACCAGGGCCTGGGAGGCTGGTTTGGCTTCATTCAGCCAGCAGTGTCTTGCGTCAGCCTCAAGTCATCTTCCCTGGGCCATATAACAGCCTCATTCTGCATCCCTGCCGGCTGCCAGCTATCCGCAGGGAAGTGCCTTCCGGGCTTCCAGCTCTGGTCTCACAGTATCTAGATGCTGCAGCTGCCCCATTCCCTGGCTTGGAGCAGGCTCTGCTCATGTCCTTTCCTGGAGTTCCCAGAGCACTTCCTTCTCCCTGGCCTGCCAGCCCCTGACTGAGCAGACTGGCTGCCTTGTAAGCCCCACCTCCAACCTGAGTATGTTCTGGGGTGGGGCCTCCTTAGCCCAGAGTAACTCCTTAACCCCCTCCTATCCAGGGAGGGGTTTATACCCCTCGTCACAATCACCATTACAAGGTTTAACACCTCCAGCAGTTACTTAACAGAAAACTTAGAAACAGATTACCTATGTTTTTACAAGAGGGATATAAGGAAAGGAATAAGTTTAAATATCAGTTGAGTTTGTATCAAAAGACTTATTATGAAAGAATATTGCATAAACTACCTTATTTGAAACATGCTACCATGTCTACACTACTACGGTTACCTGTGTTAGCTAGATTAAAGGTGGTACAGGTATGCTTACCTGTGCTACAATTACACCTCCCAATTGCAGTGTAGAGATATCCAATGTGCCAAGACAACCCCATTCTCAGAGGCAGTTTTCAACTAAGACTATCTTCTCCCTTGCTCACAGGTCTGGAGAATCCACCTCATGGGTAGTTATTCCTCCATCATGCTTGTTCTATGAGCTGTCCCAGTACCTGCCAAGCTCCTTCCTCCAGCACAGAGGTTCTCAACGTTTTTCTTTCTGCTCCCTCCCTCCCCCCCCAACATGCTATAAAAACTCCATGGCCCACCTGTGCCGCAATAACTGGTTTTCTGCAAATAAAAGCCAGAGTCAGCATTGGGGGTAGCAAACAGGGCAATTGCCCAGGAATCCATGCCACAGGGGCCCCCACAAAGCGACATTGCTCAGGCTTCAGCTTCAGCCTTGGGTGGCGGGACTCAGGGACCTGGGCTTCAGCCCCATGTGGTGGGGCTTCGGCTTTCTGCCCTGGGCCTCAGCGAGTCTAATGCTGGCCTTGCTTGAGGCCCCCTGAAACCTGCTCTTTGCCCCCCTAAGGGGCCCTGTACCCCTGGTTGAGAACCACTGCTCCAGCAGATGGAGGAGATTACATGTGAGAGTGTGAACTGCGCAGTGATGTACCCAACTCCCTGGGTTTGCATGCAATGATCTCTTCTGCTTACAGAAAGTGATGTGAATGCTCCATAGTGAGGAGAAGCTTTGTAAGTCTGGGCCTGTGTGCAGGAGGACCCCAGGCCTGTTAGAGGCAGGGTGTCCTAAAGGGATATGATTTGAGTTTGTGTAGAAATAATGAGACACTTGACTGGGTTTTGCCTCCAGGTTAATATAAACTTGAAATTCCAAGCACAATTCAGGGTTGGGAGTGGTTTAGTGGGCTATCTGAACATCTCTAGTTCCAAACAATGTTCAGAGGATAATTCACTTTAATCCTCTGATGTTACCAGTCCCAATCCCAGGAAGAAAATAAACTATGGGCCAAATTCTGCTCCACCCTACACCCTTTGCAATACCCATGGACACAGTGAGGTGGAATTTGGCCCAGTATATTTTTAATATAAAACTTTTACCTTATTGCTGAGAAAATATGTGCAATTAAGGTTCAGTAGTCCATTTATCACTGACAAGTCACTTCTGATTGATGCGCCCTTTGAAAATCTGCAGCTGACCGTAAGAAGTTATAGCTTACCCGGTGAAATCTTCTACATAAATCCCCAGCCTGCCACTGAGAATCTGACATGTAAGAACAAACTCTCCTGACCTTTGCAATCTGCCTGACAGGCATATTCTTCCTCAAATTACATGAGAAATTAATTGTATCTTCCTATTGTCTATTGTTTTTCATTATGGTGTCATTAAGCTCTTCTTAAAATTTCCAGGTAACATTTAAGACAATAGCACTAGACATTAATCCATTAAAGGTCGAGAGAATTTCATACAGTGGTGCTTTGTCATCTACATAACTCACTGTGGTAACATCACTGGTAACCATACTTCCATCTCACTTTACCTAATCCAGTGACACTGCCCTTCATGAGTCTTGTGTTCCGTTTCTGGACCCAGCTGCCCACTCTCTGGCCTACAGGGGGAAAGGCTGTTATTGAGGAAGTGAAGATACTGGAGCTGGAGAGTCTCAGCATCAAAGCTTATGTATGATTACAAGTACCAGTAGACTGTGGCTGTGAAACCATTGGGAGATTCTGCTCTGTTACCCCACTGAATTGTTCCACTGAAGTCCATGGAGTGACTCCCAGTTGAAAGCCAGGTAACTAAGGGCAGAACCTGCCCCTTGGTCTGATAGGAGGAACTAGAAGGCTGTGAAACTAAGTTGTTTGTTGAGAATCTCAGGATACTTAATGGCAGGTTTCAGAGTAGTAGCCGTGTTAGTCTGTATCCGCAAAAAGAACAGGAGTACTTGTGGCACCTTAGTACTCCTGTTCTTTTTTCAGGATACTTAGTTGTCTAATTTGGATGCTTCATTCACCACCCGGGTCCACGTTTAGGTACATAACTCAGCATTCAAGTGCTAAACGTAAGCACCCAAACTGGAAAATTGGACCAACCAGGAGAAGACTGACTGAATAGTTAGAGAGTGGTGAATGAGGGAGGAGGCAAGTATAGAAAAATGGAGAGAATTTTTACAACTCCATGAGCAATTCAGAGGGCTTTTCAGGAAAAAAAATCAAAACCACCCAATTCTCTGAAACCATTTCTCAAATGATTCTAATGTTTTCTATTTGTCAGTATAAGAATCATTGATCCTCTTCCCCAATCCACTTTCAAATTCTTGTGTGCCACAGATAAAGTCTTTCAGATTGCATTTGCATACTTATAGCTGGGACTGAAATGGGTTTTCCATCCTACAAAAGTTTTCATAATTTTAAACGTGTTCCCATGCTGCATGGGGATGAAACAGACCTTTTGAAGTTTTCTGCCCAAACAAACCAAAAATGAGGGAACAAGACCCGCCAACAATCCAGTGGTTAGGGCACTCAGCTGCGAAATGAGCAATCCAGGTCGAATCCAGCAAAGCAGGGAATTGAAACCTGGGATTTGAACTTCACTTTCCCACATCCCAAGTGAGTACTGTACACTACCCACTGGGTATTTGAAGGTGGGTGTCTGTCAGTCTTTCTGTTGTAGTTGTTCCACTTTGTATAAATAATTAAATACTCATAGGAGAAGTGACATGAACCTGGTCCCCCATGTCCCAGGAAAGTGCCCCACTCACAGAGCTATTGGCTATTCTGGGACAGGCTCTTTTGGGTTTCCTAGGAAGGTGGTAGAATCTCCTTCCTTAGAGGTTTTTAAGGTCAGGCTTGACAAAGCCCTGGCTGGGATGATTTAGTTGGGGATTGGTCCTGCTTTAAGCAGGGGGTTGGACTAGATGACCTACTGAGGTCCCTTCCAACCCTGATATTCTATGATTCCATGGCTTGGACTAGAAATTATGTTCTAGACCTAAGAACCTTTTTCTGTCAAAGTTTGTCAGAACTCAAACATTCCCATGAAAAGTTTCAATTTTGATGGATCAACATTTTCTGACAAACAACAACAACAACAACAACACAATTAATCAATTCCCAACCAGCTTGATACTTAGCAGGAAGACAGAAGAACAGGGCATCTATGATCTTGTAGTGCGGCTTTCTACAGTAAACGTCTTTGTAAATGGAAAGGCTGAAATTCTTTAAGCCTAAAATCGTGCAGTCACACTATAGACTGGGTTAAAATGAAGCAAAGAGGTGTCTACACTCTAGAACGTAACAAAATACAAATAATTCAAATGCCAGCCACATATTGAGCAAGAGGATGATATATTTGTCTGTCTACAGGCATCTATACTGCTCTCATTACTGTTCTTTCATCTGAGCAGACTGAATGACTAAAAATCAATGCTCCATTTCCATGTCAGAAATGCACACAAAACCCCCTTATAATTCAGTGAGCGAGAACGTGCACATCTAAGGAGCACATATAATTATAGAAAGAGCTGTGAGACTTTAAACACATTTGCTAAGTCTGACTTGCAAGTCCATTCAGCCAGGTTCAGGACCCCTTTCTGTTTCTATTCACAAGAATGTTTGGGGCAAAGCTTTTATTCAGAGCAATATGGGATTTCTTGAATGAGGGAGCATGTCCACTCCCATTCTGGGCAGGCCAGTATGGCTATTCGCCCTAGGAGTATGTCTACACTGCAATTAGGAGGTGGTACACCCGCAGCCCATGTAGCCATACCTAATTGACCAGCTCCCTGCTAGATTCAAAGTGACAGATCTTCAGGCCTTCATCAAGACCATTGAAGTTAATGGAAAAGCTCCTATTGATTTCATTGGCTCTTGGGTCAGGTCCAAGGGTGCTCTTTGCCCTCCTCCAGCAGCTCAAAGTGCACTTACGACCACCTCAAGCAGGCAGCTGAGGGTTGACCTAGCCATCCTCCTTGTTCTCTCATCAGTGTAGCTGTATGTTGGGGAGGCAGACTGTGCGTATCAGAGTGGGGCTGGAGCATACAGTGTACTACTGCCTGATACTCAACGGGTGAAGCCGTCCTACAGGGGCTACTCCGGCTGATGCAAATCGAGCAGCCTTTAAGTTGCTCTAAGATACACCATCGGCCATTTTGATCCATAGCCAGAACTAGGACTGGGACTGGTCTAAATCACATGGGTTAGAGCCTCCTGCTTGCTGCAATATTCCTTGAATGACTGTGTTGTTACCTCCATGTCTTGATTTGACTGTGTCTGTGCTTGGACATAATACCATTAAGATCTTGAGCACTCAGCACCTTTTAGGGTTTATTGAAGCCACAGAACTAGCTAGCTTATATTCTGGTGAACTTCAGTGGATCAAATTTCCTACTTTTATAATTTTCAAGGTGCTTTTTGAACTTTCAGGCCCTTTTGTGTATTCTGCGTGTCCCTGGCTCTCTGAGCTTTTTGGCTGAGAGGGCAAAGCTTTTGAATTGATTGTCCACACGGCTTTCCTTTGGTTTTAAATTTTTATGTTATTCTATAACCCAGTTAAGTGTCAAGGAGCATTTAAATTATTTAAAGGTTGTCATGCTGGTGTGAATCTCTTCATTGATTTACCATTCACTGTTGCATCTTTCTGGGATGAGTTTGGAGGATGCAATCTGTTGCTATTACTGGGCAATTGCTGTTTCATGTATTTGAATCTTGTCTAGCGTTGTTCACTTTTGCAAGCTCTATAATTCTCATGTAACCTTAGTGACACAAAAAAAAAACCCTAACAAAAACTTTATTTGTCCCTGGAAGGGTTACATTTTGAGTGAAAATTATGTTCACACAGCTTGGTGAATTTGAAGAGTAACTAGCAAAAGACTAAAAAACTAACAACCAATTTTTTTAAGTACATCCATCAATGGCTGCATAACCATGGAGAAGTACCCCTTTTTGTTTATGTACTCAGAAGCTGGGTGGTGGGAGGAGGCAGAATTGGGATGTGCATCCTATCTATTGCATCTGCAGTTAGGAAAGTGCATTTCATTAATCCCATCAATTATTTCTTGCACATTGCCCAGAGACACTGTCCTGTGCAGCAGAACATGGTTAATGTCCTTGTACCTCTGGATTATGGCTGTCCCCACCATAGATTTGCCAGCACTGAACTGATTTCCCACTGACTAATAGCAATCCAGTGTTGCAAGTTTCCAGAACATGATCAAAACCCCTTTCTGCACTGTCAAAATAGCTCTCATTTTGGTGTCTCTGTGCATCAGGCTTGGGGCGAGCTTGGCTCACAGATACAGGAACATGGACTTCTGCATCTGAAAATTCTGCAGCTACCGCCAATTGTCCCAGATCTGCATCATGATCCAACCCCACTGCTTTGTGCTCATTTCACAGGCTCAGAAGTGCTGCTCCATCATGACTGTCATTCACACACCATCCATTCCTCAGTGTTCTCATTTTCACTGCTGCACACCCAGCCACCGCGGCAGTTGTTGTAGTACCAAAAATACAAAAGAATCTGTCTCTGTGTCTCCTAAACAGACGAGACTGTTTAGCATCCATGCTTCTGGCAGCAAGATAGTGGAGAAATTACAAGCAGCCATGAAAAAGAGAAGATTATGAGATGGAACAGAAGGATTTCTGGGAATTTGACCCCAAACTCCCATAATTCCTGGAGAGGAATGATGATATCCCACAGCTTACTGCAAAATTTCCCACAAGGCAGTGCACCGGATGGTAGCACAGGGGATTCTGGGATGCCTACCCACAGTGTCTCTTGTCTTTTGCTGATACAATCATCGCTGTGAGGAAACGTGGCACCGGCAAAGGCAGCCAAGTGTGGATGCACTCTACCAACATAGCTATGTTGCAGCTGTAGGCTGGCAGAAATTGTGCCTGTAGAACTTTAGTGTAGATATGGCTTTAGCTCATACGTGCAATGTTGTGTTCCTATTACTTTCACCCTTGCATTCCATCTCACAGCAATCACGCCTATGATCTACACCTACCGGCCAGGTCTTGTCCCTATTTACATTGGGACAACATTGATTTTGTTTTATCTAGCTTTAAAATCGGAGTGGGGAATCTGGGCCCTATTGTAATACAAATGCCAGCAATAGGTCTGGCGAAGTAAAGGAACATTCCTCCTTCATTTCACTGAAAACTTGCAGGTGCTCAGCACCTCTCTGAATTGGCCCCTCCCTGCTTTGGATGTAGTGAATCCTGGCACTTCATATATTTGATTGGAGTGGCGGGCAAAGCACATGTACATTCTTACAGCCGTGACATTTTTAAAGCTATCAGGGGGCCTCTTTGATGCCAATGGCAAAATTCCTATTAACTTCAGGGGGGCCAGGATCTCATCCCAGGTACTTTTTTGTTCAGTTTATTTCATGTGCATTCAAGACTGTATTTGCATTGTGTTTCTTAATGCTTTCTCTGCGGCGCTTTGCAGAAACTGGCGTTGATTGCTAAATGATTTCTGAAAAGAGAAACTTCCCCTCTAGAATAACCCTGTGTTTTACTGCATTATTCTCCCTTCAGCTGACAATGTACTAGTCACAAAACAATTGCATGGCAGTATTTGGATCAAGGACTCTATTTCTTCATGACTTTAAATTCACATCCTGTTCTTTGCACTGAGTCTGTGAGCTTCACATTCAGCAGTAGCAAATACATCACACCAAATTATTCTCCCCTAGAGCAGGGTCAATTTGATATTCAAATTGGCTTGTCATTTATCTTGGGTCTGCAAAGTGATTTTACTTTCTTTCAGACTCAATTTAATTTACCTAAAGTGTTGGTAGCAGTGTTCTTTTTTTTTTTTTTTGAAATACAGAATTGAACTATGTCCAGACTGATATCCATGGTGCTTCCCTCCCTCCCTCCCCCGTGTCTGTTTTTCCTGATGTGCAATTACAGCTGCTGTTTGGAAAGATTGCATTTGTGTGTATAGCTGATCAAACATGGTCTAATGAATTCTCACAGAGAAAGAAATCACTCAAACTCATGGTTACCGTCGATTCAAAATAAGGTGATAAATAGTTGATACATTTCTCCATAGATTCTAGGTGAAATGGTTCAATCTGGCCCTTAGTCATAAGGATCCATCCTGAGTAAGGGATGGCGTGGAACTGCTTTGGCCCAGGTGGAGCCTGGGAAGAAATTATGACTCAGAAACCATTCCAGGGACAAGTGGTTTACTGCAGCACTTCAGAGCACGCAGGTTACCCTCCCCCACACCTGGCCAGCAAGTTGGGTGGTGACACACAACCAGAGTGCCGCCCCTTCCACCAACTTACTTGAAGAAGGGGAGTATGAGCAGCACACTGCAACAGACTGGGACCCAAGATCCCAGTAGGCCAAGCAAGGGGGTGAGTAGAGGGGACAACTGTTTTACTTCCCTGCTCAGTGGAGTAACACAAAGGCACATTTTAGCCCTGTGTAAGCATCTATCTGAATGAGAAATCTTGATGTCGCATATTGGGATTCTATATTTGGTGATGAGAAGGAAAGTAACTTTAAGTGGCACCCATTTGGAATGAGTAGATATTAGATTCCAGCACCCTTTCCCTGTAAAATTCAGGCTGTTACTGGATTTCTTGGTTATAGGATTCAATGTTCAGCGCTTCTTGGGGCTTGATTTGATTTTATGTACAATAGAAAAAGCTCTTAGTTCCACATCATGGTACTGTACTTGTGGTGGCCACATCACTTGACAAATCATATTACTTAACAGAATACAGTGCAAATGGTAACAGTAAATTTGTTTCAGGGAAAAGTCTGGGACCATCATAATACCACTGTACCGTGTCTGTGAACGATGGAACATAAACGAGACATTAATTTCAGTGGCTACTGGACTTTTCTCATTGTGCACCTGATCCCCTTAAAATGTAATGGGAGTCAGACAGGGCTCTATAAAATGTAATGGGAGTCAGACAGGGCTCTTTCACCATATCGATTCCAAGTCAGATTCACTGATATGCTGTGTCACGGAGTGTGGGGGCCCCACACGCCCCACTTCCTGCGATTCACCGTGACTCTCAGCCAGCCAGTAAAACAGAAGGTTTATTAGATGACAGGGACACAGTCCAAAACAGAGCTTGTAGGTACAGACAACAGGACCCCCTCAGTCAAGTCCATCTTGGGGGCAGGGAGCTTAGACCCCAGCCCTGGGGCTCCCTCCGTTTCCCCAGCCAGCTCCAAACTGAAACTCTCCAGCCCCTCCTCTGGCCTTTACCTCTTTCCCGGGCCAGGAGGTCACCTGATCTCTTTGTTCTCCAACACCTTCAGTTGGCACTTTTTCAGGGGAGGGGCCCAGGCCATCAGTTGCCAAGAGACCGGGTGTCGGCCATTCTCTGTGCAGACAGCATCACATTGGCTCTCTCAGGCTCTGCAACAATCACACACCCTTATCCCACCACCTAGATACTTAAGAACTGCATAGAGGAAACAGAGGCACCCACACAGTATTCAGAGAAAACATTAAGAACATTCCTACTTCGTCACATGCTGGTCTAAGTTCATCGATTTAGTGCTTCTGATTTACACACTATGTGAGAGGAGAATCAAACCCTGTATATCTCCAGAAGAGACTCTGCTCATCTTACTGCAGCAGGTTCTGAGTGAAGAGATTTACTTTAAATGCTTAAGAAAAATCGTAAGGTGGAAGACTAGCAATAAACTGGTTGATATTTTATGGTTAGTTAAGATCAAGAAACGAACAGATCAACAATGTATAGTCTTCTCTTTCTCGGACTGGCTGGCAGCCTCCCTAAGGGCACAATTAGTAAACAGCAGAAATTTATTGGCAGATTGTTTTGTCCAGTTGAATACACGGTCTGTCATTGTGAGGCTGAGCTGTGTACTCTAAAAAGAAAAGGGCATGGACTGGAGAACTGGGACCTGGAAACCCAAAGCCTGGCTTCTCCCTGTGTTTGGGAGTGTTCGGATTTGGTGTGCTCATCTAAGAGCTGGGCAAAAAGTTTAAATGATTTTCAGGTTGATTAAAACTATTTGCAAATTCGGGTCGAATTCAGCAAATAGGTACAGCCAGAAAAAATAAGGGGAAAAAAGTTTCCAAAAAACTCAAAACTTTTTGTTTTGACATTTTCGAAAAGAAACGTTTCAACTTTGTTTGAGGGGGGAAAAAAAGTTTCATTTTGAAATTCGGCAAGAGTTAACGAAAAGACACAAAAAAGGTAAAAACACCAAAACCGGAATGAAATACTTTGTTCGACCTTAAATGAATTTTTTTGCAGATTTTTTGGTTTGGCCACTGAACAACAACAACAATGGGAAAAAAATTTCATCCAGCTGTACTCCCTTATGGGCCTGATTTGAAGAAGTGTTGAGCGTCCAAAATTAACAACCACATGACAAGTGAAATAAGTGGGACCTGCAGATGCTCAGCGCCTTTGCAAGTCAGGCCCTATAGTAATACATTCAAGATGTGAAATTTGGATCCAGATATGGATCCAAATTTCCCCAGCGCTCAATGAGGTTGATCCTCTGTCCTGCTTCAGGTCCACAACTGTTTGAAAAATACACCTCTACCCCAATATAACGCTGTCCTCAGGAGCCAAAAAATCTTACCGCCTTATAGGTGAAGCCGCATTATATCAAACTTGCTTTGATCCGCCGGAGTGCGCAGCCCCGCCCCCACTCCCCCTGGAGCTCTGCTTTACCGCATTATATCCAAATTCGTGTTATGTTGGGTCACGTTATATCAGGGTAGAGGTGTAGTAAATATTGAATGACGTATTAAGAAGGTCATTGGTTTTAGATTTTTAGAAAATTTGAAAGTCAGGATACTTTATTTTTTAGCCTACATATTAATAAACATCAAATTGTCAGCCTGCTTGAAGAGAGATTCTTAGTACAATTTGAATGTTTACAAAGAATTGCACAGTTAGTGTTTATAAAGCCCAGCAGTTTATCTGCACTCAAACTGTGCTTGTAGGAGTTAACAAAACATGACCAACTGTTTAGCTATTTATAGTGCCCAGCAAAGTGCTGGAGAGAACTGAACTGCTAAAGGTGGCATCTTTTGGATCAATATAAAATCAAGATCCTATCTATGGCACGTTTTTTAAAAGAAGGAACGTTAACTCTGTCTTGGCCAAATCCCACAGCAAGAAATTATATGTTCTACAAATCTGAAACATCCCCACAGCTGCAATTGGATACTGTCTCATTCTCAATTCCCGGTAAACTGTTCTGTGGTGTTGTCATACAGTTACTGCTTCACTTCCCAGAGCCTGATGCAGTGGATGAAGTGATTGCTGTATAACAATTTTAATCCTCTAATCCTTATTCACGCAAAACTCTCATTGAAGACACTGTCATGATGTGTAAAATGTGCAGAAAGCTTTAGATCCTTTGGAAATAAAACAATCTATTAATATTGGCAGCTGTTTTCCTGGACACCGAGACTGTTGAATTTTCATAGATTATTAGATTCCAAGTCCAGAAGGGACCCAGGACTCCTTCAAGATAATTCCAGAGCAGATCTTTTAGAAAAACATCCACTCTTGATTTTAAAATTGCCAGTGACGCAGAACCCAGCAGAATCCTGGGTAAATTATTCCGATGGTTAATGATTCTCAGTCTGAATTTGTCTAGCTAATTTACAGTCTGAA
This sequence comes from Chrysemys picta bellii, assembly GCF_011386835.1. Lineage (NCBI taxonomy): Eukaryota > Metazoa > Chordata > Testudines > Emydidae > Chrysemys > Chrysemys picta. The sequence continues at coordinate 198,053,021 of NC_088793.1, forward strand.
TTTGTCTAGCTTCACCTTCTGACCAATAGATTGTGTCATATGTAGATGAACTATGGTACCTGAACTAAAAAGATATTTTCAAGAAACATGTCAGCCAGGGACTGATACCGTTGTTCTAGAGGTAAAAGAACAGCTTGCAGGAAGGCAGGAGGGTCTTGAGGTTCAGGCCCTGGACTCAGCAGATTTGAGTTCAGTTCCCACCTCTGCCACAGAACTCTCGTGTGATCTTGTTACTTACTGTGTCCCTGTCGGATGCTTGTATATTGTTTCCTTTTCTCTGTTTCTTGGGTGGTCGTCTGGTCCATTTATATTGTAAGCTCATCAGGCAGGATCTGTCTCTTATTAGTTGTGTTTGTACAGTGCCTGACACAATGGGGCCATGATATTGTTTGAGGCCTCCACATGCTACGGTAATATAAATAATGACATCTGAAAAAATTACATTAAAATAACATTATTCACATTGCAAAGTCAAGCACTCAAAAGTTACTAAATACCAGAATTAATGTGGCCCGTGTAACTTTAATTTGGCCCCCTTGTGCTACCAGCACTGCCTATCATAAGAATGTAAGGGAGATGTGCTAGGGGAAATAGTCAGCAAGTGGTAAAATCCTTTTAATTCAGTCTACTGTACTGTGCCAGGAGTTAGTTGTCTTTAATTATATGACAAGGGAATTTTTCTATGAAACTCCAAGCATGACCTGCACACTGATTTTGAGGAAAGTGAGTATAATGATGCCAGGAGTAGGTCTGGGTGCGCTATACTGCTCAACGGAGAATCGCAGGAATCGCATCAATAAGCTTAGCTAAGATACAGACAAGCAAAATCAAGGGCAGATTCTAAAAGTGATTAAAAACAAACAACAAAAAAAGAGTGGGCTGATTGTAACTATACCCTTCCACAGACCTGCCATCAGAATGTTTTGGTTTTTCCCTTCAAGGGCCTGAGCCAAAGCTCATTAAAGTCAATGGAAAGACTCCCATTGACTTCAGACAACCTTGGATTGGGCCCTGAATGCTATTAATGAAAGTCAAGAACAACCAAGGGGGAACGAGGAGAATTTTTCATGGTGCAGAATCATTGGTGCCATCTGATGCAACGTACTGCACCTGTTTCTTTAAGCCCCAGATGCAATGTGCAGCAGAGTCTTGCAACTCTGCAGAAATAACAGATTTTTTTTTTTAAATCTAAGTGCCGCATGCTGTTCATCTTTACGGGTTATATACAGACACAATTCTACTGAAAATGAATGGCTGAATAGTGTAAGCTCTTGCTGTAATGCTGAGTGCATTAGAAGGAAAATAAAACCCCTCATATGGAGAAGGTTCAATCATTACATGTATGGAAAGGTATAGAAAAAAATAATCTGGAGAAGATACTGGTGGCACAGCCTCTCACGACTGGGCATAGTGTAGCGGGCTCTCTTCTGCTGACAGTCACTGCAGTGGTATGCTTCGTCTCAAGACATGGACTCCAGCCAGGTCACATTCAGTTCCAACCCTTCCAGGGTAACAGAGTCCCACAAAACAATAGTCTAGTGACCTTATGCCAGGTCTTCGGCCCAATGCTAGGCTTGATGGTCCTTACCCCTTTGATACTAGGGGGCTTCCACAACACCTTCCTCAGAGACCAGAAGAGGAATCCAATATCACCAGTCTTAAGAGATCAAAAAATGGAGAGTCAGACCCACAAAATTCATGATTGGTCTCCAAAAAACCATGAGTTAAAAAAAAAAATCAAATGTTTTTTAGCCTGTCTTTTGACTTGTTAAATCCCCTCTATTCCCCTGCCAATGGATGTGTGAGAATTTCAGGTTGAAAAGTCAACCTTTAATGCAGACAAAAATATACGCCTTTCCCTGGCTGCTCAGATGGAGACTCCACTCACTCTCTCCTCACCCCTATGGGAGGGGAGCTGCCATTTGTTTTCTATTACTGTCTTCCACCCACAGCAGCACTTCTTTCCCTCTCATTGCCTCTAGATTTCTCTACTCAGGACCACCAATTCTCTACCCCTCTGCCTCCTGCTGCCCCAGGACCCCATCTCTGCTATAAGGCTGTACATGAAAGTAGGGAAGCTCTGTGCCCTCAGCCCTGAGCTCTGCTTGTGCAGTGCCCAGACCTGAAAATCATGGGATTGGAGGAGCTTCTCATGTCATCATGAGAGCTGTTCCTCCCGAAGGTGCCAAAATCCTGCGACTTGTCAGAGTTGGCAACCCTGCCATCCCCTTGGGAGGAAACTCCCCAACCCCACTGCTGCCCCCAGGCTGGGGAGCTGCCATCTGATCCCTCCATCTCCCACCCCATCACTGTCCTCTGCACCCATCTCAGCCTCCTTCCTCCCCACATCTTTCTGCAACCCCTAAATCTGACTCCTGGGCCCCAGTGTCTGCTCCTCTCACTCTCTCCATCCCCCTTTCACAGTGACTCTGATGCTCCTCACAGTGCCTGTGTCCCATCCAGCACCCCGAACCATAACATGGCAGCCATTTTGCCTGTGAGGCTGGCTTCAATCTCATTGAAAACAGTGGGAAGTGGCAGCCAATTTTAATCAGGGCAGTCTCACTTTTACATGCAGATAGCGACCATTTCCCTATCTTGCTGGTTCCAGGTCCATTCACAGTACTAGGAGGTGGTGGCCATTTTGAATAATGGCAAATTGGCACCTTTTATCATGTTTTCACAAGACAGGGAAAAAACCACCCCAACAATCACTAGAGTTGTGATAGAAATCACAAGAGTTTGTAATACTGGGAATCCAGGCCCTCCCTCTCTTCTGGGTTTCAGCCCAGGGCCCCGAAGCAAACAGCTACAGTCTACCCCTTCAGACTCCTTGCTTCCTCCTTGGACTACTTCTTCCCTCAGCCTGTCTCCAGGCCCTTTTCCCAGCCCCTTCATGGGCTCACTCCTCCTCAGTTTCTTTACTCCTTGCCAGGCTCTGCAGAGTTCCTTCCTGCTCTTGTACCGCACAATGCCTCCCAGGACTTTCTGGCCTTTCCAAGCTTTTTGTGCATCCATTTCTCTTTGCACCAAAAACCCAGCCTCTGGGCTGCCTCTCTGGGGTCTGACCCTTTTGTCAAGGCTCACTACAGGAGCTCACTCTACCTCTGTGACTTCCTGGTGTCACTCCTGGCCCTTTGCCACAATTCTCTTCTCAGATAAGGACTCCAAGGCCTACTCCCCTGAAGTCCTCCTTGTATGCGTCATCCCTCTCCCCTCAGCTGGGACTCATCTTCCCTAATTCAACCACCCAGCTCCTCCCAGCTGGGCCTAATCCTAAATTGGGGCCTGGCACATCCTCTAGGTGCAATTGGATGCACTATTTGCTCTCTGGCTCCAGTTAACACTCTCTTTCTCGCTGCCAGGGTGGGGTACACACCCCATCACACTATTGTAACTACATTTTGCATTAGAACCTAAACAAAATCTTCAGCACAGCAACATATATTTTTAACTCAGTTTTTAATGCCATGATCATTTCATTATGTCTAAACTAGAGCTGGCCAGAAAATGAAAATCCCTTCCTGCAAAAAATTGTTTTTTGGAAGAAAAAAACCAATCATCCCAAATTGGGATGAAAAGAGTTTATTAAAAAAAAATGCAAAATTTTTCGTGGGAAGGGATTTCCAGTAAAATTCTGGTTCAGGAGAATCAGAACAGAATTTTTCAGCTTGCCAGCTCTGGGGCTGGAAGGCTATTGTCGATTTCACTTTCTCCCTACAGCAGAAAGTGATCTATCATTTTGATTGTCCCAATGGAAAATCCTGATGACATTTTTTGTCAAAATTGGAATTACATTTCAAATAGGTCTTGTGCTACCTCTCTCCACAGGGGCGAATTTCACTCGCGTCTATTCCTCCTTTGAGATACACAGTGCCTAGTGGAAGGTACTGGGCCCCTTCTTCTTTTAATGAAGCCAATGGTACTTGAATATGCCCTTCATCTTATGGTATGAGACTCTAAAAGAGATCTTTACCTGCCCCTTCTATTCAAGCCCTGTGACTGACATGTCATTTTTCAAAATGTCTATTATTCAAGCATGTTTTTATCACTGTGTATATAATTGCCTGGATTTGAACATCTAAAGGGAGAGATTTAAAGGCATAAACAGGAGTTAAGCACCCCACTCCCATTAACTTGCAATTGGAGATGGGGGCCTAACTACCCTTTGAGAATCCCATGTCCATATTGTGGGTTTTGTTCCATAACCCAGGAGGAATTAAATGAAAAGACCCACAAACTCGGATCAGATTTAGACCTGGTGTAAAAAGTGCAGTTCCATTGCTTTGATGACTTCACTGAGTATGGTAAAAATGGTAAGGTGCAGAGAGGTAACTTGCACTCTGACTAAGTTCCTTAGAGACATAGAGTTTAAGGTCAGATGAGACCATTATGATCGTCTAGTCCAGTGGTTCTCAAACTTTTTTACTAGTGACACCCATGTAATAACCTCACGACCCCCTGAGGAGTCCCGACCCCCAGTTTGAGAACCCCTGGTCTAGTCTGACCTGCACAACGCAGGCCGCAGAATCTTACCCACCCACTCCCGCAACAAACCCCTAACCTATGTCTGAGCCATTGAAGTCCTCAAATCATGGTTTAAAGACTTCAAGGTGCAGAGAATCCTCCAGCAAGTGACCTGTGGCCCATGCTGCAGAGGAAGGCGAAAAAACCCCAGGGCCTCTGCCAATCTGCCCTGGAGGAAAATTCCTTCCCAACCCCAAATATGGCGATCAGCTAAACCCTGAGCATGTGGGCAAGACTCACCAGCCAGCACCCAGGAAAGAATTCTCTGTAGTAACTCAGATCGCACCCCATCTAACATCCCATGACAGGCCATTGGGCATATTTACCACCAAAGATCAATTAATTGCCAAAATTAGGCTATCCCATCATACCACCCCCTCCATAAACTTATCAAGCTTAGTCTTGAAGCCAGAAAAGTCTTTTGCCCCCACTACTCCCCTTGGAAGGCTGTTCCAGAACTTCACTCCTCTGATCGTTAGAAACCTTCATCTAATTTCAAGTCTAAACTTCCTGATGGCTAGTTTATATCCATTTATTCTTGTGTCCACATTGGTACTGAGCTTAAATAATTCCTCTCCCTCCCTGGTATTTATCCCTCTGATATATTTATAGAGAACAATCATATCTCCCCTCGGTCTTCTTCCTTGTCAAACCCAACTCATGTTGTGGGGAAAACTCATGGGTCTTTCTACTGTATTACACCATAAAAGTGCCATATGACTTTGGGCCACATTGAGCTACTCAGGGCTACCCAAAGGAGGGTCTGGCCTGATTCACAGAGGTGGCAGAGGGGGCTTTCTCCAGGTCTCTGGGCGAATGATGTGGAGCTACTGAGGAAAGAGTGAATCCTGCCTGAATCCTCACCCTCTTTCTCCTCTTGCTAGGGCTGTGGAGGTTACTTCACCCCTACGATGATGGTAACTCTCACAGAGTTTCTGGGGGAGGTGAGAGGTAGGGAACTAAGTGTGGTTCCTACAGTACTTGGGGTGGGGCTCCAGGAGTCATTTGTGTGGCTCCATCCCCCTCTCTCCCACGGAGGTTTCTTTGGTGTGATGGTTAACCATGGACATTTGTCTATTGCCCGCGTGGCCTATTCAGTCTCCCTAGCCCTCAGTGAACCACAGAGGAGCCTGGTTTCCCACAGATACCAGACTGAGACACCCAGGAGGCAATGCATTTCCTTATGTTACTCCCTGCCAGCACCCCAACTGCTGTATATGGCAGTTGAGGGGACAGTCATGGACACCTCTACTAGAGTTGAGAACAGGGTTAGGAAGCCATTGCATTACAGTTTCAGGTAGAGGGGGTAAGTACCCTTACGTTTCATGGAGGTCTCAGTAACCTAGAACTGCTGAGGCCTCCTCCTCCATGTGGCTTGGGCAAATGGCCTAATCCTAGAGCCCTTCTTGAGGCAAAACTTACACTGATGTTGCTGGAACTTGAGACTCAGTTTGCAGTAATGTATGTGACTGAAAGAAAACCAAAGTGGCTTGCTTGTATAAATGATCCAAGATAAATATCACAGCTAGATGGAGGATACTTGATAGCACAATGGAGCCCAAGCAATGGGATATATTCTTGAATAAATATATGATTGGCAATCTGGGTTGCTCAGTATCATTTTTAGTTTAACTGTCCTTTTATCTTGAATTGCATGTAACACCTCTGGAAGCACAGGCGGTATCGACCTGAATACGAATGAGTTACTTAGGACTAGCATTATGGCCAAGAGTGCAGGAAATTAAATCCAAGGGATGGGACCTTTTTAAAACACAGCAACAAAGTATCACCATCTTCTTCTATTTCCTCTATTTCTTGCTGTTTCTAGCTTTTAAAACCATTGCCTTATTTAACTTTCTGCACTCAACTTTTTTATGACAGAAATAAAATTCTTTCATTAAAAATGAAAAGGCAAACTGAATAGCATTGCAGTGCCGGGATCATATTTAAGGCAACTCCCATGGTAGAGCTATTCCAGGTTAAAGAGAATTTTCATTTGAACCAGGGGTTGCATTGCACTTTTCATTTCTGTACAACAAAGCTCTCAAGAGCAGCCAGTTGGGATCCTTTAAAAGAAATGCTGTTAAGTGTATTGACTGTATTCAGCAATACAACAGTTCCCACTGAACCGATAAATCATGACCTAGAAAATGTAGGGCCTGCCCGGTGTTGTTTATAACAGATTGTGGGACTCATAACTTAGTTTGTTTGGTTGATTCTCATTTTAAGGCTGTCAGAATGACCAAGGATAATGACTTTTAAACAGGGGAGGAAAAGTAAAGATCTCAGCAGGGGACTGACTTTTTGGAAGGATAATGATTTTGCTTCTGTAAAGCAATTAACGTGGGATTTTGAAGGATGAAAGCTGCAGAGTTTTAAGCGCGGCATGCAAAGTATTTTGATGTTTCCTATGGTCTGAGAATATTGAACATATCTATTAAAAATGTTTTGTTTTTTTCTGGGGCTGGGTGCCTCCGGGAATGAATTCATGGAAGGCAGAGGATTTCAACTGTAAGATGAAGCCTTGAAGCTGGCCCCACACACTAGCTGCAGTCTAATGGCTCTTTAGTTATCTGTGGAAACTGTTGGGCATCTCTCTCCCATACAACAATTGAAATTACTCTCTTGTTACCATCACAGCAGAAAGGACCTGGAGAATGAACTTGTAGAATTGTTCCTTCTGAATCAGGTTTTAGGCATGTCAGTGATATAGTACACCAAATTGGTACGGCTGCTGATGCTGTACCTGTTCTGTGGAGAAAACAGATAATATATTTTCCCATAGCTGTTGATCTGGGGTCTGATCCAGATCACAATGAAGTCAACAGAGGGAGTCCCCATGAGAAGTGAGTACACTGATCTGGGCTAAGGTACTGGGAATCAGGACAGCTGAGTTCCATTCACAGCTCTACCAGTGGGGTAGGACCTTTGGCAGTCATTTCCCCGCTCTGTGCTTTAGTTTTTCCTTCCACCCTTTCACTACTGTAAGCTCTCTGAGGCAAGGACTGTCTTTTACCATGTGTTTTTGCTGTATCTAGCACAGTGGGGCGTAAAGTCATTCCAACTAAACTCACTGAAAGAAAAGATGGCTTTAGTTCTTTGTTTATTAGAAGACAGTTTATAAGAACATAAGAACAGCCATATTGGATCAGACCAAAGGTCCATCTAGCCCAGTATCTTGTCCTTTGATAGTGGCCAATGCCAGGTGCTTCAGAGGCAATGAACAGAACAGGTAATCATGAAGTGGTCCATCTTCTGTCACCCATTCCCAGCTTCTGGCACACAGAGGCTAGGGACACCATCCCTGCCCATCCTGCCTAACAGTCATTGATGGACATATCCTCCATGAACTTATCTAGTTTCTTTTTTAACCCTGTTATAGCCTTGGTTTTCACAACCTCCTCTGGCAAGGAGTTCCACAGGTTGAAATCAACATTAGCATTAGTGAAACTATACAGTTAAATCCTCCACATCCACCCTCAGCACGTTTGTAACAAAATAATGTGGATCTGAATGGGGTGCAGTCTCCTCGGTCATCTGCATGTCTAAAACCTTTCTTACTAAAATCCTGCTATGGCCTCCTCCCATCTTGGAAATATGCTGTGTGGTTTGTTGGCAACACACAATATTAAAATGAGCAATACACGGATACAGTATCTTTCAAGGACAGCTAGGAGCAATCAGCCTGTTACTGCGACACATCCTACCAGAATATTTATAGCCAGAGTATTTACTGAGGGAACGGAGTCTGATTTAGAGTTCTGATTCCTGCTTACTTTCCTCTCTCCTAAATAGCTGATGGGTTTGGTATCATTAATCTCCAGAGGGTCTTACCTCAAGCTTTCTGGCCATTGCACTTCTCTCTGCAGTAGACAGGACGGCTCTTTCTACCACACACAATAGCCAGTCCTGAGCACCCTCAATGTCTATTTTCTTCAATAAAAGCTGAAGATGCTCAGCACTTCACATGATTAGGCCCATTATAAAGAATAAATTACTCAGGGCTTGGCTACACTTGCTAGTTAGAGCGCATTAAAGCAGCCCCGGGGGCACTAGCTCACTACCTGTCCACACTGGCAAGGCACGTAGAGCTCTCTGACTCCAGGGCTAGAGCGCTCCTGGTACTCCACCTCGGCAAGAGGAATAACGTTTGCTGCGTCTTGGCTACAACGCCCGTGCGTCAGTGTGAACAAGGTGTTGCATTACTGTGCTCTGATCAGCCTCCAGAAACGTCCCATAATCCCCTTAAGTCAAGTGGCCACTCTTATCATTGTTTTGGAATCACTGCAGGAATGCAGATATGCCCTTTGAAAGCTCCGTTTCTGATAGCCGGCTGTTTATCTGCTCCAATACAAAGCAACCATTACTGTGGAATGCTGTGTGTGAGAAAGAGAGATGGTGGGGGGAGGGGAAGGTCTGCTGCTGTCTGAACTTACAAGACAGCGTGCAGACATGCTCTCAGCCCCCCAAAACCCCACTCTCTCTTCCCCCACATACACACAACACATTCCCTATCACACTCCACCACACCTCCCCCATTTGAAAAGCACGTTAGTCACTTGCATGCTGGGATAGCTGCCCATAATCCACCGCTCCCAATGCCGCTGCAAGTGCCGCAAATGTGGCCACGCCAGTGCGCTTGAAGCTGTCAGTGTGGACAGACTATAGCGCTTTCCCTACTGCGCTCTCTGAAGGCTGGTTTAACTCAAAGCACTCTACATCTGCAAGTGTATCCATGCCCTCAGATTTATTTACACACAAAGTTGCACCAGTTTAATTAAACTGGTTTAATTAACAAGTTTGTATCAAACCATTGTGTGGATGCTCCAAGTTTGGTTTAAGAGTGGTTTATTTAGGGCTTGTCTACACATACAGTTATTCCAGAATAGCTATTCCTGAGGGTATGTCTACACTATGAGATTAGGTTGACTTTATAGACGCTGTTTTTTTAGATATCATTTTTATACAGTCAATTGTGTGTGTCCCCACATAAAATGCTCTAAGTGTATTAAGTCGGCGGACTGCGTCCACAGTACCGAGGCTAGCGTTGACTTCTGGAGCGTTGCACTGTGGGTAGCTGTCCTACAGTTCCCGCAGTCTCTGCTGCCCATTGGAATTCTGGGTTGAGATCCCAATGCCTGATGAGGCAAAAACAGTGTAGCGGGGGATTCTGGGTACATGTCGTCAGGCCCCTCACCCCTCCGTGAGAGCAACTGCAGACAATCATTTCACGCCTTTTTTCCTAGATTACCTGTGCAGACGACATACCATGGCAAGCATGGAGCCCGCTCAGCTCAGCTTACCGTCACCAGATGTCATCTGGGTGCCGGCAGACGTGGTACTGCATTGCTACACAGCAACAGCTAATTGCCTTTTGGCAGTAGATGGTGCAGTATGACTAGTAGCCGTCATCAGTAGACGTGGGACTGCATTGCTATATAGCAGCAGCTCTTTGCATTTTGGCAGCAGATGCTGTATTACGATTGGTATCCGTCGTCATCGTACTCCTCAGTGAGTTCGGTCAGAGGCACCTGGGCAGACATGTTTTGTCTCCTGGAGACTCAGTCCTGCCGGCAGTCCTATTGCGCTGTCTTGACGATGATGGCTAGCAATCGTAATGCAGTATCTTCTGCCAAGCACCTAGAAGATGCCGATGGCTATCAGTCATGCTGCACCGTCTGCTGCCAGCCTAAGATGTAAAAGATAGATGGACCACATTTGTTTGCTTCCCCCTCCCTCCGTGAAATCAATGGCCTGCTAAACCCAGGGTTTTGAGTTCAATCTTTGGGGGAGGGGCATTCTGTGTGACAGTTGTTTGTGTTTCTCCCTGATGCACAGCTACCTTTGTTGATTTTAATTCCCTGTAAGCCATGTCATCAGTCGCCCCTCCCTCCTTCTGTCAGACAATAGTTTCACGTCTTTTTTCAGATCTGACGCCATAGCACTGGGATCATGGAGCCCACTCAGATCACCGCGGCAATTATGAGCACTATGAACACCACGCGCATTATCCTGGAGTATATGCAGAGCCAGAACCTGCCAACGCAAAACCAGGCGAGGAGGCGACTGCAGCGCGGTGACGAGAGTGATGAAGAAATAGAAATGGACATAGACCTCTCACAAAGTACGGGCCCCAGCAATGTGCAAATCATGGTGTTAATGGGGCAGGTTCATCCCATGGAATGCCGATTCTGGGCCCAGGAAACAAGCATAGACTGGTGGGACCGCATAGTGTTGCAGGTGTGGGACGATTCCTAGTGGCTGCGAAACTTTTGCATGCATAAGGGCACTTTCATGGAACTTTGTGAGTTGCTTTCCCCTTCCCTGAAGCGCCAGAATACCAAGATGAGAGCAGCCCTCACAGTTGAGAAGCGAGTGGCGATAGCCCTGTGGAAGCTTGCAAAGCCAGACAGCCACCGGTCAGTCGGGAATCAATTTGGAGTGGGCAAATCTACTGTGGGGGCTGCTGTGATCCAAGTAGCCAACGCATCCAAGACCTGCTGGTATCAAGGGTAGTGACTCTGGTAAATGTGCAGGTCATAGTGGATGGCTTTGCTGCAATGGGATTCCCTAACTGTGGTGTGGCGATAGACGGAACCCATATCCCTGTCTTGGCACTGGAGCACCAAGCCAGTGAGTACATAAACCGAAAAGGGTACTTTTCAATGCTGCTGCAAGCACTGGTTGACCACAAGGGACGTTTCACTAACATCAACGTCGGATGACCGGGAAAGGTACATGATGCTCGCGTCTTCAGGAACTCTGGTCTGTTTCAAAAGCTGCAGGAAGGGACTTTCTTCCCTGACCAGAAAATAACTGTTGGGGATGTTGAAATGCCTATAGTTATCCTTGGGGACCCAGCCTACCCCTTAATGCCATGGCTCATGAAGCCATACACAGGCAGCCTGGACAGTAGTCAGGACCTGTTCAACTATAGGCTGAGCAAGTGCAGAATGGTGGTAGAATGTGCATTTGGATGTTTAAAAGTGCGCTGGCGCAGTTTACTGACTCGGATAGACCTCAGCGAAACCAATATTCCCACGAGTGATTCTGTCGCAGCCGCTGCCCCTCGTGCCGCTCCTGACTCACCGCTGTTCGCTGGGCTGCCCCGCCCCGCCCGGGAATAAGTCGGTCAGGAGGACTCTGTGCAGCCATGGCATTTAAAGATAGTGGCAAAGCACCTGTGGAACAGGAAGTAGCAATTCACCGAATTAGAATTACCTTGACGAGTCGCAATGTAAAGTCCCTTGAGAAGGTCTGTGCTGATTTGATCAGAGGTGCCAAGGAAAAGAATCCAAAATTCCCACTGTTATTACTGCTTGCTGTGCGCTCCACAATATCTGTGAGAGTAAGGAGGAAATATTTATGGTGGGGTGGGAGGCTGAGGCACATTGCCTGGCCGCTGATTACACGCAGCCAGACATCAGGGCGGTTAGAAGAGTACAGCAGGGCGCGGTGCGCATCAGAAAAGCTTTGAAAATGAGTTTTGTGACTGGCCAGGCTACGGTGTGAAACTTCTGTTTCTTTCTCCTTGATGAACTCCCCCATCCCCCCGGTTCACTCTACTTCCCTGTAAGCTAACCACCCTCCCCTCCCCGCTTCGATCACTGCTTGCAGAGGCAATAAAGTCATTGTTACTTCACATTCATGCATTCTTTATTGATTCATCACACACATAGGGGGATAACTGCCAAGGTAGCCCGGGAGTGGTGGGGGAGGAGAGAAGCGCCAGGTGGGGTGGGGGAGGAGGGAAGGACAAGGACACACTGCACTTCAAAACTTTAACACTTATTGAAGGCCAGCCTTTTGTTGCTTGGGCAATCCTCTGAGGTGGAGTGGCTGGGTGGCCAGAGGCCCCCCCACCACGTTCTTGGGCGTCTGGGTGAGGAGGCTATGGAACTTGGGGAGGAGGGCTGTTGGTTACACAGGGGCTGTAATGGTGATCTCTGCTCCTGCTGCCTTTCCTGCAGCTCAACCATATGCTGGAGCATATCAGTTTGATGCTCCAGCAGCCGGAGCGTTGACTCTTGCCTTCAGTCAGCAATCTGATGCCACCTATCCTCTTCAGCCCACCACTTGCTCTCTTTAGCCCGCGATTCAGCCCGCCACCTCTCCTCTCGTTCATATTGTGCTTTTCTGCACTCTGACATTGTCTGCCTCCACGCATTCTGCTGTGCTCTGTCAGCATGGGAGGACATCTGGAGCTCTGAGAACATATCATCCCGAGTGCGCCTTTTTCTCCTTCTAATCTTCACTAGCCTCTGTGAAGGAGAAACATTTGCAGCTGGTGGAGGAAAAGGGAGAGGTGGTTAAAAAGACACATATTAGAGAACAATAGGTACACTCTTTCACGTTAAATTTTGCTGTTCACATTACAGAGCACATGTGCTTTCGTTACAAGGTCGCATTTTTCCTCTTATATTGAGGGCCTGCCGGTTTGGTGTGAGAGATCACTCACGTAGTGCCAGGCAACAGAATTCGGCTTGCAGGCAGCCATGGTAAGCCACAGTCTTTTGGCTTTTTTAACCTTCATAACATGTGGGAATGGTTTCAAACAGCAGCGCCCTCATTCCCCATACCAAGGACCCGTTGGGTTGGCCATTTAAAATGGGTTTGCAATGTAAAAGGAGTGGCTGCGGTTTCCGGGTTAACATGCAGCACAAACCCAACCGACCCCCCGCCACACACACCCAATTCTCTGGGATGATCACTTCACCACTCCCCCCCACCACGTGGCTAACAGTGGGGAATATTTCTCTTCAGCCAAGCAGGAACAGGCACCTCTTAATATCCCCTTAATAAAAGCACCACATTTCAACCAGGTGACCGTGAATGATATCACTTTCCTGAGGATAACAAAGAGACATAAGGAATGGATGTTGTCTGCATGCCAGCAAACACTGGGACCATACACTACCATGCTTTGTTATGCAATGATTCCAGACTACGTGCTACTGGCCTGGCGTGGTAAAGTGTCCTGCGGAATAAGGCAGCCCTCCCCAGAAACCTTTTGCAAAGGCTTTGGGAGTACGTGAAGGAGAGCTTTCTGGAGATGTCCCTGGAGGATTTCTGCTCCATCCCCATACACGTTAACAGACTTTTCCAGTAGCTGCACTGGCCGCGAATGCCAGGGCAAATTAATCATTAAACACACTTGCTTTTAAACCATGTGTAATATTTACAAAGGTACACTCACCAGAGGTGCCTTGTGCACCCTCAGGGTCTGGGAGCGCGCCTTGGGTGGGTTCAGAGTTTACTGCTCCCAGGTTCAGGGTGAAAAACATATCCTGGCTGTTGGGGAAACCGGTTTCTCCACTTCCTTGTTGGGAGCTATCTTCATTGTCTTCATCATCATCTTCCTCGTCCCCCAAAACCACTTCCATGTTGTGTGATTCTCCATTGATGGAGTCAAAGCACAGGGTTGGGGTAGTGGTGGCTGCACCCCCTAGCATGGCATGCAGCTCAGCGTAAAAACGGCATGTCTGCGGCTCTGCCCCGGACCTTCCGTTTGCCTCTCTGGTTTTGTGGTAGGCTTGCCTTAGCTCCTTAATTTTCAGGCGGCACTGCTGTGCGTCCCTGTTATGGCCTCTGTCCTTCTTGCCCTTTGAGATTTTTTCTAATGTTTTGGCATTTCATTTACTGCAACTGAGTTCAGCTAGCATTGATTCTTCTCCCCATATGGCGAGCAGATCCCGTACCTCCCGTTCGGTCCATGCTGGAGCTCTTTTGCGATCCTGGGACTCCATCATGGTTACCTGTGCTGATGAGCTCGGCGTGGTCACCTTTGCTCTCCACGCTGGGCAAACAGGAAATGAAATTCAAAATTTCGTGGGCCTTTTCCTGTCTACCTGGCCAGTGGATCTGAGTTGAGAGTGCTGTCCAGAGCAGTCACAATGAAGCACTCTGGAATAGCTCCCGGAGGCCAATACCGTCGAATTCCATCCACACTACCCCAAAACTGATCTGGAAAGGCCGATTTCAGTGCTAAGCCCCTCGTCGGAGGTGGAGTACAGAAATCGATTTAAAGCGCCCTTTAAGTAAAAAAAAAGGGCTTTGTCGTGTGGACGTGTCCAGGCTTAATTCGATTTAACGCTGCTAAATTCGACCTAAACTCGTAGTGTAGACCAGGCCTGAGTAACTCCATGGGTAGATCCTCTTATTCCAGAATAATGAACTCAGGAATAGCTATTCTGTTTTACAGTCACACCCTACCGTAATCCTAATTAATGTTCATAGTGATTTAGCTTGCAGCAGTAAAATTACAGGTGCAAGCTAAATTGATCTAACCAGTTTTAAACCAATAAGAAATTCCACATACAAACCCTGTAACACTCTAAATAAAGTGACTTAAGTTAAACTGGTGCAACTTGTCTGTGAAGACAAGGCTTAAGCCACTCTTTAAAAGGATGTGGACACTCTTACATTTGTTTATTTATTTTAATCATTAAGAATTTAATAAATTGGTTTCCAACAATGACACACATACAAAAGAACAGTAAATCAAGTATAAGGATTTTATTTAATCAGTACATGGCTGTAATTGCTATTAGTGTTAATGGGAGAGATGTGCATTTGTCAAGAGGTAAGATACCAAAGGACTGAAGTGCTTTCTGCCATCAGTGCACGGGAGATCAAGGCAGCTAGTTCCATTGACACTGTGGAAGTTGTTTCACATAAATCCCTCCAGCATTAATGGAGGAATAGACTCTCAGTGGTAAATGTACATTGGGAATATTTCCTTGGCTCAGGTTCTTAATTGAAATCTAAAAACTATCAGTCTTCTATCAGGTGGAATTCACAGAGGGCCAGAACAAAGTCTACGCAGCCCTGAATTCCTGCATAGGCCCTATTTTGAGAGCTTAAATGGCACTTGAGTAATTTATAGGCATAGTACTGCCCCGTGCTGGGCAGGGGTTGGGGGTGGGGTGGATTTCACCCTTTTTGTGTAGTAACACATGCAGCGATGGGTATTTTCATTAGCAAGGACAAATTTGGTCCATGTAGAAACACTGCCATATCTATAGGTGGTGGTAATTTTTCTAGGTGAAAATGGAAAAGACGTAAGCCTTTGGCATGGAATTGTGCATTTTTAGGAAATGCTCCAGTCAGAAATTCACCATTTAGCCTGTGACAACAGTGTTTTGTGGCAAAATGAGAGTGTTCTGCCTTTCAGTACTCTTTTATTTTTACTTTCATAAAAAAAAATCAGGGTAGGAAGGGAAACGAAGGTATTAGTGCTTTTCTTTTTTTAATAAACTGCTGATTGAATTAATTGAAGAGAGACCAGCTCTTTCAATAATATTCTAACCAAGTAATTGTGCCAAACTCCATCAATACCTCAAATATTATTTCATCTCCCTTGTCTTCACTGAACACTAATATTCAGTCTGAAGCATTTCCTCTAAGAGGACTCCCTTCCCTACATTTTTATACTGATGAAGAGCCCTGTTATGATGAAAGTACTCCCAACTCCAGCCCATAGTTTTGCAGATTCTCTCTCCAGACGCCTTGACAGTGGAGAATGGGAACCTGCTCTTGTCTTAAGTGGTGTAACTAGCACTGCTGCTGTTTAGATGGTACATATCTCTTTTAGGACAGTTCAGTCTCTGGGCCTATTCCATCTCTCTGCTCAGACTCCATCATCTGTGTGAATTATTGCCAGTTGTATTGAATTATTTTGGTAATGTTGCCCTTTGATGGGGATTGAGAGCTCCAGCTTGCCTCACACACAAGCAGATTGTCACGGAGCAGCTCCGAGATAGTGTGCCGATTGAAACTCATCCCTGGCCGCTATCGCAGAGGTGAAAGCCTTCACATCCTGTTTCCAGTCCCCTTCACCAGTCAGGATGTGAACTGAGAGTAATATTTAATCCTAAATTTATACTCCACACCACTGCTCTTAACTATAAATGAAATCTAGCCCTCTTCAAAGAATGACTTTGGCATCCCTGTCAAACAGCCAAGGATGAGTGCGTATCTTTCATATGTTGTCAGAGTGAAATGGAACTAACCTGAGGTAACAGCTCAGCAGTTTATTGAAGAGTGAGTTAGCAGAGATAAATGGCCATGTACATTTTTGCTGGTGGTTGGTGCTGCACAATCACATCCGAAGAAGTTACAGGCTATTCTAAATGTTGTCCCTTTGGAAATCCAACCCCAACCAGCTGCGTTTGTTCCTTACCAGAGAGGAAATGACAAGGATCTTTAAGAGTTTGAGCTACTTTCCAAAACAAAACAAGATCAGAATTAGGTTAGCTTGTACCAAGAGTGTTTTTTAAACTGTTACAGAATCAGGTCAGGCTGAGGTCAAGCTGTACTGTTCTGTGTCTGGGTTAGGAATCAGGCTGGCTAAGAATAGGAAGGAGCCTTTAGGTTGAAGAGAGCACAGAGGTACTCAGTCTGAGTGGAGGTGAAATTGACACACTGGACGAAGAAATTGACACACTGGACAAAGAAAGGAAATCACATCAACTGTATTAGTGAGTCTCTGTGCACTGATAGAGGTGAATAACTGAAAGGGACAAGCGCTACAGAGCTCTGCGTGGCTTCTCTCTCTAATCAAATGTGGAAGGTGCTTTTTAATCTCCATGTGAGGGAAATTACTTGTGATTTTCAGAGACAAGAATATGCATTTTTTGTGATTTTCAGAGACAAGAATATGCATTTTAGCTTCTGCAATATACAGAATGTGGGGTTATATTTTTTTAAAACCAGCCAGTGGATAGTAAATATATGGCATCTATTCTGTGCATAATTTTGGTTCTCAATAGCTTTTTCTTTTAGTTCAACAATTACACCCTCAGACCTCAAGTACGCCGCTGTTCAGGTTCTATCTGTATTCACAAAGTAACTTAGATGGAACCTAGCCAGCTGAATTGCAGATTTACATAACTATACACTGACCTTCCAAGAGTCAAAGCTCAGAGTTTTTTTTTAAAGCTGGCCTGTCCAATGTCAGACGCAAGAGCAATGGAACAGCTAAAATAATCTAACCTCTATACTGCCACTCAAAAATCACTAGACATATCATGCCAGCCAAGCCCAACCTCTGACATCCTGCACTCAAACCCACTAAACTAAGGTGAGCCACCAATAGGGATGTTTAGATTATTCTTTTTTACACTTGAATGGGTTTGTGTTTATGGAGGGGGGCCACCGAATGAACATGTGACATTGGCTGCTGAGGCAGATCTGCATCTCTGCTTACTGCCTCCTGGGAAATACAAACTTTTCAGGCTTCCAAGAGTTCTGTGAATAAGGGGACAGAATCACAGGTTTTTAAGGTCTATTTTCCTTCAAGATCTATTGTCCCAGCCCTCACACACATAGGTTACCAAGACAACTGTGGCTGCAGCTGTGTCTAGCCCCTAGTCAGTCCGGTTTCCAATCCTTCCCTCCACCTCTGCACCTCTCTCACTCGCATCAAGGAATGCTTTTAGCCTTCTCAATCCTGCATCTCCGTCCCCTCCACACACCATCCTTCAGCCATATGTCCCACACCACCCAGCCATTGGCATGCTGCCAGTCCCCATTCTCCCACTCTAGCATCACTACAACAGTCATTCTTTAGTCAAAAAGGCAGCTTAATCCAGTTTAAATGGTGTCAGATTCAGGTGGTGTAAATCATGTAAGCCCCATTCACCCTGATGCAGATGCAGAAGTTTATAGCAGCTGAGGATCTGGCCCCATTATCATCTTATTACATGACAGTTTTCTACTATCTTGTTCCATAATGTTTTTATCATGAATCTCGTGATATCTCAAAGCCCCAGCTGCAGGAATCAAGGGAGTGTGTGAGCCTCTCAGATTTCATTTTTTTTAAGTGTAAGTTTCTAGCCCTCCCGATGGCAGGAAAAAAGCTAGGAAGTATGAAGCGAGTGCACTGCAAAGGCTCAAATCTGAAGGTAAATAAAAAGATCCCAGAATTTTTTTTTAAACTCATGATTTTTAAGGCAGCCTCATGATTTTAAACCTGACTCATGTTTCTGAATGGTTGGGGTTGACAATACTGATGATAGCATAATGGCAGGGGTTGAAATTCTTTACCTTAGTTTAAACATTAGTACAACTGAACTATAAGCGAATGAGAACAGGTTTCTTGCGGTTTGAGCGGAGGATTATATACAAAGTGGAAACTAGAAATAGAACTGCAGGAGGGTGTTTAAAAGCTAGTCAAACTGATCAGTTGTTATTCCCCCTAGTGTGCATTCAGAGGGTATGAACTATCCTGGCTTTGCGACTGCAGGGCAATTCTTGAATTGACGGAATCTAGATAGGATGAAAGTGTTGGCGTTTAAAAGAGACTAGAGGAACCCTCTTAGGAATCTGGGAACTGAAGCAAGAGGAGTGGTCCTGGATTCTGATCTGAAATGAAGAACTCACGCTAACCCAGCGGTTCTCAAACTGTGGGGCGGGCCTCCCAAGGGAGGCATGGGAAAGTGTCAAGGGAGGCACGAGCTATGTGCTTGTTTTGTTTTTTTTATGAAGCACTCCGTCTGTCAGCCTGTAATCTGGTGCGGACTCACCCCTGCGGCGCCTCTTGCTGGTTGTCTCGGGAATTAGCTCACTCAGCATCCGGAGCGCCCTCTGCAGGCCAGGTGTCCCACCTGTTGTTGGCCCCCGTGTCCCTCCTGGACCCCGGTGCCCTTGGTTTGGGTGCTGCCCCCCTGGCAATACCCCACTCTCTCTCTGGGTCTCCCCACCCTGGGGAACCTCCACCCCCTATCCCAATGTTGCCTCAGTTGTGGCTACTGCCAGTCACCATCTAGCCCCCGCGCCCTGGGGCAGACTGCAGTCTATCAGCCAATCATCACAGGCAACAAGGGGTTTGGACTGGCTGCCTTTACCCACCCTCAGGTTGTCCCTCTGCAACCCCAATACCTGTGGGCCTAGGACCAGGCCCTGCAGCCTGGGGAGTTGCTGGCCTAGGGCTTCCCAGCCCCCAAGGCCTTTCCCCAGCCCTGCCTCACTCTAGGTCCCCGGTGAGTTCCCCAGCAGCCAGGCCTGTCTCTCTCTCCTGTCACCCTGCTACACAGCCCTAGATGGATGGGCTGAAGATCCATGCACACCAAGGAGGCAGGGATAATGGGGACAGCCAGACCCCCACCACCCTGGAGCTGACAGCCAGAGCCGTGAACCTGGGCTCAGGCTCTCCACCCCCATCCCCAATCCCTCACCTGGAGGTGGCAGGGCTCCGGCTATCAGCCCAGGGTGGCAGCAGCACAGAAGCAAGGGTGGCAATGGGGCACTAAGTCTGCTGTGAAATGTGATATTGAACATCCTTTTTCACATTGCTGCCCTTACTTCTGTGCTGCTGCTGGCACGGCACTGCCTTCAGTGCTGGGTGCCTCGCCAGCAGCCGCTGCTCTCCACTCTGCCTCCAGAGCTGGGTGGCCGGCCAGCAGCCACTGCTCTCCACTCTGCCCTCAGTGCTGGGGGCCTGGCCAGCAGCCGCTGCTCTCCTCTCTGCCTCCAGAGCTGGGGGCCAGGCCAGCGGCCGCTGCTCTCCTCTCTGCCTCCAGAGCTGGGTGGCCGGCCAGCAGCCATTGCTCTCCTCTCTGCCTCCAGAGCTGGGGGCCAGGCCAGCGGCCGCTGCTCTCCTCTCTGCCTCCAGAGCAGGGTGGTGGTATATGTACTTGGGGCGGGGGGGGGGGGGGGGAGGAGGCGTAAACCACTATAGACACAAAGAAGAGAGCCCTGATCAAATCAGTTTGAGAACCACTGCTCTATCCTAAAAGCCAGTGTCTAGGGCAAGAACTGTGTGGGGGCATCAAGGAGGCCTTCAGTCATTGTCTTTTCACTAGAGAGTTCACAAGAGCCAGTGTGTCGCAAAGGAAGGGAATTAGGAGCAATTCAATCTGAAGCTCTAACTCCAAATGATTCTTCTTGTTTTCAACTATTTTATTGTATTAAAATGTATTAAAATTCAAGTTTAAAGCGCTGCATTCCTTGTGCTGCCGTTTACTCTCAGTGAGCCGCGTGTGCGTATGCAGCTCCGCGGCAGGAGTTCTAGCTCCAGTCTAGCAGAACTAAGTTACAATGTAAAATTCAGGTAAGGGGTCCCATAGCCCACAGCAAACCAGACACAGGAAGGGTCAGATTTATAGGTCAACTGGTTCAAAGACTGATTGCCAAGGAGTGCCCCTAAGCAAACAACCAATAAAAGTTTAAGCATCAAGTCACCGTGGGGCACCAACTGTGGGATGTTCATCCTTTAGGCTGCATCCACGCTTGGAGCTGGGGGTGGGCCTGGACGCTGGGGGTATGTACTCTGGGCACCCCCAACCTGTGCCACTACTATTTTTAGTAGTAATGCGAGCTTAATGTGAGCTAGTGTGAGGGTGGCTACTCAAGCTGGGAGTCATCCCTGCTCCCCGCAGCTCCAAGTGTAGTGGGAACCTTAGAGACTAATCAAACCTGGACAATGGTTTCTCGCTATGTTGATCGGTAACATTTATAGTTCCGAGCTCAATAAGGGCTGTTCACCTGAATCAAATTGCTCACATCCAGAAGTGTTTGCAGGACTGGGCCCTATTTATAGTAAATTGGCCGTAGGGCCTAATTCATCCTTAACCAGTGCAGGTGCCAGCACAGACAGGGAGAGGGGAAAGGTTTTGTACTTTCCCTATTTAAGGGCTGCTAGGGCCCTGTATGGGTCACTGCAGTCATGTGGACTCACAGGGCCATAAGAAAGCTCCAGTCACACCCACTTCCTCCTCTAGCCCACCCCAGAATACTCTATCAGGGCTCTTGCAAGGAGAATTAAGCCTTCCCTATGCACCTTTTGCAGCACCTAGCTGGGACAATGGGAGTGTGTCAGTCTGTCCCAGAGGGTTTGCCAGGGACATCCGGGGTGTCTCGCTTTTCAGTGGCGATGGACTTTTGTTTCCTTAGGGATTTAAAGTTAATGGGCCAGCATTGCAGCAGTAAGAGAATTATCCACTATTTCATTCCCCTTTGATCTGAAGCCAAGGTTTCTGAATTTAGAATGAGGTTTTACTTGATTTGAATTGAGCTTGTGTTTACAAAATGTTCTAGTTGGCGAACCATTCTATCTGTCAAACTGAGACATGATGATGATGATAAGAGTCCAATGGCTTTAGAAAGCTTTTCTACCATTACGGTCAAGGAATGTCAGCATTTCTCCCAAAGTGCAGACGGTGACAGATGGTTGCACTGTCTGCGACTTCTTCCTCCAACTGACAGTGCTTGATTAGACCTACTGGCTAGTCAACTTGTGTGTGACTGTGAGCCTCACAGAGAAAGGATAGGGGAGTTCTGTTTATTATTTACAGAAGTAGCAATATTTCCCTTTGCTTAGCCCCCTGAAAGGTGAGCTGCAAAGGTATTGCTAACAGTTAATCGCTGAAGTCATGCCATATTAGCACAAAACTTTCTCCCTAAAATTGTGAGAAGCACAGAACCCGAACCTTGGCTTTCTCGCAGAATCATGCCCTATTCCCTTTTTTAAAATCATGCTTCTTATTTCCTTTCCAGATCTTAGGAAAAACAAAAGGAAGAGGGGAGAGGAAAGAATCCCAGGGGGGAAAAAAGATAATTAAGAAGGGATCCCAGGAGAATGGGAGTGGAAGCAATGCGGGTCTACAGATAACAGCTCTGCTTTAGAGACAGCTGCCACTAGCCAAGGGTCTAGGGTTTATTACAGCCAAGAGAGTCAAGGATGAAGGGAGAAGGGAAGAGAGAGAGATTGAAAGAACATGGAGAAATGGGGATAATGGCACCGGGAAAGTAGTTAGTGGTCTGAATTACAGGATGAAAGAAGGAAAGGGATGGAATGGAACAGAAAAGTATCCTGAAGGAATAGATCCCAGAGAAAAATATTGCAGATGTGAAAAACTGGAATGATGGGAGAAAGAAAATAGGAGGAAGAACAATTGCAAAGGAAAATTAGTAAGAGAGTATTTAAATTATATGTGTTCTAGAATTCAGTGCCAAAATGTTACAGTGAAATAATGTCGGTAATTATGCAGATAAAGACATCACATCAACATTTTTGTTAGAGGAAAGTACAAAGGAGGGTGACTTTGGGGATGTGGGGTAACTCAGGTATTTCTGATCCAATGACAGACTTCAATCCTTGAGCTAATAGTTGTAGCCTGGATCTTCTGAACAATGGTACGAAACAGTCACAAGATGCCTTTACCCCTTCCATCACTTTATGCTAGAAAAATTCCATGGTCTGGAGTCTTGCACTGCAAAACCTTCAAATGGTGTCTTTTAAAAGGCAAAAGTTCTGCTGTTTGGTCGTACATTTTTTTTAGCAATAATTGTGCTGCCATGACACTATCAGGAGAGCTTGCCTTTAGAAATTAGCCACTCTTTTCCATTCCCATCACTATAAGGAGTATTCATTGAAAAGTGTCGAAGCAATTATAGGGCAGTAAAATGGTCAAAAGTCTTCCATGTTGGGGGAATGTGGTAAATGGTACTGTCCACAGTTATAGTGAAAGTGGTCCTGTCTGCTTTTTTTTTTTCTTTTTGAAGTTCCAGCGTGGTGCCAGTTTTGAATAGAGAACTGGGATTTGAATGCCAATGTGTGCCAGTATTGGTCTGTGCTGGCTGTTTGGGAAGTCACTGAAGACGAGCCGTGATGCCTGTATCATCTTTAGAGATGAACCTCCATGCGGACAGTGGAGTGGAGTGGATTACAAAAAGCCAATTTATTTTTGCAGGCAACTGAGGTCTTTTTTTCCTTCAAATTGCCCATTAAATTTTTCAGCTTTTCCACAAAAATAAAACTCATCAGATAGTTTTGGAAACCATTTCTGGTAAAAGATATTTGCTTTTCAGGAAACAAAATGTGGACCAGCTTTACGTTTTGGGACACATCATACTTTGAATGTCAAAAGGTACAAAATTAAACCAAATCTCCATTCTAATGTGTTTAGCCATCACTATGACATGTGTATTAATATTAAAGAGTGTGGCTTTTCTTTCCCTAGAAACTTTCTAAAAGATAAATTAATTCCCAATGACACAATGAGACAAATCCCCAAGTGTTTTCAGTGCCAGAGAGATTAATAGACCATTCTGCAAGTTGATGGACCTTAGTCCTCATTAATGTCAAATTGCCTTACAAAAAATTTAGTTATGTCCTCCAACTCCTTGATTCTGAACTGACAGATTATACTGCCATTCATCGATGAGGGTTTTGGCCTTTGGTTCTGACATTCAGAACGTAAGCTTACTCTTCGTTAATGTTCTCATTGGGTTTCTCAGACACATTTATATTCAAGAAAATTTCAAGCTTTAGTAAGCACTGATGATTCCTCATGTTTCATGAAATATTGAACACACCTTTTAATAAAATGTATTTGTAATGCACAGATCTCATTTTGTGTTCTCCCAAGGAAGCAGATTTCTATTTGATGGGCTAGAGGACATGCGAGATTATTTATCACTGCAGGTCTGGGCCTGAATTTAGTTGCAGTGTTGTAAATTTGGAAGATGGCACAGCTAGTGATCTTCAGTTAATTTCCAGGAAAGTGTGAAAACTTTACCCTGGCTGATCACCAGAATAAAAATATAGCCAAAAAAACCTGCTTGATAACTTGCATGAGGATGAATTTAATCAAAGGTTTAAATGACTCCATTTATGGATACCAACCACATTCCTTCTAAAAAGGGTGATAAAAAGTCAGAAATTTTCTATACCATCACCAGATTTCTCTTCTAAGACAACAATGGGTGATATTTTGCCCTCAGATGCCTGACTTCAATAACAGATGTGTGTGTGTGTCTGTGTGTATGTAATTTGACCCAGTGATATCATTCAAGGAGATTGAATTTGGTCAGACTTCCCCTAGAACCTGGCCTTGTCCCCCACTGCCTACTGCGGCTGGTAATGGATTATGGATAATGCCTTTTCTGAAGTAAGGCTCTGCCCATCCTTTATTGTCAGAACCTGTCAGAAAGAAAGCCTTAAGTGTGACAGAATACACCCTTGTGTTCACAGCCTACACACTATTGTAATAATTTTTGTACAAGGCATGTCTTGTAAGGTATCATTTGAAAGTTCATAACTTGTTGGTCATTATTGTCCTGATAAAATATGTGTGGCAACATTGTATGTAAAGTTATGAAATAGCCTGTATGTTTTTTTTTTAGTATTAACACATGTTCCAAACCCCACAGCCCTTCTCAAACACAAGTTGGCAAACAGGTCTGCCCTAAACAAAGGAATGTATTATCTGCTTGATTTGCATTTAAGCAGTAAATAGAGTCATCAAGCGGGAAAGGAAGACAAAGAAATTTCAAACAGGTGGAAAAAATGGCAGGGAACATCCTTCCACATTGACTCTTTGGCGCCTGGGTCTCAGCTGGAAATGTTTTTCAAGAGGGGCACTGAAACTCTAAAAAGGAAAGACAAACACCCCAAGCACCCCCCTCTCCCATCACATTCACTACATCTGGAGAGAAAAAAAGAAGCAGTAGCTGGAGTCTTGGGGAGGGGGTCATTACCTAATCAGTTAGGTCAGTGAGACTGCTGAAGGCATGTGGTAAGAATCTTTGCTTGAATCTGATTCAGTTTAAGTTAGGCATTAGTGAGCATTTTATCTTTATTTTTCTTGTAACCATTTCTGACTTATATGCCTCATTACTTGTACTCACTTAAAATCTATCTCTTTGTAGTTAATGAGCTTGTTTTTCTGTTTTATCTAATCCTGTGTGTTTAAATTAAAATGTATGAATAACTATTTGAGATAATAAGATGCCATATTTTCCCCTTAAAGGAATAACAGACTTAAAATATTTGTGCTGTCTAGGAGAGGGTTGGGCAGTATAGGACATACTTTTCTGGGGGGGGGGAAATCCAGGGCTTGGGGTGTGTTGGGGTCACCCTGAAGTATGACCAAGGCTGGTGAGAGCCAGAGTGTAATCCAAGTGTGGTTGGCAGGCTGCAGTTACACACAGACACTGAAGGTGTGGCCTGCATGCTGGAAAGATGTTTGTGAGTGGCCCGGGGGGAGTTACTGCAGCAAGGCATTGTAAGGCACCTAATGTTGCAGGGCAGGGTGATGCTGCCCTCACGGGTCTGGCCTGTACCTGGTACGTGACACAAAGACAACCCTTTCTTCATCTTTGTCAGTGATGACACGTCTTGTTCTAATCTCTGAAAGAGAAGAAAGTTGTTTTGCATTTGCTTAATAGGTCAATGCATTCTCCTTCCAATAGAGCTAATTGTGACAAAACTAATTCATGTTCTCAGTCCACTTTTGACTGAAAAAGCATGTATATTGTCAATGCTGCCTCCGCCACAGCTAGGACTAAGAAGCCCTTATTGGCACTGTCAGCACAGGGATGATTAGATGGACAAAGGACTCCTGTGCTTGTGGCAATGGTCCCCTGACATCTGATTTTTGAGACACCTTAGTGGGAAGCCTGAGGAAGCTTGTGCTGCTGGTGTCCATGATCTGTATATAAATAAGACCCCAGGACTGTTGATCCGACACTTTCCCTAACCACTAAATTCTCTACATGAAAAAAGAAAATTAATTCTCATTTTCTGTATCATCAATCAATAGGAAGGAAATTGCATTTTGTCTTCTTAATCCTTTAATTACAGCCATTCCCTATTGCAGCCTGAATGAAAAGCTGTATTATCAAGCTGCCTTTCTTTATTTACTACTATTTCTTATAAGTACATTGACTTTTATGGGTGAATCAAACCACACGTCTTGACTGGGCAGATTTGAATTTCATTATTCAAATTCCATATTCAACTAGTTAAATGTTTATTTAACTAAAGGCACTTTCCCCAAAAACACGTGGCTAGTCTTCCGTTAGCCTTGCAGCTTGGAATGATAGGGCATTGTGCTATCATGTGACGGACCCTGGGACTCCTGCTTTCAGTAGAAGTGATGCTTTCAACCTTAAGGAAAAGGTTATGAAGGGTCAGTTCAGACTGCATTGTGCTTAATGTAAGTTCTGCATAGTGGAGGTGGAGGGAGTATTATTTTTTATCCTGTGTACTTATAAATGAGCAACAATGTGTTTGGAAGTGCAAAGAAGATGATTCATCATTTTGAAGGGAATAGGTCAGTGAGAAGCCTACGCTTTGTTTGTTGGCAGCAGAGTTACCAACTGTTGTGAGTTTATCCTGAGTCTCACAATAGGTTCAAAAACTAGACGACAGTAAGATCATACAAGTATTATGGTCATAGAATCATAGAGGTTAAGGCCAGAAGGGGCCACTGGATCATCCAGTCAGTGTATCACAGGCCACCAGCACCACCTAACCACCCACACAATAAACCCAACCACCAAGGTTAGACCAAAGATTTACAACCCCCAGAAGGCTAAGCTATTGTGTACCACAAGCAGAGAAGAGGAGGGACCAAGGTGCACCTGTGTCAGAAGCCCCAAGAATGGCAACTCATCGATTAACTGAGATATACCCAGATTATCCGACAAGCACCCCACGCTGCAGTGCAAGGTGAAAACCCCGCAAGGTCCCAACCAATCTGATCTGGGGAGAAAATTCCTTCCTGGCCCCTTGTAAGGTGATCAATTAGACCCTGAGCATGGGAGTAAGAACCAGCCTGCCAAGCACCCGAGAAAGAGGATGTTCGGTGCCACCTGCCCACACCATCTAGTGTCCCATCTCCAGCCGTGGGCATCTCTGATGCTTCAGAGGAAGGAGGCAAAGAACCCAGAATCCCTTGTGGGGAGGATAAACTCTTCCGACTCCTGAAGGTAACCGGCTGAAGCCTTGAAGCATGAGATTCTCGAGACCTCCCCCACCCTGCCTAGGGCTGCCAAGCCCTCACCCCACCATCACAAGCAACCCTATCATATTATCCCACTCATAAATGTGTCAAGATCCCTCTTAAAACTAAGTAAGTTGTTTGCCCCGTCAACTCCTCCTGGGAATCTGTTCCAGAACCTCCCTCCTTTGTTGCTAAATCTCATGATTTTTAAGCCAACCTATAATTTTGTTGGCACCCGACTCATGGTTTCTGAACTCAAGCTTAGCAATGCTGTATCGAGATATACATGTAAAAGTTGTTTCAGACAAGTGCATATAGGTCACTAGTTAAACAATAAACAAACTAAGAAATAAATAAGTAAAACTGATCAGCTAACAGGACCATAGAGGAAACCTCGTGATCTTATCGTGGTTAAGGCTATGATTTTGTCACGGAGGTTGGGGAAGTCACGGAATCCATGACTTCCAAAGGCCTCCTTGACTTGAGCCCATAGTGGCTGGGAGCTGCAGGTCCCATCACCTCCCAGGTGCCTAGGGTGACCAGATAGCAAGTGTGAAAAATCAGAACGGGTGTGGGGGTAATAGGTGCCTACATAAGACAAAGCCCCAAATATCGGGACTGTCCCTATAAAATCTGGTCACCCTACAACTGCCGCCGGCAGCAAGGGGACCCCCTAGCTGCTGTGGGCGGCAGGGGGACCCTTGCAGCCTCTGGCCACTGTGGGTGGCAGGGGGACCAACGCAGCTCCCAGCTACCGTGGGCAGCAGGGGACCCCAACGGGTCCCCGCCGCTGTGGGCAGCAGGGGGACCCCAGAGCTCCGACCCATGGGTGGAGCTCTGAGCCCCTGGGGATGTTGAGGGGCCCCTAGAGCTCCCAGCCAGCCCCCACAGCTTCCCAGCAGCTTTCCATTTTATCATGGATATTTTTAGTAAAAGTCAGAGACTGGTCAGGGGCATCCATGATTTTTTCTTTATTGCCCATGTCCTGTCCGTGACTTTTACTAAAAATATCCATGACAAAGTCTTTGCTTTAATCATAGCTAATTGTTTTGGAGCACAGCTACCTGGCAGTTCAAGAGTTGGCCCGACAAAGAACAGTTTTCTGAAATTCCATGTATCTGTGCTGATCACTCGACCATTGATACTGATAGGTAAATTTATAAATATACCTAAGTAAGTGCTGGTTGTCCATAACGCGGGACTTGCTTTTCAAGAGCACGCAGTCAGATTTTCAAGTGTTTAGCCCCCCTAATTGGGCCCAGACTTTCAAAAGAGCTCAGCACCCAACATGCGGCGCTCGTCTGAAAATCTGCTCCTGACTGTGTCAGCTGAGGCCATGTGAGATTTCTGGCCATTGAGCCTTCATTTCAAATGTCTGTTTCCAAGGCAAACAATCAATATCTTCTGACATTAGCCCTAGACTTTTACTCACTGCCATATGTCGTCTGATTATTTATAGAAACGTGCACTTCATATACATGATACTGGATCCTGTGGGAAGAAAACCCAAATGGATTTAAACAGAGTTGCTAAAGGTTTTACAGTTGCCTTGGGATGAAGGCGCAAATACGGTCAGCTTTTTTTCACCTACTGTACAGAGAGAGGCAAAGGGCCACCTGGCTCGGTGAATCCAGACTCAAGAAGCACGTTTTTAGGAAATAGTCCAGTTGAACAGGCTATTTATACTAACATGCTGGAGCATGGGAATAAAACAGTTTAGCTGTCTAAGAATTATTTTAGGGAAGTTTTATGGCCTGCGTTACACAGGAGGTCAGACTAGATGATCGCAATGGTCTGTTCTGGCCTTGGAATGTGTGTTTCTAAGAACCAGACGGGTGACTTTGATACAGCTACAGAAATAAGAACATGAGTGCACAGTCTGGAAAAAAGCAAATGACTGACCATAAGCAAAGCTGCTTCCCTGTTGTTGTGTCCAACAACTTCAGCAAAGAAGACATCGGAAATGATCGAAAACCTGAGCTATGTCTTCTGAAAAATGCCTCTTTCAGGAGGGTAAGAACATGAACCATGCCAAGAACAGAGAATTCTTGTCTGCCCTGATATTTATCTGACTGACTGCAGCTGAGTTACGCCTGATTTCCACGAATGTGCCTGAGACGAGAATATCACATCTGTTTACTTTTAGCTGCTTATAATTCGTGTTGTTTTTGCTTTTCAGATTATGGACTAAATTTTCGGCTGGTGGTGCAGATAGGTAACTATCGGAAACCCCTGCTAACAGTGGGAGCACAGGGAGAGCTAGTTGGCTGCTCTGATCACAGCTGGGCCAAAAATGGGTTTTTCAGTTGCCTGGCAATTTTGGAAAAAATAATTTTTTTGGCAAATCAAAGCGTTAAAAAAATCGCTTCCAGTCAAGTGAAACATTGAGCTCAACTCAAAACTAAACATTTTGTTTCAATTGAGCTTTAAACATTTTTTAAAAGTAAAGGAAATCTTGAATCAAAAAGTCATTTTGCATTTAAAAAATCAAATGTAAAGGGTTTTGTGGGGGGGAAGAGAGGTGGTTGGTTTGGTGATTTTTTTTAATCACAACAGTTTGGTGAAATCTACACAAGTTCATGAAATATTTTAGTGTAATCGAATCTGCATTTTTCATTTAAAAGAGTTTTGGTGGAAAATTTTGCCCAGTTCTACCCCTGACTTTGGCCTTCAAAATCTGGGTGAGGCCCTTAGCAACAGGAAGTGTTGATGTGCCAGGAACGAGGTCCTGCAGCTGGGCCTGCCCAGTTGCCAGGCAGCCAATGAGTGCAGCTGGGCCAGCAGAACCATCTGATTGGCTTTGGCAGTCAGGTGGCTTGTTCTTAAGCCCAGCAGAGGCAGAGGATCAGTGGCTGCTCGATGCACATGTCTGTAGATTCTCTGCCTCACTGTGCTTTCTTCAGTCCAAGTCCTGCACCAGCTTCACACTAACCTAGATCCTGCCCTGTAGCCAGCCTTGTTCCAGCCCTGCTCCTGCCTCCCCATCTCCATAATCTGGTTCGGACCCTCAGTTCTGATTCCTGGCTTGGACTCTGTCTCAACCCTTGACTCTGGCATTAGAATCTGACCACTAGGCCTGACAGGATGAGAGAAATGGGCCATGGCCAAGGGGTGGGGTCTATATGTCAGTGCACAAATGCTCCATGGCTTGGAAATGGACGCACTGCAGGGCCGGCTCCAGGCACCAGCGAACGAAGCAGGTGCTTGGGGCGGCCAATGGGAAGGGGCGGCACGTCCGGGTCTTCGGCGGCAATTCGGCGGTGGGTCCCTCAGTCCCTCTTGGAGCAAAGGACCCGCCGCTGAATTGCCGCCAAGGAATGAAGCGGCGCGGTTGAGCTGCCGCCTAAGTGCCGCCAATCATGGCTTTTTTCCCCCCCTTCACCGTTTGGGGCTGCAAAAAAGCCTGAGCCAGCCCTGACACACTGCATTGCCTCCTCTTACAGATTATCCTTACTCTAAGTAGGACTAGATTGACAGGGGACTGTGCATAGGACTTACCAGAAACCAGGTCACATTAATATTGCAAGTAGAGCTGGTCAGAAAAAAATGGATGGAACCATTTTCCATAAGAAAATTCAGTTCCATTGAAAGTAAAAGTCTCTGAAAGATCATGTTGATTTTTCTGAAATCTTGTTTCTGAGAAAAACTGTGTGGTGGAGGAGAAAGAGTTCTAACAATTTCAAAGTGTTCCATTTTGACATTTTTTTGGAATGAAACTTTTTTTTCCATTTCCAAAATGACGTATTTTAATTTTTTATTTTATGTTATAGGCAATATAACATTAAAAAAATTGAAATTGAAATGAAACATTTCAATCTACCTGAAACAATTTTTGTGGGGGGGTGGGGGGGAAAGGGAAGATTTCCTTTATGAAGAATTTTGAAATTTTTGGTTTTGTTCTGATTTGGAAGGAAGCGAAATTCCAGTCTCAAAATACTTTGTGATACAGATTTTCCATCATCTGCACAGCTCTAATTGCAAGTTCTTGCAATATACACTCATATGGGGGTTGACAGGTATTTTCTGGTTTTGACAGAATGTGATCCACTGTATTTTCATCACAGTGGAATTTGAATGAATACCTAAACATGTGGCCTCATCACCAGACAGGGAAGCAAAAATCCTCCTTTTGAGGACACAGTGAGTTCTGTTGGACGTTGACTGCTAAAATGGTTCAATCAAGATATAAATAAGCTTTAACTGGCACTCCCAAATGCTTTTAAACTATATTCCCTGCTGCTGGCACTCTAAAAGGATTTCAGTCCTCCCCTGCCTTTGCAGGTAAAGAAAAATCGAAGATTGTTTGCAATTTGATACTTGCAACCAGACCCCCAGCTGATTGGTAAAAAGGAGAGGCACAAATGGGGAAATGCCTTTTGGAGAGGAAGAGACTGAATGGACAGAGTTCAACGTTCACTACAAGTCGGGTTCAGTGAAGCAGACTTTCACTTCACTGGTTACCTTGCTCTCAGTCTTTATGAATAGCTTGTCAAAGACCTATTAAAATATTTGTCTAAAGAGAATGGTAGTAAATCATGGTGGTACCAAGGTGACCAGTGAAACTGGCACAGTTATAAGCCACCATGTTGATAGTCCTGGACACTTGTCTAAACTAGAGTGCTAAAAAAAAATAAAACCCACCATTGCGAGAAATGCTGCTTGGAATCCCTGGAGCTGGCAACCTTTGCACTGCACTTTGAATCCACGCCCAACAGCTGTCTGAGTCCAGTCATTTTTCAGCAGTGTTTGTAATGGCAGAGTAGGCACCTGGGTGTAAGATTTAGCTTAGAACTAGCTCAACTAGTATAGACCATAGGCAGGAAGCCACTTCTCCAGTTTAGCTGGTCCCCCCCACTTAAGGTCCATCCCACAGGGCAATGATTCACATTTGGAAGTTACTCAAAAAGTCCTTCCTCCAAGCAACAAATTCTGGGTGCTGTGGGACATGGCCTTGTGGAATCCCAGAATGCACCAAATGCACTGGTGAAACAAAGGTTGTAAGGCAAAATCCCTGTGCATTAGTAGAACACAGTATTGCCAATTCCAAGCATTCAATCATCATAAATCAGGCCCCCAAAATCAGGAGATGGGCTTAAAAATCATGATTTAAAAAAACTGCATTTATGCCTTCTGGTTTGAGCCCTTAAGAGTCACATATTCCAGTTTTTCCATCGTCATGACAGCTAGAAATTTTTTTTTATTTTATTTTAAATGAAAACTGAGAGTCTTACAAGATCACATGATCCCAGGAGCTGTTAAAACCAATGTTGCTGTGCGGGTGCTTTAAACAGCTGTCCTGGCAATTGATGCAACTAGTCATTTTGTGCAATTTGGATCCCTGCTGTTTCCTCCTCCTTTAAGGCAAGCAGGCCCACAATAGCTAAGTCGGCTTCCAGTTGTCTGTTGTAGTGCAAAGGTTCGCAAAATACGGTCCATGGAGCCTCAGTGAAAGTCAGTGGGACGACTTAGGCTCCAAGTTCCTAAATCACTTTTGAAAGTGGGACTTGGGCGTTGCTGCGCTCAGCGTTCCACGGCCTAAACACCTTTGAAAAACATTTAGGCCTTAGACGCTGTTGAAAATTTACCCGTGTCTACTTTTGCAAAAAGGTCGAAAACTTAAATCCACCCACTTCCCCGCTCCCTGACTGCACCTTCTGTGCTGCATCCCCTGAGCAACAGATTGTGCTTTAAGATCACCTGTGCAATCTCGTTGCAGTCGGTGGAGGTGAGGGTGTAAGTGAAGGAAGAATTTGGCCCTAAGTCCAGGTTCTAGCACTGTTGTAACTGCATTAAGTGCTGACACAAATAATATCACTCCTGTGCTAGCCTGTTACTGAGTTGGATTGTGGTTTCAGAGATGGGGTACTTCTACACAGTGCACTAAAAATAGCAGGATAGCTGGGGTAACGTGGGCAGCAGGTTGGGTCAGCTCCCAGGGCGTCTGAGTGGGTTTGTACTCAGACAGCTAGCCAGTGCCTGACCCTGCTATATTTGGCATATTAGCTTGAGCAGGACTAGCACGTGTGTGTCTATCCAAGCTGGGAAGCACTCTTCCAGCTATGGTGTAGATGTACCTATGGTTGCAAACCCTTATGTAGACAGGGCGTTAATGTCAAACCACCGGTTGTATTTTCAATTAATAGTAGGTATCATAGTGGTTGGTAGAACAGGGTTACTATTGAGGGATAATTTAGTATTACTGACTAGTCATCAACATGTTAACAGCCTTAGAATTTAATCTCTGCAGGAGGAGCAGCATGTAGAAAAGTGACAGCACTACTCAGATTAGCATGAATAATGTTAGTTGTAATGTTACAGCACATAGTATAATTAGTTGTGATATCAGGAATTAAAAATTACACTGATTGGAGTTCCAGGACTTTTGCCAAAGAAGTGCTTCTCGTCATAGGGATGAGTAACTGTTATAAAGTCTGGTATCTCATGAACTACCAGCACTAGAAATTAATACTATATGCCATTGGGAAAAAACGAGACTCCAAGATTTACAGTAACACAGCATTAATTTTAGTCCTTAAAACTGGTTCATTCTGATGAACAGCATGCCTTACTTTTGCCATTTCCATTCTGAATGGATTTCTGATGGAGCTCTATCGTGGAAACCGGTATAGCTGGCAACCACTGCTTTATACCACTTTAAATCTCATCATTCCAGATTTCAAATGGGGTAAAGCATTTGTCTTTAATCCTAGCATTTGGTGAAAATGTTGGCTGCTTAAATTGCGCTATAATTAGAGTAAGTGTGGGGAAAACAAGATAGTAATCGGAACAACGTGATTTAATAGTATAGGTGTCGCTCAATTCATAAGTGGCTTTCCAGTATTTATTCAATATTAACTTATTAAAACCATATTACTTAAAATTATGAATTGATATAATCTATTAAGAGGCAGTGTGGTCTTGTGCATTGGGTGCTGGACTTGGCAAATAGGAGATCTGTGTTCTATTCTCACCTCTGCCACTGGCCAGCTGTATGATTGGGCAAATCATTTCACTTCATGTGCCTGTGTTTCCCCTCCCACCCATTCACTGTCTTGTCTATTAATATTTCAAGCTCTTAGGAGACTGTCCCTAACCTAACAATGTGTGTGTACAGTGCCTAGCACAATGGGGCCCCAATCTCAATTGGGCTTTCTAGGCTATCTGGTAATAGTACAATTATAGTATGTGATCATGGAATTAAAGACTATGTCCTAATTTCTGTAAATCCATACACATGCTCACCTTCCCTGCATCCATGAGGATCCCTATTATCTTAATAGCTTCCACCCATACATATGAATGTGCAGGATTAGGCCTATATAATAACTTATAGGTAAAGGGAGCAGAGTTAAGGCTATATATGCCTTAACGTTGGCATTTACTGACTTTTGAGTGCTTAACCATAGCAATGTCTTAGCATGAATTTTGAATGAAATATAATAAGTTATTTGATAGTGGTCCCTGCAATAATCATATCCTAGGCTAATAGAACTCTCTGTGTTCGGCATTGTGGTTTATTTCCTTTCAGTCTGGGCCCTTCTGATTTCAGCTTTGGAGTTTAAATAGGTTAACATTCAAGTTATGGACATTGGCCAGAGCAGAGCATTAAAAGTGATAAGAGGTTTAGAAAACATGACCTATGAAGAGAGTTTAAAACAATTGGGCATGTTTAGTTTAGGCCTAGTCTTCACTTACCGGCTGGTCCGGCGGCACGCCATCGATGTTCTGGGATTGATTTATCGCGTCTGGTTAAGACGCGATAAATCGATCCCGGATCGATCCCGGAAGTGCTCACAGTCGGCGCCGGTACTCCAGCTCGCCGAGAGGAGTACGCGGCGTCGACGGGGGGAGACTTCCGGCCGCGTCTGGACCACGGTAAGTTCGGACTAAGGTACTTCGAATTCAGCTACGTTATTAACGTAGCTGAATTTGCGTACCTTAGTCCGAAGTCCGGACTAAGTGGGGACCAGGCCTTAGAGAAGAGATGGCCAAGGGGGAACAAAGTAACTGCCTTCAAATGTGTAAAAGATTGTTAAAAACAGGATGGTCAATTGTTCCCCATGTCTACTGAAGGCAGGACAAGTAATCATCAGCTTAATATGCAGCAAGGGAGATTTAGGTTAGATATTAGGAAAAACATTCTAACTCTAAGGATAGTGAAGTACTGGAACCGGTTACCCAGGGAGGTTGTGGAATCCCCATCCTTGGAGATTTTTAAGGAGGAGGAGGGGGAAGATTATGTGACTTCCTGAGGTCCCTTCCAGTCCTACATTTCTATGATTCTCTAAATCACAACTATTTGGAACCTTTGCTCATCCCTTGATAAGAACCAAACCAAAATACTTTTTGAGGAAGGAAACATTTTGGAAAACATTAAGGACAAAGAACCCACAACCCAACATACTTGTAGTTTGGGCCAAGACCAGGAATCCCTGAATCCTGCAAGGATGGCTATTCTCAAAGGCTAAATATTGTGCTAATGATCTGCAATTCCCCATAACATCAATAAAGATTTGGTCCACGCTATTCCTAGTCTAAATGAATCCTGGGAGTGCTGGGAATCTTGTAAGAATCCCACCCATCCCAAAGAGATTCAGGATAAGCGTCTGAATGTTTGGGTGTTTGTCCAACTAAACTAATTTCAGATCTTCAGCTCATTGAACTCAGTGAACATGCCAGCAGCAGAAGAATAAGCTAATTTTCCTTTCCGTTTTAATAATGAAATAGTTTAAGACAGTGACAGGTTTTTAAATCCAAAGTTCATAAGGCATCATTTCAAGTAGTGTTATTAGATTTAATAGTGTGTAATTATAAAGACATATTAAATCAGAAAAGTAATGTGACTCAGGATTGTTTGCACTTCATTTTTTTTATTAGAAAGATAATCAGTTTAAGCGTCTGATAGTTACTCGATGGTTTATGTGGGAAAAGTTATTCTCAGTCCAGTTCTTCAAAGTGAGGATTCTGGGTAAGGACAAGCAGAAACAACTAAGATGTCTATACACCACTTCAAGGAGTCTGGGTAACAAAATGAAGGAACTAGAATTACTGGCACAAGAAATGAAACTAGATATTATAGGGATAACAGAAACATGGTGGAATATTAGTCATAACTGGAGTACAGGTATTGAAGGGTATGTGCTGTTTGGGAAAGATGGAAATAAAGGTAAAGGTGGTGGAATAGCATTGTATGTTAATGACGATGTAGACTGTAAAGAAATTACAGGTGATGGAATGGATAAAACGAAATGT
The DNA here is from genome assembly GCF_011386835.1 of Chrysemys picta bellii. Lineage (NCBI taxonomy): Eukaryota > Metazoa > Chordata > Testudines > Emydidae > Chrysemys > Chrysemys picta. The sequence goes on from NC_088793.1 coordinate 198,089,530, forward strand.
GTTTGGGTCAAAATCACTTTGGGGAAACATGATAATAGAGGCTCCACTGGGATAGTGCTTGGGGTGTGCTACAGACCCCCTAAGATCCAATTTGGATATGAATAGAGACCTCTAATATTTTTAATCCAATAAATACTATTGGGAATTATGTGATTATGGGAGATTTTAATTTCTACTAAGAATGATAGGGCCTAGATATTCCTGGACATTATAGCTGAGAGATTTTTTCACTGACCCAACAAGAAGTGATACCAGTTTAGATATAGTAAGTAGCAAGGACCTTGATAAGTAGCGAGGACCTTATAGAAGACCTGGTTGTGGAGGACAACCTAGGTTCAAGTGTTTGTGAGTTAATTCAGTTAAATGAGAGGCTATACAATAACAGATCTGCAATCATGCCTTGATTTCAGAAGGGCAAACTTTAAAACAATAAGGGAATTAGTTAGGGAAGTGGACTGAAGAACTCAAAGTAATTCAAGCCTCCTCCACATTCAGCTCCTTGAGTCAAAGTTGCATAAAGTATCTGAAACCTGCATCCTAAGCAAGGTGAAAAATGTATAGGGAAAGATTGCAGACCAAATTGGATGAACAAGTATCTCAAACAGGTTATTAAGAGAAAGCAGAAAGCCTACAAGGAATGAAAGATGGATGAATCAGCAAAGAAAGCTACCTCTTGAATGTCAGAAAGTGTAGGGAAAGAGTAAGAACTGCCATCGCCAAGTGGAGTTGGACCTTGCAAAGGAAATTTAAAGCAATAGTAAAAGGTTCTTTAGCCACATAAATAAAAATAAAACAAGGATAGAAGAAATGGGACGAGCATTGAGAATGGGGACAAGATTAAAGATAATCTAGGAATGGCCCAACACCTAAACAAATACTTTGCTTCAGTTTTTAAACAAGGATAATGAGGATCTTAGAGGTAGTGGCAGGGTGGCTAATGGAAGTAAGGATATGGAAGTAGAAATTACCACATCCAAGGTGGAAGTCAAACTCAAACAGTGTCATGGGACCAAATCAGGGGGCCCAAATAATCACATCCAAGAATATTAAAGGAATTGGCACATGAAATTGCAAGCCCAATAACAAGGATATGTAATGAATATGTAAACATACCCTATGCCTGGAGAATTGCTAATATAGTACTATATTTAAAAAAAAGTGATCTGGGAAACTACAGCCTGTTAGTTTGACTTCAATTGTATGCAAGGTCTTAGAACAAAATTGAAAGAGAGAGTAGTTAAAGATATAGAGGTAAATGGTAATAGGGATAAAATACAACGTGGTTTTACAAAAAGTAGATCATGCCAGACCAACCTGATTTCTTCCTTTGAGAAGATAACCAATTTTCCAGATCTAATCTATCTGGACTTCAGTAAAATATTTGATACAGTTCCACATGGGAAGTTAGTTACATTGGAGAAAATGGGGATTAGGATGAGAACTGAAAGTTGAATAAGGAACTGGTTAAAGGAGAGACTATAATGGGCCATGCTGAATAGTGAACTGTTAGGCTGAAGGGAGGTTACCAGTGGAGTTCCTCAAGGATCACTCTTGGGACCAATCTTATTTAACATTTTCCTTATTGACTTTGGCACAACAAGTGGGAGTATGCTAATAAAATTTGCAGATGACACAACATTGGGAGAGATTGCCAGTATGGCAGAGGACCAGAATATCACACAAGATGCGGATGACATTGAAAACTGGAGTAATAGAAATGGGATGAAATTTAATAGTGCAAAATGCAAGGTCATGCATGTTGGGACTAACAAGAATTTATGCTATCAGGTGGGGACATATCAGTTGGAAGTGACAGAGAATCCGAAAGGTCTGGGCGTTTTGGTCAGTCATGGGATGACTATAAGCCACCAATAAGCCGTGCAGCCATGAAAAAGGCTAATTCACCATATGAGGTATTTCCAGTAGAGATAGGGAAGTGTCATTACCATTATATAGGGCACTGGTGGTACCTCATCTGGAATACTGTGTGCAGTTCTGGTTTCCCATGTTTAAGAAAGATTAATTCAAACTGGAACAGATGCAGAGAAGGGCGACTAGGATGATCAGAATAATGGAGAATCTATCTTATAAGAGGAAAATTAAGGAGCTTGACTTGTTTAGTCTAACCAAAAGAAGGCTGAGGGGAGATGATTGCTCTCTATAAATACATCAGAGGGTTAAATACCAGGGAGGGAGAGGAGTTATTTAAGTTAAGAGCCAATATTGGCATAAGAACAAATGGATATAAACTGGCCATCGATAAATTTAGGCTTCAAAGTAGATGAGGGTTTCTAACCGTCAGAGGAGTGAAATTCTGGAAAAGCCTGCCAAGGGGAGCCCTGGAAGAAAAAAAAATCAGACTTGTTTCAAGACTGAGCATGGTAAGTTTACGGAGGGGATGGTATGATGAGGTTGCCTACGGTGGCACATGGCCCATCCATGACTGCTACTGGCAAATATCTTCAATGGCCAGAGAGGGGACACTAGATGGGGAGGGCTCTGGAGAATTCTCAATGTCTGGCTGGTGGGTCTTGCTGACATGCTCAGGGTCTAACTGATCACCACATTTGGAGTTGGGAAGGAATTTTCTACCAGGTCAGATTGGCAGAGACCCTAGCAGTTTTCTCCTTCCTTTGCAGTGTGGGGCACAGGTCACTTGCGGGTTTGAACAAGAGTAAATGGTGGATTCTCTGTCACTTAAATTATGATTTGAGGACTTCAGTAACTCAGTCAGAGGTTATTGGCCTACTCGTGGAATGGATAGGAGAGGCTCTGTGGCCTGCGATGTGCAGGAGGTGAGACTAGATAATCATGATCGTCTCTTCTGTTCTTAAAGTCTATGAGTAAGACAGGTGCTCACATCTCAACCCCCCCCCCCCCAACCTACTTACTAAGCTTTTCTAGACAGGCTCAGAAGAGGCATCAGGGATGAAATGGAGAAGGAGGATTATTTCTGTACTGAAGAATCACAGTGGGAGCTTCAAGGGGAGAGAGTGGTCATGAGGGGGGAAGAAAACCTAACCCCTGCCCCCCCCAAAAAAAACCAAAACAGGAATAGAGTGAAAGTCAGCTCACTCCTAGCAGCAAATCCCTCTGCATCAGGGCTAATATTAGAAAGGATAGAAAATGTTTTTAAAAATTGTTCAAGTTGCCTTTTTTCAAAAATCAGATTCCCCGCCGCCCTCTGTTTTAAACCCAATTTGAAATTGTAAAAATATATTTTTTCTGGTTGTTTTTCCTTTTATCCTCCTTCATCCCTCTTCATCTCTCCCCCCTCCTCCTTTTCAGTGGCAAAAAGAGGAGTGCGGGGAGGAGAGGAAAATTGCAAAAAGAGAAAATATATTTGTGGAGGCTTTCCAAGAAACCAACAAAAAGTCCTGCAGGATGAAAACTTTTACAATCATTCCCCACCTCCATTTTTCAACCATCTCTTGTTAAGATGTCTCTTCTGGCCAGTGGAGGAAAGTTTGCATTGCTAGTGCTGATAGTTCTGTCCCTGGTCTGTGGATAAAGAGGGACCTTCATTCTCTGGGGCCATCAAAATCTGATATATCACATGGGTACTGCACTCAGAGAGATGTGTTCTTCAAATAGAAAAGCAGCACCCAACTGGTTTAAAATAAATTACTAAAATAAAGTCTCCCAGGATCTAAATTTAAGGCAGGATGTTTTTGTTTTGTTTGTACAATGCCAAGCGCAAAGGAACTCCAGTCATGGACTATGACCCCAAGGTGCCACAACAACAATGCAACAAAGTCTGAGAGACCAATCCTGCTCTTAAGATATGTCAGTGTAAATCCAGACGAATCCATTCGGCTACTCACAGAAATATTTTCCATAAATCAAAGAATGAATTGATTCCAGCCATGTGCGTCCCCTTTGAATTCTCATTCTGTAAACATCCCATCAATCATGAAAACTCATGGCAAGTGAAGGTTAAACTCACATTCTTGAATATTTGTGGACAGCTCGTTTTAAACTAGCCCTTGCAAATCCATGCATCTGAAGTGGTGTACTTCAGAGGGATGGGACTGCAGGGTGACTGTGATCTCAGAATCCCTTGCTAGATTACTAGCACAGAAGTAATTAAATGAGTCGGCCAAGGAGCTGACTGTACCTTTCACAACCAGGGCTCCAAACATGTGCACTAAATTGCTTGTTGTCAATGGCTGTGGTGATGACAGAAAAGCTGCAGGCCTGTAAATGAAGCAGACGTGATGTGTTTTATATGGGAGAGGATACCGCTTAATACATATGGGGAAGTATTCCCAATATACTCGCTAGAGCCCTGGCACAGAGGCAATTAAACACTGCAGGCGACTCATGCCCACACAATTACTTTTTGTAAATGTGATTAAATAAATGCTGAACCAAGCCAATAAATTGTACAATGGCCTCATTTTTCTAGGAATGCCTCTGGCAAAGCATGTGTAGGCCAGAAAGGAAAAAAGTTTAACTTCTAAAATTCCCTAATCCTGCTTATCTGCTTCCTCTCCCTAAACACCTGCCAGTTTCAGAGCGTTTCAAACACCTGTTAATGTTTTATATTACAGTAGCATCTAGAGCTGGCAGCCGAGATCAGGGGCCCATTGAGGTAGGTGCTATATAAGCACATAGTAAGAGAGAGCATGCCATTTAAATAGAAAAGCCAGATGGAGAAAGCAAGTATTATCCCCTTTTTTGATAGATGGGAAACTGAGGCACTAAGAGGTAAAGTGACTTGCCCAGGGTCCCTAGGTGACCAAGCAATGGAACCCAGGCCTACTAACTGCCACTCTAGCCATCAGACCACATCACCCCTGAATGCTATGAGTAAGTATAATATAGTAATAAGGTTTTAATAAGTTATTCAAAATTAGAAACTAGAAATCGTTTATGGAGTGAGACTTGTACTTTCAAATCAGGTCATTCTGATACCATCTTGTTTTCATCCCACTTTAATCGCTGCATGATCGAAGTAGCCAATATTCTCACAGACTGCTAGAGTTAGAAGTGAATGCTTTGCACCCTTTGAAATCTGTCCCTCTTCACCATGAAGACTCAATGCAATCCATATCACTCAGACTCAGAAGAGCCACGCTGTAACAGCAGTACCTCCTTATTCAGACCCCTGTGTGCGTTCAGAGCCAGATGTACTGACCTTAGTCACAAGAACAGAGTTTTCCTGCTGTTTACTCCTATTAGTCATGCAAAGCTAATGCAGCTATGGAAAGGTGAACTGAATTCTGTTTCTTCTTATTCCTTCTGCTGATGACACATCTGTGCAAGCCCCCTATGAGAATCAAAGGCTAATTAGTGGGAGTTGGTCCCAGGTCCCCAGAGGTTCTGGACTATTGTCACTCACTGAAATAAATGTGACTATCAGTTTCAAAAATGTTATTAAAACAGTTTGACAAAAATAAAATGGAGATCACCAAAGCTAAGCTGCTGTTACTAGCATTAAACTAAAAATAAAACAGTACAGCTATCAAATCAATGTCAAGTTGATTTTAAAAAGTTAGTTTCAATGTTGGTGTAACAAGGTGCTGGCTAAGAGGTCCTGAGCCAGGCCCCTGTTAGCCCAGCTCCAATTAAGAAGCATTAATTGGGGCTGGCTGAGTATGCCACACCTAATTGATAGAAGGGAAACACCTGTGGGCCTCATAAGCCGGGGGCTATATAGGGCAGGCAGGCAGGAAGTGAAGGAGGGAGGGAGCGGAAAAAAAAAAAAGAGGAGGAGGAGGAGGAGGAGGAGGATTCAAGGGTTGTACATCTTTGCTTGCTGGAGAAGCTAGCTGTCCCCCAGGTTGCTAGTTTGGAGTGGTCTGTAAATAGAAGACAGTGGGAGCTGACACTGTAAATAAAAGGCACTGGTGATTGAACCTAGAAGAGGTCTCTGGCTGATTTGTGGATGTAGGGGTCCATAGAGCGTGGGTGATCAGGAGATCCTTGTTACAGTTGAGTAGGAATTAAATCAAATTAGTTAAATCATCAGATTAATACAATAAAAAAATCAGTCCTCAAAAACCCTAAGAGGGGATGTAAGGAGGTGGCTATCCATTTGGTTATAAACCCTGACTACAGGATTTCAATCAGGTCAATCAAATCAGTAAATTTAAGCTAGTTCAATATTTTGATGCTAAAATCAAGTTATTATCTGTGTAATCTAAACCACAACCTCAGAGCAATAATAAAACTTCCCCCTTAGATTAAAATTCTAGTGTGGTGGTTAATCCGTTTCTCCCCCTCTCACACTGAAATATTACCATGCAGACTGTAAGAGAACACTCTGACAAGCAGCAGTTTGAACAATCTTATGTACCAAAATTTACATATGACTGTTTTAGGTTTTGGGAACTTTACACAGAACACACCTGTTTTTATGAGATTATATTTAAATCTGGGAAACTTTTTTCTGGTGCCTTTCCTGTGTGGACTTTATGAGCACCTGTATGCAGAACCACACTTTCACAACCTAAAATTAAAGGATATAAAAGCTGGGGTGTCTCCCAGCTAATAAAAACAAGAGAACAAATAGAGGGGAAAATAAGATACCTAAGTAAACAGGAGGCTTGTGACAGCTACAGCATTCTAGATTCCCGTGGAATTGGATCTGGACCGGCATTCAAAGTGCTAGACTGTGATGCTGTGGGCACAGCACTTTAACACACCCACTTTGGGTGCAGGAAGATGGTCAAAGGCTAGCATAGCTTGTTTGCTGAGGTCTTGACTATCTCTCTCCAAAGTGGTTGGCCTTTAGTGGTCCTGGAACGTCACTCTTTCCTCAGGTTGACTTGCAAGGTGCGGCTGCTTAGCTTTACCTTTGAGTCTTATGGTCTTTGTGAGCTTTCCTCATGCCATCTTGCAGTACCTCCCTCCAAGACCTTCAGACAAATTGAGTGCAAAGCCTGCCTTAGATCCATGCAACGTGGTCCAATCTGATTCAAGTTAGATCATTTTGGGAAAAGTCCCTCTTAAGCCATCCATTTAAAAAGTATACAGTGGTTTGTCTAACAGAAACCCCACCCCCACCCCAATATTGAAAAAACTACAGAACACAAGGTCATATTTTAGGAAGCTGACAAGCTTATCTGGGTGGAAATGTCTTGAGATAGCATTGTGTCATCAGTCTAAGGAAAATTCAAACCAAAAATACCTATAAACGAGCTAATTATAAAGTTACCTTAGCAACAACCAGTCATGCAACATTCATCCATCAGCAAAATTAAAAATAAGTTTGGATACCTTTATGGCAGATGTAATCAATCTTCTGGCTACCAAGACAATTTACAATTGTCATGCTATTTTGGAACACGGCTATACATCAAATAGGTTATCTTTGGAAACTTTGATCTCAATAGAGAAAAGTTATTTTAAAACCTCTCAACATGAAACCCACCTATGAAATATAAATCAAAGTCTATGTAAGAGCTGAATTCCTAACTAAGCTATTTCTCTCATGCTGCTGAAGACAATGAGGGTTGCACAGGTGTCACAGAGGGTGTAACTTCATCTGCAGAATCTTTATTACTGGTGAGATGGAAAGAACCCCCTTTTGGCTAGGAGGAAGGATGGCCTGTTGGTTAGAGTGCTGACATAGGCTTCAGGAGACCTACCTCAATTCCTAGCTCCACCACTGACCTCCTGTAGGGCTTTGGACAGGTCACTAGGCTCACATCCACAAAGGTACTGATGAAAGAGTCATAGCAGTAAAAGGACTGGACCCTGGGTTTCCCACCTCCCAGATAAGTACCTTAAGCACCAGGCTACGGAGTCCTTCTCTCTCTGGCCCAATAAGTACTTATCCATATTGGAACCACTTCAGCAGGAGAGATGGACAGAGCTCCACGTCAGAATATCCCGTAGCTCAGTGGTTAGCACATGCCCTTGAGAGGTGGGAGACCCCTGTTCAAGTCCTTTCCCCACCTCTGGCAGAATGGGGAATTAAACTTGGGTCTCCTGCTGTCACTCTGGCTAAAGGTGATAAGGGGCTTAGTAGCGCCACCACCTTCCCCTCTCCCTCCAGCAAGTTTGTGCAGAGCAAGGCAAACATTTAACTCATTCCCTCCAGAAGTGCCTTAGGCACTTAAGCCACCTGACTCTGGATATCTGGTTCCTGTTGGTGGCTCGCTAAGCAGAGATAGGCTCCTCCCTGCAGCCTGGACGTAGGCACCTAATCTGAGAGGGGGCTTAGGACACACTCCTGTCATCATCTCCTACTAGCTAGCATAGGCGGCTCCTTGCCCAGCATGATGGCTTTTGAGGATCGCATTCTAAGGCGCATCTCTCAGCCCATTCATTGTGTAGGGATCCTCGGCGCCTAACTCAAGCAGTGATTTCCTAGGTGCTTAACCAGTAGTGTGACACTCAACATTGCAATGCCTCAGTCCCTTCGTGGATCCCCCCCTCGGTGCCGAACCCCCATTGAAATCAATGGACTTAGGTGCCTAAATACATGTGAGGTTCTGGACTTTATCGTATCTGTGCTTCATCCCCATTTTTCAGATAATAATGCTTCCCTACCTCCCAGGGGTATTATGAGGATAAAATACATTAAAAGAGATGGATCGGTAATAGAAACCACAGAAGCTAGATGGCTCTGGGTGTGATGGATTTGCTAGTAGTTAGAAAAATCTCCAGTTACACTGAGCCAGACACAGAAGTTGCTGGCACAATTCCAGACAGCATTGTTCTCTACATTAGTAGGCACCAGAATCAAGTGTTTGTGAGTTGCTCTTCAACCTGGGATTACTGGACATAGCCAGGCTGCTAAACCCTGCTCTTCAACCTGGGATTACTGGACATAGCCAGGCTGCTAAACCCCATAAGAAGCACTGCATGCTTTCACCGTCTGAAAGGTTAAAAATAAACCGTTTCGCTTTCAACAAAATACGCTGACTAGAAGAGGTGAAAAACACACTCATTTCCATGGAAATGGGATATTTTGTACAGACTTGTTTTTGTTTGAATGCATGAACACAGAGGGTTATTTGAACTAGAGAGGGGTAGTGTGTTAAAAATCGCTTTACATCAATTTTTTAAGAACCCTGGCTAAATTTAGTTTGTTTCATTGGTTAGGTACCGTTGGGGAAATGGAGCACATTCTTGGTGTCATACTGTAGGGGAATATAATAGAAAAAGAAAACCTGGAGCAAAAAGAGATACAGACCTCCCGGGCATCCACACTGACTGATAAGGATTTGTAGAGCTGGAAAAGATCCCTAGATCATCAATAAATCCTGCTTCATTTAAGTCAAAATTGTCATTGAGATCAGAAGCAGGAAGAACCCCCAAATTCCAGTCTCCTTACTCACATGAGCAGGCTTGCTAATGCACTGAGACTATTTGTGGGTATTGGCTTGTCTACACACAAACTGGAGCCAAAATGAAACATGGTCAAAACTGACCTGTTTCCACAGACACTCTGTTTTGATGAAATGGCATTTTCTAACAAAAAAAATGTCCTCTCAAAAAATTGGTCCAGTTCTAGTTGTACATGCCAGATCAGCCCAGGTTTTTTTTTCTACTGAAGGGCTGCTGTACTTTATCTTTCTATTATCTCCCTACACTATTACAGCTAGCATGCGCTCTATTTACAATGATAATGAACCAGCGAAGAAGTTAGAATCAGAAAGATTTGTTAACACACCACACACTCACACCCACACACGCCACTTGATTTAGGACAGAATTCTTTTTATATACTAGTCTACAGTAGCTATTGAAAGGATCAGGTTTTGTACTTTTAATACAGCTTCATTAAATTGATCCTATTTTTTGAATTGTTGATATTATTTTTATTACACTAGAGCAGCGGTTTAAAACCTGTGGTCTGTGACATGGGCACTGAGTTTTTAATCTGCTGTGGGCTGCTCCCCACTGACTCTGCCCAGACCCCGCCCCCACTCCACCCCTTCCCTCAATGCTCTACCCACACCCTGCTTCTTCCCAACCCCGCCCTGCCTCTTCCCATGCCACCCTTTCCCCACCCAGTTCTGCCCCCTTCCCCTCCAGCGCCTCCTGACGCTGCAAAACAGCTGATCCGCGGCAGGTGGTAGGCGCTGGGAGGGAGGGGAGGCACTGGTTCGCAGGGCCCACCAGAGGGCAGGAGGTGCTGGAGGGAGAGAGAGGTGTTGATAGGGGGGTTGCTGGTGGGTGCTGAGCACCCACCATTTTTTTCCCGTGGGTGATCCAGCCCTGGAGCACCCATGGAATCGGCACCTATGGTCCGTGAACCCCTGGAGGTCTGCAGACTATGTCTAAGATTTCCAAAGGGGTCTGCACTTCCATTTGAAAATTTTTAGCAGTCCACAGATGAAAAAAGGTGGAAAACCACTGCACTAGACAGCCCATTGTGCTGGGTTCTGTATGTCTCTGCCGCAAAGAACGTATAGCCCAAGTAGACCAGGCAAACAAAGAACAGGAGAAAGAGCATTATCATTTTACACATAGGGAACTGAACTTGTCTATTTGCACTGTAGACTCTGGAGCAGACACTGTCTGTATATACAAGGTGGGTGAGGTAATAGCTTTTATTGGACCAACTTCTGTTGGTGAGAGAGACAAGCTTTGGAGCATACACAGAGCTCTGCTTCAGGTCAGTTCGGCTACATCAGCATTGCATATGTGTATGTATAGCACAGTAGAGTAATGAATGTAGCTGCAGCTTCTCGGTTCTATTGTAATACTAATAAATATCTAATTAAAACATTTGGAACTATAAACCAAGAGCTGTTTAACTCCTTATTTCACCTTTTATTACTATTACATAATTCTCTCTCTTATGTTATTTCTCCTCTAGTGTCTATACTTCCAGACATTTATAATGTTCACTCCCGAGTGCCTCGTCTCAAATCTACTTAGGCTACGGTCATGCTCGCCAACCTTTCTAACATGTTTGTTGCTCTTTAGCATTAGGAATTCACAATTGAATGGATCCTCACAGCCTTCTGTGTAAGCTTAATTGCGTTAAAGACTGGACTTAAGGAGAACAGATCATTGGAAGACAGTTATCGGTGAAATACGGAGACTTGATCCACAGATGTAAGGAAGGGGTTTGAATGTAATTTGAGAGGAAAATCCGCTAGATTTTCATTCAGTCATGCATTGCCTGGCAGTCAAATTGGTGTATTCAGTTCATCCTGTTAGTGATTTATCCTTTAACACCACCAGGGTCTGTATGCAATCAACTGATCCTGTTAGTGATGCCTTGATCATATGCCTGGTGTTTTGGGGTATGCAGGTTTCTTTTCCTGGCTAGCTACCCATTCCATCTGGCTAGTTTGGTCATTTCCAGTGTCTGTCCTATGCAATATACCAAAACATGTATAGATCGTTGGCCCTACGCTTTTCTGTCGCCAGGTACGTACTCTGAATGTGCTAGGGTGATCAAGTGGGGCGTCCCTTTGTGATTGTTGAAAACAAGCTGCAATTCAGAGGTGTTTATGGAACTCAGCAGGAGCTTGCCTACCACACTTGAAAAGGATATTTGGAGGAATTGGATTGATTGATACATTCATAACCACTAGCATATGCTGATGCATTAACCAAGGACCCTTTTCTTTGTTTTAATATAAAGAACCCTCTTACAATAAGCCCGCGTGTCTTTCTTTAAGAAGAACAGTGATGAATTCATTTCAGCTCAGTCAGAAGCAAAGCTCAGTAAAGGTCTTACTCCGATAAAGAGAGAAATCTTCAGTGCACAGGAAACTCCAAATTGTTAAGGAGACCGTGAAAGCAACAAATCTGTGACGTTGGACGTTGAATTCTAAGGGCCTGATTCTGCCAAAAAATAAATGAATAAACACACATACACAACCCTTTCCACACTGCAGACACCCACACAAAGCTGGTGAAGCACTGAAAGAAAGATGAGCTTCCACAATCTGGCTCCTTTCAGAAATCTGATTATTCCAGTATTTTTAGCAGAATCAGACCTTAATTTTCTAGAATACAGTGACAAGCAGTTCCTCTTTTCCTGTGACTCGCCAAAGTTTAAAAAAAAAAAAAAACAGACAAACAAACAAAAAACCACCATCCCACTGAGCTTAATGACTTCTGTTTAAAAAAAAAAAAAAGTGTACATCTATGGATGTGGCCTACAGACTCAGACAATTGTAATTTACTGTGAGATCTGAATTTAAATAATGTTTGTTCCATAGAGGACAGGAGCTGGTCATTCAGATCAGCTAGTTTACAGTTCTCCAAAACTCCCCAGATTTATTCACAAATAGTTTTTCCTTATCTTGGAGAACGTACCTCTGAGATATTCATAATAATAAATGAGTTTCATGCTGGATAAGCACCCTAGACTGAGGATACGTGGTTGCAAGGCATTAATCTTCCTTCCCTGTAACTCTGTGTGTGTGACGTGGCAAGCACAGTAAAAATTACTTCTGTTAAGTACTACAATACGTATTTTATTGTCCGCATAATTATAGAGTGAATTTTGCTTCCTCTTCATTCCTTTTGATAGATTCCAAGCGACCACTGTGATCATCTAGTCTGACCTCCTGTATAACACAGGCCATAGAATGTCCCCAAAAGAATTCCTAGAGCAGAGCATTTAGAAAAATATCCAGTCTTGATTTAAGAATTGTCAGTGATCGAGACTCCACTATGACCTTTGGTAAATTGTTCCAATGGTTAATTACTATCACTGTTAAAAATTTACACCTTATTTCCTGTCTGAATTGGTCTAGCTTCAACTTCTAAATAAGAAGTTTGAGTCCTGTTCATCTCATTTATAAACCGTAACTTTAAACAACCTTTCAATTTTCCTACCCAAGCCAGCTTCCTGTGGCAGGTAAGAAGGCTAATGGTCAAATTACCTTTTCCTTTAAAGGAATATACCATCCTCAATAACTTAATGCAGCATATAAGTGTGCCAGGCTCTGAATAGTAAATACAGCATTTTGGTCACACTGCCACAACTTCTATCAAACGAAAATGTTTTAACTGGATTATAGCTGTTAAATCCTTCCATCATCCCTTCCTGCAGGCATTCCAGACTTTCCCATGTCATACTCACTTCATACCTTAATCCCCTGTGCTCTAAGTCTCTCCTTACATGTATTTCATTTCATTTACTATGTATACTCTTTCCCTTTGAATAAATCTGTCTTATGAGATGCTTTGCACCATCTAAGTAGCAAGACATTTGCAATTTAAAATAAATATAATTAGGGCAAGATCTCCCCCATAAGATGTCTAAATTTTTAAAATATAAATAAAAGATATTCCACATGGAGGTTCCTAAAATAGGAAGTGACAATACACACATGTTCTTATGCACAGATAAATATTTAACAGATAAATATTCATTGGGAGCAGGATCAGTTCTCTAATTCACTCAAGTCAATGGAACTTTTGCCCTTGGTTTTAATAGCTGAGAGAGTGGGCTCTGTACCTGTTACTCTTCAATCCTGGATGTTCCCTATCTAACAAACCTTGCAAAATAAGGTCCCAATCCTGGAAACACTTGAGCAACCACCTGAATGTGACTGACAACTCAGATATGTTAAGTTACTTATGTGCGTAAATCTTTGTAGGATCAGGACCTACTCCTCCATACCATTTATTTTAGTATGTCAAGTTAAGGATGTAGATCATGTCTGTTCTAGGTTGAGTTTTCTCCATATAGTCCAGGTTTCTTTTAAAGCAGTTTGTTTGGTCATTATAAGGGAGCAGTAACAGTTAATTTGCTGAGAGATATTAAAGAATTATAGTTTCTCGTGTTACCTAATATCTTTAGAAGTGCTGTTTTAGGCCTGTTGAAAGTTGGTCCCTCTTTCAAGGAGAGCATTTAGTGGAGTCCAGGGGCCAGATCCTCGGCTGGTGTAAATCAGTGTAGTTCTATTGACTTACATGGAACTACTCTTATTTACTCCAGGTGAGAATCTGGCCCTATATATTTTTTTTTCCATTTCTTGCATCTTATTTCCACTCTTACATGGTATATTTTTATTCATTGACAAGCCCTTTAGCCATCAATGAAGCTTTCAGTTCATAGCAATCTTCTGCCACTCATGTAATAGTCACTCATTTTTCCTGCTGTTTATCAACTGCAATACCATTAGTAACATGTAGAATACAAGGACATAATATCAAGGTGGTTCTTGTAATAACTCACATCATGTAACTTTTGCATATTCCACTTGAGTGACAATCAAGAGGGTGATTTGTAGTTGGCTTGTGTTCATAAAAATTCTGCAGTGCAGTGACAAACAGGCTGGCTAAGAAACCGGTAAGAGAAACTAGTTTAGTTAGCCATCTGGAACTTCGACAAACTCAGTCAACTAAAAAGGGCAAATATGAATTCAATACTCTCCACTCTGAAGCAAAAATTGCTTCAAAAGAAACATAATTGAAATAGTAGTCTTTGAGATAGCTGGGCCTTCCAAAACACATCTATTCTCCACATCATACAAAGCTGGCACTAAATGATATCCTGTTGACAGTCAGAGCAGCTGGGTATAAAAAAAAATGAATGCGGACTATTCAATCATTCTTATGGGTCAGTTCTCCAACTCTGCTAAAACACATTGTGGGGGCAGGGTATACCAGCAAATCGGTTATGTGGGAAAAGATTTTTACTTCCCAGGGCTGTCAAGTCTGTGTCTTTACATCTAAACAAAAAAGGGTGAATTGGGAACGCATACTGAGGCCCGGTTTACGTTTAATTTAGGTCAACATTGCTACATCAGTCAGGGGTGTGAAAAATTCACAACCCTGGGCGCTGCAGTTATGCCAACCTAACCCTCAGCATAGATACAGCTAGGATGATGGAAGCATTCTCTTGTCAATCTAGCTACCATCACTCAGGAAAGGGATGTTCCTACACCAATGGAAAAATGGTCAGTGTTGACTGCGTCTTCACTATGGGGTTATGCCAGCAGAGCTATGGTGCCAAAGTTATTCCAGCATAGTCCCCGCAACGTAGACATACCCTGAGCCACACTATTCCCTCTGCTGTGTTGTGCAGAAGAGATGTAACTTGTACATATACCAGTGATATCTGGCTGGTAAGGAGAACACTGCCAAACAGGCAACATGCTTCCATGTCTTCCCAAAGATACCTCACCACATTTCTGGGCTCCATCGGGTTGGGAGAATGGAGGGAATGGCTAACCAAAGCAGGAGGGGGAAGCTGGGGAACAGTTGCTTTATGTGGCATTGTAACGGCGCCCTCCTGGTACTTCCACAAAACTCAGTTGGAGACCACCTCAAGTGTATGCACCAGTGCTCTTTTATTCCTTTGTGCTAGTTCCCATCACCAGCTATTTACACTTTCTTCAGGCCAACACCCTGGGGGACTGCTAGCTTTCCCTACCAATAGGGATAGAGCCATATGCTCCTCCCCTTCCTGTGTCTCTCCCCCCTCCCCCCCCCCCGCCACCCCGCAAGCTTTATATGGCCAGCTGGCTGATTAGGCCCGCAGGTGCTGATGCTCAAGTAATCAGGGCTTGGTCTCCCCTGCCAGCCCCAACTAATCCCCTTAATTGGAGAGGGGCTAAAAGGGACCTGGCCATGCTCTCCTGGCCAGCACCTCTGTTACAGGCATCATCCTTTACTAAGTCTCCAGTGGGCATGATGGCTGACAGAATCTGCATCAACTTCTGCTGGCACAGGCATGTCTGGTGGAGCCAATGGCAGCACAGCTCTGCAGAAGGAGTCATACTATCAGAAGGAAGGGGGTGACGAACAGCAGGGAAGGACCAGCCAGCTTTTCTGAGGCCCATGGGATTTCACAGGGATCCCTTGATATCCAGGTGCTTTGAGTGCCAAAACCTCTGCCTCCAATAAGGGATGTGGTGAGATTTCCAGTTTCCAAGCTATGGATATTTTGTCTCAACTTTTCCCTTCCTGTGGAAGGGGATAACTTAGGCCAGAATCTTTACTCCCTTTATTATCTTTCCTGGTGCAAAGAGGAGTGTGTATTTAAAAAGATGAGGGGTCAGTGGAAGTAACTTTAGATATACATTGGTAGGTCTGAACAGAATTTGATTTGCTTTATCCATCAGTGGAGATGCGCAGGATAGACAATATTTTGACTACTCTACCAGTTGAGAAGCAAACTGTATTGTCTCAAGGAAGCCTAATGGGTACCTGTTGTGAGAATCAGGCTATACATTTTCCTATTTGTGAGCTCCATGGTAAAAAGTGAATGAGGGTTCATAAAGTGACACAATAACCTAAAACAATGAATGAGATCATGACTGGTAAACAAGAAAAGTGTGGAACCAGAAATTGATGGACCAAAATCAGTGTGTAAGAAATTAGGCCTAACTGGTGGACACAATAATGAGCGGGTGGTCTATTGTGTCCGTCACTCCCTTTAGGGGTCCAAAGAAAAGATTGGGGTGGGAAAACTGGTTACTGCAATGCTGGCAGACTGGAACAAGCGAGCTTCCTCAGACCTGCTATACATCCCTGTCTCCGAAGACCCCTGACCTTCATCCTAATTCTGAGAGGTGCCCTGACCAGACTGAGCCAGATAGAGGGAACCAAATGACATCACTACCTCCATAACTCCTGCTAAATCCTGAACAGCACCTTGGATGTGTGATGGTGACTCTCTCTCCCTCCACTCCCCCTTTTCCTTTTCTACTGTTTGTCTTCTCTTTCCCTCTCTCCTTTTTCCTTGTCTAGTCAGAGTCTGGCAAAACATTTTTTTGTGTGGCAACACTGCTGTAAGCATAGGTGCCGACTTTCCCGCTTTTCCGTGGGTGCTCGAACCCCCCTTCTGCCTTGGCTCTGCTCCCACTCCACCCTTTCCATGAGGCCCCACCCCGCCCTGCCTCTTCCCCGCCCCCATTCCAACCCCTTCTCCAAAGTCCCCACCCCATCTCCACCCCCTCCCTGTCCCTTTTCCAACCCCTTCTCCAAATTCCCGCCCCGGCCCCACCTCCTCCTCTCAGCGTGCCACGTTCCCGCACCTCCCCCGCTCCCTTCCTGGAGCATGCAAACAGCTGTTTGGCGGTGGCCAGGCGGGAAACGCTTGGAGGTAGGCGGAGGAGTGGGGACTAATTTTTCCCCGTGGGTGCTCCAGCCCCAGAGCACCCATGGAGTTGACGCCTATGGCTGTAAGCCAGTGACCAGCAAGGCAGCTAAATGCAAGGCCCTAAACAGCCTGGTTTGCCAGGGCTCAGAGTGGCTGATAAGACTGTGTACTTTGCCTGTGTTTTTCCAGCAGTGAGGTTTCAAGTGAGAGTCAACAGCAGAGACAGAGGCTGCAGTTTCTATTGCCACTGTTCTCTTCTCTCTCCCTGTGTGGGTGTTTGTCTTGTTTCCCCTCTAGGAAACAGGGCTGGATTTCAGCAACAGCGCCAGCCCAACTCCGCTACATTCTCCTTTCACCAAAAGGACAGTTATTACACCTCTACCTCGATACAACGCTGTCCTCGGGAGCCAAAAAATCTTACCGCATTATCGGTGAAACCATGTTATATCAAACTTGCTTTGATCCGCCGGAGTGCGCAGTCCTCCACCCCCCCGCCCCCCGGAGCACTGCTTTACCGCGTTATATCCAAATTCGTATTATATCAGGTCGCGTTATATCGGGGTAGAGGTGTACCATGTAAGAGACTATCAACAAGAGGGAGTTTCCTTCTAAAGACTCTCTCCAGCTAAAGTGGAAGGGAGCAAGGGATGGTGTTAAAATAAAATCCTTACTTAATACCTTACATTTCAGATGCTTTAACTGGTTTACCTTCTTTTCTGTATCACTAATAAAAGGTTTAAAAGATGTTCAATGATGTGTTTGCCAAGGTACTAAGCAGACTGAGATCTCTGTTTACCACCCCCCAAACCTTGTTTAAAACTGTTTAATGTTGTACAGTGACAGGCCCACATTAACACCTTTGGACCCATCTATTCCATCCAAATGAATACAAGTCTTACCTAACTCAGAGGGAGGCCAGGGGATTGGGTTTTGTAGGGACAATTGCTAAGTCTCCAATAGTCTGGCTGAGCCATAGCTGAGGATGTATATTGCTTAGGAGAGAGAGTAGATAGGCGTGTGTGTGGAACACAGGGAATCACCAGCAGAGACAGACACACATTCTTCTGCCTATAATTGTATAAATGACACTTGGTACCCTAAAAGGCAGAGGTGGTGGGCAGGTGGAGAAGGGAGCAAAAAGCCAGCAAGCTGCAGTTGTACAAACAAGTATCATCTCCTGAGCAGTCAGCCCCCGGCCAAAGGAAATAGAACAAAACCCCACAAGAATGAGAGAAGGCGGAGTTAAGGATGCCTGAGCACAGACTAAACACAACCCTGGAGAGAAGCAGGAACACAGAGGGGAGCTGTGATAAATGGCAGTGAGGAGAATCTGGTAAAACAATCTGCTGAAGGGACTGGGAAAGGGAAGTTATCTTTGGGAAGGGGAATTAGAGCTTTGGGGGTTAGCTGCCAACAGCCAAAGCTGCTGCTGAGATAGGGGATTTTCTTGGCTTGGTTAGCTACAGTTCTGAGAGACTAGGGGAACTTAATGAAGCATTGTCACTTTCCTAATGGTTGCAGCTAATCAACCGATGCATGGCTGGGCTGGGCTGTGGATGGGAGACCTGCTATAACCCCTAGTTACTGCAGGAAGTGGTGGCTGTGAATTCCAGCATGGTCATTTTCTTCCCTTTCTATCTTAAGTGTAGCATAGTATTGCTGTATGCTATAAAAAAAGCTGTCGTGTTCTGCTCCAGAGGTGACTACATTTCATCAGTTGGCAAAATGGACCTCTCATGTACTGAGCAACAGAGGGGCCTGTGGCACCTTTGAGCTCATGTGCTGGTATCCCTTACCTAACAAGTGCATTGTGAGGGTTGATTAGATCATGTTTAGTGCTTTGACCTCCTCAGATGAAAGGAGGTATTATTTTATCCAGACTGATCTGAACCTTCAAGCAGGGTTGTGTTCATTAGAGATGCTCATGAAAGCTGAGATCTGGGCCGGTGCCTATTTCTGGACTAGTTCACACTCCTTCACTTTGTGTCATGGGAGGTCGGACCCATTGGCAGGACATTTTGAAACTAGAACCAAGCCTATGAGTCCAAAAATGAAAGTGACTGGATTTTTCCCTGTGCGATTATAAACTCAATAATGCCAACAAGAAATCCCCACAGGACAAAACGTATCCATGCTTTGGGTTCTGTGTTTTTCTAGCCGTAAGTTCAGCTAAGTGAATGATAAAGCGTGGCTGAATTTCTGAGCTGAACACCTTACCTAGGACAACATACAAACAAGCCTTTCCTTCCCTCCCACCCCCTTTCTGTCTGATACCCAGTTCCTCAAAAAAACTCTTCCCATTCCAAACTCTAAATAAACTGGTTGTGTCAGACATGTCACTGCATCTGCAGCAATGTCACTCTGGCTCTTCTTCAGTGAGGCTTCAGTATGGCTAGGCTGGCACTTTTTTTTGGGGGGGGGGCACCACAGGGTCTAATTAGAGTCAAATGTATGGCTGAGTCAGTCTCATACACTTGACCATCAGTGTGGCCTAGCAACAGAGCATTGGCCTGGAACTCAGTAGACATGGCCTAGCAACAGAGCATTGGCCTGGAACTCAGTAGACATGGCCTAGCAACAGAGCATTGGCCTGGAACTCAGTAGACATGGCCTAGCAACAGAGCATTGGCCTGGAACTCAGTAGACATGGCCTAGCAACAGAGCATTGGCCTGGAACTCAGTTGACATGGGTGCTAGTCCCAGTTCTGCAACTGGCTGGCTGAGTGACTTTGAGGCACAGAGGAGCCGTGACTCACCCAGTTTCCCCATCTGCAAAATGGGGGCAGTGATACTGACCTCCTTTGTAAAACACTGAGATTTACAAATGAAAAGGGTTGAATAAGAATCAGGTGTCTTACTTCATGTCCCCTTCCCCAGTGACCACAAGAAGGGGACCCTAGTTGAGGCATGTTCGCAACAGCGTGGTGGAAGGGCACCCCCAGCATTCCCACACCCCATATCTCTTTATGCTAAGCTCCCAAAAGAGCTGCCATTTCTACTTTTCTCTGCCCATTCTCTCTCACATGTATCCCTTCCCCATCTCCATGTTCCCCCTCTAGTTTGCTCCCTCTATCACCATTTTTTCCCTTCCCCTGGTTGGTCCCTCACCCCCCTCAGAAGGTTCCTTGCTGCACAGACAATGGAGGCTGTCAATAGATCATCCGGTGGGGCCAGGACACACCTGCTCTAGTGGATGAGCTGATAGCAGAGGCAGAGCTTGGGCCAGCAATGAGTAGCCTTGTATTCAAGAGCTGGAGCAGGGATGGAGAGTGAATTTCGAGGAGCTGCTAAATGCTTTACCCACAGCAGCAGTTGGCAGTCAGAGTGGATCCAGAGCCATGCAACTTTCTTCGCTGAAATTGCTCCTCTTTCTGCCCTGTGCCCCCAAGGTGCCTCCATTTGCAGCGCCCCAACAGAGAGCAGCCGAATTATAGGCTAAATTTGCTTATGAAAACTGTTGAATTACTGCAAATGATGGACAAGTGTGTAAAAAGTCAACCAAGCAAAAAGAACCCCACATCTACACCTCTACCTCGATATAACGCTGTCCTCGGGAGCCAAAAAATCTTACTGCGTTATAGGTGAAACCGCATTATATCGAACTTGCTTTGATCCGCCGGAGTGCGCAGCCCCGCCCCTCCGGAGCACTGCTTTACCGCGTTATATCCGAATTCGTGTTATATTGGGGTAGAGGTGTAGCTTGTTCTCAGTAATTCAGGAGCCGAGGGCAGAATTTGGTTGTGGAGTGCACTAAATGCACTAAATGCCATGACTGCGTGGGCATATGCAGCTGTTTTATGTCCACATATCACACACGTCTCTGCATACTGAATTAATCTACAGAAGAGGGAACACTGGTTGCAAAATCCAGGTTACCTCTTACTGCTTTTGAAAAATAATCTCTAATAGTTAGGATAGGTAGGAAAATCTCAGCCAACCACTACATACCAAATAGCATATTTTACAATGTTTTTTTGTATTTATTAAGCGAGACAAATTTCTGCTTCCCCATCTGGCTAAGCCAGTTGGAAGAGGCAGTCACACACAAGCCCAGAACCCTCCTGATCGACTGGCTGCAGCAAGTGAGTGTTCATTTCTAACAAGTTGCCCAGAAGATACATACACAGATGCCTCCACACTGCCCAGTTTTTGAATGACCCTTCAGGTTGTAGGACTCGGAAAATGTCTTTTCCTCAGTCAGGTGCTTCACTGCCAAGTGGTGCTTTAGAAAATTTAGTATTTTAATTAAGAGATGTCATCTAAATCCCGCTTTCCTGTTGGGAGCTGGCCTCAGAGCCCCATCCAGCTAGAACTTCCCACCAATGGGACCCACTCCACAACCTCTAAAATGCCCCAAAACTAACTCTTGGGGAGTGGGGGGGGGGGGGGGGGGGCTGGTTTGTTTTTACAAGCATTTGTGGTGGTTTGCAGGTTTAAATTGGATTTTGTTTTATTTTTTCCTGCCTTACCACAGACATTATGGTCTCATGCTTAGAAACCACTTTCTAACCAGTTTCTCTGTTGTTATTCCTCAATCCCAAATAAGCTTACTGCAATGTTATTAGAGCTGGGTGGGAAATGCTTTTCCTGTCCAATGAAAAATTCAAAATTTGAAAGATTTCCCACCCACCCCCTCCCACATTGGGACAAGTCAGAATCTCTTGTTTGCAAACCAAAAATCTTTGAGTCGATCAAAATGAACCATTGAAGATTTTGAAACATTTCATTTCAGTTTTTATTTTTAAACAGAAGTATCCTCTGATTGGGTTTTTGCTAAGAAACGTAAGCTATTTTGAACTGGGGAAAACCAGTATTTCACATTTTCAAAGTGTTGAAATGGAACTGTCAATGTTTCAAAACTTTTCTGAAAAAGTTCAAGTTGAGAAGTTTATTGAAACTGACCCTGTCCTGCAAAAAGTTTTGGTTTCAATGAATTGGCATTTTTCAAAGAAAAACATTATGTTGGAAAAATTCCTGACCACCTCTTAATGTTACATTCATGCAGTGCTGGTCCAGGAGGAAAGATGAGGAAGGGCAGAGGGAGCTCACAGCTGCTGTGACACACTCCAGATGGTGGTTGCACTTCCTGCATGTATAGGTAGCAAAACATTATGGAATCCTTTGGGAAGAGGGCATTGAGCAATTTAAAAGCAGCCCCTGAGCTCTTTTGAAAATCAAGAGGCCACAATCAATACCTTAACTCAGGGGCTCTCAACCTTTCCCAGGTGGTGATCCCAAAAGGTTTCCAGATCCCGCTGCCCTTGTGTATCTAGGCACAATGCCAGGGAAGGTGGCCATGACTCTCCTTGCGTTGAGACCTCTCACTTTAGCCATTTTCCTAGTCTTAGGTAGAAGGAGCAGAGCGCCTTTCCCGCTCTCCAGTACTCCCACAGCCCAGGAGGGAAGCAAGCAAGCAATGGAGTAGACAGAACTATACTCTAGGCCTCACTGTAATGTAGCAGATGGTCAGAGGGGGAGCTGCCGAGCAGCTGCATGTGCTTAGAAACTTTAATTCTGGCAGTTCCTAATTTTTTAAGTAGTTGAGCATGCAACCTCGATGTTATTGTAATGTCTTTCAAAAATGCAATTTCTTAAGTTTTTAAAAAAGCCAGGTGTGTGGTCCAAGCCATGGAGGTGCTAGTTTCTTAGGGAAATGGCTGCAAAAATTTTCACATGGGCAAAACAATGCATGATTCTTTAATTTCATTCTTAGAAACTGTGAGACCATTTCTGCTGAACCTTAAAAAAAAATAAACCTGAATGCAAACACTTGGCCAGGAAAATTTTAGTCTGAACAGTGAAAGTTTGACAAAGTTATAAACCAATGAAAATGGATGATGGAAAGTGTTATGCAATCTTAACTTTAGATACTGCTACCAGCTCTGCCTATAATAAAAGATGCAAACAAGCAGGTTATGTTCTATGTAACTAAAATAGTATACACAGCTTGGATCTTTGCTGTTATGTCTTCTTTTGGCAGAACTAAAATCTTATTAATGGTTTTTTTCTTGCCCCTCCTACAAAGTTGACTGTTAACCAATGTCCTAAGTTATCATGTAGTCTTTCTATATGCACTGTATAACTGGTATTCCAGGCAGTTAGAATACTGCAATTACCGGAAAATAAAGGACAATTTGTCATAGATGTTTAAAACCAAAAAATGTAAGCTGCACAACTGGTTCATGCTTCAGTGGATATCCAGTGTTGTAAATTTTGCTTCATTTTAATTGATCTGAACAACATATTGATTTTCTTATGGCACGACATGATGAAATGTGATGTAACGTTACATTTGGCTAACTCACAGTACCCCAAGCCAATATCAATTTTGTCTATAAGTGCTTTCCAAGGGCTGAGGTCGTGTAAAGGATTTTTCCTTCGAAATCACCTCACGTTGTGAACTTTTTAGAACACTCTTAAAACAAATCTTAACTTGTTCCATACAGCAATCCAGATTCTTTAGTCTTCACACAAGCAACATGTCCCTTGAAGTCAATGGGATTTTTGCTTGAGTAAGGACTAACTCAGTCCTGAGTAAGTCACTCAAGATATGGCCCATGAATAAAGCAATGCTGATGGAAAGTTTGTGCATCTTTACTGCTCCCCTTGATCAATGCTGGTATGTTATATCCTATAATACCTACCACCTGGCTTCACTTATCTCCATGGTCAGCTTCATTCAGAAAACAAGATTTCCCACCCCACCTGTAAGGTGAACTGAACTGCCACCTAAAGTAGTGCTGAAACTGCTGACATTCAGCTGTCCGGCTTTAACACAATGACAGGGCTGGATGGCAAGTTTCAGTGAGGCTATTTTTTGGTCATTATATTTAGAAGTCTATCTAATAAACCTACCTCTGCTGCCATCCTTGGTGACTCTGTTTCCCAGTTCTGTCATAACACTGGCTGGCATGGAGGATTGGGATCATGGCCGGCTTCCTTCCTGGCCCTCCCTTTCCCTCCTAGAGAAGTCTGCATGGGTAGCCTGGAGCAGACCTTGAAATCCGATCAGAGGGAGGGCTTCAGTTGTGGCTAGCTCCATATGGGGACCAAAAGAGAGAGGATCGTTCTGCCCCATCCATGCAGTGCGAAGACCCTATCTGATCCTATCTTATCATTTCTACAGCAATATACAATGTTATTAACTTCTTGGCAACTACCAGCAACTTTACTGGAAGGACTTCGGTCCAGTCCCAGAAATCACAAATTCGGTTCTATCTGGAAGGTAGTTTATTAGCATCTGCGTTAACATGAGTTTGAACTCACTTGATTGATGGATTAGATAGAAGGATTTATTATTTTATGAAGACCAGCCTGAGAGCAATAACAATTTTTTACTCAGTCTATCTGGGCCATGACATTTATTGTATCTCTAGTATAAGTGTTTCCAAATTCTGTTATTTTTATGTGCTCTTCCCATACATGCTCCAGACCATCCTTAATCATGCACACAGGTGTTGCCCTGGCACTTATTCATGTCCCCAAACATCTCAGTGAAATTAGCATTTCGCCTTTGGCTCCCAATACTGCTCAAAGCAAGTCGCAGCCTCTTTCAGTTCTGTTCCTGGTAAAGCAGAAAGCCTTCCTTTGCCTGTTGAGTTCATGAATGTTATTAAATAGGTACACGGGCAACATGCATATTAAGTATTTAGCTACTGTGGCACATTGCCAGTCCCTCCCTCTCCTCCCACCCCAAAATCTTTCCCCTTCTTTGAAAATGACAGATGCTTCTGCTGACTAGAAAGAGGGGCTGTTTCTCTGGATTTGCATTGGGATAAATAAGAACAACAACTAGCCAGCTGGGATCTGTTTGTGTAGAGCACACGGCAAGCGAAGGATCTTAAGGTATATCTACATTGCAATAAAAGAGCCACGGCTGACCTGGGTCGGCTGGGCTATAAAATTTCAGTGTAGATGTTCGGGCTTGGGCTGGAGCCCGGGCTTTGAGAGCCCACAGAGGGGAGGGTATCAGAGCTCCATCTCCAGCCTGAACCAGAACGTCTACACAGCTATTTTCAGCCCCTCAGCCCAAAGCCGATGCAGGCTTTGAGACTCGGTTTATAATCGCAGTGTAGACATACCCTTAGGCCAGACTACACTAGGAAAATGAGGTTGGTGTAACTACATTGCTATGAGGTGTGAAAAAGCCATGCCCCTAAGTGACCCAGTTAAACCAGCCTAGCCTCCGGTGTAGACCATGCTAAGTCAATGGGAGAATCTCCCATTGACCTAGCTACTGCCTCTCAGAGAGCACTTCTGCTGAGAGGACAAGTCTTCTCATCAGCATAGATAGGTAGTGTCTTCACTGAAGCCCTACAGCAGTGCAGCATTTTAAGTGTAGACCTGCCCTTAGACAGAGACTTATCTCTGAAAAATAATCTAAGCTTATTGCTCATCTCTTGATAGCAGAGAGAGACCTCCTAGCTGCAGAGCAGAAAAAGAAAGAGCCTCCGGTTACAAAAGCATTTTTTAAACAGGTATAGAGCGCGTTCTTTGGGGAAAGTTCAGCGACAATACCAGAGTGGGCCCTCCTGGTTTCAATGCAAAGCCCTTCCTTAGCATGTGAATAAAATGATCCTTCAGAAACCACTGAAGGACCAGACCAACCCAACTGATTCGGTTCAGTTATTTCAGAGACAGGGAAGATTGTCAACAGCAGTCAGCATGTGAAATCAATAGTAAGGTTCATAGATTTCAATACTGTGTGTGTTTGAAAATCCCGCCCACAACCTCCTGGTACGTTAGTAATCTATTACCATAACTGTCACCCATTTCCAGCATTCCCCTCCTGGTTGCCATGTATTAGTGCCTTTATGGCTGCTTTCTAGTGTCACCCAGGCTCCCTCCCTCTTGTTTCGGAACAGAAGTAAATAAAGTTTAGAGAACAAAGCAAAGAATATCTCTCTCTCACACACACACACACACACACACACACACACACACACACACTCCCTCCACATTTCAATAAGCCCACTTTGTCAATGGGGAAACGTTCTACCAGTTACTCTGGTACGAACTCCTTCCCAGAGTCTGGACGCTCTTGTTCCAATATGAGCCACTTCTTTGGGTTAACTTAAACTCTTCCCAAGCAAAATAAGTTAAACTGAAAAATGCCCCTCTTCTACCAGAACAAAAATGTCTACACAGGAGGACATAGGTTTAGGCCTATCTGCTTAAATTCATACCTTAGGTTATACTTGGGGGGGGGGAAAGACTTTCTAGTGTAGACAAGTCCCAGCTGACTCGATGGCTACACTACAGAGCGTACAGGGGCGCAGTTGGACCGGTGCAGCTGTAGCGCTGTTCGTACAGATGCTCTAAGCCAACAGGAGAGAGGTCTGCCATTGGCATAAAGCTATCCCCGATGAGCAGCGGTAGCTGTGTGAGTGGGAGAAGCTCTCCCACCGACATAGCGCTGTCCGCACTGGCACTTAGATCAGTGTCACTGACGTCGCTCAGGGGGGTGGCTTATTTACGCCCCTGAGCGGCATACATTACGTCAGCCTAAGCTGTAGTGTAGCCATCCCCTGGGGGTGAGGAACTCAAAGGAAGTCTAGACTGCTGTGACTTGCACCGAGGGGCCAAGAGAGAGGAGCGGAGCAAGAAAAGCAACTTACAGGATGCTGTAAGAGTCTCATTTAAGATAGCCCACCCCTTATTTTAACCAATACATTCTGCCATCTCGCAGTGTATAACTCACTCATAAGTCAGCCTAAGATGAGTTGAGCCGCAAGGCGGGCTAACACATACCACCTTGCACATCAGCTCTGTGTTTGGCTCAGGGGACGCTCATAGAATGGATACCTAAATATTGAAGGATACTCCTAGGAATACTGGTTCCCAGTAGGCTGGCTGGAAAACATTTTGCAACCTTTTTTTTGGAGGGGGGGGAGAGGCAGGGTTTGTACATATTTCAATAATTCAGAATTTGACAAGTTTCAGCTAGCACTAGAGACGGGTGACAAATGGAAGAATAATCTGCAAGACGCATGTTCAAATTGTTCCTGTCTGATTTTCAAATTTTACAGAGGTTCAAAACATTTCCACCAGCTGTACTTACCAGGCACTACATTTGGAATTTAAACCACTATCTCAGAGAGGAAGGAGGGTCCAGTGGATAGGGCACTAGCCTACAATCTAGGTTCACAGCTCTACTCTGCCATAGACTTGCTGTGTGATCTTGGGCAAGTTATATAATTTGTCAATGCCCCAGTTGCCCATCTCTAAAATGGGGCTAATAGCACTTGCCTTAACCTACCTCATGGGAGTGTTGCAAGAATAAATACATGAAGATTGTGAGGGGCTCAGATATGGCAATGGGGGCGATATACGTTAGACATGTCTCACTAACTTGTTAACTTCCTGAGCTCTTAACTGGGAGTTCACCTGGGTAAGGACTAGTAAAGTCAAGGGGAGTGTTGCGTGAGTAATGACCAGTTCAAAACTGAGTTGTCGACCCAGGACTTTGGTCCTAGGATTTTTATTCCTAACAGTTTTATTCAGTAGATGATGCAGAGACAGAGGAAGAGGGAAATTAGTTATTCAGATAGAAAACTAGCTGGAAAGTTGTCATAAATAGAGGCTTATCAAGCTGGAATATAAAGGAGCCAAGATGTTCTAAATTAGAAACAAACCCATCAGCTCAGAGAAAGGAAATCATCAAACTGTGGGATTCATTCCTCCGACGGCTTTGTTTCTTGCTTCTCTGCTTCCATCCACTGCAATTAATTTGGGTCAGATGCTTTGCATCAAGCTTTGCTATCTTTATCCCCTTGAGTGTTAAGAAGTTAAATGGCTGGATAAAGACGTTCTAATCCTGGGATGCTTTTACATAGTTATTATATCCTTCTCTGGCAAAGCACAGTGGGCTTCATCACTAGATTGACTGGTTCAAATCTGCAGAGATTGCTTAAAATCAGAGATCTGGGACCTCTCGGGGGGTTCTTATCAGCCTCTTCTCATACTGCACAATACAACTGGTTAGAACGCCTGTTTTATGGGACTTCCCCAAGGAAAATCCTATTCGAGGAAAACAGTTTGAAAACTGGAGATTTTTTAGGGGCCAAGAAAAATCCTTATGGATTTCCCATGACACATCAAGCAGCATCTACACGAGGTGGATAGTAAATGAGCGGTGCTAACCAATAATCTCTTTATCATCTGGACAGTTAATTGCATTCCGAAATATCCCAAGTATGGTCACTGAATGTAAAGTTGAGTGCAGAAACATTACTGAGTAGGTTTGTGTAATTAAAGTTTAGTTCTTCTCCAACATAAAGACCCAGCAAGCTTTAGGGTCCTTTTCAGCATGCCACATCGCTGGCAGTGGGTGAACAATAAATCACTTCCCGACATGTGCCTCTTTAATTAAGAAGCTGAAAGATGTTAAAAAAACACATTGGTTAAATCCTTTGTTTGAGGCAGAGAAGGATATTAGAGAGGTTGGTGTTCTTTTGTGTACGGATGCATTGTTGCTCTTACAGATGCCCCCCGGCATTAGGCAGTGCATAAAAGCGTGCTTTTGGAAAAGCAATAAATAGTCATTTTATGCAGAGTGTGTAAAATTTCAAGAGCGTGTAAGTGACTTAGACGCCTAAGGCCAGGTCTACACTACAGACCTATACTGGCATAACTATGTCGCTCAGGGGTGTGAAAAATCCACAACATAGTTATACCGACCTACCCCCACCTCCACCCCGTGTAGACAGCACTGTCAATGAAAGAGCTTCTCCCGTCAATGTAGTTACCGCCTCTCAGGGAGGTGGATTAACTACACTGACGGGAGAAACTATCCTGTTGGCGTAGGAGCATCTCTACCTAAGCACTACAGTGGTGCAACTGCACTGATGCAGCATTTTAGGGGTAAGGCCAGCCCTCAGTCTCCTTTTCAAAAAGAGATGTCAAAGGGAGTTAGACACCTAAGTTCATTGGAGGATTTGAGCCTCAGGGTCTTGATCCACAAAGGGGACTTTGGCACAATGTTGCAATACTTAACTCCTGCCACCTTATGGAATCTTCAGCCCCAGGTTCCCTAGACAGTGCATGGGATCCACAAAAGCTAATCTTGCCAGTAGGAAATGCAGAGGAGAGGAGGGCTTTTTTTGACAGCCTAAGCTCTGTCCCTCAGAGTTAGGCACCTATGTCCAGGTCATTCCAATGCCAAAGGTTCTCCCCCCTGAGATGGATGCACTCCCTTTTTCCTGTCCATCACTCCCCTTTTCTCCTTCTGTAAGGATTATACCAACCTTTGTGTGTATTGAGAGTAATCCTCAAACAGGCAAAATTCACCCCGTGGAACGGCCCATGCACCCCTTAAATCCCACTTAAATGAGGTTAAGGGTTACTGGCCCTCTGAACTGGGGTAAATTTCTCCCTCTCTGCTTTGGTCTACCTTAAATCTCCACAATGGTTTTGTGCTTTTTTAAGTGTTGTTATTTCCCCCTTATTTCTTGCTTATTTTTCTCTCATCATTAATTTTAATTAACACCAGAATTTATCAACAGCATGTCATCTCCCTCATTTTCATTATAGGTGTTAATTGCAGAATTGAACAAAAGGTGAAGAAGAAACTGAAGTAAACATCAGAAGAAGCAGAACACGGCTGGGTGTTGAAGAGAACAGTTTGTTGCATGGTTTTATCAGGGTGTTTATTAAAGTTTTACAAAAAAATAATAATGCTGAAATATAGAAAGTCTGTTCTGGATATTTTTCAGGGATAGGTTTCATGCCTTTAGGGCCAGATGTTCAGAAGAGCCGAGGGCCACATTTTGTAATTATTCAGCATGCACAACTAGCTTCGGATTTTAACTTTGGCTGTTTTTCTTTTGAAAATCTGGCCAGAAGTGTCACAATTCAGAATGTGATCCCCCAAAGTCCAGTGCTTAGATTTCTTAAATTACTACAGTTTTTGGCTGTGGGCCCTTGTCATAACTATAAAGGGAAGGGTAACAGCCCTCCTGTGTACAATACTATAAAATCCCTCCTGGCCAGAGACTCCAAAATCCTTTTACCTGTTAAGGGTTAAGAAGCTCAGGTAACCTGGCTGACACCTGACCCAAAGGACCAATAAGGGGACAAGATACTTTCAAATCTTGGGGGGGGGGGAGGCTTTTGTTTGTGCTCTTTGTTTTGGGGGTTGTTCGCTCTTGGGACTAAGAGGGACCAGACATCAATCCATGCTCTCCAAATCTTTCTGAACAAGTCTCTCATATTTCAAAATTGTACGTACAGCCAGGCTCGGCGTGTTAGTTTTATCTTTGTTTTCTCAATTGTA
Source organism: Chrysemys picta bellii (assembly GCF_011386835.1). NCBI lineage: Eukaryota > Metazoa > Chordata > Testudines > Emydidae > Chrysemys > Chrysemys picta. The sequence continues at coordinate 198,119,784 of NC_088793.1, forward strand.
AATGTTCCTTTTGCTAGAGTGTTTACCTCTGTTTGCTGTAACCTTGAACCTAAGGCTAGAGGGGGGGTCCTCTGGGCTCTTTAAGTTTGATTACCCTGTAAAGTTATTTTTCATCCTGATTTTACAGAGATGATTTTACCTTTCTTTCTTTAATTAAAAGCCTTCTTTTTAAGAACCTGATTGATTTTTCCTTATTCTAAGATCCAAGGGGATTGATCGGGACTCACCAGGAATTGGTGGGGGGAAAGGGAAGGGGGGGAATGATTAATTCCTCCTTGTTTTAAGATCCAAGGGGTTTTGGATCAGTGTTCACCAGGGAATTGGTGGAAGTGTCTCTCAAGGCTACCCAGGGAAGGAACTTAGCACACTGGGAGTGGTGGCAGCGGACCAGATCTAAGCTTAACTACCAGCTTAGAAGTTTTCATGCAGAGCCCCACATCTGTACCCTAAAGTTCAGAGTGGGGAAGGAGCCTTGACAGCCCTCCACCACAATACAGTACATTGGATAAAAATTCGATGAGGCACAATACAGACAGTGTGACCTAACACGGGGTTGGCTTGGCCTTTTGTCATATCAGATATATGTATACGTCACTTGAGTCTAGTTCTGCTCTCAGTCACGTTTTGCTCCTGGGTAACGCTGTTGATTTCAATGATGTTGCACCTCATTTACACTGGTGTGAGAGATGAATTGGGCCTTTGGAATCAGACCAAATATTAAATAAGAGAATTCCATAGGTTTAGCCACACACTGAAAGCATCTAGTAGTAAGATGGTTCCAGCAACCATACAGACTTCACTGCCCTCACTATTCAACCCTCTATGGGCAAAATTGTGTCCAGGACTGGTAGAAGCATGTGATGGGGGAGGGCAAGAAGGGTCTTAATTAAGCCTTCATCACTTGCCCTTCTGCTTAGGCGCTGGGCTTGGTACCCATGAAGAACCAGGCAAGCTGCCTGAGTGGCACTAGGGGTTAAAACAGGGCTATGACTTGGCTTCTGGTCTACCCTGGCCAATAGAGCTGTCTGTGACTGTGGAGGGCACGTTACAAGCCTGAAAAGGTCACAGCATCTCCACCACCCAGCCATTCCCAGAGTTCCTGGAGTCATTGAGGGTACATCTATGCATGGATAAAAGACCCACGGCACAGTCACAGCTGGCCAGGTCAACTGACACGGACTCGCAGGGCTTGGCCTTGTGGGGCTAAAAATTGCAGTGTAGACGTTCAGGCTTGGTCTGGAGCTTAGCTCTGGGAACCTCACCCTTTGTAGGGTCCCAGAATTTGGGCTCCAGCCTAAGCCCAAATTTCTACACAGCAATTTTTCAGCCCTGAACCCTGCAAGCCCGAGTCAGCCGCCCAGCCAGCAGCAGGTTTTTTATCCCTTTGTAGATGTACCTTGAGTGAGCTTCCCACACAATGCCTGTTGGGGCTCTGCACTCAGGTGATGTGTCTCTGCCCCACCCACAATGCAGGGGCTGCGCCTGGGAATGGCACCATATAGTGCTGAAACACACCAGGGGGCTAGAAATGGAACCGGCCCTCTAAACAGACCCTGTCCGCCCACTCGTAAAGCATCTCCTGCTGCAAATGAAAGCCCAGGTGAAAGACCCTGGGTCCTTCCAGCGAGAGGGAAGAATATTCATCCCGGGCCTATCAGACAATGCAGCTAACTGCACTTTCACCTACTGGCTTGCCCTAGGGTGACACTTATGGCTTGGGGCTAGCAGATAGTTGCTTCCATTGCTGAAACATCACTTCTAAAAGCACCATGTTTCCTGTGGGACAACGCAGTCAGGGGAGCAAGGGGACAGTGTGCTGCCCCTAGCATTAATATACAATCATTGGGCCTGATTCCACTACCCTTCCTCACAGTCAGGAAAATTCCCATTGACTTCAGTGATAGATGATGAGCCCCCTAACCAGAATGAGGCCTAAGTATCTTAACCCCCCGTATAAAACGTTGTCTTATTTTGCACCATGTTACACTGTAAATTCATACCTAGTTTATCAGCTTCTGTCACACAGAGGCCTTTCTGCTTTCCAAGTTTTTCTCCAGCTAATTCCTATCTCCATGTTACTTTATTTCCCACCCTCCCCACCAACATGTGTTAATTTCCATTTCCTAGGTTGAATCTCATTCTGTTAGTGCCTGTCCCGTTCCCTAATTTTTCTAGGTGGAGCATCTCACGACCACAGTTAGTCCTCTTTGGAGTTGGCAACACCTCCTGGCTTGTGTCACCCACTAATTTATTGAACGTGCTTTTTAATCGCCTCTTTGGTATAATTAATGAAGATACAAGACCATCAGTAACCCCCTGTGGGATCCAATATGACTCTGTACCCTCCAAAAGATGCAGATCCCTTTAAAATAGTCTGTGGCACACAGCCCACCAGCAAGGCTTAGCAGTATTACAATACAAACCTTTTCAATTTCATCTCTCAAACGGAGCCTTGGAAGGAACTCTGACAAATTCTTCACTACTATTTCGTTTTTCTAAAGAATGTTTTATCCCCCTTTTTTTTAGATCCTCCCGTTCTATTATCTTGGTCCCTCATTATTGCTAAACTGGCTGTACTCCTTTTCTTAATTTTTCTTTTAAATCAAGGACAGATATAAAATACCCGTTCGTTAACTCTTCCATTATAGAGTCCTCATTTGTCAGTGGGCATAGAGTACGCTCAGAGTCTTTTCAATCCTGAAATAAAAGCTTTTCTTATTCCCTTCTCTCTATTAACTGTAACTCAGCATGCTTTCTGGCTTTCCCTAGCTTTCTAGTTGGTTTATTCCGCCATTCTCCCCACCCCAAATAAAACAAACTCCATTAGAGCTTGCTCTGTGCTTTCAACCCTGGAGTAGTCCCTGGTGGAATGGCAGCTTTCTCCTTCTTGCAGCTTCTCTTTTTCAAAAGGAACTGGAATTGGTTCTGCTTTAATTACTGTGCCAGTCAGCATCCTCCAGCCTTCTTCAAAACTCTTTAGGTTTCAATGCGTCCTCCCACTGGACCTGGCCCACTAGCTTCTTTAATTCCCCCCAAAATTTGCTTTCTTAAACCGTTCTTTGGATGATTAACCCCTAAATTGAATTTGTTTCATCTTAGGTTAGTAATGAGAACTTCCTTAGGACCTTTCCATCCACCATTATTTCTTCCCTGTTGGTAAAATCTTTTTTGGGCTGAGGGGCAGTGATCAAATTATCTGCTCATGTTGCATACTGATGCTGACATAGAGACATCTGATCCTTCCCAGCACCAAATCCTGTTAATCTTTTCCCTCTGAATAGTCCCAATGAAGTCACTGTTACTATTTGACTGAAGTAGGTTTTTGACTCCAGGGAGTGCTTGTCACAAGCTCTGACATTTCTAAGCAAAGTAATACAGTCATCGCTCCATGGCAAAAAATAAGTCAGACAGGGTCAGATCCTCAGCTGACACAAACTGATGTAGATCTATTGACTTCAGTGGAGCTGTATCAACTGATACCAGAAGCCACTGTAGTTATGTTGATTTATATTAGATGAGGATCGGACTTATTTTTAAATCCAAAGTTTTTTTGGGGGGGGAGGGGGTAATTTTATTTTTCTTTGTTTGGAAATCCTGAGTTACCAGCATGTTTAAAGAAAATCTAGTGTGTAGCTTAGAAGCAAAGCTACAGAACAAGAAAACCAAATGGCACAGATGACAAAATTATCACACCTTACTTGGTTCTGGCAAGCCGAACGAGGACTGAACACTTGCACATGTGGTTTACATGCATTAGTGAGAAAACAAATCCGTTGGGGGAAATATTTCAGTTTATTATTCAAATTGGATTCCGTTTTTGGTCTCAGCTTCATATTCCCTTTGCTGCATACGGCGGTGGGTGTGCACACATTTTAATATTTTATTTTTCAAATGAGTTTCACAGGATAAAAAGTAACAAACGATGGCTAATGTCCATGAATGCCCTAATGATGTGCATACAAAAATGCAGGAGAGAGACAGATAGAAGACAAAAACAAGGAGGAAAGCATTTCTTCCCCTGTGTTTGCACAGCACTAGCCCAATAGGCCCTGACTGGAGCTCCTAGTTGCTACTGCTGTACAAATAATAAATATATTTTTAAAAACCCTTCTAAACCGGCTAGTTGGATTTATTGAAAGAGATGCATCTGCCACCACATTAGCATGCAAATATTCTTATCGCATTATCAGAAAACCATGCTTTAAAAAAAAAGAAAGAAAGAAGGAAATAAAAATATTTTCTCCTTGATGCATGTGTATTACTCTTCCCATCAATAGTAGTGGGAACTACTGTATGGGACCTCATCAAGGGGGGGATTTGACCACCCACCAGTGCTTAATTTGTAATGAAAGAGGTGCCGTGGTTTAAGCAATTAGATGCCAGGGCTCAAGGAATTTTTTTACATTCACAACTGATGCAGCAAGCCCGGAGGTGCCAGGGCTATGAACTGCCAAGCCTACAGGTGCCGGGACTAGGCCCTGGCACAAATTAAGCACTGCCACCCAGCCAAAATCTTCATATAGTAGTCAGCCCAAGCTAGGAATCACTGATTATGTTTTACTGAGAGGCAAATCAAGAAGTCAGGACAAGGAAACAAGCGCCAGAACTGTCTGCATGGAATAAAAGTAGTGAAGGTAACATATGTAAAAAGCAACAGAGGGTCCTGTGGCACCTTTGAGACTAACAGAAGTACTGGGAGCATAAGCTTTCGTGGGTAAGAACCTCACTTCTTCAGATGCAAGTCTGGAGGTTCTTACCCACGAAAGCTTATGCTCCCAGTACTTCTGTTAGTCTCAAAGGTGCCACAGGACCCTCTGTTGCTTTTTACAGATTCAGACTAACACGGCTACCCCTCTGATACGTAACATATGTAGTTACTTCCTCCTTACAAACTTAAAATGAAGGCGGCAGAGCCCATTTTCTTAGGCCCTCCATCTTTTGGAGGGGTTTCATGAGTACCCACCAGCACACCGCTCATGGCAGGGTCCCACCATATGGGTGGGATAAATAAAAGTCATCCAAAAATCCTCTGCCACTTGTTTGATTCCTTTACTGTGAAGGAAGATGTAGAGAAGCAAAGTTTGTGTTGTAAATGGCTTGTCTAGTTTTTGTAAAGTCTATCCATGAGGAAGTTTGTGTGGAAGGTTGGTTTTTTTATGAGAGTATCCAGTTTTGAGAGCTCATTCTTAATCTTTCCCTGTTTGTTGTATAGGACGTTGATCAGGTGGTTTCACAGTTTCTTTGAGAGTGTGTGGCACAGTCTCTCAGCATAGTCTGTGTGATATGTAGATTGTAATGGATTTTTTACCTTTAGTCCTTTTGGTATGATGGCCATCTGTTTGTTAGTCTCTAAGGTGCCACAAGTACTCCTGTTCTCCTTACTGTGAAGACAGCTGAAAAGAACTGCTATAGGTTTAAATGAATACACGTTACAATATATAAGCCCCATAATTGACAGTGTGACAAATATTTTGAAAATCCCTTACTACACACACACACACACACACACACACACACACACACCATATAATATATTACAATGGCTGCACTAGTACATGAGCATCACTTTGGGTTTGCCAGGGCAAGATTTTCTCGGAAAAACTACTTCGATGCTACTTCTGCCGTTACCAGTACAGCAGTATGTGAGCAGTTTTTAATGCCCTTATCCTCAAAACACACCCCTGGGACAGCGAAAAGCTGTATGAATATTTTAAAGATGGACCTGAAGCCCAGAGAAACTAAGGGCCTATATTTGAAATCAATTGCAGATAGACACATAATCAGCTTAGGTGATTTAAAAATCTCACTGAAATGTCTATCGACATCTCTAGGCACCAAAATACCAGTGAAGATCTAACCCTCAATCACTTGCTCATATTCACAAAGCAAGCATATGATAGGGTATGGTCTTGAACCCAGGTCTCCTGAGGGTAAACTAATACCCAAACCACTGGACCATCCATCCTACTGTTAATACTTATCCTTTCTTACCCTGAAGATGCAGCTAGACATTCTGAGGGCTATTAGATGACCTTGTCACTCATTATGTGGCCCACAGCTGTGTCATCTGCAGCACTATGCAATGGCGGTATCAAGTTAGGGGCATCAAGAAAATTCTGCTTGGCTTTGCTGATTCCAGCTCAGAAATGCAGGAGTCTATGGTCAAGCACACAGGAGATGAGTCTGACCATTTCCATGCGGGGTGAGCTTGACCTCCTGGATAAGAGAGAAGAGCAAATAGCCACAACAATAGGGAGTCTCCTGCTCCGTCTGAGGGAAGCGCTCTCACTTTTTGGTGGGGCAGGTCCAGACATTCCTTCTCGTATGGCCTCTGAAAAAGATCTCTGTGTGGCCAGAGAGGAGACCCGGAGGTGAGAATGGGAGGCCACCACTTGGTGAGGAATCGGTGGAGGACAAAAAGATACATTAGATAGCTGTGAAAATCCCAACCTTAGATCATTAGGTGTAGCAAAAATGTCATTTCTGGCCAGAGGAGAAAAACTCTTCATTATCCAAAGAAAGAGTTTATAGCATTTCTCCTACCTCATTCTTTGGGCCCTGCCTCAGGGCAAAAAGCTCCTATAATTCTCATTGTGGCATGGCTGAGTCCTGGGTGGGGATGGAGGGGAGTGACACCATTAAACAACGCCTCGGCAACTTTTCTTCATTTGCATAATCAAACAGGGCAGCATTCTAGCCAGGGTCTTTTTGATATACTGTGCATAGAGAGAGCGTTAATGTTTTATATTTCCCAATTCCTGCAGACCAGCATAAATAGGAACCAGCTTTTTAATTAACACTTTTTTTTTATTTGTAAAATAAACAGGCTAAGCAGCAGGAAGTAAAATGCCTGCTGCTTCACCAGAGTGGCTAGAGAATGCCTGGGAAGGACGGATCATGGATCGCACTACAGGAGCAAATGTGCTTTGTATCTGCCCTGCTGGTACCGGAGCCACCGATACATGGCAAAGTTAAACTAATCTGAAGCTGTATTTTACCTATGAAAAAACTAGAGTATATTGCATGCAGTATGTCTTGTAGGACACAAATGATTAGATGATTGAAAACTCTTCCGCACACTTCATGGGCTTTCTGCTGTTCTCAGAATGACAGGACATAAACCTTATTGGATTTAATATTTTGTGGGAAATGAGGCTTAATAGTTCTATCCCTTGAATGGGTATTCACTTAGGAAAGTGCTATACAAGTTTTGAGAGAAAAAATATTTAAATTGAATCTTAATACTCCCTTACTAATCTTTCAGATTTCCCAACGTGTTGGAGCCAGGGACTCTGAGAAAGATTTTGGTTCCAGCTGTGAATTTTTCCATAAGCAAGTGCATGTTCAGAAGCAGAACTTTTAGGGGATAAAAGTATTAGCTTAACCTCCTGGTACCAGCCAATGGCCTGACCCACACCTACTTAAAACTTAGGTCAACCCAGCTGCTTGGCTCAGGGCTGTGAAAAATTTCACAACCTGAGCACCATAATTCGGTGGACTTTACTTAGCTGTGGCTACACTGGGCTTAACAGAAGGATTCTTCTGTCAACCTAGCTACTGCCTCTCGGAGAGGTGGATTATCTATGTGGATGGAAAAAATCCTTCCATTAACGTAGAAAACATTTATACTACAGTGCTATGCAGTGCCGTAGTTATGCTGCTGTAGTGGCTATAATGTAGACACACATCTCCTTTCTTCTTAGATTATCCTGCAACCTCTTTCACCTCCCTTCTGCTTTCCTTGCTTTCAGTTTCTCTTAACCCTCTTTTCCCCTGCTCCTTTTTTTCTTTCCCTTTTGGCCACTGGACAGGCTTCTGTGAAGAACGACACACACACAATTTTCTTGCAGTCCTACCCTAGATGAGTATGTCTGGGGTCTAGTATCTCTCTGTGTTCATGTTTTTCCACAAGCTTCTCATGAATACTTCAGGGAGCCATAAAATAATGTCATCTGTGTTGTTCCTAGAGAGCGGAAGTATCGTGAGTAGACCTGATCTCATGTTATTTCAGCCTCAGAAATGGCTCCCCAAACTGACCAAAAAAATCTCAGAAAAAAATCACCATGATAATATCAGGAAACTCTGGTTTATTTGTCCATTATTTCTGGGATATACACTCTTGAGACCTGATCCAGTGCCCAATACAGTAAATAAGAGTCTTCTTCTGACTTCAATGGATCAGGCCCTTGGCACAGATAGATCTCAGTCCTATGATGTGTTGAGCACCCTAAACGCAAATTAAAATTATTGAGAGTTGAGGGTACTCAGCACCTTTCAGGACATTGTCCTAATTCAGCAAAGCATGTGCTTAATTTAAGCATGTGCCTAAGTCCCTTTGGCATCAATGGGACCTAACCATATGGTGAAGTGTTTGGCAATTTGGCTTGATGATTTTGTGAAGTACAGCAAGGTGTACTTCATACAGCCTCCAAACAGTTTAATTAAGTTACACTGCTTTGCTCTTGCTCAAACAATGGAATCCTAACTTACTAATAAACTTCCACTTCAATGACTCGGAGAATGAGTTTCCTTGTCACTCATATCTCAAAGTCTAATGAAGCTTTGACAGAGTATTAAAGTAGAGTTTCTGATAGAAGTCTACAATAACTCTAATGGTATCGAATGCGGTATCATTTTTATTTTATTTTCAAAGGAAATGTAATCTGACTTCCCAAGGGATTTTTATCTTGTGTCAAAACAAAGTCTGCCTGGTGATGGATTTCCCACTTTCCTTTCTAGCTTGAGGAACTACAAAATTGCTGCACGGGGAAGCAGCATTCCGTCACATGTCACAGAACGCTACTGCAAAGTGACAGGAGTCTTTGAGAGTCTGAGCTCAGTCCAAACTCTGATCTCCAGAATCATATGTAATAACTTAGGTAATGTATTGCACAGTGGTCTACAGATTGACTTGGAATACAGGAGAGGTTTGTATGGATCATTGAAAGAAAGAAATAGAGAAAAATGAATATGTAACCAGATCCTTAGGCGGGGTAAATCAGCATAGCACTCAATGGAGCCATGCTGATTTTCACCAACTGAGGATCTGGACTATAATATCAAAGGGGTAGCTGTGTTAGTCTGGATCTGTAAAAGCAGCAAAGAATCCTGTGGCACCTTATAGACTAACAAATGTATAGGAGCATGAGCTTTCGTGGGTGAATGCATCCGAAAAAGTGGGTGTTCACCCACGAAAGCTCATGCTCCTATACGTTTGTTAGTCTATAAGGTGCCACAGGACTCTTTGCTGCTTGGACTATAATAAATATTCAGCTACACATGATATGCTAAATAAAGGGGTCTTTTATATTGAATTTATTCCAAATAATAACACATAAGGGAATACATACCTCCTTTGGTGGGGGGGGAGGGGAGGCGAGAACCCTATTACACTCCATTGCAAGCCATTATGTATCAAAGGACTAAAAGCTACTCTTCTCTTCCATGCCATAATTTTCTTCAAGGGATTGAAGAATCCTTTCATTGCTCTAAAGTATACTCATAAAAGACAAATATTATCTACAGTAATTTGGATGACTGGATCTATTTTTGCAGCTCACAAATTATCTAGGACCTTGCAGATGGTAGCTTGATGGTAGTGTAGATGGAATGCACTCACAGGGTTTATATATATAAATTTTACACACACACACATTTTTCTGATGAACTTTGTATTGCAGACCTCAAAGGCTTCAGACGCATATTTATTATTGGGTAACTAACCTTTCCATTACAGTACTGTAATGTTCGCTATAGTGAAAGGTAGTCATGGGAACCTGAAGATAACAGCACTGGTGATGTTCTGATCATATTTCACTATGAAATTACACAAATCCCAGTTGAGTGTCAGTGGTGCCCTTCACCAGTACACGGCTTTTGTGTCAGCCTGGCACAAAGACTACATACATTCCCCCCTCACACCTGGTCACAGACTTAATTACAACATCAAAGTTGCGGCTTGTAGCGGAGCGTGGGTTTTGAAATCTTTGGAGAGAGGTCGGTTTCGGAGCTCAGACTCCAGGCTGAGATGCAACATTAAAGAGCTGCCTCCACTCTTATGTTCTACCTATCCATTTTCTCTATATATTCTTCAGTAGATAATCCTAGGCACTTACATTACACTTTTCATCACTAGATCTCAAAGCATTTTACAAAGCAGGGAGCTGGGCAAAATTTTTCAACCAAAACTCTCCCACCCATCCCCCTCAATGAAATATGCAAATTTGGTGACAGTGAAACCTTTCACGGATTTGTGTCAACGTCACTGAGTTGTTTGGACTGAAAAAAAACCACCCCTTTTTTCAAATCTAAATGTTTCAATTTTTTTATTTGAAATGACTTTGTTTCTGTCTCCTTTGAATTTTTTGAAAATGCATGTTAAATATGTTAAAAAATGCTGAGACTCAGAACAGAATGTTTCATTTTGTGTCTAAGGAAACCTTTAGTTTGACCAAAAATTATTATTTTTTTTAAACTTTTTGATTCACCAAAATGTTCAGTAAATGTTGTTTTCTGCTTCAGCTAAACTCACCCTTTTTAAGGTGAATGTGATATTGTATATTCGGAGAGTTATGATGTAGTAAAACAGCCAACGTTAAGGCTGATCCTAAAGCACTTCCTTGTGTAACATGTATGTATAGGACGAGTGTATCTGTGCACCATCACTTGCTGCAGTTGAAGAGGCCCGGTTGTTTAAAGCAATTTTTGGTTAGGTTTTTGCTTCCAGGTTCACATTTGGATTTGGCTTCCGGCAGAAACGAGTTTTGGTCAGCTCGGTTTACTCTTGCAATGGCATTGTCCCTAATAATAATAATAATAATAATAATCACATGAATTAGCACATTCCCATCACTTCCAGAAATTAGAGGGCTGATTGGAGTGGGTGGGAAAAGATGGCTGGGAGAAAGAGGGGGAAAAAGGAAAGTTGATAAAGCAAACAGAGCACCAGCTTCACTCTAACCTTACTTCATGCCACCTTCTATGCTTGGAACGGGCCTCCCACTTTGTCAGCTAAATACACTTCCTGCCCCCCATAAGCCTTCCCAAACACCCCATTTTCCATGGCGCTGTTCCAGAGGCCGTCTCTGGTCCTCATTTCATGGGAACAGCTGAACGGAATAATGTGGTTACCAAATCGTGGTCTCTGGACCTCCAGGGGGCTCTGGAGCACTTGAGAAGAGCTGGACAGAGCTATCTAAGGTCCGTAAATGGCCTTCACCACTACAGTACCTGAGCACCTCACAATCTTTTAATGTATTTACCCTCACCACACTCTTGTGAGGTAGGGCAATGCTATTATCCCCATTGCATGGATAGGGAACTGAGGCAGAGAGAAACTAAGGGCCAGATTTTCAAAGGCATTTAGGGACTTAAGGAAGCAGGTAGCTGCCTAGTGGGATTTTAAGGAGTGTCTAGGTTGCTAAATCCCATTTAAATCAAGGGGCAGTAGGTGCCTAGGCATTTTTGAAAATCTCATTAGGCACCGTCCACATCTATGGGTAGCTAAATACCTTTGCAAATCTGACCCAAAGGGACGTGCTCAAGCTCACAGTGGAAAGCTGTAGGAAAGCCAGGACTTGACCCAGATCTCCTGTGTCTGAGGTGAGTGCCCTAAACACTGCATCAGCCTTCATCTCTAAGTGACATGGGGCCAGATTTTCAGAAGCACCCAGCAGCCCCATTGTGATACGTGCAGTCATCACGCAACATGCAACCAACATTCTGGTCTGACTCCGTTTTGTTCCAGATCATCTACATTCACAAATACTAAGCAATAATAATGCATTTGTTCCTTCAAATGCTTGACTCCTCTGCCCACCTTTCCACTCTCCATATATTTGAGACTGTCACTCGAGCTGCTGACTCTGCTGATCCACTCTCCAGTGCCCATGCTGGGCTGATTCAGCATTAAGAAGGAAGCGCCTCTTCTCAAGAAGGGATGGGAGGTGCTGGTTTGAGTGGTTTTAATCCCCCACCGTTTTCCCTTTTTATCATCCAGAGGCTGGAAGATCACAGAAGAAATAGGCTGCAGCTGTGTTAGGGGGAAAATAAAGCAAGTCACGCTTCAGCAATTTATAGACAGTTTCCCATTAATAAGAGATAATGGAGTGCAGTTCAATAGATCTGGAATTGTAACACTCGCTCTGAAGAATGGGGAAGGGAATTTGACAATAGCTCACTCCTCTCTCAGTAACAGCATCAATGTGGTTTTGTATATCCTACTGGAGGCTGGTTTTAGATGGTTTTAAATGGTTTAACTGTGCAGCACATTAGAAAACGTAGGTGTATAAAGCTATTGGAATGACCCAGTCAGCAATGATTTGTATAACTCCCAACAATGAGGTACAATGCCAGAGTTAATGAATGCGGGGACTGTTTTACCCTGTGATAAATGAAGGGGAGGAGGGTAGCTCCCTTTTATGGACACCCACCCAGCCAGTTAGCTATAAAATCCCTCTTAGTAGCTGTTCTCTACGTGCTTTACCTGTAACGGGTTAAAAAGTATCACTGTTATGCATAGGTAAAAGGAAGGGAGTGGGCACCTGACAAAAAGAGCCAGTGGGAAGGCTAAAACTTTTTAAAATTGAGAAAAAACTTCCCCTCTGTCTGTCTGTCTGTCTATCTGTTGTTCTTGGGAAAAGGCAGACAGGGCTGGAACTATGCTGTAAGAAGCTTGGGGCCAGGTATGAAAAATCATCAGTATCGTACCTAGAAACTACTCATTAGAAACTCATGCAAATAGATCAGGAAATGTCTAGGAAGATGCAATCAGGTTTATCTCCTTTTATTTCTTTATGGCTCGTGGACTCCTCTGTGCTAACCCCAAATTCTTTTGTTTTGCTTGTAACCTTTAAACCGGACCTCAAGAAAGTTATTCTTGGTGCTTAATCCTTGTAAGTGTGTGGGTTTTTTTTTAAATCTAGCAATAGCCTGAATTTCCAGATGTATTTTCTTTCTTTTTGTTTTTAATAAAATTTACCTTTTTTAAGAACAGGATTGGATTTGTTTGTCCTAAGAGGTTTGTACACATGTTGTTTAATTAGCTGGTGGCAACAGCTGATTTCCTTTGTTCTTCTTTCTAAGCTCTTCCCTGGAAAGGGGGGTGAAAGGGCTTGAGGGTACCCCCCAGAAGGAATTCCCAAGTGTTCCTTCCTGGGTTCTCAAAGAGGTTTTGCACTTGGGTGGTGGCAGCATCTACCCATCCAAGATCAGAGAAAAACTGTAACTTTGGGAGTTTAATAAAAGCCTGGAGTGGCCAGTATTAATTTTTAGAATCCTTGTGGGCCCCCACCTTCTGCACTCAAAGACCGGAGTGTGGAATCAGCCTTGACATTCCTATGCATCCACACTCCCCATGTTAATGCCTGCGTTAGGGACTCTAGCCTATGACCACTGGAGCTGGCACCGTGACAAGGGCACTACCTGATCTCGGGTGAGCCAGGGATTGATTTCATCTCCCCTTGTAAAGGTGGCTGGAGACGTGCTGTAAGAGTAGTGCTTGGAGAGGCAAGGTCTTTGGAAAGATTGGGCTCCACAGCCAGGCTCATTGGACTGGGTTGGATTCCAAACTGGAGGGATTTTCTGTTTACGTTCTAATGGTGGCAACTTATTTGACTCTCTCACCCTAAATACTAACTGTTGAGGAGATGATCTTGCAGATGACAGTTCTTCATTGCACCACACAACAGGCAGGCTTCTAACATCATGATGTTACAACGGACCATCATCTGAAGTAGTGCAGTACACCGTAACATAATAGCAACATAGATATTACCATAGCAACCCAGACCATGGTTCATCAAGTCCCCTATCCGGTCTTTAACAGGGACCAGGGCCAGATACTTCAGAAGACAGTGCACGAAGGCGGGAAATTATGGAATAAGAAGCTCATAGGGGAGCATTCTTCTGGACCTGTCAATTAGTGTTGGTTTCTTCCCTCTGTCTTCTCCACATCCTAATGTAACTGTGGATTCTCAATGAATTCTCACTGTTCTCATAGTCTATGTAAGTGTCTAATCCTTTTCTAGATCCTTCTAACCTGTGATATGGTGTTCCCGTGAATTCCACAGCTTAATTATGTATTTTATAATTAATATTTCCTCCCATCAGTTTTCAATATATTGCCTCTCAATCTCATGGGTTGTTTCCTTATTATTGTATTATGAAAAAGGGCAAATAGGATATCGATACATACACCTTTCCTCTATCATTCATGTTTATATACTTCTTCCACGCCCCCTCTGATACATCTGTATTTTCAGTCTCTAATTGTATGGAAGTCTCTCAACTGCCTCTCGGCATGTTAATTGAACTTCTCTGGAGCCCTTCTAAATTTGCGATCCCTTTTTTAGCTAGGGTGACCAGAGCTGCACACACTGTTGTCAGAATTAGATCCCATTCTTTAAGTGTACTGAGGTTGTTTGCTATCTTGGCTGTTGCATATTGAGAATAGCTCTCCCTCCCCCGCAAGCTGTCCACAATGACAACATGAAAATGTTAGAAACAGATTTTTTTTTTTTAATTCTGTCACGCAATAAGGTACTTGCTCAGTGATGAAATTCCAACACATATTAGATTGATAGCAGAAAGTGGTAAGTCTTTTTTAATTCCTTGGCTATTTGCATTAGCTGCTATCAAATCATCTCTTTGTTGATAATCTGTAAGAAAAGGGCCCCAAGGCCCCAAGTTCAGATGTGGATCCAAACTTCTCCAAAGACTGAGAGCATTTGGACTGGAGAGTGGGAGAATGGTGTTGATTATAGAAATGGCTATGAAGCACAGATCCGTAACCTCAGATCTTTGGGTGTTCATATCCATGGGATTTGATTTGGGCTCATCTCCATCGCTACCCAGGTTTCTTTCTAGTTTTAATAAAGAAAGCGCCAACCTGCTGGCTCATGCAGTGTCCAAGAGAATCAATGGAACATACTCGGGCAGCAGGTAAAGAATTGATCATGCGGCTGCTGAGTATTTCGGCACATGTGTCCATTGCTAGCAGGCGTAGATGCTGCAAACAGAGACGCACGTATGGTACAGCATCCAAAAAGGACAGCAAGGTTGTGGCTCAAGCGGCAACACAATTGATTTTAAAAGCAAAGGGCCCCAAGATACATGAAAAATAAAGGGGTGTGTGGGGGAAAAGTGCTGGAGGGTTAGAGGAGTCTGAAAAGAAGTAAACTGAGTACATCCCTGTAGAAAGGGCACCATCCCCTCTCAAGCACCCCCTTTTGGCTAAGTATGGCTCGTCTGTGGCCTGCCTCAGTTTCCCCTTCTCCCCCCAGGAGGTCACCTAAACAGCCTAGTCAAGGAGAGCCAAACAGTAGCACATCTCCTTTAATAAAGCCTTCCAAAGGAAGCACTTGTACAATGTATTAACAGCTCTTACCTCACAGCCCAGCTAAAACTTAAACATCCCAAATCAAAATCTCTAGGTTGCAGGAGCAGCTCCTTCTGCTGTAAGGCCTCCGACTTCTCTACTGCCTGCAATCTTTCCCCTGTTTGTTCAAGGTCTCTTCCTAGTCTCCTCTTCCTAGTTCAGGCTCCCTGGGACCTCCTCTTCCTCCAGGCTTCCTTTCTCTTCAGGAACTTCCCCAACCAAGCTTTGCTAAGCCTTTTATTAGGCCCCGGTGCTCCTTTTAGCTACTTAGATCCTGGCAATGTAGAAGGGCAACAGGAAAGACATAGTAAGTGCATCGAATTTACTTCTGAAACGTCACCCAGAATTTCAAGAGGCACACGACAGACTCTTAAATCACTCTGATGAAAACTAGCTTGCTTAATGAGAGACAAAAGTAAATTACTTAATGATTATTAATCTCATGCACAGATGCAATCACTTCCCAACCGAGATTTTTATTAAAAAAAATCATTTAGATTATTTTGGGAAGACGACAATTCTTCTTCTTGACTTCCCCTCCTCTCTATGTGTTTTAATTTGCATAAACAAGACATTAAAAACGGAGAGAAACACTTTAAAATACAATTACTCCGTCAACAAAACCTGACTTTGCAGAATACAACTGCACCACTGAGATCTTAAAAAAAATAAAATGACTGCACCTCCTCTTTTCTGGTATAAAAAAACCCACGTATTGCTTCTAAAACGATTGCTGTTTAAATTTGTGTTTTAGAATCCTGGAATAATTGAACATGTATAAATATTCTTTTTAGCTGCACTGTGGCAGAAAGTGCAGGAATAAAAAGCCCATACCAGGTACCAACCAAGGTATTTCATTTAACATCTCACCATGTTTAGAAGTCAAAAGCAGACACCTTCCTATTATCCTGCTGTGCTTGTCACTGGGAGCACTTTGTTCCATTAGAAACTTGTTAATTGCTACCTTAGTAACAAAGGAACAACACACTGTGTTGCTACTATTAGAAGTCTGTGTAGATTGCTTGCCCTTGGAAAGGCAGTGGGGATTAATTGACTATATATTCTTAGCAGAAGCAATAAAGATGTGTAATCAGTTGGATGTCGGTATTTATTAATGGAGATCCTTAACACATAAAAAACAGTTAATCAAAAGCTATACCATATGTTGCAACAAAACATGAACTGAGTTACAGGATTCTTGAAGAAAAATCCAGCCTGTGTGTGTCTGTGTGTATCCAACTACTGAAAAACTGGCCTCGGAGACATAAAAAAAACACCAACACCACTGCATGGATTATGTGGCATTATTCTTGTAGCTCATAAGAAAACAGAGATGCAGATTCAAATGTAAACCAGAGAAGAAGCAGCCCATTTTCTCAGAATTGCACTGTGCAGTTACATTTGTTAGACAATAAATAACTCCTCTTTCCACTACCGGTAACACATAAACTGAAAGATTTCCTCATCCATCCTTCCTTCCAAAGCAGAGGCTTCATGCAAATCTCTTTAGGGTTACCTAAAACAGTGTTTTCATACCAATCCCCCAGAACCCGTACTTGATTTCCAAAAGACACAGTGAAGCATCAGATTAAAAAGTGCTAACCCGCCGTTAAAATTAGAGACAGACTGAAATAAATGTGAGTTTTAGTGTGCCAGCTGTATTCGTGTGTAAAGAAAATAAATTAGCCCTATATTTGCCTAACATACATCATCTCTGGAGATCATGCAGCCTTCACCTTGCCAGTGTATACATTTTAGGTAGTTATATAGCTCTAATTTCTGTACACCAAGACCAGAATTTCCAACAACTGGGCCGGGATTTCAATAGAGCTGAGCTTTAAGATTCCGGGGGCTGATTCCTTTGAAAACCAGGCCATTAGTGTCACAACCTGAGCTGATGGCGCTGAGTGCTTTTGGAAACCTGGCCCTTATTTAAGTGTCTAAATGGGAGCGGAGCTCTTCTGAAAATCAGGCCATAGTGATAGGAGTATGGAATCAAACATACAGTGCACAGTGCTTAGGTCCATTAAGTCTTCAGTGCAAAGCAGGCAAATGTAATTGATTCAGCCCCCTCCAGTGGCGTAAAGCCACCATAGTGGCTCCCACGCCACCTCTTCCCCCAAATGCCGCCCACGAAACACCTTGCCCAAAAACACAAGTGCATGAGTGGCTACCAAGCTGAGAGCAGCAAAAAGGAGCTGAAAGCTCAATAGATACCACTTCTTTATGTGTTTTTTATTTAAATAATCATCACCTACTGATGCAGTATCTGAGGAAAGCAACCAATGGTTGTGCACAGACCCTTCCTCTTCTGGATGAGGTTAGAGATGGGCCCAAGCAGCACACCTGTGTTCTAGAACCAAATGCTCTCGAAGCCTGGGGATGAAGGTGGGGTTTCGGAGCTGGAGTTCCCTTTGAGACTAAGGGCTAGTCTACACTACCTGCCCGGATCGGCAGGTAGAAATCGATCTCTCGGGGATCGATTTATCGTGTCTCATCTAGACGGATAAATCGATCCCCAAATCGACGCGCGTATTCCCACCTAGTCAGGAGGAGTAAGCACCATCGACGGGGGAGCCGCGGCAATTGATTTGCTGCCGTCCTCACAGTGGGGTAAGTCGAATAGGATACGTTGAATTCAGCTACGCTATTTGCGTAGCTGAATTTGCGTATCTTAAATTGACCCCCCCCCCCGGGGTAGACCTAGCCTCAAGCTCAGCGTGAGCCAACAAAAGGTGATTGGCATATAGCACCCGGAACAATATCTTTGCTACCAGGGAAATGCTCCCAGCCGTAGACAGAAACCGTTTTCCCTACCTCTGCCCCCTTTTCTTTGTCCAGGTACCACTTCTCAACTGTATCAGACTGTGGTTTTGGTCAGGGCGACCTCTCACCTCAAGCACATTTGGTGCAGTTTTCTTGTCCTTTAATTTCCCAGCAGGGATAATAGTGTTTTATTACCCCAAAATTCAAAACAACTGTATTTTAACCACATTGTCACATAACTAAAATGCAAATGAGGCCTGGTGCATTTGACCATTACCCCTTGTTCACCAGCAGGTGCTGGCAGAGAGCTGCCTCCTCTCTGGAGCCCATGTCCACCTATACTTCTCAAACGACCCTGATCAACTCTCCTCCCTGCTCCCTATTCTCCAGGGCTTCACCTTACACATGTCTGGAGACAGATTTAAGATGGACCAAGAATTAACCTAATAAATATCTTCCCTATTTAAGAAATATGGTCCAGATGCTCTTTCACACACATTGCTAACAGGAGGAAACAATTTCTGTTTTTCGCCTGATGTTAACTCAAATCAGTATAGGGTGATCAGATCACCACACTAAAATATCAGGACACATTGGGGTGCCATCAGCCCCGCCCACAGTCCACCCCCGCTCCTCCCAGGCTCTGCCCCCACTCTGCCCCAGGTCCCGCCCCCTCCCTGCTCGGCCCCCTCCGCCATACCCTTCCTCAACCCCTGGCTTGCTGCATCCCTCCTCAGTCCCCCACCCACCACTCACCTCCCCGCCCGCTTGCTAGCCTGCCCGCTGCTCGTCTTTTCACTCCCCCGCCTGCCACTCACCTCTATGGCGCTGACTTCCCCTATGCCGGGTGGGTGCTTGCCCACCCCCTGCCTTTTCCCACCCTGCACCGCCCTCGCTCCACCCCCATTCTACCCCCTTCCCCTATCCCCTGCCTCTTCGCCACCTCCTCCCCTGAGCGTGCCACATACCCGCTCCTCCCCCCTCACTCCTGGAAAGTGCTAAGCACTGCCAAACAGCAGTTAGGTGGTGGGAAGCACTGGAGGGGGGGAGGAGCGGGGATGCAGCATGCTCGGAGGAGGGGGTAAGAAGGAGGCGAGGAGGGGGGAATTTGGCTGCAATTTTTCCCTGTGGGTGCTCCAGCCCCGGAGGACCCATGGGGTCAGCACCTCCCTCCCGCTCGCCTCCTTACCTGAATATCGGGACAAATGGTGTCCCCATCGTACATTGATCGGGACGCGAGACAAAGGGTTAAATATCGGGACAGTCCCGATTTTATTGGGACATCTGGTCACCCTAAACCAGTAATGAAGTCAGGAGGGTCAGATGGTTTTAAGAGTATGTGGGATTAAACCAGGTTTAGATAACTGAGAAATAAATGCACTGACTTAATTAGCTCTCTTGAAATAAATTATTACACAGTGCTTATTTCCAGCTCTCTTATGAACCCATGAAGAATTCTGGAAACAAGTCTTTATAGTTTTGCCTCCCTATTGCATTTATGATGAATAATGAGGTCTTAATTAATGAGTCCCAGATTTTTGAAGAATGTGGATAGAAATGTCGTATTTGGGAGGGGGGACTCGGAATTGAAAAAAAAAAATCAAGAAAAAGAAGATCCGTTAGCCACAACTATTCATTTTTACTCTATTTCTGTGGAGTTCTAATAGGTGTTTGCCCTTATCTTGAGTACTGAGGTGTGGCCTACAAAGACTACCAGCTGCGTGGTCCCGAGTGGATCATAGCACATCTCTATGGTCTACATAAAGACAAGGGCAGCTGCAATCTGCTCTAGTTTTCATGTAAATTAGGCATGATCTTCAAGCTCGCACAGTCTTACTTGTGCAGTTCCATTCTACGTTACTGACATACATGGAATAGTTTCCTGTTCAGACATTATAAGTCCTGACACATTAGAAGAACCAATTTGCCTTAAAAAGCAGCTGCAAACACAGTGGTTAAACCTTTCACCCAGGTATTCAATATTTCTATACCTCCTGAAGGAGATATCCAGCAATCTCTTTTGTATAAAGGTAGTGGCATTACCATTCTTATTAATTATAAAATCAATTTCTAACCTGACTGTGAAAGCAAAGATTGGAGGGGGTCTTTTTAACATGAGATTAAAATTTACAAAGTCTAATTATTTTGTAAGAGAGTCTCAGACTGGATTTAGATCTGTACATAGTGTGTCTGCATTAACCACATGGGTAACAGATATTTTGTTGTCGCTGATAAAGAACATGTACAGTATGTGCCACTTCATTTGCAAAACGGTGTTATCGTGCCTTCAGATTACACAGCTGGCTGCCTGGTGGTTCCGAGTTCTAAACATGACTCTGCCAGTTACTCCATGTTGGTTTAGTTTCCTCATTTCTAAAATGGGGATGATAATTGGAGCTAGTTGGGAAATTGTTTTTATTTCCGATGAAAGTTTTGGAAAAATATATTTTTTATTTCCGGAGGGCCTGCCTAGATGGCCGTTTAGTGCACGGCAAGCTGGGATGTGACTCTTCAGCACTGCAGTCTACCATGCACTATGTGGGGATATGGGCCCTGCTTCTGTGAACTCAAAGTTTTATAGCATGCTTACATCAGTAGATCAAAGTGCACCACCGAACTTTTCGCAAGTGATAGCAGGTTCCAGACGGCCACTTAGCCTGCAGCAGGCCAGAGTGCTGTCGATTTGCACTACAGTTCGCTGCACACTAAATTACCATATAGACCATGCCCTCAGTTTCATCTACATTTTTCTTTGTTTTGACAGAAACCTGAAAATGTTCAATGAAAACTTGAACATTTATATTTTTGGTTTTCAGTAACTCAGAATTGGAAATTTCAAGTTTAAAACCCAAATGTCTTGTTTTACAATGAAATTCCCCAAATTTGACCAAACCAGAAATTTTTCACAAGGTAAATGTTTTTCCCCCTGAAAAAAGCCATTTTCCTTGGAAAACCTTGACAGAATTATTTTAACTAATTCTAATAAGACGAGCCCCCTGCTTTATAAGCATGTTGTAAATATGAATATGTTACTGTCTGTACAGTGCTTTGAACACAGAAAGCACTGTAGAAGTATTAAAGGTGCCACTTAGTTTATTAATACTGTATAGCTAAAACCTTCAATGCAGTCAAAAAGCCCTCTTTCTGTATATATCTATTGAGGAAAATAATGATACAAGAGCTCATAGCAATTTTATCTACACTAGAGAAATGTACTGTGCTATCCCTATAACTATGGCAGCATATATTATATCCACACTTAGAAATGCTTGAAATGATTTACCAGCCTGCTAAACCTGCTTGGAGCAAAATATGTTTTAGCAGAGCTAAAATACAGATCAAGACTGAGCCTTCTCAGCCTATCCCACGCTAGTGGCAGTCTGAAGATACAGACTACTGGCGGTTGTCACATAATGCACTCGTATCCTTTTGCGATCTCCCAGAATGCATGGCTTCTGGGAGTCATATTGGGAACTGTGGAGAGGTCACTCAGACCAGTGCTTTAGAGCAGTGCTGGTCTTCAGGGCAAACGTGCAAAGCTTCTTAACACGAGTGTGAGTGCTGATCCGCTTGCACTAAAAACAGCAGAATACAACTGGTTTGGTTAGAAATGGTTCCATTTTTTAGGGCGGATGGGGCCTCAGAAGGCCTGGGTAGCTTAATGGCATAGACAGTCGGTCACTTCTAGCTTAGTGTTTTGAATGTGTGTCTTGGTACGAAGGAAGTTTATAAAGACACTAGAGGGAACTGAATGGCCCAGTGGATTGGTTATGGTATATATAGCTTGTTATGGGTTCAAATCCAGCTCAGGTCAGCAGTGACCAAAAATGTTACCATTGGCTTTGCATGGTCCTATGTGGAATGAGTCTGGAGGACCAGATTTTTAAAGGTACGTAGGCACCTAAAGATGCAGATAGTCATCTAGGCACTTTTGAAAATCCCACTAAGCACCTATCTACAACTTTAGGAATCTAAATACCTTTAAAAACCTGGCCCCAAGTGTTTACCCCCCAATGCACCCTGTGTTCTCCTTCTTGACGTTACCGC
Organism: Chrysemys picta bellii; assembly: GCF_011386835.1. Lineage (NCBI taxonomy): Eukaryota > Metazoa > Chordata > Testudines > Emydidae > Chrysemys > Chrysemys picta. The sequence goes on from NC_088793.1 coordinate 198,141,973, forward strand.
AAGGACAGCTTGTGCTAAACAAAGATGTTCTTTTGTTCTTCACTTCCCCCATCAGCTCACAAACCAGAGCCTGCTCCGGTGGTGACAGTAGCAGATCTCTATTCTGAACAGCACCCAATGCGCCCTGCATTGCTGTGATGTCTCCAGATACCTTCCACACCCTTACATCCCAATAGCAGCTACCCCACCCCTCTCACTCCACCCAGATCTGGAACCCTTTTTGACAGGTTCAGCAGAGTGTTGAAGCAAAAGGGATGGAGTCTGACTGATCTTTTCTCCCCAGATGGGGTCCGACCCAATAAGGCCCGTTGGCTGAGAAGGGTGGGCAAAGCTTGTGCTGCTCCGTGCTTGTATTATCCCTGTTCTGTGGATAAAATGACGACTTCTCTGTGATGTAAAAATAAAACCTTTCATTATGCTACAGAACAAAGCAATTAGAAAAAGCCCTCCTTGGAGGAACCTTGCTGTTTATTATTAGTATCATCAATGTAGCAAACCAGCTTGTTAACTCAAAGTTCCATGTATAAGCTGCTTTGACATATGCACTTGGCTCTTCTGGAGTTTTGTAATGTTCTTTTTGTACAATTTATTCCTATTTCATTGGGGAGCGGGGGGTGTTTCTATCTAAATTTGCTTTAGGTGCGAAGAAAAAAAATGTGTGAATTTGCTGGTTCTGAACATCTTGTCCTTCTGATTTATACATATCTGTTTGTTCAGCGCAGATGCATTATTAGTAGCAGAGTAATTTTAGCCCTAAAGTGGTGGGGAGGGATGGAGCAAGGCGTTGGTATAAGACATACACAAAAAGGGAGTGCTATGATCGATACTTGGGAAGCTACTAGAGTAATGAATAAAACATTTAATTTGCGAGTACCTGCAGGATGAAGGGGTGATCACTAGCTGCCAGCATGGATTTACCAAGAACAAATCAGGCCAAACCAGCTTGATTTTCTTCTTTGACAGGATAACTGGTTTGGTGGATAGGGGGAATGCAGTGGACATAATAAAGGTGGATTTCAGCAAAGCTTTTGACACAATCCCACGTGATGTACTGATAACGAAGCTGGAGAAATGAAGGCTTGGCAGAGCTACCATTAAGTGGATGCATAATTGGTTAAACAACTACAAACAAAGAGTAACTATTAATGGAGTGATGTCAGGTTGGAGGGAGGTTTCAAGTGGGCTTCCACAGGGATCTGTTCTGGGTCCAGTGTTGTTTAACATCCTTATTAATGACCTGGATGTAGGTATAGAGAGCACACTGATCAAATTTACAGATGACACAAAGGTAGGAAGGTTGCCAACACTCTGGAGGATAGCACTAAAACTGAGAGGGATCCTGATAAATTGGAGAACTGGGCTACAGACAACAAAAGGAAGCTCAACGAAGACCAATGTAAGGTGCAACACTTAGGGGAGAAAAACCAAATGCACCAATACAGAATGGGGGATAACTGGCTTGGCAGCAGCATTGCTGAGAAGGATCTGGGAGTTGTTTTGGATTTCAACCTCTGCATGAGTCAGCAATGCGATGCTGTTGCAAAAAAAAAAGCAAATGCAATTTTATGTTGCATTAATAGAGGCACAGCAAGCAAGTCACGGAAGGTGATAGTATCACTCCACTCAGCGCCGGTTAGGCCTCAGCTGGTGTACTGTGCCCAATTTTGGTCACCAAGTATAAAAAGGACATAGAAACTGGAAAGGATCCAGAGGTGAGCAACAAAGATGATCAAAGGGATGGAATGCAAGTCATGAGAGCAAAGGCTGAAGGAACTGGGTATGTTTAGTTTGGGAAAAAAAGAAGTTGAGGGGGGATATGATAGAGGTCTTCACATACTTGAAAGGCTGCCATAAAAAAGATGGAGAAAAGTTGTTCTCTTTTGCCACAGAAGGCAGGACAAGAGGCAATGGGTTCAAACTACAGCACAGCAGGTTTAGATTAAATCTCAGGAAATGCTTCCTAACTGTAAGAACAGTAGGACAATGGTACAGACGCCTCGGGAGATTGTGGAAGCTTCTTCCCTGGAGGTTTTCAAAAGGAGGCTGGATAGCCATCTGTCTAGGATGGTTTAGACACAACAAACTAGATGGTTTAGACTAGATGACCCTTCTAACACTATGATGTTAACTTACATTGATAACTGAAGTTTTTACAGTGATAACTTTTTGGACAACCCCCCTGTGACAGGTTACTCCCTCACTCCAGGGCACCACCTGATGTAATGGGATACCACTGAGCCCACTTCGAGCCTCTAGCGCACATCCAGGTAGGGCCACTCCCAGCTGCAGAAAGGCACAGACACTGAAATCAGCTCTGCATGGGAAGAATCAGCTAGGGGATTGCCCAGCACTCAAGTGCACAGCCCTTCTGGGGTGCAAACCCCAAATTGTGCTATCTTGCACTGCACAGAGATCTGTACAAAGCAAGCTCATGAAATTTGTCCACTCCCTCAATGTGGAGGAAGATCTGCACAGCTTTTTGCCCCCTCAGTTATGAATTGCACAAACGGGTTTAGAGAAAACAAAAACAAGTTTATTAACTACAAAGGGACAGATTATAAGGGATAGCAAACAGACCAAAGTAGATTACTGAGCAAATAAAGCACACACACAAACTAAACTTAATACACTAAAGAAACTGGCTACAAGTAATACGTTCTTACCCTAAATGTTGTTTAAAGCAGGTCGCAGAGTTTCTTGAAGATAAACTGTTCTTGCTTGCAGTTTAGAACTCCAGATATTCCATTCACAGGCCAGAAACCTTCCAGCCTGGGTCCAGTCCTTTCTTTCCAAAATCAGTCTTTGGTGTTTTCAGCAGTCATCTTGGGGATTCAGTGAAGAACTGACCCTGATTAACTCACTTCCCTGCCTTAAATAGGATTTACATTTGTTGGGAATCCTTTGTTTCCCAGTTTGAGCCCCACCCCCTTTGTGGAAAAATACTAGCAGTCCAAGATGGAGTCCAGTACCAGGTGACATGGTCACATGACCCTGCCATGTCAAAGCAGCCATAAATCCTCAAGAAGACTTCCCAGGAAGCTGGAAGATTAGCATCTTCAAATCCTATTGTTCTCCCTAATGGCCCATTGACTAACCAGCCAGACTGATTGATTGAATTTTGTCTGGTTGGTGTTCCCCAGGTGCAAACACTTTTGTAATTGATACATAGTCCATCTTCCTAACTTTAGATACAAAAATGATACATGCATACAAATAGGATAATCATAGTCAGTACATCATAACTTTTCCAATGATATCTCACATGACCCATCTTACATAAAATACAACTTAGGTATGCCATATTCATATCACAACAATATCTCTATGAAGAATATGGGGCTTAACATCACCCCCCAACACACACACACACACACACACACACACACACACACACACACACACTGTGTTCCCCTCAGGCTATAATTTCTAGATGCTCCATATCCTTGCTGGCTGGGGTTGTTGTAGCATATGGGGCAGATATTTTAGTTTGATCCCTGTTTCATACAGACCTCTGTTCTGCTCTGCGTTACAGGTATTGCTATAAGTTTATATTTTAAAGAGTTCTGAAACATGTATTGCCTATATATAAAATGTTTCAAAGTAGTAGGACTACTCAATTACAGAAAATAAGTTGCAGTTTGTTTTTTTACTCTGGTTAGGTCTGGCCTTGAATGCTATGTACTCTACAGGAGCAGAAAAGCTTAATCCGTGTGGCTCACTGTTATTAGGCTACTAAATCAAATTGTACTGCCATGTTAAACTGTTTGAGACATTTTAGTTTGAGCCCTGTTTCACACAGTCCCCTGCGTGTGTTTCTCTCTCGCGCTCTGGTCTGTATTACAGCTCTGTTTGTACTATCTGAAGTAATAAACAAATCCTGTACCTTCAAGGACCAGAATGTGAATTTGAAGCATGTCACACTAGCTCTGTGGTGACCCAGATGAGGTTCTTCCCCCTATTTGGTCCTGGTCAGCTGTGTGAGAGTCCCTCTGCCGTGCTCTCAAGGCTCTATAGTGGCGTCTCAGGTGACGTTGACCACAGGAATTTGTATTTAATTCAATGGCAGCGTGTATATGCACATTTGCCAGAGATGCCATGGCCCCTTCCCTGTTTTCTATTTCTTCCTGCATCCCCCATCCAAAGTCTTTCCTCACAAACCCTCTCTCTCTTCCACATTCACCTCAGGTCTTCTGTATCCAGTACTTTTCCACCTCCCCCTGTTCTCACTCCCCTAGGTGCTCTGTCCCCACTACAGTCCCTTGCTTTCCCTCCCTTTGGGTGCTCTGTTCCCCCCCCCCCCCATAAACCCTATGTATCCCACTCACCCACCCTGGATTGCCTCCCCACTAGCCTGTTTTCTCCCTTTACTCTGTCCCTTCCATACACACACAAGCCCTTGCCTTCTCCCAGTATTGGTTGCTCTGTTTCCCCCATTCCTTCTTTCATTTGCTTGTTCCATTCCCCCTAACAGGATGCCACCTTCCTCTGAGTGCTGTTTGTCCCTTTCTCCACATAGTCTCTGGCTTTCCAGCCCTCTTTGTGTGCTCTGTTGTGATGGTTGTTCGAAAAGGGTTATGGGTATTTATTGGTTCAGATAAGCACTGAAGCATCTGGCTACCTATCTGAACCAAACACAAACTCTGAGCCTCTTTGAGGCTTGCCCATCAGGTTTTGCTATGTATTTCTGCACTGCTGGGTTAGGGGTGGCATGTATCTATGGTATCTAGGCGTTTCCAGGACACCTATCAATGTACTACTACTTCTGACATACAGGTCAAACAGGAATTTCAGAGACACCCTCTTGTTAACAACCTATCTACAGCATAACCCCACCCTAACATAAGCCCTTCTTGTCTAGCTAGTTCTTACTAGCCTTTTGGCTGGCATTCCATGATAAGAACAAGTAGCAGGTATTCCCCGCTTTAGGAGAGGTATCAAAGTGCAGCTGAGAACTGGGCCTTGTCATTTTGGAGTGTCATGTCTTTGAACATTATATTCAGGAGCATAATGAGCGGATGGTCTGAAATAACGAAATGCCAGCTCCCTGCTTAATGGTCAAGAGATATACACTTATTTTCTCTGGGACAGCTGTTATTTTACACAATGACTTTCTTAGCTGAAGTGAAGATGGGAATGGACAAGTCAATTGTTAGCCCTTGATAGATATGGCTCCTTATGCTTGTGAAAAAAATTGTCCATGTAAACGGTAATAAGTCAGTCATGTGTAGTCAGTAATTTAAAACATGATGAAGACATATGGGGCCCAAGACGTAGCTGGTGTATATCTATGGAGATAAAGCAATGCCACTTTTCACCAGCTGAAGTTCTGGCCCATAATATTTTTGTAAGAGAGTGGGGAGTTTTCCGGCCCCTGGAAAAAAAGACTTTAAAGATTGCCGAGCTGATGTTTGTTAGTATGTTAGTTAGCAGTGATAATCCATAATACACAGCACTAGACAGAGAAAGTAAACTATACCCAACTATATAATAATGTATATAAAGCTGAATTTAGTAGTCAGATAAAATACAGGTAAATTTGGGGTCTACAGATGAAAATTTAAGCTAACTCATCAGAAAAGCTCCTACTAGTGCCATCTATTAGACTATGGAGTAGTCTCCCAAGGGAAGCAGTGGAAACCCATTGAGTCATTGAAGACAGAATGTGACGAAGCTCGGAAAATATACTATAGGGGACCATAAAGTGACTGACCCTAATCCTTGGCAGAGGTCAAAGACTCAACAGCACAACTCATGAAGAAGGTGCAAATGTGGCTTTAAGCCACCTTTGTGTTCCCTTGATTCTGGGGTGGGTGTGCATTAGGCAGGTCCCCTGGCACAAATTAGAGTATCCTAAAGGTTGCTATAAACTATGCCAATTGCCAATGGCTGCAAGAGACCATTTTCAGACGTGGGGATCGCTGAGGCCCAGGTAATCCCCAACCACGCTCCCTATGCTGGCCATTAGGAAGGGCTGATATTAGAGCTGCTACCACAGTGAGGTAATCCTCCTTGGGCTAACTATACCCACTTTAAGGCTGGTTAACAACCACAGTGCAGCTGAGCACTGGGGTCCCTGTGGATTGTTCACAGGCAAATTAAATTGCAGTGTGAATGAAGTTAACTGGCATTGCTGATGGCTGTCTGAACAGCCTGGCCAATGATGGAATGGACATGAAAACTGAACTACCTTACCCTGTCGCCCATAGAGGAAGGCTTCCCAGAACTGAGAGGAAAGCCCATTAGAAGGGAAGTATGGGCAAGCTTGCAATGCCACTGCTCCGGCTACACGTGTCCTACGGACAGAGGACTTCAGTCTCCAAGACTGACAGCCGGGCACTCTTCACAAGCATACACTTGAAATCTTTTTTGTAAGTGTCTGACTAAGAAAAACAAAATAGAGACAAGTAAGAAAAAGCCAAGCTGGGAACTCCATGCTTCACTGGCACTCTTATAGTCTAGAGGGCTAATGCAGATTCCATGCACACTTTGTTAAAACACTCCTGAATTTGGCTGACAAAAATCCCCTGTGCATATGTACAGAATTCAGATTTATAAGAGATCAGACTGCATTGTTGCCATTGTCTTTTAAAGTGCCCCACTGATGATGCCACTCTATACATGTCCAATATGATACGAGCTTTGCTATTTTTTCAGGGTTTTTTTCAAATTTGCATTGCAGCCAGCGTATTTGTGCACAGAACGCTCTCGACTAACGCTGCATGTTGCGGCCGCCTCTATTCCTTGCTGCAACCATTTCTGCGTGAGCCAGAGATGTTAAGTAATAGCTCCAACCCAGGGCTTGTTTACCATGTCTGTAAAGAGCGGAACACTCAAGGGGTCACAAATGAATTTGATAAAGCAGGAAGAGCGTTGGATGCTGGTAAGGGAGTGATGAAAGTGCAGCCCTATCTCTATTGTGTGTGGGTTTTGAAAAAGGCCAAATCTTTTCATAGGGCTTCAACTTAAAATCGTCTGGTCCACACCTAAAAGTAATGCCAGGCTCTCCAAGCGGACATATACACAGCCTGTCGACTGCATTATACCAATAATACATTTCACAAATACGCTTATGTTTTTGCTATGTAATAGAATGTCAGTTGTGTGAAATATTACAAGTTTCAATGCCGTCTAATTGTATTTCAATAGGCACAAGATGTATTTCACTGCACAGTATAGACATTTCATTATATAATATAAATTTACACGCTGTAGTAAATGAATGTGTTCATTATACAGTGTAATTTTTTTCATTGCATAACATTTCCATTATAGGATTCACTGTAATCACTCCACTCTGTTGCAAGCAAATGTCATTTATATGACACGTAAAAATTCACAGGATGCAATTTAAGCGATTTCAGTCTGAAGCATAAACACATGCAAACCACGTAACACAAATAAACTTACTCCAGATGGCTATCCTCATAGCAGATAAAATCAGATTTCTCCATCTTAACAAGCTAAATTCCCAATCCAAATATAGGCCAATCAATGTAGTTTTTGCTGATTAAAATGGCCAGAAAATTAGCATCAATGCAAACATAATAAGTGTAATGAAGTTTTCGTTACTAATAACAGACCAAACATTACATTTTCCGGATGGTTTTCTGACTGAATGTTACCGAGGATCCATAGAGATTCTCACCTGCCTCTCCCAGAAAAGACTTTAACTGTAAATATCTAGAAACAGAATAAAAATTATTGATATAGTAAAACAAATAATCCTAAAAAGCAACTATGCTACATGTTTTATTTGATCCTATACAGTTACAGCTGTCCTGGGTAGTTACAGTACAGTCCAAGAGCATGAACAAACAGCCAAGCTATTTTGTCTCTGTTGATAACCACCTTATTGCTTTCAGCAGCTAGCAAAATTAAACCTTCAAAATAATTCTCATGTGCACTGACTGTAAACTGAATTCAAATTAAACTAATAAATTCCAAGGGACGTGTATATTTAGCCAGAGTTCTGAATAGCTTCTTATTTCCATGAAAACTGTAGTCTGCACACACATATATGGACACACAGTTTACGTCTACCCGTATACATCTTGCATGTGCATTGTCTGTTCCAACATGCATACCAGAAGCAATCACAAACACCTCTCTGCCATTTTCACATAGACGGGTTCTGGCCAGGGGCTGCAGAACCTTATGAGATGTCTATGGTATGTCCATGACCACACATGCCGTCCAGTTTTTCTATTTTAGGCACTATATGGCCCACATCATTGTAGTATCTAAGCACCTCACAATTTTTACTCTATTTATCCTTACCACACCCCTGTGAGGAAGGGTAGTGCTATTATCCCCATTTTACAGATGGGAACTGAGGCCCAGAGTGGCTAAGTGACTTGCCCAAGGTCACGGGACCAACTTTCTTCTCCTTATATTTATCTATAGACTAATTGCTCCCAAGTTGCAATTTGGAACCCGAAGTCAGTCTGTCAGACCGTTTCATTACACTAACGTACTGTTTGAAATTCAGCACTGAAAGTCACACTGTGAAGGGATTGGATTGCTCTGTTTTGCTCAGATAGTGAAGTAATATTAGAATTAAACTGGGCCATCTGGAGAATTATAAAATAAGTTGTAGCCTTGGGCCACCTCCTCCTCCCTGAGAGTACTGGAAAGACTCAAGAGCAAAGTATTGGAAATTACCCCAAAAGTCCGAACAAACACTCAGATATGTCCAAGCTGAATTACATTTGTGAGAGATGCCTTTGGTTATTCTAACAGAAATATGTTCAGACAAGAACTAGTGATCTTTTGAGGGGGAAATAAAAGTTTAGAAATATTTTTCCTGTATATACAGTGCTTTTCTTTTTATTTTAATATGTATATAGTCCATCTCCTGTTTTATAACCCCAGGTGTTTCTTCCACATCCATTGAACGCAGATTTTATGTTAGATTTAAAAATAAAAATGTTAAGTCTTTTCCTCACGTTGGGTCAAATTCAGCTAAATTCAGCTTACATTAAGCAATTCCTATATAAGTTTCTTGGTCAATTTCTAGGATAACGTAACTGGCACTGTAAGGGAAAGTTACCTGCCCAAGGTCATATAGCAAGTCACCAGCAGACCTGGAAATAGCGTCCAGGTCACCTGAGTCTTAGGAGTCTCTTTCTGTGACTTAGGCCTTGGCTACACTTACCCGCTAGTTCGGCGGCTGGCAATCGAACTTCTGGGTTCGACTTATCGTGTCTAGTCTGGACGCGATAAGTCGAACCCGGAAGTGCTCGCCGTCGACTGCGGTACTCCAGCTCGGCGAGAGGAGTACCGCAGAGTCGGCGGGGGAGCCTGCCTGCCGAGTGTGGACCAAGGTAAGTTCGAACTAAGGTACTTCGAACTTCAGCTACGTTATTCACGTAGCTGAAGTTGCGTACCTTAGTTCGAATTAGGGGGGTAGTGTAGACCTGGCCTCAGCCTTGATTGTAAATTATCACTACAATGCCATACTACCCCAATCTAATATAATGCATGAAATACAGTAGCACAATATTTTTGGATACTTTAAAAAATAATAAATTGGTATCATTGGACAGTAATTGCTATGTTATCTGCATTGCAGGTCACTGAGTACTCTGTGTTTGCTGCTAATTAAATTCACTGTGGGAAGCTCCTTACATCTCTGTATGATATGTGTCTGCAAAACTGGATGTTGCCCCTAATTGCTTCTCATAACAAGGTTATAAAACTCACGCTGTTATGCCCAGATACAACAGAGGCCTGACAGCAGTACGTGACCTTATACAACATATGTGTGACTGCACCAGTGGGCTTCAGCACAATGCTGTGTATTAGGGGATAGAGCTGCAGCCTTAACTCTGTACTTCCTTGCTTTTAGCTGGTTAAGTTAGAACTTTAAAGCTACTTAGCTTTTGTTTGAAATTTATCACATCATCTAAATCAGGGGAATGGCCCTTTAAAATTGAGTTATACTTTACTTCATTTACAAATTCTACACAGCATCTATGAGTAATTTACATGCTTGATTTTCAGTCCTGCTTATACACTGCAGACACATTGTCTCAGAAAATTGCACCTGGACAATGACAATATGGGGCTCTTTTTCTGTGTAGACCAAACCCATACACCATGGGTATGTCCAAAGGTTTCAAAGGCCATGGTGCTCTTATTATTATTCATTATATTTATTATGCTAGTGCCAAGGGGTCAGGATTGGGGCCTCATTGTCCCTGGCACTGTACAAACAAGGTAGAAAAATTAATCAGCATTCCTGTAATTAAAAGGTGCCGTTGAACCCTGACTGGCTTACCTTCCCTAAGAAGAACAACAACTCCGAACTCTTAATGCCAAATTTCTGAACTATAAGGCAAATGAACTCATAGATTTTTAAGGCTGGAAGGGACCATTAGAACTTCTAGTCTCACCTCCTGTATAACACAGGTCATTAAATTTCACCCAGTTATGCCTGTATTGAGCCCAATATTTTGTGTTGGACTAAACCATAACTTGCATTTGGCTAAAGCATATCTTCCAGAAAGGCATCCAATCTTGCTTTGATTAGGAGGCTATCCCAATCAAAAGGAGAACACTCTAACCTAAGTGACAGAATGGTTTTGTACCAGTTCTCTGGCAGGGAAATTGTAAAAAGAGGAAATGACTCCTCAGACAACAAAAAAGAACTCAAGGCTCAGAACATTACCTTACTTGATGCTCTATCTGGAACACCTCAAGCTGCCTGGAATGGAAGACCAGAGCCTCAAGAACTACAGAAGTTATTAAATGTTCACTTTCCTGAAGAATGCAGGAAGAGTGGTAACTCAACAGCCACGTTTCATTCCCTACCGGGAGTTTCCAACATTAATTTCAAGTCCCAGATGCCTTGGCTACATTAGAGAAGTTAGTTCCTGAAAAGTTACTGCCAATGGTGCAGCTGCACCAGAGATAGCAGTGTTGCTAATGTAGACAGGAGTCAGATGTTTGTACTACTGTGTCCAGGTTTTTATGGCACGATGGTAAAAATACGTGATTTATGTCTATGCTAGGACCTTAGCACCAGCACAGCTGCACCACTCCTGGTTTTTGTTATAATACAGGAAGTAATTTGTCTAATGTAACTTTATTATAATTATTTATGTTACGGTATCACTCAATGGCACCAGGCAGCTAGATACTGTCGTGCGAGGCACTATATAAACACAAAGATAGATGCCCTCCGTCTCAATGAGCTTATAGTCTAAAAAGGCTGAATGCTGTATGTTCAACTCCATATAAGTATGTGTTTGCCTACTGGCATTTTTAAAAAAAAGGATCTAAGTTATTTATAAAGGATTAACAGGGCTATATGCAAAAAGCTCAACAATTGAGCTTCACGGGGGTTCGTGTCAGCGTTTTCGTTGCTGAAATAATTGCTGTTTGTTATGCACAATCCGTGGTGCCTGTGATTGATCAGAAAATTGTTTCTTCTTCCCAGCTGGATGACTGAATTACTTGTAATAGGGAAATACTGAATAACAATTGGTAAACAGTGAATAATTCACTTCCGGTTCAATTTGGGACTCTTTTGTGAATATTTTAACAAATACTAGCCGTTAACTGAAAAAAAAATCCTTGAATAATGAATACTATGACCCAATGGCCAGTTGCAATTTCAATTTGAGTCAAATATTCATGACTATACTTGCAAATCTGTTTTTCTTCAATATTCGACCAACTCTGCTAGTTTTAAGCAAGCAACAAAACTTTAAATCAAACAACTTTTTGCATGGTTTTGAGTTTTATAGTGAAAGAGTGAAAGCGTGACTCTATTAAAGTCAACAAGAGCTTTGCCATTGACGTCAATGGAGTCAGGATTTCACCCCAGATTTCTCTCAGGTCTTTTAATAGTACATCTCTCTCAAACTAGCACATCTGGGGCCCTGAAACAGAAGCAGCAGTGTTGAAAAGACTCTCTTCACCCTAAATTGGCTTGACTTCTTTTCATTTAGCCAGAGACGCTAGTCTTTTTCAGAATTATTGTAGTAAATTTATCGGATTTAGTCCTGTTACAGGAAACACATATGAACTAAACAGGATGCCAAAAACTTGAAAGAGGATGGTTTGGGTGGTGTATCATTGCCCCTGCTGTGCGGCATAACATTAACAATTTTGATACAGAAAAGGCTTCAAAGTACCTATCGGTGAATAAATAAAAGAAAAAGCAGGAAAACTAATAGAAATCAATGCACAGTGACAAATATAGAAAACATACTGCAGACAGTATGCACCAAATAAACAAAGTTTTATTCTGCACTGATAATGTTTGACCTAACCCTTTATTTAAAACAAAGGAAAAATCAATGGAGGAAACTTTAACCACTCTCCAGAGGAATCACAATATAGACTATGTCTGTCCCCGTCCACAAGCCTCTTCAAAACAGTCAGTATACTCCAGGCCTTTAGAGAGGATTAGAGATAGATCTTGAATTGGTTAGATGTCAAATGTTTGCCCAACAGCATTTCCTCTTCCCTCTTACCCCATAAACTATCCATTTGTTTTTGGCAATACAAAACTAACCAGATTTACAAACAATCCCATCCCTCGCATTTTAATCAGCTCAATAACTGGGTTGGACCGTGTGCCAGGGTTTCTAACAATTAACATGCTAGATCTCCAATTGTTTATTAAGTTTTGTCATTACAGATTTTTAATAGCCGTTTTGTTATACTCAAATATAACTCATCATAAAGTCATATAAACAAATGTGAATGTAAAATAGCACTGGGTTCAGAAAAAAACAAAAAGTGATGTAAATGCTCCTCAAAACAAAATGTCAGGCACCTTCAAGTTGCAGAAATGAGAAATGATATTACCAAACCAATTAAACTCAGCTAACTCCCCTTCTCTGCTCTGGGAAACGTTTGAAGTAGTTAGCAGGGGAAAATATATCTCTGCAGCAGTCAGCTACAAAAGAAAAAAGTTGGATGCCCCAGAAAAGAAAAACATGGGAAAACGATTAAAACGCTGGAAGATTTAGCTAATGAGAACTGGTACTGAAGCACCCTAGGTTTATAAACTGTTGCTAGATGGAAGTGCAACAGCATAGTGATGGAGTGAAAGCAAACGCTTATTTAGTTTGTGTTCAGAAGTCAAAGGGGGAAACAACAAAGTTGATAAACACTTGGTATAACAACAAACAACAAAACGCTATAGAATGGGGTGACATCAATTCGTGCACAAATCCAGCCATTCAGAGGTGTCCACGTTGGATTCTAAAATATAATGCAAATTGTGGAAATAGCACCTGTTGGCTCCATCTACCCTCTTCTTCCTTCTCATCAATATGGTGCTACTCTGATCCCATGCTAAGTCTCCCAGCCATACCAAGTCAAGGAGCTACTTTTAACAGATTGAGGTCCAGAGACAACTGCTGGGCTTGCTGAGGACAGCTCAAGCTGGTTAGGGCGTTAGCTGACAAAAATGGCCTTGGAGGATGATCCAGAGACTTTCATTGTACAGTGGAAGCCGAGGCTGCGTCTCTATGCACTGCTATTACACATGGCCATGAATGTCTAACAGGATAATGGGCCCATGTAGTCTTTACAAGAGACCCGTTCAGATCTTTAATCAGGATGACCAGTTAAGGGAACAGGAAGAGGGAAGTTTTCTGAACTTTGATTCTAGTGTGAGTTCTGGGCTGACTTTTCTCCTCTCCCCTGGTATGAGGGGACAACTCCTTTTCCTACAGGAGACTCTCCTATAGCTGGAAACACATTTGGCGTTTGACGGTTTTTAACTTCTACTCGGTGATGGGACTGTGTTCTTTTTCTGCAGCTGCTTGCTCAGACCTTGATTACTTGTGACCCTGGAGGCATTATTGTCGTCAGGGGAGACTAACTGTACTGTTGATCATACTTTGGATAGGAACCATAAGGAGTCTTGCCCGCAAGCAGCCAGGGAATTGCTTGCCCTTCTGTACACCTTTCAGTTGGCTGATGTACAGAGGGTCTCTCATCCATTCGTCAAGCAGTACTACTGACTGGAGGCTAATTCCAACCAGATTTCAGGGGCTAGATTAGATCATTTACAAGCCTTTCAAAATGAGCGTATGCAAGTTCATTAGAGTCACCAAGACTCCAACTTATTTTGGCCAACCACCATTATACCTCTCCTTCTTCCTGAACATGTTTCCCAGCAGTACTTCAATAAAATGAGGGGGAGGGATAGCCCAGGGTTGTGAGTTCAATCCTTGAGGGGGCCATTTTAAAAAAGGTTTTGGGGGGAGGGATAGCTCAGTGGTTTGAGCATTGGCTGTTAAACCCAGGGTTGTGAGTTCAACCCTTGAGGGGGCAACTTAGGGATCTGGGGCAAAATCAGTTCTTGGTCCTGCTAGTGAAGGCAGGGGGCTGGACTCAACTCAACTCAATGGCCTTTCAAGGTCCCTTCCAGTTCTAGGAGATAGGATATCTCCATTAATTAAATTTATTAAATCAAATTGTTACAGGACTCAATTATACCCAGAGATTTACTTTGTTCCAAGAATCGACATCAGCAGAAACTTTTGTATGAATCTCTGAGATACTTGTGTCTACTAGTAAAGCCCCAGATACTGACTCTTTGCCTTGTGGACTTTGTATTTTGGCACACGCATCATCTTTAACAAAACATGTCATCTTGGAATTCATTTAGGAGTAGGAGCTGCCCCTCAGCTGTAAGTGTCATACAGCAATAGTCGCCGTGATGGAAAAGGGCCTTTTACCACCTAAGTACTAGACACACCTCTCTCTGCTCTGTTAAGATTGTAAGAGGTTAATCTTGTGTATCATTTTCAAAAGTGCTAAAGTGGTTTAGGAACCTACATGCCATTTTCAGAAGTGACTTAGGCACTTAGGAATTTGGAAAAAAAAACAACCTGTGGGACTTAGACTGCTAAGTGCTGATAGTTGGTGAGCACAACACATTTCTTGATTAACCACGTTTTCAATTGGTCAGGCCAAACTGGCTCTTTTAAAATTGCATAAGGAAAAACACGTGGACTGTGAGGGGTGTAACATCCTCGGTGTTAACTGAGACCAGACTGAATAACAATGATGCCTTCCATCAGCTAACTAATAATAGTTCAGTTAAAATGGCGCATTGATAATGCATAATATGAGCTTTGTCACAGTGGTCAATTAATGATACATTTGGGATTTCGACTATGCAGCATTTCCTTGTTACCTAAAGGGAGCGTTTTTAAAGCATTATTATTTCTATATCTCTTCATATGTTTATGTATGAGATTTATAATGTTCTTTTCACTTGTCCCTCCCTGTGAAAGCTGCAAGAGACTTGAATGTCACAGGAGACATGTGATTCTTGGCAGGTTTGGGAAGGATATTAACCCAGGGGTTCATGGAGGGTTGCATCTGTGCTTCTGAGAGGCACACTGCTGGATATGGAAGGGGTGCGGTATGTTTTCTATTGTGTGAGGTTGGTTTTGGATTTGGGAGGAGGTGGGGGTGGAGAGATGGGCAACGGTCCAAGCATTGTGCAATTCTATGTTTGAAGGGTTGTGCCTGGGGGGGCCTCTCTTTACTTTCTCTCCTTCTCTGCAGAAAGGCTACCTGCTGTGAGAGAAAACATAATGGGAATCTGTTACTAGATGAGCTGTTCATATGCTTGCTTTTTACAGCTCCAGTTCCAGACAAAGCCACACACCACCCAAAGGAACATGCCCATCATGATATGTGTGAGTTTTGTGAAAATATTAAATATAGAATATCCAGTGAATTTACAGGGCAGTGGGTGGGAGGGGAACACTCAGGAAAGATGTTGGGTACACGTACGAAAGCTGATCTTCTGTTTTCTCCTCTTTGGGGACTCTTTTCCTTCAATGCTTATTTTCTTGTCTGCTTCCATCCTCATTGCCTCTCTCGTCTTCACTCCTCGCTCTCATTCTCTCTTCGGTTTCTGCCTGACCCTGCCCTCTTAGCAATGTTTCCCTCTAATTGTTCCCTCATCCCCCAACCTTCTTTCTCCCCCTAGGACCTGGACTGTACCAATGAGACACAAGACACACAGTGACACAGTTCAGAATAGACACAGTGCCTCCTGTGAGAGTTGGAGACAGCCCTGCATCTGGATTCAGTGATGCTTTGTCCAGTGGAGCCATTTCAGAGCAGGGCATGCAGAGCTGGCATTAGCATTTTATGGCAGGAGAGCGGAACATTTGCCAACCATTCCCCTTTTTCAAAAATCATCCACTTCTGCCCACCCTCCCATCTCCTTCATTTCAAGACCATGACTCCTGTCCACCATGTTCCCATCTCTTCATGCATTCATGCTGAATGATCAACACATAAATAGCATCGCTGGAGGGCCAGAAATCCAGACATTTGATACAAAAAGTGCAATGATGTAATTTGCATGATTGATTAATTCTTGTTACTAATTATAAATCTTTTCATAGATAATACTGAGGCATTAACTCATCTGCATATGTAACAGGCTTGGGGAAAGCGTGATGCTAATGTTAGGTATGATGCTTCTTTTCCCTTCCTATACTTCAGCTTACCTCTGCTGTGGCACAAACCAGAGTTTAGTCTTTTCAGGCCTGCGATACAGAGTTAATTGTCTGATGAAAGGGGAGTGACACAAAATCGCTAAAAGATAACATTTACTGAATCAATCTCTCTCTCTCCCTAAAACAGTTTACCCTTGAAATCCTTCAGTACAGTGTCAACAGCAAGTCCTGTTTACAGACACTTTCTGAGGCAGGGGTTCCTGACGCTTTAGTACTTGTTACTAGTACAAGTTGAAATGCAAAATATAATTATGTGGATATATACACGGCTCTTTCTCTGAGAGGATTAATCTTTTCGTTCTCCGTGGAATGGGGTCTGATCCCTCTAAGGGGCATGCAAACGCCTTAAAGATGGGAAACAAAGGATACTTCCAGAATTGCTTTCAAACTCCCCTGCAGTCTTTGCAACAACAGTCTGCAAGGTGCACTGCCTGCAGCAAATTCTAGTCATCATCTTCTCCAGTGGGTGAGGGAGCCTGTATCTAATCCAATAAACTGGCAAAGTCGCTGGAACACAATCCTTACAGCACACCCTTCTGCTCCTTACGTGGTTCCAACACTGACTTCTTGGCCCCCACTCCTACTATTTATAACCCTCACCCCCTTTGTGTTCCCATTGGCTCTACTCTCAGAGTGACCCTGTGTGTGTCCTGTCAGGCTGCTTGCCCATAATGGAAGTCTGAAGTAGCATGCCTCATGCCTGCCACACCCAATTCCTGAATGATTCTGACCCAGCCAGCAGAGTCACTCTGCCCAGGTCCAGCAAGTCTGCAGTCTCAGAATCCCCCAAACAAGAAGCTATATCCTTCCCACGCTTTCTTCCCTTATTTCCAACACTAAATGCTTCAAGGCAAGCATGTGGGTTACACCTACATTCTCTCTCCAACGTTTTCCCCCTGTTCCCTCCACCTTCTCTCTGGTTCCTTCCTTGAAACTGCTCCATTTCCCTTGAGCCCCACTCCTCCCCGCCCCCACTACCTGGTCTCCCCTGCTCTTCCCGCCTCATGTCCCCTGTCCCCATGCCTAATCCTGCCTCAAGTTTCCCCCTGCTGCTCCCCCTCATTATTACGCTGCGCTCCCTGACCGTGGAGACCTTGCCTAGGACATGGCCCTTAAACTGTCCCATGCATAGGAGATATAGTTAGAGTGACTGCCCACATATCATCATTCTCCGCCCCACTGCTATCTCTCTATGACTGGAGACTATATTATAGGCTGGGCCTCCATGGTTAGCGTCCTGGATTATACCTTAGGAGTCTCCATGAGTTTAGCGTCCTAGAGTAGTCTCATGGGAATCTAACCAGAGAGTTGCAGCCTACAGCACCTTGTCCCACACACCATCCCTGCTGGCCCCTTGGCAACAGGAGATGGAAGCAGCTGCTTGGCCCATTCGAAGTGGGCCCTGGAATGTCCCTGTCTGTAGGGCCTGGACTGTGTCTGGAGTTGCTGTTGCCTGGCCTTGGAGAAGCCACTCGTGGTGGAGCCAGCAACATGGGCAAGCCCCTCGCACCTGGGACCACATCCAGGCTGGTTACACAGTAATATCAGCAGTGGCCCCCCATGAGGCCACTGCTGAGCAAGACGACCGGCCTCTACGTGGAGAGCCAGAGCCTGCGTGACAGCCCCCTGCCTTGCACCTGGAGTCATTTACAACCCTGATACAGGAAATGTGACTGGGGGACCCTCTGTGTCCCCATATCACTGGCAGCCAGGACAGCCCCCAAGAGCTCCTGGCAGGCAGCAGCTTAGAGCAGTCTTCAGACTTCTCTAATCTGTGTTTGGAGGCCAGCCCAGCTCCATACCAGATGAGGCCCAGGGGGCTGCAAAGGCTACCTAAAGCCACAACTCAGTGGGACCAGAGAATCTGGCTTGCTAATTTTAAAGGGAGAGCAGACATCTGAAAGGCAGAGAATTCAAAGTAAAGTTTTTAAAGCATATGAAACATTGTTTTAAAAAAATATATCCTTTTTTAGCTGGTACCATCCCAGCTTTGTCCGCTCAGCACCCATAACAGCTGGGAGAAGTTTAAATAACGGCAGTGTGGTAATGATACAATTATATCCCGATTTACAAGTGCGATGCAAGAGCAGTCACTGTTCCAAATTTAATATTTTTCTAACACAATTAGTCTGACTGAAGTGAAGCTGCTGAAATCACAAAACAACAGAAAAACAGTGTTTCTTTGGGCAGGGTTTCAACTTTTTAAAAGTCTAAAATGATGTAAAATGTTCTAAAGTAAAATTCACACCTGGACTGACAAACAGCATTCCAGACTGAAACCCCTAAGAGATTCAGCCCCCACAAACAAACAGAAGCACCCCATCATATGCTTAGCCACAGTGCTATCATCGTCAGCAACATGCCTCATTTCCTCAGAGACGTCTCAGCACGCAGTAATTGCCTTGTGATTGGTTTAACTGCTTCTGCTGCAGCATGTGCCATGTGCACGGGGCAGGCTACACACCGCAGCTGCGGCACTGTTTCTTACTATACCTGGAATCATTAATATCTCATTGTAAATGTTCTTTACAAAGCAGTTAATAGAGTTCTGGGCTATGAAATGGTTTCCTAATATTAGGGTGGTGTTGTGCAGATCTAGGGTGGGTGTGTTTTTTGTTCTTTCATCTGTCTGTTTGCAGCTAATATCAGCACAGCTTGCCTTTGGAACTATCTGCTCCATAAATCAGATGGTTATGAAACTGTTATTTCCATGAGGGTTGACATTAACATTTTCTCCATTTATTCTTTACTGATTGTTTTCCCCACTGTACTATGTTGTGAGCTGCTTCCTCTGTTTCATTTTTAAAGCTGTGTTTTAATATCCTTTGGAAAAATGCATGTATTATTTAGCATACTGGAGAGTGAGGAGATGCCAAGTGTGAAACGCTTTGTATTGCAGGAAAACAAATGTTCGGCTGTGTGCAATTATCAGACCCACTTTTAAAGGAAGCATTTCTTTAAAACTGGGATGCATGATGGATTAGGTTATGTCATGGGATACAAACTCAAAGGTCATTACACTGCTGCTCCTTTCTAAAGGTATGCTGCTTATAATACTTAGGAACAGGGGACCAGTTGGTGCTGGAAGAAAAATGTCTGTGGTAAAGCCAGATTCTATCTCTAGCAAAAGATCAGAATTCCATGTTCTGTCATTCTAACTATTCTATTCTATTGAAAGAGAAAGAATAATTCTCCTTTTTGCTGCCTTCTTAGTGCCCAGTTCTAATATTATTTGACGAATAGGCATCAGTTTTCGACCGGGGAGAAGTAATGGGTTAAATTATCACACACTATAATATGTGTTAACATCACAGAAACAAATACACTAAAAAGATTTCTGCTGACCTGTGTTAATAGAAGGGTCACATAGCCAAGCTTCTGGCCCTTTGAAAGAGAGTTTATGTTACATGGTATCATTAATATTTACACGCTGTACTGCCCAGTGAGGATTTATGTCAAAACCTTAATCCTAGGTTATGCCACTTTTAGCCACAACTTTGATTTGATATTATGCTCAATGCCTGCCTAGACAGAAGATGAAAGAAAAGGGGGAAGAAATAGCATTGTATACTTTAGCCAGTCTTACATTTTATTCTCCTGATCAGCTATGTACGCCGTTCTATGGTTTTACTATTTGAACTTGAACTCTGGCTGACCTGTGGCACCTTTAAGACTAACAGAAGTATTGGGAGCATAAGCTTTCGTGGATGCTCTTGCATCTGAAGAAGTGAGGTTCTTACCCACGAAAGCTTATCCTCCCAATACTTCTGTTAGTCTTAAAGGTGCCACAGGACCCTCTGTTGCTTTTTACAGATTCAGACTAACACAGCTACCCCTCTGATATCTGGCTGACCTGTGAGTTTTGAGATTAAAGGAGTTTATCCAGAGTGCATCTAGAAAAGCTATGAAATCAAAGTGTATTAATTAATAGTTATACAAACTCATGCACTATGATTAGCAGTGAATGGAAAAAGTCAAGAAGGATCCCACAGGTTATAAATTAAAGGATGGAGCTGACTAATGCACAAGTCCTGTTGCAAACTTTCACATGTCTATATATTAGGTGTTAACTTCACCCCTTCCATCAACTGTGAGTTAATGTACATTCACAGTCATTTACTATTAGCCGAGCTTCCCTACAAGCTATTGGAAGGGGTTGTTCAAATGAAGAGATCCATGGCTGTCTTGTGATGTCAACAAGTAGATAGAAAATTGTGATCTTTTCCATTACACAAATGGTACCCCCAAAAACTTTATGGAGCTAAATAAGGTAATGACATGTAAATTGAAATAATTGCAGAGAGGCAGAGCTATAAAGGGATGAAGGAAAGGGTAAAAGATGTTCTCAGCTAAGATCTGGAATGGGTTGGAGAGGAGGTGAAGAGATATTGGATGACTATTCTACATGGCAGGAACTGTTGAAGAAAATGCTCTTGCACTCAATTGTGGTGAAAGGCGGCCAATACTGTGTGGGAGAAGAAAATGAGGAAGGCAATAGAAAGGAATAAAGTCTATGAGACAGGCTGGAGTGAGGAATCATAATGAATTGATGTGCAAAACTCGCTCACCTGTAGAGTTTCTATTATGAGGTTAAATCTTACTTTGTGCCCAATTCTCTGCTCCACTGGTCTACATCCCATTGAGGTCAGTGGTGTTTACTCTGAATTGACACCGGTGAGAGAGCAATTTTGGCCCTCTGTTTCCATACTTACCAAGGAAGAGCTGGCAAGAGATCAAGCTTCCATAGCTGACCAAGGCACTAGGTAGCATATAGATTACAACATCATTAGTCGGACGCACTGAACATTAACCTATAACCTACTCAGAACAGATCATCCCCCTTTAAAATCCTTCCGTTGACTCCATGACTCACTGCATCATATTCAGGCTCCTGGTCATCACTTACACAAGCTTCCCACTACATGACAGATTCTTGGTTTGGAGGTTGTGGCCACCCTCCTTTTTCATGGCCAGATGGGAGCGTTGTCCTGCCAAGTTTTTCTGTTGTTCTATGGGTTGTGGTATGGAAAAGGTTGAGAACCACTGTTCCACCTACATTGGTTTCATTTCCTTTACTCCCACACTCCTTCTCCTCAATCTTCCAGGTCTACAACTTTCTTTATTTCTTTCTCCCCCTCACAGCTATGTGCTTTGTACCATGCTGCCCCTGAGATCAGAATGACCTTCCTATTTTCATTCAAACACTCTCTCTCCCCTCTTTCACATCTCCTCTTAAAAGCTCCTTCATAGCCTTAGTAATACCCCCCTCCTCTTTTACTGTTGACTGTAATCTTTTACTGTTGGAGTAATCCCTTTGAATTAAATATTTACTACTCATGGAGTTAATTGCTCTCCAGCATGAGTAAAGGTAGCAGAACTGGGTCCTTGGCATGTAAGCTTTCTAGCACGGCAATGTGTCTCTTTATATGTGAGTAAGCCACTGTGCAAATCTACAGCTCTTGCCACATGACTTATAAACGTATTAGTGAGTTTTAAAGGAAGTGACTAAGGAGATTAGCAAACATTTAACCCTCTATTCCTTCCACCAAAAGCAGCTAGAGGAGATTAAATCGTTTATGGTGGTCATGGTCCACCTTTTCCCTCTAACCTCAACAGGAGGAGAAGGCAGAGGCCACAAACATCCTATTTGCAAGATCAAGAAAGCTTTCTTCTGGGTCCTTTTATTACGCTATTGAAATCAATGCTTCTCTGAGACATCCTTATTATTAGTGTGCTAGGAAGTGCAAGATTTCAATGGCACTGCAGTTTCCATGGTGCATCAGACATTCTAGAACATCGCTAATGGTAAGCTGCAAAGCTAACCGAGAAGTATGATACCCCAACAGAAAAGCCCCAAGATCCTCATGATCTTGAAAATCAGAGGATCCAGGGTTATAACACAGTCACGGGACTATCATGGCATTATTTGAGTTAGTCAAAAATAGTAACAATTTTTCTTGTATGGTCTTGTCAAAAATTCCTCTCCTTTTTCAGTCAAAATTTCAAAAGTTAGACAAAATGCGATGAGTGGAAGCTGTAACATAATCCTGTTATACAGTCAATTTAATTGTAGATATGAGTCCTTCATGCCATTTATGACATCAGAGCAACCAGGTGGGTTTGGCACAAGAAATCACAAGTAAAGCTGTGCGAATAATGGATTTTTCCATTTGTTGAGAATTTCAAAATGTCAGGGGGGAAATAAGTTGGAGTGAATCAAAAACCAACATTTTCAAAATTTCCAGTGAATCAAACATTTTTTTTTAAAGTTTTAGTTTTGGGTTGAATGAAACATTTCATTTCAGTTCCAAATAAAATTAAAGGAAATTTTGAAACAAAATGTCATTTCTAACCCCAAAATTTGAAATGTTTCAAAAATGTTGCCCCAAGACATTTAATTTTTTTTCAGATTTTTTTTCCTAAGTGAACAAGTCAGCTAAATTACCATAAATTCACTAAACGTTGGTGTCACCGAATCTGCACTTTTAATAGAAAGGTTTCAGAGTGGCAGCCGTGTTAGTCTGTATCCGCAAAAAGAAGAACAGGAGTACTTGTGGCACCTTAGAGACTAACAAATTTATTAGAGCATAAGCTTTTGTGGACTACAGCCGAAGAAGTGGGCTGTAGTCCACGAAAGCTTATGCTCTAATAAATTTGTTAGTCTCTAAGGTGCCACAAGTACTCCTGTTCTTCTTTTTTTAAATAGAAAACATTTTTGGCCAAAAAAAAATTTCTTCCCGCTCTAATAGTGAGTTCTGAATTGTTCTGGAAAATATGAACCAATTCAGGCTCAAGATGTTCCAGAGATCATGAACAAGTCTTTCCAAAAAAATAGTAAAGAAATCCCTTTTCCGAATTCTGAAATGCTGCCTTCATTTTTACTTGGCAGCGTGCGTGTATGTGAGGGTTTTCCACTTTCCTTGATGGGCTCTCGGGCTAGTTGAGCATTTACACGTACGTTATATTTTTATTTCTGCAATAAAAGCAGTAACAGCTTTGAATATTAGTAAGATATTATCTACCTGGTTTGCTTGCACTGCATTTAGTAAGGGTGACTCCACCAAACTGCACATAAACCTTAACTAATCTGTAATCTATAAGAGAAAGATTTGTTTGAAAACGGCTTTCTTGGCAGACTTATCTGTTTTCTACCACTTTTTCTTGCCTTCCTCTGTCCCTCTTTCTTTTATAATAAGGAAATTGAAGGCCTTTTTTCGTCTCCTATATTTTGGCCTGATCTTTTTCTTGTTGATGATATAAAAGAACACTGATATAATGCAGTTTTTCATTTTGGCAGGTTTTTTTTAAAACTGGATTCCATCACATGATCTGACTAATGACAAATGGTGCAGCAATTGCACTTGAAATACTAACGTGGAATTTTCTGGCTTCCTGGGGCCTGATGGAGATGCAATGAGAATTAAAAAAAAAAAATTATTGCACAAGAGCAGCAGTGACTGATGCAGGGTCTCCATGCTGAGTTTCTGACCTCAACCGTTTCTACAGTAACTGTGAAATGTATTGTGCTGTCTATTCTCAGACTCACATAGGAAGCCAATTAAATTAAAAGGCTATTCATTTTGTTAGATTTGTCTCCAGGCTGCTTAAATAGAAATGCAAACGATTCCTATTCAGAGAGTTTTCTGCATCGGATAAATTGATATTGTTCTGCTACTATGCGAGTACAGTGTAAGCCAAAATCCAGTCTGCATTGATTCAAAAATGCACCCCCACACCCACCGTTAATTTACAAACTATTGTTTACAGATACCTTTACATTGAACCTATTAAAACGCAACTTGTTTCACATCCTCCAGATAACTATGCTTTCTAGTTATATCAAATGACTAAACATGGTCAGTCATCAGCACTCATGCCTTTTAGGAACCAGCGTAATCAACATAAGGAGACATGGATTTGTAATACAAGGAGGATTTTGTCTCAAGAAAGCTTTGTAAAAAGAACAGCTTTAAGAAGGCCAGTGGTGAGGAAAAGTGTCCCTGTCTTAAAAAAGGCACGGGTGGAGGAGGTTTAGTACTAAAAATAAAATGGAAGTGATTTGGGGGAATAAACCATCAAGCAGGGCAGTTTAAGAGGATATTCATACTTCTGATTAACCATTTCCTTAAACATTTCTCATGACCTCCTGCACAGGGATAAATGAATATCTTAGCAAATGATAGAGACTGAATGGACACATCGCTGTAACACTATTGGCTGTATTTATTTATTTTTAAATTAAGCTTCACGTTATGGTCCCACGTTATTCTTGGCAGGACTGTAACTTCTGATCTGGGGAGATGACCTTCACATTGAAGAGAAGGGGGACAGAACTTTCATACCAGCCTGCAGGATACAAAATCACAGCCTCACACACATCATTTGCAGATTGTTTTTGCACGCTAGCAAGCACAAATTGAAACTTGCCTATCATCTATGGCAGCTCAAATTTTAGGTCTCTTATAATGGTCATGGCACTGAAGGTTTGTTGACAGAGCAGATGCGGGCTTATAATGGTGGTAGCAAGCTTCACTACAGTTTATCTGGACATGGCTGGCAGGATATAATAAACTGAATGAGGTTGAAATGACAGTCATGTCTCCAGGATTATGAAAACCTAGTGCTATTTCCAGGAAAACCTAGCAGTTTAGACAAAACTGACGAACACTTAACTCTCTTTTCTGATAGGTGAAAAACATTCCAGTCCAGGACTGTTCATCTGAATCTCTGAGATCATCAGAAATAAGTTTGAAGACAGGTCTCTGGAAAAGAAACTCATTCCCCTCAAACACAGCCAAGTGCATGTTGTTTATCTCAGTAAAAAAAAATTTTAAAAATGGTTGGCTGAAAGGAAAATTGTAGTGATTAATTATATAATGCAATATCAAATTAACCTTAAAATATTACTACAACTGATAAAGGAATGCAAATTAATGAAGGTCACTTCTATATAGTCTCTTCATAATACATGAACAAGAGGACATTCAACAAAACTGAATGGCAGCAGATTTAACACTGACAAAAGGGCATACTTTTAAAGCCCGTGGAACGCATTGCCACCAGATATTGTTGAGACCAACAGTTTGATAGACCTTCCAAAAAAGAATGGACATTTATATGGATAACAAAACTGCCCAGGGTTAGAGTGGTAGGGATTTATAAAATGGAAGAGATTGAAAGGCACTACTCTAACTAGTAGGCATTAGAAAGAAACTTTCCCTGTAGGCACATTGTACCATAATTGCTGCAATGTGTCTTGAACCTTCCTCTGAAGCAGCTAGCCATGATAGGAGACGGGATACTGGACTAGATGGACCATGGGTCTGATCCAGTCTGGCAGTTCCTATGCCATGTTTCCTCTTGTGCACTGAGACACAATTCTTTCCTCAATTCCCCCTCAGGCAGTGTAGATTCATACTCCTTTACTCGGGGTGTACTTAAAGGCACAATTTCTGTCTGAATGAAGCAGGGCCTAGCAGACCACGCTGTCGACCTGTGACTATCCAAGGCACGGATCCTCAGCAATGCAGAAGCACGTGTTTAAAAATGAAGTGCACCTTTAAAACTCAGTTATTGCCAGAAGAGAAATCCGATACATCTCAAAAAACAAACTTACCGGAGAAAATTCCCTTTGACTGAAAACAGGAGAAAACCAAAGATCCGTTTTCAGCTGTAGTTCTAGAGTTTTTCTCATGATGTGTTAGAGAGATAAAAGAGAGCACAGTCATATGGATAGATAGCTTTACTGGCTTGGTTGTATCCTTAGAGATGGGCTCAAACTATAAGATCCAGATGTGTTCTGGGTCTGACTGTCAAACATCCCGTTCAGATCCAGGGGTTTGGGTCAGTCCATTATAAAACTTGTGGATGTTTGCAAAATATGAAGGCATTTGGAGCCAGGCTTTTTGTTTATGGATCCTCTCTTGTAAATCTAAATACATTAAAACATTAATGATGAAAATTGATTAGACAACACATTTGACCATCAGCCTTTGCTTTATAATCCTCTAGCCCCAGCTGGAATGTTTATGGGGCCTTTTATGACTCAGATACAGCTACTTTGTGGAACCATTTAATCCCATAAAAGTCTTATAATACAGATGTGTGAGTAAAACAACAACAGCTGCTGACTTCTATTTTTGGTGTGCTGCTTTACCCCTCTACCAGCACACTTTCCAGGATGTAACCTAGCTCCTCCCAAAAGTGCTGCTCCCCTGAGGGAAGCGTCATCTGGAGCACATTGGTGTTTCTATCTCTGCAATGTCATTTGAGCATCTTCAGCCTTCCCAATGGCCATGTGGAGGCACAGAACAATAAGGACCTTCATATAGCCACAGATGTTAGAGATGCAAGGGCGTTCCTTATAGCCTTATCATTATGTATTACCTGTATAGCACTGCTCCGTGCTTTGCCAACATGTATGAAAAAGGCCCCAGTCCTGAAGAACTCACACTCTAAGGCCTTCATTGTGGTTTTCATGTTTGTCCTGCGTAAGGAGTGGTGCCCGGCTGCATCACACCTGGGGTCACTCGTGGAAAGACCTTTGCCTCAGAACAGCACAATTCCTTCTCTTCCCACTCCTCTCCCCCTGCCCTTTGCCCCATGAAGACAATAATCCGCTACTGGCCCTCACTAGTAGAAAAATTACTCTTTCACCCCACACTAGCTCAATGCTGACCACAGCCTGTCCCTCCCTGTCCCTCAGGGTTCTGAGAGTGAGCCGTACCTATCTGATTCAGCAATGAGTGGGCACTCCAACGCTTGGTGGTACTTAGTTCTTTGCAAATCTGCCTGCACTGTTGGTGCATTATAGCTGATATAGTTTTTAACAATCTCATTGAATGCTTATGTACAAAGCAGAGGTGGTCAATTGGGAACTGGGACTCACTCACAGTGTAACCTGCCACAAGTTACTTCACCCCTGTTTCTCCAAAGGTAAAGGGAAGATAATAATACTTACCTACATCACAGGGATCTTTCCAGTGTTATGCTGAAAGGTGCTAATGGCTAATATCAAAGGGGTCTTGGATCCAAAGATAATCACAAATCTCAATAAAACCAGTTGCTGTGCCATGCACAGCAATTAAGCTCTTTATGTAGTGAAACAATTGCGCAGACAGTGGAGGCTACCGTCCAAAGCACCAAACTGCATGGCTAGGCCTCAGAAGAGCTAACCCAGGTAGACTAACAGGGGTCTCCCGGGTTGCAAACACAAGGGTATTGGTGGCGCAAAGCCAAAAGGAGGAGGAGTGGGTGGAAGTGGAGAGGCAAGGCTACTTGGGCACAGAATTCACTGGGGTATTTTGGAGCAAGCCAAAATCTGCCTGCTGCTGTTTGTTTCTACTGTGCTCAGGGAAACAGGACTTTGTGCACACTTTTTGTAAACAGACACAGTTTCCCCAAGAATAGACCTGCTTTGAACCTTTGATTGCTCATTCTAATGGAAAACCCCCCGAAAGGCCCTGAATATTGGCCAACTGGTTGGGCCAAGCGGCAACATGAGGCTTAATTAATACAGCCGTTTTAGATTTTCAGGATAAATAAGAACATAAGAGCGACCATACTGGGTCAGACCAATGGTTCATCTAGCCCTGTATCCTGTCTTCTGACAGTGGCCAATGCCAGGTGCTTCAGAGAAGATGAACAAAACAGGCAATCATTGGGTGATCCGTCCCGTCACCCATTCCCAGCTTCTGGCAAACAGAGGCTAAGGACACTTCAGATCATGGTTTTGCTTGTTGTTATTATTATTCAGTCCTTCAGTGAAACACTGGAAAATGCAGAAGCATCATGAGCAAAGTAGGTGACAACATCTCATCAACATGCAAAACCTATTACTATGCAGTACAATCAGAAATGCATCATGTTTGAATGATTCCATTTATATTTATAACCTTTTCTTTCTAGATTGTCCTTCCTTTCTTTTTTTGTTTGCCCTCCATCTCCTCTGCCAGAGAAATATAGCGGGGGGAAGATATAACATGGGGGGGACAGGTAGGGAGAAGAAGGGGGGTCTTTATATTATAGTTTATGTGACTAATCACTGATCAGTGTCTTCTCAGAATTAACATAATTTGAGAGAGGTTCCCACATGGTTAAGCATGAGTCAATGTTTTTATGTATGTTAATCATGTTCAAATTATAATCACCATATTACAACACAACCCAGATAAGTAAATGGATTAAAACATCACCCTCGATTCAGAGAAGTGACAAGCAGCATTGTAGAGGAACCTGAGGCTTTAATTCCCTTCAGTCAATGGGGGTCAGGTGTCAGGTGCATGGATCAGAATGGGAATAAGCACAGTTGTGTGCCAACATTGCGCACACACAACATGCAGTTAGGAACAAAATGGGCAACTGATTGCAATTTGCAAATTGTTGTCTTTTCTTTGTTTGCTTCTGCAGGTGCAATTACCTTTTTTAGCACATGCAGTGGCATGTCTTACCTATAGAACAAAGGCATTGTTTTGATAATTTAATCCATCCACTTATTTCTTTTCCACTTCTAGGATCTGGTGGCTATTCCTTTCACTATATCAAGGAGGCTCGTGTGCTGGCAAGTGACCAGGTGCAGAAGTAGTTAACAAGATGCTCATCAAGAATAGATTGCAGTAAAGACACGGCCGGCTCTAACTTTTTTGCTGCCCCAGGCAAAAAAGAAGAGCGCCGCCCCGCCGTAACACCCCGCCCCCCAGCGCCACGCCGCCCAAACCCCTCCCTCTCCTCAGCACCGGGTCGCCCAAACCCCCCGAGTGCTGTGCCAGCCGACCAAACCCCCGCCCCCCCCCCCCCCGAGTGCCGTGCCAGCCGACCAGCCAAACCTCCGCCCCCCGAGTGCCACACCAGGCAAACCCCTGCCCCCCGAGCGCCGCACTGGGCCAGCCAAACCCCCGCCCGCTCCGAGCGCTGCGCCGCCAAAGCCCCCGCCCCCCCAGCGCTGTGCTGCCGAAACACCCCCCACGCTGCCCGGCTGAAACAAAAAAACAACCCAAAAAAACCCCTCGAGCGCCGCCCCGCCGAACAAAAACACCGCGAGCGCCCCCCGCCACCCCAACACCCCAACATTGGCCACCCCTTCTAGGGTGGTGCCCCAAGCACGTGTTTGGTCGGCTGGTGCCTGGAGCCGGCCCTGAGTAAAGAGAGAGGATGAGCCAAGTCACCCCTAAAATGCTGTTTCTCAACATCCAGCTTTAAGGATCACTTTATTTATAGCTAGAAAAATTACCTGCAGCTGTATTTCTCTGGCGCTAAACCCTTCAGAAACATTGAGCTTTCATTTCATCTGCTCCAAGCAGAGTACTCCCTCTGGATATCCTAAAGAACAGATGCATGATCAGATACATCTGTCACTTAAAGATGATCAGAATGTGGTTACTGGTCACTGACCCACCCAATTTTTTTATTCAATATCTCCTCCAACAGGCACTTGTGAATAATCATCAAATACCACTAGCCTCTTCTACTATGATGCTGATTTGGTTCATTTTTTTTTAATCCTTCACCTGTTCCTGATGTATGCACCTGAGACTGGCTTAGTGGTGTGTGGCATGTAGGGCTGTTCTTTCTAAACAGAAAATTCAAAGACCGTTTGTAATTTGGTTTCAGAGCTGACAATCGTTTCATGATTGTTTCAAGTCTGAAAGCTTTGGCAATGGTTTGAGTCTTTGGTGCTCTGTCAAGCAGCTTTGCTTTTCCCCCCATTGTACAAAACACATTCACAAATCATTCCCTGAGAAATCCTAGGTGATTATTATGAGGGTTATTAAAAAGGTATGAAAGAGCTGAGGTTTAAAGAGTTATTAAAAGCAACTGTACATTTCAATAACAGGAAAAATGCTGCCCAGCTTAATTATCTTATTCCCTTCATCAATGGCCTGACTTCCTTCTTGCAAAGTTCTATATAACTTGTTCCTGATGCCGCAGCATGTCTGCTTTCTGACTGGGTACACTAAAATGTCCACAGGTCGAAAGCTCACGAGCATGGGTATTAGCTAATAACAGAAAGTGCTGCAAAAATCATTGGTGCATCTCTGATCTCTAAAGACGTGCACAGAGGTCGAGGAAGGTGGAGAAGTGCAGGTGCTCCTATGAAAGCTTCCTTGGGATGATTCAAAGGGGAACTCATTTAGACAGCAAGGTGCCATCAACCTTAGAAAAGAGAGACTTAGCATGTAATGTGGTTTCCTTCATTTCAGTTACCTAAGTGAACCTGGGCGTTCAAAGGCATCTCAGCCCCCTGATGGGCTTAAATATTAATATTAATAAGTCAACTACATTGTATATTTGGAAAACAAACTTAGCACCAACTTCTGCCCTGATTGAGACTCAGTGGGGTTTCCCAGGGTATAAGTTAGGGCAGAAAATGGCTCTGTACAGGTTGCTAATTGGCTCCTCTTATTAGCCAATCACTGCACAGTTAACCCAGCTCTTATCTCAGCCCATCTATCATCCCCAGTAAAACCGCTGACCCAGGTTTGATGGTGTTGTAAGCGTGGGCCCCTTGCCTGGCTGGGGCGGCAAGTTACAGCCTCGGCTCTGCTTTAACGTGGACTGGAACTTGGGTGAAATCACTTGAGTGCTGACAGTCCTCCAAAGCCCTTCCCACAATTCCCCCCAAAGCCCTTCCCACAATTCCCCCCAAAGTTCGAGCACAATTGATAGAAAGAATCTGAGAGCATCTGAGCATCTGAGCAAAGAACATTGGGCTATATGTCACCAGACACACCGGGAGAGTGTAGAAATGGTGAGGACACAACAAAATGAGAGAGGCTTTGCAGTGGGGATGTTCACACACAGGATAACTCTGCAGTGAAGACAGAGCCTCAGTCCCTAACCCTACAACACCTTTACTTTATATAGATTCTTTTTGTGCTTGACTTTTCCTTTCTATTTTCCTGATAGCTTCATCTCAATGCACCCTACATCTTGCTATGACAGTGTGACCAGATGTCCTGATTTTATAGGGACAGTCCTGATTTTTTGGTCTTTTTCTTATATAGGCCCCCACCCCAGTCCAGATTTTTCACATTTGCTGTCTGGTCACCCTATGCTATGATACCGTATTTATCTAGCTAGATTTCTGTGGTTTCCTATCGCTGTAATATCATTGTGGCTCATGAACATTAATTAATTTATCCTCAAAGGATCTCTCAGGCTGAGGGAAGTTTTAGCTTCACCATTTTACGGATCAAAGAGTCCAGTGGCACCTTGAAGACTAACAGACGTATAGGAGCATGAGCTTTCGTGGGTGAATACCCACTTCTTCGGATGCATGTAGTGGAAATTTCCAGGGGCAGGTATAAATATGCAAGCAAGAGTGAGTCAGGCTAGAGATAACGAGGTTCGTTCAATCAGGGAGAATGAGGCCCTCTTCTAGCAGTTGAGGTGTGAACACCAAGGGAGGAGAAACTGTTTCTGTAGTTGGATAGCCATTCATAGTCTTTGTTTAATCCTGAGCTGATGGTGTCAAATTTGCATAAGCTGAAGCGCAGCAGTTTCTCTTTGAAGTCTGGTCCTGAAGTTTTTTTGCTGCAGGATGGCTACCTTTAAATCTGCTACTGTGTGTCCAGGGAGGTTGAAGTGTTCTCCTACAGGTTTTTGTATATTGCCATTCTTAATATCTGATTTGTGTCCATTTATCCTTTTACGTAGGGACTGTCCAGTTTGGCCGATGTACATAGCAGAGGGGCATTGCTGGTATATGATGGCATATATAACATTGGTGGACGTGCAGGTGAATGAACCGGTGATGGTGTGGCTGATCTGGTTAGGTCCTGTGATGGTGTTGCTGGTGTAGATATGAACTAACTTTGTTATCTCTAGCTTGACTCACTCTTGCTTGCATATTTATACCTACCCCTAGAAATTTCCACTACATGCATCCGAAGAAGTGGGTATTCACCCACGAAAGCTCATGCTCCTATACGTCTGTTAGTCTATAAGGTGCCACAGGACTCTTTGCTGCTTTTACAGATCCAGACTAACACGGCTACCCCTTCGATACATTTTACGGTTGGGAAACTTGCATCAAGTGACTTGCCTAAGGCCACACAGGAAGTCGGTGGCAGAAGCAGGAATTACACCTACATCTCCTGAGTCCCAATTCAGTGCCTTAACAACATTACCATTCTGTCTGCTGTTTGTATGAACTGACCATCCTTTCACTAGGTGCTTTCAGGATATCATAGCATAGGTATATGATAGTTGTATCATTTTCAGCTACAAGACCAATAATTTCTGGAAGATCATACCGAAGATTCTTTGTATTGTTTAATATTATTTGTACTGTAGAATGAGGTTTGGGGCCTCATTGTCCTATACAAATACATAAGCTGACACTGTCCCTGCTGTGACGAGTTTACAGTCTAAGACAAGATACAACATGTGAGTGTAACTTGTAATAGGTAGAAGGGAGAGGAAGGAGGATAAAGGGTAACAGTAATAAGAAAGTGCCTTTTCAGAGATTAGCTGTCTGCACAGGATTTGCAGAAAGGGAATTTCAAATGTGTGCTCATGAGTATGCATAGCACAGATCTGATTCTAAAGAGTTTTGTCTATCCAATGTGGGGGCAAAAACATATAATATGATCAAAGTGTCCAATCAAAACCTCTCATATTTTAAATCTCTCTCGCTCAAGTTTTAATACAATACTTATCACTGGTATCTAAGCGCTGGACACAACTGAAAGGTGGAAGAAGCAAATCAAAAAAGTAAACGTCTCTCGTGGTCTGACAAGACAGCGGGACTTGTACAATTTGCTACAGTGTTAGTCTCATTTTAATCACAGTTTTTCATTGACTCACAATGAACAGCTCACGGCAAAGCTACAGCGCTTGGATTATTTAAAGAAACTGTCCGGTGAATAACATTGCATAAAATCATGATCTGTTTGTGGATCATTCCCAATCAGTCAAAGCGGTGAAACTCACTAGGAACAGGATCTGATTATTCACCCAGCTCGCAGTGTAACCTTTTTATTTAAAAAAAAACCAACAACCTTAAAATGCTCAAAATGCTGATCACAGTCCAACAGTTTATACAGCCTCCTGCCTTGGTTTTTTTCCCCTTCCTATTTCTAGCCTCTGGTTTTTTAGCAAATAAACCTTTCTGGCTCAGTAATTTAGCAAACCAGTGAAAATTTTACTTGCAATGAGATAACTGCTGCAAGGCATTTCAGTCAGCAGGAATGCCATCCCACAGATTCATGGCTGCAAAAATGCATAAACAGCCGCCATTCCCTACCGACGTGGCTTTTATTGGGGAAGCTGCAGTCCGCCGATGATCTGAAAACTTTGATGAATTGGAGCAAGGAGCAGTGTGAAAACACCGTTGGGCTTCTGGAGCTGCGGAAATAGTTAGACTGCTCATCTGCATCATCGTTATGACAGGGCTGGGAAGGGCTAGATTGTAACTTAGACGATCGGGTGGAGGGGAGGAGCTGTGTCTTTTGGAAACTTAGCGTTTTAGTAACTTTAAATAAAAAATCATTCTGATCCTGAGAAATGTGAAACAACGTTTGAGCGTTTCATGACTTCCAGCTCACGTTTCTGCCGTGTCCCTTTGTTTCTTACCATCTAACAGGATTTGGAGCCTGCACTCTTGCTGTGAATGGCGAACAGCCAATGGGGTGTGAGGGCCCATGGGCCTCAAACCTGACCCTATTGGTCCCCGGGCAGTGTGCAGGCCACACATGCCACCCGGCAGCTCATCTAAGTAACTGGAGAAGAGAACCAGTGAAACTCTAGCTCACGAAGGGCCCTGACCCCAAAGCTCCTGATTGGAGGCAACACCCAGCACCCCCATTGGGCTCTATTTAACACTGGAAGAAGCACAGGCAGTTGTCTGAACTACTAGTGGAATCCCTGGCTGGCTGCTACCATAGACCGCTCCTGCTTCCCTCCCTGCCTCCCCGCCAGCTCCTGTCCTCCTTATGCCAGACCCCCACCTGTTCCCAGGTCCTGCTTTCCTGCCTCACTCCAGGTCCCTGCTCCTAAGCCTTACCCCCGACACAGTCCCCGGTTCTGACCCCTGGCTTGATACCACACTCTAATCATTAGGCATAACTGCTCACACACCCTGGTAATTCCACATGGTCAATCACGTCCTTCTTGCTCTACTGATCATGTTTCTTCTTTTCTTTTTATTTTGCTGTGTCATCTTTAGAATTCATTAAGATGTTATAATGTATTTAGTTTTAAACCTTCTGTGAATTCCTTGCTTGTAAAAGGTACTGGCTTGAACTGCCCTGGATAACACAAGATCCTCTCTCTATATATATCTATAGATATAGATATGTACGTACAGCACTCTTCTGCTCAGTTCCTCCACCTGACTCCCACATTTGGACCCCAGCTCTGTTTCGGAGGGGCCTCTTCTAGGCCTGAGAGGAGAGTCCAGTCTCCATGCTCATTTCATCCTTAAGAATGTAAGAATGGCCATGTTGGATCAGACCAATGGTCCATCACGCCTAGTATCCTGTCTTCTGACAGTGGACAGTGCCCAATGCTTCAGAGGGAATGAAAAGAATAGGGCAGTTATTGAGTAATCTATCCCGTCATCCAGTCTCAGTTTCTGGCAGTCAGAGATTAGGGGACATGGAGCATGGGGTTGTGTCCCTGACCATCTTGGCTAATAGTCATGATGAACCTATCCTCCGTTAACTATCTAATTCTCTCTTGAACCTAGTTCTACTTTTGGCCTTCACAACATCACCTGGTATGAGTTCCACTGGTTGACTGTGTGTTGTGTGCACTACTTCCTTGTGTTTGTTTTAGGACTACTAGTCAAGTAATAGAATTAGGATGGCAGACTTTTATTGTGCCTTAAACTAGTGGGAACTGCTCCGAAATCACCAAATAAATTGCCGAATATGAGACAGTGTCAGCTCTTGATCACTAATGACCTGGGGTGGATTTGAACTCTTGATCTAAGCCTGTATAAATGCTTTTTCAGCCCTCAAGCTCTTCTGGTGCCCTATAGTTTCTATTAAGGCCTATATTATTCTCTGTATTTGTGTGTGAGACAACCTGTAATATAATTAGCTGAAACTTTGCTGTTTGCATGTGATTTGCTTAATTGAAATTACCGTAGATCAAATAGGAGTTTGTCCTTATTTTCTTTCATGTTGTGCACACAAAAACTGTAATCTTTAAATTCCCCTGCCCCCAGCAAATCAATTTTAGAAACTGGTGAAGAAATTCACTTTTGCCTGCTAAATGGTCAGGAATTCAGCAGTTCAGTTTTCAGCAATACTAAAAGCTGCGTATCATAGAAGGAGCAAAAGTCAAATTTTAAACTGATTGTGCTGTGTTATGGTGACTGCTTAGATAGACCATGAATCTTAGACAGCAGCAGTGGCTTTAGAAAGAGACAAAATAATACTGGTATCAGCAAAGTGCTGTTTTCCCTTGCAAGTTGTTTGACAGATTTTTGGTAAATGTTATTCACTTTTGCTTCCTGATTCCAACAGTAGAGAATTGCACAAATATCAGAATTTCTATAATTTTCCTCTTTTTTTATAAATCTGTTTCTTTATACTAATATCAGCATTTGCATTGTCTGCTCATCAGACTCTCCTTGTATTGAATTACCATCTCTATACATGCTGTAGAGAGTGATATACAGTAATAACCCACACTGGGAGCCCCTCCCTTATATAACAATCTTGATTCTATCATCTCTCCCTACAGCAGTGTTGCCCTTTTGTAGGAACTTTTTCCCAGCCTGCTTTTCTGTCAGCTGGCCCTTTAAATTTGGCAGAGGCAAACAACTGCTACCATAAATTGGCCATTTTGCAGCCAGCTCCTGCTTAGTATGGCTCTCTCTTCCAGCTACTTAAACAAGCTCGATTCCTGATCTGTTTTCCTGGTCTTATTCCTAAAGGAGATAATACTTATTCTCAGTATATCACCTATCCACAGAGAACTAAATTCTGCCCTCGGATATCCACCCAACTTACAGAGTTCCCTAGACTATCAGAGGAAGGAATTTGGCCCAGTGTACTATTTATGCCACATGCTAGCCATTAAAATAATCACCAACCCCTATGTTTCATGAACCAGGATATAAATTCCAAGCCATTATAGAAACTGACTTTATGGTGCATTTGCAGAGGCCATTAACTCAGCTAACAGTCCAAGTGTTTGTTATTCCCCACCAGAACTAGAGTGAGATCTTCTGAAACAGGAACTCCACACTCTTCCCTCCTGTAACAGGCCCAGTCCTACTGGGAGATGTATTATAAGCAAAGCCACCTGTGCTCGGCAGAAAGCTTAAATTCTGAGGTTTGATCTCTTCATTGTGTGTAATCCCAGTGCAGCAAACTGTTGATCCTCCAGTAGCTGCAGATAAAATTCAAAAGGTGTTTGCCTTCCGAGGAAAGATGCTCCAGTACTTAGGATACTAGCCTGGGACTCAGAAACTGAGGTTCGTTGCCTGCTCCACCACAGACTTTCTGTGGGCCTCATTTTCCCATTTGTAAAATGGGGATAATACTTTCCTACCTTACAGGGGTGTTGTGAAGTTAAAGATACTATGGGAACGGGGACCACAGAAGAACATTATATCAAATTAAATAAGAAAATGAATCATTCACTAGAGCAACCCCTCTGCAATTTGACTATTACATTCATTTTATTTTACACTCCTGCAAAATTTTAATTTCCAACCTGCTTCAGAATTTTGTATTGAACATGCACAGCTGTCTTATAGAGAAGTTGTCAGGGGGAAGCTGGCATTTCAGTAGCTGGATAGGAGACAGGGTTTGTGAAACCTGCAGAAAAGGTATGGGGAGACAGCTAGGGTCAGTGATTGAAGCTCACTAACTGGATGTTAAAATGATAAGTAGTGAAATGTGGACAGTGAAATTTACTTCATTAGATTTCAG
Organism: Chrysemys picta bellii; assembly: GCF_011386835.1. Taxonomy (NCBI): domain Eukaryota; kingdom Metazoa; phylum Chordata; order Testudines; family Emydidae; genus Chrysemys; species Chrysemys picta. Next base: position 198,179,372 of record NC_088793.1, read on the forward strand.
AGTGAACACTCAGTCCTACAGGAAGTGTAAATTACCTTCAGTTATTTCAACTATCGTTCCAAGGTAGCTTCAGACCCAGACTAACCTTGCTGCACGGTTTTGTACGCTGGTCACATTTGGAAGGTTTCCTTTGGAATGGAAATGGAAATGGCCAAGACATACTGTGACTCTGGTAAACCAAATGTCAGCTCTGGCCAAAGCCATAGGTGTTAGCTAAGAACGGACAAACTCATAGCTGCAAATCAAACCAGTTCCCCGTATGTTAGTCTTGTTCAAAATACTGTTAGTCTTATAAGAATGTATTTAGTGCTTAGATTCTATGGAATGCTTGTAAGCTGCTGCATCATTAATTTCAGTTGCAATGCCTGTATTCCATGCTATAAGGAAATATGTAAGTTTTCCTTTCAAAACGTCGGCTCTGAACTTGTGAACCCAGGCACGGGAATCATTCTTCCTGCTCCAGCCATTTAGGATGCCTATCCAGATTAAACAGGCCATGAAGAAACATCACAATACAAAGGATTGGTGAACGGCCCTATCACACCTTGGAAATGCTACATACAAGGGAGCTTGTCTCATAGACTGGAAGGCCAAACAGGGTCACAAGAACATTTGTCCTCTCTTTGCTGTTTGAACTCTCACAGGGACAGAGATACTAAAGTGAAGCCAGAGATCTCCAGGGGCTACCCAGGGGTCCTCCCTGAAAGACATTTCGAATTGACAGATCACTACAACTCTGTCACTCTTAGGATTTAGATTGCAACTCATTTGTGTGTATATGTTTGCATGTTTTGACTTGTAAATAACTCTCTTTTTTCCCCCTAGTTAATAAACCTTTAGATAGTTTATTACAGGACCAGTTATAGGCTTTGTCTTTGGTGTAAGATCTAGGGTACCAATTGATCTGGGGTAAGTGACTGGTCTTGGGACTGGAAGCAACCTGAATATTTTGTGATTTTTGGTGTAAGTGACCATTTATCACTAAGTCCAGTTTACCTGAGTGACAAGATAGACCAGAGAATCTAAGAGGACTGTCTGTGACTCCATGGTAAGACTGTTACAGCGATCCAGGAGTTCACATTTGTCAGTGGCTTAGTGAATTCTAATAATTGAAAATACCACTAGTTTTGGGGGGGGGGGTCTGCCCTGTTTTTTACAGTCTGCCCTGCGCTCAGCACTCACGGTCTTGAGCCACTCCAGATAGCGTAACACACATATGGAGGAAAGAACCGAACAACATAACAAGATACGCATTGGACTGGAGTCCCCAGGACAAGAGGCCAAGGACAACTTAGAAACACATAATAGAAGCAGAACTGAAAGCATCAAAATGACATGAGAAGAAGATAAGACTGGAGCAAAAGACAGCCAAAGATGGAAGGCAATGGGGAAGGCCCTATGTTCCACAGGCATAAGTCAGTAAGTCAAATTTGCAACCCTACAGCTTAGAAACTTAGGGTCAGAAACTGAGATGGTGGAAGCTGGCAAGACCCTGCTCAATGAAACTACTGTGACAGACCCAGACCAGTGGGGTACAGAAGTCTGGTAGAGGACAAATATACTGGTCACTGGATGAGTAGTTTTCTGTTCCCTGAGTGACCAGGGCAGGGGCTGCATTAGAGTAATCAGGAACCTGCTAGAACCAGTTAAGGCGGGCAGGCTAATTAGGACACCTGGAGCCAATTAAGAAGAAGCTGCTAGAATCAATTAAGGCAGGCTAATCAGGGCACCTGGGTTTTAAAAGGAGCTCACTTCAGTTTGTGGTGTGAGTGTGAGGGGCTGGGAGCAAGAGGTACAAGGAGCTGAGTGTGAGAGGGTGTGCTGCTGGAGGACTGAGGAGCACAAGTGTTATCAGATACCAGGAGGAAGGTCCTGTGGTGAGAATAAGGAAGGTGTTTGGAGGAGGCCATGGGGAAGTAGCCCAGGGAGTTGTAGCTGTCATGCAGCTGTTACAGGAGGCACTATAGACAGCTGCAGTTCACAGGGCCCTGGGCTGGAACCCGGAGTAGAGGGTGGGCCTGGGTTCCCCCCAAACCTCCCAATTGACCTGGACTGTGGGTTCTTCCAAAGGGGAAGATCTCTGGCCTGTTCCCCAACCCACATGGTGAATCTCTGAGGCAAGAAAAATCTGCCAATATGCGCAGGACCCACCAAGATAGAGGAGGAACTTTGTCACACTACACAGACTTATATCAGCTGAGGATCTGGTCTGTAATTTTCTTTTAATGGATGCTGGAGATCAGCTCTGTTGCAAAGGTGGATTCTGCAACAAAGTCTGTGGCTCTCACATTTCAGTGCACATGGAACTCTCCTTACTTCAGGGTATAAACTGATCACTAGGTAGATTGGGAAGAAATGTCTTCATGGGATTGTACTGCACAATTGTTCTCCCTACAGTACCACATGTGCAACATGAACAGCTGATAAATACATTCCATACGTGAATGTTCTTTCCACCATGGGTTGGTGGCTCTCTGGAGATCTTTCATTAACAGAGCTATAAATAATGCAAAGGTTCACAAATAGTTAACAACTCGTGCGAGCTTAGATTTGACACCTTTTCCTCAAGATTAAATAGGATACTTGCAGAGATAGACAACTCACCAACTTCAAAGCTTCCTGTCTTAGTTAAAAAGAAACAAATTGCTTCCCCAGTGACTCCTCTGAAGGGAGCAACTGAAGGATAAAACTGTGATATTTGCATTAATTCCTCTTTAAACATAAATCTTAGGAGATTTATTTATTTTTTACATATTTTTGCATTATTTTAAAAACCAGTAATATATTTGCTATGGGGATATTTTTCATTTTGTATTTACTTTTGGGCAGGCCGTTCATTCTTATAAAAAAAAAACCCAACTGAATGTAGGCAGTTAAGGATTACAAAGATTTTAGAAAGGATTTAGGTGGAAATCCACCTTCATTCTGATTTTCAGTAGGGCTAATTTTGAAGGTTTAGTTACATCTACAGTACTGCCAACGTCAAGAGATCAAAAATCATGAGGGTTTTTTTTTTTAAAAAAAGATGATATTGTGTTTCTAGGTCAGTCTCTTGATTTTTGTCCTCTCCCTGCCCATCCAGAGGGTGTGGGCATGTGACAATGAGTGTTGCCCACTCTCTCATGTATCCTGGATAAGGTGATTTTGGCTCCTGCTGCAGGAGCTCATCCCCACATTTGCCCATCTCCTGCCCAGAAATTAATCCAGTCCCCCATCAGTTTTGTCCCCACGCAACCCCCCTCAATTCAGGTCCCCCTCAGTTCAGCCTCCCTAGCCCATTGACCCCGCTGCCCTCTGTTCACCCTCTCAGCAGTCACCCCATCTGCTCAGAACCCACCATCAGTACAGCCCTCCCGCCCCATCAGCACCCACCCTCCTCACTTCAGTCCCCCTGCAGCCCCCAGGCCATAATCCACCATCACCTCTGCTCCTCCTAGGGTTCTTCTCCCTCCCCAAGTCTCAGGGGCAGCGGCTGCAGTGAGGTCCCCTCTTCCACTTCCCAGGCTGGCAGGGGAACCCTGGCCACCTGGACCTGACAGTAATTCCTAAGTAAAACTCAGCCTCACTCATGATCTCAGGATAGAACTCTCAAATATCAGGATTTTTTTCCCCCCGTTTCTTTCAGGCTCAACAGAAAGAGCAATCAAGCTCCTTTATGTAGTCAAGTCAGCTGTAATCAAAGGAGGCTCCCACACAAAGACTAGACAGGTCAGAGTTACGCTGTGTGGACTGATGGGTTTCCCTGGTAACCAACCCAGGGGCTAGGTTATTTGGTTGTGTGTGTTGAAGGAGAAAGCCTTGAGAAGAAGTTGTGAGCATTATCCTGAAAGGAAGCAGAGAGACAGGGCAGCTTGAGCACAGAACTTGCTGGGAAGGCACACTGGGAGATTTTAGTGCAAGGAAACAGGACTTTGTTTGTTCTTTGCATCTAAACAAGATTAAACCAAGAATATGACTCATCCTGAGGGATACAACCCTGCAAGGTCACTTGGGGCAAAGAGGCAACAGTGTCTCTCTCTGGTTGGGATCAAAAACTCCTTCACCTTGTTCCATCCTGAGCACTTGGTGCTTGTGTTCTGATTTGAACGGTGACGGTACCCTCAATGGTAATATTTATCATTATCTACACAGAGCTATGGATGGACCAGCACTCGTCGGTGGTTGCATTGTTGAAGTGCCAGCCCTTCATTTTCTTTAAGACAATCGTAAGACACCAGCTATCAGACAGAAATCAGATCGACTCATGCTGAACGGCTTGATCCTCGCATATATATACCAAGAGGCTGTTAATGTATATTAGGAGCTTTGCATTGTACTCAAAGAAGGTGGCTTGGTAATTGCTGAGTGTGAAGTGTCAGAAAAAAATAATGCCTTGATCACTAAGTAAAAGCCTTGAGTTCTTTATTGTCTTTAAGATTTCCTGTTTAGCCACTTTGAGTCCTACCATGTGCGAATGTTTCCAATATTAACTAGAGAAGAGTGATTTGTAGGCAGGAAATTGGAAACATTACATCAATTTAACTGGGCCATTTAGGGTTAGTGCAAAATGACAGAACAGCAGGAAGTAGTTAAAAGCTTCTCCTCAGCAATCAAAGCCTTGCAATTTTGTGACTTTCCTCCAATCAAGTGCTGTATTGACAAGAAACCATTTCTGATAATGACCTCTCACTCTGGTCTTCTGGGCTAATTTGTTTTTCTAACTAGGGTGCCGGCGCAGAAGCGTGAGGAAAACATCTTTCATGTGTTCGCTCACTTGATGCAGCAAGACAAAGAGAACGGACCTGGTTTATTAAATTCCCCCGCCCCCAACTGTCCAAATCCTTTTTATTTATTTATTTTTAAGTGCCCTTATCTGATCCTAGACATATGATGTTGCTTTTTCTATATATATCTCCCATAAGTGATACACTTAACTCTCTGTACTGGGTCACAGAAAGTAGAGATGGAATAGACTTATGAATTCCTCATTTCTACTTATGCCATTCCCCCCATCTTCCATGCATGGTTGTTCCCGGCTGTATCTTTTTTTTTATTTTAGTTCTCTAGGTATTATTACTACAAGACTGTTTCCCAGATCAACTTACGCTCACGTCAGCATTTCATTCCAAAATTAATTTAATCTGATAAAAAAAAAATCCTGAAAAGTGGATGGTGTTACCGCTGAGCAAGGATGTTGCAGACACACTGTTGTTAAAACAGGGATCCCTTAATATCCACCCCCCTTTCTTTTACCAACAAAGTGAAAACTTTGGATGATGAATGTCTGCGCTAGATTTTCTCTTGGTGGAAGGTGGTAGGTATTTGCTATTAACACCAGTGACGCTGGCATTCAGGATTTCTTCACACACCACATTAATGGAAATCAATATTCACCCCATGATTGCATGACTGAAGCTACAGAATGCATCAGTGCTAAAACCTAGAAAGGGTTAAATAATCCAGTATAATAATCTCTCGTCTGATTATTAAGTTTCAGAGTAGCAGCCATGTTAGTCTGTATCCGCAAAAAGAACAGGAGTACTTGTGGCACCTTAGAGACTAACAAATTTATTAGAGCATAAGCTTTTGTGGACTACAGCCCACTTCTTCGGATGCATATAGAGTGAAACATATATTGAGGAGATATATATACACACATACAGAGAGCATGAACAGGTGGGAGTTGTCTTACCAACTCTGAGAGGCCAATTAAGTAAGAGAAAAAAACTTTTGAAGTGATAATCAAGCTAGCCCAGTACAGACAGTTTGATAAGAAGTGTGAGAATACTTACAAGGGGAGATAGATTCAATGTTTGTAATGGCTCAGCCATTCCCAGTCCTTATTCAATCCTGAGTTGATTGTATCTAGTTTGCATATCAATTCCAGCTCAGCAGTCTCTCGTTGGAGTCTGTTTTTGAAGTTTTTCTGTTGTAAAATAGCCACCCGCAGGTCTGTCATAGAATGACCAGATAGGTTAAAGGGTTCTCCCACTAGTTTTTGAGTATTATGATTCCTAATGTCAGGTTTGTGTCCATAAATTCTTTTGCGGAGAGACTGTCCGGTTTGGCCAAAGAATTAATGGACACAAACCTGACATCAGGAATCATAATACTCAAAAACCAGTGGGAGAACCCTTTAACCTGTCTGATCATTCTATGACAGACCTGCGGGTGGCTATTTTACAACAGAAAAACTTCAAAAACAGACTCCAACGAGAGACTGCTGAGCTGGAATTGATATGCAAACTAGATACAATCAACTCAGGATTGAATAAGGACTGGGAATGGCTGAGCTATTACAAACATTGAATCTATCTCCCCTTGTAAGTATTCTCACACTTGTTATCTAACTGTCTGTACTGGGCTAGCTTGATTATCACTTCAAAAGTTTTTTTTCTCTTACTTAATTGGCCTCTCAGAGTTGGTAAGACAACTCCCACCTGTTCATGCTCTCTGTATGTGTGTATATATACCTCCTCAATAGATGTTTCACTCTATATGCATCCGAAGAAGTGGGCTGTAGTCCACGAACGCTTATGCTCTAATAAATTTGTTAGTCTCTAAGGTGCCACAAGTACGCCTGTTCTTTTTGCTGATTATTAAGCACACCCCAAGCAGCTTTCTAAAGCCACATTTTTCAGGATGTGCCTGGTCATAATACACTGGAGCTGGTGGCATCAGTGCTTAGCGTGACCACAGAGCAAATGCAATGGCCAGGATCTCCCTAGATATTGGACTCTGATGCCCACTGCTAGGCCAGGCTGAGAAATGCAGATGCCATTTGTGTTAATTTAACATCTGTGCCAGGAAGAGCGAATTGTATTATTTCTTGGCTGACAGAGAAGGAAAACAGGAGCCAGCAGCGTGCATGAGACTGTGGCTGCTGAAATTGCCTACTCAAGGTTTGTGCTGCGTCATGTCACTGAGGCCTTCCAGGCCAGGATGCTGTTCCTATTGACTAGGAGAGGAAAGACTGGCCTGGCGTGGAAGACAACAAACCAGCCACCCAGCACCCTCAAAAAAGGACCCAAAGCTGTTCCTGAAGAGCGAGGTGTAGTGCCCTCCCAGGTGGGGGAAGGATTGTTATTTCCCTTGCAATTCTTGGGCCTTCTCAGTGTCCTCATCAGATACTATCCAGGAGAGATACTCAGAGACTGAGTACCATCCTATGGGGTGGCCAGGTTGCGCTTGGCTCTGCAGGGGGGTTTCTTTTTACATTAAAACAAAATCCATCCCTTTGAACTGGGTGAAAGGAAGGTGGTGTCCTACCATTGAACGTCTGAGAGGGAGGAAAGGAATGGTTCCTCCTCAACTGCTACTACATGACCCCTCTCTGCCATCATCTTCAGGGGACCTTGTTCACTGAGGGCCACAGTGGTTGTTTCTGGACAGGGAGGGTGGGTGCTTGGAGTTGCAGTTGTTCCGCCAGCAGCAGCCTGGCAAATTCAGGCTACAGCATCTTTAAAATTATTTCCCAGTAGGCTGAGTCTACCGGGCAACAATCCTGGCAAAAAGACCTGCTCAGTAAATCCACCCCACATGATTTCCAAGAGCTCATTTGCCACATTTTGGGAAGGAGCAGCTAGGAGAGAGAGAGAATATGCTGTTTGGTTTTGCCTCTCAAAATAATCTCCACAACTACAGAGTCCAGGAAGGTCTCTGTGTCCCATCAAGCATGAGAAACAGGGACAAAAATATTCAAATAATGGTCATGCCTTTGTAGTCTTACCTTACGTCAGGTGATTGGCTCCTGAAACGCCTGAACGGCTCCTCTGAAGCCAGTGTTTTGTTTATTGTCTGTAAGTGACAAGTGCTGCCCTTACTGGTAGGATACATTTTTTCTTATTTCTTAGTTTCCTCCTCCTTCCAGCTCTCTGACATTCCTTTCTCTCCAGCACCATATCCTACGCACTAATGTCGTCGGACACAAGCAGTACTGCTGGCACTATATCCCCTGGTCAGAGAGTGCACCAAGTTGTTTCAGGAAGAGAGGAGGAGGAAAAATAAATAAATAAATAAAGCACACATTGGCTCAACCTTGCATGCCAAGGATCCCCGTCCTGCAACCTTGTATCTTTGCAATGTGAGAATTGAACCCCTGAAGAATATCGTTCAACACCCAGATGAACACAAACTAATTTGAACCGCTTAACTGTAATTCCCTTTTTTTTGGGAAAAAAAATCAAAAAACAAAAAACCCACATTCTTTTAATTTACTAGAGTTTGAATTTACAAGGTTTTTTCAAACTTGGGGGAAAATATCCACTCCCAGCCTAAAGCCAAATGTCATCCCAGCAGGAATTTAGTTTACTGCATTGTAAAGTCCTAAAATCAAGGTGCTAGAAAGGAAGGCCCTGATCCTGAAAAGACGCAACTTTAAACACGTGTCACCCTGTTGAACCCATTACGTTTATTCATGGGCTTAACGGTAAAGCATAAGTAAGTCTTTATAGGATCAGGGCCCTTACGCTCTATAAATGTTTTGTCATGGACGGTATTGTAAGAGAGGATCAATTGTGGATCAGTTCCTCAGCTGATGGAAACTGGTTCTAAGGGCGCTACGCTGGTTTTTTTCTTTTTTTTACACCAGCTGAGGATTTGGCCTTGTGCCTAAGTGTACAAAGCTAAATTATTTTGAGGACTGTTGCATCTTTCAAACAAACGGCAAGAACTCTGCATCCAAGTACAGGCCTGGCTCTGTGGAAGTGAGGTGATGAGTAATCCCATAAAATTCACTTCGATAGCAGACATCTCACGTGGTTGGCTGGAGCCTGAGGAAATTAGTCTCATTTGCATAGTAAAATAAATGCGAAAGAGCTCTGTAGGAGATAAGCACTCTAGCCAAAAAAAAAATCCCGACGGAAGCTCCAGAAAAGACATTTACTGATGCAAAGCTTATTTTCTTTGTTTTTACAGTAGTGATACGTTAACAGAGCTGTAAGGGTCCTTTCTCTACCACTGGACTATTCAGGGGAATCTGCCATGCCAGTCTTCTCTGCCTGAGGGGACGATCTGGGAACACAAGGCCTATCTCACGGGTTTCACCCCTACCTTCATTTAGAACTTCTCTTTCTGCTGCTCAAGTCTCTTTACACTCCCCCGTACTGCTGCTGTACCATATATGTGACTTTCAGCCTGCTGCTGAAATTAACCGTGGCATGGTGTGAAGGGACACGCCCTCACGCTGGTATGGAGGAGACTAAAGAGCTTTTCTGGCCTGTTCAGCCCTAAAGAGGTGCACCTGCAAGGCTTGTTCAGCCTGGAGCGGGAGGAGCTTAAAAGAAGAAACTTACCACCGAAAGGGGCAGGGAACAGGAAGAAGGCTGCCCCACTCAGAAACTGCTTGTAAAGGAGGCAGTCCAGCCAAGGAGGAGACAGCCACAGGCTCCCAAAACTGCCCTGACTGGTGGCAAAATAGTATGCCCCAGGAGGAGGGACAGAAGGCAAACCCCACAAAGGGCCAGAGACTCTGACAGACTAAGCCCATAGGGCTAAATCCCCAGGGACTGCCTGAGAGACTGCCCATCTTTCCAGATTCTCCTCTCTTGGCGGGGAGGAGAAGCTAATCCTTTGCTCTGTGTTTGCCTCAGAGTTCCCCAAGTGCTGCCAACTGGGGGAGGGGGCAGAGGGTAGACAATGGGACCCAGGGCGGTGGAGGAGGATCCAGGAAGCCCCTGCCTCCCCCCAGCAGATGGTGGATAAGACAACAGAATAAGGTGTGTCCACCCACTAAGGGGACAAAATACCTTGTCCACAGCAATTCCCTGTGCTGACCTCATCCCCCTCTTCCAAGTTCTAGCTTGTTTAGTCTAAAAGCCAGCCCATGCTATTCTTGAACTGCTGACTCTCCCAGAGTGGTAGCTGAAGCAGCTATGAAGTTTTAAAGTTAGATCTAGCAAAACATAGGATCTCCCGCCAGCCAACTACACTATTGTTGTCTCTAGCAAACAATAAAAAAAGTGAATGTTAAAATATTGTTGTTAAAGGATTAATATAAATGCATTCCTGACACTGTTGACAAATTAAACAGATTTTAAGAGATTCTTTTAAAAGGACTGAACCTTGGACCAAAGTAGCTAAAGCCTTTCTATGTTTTTCCTTCACGTTGAACAGCTCTTTTGAGCATATGAACCTTTGCAATTCAAACATCTTCTAATGTGAAAATTACTATACCCCTGCTATACCTTGTGTGCTATGAATTTGAAGTACGCTTGTAAAAATGTACATAAAGACATATGCAAATATCACTGTGGTTTAGGATAAATTATTTCATGTTAATGTTTGAATTGTTTGCCATATGCCCATGAGGGTTATTTTAAGATTTATTATGGGGTTTCATCCTATGTCCTGTGTTATACAGGGAGTCAGACTAGATGATCACAGTGGTCCCTTTTGGCCTTAGAATCTATGATATTTTGATGGACTTCTAGATAATCAGTGTACAGTGTGAATTTTAAAATATTCTATTCCCTCAGCAATGGTGTGTTCTGGGAGTATTGATGTTAACTGAACACTGTGGGTGAAATCCTGACCTCATTGAAGAAGAGGCAAAACTTCCACTGATTGGGATTTCACATTATGTATTTATAGGGGGAAGTCTTGGGAAAAGCAGATCCATCTTAGGCAGAAACAATGCAAGGAGAGAACACTTCTCTGGGCGAGAGGATAGCTTATTCTCCACACTCATTCAATGCCGAGTCTCAATAGAGAGGCTGAAGGTGCTGGTTTTCTGATGCAGTCAGTTTGTCCAGTTAAAACTGGACTGACACTAATTTATACTTTTTGTAGTTGACGGAGACACATATAAGGTATCTGCGTTAAGTACTGATGCAGTTAGCATAGAACAAGGCATAGACAGACAGTTTTTTATGGTTTTGCATCTCATTGTGCACATCATATGGTATGTGGACTAACAGTAGTAAACGATTTTAGAAAACCCATCACAAGTGACACTACTTGGAATGTTCAGAATGTATTTTAGGATCAAGTTAAGAATTCTCTCTTTTCCATGAGGGTGGACTTCTCCAGTTCTCTTTGAATGTCCCTTTCCTAACCCTCTCTTTAGCTGGTTTGTTATTGGATCCAAAATCCTCAGAATGGATCAAGGAAGGGTAAATTCATCTTCTTTGATGATTTTCTGTGAAGAAATATGATGAACTGATATTCAACTCTGTTGGGAAAGAAATGGTTGAACGAGAAGACTCAAATTTCCAACAGGGAACAACCTCTTTCCACTAAGCCTGCACCATAAATCTTTCTGAATTCTATCAGTGTACCCTGTTCCAGAATCTTAAGGACTGACAGCTCTGGTCGCTTTCAGTACCCGCTGTCTTTCAGAATAAACAGAATGACACACCACCCTCCCCCCAGCTTGGTAATATTAATAGAAAATATTAAAATTCTAGTATACAAGAAATTTCATAAAGCATATAAATGAATTCATTCACTCCATCTCATTAGCTTAATCGTCAATCTTAACAATGTAACTGATTAACATATTCATTGTTCTTCCTTGGTTTTGCCTCAGACTTTTACTTCTTTTGGGTTCAAAAGATCCCAGAATACCCAAGCTTAACAAATACTCCCGCACAATTATCTAGAACAATGGAAAACACTAAAAATAATAGCCAAAATAAGGATTTCACTATTTATTCCACGGATGCTTCAAAAGTACCACAGGAAACAACTGTATAAGAACCAGTTTTATTCATATGTTTAATGTGATTATACACATTCATGTGTCTAACAAGATCTGCACTGTTACATTAAAGATACAGTACAATAACATTCAACATGAGGTACTTCATATTTATATATCTGTCCTTCATAAATAATGCTGTAAGCTTAAGGTCAAGCATAACTGGGTGCTGTGACCTGAAATTAGCAGACTTTATCACAACAATTTAAAAAACAGTTCAGTGCAATAAGTATGTAGAAATTAGAACATTTAAATCCTATTTCAGATATGCTTAAAGCATATTACATTACAATGCCCTGTCTTAGTTCCCCCTACCAGCAAAATCAATATACAAGTAGTAAAGACCGCCATAAAATACCATCTACATAATGTTCTTTTTGCTGAAGTTGTGTTTACGTTCCAGCATGATACATCGGATGCTTTCAAAATATAGATTAACATTTTCAAACTTGGATGCCTAAAGTTAGTTGACCAGATCTAGATCCATATTTAGGCACCTAATTAAGTGGCCTGATGTGCAAAAGTATTTGGCAACAGCAGATTCTATTTACTGCAATGGGCTTGCTGGTGTCGAGCCCCTCTCAAAATCAAGCCACTTATTTAGGTGTCTAAGTTTATTGATCCAAGCTTAAATATTTTGACCATAAGCAACAAGTCTAATTTATACCTGGAACAGATTCAGAGGAATTAAGCAAGAAGCAGAGCTTTCATTCTACTTTGTCAAAAATATTCAAGGGATAACAAGTAAAAAAAAAAAAAGCTGATTTTCTACATATCACAGCTATACATTAATTTGATCCCATAACTATCTGTTCCAGCCAGTCAGTTTAATAGATGCTAAGCCTTTATTTGTAGATAAATTAAAAAGAAAAACACCAAAAAACTAGAGCCAGTCAGAGACTGGCTTATCCATACTAGTAGAGTACACTTTTTGTCCCACTGTGAGGCACATAAGTCTGTTCTAAACGAATCAGTTACTTGCTGTAACATTGTTAAATAGCTGCATTCTGTCACTCTACCCCATAAAAGCATCATTCAGACAGAGCCATTATATCTATGTCAACCATTTCATATACAGTAACTTGGCCAGTCTTTGCTTTAACGTTTATTTTAAATAAATTCACTACTGCTCAGATAATGTCTACAAGTAGTTGACTATTATCCCATGACAATCTTACATTCCTTCGTTGTCTCTTCAATAAATATTTCCCCAATCCATAAAATTATACTGCGTGTATATTTTTGGTTGCTGAGAGATCTAAATATAATTAACTGGAGCTTTAAAAAAAAAGTATCGTCAGTTTTCAAGGGAACATTCTGTCCAGATCTCACTAACAGTCTAGTTTAGGTACATCTGTTATAAAAAGCATTTTCTATATATTCCGAGGGTATTTTATACTTCAGAAAGAATGTATTTGCTCACATATGTAAAATTGTAACCATTACAGGGAATAAAGAACATGGTACTTGCAGAACAGTCTTCCCCTCGCTCTTCTTTTCACCATCCACAGGACAGGGAAGAGACTGGCTTTGGCCTTTGAGTTTTTGATGCCTACTCCAATCCACTTGTCATTACTCCAGAACATGTTTTGGACACTGCAGAAACATACCGGCACTTTGAGATGGCCAGAGGCCAAGATTCCAGCAGTCAAGGAGTAGGTGGAGTAATAAATATTAACTGATAAGTAACCATACGGGAAAAGCGGTTCCATTGTAAAACTGATGATTATATTTAGTGTAGCACACACATTAGTCTTTAGCCTGGCAAAAGAATCATTTGGTCCTCTATTTTAGCTTATAATATGGAAAGCAAACATAACCACTTCAGAGATATTATAAAGGTGAGACAAATTACCTCGGTAGGGTCCTCTTTGTAAGTAAGTTTCACAATCTAGTGATTAAGGAGTTTCTTTTCCAAAGTGTGGACTTTATTTTATTAAGTTTAAATGGTACTTGGATCTTTTAGTTATACTGATTTCCTTCCCTCTTAAACAGCAATGAGTTTGTAGTCCGTTCCTGCCAAAAATACAGACAGGACTACAGAAAGCTTGAAAAGTAATTCAGGGGAAAAAAAAAAAGTTTTTGGACCACACAATCCTCCATTTCACATTTAAATTAAAACTAATTGCAAGAGCTCAGACATACGTTTCCCCTCACTGTATTACACTGTGCTCACTGCCAGACATAGTCCACTCTTGGGAATTTTCTTGCGATCATCTATTTAATTATCTGCTGAGTCAGAGTGTGTGGCAATAATATAATAAAGCTCACATTACAGAGAAGGAATGTGTAACTCAGGATTAGTACACGTTACCGTGCAGTGATGTTTATTTTCATTTTTACAGGGGGGAAAAAATCCCCCTCCAAATGTTCTAGGACTATTTTGGAAAAAGAAATTAACCTATCCTTTGTCTCATGCTAGATATCATCACCCAGCTATTTAGTAGTGGGCCAAATGAGAGCAATTTTAAAAGCATCTCCGTATAACTATTGCAACATTTGGTTAAATGGGCAAATGCTTCGAAGCCACCTACACAGTTTGTGTGTACACAAGTATTTCCCAGTCTTAAGGGAATGAGTCAGAGGAGCTCAAGAGGGTGCTGGTGGGAAAAGCTGTATGAGCCCAGCTCACCCTGGCTGCAAGTATGATCCTGCATCTGTGTATAAAGCAGTGTGCGGCTCCTTGAATGTTGCCTGCCAACCTCCCTCTCTTCTCTTGCAGCCACCCCCAATACAGCGGGCCACATACGGGACTGGCTTGCCTCTATGGGGCTGCGCGTTCACACACAAGCTTCTGTTATCTGCCCCTGTCACTTGGCTCAGCTGTAAGAACTAAAGGGGCCCAGCCTTGTGGAGCCCCTTCCCTGACTCTGAGCAGCATGTAGCCCTCTGGAGAGTTGGGGAGCAAAAAACAAGAGCAAAAAATGAGAAGCAGAGAGAAAAAGACAAGAAGGAAAAAAGAACTGAGACAGAAAGAGAAAATGGACCAAAAGAGGCAGCATCCAGTGTATTGGGGGGCACAATCCATTGGAGATATGAAAGAGGGCGTCCATCTGCTGATCCATTGCAAGTAGGGGCACGCCAACAAGACAGGCTGGGAATCATGGGCGTAGGTATATCTGACTCAAACAAAGCTTTAGAAACTTCCTTGCTCTTAAGAGCTTCCAGTTAAAATTGAATGTTACATTTAAATTTCATCACCAAAGAGGCTACAAGTCCAGCAAGCAGTAACTATCCACAGCTTTTACTTACATATTCTCTGTACTGATCACAGCTGCAGATAAGCTAAGCATCAGTAGGTCTGAACCAGATGTGTACTTCAGGTCAAACTCTTCCTCTGGAAACATTTTTGCTCAGGCATAGAATATGAGTTCTGGAATCTGCCCTCCCTGCACTCCAGTGCCATTAGTACTGTCTGAAGAGCACTGGAATTGAACAGTTACCTTCCCACACTGAACTTCAGTCATTCCTTCTTGTCCAAAATAGCTTAGTTCATTGCCATCCAGTATCACACTAGCTGTATAAAAGGTATCGGGCTCAATCTGCACTGGGTACTCAAACCACACTGGGAAAGTGTTGCTAGATCCATCTGAGAAATACTTGCTCAAGTTCTGGCCTAGGATAACACCTTGGCGTTTAAGTTCGATCTTTGCGCTATATTCTGCCGATCCGCAGCTAGAACCATATAGCCCAAAGCCAGCAATGAAAACTCTCTTATCAACAGCAAACTGGATGCTGTCACACCTACCCCTGTAACGCCACTGGTTGCTGCGATAGGCGCAAGACTGGAAGCGGTGGCAACGCTGGGGGACAAGGCCTTTTCTGGCATTGCTCACGAACTCTAATTCTGGCTTTTTGGCAGCTGTATACCAAAGGAAGATATCATTGGTTTCATTGAGAGTCAGCACCCCGGACTGAGCGGCACCATTTGCAAAGTCATCGAGTGCCATGGTAGGGATGCGAATCAGGTAGAGAGCTTTCCCTAGGACCTTGCGTTTATTTTCTATGCTAACAGGTAAATCTTGCCGTTGACACTCCACTTCAGCCCAGTTAAGCGCAGCTTCGAAAACAACAATTTCTTTGGCATTCAGCGTCTCCCTTCGGAGGATGCTTTCAAGCGTCTGAAAATCAATATCACAGAACCCCTCAGATTTCAAAGCCAGCTCTGCTTGGGCATCAATCACTTCCCAGCAGCGCTGGGTCAGGTCAGGTTCTTCAAATAAGCAGCTCTGGGAGAGCAGCACACAGGCATTCTTTGCACTTAGGCTCGTCTCTAGGAAGTTGACACATGCTCGGGCAAGATGAGGAACGATGTACTTCTTGGCAGCATAAAGAGTGGCCAGCACGTTATCGGCAGCTAAGTCAATTTCATCACAATAGATGTATCTGAAATAAAATACGCACATGTGACACTGCTCTTTGGCAAAAAGACATTGACTGTCAATAACACCTGAAAACTCGAAGAACAGAGCACTCGAATGGTGCAATGCAGTATTAAAACTAAGAAATACTTTCTGGAAAAATCAAATCCTGCTTCAAATTACACGATAAAGAAACTACAGGCCAAATTCATCCATGGGTTAAGCTCATCGAAGTCAATGGGATTACACCAACAATGAATTGGGCCTTTCATTTGGGTCACATGCTACACAAAGAAACTGATACAACTATGAAGTGCTACCACTTCATTCCCATTTTCTTCCAAGTTCAACAACAGTTGCTTTCAATAATGAGATAGAGAACGCACTCTAAACAGTCAATCAACAATTGCAATATGGTAGTGACTCTAATGTATCCATATCCTAGCAAACTTGGGTGAAAAAATTCCAAATAAATGACTTGATGAATGAGATATTTTTCACCCCCAAAAAGGGTTTGTGTCAATCAAGGTTCTTGAAGAAGGGTTGGTTTATATGGCTAAAACAACAGTTAATACTGTCTAGGGCATGAATTTCAAGTGGACATACATTGAACTTCCTTTTCTGGTGAACTATATGGTGACCTTTATTCAGACACATGTGCAAAGAAAAGTGAGTTTTTCAGCAATAACAAACACTTCACATCAGACATGGGTGCCAAGACAAACTGGTTTAAAATCTAGGCTCTCAGAAGTGTAACACTGTCAAAATACATCCAATACCATGCATCATCATGCCATAGGCTCTAAGATTTGCAATCAATTGATGAAACCTCTTAGACTAACTAACCTCAGATTGTAAAGGGAAGGATTTCATATGTTTATTGATGCTACAACATGCTAGCTTCCCCAGAAAAAATGTATTCTCTCACTTTCCTAGGGAAGAAAACTTGTTAAGACCCACTGCCATGTCAAAACAGAAGAGATTCAGCTAAATTCTCATTACGTGATTAAATTCCTGAGGTCCACTACTGTTGGGGAAATAATGAATTTGGCACCTTGTTTTTAATATCTCACACATTAGGTCAAATCTATTCTGGGTAAATGCATTCTGTTAGAAACAATGTTAAACATAAATTTGCCTTTAGAGTGAACAAGGGAGTTATGTTTAAAAATATGCTTGTTGGTTGCGGCTGAGCCACTAAAGGCAAAATTGCATTTCATGCTAATGAAAATGTGTTAAGTTAACTGGTTTTCTAAAAAGATGCATTTTCACAGGATATACAAGGCCTAGGAGAATAAATGATAAAATGAAATTTACTGGATTAGTATCAACCCATATCTCATTATGGCTGTTTTTGTTTTTACTGTAAAGATGTATAAGTCTTGTTTCGTTGTTTGGTTTTCATGAATTAGGATATGGCAGACTCCAACCTGCTTGGGCAGATTTCCAGTTAATGATGGAAAACTAGTAATGTACCACATGTAATGGGGCAGAGAATAACACCAATTATGAGTTCTAGAGAAATTGGGGTCAAATAAAATGAGATATATTTTTCACAGTCATGTGCCTCTAAAAATGCTACGCTAAGTAACGCTTGAAAAATTCTGTTTAGAGTATATAAACTCTGATGCAATGAAACGTAGCAAGTAATGAATATCAATATAGAACTGAATCTTTAGTTCTTGAAGTAAAAAACTAAAGACTACTTGCAGGAGTAAGAATTACTCATGCAAGCATAAATTGCAGGTTTGGGTCCCTAAGGGTCTACATATTTTCTTGTTTTTTCTACCATCATCTCTCCAAATTTGTTCCATTTTATAATTCTCCTCCTCAACCTCCAACTTCTTCTCCCTCTCTGCTTGTTAATACAAAAAAGTAGGGCGGCATCTGTTTTAAATTTAAACAGTACAAAAACTGCGAGTTTAATATTCATGGAAGTGGAGAAGTAATATCACTGGTTTAAAGCAGCCATAGCACAGATAGGCTGTCTGTAGCATTCCACATTTCTCATTCTGTCAATGCATCTCTATCCTGATCTGCAACTGCTGATATTTCAGTCCTGGTCTATTCCTTAGCAAAGTATGTTATAGCTGTACATGTGTGATGCGCACAGGCTGGGATTAGAATGAGACCATGAGTCTAATTTTAATTTATTATTTGAATCCTGGTCTTCAGGGTTAAAGACACTAACTGAGTGTGCCAACTAGGATATGCATTTAGCAACATGTAACTGTTTTGTATTTGTAAAGCTATAGTGAACAGCTAATCAATTTTGCTGGGGGCATAATTACTACATGCCAATAAACAGATACTACTGAAGCTTCTGCATCTAATAATAGGTTTACTGGTGTTTGTCTTCCATGTGTCCACTACAAAATTAACCAACTAAACACTATTAACAACTAATACCCAAATACAGATTAGTGTATATCACATTATAAGAGTTCATGGCTTAGAAGAAAATGAGCATTTCCAACTCTTTCTTTTCTTACAAAAGATTACACTGTATTCCTCTTGATTGTTGAAAAGGGGACCTGGCGAAAAGGGGGTTCAACTAAATGCTCCTCTCATTCCTGTTTGCAGGGATGGGTGCAAATTCTCTTCTACTCTCTTCTTCTTGTAGCCTGAGTGTTTTGGGCCTTCAGTCTCATGCTGCTTCTTGGGAATGTTTTGAACATCAGTAGAGATACTAGAGCACTGCAGATTCAGGGAAATAGCACTGCATCAAGTTCTCATTTGGAAGGTAATCTGCACAACCAAAATAACTAGATTTTTTTTTTAAATGAAAGCTTGGATTCTGAAGAAGTTGATGGCTGAGTCCCCCCACTTTTCAGATAGTTTCCTAATTTACTATTGTCAAGAGAATTAGTCAGGCACTGGATTTTGGTATTAAAGTTCTCGTTTTTCAGGTTTGCCCGACTGTACAAATGTCTTCAAGCAGATTTCAAAATCCATTTGTTCTTTAAATGGCAAGTTTAATGTAGCAGTAATAAAATTATGTAGAACGAGTTGTTGTCCCAATAGAAAAGAAAAATTAAAGTACCTTATATTCGCCCCTTGCAGAGAGAAAGTCTAACTACATCTCACTCTGTAAAGTCAAAGTATTTGCTGTATGAAAAACATGTTTTAAATAGCAATGTGCAAAATGAAGATCTGTAATGTATCTATTCACATGTGGTGGCATATCATAACTTTGTCTCAATTCCATATTAATATTGTTGAGTGACCTTTGATTTTCATGGAAAGGCATCTGTCAACATGCATCCCAAATATTTCTGAGGTTCCTGCTGACAAACTGAAAACTCTGCAGCTGCATGCAACTTTGAACACTAGATCTACCATGCCATTGAAATGTAACAAAGTAATTGTTTGCAATCACAAGCTAATCAAGGCAACCCATGAAATATATTTATAAGGTTGTTAACTAGCAATTTCACTATTGCATGCAACAAAACCAGTAGCATATTAAAAGGGTCTGGATATTGATCTCAATTAAAATGAGAAACAACCGGGTCCAGAAGCAACCAATGACAGTGTTAAATACCAGAGGAAAAAACTCCAAATTATAGAGGTTGCATGATATAATTTCCATTTGAAAATCAAAGTTTATAATCACAGTCCAAGGATAATTCAGCAGGGGAACAATTAGTATTTCATTACATCCTCTTCATCCAGCGAAAAAGCAACCTAGTTCTGAATCAGGTTGGCAGAAAGAAACCAGATATACAGGGAGGGGAATAAGTTCATTTAAACAGCCCTTTTATTTTTAATACTTTCCAAATGCCCAATACTAAATAAAATAAAGAAAGGTTTTACTTTTCAGTGGCTGCATTCAGTAACTCAGGGGTGTTTTGAACAGACAGAACTCTGTACAGTAAGCATACAAAAGAGCTAGAGCACAATGTCAGTGTATGAACCCAGAAATTCCAATTTTTTTACTTTTCACTATACTTTCAAAGTAAAATAGGTTTTTTTGTTAGAGCTGACAATTCTTTTTAGTAACTCCCTTCTTTTGTGTAGCAAGTGTAGTGACAAATCAAATCAATAGGCATTACAATGTGCTCAAAGACCTCCTGTCAGTCATTATTTATAACAACTGCCTACATTAGCCTAACGTTTCCGCGTCTAGAAATAGAGGGTGAGAGAGAAGTTCAGTGAAAATAAGTTTTAAACAATGAATATACAGCGGAAGGCCTATTTTTGAACAATTACTTCATTTCTAGTTTTATGCCTCTGTTTAGACGGATATCCAATATTTGAACTGTGACAGTATTGCTGTGCATATACGGCATAAACAAATACATTTCCAGAAGAATGATGCTTACTTCAGCATAGCGAGAAAAGCGGCAGGCTCAACATCTGGTATACGAATTTCATCTTTGTCCTCAGCAAGCTCTCCGTAAAACATTGCATGGAATACAGAGCTCCCGACAGCTAAGACGTACTGTTGAGAAAGGGAAATCTTATTTCATGCTATAAACTGAAGGCACTGCCAATAAAAACAATGAGGTACAGCCACTATCACTATGAGTATACTAGCTTCATGGGCATAGAAATTAGATACTATTATGTGAGAACGAAGGCAAACTTACTAACAAAATTACACCTTTTCCTACCATTTACCTCGTACAATTATATGTTTTATCTTCAAAGAAACAAGTGAATTTCTAGAAAATCTTCATACCACCAACCATAAAAAGGGACAAAAAAACAGTCTTCCCAATTTTACATAAAGCCTCTTTTATCACAACACAATGTTTAATGGGAAATACAAAGAAAAGTAAAGTATTTCACTGGACAAAGCCATTTCAAAATTTATGTCTGTCACAAAGAATTGGAGTCTCCCACAGTAAGTCACGATGTTACAGTTGAAGTTACTGTTGCTATTCCCACATCTGAACTGATAATGCAGCTGTTGCTTACTTTGTGTCCTGGCAACCGCTGGGTCCCACCTGGTGGCCCAACCACAAAATGAACATCTGCCATCAAGTCATTGTTGAACATCACTGCATTTCTACAGACAGAGGCAATGTGTTAATTTATGTAATCTGGCATCCGATTCTCACCCCAGACCCATGAGATTAAACTTTTTAACAACTTAAAGTAGCATTTCAGTAACAAACCAGCTAAAGAACAAAAGAACAAGCAAAAAAAACAGGTCACACAATTTCTGACCACTTTGCGCATGATCACACACAAATATACTAAGAAAAACAGATCCAAGAAAAACTTTGTGAAAACTTTTCAAAAAGTGAAAATGAAGATCAAGAACATGTATTACTAAAACAACAAACACGTAAGTCTGCATGCAAATACCTATCAGTTTAAAGTACTGCAGCTTACAACAACATTTGTACTACTTCAGGAAAACAGCTGCACTGTCCGGAAAGAGATACTAAAAATTTTCCATTACCAAATACTTGCTTGGGGAAAAGGAGTAGCATGTTTTATTCAATGTGTATAAACGAGAAACTAAATTTAACATAGCAAACCTGTTTTGCTACAATTCAACACTTCATTTAAACATCAAAAATAAATTCTCTTGAACTTACCTCTCTCGGATGGTGGGATAAAGCCCTTGCCAATTGGGGGCAGGGATAGTGTTGTTGTTGTTGAGGTTTTGTTGGTGGTATTGCTGGACAGCAGTTGTATTAGTGTTGGCTGGTTTCTTTCTGGGAAAAATATCAGCAGCCATCTTCTTCTTCTTTTTGGTCTTCAAGGTAATGATTTCATAGCAAACTGGAGGCAACTTGCTGCTGCTGCTGCTGCTACTGTTTCCTTTCTTAGAGCTTTTCTTGGACCTGTTCTTGACTGTCTCTGGAAGCATCAAGAAGAAGGTGAGACATTTCATGTTCTTTCCCTTGTCATCTACCATGAGTATCCTTGTTTGTATAGCTAGATAGCCTAACTAGGTAGGAACATGAAGAAAATTTAAGTGGGAGCCAAGCTGTTAAATAAAAAGCAGCAAAGCTGAGATTTTGCTTCTTTTCCAGCAAGACAAGGTGACCTTTTCAGGGTACTGAATAAGAAACTGGCTTTAAGTTTGATCCAGTATTTGACTTGTTAAATACATCTCCATCATGACTCCCAGTTTTATTTACTTGCAAGCTCTTTTCCAGATTTCCTGAAACTGAATCACCTCAAAGTGCTACGCTGTGCAAAGAGAGTATGCATCTAGCTATCGCACTGGCTTGTTGAATTAGGCTAGCAAGATGTGCCGTAGCACTGCTAGGCTGTTCAGCTGGCTGAACTTGTGTGTTGAATGGATCTGAACAGAGTAGGTATTACAGCCCTGCAGATGGAGTCAGACAGCCAGTGTTCTGAGCCAATAGCTGAAGTCACTGATAACGATTGGACCCAGCAGCACAGTGACACCTATTGTAATGTGCATAGCTCTAATATTAAAGGGAAAGCATTTAATGTGTAGTCTATATAATAAAGGAAATTGCAGAGTTACATCAGGGCAGGACTAGACAGGAATGTATAAATTTCTATGTATCTTTTATATTTTAGTAGTCCTTGATGGTACTCAGATTTTCACAATTATAAGAGCCCACATTAAGTAAAAAGATTAATAGCTTTGTATTTAAATATTTCTATTAGAGACACACTTTCTGAAGTAGTGAATATTCCATGTAGCTCTACTATGTATTTCTGTTGAATTCTCCCAACCCATTATTATAAAAATATAATGGTTAATCAGAGAAGGATATTAATATCAGAACTAAATTAAAGCAAATTGATTTGCAGCATAAAAGAGAAAGATGAAGTTAAACAATGCCTTTTGGTGCAGCGTATACTTTGGTCCAACATGAACAGAGAGGAGGTCACAGCTTTAGCTTTAACTAACTATGTTTTTGCTAAAATAAGAGTCTTTGATACCAGTCCCAAATCACTGAGCAGTACTAATTAAGCCAAGTTACACCAGACACAGTTGCACTGCATCAGAAGAAAACTTCTAGATGTGCAAATCAGATTCAAACAGTGTCCATACATTTAATCAATGTTTCAAAGCTTTAGATGAAAAAACTTTGTCTTATCTAAGGAATCAGTCAAAATCATAGTTTTAGATATGAATAAATGCAGATTTCATTAATAAACACATTCTGAAATAACAGGAGAATTAGATAACTAAGCCAACCAGATTTATTATGAAAGAATTGTACTTTTCAGCCACTGACTTGCTCAACAATTTAAATGTGGAGTTGGGCGGCGTTAGTGTTGAGCTGAGCGTAATAAAAGTTAACAGACATGCCTAAATTGTTCCCCCTCCCCCCCAACAGAAGGACCCCAAAATATCACATTAAGCTATTTATCTTGTAAATGATCCACTACTCAGACAATTTCACAATTTTCTTCAAGATTTTTAGAAAATTAAATCTAGTGAATTTTAGGCCAAACCAAACCAGTTTCCCAAGACAGCTGTGGAAGAAGGAGCCAAAAAATAGGAAGGGAGATCTTGGCCCCATTGTAGTCAATGGAAGTTTTGCCATTGGGTTTCAATGGGGCCCAGATTTTCACTCCAGGTATTAATGAAACCTGGTTACAACCCCACTTCTTGGAGTCATCACCACGGCTCTATAACAAACATGTTCAAGATGTCTTTAATTCCCATTAATTAAAAGAACTAGCTACAGGTTGTTCATAGACTGCACGTTCTCCTTGTCCCACTCTCTTCTCCAAAAGAGTATAGGCTGCATTAATAGACTGGCTCGGTGTTTGCCATAATCCAACAACAGCATTGCATCCTAGCAAAATGGACAGATATGTAGCAAACTCATGGAAGACATCACAGATGCTAAGCCTTTGCTCTCTTCAGTAGGATAACACTACTACTTCACACTTACATAGTGTCTTGCATCTTAAAAGCACTGTACAAACATTGAGAAACAGGTTACGCAACCTCAAATGACAGCTATAGCCTAGCAATATGGTTATAGTCTGTCACAGATGGAAGATTGTCAATAGAAATATTTGTGGGGGGAAGTTGATAGTCTAGGTCATGTTCGTCGTCAATGGAAAAAAATACACTCTGCAGAAATTTCTCACTATAAACCAGATTTAGGAAATTTATAACATAGGATAAGGGGTAGTCACTTTTTTGCAAAATTTGAGGGTTTTTTTTTTTTTTTTAAGAAATGGTTATGAAGATAACCTTCTGGATGTGCAACATTTTCTTCCTAAGTCTCCGTGGGAAAGACATTTCACAGGAATAAGGTTTCAAGCTTTTACAGATACAACTAAATGAATGTTCTAGGAAATATTGCAATGATCTGGTCTTCAATGTACCAGTCTGGCAGAAAGGGGAAGAGAATGGGGAGTCAGAAGATCTACAGAGGAGATTAGGTGTGAAAAAGTCCATTTTATAAAACACTATTCAAATAAACTAAAATTAGGATTTTCATGTGTGTTTTTCCCCAATTAATTTGCCAAAAGTACTCCAGAAGTTATGCCCAGAATTATTTCCAGTAGATTTCGAGTGGCCCTCTCTTGTAACTGTTCATGCATTTCTTAAGAAGAATAGAACAGGCAGATCTGATTAACTCAGTCCTGGAAAAAGAAACATTAAACGCAAACTGGCTGGAGTCAACCATACTTCAAACTTCTGGAAAATATAATGCATGTATAGTAAGTCTAGATACAGTCCTCCGCCACACTTTCTTGGGAAAAGAGGAAGAAGAAAGAGCTGATGTATATTCAGTCTAAATAAATAAAAAAAAAATAAGGCAAAATCCTATTTAACAAGAAGATAATATCTGGATAATAGTAGAAAGCCTTATCACAATATGTAGAAAATATGCCTAAATAAAACTACTTTGACTACTTTCCTGCTGTGCAGCAAAATCCGTCACGCGGTGGCTAGAAGAACTGATGGTACAATAGAGACCAAGAACTATGATAGATTATGGACCTATGACATTTCTTTGTTTTTCCAGCTGCCATAAAACCGATCTTATTTTCCTTAAGTATATAAAAGTCACATGATGGTCACTCCTGTGTGAGATAGGAAACTATAGCAAAGTTATGAATGAGAGTACGTGATCTAGGAACAGGAAAAACTAAAAGATTTCATTTTGGGATTTGCAAACATTGGCTTCCAATGCCAGTGGAACAGAACAATTCCAGTCTGTCCAAGTACAGAAATACAATCTGTGCACAAATTACTAAGGTAAACATCATTAGCATTCTGTATAACACTGACTGTTCTTTCCTGCTTCCAGGGCTGTTTTAATCCGGGTCCTTCTGCAAATTTGTACTTTTCTAGCCCACATACATGTTAGTAACCTCACAATTTGGTATTTTACCATAATTAAAAATACAAGTTATCCCTGAACTGCTCACTATTGAAAGACTAGTCGAGATCATCACAACAAATCAAGAAGCCTGCCTCTGGTGACAACATCAAGCAAACAAACTGATTATCTTCCACACTCTTCTCTGCGGCATCAAAGATGGTTTTCTAATGTTCTATAGCTTTTCTTTCTTCATTAATTCCCTATTTTATATTACCAGGGTGGAACATTTCTGTATTATACAAATACAATAAAAAAAGAAACCATTTGTTCTAAAAACAGATTTATCTTTGTTTCGAGAGCAAAGTATTATAACTAGAAAAAATTTTAAAGTTAAAATATGTAGGAAATTCACACTTAATTCTTCAAGCACAGGTAGGCAAAGTCCAAAACATCAGATGTTAGAAATAAGGAAGAAAATGTTTCAAGACGGAGATATTGTGCATTACACAATTGCCTTACAAACTGTTAAAGGAGAGTTATAAGCCTACAGAAATCAGCTTCTGGTCACAAGTAAAAAAAACTAAAGGCTATTTTAAATTCAAATTTAAGTAATATATGTGCAATGCTTTTTTTAATTAGCTTTTTAAGATTATAAAGTGCCTTGTGATTATTATGAAGGATGCCAGAGGGGCATACTACACTACAAATGTTAATACAACTTTAACTATGTTGGTGCCATTATAATTACATCATTCAAAAGTCTATACATGCTATTGAAAAATTATTTTCAGGGACTGATGGCATTTTTCCCAAAAATCTGTCATGCCATGGTAGCAGAGATAACTAAGATTTCTAAATCACCCTCTCTTATTAGGCTGTAGTTTTATCTCTGTTTTAATGAGCAAGACCCTGAATCAGAAATAAAAACAATATTTCATCAGATTTCTCAGTTCTCTATCACCACAAGATCTTGTTCACGGGAAGATAATTCTAAGTGAGTAGTGAGAAAATTCATACTTCTCTTTTGTAAAGTATCGCCTCATTTGGTGAAGTAATTATTGCTATGCATTATTAAAATTATTTGTTCAAATTCTACATTTCCCTTCAAAGAGAGCATACCCTCATTAAAAGGTAAGTCTCGATATACACCATGAATGACTACTCAACATTAATGCTTAACAAAATCTGTCCACTGCTACTTTTCATACGAATATCTGCTGAATTTAAGCTTTGATTTTAAAACAATGTGTAAAATTTGCCAAAGTACGTAAGTGGTGTAGGATCCTAGAATCCATTGATTTTGTCTGTACTACAGCCTCTACAGCAGCACAGTTATGGTGCTGCAGCTGTGTCACTGTAGTGAAGACACTTCTTACATTGACGGAAGGGTTTTTCCATGGATGCAGTTAACTCACCTCTCCCAGAGGCGGTAGTTAGGTCAACAGAAGAACTCTTCTATCCACCTAGCTGCATATTTATGTTGACCTAACTATGGTGCTCAGGGCACCACATTTTTCACAGTCCTGAATGATGTACCTAGGTTGACCTCATTTTTAAGTGTAGACCAGACTATAGGCTCCTGAATCATGTACCCAATTACCTTTCCCACCCTTTTTATTGTGAAGATCACATTTGAAGATATCACACAATTTCAATCTGGTGTTGCACTGGAGAATTGACTCTGAAGTTGTATTCACAAAGGACCCTCCAGAAAGAGAGGCTACAGGAACAGTAGTCAAGACCTCTGACACCAGCCAGGAATTTGGAGTAAAATAGCAGAGACCATTCCTATCTTAAAACAGTCGAAAAGTTGGGGGAAAGGTAAAGTAGCATAGGAAAGAGTGGCAATTTCAGACCAGACCAATGGTCCATCTAGTGCAGTAGTTCATCTTACGGTGGCCATACTAATAACATGCCTACTGGGAAAAATCCTTCCTAACTCTAGTTAACAGTTGTCTTATGTCCTCAAGTATGAGAACTGATATCCCCTCATAAATGTTATCCTAGCTAGTCTAATTGCAGAAGATATCTTCTCTGAATCCTCCTAAGATCTTTTTTTCAGTAGTAACCTGTTGAACTCACTGCTCAGTGTAACACAAAGCTGTGCTAAAAAATTATCAGTTTTAAATGAGTGGTCTTTGATTTTCCCCATTTTTTGTCCTCTTGTACTTGTACAGAGAGGGTATGTGATATATCTCTGCATGCCACCTGTTACAGGTCTCCTCACTAAACCAGGGTTAATATTTTTAATCTATCCTCATACAAAAGTTTTCCCAAGCCTCTAATATTTTTCACCACCCTTTGCTGGATCCTCTCTCAGATATCCTTTTTGAGATGGAGTGACCAAAACAGAACACAATATTTAAAATGAGGGAATAGCATCAATTTCTATAACAACAGGATATTTTAAGTATCTTTCTTCTGGTTTGATTTCAATCAGATTTTAAATGTGATGCAAGTTAAGGTGAAAAAATGGGTGGCATGTGGGTTTATCAGTTTAATCACATACCTACTAGTCAGAGGCTGATATGAGCCCCCAGTAGGTTCACGGGACATGATGAATCTGGTAGGGATGCTAACACCCAGGTGGAGGAGCAGTCATTGTGACGCAACTCCTCCTGATGTTTTCTATATTAGCTTCTGGCTAGCAGGTTTAAAGTTCTCTAGCTAGTAGTCGCCTACATTTTCAAAGCCCTTCTGTACATATTAAAGAAGACCATTACAAATGGAGGGCTGGATTGTGCAACTGCTGTTGACTTCACTGGGAATTACTCCTATTCAGTGGCTGCATAATCAAGCCCAGAATGTGACATAGCCCTTTTTTTTTTTTTTTTTTTTTTGTAGCTGACAGTACACAGTGGAGCAATTGTTTTACCATTACATTAAGAGCTATGGATCCATTTTAAGTATTATGCTTCGAATCAGACCAAAAAGATGACTACCTACCCACATTGAATCTACAAAGCAAGCCTTGGCTGCTTATTTTAATAGAATTTGCTGCATGAATGTAGTCTGTCTGGACCATAGCTATAATGAGCAACGTTTCTGATGTCACGTGCTACAGGGATGCAGCCCTCCAAGTTGAAATTATTGTTAAAACTAATTAGCCCACAAACATGTTGTTCCATCTGCATGTTGTAAATGGCATGGAATAGCATTAAAAGTTCTACCACTACCAGTGTGCTGATATATATCGTCTACTGCCAGTCAGCCTGGTGAATATAGGTAAGGAATATCCCAAATTCAGTATTTAGAATTTAATCTATAAGCACAAATTTTTTTATTAATGGATCCAAGCAAAAATGAGAATGACTAAAGACTACAGTTAATCTTAGACATAAATTCTTGGATGAGTAAATCTGCAACTAAACAACCTCATGATGAAAATTTACTTCAAGGCCTATAGAAGCCATAAAAAGAGATACAATAATTTAAAATATTTTTTTTGCCCAATATGGAAATTACTAATTCCTATTTATGCATCCCCAGCCCCCTCCGTCACTGGAGTGTTAAGCTTTTGGTCTCATTTAACCTCAAATTTTGCATAGTACCTTGAAAAATTGTAATTTTCCTCCACCAAATCCGTTGGGTCAAAAAGTAAGTTCTCTTCCTTATGATTGTCATTTTTGTTTCTAAAATCAGACCCGACAGCATTCAACCCTTTTTGCAGTAAGTGAGAAACAGATCAACTTTAATTCTATACTGCCTCTTACAAAAATGGATGTATAAAAGAGAGACTGGATGGCTCAGGAAATTGGTAATGAGATACAGAGCTTTTCATCTCTAGGTCACCAATTCTAAATTGACAGAGGTCAGTAGTAATCAAAAGTCATTAGCATTTAATGATTGTTCAGTGCCCTATAAGAAAGGAGCTAGCGATCACAGCCTACTTCAGTAATGCCACCATTAACATTAGCACTCTTTCTAGGCCTGGTCTACACTACGGGTTTAGGTCGACTTTAGCGGCGTTAAACCGAATTAAGCCTGGACACGTCCACACAACGAAGCCCTTTCTTTCGACTTAAAGGGTCCTTTAAACCGGTTTCTTTACACCACCTCTGACGAGGGGATTAGCGATAAAACCGGTCTTTGCGGGTCGGAATTGGGGTAGTGTGGACGGAATTCGACGTTATTGGCCTCCGGGAGCTATCCCACAGTGCTTCATTGTGACCGCTCTGGACAGCACTCTCAACTCAGATGCACTGACCAGGTAGACAGGAAAAGACCCGCGAAGGTTTGAATTTCATTTCCTGTTTGCCCAGCGTGGAGAGCACAGGTGACCCCGCAGAGCTCATCAGCACAGGTAACCGTGATGGAGTCCTCCCAGGATCGCAAAAGAGCTCCAGCATGGACCGAACGGGAGGTACGAGATCTGCTCGCCATATGGGGAGATGAAGCAGTGATAGCTGAACTCCGTAGCAGTAAAAGAAATGGAAAAGTATTAGAAAAGATCTCCAAGGCCATGAAGGACCGAGGCCATAACAGGGACACACAGCAGTGCCGCGTGAAAATTAAGGAGCTACGGCAAGCTTACCACAAAGCCAGAGAAGCAAACGGAAGGTCCGGGGCAGAGCCGCAAACTTGCCGCTACTACGCGGAGCTGCATGCGATCCTAGGGGGTGCAGCCACCACTACCCCAACCGTGTGCTATGACTCTCTCACTGGAGAAACACACAGGGAAGACGGTTCGGGGAACGAGGAGGATGATGACGATGGAGGTACTGTAGGTAGCTCACAGCAGCAAGGAAGCGGAGAAACCGGTTTCCCCAACAGCCAGGATATGTTTGTGACCCTGGACCTGGAACCAGTAACCCCCGAACTCACCCAAGACCCTCAGGGCACACAGGAGACCTCTGGTGAGTGTAACTTTGTAACTATTTGTAAACATTACAAAAAAAAAGCAAGCGTGTTTAATGATTACTTTGCCCTGGCAATCGCGGCCAGTACATCTACTGGAAAAGTCTGTTAACGTGTATGGGGATGGAGCGGAAATCCTCCAGGGACATCTCCAGAAAGCTCTCCTGGTTGAAATGGGGTGATTTTATTAAGGGGACATTCAGAGGCGCCCGTTCCTGCTCTTCTGACCAGAAATGTTCCCCGCTGTTAACCACGCGGTGGGGGGAGGGGTGAAGTGATCATCCCAGAGAATCGTGTGTGTGTGTGGGGCGGGGGGGTTTACTTGTGTTTGTGCCGCATGTTAACCGGGAAACCGCAGCCACTCCTTTTACATTGAAACCCCATTTTAAATGGACAACCCAATTCATCCTTGATATGGGAAATGCGCTGCTGTTTGCAACCTTTCCCGCATGTTAAGAAGGTTAAAAAAGCCAAAACACTGTGGCCTACGATGGCTGCCTGCAAGCCGAAATATGCGACCTTGTAATGAAAGAGTGTACCCATTGTTCTCTAAAATGTGTCTTTTTTAACCACCTCTCCCTTCTCCTCCGCCAGCTGCAAATGTTTCTCCTTCGCAGAGGCTCGTGAACATTAGAAAGAGAAAACGTAGGACGAGGGACGAGATGTTCACGGAGCTGCAGATGTCCGCCCAGGCTGATAGAGCACAGCAGAATGCGTGGAGGCAGTCAATGACGGAGATGAGAAAAGCCCAATATGAACGAGAGGAGAGGTGGCGGGCTGAATCGCGGGAAGAACAGAGCAAGTGGCGGGCTGAAGACGATAGGTGGCGTCAGCTTGCAGACAGACGGCAAGAGGCAATGCTCCGTCTGCTGGAGCATCAAACTGATATGCTCGAGCGTATGGTTGAGTTGCAGGAAAGGCAGCAGGAGCAGAGACCGCCGCTACAGCCCCTGTGTAACCAACAGCCCTCCTCCCCAAGTTCCATAGCCTCCTCACCCAGACGCCCAAGAACACGGTGGGGGGGCCTCCGTCCACCCAGTCACTCCACCCCAGATGATCGCCCAAGCATCAGAAGGCTGGCCTTCAATAAGAGTTAAAGTTTTAAAATGCAGTGTGTCCTTTTCCATCCCTCCTCCCCCACCCATCCCAGGCTACCTTGGCAATTATCCCCCTACCTCTGTAAGGAACTAATAAAGAATGCATGAATGTTAAAAAAAAATGACTTTATTGCCTCTGCAAGCGGGAGGGGAGGGTGGGGTGGGGTGGTTGGTTTACAGGGAAGTAGAGTGAACCGGGTCGGTGGGGGGGGTTTGGAGGGTTCATCAAGGAGAAACAAACAGAAGTTTCACACAGTAGCCTGGCCAGTCACAAAACTCGTTTTCAAAGCTTCTCTGATGCGCACCGCGCCCTGCTGTGCTCCTCTAACCGCCCTGGTGTCTGGCTGCGCGTAATCAGCGGCCAGGCGAGTTGCCTCAACCTCCCACCCCGCCATAAAGGTCTCCCCCTTACTCTCACAGATATTGTGGAGCGCACAGCAAGTAGCAATAACAATGGGGATATTCTTTTCGCTGAGGTCTGAGCGAGTCAGTAAGCTGCGCCAGCGCGCTTTTAAACGTCCAAATGCACATTCCACCACCATTCGGCACTTGCTCAGCCTGTAGTTGAACAGGTCCTGACTCCTGTCCAGGCTGCCTGTGTACGGCTTCATGAGCCATGGCATTAAGGGGTAGGCTGGGTCCCCAAGGATCACGATAGGCATTTCAACATCCCCAATGGTCACTTTCTGGTCCGGGAAGAAAGTCCCTTCCTCCAGCTTTCGAAACAGAGCAGAGTTCCTGAAGACGCGAGCATCATGTACCTTTCCCGGCCATCCCACGTTGATGTTGGTGAAACGTCCCTTGTGATCCACCAGGGCTTGCAGCAGCATTGAAAAGTACCCCTTGCGGTTTATGTAGTCGGTGGCTTGGTGCTCCGGTGACAAGATAGGGATATGGGTTCCGTCTATGGCCCCGCCACAGTTTGGGAATCCCATTTCAGCAAAACCATCCACTATTGACTGCACGTTGCCCAGAGTCACTACCCTTGCTATCACCAGGTCTTTCATTGCCCTGGCAAATTGGATCACAGCAGCCCCCACTGTAGATTTGCCCACTCCAAATTGATTCCCGACTGACCGGTAGCTGTCTGGCGTTGCAAGCTTCCACAGGGCTATCGCCACTCGCTTCTCAACTGTGAGGGCTGCTCTCATCTTGGTATCCTGGCGTTTCAGGGCAGGGGACAGCAAGTCACAAAGTTCCATGAAAGTGCCCTTACGCATGCGAAAGTTTCGCAGCCACTGGGAATCGTCCCATACCTGCAGCACGATGCGGTCCCACCAGTCTGTGCTTGTTTCCCGGGCCCAGAATCGGCGTTCCACGGCATCAACCTGCCCCAGTGACACCATGATTTCCACATTGCTGGTGCCTGTGCCTTGTGAGAGGTCTATGTCCATGTCAATTTCCTCATCACTCTCGTCGCCGCGCTGCAATCGCCTCCTCGCCTGGTCCGGGTTTCGCCTTGGCATGTCCTGGCTCTGCATATACTCCAGGACAATGCGCGTGGTGTTCATAGTGCTCATAATTGCCGCGGTGATCTGAGCGGGCTCCATGATCCCAGTGCTAGCTATGGCGCCTGGTCAGAAAAAAGGCGCGAAAGTAGTATCTGATGGACCAGGAGAAGGAGGGAGGGCGGGAGGGAGGGAGGGCCGAGTGACGACATGGCGTACAGGTACAGGAACAGGGAGAAACACAAACAACTGTCACACAGAATGGTCCCCCCAAAGATTAAAATGAAAACCCTGGGCTTAGCAGGCCATTGATTTCACGGAGGAAGGGGAAGCATATGAATACAGAACAAATCTATTTTTTACATCTTAAGGTGGCAGCCGACGGTGCAGCATGAGTGACAGCCATACCAGTACGACGATGACGGATACCAATCATAAAATACCATCATCTGCCAAAAGGCAAGGGGCTGCTGCTGTGTAGCAATGCAGCCCCACGTCTGCCAGCCCCACGTCCGCCAGCACCCAGCATCGCCCTCGGCCTCTTCTGGGTGCTTAGCAGACAATACTGGGCAATTGGCAGAAAATAGTATATTACGACTGGTAGCCATCATCATCGAAACAGTAGCATGTCTGCCCAGGTGGCCATGATTGACAGCCACACCAATACGATGACGACGGATACCAGTCATAATATACCATCGCCTGGCAAGGGGCTGGTGCAATGCAGCCCTACGGCTGCCAGCCCCATGGCTATCACTCATGCTACACCGTCTACCGCCAAAAGGCAGTTAGCAGCTGCTGCTGTGTAGCAATGCAGTCCCACGTCTGCCAGCACCCAGAGGACATATGGTGACGGTGAGCTCAGCTGAGCTGAGCGGGCTCCATGCTTGCCGTGATATGTTGTCTGCACAGGTAACCCAGGTAAAAAGGCGCGAATCTATTGTCTGCGTTGCTGTGACGAGGGGGGAGGGGCCTGACGACATGTACCCAGAACCGCCCGCGACACTGTTTTGCATCATCCGGGCATTGGGATCTCAACCCAGAATTCAAAGAAAAGGCGCGAACCGCTTCTCGGCTCTCTGAGCTGTGGCGCAAACGTAGTATCTGACGGACTAGGGGAAGGAGGGAGGGGGGCCGAGTGACGACATGGCGTACAGGCACAGGGAATTAAAATCAAGAACGGTGGCTGTGCATCAGGGAGAAACACAAACAACTGTCACACAGAATGTTCCCCCCAAAGATTAAACTGAAAACCCTGGGCTTAGCAGGCCGTTGATTTGACGGAGGGAGGGGGAAGCAAATGAATACAGAGCAAATCTATTTTTTACATCTTAAGACGACGGTGCAGCGTGACTGATAGCCCTCGGCATCTTTCTGGGTGCTTGGCAGCAAATACGGGGCGGCGTATGACGATGGTCTTCAGGCCTATTGCACAATCGGCTGCTCGGGGAAGACTCTGCTAATGTGCGATGACCCGACTTGTAATAGGACGGCTAATAGTCGTAATACACCATTTACTGCCAAAAGGCAAGCCCCACGGCTGCCAGCACCCAGATCGCCGATGAAGGCTACCAGTCTACTGCACCGTCTACCGCCAAAAGGCAGTTAGCAGCTGCTGCTGTGCAGCAATGCAGTCCCACGTCTGCCGACACCCAGAGGACATATGGTGACGGTGAGCTCAGCTGAGCGGGCTCCATGTTGTCTGCACAGGTAACTCAGGTAACCCAGGTAAAGAGGCGCGAATCTATTGTCTGCCGTTGCTGTGACGGGGGAGGGAGGGGCCTGACGACATGTACCCAGAACCGCCCGCGACACTGTTTTGCATCATCCGGGCATTGGGATCTCAACCCAGAATTCAAAGGGGCGGCGGAGACTGCGGGAACTGTGGGATAGCTGTGGGATAGCTACCCATAGTGCAATGCTCTGGAAGTCGACGCTAGCCTTGTACTGTGGACGCGGTCCGCCGACTAGAGCACCTAGAGCATTTTATTGTGTGGACACACACAATCGGCTGTATACAACCGATTTCAATAAAACCGGCTTCTATAAATTCGAACTAATTTCGTAGTGTAGACGTACCCCTAGAGTCTCAGTGGAGAGGCTGAGTACTGAATCTCCATGCAGACTGAACTTCCCTTCTTATCTTAAAGATAGGCGTCGTCAACACAGTTTTATATTGATTTAGCTATTTCAGTTAGGGGTGTGATTTTTTTAACAAAATAGTTACAGGTATATAATTCCAAACAAAGGTGCCTTATACTGATATAGCTTATCCCTTCCCTATGGGAATAGCTACACACCTATAAGGCAGCTTTATATCAACATAATGGTGTCCAGGAGATTGTTCTGCTTTAACTATACTGATATAGCTAAAGTATTGCAATGTTTGCATGTAGACAGATCTGTAGTTTTTAGCCGAGCTAAGGCACACTGGCAGAGAAGATTAAGGAAGCTCACATTACCATTGCCCGCATTGTACCTGTTCTGTGGATGGAAGACATCAACTCCCTGGACTGTCAGTTTGGCAGCCCTTACAATTGGTAAAGAAAAACATAAAGGGAACCTTCAAAAAAGTCCTGTGTTAGGTATTGTAATGTAAATGTAATTGTTCCATCATGGGTAAACGAGATGATGTTAATTTTGTTTTAAACTACAATTCCCTGAACATTACTACAAATAAAAAGTGCAGTTTAAAAATCTAAATCAAATCAGTAACTTGGCAGACTTGTGTTTATAGTGGGAGATTATACCTGGCAGCATTCAGTGAAAGACATTCTAAATGAGTTTAAAAACAGAAAAAATTGGCACCGTCTGTTATTTTCGATGAATTTTAAAAGGACAGAAAGGAAAGCAAACATTAATCCAATCAGAGAAAAAAAGAGCATGTTGCTTCATGGGCATAACAGTCAGTTCACAACTGTTGCACTCAAAGTGTGATGGAAGTTTTTTGTTTTGTTTTACTGACCCTCACTTTTCACAAAAGTGAAGTTCAGGGTCATAAATGGTCAACTGGTGATACTGTAAATATATATATATAGAATACTATATACGCTTTTCATCTGCGGTGATAATTTCTGATCACTGCCAACCTGAGCTGGATCTGAAACATTCCAGTCATTAGAAACCTAAATTTAAATGGCCCTTGGCCATAACACACTGAGCTGAATTAATCTTGGGCATACAGGTGAAAGGCTTTGTATCCTATTACCTGTTCATAATTTTAAAAGCTTGCCTCAAGAGCTTTATGTTATGTGAATTTTTTGCTAATTGAAGTTCAAAATGGGGGTTCCAAAGGTGAGATGAAAATTACGATAAACGGTATTTCCCTTTGAAACTACTATTTTAGAAAGGTACATTTATTTTCCCATGATCTAAACATTTCAGTCACATTTTGCCTAATAGATCAGTCACGCTCCAGTATTTTTATTTCAATACTTTTCCCTCCTTCTCACAATTTAACGGCATGTGCTTCATTTTAATGAATTTTCAAGATAAACAATATAATTAGTTTTCTGAATACACTGTTTCCAACTAAAGATTTTTTTTTTTAAAACCATTTTAGGGGTAGTTGTCCAGCAATGATTACCTAAATGCAGGTTTAATTTCCCCTCCGTGGTAACTCTGCCTAAGAGACCTCTGGAAATTCCATGGACTTTGACTTCATAATGAGACAGAAATGGAAATAATGATGAGCTAGGAAGGAACAAATCCTTGTTTAAACAACTAAATCAAACATGAGCTGTTAAGCTATTTTAAGAGACCATGTGAGGTGAATGGATTTCTGTGTTCGCTTGAAATATTAGAAAGTTTTATCTAGTATGAAAAATCTTTATTTAAATTGTGAAATACTTTCCTCAAGTACAACTTCGTCTGACAGGCCAGCAAGTGTAAGACAAAACAAGTAGTACTAAACATGGAATGTATATTTTGTGCCTGGGTATACTTTTTTAGCACACGTAAGTGAATGGAGCAATTTTACTACAACCCTAATGATAGTAACACACTTTTTTTTTTTTTTTAAGTGATTGATAGTGGCAGTGATTTTATAGCTATTCTAAATCCTTGAATTGCATTATATACAGAGGATTTTACAGAAGTGTTGTACGCTGTACTAAAGATTCACTGGCTTAAATGGTCTCAGGTCCACTGAAATCAACTTGACACTGAAATCTATTGGTCTTTGTGCTTGCGCTGTTAGTTCTACAATTGCAAAGAGTTACTTCAGTAACAATTGTAAAATGCCTAATGTGGCATTATTTATTACTGTGTATTTAATTATGTACACAAAACAGACACCACAATGATAGGCACCTTATACATTTGTTATGAATAATATGTGGCTGCCTACAACTCCACTTTGATGCTGCAGAATAGACTCTGTGCATCCTCCAACATACTATCATGTGGGCTAGGTGAGTCACTGGTTAACTGGTATTCAGCCCACAGAGGAAAGATTTAAAAAGGGGTCCTGCCCCTGAAAACATTACAAACCCAAAGATAAGAGATTCATGGCTACTAGACAGAGAAAAGCAGATGGCCCAGTGGACTGAAAACTTGCTTGGTTTTCATACCCTTGAAGAAAAAGTCATTGGGCCAGAGCGGAAGGCACAAAACTGCCGTCTTAGAGAATGTAATGTTTTCAAACAAAATTACTCAGACTTTTTTTTCACCAGTTGACTGAAATATTGACTGAATATTGGTCCATTGAATGTTCTGACCTGCAAGCCTCCTGAGTTATGCAGCTGTGTAGGCTGCTTCACCTCAGTAGCAACTGCAAAATGTTTGCCAGGGCATTTTGTGACTGCATGAGTGCTCTGTAATTGGAGGATGTGCTCAGTAAGTAATTAAAAACTCTTCTGATTTGAAGGGCAATTCTATCATGCACTGAGGTAGAGGTAGTCCTTCAGAATGTGAAGTAGCCCACACAGATCATTCATGGGTCAGTAGCACCCCCTGTCTCTCCCCCCCCCCCCCCGTTTTAAAAAAATATCGATAGCTTATTGGCTAGCAAGAACACCAGACTCCTTTCTTTTTCTTTTATAATAATTTCCCTAGGCTACAGAGTTCCAGCAAGTGGAGGGTGAAGAAAGGAAGACAGGCCCAAAATACAGAGTTTGAAAAGACTGGAGCCAGGTGTACATTTGCCTAAACTTTTCTCCTCACATTTACAATAGGATGGTTTTGTGGTTAAGGTATTGGATTGGGGGATTCATATCTGGGTTCAATTCTGGGCTTTGCCATGGACTTTGTGAGTGACCATGGGCAAGTCCCTTAATCTCTTTGTACTTCTGTTCCTCATCTGTAAAGTGAGGATAATAATATTTTGTTCTTTCATCTTTACACTTTTAGGGGCACAAATTGTCTCTTACTACGTATTTATTCAATGCCTGCCACAATAGGGCTTCAGTGCCAGTTGGAGCCTCTAGATCAGGTGTAGGCAACCTATGGCACAGGTGCCAAAGGCGGCACACGAGCTGATTTTCAATGGCATTCAGACTGCCCGGGTCCTGGCCACTGGTCCGGGGGGCGGGCTCTGCATTTTAATTTAATTTTAAATGAAGCTTCTTAAACATTTTAAAAACCTTATTTACTTTACATACAACAGTAGTTTAGTTATATAATATATAGACTTATAGAAAGAGACCTTCTAAAAACATTAAAATGTATTACTGGCACGCGAAACCTTAAAGCAGAATGAATAAATGAAGACTCGGCACACCACTTCTGAAAGGTTGCCGACCCCTGCTCTAGATGCGTCTGTAATACAAATAATAATATGTATGTTTGGGGGGGGGGGGGGGGGGATTGGGGGTCAGGAAGGGAGGAGTGTGTGGGGTTGTTATTTTGATCTACCACAGAAAACTAGGTTTTGTCCTGAACAGATCACCTTGCTACAGAACCAGTATTATATTTTTACACGGTTCACAAAACAGAAACAACACGATTTCTCATAAGAACAGAATATGAGCCTGTCACCACTAGATCTCCATCTTTAATTCAACCTAGGTGAGCAGTAATTCCATGTCAACATCATCAATAGCTATTTGGTGAGCTATCGGAAAAGTTGGTTGTCTGCAGGTTTTAATATCCACACGATAAAAATCACCATCATAATTGGTATCTCTGCTGTCAGCCTCAGCAAACAAGCTGAAGAGTCAGAATTACACTCACTTCTGAAGGTGTTTCCTGCAAGTCAGAGTGGAGGCATATTGGAGGAGAAACATGAGAAAACGTAAAGTGCATTTGGCTGTTCTGTACTGCAGAGGCTAAACAGAGGACTTCAACCTCCAAAGCTGTCTATCGCTCATCTTTCCCAAACACTGTGACATTGAATGAATAAAGTTAATAGTTTCAAAACTAAAGAATTCATTTGGAGAATTCATTTCTATAATTAAACCAGAGATGTCATGTTTCAAGACAGAACACACCACTCTTTATAGAAAATAGTAGGACTAGTTCTTGTCTACTTAAAACAACTACCTTGACACAGGTGGTGCGTAATGGAGGCCAGGGGAGGTTAAGCTTCCCCAAACCTTGTGCCGCCAGAGGGGGGGCAATGGTGGATTTGGGGCCTCTGAAAAATCTCCCCCTGCCATGGCCCCAGGGCTGGTGAAGCTCTCGCTCCATGGCCACAGTAGGAACGCTTTTCTGGTCTCTGGACAGCGGGGGTGTGTGTGTGAGAAAAGAGTGTCAGCCAGAAGAGGCAGGCTGAGACAGAGCCTCTCTAAGGAGAAGCTTCACCCACCACCCACGCGCCTTGAGTCTATGAGTCTCAGATTAAAAAAAGATGAAGTGAGGACACATATAGCATTATATACAGTTAGCCCACCAATACCACCTCTCTCTACAAAGTCCTAAATGTTAATGTTTGAGACACAACTGGTAATAAGGTATGGTAAGACTATTAACAGAGCAAAACGGCTCCGCTAGTGTCACTCAGACAGAATACCTCCATATACATAGACAATATTTCTTATTTTGATTTAGACACATTAACAATTAATATTTAAACACACTTAAATATCAACATACATCTCTACCCTGATATAACGCTGTCCTCGGGAGCCAAAAAATCTTACCACGTTATAGGTGAAACCGCGTTATATCGAACTTGCTTTGATCCGCTGGAGTGCGCAGCCCCGCCCCCCCCGGAGCGCTGCTTTACCGTGTTATATCTGAATTCATGTTATATCGGGTTGCGTTATATCAGGGTAGAGGTGTAATATCAATTCAAACACTTCATCATTCCAGAAAAACAGATCTTAATTTGTTCAACTCATCCCCACTCAGAAAACAGCCTGATTGAACAAACAGGCTTTGCAGCCTGTTGTGAAGATCAACAACTTTGAACTCTGTTTCACGAAAAGGGATGGGAAGAAGCAAATTCCAAAGTTACTGGCCCTCAAATTACTAACAACGCCCAGCCCCACACATCTAAGGACTCTTGGCTGACCACAACTTCTGGGGTAGCAGAACAAATGAAGAAAAGTGGTCTTTAAGATAAACAGGATTCAAATCACTTACTACAAACAACATGAAAAATTACTCTAAAATTAACTTTTCTATTAGACTTGTAGATCAGTACCTTGGCTTGCCTTAGATGCACCAGTTGCCTTCGCTGTATTTTTCTTTTAAAAGGAACACAGTCCCGGGTCAAATAGTATTTTAAGTTACTATAGTTAACATCACCATTTTGGAAACGTAACAAATAATATAATATTTGTTTTCCAAATCAAGGGTCTATCCTTACAAACACTTTTGTGCACGGTAACTTTACTCTCCTGAATTTATCTTCAAAAGGACTACCCTCCTGAGCAAAGTTACTTGTGTGTTTGCAGGATCAGGACACAAATTTATACTACTCCCACTTGTTATTTTATTGCAGAGTGATGAGCAAGTTAAAGCCATTTATTTCTTGGTTCATTCATACAGTAGTGTGACAACACCCATCTGAATTCTTGCCTAAAAAGTTGCACAGGTTTAGCTAGACGCAAGTTTTAAACCCATTTAATTAAACTGGGGCAAGCCCATGCACTTTTATTTCAATTTAATAAACTTAAATAAATGTCCCTTCCCCTCCCCTCCGCTGTTTGTACCAGTTTAGCAAAAGTGGTTTAAAAACTGGCACAACTTTCTCACGTAGACAAGGCCTCAGATTCTCCTTTGGGAGCTCCTGTGCCCTCCCATTTCCTTCCACTTTTAAAGAGACCCAAAATACCTCCTGGAACACATTACAAAAATGAGGCATTTAATTTTGGAGTAACGCAATCTATACCTAATCATTTTTTTTCTTATGAGAGACATTGGCAACAAGCTATTTGTTTTTTTTTTAACTGGAATTCATTTGCCCAGGCCCCGCTGTGTGACATCTGAGAACTTCCACAACTCAGATGTGTTTTCATAAACAACCAGCACAAGTTGTGACAACCCCACCACCAACACGTACACCATAAATCCAGTTTTTTGAGCTTTGCAAAGGGAGGTTTTACTTTGCCCTTTGGCAGCACCTTCCGCCCCGCAGGCTCTGAAGTCCTTTCCAAGCATCCAGGAATGAAGCTGCACAACCACAGTCCATAACACAGGGCAAAACTTCACCCAGAACAGAAATTGCTGGGTGCATGCACGGGAAGAGAAGAATGAAGAACCAGAGCCTCCCCAGACCCTTCCCCAGCAAGGAAGCGCCCCCAATAACCCCACCTCCTCCAAATGTCCTTCCTACCCCAGCAACTACCTGGGCCTCAGTCAGCCCCCTCCCCGCAAACAAGACCCCCCCCCGCCCTTTCCCCCTCCCCAGGGCCCAGCTCAGCCTCTTCAGCCCCTTCCCGGCCCCTTCTCACGCACGGCGCATCCCCACCCAGGCGCTGTCCTTGTCCCCCGCGTCGATGCCCGCGGGAGGGAGGGTCGCCGCGCGCCCCCGCTCCCTGCACTGACCTTGCTCTCTCTGCGGGGCGGCAAGTCCCAGGCAGGGGCCAGGGCACCTCGGCACCGGGAACGCGCCCGGCCCGGCGCTCGCTCTTGCGGCGTGCACACGCACGCGGGGCACGGTCACTCGGGCGCGAGCCCGCAGTCAGCCGCTAGCGCGGCGCCGGCCCGCTCTGGGGATGGTGCTGGTGCTGGGTCGGGGGGAGACAGGGATGTGTGCTGGGGGCGGGAGGGGAATCAGTGTTAGGAGGTCAGTGGCGGGGGGAGGGGTCTGAGGCTGAAGAAGGGGGCTGTGGCTTGAGGAGGAGAGGAGGGAGGGTCTGTGGTTGGAGGAGGGAGGGGGGTCTGGCGGGGGAAGAAGGGGGGTGATGTGGGGAGGAGGTGGGGGCTGTGCTGGGGGAGGGAGTCTGGCTTGGGGGAGGAGGAGAGGTGGTGGGTCTGTGGCTGGGAGGAGGAGGGAGGGGGTGATGTGGGGAGGAGGTGGGGGCTGTGCTGGGGGAGGGAGTCTGGCTTGGGGGGGAGGAGGGAGGGTCTGTGGTTGGAGGAGGGAAGGGGGTCTGGCAGGGGAAGGAGGGGGGAGGGGGGCTGTGCTGAGGGAGGGAGTCTGGCTTGGGGGGAGGAGGAGAGGTGGTGGGTCTGTGGCTGGAAGAGGAGGGGGGTCTGGCAGGGGGAGGAGAAGGAGGAGGGGAGTGGAAGTTGGCGGGGGAAGGAGGGAGACTGTGCTGGGGGTAGAGGAGGAGAGGTGGTGGGTCTGTGGCTGGGGGAGAGGAGGGAGGGGGGTCAGTGGTGGGGGAGGGGAAGAAGGAGGGGGATGTGAGTTGGGGGGTCTGTAGGGGGAGGAGGAAGCTCTGTGGCTGGAGGAGGCTAGGGGAGGGGGGCTGTGCTGGGGGAAGGTAAGGTTGTGGCTTGGGGGAAGAATAGGGGAAAGGGGGATGTGGCTGGGGGGGGCAGGGAACAGTGAATGAGTGATGGGAGGGTCCCTGGTCAGCAACGATGCTCTTAAATATGAATATTGTGGGATGTTGCTCCCCAACCCCAGCCATCTGTGCCCCTCTAGATCTGCAGCTCCTCACGGGTTAATGGGGAAAGCAGATGGTTTTGAGGGGTTTATCATTTAATTATACCTGGGATGATAAATGGAAGCATCGTCTGCTCTGTGTGGGTAAGGGACCAAAGTCAGCATTTTTGCATTGGTCAATAGGAAGCAGCACTAATAGAAAAAAGCAGCATCTCGGCATAGAGACAAAGATTGTGCCAGGAAACATGAGAGATTCACTGGGGGGGACACAAAAGTACCCATTGACTTTAGTGGAGCAGAGTTAGGCCAACACCGAGCTTCTTGAAATCCTGTCTGTCAATCTTCCCTATGCCCACCTGCTCAGCTTGAAATTAGTGCATAAAATTTTATCTGTAAGAAACTACAAGAATAACAGAAGTTGAATATCTCCACAATATATGATGGAGCTGACATAGAACAATTTTAAAACTTGGGTACCTATGTGAATCTCCCACTCTGGTCATTCAAATTGGTACTTTAGTGTCTAAAATGGATAGCTAGGGAATTAAGTGTCAGTATGAACACACAAGTGAGAGAATTAAGGCACCTATTTGATCAGAAAGATTAGAGAGACATTAGGTGCTAAAGACTGAAAACTGGGCCTGAGTTTAAATATAGAATCATAGCAATAAAAGGCTGGAAGGGATCTAAGGCAGGACCATGTACATCTGCACCTTCCCCAAGAGATGTTTGTCCAACCTGTTCTTAAAAACCTCCAATGACGGGGATTCCACAACCTCCCTTGGAAGCCTATTCCAGTGTTTAACTGTTCTTATAGTTAGAAAGATTTTCCTAATATCTAATCTAAATCTCCTTTGCTGCAGATTAAGCTCTTTACTTCTTGTCTTGCCTTCAGTGGGCATGCAGAACAATTCATCACAGGCTTGCTCTACACTATAGAGTTAGGTCGATGTAAGGCAGCTTATGTTGACTTAATTATGTCGGTGTACAAACTACAGCCTTGCTTCCGCCAGTGTAGGTGCCCTACTAGAGCAACATAATAACTCCACCTCCATGAGAGGCATAAGGCTTATGCTGATGTAGTTAGGACGATGCAGTGTCTGTGTAGGAACTGTGTTACTTACATGGGCTGTTGGCTGTCATTCTTGTCAATCTGAAGACTCCAGGCTGGCGCTGTGAAACTGATCAGAAAGCTGGGCTGTCCACTGGAGCAGGTGGGGGTGTGATGGGTTCCCCCTGGGGTGCCACCTGGAATTGGGGTACCACTGAGCTCCCCTGACCCATCAGCCTTGGCTCCCTTTTAAACTACCGTTGTGACAAGCTGCCAAGCCCTCTCCAGGCTCCAGCCTGCACTTTCACCAGCACACATACAGGTAGGGACACACCCAGCTGTAGTAAAATGCAGATGCTCTGACCAGCTCCTACATGGGAAGGCTCCAGCTAGGGCACTTCCCAATTCATAAGGCACACACCCCCTCTGGATTGTAAACCCAAAATTATACCATCTTGCACTGCACAGGGAACAGTACAGTGTAAGCTCATGAAATTCGCCCCCTCCCTCAATGTGGAGAGGAATATACAACAGCTTCCTGCTCTGAGCTATGACTCCCATACACTGGTTTTAAATAAAGCAAAAACAAATGTATTAACTACAAACGATAGGTTTTAAGTGATTATAAGGGATAGCAAACAGATCT
This sequence comes from Chrysemys picta bellii, assembly GCF_011386835.1. Taxonomy (NCBI): domain Eukaryota; kingdom Metazoa; phylum Chordata; order Testudines; family Emydidae; genus Chrysemys; species Chrysemys picta. The sequence continues at coordinate 198,223,685 of NC_088793.1, forward strand.
AAGCAGATTAACTGTCAAACAAAAAACGCAAACTAAGCTTAATATACTACATAGATCAGATATGAATAGCCAATTCTCAACCTAAGTGATACAAGCATGCTGCACTTTTACAGTTTAGAATCCCGAGGTGTTCCATTCACAGGCTAAAAATCCCTTTAGCCTGGATCCAGCACTTCCCCCCAGTTTAGTCTTTGTTCCTCAGGTGTTTCCAGGAGTCTTCTTGGGTGGGGAAATCAGTGAAGAACCATGATGATGTCACTCCCTTGCCTATGCATATGGCGGGAACCTTTTGTTTCAAAGCTTGGTTCCCACGCCAGTCAGTGGAAAATACTGACATCCCAAGAGGGAGTCCAGCACCAGGTAACCTGGTCATGTCCCTGTAGTGCAACAGCAGCCACTACTTGGAGGCTGTCTGTAGCATCCTCAGGAAGGCGCCCCAGGTGGGAGATAAGCTTCTCCTAAGGCCTATTCTCTAGACTGGCTCATTAACTTGAATGGGCCCTTCCCAGCCAGCCATCTAGACTGAGAGCCTTTTGCCTAGTGGGTATTGCCCAGGAATAGCTTCATGTGAAATAGATACATAGTCAATATTCATAACTTCAGATACAAAAATGATACATGCATAGAAATAGGACAGTCGTATTAGCAAATCATAACCTTTCCAATGACAGCTCACATGACTTATCTTGCATTGAATACATCATAACTATGTCATAGTCCTATCATCGTAATATCACTGTGAAGAATATGGGGTGCAGGGTCACGGGGGCTCGAGCGATAGCCCAGCTGCCCCCAAGCGAGCTGCACCCACCTCTCTCAGAGCCTGGCTGCCCCCAGATCCCTGCTCCCAGCCCAGCTGCTGCCCGGGCTCCCCACTCCCAGACAGGCTTATGCCTGGGCTCCCGGTTCCCATAGGGAGCATGGCTGCATGGAGGCTCTCTACTCCCTGCGTGGAGTCCGGCTGCTGCACGCAGGCTTCCAGCTCCCCGCTGGTAGCCCGGCTTCGCCAATGAGCCCCTGTGCATCCAGATCCACCACTGAGCCTCCTGCACCCAGATTGCCCCCCGCAGAATCCTCTCACCCCACACCTGGATCCCCCCAACACTAAGCATGTCCACACTTGGATCCTGCTGGGCTGAGCCTGCCTGCCCACACCTGATGCGTTCGGCACGGAAAGGCAGAGCCTTGGGGTGTTTCTGAGGCAGGCCCGGCCTTTGTGCTAGGTCAGGGTCGGGTGTAGCCTCACTGTAGAGTCCATGTCCCGGGGGCGGGGGCTGTGGGATGATCTCCTACCTCTGTGCAGCCAGTGGCCTGGCCCCACTGCCATGCTAGAGCCTCCGCATTTAAATGCCTTTAAAACTCTGGCCCCAAATGACCTGTCCAAAATCACACAGGAAACCAGTGTACAGTTCCCAGGTCTTTGGAGTCCTAGTCCTGCACCTTACCACAGAAACTCTTTCTCCTTTCTGTTAAGGATTCAGCACCTCCACCCTTTAAAGGCTGAGAGAGGTTTCAGCCCACATATCTGAGCCAGGGACTCTTGCAGGAAAACAAGGAAGACCTGACATTTGTAAAACCAGAACACATGGAGCTTTTTCCTTTATAAAAAACAACCAACCAAGCTTTCTATCTATAACATAAAGAAGCCAAAAAAAAAAAAAGGACAGAATATACCACTTCTTTTTCTTGGCAAGCCATTTTAAGGGGTTGTCCTCTAGATGAGGGAGAATATGTCCATTTTTTGCTTTGCATGATAATATTTGCATGCCTATGATGTATTGTGAGAATAAGTGAATGTTCAAGGATGACACACTGTCTGTTCCTGCCCTGATCAGAGCTTTTAAAATAAAGGAGAAACAGATTTTTGGCTAGTTAGTTCCATTGTGTCAACATTAGGTACCTGGTTCATCTTCGTACTCTGTCCACTACACAACTAAAAATGATGAGTCTCTGACCTATAGAAAACACAAGGAGAAAATCCCTTTAGGAAGATAGTTGTCACTCTTTTGCTTTTATCCTGAGATTAACACCACATTATGTGGAAGAATAAATATCCTTTCCTCCTTAGCCTGAATTTAATAAAGTTATAAAACAAAGGATTCCTGTAAATCCGGTAAATCTTTGCTCATGTGAGTGCTCCTTACCCTTTCTTGTAGTCCCACTGAGTTCAAAAACAAGCAAGCAAACTGACCGATTTTTAAACCAGTATTGGGCACATTAGTGCAAGTAAGAACTTGCATTAGTAAGAGTTTCCAGGATAAGGCCCCACGTTTATTCAATGTCTTTATAGACACTTAAAAGATTGCTGATCATGCTCGTGTATCTAAACACAAGAGAAATTAAAACAGGCTGTTGGCACTTTGTTGAACTACATGGCAAAATCCTTTACTTGAGGAGTCTTTAAGAAGCATTTGTCTCTACAAAGTATTTGAAATTAGATTATTGTGAATATTCATTTACGTACTGGAAGTATGGGTATCTTAGCAATGTGGAATTATGCATCTCTGTGGATAATCAGCGCCTTGTTTTTCCTGATTTAATATTTTATCTATTCAAAAATAAAGTAACATTAAGCAGTAGCAATCATAAGTATAGACCCACACACGTTCTATATCTATTTTGGATCTTTACCAGAAGAATACACATTTTAAATGATTCATTGTAAATGATGATTTAACTGGGACTTGGGAAGCTAACAACATTTTCATTGCTTGAAACAAATTTAAACAGCTTATTTAACTAAATAACCACTGTAATTTTCTGTCTTATTTTCTGATTGAAGTTAAAAGACCCTTTGGTGGCTTTATGTAATTTAGATGGGGAAATAGTGGGATGAGACCCTCTTCTGTAATTTACAGAAAATGATTTCACCACCTGATGTTATGATTACACGGGGGATAAATGTCCTGGTAACACTTTAAATTAAGTTAGCATGTACAAATGTTTGGTTGGTTGGCCTTTTTTTTTTTTAAGGACCCTGTCCTGTAGTCCTTATGTGTGTATGTCCCATTAAAACCATTGGGAGTTTTGTGTGCAGAAGAATGGATGAAAAAAAAATTCCCCACTAAATAACAGGATTAGATGTTTTTTTCATATGGATCTCATCTTGCACTCTTTTCACATGGAAAATTCTCACTGCTATCAGTGGGAGTAATGTGTGTGGAATACCTGCAGAACTGAGGTCTAATACATTCTTAGAAGGCATATTATAATATTTGGCTAAAAACAAGTATAAATCATTGCACAAATTATAGTTTACCTAGCTCAGAGGGAGCTTAACTATGTATGGAAATGCTCTGATATCCTTGGATAAAGGTGATTTACATGATGTAAGTGAAAAGTGTAATTAATCCAGTTTAAAACATGTACATATACATTAATAAATAAAGTGCTTGTCCAAAATGATTTCAAAGTGCTGGTCTGGAATGACTATGATATACAAATTCATGAAAGCCAAGCGTAGCCAGAAAACTGGAGAGCTCAAGAGACTGGTGAATAGACTCTAGTGATACTGTCTTTAGGATACCAGTTCAAAGGCAGTCCTGAGATTCGTGAGCCAAATAGTTGTTAACATTTGAAGAGTGTTTGGTGGCCAAAGAGAAAAGTCATAGACCAGTTCCCAGTAGACGGTGTATCTGCAATACAAAACCACAATTTGCATTCCTGTTGGCCATTTCAACAGAGAGGACACTGAGGCTAAGCTATCCTCTTACCTGTAGAGGTAGACTCTGGGCAGGGTTGAGGCCTATTGGGAAGTTTGTACTGCTGCTGCTTGTACGGTACCTATACTATGAATTAAAGGCAGAAAGTATAAATTAAAAAGATAGCCTAAGGGCCTGAATGGGTCAGGGAGACAGGTAATGGGATACAGAGCCTTTCATTTCTAGGTTTCTGGTTTTAATACTGCCCAGGTCAATACTGACTGAAAGATATCACCATCTGGTGGCCATTTGATGCTCTTTGTGAATGAATTTGGGCTCAGTCCAGTATCTACTGGACAGAAATCCATAGTACAAAAAGACCACCATAATTGGCACTAATTGGAGCCCTTGTTTCATAGACAGCCTGGAGAGTGAACTCTCTCTCACATCTAGCAGTGGTTCTTCCAGGTCAAGGTATCTGAGTGATGTAGTACAGGGAAACTGAAGTCTCTTCACACAATGAGAACTTTTCCAGTGGTTTGGACTTTCTTGTGGCTTATCCAAGTTATGCTACGGATTGGCCTAGCAATTGTGGACAGGGCAAAACTATGTTACAACCAGGTGATAAATCTATGCGTTAGCTTTGGTAGAGACTTGGGCAAAGGAGAGTTTTTTAACCTCACTGTAACACAATTGAGTCCACAAAGAGTCTGTCTGGATTCCAAATAAAACCAAATCTAGGGTTACCATATTTAGTGCCTCCAAAAGGAGGACACTTTAAAGGGGCCCCAGCCCCGCCCCCAGCCCCGCCCCAACCCCGCCCCCTCCCCAAAGTCTCCGCCCCCTCCCCTGCTTCCCGCGAACATTTGAGTCGCGGGAAGCCTGAAGCAGGTAAGGGGGGGTGTGTGTGTGAGGGGGTGTGTGTGTGTGTGTGGGGGGGAGGAGGCGCGGCCCACCCCCGGCACCGCAGGTCCCCAGCCCGTCCCCCGAGCCCCCGGCACCGCAGGTCCCCAGCCCGTCCCCCGAGCCCCCGGCCCGGCCCGGCACCGCCGGCCGAGCTCCCGACCCGGCACCCGAGTCCCCGGCCGGGCCCCCCGAGTCCCCGGCCCGGCCCAGCACCCGGCCCCCCCGAGCACCGCCGGCACCCGGCCCGGCACCCGGCACACGAGCCGCCGGCCGAGCCCCCCGGCCCGGCCCGGCACCGGGCCCCCCCGAGCACCACCGGCACCCGGCCCGGCACCCAAGCCGCCGGCCGAGCCCCCCGGCCCGGTCCGGCACCGGGCCCCCCCAGCACCGCCGGCCGAGCCCCCGGCCCGGCACCCGGCACCCGAGCCGCCGGCTGAGCCGCCCGGCCCCGGGCCCTCCCCCGAGCACCGCCGGCTGAGCCGCCCGGCCCCGGGCCCCCCCCCCCCGAGCACCGCCGGCCGAGCCCCCGGCCCGGCACCCGGCACCCAAGCCGCCGGCCGAGCCGCCCGGCCCCGGGCCCCCCCCCCGGCACCGCCGGCCGAGCCGCCCGGCCCCGGGCCCCCCCCCGAGCACCGCCGGCCGAGCCGCCCGGCCCCGGGCCCCCCCCCCCCCGAGCACCGCCGGCCGAGCCCCCGGCCCGGCACCCGGCACCCGAGCCGCCGGCCGAGCCGCCCGGCCCCGGGCCCCCCCCCCCGGCACCGCCGGCCGAGCCGCCCGGCCCCGGGCCCCCCCCCGAGCACCGCCGGCCGAGCCGCCCGGCCCCGGGCCCCCCCCCCGAGCACCGCCGGCCGAGCCCCCGGCCCGGCACCCGAGCCGCCGGCCGAGCCGCCCGGCCCCAGGCCCCCCCGAGCACCGCCGGCCGAGCCCCCGGCCCGGCACCGCCGGCCAGGCCCCCGAGCCCCCGGCCAGGCACCCGAGCCACTGACCGATTTTCCCGGACATGTCCGGCTTTTTGGGATTTCCCCCTGGACGGGGATTTGGAGTCCAAAAAGCCGGACATGTCCGGGAAAATCCGGACGTATGGTAACCCTACCAAATCAGAGGACTCAGTTGCTACACAGTTCCATTTTGTAGTGTAGATTGGACCATAAACTGTGTTCCATCATCCATTTAAAGTCTTGGGTTGAGCACTTCTTGATATATATATATAGACAGGAATTCAGTATCTGTGATGTTAATCCTGCTCCTTTCAGAAGCCCTAAATTTGCATATAGGTAGATAGCTCTCTGTCTATCTATATGCAAATTTACTGCTTCTGAAAGGAGCGGACATTGAATTCTTGTTTATCTACACACTGTGTACAATATGGTTGGCAGCATAAGTCCCTGTTTACACTGGGTAAACAACTAAGTTTAACAGTGGTAGTTAAATTAAGTTGGTGGTAACACATTTGCAACCCAGATCCATTTATAGTGTGCATTGGGACCATACTCATGTTCCATATCTGGGGTAAACCTGTAATCGGTTTTAGGTTGGTCAGAAAACACTGTTAAGACCTCATCTGTTCTCAGGGGTGAAAGTAGCTTACAGGATTTACCGGTACTGCTGGAGTCCTGAGGGGAGCGTGGCCTCATCCAGAAGAGGCGTGGCCTCAACCGGAAGACGGTGGGCCTCTCAAGATTTAAAGGCCCTGGGGCACCGGCTGTGGCTGGGAGCCGCAGGGCCTTTAAATCAACCCGAGGCTCCCAGCTGCAGAGGTGGCTGGGAGCCCCCGGGGCTCAGGGACAAATTAAAGGGCCCAGGGCTCCGGCCGCTACCAAGCTCCGGGCCTTTTAAATCCCCACTGCAGCTCTGGCTGCCAGAGCTTCAGGGGGGACTCAAAGGGCTCTGGGCTCTCCGCCGCGGCAGGGAACCCAGAGCCCTTTAAATCCCCGCTGCGGAAGCCGGTGCGGTCCGGCACGGCGTACTGGCTCTTGCTGGTACGCTGTACCGTACCGGCCCAGCTTACTTTCACCTCTGCCTGTTCTACAAAATGGAAACATATTGTAACTGTGTCTCCTGACTTGGTTGTAACTGGACTTTAGATGGGACCAGAGGTTATAACCTAGATAGTTCTCAGAATTTAACCACTGTTGTTAAACTGTTTTTGTAGACTATTTATGCCTGCACAGTATAGGTTCCATAGATAAACAGAGGATTTGAGGACAGAACAAATCGTTTCAGAAACACCAGGCAACATTCAAAACTGTATATTAAAAACAGTCTAAATTACCAGCTCCAGTACTTATTTTGTTCTTGGCGTGAGTCTCAGAACCCTGCAGCACTTCAGGTCTAATTTGTTTTTCTAAGACACACTATGTAATTTATTAGATGATAACTGTTTAGCATACTTTTTATTTTAAAGAGCCTCAAAACACCCAGTTTGTTTTAATACCAAAGCATTAAAATGAATGGAAGTATCCTAATGAAACAACACCTCCTAATGGGCCCTGTGCCCCAAGTTGGAGAACACGAGAACTTGGAAAGCTGTCCACGTACAACTGAAAATAATGGAAGGAGATGAGCTTCCAGACAGCTATACCATGCAAATACTGCACTGCTGAGGCTGTGCAAAATTTTGCCCCGGGGGGAGACATGTGGGGGGGGTGAGAGTGGTGGGAAGAAGATTCATTACTTTGTATTCTCCAATATGAAACTCATCCAATTACTACTGGAAAAGGCAAGCGAACTTAACCCTAGTCAAAGCAGCATTAATCTGTGCAATGTGCTTTTTACCACTTTGGAGGGGATAGATGCACATAGGCATTACTCGTGAATAAATGGCAGCACAACAATCCAGGCAGCCATGCTTCTGTGAGGGAGAAGGGGGCATGTGAAAGGGCTGCCATTTTGTGTGGCTGGGGCCAGTGTCCTGTACAGATCTCCTGGCTCACTTAGGTAGTCATAAGGAGTTTTCCAGAGCTTGGAAGCTTATTCACTAACATACTTTTTCTCTCTCTCATTTTAGTATGTTTTTGTGGAAGAGAGTATGATTCAGTCCTTTGTCTACAATGTAACCTACAGTTTTAGATGGAGGGCCTGATGGTTCAAGGTTGGGTGTATGCAGTTACACCCTCCCATATGATAGTGTAATTGTCCATCTAATTTGGATGTGTAAATGGCCAGTTATGCACCCAACTGGCTATTTGTATCTGCAACACAAAAATGTAACCGCTCACACATATTAGGTGGGGATTGCATGGGCACATATTCATGCATACCTAATTTGCTATATCAAATGCTGAGGGCCATGTAACATGCAGTTTGAGTTGTACTGAGTATGTTGTGGTAACAATGGGTGACTACTTTCCACCATGGCACTCTGACAACAAGAAGAAGTGAATCACATGTCCAGTGAGCAAAAAAATTAAAATGTTATCAGACTTTCTTTCTATTTCCAGGAGGATTGCGTATTGCTGTTTGGCAGAGTGTTTGCTTCCCTGCGCTTTTTGCAGAATGATACATTTTTTCTTTGTGTTTGAAACTATTTTAATGTTATAGCTTCTGAGCAGAATGGGTTATTTCCTTGTTGGGAGAGACAGGAGTTGACGCAGACGCAAGATGCTGCCTGCTACTGTAATTTACTCACAAGTACAGTATGTACCAGAACAAGTATAGTAGACAGGAAAAGGAAAGGACAGTGTATGCCCAAATTTAGCATAACATTTTCAGAACTCCAGCATACCAGGGCTGTGTTCAAATTTTCAGTGGTATAAAAGTCATTCGCCATGAATCTCCTGACATTTAGCCAATGCTGCATGCCCATCTCTTCTCCTTAGCTTTTGTAGCTGGTAGGGAGGCGGTTATGAGGTTACAGTGAGGAGTGCTTTTTGGGAGTGCTGAACCTCCATAGCCCCCATTAACTTCAGTTGGAGTGGATTTGAGGACCTGGCTTGCGAACGATTAAAAATATTTTTTCCTTTAGACAGCACAGCACATGCTATTCGGGGCTAGATGTTGCTGCTTTGAGGCACAGGGAAAATAAGAAGAGTCTTATTTTTAGAACATTCACATTAAGACACATCTGTTCTTGCTTGACAAAGACAGTCTCAGGTAATAGGAAGTGATGCTCCCCTCAGAGCTTGAAGAGCTATTGATTTATTTATTTATTTTCCAAGGAAGCTTGCATGCTGGGCAGGTTTTTCCGAGAACTCTGGGGTGTAATTAGGCCATCTTTGCAGGCATCTTCCCATTAGCCATTGTGCTAGCACTGACCTTTTTGTTTTTGTTTTTCCTTTATTTTTTTAAAGCTTCAGTGAATTTTATTCACAGCACAGGCTTCCTGGAAAGGTTGTCATCCTATGTTTAATAGGGGAGGGCAAGACAGAAGGAGAGATTTACTGCAAATGGAAGCCATAACTGGAGCAGTTAGCAAATGAAAGCACAATATAATAATGTCTAGTACTAAAGATAGGAAAAGTTGCCTGCCTGCGACAAACACCTGAGCTGTTGTAAAATTAACCTGTGCAGCTGCTGCTCTCTCTTCTCTGTTTTGTCAGGCAAAGTGAGTGCCACATATGAGCTACCATGCAAGCCCTAGGGGTAAAAGCCAGGTGTTTAGAAATCAACAGCCTTAAACGCAGGCATCCAGACTTGGCCCGACCGAAGGGATATGCATTGGTAACTTTCCCTGATCTCCCGACTGCAAGTGATTTGCACCAAATGGAGCAGTTTGCAGCAGCCGAAGCTGTAAGCCATAATCCTGTGGGGTGCTGGATGCCCCGATGAGGTGCTGAATACCCACAGTTTTATATGGACACCAAGAGGAGCTGAGTACACTCATCATCTCACAGGACTGAGTCCATTATCTTAAACAGAGAGGTGTAGCCCATCAAGGCTACAGGTCCTAGCATGTAAAGCTCTCTCGAACCATGTAACTAGTTGCAGGTCAAACAGTAAAGCTCTTAAGGGCTGTAGTTTTGGCCATCCCTGATCCCGTATACTAAAAGATTTAAGGTCAAACCCACAAGCCAGGAAGTTGCAGCCAAAGATTGTGATTTCCAGCGCCGTGTTTTGGTGCAGATTGGTCTTTTCTTACCCCATTTTTTTGTCTTCTAGCAGGTTGCATAGCAATTCTCACGGATTCAATTGCATTAGTATTAACTGCTCTGGAAAATACAGATACTTGAGTCTGTTACAAGGCAATAATTCATTTGACAGGTTCTGCTGACATTATAAAATGTGAAAGGCAGTTTCATTCAGTAGCATGGAACTATCCCCCAAAGTGAATTACTGCCTGTTCACCTGGACTGGTATATTTGTGACCAGACTACTTTAACATGAAGCAACCCAAACTTGCTTTGAGGAAAAGGCTTGGGATAAAAAGGGACCTTTCAGGAGCGACTATAAATCTTTGTCTCCAGAGATGGTCATTTTTCCTCCTGGCATTTAATGTCTGAACTCGAAGAACATTAACTCCTTTTTGCTCTCTAAAGGTAGGTGATAGGGCCAATGGAGACTGCATAAGCTGTAAGCCAGGATACGGTGTACAACTTCATTGTCAAACAAATGGAGGCACTGGAGGGTCAACCAACATCGGCAGAGCCATCCCTGATGAGGAAGCGTGTCTTTTGTGCTGCACAAGAAGCAAAGGATACAGGACTTGGGTGGAGAATGACCTGCCCTTTATTCTTCATTCCTATCCTTACCATAGAGTTTATGTGGGCAGGGGACAATTTGACCCAGGGATGCTACTCCATGCTCTTACCTAGGTCAACAGACAGCAGCAGCAAGCACAGGGACCCTCCCTGCTTACATGACCCCTATTGCCTTAAACATTAATGGATGTATCCTCACAACACCTGCGTAAGTTAAGGAAATACTCCCATTTCACAGATAGGGAACTGAGGCACTGATCATGCAACATTTACACACATGCTTAAATTTGCTCACCTGACTTGGCTTCAGAGGCACTACCCTTGTGGGTGAAGTTACAAAGCATAAGGCTTTCCAGGATCAGGGTTTAAGTGACTTGCCCAAGGTCACACATAAAGTCGGTGGCAGAACTAGAAACTGAGCATAGGTCTCAAGTCCTGGTTTAGTGTCTTCATTCCAAAACCATCCTTCTTCACCCTGGGAGATACCTGTACACATTGACACATTTGCGTGCACATACAGAGTATACACAGGGCTAGAAGGGTGTTTTTGCTACTACTGAGTTAGGTGGAAAGGTTTTAAAAGGCTCATGATAAACTCACCCTGACTTCACAGCTCTCTCTGGGCCTGCTTCAAAGCCCACTGAAGTCAATGAAAGGCTCCAGTTGACTTCAATGGGTTTGAAGCATCTCCTATGGGAGTCACCTGCAGAACTAGCTAAACATGTTTCCATAAACCCACTCCTGCTTGAGAGCTCAGCCAGGTGCAGAAACAGGCTTCAATAGCCTCAAAGCAAAGGGGGCACAACTCATCAGCTAACCAGGGGCCTGGAGCTTTAATGAAAAGTAACGTGGTGTTTTAGTGGGAAATTAGAAAGGAAGATGATTATTGCATTTTATGACAACACCCCAGGGCAGATCAAGGAGCGGGATGTAAAATGTTTAAGGGAATTGAACTGGCAGTAAGGATGAGCAGTGTGTTAACAGCCGACTTAATTATCATAACTTACAATGGGATCACCCTGCAGTAATTTTCAAGTATCATTCAACTGATCACCATAGGTTTGACCCAGTACTTCTTAAATAAGCTGCCTTCGTCTTCTCTCTCTCTCTCTCTTTAATGACATGCATATATCGTTAGGAGCTGCCAGGAACAACATCTTGAATCTGACATTATTGGAGAGATGTTCAGGGTAAAATCCTATCTGTCATGCTCTTACCCGTGTTGGGTAGGGAGAGTGGGGTGGAGGGAGTAGGGGGCAGCATAGCATGATGGTGGGGGGAGGAGGGAGCTATACATGTATCCCCAAAGCTTCCTGATGCTTCAAAGAGACAAGTGCGCTACAGAGAGGAACAGCTACCCTTCTCCCCCAGCATGTGTTGCTGAGTGCAGCACATGAAAGAGGTCAGACGTCTGACCATGCCCCAAGCTGGCCAACCCCATCCCACCACCTCAGGACTGGGCTGAACATAGCTTCCTTGCATTCTACTGAGTACTGGCTTTTGAATCCTGCCCTACTGCTGCATGGGGGATGGGAGGAAGTGCCATACCTTCCTTTCCTCCACACAAGAGAGGGCAGGCGTTGGCCCTTCGTACGTAATCCTGAGAGAGAGGGACTATTTGGTGTCATTAGTTCGATTTGATAGAATTGCACCAATGTAACAATTTAGTGTAGCAAAAACTCCTAATTAAAAAAAGAGAATGATAGATGATGGGTGGGTTTTAATTTTGTGCACGAATGAGAGAACACCATAATTAAAATCTAGGGTTTGTTCATTGGATGGTCTCTTTTTGTAGCACACCACTCTTAGGTCCCTGAACTTGGCCGGCAGCTCGCCTCGTTGCACTGTGACTGTCTTTCTGCTTAGAATTCCCCTCCCCTTTTCCTGTAGCACTATGTCATTCTTCCACACACAATAGGGCCACCATTTCCTCTAGAAACAAGGCTCCCCCATGATGTGTTATGTCAGGTCCAGGTGGCTCTGTGGGGCTGTTCCTCCAGCACCAGATCATAGACACTCGTCAATTCAATTGGCTCAGAAAGAAAAAGGTGTTGCAGATCAGTTCGGGTGAAATGGAAAGTTTCAGCCCTCATTATGGGGCAAAGAAACACAAAGAGCTAGACACACATGATTTACTCTCTCTCTATATATAGGGATCTTAGCCCAAGTATTACTAGTCTGGGTAGCCAGTTCTGAAGCCTTCTCTTTCCAATCCACTTCCCCTGAGGTTTCTTGTTTCTTCTTCTGCTGCTTTATAGTGAAGCAGGCTCACCTACTGGGTCTACTACCTGCTCTATTCTTCAGACATTCCCACACACTTACACTGCTCTATATCCTTCAAAAAACATAGCCCAGCTCTTTAGTGTCACTCCACTTTCCCGCTACTTTCACTAACCCCTCACAATAAACTCTCATAAATTCTTCACAAAGAACCTGTCTTTCCTGGAAACACTCCCTGCATTCCCACAGCAGGCGATCAACTGTTTCTTTAACCTTACATGTGTTACATCACCCATCTTTGTTTCTATTCAATAAATATAAATTATTCAAACCACAGTCATCTTGCATTCTTTTTGAAAAAATCCTGTTTTCCGGGCCTCACCTTCCCATTTGCTCACCAGCTGCCCCTAGCCTGCAGCAGAGCTAGGCTAATCTGGCTCTGCCAGTCATTAATACCCCCATGGCCATCAGCACGGGTGTATGCATTTGCCTGCTTGTCCATTCCCTAGGTCTTAGGGTGGGATCGAGAAAAGACCAAATGCTACCGTGATTAACAAAATGAAGAAATAAACCAGAAGAAGAATGCACCTCCATTCAGATTTCATTCCTATCATTCACTCGCACGCCCAGACCACACAAAACAGGGAACCCAGAATGGGAAAGAGAGCAGTATCTCTAAGGGGGAAAAAGAAGTAAAGAAGCCAGACATTCTCTTAAAGAGGCAGACCACTCTGGTTACAGCTAGACCAGTGGTTCTCAACCTATTTACCATCGTGGACTGCATATGCAGGTTTCTGTGTGTTATGTTGGCCACATCCACACAATATATACTACCTGTATGGCCTTGAAGATGTCACATGGGCCACACATGTGTGCTGATTGGGCCACAAGCAGCCCATGGGCCACAGGTTGAGAACCACTAATCTAGACAGTAGCTGGGAGGGGTAATTCCCAGATGTGCTAGTGCCTAAAAATGGCAGTGTTGCCATGGTAGCTGGGGCTAACCTACCAACTACAATCCTGCCTGACCTCCGCATACATACTCAGCCTGTGCCACTGTCTGTGTTGCCACCAGCACAGTGCTAACTTTAAGCACTAGCTTGAATAGAGCTAGTGTTTGTCCATCTGCCTGAGCTGGGAATAACACCTCCCATCTGCTGTGTAGACAGAACCATTCTGAGCTTTTTAAACATTGACTGTGATGGAGGGTATTTAAAGATGTATACGTCTTAGATCAAGAGGGCGACTGATTAGAGATCCTAGCGGTATAGAGATGAAATGGACATGTGTCAGACACAATGTTCAGTTTTAAGTGTCAATTTTTTTTCAAAAGGAGACCTTGCTGGTTAAAATATTCCACAGTAATGAATCCAAAGATGCAGATGAAATGGTGTTAGATGATGAAAAGTTAATTAAGTGCTGCTGTAAGTGGGGTTTAAAATGAAATAAATACTATATATTGTAATTTTCATTTCTAGATGTTTAAAGGAAAACTATGGGCTAATGAAGGGCACAGAGGTATAGTAACACCTCACTCTTATATAGTGCTTTACAAAGGAGGTCAGGCTCACTATCCCCATGTTAGAGCTCAATCATATGCGGCTGTCTTCATATCACAGCAGCAAACACGAAAGTAAATGAATACAAAGGGTAACTTAGAACCACAAACTACATGATATGACTCTCTGGTGCAATAACCCCTCCCACCCACCTGGACACTGACATTTCATTATACAACAAACCCCTGGATCCAGATGCTAATTGTTACAAACAGAATCCATGTTAGGCCTGGTCCCCACTAACCCCCCACTTCGGACTAAGGTACGCAAATTCAGCTACGTTAATAATGTAGCTGAATTCGAAGTACCTTAGTCCGAACTTACCGCAGGTCCAGACGCGGCAGGGAGGCTCCCCCATCGATGCCGCGTACTCCTCTCGCCGAGCTGGAGTACCGGCGTCGACGGCGAGCACTTCCGGGATCGATCCCAGAACATCGATTGCCTGCCGCCGGACCCTCCGGTAAGTGAAGACGTACCCTTATGCTATCATGGGAAAAACCATATGGTCTGTTATTTTAAAATTACAGACCATGGACCTTGAATCTCATGGCAGAAATGCATGGATCTTCATCCTAGACATGGACCCCTTGAAATGAGCCTGAACCAAGCCCACATATCCAGATATCCCTGAACATTGTCGGCATTGGGAGCTACACCTGGACATTAGGGTTATCTCTAGTCTGAACTTAAAGCAGAGACTAAGGGACCGTAACTGCTTCCCCTAAAATCAGTGGGAGTTCTGCCAGCATCTTCAGTGGGAGCAGCCATAGACCCAGTGGGAGGAAAGCAGTAGTGCCAACCCCAAGCATTCAAAAATTATGAGCCAGGTCCTCAAAATCACGAAACTCAAAAAATGGACTCACATTCTAGGTTCTTTCTGTTTGTCTTGTGGGTTCCGAGCTTTTAAAGTTCACATCTTCAGGCTTTTCTCTGCAACTGGGATGGCTAGAGACTGACTTTATGTTTATAAATAAATAAAGATATCCTATCTCCTAGAACTGGAAGGGACCTTGAAAGGTCATTGAGTCCAGCCCCTGCCTTGACTAGCAGGACCAAGTACTGATTTTGCCCCAGATCCTTAAGTGGCCCCCTCAAGGATTGAACTCATAACCCTGGGTTTAGCAGACCAATGCTCAAACCACTGAGCTATCCCTCCCCCCATATTTAAATAGAATATTTTCATGAAATCACTTGCCTCCAGGAGCTGAGGCTTGAGGAAAACCACTAAATATTGCCATACTCATAAAACCACAGAAGGTGGCAACACTGGACTCAAATGAGTGTAATAAGTCCCCACAGGGCTGGATTCTTTACCACTAATGTCAACAGGAGTTTTGTCATTGTCTGCTGTGGGAACAGGAGTGGGACAATAATGGACAAGGTCCTGACTAGTAAGGTCTGCATGAACTGATCTTTTATGATAAAGGATATTAATAGGCATCAAGGTAATATGGAAAGCCCAGGTTCTGAAATAAGTCTATTACTTATCTGTTTTTTTTACCAAATGCATGTCAATTTAATAACCCCTTGTGTTTTTGTTCTATCTTTGTACAGCACCTAGCACAATGGGGTCCTGGACCACACCTGTGGCTCCTTGGGATCAATATAATAATGAGAGAAGAAAGCTAGTGAGATGAACATGGGTCCAATCCCGCAACCCCGTCTCTCCCAAGCAGTCCTGACATGGGTAGCCACACTGAAGACAATGAGGCTGGTTGTGTGCGTAAGGATTGCAGGATCAAGTCCCCAGATTGGCTAATCAACCTATTGTCCGAATGGATGAGAATAACAATATTTCAAATAGGCTTTAAAATCTCAGCTGAATAGGCTTGCAAATTTGAACTGTAAATCTTGCTGTTGAGATGCTGTTCCCCAGGAGGAGGATTTCTGTTTCGAACTGCAGGCAAAAATTATTTACAGAAGAGGAAATCAAATTTCTATTGAAAAAATTAGCTGGAAGGAATTGGGTACAGAAGGGTCCTTTTAAAAGGCAATCCTGAGGCTACTGCTCTTTGTTGTAGAGAAACTGTCCCCAGTACGCTCACGCTAGCACTCCAAGAGTCCAAGGTGTCAGAAAAGCGAACGTTTGAAAGAAAAGCAGTGTGAGACGAGTAGTGTGCTTATAAGAAAAAACCTTTGAGTAGCATGGGTCATCAAACAGCCCCTGTGATCAGAGAGCAGAGTGCCGCCAAGCCCTTCCTGATTGACAGAGCTCCTAATAGCCAAGAAAAGAATACAAGATCCCTGCCACAGCAGCTGTCAGAACCATGAGATGGGTGTAGGAGGGAAACATTTTCAGGCTTAATTTCTAATGTTCTCTCTACTTTTTAATGAACACTCATTTAAGGGATTAATGGCTTGATCCAGCTCACGCTGAAATCAATGGGAGTCTTTCTGTTGACTTCAGAGGGAGTTGGATCAGGATGCGAACTGTGTGAGTTGTGCTTAAGAATTAAATATAATAGGGACCTGAGCATACTAGGGACATGAACCTGGAGTTTCTCAGCCTATAGAACTCCCTGGGTATCAGTTGATGGTCTCTGCCACAAGGTTTGTGGGATCAGGCCCCAATATCTCAATAAAAAAATAATATGTTAAGAAACAAAATAAGCCTGTGTATGTGACTTAATGAGATGACTCTATGGTAAAGTCTCTTGATAAGAGGTTAGGGATACTGGTAATTTCAAGCCCCATTATTTCCCCTAAGACCAATAGAAGAGAAACCTTTGTTTAAAAAAATCCAGCGGGATGCTTTCTTTAAAAATAAATACATTAATTAAACAAACATTTTCTCTGTATGTTTTCAAATTAAACACTGCAGCAACATACTTCTGCAGGAAAGCCTGACATTGACTACAGACAGCAACTGCCTGGTTTATTTGAAAGTCCAAGCTGAGAAAACACAAGAAGTAAACAACCCAACAAAATAATGAAAAATCAATCAGAAAATTCTTTTGGTTTTAATAATATAACCTGTTATTTATAACATAGGCCAGGGATTTAAAAATATGATTTTTAGCATGTCAGTGTCCCTTTAAATTATTGAGCTTTCTGTCATTTAATAAAACTGGCATGTTATTGGACCAGAAAGGGAGACAAAATGAGGTAGTTTCAAAGATAGTAGACAAGCTCCTTAGCAGTTTTTATAGGAGCTGTTGTACTAAGGAAATTCATAAGAAAAATAAAATTCTATACTATCCTTGTGAGACAGCTTATAATGCACACAGTACTCCAGTTTAGGAAATAACCATGACATCAAACTCCTATTTTTCTCACGAAGTGTAATTCGGCATAAAATCTTCATGTCAAGATTTTTATACAGTGCTGCGTGAGCTCTTTCTCTATGTCAGTTTCTTCTGTGAATCGGCAGTTCTTCCCTTCTGATACAACTTCCATCTCACGTCTGAGATTTTATCTTTAGTGGATGAAATTCACCCCTCTACAGGAGACCAATACGACGGACTACGGACCACCTTGCCATGTACTGCTTCTCCACCCAGAGGTGACTTTCACCCCAACGTAACACGTGAGTGCACTGTTTATATCTTCGAGCATTCACGGGTTCTGGATTCATCAATGCATTACAATCAAGGTCCTGAACATGCTTCTGCTGAAGTCAATGGGAGCAGAGCCATACCTCCATTTACTTCAATGAAGCGATGACAGTTTACACCAGCTGAAGATCTGCCTCAATGACTTCAGAGGGAGCAGGATTGTCCTCCAAGGCCATAAAGGGGAGTGTCTGATTTCACCTCTAGTCCCTGCCCAGTTCTTTTAAAACCATGACTTGGCATTGAATTTGCTTCAATTGCAAAAAATACATGCACGTTCCCTTGTTTTCAAGGGGCTTATATCCTTAGAGGTGCCATCTACCAAAAATACTCAGCTGGTGTGAGTTGGGCGCAGGCCCACTGAAGCTGTACCAGTTTACACCAGTAGAGAATTTGGCTCAGGCGTTCACAGCTGACCTCCAATGAAGCTACAACAAATAAAACTAACACTGGTTGTCTTTTCTCTGATTTAAAAATCGATTCCCCCCCTCCCCCTGCGAACAGACAGACAAATGGAACCACAGGACCAATATTGTCTCTTCCCAGTCTGTCTGAACTCAGCTGTTGTCTCTCATCTTATACTTAGATTGGGATAGGGGCAGTCTCTT
This sequence comes from Chrysemys picta bellii, assembly GCF_011386835.1. Taxonomy (NCBI): domain Eukaryota; kingdom Metazoa; phylum Chordata; order Testudines; family Emydidae; genus Chrysemys; species Chrysemys picta. The sequence goes on from NC_088793.1 coordinate 198,241,806, forward strand.
TGTTCTGTGTTTACACAGCACCTAGCATCGTGGGGTCTTGGTCCAGGACTGGGACTCTTAGGCGCTCTGGGAATACAAATAATAATACATTTCTCTTAATCTGATGGCGGGCTAATGGCCTGTCGCCAGCCTGCAAGGCAATGAGTGCGTTTTTATGGAAATAAGTATTTTTAAATTTGTGCGGGCTTCCAGTCAGCACATTATAATATGGGACAGGCAACCATCCGAGAAACTACACTGAAGGACCAATCAAGTGACAAAAAGTTATAGAGGAAAATATGGTATCTGAAGAGAGATGGAGGATAGTTATTTGAGGGGATGGGAAAAATAGGCTTATGCGAAGGGATGTGGTAACAACACTAGAGTTTAGTAGATATTTACAAAGGGAAGAGAGGAGTGAGAAGAAAATGCTAATCATATAAGTCTTGATCCTATAAACCCGTAACTTCATGTTAGTAGCAGACACGCCAAACCCACGAAAAAAACCACAGAAATTGGGCTTGTTTTTGGCTTAATTGACTTGTGAGTTGCTTGTTTGGCTTGTAGCTTGTTGCTTCTTTGTTTTTATTGGCTCCCAGCAAGGGATGGCAAGCAGGGAGAAGGGGTGGGAGAGAGTCAGGGTTGCACAGCGGGCCCACCACAGTCTGCACGCCGGGGGGATCTAGTCACATAGAGTGTTGAGGTTCTTAGGGATTGGCTTGTTTTGGCCTTGTTTTGAAATGGGATTAGCTTGATTTTTGGCTTATTGTGAAAGTCGGGGTGCTTATTTACCATGTGAAAGTTGGCAACTGTGGTTAGTAGCCCCTTTGAAGGCAGTGTTTTTCTACCAACCTGCGGGGGAGGGGGAGGAGAATTTATTACTAGCTCAGAGAAATCATCACTGTCCCTTGAAGATAATGGAGACTACCCCCATGGATAAAGTTGAGCATGTGCTTAAGTATTTGCCGGATTAGAGCTATTGATGAGAGAACAAATACAAGAGGTAAAAGTGAATGAGAAATATAGAGAAAACAGTCAGGTGAAATGCTGCCTTTTGAGATTATGTACAAACACCACCTTTTATATCTTGACTATGGCGTAGCAATGACAGGAAGTGAATCAAGATGTTTTGGTTACATTGCTGGGATTCCATTTCAGGCTAATCTGCATGATGCATATACCATACAGGAATATATATAAAATAAGATCTTCCTGTTATATAAAGTGCCTTCATGTTTATCCAAAAGGACTGAAAAGTGACAGAGCATATCAACTTCAGCAGAGACAAAAGGCCAAATAAGGACACTGGCTCAGATTCTTCATGCAGAATGTTTTGACTATTTTATTATTCAGAAAGAAGTTTGCTAAATTCACACTCTAAGTGGAAAGACGATGGTTGGGGAGGAGAGAAACTTTCCAGACCAGCTAGCCTGATCTCTTTGCATTCCCGTTCCATAAGAGTTTCCACTTCGCTAATGCCCCCAGAAGACTAACTGGCCTAGTTTTGATCACTTCTAATGATGGGGTCTTGTATTACTAACTTATTAGAGGGGGAGTAATAATAGTAATCAGGGCAGTTATATAGCATTTCTAATGATCACACATCACTGTAGCAGCACAGGAATCATTTCCATCAATCACAGCTGATTGATACCTTTGGGTTGGATCACGTCAGCTGTTTATCAGCCACCGCAACGCTACCCTAGGGTGAAGAAGAATATTGTCCAACTGACATTAGGGATGTAGGTAGGCAGAATGTAATTCCCCAAGCTGGAATTTGGACAGGGCAGCAGGATTGAGAGTCCAGTTCCTGCAAGAAGAGCTTTGGGATCTTTAATAAGCAAAAGCAAAATCACTTATTAAAGGCAGCACCGGCAGCAGCAATGTTTCCAGCAGCTGGCAGGACTGCTTCAAAGGGAAGAATCTGCCACATACTGACAACATGAAAGCCACTCCCTGCAGCACACTAAATTTGCCTTAAAGGTCTCCCACCTAAGGACTGACCAACCCCCCACCCTTCTATGATGGAAAAGGAATGTATCCCTAATTGGTACTGCTGCCTCGGTATCAAAAGACTTCATGCGTACATCTCAAGGATAAATTTGAAACTGACTCTTATTCATATAATCAAAATGTCTTTGATGATCACTTCCCATCGCTGCTGTGCAGTACTAGGGATATAAATAGCTGTGTTTTATACAAACTAGACTTGCTAAACAGCATCTTGGTAGTTTCCACTATGACAGGACAGCTCCGTCAGGGATGGCAGTCGTTCTGTTACTGAGTATGAAGGGAATACTGAGTTTAATGATTTGTTTTTGTTTTGAAATCTGCAACAGAGACGTGCTTTGCAATAGCAGGGCAGTCTGGCTCGTCAAGACAGATGTGGATGAATTAGTGGCATGGGCACTAATCTTTCTAGATATTTAGAGTGAGAAGACAGGTTGGCTGTTTTATGACATGATGTAATGTTTCTCCACTGATGAACCAGAGCCAGGCAATGTTAGAAATAAGTTGCAACCTTCTTAGAAGGAAAGAAGACAAATAAGTCTGTAATGAAAATCCTTCTCACTCTTAGGCCACGTAATACATATTGCATTCTATTCATGCATACAGTGAATAAGCCTGATTTACCGTAAGCATGTGATAGTAGGAAAGCTCTAGATGTTTCAGATGCAAGTCAAGTTTGTTTTGTTTAGCAGAGAGATTTTAACTCTTTCAGTGCAGGCAGCCAGTCTTTTGCTGAATGCCTCTCATTAAAGACCACAAACGTACTACTCAATGGAAGTATTAGTAAGAATCTGGCCATCTCAATGGCTGTTGATATGAGCCAACAAAGTTCTGCTCTGGGTAGAACAGAGGATTTCTAAGGCTTTGAGTAGCCTGGATTGGTTTGGTTACCTCCAAATCCCTCCATAGCAATGGATGTCACCATATTGGATGTGTCGTTCCTGCAAGCACTGCCCATTAGAGAGGTTCTGGGACAGGTCACAGGTGGCATTAAGAGAACACTGCTTCTAAAGGCAGGATCTGTATTTCTGGGAATGGTATAAAACCAAAATTCCAATACTAGCATCTGCTAGTAGTGACAGGAGGTAGGTAGTTGGGGCCCGCAGTCCATTGCGAGGTCCAGCCCATAGTTTATAAAGACAACTGCAATAAAAATTAAGCTGTTGTCTAAAGTGGATGACATTTTACTTACCAATATTTTAAACCTGATAGCACTAATGTAAAATCCGTAAGTATGTGATCCTTTTTCTCAGCGAGATCTTGCTATCAAGGGAGTTTGACACACAGACCAAGCACGGAATCTGACATTCAAAGCACTTTTTGTCACCTGGAAGATTTAGAAAAACATTAACATTAATAACAACTGGGCTACAGTTTCATATGTCATCAGGTGAATGCTCTATTTATCTAGTGTTATCCATCATTTCTTGATTAAACCCCTTTCCGCCTAGCAACAAATACGGGAAGCTAAAACATTTGCAGGTTGCTTGAGGATAGAAAGGTGCTGCTGCTGGTTTTGGGAGAAGTGAAAGATGAAAAGGAAATGTGTAAATTATTAACTATGGCCCAGATCTTCCACAGTATTTAAGTGCCTAACTCCCACTGAAATCGATGGGAGTTAGGTGCCAAAATATCTTTGAGGATGTTGACTTAAACCACATACAGCAATTAAAACAGGGCAGTTATCTGGACATTCTGAAATGAATTCATTAAGTAAACACATAGTACCCAGTACTGTCAACCCCAAGAATTCAAAAATCATGAGTCAGGTCTCTAACGATCATGAGACTGGCTTAAAAATAATGCGATTGAAAAAAAATAAATGTGGTGTTCTTTTTAGCTGGCATTTGAAACTTTATGGTACATTGGGATCACATTTTCAAGCTTTTCTTCACAACTATGAGGCCTGGAAACTTACCTATTTTTTAAAATGAAAGCTGAGATCCTCATGTAACCCCATGACCCCAGGAGCGTAGGCTTTAAGGAAAATACCAAATATCACAGTCTCATTCTAAAATTGCAAGAGTTTAAAACACTGCATTCACTCTGAAATTATCTAATGTGTAAAAAACTTGCCCCTGTGGTTTTTCCAGTAGACTCTTTGGCCATTAATATTAGGGAGGTGTCAGCAATAGCTCCATAGTTATGGCTGTGCTAAGATTTGCACTTAAAGAGTAGTATTTGTCTGTTTCACAATTTTATTACTCAATATAATTTCCAGATTTGGCACAATTAAATTTTGTTCATCACTTTCTGGCTGTAACACATTATTATGTTTCCAGAATAAACATTTAAAAGTAATATTCATTATTATTGTCAGCAGCATTCTTTTTTAAAATGTCACTAACATCACCTGTCTTCCGTTTCTGTAGCTGGCTGAGGAACAGTGGAAAGAAAAAGTCCCCAAAGATTCTACAAACAACTTTCACACCAGTTGCTGGGGACTAGGTTTCAGGGAAGCCTTCACCAGTGTCACACCAGAATAATCCAATGTATGGGGCATATTATGCTTCCATAGCCAAATAGGAATCATGTCCCCAGGCTGATATCATTTCTCTTCTAGATTAAGGAGAATAACATAGAAGAACAAAGGTGAGAGAGCACAGAGTGTGCTGCTCCACAGTCTGCACTGAGCTATGATAACAAAATGGCTGCTGAACTCCGTTCTTAGAACTTTAAAGCTGCAATACTCAGAAAACAAAAGGCATCACAGTTTCATAACTAGACACCCCAGAGTGCAAAAGATACATTGACTCCAAGTTGCTCATCATTCTACTTCCATGAAAGAAGAGCTCATCTGGAGCCCATGTTAAGTCCTCGAGGAGAAGGAGAAGGAGCACAAATTCACTCTTAAAAGAGAAGTGTTGGTGTGGGGGAACCCACATGAGACAGTGAACATGGGTAAGAGAAGAAAGCCTAACTCCCCCTTCAAAAGTCACAGAAATGGCTGAGCTCAGGCTAGGAGGGAAAATTCTGTTCTTGGGGCAACTCACCTCAAAAAAAGATCAAGGTGGGAGAGGCAAACCCCTGGGTACAACACTTACATAGAAACAAGACATATGGCTATTCATATATAGCAAGTCATGTAGGGCTTTGTAGAGAGAATTACACCCAGAAATGAATAGGAAGACAATGCAATTCCTGGAGATGAGTCATGCTTCTTATTGTTAATACCATCTGGGAGGCAGGCTTCCCTCTTCAACACCAGTTGTTTGTTTCTAAGTGGCTTCCGGTGTAGCCTCCTGTAGAGTATATTGCAGAGACCGAGGCCTGGTCTACACTACAGAGTTAGGTCGATGTAAGGTAGCTTATGTCAACCTATCTCTGCCAGTGTCTACACTACAATGTTGCTCCCACCAATGTAGGTGTAGACACTGACAGAGTTAGGGTAATAACTCCACCTCCACAAGAGATGTAGCGCTTAGGTCAATGTAGTTAGGGCAATGCAGTGTCCGTGTAGACACTGCGTGACTTACATTGCCTGTTGGCTGTCTGCCCCATGTGGGGCTGACAGCTGGAGGTCCCCGGCCCTGGCACTGACAGTCAGCCAGGCACTGGGCTCACAGTGGGAGCTCCCCCCACACCCTGGCACCGACAGCCTGACTTGTGAGCCCCGGGGCGGGGGGCTTCAGATGTGAGCCCCACGCACAGGACTGACAGCCAGAGCGGAGACAAAATGTGAAATAATAGCAGCCATGAAACTGACAAGAATGTCAATTTCACTGCTGGTAGGCTCCCTGCTGTGAAATTGAGCCCTGTGCTGACACTGGAGCTGCCAGCCCAGGGGTGGGGGGAGCTCCCAGCTGTGAGCCCCATGTGAATGTCAGTGCCCCACACTCCAGCTGTCAGTGCGCCACAATGCCCCACTTCCGTCAGTGCAAGAGCTCCTGGTGAGGACACACACCACTGGCAGAAGTGTGGACACCAACAGCTGATTTAATTGCTGCAGTGGCTGTAGATCAACCTACCTTAAGTCAAACTAATTTTGTAGTTTAGACAAGCCCTGATTTAAAACTATGCCCCTGATCATAAAATCGTAGAATCTTAGGGTTAGAAGGGATCACAAGGGTCTTCTAGTCTAATCCCCTGCCAAGATGTCACCTGGGACCCCAGAAGTAGACAGGAGTCCAGACATGCTCCCCAGTTACAAACTTCTTGGGCAAAAGATGGGCCACTCCCCTCAACTACAGGGGCGGAAACTAGCCCTGTTATAGACTTAAGTTCCTTCAAGCCTTCAGCAGCAGTTCTGTCTTGTCCTGATTGAACCTCACCATATCCCAGTCTCAACTACTGTAGGGAATGGAGAAAACCCAGATACTGCACTGAAATAATAGCAGAATGTCAATTTCACTGCTGGTAGGCTCCCTGCTGTGAAACTGAGCCCTGTGTCTGTTGGAAAATATAATAGAGCTGGGTGTCACCCGAGTGAGCAAGCCATAATCCAAAGAGCTATACTATCTTCCCTATAGGCCCCACATATACAGTGAATGGGAGGGAGGAAACCACAGGGTCTTGCCAATCACTATATAAGAGATCCCTTCCAGAAGAAAAGCAATTGTCTCAAGCTACCATGCAGGACCTCTCCGAGAGGAAAGAATGGAATACCATAAAGCAGTCAAAGCAGCGCTGCCTACCCTGCTAGTGTCCATGGGGCGGTAATCTTCCCCATATTTTGTTTGTCTCCTTTGCTTCTGTATATGTGTCCTAAAAAACCCGTAGAAATTAGATGGCTAAAATCTAGCCTTGCAAGTCCATCCTCTGGCCAGTGCAGGATTGCTCCCTGCAATACACCTCCTAAAGCTCTAATTGTAAATGTCCCAGGACATGGCACTTCCACCACTTTCCTTGAGAGACTATTGCACTTTGTTTGATCACATTATCTGGAAGTTTTTCTTGGTATTCAGCCTAAATTGGAACCATTTACCACGGTGTGTGTGTGTGTGTGTGTATTCTCCATCACTGACAATTTAAAAATCAAGACTGGATACTTTTTCTAGAAGCTCTGCTCTAGGAATTATTTTGGGAAGTTCTCTGGCCTGTGTTATACCGGAGGGCAGACTAGATGATCACAATGGTCCCTTCTGAGCTTGGGATTTATGAATCACTATGTGCCTTTTTTTTTCATTTCATCCCATTACTCCTAACTTTCTTTTGTAGGCAAGAAGGCACCAAATGCAGTTTTACAACAGACTCAAGTAGAGACAGTGTCTTGTGTAAAACCCAGAAATAAAAAAACCCGCAATGAACTTGTCCGTGGCCCAGTATGTTCATTAGCTAATTCCCCACACATTATGTAGATTTGCGGACTTATGTAAGTACACAAGTATTTCCTCACCAGCTTTTTATCAACAGCCAATTTTACAAGGTCTTCAGTGCTGCCAAATTGTCCAAACCTCTCTTCTTTATTTTCCTTCTTATAGAGAGAGTGTAAAAAGCAGCTGTTTGCTGAGCCATTTAAGTCAGCATTGTTGCTATCCTCTTTTTGCTTATTATTGGTTCTAATTTCTCTCTCCTTTTCCCAATGTTTTATTTGTTAAAAAAGCCTTTCTGGATCCTCTTATCGATTTTGACTGCACAATCACATCATTTTTTCACTTCTCTTACCCTTTCAACACAGCATTAAATTACAGTCTGTGTTGCTTTGGTTAGTTGCCTCTCGCTTTCTCAGTTCCAGGAAGGGGTTTTAGTAAACCTCAGGTCTCCGATCAGCCTCTTATTGGCCCCATCTTGCTCCTTGCATTCTTTTCCCAGGGAATTGAAGACGGTTCTCTCCAGGGTCTCTTCTTTCCTTGCTGTTGGCACTGCACTCAGGCAGAGAAGTATTTTACAGATGGAACCAGCTGCAGTGGGGAACTGCTGAATGGGGGAGGGGGTCCGAGGCAATTTCCCTCTGCACCTTGATCGAGCTGTCTAAGTATTTCTACAGCCATCACCACTGTAGTATCTGAGCACCTCCCAGATGGATTTTACCCACATAGCACCTGGTGAGGCATGGAAGTATATTTATGATCTTCATTTTTACGGCTGCGTAGCTGAGCTACAGTCACAATAAGTGACTTTCCCAAGGTCCCACAGGGAATCTGTGGCAGAGATGGAAATCTCCCGAGTCCTACTCTAGAATCTTAAGCACAAGCCCATCCTCCTTCCCATGTAAAGTGCTTCTGCACCCGAAGGTGGCATTGTCTGCTGTCCGCATAGGTTGACCCAACTCATAAGGCTCCCATGCAAACATATGTAGAAAAGGTGCAAATATTAGTCCCAACCAGTACCAAGAGCTGGCTTGAGCATTGCGTGCAACTGACCCAAAGAGCAGGAGTGAGCATATGTCTTATGTCTTTTGATGGTTGGGGGATTTTATTTTTTAAAGGTATGTGTATTATGTGGGCAGTTCACTTGTACGCGGGGGAGTATCTCCACTGCACGCTAAGCCTGGGTTCCAACTCAGATTTGAGCACAAGCCCCCCTTCCATCCACACGCAAATCAGTCTGACTCAGCTCAGCAAGCACTCAGGGTCTGTTTACACTGCAAAGACGCAGACCCGGGTTCATGCTATGGCTAAGGGGAGATATGATTGAGGTCTATAAAATCATGACTGGTGTAGAGAAAGCAGATAAGGAAGTGTTGTTTACTACTTCTCGTAACACAAGAACTAGGGGGTCACCAAATGAAATTAATAGGCAGCAGGTTTAAAACCAATAAAAGAAAGTATTTCTTCACACAACGCAGTCAACCTGTGGAACTCCTTGCCAGAGGATGTTGTGAAGGCCAAGGCCATAACAGGGTTCTAAAAAGAATTAGATAAATTCATGGAGGATAGGTCCATCAATGGCTATTAGCCAGGATGGGCAGAGATGGTGTCCCTAACCTCTGTTTGCCAGAAGCTGGGAATGAACGACATGGGCTGGATCACTTGATGATTACTTGTTCTGTTCATTCCCTCTGGGGCACCTGGCATTGGCCACTGTTGGAAGATAGGATACTGGGCTAGATGGACCTTTGGTCTGACCCAGTAGGGCCATTCTTATGTTCTTATGTTTCCATTAGGGATCACTCACAATGTGCTTTCTCTGACAATCTGAACTGATCTCTCAGAACAAAATGGCCCCTGAAATCTCCACATAGGGAGAGTGTAGTATCCTCCCGACAAGATAAACTCTCTATTATGAACAGGAACGATGTACAGAAATGAGGCAACAAAGCTGTCTTACTACTCTATGTAGCTGCAGTCTGTGACTGCCCTGTCTTGGGCTTCTTTGTTCCTACCTCAGCAGGAAGCATCCCGGGAAACCAAAGGCTGCACCTCCAGTGTACAGGTAGTGCGGCAGCTCTATACTTCCCGCAGAACTTACTCCATAGCACTAAGACTGCTTAGGACTTGTAAGCATGCAGTAGGTGAAAACAAAAGGATCACCGTTCCATAGCTACCTGTATTGTTTCTGATCATTTAAAATCTTTTAGGCATGAGTGGTCGGTTATTTTTTCATGACTAGTATTAAAGTGCATGAGGGTAATTTAAAACAGAGTGAGCATCCAAGGGGATAATACAGTGCTGGGGAAAACAATAACCTAATGACTGATTTCTCACCCCAAGAGATCTCGCCTTGAATGGCGCTGTTCTGTTGATGTCAGCCCAAATCAGTCAGGATTAGCATGCTCCAGTGCTGTGCTAGATGTTACATTTAATGCTGTATTATGAGGGGGAGTGAAGGGACCAGCCTGGATTTCTTTCTTCAAGCGTGGCCATGTTTCTGTTCTGCTTCCTCCGCCTCTTTCCCCCGAGGCCCCACCCATGCTCACTCCTTTCTCCCCTGCCCCGCTGCCCTGACACTGGAAAAGCTCTGTGCCCCCACCTCAGTGGGGAGCGAGAGCTCCTCCAGCTCTGGGGCTGTGGTGGGGGTGGACGATTTTTCAGGGGACCCCAAATCCGCCACTGCCCTACCCCAGCAGCATGAGGTTTGGGGAGGCTTAGCCTCCCCTAGCCTTCATTACGTGCCACCCATGAGGCTGGATCATGCCCAGGGAGTTCCAACAACCTCCTCCCACTCACTCAGCAAAGCAGACTTGGTTACGTGCTTGGCTATGGTGTTGTTTTATGGGCTGGAATTCCAAATTCTCAGCAGCTGCTTCGGGGCTTCAGACACCTGGTTGTTCTCAGTCTGAAATGATGGGCCTGAAATAACATTACACAGCTCTGGGACTCCTCACATCCTCACAGCAGGATTTTCCAGAGGCTGCACCATGCAATCCTATTTGGCAAGCAGGGCTTCCTGTACTGTGCCATCTTCGTACAGGATGCCATAAAGCAGGAGCTGAGTAAGTAGGATTGGATAAACAGTAGGAGTTTGAGCAAGAGCTCTCAACTCATTGCTCTTCTCCTAACCGGCTCTCGTGGGCACGTACTCCATGGGTGCCATCTCCCCGCATAAGGCATTTGATCACGTGCACTGGGGAAATCCAGAGGTGTTTCTGGGAATGTATTTCTGTGCCTTACTATGTGTTAAACTATGCATTTCTGTGCCATAACATGTTTGAATTTCTTTTAAGTTTAACCTGAACTCTGCATTTCTTGGGTTTGTAATGCTCAGGTTTTGGGATAACATCTCTGAAACGTTTTTTACCCAGAGGCGCCTCTGAACCTTAACTCCATCTTTGGCTACCCCTTGGAGCTGGGGGTGTGATTCTCAATGCGCACAGACACACTCAGGCTGGCTCTCCTCGAGCTGGCGTGCTAAAAACAGCATAACCACAGCAGCAAGCCACGGCACAGGCTCACCACTCTGTGTAGGTACCCACAGGGTCTGGGCAGGCTTGTACGCACGGTGGCTAGCCCATGCTGCTGTTCATGGCTGCCCACGCTACAGTGCTAGCTGCAGCATGCTAGCTCGCTGAGAGATACAGGACTATGTCCACTCAAGCTGGGAATCACACCCTGCTCGAAGGGCAGATGCAGCCTTCATGTAGCTTGTCTAGGAATATAGATATACATGCATCGTTGGTATATTATATGTATGATAGAGGTATAATCGCACCGTGTATTCTGTTTATGAACAAGCGGTGGGCCTGTATTTCAGTCTAAAAGAGAAACCTTTAGGGCACATTAGTAAATAGGATATGGAATGGATTACTACTGTAATTGTCAAATTTGCTTCAGGTTAAGAGGAAAATTTGCAGCTAGAACTGGATTTTGCAGCTTCTGGAGCAAGCAGGTGCATGTAGGATGTTGGCTTGTTTATCTGCCACAAGCAAAGTCACTACTCATGTACGTCCTCTTAAATGTAAAGCAACTGATATACTGCCATTGCCTAGGCTTTTAGCCCCACAGAGCCAGAATTCCAGGCCTCTGGCTTCCTAGTTTGGCACATCAGTTTGTAAGCAATAACCTCTAAGATACATGGTGACTGTCTGAGGTGGATATGTGGCCACGAAGATTAGGTTGACCCTTCCGAATTCATTTCACTTGTGATGGAAGGAGGATTTAAATTCGTGCCTCCAGAAAAGAAGGCAAATGAGTTATCTCAATGCCATCTAGCATGCCTACCTTCAGGAAATACTGTCTTGCTTTTTATGTTGTAATTTCATAATTCAGCGCTGGTAGAGTTTCTAAATGACAATAAAAGGAAGCAAATTACCATGTGTGCATGGACTGATTTCATCCCCATAACACAGGGGCTATTATTGTTCATAATACTAATGGGGGTGGTGATGATATTACATTAGCCCCTAAAGAAACCAGTTGAGATCAGGGCTCCCCTGTGCTAGGCACTGTACATACATAGTGTAAGAGACAGACCATGCCCCGAAGAGTTTACAGTCTAAGTAGACAAGAGAAAGTGTGGTGGGAAAGGATTATCTCCATTTTACAGATGGTGAATTAAGGCACAGAACAAAGTCACATAGCAAGTCCCATGGCAGATTCGTCACCTGAATCTGGATCTCCTGAATACAAGACTCTCTCTAGCGACACAGTGAGTCCTGCTTTTAACATCATATAATACAGGGAAATCCATCTCTGCAATTATAAAGGAAAAGATGGCTTGGTCTGTTGATGCAAAAAATAAAAATAAAAAGTCCCAATTATTAATTGGGAAAGTGGACATTTTATCTCTGTCTTGACAGGTTTTGCCTTATCTTTTAACATTCTTTCTTCTGCATCATCAAATTAAATACCAAATGTGATTTATTGACAGTAGCTGGGCAACCGCTAGCCCTTGTAAATCATGCCCCTGTGCTCAATGCAGTCAGACCTGTGTGGTTCAGTTGGCTACTGGATTCAAATATACATATCTCTGACAACCTCTTAAGCACAGTGTGAATGCCAAATAACTTCAATTAATCCCCCCATGGCTTTGTGCTACTGTAAAACAGGCTGCAGCAGAGAAGCAAAGCCACACGTTACATGGATAGATGAGTTTTTACAACATAAAGGAAGGAGAGATTAAATAACCTGTTTTTTTTTTTCCTTCTATGGAATATAATAGAAGTATGGAGTGGTTACCGAGATACTAATCTTCGCAATAAAACTGTTCCAAGATATGAAGTCAAAGGAGGAGGGTTTGAATAATCGTGTGTTAAACACAAAGAATGACTACATGGAAAATGTCTCAGGCTGATCAAGGTTACGTGATGCCGCTGTCTTATAGCAGAAGAAACAGCAATTTGGTTTCATTACTGTCCTTCCTCCCTCCCCCTTCCTTTCCTTTTGGCTACAATTCTTTGCTACTGTAGCTTCCTTTGAGACTTGTCCATTTGTGAATACCAGGATGAAGTTTTTGACCCGGAGGGTTTAAATTCTGCAGGCTAGAGGCAGTATTCTCCAGCTCTAGATCTACTAACATACCTTGGATTCATAGATTATTATTATTTATAGCTAGAAGAGACTATTACATTCATTTAATATGAACATCATAGAAGCCAAACAATTTTCCCTCAGTGATTCCAGCATCAAGCTCAATAACTCAGTGGTTCCCAACCTTTTTTTTTTTTCTTCTGCCGCATCACACCTTGATACCTTTCATTATTTTGAGGGCACACCACCAGATTGTCTCCAAATGAGCTCATGAATGTTCACGAGCCAATCCCGAACGCGGCTAGTAGGATTAAAATCAAAACAACCCTGGCAGCTAACGTTAGATCGCAGTCTGTCTTTTGCGCCGGAATTAACATTTTCAACAGCGGACGCTAACATTACAGCTAAATATAAGAACTCTGGACTAGAGCATGCTCAGTGGAGAAGGTGACATGCACTTGAGGATAATATTTTGGGATGACAAGCAATTAATAATTAATAGTTTCTTCTCATTCCCAAAATAGTCTTCCCAAGGGTGTGTAACTTGCTCCGCAGCTTTTACATGCAATGTAATTAAGTCAGTCCCACTCGGCGTATTGCACACCTCAAGAGATCAAAAAATAAATGAGTCAGATCCCCAACAAATCAGAAGATTGGCCCCCCAAACATGTGGTTGTTTACAAAGAGATTGTATTGTTTTTTAGTCTGTCGAATGATTGGTGAACAGCCCCTGCCCATCCCCAGAGAGAGCGTGTGTTAGTGCTGCCCATGCTCCCAAATGTATTGGGTATGAGGATTTTGGCTCTAGATCTAAACACCCCAAACGTTGCAGCGTTCAATATTCAACCCAGAGCCTCACCCACATTTCATATCGTAGCCTTTACCATTTATAATGAACTTCAGCTCTGACCACGCCAATTTTGTATTAAAACTCTACCTCTAGATCAAACTGCAGCTCATCTCCATCTCTCATTCAGAACATGAAAGAAATCAGTAAACCAGGACTGTATTTTCAGCTCTCTGTGGCTGGCTCATGGGAGGCAGGCAGGCAAGTAAACAGGGATTCTCTTTTGCAGTGCAAATGCAACTGCCTCTGTGGGCCTGGGCCAAAGCCCATTGAAGTCAATGGAAAAACTCCCATGCACTCAATGGGCTTTGGGATTGGATCCTACGCATGGAAAAACGCTGCTGTCAAAATTGGACATCAGGACTGCAGCTTCACCAGCACTTGCACCGCTTGTGAGACACATTTACAAGCCCGTTTGGCGGGTGGAAAAACATACCTGAGAATTGCCTTTGTGTCCATCCGTGCAAACACACATGCAAAAGCCTTGGAGAATCAGGAAAAGGATTCACAGCTTCTCTGCCTCCCAGTAACAATTGCACTCTTCATGCCACGGGGCTCGCAAAGATCTACACACATGCTACACAATACGGTGTCCCTTGGGAAGAGAGCCCTAATCAATGGGCACTCTGAAATTACATTGATGCTTGAGAACTTAATGGAACAGAGTTAAGAGGAATACATTAAATTGGATCCCTGTGCAGTCCCTTAACAAAGCTAGGAAAACTTGGTGTAATAAAAAATAAAATACAGGGTGGGGGAGTGGGGGAGCTATTCTCACAGCTGCTTTAGCAAAGCCAAGGACAAATTAGAGAGCAAAACAAACAAATCTCTTCCAGTTTGTACAGTAAAGAATCCTTGAAACAATCAGCTAAAACTACAAAAAGGCATTGAGAATATTTAGAAAACCCAAAGTCTGGAAAGAATTACAGATCACAAAGGACTGAAAGAAATCCACCATTTAATGAGGCCATCACTGCACACAGAATTCAGTAGATAAAATGCAATTGCCTCCTATTCATTTTACCAGAGTCTCAAAGAAAAAATATTAACTTTACAACGGATAATAGCCTAAAATTAGCTCCTTTCTGAGCAGAATTCAGACAGTGGCAAAGCTGTCTACATTGGAATTTTTTCAGTGACAAGGTTACGCAAGGGAAAAAGCAAAGTTGAGCCTAAAAAGCCCCAAAATCTGTCAAAGTCAAACACAGTTTTAGGAGATATGTGGGGATGAGTTTGATAACTGAATAAATGAAAACTAAACAGGCATAACAGACTGCATGAGGGACATTTTCAGTGTCTGAAAGGAATGGATCTCTTAGACAACGGAATGCATGCCGTATCATTATAAACCTTGCTTGTTTCCTTCATAAAACTAGGGCCCAAAATACTTAGTAGTACTGAGCATAGCTCAGGGCAGGGCCGGCTCTACTGTTTTTGCCACCCCAAGCAGTGCGCCGAATTGCTGGGGCAGACGGCGGGAGCAGTCCGTGCGCCGTTAGGGCACCACGCGCGTTTCCGCGGTGGTGGCAATTCGGCGGCAGCTTCTGTCTTCAGCCGGAAGACAGAAGCCACCGAATTGCCTCCGCGGGCAGCTGAACATAGAAGCTGCCGCCAAATTGCCGCCGCTGCAGAAATGTGCGTGCCGCCCTAACGGCACACGGACTGCCCCTGCTGTCCGCGGCGGCAATTCGGCGCGCTGCTTGGAGCGGCAAAAACACATGGACTGCCGCCCCTTGCAGATTGCCGCCCCAAGCACCTGCTAGGAATGCTGGTGCCTGGAGCCGGCCCTGGCTCAGAGGCGGCTCCAGGCACCAGTGCACCAAGCATGTGCCTGGGGCGGCAAGCCGCGGGGAGTGGCCTGCCGGTCGCCATGAGGGCGGTAGTCAGGGAGCCTTCGGCGGCATGCCTGCAGGAGGTCCGCCGGTCCCACGGCTTCGGCGGCAATTCGGCAATTTAATAACCGAAGGCTGCCTCACTGCCATGCTTGGGACGGCAAAATACATAGATAGTGCTTGCTTGCTTCTGCAAGTAGTTCCACTGAAATTCATATAGTATGGAACTAGGTCACTGAGGAAATATCTGTCTGCATTGCGCAAAAAAAAATAACTTAATGATTAAATTACATCTTACAATGACCCAAACGACTAGCAGTTTCAGGGGAGTTTGGGGTGTGCAAGGAAAGCCCTATTTATAAAGGGCCATCCATATGATCAGCACTGTAAAGGCAAATAACTGCAGTCTGAAGAGGCATACAGTTTAAGGGAGTGATGTACAACTGCTTGCCACCCAGGACGCTGCTTCCTACTCTGGGTGGTCCCAAATAAATTACTAAGATGATTAATTGCTTACAAGGGGTTTCTTGGACTCTCCACTGAAATGTATGGTATTGATTAAGTTAGACTGGAAACTGAACTAGATGGACCACTACTCTGACTTGGGCTGGCAGTCCTAGCGTTTATAACCTCTTCAGACTTCCCATTTAAAATTATAACAAGAAATATAGAGGGAAAGAACTCAGATTAACCCACCCAAATCTCCCAAGTCAGTCTGCCATCAGTCCTTGCTGGGGAGAGCAGAAGAACTGAAATTAGAGTTTTTAGGTCAGCCGTGACACTTCAAAAACATTAAGGATCTTTTTTCTAAAAGTTGAAAAGCTTTTTTTTTTTTTTAATTTTAAACTGCAGTAGCTAACACATGCCAAATCTGGTATCTATTTTATCTTTCCATAGCATTAACCCCAAGCCTCTTCTCTCCACCGTCAGAGAATTTTCTAGCAGAGGATTACGTATGAGAAATTTATAGGCAGATCGGTTAGTTTAGGGTTGACCCAAACTGGAGTTGTAATGGAAATCTAACTTCCTTCAGAATTATGGGGAGACTAAATCTATGTTCAAGAAAAGTGATGGAATTTCCTGTATTTTTCTAAACTGTGTGAACATTGAGGGGAAATACTTCTAATTTGATGTGGGTGACAGTAGGAAATATTAAGAAATGGGTATTAAGAAAACTGCTGCCTGTATACTTAGAGAAGGAAGAGGATGCTTTGCATCTGAAAATTTTTCTACCTGCAACCTTGGCTGGAAATAGTTAAATATCCTGGTTCTGAGTGAAAGCTGTGGATATTGTGGCAGCACAAGGATTTCTGCCTCCACTTATTTATTCTAATGTGTTTATTTTTTTTCTTTGCAGAGTGGCAGTTGCACATTGCACAAAATGTAGCAACAGATTTTACAACTATTTTTTTTCCATTGCTAGTTTTCATAGGGTCCAGGTGCTAATTGTCGGTGGCTTTGATTTTATTTTTCCTTCTCACAATTTAACCCTTTTTCGTATGGGCTGTACTTCTAGTGGTGCTACTTTATAAATGCACCCTTCATATAAGCAGCTGACAAAGGGTTATTAAATGATTGACTGATGCGATCAGCATGTTATGGATGTCACAGAGTGACACTGCTCCTTTAATGGGGAGCAGGACCAGTGCCCTTGTGACTCATCAGCTCACTCCACTTGGGTTTTAAGAGAGCACATCTGGGCCATATACATGGGAGAGAGTGGTGAGTCGGGGGGGGGACCTCAGAGCACAGACTGGACTGGAGGAGCAAAGAAAGGGGCAGGCAAGAGCTGCCTGGGAGAGAGTCTTCAGAGAGTAGAAAGCAGAAAAAAACCTCCTTGTGAAGAATGTTCTAGGAGGCCAGCAGGAGATAGTTGTTGATGGTCCTGAGCTGGAGAGCTCTGTGCTGGGAGGCTGAAAAGGAGCTGAGCCATTGAACTATGTCTTGGGCTGAAGGCATGAGACTCATTACTCTCCCTGGGAAAGTCCGGAGGCGGCGGGGGTCTGGAACGGGGCAGAAAGGAACTGGAATCCGCGTGCTGGTGGTCTCCTGGGTGAGGAGCTGGGGAAATTGCGGTGCATTTCTGTGCCTTACTTTAGGAGTTGGAGAAGCCATGCAGGTTCCATGAACTATGGTGTGTGAACCTGAATACATTCTGCTCAAAGATGGAATTTTGAGCGGACACTGGGAGAGACTGTAGTAGGTGTGTTTTAATGCCTGGGCTGAGGGGAGACTGAGGCAGGTGTGTCTTTGTGCTGTGGCCTGCCACAGGAGGGTGCACATCAATAGCAAGTGTTAAATGGTCAGAAGCAACTGATTGACCCGTTTGGCTCTCGAACAATTGAATAACCATTTATGAAAGCCTTAGTTGATCCTTTACTAATCCTTGACAAATGAGTTATAAATATATCCTTCATCTAAAGCATTAGTAAACCAAAAAACAGATCACCAATTCCTGGGTCAGGCAACCCCCCTTTTGTCCGTAGTGATAGAAGCAAGGCAAACAAAGTCTTCACAATATGGTTTAGCACGGCAGTCAGAGCATCTTTTTTTAAACAACCCTCCCCCTCCCTCCCTCTCCCCCCCCCCCCACACACTTTTCCCACGATCACTTGCTAAGGAGCTAGCTCCAATTTATACTACAGCAGCAGCCCTGCTCTGCTTCGCTGTACAGCTGTTAGAGCCACTCAGCCTGAACGTGAGTGTGCAAATCTTTGTAAGATGTGGCTCTTTTGTATGCCGCCGGAATTGAATTGGGTACAGGCTGGAACGCAGCCCAGCTTTACGATCATAGCTTGTGTTAAAGTCAAAGTGATTTTGGGGTGTCATGTAGCTGCTGCCTGGCTGTCATCACGCATCCTTGTGGCTTAGCCTGACATAGTGATCAAACGCTGGGAGGTTCTGTTTTATGCATTAAACCTAAAACTCTCTAAGCCAATAAAATCGCCTTCCCCGTGTGTTTTGCTTCTGTTTCTCTGCAACAGCATTATTGTAAAAGGCAAGAGTTTGGCCAGCGTTAACGCTGGAATGCCAGATTCCAGTCTCTGTTGTATGACTGAATAGCACTGTCTGCGGCCATTAATAATCATTCCAATGCAATAATGTTGCTCTTATTGCTGAGGAAGGATTTGTATTTCACGATGGCTCTTGACAACTTCATTATAGGGGAATCCACCGCAGAGTAGGAGCTTGAGGACACAGGAGTGAAGTGATCTCTGAAGCATATAAAATACATGACTCTGAAAATAAAGGGGGTACAGCCTGGTATCTGATGTGGGCCTCACTCCAGCTCCTTATGGGCAGGTGCACACAGCACAAAATCCTTGATCTCTATTGGTGGAGAGAGGCCAAGGGTTGACTCTGCAGAATGGACTCTCCCTGGTTCACCCATAGAGGTTGCACATGGGTGGGTGGCTTGGGGAAGTGCCAATTGCTTGTACTCTTCTATGGAGACAGAAAAGAGGTTTGGTCGCAAGCAGCCAACCTGGCAATTTTTTACAGGAATAAAGTGCAATCAAAATAATAGGGTGGGGGGAGGGGGAGACCTGAAAAAACAAAGACTAAAAGGAGGAGGATTGGTGAAGATAATCCTGGCACAATACCTACCAGAGTGAGGTGTTTAGAAACAGATGGCTGTTCTGGAACATCTCAGGAGAGGCAGGGCCGGCTCTGGCTGCCTCAAGCAAAAAAAAACCAACGGGGCGGCCAGAACGGCAAAGCAAAAAAAAAACCTGTGGCGCGGCCGGAGCAGGGGTGCAGGGGGACTGGCGGGGGGGGGGGAGAGGGAGTGGGCGGGAGAGAGAGAGAAGGGGGCGGCCAAGGCTACAGCAGGCCCCTCCTGCTGCGCCGCCTCCTGCCGCCTGCCGCGAGGGCTCTGCTCCGGTCGGCGGAGAGGGAAGGAAGAGGACTGCCCTGCAGGGCGCTCTGGTTCGCCGCGCCGCCGCCCCCTACAGGGCGGCCGGGGCGGAACAAAACCAGAAAAAAAAAAGAAAAAAAAAGCGGCCGTGCCGCCCTAGGATTGGGCAGAATGCCGCCTCGAACAGTCTGCCGCCCCAAGCACCAGCTTGCTCAGCTGGTGCCTGGAGCCGGCCCTGAGGAGAGGACAGGCAAATATGATTAAACCGCCTTTGAGCGTTCCCTGTTTCACAGTCCAAACAGGGACTAGGGTTGCCAATTTTCTACTCACACAAAACTGAACACCCAAGCCCCACCCCTTCCCTGAGGCCCCACCCCCACCCCTGCCCCTTCCCCAAGGCCCCACCCCCCACTCACTACATTCCCCCTCCCTCGGTTGCTCACTCTCCCCCACCCTCACTCACTTTCACTGGGCTCGGGGTTGGGGTGCAGGAAGGTTCCCAGCCAATGGGAGTGCAGAGCCAGTGCTCGAGCAGCGCGTGGAGCCTGCTGGCCCCCCTGCCTAGGAGCCGTACCTGCTGTCCGCTTCCGGGGCACAGCACGGTGCCAGGACAGGTAGGGACTAGCCTGATTTAGCCCCAGAGCACTGCCAACCGGACTTTTAATGGCCTGGTCGGCGGTGCTGACTGGAGCCACCAGGGTTCCTTTTCAAGGTCAAAAACTGGACACCTGGCAACCCTACTGAAATTGCCACCCGAGCAACTAGAGTAATTTATGGGCTGTTCTGAGTTATGCTGGCTGCAGCAGTTTAACAAGGACCTCAGGGGGTCATTGAGGATTGGGTGGAGCTCTGGGCACCCTAGCCCAGCCCCTCCTCACTCCGGCCATACTCCCCACAAGTGTAGGGAATCAGGTGGCATAAAATTTGCTACGCTGACTCCAAGATTCTCCTGTATTGAGCTATTTGCGGGATCTGGGCCATACTTTAAAGTAAAAGGGATTTATGCTTCTAAGGTATTTTTGAAAAACCCCATCCTTGGAGCCTAACTATCCATTTATGTAACAAACCCCCCCACCAATAAAATTTCCTGTGTGTGTGTGTGTGTGTGTGTGTGTGTGTACACAATGCACTACATAGTGACTGCTAAAACTGGCCTTTTCATGACAGGATCAGTCTTACCTGATTTATGCAATAACAGGACGATGGTTTGTGGCCTGCAATGTGCGGGACATCAGGCTAGATGATCATGATTGTCCCTTCTGGCCTTAATTTTTTTTTTCTTTACTGACAAATAGCATTTTAATTACAACTGCACTCATAAATAATCAGTGCAAAAACTGACTAATGCAATGTTGAGCTTGCATAATTCATTTTAGCAAATAGGTTGAGTCGGCTCACTTTTGCTACTGCCTTTGTTTGGCTGGAAGAGTTTTCTGCAGTGGAGCAGCACCACGGTCAAGGCTTTGGATTTACACTGGAGAAATAAAGAAACTAAACTTCTAACCAAAAAGCTTAGAGTTGGCAGCAAGCAGCAAAAATTGTGGTGAAACCCTAAATTAAGTGCTGGCAATTTTCTTCGGTCTTTGATGTTAAGACAGTTAGTTACTTTCTGGAGGATTTTGCTGTGTGTGTTGAGACAGTTGCATCTTCTTCATGCTAGTTATCTCGGCAGCCCTCTGATAGAAACAGGATCTGTGACTCTTGTGTTAGACAGAAAGGGTGTGCTGTCTCCCCTCCCACCCCTTCCCCCCTCCCCCAGTGCAATTGTGTAAAGAGACAGGCACTTGAATTCAAGGTGCTGTAGCTATGGGCCAGTGAAGTCAATGGCAAAACTAGCCCAAACTAGTTTTATGGGAACGGTGTTGTGTGTGACAGGACTCTTCCTATCCCACCTTATTACTAGAGGATCGTGAACCCAGCCAGACAAAACGAAATATAAACATTTTTTAATTTGTTCTTGCATTTTTTTATGGTCAAATTCCCAGGCTGCCTTTGATTGCCCTGTTTTGCTTATAGGTCGCTGCCATGTTAGAGATGCTACACAGTAGCAGTGATTAATTACACTCATTACCATCAAGGTCTGAGTAGCTTCTATTTAATTTGATTATGAGATATTCTTTATCCTGAATGTTGTGTAGCCCATGAACTTGTGATTTGTCAAGGAAATGGCTTATTAAAATATTAGGGGCCTGATCCTGTTCCCCCTGAAGGGCATGGGACATTTGGTGGGAATAGGATTGGGAGCTAAGATACTACTTTTAAATTGGGATCACCACTTTTTAGCCCAGGTTGTGGGAAGTAGCTAACCTATTTAGATAACAGGCTCATATATGCAGCCTTTCTGGACTCGAGTAATTTAATGTGCAATGCATTATGCACTTACACACCAAAAAATCTTATTGAGACTTTTTAATACAGAGTAAGTAAAGAATTGATAGCTCTGGTTGGAAGCAGGCAACTGTGAACAGGCCCCAGGCCAGTTTCCCCGCACAGCTCCGACAATGTGCGTGAATTCTGACCTCCTGGAACACTGCTCCTATTCTGGCCAGCTCCTTAGCAATTTACCTTCTCAGGCAGTAGCCCATTCTGTCAAACTGGGTTCAGGAATCAAACCCAACTTCATAGATGTAAAAATCCAGTTCACAATCCATCTATAGATCCACAGTGCTTTATCTGTATTTTGTATTGTGGTGGTATCTAGAAAGCTGGACCTCGTGGTGCTAGGCTCTACACAAAGATATAGCAAAGATGGTCCCCAACAGAGCTTACAGTCTAAATTACCTGTGACTTTAATCCCAGATTCTTTATATAGATTAATGGAAGGAATTTTTTAGGCAGAAATGTGTAACTGAGGGTTCTCCCATACTATCTAAGCACCTAATGCCACATCTGCACCCTGGCCCTTCCAATTTGGGATTAATAGATCCCCAAAAGAGAACATGTATTGACCCAAAGATGTTTATTTTTCCTCTTTAGCACAACTAGGTCTTCTAGCCTATCCTGACACAAGCTTAAATGAAGGACACTTCAGGAGCTAAAAAATGTTTTACCCAGTAGATGGAATAACTGAGATCCAATAACCAGCTCAGACAGGGACTATAAGAAGATGACTGTATAACTGAGATGGCCATACGAACTAGCTCCTATCTGGATCTTTTCTCCTGCATCTTCACTAGACTTTCAGAACAGGCTTGGAAGGAAGTCACTCCACTTTACCAGGATTTAGACACTCTCCGTCCCTGAAGCCTCCACAGCTAAACCAACTCCCTTAGGTTAACACATCCTCTATATGCCAGGCTCCCTCTAGCAATTCCTGTCTACCTTAGTCAAGCTTAATAGCCAGCGTACATTTAATGGTACAGGGAATACTACAAATGCTGTGGTAACATTGTAAATACTTGCATCTGAAGAAGTGAGGTTCTTACCCACGAAAGCTTATGCTCCCAATACTTCTGTTAGTCTCAAAGGTACCACAGGACCCTCTGTTGCCTTTTACAGATTCAGACTAACACAGCTACCCCTCTGATACATTGTAAATACAATTGCAAACAATTAGCGGTGACCACCGCACGCATCTTCCCAGGCCACTCGGTTACATGCTTAGAAGGAAATCTCTGTTTCTTGCACACACCCTTCCCCACGCTGCTCTCATCTCTCCAGGTCGCTTTGAAGTTTGGTTCTGTCACCTCTAAATGCGGTGTCAGTGCAACACCAGTTCAGGAGGTGTTTAGCGAAGTTGGTTTTTGGCTGAATCCTTAGCACCAAAGAAATACAGGACAGAGGCATGCTGTGGCAGTGCCAAGTGCAGAGAGGAGGCGGGCCCGGGGGTTAAGAATACTCTGGAAACCCCAAAATAGTATTGGCCTGGGATACAACTACTGAAGCAGCAAGCATGAAGGCTGACAGAGGCTTCACCACTGACCAAAGCAGCACTGCAGGCCGCCTTGAGGTGTTGCTCAGCCAGCTATTGGAGAACCAGAGCTCCAGCTGTCTCTTTAACACTGCTGTATAGAGTTCGTCACTTACCATTTAACACTTCTCAAACTGGCAACAAAACAAGGTTAAAAAGACACCATACAAAATGTTCTCTTTTTTTATTGGGTTGTTGTCGATGATGCACATTGTAGATTCAACTATACCTACAACCACAAAGGCAACCTTTGCTCTGTGACCTTGATAAATTGCTGAAGATGTCAGCTACGCAGTCAAAAGGGATTTCTGATTTCTCCAAACAAAATAAGAGAAGGTTAACTACACAAGAGGGGGAGAGATTTTCACTCTACAATAATAATTAATCTTGGAAGGACTGTCTTCTCAAATAGAGCAGCTGGCAGCAATACATGGAATAAAAATGATACACAGGCATTCTGGTCCTCTGGCCTTATTGAAAATGAATCCATGTGGCACACACACAAATCATCAGATGTGGCATGGAAGTTATCAGCTAGAGAAAGAATGTTTGTTCCTGGCAAGTATGGCAGAGTACTGGAATCTTTCCCTTCTGGAAGCAGGCACAGCGAGCTGAGATATGCATGGACGATATGCCTCTTGGGGGCACCTTTCCTCCAACAGGGAGGTGTGTCTATAATAGAGAGCTGCACATTGTCAATTAAAAAGCTAATTTCAGTTACCCACTTTGCTGCAAGGAAGTGGCTTCTGATTAATTGAATGAATCCACAGCTGCCCATGTTGTCACCCTGGTAATCCATTGTTCAGAGCAGTTTCTCCTTTGAATAGCTCTTGGCACTAGCAGTGAAAGGATGGTAAGTTTTTAAGATGCATGGAAAACATTTCTGGACGTCTCATCTTTATGAACAAATACATCTAGATGAGCACACAACCATCATTTCTGTAATCCAGAGGGTAAATTTCCCTGTTGATGGGGATGTGACAGAGAGGTGGAATCTTTTCATATAGAATATATTGTGAAAGGATTTTCAACCTATATTTAGTAGGAGAGATTGTAAAGCAGGAACTTACCACAGTCTATGCAGGGGAAAAGAGGGTTCCTTTTCTATTGACCATGTCTATGGTATGTCTACACTACCTGCCGGATTGGCGGGCAGCGATCGATCCAGCAAGGATCAATTTATCATGTCTAGTCTAGACACGATAAATTGATCCCCGAGCGCTCTCCTGTCGACGTCTGTACTCCATTCCCATGAGAGGCGCAGGCAGAGTCGACGGGGGAGCGGCAGCAGTTGACTCACCGTGGTGAAGACACCACGGTAAGTTGATCTAAGTACGTCGACTTCAGCTATGTTATTCACATAGCTGAAGCTGAGTAACTTAAATTGACCCTCCCCCCCAGTGTAGACCAGGGCTACATTTCAATCCATGTTCTCCTCTCCTTTCTAGAAACTCATAAAGCCAGATTCTCCTTTGTTCTTTGCCTTGTGGAGTCATCTACACCTGTGCAAAGTGATTGTGTGCAATGGTGGCAAAACACTGCCAAATCACTGCTTAGTGTCTTTCACCCTCATTGAGTAAATGGCTACTCAGGTGCAAGTATATAGTGTAGTTGTAGCCGTGTCAGTTCCAGGATATTTGAGAGATCAGGTAGGTGAGGTGAGGTAATATCTTTTATTGGACCAACTTCTGTTGGTGAGAAAGACAAGCTTTCCCTACATCTGCCTCCCAGACCCTCTGCTACCATGACTGGCAGAAACCCCACACTGGTTTGCTAGCTATGTTCTCCCTAACTTATTCCCCTAATAATGCTGTTGCTGTGATCTCGAAAAGGGTGGCGCCAATAACTTTAATGCTGCTCTCATATAAAGTCAAGGTGTTTGTCATTCCCAGATCAGTGGCGGTTCCTTTCCGTCTCCCCTGTTCTGCCTGGCTGCACCAGCTTTTTGCACATAGGACACTGCTGCATCTTTGTTGTGGAGAGCCTGCTCCAGAGGCGTCGCTTAGTTAAGTGAGTCCCAGTTATGTAGCAAGGAGCTATAAGCTGTTTACCTCCATGCCCCATAAGCCCTCCCATTTTAGTCAAGAATGAGGCAGCTGCCACTCCCTGACTCACTTTCCCTCACTGAGGTTGGTTTCCTCAGCTTCCCAGACACTGGTTTGTGCTGGAGATATGGCTTAGCACAACAAACATAACCCTTCCAGGGTACCAAAAGTCCAAACTAAAAAGTCCCAACCAAGCAAAAACATCTGTCTGCTCTTCAGGGCTTCTCTTCAGCTCACCCTCTGGGCCTTGCTGCCAGTGCTGTTCTGGGCTCTGTACCTCATGTCCTTCCCAGCTCTGGTATAGAGCCTTGGAGGGCCCTTTTCCTTGCAGCTCATGGTCTTTCAGCAGAGCCAGCTTGCCTGCAGTTTCACCCTTTCTGTGAGCTCACTTTCAGTCCTTTTTATAAGGCCCAGGTCCATTAATTTTTCACCTGACCCTCCTTAGTCCTGCCCCTTCAGGTTGGAAAGCAACTAATTAATTATGGCACAGGTGTGGCTGACCTCATCTCCCCTTAAAGGGACCAGTCACCCTGTGACATCTGTGTCTAGGGGAACTTTCTTCCTAATCCCATGAGTGGGTGCTTGATGCCTCATAGCTCGAGGGCTTATATGCATTCTAATTTCCCCTACCTAATGTAACTGGATGTTCTCGTTATCCATATAATTGTCTAATAGTCTTTTAAAATCCTGCTAAGCTCTTGTCCTGAATGGGGTCATAGAAGTGAGTGTCACAGGTTAATTATGTAGTTATGTATGAAGTATTACCTGTCAGTCTTAAATCTGTTGTCTTTCCAGTCCATTAGCTGCCCTCTTCTTGTATTGATTAGGAGTGC
Source organism: Chrysemys picta bellii (assembly GCF_011386835.1). NCBI lineage: Eukaryota > Metazoa > Chordata > Testudines > Emydidae > Chrysemys > Chrysemys picta. Next base: position 198,267,905 of record NC_088793.1, read on the forward strand.
CTGAACCTGCCTTCTCTGTACAGTCATGATTTTAGATACCTCTATCATGTCCCCCTTTTATTCTTCTTCTCCCTAAACTAACACGAGCTTTCACCTTTTCTCCTTGTATGGAGACATTTCTAATCCTCTTGTTGCCTGTCACTGGACCCTCTGCATTTCTGGGTGGGGACCGGAACTCAAGGCAGTGTTTCAGGCTGAGGCCAAAGCATCACTCTCTAAAATGGAGTTATACTATTACAACCCCACATTTTATATCCCCTCACTTTGTTCTGTTTGACCATCTCTGGGGATGGAACATGTTGTTTTTTTCCCTGAGCAGTTACAGTTACTTTAGAGCAAAGCTGTGTGCTTGAATAGTCAAATTATTCTTTCCAATATTCTTTACGTTGCATCTTGCATTTGCCAACACGGACGTATCTGCCATCGTGCTCCCAATTCATTTAGCTCGGTTAGGGGCTCCCAAAAGATTTTCAGTCTTCTCTCAGCTTGAGCAAGGGAAAATACTTGCAACCTGAAAATGTTGCCACTTTCTGGCATCTGTCCCTTTGTTATTATGAACAGAATTTGAGGCATCCTACTTAATCTTGCTGGGTTGAAATCTCACCCTTTATATGTACTCTGCTTTCTGCCTCTCAGCCAGTTTCTAATCCATGACAGTAATTTTTACCTCTCACCCCATGACTACTTAGCTTCCCAAATAACCTCTTGTGAGGGATTTTGTCAAAGGATTTCTATAAATCCCAATAAATTATAGCAGCCAGTTCTCCGTTATCCCCTGTCTTCTTGACACGTTCAAAAAATCCTAGATTAGGTCATTTTAGTCATGTGAAAAATGGTCAATTTTATACACTCAATGACAGCTCTGCATTTGGGAACCTGGGGTGCTGACCATTATAGGAAAATGAGAAAACTGAGTGAAATTCTTCCTCATCCCACTTCTGCGTGCCATTCACAGTTATTAATTTAACAGATTAGTTCTTCCAGCTGACGGAGCAGGGTGAGACGTTTGTCCCATGGACCTGTTGGCGTCTGTCAATAGTCAGATGTCACAGGTGGTGCAGAGGGTTTTATAGGAACCCCCTGGGTCGGATATATGCATAAGAGTTCACAAAGGTGTCATATGATGTCTCTGCCAAGAGCCAGTGGCACACTAGTCAGCCTAATAATTGCAAAATGTACGTATGGATAATATCTAAGGAGTTATGTATCTAAATTGCAAATTACGTTAAGGTTTTGGAGTTAGGGCAGGTCACCAGGAGGTGATATATTTCACAAATGTTCCTTTCAGGTAACAGATGCCTATCTCCTGGTCTGGCCACTTGTGCATTGTGTGTTGTATGCCTCACACTCTATGCCTGTTTGCGTACTGAGCTAGTTGCAAAAATTTGCCAAATCGACAAGAAAGGAAATATACCTGATGAAACAAGCAGCAGGGACAAAAGATGGGACCAAGGCTAAAGACAAAGGATGGGACTGGTATAAATCAGGGAGGGGGCAAAGAAACACACAGGCTCCTTCATCGAGGAGGCAAGCTGACAGCATGTCTGTCTCATAACGGGGAGGCCACAGCCAAACCCGATTGTAAAGTGCTGCAAGGATTTGGGGTCAGCAATGCTTTGTGAGAGATGAGAGTACCTTGTTAATTAAGTCCAGGATTTAGAATGCGTGTTCTGATTTTATTTTATATTACTTGTTTCCAATACTTCTACTTGCGACTACTCAAATCTCTGTGCGTTGTTAAATAAACCTATACTTGATTTCATTGCAAACATATCTAAGTGGAGCAGTGATCTGAGATGGAATTGGTAAACTGGGGGGGGGGGGTACTACTGATTTGGAGGCAGCAAATCTGTGAATATTGTGAGTGGCCAGTGGATCAGGGACTGGAGTTGCTCAGAGATGCTCAGAGAACTTGAGAGCTGGGCTGTGCCAATCGCTAAGCTGTAAAGAAAGAACAGGACCTGGCCAGGTGTGGGGCAGCTTGTGTTGCCTGTAGCTGGTGGAATTGGGAAGCTGATCCCTGGACGGGCACAGACATTGCTTCGTCATGCTAAGGGCAGGTGGTACCGAGATGCTTCACAACCATTTGTAACCCCCAGGAAGCATCACATGGGGACTGATGCTCCAGTGCCCCAGGCCTCTACTGAACATGTGCAGGTTCTGATAGGGAGCTCCAAAGCGGCTGCAGGACTCCATTAAACAAAATGCCTGACAGCCACTGCTGGAGGAACAAAGGTGAGCTGCCAGAGTGCCCTTAATTATTCTGCACGTGTGCAAGAAAGTTGGTTTCCAGTGACCCTCCTAAACGTGTGAGCTGGAACCTCCGTGGCCCTCAATTATTTCAAGCTTCCTGTTCCATGGTAACATGGAACAGGTAAGTGTCCTTCAATGACATTTCAATGTCAGAACGCATACAACAGGCTCACTTCCTGAAAGATATGAAAATGAATTCTAAGCTTGCTAAAAGGCTTTCTGCTGCTGTGTGTTTTTGTTTTTGTTTTGTGTCTTAAATGAGCAATACGACCTTGAGAAAACAGCTTTGTAGTTTAAGGAAATAGGAACAGCTGTTCAGGGGCTTTTTTGTATTGCAAAAATGTATGGATTGAATATTTAGACCGTGTTCTCTGGAGGAACACTTCTGAATAAAAATGATTCACACACATCCACAGAAAGCTCTGTGGGTTCCTCTGTACTGGCAGCCCCTATACTCCGCTGCAGCCGTTGTGTGTCTGGGGCGGGCGTTTTTAAAATCCCATCATCACTCCTCGGTTTTATTTTGAAGCTACATAGTGAGTTTCTGATTGAAATTAGGGGAGTGGAATGACCCTGGTTGGCGCTGCAATGTGAGAGAGACGAGGTAATAAAGGCTGAATGGGTAGTTAAAGCCCACCCCGCCTGCTTCCTCATTCTATTCTTCCATCTAATCTCTCCTCTTTGACGACAGATAGGGCATCCCTCAGGTAGGGTTCAACCCTGCAAAACTCCAAGACTTCCTTTGAGCTACTGAGCTCCCTTAAAAAAAGAACAGGAGTACTTGTGGCACCTTACAGACGAACCCATTTATTTGAGCATAACAAATAAACGTGTTGGTCTCTAAGGTGCCGCAAGTACTCCTGCTCTTTTTGCGGATACAGACTAACACGGCTGCTACTCTAAAACCTGAGCTCCCTTAACTCTCACTCACTTTATTAGAAGGGAGGTGCTGAGAACTGTCAACAGTACTGGCCCTAATACTGTGTGTGTTGATGGCTTCACTTGTCAGCTGATTGCAGGAGAAAAACAGCTGCTATAAGTTTTCAGTGGAGATCATAATGGGGATCTTTGCTTACTGGATCTTTGCTCACTGATTTCTAGACTTTAGAAAAGAAGTTCATAGATTCGAAGGCCAGAAGGGACCTCTGTGATCATCTTCTAGTCTAGTGGCTCTCAACCTTTCCAGACTACTGTGCCCCTTTCAGGAGTCTGATGTATCTTGCATAGCCCCAAGAGTCACCTCGCTTAAAAACTACTGGCTTACAAAATCGGATGTAAAAATACAAAAGTGTCACAGCCACACTATTGCTGAAAAATGGCTTATGTTCTCCTTTTTACCATATAATTATAAAATAAATCGATTGGAATATAAATATTGTACTTATATTTCAGTGTGTAGTATATAGAGCAGTATAAACAAATCATTGTCTGCATGAAATTCTAGTTTGTACTGAGTTCGCTAGTGTTTTTTTATGCAGCCTGTTGTAAAACTAGACAAATATCTAGATGAATTGATGTACCCCTTGGAAGACCTCTGTGTACCCCCAGGGGTGCCTGCATCCCTAGTTGAGAACCACTGGACTAGTCTGACCTCCTGTATAACTCAGGCCATAGAACTTCCCCCAAAATAATTCCTAGAGCAGATCTTTTAGAAAACTATCCAATCGTTATTTCAAAATTGTCAGCGATGGAGATTCCACCACAACACTTGGTAAATTGTTCCAATGATTAACTATCCTCACTGTTAAAAATGTATTGCTTCTTTCCAGTCTGAATTTGTCTAGCTTCAACTACCAGCCATTGGATTGTGTTATAGAATCACAGGACTAGAAGGGACCTCGAGAGTCCCCTGCACTCATGGCAGGACAAAGTATTATCTAGACCATCCCTGAGAGATGTTTGCCTACCCTGCTCTCAAAAATCTCCAATGAGGGAGATTTCACAACCTCCCTAGGCAATTTATTCAAGTGATTAGCTACCCTGAGAGTTAGGAAGTTTTTCCTTATTTCCAACCTAAATTTATACCTTTCTCTGCTAAATTAAACATTTGTTCCCCATGTTGGTACTTATAGACTGTAATCAAGACACCTTTTAACCTTTTCTTTGTTAAGCTAAACAGATTGAGCTGGTTGAATCTATCATTATAAGGCAGGTTTTCCAATCCTTTAATCGTTCTTGTGGCTCTTCTCTGAACCCTCTCCTATTTATCAACATCCTTCTTGAACCGGGGACACCAGAACTGGACACAGCATTCCAGCAGTAGTCACACCAGTGCCAAATACAGAGATAAAATAACCTCTCTACACCTACTCGAGATTCCCCTGTGTCGGCATCCCAGGATCGCATTAGCTCTTTCGGCCGCGGAGTCAGGCTAGCAGCTCATGTTTAGCTGATTATCCACCAGCACCATCAAATCTTTTTCAGAGCCATTGTTTCCCAGGATAGAGTCTCCCATCCTATAAGCATGGCCTTCGTTGCTTGTTCCTAGATGCATATGTTTACATTTGGCCTATTAAAATGCATGTTGTTTGCTTGCACTCAGGTCACCAAGTGATCTAGATCCCCCTGAATCAGTGACCTGTCCTCTTCATTATTTAACACTCCTCCAATTTTTGTGTCATCTGCAAACTTCAGCAGTGATTTTATGTTTTCTTCCAGGTCATTATCATCGAGAATATTGAAAAATTCCAAGGATGTTTTAGTCCTGGCAGCATGAGACCTTCAGCATATGTCACTCCAACTGAAGTGTCCCATGATCACCCAGTTTTCCCTACACATTCTAGAGAGGTGCATAAGGAGGTGGTCAGCATGTTCATTATCATTCAAAACGATACAGGAATGGATACTGTGGTTTTCTTCTGTTTTAGCACTGCCAGTCACTGTGCCTCCTCACACCATACTTCAAGTAGTCCCAGGCCTGTGCTGATTTCTTAGCGTTTAATTGCTATAGGTATGCTAAATACTATATTACAAAAGTATTATAAACGGGGAAGAAGAAACTCTCACAACTTTCCTGTAGAACTGATATAGGGCATGGCTCTGATCCTACTACAGCTAACTAGCATGGTCCAGTACACTGTTCCAAGATTTTGCAAAGTCATTTATGGCTCTCATGACCATAGTTACCAATAGAGTCTATCCTCATCTATCTATCCTGGGAGGGAGGTTTTAGCCTTATTTTAAGGGGGGGGGGACTGAACACCAATTAAGTGACTTACTTAAAGCCCCACAAGAAGTCTGTGGTGGTGGGACTTCAACGCAAGTCTCCAGAATGCCACTCTATACTCGTAATCCTAAGGCCTCCTTCCATCCCAGCTAATGGGATAGCTGCTAACCCTGTGAGTTGGATCACTGCCTCTTTAAGTCAAGTCCCAAAGGATGCAGAAAAATACTCCTGCAGGGGGCCCGTACTCAGGGGGCCAGCACAATCAAAGGGGAGCTTCCTTCCTCCCAAGCTCCAAAATGAGCAACAGTCCTTACTGGGAGCTAGTTCAGTTTTCCTCAGTGGAAACCAGAGGGTTTCCTAGTTCCTCTCTTCTTTCCAGTCCTGGCAAGGTTCAGGAGTTTCCTGGGTTAAGAGGAGACCAGAGAGCCCCTTGCCTCCTTTCTCAAGAATCCCTCTGTTTCCCAGAAGGCACACGCTGCTGCTTTTTATGGCTTCCTTCACATCCTAGCAGCCCAACAAGCCACAACTATCACCTTTTCTATGCAGGGCTGGCAGCTCCAGCTGTCTTGACTGGTGTATTCCTCTGTGTCCATTAATGGGTTGAACCCCTTCATAACCCTTCCAGGGACCAGACCTATACACCCACCACACCTTATAATATTGAAGCTAGAGATGGGCTCAAGCCACAAAATGGTTTTTCCCAAAGTTCAGGGGTGTTTAGATTTGGGGGTGGGAGTGGGGACCGGTGCAAGGGTCCAAGCTAACTAGAAAGAATACACCCCACTTCTAAAAACCTCCTCTGCATTCCTAAAGAGTTTTTAAAATCAGATTTTCTGGTTGGTAGAATGCACATAGTTCAAGGTTTGTTTGTTCCCCCCCCCCCCCAATTAATGTAAGATGCTACAACATAAACTAAAGGTGAGAGTGGAGACTTTCCTCGGTAACAAGCCACAGTTAGCCAGGGACACTCATCATGCATGAATATTAACTGTTTACTTGTACTTTTATGACTACCTTATTCCCACCGGGCTTTGCGACAGAAAGCAAAATCAGCAAGCAACAAATTTGTGGAAGTTCACACAAAAATAACTCCCATGGAGGAAAACATGAGTTAAAAGTAGAGCTTACCCAAGAAGGGTAAAAGAGTGAAGCGATTGTCCTACCAGCTTCCCCCTCCTGCTCAGAGCATGAGTTTATATACCGTTGCTTTTCTTTCCCCTTCACTGAATTTAGTGCTTCAAGGTATATCACAAAGGCATGCAAGTGGTGGAACTAATAAGGTTATGAACCTTTAATTCCACTCTAATGAAGTGTTTTGCTATAGTGCTTCCATGGCTGCAGTTAGCTAGATTGAGCAGTCTAATGCTGACTTGCCCTGTGACATGCAACACAAAGCCATAAGCTCTTATGCTGAAATACTTCCATCTTGGAAATCCTTTTCTTTAGCTCCAGTTTCTCTGTAGAACTCTGAGTATTAGGAACTGGTACCCAGTTGTTTCATATCACAGACTGGAGTTGTCAGGGGAACAAATCTTGCTCCCTCTTCTTGCAATACACAAGGCCCAATACACATTAATATGGATTTGGTTTCACAGTATAGAGCAGGGGTAGGCAACCTATGGCATGCGTGCCAAGGGCGGCATGCGAGCTGATTTTCAATGGCACTCACATTGCCTGGGTCCTGGCCACCAGTCTGGGGGGGCTCTGCATTTTAATTTAATTTTAAATGAAGCTTCTTAAACGTTTTAAAAACCTTATTTACTTTACATACAACAATAGTTTAGTTCTATATTATAGACTTATAGAAAGAGACTTTCTAAAAACGTTAAAATGTATGACTGGCACGCGAAACCTTAAATTAGAGTGAATAAATGAAGACTTGGCACACCACTTCTGAAAGGTTGCCGACCCCTGGTATAGAGGTAGGCAAGGCAAGTAATGCAAAGTGATGGAAGTTATACTATTTGAACATAGATTCTTATATTCCAAGGCCAGAAGGGACCATTGTGATCATCTAGTCTGACCTCCTGTGTAACGTGGAACTTCCCAAAATAATTCCTAAACCAGGGTTTCTCAACTTGTGGGTCAGGACCCAAAAGTGGGTCGCCAGAATGTTTCAAAGGGTCACGCGGCTCCTGTCCTATGGGGCTGGCAAGGCTCTCTTCTGTGCTCCAAGCACTGCAACCTCTGGGGTCCCAGGTCACTCAAGTTTTGCCCAGCTGTCATGATGATGAGAGTCCAGTTAGGCTAAATATGAGTGAGTGGCACTGCAACCCCATGAGCCAGGTCACAACTCCACTCACACACATTTGGTCCAGTCAGTCCTGACCAAAACCTTCCCAGGCCCTCCACCATCAGACTATTTACTGGGTCACAACAGGCCATAAACATTTACAAGTGGGTCCTGAGCCCAAAAATGTTGAGAGTCACTGTCCTAGAGCAAAAAAAAACCAAAAAAAAAAAAAACCAGGAGTCCTTGTGGCACCTTAGAGACTAACAAATTTATTTGGGCATAAGCTTTTGTGGGCTAGAACCCATTTAATCAGATGTATTAAGTAAAAAATACAGGAGCAGGTATAAATAGATGAAAGGATGGGGGTTGCTTTACCAAGTGTGAGGTCAGTCTAACGAGATAAATCAATTAACAGCAGGATACCAAGGGAGGAAAAATAACTTTTGAAGTGGTAAGACAGTGGCCCATTACAGTTGATAAGAAGGTGTGAGTAATGGAGAAATTAGTATTGGGGAAATTAAGTTTAGGTTTTGTAATGACCCAACCACTCCCAAACCGGACAGTCTCTACGCAAAAGAATAAATGGACACAAATCTGACATCAGGAATCATAACATTCAAAAACCAGTAGGAGAACACTTCAGTCTCTCTGGTCACTCAATAACAGACCTCAAAGTGGCAATTCTTCAACAAAAAAAATTCAAAACCAGACTTCAACGTGAAGCTGCAGAACTGGAATTAATTTGCAAACTAGATACCATCAGATTAGGCCTGAATAAAGACTGGGAGAATATACCGCGAGCCTCAGTAAATTGTCCCAGTGGCTGTTACAGTGCTGATTCCCCAGCCACCACTCCCTGCAAAGGAGAGTCACAAGCAGTGCAAAGGAGATCATGCACCTTGCTCCTCAACAGTGGTTGCAGAACAGCTTTGCAGTAACCCTGTGGCCTGGAGATAAGATTCCTTCTTATACCACCCCTTCTCCCCTACAGAGATCCCCAATGCTCCAGGTATAGTCATGGTTTATCAACATGGTCCTTGTTTACACTTGCATCTAAGGCTTATCTACACATGAAAATTAATTCAGAATAAGGTAGAGTTGAGTTTAAAGTAGATTATTCCTGATTAATACCATTTGTGGAGGCTCTTGTTCTCAAGTGGATTAAGGTAATTGGGAATAAGGCCCTCTTATTCTGGAATAATAGCATCCACATGTGGAGTTAATCAAGAATAATTATCCTAGGCAAACTTCTTGTGTAGACAAGCCCTAAACTGTCTTTAATCCTGTTTCAGCCATACCAGTTGATGGTACCAGGTGATTTTAGTAATGTAGACAAGGCTTAAGAGTGCAGGTCTCATTCAAACAGATTGCAGTCTTACAGTTTCCAGGCTCAGAAGCCAAGGGGAAATCAAGGCAATGGCTCACCATTATGTTAAGAGCCAGGCCTCCAGCAAATAGTACAGACTCCAAACTTGCAATAATGTCAATCACAACTAGAGGTGGTTGGAAAATGGTTTGTAGCGTTTTTGTGAGGGGGAAATTGACAACGTGGGAAAAAAGACGTGAAAAATTTGAGCTGAAAAATTTGACTTTTTGTCAAAAAAACCCTAAAAACCTAAATGATTTTTGAGGGTTCTATTTAGGGATCTGGGGCAAAAATCTGTCTGGGGATTGGTCCTGCTTTGAGCAGGGGGTTGGACTAGATGACCTCCTGAGGTCCTTTCCAACCCTGATAGTCTATGATTCTATGCTTGGCCTACCTCCTCTGATGCTATGTATGGACTCTCATTGTTATGTGTGGACTCTCGTTAAGGCTATGCTCTATACAGATACATAGATTGTAGGGATGGCAGGCTGTTGGGGGGAGGCGTTACAGCTGTTGGTTTAAAGCCTGTCTTTGGAGATATAGCTCTCCTCATCACAGACCCTGCTATTATGCAGCAGGGCAGTAATTGGTTTGACAAGATGTGCAATGATGTGAAGCTACCTACCTGTGGGCGGGATGAAACCTATAAACTCTGCTGACCTAGGGGTGGGGGCTCTGAAGAAGTCTCCTCTGTACCAATTTCCTCACCTTTCCTTAAAGACTGTGGTGGGGTTGGCATAGCTCAGGGGCTGAGGTGTTCTATCTTTGGGGCACTGAGCCAAATCAAACCAAGGGCTCAATTCACCATTGCCCTCTACCTTCTGGAGTCACTTACACCAGCTTCAAGTGAGAAAAACATGTTACTGAATCAGAACAGTACATCTACTTTGCACTGGTGCCACTGACTAAGTGCAGGGCAATTGTTACTTGGGGCCAGTGGTATAGTGGTAAAAAAAGGAGTGTGTAAACTAACCTACCCTGAACTCCATATTCCCCAAATGAAAAGCAGGTACGCTTAATTTACCTGATTTACACTTTACTACATTACTGCTTGGACCCACAGTCAGTAAAGTACCACCTGGTTCCTGCTTAGTAACTGAAAGTAGTTCATGCGCTTAGTTCAATTCCTAGTGGACATTTGTCCGAATCCTATGTGGCACATGCATTGGTGGTCTCGGCAGACTGGAGGAACATGCAGGCTTGGCTTCCCTCTTGCCCTAGAAGGGATCTCTTCGGGTCAGACTGGGGCATAAATCTAAGGTCGCTGATCACTAAAAATCCCCTGGCATTCAAATTTCCAGTGCCTCAGTGTGTGGCCTACACAGGGGAAGAAACCCCCCCTAAGACAAATGGAAAATACAGTGACCAAGGACTAGGACAGCAGTTTCTACTTGTATTATCCAAGTACCATTCATGAGCACTAGAGAGTCACTTCCCCATGATTAAAAAGGACAACATAAATCCTCATAACCCGTCCTCATTTGGAGCTAACTTGTAGAGCTGCACAAATTTTTTTTAATTAGTAAATTCACTAAAAGTACCTTATTCTGGGGGGCACCAAAGTTCTTCCATTAATTGGTTCGTTTTCGCCCCTTCAAAATGAAACATTTACTTTTTTGTTTCCAGCCGGAGGTTTGTTTTGGAATTTAGCCAGCTGTCAAAAATGAAGGATGAAAAACATGAAACCAAAACCCTTAGTTTCAGTTTAAACAGAATGTTTTTGTTGAGAAAACCTGGAAAAACGTCAGTTTTGGTTCAAACCAAACAGATTTTTTTTTCCAGTTCAGCTCCTGAATTACACTGCCGGGCCCTATGCATTTATAGCACCTTTTCTGTGCTTTCTAATGAGGGTCTTTCCACCTTCCACAGACATTTTTTTTTCTTCCAGTAATGAAGAAGACGATAACAGTGAGACAATCAATTTAAACCGCACTGAGTGCAAAGCAGGCTAACAACATCCACAGCATTCAGAATTAAGGCCGAGGTGCTGACCTCCACTCCTGCAGTGGTATTAACAAGTAGGAAAAAAACACCCCAGTGGGTGACAAGTTAAGGGTGGAATGTCAGCTTGAGCTATGAATTGCCTGTTTGTCACAGCCTTAGCACTATGCAACAGGGGTTCTTCTCTGTGAATAATTGTAATGTGCCTTGCACTGACCGTAGGTTATGTCTGAGCAACTTTACGCTACAGGAGTTTTAGGCTGTCTGGTTGTCAGCCTGTTTAAGATTAAAACAAAGATTTTCAACGGATAGAATTTTAGAGGCATTTCGGTCACTCTCTGTTATTTGGTTCCCATTTGGTTTCATTCTGAAGATCTGATTTCTGCTTAATGGGATTGCAGTGGGCTTCGAGAAGAACTTAAACTGTTTAAAAGAACTTAAACCCATTAAAATACAAAACTGGTAGATCCAGTCAAAGTCCCAGTCAGAACAGGATCCCAATTTGCTGGGCATTGTACAGAGAGACTCCATAAGAACATAAGAATGGCCCTACTGGGCAGACCAAAGGCCCATCTAACCCAGTATCCTGTCTTTCAACAGTGGCCAGTGCCAAGTGCCCCAGAGGGAATGAACAGAACAGGTAAACATTAAGTGATCCATCCCCTGTCGCTCGTTCCCAGCTTCTGGCAAACAGAGACCGGGGACACCATTCCTGCCCATTCTGGCTAATAGCTATTGATAGACCTATCCTCCATGAATTTATCTAGTTCTTTTTTGAACCCCGTTATGGTCTTGGCCTTCACAACATCCTCTGGCAAGGAGTTCCACAGGTTGACTGTGCATTGTGTGAAGAAATACTTCCTTTTATTGGTTTTAAACCTGCTGCCTATTGTGGTCCTTGTGCTGAGTTTTATGTAGCAATCCCCTTAAGCCTGAGCCAGCCACCCGGGATTGGAAACTTCAGCCAAAATGATAAAAAATTGTCAAAAGTTATAAGTAACTAAAAATAAGGTTGTATAATGGGAGGTGCTGATCAACCTTAAATATATGTAGTGCTACCAGCTGTGCCTTGGGGGACATAACTCATAACAGTTATTGTTTTTTTAGCACGGCAATATAACTGATTAAAATGTATTTGATGCATCAGTGCCTGGGATACAAATAAATGGGACAAAAAATGGTAGTCATCTTAGATGAGTTATTTGCTAAATTATGTCAGATGGATTTCTCCAGCTGTGACCTGAGGAGTCTGCTTGCTAGGAATAGCAGATAATTCAATGATCCTTTATGCTAGCTCAGCTCAGGACTTCTCTTAAGCAAGGAGTTCAATCATATGAAATTTGCATCACCACATATTAGTCCTATGATATGAATAATGCCCATTAGATTTTATCTGAAACCAGCCAATTCATTAAGCTGAGCACCTCTGGATAAACTCTGTCTTGAGAGCTGCAAATGAAAGGTCGCTGTTTTGTCAGCTTTGCTGTCCAGCCTTCTCTCATTAAATGTCCATCTAGTTACTGCATATTTTGCTTCTTAACAAGCAAGACGTTTTTAAAAAAAATAGGTTTACGTTTGCCAGACTAAGAGAAATCTGACAGGTAGGAACCTGTCCTAGGAATCCCAAGATTTAAGAAATGGAACCCTGTTTGCATCCCTCGAGCAAGACATCTGCCAAATCTTTCATTTTAGTTAAGCAACTAGTGGTACCCAGGGTAGCGGGTTTCCTTGTCTGTCTTGGGGGGGTGACACCTGTTAGTTTGGGGCCTCACCGACCTGGAAAGGCTTAAGTGCTTGAAAGTTAGACAGGGCTAGTGCACACTCAACTGATTAAACCCAGGGGCAGGTGGGTTAGGGACAGTCCTGCTATTAGGGGCTTTGTCTTAATAGGCACCTATTACTCCCTATCCTGATTTTTCACATTTGCTATCTGGTCACCCTAAGGTGGGTGCAGAATTAGCATTCCCCTTGTAGCAGCGTGGTTACCCGCTCCAGCCCTGACAGGGTTAAAACCAGCCCTGGGAGCGGGCTGGGAGAACAGCCCAGGCTGAGTGGGAAGCTCACTCAGCTGGGGCCACGCCCCAATTAGGGCCCAGCTGGCCCTATAAAGGCTTGAGCCAGGAGCTCAAGCAAACAGACTCCCTGTAGCTTCTGAGAGGAGGGGACCTGGCTGCAGGGACCTGAGCGGAGCAGGGCTGGGGAAAGGCAGAGGAGCTGGGGAGGCTCCAGCTTGGAAAGTCCCAGGCTGAGGCCTAGTAGAAGGCTAACAGGTACTGGGGGTTGCAGAGGGCAGCCCAGGGGTAGGCAAAGGCAGCAGGTCCAAACCCAACCTTGTCAGTGATGAGTAGGCTGGTACTGCAGTCTGCCCCAGGGTATGGGGGCGAGACAATGACTGGCAGTAGCCATATGGTGAGGTGGGGATAGTGGGTGGGGGTTCCCCAGGGAGGGGAGACCCTAAGACTGAGGGGTTACTGCCAGGGGCCAGCACCCCGGATAACAGGGCACCGGGTCCGGGAGGGACCAAGCGGTTGCGGGACATCATGCAGAGGGTGCTCCAACGGCTGGAGAGCTAATTCCCTGAGATGACCAGCAGGAGGCGCCGCAGGGGTGAGTCCACTCCCTTGCACCCTGAGCCTGCAGCTCAGATACAAAAGAGATGGTAGGGGGAAACATAGCAATGGCATCTCAGTGATAGGAAGAGCTGGACAGGTAGCTAGGGATGGGTTTGGGACCATGTTCTGGGGGGGAAGGCCAGGAAGCAATCCCCCATGTGTGGCCACTAGATTCTGAGGAAACAGGATAAAAAAAGACGCTTTCCCCAGATCTACCAGCCGTGCTGGAGCTTCCTGGTTAGGAAATCATACAGGAGTATAGGCTGAGCTAGAATCTCTGGTTCAGAAACAACCCATCTCTGCAGGGCTAGAACCTGCTATTAGGGAGGTTCTGGGCTGCTGAGGCTGCCACATCACTATAGGAGGCTTAGGCTAGACTTCTACAGGAGGACCCTGTGCGGTGGGGCTGGTCAGGAAGTACCGCCCAGCAGGGCTGGAGTGACGTCTCCACAGAGCTTCCTGATTGGCCGATACCGGTATATAAACCAGGAAGCCATTAAGGGGGACTGTCTGGGGAGCAACAATACAGCCTGCCTACCTCTGCTTGAGACCTTAAGCTTCAGTTTCTAACTCTGGTTTGTCTTCAGTTTGGCTATTTGATTGCTGTCTGTAATCTGATGCCTGACTCTGATCTCCAGATAACCTGACCCCACCTGCCTCCTGATACCTGACTATTGGTTTGCCCTTGGCCTGTCTCAAACTCTGACCTCCCAGTACCTGATCTGGCCTGACTCCTGACTGACTGCCCAGATAGATCTGACTGCCCATGTCCTGGTTGTGACAGTTTGCTCTGGTCTGCCACAAATCCATCCAACCCCTCCACAGATGATGGAGGGGGTGGGCTGCCCTCCAACCACGGGCTCCCAGCTGGCCTGGGATCTGCAGGACCTCGTCACCCCTCTGCAGGCGGAGAACCTCACATTACAGACCCACGCTATACAGTGTGCACTTGTGTGAGCAATTAGACTGGTCACAGGCTCAAGTGGTGCAGCTGACTGCCGAGGCACAGATTGTATGCGAGCCGCTTGCAAGCTCCCAGGGAGAAGCAGTGACGCCATATGCCCGAACAGACAATGCATCGCCTGAACCAGCCCCTGAGGTATCCTGGACTAATGCAGGCTTCTCTTCCTGCTCCACCCCCTTGCATGTCCCACAGACCAGACTAAGGCCGTGCTAGTGGTCAGATGGCTCTCTGGTGAAGCGCTCAATTGGGCCTCCCCACGGTTGGAGCAGACCAGCCCAGTGTTTGCCGACTGGGATGCCTTCCTGCAAGCCTTTGCGACCATCTTCTATGACCCGGATTGTGTCCGCTCTGCAGAGGCTGCCCTCCAGAAGCTTTGTTGGGGCACAGGCTGGCTCCCTCCTATGCTACCAATTTCTGACAGCTCATGGGTAAGGCTGCGATTCTCTCACGGAGGTGATGGATCCTGTGTTTTTCTGTGACTTCTGCAGCGGCAGCACCCTGGACTGCCGGGGTATTTATAGTAGAAGACATGGGCAGGTCAAGGGCCATGAATTTTTGTTTACTGCCCGTGACCTGTCCATGACTTTTACTAAAAAAATCCCTGTGACTAAATCATAGCCTTACTCATGGCTGATGTTAGTTGGTTTAAACTAAAAGAACTTTATGGTGAGAGACATCAGCTTTCTTGGCCTTGTAACCAGTAGCGTAGCTAGCGGGGTGCAGGGAAAGCAGCCGCTTCCCCCGCCTTTCCAAAAGCGGCCAGAGGAGCAGGGGGGGGCGTGACATGTGGCCTGCAGCGTGGCCCGGCAGCCGCGGCCGGAGCAGCGAGGGGGAGCGCAGGCTGGCAGCCCGCGGGCCGCCGCCGCCACCGGGCTCCTTGCGCTTGTCCCGGGCCAGGTAGCAGATGAGGAGGAAGAAGGCACAGGCGATGCTGAAGAGGGGGCTGAGGCAGTGGGACAGTCCCAGCAGGGTGCGCCCCAGGGGCTGCTCCAGCCGTAGGAGAGCAGGAGCGAGAGGACAAAGGCGGCCAGGGCGCCCAGGCTGAGCAGAGCCCTGGGGGAGGCAGCGGGGAGCAGCAGCAGGGAGAGGAAGCCCCAAGGGGAGGTCCTGCCTCAGGGAGGGTCACGCAGCTCTTCACATAGCCGTTCCGCAGGCTCTCCGGGCCACTCCCAGGGCAGGCCAGGGGGGCAGCCACCCCACCGCCATCCTGCGGCTGCTGCTGGGGGAGTTTGCTAGGTCCATGCTGGGAGGCAGCGGCGGCTTCTCTCTCTCTTCCCTCCTGGTTGTCTGGGGAGAGCATGGGTCTAGTCAGCTCCTTCTCCTCCTGCCCTCCGCTTTCCCCCTCTCAGTTGCCCACCTCCGCAGCGCGGCCGGCAGCCATGGGGGGGCAGCGGGCGCGGCCGGAGTAGTGGGAGGAGCAGCATGGCGGCTGGTAGCCGTAGCCGGAGGAGCGAGGGGGGAGGCACGGCAGGGCCGGAGGACCCATGGGGAGGAGGGGTGGTGCGGCCGGAGGAGGAGCCAAGGGGGCGTGGCCAGAGGAGGAGCCAAGGGGGGGCACCTTTTTTATGTTTGCTCCCCCTCCTCTTAGAAGCTGGCTACGCCACTGCTTGTAACCTCCTGTCTACAATTACATTCAGGTAGACATCCTAATAGCTTCACTGCCTAACAGGCTGGTCTGAGGGCAGGGGATGCCTCCTCTCCCATACGCAGTGAAAAAGCGCTAGTTGTTGAAGCTTGAAAACTTTTCCATCTTGATGAACACAGATAGCTCCTGCCACCCAGCATGGGTTCGCAGCATGCAGCTGCGCATAATAAAAGCTGTCAGACTGGCACAGGAATGCGGCCTAGTGGCTCCTCTGATACAGTTACTGTCTGCAGTAAATCACACAGAAGGGCTACACTAAGTATTCTATGAAAATCTCTTCCCATTGTATGAAATATTTGGGCTGGCAGCAGTGATCGCGTAGCTCAGCTTCTGCTGCAGTTGCCACCTTGTCAACTATTGCTGCTCAGAGCCGATCTAGACGGTACAATGGGTAAAGCTCCCGGGGCTTTTCTGCACTGCCACCCCTCTCAATGCAGTGCTTGACTTCCACAAAAATCCTCAGTATGGCTAAGGCCTAGGGGAAGCAGGTTAACTCTGGTGGATACCATAGCTCTCAAACATGGTTCCTGTCCACATATGAGCCTGTGTTAGAACCACGTATAGCGTGGCTTGCCCATTACCCAGCAAGTTTAAACAACTTTATGTAGCGGTGGCTGAAACTTCCGGAATTAAACACTTAAAAAAAAAATAATAATAATCAAAAAGCCTCTTTTCAAAAGCAAATATTTTCATGAAGAAAATTGTTGAATTCCCCAATTGATGAAACCCCCAATGAAAACCACATTCATTTTTGCCCCTCTTTCAGTGACAAAAAGGAGGAACATCAAAAAAAGTTAATTTTTGCAAAAAAAATGTTGACTGGATAGAAAAGGAGCAATCTGAAGAATGAAAAAATCATTCACAAATTGAACTATTTCCATTGAAGGAGCTGTGCTGATTTACAACATCTGAGTATACTGTAACCCTGTGAGGTGAAATTTAAAAAAAATTCAGAATGTCTCCATTTAAAAATTTACTCTCATCAGGAAGACTGTTTTAAAAATGTTATAATCTTTTGTCAATAGGCATTTCTACCCCACTCACTCTCCTCTTCTGCATCTGCTCCAATGTTCTCTCCTAGCTGCTTGAGTGGAAGTTTCCAAAATGCACAATCATCTTTAATATCGTTCCAGGTCTGAAAAAGTAGGGAAAATAGCCTTCAAGATTTCTTTTGGCCTTCACACGCTTATAACTATGCAGGCAACGAATGAGTTCTAGCCAGCGTAGGGAATCTATGCACAGGTTGGAATCTTCATTTGTCAGACTGGGGTGATTCTGTTTAAAAATGCCCCAAAAGGCTAGTGAATACAGGTAGGGCCTGACTCTCCTAGAGTCTGAAAGACTTCACCTGGAGTGACAGGCTATAGAACTTTCCTAAAATAATTCCTTGAGCAGATCTTTTAGAAAAACAGCCAATCTTGATTTAGAAATTGCCAGTGATGGAGAAACCACACAACCTTTGCTAAATTGCTCCAATGGTCCCTGTCAAAAATTTACAGCTTATTTCCAGTCTGAATTTGTCTAGCTTTAACTTCCAGCCATTGGATCATATTATACCTTTCTCTGCTGGATTGAAGAGCCTATTATTAAATATTTGTTCCGCACTAGATATCTGTAGACCGTAATCAAGTCACCCCTTAACTTTCTCTTTGTTAAACAAAACAGATAGAGGTCCTTGAGTCTATCACTATAAGGCAGGTTTTCTAATCCTTTAATCATTCTCCTAGCTCTCCTCTGAACCCTCTCCAATGTATCAATATCCTTCCAGAATGGCCGGGACCAGAACTCGACATAGTATTCCACCAGTAGTCACACCAGGGCCAATTAAAGAGGTAAAACACCTTATCTACTCCCCTGTTTATGCATCGTAGGATTTCATAAGTTCTTTTTGGCCACAGTGTCACACTGGGAGCTCATGTTCAGCTGATTATCCACCACAACCCACAAATCTTTCAGAGTCACTGCTTCCCAGGATAGAGTCCCCCATCCTGTAAGTATGGCCTACATTCTTTGGTCCTAGATACATACATTTAGCAGTATTTAAGTATGTGTTGTTTGCTTGCATCCAATTTACCAAGTGATCCAATTCGCTCTGAATCAGTGACCTATCCTCTTCATTGCTTACCACTCCCCCTGTTTTTGTGTCATCTGCAACCTTTATCAGTGATGATTTTATGTTTTCTTCCAGGTCATGGATGAAAATGTTAAATAGCCTAGGGCCGAGAACTGATCCCAGTGGGACCCCACTGGAAACACCCCTTTAGCAAAGACACACACAAGAGCAAAATATTAAGTATAAATGCTATTAAATGAAGGGCATCCTAAAGCCATATCTCTGATCAGAGCCCCAAAGCCCATATACTGATTTATTTTTCTTCAGCCAAAGAACAATGAGTCTTCAGTTCCATTCTTTTTTTTTTTTTTTTTTAAGTTTAACAATGGGTAGCAGAAGTGCAGTGAGGATCCAGAGAGTCAGCATCTTAATACTGTTCTGCACTGCTGAGCTAACGTATCAGTCCATTAAAACCCATTTTGTCAGGCGGGCGGCAGGAGATCGGCAAATGAATTGTCTTTCATTCATCTTGCAGCAAACACGACAGCCAGTAAAGGGCAGCTTGCCAGCCAGGCTTGCTCTCTGAAGCTGTAAGTGACCTGTCACAGAAAGTGGTGGTGGTTTTTGTTTTTGCTGCAGCTAGAACAATATTTTGTTACCCTGGTTAGAAAGGACTGAGGCCCAGCCAGCGATGGACATTGGCAGCGGAATTAAATGGGGATAGGAGACGGCTGCTGCAGCTCATCCCAAACTGCATAACCACAGACATGGCCGACGTTCGGCTGGAGAGGTTGATAACTAGGATCGTTGTTGTTCAGCCCCAGGACAGACGGCAGCGTTACAGTGCTGCAGCCTGGTCTCCAATAGGGCAACAGCGCTGCTCAAGCAAGAGGCAGGGGGTCTGACTCTCTTCTCACTCACACCGCTTTCCCACCTGTGTCACTCTAGTGGAGTCACTCCTGATTTACCCTGGCAGGAGTCAGGCCCAGTGAGGTAAGATTGATACAGCACTCATCCAATTTCTCCTGCCGGTGTGAATAAAGAGGCCGCAGCAGCAGCTGGCAGGCTGGTGAAGGGGGAATACAAAATCCAAACAAAACAAGGGGAGTCAGCACAACGAGAGGAAAGCGGTGACGCAGGAGCAAACGAAGAACAGGTGCTCCCAGAATGTTTGCTGTGGCTGCCGGGGTCTTGTCAGCCGGCCATGCCAGTCCTCTGGCAGCGAAATTCTAAACGTCCTAGCGTGGTCTGGTCTGGGGCGCCGGGGGTGACCAACCAACTCTCACTGGGGTATAACTGTCTCTCTCATTGCAAATGTTAGCCCTGCTGCATGGGGATTAGCCTGACAGTTAGTTCAGGTTCAGAGAGAATTTTCGAAAGCAGTTTGTCATTGAGATTTGAACCTACTCGAAACTGCGACGAAGCTGTCTGTTCTAATGACATGCACCCACGTGGATATTTATGGCATATTGAGTCCCTTCAGACTCATTCTAATCTCTCACAGGTCACTGGGGTGACTCTGTTTAATATGCCAAAAAACGCTAGTGAATACAGCTAGTGCCTGACTTTCACAGGGACTGGAAGACTTCACCTGGAGTGACAGGCAATGAGAGCGTTAGTGTGGCTGTCAATATTATGTGAATATATCAGATGTGCCTCTAATTTCATTAGCTGTGTGTAACCCCTGGGCCAGGTGGAGCCGGCCGTAACCAGGGCTGGGTTCAATATCTAGGGGTTACTTTACAACAAGACAACACAGAACTGGCTCTAACCCCCACCCAGTAACCTGGGAAAATTACACACCATCCCTGGGTGCTTCTGAGCGGCAATACTTCCCCACTCGCAAGCACAGAGTCTGACTATAGCATAGAAACTTTTAATGAAAGGAGGGAAGTCACCCGATGTTAATTAGGGAAAATGCTGCAAGCATGATTCATAAACTGTGAGCAGGACATCCTCCCCAGAGTGCATGGGGCAGAGTCTTCTGCCCCATGTTCTTCAGTAATACAACCAAAAGTTCCTTTACTGTGCTCCCCTCTGCTTCCTCACCACACCCCACTCACAATGGTTATCCTTGCTCAGTGAGGACACAGGGTTCAGAAGTGCCTCTTTGTGAGTTCACCTCCCACCCGGGAAAGAAGACACCTGGCTTGCTCCGCCATCTGAGCACTTGCTGTGGCTGGCTGCCGTACCAGCTGACTGCTCGCCACCTTCCCCGGTCACCCATCAGTCACCTCCCGCTGCCATCTGCCTCTCTGCTGTGACCTCTGTAGGTCAGTCTCTTAGTGATTTTTAGCTCTCAGCAGGCTGGGCAGAAACACTGCCCCCCCAGGAGTGATTTCGGCTCTCATTGAGTACTTAACATAATAAAAGCTGCCTAATGAAGCTTATTTAGTTCTATCTGTGAACAGTGGGGAGGAACAAGTTAAACCAGACCAGACACACACAGGGAGAATTCACACCACCTGCCTGGGACATTTGTCCCCACCCCCATCTTACTTTCACAGGGGTCTGGCATTCCAGCCCCTAGCTTAACGAGGTCCTATCCGCTGAGGGTGATCCCCTCATTCGGGACAGGTTAAGCACAGTTCTGCTCCCCTTTATTCATACAATACAGACAACAATGTTGATAACAGCATTTCACTACCCCTGCATTCAGCACTAAACTGATTTGTAACCCAATACCTGCCAACCTTGATCACTTTGAGAAATGCCATTCTATCTACTAAATATCTAAGCAGAGTAAGTGTGTTCATGTAAATACAGTTTGCTCCTGAAGTTTCTCCCCCTCCCAGCTAGCTGCCAGGGGAGAGTTCATTCAGCCCCTGCTTACGTATGTAAGCAACTTTGGTCATGGCATGACCACTTCTTCTTCTTCATTGTGTGCTAATGAAGATAAGTGGAGGAGGGGACAAACTAGACAGGTAGTAAAGGGGAGATAAAAAAGTCCTCTCAGAAACCTGCTTTTTCAGAGATGGCCATCCTCTTAGGGCAAACTAGAATTCTGTGGTGTAGAAAAATCTACAGTGCTTCCCCAGTCATCTGGAAAACAGGGACAATTTGTCATGAAAACACTGCTGCTTCTTGTCTGTGTCACTCACGTGTGCCCGAAGAGATACAGGGAGGCAAGGGAGTAAACAGAAAATAAATTGTTAAAAGACCGTGAAAATGGCCTCAGTTACTGTTCGGTGGCAGGCACGGACTGCAATCAGCTCTCACCAGCTGGGTCCTCTTGGGGATGGGCATTCATCTCCCACTGTCTTTCTGACAGGCCTTTCTCCCAGTGACTTATAGATGAAATAGAAGAGGATTGTTAGGCTGTGAAAGGCCAAAGTTGCACATCACAGCACTATATTCACTAGGCCCATAAGTTTCATTTTTTTCCCACTTCCTTGTTAGGGGCAGAGAGGCCCCTATACATGAAGCCAATGCCAGGCGTGGAGGGGGAATAAAAAGAGAAAGCCTGGCTCTGTTGCGGACTGGCAGGCTCTGTTGCGGACTGGCGGGCCAGGAAGGGGGATGGAGCAGCCAGATGCCAGGAGCGAGCAATGCGTGAGCAAGAGAAGACGGAAGCGCCTCACTGAAAGACTGGGGGCTGGTCCAATATTGAGTTGGATTTGCTTTTATTTTGGAACTTTTGGGGGCTCCACTCTCCTCCCCCACCAGGGAAAGTAAGACTGGAGGGACAATTAGCTGGTGGGCCGGAGCTCTGCTACAGTGGGCCCTGGAGGTGCAGACTTCTTCCCCGGAAGACCATTTTTGGCTCGCTGATAATTCCAGAGGGGAAAAATGTTCGTGTTGAATCGAAATTGAAACTTTTCTAAATTTTTGGTGAAGTTAAAAGTCAAAAAATACTTTGTTTGAGGTTGAAATAAACTTTGTTTTGATTATGACCATTTAAAAACATTTTTGATTGTTTCAAAATTTCCTTTAATTTTTTTTTAAAGTTGTTTCAAACCTAAAAATCAAAAGATTTCATTTCAAAAATGTTGAAACAAAACACCTCTGTTTTTTACGAAAGTCTTTCAGACTGTTTTTCCAACTGAAACATCTTGGGGATACTGAGGTGAACTTGTATCAGAGGGGTAGCCGTGTTAGTCTGAATCTGTAAAAAGCAACAGAGGGTCCTGTGGCACCTTTAAGACTAACAGAAGTACTGGGAGCATAAGCTTTCGTGGGTAAGAACCTCACTTCTTCAGATGCACTTCTTTAGCTGGTGGGCTTGTGTTTCATGTTGCTGAATCTGTGTTTATCTGCCGAAAAAATTCATCCCAAAAATTCATCCAGTTCTACACACGAACGCCTTAACACATCCAGCTTCTGGGCTCTGTAAAGGGGAAATCTCAGCTTCTGTTGAGAAAATGTATGTTTCTAGCACATCTCCTTGCATAGATAACCTTGAAAAAGAAAATCAATGTAAATTGATCTGATGAAACAAGGAGCTGAGCTGCACTCAGACTCTTAGCTGCTTACCTGTGTGTGTGTGTGTGTACCACCTCTGCTTGTTGACATTTTCAGCCATTTCTCAGTTGGGAGCTATCTACAAAGGCACCTACTTCTGTAAGAGGAATGTCCCTTCTCAACTGAAGCATTGTGTCCATTCTGGGCACCACAATTTGGGAAAGATGTGGACAACATTGGAGAAAATCCAGAGGAGACAAACAAAAATGATTAAAAGTCTGGAAAACATGACCTATAAGGGAAGATTGAAAAAACTGGAGAAGAGAAGACTGGGTAGGGGGACATAACAGTCTTCAAGTAAAAGATTCTATAAAGAGGAGCATGATAAATTGTCTCTTTAAACACTGAGGACAGGACAAGAAGCAATGGGCTTACATTGCAGCAAGGGAGATTTAGGTTAGACATTAAGGAAAAACTTCCTAATAAAGGTAGTTAAGTACTGGAACAAATTACCTAGGGAGGTTGTGAAATCTCAGTCATTGGACGTTTTTAAGAACAAGTCAGCCAGAACTTCATCTGAATCACTCAGGTGCAGTCCAAACTAAAGGGTATATATCAAGAGTACAACACTTAATATATACATATTAAGTCCATCAATGGCTACTAGCCGGGATGCAACACCAGGCTCTAAGGGTACATCTACACTACAGGGGGGAGTCGATTTAAGATACGCAAATTCAGCTACGTGAATAGCGTAGCTGAATTCGACGTATCGCAGCCGACTTACCCCATTGTGAGGACGGCGGCAAAATCGACTTCTGCGGCTTTCTGTCGGCGGCGCTTACTACCACCTCCGCTGGTGGAGTAAGAGCGTCGATTCGGGAGGTCGATTTCTACCCGCCGATTCAGGCGGGTAGTATAGACCTAGCCTAAGTATCCCTAGCCTCTGTTTGCCTGGAGCTGGGAGTGGACGACAGGATCACTCAATTGCCTGTTCTATTCATCCTCTCTGAAGCACCTGGCATTGGCCACTGTTGGAAGACAGGATATTGGGACCATTGGTCTGACCCTGTGTGGCTGTTCTTATGTTCTTATATTCACAAACATTTGCCTAGCCCATAAGAAAAATATACAAAGCCAGACTCTGCCTCTCTTACTTAAGTTGAGTAACACCTTACTCTAGAGCAGTTCCACTAACTACTCTTGGTGTATGATGCTACTCAGCTTCTGAAAGCATATCAGAGTCTGGACCTTAGGAAAGAAAAAAATAGCGTTAACTTAAATGCAGCTATATTAAATTGTTTTAACATGTCCAAAACATGTAAACCCTGTGATAGAAAGGTTATAAGAATCATTCAAGGTTCATTCACTAAAGCCCTATTGAACTTTGCCCCTCTTCAGTCAGAACTCCTAGGAACAGGGTTAAGAAACAGCTTTGTAACTAGATAAATCCTTCAGCCACCTTCTAAATCCCAATCTCCTGGGAGGACTATGAGAAGTTTGATGTATTGGCTAGCTCCTTAATCACTATTTTAAACATCATGTCCAAATTAGAGATGTATTAGCTCCTGTCCTTGGGCTCTGTGGAGTGGGGCATCTGATTCTACTGTGAAGCCATTGTCCTTTGATGTAATTGTGATTTAATAATCCCTCACTGCCAACTGGCAAAAGGTTCACTGTACTGTCACAGCTGCTTGTGCCAAGCCTGACAAACTCATTACACTGAACACTTTGGTACCATAGTGAGATCTTAAATGAAAGCCAAAATCATGCTGGTCCTTAATATCACTGTGAAATGTTATATTTAAAAAGTTCTGTCTCTGTACTGAAAAATACGTCCTTATAGCTTGCATCAAGGTGTTACTCCCCAGCACAAGTGGAAAAAACTGGTATTGCCAGACCAAGGGATGTATATTCTCATGTCTACCTAGGTTCCTATGCAGAATAAGCAATTCAGCCAAATACAATGGGGACTATATTAGCATTTCAGGGCAACAGGAGGATTTGAAGACAGCACACTGGAGAACAAACAACAGGGTGCCATCCTGGCTCTGGGGTCAAAACAATGAATTGGGGGAAATATAAGGAGAAACGAAAAGACATTTTGTTTTCCTTCACTGAGGAAGCAAAAAGGACATTTTTGCAGTCATGAAAGTTGGATCCTGGCATGTGGGCTACTGACTCGGGGAGACTGCTTTAGGTGAGACACTGTCATGTGTCTCTAAGGTTACATTAGCTCTGTGTTCTAGCGTGGTCTTCTCTTCCTATGCTCAGGAGTTAAACACTCCCTTGCTGCCTGATTGTTGAATTGTTTTTCACCAAATCAGTTCCGAAGTTCTTTAGGTTTACAAACCAATTTCCCCTCTAATAATATTTCTCTCTAAATTGCAGAAAGCCGCTCCAAAACAAGTTTCTCAGAGAGCCCTCTACTAAGGGCACAACAAAATTGGACAGTATGAGCTGACTCTTAACATGGCGAAATATTCTCCAAAGGCTAGATTGTGCCCTGTAATCACACTGGTGAGCACAAGCTGGGGTGATTCACCATTGTGAGTTGGGGTGGCACAGTCTAGTCCTTTCTGCCTCACGTGCGCTGGGTAGTACTTTACTCAGCAGGTAGCCCTATTGAAAACAATAGAACTACTTGCAGAGCAAGGTACTACCCAACGTGGGTGAGAATCTGGCCCTGAATATATCTAGGAAAAGGTGGATGTTTTCACATTGTTGCTCTTTTGGCCTAAGCATTTAGCCAAATTTCCTGGCCTTGCAAGGTTTTTTCCTTTAGGATGAGGCATCCAGCCATAAAAATCAGTTATATTGCTGCAAATATTTTTGTGACCCACAAGTCCTGCTTCCCTGCGCACACTAGAAACAAACAACAGCAGGCAGTTTCCTTGCTCAGAAAGGCCCCAAGTCAGCCCCTCCAGCGAACTGTGTGCCCAAGAAGACCAGTGTCTCTGCTTGCTCTCAGGGTCAGCTCATAACTCCTTTTGACTTGTTTCCTTCTGTACACGCCGCCTGCTACCCCTATCCTACCCCCTGCATTTGTAACCAGGGAACAGCTCCGTCCTGCCCATATGGCCTCTTGCCCTGGGCAGTAGCCCCCATTGACTTCAGTTGTTTTTACTATATAAAGGTGCATGATTGCTCCTCCTGCTGAGCCTACAGGAGAGTGGTTGGCACGTCCATTTGCTTTGATGAAGTCTATGACTGTCCTTGGATCCAAATCCCCCGTGAGGCCAGCCATTAGCACTTTTTAGTATACCCATAGCTTCCTTGAAATACCTCAGGGGGCATAAGGGAGGGGCAACTTTGACTGTGAAGTTCAGTCGTTGAATTTTTGGTGTTTGAAGGTTTTTTGGTGAATTTCTCCGAAGTGTTTTTGATGTGGTGGTTGGTGTGAAGTTACAAGGATGGGCACTGTGTGCAGCTCCATGAATACAGCGGGTAGCAGTTCCACACCAGGCAGATCTCATTGTGCAACCGAACAGCTCCCAGCAACCGACCTGACTGAACTCTCCTGAGGGGCGCAGGTCTAAACTGAGTGCCCATGTAAAGCTATCACAGTAGCTCTCATGCTTCCACTCCCCTCTTGCTACTGTCTATGTCTCTCTTCCCATCTCCCAATTCATTGTCACATCCAGAATTTAGGGCTAGGCCGAGCTCGGTGTCCCATATAGGTGGCTGTGCACAGCTGCACTGCCCCGGCTGGAGCTCTGTGGTGAACTGTGGCTCGGTCACTTGCTCCTGGAGGGAAAAAAAAACGTATTATAGCCCTTTGCACCTTCTATAATGCAGACATCCTTCAAAGAGAACCCCTCACTACACACACCACCCTGTTCCTATTCCAGCCTCTTCTCAGATGTCTCATGAATGTTTGGGGAGAGGAGCAGTGACTTGCTCCTGGAGCTGGTTGCTGGAGTCCTCAGTTGGATCTCTGTCTCCATCTACTACTGACTGTGGGGTGGGGGGCACCAGGTAAGGGCTAACTAACCCACCAGATCAGGGGTGGCCAAGCTGAGCCTGAGAAGGAGCCAGAATTTACCAATGTACATTGCCAAAGAGCCACAGTAATACATCAGCAGCCCCCCATCAGCTCCCCTCCTCCCGCTCCCAGCACCTCCCACCCACCGGCAGCCCCGCCAATCAGCGCCTCCACTTCCCTCCCCACATCTCCTGATTAGCTGTTTCATGGCATGCAGGAGGCTCGGGGGGGGGGGGGGGGGGGAGGGCGGAGGAGGAGTGAGGGCACGGCAGGCTCAGGGGAGGGGGCGGGAAGGGGTGGAGTGGGGGCAGGGCCTGTGGCAGAGCCAGGGGTTGAGCAGTGAGCACCCCCCCAGCACATTAGAAAGTTGGCACCTGTAGCTCCAGCCCCGGAATCAGTGCCTATACAAGGAGATGGATGGCAGGAGAGAGATCACTTGATCATTACCTGTTAGGTTCACTCCCTCTGGGGCACCTGGCATTGGCCACTGTCGGCAGACAGGATACTGGGTTGGATGGACCTTTGGTCTGACCCAGTATGGCCATTCTTATGTTCTTATGAGCCGCATATTAACTTCTGAAGAGCCGCATGTGGCTCCGGAGCCACAAGTTGGCCACCCCTGCTCCAGATCAAGAGATGTGTCCTTTTGGGGGTATGCCTCAGGAGGTGACCTAATCCCAACCCAGAAGGCAGTAACGCACCCTTATCGCTAGCTCTGATATGTGCAGAGGAACTTAATGGAGTAGTTAGGGAATTTCCTAGGTCTTTTCAGCAGCCACACACTACCTGTTTGACCCCATAATATCTACTGTATGGTTTCTGGGGACTTCTAGGGGGTTCCTTAGCTACCACACTAAAGCATATGCAACATTAGGGCTGTAAGCCGTTACTGGCATTTAGATTGTAAACTACTTGAAGCAGGGAGTGCCCCTTCCTCCATGTTTTGTACAGCACCTGGCGCAATAATTAAAAAAATAATAATGAATAGTGTAGCAACCACTTCCTGCCCCTCCCCTCTGGAAAAAGGAACAAGACCTCTTTGGTTACCTCCATTCCATAATCACACTGATGTGGTATCCGAGGGTTGTTCTTAAATGCCAGGTTGCTGATTTGTTTTTAAAGAGCAATTATGCTTTTGTGATGTCAAAGACACAGGAATTACAGGGACTTTGCAGAGAGAGACAGGAAAACAAAGGGCGTCAAACCTGGGATTTACCAACCTTGACAGCTTCTCTGTAAGTTTGTAAAGTGATCATTTTCAGCGCAATGGATTTTAATTAATGCTCTTGCTCTATTAATATAGGAACGCTATTTTTTACCTGGCATGTGTCATTTCTGATCTGCAGCATATTAATTAGTAGAATAATATTTCAAATGAAAAGTGTCAGGAAATGTATTTCTGTGGAGCTACCCTGTCTAGTGTGTGAATGAAGTGTGATATGGCACCGGCATACCATTGTGTACAATGATACAAGTTGAATGTGGATAATATATTTTTTTATCGTGTAGCACAACTGCTGCTCTAGGAGTGTAACTGCCAATGAATGTTGTTCTGATAGGAAGGTCCTGCTAATGCCACTTAGTGTTAACATCAATTCTTGAGAATATCATGTGACCCAAGCTAATAAATTGGAGATGATGTGGATTTTGCACACTTATCTGTATGTGCACGGGGGTTTGTTTGCTAATATATTTATAAAGAATCCTATTGGTAAGATTATCAGGAAGGCTGTACTTTGAAAACAAACCATCGCCAACAACAACAACAAAACAAAACCCAAGCCTCCCTTTGTGTGGGGGCGGGAAGAAAGGGTGGCACATTTGCTTCAAATGGAAGTACAGCTCACTAAATAAAAACGTAAAAGTCACCTTCTGCAAAGACTGCAGAGCAGCAGGAAAAAAAAAATACACAAAGAAACCGTAGGCTTGCTACCAGCCAGGACTGTTACATGTGCTAATGTAACACATCCCTGTTGAATTTCTAGTGGTGTGAAAAGCAGAACAGCTTTGGCTATCACATGTAAGGCAGTGTGCAATGGCAGGCCCTTGGGTCTTGTTTCTGCTCTTTGCAGGCTTGCCAGCTGCATTGCTGAAAAATAGAACAGTCGTGTCAGCAAGAACGAGACGTGCCATGTGCGTGCGCGGGTGCTGAGACCAAACTGAAACGGTGGGAGATAAAAGAAGGGCATTTTGTCTCTGCTTCTATACAAAGTGAAAAACTGTGAGATGTGTCAGCAGGTCTGGAGCGACCCTGTTATATGTGTGTCACCAGGTTGGAAAAAAACAAAGAGAAATTATTCAGGGAGGCTCTGCAAGCTCCCACATGAAACCCTTATTCTCCCCAGAGAGTGTGAGCAATTCTCCTTTGAGAGGCTTAGGGCTTGTCTACACACTGCTGGCAAAGTGCACTACAGGGATGTGATTTGAAAAGTACTCTCAAGCACTTCACTCTGTGTAGATCCTACGCGCCTGCTCTGAAAGGAAGCTAAATTCAGGTTAACATAATCTGCCTTAACATGAAGTAGGTACCTTTTTAGATCGCGCCTGCAGAGTCTACGTGGGTAGTTAGAGTGCAGCACATGAGTGTGCTTTACAAATCACACCTACCATACCGTGTAGACAAGGCCTTATAGGAGGGATGATGGGTAGCATAATCCTTGCCATTCACTGACAGAGAAACTTGAGCGGTCGCTCAAATGAGGCAGGGATTGAAAAGGGACCAAACTCTGGTGAGAATGCAAATGAAGATTTGAAAAGTGGTGCATTATAGTGATGGAGAAAATGGGACGATTAAACATTAGAGGGGATAATTCCCAACAAATGTATTCAATACATTTCCTCTTTTCTATCTATCTTAAGTACGTATCAGGGCCCCATCACAATAATATTTTAGCACCTCACAGTCATTAACATATTAATCCTTGCAGCACTGCTGTGAGATGGGAAAGGGCTATTATCCCCGTTTTACTGGTGCAGAACTGATACACAGAGAGCTTAAGTGATTTGCCCAAGGTCACCCAGGAAGTCTGTGGCAGAGCTTGGAGTTAAACCCAGATCTCTGGTTAGCACCCTGACTACTGGACCATCCTTCCTGAACTGTCTGTGAATAGCTTGGAAAAATCTGGAGTGTATTTGCTATTCGGAATTATTTTTCAGTTAGTAATTTTGGGACTGCAGATCATTTGAATGGAAAAAAAAACACCACTGAATATACTGTTCACAATAAAGAATGGAGGTTTTTAAGAACAGGTTGGACAAACTCCCGTCAGGGATAATCTAGGTTTACTTGGTCTGGCCTCAGTGCAGGGGGCTGGACTAGATGACTCACAAGGTCTTTTCTAGCCCTTCATTCCTATGATTCTATAATAGGATTTTCCAAAGTGCTCAGCGCTGGCTTACCTCTGCTCCCATTGAAGTCAATGGGAGTTTTGCCAGTGATTGCAGGACTAGGAGGAGCAGAGAAAGGCTGCCACTCTAAAACTGTAACTTTCGCAATTAACAAGCACAGCGTGAGTTGCAAATTGTAGAGCTGACTGTAATAATAACAATGTTGAGTTTGTGCTGTGGAAGGAACAGAAAAAATGCTAAATGACTTGCATAACGCCCTGATCCTGCAATGAAATTGACTTCATTCCAACTCTACACTGGCACAGGGATCCACCCAAGCGGCTCTAAGAGCAGAATCAAATCCTAAGCCACCAGCGCAGTATGAATGGTAAAGTGTACAACTGAGTATACAATTCCCAGGGGCCTCAATGGAAAATCTGTTTGTGGGACAAATGCAGGAGAGAGAGCAGAAATTTAAGAAGGGGGAAGATTGGTTGACCCTTGAACACACCATCCCTTTGGGCCCTGGCAGCTTCATAGTTTGATCCTTAGTCTCTGAAGTTCAAAAGAGAAATAACAGTAGACCCCATTCTGGGCTTTTGTGAGGGAGGTTTATTAGGAATCCAATAGCAATTTCCAGTAAGACAGACTCCTATCAAACTGCTCTAGGACTGTGAACATGATATCAGCTAGGTCTAGAAGCTCCTGTCCTACTGGCAGGTGAATGGGGAGTAGGTTAATGGGGGTGGGGGAAAGGAGCGTTTGAGGAGTAGTTGCAGATCTTGTGCTAGAGGGTAAGGACTTGGCAAGATGGGCATTTGGTCTATGTGTTGTGTCTCTATGGGGATCTTGGGTGTCGGCTTTTGAGTTTCTGATTAGGCCATGTGTTTGCTTTGGTCTGTTGGTTGTGTCTCAGAGACATGTGATTGGGCTTCCAGGCTCATTTATCAGGCCCAGGGTCTGAAGTCTGAAGTGTTGAACCTTCCCTGTTAATGAAGGGGTGATGCTGACCAGCTACTGCAGGTATATTATATAGGCCAGAGGCCAAGTGAACTCCTGAGAAGGTTAATGGGCATTTCTGAGAGCATTTAGGCACTTTCTGTCTAGGGTACACTTCTACATGAGTGATGGCGATGGCCACTGATGGAACAACTGTTGTGACTTGCAATGGAGGTGCCATGTTCTGTCTTGCAGCAGGAAACCGAAGGCACTTCCTGTACATGGAGCACACATAGATGGATGTATTGGAAAAAAATATTCATGGTCTTAAGGATGACTCTGGATTCTGTATAAGAATCTATGAACACTCCCCCTCCCAACCTGTGGACATTTTTGGCCCAGGCCTGATTTTTTCAGACTCCTACAAGTCTTTCTGGTCTAATGCAATGTATTCTGGCCTCCTCACATTCTTGTATATTTTCTATTGTTGCCTCATTTGACTCTAGCTGGTTTGCCATTCTCTTTTCCCTGTTCTCCTCCCAGAATCCTTTGCTAACCACATCCCTCAGCCCACGCCGCTTCCCACAGCTCCCATTGGCCTGGAACGGCAAACCGCGACTGCGATTGGCTGAACCTGCAGACGCTGCAGGTAAACAAACGGTCCTGGCCCACCAGCGGATTTCCCTGATGGACCGCATGCCAAAGGTTGTCAATCCCTGCAGTAACAGATTTTGGGGACTTGCAGTTGTATTTCCCATTAGAGAAGAAATCAGTGATGCAGACTCTGGGATTTTTTTTAGTGTAACTTGTTTTATTTACACCAAGTCCTAGACCAGAGGTGGCCAAACAGCACATAGGCAATCCCTTCTTTCAGGAAATTCAGCCCAAATGCTAGTGCCTGTTTCCCAAGGAGCACCTCTACCCTAAAAACTGATTTAATTAGAGAAATTAAGGCCTCACCTACACTACACAGTTTTGTCGGCAAAAGGCAGCATTTGTCGACAGAATAGTGGAGATGAACACACTACAATGCTTCTCCTACTGACAAAACTCTCCAGCTTTGCTGACAAAATAAAACCACCTTGACGAGAGGCTTAGAGCTTTTTGCAGCAAAGTTAGATCAACAAAGCTTCAGTGTAGACACTGCATTCGGTAAGTCGCAGTAACTGGCCTCCAGGGGGTATCCCACAATTAGGATGACCAGATGTCCCGATTTTATAGGGACAGTCCCGATATTTGGGGCTTTTTCTTATATAGAGGCCTATTATCCCCCACCCCGTCCCGATTTTTCACACTTGCTATCTGGTCACCCTACCCACAATGCCCACCGTGACTGCTCTGCCCGCTCTTTTGAACTCCACTGCCCTGCATCTAGCTACACAGGCCTGCACCCCTCCCCTTTCAAAACCCCAGGAAGTTTTGAAGCCGCGTGGAGAGCTCACATAGCTACTGTCCAGCTGAGCATGCCGGCTCCTGCCTGGACTACAGGGGAGCAAGGGGACACTAGCTGTCTGTGCACCAGCTTCTGCGTCAGGATTGGTTGATTACATCTGCTATCTGAACTTAAAGAGACAGCGTGCCAACACACTCACTGCCCCGCAACACACACACTCTCCCCCCCCTCCCCCCACTTCTGTGGGATTCTTGTGTTAGTGCTCAGTACTGTCAGTTTGATCATATAAAGTGCAACCCACAGTGCACTGCTCTCTGTGTCGATGCAAGAGCTGCTAGTGTGGATGCGCTCCCACTGACACAAGGAGCATAGTGTGGACATGCAACAGCGGGGGCTGTACGTCGGCGTAACTTGTGTGGACAAAATTCTGTAGTGTAGACAAGGCAGAGAGCAAACTCAGCTGCTGCTCACAACAATTCCCTCAGAAAGACCCTGCACTCCAAAATTAACAGAGCATTTCTTCAAAGTCTGAACTGTGTTCGCCTGCTCTGTAAAGTGATTTGTAGCATCGCCATCTGGTGACTCTTGCCCTAATTGTATTACTGTAGGGTTTTCAGGCCCCAACAAGATCAGGGACCCAGGGTGCTAGGCAGGGGACAGGCCCAGCCCCAAAGACCTTACAGTCTAAATAAACAGGCCAGGCAAAGCTGAGGAGGGAAAACAGAGAAATGAAGTGATTTGCCTGAGGTCACAGAGCAGAGAATAAAATCAAGGTCTTCAATCTCCTAGTCCAGTGTCAAGACAATTACTCCAGTGCCTACCTCACTAGCCTGTCACTTACAATAATGAAGTATATTTGATTACCCTGCTTTCCTATGGGAATAATCAGTTTCAGACCCATCAGCCAGAACTAGTTAATTCCTGCTAAAGTTTGGGGAGCATTGAAGGTGATTAGCCACCACTCCTTTTCTGTCAAGTATCAGAGGGGTAGCCGTGTTAGTCTGAATCTGTAAAAAGCAACAGAAGAAGTGAGGTTCTTACCCACGAAAGCTTATGCTCCCAATACATCTGTTAGTCTCAAAGGTGCCACAGGACCCTCTGTTGCTTTTCACTCCTTTTCTATCATTGTAAGGACAAAGAGCTAGCAATATGCAGCAATTTAGAACCTGACTTTTCCAATTAAGGATTTGACTTGTTTTTAAGTCTTTTAAATGACAATATTTGTCAAGCTGTTTGTTCAGCGAATTGTCTGTGTGTGCAGTTATACAAGAATTGGTTTAATTAAGGTTAATTGGTCCATAATTAGAGCTGCTGCCAGCACAAAAGGAATGGCTGCAGAGTTGAGAGAGTCCATTTATATCCAACTCTGGAGGACAAAAACCGAGAAGAGCTAAGCTGCTGGAAACTGGTAATTGTTTAATATGTTAGAACAGGTTTTTGTTAAGCATTATTTTTAGCTTTGTGGAGGTTTCCCCCCTTGATTTTATTGGCTGTGTTGTGTAGCTAAGCCCCCTATCCCTGTATGTACTAGCCAACAAACCTATTTTGACCAATGTAAGGTGTTTAGGGTTGAACATAATCAGTTAGACAATGGTTCTCCCATCTTTTCAGTCTCCCTCTTAATGAAGGATTGTGTGTAACTTCAGCAGGGCTTTAATTCAGCTGGAGCAGAGGGCTGGTAAATGGTTTTAACCCTTGACTCCAGTTCGATGTTGTTGGTTTTCAACTGGGAGTCCTTGGCCCCCAAGGAGCTGCAAGCTGGTTTCAGGGGACCGGTGGGGCCCCATGGGGCTGGAGCCCCAAGTGGCAGGGGGGTGATATAGGGGACTCTAGGAAATACTCTGAGAATTTAAACCCTGAACTTTAGAGTTCAATGTACGGTGTTATGGGGCACAACTTCCATTCATGGAAGGCAGGAATTGGTTAATGGGCTACTGAAGGCCCTATCAGTCCA
This sequence comes from Chrysemys picta bellii, assembly GCF_011386835.1. Lineage (NCBI taxonomy): Eukaryota > Metazoa > Chordata > Testudines > Emydidae > Chrysemys > Chrysemys picta. Next base: position 198,302,137 of record NC_088793.1, read on the forward strand.
AATGGGGACCTCTGGGGCAGGAGCCAGGCTTTCACTGAGATGCTTTAGAGGAAGAGCCCAGCTCAGGTGGAGGGGGCAGGCAGAGACAGTGGATGTGGGGCCTTCACGGTGGGAGGGAAGGCTGGCCAGGACCAGCAGATTTCCTGGAGGTAAGGGAAGAGTTTGTGTTGTTTCATGCTTGTTTTGGACTTTGAGTGCCCTGGAAGGTGCACACTCGTAAAGGTAAGGCTTAGCTGGAGGGTTAAGTCTGTGCAGCCCAGAAGGTATTGGAGGTGGTGTGGAGTAGCGGAAGACCAGGTGGAAAACTGAAGCTGAATGCTGTACCACACAGTGCTGCAAGGCAGTGCTCCGGTAAGGACGTGCAGTAACATATATGAATATTAGACCTAGGCCTTGACAATGCAGGAAGCAACAGAGTGGGGGAGATGTAATGGAGGAAAAAAAGGGGGACAGCTGCTCTGGAATGACTGATGTATGTGACCTGTCCTGCTGTGCCATCCTAGTGGAGGCAACAAGGCCCTGTAGTGATTACCACAAAGTAAACTAGGTGAGGGCAGCCACGGGCGGGCGTATAGCGCTGACCTCACCTAGCTACTTTGGAGAAACTATGGTGCATTAGTCACTTCCCTGTAACTGGCTCCCTACTCCCTGCGCACAACACACCCCAAAGGATCAGTGCCCTCCACTAGCTGCTGTGTGGGGCTCAGCCGGCTCCCCCATCCCATCAGCCAAAGGGTAAGAGACACTTCAGGCTTCATTCCTGACTAGCCAAGGTGTGCATGGTCCCCCACCACATTACCTCCGAGATGACCCTGCTGCATGCCAGGAATAACACTTGAAAGGTCTATGCATCCCTCTGTCTTTCATTGGGCAGGAAGGATGATCCGGTGGTTAGAGTGCGAGCCTGAGATTTGGGAGACTCAGGTTCAATTCCCTGCTCTTCTACGGACTCTGTAACTTGTGGCAAATCTATTTAACTATCTGTAAAATGAGGCTCACAGCACTTCCCAGCCTCAAGGGTGTGTCTGGAGGACAAATACACTAAAGATTGTGAGGGGCTCAGATACTGTGATAATGGAGACTGGCCCCTTTAAGGGGAGATGGGGGGGGGTCAGACACCCTATGCCTTTATGGATTAGCTGCCTCCCAGCCTGGGTCAGGGAGAGGAAGGAGGGCCAGGAGAGCACGAGGCCAATGTGGAGTTGGAACTACGGGGAGTGGACAGGCTCCCGTGGAAGGCCCTGAGGCTGGGTGCTTCAGAGGGATGTGCCTGGGGACCTAGTGCTCTGCACCAGAGCCAGACAAATTCACACAAGTACTCTAGGAAGGGGTTGGGAAAAGGGCCCAGCAGAGGGATGGCCTGAAGAAAAGCCCCAGAGGGGCAGAAGAACCTTTTTGTTTGTTGGGACTCCTAACCCTTTTCTGGAGTAGCAAGTTAGTCTCCGGCTTAGCTGGAGGGCTAAGCCACATCTCCAGCACAAACCAGTCTGTGGAGAGCGGAGGAGACCCATCTTGGGGAAGGGAAACTCCTCTTCCCATTGATCTTCCATTTAAGTGCCCAACTATATGCAAACTGGCCTTTTAGGTACCTTATGTGGCTTTGAAAATGGCAGTCAATGCATTTTAAAAAAATCATGAAATAAAACCAAATAATGTTTGACTATAGCTATTAATATTCAGACGACTTTGAAGTGAAGTGTAAAGTTGGAGTGTAGGAGGGGGATTTCCTGCTTCTACTGCAATTTGTTTCCTTCTCTGGCTTATTATTTATTTGTACTATTTTAGCGTTGAGTGCCCCCAGTCAGGATCAGAGTCTCTTTGTGCTAAGAGTAAAAGAAAACCCTTCTCTTACTAGTGAGAACTTATTCCCAGCTCATAAGGATATTACTGAACACTCTTCCATCCCCCCCTGCATTTGCAAATCACCAACTGACCTGAATGTCCAGAGAGGTTTCCCAGGGAAAGACATCACCACCTCCCACTGGAAAAACTTCTTTCTTTTCCACCCCCATTCCCCCATCTTGCAAATTACTTACTGTTATTGCGGTAGAAAGAGAAACTGGAGATCACCTTAGCGCACAAGAGCTGTCTGTCCACTCAGAATGGAGCAAAATGGTCTGCAGCAAGATATTTCTGAAAGAAAAATCTTTTTTGGCACATTTCCCTCAAATGTCACCTTGCAGCAATCCTCACACTTTCCAAGGCCCAGGGCAAACAGCATATGCTGTTGCATCAGAAATGAGTCATGTTTTTTAAAATGCAAAATGGTCATACTTAGTGGATGTTCTGGTGTGTTGTTAGATGTACCAGAAATGCTGCAAATCTCTAGTGGTGTGAAATGGAAACATGTCGGTACAAATTCTGGAGAAGTCTGTTTTTAAAGGCAGAATTGCCTGGATGGATGGTTTTGCAGTTAGAACTAGAGCTGATCAGAAACTCTTCAAAAATTTCCATGAGAAAAACACATTTTTCCATGAATGTTTTCTTCCCCTTCCCCCTCCCCCTTTTCTGACCAGGTCTAAGTAAGATACAGGACAGGGTTACAGGACCTGGGTTCTGTTCTGGCTCTGCCACAGATTTTCTGTGTAGCCTTTGGCAAGTCACACAGGGCTTCTCTACATGGTGGGTAACAAGGGCCACTGAGATGTGAGTTCTAAAGCACACCAGTGTGTTACATGCTAACTGGCCAGTGTAGGCCCAATGACTCACACTAAAAGTTCCCTAGTGCACACTAATGCCATATGCATTAACTGTTTCAATATAGCAGGGTCTACATAGGCTGGTTAGCACGTAACACTTTGGTGTGCTTTAGAACTCTCATCTCAGTGGCACTTGTTACCACTCCATGTAGACAAGCCCTTATTCTGTGTTTTGATTCCTCACTTTTATGCTTCCTTTTCCCCCCACCGTTTTGTCTGTTTTAATTGTAGACCCTTTGGTCTACTTTAATTGTAAACTCTTGAGGGGCAAGGACTGTCATTTATTTTCCTTTCAAATTTGGGTGCTGGAAGCTAGATAACAAAATCCGTATTTAGACACCCAAGTGACTGGTCTGTTTTTGCATTAGTCGCTCTTCACTTCTGCAGGAGCTGTCTGGTCGGCTCCTGTGAAAATCAGACTATTTAAGTGCTTAAATATGAAATGAAGTGTTTAATTTCAGGCACCCGAGTTCAGAAATGTTAGTCTATGCCTCTGTGTCCCCCTCCACTGTAAAATGTACTTCCCTTCCTCCAAGTGTGTTGTAAGGCCTCTGTTAAGCCATGCGAAGAGTGCCATTGATGTTAATGACTGCACATGTTTAAGTACCTTGCTGAATGGGGCCCTTTGATATCCTTGAACAGAACTCACTAAGGGCCTGATCCAAAACCCACTGAAGTCAACGGATTCCCATTGACTTAAATAGGCTTGCAAAGTAGTATTGTAACTTTTCAGTTGGAGTTGTGTAAGAAGCCAACTGAGTGTTTGCCAAGTCCTGATCCAAATCCAAGGACAAATTCACTTCCAAGCTGGTCTCTTGACCTGTAAGTGCTGCAGCTTTAACAAATTCATTAAGTGAGAAAGTGCAGGGGTAGGGAAAGAAAATATTACATGACTCAGCCACACACGTTCTGTAGGTGACTGCAGGTTGCTGAGCTGCAGGGAACAATTAAGTAAGAGCTTCCAAGGGAGCAGAGCAATGAAATAAGAGTGTAATAAAAGCAAAGGCATCAATGCACACATGAACGAGAAAAGTAGCTTTGCTAAAGAGTCCTTGGTAGCCAGGTGGAACTGAAAATAAGGGTGAACGTCTTTACTAGTGGGGGAGTATTCTTATTATTTTTATTTTTATTATTATAGTTTTTTATTGTGTGCTCTGGTTTATACAGGCTTTTTTTCCCCAAGCAGGTAGGTTCACTACAGAATTACAGAGGAGTCTCTTCACTCCATCCAGCACTGAAATGCAGTCTCTGGGAAAGCCCACAGTAGCCATTATAACTCTCTAGTAGTTTGAAGACAATAAAATGGTGAAGAACGCATCATCCAGTTGAAGCGACAAGGGGATTTTAAGCAGTTAAAATAGAGTGTTCCAAATTGGAATTTGGCCACTAATCCTGGTATTAACAAATCCCCCAGACAGCCTTCAAAATAATCCAGCAAGGAAACAGAAGATAAACTTACACCACAGCAACATTCTGCTATAAGAAGCTACTTCGTGCATAGGCAAACAAGTGACTTTCTGTCTCTACTGGAAACTGTGAAGGGCTGAGTAAGTTTTGAAAAAAAAGCCTGTTAGAGGTGAAACCAGTTTTCTAAATTATTTTTATATTTGAAGGGCTGGATTGTTATCTGGTGTAAATTGGCATAGAGCCACTGATTGGCAAGCAGTTGGACTGGCTCAGGCTCTGGCCCTAAAAAGAATAGAGAACAAGGTTCTGCACAGCAAAAAATGGCTCTACCCTTGTTTCAATTTCCAGCAACAACATCCCAGAGAAAGGAAGGGCGGCCAGCTTGTTTAACAGACTGTACTTCATTACAGGGCTGGAGAACAGCCCCTCAAAGGGTATCGAATGTGACGTAGGTTCCTCACAGTCAAGTGAGCAGCCTCTTCTTTTTATTATTATTATTATTATTGATTTCAAGATCTCACACACAAATTGGCTTTGCAAGATGACCGTGAGTGCAGAAGAACCAAGTAACAAATTTAAGAGTGGATCAATACTGCCAGAGCAAAAACATTAGGAACATAATTAAGAAGAACCTAGTGTCTATGGGCCTCCATGTGGGGAAAAGTCCATGTAGGGACCAGGAAACTCTTAGCTTTAATTCACAGTATTTCCTTCACCATTTACATCTGGAGGGCAGGGTTTCCTTCTGGCAAATATGGTAAAACACACCATACACGTGACTGTTCTTAGATCCATGTGTGGATCTAGCAGGATTTGGTCCTCTACGAAGGACCACGTGATAGGATGAGCATCTCCTCACGGGGGGAGCACAGAAGTAGGCCTCTGAGTGGGGCGGAAGAAAGGGACAAATTCTCAGGAGGCTCATTTTAGGCCAGGAATTGGGATTCTGACATCTCTGTGCCTTGGTTGAAGGGTCCCTGAGAACAGATCTCCCATGAATGGGGGGAAGCACCTCGTGTCTAATTTGTTGTGTGAGGGCTGAATTGGCAGTGAGACCATCACCAGCAAAGGGGATAGTTCTGGTGGGCTTGATTTCAGAGAGGGAGAGCATTCCAGAGGGCTGTGGACGCCGGGCGAGGCTGGGTGGAGTGCCCTATGGAGTTGTTTGCGCTAAGTTCACACGCTGGGGTGGAGGTTTCCTTTCCTGAATGCCAACGTACATTTGCTAACAGCCCTGTGGTTCTTGATGTTCAGCAGTGGATTATCATTATCAGTCTCTTACAAGGGCTGTGCGTTTGTCAATAAAAGGCCGGGGATTTTGAATTTGTTTTAAGCAGGGGCAGAATTCACAGCCAGAACCTATAGAAGCAAAGGAACAGGGCAGGGTAACCCAAAGGACCTGATTCTCCTCTCCCTCTGGTATAAATCGGGAACCACTTCACTGAAGTCAGTGGAGTTACACCAGGGTAAAAACTGGGGACACTGGAGAATTTGGCCACAGTGTCTCTATGGTTATCCTCCTGGCTGGCTGTTACTCCAGCACCCTATAGCGCACAGATAGGGGTGCCCAGGTAACACAGTATTATCATCCACAGAGAAGTCCCTGCAGTATCGAGGAATAGAAAATGCCTCTCACCTTGCTCCCTCACAAGCTCAGGTGAGAGAGGAACATGCTGCATAGCAGCTGCTCTCACATTTCTGCAGTTGCTGGCTGGCTTCCCCTTTGTCTGCTTCCCTCCTCCCATGTTAGTGGAGGAGGGGAATGTCAGACTGTGGAAAGCATAGCAATTAAGCCGACTGTCTCTTGACAGATGTTTGCTGTTCCATATATAGTTTTCTTCAGTATAGATGCAATTTCTCAATGACATTTCTCTCCTTTAATAAATGTGTTGGCTGAGTATGGTATTTAATACACTCTGCTGACTGAATCTCACACCCAGGCCATTTCATAAAAACCAAGTTCATTTATGGCTCTCTTTTTCATAGACTGAAGTTCAGAATTGAACGTATGTCCCTGGGTGATTGTAAAGTCTGTCTGTTGATTCAGGGTCCCCTTTAAATGTTGCTGGCTTATGGGTGACCCTGTCTGCTGATCCAGTCAATAACATACTCCCTTTGTGTTTCTGAAGATAGCTCCCCAGAATGAAAATCAGTGCTAATTGTGTTTTCACACCCCAGCCTCCTGCTAATCGGAATCTTCATATTTTCCACAGAATGAGGGGGGGGGGGAACCTATCCTGAGATACTACTAAAGGTATAAATAACCCATTTGTATGTTCCAGTTATATTAGCCCTTACATCTACTCATTGGATTATGCATTTTGTTCTGCTCCTTAGGTGGCTCTTACCACATTCATAAGGCAGGGCTTATGTACATTCACTAACAAGTGCATTAAAAACAAAATGTACACTGTATCTAATGGTTACTGTAGCCTGTGTAATGAATCCCATATTAAGCTACCACCCAGGGACCAGTTAAAACCACGTGCCTAATTTAAAAAAAGATGCTTAACTAAATCCAAGTTAAATTGTATTGGACTTTGAAGTGATCACTTACGAGAAGAATGTATATATTGGCTCAGATCTTCAGCTAAGGAATGACCAGTGCAGGTTAGGACCAGGTCGTGCAAAGGTGGCAAAATGGTTTGGTGTCTTTTCCATGGGGAACTTCAGTTTTTCAGTGAAAATCTGAATACAAAAAGATTTGTTTGTAACTGTTGTTGCAGCACCTCATTTTATACTCCCAGGGTACACTCCGCCCCCCCCCCCCCGACCCCACAGAAAACAAAACGACAAACAGGGCAGCCACTCTGAAAGCCTGGGTCAACAGATGTGGGCCCGCACTAAAAATAGACACTGTTGGTGTACACCAAGTTCCCTAGTGTAGACATTCTTGCTTGGCTGGAGTCTGCGCTCTGAGACTCACCTCCCTTGCCAGATATCAGAGCCCTGGCTCCAGCCAAGGGAGGTGGGTCTCCAAGCCCAAGCTCTAGTCGAAGCGGGAAAGCTTACACTACCATTTTTAGACCTGGAGCGTGAGCCTGAGTCAGTTGACCCAGACTCTGAGACTTGCTGCGGTGGGCTCTTTTTCAGTGTTGCCATACCTCCCCATTCTCTTCCATAGGCTGGGCTCCCAGGGTGCACCATGATCTTGGAGGGGGAAGGTGTAGCCAAGGATTACCAAGGCATAGGGAAGCTCTGACCATGCCCATTTTTTCCCAATTGCAGTGAGCAGGGATTAGGAGCCTTGATATAAACAAAGGATCCCTTTTCACTGAGTGTTCCTTCAGGGGTCTGTCTGTCTGCCAGCTTTAGGACCTGTTTGTGGTGTTCGAGAAAACCTTGGTCTTAGTTTGTGCTCCAATTAGTCTTAATTTTTTTTTTTTTTTTAGGTTGCAGACTAAGTAAATTACTGCAAAGTGAGAAATGATGATGCAGCAAATTGGATTGGATTGCAACGGAATCTATGCAATAGGGCTTATACCTCGATCCACCTTGAATTCTTGTTCAGGGATTATCTTTTGTTGCTTAGTTACTGGATGCTGCCATCACCAAAAAGTACTGCTTTCAAGGATGACCGACAGGAGTTGTTTCTGGAGGGGGCGGGGGCAGGGAATCTGGTTAATACTTCAGTGGTGTAAAAGAAGCAGTCAAATGTTCGGCTATGGGAAAGACTCTGATAATAAGGAAAAGTTATTGGTGTTACACAGAACTGAGATTTTTCTGTCAAATCTAGAACACTTCAATATCACCAAAGCCCTGAAAATTAGGTTTGATGCTTGTGAAAACCAAATATATTTGTTATGAAGTGGGCCCTATGACCGCTACAGAAACAGCCATGGTAGTGACCCAAGGAATGAAAGAGACAATGAAGGTGATTGGATGTGGAAACTGAGGCGTGTACATTATCCTGGAATGAGTACTAAAAAGTGCTTTGTTTGTATGAAGTGCCACCTGATGGACCAGAAGATATGAGGTTTGGAGATGCAGGTAGAAACTATGGTTCAGTTTTGAAGGGGATTTGAGCAGATAATAGAGGGAAGGTGAGAGGAGGTGGAAGGGAAAACTCAAAACTCCCAGATGCAAGCTGGACTGGAGAACTGTGAGGGTAGACTGATGGGAGAGGAAAGTGGCCGCTGGAAGCATGTGACTATGAGAACCAGGCAGAGTTTAAAAAACAGCTAGTGAAGGAAAAATGGAGCTCAGGAACAGGTTTGCTGACTTGGAAAATGAAGAAGGGGCCCTGCAGGCAGTTACAGGAGGTGAGAGGGCAAGGAAGAAGACAAGAGTGGCTAGCCCTGCAGGAAGAGGGGGGGAAAATCAATGGAAATAGCCAGAGTTCGGAGCCCCAGGAGGATAGAGGATGACTCTCAGAAGATTGCAAGGAAGAACAGAAGATAAGAACTTGCAACTAGAAAAAACAGGAGGAAGGTTGGAGAATCGCACCAACAAAGAGACAGGTCTCCATGATTGGGGATTCTCTGCTAAGAAGAACAGACAGTCCTGTCACCAGAGCTGATCCAGAGAACAGAAGGGTGTGCTGTCTGCCAGGAGCTCAGCTATAGGATGTGGCGCACAAAAGAATCCACTGATTAGCTGTATCATTTGTTCCTACATTTAGGGCAGATTCTCACTGGAGTACATCCAGGGAGACTGCGCAAGGCTGGGGAAGACTCTTAAAGAAAGAGGGTCACTTGACCTTCAGTGGGATTCTACCTGTGCCTGGAGGACAAGAATGAAGGCGAGACAAAATTATGATGATCAACGGATGGCTCAGGCAGTGGTGCTATAAGGAGGACTTTGGAATGTTTGACCACCGGGAGGCGTTCTCGGACAGAGGACTGTTCTCATGGGATGGATTCCACCTGCGTAGGGAAGGAAATAAACTTCTGGGATGGAGGTTGGCACAACTGACTAAAAACTTTAAGCTAGGAATTCAAGGGACATGGTTGAGAGACGCTTATGTAATTTCCATGTCTCCTGATATTGAGCAGGAGGAACATCAAGTAAAAAAGGATACAGCAATGGAGAAAGGAATGACAGAATGTAAAGAATGGCAGTGGCACTGTCTTTCCTCTTGATGTCCAATGAGGCTAACAGGTAGGTGATATTGGCAGTAGAATGACTGTACCTAATCGAGCAAGGAATCTGGTTGAAGCCAAGCAGAAACAACTAAGTTGTCTGTACACCAGTGTGAGGAGCCTAAGTAACAAATTGGAAGAACTAGAACTACTGGTGCAGGAAATGAAACCTTATAACAGAAATATGGTGGAACAGTAGTCCTGACTAGAGTACAGGTATTAAAGGGTATGTGCTGTTCAGGAAAAAACAAATAGCCATTGTGACGTTATTGACATAAACTGGGACCATTTAGATCATTATTGCAACCAAAGTCCTGTAGTGGCACCAAATCTTATTTGACCCCCTTTATATAAGGTATCTAAGACAAGGTTATGGTTTGCTGGTTATGATTATGCTGTCTGTGTGTGTATCCTTTTTGTAGTTGAAGTATGAATATTGGCTCTATACTGTCTGTATTTCAAACTTATGCTATGCTTCTGGGTGACACCCCAGACAAGTTGGAGTCAGCTCTGCCTAGCCTGCTTGATGGCCCATTGAGGACCATCAGCTATACAATTGACCCATTGAGAGAAGGCCTGTATGCCTTGTAACTCAGCAAAGTATGCAGGGACTTGCCCAGGTGACTCCAAACTCCATTTTGCTGTAATTTTCCACAGTAAGAACAAAGAAGTGCTCTTACACCTGGAAAAGGCTGATGCCTCATCTCCATCTTGTCTTCAATCCTGCTTCTTACCTCTGGAGGGACTTTGCTACAAACGGAAGCTCTACGCAAAGGACTGATGACCCATCCCAGCGGGGGATGTACTCCAGAGACTTAAAATAAATTGCAGGTTCAAATCCTCACTGCTACAAGCCTGAACCAAGAACTTTGCCATTACTGTATAGAATTGGTTAAATGGAATCAATTACATATCTCTCATCTATATCTTTTTTCCTTTTATGAATAAACCTTTAGATTTTAGATTCTAAAGGGTTGGCAACATCGTGATTTGTGAGTAAGATCTGATTTGTATATTGACCTGGGGCTTGGTCCTTTGGGATCAGGATAGCCTTTTATCTTTTACTGGGGTATTGGTTTTCATAACCATTTGTCCCCATAACGAGTGGCACTGGTGGTGATACTGGGAAACTGGAGTGTCTAAGGGAATTGCTTGTGTGATTTCTGGTTAGCTAGTGGGGTAAAACCAAAGTCCTCTCTGTTTGGCTGGTTTGGTTTGCCTTAGAGGTGGAAAAACCCCAGCCTTGGACTGTAACTGCCCTGCTTTAAGCAATTTGTCCTGAATTGGCACTCTCAGTTGGATCCCGCCGGAACCAGCATCGTTACAGCCACATAAATAAAAAGAAAACCAGGAAAGATGAAGTGGGACCATTAAGCAGTGAAGATGGGGTGGAGATGAAAGATTGGCCCAACAACACATACTCTGCCTCCGTTTTTAATAAGGGTAATGAGGAGTTCAGGGTGGCTAATGGAAATGAGGATATGGAAGTAGAAATTACTTCATCTTAGGCGGAAGTCCAAGTCAAACAGTGTAATGGGACCAAACTGGAGGGCCTGGATAATCTCCATTCAAAATATAAACAAACTGGCTCATGAAATGGCAAGCCCAATAGGAAGGACTTTTTAATGAATCCATAAACTTGGGGGTCGTACTGTGACAGGAGTTGTGGGTGTAAAAAACCTAACTTGTTTAAGACTGAGCGTAATAAGTTTATGGAGGGGATGGTATGATGCAATGGGTCACGTGCCATTGTAGACAATCTTAGACTGCTAGTAGCACGTGTCCCCGTGGACAGAGATGGAGAGGGCTCTGAGTTACTATAGAGAATTCTTTCCCAAGTGTCTGGTTGGTGTGTCTTGCCATCCAACTGATTGCCATATTTGGGGTTGGGAAGGAATTTTTTCCCAGGTCAGATTGGCAAAGACCCTGGGTTTTTTTTCACCATTCTCTGCAGCATGGGGTACAGGTCACTTGCTGGTATAAACTAGAACAGTGGACTATCTGTAACTTCATCTTTAAATCATGATTTGAGTATTTCAGCAAGAGGTTAGGGGTCTATTACAGGAATGGGTGGGTGAGGTTCTGTGGCCTGTGATGTGCAGGAGATCAGACTAAAGTGTGCAGGAGATCAGACTAAAGTCAGAAGGGACCATCGTGATCATCTAAAGTCAATGAATCTGAGTGTCTTAAAATAACCTTCCAATGCCATTAACACTGTTGCACCAGCTTTGAACCAGTGAGCAGGGGCGGCTCCAGGCACCAGCGCAGCAAGCGCGTGCCTGCGGCGGCAAGCCGCAGGGGGTCGGCCTGCTGGTCACTGTGAGGGCGGCAGGTAGGCGGCTTTTGGTGGTGCACCTGCAGGAGGTCTGCCAGTCCCGTGGCTTCGGCGGCAATTCAGCGGCGGGGACGCCGATGGTGTGGCACCAGCAGACCTCCCGCAGGCATGCCACCGAATCCGCGTACCCAACGGGCCGCCTGCAGGCGCGCCGCCGAAGGCCGCCTGCCTGCTGTGCTTGGGGCGGCAAAAAACATAGAGCCGCCCCTGCCAGTGAGCACACTTGCTTTTGTGTAACTTGTACTTCAGTGCATATTAAGGTCATTGTTATTTGCAATTATTTATTACGAATTACATTAGCAGTTTGTGTCTTTAGTTTGCTTGTATAAGCATTTTAAGAAGAGACTTAAGTAAAGCATTAAGTAATAGAGTATTAACTTTTGGGTAATGAAACTGGTTTCAACTTCAGTTCGGAAGTTGAAGTTTGCAAAGCCAGTCTGCTGAATAAAATCTCACTTCTGTGCAAATGAAAGCAAGCAAGTTATCATTCATCCAAGCACTGTTATCCAAGAGGGATATTCCCCATGTGAAATGAAATCATTTTAATTTTACATAGTGCTTTGGACACACCAGAAACATTACAAAATGAGGATGCAGATACTGCTGAGGTAGGGGCTGTACAGGTAAACGCAGCAATAATTCATGTGCTTGGCAATAAACCTCACATACAGCCATGGGACTAAATCATGGAGCTCCTTTTAGTGTCTTATATTGAGGTAGGCACATCTAGAAATGCAGTGTATGAGAACATCAGCAGAGTTACCAGCACCAGCTATGGGAAACCACCGATTGTCCATTAAAGCCAATGGAAAGGTACCCATTAATTCTGGCTCTACATTTGCAAAGTCTTGTAAATGATCCTGAAACACCTGAACTTTCATTCACTGTATGACAAACGAGCACTGGATAAGACCTTCATGAAGATACTTCACCGACACAAAAGGCAGTTGGATGTTTAACTCCCATTTTTGCTTTTGAACATCTTCCCCTTAGCCTGGAGGGATATGTCACTATTTCTTCTGATCAGCATGACAAAACTTTGCCGCTGACCAACTTCTTCATACTGCTCAGGGGCACCGTTTTTGTACTGTTTATTTAACAGTAGGGTTTCATCAGCAAGAACTGCCTTTTGGTTTTGGAGTTTTATAGAGGTGTGTTTATTTTTTTTATTATTATTATTAAAAGTCTAGAAGGGATTATTGTGATTATTTAGTCTGACCTCCTGCATCAGATAGGCCATAGAAGTACACAAAGTAATTCAGCATCACACCCTTATCTCTTAGGCATCCAGTCTTCATTTAAAGACTTCAAATGATGGAGAGTCCACTGTATCCTTTTGTAAATTCCAATGGTTTATTTATCCTCGTTTGCACCTTATTACAAATTGTATTTATCTAGCCTCAGCTTCCAGTTATTGGATCTTGTTATGCCTTTAATTTAGCAAAGAGCCTTCTCCTATTAGAAAGATTCTCCCCACAAAGGAATATATTGACCAAAATCAAATCACCTCTTGGATAAACTAAATAGATTGAGTCTCCCCTAGTAAGTCAGGTTTTCCATATCTCATATTATTCTTGTTGCATAATATGAACCTTATCCAACTTATCAACAATCTTGTTACACTGTAGACAACAGAACTAGACAGGATATTTTGATTATGGCCTTGCTAAAGCTGTGTGTGTGACAATAACACATCTCTGCTTCTACTCAACATTACTCTAGTTTTCCTAGATCAGGAAACATAAGACATATGTAACTGGTAAAAGAATGTACAGATTTGCACCTAGGATCAACTACACAACACTTTGGGTTTCCATTAATATGACTTTTTACAGGCTTTACCAAAGACCAGCGGTTGTGTTGGTGTTTTTTTTTTTATACAACTGTACACTGACAGTTGTATAACTGTGGAAATTCAGTTTCTTTTTCTTCCTACTATGCATAATGCCAGGAGAGACAAGGAGGTCACATTACCACAAAAATATTTCAGTGAATGAGTCCTGCATCTCTAGAAGACTGGTTCAAAAGTGATCCAGATTAATAGAAGCCCAAAGTTGCCAGTAGAAATGGGCATACCTTTTGAGTCTGGGTCTTCACTTTGAATCCATTCCCCCACTAAGAGATAGGAGTCTTGAGATCCAGAGGGGTGTGGTTGGGTGTGTGTGGTGGTTCCCGCCCCCCCCCCCCCCCACTTTCCTCCCGTCTGGGCCAATCTCTATTTGTAACTCTGCAGAAGTTACTCAGTGACTCATCCGATCTGTGTCAGTCTTGGTCCTAGTGGACTCATGTCTACATCTCAGTTAACATGACAGGCTTGCCAGAAATTCCAAAGGGCGAGAGTGATCTCCACTTACAGTCCCCAAATACTGGTTTGCCTTTGGAAATGTATGTGGAGATACTGATGCAATTGATTTCTGTGCAGAAATATTGCTTTGTAGGTACATGCATATATACTTAAGTCAGTGACAATTTTGCCTGAGTGGGGACTAGGTATTGCAGAATTTGCACCTATGGAACAGTTCTGCTTCTGAGGAGCAACAATATAATAGACTGGATCCAACTTCTATTGAAGCTATTGGAAAGACTCCCATTGACATCAATGGGAATTGGACAGGCCCATAGTCTTTCAGCTATACTGGAAGGAGAATGATTGATTGAAATACCATTAACGCATACGGATATATGTAGGGGAGAGTCAATGTTACAGTTTATTAAACCCTAATTAAGACAGATAGCAGAAAACATCCCTTGGCTAACTTGCTACCCAGCAGTTTTGTGTGTGTGTGTGTGTGTGCGCGCGCACGCGCTCCCAAAAAATGAATGAGACTGTCATCTCCGCTTGCTAAGTTTGCCAGGAGACGTTATCACAGACCTAGCTGGGCCTGTGGACTAGCTTCCCTAGGAATTGTTTCCTTAGAAGATACGGCATTTGGTAGCCTGCCAACAGCATGTTCATTATAGAAAAGTTAAGCAACAGCACAGTTTGGCTAGATGCCCAAATCACTATAGAGCTGGTGTTATTGACTGTATCTGTCTGAATTGTTCTCTAGCAGCAGAACTCAATCTGCCTTTCACAAATGGTCAGTTCACTTTCATTTGCAGGAAGGTGTAGAAAGCCCAGGAGCTGTCCATGTCTCAATGGTTTGGAGACAGAGATGAGATGTGACTTTAAATTGCAGAGGGAGAGAGGGGGGTGGAAGGGATCTCTGGCAGTCTCTGTATTCTTTTTGTAGCAAGGCCAATGTCTGCACTACTGGGGCCGCTTTCATGATTTGCGTTGATGTTTACCAATTGCTCGGTGATTTTTTTTTTTTTTTTTTTTTGCAGTGGGTTGCATTATGGTGAGCCATTATGCCCACTGCAGTACATGAAAGGAAATGCAACCATAGGCTCCTATTATCTTGGGGTGACTGCCAACCATACGGCCACTTGGGAGGCAGTGTGGGCTAGGGGATAGGGCACTGGAATCAGGAAATAGGGATTTTATTCCCAGCTCTGCCACTGACCGGCTGTATGACCCTGGGCCAAATCCCAATGACTTCATTTCTATGTGCCTCTGCTTGCCCACCATCATCCTTTGTCTGCTTAGATTGTAAGCTGTTTGGGACTGTACCCAGTACAATGGAGCTTGAGTCTTGGTTGAAACCTCTAGGTGGCATTGTAATACAAGCAATATAACAATCTGCTTCGCCTGTGTCTATATTCTAGTTAAATCACCAACAACACTCTTTCCCCCCCCCCCCCCAGAAGCTAAGGTAACGTCTGATCCCACAAAAACTAAGAATCATATCTTCTGTCTGAAACCCTTGTCTTTCTCTCATCCTGTTTGTGTCATGACATACAGATGGCAGAATGGTGGGAGACAGCTGCAATTTTTAAGCACAATGAGATGGATTAAGGATGGAGTTTTATCCTGATCTACTTGTTTGTATTTATCGAGCACTCTGCATGTGGCTGACACTATACAATGCAGAAAAGAAGTGGTCCTTGTCCCAAAGAGCTTCAATATAAATATACAACCAGTCCACCTCAAGCATGTATCATGTCTTCTTAAGTAAAAGTCAATCTTAAAACTGCATGGGGTTTTTGTTTGAATGTTTTCCTAGGTGCATTACGGCTAAGAGGGTGCAGGAAAAATTGTTGAGTGATGGAAGAGAAGGTGGACGCTTAACACGCTAGAACAGGGGAAATTTTTAATCAAAGGCACAACATGGGCAAATGAACCAAGCTCAGTGCCAGAGAAATATAGTGTTGCCCCTTCTGACACCAGTGTCCCATTTTGACATGGGCATCATCCTCTGCAGCCTAGAAACAGAATTCTGGGGTCTTGCCAGTCAGCTTCCCTGTGCTGAGATCAGTGACACTGAGTCTGGGTACGCTCTAGTGTAACCTGCTTTACTGGCACACATCCCTCTCCTGGAAGGGAGGCAGTCACAAGGAGCACATAGGCAAGCCCCTCTTTCAGCTGACACGCCAATGCTAAGTCCTAGGAAGCTATTCTTGTTGGGCCTACTTATCGAACTATGTATAGCAGCACTATCTGGTGACTTCTGACATGAAGGCACAATCTTTGTATAATTAAGGCAAACCTTAGCATCTCATTAGAGCAATTGGGGTTACTGGGTTTTTATTAATAGCCCAAATCGAAAAATGTCATTGAGATTATTGCTGAGTTCCAGAATACCTTGGACTCCATATGTTTGCTTAGCCCAGCTAGGTGCTTGGGCATAGGCCTATGGGAAAGGAGGCATCTTCTTGGCTGAAGTATCTTCTGCAGCGCGTGCATTCACTCTCTCTCTCAGCCTCAACGTGTCCTTCCACAATCCCAGCACGTATGCACCAGTTCCTCTGCCAGGAGACCCCGTTAGCGGCAGTCCAAAGGAACCTCAGCAGTGTGCGAGCAGAATCAGACCCTGTGGGTATGTCTACGCTCAAGTTAGCAGACCCTGGATTTGTTAACCTAGGGCTTGAGCTTCCATACTCGTTTGTAAATCCAGGTTATGAATTGTTGAACTCTGGATATCTACCTGGGGCTCCAGGGTCTACACTGCTTTATGAGGGCCCAAGTCCAACCACCCATATCCCAGATTTGCTAGTGCCCTCCCAAAACGTGGGTACTCTAGCCCTTTGTTTGTGGTGCAGTGAGGGAAATTTTGATTGTCCAGAGGGCAAAGAAAGCTGGCCTGTGAGACCGAGGGATATTTTTGGCAGACTCCCAGAGCATGAGTCCAGGAGGGCTGTATCGATGCTGCAAACCACTAGGGCTCTAACCCTGCTTCCAGTTTGACCCAGGCTAGGGCCTTCCACCCCATGGGGTCCTAGGACCCAGGGTTCGAGCCCTGGATTAGCGTGACTTCTGTATAGATGGAAGGGGGGTTAGGATTGCAGTGTAGACATAGACTATATGTCAGTTACATAAATATATAGGTGAAGAAGCAATTGAAAATATCAGCTGAAGGCTTAGCTGAAGTAGGGTGGGGATATATTCGCACTGGTAGCGGCTGCTGTAACACAGATGTTGCTTCTTGCGGATAACCAGAACCAGCTAATCAGCGAAAATGCTTCAGCTGGCACACTTCCAAAGCAAAACCTTTGCCAGGTTCTTTATTAACAGACTTCATGCCGTCATCTGAGGATTGCAAAGCACTTTACAAATAGAAATTAAAATTCAAAATACCCCCTCCAGGTATCAAGTATTACTAACCCCATTTCTGTAGTTCTTCCCTCCTGTCTCGTGTGTGTGTGTGTGTGTTTTTGTGTTGGTTTTTTTTTTGTGGATGGGGCAGGGAAAATTGCAACTTTTAACATAGCTGATGTGACCGAATATGTCTCATCAGTGCAAATCTGCAAAAACCCATTGTAGGTTCAGTGCGATGTTAGATGAAATTCATTTTATTCCATTTCTTGTTTTCAGAATGGTATCTGCCATCTGTTAATGGGTCTGAGTTAAAAGTTCACTGAGTGCAACGCTTTGTGATCCCTGCTTCCACATCACTAGAGAGCAGCTGTTTTTGTTCTTTTCATTCTTTTAGTTGCAAATGAAATTAGAGTATATCAAACTGCTGACAAATGTAATGCTTGTTATCCAAGCCCTGGTGCGCTTTGCGGAAATGATCCCTATAGCACAGCTTATGCAAACACTGACTACTGTCAGGAGTGCTTGCCACCGGGGTAGTTCTGATTTGGAATCCTGGAGGAATTTTACCCCCACAGTATATAGGCAGGAATTTTTCTCTAGAGCTCAGTTATCAGGTGAAAACTGAGAAGTGAACATCTATTACCATGGGTAGATGGGTGACCTAGTGATTAAGCACAGGACAGGAGGTAGAAGATCTCAGTTGAATTTTTGGCTTCCACAGTCTCACTGTGGACCTGTCATTTAATTTCTCTGTACTTCTGGTCCTGCCCTGTAAAGTGGGGATGTTCATGCTTCTTTTCCCCATCCTTTTATCTATCTTGATTCAATTTCTCAGGGCAGGGACTGTTTCTTACTAAATGTTTCTACAGTGCTTAGCACCTACAGGGCCCTGATTTTTATTGAGGCTACAGTAATGAATAATAATAGTTTCCTCTGAGTGTTTAAAGGATGTGGGCATTTGTGGACCTACGTCTTTTCATTTTTGACACCTTCTTTCTTTACATGTATTTATTAATACAAATTGTGAACATTATTTTTATTTTTAACTGGGAAAAAATCATGCATCCTTCCTGTGACTGGTTCCCCTTGGGGTGGCACCTGGAACTGAGGTACCACTGAGCCCCCTGACCCACCAGCCTGGGCTCCCACTCACTGTGCTGCTGTGACAAGTTGCAAAGCCCCCCACACTTGCACTTTCACCAGCATTCACACAGGTAGGGACACACCCAGCTGCAGTCATACGCAGGCTCTCGAACCATCGACCTCCCAGCCTAAGACCCCAGAGCAATACGTCTTGCCCTGGTCAAATCTGGCCAGTATATGGGTTTAACACCCAGTCCGCCTCTCCCTCAATGTGAAGAGGACCATGCACACTTGTGGTAATCAAGCTGAGATTTTCCCCAGATACCTTAGCCAAATGCACACTGGTTTGGATTAAAACTAGTTTATTCACTCAAAAGGGTAGATTTTAAGTGATTATAAATGATCAAAGCAGATTACCTAGTAAATAAACAAAATTGCAAACTGAGCTTAACGTAGTTCTCACCCTGAGTGATAAACTGGCTGGCAGATTCTTAAGGCACAAACTGACTTGGCTTTAGCTTGGGTTTCCCAGGTTTATATGCACCAGATAGAAATCCCTTTAGCATGGGATTTAGCACTTTCCCCCCAGTTCAGTATTTATTCCTCGGGTGTTTCCAGGTGTGGTGTTGTAGAGAGAGTGAGGTCCCAGCTTGATGTCGTTTCCCCCCATTTTATATCTTCTTTCCACTTGCTGGAAAGCTCTTTTGCATTGTACACAGTTCCAGGGGTAATCCTTGTGCTTGTGTGTATTTCCTTAATAAGCCATTAACATTATTTGACCTTTTTTGCTGCTGTACCTGAAAGGCTGCTTGTGGGTGTTTTCAACCTCACAACATGTTCTAGTAACACATATAGCCAAACTTCATAACTTCACATACGGCGATAGCACATCCAATCCAACGAGATATTACTCTCTAGCAGATCAAGACTTTTAAAATGATACCTCACAAGGCACACTTTGTACAAAACATATCCTAATTACATGACAGTGAATATTGGGGTGCCAGGGTGTCACACTTCCCTCCCTCTCAGATACACTCAGGCAATTGTGGGAACAGACTTAGAGAGATGGGGGTTGGGAAAAGGAATGGGCAATCTTTGGCTGCTGGGGATTGGGAGTATGTATGCTGCTAGCAGGATCTTCTCCTGGCTGGTTCCAAAACAATGTCATTTATAAGGCCATCATCACCACAGGATAGGAGCACTTCAGAATCATTAAGGTAAAGAAGTGAGGCACAAAGGCTAATGACTTGCTCGGGGCCACACAGAAAGTCATTGGCAGAGCTGGGAATTGAATCCATGTCTTCTGACTTCTTTAATCGGAAGGCCATCCTTTTCCCCAATGTATGGGAAGTGACCAAGTTCCATATTCGCACCTGGAGGCCATGTTATGGTGGCATCCATGAGCCAATAAACACATCCTTCTGTTTATTGATGCCAAGCAGAGCTAATTAATACATCTGTAACTGATGGAAACCTAGCTGTCATGCCCTTTAATTCCATTTTTTCCCCCCCTAGCTAACTGGAAAGACACAAGGATAACAACAAAACATGAATACTAATCTTCTCGTTTTCTTCCCCCTCCTACACTTTCAATTATTGTTCTGCTATGGTTGCTTAATTAACAGCTTGTGGTTATGCATAAAAAAAATAACAAGTCTGCTGCTAATTATGGCTCTTGTATTTGCAAGATGAAATAAGAATTTCAGCTGGAAAAAAAAAATAAAGCCAAATGTTCAAGCAAAGCCAGAAGTACCACTTGCTTTGGTCTTGTGGGGTGTTCTGTGAGAATGGAACTTTCCATTAGTTTTTGAAGTTTTGTCAACACCCTTGAAAAGAAATTGTGGAGATTTTTTTTTTCTTGAAAATACCCACTGCAAACACCACGTTTAATAGAATTCCCCCTTTGTATTTTCGATAGCGTTTAAATAGAAAAGGCGAATATTCACAGCAGTGGGTGGCTAACCTGTGTTACTGCTCAAGGCCATGTTTTAAACTGGAGGACTGACGCCCTGATCCAGCACAATGGGCCTCACGTCAAGCATGCAAAGTCAATGAATTCATTGCTTGCTTAAAGTTAGGCCTGCGCTAAAGTACTTTGCTGATTTGAGGCTCCATAAGCACCATTTTCAAAAGATCCAAATACAGTACTTTGGTAGCCTTCATGGGAAGGCCATGTGGGAAAGAGCTTGACCCTGCACTTTTTTGATGTTAGTGGAAGAGCCAAAATGCGCACACAACTGTGCAGCTGCATTTGCCTGCGACTGGGGGTCAAGGGAACTGCACCCAGGAAGAGCAATTGTTGGCCAAGTGCAACAATTGCCTGCTCTGAGCATGCAGCTGTGTGTAATGCACTTGCCACTTACGCACGCATCACACAGGAGGTCGTGAGTCTCCACCCCATGGCCCTGACAGCATAAGTGAATGCAAAGCAGGGATGTAACTTTTGCTTAATGTCGATTTTTCTTTTGCTTGCAGTGAGCATTTAATGACTTACAAAGCATTCTCAGAGACATCTGAGAAACATACTATTGGCAGGCCCAGGAGGCAAGTTCCTGGGGATATGACTAGTTCAGGGGATTAGATGTGGGATACAATTAGAGCTGGTTGAAAGTTGGATGTTACGGTTTCTGGGAAACCGTGACATTTGGAAATCCTTTTGTTCCCATTCGGAATGAAAATGAACACTTTCAAAATTCCCCACCAAGTGGAATTCTTGAAATTTTGATTTAGGAAAATTTTCACGTATGAATTTTGAAATTCCAAAATGAAATTCCAGAATTTTTCTGAAACAAATTTTGCTCTAATTTCAAAATTGATATTTTTATTTTGGTGGCAGTTGCCATGCAAATGGATATGGTTTTTCGAAGTGTTTGGATTTCAGCAAAAGCAGCAGGTTTTGTAAAAGAAAATAAAAAATAAATTTGTGTTTTGACAAACTTCCAACCAGCATTAGATACAATATATTTTGGCTGATCTGAGGCTGAGGAGAGTTCAGCACAGCTCCACAGATAGGGGTGGGGTAGTCCTAATGCTATTCAACAGCTCTGAAAGCTGGTCGATTACTTTCATTTGGGCATGAAATAAATAAGTACATTTGGTCAAAGTGTCCCAGTTTTTCACCAAACCCCAATTTTTTCCCCCAAAAAACTTTTTTTTTTCTGAAAAACAAACAAAAAAAAGGTTTCCCACTTTTTTAAAAAACAAGGGAGAAACCAATTTTTCCCCAACATTTCTCACCAAAAAAAAAATTGTTTTAACTAGCTCTAATACTAATGCTTTGCGCCTCTCTAGCACTTTCAACCAAGGTTTTTAAAGCTTTTTAACATGAGCTTCCCAATTCAACCACATCAATGTTTGGTGTTCTCATCATTTGATAGATGGGGGGTGAGGGGAAAAGAGGAACAGGTAATTTGTTCAAAGTTTCACAGGAAGACTGTGACACAGCCGGAAATTGAACCAGATCTCCTGGATAGCTCAGTGGTTTGAGCATTGGCCAGGGTTGTGAGTTCACTCCTTGAGGGGACTATTTAGGGATCTGGGGCAAAAAAAATAGTTGGGGATTGGTCCTGCTTTGAGATGACCTCCTGAGGTCCCTTCCAACCCTCATATTCTATTATTCCCAATTTTAGTCCTCAAGCCTATAAATGGTACTCCCACTATTCTTCCCAGCTGTGGATTAAGAGTTTGTTTTAAAAACAGCTCAAGAGATTAACAATACCTTTAATCATTATAATTTATAAATAAATGATGGGTTTCATTGTTTCAAAGGGGACATCTTATAAATAACCTGTACTGGAGGAACGTGACAATTCCATGTAAACACTATGTGTGATTTTTGGCAGAAGACTGGCACTCATACTTGACATTGCTAAATGTTTCTGGGAGCTTTCAAATCTCATGATAATGCTATAGTGGAGTTGACAGCTATAACCAGATAATTATTACCTTGTGATGGCACAATATTTACTTTACCAGGTTAGTAATTATCCTGCAGTTTCTGTGTTTTGCAATCTGTGACATGTATAAACATCAAGTAGAGCTGGGCAAAAATTTAATTCAAAACTTTTTTCACTGAAAAATGCAGATTTGGGTCAACTGAAACATTTTGCAAATTCATGTTGAAGTTGCTAAATTAGTTTCAATCATAACCTCCCACTGCCCCCACCCCCCAAAAAAAATTATGAAAACAATTGAAACATTTCATTTCATTTTCAAAATGAAATATTTTGATTTTTGATTCAGAACAACTTTTCCTTTTGAATTTTAATTCAATTTTATTTAAAGAAAATGTTAAGAATCAAACAAAATGAAATATTTCATTTTGGGCCACCAGAAATGTTCTGTCTGGCCAAAAATGAATTTTCTTTTTATTTTTGTGGTTACTGAAAGAAAATAAATTTTCACTTTGAATGATCCTGAAATTTCCCCCCCCCCGCCCTCGGATCATCCAGCAAACCAAAAAAATCAGTTATTCTCACAGCCAGCTCTAAACCCAGTTTCTGTATTTTCTAAATATAGAAAATTAATTTCTAAATATAGAAGTTAAATCCTTCCAGGATTCACTGAAATGCTGAATCGATCTTATTTAGCCAAGTAGAGTTGCCTGAGTAACATGATTAGTTGAGGATGATAGTGTCCCTCACAATGGAAAGTTTCATGACAGTAGTTTCAGCTGGTGAATTTTCACTGCAATGCTAAAAGTACTTGCTTGGCAAAAATAAGAGAATGACATATGGTAGAGCAACATGTGTTGGGACTGCTCATGGTACTGTTTGAATGACCATCAGTAGCGGTTCTTAGTGGGGTTTTAGCTTTGTGTCTCCCATATCATTTGCAAGATAATCTTCATAGCATAAGAGCAAAGGCATTACAATCACTCTCCCTGCTTGAGCAGAAGGTATTTAAAGCCTTCTAGTTTAAATATGACTAATGACCACACTTATAAAGTGATCATCCAGTACAATTCCATAGCTCAAAAGTCTATAAGATGTCTACCTTCATAACAATAGACTATTGTCACAAATACCAAGAAAGATAGTCCACCTGACATACCAGCTCCAGCAACATGTCTCATCTCAGTATGCGCTAGCCATCCCTCACTCATCCACCACTAACCCTTCCTCCTTGCCAAGCTGGGAAAGGTTAAGAAAACAAGATGCAGCGTGGTGGGTGCCCTAAAGGTCACCAGATTGAGATTGTGGTGTGCCAAGGAGGGAAGCAAATTCCAAAGCCAATTTTCAAGTCTATCTTTTCTGTAAGCAGAGACATCTGGTCCAGTGATTTCCATGTTTTACTTGTTACAGAGTTGGGAGGTGACTTGCAGTTGGTTGACGTTTGTATGTTATGAGATTACTGAATGAGAACATGGTCATTTGTGGCTCCTGAGGTACATCTAGTAATTTGGGGTTGTTTTCTACAAGCAGTTATGGCTTGGAGTTCTGTGTGGTGGTACAATGGGAGAATAGGGCCACAGGGGACCATATACACACGCGTGCACAGATATTCCTTGTGTGTGTGTAATCCAACGTATCCCAACCCTTGAAAGGTTTGATTAAAGTAACAAAGCAATGTTTGTGGAGGCAAAGTGTGTCTTTGTTTGATGTGAAGCATTTTGCACTGTGTTGCTTCTTGAATAGAGCTGGCTGAAATGTTTTAAATGAAAAAAATTTCATTAAAATATGGCCCCTTTTTTGAAAATGGGAGTTTTTGCCAATATTTTTTTCATATTTTTCAAAATGATTTTTCTATAAAACCTGTTTTTTTCCCCCCATTTTCCTCTCTTCCCCATTCTCCCCCCTCCCCCCAGTGGTAAATTGGAAGAAGTGGGAGGGGACCCAAGCCCCTTAAATTT
The DNA here is from genome assembly GCF_011386835.1 of Chrysemys picta bellii. Classification (NCBI taxonomy): domain Eukaryota; kingdom Metazoa; phylum Chordata; order Testudines; family Emydidae; genus Chrysemys; species Chrysemys picta. The sequence continues at coordinate 198,326,234 of NC_088793.1, forward strand.
TCAAAACAAAATGTTTTTGATAATTTTGAATAACTGAAAAGCTACTTGCAGAAAAAATATTTTGCTTTTTTTTCAATTATGCTAACGCTCTTTACAATGTTTATTTGCCAGCTCTGCTGAACCCTTTCCAAAACTGTGTTTGAGCAATCCCAATAATTCCAATCATGTATAAATGGCATTTAACTGCCTTCATCTGCCATTGAGAACTCTGATGTAAAATCAAGGTTGTCTGAAGCGGTACTCAGGAAATATAAAGTGTAGAAGACCCGGGATTAAGTCCTTTTTTTTTTTTTTTTTTAAATTATATATTATGTTGTCATTCAGAGTCATGACAGAGATGCCAAACTCTTATTTGAATTACTGAGATGTCAGTAGCTCACTTACCACATGCTGCTTTTTAAAATGGGGTGGTGGGGACATAAATATGTACATTTCTTTTGACATGAACAGCATTTCCAGACTCCTATTTCAATGACCGATTGAGTCATTTGTGCAATGAACTCTGGCACTGGTATTAAGACCACCACATCTGTTTTCGAGATGCTTGTTCACTTTCACTGCCACCAGCATTGATGACAGTATCAAAATGTCTTGATGCATTAGAGATCATTTTACCACAACTGACTCTTGCTTGTGACCTCCCTCCCTCTATGCCTTTTCCAAATGACTTCGCTATGTTGAGAGAGTATTTCCAGGTTTCACTTTTTGAAAAGCTTTGTGTACTGGGGCAGCTGGGTGGGAAGGAGGAGGCTGGGGGCAAAGAACATTCAAAGTGTATTCACCCATCACTAGATTGCAAAACAGGTTTGTAAATCACTGTCACTTAGAATAAACTCCTGAAAAATCCAAACTGAAGATCACTCCAACTGCAGTCTGCAGTAGAGAGCCATCCATCCTATAGCAAAATATCAACACGAGTCATCTCTTCTCTTCCAGTGGGCTTTGGATTGGGTCCATAAGCATATATATAACTTTAAACAGAGTAGTTGCAGTGATTTCAATGGGTCTACTCGTGTGTTTCAACTTATGTGCATGCTTGCTGAATTGAGGCCTCTGTGACTCTTCCTTTTTAATATTTTCTACCTTCAGAAGCAAATAGATTTTTCGGTTAGGGGAATCTTGTTTATATGGGCCTTCGAGCAAGGTGCTAATATTTTCTTTGTTGGGAAAGCCCCATGCACACCTACAATTCTGTATAGATTGGAAGCTGTATGGGGTAGGGGCCATCTGTGTTCTCTGTCTGTACCGCACCTACCACAATGGGGCCTAGTCAATGACGGGCTCCTAGATGCTACTGTAATACAAATAATAGGAATAGATAAATAGCTCTTTTGAGTTTACCATCTCAGGAAATCATTTTCAAAGATGCAAAGAAAAGAGCTTACCTCAATGGTCCCCTTGTGAGTACTGATTGTTGTTGTTGTTGTTGTTTGTAACCACTGGTCCAAAGGGTGCTCACTCCTGCACTGATTGAGCACTCTACACAAGTTGGGTGGCTGGTGTGATTCATAGACTCATAGACTCATAGACTTTAAGGTCAGAAGGGACCATTATGATCATCTGGTCTGACCCCCTGCATGCTGCAGGCCACAAAACCATCCCTACCCTTTCCTTGACTCTGCTGATGAAGTCCCCAAATCCTGTGTCTTAGTGACTTCAATTGGCAGAGAACCCTCCTGCTAGAGATCCCTGCCCCATGCTGCGGAGGAAGGCGAAAAACCTCCAGGGCCTCAGCCAATCTACCCTGGAGGAAAATTCCTTCCCGACCCCAAATATGGCGATCAGTAAGACCCCGAGCATGTAGGCAAGAGTCTCCAGCCTGACCCTTGTTAGCCATTATACTGTTTACCTACCATTGCTTGGTATTCCACAGCTAATATGTTTTACCATTAAACCCTTCCCTCCATAAACTTGTCTAACTTAATCTTAAAACCAGACAGGTCCCTCGCCCCCACCGTTTCCCTCGGAAGGCCGTTCCAATATTTCACCCCTCTGACTGTCAGAAACCTTCGTCTAATTTCAAGCCTAAACTTCCCCACGGCCAGTTTATATCCATTCGTTCTCGTGTCCACATTAGTACTAAGCTGGAATAATTCCTCTCCCTCCCTTGTATTTATCCCTCTGATATATTTAAAGAGAGCAATCATATCCCCCCTCAACCTTCGTTTTGTCAGACTAAACAACCCGAGCTCCTCCAGTCTCCTTTCATACGACAGGTTTTCCATTCCTCTGATCATCCTAGTGGCCCTTCTCTGCACCCGTTCCAATTTAAGTTCATCTTTTTTAAACATGGGAGACCAGAACTGCACACAGTACTCCAAATGAGGTCTCACCAGTGCCTTATACAACGGAAGCAGCACTTCCTTATCCCTACTAGATATACCTCGCCTAATGCATCCCAAGACCGCATTGGCTTTTTTCACCGCCGCGTCACATTGTCGACTCATAGTCATCCTGCAGTCTACAAGAACCCCTAGGTCCTTCTCCTCTTCCGTTACTTCTAACCAATGCGTCCCCAGCTTGTAGCTAAAATTGTTGTTAGTCATCCCTAAATGCATCACCTTACACTTTTCACTATTAAATTTCATCCTATGCTAGGTGAGAGAAAAGGGGGTACAATTTCACTCACACTCTTGCCCCCAGCTGCCTGAGACATCAGGGCTCAGAGAGGTAACTCTCTAGACTGGTTTGGGTAAGTTTGATTGAGTTTATCTTTCTCCTCGGCAAAGCACTCCGACAACAGGAATACAATCCTAGTTTAACAACACTGTTACTCTACATAAGCAAGATGAAGTCACATGTTCTATGTATCAGAGGGGTAGCCGTGTTAGTCTGGATCTGTAAAAAGCGACAGAGTCCTGTGGCACCTTATAGACTAACAGATGTATTGGAGCATAAGCTTTCCTGGGTGAATGTCTGACGAAGTGGGTATTCACCCACGAAAGCTTATGCTCCAACACATCTGTTAGTCTATAAGGTGCCACAGGACTCTCTTTGTTGCTTTTTACATGTTCTATGTAGTTTTGTGTTGCCTGTAGTGTACGCTTGCTTACTTTTGTAAATGAACATCACCCTTTTATAATTCTTTTTGATGTTTCCATATTTAAAGGTATATTCAGTCAAAATGTCCCTCAGATACAGTATCCTGAAAACCTCTACATAATCTGTCAGACTTCATTAGCTGTAAAAGCAGAAGAGCATTTGAAACACAGACCCTGGCACATTGTAAAACCATTGTCTTGTTCAAAGACAAGCTGTGAAAACTGTACCTTATACGCCATCAGACTGCAACATATGATAAGTGCTGAGGAGAGACAGTAGCAAAGTGTCTGAGACAAAACAGCCAGGCAGGCCGCACAGCAAGAAAGGATCCATATGAATTCTGTGACGGGGACAAGGCAAGGAATGCTGTGGGCACTTAGCGAATAAGAAGTAATGGCACTAATCACATTGGGGTTTGAACTATCAGACAGATAAAGGTGATATGGGAAATACAGCTAGTCAAAATGAGCCCAAGAAGATCCCCACTAATGCGATAACAGGAGTAAATTGTATGAACTGACTGGTGTGTTTTAAAATGAGAACCACAGCCAATTCATTTTTAAAAAATATTAAATTGGCTTGTGTCAGAATAGAGGACTGGGATAGCCCAAGGCGTAGGCAATGGGAAAATGATGGCTTTTGCCTCTTGCTCAGTGTTTTAAGTGCAGTCCAGGTTGGTAGTAACTCCCAGGAGAAAACTCCCAGTCAAAATCTATAAGAGCCACCACCTTGTCTTCCTTCAGGTCATTCCTCAGAACTCTCCTTTGCTGTAAGACTCACAACCAATGGCAATCTGATAAAGGCTAGGGCGTGGCCAGTTATGATCACCACTCCTGATTGGCTAAGGCCCAGTCTACATTACAGACCTATATTGGTATAACTCCAATGCTCAGGGGTGTGAAAAATCCACACCCTTCCCGAGCAACATAGTTAAACCGACCTAATCACCCATGTAGACAGCACTATGTCAGTGGGAGAGTTTCTCCCGTCAATATAGCTACCACCTCTGAGGGAGGTGGATTAACTATGCCAACAGGAGAAGCTCTCCTATATGTTTGAACTGTACCTAGCACAAGCGGCACAATTTGGTTGGCCTTTGGGTGCTACCTTAATACGTTTACTAATGAAACAATAGTAGCAGCTAAAATATGTTGCATTCTGGTAAGTGTTCAGTGGCCCAGGTGAAATGATCTGATCTGATCTCCATTCTGAATAGGCAAGTATTTGCATCACAAAACTGCTCCGCCACAGATTACCTGTATGACCTTGGGGAAGTCACTTAGTCTCTCCGTGTCTCAGGTTCCCATCTGTACAATGGGGATAATAGGATTGCCCTACCTCACAGGCAGATTGTGAGTAAATGCTTTGCAGATTGTGAGGTGCTCTGATTCCACAGCAATGGGGCCATGCAAGTACCTTACATAGAGAGACAGAAAACACACCACAGTTGAAATCCTTATTGTCCATCTCAGTTAAAGGGCTGAATAGGAGACTGAATTTCTTTCTCATTTTAAAGGTGATTTCTCCAGATCAGGGTTGAGATATTTTATTCATCTTATATGTGGCTTGTAGGCCCCACTCCAAAGAGCTTATCTTTTTGTTATATACGTGTACAGTGCCTATACGCGGTGGGGCTTTGATCCATGATGGGGTCCCGTAGGTGCTATTTCAGTACTACTAATAATAATTATGTTAGCAGATCAGCTAGGAGAAGCTGCTGTTGCTAAGATAGCATCAATTTTGCAGATGAAAAGATTCTCGTGGCTTTTAATTTGACACTGTTCATGAGCAATATAGAATTTTTAAAAAATGTTCCTAATATGTATGCTGCTAATTTACTAGGTTGCACTTCTATTGTGCCTATTAACAAAGGATCTTTTAGCACTTCACAAACCGTAATCAAGCCTTGCAGCGCCCCCTTGGAGAAGCTAAGTAGTTGTTCTCCCCATATTTTTTGAAGATGGGGAACCTATGCCATATAGTGAGTAAGTGATTTGCCCACGGTCACATAAGAAGCTTGTGGCAGTGCTGGGGATAGGACCCTGATTCCCCTTTTGCTGACATACCCACGAAAATGAGGAGGAGGGAGAAAACTTGTTCACCTTAGCCTCTAAGGATAGAACAAGAAGCAATGGGCTTAAACTGCAGCAAGGGAGGTTTAGGTTGGCCATTAGGAAAAAGTTCCTAACTGTCAGGGTGGTTAAACACTGGAATAAATTGCCTAGGGAGGTTGTGGAATCTCCATCTCTGGAGATATTTAAGAGTAGGTTAGATAAATGTCTATCAGGGATGGTCTAGACAGTACTTGGTCCTGCCATGAGGGCAGGGGACTGGACTCGATGACCTCTCGAGGTCCCTTCCAGTCCCTGAATCTATGAAAATGCCCTTTCTTCACATCCCTCTTTAAAAAGGCTACTTGTTTGTGGCAGGATCACGGCTCTTTTATGCCGTGGGATCATTTACAGCAACTGGGATCATTTGGGTTGAAATCTCGTATAACATACAAAGATGGAACATGTCTGGCATAAAAATATTGTACAGCCAGAGTAGAGAATAATAAGAAATGGCAGCAGAATATCCATCTAGACCAATTTAATCCAAACTTGATTTTGCAAACTTCAAGTGACAGAAGGAATAGGAAACCGTGGAAACAGTGACCAATGGGGACTACCTGATTTCCATGTCAATTGCTATTCTAAAGCAAGTCAATGCCCATAACGGTTGCATTCTATAACATTGGGATTGGTTGTTCAGGGTAGGAGCAGAGCTTATTTTCTGACTACATAACAGAAATCTCCATCACAACTGGCACCCACAAATGTGTGTCTGCAGAGAGGACAATGACTGAATGGGCATGAAGATGGAACCTACCATCCGGGACGAAGTGCTTTGATGGGACAGCACCAGGGTACCTTATCCTGCTACTGCCCTGTGACACTCTGCACCTCAAAGTAGCACCCTGGAATCCTCATAATCACCATGGTGATGTAATGATATGTTTTGTATGAAGTATGCTTTGTGAGGTATCCTCTGATATGTCTTGATCTGTTGAACATTTATATCCTGTTGGATTGTATGTGCTGTCATTATATGTGAAGTTATGAAGCATTGCTCTATGCAATATTGAAATACGTTCTGAGTTTGGGAGATGCCCACAGCCAACCTTTCAATTGCAACAAAGGACCAGCCAGATGTGCTGATGGCACATTAAAGAGAAGCCACTCTCCCAATGGCCATCCCAGAGACTTCTCAGAGAAAGCACTTATGCAATGGAGACTGCTTGACCAATGGGGGACTACCTGATTCCCATGTCACAGCAAAGATCTTCCCAGCAACCTGGAAGAAAATATAAAAGAGGGGAAGTGACCTAATCACTTGGCCTCTCTCCTGCCCCAACTCAACACCTGGCAGAACATCTGCAGGATAAATCCTTTGAACTGTCGAAGGGTGGTTCCAAGCTGGAAAAGGGAGTCCAGTCTGTGTATTGAGGATCTGTAACCAGGGGGTGAAAGTAACTTAAAGGACTTACCGGTACTCTGGAGTCCTGAGCAGGGGGCGGGGCCTCAACCGGAAGAGGCGGGGCCTTTAAATTCCCCAGGCCCTTTAAATCACCCCGGAGCTCCCAGCTGCAGAGGCGACTGGGAGTCCCGGGGCTCAGGGGCAATTTAAAGGGCCTGGGGCTCCTGCCGCTACCACAGCAGAGCTCCGGGCCCTTTAAATCACCATGGGAGCCCGGCCGCCGCTACCCCAGGGCTCCGGCGGCGGGGCTTGGGTGGTGCTTTAAAGGGTCTGGGGCTCCTGAGTCCTGGGGTAGTGGCAGCAGGGCTCCGGCTGTGATTTCAAGGGCCAGGGGGGTCTGGCTGCTGCGGGGAGCCCCGGGCCCTTTAAATCACCAACCGGTCTGGTCTGGCCCGGCGTACTGGCTCTTGCCGGGCCATACTGGCTTACTTTCACCTCTATCTGTAACCTGCTTGTACCCATCTGTCGGGGCGAGACATTGCTTGAATCCAAACCTGTTTAGTTTGTAGAACTTAAGAAACAAAAATAAATGTGCAGTCTAAGTACCCAACGCTAATCTCTATGCCTGCTATTTATAATCACTTAATAAACCTGTTTTTAACTACAGAAAGATAGATTTTATGTTTTACCTAAAACAATGTGTTTTGCTTGAAGTGCTTGGGGGAAATCCGCTCAGTTTACAGAATCTAGTGTGTGTCCACTCCATATTGAGGGAGAGGTGAACTGGGTAATGAACTTATGCTGGTCAGGCTTCTGACCAAAGCAGGATGGTACAGTTCTGGGGTGCAAGACTGGGGATCTCTGGGGGAATTGGCTGGAGACTCTCTCTTGTTGGTTCATGAGTGGCTGGGAGATCATTCATGTAACTCAGTTGGGTGTGTCCCTGCCTGTGGATAGCCATGTAAGGCCTTGTCTATATGGTTTTGCTGACAAAACAGTGGAGGTATACACACTACAAAGCTACGGTTGATAGCAAAACTCTGCTGCTTTGCTGACAAAGTAAAACCACCTTGACGAAAGGCATAAAGCTTTTCGCAGCAAAGTTAGTGACAAAGCATCAGTGTAGACGCTGCAGTCTATGTTGACATAACTGGCCTCCGGTGACCGCTCAGCTCACTGTTTTGAACTCTGCTGCCCTGCATCAAGCTATGTAGGCATGCGCTCCTCACCTTTCAAAGCTCAGCAAACCATCAGTGTGGATGGCAAGCAGGCAGTGTGGGCTGCTACTGGGTGGGTGAGGAGGGGGGAGACCTGTGCTGAGGGAGAGCTGGGGAATGATGTGGGGTCGTCTCTCCCTCCCCCTGCCTCAGGATTGGTTGCTCAGGCTGCTGTCTGAAATTAGAGACCACATGCCAACACACACTCCCCCAACACACACGCTATCTCTCTCTCACACATACACTCCCCCACCCAATCTTTCTCTCACTTCCCCAACACACACACACTGTTTCTATCTCTCCCCCACACTCCCTGTCACACATTCTCTCTCTCCCTCCCTCCCCCACAGTTGAAAAGCAGCTGACAGTCTAGTTGGATGCCCATGGAATGATGGGATTGAGACACCTGCATCCTGTGACGCTGTACCTGCCCCACGAGGCATTGCAAACCCTTCCCAAAGCACCCTGCGGGCAGTTGCACAGTGGGATAGCTACCCACAGTGCACTGCTCTGTGTCGATGCCACAGCTGTTAGTGTGCATGCACTCGGCCGACACAAGGAGCATAGTGTGGACACGCAACAGCGCTTTAATTAAAGCGGCATAACTTTTGTTGACAAAACTCTGTAGTGTAGACGAGGCCTAAGGACAGTACCTGCCAGAAGTTTGTAACTTGACATCAGCAACACAGTGTGAGGGCCAGTCCAGGTTGCTGGGACAGAGGGCTCAGCAGTCCCACCTGGTTGCACCGGGGGACCCTGTCACATGCCCCTACTGTATCTATCCTTGAGCAGACAATGGTTTCCAGAGCTGCCCATCCAGCATTTTTCCAAAGTATCATGGGCCTGATCCAAATAAAACCTTTCCACTGACATTAGTCGGCTTTAGCTTAGGAAATTCACTATGGCTTTGTGTGACAGCTGCATCTGGGATTGAACTGGAGGTTTCCAGAGGTAAAAGCCTGAGTTAACGAACCAGGTTTGCTAGCTAAGAGCAGCAGCAGGCTCATGTCCTCTGTGGCTTGGGCACTTGTACCAGTGGGTTACACTTGCTCCTTGTGTAGCCACTCACACGAGTGCAACATGGGTGTAAACCAGTACCAAACTGAATTGGGAGCACTTTATACTCAGTTTGCCCAGGTGTAGACTGCACAAAGTGAATTAGACATATGTATCCCTTAAAAAGGTGTGGGGGGGGGGGAGGAGGGGAAGCAAAAATTTATAATGGAAATGCTGACAGACTCAACCATATAGTTTAGAGCTTTATTTCCCAGTTGCAAATAGCCATAGGCTGAAACTTGGCAATATGATCTCAGCTAAAGAGTGCGTTTTAATTTCCCTAGATTTAATGAGAAATCTTTTTTGCCCCCCCCTTTTTTTTGTATGATGTAGATGTAAAAAGCTGCAGACTGCTGTTAAAGATGCTTTTTCAGCACTTGTGTAACTGAGACGAGGCAGACAGACTGAATTTCCTTAGTATTGTGAGTTTGTGTCTGACCCTCAAGATTATTTTAACATAGCTTTGGAAGTGTGAAAGTAAAGAAACATATTGTACGTACACTGTCAAAGGAAAAGAGCAATGCAATCTTTCCCAGTGTGCTCTGTGTGTATGTGTGTGTGTGTGTGTGTGTGTATCTATCTATCATTTTTTTCTTCTAAAATGGCATATCTTTCTCAGCTTTGCACGGCTATCTTTGTTAACTTGACAACATGTTACGTGGAAGTCAACGAACAGTTCTCTGCTGCTTGTCTGTGCCGGTCACGGAGTTTGCTAGAGGAATTCTCAATTGTATAGGTATCTGCAAAAATCTGACGTGAAATGTGGGGGAGAAGGTGAGGAGGGCTTATGTCACAGGACACCAAGGCAAACCACAATGCCGAATCTGCTGCTGTCTCCACCTCTTATCTCTGTCTTCTAGTGGAAAATCTCCCCATTAAAAATGGGATTTTGTCAGGGCAGGGTTTAGATTTTCCTGCTCGTCTCTGTCATATCTGCTCCCTTTACTGGCTGGTGAAATCTGATGCTTTCACTTCTGTGGGGTCTGCTTGTTCATGGCCTCACAGACTGTGCTACCAATCTGTATGAACCAGATAAAGACATTTGGTTGTAGGGTAGAACACTGGTTCAGAGAAACAAATCAATTATTCTGGGTAATGGGTCACGCAGAGGGAGGAGTATCTAATATGGGGCAGTGACTTAGTCTTTGGGTCTGAATTCATATGGCTGGAAATTGCATTGAGGGAGAAGGGCAGTAGGAACAAACACCAGGGCATGTTGACGTTCGGTCATAAAGAAGAAATCAAATCTGAGTTGAATTGGGAAGAGTTTTTGATATTCAAAATATGTCTCAAGAGCTGGGAGTCTTCATAGACCTGTGCTTCCCCAAAAAGTCCATCGGCATTCGGCAGGGAAGTTATAAGTGGCCTTTTACTTCTCCTTATCTTAGCCTTTCATGGCCTCTGAAGGCCACTCCCATGCATCACTGGAGGGTTTCCCACCTGTCTGCCCGGTGTATAGGAGGAAGTAGATTTCAAAGGTCAACTTGAGTGATTTCTTCAGAAGTGTAATCCCTTTAGTGGGAACCCATGAGATATCGCATTAAACCACCAGGGAGGCCTCTATGTGGTAGCCATAGCAACACTGGAATTGCCAGACTGAATCAGACCCAAGGTACTTCCAGTTATATTGTTCTGTCCCTGTGCCTGTGCCAGATGCTTTAGAGGAAGGTGCAAGAACCTCCACAGCAGCAGATGTGGGATAACTTGGGCCCCAGGAAGGCCTCATCCTAAATCCAAATAGTCAGAGATTGGATTAGGCCCTGAAGAAGTTTAGTATCCATTCAAAAACATTTTTAACTTAACAGTTAAGTGCTGACTATTCTTGTTATCCACCTAAAATGTCCAGCTGCTCTCTGAATCTGGTTAAGCTTTTGGCCTCAATAACACCAAGTGGCGGTGAGTTCCACAGTCTAATTACAAACTCTAGAGACAAAGCCACACATGGAATTTCAGAGATGATTTTATTTTAATACTGTGAAGCCTGCAGTGCACCAGCATAGTCTGACCTTGTGCATAACACAAGCTAAGTAGAGCAATGTTTTGCAGATGTAACCTGATTTCACCAAAGTTCCTTGCCTGGTTTTCTGCCAGCTCACCCCCCCCCCTCCTTTTCCCGACAGGAGCCTACCTGGTGGGCTACTGGGGTGCCTGAACTTCCAGGGTCCACAGTTCTGGGGCACTTGGACTTCCCCAGAGTCAGGCATCGCAGGGTGGCGGCTGCCTCAGGACTCCATTCGCCTTCCTGGAGAACTTGAAATGTTAGAATCATAGGGTTAGAAGGGACTGCAAGAGTGATCTAATCTAATCCCCTGTCAAAGTGCAGGATTTTTTGTGGGGGGGGGGGGGGGGGAGGGAGGGTTCATTCCTAATTGGAGTCTCCACAAAAGGCATATGGGGTTTACCAGACTTGGGCTTCACATAATTTTTCCATCCAGCAGCAAGGTAGTATACTGGGGCAAATTTCATCCTACTTCAAATTATTCCTTACCCATCTCTGAGCCCAGTTATGCAACAGGAGGAGAATACAGCCGAAGCACAAAACGTGTCCTTCTCAGACACTGCCTGGTGCTCAGTGAGTGGAATGCTTTGCAATGACCACACATTTAGAGATCATACTCTACCCTGCTCTGAGGCATTTTCCACGTGTCATTGATACCATCATCTTCCTTATAAAATCCCATCAGTTCTTGGGGGGCTGGTTACTATTTAGAGAGTTGCCAGCATTTTGCAAAGCCATTTATGCTAAGCTAACTTGGCATGTCAGCCATTCTTTCTGTACTCCTGGTGCTTTACAGGGGTTCAACATCTACAGATACAGAATGTTACCTAATTCATCTCCTATGACGTTTGTATTCATTCTTCCAATAATACAAATTAAAACATGTTTGTGTCTTTCAATAGTCAGGTAAACCACCCCATGAACGACTGATCTGCTTCAACACTCGTGACAAAGTAATTAACAGCTAATTATTACCATGTTGTTAGTATATAAGTTCAACTAAATATGTATATACTTTTGCTAATTAGATTTTGGTTTGAAAATGTTAAATGAAAACCTCCCATTGACTTCAATGGACTGTAGATCAGACCCAGGTAACCTGTGGTTTCTCAGACTGGGTACCATAAAATTGCAAGAACTCACCCTTAGGGAAGTATTTGTTGAGGAAATGGTCCTGTCCATGTGTGCAGACATTTCCTTATATAAACTCAATGCAGTAAATTCATTCTAGAGCATAAATGGTCCGGCTCATTTATTTTTGAGACCATCTTTTGCATTACCGAAGGGAGAGGGTTTCTTAAAGCTACAAAAATTAATTACTCCTCAGGCTTCATCCAGGGGTAGGGGGAAGAGGGGAAATTATCCACCCCATGCTGCTGTGTGACCCCTCCAAATGCAGATGGAAAGTCTGACTGCATCTTAGACATCATGGCGCTTGGCTGTGACATAGGAAAGCAAGTGGAGTGAGAGCCAAACAACAGCGGTGGGTAAAAATGTATTGCGTATCCAACTTCATATAGGATAGACAGAGCCAAATCTCCCCCCTCTCTAATGGCAGCATTACTTCCAGGCCATATGGCAAGAAAACCATTTCTATTTATTTTATTTTATTTTATTTTATTTTATTTGTGAATCAATAAGAGATTTAAGCAACAAAATAATGTCTCCCTTTTGAGTTGCACCCCAGGACCGTTTAAAAGAAAATAACTCTTTCCTGTTGGTACTCTTGTATTTTTAGATAAGAATAAGGCAAGCGCAGAGACTTTTAACAGACTGCACCTTGCGGGGGCAGGGGGAAGAGGGTGGTCTGAGCGTAGGAGAAAGCATCACCTCCTTGCCACCTTGTGGCAGATCACTGAAATGGCAAGCCCCCCTTTTTTTAAAGGCCCCTGCAAACTTTTGTGCCGCTGGTTGACCTTGATTTCAAGGGTTAAGTTAAACCCAAATCAAGGAGGCTACCCCACACACTTGCACTGGCTTAGCTAGATCACTTTCAAGCCTGTGTTTAGTGAAAATTGTGCAAGTTTGGGTGTAGCCAGAGCCCTAGAGACAGAGCTAATGTGAATTCCGCGACCCACCCGCTGACGGATCAGCCTAGTTCTCATGTCGACAATCCTGATTTTTATTTCATGTGTTTACTTTACCCTTCTGTTACATAAATAATCATAGTTAAGGGGGGGAAAGACAACAAAAATGAACTTCTACTGCATACTGGGTAGAACGTGGGTTTGTTTTGCAATTGGAAAGGTACTGTGGACATAGGACCCTGTGAGGGCGCACACCCTCATTCCAGTAAAGAGGAGGCTAACAAGCTTTTCTGGGCTCAGCCAGCACTAACCAGGCACACCTGTAAGTCCTGCTCTGCCTGGAGGGGGTGAAGCTTAAAAAGGGAAGGCCTGGCCCAGGAAGGGGGGTGAACAGGAAGAAAACTGCTGTACCCCAGAGACAGATCAGCCACGAGGGAGACAGTCACTGATCTCACTACCCCTGAGACTGCATGGACCTGGTATAAAGCAACGGAACCCAAGAGGAGGGGCTGGTGGCAGATCCTAATAATTATTGGATACTATATCTGCTGATAAGACAAGCCCCAAAGGGACAACCCAAACAACTGCCTAATAGATACCTCGGCCTTTCTCTTCTTTTACTCTGATTCCCCTCTCTCTCAAGGGGAAGAGAGAGGAAAGGACCTTTGTTTGGTTTTGTTTGGAGAACCCCTTGTGTGTGATGAACAGAAGGACATTGCAAAAAACTTAAACCATGTCTTGGTGGGGACCCACGGGGTGACCCCAACCCACCACAAAGCCTGTTAAAGCTTTTTTTCCCTCTCACCAATTGCTGCTTTGGCTAGGGTGACCAGATATCCCATTTTTAAAGGACAGTCCCGTATTTAAGCCCTCATGCAGATGTACCGACTTTTTCTTAAAAACGGGCAAATTGTCCTCTATTTTATGTCTCTCCCTATCAGTACTGGTGGGTTCTCCTGCTGGCCGGATCCTGGCTCGCTAATCACCTGCCCACCAGGGGTCAGTGGGGGTGGGGGTCCAGTGGCCGACGACGCGGGGTGGGTAAGTAAGGCTGGTGGCAGGGCAAAGATGCAGTGCGTGGGACTGTTTCCGGCCGGCACTGGCTGCGCACTGCAGTGACTGGTGAATGCAGACAGGTGCCAGGAGGTGGCCAGTTACACGTTGCCTCTGCTGCCCACCCATTGGCCCTTTATGTACTCCCCCTCTCGCTGTCCTCTCCCTGCTTTGCCCCTTCACCCCCCAGCCTCGCTGCTCCTCCATATCTCCCCCTCACCCCCCAGCGCTGTGCAGAGAACCAGCCCCTGATTGGAGCACTCAGCTCACCAACAGCCTGGCTGGCAGGCTCCTTCCTTCCCCCAGCCACTGCCTCTGGCTGGGCCCGTGCCCCAGGAAAGCCCAAGATGCTCCAGGCCGGGCTGCTGGCCAGGAGGAGCTGAGCCCTGCATGTGCCAAGGCCCCGCACAGCGCTGGCACGGGGAAGCCTCTCTGCCCCTCAGCTAAGCTCTGGAATTTCTAGCCTGTTCGTGCCCTGGCCCTGCAGGCTTCACAGCAGCCCCCGGGCAGAGGCTTAGCACCCTCTTAGCCCCCCACCCCTGCCTTGGGTCCTGCCCCCAGGGAGCACGGGACTGGGTTCTCTCCCCTGCTGAGCCACCTCTCTGGCCGGGTTCTTGGAAGCCCCTGCAGTCAGGTTCCCTGGGCCCTATTCTCCAGAGCAATCTTGTGACCATCTGAGCATCCCCTCACTAACTAGTAGATACCCATGGGGTGATTCACCTTCTTCTGATAGACCTCAGTGCAACTTGGCTGAGCAGGGAAGTAGTGCCACTAGGCAGGGAATGGGAACTATGAAGTTGTTATTGAAATCAAACCAGTGAAGTGGCCCTGCTTGGAGGGGGGGTATCATTTTTAGTTGGTTGGCTCTGGACTTCCTCCGAGACAGAACTTTGCAGAGCATTTCTAACTTGGCTGTTAAAGCTATTGGGGGGGGGGGGGGTGGAGGAATGGGAGGGACAACGGGTGAAGAGAGAATGGGTTAGCCCCTTCTTTTTCCTGGCGTTATCTGATGCTTTTGGTCTGCTTTGCCTCTTCCTGACTCCTTGCCCCAAGAGAACAGCTGCCTTTGGCCGTCTAAGGAGTATCTTTGTGTAACTTTTATTTTTAAGTCTTAAAAACCCTCAGCCAAACAGATGTGTTATCTCTGCTCCTACATCTCCGCAGCATGCACAGACCTGGCACGGATCCAGTGCTGCTGCTCGTCCTACGGTTCCTCCCTAATTCTGCTTGGATAACTGAGTTGTTTTGGTTTCTCATTGTTCTCGTGTTCCTGCCAGAGATTTTTTTTTTTAGTTTAGCCTTTCTATGGAAAGGGCATTCATGTCTCGCGTGCTGGATGTGGTGAGTTATATAATATGTGAGAGAGGAATTCTTTTTATTCCATCAGTGCCTACAGGCCCCAAATGAAATTGGAGCCTTATTGTGCTAGGTGCTGTACATACAAATAGTAAGGCCTGGTCTACCCGGTGGGGGGGGGGATCGATCTAAGTTACGCAACTTCAGCCAAGTGAATAACATCGCTGAAGTCGACGTACTTAGATCTACTCACCACGGTGTCTTCGCTGCGGTAAGTCAACTGCTGCTGCTCCCTCGTCGACTCTGCCTGCGTCTCTTGCATCGGTGGAGTCAACGGGAGAGCACTCGGGAGTCGACTAGACGTGATAAATCGACCCCCGCTGGATCGATCGCTGCCCGCCGATCTGGCATATAGACATATCCTAAGAGACAGTCTCTGTCCCAAAGAGCTTACAATCTAAATAGGCACAATGGGCAGAGGTTGGGAGACTGGGAAGAATTATGGCTTTTACCTTTTCAGTGGCACAAACACAAGAGTTGGTCTGATTCTCCAGTGCATCGTACTATTGTGATGAGATGCAGCCAAGGGAAGAAAATCAAGGATAAGAGAAATGTTTCTGGCATTTGCTTTAAAATCTTAAAGCAAACCCCATAGCTAGTCAAGCAAAGGGGTGTGTGCGTGTGTGTGTGTGTGAGAGAGAGAGAGAGACAGACAGACACACACTATATTTAATATTCATAAGTATCAGGCCAGATAATTTTCAGACTACGTTGTGCACTTGCCAGTTCACTACAGGCCTGCTTCTGCTGAAGCCAATGGGAATTTTGCCATGGACTTCAATGAGAGCACGACTGAGCCCTGTTTGCAGAGTCTGGTGACATGGTATTTCTTTTGGATCCCTGATTGGCTGACAAACATTTGAACTAAAGCTGGTCGGAAATTTTCTGATGGAACGATTTTTCAATGGAAATGCAATTGCTGCAAAATTGAAATTTTCCAGGGGAAAATTATGATTGTACTGAAAAATTTTGATTTTCCATCAAGAAAATAAAATGGAAACATTTCATTCGGGGGGGGGGGGGGGAAGTGTATTTGTTTTTTTGTTTTGTTTTGGGGGTTTTGTTGTTTGCTTGGTTTTTTTTACTGTCCCAAAATGTTTTGTTTTGTATCAATTCAATATAACAATCAACTGCATTTCCCTGTCTCAGTGCATTATTGGCATTGTGATGCAGGGCCCCATTCTTTCCTATGGGCCAGGTTCCCTGAAGTACTACATCTCCCACAGTGCATTGTGGATTTCCCTCTGGTCTATGTGTGGCGCATCATGAGTCACATGATTATGGGTGCAGAATGGGAGATGTAGCCTGGCTCATGGGGAGAACAGGACCAGAACTGCAACTCCCATAAGGCAATGTGCTAATACAGAAATAATGTTTAACACTGAATTCACTCAAAATGGAATGTTTTGTTCCTTTGAAAACTTTCAAAATCTCAACTTGTCACAATTTGGGATGAAAACAAATGTTGAAATGTCATTCATTACGATGGGATGGAAATGTGGAATTTCACTGAAGTCTAATTTTAACTAAAGAATAACAAGTAACGCAGTAAGAAATAAGTGAAACATTTCAGATCCAGGAATGCTTTGTGAACATGGAGTGATTATCCCAATATCTGTGAGTAAAGATCCCCCACAAATCATAGTGAATGGCATGCATGTCATTTATTTGCAAATGTATTCAAGACCCAGGTTTCTTTCATTATTTGGCCAGTTCTAGTAGTGATAAACTAAGTACCTTTAGCTGGCCTTGGATTGCTTAAACCTGACAAGAGATCCCAGGAGATGTTGGTGGCTCAGAGGGTACTGCAGTCTGACATTCTCCTCAGCATGAGATACTACAGCCATTCGCTTGCCCCATGTACCTCGTTGCTCCAAAGCGGGGCTGAAATGTCATGAAATTCTGATGAATGGAGATGCAGACTTCTCCGTGCCACAAAGGCTAAACTTCAGTTTTACTTTCAGTAGGAACAACCTGCAAATAGGAACAGGATATGCAGGATGAAGTGCCTATCACTACCCCTGTCCTTGTAGGTGGTTGTAACTAGTTTACCTGTGCTTCCATCTCACCATGCCAGTGACATCCTCCTACAGGCCACGCACCTGTGCACTGGATGCAAAAAGGTATAGCTTCAGACAGTGCTTAATCAGCCTGGCTCAATTGGTGGGTCAGACTAGCAGCAAGAACAAGAAAATCCTTTTCTGTAATAAGAATTCCAGCACATGCAAACAGACTGGGCTTTTTCAGCATTGCCCTCAGAAGGACTCAAGCATCTCCTCCCACATGGCCCTACAGCTCTGATCCAAAGCCTATTGAAGTAAATGGAAAGACATTATAAGTCAATGGTATAAAGTTCTAATAGCAGATTCTATTGAACAGCAGGTTAGTGAAGGACCAATGCTAAAGCAATTTAAAGCTACACACTTTGGTCAGCAAGGCTTCCGGTGTAAAAAATCTGCAGGAATCTAGGATCTTCGTGGATAACGTTCATGTCAGCACTCTGATTGGACTGTGGACTGCTAGGTGGACCAGTGGTTTTATTTTTTGGGTGGGATTTGGGTTTGTGTCGAGGGCTTGTTGGGGACTTTAATTTTTTGTAAGGCTGTCTTTGTTTTAGTTTACAGATGGCCTTCCTCATACAACCCGCTGCGATGGTTTTGTTTACTCGGTGGTCACCTTAGGACTGCTAAGACGATTGCCCAATACTGCCATGAGCTGGAGATATGGAGCTTGGTGGAAGGACTAGCTGCAGGGCCTTGTGTTCTTTGGTCCCTTTTGTGATGGGCAAGGGAGGGTAGACACAAGGAAAGTTCTATTTAAAGCATAGACTAGGTGTATGGTGTTTACACCAGTCTCACTGATCTTATCTTGGATATCTATAACACTGCGCTGAGAATCAGAGTCATAGGACTGGAAGGAACCTTGAGAGGTCATCTAGGCCAATCCCCTGCACTCATGACCGGATTAAGAAAGTTACCACCATCTGTGGTTTGATCATGGATGATGTCCTTGGCTAGCACCTGACTGGGTGATGTTGCAGTCAGTCAGTCAGAAAGGTGGGAGCATCAGGGAGGTGATGTGGTGGAGCTGGCCACATCTGATCTTACATGTAAGAGTCTCCCACTCTACATGGTGCTTCTGTATGGGCCACCCTGTCTTGGTTGAAGTGACCAAGTGCCTCTCCATGCTGCTGGTGGAGTAGCCAAGGCTGATGCTAATGTATGGGTGGATGAAAACTTTTATTTATTTACCCAGTCTTCCTGAGTGGAGTATTTGATGGAGTGGGACAAGTCTTGGTTGGTTCAGGAGTCAAGTTGTTACATGAATCATTTCTTATGTAGTTGGCATATCATCTTGATGGGTTTATTGTTATAAATCATACATAGGCACAGTTAGATTGGTTATAAATGGGGCAAAAATGACTGAGGGGCACAATTGACAAATAAACACATAAAGGAATAAATCAGTGCTTGCAAACCGCTCTTGTATCAGCACATCTTCAGAAGTGCAAGAAGAATGACTCTGCCTCCTGTCTTATACGTTTGCACTGTCTGACATGTTTGCAGATTATGGTTTTGATTCAACAATGTGTTTATGGACATGATTAACTTTTAAACACATGCTTATATCATCCATATGCAGCAAAACACTGAAGCATGTGCCTAAGAGCTTTTTGGAAGTGGGGCCTCTATCCTTACACAGCAAACTCAAGAGACTTTTTTCTATTCACGGAAGCTTGAAGGCTGCTCTCCACTTACACATTTTAGTAACCCAGTGCTAAGAGTTCAGTTGAAAACCTTTCATTGATCTTGAACCAGAAGAAATAGACCTTCTTGGAAGGTAGCGGAGAGAAGATTTTTGAAAGCCAGTCAGAATTAATTTGCACACATCGTTATTCCAGCACAAATCAGGAGCCTGAAAACAGATTGACTGGTACTTCCAAGCTCTTCTCTGTGGGCCTTAGCTATGTCACGATGAGTGTCTGAGGAAAACAAACAACTATGGATGCCTGAAGGCACAATTCAAGAGCTATTCAACTTAATGAAACCAGCCTTTTTTATAGAGGGTAAAAGCAGGTCAGAGAAGATTTTTTTTGAATCTAGCAGTGAGTTAGTATTGGTAGTAGGGTCATATAATGAAGGTATTGTTGCTATGTTTACTACTCTGCACAGCTGTTGAAGTTAAGCATCTGCTTAAGTACTTTGCTGAGTCAGGAACTGGTACAGTAACTACTATGAGCAGGAAGAACAGCAGCAATACAAGCCATTTCACTGAAGTTTCTATACTACCTGCTTCAAGCAGTGTATATACGTGCACGTATATAAACACCACGTGTGCTGATGAGATCCACGTTCAAATGTGGCAAAAGGGAGAGTGTTCATAATAAGGAACTAATAATATGCAAGGAGGCATCCAGCAGATGGCAACAGCAGATCAGTTTGTGCGCTTTTGCAGACCAGCTTCCCGAGATGGCTGTAGGGAGCTTTCTCTGGGCTTCTCTGTGATTGATTGAGCACCACTTTCTCCAAATGTACTTCCTTTAACATATCAGGTTAGCACCTCGGGGCAAAGTTAATAGCAACCATAGGCATGGAAGAAAGCACTGCTGTAGATAACTGGCAGTGTAAACCCACTATTCTCAGTCTCTGATCTAACTATGTTTTAAAGCCTTTTTAAAAAAACAAAACACTTTAGCTGACTTAATAGGGTGACCAAACAGCAAGTGTGAAAAATTGGGACGGGGGGCGGGGGGGGTAATAGGATCTAATATAAGAAAAAGACCCCAAAATCGGGACTGGCCCTATAAAATTGGGACATCTGGTCACCCTATGACTTAACAACTACGGGTTTCCATAGAATTAGGATTATATTTAATAAATATGTAGCTGATAATTGGGTTCAAAACAAAAATAAATGCAGTGCAAAACACACAAAGTACTTGACTAATTTATTATCAAAAGGTAACCCGGTCATGATGAGCACAGGCCCAGATGTATGGGCAAAGGTTTAACTATGCATTCTTTTCATTGCTTCCTGTCCATCTCAAACAATTGCTCTTAAGGAGTGCCTGTTGCCTGTTTCTGAAAAGCGCTTGAAACTGTAGGCTCGACTCTCAGGCTCTAGACAAAGAGGTTTTTGTATTAGACCACAGATGCTGATATCTCTTGTATGATCACAAAGGGAATGACACTGAGGTTCCATAGCGAAGCCTCTTCCTTTCTCTCTGCCCAGTCCCGTCCCCTTAGGGACAAGGAGGCGTTATATACAGTAGTAATCATTTCTGTGCCACTGTTGTTAAGTGAAGTTATGGGAGCTGGTTTTTTTTATAAATGGCAATGCTTTTTTATCATTTGCAGAGTATAAGGTGAAAGGGCTTTAAAGAAAAATAACACAGGGAGTGGGGAGGAAGATTTTGCAGCAGAATGACTCCAGCCTTGCATTTCTAAACCCAAGCAGAGTGTCAAGGTTTTGCCTTGAGCACGGAGCACAGAGTCCGGTTCCAAATGACCATCCAGGAGAAAAGCGAGGCCTGGGGAAACCCTGGAGATTGTGGATGATGGAAGGGAGAATGGAGGGTATGGTGGGGGAGAATGGAGGGTATGAGTTTGTGATGAAATTCTTGCCGGGATTCTGTAAAAAAGATCCCGAAGGAGCTCTGCTTTCAAGCTGGCCTAGACCGTTCTTGCAACATAGTTCTGCTTTCTGAGCCTGAGCCAAAGCTCAAGTCCCATTGAAATCAATAGATTTTGAATCAAGCCCTCTGGGATCCATGCAGTTGGCAGCTTTCAAAAATCTATTGCCCCCTACAGGAAGACTTGCAGATTGTTTTTTCCTCCATTCCCTTCTGACTGGCTTTCCCAAAGAAGGAGATAGTCTGGATCACTTGTTTGATAAACTCATACCAAAAAACATGGCAAGTTCTGTATCCTTGCTTTGTTTCTGATTTTCAGTTATCCTGAGGGGGAGGGATAGCTCAGTGGTTTGAGCATTGGCCTGCTAAACCTAGGGTTGTGAGTTCAATCCTTAAAGGGGCCATTTAGGGATCGGGGGCAAAAATCTGTCTGGGGCTTGGTCCTGCTTTGAGCAGGGTGCTGGACTAGATGACCTCCTGAGGTTCCCTTCCAACCCTGATATTCTATGTATGCGAATTCTAGGCTTTAGCTGGGATTTGCATTGTTGTGTATATCCAATTCATACATAGTAGACTGCAATGCCAGTTTAATTCTTCTCATACACTTATCCAGAATGTTTTTGAGCTAGTATTATTTTAAATCCAAACCGCTTTCTTAGAGCTTTTAGATCTTTATAGCTCATGTTAACACACCTAAGAACTGACTGTGTTCCTTGTGAATATTGACGTCTACAGTTTTCTGCATGGTAACATATTTTATAGGTGATGAGAGCAACTCAGAAGCAAACAGAGAATCTGTTTCATTTTGTTCATTTGACATCTTAACATAGGGCCCAAATGATCACCTTGAACGAAGTTTGTCTTACACCGGTTATGGTGTTTAAGGATTTATAAGGTATTATGTTCTGCTAAGCCACAACACCAGCAATTTCTTTTAATTAGCTGTTTTGAGGGCTTTTTAGTTGTTTTCTCTTCTAATGAGACTTCTGTATTGTCTTTGAACTAGCTGAAAGATTTAGTGAACAGGAATGCTTGATACCATTTCTAGTGGGAGCTTGTCTTGACAGATGCCTTCTTCCTCCTGAGGTTTAGGCTGTATTTTGATCTTTTTCTCTGAAGCATTTCATAATCTGTTGGGCAAGAAATCAGGAGTAATTAGACTGACTGGGTGCAGAAGCTGCAGTAGGAGGAACGGATCCTCCGAGACTGATGCTTATGTAACGCCGACAGACCCCGGTCGTCGGCGGGCAGGATCAAACCTGGGACCTGTGGAGCTTAGTGCATGAGCCTCTACCACATGAGCTAAAAGCTAGCTTGCTCTTAGCTAAGGCTGTAGAGTCGACTCATTTTATCTCTCCTTCTCTATATGGTCTCGGTGCCATTAGATGGGACAGAACACCACACCCAGAAGCTGTGTGGGTTAAACTTGCTGCTCTCAATGCTGACATTTCCGGATCCCCTGACCTATAGAATTGCAGCATTGGGGGCCTTATTCTACAGACCTTGTGCATGAAGAACTTGACTTCAATAAGAGTTACACGTGTAACAGTTGCAGGTTTGGCTAATTAGATGATTGACTAATAGCACCCTCCATCAGCCATTCAAATTTGCCCCTTCTAGGATTTGGAGGTGTCACCTATAACTCTGCAGTACGAGTTGTATTTATTCAGGTCGGCTCAAAGAGTCGAAGGTGTTAATATAACCCAGTCATTGTACAACATTCAACGTTTTTAAACAAGGGTCAAGGTTTCGTATACAGACCTCAGTACCATGATGCAAACATCATTAAAAATCTTTTAGGCTTTTAGTAAAGATACGGAAAAAGAAGGGAAAACAGTTAAAGCATTTGAAATGTAAAATATTAAATAAGGCATTCGTTTTAACAACATCACTTAGTTTCTTTCCCTTTAGCTGGAAGGAGGCTTTAGAAGGGGGGGGGGATATCTTAGATGGTAATAACTAGTCTCTGTCATAAAATCATAGAAATGTAGGGCTGGAAAGACCTCAAAGTCTTCAAGTCCAGCCCCCTGTGCTGTGGCAGGATAAAAGAAACCTAAACCACCCCTGACAGACGTTTGTCCAATTTGTTCTTAAAAACCTCCAGTGATGGGGATTTCCACCCTTGGAAGCCTGTTCCAGAGCTTAATTACCTTTACAGTTCAAAAGTTTTTCCCTAATATCTAACCTAAAACTCCTCTGCTGCAGATTAAGCACATTGTCTTTTCCTACCTTCAGTGGAAATGGAGAATAATTGATCATCATCCTCTTTGTAACAGTCCTCAACATATTTGAAGACTGTTATCAATTCCCCCTTCAGTCTTCTTTTCTCAAAACTAAATATGCCTAGTTTGTTGTTTGTTTTGGGGGGCGGGGAGTTAACCTTTCCTCCTAGGTCAGGTTTTATAAGGCTTTTATCATTTTTTGTTGCTCTCCTCTGGATTCTCTCCAGTTTGTCCACATCTTTCCCAAAGTGTGACATCCAGAATTGGACAGAGTACTTCAGCTTAGACCTCAGTGGTGCAGAGCAGAGCAGGATAATTACTTCTTGTGTCTTATATACAACATTCCTGTTAGCACATCCCAGAAGCCTTTTTTGCAACTGCGTCGCACTGTTGACTCAAATTCAATTTGTGATCCACTATAGCCCTCAGATTCTATTCAGCAATACTACCACCTGACCAGCTATTCCCCATTTTTGAGTTTGTGTATTTGATATTTTTCCTTACTAAGGGAAGTGCTTTGTACTTATCTTTACTGATTTTCATCTTTCTTAATTTGGAACAATTCTCCAATTTGTCAAGGTCATTTTGGATTCTAATCCTGTCCTCCAAAGTGACCCAGCTTGGGGTCATCTGCAAACTTCATAAGCATATGCTTCACTCCATTATCCATGTCATTAGTGAAAATATTGAATGGTGCTGGACCCAGCATTGACCCTTGTGGAGCCGCATTAGATCCATCCTCCTGCTCTGGCCAATGGAGCACACGGCTCTCCCCTAAGGAGGAAGGGGGCAGTTGACATGCTCCTTCTGCACAGCAGGGACCTCTAGCAGGTGTGCTGTCTCTCAGAGGTACAATGCTCCCTTGTGCTTCCAATGGGACTACACCATCCCCAACATAATCCTCTGCCTTAAAGACTCCGTAGACAGCAGGATGTCACACTTGTTGGGCACAGAAATGCTTTCCTTTCCTACATAGGTTGCCTTCAATGATGAGCTGTAGGGGAAGGATCTACGTTTGTGGGCCATAGAGCAGTTACTGGAGGCCTGCAAACCTAGCTGGTCACAAGGTGCTGGTTTATCTGCTTTAACCTGGATTAAACTATAGCTCTATATACATTACTAATGTTCCTTTCCTATGTAAAAATTGATAATAGTTTCCACAAATTTGTAATGCAGTTGTGAATGAGAGGCGGTGGTCTGTGCAATTGTGAATGGGACGAGAGGTGGTCCATCAGGCAATCTCTGTATCTAAATGCTGTCCGTGCAATGAAAAAGTTTGGGAACTCTTGCGCTCGCTCGCTCTCTCTCTCTCTCTCTCTAAATATATATATATAACTATATATAACTATATATATGAAAACATACTTTGAGGTGGCTGATTAAGGCATTGTGCTCACAAAAGCAAGTTTTTGCTGTTGACTATGGAGGTAAAATAATTCCACCTCTGCTCAAAGCCAGTGAAATGCAAGGAAAGGTAATTGTACTGATAGGACAAAGATTATTACTTTGAAGTTTCACAGTTCATGGAAGGTGCAAGATTGGCAACGCTTAGAGAATCAAACGTTCTATTTAACTAGAGCGCAGCTCCTGCCGGCTCCTGTCAATGTGCCTCGGTGCCAACCTGAAGACACCATTTCTGTAGCTCAAAGGTTTGTTCCGTCTCCATTAAAAAATGCAAAATCTTGCTGAGGGTGCCAATTAGTGCTGATGGCTTTGTCCACTAGGGACTGGACTGATAACACCATATCATTCCATCCACACCACTGAACATCTGCCATCTGTCAGATGGTAGCAACTTTAAGTTCCTAATTTAATTAGGCAGGCCAGACGAGAATTTGAAGAGCAATGCGCTTTTGTGTCATTTGATAACAGCAATTTTCTTTTAAGTACATCAGAAGCCGGGCACCTGCAAAACAATCAGTGGGGCCACTGGACGATCGAGGTGCTAAAGGGCGGTTCTCAAGGAAGATAGGGCCGTTGCGGAGAAGCCTACTGAATTCTTTGCATCGGTCTTCATTGCAGAAAATGGGAGGGAAATCCCACACCTGGGCCATTCTTTTTAGATGACAAATCTGAGAAACTGTCCCAGGTTGAGGTATCAGTAGAGGAGGTTTTGGAACACATTAATAAATTAAACAGTAATAAGTCAGGACCAGATAGTATTCACCGAAGAGCTCTGAAGGAACTGAAATATAAAATTGCAGAACTACTAACTGTGGTCTGGCATATAACCTATTGCTTAAATCAGCCTCTATACTAGATGACTGGATGTTAGTTAATGGAATGCCAATTTTTAAGAGAGGCTCCAGAGGCGATCCTGGCAGTTACACCTAACTCCAGCACCAGTAGAAAGACGGGGACTGTTCAGCTTAGAAAAGAGACAACTAAAAGAGACAACTATGGTAGAGATTTATAAAATCATGAATGGTGTGGAGAAAGTGAACAGGGAAGTGTTATTTTACTCCTTCACATAACACAAGAACCAGGGGTCATTCAATGAAATTAATATGCAGCCGGTTTAAAACCAACAGAAAGGAAATACTTTTTCTCACTTACAGTCAACCCGTGGAACTCATTGCCAGCAGATGTTGTGATGGCCAAAAGTATGACTGGATTCGAAAAGAATTAGATACATTCATGGAGGATAGGTCCACCAATGGCTATTAGCCAAGATGGTTAGGGACTCAACCCTGTGCTCTACTGTCCCTAAACCTCTAATTGCCAATAGCTGGGACTGGACAAAAGGGAGTGGATCACTTGATAACTGCCCTGTTATGCTCATTCCCTCTAAAACATCTGGCACCGGCCATCGTTAGAAGTCAGGACACTGGGCTAGTGGGCCATTGGTCTGACCCAATATGGCCATTCTTATGTTTCCCACCAAGTTGGGCTAGATTTGAACCACCAATTTATAGGTGGAAGGATCTGTATCCCATTTGCTATCTAGTTTCCCGTGTATTATTTTTAAGAGAGTCCATTATGGTCCTCCATGTTAAGATTTAGACTTTCTAGAGTATTTTTAGATGGCAGATTATTGCTTGTTAGAAAGTCTTTTGATGGTGCAGCAGCAGCTTCACCGTTTAATGCCTGCAGAAACATAAGAAAAAACATATCAATTCAAGGGTGGTGCCTTGACTGGAGAACAGCTAATGTCATACCTATATTTAAGAAAGTGGGGTGGAGATTGATTTGGGCAGGTATGCACCTGTTAGTGTGACTGCAATAGCCTTCAAGGCTTTAATTATTCTTTCCTTCAAAATTTATTTTAAAGACATGGAGGTAAATGGAAAATGGTATGAGATGCAATGTGGGTTTACCGAAGGTAGATCATGCCATCTCACTTGATATCTTTCTTTGATAAAATAATTGGTTTTTTTAAGACAACAGAAATACAGTAGATCAAATCTATCTGGACTTCAGCAAAGCCTACATGGGGAATTATTAAAGTTGGATAAGATGGGAATTCATACAAGAATTTTAAGGTGGGTAAGGAACTGGTTAAAGGAGAGAGGACATTGTGCTGCAAAGGAAATTATCGGGCTGGAGGGAGGTTACTAGTGGAGTTCCTCAAGGATCAGCCTGGGGACTGATCTTATGTAATGTTTTTATTAATGAGCTTGACAAAACTGGGAGGGTGCTAATGAAGTTTGCTGGTGCCACAAAGTTGGGACGCATTGTCAATACAGTGGAGGATTGGGATGTTCTACAGAAAGAACTGGGTGACCTAAGCAACAGGAGTAACAGAAATGGGATGAAATTTAATAGTACAATGCACAAGGTTATGCACTGTGGGACTAATTAGAACTTCTGCTATAAACTGGGGGCTTATCACTTGAAAATGACTCGATCACAGGATGACTATGAGCCACCAATGTGATGCAGTTGCAAAAAAGGCAAATGCGATCCTCGGGCAAGGCATTTCCAGTAGAGAGTGGGAAGCGTTAAAGCCATTGTAGAAAGCAATGGTAAAATCTATAGAGTTTTGCTGACATAGCCGTGTTGCTCAGGGGTGTGATTTGTGACTGACATAGTTGTGCCAGCAAAAGCCCCTTGTGCAGACTGGTTATACTGGTAAAAGTGCACTTTTGCTGGTAAAGCTTCTTTCACACAAAGGGCTGGAATAAACTATATCAGCAAAAGTGTCATTTTGCCAGTGTAAGATGCAACCACACTAGGAGGTATAATTTACCAGTACAGCTATGCCACAAAGTGGCCCTAGTGTAGACGTGGCCTAAGAATGTGTGTAGGCTTGTTGAGGTCAATGGTCTCAGTATTATTTATTTGTACTACTCTAGCACCTAGCCGCCCTACTCAAGGACCAGGGCCCTATAATGCTAGGTGCTGTACAGGCACAGAAGAGAACAATGGATCCCTGCCCTAAAGATCATGTGCTTTAAGATAGGGATATGCTTAAAACACCATATTGAATCGGGGGACCATAATAAATGCCAGTTTAATTAGTCTGAATAAACCAGTCTGTTGGGGTACAGTATAACGTAAGATTTGAAATCTTTGGCAAAAGAGCTGGCAAAACTTTTC
This sequence comes from Chrysemys picta bellii, assembly GCF_011386835.1. Lineage (NCBI taxonomy): Eukaryota > Metazoa > Chordata > Testudines > Emydidae > Chrysemys > Chrysemys picta. The sequence goes on from NC_088793.1 coordinate 198,353,836, forward strand.
ATCAATTTCCTTATCCCCATCAAGAAGTGACTGTCCTCAAATGCTGGGTTATAAAACAGAATTTGACATGTTAAAGATAACCACATTATATCTTCTAATCTGTCTTCTCAGCCCTTCTCTTCATTAACTATCCTGGCTGCATTGCATTTTCTGTGCTGTTCAGAGAGAAAACAGAACGGTTTGCCAATACACTCCTTATTTGGGGTTATTTTCAAGTCTCTATGAACGCGCGTGCTTTCTTCTCTGGCCAGCGTTCGTTATTTACGGAAGCGGTTCCAATTTTCATTCAGTATGAAACAAAATTAATCTACTGCCTCGAAACCACTACAAGTATCTATATTGTTCAAGTGCATTGTTTTGCTCACAAAAAGGAATTCTTTGGGCCCACAGAGTCGCTGAGTCTCTTCTTCTCTCCAACAGTGACTTTTAAGCATTGACCTTTTTTGTTTTGGCCGGCTCGTTATTTTGGATTATATTTTCCTTCAGATTGTTCCAGATTGTTCCACCCGTAACGCTAGAGAGAGCCTGCTGCAGACACTGTGCCGTGAAGCCAGGCTGCTTTGGATGGCTACGTGTAATCATAGAGTAAAATCACAAGCAGCCTTTGTTTATTTATTAGACTATATTGCTAGACAAATGTCAATTGATTGTAATATTTATGGATGATAAAACCTTTCTCCCGTGCTGCCGTTTCTAGTTGCCCTGCTTATGCCCAATATGCAAATAATATAAATGCTAATATAAAAAACAGAGGGCCAGATTTGCAAACAGCTCTCAGCACAGTGGGTGCTGGCCAGAAGTGTCACAATGGGAGTTTCTGGGTGCTGAGCACTGATGGAAATCTGACCCTTATTTATGTTCCTAAATGGGAGCTGAGCTCTTTTGAAAATCTCGCTCACTGTATATAAATATTTATCATCAAATCCGTGTCTCTTTCCATGAACAGCATTCCTCTTTAATCTTAGAAACATTTCAGAATGATTGTTTTCTCAGAAGTACCTAAAGAGGAAATTAACCACTTTTATCACTATCTGCTAATGAATCTTCATTAGAAGCAGAGAAACTTGAGATGTTTAGGTTTCAATGTAGGGTTTGCAGTTGATCAAAAATTCTGATCTACGCTCTGAGGATCTCTCATCCACTACAGCTATACGGAAACAAAGTCCAGTTGTTCCTGCAAAGGTGAACTGTGAAGAAGGAGACTGTCCAGATCCTTTTGTCCCTCCATCCTACTCCAGCACACACACACACCGGACACAAGTCATAAGCAGAGCTGGTTGAAAAGTAGGGAAAGAACTGAATTTTGAAGTTGTTTCCCTTTCACTGAGTTCAATGATCAGTTTAACACACACACCCCTTTTCTTTTTCCCATTTGGTAACTTTACAAAACTTCTCTAACTTTGGAAAATTGACAAAGCAACAAAAGGAAAAATGAAACTTGATTTTAATGTTGTGAAGATTCATACTTATTATATGATTCATTATGTTAGGGTGCCTAGAGCTTTGGATAGGTGTCCATTTTGAATCTAAATAAATCAATCCTGTAACTCTGCCACTGTTATGTTTCCTGAGATGAGGAAGTTTTGAAGAGTTGGAGTGGGAAAAAGATTAGTGAAACAAGGGAAAAAGGAGGAAAAAACTCCCCAAATCTAAATATCTATTGCAGCTAGTGCAGGAGCGCTGCCAATGTTTCTGCCACCCTAGGCACTGGAAGGTCCCGCACCGAAATGCTGCCCCCCCCACAGAGACGGCAGAAGGTCCCGCCGCTGAAATACCGCTGTGGTCGCCGCCCCCCAAATTGTAGCGCCCTAGGCGACCACCTAGGTCACCTAATGGGTTGCGCCGGCCCTGAGCTAGTGATAAAATAGCGGGCGGGGGAATGGAAAAAGGCAAAACAGAGGGGAAAAATCAGAAATTTCAAAATTGTTTCCATTTTCAATATTGAAACTGAATGAATGTTTCCTTTCAAACCAAAATTAACATTTTTGTTTTGCTGCCAGCTTTCCCAATGACAACTCAAAACCCTTAATCAAGACATTTTCCAGCCAAAAATGATTTTTTGGAGAAGATCCTATTTTTGGCCTGGGAAATTTTTCAGTCACAGAATGTCAACCAACTCTAATCACTAGACTTTAGGGAGCTAGGCAGTAAAATGGCAAAGGTTGTTCAGTTGTTCTGCAAATGAAGTAAGTGGCTTAGTTTGCAGCAAGGAATATGTAGGTTAGAGATCAGGAAAAGCATTCTAACTATAAGGCTAGTTACAGGTTATCTTTGGAAGTTTTAGAAACCCCATCATTGGAGGTTTTTAAGAACAGATTGGGCAAACCGATATAAGGGATGGTCTAGGTATATGTGACCCTGCCTCAGTGTAAGGGGGATGGATTAGATGACCTCTTGAGGTCTCTTCTAGCCCTATGTTTCTATGATTAAAAGATGTCCTCTCTCCAGAGAAATTCAGCATGGAAGAACATTATAGAAGCAAATGTGCAAGTTCTAAATTATTATTTTTGTTTTGTATTACAATAGCATCTAGCAGCCCTAAGTAAGATCAGAGCCCATTGTTTTAGGTACTGTACAGACTTCTAGTTGGAAATAGTCCTTGCACCAAAGAGTTGGCAATCTAAATAGACAAGATCCATAGAGGATGGGAGGGGACACAGAAGCACAGAGAGGAGAAATGACTTCACCAAGGTCAGTGTCAGAGCTGGAAATAAACTGAGTTTCCTGAGTCCCAAATCCAGCATCTTCTCCTTTGGACCACGCTCATTTTCAAACAGGCATGAAACGCCCTTTGCAGTCAATGGAAGACGTACACCTTGTGCTGCTTAACTAACATGGGCAGTGAGAAAATCTAAAAGGTTCCATGGCACATGTACTCCCTTGTGCATCTGGCAAGACCCATGAGCTGATGTGGAATGGGGCAATAGCTAAACTTCTCCTTGTCTTTCCCAACCCATCCTTGGGGAAGCCACGGGGGTATTTAAGGGAGCAGTTGCTGTGCCCAGGGAGCCCAAGAACTGTGATTATGCCCAGCACTGACCAGGGGGGCACAAACCCAGGAGAGGTTTCTTATACGCGCCTCCTTTTCTTGTGTATCCACAGATCAGTCAGACACAATCAGACCCATGGAAAGTAGATGTATTTATGAGAACAATTTGCAATACCCATTTTCTACCTTTAAAATATTTTGAATACATATTGAGATAGGAGTCACCAGGCGGCATTGTTAGATATATTCATAAAAGTTCTTTTTTTTTTAGTGTGTAAAACCTGTTCATTATTTGAGGACATGCTGCATTATTAGTTTTGTGGTGATGTTGCAACAGCTCCCCATGAAACAAGTAGGAAAGTTTGTTCTACCTTAAGCTCCCCCTAATGAAAGTCAATTCTTGGGACAGAATTGCTCCATAGGAACTGGGCATTGGTGTTTTGGCTGAGATTGCTGACAGAGATGGCTAGCCTGCCTGCTGTGTGACCACTTCTGTTCAAAGACTGATGAATATAGTATAAATAGAAGTAGTTACAATAAGAAAATACCCAGACTCCATGTCACTGATTTCTCCTCTGCTCAAAACTGACCAGCGAAGCCTTGAAATTGGTTACAACTTGGGAGAGGGGTGATATATCTAGTGAGTGCAATGAAAACATTTTCTTTTCCCTTTTTTACCTGTAGGTAGGACACTAGAGGGTCTAGCAAGTAGTTCTCATCATAAGTATAGGGAATAACTGTTCAAATCTATAATATTGTATAGAGGAGTGAAAAGGTGAGTGAATACTTTGAAACTGCTCTGTAGCCTGTAGGTATTTGCTAGGTAAGACATGGGTATAAGATAAAGCAGTAATGTAATGAGCCTACAAGGCATAAGGCCCCAAAGACTTCGTATAAGCAGCTAACCAGGAGTAACCGTAGATGATAAGCTATCACAAGATAGAATGGTGTAATGATTAGCATCTTGTGGTTATCTGCCAGAAGTTTAGTTTATACCATCTTGGGATATTTTAAGTTAGGAACATCAGCAGATGTCTGACCACAAGAGTGCCAGGGTAATGAATTGACATCCATGCTAATAACCTTCAGGTAAAAGGCCTAATAACCTATGGGAGAAGGGCAACCCAACATTAGTAGGCAGGGGAAAGTCAGATAAGGAAAAGGGGATGAAATATCTGCTTAATCTGAACGGGGCATAGTGGTGTCAGGGTAATACATTATAAAAGATGTATCCCAATCTGTGTGCCTTGGGAGGGGTCACTCTGGAGAGATGCCAGGATGATGACCACTGGTGGTGATAATGGTGAGGATGAATCACACTTTGTGTCCTTTTGCAAGGGATGGTGTGAGGAGGCTCAGATGCGCATTCTGAATTCTCTCTCCCTGCTGGATTGGAGCGTCTGTAACTTTAACTGTGCCAATAAAACGATTACAAATACAGAAGGGTTTTCCTAAGTGAGAGTGTTGCAACCATGCACATTGGGGTTCCCAAATGAACAGTAATTTTAATAATATTGGGCCTGATCTTGGGACAAGAACTTATCAAAGCTCAGGGTGTTAACTGGGAATTCTTAAGTAATCAATATAATTAATACACAATCCATAGCTCCTCATTTAGTATTAGGGTGACCAGACAGCAAATGTGAAAAATCGGGACGGGGGTGCGAAGTAATCGGAGCTTATATAAGAAAAAGACCCCAAAATCGGGACTGTCCCTATAAAATCAGGACATCTGGTCACCCTATGTATTATATATATTTTATATACAGATGTAAAAGAATTTGTTTGAAGGGGGGTGTGTGTGCGTGCATGCATATGTATAATTTAAAATATATATTATAGAAAATGTTTTATATTCTAAAATATTTTATTAATTTTCTGAAAACAAAAAAGAGCTTTACATCACATAACCAATCTGATATGAAAAATAAGCTCTATAAATGCATGTATGACACATGTAACATTGTTCATGTGAGGCAAGGTATTTTTGTTTAGAGTTGTTTTTTTTTGTTTTTGTTTTTTGTTTGTTTTTTAACTATCTGAATAGCAAGAACTACAGTTTGAAACCATAAATATTTCCCCTTTTCTCCTTCAATTACTTCTGCTTTTCACCAGTTCTCAACACATCTTGTCACACTTTCATCAATTCCTTTCCCCATTATACATTCTATTCCTTCCTCTAATAAGGGGCAGATTGATTTGTACTATTCCACCTTCAGTTGCCTTATTGATGCAACTGTTCCCTAGTGGAAGGATTGTTACCGAGTAACCCTGTAGCTGAGAAACATCATTACCAGGATGAATTACCTCTTTATGTCAGTGCCCGAGGAGCTCAGTTAGACAAAGGGATTGGATGCAGCTTTATGCAATGTTGGTGATATTTTGATGTTGATTTTTGGAGTTGGAAGAGCATTGGGCCAGACCCCCAACGGCTACACTGATTTACACTAGCTGAGGATCCAGCCCTTTATACAAATTTAGAGATGGCTAAAGCTAGACTGTCAAATGAACAGAATTTAATATCCGTCAATAGACCTCTTTTTTTATCCTGTTTTTTTTTTTAAAGCGACTGTCTTTTAAACATGAAAGACAATTACATGCCTAGGTGATAACATAGGCAATCCTAGAAATGTTGTTTTCACTAGCTTGTGGACATGCTTAGCAGTACCCATGTTCACCATCTCTCCAGTATTGCTCCTGATCATCCCGTCGTCTCTGTCGGCTCACTCTGAGAAGAAAACAATGAGAAATGAAGTCACTAAACTATTGTGGACGATAAGAGGGTGACCTGGAGGGCACATTCCCCCAACGGGTCACTGGATCCTTGTGCTTTAAGATTGTTTAGTCAGTTTTGATGTTGCTGTTACCTACCTGCAATGTCCATTTCTCCTTTTCCCAGTGGACCAACAGAGATGACTGGATGATCCATCCCAAGCCCAAACATCTACACCATAATTCAACAGCCTCGTAGCACGAGCCTTGTGAGCCCGAGTCAGCTGGCATGGGCCAGACACGGATTTTTAACTGCAGTGTAGACATACCCTAAATTCTACTAGTCAAAAATTCTACTAGTCATCAACCTGTCTCTTGTCTTCCATTTTAGTCTAACATTACTGAAGAGGTGACATGCTTGACAGATTTCAGTTTGGTTTTTATTCCAGCCACGCTTCTGTCTCCCCTTGTGTTGCTCTGCATTAACCATTAGTGACAGGGAAGTTTCAAAAGGTTGGGAAGGCTGGTTTGAACAAGCACCCATACGTTCGAAATCAGAATTAGTTTTTCAATTTTAAGGTACGAGGCTCATTGCAATAGGCAAATTCATCCTCTGCCACTGATATACACATCATTTTGATGGCTAAAGATTCTAGCATCCTCACAGGATGTAAATATCTAATGTGCACAGCATGTCCTCTGGAACCTGATCTTATAGATGCAGGATATAACAAGGCAAAGTTATAGTTCAATTTATGCAAGTTCTGCTTTGCCTTCTTAAAAGCCCTCTGCTAAACTCCTGGCTATAATCAAGGAAGAAAGTGATTAGAAATGATTTAAAAAAATAACCCAATAATTCTTATATTTTACTCTGAGGCTTTTAGGGAGCATGATGTGGGTCTTGGGAGGTACAAATTATTGATACAATTTATCGAGGAAACCATCCTGTTTCTCCATCACAGCTTTATCCTCTAGCTACAAGTATTCAGGCTTTGTGGACAACTGTATTTCCATGCATTTCTTTCTACCTTAGCCCTTATTCCAAAAGCACTAGTTTTGTTACTGTGGCTGGAACACGAAGGTGTGAGGAGGTTAATACGATCCTGGTGCAACCACGCCTGTCCCATCAGAGTTGTGTGTAATTCCATTCCTGTCATGACCCCATTGCAGCAATCTCATTCTTGAATCTCAAGCCCTCAGCACCAGAACTCCTGAAGCTAAAAGAGATTTGATGAGCTGTCATCAAATGGAACATTCCAATCTTGCCACTGATGCCTTTAGCTATCAGTATCTTTAGTGCCTACTGATCACTAAGAAGCTCTCTGGCTATTCCGGTGTGGGGCTCCCATATACCTATTTTTGTTATTCCAGGGCTTCCCCCCGGTATTTTTAACGGATTATTTCAGTATCTTTGGCTCTTTTCTTCCAGTTTCAAATAAGTGCATACGTATGATTGCTTGGTAAACTGGGCACAAGCTCAAAAGAGCGCCGGCTGCTTTTCATATGGCTCGTGGCTTTGTTGTGATATCTCCCCTGTGATAGCTTCTGCTGCACTCTGAGGTTATAGGGATTTTGGACCTAGCTGGTCATTGGTCAGCCACCTGCTCTGGGTAGCCGGACTCTGCAGTATTCACCTCCAGCCAGATGACTCATTGTGCAGGGCGGCACTGTCAGATGCTATAAGCTTTGTCCTCAGTGCATCCTGATAGACTCGGTTGGGTTCCTCTCAGTGTGGCAGCAGGATCATAAGGGCAGCATCGAGCTCTGTGAAGCATAGAAGTCAATGTACAGCCCACATCTACAGCAATGTCAATGTGAAGAGGCCTAGAACATCTCCAAGCATGGCATGCTAAGGCTTGTGCTCAGAGCACAGGCCTTGTTAAGGAGCCAAGGGTTACAGCCCTTCTTTCCCAGTAGTAGCTGGGATGAGGTATCGTTCTTCTCAGAGCAGGGTCTCTTGGTACGCCTTTCATGACATTGTTCCTTGGGGTCTCTGGTTGGGCCTGTGCATTTCTGCCTCCAGAATGATATGCTTAATTGGTGAGTGGTTGGTTCCAGGGTTATTTATGGTACCAAGTAGGCCACAATTTGCTCTTAACTTATGCTGTAGGACTGACCCAGCATGGAGCCGGATCAGGATAGGGAGAATGCAAAGGCCAGGTTTGCACCCAATCCCTTTGGGCTGCAATGTGCGCTCACTTGGTGTAGCCAAGGATCTGGCTAACTGTCCATATTTCATAGATTCCAAGGCCAGAAGGGACCGTTGTGATCATCTCGTCTGAATTCCTGTAGAACACAGGCCATAGAACTTCCCTAAAATAATTCCTAGAGCAGATCTTTTAGAAAAAACATCCGGTCCTGATTTCAAAATTGTTAGTAATAGAGAACCTGCCATGACCCTTGGTAAATTGTTTCAATGGTTAATTACTCACCATTAAAAATTTACACTTTATTTCCAGTCTGAATTTGTCTATCGTCAGCTTCCAGCCGTTCAATAATTTGTACCTTTCTCTGATATCTTGAAGAGCCCATTATTAAATGCAGATGCTTAGACTGCAATTACGTCACCGTTTAACCTTCACTGTGTTAGACTCAAGGAGATCCACCCATTTAGCTCATCACTATAAGGCATCTTTTCTAATTCTTTAATCATTCTGGTGGCTCTTCTCTAAAACTGCCCCAATTTATCAACATCCTTCTTGAATTGTGGGCACCAGAACTGGCCATGGTATTCCAGCAGAGGTTGCAGCAGTGTCAAATACAGAGGTAAAATTAACTTCTCTACTCCTACCCGAGATTCCCCTGTTTATGCATCCCAGAATTGCATTAGCTCTTTTGTCTACAGCATCACACTGGGAGCTCATGTTCAGCTGATTATCCACCATGATCCCCAAATCTTGTTCAGAATCTCTGCTTCCCAGGCCAGAGTCCCTCATCCTATAAGTGTGGTCTACATTCTTTGTTCCTAGATGTGTACATTCATATTTCGCTATATTAAAATGCATATTGTTTGCTTGTGCCCAGTTTACCAAGCAATCCGGATCTATTATGCCAACACTATTATCTTTACCATCAATGTCCCCTTTCTTCCATTTCTTATATCTTTTAATTATTATTTTTTTAACAGCTGCCTTCACTTCCCCTCTAAACCAGGTTAGTTTTTTAAATTCTGTTAATGTTATTCTTAAAAGGTTTGGAAGCATCAACCATAAGCTTCCTTTCAGGGTTGCCACCCCTTTAAAATCATCTTTCCATAGTGATGAAACAATTCAGAAAGTTTGGTCTGATTGTATGTATCTACCTGGGGAGACAGAGTATCTATGACATTTAAGTTCTTTAGGCAAACCTGCTCTGTACAGAGATCCCATTGTACAAGTACAACAGTGGCATTTCTGAGACATGCAGCAAAGCACAGTGCTTATCTGAGATTAGATTCTCTCCTTTTATCTCTCTAATGGGTTCCTATCAGGTCTTATAGTGGGAATACTTCATTGCTGTGTTTCAGAGTACGACAGTCTCACAGCCAATAGCTCTGATGATGAATGAAGTGTAAATAAATCTATGCTTCATGTAACACATCACACCCATAATGCATTATCCAATAACATGGTCACAGCCAAAGGAAAGGCATGCCTTAGTTTAGACACAAAAACTGGCATTTAATAGAGTTTAATAGAGTGACGAGTGATTTGGGGGCTCTCCGTTTTTGGAAGTCTGACTGCAGGCTCCTTAAAGAACTGGGAACAGAAAATAATTAGAGGTTTCCTACAAAAATCTGATGAAAAATTGGAATCTGATGAACATTTCCCAGATTTCCCCTATGAAACTTGCTGCACAACTACTTCTGGATGTTTATTGACAGAGTCATTTATAAATGGTGAGCTCTTCTGAGTGTGACATAGGCAAGCAAAAAAGATAACCATAGTGCACAGATACTGGAAAAAGGAAAAGAGAGAGGGGCTGCAAAGACTGGGTTGGATATCAATTTTGTGGTCTTATCATCGTTGGCATGAAATCCAAGCATCCCACAGTGACTTACGAGGTAATATCAAACTACATGAAGCAAAAAAGACATCATTATTTGGATCTCCGATGATTTGGGTGGAGAGCAACTGATGGCTGTAGTGCCTTTCATCAAAGGGGTGGTTAATCTTTGTAGAGAGCTTTGAAGAACCAGAGAGCCGTATGCAGTGAGTGCTAAGTATTATTCTCTCAAAGCACTTTATAAACACTTATTAATTAAGTCTGTGGTAGGTAGTATTATCTCCATTTTACAATTGACTAAACTGTGAGGGCACAGAGATGGTAAGTGACTAGTCTGAGGTCCCAGAATGTGTGAATCACAGAATTTGAGTCCCTGTTATGGCCATGCTCTAGCCATCTTTTCAAGGATCTATAGTTACCATATATACTCGTTCATAAGCCAAATATTTTTGGTACAAAAAGTGCCGCATCAAAGAGCGGGGGTTGGCTTACAGATGGGTCTACACCAAAATGTGATGATTTTAAACTCTGTGGAATCATTGAATTGAATATCGAATACACTGTTGTTTTGTTTACCTGGAACATCTGCAGGCATGGAGCCCCTCAGTTCCCTGTGGCCACGGTTCGCTGTTCTCAGCCAATGGGAGCTGAGGGGCTCCGTGCCTGCAGACATTCCAAGTAAACAAAACGTCCCGACCCGCCAGCAGCTTACCCTGATGGGCCGGGAGCCAAAGTTTTCGAACCCCTGAAATATAGGGTCGGCTTATGAGAGGATCATACAGTTTTTGCTATTTTTACCGATCCATTTTGGGGGGTTGGCTTATAAACAAACGGGCTAATGAACGAATATATATGTTAGTTTACTCTGGATCTATTCTGCATATAGCTCATTACGTCTGTGAACCAGTACTCTATCTTGCCTATTCAGTTTACACCCTCTGAGAGCTCACTGGGTAGCCCTTGTGTAACACCAACAAACGCTGGTTGTCCATAGGCAGGATAGAACCAGGGATGTCTGGAGCTTAGGACATGAGCCTCTACCACATGAGCTAAAAGCCAACGGGATGTTAGCTAAAGCTGTAGAGCAGACTCACTTACCTGTCTCTAAGGGCTGGTCTACACTACAGGGGGGTCGACCTAAGATACGCAACTTCAGCTACGTGAATAGCGTAGCTGAAGTTGCGTATTTTAGGTCGACTTACCTGGCTGTGAGGATGGCGGCGAGTCGACCGCTGCCGCACCGCCGTCGACTCCGCTTCCGCCTCTTGCCGCAGTGGATTTCCGGAGTCGACGGAAGAGCCATCAGGGATCGATTTTATCGTGTCTTCACTAGACGTGATAAGTCGATCCCCAATAGATCGATTGCTACCCACCGATTCGGCGGGTAGTGAAGACGTGCCCTAAGTGGTGTTGGTGCCTCTAGATGGGACAGAACACCACACCTAGAAGGTGTGTGTGGGTTACAGTTGCAGAAATCAGTTTTACTTTTAACTAGTTTTAACTTGAGAAAGGAAGAAATCCCCACCGGCTTTCCAAAGCAGACGGCTTGCAATTTTTGTAACTGAAAAATCACTGCTTGAAACCTTTGAGCACCCACTAATTGACAAATGGCCTTGGTGGTCCCCTAGAGCCATCCGAACAGGGCTGGAGATTTTCACATGAGAAAAGCCCCGTGGATAGTAACATAACTGGAAAAATTAAAAACCACAACGCTTGATTTTTCAGCTATCACTTCTTTAAAGGCAAATTTCTTTAAAAAAAAAAATCTTCACCTACTAAGTTCCACACCTTGAAAGCCTTAAATAAGAGCAGCTTTTGACTTTGGGTTGGAGGCACAATTGCTCTGGGATGAAAGGAAATGGATGATGATGAGAGCATGGGTCCGGGCTGCCATTCCAGGCCTGTCATTGACTCATTTGTGGCCTTGTGTACGTCACTTTAACCTCTCGGGACCAGATTTCTGGAATGTTCAGTACTCATCATTGGGGCAAGACGTCAACTCTCATTTTAGACACCTAAATTAGAGCCAGAGCTTCAAAAACTCTCTGAACCCAGCAGCTCCTGCTGTTAAGCTTATGGCCAGATTTTCAAAAGAACTCATTTCCCAGTAAGACACCTGAAAAAAGTGGCCCAATTTTTCAGAAATGGGCAATCAGTGCTTAGCAACTCCTATGGAGAGAGATGGAATTAAGGGCACTGAGCATTTGTGACAATCTGGCCCCTTCATGTTGCAGCCCAGGTGATTGGGGAGCTAAGTTCACAGCTAAATGGCAGCTGAATAGAGCTGGCTGAATTCTTATATTTTCTTTCAAATTTCAGGTCGATCAAAATCGTTCACGAATTCTGCTTGAATTAGCTGAATAGGTTCAGCCTCTCCAAATTGAAATATTTCACTGAGACATTTTTAAAACAAAAGTTTTCGCTTTTCATTGTGAAAGTTTCACTTTGAAAATTAGCTAGATGGACCTTTTAAAAAAAAAAATTAAAAAAATCAAAAACCCTGAAGCGGAAACTTCTTTTTTTTAAATTTGGTTTTGTTTTTTGTTTTAGTGAGAAACTCAAATGTTGTCCGTTTGGGGTGATCCAAACCGATTTTTTTTTTTAATTTGAACCAAAAAATCAATTATCCACCTAGCTCTAGTGCTGAGTCCTTTTAAAAATCTGGAGCTGTGGGCCTTGGTTCACCTGCCTGTAAAATAAATTAATGGAGATGTCCTATCTCCTAGAACTGGAAGGGACCTTGAAAGGTCATCAAGTCCAGCCCCCTGCCTTCACTAGCAGGACCAAGTACTGATTTTGCCCCAGATCCCCAAGTGTCCCCTTAAGAATTTAACTCACAACCCTGGGTTTAAGCAGACCAATGCTCAAACCACTCTCTCTCCTTCAAGAGATGTGATGAGAAATACCTCTGTCAAACAGCTGTTGTGAGGCTTCAGTAGTGAATGTTTGTAGAGTGTGAAGTGAAAAAATCCTGTAAAAGTTCAGGGTTATTATTGCATATTTAGGGGGTGAAGTAGTGAACAATCAAAGACCTTTTCCCCTCCTAGCAGACTCAATCTTACCATCTTGAGACGCCGGTAGTGTTGTGTGATGGCACTCAGGGACTTTTTAGGACAAAAATTTGAAGGAACTAAACATTTTCATAGAACTACACTCTGGATTTTCTTCTGGCTAAGCAATGGCTTCTGGTCCTCCTCCGAGCATTTCAGCCTACACACCCCCTTCACAGCGAAAAGTCTGAAATGGAAACAAGAGGGAGTTCTGACAACTGGCTAATGGAAGTGCTCATGCATTGGCTTTCACTTGCAAGCGGTACAGTGGGAAATAATTGATCTAAATTGCCTCAGACATACATGGCTACTGGTCCTGCCACCCAGGAGCTATTCTTAGACCCATTTATGCAGGAAAAAGTGGCAAATCCATTAATAAAAAAAAAAAAGCTTTTACCTAGATAGAGGATAAACAACCAAATGATGAAAGGGGGGAGGGATAGCTCAGTGGTTTGAGCATTGGCCTGCTAAGCTGAGGATTGTGAGTTCAATCCCTGAGGGGGCCACTTAGGGATCTGGGGCAAAATCAGTACATGGTCCCATTAGTGAAGGCAGGGGGCTGGACTCAATATCTAGGTCCCTTCCAGTTCCAGGAGATAGGATATCTCTATTTAATTTATTTATAAAAGCAGATATGCCCGGTTGTTTTGTTTTTTTCGCTATGATGAGGAACATTCAAGTGTTAAAATATTTGCTCACTATTACCCACTTAGAGATTAAAAATAGTTAATCTCCCCACCTTCTACCAAAGCAAACAACAAAATGTGTTTTCAAATAATACATCTTCCTTGCATCCCACTGCGTGGGATCCCATTGAAAAATCTCATCCTAAATTTCAGGGAATTCTAAATCACAGGGAGTTGTAAAAATGGCTCAACTTTATTATTAATCTTTATTAATACTGGAATTTATGGAGTACATATCCCTGCACTTGTTGGGCAAACTTTAAGTCTAGTTCAATGGCAAGCAATGAGACTTCTTCTATAACCCTTTCTCACGTGAGTAGCCCCATTTGCATTCGCTGTAAAGGAAAATGCAAAAATCACCTTATCCGACTAAATGTTGGATTCTCAGTCTTGCTCTGGTTACTGCACTACCGTTGCAACACATAACAACTTTAAAGCTGCCCTGACGGGGACTGTCTTTTTGTTCTGTGTTTGTTCCATGCCTAGCACAATGGTTCATGATGGGGGCTTGTAGGTGCTACAGTAATACAAATTAATAATAAAGGAGCTATGACATTCCGGGGCACAATCCAGACCAGTGTGGGGGCTGTGTCACCGCTGCCTTGCAACCTTGGGTGCCTTACAATGCTTTGCTGCTGTAGCCCCCATCTGGGCCTCTCACAAATATCCTGACAGCATGCAGGTCACACCCTGGCTCCCACTAGCCTTCGTTATTACATTCAGGGTGACCCCGATGCACTCCAAGTTCCAAATTTTCCCCTCCAAAATGTGTGTTCTGTACTGTAATGTGTGTTCCCCTCCTGGACAGTTTCAGGTCCATTGTCCCTGGAAAGGAACAATATATAATAACTTGCCACCCTCAGTGGAGTTGCCCACACAGTTAGCAATGCTGGATTAGTTTTGATTAAAGAATAAAGCAGGTTTATTTAACAAAAGAAGATAGGGTTTTAAGTGAATACAAGTAATGAGGCATTACAGTTAGAAATGGTTACAAGAAAAAGACAGATAAAACACTTCCTAACTTAACAAACTAGACTTGGTTCAAAGTGAAATTCTTATCACAGGTTTTCAGTAGCATTGCTGGCCAAGTTTCAGATCAGGATCTGCTCCCAAAGTCCAAAAGCTATTTCTTCTGTCTTCTTCAGTGAAACGAGAGAGTTGCACAGGGAGAGAAAACTTGGGGTGTTTTTGCCTCTTACTTTTATAGGCCAGTCACCCTTTGAAATGCATTTCCCTGAGAGTGACCCCTCGCCAAAGTTCTTTCAAGCTGAGAGCAAGGAGACGTGGAGTCTGGTGGGGAAGAGGTGTTGTGCTGTTTCTTTTCACCTGATCAGGGCCGGCTCCAGCCATCAGCTTAACAAGCAGGTGCTTGGGGTGGCCAAGGGAGAGGGGCGGCACCTGCGGCAATTCGGGGGCGGCAGGTCCCTCACTCCCTCTAGGAGCGAAGGGCCTGCCGCTGAACTGCCACCGCCGATCGCGGCTTTTTTTTTTTTTTTTTGCTTGGGGCGGCAGAAATGCTGGAGCCGGCCCTGCACCTGATTATGCTGAAATGCAGATTTTCTGTGTCTTCTTTCCCCCCCCCTCACTGTCTGAGGACTCTGTTCACAGCTTATACACAAATTCAGGTAAACACACATCCCTTTTTTAAGACAGGCCTGTTCGATCAGTTCTACCTAACTGGGGCTACATGTGTTTGAACATGTGCCTTTAACAACATATGGCGGGGAGGGGTGTCAAACTTCTCACACCATGTTACTACATACACGTCACCATGATATTATCGACCATCAAGTTACTAGTTTTCAAATGATACCTCACAAGGCATATTTTGCACAAATATTACAGTAGCATGTAGGGGGTGAATACTTAGCTACCCAGGGGCAACTAAGGATTTGTCCAGCGAATAATGAGAGCTCATAAGCTATACCTACCTCAATCTCATCTAGCTCTTTCTACCCAGTGCAGGAGACATGTTGGGGCTGGCTGGGAGTGAGCGGGGGACGGGGGGTCTTTCCTGGGATGAAATCCTGGCCCTGGTGAAATCAATGGGAGTTTTGGGATTGACTTCAATCGGACCAGGATCCCCACCCCCGACCCCATATGACCCTTGCAGCCTAGCCCTGCAAGCTCCAGTCAGCTGACCCAGGCCAGCCACGGCCGTGCAGTGGGTATTTGGTTGCAGTGTAGACATGCGGTAAATGAGTGGAGTCCACAAGGTATGGTGTGAATGTTCTATACTTAATGCAGAAGCAGGACAGGGGCCAAGGTTTTACCCGTCATGGGGCAGAAACTGAGAATTTGTGGTTTCCGTGTTCTTTGTTCCTGTGTGCAGTAAACCCATCCTCATGATCCCCTGCTGTCTCCTAAGCCACCAGGAGTGCAGCAGGTGACAGGCATGTCGTGAGTGGTGACAGCATGAGGTCCTGCAAAGTGCTTTCCTGAAAAACACGGATTTCTTTAGCACTGTCCAATGGAGCTGTTTCCCTGCTTTCAGGAGAGCAGAGTAAAGTAACAGTGCCACCTGCTGGCTAGAAAATGTAGTTGAACATAACTTACATTAAAAAAAAAAAAGAACGAGGAGTACTTGTGGCACCTTAGAGACTAAAAATTTATTTGAGCATAAGCTTTCGTGGGTGAAACCTGACAACTTACATTGGCATTTCAAGTGAAACGAGTGTTGTAGTTTTCAATCTACACGCTCCACACATTCATAAATTTTAAGGCCAGAACGGGACATTAGATCATCTAGTCTGACCTCCTGCATGTCACAGGCCATTCAATTTCACTCAGTTACCCCTGTACTAAGCCCAAAAGCTTGTGTTTGACTAAAACTTAACTCCAGACAGACAAATCCCTAAAAAGCTTCTGACACCTGCAGGGAGCATCAATAGCATCCGACAGTATCGAGAAACAATTCAGCCTGCATGGCACATACGTCCAGGATTTCTCTTCTCTCCCAATTTGTTCTTGGCGCTGACACATATATAAACGTTGGAGCTATCTCTTTAAAGAGTTCAGATTCTCCTACATCTTATTTCCCATCTAAAATGATAACTTTTATGGTTCGCTGATGCTGTGGAAACAATGTCTCTCAACTAGAGAAATGCAAAATCGGTAAAATAAGGGAGTCAAAGCATAAGCAGATTCTCACTCTTAATTAGACTCTGTATTTACTGATGACATTAAGCATTTTGGATCACGTGAGACATTTATGCAGAGTTTTACAAATGCAGGAACCAAGCCTGCAAATTTACTCCTCGGAGTAGTCTTGTTTTGATCCATAGGATTAATACTCACAGTAGTGGGACTACTTGCATGAGTAAGGGACTGCAGGCCCAGGCCCAGGGGCGGCTCTAGATTTTTTGCCGCCCCAAGCACGGCAGGCAGGCTGCCTTTGGCGGCATGCCTGTGGGAGGTCTGCCAGTCCCGCGGCTTCAGTGTACCCGCCGCCGAATTGCCGCCGGATCTGCAGGACCGGCGGACCTCCTGCAGGCAAGCTGCCAAAGGCTGCCTGACTGCCGCCCTCGCAGAGACTGGCAGGGCGCCCCCCGAGGCTCGCCGCCCAGGCATGCGCTTGGAGCGCTGGTGCCTGGAGCCGCTGCTGCCCAGGCCCATTGGTAAAGTCCATTAAAGTACAATCCTTGCCACAAAGAGTTTAGGCTCTAATTATCCCATTTCAAGTTAAAACAGAGCTTGTGGCATCTGTATAGAACCCCTGTCCCATCAGATGCACTTCTGGGCTGCCCCTAGGCATCAATGTGGCTCCGTTGCCCTGCTGGCAATGATCCCAGCTGCAGTTGTGCCAATACTGATTTTTCTGGTCAGCGGCTGAGCTGAAAAAAAAAATGGGTTTGGGTTGAACAAAACCTTTCATTCAGCCTGAAGTGAAAGGTGTCATTTCATTTTCAGGGTTTTTAACCTTTTTTATATATACAGGTATACAATTTCAGTAAAATTTGAAACAAAGTATTATGAATTAAAAAAAAGGCTTCACACCAAATATTTCAGCCAGCTCTAATCCTCAGTCTATGGCAGTGGCCCCCAAACTTTTTACCTCGTGCCCTGCCTTACCCCTGTCTGTGCCTCCCACACCCCCAGAGCCACGGCCGGGAGCAGGGCCATGGCTCCTGCAGGGGAGGCCACAGACAGGGATAAGGGGGCCACGGCTGGGGTCACATCTGGGAGCATGTGTGGGGTTGACAGCTGGGACCCCAGGCAGGCCCAGCTGCCCCCCCCCCCCAAACATTTCTTAGCACCCCTATACGGGGGCGCACCCAGCAGATTGGAGACCTCTGGTCTATGGTTTTGATTACCACTCTGCTCAGTGGCAGAAAGCAGAGAGACCATAATCACACCAAGATCTGATTTTTATGCAAATTTGCTCATTATTATTAAATGAAAAAAGAGAGAGGTAGAAATGATGGCAAGTAGAAGCCGAATTGTTTCAAAATAACATGTTTTTCAAAGATTTCCAGGAAGCAACAGATTATTCTGCCAAGGCGTTGGGCAATGCAGAGTGATGCTGCACTTCCACTGAAGAAAATGGAAGCCAAAGACGCGTTGCACTTTGCAGGAGCATGGCTTTGTGTTGGGTTCAGTTTTCCTATGGAATGAAATTAGTCTGTGGGAGGTCATATCTGACTGACATTCCAATGCTGTAGTTGTCGGCTAACAGGCGGTGTCACTGTATTTATAATTGACATTTTCGTGCATGCATCCTCCAGGGCATGGTTCGCTGTAGAAGAGACATTGAACTTCAATGAGTTGGTACCTTTGGTAAAATAAAATATAAATAGTCAGTTTATCTCAGTGAGGAACTTTACAGTTTCCATATTCATGTCTGAAAAGTGGTCCCTGAAGTGTAAAGGCCTAATACATTTCTTTGATGGTTTCTTCCCCCCTGCTTTTATCCATGAATACTATTTACTTTCTTAACACATAAAATATGTAATTAAAGTCGCATAGAAAATATGTTGTTTTTACTAAAGGCTGCATAACAGGAAAACGTCTTCAGAAACCTGAAGAAGCTAAAGGGAACCCTCAGTTCTTGTTGGTACTTGCCTGCTGAACACCCTGCCGGAGCGGTCAGCGCTAGATATGGCAACACCAAAGTGTTTCATGATTTCATGTTGGTTTTGCCATGTTATTTCAGCTTTAAAAAAGCACTTAATTTTTTTTTTAAATCAAGGTTTTGTTTTGACATTTTTGAAACAAAAAAATTTGATTTTTTGAATTAAAAATGGCCTTTGCTTCAAAATGTCCTTTAATATTGATTCAAATAAATGAAAACCATTTAGAAATGGTCATGTGATGGGTTGTACCTGGCCCTTCGATGCCCCCTGCTGGAAGCCCTGCGGTCTACCACCTCACCCCAGGAAGGAGCTGCAGAGGTGGGTCCTCTAGGCCTGCCTACAGAGGCTGCATCACAGCAGCCAATCAGAGCCCAGCAGGCTCAGATAAAAGGAGCTGCTTGGGTTGAGCGGCTCAGTTCGTGGCTGGGGCCAAAGGGGCAAGGAAGGATGCTCCGCTCTGGAGCATGATGGGCTGAATTAGCTAAGTCTGGGAGCTGGGACCTGGAGTAGTGGGTGGGCCCAGGTTCCTCCCTGCCACCAGCCAATGCTGGATTGGCCTATGCCTTGGAAAGGAGACACAGCTAGTTTAAAAGCCCAGGAAAAGGGGCTCAGAGATGGAGCTGAAGGTCCTGGTGAGGGTAGACCGACAGTCCCGATGGGACTCTTTACTGAGCCCCAAGAAGGGAATAGGTTTCCTTGAGAAGCCTGAGCAGAGGGCTGGATTTCAGGGAGCCCAGGCGGAGCTGAAGAGAGGGAAGGAGGCCCTGACTCCAGCTTGAGCCAGGGATTGGAAGACTTTTTTGTTTGTGTTTGTTTTGGACTTGAATACCCCAGAAGGGTTCATTCATTTTAGACTGCATGAGTTGGCCGGAGGGCTGAACCACTGAAGGCCCACCTAGTAATGTCAACAGCCTACAGGGAGAGGCCTGGGGCAGGAGAGTTTGCAGCATCACACCTGAGGCAAGTGTCCCTGCCACAACTCCAAATAAAATGGAAACATTTCCATTTTGTTGAAATAAAACATTTTGTATGACCCTGTAGCGGGGTGGTCACCCCGCTCATGCCCTGAAGGGCTTAAAACAGCCCTGGGAAAGGACTGGGGTGGGGGAAAAGCTAGGCTGATTGGGGGAAAGCATGCACAGGTGGGTCCATGCTCCAATCAGGCCACGCTGGCCCTATAAGAGGGCTGAGAGCTAGAGACTGGAAGGCATTCTCTCTCTAGCTTTCTGAGAGAGAAGAACCTGGCTGCCTGGGAGCTGGGAAGGGTACCTAGGGTGAAGCAGTGCTGGGGGAAGGTCAGAGGGAGCTGGGGAGCTCCAGCCTAGCAAAACCCCAGGCTACAGGCCTAGTTAAAGGCCTACAAAAAGGTACTGGGGCTGCAGAGGGGCAGCCCAGAGATAGGCAAAGACAGCAGGTCCTAACCCCCTTGCCAATGATAAGTGGTTCACAGACTGCAGTCGGCCCCAGGGAGTGGGGGCTAGATGATGACTGGCAGTAGCCACTTAGACAAAGTGGGGTTTAGAGGGTTGGGGGTTCCCCTGGGAGGGGAGACCCGGAGCGAAGGGGTACTGTGGTGGGCAGAACCCCTAGGCAAAGGGCACCGGGATCTGGGAGGGACACGGGGCCAGCGGCAGGCGAGACACCGGCCTGCAGAGGGCGCTCGGGGCTGGAAAGAGCTAATTCCCGAGACGGCCAGCAGGAGGCGCCGCTCCGGTGAGTCGTCGCCCCGCCACAGACCCAAATTGCCAGAGAACTCCAAACATCCATTATGTGCCTAGCTCTACTCAGCATCTCTCAGGGTCAGGCTTTGAATCATCTGGTCATCCAACAGGGCGCGATGGCATGAGGCGCTCAGCTTCCTAAAGTCCTATTAAAGCCTGTGGGAGCTTCTGCCAGGATTTGGCCCACAATTTGGAGATTTTCCTGGCTGTTAAGACAATGGTCTGAGCCAGCAATCTCTCTGCCGCCAGCCAGCTAGCGTTTCCAGCACAGCGGGGTGCTAAATGGTTCCCGGAGTTACCATGTTTGGGGCCCATGTTATGGGAATGGTGCAGAAGGCCCTCCCTCTAGTCCTCTCCTCTCTTGTCGTCTAGTCCCTCAGTCTCTCCTACCTTCCCTCCAATTGCCCCTCCCTATCCCTAATTCTCCAGCTTCCTCGACCTCTCCCCAGACATAGATTCACAGATTCCAAGGCCATCCTCAGTCCCCTTCCCCAGTCAGCTCCCAACCCACCAGCCTTTGCCACTTCCTTTGTGCCCATCTGCTCCTGCCACTCTTCTCGGTCACAGCCCCCAGCTCCCTTATTCCCCAGCCTCTGTCTCCTTATCTCTCCAGAGCCCCCCAAATTCTCTCTGTGCCTCGGCCCCTCCTTTTCTTGGATGTTGAGAGGGGACAGGAGGGGTGAAAGCTGCTGCTGCAGAGTTGGAGGTGGGTACAGATGCTGAATCTCTTCTGTTGGTTCAGCTCCCTCCTGCCCTAGCCGTGTCCTCCCCTTCGTCTCCTTCTGGGCAGAGAAGGATGGGAGAGGTCCAGGCAGGGCGGGAGCTGATTCAGCCCAGAGAGAAATCCCAGCAGCAGTTTTCTACTTGCCCAGCAAGGAGCCGGAGTGTCCAGGAAGATGAACTGCAGCTGCCTCCTGCCAGCTGAGCAATCCGCTCAACAGGGAGCTTGCCGAGTGTTGCCATGTACACCAGCACCCTCAGAATGGGCGTCCCTTCTTCAGGCCCCTGCCAGCTGAGGGGTGAGGGCTGGGGGAAAGACAGCGGAAGCTAGAAGTTAAAGGAGACAGGTCTCCTCCATCCCCTTTATAACAACTGAATTTATGTCTGCCACCAAGATGTACTCAGACGAGGCCTTACAGGAAAAAGGTCCTAGCAGCTGCAGAACTGGACCTTTGTGCAAGATGGTTTCCATCAGTGCTCAGAACTGAAATCCCCCTGATCGTTGAAGGGTGTTGCAATGGGCCAGAGCAGATTCAAAAATGAGCGTGTCTCGCTCGCTAATGTTGTAAGTTGTTGGTGGCAGTCCAGAGTCAACATTACAACACTTTCCTGTGAAATCTTAGGAGAGAAAAGACAAACCTCCTCTGTGATTTCTGTAGTAAATCAATGGCAAGAGGGACAGTAGTGGTTACTATATTTATTTATAACGATCAAGAAAAGAAATTGCACATTATGTATCTAAAACTGTAATTATATGATTGTATTATACACACACACACACACACACACATGCAGCCTTTTATGCCACTTGTCTCCTTAGACTGTAAACTCTTTAAGACAAGGGCAGTATCTTTGGTTTTGTTTGTACAGCACCTAGCACACCTAACCCTGCTTGGAACCGCTCGACGCCATCGCTATTATTAATCAGAGCACATTTGTTAATGTGGGTTCCTTAGTTTTTGAATGGGGACCGCTCAAAAGCTGGAGATCACTTTGGCTCAACCCCAGTGTGATGCCTATAAATATCGGAGCTGGATGGTACCTGGCTGAATTTAGGGGAAAATCCTTGGGATTTTGAAAAGCAGTAAAGAACGCCTGGGAAAACTGACCTACATGTGGTCTTAATCATTCCAGTGGATAACCCCCGCATTACCCTTTAAAAGGTCATCTGATAAACATCAACATTGGGCTTTTCTCACAAACCCAACACCTATGCTTGCCTCAGGCTACTGTAATACGGCATGGGAAGTTAAATTAGAAGCATATATTTGGTAATAGCACCTCTGAGAGGGAGTCTTCAAAAGACTTTGCCCCCATTAAAGGATTAGAAGACTAACATACATATCAGCAAATCCACTCTATCCAAAAAAAAACAGAACATGAGACTGAGATCAGCATTTTGTTCTGATTAGTTGCTTTGATCGATGTTAATTTCTTTATTACTTTTTATTGCTGCAAAAATACCATTGGGGAATATTATAAAGATAGCGTTGGAAAATACTGTAAAAATACCTTAATGGAGTACTGCTCTAAAGTCTTTGTATCATGGGCCCATTGGCAAACTTTTAAGGATGCATGTAATTGATTAAGGTACAAAAGAAACATTTCTTCTTTAAGGAGCTGACAGTCATGTTTGAAACTGCCTGTAATACTTGCCCTAGGCAGCACTGAAAAGTAAAATAATTTAACATCAGAATGAGTCCATTAAACATTTCTAGAAATATATTGGTTCATTATTTAAAAAAAATCAGCAGGATATTAAGACTTGGAATCTAATGCAGAGGTAATAATGAGATATGGCCTTTGTTACAGTAAATAAGGACTACTTTTTGGCTACAGCATTTTCCCTGTTAAAGTAAACCTTTCTGATTTTCTCCTGGGTTTATATTTAGGGTTATCGGCCTGTAGATTACCATTAAAACAGCAATAGGATGGATTGTTTAAGCAATAAGGATGGAGGCAAAGGGCATTTCCTATGGATTAATGACTGGCTGGGAAACTTGAAGGCTCAAGGTGAAAGAAATTCTCTGTATCAAGGTCATTGTTGCTAGGATTTTTTTCTTTAACTGGAAAAAGAAAATGAAGTGTTTTAGTTTTTTTCTATCTACCAACCTGATCTTGTGTCTGAGCCCATACCAACGGAAATCAGTGGGAATCACTGATGTCGTGGGGCTTTGAATTAGACCATAGTTTGTCAGGGATTGTCAGAACAGTGACTGTATAAAGTCTTTTGTGGCGTTCACTATTTGTTTTCTCCCAAGTTTTCCCCACATTATATTTGTCCAGATCACAAGTCAAAAGACAGTTTTTCTAAGTGCCAGCTCTGCAAACTCTGTCAGGTGGAGATAAAGCTGTGTTCTTTCTGCCTCATGAAGATTCCACACTCAGGACTTAGGTGAGTGAGGCAGAATAAAACTGGGCTTGCTCTTTCATAGCTGTATTGGCTCTGAAGTGCTAACAGTGTCCTATGTAGAGAGAGATCTTTGCTGCTTTTCTGCCTGGCCTCATGGAAGATGAGGTATGATGGAGCCCCCTCCCACAACATGACCTGCAGTGGTCAATCCCTCACTGGCTCCATCAGCTTCACACATTTCCTCGTCATCATGGAAGATGAACATGGCCAGACATAGTTCTAACCTTTCTTCTTCAGTGACATCTGTCCTGAGGATGTCCATCTCCTCTGGCTCCTGCTTCAAGAAT
The DNA here is from genome assembly GCF_011386835.1 of Chrysemys picta bellii. Classification (NCBI taxonomy): domain Eukaryota; kingdom Metazoa; phylum Chordata; order Testudines; family Emydidae; genus Chrysemys; species Chrysemys picta. The sequence continues at coordinate 198,377,470 of NC_088793.1, forward strand.
GAGCAAGTGCAAGTACAGACCAGGTGCTGAAACTGACAGGAGTAGATGGAACCCTGTCAAAAGCTTTGGAGCTCCCAACCCTAGCAAAACCCACCATCTTAGTCCCGCCACTTACTAAGGATAATAAAAGAAAGGACATTTATTAAATGTACGGCAGGAATGGTTACTTCAGAAAACTAGGATGAAAGTGGACCTCGGTTTCTAGGTCCCAGCTAATTTTTCTCAATGACCAACTCTATCTCATATGGCAGCATCAATTCCCCACTGCAGATTTCTGGTAGAGCTAAGCCGTTTTGAGTTGTCTTCCTTCAAGATGCCCCTGTGCGCAGAGAGATGTTTTCAGCCTGACCGTGTTAAATCAGTCCCTGTTGTAGGTCAAGTGTTCAGATTCGGAAATGATTGTCTACCCCGAAGAATAAGTTCCACAGTGGGAAGAACAAATTCCATCCATGGTGATCTGATAGAGTTTGGAACTGACTTCTGTTTAGCGAGAAATGAATCTACTCCATGATCTGCCCCTCATCGAGCGTTGTGAACACTGGAAATGCACAAGCACATCTTGATTTGGCGGTGGTGGAGTTAGCTAAAATGTAGATTAGAGTATGCATTTTCAATGAGGGCAGAAGGGTTCTTTTATTTATTTTTAATGGCGTGTGTGTACATTTCAAAATCACGTGAACAGGGAATCATACATGATATAGAGATAAAACTTGCCATCCATGAATAGGGGCCATGTTTGACATTTTTGTTCTTAAGTTCACATATTTTATTAAAGTACATCAGATAATGAGAAGTACAAATTATACCTTCCGATGCAACAAAAAAGAAAGACCAGGACATAACTTACTGTTCCATTTAGCAATGAACACAGCTGCCATAATTATAGTGAAGACATCCCATGTCTTTCACATGTCATGTCTAACAATTTTTGTACATCCTCTCTTTTTATAGCCCATCGCTTTTGGCCTATTTCTACTCCCCATACTCCCTAGGTGAAATTATAACCTGGTTGCAATCAATGGCAAAGCTCCCATTGACTTCACTGGTGTGAAGGATTTCACCCACTGACTTTACAGACTCTGTATAGTGATATTTCCCTTCCCTATTCCTGTTGTTATTCTTCTCCGTTATTCCCTCTCTTTGGGTTTATTGCTGTGCTAAGTCACCCCAATATCACAGAGGTTTATAGAATTGCTTTTGAAGCCTACCAGTATTCTACCATGCGTACTACCATCCATGTGCATTTTCACTGTGATCATCCGTGAGGAAGTCTTTTGCATGAATGGAAGCATGTTGCACGTTATAGACAGCCAGAACTTTACTGTGTAAATAATAGACAGGACTTGGTGTGGAGATATTGGGCTTTTAAAAATATTTTGCAATGCATAAGAAAGGCTAATTCTGTTCATTAGATACCTAGTGTTAAATGTCCAGAAAGCCTTCATTTATGTATTAATGATAATGAAATAATAAGGGCTCAGTCAAGACCTGTGTTAGTGGTGGTGTATAGCCACTTGGGACCTACCCAGGTACAATCCAGACTAATGAGGAGCTGTGTCACCCCTGCCCTCTAACCTGGAGTGCCGTTTACACTGCTTTGTTGCTGTAGTTCAAAGTCTGGATTGCTCACAAACAGCCTCCAGCATGCAAGTCATCCCCAGCTCTGGCTGTGTGTGTACTTCCGCCAGACAGCCACGCCTGGGCCTTATCAGCCTTGGTCATATTTCAGGGTGACCCCAACTCACCCCCAGTCCTAGACTTCCCCCCAGAAATGTATGTTCTGTACTGCCCTGCCTGCTCCTGGACAATACAAGCTTATATACCGTCAATTATTTTATTAATAGAAATGATATGCACACATCTTGTTACCTCAAATGGTGTTTCCCAAACACTTCAATTCAAACACACTTAGATAAAACAATAAAACAAGTTTATTAATTACAAAGAGATAGATTTGAAGTGATTACGAGTAATGAGGCACAAAATTCAGAAATAGTTACAAGAAAAGTAATGATAAAATGCAATTGGTGCCTATCTTAATCTAGATTAGGTTCAAGCAAAGTGTCTCACTGACCAAACCCTCTAGATCAGGACCCCTTTTTCCCTTACTGTGCAATGAATGGATTGGCAGAGAGAGAGAGAGGAGGGGTACCTGGGGGTGTTTGCCCCTCTTTTTATAGTGTCAGTCCCCCTCTTAGAAAACATTTACAGCTGACATGCTGGAGACAAAATGTCTATGGGGAAGGACGTTCCCTGCTGCTTTTCCTCACCAGTTTGAGATTTCTTTGGCTATCCTCCTTGCTTGACTACTCTGTTTACTGCTAAAATGCAAATTAAGCAGAGCACACATTCCTTTGTTTGAGACAGACCTGTTTGCCAGCTTCTGGTGTGCTTTGGATGATGTGTTAAAAACATTATAGAGGGAAATCTTATAACTTCACATCCAATGTTGCCATTGCCACACATGTTTTATCAGGACAATATTGACACACAAATTCTGAGTTTTCAGATGATACCTCACAAGGCAGACTTTGTACAAAGATTATTACAACACTGTATAGGTTGTGGACATAGGGATACATTCTATCACGTCTCTCTGTCCCACGAAGATAAGTGCCTCTTAGGCATACAGGAGAAGTGCATCAGGTTCTGTATTACTTTAAGGGATGCATTGTACACTCTCCTCTGTGGCTGGATGTATTGCCTTCATGCCCTTCCCTTCTCCTTCAGGGAGAATCTCTTCCTCCCATAGGCAATCCCTGTGTTCAGATATTGCTGTCTGACCCCACATGTGGTTGTGTGACAATTACCATGTTGGTCAACGCACCAGGGATTGAACTAGGGTTCTTTAGAGCAAAAAAGCATGAGCTTGAACTAAAGTACGCTAACAAACTCACATCCGCTGTGGCTCAGACATCATGGGGAACATGTCACGCACACTGTGACAAATCAGAGGTTACCATTGCAGAGGTGGGGAGGCAGCTTGCATCCTCCCCATAATTCATTTTGGGCCAGCCATAACTTGGCCCCTACGTTTCTACATTTATGGGAGATGTTCTCTCTGGCATGCTAGCAAAGATGAGTGTGGCGTGAATAATAGAGAAAAAAATCTATTCAACACACATTCCATATGGAAAACTCCACTAAATGTGCAGAATATTGTACGAATAGCCTCCCAAATTATTCGACCGGAGAGTGGGGAATGGGGGGAAAAATCTATTAATCAAATAGTTGATTTTTATTTTTATTTTTAAATATTGGAAACTTTGCCTAATACGCTACATGACCTGCTCTAGTCTCAAAGCAAACTGGAAAAATAACCACGGCGTTTAATAAGAGCTGAACAGAACTACATGTGGTGAAGTAAAGCTTCTGCAGCTCATCCGTGAGCTGCTTACTTAGCTTCTTGGGGCACGTCTTCACTACCCGCCGGATCGGCGGGTAGCAATCGGTCTATTGGGGATCGACTTATCGCGTCTAGTGAAGACGCGATAAAATCGATCCCTGATCGCTCTGCCGTCGACTCCGGAAATCCACCGCGACAAGAGGCGGCAGCGGAGTCGACGGCGGCACGGCAGCGGTCGACTTGCCGCTGTCCTCACAGCCAGGTACGTCGACCTAAAATACGCCACTTCAGCTACGCTATTCACGTAGCTGAAGTTGCGTATCTTAGGTCGACCCCCCGTTGTAGTGTAGACCTAGCCTTAGTTAGGCAAAGTTCAGACCTGACTTTAAGAGAGCTGTGTCTGCTTACTCTGGGACTGAATTTGGCTTGTTCGGACAGATCCCCAGTAGGCATTGCTTTACTGAACTCAGTGGAGTTTTGCTGATTTACGCCAGCTGAAGATGTGGCCCGTGAGTCCCATGAATATATTGCTTGTAAAAGATCTTCAGGACTGGGACCTCGGGTTGTCTAACAGAAGTCAACTCCCAATCTCTCTGACGGCCTGTTAAACAACACGTTCAAATATAAAGCATAAGTTAGAAGCAAAACTAACTCCCCTTGCCTGCGCACACCCTGAAGAGCTGTTTCTAGCAGCTGCTGCCAGTGACCGTTTTCAAATGAACCCTTCTGAGGACACCAGAGAACTGATACATTTCATACGTGTATATTGATGGTGCTGCAGCGTGCTGTGCGTATGTGCTACCTTTCTGTTAACATAGCAAGAAACTACTGCTTTTCACCATAGTTATTACTGAAACATTTCTCCTTAAAATAGATAAATACGAATACTATTTATTGACCCAGTGGCTAGAACGCTAGAGAGTAGGGCCGAGGAAGCCTGCATTCTATACCCAGTACTGTTCTGCTGGGTAATTTGGGGTAAGTCATTGCACCGCTCCGTGACTCAGTTTCCCCATCTGATGGGGATATTTACCTTGTTTTTAAAGCACTTTAAGAACGACTGATGAAATGTGCTGCATAAAAGCCAGACATTATTATTATTACCCTTTTATGAATCTGGCCCTGAATGCAGAGATTGCAACTGGATGAAATAGTTTTCGAATGAAAAGCCTTCTAACTAAAAATTGCTTAGGCTTTTTCTCACATGTAGACCTGGGGGAAATGTTTCGGGGGAACAGTTTATTTGCCCAGAAATGCAGTTTGGGTTGATCCAACCCTGTTTACAAATATGACACAATTAGTTACAGCTGGGAAAACCCTTTTTTCAGGCTACTGAGCATATATGCTCACAGCTCCCTTTGTGACCTTTAGTCTAGTGGCTTGGATGCTTGCCTGGGCTGTGGGAGGCTCATGTTTGAATCCCCACCATGGAGCAGAGACTTGCAGTCAGAATATCCCCTGTTGAGTAGCCTCACCACGGGGCTGGAGGCTATTCTGTACTCAAGCACTCCTGCTGAAGCTGTTTCACAGTGTATAAATACTTAAATATCCAGTGGGCTAATGAATCAGACAGAGAGAAGATTTGATTCCACATCCCCTACCTCCCACAGGCGTGCCTTAATCACCAGGCTACAGGATTTTTCTCTTTGACCTAATGAGCATTTATACAAAGTGGAACAACTTCAGAAGCAGAGCATGAGCGACATCCCAGGCAGGGGCCCCAACCAGGGACACACCCAGACAGGGAGTCTGCTGGCCTGAAGCAGACTTTTCGATTTACTGACAAATTCTGAACAGTTTTGGAGCTGACTCAAATAATTGCTCTGATTTTTCGGCCTGCTTGCTGAACTGAAAAAGCAGTTATTCACCCGACTCTACTCATGTGAAATGGAAGCTATTTTATTTCAAAATTCAATGTTTTTCTGATGAGATTTCATGCACAATATTGTTGCTCTTAGGACGGCTGAAAACGCTGTTGATAAATTTTTGTTACGCTGTCGTTTCAATGTGGACTGATTGGTCACAAGAGTCACGTGGTTTTGCTCTGCTCCTTGATTGGCTTAGGCCTGTCCCCACTAAGCCCCCACTTCGGACTAAGGTACACAAATTCAGCTACGTTAATAACGTAGCTGAATTCGAAGTACCTTAGTCCGAACTTACCGCGGGTCCAGACGCGGCAGGGAGGCTCCCCCGTCAATGCCGCGTACTCCTCTCGCCGAGCTGGAGTACCGGCGTCGACGGCGAGCACTTCCGGGATCGATCCCAGAACATCGATTGCCTGCTGCCAGACTCTCTGGTAAGTGTAGACGTACCCTTAGCATACCCCTATTTGGTCAGGAAGGTTAGTAGAAGCCTTACTCATTGGTCAGAAGGTGTGGGTCAGTTTAGTGGACTCTGCTAAATCATTCAGGGAAAAACTCCTGATTTGGGCAGTCTAAACTCAGAGCTTGTCTATATAGTATCCATCTTGCTTGCCGTAGGAAGAGGACAGAACACTAATATGACAGTATCATCCCCCTTTTCTCACTGAGAGCTGGTAAACTCGTTATATAATAACCAACCAGGGGAGCCTATTTACTGCCTTCTGAAAGTACAAAAAATGAAAAAGATTGTATTGATTCTCTCACGTGACATTCCCAGGATGCAGGAAATACAGCTTTTTGCCCCAAGCAGTGTGCTGCTCCCTGCTAAAAATGTGAGGGCATGGCTGCTTATCCTCCCAGCAAAAACAATTCAGCATGTTAAGGAGCTGGTAGATCTGTCCAGTGGCTCCCTGAAGACGCTGGGTGGGCTTTCTAGGCCACTGGTCATTCCTGGCAAGGAAACAACATAAAATAGGCCTATAGGTATATTGTGTGGAGACAGAGAACATCCTGGGGCCCTCCATAGCATTGCATAATCCAGATAAACAGCCAGACTCTGAATGTTCCCCCATCACTAGATTGATCTGTAGTTGGCTATGCTGAAGCTGGCTTTCCATATGCTGCTTACATGTGGTTTGGCTAAGTTAAGTCTGCTTTACAGCTTGCTTTTACATGTGGTTTGGCCATGGTGAGCCTGGTTTGCCGTGTGCTTTTACATGGAGTTTGGCTATGTTAATGCTGGGGGCTGCATGTTTAGTACTTGATTCCCCCTTGTAGTCAATTTGCACAGGTCATAGGAAATAGAGATGCTGTAGGTACATCGTAGGGTAGTGTTTGAGAAACAGGCTGCCTTTACTTCCCTCCACTCCATGATAAAAAATGCCACCAACCACCATTATAGCCTCAGCCACAAAATCACCCCCTTTATGCCAGCTGTCCTGGAGTCTGATTTGGAGTCACCTTTCCTTGTTTTGCATGACTGGTTACAGATTACCATGCCCTGTCTAGAGATAGAATCAGAGTCTCCAGATATTTCCAGGCCTTTGAGATCTGGAGTGCCTCTTTCCTTGTGTGTATCCACATGGGTATACAATATAGTACAAATGATAAGGTGACTTACTATGAGTTACTGTAGCCCTCCCAGTTGTCTCTTCACTGCTCTAAATTGCCAAATATAGCTTTCCTGGTCATTTCTCCTGAAACACTGAATTGTAGAGCAGGGGTTCTCAACTCCATGGCTCACCTGTGTCACAACAACTAGTTTTCTGCATATAAAAGACAGGGCCGGCATTGAGAGGTACCAAGCAGGGCAATTGCCTGGGCCCCCATGGCACAGAGGCCCCCAAGAAACTACATTGCTCAGGCTTCAGCCCTGGGTAACGGAGCTCAGGGCCCTGGACTTCAGCCTCATGTGGAGGTGCTTCGGCTTTCTGCTCTGGGCCCAGCGAGTCTAATGCTGGTCCTGCTTGACGGAGCCACTGAAACCTGCTCATGGCCCCCTAAGGGGCCCCCGGCCCCTGGTTGAGAACCACTGCTGTAGAGGATTCAAAATGATAAAATGTCAAGCTACAAGCTCACTTTTATTCAGCCGACCTCTGGCAACCTTGGAGAATTGAGCACCCTCAGAACCACACAACGTGAATTGGCAACCATTTATTGACCATTGCTTCAACTAGCCCTCAAAAGATATAAGCAGGAGAGTGACAAGTTTGGTGCATGTGTCTCTTGTGTAATGTTGTAAACATCACTTCTAGAGGCCTTGGCTTTAAAGTTTGGCCCTGGCTGGATCCAATGATCTTTGTCTGTATTATTATGCTAATCAAGTCAGCCTCCTTTCCAAAGAATCAATTAGACTCATCCATCATTTTTCAGTTCCTCCGTCCATTTTTCTTTCAGATGCTTCTCTCCCTAAGGACTTATCCTAGGTACTGCATCTTCAAGATTCATTAACATTATCAAGATTTGAGTCACCTGCATTTTGTTCTTAGTAATACAAACTCCAAATGCAACTCGGGACAAAATAAAAACATTGCGGATGTCCCTATCAGCTAACTTCCCATCATTGTTTTTTGTCTTGCTTTCATAAATGCACCATGCAATCAACCAGTTCTGCATGCTCAGAGTTTTTATTGAGGTTACCCTTCACCTTGCCTTTATTATTCCTTGTTAACTTCTCAGGGGAAGGGGGTGGGGGAGAAGCGCACTAAATGTAAGCTCTCTTCCAAGAATCCATCTAACGAGAGAGAGAAATCATTTCCAGATGCCTTTTCAGGACATAGCAACTTAACAGTGCATTAGGTGTCACTTAAACTTTTTAATCACTTGCCAGAGGCTGTGTTGCAGAAAACCCGAATGGAGATTATAGAAATAAGGTACAGTAAATGCGGATTCATGTGCAAATTGTCTAGAAACAAACATATTTAACAGATGAAGAAAAAAGGCAGAACAAATCCTTTCACTTTGGCGGGTTTCTTGAGTAGCTAATCTCTGTGTGACAGTATTTTATCTGTGAGACTGGAGAGGCAATACTCCACCCACTGAAGCTTTGATATAAAGAGAACATTGCATATTAGAGCTTTAAAATACTTCTTTGTAAAGGTTTTTAGTGAGTAGCTGTTCTCCATTTGCCATGGATGAAACTCTGCTCTTAGTTAAACTGCCTTGAATCTGAAGGAAATCCATGGCTTTCAAAGAAGTTGCTCCGGATTTACTCCAGTGTAACTGAGAGCAGAGGGTGCTGGGCTAATCTGTAATTTACCTTTCTGTTTTTAACTTCTGCAGAGTAAGTTCTCAATCAGTACCTTCCTTTCCCTGAGCTCCGATTCACTTGGTGACAAGGGTCTCTGACATAACTAGGGGACACGGAGTCTACAAAGAAAGTTTAGAGCTAATGGCTTTTTTTACTTCTGAATCCCATGAAACAAGACGTCTGGAGGTCTGAAATCCAAAGAGACAGAAACCGTAAATATTTAAAATTGAGCCATCTTGTTTCAGTTAGCATTTATAGAGTGATTCACAATTTCAGTTAAATGTTCATAAACAGATGCAGTACCATAGGCTCATAATGGAAAATATGTCCTGAAATTATGATATTCGCTTTCTAGAAGAGATGCATTTCAGACTCCTCTTTCCAACTTTATTTCACTCAATAGAGTTCAGGGCTTATGGGGCAGTGGGGAATCCAGGAATTTAAGAGCTTTTGCTATGTTCCATTTATCTTTGCAATCACGCTGTAAACCGCCTCATCGGTCATCACATCTACTCGTAAAAACGGAGCAAACAAAGCTGGCAAGCGAACCTGCATAATCTTTCAGACCAAATTCCTCAATAAGCCACAGAAGATAAGGGCTGAATTCAGCTTCCTTCTCCCCTCACCCCTCCCAAACCTCCACCTTCAAAAGTGGCAGATAGCAAGAAGAGACTGTGAAGGCACCGTTATTATTTTGGAGACTGAGTCTAGGGCTCCACAATCCCTTCCAAGTACTGTCTGAAATGAGTTCAGCATTTTTCCGCCAGCACCACTGGACCAGTTCTTCTGAGTTTTCAGTCCTTAAAGTTCAAAGGGTTCTTCTTTCAAATGAACATCATGAGATCGGCCTAAATATCACAATGCTTTAGAAATAATAATTTGGGGGTTCTTTTTATTTGCCTCCTGGTGTTGGCATGTTTAGGGGCAAACATTTTCAAGCTTTTCTCCACAATGCTGAGGGCTAGAAATGTTGATTTTTGAAATGGAAGCTGAGCTTCTCACAGCAGAACCGAATTGCAACAGCAACAAGAGTTGGCGGAGCTTGTTCAGTTTCCATGGCCTGGGGTTCTGCTTACACTTGCAAAGGTCTGCAGAGGGAATCGATAGGCTGGGTCGTTGTCCTCAAGACAGTCTGGTATAAGCTAGGCCTCTTTGGCACATCATTTTAATGGGACTACATGTGACAGAGAGAATATTTTCTTTCAAAATATAGGGAGTCACTATAAGCATGGAACATCTGCGCCAGCCGCACTCAGTTACTAGTATCATTGGGAGGGGAGCCCAATAATTTGCACAGAACATTCCAGAAATGCATCACAGGGATATGCCACACATGTACACAGCATTAGCCCCAGTAGTAGCTGGGGATTGGTCCTGCTTTGAGCAGGGGGTTGGACTAGATGACCTCCTGAGGTCCCTTCCAACCCTGATATTCTATGATTTGTGATTAGCAGGCTAGTTCCTGCCCCTCCAGGTAAGCTCTGCTGGCGTGGCAGGCTTCACTAAAATGATATAGTACTGCCGCTCGGGCTTTAATGTTGTAGTACTCTGTGCTGAATTATTACTTTGAATCTCCCATGCTATCGCTAAAGCAGATACCATGTTAGCCCTGGCAGGAGAGCAAGCGTCAACCCACCACTAGCGCTTTTACTCACAGTAAATTTAGCCAGCCTGGTGGTAAAAAAGCTAGCGGATGGTCTAGAATAATGCTCCTGCCTGCGCTCCCTCAGTGGAGTTGCACAGGCAGGACTGCAACATAGGGGAGTTTTAAGACAGCTCAGTGAAAATAAGGGCAAACGAAGGGGGGCTGTGTTTTACCTCTGCCCCCCGACTCCTAGTGTCCTGCAGCATGGGAAACCCAGTTCAGAGCAACGTGCTAACCAGCGGATATTTCCTCTGTCGTATACACAGGAAGGGGGAAATGTAGGGAGGAAAACAAAATACAGCACTTGATCATGGAACTCCCATTCAGACCGGGTCATCTGACAGCCGTGACCGAAGTACATCTGAGAAGAAGAGGATCAGACAGTCCCTTTGTTCTGAAAAGGATCTCTCCTCTCTTGCCTCAGGGTCCAGTCGCTACCTAACTCTTATGCCACTTGGGTTCCTGTTATAAGCTATATATGTACAACGAGGCGTATATTTTGTGCTACCTGCCCCAGTGTGGAGATGGAGGAACCTAGCTGCAGAGACGAAGGGACAAAGGAATGTCAGACTGGCCATCGATGGTCAGGATGAGAATTGGCAGTAGGATTCTCATGCCCTCACATCCCATTGGAATTTTAGCCTATTCAGATCTCAGCATTACCCTCAGTTCTGTTACCATTCCAGCTCGGCTAATACAGGAAATAATACAACATGTTGCCATCCCTGCATTGCATTTAGCTCCTGACGTCAGAAATCTAAACCAGTGTACAGTGAGATTGCCGAAGGACTAGATCTATGGGGATTCAATCTGGTTTATATTCAAATGTGATTGCTGAACATTAGCCATGGTTGATGGGAAAAAGATTAAGGAGCGAATGTAAATCTTGTGCTATCATTTTATTTGTGTACAGACATACATTCTGAAACTCAGACAGCCCTTAACAAGAAGCAACATGATCCTTCTTAGACTTGTTTCTGAGCTTCACTGGTGAAGTTCTTTGATTATGATAGTTTCCATGCTGCCTACAGTTTCAGTGCAACTTTGACTGCGGGCTGCCACTGTCAAGATTTCTCTTTGAACAAAATTGGCATCTCAGCAGATTACGTTGCCTAAGGATTTGAGTAAATCCCAGTTAGTATGGACATTAAAGAATGGATTTTGGATCCGGCTCACTGCATCATAGTAAGGGGCCTTTGAAAAATGTAATTGTGTTCAAAATCCCACATTCATTCTCTTTCTTCCCAGCTCTCGCCCCATGAAGATTTCCAGATAATTGACTGGTTGCTTTAAGTAGTGCCACAAAACTGCTTTTGGAAGTTTGATGATAACTCTGGAGTTTGCTTTTGATTAGTGACACAATGTAAAAAATACATTGAAGATACGTATTACCCACTCAGAGCACCATCCAATCGCCTAGCACCGCTAGCCAGAGGTATCCTTCCCATACATGACACCAGGACAGAGTAGTCCTTTGAATACGTTTCAGGCCTTATCCTACTCCTATTGGAGTTAATGGGAAGCATCCTACTGATTTCACAAGGAGCAGGATTGAGACTATAAAACATCTCATCACTTCTCTAGTTAGGGAGGTGAGCTTGAAGTTGGAACGATAGAAGTATAAAGCTTTCGGAAAGAATGAAAACTCTTCTGGGTACATTTGGGGCAAATTAAGCGTGTAGCTTTCAGCACTCTGTTTCTTTATATCTTCCAAGTATTCTTTGGTCCTGGCCCAAAAGCAGCAATAAGAAGAATTTGCTGAGCAGGACAAAAGTATTCTGGATAGGTAGACAAAAGTTTCAAATGTTTCCCAGGGTCTGATCCAGTGTCCATTGAAGATAAGGGAGCTCCTTCCATTCATTTCAATAATAATAATACTGAGCTCTCCTACAGCGCTCTTCATCAGTAGCCCTCAAAGCGCTTTACAGAGGAGGTCAGCATCAATAGGTATTGGACTGGGCCAAAAGTGCAGGAAGTTTGGCTTCGTAGGTTCATGCGATGGGGTGGGAGGGTGCTCAGTTTGCACTAAGTAGCAGGTGGGCAGTTTTATCTCTGATGGAAAATAATGAGGTCTGACAAGAGGCCCAAGTCAGGGAGACACGCAATTAGATGGATTGCACATGTCTATAGCCCCCATGGAATTTAACATTTATTTATGAACCCTGTCAGCCTTTCCTTACAGGGCCAAGAGCAATGGAGTAAATACAGCCACAAATGCAACACTGGATCCAGGAAAAAGCTGCCCTCAAAGTCTTCTGAGGGATCTGTGGGTTTGGCACCAATTGATAGTTCTGCTAGAGCCTGCTTCAGAATGTGAACTGTGGAGGATGGGAAAGATCACCTTCTGAGTTCTCGTAAAGATAGGGACCTTTCCCCAGGGGGAAATGGGAATAAAAATATGGGGGGGGGGATGGCAGCCCTGAAGTTAGGGAGTCATCCAGAGAAGCAAAGGACCCAGCCAGCGTTACTAAATCATCCTCTGAAAGTTCCCATTGGAGTGGCACTGCCACATAGACCCTGATCCTCCACAAAGGACCCAAGGCGCTTTTATACTGCTGGTGAGGACCTCCAGGAAAATTCCAGGCCAGCGACTGGATCCTGAGGCAAGAGAGGAGAGATCTTTTTCAGAACAAAGGGACTGCCTGATCCTCTTCTACAACCAATCTTCTCTCCTCCTCATCTCAGCCAGACACTGGAAGGGACGTTCAGCTGCAAATGGAGATACAAAGCGGATCTGTTGAGCCACTGGCCTGAGCCATAGGTGAGGTGGCTCAACAGGAAATGGCAAGGTCCAGCAGACGAAGCACGGGACTGAGATCAATAGCCTAATCCCAGTGCTGACACAGACCCCCTCTGTGGCTTTTGCCAACTCACATAGGCTAAGCTTTGGTGCCTAGTCCATCACCAGAATCCAGAAGGGCTGAGCAAAGGTTGCTGCAGTCATTCGGCACCTCTAGAAAATTAGGCCACCTTGCTGGAGGTGCCTGAAATGTTACCTAACTTCACAAGCCTACATTCAAAAATCTTGGCCTAAGTGCCTTTGTGTCTCATTTCCCACATATGTAAAATGTTGTCCAGTGTTTACTGGATCACATAAAGGCTTCCGCTTCACCTGCTACTACAAACAATACCTTCACTCCCATGCCCCAGGCAGCTAGAAGCAAAGGCCTCTGCATCTTCATGCCCCTGGCATCTGCATACAAATGTCCCTGCTCTCTTCTGTCTGATCTTCAGGTTCTTATACCAATATCCATCACCACGGTATTTGAGCACCTAATATTCATTTCTCTTGGACAACTGAAACCCATGTCCATTGGCAATTTAAGCCCCTCAACTGTAGTCCAGCTAGGTAACTTTTCACTGCCAAGGTTGAAGGGCTCTCATTAAACTAACTCCTATTTCAATAGCTCACCTCTTTAATCCCAGATGACTGATCAGAATCAAATAGACAGTTCTTTCTCTTGTAGGGACTGAACTATTGTTCTAAGGGCGCACCTCCCAGTCCCACCCCACACCATGCTATCTGTTCCCATAAGTGGACAGAGATAAGAAAGGATTCCTCTCAGTGATCCCAACCCAACGATGAATGAGGAGAGGGTGCCTGCCCCCCAAACAGGCACTATGGGGAAGTAAAGGAAGGGACTGCCCCACCCCGCCCCATTGCTAACCCCAAGTCTCCCAACTACTGAGGCCTGGCGGAGTGCACAAGAAGAAAGCTCTGTGTGACTAAATGCACCTGAACACTGTTGGAATCTATTCCCAAAGTATTGCTAGTCTAATTGGATGCAGGTAGTATCCAGTTTTGCAGATTCCAGAGGTCTGGGTGTCTCTGATAAGCAGCCAAACTCTAGGGAGCTTCTCTGAGCCAAACCCAAATTCCAAACCTCTTGAACTTTGGCCATTGCTAACATCAACCCTTGCAAAACCCAGCATGAATATATATATATCATCCTGAACAATCTCTTGGAAATGAGGGTGTATTTGGGAGTTCTAGATAATGCACAGAATCAGTCTTCTTAGGACGGTAGTTGGTGCCTTATCCAAAGCCCACAGAAAGACTTCCCATTGACTGGAATGGCTTTTGCCTCAGGGCTTTAATGACTAAACAACCTTGTTTTTTAGAAGTCAAACTGAAGATGACACCACATGGTCACACTCTTGGTACTGTGCTTTGCTCGCAAACCATGAGGTGGCTTTGAGTATTTGCTTAGAAGAAGCTAAGGGCTGGGTTACGAAAGAGTTGAATTAATTTCATCTTCTTTCTCCCTCTCTTTCTATTTCTTTGTGCATTGTTACATTCTAAGGAGTTATGCACACTAAAAAGGGGGGGTCTATCCTACCTCTAGGTACCCCCTGGGCATAACTGACAAGTTCAGATCCAGAACTACAGCAGATGAGGACGGAAGTGACCAAGGGGATACGTCTGTATAGCATGTGACTCCCCTCTTTGTGGCAGGTAAAGAAACCTTTACGATCCCACTTTCACAAACCAAGGATAAATAATAATTAATCAGATTGTGTGACTTTATTCTGGGGCTGGTCGAACACCATTCGATGAATCAATCTAGCTAGCGCTAGACCATCTTTATTTTATACACAAGCAGATTAACTTTAAAATGTACAAGCTTGCTGGACTCAAACTGATTGTATCAATAATGTAAAAATAGCCATGTAAATTCGGGGCAAAAAGCTGTATTTCCTGCATCCTGGGAATGTCACGTGAGAGAATCAATACAATCTTTTTCATTTTTTGCACTTTCAGAAGGCAGTAAATAGGCTCCCCTGGTTGGTTATTATATAACGAGTTTACCCGCTCTCAGTGAGAAAAGGGGATGATACTGTCATATTCATGTTCTGTCCTCTTCCTACAGGAAGCAAAATGGATACTATATAGACAAGCTCTGAGTTTAGACAGATTACTATTTATTTTAGACTTAAAGTGTGGCACTGGCCTTGGATAACGGATTTTAAATGACGTTATCATGCTGAGTACATTGATTAACATATACATCTAATATAGAATGTGTTTAGCAGTCTAGTGGTTGCAAATGCATTTGTTTAAACGTGCCTGGTATATCCAGTGGCTGGAACATTGTGTATGACAATGCAGCACAAATGCAACTCTAAGAAAACCAGGCCTTCTGCACCAAAGTCGTTCGGAGTGAGCACTTTATACAAGAACTGGGTGTGACATCTACCTTTGTGGAAAGGCTCTTTTCTCCAATTTCTAGCTCTTCCTGTTGTATTTCTGCTGATCACTCTTGTCGTTCTTTGCAGTGGGGGAGGTCTAGGTTGGATATTAGGGAAAACTTTTTCACTAGGAGGGTGGTGAAGCACTGGAATGTGTTACCTAGGGAGGTGGTGGAATCTCCTTCCTTAGAGATTTTTAAGGTCAGGCTTGACAAAGCCCTGGCTGGGATGATTTAGTTGGGGTTGGTCCTGGTTTGAGCAGGGGCTTGGACTAGATGACCTCCTGAAGTCCCTTCCAAACCTGATATTCTATGATTCTATGAAAGAAAAACAGGTGTTATGTCACAGGGGAGAGTGCTCCGTGCATGTTGCAACTCAGACCTGGTTCCCATGCATGACATGATCTACGTATTAAGGACAGGAAAATATATTTTGAAATGGATATAGTCAGTGACAGCACAATACAGCACATCGGAACAAAGTCCAGGACACACACAAGCCAGCATTCAGTAAGTATCTAGACAAACTACTTTACAGCAAAGATAGGCTTGCATGCAACTGTGTCATTTTAGATGAAACTACATCACACTAGCTCGGTTACCATTCTGGCTGCTTTCCATTGTGGAGCACTGCTTGACAAACATATTATTTTTTTGTATCCCCAAAATCTTTAAACAAGTGTCCATTATTTGAGCAATTTTCATATGCTTTGAGACCTTCATTTATAAATTCTTTTCAAAGGCTGAAACAAATATTAGGACCAGCGAGGCATTCTTTGCAAGCACAGACCGGGGGATATAAAATGAACTGCCAACACTAACAAAATAGAGAGGCAACAACACAACATACTGCTCTGATGTCAGCACATCTGTTCCCAGAAATACTAGGAATAGATCCATACTCCTGCATTACAGAGTTGACAAACCATATCAATAAGAGATGCCAAATATATTATTTATAGACAGAGTATAAAGGCCAGAATTGGGCGATCCAGCCCCTCTATCGCTATGGAGTTGTGAACTTTGAAAGGGTTCACTAGAAATCCCAGACTATATGCACGAGTCCAAAGAGCTGAGTCTGTTCACTTCAATCCAAAGCCAGCAATAGAGGCCAGAATAAGTAGGTGGCCTGTCTTTGAAGGAAGCATGTTCCACAGTAGTGCCACGTTGACAGTTTTTGTTGTTGGGTGGGGACAGGAATAACACTCTCCCTTGTAGAAACCCCATGCCAATCTAGCAAGTTGAGTACACCTCCCTGGTATGGCTTTTGGTGCTAGTATGCCCAGTCACCATAACCTTGAATGCTTGGAAGCATTGTGCTTCATAAGAAATACACTTAAAGAAAGGCAATTTTGTTGATTGCTTAAAAGGTTTTATAACAAAAAGGTTAACTTTCTTTTTCCTCTCTGAAGACATGAGCCATTCCAGAACATATATCTGAACCCTTGATCCACACATATATTTAGTTAGTTAGCGATAGCATTCCTATTTTTATAGCTTTATTTCTTGTTAGCAACATTAACAAGGTTTAAAATATATAAAGTGAGTCGTGGCATTTAAAAAATGTTGGCCTAACTTAACACTGTCTTTTTTTTTGAATGCACATGTTCCATGGCAAACTCCTACTGACAGGCAGAATGCATTTCTATGTCTGGGCAAGTTTATAGCTGGTGTTACCACTTTGGGGCCACAAGGTCACAAATTTGTTTCTGATTCTATTAAAGAAACACTCCACAATGGTAAGTGTGTGTGTGTTTTTATGAGAGGGGACTGTTTTATGTGATCCCAGATTTTAAAGATACTCCGAGGAATCTTTGCTGAACGCTGGGATTTTCATTCAACCTCCCTGACTAAATAGTGCTTGCTGCAGACTGGAGAAGCTTTGTTTGGCAATAAGATAAAACAGTGAATTTCAGAGAAACCTGACAGGGCTGAAAAGAGCAGACTAAGGATTAAATTCTTCTCTCATTTACATGTATGAAATTACCCTGGCTTCAGTGGGGTTGCACAGGTGTAACAGAGGGCAGAATTTGGCTCTAAATGACTATGCTCAAATCAAAAAGGATGGTCTGGTGAAGAACCCAGGAGTTCTTGGTTCAGTTCCCAGTTCTACAGCAGACTCTCTGTGACTGTGGACAGATCACTTAATCTCTCTCTGACTCAGTTCCTCATCTGTGAAATGGGGGGAAAAATACTTTTTGTCCTCCCACCATTTGTCAGTCTGGTAAGATCTTTGGGGCAGGGAGGGGCTCTTCTATAGGTTTGTGCAGTGCCTAGCAAAAGGGGGCACTTTCTCAGGTCAAGTCTCTGGGCAGTATTGCAGTTAATAAAACACACAATGAATTAATCAATGAGAAGCAAGGATGAAAGAATAAGGCCATGTCTGCACGTAAACCACTCCAGGGGCACAGCTGCAGCTATACCACTGTCGTGCTTTAGTGTAGACACTACCTACGCCAACAGGAGGAGTTCTCCCATTGCTGTAGTTAATCCACCCCCGAGAGGCTGTAGCTAGATTGACAGAAGAATTCGTCCCTCGTCCTAGCGCTGTGTACTCTGGAGGGTACGTCGGCTAAACTACATCACACAGGGGTGGGGATTTTTCACATCCCTGACCGACACAGATGGGTAGACCTAACTTTTTAGTGTAGACCTGGTGTAAGAATTATGCCTGTCCTCCAAAGCGAAGCCAAACCTTTTCTCTTTGGATTGGTTTGGCTAAGGTCTGGATGCTTTCTCCTCCCCTCTCCTGGTTATCAACATGGCTGCAGCTCCCTCACGATGACTAGTCCGCCTGTAGTCACCTTCGAAGGATCTGTTGCAGCCTCTGTGCTGGACCCCTCCTTTGATTCTGGGAGTCAGAGTTCCAAATGTCGACATTTTCAGTTCAGTTCAGGGCCCAGCAGACCGGCTGTCGTAGCTGAGGTGATAAAATGAGTGGCACAACATATGGAGTAGCCAGAGCTTAATGAAGGGAGAAGTGAGGCTTGTATCTGAAATTAAAAAAAAAAAAACCTTCATCCCCTGTCACTGTTCCATAGGCAGCTGTGAAAATCCATGCAGACAGGGAGCAAAGCTACATTTATGGGATGCTGTGGTTAGTGTGGGTAGAAGGCTTAAGGCTAAGCATCATGTGCCCTACACAGTGAAGGGAAATTAGGTGCAGTACAGAGCGTGGTAATGAGCCAGAAGTTCAAGGCTAGGAAAAAAGACTGATCGTGTTGCAACAGAGCACAGGAAAGAGCAGTTGGCAGCTGAGTCTGACTGGAGGCCTTTTAGCTACATAAAAGGAGTTTCAGGTCTATTTTCTCTCATTTCCTTATACCTCCAAGGAAGCTCTTGATGGAACTTAGTCTTTCAGTCATTAAGTAAATGGAAACAAAGGGCCAGATTGTGCCTGGCTATCATGTAGGTACGTGAGAGTGGAGCTGAGGGGAGAGAAAGTAGGCTTTTCCCAGTCCTGGTGCTTGCTCCATGCAAGGACAAATCACAGCCACGGTCTCTGTCCTTGGGAGAAACACAGGAACTGCTCCCTTTGTGGGAACCCAGGAGAGCACATTGCCCCAAAAGAAGCTGAAAGGAGGAGGGACCTTGATCATTCCTCCCCACACATCCACCAGCCCCTGGAGCAACCCAGGAATACTGGGGTGGAAGCTCAGGTAGGCCACCCATACCCAGGAAACTTTGGGAGGAATTGTGGCTCAGAGGGACCCCAGGTGGCTGTATCTGAATGTGCTGCTCAGCTCTGAAAAGTGACTCCATGAACGCTATAGTAGGGTACCATGGTTTAACAACTCCATATCAAATGTGCTCAGGTTACAGAGAGATACCGTTACTAAGTACCAGCCCAGCATACCTGTGGTCTCTGAGATGCAAGATGACTAACCAGAGGGCTAACAAACTAGAGGACTAGTAAAAACTAGGGCTGGTAAAAAAATGTATTTTATTTTTCTCAGAATAATTTTTTGTTTTTCAAAATTTTTTGCTCACTTTTGGGGGGTTTCATCAAACTGTCTCCCCTGAAAACTAGAAAAAACATTTTTAGGGGGAAAGGGAGATGGCTGTCAACCCTCCCCCCAAACTTTTTTTCATCAGGCCCCCCCAAATTTCAATGAAAATGGAAACTTCCATGACAGTTTCCGTTTAATCAAAAAGCCATTTTCTATTACAAAAATTCTAAAACAATTGTTTCACCAACCTCAAATAAAAATATGTTAGTCATTGAAGTTAGCAGATCTGCCTGAAGCCATCTGAGGAACAGAGCATTCAGGCACAAGCTACTATGGTGCATAGACATTTTCAGGATAGAGCTGTAGGCCTTTGTTTAGGTGAGACTATGGGATTAAGCAAACATTAATAGTAAATAGTTTCTTACAATTAGTGCACAGTAAAAAAAAAACATTTTTTTTTCAGTTTGGTAGCTGAACCAGATTTGAGCTGCCGTTGCGAATAGTTTGAAACTGGCAAATAAAGTATTCATCAGAAAATATTTGCACAGCTCTCCTTTCACTGCCCTTACTCTATTATTTATAAATGTTAAGTTCTATAACAATGAGTTTGATTTCCCTTTTAAACATTTGGTTGTATAATCCTAGTGTTAAATGCCACGACTAATATTGAGTGTTGCAGCTCCTAGAAGATAGCTGAACCTAATGTGTGTTTTGGTTCTGTGGTGTTGTATTTGTTACTTCAGAGATAGTGGTTTCAGGTCACAATGTAATACAGGCTGCAGCCTGTCTTGTCCTTCATAAGAATGTAATTTTCCTTTTGACTTTAAAGAAGGTTGTGCCGTCTGTTGTAAATAAATCCCTACGTACAATTCCTTATGATAGTAAAATACAGGTTATCTGCAGCTATATTATTCTCCATAGAGCAAGACAGATCTCCCCTCAAAACCAAACAACCTACACACTTCTATTAGACTCACTCTTGCCTCTGTTCACCCGCATTATCTGTTACAAGTCCCTGGGACAATTGGCAGCATCTGTTCTGTGGTAACAAATGTATTTTTAATATGTTTGCATATTTATAAGAAAAGGATCCAAAGAGGTCAGGTTGGCTTGCCCTAAGCAGACAAGATTAATAAAGGAGGAGTGATCAATCACTTTGCATCGTGGGTCTGGCTTTCTGCTCCATGAATTATGGATACTTTCATTGTGTTAGGGATGTTGGCAAAATGCATTCAAGGCAATGGGGAGGTCTTTCTTTCTTTCTTTTTTTGTTTGTTTTAATCTTCACTGGCATCAGATTCTGAGAATCAGATGGTACATTTTCTCCATAGAAGGGTAGTGGACACTTACATTTCCCAATTACAGCCACCCACTGGGACCTGTGAGGTGCTTTTCCATTAAACTTCTCCGCCACCACTGGAGCAAAAAAGAAAAGGCTTTGAGGCATTTTTATTCATGTGCTCTGTAGTGTTTCTCTTCTTGGAATATTGCGCATATATGAAATTACCGCTACAATAACAAAGTGCAGTGATAAATATACAACTTTTTTGCCGAGTGTGAGCCCCTATAGAGTAGTGTTTCTGCTAAGACTAAAGCCTGTTCCTTGTAAAGGAGGGGTGAATGCTCCAGGACAGCTGTGCACACCTGCTTTGGAACCCTTAGCCTTCCAGATACGCAATACAAAAAACTACCGAAGCTTCTTTTTAGCCAGGGTACAGTAGCACATCTTGTATTGATTGGGCCGGATCCTCAGTTGGTATAATTCAGACTAGCTCCATTGAAGTCAATCCAACTGCAGGTATTTACACCAGTTGAGGCTCTCTCCCATTGTGTATATACATTCTGTACATGTGCTGTCAGACAGAAGACTTCTCTAGTAAGTGTCCGTCTATCCTGCTCCTCCATCATTCCACAGTTCATTTGACCCTTCCAGGGGGTTTAGAACTGACCTGTCTTGTTCAGTGGTCCTCTGCCCGCCCCCCACCCCCACACACACACTGTTGACCAACAGTGAAAATGGTGCTAACCTCAAAGCATATCTCTGGCTAGATCTCATCATAACCGTCTTAGTTTGTTGAGTTGGAAAGCATATAACTAATAAGGCCACATGCCCTTGTTTTCTGTTTATAACAATGGAAATAAAATGTTGGCTGCAGCGCTGCAAATCAAGCACTGATTGGTGCTTTGATCTTCGTGCCAGGAAGCCAAATAAAATGGTTGTTTAAAAATCACCTTTCACAGGGAGCGCCATGGGCATTTGCAAGATGATCTTCTTTCCCTGTCAAAAGTTCTGCCAGGGGCGCCAAACACCTTGGAACAAAAGTGCAAATCCTCCCTTAAAATAAAAGAGAGGACTTGGACTGGCTTGTATATTGCAAATGCACTGAAAGAACAACTGTGAGGAAGCAGCAGATCTGGATTTGTTTTGTGAAACGCCTCCTGTACAATATGAAATATATCCTGTTTTGATGAGAAGTGGAGCTATGATAATTCATTCCGCCCATCTGCCTGGCAACCCTCAAGCTAACAGGCAGGAAATTACTTTATCCAAACACTGCAGCTTGGGTGTTTGGCACCTGAACCTAAACCATCCATAAAGCTCTCCTCTTTGACCTACATGGAAGGGCCACCCTTCTTTGCCCTTGTAATGCCTTCTCACTGCCTTTGGGGTTCTTCCTTAAGCATAGGCTTTCATCTTCTTGAATGGCTTTAAAGCTGCTAGCAGCCCCTATCTAATAAGTGAACATATAGCAAGTTAAATGTAACATGTAGAGAGACGGGCTTCAGATGTAAAATTTGGACCTGGATCCAGGTCTTGGGCAAACCAAAGTTCAGGGGTGTTTAGCTCCAACCGTTTAGTTTGGCTTTATGCAGAGAATGAAATTGAATGCCAGATTTAGATCTTGATCCAGTCTCTGATTCAACACTCTAGCTACCAAACCTTGATCCCGCCTCTTCACAATCCCATTTGCACCTGCTCATGCCATGGGGTGAACACCTGTGGCTTGTTAGCACTGCGGTTAGTTATACTGTGGGAAACTCCCAGGTTGAAAGCCAACCTTGGGAAATGTTTTCAAATGAACCCCCGTGCTATGAATACAGAAACACCTCGCTTAATCAAGGGACACCCTCAAGGTAATGAAATGCATTACAGAGCAGGCTGTGCAATCAATACAAGCCTTTAAAAGCATTCTGATTAAGGTTCAGAAGATCCTAGCAATATGACCCCATACTAAGGAGGACAATGGTCGAATAAATCAGAACCCTTACATAACTACACAGCATTTGGCAATAGTTTTCCTTCCAAGCTCTCTGTCACTGCCACCTGTAGATGAGAGTTGGTATCAAGAAACAGAATACATACTTCAAAAGGCACTTGATATAAGACCCTTCTGCTAAAATAAAAATGTCACCTATTTAGCTACCTGGAAACTGGCCTGTACTGTTGCAATGGTAGTTATTAAAGCCCTGATTCAACAAATCTCTTAAGCTTACGCCTGGCTATAATTATATCCCTATTCTGCAAAGCAATTAAGCACATAGTAAACTAAAAATAATATATAAAAATGTATAAATAGTAAGCATAACCTTTATTAAGATGAATAACACACTTAAGTCACACTGAAATCAAGTTGGGACTTAAGTATGTGCTTTAACTGCTTTGCTGAATCGGGGGGGAGAGGGAGGAGGGATTTCTAAGGGCCTGATCCAAAGAACACTGAAGTCAAGGGTAGATTTTCCACTGGCTTCAAAGTGATTTGAATCAGGCCTTAACTGGTTAAAAAGGCATTTTTATACCTAGTAATAGCTCAAAATAGGGTATTCAAAATTAAAGGAAGAGATTTTTTTCTTGGTATAACAACATATATTCTAATCCCTATTTTGAAAGCTCAGAGTGTGGTGGCTGACTTGTAAGTACACGAGGGCCGTGTCTGGGTTTTAACTTTTATGGGTGTGCGTAGGCTTGCTGACTTCAACGCTGCTCAGTAGTTTACTTCCAGTGTGGGCTGTGGAAGGAATTCAAAACAAGTAAGGTAGCTTCTAAAGACTTACAGTGCAAAGGGATGATTAAGTTAGACGTCGTTTTGGAAACCAACAGCTGAGAGGGAGAAGGAATCCGCCTAACGAATGTACGCTTTTAAAATGGATCTTCATTCAGAAGGTAACTAGTGCTCCAGGTTCTTGTTCATAGGGTTTACACTGCATTATGCGGGCCCAAGTTCAATCACCCATATCCCAGACTTCCTACCACCTTCCCAAAATGTGGCCACATTCGCCTTTTGTTTTCGGTGCAGTGTGGAAAAACTTGACAGTCCAGAGGACAAAGAAAGTTGGTCCGTGGGATTGTGGAATACTTGTGGCAGACTCTCAGAGCAAGAATCCAGTCGGGTTGCGTCTGCACTGCAAAAAATAGGTCTTGAACCCTGGGTCCTTTCTTCACTCAGGCTTGGACCCTCCACCCTTCTGGGACCCAGGGTCCGAGCCCCAGGTTAATGCAAATTGTGTGTAGACAGAAGCGTAGGTTAGACTGGAGCCTGAGTTGAAACCCTGGGCTTACATTGCAGTGTAGACAAACCCAGTGCTACACTGAGCTTTCATCAAAGGTTTGCTCAATGTCACCTTCCAACTCCTAGTGAAATTTGAGAACGTTGCCTACCTATGCGTTTATCTAAGCTCTGGCTATAAACATCTGGAGATGCAGTTCTCTGTACACAGCTGGCAGCAAGCTTTTTCTTTCTTTGGTTGTCAACAGTTGTAAGCGATCCAGTGTGTTCAGGTCAACAGCAGCTCTCTGACATTCCCACAGATTGGCGGTTGTAATGGAACAGGTTCCTATGGCCTGATTAAAATCACCTTGTCAGCTCAGCTTCACAATCTGCAGAGCAACCACATTGACGTGTTATTTATTCTAGCAGCCCCACGGTGGTTGAGGTCTGTCTTTCTGGAATAAGCTTTGCCTTTCAGGAGTTTAGAGAGAGTGACTGGAAAAAATAGGCTGAAGTGTGGAGAGCCAGAGGCCTTTTGTTTGTGTGACAAGAACAATGAAAACAGATTGAGTTATTTTTTTTAATTTGAGAGTAGGGGAGGGAAAAATCCACCCATCAAATCCACTCATGCTTTCCTCATTATTTCTTAGTAAATTCGGTGCTTATTGCTGATAATATTAAAATAAAAAGTGTTGTTAGTACAATCGCACTGAGAGGCCTTCCCCAAGATTGAGTCAGCATTGCAGGGCTGCCTGGGCGGGGGGGGCGGGGAGGGGCAAGTGGGGCAATTTGCCCCAGGCCCCGGGCCCTGCAGGGGCCCCGCGAGCCGTGGCCGAGAATCCCTTCCCTGGCTACTCACCCAGCGGCGGTCCGGGTCTTTGACGGCACTTCAGCAGCGGGCCCTTCAGTCGCTCCGGGTCTTCGGTGGCAGGTCCTTCAGTGCTGCTGAAGACACGGAGTGAGTGAAGGACCCACCACTGCTGCAGACTCGGAGTACCGCTCGGTGAGTACAAGTGCCGCAGCGGGTGGCACCTTTTTTTATGTCCACTCCCCCATTTTGCCCCAGGCCCCCTGAATCTTCTGGGCGGCCCTGCAGCATTGTACGCGGCACTGTACACAAACATAATAAGAGTGCCTGCTCCAAAGAATTTATTGTATAAATAGAAAAGACAGATAAAGGAGAGGTGGGAAAACAACAGGCACAAAGAGGGGAAGCAACTTGTCCAAAGTCATTGGCAGAACCAAGGTCTCCTGACCCCCAACCAATGTCTTATCCACTAGACCACATTGCTGCTACTTCCGTTTAATCTTAGAGAGACAAGGTGGGTCCAATAAAATACATTACTTCACCTACCTTGTCTGTTTAGTATCCTGGAACCAACACAACTACAACAATACTACAAACATACATTTAACATAAGAACAGCCATACTGGGTCAGACCAAAGGTCCATCTAACCCAGTATCCTGTCTACCAACAGTGGCCAGTGCCAGGTGCCCCAGAGGGAGTGAACCTAACAGGTAATGATCAAGTGATCTCTCTCCTGCCATCCATCTCCACCCTCTGACAAACAGAGGCTAGGGACACCATTCCTTATCCATCCTGGCTAATAGTCATTAATGGACTTAACCTCCATAAATTTATCCAGTTCTCTTTTAAATGCTGTTATAGTCCTAGCCTTCACAACCACCTCAGGCAAGGAGTTCCACAAGTTGACTGTGCGCTGTGTGAAGAAGAACTTCCTTTTATTTGTTTTAAACCTGCTGCCCATTAATTTCATTGGTGGCCCCTAGTTCTTGTATTATGGGAAAAAGTAAATAACTTTTCCTTATCTACTTTCTCCACATCACTCATGATTTTATATACCTCTATCATATCCCCCCTTAGTCTCCTCTTTTCCAAGCTGAACAGTCCTGGCCTTTTTAATCTCTCCTCATATGGGACCCGTTCCAAACCTCTAATCATTTTAGTTGCCCTTCTCTGAACCTTTTCTAGTTCCAGTATATCTTTTTTGAGATGAGGAGACCACATCTGTACACAGTATTCAAGATGTGGACATACCATCGATTTATATAAGGATTTATTTAATCTTGTTTATAGAATCACAGAGTTAGAAGGGACCACAAGGGTCATCTAGTCTAACCCCCTGCCAAGATGCAGGATTTGTTGTGTCTAAACCATCTGAGACAGACGGCTATCCAACCTCCTTTAGAAAACCTCCAGTGAAGAAGCTTCCACAACTTCCCGAGGCATCTGTTCCATTGTCCTACTGTTCTTACAGTTAGGAAGTTTTTCCTGAGATTTAATCTAAATCTGTTGTGCTGTAGTTTGAACCCATTGCCCCTTGTCCTGCCCTCTGTGGCAAAAGAGAACAACTTTTCTCCATCTTTTTTTATGGCAGCCTTTCAAGTATGTGAAGACCACTATCATATCCCCCCCTTAATTTCCTCTTTTCCAAACTGAACATACCCAGTTCCTTCAGCCTTTGCTCTCATGACTTGCATTCCATCCCTTTGATCATCTTTGTTGCTCGCCTCTGGATCCTTTCAAGTTCCTCGACATCCTTTTTTATACAGCAGTGACCAAAATTGGACACAGTACTCCAGCTGAGGCCTAACCAGCGCCAAGTAAAGCAGTACTATCACCTCCCATGACTTGCATACTATGCCTCTGTTAATGCAACTTAAAAGTGCATTTGCTTTTTTTGCGACAGCATTGCATTGCTGACTCATGTTGAGCTTGTGATACACCACAACTTCCTCCTCAGCAGTGCTGCTGGCAAACTAGTTTCCCCCGTTTTGTATTTGTGTATTTGGTTTTTCTTCCCTAAGTGTAGCACCTTACATTTGTCTTTCTTGAATTTCATTTTGTTGTCTATAGCCCAGTTCTCCAATTTATCAAGATCCCTCCAAATTTTAGCTCTATCCTCCAAAGTATTGACAACCTCCCGCGAGCGTTGTGTCATATGAAAATTGGATCAGCATACACTCTATTCCTACACCCAGGTCATTAATAAGGATGTTAAACAACACCGGACCCAGAACAGATCCCTGTGGAACCCCACTTGAGATCTCCCTCCAATCCAGCATCATTCCATTAATAGTTACTCTTTGTTTGCGGTTGTTTAACCAATTATGTATCCACTTAATGGTAGTTCTGTTGAGTCTGCATTTCTCCAGCTTACTTATCAGAATGTCTTGTGGGACTGTGTCAAAAGCCTTTCTGAAGTCCAGTTATATTATGTCCACTGCATTCCCCCCAGCCACCAAATCAGTTTCCCTATCAAAGAAGGAATCAAGCTGGTTTGGCCTGATTTGTTCTTGGTAAATCCATGCTGGCTGCTAGTGATCACCCCTTCATCCTCCAGGTATTCGCAAATCGAATGTTTTAGACATTGCTCTAGTAGCTTCCCAGGTATCAAAGTCAGGCCGACTGGGGTATGGTTTCCTGGCTCCTCCCTTTCCCCCTTTTTAAATTTAGTTTTATGTTGGCATTTCTTAGTCTTTCTCTGCCATTTTTATTGCTTGATTAGTTATGGGTACATGTACGAAGGCTTGGAGATTCAAATAAATGTCCAAACTATAGATATTTCTCTGAAATACCATTCAATCTCTGAAGCTGTGGAGTTCCTAGTCCCTGCAGGCCTATGCAGCCTTCTATTTCCCATCCCAACCAGGTCCAAGCCACTGTCTCCTTCCCAGCCAAGCCAATATGACCTTCTCTTCCCCATTCCACTACTCCTTCCCTCCTAGTGGCACACTTCTTTCTTAACCTGCCTTGGTCTTTTGCATTTCAGTGATAGGACCAATGAATTTCCAGGACCTGTGCTACAGCTAATAGCAAAAGAAAAAAAGCTGCAGTATTCTCTGGCAATTCTACTAACTAGCATTGCCAGAGGTACACAAAAGTCAGTCTCATGACACGTGGGCCACATTTAAATTTAATTAAAGTTCTATCCTGTAGAGCTTTACTGTCTATAAAAGCAACGTTCACTGGGATGTTCCCTGCTGGAGATTTGCAGCTTGTTCCCAGCTCCTTCACTCCTCTGCAGCTTTTCCAAGGGGTCAGATCTCCCTAGAGAATCCGGTCTTGTATTTTTTGGATGTGTTGAACTGCAGCTTACTGTTGAAGCAACGAAACCTGACGCCAGACCGAACATCTATCTGTTCTTCTAAGTGGAAAGCCGGCAGTGATGTGGCCAGAGAGTTCCAGCGGTGTCTCAGGGCTGTGTGGGGTTGGGAAGTATCCTAGAACACATTCTGTCACTGGAGCGTCTTCTAGCTTTGATTGTATCCCAGTGGGTTTGCTTGTTACTACAGTACCAGTTTGCACACACATTCCTGGTCGGAAAAATTGTAGTTATTATTATTTGCTGCTTATTTTCAAGGAATTGTACAAACATTAATAACATGGGCCCTGGTTCTTCCCGTCCATAGAGAAATCCAGGGTCAGGGGATGGAGTGGCTGGAAAACTCTGACGTGCTACTAGAAGCACTTACTTTTTATTGCTTGCTTAAGGGGGATGTGGTTTGCTCCCGGAAGAATAATTCAGGGGAGAAGTTGTGCCTTTTCTTCATAATAGGCTGAATATTAGTGTATTTCCTTTTATGAATCAAAGCAAGCATGGACAAGGACGTCTGGATAATTTTATAACCATTGATGTTTGTCATTGTGCATGCTAATCTAAGGTGATGCTCATAAGTAATGAATTTCTCCTTCAAAGTTCCTCTAAGTTCTCACTGTCTTTGGAATTCTAGTATATCTACGTAGCAAGCTCTTTGTTACCGGGAATATGTTTCTTTTTATGCATTGTACAGATCTCAACACGTTGTTGGTGCTGAACAAAACTGAGGAAAAAAATGTGTTTTGGGGGGAGTTGGCAGAAAAAAAATGAGGGATTTTTTTTCAGTGTTCTAAATCATTTTCTGTAAAAAATGTGGGGATTTTTGTTTGGTTGCTGAAAATTAAAATGTAATTTTTGATTGAAAACGAAACTAAAATTTTTACTGAAAACTGAACATTTTTTATCAAATGCTTTTCAGTTTCTGGCTTTTAATAAAAAAAATCCCAGAAAATGTAATCCAAAATAAAATGGGGGTTTTTTTAGTCAAAACCCTATTTTTTTATGTTTATAAAAAAAGAGTTTGGAAGGGGGGAGATTCTGTCCAGCATTAGGGCTAAACAAATAACAGCACCAAAAGTTTTTGCTTCAGGTTGTAATCTGTTGAAAACATCACAATGTCTTACAGATTTGCTAGCTATGTTAGGAAGGTGAGGGAATATATGTTCCTCTGAAGCATCAGGCATTGACCATTGCCTGAGGCAGAGTGTGAGGCATAAAGAAAGAATATTCTGATCTCCATAACAATCATAAAGCTGAACTGCAGCGAATACAAGTTCTGTTATAGAAAAGTGATACAAGGTTTCTTCATTGTCAAAGAGTTGGCTTATATTTGTTTCTGTTGACATTCTTTATTTTTTCTTAATGATGTAGTATTTTATAGCTGGAAGCTATTTTCAGTATGAGTGATAAATCAGATGGTAAAATGGTACCTTTTCTGTGAATTCGCCACTGTGGACTGAAGAAGAAGACTATATAGATGATACTGTAGTGGAGAAAAAAAAACCCACAAGAAAAGGTCAATGAAAAACCAAAACTGAAAAAGTTTCGGCTGCAATGAATTTTTTGAGGAAAACCGGAAAACTTTTATTGAAAACAAACATGTTTTTATCGATATGTTTTGCTGTGGAGAAAAATAATTTCCTGATCGGCTCTAGATTTTAGTGTTCACGAAAGGTATTGTATTGGCAGCCTGAAGTTTCTCTATTGAGCAGGCACAGGCAATGCAAGCTTCCTCAAGCTGCTCTGCCATAAACTGTTAACCCTGTTCCTGAAGGGCCAATTCTCTCTCTGTTCATCCTTTGGCTTCTCTGCTAACAGTAAGGTTACTAATTAGTGATGACAGTTTTTGTGATATGGACACCTGGCCACTAAGAGTCATGGACTCAGACCTCCGACTTACTTCACAGAGCCTGCTAGACATTCATCAGAAGGTAGCGACTTTGATCACCTTCATGTTCACATCTCCATTCCAATCGAAGGTGCTTTCCCTGTCACAATGTGTATTTACTGTAGTGTTTTTATGGTTATATGAAGATTTATACCCATCTCATTAGGCCTCTCTTCACAATCCGGTTTCTTAGGGGTCCATGAATAGTGGCTGCAGGATTTGTCATTAACAACTGTACAGTCTCGAAAGCTGCACATTGGGCCCAATCTTGCAAGGTCCCTGTGGTTGATTGTAGGATAGGTCATAAATACCAGAACTCTTAATTATATTAAGGTCCACTTTGTGATAGAGATTTATGTGGGGCTTTGGTGGGGAAGAGCGGTGGGAGGTCCATTATTTCATATTTATCTTTATCTTTTACATTTATTCCTTCAGGAAGGCCCAGTGGTTAGGATTGTAGCCAGAGCCTGGGTTCAATTCCTTCCTCTAGCACAGACTTCCTGTGCAACCAGGGTGAAGTCATTTAATGACTCCGTTTCCCATCTGTAAAATGGGGATGATGGGGTTTCCCTACCTCACAGGGGTGTGGTGAGGATAAACCCATTAAATATTGTGAGGAGCTCACATACGATGGTGATGGGGCCATGTGCATACCTAAGATATGTTTTGAAATCTAAGCAGATAGATACCATTACTTGGCTTACTGAAAGTTTCCTGCAGGCAGTGTGCCTCATTTTATGGTTTTCCTGCCCAAACAATACAGCCAAGAATGTCACGGTTTGCTATTTTGGCTCCCCTTCTCCTTTGTCCCTTTCTATAACATCATATTTTTGAATTGTTTCCTTTTTTTCTGCGGTGTGGGGGGAAGGGAGGCAGTTGTGCAGGAGTTATGGGGGCGAGGGAGACAAACGTTAAATAAAATAAACCCGGGAGCGTCTGTGAGATTGTAAGGGAGATAACCAGGTCAGTGCCACTAAACCAAAGATCTTACTCTTAGGATGGCAGCCAGAAGAGACTTTGGCCAAGTGGAATAAAAGGCTTGCTGTTCAATTAAAGTCATGGAGCCAGATATATGATAGCTTTGTTCTGGAAGTCTGAACCAGAGGCTGGTCAACAAACTAAGGATATGGCTGTTTTAGAGAGAGAGAAACAGCCGAGTCTCTGAAAAAACCTAGTGGACAGTGACCTACAGTGGCCACCATTTTAGGACTATGGCTGTGTCTATGCTACAGGTGCTACAATGGCACAGTGACAGTGCTGCAGCTGCGTTGCAGTGGCACCATAGTATAAAGCGATGTAAGGGGTTTTTCCATCACTGTAGTTAATCCGCCTCCCCGAGATGTGGTAGTTAGGTTGACCGAAGAATTCTTCCATGGCCTAGTGGTGTCTATGCCAGGGGCTGAGCAACGTAGCTACATCAACCTACATTTTAAGTCTAGACCTGGCCTATATTAAAGCTCAGAAAGCTGCACCCAGCTAAAAGGGTTGTCAGCTGTGCTGCAGAGTGTGATAGGTTGCTGCAGGCTTCTCGTCTTCAGGCTGCTGGAGCGAATTGCATGTTCCCTCCCATTACTTTCAGTGCAATAAAGTGTCCGAAAGAAAGTATCACGTACCTGTGGTCACGCATCTCTATTGAAAGGGGCAATGCTTTTCTGTCCTACATTCTTCAGACAGGCCCATCACTTTCATTTCCGTAGAATCATAGCAATGCCGGGGTGGCAGGCACCTCGAGAAGTCATCAAGTCCAGCCCCTGCTCTCAGGCAGGACCAGGTAAACATAGACCATCTCTAACAGGTGTTTGTCAAACCTGTTCTTCAAAACTTCCAGTGACAGGGATTCCACAGCCTCCCTATTCTATAACTATCCTTAGAGTTAGAAAGTTTTTCTTAATATCTACCCTTGCTGCGGATTAAGCCCATTACGACTTAATCTATCTGCAGTGGACAAATGGAGAACAATTGATCACCATCCTCTTTATAAACAGCCCTTAACATATTTGAAGACTGTTATCATGTCCCGCCTTCAGTCATCTTTTCTCAAGACTAAACGTGCCCTCTTCTTTTAACCTTTCCTCGTAGGTCAGGTTTTCTAAACCTTTTATCATTTTGGTTGGTCTCCTCTGGGCTTTATCCAATTTGCCCACATCTTTCCTAAAGTGAGGTACCCAGAACTGGCCACAGCCCCACAACTGAGGCCTCGCCAATGCTGAGCAGAGCAGGGCAATTACTTCCCATGTCTTACATACGACATTCCTGTTAATAGACCCCAGAATGATATTAGCCTTTTTCACAACTCTGTCTCCTATCTCCTAGAATGCATGACCTAATTGCTGGTCTCTTTACAACAGAGGTGAGGTCTGAGGATGGCACGCACACGTTGTGTTTAGATACCATGCTGTAAAGGCCCGTGCTGCCTCCACATGTGCACCCACTGATATTGATGGGAGTTTTTGGGCATAACCAACGTTATAGACCTGCAACAAACTGTTTGCAAGAGATTCAAGCTGTCCTGAATTAGCCCCGGCTACTCATGCAAACTCTGCCTTGCTCCTCCTTGCCCAGTGATGCTATTGGGTTGTGTTCTCTGTGAGGTAGAGAGACCTCTTGAAATAATCAATGATTGCCCTGTTATGCTCCCACACTACACTGCCCAGAAGGCAAAACGAAGGCAAATATACAGTGCATGTATTTTAGTTTTAAATAAATCAATGTGATAATCAGGGATCAGGTGGGATTCTGCAGCTGGAAGGCAAGAACAAAGGGAGGTCATTACTTAGACTTTTAATAAATCAATTCGTTAATTAGGGATCAGGTGGGATTTTGCAGCATGGGGGGAGAGAACAAAGGGAGGTCATTATTTGTATTTTAAATAAATCAATGTTTTAATTGGTGTGGGATTCCAGTGCAAATTGGGGTCGGCAAAGAGGGAACAGTAACTTTCAGCTGTCACTTTAAAATATGTCTGATGCGGAGCTGTGGAAATAAGTAATAACATTACTTAGCACTTAGATGTTTTCAAAGCACTGATGAACATTAACTAATTAATCAGAGCAACACCAGTGAGGTAAGGCTGTGTTACTCTCAGCTCGGAAAAACTGAAGCAAAGAAAGATTAAGTGTGCCAATTTACAAAAGTGTGCTCACCACATGTGGGTCCCTCAGTTTTGGGTGTGCGTCCAAAACACTGAGTCAGTGGACACTTTTGACAACATGAGTTGAAGTGACTCGCTCCAGGTCACCACAGACATAAGAGGCAGAGCTTGGATTAAAAAAAATCCAGGCTTCTAGTTTAGAGCTTAGTCCACTACGCCACGCTGCTCATGGGGAAGAGAGGTCTTGTTAAATCACCACCTGGGAGTACAATCATCCTCTCTCTGAAGCTTGGGGAACATTTTTCCCCTTTAAAGATACCTTACTTGTAAACTCTGACCACTGTTAAATAAACCCATGCCTTGTTTGCATAGTGGAGTTAGACACCTTGGGATGGATTCACCATCCGCTTTGCAGCATTTAAGGGATCACAAAGTGGACAAATTCCAGCCATGAATGGCCTCCACTGGCATAAATCTGACAGAGCCAGCTCCTGCCGTACATGCCCCTTCCACCTCGCCCCACCCCGCAATGTAGTCCACTACGGAGTTGAGGTCCTTGGTTCTTTGCATTCCTGGGGCACCAGGAGTGTGGCTGCCTTCTGTGTGTGGAATACCAGGGTGGGCAGACCTTCTTGTGCCCTCTGTCCCCACTTGTGCAAGGCCACCTGCCCCTTAACATCCAAGATGTCTCCATGGGCTTCATGCAACAGGCACGTGGGCTTCTGTGAATATAATTATAGTAAATGTCACTTGTTTGTGGACATATGAATCCATTTAAAGTGTATGTTCTGTCGCCATCAGGTGAATAAGGAAAACTAGATGGAATGGGAGTCTAGTACCTTTCCATGGGAGGGGTGAATCAGCAAGGACTTTATTCAAAATGGCACTCAACAGATATCGATACTGAATGAATTACTGGTGAAATCAGCATAGTTCCATTGATTTCAAAGGGGAGCAGTGCCATCTTACACCTCCTGAGCATCTGGAAGTAGATTCTGACATGAGGTATTGATTTAGCTGTAATAAATGAATGCATAGTTCTAGAACTGGCACAACAGACTTTTTCTTTGCCAAAAATTGCTGTGGCATCTCATGTGGAGGACTCTGATGGGGAGCGTGAAAGCGTGACAAGCAATCAGAAGGCAGAGTATGACCATCTCTAGGACATACGCAAAACCTTCCTCTTTCATAAAGCTTTTCCACTGTATCAGGAGTGATATTCTCAGTATCAACTGTTTCCCACCTCTTCCACCTGCTAACAAAACCTGACCCCAGCCAGAGCTTTCCATACCCAGAAAGCATGAAGAGCCAGAGGCATCATGAAGTCCATAAGGACCTCACTAGGGCCAGTCTACACAGCTGTCAACTCTTGTGATTTTTATTGTGAATCTCATGATATTTGATGTTTTTCTTAAAGCCCAAACTCTAGGCAAATAAAAAGCCCCAATTCTAGGCAAATAAAAAGAACCCCAAATTCATGATCTTTAAGCCAATCTTACAACTTGGGTGTGTGTTGGGTGTGTGTGTGCAACCCTAAATCTCTTTCATGCTCAGATAACTATGACCTGGGTAGCCATGTAAAATCATCAGCATGCAAGGAGGAATACTAAGCCCTATAGTAAACAAAAGCCTTCACAATCACCACTACCCATTCTCTCTGCTGTGCCTTAAACAACTCTTATGAGACAGCTTGAATAAGAAGTTGTTTTTCCCAGTGGTTTGATTGATTTTTGTCTTACCTGCGCGTGAAGTAAATAGTCTTGCTTACTACTGGTGGGCAAAAACCTAAGTGCTGCTGTTTGCATTTCATGAAGGTTTATGTCTTTGTGGCTTCTGTCATCTACACAGTAAAATGCACATGATAATTACACTCGCAATGCAATAATTCATCTGCAGAGGTGTCACATCTGCACATGGCTAATCGGGGTGTGATATAGTCAGCGATTTATTCAATCTTGCCCCTTTTAAAGGTCAGAAGATCAAAAGTTCAAATCTCACTGGGAATCGCCATGAGGTCCCACGTGGCACTTCAGTGCCTCTGCATGCTCCATGTGTGAGCTGGTTGCTGCTGTTCCCCTGCTAACTTCTTGGTGACATTGTTTCCATAGAGATACAAAACCTGAGACTCAGTCTGCTGGAGCAAGGAATAACAGAGATATTAAGTTTATACACAGTCTTCTACCATCTCTCCAAAGCATCTTCAGTTTATTGTCTCACCTCAGTGTGAGGCCCAGATTTAACAACATGGCTGCCAAAAGGATGGCTTACCCTATGGGTTAGATGGTCTGTTGTGATAGATACTATTTCAACAAAGAAATGAGGCCTGTTAGTTTACATAGCTGATTAAAAAAACAGAACACTGCTCAAAATATTTCGGGCTCTTCTCTTGCAAACAGATTCCCATTAGGAAATAGGAAAACACATTTTATCTGTGACTGCTAATGTCTTTCTTCTTCTTAGAGGGGCCCATGTGGAGCCCACAGCCAGCAGCATCTTCATTTCAGCGGTTCAGAAGTCAGCCGTAAAAGCTTCAGTCTCTGCTGAAGCTTGACACACAAGGTCTAAGTCAAAGAGCAATTCTGGTTTGCCAGATTTTTTTAATAAAAACACGAGTCATTTTAAGCTGTAGGAATGCAAATAAAAAAAGCAAGAGATTGGTATTTTTAGATGATTTATGCTGTTCTTGCACCAACATCTTAAACAAGACTTCATTTTTTGACTAAAATGTCAGCCCACTGGCCCATTAAAAAATGGACCTTAAAATTATTTAGAAATTCAGTTGTCTGCAAAAGGGATTCAAAAAATGTACCAGGGTCTTTGTTATCTAGATAAAGGGCTTGTTTCTGCAAGGCTCTATGCGGGAGGTGCTGAATGCATACAGCTCCTTTAGCTGTCTCAGCGGAACATGAGGATGCATTGCTCTTCCTGGGGATCTACAGTATCCTTAAGACTGGAGCTGTTATATTCCAGAGGGGGGGGGTCCAAAATCTGTTTTTAAAAGTCTATAGATGGTACATAATAGTGTAACTGCCCATTTAATATGAAAAAGGAACCCTGGAATCAGTCCATGTACCAAAACACATTTAACGTACTAGACCATAATGGTTTTGAATGAGTCTGCAATTCAGCCAGGTACTCAAGCCCATAAATAGTCCCACAATGCTTAAAACTAGGTAAATGCTTAACCTTACTTAATCAGGACATAAGCCATCGAGCATCGTTTGATAAATAGCGCACAAGGGGATTTAACAAGCTAAGCACCAAGGGCCAGATTTTTAGTGGGGTTTGGGCACTAACTCCCATTGATATTTCGCAGAGTTAGGCACCTAAATATCTTTAAAAATCTGGCCTATGTCCTTAAAAATGTCTAAATAATGTGTAGGCCTGTCATAAACACAGTAGGGGCCTGATCTTATGCCCATTAAAACCAATAAGAGTTTTGTAATTACCTTCAGTGTTGTTTGCATTACGGTAGCACCTAGGAACATCAATTAAGGATCAGCGCCTCATAGGCACTGTGCAGACATGTAACAAAGATGACGCTAGTCTTATTTTTACAAGTGGGGGAAATGAAGCAAAAAGGTTCCAATTCAGAAAAACGATCCTGTTCAGGAAAGCACTTAAGCACATGCTTCATGTTAAGCACACACTGAAGTCCGACACATGGGCTTAAGCGTGTGCTTTCCTGACTTAGGAATAAACTTAAACATGTGCTTACGTGCTTCCCTGACTCAGGGCCAAAAAGGTTAAGTGACATTTAAATTCACACACATTCAGTAGCAAGCCAGAAAATTTGATTTCCCAAATACCAAACTAATCCCTCACAGTACCGTCCTTCCTATAATAGTTTTCATGAATCTCATTTCATCAACAAAGCAGGTTGGTTTCTTACAATAAATAAGTAATCTTGCTCTATGGGCAAAATTCTTCATGTACAGTTATACATCATACTATCTTTCGAACAGCTGGCCAGCTGCAGGGACAGCCAATCATACCCTGCTATAGTACAGTGTGTGGATGTTATTCAAACTACTAGCAGAACTGAAGAAAGAGGGTCAGGTTTCAAGAGGGACCTAGTTTGGTTCAACACCAGGCTCAGGAATGAAAGCTGGGCTAGGTTGCCAACACACAAAACACTAGAGCCTCAACATGTAATGCTGGTCTGCCAGCATGCTCAGGACAGATCTCTTTCCTACAACTTTCCCTGCCTACCACAATACTTATTACTAATGAAACACCCACCTCATCTCCAATCCTCCTCACTCCATTTGAGGAATCTTATACCCTGGGGAGCAGACCCTGTGCCCCAGGAACTGCAGTTGTGCATGGCTGCTGTGCAGAGGCACAAGAGATGAGGATTGGTTTCCTGTGCCTTCACCCTTAGTGCATGTAGGGCCAATTCAGTGCCCACTGAAATCAGTGAAAAGACCCCAGGGGCTTATGTGACAGTCGGATCAAATCTGACAGAACAGGATTGTCAAAGCCAGCCTTATAATCTTACAGTAATTTAAACTTCGCTTTGCAGTCTATGGTTCCTTTAAAGAGTCATTTTGGGAAGTTGATGCCATGAATCTTGAAAGTGCTTGAATTAGCAAAAGAAAACAAAGCAAATATCTCCTCTCACTCCCACCAAAGTGTATGGTCCACTAATTAAATGGGAAGAGGAACAGATTACCCAAATTAGCTGTATCAGAAGAATTCAATTTATATCTAATAAACTGAAATTCTGCCTGCTGATTTTGTTTCCCTCCATGTTATTGCTAATTCAATGTAGTCTGTTTTCCCCCAGCATTAGCAGAGTCACTCTGACACTGCACTGCACATTCTGACACCAGAAGCCGAGGAAAGGAATTGGAGAGGATTATGATTCAATATACACTGATTTGTTCAGCATAAGATGTACGGTATCAACAATTTCTGTTATTGTTCATTCCTGTAGCACACACTGCAAAATTACAGCAATGCAGTAAACAAGAACTCAAAAGAAATTTATTCTAGCTATCTGGGTCCTGAAATTATTGCCCGATTAGGAGATATTTTAGAAGCTAGAAAGCCTGATCCAGCATGCTTATCTGCCTTCAACCTGCAGCACATTCACTTTCACAATCTCAAACCCAATGTAATGGCCCAGGTTCTGGTCTTCTGTGCCACTCTAGTGGCACCAAGGGGTTGCAAAGCTTACCCAACAGAGGTGTAGGAGGAAACCCCAGGTTATAGAGAGCTGAAGTCATGGCTCTATGCTATACCCACCCTTCACCCTCCAGTATAGAAGCATGCTGGGGTTGGGGGTGTCATAGAAAGCAGTGGTATGGCTGGAGTCAGGGCCGGCTCCAGGCACCAGGCACCCAAGCACATGCTTTGGGCAGCACCTGGTAAGGGGCGGCGGGGGGAGCGCGGCGCGGCATTCCGCGGGGGGGGGGGGCGCTTCGGCGCCGCGGGGGGTGGGCTCTGGCGGCGTGGGGGGGCATTCCGGCGGCGCTCGGCGGGGGACGGGGGTGGACTCCGGCGGCACGGCGCTCGGCATGGGGGGGGCAGCGCGGGGCTCGGCGCTCGGGGGGGGGGGGTTCTGGCGGCGGTCGGCATGTGGGGGTGGGCTCCGGCATGCGGCGCTCGGCGGGGGGGGTGGCGCGGGCGCGGCGCTGGAGGGGATTTCCGGCGGCGCTTGGCAGGGGGTGGGGGCGGGCTCCGGCAGCGCGGTGCTCGGGGGGTGGTTCCGGCGGCGCTCGGCGCAAGGGGGGGGGCGGGCTCCAGCGCTCGGCGGGGGGGGGGCGCGGCGCTCGGCTGGGGGGGCTCGGGAGGCGGCGCTCGGCTGGGGGGCTCGGAGGGCGGTGCTTTTTTTTGCTGCTTGGGGCAGCAAAAAAGCTAGAGCCGGCCCTGGCTGGAGTGCAACATATTCAAGCAATCCCTGGCTAGCATAATGGCTTCTTTGGGACAGTTGTAGATAACTATAAATTTAGCGTTGCTCTGGGAATCAGGGAAGCAGGATGGCGGCACACAGAAATCTTTCCTTCCCTTCCTCACTAAGGGCTTGTCTACACTTAAAACACTACAGCGGCACAGCTGTACCACTGCAGTGCTTCAGTGTACACACTACTTATGCTGACAAGAGACATTCTCCCGTCAATGTCAGTAATCCACCTCCTTGAGAGGCAGTAGCTAAGTCGATGGAAGAATTCTTCTGCCAGCCTATTGCTGTCTACACAGTGACTTAGGTTGGCTTAACTACGCTGCTCAGAGGCAGGGCCAGCTCCAGGCACCAGCGTAGGAAGCAGGTGCTTGGGGTGGCCAATTCAAAGGGGCGGCAGTCTGTCCGGTATCGGGGCGGCACGTCCGGGTCTTCAGTGGCAATTCGGCGGCGGGTCCCTCAGTCCCTCTCTTCCTCTTTGAGCTGCCGCCGAACTGCTGCCGAAGAGGAAGAGAGGGAGGACCCGCTGCCAAAGAAGCGACGTGATTGAGCTGCTGCCGAAGTGCCGCCGCTCGTCTTTTTTTTTTTTTTTTTTTTTTTTCCACTTTGGGCGGCAGAAAAGCTGGAGCCGGCCCTGCTCAGAGGTGTGGATTTTTTTACACCCTTGACCGACATAGTTAAACTGACCTAATTTTCTGGTATAGACCAGGCTTTAGATCCTGCACCAAGCAGAGCACATTTGTCCCTGTTGACCAGCACCAATGAGATCTACTTTTATGTATTTTTCACTCCATGCGTCCGATGAAGTGGGTTTTAGGCCACGAAATTATGCCCAAATAAATGCGTTAGTCTGTATCAGCAAAAACAATGAGGAGTCCTTGTGGCAGCTTAGAGACTAACACGGCTACCCCTCTGAAACCTCATACCTTATGTTTATCTATTTTAACCCCTATTTCTCTTAATTTTCTTCATGTAAAACAAAAACAAAAAAATTGCCAGTTGCAGGAGACCAATATCGCCTTTGGCATGAATAGTAGGTGGTGATCGATTGTTCCTGCTACTCCAGTTTTCTATGCAAGACCAAACTGTGAACACTTATCTTGAAACTTCCAGTGCTTAAAAGCTTTGGATTTCTAGGACAATGCAAAGAAGACATTGCATCGTCAGAAAGAATTTGCTCACAGAATGTTCATAATGTAATTGTGTTATTTAAAAGCACTTAAAAACAACAAAAGGGGAAGAGGCTCACAGAACCAAAATTTAAAACAATGCTTTTTTTTCCAAAACCAGAGTTTTAATTATTGTTTATCGCCAACTTAGAGCGGATTCTCTTAGTGGGATGAGGTAACCCCTCCAGAGATTGGTTTCAATACAGTTCTATCCATTTATACCAGCTGAGGATCGGGGCCGTTGACTTTTCAGCCACCTGCAGGGACAAAGAGTGTACTGATTTTTAGTGGAAGGGATCTGCTGGTTCCTATATGTCATGTGATATTCCACTGTGTCTGCTCTGATATAGTAATAAACATACCATAAAACGGCTTTACAAGCCAGGTCCCACTCTGCTTTCCAGCTTTTACTCATTAGAGCATCGTTGCTTCAAGGAAGTTCAAGCTGCAGCACATTTAACATCTGCATTCCTTCGGCGTGTTTTGAAATGATTTAAAAACAGTTGGGGAGGGCTGTTTGGTGGGGGGGGGTGAGGGCTGTTCGGTGGGGGGAGCTGTTTGCTTCAAAGAGAAAGTGGATGAGCATGTGAGCTCCACATAACTATCCCTGCCAAGCAAATAAATTATTTTGTTTCCCAGTGGCTTATTTATATAACCCTCTAATTATTGCATAAGCATACTGCAATGCTATGCCATGGGAAAATGGAAAGCTGTTAAGCAACTTAAATACCGCTCCACCCTATTCAGACAGACAACATGATCATTAAGCAATTAAGGTATGTTACGCTATTTCCACTTTTTTGTCTTTAAAGCCCTATGGTTCAAAAATTTTGGTATGAAGTGTATCCCCATTAATTATCTCTTTTTTGTTGGGGCATTTGTATATTTCTAATCTCCATGCCCCCCCCAACCTCCCATGAATCATGAAGCAGCACAGCGTTTGAGACTATTGCAAAACCAGAGTGGATATTGTTTAAAAACACCCAGTCAGCATATGAGTCATATTTTGACATTTATCCCTGTTAGTTGACTTCAATAGAGCTAATCCCATTTACACAAGCTGGCTCTACACACTGCAGACTTCAATATGCCCATTACACACGACTGCTCCTTGAGGCCTAGCGAATGTAATGTGTTTGGAGCTGTTAGCTCAAGCCATTATTGAGATATGGGATGGCAACAAAATATTGCAAGATTTTGCAGGTGTAAAATATCAGTTAATTTTTAAAACGGAAATTCTCACAAACAGCTGGTCTTATTCATATCTTGTCTTTGGGAAACCACAGCAAATTTCAGGCAAAATCTCATCTATTTGTAGTAATAAGTAAAGAGAGGTCAAATTGCCTTGCAGTGAAAAAGATCTTATAACCTCATCTATTGGATTCCCAGTGGGCTTTCATTATAGGAAATGTAAGCACTTCATATGGTTTGCTTGTACTGATTTGAGTTCAGTATTCAGGCTACGGTTAATGGAATCTTTGGCATGCAATTGTTTTCACTGAGGGTGTGTCTTGGCATCTTCTGAACATGATATCATCAATAGCTTTAAGCTGAGGTATAGGCATAAATTTCCATAATCCTAGAATAGCCAACCCAGTTGGATACGCATGTCCACCACAAGTTAATGGATTCAGTGCAAGAACGGTGTTATCCATTGTGCCTTGACATCAGCACATCTGCAGGCTGAATCCATGATCTCCCGGACCTGGGCCTGGAAATCAGCCATACGGGTCACAGCAGATAATCATAATGGTCTCTTCCAACCTCGGAATCTATACACCTGTGAAACCCAACCTGCTGTTCAAAAAAGCAAGAGCTGGAGAGGAAGTTCTCTACATATTAAAGACAACCACAAGGGAATTGTTCCATTTGGCTTTGTAAATGGTTATTACTTTTCAATTATGTCTAATTTTACGTTTAGGGTTAAGATAGGAGTGCATTTTAGTGATCCATTATTACAATAGATAGCAAGAAATCCATTTTTTTCAAGAAAAGGTGTCTTTTGTAGTACAAAATGCAGACATTCTTCATGTTAGTTGCTCAATGCAATGCACTGTTGCTAACTCTCATGATTTTATCATCAATATCCCGATGTTTGTTGCTTTATTTAATGTCCCAACTCCTGGAGATGTGATTATATAAGAATTTCAGCCTTTTTTTAAAAGGATGTTTCTAGCTTTCATGTTTGCAGAGAAATCCTTAAAAATATCACTTGGCTGTATCCTGAAGGCTCAAAACACCCAGAATGCAAATGAAAAGAACCCAACATTTATTTTTTTTAAATCTCATGATTTTTAAGACAATCACATCCTTTTGCGGATCTGACTCAATTTTTGAACGTCTAAAGTTGGGAGTACTGAAATGAGCTCAGTATTAATGGCTACACAGTTGTACATACCTTTTTGTTCCATTTGGTTGAAATTTCAATTGACATTCTAAGTTATGAAGAGAGGAAAATGATTGCATATTGAGAGAAGCGGTAGAAGAACTGGTTTAGATAAGCACTGGCTTTAATCTAAAAGCCAAACCTCCCTCAAGATTAAAAAAATGTTTGGCTTATATATTAAACAATAGAGCTCGATGAATAACTGATTTTTCAGTTTGGTGTGACTTCCTAAAAAGAAAATATTTTGGTTTAGGTTGAAGTGAAACGGACACTTTTTGGTGAATCAATTAAGTCCATTTTGGGTCTATTTTAGGGTGGGGATCTGAACCCAACTGGTCTAAAGGAGAAGTAGCAGCAGTGGACCCAACTCACCACCAACAGTCATTTCATGAATAACCAAAACTACTAATGTCAAATTCAGAGATCATTTTGGATTGGCCAAAAATGCAAAATACTTCAAGAGTGACTATGCCTGTCCTATCTTTAACAGAACTCGGTGACATTTTATGACCAAACCTGTTTGTTTGTTTTTGCAAAACATGCAGATTCAGTGACATGGAAACATGTTGCAAACTCATGTTGATGTTGCTGAATTCTTTCAATTTAAAAAAAATTAAAAGAAATTCAGAAAAAATCAGAAAGTTTGGTTTTGACATTTTTGAAATGAAACTTTCTTGATCAGGACGTGAGTGGTCAGAACAGGAGTCGGGCCAAGTCAGGTACTGGGAGGTCAGAGTCCAAGATAGGCCAGACGGCAAATTGAGAGTCAGGCAGAGA
Source organism: Chrysemys picta bellii (assembly GCF_011386835.1). Classification (NCBI taxonomy): domain Eukaryota; kingdom Metazoa; phylum Chordata; order Testudines; family Emydidae; genus Chrysemys; species Chrysemys picta. The sequence continues at coordinate 198,420,538 of NC_088793.1, forward strand.
CAGAATCTAGAGTCTAGGGTCTTTCACAAGCAGGGCCTGGAGAATAAACAGGCAGGCAGTTTATGTGGTTGCTCAGACAGCTCCCCTTCATGGCTTCCTGGTTTATACACTGGTACTGGCCAATCAGGGAACTGTCTGAGGCCACCAGTCTGGTCTTGCTGGGCGGTACTTCCTGCTGAGCCCGGCCTCAAAGGGTGGGCACCCATCCTCAGACTCTTGTGGCAAGGCAGAGGTGTCTGTGGCTCTGAATCCACAGGTTCTAACAGGAACATTTCAGATTTTTTATTCAGAATGATTTTGTTTTGAAATGTCCTTTAATTTTATTTTTTAAAATGCTCAACATCAAAATGAAACTTTTCATTCCACCTGAAACAATTTTTCTTCCGACTTTTGGATATGCCGACGTTTTGAAAAAAAAAAGTCTTTTCAGTTTGACCTGAAATTATTTTTTTTCAGAATTGCCAGCACACCAAAAAATCTCATTTATACAGCTCTAGTTTATAACCCAGACAAAACCAGGAGATGCAAGAAATCTCATGGGAGAAACTCGTCTCGTATCGTTGCTTTCTTTTTCTCACTTTAAGTGATTGTAAGATTCTAAACCTTGACCAAGCATCTTTGGCCAGATTCAAAGCTACATTACAGTGTAACCCAGAGAAGGATTCATTGTAGGTTACTTTTAGGCCATTTTCCTCTTTAAACCTGAAAGGGCAAGATCTGAAACTTGGTCCTTCGTGAAGTTGGGAATGCTGTTGTTGCCAAAAATAAAGGGAGTCTTTGGAAAATGAATGTTGACCTCGCAGCCTGAAGCCAGGGTACTAGGGCCTGGTCTACCCCTATTATGTAGGCTGACGAAAAATTCACACCCTGGAGAGATGTACATAAGTCCCAGTGTAGGCGCTGCTAGCTGCTGCCTCTCAAGGGGGTGGATTTCCTTCAGTGATGGGAAAACTCCTTCTGTCACTGTAGCAAGTGTCAACACTACAGGCAGCTAGTTGCTCTTCTGCAGCGGTGCCACTTTAGGACTTATAGTGAAGACATACCCTAGATACTATAATCTTGCCTCTTAGGGTATGTCTACACTACCCGTCGACTCCTGTACTCCAGTGCTGCGAGAGGCGCAGGCAGAGTCGACGGGGGAGCGGCAGCAGTCGACTCACCATGGTGAAGACCCCACGGTAAGTCGATCTGAGTACGTCGACTTCAGCTACGTTATTCATGTAGCTGAAGTTGCGTAACTTAGATCAACCCCCCTCCCCACTCCAGTGTAGACCAGGCCTTAGGCTTTGTGGTCAAATGGATTGGGACTCAGATGATCTTAGCTTGACCAGTCACCTGCTGTGTGCCATTGTGCAAGTCACTTCATGTATCTCGGCTTTGGTTTCCCCTCTCACCCTTTGTCTCATCTCTTTTATATTATGAACCCTTTTGGGGAGAGACTGTTTTTAATGTGCCGAGCACACCGGGGTCCTCAGGTGGGGCCTCTAGTAACACATATAATACTTAATAGCAGTTACACTGACATCAATGGGAGTTGCATTCATCTATCTGAGAGGAGGGTTTGTCTCTTAGTAGTTCTGGCTCTCATAGGCGCTGACTCCGTGGGTGCTCCAGGAGTGGAGCGCCCACGGAAAAAAAAATAGTGGGTGCTCAGCACCCACTAGCCACAGCTGATTGGCGGCACCAATGATCATCTGGTTGGCGGCAAGCTGACAAATACATGTGCTTCGATTACTTCCTGGTGTCTGCTTTTGGAAGAACACAACCAAATTAACTTTACTGAGGTAATGCTTCCAGATGGCAGGGATATGGAAGGCACGGTACGCCTGATAATCAATTGCTGTGCACGTTGGTGTAATCATTTACATCAGTGCAAAGTCAGTGTAAGACACTACCATTATTATATGCTGGCATTTCATGTCCATTTTGCACTGAAGTAAATCACTACACAATATGCAGGGAAATAGACAATTGGGTACACTGTGTTAAGATGGATTCAGTTATTAGGAAAAAAATAACACTCATCCTAGTAACTGTTTGGTTTACAGATAATGATTTTGTAGCTGCATATAAATCCACAATAGAGGTGGTTGGAAAATAGGTGTTTTTTCCTATGAAAACTTTGACTTTGTTGAAAAATTGAAAACTGAAAATTCTGGGGTTTTCAGCAACTGGAAAAATTTAGCTGAAATTTAGCCCAAACAAGACATTTTTTTAGCCCCAAACTGCCAAATAATAGAAAATGTTCTGGTCTTTTAAACTGAAAACTTTCAGATTTCAAGTTTTCAGTTATTTTCCATCAACCAAAATTGTGACAGAAAACTTGTATTCATGAGCAACAGGTACCACTGATATTCAACTGCACACATGGGAAACAAACATTCTGCTGCTGGTACACACAGAATTATAAGGGCATAGAAGTAGGCTACGAGGGACCCTCAGAGTTGTCATGTCCAGCCCCCTGCACTAAGTCAGGACCAAGTCAACCTAGACCATCCCTGACAGGTATTTGTCCAACCTGTCCTTAAAAATCTCCAATGATGGGGATTCACAATCTACCTTGGAAGCCTATTCCGGAGTTTAAGTACCCTTACAGTTAGAAAGTTTTCCCTAATATCTAACCTAAATCTCACTTGCTGCAGTTTAAGCCGATTATTTCCTGTCCTATCTCCAGTAGACCTGGAGAATAGTTGGTCACCATCATCTGTATAACCTCCCTTTACATATTTTAAGACTGTTATCTGGTCCTCCTTCAGTTTTCTTTTCTCAAGACTAAATATGACCATTTTTTTCACCTTTCCTCATAGGGCAGGTTTTCTAAACCTTTTTTTCACTTTTTATTGCTCTCCTTTGGACTCTCTCCAATTTGTCCACATCTTTGAGAAAGTGCCCAGAGCTGGATAGTACTCCAGCCGAGGCTTCAGCCGTGTTGTTGAGTAGAGCAGGACAGTTATCTCCCCCGGCTTACATACAACACTCCGTCCAGTTAATATACCCCAGAATATCCAACTTTTTTCACAACTGCATCACACTGTTGTCTCATATTCACCACAAGCCCAGAATCCTTTTCAGCAGTACTACCGCCTAGCCAGTTATTCCCCATTTTGTAGTTGTACATTTGATTTTTCCTTCCTACACTTTATCTTTGTAGCATGCAGCCTCTGAGATGCAGGGGACTCTCCAGTAGCTGTCATAGGTATATGCCTCTTCTTTGTAGGCCAGCCACTGGAGAGTGAGACAATCAGAGACACTTGAAGGGATCCAGCAGATTACAATGGTATATACCTGTAACTAGGTTTTACATGGAGGAGGGTCTGTTGTTAAAATGCTGAAGTCTGCTCCAGTTAGAGAATGTTCAGTGAATTAAAAACAGAATAGAAATGTGTAGCTTGAGGGCCAGACCCTCAGCAGATATAAATGGATTTACACCAGCTGAGGAGGTGGCCCTGAATTTACAGAATGCTTCAGCATTCTTGACTGAGTTGTTGGCATGCTGCTCGTTAATGGAATATCATCCCCTGGCTTTGATTAGTGTTGACCATTGTGCTCCCGTGAATAAATAGCAGTCATCAAAGACAGAAAGGTGACCCTTTGTCATATGCAGTTCTCCCTCTGGTCCTTTCAAACCCACAGATCATCCGCGTAGTCTCGACTTGAACCAAAGACACGTTGCTTTCTTTAGTGAGCTCGCGATGGAGATTATTGTAGTGAATAGTAACACTAGATGAGGTGCTATCTTCCTTTTTAATAAAGCCATTCAATTTGTCATGAATGGCTGAGTATTTTTGCTTGCGCTTGGGACTTAGATTTCAGCACTGGGAATAGAGTGAATAGTAGCAATGATGAAGCGGGGGTACAAAAAGAAAGGGAAAAAAAGGGCAAAGGACTAAAACCAATAGAGACAAGCAATTAGACGGTGTATTAATATACGCTGGGCCAGGCTGCAAAGAGGGAAGGAGTTATTGTTGTCCGAACCCTTTCCCCCCCCCCGAAAGGTAAAGGGGAGGGAAGTGAGTATTTGTCCTTCATGCAGTTGGAAGGCTGTGGTTGCAAAGAATAAAGGGAGCTTTTAGAACATGGCAGCAGCCTCAGACCCTGAAGCCATGGTACTTGATACTACAATCTAGCCTCTTAGTGTTTTTTGGCCAGCTTTTCAGAACAGCAGGGAAGGTATTCAGGATGAAGACAATAGCGAATGTCAAGAAAGAGAGAGGAAATCTAGAGTTTAAAAGGCTACTGAGTGACATGCAGACCAGATCAAAGGGAGAACTTTACCAGGTATTTATAATTACGATGCTAATAGAGGTTAATAGTAGAAACCAAAGCTAAAGGGCTGATGTCTTCCCAATCTTAAAAAATCTATATATTGTAGTTCAAGAGCCAGTCATTCATTCATTCAATCACTTGATCAGGTTTTCTCTGTTTGTCAATGAAAGGGAAGTTTGTTGCAGGCAATGTTTGAATTTCTTTGCTGTCCAAGATAGTTAGTGGGTATTTTAGAGGAAAAGCACAAGATGGGGCTCATGTATAATCATCTGAGAATCAGATCCAAAATTATTTTACAATAAAACTGGCTCTCAGGGTGGGTTTTTTGGTTTGTTTTAAAAATAGGAAAATTAGATTTATTACCAAGGGATTCCTAAAATGCATCAAGTTTAATCTCTAAAAGTTTGGGGCCCTCCAAAGAGCTCAGCACCCAGTTAGGCAGATAAATACGGGTCAGATTTTCTGGGTGCTAAATTATTTTGCAAATCTGGTCTTTTCAATATAAAACCCCTACGTTCTCCCTCCCCCCTTTCCACTCCTTTCCCCAGAACCCACAACCTCATAGATTCCAGGACTTCCTACCGGAGATTCTCCATACTCATTTTAAGGAAACATTTTGTTTATTGTTGGTTGCTTGCTGAGACATGTCATAGGAGTATGGTGAAATAAATTATTGCAAAAATCCCTTTTGCAATAAGAACTAAAATAAGGACTAAACTGAAACAAAACTAGCTATGCCCAGAATAATTCCTTGTAATATAGCTTGCAGGGCCAGCTCCAGCTTTTTTGCCGCCCCAAACAGCGAAGAAAAAAAACAAACCCGATTGAGCTGCCGCCAAAGTGCCACCGAAGAGGAAGAGAGGGACTGACGGACCCGCCACCGAAATGGCGCCGAAGACCCGGACTTGCCGCCCCAACAACGGACCTGCTTCCTTCGCTGGTGCCTGGAGCCGGCCCTGATAGCTCGGCATATTTGATCTTATTTGCAAAACTCTTCTGATGACATGTAATGCCAACTCTAGAGAAAAGCAACATAGTATATTTGGAAGAACACACGCATACTTGAGGGACCAGATCCTGCGAACTGGGGAGAAGGGGGCTAGCACTCACGCAGTGGAAATAGTGCGGGGACTGATGTATGTTTTCCTACGGTATCTCATGGAGGTGAGGGGCTGGACCGTCCACAGGGGAGCAGGTAGGGACAGCTCTAATCTCCCCATTGTCTTTCACTTGGCTGGCAAGAGTGGCCATGCTGGTTGGGGTTGGTGCGCAGGGACTATGCAGGGGTGACATAGTGTATGCCCCCAGCTGGCCAGGAGAATTGACTGCTGATGTGATTCTATGGCTCAATCCAGTCCTGCCTTCCACCACATTGGATCCTTGCAGAGACATCTGGCCCAGGGCAGGGACAGTGGATAGAGCAACCGCACCTGGGCAGGAGGTGTCTGCGCATAGGGTATCAGCTGCTGAATGGGGGAAGCACAAGGAACCAGCTGCCAAAGAACTGTTGTAGGAACATCAGGATGACCTGTTGGGATGCCCCTTCCCAGCGAGGAGCCAGCTCTCCACTTCATCTCAGTAGCTCCCCCTCATATCCCTCCTCTCCCCCATACAATCCCCCTACTGCTGTGAATAGACCACAAAAACCTACCCAGACCTTCACCCCAAATTTTGTATGCCTTGGCTGTTTAGACTGTTAGTTCTTCAAAGCTGGAACCGTCTCTTCGTATGTGATTGTACAGTGCCTGGCACAATGGGGCTCCAGTCTCTGCAGGGATCTTTCGGCACTACAGGTTAAACTTCTCTAATCTGGCACTCCCTGGTCCGGCACATCCGTGGTCCGGCATAGGTGCTGACTCCGTGGGTGCTGGAGCACCCAGGGGAAAAATTAGAGCATCCACCGGCGCTGAGCTCCCACCTCTGCTCTCTCCCCCCACACCTCTCGCCTGCTGGCCTCCCTTACCAACTCCTCCTCCTCCCTCCCAGCACTTCTGGAGCGCCACAAACAGCTGATTCGCTGCATTCAAACTCCGGGAGGGAGGGAAAGGACCGCTTCCCCTGCACCCTTACTTCTCGTGCCTATGGAGACACGCGGGTACTCTGCATTGACCTCCATGGTTCGGCAAATTCTTTGGTTCGGCACTGGTCAGGTCCCAAGGGTGCCAGACTAGAGAGGTTCAACCTGTACATGGAGATCTGAATGGGGTTCAGTCGGGCTCCTACATAGCCTCAGCAGGGGGTAGACAGCTGGATACCGTTTTGCTGGAAAAGTGAAAAGCTTTCATTGCTAAAAGCTTGCCCAAGAAGTCAGTATTAGGTCTGAGTGAGGCTTAGGCTAGAGTTCCGATCTGAAGCTGAACCCAAGGTAAGGTTTGGATTTATCAGCACCCGACACCTCTGAGAGATTCAATCAACATTTCAGGCCAAACAGTGGAAATCTCGCAACATCCGCTGGTCTGATCTCATTTTGGGCTGCATCCAAACAGCATGCAGAGAAGGGGCCCTTTCTCGTATGGGATATGACCAAGAGCCAAAGGTGCAGGAGCTAAAACAAGTTGAGATCTGGGAAAGGGGGTGTCAAAATGAATCAACTACAGTAGAACCTCAGAGTTACGAACACTTCGGGAATGGAGGGCGTTCATAACGGAACAAAACGTTATGATGGTTCTTTCAGAAGTTTACAGCTGAACAGTGACTTAATACAGCTTTGAAACTTTACTATGCAGAAGAAAAATGCTGCTTTTAACCATCTTAATTTAAATGAAACAAGCACAGAAACAGTTTCCTTACCTTGTCAAATCTTTTTTTTAAAACTTTCCTTTTTTTTTAGTAGTTTATGTTTAACAGAGTACTGTATTCTATTTGCTTCTTCTTCTTCTTCTTTTTTTTTTTTGGTCTCTGCTGCTGCCTGATTGCATACTTCTGGTTCCAAAATGAGGTGATTGACTGGTCAGTTCATAACTCTGGTGTTCGTAACTCTAAGGATCTACTATATTAATTCTGAGAGTGGGGGAGATGTGAGATTCCATTCTAGTTCCATCTGTGTTCCATATATATCTGCCTGAAAACCACTCCTTTTTTAAAGGAATTAAGGAAACTCGCCATTACTGCATTTCCAAGTCTCTTCATGGTAAATATAAAGGTTAAGCAAGAGTAAAAAAAAAGACTGACTTAATTAATAGCTAACAGCTGAGAAGAGAATCCCTAGTGATACCTCGCTTTCTGTGGGGGTCCAGAAAGAGATACCATTTGAAAGTTACGGCTCAGTATGCTGATGGCAGTTGATGTGCCAGATTTCCTTAATGATTCATCCTTTTGTCCAGTGTTCTGATTTGGCTGATTTGTTATTTGGTAGAATCATCTTATGTGATCAGTGCTCACAATACCCTCGGTATCTGAAGGCACTATGTAAAGGCAGTTACTTTCAGCACAGACATATTCATGATTTCCTTGGGAAAAGCTCAGTGACTGATCATTACATAAATCCATGGTGCGCCCCCACCTTGAATACTGTGTCCAGTTCTGGTAGCTCCCTTCTCAAAAAGGGTATAGTGGAACTGGAAAAGGTTCAGAGAAGGGCAATAAAGCTAGTCAAGGGTATGGAATGGCTTCCATATGAGGAGAGACTAAAAAGATTAGGGCTTTTCAGCTTAGACAAGAGACCGCTAAGGGGGGGATATTATAGAGGTCTATAAAATCATGAACGGTATGGAAAAAGTGAATAGTGACATATTATTTACCCTTTCCCATCACACAAAAATCAGGGATCACTCGATTAAATTAACAGGCAGCAAATTAAATACAAAAAAAGAGTGAGGTTTTTTTTCCCCACACAGTGCACAGTTAACCTGTGGAACTCATTGCCATTGGATGTTGTGATGGCCAAAAGTATAACTGGTTTCAAAAACTAAGTTCACGTAGGATAGGCCCACCAGTGTCTATTAGCCAAGATGGTCAGGGATGCAAACCCATGTTTAGGGTGACTCTAAACCCCTCACTGACAGAAGCCAGGAGGGGAAGACAGGAGTGGTAGATCACACCAACTGCCCTGTACTGTACACTCCCCCGGAAGCTCTGGTACTGGATGCTTTTGGAGACAGTATACTGAGCTGCATGGCCCATTGGTCTGACCCAATATGGAAGTTTTTATGTTCTTATTACTTTGGTCTCTGTAGCGGGGTGGTCACCCGCTCCTGCCTGGGAAGGGTTAAAGCCAGCCCTGCAGAGGGCTGGGGCTGTGGAAGGAAAGACCTGGGCTGACTGGGGGAAGCAGCTGCAGCTGGGCCACGCCCCAATCAGAGCCCAGCTGGCCCTATAAAGGCCTGAGCCAGGAGCAAGAAGTTAGTCTCTCTCTGCACTCAGAGAGAGAAGGGCCTGGCTGCAGGGAGCTGAGATAGAGTACCTGGGTGGAGCAGAGCTGGGGAAAGGCTGAGGAGCTCTGGCCTGGAAAGCCCCAGGCTGTGGCCTACTAGAAGGCCAAGGGGTACTGGGGGTTGCCGAGGGCAACCCAGGGGTAGGCCAAGGCACCAGGTCCAAACCCACCCTTGCCGGTGATGAGTAGGCTGATACTGCAGTCTGCCTCTGGGCGCGGGGCTAGCTGGTGACTGGCAGTAGCCTGATACTGAGGCAAGGTGGGGTAGTGGGTGGGGGTTCCCCTGGGAGGGGGAGACCCAGTTAAAGGGGCACTGGGGTCCTGGGAGGGACACGGGGGCCAGTAGCAGTAAGGTGGATCACTGGCCTGCAGGTGGTGTTCTGGGCTGGATTGAGCTAATTCCCAGGATAACCAGCAGGAGGTGCTGCAGAGGTGAGTTCTCCCTGTTACAGTCTCCCATTGAACTTCCTTGATCTTCAGCAGCATGACATTTTGGGCTGTCCACACATTAATTTCCTAAAGTGTGGAAGCGAGTGTCTCCTTCTGAATTAACCTAAAAAGCCTACGCATTGCCCATGACCTCACACTGAGTTGGAAGAATGAGGTTAATAATTAGTGGTGTTAGCATTTCCCTGATACTGTAGCATTCATTGGCTCTTTCAGTGTCCTCTTCACTGCAAATGCTTCTCTTGCAAATGAAGAGGCAAAGAAGGAGTGAACTTATTTGGTTTGGTTTCCAGGGAACTGCCTGCACCTTGACCTAGCAGGATACCCAGCAGACTTTGTCTGTGGAAGACGTATCTCCTTAGGATACAGGTAGGACATTACTGATTCCCTCTGTTGACAGCTCTTCTGGAAAAGAGCATGACTCCTGAAAGTCAGCTTCCAACTTGTCCTGAGGTCAAGCGTCTCACTTGGCTATAGGAGAGCCTTCTTTATGTCTCAGACATGGCAAATGTAGCAGAGGATCCTAAAAAAAATCCTCTTTTTGGTACTCTCAATTGTATTTCAGAGTAGCAGCTGTGTTAGTCTGTATCCGCAAAAAGAACAGGAGTACTTGTGGCACCTTAGAGACTAACAAATTTATTAGAGCATAAGCTTTCGTGGACTACAGCCCACTTCTTCTGATGCATACAGAGTGGAATAAATATTGAGGAGATATATATATACACACATACAGAGAGCATAAACAGGTGGGAGTTGTCTTACCAACTCTGAGAGGCCAATTAAGTAAGAGAAGGAAAAAAAACTTTTGAAGTGATAATCAAGATAGTACAGACAGTTTGATAAGAAGTGTGAGAATACTTACAAGGGGAGATTGAAATCTAGGATCCCAGATGGTGGCTGTGTCATTTTTAAGCCTTAGTATTAAAAAAATCAGAGCAGGAATGTATCTTTTCTTTTCTTTTTTTTTAATCTTCACTCACTTTGGAAAAAATAATATTCTCCTCTGGTCTCAGGCTTCAGGACACAGGAATGGTTGGTGAGGGCAACGCAGGTGTTCCAAGGCAGGAGGTGCAAGCCCTCTAACCTTACTGTTCACTCACGTATTGAAAAGAGTCCACCCGTTATTCTGACAGAAGGTGGTGTAGGGAGGTGTGACATATTGCTGGGCAGCCCAGGGATGGAACTGTGACTCAGAGCAATACTGCCCTCGCTGCTACACTTTGCTCCTCTGGAGTCAATCATTTCCTGCTGCTATAATCATGTCTTCTGGTATCATGGAATTTACTACCCCCCGGTATGTTAGGGCAGAGGTCCCCAAACTGTAGGGCATGTTCCCTAGGCAGGCATGGAGGAACGTCTTGGGGGGCGCGACAGGGCCCGGATCAGCCCCCACGGGGAACAGGGAGGGAATGCCACACAGCCCCTCCCCACCCCCAGCTCTGCTCCACTCCCACCCTGGGGCCTGGCCCCGTCCCCAGCCTCTGAGTGGCTCCACTCCTGGCCCCACCCCCAGCCACGCTCAAAATTTTGAAGATTGCTGTGTTAGGGGAAGGAGTCTTTGTTTATTCATCCCTCACGCCCACCTGCTCTGGTGGGAGAGTGCGCTCCACTTCTAACCCCGGCACCCCCAGACAAACAACATGGTTTGTGGAAAGCAAATGTGCAAACGCTATAGAAGGGAATTCAGAGGTTTGATTTGAAGGGATGTTCACAAGTCCTTTTTTTGCAGGATTCACCCAGGCTCACTCAGCACGTGCAAAGTTTGGGTTTGGACAAGCTCTCCGTGTTTGGATATTGAGTATCTGAATATAGACTGCCTGTCCCTCTTCTTCCTGTTATCCACATTGAATCCTATTTAACTCTGTCACCTCAGTAATTCTTTCTCTATGCCAAGGAGGGAAACAAGAGGGACATGACCATGGGTCTAACAAACACTCAGCTTATCCATTCAAATATTAGCCCTGTGGGCTCCACAGGTCAAAGATAGCCCAGAATCCGCTCCCTCTGTGGTCCCAGCATGGTTCTAAGATGGCTAATGAGATTTGAAGACAGTTGCCAGCCCAGCACAGAATGACAGATCTGTGTTCATTCCCTGAGAGAGTTGTTGAGTCTCTGAGATAGATTTCAGCAGAGGTAGGAGATATGCTGGCAGTCCAGGAAAAAGGGAAGGGGGGGCTGAATTTGAGGTATTCCAAACTTAAAAAATATTCTGGTTTGGTCTAAAGTTCAGGATGCTTCTAATTTTCTTTGAACGGGTTTTCCCATACTTGGTAGAAACAAAATGAAGCACGTAGCTTTGGAACAATATTGAGTAAGAGAAGGACAAAGGGGAAGAGTGGATTGAGACTGGCAGAGAATTAGAGATGCTGATATGGTTAGAGATATGGCCTCCTTTAGAGATGCTGAGGTAAGTTCTTTGTATTCCGCAGCTGAAAATGTTCTCAAAGGGTGAAGCTGATACCTGTGGAGAAACTCAGCACAAGAACTGTGCATCGCTTAAGTCCCACTGAAGATCTGAAAAGACTTTAGAGGTGCCGAGTTCTTTAAGCTGGCCCTCTACAAGGGGGTAGATTTCACCCCGACATGGTGTGAATGATGGAGGAGCCAACCCTACCCTTAGTTAATTGTGCAACTGGTTTCAGGGGGAAGTGCAATAGACCAGGGCAGATGGCAGGACTGCAGGGGACAATCAGTGGAGCTGGAGAAAGCGAGGCGAGGGAAGCAAAAGAGAGAAAATGTGGCAGGGTGAAATGAAGATGAAGGATGAATGGCAGGCAAGCGGGCATGGAAGGAGTGAGATGTAGCGTTGGACGACATGGGGACTGGAGATAGAGAGTTGAGTTCTGACTGCATGGAACTTGAACCCCAAGATTCTTTTCTGGGGATGAATTTCAAACCTAGGATGTTTGAGTGAACATACCCCAGCATGCAATATATAGAGACCGTGAAGAGTGGTCTACTGTCTACTGCATGCTAGGGACAAATGCAAAGCACTTGGCTCTTAAAATTTGCTATTTATTTATTTATTTTCACTTCTTTTCCCAGGCACTTGTTTCCTTCTGGGTGAGCCCGTTTAAACTGGATCCTGTAGGAGAGAGAGCCCTTTCTCACCAAACAAACCCTTTGACTGGAAAGCCAATGCCTTTAAATATGTTTCTGAACACTTTTTTTCCCCCTTGGCTGCTTATATATTTTTGTCAGCTGATGCTATGGACAAAACACTGCCTCTCCCTCTGTCCAGGACAGTCAGTAAGAGAACTTCTCAGGAGCCGCTGACACATTTACTTTGGCAGGAAGGTTCCAGCACACCATGCTATTTCAGTGGCTCTCTTCTCTCATCGGTGGGAGATGTAAAAAAAAAACAACCCAAGAAGATATCTTCCAACAGGATAAAAATAAACCCATCCTAAAAAGGGGCTATCTTGTTCTCCTAATCCTTGTATGGTGCTTCAGTAATATTGACGGGAGTTCAGTGTGTGGTTGAGAAACAGCATTCGGGTAAAATTATGATATTTAGTACTTACAGGCCATCTGAGGATTTCTAAATGTTAAGGAACCTGGAAGCATTATATCCCTCAGCATCTATACACCACCCCACTCCTGATTATTTTTGAAGTGGGTCGTACTACCCATTGTTCTATGTCTGTTACACATACTCATTTGTACCTGATCCACAGAAGATCTACAGCTGCAATCTAAGACACTATCTGTCCTTCAGATCAAGCTGAAGAGGCTTACACTAAAGTTCTGGAGAACATGGGTTCAAACCCTGGTGATGACCAAGAGGACGGTGACAGCACGTGTACCATAGCAACGACCAGCCCGTACGGCCAGCTGAGTGCAGATAATGCAACTGTGGTTGGACTTTGCATGGCTTGAGGAAGGCTCCATGATACACACACAAAACCCTTCACTGATGGAGGCTGCTAGGCCACCAATCCCCTGACTTAGTTGGAGCACTGATCCTTTAAACTCTGGTTTACATGTTGGCAGCTCTTCTAAGAACCCAACCCAATTTAGCTCCAGTTCTTCTGCCGCAGGAGAATAAAGACTCTGGGGTTGCCAAATGTCCCTGCTTTTTATGCAAGGGAACCAGTTACGTTTCGAATGATCCAAAGAACCCTCTCACTCCGCCTCTCCCAGAGCCAGAGGCCAGGTCTGTACAGAGTGGAGAGACTACAGAGAACCTGGGAAGGGCTAGTATTGTTGGTTTTGGTAGAGCCACCTCAAAATGCTACGGTTCACTCTGCCTTGAGGCAATCTACCTACGACAGGCACAAAGCTCAAGTGTGTGTAGGGGAGAGCCCCAGCTCTCCAGTCACTGATTATCCACAGCCCCACAAATCCAACACTGCTAAAGAAAGACATTTCCTGTATCTCCAACTCTAGCCACCCTATATCATACAGATATCCGACTGCTCTGGGTATCTCCTGCCCCTGAAATATTTGGATAAACAGGGTATGTGCTCCTGGGATTGTGTCTGAGGGGGAAAGGCTCCTTGCACTCTTTCTCCTCTTAGCACACCCATTACACTTTCACCATGACCACCTTGGCATCACATGACTGCAGAGGCATCTACCTGTCCCTTGCTGCACCATTCAGTCATCTTCAGGATTAGCTGTGCCAGTGCACAACCAGGCTATGTAGTAATAGAATCATAGGATTAGAAGGGACCGCAAGGGTCATCTTGTCTAACCCCCTGGCAAGATGCAGGATTTGTTGTGTCTAAACCGTCCAAGACGGGTGACTAATAAAAGGCTAGGCTGCTACTCCCACCCCTCTTCAGAATGTGGGTAGAGGCAGCCTCTGTGCAAACAACTCCAAGCAGCGCCAATGATTTTCCTCAATCCTGATCTGCTGTAACACCTCATAGTAGTCCAGCAGTTCTGCTGTAGGGGGTAGGCAGATACTCACATGAGAATGGAATGAGATCACCTACAGTGATCACTTACATTAGAGTGGAGATACCAAAAACATTTTCTACCCAGGGTGGCAAAACACTTAAGCCCAGCCTTGGCAGGGCTATCATTGGGGCATTAAATTTGAACTTTGGAGCACAACTAAATTTAAGCGTAAGTTTCAAGAAGTGAAAGTGTTGGCAGAAATTCCCTCCAGACAGTGGTGCGTAGTTACGCACATGAGTAGCCCCATTGAAGTCATTGGCCAATGTGAGTAAGAGATTCCCAGCCTGGCCCTCAGCCAGAAAGCCCTCAGCCCTCCCAGCCAATGAATAATATCAAATGTTTATGATACATTCCAGGTTAGGAGTGCATTAGTTAATGTGGGCCAAAAATCGAACACAGTACTCAAAGGCTAAAAGAATGTAAGGATTTTCAAGAACATGGTCTAATCTCAACCTGCACCTGTTTGACATTCAGAATCTTACGCATTTTTATGGAGAAACTACTTTATTATATAAAATAATTGCATATACCCTATCAAGAGCACAGATGCCTTATTAGGTGACATCAACACTGTAAGTATGTTCATAATTAAAAGATTGTTTTAACGTTGTTTGTAACAATTGCTTCAGTTCTGGACAAAATCCTAAAATAATAAAAGAAGCAAATAATTCCATCATAAACATTTATTATTTTCCACACTGGGGTGTGTGTGTGTGTGTACAGTATGTGCAATTAGGCTGGTTTCCACAAATTAGAAATGTTTCCAATTCCATGCACATGGCTGTTGTTCTCACAAAGAAGGCTCTAGGTTTATGTGTGTCCTGTTGGAGAAGTGAGGAAGCTTGAGAAACATCAGAATGATCTGTTTAATGTTCTCTCATTAGAGTTGGGCGAATATTTATGGGCCTGATTTGAAGCTTATTGAAGTCAATGAGATCAGGCCCCAATTTATATCGGCCACGTTGTTATTTCCTTTGCGCTCACTTTCATTAATATTTGTGTGATGACTATTGCGAATGGTCACAGAATTGCAGGCCATGAGAGCAATAGCAGATGCCTTATGCTTTTATGCGGACTAGCCATTACGGGGCAGATGATACTTATGAAAAGCCTAAATCTCATTTCCCCTAAGGTGTCTTTACATTATTCTAGCTGCATAAAGAAGCTGTTATAAAGTGGACGCAGCTGGAAAACACTGGCCATGGCATGCAGGAGCCACTCTACCTGTAAGCAAAGTAGGCAGCTGCCTAGAGTGGCAGATATCTGGGCAGCAGCCTAGGTCAGTAGATTTGGCCTGGCCTCCCACTCCGTGGTTCATCAGCTCTGTATCTCTTTCACCAACAGAAGTTGGTCTAATAAAAGACATTATTTTGCCCACCTTGTCTCGCTCATATCCTGGAACCAGCATGACTACAACAACACACCTCTGTCTCTCTCAGGCAGCTCTGACTCACCAGGTCTCTCTCTCCCTCTAGAGTCCAGGTGCCCTCTTTTAAGCCCAGTTGGAGTGAGCTGATGAGTCCAGGTGCACTGGCCCTGCTCCCGCTGAAAGACCCAGGGTTACCCTGTGACAGGAGCCTTAAAATGGATATAAATACATACATGGAGGTATATGTGTTGCTGGAGGGAGATGGGTGAGGGTTTAGGTGATTGCTACAACGTGTGTTAGGATACCAATGTGTGTGAGGTTGTACTTGTGTGAATGTCACGGGTGTGGGTTCTGGATATGGGTTTAGCTCTATAACCGGAGGGGAATGTTATGGAGGTTATGGGTATAGGTTTATATAGGAAGAGGCAGCATTTTGGAGGCATAAATTGTGTGTGTGTAGACAGTTACTATCTGGTGCATCAGATTTGGTTTTAGTGATCGCTGTGGTGGTTAGAAATTGATCTGTATAAAGGCATGATGGCATGGTAATAACTGTATAAAAAGGTCCATACATTTCTCATTTGATGGAGTACAGTACTTATATTTCACCATATGTACCTACAGCATGGTGCTAAGACTACAATAAGAACAATGCCTATTCTGGTTGCATAAGTCAGGTACACTCCCTATTTATTGTTATTCTGTAGATTGATTTGATTTCTTTAGTTCGCCATATACTCTAGTGCTGTCAACAGACAAAACAAAGCCTGCATGTCAAAAGGATAGATAGGTTTTGGCTAGCACCTGACCTCAGTGCTTGGAACTAATGCCAGATGGCCAATCAGACAATTGTATATCAACATTCCGGCTGTGTTGGTTCATAAGCTTCATGTCACATGGTGCCACGGCAGTTGCCTGAAAGATGAAGGAATGATGAGTGACCAGGTGCCATCGGTCCCAAATTCCAGGGTCAGCGGCTGGATGCAACAAATGCAGAAGAACGAATCCAGCAAGTTTACTTCCATAGCAATAGAAATATTAACCAGCTGTGATCCTCATCTTTCCCCACCTCTGACCCACAAACAGACACACACGTTTTGCTGATGCTAGCCAGTTGCACAACATCTCACTAAGACAGTAACAACAATTATAATGACCAATAAATTGCCTAGGGGCTCTGATTAGGTTTCAGGGCCATTGTGCCAGGTGTTAAGAAGTAGTAAATAGTCAGTTCTTGCCCCATAATGCTCTCCATATATAGCACTTTATAAGCACCATTCCGAGCCCCGGCCCTTTAAAATTCTTCCTGTCCTGCAAGGTAGTTCTTGACCTGATAGGTGAATTCCATTGGATAACATTGTGTTCATATCAATGTAAAACAGGATTCATAGGGGCAGGATTATAGCTGGAGCTGGGAGCTTGATTGCTATCGTGGTGGGTAAATAGTACTAGCACACTTTCACAGATGGGTAAAACAAAGGCAGACAGGGTAAGTGTCTGGCCAAAAGTCACACAAGAAATGCAGGGCAGAGATGGAATTTGATAGATCTCTGCCTATGAAAACTATACAATTAGGGAGGCATTTGATTTATTTGGATTTAAATAATTACAAAACAGATGCCTATCCAAGGCTTTAGGTGCTTTAACAAATCATTAATGATACCATAAAAACTCAATAGCATTACAATAATAATTTCAACAGGAACTCAGCCAGCTACCTACAGAAACGGCTTCCTGCCTGTCATCTAGGAAGCATGCCCTCAGAATCTCCCAAAACCTGATCAAACAGATGTCTTTTGCAGTGTGCTGGAAGGCCATCAAATTTGGACTCTTTTGAACCATGGTGAGATGCAAATTCCAGACAGTGGAAGTTCTAGCATATTGAAAGAGTGTACAAGTGTGTTTTGTGGGTCAGAGTTAAGGTTATTTCTGAACATGTAAGGTGAATTTACTGTACGTAATTAGTGCTGCAACTCTGTTGGAGAGAAAAGGCAGATAGAGGTAAACCAGGCTCCCAGGGATCTTCTGTACTTTAAGAGATCTGCTGGGCAGTGGGGGCAACATTGGCTGTACTGAGCTGCTCCGAGTTTTATGCTTGCAAGGGTAAAACAACTCAGACCTCAGCCAGCCTAACACTTCCGCCCTTAAAACTTTCCATTCATAAAATTTTAAGGACCAGAGTGCTAACCTGAAGGAGCTCGAGCCTGGTTTACAAGCATAACACTTTAAAGGCCCAGAAGAGTCAGGGCCCACTAACTTCCATTGCCCTGCAGAGCTGCTAAACTCCATAGGGTTCCTGGGGTACCTGGCTGGACCACACAGCTATTGCCGTCCTGTGCAGCCGCCAAACTCAGCAGGGTTCCCTGCCTCCCCACATCTTACTGGCCTTATTGACATAATGAGTGGAATGGCCCTTGCCAGAAGCTCATTATCTCAGGGTCTGTCTAATTCACACTAGCGTAACTCCATTGATAGAGCTACTTCAGTGCAAGCCCCTCCTGTAAATATGTCCAGTAATTTACTCAGATGCAGTTCCATGACTGCAAATTTCCCTATAGTAGACAAGGCCTAAAATCTTTCCATAGCAGCTTCAGCAATGGGTATTTGGTCACTAGTGATTAAAAAAAGCAATGATGACTCTGTGGTTTCAAAATGAGTTCTCTTCAGAGTCCCCATAGGCATGACATCAAAACCCGTGTCCGTTTGGAAGTTTCTGAGTGAGAGGGGGCCAAAGACTCATGAGATGCTTTCCCCCAATTTAACAAGCTCTTGTGTTTAATGGCTGGAATTATACAGACAGTGAGGGAGGAATCTAGTTTCTCTCCTGTAACGACAAATTATTTTCAGAGGAAAATTGGAGAGTGAAAAGAAGACGACCCGCTGGCGCCATGTTTGGAAAGCTAGCCATGGAGACGTTACCGATGCCTCTGTCCTGTCGTTCCTGCTCCGGCTGTAATGGATTGATGTGAAG
Organism: Chrysemys picta bellii; assembly: GCF_011386835.1. NCBI lineage: Eukaryota > Metazoa > Chordata > Testudines > Emydidae > Chrysemys > Chrysemys picta. Next base: position 198,438,868 of record NC_088793.1, read on the forward strand.
CACTGATTGCCAGATAGCAGGCCGTCGCTTTATTACACAGAGCGCTCCCGACGTGCTAACTAGAGCTTCCAATTCAGCCCATTCAGCCATCACCTGGCTCTGAGTGAGATGCTGCGCTGCTTTAACACAATGAACTATTGCTTTATTGCTCTGTGCCATTTCCTCCTCCCTCCCGCTTGAGAAACCACACTTCAATCAATTGCTAATGCCAGCGTGGGAGTAATAACCTGCGTTTATAGCAGCCAGTTGGGACATCTGGAAGAGCCAGGGAAAGAGGAGGGGAGTAAACCCATCTGCATGTGTAAAGTAAGCTGTTATCCAAAGGGTGTTTGGTTTCAGCAGGGCTGCGAATGCAGGAACACCTAAAAATGTTCCTTCCTTTGGGGGTGTCTATTTCCACAGAAGAGCACAGAGAAGCCACGAGAACAGGGGACTTATGTGATGGGAGTGGTGGCAGAGGTGGTTGTGTTTGTGTGGGATGTGCAGAGAAATTACAAAAGGAAAATATTTTACCTCTTTATTCCTCCTGGAAGGTGCTGATCTGACAGCACTAGAAACTGACGACTCTAAGGGTATTTTCCACGCTGCCATGAAAACCCCACGGCACCGAGTCTCAGAGCCCAGGCCAGCTGGCTGCGGGACTATAACATTGCCAGGGCTCGGAGACCCTGGGAGGGCAGAAGGATCTCAGAGCCCAGGCTCCAGCCCGAGCCTGAGTCTATACTGCAATTTTATAGCCCTGCGGACCCAGGTCAACTGAGCTGGGCCAGCTGCAGCCGTGCAGTGGGTCTTTTATTGCAGTGTAGACATAGACCTAGAGAGGCAAGCACAGGAAGGCTGACCTTGTGCTGAAGGTACAACACGGTGACTTGAGAGATCTGGCTTTAGTTCTAGCTCTGCCACAGATTAACTGGACAAGTAACTGGGGCCCAGATCATCAAAGGTGTTTAGGTGTTGAAATTAATTGGAGTTTGGGGCCAGGATGCCTTTGAGGCTCTGGGCCTGAATCTGTCTGTGCCTTGGTTTTCCAATCTATAAAATGGGAATAATAATACTGCCTCTCTTCCACAGTTTGTCTTCTCCGTAGCTTGCTAGCTCTTTGGGCAGGGACTGTTCCCTACTATGCTTTTGTACAGCACCTTAGCACCAAGTGGCTTCTATCTCAGTTGGGGCCTTTTGGCCCAACCACAATATTAAGACTAACAGTCAGAGAGAAGGTACATCTTGCTTGTATTTGTAGCAGCAATGCAAACTCCAGCACTCTCCCACCAAAGTGCTTGTTCTCTGTCCGATGATGAGGATGTTTCTATCACCATGTCCATATTTTGCCTTTTTAGAGAGACTATGATGACAAGTAGACAAAAAAAATAATAATTATGACATGGACTGATAGCAGTCTGCACTTAACCCTGGCCAGAGGAGGGGTTTGTATGATGTTACCAATTCCTGCTGTTCTGATCTTGCGTCAGAAGTAACTTATTCAGGGCTCAGTTCACCTTTTGTGTCACGCTTTTTATAATGAAGACGGGGTAATTCCAGCCCCTGGACAAAACAGATTTTTCCTAAAATTCCTGCAGGTAGAAATTCCATTTTTCACAAAATAATTTTGTCATTGCCACGGCAAAAGGCAGCTTTTTCTGGCAAAATAGCATTTGTCCCTTTGACACACCTTCTGCTCATGAAACAAAACATTGAGGGCAGAAGAAAAAGGGCTTTGTTCTTTCGGGGACGGATGAGAGGGTTTTTTTGTTGGTATTTTACTGGTTTGGCCAAAATTGAAAATTCTTTTTTTGCCAAAACGACCAAACAATTTCACATGATCAAGGGGTGCTTCAGGGCTCGATCTGAACCAATCACCTAAAAGTGAAAGATCCCATGGTTAAATACCATCCCAGGAGACATTTGGATCCCTTCTTTCACCTTTCAGAGATCAATGAAGTCTGGGCTAGTTATTCCCTAATTTATTAATCCTGATGTCTGGGAATCTGAAAATATTTCGGAGTTGCTGTAATGCATTTTGCATTGGTAGAGCAATTTGTGCTAATACATTTTGCACTGCTCGGTCTAGGCATCCTGAATCAATCTGTAGAGTGTTGAATACAGTTTAATTAATGTCCAATGTACCGTGCCTTGGTAAAGCGGACAGCTGGCAGCTTATCTTATATGACCTTGGGTGACAGACACAATCTGGGATAATGCTAATGTGTGCCTTTTGTCAATTGATATCAGGGGAGCTAAAAAGTCAAGGATTCAACAGCCGAACAATTAGGGGGATAAGGGTAGGAGAAAAGATAATTCTACCATGAAAACCACTGAGCACCTTGTAATTCACAGACAAGCAAACACCATTAACATTGAATTTTAGAATTTTACAGGAAGGCAGTTTGGTCTTGTGGATTGTGCATTAGCCTGGCCCTCAGAAGCTACAGGCTCTCTTCCTGGCTTCCCCCAATAGCCTATTGTGTAACCATGTGCAAGTCATTGTGCATCTTTGAGCCTCAGTTTCCCCATCTCCAAAATGGGATAATAATATTGACCTCCTTTGTAAAGTGTGTTGCTCTCTGCTGGGAAAAGGTGCTAGATACCTGTTGTTATTATAAAGCATCTCACAATATACTGTAGTCCCAACAAAAGAGTTGGGATGTGAGAAGGGGGGTGGGGCAAAAAAACTTAAGGAAGTGGAAGAGTTGGCAACAAGTGGTGGGAAGCTAGTGGCTAGCTGTTAAGGCACCAGAGATGCTGAGCTCTCAGCAGCCCATATGAAAAAGGGGGCAGTGAGTCAGTGAGATGGAGTCAGCTTGTTGCACACGGTTGGGGTGGAAGTAGTAAAGGATTTATGTGTCTCAAAGGAGACGAGTGAGGAAATGACTGAGATTTGGTCAGACATGGCAGGAGAGAGGGAATGAGTGGCATTCGTGAGGTGATGAGATCATAAAGGAGGATGATAGTGTCGTCCTGAAAGATCAAGACAAAGTGAATGATGGGGGCCCATGGAGGACTTTGTGTTTTATTTGTACTTATTTATTTAGATTGAAAATAAGGAAGAGATGCCTATCCAAGGCACATGCATTAATTATACAATAATGACTATACTGAAATTGCAACAGCATTAAAATAATCTTTCCCAGGGGATTTTTCCTTTGTTTGTTTGTTTGTTTGTTTGTTTGTTTGTTTGGGGCACTGTTGTTGGGAAAAAAATGTTTTTTGCATTTTTTTTTTGACAGAAGAGTTAAAATTTTCAGGAGGGGGCACTATCAATAGCGATTCTCCTCCTCTTTTCTTTACTGCCGCTCTGTTTATCTTCCAGTACATGTACATGTATATTATGGGGCTTGCGAGGGCATTCTTTTTTTGCCGTTTTGCCCATGGTATTGTACAGATGGCGGTAGAGAAACATTTTTTATTTTTTACTTTATATTCCTTATAATACAAATAGCATATTAAAAATCAGATTCCAAACAGGGAACAAAGTAGCTCAAATAAAGTAACAAGCTCTCCACCCTCCAGATCCTTAATGCAAACTTGCCCTGCAATTAACCTGGTTTGATGTTCAAAAATACCCATTTTACATTTGTTCATTTTTATGCATTTCTCTTTATTATTTTTTCAGCACTCAAAGTCTGCTAAGGGCTTCTCATAAGACAGGTCTCAGCCCTGAAGGGATGACCAATAAAAGAAGTGCTGAAAGACTATAAGAAAGGCTTATCTCACTATTTTCAACCCGATTAAGGAGGTAAGTGCCAGGATTCTTGCAAAGAAGCCTGTTTGTGGAGATTTCGAACCCAAAATGGTTAGATTCAGAAGATTAAGCTTCAGAAAGATTTTGAATAGATATCCACATTTTTAGTTCTTATCACAGCCAAATTTACTGTGGTTTGCCCAGTCATTATTTAAAATCTTCTCATTCCAGGTTATCTGTCTAACATGACTATGCAATCTCCAAGCACTCTCTGAGAAAGAAGGCTAGTTCAAACTCCTGGATAACGATTTAGCCCAACTGTGCCTGAAAATTACTGCTTTCCATTTTCAAAGCTTTATCCAAAGAAGAATTAAATGCTCACGTTCCCTGAAATACTTCGGTCGATTCCCATCTGGCTACAGGTGTCTGTGTCATCTCTAGAGACTTAATTGTGTCCTGTCTTATCACTGCAACCTTTTGATCAGGAAGTGTCTTCATGGTGATCTATACTCCACTTCAAAGCTATTGTAACCTGACTAACCTTTCTCCTCCAGCCTTCACACAGGAGTTGGGATATGCACACAGGTGGGCCACCTGGGCAGTTTGGATGACAAGCTCAAAAATCATGCTAAATAAGCGGGGAGGGGGATCCTTTGTGTTGAGCTCCTTTCTGACTTGTCTGAACAATTGGTCTAAAATAACAGCCAGGAAGGTAAACATGTGCTTCTTTTAACACCTCACCACGTAGGCTTTATAGAAAATGTATGACTTCATACCCAGCAACAGCTGAGCATGGGAGAGTCTTCTGCTGCAGGAAAGAAAGTCCCTCTATTAGACCTCTGCTATAGGCCACTTTTCAGTAACATACTTATGCAGGTGTCTATCTTTAAGCACAGGATTAGTCCATTGATTTGAATGGGACTAGTCATGTGCTTTAAGTTAAACATGGGCTCAAGTATCTTGCTGAATTGGGGCCATAATTAACACTCTCTCCATATTTTCATATGAAGCACTATTTATAACTCAGCCATAAACATTATTTCTGGATGCGCTTCAGTGGTGGACCTGAGTGAAAATGTTTCAGGTGCCAGTTCTGAAAAGAATTGGTTTGACTTCTCTTTTCTAGCTGTCCAGATTCTAAAAAAAGAAATAAATAAAATAAAGGCCGGACTTTCAGACTGCAAACTGTGCATGCTAACTCTGCAGGTGCCCTTACCCCAACTGCAGGAATTGTGTATGCAAATGGCTAATTACAGATGACTAATTAGGAAACTAATTGGTCACAGGTATGCACAATTACTGTGACTGCCTGTGTAACCACAGTAAATTGCATAAGCAAATCATGGATGGTATTAAAAATAGCCAGTGATGTGAGGCCCAAAAATCAGCAACGGGGTTGAATGAACAAACACACACAGAGACACAGCTGCACAGAGGTTTTTTGGGGCCCAGGGCAAAATCTGAACTTGAAGCCCTGGGATGGGGTGGGTTGGAAAGTGAGGTCACCCTGCAGCAGCTGCTCCTATCCTGTGGGGCTGGGACCAACTCCTCCCTATGGGTGTTGCAACCTGTCATAGGGGGCCACAGGGCTGCGCAGGTTTGGCACAGCTGCCACTCCATTATGATGGGGGGACAGCCAGGCCAAACTTTGCTATCTGGCATGCAGGACCGCTCAGTGACCGGAGCAGCTGGGCCAACCTCAGTGACACTGCGACCCCATGCCAGGTCACTCCATTACCACAGGTTTGGGGGCCTTCTCAAACGGAGCCCCGGGCGAACTGCCCAATTTGGTTTCTCCTCTGGGCAGATCCCCTCCCCCCCTTCCGACACGCGCACACAAGCAAGTTTTCAGAACGGTCTGCCTAAGCGGTTTGAACAAATCTATTTACCCACACGAATAGACATCCATGTGCAAACTATTTTGTGAGCCTCGGTGCCCAACTGTATGGACAAATACAGGTTTTGCACATGCAGTTCAGGTGTCTACTTTTTGAAAATTGGTCCTCCCAAAATGTGACTTTCACACAGGAAGGTTTTTGTTCTGGCACACAGACTTTGTGCCCAGGTTTATCTAGCAGCCATATCAACATGCTTAGGAATTGTTAATCCTTGAGTCTGTTTGCACAGTAAGGAGGATTTACAAGGAGACTTTACCATCAAAAGTCTATGTTTTCAAAAGATCCACAAGATAGACTGTAGCAGCAACTTCCTTGATTTAACAGCCTTTTGGGTTTTCAAATAATCACATGTGTGTTTGTGCCAAAAAAGAAATATATCCACCCTGCTAACTAATACACTTTCAAAACTGTTAGGCCAAATCTTCACCTGCTGTAAACTGGCATTGCCCCCATTGAAGTCAATGAAGCTACGTTGATTTTTCCCAGGTGAGGACTTGACCCACCATTTGTATATCTAACATATTAATATACAAATATCTGAGATGGGGATGAGCTGTAGAGTTTGAATCCAGACCCAAATATGAGCTTCTTAAAAGTTTGGAGAGGCGTAATTGGGGCGTCAGAGGAAGGAGTGGGGGGAATCAAATCCATATGTCATTTACACATTGATGCACTAGTATTGCGACAGATTATAATAAACGGCCCAAGCTCAGCTGCTGAGAAGCCTCTGGGGCCTTTGACCCCTAGGGATGAGTCTAATGTAAAGTGAGGCGGGTATGGAAATATATTTTTAAAGGCTATTAATTGGAGCTTCTACATAAGTTTGCTTGGACAATGTTCCCAAGCCCTTCTGTAGCTGTTTTGTTCAAATATTCAGGCTAATAAGCTTATAGGTAGCAAAGGTTCCCCAAATAGCTAACTCTAAGTCAGGGGCAGTCCCTGAAAGTGCACTTCAGACTGAACATTTTCTTTAGTTTTGGATAAAAAAAGATTTCCTTTTCCGTAAACTGAAAAAATTAGAGTTGTTTTGGATTTTAGCTTTTTATGTTGTTTTCCCCTTTATCTCCATTTTTTCCTCATTCCCCTCTCTTCAAGGAGGAAAAAAAGGGAGGAAAAAAGGGAAACAAAATACCCCCAACAAAAATATTTTCAGTTTTTGAAAACTGAAACAAAATGAAACATTTTAAAATGCAACAATAGTTTTTGTTTTATTGGGAAAAAAATAATTGAAAATGTTCAAATGGGATAAAAATGTGTTGTTGAATTTTTTTCATAGATAACCCTTACCAGTTTTTGATGATCCCTAGTATGAAATAATACAGGGAGAACACTAAGGGCTTGATCCCTTGCTCATTAAAGTCAACAGCACAGCTCCCATTGACTTTAATGGTGCAGGATCAGGACCTAATCTGGGAAGACTCCTGAAGGACAAATTGAAAGGAGAAACTAGGGAAGGGCAGGATAGATATTAGAGAGTAGCGGAAGCAAACAGAACAGAAGTAAGGAAAGAAAAGAGACAATCCAACATGGAATCTGGAAACTACTTCTGAAAGAAAGAAGAAGGAATCATTTTCAATAAGAGAACAAAGAGTAGAGAAAAACTGAGAGAAGAAAAGAAAACAGCAGACAGCTGGCTAGAGTGAGTTAGAGATGGAATGGGACAAAATAGACAAAGAAATGGAACTAGATAAGAGAACTTTCAGAGTTTTTATGGCAGTGAATTTTTATGTAATTTATTTAAACTCCTTTAGTATTGTATTTCCCTGGCAGACATCCTAAATATGAGTGTGTTTGGGAAGAAGGAATGTGGTGGCTATCTGGAACATTGTTTATTACTACTGCTGGCTACTCTGCATGTTATAGTTAAATAAAATGGAGGAAAAGGTAAAGAAAATAACTTAGTAGTCACCAAATCCCCAGAGCCCCTCCAACAGAGAGGTGTCCAGATTAGCTGGAAACCTACCCCCTGGCAATACTTTGTAATAATATTGGTAACTAACTATACCTAGGTTCATAGCTTTCAAAGCCAGAAGGGACCATTGTGATCATCTAGTCTAATCTGCAAAACACTGGCCATAGAAGTTAACCCAGTGATACCTGCATCAGACCCAAAACTTATGACAGTTAGAATATGTCTTTGAGAAAGACACCCAGTCTTGATTTCACACTTCCAAATGAGGGTGAATTAACCACATCCCTTGGCAATCTGTTCCAAATCTTAGTTACATGGACCCCAGCATGAAGAACCTAATCTCCACTTCTGCTTCAGAGATGGCTGTCAGCCCAAAGACGACAATCATATATACAATCAAGTGATTACACTTGGGGTGGGAGGAGGAGAAGTCTCTCACAGGAATCCCCAGAAGCCCTACGCTGGTTCTGTGCAAAGGGATATGGTCATGATTAAATTCACAGGAAGTTTGACTCTTTAGTCAAGGATATGTGTGCAGGAAGAGCAGAAAATCCTGCCCCAGGTATAACCTCTAAACACTAAGGGCTTGTCTACATATACAGCTCTCCTACTTACATAGCGCTGTCCACTCCAGCGCTTGTGTCAGTATAATTTACATCACTCAAGGAGGGTGGTTTATTCACACCCCTGAGCGACATAAGTTATACCAACATAACCTGTAGTGTAGACAAGCCCTAAGACCAGCCTTGCTTCAGTCCAAGCAATTGTCTTTTCTCTTTTATTACACGGGAGTGCGAATGATCCAAATCCCTGGGTTTTGTGGGTTTGCATTAAAACATTAGCACAGTTTAAACATATGTTCTTCATAGTCCTTAGCAGTATATACCACTTAGTGATTCATATGGTTGTGCTGTTAGCAGACCCAAGAATCGACACTTGGGAACAAGTGAATGAAGGATTTAATTACTGTTGGAATGTCTTCAGTATAGTTTACCACTGTTCTCTAAATCCTTCTCCTTCTTAATTTATCTCCAGCACAAAGGCACATCTTTTCCACTGTGAAAAGAGTGAGCTGGCTGTAGGTTAATGCAAGGAATCCTTTGTTATCAGAGATTTGTATGTACCATACCCTCTATGAATGACAACTAGGGCGGCAAATGAGCTTTACCTTTTGCAAGCTCGGTTTTCCATCTAAATTACTGTGATTCTCTAACTTCAGAAAGCCAGGCATTGTGATTGATTGTGAATATTGCAGTCTTTTGGGATAGAACTCAGATTGGAATGTCAGGCGTAATTTACAGGTAACCCCTCCTCCCCATGTTATTTTACATAGGTCTGAAAGTAGATCCTTAGCATTGGGCTATGCTAGCTTCATTCAGAACTAGAGGGTGAGTCCTGTTGAAAATTCCCATTGACATCAGTGAGCGTTTTGCCTGTTTAAACACTGCAGGGTCAGACCCGACGTATATTTTCAGTGGGCACAACTATTGAAAGGCAAGCATCAGAGGGGTAGCCGTGTTAGTCTGGATCTGTAAAAAGCGACAAAGAGTCCTGTGGCACCTTATAGACTAACAGACTTATTGGAGCATAAGCTTTCGTGGGTGAATACCCACTTCATCAGATGCAGAAAGGCACCGTCCCTCGGTGTATACACAACACAGATGGTAATGCCTTTATCAATTGTAGGACAAAGGGAAGGCATCTGGAGCAGAATCATGATGATAACAAATAATAATAATATAACCCCCTGGGGAGAGTCTTTTTAAGTTTTCTATTGTGCCCAAAATTCTCAGTTAGGATTGAGACCCTATTGTGCCGGGCATTGTACAAACACATAGTGAGAGATGGTCCCTGCCCCAAAGTGCTTACAGTGTGAATAGACAAGGCAAACGATCCCCATGTTGCAGATGGGAAACTGGCATAGAGAGATTAGACAATTTGCCCACGGTCACAGAGGGAGACTGTGGTAAAGCTAGTAGAGGGGTAGCTGTGTTAGTCTGAATCTGTAAAAAGCAACAGAGGGTCCTGTGGCACCTTTAAGACTAACAGAAGTATTGGGAGCATAAGCTTTCATGGGTAAGAACCTCACTTCTTCAGATGCAAGTCTCACAGGACCCTCTGTGGTAAAGCTGTAAACCAAATCTAGACCCCCTGATTCTATTCCAGCATCCTAACCATGCTCCATAACTAGCACAAGAATAGCTGTTTCTAGAGTAACCGTCTGGTTATACTAAAGGATGCACACGTAGATAACAGGAAAGTCATAGACAGCCTCCTTGCCTCCGTGCTCTGAACGTAACCTTGAAAGGGGACCCAAACCCAACATGTCAATATAAGTAACCACCACAACAATGTCAAAAGGATGATTGTAGATTTACCTCTCGGCATGTGTGTTTGCAACATTTGGTTCTCACTTGGGAGGAATCCTGAGCAAGATCACCCCAAAATGTTCTGTCACTGGAAGTTTGTTTTGAGCTGTGTTTTAAGATGGCATTTCCTGCTCTCCTTAATTACAGCTATACTTGTTCATTATTTGTATTAACATAGCCCCACAGAGATCCCAGCTGAAATCAGGGTCCTGTTGGCCTACGCAATCCTCGTCCCAAAGAGTTTACAACATGAATAGAACAGACACAGGAAGGGGAAGCAGAGGCACTGAGAGGCGACATGATTTGCCCAAAGTCCTAGAGGAGGTCAGTGGTGGACTTAGAACCCAGCTCTCCTGGATCCCCATGTAGTGCCCGTTCCATGAGACCACGCTGCCTTACTCCCTTATGGTTTAGATGCCAAGTCAGATAGAGGGGCAGTGTCTGAGCAAGATATAACGTCAGTTAAAGGGTCTGTTCCTAATGTAACACTGTGCTATTCCAGGCCCACAATGTGTGACTTCACCTCTGAACGCAAGGAAAGGACTATGGACAGGAGTTTGATAGGCTATGCAACTACATCTTTCACAAACAACTTACCAAAGTCCCTCCCACAGAAAACGATTGAGTGACACCCACTCTCCCCCAAACCATATGATTCTCTTGGCAATATTGCTGGGCAGACAAGTTAGAATTAACTGGGAGGCCTTTTTGCTGAATTTAGTTTTGTATTTACATTAGCTCTCTTTTCCCATCTGATATCTATTGCTCTCAGGCTTGTTGCCTGTAATCACAACATGAAAACTAATCAGATTATGGTTTGGTAAATGACTTGTACCCCAATGCTGAGGTAAAGACATCTGAATTCCTCGGCACCTCCCAGCTTGCCGGTCTACCACAGTTATCAAATTGCTCCTCACCCAGAGGGTTACTCCATAAGAACACACAGCAACTGGGCTGTTCCATATGTGACCTAACTCGGCGTGAGGGGAATAGAAAATGACATCCTGTTACTGTGTCATGCCCCAGCATTTGGAGCACATACGAGGAAGGATGAGATGGAGCAAGTATGAATTGTTCAACTCAAATAGACTCCAATCTTGTCCTACTTTGGAATCTGAATGACATCCCAACACCTATTATAATTAACAGAAGGCAAAATTAGGTAGCCCACTTCATGGCTGGGATTTTCGAAGAACTACAGGATTTAGGCATACATCTTCCATTGATTTTGTTTTTAACAGACGTGTAGCTCCTTCGAGCTCCTTTGAACTTCCCAGCCCTCAGCTTTAGTTGCTTACTTCATTCATGGTGCTGAAATGAAATGTGTTTTTGGATCATCAGTCTTTTATTCCCTCTCTTTCTTTGTCACTTTGTTCCTTGTGTTTTCCTTTCTCAGGGTTTAATCTATCTCCTTGCATTGCTTTATCCTTTCCTTCCCCACTTCCTTAGTCAAATTCTTTTCTTTTCCCTTTTTAGCTTCTGCAGAAAATGGTTGTCCATAAATAGCTCTTCACCCAATTATCCATCCCCTCTGTAGTTCCTGGGTCTGTCTTGGTTACTTACACATCTCTTCTCTCTGTGAAGGCAGACATGTGAACTTTTCCTTGCTAATTTGTTTTCTGTATTTCTAGACATTGCCTCAGAGTATCCCACCCTTCAGCAGTTAGAGATTCCTTCTGGGTAACAGACAATCCTGTTTACAAATGTTCAGCATTAGAGAGTTTAATGTTTGGTTATTTTCTATATGTCAGTGGTAGGCAACCTGCGGCCTACGAGCCTGTCAGGGTAATCCACTGGTAGGCCGCTAGAAAGTTTGTTTACATTTGCATGGCTGCCCGCAGCTCCCAGTGGCACGGGCTGCAGGGACATGCTGGCCGCCGCTTCCCACAGCTCCCATTGGCCAGGAACAGCGAACCGTGGCCACTGGGAGCTGCGGGTGGACGTGCAAATGTAAACAAACTGTCTAGCGGCCTACCAGTGGATTACCCTGACGGGCTGTGTGAAGGTAGCCCACCACTGCTATATGTTCTTCTCTTTACTGCGTGGATAGATTCCTAGATTACCTACTAGAAAACAACCACTCAGTAGCTTTTATATTTCAACTGATTACTAATTGACAGTGTCTTCCCTTCTCTTACTCCACTGTTTACAGTCCTGGTTTGTTAATGTCTAAATACCATCGTCCAATTATTTTTTTCAGGCCCTTAATGCGCTTAGATCCAAGAGGTTTGAAAATTTCAATACATTGCAGTTGAGTATCCTGGCTTTTAGATGCTAACCTAGACAAGGCCTAATAGCTGAACCATTTGAGGTTCACCCCTTCCTAGGTTATATCATTTCCATGAGCAATGAGCCCTGGTCTTTTCAGCCATCCTTGCAGGCTCTGAGTTTCAATAGTACTTACCTATAGCCTCAGCTGCTTCTAGCTGTACTAAAACCTCAAAAGGGGATTTTGAAGGCTCCCTAACTAAATAGAAATTAAACATTAAAATGAGAGATGAGTCCAAACCCCTTTGCATTTAAAGATAGTTCAGATTTAAACCTGAGGATCTGAACCTATTCACTGCTCTAATTTTTACATCTGGCTGTTCCAAAATCAGAGGTGTTTATTTCCCACTTCAGATTTGAATATAGCCAATATATCTTGAAAACAGCTTGTGAGGTTTTGGGACCATCACATCCAAACTCAGATTCTAGTCCCAAAATTAAGGGCCTTACTGGAATCATTGCAGCAAGTTAATATATATGCAAATACTTCTGTTTGTTAGTCACACTTGGGTTTTGCAGTCAACAATTTATTTACAAAAATTAGCCCTGTTTTGTTGTTTGTGAATTATCCATGAACATATTTTGATTTTTTTTTATTGGTTTCTTAGTCATATAGGTTATGTGAACATGTTTCAGCTTATGGAATTCAAGTGAACTATTCAAGTGAACTATATTGAAAGGCTTTTGCTTTCAGTATCTGATGTTTATAATTTGAAATTTGTGCTGTGTGATTGGTCTGCTAAGTCACATGGTGTACTTTCTACCTCTTGGTTGGATGAGTCCCAAGAAAGAGATTTCAAGTTGTCCACATGATCGTTTTCAGCAAGAAAATCCATGCAAATACCTATTTTCATGAATGTTCATTTCACTTCCTCAGGCTAAGAACAACAACAATAACAACAGAGCAAATAAGAAGCATGGTCAATACCATTGCAATGCATTGACAGATTGTATTCGAACAAATATTCATTTCTGTGTTATGAGTCGAGCAAGACAAATATCACAGATGTGTTGATTTAGATACATATTAAAGAGGTTATAAAAATCGTGTAGCGCTATTTTCCTCTTATAATGTACAACTGATATAAATATGGAATTCAACCTGAGAGTTGAATGAGTTAATGAGAGTAGACTGCAGGATTTGTATTGTGAATGGAACAAAATATTTTCTAGTCTGAGCGCTATTTGAAAGCTGTATCAAGAGCAGAGGAACTTCACCGAACAGTTTTTCCTCTTTCAACAAAACTTATTTTATGAAGTTCCTAACTACCCTGAGGTAATTTAATCAGTTTTGCCAATAAGCAAGTACGATATCTTATAGCTTAATGATGCGCCTTATTGCAAAGTGAAGGCCAGAATCATTAAAGGCAGGTGTAAATTACAGAAGCCTGGCCTTTGGCACCTGGGATGCATTCTCCCCAAGGGAGGGTGGGTAATATTGACACTGCCTTTCGGCTGGGTCACTATTTTCAGAAGCTGTTGGTAATGTGCTGAATTGGTACATTCCGCAGCCATCCAGCCATGCTCCCTGCCTTGGCAGTGCTGGCCCCTACCGCCCTTCAGATGCCTGAGAAGTTGTAGTTAATTTCCTCGGCTGCAACCCTCTCTCCATGGACGTTCTGCCATAAGGGCCCCCTGGCGGGCCCTCTGCTGGCATAAGCCAGAGTAGACCTGGAGTCAGTCTGGTACTACACGTGTGTTGCCTCCATTTCACTTGTCAAGAATCTTCCTTTCATTTAATCTAGACAAAATAATTATAGTGGCCTGGAGGATTTTCAGAAATTGTCTGCCTGTCACAGAGGAGGGGTAAATTATTGATCCATAAGCCATGCTAGTTCGTGTATTTCTAGTGACTGTTGAACACCTTTGGGAATGCTTGAAGAGCAAGTCACTTAAACATGAAACAAGTTCAACAAATCTCACAGAAATATTAATTATTGGCTTATGCAGCCCCCTCTGTAAGCCTCAGTTTGCTCTAATAAACCGCAAACTACAAATATGCAATACATGGTCACTTAACCCCCTTCCATCCACGCCAAAGTGCAGTCGCATCTGGGGTGGAAAAACATCTGTCCTTATTCTGGTGACAGCAGCAACTGCATGCAAAGTTTGAGGGATAGAAATTTAAGAAAGATACCTCATTCCATCAAAGCTACGTGGGAATTTAAGTAGATAAGGCAAGGCGGCAACATCTGCCACCTCTAGTGTTGCAAAAAGTGCCACTGGATACTTATAGCTAAGATAGGGTGACCAGATGAAAGGAAGACAAATATTGGGACCAGGGGGGGAGGGGCAAAAAAAAAAAAAAAGCCGAGTGCTGCCATTGGGGAAGAGAAAAGGGTGGGGGGGGGAGCCAAGTGCTGACAGCAGGGAAGGAAAAAAACAACAAACAAACCAAAAAAACAGCGGAGCAAAATATCAGGACAACTTGCATCCTGACCAGAGATCAGTGGGGACACGGGACAAATAAAAAATCCCGATTTTATAAGGACGCCTAAGCTAAGAAGAGATCACAATTTTAGCTTAACAATCTATCCAAAAACTGTGCTTTGAGCTGCACAGTGCTTCTCAGAACCAGAGAGAATCAACACTTCTGAATGAGAAACTATTTGATTTTAAAATGTGGTTTTGCTGAAATTGACATTTTATGGCAGAAAATGACAATTTCAATGAAATTCTTCAGCTTTCCAATCAGGAGACTCAACATGAAAAAAAATGTCATTTTGAACGGACATTTTGAAATCAAAAATGTTGTTTTGTTCTAAATGTTAATTTGAAACACTTTTTTTCATTTTGAAATGTCAAATTGTTTTGATTCAATTGAAAATATTGATCATTTTCATGTCAATATTTAATTAACAATTTTTTTGAAATTTTCAGTTGGTGAAAGTTGTTGATATTTCAACTTTCTTTTCCAATTTGGAACAGAAGATAATTTTGAATGTCCAAATTTCCCATGGGACAAAAGTTCCATTTGCCAATGGCTCTACTCAAAACCCAAAACGTTGCTGAGGCAACGTTGCAACTCAGAAGGAAAGCACCACTATCTGAATCGCCAAAACTTCTGCAGCACTTGAATTGTCTTTGGAATTCTCCCATCAAAGTACCGACTGTAGCCAGTAGGGAATTTTTTGACAAAATGTTTATCAAAAAATGTTGATTCATCAGGACCAAAACGTTTTACAATAAAGGATTGGTTTTGACACATTTTTAATCAAAAATTTCTTGAAAAAATAAGTTTTGAAACTGCCAAAATGTTTTGTTTTGGCTTTTTAAAACAAAAATTCCAGTTTTCTAGTTTGAAATGACTTCTCATGTCTAAATTTAAGCTAATTAGCGTAAAATCATTATTTTAAAAATAAAGAATGGTCAACATTGAAACAAGACATCCTGAAATTATAAAAATGAAATATTTCAATTGACCCAAACCAAGATTTGTTGGGTTTTCTTTGTTTATTTATTTTGGATTTTCAGTATTTCAACTTTTTGTCATGATTTAAGGTGCAAAAATCTCTCAAAATTTCCCCAGGACAAGAAAAAAGTTTCCCATCTAGTTCTAGTTCTGACTAAAAATGTACTGTCTAGTACTGTAGACTTTCTCAAAAGCCACAGGACAGTCCAATAACAACTTCCTGCACATTTGAAAAATCCCCATTGGGTTGAATGCTGCATCAGGAAACACCATCCGGATGTGATGCAACATTCCAACAATAACAGTGCAGTGCCATGACATTGTCATTCAAATAGGAAAACATAGTGGTGAATTATTTAATTTTACAGTATAAAACTATGCCTACATGCTGTGCTTTCTTGCTATTATGAGATGGACTTTATAAATAAAAACTAAGTGTTACTTGAAATTGAGATGATAAAGTCATCACTTAATCCCAAGAGAGACCCAAGAGAGAGCTCGATTTGTCACCAGAGTCCTAAAGTTCTATTGCTATTTGTATATCAGTAGCAGCCTCAAGGCCCATTGAAGTATAAAATTTTATATAGAAAATTAAGATGGGATTTTCATAACTGAGTATCTGAGTTATGCACCTAAATAAATGGCCTAATTTCAGCGATGTTGAGTATCGGAAGCATCCACTGACTTATATTGTTTTCTTCATGTTGCACATGGGGAGATTCAACATCACTGTCTCAGAGAAATTCTGCTCACTTTTACTCTTGCAATTATTCCTGTATTCCCATTGACTTCAGTATTTCATAATACTCAGTTATGAAAATCCCATCTTAATTTTACAGATTCCCATTGACTTCAATGGGAATACTCACGTGAGTAAGAAGCGTATACATTAGCTTTAAGTGAATTATCCAAGGCCACACAAGTCAATGGCATAGCTAAGATCAGAATTCACGGATTCTTGGCTCATTCCAGTGCCCAACGACTAGGCCATGCTGTCTTCAAATCTGTATGATATCAAGGCCATAGATCATATCCAAGCCCTTTCATCTAAGGAAATGACATAAAACATACATGACACATGACAAGACCAGAAAATCCTGATGTCTAGAAGGAATTCAAGACATACTTTCACAATGGCTAAATTACAAGCAGTATATCATGATGCAGAGCTGTAGGTGAAGTTTATAAGAAGCAGTAAGTTTTAAAGATTAACATTTTTGCTCTTAGGGGTTGGAATTTGAAGCGTATCCAACTTGCTGGCATGTAGAGATTGAGAGAAAGTGATACCCTGTAACATCAAATATGTGTTACTCTGAGCCACCGAAATCACGTGAATTGCAAAGGCTTGCCACAAAGAATCCAGAACATGTAAATCACAGTTCATAGCCCCGTATTGCTCATCAGAGCTGCTACAGATAGTCTTTATGCTTGACAAAGTCTTCTTGCTTTGTGATGGCCCATTTGCAAACAGCTATGTGATGTCTTGTTGAAAAGCAGTTTAAGTGAGGCTAGCTAACAATTTTGTCAGCAAACCACAATAAGTTTTGGAACATAACTTCTTCAGTGCAAATTGTCACTTCTATCTTTACAAAATCTCTATAAATCACAGCATTCTCTTTTCCAGAGACAAATACTGAAAGCAAAGCTTGCTAATCCTCATCATCTCACCATTGTTTCACCTGCACAAATCTTAACCTCAGTTATTTCTGTCTGGATAGTCTGTAGAGCATCTTCTCTTCATTAGCTTTTTCAAGAGGCCTAATAGAGTCGACCGCTGAACGACCTGAGAGATCACAGAATTACAGGAATCAAAGCAAAGAAACTCTGCAGGATTGTTACCTGGAGTATATTCTCCTGTCAGTGCAGTTCATGTTCTGTCTACTCATGTGTATTGTCACACCACAGTCCAAGACCTGAGCCAATGAAAAAATGGAGTCATTTTACAGCTTCTTATGTGGAATAATGTGAAGATACCTCATATATTAATGAATTGATTTTCCAAGTATTGTATTATATAGTTTTTCATCCTCACACGGACCCAAATTTTGATTCCATTGAAATCAGTGGCAAAATTCCCACTGCTTTCTGGTGAACCAGGGTTTGGCTCATAGTGAATCACTACATACATAGCCAACCGACATCCGCAAAAACTGCTGGCAAATGGAAAAGATCATTAGCATTGTATAACAGGTTTTAGGAGACGGGCACTGCAAAATTAACTCCCGAGCCTTTAAGGTAAAGTGCAGTCCTAATTAACATGCTTGGCCAAGTTATAGTAGTAGTTAGATGATGAAGGAACGTACCCATCCTCCTCCCTGGAGATAAAATAACAAATTATAATTGCTACAGGGATGGCAGACTAAGATATTAAAAGACAAAATACCAAGGTTGCAGGCCCAAATCTGCCTTTTACCTGTATGCTTGCAAGAACTGATTACCCAGAGTACTGGTCTCTGCCAAAGAATGAGATGAAATTTTAATGGAATATAAATTTCACTCTTTCATAAGTGAACATGGAAAAGAAGAATGATGATTGCGTTCATTACAACTTTCATTTAGGTAGCCCCATAGGTACCTAACCACTTCCCAACATTAACAAACTGATCTGCAAATAACACATAAGGATCACATCACTTACTCTTGAAATGCAGCCACGTTTATATGTGAGGTGAAATGTGGCAACAGATTAACAAGGTACAACAACACTATACAACAGTGCAGGACAAGAAGTAAAGACCACCTGATCAGTTTATACTATAGTTCAGATGTACCTCAGACTGTCATTCTGAGACTCTCCAATTAAATTTGTTAAACGTGTCATTTGGATAAGAGCAGTTTTTGAAAAGGGGTGTGTGGGGGGTGGGAAATCAGTTTCCAAATATTCTATTTTGAAAAGCCTGCATGCCAAAAGCCTGATCAAAGCTCGCTGAAATCAACGGGAGACTTTACTATGCTTCGGATCAGAACGCAGCTGTGTAAGGTCTAATGTGAGTAATCTGCCTCAATACAATACGTTGGAAATAATTGCAATTGGTATTCACCCTGCTGCAAAAAGTGGGTAAAGTATTTCTCCTAAGAGATCATTTCATATACTTACTGAATTCCTGGTTTACAAAATTCCAGTTAAAACAAACAATGGACACATTCCTCCCACAGTTTTATTATTGTGATTTTTCTACTGCCCATCATATTATGTTGTAATGCAATGAATGAGTTCCTTGTTCCTTTAGCATTCCTGGTGGGAGAGAGAGTCTGGAATAACTGCTGGTGCTCCTCTTGAACAGAGTATTTCCTGCTCCAGACACTGTAGAGAGGTTCATGTGAGAACCTAAACTCTGGCGCATAGATTGAATTCCTGGCCCAGGAAGTATCCACAATTATTACTTTTGCTGTTCCTCACCAAGGTAAATCTTCTTCTGGCAATACAACTGGGGGCAGGAAGCTGCTGTAACCCCCCCCCCCCATTTATTCTTCAGAGTTCTCATGCTTCTTTACCCTGATCCTAACTGAAACTGATCCAGATGCTACAGGGAATGAGAGAACAAGCTACTAACTTGCTCAGACTCTTCTCTGTAAGGGTTGCATTAATAATAGCCGCTTTCAGACACAATAATCAGCTCTAATCGCGAATAATTAAATTAATACCTCCTACAGGTCCTGGTTCAGCAAAGCATTTAACCACATGCTTAACTTCCAACATACAGTGGCACTGACTGCAATTGGACATATTTTAAATTAACCGTTTGCTTGAGTGCTTTGCTGAAACGGGGCCTAACATATGACAAATATTTTATGTATAGATAGCCCTCGGTCTGTAATGTCAAGTCCAATTGGTTAAATTAGGTTCAATCTATCTTAGGGTTTTGCACTAGTGCTATTTGCTGTATCCTGGGCTCCAATACAGGAAGGCATTCCTATTAGGGAGAGTCAAGAAAGCTAATGGGGGGAAGGGATAGCTCAGTGGTTTGAGCAGTGGCCTGCTAAACCCAGGGTTGTGAAGGGGCCACTTAGGAATCTGGGGCAAAAATCAGTACTTGGTCCTGCTAATGAAGGCAAGGGGCTGGACTCAAAGACCCTTCCAGTCCTAGGAAATAGGATAAACATTAATTTAAAAAAAATTAAAATATTTTTTTCTGTCATAAATTTTTTGGGGAAACAATCAGTTTTTACATGAAAAACTGAAATTGAGAACTGATATTCTTTTTGAGTTGTCAAAAACCAATGTTTATGTTATCGAAACATGATTTTTTTTCATCTTCTTCAATTTTTTCCCCCATCGGCCCCTTTTTATCCTTTTTTCCCTTTTCTAGTAGTAAAATTTTCTCACACCATTTTCACATAATTTAAAAAGCAATTTTTCACTCTAAAAAAAGTGTTGACAAAAAAGATTGAGACAGCCCTAATCTCTACACAGGACACCATTTAAAATGTGTTTAAAGGTAAGCATATGCTTAATGCTTTCCTGAGCACCTCTGAGTGCAGACCAATGCAACTGGCCAGTCTTCAGTTGCTTTTGGTACTTACACATAATGTAAAATAATTTTATACCATAGCTGTAATGTGTATTTTAATTCACAACAATTGACCACAAGTGACATCCCAACCTCCACTGGCTCTGCACCCATCATTTTTTCATAAAACAGTTGGCCCTGGTGGTAGAGGAATCCAGAGAACTTCAGGTTTAGATTCAACAGAACTACATCTGTCCAACCCACCCCGTTTTGTGCAGCAAATCTATTTGCAAAGCTGAACTCTAGCACTCCAGCACTGCAGGTCCAGAAGCAAAGAAAGGGAACACTGTCATGGGGCCTGCACCCACACACGTTGTTTATAACTATTGGTTCATAACTATTTACAACACATTATTACTTGGGTGGCCTGGTGTGATACCTTCCCTCCTCTCAGCCAGCCCTGCCAAACTCAAGTCTGAACAAAAATGTTATTGCAGGTGTTGTTTAGGTTCAATGAGCTTATTCAGCATATAATAATCCCTACATCTTCACTCGTGCTTTTCTCAGAGATCCGAAAGTGCTTTACAAAGGAAGTCAGTATCATGATCCCCATTTCACAAATGGGAAAATTAAAGCACAGGGAGGGAAGTGACTTACCTCAGGTCACCAAGCAAAGCAGTGGCAGGGTCTGGAATTGACCCCCGACTCTCCTGATTCCCAAGCCAGTGCTCTATCCAATAGGCAACACTGCCTCCCCTCATGGGTTCCTGAGCGTGGCAGTTGTGAGCTAGATGGATTTACTCAGCAGAGAGCTCCACTGGTCCACCACCAATCACCATGGTGGAACGCAGGTGGGAAATAATCCCTTGCCCAGGGATGAGGCCATTCTCAACTGAATTAAGCGTGGGTTTTTCTGGAGAGGTGGAAGGATTTCTCTAGGCCTACAGGCTAAAGTTTCACATATTTTTGCACCTACAGAAAGATGGCTGAGTTTGGGCCATATCTTTTATTTGCATTCGTTCTATTTGAGTCTTTATTCCGATAATGTTTGACATTGATCTGAACCTAGATGTCTATTGACAGGAAGCTTATATGTATGTTAAGCAGATAAATAAAATAAACAGAGAGAGAAAAGGGAGGATATCTCTTCAGGCTCAGCTTGGTAGGAATCCAATCTTCCTTAGATCCACCTAATCTCATAAATAATTAAGAAACAATTTCATTAAGTGATATTATTAACACTCTTAATAAAAATCATTTATCTAGATCCAAGAATTTAGGTGGCACTTCTTGTACACGCGAAGTAAAATACTTCCCTTTTCAGTTATGCCTTAGGGGGGAAATGTTTAATAATATGTATGTGAATATCTAAAGGGGGTTTTGAAAAAAAATTCTCAGGGGTTAGTTATTTATTTCTAGGCTGACGAAGTAAATGCCAGTAGGCAATCAGTGTCCTAAGCTGCTGCTTCATGGCCCCAATCCAGAAAAGCATTTGAGCACATGCTTCACTTTAAGCATATGACTCATTCCACTAAAGTCAATGGGGCTATTCATATGCTTAAAGTGAACACACATGCTCAAATACCTTGCTGGAGCCGGGCCTGTGCTTTCTATTGTCTCGTGCAAGTTGACCGATTTCTACTGGCCAAGCTTTTCCATCGTTACTAGTCATTTAGAGTACCCAACTTTGCCAAATCAGGTCTCTTTTAGTCGTTTCAGAGAGTGGACGCTCAGCATTTTTTGTGTCTGACGTTGGGCACCTAAGGACCAAAGGACCCGAAATCACTAGTCAGTTTTGAAAATCTTGACCCAATTCAGTGCATGTTTTTTGTCCTTTGTGGGACAAATACTGATCCCAGTGACACTGCTGGAAATCCAGACTCCATTGAAGTTGATTGAAGTTAGATTCTGGCCCCTAGTGTTCCTACTGCAGCTTTCCCACTAGTTTGGCTTTTGACAGCTTTTGATCCAGTTGTGCATGTGCAACTCCTTCCTAATTCCCATACTGTGCTATTTTGTTTGTTTGGGGTCACATCAGGATGCGGTTGTTCCTAGAGATGATCCCAAGTCTGGCGCCTTGACGTATGGAAGCTCATTGCTAATAATCAATGCAGCTGCATTTGAATCCGGTGACTAAAGTACCAAGAAGAACAAATTGCATCTCCTGCTTACACATTATAGTCTTTTGTCTATTGTGCTATGGATCACGTCCATCAGCATGAGGCATAATTTATTTTCATATGTCTAGTTGTTAAACGTTGATCAAATCTAATAAACCAATAAGCCATTCTGCTATAACAAGACATAGGTCGGATCTTCAGCTCATGTAAATTATAATAGCACCATTGACGCTATTATGCTGATTGACGTCTGCTCATCTCTCTCGCTCTCTCTTTTTTTATTTTACCCTCACTTGTTTTTGGGGGGGGAAAGGGTGGAAATAGTTAAATAAGTGCAAAATGCAGTTGTGCAGTTTGTCATTAGAAAATGTGGCCTTATCCTTTCATGTTTCATAGAACATTAATTTTAAAAAATAGTTCCATAAAGAGACATCATCTTGACGTTGAAACAGTTGTAATCAGCTTATCCTTTTTAACCATAAAAAGAACATTTGGAGCACACGTCATTAGTAAGGGGCTCACCCGAGCCTATTGAAGTCTAAGGGAGTTCATTCATTCACTTCAATAACCATTAAATCAGATCCTAAATTACCAAGCGACGTTATTCACACCAGGAGACTGGGCCTGTACGTCTTTTTATGGTGTCCAGCAAGCGTTGCAAAGTAGTTGTGCTCTAGCACAAGTAAGAGTGGAGGCGTGAGGTGGGTTCAAACAAGGTTAAGCACCAAACCTAGTGCGCTGAACTCTGGGGCAGTAGATTTCAAATCCTTTGCTCACCTCCCCCTTTATTCTCAAGAGCACAGCGTCAATTTGTTTGAGGAGTGGAATAATGGACTTGCGTGCATCCTCAGCATCATTATTATTTAATATTACGGTAGCACCTAGAGGCACCAACAAATTGTGGCCCCATTGTGTTGGGTGCTGTACAGACACACAGTGAGAGACAGACTGTGCCTCATACCTATGTCAGAAATGTCTTGCCTGCTTGCTAAATGGTAACCTGTCTAAACGGCCTAGAAATGAGAATTAAGTGATTTCAGTTCTGCAAATGTTTTGATTGTTTCAGTTCATGTTTGTATCTTTGGCTTTTGCCTTAAGTTGCAGGGTTGAATGAACTCGAAAGGCCACATTTTTAGCTTGGCTTTAATCAGGTTTCCATTTTTGAGGGGGCAAAATTGCAGGCATGTATAATTGAGGGCACGTTGGCCCTTATCTAAAGCCCATTGAAATCAATGGAAAGACTCCTGTTGACTTCAGTGTGCTTTGGACTTAGCCCTAATGCCTCCTAGTCACTGAGTGCACCCACAAATCAGAGATTTGGGTGTCTAAGTGCCCAAAAGGAAGGGACCAAATAAGAGTGGGTGCAAAGTTGTGCCTGCAAATATTTATCTCTGTATTTTAGTACCCAAAAGAATGGAAAAGCTGGCTCAAAATCTCAAAGCAAAACTCAGCCCAAACCACTCAGTTTTGCCTGGATTCTGATCAAAATCATGCAAAAACCAACACGTTTCACTCAATTTCACTGAAGAATATAAATCTCTCCCCAGTGCCTGAAATTCAAACCTCAGCCCTTGAAACCCATCTCAGGTTTGCAAGTCTCAGTCAGCATCTTATTAAGCCTGACTCACGGTTCCAGTTTGAAACAAACTCTGACACCAGGATTTTCGTACAAACACTCACACAGATTGACTGGCAAGTCACATTTTACCAACATGAGGATCCTTGATTCGGAAATGTTTGGGTATGTGATTTTTTTTTTTTAAATAAAGCCACATAGCCAAGAAATCTTTGTCTGCCTGAAAATAACACTAAGTTTTTGGGTTCCATGTTAAATATAGAGCTGGTCAGGAATTTTATTCTGTCAGAAAATGCTGATATGTAGAAGCTAAAACTTTTCATGGAAACATATCCATTTTCTCGAGAAGGTTCCTCAGCTCCAGGATATTTCTAATCAGAGAGCAACAGACAGAGCCCAGGATAGCCAGTAGTACAGTGGTTAGAGCACTCAACCTGCATGTTGTGGGAAGTCCAGATTCAAGTATCTGTTCTGTCCAATTCAGACCAGAGACATAATCTGGATCTCCCATATCCCAGGTGAGTGTCCTAACTGCTGGGCAAGCGCTATTCTGAGGGGGGTCTCTCTTCTTGTTTTCTGGCAAGCCCTCATTTAAAGGGATGATCACTCTAGGAAAACGGTAGTAAATGCTAAAAGGACCCTACCTTATACCACTAGTCCAAGTACTCTGCAGTCTGCCCCTCGCTTCCAATTAGTTTCAGGGGAGGGGAAGATTAAGGTGTTGATTTTAACCAATCAATCCCTAAATGTTGTGTTCGTGGCTCCCCATGAAATATCAGCAGAGGCACTTTAAAAGGAAGCCTGCTGGTGCTTTATGTCAGGAATCCTTGATTCTGGACCTTATTTGGTCCATCAGAATCTGAACTTTTGTTGACCTGTAGGGCCTACTGAAAAAAGCATCTATTTTCTAGGAGGAATTGTTTAGGGGATGGGTTGAGGAAACTAGGGTAGTTAGACAATAGAGATCAGTCTGTGATTGGGCGATTAATATTTTGTCACTTGGGGTTATTGCATACAGACAAATCAGCATCCTTTGTGCATTTTAAATATCTGTTGAAAATGCTGGAGCTGCTGGGATAGGAAATACAAATGGATTTGAAGGAAATAAATGTGTTGTCAGGCAAGAGTTAAAATTTAGCTAACAGCTGAGACAGAAACCACAGACCAAGCAGGAATGTTTCAGTAGCTCAAAAGGCACTGACAACTGTAAACACTTGATAAGCTTATATGGTCAATGCCCTCCCAGTAACTCAGCTCTTAGAACAGACCAAACCCTCCCTTCACAGCCCACCGGATATCTGTAAGCACTCATCCCTTCTCCCCCACCCTGCCGCTTTCCCCCGCAAGGTAGCCATAGATGCTTGATGCAATAGGATGACCTCTATACGTACGTACTGTTCCTATTTTTATCTTTGTCAGGGTTCTTTCTTGATATGTAACAATGTCTGTCTCTGTATGCACAGATAAATGCAAATGAATTGATAATCATAGAATCATAGAATGTATATAACTGGCCAATATGGCACCATATTTTCGAAGCTGCTTGTCAGTCTTCCCGGTACCGTGAATTTGGCCCCACACTACAAGAAAGATGTGGAAAAATTGGAAAGAGTCCAGCGGAGGGCAACAAAAATGATTAGGGGGCTGGAGCACATGACTTATGAGGAGAGGCTGAAGGAACTGGGATTGTTTAGTCTGCGGAAGAGAAGAATGAGGGGGGATATGATAGCTGCTTTCAACTACTTAAAAGGGGGTTCCAAAGAGGATGGATCTAGATGACAGAACAAGGAGTAATGGTCTCAAGTTGCAGTGGGGGATGTTTAGGTTGGATATTAGGAAAAACTTTTTCCCTAGAAGAGTGGTGAAGCACTGGAATGGGTTACCTAGGGAGGTGGTGGAATCTCCTTCCTTAGAGATTTTTAAGGTCAGGCTTGACAAAGCCCTGGCTGGGATGATTTAGTTGGGAATTGGTCCTGCTTTGAGCAGGGGATTGGACTATATGACCTCCTGAGGTCCCTTCCAACCCTGATATTCTATGATTCTATGAATAAACCCCTTTCAGTATTGTGTATTCTTGCCTGATTCTTGGGGAAAAGAATCTTTTTGCCTAACAGTGTGAAATAATCAGTGGTTCATCCTTCTCCGAGGCCTTGTTTAAAGATCACTTCAAAGCTGTTAGTTTCTAACATTCCAGGTACTGCCTTGGGGTATCCTGGATGCCTTCTCACTCTTCCGCAACTGACACCATAGTGTTTCCTGACAGAAATGGAGGGAGGATATCCCCAGATTTATGATCTTCCAAATCCTGCCACTTCCATGCTCTCAGGAACTCAGGGTTAAAAGGGGCAGGGTGTCAGCACATAATGGAGGCATGGGCTGAAGCATAATCCTCCTGGTGCAAATTAAGGGCTTCACCTTTTAGCCTGCAGCTAGACTGGAGTAACTTGGTTGCTGCTCAGCAGTGCTCTCATTAGTACAGGATCAGGCTCTCATGTGTCTACACATCAGCTTTGTGCTTAAATGGTCAGCAGATTGTGCAGAAACAAAATGTTTAGGGCTTGGTCCAAAGGCAGTTGAAGTCAATGAAAAGACTCCCATTGATGCACATTGGACTCCCATGGATTCTGGATCAGTCCTCAGAGAGAAAAACATTTACATCTCCCTCTCTCCATTTTTCCCAAGGTCAATGATTTCAAACCAATGCCCCTACCAACCTACTTCAGTTTGGAAGATCTTAACAAGTGCTGGGTGTTCACATGCTAAAAGCAGATGAATCAGGGAAATGCACCCACTGCGGCAGAGCTGATGCACCATTCATTTAATTGGACCTGTTATAGAAAGCTGCTGCATGAACACATGGATGTGGCAACATCAGGAAAGGAGCCAGAGAAGATGCATCTGGAAACCATAAAGTCTTCACTTATTTGGTGGTCAGTTCCAGTTCCCTGTCATTGGAGGGAGTATTAGTTCTTTCCTATATCTCAGCTGTACCACATCGGCAAACGAAAGTATAGGTAACACTGGCATTCATTATCTTGCCAGCTTTTGGTTGTTTGCAGCTGTCAGCAGCTAAAACACTGAGATGCCAAGGCAGGACTTTTTTTGCCTTTGAAAAAATTGTGCAGGGGACCCTCCAAATCAAGAAGACTGGGGCTGAGTCTGTGGCTAGTTGGATGGCAATCGTGATCAAAAGGTTCTATTGAAATAGGTTTCCTTTGGAGCCACTTTTACTGTCTTTGTCACTAGATGTCACTGCATACACAAGTGTGCGGCTAGGACTCCAGGCATCGTGAGCACCAATGGCCTGAAGACACTAGGAGAATTCAATTAGATTTGATCAATGCTATGGTGAATCAAGTGAGTTCCTCATCTGCTATATGGACTGCATCCCTTTCGGTTCAGGTGTCATTGATTTCTCACCGTAGGCATAGATTACAGAGCAGATACAGGTTCATTTGGCTTTAGAGCAAATATTTTCCGATTGATTTTAGCTTAGGATATTTTTGTTAGACCAATAGTGAAGAGTAATATTAATTGGTTGTTTCCTTTCATTCTTGTCCATTATCCTGGGAATAGTAGGTAATAACACCTGCACCGTGCTTAACCAGATTCTGGTCACGTTGCTCCAAAGTGAGTCTATTTCATTATCACATTAGTGGCAATAGGGCAGCTTACTGAATGAATAGCTCAAATGAGCTCACAACATAGATCTAGATACTTCATCTGTATGCAACAGGAGACCAGAATTCACCACCTATTCAACGTGAATCAGTTATTCTGTGTTCATATTTTTCTGTTAGGGTGAAACCTTCCCCATCACAAAGTCTGTATGCCACAGAGTCCCACTTAAGCCTTCTCCCTTGGTGAATTATCCACCAACAGACTTCGATTTTTACAAAGCTATTAGGAAATGTTTCACCAACATATTTCAGCTGATAAGATGTGAACTTGCTATGATTATTAGCTATATGTACTTTGAGTTCTGTGACTGGTTGCCTATTTCACATGTTATTTCTGCTTTCCGGTTGGATGACTAAAACTTGTATAAACAGGAGAATTTAAATCAAAGCGATTTCAAGATGACTACACAAATATTCTCGCTAATATATATTTGCAAAAGTCTTTGTGAGACTTCTAATTCTGGCAAACATTCTTTTGGACAAATTTCACACCAACATTCATGGTATTAAAAGTAATACATACTAGTAAAGTGAATTCACAGGACCAGAATCTTAGCTTCAGTGTTTCTCCATTGACTTCTGATTTACACCAGTTGAGAATTTGGCCTACAGTTTTTATTTGGCAGGATGTTCAGATATACCTTTTGCAATTCATCTAGTAAAGCCTGTTGAAATGTGCAATGATATATCTTATAACCACTTATTTTATATTTCTTATATATAGGACTAATATATCTTAAGAGCTCTTAGAAGAGCGATCTTCAAAAATTGATATATTTGGGGGGAATGTACTGAAAAGCAAAACCAGAATAAAATAGAAGTTTAGAGTCAGGATTGAGTCTGACTGCCAGAAGCTGTGACTGGATGACAGGGGATGGATCACTGAAAAATTCTCCTGTTCTGTTCATTCCCTCTGAAGCATCTGTCCCTGGCCACTGTCAGAAGACAGGATACTAGACTAGATGGACCATTGGTCTGACCGAGTATCACCATTCTTACATTGATGTTCTTATGAAGATGCTTTTATCTTCCGCAATTCCCAGTGAAGTCAAGGGGAGTTAAAGGTGCTGTTCACTTCATAGATTCAAATCTTTATTTGTATAATTCTAATGGGGAATATATAATATTACTCCCATTGTCCTGGGAAACAATGAAACTGAGAAAAAAAGTCACAGCAAATTATTTATTCAATGAATGTAGCCTCTTTATCTCTGCTTGTGGAGATTTGCAAGACAAATTCTCAACTGTATCTTTGGATTTATTAGTCTAGAGGCTGATGGCAAAATTTGTTGCTTGAGCTGTGTTATTTAGTTGTGATTGGTCAAACAAGTCAAATGGAATTGTTTCTGTCTTCTGACACCACTCAGACTTCCGGACTTCACCTGAATGCGTGTGCATCTCATTCTGAAGTTTCCTTTCAACAAATGTTTTTAGGAGTTAATCTGAAATACTGAATGTTCAGACAGAGGGGACACAAAAGAGACATGGGCATTGCCAAAGTGTATCCATGTGCAAATTCTAACTAATAACATTATGGAAATGCTTTTGCATTATTTGCCCAGCTAGACACAGTGGGCCAGTCCTTAGCTTCTGCATGGCTCCACTGATTTGTGTGGAGCTAGCCCAGTTTACACCAGCTGAGAATCTGGCCCACACTATGTAGGTTTCCTCTCTGACATACTCTCTATGTGTTTATATGTCTGTGTCTGTGTGTAAAATATATGTATGGGCCTCAACCAGTCCTCTAGTGTCACACATGCATTGCAGGTTTCTCTTTCTGAATATACCACTGATAGTTTTTTGCACGACTTGTCCTGTTCTACATCCAAATCAAGATCTTCTCGGCGCCTATAAACATTCATTTTTAATAATCCATTTTAGAAAACCAATATTCCAATGAGGCATAAGATCAGTGATTGACATACTCAACTCTATCTCACCTACGGCAGCTTGGCTCCTTTCTGAGTCACTTTTGGAGTCAATGATGTTCCCTGTGGCTGCCTATCGGTCCAATTCAGCAATAAAATTAGTTTCGTTTCAGCAGTCTGAAAACCTGACTGCGGACAGCAGAATAAATTGTTTATTTGGTAAATGAGGCCTTGTTTGAGGTATTAACCCAGAGATGTTAAAGGCTCGATCTGGCTCCTACACATCACTACAGACTATCGTGTGCGGTCAACCTCACGATGGCATGTGCTGTTGTGCCTTAACAAAACTCACTTAGGTCGTGTAGAGCTTTCCATCCAGCAGTAATAATAGCAGTGGAAAGAAATGCACTTCTGAAGCCATTATAATAAACACAGAATTCTATTCATTTAGAAAAACAAATATTCGGTGGATTTTCTCATTGGAAAGGGGAAAAAAAAGATCCCGGAGTCTCTTTACATTTGAGAAATGCTAAATAATTAATGCAGAAGCAGGCAGAAAACAGAGACAAGGATGCCTCTGATTCTACCACTCTGCCTCAATTCCTCTTACCCTACTACTATTTCAGTGGAGATCATAGGACCAAAAAGCTATGTGGTGGAAGGTGCTCACCAGTAAGTGACAGCTAGGCCCAGAGCCTCCAACGTGTTCAGGTGCTTACCTCTCTTTGATTTCTATGGGAGGATCCACCTTTGAGGAGCTGGCCACAGTTTCTTGGCAAATCTCCCAGGCACGGCGTGTCCACAGCTTTTGGGGAGTTGTCTCGGTTGGTCAGATGGTTAAGCTGTTACTAGGCTTTTGGGGCTATTTTCTCTCCCCAAGGTCTTGTTACAAAAAGGGATACAATTCTCTGGATTTAATGATATCACTCAGCACTCTTAGAAACCTTTGACCGTTACAAAAGGGCCATGCCAGGTATAACATCCCCTCTAACATACATCTATGAAGTACTGCACCGGCACATACAGGGACAAATCCTAGGCTAGCCCCTTCCCCTGGGATACAGGAAAGCCCTAAATACAGAGGAAGTGTCTGAGTTCCACTGCATGGAAGGCAGGCCAAGGAGAGACCTACAGGGAGCCTTACATCCCCTTGTCAATCACAGAGCCCTGCTTTGCACAGACTTGCCTCAGATCAGCAAGGAAGAGGGATTGAAGGGTAGGGTGTGGAGGGGCAGGACTATGGCCAGTGGGCCCAGACCTATGCAGATACAGTGGCCAACCCCGCTGCTAATATGCGCCTTCATGCCATGCTAGCTGGAACCATTCCTAGAGCCCCCAAGCTGTCGTAAAGATTCGAACAATTGTATTGGTGTTCCACATCCTGGGGAAGGGAGGACCCCATCACGCGAGCCCTGCCAATACCACCTGTGCGAGGCCTTTTTATTCCAGGATCATGCAGGACTCCAGGGCTTAGCCCAAAATCTTGTTGTTTCCTATGAGTGGGGAGCGGGGGGGAGGGGAGGGTTGTTAATTCATAACAAAGTGCAGAGTCTCATTATCACTTCGTTGCCGACTGTTAGCGCAGACACATGTTGTGTGTTTCCTTATGTCTACTGCTTGACGCAGCAGCACAGAGAAACTGAAAGGAAACCAACGAAGGAGCCTGGAACCCCCCCCCAGAGCTCACTGCTACACCTTTATGTGGGTGCCACTCTTGCTTCTGTGTTTGTCTGTGAGCCAGTACCGCTTGGGCTAGCGCATGCCACTAGCACCAGGCAGTCACACAAGGGCTGTACTTCTAGCCCCTTCTGTAATGGAGACCTTCTTCTGGCTCCTCAGAATGTAGAAAACGCCAGCTTAGTTATTTTGCCATGTCCGTCCGGGAGGGTATGTAGGGCTAAGTCAGCAGAGGACAGTGCACGTGAATAACTTACACCATCTCTCACCTGCAGTTGGCCCACGTTCTGTATGACATTTTATTGGAACACACTCAGCTGAGGATTTACACTAAGGGATCTGCAAGAACTTTAACAAAGGTCTGTTAGACGCATGTTAAGATGTCACTGAATAAATTTTTCAGTATTTTAGCATCACTTTGTGCGAAGGTTGAGCCAACCCAGGATGCACTGATGATCATTGTTGTTTCTGTGTCCTCAAGAGCTATCCATGTGCTAGGAGGGAATGAACCCAGCCCCAAAGAGTTTATGAACTAAGCACAGGGGTAGCTATTAGACAGAACCATGAATCAGGCCTCTTTCCATATGTAACATTATTTACCCATGGTAGAAGCTACAGTGTTTTAGACAAGAGTTCCAGGAAGAACTGTCTCCAGCAGTGCTACTTCCAGAAATGATGGAGAAGACTGTTGTAGGGCTAACCCTCAGAGTTCATTATTTATCCAATGTTCCCCAATGTACCAGCTACCGGATATGCCGCATCCTAAAGTGGTATCAGAATCCCCAGCCGAGATAGGGATCAATGGGAATACCTGCTGTGGAGAGTCCGCTCATCTCCCTCTCCACTGCATCTGGTCTATATTAGCTCAGAAGCTCTTGTACAGAACTTTGTATCTGTTGAGATACACGCGATGATCTGCTGTTGGCCTGTCTCGCAGTGCAGTGGCCTGTTTCACATCTGAGATCTCTTTCTCTCCATTGTATTGATTTTTAAGCTAATGGTTTTCATTATCTGAGTCTGGGAACTTGGATTTCACTTTAGCACTTAGTGTATATCAGTGTGGCAAGAGCTACTGTGTTGGGGGAAAAAATCAATGGTGAGCTAACTGAATTGGGACTTCGTCTGTGATTCAATCAATGGACAAGGATTCAGGGCCTCATCCTGCCCAGTGCAAGGTATTGTGAACCTCCGGCCCACATTGATGTTAACCTCATAAAAGAGGTGCTCAGCGTCTTAGAGAGTTGGCCTATTTAAGTTAACCCACTTCCAGAAGTAAGGCATGGAGAAGTCCATCAAGGCACCTAATCCATTAACCCCACTAATTAAAGATTGCTCGCTTCTGCATATCACCACCATCTCCAACACCCAGAATGCCAGCAGGGATGGAAGGAGAGGGGGGGAGAGGGCAGCAGAAGCTGTGTGGCCCTGGGGGAAGAATAATTAGGGAGATATAGAGGGAAGGGGAGTAGGTCCCTGATATTGCTTTGGGTTTACACTGAATTAACTGGGAGCAGGATCTGGCCTTTTGTCTTTATTCTCTATCTAAAATGCATTATAGACAGTGATAAATGATATCATGAGCCCAAAGTGTTTCATGCCTGGGTTAATGCACGCAAAAATTCAACAATAGCCTCTCATTTCACTAGGGGCCTGACCCCAAGCCCATTAAGTCATGGAGAGTCTCCTACTCACACCAGTGGGCTTTGGATCAGGCCTTAGATCACTTAGTTTAAGATGGGGTCCAATTCCCCTAAACATCCATGGGAGATTTTCCAGCAACTTTAGTGGCAGGCTGATGAAGCTATTGGCCCCTCTGTATAATTTGCTGATAATCTGTGTCAGAGGATGATATTCAGAGAGGTTAATGTTTGAAAGTGGTTGCCCTCAGGGAAGAAGCAAGCTAATGTTATCATTGGACCAGAAGACAATCAAACACATTTTGGACAATTCGCCTCCCCTCCCCCCCAGATGTGCACCCTACATTAGGCAAAGCTTCACTTGCCCTCAGTATGCCAGGAATTCATTCAGCTGTTCGATTGTTTTCTTTCACTGTACAATAACTGCCCTGTGGCACGTCATCATTCCCGAGCACTTGGCCCCAGGCAATTAGTGAAATCCCTGCCCTCAGGTAGAGAATGAATAAAGGATCCGTCACCACAGAGTAAGCTGTGAAACAAACGGGCCCAAGGCATTTGCTGACCGAGACACCTTAAGTTGCTGAGCCACAAACATACTGCGATGGAAATAAGCCTATGATACAATTTGGCCACCAGCATCCTTAATTACAGGACATGCCATCATTTGATTCACAAAGGACTAAATGGATGTATTTATACGTTTGGAAGTTTGAACGAGGATTTCCTGATTTCCAGATGAAGTCATGCCTGTGTTATAGAATCGCTGTTTGCATCGCCGTTAGTTAAGGTGGTGTCAGCATTTCAACTTAACCCCCCCCACACACAAAACACTATTTTCAGGACTTCTATCAGATGAAATTTAGTGTACAAGGTCTCATCCCAGGACAGAGACAGCCTCATCCAATTGGGACTGGGTGTTTTTTTTCCTGTTTTTAAGTATGCAGATAAATAAAGAGAAGTTAAGTAGTAGCAAATGATGTCTTTTAAATGCCAATAAACCCCACCCAAGCCACCTCCTATAAATCTTAACCATAGACTTGTGCACTGGAGTATTTGGGAAGCAATATTAAAAACGACTAAGTGCTTTTGTCTGGGCAAATGACGGTTTTCCATGTGCACTGATTCTTTTCCAAGAGTAATTTCACAACGTTGTTATTTACTGAGGACTCTGCACAATCGATAGGGTAGACCTTAGTTGAGGGCATTGTTTTAATATTTGGCAGATGAGGGCCCAGCATGGACCAGAGGTCAAGAGGGTGGGCCAGCTCTGCTCTTCTATTGATGTAAATTAGGAGTAACTCTAGTGAAATCAATGGAATTGCATGGGCATAAGACCAGTGTCTCAGAGAGCAGGCAGCAGGCCTTTCATGCACTCCTAAGCGGGGCCACAGAAGCCTTCACACAATAGGCTGTAATGACTTCAAAGGGGCTGTTGTATTCTTTCATGGGAATAATCAACATACAATGCAACCTTGTTTATCCGAAGGTCTCAGGTAACACCCAAACCCTTTTGATAAATGGGGGCTGGGCCGAAGGAGGGGACTGGCCAGCTGGGTTTGAAAAGGCTGTCCTCCAGGGATACAGAACCCTTTCTCCTTGTTGAAATCCTGCCGGGCAGTCTTTTGGAAAGTCCATTAGCCAGCTCCCTCTTTACCAGGCTGCATTCTGCAGCCCTGTCTATGCTGCAAGGATTGCACCCTTACATCTTGCAGCGGTGTGGGTGAATGGAGCCAAGAGTCCACACTAACCATCTTATTCCTCAAGTATCAGAGGGGTGGCCATGTTAGTCTGGATCTGTAAAAAGCAACAGAGAGTCCTGTGGCACCTTTAAGGCTAACAGATGTATTGGAGCATAAGCTTTCGTGGGTGAATGCCCACTTCGTCGGATGCATCCTGGTGCACACAAAAGCCCACCACATCAGCCATTCAGGCCCTGTCCATTGTACCTATCCCACAATGCCATCCAATAGCACCAAGTCTCTGTGAATTCAGACACTGCGGCTCCTTTGTGCCCCCGACCCATATACCATCATGGAGTGCCCAAGCGGTGATCCATGAAGCCAATACACTAGCTATAAGATCATTTTGTAGTATATGTAGCCTTTAGAGAGACATCTAAGACTGAGGAAGTAGCTGTTCTAGCTTCACTTCGGATCTGTATGTTCATTTGGACCTGTCAAGTAAGGAGTCCCAAAGAAGTCATGGGTAGGTGATGTCTCTCATAGCTCCCCTGAGACAGAAAAGGAGAAAAACACAGACTCTATGGGAGAGTTAAAAGCAACAGAGGGTCCTGTGGCACCTTTGAGACTAACAGAAGTATTGGGAGCATAAGCTTTCGTGGGTAAGAACCTCAGTTCTTCAGATGCAAGTCATGCACTTGCATCTGAAGAAGTGAGGTTCTTACCCACGATAGCTTATGCTCCCAATACTTCTGTTAGTCTCAAAGGTGCCACAGGACCCTCTGTTGCTTTTTACAGATTCAGACTAACACGGCTACCCCTCTGATATGGGAGAGTTGCTTCTATAGTTCACAGAGGTTGCTTAGATTTCCAATTTTTTTCGATTTATTTATTTTTTTAAATATTTGTTCTGTCTAATCCTTAGGCGATGGGTGAAATATCGGAAGAATAGGACCGAATCCTGCTCAACGGCAAATAAACCAGAAAAGAAAATTAAATGGTCAAACACTTTTTGTTAAGTCTGCCACAAAAGCAAGAAAAAATCACAGTTAAGGCTGGAGCCCTGTCCTCATTTCTGTCTGGGGCACTTCAGAAAGGCCTCCAAAGTAGGGACAATTCCTCAG
The DNA here is from genome assembly GCF_011386835.1 of Chrysemys picta bellii. Lineage (NCBI taxonomy): Eukaryota > Metazoa > Chordata > Testudines > Emydidae > Chrysemys > Chrysemys picta. Next base: position 198,474,218 of record NC_088793.1, read on the forward strand.
GACCCACACAATGCCTAGACACCACAGCGTAGGTGAAGGAGGGAGTCCCAGCCTTAACATTGCATGTTGCTCCTTCTATGGTTTGCAGTCAGACTCTCAATGTTAGTGCAACCTATTTTTTGTGGTTTAATAAATCACAGGCTGCTGCTTATGTAATGACTCAGAGTGAGTGATTGTAGTCTCTTCTGGCCCAGAGGTGGTGTCATCATATCCCGGCTCTGGAAAGCAATGGAAATCAATGGTTGCTGCTGGATTCATTTCAGGCAGGCTGGGCTGTGTGGAGGTGGTGAGGGGCTGGCTCAAATTTTGAACGGTTACTAGTTCCAGATGGAGCTGTTTACAAAAAAATAAAACATTTTTCTAATTAGTTTGTGGTTCAAGTCTCCGTCCCGACCTTCCCTCCCCAACACAGACCAAAAAAAGACATGGCTGGGCATTTCTGATGATTGACACTCAGGCCTCGTTTTCTTCTTGCTAATAAAGTTTTACAAGTCCACCTACCTGCCAGAGTTTAAACATCCTTAAAAGCTGTACAGGGCCGTGAAATCACACGCTGCTCTGGGCCAGGTTTGCTCTTCTGCACATCTAGCAATGAAATCTGAAGCTGCTCTTTGCAGTGCACATCCTCCTCCTTAAAAGGCTTTCCCATTACATAAAATGTCTCGCCTATAAAGTGCGTTGGCATCCAGATTGATTCAATTCCTTTGAAAGCATCTTTGTCGTAACACGTCTACACGGGGGGAGGGGGCTAGAAGGAAAGCCTGGCCTCCCTTAAAAAGTTTTGTTCTGCTATGCAGAGCAACAGACTAAGGAAAGAAAAAAGAACAAGCCTGGAAAATCCACAGGCCAGGGGCCAAACTCTGCTGGTGCAAAGTGGTGCACATCTGCCCGAGCCAAATTTGGCCCCCGATTGAAGCAAACTGCTTATGATTTCCATTCCCTTTAAGGCATTTTAGGGCCGGACTGAATGCCAGCGCTTGAACTCAGGGAGCGGGAGGACTGCTGGAGGCTAGCACTGACCGTGAAAAGAACGGTGGCCTTGCCCCATCTCTGCACCAGCTTGCAGAGATGGCCAGTTACCAGGGGAACTCTGGCCCATGTTCCCCCAGAGTCACTGGAGGGACAGAGCCTGCCTCACTCAATGGGGCAGAGTCACTCGGGTCCGAGAAAGGAGACCCAGCTTGCATCTCCCCTATTCAGTGGCTGCCGGGGCCAGTGCAAGCTAGGACAACCCTTAGGGCTTCCCTAACTTGTACCTTCTGCTGCCATAACCCCGAGAGGGCTTGTAGCAGTGGAGAATTGGCCACCTCAGGAACATTTCCTACTTCTCCTGATCCCTACCTCATGCCCCAAGCCTGACTCCACCCCAAGCCCCTCCCTGCCATGGGGGCTGCTGCAGGGGCAGTGTAGTGCTTGCAGTATGATGTGGAGGTGAATCTGGCCCACTGCCTTTAGCCTGCTGAGATGGTAGATCCACACACAACCCTACTATGAGCTGAAACAGTCCTATCTAATTCGGAGACTGGCATTGCCGCTTTGAAGGCCTGGGTGTAGTGACCGAGAGAAAAAAATCAACAAAAAACCTGCTCCGGTCGACAGCAATGAGCTGAAATGAGAGCTAAGCTGCCACAGCAACAACTCTGCTAAAACCCCTTCTCCCGGCCAACCTCAGCGACTCAGAACTCCACCATGCACCTTTGCAGCCAGCACTGCTTTCTCAGAAGTCATTGCTTTCCTGATTAATGAGCAAAGCCAAAAACTTAAGGCATCAACGGCACAATAAAATAGCCTACGGTGACTGTGAAAACGTGACCCAATTTAAAAAATAAAAATAAAAAGACATGAATCAAATCGATACATCATGTGTCTGGCATCGCTTGGGTTCTGGGGGCGGCTTGCAAGCAGCAGGCCAAAATGATTTGTTTTCCCGAGACAACTGCCCCACCATGATCCATAAAAAGAAAGCTGCGCCCTACAAAACAGAGCCCGCTCTTGTGAAACTGCAGCTCGTAGCGTTCAAACTCGTGTTCTGCTCCTGCTCGTGGAACTCAGGCCAACAGGCCCTCATCAAAATCGCTGTGATTGGGTTACACTTGGACAGTTTACAGAGAGGTTTTACTGAACAGTGCCCCAGAGGGGTGCAAGTTAGATGGAAGCAAGTTGACTTCCTCTGCATACTGTGTGGGTCTGGTGAGATGAAGCGTTGGGTTTAACAATTCTTCTTGGGAAGAAAATCTAAACATTTGAGGTTTTGCAGGGGGAAGCTTTTTTTTTAGTTTGCTTGTTTGTTTTGGGCTTCTTTTTTGTGTGTGCCCGTTGTAACGTTTGTCATTTTTCCAGTTTGTAAAAATGACGAGACAGAGAAATAGACGATGAAAGAAATTGCCTGGCCCAAATTGCTAAGGTTCTGGAATTTTAGAAATGAGGTTTAAAGTGACACAAACTCTCCTCTACTTCATAGCACAGAGAGATGAAAATCTGGGTGATGGGAGATGATGAATGAAACAAAACTGCCAGTTTCTCCTTAAATTATGGGGTGTGAGAGAGGGAAAGAACATTTGTAAATTGTCCTTGCTCCAGAGTGCTTCATGTTGTGCTTCATGTCTGATTCTGAACAGCATTTTCTTTTTTTTTTTTAAATTATTGTTTCTTTATTGGTTTTCATTATCCAACACCCATAATAATGAAATGCAGAACAAGTACAAATAATAAGAATTGGAATTTCCCATAGAAGCCTGTCTAAAAAACAATGACTGTTGCTGAGAAATCAGAAAGCATTTGCACATGCAATGAAACTTTTTCAGGTTTCAACCCAAATTCAACACTAGAAATGGGCCTGAACCAACCCTCTGGATCTTAACGACCCTAAGTGGGTGGGGTTCAAAATCAGATCTGGATCCCACTGGTGCAACTTAAATCCATCTCTATTCAGAACTTGGTTTGAGGCCCTGATCCTCTGCAGGCATAAATCTGCAAATCGCTATTTGCTTCATTCTGAGATGCATCACCTGAGGATCTGGCCCTGTGAGTAAAGGGTTTACTATACCTCACAAGCCTTTTTAGCGGACCTGGCTGATTTATGGTTTTGTATCAAAATTACATCAAATTTGCAGTCTTGTGAGCCTTTGACTTTAAGCCAGGTGAAATTCAGTGGCTGTGTTTCACTCTGAACCTGGGAATATAAATCGAAATACTGGGGATTTGAACCCGTGTGGAGCAAAGCCAAAGAAAAGGCTGTCCCTTGGACTGAAAAATTGAAGCGTTTCACCGAGCTCTAATATTGAATGAGTGCTACAGAGACTGTATTTCCACAAATGTATTCTGTATACGCTAACTTATCATCCGTACCTTCGCCGCTGCTGTTAATTGGCTGGGGAACTGGCCTTAACAGAATGTGACAGAGAATAGTTGTGTGTGTCAGTCACCTTTATGTTTCTCCATTCTCTTTTCATTTGCTTTCTAGATTTCAAATAAACCTTTGGAAGACGAATTTCCTTCCCACTGTGATGCTGTCAAATATGCTGGATCTGTGCTTAATTATTATACTCATCCTGTACTGGTGTTTTGTATTCTCAGTGACATGAACATTCAATAAAATGTTATGCCAATTTTTGGGAAGTGTGTTAAGTGAGAGTGAGACATTCTCCAGGGACGGCAACATGAACAGGCCCGAGAAAGGTTTTAAAAGAATAAAAAGAAAGTAGATTGACCTCAGATGGGGTCTTGTCCGGTGCTTCTCAAACTGGCTTGCACAGCACTTCCTGGGGGAGTGCAGAGAACTGGCAGATGATGTGGCGTTGGCTCCTCCTCCATCTTTCCAGCCGCTCTGAATGGCCGCCAGGTTCTTCCTCGCAAAGAGCCTAGATGCCCTTAGAAGCAGCTGGAATCAAGGAGGAGGAGCCATTGTAGCTGCCTTTACTATGGGAAATGGGAGCTTTTCTCAGGGACCAGAGCTACCAGCAAGACTGGAGCCGCCAGTGGGAGCTAAGAGGAGGAGAGGAGCCAGGAGCTGACAGTGGTAATAGAGATGCCAATAGAAAAGAAATATCTCCAGGGGAGAGGGGAACCGAGCCGCTGAGCAGCATGTTCAGAGGAGGAGGGAGAGCTGAGGACCATATACCTGGAAAGCATGTGTAGGGGACCAGAGGAGAAGAGAACCAGGTGGCAGGGAAACATGTGCCAGGAAGGAGGAGGCCTACTAGCAGGGAAGAAGGCAGAGGGGGGAGAAGAGAGACGGGAATGAGGTGGCAGGGGTGGAGAGGGGAACCGAACATGGATGGGGAGCTGGCAGCAGACTGTGGTCCAGAATCAATTTGAGGCCCCGCAGCCCAGAAGCTGACATAACGGGCCCGGGGCAGGGAGGGGATCACTCCAGTGGAAGGATTCCTAGAGCTCCATAGCAGCGCCTTTCCCCTGTGACGGATGTAAGCAGGGTGACCAGAGTAAAGGGGGGTGGCTCTGGTGCCTTTGCCCACCAGAACTGATCTCCTGCTGCTGCACTTCGCCCCCTGGACGACTGGCATAATTTAGAGCAGACTTGAGGATTAGCCAGGCCTAGGATCAGGGGAGTGATCTTTATAATCTCCTACTGTGCTTCAATCAGGCAGCCAGGGATTGAGCCCGGGACAAAACATTTAGCACCGCAAAGACCGTTAAAAATACACTGACTCTTACCCCTGTCCCAGGTAGCCAAGACTGTAGCTTTACAATCATGAATGGGGTGGACGTGGGAGGGGAGCTGGTGCATGAGACAATCTCTCCATTAAAATATGGGTCACACCAGGAAAAAGTGGGAACCCTGAGTTTAGTCAAATCGGGTATTATATCTGGATCATCTCCCTCAAGTCATCAGCTCACAACACCGGCTTGAACAATGAAGCCTTAATCCGATCCATTCCAATTAGCGGCTTTGAAAGCCCCCCCACAAGTCACTTTTCCTATAAACATCCTCGTTTGAAAGGAATATTAGATGCTGCCGTTGCAGGGAATCACAAAGACAGGGCTGTTTTTTGGTATTTCAAAGAGCGTCCCGTGACAGAAGGCTGCTGTAGTGTGCAATGCACAGGAGAATAGATATGAATTACCCAAATGTAGGAGTGAAACTTCTGAGGTGCTAATGTTGGAGAATGTTTATCATCGCCGGGTCATGAAACAAAAGGGATCCCCAGCATTTCAGAGGCGATTGACAAAACCAGTTGCTGACATGGTATCCTAGCATTTTTGGAAGATATCATTAAAAAAGAAAAGGAAAACTCACTAGAGAGGACACGGAGACAGCTTCCATGAAAGAGCTGAAAAATGAGCCGCCGGGGAGATAAAAGGGATGGAGGTTTTGCACAATAGCATATTCTCCCATAAACCACCTAATTCTCCTACTTGGTATTCATCATTGTCAGGCGTCTTTATAGCAGTGAATGAAGGCTTTATGTTTAGCCTCATTATCAGCTCAATGATAGAGGGCAGGCCATGCAAATGAAGTTCAGTACCAGAGATACGTTGTTAAAATGCTGCAATTTGTCAGCATTTAGATAAACAAATGAGGGGCAGACTGTGTGTGTGAAGTGACCCCTGCACGGCTCCTGGGATATTTTGCCACTTGTTCAGAAAAATGTCTTCAAGGTCCCTGCTTCAGGCTGGTTTTGGTGGGATGCGGGGGGGAAAAAAAACACATTTAAAAACCATCTCTTTTATTAATGGGCCTTTGACTGATATAGCAGTAGACCTTGGCTCTTTTTTCTAAAATATCTTTGTCGCTCTGCTCTTCGTTTACTTCTGCACTTCCTTTAAGCACAGAAATTCCTTTCAGAGAGCCCTCATGGGTCTGATCAAAGTCACACTTAGCTCAGTGGCAAACTCCCATTCTCTCCAACAAGAGGAGGATCGAGGCCCTCTGGCCTGTGCCAGCTTGAAAAGGTCACAATATTCTACTTGAAAGGTTAATGCATGATGGCTACATATCTGAAGGAATGTGGCCTTTCCTGATTATATTAGTAGTGATCTAATCAATCAAAGCACAAAGGTAAGAGAGTCTTCCCCCTCCCCCATTATTGCCTTGTACCCCTTTCTCCACCTAGTTAGTATTTTATTTTGCTCCTTAATGTTGGTTTCAGTAATATTTGCTTTGGGGCTTACGTTTGCCTTTTTCCTGTCCGCTCCTTCTCCTGGAGCGCAAGTGGAATACGCTTAAAGAACAGACAAAGCTCCCGTGCTATGGACTTCATTCTCCAGTTTCTTAAAGGGGGTTTAATGATGCCCTGGAAGCCAGGCATCCTAGAAATCAAATCAAATGAATTGTAACTCTTTCTGAAAAGCAAGATTACGCTACAATGGGGTTTCAATCATCTCCAGGGGTACGTCGGTCTGAAAGCAGGCTTGCCTCAGATTATACACAGCTGCTGAGCTGCCTAATGCGTTCCCAGCTATGTCACAAGAAAACCTTGGTGGCATGAGCTTCCCATCAATCTCAATCCCTTATACAAAGCAGAGACACTAAAGTCTCATTTGCAGGCTCTTTTCTTCTTGGCCTACACACAAACTTTTCTGCTCATTTGAGGAGAATTATGTGGACTTAATTAAGTGTAGTCACTTATTGGTAGCGTGGCGCCCGATCAATGAAACGTGCAGATGTGAAGTGAAACGATGGGGCAGCCGTGTTGTGAAGAATACAGATCAGGGCCAGGGCCATTATTTGTACCCCAAAGAAGTTACTTGGGACTCAATTATCCCATTCATTGTAATTGCGGCGCACCAGATGGTTACAATGCAAAAGAGTCTTCCGTGACCACAAGCGTTTCACTGAGCACCTTTTCTTCTTCTCCAATTCGCCGTACGACGATTAGTTTCTTATTGGGTGTTTATTGAAACGAGGGACAGATTTGGTGCATCACGGAACAGAAGGCGGGGGAGGCCCATGAATCAAAATAAGAGACTGCAGCGCGCCTCTGTTGTTCTTCAGAGCCCTGGAAACACTTGCCTTGCAGCTTATCTGCGATGACCTCCCCTCCCCTTGCTCCTCTTGTCCCCTTCCCCAAATCCAGGAGATGTAAAGTGTTTCAAATCTGACCGGCTGCTGTGCCGTCTGTCAAAGCCTTTCCAGCCAAGTGAGCAGTTTTTCATTTAATTCATTGAGTTGTCCTCAATAAAATTAATTCCTTCTCATCAGCAGCACTGAAGCAGCGAGCGAGAACAAAACCAAACGAGCTTGTGAATATAGTACTGGTCATTAACCAGAGGCACCCGACTCTGTCATCTGTTCATCCCTTCGTCTCATTGGGGAGTTCATGATTTAAAAGGGAAATGAAAGGGGATTAAGAAAATGAAAAAGCAAAGGCTTAAGAGGTCAGAGCTTCAGCTGATGTAAATCCGCAGAGCTCCATGGAAATCAATGGAGGAACATTAATTTACACCAGTTAAGGAGCTGGCTGTGTGGCGCTTGCAGGACTCACATGTGCATCTGTTTGGAAGGATGCTAAGCAAGGAAAAATCTGTTTTAGGGTCTGCTCACGTGCAACCTTCGCATACATGGGGAGGAGGGTGGAAATTTGACATACTGTAGCCGTATGTTGCCCATTTAATTTCTGAATCGTCCTCTCCGGAAAAGATATTTTCTGTTTGAACTCAGGTAAAAGCCCTATAGATGGGACCAACCCAGCTGACACCACATGCTTGTACATTGTTCAGGACTCCTATTGCATGGCAGAATGCAAAATACATTGCAAATGAGTTGTGCGGCCTGGCGTTTTCCCCCTGGCAATAATCATCTTCAAACCGGGCGTTTCTCCCCGCCTCAGCAGCACAGTGGTACCTCGAGGCTGCAATGTTAACAGGAGAAGGAGCACGCAGGCTTCAGTTTCAATGTACCTGTTGTTATGGTTACATTTGTTGGTTAAACATAACGGTGGTGTTGAGAGTAATGCATTTATATGACTTTCCTGCCGAAGACAACGGCATAGCTCTGGTGGCGTCGACTTGAAACTTGATCATGTGGTTTCAGAGGCTGGCAACCACATCCTACTTTGGGGTTAGCCAAATAAAACTATATTTTGGTTTAGTGTTGCTAGATTTGAGGAAATGATGGTTATGCTATTTGGGCCAGAGTTTATGTTTACTTAAACTAAAGCAGCCATGAGACAGAGTCCATTTTTCCTAAGTTAACAAAAGAAAAAAAGATAGTACTTTTTCCCACAAGCATATGAAATGTGATTTTTTTTAAAAGAAAATTTTCCAAGGTGATTTCCAGTTTAAAGCTACAGACATGACAATGCCGTTTGTATGCCTAAACGTAAACTGAAAGGACAAGAGGCTGCAACCTACTAGTCCAAGCCGAGCATTGCAAGCTGTTTATTATTCACAAACACATGCGGCTTGCTGACGTGTATCACACAGATCTAATTTCAACCATGTCTTTTCTTTAATAAACAAAACATGTTGTACTAGCAGAGTAATAATCAAGTGATGATAACATCTGGTTTTCAGACCACTCATGGAACAGCAAGATCAATTTTTTCCTCCTAAAACAATAACAAAAATGAAAATAATAAAATTTCCAACCTGCTTTGGCCACTGCTGGATGAGGATGGGGCAGTTTTTCAAAAAGGGGAAGAGAAGTAAATATCCCCATTTGTATAGACTTTATCTAACCCAGTATGCTTAGAGCAGCATTTGAATTCGAGTGTACATCTAAGCTCTAACTCAGAAAGCAACATACATGCCCTAAGACACCTCACACCCACTTTACAAGAAAGGCGCACCAGGAGACAGAAGGCTAAGGAGAATGGTTTAAGATTTCATTGTTTCCTTTGCTTCCTACAGTGCCTACTATAGTCACTGTGGGTTCCTATAATCCTGTTTTCTATCTCAGTTACACTCTTTGCACATGAAGGAGATCTCTGAATTGCACTGCCTGTGAATTAGAGCAGGGTATTTGCTATATTGTGTGGTTTAGGAATAATACTTTGCACTTATGGAGGGTCTCACATCTAATTATTTCAGTGTGTTTTACAAACATTAATTAAGACTCACAGGTTATATTCCTGAGTAAGAGGTAGGCAAATATTACTAGTCCTGCTTTACAGAGAAATTGTGTCATAGGGATAGAAATTGACTTGACCAGGGTCACTTTCTGAGTCAGGGGCTTCGCTGGGAATAGATCCCAGGAGCCTAAATTCTAGTTATCTTCTCTAACAAATAGACAACTCGCCTTCCACTCACTGGATTCACTAGCGTTATCTAGTGCACACTCCTTGGGCATGGGATGCAGTTATTGCTTCAGTGATCTAACGAGGTGAAGCAGAACTTTCTTTCAAAAAGTCGAGCAGCAGTTCTTTAATGAATTCAGGACCAACCATTCTGTTCTTTTAGACTGAGGGTAAAATCCGGGCCCCACTGACATCCATGGCAACCTTCCCATTGGCTTCAATGGGGACATGGTTTTAACAAGTGTCCTGTGTTATCCTATACTGAACTATGCTGGAATAACACTGGGCTGTAATTACACTGGGATCAGAACCATGTTCAAACTTGGTTGCAGTTAATAGCATTCTGGCACCGTTTTCATGACCAGTGTGGCCATGTGTTTTTCTTATGTGAATCGTGCCAGCCAACCTGGGCAGTAGCCCATACCTTCCTTGATGAACTGTAGTGTAGTTTTATACCTGGATTCTCAGAATAATTAATCTCCATCCAGGTCCCATCTACGCTGTAAAAGTGCCTGGTTTGGGGATATGGTAGCCCCCCCCATTGTGGCTAAAACCAGATTTGTTCTCAGAGTGAAAACTGGCTTGCACTTCTGTAAGGCCTGAGCAGTGCTTAATTTGTAATGAAAGAGGTGCCAGGCTCAAGCAACTAGGTGCCGGAGCTCAAGTAACTTTTTTACATTCATAACTGACGCAGCAAACCCCGAGGTGCCAGGGCTATGAACCGCCAAGCCCCGAGGTGCCGGGGCTATAAACTGCCAAGCCCAGAGGTGCCAGGGCTATGAACCGCCAAGCCCAGAGGTGCCGGGGCTATGAACCGCCAAGCCCAGAGGTGCCAGGCCTCAGCCCTCGCAAACCCTGACACAAATTAAGCCCTGGGCCTGAGTCACTTTTCTGACTGCACTACAATCACACCAGCGTCAATGAGAGCAGAATTTGGCCCATGGCTGTGAGCAGCTGCTGGTAGAGTGCTGGGACCTGAAGGAGTGTGACAATGGAGAGTGCCAAATGGGCAGTTTAAGTCAATGAAGAGAGAGGCCTGAGGGAGTTGGGCAGTTCGTGCGCTGAGCTCTTGCACACTGAGCCCCTGCTGAGCGCCTTCTGCTCCCATATCACTTTTATTTTTCTCTATTGTTATTTCTTTTTTCATTTATATTTCTGTGGCCCCCAGAGGCCTCAACCAAGCCAAGGCCCCAGTGTGCTAGCCCATGTACAAACACATTTTCAATGAGAATCCCTGCCCAATGATCTTACAGTCTAGGAAGAGAAAAGGCCTAATAGGTAGAGCTGGGCTCTTTTTTGGGGGGGAGCATATAGTAAATGCCCCCAAAATGCAGTTTCAGGGTGACCAAAGCTATCCATGCGCTCGGATTGAATGCAGCAAATCGTTTCTGGCGAATGAAAAATGAGGACAAAAATTTCAAAAAGTTGAAGCAGTGCAGAACATTTTGTTTCTAAATGAACCGTTTTGTTCAAAAAGAGTCAATTTGAATGTATTTTTTTGGTTTCAAAATGTTGCTTCGTTTGACCCAAACACTATTTTTTTTAAATAATTTTTTGTTTTGGTGAGAAAAACCAATACAAAAAATCAGTTTTGTTGTTTGTTTGCTTGTTTTTTCCACTTTGGCCACTTGGATCCAAAATACCCAGGATTTGCTCATCTTTAATAACAGGTGGATGAAACTGATAAGCATGTAGAGAGGGAAAATGGGGTAACAAGAACTAGGCACTTTTATCATGGACTAGGGACCCGACCCTCAGCTGACATAAAGCAGCAGAGTTCCACTGGTTTCAGGGGGGGCTGCACCAGTTACACCAGTCTGGGATCTGGTCCCAGCCACATGCACAAACAGCAGCAATAATAATTACAGCAATCACAGCCATTAGCCTTATATGTTAATTAAAGGGAGCTTTTATATTAACATATTTAATAAGAAGGTATATGCTGAGTTAGTTTTATGTTTTAATTTGACTACATTGGGTGTTTTTAGAAGTAAGTTATGTCTATGGCTGAAATTTTGTTTCAGGATTTCCGCCGAAAGTGCCCTCCATGCATAGAGGAGCAGAGGGGAAATATTTATGATCTTGATTTCTCTCGTGTAGCAAGCGGAGACGTTTTTTCCCCCGGCTGTTTTGTTTTTATCTTATGTGGTGATTGACCATCTGTTTTACATAGGTCTTGAGTCTGTGGTCTTTATCATGAGTACAATGGTGCAGAAATATTTGTAACAGAATCTGAAATCACATGAGACTTGCTGATGGGGAACTTTGTTACAAACTTGAGACTTACTCCAGGTTCAGAGAGAGGTTGGTCAAGGTTCACCAAAATGGTCAATACATATGAGGCGCTGTCGTTCTTTGGAATGTGTCTTATTAATGCCTACTTATATATCATCTGCAAAACATGACTTCTTTCAATTCCTTTTCCCCCTTTTATCGTTTCATTCTGTCATACGCTGGCTATAAGAGGTTCACGTGCAAGATCAAGAGGTGTTTGGTGGAATTATAGCCCATTTTATGGAGGATCAGAAATATATAGTTCCAGTTGACTCTGTCAGATGTTGTTTTTCCATATCTAAGGAAACGGCTGAAGTGGGGATTATATTTATGTTGATCAGTGTTAAGTTCAAAAGCAGTCATCTCTTTTTATGCCTATTAATTTTATTACAAATACTGTTTGGTTAGGTTGGATTGTTTTACTTTTGAAGTCTTTCAGGCCTGGGAGCCATTATTTTCCAAAGGATCGGTAATACTTATATTGGTGGATATTTGGAGTCTAGTGTTAGGTTTTTGGTTGTTGTCAGGGTTATTTAAAATAAAGAGGAGCTTTATTTTAAAAAATGACTCGTAAAATAAAATAAAAATCCACATTTATTGTGCCTCAATGATTTTCAGATCTTATTTGTTCAGTTAACAAGGAAACAGGTTTGGGTTTTTTTCCTAATGACCAGGCTGATAAAGTAAAGGTGAAATCCTGACCCCATTGAAGTGAATGGAAGTTGGGAATCTGAAAGTCAAGTTGGGTTCTTTTTGGGTTATGCATCTCTAACAATGAAGACTTTGCAACCAGAACATGGTTCACAATTCAGCTGATGAAGCATAAGCCAGAACAAAATCCACCTCATTCTCCTAGAGCTGAACTGGCTAGGCAGGGCTAACAGCAGTGAAATGCTTTTATCTAACCCAAGTTATTGGGCCTAATATAGGGGTAACTGGGTGAACTTAATGGCCCGTGTGATACAGGATGTCAGACTATGATCTAATGGACCCTTCTGCCTTAAACTCTATGAAACTAGCCAGTAAATCAAGAGATGTTACTTTGAGGGCCAGATCCTCAGGTGGGGCATATTGCTCAATGGAAGCTTCAGGAATATTTGCAAATACGCTGGAGGCCAGAGCCTCAGCTGGTGTAAATATATTGATTTCATTGAAGTTACACCAATTTACAGCTACTGGGGAACTGGTCCTAAACTTCTATAGGGCCAGATTGCTTCAGGACCTTGCTCAGCCATGCAGGGGTGTGATGTAGCCTCCCTGCACGACAGTGCCAGAGCCGCCCATGATAGCAGGAAGGGCTGAGGATATCTGGATTCATTAGCATATGGGGCGGGGACTCCAAATATTACAACACAACACCACAATATGAATAGCCAACCTGTGTTTCCATGGGATTTCTGTGATAGATACTTGGCCAGCTGCTGGTGTGGAACTCCCCCTGGGCTCCCTGAGCTATCACAACCAGTCTACACCCTCTGGGATCTGCTTCCCTGAATGCAGGAGCCTGGGCAAGACAGTCTCCAGCAGCAGGGAGTGATTCCCCTGAATTGTGAAGAACCATGAGATGGACTCACACCTCCCTCCCTGACCCTGCAATGGCCATGGGTGGGCGTCTCCAATCCCAGATCCTTCTCTGGCAGTGTAGCAGGCATGAGAAGAAGGACGGTCCAGTGTTTAGGATGCTAGCCTGAGGCTCAGGACACCAGGGCTTGGTTCCCCGCTCTGCCACCGATTTCCTGGGTAACCTTGGCTATCGCTTAGCGCCTCAGTGCCCCATCTGTACAATGGGCTAGCACTTCCCTATCTCACAGGGGTGAGGTGACAATAGATAAATAAATTTAAAACAAGAGTGCCAGGTGCTCAGAGATTACAGTAAGTAATGTATAAGTTCCTGGGGTAGCTGTGGGGTGACAGTGATGGGGGAACCCCTAATACTTCTCCCTAAAATATAAAGTAGTTCCAAACAGACAAGTGTCATTAAAGTAAGACTTGTCATCACAGCATGCTGCGGCAGTTAGCTACTAACAATTTCATGCAGGAGTCACGCAGGATTGTGGCTGGAATCCGTGACCAGTCTGTTCTCCCAGGGCCCACCTGGTTCTACCTGCAGCACCCCAATAAACCTACCCTTTTGCCAGCAGCAATGAGTCGGATGCACAGGTTTGCTCTCCCTCCTTGCGTGTGTAACACCGACAGACCCCAGTTGTCATCGGGCAGGATCGAACCAGGGTCCTCTGGAGTTTAGTGCAGGAGCCTCTACCATATGAGCTAAAAGCCAACTGGCTCTTAGCTAAGACTAGAGCAGACTCATTTTATCTCTCTCTCTAAGTGGTCTCGGCACCACTAGATGGGACAGAACACCACACCCAGAAGGTGTGTGGGTTACACGTGCACCAACCTTCCTAATAAAAGGGTCAACTGTGGCTTTGCAAAAGCCCTGTAGATGGAACAGCACATAGTCATCACCTGGCGTGGGAGAGCATACCCAGCATGGGCCCTATACCGGGCACAGTGTACGTTCCTCAATACACTGGCTGGGTCATTTTATGGGGATGGAGCGATTCCCCACCCCTACCCACAAAATGGGTAGCTGGCATGGGGAGTGCAGAGTTCCTTATGCCTCCTTACTTCCTCCCCGTGGGCATGCAGGACAGACGGAGAGTAAAATTAAAGCAGAGGAACATAAGGTTTAAGCACTTCCCCAGGGGCTGATGGTTGGGGATGGAAGGCTCCTCGTGGTGTCTCCCCGCTACACTTCCCTTCCCCCCCCCCCGGCTCTCTCTGCCCCTGTTTTGGCACTCACTTCTCCCAGACTCCTGCGGCTGCGGCACCCTGTTGACAGCGCCACCTGATGTGTTTCAGCAGAGCTGGGGGAACGGTGCTGCCTGATGCTCTGCAGATGTTGGCTTTCAGTGGGGCTTTCACGTGGGACTCAAACTGTTGAAACAGCTTTTAACCCTGTGACTAAATGCTCTAACCCGCCAACACTAAGCAAAGCCTGGGCTCCTTAGGGCAAGTTAATGAAAGAAACCCCCACTAGTGCAAGTCACAAGATGTATGAAAAGAACCCCCCCCCCCCCCGCAACACACACATTCTTAATGCTAATTAAGCCATAATGATCAAGGCACACAGTATTTCCTGGGGACTAATAACTAACTGGGAGGAGATGATGACCCCAGACAGTCATTAATCCCCAGGAAATGCCCTGCGTCAAGGTTGTTATTGCTAGTTCAGCCTAAATACGTGAGAAAAGTGGTTTAAAATAGTCTAGTCAGTTGGGCTTTAACTGTGTGCTGCTTTTTGTGATTGTGAGCACGTTAGAGGATACATTCCCAGGTCCATCAGCCAATCGGATGGTGCGGATTGTTCCTCTAGGTCCCCTTCAGGCTGTAAATAAAACGACCAAATCGAAGCATCTCGCGGATACATCAGTTATGGGGCCTGACCCTGAATGGGGTTCAGCCCCTGCAGCTCCAGTTGAAACCCAGGAGAGTCAAGGGTGCGCAGCAGCTGACAGGAGTTGTGACACTTAGCACCCCCCACCCAGGCAATGCTCCAAACCTTCCAGTATTTAGCCCTTTAGGATGGAGAATTAACTTGGGACTATGTGGGAGTGACCCAGACCCCAGGAGTAATCACTGTACTCTGTAGATCGGGGTAGGCAACCTATGGCATGTGTGCAGAAGGCGGCACGTGAGCTGATTTTCAGTGGCACTCACACTGCCCGGGTCCCGGCCACCGGTCTGGGGGGCTCTGCATTTTAATTAAATTTTAAATGAAGCTTCTTAAACATTTTAAAAACCTTATTTACTTTACATACAATAATAG
The DNA here is from genome assembly GCF_011386835.1 of Chrysemys picta bellii. Lineage (NCBI taxonomy): Eukaryota > Metazoa > Chordata > Testudines > Emydidae > Chrysemys > Chrysemys picta. The sequence goes on from NC_088793.1 coordinate 198,489,518, forward strand.
TTTAGTTATATATTACAGACTTATAGAAAGAGACCTTCTAAAAATGTTAAAATGTATTACTGGCACGCGAAACCTTAAATTAGAGTGAATAAATGAAGACTCGGCACTCCACTTCTGAAAGGCTGCCGACCTCTGCTGTAGATCATTCAATATACAATGTAGGATTTGGGCCTTTTCATGGCATGGGGAACTGCCTCACCTTAAGTATCTCTGTGCATGTTCATGTGTGTAGATCTACTTTATAGTTGGGGCAACTATACAATACAAGCAATAATTTTCATGGACCCGTTTTATTTGAAGGGCCACTGTCAGAGCTGCTTAAGCCAAAATTGAGCTTTTGTAGAAACCAAACCGGAGATAAACAAAAATGTTCCCATTATCATTGTTAGTGTTTAAATTCTAATACAAACAGTGGGTTTTGTTTGCCATGAAATATTTCCTTGCGGCGTTTGCAACTCAGACATTGCATAATAACCAGGAATTGACCGTAAAGAAGAATGAAAGTGACTGGTCGATTTTCATCACCCAAGCTGAGTAAAATGCAGACAAACAAACAAAAAACCTTAGTATACATTTTACTTTTTTAATTTTTTTTCCAGGTTTAATAATTAAAGGTTAGTAATGACACGGGTAAAGAAATATGTTCTTTAATAACATAGGCCTTTTAACCTAACATTATCTCTTTAAAAATGATGGACCCCTTTCTCCATCACCCTGCACCACTTTCCCACCGCTTCAGTCAAAGTTGTACAAATTATTTTAACCACGTTGCTCTGCAATATGGGGCTGGAAATCACACACAAATAGTCTCTCACTGTTCTTCTGCTTTAGGCATCAGCAGAAAACAATCTGGAAAAGCACAGACAGAGAAATCCTGAGATAGTGTAGGGCTGCCTGACCTCAACTCCCACTTCATCCAGCAACAGTGGAAGGCACCTTATAGGACTGAGCTAATGACAAATCAATCAATCAATCAATCAAGTTCAGCTCTAATTCTGGGGAGAAGTTTGCAGTGTTTTTATCCAAACTAGTTTTGCTCATCTCTAATGACCTATAATCAGAAGGGAAGAAACCTTCCTACATGAATGCGAAGCTTTGCAGAATGCTAGTACCCTCATACATTTCTGTAAGAATTAGTAAACTCCAGCTGTGCCTGGTGCTCTCCCTACATGCTTTCCCTGCCTTAGCCTCTACATAAATCTCTTCACTTGCAGCAATATCGGCCTCTTGTGTTAATAACATAATGTCACCATTCTGGTAAGATTTATATAGGAAAACTACCCTGAAAATTGCCCGGTCATTACACATTCCTTTGGAATCAATGTAACCCTGTAAATTATATTTAAATACATTCACGTTGACGTTCATTAGTGGATGTTTAAAACACAGTATTACAGAGGAGAAAAAACCTTGTAACTAAAACCTGCTCATTTAATACTGTTTTTAAAGAATGGAGTAAATATACAGTGTCTTCTTTCACTGGGGGTTTGGGACATGCTTGTTAGATGAAAATTAATAATCATTCAGAAAAAGAACCAACCCTATTACTAATCCGTACCAAACCGGCAGTCACTTGGTCTACAGTTACACGTTGGCCTATTTCTTATTAGCCAGACTAAGCGGGCATCAAGGGGCTATCGTCTGTCAAAATATCAGCAGGAGGAACAATTGACAAAGCCACCACTTGAGAATGTTGAGTAAACTGGGTAGAGTGCAGTGAAAGAAGTTAATGTGCAACCTGGCACACAGTGCCAGCCCAAGCCGTGAGAACCACTTATGTGATAATTGGTCCCTCGCAATATCTTCTGCTCTGTAAAACGTTGTCTTGGGCTTGTCTTTCAGCACAGGAACTGATCTCTTTGAGACGCAATGAAATAAACCCCCAGCCGAAAGCCCCCACCAGCTGACAGGGAAGGAATTCAGGTGGGAAAGTTTGCAATTTCTGAGAGGCTACAAACAGTTTCAGGTAACTCCAGACTTGCCCAGGGTCAGTAGAAAAAAAGCAGGCGTTTTTTCTGAAAGAAAGAGTAAACCAGTGCATTCGTAGGCACCATTTATTCAGCTCAGAAACATGCAATCTCTGGGATTCACAGTCATACACTTCAGCTTTTATCTTCCTTGCTGTCCAACCTTAAAAACTTCCTCTTATCGAATTGTTTGATCACCTTGGAGGGGAAGAAGTGTAAATCACAACTATAACAGAGCCCTCACAGGGCAGCTATACCAACTAAATATGTGCTCAGAGACTGTTGTGGTGAGGACATTATAAATACTTGGGTGGATGGGTGGACAATGACAAAGGCTGGAGAATATTGATCTTAGAATCAATCCAGGACTTTCTGGGTCTTTCGATTTTAATTTCTGTAATGCTTGTTTCCTATTTAATGGGAAAGGTGAACAAAACTGGAGTAGTAATATAATAATCATCATTAATAATAATAGGAGACAACTCATATATACATATATATTTATGTATGTGTACATACTGTTAGGTAAAAAAGCAAGTCCTCACTCACCTCTCCAGCACCCGAGTTCGTGCGGAGTTGGTATGGGGCTCACAATCTGTCAGAGACCAGACACCAATTCGTTGATCAACGGGCTCACACTATCCTTAGCTTGAAAAGCTTCAGAGTAAGTGTGGCAAGTTTATTAGGGGTGAGCATCAATATTTATACACAGAAGTAAACAAAGTGATTAACAGATCATAATGGTCATGTATAATCAATCAAGATTCTACAGGATAAAACAGGTTAAAATGTAAATTCAAAAAGAGATAAGGGGAGATGGCTACTTAAGGGGAGGGGGGGTGTCATGAGTAGTTCGCAGGTCAGAGTTTTGATTAAAAGTTCAGACAGAGACATCAAGTCTGGGTTAAGTTTAAGCTCATCAAAAGTTCACACTCAACATTCCTCCATTTGTAGCTTTGGGATAACTATTTACCAAAAGCTACACCCCATTTTAAGGAGCCAAGGGCCGCTTGGCAATTTCAGCCTGGGCCAACTCGAAGAGAGTAAGGCCCTTGGCTGAAGTAGGAAAAGAATAAACTGACTCACATGAGTCTATGAGGGAGAGGACACACTGAATACAGCAACACAGTATTATAAGGATTACTATGGCCCCAACAATACCCACCAAGAGTTTTTTAACCCACCCAAATCCAGGCAGCCAATTCCATAAGGCTCCTCACCAATCATAAGGTGGCTGGCAAGAGGAGTAGTTCTTAGCCATTTCCCTTAGATGTTTGGTACGTTGAAAAGTGTCAGAGTAGGTGTCATTTACAAAAACACAGCATTCTTCATTTATGAGGGCGCAAGTTCCTCCCTGGGCTGCTAACATTATGTCTAAAGCCATTCGGTTTTGCAAAGCTAACTGGCGCAGCTGGGACATTTCCCCGGCCTGATTCTCAAATAGGGTCGCAGTTTCATTGGTTAAAGATTCTAGTAGTCCCTGTAGACGGATGACACCACCCCTCAAGCTAATGAGACCAGCCCACTGCTGCCACGACAAACCATCACGGATATTAATATCTCTGAAGGTTTCACGGATGTTACGAACGTGGGGAAAATGAGGGGGAGTGAGGGAGATGCGAGAAGGCGGTGTTAGCCACGCTAAATAACATGACCCTGCCCAATCAGGGGAGAGAAAGTAATAAGCTTTGGGCCCGCACACCCAGTATGTTCCATACAATGAGTTTCGGGTATTCCATTTCTCAAAGTAGGAGGTAACCCACCACCCGTTGGACCACTGTTCCCCTGGTAACGCAGAGGGGTCCTTGTGCGAACTGCAGAGGCACAATTTGGTAGTGGTGTTTTCAAAGGGCAGTGTAGTACTGCTTGAGCAGTTGTAGAAGGCAATCGTATGTCCCTTAGCAATTAGTTGGACACCCTCGTGATCTGAGCAGGGCTTCTTAAAAGCTGGCTCTGAAGGCCTGCCCACCCATGGAAAAGTTGGATCGGGGTGAGGGATCCACATATGGGATAAGTGGGATGCGCAAGGCTTGAAGCCAAGATTTTTACTAAAGGCGGTGCCATTAAATACATGTTGCATTTACTTGTTCCCACAAAAGTTGACCCCTTTTCTTTAACAAAACACAGTGATCCTGTCTGATTGGTTACCCTGAGATATCTGTTAATTGGCACTCCTGTTTTGTCCCATGTAAGATTGTGTTGGACTGGATCTTTTACTCTAGCCGGTGGCATCCAAGTCATATTAGCAGTGGTCAGGGGAATGGGTGTGAAGGGGAGTCCCTGTTCTGCATTTACTGGAAATTGAGTACATACCCAGCAATTACTTCTATTTCCTAAAATACGAGTTTTAACCTCGTGGGAATATCTAATAAAAGCATTATCTTCATAAGCAGAAAATAAACTAAAAAGGCATAATAAAAAACATACAGTTGTCAGAATAAAAGGTCCTCTCATTTTTTCCGAGTCAACTTAAGTCTGATGTCTGAAAGAGGTAAGCTGGTCCACTGGTCGGAGGCAGTGTCCTCAGTGGTGGCAAGAGCTGCTGGTCCGTCACTGTGGTCCACTACGGCTGGCTTGACATGGGAGTGGTGGATCCAGGATTTGCGTCCTTCCAGGAACACTGCAGTCTGGGTTGTTAAAAGAACCTGGTGGGGTCCAGTAAACCTCGGCTGGAGGGTGTCGCCACGAACGAACTTTTTGGCCCAGACGAAGTCCCCTGGTTGGAACGGGTGGATCTGTTCTTCCAGCGGCACGGTCTGGGAAAACTGCAAGGCTTTCCAAAGGATACGGAGGCGAGCCTGTAGGGAGAGAAACTGGCACGCGGTCATATGATCCCCTCCCAATAGTGAAACATCAGCATGTGGTAGCGCCCCGCCTTTGAAAGGGGGGTGTCCATAGAGCAGTTCAAAGGGGGATAATCCCAATACACGGGTTGGGCGAGTACGAAGGTGAAACAGGACCAAGGGAAGTACCTGAGGCCACTTTAATCCTGTTTCCTGACAGTATTTAGCCAATGTAAACTTAAGCTCCCTATTCATACGCTCAACTTTCCCGCTAGACTGAGGGTGGTAGGGTGTATGAAAGGAGTGTGAAATGCCCAGTCCTTGTTCTAAACGGCCAAGGACATGACCAGTAAAGTGAGGTCCGCGATCTGAGTCAAGCACGAGAGGGATGCCAAAACGGGGTACAATGTCTCTAAGGAGAATCTTCGCCACTGTGGCAGCAGTACAATTAGCAGTAGGAAAAGCTTCGACCCAGGAAGTCAGCGGGCAAACCAAAACAAGGAGGTGCTTTTTCCCAAAAGCCTTTGGCATATCTGCAAAGTCAATTTGAAGATGTTGAAATGGAGCAGCAGGCAGAGGTCTTCCACCCTTAATTTTGTTAAGAGGCGGAGCAGGTCCATTACGCTGACATGTGCTGCATGCTTTCACAATTGACAGGCAGTAGGGTTGAATGCCTGGAGCATACCAAAAGCGAGCGATGGTGTCCACAAGGGCGTGCGTGCCGTAGTGACCCCCCTTATCATGGTGCCAGCGAACTGCCACGGGGTATGTGGAGCGAGGGAGGCAGGCTCGGCCATCTGGCATAAGCCAGGTCCCTTTGACCAGAGTGGCTCCGAGGTTCTCCCACAACTGTAGTTCAGCAGCGGGTACTGGTACAGGGTGCGGTGGAGTAAAGGAGGAGGCTGCAATAGCCAACGTGGGCATGGCTAAGGGTAAGACGGCAGCCGTCTTGGCGGAGGCGTCAGCCAGGGCATTCCCACGGGTGACGGGGCTATCATCTTTAGTATGGGCCCGGCAGTGAATTACAGCCAGGACCGAGGGTTCTTGGAGGGCGTCCAAAAGCTTGTGGATGAGGGGGAGGTGCTGAATGGGTTTACCGGCAGCTGTCTGGAAACCTCGAAACTTCCAGAGGTGGATGTGACAATGCACAACTCCAAAAGCATACTTGCTATCAGTAAAAATGGTAACGGTCTTACCAGCGGCCAACTGGCAAGCTCGGGCCAGGGCATAGAGTTCGGCGGCTTGGGCTCCCCAGTTGCCTGGCAGTGAGGCGGCCTCTTGAATGTCCCATTCAGAGGTGACTGCATAACCGGTGAAACGCTTGCCATCAACATAGAAGGAGCTTCCGTCCGAGAAGAGGATGCAATCAGGGTTGTCCAGTGGCACGTCAAACAGGTTGTCCCTTATCTGTAAGATGCTATAAACTACTTCCACACAGTCGTGCTGATCCTGGAGGACTGGCAGGTCAGGAAGCAAGGTAGCTGGATTAAGGGGCCCACACCTTTCAAAAATTAGGTTAGTGTCTTCTAAGAGTTCGGCCTCTAGCTGTTGCTGACGATGGGCCGAAAAGACTTGGGTTGTGCCCCTACGCAGAAGGGCTGACAAGGCATGAGAGGTCCAAACCGTGGTAAAATGACCCAGGGTCAGGCTCTTTGCCTTTGTGATCAGCAGGGCAGCTGCTGCCAGAGTCCGGGTGCAGGATGGGGTTCCCTGAGCGACAGGGTCGATCTGCTGAGAGTAAAAAGCAAGCGGGAAATGGTGGGGCCCGCTCAGCTGGGTAAGGACGCCACTAGCAATTCCGCCCCTCTCGTGGACAAAAAGGTGAAAGGGTTTGTTGTAAATGGGGGGGCGGAGAGACATGGAGGAGGCCACACTGTCCTTGAGTAACTGAAAGGCTTGGATTGTGTCCGGGGACCACTGCAAAGGGTCAGGAGCAAGGTTAGCAGTGAGTCGGTGGAGCGGTTTGCTTAACTTCCCGCAGGACGGTAACCAGGGGCGACAGAAGCCAATTAATCCTAAGAAACCTCGAAGTTGTTTCTTGGTGTTTGGCAGAGGGCAGTTTTGGATAGTCTTTATGCGGACTGGGTCCATTTGTCTTCCCTCTGGGGTTAACAGGAAGCCCAGATATCGGACCTTCTGTGAGACCCACTGAATCTTGTTAGGGTCTACCTTGTGGCCTCTGGTGTGTAGGTATAATAAAAGTGCCTTACCATCGATGCGGAGGGCAGCTTCTTCGCGGTTACCTAGTAGGATGTCATCTACGTATAGGACTAACGTGGATCCCTGCGGACTGGTGAAGCCTTCCAAGTCGTGGCGGAGGCATTGGCTGAAAATCGTGGGGCTGTCTCTGTAGCCTTGAGGAAGTCGTTGCCAGACATAACTTTGTCCCTCCCAGGTGAAACCAAAGAGATACTGAGAGTCTGGGTGCACAGGAATGCTGAAAAAGGCTGATTTTAAGTCAATAACAGTGAACCACTCAGCATCCCAGGGGATTTGGCTGATGATAGTAGCTGGATCAGGAACTACTGCATGAAGAGGGACCACATACTGATTAACAACCCGTAGATCCTGTACAAAGCGCCAACGAATAGGGTCTCCGTCCTTTTTAGGAGGCTTTTTGACAGGCAGTATAGGGGTGTTACAAGGAGTGCGCTGAGGGCGGACTAGCTTTTGTGCAATGAATCCCTCGATAATGGGGCGGATGCCCTCCCGGGCTTCCAACGACAGGGGGTATTGAGGGACTGACGGGGGGGTTAAGGAGGGCTTCACTTGAATCCTTACTGGCTCTGCTGAAAGGAGCAGGCCAACATCAGTGTCAGAAATTCCCCAGAGGGTTAAAGGCAAGTCAGTGAGGTCAGGGGAGAGAGGTGGGGGGGGTTTCCCAATTACCCTGAGTTGGGGCCGAATCTCCTAACACTGTCATCAATAATCCTACCCCTTCAGGAGTGCAGGTTAAAGTAGCCTCAAGCTTACAGAGTAAATCCCGGCCCATCAAAGGGATCGGACAAGCTGGGGAAAAAAGAAAACGGTGAGAAAAACATTTATCAGCATAAATAACATTTAGAGGCAAAGTGAGTCCCAGAGACTGTGGGTTGCCCTCCACCCCAGTTGCAGTTTTAACCTCAGAGGATAGCCAGGGAGAGGGGGCATGATTTAAAAGAGAGAAAGTAGCTCCAGTATCAATGAGGAAGGAGACAGGCAGTCCCTGGACTGAAAGGGTTAGACGAGGCTCTTTGCTGGGAGGGGAGAAAGTGAGGAAGGAGCCGGCTAAAGACATTAAGGAAATAAGACCATCACATTGTTTGCCTTCGCCCCCGGGGTACCGTCATTGAGGAGGCTGAGTTTGCTGCAGCTGCTGCTGTTGCCCGTAGTTGATCCAGGCCTGGGGAACGGGCTGAGCTGGTGGTGCAGGGGTGTATTCATCCCTGGTGTAAGTATCTGCGGATGCGACTGGACCCTCTGGGCGTCCCCAGGGGAGGGGTATGCAACCTGCTGCATCTGCTTGATCTTTTGCCTAGTAATTACTCCTCCCGAGGTGTGCCCTTCCATTTCCCCCTTATCCCTCTGCAGAGATTCCGATCTGGAGTCCTGCAGATTCCCCTCTGCGCCCTGGAGAGAGTCCCCCTACGGAGGAATAGGGGCAGGTGCAGTGGGGACCAACTGACGAGTCAAAACACGCCGTGGTTTACACCCTTCATCGAAATAACATGGAGGGGGTTCACTCTCGGGAGAATACCTGACTGCCATAATTTTTAAAGATTTCCACAGCTCTGCTGCTGTGTCCCAACAAAACCAGTAACATAACTGTCCCGGATGGTCTTTTTCGATCTGGCTCCTTACTCCTCTTAAGGCAGCCTGTTCGAAAGAGCCATACGAAGGCCACCTCATCTCCGGGTTGGCCAATACCGCGGTATACCCAGTCCAATTCCTTACACACAGTGTGTACAACTTCCTCCTAGACATTCCTGTCTGTACTGGGAGTTTCCCTTCGTTCCATAACTTATTTACAATCCCCAATGGACTCTCAAGAGGCACGCTAGTCCCTTGACCCATGGTGTCTGACAGGAGCCCTCCAACTGGCGTTTACCCTGCTGTCCAGTACACGACCCCTCAATATTGAATTGGCTGGGAGAAATCTCCCGTGGCGCCTGCCAATTCGTATATGAGTGGTCTGACCACTGGACAGAGGCACCGCACCAGAAGGAAATCCCGGACGAGCCCCCAAATTGTTAGGTAAAAAAGCAAGTCCTCACTCACCTCTCCAGCACCCGAGTTCGTGCGGAGTTGGTATGGGGCTCACAATCTGTCAGAGACCAGACACCAATTCGTTGATCAACGGGCTCACACTATCCTTAGCTTGAAAAGCTTCAGAGTAAGTGTGGCAAGTTTATTAGGGGTGAGCATCAATATTTATACACAGAAGTAAACAAAGTGATTAACAGATCATAATGGTCATGTATAATCAATCAAGATTCTACAGGATAAAACAGGTTAAAATGTAAATTCAAAAAGAGATAAGGGGAGATGGCTACTTAAGGGGAGGGGGGGTGTCATGAGTAGTTCGCAGGTCAGAGTTTTGATTAAAAGTTCAGACAGAGACATCAAGTCTGGGTTAAGTTTAAGCTCATCAAAAGTTCACACTCAACATTACCTTATATATACATCTGATATAGACAAGGCTTCTGTTTGTTGGGGTTTATTAATTTCATTTTCTGGGGTTTATTTTTAGCAATTTTTGAGTTCTATGTAGATGTCAAAAAATCATGGATTTTCAGGGCTTTCTCTTTATATATACACATAGTGTACTATGGTACACATCCTGTTCCCTATATTCCCCTGCATACACACCCCAAATTACCCCTGTCTCCTGGTGTTATGGTAAAGCGCCCGTGGGAACCATTAGTGAGCAGCAGTGGGGTCTACACAGACCAATTAAAGCACAACATGTTAGTGTACTTTAGAAATCACACCCCCAGAGCTCACATTACTGCTCTGTGTAGATAAGCCCATCCGAGCCACAGAGCAGGGACATTGTCTATATAAACAAATTGCACTGCAAAAGGGGTGAAGTCAACACAAACGGAGTAACCTTTTCTTCCAGTGTTTATTGGATAAATACTAATTGACTATTTTGTTCATTGGGGATGTTTTATCAGTGTTTATCAGTTAAAACCTACAATTAGAAGCCATATATATATATATATATATATATATGGGAGATGGCAGGAATTTTGAGAGAGAGAGAGAGCACCTCTTTATGAAAGTTTCTGAAAGAGAAGATTTCATTCCTCAGTGTCTTCTGGCAGATAAACTTTCAGTTCTGATGAATAACGTGGAAAACGATCATTCATCCTCAGTATTTCTCTGCAAAAACTGCCCTCTACACCAGATCTCATCCAAAGGGGAGGCAAGAAGGAGGGGGAATCCATGTGGGTGCACACACGCATGGGCACGTGCACAGGGAAATGTGGAGCACGGCTGGGAGGGGAAAACTGAGATGTGTGTACTGAAGAATGTGGAAGTTGGGAGGGAGGCAAAAATTAGAGGGGGTGGCGGAATATATGGGGGTGCAGGAGACCGGGTAATTTGGAGTATGAAGGGGAATAGAGGGGACAGGAAGTGTAGTACATTCTGGTTCCTTTGTGCGGCAGCAATGCAAAGCAGCTATAAATTCAGCTTAGCCGGCTGCTTCGAGCTGCTTCAGTGGTGTAAAGTGGCCAGTCCATATCTACTAATGCATTGGGCCCTCCAAATTAAAATAAAAACAACAAAACCCTGCACTGCAACTCATTGAAGCCTGATCCTATATAGCTTCCAATCAATCGAAATATCACATGGTGGCATTCTCTTTGAGTTCCTTCTTCAGGCTTCATGTTTGAATTTGTTAAGAAAAAGAAAAGCTACCTTAAGTTGGAGGTAAGGTTGAGAGTACACATCAGTAATTTAGGGTAAAAGCCATTACAGGGCTGTTGCAATATTCCCCAAACAAGCATTTTAAACTCTGGAAATTCAGCATTAAGGTTAAATTTAAAAGCAATGTGTTGAGGTGAGGAAATGCACAGTGAAGGCATCCCAAACAACATTAACCCTTCCCTGGAGTGATACAATGAGGGGGAAAATAAGAGGGGGGAAATCTCCTGTGTCTTTAAAAATCTAATCTTAACCGTACCACAAACACTAAAATACCTTAATCATTAAACATATGGTTATTGCAAAGTGTCCCAGCAGGGTTAGCTGGGCATTTTTGGAAGGGAAGAAACATGTCTAGAGGGATCCATGGACAGCAACAGTTTGAGAGGGGTTACAACTTGCATAATGATTAGTATTCTGGTGCAGATTGTGAAACCAGCACACTTGCATCACTTTGCAATGCCAGTTCAAATAGATTCTCAGTAGATTGCTACGTAGTGATCATAAGAACGGCCATACGGGGTCAGACGAAAGATCCATCTAGCCCAGTATCCTGTCTTCTGACAGTGGCCAATGCCAGGTGCCCCAGAGGGAATGAACAGAACAGGGAATCATCAAGTGATCCCTCCCCTGTTGCCCATTCCAGCTTCTGGCAAACAAAGGCTAGGGACACCATCTCTGGGGACTCCATAGAAACCCGGTATCGCATCAATCAAGGATCACATCTACTTTCCCATGAGACTGAGGAGGGATACATTCTATCTACCACTCTGAAGAATAGGTTTATGACTCATAGTCCACACAGAGATTTGGGTTCTTTGCCTTATCATATTCGTCTCATCAGATGAACTCAGTTCTAGCTGCATTAAGTCTGAGCTACATTTCCAGCCAGAGAACACCTGGACACTTTCTATGGCAAAATGCCTTAGGGAGGTGGGCAAACTACAGCCCGTGGGCCACATCCGGCCCGCAGGACCCTCCTGCCCAGCCCCTGAGCTCCTGGCCTGGGAGGCTCACCCCCGGCCCCTCCCCTGCTGTTCCCCCTCCCCCACAGCCTCAGCTCACTGCGCTGCCGGCGCAATGCTCTGGGCGGCGGGGCTGCGAGCTCTTGCCGGGTAGAGCCATGGCCTGACCTGGTGATCTGTGCTGCGCGGTGACGTGGCTGGCTCCAGCCTGGCGGTGTGGCTGCCTGTCCTGCTGCTCTAGGCAGCGCGGCTGTAGCGCTGGCAGCCACCGGTGCTCCAAGCAGTGCGGTAAGGGGGCAGGGAGCAGAGGGGTTGGATAGAGGGCAGGGGAGTTCGGGGTGGTGGTTAGCGGGCGGGGGTGTAGATAGGGGTTGGGGCGGTCAGAGGGCAGGGAACAGGGGTGTTGAATGGGGGTAGGGATCTTGGGGGGGCAGTCAGAAATGAGAGGAGGGGTTGGATGGGGCGGCAGGGGGCAGTCAGGGGCAGGGGTTCTGGGGGTGGTCAGGGAACAGGGAGCAGGGGGTTGGATGGGGCAGGGGTTCCGGGGGGGCCGTCAGGGGACAGGGAACGGGGGGGTTGGATGGGGCAGGGGTCCCAGGGGGGCCGTCAGGGAGCGAGAAGCAGGGGGGGGGTCAGATAGAAGGTGGGGGATGGGCCACGCCTGGCTGTTTGGGGAGGCACAGCCTCCCCTAACTGGCCCTCCATACAATTTCGGAAACCTGATGTGGCCCTCAGGCCAAAAAGTTTGCCGGCCCCTGGCCTAAAGGATGGAATTTGCCTCTGGGCAGAAGGGACTTAAGGGGTGCCCAGGCTTTGAGTTGGCCCTTTGCGCAGGGGTGAATGTCACCCTAAATGGGAAATTAGTTTGCTGGCCAAAGCTGCTCTCACTGAGTTTTGACAGTGACCTGTGAGACTTTTCTAAAATGGGATTTTCTTGAGAGAAATGGCCTGATTTATAGCTACCGGAAAATATGAAATCCATGTATGTCTTGGCACATCCGTAGACCCCGAAGAGTGAAGAAACAGGCCTTTTTGTTTTCTAATGATTCAGAGAATTGCAGCTTACCCTTAAAAAGTGGGAGACCTAAATGTTTGTAGAGCAAATATAACTTCCTTTATGACAGAAGATTTCCCATAGTAGAATTTTCTATGGATTAGGCTTTTTAAAAATAGTGATCCTTCGGAGTTGTTGCTGGAGCAATGTGCATGATAGGCTATTGCTGTTTTCAAGAGATCTGGTCAACCGCAGGCCTAGCTATTCCACTCAAATCTTTGTATGGAGAGCATGGCTTTTCACATTAAACATAGGAGAAAATCATGGCTGAATCATGACAAGTTTTCCCTAGATTTCATCAACACTTAGGATGGCTCTGGTGCTCCCTTTGACTGCACCATCTTATCTCCTCATCCATGCTACCTAGCAGCAGCGTCCGGAGCCAGGTCAGTGTGGTCTCACCTCTGCCATTGTGTCTCTTCTCTTTACAGCTATGGTAAAAGCACCGCCATATTCAGGCATGGTTTGGTAAATTGGCACACGTGGGATCGATCCTCAAATGAACAACTCAGGCGTTTGGCACCTAGATTAATAATAATAAAAAACACCTTTAGCATGATTTCCTGAGGTCAGATCAAGCACCGTCTTGCATCAGTGCCAAAGTCAGGCCAATGGCGTGACAAATAGAGGAAATAAAAGGAAAGTCTAGAAATTAGATCAAATCCTGCCACCTCCCGCCTCCCCTGCCGCCCATGGGTGAGCTCCTCACCGCACTCCAAGGCTTCACAAAGGGCCAGAGTAACATAAAGGGCCCTAAAAGCCATGTATACAGCCAAAGAAGGATTGCAAAGGCACTTGTGGGGACAGCCGTAAGGGCTATCCTTCAAAGACCCATTCACAAGCCTGGTGTAGAGGCCGTGCCGGAGCAGTGCTGCAGCATTCATCACTGGAGATTCTAGGTGTAAGGCGGCCCTGGAGAGGCAGCTCTAACTGAGGCCCCAAGGACTGTCTCAGTTATGCCAGAGTCCTCTCCAGCCACCGGAAAAGCCCAGGACTGGGAAGGCACAAAGGTGGTTCACTCCCGCCTCCTGCAGAGCTGTGGGTTCTGTGCTTTGCCCCTCACTCCATGCGTTCTCTGTAACTACTCTGGAAAGGTGGAACAGGTGGGAAAGTTAGGCAGCCCTGGTTGACAGAAGCATCCTTTCAATAATGTATATATCGGAACCATCCAGAAGTAGACTGTTGTCCTTAACATGGTGCCTGCATTCTGGTCCTCAGGCAATGAGGGCCTGATTCTGATCTCACTTCTGTTGGTTTCCAACTGGTGTAACTCCATTGACTTCAGTGGAGTTACTTCTAATTTACACCAGTGTAACTGAGAACAAATCCAGTCCCTAGCCCTGTCATAACCAGACTGTTAACTAGTGGAACACAGAGGAATTCTAGATTGGTTTAGAGTTTGGATTAATCTCAAGCATGCTTGGGGTTTGCCAAACAAGACAAACCTGAAATCCTCACATGGTATACCCTTCTAAGCCACCAATAACCTGTGGCATGTTCTGCAGATGGAGGGATATAGCTACACACATCTGGCACCCAGGAGTCTCAGCAGCTATTTGGTGGCTTGCCAGCATCTGGGTCTACTGTGGGCATCCCCCAGTTATTTATCACCAAGAAAGAGGTTTGCCCACTGGCATTAATAATAATAAAATCTTCCTCCTCCATAACAAACTAAAGGCTGGAGCAAGAGTCTGAATCATACATTTCACTCCTCTCCTCTCCATTCTGAGTTACTTACTACTAGACCACCCTCCTCTTCATCTGCCTGGCAGATTGTGTCACACTGAGGTGGGTACCACCAGCTGTGAGTTCTTTAGTGCTTGTCAGTTTTTCAGCAGCACTTAGTCTTTTGTTTCCCACCAGCTGGTGGAGGAGAAGAAGGAGAGGAGGGGGGACAATAGGTCCTTGATGTTATTCAGCTGCGTCGATAGTTTTCAAAGACTATGGCCTAGTCTACGCTACAAAGTTAGGTTGGTGTAAGCTGCCTTGCGTTGACCTAGCTGTGCCTGTTTCTACGCTTACATTTGTCTCCCACTGATGTAAGCATCCCATTAGAGCGATGCAACACCACCTCCCTCAGAGGCATTGAGCCACGGTACATCACTGAGATCAATGCAGCACGAGTGTAGACACTGTGTTACTTATGTCAACCATAACAGCCCTTCAGCCGCTGGCCCACAATGCCCGACACTGACTGCACTGGTGACACTTGTGAACTCCTCTGGCCAGGGGTCACAGAGACTGGAAAATCCCCCTCCTCTTAAAAGCCCCACACATTTTTGAAATGCCTTTTCCTGATTGTCTAACTTGACAAGCACACCTTGAAGCTCTCTATTGTTGTGTGCAACTGCCCAGCTGACCATGCCAGCGACATGCTTCATACACTCTCCAGCTTGGAGTAGACAGGAGATACCAGATCTCATGGGCCTGTGGGGAGAAGAGGCTGTGTAAGCACAGCTACGGACCAGCCCCCATGCGACTGGGGCCATAAGCCAGGACCTGTTTGAGACTCTACTGAAGTCCAATAAGTCCCTGAGTTGAGCATGGGCAACCCCGATGTAGGGGAAGGATCCTCAGGTAAGTACGTAAATGTGTTTCCCTGTGATGGTGCCCCCAACTTAGCAGGACTCAACTATCGACTTTTCATTAATTTACTCCTGCTAGAAAAGGTAGAGGTGCACCAAAGAGAGGTAGAGTTGTTATTAGGGGAGCCAGGGAAATCAATCTTAACTTTCGCTTTCCATTGTGACTATTCTGACAATGGTACCTTGGTGTGTTGTATCTGCAGCTGCTGCCTTTGTGGCCTTGAGGATCTCCTCCTCACTCACAGAACGCCTGAGCCAGATAAGGAGAAAGAATAGGACTCAGGGTGACATGCTCAATGAGATCCTTCAAGCCAGTGCTGTATCAGACCGTGAGCAAAGGGCCCGGAGGGTGAACACTGAAGACAACCTGGAGAAGGAAAGAGGGGACAGGAGAAAGGCCCAAGATTCCCAGCAGGAAAAGGAGAGGGAGAGGCACCAGGACATAATGGGGCTTCTCTGGGAGCAAACACAGGTGTTGCAGACTCTTGTAGACCTACAGGTTCAACAATCGCAGGCTTGCTTCCCTTTGCAGTCCGTGGAGAACTCCATTACAGCACCTTCCTATTCCCCCCCTCAAAATTCCACATGGCATCAGATGCTGAATCCCTACCCTTGCCACGCCATCCTGGGCGACACTAAGGACAACCACAGCTTCACATACGCTGACCTCTGAAGGCCACAGTCGATGGTTCTGTAGATAAGATGTTCTTTCCCCTTGTTAAGTTCTCTCCCATTAGTATATTAAGTTTTTAATGTATTTGTTTTTAAACTGCACATTTTGTCCATTGGTTTTGTTACTGAATAAAATTCTATTATTTGGGAAATAATTCATCTTTAGTAGTTCACAACATATGCTGAAAGTGCCTATCAGTTCAGAAAGCTCCCACTTACTTGTTACTAAACAGTGTGACACAACTCAGAGGATCCGTGACAAACACAGTATAATAATCATAATGTACAGCAACACTGCAAAATTAAGAGGTGCATGGACACTGTTATAGTCAGAGATGTAAATTGAGCACCACAGAACAGCAGGGCTAGGTACAGCACAGTCCACCACAACGCATTACTGAGGCTCACTGTTTAAGTGCTCCATATGGCTCCATGTTGAGCTCTTTTAATAGCCTTTGGGTCTGACTGCTCAAACTCAAAAGACAGCTGCTCCATCTCCACCCTAGTGGCAATTTTCCCCCCTTTGTTTCACAGATATTATGCAGGACGCAGCAGGCAGCTATAACCATTGGGGTGGTGTTTTGTTTTTTAATGGAGATATCCCATCTCCTAGAACTGGAAGGGACCTTGAAAGGTCATCAAGTCCAGCCCCCTGCCTTCACTAGCAGGACCAAGTACTGATTTTGCCCCAGATGGCCCCCTCAAGGGTTGAACTCACAACCCTGGGTTTAGCAGGCCAATGCTCAAACCACTGAGCTATCCCTCCCCACCCTGTACTGAGGTCCAGTCTGGTGAGTAAACAATGCCAACTTCTCTTCAATCTAAAAAAAAAGTACATTCAATGGTCATCCTGCACCTGCTAAGGTGGTAGGTGAATGTCTCCTTGGTGCTGTTGAGGTAGCCCGTTCTGTTGATGTATTCTGTGGTAAGGTGTTCTGGTGCCAAAATAAGGATATGTGCCATCTATTTCTCCACCACCGTTCAGGAACCTGATTGCTGAAAATCCATCCACTATGGCCTGCACATTGCTAAGAGTCACAGGCCTGCATATCAGGAGACAATTAATGGCCCTGGACATTTGGACGACAACACCCCACACAGCGGATTGCCCAGCTCCAAAATGATTTCCCACTGATCAGTAGCAATCTGGCATTGCAAATTTCCACAGTGTGATCGCCACTCGCTTCTGCCCTGTCAGTGCAGCTCTCAGTTTGGTGTCCCTGTGCTGGAGGGCTGGTGCGAGCTGAGCACACAGATCCAGGGATGTGGCCTTGCACATCCGAAAACTCTGCAGCCACTGCTCATCGTCCCAAGCCTGCATTACCATGTGATCCCACCCGTCAGCGTTCATTTCTCAGTCCCAGAAGCTGCGCTCCACCATCTGCTGCTGCTCCGTCAACCCCACCAACAACCCTGAAATGGTGCTTGCTATGTCCCACAGCAATCTGTCCTCCAAGAAATCATCATGTTCCCCACTAATTTGGTTCTTCTTGCCACTCTGCAAATACCAGAGAATCAGGTGTCCTGGGCTTGCAATGCTCATGACGATAATGCAGGGCTATTCAGGTTCCATGCTCCTGTCGGAGATGGTGGACAGCAAGAAGGGCCACACAGGTTTGTGGGATTTTTGAAGGCACGAAAATTATGAGATATAGATGATATTATGGGATTGAAGTAGTTGCACGCTGGGAAGTTGGCCCCTTGATCCTGGTCACCTCTGCGCGACTTGTTTCTTCCCCGCCATACCCTGCCAAAACTTCCCAAAAGACAGTGCACTGGATGGTGGCAGATTGCATGTTGGGATACCCCCCCAATGTATCCACACAAGCACTGCTGGTGAGTACACACAACGCTGAAGCAAGAAGCCAAGTGTGCAGGCGCACAAGCTATAGACTAACTGCGGCAGCTTTATGCTGATGTAACTTGCATCAACCAAAGTCTGTGGTGTAGTCATGGTCTACAAATTTCTGCTTATGAACAGGGTCTGAGAGTTGCTGTGTGAATTGAAGGGAAAAATTCTCCCACTGTAATACAGACTGGTGCAGTCCGCATCCACAGAGACAGCTGCACTGGCAGGAGGAGTCACCGGAGGTTCTGGAGGGGAGGGTAACTTTAAATACCAGAGCATTGACCCAGCAGATCTCCTCAGGAGTTTGACACTGCCCACTTTTGCTAGCCCTGCCCATCGTCTGAGCTGTGCCGCCCAGCTCCAGGCCCCTACTGGATGGGGGAGGTGAGGGAAGTGTCCTGTAAGATAGGAAGTGATTCAAGGCAGTCCACATTCTGTGCCAGGAGGTTAACGTTCATATCTCTTTCTGAAATGGGGTGGATCATGTCACCCACCACTGAAATGCATCCACCTCTGGTTGTGCACAGCAGCACTACACAGGGATTCAGGAAACAAGGTGAATTGAACTGAATTATCCAATTGAAAATACAGGGGAGTTTTAGGTTATTTATACAGTTGATATCCTGTACCTCCAGCCCTTCCTTTTTGAGTCAGTTTTTGCTCCTCAAATCATATCAAGAGCAACAAAGATTAAAAATTCAGTTTTGTATTTTTATCATCACATGCCCCTAAACAAGCAACAAGAGGCATATGAAATGATTAGCTGGAATGCTTCATCTGAAGATCTTTCCCAGAGAGCAGAAGAAGTAAAGCTTGCCTAAGCCAAAGAGGGAGTGGTAGGAATATATCTAATTTGATGAGAAACTGGATAAGTGGCGTTCTCTGGAGTCCAACACTCCTTTCCTATTGAACTTTAGAACTTAGCCAGAAGAATAACTCTAGTGCTCTTACCAGAGGGTCACTAGATATTTAATACTGGAGCCTTGGTTCTGCAATTCATCCAGATTATTGTGGTGTTATGAAATATGCTAAGGAAGGAAGGAAAGGCTTTTGGCCAAAGAATTATAAAAGGCTAAAATGTTAAAATCCAAATGACTGTTCAAAAGCAGTGATTAGGAGATCATCTTTATCACTCTTACTGGGCCACAAGAAAGTCTGTGATGTCCCTTTAAATTAAGCCTGGGCCCTAGATAGGCTGGTGACCACCTCTGACTAATGCAGCCTCTGAGACTAATGTACCCATCTTTACTGTTACCTTCTCTCCCATCCTACCCTCATTTGTCTATTTATTCACAGATCATAGAATAGCAGGGCTGGAAGGGACCTCAGGAGGTCATCTAGTCCAACCCCCTGCTCATAGCAGGACAAATACCCAGACATTTTTTTTTTAACCACAGTTCCCTAAATGGCCCCCTCAAGGATTGAACTCACTACCCACTTGCTGCATCTTGTCAGTATCCTACACTGTGACCTCTCCAGGGCAGGGACTCTGTTTTACTTACAATACCTATGATTCCTGACTGGAGCCTCTCAGTGCTACAGTAGCATAATCAGACTAATAATTAATATTTTATTATATCAGCCATAAACACTTTCCCAAATCTTTACAGAACTAGCATCTTTTTCTTAGAATATCAGGGTTGGAAGGGACCTCAGGAGGTCATCTAGTCCAACCCCCTGTTCAAAGCAGGGCCAATCCCCAGACAGATTTTTGCCCCAGATCCCTAAATGATTGAACTCACAACCTTGGGGTTTAGCAGGCCAATGCTCAAACCACTAAGCTATCCCTCCCCACTTCACCAAGTCCCTTCATTTTCTGATGTTCCCTGTTTTCTTATTGAGACAGCGCTAGGTTGGAAGTCCTCTTACGTGCCCTCTGGGCTGCCTGTACCTTGGCTCCAGGTGCAAAGGAGTAAGAGGGGCTCCTTGCTGGCTTACTCGCTCTCAAGAGCAGGTGGTGGGTGGGAAAGGGGAAGAGGCTTGGCTCTACTCCCAGTGCATGCATGGAGGTTAGTAACGTCCCGTTGGTTTAGGGCAGCCACCCATTACTAGCCCACAGGAACAAGGAGGAAGCATGCAACTCAGACGTGATGCCCAGTCACAGTGCCTCTGGGTGCTGCTCCTGGGTTGGTGCAGTTTATGAACTATGCCTTACTTAGGGCTGTGACTAAAGTCACGCTCTGGCTTCTCCAGGGCACAGCCTGGGGACGATGGGTGGCCCAGGGCTAGGTCACTACTGTATCCTAGGACGTAGGCAAGCTGGGTTCAAGCGCCTGCTCTGCCACAGACTTCCTGTGTGACCTTAGGCAAATCACTTAGCTCATTTGTGCTTCAGTTCCCCCTTCTTCACAGGGGTTTTTATGGGACTACAGTAATGATTGTGAGCTCTCAGATGGGGGCTATATGAGTATCTAAAATAGATAGCCCCAATAAAACTGCTTTGTAACCTAACATTCACTCACAGCCATGGGCTTCAAACACCTAACTGGATGTTTTCAGTGAACGGAGCCTGGCAAGCTTACGCTGACGTTGGCGCTCGGATGAAGAAAAGACATGTACAAGTATTGCTGAAAAAAGAGCCTGAAAAGCTTTATTGACGTGCTGGGTCTGCCAATACTGACCAGAGCGGCTGGCTAGTCAGGTGTCCAAGAGGAGGAGGAGAAGGCAGGTGAAAGAAAGAAGCAGAGCCTTGCTCGATTGCAGCGTTGTCTTTGACAAACATAAAATACAGTTAATAGCTGTAATGTCTTGCCCCAGCCTCCCTCCCGCTAGTTGAAGGAACTGTGTTTTCAGGTTGCTGTGGGTCTGACCGATTGCCTGTTCAAGGGTCAGGAAGGAATTGTTTGCATCAGGGTGAAACTGGCTTCAGGGCATCTTGGAGTCACAGTTAGGTTACATCGGTATAAGGATTTGGGAATGTAATGTTAGGAATGTTAGTTCATTGCAAGATGCGGCCGCTGTCCCATGCAGATAAAAGGCCAAAGGGCCAGCAACCAGAAAGTAAGAGACATGGGATTTTGCTGTTGGACCCCAGGTATATGGGCAAAAGAGAGACCTGAAGGCCTTGCAGATTAGGGTACCTTCTATTCCCTTTGCAGGGGGGAAGGTGAGAGGATTTAGCAGAGCAAGCTGAATCCTTCGGGTAGGTAGTTGATAATCTACCCTGAGTTTTGGTTTATGAGATAGATGCCATCTAAACCCCACACTGGACCCGCCTAAATGCCTGGTAGTGGGAGATGGGCAGTTAGTGCCCATTTCTGATGTTAAATCATAATAAATTTATGGCCTGCCATTTAAAGTCCATCCCTGTGTCTGTCCTCATTCACTTGGATGTCCTGATGAAGCCAGAGTCACTTTTTTGTAGTTTTGTTTCACTACATGCCACTAAAGATGGGATGCTTTGATTGACCTACCTCCTGATCCCTCTTATTAGTGACAGTCTTCTAACTGCATCCATGTCTGGTGCCTGTGCCTAGTTCTGGTGCCCACAATTTAAGACGGGTGTTGATAAATGGGAGAGGGTTCAGAGAAGAGCCACGAGAATGAATAAAGGATTAGAAAACCTGCCTTACAATGATAGACTCAAAGAGCCCAATCGGCTTAGCTTAACAAAGAGAAGGTTAAGAGGCGACTTGATTACAGTCTATAAATATTGACACGGGGAACAAATATTTGATAATGCGACCTTCAGTTTAGCAGAGACACAATCCAATGGCTGGAAGTTGAAGCTAGACCAATTCAGACAGGAAAGAAGGTGTAATTTTTGTAGCGGTGAGAGTAATTAACCATTGAAACAAAATATCGGGGGGATTGGGGGTGGAGTCTCCATCGCTGACTATTTTGAAATCAGTTTGGATATTTGTTCTAAAAGATCTGCACTAAGAATTATTTGGGGGAAGGTCTCTGGCCTGGGTCACACAGGAGGTCAGACTGGATGTTTTCAGTGAACAGAGACTGATGAGCTTATGCTAACTTTGGCGCTTGGATGAAGTAAACACATTTACAAGTATTGCTGAAGAAAGAGCCTGGTCCCTTCTGGCCTTGGAATCTCTGACTCTAAGGACTTTCATATTTTGTGAGGCTTCCGTTTTCTTTCATCTGGACTAAAAGCAAATATCACAGGAGTATTTTATTCCAAGCACTCAAATGGATTCATACAATTCAAGGCTCTGGTCAATCACTGGGTAGTCAAGAAATTATCAGAAGTCCTTTCTCCACTGAATGGAGATCTATAATGACTGAGGTTGGAGAACAGGATCAGGCAGTTAAAGAAGAGGTCCCACATGTATGCAGTGCATACCAGAAGAATTACGCAGAGGAATGACAAACTGGCCGTAAATTGCAGGCTTTACTGCACTCAGCATTGACAGCTTCTTGAGGTAGATTTCATGTAGGGCCTGAGTCTCTCGTACTCTAAGGGCTTGTCTGCCAGAAAAAGTTATAGTGATTTAAGTTAAGGTATGAATTTAAAGCATTATAGTTAGACCGGTGTAACTCCCTATGTGGACAGTCTTATCCCAGAATAAGAAGGCCTTTTTCCAGATTAGTTTATGTGGCTTTGGATGCTGCTTAAACTAAACAAAAGAAGCCACGCATATTCTGGAATAAGTGTGCCCACATGGTATAACTATATCAGTTTAACTATACTGGGATAATTATTCTGATATAACTGGTAAGACTTTCCCATGTAGACAAGCCCAAAGCCCGTTTATGCTGCGTTGGCCGGGTGCGTACCGTGGGTGTAAACGTAATGCACATCGCTGTCAGAGCTGTTTAAAGGATCTATCGCGGGTGCCCTCGTGTTTTCGTTATGCAGATGAGTCATGCTGTCACACAGCACACGCTGAGGTTTGAGAAAAGAAGCTAAGAATTGCACTAATTAAATGCAGAGGTTTTCCTTGCAGCCCACCTAGTAGAACCACAGGGGATTCTTTGTTTCTGATTTAGGAGAACAAAAATGTATTCTTCCTTCTGCAGCAATAAACAAGTGAGTTTACACCTCCTCCCAGGAGGCTTTGCTATCCTGGCCTGCCTTAAAGGACGGCATCCTGCCCTCTTTTTAGAACAAAGGAATCAGAGGGAAATGCAGGGTTTCAATAGTATGTAGCACTTATACCACACCTTCCCATTGAGGATTTCAAAGCCCAGCCCAAAGATTAATAACGAATTATGTCTCACGTCACATCTGTGAGATACGGTAGGGAAGTATTATTCCCATTTTACAATGGGAGAAACTGAGGCACAGAGTGAGTAATGACAAGTCCGTAACCACATGGCAAGTCTGTGGCAGGGGCAGGTACTGAGTTCAGATCTCTTGACTTCCAGTCCTGTATTTTCCTCACAAGACCTACTTTCCCATTACTGTTACAATAGTGCTGATTTAAATATAAGACTTGTCCCAAAATGAACATCTTACTTGCCTCTCCTAGAATATGTTTTTCTAAAAGATCTGCTCTAGGTATCACACTGGAGAAGTTCTATGGCTTGTGTTAATAATAAATGGAAATATACCTATCTCATAGAACTGGAAGGGACCCTGAAAGGTCATCAAGTCCAGCCCCCTGCCTTCACTAGCAGGACCAAGTACTGATTTTGCCCCAGATTCCTAAGTGGCCCCCTCAAGGATTGAACTCACAACCCTTGGTTTAAGCAGGCCAAAGCTCAAACCACTCAGCTATCACAATAGCCCGTCTAGTTTTGTAATAGGGCCGATGGAGTCTTACTAAAAGTGGGGGGGGGGGGGGGGCACGAGGACCCACCCTTGCGTGGCCCCATCCCTGCTTCTCCTCTTCCCCCTGAGGACCCGCCCCAGGCCAGGCCGGAAGCTGGAGCCTGGACAAGGTAAGAACGGCCTGGGGAGCCAGGGCAGCTGTGGGGAGCTGCGGACTCTCCATCTGCCATGGGCAGGAGGTCTGGGGGGCAGGGACACAGGTTGGGGGGCTGCTCTCAGGCTCCTCCATACTGGGCAGGTGGAGGGTCCGTGGCTCCCCATAGCTCCCTGGGCTCCCTGGGCCAGGCTCCAGCTTCCAGCATGGCTCAGAGGCAGGACCTCAGGGGGAAGAGGAGGGGCAGGGGGCCAGGGCCATGGCGAAAAGTGGACAGGCTAGGGGCCATGGCCCCTTGACCCTGCCCTGTTCTGGCGCCCCAGTCTTGGAATCTGTGAATCTATGAATTACAATGATACTTAAAGAATTTGATATATGTTTTGTCCTTTCTCAATGCATTTTACAAGAATTTTAGAGACAAATCTGCTATTTTAATAATTCTTCCCAGAAAAGCAGGTGCATTACATTGTTTTAAAATTACTTATTTCTCAGAACCATCTGTAACCGATCTCATGGATTTCGACCACATGTAAATGTTAAATTATCCTCATTTACAGGCTTTGGCAAGTGCGAACTCCTCCAGTAAAGTTATTTGGATCAGAAAGACAATGACAGAACAATGCATTGTTTCCATGATTGTGAGTGCGATGGCTTTATGCAGCTCCATGGTTATGTCAAATTGTCGATAGAACCAAACCACATTAGGATTAGTGCACATATGTGTGTGAGAGATAGCCAGGGCCGGCTCTGGCTTTTTGGCCACCCCAAGCAACAACAACAACAACAAACCTGCGGCGCGGCCGGAGCGCGGATGCAGGGGGACCGGTGTGGTGGGGGAGGGAGCGGGCGGGAGAGAGAGAGAGAGAAGGGGGTGGCCAAGGCTACAGCAGGGGCGCTGCCACGCGGCCCCTTCCGCTGCGCCGACGCCTGCCGCAAGGGCTCCGCTCCGGTCGGCGGGGAGGGAAGGAAGAGGACTGACCTGCAGGGCGCTCTGGTTCTCCGTGCCGCCGCCCCCTACAGGGAGGGCAGAGCGGAACAAGAACAACAACAACAAAAAAAGGTGGCCGTGCCGCCCTAGGATTGGGCGGAATGCCGCCTCCAACAATCTACCGCCCCAAGCATCAACTTGCTCAGCTGGTGCCTGGAGCTGGCCCTGGAGATAGCGGATACAGTGAGCAGGAGGAATGCTGGATTGGGCCTAGTTCTGGAAGGCAGAAGACCTGGGTATTGTTTCCAACTATGCAACTAACTTTTTCTCTGACCTTGGGTAAGTCTCTTAGCCTCTCGGTGTCTCCGTTTCTATATTTGTAAAATGTAGATAATGGCTGTGACAGATTTTCTGCATATCCTTGGCCTGCATAAGTTGTAACCCCTCTCAAATGGTTTGTATCAGTGGATCCCTCTAGACACTTTACTTCCAAAAAATGCACAGCTCAGCCTGCCAGAACCACATCATTTTAGGATTAAAGCGCTTTAACGTATGCAGACGAAAAGTGCAATATAAATACCAAGTATTATTACTGCAGGAACAAACTCAGACATCTTCAGTCACAATGAGCAGGGTCTTACTCCACATGGCTTCCTGGTGTTTTCAACAGGCCCAGTTGTGGAGTAAGATACCATTCCCTGTAAGAGCAATCTGAACCTGGCCTGTAATGGTGAATAAAGACTAGAGCAGGCTGAAATTTTTTGACTGAACATTTTTCCTGTGAAGCTTTTACATGGAAAAAAAAATCATTTTCAATTACATTTTTTGATTGAGGAAATTTCAAAACAAAAACAAAATGAAACTGTTTGTTGTGATTTGCAAACACTGAAAATGTATTGGAACTTCAGATGTTTGCATTTTTCCCATTTTTTTCCCTTTTTTGATGCTAAGTACAATTGCATGTATATAGCAGGGGTTCAACTTTTTCCTTCTTTTCCTTTCTTTTTTTCCCTTTTCCACTCTATCACCCATCAAACCTTCCTCAGCTTTTGAAGAGTGGCAGAGTTCTTGAGTTTTGTTTTGCCTTTTGCTGCTCTGACAATTTTCCAATGTTTGGGAAGATTTGACTTTACAGAATGGAAAAAGGGAAAAGGGAAAAGGTTAGACAAACGAACAAAAACCATTTTTAATTGTATTGGACTCAGTAGCATAAATCAGGGGGTGAGATAATGGGGGGAAATGAAAAAACTGAAATTTGGAAAATTCAAAATGTTTCAAAAACATTTTTTTTAAAAATTGTTCCATTTTGAACCCTGTGAAATGGAAACAACATTGACATTTTGAGGTTTTCTGTGAGCTTGTTTTTCCATTTGTTGGCCAGCTCTAATCAAGACAGCGAAGGAAGTCTGATGACTTGAGGAGACCAAGGGACTAATTGTTGACACCTCCTCTGACACTGACACCCTCTGTAGCTTTGGGAAAGCTGGTTAACTGCTCAGCCTCTGGTTTTCCCCTCTTTAAAACAAATAATAATACCAACCTATCGATCTCACAGGTCTGTTGTGTGAATTAACTGGTCCATATTTGTAGACTGATGGACCATAAAAAGCTATTAGGTGTAATATATGTGGTATTAGGACTAAATTTCATAGATCTTACTGGTTTATTGACTGACACATAAAAGCTTCCACGCCTCTGTATTGTTTAGCACTCAGGAGTTAAGTTTATCAGAAGAGAAGGCCCAGTGCAGATCATTAATATTACCCCTTTTTGACCTGAATGGCTAGTCAAAGTCTTGGGCTCTGGGAATGTTCCAGCTGGGAACAGAAATTGACGCTGGAGTCTGGTATTTTCTGCGATGCGGTCGTGTTTATTTACAAGGAATGTACAAAGTCCTGCTTCTCCAAATGCAGAAGGGACCAAAACCAAAATGAACTGTTTCTTAGCTTGCAGCCCCAAGCCTCTTGAGCCAACACCAGACCCAAAAAACTCTCTCCCTAGCTTTTTCCAAGATCAGACCATGCATACTGGCTGCTGCTTGTCTTGCTTGCTCTGCTTCCGTGTATCTGTTTCTCCATCCTGTGTGTCCTGCCTTCCCTCTTTCTCTCTCTCACACACACACTCTCACCCAAACAATACTGAGCAAAATCTCTCCACCCACTCAGTCCAAAACTCCTGGGCATGTTCACACACATCCCTTTTGTCTTAAGTGGGAGGCTTGTGATTAACTTATCCTGACAGTTATGTTAATTGCAGGGTCTCAGAGAGGTTTGTGATCCCAGTATCCTCACTTCATAAGCACCCAGCTCAATCTGACTCTCTCCCGGCTTCTAGAAATATCTGCCAACTATCAGGGGGTAGCCATGTTAGTCTGTATCCACAAAAACAACGAGGAGTCCGGTGGCACCTTAACGACTAACAGATTTACGTTGGCATAAGCTTTCGTGGGTAAAAAACCCACTTCTTCAGATGCGCGCATCTTTCGTGGGGGTTTTTACTCACGAAAGCTTATGCCCAAATAAATCTTAGTCTTTAAGATGCCACCAGACTCCTCATTGTTTTTCTAGAAACATCTATATCACTGGTTGCACAGAACAAAGCTTAACTTAGGCGAGAGAATGTATTTACTGCCACATTAGTAACATGAAACCTCTCCTTACGCAGTTTCTTTATAGATAACTGAATTCCTCTAACCCAGCATTTTTAATTTTGACATAGTGTATCGACTGGTCAATAGACATTTATATATTTTTTCAAAATCTCTCAATTTGACACATGTAGATCTACAAAGCCCTTCAATGGCCTGGAACCTTCCTAATAGGGTGACCAGACAGCAAGTCTGAAAAATTGGGACGGGGGTGGAGGAGTAATAGGAGCCTATATAAGAAAAAGACCCAAAATCGGGACTGTCCCTATAAAATTGGGACATCTGGTCACCCTACTTCCTAACTAGGAGACAGTGACTTTCTGCCACAGAGGGACCTGAGCTGGAGCCCTGTTGGTGTAAAGGAGAGGGGGTCTGCTGACAGGATGTTCTCTACTAGGGCCCCGCCCCCTTTGGAACTCACTTCCCACCTTGGTCTGTGAGAGTTTGAGGTGGTTAACTTGCTGGATGCACTGGAAGATTTGTTTTATATCTCCTGCGCCTAAAGGAGCTGGGAGATGGGTGAGATTAGGAGTGGTTGATGGGGGACTCTGATGGTGATTTTGTTGTTGAGGTTAATTAAATCTTTGTTATATTTATGTTGCTGCCAGGATAATGTTACCTGCAGAGAAGTACTGATGTCTGTTTTTATTACATGTATTTTTAAGAGTTTTTTAACAGCATCTAAAACCCAAGTGCTATTTTGTTTAGTAGAAATGTAATATGTAACTAAATTCCCTTCTCTGGGCCTGGAGAAACTGAGTTTTCAACTTCTTCTCAACAGGGGATCTATGATGCTCAGGTGTTTCAAATAAATCTCAGTGATTCCTTTAGTGTCTGATTCCTCAAGACCTGAACATGACTCTTGCTGGCTTCCAGCTGTTGTCAGTTTGCAGGTGGAGTGGTTGCCCAGCTGTTGGCCTGGACAGTGGTTCTCTACATCTCCCAGAGTCAAATTGTTGTTGCCTTTCTTCCATTTGAATTTTCAAGTGTAGTATCTGCCTGGGTTTGAGTCAAAATGGACATGGGAAATAAAGTCCTTTTTCATCTGCTCATTAGCAAAGTCAGTCCATCTCTGAGTGTATTCCTAAGATCTAACAAGGCTAGATATCGTTTTGCTGCATGGGTTTGTTCGTTTTATATTATATTATAATAATTATGTTAGTTTTATATTTATATTCCACCTGGAAATCGTAGGTGACATCTTTCCCCAGTGAAGTCAATGGGAGTTTTGCCATTGGTTTCATGGGGGCAGAAGTTCACCCTGTATCTTTGCAGATTCAAACTCATATGCTAGATTCTAGGTTATACTAAAGATGACGGTTGGATACCAGATAATGTCAAGTTTTGTAAGGCTCAAAGGGACCACTGTGATCATCGATAGGTACTTATTTGCACAAGCACTCAGCTCCGTCTGAGTCAATCCAGGCTCCTGAAAATATATAGTACACAATGGCAAACTCAGATGCTAAACGCTAGGCTTTAGCATAGTCGCTTCTATGCTACTAAAATGATACTGACCTTTACATTGTCTAGCTTAACTGTACTTGGCCAATATAAACATAAGGAAATCTCTGTTCCTGTGACCAAAGTGATGGCGCTGTTTAAGACTAGAGATAGAACGTCAACTAACAGTCCAAAACAATTAAATCTACCTACTCTGAACTGTCCAAACATTTCTCATCAGACGTCCTGCTCTAGAGTCTAGACAGATCATAAATTTTCTTTTGACACTTCTGCTTGCAGTAATAGATACATCAGAAATCACAGGAATTGCCAGACTGGATCAAACCTGAGGTTCATCTAGTTTTGGAGACTGTCTCTGACAATGACTAGAGGCCACCATTAAGATTGAGGCCCCACGGTGCTAGGTGCTGTACAAATACATCTGAAGATGTGGTCCTCATTTATTCTGAACTGGTTTGTGGCAGCTAGGATAACTTCCTTTAAAGAGACACCAACACAAAGCAAGATACCTGGATGCATAGTCATGCATTTGGCTTAATTTCCACACACACAAAACCTTTGTTGGTATGTAAAATACTCTCCAAGAATGCTACTGGCCGGTCTGCACTGATTAAACTGCAATTCTTCCCATTTGGTAAGAAAAGTCAGGCAGCTGTTTCAGAGACAGCTGTATAAATGCAACTGAATCACAGGAAAAGTTGTTTATTCATTATAATATGGCTTGAGGCAAAATAAGGCTGCAGTTATTAAACTGTAACTAAAAGTTAGCTCCAATAAAATATATTAAAGTCAAGATTAAAAGCACATATGAAGTAATATATGGTATGAACTCTTAGTTTTGGGGGTAGGGGTAGGACGGGGAAACCACTTTATAACTGAAAATTTTAAATTCATAAAATCTCTGTTCCTGTGGCCAAAATGGTCCTGGGATTTGAAAAAGGATGTGGAATGTTTGCCAGTTACATTCAAAAGGAAAGAGAATCCAAGTTAAAAAAAAAAAGGGTCCGTTCTTTCAACAATGACCCTGATAACACTGCAAAGGCCTTCAAGCGGCACCCTGTATCAAATCGTAGTCTTTTCACTGCCGGGATTATAGAATTATAGAACTGTTTTGAAAATGCAACAGTTGGTCAGGATAAACCTTTATCTCCATTTGTCCATTGTTACTTGTATTTTTGTAGACTTCTGGTAGCAAGAGGTCACATTTCCATGAAGATAAATTCCTTATTAGACCCAACTGTGATCTGAGGTCATTGCATATCTGTGCCAGGACAGACTTAAAAGTGATGGTGAACAGGAAGTTTTTGTGCTGTATTGTCCTGGTTTACTGTGTCTGGAGCCAGACAGTGTTTGGACCAATATCAGCATGGGCTAAAGCAGGCATCTTTCTACTTGCTCATCACACAACAATGAGTAAATAAACACTGTCCTCCATGCAGACTGAGCTGTCAGACCAATTAGGCGTGAGAATGTCCTAATGCACCACGTTTCCTATATCTTTACCTACAGCTTCTACTGCTCATATGCCTGGGGTGATTTTGGATAGACATGGCTGTATTTAGACACAGTTACTGCTGGCAGAGGTCAGGTCTGCTGTGTCAACACTAATCCTTCCTGTCTATTATCAGCTCGTTTGACGTTTGATTTGTGTCAAGTTTCGGTGTCCACTGGAAGCCAAATATCACGGCTCAGAGATAACATTTTGCACCACTTTCCTCCAAACACAGAATGATTTCATGTTTTCTTTACTTGAGAGTCCAAAGCAGAAAATCCAGGGCTTAGCAAGGAAGACTTTTATATGACTGAGTAGAAGTACCAGGGTAGCATCCATTTTCCTCCATAAATTTTGTAACAGTCAAAACTATATTTTCAAGCCTGGGAATTAGAAGGTCATTAATGACAGGAGCTGTATATTTGACGTCCTGGACATCACGCTGAAAATGTATCCCTTATTTTGTCTATTATAACTGAGCAGGCCTGGTCTAATATTTAGCTGTATGTGCCCCTTAAAATCTGACCTGACAAGAAGAATCCAACCATTCAAAGCCCAAATTAACTCAATGCTCATGTCAGTCTTTTTTTAAATCAGTGGTAAGAGTTCCTTCAACTCTGCTGCATAGTTTGTTATGGCTTTGTGATAAGGATCAGTATCTATTGAAAGATAAGTCAGGACCACCACCATCTTGGGCCTTCAAAGCGTACTGCGCTGCATTATACCACAGTGTGAAAGGACATGCCTGTCATGGAGGTGCCAGTTCTTCTCGGGAGACTATTCCTCCTAGCGTTGCATGAGAGGGAGGATTTTCCCATGAGTGCCAGTAGCAGTAAGGCTGAATGTCTCAGTGTTTGCCCTGTGATACATAATGTACATGAGCCACAGTCCTAGGAGAAGTCATATGAGACTCAGTGAGTCACAAGCTCATGCTAGTGATGTGCCTATGTAAAGAAATACACACACACACACACACACACACACACGTTCATACAAAGCCCAGCAACAAAGAAACAACCCCCTAGACTTCTGATTTATTATTTATGAAGATCTTTTTTTAATAAAGTTTCAGTTTAGGAGAGTTTTCAATGCACTTGTGCATTATTCTGTACCATTGCTATATATAGACATACATACATATAGGCCAAACTTGGCTGATAAAAGCTAGGCAGATTTAGGCACTTAAATAAGGTGTCTGACTTTCTGAAGTGTTAAACATCACAGCTCCCACTCACTTCAATGACAACTGAAGGTGCCTGGGATCTCTGACAGTCAAGCTCCTTTTATTATTTTATTTAAAATTTTATCCAGAGTATCTATCTATCTATCTATCTATCTATCTAACACACTTACATATGCTCACACACTTTTCTCATGGAATTTCTAATATTGTGTTCCTTTAATAGTCCCAATTTATTTTGGCCTTCATACTACAAGGTTCTTCCAAGATCAAAATCAAAACTGTTACCTTGGGAACCAAAGGGGAATTTAATATATTTATTTTTTTAAAAACCTCTAGCCTATGTTATCAGAGCCATCAAACTTGAAAGTGGTGTAATCCCAGCTCCAGAGTGACGTGATCAAAACTAACATTAGGAAATAGATATAGATATAGATATAGATATAGATATAGATATATCAGTGTGCAATGAATATCAAATTGGTCTAGTAACTGAATAGTAAACTTTTTCTTTCAGAGTGGTAGCCGTGTTAGTCTGTATCAGCAAAAATAATGAGGAGTCCTTGTGGCACCTTAGAGACTAACAAATTTATTTATGCCTAAATACATTTGTTAGTCTCTAAGGTGCCACAAAAAGAAGAACAGGAGTACTTGTGGCACCTTAGAGACTAACAAATTTATTAGAGCATAAGCTTTCGTGGACTACAGCCCACATCCCAGGAGAGTGCATCCGAAGAAGTGGGCTGTAGTCCACGAAAGCTTATGCTCTAATAAATTTGTTAGTCTCTAAGGTGCCACAAGTACTCCTGTTCTTCTTTTTGTGGATACAGACTAACCCAGCTGCTACTCTGAAACCTGTCATTAAGGTGCCACAAGGACTCCTCGTTGTTTAAACTCTTTCTGTGCATGTTTTCACATGAAGACTAGTAATTTTGTGTTTTAATTGACAAACACGTTACTGGTGTCAATAGTAAGCGGTGAAGCATTTTGTTAAGTGGGTCTGTCCTTACAACATAGGTGAGTCATATATACCCTATTCTGAATGTGTTATGCAAGGTTAACAAGTCTTCTCCTTATTCAAGAATTAAAACGGCTTTAAGTCAGTTAGCTCTTCTTTGGCAGTAAGAGGGGGGCTAGGAGTCAAAGTTATTCAAAGCCTCTTATTCCAGTACTAGTATTTTACATCTGTCCTATGGGAATATTTTCCAATGAGTTGCTTGGGTTTTTAGTGACTAATTAAGGGCGATCGTGCTAATCCAGTGTTAGAGAATTCCACAGTACTGAGGCTTCTTTAACTTTAATATCTGAAAGTAGGAGAAGCCAAAAGGTGTTTGGCTGTTAAATTGTAGAAAAAATACAACCAAGAATAGACAGTTCATATTTGGACTCCAATCAATCAACATTAAACTCAGTTTCATTTATCATCTTAGTATTCAACAGACTTAACTGACACACTGGAGATTTAGGGCCACCACACACAAAGTCTCCTACTGGAGTGGTTTTGAAAGGGAGCTTTCCCAGGGCAGTAGGTTTCAGAGTTAATGGCCTGGCAAAAATAAATAGGGCAGGTCACACCCCTTTGAACTACTGTTTCAGACTGTCTGTAGACTCAGGTAGATGCCACTGCACTGGTTATACTCCGTTCAGGTTCTGAAGTTTCCTCTGCAATCGTAGCAGCTGAAGACTTGTGAAAGATGTGATTCTGAAATCATGTGACTCCAGGAGCTGGGCCCTAGACATGGGCCTAGAGTGCCTTAATTTAGCTCTTCTGTTACCATGTAAAATCTAACTTGCACTGCTGTCACTAACCGGTCTGGCCTTTCACCAACCAAACAACAT
The DNA here is from genome assembly GCF_011386835.1 of Chrysemys picta bellii. NCBI lineage: Eukaryota > Metazoa > Chordata > Testudines > Emydidae > Chrysemys > Chrysemys picta. The sequence goes on from NC_088793.1 coordinate 198,522,678, forward strand.
AATTGGTTGTATGATCATGGGTAATACTGATGGAGAAGAATGTATTTTTCTACCTTTGAGGCAGAAGTAGGATCTGACCTTGGGGGCTCATTTGAGTCTATGGGAAGGATTAAGTAGGGAATGAAAGAAATCCGAAAAGGAGAAATTTACTTCAAACCTTTCACATTGGAGGGTAGTTAGCAGCCAGAGGGGTAAAAAAAAGGAAAGAGTGGTGATGAAAAAGAAAGAAAATGAGAACTAGTTTATAAAGAAAATGCAAAGGAGAGCAAAGAAGTTGTGTAAAGTACAAAAATCTTGGGAGAAAAGTGGCTAAATCCTATAATAGAAACATAAACATGCAGTACCACTCCATTCTATCACGGTCTTCTTGCTAATTCTTTAGTGCAGAACTTCAGATGATACTTGGTAGCAAATATTTTAACATTCAACCAAGAAAGGCTTTGCTTGCAATCTGCTCAATCCTGCAAGGCTTTCAGCACCTTCAAGTCACTGGGAGTTGAGAGCGCTCAGAACCTCGTTTTCTATCCTTTATGCACCCAAAATATCAGTGGATTCCCAGGGGAATTCTTAATGTGCAAAAAATTCAGAATCAGGCTCATACAGCATCCCAAGGTTAAAATATGGTTCTCTAACGTGGTTATAAAATGGTTTTTCTGTCCATGTGCACAAGTAAAGAACATGTTATAACACAGTTTGGCCATGTGTTAACCCTGGTGATTTTTGTAGTGTTATCTGGGCCTTAGGTGCCACCATTATAGCATATGAGTAATGGGGTGGATCTGTCTCTGGAGTTGGGGAGTAAATTAGATTAGAGGATAGGAACCAGGGAAACAGCCAACATCCAGATGAGCAGCGATGTAATCTGAACTTTATTTATGTTTTGTTCCTTCCAGACAGACCAAGAGGAGCTCTGAGCTTTTCATCTACTCGCTTCTTGTCATCTCCAACTGTTTGCCTTAATTCTTTTGGTTACAGTCCATTTGCTTGTTACTCACCACACCTTTGGCACTTTTTTTCCCAATGGTGACTAGCATGGGCTGAGTCACACACTGCCTGTTTATAAGGAAAGCTGTTTGTTTGCGGTAGCCTAGCCCTGTTTATTTGAGGTGCCCTGCGGTTTCTCTTTGGTGTGAAGTGTGATTTCAAGAATTCGTTAGCATTCTATCTGGAGTTGGGCTGATATAAGCCGAAAGTTCCGAGGGAAAGGAGTACTTTCCCTGCAAAAGATGTAACTGAGTGCGAACTGAAAGAAGGGGAAGCTGAAGTATTATTGACATCTGCAACTTAGGCCCACATCTAAAATATATATATGTATTAGACCCATGAATTCTCACTCTAAAATGGTGTCGGGCTGAAAAATAGCAGCTCTTTTCAAAATCAATAGCATTGAAAAACACGTCCTAAAAACTGTTATACAGGACAAACAGCTATCTTATCAAAATCAGGATACAGAATGTGGGGTGCCCTAAAGGGAGATGTATCCGGTCCTGAATCATGATTTGGCCACAAGGCCATCCAGTTGAACAGCGCTAGTAGTTAAAATTCACTCTGTGTCTAAAAGCTTTTAAAATGTTATCTTTTTTATTGTTAGCAATAAAGACAGCTCAGCATCAGACAGGCTGAATCATCAGCAAGTATTTCTCAGACTTAACATCAGAAGACAATACACACAGGCCTTTCCTTTAGCTTTCTTTCTGCCAGCAGACTGAACTTTACCCTGGCTGTCTCTAATTATAAATGAATGGTGCATTGACTCCACATTAGCACCAAAGTGACTGATAGTGACAGAACGTTTAACATGGTATACATTGAACATCATATTCCCTTTCACACTCTTCTTCCTGCTTCTGCTTCTCTCCCTCTCTCTATTCTGCACAGACCAAAACTGTAATAAAACACCATAAAGAAAAATCCCTGTGCCCATGTATCCCCATCACATTAAGTATGCTTTGGAAAGAGCAAAAGAAACTACAATCAGTGACGAGAACAGGATCCTAACCAGGAATACAGTGAAATGGGAGGGAACTCAAAGGGAACTCAGTTTCTCCATCCATGAAATGGGTATAATGATATTGAGCTCCATAGTAAAGCTCTTTGAGGCCTACTGATGAAAGAGCTAGGTAAGAGCTGGGTAGTAACAGTAGTGGAAATGAAATTTAAAGGGTAACTGTGAGTACACTGCTCATGGAGAGAAAAGTTTTTTTAAAGGATTTTAAATGTCTGGCTTTTTGGAGAAAATGGACTTTTTAGCTCAGTAGTAAAGTAGCCCATCTCTGCTGAGAGACTTTGGAACAGTGTAGCATCTCGAATGGGGTAACTCCCAGGGGAAAGGTGGTGGTTTTACTTAGACCTGGTCTACTCTCGGGGAGGGGTTCGACCTAAGATACGCAACTTCAGCTATGTGAATAGCGTAGCTGAAGTCGGTGTATCTTAGGTCAACTTACCTAGCCGTGAGGACAGCGGCGAGTCGACCGCTGCCACTCCCCCATCGACTCCGCTTCTGCCTCTCATGAGCTGGAGTTCCAGCGTCGACGGGGAGTGTGTTTGGGGATCGATTTATCTGCGTCTACACGAGATGCGATAAATTGATCCCCGATAGATCAATCACTACCCACTGATCCAGCGGATAGTGAAGACCTGCCCTTATAGTGTAATGGGAGGTGGGGGGCTAAAACATGTAACTTGTTAGGTAGCTTTACAACTCCCATTACACCAGCAAAGAACACATTTGCTGAGATTGTGGAAATTCTACAAACTATCCCCAAAGCCCATGGTGACTGCAAAACCTTTCTGCTTTTATAAATGTAATCCAAAAGAAAATGAAACAATTTCTGAATATATGGCTGAGTTCACAGAGCCACTGCCCATTTGGAGAGACTTTAAATGATGCATTAGGAGACTGGTTGGTGTGGAGAATGCAAAATGAAAAAGTCCACAACCAGCTACTAACTGAGGCTGGTTTGGCCCTAACGTGCACTAGAAATTGGTGTTATCAATAGAGACAGCTATTAAAGACGCTGGAGAGAGGCAACAGCATCATGTAGTAGGCCCAAAACCTTCTCTCTCTGTCTTCTACTCATGCTAGATACCTCTCTCGCACTTGCCCTGTTTGTGATCCAGGCTGTCTTTTGTGTGGGTGCTGTGCTGACCCCTCCCCCCGTCCCTACCTATTAATGCCCTGCATCTGGCCCTCCTACTGTGAGGTCTGACAGGGATCAGGTCTTAGGGATGTTCTGAGCCCACCTACACGATCGGACCTGGCTGGCGAGATAGGCATTCCCCTGCCCAGGTTGAGAATCCCGCTTCGGGGCCTCCCTCTAGGCTTTGGTTTGAGCTACAGGTCTGAGCAGCTTGTTAGCTGTGGGACAGCATCAGCACTTTGGTGGCTTTTGCAACATGCCAACCAGCAGAAAATTAGGTACCTAGGGGATTTAGGCACCAACGGGATTAAGCAGCTGCTAAGTGGAGGTTTTAAGTATGTCAGTGACAACTAAATGGTGAATTTAGGTGCCTTAAGAGGCAAACTGGCAGCTAAATATCTTTGAGGATCCGGGCCTTCGTGCTTTTTGCAAATGTTTATCCTTGGTCGCTAGGTTGTGGAATAATTCATTTCATGTAGGCCACAAAACAACTGTCAGATGGCAAGAACTAAATGTACTCATCTTTTAACCCATGTTCATTTGGAAATGTGTGTCTCATGGCCTGGACAGCACATGCATTCGCTTGAGAAAAAAGAAAGAAAGAAAGAAGGCGGGATTAGCGTATCATGAACTGAACCACATAACACTGAGGCTAGGTCTACACTACCCGCCTGAATCGGCGGGTAGAAATTGACCTCTCGGGGATCGAATTATTGCGTCTCGTTGGGACGCGACAATCGATCCCCGAATCGATGCTCTTACTCCACCAGCGGAGGTGGGAGTAAGCGCCGCCGACGGGAAGCCGCGGAGGTCGATTTTGCCACCGTCCTTACAGCGGGGTAAGTCGGCTGCGATACGTCTAATTCAGCTATGCTATTCGCTTAGCTGAATTTGCGTATCTTAAATGGACCCCACTCCCGTAGTGAAGACCTGCCCTGAGACTTGTATTTCACTGCTCCCCTTCCCTACCCATCCCTTGCTAAAAGAACATGGGAATAGAGAGGATTATAGACCATTCAATATAATCATAAAGCAAATACCACAGTTGATTAATGCACTCAGTGTTATTTGAACCTCAAGCAAGGGCTGACTGAATCAACCAGTTGTCTGGGTTTTCAATCCTCCATAGTTGATAGTTTGCAATTTTTTCTGTTTTAAAACACACTTGTCTGTTTTTTGCTCATTATTATAAAAGGTCGGGGGGAGGGACTGGATGGGTGTGTAAAAGCAGAGCAGGAAGGCAGCTGGGCCTCATAACAAAAACTAAAAAAAATAACCCCTCTCTCTTCCTGATCAAAGCAGATAAAAGAAAAGCTGCTGGGAAAGCAGGAAGAAAATAGGATAAGAGAATGGCAGTATAAACAGTGTTAGTGTTCAGAATGATCCATTGGGGGGAGGGTTAGCTCAGTGGTTTGAGCATTGGCCTGTTAAACCCAGGGTTGTGAGTTCAATTCTTAAGGGGGCCATTTAGGGATCTGGGGCAAAATCAGTACTTGGTCCTGCTAGTGAAGGCAGGGGGCTGGACTCCATGACCATTTAAGGTCCCTTCTAGCTCTAGGAGATGGGATATCTCTGTTAATTATGTTATTATTATTGTTTCATACTAGGACTGGGCCATATTTGAAATGTTGTATGTATCATATGCGTGGGTGTTCAGATCTCAAAGTTCCTTTACAATAATAGTGCCCCGCTCTTACATAGCACTTTTCATCAATCGAGTGCTTTGCAAAGGAGGTCAGTATCATTATCTCCATTTTGCAGCTGGGTAAACTGAGGCACAAGGAGGCGAAATGACTTGCCCATAGGCCAGTGGCAGAGCTGTAAATAGAGCCACATTGCCTCCTCCTCTTCCTCTTAAGTGAGAGATAAAGTTATTAGTCTTCTTCAAGGTTCACAGTTCACAAAAATATATTCTTGGGAATAAAAATAGTGGGGTTGTGCTTTTTATTCTCTCTTAGCTGAGATATAAAGCCCTAAAAGGTTTGGACTTTTTAAAAAAATAAATGTGTATCTTTAAAATATCCGGATAATCAGTCCTTGTCTGTCATAGTTTACATTCATCCCTTTTGCTCATTATATGCAAGATTGTTATTTGTCCGGTGTGACTGAGGGGAATATAGGGGCATAAAATGTCCCCTTAATCCTGGCGTAGGCTACTACATCATGGATCACAGCTGGGGGTGGTAAAAGGCGTCTCTGTGGGGCTGCTATTCCCTCCAACACAGAGGGTGGCACCACAGCTGGGCCAGGGTGCAAAGAGTAAGGAGCCAAGACCCCACCATAGCCTCTCACAGGGAGGGGGACGTGATCTGTATCAGGGAAAGGGACAGATGATTCTTGCCCCCAACCCCAAACCAGAGCAAGGGGAAAGTAGGGGCGGAGCTGTGATTTCATGAGTCACCATTTTGTCCCTGGACCACCCACCCCTTTGGCAATGCCCGTTGCTTGGTGCTAATGTTATAGCCACAATCTAGCCCTATGGGGTCTATGGCAGATGTAGTTTAACTAGGCGTTTAAGAGTTTACCTAGTCAGAAGGGCACCTCTACCAAAAGCCGTTAGAGAAGAAAAGTACATGTGGTGCTCTGTGGGTAGTGACGCACGGGCAGCTGAATATATGTGAAAGCGGTGAACCCACAAGACAACTCCCCATGCCCTACAGAATGCTGTGATTTTCCATTCCACTTTTGCTGCGGGGACATGTTTGCATTAGCGAGAAGTGGAAATGTCCGCAGGCGCTGCTAATATACTCTTTGCCAGGGCTAGTAGTGAAGACAATTCACACCAATTATTTTTGTGTAAAAACATTAACTTTCTGTCAGACCATAAATCCAATCACTTGGAGGCAGGAACTTTCCCTGAAAACATTCCATCCCCTTGATCCACAACTGCTGATGTCCTTCATTACAGCTGTTAGCACATTACAAGAAACACAATAACAAGACCAGAATGGACTTCTCACTATTCCGAGTGGTTTGCAAACAACACTTCTTGATTCTTTTATGAGCATTTCAGAATTTCTTGGGGTTTTCCAGCTGTTTTTTGATCACTGGCTTGACTAAGTCACAACATGGCCCAGCCAGCCTCTTTTCCCAGACAGGAACTGGAACACATGGCTTGTGGTTGTGGTAAATTAATAAGGGGGAGAAAAAAAATAAGTAAAACAGAAGGGACTTTTCCCATGTGTTTTACAACACTGCAAATCTGTCCACCCTCCAGTTCATCTGCAGTGTACCATGCTCTTGCCAGTATTCCTTCTCCACTCAATGCTTGCTGTATGTTACAGCGCTATGTAAAAAAAAAAAACCAACCCTACCAGACACTGTGATTTTAATGAGGCCTATGAACTCCAGGGCCTCCGCTGATGCAAATTTGTGTCACTCCATTGAAGTCTTTACACTAGTTGGGGATCTGGCCCCGGTGTATATATTTAAAATTTTGAGGGAAATGCTCACTTGTAGTCTTAGGCAAAAACTCTCACCCGGATCACATGGAAATCTATTTCCATGCCTTCTCCACCCCTGCTACTTCCAAAGAATTCTCACCAAAGGATGCAATAAGAAATGCTCATGAAAGTGTCTTCACACAGAAGAATCCCTCAGTATCTTTGGGGAAAGTAATGCCCCAGTTGATAGGATGCCCATTTTATTATTTAATGTACATATCTAGGGTGAGATTCTAATATCTATATACACGATGAAGACAATGGGAGTATTCATGGATCACAGGACCATTCAGCATGGGTAGGGGGATCACAGTATAGGCCCTAGGCAGCACCGCTGTGCAAAATGTTTTTCACAACATTCAAAACTCTTGAAATCGGCCCTTTTTCCAAGGTGGCAGTGTTTCCCAAAACAATTATTTGCATCAGCAAAACTTTCATTTAGGTCAGACATAGATTTCCTCTCCCTCCCAACAGCACCAGCGCCCAGTGTGGGTTTATAATGGCGCCAGTGGTGCCATGGAGCCGGGCCCATGCTCAGAAGGGGCCTGGGGTGGGTGCTGGGCATAGTGGGTCTGGCCATACGGAGTTGGTGGGTGTTGGGCGGGGGGGGGGGGGGTGTGGGATTGTGTGGTACAACATGGGCCCGCCCCCCGAGGGGAAGGTGCACGCTGGCAGCACAGGGCCAGGCGCGCCACTGTGCGTCTGGCAACTGCCGGTTTCTAAATAGTGCCCTCACACTGGTCTGGGCGGAGTGGGACCACTCCTGCTATACCGTGCCCCATTACCCCTGGCTGGCCCTTTGTTCTGGGGACTGGTCTCCCCGCGCCATGCTCCATTGCCTCCTTGGGGGCCCACAAATATGTTTGGCGCCGGGCCCACAAAAGGTTAATCTGGCCCTGCCAGTGCCACCATCTTGTCAGCACAAATACCACTGACATTTTTTGAGTCACAAGGTGAGCTGGTTGGGTTTGTTCACAATCGCTGATTGGCTGAGTTTAGACCATGTACTGAGGAGGGTCATCAGAAGCCATTTTGATTTATTCCCTTGGGCCAACAGAGCAGGATTAGGGAGATAGACCTCAAAAGATGCCTGAGGGAGGAGAGACCCACACTATAGTGAAGCACAGATACTCAGGCTTGTATGAGGATTTGCTGTGGGGAAACTGGCATACAAGTAATGACAGTGTTTTGTGGCAGTGCTGGGGTTTTAAAAATTATTATTATTATTATTAATTATGCAGCAGAAACCAGGTAAGAATTATTTAAAGGAAGGAAAGGGATTTTTTAAGGAAGGAAAGGGATTTTTTTTTCAGTTTGAGAGTCACAACTGAGCAGAGGAAACTTGAAAGGAGAAATGACCCCCCTTTTCCCATAGGCCAAGAACTCAACCCCCCCACGCCCCACCCAAATGTCTGTGTCTCGTCTTGTCTCTAGTTTTTATCTACGAGTTGTATTCAGCTGCTTCTTTAGCTATCAGACAATCTTCGCATGGGGAGGGATGGTTCAGTTTTTCCTTTTGCTTCCCATTAAGTTTATATAAAGGAAATAAACCCTAATATTTCAGAACATTAAAAAAAAACCTAATTTCCTGGGGCTAGGAAGAGATTTCTTCTGCAAAAAAATTATTCCAAAGGGGTCTTTGAACCTTCCTCTGGATCATCTGGTATTGGCCACTCTTGGGGACAGGATACTGAACTCGATGGACCATTGCTCTGATCTTTTATGATGGTTCCTAAAGTGACTATGCTTCTAGGTATACAAGCCTGTTGGCATCCATGTTCTACTGCTTGAGTAGAGTAAGGGATAGAACACAGAGGCACAGAGTCATTCTGGGCCTGATCCAAAGCCCATTGAAGACAATAGGAAGACTCCCATTCATTTCAATGGGGCTTTTGGTGGGCACCCAAATCTTTTTATGGATACTTTTGAGGTGCATCCTGATTGAAGTGCTCTCTGTGTATAGCTCAGGACCATAGGCATCCCCTTACCCACATTCTGTTCATTTACCGTAACATCACAAGACCCATTCCTCATCCAAGATGTGACTAAAGAGCAGATGATAATCGCTGGCGGCCAGAACATGTATTATGGTCATGCCCCAAATTCATGTTTGCTGGGCCAAAACATCCCATATAATTAATTTGATTGGGAAATGTGAGTTGTCCTGCAGTGCATTATTGTTCTTTCTCTCCACCGTTCTTCAGTGCCAGGCACTGCACTGAGACTTAAAAAGTATTTGTCGACAGCTTTTAACTTTCCGCAAAGAGGAATGCTTTTGTCCAATTGTAGATCAACCATTTAGGATGGGGACTGTACCCTGACTAGAGAACGTTTCCTTTATAGAAAAGAAATGTAATTCAGGGGAACACTGATGGGCGATCTGACGGGAGAATTAACTATCTGCCTGCTAGTATCATGGTGTGATTTAGTATACACCCTGTCACATGACCCAAATGTATACCTCTAATTTTCTACATGCAATAGTTTGCTTGCATGTCAGAAAGCATTTACACATCCCGCTCAAGTTGTTGATTCATGAGACCAAATGCCACTTGTGCCTACAAATGTGGGTTTCTACAATCCCCTCTCCCCCACCCCAAAAAGGTACAAAACTGTGACCACAAGTGTGGAGGCCTGTTTGAAAATTGAGCGATCGCTGCTGCTTTAATTCTGGAAGCCAAGTACTGGCAAGTGGTCTGCACTCTGGGAATAAAGCCCTGGCTGGGATGATTTAGCTGGGAATTGGTCCTGCTTTGAGCAGGGGGTTGGACTAGATGACCTCCTGAGGTCCCTTCCAACCCTGATATTCTATGATTCTATGAATAATGAGGCCAAGCACTTAGCAAGATTCAAAACAGGATTGGACATTTATATCCAGACTTGTAATAATGAATGTTAACATAAACTTTTGGGATGGATATTAAAGGCCACGTTTCAGGGTTTAAGCCCATTTTTAATTAGGAAGGATTAAGAAGAGAATTAGTATTGGGGGGTGGATTAACCCACATCAGCCTCATGAAAGGTTCTTGTACATTCTTCTGGTACTGGCCAATGTTGGAGACAGGATGCTGGTCTAGATGGTCTAATCCAGTCTGGCAGTTCCTGGGTTCCTAGTAATGTGCCCCTCATGTTCAGAAAGAGGCGGTCCAAAGTCTGCATGCACTTGAATACCCTACACGACACTCAATAAAGAGTCTTCTGAGCAAAGAATTCAACCAGGTTCGAATCGAGACATTTTTAAACCCCCTTTTAATGAGAGACTGTTCCTGATTTGATTACTTCCCCCTAATTTTTAATTAGGAGCAGCAATACAAGAGTGCCAAAGAGTTATGAGGTATGACTCTTCCACATGGCCACGAGGCATGGGGCCTACAGGTGCACAAATAGCCTTCAGACGTCTTGTGGAGGTGGGGGTACGATTGCTGGAGGCACTGAAAGTTGTGATTTATAAAGTAGGAAATTATACAGTACACTCTTGAAATGTAGTTTTAAGTGGTTGATACAGCTTTAGTTTGGCTGAACACGTACAGTAGATAGATTTAGTGTCTGGCTGATCTGTCTGGTCCTGAGTGTTCATCAGTCAATCTAACAAACAAGCTGAAACTCAATATTGTGGTCAGCAATTTCATATTCAGCCAAAAGTATAGGGTCTGCAGAGCACTCCGTTAAATCCAGAGACCACAGTGAATCTGTTTCATGCTTGAATAGCCCAACTGATGCGCCCCAGCTAGGAAAGGAAAAAGCTGCAGACCTGAGAAGTGAGTTGACATCTTGGATTTACTTTTCCCTTCATCACTTTTTAATGTCACCTTAAGTAACAACTGCTGAAACCCATTAACAAAATCATTTTATGGCGCCAAAAAACTCAATAGCTCATAAAATTGTGTTATGAAGCACATTAGATTCTGCATAAATCAAATGTGATTTAATGGCTCTGGTGTTTTCTATGTGCCTGGTGCTTTCCAGTCTGGAACACCCCATCGCTTTAATGTTGTTAAGACACAACTCATTAGGGTGAGGCGAGATAAAAAAAAAATGTAGCAATCGAGTCCAGATCCTCAGCTGGTGTAAATTGCTGTAGCTCTATTGTCTTTCTAGGAAAACACAGAAGGCCAGAGCCTTTCCGCTGGTGAAAATAAGGATAGCTCCATTGACTTGGAAGATTTAGCACCAGTAGTGACTTAATGGAGTCACGCCAGTTTACACCAGCCGAGGATCTGGCCTTCAGAGTTCACACAGACATGACAAATTACAGAAATAGGGGATCCTAGGTACAACGGTTTCCGAAAATGCCCTGGAGTTTCAGATGAAGAACTCTGCACAGGGCAAGCAGGTTTTGGAAATTTCTCCCCTCTCCCAAAAGGATCAATGAACTTAACGCCCCTTTTGCTGTTAATCCGTGCTGAGTTTCAAACAAGAATGTGGACGGACAAGACCTGAAAGGGTAATTTGCCATAAAAGAGGCAATGGACACGAAAGTAGATCCTGCTAATGAAAAACTTAAAATTCGATCACAATGATTTTAAATGAGAATGATCTCAGTCTAATCACATAATACTGTCTTTTGTGCTCTGGGTCACACAGTCACGCAGATGCAATATTCAGGAAGCACATTTCATTAGACTAAATAAAGCTTCAATCATGTGTAAAATTTCCAGCTTGAATAGGCAGCCATCATATCTGTCATCAGTCTCCATGTATTTAATGGGTGTAATTTCTTCCTCATATTTCTATGTGTTTATTGTTTCATTTTCATTATAGGAATTTGGGCACCTGATTAAGAGAGGCTTTTATGTTGTTGTTGTTGAGTCTGGGTGGAAGTAAATAATGCTTTATATTGTCGAAGAATAGAGCAGTCAGATTAAGAGTAAGGCAAACAAACAGACAAAAACAACAACAACAACAACCCTAGGAATGGGATGGTATTACACATGCATGTATGGCTTACTGTGAATTCCCTGTGCTTAAATAAGTTAAAAATAAATTGAGCAGTATTGTTCAAACATCTTTGTCCCCTTTCACTGCATACTTCGCTTCCACAGCGGAAAACGGGTGCCCTGTTTTTTGAAATATTCAATGTAAGCAGTTACAATACCTAAGAATATGACTAGTCCTCCCCCATTCTTCCACCCCAGCCCCCATTTTGAGTAGGTTGTCTCTCTGACCAGGAAAGTAGTACAATAAAAGCTCCTACCTTCCACATTTTCCAAAGCTTCATGAATGAGATGAACCAGCGACTTCAGGGAGATTTGAAAATTCATCAGAAAGACATTGTAGCATGCAGTGTATCCTACTGGCATGAAATCTTTGCCCTCTGGCTTAATTCTAAAACTCTAGAGATTTTCTTCTAACCCCCTAATCTATGGTTCTGAAGACGCTGGTAATCCTGCTTGTCACAAAATAGATATCTGTGTCTTTAAATATAATTCTGTCCTACTTCTACTTTCAGAACTTCTGCACAGTTAACAAGACTTAATGGTCTTTTCTGGCTAGGATATTTTCTTCTGTACTGTTAATTTTAAACTCTCTCTTTTTGTCTCTCTTCTCTCCCCCCCCCAAAAAAAACCCTTCTAAAGTTCTAAGCTTCATCCAGATATGGAACGGGAACATTCTTGAAATCTTGAAAAGTTTTTCAGGATGGTAAAATTGCTTCCTGATCGGTTCAATCCAGATTTAGGCACCCAAATAAATCTGACCTGATGTTCAGAAGTGCTGCCGTTGGCCTCAATGAAAACTCAGTGCTTTTGAAAATCTGGACACCTAACTTTAATCTAATCTCAGCTACAGTCTTCTCCAGCATTTAGTGGCTTTACAAGTCTTAGGCCAGTGGTTCTCAAACAGGGGTACATGTAGGTCTTCTAGGGGTAAATCAACTCATCTAGATAATTGCCTAGTTGTACAACAGGCTACATAAAATGCACTAGCGAAGATAGTACAAACTAAAATGTCATACAGGCAATGACTTGTTTATACTGCTCTATAGACTATACACTGAAATGTAAGTACAATATTTATATTCAAATTGATTTATTTTATAATTATATGGCTAAAAGGAGAAAGTCAGCAATTTTTCAGTAATAGTGTGCTGTGACACATGTATTTTTATGTCTGATTTTGTACGCAACTCATTTTTAAGTGAGGTGAAATGTGGTGGTACACGAGACAAATCAGACTCCTGAAAGGGGGACAGTAGTCTGGAAAGGTTGATAATCACTGTCTAAGGGCAGGTCTTCACTACAGGGAGGGGTCGATTTAAGATACACAAATTCAGCTACGCGAATAGCGTAGCTGAATTCGATGTATCACAGCCGACTTACCCCGCTGTAGGGACGGCGGCAAAATCGACCTCTGCGGCTTCCCGTCGACGGCGCTTACTCCCACCTCCGCTGGTGGAGTAAGAGCGTCGATTCAGGAATCGATTGTCGCGTCCCGACGAGACGCGATAAATCGATCCCCGAGAGGTCGATTTCTACCCGCCGATTCAGGAGGGTAGTGTAGACCTAGCCTTAGTCAGTCTCTGTTATAGTGCTACACACTAAAAATCCTGGACTCAATAGAGATACTGGATTTATGGTTCATTACAACAATCTGTAACCCACTAACCCTCCTTTGTCCTGCAACTGCAGAGGTGTTAACTGCCCACTTCACCTTGAATAGTCTCTTGCAACACATGTTAACTCCTTATGCTTAACAATCTGTTCCGCTTTGTATTTAGCTGTGACACTCTGAGTACCTTTCCCAGACCTGAAGAAGAGCTCTGTGTAAGCTCAAAAGCTTATCTCTTTCACCAACAAAGATATTACCTCACCCACCTTGTTTCTCATTGTTTTGAATAGGCAGCCTTTTGTCATCTCACCTACCTAACATATGGATTTTTTGCATATGTTCAGTTCAAGGAATTAGTGCTTTGCATGTAGATTTCATGTTGCATGCACAGTTCTAGCTGTCTCAATTAACTGTTCAATATGAATCTTTATAAGAAGTATTATATTGTAATTATGCTGAGATCTCCTGCTCACATAACTCGTATTCCCCTTTTTTACACTGCTGTAGTGCCCCTGGGAATCTGGCGCCATATCTTTTCAGGGGGTGAATTCTCACAGAGGTGTATTGACCACCTTTCCTTTCTTTGTGGCTAGGGGGGAGTGGTCGTGAATCTTTTTTTTTCTGTTGTAACTTGGGGTTTTGGTATGGAAAAGGTTAAGACCCCCTGTCTTAGAGCAATCGAGTATGAAATGGACTCATTTAAAATAAAATCTAGTGAGAAAGATTCACAGAATGAATGATCCATTTGCATCTCATAATGTTTACATTTGGAGAAAAATTGCAGAACTTCTGAAGTGTAAGGAATGTCCTACTCCTTCATCTCCATTATAGGATCATTCTTTTAAACTCACATTTGGAAGCATAGGGGGGAAATGATCTGGACATTCAAGCTCCAGGTCAATTCTGGCCAAGTCACATGTGTGTAGAACTCCTTGCATGGGAGAGCCCTAAGTCAACTTTTCTTTAGCTCCAATCTCAGCCCATATGAATTAGAGCTAGTACATTTCCCCGATTCCTCAACTATATTTAGGAACACAGACCTATCAGCAGGATTTCACCCAAAGAGACATGCTTCCTAATTCTCCTGCAATGGCAAATTACTGTTTTTATTTATATTATTTGCATGCCAGTAACATCTGTAAGCCTCAACCACAGTTGGACCTCTGCTCTGCTAGGTACCGTCCAAACACATAGTAAAATCTTACAATGTAAAAAGACAAGACAGAGAAGAGAAATTTTCCTCTCTTACTCCATCTGTCCAAAGTCAGACAGCTGGGACTAGAACATAGATCTACTAACTCCTAGCCTAGGGCCTGATCCATTGGCCTGCCCCCTCTCCCAACTCAATTGTAGCCTCACAGTGTGCCTGGCTGTATCCTTGAAGTCAATGAGAGCTTTAGCGTTACTCCAGTGGACACAAAATCAAGACCACTCACTTCCATGGACACTTTTCCCAAAATTTTCTAGCTGGACAGTGAATTTCGGCTCCCTGTGGCACGGAAATTAATGTGTTATCAGCTGAGTGGATCCTTACAGTTACAGTAAGGAGGTGCGCTGGTCCAGTCCTGTCAACTACCAAGTTCATCAGCCTTTGATATTGGCAACAGAAGAGCTAGAACATCTCACTGGGTATGAATAGAAAGAGTTAATGCAAGTGGAAAGTTGCTTCCAGTTAATAGCAATGGACAAATTGCAGAGAAGCTCACACCAATCTCTAACAATAAAAACAGTATCTTGTAAAGAGGCTTTTAAGGGCATATAGTTTTCACATTTTCCTTCAAGAAATGGAACACAATGCCAGTAATCCCAGCATTTTGGGATAAAGCTTTCAATAGCTTTACTGGTGCCCTGACAATAAGGAAGACAACGGCTGAAAATTATATCCCCAAAAATAATTCAGCCCATCCCTGTCCCCCATTCATTAATGTAATGGTGTGTCCATGTTTCTGACTGGCCCATTATACGATGAAAATACACAGGTGAGAGGTGCACTGTAGCATTAGAATCTAATGTCATTGCTGGGACAGATATTGGAACCCCATGCAGTATCTTTAAGGACCATTGTAATAAATTTATGAGTGGTTTATGTATGACTGTGTTCTATTCCATGGGGGAGCGTTACCACAACTCTTCCAGGAACTAAAAGCAGTGGCACCGGCGACTGTCGGAAGAAAGGGCAATGGGCTAGATGGACCATTGGTCTGACCCAGTATGGCCATTCTTATGTTCTTATGACTCCTGGGAATTGTAAACAACTCTAGAGAGGTACCACCCTGGAGTGCTTGCATATACTGGTTCACGCTCGGTTTTCCAGAGAGTCAAAGAAAGAAAGAGCTTTTGTGTTTGAACTGACATAGGGCCTTCTTTCTTATCCAGCAAATGGACAGCACCTTCTGTCCAAGGGATCCAACCCTTGTAGAAAGGTTTGAAAGACATTGGCCTAGTAGGACCCCCATAAGACTGATAGGTGACTCCTGGTATGTTTAGTGTGTGTTTAAATCCATTTATTGAGGGATTTCTTAAAATGTTTTCTCTGTATTGCTTTTCCTTTAAGAATAAATGTGCTTGCTCAGAAAAATAACTTGTAACTGCTGGCAACAGACTAGTCAAAGCCCTTAGTGAGACTTCAAATCACAGGCACTGTGCTTTAGGCAGACTGACTTGTTGGGCATATCCCAGTGCAAGGCCCAGGGCTGTGCAGCCTTTAAACCCCTGGTCAGAAGGGAGTGGGACAAGGGTCCCTACCCAGAGACAAGTGACGGCAGGAAACCTGAGACCTGACTGGGCACTCCTGGAGTGGAGCATGGAGGGGGAATACAGGTGGAATTACTCTGAAACTGTGATAATTGCTTTATAATCTCTGATGTCCGTTCTAAACATAAAGACCGAGATTTTCACAAATGGGTGCCTGAGAGTTAGACTACTACGTCCTGATCTAGCAGAGCACGTAAGTATGTGCTTAACTTTCAGCCTATGAATAGTTCCACTGGTGCCATTTAATGAATCCTAAAGCCATATTTAGGTACCTACGTAAGCCTCATGTTCTTTCAGAAAGGGCTGGGTACCCTCAACTCCCACTGGAGCCAATGGGAACTAAAAGTGCCCAGCAATTTTGAAAATCAGGTTACATTTACACAGGAGCCCAGCTTCGGGCATCCTTCCCAACTTGGCTTTAAGCTCCAGCATCAAAATGTTAATCTGTAAGAGTCTCAACCAACACCCACTGAAGACAGTTGAAGGACAGTCATTGACTTCCATAGGCACTGATCAGGTCTTAAAAATGTCTCTCATTTGCAAGAGGCATGGTGAGGTAGCTCACTGTGAGACCCAGGGAATGAAAGCAACGTTTGGTAGAGTCACATTAGACTAGAAACCAGCTGCATGGCTGCTTTGCACCAGTCACTTTTTTTCAACTTGAATTTGTTGAAGTGTGTTGGAGTCCAACAAGGTTATCAACATCCAATCCTCCCTTGAGTCCAATGTTTAGATGTCCTCACATGGTCAGAGAGACAGAAGAACATTCCGGCATGACAGTAGCCGTCACAGGTCTGCCAGACTGCCACTGTGATCATCGTAAGCACTATAATGCGTAAGTATTTGCTCTGGCTGTAAGCTCCGTCTCTCACTATGTGTTTGTACAGTGCCTGGCACAACAACGTCCTGATCTTGCTTGAGGTCTCTAGGTGCTACAATAAAAAAATAAAAATAATGCCTAAAATACAGTTTTGCTTTAAGGGGCAATCTAAAATTCCATATTTTGGCTATAATCTTGCAATGTTCACCTCTTTGCTTTTGTTTACATTTCTTGACGTGGTGAGATTATATGCATTTGCAATTATTCAGGCACCACATTGTTTATATGGTTGACAAAAGTAGCATGGAGTTGCTTGATTTGGATGGGTTAGAAGTAATTAGAAAACTGCAGATTTGTCTTGTTCCTATTGTTTGGTTTTTTTGTTGTGTTTTATATGTTTTGTTTATATGGCGTGGGTTGGCGGAAGCTAGTTTATGAAATATATCTAGGGTGGGCCCGTCTCTGAAATGAAAAATTCCCGCTGGTCTGACTTCAAGGCTAATGAAAAATAATTTATTGTTTCTTCTGTTTATCCTTCTAACCAGACTGCAAGCCCCATGGGCACAGTTAGTCCAACAGATTTAAGCCTGCGTATCCAATGTCCTACACAACTCCAATTCGGAGTCATCTTCCTGACAAGCAAATATAGTTTTGTTAAGTGGGCTTGTATTGCTTTAAATTCTTCACCTGCTCTTGGTCATGTTCCTATGGAGAGCACACAGTTGTGGTGAGGGACTTTATGCGATACAAACTTTGCCAGCTAATTCAAATGAAAGATGGTCCCAAACTTCCCTGAGCTATTGGAAAATTCAGATCCAGATCCTACCTTCATTACCCGTCCCTGCCTTTATCCTGGGGAAAATCAAAATCCCAGATACGAACAACCCACATTCAAGGAAAGTTCAGACATTGATCCAAACTTGGCAGACCGATTCCAACTCCAATAGTCTATATTGAGTTCCTAGGTTGAGAAAAATGAAAATACACCGCATATAAACAGAAAGAGAGCAGAATAAGGTATTAGACTAGATCTATGTATCCAGGCTTCAGTAATTTTGCCTAATGAATGGTGGCCCAATTAAAGAACATATTTCCACTGACACTGCTGAATTCTGGAGCTCCACCTCATTCATTCCATGTATGGGCATTGAAGCACAAAACATATAGTCTGTTGGGGAAATAAGAGCCACAGTTACGAGCAGCCTCCATCATGGGCCTGATTTTCAGCCATGCAAAGCACCCTATTAACAACAGAAGGTCAAGTACACCGCTTTTATGGCCAGCAGGGAGGCAATGTGACCTCGTCAACAGCGGACTGGTCCACAACTCAGGAACCTAGGTTCTAGTACCAGCTCTGCTGCTGGGGGACCTTAGGCAAGACACATCTCTCTGTGCCTCAGTTTCTCCACCTGTAAAATGGGAGTAATGACACTGACCTCCCTTCAAAAACCCTTTGAGTGCTACTGATTAGAAGAGCTACATATCATGTGTATTCAAAGCGTATGTACACAACCATATTTCCCCATGCCTGTTATCTGTGGAACTCAGCCAAGTGCATATTTAATTCGGGGTATGTATGAGAGGTCTCTGAGGGTGCATGCAAACTTTAAATTTACTTTTTTATAATTTGAAACATAATCAGAATAATAACGAGGTCATAGAGTGGTTATCAAAATAAATGAATTTGCAGAATAAAGAAAGCATCCTTCTCATGTCACCCTTCCTTACACCACGTAGTACCTTACTCCACAATTGCCTCGCTGATTTCACTGCAACGTCTGATGGACTAAAATAATACTCAGTGGGCTTGATGCAAAGTTCACTGAAATCACTGGCAGTCGTTCCGTTGACTTGAATAGGCTTTGGATCAGACCTGTGTAAATGAGGGTGGCAAAACGGCCCAGGGAAAATGAATTTCCTTTTACAACTAAGGAAAAATCTCCCCTCTGTATCCAATCCATCTGGTAATGTTGAAGTCTATCATCCTTTAATAGGCTAACTGAAATGCTGTTCCTAACCGTATTGCTATCTAGTCTGATTTTCATATTCCTTAAATCAACATAGGAATTGAGTGAAACACTAGAGGTTCAAGAACAACAAATGAATCAACTCTGTTCTCATTTAAAGAGTTTGGGTGAAATCCTGGCCCCATAGAAGTCAATGGGAGTTTTGCCATTGACTTCAATGAAGCTAGCGTTTCAGCCCTTGAGGAGAAATTTACAATCCCACTTTGAAAGCATGACATATAATGAAAACTGGCACTGGGTCATGATGGGAGCTGTACAACAAAAACATAAATAACCAAGTGAACAAAGTACACAAGGGATTGCAAAGGAGATTAGGAGCATTGTTTTGCCCGTGCGGCTTTCTTAGGGGTATGAGAACAAGCGCAGTAGTGAATTACAAATGGCGTTTGCATGCAGAAACTTCGAGGGAACTGGAAAAGAGAATCTAAAAGAAAATGTACTGAAAGAAAAATATGGCTCAGGCTAGGGAGAAAGTAACTGGGACCAATAATAATTTGGATTCCGCTTATTTTCTGTGGTAGATGCTCTGAAATCCATGCTGGATGGAGCAGACAGAGAGGCCATGGAAGTCAGAATTATTTTATGTGAAAGGAAGTGGAGAACAATGGGTTTAGAGAAGTAGTGACAACCAAAGGACTGGCAGTCTTCAGGCTGAAGGAATGTGTGGCTTTTATTGATGTGATTTTTCTAGACAGCTTAAATATTGTGTGCAATATCTGGGCAACTCAGAAGTGCCCTGATGATAGACCTGGATGAATTATTTGCTGTGGATAAATTACCAAATGCTCTGAGCACTTTCTTTCATTTGGGAATTTCCCCAAACTGATTCTGATCTCTGCTATTGTATTCACTACAGTCCTAGTCCAGTAAAGTGTTCTTAACTTTAACAGCCGGAGAAGTCCTATTAACTTTAGTGGGGCTACTTATGCTTAAATTTGAGAATGTGCTTACCTGCTTTGCTGGGCCAGGGTCTATTTACCCATGTTCACCAAAGAGCTTAGACAAACCAGTGTCAGCTGCAGCATGGTTCAATGGATAAGAGTCAAGGCTGGGAGCCAGAAGACTTGGGTTTCCATTCCCAGTTCAGCTTGGACATCTGTTTCCTTCCCACCTTTTGTCTGTTTTGATTATGAGCTCTTTGAGGGAAGGACTATCTCTCACTGTGTGTTTGTACAGCGCCTATCACCCTGGGGCCCTGATCTAGGTCAGGGCCAGCCCACAACATTTTGGCCCCTGAGGCAGGGAGCTCAAATGATGCCCCCATACCCCCTCGCTTGGGCCGAAACTTTGAAAGGTCTCAATTCTGCCTTCTTTCTGTTCTACTTCTCTCATGGTACTGCTCTGTTACCTACCCCAATAAATGAGAACTAACAACTTAAAATGCCTTGTTCAAAAATGTTAAGTAACACTTAACTTTCAAACGCCTGAATAGCAAATGTAACTTTTCTTGTCTGCATAGTAAACACTGGCATTTGTATCTGTTTGAATAATCAAAGTGGTGCTTTCCGTGCCTTCTTGGTTGCAAAGATTTGAACTGCTTCCTGCTGAAGGTCCACAGTCTGGGACAGCTCATGCTCTCTTGAGATGGTTGCAAGGCTGACCAGCCTCTCCTGTGTCATTGTGGAGCGTAGATGTGTTTTTATTAACTTCAGCTTGGAGAAGCTGCGTTCTCCACTGGCAACTGTTACAGGAAGTGTTAGAAGTATGCGCAGAGCAACAAAAGCATTTGGAAAGAGGGTGGTCATCTTATTTGTGCACATATATTCCAGAACAGCCTTTGGAGTTGATCCTGCTGAAATGTATCTTGAAAGGGCTTTCAGTTCATCACCTAAATCACTCGCATCAATATTGCATATGTCATCATGTGTCAACACTGTCTCTAGTGCCCTGCATTGCTGGTGTAGGTCTTCTTCAGGTATAGTGAGGAGTTTTGGAATATCATACAACATCCCAAATATACTGCTGTGTTCCTTGAGCTGCATGAAATGTTCTTCAACTGACTGTATTGCACAATCTAGCACCTAGTAAAAGAATTCAACTTTGAATTGTTGTTTAAGGTCTCTTATGAGATTATCCCGTGCCTCGTAATCAAAATGTCTTCTTCTTCGGTGACTCTTGTATTCATGAATGGGTGGGAAAATAGCTTTAGTGTGAAGTTCCTCTGCCAACTTCTGTGCACTCTTCAGAACGTTTTGAAATCCCTCATCTGACCAGTAAGACTGTAGATATGACTTTGCCTTGTCCAGTTGTTCCATTGCTCCAGATATATCAAGGTCAAGCCCTTGGAGTCTATTGCTTACAACATTTATTTCAAACAGTATGTCATGCCACAACACTAAGCCACACAGAAATTTGAAGTTAGGTATGTTTCTGGTGATTCCATTTCCCTCTGCCACTGTTCTCCCACGAACAGTTCCCGTCATAGCATTATCCTCCATAATGGCAACTATGGCATCATCTACCTTCCCAATTTGGTGTTTGATAGGCTTTATCACCTCCACTCGACTTTCCTAACGTGTGGCACTCAGTGGTTTCAGTGTCAGAGAGGATGTTCCCAGATGTTGCTTCAAAATTTACCATCGATGAGTTGATACAGAGAAAAATACATAGATGCTTTGAATTACATTAAAAAATTCAGCAGCATCACTAGAAGCTGATGTTGCATCACTGACCACCAAGTTCAATGAATGAGAACTGCATGGGACAAAAATAGCTTGAGGGTTTAACTCTTGGATCCGTGTCTGCACTCCTCTGTTCTTTCCTCTCATGTTGGCACCATTATCGTAGCCCTGACCTCTCGTATCAGCAATCGCAATTCTCGTATCTTCCAGCTTTTTAAGAAGCACATTTGTCATACCAGCTCCTGTAGTATCATCAATGTCAATAAATTCTAGAAAATGCTCTCTGACAGTCACCATTGCAGGGACATTTTCACTAGGTTTTGTTGTTGTTACAAAATGCACCATTAAAGTTTGTTCTCTATGGCTGATGTCAGGTGTGCAGCACAGAATAACAGTAATACCTTGCTGACTTCAGATCTGCCACAATCTTCTGTTTGACTTTTGTTGTCCGTAACTGTATAATCTCATTTTGAATTGTTTTTCCAAGGTAGTGGTGTGTGTACGTTCCTTGGGTGGTGACTCTTCTTAGATGCTCCTGGAATACAGCATCAAACTCAGCCATCAACTCCACAATTTTAAGGAAGTTTCCATTGTTTGGCATATACAGCTGATCTGAAGTGCCGCGCAGTTCTAGGTTTTGGGTAGCAAGCATTCTCACAATGGCAATGAGCCTTTTCAGATCATTTTGCCAGTAAAGAGACTCTGATGCAATCTTCTCTGGATGCTGCTCATCTATGGTGGCCTTTAACCTTAGTCTCATCTCAAGCTCTTTCCACCTATGGAATGCTCTCTGGTGATTTGCTGCCTTCTCGTGGCATGCCAGATTTCTAGCCAGATTTTTCCAGTCCTTTGTTCCTGTAGAACCCAATGTGGCTGGAACATTAGACTGGAAGAGTTTGCAACAAAAACAGTATGCAGCATTCTGGGTTTTTGAGTACATAAGCCATGGCCTCTCCACTTTGTCACCATTGCGGATTTCATGCCAGTAATGTGTGGATGGAAACTTCTACTTTCATTGTCTTTGGGGAACATGAAGTTTTTCACTTGCTGTGCCCCATGCAGTACAAGGAAGTTCCTCAGGCTACTGCTCAAGTTGGTCCGAAGTCCTGGATCATCTAGACTTAAGGAACTAAACTCAGCAGCAGCTGTTTCTTGTGCCTCCAGCACACTCTTCTCTGATCTACACTTTTCTTCAGGAATGTGCGTGGTTACATCCATTTGAGATGGAGATATGGATGCTGCAGTAGCTGCCAGGTCACCTGCACTCTGACGAACGGGAAGATCAGGCATCTCCTCACCAGTCACATCCTCACTGGGGCCGTGAACATTTGTGTCTATGTATCTCAGGAGAGCTCCTACCTGCTTAGATAGAAAAGCTTCCTTTGCTTTCTTTCTTTTTCTCAATGCTGTCCCAGAGGGACGTTTTCTTCTTTCACTCATGACTGCTGTTCTGTGCCAGCTATAGTGGCTCTCAACACTCAATTGAAGGGGACAAATAAGCAGGCTGGTAGCAGGGCCTGTGTGAGGGAAGATATCAGCATCTTAAGGGCCTAACTGGCTCCTACTACTTCAGTTGACTGCCTGTTCTCCTCAAGTGGGTTCAGGGAAGCAGCAGGAAACAGGAAGCTCCCTGGGAAGCTGGTGTGAATCAGTCCAGGCTCCTGGGGGTGCTCGAGAGGTACATAAGAGGCTCCTCCTCCTCTCTCTTCCTACAGCTCCTGCTGCTTTCTGTTATTCCCTCTCACCTTTTCTCCTGCCTGCCTGTTATGTCTCTTGTGCCCTTCTTCCTCCAGCACAGCACTCCACCATCTCTGTGCATCTAGAGCAGAGAGAATACATATACACCAGCAGCAGACACAATTTTCTACACTCTGGGTCCTAGTGACGCCCCCACATTGTCTGGCATCTGAGGCGGCCGCCTCAGTTAGCCTCATGGTAAGGCCAGCCCTGATCTTGGTTGCAACCTGGGGACAGTACCATTGTACAAATAATAATTAATAAATGGAGCTGTGCATTATTCTTTATTCGAGGGCCGTGACGTGTCATTTATGTCACATGGTATCATCTCAGCCTTCTTCCTGGATGATTGGTACTTTTAAATCAGGAGAATAAAGAGTAACAAGTGGTGAACAGTGAGTAAGGAACAGAGAACGGGGGCTAGTGACTGCTCTCTGTTGGAGCACGCAGACCTTTGTGCAAATATGGTAATTTGTATGAAGAATAACCATTCCTCCAATAGTTGTCTGAACAAAGCCCTTGGTACAAATTGTTACAACAGTGACCTAAAATGGGTACCGGCATGGTCAAACCAAACAACTGCTGAGAATGTCAGTGCTGTGTTTGGAATAAGGCCCAGCTCTTCAAAGGTATTTAGGTGCCACTGACATTTTCAGAACTGCCACTCAGCTGTCACTTAACCCTATAGTGTCTAAGTCCACTAAACACCTACGTTTCTTCTGGTCGGCATGTGCTGATGCTGCCCCACAGCTAACAAGCCACTTATGTGCTGATGCTGCCCCACAGCTAACAAGCTGCTGGGAACCCTGGCTCAAGCCAAAGCCTGGAAGCCCCGAAATAGGTTTTCCTATTTCCAAGCTAGGGAGGGGAGCGCCCATCTTACCAGCAGGGCCCAATTCTGTAGGTGTGCTCAGAGCATCCCTGAGACCTGATCCCTATCAGACCCCACAGCAGAAGGGCCGGAGGCAGGCCACCAGTAGGTGTTGGAGCAGCACAGCACCACACAAAGACAGCTGGGAGCACAGGGGCAACGTAGGAGAAGCATGAGAGAGACACCTAGTGTGAGCAGGAGACAGAGACCATTTTGGCTGCTAGGACATGGGGGACCTAAGTGTCTCAGATGCACACTCCTCTCCTTTCTCATCCCTCCCCTCGACATTTCCTACTAGCTAGTTCCCTACTCAGCATGCTGGCTTCTGTGAATCCCTTTCTTAGGTACCTAACTCCCCATGCACGGTATAGGGAGCCTGGGGGCCTAGCTCTGGGCTGAGGATTTCCCTAGGCACCTGGGAGAGCAGCCTACAATGCTCAGTGGTGTCACACCAAAGCCCCTCTGGGGATCTCATGCTAAATGACCATCTGGACTGATGAGAAAAGAGAGAATCGAGGAGGCAGGTGGCCCATCACCCTCTGTTTGCCCCAGAGCTGACATGGTAGGGGGAACAGCTCCCCACAGGTAGGTAATGCCATCCCACCTTCCTGCTTAGAGCAAACCCATTCACTCAGAAAAAGGAAATACAAATGAGGGAGGCTGAAGCTTTGCTTGACATTCCTATGAGTGGAGACGTTTTACTGTGGGAATCTGTGGGTGTGTAATTGACTGAGGTTTGAACTCAGGAACTGTGCATGTAATCTTGACATCCCAAACAAGTAATGTGCAGCAGGAGCCAACACACACCACAGACCACCGAATATCTGAAACCTCTTCATTGGAGCAATCGCCCACAACAGCTACTCTCCATCTGCGTTCCACTAACCATTGCAGATCTGTCTGGCTCACATACAGTCTACGGTCTATGGCCTATTCGGATCCCTTCTGTGCTGCCTGTAATTTTGGATGTATGATTAGCAATATTTTGTTGACCATTATTATTATTATTATTTTTTGGTCAGGAAATGCTAGCCCCACTGAGTCTCCCGTTGAAAATGAATGGGAAATTTGTAAATTCCCACAAACTTTCCCATGTTCTCCTGTTACTGGTCAGTGGACAGTGCTCTACAGTTCCAAGAAGGCTGTGCTGCTGAAGACAGCAATCAGCATGGCAAATCATACTGTGCTGGTCCCAGAGGTGAAGGCTGGTTTGGCCAGAAATGCCCACGTTACCTACAGTTGGGGAAACACCCCTTTATTTTTGGAGCATGCTGATATTGCAGAGTAATGTTGACATATTTAAAAAAAAACGCACACACAGAAATGTATAAGCAACGAGTAAGTGTGTGTTAAGCACGATTACCTCCTGCAGCTATTCTGCCTTTTGATGTAGTCTAGATGTCATAGATTTTAAAGCCAGAAAAGACCATTAGATTGTCTAGTCTAATAATAATAAACCAGGCCATACAATTTCATCCAGTTACTCCTGTACTGAGCCCAATAACTTGTGTATAATCAGTACTACATTGGGTCGGTACTTGCCTACAGGTTTTCCAGGGAACACCCTGCTATGGTTGGTAGGAGTCGCTTGGTGGTTCAGTAGGCACTCTTCGCCCAACAGGCCGTTCTAGGGTGCTGTACAACTGTGGCTGCCCACTTTTGGTTGAGACCTACCAGTGTTGTCCTGATGACTCCGGTCATTAAAGAGCCCTTGGCGTTGGTTTTCTTTGGTTAGCCCGAGTCTGTGCTGGCCGCATTCCATCTTAAGTGATGACACCCACCTCCCTAAATGTCGCCCCACCTGCTTCAAATGGATTCTGTCTTCATTCCTGGTCTAAATCTGTTGTGCGGCCATGCGTTAGGTTGTTACAAATGACTGCATTTCAGTGGGGATTAAGGGATCCCTATCTATATATTCCTAGTTTTAGATAGGGTCATGCTGTGATCAGCCATTGCACATGTGGACCCTTCCCACCTCTATCTTTTGCCCTTACATGGGCCAGTCCTTGCCTTCACCCTGACACATGCATCGAACAGGGCTAGCACTACTAGTCATATGGAGGAACTGGAACTATGTATATACCCCCTGGCCAGGAGTTTCCAAAGTGAGTAGTGTTTCTGGATACTTCATTTTTGGGGTGCACAGCCAGAGACACCAGAAAGGGACCCGACTTTCAAAGAGTGAGTGCTCAGAGCTCTGAAAATCAGCTCATCGGGTCCTTTTGAAAAGGTGTCTCAAACTGGGCACCCTAAACTGGGAATCAATGGTCACATTTGAAAATCTTGGTCATAAATCCAGGCTTCATCAATGTTGCTTTCCACCATAATTCCATGGGCTTGTAGATTTTAAGGCCAGAAGGGTCAGTATTATTGACTAATCTGGCCTCAAGCATAACACAGGCCATAGAATTTCACCTGGCGATTTCTGCATCATGTCTGTAACTTCTGGGTCAGCTAGACCATTGCTTTTACAGAGACAGCCAGTCTTGGTTTGAAGGAGAAACATCCACCACATCCTGGAAAGTGGATCTCATTAAGGGTGATTATCAAATATCTCACCGTAACAACTGAGCTAAGGGCAAATGGCAGCTGGACCAAGTGATCGTGGCTGGGATGTTCGAGGGGTCTGTGTGAGTTAGGCACCCCAATCCCATTGAAATTGAACGGCTGTTGGGCGCTAACTCCCTTTGACCCCTTTGGAAACCCCTGCTCATAAGGGTCCAAGAACGGGATGACCCCGGATGCTCTCACAGGCTAGTCTGCAGTTTAGCAGCCACCAGCATTGGAAGCAAATCAGGGGTTTTATTAGACACCAGCCAAAAAATAAACCCCAAAGACTTAGTTGCCGCTGCCAAAAACTACATTCTGAAGTCAGGAATGTTGATCGCACGGCTCCCTGGCTTCCCCTCGCCATTAACGGGCATTGTTTTATCCCGTAATCACCCAGGAGAAAGATGGTAACAAAGGGGCGCTGTAAGTGAATGAACATGCCCATGGTCTTCTTTTGGGAGGTGGGGCGGGGGGTTGCCAACATGTTGCTGTATTTAAAAATCAACGTGTTTAAAAGAAACAAAGCAGAACACAGAGTTCTTTGTTGAAACACATAACTTTACAGACAGTGAAATGATCAAAAAACTTCCTGCTCGGAAGTTTCTCATTCAGTTTGTATGAAGGCATATAAATGCTCATTGGGTACTTCAGGAAAAGGAGCAGAGTAAACAATGTGAAAACAAAAGGTCTTGCCTCTCTTTTTGTGATGCACGTTTATTATTTATTCTTATTATGAACGTGCCCGGAGGCACCAGCGGAGCGTAGAGTCACACTGTGTTAAGCACTGTACACGCTCATCTGAAGACAGCATTTCTGCCATAAGGAGCTTGCAGTCTAAATAGACAAGCCAAAGAGAAGCTGATCCACATTATACAACTGGAGAATGGCAGCACAAAGAGACTAAGTGGCTTCCCCAAGCTCACACCAGGGAAGTCAATGGCAGAGTGAGGGTCTGGACCCAGTTCTCCTGAGTCCCAGTCCAATGCTTTAACAACAAGAGCATCCTTCCTCTCTAAACACCCTGCCTGATATGTTCAAAGCAGCTACCGTAAGGCTCATTTGCAAAAGTGACTTAGGTGCCTGAGTCTTATTGAAAATAAATGGAACTTAGGCTGCTAAGGGCTAAAGCCAATATTGAAATACTCAATGGGAATTAGATATCTTGGCACTTTTGAAACTCCCACTATGATCTTTAGGCAGCTGAATCTTTAGACGTCTAAATACCTTTAAAAATCTGTCCTAACTTTAGGCACCCACCTTTGAAAATGTTGGCCATAGTACTTTAACAGCTAAGATATCTGTATATACACTTGTACAATAAATTAATCTCAGGAACCCAGCTTGGAAGACACTGGCTTATTGTCTTCTTTATATGCCATTCATGTGTACTCAGTCTCTATATTTAATGCATAAACTGTCCTTTTAGTTGTTAAAATCTATGCTGTTGAGTTTAATTCCCTTTCCTCCCCAAAACAGTGCTCTTATATCCCACTAGCATCTCAAAATACTTCATCCCACTCGCATCTTGACATACTATTCCAAAATGTTCAATCCAAACAATCCATGGAAAAGCTCTTTCTCTTCTTGATTAGAAATAATAAAGAATTAGTGACGTTGAAATGGGAAGAATATGAGAATAAATAACTAAACCAGATGCTTTCAATAAAGGGATAGGATTGATATGAGTTCTTATCTTCATTCTTTCAACACTGGCAAAGGTAATTTGCTATTATAAAAATAACGTAGCAGGTTATGGAGAGAGTTTGAAATAGGGCCGATAAATGAGAATAAATACATACGACTCAAGGGCCTAATCCAAAGCGCACTGACATCAGGGGCTTAGGTTCAGCCCTAATATAAAATCCCATAATTAGTCCCATAAGTCTGATATAGCAATTAACAGAGAAATTTTGGGAAGCACAAAGGGCATTAGGGACTCAACCCCCATTGAAATTCAATGGGATGTAAGCACCTAAATTCTCTTTATGTTTTTGACTCTCTCTCCCTCTATGTTACACAGGGTTTATGAAGAAAATCAGTATTAATATGATTTATTTATTCTTTATATCCAGTCAGTTTCTAGAGGCCAGGGCATCATTGTGCTAGGAGCTGTACAAACATATAACAAAGAGACAGTCCTTGCCCTGAAGAACTTGCCACCTAACTGTCATAAAAAAAACAAACAAAAAAACAGACAGAGGAGAAGCACAAGGAAACGGGAAGATGATATTGGCCAGCATGAAAGAGAGTGGTTACAGGAAACCAGCTTCCTAGCCATTGTCTAGCCTTCTGTAGGCATCCTGGCAATAGGTTCAGTAGAATCCATAGAATTTCTATGGCTCAGCCAGATTGTGAAACTTCCACCCCATTGCACCTGATACAAGCAAAGGATAGTTTGCCAAAAGCAAATCAGTCTATAAAACCTTTTAGTCTTTTTAACCTTTAAGCAAACTGGGCTTGTTTTCCCATTAGAACAATGACATTATTGTTTAGACTGAAGTACAGTACATGGCCAGCCATGTTAGGAAGTGAATGAATTGTTTTGTTGTCAACAGTTATTCCCCCCCCCCCACCTACTATATCTAGGAATTTCTTTCCATGTGTTGAACTTTAAAGAAAATATGCCACTTTGGAGATAGCCAATGACATCTTTCTAAATTAACCAGCTGCAGTGGTGTAGAACATAGCTCCCATTTAGACACTTCAAATGGCCAGTTTTTGAGACTTCACAGCAACCAGCAACTCTCACTGTGACGTTATTAAACGTACGAGCTGAGCAGTCTTGACTCTCCAGCCACTTATGTAGGTGCCTAAATGGTTTCTACATTCTTCTGAAATTCTGGCCAGGCTGTGGGGGTGCTTCACTTGTGATGATTGCATGAGAAAAAGAAGGGGAAGGTGACAGAACAAGTTCACTAAAACCAAAGCTTCTTGTTGATTGTGTTGCCACATTAAAATGATGCTACGCTCCATTACCCACCAAAACTAAATGATGAAGAAGCATGTCCATCATCAAAAATTGTGCCCACCCTGCAGGTCTGTCTTGTTTGCTACAAGCCTCATCTCAAATGTCTCATAGCTTATTCTAAAATGTCTAATACGGTTACGACAAAGACAAAGATAAAAGATAGATCATGTGTAGAGATAAAATCAAAGTATCCACCGGTATTCAATGATGCAGGGTAGATGCAAATCTGAATTGAGGAATAAAACGTAGAGAAGATGGCAGGAATGGGTTCTGTAAAGTCCCAATGAGCTCTTCCATGGAAAACACCAGAAGTCCTTCAAAAATTCAAGTTCTGTAAACAATTGCCCATGTTCATTCAGATCAGAAACTTCGGAGTCACTCAGAAGGCAAAGGTACTCACTAGACTTTCAGTTGAACCCTATGGACAAGTTGACATACAAAGAGCTCAATCTGAAAAAGCATTTTTCCGGGTTGTATCCATTTCTAATTGAAAGGCCAGACCCAGGCTGTATGAGTTTAAACAGGGCAGACAAAATGGGCCAACCTATTAATTAGACCCAGAGCAACAATGCTGATTGCAGTCCACATTGATCCATTTTAGCCCAATAAATAGCAGATACAAGCAACCCGAGAGATTCAGTGCACATAGACTTTATTATGTGCCATGTATGGTTTAATGCAGAAGTTTTAAAACATCAGAGTTTAAACACTGAAGCAGAGGAGCAGACCTACTAAACCGCTTATGAAGAGCAGTCCTCTTTCACTGCTTCCTGGGAAATGACCAAAAGTTCTCCTCTAATTCCTGTTCAGTGAGATATGCTTATGTACACAAGAACATTGAGCCAGGAAGGTACCTGTGCAGTCACTCTGGGGACAAATCTACTGGTCTAGCCATCCGTGCTTCCACCTCTCAGGGTTTTAATTAGACCTGGGCAGGAAACAGTTTTCCCATGCTGTGAAACTTTTTGAGGTTTCAAAAATTCTCCCGTCCAACATCAGGCTGAAACCAAGACCTTTTGAAGGTCCCCCGCCCCCCTTCTCCCCCCCCAAAAAACCCAGAGTGACAGAGAAACCAGCACTATGGCCCAGTGCTCAAGACAGTCACCTGGTATGCGAGAGACCCAGGCTTAAATCCCTGCTCCAATGAATATTTAATTATTGGAAAAACTGGAACCCCTTCAACAGAAGAGACTGTGCTGCAGAGACTGACTCTATGGCCCGGTGGTTAGGCCACTCACCTGGGATGTGGAAGAATGGCAGAGCAGGGACTTAAACCTTTCTTCCACATCCCACATGAATGCTCTGGCTGCCTGCCTAGTGGCTATTCCAGGTCTCTCTTGTTTTGACCATCCTGGACCTGAGAACCTTACCCAACTAAAGTTTTGTCAAAAAGGGTACATTCCGACAGAAAAAAAAAATCAGTTTAGACAAATCAACATTTTCTAATGAAATAACATTTAATCAAGAATTGCCCAACAAGCACTGGTTTCAATGAATGTTTAATCAGAGAGCTAGTAACGTTGCCCCCAGCTTTGAGATCTTAACTTGCAGAATTCAAAGGTTGCCTGAATCCAGTGAGACCTACTCTAGAAGTACAGAAAGTCTTCAGAATATTAACTGGGCTGAATACCTCTGTAAACTGGAGACAAGAAAGAGAAACAACCTAATGAGAAAAGCAAGAGCATCAACAAACAAGCAATCGCAAATGAAGATAAACCACAAAAGTATTCCTCATCTTCCCTCTCAGCCCTGTCAAGAATTGCGTGTTAAAGTGCTTTTCACTATAGATTTGTTGGTTTAAGTTGAAAGAAAGAAAGAAAGAAAGAAAGAAAGAAAGAAAGAAAGAAAGAAAGAAAGAAAGAAAGAAAGAAAGAAAGCTCTTCTGTATAATGCAATAGCTTCTGTGTAGTGAGTGTAAACTGGTGTTGCTTCATTGAAGTCAGTGGAGTCACAGTGATGCACAGATCTGAGGATGTGGTTCCATATGGGTAAGCATTTGGCATATTGCTGACATCACATGTCCATACAGACTAGTCTCTTGTATGTAAACACTGTTTTGCTCTCTAATAATCATATTTTTTACAAATGCTTTATAGTTCTGAGATCCTTGTCATGCAAAACAAATACTGGGCTTCCTGTGTTTACTTCCTGTGTTTGACTTGTAGATGTTTGTGTTTGTGGCAGGTTTTATTTAACCAAATTCCGCTTGGCCAAGGTTCCTCTCTTCTGGGAGGGCCTCCTCAAACGACAGCACCAGCAAAGAGTCACAGCATCCCTCGGGACGTTCACCACACCACTTTCAGTAGTTCTCGGCGTTGCATAAGGGCTCCACTGGGCCTTTAGAGAGAGAAAAGAACCGGTACTTTAGCTGCACCACAACTGGAACAAGCCTGGGAGGCACTGGGACTCAGAGACGCCCTTCGGAGTCATGGTTCCTCCCCTGCTTCCTTCTTGCGCCATGAGCGGCTGGTCTGGCGTGTGCTAGACCACAGTGATTCAGCTACCCTGGTCAGTCAAGAAGAGCAAGAAGCCAAAGCTTCACCCATGCCCTGGCCCTTCTCACCTGCCTGCCCTGGGGAGGGAGTAAAGCACGTATGTAGGGCCACTTATCTCCTACCTGGTCTGGGTACCCCTAGGGAGGTATAAAGAGGGATTCTTTCTCTAACTTCTTCCCCTGCCTGTGTGTGTTGTCCAAAATATAGTCTAGTCCTAAGATATTTGGCGGGGGGAAGGGAAACTACACTAAAAAGATACAGCCTCGTATTGTCTAGAACATGCATATTAAAATGTAGCAAGACTGTACGCCATGCAATGCTTTCATCACCAATTACTGTGCTGAAGTAGACAGAGGGTATGTCTACACAGCAAAAGCTGTTCTTCTAGCCTACCCAACCTAGCTTGAATGCCGCTAGCACTGGTAACAACAGCAGTGAAGACAATGCAGCATGAGCAATTCAAGCCCATCATGGACCTTGGATGCCTACTCAGCTCACTAGCCTGCTCTGAAACCCCCGCTGCGTTGTCTTCATTATTTTTGTTACCTGCACTAGCTGGACTCAAGCTAACGCATGTTGACTTGCCTGTGCAGCCCAGCTTTTGCTGTGAACTGCAGACATACCCTTTGAGACAACAAACAGCTCAGCAACACAATGGAATGGAAGGCTGACACCATCAACTTGAAAATCTGTCTCGGGTATTTTTACCTACTGTTGTCTCAAGGAGCACAAGAAGGAGATTTCTGTAACTGAAAGAGGTTAGGGAGAAAAATCAATGTCATTCCTAAATCAGCTCTGAGGGGGTGCTGTTGAACATCTGTGCACCCCCTCAGGACACACAACTGCCAAGTCTCGGCAGTAAGCATGCTTGGAATATTGCCATCTCAACATTTTTTTTCCAACATTGTGGACATTTTTCATTTTGGTCTAAATTTTGTGGCAACTGAAAACTGAACCATTTTGTTTGGCCAAAACTATTAACCAAATCCAACCCAAGTTTGGGAATAGTTTAGCTCAATTGGAAAATGCATTTTTCAGCAAACAAAATATTGGCTGGGGGAAAAAATTGATCAGCTTGTTTGTGAGCATGTGTGAAATCTTCATGGCTCCAAAATGCAAGGGAGAAGCAAACACACTCTCCGGCTTTCGTACTCTGTTAATTACAAATTGAGCATTTAACAGATGTATCATCACGCAGCGTTTTTAATCATGAAACATCAAGAATGGGGGAACCATCCTGCAATGTGATGAATGCATCCTGCCGGAAGCTGACCCTCCTCATCTCACTTATTTAAGCTCAGTCATATTTGTTATTCAAACGGCAGTATTTGTGGGGAAAAAAATATTATGATTTTTTCCTCTTTAGCTGTGTGCCAGATTTAACACATACTTCTAGAACAGACGGCTAACAGAGCCACATAAAATATTTGGGTGGAATTTATACCCATTAAAATACACTTCTGCAGTTGTCCAATAAAATGTAAGTACAACAACAACAAATTCACCTGATTTATGAAACCTTTACATCTCAATTTTGGACCAAAACCAAATATAATTAATAACTATAAAAACAGAGGGATGGAAACCACCATTACTTTGCCAAACTGTAGTTTGTTGACAATGGTTTTGATTTAATAAGAACTTGTGGCATATTGGGAAGAGTGGGGGTTTTTAGATCATAGCCAGGGATGGGTGAAATAGGTAATAATAACCAACATGAGGCTTTACCCAGAACTCAAACCAGCACAAACGCAAAGCTATTTTGATTGGAAATGGGGAAAGGAAGTAGTGTTTAGCTTCAGACGTGAATTAGGTTTAGGCAGTGGTTTGGGGTGTAGTATCAGTATCAAGGCCGAATCAGGGCTCGGGTACTGGTTCAGATTGTATGTGGTTTTGAAATCTCGCAACCTGTTCTCATGAGATTTTGGCTCCTCATGGCAGAATTCTTGTATTACAGATACTTGTGACAGGCCACTAGTTGACTGGCACCATTAAGGTCCATGTACCTACTGAGATAGAGTCTTGAAATTTGCTTCGCTCAGTCACTATTTGCCATGGAGTATAGAGAGAATCGCAGATTCAAAATCGGACCTTTCCATCAGATATCACCCCAAATTGTTCTTTTTATGGGATTTCATGCATTATGGCCCCAGTTCAGCAAAGCACTTTTAGCAGATTCTTTAGTCCATCTTTATATAGCAAAGCACTTAGGGCCAGACTTGTATCATTTAAATGGGTGTTAGGCATCTACATACCTTTTAAATCTGGCCCTTGTACTTCAGCGTGTATGCTTAACGTTAAGCTTCTTTTTAAGTACGGTTGAAGTTATTGGGAGTTATTATGTTGAGTGCCTGCTAAAGTGTTCTGCTCAGTCGTGGCCTACCTGCCTTAAGTATGCGTACTAGAGGCAAACTTTTACAAAACTGATATTAATTACTTCTTGGAGCCAGTCACGTTGGGCACAAGGCCTCCAATTTAGGCAAATGAATGCCATCAGAGCCGCGTTCTATTGATCAGATCTTAATCACGAACATTGCCATAACGAATGTCTGGATATAGCATATTCAACACAGCGAACTGACCTGTGGTCATGAACGGAGCTAGAAAATCAGGTTTCATACTCCACAAAGAAAATCATTTTACAGACTGGATCAGTCCCAAGATCCAACTAGTCCAGAATCTCTGACAACAGCCAGCACCAGCAGCTTCAGAAGGTACAAGAAACCCTACAGATATGAGATCACCTGCCTCCTGTAAAAACTCATCCTTAAACTGAATGGCTGGAGATTGGCTTAAATTCCGGAGCGCAAGGGTTTAACTCTTTACCCAAACTCTTCATTTGTCACTGTTTTCCTCTTCCCTGACCTCAGCTGCAGGTCTGTTTTAATAGTGCAGATTGGTATCAGTGGGAATTTTGCATTTAAAATGAGTGGGAAAATGTACAACAGAGCTCAGCAGCATGGGTGAATGAAGAGAATTTTGCTACATATTAGGAGATGCAGGACCAAATTCTGCCTTCAGAATGTGCTGCCTTCTGCCAATGTGCTACTCCCATTGGCTTCTACTATCATTATGTTCTCTCATGACCGGGCCCAGGTTATTCCAGGGATCTTTATTGCTGAGTGAGAATTACAAAGTTGTACCATCTTTGGGTCATTGAATCAAAATTAATCTATGAAAAAATGTGTCTAATGTACATTTCCCCCTGCCCTTGATGAAAAGATCCCCATTTGCAATGAATCCACTCCTTTCTCTTGTGTGTGCGCACAAACAATGCCTCTCCATATAAGGCGTGGCTAAATACAAACTGGTTTAAGTGGGAAGGGAAAAAGGCAGTTGAATTTTAATAGGCAAAACGCACAGATTATCAGACAAAATGAAAGACATTTTATAAAAGTGTCCCAAACCAAGACCATGTAAGGTATGTATCAACCCGTTCTAAAAAATGAGTCCCACTGGACTCATTCCAGCCTAAAACAATGAGTCATCGCCTAAGGAATCTTGTCCTCACATGAAAAGTATAAATCATCGTCCGTTCGGAAAAATGCCACAGATCGTTCAAACATATTTCTTTAAAATCTGCTAAAAACCAATACAACTTTGTGTGCAGTTAGCCCCGGATTCTAGACCGTTTGAAGTGAACGGGAGCTCTGCCCTGGAGTTTGAATGGTTTTCTCTCTCTTTCTCTTTTACAAGCTGAAGAGGAGGAAATGCTTGAGAGACAGAGTGGTCAGTTGTGGTGGAAAGAGTAAGAACATCAGATCTTTCTCACTAGAGTCCACTACTGGTCTTTAAGCTCATTGCACCAGACCTATATAGCACACACTCATCTCTATCATAGATGCTCAAGCCACACCAGCCAGTAATGGTTAGCAATATTCACACAGTAACACTATTTAAAAAAATAATTAAACCTATTCTAGAAATTCAGGCCTTGGGGCTGCAAACTGGTTTGCAATCCGGGGGCAAAGCACGTCTCTAAACTCTTTCTACAAAGTGAAGGATTTACCAGCATGAGTAATTGCAGTAGCAGATTGCCGGATGAGGCCCTTATGGTGTGCCCCCAAACTACAGGTTTCTCTTTTCAGTAACATGCTTCTCACCAACAGTTAGTTTAGAGAGGGCAGTTGAAGATATTAAAATAAAAAAGTGAATCTTCAAGTGCATTACGCAGTTGATACACTGTGAATTTTCAAACTGCTGTACTGCCTTTTATTCTTATTTCTTGTTTGTTTTTCAAAAACACGTAGTGACCTCAACCCAGATCAAGGCCGCATTGTGCTCAGTGCTGTGGGTATTCATAGTAAGAGACCGTCTCTGCTCTACAAAGATAAGACAGGCAAAGGCTAGGAGAAAGGAAGTATTATTCTACTCATGTTACAGATGGCATAGAGGGATTAAGTGATCTTCCCAAGGTCACCCAAGACATCTGTGGCAGAGGCAGGTATTGACTCCAGTGCCTTACCACAAATCTCTCTTTTCTCCACTGAGCAAAATCAGTCTCTCTTCCTTTTAAATTCCTGAACCCAAGAGGTCAAATATTGGGGGGAATTATCCACAAATACATTATTCACCAATTAGCAGGAACATAAATCTGAATAATTAATTTGACTGTCCTAGAGCTGTTCTGATAGTAGATATTTGCTAACAATTATTCAGTGAAAAATGGGAGACATCTGCAATTAATAATGTGCACAATGAATTATCCTACCAGCTCGGTTTCTCTGCACTGCTTGGTAACAGCTGTTCTTCCTTCTGCTGGGAAAATGCATTGGGCCTCTCTGAATGTCCACAGCTGAATGCTCCCTACATTTTGATATGCAACTTCCTTGATACAGAAAGGAGAGAATAGGCCAGTGTCTGGTTTGCCAATCAGCTGCTGGCCGCAGGAATTTAAATCTCGCCTGCCCTGGTGATGCTTGTGGGAGGGCAGCCATGGTTCTTCAGCCTGCCATCTCCCAGGGATAAAAACCTCCTCTGGCACAGCTGCCTTTGTGCAATGTGGGCCCTTCGGGCCCTCAGGGTGAGTCAAGCTGAGGCACTGGGTCTAGGACTTGTTTTCCAAGCAGTTGCTCTTAGCATGTGTTCATCACCTCTTGGAAGTCAAGGTAGCATCCTACGATCAAAGTGAAAACCAGAAGGGTACCCTAGGCTTGAAAATGGAGAGCCATGACACATTGCATTCCTAAAGCAAGCATCTTTAGACTTTCTTTCCTAGCCACCCGCGCCTAGAGGGGCCTCTGAACTGAATTGGGGCTATTCCAGTTGGGAAAATCCTGAGTGCTGCAATCCAGCCTTGAAGACTACAACTCCTATGAGTGAGATTTCTGCTTCCAGGGGAGGCAGAGAGAGCATGTGGTGGGCTCTCTCTTGTGTGTGAGGAACTGAGGTCCTGGTCAGGGAAGTGGAGATTGATTTGTGGAGCTCTGTCCAACCAGGGAGCTGTGGCTAAGCTACTGATGAGAGTCTGCTGGGGCTTTGACCAAGCAGGGGACCTCAGAGGCTGTTGGTGGCTTCACTGGAGCCAGGGCAGAGATGGCTGCTATGCCCAGGACTGACTGTGCTGGACCTGCAGTGCAGGCAGTGCGCGTAACCACCACCCTTGTTTGTTAGGGCCAGTGCTTGCCAGGGATGGGAGCTAGCAAAGAGATAGTAAGGGGGTGCCTCAGTCTGAGAAGAGATGAAGTGGTCTTTTTGTCTAACCAGGATCCAGGGTTACTGACCTCTGGTTATAACAACTCCCGTGTCCAGAGGGGTTGTGTCGATGGAATGAGCCTCGTTAGAATTGCTCTGCCCCTTGCTGCACCGTGTTACTGGACCAACAGCATGCTCTGCCCAGCATCAAGATCTTCAAGCGTGCCCACGCAAGCGTCTAGAACTCAGAAATTCAGAGGCGTGCACACTCAAGGGTGGGCTAAATAGCACCAGTATCAATGTCAATTGGTTACCTTTCATTTACTGCTGGAAGCGGCATCTATTCACTGATTTATCGAAGTGCCCCCTGCTGATTTAAAGCGGTTATGACATTTTAATTAATCTCAATCTGCTATATCACATTGCTCTAAATTGTTAAGTAAAGGTGTGTTAACACTAATCTAAGAGCACGTTGGGTGTACACTGTTTATAACTGGCACGTTTGAGTTAGAGCCATTGCACAGATTAGCTCAGGTGTATTCCTGGAGGATCCCAAGGCAGGCCAGCGAGGGTGTACAGGGCCCAGCCAGGTAGGGGCACCACCAACATTAAAAAGACTGCAGCAGAAGGGTGGATAGAGACTTCCTACCTATCCAGTGTCACCATTGGGATACTCAGGATCTCTTTTACTCTCGACAACATCAGGTTGAGTCAAACAGGTGAGTGTTGCCTGCTCCCGAGTAACCCAAGGAGGAAAGGGGGAAAAGGGGTTACACTTTTCTTATTGATTTTTCCCCTGAAAGATTTTAAAAAAAAACCCAAAAACACAACTGCATCTCAAATTGTATCCTGACAAGTGTTATCATATTTGCAAAGACTTTCCCACTTTCTCCTGCACCTCATACAGGTATTGTACATGAGCCATACCCAAAGCAGGTCTTTACTGCTACACAGGCCTCTAAAATATGACGAAGAGAGAAACCGGTTAATAAAAAGAAAAGAAACTTGAAAGCCAGATCTAGAATTTCACCCATAAATAATATTCCTTGGGGCAGGGCTACACTTAAAATGCTGCATCGGCGCCACTACAGCGCTTTAATGAAGATGCTCTAAGCCAGGGCTCTCAACCTTCATTGCACCACGGCCCCCTTCTGACAACAAAAATTACTACCCGACCCCACGAGGGGGGACTGCAACCTGAGCCCAGCCGAGCTGCAGCCAAAGCCTGAGCCCCCCCGCTCCAGGCAGGGGGGCCAAAGCTGAAGCCAAAAGGCTTCAGCCCCAGGCAGGGGGCCTGTAACCTGTGCCCCGCCGCCCAAGACTGAAGCCCTCGAGTATAGCCCCGGGTGGTGGGGCTTGGGATTTGGCCCCGGCAAATCTAAGCCAACCCTGGCAACCCCATTAAAATGGTGTCACAACCCACTTTGAGCTCCTGACCCACAGTTTGAGAACTGTTGCTCTAAGCCAACAGGAGAGAGTTCTCCCGTCGGCATAGTTAATCCAGTTCCCCGAGAGGTGGTAGGTATGTCTGTAGGAGAAGCTCTCCCACCAACATAGCGCTGTCTATGTGGGCGGGGGTCAGGTTGGTATAACTGCATAGCCCAGGGGTGTGGATTTTTCCCACTCCTGAACAGCATAGTTATACTGCTATAGGCCTGTAGTGTAGATCTGGCCTTAGTCACTGTTCTGGCCTGTTATTACTCAGTGCTTGGAAATGCAGAAGTCAAGGAACCAAAGAGGTGCTCCTCTCCCTTTCTATAGAAAGCAGTGGCAACTTCTGGTCCAGCGCCCCCTTTCTGAAATTTTGGTCCATAATGTTAAATGTACGTCCCACAAAATCACAAGGCAGCAGAGGAATCTTTTTCCTGTGAATACGTACAAACAAAAGACAAAAAAATAGCATGTTATCATGCAAAGATAGATGGAGAGAAGGTGGGTGAGATCGTATCTTTTATTGGACCAACTTCACTTGGTGGGAGAGACAGAAACAAGCTTTCCAGCTACAGAGAGTTCTTCAGGTCTGGGAAAAGTAATCAAAGGCCTTGACTACACTTGCAAGTTACAGCGCAATAAAGCAGCTGTAGGCACCCTAGCTCACTCCCCATAGAGCGCTTTGGCAAGGCACATAGAGCGCTCTGACTCCGTGGCTACAGAGCTGCTGGTACTCCACCTTGGCGATTTTTACCACAGTTCCTTAAATGGCTCTCTCAAGGATCAAACTCACAACGCTGGGTTTAGCAGGCCAATGCTCAAACCACTGAGCTATCCCTTCCTCCTTAAACCAGTATCCCTCCCCCCCTTAAACCAGTATCCCTCATGATTCCATGATTTGCAGTGTCTAGCAAAGTTAGCTAGCTAGACGTGCTGGAGCAAATACAGAATAAAACAGTATTTCTACCTCATTGCTTCCTTTCTAACTGCTCCAAACCAAGTACTTATTCTACAGCATAGCAGTGATATTATATAAATCATAGAAATTAGAGAAGGAAGAGACTTACTGATTAGCTCATCAAATATACCACTCCTCTCCAAGAACTTTCAGAGCTCCCCACAGTATATCCTAGAGTTCTTTCTTCCGCTGAGTTTTAAATAACTCGAGACACGGGGCTCCCACCACTTGCCCTGGGAGAATGTGCCACAGTCTAATAACTCTCACCATTCAGAACATTTCCTGATGTGCAGCCTAAGCATGCCGTGTTGCTCAATTTCTTCCCATGAATCCTAGTTATGCCCCTTTATATCATGCTCAGTATTTCCTCCCCTCTGTGGTATTTACACCCTTCTATTACTTGTAGACAGCTCTGCTTACCCACCACTTAGCAGGCATGTGGCCTTATTAGCATTTACATTATGGTTGTTCCTTGGCAATAATCTGTAGACACTATAAAGTTTAGTCAGACCGGCAAAAAGAGGAATTGTTCAGCCTTGGTGGAGTAACCGCATTGTAGACTTCAGTTAACAATGTAAATAGCACCAAAAGCATGATTACGTTCTGTAAAACAAGCAGTTTTACTTTCCACCCATTCAAAAAAAAAAAAAAAAACCTTTCTTCTTGCATTATAATCATATTCATGGCTCCATGGAGTATTTATTGTTGTGAAAACCACCATGACCTATTTATATACTACCTCCAAAGTAAAATACAGCCACAGAAAAAGTCAGAACCCAATTGCTTTTCAATTTAACCAAGGGATATCCCAATACAGATTTGTTAAATGCAGCAAAATCCCTAAGGGCTATTGCAACACAATTAGTCATCTGGGACACCTTCCAACATTTTCCTGAAGCATCTGTACTGTAGCTGTTTCTGTCGGAACTAACATGCTGTGTGCTATCATTTCGGTTTTGTAATGTTGCTTGTAGTAAATATGGGGTTACATGTCTCACTAAGCAAATTTAAAACTTAGCATCATGTATGCACAATGAAATACTGGGAAATACACTGGCACTGAAAGAAATCAAGGGCTAGATATCAGCTAATGCAGTGACTCTCGACCTTTCCAGATTACTGTACCCCTTTCAGGAGTCTGATTTGATTGTGTACTCCCAAGTTCCACCTCACTTAAAAGCTACTTGCTTACAAAAGCAGACATAAAGATACAAGAGACAAAGCACACTATTACTGAAAAATTGCTGACTGTCTCCTTTTTACCATATAATTATAAAATAAATCAGTTGGAATACAAATACTGTACTTACATTTCAGTGTATACTATATAGGGCAGTGTATGAAATTTTAGCTTGTACTTACCTCACTAGTGTTTTTTTATGTAGCCAGTTTTAAAACGTGGCAAATATCTAGATGCGTTGATGTACCCCCTGGCAGACCTCTGAGTACCCCCAGGGGTACACGTACCCCTGTCTGAGAACCACTGAGCCAACGTAATTCCGAAGGACTCCACTGAAATCATTGGCGCAAAGCCAATTTACACCAGCTGCAGATCTGGCCGCAAATCTTTTATTGCAAGAACAAAGTAATGGACATCACCAGCCTGCCCCTACTTGCAATACCGCCGCGATCATTCATGGCTGATGCACACCAGGATCAATAACTCAAAGTTTCATGCAAGGTACGTGAATGAA
The DNA here is from genome assembly GCF_011386835.1 of Chrysemys picta bellii. Classification (NCBI taxonomy): domain Eukaryota; kingdom Metazoa; phylum Chordata; order Testudines; family Emydidae; genus Chrysemys; species Chrysemys picta. The sequence continues at coordinate 198,564,367 of NC_088793.1, forward strand.
ATAGGTCAGAAGCACTCCCAGTTTACAGCACTCTTGCCTTCTCTATGCATCGTTCAGACATGACCCTGGCAGTTTTGCTGCCGTGGTTTTGGATCTCGTCAGGGACTTTAGGGGAGACCTCCCAGGAAATCTCAAGGCACCATAAGAAGGTATCAGTAAGGAAGATGGTTCACAGAACAGCTAGCACTCCTCTCTGTAAGAAAGTATTGAACCAATGCCCCGGCATAGCGGGAGGGGTAAAACACTCACAACAAACCCCACTGATAATTAGCCGTGTTGGGAAAGGAAAGGGTGCATTAGTGACACATTCACAAAGCCAGAGTGCAGAGACCCCCTGCTCCTCCAGGTGACCACCCTCTCCAACTCTGGCCCCAGCTGATACTCTAGTCCTCGGGGAAGGCAGTATACTGCCAACGTCCATCAACGGTGTCACTTTCTCTAAAGCCTGGTGACTCACCCTGTCTTCTTCTGGGCACTTGTTTCCCACTGTAGTTTTAGTTGAACGTCTTGGTAACCCGCCTTTAAAGAACAGCTGCAGAGTGGTGGTGGTGAGGCATTTCTGCTGCTGTTCAGCCAAAAGGAAGTAGCATTTCAGGGATGGGGGAGTCATTTACAGTCTATGAAGCACATTGGAACCATTCTGGGTGCTATACCCAGGCCAGACTGTTTAGTGTTATCAGAACTCCCAGGATAGGAACAGCACCATCTCTGAGGCGCAGGCTGTGAGTGGCCTCTGTATAGGTGCATAAGGGCAAAGACAAGCCAATGCTCTCAATTTGCACCTGGGGGAAAGTGGCTAGCTTCAGCTGCCGCCCTTGTGCTCACCCAAGCACAAGGGCTATTCAAGGCTAGCCCGCAAGTCCATCCTTCCCAAGCAGGGACAGGGAGGAAGTAGGGTTTTGCCCTGCTGGCCAGCTGCCGAACTGGATACATGTGACACCTTCCTAATGGCTGGCATAGCCGCTGCTCTTCCTTGGGGCACTATGCCTGCCCGCTACAGCCTTCAGATGGTTGTGCCCTGCAGGCATGCCATTGTCCTAGGTAAGCAAATGTCCACTTAGCAGAGTGTATTCTACCTGTGTGTTTTCGGAATGAAGACTGGCCGGAAATGCCAGCACTGGAGTTAATGCAGACTGTGTCACCACTTGACACCAAAGCGATGAACCAAATTCTTCTTTGATTTCATTAGTCAGTGACAGTAAGGGCCAAATTTCTTAAAGGGGCCTCAACCTAGGCAGTTATTTTGCATCCTCAATCAACAGTGGGCATATAAGAGAGGGCAAAGTTGGCAGGCTTTAGCAATCTGTCTGATTAATGGGATGCCCATTGGTAAGAGGCCCAGATGCAATCATTTGCACCCGCAATTAACTGCAGGCACAAAACCACGACTCCAAGATTAGAGGCTGTTTTACAATATTTGGCCCGGCGCATGCTGTGTAAATGTACTCGCACAAAATTGGCAGCGGACTTAAGGATCAAAATGGCTGCGCCACCAGGGAATGCTGTCAAACTGCCAGCTGTTATTTTTAGAGTGAAGAAAGAGATTTTTCACAAGCATCCACCACTTATACCCAGGATAAAATGTCCCATATCCACCATCACATGAAGCTTTTGGTGGGAAAAAAATGTGACATTTCAACTTCTGGGCATAAACCTCAACTTTGTTTGACGGTTGTTAATATTTTCACACAGCTCAAGTCTCCAACTAACTTTATGCCTGATTCAGGGAAAATGCGTGTCCCAGCTGATATGGGGCTTTGATAACGGTTCTGACATTCATTAGACTTTTTGCTGCATAAACAGGGGGCCAAATTCTGCCCTCAGTTACATCCTAGCAAATACATTGACTTAAGATTTTCATTGACTTTAATGAGGTTGCATGGATGTGACTCAGAGCAGAATGTGCCACTGTGATTGCAATGTGTATCCAAGGAGTGTACAATCAAAAAACCCAGTTAAAAAGTGTGTTTGTGTGTGCCTTTTTCTAGTATATAACATGCAAACATTCACTTAAGCTTGGTCTTGTGATTAGGGCATTGGAGTGTCACTTAGGATATTTGGGTTCCATTTCTAGCTGTGCCACAGATTCCTTGTGTGACCTTGGGCAAGTCACTTAGGATCTGACCCAATGACCACTGAAATATTCCCATTGATTTCAATGGGCACTGTGCCTCAGTTTTCCATCCTTAAAATGGTAATAATATTTCCCTACCTTACAGATGTGCTGTGATCCATTAATATCTATGAGGTGCTCAAATACTACAGTAATGGGGTCCATATAAGTACCTGGATAGACAAATTGACAAAGAAATTAATAGACAGCTCTTACCTTAAAGCTATTAGGTATCAGCAGTAACTTCTCTGAAGTTACTGGGCCAAAATCTATCCTAAGGTGGACAGGGATGACTCACACTGACATAAAGAGGAGAGGCACATGTTTAGGTCTCATCTGACATCAGATCTTGGGTTCTGCACAAACTAAACTTTTCACATCTTCCCTCTCCTGTTCTTATTCTTTAAACTCACTTTTTTTCCTAACAAGAAACATTAGCAAAACATGGGAAGGAGGCGTCTGGGATAGAAAAGACAACTGGTGGGTGAGACACTGTGTTTTGGGAACAAAACCAAATCGAGATTTTGTCCGAATAGCCTCCTGATCCTTCCTTCTTGAATAGATTCCAGGGGCAACCTGGAGCCAAGTCCCTCTAGGGGCAGTCAGAAGAGGTTTTTCATTGTTCCGTACTAGAGCTGGTCAGAAAACAGAAGTTCCATCCTGTGGGAAATTCCGCTATTGTTTTTGTTCCAAATCAGAACAAAGTCAAAACCTGAAATTTCTCGTTGAATGGAAATTCTGAAAAAGATGTATGTGGAAGCATCAACTTGTTTCGTTTGGATAATTTTGAAACATTATAATATAATATCAAATATTATACAGATAATAGCAAGTATACTATATAAATACAACATACTATTAAAAATTATAGTATAACATAATATAAAAGTTGAAACAAAATGAGAGCATCAAAATGAAACACAAACGTTGAAACAATCATTTTCCCACCAAATATTTTGTCAAAGTGGACACATTCCCATGAAACATTTCGATGAAACTCTATTTTCCAACAGAAAACAGTTTCATCATATTTTTGATCACTTCTATTCATTATCAATTCACTTCACACATTATCTTTGCATCATTGCTTTGCATCTTTGCACCATGCTCCAGTGGGTCTTCTGTGACTGTGTGTCGGGGGACATGACGTGCAGTTAGTGAGCCTAACATGCACGAGATGGGTGATCCAAAACTCATGCATGTGCTATGTATATTTTACTAATTTGAATCTAATGCTAGCAGAGACTTAGAGTGGTTGAACCATATTGCTCTTAGATAACACTCAAAGCATTCTGGGATAGATCCTCAGCTGGTGGAAATCAGAATAACTATTTAGTCACCATCTGAGGACCTGTCCCTCTAGCTTTAAAAATGTATTAAACCTTGTTCCTTACATGCTAGATTTGTTTGCTTTCCAGTAGGGAAATTATCTTATCACTTTACTGATACTGTAGGCAAACAGTATTGTGTGAGTTTTGTTTTGTTATTTTGATGGGAAATATGTCCCACACCTATATTTAAACCCCACGCCTTATTCCAGCTAAGCTAAGCTATCGACAACGAGTTCTCTATGCAAGAAGCTTGCATAATCCCAAGTGTGGTCAAACCTACCTGCACAACTATAAAGCTATCAAAGTTGAGCAAGAACTAACTGGAGCTTTAGAAACTTAAACCCTTTCATAGACATTTGACTAATCTGATGATGTACTCATGGTGTTATGAGCACCAGAGCCGTGAACTTGCCTATACAAGCAGTAACCTTTTGCCTCTCAACAGGGCTTATCGAAAGAGAGTAACATCATCAGCTTTGCACAAGAGGGTTTCACGCAGCTGATAATCAGCTGCAATGGTATGTCCTGTGGGTGCCTGTAAGAAGAGACAGAGAGAGAGATGTGCAGACACAAAGGACCAGGTTGTTTTGTCTGAAGTAGGGAGAAGAAAAGGGACATTCGGAGCAAAATCCCTTTAAAAGCAGCCTGGCATGAACACAGCAGAACGAGAGAGCAGCAGGCTCCCTCATGGATGAGCGCTGAGCACCAGCCAAGCACAGCCATGGAAAAACAATTCTGGTGAATGGAAACTGAGGCACAGAAAAGGCGAAATTACCTGTGCCATGTTCCCCGATGCACAATCAATGGATGGACAAGAGCATGCAATTGAATGCTCCTCACCTGAGGTGCAAAGTGCTCCTTTAGACGTGTGCAGCAGGCTGAACTGCAAAGAGGATGTGTGTGACAGACAAGCAACATGGGCCTGATCCAAAGCCCTTTGACGTCAACAGAACGACTCCCAGTGAGTTCAATGGATTTTGTAAATATAAGCATTTCATATTGTGCTGACACAGGACAATGCCAACAACGTTGGCTGTCAGCCTGTCTGGGAATCAATGACTGTATTAGCAACTAGTATTGCTACCTGGCTTGCTTTCATGCATGTCCTTGCTGCTAGAGGAAGTTTGTTTTATGGTAGTCGTTCCCCCTGCACCTGTTTGACCTTCCCTCCCGGGGTCCTCTGTCACCTGTGATGATAGGTGATTGTCGCTGATTTCTCACATTGTGAAAAATGAATTTGATATTGTTGTTTGCAGCACTATGTAAATACTCCTTTTCGTGCCCTATGCAATGATTTTCAGCTTCCCTGTATTTGAAACACTACTTATCTGACAACAATGCTTATGAAGCAAGGATTATGCCTTGAAAACCATGAGTATGTCAAGACCTACATTGGTTTACTATTATTCTTACTTCCAGGGGTCTCAGCCAACGATTTCATTTGTGGCTCATACTTTACCAGCATGTTAGCAAATCGGCAGCTTATCACCCTTTGATCCCTGATGCATTTTGCCCACTGCTAGGCTGCAAAGAGTTTCCATTGTGGGCAGGTCATCCAACTGGTCTCCCCGCTTTGCCAGTGTTGAAATACTAGTTTGCCAGCCAAAAGGACATCACAGGCTCTTACATGCCGATCACAGATTTGGCCATGTTACTAGATGACAGCGTGTATTACTGCAAGAGCAGTAAGAAACATGTTTTTATGGCAGAGGCTGTATGTATTACTCATGCCCACAGCTGCCTCTCTATGGGGAAAGGTGCAATTTTCCTTGGGACAGGAAGATCGAAATTGCGATCCCTTATTTTGGTTCAATTTCCACATAAACATTCTCAGTGCAGGTTTTCCTGCCCCCGCTGGGCCCGAGAATTTAAATGAGCAATGTCTGCAGCCAGGAATCAAAGCTTCAGATTTCCAAAACAATAGAGTCAGGCATTTTAGGCTTAAGGTCAAAATTCTGCCATTAGTCATGTGCATGCAACTCCCAGAGTCTCTGGCCTATCCCATTCTCCGGCAGCGCAAAGGTTTGGAGTCCAGTACTAACTCTTTACTGGGAGTCCCCAGTGAGCAGACAACTGGCATAGCCGGCTGCTACACCACTGTTCTGGCAACTGCTTGTGCGGGGGATGTATCGGGTGTGGGGTGGGAATAATGCTGGGGATGAGAAGTAGGCGTGGCCAGAATGCATTAAGCTGTGGCTATGCGTAGTAGGTGGTCAGTCTCTTGGGGATTGCTGCCAGCTGGTGTTACCTAAAGCTAATCTAACCTGCACCAGAATTGGGGCAGAAAATAGGAAGCTCTCAATGGACCATCCCTCCTCCCCTCTGCTGCTCTCAGTGGAAGCCAAACACAGACAAGAATCCGGCTCAGTAACAGTAATGTGCCAATGGCAGAATTTGTCCTTAGATCCTGCAGTACTTCTGTAGGGCTAGAGGCAAGGACCAACATGTTACTCTACTAACGCCTCATAAAGGAAGAACAGAATGTTGACTTATAAAACAGGCCAACCGAGGTAAGGAGGAATCAAGCGGTTCATTTGCAAGATATTTATGGATGAAACCCAGTTTAGTTTTGGTTTTTACTGTGGGAAAATTCCTGTCGTAATGACAACTTCCATTTTTTACAAATCCCTTGTGTTTAACAAATTACAGATTATCTATACAGGGATCACTTCCCCCACCACGGAAATGGGGCCATCCCTGGAGTAAGACAAGATGTCTATGTTGCAGCACTACAAGGAAAGGAAGCAAAGAGCCTCCTTATCAAATGGACAAGCACAAGGGCTCATATCCTCAGCGGTGTTTAGGTACCTAACTTCCATTGAAATCAGGTAGCTGGGCCCCAACTACTATTGATTTCAGTGGGATTTAGCCTGCCTAAGCCCTTTTGAAAATCAAACTAGGTTCCTATCTGCAACTTCAGCTGCCTAAATACCTTTGAAACTCTGCCCCAAGTTGCATTTCACAATAAACAGACAGAATGTAATCAGCACACACACTGGAAATTGGCCAGGACTGTGGTGCTCAGACCTCTACTCTTGGGACTGGTGTCACTGGATCATTATTTTCCAAGCGGGATCAGTCCCTTTATCTTGCATCTTAACAGAAGGACAGAACTTCTACCGGCAACGTGTCCCCAGTACCATGCTGAGGTAGTGGTACTTTATCATTGCAGAAGGAACAGTGACATTTGTTAAGTTACTATCCTTTCCTGCCGTAACTTGTAGACCTCTCAGGCAAGCACTGTCCACTGTCCACCAGAGCTTTAACTTTTGAGAGCTGCAGGCTTCACACAGGTGACAAGAATTCTCAGCATGCACTGAATATATATTTTTTAATGGCCATTGCACTATCAAAGTTTAAGGTGTTGGTTTGGAATTTCAAAGACTGATGTGGCTTAGGAGCAGTGAATGTGAGAGCCTGGCTGTCCCCACCCCGCCATGCCACAGCAGAGATCCGCAGAGTTGCTCAAGCTAGAGCTCCATAGATGTAAACGAGAAGGGTCTGCTGGAAGGATGTTATTTGCCTGAGGAATCTGATTCTCTCCTTGGTTCAAAATCTGATGACCTTCAGGCCATGTTGGAAGGCATTTGAAAGCCGGTTGGGAGTGGGGAAGAGAAGGGCAGCGAACTGTTGGAGGAGTAACAGGATTTGAGTTTGCAAATTGTCTGGCTTATTCATGGTGGGTTAGATTAAATTGTGCCAGTATTGTTAACCTCAAATGTTCAAAAATCTTAATATTGTTTTTAAACCTCATGATCTTTAACCCAATCTATTTTTTTTAATTTCCTTCTGTTTTATGAGCCTTTTAGGTTTCAAGTTTCAAGCTTTCCTTGGCAGCCAGGATCGCTAGAAACTTATTTCTTCTTTAATGAAGGCTGGGATTCTCATGTAATCACATGACTCCAGGAGCTGGGGCTTTAAGAACAACATTAAATATTGCAAGACTCACCATAAAACTATGAAAGTTTACAACACTGTTGTACTGCAGCACTTAGGTTTTTATTTGGGAGGTATTTCTAAGATATCTCAAGGGTGCCTAAAGTGTATGGCTAAGTACCCTTTTTTAACATTTCTACAAATTTAAACAAATAAACCAGATAAGCATCAAATGATTGGAGCAAATTCCTTCCTAGCCTACACCCTGTGCAATTCTCTTGCATACAAGAATCACGGAGCACGTAATGAGCATTAATAGGACAGCATTAATTCTGCAAGTTGGCTGCGGTCTTAGGCTGCCTGAGTGACGTCAAGTGTAGGTGAGAATAGGGAATCAAATCTGTAACCTACTCAGGTTTGTACATTTCAATTGAAATGGCTCTGAAATAAGTTGTGATAAGAGATTATATCCCACCATACCTCACCCCCTGCAACAAAAGCAGAGTCAAGTGTTTCAATTTCCAAGAGAAACAGAGAACAGCCCCCATCCACCATCTCCACAGTGGAAAGAGAACCTCGGGCCCAGTCTTTCCTAGACAAGTCAATTGTTACATCAGCGTCCAGACAGGCCATTGACAGGGATGGAGGAATTCCTGAGACATGTCTCCCGGCATACATTAATGGAGCCTGCTGAGAAGGGAAAGAATCCAGCCAAATCAAACTGAAACTAAAGTCTTCCAACAGCCTCTAGTAAGTTCAGGAAGCCCAGTGCACTATTATCACGCATTCCATCACAGGAGAAGACAACCAGGGTTGGAAAATATATGAACTGTCTTGACATTCCAGAGTTTTCTTTATGGGAGAGGGACCTGTGTTGGAGAAAAGGCTGCAGACATCTGGCTGTCTGGGAAAAGGGTGGCTCAGCAAGAGGAAAAGACACAACAATTCTGGCTTTAGTGGGGTTCACTGGTTGTGTCAATGTTAACTCACATAACAGAAAGCACAGCCGTGATTCCATAGTCTTGTCTATGCACTCTCTTTCCCTAGGCAAACTGATTCATTTATATATTTGATACATTGATTCCACAGTCAGTTGGCTTCCATGTGCATTTCAAGTTCTTAAAGTGCTGTATTACACAAGTGATTCTAAAAATGACATAATGGAGTTGATTGCATCGTGCTGGTCCCAGGATATTAGAGAGACAAGGTGGGTGAGGCCATATCATTTATTGGACCAACTTCCAATGAAAGTTGGTCTAATAAAAGATATGACTTCACCTACCTTGTCTCTCTAATATCCTGGGACCAACGCAACTACAAGTCTGCAAACAGCAACGGAAGATAGCAAATTTTGTTGTATAAAACGGAAACTCCACAACATGAAGAGAAAGGAAGCAAAAGTAAACAGCGACATCTATTTCTTGAGCAAATACAAGAAACATGACATCATCCCCAGACAACTCACCATCCATAACCCTATGACCACTACATACAACTCCAAATATGCTAAATAGCTCTGCAGAAGGGCTTCAGAAAAACTGAGGAACCATCTCCTGCACCTCACATACTCCAGAAGGGGGCATCTGATACAAGAAATAATCACACTGGAAAGAAAAAAGAAGTTGGACCAATAAAAGATATTACCTCACTCACCTTGTCCCTGTAATGGAACTGAAAAATTCAAAAGTGTTTGGGGTCGGGTGAACCAAATCTATCAAAACCAACAGAATACATTTATTGAGACAATATAAGGGATCTGAATAACCATCCCATAAATGCTTCTATTTCAGAAACCCTGCGATAAACCGACTTTACCCTGCACTTACTCCACCTATACCTGTAACCATGTTTCCATAGTAAGTGAAGGAGGAAAAATCAGGAGACCAGGAAAGGCCTCAAAGGCAAGAGAATGAGATACTGCAAATATGAGGCACAAGGTAAATTTTTATTGCCACTTGTTTGGGAAAACCTGCATCACAGACTCTGCCTCTTGTGAACAATCTGCTCATCCTTAACACAGGATAATAAAAACTTTACCGCACCCTACACCAGTACATATCCCATATACGTGCATCCTCTTTCCCCCTACAATTCATGTTCTCGAATTTAGTGGTAACATAGCTCCATGCATCCCAGATTTAATTTATTACATATGGAATTTCTTCTGCAACCGTCTGAATACCACTTTTACTAAATCTTTACACATAATTTAGCTGGCATGAGTTTGTTAGTAATGTGGGCACATGAGATTAAAGTGACTTCTGCAGATTGGATTTTTCTACAGAGAAATCGAGCTCATTTGTAGTATTACTAATGACAAGGTGTGATTGCTACCAACAAGACCAACACGCTGGGGATTGCACTATGAACCTCCAGAGATAAAAGGATGAATCACTACAATTTGAGCTGCAGCCGAGCTCTGTAGCAGAGGACTGGTAGATGAAGTGGGTTACTATTGGGCCATAAGGGACACAACATATTTTAGAGACGTCTCTTCCCCACTGAGCTAAGGATGAGATTCTCAAACCTGCCTAATAATAATACTTGGCTCTTACATAGCACTTTTCATCAGTAGATCTCAAAGCTCTAAGCAAAGGAAGTCAGTATCATTTTCCCACTTTGGAGATGGGGAAACTGAGGCCCAGAGAGCTGTAAGTGATTTGCTCGGGGTCACTGTAGAGGTTCAGACTCACCCAGCGGTGCCTCCTACTGGTTGCTTCAGGGAATCAGCTCGTCCAGTGTTCGGAGCGCCCTCTGCAGGCCGGTGATCTGCCTCTCCTCTGGCCCCGTGCCCTTCCCAGGACCCGGTGCCCCTATTACTGGGATGCTGCCCCCTGGCAGTACCCCACAGATCTGGGTCTCCCCTCCCTGGGGAACCCCCACCCACTATCCCCACCTCGCCTCAGTACCAGGCCACTGCCAGTCACTATCAAGCCCGCGCTCCCTGGGGCAGACTGCAGTATCAGCCACTCATCGCTGGCAAGGGGGGTTTGGACCTGCTGTCTTGGCCTACCCAGGGCTGTCCCTTTGCAACCCCAGTACCTAGCTGGCCTTACTCTAAGCCTGCAGCCTGGGGTTTTTCCCAGGACAGAGCTCCCCAGCTCCTTTAGCCTTCCTCCAGCCCTGCTTCCCTCAGGTACCTCTCAGCTCCAGGCAGACAGGCCCTTCTCTCTATAAAACAGAGAGAGAACTGTCTGGGCGTCTGGCTGCCCTGGCCTTTATAGGACCATCTGAGCCTGACTTCCCACTCAGCCAGGGAGCTGCTTGCCCCAGCCACAGCCCACTCATGGGCTGTTTTTAGCTCCTGCAGGCACGAGCAGGGTAACTACCCCGCTACAGTCACCTAGCAGGCTGGTGGCAGATCCAGGAATAAAACCCAGGTCTTTGACATTCCAAACCGGTGAGCTACCCAGCAGGCCACACTGTTAGAGGATTTCGATGTTGGATTCCCATCCATTTCATCTGGGCATCCAAATCTCTTAATCAGCTTTGAAAATCTAATGCTTGCAGTCTGAAACACTAGTATTGGGAACACTATAGAGATGGGGCATGAGGGTGAAAACAGAGTTATATGTTACTTGGTCAGCAATGGAAAGCTTGATGAAAGAAGAGGGTTTTAAAGAAAGATTGAAGACAGAGAGAGGGAGAGGTTTGACATGCAGGCAGAAGGAGACAGCCCTTTCCAAAACCAGTACAATCTGAGGAGGGTCTGGGTGGCTCAGAACTATATTTATGAGACCCCCCTTAACCTTTCACAGCAGTGTCAGCGGTTCACATCTCAGGATCCAAGCTAAATACCTTTAACTCACTGGTTGTTATGGCAGTAATTCCACTGTAGTAAGTGTCTATAGGATTTGGCACCGTGTAGCTGATACAAAGCCAAAGAGAGTCTTTCTATTGACCTCAGTGTGCTTTGTATCAGGCCCTAAGTCAGTAATCGTTGAAGTCAATGGAATGACCGATGGCCTGTATAAAATGATTTTGTGGTCTCAGTGCTGTGCCTAACGAAACAGGGTCCACATGACACAGCACAGTTGTGTGATTCATCAGCCTTTTGGGCAGTCTTAAGAGAGAAGCCAAACACTGAATGGATTTGGAAACTGACAGTGTTGTTATAACGATGACAAAAGTGGTCCTTGCAGGTGTGGGAAGGCACATGAGTGAGGCCTAGGGTGACCAGACAGCAAGTGTGAAAAATCAGGACAGGGGGTGGGGGATAATACGAGCCTATATAAGAAAAAGCCTCAAATATCAGGACTGTCCCTACAAAATCGGGACATCTGGTCACCCTAGTGAGGCCATTCAGGAAGCTTGCACTGCCAGAGCTCGGGACGTACCTGTTCTGTGGACAGAGATGAACCTTCCCTCTGTAGTGTTGTCTGCCTAGCACTCGCCTGCCCTGTGCACTTCCTCTGGGACAGCCACATTTACCGATTGCAAGCCGAACTTGAACTCCAAGGGGCTAAGTATCAGAGGGGTAGCTGTGTTAGTCTGGATCTGTAAAAAGCAACAGAGAGTCCTGTGGCACCTTTAAGACTAAGAGATGTATTGGAGCATAAGCTTTCATGGGTGAATGCCATTACATGCATCCGACGAAGTGGGCATTTACCCACGAAACCTTATGCTCCAATACATCTGTTAGTCTTAAAGGTGCCACAGGACTCTCTGTTCCAAGGGGCTAGTCACTGATAAATCAAAGAAACAACGCACACTCAGATCAGCTCAATTAAACCAGGTTACAACAGGAGCTGGATTCGAGTGTATTTCAAAGTTTCATCAAATATTTAGTCTAGTCCCATCTCTCCAAAAAAAAATGTAAACCCTGATTCTCATTTACATTAAGGCCCACCTTACACCACTCTGACAATTATATACACCACTCTGACAATTATATTAACATCCACTTTAAGGCCCCTTTACTCTGTTAGTGTGGTGTAAAATGGCCTCTGTGTAGATGAGAATTAGGGTGAAATCTTGGCCATATGGAAGTCAATGGGAGTTTTCCCATAAACTGCTATTGGGGCCCAGAATTCACCCCAGGTCCTTAATACTAAGGGTATGTCTACACGACCCGCCGGATTGGTGGGCAGCGATCGATCCAGCGGGGATTGATTTATCATGTCTAGTCTAGACACGATAAATCGACCCCCGAGCGCTCTCCCGTCGACTCCTGTACTCCAGCGCCGCAAGAGGCGCAGGCAACGTCGACGGGGGAGCGGCAGCAGTCGACTCACCGCGGTGAAGACACCACGGTAAGTCGATCCAAGTACTTCGACTTCAGCTACATTAGTCACGTAGCTGAAGTTGTGTAACTTAGATCGATCCCCCTCCATCCCCCAGTGTAGACCAGGGCTTAGTTATCAATAAAGGTAAAGGATCTGATCTCATATCTGCTAAGTCCCTTTTTCACAGTTCTGGCAATGTACATGGTCCCCGAAGCGGGCACACATTACATATACTCTCACTTTAAAGCCCCTTTATACTGGCAGCACAATATAATAAGGCCTTATAGTGTGAATGGGAATCAAGCTCAAAAGTATTTGAATTACATGAAGTGATTTTTTTTGGAGGCACTTTTACACTATAAATGTAATTTCCATCCAGTTTAAGGCTCCTTACACTACCACAGTGGCGTAAAAGTGCTGTAGTGTAAATGAATCAAGCACCCATGTTTCTTACACTAATATATTGCCTATCTGCTTAAGAAAATAGTCCCTGTTCTAAGACTGGCAGTCCTCTTGCATTGCTTCAAAGGCTTATTCATCAAAGTTTCTCTGCTTACTTTTATTTGAAAATGAAAAAAAAACATGCGGTAAATATGCATGATCTATGTTTTTAATCTGTCTGAAGATCTAGAATCTGTGGGAAAATACGAGTTGAGTCAACACGAGACCAACAGGTAAGTTGTTTCAAATGTGAGTGTCTCGCTCTTTATTGCGTAGTTAGTGAAAAATGTAACATCAATGCCTGGTGGAAAGCAACAGATCTGTGGAACATTACAGCCTTGTAACACACATCTGAAGAGCTGGGATTGTAGTATAAAAGAAAGGCACATGCAAACTTCACTGGCAAAGCATGCATTTTAAATAAAGCTTCAGTACTAGAACACAGACAGTCTCCGTTCTCATTCTGAGTAATGTCTGCCTTCTATTCAGCAGAACAGCCCACGATGAAAGTAACAAAGACATGCCAGATGAAAAACATCACACGCAAAATCCTTGTATGCTGGAGAAAATCCTGTAATTGCTTACTGGAGCTATTTGCCTCTGAAAATATGTGGGGAAGGGGAAACTTCTTTAAAAAAAAAAAAGACAACCCCAAACAACAAACTTTATGTCTGGATGAGTCTCTTTCAAAGTTTTATTCTGATCAAAATCTGATTTCTGTGGTTTTGGCCGTGGAGCCTGAATAGGGCTTCCCCAGTTCAGCTTCTGTAGAGCTTAATCCAATTTCACACACCCAAAGTTGCTTGGCAGTGGTCCTGCTAAACTCAGACTAGGGGCCTTGCCAACATCCCCTGAGTAGGCGTAAAACTTGTCCACATGTCCTGGATGGAAGATGGCCCACGTGTTGATATCAGACTGATTCCAGCTCTCCATGCTCACACAGACTGGGGATGTTGGTTTGTAGAACTAGTTAAACAGCACACAGAGAGAGATGCAAATATATTGGTGAATGAGTTTGTGGAATTTACTCTGTTGTATTTGTGGGTCAAATCATTTCTGAGTTGTGAGTCTTTACAGGACTGATCCAAAGCCCACATAAGTCAACAGAGAGACTCCAATTGACTTCAATTCAGTTTAGATCAGGCCCCTAACTGAGCACCTTTTATTTATGACAATAGGTCTCAAGTGTTTCACAAACTGTAACACAAATAATTAATCGTCCTAAACTTCTTACTGAACTTAGAGGTGCATTCACTGTTCTTTACTCAATAGTCATCATTCATTTTTCTCCTTCATTCAGTAGTCATTGGTCATTTTCCATTTGCCCAATCAGAGAGGACTAACAATACCTGGTGACTTAGGGGACCAAGGGTACGTCTTCACTTACCGGAGGGTCTGGCGGTAAGTAATCGCTGTTCTGGGATCGATTTATCGCGTCTGGTTAAGACGCGATAAATCGATCCCGGATCGATCCCGGAAGTGCTCGCCGTCGACGCCGGTACTCCAGCTCGCCGAGAGGAGTACGCGGCATCGACAGGGGAGCCTTCCTGCCGCGTCTGGACCCGCGGTAAGTTCGGACTAAGGTACTTCGAATTCAGCTACGTTATTAACGTAGCTGAATTTGCGTACCTTAGTCCGAAGTGGGGGCTTAGTGGGGGCCAGGCCCAAGTCAACACTGCAAGTGGTCAAAGTGAAGGGCGTGCAAATAACCCATTCACTAAAATCTAGTCACAAACTATTCAGTGAATACTTAGGCATAACAAATATATTTGTAGAGATCAGGATTAGTTTATGAATGATTCACAAACAGAAGGAAAAAAAGGGAGGCAAAGCAACATGATTATTTATTTGCAACAAATAGTCTGACCAGTTCTATTAGCTAATAACAACAGCTCTGCAACCTTGCGTAGACAAAAACAGACAACACAGCCATAACCTCAAGAAGAGCTCTGTGTAAACTCAAAAGCTTCTCTCTCTCACCAACAGAAATTGGTCCAATAAAAAAAGATATTCCCTCACCTACCTGGTCTCTCTAATATCCAGGGACCGACATGGCTACAACAATACTGCATACCACACAGCCAGGAGACACACATTTTTAACAGTGAGGGTAATTAACTACTGGAACAGTTTACTTAGGGGGATTCTCCATCACCTGAGGTCTCCACATGAAGACTAGATGTCTTTCTAAAAGATCTGATGTAGCTCAACCAGAAGTTACAGGCTTGAGGCAGGAATCACTTGGTGAAATGCTATGGCCTATATTATCCAGAAGGTCAGACTATATGACCATAATGGTCCCTTCTGGCCTTAAAAATCTGTGATCAAAATGAACAATCAGCTATTTATTTCGCTTGATTGATGGTAAACCTCAATCCCAGACTCTAAGCACATATATAATGCAAAATTTAAAAAATACCTGTGGTACCTTGCTCTGCCATGCCTGTACTCAGTCCTGGTACCACATGTATCCTTAACTTGGTTATATCTCTTAAACCTTAGGAGACTGGATTGCACAGATTATCCTGGCTTTCAACCACACAGGTTCCATTGTGGAAACTACATGGGAAAATCCATAAAAACTAATGAAGATTGGGGAAATAACGGCATGTTAGTTAGAGTGATGGCAAATGGTAGCGCTCAGTGCCTATTTTGAATTGGTAGCCTTTGGGACCTCTCGGGCTACTTCTCTGGCCTTGAAGGCCCAAAGTGCACAAAATACCCTGAAACCTCAGAGGGCACAAGATCTGGTGCTTTCTTGACAACAATTGTGTTTTCAGACTCTATCAGATAGCTCTGTGGAAGGCTCCAACATGCCAGGTAGAGATCCTGCCAGCCGATGGTGAAGCCGTTTTGAGGATGGGCAAAAGTTTGTTTGGCCTTAATTTGACCAAACCACTTTAATCATCCCAAGGACTGACACATTTATTCGTGCACAACACAACACTCTAAGAGCTATTTTGTGAGTGAAAATAGCCGGAGGCCTATGATGCATCAATTGTGGTCACTGGGGGCATGACCGCAGCCAAGAACTTGCATAGATTCATTATTATTATTGTTTTTAATGTATATTGTGGTAGAACCTTAATGCACCATCTGAGATCAGGGACCTGTTGTACAAGGCACAGTACAGACACATGGTTCTTGCCCAGAAGCACTTGCAAACAAAGGTGGGAGGGGGGAAAGAGGCAGGAAAAAGTCACACAATAGGCCAGTGGCACAGGCAGGAATACCACCCAGAGTCCTGCATTCTCAGCCAGTGTCCTACCCATCAGACTACTTTGCCTCTCTATACACAATTGTCCATGCTGGACTTACCTACCTATACCTTTGTTGAGCCCTAAATCCAGCTCTAAAATGAATTCACTTTCAAGGATTAATGCTTAATAGCCAAAAGATGCAGAGGAGGACACGGTTCAGACAGACACATTCCTCTGGGCAGGATTCATTAAAGGATTATATCCTTTATATTTATTATATCCTAGTAAAGAGAAAATGATAGAAGTTGATAAAGTACAGGTCGGAAATGAAGAGAAAAAGCCAAATGAAAAAGAGCCCCATACAATTACATGACATGAAGGCAGACAACTAAATAGTGACAAATGTTAGAAGTGCTTGTATACAAATGCTAGAAGTCTAAATAATAATATGGGTGAACTTGAGTGCCTGGTATTAAATGAAGATACGGATCATCACAGAAACTTGGTGGAACGATGATAATCAATGGGACTTGGTAATGCCAGGGTACAAAATATACAGGAATGGCAGAGTAGGTCATGCTGGTGGGGGAGTGGCACTATACGTGAAAGAAAACATACAGCCAAATATAGCAAAAATCTTAAATGAATAGAACTGTACCATAGAATCTTGATGGATAGAAATTCCATGCTTGAGTATGGAATATACTACTGACCTCCTGACAAGGATGGGGATGGTGATTGTGAAATGCTCAGGGATATTATAGGCTACAAAAACAGAAAACTCAATAATAATGGGGGATTTTAATTATTGTCTGAGAATGTCACCTCAGGACGGGATACAGAGATTAACTAAGCTATTCCTGGAACCCATAAAGGAAGAGACAATTCTTGATTTAGTCCTAAGTGACTCACAGGATCTGGTCCAAGAGATGAATACAGCCGAACTGCTCCGTAATAGTGACCATAATGTAATTACATTTAACATTCTTGTAGGGAGAAAAATACCAAAGAAACCCACCAGAGTAGCATTTAACTTCAAAAAGGGGAACTACACAAAAATGTGGAAGCTAGTTAAATGGAAATTAAAAGAAACAGTCACCAAAGTGAAATGCCTGCGAGCTGCATAGAAACTTTTAAAAAATACCACAATAGAGGCTCAAACTATATGCATACCCCAAATTAAAAAAAAACAGTAAGAGGACCAAAAAAAATGCCACTATGGCTGAAAAACAGAGTGAAAGAGGTAGTTGGAGGCAAAAAGACATCTTTGAAAAATTGGATACCAGCTCCTACTGAGGAAAATAGAAAGGAGCATAAACCGTGGGATGTTGTGAAGGCCAAAAGTACAACTGGGTTCAAAAAAGAATTAGGTAAGTTCATAGAGGATAGGTCCTTCAATGGCTATTAGCCAAGATGGTCAGGGACGCAACACATTGCGCTGGGTGTCCCTATATCTCTGACTGCCAAAAACTGGGACTGGATGACGGGGATGGCTCGCTGAATAATTGCCCTATTCTGCCTCGTCTGGCACAGACCACTGTTGGAAGACAGGATAGTGGGCTACAAGGACTATTGGTCTCACCCAGTATGACCATTCTTATGTGATATGAAGTGGGTCTTGTGTTTACTAGGTGAGGTAAAGTAATGGGGGGGGGGGAAGAACAACTATATAAGGAAGTCTTCCTGTTAAATCTTTGTGAGAAATCTCCATAGAACAAGATCAATATTGTACATTTATTACCAATCGAGCCTTCAACTATTATTAATTATTATTATTTGTACTACAATAGCATTTAGGGGCCCCAATTATGGTCAGTGTCCCACTGTGCTAGGGGGCTGTACAGACACCAACAAAGAGATGTTTGCTGCCTCAGAACACTTGATATGAAAGGCAGCATAATATGAGGGATAATATTCTCATTTTAATACCTGAAGATTAAACTGCATTTAGCTGCAAATCAAGGACGCCTTCATGAGTGGATGAATTGTATGCTACAGATTATTTGTTCAACTCTATTATTTATAAGGTACCATCCTCCCTTCTCTAAGGCTATTGAGATGGGGGTGAGCTGAGGTGAACATATTTATGGGAAGGCTTTTGTTTATGTTGTGAGTTTTAATTTATCAGGCAGGCACGCAGAGCACAAGCCAGGTGTCTATGTCTATAGCTTTAGAAATGTTTTGAAGAGAGAAACTGCACACAGTGCTTTTAACGGGTAAAAATATAGCAGATAAAATCTCTGCCCTGAAGAGTTGACAGTCTAAAAAGGAGTAGATTATGCAACGATTTGAAGATAAAAATTGCCATACAGAGAGTACTAAACACTATTTTTCAAATATAAGCCATTTTGGGCAGGGACTATCTCTTAGTGGGTGTTTGTACTGTGCCAATTACAATGGGGACCTGATATTTGATTGGCATCTTTAGGCACTATTGCAATAAATAAAATAAAATACTCATCATTATAATAGATCAAATTATTGTCAGCATTTGAAACTTCCATAGCAAAATAAAAAAAACCAGGCCAAACTCCCCGGTTTCAAATCTCATTACGAATCTGATGGCAACGCTAAGTTTGCTTGAGATCTGCAAACCCATTTTTGGACCTTGGCCACATTTTAAGCAAACCAGGAGTGAGTTTTGAACACTAATTTATGGTTTCAGGTAGAAACCAGGCAACATTTTTTGTTTTTTCCTTGACTTTTGGGGTTCAATCAAAACAGAAGGTACAACAAAGGGCGTGCACCCCTTTGCATATCAGAACTATAGGGAGCTTACCATGAACCCCTAACTAAGCAAAACTGCTGAGATTAATATAACTATAGGTGTATACTCCTTCTAATGCACCTCACCCAAAGCCTGCTGAAAACAGTGGAAATACACCTATTGATTTCTGTGGGCTTTGAATTAGGCCCAGTGTGAACAGGGACCTGAAGCACCACCTCAGTTGATTTAATGCTGCCTTTTTGGACACGTGAATTAGCAAATTAACAACCATTTTATCACTGGCAGTGTCGCAAGCACTGTAAACACAAACAGATGTTGCGACGTGTCTCTGGAATTTGGCTGGAGGCAGAGCAAACTGAACATTTTCAGTTTTCATACAGTTAAGTTTCTATGCAGTTAAAGCGAACCAAATGATTTCTTCCACGGTGTTTTTATTCCATGCCACTACGCTGATGTTTACTATGTTACACATGCCATCAAGCCTGAGCAGATTGAACAATTAAGGAGAGAGGGAGCAAGGACCAGATTCACTTTTAACTCTCCCGCTTCTGCAAGCTGAGGTTGTTGTTTTTTTAAGATTTGCCCACCCATAAAACAAGACATATGATTTTTTGTTATACTTGGAGCCTGACTGTCAAAAATGCAGTCAATATGTTATGTGGTATTGGGCTGCTTCTACTGTGTATGATAGTCTTATGCGAAGTCATTTTAAAATGCACTTTGATATACTATACACATCAGCTAACGCACATATGTATTTTTGCACTGCAAGCTTTGGAATGAAAAGGACAAGCAGCAGTGTGGGAAAAAAACCGGCAAAACGTGTGTGTGGGGGGGTAGATCTCTATAATTCCCATAGCTCAATCGAGCATATTGTTAGGTTAATGCATAGGCCAGTGCCTCTCAGGACCCAATCACTGGTTGACAGAATTAGATTCTGATTCATGCTCTGTAACTCACTCTAGTGCCAGGCAAGGATGAGAACATTCCCTGGGAACATTTTCGCCGGTCCCCTCCTTATCAGCTCCAAACCAGCTGCCAGACCTTAAGGTTGTTTGATAGAGAATTTAATTCTCAAGATCGTACATTAATTTCTAAATTCTTTCTTATCCCTGTGCTGTGATTTAACACTGCATTTAATGCAGCCTGGCACAGGATAGCTTTTCCCATCCACACCCGTCCTTCCTGTCTGCAAACTTCCTTCCTATTGATTTACCCAGACATCTTTGTGCTGCATTAACCCTCTGCATTTCTTTGTCACCGTACTAACAGATGGGGGACCTGATTCTGGCCTAATTTACACCAGTTTAATCCAACCTTAGGGATCTATTAAATGGGTCTGTCTGTACACACAGTGTACTGTACTTATTTTTCCTTTACACACAAAATCATATAGTGTTTATCTCCAGGTTACAGCTAACCATTAAAATTCTGCTTTACAATAACATTTCTCCACCCCACAGGATGATGTAAGCCTTAACTCATTAATGTAAAATGATTTGAGATTGCTGGATGGAAGATGCTATTAATGAACAAAATGTTACCCTTTCATATAACCCTCTGCTTTTTTATTATTTTTTAAGCTGTTCCTGATGATGGTATAGATCACAGAAGAATAAATGTACTAAATCAATCAGCTGATGACTGCAAATGCTGGTAAGAAGGATTTGAGACTATGTTGCAGTGGAAAATAGAAATGTCACAGCTTAATGTGGCCAGAGCTCCTGGTTTGCTTAGGCTCCCTCCAGTTTCCACAATTGTTTCCGGGGTAGATGTAGAGGATATACACCCTGTAAAATGAACTGCACACACACGGGAGTGAGCCTGAATCTTCTGCTTCCACATTTTTTTGGTCTGTCTGCTAGAATGTAAGTCTTTGTAGGGGATTTCCCCCAATCCAGAAAGCTAGATAAACCTTAGGGTTTGTTCCTTCCCTGCTCCTAAGCATGACCCGTGATGGGCAATCAGAAAGATGAACTGAGATTAGACAGCCAGAGCAGTTTTATAATTTAATGCCATATAGTTTATGAAACCCAGATAATTAGCTTTGCCATGAACAATTTAAATGAAAGTCAAACCTGTATGCATGGCGGTTCCTGTAAGCAGAGAGTTATAGGAACACACATGTGTTTGTACAGTGCTTTGCACAATGGGGGAATGATCCAGGAATAGGGCACTATGGTTATACAAATAAACAAAAACATAGGAACCAGAGCCGACCAGTGTTCTACCTAGTGTAATAGCCAGCATCAGAGAATGGCCCGTACAGATGCTTTAGAGGAAGGTGCAAGAAACCCCAAACTGGACAATCATTAAATAAGCGGCTCGGATGGGTTTTTTTTCTTCCTAACCTGCCTAACCAGTAAATATTTGGCTGATGCCCTGAAGCGTATAGCTTTATATACCTCTGGATGTGTTTTATCCTGTCTTCCATAATCATGGATATTCTCATTATCTGTATAAATGTCTAATCCTTTTTTGAGTCCTCCTAAGCTCTTGGCATCAGTTGCATATCTTGTGGCAATGAGTTCCACATGCTAATTATTGTTGTCATTGTGTTGCCATTCAATTCCTTTAGGTGTCTCCTTGTTCTTGTACCGTGGAATAATGTAAATAAGTTGCTCCTGGTTTTCTCTGTCTGTACCATGAATTACTTGTTGTGAAAGGCAGTAAAGGATCAGAAAATAGATGGCATATCAGAGAGGGAAGAGGGGAAATTATGGTCAAAGGCACTGAAACAAACCCATATTCTTATGGGGTTTCATCCTTTGCTCACTGAAGTCAATGGTAAACCTCCCATTGACTTTAACGGTTCAGAATCAGAGCAATGAAGAGTATCATGAAAACTTCAATATCCAGGCTGAGCAGATAAGACTTCAGTTTTTTGACGTTTCAACTGCAAACCCCCAAAAGCTCACCCTGCATGGAAATCAGATCACCTACTCCGGAAGGCCAAAGAGCTGAGATAAACCTGATGTTGGGATGGTTAAGCCATCCCTTCCTATTCATCATTGTCCAGCATCCGGTTAACCATAGCACACGCCAGTCATCCGCACGCCAGTCATCCACAGAGGTAGCTCCAATAGATAGCGGATGGTGATATCACCGGTCCCTCCCTCCAGCTTCCGCCAAGAAACAGAAGCTTTATTTTATGGCTTTGCCAGCTGAGGCTCCTTTGGGAGACATGCTGTAGCAGTGAATCTCCTGGTCAGCCTGTTCACACCTCTCTCCATTTTGTGGGCTGCTCTTGCTAGCTCCTGGCCCCTGACAGAGTGTGCTGCTGCACCTCCGTGCAAGTAGGGTGACCAGATGTCCCGATTTTTTAGGGACAGTCCCAATTTTTGGGTCTTTTTCTTATATAGGCTCCTATTACCCTCCACCCCCTGTCCTGATTTTTCACCCTTGCTGTCTGGTCACCCTCCATGCAAGCCACTGGGGGTGCTATGCCTGGGCGCTGCAGGTTTGCACCAGTGCAATCTAAAGGGATAAAGTGGCCCAGGGAAAAAAAAGGTATTTTCTTACTTTAACTAAGAAACCCAAAGATGTGATTTAATCACAAGGTTTGAGCTGAAGCAAAGCCAGTTGCACTTAAGAGGAATGGCCTATGTTTGTGTCTTGCAATATTTCCCTTTTTCCCTATATAAGTGCAGTGCACATAACTACATTCTGAAGTAACGAAGGATTTATGATGTTCCATCCACACAAACTGTTTTGGAGCTAGTCAGCGCCAACTAAATACGCTTAGTAAAATCTGTGCCCGGGCTCAGAACTTGCAGGAGAAGCCGTTCCTTCTCGCCACCACTCCCAGCTATTTTTTTTTTTCCTCCTTCAGCAGGACAGCGGAAGTTCAGCATGCATTTTTGCCATACATTCTGTTTGCCCCATTTGAAATGTACAGGGAAGCAATAAAACAGAAGCTGACCAGCCCCCAAACTCTTCCTTACACAGTAATACATCAAAATAGGACGATGGCTTAATAATGAAATGTTGTTTGGGGATGTGGGGGGCTGTATTTAATTCATCCTTTTTAACAACTTCAAACTGATTACCATGGGCTTGTGTCTTATTTCCACTAAGGCCACCTTCCACTGCTCTGGCAATGTACTAGGGGCCATAAGGGGAGGTACATTACAATTGCATTCACTTTGGGCCTGTCGGGACTACAATCACTGGCTGGGATTGCAGCTTGAGTAGACATAACCAAGCTAGCTTTAATGTAGCTAACTTGCCCCAGAACCGTGAAGCCCTGCCAGTAATTACCCAGGATTCTGGGCAGCTTTGAATAGCCCGCTCTGTAGCTTGCACTGCCACTGCTTGACGGCTAGCTAAATTTAAGCTAACTGGGTACATCAGAGAGAGACAATCAGACCCTCAGATTTGAGCCTGCTTATTTCAAGTATGAACAGGACCTGAATACAATAGTGTGTTTCTCAGACCACACAGCTCCTCTGTATGAACCCATGGAACTGGCTTCTCCCTTTTGAATACACGATAGGACAAGCTCTCTTTCCCACACTAGGAGAGTTTCCCTGTTATCTGCCTCTGCTGCTGTTTCTTCCATTGAGGGCATGGGGCTCTGGGCTTAGCGGCATATTTCACAGTGATATACACCAGCTAGGGATGATGGTGTCTGAACGAGACTGGAGGCTGGAGCAGAAACGACACAGCTGAGGTTGTGAGAATGGCCACACATCGAGCCAACGATATGTGAGACAGAGAGTGCAAACAGAGGGTGGGAGTGAGTTTGCCATCCCGCCCCCAAGCAGGGCCTTGCTGTCCATAGTTATCAGAAAGTTTCTTGTAGTATTCCTCTAGCACTCGAGTCTTTCATGCAGTTCTTCAAGGCCTCATAAGGTATGTCTCCACAGGGATAAAAAAACCACAGCTGGCCTGGGTCAGCTGACTCAAGCTCATGGGGCTTGGGCTCCCAGGCTGAAAAAATCGCTGTGTAGATCTTTGAGCTCTGGGACCCTTTGAGGGTGGAAGGTCCCAGAACTCAGGCTCCAGCCTGAGTCCAAATGTCTACACAGCAATTCTTAGCCTCACAGCCCGAGCCCCGTGAACCCAAGTCAGCTGACCCAGGCCAGCCGGGCCAGCTGTCACAGGTCTTTTACCCCAGGATAGACATATACATATTCGCAGGCAGCAATATCCCCTTACCCAGTTGGCTTGTGTCCCCATACACCTGCAATTTGGAGACAACACTGGGCCACAGCTCGAGACATATGGCTAGATTTCTAGCTCAGCTACACCATATGAATGCAGAACAAGTCTGCTGCAGGTCACACCAGCGTAGCCCAAATCAGATCTGGCCCAAGAACACTAACTGACTAAAGAACTGTTTTTTTGTCAGACTCATTCTCTGCTATGCCCTGCCCTACACCTCTGCATCATCAGCACAAATTGGCATTACCCCTCCCACACTTTAGATACTAAGAACTTTCCCTCCCCTCCAATTGTCTAGGGGCTTTTAACCATAAAGCTATGGTACTTGGACCTCAGTAACGGTAGTGCAGAACAGCCACAGGTCTGATATATTTGTCCAGTGCAAATCACAGAAACACGCCATGTCTGTGGGGCTGAGGGGCGTGCGGATACATATCCCTTAATCCTTTACTAGTTCCCAGGACGTGGTGCTGCAAAAATGCTAAGCGTTTATCTTTCCACAAATAGATGCTACAGGGATATTTGTTTAAACCCTTGAGGTTGATAACCAGCCCTAGCACTTCCCAGACCCACAGCTGCTTGGGAACTGTCAAATATTGGAAACAGTCCTTGAACCATCTCACAAAGATTCTGTGTGTGGCTATGCCGAGAAGGGGAGTATAGAATCTCCAGGGCAGAATTGTCTGCTGATCCTTCCCAGAGAGTGGATGCATGATCCAAGGGATCATGCCCAAATTGTTTGGGGAAATCCATGTTTCGTGGATTTTGCCTCTTGCAAAATTTGAAAAAGCTGCCTGCAGTCAAGGGGAGATGTAAGTAGGTGGCAAAAGGCCACTCTGCTAAAAAAGGCCAATGCCGAGTGGTCTTAGGGGAAGGTCATTCTATTCCCCATGAGAGAACATGGGGTGCTGTCCATATAAAAGGTTGACTTCACCTTTAAGCCATTTCTCTCTAAGAAGTACTTATGTTGATTGGAAAACTCTGACATTTGAAATTATTTTGAGAAGTTTAGAATTCTTCCCAGAGGCAACTGGAGACAGAGGGGATTTTCGTGATGAGAGTGTCCCATAGGTAGCTTTTGCCATAAACAAATATGGCAGCTCGCCATGCTGGCAAAGCCACGGAATACTTGGCCATTTTTGTGCTGTCAAATGTCATGACTCAGAAATTCATGAGAAAATGCCTTGCAGTTCCCAGGAAGCGTAGAAGGAGGAACACCTCTATTAATACAAAAAAATTCAGGTCCACACATCTGCTCTTGGGCACATTGCCGCTGTCTGGGCCCAAAAGAAAAATGAGCTTATTAGGGAAAACAAGGAGGCATCACAGTGTTTAAAACGGGGAGGGGGAAACACTTTTTTTTTAAACACGTGTAATGCTGCAAAGTACGCTTTGCCTGTGGGACTCTCCCACAAATGATCACAGTGGCAAAGAGTGTAATCAGATTCAAAAGACATACAGAGTAGAGAGGGAGATCCTCAACTGCAGCTGAGCAATATTTGGCTGGAGGAAAGGTGCCAAAGTGCCCTTTCTGCTCCCTGATCCTGGGGCCTCTCATTGCAGACCAAGCCGGTGGCTCAGGTTAACTTCTAACTATTGCCTGCTGCCTATGGCACTAAGATGCTGCTTTGGCATCACTGGCATAGGGGTGCTACTCCTCCATCCAGTGATTTCCCCCAGGCAGCAAAGATTCAGGAGAGGCTGGATTCATCAGCTATAGGGCTGATTTGCATTAGAAGGGTTGGGCAAATGGCCAGCATCTGCAGTTGTATTATCGTAGATAAATATGTTGCAAGGTCCGTGTCGATCTTCATGCTTCAGGGCATAAACTGATCACCAGAGCAAACCAGGAAGTCATCCCTCTCCCACCCCCACAGAAAGCAGTGCTGGCCTGATGCATTATGTGTCTATATATGGAGATATCCCATCTCCTAGAACTGGAAGGGACCCTGAAAGGTCATTGAGTCCAGCCCCCTGCCTTCACTAGCAGGACCAAGTACTGATTTTGCCCTAGGTGGCCCCCTCAAGGATTGAACTCTCAACCCTGGGTTTAGTAGGCCAATGCTCAAACCACTGAGCTATCCCTCCCAGGGAAGGTAGAGTTATGCTGGAGGGGAGGGAATGAGGTCCACTCTCATCTGGAGCATGCAGTACATGTCCCCGACAGAGTCATGCTAGACTAGACTAAGCTTTACCAACACAGCAACTTCTCGAGTAGAGAAAACCCAGCAATCTTTCCTGGCTTCTAGAAGGTGGACACAAAGACCTCAGTTTGACGATTTACTGTAACCTGGATGGGTTCAGAGAGGATGTACAAAAGTTAGTTTTCTAAATGTGCCCAGAAATGCACTTCTTTGTGGGGAGAAATATATTTTCCATTTGCTTGGAAATTCACTATTTTGTCTCCTTTGCAACTGAATTTCTTAGAAATCTCCTAGTAATAAGAATATTAGCCTTCTGGGATGGATTAGTATTCATTCATTATGAACAGTTGAGACAAAGATATTTACCTTTTAATTGTCTTTTTCATTCTATTGAAATCAATTGCAAATTAAAGGTTTGTTTTTCAGGAAGGACTTTTAAATTGGATACGCCCAGATTACCTGATGTCCAGTCCAGCAGCAGAAAGGCTTGTCCTACCTGTGCATATTCAGAAAACAGTCTGTTCAATAAGTGAAAGAATTTATCATACGGAGCCCCAGAAACACACAACCGAAATATTGGACTGCGAATGATTTTTTGTCTAGCATAGCACAGAACTGCTAGCAGGACGAGTCTCAGCCAGGCATTGGGTCTCTTTAAATGAGATGTAAAACTGAGGTCCTGATTACTGTCTGGATCTGGTAAGAAACCCCCCTGAAATCAATAGCAAAACTCCTATTTACTTCAATAAGGCCAGTATTTTACACCTAGTCTTTATTTCCTGTGTCCAGTCACATGATCTGAGTGACACTGACACGGGTCACTACTGCTGTCACATCAGAGGGGCTAATGCCTATTGACTCCAGTGTCTACTGTTACACTGATTACTCATGGTCATTCAAAATCTTGTGGCACTTTTGGCAGGAGTAGGGAATCAGGCTATGTGCCCTGATCAAATTCCAAGCCAGATTTTTAAACTCTTTTTACCTAAATTCCCCTTGCAGTTTCCCTCTAGATTAACTATACAATTATATGCAACTCAGCTAAGCTAATATTTATTAAGAGAAGATTCAAGAGCTGAGTATTGTCTGATTAGGTCCCTTTCCCTTCTAAGATACCGTGTAGTGCTGTTGGAACAAAATGACTGCCTCCTTACACCACAGAAGTGCTGCATTGCAGATGGTGGCTGAAACAATATTTACACACACAGAACTGTTATATTAATTTCGAAGGGATAGGGGCCGAAAAAGGCAAAGATGTTAATATGCCTCTGTAACTGTCCAACATTAAACAAGGTATACAGGACCTCAGCCTGCTTAGTACCAGGGCAAACGCATTATTGAACATCTCTTTTAACCTTTGATTAAAGATAAAAGGGGATTGGGTACGTGGTGATAGCATTTGAAATGTAAAGTATGAAGACTCTCATTTTTCAACAACCCTTGTTCCCTTTAGCTGAAGAGAGTCTTTAAAAGTTAAAAATGCCTTGTTCGACAGTCTCCCAGGTGACAGTAACTTTTTTTTTTTTATGGGGGGGAAGTTAATTAAGAAGGGCTGGAGCTGTTGTTAACGTTCAGTCCCATTTCCTAGAAGACAAAACAAGACAGGCACACACAAATTGCATCAAGGGAGGTTTAAAAGGTTGGACATTAGGAAAAACTTCCTAAAAGTCAGGGTGGTTATGCAGTGGAATAAATTGCCTAGGGAGGTTGTGGAATCTCCATCATTGGAGATTTTTAAGAGCAGGTTAGACAAACACCTGTCAGGGATGGTCTAGATAATACTTAATGCTGCTGTGAGTGCAGGGGCCTGAACTAGACGCTCTCTCAAGGTCCCTTCCAGTCCCATGATTCTAAGAGGAGAAAGAAAAGAACAGCAAAGATAGAAACTGTAGCTCTATCTGATGTCCCCTCTCACTTGCAGTCTCATGGCTGGAGAAACACAAGCACAGCACTGGGTCTTATCAGCCATTGCAAGGTGTGGCAAACTTGCACCTGCATCATGCTATTTAGGAGGAATGACAAAGTCTCACATCCCAGATGGTGTTTGAGGTTTAGCCAAAGCCGGAGGAGGTGGCGATGTCATTTGAGTCCCTGCCTTTGGCCCAGTCTGGTCAAGATCTCTCTTGGGATTCAGACAATGAAGGCCCAGCAAGGTTATAGTGGAACCTGGGGACCCAGGAGACAGTGGGGAAAGCAGCCATGATGCTCCTTTCCTGTTCTCCCGTCAGTGGCTGCTGGCAGCCAGCTACTTCTTCTTGATTTTTTTTCCTTAAAAAGTCTTTTCTTGTAAGGACCCCAAAAGGGAGATGGGCAGACTAACCCATCCTCTCATTATTTTGTCCACCAATTAGGCTACACCAACACTAGAAGCGCGACAGCGATGAAACCGCAGCGTTGCAGCTGTGCTGTTGTAGCACTGCTGCTGAAGACGATCTAAGCCAATGGGAGAGCTCTCCCATCAGCTTCCTCACTCCACCTCCCATGAGAGGGGGTAACTATGGCGATGGGAGAAGCTTTCCCACCGACACAGCGCTGCCTACACCAGTGACTATAACATACATCACTCGGGGCTGTGGATTATTCACACCTGGAGTGATGAAAGCTCTACAGAAGTAAGTTCTAGTGTAGACAAGGTCTCTGGCCTAATTTCCCGCAAACCAATTTTGGTTCATTGATTTCCAGTTCCGCACTTCTCTTGATTACAGGCACAGTGCTTGAGTTATATCAGTAGCTTTTGGGTTTGTATTAATTCAGTCTGTCTCCCCGTTGCACCTTTTCCCCATGAACATTTATTAGTAGGTGAGTAAAGGAGTACACTCACATCAAGTGCGCCTCCTTGTGGCTGGGTCCGGGAATTAGCTTTTGCCCCATTTGGCATCCCCTTCCATCAGTTGCTCATGCTGCAGCCCCTCTCTCTCTCTCTCCATGACTTGGGGTGCTCTCTCTTTGTGACTTGGCCCTCCGGCCAGGTCCCTGTGTAGTCCCCCCTTGTGGGGTAACAAAGTCCCACAGGATAAGCTGTCCGTATGCCATCTCAGGCAGTCTTCTCTTCCAATTACAGGTCCTGTGCCCCTTTGCCAGTGGCTGGTAGTAGGGGAACCTGGGCCCACCTGCTACGTTGGGTTCCAACTCAGGGACCTTATGACGAACAGTTCAGGTCTGCTCAGTCTCAATCCCTGTGGCTGTTTCCCTGGACTCCTTCCTATCCACCTGTCTATCTCCTGGCCTATCCCCGCATTTACCACCAGAGCTTCCTCTGCTCCCCATGGCTACTTCACCCCTGTGAGCCTCTTGCCAGATGCCTTAGTCCAGGGCAGGATCCCAAAGCTTACCTACCTCCTGAATTTCCTTCCTGATGCTGGCCAACTCCCGTTCCCCCTGGCAAGTGACTTCAGACCTCATCCCTACAGCCCCTTCCGACTCTCACTTCCCGGATTTATACTCCTAGCCCAGCTGGGCTCACCAGCAATTAGTGCATAGCAATCCCTGGCTCCCCTTCTGGCCCTCATTAACCTGCTCAGGACTTGTGTGGGATGGACACCCCATCACACAGCGGTTGTGCCATTTTATGATCTTTCACTCACTTCTCACAATTAGGGTAAATTTGTAGGCCCACTTATGACAACAGAGCTTCCTCTGCCACATTTATGGGAACAATGTGGCCCCTGAACTCTAGCGCAAAGATCATCATTCACAATTTGAAACTACCGTAAAATGTATTACTGAGAACTGCCCTTCATGCTATATCTCTCACCGAAAAGGCATTGTCCGCTGACATTCTCAGTACAACACAGACAGTTCTGTGGACTTGATCTCTGAGCAGCCTATACAAATTACTACAATGAATGGCTCTAAAATATGAACTTGGCAATGATGTCTGTCTCATTCACCTTTGTGATTGTGTCGGTGGCTCAGGAAGCTGTTGCTGCTCTGTGAATTCCTGATTCATGAAGCCTCCGGAAAGCAGCTGACAAAACGTTCCAGGTTCAAATCTTCAGGGGACTCTTGGCCAATGAAGACCAATGGTTTATTCTTTGTTACATTTATCTAAGGTAGCATCAGATCTCTCTGTATTCGTAAACTCTGGGCCTGATTCCCCATTACCTTTTGCCTTGCGTAGTCACTTACACCTGGGCAAAGTGGACCGATCAGAATTCTTCTCTCCCATTGACACTGATGTTTTACATGGACTTTGCACAACTCTATGGCCCAGATCCTCAAATATATCTAGGCACCTAACTCCTATTGAAATCAGTGGGAGTTAGGTGCCTAAAGACCTTAAGGTGCAAGACGGTGGAGAATCAGATCAAATTATTTGTCCAAAAAACCATTTTGAATTGAAAAAATTTGTGCTCCCGAAAGGTGCCAGCCTATCTGATATCCTGGAAAGGTGGGTGGAGCCAACATAGAAATCAGAAACAATGGCAGATTGAGCACCCTGAAGACTGAAGTCCTTTGTTTAACCACAGAAGAGGTAAAGCACAGACAGCAGCCGTGCAAGTTCCCAGAATGAATGCACATCTTGTCCTGCAAATACGCTGAGTCCTGATTTGAGGCGTATTCAATCCCTGACTCAGGAAAACATCCCCGTTCAGGACAGCACTTAAGCACCTTCTTAAGTTAATGGGACTTAAGCAGCTGCTTAAAAGAGGCCTGAGGCCTCCTCCTCTGAGACTGGCACCAAGGACGCTAGCTGTGGTGAAGATTTTGTCTATTGGATCCCAAGTCATTTCACACAGTAGGACACCAAAGAGCTGCCGCACGGTTGTTACTTTTAATGGCTACCTACCTGGGCTCAGTTTGAGATGATGACCTACTTTAAAGGTGGAAAACTCTCTGAGGACCTGATCCATAGCCCAGTGAAGTCAATGTGAGTCTTTTCAGTGACTTTAATGGGCTCTGCATCCGGCTCTTTCTTGTTACTAATCTCCTGAGTCAACCAACCCTGTCACTGTTTTAAGTACGTTAGATGGACCATTAGTTAATCGATTTAGTAGAGACTAAAGAGTTGTCACAATGGTGTCAAACAGGTATGCTGAAGCTCTAAGCTTTCTAATTTTGAAATCTCTCTCCTAGTTCTTACATTGGTGCTCAGTTTAAGTTGAGATGCATCATGTCAAGAGAACTATTAGCAAGGAGACATTACTAAAAGCTAGTTTGAAAAGTTCCAGATTATAAAAATGAAATCATGCCAGGTGTAATTTCTTGTGATAAAAATTGGCTTGCTTCTTGTCTTTCCTCTGTAGAGACCTATTTAGGTTTAGAGGATTATGCGCCAATGTAGCTGGAAACTAGATTGGAGGTCTTTCTCATATATTGTAGAGTAACCACAAGCTACTGGGCTCCATGCCTGAGGAATTACTAGGTGAAATTCTGTGGCATTCAGGAAGTCAGACTACATGATCATAATGGTCCCTGTTGCCCATGAGATCTCTCATAGTGTATTGGCTTTCTTACTGTGGGTGATTCTGCAGCATAAGAAGCAATTTAATTGTCACTGCCCCGTTGTCGTGGTATTATTTATGCTCTTGCCAGTAGACTATAAGCAGATCCAACGTGTCGAGAAATGTGAAGCTGCTTTATCTGGTCTGACCCCAGCAACACATAAGGAGCAAAGTGAAATCAATAGTGTCAAGAACCTATCTACTTTATAGGAGAAATTAACAGGAACTGTAGCAAAAAGACCAATTTTAAATAATTTCAAAAGGATTTACAGGACATTTGATACCATCCAGAAACAACCAATATATTGTTTATAGGTATAATGCTTCCAACATGAGGTATAGGCCTTTTTAAAAATAGTAGGATAGCAGAAGGAATGTGACTTTTGTGGCCATTCATGCAATAAGGAAATCATACTGGACAACATATCCTATCAGGGCTTTCTGCCTCAACAAAGCACACTAGAGATTTTATAAAATGGTTTCACTGCTCTGAAAATAGAAAGCGCTCTTTAGTATCACTTACTATGTCTGTCAAGTATTATTTCAAGTATTTGGTCTGTACTACAAATATAGAGAAACTACTTATCACACTGACCTGTTTTCTTGTGCATCTCTGTCTGTTTGGTGCACTCAGCTGTTGTGTCTTGCCTTATACTGAGATGAAAAGCTCTTCAGGCCCGGGACCATCTCTGTTCTGTGTTTGTACCGGGCCTAGCACAATGGGGTCCAAATCCAAGACTGGGACTCCTAGGCTCTGCCATAGTAATTAGTATGGTCCCAACAAGGCATATTTGAACATACCCGTGTTTTGATCAGATCTGGACTTTGGGACTCAGGTCCATCTGTATTTAGAGAGTGTCTCTGGCGTGAGGGACGGTGCTTCTGCTCCTTCATGCTTCTGCAGACCTCCACTCCCCTATGCAATCCAGAAAGGAATCATTCTTGTAGAGCTCCTAAGCCCGACTGGAATTGATATCTGCTCTGCTGTGGCTTAGGGCCCCAGGTGGTAAAGATTTCCTTCTGCTTCTGCTACCTCCCATCAGCTTCTCCCAAGAGAAGGCTTGGACCCTGCTAACCCTGTTTTCCCCTCGGCTGGCCAGGTTAGAAGAAGTGCGGCCACCATGAAGAACTCCCCAGCCCCGTTAGCAATGCTGCATAATTCAGGGCATCACTGCTGGGCAAAGCAGAAGGCCTTGCTAAATCAGTTAGATCATGTGACCTTGCACAAATATAAGTCGCTTCAATAGTGGAGGAGTTAAGGACTTGCACCTACTGAAATCAATGGGTGTTTTGCCTTTGACTGCAGTATGAACTGGACTGAGCTGAAAGGGCCTGATTCAAAGCTCACTGAAGTCAATGGAAAGGTCAAAGTGAACATCTTCGTCCAAGTTCTCCAGACTCGCCACTCCCCCGCCCCCCAATATTTGCATATTCCCAATGGTGCCTCCCAACACGTATTTCCTGTTATGATGCTTGATACAATTCATACCTTTAGGGAAGTAAATGGGAGATGTGCCTCTGTCTGGATACAGGAGTTCATTATTTGTCCTATTCAGAATAACATAGTATAGAAGCACACCAGGCAGTAAGGTAAACGATTAATCGATTTCACTCTACTGAATGCAACAATTGCATGTTTTTCCCTGGAGCACACAAAATATGTGTAAAATGCCTCTTTTATTATCTACAGAGACCTCAGATTAGCCTGGGTAAGGGCTCTGCTTTAGCCAAGTATAAAAAGAGATGGTCAAAGCATTCATGTTCCGAGATTTTTGGGAAATGGAGGCACCATTGGGAATATGCAAATAGAACAGTCCAAATGATTTCAGCACGAGTGCCAAAAGAATCTGGACCCAAATCCCAACCATATAAGTATTCAAGTTCGTGTGGTAGATTTCCATCCAAGAAATAGGATCAAATATTTTCTATTATTTTTTTGGCTGGCTTTAGCGAGAGAGAGGAGCTCTGGAAAAGTCAAGCTAGTGCTTTTTACTTTTGAGATAAGAAAAAATAACCATAACAAGCATGCAGCAAAAACAGTTTAAGGCCCTGGTTAGACTCCTTCATATAATAAAACATTATTTTAAGGCTTAAGATGAACTTACCATAAGGTAAGGTAATTGCTCACACTATTAGTCAATAAAGAAAACACAAAATGTGTTATTCTTGCTAAAAATCCTGCTGATACCACACAGAAACCTTTGAGAAACATCCTATTTACAGCTAGCTCCGCTAGTATGTCATCATCGTTATATTCTTCTACCTACCTCTGGAGATATTAGCATGAAACTGGTGTAACAGACTGGCAATATTTGCCTGAAACATCCCGCCCTTTCAGCAAGAACTGCTACTGGTAAGAAAAGGTGAGGTGGGTCCTGCTGGCTCATCCTAGCACAATGGGTCCTGATCCATAACTGAGATATAATGAAGTGGCTCCACTAGGGAGAGAGAGGATTTAGGATGGGGGCTGAGTAGTCCTGAGGGAGGAGCTGAAAAGCCCTAGGAGCCTCTAAACCAGGAAGGAGGTTTGAACTGATCTTTTTGCTCTGTGCTTGCCAATAAAGTCAAATCCCAGGAAGGGGGTGAGTTTGGACTTTATAGACTGCGTGTTCTATGTCTGCAGAACAGGTTGGAAAAGTGCCATCCAGTTTACACGTGCACCTTTTGTTTTTAAAAGTATATTTACCCTGCACCTTATTCACAACGTAAAGTCATAATCTTCTGCTTGAGAGACAATAATTAGTTGCTGTGAAGCTTATTATTATGGCCCCAAACTGCAGATGATGATTATAAAAGAAATATCTTCTGCTGCTAACACAGAACATTTCATCACAAAGAATCACAATACTTCTAGATTCGTATCCTGCCGCTGAAGTTCATGGGAGTTCTGGCTGAGGTGCAGAATTTGGCACATATGACAGCACCAGTGACACGGAGCTAGCACTGCCATATAGAATCAGAAAAGACAACCCATATGTGCACAGCAAGCTACCGAATGTCAAAAGAAGGGGAACAACTGATGATCCAAGAAGAAACCCCTAGGAGAGAGAGAAAAAATATTCTTGCTCTTCTTTCTGGAAGGAAAGAAGTTAGGAAGAAAGGAGACATAGCAGCAGAAATTGTTTCTAAACAGAATAATTTTCTGTGTTCTGTGGTATGTTGGCTGTCCCTTACTGCTCACATCTGGAATACATGAAAGGAAAGGCTGCCTGAGCTAAAATGTGCAGAGGTGTTTGGAAATGTTCACTCATCCCAAATTGGCTTAGTGAGAAGGAGATTCCAACCTTTGAGGAGCTGAACCCAGTTGTCTTGGTGTGAAAGAGTGAAATGACTTTCTGATTCTTTATGGAGCTGGTTTCAAATGTACCTCAGACCTCCACTAATTTGTGAATAGAAAAATATAGTATCAATTCCCACATAATTTCCTAATAAGGAACATAATAAAGGAAATAAGTGATGAATTTGGCAAGCAGGAGTTGCTGCATCCTCCCATCCCGACATCAAACAGCCCTACCACATTGCATCAAGCTAAAGAAACAGGAAAGGACAGATCACACAGCTTGAGTTCTTTGGCTCCAATGAGTCAGGAGCTCTGCCTCTTCGGAGGATGGAAATCCTCTGCTCTTCCTGTGGGGCAGGAAGTACTCGTAAACATCTCAGAAATATTCTGCTGTAAAACATGGTCAACAAGGATACATCATATGCACACTATCAGGCCATGTAGGGGCAAGAAACAAGGCAACCTTGAATTCAACCTGGAGGAGGAGATGACAAGGGAACTGAGTCACAGCTAAAAAACAAAATTTAAAAATTACTTTGGGAAGGGACGTGAACTGAGATCATTAAGTGGGGTCATTTCTGAGGAAGGAAGGACACCTACTACCCATGGCAATAATATTTCGCACTTGTATAACTATAGCATCTGCCCTTGAAGGATCTGAAAGCACGGTATGCAGAGTCCCATTCTGATGTGCTAAAGAGGTATCGCTATCTCAGTTTTCCAGAGGCACAGAAAAATTGTGCGCTCAAGGTTTCACACACACAAAAAAAGTCCTTGGCAGAGCCAAGAATGAAGCCATCCCTGGTGCTTTAGCCTTGAGACCATCCTTCTCTTGTTCGGAGTACAAAGATGATCCAGAAGAACACGATCTGAGACTGTGGCTATCCAGCAGTTGGCCAAAGGTATTCCAAACAGTTCTGGAAGCAATGGAGCTGAGTGTCGGAAGCTGGTGCTGCAATGCCCTGCATGCTCAGACAGCCTGTAGCACCTAGTACAACAATGCTTCAGCATGTAAAGAAACATATCATGCATAGGCTTGCCACAAGCCCTTATGGAACAGTGCACTGTTGCGCTGCCCCAGGAAGCAGATAGTGACTCAAAGGAACAGTAACTGCCTCCGGGTTCTCCCATTGCTCCAGGGAGGGACGTGGCCTCTGCCAGGGTTCTACCTGGTGCAGAGTACATCCCCCAGGCTTTGACTCCTTTTTGTCAAACTGTCTGAAATGGGCTATCTTGATTATCCCTACAAAAGTTTTTTTCTCTTAATTAATTAGCCTCTTAGAGTTGGTAGGACAACTCCCACCTTTTCATGTTCTCTGTATGTGTTTGTATATATCTCCTTACTATATGTTCCATTCTATGCATCTGATGAAGTGGGCTGTAGCCCACAAAAGCTTATGTCAAATACATTTGTTAGTCTCTAAGGTGCCACAAGTATTCCAGTTCTTTTTGTGGATACAGACTAACACGGCTGCTGCTCTGAAGCCTATAGGATGGCACTTTGGCAAAATACTGGAGATGGGCCCAAACCAAAACCATCCCAAACACTGGGGAGATTTGAAATCAAACACTGGAGCTAGATAATAATTCTACAAATCTTCTCTCTGGATTCATGGTTCAATCCATTATAAAAACACCGCAGACTTTGAGAATTTAAAAAATCCCAATCTCAAGGCACTCCTCCCTCCAATATACACACACTAAGAGAGTTGCTAATTATTTTTCTATGTTTCACACTACCGGATACGGTAGTTTTTATGAAGCTATAGTTTTTTCCCGCTGAGCAAGGGGGAGAGGAAAGCATAAATGTTGATGCCTTCAGACGTAAGGGGGTGTTCCCGTTATCAAACTGGGTTCAGAGAGATGAGGAAACAGTGTTATTATTATCCTAATAAATTACATACCTAGACACTTGTGTGGAAATATACTGGTCTCTGGACATTGTATCAAGAAAAGAGCGCATGGGTAGAAACCCACTATACAATCATTTAAAATACACGGCACCATGATTTGTGTGTGCCACTAAACAACCATCTGAAGTCTGCAGATACCATTTGAGCCACGGATTCACTGCAGTACTGACAAGCCTAGCATTCAAGTCACAGGGGTCATAAAATGCCTAGAAAGAGAGAATATTCTTTAAAGACATGAGGCCATTTGACACTGCTTTGGCAGAGCAAATTAGTGCTGGAGTGATTTAAAAGGGCCTTTAGTGTAACTCAGGGCATGTCTTCACTACAGAGTTATCCCACGTGATTGGCACCCAGGTCTGAGCACCTGGTTTTGCCCCTAGCTCACGTGTGAGCAGCCACACTACAAAGCCCTATCCGAATGACTGTGTGCTCTCTGGTGCAGCGTTCCCCCAAATGTCTGTAGGACTACTGGGGGGACATCCCATGATTCTTTGTGCTGCAGTAAGCTAAGACATTCTATGATTCTTTCCCAGTGAATTGTGGGAGAACTTGCCTGGGCACCCAGGGGGGAATTGTGGGAGGCACTAGAGGGCTATCAGCACTTGTGTGGTTTAGCCGGCGTCCTCACTGCAAAGTTGGCAGGTTATCAGTCCGAGTGAAAGCAGAACCTGGGCTCTAACCCACACCCGCAGCTGTGTCAGCTAGCCTGGATTAAAAGCACCGCCACACTCGGGTGGGAAAGTTTTGTGTGTGAACTGGAGGGTGGTTTCGGGAAATTCCTGGCTAAAAGCCAAGGTTAACTCTGCAATGAAGATATACCCTGAGAATCGAGGCCATCTATAACCACTATCAAAATTCCCAGGTCCCATGTTTTACTCAGTGTGTGGATGGGATGATGAACTACAGCCTTTCGCAAAGAAAACTAAGCTTACATTTAATCAGAGACACATGACGTGTTAACGGATGACTTCAGACTTATTGAAACCATTGCTAACAAGAAATTATGGGCGTAGAAAGTAATATCATCCAAAGGGTTTAGAACTATTTGTGATGATTAAGCATCAAAGTCCCTAAGTAATGTAGCATGTACTGAATATTCAGATCTTTGGATAAGTAGCTTGATAGACACTTCAGAAAAGTCCGAACTGCAGGGGAACTCAGTTGAGCTGAGCAGACAGGCAATCAGCTTGGAGACCATGCCACTGTGGATTTGTTGCCATGCGAAAAATGAAAGGATAACTCTATTCTGATAATCCTCTGCACAAGAAGAAACTGAAATAAATACCTCAAAAGCCAGAGGGGTGATTAAAAGAAGGAGATTTTTTTTTCATGTTATATGCATTCGAGACAGCAATTTGCACCAGATGACTTATAAAATGTAGGGGGAGGGGATCCCTTCCACTACATACACACATAAAATACAGTAGTGAGAGCAAAAACACAAGCTTTCAAAATCATGTATATTCTAAACACATCTTTAGCTGACTGTACAGAAAAGAATTGTACACAAGAAAAAAGAAATGTTTCTGTGTATGTTCCTGTATGGACCACAACAACCGAGCCAGTTCTTCCATTAAATCATCTAATCTAGCTAGGCACCCATCCCTGCTAATTCCTGGGTTGCGCTACCCTACTCACAAGGCCGAATATCCAAAGTTAAAACACAAGTCTGTGGCGAGTTGCAGGCACAGGGCTCAGTTTTCATATGTCCTATGTGCCCGCACAGGGGCATAAAGAGAGTAAGATCTCCCTTATTCATCCACATGAACTACCTGGAGCTTGGGTCTCTGTATGCCATGGTAAAACGGTGCACTCTCCTTTCTCCCACCATATCAGGTTGGTATGGAGGGGTGGGGTGAAGCGTGGAGGCTTGGTTCCACCCGACAAACACCTTCAAGCACAGCTAAGTGGGCAAGGGAATGTCAGACTGTGCTGCTGCTGTAGGCCACCAGCAAAACACCACCACCCTGGTGCGGCCAGATGCCTCTCAGAGGCACAACGCCTTCTCTGCACTCCTGCTCGGGTGGTGCAGCTAGATATGAGACAAAGCCACAGTCTAGCCCCAAGAGGTTTAAAATGAAGTGACCCCCTTACAAACTGTCTGAGTCAAAAGCACAAGAGAGAAGCCCATTTGCTCCTGGTCCACATGGGAAGTCACAGTCTCTAACCAGGAGCTGCAAACGGGTGGGAGGACCTAGATTTGCCGTCAAAGGGCTATTTTCCGAATCCAATAGTTCACGCCGAGAGCTTTTAGCGCTGTTATTATTCCTGGTGCATTCATGCCAAGGCACCAAAGGGAAAGCACCAGACTTTGTTCCACACCTTTGTGAATGGGATCTTTTATTAAGCCTGATCTGAAAAATGCGTGTTGTGATACAAGAGCCGCTGCTCCTTGCACCTCTATGAGGAAAAGGGGTAAAAGATCAAAAGGGAGGTAGAAGGAGTTGCCTCCCTGCCAAGGCATGTTGGCAGCCCTTTAAGTTGGCATCTATAGACACCATGTAACTACTCTTTAATTACTGGGGATTTTATCCAGCCCCAAACTGCCTACACAGCTGCTGCTCTGTAAGCCTCCAGGACTACCAGTGCTTTAGATTGCAATTAGGGCTAGCTGAAAATGTTCCAGCTACACTTTTTTTGATGGAAAATTGGGTTTTTGACAAAACAAACAAATTTGCAGCATTTTTCCTCCAAAACAAGTTTGATTTTTCATTGGAAAATGGAGACATGTTTCAGTTTGGGGCTGATTTTTTTGTTTTTGTTTATTAGCTTTGTTGAAAGGTGTTTTCAGCCAAATGTTTGGGATTTTGGCACTTTTCCCCTGGAAATTTTTGGGTTGCTGAAAGTTCTTCTGATTTTGTTTTGTTATTGCCAGTGAAA
This sequence comes from Chrysemys picta bellii, assembly GCF_011386835.1. Taxonomy (NCBI): domain Eukaryota; kingdom Metazoa; phylum Chordata; order Testudines; family Emydidae; genus Chrysemys; species Chrysemys picta. Next base: position 198,604,108 of record NC_088793.1, read on the forward strand.
ATGACTGACTTTCTCCTCTCCCCCCTCCCCCGTTTTTGTTGATTTGGGCAGGAAAAGCCTGAGAATGGTTCTTCATGTCCATAGCTACGTGCTGGCTTCCTGCGCCTCCACCTTGCTTGTTGGAGCGGATGGCTGTGCAGGTTCTCTCTACACCCACTGTACACCCAGTGTCTTTTAAACAGGCTGTGCACTGACGAGGACTGGGGGTGAAGGGATCAAGAGAAAAAGACTCTGCCCTTCTCCAATAGCCCCTGTGCAGCAGCTGCTGTGCCACTCCCCTGACTTTACAAAGGATATGAAATGGTTGGGTGGATCCACATAATCAGGGATCCATCCACCTCAACGCTTCCCCACCTGGGCCCCCTAAGGGTGCAGGGTCCCCTGTGCACCTAGCAGTTCTTCAGTGGCTAGGACTTGCAGTCCCTCTAGAGAGGCTTCCAAAATACTGTTATTTGTGCAGTGGGGCTGCAGTGGTTCTGCTGCCTATTGGGTTTTCAAATAGGGAATGATGGCAGCACTCAAACTGAGGAGCCAAATCTCACAGGGCAGCAAATTGTGCCACCTTTACTCACAGTGAGTAGTACCGTAGGCTGGGCCATATTGTGTAGCTCTCACGTATCCTGATAAGCCTTTACTCATACAGGCAATCGCATTGAAGCCAGTGGGACTGCTCCAGTCCATGGCTGCTCACCAATGGGAGTAAGAGGTTTCACAATCTGCAACCAGTGAGATTGCTTGCACACTAATGTGCAACTAACAGTGGTGGAATCTGTCCCTATAGTCTCTAGCATTAACTATGCCTCTCAGAATTGACAATGAATCCAGGAGGCTTAATAAAATGCATGCGTCACTTGCTGCTGGAGCGATATAGTGAAAGGAAAATTAACATTAGAATCACATGTGAGTCACTGGTGATTGAAATGAACTCGTTGTTAAAAAGGTTATGGATGGGTCATTTGTATAGCATCACGGGCAAAGCATGACTCCTGGGCATTTGACGTTCTAAATCCCCTTGCAGTGGCCTAAGAGGCTGGATCTCTCTCTCAACCTTATTCCTATGTGGAGTCCAATGTGATGTTCCTACATATTCCTTTGTTCCAATGGGATACAGTCATCTTGTCTCTCTGGCTGTACTCCTCCTTCTAGTCGAAAGCCACCGAACTAAAATGAATGGCTCAGACCCAAACTCAACAAGCTACTTAAGCACATGTCTAACTTTAAGCACGTGAGTAGTCCCATTAAATGCATGGAACTATTTGCATGCTTAAATGGACACGTGCATTGCTGAATGGAGGTATGCATGCTTTTATGGCATATGAGCACATACATACACTCACCCATTACTTAATTACCCCTTTGGTTTAATTTTTCAATCTGCCCACCCAGTTTTCCATTGAAAACAACTCCTAGGCAGCCATGTTGTAGCGCTCTGCATTCCCCATTCATTTTTGCTCAGTGAAAAGCTTGCATACAGATTTACATCATTTTTCAAATTAATATGAACATTCAATCCTACACATGACTGCCTACCCATCTGCATGTGTATTGCCCGTTTTCTGCAGGACATATAACATTGAAGATTTATCCCTAATTGTTGCATATGATCTCAAAGTAAGATACATCAGGTATTAGGCAGCTATGGCTAGTTTCCTGAGTCCATTGCTGTAGTTTTGCCCTACAGCTGGTGCGACTGGCCACTGGAGTTTCCCCCGTATATGAATCCTATAACACCCATGCCAACAACACAGTAGTTGTGGCTGAGTGAAAAGGGGTGTGACTAGGTGTGGCAGGGCGACAACTCACTAGCACGGTGCCTCCTGCTGGTCTTCCTTAGCTCTTCCAGCCCAGAGCCCCCTCTGCAGGCCAGTGTCTCACCTGCCGCTGGACCCGTGCCCCTCCCAGACCCCAGTGCCCTTTGCCCAGGGGTTCTGTCCACCACCGTACCCCCTCACTCTGGGTGTCCCCTCCCAGGGGAACTCCCAACCCCCTATCCCCACCTTGCCTCAGTGGCTACTGCCAGTCATCAGCTAGCCCCCGCTCCCTGGGGCGGACTGCAGTCTGTAAACCACTCATCATCGGCAAGGGGTGTTGGACCTGCTGCCTCTGCCTATCTCTGGGCTGCCCCTCTGCAGCCCCAGTACATTTTTTGGGCCTTTAACTAGGCCTACAGCGTGGTGCTTTGCTAGGCTGGAGCTCTCAGCTCCCTCTGCCCTTCCCCAGTGCTGCTCAACCCTAGGTACCCTTGTCAGCTTCCCAAGCAGCCAGGTCCTTCCCTCTCAGGTACTAGAGAGAGAATGTTCTTCCCAGTCTCTGGCCCTAAGCCCTCTTATAAAGCCAGCTGCAGTCTGATTGGGGTATGGCCTCACCTGTGGCTGCTTCCCCAATCAGCCTTTCTTTTCCCACCTGCAGCCCTCTCAAGGGCTGTTTTAACCCCTCTGGGCAGGAGTGGGGTGACCACCCCGCAACACTAGGACAGCCTTGCGTCTCAGAAGTCTTTGGGGAATGTTGGCAGTGAGAGTGCTTTAGAACAGCCTTTAGGCTGCTGTAATCTGTACCATCCTGGCTCTGAGGCAGCTGAAAATCAAAGTGCTGATCAAAGAGCCATGTGGTCTCCTCAAAAACTGCTCAGGAGCAGAACCCTAGATACTGAACTTGCTCAGAAAATGGAAGAAACATTAATTTAATTTATGGAGATATCTTATCTCCTAGAACTGGAAGGGACCTTGAAAGGTCATCAAGTCCAGCCCCCTGCCTTCACTAGCAGGACCAAGTACTGATTTTGACCCAGATCCCTAAGTGGCCCCCTCAAGAATTGAACTCACAACTCTGGGTTTAGCAGGCCAATGCTCAAACCACTGAGCTATAAGTAACATTCTCTTTGTAATCAGTTTCCCAGATAAAGTCTTGGGCTGTGGTTAGACCAAAAAGCATGACTGAATTGTTTTTCTGGTTGAAAGTGAAAATAAAAGAAATATACCTTAAGATAGGAACATGACTGATGTGATTTGAAACAGGAGAGATAAGGAGAGTCTACAAATACTTAGTTCACCTCTTCAGTAGTTTATGAAAACAAATTTAAGAATATAAAATATTACCATTTGTGGACATGAAACAAAGTCAGTAAATTACATGTATGCCCACTTAAAGGCCCCTTTCCATTCCCAAGTAGGGCAAAGGGGTCTTAGTGTGAATGAGATCAAAGAGATAAGAACATAAGAATGACCATTTTGTGTCAGACCAATGGTCCATCCAGTCCAGTATCCTGTCTTCCAACAATAGCCAGTGCCAGATGCTTCAGAGGCAATGAACCGAATAGGGCAATTTTGAGTGATCCATCCCCTGTCATCGAGTCCCACCTTCTGGCAGTTAGAGGATTAGGGATACCCAATACATGGGGTTGCATCCCTGTCCATCTGAGACAATGGCCATCAATGGCCATATCCTCCACGAATTTAACTATTTATTTTTTTAGCTCAATTATATTTTTGGCCTCCACAATACCCCCTGGCAATGAGTTCCACAGTTTGACTATGCATTCTGCGAAGTACTTCCTTTTTCATTGTTTTATACTTGCTGCCTATTGATTTCATTGGGTATCACCTAGCTCTTGTGTTATATGAAGGATAAATAACACTTCCCTCTTCACTTTCTCCACACCAACCATGATTTAATAGATGGCTATCATATCCCCCCCATTAATTCTCCTTTTCAAAGCTGAACAGTCCCAGTCTTTTTAATCTCTCCTTATATGGCAGCTTTTCCATACTCCCTAATCATTTTTGTTGCCCTTCTGTGTACCTTTTCCAGCTTTAATCTATCTTTTTTGAGAAGGCCCGCAGTGTCATTACTTTCTTACCATGTACCTTAACAAAATACAGGAAAATGGGCCAATCTTTATGACTTGGGCTTTGTTTTCAAAATAAGCTCTGAGACAGGGGAAAAAAGGAAGACTAATTTTTAGGGTGCTAAGACTCTCTCTCTCCCTCTCTCTCTCTCTGCATGTGCTTTGTTCAAATTGGAGAGAAAAGCCCTAGTTTAAAAGTATTCTACAATTTTGCAGGAGTGTATTAACAACATACTTTTCTAGGAACTACTGTAATCCGTCCAAATTTCATACGTTAAGAAGGCAAAATGTCTAAGAAGTCCAAAGATTGGGCAGAAATCTCACATTTAATTTACACACTGCACTCTGTTTGGTAAATAGGGGCTATTGTTTAGAACAAAATGCAGTCAGCATTCATTATATTTTGACTATACATTCTTCATATGGAATACAGGAAGTGGTTCAGACTAAAATATTCCCTTATGTTATTTGACCTGTAAAAACTTGGCTACTGGCCAGATTCTGTAGTCCTTAAACAGACAACACTCCCATTGACTGTGGGCTGGACCCAAAGGTTGAATGGCCTATTCCATTATACTGCCTAATATTGTGCAGGGCTGAGTATCCACTGAATGGGCACTGAGTGTGCTCAGTGCAGTGGATGCAGCAATGTTGCATTGATGACATTTTGATTTGTATTGTACCTTTGCATAGCTGCCTGGAGGGACAGCTGAACCAGGAGGCTTTCTGTCTTCAGAAAGGAGGAGGGATAGCTCAGTGGTTTGAGCATTGGTCTACTACCCCCAGAGTTGTGAGTTCAATCCTTGAGGGGGCCACTTTAGTGATCTGGGGCAAAATCAGTACTTGGTCCTCCTAGTAAAGGCAGGGGGCTGGACTCCATGACCTTTTAAGGTCCCTTCCAGTTCTAGGAAATAGGATATCTCCATTAATTTATCCTCAAAGGTACTGAGGTGCTCATTTAAATCAATGGAATTTGGCAGCCTTAATACCTTTGAGGATCTGGGCCCCAGTGCCTTACAGGATTGGGTCTTTAAATGTTAGCTAGCCAAGGGTGAAATTGTGGCCCCACTGAAGTCAATGAAAGTTTTGCCCACAACATCTATGCAGCCCTGGGATTTCATCCCAAAATACTTGGCAATTGAGGGAAACTGGCTCAACCCTTCACAAACAGCATTATTATGTAGTCATATTTTGGCTGATCTCAGCCCCCTATCTACCCCCCTTGTACATTCTGTTTGCACTCAGAATAGGAATAAAGGTGCAAAGGAATTTTGGCTTGGTTTGCATGGACACATGTGCACGCATGCTGCACCCCATGGGCACACTCTGACATGCCCCTCCATGTCTCCTCTCTTGGAGCAACTGCAGTCTGCAGGACTTTGCATAAGCCAGAATAATTGCAGGGGGGAGTTTTGTGTGTTCTTTAGGGCATGTGCTTACAACTGACCTGACTATGAAACCCTTATGTTGATGGATAGTTCCACCAGACAACCTGTATGAATAAATCTTCACCAACATGAGTGAGGGTTCTGTGAGCTGGCCTGCATGGGCATGCTGTGTATCCTATGGAGAGGAATTAAATGTAGCGTCTGCATGAATGTACTCCATGGGTTGGACTTGAGGAGCAGAAGTCCCATGCTAAGTCAAGTTCCACTGTGCTCCTACATCATGTAGGTGCTTTCGAAAATCCCACCCTATGGGGTCAAAAAATAAACAAACAGATCAAATGGACATTTAGTTCAGGTGCAGCACAGACATTTTTAGTTCAATATGTACAGCCGATATTAATATTTAACATTTATCACTTACCCATTACTCACTCCCAGATAGGAAATGCTAAGTATGGCATAGGTGAAATGATTACCTAGCACTAGCTCACTAATTACATTTCCACATACTTTCAAATATATTTAGTTTGTCATTTATTTGACTTGATACTCTTTCAAGGCAGGTTAATCTATTAAGCTTTCTGCACCATTCTTCTATATGCAGCCAGGTAAGGGATTTCCAGTTCTTGTAGGATTCTTTCCTTGGCAACCAATGTTGTGCATACTATGAATTTCTTTGTGTCTTATCCAATTCAGGGCTTGCCTTATGCTGTACTATGAGTTGAAACACATTCCTTTACTGGGAAAATGGAATTCCCTTCTTTGGTGTTGACAGAGAGTTTGGCAAGATGTAGGCTGGGGTTTTTCCATTTCTTTATATTCAGTTCTCAATGATCCTGCTGAATGCTGTAAAGAATTTATTGGATATTTTATAGAGTGCATTTAATATCTAATAGTCTTTTTGGAAGTGTGGTCATTTTTGTTAAGTTTATCTTGCCCCACAGGTTTAGCTATAACTGCTTCCATCTGCCAAAATCTATGTGGAGTTTGTTAATTATTGAGTCCTTATTTAGGCCTTGCTCTTTCTTTAGGTTTTATTGTTAATCATTAGACTCAGGTAAAATAAACTTGTTTGAAATGATCAGCAATGGTTCCCAGAACTCACAGCATGGTTCTCGATGTCCTACATTGCTGTCACCTTTTCTAAAAAACTTCAGCAACCAGATAGGGAATCATTGTAAGTAGCGCTGGTCAAAAATTTTCCATCAAAATTGTTTTTCTTTAGAAAATTGGTTTTCAACCTGCATGATGATATATTTATGGAAAGTTTCTGCTTTCCGTGGAAAATGTAGAGTTTTCGTCCAAAACTTTTAAGCCAAAACCAGAAAAGTTTTCGTTTTTCAATGAAAAATCAAAATGTATTTGAAACAAACCAAAAAAACCCCCAAAAAACAACGAACATTTCTTCCAGTGCTAGTTATAAGGAAGATTTTATGTTTCTCCTGGCCATACAATTTGTGACCTAACCCCCTTTTCATAACGAATCATCGTTTTATAACCTATTGAGCACACATCTTCCTTTTTTTTTTTTTAAATGTGACTCTATGTAGATCTACTGTAATGCAGCAGAGGGGAGTAACCTGGGCTTTTAATGGTTTTTAATTACTGGTTCATTATTATGAAACAGTTTTTTAATAACTGTGATAGCAAAATAAGGGATAAATAATGGATCCCAGGTTACCTTTTTCCCCCTTACAAACTTGTGACTTCTGTGTTTTTTTCCTGTGACACATCCATGGAAATAGCTAGTCTTAGATCCCAATCCTGATTTGCTGTCAGGTGCTTATGAGTGGACCCCATTGCATAGGTGCTGGAACTAGGGGTGCAGGGGGTACTGCTGCACCCCCTGGCTTGAAGTGGTTTGTATCATATACAGGATTTACAGTTTGGTTCAATGGCTCTCAGTATCCCCACTATACAAATTGTTCCAGCACCCCGGCCCCATTCTGCCCCTCACTGAAATAAAGAATCCACCCATGCAGATCTAATTGCGGGATTGTAGCCTTTGATATAAATTATACGGCATAAAGCACTGGCAGTCTCATTTCCTACAGTACATTCAAGTGTCTCTTAGACCTAAAGGATGACTAGATGAAATCTACTGCCATTAACTTCAGTCAGGCTAGGAATTCATCCAGTATTGTATCTTTAGAGGCCACCAATTAATATGTCTGAGGAAAAAAAACTTTCTTTTTTAAGATTAAATGTTTAAAACATTAAAAAAGTGGAAGATCATATGTGACCACATTAATAAAACCAACTAATTACATATCAACAAATGTGTTGCAATAAAAAGTGGGGTAATTTGAAATCATTGTCCTTATTTCTTAGGTCATAGGTGAGACAATTGTCCACAGGGGCTGGGAAAACAAATTTGTAACAAGTATCAGAGGGGTAGCCGTGTTAGTCTGAATCTGTAAAAAGCAACAGAGGGTCCTGTGGCACCTTTGAGACTAACAGAAGTATTGGGAGCATAAGCTTTTGTGAGTAAGAACCTCACTTCTTCAGATGCAAGTCATCTTACCCACGAAAGCTTATGCTCCCAATACTTCCGTTAGTCTCAAAGGTGCCACAGGACCCTCTGTTGCTTTTTACAAATTTGTAACAAGAACACTACAAAGGAAAAAAAAAGAAATTATAGTGGACAGAAATATTTGAAAATTATCAATAATAGGATCTTCCTTCTCTGCTCATAGTAACTGGAAAGAGGCCATCTGAATATTTAGAAACCTCTCAGTATCACAATGTAACAGCATCATCACTGAAATATTTATTGATTTCCACTATAAAATGCATAGAGCATGTCGGGATTAACATAGATACTGTGCACCATTGCTTATAAACTCTTCTTTAACCAACTTGTGTTATGGGCCAGCTTTTTTAACACACATAGGACCGACAAATTGGGAACAGAGTCTCAAAAGCACTAGGCTCTATGGTTGGTGGAAGTTGTTAAATTTCAAATTAACAATGAATTTTTTTCACTGACAATTCAAATTCCAAATTTTCAGCAATTTTTTTTTTTCACTTTTTCCAGCATTTGTATTGTTGGCCAAAAAATTGGGATTTTTGAGTTTCATCACATTTTTTACCAGTTATTCAACCAGCTTGAGAATAATGGGAACTCTTGGATGATGAGCACTTTTGAAAATCTGGCTTTTGCCAAGTCAAGAAATGCCATCTTCACTTTCTTTTAGTTTGGCTTCCATCTGATATTAATGTGAATGCAAAATATTAAAGGAAGCACTAGACCAAACACTGTATCAAAGGGCATTTCACTAGCATGGAGTCATGAGAAATCTTCTGTGTGCAAATGGTTTCAAGGACAAATGACGGAAAAAGCACACTATCAGAACCAGAGTGTAGGAACCGAGTGGGAACATGAACATAGATCCGATTTCAAGAGGTGTGAAGAATGTAATGAATGGTGAACGTTAACATGGAATAAATGACAAATGTCTACATTCAGCCCTCAGGCTAACAGATAACCAATGTTACTGCCTGAGAATGAGAAGATATGTGCTAAAATCCAGTCAAGAGGCGCACTCCTCTGCAGGCGTGCCAGCAACTCACGAGGCACTACTGCTGCAATCTTACAGACATCTACCAATCCCTAATTACTGCACCTACCAAATATTCTGCAGCACCGTGAGGCTCCAGTCGTCATTGTGGAACATTGAACTCAGCACTCAACTCTTCTCTTCGTATCCCTCACTGGTGCAACCCAGACAACTCCTATCTCCAGTCTTCCCTGGCATTTGCTCCCTCAGCACTTGCTGTCCCAGGGATTAGTCATGAAGGCAGGGCCCTGCATGCATTACTACATGCAGCCAACTGCCAAGACAGCTTATGTCACAATTTCATCTCAAAGCCACATTAAAAACACCAGTTGCAGTCAAGACGACCCTTTTCTGAAGTACTTGAGCCTCTCACGCAGTACACCCGACACCACCTGTCTAAGACACAGTGGCAACAAGTGGTGTGGGACTATGTTTTGGATTGATGGCGCATGTCTTAGCAGATAGACAGCTCAGATCTGTATCCCCTAGTCACCTCAGATCAAGTGTTGCATGCCCCTCAGATCAATTATATGAATACAAAGATCCTTCTTCATTACAACAGGACACATTGTGGTCAAGAACAGTGTGTCATCTGGTTATGAACTGCCCTCTTTATCATCTTGAGAATGGACTGATGCGCTTGATGTCTCTGAAAGATGCTGCCATGATTGAGTGACTACATCACTTACCCAACATCTAATTCATTGTTTGTGCCATCAGAAGCCATACACCAGAAAAATGGCATAACAGAAGCACAAAAGGTATCTCAAATGAGTCTGCTTCTATTTTATTATATTTAATAATGGCCGAGTTAATGAATTACAAGTTTACAAAGTGTTCCGTAGTCTGAGATCTTACACGCTAAGGCGCAGCCTGAAGAAAGCTTTCACTCCCAAGGTATAAACTCAGTTTTTCTTCTCTCATCTGGCTTATATATTATACAGAAATTGAATAAAGGCTTGTTTAAACTGTGCACAGCTATTTGGGCTGTACCCTTATCAGGTAAAGTGTAGGTGTTATCCTATAGTCACATAGGAAAATGATTGTAAAATACACCCTGACCTGAATCCTTCTCAAATGTCATCTTTGGACTACATCTCTCATATGGTGTAAAGGCAAGACACCAGACTGCGTGTGTGTACATACCCCAAGATCTTCAGAGGAGATCAAAATAGGAAATAGGGTCTCAAAATACTTCTAAAGACGTTTATTTCTGCTCTTTTTTTAAAATTTTATTTAGTATATTCAATTAAAGTTTTCAGCTGATATCTTGAAAAGGACTGAAAGGAGTAAGGTGATTTTCAATGGGAATTTAAATGGAAGTTGTGTGCCTAACTCCACTAGGTATCTTTGAAAATCCCTCCCTTTTTGCTAAGTGGTCTTTTACAGCCGGTTTTCCGTCTTCATTCACTATATCACAGCTGTGGGAGGCGGATAAAAGGGATGTGGCAGGGGGGGCTGAATAATTTATCATAAATAATTTTTGAGTGGGGAAGGAGCACCCTTCAGGCTTACCCTCAGGCCTACCCTGAAGACACAACCAAGGGAGCACCCAAGGGGGAAGGCAAACCCTGCTTGAGTGGGGCTGATTACCCCAGACCCACCATCGCCAGAGGGGGGGGGAACGCTAAGGCTGGCGAGAGAAAAGAGGTGCCTGGCTATACCACCTAAAGGGATTTGGACCCAAAATTCTCCAGTTCCCCGGACAGCTTTGAAAATCATAACCTACAGTTTTCATTTTCCAGCTGGAGTGGGTTCCAGGGGCTGATTCCACTTTCAAGCAGGAAAGGTGAGCTGAGCTGTTCATTCTGATCGGCCCAGCCTGCTCCTTGTTGTCAGGAGGGTTATCAGAAGTCAGTTTGTCTGCAGACATACTTCCTTCTGCAAGAGGGTGAAAAAAGTAGGCCCTGCTCCTGCTATGAGATCCATTTGAGCAGACTTCATGTGCTTGCAGAATCCTTTTGATGTCAATGGGGCTCCATACTCATTCAGGGCTCCACGAACATGGAGTCCATTATAGAATTAGTTTAAATTATTTTATTTGGAAGCCAAACAGCCATGTATCCTGATAACAGGGACAAATCATACCTGATGCATATTTTCAGTATATTAATATTGTTTTTCTTCTCTACACACCATAGTTTTCCATGGAACTGGGTGCGTTCCTCCCTGGAGGTTTGTTCCAAGTCATGACAGCTTTGTCAAGTCTGTTTTCCCACTGGGTTTACAATCGGGATTCAGTGCTCCAGGGACAGCTGCGCACAATGAGTTCCTTCAAAGGTTCTCTGTAAGGCTTGTTGTCACTGACTCACCAGCTATTGGCCTGATCTTGCTCCCGTTGATTTTCATGGGAACAGGATTGGGCCCCGAATGAGGTAGTGTCTCTGACTTCTGAGTCAGACGTTGCCACTAAAACTCATGTTAATAAAATGCATATTCTTGCACACGATCCCCAAGACTTTTCAATAGCAGCAATAATAGATATAGATATAAAATAAAGCTCAAGCAAACTTTTTATTTGTCTAATGTTGGGAAGAATCCATGAGAATTCTGCAGGGACTTTCTTCTCTTCTTCCCTATGATTATTTTTATTTTAAAATATAATTGAAAGGAAAAACAGAAGCTGACATCAGCTACCAGCTGGGGAAAAGTCAAGGAGAAAATGACAAAAGACTGAGAAACAGAAAGACATTCTAGTGGAACAGGCGCTGTTCTGGGACTCCGGAGCTTGGGTCAATTCCTGGCTCAAACACAGACTTCATGTGTGACTTGGGCAAGACACAACGTGTACTATATGCCTCTGCGGCCCTTTACTACCTGGTGTGAGGGTAAAACTCAATTAGTGAGGCACGCAGGGAGACACTACAGTGATGAAGCGTGAATAAATAGCTAGATATGCAATGAACATGATGAAGGGAAGGTTTACTTCGAAACAAGCGTACAAGTGAGTTACTCCTGTAGAAACGAAAGAAAATGCAGAGAACTCTGCCTGGGAATCAGGGCTCATCTGCACTATATTTTAAGGGTCTCCTATATGGAAGAGTGCCCTTCAGTTACTGGGAAATTCCACTTTCTTTTATTCTGAAGGGACGTATTAAATACAAACCTGACCTATTTTCAGTGGCTTAAGAAAAATGGGTCATGCGGGACTGTGTGAACGTACCAGCAGGATTGGATTTTTCCCACTCTCTGAGTTTGAGACACCTGACATTTTCTCTTTTAAAAAAAAAAGGAGAGAGGGAAATGAAAACAAACTGGCTACCTCTAATCACTAGTGACTTATTTAAAAAGCTGAAATGACAGGCTATAGCCAATCTGTTTGAACTGCCAAACCTTATCAGCAGGGTGTGATTACAGACTAGACCACCTTATAGGGCCTTCTCCCCACCCATTGTGCATTCACTGCAACTGACAGTCAATTCTGTGATTTCAAGGAAACTTTTGCTTCCCTTATGTTGATTGGAGTTGAATCCCTATCCTAGAGTTTGACAGGACCAGTCATTAGTGCATTATATAACTCAAGTCTGGATATGATTTTTGATAGAACACAGCTTCCCTCTTGGATGGGGACTGCTGAAAAACTGGTATACAAGCTGCCCTAAAGGCAAGGGAAATCCCGGTATGTGACCCAGAATTTTCTGTTTTTAGTTTACAGAAATTCTTCCTTTGTTTCAAAAATGAGACTGTAAGAAAGCAGGGCCCCCAAGAGCACATTTTACACAACTTCCTTCAGCTCAGAGCAAGTTCCCATAAAATATTTTTGAATGAATAAACCATCTTGCTCCCTACATTAAAATTCCTCCACCTATGGTAAATGGGGCTGTGCTTTTCAGGCTAAGCAGAGTGACAATTAACCAAGGGCACAGAGGGCCTAATAAACCATTATAAAAACATATATACCTGGAGGATTTGGAGAAGGCAACTTTTTTTTTCCTGTAGGCATCTGAACAGAAAACTTTTAAAGAGCCGCAAAATATTTTAAAAAGAAAATGAAAGCAAAATTTTTTTAAAATGCAGAGCGTACACAATCCTCAAGATCTGGAACCTTAAATGCCATCCTATTCGACATGGCTCTGATTCTGATCTTACACTGCTCCAATTCCATGAACTTCAATGGAGTTACTCCTGGGTAAGTGACATTAGAATCAGGCCCTAGATATAGGCAATGTGGAACTGTACTGCTAATAAATTGATCTATGTATTAGTTTAATGCACTGATCATTTGATCCTGCACTCCATATTCTGGCAAAAACTCCCATTGATATCATGGGGTGTTTTGCCTGAAGAAGGAGCACAGGATGGAGCCCTTTAATAGTGGCCTCGTTTTGGCTAATTGCATTGACCATCAGGAGCTCTCCAAGATTCCAGTCAATAGAAGCTGGCATGGCAAACAGAGGCCTGGCTCAAACTCTCCTGAAGAAACAGCCATGGGAGTGGGAGGAGGGGAGTAAATCTCCCTGAGGACCTCTTCGCAGGGCCCAACCCCCAAGTCATTCTGGGGGCAGAGGTTACCCCTCCCACAAGATGGAATGAGAGCTGGTTCCATCCCTACATGTGAACCATAAGACTCTCTATTCCAGGTGCTATCTACCGTTTCCCCACACAAGTCAGACTCTGCAGGGAACCCTATGGCACCTAACCTTGTGGCACCTTAATAAGAGCCAGATTTGTATAATGCTCAACAACCCAGCAGCTCCTTTTGAGATACTTACGGCCAGATACAGTTCCACATCCAACCTACTGAGCTTGTTTGAAACGCCGGTCCCTTATTTTGGTTCCTTGACAACTTGGCCCTTAGTCTCTATATAAGAATCACGCTGCCTGCCGCAGGCATATTTCTGAAAGAGAAGTCTTTCCCACTGTGCCGCGACCAGCAGTAAGAAAGCGAACATACTGCTACCCACTCACAGACTAGTTTGTTCTCTAAGAATAACTTCACATTTCTTTTCCAAGACGGCTGCACTGTAAGGTCAAGGTTGTGTTATTCGAATCCCATGTATTATTAGGAAGCCATAACTTTAAAATTCCAGGCATAAAAGGTAGGATATGGAGGGGGGGGGGATACAAATACCATGGCTCAAAAATTCCCAGGCATAAATCGCACAATTGAAGTCTCTTAAATCTGTGAGTCAGGCCACACTTTACGCTTACAGCTGTTGTTCTGTGTGGGGAAATCACCTGGCCTGTGATGGAACAGCACCCTAGTTCTTTGGTCCTGCCTAAAATATATTATCCATGGAGCATGGCTTTTCCTCCCATAAGAATACTCAGATGGAGAGATCTGCATTCCATGCACCTATCTCGCCTGGATTAACAAAGAAAACACTTAACGGTTAAGCAGTGAAAAACTATGCTCATAATGATGAAAAGGAAACTCTTCCATTGAATGTGCTAATTAAATGGATCATGCTAATCTTCCCTGTTTGTTAAAAAATAAACCACAATGAGAATAAAATTATATTTGAATAATCCAAAACAGCAAGGGGAAACGACAACATATCCTATGACTTTATGTGTTTTCTTCCCCGCTTTTTTTTTTTTTTTTTTTGGGTCCATAATGAACAGCTGTTGATTGTTTAAAATAGCACCTCCTTTTTAAATCTTTTTCATGTCAAAAGGAAGCCATCTTATCCGTCCAGTTTTCTAACATTAGAGAGGAGTAAACATTCATTTCCTAGCTATAGCCTTTATAAATTTCAGAGCTATGAACCTTGGCATCTGATGACCAGATTGACCTTACATGTTTTTTTTTCCCTCCCCGCCCCCCCGCTTTAAATACCATAGTAGTCTGGAATTCACCTTTTCTGTAAGTTCATTTTACGAACCCTTCCTTGTTTTCATTCTCCCATGTCTGACTAAGCCAGAGCTGCTGATGTAAAGGGTGGAGATGGCAGTTATTTTATGATTACCTTATCAGTGGGCTGATACCAATGTCTCAAAAGAAACTTTTTAATGGCAGGGAGATTTTTGCAACTTTCTCATGTTACCAGCATTTCACATTAGCTGTTACTCTAACATGGCCCAAGTATCTGCCAACGTTTTTTATTTTTACCCCCTTAAAGCTACATCATAGTCCTCGGAGAATGGTTTATGATTGCCAGTCCTCAAGCTGCTTTATCTGTGGCAGCATGATACATTGCCACTGTTTCACCAGTCTGGGCTATAGGAAAAATCACTCTTTCAAAATCACTCTGTAATCTTTTTTATTTTTATTTCTTTAACCGAGGTTTTCAAACCTGTCAACTTTGAAACCCAAATGGTCCACTTGGTCTCAAGCCAAGCCCCTTTCTAGATAAAGCAGAACAGGGAGACCTCTGTCAAAGTGGAAGCATGCTAAAAAGAATTTAGCAACCGCACTTTGTGATAATGGAGGCTTGATGCGTACTCACTGATTCAGCCTCCTGAACGAGACCATTTTCACCTATTCAAAAACTCAGCCTTGATCTTTTTCAGGATTTAATTACAAAGACAAAATGCAATATGAAGAGTATTGGTCAGATTCTATGCCTAATGACATCAGTTTCAATACAAGGTCACTCTATTGAAATGAATCTATTTACCCCAGATTTACACTGGTGCTAGTGAGAAGAAAAGGAAGTCCCCAAACCACTCAGACAAATGCAATGCACAGACAAAAACCAGGTACTTAACTTAGTATGGGCCCAATACTGTAAAACCCTTACTTCCACAAGTACTCCTTCCCCTGTGAGTGCTTCCATTGACTTCAAGGGGACCATTCATACTAGCATTAGTTATCATGGTCCCAAGCCAGATAATCTCACCTACACTGAATAGCTGCTTACTCAACGAGTGGTCCATCAACATCAATGGGATCACTTGGAGCATATGAGGATACTTGGGCTACATGCATCCAGCCCCAGGTGAATACTTTTTGCAGAATCAGACCCCGCGAATGCCATTTCCAGACTCTTTGAGCCTGAATCTCAGTTACACCTAGGCCCTTTATACCACTCTGGATGGTGGATGCAAATTGCAAATCCTTTTGCATTGCCAGCGCCCCCTGGCATTGCCAGAGCTATGTAAAGTGACCTGTACAAGAGAATCAGACCTGCAGAGTCACAGTCTGCCTCCTGGTGTACTCCTGGCCTGGGCAAGGCAATGTGTTGGCCCAGCCTCAGAGTTTGGGACTCAGGGCAAAATTACAAATTAGCTGCCAGATAATTTGCCTCCCTATTGTTCTCATGAATCAAAGCTGTCTGAAGATCATAGTACTGAGTGGCCAAGACCACACAAACTCTTGGAAAATGTAGAGATATAGACTCTTATAGTTCATCCTTTACGATAGGGCTGTGCAATTTTAACCATTTTTGCCATTTGATTTCATGCAATAACACACATCCTAAATATCATTTCATGCAACATTTCCAATGAAATGCCTAGGTTGTCATCATACGTTTTTGATGCAAAGCTGTTTTTCTTGATAAACAGACCTCTTTCCTTTTCTTTTACCCAAAGAGGGTCAATTTTCACTTGACACTTCCTAACCTGAAAAGTCCATGTAGTCAAGCAAAAAAAATGTTCATGGCAATGGTCCTATCTTCTAGCTGGTAATGGAATTAACTTGCATGACCATTCGTTTTCCCTATCATTAAAAAACAAAATGCTGTCTTTTGTTCAACATACACAAAATAAGTCTTCTCACTCCTCGAATGTATCAATTTTATTTTAAATCTCTAGACACTCAGAGGGGTCCTGCCCAAAAGAGGACGGAGGATGAGACTACCTACAGTATTTTCTGTCCCATATTTTTTATTTTGAAATCTTAACTAAACTGGGTGCTGGGAAAATAGCCTACCACAAGCATCTTTAATTTGCCCAGCCAACCCCTTAGTCAGCAAATCACTCTAGGTTTCACTGACCTTGGCAATATTATGCGGGTCATATTTTCCCATGGATGAGCTGTTCTTGAACAATTTCTCCAGTGTGTTAGGCACAAATTGGCTTTTCTTCGTCATCAGGCATGCGTGTCTTCTTTCCTCTTTTTTTCTTTTAAACAAACATATTTATTGTGGTCATCACCAGGGAAATCCCATTCTCCATGAATGTTTGAGTTTCCCATATGCCCCTCTCAGTGTGATGTATATCAGGGAAATTATTAACTTTCTGTATTGAGGTCTATTTTTCTTGGAGGAATCCCCTCCTCCCCTTTCAAGAGTCCAATGAAACAGGGGAACTGGTGAAGTTTATTTCTCTCTTCAAACAGAAGTCCAGTATCTTGGGGGTAGGTGGGTTGGAGGAGGGTTACTGATTCTAATATCAGCATGATATCCAGGGTGAAATACATCCCTTATTTCTTCTCCCCAAAAGTGTGCCCAGGTAGCAGCAGAAAAGTCAGACAGCAGTTTTGGCTGGGCACGAGAAGTTGCAGGATCACAAAGATCAGAATGCCTAGAGGATGAAATCCTGGCCTTACCAACGTCATTGGCAAAGGGAAAACTCCCACTGATTTCAGTGGAGCTGGGATTTCACCCAGAAATAAGTCCTGAAGTGGGTCTAAATATTATAATAATTCTCTGCATTTCTTTGGGGGCCTTCCAGAGAACTTCACAAACATTAGTTCATTGCTCTTCTCTTTGGTGGTAAAGCAGGGTAATATTAGGCCCATTTTTTTAGAAAGCTACAAAAAGGAGTAAGCGATTTGTCCGGGGTCATACAGTGAATTACTGCCAAATCTGGGAGGAGTTGTAGCTCTCAGTCATGTGCATTAAAACATCCTTCTCTTGTGTAATGATGAGAAAGACAATCCATGTGGCGATAGCAGAAATCTGTCTTTGTAGACTTAATGGATCAAATCGTCCCCAGCGGTCAAAGTTTGGGCACTATCTTCAGAGTACTTTTGGCATTATGCTATCCAAGTATCTAACCTTGGAATGTGGCCATATTTTCAAAACGGGAGTCCCGGTGACCACCTACAATTGTATGCCTTCATTTCCATGCATATATTCCAGCAGTGTAGGTGCGTATCAAGTGCTTGCATGCTAATACTGCTAGTTAGATATGCAAATGACCATTTATTGTGCAAATATCTCAATTGCACTTGCAAATTTAGTGGGGCAATTGCCTGCACATTTTTGCTCAGAGTCCACGGACTCTTCTTTCAGAACATTTGGCTCAGTGGGTTAGATCCTTTATGGATCATTGAAATCAACAGAGCTAACCCAATTTACACCAATGTTCCTAAAAGAAGGAAGAGTAATAAAAAAATAAAATAAAATAAAAAAGCCCTGAGAGGAACAGTCTGAAGGAGAGCTTCCGTCTTTCAAGCAGATAATGCGGATTACTGGATGCGTGGCACTATGGAGCACTAAACTAAAAAATATCCTTATTATGGGTATGAGAATTCATTCTTGCAAGGGAAAGATCATTACATCATCTAGTGTGCTCTCCTGAATATCACAGGCCATTACATTTCACCCAGCTACCCCTGTACTGAACCCAGTAACATGTATTTGACTAAAGCATAACTGGTAATTTTGCTCTGCTCAGGTTTAGAGATTTCAAATCATTTTTAAAATCATCCCTCCCCTCTCCAGTAGGTTTCCTCAGCAGCAGTTTCATTAGCAAGCACAAACGATTACGTTCCTAAATCCTGCCTGGCTGCACATTTTAACACTAGGTATGAGAAGGAAGCAAACATGAAATTCCCATTGACTAAAAAAAGAAAAGCATGTATGAACACCAATGAGTAAGAGACTTGCTGACTCACTCTGGAAGGTCAGCGTGGAATGAATTATCCTTGCTCCTTCCCAGCAGTCAGAAATACTTCCTTTGCTGCAGTGTTTTTCACTATTTCAGATACCTAGGAAGTAGAAATGGATCCAACTGCAACCTATATCAAACACCAGCCGGCACCGGGGGAGATTGCAACCAGAGACAAACTTTGCAGATGGAGCGCCTCTCCTCAATGAGCCAAAATGGGGTTGGGGAAGCCCTGATTTATCTCTGCAGAGATACAGCAGCCCAAAGACTGTGGCCCCAATGTGCCCTCATTGCACGTGTATGGGAAAGGATAGGGATTCTGTACAGCAGCAACACCTGCTCTAATTCCCACAGAGCTCTCTGTGTCTCCCTCCCAGTCCAATCTTCCACTTTGCACAGCAAAACTACAACTGTTCCACTGTCAAAGGGACCTTTACAGAGGCCAGGGTTCAATCTGTCTCATAGCATGGGTAGGTATGAAAGGAAGATGATGTATCTGAAACAGGGAGGAAAATCTTTGGCCCTGAGCCTGCAGTTTCCTGCTCAGGCAAACCTCCCGTCGGTTTCATGATGGGCCTGAATGGGAGCCATAGTTATGAACAAACACTGAATCACGTGTTTAATCCCATTAACCTCAGCGGCACTGCTCACGTTCATCCTGACATACATGCATTATTATTATTATTATTATTATTATTGGTCTAATTGTCAGGCCTACCTTATCATCTTGGAATAAATACTCATCACAAGCCTCCCTATCGATTAGACTGGGGTTGCTCATTTTCTTTAAAGCTGAACCTTTATTTCCCACCCAGAAACCCTCTTGTCCGGCAAGCATGAGAGGATAGGACCTAGAAGGCTGTATTGTCTAGACAGCAGACATCTGGGGAGTCAGAAAGCCCTGAGTTCTAATCCCAGATGAGCTACTGCCTCACCATGTAAACTTGGTCAAGTCACTAGCAGGGCCGGCTCTAGCTTTTTTGCCGCCCCAAGCCAAAAAAAAAAAAAAAAAAGGGGTGCCGGACTGCCGAAGCAAAAAAACCAACCAACCAAACAAACAAACAAAAAACGGCAGCTGCAGGGAGCGCATGGAGGGCGGCCAAGGCGGCTCGCAGGGGGGTGAAGGGCGGCGCCCGCCTGCTTCCTCCGCTCATGGGCAGCCAGGTGCTGCAGCCCACTCACAGCCGGGCAAGAAGGGTTCCCCCCTCCCGCCTTGGGGTGTCTCTCCCGGCCGGGCAGGCAGAGCCCCCGGGGGCTGCAGGAGGTGCTGGCTCAGCCCTCCTTTAAAGGCGGCTCGGATGGGCCAGGCACAGAGCGGCGGGGGATCGGAGGCCGGTGCAGGGGGCGGGGAGTGGCGCATCCCAGGGAGCCCGGAGGCATGGTGAGCAGCGGGGATTGCTACTTCCTGCTCCCCCGGGCCGGGGTCTGTGCCCCTGCAGGGCTGGGCTGAGAGCAGAGCCGTGGGGAGCCGGCTGGAAGTCCGGGGGGGCTGCCAAAGCAAAAAAAAAAAAAAAATCCACGGCAGGGCGGCCAGAATGTGCCACCCCGAGATTGGCTGGAATGCCGCCCCTTACAATGTGCCGCCCCAGGCACGTGCTTTCTCGTCTGGTGCCTGGAGCCAGCCCTGGTCACTAGACCTCAGTCAGCCCAGCAGGCCATCACTAACAACTGCATCTGAGCCAAACTTTCTCAGGCAAATAAATTACAAAGGAAAATGCAGCTTTGAAAAGAACAATTAGTGCCACAAGCTAATCCCTTTCATTTTAAGATTAATATGTTCAAGCCTGTTGCCTTATCACGCCCCCACACCAACACACATATATTATCAGTGGATCTAATCAATAAGCGGCCCAACGCTGCTCTCAAATGACTCTCCTGCTGTGATTTCTGCATCTGCTTCCCCAAACACAGCAGTCTGCTGAAATGATCCCAGTCATGACTCACTTCACTTTCCCAGGCTTGTCCAAAGCAAATGCCAGAGACACATGACCAGAGGGAAGCAGAGAATTTCATAATGGAGAAAGATATGTTTTGAGAAAACTCAAAACGGTTTAGTGACAGTTCATGACATCCCCTTCAAGCTACAGCTGCTTTTACCTCACCAAATCCCCCTGCTAGGCTCAAGCCTTGGAAAAACAAACAAAACCAACCATCTAAGATACCTCCTTTGCACCTCTCCAATTATACAGTTTAAGTCCTTCTCCAGCCTAATTGCCTATTATTATTATTATTAGTGAGCTGATTATAAGTCACCCTGGAAGCTTTATAAACTACATACTGAACAAAGCAACAATGCACAATCTCAGATTGAAAATAGCTTAAGAAGCTTCTAAAATCTGGCTTTGTGAATATTAGAAGAATCATTCAAATGGAAGGGCCCTCTGGCAGGTCTCAGCCGTATCAGCCAGAGCCTTATAACAGGAAACTGAACCATATTATTTATTTATACTTACTTATGTCATAGATTTTTAAGGCCAGAAAGGACTTTTGTGATCATCTTGTCTGACCTCCTGCACCAGACAGACCATTAATTCCTGCATCAAGCCCATAACTTGTGGTTAGACAAGGGTATATCTTTCAAACAGGCCCTCCAATCTTATTCACATTGTATACATTTGCATCTACCATATTCTCCACAGGTCTGATCCAAAGCCCAATGAAATCCTTGGAGAGAGACTAGCTGCAACAGCTCATGAAAGGTCATGCAACCTGGACCAAGGTGGAAAACGAATTTCTAAGTCAGTAATACCCCGTCACCAGTCACCTCCTGCCAGTATTAGGAGAGGCCTTTTATCTCAAGCGCCTCAGATAACTGCAATTGTTGCAACAACATCCCAGTTTGGTCTCTTAGATAGGTGCAATCCAAATCCATACAGTACAAGTGACAATGTCCATAAGCTATTGTTCCAGTTTAGCATACACCTGCTGCTTTTCCATTATCACTTCCGTTATCACAAGTTCCATCACTGCATGTTCCAAGAGCTTTCCAAGTCCAGGAACTGTCTTCTAAAGCGATTTCAATACTGAAAAACAACCAGCCCGGGGAAAAAAAACATACATAACATGTAATACATGCATCCATAGTATATAACTCATACTGCTTGGTCTCAGGTCATATATCTTCATTCATGATGAGGAGAGATGGAATAATTCACTTATGGCTGTGCAGTATCTTTTGTGGTTATCCTGCTTCTTCCCACAATGTCATATCCCAGCTCAGCTATCATATATTACAATTTGTGTGTGAATTTACATATACACCACACACACAGTTATATGGTTACAGACCTTCAGCTGATGTAAATCAGCAGAGCTGTATGGAAGTCAGCGGAGTTAACATCTGTCTACACCTAGCTGAGGATCTAACCTCGTATTTTCAGCGCACCCCAGCAAACCTCTATGATCCTTTGCCCTTTCTTGAGCATAAGCACCAAGGCCCTTGTCAGCGACGCATGAGGAGGCCAGTGGTTCTTTTTTGTTGTGGTAGTGAAAGAAAGGTTATGTTTTCCAGTTGGCATATCTCCAAGCTTCTGGTATTTAGCTGCGAGCAAATAACATTTTCACTATATAAAAAGAGTTTGATGAGGCAACATAAAGTATTCTAACGGCACCCACTACATTCTCCCAAGTCAATAATATGCCTTTTAAAGTGTTCCAAAATAGTAAATAAGCTTTTCACACAATAAATTATAATTGTTCTTAAAAAACCCCTCCTCAGCTATAGCGTTACTATTAAAATCCTCAATATTTTTTTAAAATCCCAGAGATATTTCTTTTCATAAATAAGTAGATTCATAGCAGAGTCGAATGGACAATTCTCCTACTCTTCCCGTGGCTTCTTTGTGAATAACATTGAGAGACTATAAATCAAAGACAACTCAGCCATCACAAGATAGCCGTCCCCATGTTGAAGAGTCAGATGTCATCCTGCATGTAGGTCGCTGGCATAGATCAGGCAACTGCAGGACACAGAGGGTAGTTCCACTGCTGTTAGTCCCCATCATGCCAATAGATGAATTGAGGATTTCCCTAAGGCCCTGACTACACCAGACTACTCCATCAATACGGATACTGGGACCAACCCCTAATGTAAACACACTCCACTCATTTAAAAGCAGAGAGTCTCAAGGCTCCAGAAGCTGGGGCTTGAAGAAAAACACCACATATCAAGGAATCTGCAATAAACTCATGAGAGCTGGCAACGCTGCCCAAGTGTCAGAGCCAGGGTTAGAACTCAGGAGGAGAGCTGGGTGAATTTTTTTCAACAAACAGATTTGTCATTGAACAATGCACTTTTAGGTTGTCCTAGGGTGACCAGACAGCAAATGTGAAAAATCGGGATGGGGGGGAGGGGTGTAATAGGAGCCTATATAAGAAAAAGACCCAAAAATCGGGACTGTCCCTTTAAAATCGGGACATCTGGTCACCCTAGGTTGTCTGAAATGATTTGCAAATTCGAGGTTGAATTAGACGATTGGTTTCTGCTGAGAAAAGAACTTAGACCCAATTGAGGGGGTAGTGATTTTTTTTCACATTAAAACAGATGTGTAGTGTTAGTGTAACCCACCATTTTCTAAATAAAAATAGTACAGTACATACTTGATAGCCCAAACCCCTATTATTTACAATTCCCCAGGATACAGATCAGCATCAAACTCCTCAAAATGCATTGAAATGCATCCACTTCAATGAACACCGTTGCAATACAATGAAACATATTCCGTGTCAGATTTCTTGCTCCCCAACATACACAGAAAGTTTCTTTGATTAACCCAAATCCCAGTTCTCTACAACATTCAGGTAGTCAAGGTTGAATTTTATACTATTCCCATATATAGTATATTTTTAATTTTATTACCATATCCAAATCTATGTAAATTACCATAAAAACATGCCTATATGTATACATGTATGTACATATTTTGTATGCCTTATGGTCAAGGTATTCTTTCTAGAAAAGTAATTCACTCAAAGTATATAACAAGCTGTAATTTTAAATAAGTGGAATATCCCTGTATAGTACGGGAAGAATGGGATACTAGTCTTCAAATTGCTCTAGCCTTTTAACCATGAAACACACACCACAAAATATTGCTTGTGGTGGACTAAAAAAGAATTCCTTTAATAAAATTTAATGAGTATAATGTTTCTACTTTTTATAGGGCATAGGGTGTGAAAAACAGCTCTGTTTTAGCCCTGATGACATTTTCATATAGGTGGAAGTAAAAATACAGAGAGATTTGACATCTTGAAGTAAAAAGGGCAAAGTATTATGTTGCAAGTGTGCTATGTACAAGTTTGGAGTGAAAGCATAACATATGATTCTAGTTCTGAGCACACATGGCTACATGAGGAGAAATCTGGGCTTGTTTCCCCTCTTCACAGCTAGCAGACGATACAATGATTTTAACATGTTCAGGGCTCTGGGCTGGAATTCCAGGTTGGGAGAATGTAAACTATCCTAAAAATATGAATATTATAAAATCATTTTACATAACGCTGGATGCTACCAGTCTAGAATCATTGGGCCTGATTCATCATTGTGTTACTACTGTTTGATGCCAGTGCTTCTCTGTCATAAATAGTCATAGGGTACGTCTTCACTACCCGCCGTATCGGTGGATAGCAATCAATTTATCCGGGATCGATATATCGCGTCTCATTAAGACGCGATATATCAATCCCTGAACGCGCTCACCGTCGACTCCGGAAATCCACCAGAGCGAGCTGCGGTAGCGCAGTCGATGGGGGAGCCGCGGCCGTTGATCCCGCGCTGTCTGGACCCCAGGTAATTCGATCTAAGATACTTCGACTTCAGCTATGCTATTCGCATAGCTGAAGTTGCGTATCTTAGATCAATCCCCCCCCAGTGTAGACCAGCCCATAATCAATGAGGATACATCTGAATAACACTGGAGTAGAGTTGATTGCAAAGTGGAATTTCTGTTCTGTAGGAAAATCCAACTGTGGCAGATACTGCAATTGCATGCAATATCTCTGGGGACCATGTGCTATTAAATCTATGAATGGTTTATGCATGATATTGTTCTACTCCAGGGGTGAGGGTTGCCGCAGCTCCTACAAGAACTGAAACCTATTGGAAGTGATTAAGGTGAATCACTGAGACTAAACAACTCTTGAGAGGTACCAGTCCCTGGAGTGGTTTGCATATACTGATTCAAACTGGGTTTTCCCGAGACTAGGAAACAAAGAAAGGACTTTTGGTACAAAAAGGGTGAACTTGAACTGACACAAGCCTTTCTTTATGACCCAGCAAATGGACAGGACCTTCTGTCCAAAGCAGGCCCAACCCCTTGCAAAAGGGTTGAAAGGATGTTGACCTCCTGGGGTCTCATAATTCTGATGGGTGACCTCTGGTAAGCTTTTACCATGTGTATAGGAACTTTTATTGTTTTTATATGTTTTTGCTCTAATGCGTTTACATTAAGAATAAATGTGCTTGCTTCTAAAGAGCTCCATAGTAACTTGTAACTGCTGATAATAGCCCTCAGAGAGAAAGCAAAGTACAGGCGCTGGCCTTCAGGCAGACTGGTTAGCTTGGGATATCACAGTGTAACACAGGGATCTGTACAACCTTAATCCTCTCGTCCCCACCCCAATCAGAAGGCAGCATGACAAGGGTCCCTACTTAGAGACAGGTGACGACTGAAGATGTGAGACCTGACTGGGAACTCCTGGAGTGGACCCCAGAGGAGGGGGTATAGGTGCAGTTACCCTGCAATGGTGACACCAATATATCAAAATTTGTTTTTGTTCTAAATTAGAATAAAAAGCTAAAATTTTCATGTGCTTCAGAGCAGCAAAATTCTGAAAAATTTTAGTTAGGAAATATCAAAACATTTCATTTCGATATCATCAAAACAATACCATGTAATATAATTATAGTCAATCTATAATAATGTTCTATTTAATATTTTATATTATAATATGCAAGTCAAAACAAATTGAATTAAAATGATGAGGTACAAATATTTCATTGAGACTGTATTGAAAAGAAACTATTCATTTTGAAAATTCCCTGTCAAAAATTTCATGGAAATCAACATGTTCCTGCAAAAACATTTTGATTTGGATGAAACTGCATTTTTCAATAGAAAAGTGGTGCATTGAAAAAATGTTGACTCCCCCCCACCCTCCCAGCAATGGAATAATCCAAGGCCCAGTGATTTTGCACCTTATTTGCACTTCCCTGTATCCAACTGAGGCCCCAATTCAACAAAGCAATGAAGCCTGTGTTTGACTTTAAGTAGCTGACTAATCCTATCCCTATTTGTCAAAGCATCTCAGCACATGCTTAAAGTAAAGTACGTGCTTGCTTGTTGTCCTTAACTGAGGTTTAGATTATCTTGATGTAGCATGTTACAGGACTCAAACTTGTAGTGCTTTCTCAGACAAAATTTCCCAGGGAAGTTAATGAGAGTTTTGCCTGAATGAAGGCTGAAGAACTGGGACCAGATGATGCGCTCCAAATTTTCAATGTTAGTTTAGAATTGGACCTGGAAAATTCCTGGCCCCGTCGGAATCAATGGCAAAACTCTTGTTGACTTCAGTGGGGGCAGGGTTTCACCTACAGTTTCTTCCAATGTGTCCTGTTACTTATGAAGGCACATAATAAGGAATCTATAGTGTCAACAGATAGTTATCTTTCATTCTGCTGAATTCTCTCTCCCCACCCTGGATTCCACTAAATTCTTTTTGCCACATTCCACCCCCACCTTCTGCAGTGTGTCATGGAATCTTTCAGGCTATGCTGATACTACAGATGAACATCTATGCATCTATGACTCCCTTGAGCTCTGGATGAGATAGTTAAATGTGGCAGCCATCTTTGGTTGTTCTTGTTGAAGTACTTATTTGTCGTGCCAGAGGGCATTTTTTTTCAGCCACTGTAGGGCTCAGTGTCTTGTATGGGCAAAAATATAAAACATCAATATCTCTCACGGCTGAAAGACAAGGCAGTTTCTGATATTAGACAAGAACAGATATAAATCCTAGCATGATGACTACTGGCATATCTCAAGATTGTATAGTTCTCTCTGTCTGGCGTCAAGGACAGAGCTGTCACTCTTCCAGAAAAGAACTCCAAGCGCTTTAGATCAGACTCTTGATCTCTAAAATATATACTGGCTTTAGGCTTAGCTGGCAGGCAAGGGAGGCTCACAGAGCTTCAGCCGGCCAGCAGCCACAGAACGTTTTATTTTCATAACCAAACCATAAAACCTGAATTACAGCTGCGATCAAAGCAGCCTGACATGGAAGTGGAGGGCACGAGGCTTACTCTGGAGGTGGAAGAAGGTGTGCGTGTGTGGCAGAGAATTAAGTTGTTGTAATATTTAATTACACCATAAATATAGCAGCACTTACATTTGCCATGGTCTTCACAAATCCTGCAGTTTTTTGAAAAAAGAAATCAAAAGTTCTGTAAAATGGTTTTCTTCCCCTTGTCCCATCAGCTGCGGTCATGTTGTTGTGCAAACATCTGCCATCTTTGACATTAAGGTCCAGCTGCTTATCATCTTCTTTGATGCAATACATCTATTGCTTCCTCAGGTTTCCTCATGGTTTCTTTCCTACCGCTATCTTCGCTCATGTTATCTATATCATGTCCTCTTTATTCATCTTCTGCATGTGTTCAACCAAGCGAAGTCACTCTTCCTGGATTTTGTCAGCCACGTCCAGGACTTTGATTTCCATCCTAATGCTTTCATTTCAAAACCTGTCTCTTGGTGTAACTCTTTTTATTGTGCGTAGACATCTCATCTCGAACACCTACTGTCTCTTTACCACCCAAGCTTCTGCACTGTACAGCATTGCTGGGCACACCATTGTTCTATACAGTTGGGCTTTCACTCTCAGCAGCATTCGTTCATCCTACACAATCCCTACACAGTTATTCCATACTCTTCAATCACTCCCCAGTCTGGACTGTATTTTCCACAAGCCATCTGCCAAGGTACTTGAACTGGTCAACCTGATTTAGTCATATTCCTTTAATCTCTATACAGTTTCTCTGTGGCACCTCTACTGACCCACATGACCTCCATCTTAGTCATGTTCATTTTCATCCCATACAGGCTTAGCTGGTCATACCACTGGTTCACTATTTCCCCTAGATCTTCTTTTGAGAACGTAGCTCTTATTGATATGTCGTCTGCATGAAGTTCTGTAAAAATGATCCACCAGCAACAACAACAAAAATCTTTAACAAGTAAAATTAACTGACTATTGGTGGCAGGTAGAGGTGGTTGGAAAATGGGAGAAAACATCTGAAGAAAAAGTTGTGGCATCCCCCCACTATAATTTTTAATCAAAATGTATGACATTTTCCAACAAGCTACAGTAGTAGGGCAGTTGTAAGAAGATACTCCAGCAACTATGTGAGCTAACACTGTTTTTATAGCATCTCTTAAAGCAGAAGGTAAACAGCACAGGAGGGGGGCCATTTTGCAGTCACGCAACATTTGCTGCCATATCTTTGGACTTGAATCATAAAGCTTTATTATCAACATTTTCCTTAGATTGGGGGAATGCAGAGCATCAGATATTGACCCTGCTTGGATTTTGCAATGTCTGCATTTTTTCCATCCATGATTAAAACTTTACATGTCATTAGTCGCGGTCAAATCCTAGATACATTTTATTTGTTACACCATACTTGGAAATGAAGAATTTTAAAAGACTAAATTAACTATTTGCTACTTCTGCACTTTAGAAAGATTATTCTATTTTGTTTTGCATAGGATTTTTTTACTGCCCTCAGCACCATAGTATCTGCGCATCTTCCAGTACTGCATTAAACAATGTGGCTAATATCTGTCACATGTGGTTTGTTCTCTCTTCATCCTCTCCCCTGGGAGAAGTGTGTATGCAGCAGAGTGTTTTGTTTTGGTACAGTTTGGGGCGTTCTTTTGGTGGTTTTTTTTAAAAATGTACACACTGCTATGAGTTTATGTTAGAAAAGGCAGATTAAAGAAGTGCACATTGCACTTGGAGAAGAAGTTCATGTGGGAATTTGTTCAAAGATAATTATATTTATGTCCCTGATGACCTATGTATCTAGTCCCTTATATGGCTCTGTCACAAGCTGGGCTGTCCCTTTAAGAGCAGGGAGTTCTCTGTTCTTAGTAGCGCATATGGCAGTAATGCGTTTTCTTTTTCACACACTAGTGTACATAATTTTTTTCATTTCTATAAACATACCTAAAAACAGAGAGCTTGAGCCAATGCTGGAGACAGTGAAACAGTTCAAGTATTTGGGGGCAATCATCACTGGTGAAGGATCAAAGACAGAAATTCTGGCAAGAACTGCGCAAACAGCAGCAGCAGTGGCAAAGCTAAAGCCAATTTGGAGGAATAAGAACATCTCCCTGGAATCCAAACTGAAACTGCTGCACGCATTGGTCATCTCCATTTTTCTGTATGCGTGCGAGACATGGACCCTTACAGCAGAACTTGAACGGAAAACACAGGTAGTAGATATGAGATACTTCCGTAAAATCCTGGGCATCTCCTACTTCGACCACGTCACTAATGAGGAGGTCCGCAACATCATCACCCAATGCATATGAAGACCTCCTGACAACCGTGAAGAAGCGCAAGCTGAAGTGGTATGGCCATGTAACAAGATCATCTGGCCTACCCAAGATCATCTTCCAAGGAACAGAACAGGGGAAGAGAAGAAGAGGTAGACGGAAGAAGAGATGGATTGACAACGTAAGAGTGGAAAGGAATGGACTTCGCGGAGACTCAAGCACTGACACATAATCGTCAGGGGTGGAGACAATTGGTTGATTGCTCATCCTAAACCTGGTGCCCCAACGACCAATGCAGTTATGAGAGTGATGATGATTATCATGATCCTATGCCCATGGAAGTCAATGGCAAACTCCTATTGACTCCGGTGGCACAGAATTAGGCACAGGTGGCTTATAAATAGAGCTAAACCTGGATTCTAATTTTCCCAATACTTCCTTGGAAGTGTTCAGACTGGCCAATTATTAAGTTGATCTATTTTCAAAATCAAGCATCAGGACGTATTT
The DNA here is from genome assembly GCF_011386835.1 of Chrysemys picta bellii. Taxonomy (NCBI): domain Eukaryota; kingdom Metazoa; phylum Chordata; order Testudines; family Emydidae; genus Chrysemys; species Chrysemys picta. The sequence continues at coordinate 198,633,680 of NC_088793.1, forward strand.
ATGGTCATGAAATCCTGATAAGATAGACACAATCTCATCTCGAACACCTGCATTCCAGCTCCTTCCTTCAATCAGTCTTGCCTCGTCTAGAGCAGAATAGCTGTTCAAAGAAACATAGCGCTTCCCCTCTTCCCTTTGTGTCCTTCTCTCTCTCACTTCTGGCAACCATAGAGAGGAGAGAGAAGGAAGGGATACAGGCGTCTCCAGCTACTCACCCCGCTCCTTCCTGGTGCCTTTCCTTCCCACTGACTAAATTAGATCATCAGCTGTATTGGATTGTCATCACCTAACATGACAAGATTTGGCCTTGAACAATGGTTGGCACAAAACACATTGCTACATGATGAGAGTTTTATGCAGGACTGCATAAAACATTTTATAACAGGGCACCAATACATTAGGAACAACATTTGTAGCTATGAAAAAAATGGGATTTGACTGATAACATGAAGAACCAGAAAACGTTAAATGACCTGCAAGCAGCTCTCTGGCAACAAGGATATCATATGAAAAAAATGGGACTGTCCCCATAAAACTGGGAAGTATAGTCTCAATATTATTTATAGAGAGATACCCAAGTCCTGAAGTTTGGATCCAGGTCTTGATGTGTATCTCAGTTTCTCCAATGTTTGAGTTAAGTGAAGATTTCTTGTTCTGGTTTTAGGCCCTCCCTAATTAAAAAGTCAGGAAGGTTGGATGACTCCTGCACTCCTATTTTGTTCTTTCTTACCTACAGCACAATTTCCTATTTTTTAGGGATGATCAAAAATGTCCATCACATTTTTTTGTGGATGGAAAATTGAGGTTGTGATTGAACAAGAATTTTCATGGAAAGGGTTTGATTTGATTTTTTTGTCAAATAGCCCAAAACCAAAAATCTATACAGTCAGAGGGAAAAAAGACATTTTCCATCCAGTTTTAATATTCTATGAGGCCAGTCCTATGCTATAATGAGGGATGAAGAGGGAGAGGAAGGATTGTCCAGTGGCTAGAGCACTACCCTAGGACTTGGGATATTGGGTTCAATTTTCTGCTGCACTACCAACTTCCAGTGTGACCTTGGGCAAATCACTTAGGCCCACATCGTGAAAGGTATTTAAATCCAATAAGAATCCCACATCTGTATAATGGGGATTACAGCACTTCTCCACATCACAGGGATGTTGTGAGGTGCTCATATACTAGAGAAATGGGAATCATATAAGTACATAAGATGGATAAAGATTGTAGGCATATCAATCAATATGAGCTATGAAAAGGAGCAAGTTCAACCGCTATTGTCCCAGACTAATCCTAGCTGATATTTAAAACAACAGGTATTCCCCATGCAATTGTTCTAGCCTCTTTCAGGTTTATTCTTTGTTTTCATTACACTTTGTTGTGTTTGGCTTTGGGTCATTGTTATTGCACCCTGAGACATACAGAAGAGGTTCTATAAATCAATTAGAAGCAGGAGGGATAATACAGATGTTATCATTCCATCAGGGTTGTGATGGAGCTGGTGATAAATACGTAAATATCTTAAAAGGAGATTCATCTTCATCATGTTTAGATGCTTAATATTTGTTCCTGGTAATCACCTTTTGTCATATTGGCTCCTGCTCAATGATAACTTCCATTAGAAAGCATTTAAGTTTATTCCTAAAGTGGGTAAATACTTCAGCTCATTCGTGACTCAGAAGTTCCTGGAGTTACAGTATATTTAATTTGTCTGAAAAAAGAAGACGTAACACGAGCATTACAAGAAAAATAAAATCACATTAATTAAAGGGAGTCTCCTGAAGGTGTCGATGAAAAAAGCAGCCAGCACTTATTAAAAATCCTTTCCCTGGATCTGTTCTCGTATGACCATCATTTCCCACGTGTTTGGAAAACGTTCCAGACTCCCCAACATGCTGAAGTACTTCTCTGCTGAGCGCGTGGCAAGCTGTGCTGTTCTCAGAATGCTGGGAAGTTCACAGGGTGATTGATGATGAACATAAGTTGTTTCACTCCTCATGGAACATTGGTTGGGAAATTTCTTAAAGGGGCATTCTCTCTCTCTCTTTTTTTTTAATTAAAAAAATAAAATACCCCCTTTGTATTTATTACACATGCTTCATACAAAAATGTTAGCAACCAGTGCATAATTACTATCATGTGTTATCTCTTGTATTAGAATAGTCCAGAGTAACGGCTATAATTAAGTGTCAGAACCACAGAATTTTGTTACATGCTTCTTCAAAGATGATCACTGATATCAAGTGAAGTCTCACCTAAGGAGGGGTCTAGTTCTCACATCCAAGTAATAGAACTGAACAACTCTGGAATTGACGGGTCAACATTCATATCATATTAGTGCTCCTCTGAGATGCAGATTACATCCTCATTCCTTCCTTTGCTTCATGTTAATGGCAGAACATTGACTCTCTCACTTATACAATGCATTATACACAGTGAGGCCGGGTCCTTCAGTGGGGACAAAGATGGTAATTCAGTCTGGAACGGCTGCTGCTGTCATAAACGTTTATGACGACATCACTGAGCCCCGAGCTGTTGAATCGTAGCTTTGTATTCTATCTGCTATCACATACGAGTACAGATGTTCAAACTGTATCTAGGAAGGAGTAATTAACCCTGTATTTTCCCAAATGTATCTAGTGGAAAACTGCCAGTGGAAGTGATGGTGAGGAGGAACCAAACCAGTGTACAGTTCCCATCAGGATAATTTTAAAACCCCTCTGATTATCAGATATCATGGAAGTTTCGATGTTCCAGTGATTTAAGTACTGTCCCATCATCAGCTACAACAAGAGAGTCCACAGGGATATCATAGAACTGGTTGATCACTCCCTGCTGGCCATCCACCAGACTGCTGTGAGGGGAATCCAAGCCTCTGGGTGTTTTAAACCTTCAAAGCCTGAACAGAGTCCAGCCACTGGCCCACTCTTATGATCCTTAGGCACACTCGGGGCACAAAGAGCTCCATCATGAGAACTGGCACCAGCTGTCCAGCTGCCTAGCCCCTCTGAGCACAGTGCTGACCCTTCAGTCCCCCTTCCCATGTTCAAACACACCCAGAGTCCCACCAAAAATGTGAGCTGTCTGGTCTATAGTTTCACAAGGCTTGGAGTAGTTGTGAAGCAAACAACATACTCTGCCATACTTTGCCCAGAGTCTAACGCAATTGTTTTTTACTTAATCATATAAAGCACAACAGAGTACACAGACCATTTAGAAAACAACATACATTGTAAACACAATGCTCCTTATTTGCTCACCCTTTTCTTTGAGAGTCCCTGAGGACTGTCTGAGCTCAAGAAAACTGGCAGGGCCCCTGGCTTCATAGCTGGGGTGCTTCTTTCTTCTCTTGAGCTGGAGACAAAGGCTGAAGACCCCAGATAGATTAGCTCCTCGCTTTTTATAACTTGCAGCCCTCTCTGCCCGATGGTGTCCTGCTCAGCTTCCCCAGAAGACCACTTGCCAAGGTGACCTCTCCTCTGGAAAACCAGTTTTCCTGGTTGGCAGCCAGTCTATTGTCTAGAGTGATTACGTTTCAATGATCAAGCCTTTAAGTTAAATGTTTGAGACACAAGGTAGGTGGGTAATAGCTTTTATTGTACCAACTTCTGTTGGTGAAAGAGATATGCTTTTGAGCTTACACAGAATTCTTCTCACAGCTAAATAGAAGGTGAAAGAGTTTGTTTAGCATAAGTGGTTACCACATATTGTCAAAGACTACTCAAGGTGAGGTGTGCATTTAACACCTCTGCAGTCATTGGACAAAAGAGGAGGTTAATGGGTCACAGATTGTTGTAATAAACCATAAATCCAGTGTTTCTGTTCAGTCCATGTATTTTAGTGCCTAGCAAAGTTATGAATTTAAGCTCCTAGGCTCATGTTTTGAAGGTGTTGTGCAGGTTTCCTTTGAGGATGAGGATTGAGGTCAGATATGGAGTGATCACTTTATGAAAAGTGTTCACCCACAGGTAATGTGGACTTTTATCATTTTTCTGTATGAGTTCATTTGAGAACGTAGTGATTGTCTCATTTCACACGCATAGTTGTTATTGGGGCATTTAATGCACTGGATGAGGTACATCACATGTTGTGATAGACTTGTATAGGACCAGTGGACATTGGAAAATGTGTTCGGGGGGGTGATCATTGTAGCAGTGGAGTTATGCCTACAGGTTTTGCCAGAAGTGGTGCCATTTTTGAATTGGTGTGTCTGTGGGGAACTTGCTTCTGATGAGCCGCTTGGTGAGGTTGGGGGATCATTTGTTTATTTGAAGGACAGAAGACAGGGTTCACAAAAACTTTCTTTGACTATGAATTGTAATTTTTTAATGATACGCCAAATGGTATTCAGTGTGGGATGGTAGATGACGGCCAAGGGTGTGCGGTCAGATGAGGTTTCTTTCCTGTAATGAAGTAGGTTCTCTTGGTATATGTGGGTGGCCCATTTTCTGATGCCATCTACTTCTCTGGTGGAGCAGCCTTGTTTGGTAAAGGTGGTTTTAAGTGTGTTAAGGTGTGTCGCCTGGACTTTCTCCTCGGAGCATATTGTGTGGTATCTGAGTGCCTGGTTGTACAAAACAGGTTTCTTGATCTGTTCGAGATGGTTTTTGGATCTATGAAGGTAAATATTCTGATCCGTGGATTTCTTGTATATAGTTATCTGTAGGGTTCCATTGTTGAAGCTGATTGTGATGTCCATGAAGATGATGCTAGTGTGGGAGTTCTAGAGATAGTTTGATGGATGGGTAGTTGTTGAAGTTGTGGTGTAAATCTATCAGGGAGTTTAGGTCTTCTGTCCAGAGTATGAAATTATCATCAATGTATTTCAAGTAAATCATTGTTTCATGATGCATTTGTCCAGAAATTCTTTCTCAAGGTGGCCCATGAAGGGGTTAGCATACTGGGGACCCATCCTAGTACCTATGGCTATTCTCAAGGTTTGGACAAAGTGTTTGTTGAATGCAAAGAAGCTATGGACAAGGCTGAAATGTTAGGCCTCTGTCCTTACACCCGTTGAAATTTTTTTCCAACATGGAATTGAAAGGACAACTAGCCCCTCATTGAAAATGGAGTTTGTGGTCTGACATTTTATGAAAAATGTTTTGTTTTGGTCGAAGTTTTACATTTTCTGGATGAAAAAAAGTGTGAACTGAAAATTGTTGCTTCGTTTTAAAATTTGTTTAGTTTTTTATTTTTTAAGGTTTTTGGTGAGGAGGAAAATAACACTCACACTTAGTTTTTACTTTTTTCCTGTGGGAAAAAGTTAAGAAATGAGAGAAAGTGGGGCAAACCCCACCCTCCAAAATATCTTAAAAACAGGACCAAAAAACCCCCCAAAATGAAATGTTTCCATTCAAAGTGAAACTAAATAAGTTTTTGTCTTAGTTTTGAATTTTTCACCAAAAAAATCATGAAAATTTTCAAATGAAACAAAAGGAAAAAAGGCTTTTCTTTAAAAAAATTTCCCAACAATTGAATTCTATATTTCAACCAGTCCTAAATATGGACTAAACCCCATGATTTCATCTAAATGTAATGAGGTCAGAATATACTCAACCATGGGCTTGTCTACATGGTGCAGCAATGTGTACTAGTGGGGTGTGAACTGAAAGGCACACTAATGTGTTCCGCACTAACTGGTCCGTGTAGACCCAGCTCACGCACACCCAAAGTTCCCTTTAACATGCACTAGGAACTTTTAGTATATGCCAGCAGAGTCTACATGGGCCAGTTAGTATGCAACAGTTCAGTGAGCTTTAGAATTCACTCCCCTCTAATGCTCATTGCCACACTCTGTAGACAAAGTCCCAAAGTTCAAATCCACCTCACCTGACCCCAGAAACGCACAGTCTATATTGACAGGCCTCAACAAAGCAGACATGATTGAAGCTTGTGCTGTTGTAGCTGTTTAGTGAATAAACAGAGTGCTTCAGCCCCTAAGGCTGTCAAATCTTGGGCTTTTTTACAAGCACTTAATATTTGTTTTATAACTGAAAACGTAGACAAGATTCAGGTTCTGCATGTTCAGATTTTCCCAGACTCCGACTGGCCTGCATAATTCGAACCAGGTTCCTCCAGATCTGTTCATCTTATCAAAGATCTGGAGCACCAAGTCCGGTTTAGGCTGGGATGGGGTTTTTGTCATTAAATCTGGGCCAATAATTTGTAATGAAAAATTGTGACATATTGTGATACTGTTGTTAGCAAGTAAATTGTGATTTTCTCCAATGTAATCATCATTCAAATTTGTTGGCTCAATGGTTTCTACAAATAGTGTATGGTCTGAAGATTGTGTCTGAGCAGTTCATTGCAAATATTCAATATCTGACATTCCGTCTCTGTTGGTTAGCGTCTGTTGGACACAGAGGCCAGATGCAGTATTTCTGTTCCCTGACTGTGGGGGAATAATTCTTAGGATCAGACTGCTTGTGCAAATACTCATGGTAACACATTCACAATTACCTTTTTTTGTGCATATTACCAGATAGTCACCCCAAATTAGGGTGACCAGATGTCCCGTTTTTAAAGGGACAGTCCCGTTTTTTGGGACTTTTTCTTACATAGGCACTTATTACCCCCTGTCCCGTTTTTTCACAGTTGCTATCTGGTAACCCTACCCCAAATCCTCTTTTTCTGTGTCCATTTAGGCCAGTCAGCTCACTTAATACAGTATTCACAGAAGGGATCCCCAAAAAGCGAAATGCACTCGCTTCAAAATTGGAATTCATCTTAATGAAAAATATTTTGCATGGAAAATATATTTGCTCAGCTCTATTCAGCATTAAGGTCCTATTCCTTTCCTGAGCCTCCTTAACCCTAGCTGCAGCTAGTCAGATTGAAGACACTCACAATTGAACCCTAACATCTGGGGCTACGTTTGGAGAGGTGGGGGGCAAATAAAAGCTGAGCATCACAACAGTATTATTTTCTTTACAGTGTGTTCCAGTGGTAAATTCTGCATCCCAGACTCTAGTGAGGATGACTCTAAAAGCAGCAGTGGTCTCTGAAGTACGCCATGAGTATCCTATTGCAGAACTGAAAGTGCCTACTAAGTGAATGCAGTTGCCGTATTTGTTAAAGGTGGTGCCAAAAATATTAATAGATTTCAGACTCATTCCCTGGATGGTGGTAGAAAATTCTTTTTCAAATCCATCCAACAAAGCAGTTAGACACAGGAATGTCCGCTTTTATATTTCCACGCTAGTGTTCCTTTGCTTTCACCCGTTGCCTAGCTAGATATATAATATATATTTGTGTAGACCAGACACAAATGTGTGTGTACTGTGGGCATGTTTAAAAACCATACAGTCTGATGAGTATTGTACACTAACTACTACTGCATTGTCTGTCATCAGGCACCTAAAATTGATACGAGTAATTTACTGTTGCAAAGCTTCCAACAGCTAATATCTAAATGGTCAAGACATGAAAGTAGAAGGGGTGAGAATGATTAAGTCTAAGAGAAACTGCTTGAAAATCCCTGAGAACTAAGGCAGAGCAACATAGCAACAAAGAAGTGACTTTCTCTGAACGAGAATGGGAATCATCTGTAGTGCTGTGAGCCGAATTAATACAATGCCAATATGGGTAGCACGTTAGCCTGGAAGAGACTTCAATCTCTTCCCCACAGCTTCAGGAATGTGCTCCTTATTCTCCTCAGAAATACCTTGCTCTTTGAAGCATTCACCTACTTCTTTCTCCTGGCTCCAAGAGGTTGGTTAACCAACCCCCTGTTTTCTCCTCTGATGTTTGCTTGTTTCTTAACCATTCTGCCTGTGGAAGGCAGGCAAAACAATCGGAGCATTTAACATATTAAACTCATGCCATGTGCTATTAATAATACTCAGAACTGTTACAACAGGTCCAAAGCACTTCAGATTTTCTTCCATTGGAAGCCACAAGATAATAAGAGGAGGCTCCAGGAGAGGTGTGGATTGCCCGCAAGAGGTCTGAACAGCAACATGTATTTTTACTGGAAGTCTGCTAACTAGCCAAAACCTTTGGAAAGTCATGACACCAATTTGGCAAAGCACTATCTCTGTCTGCTATATTGAAAACATCTTAGACAGCATAATAAATAAAATGCACTTCATTTTCATGGTTTTAAGCTTGTCAGCTTTAAGCTGGTCTTTCTGTTGGCCTGCAGTCTGTCAAAGAGCAAAGATTAGGAAACTCGATGGAGCTGAACCAATTCAAATTGACAAAATATAACAGAGAGAGAGAGGGAAAAAAGAAATCTACCCAGAGGTCTGGGGAGGGATTTTATTCTCCAGTGATGTAGTATTGCCCTGAGGACCTGATCCAAAGTCAAAAGAAGTCAGTGAGAGTCTTTCTGTTGACTTCAATGAGGTCAGGTCCTAAAAGAACACCCCAAACCTTTGAATCTGTAATACATGTTTTCTGGGGCTCTAATAGGAATAATTGTCATGGTCACCAAATAGGAAGCACCACTGAGGACCTCAAATTTTGGTTGTTGGGATGGTGACTAAAACAAATCTAGTAGTGCCCCAAAGGGTATAGCTTACAGTTAGTGGGCCAAAGTTTGGTGCCTGTTCAGATGTTCACAGGATAGTCCCAATCTTGACAGAGCTCTTCTATCCCAAAAGCCAGAATTATCTCCAGTGGCAACAGAATGCTACAATGTGGTTTTATGCTGCAATGGGACAGGATATCTTGGCATCAGAGTGACAATGTCTTACTTAAGTGTCTTATTATAAACATCTTTCTCTCATGACCCAGTAGCCAAGGACAATGTGTAATAAGGCTGCTCAAACGAGATGTTCAGGACAGCACATTGCCTGATTTCCAAAGCCATCGCCCTCCAAGGGAGTAAAAGAGAGGAGGCAAATGCGAAAAGACTTGCGGTAAATAGTCAAAATGGAAAACCGAATGAGAGGAAACGATGTAGATTTGCAGACCTTTGGAGCCATCAGGACTAAGAGCACTAAATAAAGAACAGATAGCTGAATATCCCAGTGTGGGTGCTAACAGAAAGGCACGTCAATAAGTGTCCTGATTCTCAATGATCTTCAGCAACAGCAGCTTTCCCTGGTCTTCAACACCTCTGTGGATCAGGCCTCATGTATGGATTTAGGTGGCTAACTGTGGGCACATGCGTTTGAAAATTTCGGCCTGGGTCCTTAAGGAGGCAGGTTCTGACAGAAGGAAATGTGCCCATTGTAGGACATCGTTATGTATCAGGATCCCTCAGTTTCACATCAGGTGGCAAGTATCTTCTTGGGTAGCTACCTTATATACCCCCAAAAGGTGACAAGTTTTCTCCAGAAAATGATCAACGCTTTTACCCTCATATGTCAGGGATCAGAAACATATTGAGCCGTATTGTAAAACCCCTTCACCTACCATTGAAATGTCACCACCTCGGCTTTGAGATACAGCGTAGCTGTTTTACAGTTCCCAGAAAGCCTACAAAAAGCCTTAGAATGCTTTAGAAGAATAGTGTATTCAGATGAAAACATGGGGGAAATTTAAGTAGGGACAAGGGGCCAGACTGTTAAACGCTGATTTACACCATCTGAGGATCTGCCTCAAAGTATTTAACCAGTCAGCACAGGATATGTGAAATCAGGCATCTTACAGATTGTGGCGGGGCGCGGTGCCTCCTGCTGGTCGTCTCGGGAATTAGCTCTTTCCAGCCCAGAGCGCCCTCTGCAGGCTGGTGGCTCGCCCGCCGCTGGCCCCCGTGTCCCTCCCAGACCCCGGTGCCCCTCTACTTCAGGGTTATGCCCCCAGCTGCAACCCACAGTCTCTGTCTGAGTCTCCCCTCCAAGGGGAACCCCAAACTCTTTAAACCCACCTTGCCTCAGTGGCTACTGCCAGTCATCATCTAGCCCCTGCTCCCTGGGGCCGACTGCAGTCTGTAAACCACTCATCATCATTGCCGAGCTCTGAGCTGTCCCCCTGCAGCCCCAGTACCTATTTGTAGGCCTTTAACTAGGCCTGCAGCCTGGAGTTTTGCTAGGCTGGAGCTCCCCAGCTCCCTCTGCCCTTCCCCAGTACTGCTCCACCCTAGGTACCCTTCCCAGCTCCCAGGCAGCCAGATCCTTCTCTCTCTGAAGTGAGAGAGAGAGTGTCCTCCAGTCTCTGGCCCTCAGCCCTCTTATAGGGCCAGCGGGGGCCTGACTGGGGCATGGCCCCAGCTGTGGCTGCTTCCCCCAATCAGCCCAGCTTTTCCCCCACCCCAGGCCTCTCCCAGGGCTGTTTCAAGCCCTTCAGGGCATGAGCAGGGTGACCACCCCGCTACACAGATCAATAACCCAAGAATGAAGCAGCTACAGGGACTGACCGAGTGCATTTGGCCTCAGTGAGCCCTGGCGGTATAAGCAAGTCTGCTGTCTGGTGTGATTAGGTCCATAGTTAAAGCTCTTATCAGTTTGACTAATGAGGATATAATAGGGATATGAGCAGATGAGCAGGAAAAAAAGAAAAATGTGTTTGCTCTGCTGACAGACTTACAAGTCAATTTGTGGTTATCTCATGCAGCAAGAATTTGCGGTTTTGTTTAAACATTAAGGTATGGTTTTAACTAAGGTCACTATCAGTCAGATAGTGACTGGTTCAGGCGAGTGGCTGCGTCTCCAACCAGTTATTACTATCGGTCAACAAACCATTTTGTATTAAGAAAAACAAGATTTTCAGCCATTCCTTCGAACCAGACCAGAACCATTTCTGAGGGTTGAAATTATTAGACTTTTAAAACATAATTTTCACATCCCTCCATATTTCCTAATTGCAGCTCATCCACTTCAAAAAAGGCTGTTCTTATGGACTCAGTTGGAAATACATAGGTCAGCTTCTCAGCTGATATGAAAGACCCAGATGAGGACTGAGTCTGAACCAGAAAGCCCTGTTTTTGCTAGACTTCTAGCCCAATTTCCCCCTATATGTATTCACCAGCCTATCATTTTAGGGAAGAAGCACTAGAGTGGTGTCTTGTTCTGCGCAGTCATCGTAGAGACCTGTGTTAAATGAGCAAGTCTCTTTATTCTTATCTTCACATCCACCACAAACCAAACCATTTCTTAACTGCAGCAAGCAGCTCTCTGACCTGAACAGCCTTCAGAGCTCTGCCTGCTTATGGGAAGAGTGACCCTCTAAATTCTCCAGCCATACCTCATACATTAACAATAGCAGCTGCCCAGGGTCCTAAGGATGGTCCTTGTGTTGCACTGCCAGGGTTATCAGAGTTACCTTTAGGTAATCTGAGAAGAAGACAGGTAGCTGGAGCCCCAATGTGAAAGAGAAGACAAAAGGCAATAATTTCATTTCAAAACTAGTGAGAGGGTTTTGATGCAGAACAACTGCAGTGTCAAAGAGAGACTGCTGAGCTTCAGTTCATTTGCAAATTTGACACCATCAGATCAGGATTAAACAAAGACTGTGAATGGCTAGCCAACTACAGAAGCAGTTTCTCCTCCCTTGGTGTTCACACCTCAACTGCTAGCAGAGCACCTCACCCTCCCTGATTGAACTAACCTCATTATCTCTAGACTGATTCTTGCTTGCATATTTATACCTGCCTCTGGAAATTTCCACTACATTCATCTGACGAAGTGGGTATTCACCCACGAAAGCTTATGCTCCAATACGTCTGTTAGTCTATAAGGTGCCACAGGACTCTTTGTTGCTTTTTACAGATCCAGACTCACACAGCTACCCCTCTGATACTTGCAGTGTCAACAATTACTGGAGGGTCTAGCTGGCACAGAATGTATAAAACCTGCAATCCGCAACCTATCAAAAAGGAAGTTTAATTCAGTGGATATCTCACACTCTATTGTACAGTCATTACATTTGACCACCAAGGGAGAAACAGAGAACTTTGCATGGCCACTAGAGTTAGTCAAAAATTGGGGAAACAATTTAATGGAATACTTCAGAATTTCTGAGGTGTTTCAATTTTGTTTCAAAATGGATCAATTGTCCATTTATTGGTGAAATTTTTACCAAAACATGTAGTGAAAGTTTACTTGAAAATTTTCTTACTCAACATTGGATTTTTGGTGAATGAAATATGCCTCTAATGATTTTGAAAATTATTTCAAGAACACTTTTGATGAAAAGTTGATAAAAATGTCTCCGAAAATTGTAAAAATAATGAAAAATTGTTACCCTCAACAAGGTTTAAAGGAACATTTTGTTTTGTAAAAAAGTCAATTTTTCTGTGAAAAACTGGAACATAAGAACATAAGAACGGCCACAGTGGGTCAGACCAAAGGTTCATCCAGCCCAGTATCTTCTGACAGTGGCCAATGCCAGGTGCCCCAGAGTGAATGAACAGAACAGGTAATCATCAAGTGATCCATGCCCTGTCACCCATTCCCAGCTTGTGGCAAACAAAGGCTAGGGACACCATCCCTGCCCATCTTGGCTAATAGCCATTGATGGACCTATCCTCCATTAATTTATCTAGTTATATTTGAACGCTTTTATAGTCTTGGCCTTCACAACATCCTCTGGCAAGGAGTTCCACAGGTTGACTGTGCATTGTGTGAAGAAATACTTCCTTTTGTTTGTTTTAAACCTGCTGCCTATTAAATGTCAACTACTCTGGTGGTCACTTTAACGGACATAGACATTCACCATTACAATAATGGGTGCAGTATAGAAACCTAAACTAACAGACAGAAATATGTGGAGAGATCTATACTGATTTTTCCAATTCAGTAAGAGTGTAACTTATATACCTGTGATTTATGTACCAGTATACTATAGTGTTTTCTCTATACTGTGAATTTCAAAATCTGATACAAAATATATATTTTAATAATGTATGTGTGCACTCACTAAATTAACATGTTGCATTATAGCAGCGGTCATCAGAAATGTGCAAATTTAGAACATTTAATATTTTGTTTACATTTACTATTAGCTTTTGCTTTCATCAAACTGCAGTGGGGGAGAGGGAAAGGAAACAGAGACCCTTTCAGAAGTCTGTTTCTTGCTTGCAACAGATCCAGGATTCTTTTAAACACTGCACCACTATCTGATTAAAATGAGAATGTCAGCTGATGGACTCCATCTGGAGACAAGATTGAGACAATCAAGAATTATTAAATGGTGGTACTTTGTTTATTTTACTTAATTTTAAGCACACTTATTGGTGCATTATATGTCAGGCTTCTGGAAGAAATACAGTCCAAAAGCAAAGTGATTCAGGTAGGAAACAGGAAAGATACACTCTTTGCAAAAATTAAATGTAGCCTTTGGAAATTAAGGGTGAGGCTTGACATTGAAGGAATTCTGGAATAAGGACAGAGTTCACTAAAGGTTAATTGATTTAGGGGTATGTTCTCACCTAGAGCCTGATCCAAAGCCCATTGAAGTCAATAGGAGATTTTTTTCCATTGATTTCAGGGGACTCTGGCTGAGACTCCGAAGGGACATTTCAAATCTCCACCATGCCTTGTAGGAGAGAAGGATACCTCTTATCTAGGTCTTGTTGGTATGATGCCTTTACTAGATCTTCTGCTTTGCAAAATCTGGATGCTCTGTTTGTCGCATCAGTGCACAGCCACTGTTGTGAATCCTGCGCATTTTAGCTTGGCATTCAAGGTTTACGAACTTGATGGGACTAATTCATACCCCTTTGCAGAAATTTAAAGGACTGTATGGTAATGGAGAGCAATTGTTCTCCATGTGAGTGGTAATGGCTTAGTGTGATTAATCTGCATTAAAGACATAGATGAGGCATGACTGGAAAGAGATCAAAAACCTGTTTCTTCCTGGTCACCAGTCATGACCTGCTGTGGTGAACACAGCTGGAAAGAAGGGAAATGGAAAGTTGAGAGGCTTCCTGCGGCTTCTTTGGCAGCTGGGCCACGAGGCATAAGGATATTTTGTATGGCCTGTCTCAACATGGTTCACTCCAAAGGTGACGTCTCAGACCTTGGCTTGGAAATCTTTAATCTGGATCTCCAGGTCTCCCTGGAGTGCTGGTTGGAAGATAAATGGATTATCATCACATGGAATGCAGAGGTCCAATAACAATCAGGGCCTTGTGGCAGGGCAGGTGGGCCTCTCTCCCCCCCTCCTGTATAGGTTCACCACCGTGTGCTTTATTTTCAATGTGCTATACAACTCCTTGTCTTCCCTTCCCTGCTCCCCGCTGTTACCTTCTCCCTAGGCACAGGGTGGGAGAGGGAAACTGTCACCTCCTTCATATCCTAGGCTTCTCTGGCCTTTTCTCCCCTGTCTCTCCTTTAACTGTCCTCGGCTTACGAGCTGACTCACCTTGTTAATTGGTTAATTACCTGGCGCTTTACCAATTATTTCCTCAATGTGGTCCATATGGAGATGTTTGCTAAGCGCACCGAGTGAGGAGTCAGCCCTACTCACATAGGCCCCATTGAGTAGGAAACAGTGCTACCACTATCAAAAAATGGGTAGGTGTCGTTTGCAGTCCCATAGCAGCTGGGAAATAGGGGGAATGTTCCTTTCCATACAACAGATATCCTCCAAGCCATTAGCTCAGCTGAGGGGCCTATGGTGAGTTCCAGAAAGGCAATGGGTTCCATTCCAATTATTGTTATTGGCACTGGTAAGCAGTCAGTGCATGGCAGACAATGAGTGATGTCCATACAGGCTTTCACCACACCAGGAGACCAGTCATCTCTCCAGAAAGCATTTTATCAGTGCAAGAAAGTAAAGGCCACTCAAGCATTCCCCCCTTACAGCTGCCAGGACTTCCAGCCCCAGAGTTCAGATAAGTTTATTTGGGTTGTAATGCAATAAATTTACAGTTGTTTCCCAGCCATTTCAAACAATGAGTCAGGGTCATGATTCAGGCACGTGTGTCCTCAACAGCAAGATCTTTATGGTGTAAACTGAGGTCAGCCTTAATAACGATAAAAAATATAATGCCCAGCACGTCTATAATAATTCTTTGCTCTTTTACAGCACTTTGCATCCACAGATCTCAAAGGCCATTACAAAGATGGGACAACATTTTTAACTCTGTTTTTGCAGATGGGTGAGTTGAGCTAGGTGCCCAGTCAACTGGATGGCACTTGTTTGCATATTTTAGAGCAAAAAACCCAAAATACCCCAAAATGGAAAGAGGAAAGCATAAACCAAAGTTGGTTGGGCAATGAAGTACACAAATATAGTCCCATCCTAATCATGTCCTTTACAAAATGGCAACCCCACCTGAAAAACGGACAGCATACACCACAAAAATTACCAAGTACGCTGGAAACCAGAATCACAAAGTGAGGCAGATAATATGAGGAACAAAGAGCCAGAGATATCAAGACAGAACACAAAACTCAAAACACATTCGAAGAAAAGAGAGGGCATTTTTGATCATACAAATAGGTTTTCTAAACCTACCCACCCCCCAAATGGTGAACTGGGTAATTAAAGATGATGGCGAAGGAGCAGAGTAGTTATAGCCATTTATTGTGTTGGTTTTACTACATGATGATGGGAAAATTCCTATTCTATGAGCACTTTTCTTGGGAAATCAGAGAGCTGCCTGTGCAAAGACTGAAATCATATGTAAGAAATTCTGGGGCATCTTAAGAGTCTCAAGTGCATTAGGGCTGGGAGATGTTCCACTGAGGGTTTGCAAAACAGTGGCAAATGAGAACATGCAAAGTGGCCTTAAATAGAGCATCTAATACTGAAGACTGAGAAGTCCCTAACCTAGGGCCTACCTTTAAAAATGGAACCAAGTGAGACCTCAGGAACTTCATTATAGGTGAAGCTAGTCAGAAGCCTAATTAAGGGCAAAGTAGTATGATGTCTAACCTAATAAGGCCAGCGTGGCTTCTGTAAGGAAACATTGTGCCTCTCTAATGTATTAGGAGTTCTTTGGAAAAGTTAATAAGATAGTAGATAAAGGTGACCTGGTGATCATAACTTACTTGGATTTTCAAACAGCTTTGATAAGGTCCCTCATAAGAATCCATTGAGGAAAATAAATAACCAAAGGGTAAAGGGGCAGAGTCTTGTCACTGATTTTAGAAAAAAGAGAGGTCAAGCCACAGGAGAACAGTTGTGGGGGACAGCTGCTCTTCAGAGTGGAGAAAAGTTGACTGGGAGGTAGTGCGGGAGTCAGTTTTGGATGGAGGGGGGCCAACTTTTTTTTTTTTTTTGTCTAATTTTGTAATCCTGTCAATGTTCAAAAGTTCAACTTGAACATAACTGGGCTTGCATTCTGAGTCCGAGAGGCTGAGCTAAATCAGGAAAAACTAGAGAAGAGTGAAAAGAAAGTGTAAAAAGAGGAGCAGGGGAGGAGAGAGCGAGCGAGTGATAATGAAAAAATTAATTGTGGTTGAGTGCACACGCACACACGCGTGTGTCTGTGCATGAGCGTGTGTACTATACATTTCCAGGCTAACATCCGTGGATGCTTTTCTATCCCTAACACATAGCGCAGGCTAGAAAACCATGCTTTTGTTTATAAATTGAATCACCTTAGAGAAAAAAAATAATCTTGGGTTTAAGTTATAGGAAACATAAGGTCTGTGACCTCAAACTAGCTTTACAGCCCCAACAAACAGTTCAAGTCATGCAGAAAACCTCAAGATCCACAAGGTTTGCCCATCCCATTGGATATATTTAGAGCCAGACTGCTCTGCTGGTGTGTGTGTGGGGGGGGATTGGAGGTTCTCCAAACCTCTCCATCTCAGTGTCCTCTGCACAGTGCTGCCTGGAAACAGTCGCAGACCCCGCACTCTCCCAAGTATAGTGACTGTTTCCTACTAGTGCCCCCATGGAGGCTAGTCACTGGTGTGAGTCAGAGCCACTTCTCTCCTGCCTGGCAGGCAATGGGGCACATGCTGCTCTCACTGGAGGGGTGTAGCAGTGGGTCCTGCTTCTCTGTTTGCTTGGGAGCTCAGGAGGGATTGTGCCTTTTGGAAGCAAATTGCTTCCTAGAGATCTCCTGGGATAGTGTGACTGCACAGCCATCCACTACGGACCAATGCTTATCAAGCATAATCCAGCCCTTGCTGTATTCATGGTTCGGAGGTGGGAATGATTAGCAGATTAATAACATTTATGGCACTTACTGTCATCAGCATTTTCAACAGTGGCCTCCACAGCTGCACCTAGGACTTGTCACACCTTCACTTCTGGACATGTACACATCCACACGACTTGGAAGTCCCAATATGAAGGTGTGTGAGAAAGGGTAGGTCTATACTACCAACCGGATCGGCGGGTAGTGTTCGATGTATCGGAGATCGATTTATCACGTCTCGTCTAGATGTGATAAATCGATCCCCGAATCGACGCCCGTACTCCACCTCGGCAGGAGGAGTAAGCGGAGTCGACGGGGGAGCTGTGGTGGTCGACTCGCCGCCGTGAGGACGTCCAGGTAAGTCAAACTAAGATACTTCGACTTCAGCTACGCGAATAGAGTAGCTGAAGTTGCATATCTTAGTTCGATCCCCCCCACTAGTGTAGCCCAGACCAAAGGCTAGTGTAGCCCAGATCAAACGATCAGGGATTATAAAAGATTTGTTATGGAAAAGTGAGGAGGGAAAATCTTAAGAGAAAGGAGGGAAACCACAGACAGCATCAAACTATGTAGCTACCTGCCACTGCATTGGGAATGGACACTAATGACAAATAGGGAATAAAACTCCAAATGCAGAATGAAGCCCTGTCCTGGACAGATAGTACTTACTATGCATATCCCATTGAATGATACCCCAGGAGTCGGTCTCTTCTACACTTTGATAGTTTGCCACACCAGTAAAGTATGATTAAATTGAACTAGCAGGGCACTTGGGATGAGGTAAAGTTACGAAGTGTAAGAGTCAGAAACTTCTTTGTGCACCATCTAGCCCAGCAGGGCTCTGGTCCAATTCCGGGGCATCTTCGGTGCTACCATAATACATGTTATTTATTATATGTCTTCTTCTACCTTCTTATTTGCAGAGCCAGATCTTCAGCTGCTGTAGCCACTGACTTCAATGGAACTAAACCGATTTATACCAGTTCAGGCGCTGGCCTGTAATGTGTATTCGTTTTGCACTGCACATTAGGACTACAGGAATGCTTGGAGTTTGACAGGTGACTGGGCAGTGTGAGCCACCATTATTTTTTGCATATTTCCTTATATTTAAGAGGAAGAAAGCTGGCGGGGAGAGGGATTTCTATTTGATTTTTTATCTGGAGAGAGGGGAGGAATAAATATATGATTCTCCAGTTTTCCTTCAGCCCTTAATTTCCCCTTAATCCATTTGATGAGGAAGCCTGGGGGATGTTTATTAGCTGCGATCTACTTTAGCTCTTATTGCATTCACGGTGGGAGAGTTTCTTTTTGCATGAAGTACTTTTCCTGTTGTTGGGAGATTTTTATACTTCCAGAGCCTTGGCCACTTTTCTTTTCTTATGGATGTTTGACCTCCTTATCTCCAGTTTTACCTGGCTTGTTAACTGCATTTTTAGTTTAAGGATCCTGTTTATGGCTCTTTATTTGTGTATTTCTTCTTCAGGATGGATGGGCTGCTGATGTGTTATTGTGAGTTTCTATCACTGGTGTACAGGAGGATAATGGTTATACTTGCAGAGGAGAAAGGTTTGTCATGGAGAAGATGTTTACTTTCCAGCTCATTGCTCAAAATGGCAGGGACGAAGGCCTTGTGATCAGGGTAAGGCACATTCGGTCAGATAGTATAAGAACCTTAGTGGAAATCTCAAACCAAATCTAAATCTTTTTTCAGGTGTCAGAAGTTTAGCCACTGTTAAATTCAGTTAATTTTATTGACGTCAAACAAAAAGAGGAACAGTTACCTAGGAATCAGATAGTACTGAAAGTTATAGGATAACAGAAGCAAAAGGAAAAACCTGTATTATTTTAAAAGGTATTCAGTACACATGAATGCTTAGTTTTGCCTTCAGTTCATAGCCTGTCTGGTTCTATTGATAACCTTCATTTTCATTTTGGCTGTGCATCAGAAAGAAGTTATTGTTTCATTTCATTTTCATGTGTTCTAGGCCATTTCCTCAGAGGAGGGAATTCAAAGGGCAGCTCAGATGTGAGATAGTTCTTGTGTGCGCCTTTGAAACCCCCTACACATTACTCCTTGGGTTCATAGCACCCTTCAAGTAAGAGCACTGAGCCATTGAATTCTGCCGCCTTACAATATATTTTCACAGCCTCACATGAGAGATTGCCTTGGAATTTTCTTCTCTGGACACAGAAGCATATCAGAATTACAAGAGTGTTGCTTGTCTATCTACCTGAGGTATTTACATGGGCCTCCAACACCAAAGCATTTGGGCACTTCGTGGTCTTTAATTAATTTACCCTCACAGCACCTCTATGATATAGAAAAGTACTATTATCCCCATTTTACAGATGGGGAACTGAGGCACAGAGAGACCAAGGGACTTGTACATGCCCACGGTCACACAGGAAGTCAATGGCAAAGCAGAGACTTGAACCTCAGTCTCCCATGCTCCAAGGAGGCTTTAAGCAGGTCTCCCAAATCTCTGCTTACCATATCTCTTCTAAAATATCTACTAAGAATTTGGGGGCCAAATTCAGCTCGTAGATACCGCTGTGTAAATCCAGGGTAACTCTACTGACCTTCTTTGAGTTACTATGGACACATCAGTGTAACTGGGAGCAGCATTTGGCCTTGAGTGTGTTAAAAATAACAGACGGTTAGCATTATATTTATTGCTTTGTTCACACTTAAAAGAGGGAAAGCACAATTTTAACAAACATATGCTATTTCATAAAAGCTGCAGTTTATCTTCACCAAACAGCTGCCAAAATGTTTAGCAGCCTCCTGATCTAAATCTCAAAGATCCAGAATTCAGTCTGATCTCTCCTTTATTGGGCTCATAATCTTTTGAAATTGACACTCCATTAAGTGCATATTTTTAATATAAACTGTGCTCATAAATATGGAATTGGCTTTATAACAAGGAAAAGATTTTGCACTAATAGAAAACACTGGCATAACGATGACAAAGAAAAGACTAGTACATCACCTTGATACTCACATGGGGGGCAGGTTATGACTTTGACCATGTGCCCATGCCCCTTACTTCTCACTTGGAGCCAGTGAATAGGGAGTAAGTGAGCCGGCAAAGGATGGAATATAGAAATTCACAGATTGGGTCAGGCCCTGAGATCCATCTAGTTCAGTTTACTGTCTCTAATAGTGGCTAGTCAACCAGATGCTTCAGAGGAAGTACAAGGAACCTCTCAATCCCAATCAGTTAGAGATTTGCTTACGACATTAAGCATGAGGTTTAATATTATTTCTAACATTTATGTTAGCATTAAGGCTGGTTGAGGATTTTTTAACACAACATCTTTTGGTTGGAAAAATGTAGATTAATTTAAACCAAAACTATTTGCAGGAAGAGGTCAATTATGATATATTTCCCATTTTGAAAAAAAGTTTCAGAATTGTCAGTCCACCCGATTTTGACATTTTATGAATGAAAGAGGTCCCTTTTTTTTTTTTTTTTTTCCAAAATGACTTTTTGTTTCAAAATGTAAGATAACGTGAGGTAAAAATGCAAAAAACAAGAGGTTAAAGTTGAAACCAAACATTTCAAAATTATTGAAATGAAACATTTTGGTGGATCTGATCTGCGTTTGTGTTTATTAGTTTTTTCGCTCATGAAAATTTTCAAGAGTGATTTTCATCCTGAATTAGGACGGGAAAATTTTTTAAAATCTTGAAAATTCTCACAGGATGGAAAAATTGTTTCCCACCCAGCTCTATTTGGTATTAACTATTATAACTCTGGATATTCTTGTTATCCATTTAAATGTCCAGTCCCTTTGTGAATCTTGCTAGGCTTTTGATCCCAATGACATCCTGTGGCAATGAGTTCCACAGTCTAAATTTATGTTGTATGAAAAAGTATTTCCTTTCCAGTTTTGAATTTGAATTGAACGTCTCCTTGCTCTTGAGTTAAGAGACAGGGAGACTGGGATAGGAGTTTGGAGAATGGCCAGTAGTGAATTACTACCCACCCAAGCCCCAGAGCAAGAGAGAAGCAGTGAGGGAATTGCACTTCATAGTGCTGAGTGTGTATCTTTTGGGTGCCCAACTTAAGAACACCTTAAAAGGGCTTGATGCTCAGAGGGCAGGTGCTCTACAAAACCAGGCCTCTCCAAGATGAGACACTTGTGACAAGTTGCGTACCTAAAAACTGAGGCACCCAAATTCACTAGTCACTTTTGATAGTCTTGGCTCAGCTCCTCTTCAGGCTAGTGCCTAAAGGCAAAATAAATCCCTAGATTTGATATACCAAGAGGGTAGGAACTCACACATCAGTTATCCTTGTAAACAATGCTACTGAATGAAAAATGAATAGCCGACATGGACAGAGTAGACAGACAGACTAGACAGGCAAACAGAATGGAATAAGCACTGATGCCTCAGTCAGAGATATGTTGCCACCTCAGTGTGTCTGAGTGACTTAAATAAACCTCGATGAACAGAGACGGGAATATGCAGCTTAGTGATGGGGGAAAAATGGTTGTGACCGAGAATCACTCTTTCAAAACAAATAAGATACAACTTACCTCATATATAAAAATAAAAAGGCAAGGCTTTTTGACAGAAGTGGTAATTTGGTTAATTTTCCTTTTCACTTTTTACCTGAATCTTGACCTCTGTCCAGCTCCCTCACTAGGTTTTCCTATTTCCACTTGGCCTTGACAAAAAACAGACCTATCCTTAAATGTGTTATACAAACTAATCATTTATACTAGGAGAGCTAAATGGATGGTACAGAACCCTTTTGAACCTGTGTTACATTTTAACTACTTTAAACACATCCAGCTGTGCAAAGTTCAATCATTCACTTCAGCAGGTAAATCCAGTGTGCGATAACATGTGCGTTTCTTTGCAGATCACCCAAGAAAGGGAAAAATACCAGAGTGCTTGGAAGACAGTTGATCAAATATTTGTAATTTCTCAGATAAACTGTCTTACTACATTCATGTCATCATATTTTAGCTAAAACTATATCACTGTCTCTGTAAATAATGTGGCCTAAACTTTCAAAAGTGACTAGTGATTTTGAATGCTTCGGTTCTTGGGTACTCAACTTGAAACACCTTAAAGAGGCCTGATTTTAGGTTACCACTCATATAATCATTAGTCACATCTGAAAATTTAGGCTCTGGGTATGTCATTTTAGCTGATTTTCTATAATGCTTTCTATTGTGGAACAAAGGGGATGTTAGAACATATTAGGTGCCATTTTTCCTGAGAAATTTTGAACGAAAAATGTTTTTCTTTCAATCTCCTGTTTTCAAACATGAAAAAGGGGAAAATGTGTACTCAAAGCCAAACCACGAACTGATTTTGTTTTCCCAAAGCCCCAGCATTTCTACTGAGAAGATTTCCCCGAGAATTTCAATTTGTTTTTCACTGAAAAAGAAAACAGAACATTTGAGCCAAAGTGAAACTTTTATGCAAAAATGTTCCTTTTTGTTCAAAAAGCTATTTTTCATCAAAAATGTTTTAATGAAAAAAATGTTGGCCCACACCAGCAATAGGGGACTTGATCCTGTGACATGTGGCCCAACTGTCAGACCACCCACAAGTAATTTAAGATTTGGTGCCTAAAAAGAATGGGGCTGTTATATGGTACAAATTGTGTCACTTATGATTAATAATGTAGCAGTTATAATGGACAGAATATTAGAAAATTAGTACTTAGTGTTACATTAATCAACAAGCTTTGCCACTTGAACTTGGTTCTACTTTGATCCTGCAATGTGCTCCTGAAGCCTACGGGTTTGCATTAAAGGATGGCACGGTCAGATAACTGCCCTAGTGTGGTGTTTAGATGCTGCTTGGGATTATTAGAACTGGGAGCACTGGTTGTTGGGAATCTGAAAGGACAGGAAACAGGAAGGAGGCGGGAGGAGTTGAGGAGGTTGAGTGAGAGTTACAGAGGGTGCAGCAGCAGCTTGGTAAAGAGGTTTCCGCTGTAAAAATAAAGTCCTGTTGAAGTTTGTTAGTACCTTGCCTGGTTGATACAACACCTAGTTACGATGACATTCACAGCATTGTGTTTTAATGCAAACCAAGTGAGCTTTCAAAAGGTTAGTGTACAGTTCTGTCTAAGGGAAGGGGCATCATGATATTTTTTTCTTTTTTCTTTTTTTTTTTGGCCTATGAAACTGCCTGGATTTCTGAGTCTGGGAGTGAAGGGATGGAGCTTTAATTAACACTCCAAGAGGATGAAAAAGGGGGGTTGCATGACTTACAGGGTCTGTTTGGTGTAAGTGGTGCAAATAACTGAATCATAGAAATTAGGGATGGAAAAAACCTATCCGGTCATGTAGTCTTCTTGACAGCGCAGAGTTGTTCTCTACGGTATAGTTTCTAGTGCTTTGTGGAGAAGACTTGAATTCTCCAGGGCTGAAGTCTACCGCGGAGCATTATGTTTGAAAGGTGCCTACAAAATGGTGAAAAGCCTCTCACCAGCTGGACATGCCCACGAGTTGGGACTTGAGAGTCCCCAACAGGGGGAGCTATTTCAATGATGTAATGCCTAAAGCACATGCTAAAGTCAGCCGCTGATGGTCTAAGTAGGCTAGAAAGGTGTGAACTTATGAAAGCTAGATAGGTAGGGGGCCCAATTGCCTGTCTCTTCTGTTGCATGAGAAAGGAGGCAGTGTCTGATCAAAGCAGATACAGGCTCTGAAGGAAGGGTGTCACAAGGGCTCTGTTACTCATGCACGCTGGGTGGTAAAGCCGTCAGCTCCTCAGAAACAGATGCTGAGTATGATCTCTAGGCAAAAATAATAAGAGCTATTGAGCCAAATTCTGCCGGGAGATTTGTACATACAATTTCCATTGGGTGGGGTGGGAGCCACACACATACGCCCCTGAGGGCAGAGTTTAATCCATCCAGTTTATCTTTCTGAGTAACAAAAGCCTTCTACTAGCATGAACAACATCTGCAAGATAGCTCTGCTAATGTTGGGAAAAGTACAGCTTGGCCATGTCTATGTCTGTCACTGGCCAAATGAGTGTCTTAAGGACCTTGCTAGAGAACGATCCAAGTGGCACTCAATCTGCAAGACAGCAAAGTCCCTTTGGGATTTGCCTTCGTGAAAATGAATGATGGTGTTCTCTTCACTCCAAATCCTGATTATTACATTTAACACTCCTTTCACTAGATTGCTCCTGGTAAACACAGAGCCAACTCTACCCAGAGTAGCAAGATGGCTTGCACAACTATTTTGTAGTTATTAAAAAAAAAAAAGTTTCCGCTAAAGAAACTGGGACATTTCAGGTGTTCCCAGAACTCCAAGACATGATATGAAAACCTGTGACCACTTCAGTAAAATCAGGATAGAAGGTTGCTTGGTTCTGGATTTGGTGTGCAAGCAAGCAGCACATTTTTATCTCTGTGTACCTGGACCCAAGTTCTAGGTAGATACCACAGGAGAGTAAGGAGAGTTCTTGCTCTCCCTGACTCCGTGCAGGTATATAGTCCAAGTCACACTCTAGCCCTAAACGAGCAAAAGTACAATCATTAGACAATTTAAATCATTCCACTGAAAAAGGAATCATTTCTTTCCTTCTTTGCCTTTCTCCTCTCTATAATGTTTTTGCTGGAGAAGAGCGGCGTCCCACCATGGCACGTGCAGTTTTTTCATAGGACTACGAAGAAGAGTGTCGCCAGCAAACAAAATATACTTTACCTTTCCATTCGGTGTCGTTTTTAAAGATATCTGTACCAGAAATCCCATTAACAAGGAAGAGCATGTACAGCAAGGTGATACTGACACCTTTTTCATCCCATAAAATGTTTTATTAACCCCCTGCCAGCCCTTTAAGCCTGGAGCCTGGTTCAGAAAAGGAGTTGCTGAAAGAACTAGCCTGTGCCACAACTAAGTAAAGGCTTCTTTCCTCTTCCCGCTGCTGTTTGTCACCACTAACAACCCTGCTTCTGAAAGTTTGCTGTAGCTTTGTGGGCAGCTTGCATAGCTAGACAATGCAAAGCACACAAAGGGAGCCAGAATCCCCCAGTGTTGTGGTATTCTATCCACTGGCTAAATGCTTGCAAACTGAAGGAGGATGAAGACTAGCAGTTACATTTATTGGACAAACGCTGCTTGGTTGGCTCATTGCCAGAAAAAATAACCCATTACAATCAAAACCCAGTTAAGTCAAACAGTCCCTGCTTAATTAAGCCCCCTCCAAGAGCTTTCTGTTCAACAAAGCTGATATTTTCAGCAGGTGAGACTGAAGCTGTCCAGCCCATAGTACCCAATCTAAACCCTTAAACGTGGGTGTCCGTGTCGTGTGTGACGATAACTCTGAAAGGGGGACTCAGCTGAATCCCAGAATTACAGTCTTCGCAATATAAACGTAAGCTAAAAAGCTCCCCCAGCCCCGACATCATTCACAAAATGGAATGATTTGCTTTCACTTTAACGTCAGGGCCCAGTCTGGTGAGGTGACTTCACTGGGCCTGAATCCAACGCTCATTCACGTCAACGGGATTCTTTCCACTGACTGAGAAGCAGACCCCTTGTGCCTCATCCTGCACTCCAAAAGGCACGTGGGAATCCATAAGAGTGATGCACCTAGGGTGTGATCCTGCAGCCAATGACATCAGCTCAACTTCAGTGCTGCAGAATTTAGCGTAGTCTAACTCCCATTCAAAGTCAGTGGCAGCTGACTTAAAGCAGTGAACAGGAGGGCAGATTTTAGCCATTATAACCACGAAGATGGAGATATTACAGGTCAGTCCCATACCATAGAAAGATAAAACAGAGAGGAGAGCATCTGTAGCATGTGAATAGACATTTTTCAATGTCGCCTGTCGGTAAAGATGGACACGGGTAAACAAACAGTGACTTCCTTTAAAAGGTTCTTTTTCTTTTCAGACAGAGGTGAGCAGGCCAGGCCCTGACTTGTTTGGGACTAGGGTGTTTCATTGTGGTTTGGAGATGCATCCAGGATTTTTTATTACTCAGAAACTTTGGTTCTGCGTGTGTTTTTTAAGGAGTCTGAGAATGAAATATGATTCATATTTGCATCTGTTAGCATGTTGGGAAGAAAAAAGGATGAGCAAATTGCTGCTGAAAGACAAATAAAAAAAGCTGATTCCATTTCCCACAACACTTTCTAGGTTTGGGCTGCATCTGTTTATGTTACCAGAAACTTTGTAATAGAATTAAAAGTGGTGGACAATGGCAAAGTCAGCAACGGTTACGGCTGAGCATCTGGTCTTCTTGAAATGTTGATTTGGATGGAATATAAAAAGTCACTGCTGTAAATTAGTTCCATGACATTTTGTTTTTAAAGAAGTCCTTCGGGCTTTTGAAAATAACAGTTTAGTTCCATGATGTAATCTACTCTGACTGACCAGATCTCATCCCTGTAGAAAGAATACATTGTAATGTCTGTGTGAATGATGAGTGTACATACCCATACAAATAAGATGTTATGCATAGTACTTACCACATAAATCTGTGCTATCATAATAATAGTTGAAGTATAATGGAGGAAAAATGTCATGTATTGTAAAGAATTTTTTCCCTACATTAACCTCCATAAATGCCTTAAGGACACAGAGGGTACATCTTATGAAAGGACCTTTATGAGGCTGCATAACATGACATTCCATTCATAAAACCAGAAAAAGGCAACATGGTGTATCGGCACAATTCTGTTAAACAGCAAAACGTTAGGATCTTCATGAAAAACACTGACATCATTTGCTGCAACTTCTCACCCAGACGGAACATGTTTCGAATTTGTAAATGCTAAATATGAAAGATAATGTTGTGCAAGAGTTCAGATTAAAACCAAGCTTTCCTCCAGAAAAAATATTGTCCTTGAACCGCCAAAATATATTATTGGTGGCACAATAGATAACTAGAATTCCAAACCAATACCAAGGCCAAGTGGCGCTAGGCGCTGTGCATATACATAGAAAGAGAGAGTGCCTGTTATTCTATAGCGCTTACAGCCTAAATAGACAAGACACAGCGAGGGAGAAAAGAAATATTATCCCCATTCTTACAGATGGAGAACTGCAGCACAGACATTTTACATGACTGACCCAAGGTCAAAGAGGAAGCTTGTGGTAGATCCAGGAACTGGCCCCAGATCTCCTGAGTCTCAGGTCTTTAACCGCAAGGCCAACCTTCCTCAATTTTGTGTCAGCAATTCAGATTTCGTTAAGAATGCTTAGCACACCCACAGAATGTAATACTAGGAACTGAAATGGCCAATCCTTCTGTGGGTGCAGTTACATTGCCTTCAGGAGGAAGCATTTGTAGGCATGTGGCTTTATTTTGCATAACACCATTCTGATAAACTGTATCTAAAAAATGCTTTAGAGAGTGAAATAATACAGTAAAAGGAGAAATATAGCACAGGAAAGGAAGGGTTGTAGGCAAGACAGAATGGGAAATGGCTTTCAGATGAGATTTGAAAGGCAATGGAAAGTAAATGAGGAAAGCGATAGAGGAAGGACTGTTCCCAGTGGCAAGAGAAAGCCATGTTACCAGCTGTGACAAGACTGTGTGGAAGGATATAGGGAACAGAAGCACAAATGTCTCAGATAAGCAGAATCCAAATAGACTGTCTGCTTTCCTGTTCACTGTGTAGGGCAGAAGGAAGAAAACAACGTGGAAGCAAAATGATTATTATTAATATGATAGTAGTTCCCAGAGGCTCCAACCGAGATCAAGGCCCCATTGTACTAGACACTGGTTAGACACATCACGAGAACAGACCCAGCCTCGCCATCTAAACAGACATGGATAATAAAGGCAAAGAGAGCAGAGCATAGCAGGTCAGCGACAGACCTGGGCAGTCCAGTGCAGAATGCACTGGGCCCCCTCTATACCCCAAATTGTTCATTCCCTCAAAATGAAGGTGGGGGAGAAAATTCTTCATGTAACAAAAATCCAGCGAGGGAATGATATAGAAGCGGGGCCAGAATCCTAAGAACATGCAGGAGTGCTGCAGACCAGATGGTACGTAGACAATTTGTCTATTAGCCGGTGCTATGGGAGGAATGTACAAAAGGAGAAAAAAATACCTTACGCTGCTTGTGCAAACTCATCCAAATGCTTGCTGAA
This sequence comes from Chrysemys picta bellii, assembly GCF_011386835.1. Lineage (NCBI taxonomy): Eukaryota > Metazoa > Chordata > Testudines > Emydidae > Chrysemys > Chrysemys picta. Next base: position 198,661,755 of record NC_088793.1, read on the forward strand.
AGTTGCAAACCTTTTGTTAATTTGGTTAATTCTTTGAGGGGGGCAACGCAGAGAATAAGTGATACCAGAGCACCGACTCCCTGGAAGAATCTACTATCCCACCAACGGGGGGTCCCCACAATTGTTACACTAACAACAAGCCTGTGAGGCAGCATGAAAACTCTTTGAGAGTATCAGAGATGGAAAACACATGCTGGCGTACCCACTAGAATGATATGATCCAATGTGCATAGACCACCGACTGACTACATGTGCATAAGCGCTCCCTGGAGAGGGGGGGTCTTTGACTTTCTAGCCCCCAAACAAGTGACAGAAAGATTCACACCCTCTGGGAAAAGGCTCTGACACTCCGCATGTGCAGGTTTGGAAAAAGAAATAATCCCACGCTGCAGTGAACATGTTGGAGAAGTCGCATGACAAGATCAAGTGGCTAACCCGTTGGTTTCTCTCCCTGGGTTTATTGTGTCTGATAATGAAGCCAGTCTGGGGCGTGCTGCTGAGAATGAGGGATTTGGTCATGTGTCATGTTTTGCAAACGGCCTTAATTAAATTGTTCATGATTTTTCCCCCCTAAAGCAAACAAAAGGCATATGAAACAAATACCGGCCTTTGCCTGTAATAGAGACATTCTACAGGGGGTCTAGGATGGGTACATGACATGGGAAGAATACCACTCCTGCCAAATGGGCATCTCAATCTGATTTCCACATGCAGAGAACCCTTTGGAGGCTTTTTACTGCCTTTTATTTTCTGTCCCTCCCCTGCACCCTGTTTCCTTGAACTACAATAGGGATTTTCCCGTTTCATTCCGACTCCTTTCCCCCATCCTAGATATCGTCCTTTTTCACCTCCACAGTCGTGCATTCCCACAGAGGAAGTGACTGTGACTCACCAGCCAGCATGCCCCTTTGTGGCGGGGCATGGCGTAGCAGGCTTTCCTCCTTTTGCACCCCCTGTTGCACAGCTCCTTCAGCCCTCTGGTAATCTGCATCTTCTTTGAGACTCAACTCTCTGGCCAGATCACATATGGTCCCACACTTTCCTGGGTAAACCAATGGTCTCACTACAGACTTACTAGTTCTTACCCCTGGTATCAAAGGTTGCAAAATCTTTCTCCCTTGTCAGGGTTTTTTGGCTCCACTTTCATCAGTGGTCCAGTAGGGGAACCCAGCCATCCCTCCCCTCTGGGTTCTGGTCCAGGCCGCCTTTAAATAAGCAGTCAAGATCTGGCCATGCTGACTTCCTGGACCACTTCCTACCTGCCTTACGCCTTTCCCACAGCTTCTTCCCAGGCTCACAGTACATCAGTAGGTCTCTCTAAGCCTCTTCTAGAGACTCACTACCGAGCTTATAGTACTTTCTGCCACCTTACTGGTTCTGGCTGCAAGAGAGGTCATCTACTCCCCCGGCAGGTCAGTCTCTGCCCCAGCAGGAGTTTTTCTGCTCCGCACAGTCCCCTCCACCAGCACAGAGAATCCTGGAAGACTCACTTCCCCCAGCTATCCCTCCCAACTGCCTTGGGCTGTCTGACATAGGCCTATCTTCCCTCAGAGAGGATCTGTCAGCCACAGGGTGGCCAACTTTCTAATCGCACAAAACCGAACATCCAGCCCCGCCTCTTCCCGGAGGCCACACCCCCTGCTCACTACATTCCCCCTCCTTCAGTAGCTCATTCTCTCCAACCCTCACTCACTTTCACTGGGCTGGGGAAGAGGGTTGGGATGCAGGAGGGAATGAGGGCTCTAACTGGGGGTGCGGGCTCCAGGGTGGGGCCAGAAAAGAGGGGTTCAGGGTATGAGAGGGAGTTCTGGGCTGAGCCAGGGGATTAGGGTGCAGCGGGGTGAGGGATCTGTCTGCGGGTTCAGGCTCTGGGGTGGGGCTGGAGATGAAGGATTTGGGGTGCAGGAGGGGGCTCCAGGCTGGGGGGTGGGGCAGAGGGGTTCAGGATGTGGGAGAGGTCTCTGGGCTGGGGCAGGGGATTGGGGTTCAGGGGGGTGAGGGCTCAGTCTGGGGCTACAGGCTCTGGGGTGGGGCTGGGGATGAGGGATTTGGGGGTGTAGGAGGGTTTGGGGGGGGCTCAGGGTTGGGGCAAGGGGTTGGGGCTCGGAGTTGGGATGCAGGCTTACCTCCGGCGACTCCCAGTCAGGGGCCCAGCTCAGGGGTTAAGGCAGGCTTCCTGCCTGTCCTAACTCCACGCTGCATCCCGGAAGTGGCCAGCAGGTCTGGCTCCTAGACGGAGGCACGGCAGGTGTCTCTGTGCGCAGCTCTCGCCTGCAGGCACCACCCCCACAGCTCCCATTGGCCGTGGTTCCTGGCCAATGGGAGCGTGGAGCCAGTGCTCAGGGCGGGGGCAGCGTGCTAAGTCCCCTGGCCCCCCGCCTAGGAGCTGGACCTGCTGGCCATTTCTGGGGTGCCAGGACAGGTAGAGACTAGCCTGCCTTAGCTCTGGAGCACCACTGACTGGACTTTTAATGGCCCGGTCAGCGATGCTGACCGGAGCTGCCAGGGTCCCTTTTTGACTGGGTGTTCCGGTCAAAAACCGGACACCTGGTCACCCTAGTCAGTCAGCAGGCCAATTTAGCCCCCTTGACTTCTGCTCTCCTTCCTGGTCAACCCCCACCTGAGCCAGGTTCAGCCCTCCTCCCTCCAAGCTTTACACCTACTGCAGGTGTAGCAGGGCACCACGGACTGAGCCCACAGGCTCTCATCAACCCCTTCTGCCCCCATGTCGGCCTTTATACTATAGTACTTTGAGACATTGTGTTGTGTGCAGTGTGTCACAGATGGAGCTGCAAGTGATACCTTTCATTAAGGTTGCCTAACATTTTGCATTATAAGACCCTGATTTTGGTTACTTAAAAATATGACACACTTTAACTTTTTGGTTAGCATAGAGTATATACTGGAGGAAGGATGGTGTAGTAGTTAGTTAAGATTCTGGCCTGGGAATGCCAAAATTTAGGCTCAATTTCTGGCTCTGCCACAGATTGTCTGTGTGACCTTGGGCCAGTCATTTAATCCCTTCATGCCTCAAGTCCCCATCTGTAGATAAGAATACTCCCCTGCTTCACAAAAGGTGTCATGCAGATAAATCCAAAAATAGTTGAGAGGCACTCAGGTTCTGCGGCAATAGAGTAATGGTTTAGATCATTGCAGTAACATTCCTGCCTTCTGTGGTGATTTTCAACCATCCCTCCAGAACGCTGTCATATTTCTTTCATACAAGGGCCCCAGGTCTGAGTTCTATCTACGTCACTACTTATGCCAGTGAGATCCGGGAAGCAATAAGCTGTATATAAATATTTGATCTGCACCAGCAACTGCGTTAGCACACAGAGCAGTAAAACATTTCAGGAGGCCAAGTAGTAAGGCTCCGAATTTGGATTTCTGCAAAAGCTGGACTGAGCTCAAATAACCCAGTAGACCCACTATTCCAAAACCTCCCAAACAAATTCAAATATTTTAATCTGCATATCTGTTTCTTTCTGCTTCGTTTTTTCCCCCAAACGTACATCAGAGAGTCATTTCTTAGGCTGCAATGGCGAGAGATACAGTGTTAGCCTCTGATCCCCAAAGCACTTGAGCAGAGCCTTCATTTTAAGCACATGACTTCAATGGGCATATTCACTTGCTTACATTTAAGTCTGTGTTTAAATTTATTCCTGAACTGGGGCCTGACTGCAGTATTTCAACCAATGAGAAGATAAGCTCTCTGACTGTTTTCCCTTCACAAATGGCTTCTTGAAGCATTACAATAGCCTGTGGGGAATAAACGGAAATACAGATGCAGCTAAAGATCAGCGCAAGAAACAGAAATATTATCTCCTGTGGGCTCTTTTACCCCAAAAAAGGGAGCTTTGCATTTATAGTGAAGCTGGTAAAACTGGACTTAGGGGGAGATGAGGGAGAATAAGTGTTTCCCTATGTATCAAAACTAAACAGGAAGTGGTGTGACAGTAAGTTTGATTTCTTTTTATATATTTGACATCTTCAGATCTAGGTTAGCTTTATAACAAAGTGTGTCAATTTGGTGCTTAGTTAAAGATTCAGGCTCTGATCCAACAACGCACTTAAGCATGTGGATAAATCACTCTAAGCTGGGTGAGTCAGTCCCACTTAGCCAAATTCCCAGCTGATGTAAATCAGCATAGCTCCACTAAAGCCAATGGTGTTACACCAATGTACACCACTAAGGATCAGTCTAATTGACTTCAACAGGACTAAGTTACTGCTTAAAGTTATGCATGATTCTATGATTTGCATAAGAGCTTTACTGGATCAAGACCTAAGAGTGTGGGCCATACCATCAAGAATACGTCACCTACAACCTCTCCGGCATTCAAGTTCTAGCCCTCTCTTGTGCTAGATTAATTAGCTGGTGTGGGGACAGGGAATGGAGCTTGGGGTGTGGAACGATGTCCCTCTGAGGCTCGGATGAGACAAACTGACTCACTCATTGTGACTCAAATCAGTCTCAGGTCTCAGAGATGAAAGGCTATTGCACTAAACCACTGTACAGTAGTATCTCTTTGTAGTTCTCTTTCGACTATAGAAAAATGTAATGCTGAGAACATGAAAAACAGCCCGTTTTTGTCCTTAGAACTGAAGTGAAAATGAGCTCGTTTTAAACTGCCCCACTCAAACGGCTTCCTTTTTAGCGTGTTGATTATACATTCATAACAATTCAAGCAATTACTGTGGCAGTAAATGCAACATAATAGTTGTTGGGATATTACTTAGTAATTGCTCTACAATTTGAAAGGTTTTATATAACCGCTGCCGAACTCCGATTATAATTAAAATATATATATAAATATAGAGAGCTGATTATGTAATAGCCATGTAGTGTATACACAATGTCGTACTTGGAAATGAAACAAATGTTAAATCTCCCCCCGGGTTAAAAAAAAAGGCAACAAATTGTGGCACTGGGTTGATGAGTGGATAAAGTGTCAACATTTAGGTTTTGCCACTGTGGATCAACTCCAGCCTGAGCTTAATTTAGAATTATAAAAGATCTGGTGGTCTCACTTTGGCAGGCAGTAGGTTCTAGTGAATGCATGTGCACATACAGACCATCACCAGCTGAACAGCACAGCTGTGGCAGTGGGGATAGATTCAAGGATCTTTTGCTTCAAAACCAAATGACTGAAGCTAAATCTATTGGCTAAAATGTCTATTACAGCTGGTCAAATTTGTTGAATGCAATGTGTGGGGGGGTTGTCAATGCAATTTTTCTGTGTGCGGGTGGGAAACTATCGACATTGTCAAAGTTTTCCTTTATTTCTTTTTTTTTGCAAAATAAATTCTGAACATCCAACTGAATTTCAACCAACATTGTTATCACCATTATGGTTGAAAACGTTATTGAAACAGTTATCAATAGTTTTTTTGTCTACTAAAAACCTGGCGTTCAGTAAGCAAATGTTTCAGGTATTGAAAAGTTGGGTTTTGGAAAACCAAAAAATGTCAGTAACTATTTTACTTACATTTTCAATTAAAAAAACACAAAACGCATCATAAAAATGAACAACATCCATATTTGGAGCCATTTTAACTCCTTTGTAATAAAAAACAACTTCAACCTTTTGAATTTTTTCTCTAATTTTTTCAACAAGCTCTGGCTCTCATTAGTAGCATCAGGATATACCGTCTCTTTGTACTTGAGCCCCACTTGAGATCAACATCACAAACACTTGACTTTCTCCAGCTGGGGACAGTACTAGACATAGACACCAACCAAAAGCTTATAAGGGCCTATATAGGACAGAACATACAAATAACCGTCACCTAGAAAGGCTAAGGATCTTGTCCTGCATCACTGAAATCAATGGGAGCTTTGTCATTGGTTTGAACAGGTACCAGATAACACCATAAGAGGAGAGACCTATGGGTTAATATGTCCTTCATTTCTATAAAGGAAATGGTCCTCTCTGTTGGTCACATAGTGGGAAAGAAGCTGCAAAGGAATTCAATAGCCTGTGAAGAAAAGTCTGGTCCTACTGTTTCCATTCCCCCAAGTCCTTCCTAACATAGCAATTCATTCATGCCTAAATGCTAGAGCTCAGAACAGCCCTCTGTTCTCATGGTGGAACTCCCTAATGTTTCTGCATTACAGAAGGTTGTCTCGATTTTGTGTGCTTGTCTTATTTTTCAGTTCATGCCTGTTTTTTCTCCATTACTGAAGTTCAGTTTTTCTTCTCTCTTTCCATCTAGCACTCAAATTCCTTTCCAGATCATCCTCCAGCACTTTATGTCTCTGGAGCCCCAAATAAGGGGGACCAAATTGGGAAATCAGCTGCACCCTCAACCCGCCATCCACTCCACTCGCATCAGGTTGTGCAGATGTTTAAGTTACACTTTGTAGGCTCTCTTGTGCTCTAACGGGCTTAGCTTCCCCTCATTCTGGGGAAAATTTACAGCGGTAAGGAACATTCTCCTGGCAATCTATTTATTGGTATTTCAAACTGCCAATATGTTGTTTGAGAGGATTTTGTTTTGTTTTTTACATTGTATGTTTTTGTTTACCACAGACAAAGAATTCCTGCAATATATTCAAAACTAAAAGGAAAAATATAAGATAAAGATTAGGCACCAGATTCTCAGCTGGTGTCATTCAGTCTAATTCCACTGAAGTCAATGAATGTATGCCACTTTCCACCAGCTGGCCCTAGCACTATGTGGAAATATGCTTTTTTCCACTCTACAATCTGGGGGCCAAATTTGTTGTTCGTGTAACTGGGCTAAACTCCATCAATGTCAATGGAGCTGTGTCCATTTACAGCAGCATTGAAATTGGCCCTTGGTCATTATGACATGCTCTGTACATAGAAAGGAGGTCCTCTGACATTGTGTGAATATTTTATTCTTATGTCAAGCAAAGGAAAAATATTCACTGCTTTGAGTGAGTCTTGATTGCCTAGAAACATAGCACGGGAAAAGACTTGAGAAAAGTCTTGTGTTTCTTGTGTTGCAGAAATACCCCAGATACTCAAACTCCATTTTTTTTTTTATAGGAAAGTCCATGAGAAAGAAGTTTGACTGCCAGCACTTGTGTTATCAGAGTGATTTAACATTGAGTTACGCTAGCAGAGCCTATAAATCTTTACTAACAGCTTAACATGTGAAGCATTTGATGTGTCTGGGAACCTGCTGTATGAAAGAAATTAGCTGTAAAAAAAGAAGTGAAATGCCTATTCCCCTGGGAAGAGTCTGTAAGGCTGCTAATAGATCATCTGTTCATTCGAAAGACACTTGTTCCTCTAGTAAAACAGCAACTAATATTTTTGCTTTCCACTGCTTGGACAGGAAATATGGTGCTAAGGGCCAATAGACAGAGCAAATTATCATATTAATTACACGGTCAGTAAACATTTGCTGTCCCACGTTTCCTAAAGTCTGAATACTTCCTGGTTGGATTTCACCAGTGGAACCAGCCTCTGTTAGCTGTTTCACTCTGATGTGAATGTCTGAGAAGATGGGTTACATTGTAGGGGATAGACAGGTTAAACGCACTCACCATAATGGTAGGGAAGCGTCAGTCACCCGGGAAGGCAGAAAAACTTCAGTGCTACCAGCTTTTAGGCCACAATTTTTAAATGTGGGCCTCTAAAATTAGGCACCTAAGTAGTGCACTGATCCTGCAAAGAGAAGCACACAGGGAAACCTCTGCGCTCTCACAGAGCTGCATTGATTTCTACACACTCTTCATAAGTTATAGGATCAGGACCTATGTGGCCTGATTTCTAGAGGTGTTGCGCGTCCACAGCACCCATGCTGGGCCAGATGTTCACCTCCACTGTCTTTATACCAGCTGCGGATGTGCCCATGATAGGCTGAGCAGGGTGAGTCCTGAATGCAAGCTGGATAAGGACTGTAGGATTTGGCCCTGTGGCAGGACTTATTGGTATCCAAAGGAGAATCTATCGCATTTCGAGCACAAATGTCAGGGTCAGAGTGCAATCTACCTCATTTCATCTTCACCAAAGCAAGACACCCCTATGCAGTACTTCAATTTCCTAACTGCCACTCTTCCGTTTGGGATGTGCAAGTCATTAGGCTCAGTCAGGTCAACTTCAAAGGGAAAAAACAAACAGTAAAGTGTTTTGAAAATGCTACGGTGGAATTCTATGTCTTGGGCAGGGCTTCAGCCTCAACATTTTGGGCTAAAATAACTCCCAGATTTTATCCTGAACAGGACAACTGCAAAGAGAATCTTTTGATTTTTTGGACATCTTTCAGTACGTGCCACAGATCATTTGCATGAAGATACATTGTGGCCTTTAATTCTAATACTAAGGCACACTAAACATAAAGAAGAGGTGTAAATAGTTGGTGTGAACTGACAGAGCACCGTCTGCATCAGTTGGAGCTATGTCAATTTACATTAACAGAGGAACTGGTCCTATATGTTTATTTTATAGATACTCAAAATAATTACAGCTATGCATTAAATCTCATGGTTTCAAAGTGGCCGCTGATTTGCGATGGCTCAAGTTCTGGGCGCTCCATCTGAGATAACAACTCAGGGCATCATTTTCAGAAGTGCTGAGCTCCCAACCTATCAAATTGAAGTCCAGGGGAGCTGCGGGCACTCAGAACCTCTCAAAATCAGGCTCTGAAGTTGGGAACCAAAAATGGAGACATTCCAAAATCAGTGGGCACCAGAAAATGCAGCTGCGAATACAAAGGGCTAAATTCAACCGCTGCCAATTGAACTCAGTGGGGGTTGATAACATCAGGTTCAAATTTGGCCCCTACACTCTTTGCACTGAATGATGATCAGGGTGCCTACAGGGTCTCTTTGCTACTTATCACAGACTTTTATTCAAAGCAGAATTCGAGGGACGTAGAGGAGTGAATATAAGGGGACTACATTTAATACTTTTTCTATTCAGCTGAGGACCCCTGCAATTATTTTTAAGTGATATTTTTAGCCAATTTGTGACACTAGGGATTAGGAGCACTTTTCCCATAGTGGCAGGTTGTTTTATTGGTCTTTCACCAAACATACTTTAATGGTTTTATTTTCACCTCCATTAATGCTTAAATGCTTCCATGAGGCATTGTAGTCAGTTATTCTCCACTGAAATTGAAAAATAACACGAATGACAGTGCATTTATAAACACAGAGAAAGTACCAGCGTTTTCTCCATTACTCTGTCATCAAAGATATCAGCTCTAGGTTGTGCTCAGAGCATTAGCCCATGTAGCCTGATATGAGTTCATGAGGCTGGAATTCAAAACACTAACCAGCTGTGGGAACCCGGGAAGAAGCCTGTCACACTAAATGGTATCCAGATTAGAGCTGTGAGAATTTGGGAAAGCCCGTCTAGCAAGCAAGCTCCTTTAGGAAAAAAACAATGGTTCCCAAGTAGCTACATTTATAAGTCTAGAGGAAGAAAGGCCTAAATTAGATATAGAAGTAACTAGGCCTGACTGAAACTAAATCTATATCAGAGGGAAAGTTGTCAAGGGAAGGGAAACAAGTTGAGCAAGTTGTTTCTTAATTATGATGTGGACTTTCTCTTGGATAAATCTCTCTCTCAAATGCAACCTCAGGGCCATATCCTGCTTTCAGGTGCATGTGTGTGCATGTACATCTTTTGGCAGAATTCAACCCTAAGAAAAGATGACAACTTGTATCATGCTCTGAATGTTAGATCCACTATGCTACTGTATGCACAGAGCTGTTCATGTCTGGCATGCAGGTGCTTGATTTTGAAACTCCAGCTAACTAGACAGAAATGTCTAGGGGGACCACCCACAGTGTCCTACAGAAGAGAAGGAGAGAGGATGGGATTGATACTGCATCCGCCCCACAGCGGATTTCATGCTTGGGGCAAAGCAATTACTCTCTTTCTCTCCTTCCAATCCTGAGCCACTATCGGATTTCCTACACTTCTCCACTACTGGAGAACACACCGCCTGCTGAAACGTATTTATGGCTGATCCTGCTACATGCAGCATGTTTGAGGACTGGGGCCGTATCTCTTCTTTTGATTTACAGCATCCTTTAAAATGGTCTTAAAACAGTTCTTTGGAAGGGATGGTGTCTCTTTAGCTTTGTTCAATACCATCCCAGTCACTTGGCACAGGTTTGGCAACACTAGCCCACTGCAGTGAATGTGCTGGTTTCAGAAAGCTCATAAGGATGTGCCAGCATGAGGTTCAAGCCTGGAAAAACTCAGTACTTTGTTACTAATGTAGCAAATTGCCTTGGGTATATCCATCAGTGTCAATACTGGATAAGTGCCGCACATCAGGTGTTGGCTGTTTGAGGTTTTTGGCATGAGGTGGAAGAGGGTCGCCCAAAGGCAGAAATACTTCAGGAAGTGATCTTTTTCTGCATACTTAGTTAGTGACCCTGAACACAGCAACCACACAGATGGTGTCAGGTCCCTCAGAGGTTCCAAGGACATGGGCAACGATCTGATTGATGTTACACCTGTTAAGACTCGTGGGAGTAACTAATGACATGTGTCTAATGAAATTCTCACTTGTGATTTCCCCTCTTTCATTACATCTAAGTCTTTTTAGGCACTAAACTTCGCTCCTGACTCAGAAGAAAATCACAAGCCATTCTCTGTCCACACACTAATTGGTCTGATTATGAAACAAAATACATCTTCAAGACAAAAAGAAAGAACACTTTCAAATGCTATTTCCATTTGTCTTAAACTGGCTCAGAAAGGTCTGTCACTCTCCCTCACACATATAACAACAAGAAAACAACCTTTTTGGGTGGGGGAACACTCACAGGAGGTGATTTTGGGAAGGCTGGTAGGAAGACCTTAAAAAGGGCTATTTTAGTTCTTATCTCCCTACTTTCTATGTATTTAACAATTTAAAAAAAAGAATAAAGCTGGTCAATAATTTTTGAATGAAATATTTTGTCAAAAATGACTTTTTTAATGAAAAAAATGTCTTTTTTCTTCAAAATTGTCCTTTTTTTGGATGAAACATGGAAGTGGAAAAATTTGGACTATCGGTTTTCCTTCCCCCTCCCATCCCACTCTCTTTTCAATGGCCAAATGTTAAAAGACTAAAAAGGAGAGAAAGGAGGAGTAATGAACCTTCTGGAGAATGAATCCTAAATTGTTGCTCTAACTGCTCAGAAAGTTCATCACTTAATAGTTAATGAAATAACATAACTGAGTGTGCATGCTTCCCTCCAGGTCATGACACAGAGGAATGCCTGCACCCACTGGAGGGGAGAACTCCACCTAGGTCATTCTCATCTTTTCCTCCAATTCTGCAGCAGCCTCTGTGGCAGTGAGATAAATGTGAAGGCCAGAGCCCCCAAAACACTGATCAGCCAAAAATCAATCAAGACATAACGTCTTACCAAGCACCTTCTCCTGTATTTATAATTGTGTAGCAAGACTCCTCAAAAACCTCACTTGTCTGTCTTATGCATCTTTTGGAGTTAAGTCTACTCAATTGTCTCTCAGATTTGAATTCATATCTGATATCATTTTAGCCCCCTTAAAACTATTATAATTTATAGTTTGCAGTACAGTAGCTTCTAGAGGTCCCAGTCAAGATCAGGATCCTGTCATGCTAAGCACTGCACAAACACATAGCAGGAGACAGTCCCAGCTTCAAATGCCTGACAATCTAAACAGAAAAGATAGAGAAAGGGTGGGAAGGAAAACACATCAGCAAATAGCCACCCATTTCATGACACTTACATATGCACAGATACGTCCATATAGGGCATCTCTCCAGATGGTCTGAAGTTTAAATAAAAGCTATAGGCCAGACCCTTAACTGGTACAAATTGGTGTGACTCCACTGAGGATCTGGCCCAACATTTGGATTTACCCAGTTTATCAGTGTCACCAGGCCCAACTTTCTCTCTTCTTTATTCTTGTGCTAAATCATTTCCCCCTCTTTGTTAGTCCCACCCACTCTTCTCTGTTCTACCAGTCGTTCTCTCTCTCGGGTCAGATCCCTGTTTGCTGCGAAGGCCTTTTTCTTTCTCTCCATTGCCAGGCCTTATCTTCTCTGTTTCCACCTTCCTCCCCTTCATACCTCTGTCACTCACTCACGATCAACTGTCAATCCCACCTCTCTCTCTCTGCCTGTGCTTGCCAGCTTCCTTCCCTCCTAAAGGCTCTACTCTTCCCTCAAGGGCTCCGACTCTGAGGTAGTTTTTCTTCCAGCCCTGCCCCCTAGTTTCTGACATACTCCACTGGTTTCAACCTCTAGCAGTGAGAGTCCTGAGGGAGGAAATTAGTGCAACGACTAATGGATAGGCTTTTCAAGTGGCAGGGCTGCTGCTTATGAATGTGAAGGATTTTGGTTCAAGTCCCAGTTAGGGCAGGTCCCTCATACCCAGTGATACCACTACTGACTACTGCCACCAGCACATAACCACTGCTCTTGATACAACAGCTTCTCCTCTGATACGTTCTTATCACAACAATGCTTGGCTTGCAAGCTACCATCTGACAGCGTGTTCATATGGGTTAGCTGAACTGTCACTAAAACATCCTCGCTTAGACAGCTTTAAAAAGGCCATAGTTCCAATGGAACTACAATCTTAATTCCCAAATATTTGAAAGGACCCATCTTTTCTCTGCAGCATATTTATCCCATCCTGGCTCTGAACATCATTTTTATTGCAATCCAGGCCTCAGAGAAAATCGACATGGTTTTCTAACAAAGGATGATGCCTCCTTCTGAAGATATTTACATACACAAAAGGAAGGCCTGCCCCTTGTTTAAACAATAAGTGTCTTGGAGTTTTAGCAACGGTTACACAAGTTTTTCTAATTGCATTTCGGCATTTGATAGTTATTTTTTTATGAGTGAATAATTTTCATCTGCTAAACATTTACAGCCTATATTAGAAACTTCAAAGGCCTCAGTACTTTTATGACATTAATCCCCATCAGTGCATACCAAGTCACAAGAAAGAAAAGTCTAAACTGAAGGTATTCAAAGAGAGCCACAATGGAACACTGAAATATAGATAGCTTCAAGCAATTATAAATAAAGAGTAAACATTGCTCTCTTCGGCTACCTCATACTAAGAGATACCCATCACTCAGTCAAGACAAGGCTAATTCATTCCAACCCTTTCCCTTCCTTACAGCAACTTTGTCACTGCTGTTATAGCTTAAGGACCATAATTCTAACCTCAGATGTGTGTACATGGCAGCTGTGATGTTGATATGAACAAGATTTGATGCTAGATGCAATATCTTACTATGGGAAAAGAACCTTGAATATCAATGTGTGAGCTGCAGTTGTAATTACTACAAAGAATTTTTTCTATTATAAAACCCATTACTTCATTTGTTAGTGGACGGTGTTATTCAAGGAACAGCCTACTCCTAGAACTGGTGATAAAATGAGGGAGAAAAATTCACAACATTGAAATTTCAGTGATATTTGTAATCTTTTTTTTTTTGGACAAGTTCTAGTGCCTATGTTAAGAAAACCCACATTATCATGCCATCTAAGTTAAATGTGATATCAGAGAACTGGAAATACTCTGAATTATTGTGAATGCAGACTCTTCCCAACCAGAGAATGTCCCCAGAATAAATAACCAAAATCAACAGTCTATTCTCACACAAAACCATATTCTTTATCAACACTGTAGGTGCATTTCTAGAATCCTTTTGGGTGGGGCTTGAAGGCTGCCTCTGGAGTTCCCCTTGTGACTACTACAAGTGGAATGCATTAGCTAACAAGTCTGCACCTATGTCAGACAGGCAAAGGACTTTCTTTGTTTACTTGGAATAATTCTGTTCTTTGGTAACCGTCTCATAAATTCGAGAATGGAGTTTTCTGTGCTGTCCCACAATCCCCCTTCTTAGCCATGCAACAGTTTGGCCATTCCACTACCCTGCAAATCCTACAGCTTTTCACCATCTGTGCCTTTTAAGTTCCTCCAGGAGAAGGGGAATGTTGAACAGTCTTTCATTTACATGCCCAGTTTAGAACTTGGAACTTTTATTCAAATATAAAGCCTGGGGACTACAAGGCAAGCAACAAGCTAACAGAGAGCACTGCATGAACATTATGAGATTATTAGTAGTAATAAGTACTTGTATGACTGAACCATTTAGCAGCCCCACTCATGGACCGGGACCCCATTGTGCTAGGCACTGCACAAACACAGAATGGCTTAGAGCCATAGTACAGTAGAGAAGATAAAAGAATTTGGGGTTACAGGATTGACTGTTACATCTGAGCGATAAGGCCAGCTTCTGAGCCGGTGGGGTTGACATATAGTGATTTACCACAGCTGGAAATCTGGCCCCTAATCTGTAATGGATGGAGATATGGCTACAGTGGCAAACCTGTTGTGTTCACTTGGCATTTTACGATATGTTTGGGTATTGTATGAACTAGGGCGAGAATTGTAACCTGCCTTTATGAGAACAAACAGGAGAGTAAGGGGGGAGAAAGATGCCTCCTTACTCCCCTATGTTGGCTACCTGAAGGGCAGGTCCCAGCACAGGCTACAAGCAGCTTCTGTAGGGACACTACTTCACCGCAGGCAGGTGAGCAGGTAGGAGAGGACAGCGGACAGGCTCCACCCGGCAGTGTGCAGCTGAGCTGGTGCAGGGAGGAGGGAGGAAGGCACCAGGGCATAGGAGTAACAGTTCACTTCCTCCCTGGAGCCAGTGGGCCACAGGGGGCAAAACTGTGACTCCCAGTAGTGCCGTTTCCTTCGTAGTCTGCTTCTATGACAGTGCAGCTGTACACCACCCCTTACTCAGGACCCATTGCAAAGCTACAGTCTAGCCCTAAATCAATAGGTAAAGCAGTATTTGCATTCAAATTCTGTCCTAGCTTTTGTAAAGCCTTTTATGCAACTGCTGGATGTAAGCACATTAGTAGAGCTGGGTAACTTGGCATGTGGCATTCCCATGGAAGTTAACAGGAGATCTGCCAGCAGAAGAATTTCAGGACTGAGAGTCTGTTTTGTAGCAGTTCTCCTGCAGCCTCACCCTCCAGCCCTACCTCATCCAAATACTCCTCAATTCACAGAGTCCCATGCAATCAGTGGGACTATTTGAGTGAGTAAAAGTTGAAGGATTGGGCCCTTATTTCGGTAAAGTCTTTATATTATTAAAAAGATCAATAAAAGATGTGAAGTTAAAAAAGTTAAAATATAGCAACCGGATTACTGCAAGGTAGCCACAATAACCTCTATTTCTGAATGCATATGTACACACATTCCTAAATGTGCATTTTTACCAGGTTTGTGCTCTCTGATCTGTGAGACCTGTAAGAGGAAGATTTAAAAATCAGTGTTTTAAGACTACTCATGTTGAAAAAATTATCCCAGGGATCAAATGTCTGTTTCAGTTTGCAATTAACACAATGAGAGGAGGAGGAGGAAGAGGAAATGTAAATGCCAAGGGATGGGAAATGGGAGGCCTAATTTCTTTTCAAAGATTAACTCTGGGGGCCGAAATAAAATTCAACCTGTTGGCTAAAATTTGGCTCTTTTCCTATTAAAATACCTCCCTAATCAGTTCAGCATGTTAGATATATATCAGACTGGACCATACCTCTATGAGGGAAAACAGAATTGTCGATTTCTATTATGTGGGTTACTACATTGCATATATATCATCATGTTTCTTCTCAGAGAGCTTGTCGTTTATATGAAGAGATAGAGCTAAAAGAATGTCAAAACCTGATAAACTTCAAATGCCTAGATAATTTTCTAATAAGCAACTAAAGTAAAAAGCGAGGTGTATGAGGTCAGATCATCTATGTCAAAAGCAACAGAAAGTTCTGACACGACTGGACACTTTAGTAATTCAGATATATTAGACATTATAGGTTAGAGTGTGACTTCAACCATGCATACATGAAAGGGAGTAAGGGCTGATTCCCTTCTCAACAAAGCATTTCAGCAACATGCTTAACTGCAGGCATGTCCTTAAGTCCCACTGACTTTAAAAAGGGCATTACCACATAGAATCAGAAATGTAGGGCTGGAAGGGACCTCGAGAAATCAAGTCCATCCCCCTGCATTGAGGCAGGACCAAGTAAACCTAGACCATTCCTGACAGGTGTTTGTCCAACCTGTTCTTAAAAATCTCCAATGAGGGGGATTCCACAACCTCCCTGGGAAGCCTATTCCAGAACTTAACTATTGTTATAGTTAGGTTTTCCTAATATCTAACCTGAATCTCCCTTGCTGCAGATTAAGCCCATTATGTCTTGTCCTACGTCCAGTGGACATGGAGAACCACCATCCTCTTTATAACAGCTCTTAATATATTTGAAGGCTATCATCAGGTTCTCCCTCAGTCTTCTTTTCTGAAGGCTAAATATGCCCAGGTTTTTTAACCTTTCCTTGTAGGTTAGGTTTTCTAAATCTTTTATCATTTTTGTTGCTTAAATTACCTAAACCATGCTTAAATGTTTGCTGACATGGACCCAAAGAGGATGTAAGAAAACCTACTCTTACGTAGGCTACCCACACCTAGGGTGTGGATGCGCAGGAATAAATGGGTCTCCATACCTGCATACTCCCTCCCTGGAGAAGGTGGTCTGGAAGTAGCAGCAACCCTATCTCCACCCCCTAATCACTGGCCTGTGTAGCTAAGCCAGCACAAGGGGTATCATGATTTACTGCTGGTATATGCCAGCACCATCTTACTACCTCCCCGCCACTGGAGCAAGTGGAAAGCAGGGATAGAACTGTGTCTCAGGCCTGGTCTACACTGTGGGGGTGGGGATCAATCTAAGTGACGCAACTTCAGCTACGTGAATAACGTAGCTGAAGTCGACATACTTAGATCGACTTACCGTGGTGTCTTCGCCGCAGTGAGTCAACTGCTGCCACTCCCCCATCAACTCTGCCTGCACCTCTCGTGGCGGTGGAGTACAGGAGTCGACAGGAGAGTGCTCGGGGGTCGATTTATCACGTCTAGACTAGATGTGATAAATCGACCCCCTCTGGATCGATCGCTGCCCGCCGAGCCGGCGGGTAGTGTACACATACCCTCAAATACGTCTCTGAGTCACATTGGCTCCCAGACCTCCCGCACCTGGGTTCGGGGTGCTGGAACAGGGGGGACCAATGGGCCATGGCCCTCCCACATTCTGAAAGTGGATGGTCCTGACCCATCCATTTTTCGCCTGGGCCCAGCCCCTGCCTCTCCTCTTCCCCCCAAGGCCCCGCCTCCTGGACAGGCTGGAAGCTGGAGCCCGGTCTGGATAAGAGGAGCCTGTGGAGCCCAAGCACCTGTGGGGGCCACGGATCCTCTACCTGCCCTGGATGGGGGGCCCAAGGGTCGGGGACACGGGCTGGGGGCTGCTCTTGGTTCCCCCTGCCCCGGGCAGGTGGAGGGGCCCAGGCTCCCCAGCCAGGCTCCGGCTTCCAGGTGGCCAGGGGGTGGAGCTTTGGGGGGAAGAGGAGGGGCAGAGATGGGGCCACGAAGGGGGTGGAGCCTCGTGCCCTCCCTTTTAGGAAGAATCAGTCTCCCCTACCTGGGGTGGTACAATCTGCACACCATTGTTTGCTTGGGACATTCTGGTAGCCACCACTGAGCCCTCTGTGAAGAGAAATAAACAACGGTTTTACATACACTTGGTCACGTGTCCCAATGTAACATTATCCAACACTGTGTAATTAACAAGAGTGAATTTTCTAAGGCCCAGACTGATTTCTTCCAAAATAATCCCAGCGGTAATCATTTCCACTTCCACACTGTCTTGTTCTGAATGTTCCTTTGCCTTGGTTTTTCAGGACTTCTTGCAATTTATACTACCTACTCAGCAAGTTTCAAAGCAGTCTATATAGAGTGATCCACAGCTATAGAGCAACATAATGCTCACTCCAATCATTCTCAGCAATATATGGGTTAGATTACATACTCAGTGCCAGAAAAAATGATCTATCTCAGATTTAAATCATTAAGAATGACCCTCTGGAGACAATAATCTCTCCTAAATTTGAGAGCTACAGACAACTGTCAGAGTGTTGTCTGGCTCTGGACCGTTTCCTCATAACAAAGCTGGTTTGTGCAATCAATGAGGCTGACGAATTCTTTGAGATGCTCTCAGGGCCTGATGCAAGGCATACTGAAGCCTGTGGAAACACTCCATTGACTAGACCTGGGTGGGAAACCGTTTTCCCATCGCCTGAGAATTTTCAAGGAAAAGAAAATTGATCGGGTCAATTGAAACATTTCAATCAGTATTTTGACCATTTTTTTTATTTTATTACTGTTTTTCTCTGTTACTATAAATTAACTAACATTTCCAAATGAAAAAGGGTTCTTTTGAACTGAAGAACTGACCTTTTTTCTTTTGACATTTTTAAAACAGAGACATTTTGACCATTTCAAACTTTTTTTTTTTTTTTTCAAAAAAAGTTTGTAATAGGAAATGTATAGAAATTGACCCTTTCCCATGAAATGTTTTGGTTTCGATTCGAACAAGCACATTTTTCGGATGAAAAAACATTTAATTGAAAAATTCTTAACCAGCTTTACCATTGACTTCACTGGGTTCTGAATCAGTGCCTAATCCACTATTTTCTTATCCTTTTTGCCTGTGTACTTTCAAAACACATTTGATATAGACAATCTCTTTTATTTTATAACCAGCACCGTTTAAATTCCTTCCAGTAAGGAGAGGTTTGCCCTACTTAAACACACTTATGACAGAAACCCTTTAGCACCAATCATTTTTAAATAACAGTATAATTCCACACAACTAAAAGTATAATGTGCTGTATATGTTATTGGAACATTAACACTGACACAAATTATTTATTTATAGCTCAGTGGTTTGAGCATTGGCCTACTAAACCCAGGGTTGTGAGTTCAATCCTTGAGGGGGCCATTTAGGGATCAGGGGCAAAAATCTGTCTGGGGCTTGGTCCTGCTTTGAACAGGGGGTTGTACTAGATGACCTCCTGAGGTCCCTTCCAATCCTGATATTCTATGATTCTATATTACTCACTTTTCTGCAAAACAATAACTGTCTTCAACTTTTTGTATTGCAGTAGCACTCAGAAGTCTTAGCATAGCTTTGTGCTAGGCACTGTACATATTATTAAGGCTGGAGTCACCAGATGGTGCTGTTATTCATAGACTTACAAGTTCTTAGCCTGTAAGCACTGTTCATTCTTTGAAGCCATACTGCGTAAAGCAGTTGCAAGTGGCAAGGGTGTTTGCTTTGCCTTAATCTGTCTAACTAGAGTCAATTATTGAGACAGATTTGCTCCCCGGGAACTGGAGTTTTGGCTGAAATTCCTGAAAGTGGGGATTGCCTGCACGGTAACGTGTTATCATTTCTGATCAAGGGCTGGTGTATGTTGTGTAAAACAAACAGTGTACTAGGAATATGCCCACTGATTTCTCCTCCAACTGGAAACTGACCTGCAAAACCATAATGTCTGCTCCCACTCAGAGAGGTCCCTGCCCAAACTTACCATGTACGTACAAAAGAGAGCAAGTAAATATTAGGGCTGGTCTATGCTTAAAGCATTCTGGCATCACTATGTCATTCAGGAGTGTGATTTATTTATTTATTTTTACTGAAGTAGCTATACCAGTATAAGCCTTAATGTAGACACACTTATACCAGTATTAAAGTGCTTTTGTCAGTACTTATGTCTCTCGGGGAACTCGTCCAAACTATACCAGCAGAAGCACTTTTATGCTGGAATAAGCTGCTTCTACATTAGGAGGGTTTACTGATATAGCTATATTTGTATAACTATGCCAGCAAAATTGTTCTAGTGTAGACAAAACCTTATTCGACCCACTATTTTACAGCTGGGGTGTGATGTTCAGTGTTCACCCAGCGCATAAGGGTGCTTGCAGGAGATCTCCTTTATTCTGTGCCAGGTTCCAGCTCACTGTGCATAACCACAGCACCCCAATCAGACTCTCCATCTGGGAAGTTCAGCCCTTAAAGGCACAGTCCATAATACCACATAGAGAACCAAGGCACAGAGAGATCCAGTGATTTGGTCAAGCTCTCCCAAGCAAGCAGGCGGAGGAGCTAGGAACTGAACTGGACAAAGTTCTATCCCCTGTTCTGCCTGCCCACTACAAGTTTTATGGCAGTCTGGGATGCGCAGACCGCACCTGAGAGAATATGACCCATGGTCATGTGTAATTCTTTTAAGAACAGTAGTTTTCCAGAAGAAAACCCATCACTATGTCTATTACTTATATACAGCCGAGGAGGGAATTCCTGAGTGTTGGTTATTCTTGCTGCATAAACTATGCGCACATACTGAGACATTCTTTAAAAGAAATCAAGCTAAGAGGGTTTCTTATTTCACAGTATAATGCTGAATATCCAGAAACTGATGATAAACCTAAGCAGAGCAAGTAAATGACTCCCCAATGAGAACTTTCTGACTGACATTTTTCATCCATAACAGAATTCATATGACTCTCTAAGGGACATGGGAATTGTCTCACCTACAGAAAGTTGAGCAAATTTCTTTGCGTGCGGGAAAGAGAAAACAGAGCCCTAGACTTCAGCTGGGTGTTTCACAGAACAACGCACCGCTTTCAAAAAAGCCCTCTAAGAGCACAAACGCTGTGCCCTGATGACATCACCATCTGCTATGAAATGTGCCATGGGAAGAACAAGTCAATTGTACAATAATTCTCGTTCTCTCGCTCACTCACTTTAAACGTTGACAATGAGTGCAGTAAATTAAGCTTCATATTTTTCAGACTAAATTCAAAATAAGCACGACAGCTTAGCCAGTGATCTAGCTAGAAACCTCATCCTCACATCTCTGGCTTTCAATGAGCTGTCAGGAGACTCAGGCTAGTACTCTGATCGCTCATTCCTAGACAGAGCCTCAGCCCAGTTTTCCAGGCACTTACTCAAGCCTCTACTTCAAACCTCTTGCTGAATGTGCCATGTTCTTTATCACCAGTCACCTTTCTTATAGCTATCACCCCAGCTCTCACAGTGAGCAAACTTAGCAGCCTTCTCATCATAGACCGCTTCCTACAATTCTTCCTAGACAAAGCCGAACTATAGAGGGCTCCCAGACTTTCCTGCCACCCCAACATCAATTCACCTCTCACATGACTCAGGACATTTCATTGCCTTCCTTCTGCCCAAGGCCTGATCATTCTAAGAAGGTGCTATGTCATTCCTTGGGCTTGTCTCCACTTACTGGGGGATGATGCACAGCGATCAATCCACCGGGAGGCGATTTAGCGGGTCTAGTAAAGACCCGCTAAATCGACCGCCGATCCCTCTCCCGTTGACTCCACCGGAACGAGAAGCGTAAGGTAAGTCGACAGGAGAGTTTCTCCCATCGAACCAGCGCAGTGTAGACACAACAGTAAGTCAACCTAAGGTACGTTGACTCCAGCTACATTATTTATGTAGCTAGAGTTGCATAACTTAGGCTGACTTAGCCCCGTAGTGTAGACCTGCCCCTTGACTCTGAAATAGCTTCATCTGGGTTTGAAGGGCTATTTTTGAAGCCTGCAGAATAAAACTCTTCAGAGTGTTGTCAGAGGCTTTCTCAAGGTGCCCGATGCTGTCTGGGGCAGAGAGAAACAGAAGGACCTCTGCTGAGGGAATGATTTTGATCTTCAAGACACTCCTTCATCGTGCACTACAAAGTGTCCGTACGTTCAAAAATGGATACTCTGGTCAGTCCTGCAAGCTGCTACTTCACAACGTTCTAATTTTGTTCTGTCACCAAACTTATCTGTCTTGTTACTCGTAATTCCTCAATAGTGCCTACAGACAGTTGGAGGGGGTTCTGTGTCATTGTTTTGTTACTTGCCTGTATATTGGTCTTCTCATACACATCCACCAGTCTGAAAGATAATAGGGGTTAATGCTGGTTGTTCTTTATCCATATTAGCATTTTCTTACTAAATTTTGGAATTATTAGCTTGGTTCTTCTCTGGTATCCCTGCATTTTATAATGAAATATTTTGGCAAGTTGGAGCAACACTGCGTGTTGTCCTAATGTGAACAGAACTTCCTAGTTGCTCCTACGGCTAGGTTAGTGGGGATGTATATAAGAATTATTTCACGCATATGCCTGCTCTTGATCACAGAAGCCAATGGGAACATTTTAATTGATACCTATGAGAGTTGGGGCCTAAGGAAAGAATATAGTATATGCCTCAATGTTAGTTTCACATACTTCTGATTTAAAAAAAACATGTAACTGACACTTCCACAGATCAGGAGACTAGATGACTTTATTGCTAATAGTAGCAGTAATTAGAGCAGATCGAAACTATTCAAACAAAACCATTTTGTTGAAAAATGACCCTTTTCTTAAATCAGAAATTTTTCAGGAACATTTTCAGGGGGGTGCTTTTTTCCTTCTTTAAAAATGAAACTGGAAAACAAAATGTTTAGTCTTTTTCAGAGGGTTTTCAGTTTTATTCTTTTTTCCTTTTTCTCAGGCAACATGGACAAGGAAAGAAAGAAAGAGTGCAAGAGAGAAGGCAGGGAAGGAAAACAAAAAAAAGTTTCACAAAAGAGCTTACAATCTAAGTGCAATTGATGTATAATAAGAAGTAATGTGACACTGATGTTCACTGATAACACAACTTTCTGAAAAATGCCAAGGGGGGACTGAAGGTTTCACATAGAAATGTGCTAACTTTGTAGCACAAATAATAAATGTATAGCAAAAAAATCTGGGTTTGGATATATAGCGTTCTCCCACCATAGGGCTAAGGGAGAGTTTTATTTTCACAGCTCCGTGCAGACATACCACTTCCACTCCAGAAGATTATAGATTTTGAAATCAGAGATACCGGTATCAATGACATTTTTTAAACCTAAGCTCACTTTTTTTTGCATGAATACAGAATAGCATCAAGTCCCGGTGATTAATGGATCGGGAGATAATTAACTAAAGAAAGAATGCTATTTCTAAGAGCAAAGTCTAAGGTTGTGGTCTTACACAACAGCATTTCCCTGCCATTTTGGAAAGGGAAGGAAGTAAAACCGGGGCACTGACCTCTGCGGATTGCAGATCCCTGCTGAGGATGACAGGAGATGGGCACCACAATTATTTTCAGGCCCAGGGGACTGACATCAACAGGACTTCCAAAATAGGAGTCCTGTTCTCCAAGGCTGCTCTCTGTTCCTGAAACGTTCTTGTTCTGACTTGAAATGAGCTGCGGGCACATCAGCATGGCTGGAAAGATGAGCAGAGGACAGGCACTCCAGGTGCAAAATCTTGGCCACCTTCATTTCAGTCATGTGAAAACTGTGACAGTGTCACCCATCACCACTTTTAGCAACAAACATAGACTAAAAGCATAAGGGACCCTGTATAACGTAGTGACACTCTTCAGTGTCAGCCTAACCCTGGACAGGCATCTCATGTAAGTTATTACCTTAAGAATTCCAGGTCTGTTTTCTTTTCAATGCCATTATTACTGGAAACAAATGGATGTAGGTAAACTCTTGCATCATTGAAGCCATCGGGAACTTTGCCAGCGGGCACAGGCTTGCACGCCATTTCCACCTCATAGTGGATACCCAGTGGTCTGATCAGGAGACAATTCTCACCATGCACTAGCTTCCCAATTTCTATCCTAGAAGTTCAAATGATCCATACCACCCACTGCCATCCCCAGTTCCAAGTATGTTTTCAATTAGACTGAGCTCTGAGACTGAACTAATAATGCGCTTTGGATCAAATCTTGCAGTCCCGCCTCTCACTC
Organism: Chrysemys picta bellii; assembly: GCF_011386835.1. Lineage (NCBI taxonomy): Eukaryota > Metazoa > Chordata > Testudines > Emydidae > Chrysemys > Chrysemys picta. The sequence continues at coordinate 198,685,436 of NC_088793.1, forward strand.
TATTCAATAGGAGTCGTGACTGCAGGATCTGCCCCTTAATTACTGTATTGTAAATTGCTCAGAAGCTACATAAGTTTTCCCAGGCTTTAGCTCCCCTGCAAGTATCTCCACTGGGAAAAGGGAGGAGAACTGATGCAGCTGTGAGGTGTCTGCCCATGTCTGACCCTGGGTCAACAGTGGGCTGTTTAGTTACCAACAATGACCCATGGGCTTCTGGAATCCCACTTTACCTTCTGTAGGATTTTCACAGCTCCACTTTTTCCCAGTGGAATATTTCATCCCCCCTTCCCCCCAACAGCGTACTTGAGAACAATACCCAAATGTGATTTCAATTAGGTCACTAACAAATTCATGGAGGTTCAGCCCTCGCCATCTGTCCAGAGGGAATGAGACTCCGTGTTTTGTTTTGTTTTTCTTTCTTTCTTATGAATCCTCTGTTTGACAAAAGCAGCTCCATAAATAAGAGAGATGAAATGGGCTGTATGGCAAAAAAAACCCAAAAGAGTAAATTAATAGTGGAACTACCTTAATTCTCAGCGCATCGCAGCATTACATAAATTTATCACTTAACATGTACATAATTTACCAGGATTCAACCACATTTAAACTCATTAAACAAAGACCTAGAGGACAGCACTGAAAGCATGTGAATAGATTAGTAAATTTTCAGAGGAATTATGTTTGTGTATACTAAAAGCTTTCATTTCAGAAGTTTACATGCATTTTGCATTAAAAGCAAAACTGCCATTGGACCAAACCATATCTGTAGGTTTAATCCAGCATAAGAGAAGCAGAAGTACTGTACCAGGATTTTTGTAGTTCAGTGGTTATGCCTTTGATGTCACTAAAAGTATACTCTACATACACGGATAGTCAACCACTGTAGTAAAAATGGATGCAGCTTGTCAGATATTCTATCCTGGGGTGCACTTCCAAATAGCAGCACACAGGGCAGTTATTGGATGATAGCGAAGGACAAGAAAAGCCTGATCCTTCAAGTACTTTCACATGTGACTAGCTTCAGTGGTACTGCTCACCTGAATAAGCTTGGGCTGTTTGCAAGTCTGGGCCCTTAATCAGGAGAGTTCATACACAAACTTTATCTCTCTTCCATGCAAGCAAATGGTACCGCAAGTCCAACTTCAGCAAAGAATGGAAGCACGTGCTTAAATCGGTTCCTATTCAGTGATGCATTTAAGTAAGTGCTTAGCTTCAGGCATGTGCTAAAATCTCACTGAAGTCAATGGGACTTAACACGTCAAGAGTTAAACCATTTGCTGAGTTGGGGCCATGGTGGAGACAATGTGAAAAATATACAAGGAAGAAAAAAAAGGGGGGGGATAGAAAGTACAGACCTAATTTTGGAGAATCTGACACTGATTTTTAGCTCCTTGAGCCAATGTATCAGCTAAGGACAGATTCTACCATCATGACCATGTTGAGTGGTAGCTCACTCCATTCCATTGAAGAAAATGGAACTACTCATGGAATACGATGCTATTGGTGTCAATACAGGTGGTACAATCTGGCTTTTAATGTTCGCTGATGTTCCATCATCAGAATAAGAAGAAGGGACTAGAAATGTATTCATACCATGGATTCTCCATGCTGGAAAAATATAGTTTTGTCTTAGTCACGGGATGCAACCCCAAAAAATAACATCAGAGCTCTTTGCAGATATGGTGGTTACTTATTTTAAATTTCTGTGATTATGAAGGTCAGGAGCATTTTCTAATATATTCATATTCAAATACATCAATTAAGTACAATCAGTTTCACTTCTCTTCTGTGCTTGACATCTGGAGCCCCAAATGAAATCTCACTGATGCGAAATGTCTAATCTTTACATATTGATGTCACTATTTAAAGACCGGGAACACAATCCAGGCAGAATGGCTCTCATAAATAATCCACCATCTTTGGGAAATTAAATTGTAAAGACAGGCTCACCTTTGCCCTTTCATCCCCTATAATTTGCTAGGCAAGAATGCAAATTAAGACAAATTCAGAAGGTGGGAAGAAAAAAAAGCAGTTCTACTGCTTACAAGTAATTAAGATACACAGCAAGAGACAGATTTTATTTATAATTAAGTGATTAACCCCAAGTGAGAATTAAACCTGTCAGTGCAAACATAGGTGACAGAAAACATAAGTGGTTTATGAAATGTAGGATAGGATATGCAAAAACCCTCCGCACTGGACTAACTCTGCTTCTTCCAGAGTCAAGGAGAGCTTCATCAGTGGCTTCAGAGGGTCACAGTCAGGCCAAAGGTGAGCACTTCTGAAAATCTCATCCAGTAATCCTAGGCTGTGAGCCAATGCCTCTCTCCAATGGACACATCCGCAAGATGGGGGACAATCTCCAAGAGATTCCCACACACAGACGTCGTCCCACATCTCTAGGGGGAGACATGCACGTTTTGACCCTTGTGGAGTAAACAGGGGATTCAATTTTCCAAACCTGCAGATCTTGCCCACACAATCAAGGCTGAGGTAAGAGACTGGGTGGTGGCCAGGGCCATCCATGCAGAGGCCCTATGCCACCCGGAATCTGAAGCCCCTGCTCTAAGATCCAACTCCCTGATGGGACAATACCATTGAGTTACTCTGCTAGGGATTCTCCCGCCCACTGCCGCTCCCTCCTGTGGGAGTCTGTGGTACCCCAGTACCAAAAGGACTGCAGCCTTGGGCTACATCACTTTTCAATCGATTGGCCATTTCTTCCTTGAGGTGAGGAGGGAGGGATGGCAACATGTTCTGCACGCTCAGCACCAACCCATCCCTTATACCCTGCGCAGGTCCCTGGACCCACTGAGGCCCTTACGAGGTCTAGAGACAGAGGAGGATGATCCCACAGAGGCACCTGCCTCCCCATCGGCTGAGGGGGAAGAGGAAATCCTCCTTTTACAGATTTTTTGAGGGAGGGGTGACTCCACCCTCCCTCCATCTGTAGGCAAAGGTCAATTAGTCTTTATGTGGAGACCCGTAGACCAGGAAAACCTAAAGATGTTCCAGAAATCCTAACTCAGGTTGCTTTCTCTAAGGCTTTCTAGAGTAAATCTCTTTGGTATTTAAATTCTCTCCCTTTGGTACTTAAATACCAAGTTTTGAACAAGAATCTTAAACAAATAATTTAAAACAGAGAAAAAAATTATTCTGGAGGGACACATCCAGATTATATTGAAGTCAGTGGAAGTTTTGTCACTGACCTTAGTGGGACCAGGATTTAGACCTTGGCTTGTGCCATTAGAAACCTTAAACTGAGAATGTTTCAGGCTATTTCAGGTTCTGGCTCATTGTTATTTCCTCTATTGGGCATTTCCTGTCATTCAGTGTTTCTGTCATCTGTGTACACCCTTTGCAACGAAACAAGTTATGCATTTCCATAAAGCCAAGCAAAGTGCTTCAGCCATGAAACACACCCCCATTTACAACACTCTGAGGAATGGCTGGCACTACTGGATTTCCTGGCCAATAATAATTTCCTCGCACAAAACAGCAAGCAAAATTTGACACAATATATGGTGGAAGGAGAAAAAGAGAAAAGTTTAATGGCAAAGAAAAAAATGGGCTATGTTCTCTTAGAAGAGGGTGCATGAACAAAGAGAAGTATCATCCTTCCAAAATAATGGATCAGGTGCCTTTGACTCAACTCTCTAATACTGATGGATGACGTCAATAGGGTTATGATGAGCACAGCTGGGTTTTATGTGGATCAGTTTGTAGGATCAGGGTCTATGTTTAGCTAAGGACTTGTTACTGTGGCTGTTTAGTTAAACCTTTTCCAAAAGATCCCAAACCTACTGAGTGCAAAGTTGGTCCAGAACATCTAGTGAGCGCTTGGCTTTCTGGTGAGATATCTGCTACTTCTGAACTTCTCATCTGGCCGGAAATACTGCCAGTGAACACCCTTTCCCTCCCAACATTTGATACTTCTTCTAGTTCCAGCAGCAAACAGAAAGCGTAGAGGTGCATGAAAACGGTATGCAAAAGCTCAACAGAGCTTTGTTCCAAATTCAACGAGGTTTAGTTTGATTTAGTTTCAAGGGCTTCCCCCCCACACACACCACCATTTCCATGCAAACCAATTTTGTGTTTAGTACTCTGGATCCTACAGTAGGTGAAGAAGATGAGAATCAAATTAGCTAAACATCTACAGAATATGCACATGTGGAGAAAGATTTTCCAGGCTCGATTTTCAGAAGCACTCAGCTCCCATTTGGGCATCTAAATAAAGGCCAGATTTTCAAAAGCCCTTGGCTCTCCGAAGCTCCCCGGGTTGCACAGATGATCAGATTTTCAGAAAGAGTTTTCTACTCAACACGCCGGGCTCTTCTAAAACTCACACCACTTATTTTGGTGTCTAAATGGGGAGCTGAAAATCTGTCCTTGAAAATCTGGTTCCATGCGGGCAGTTTTTATAGAGGAGACTCACCACCTTTTATATAACACCTCAATGCACAACACTATCAGGGTCTGGGAAACATAGTGTACACTCTTCAGCTATGTAGGAATGCAGGATTGTCAGTTTCAATCAAGACTCAAACAAAGCCAAGACTTTCAGTGAAGGTAAACCTTGAGTGCTTAATATTTAATAAAAACATCCTGTTCTCATACACTGATTCTTTTTTAACAAAGTATCGCTCTGCCTTTAGAGTAGTGAGATTAAAAGGACGAGGCCTTTAAACTTTAGGAAAATAATAAAGCAGTGAATGATTACATTCAAGGCCAGATCCTCAATGGGAGAAAATCAGCAGAGCTTTACAAGAACTATAACAGAGCTATCTTGATTCACACCAGCCTCGGATCTGGCCTGAAGTGTTTAAAACTGATTTACATATGTGCACTTGTGGTAATGTGTAGTTTGAGAGTATTGAACATCTGCTTTAAGCTGTCTGCAGGTTCCAATTAAAGATTTTTTTCCATTATAAATTTTTCTTCCCCTCTTTTTCATTTCTTCCAAAAACCTGTTTTCTTTTATTGTACTTCACTTATTTTTTGCACTTAGAGGTTTTGGGAACAGCAGCAGTGGAAACTGAAGCTATCTGGTTAAACTGGGGTCAGGCTTTGTGTAGCCAGCTGCAATCCACACTTCCCCACTCTGCCCTACCACTAACCTGAACTTTGACCTGAAGGGACCACCCCCACCTCTTTCCCCTGTGATAGCTCAGTCCAGATTTCTGCTCAGCAAAGGCAGCCAATTTGTGAAAATGCCGAAATAGCTATGTGTGAAAATATATGCGCATGCTGTCAAGTTTCTGTAACTTGTACTGTTGGAGAATAACCAAAACCACCAAATGCATTTGGCAATCTGGAATCCATGGGTGAATTAAGTCCCTTGGTCTTTCTTCTTTGTCCTGACGAACACTTTACAGTTTAAACTACAGCCAAGGTTTCCAAAAAGTAGGTGCCTAAAGAGGCATTGCTGCCCAGTGACTAAAGCACTGGACTGAGACTCAGGAGACCTGGGTCCTAGTACTGCCTTGGCCACTGGGCTGCTGGGTGACTTTGGCCAAGTCACTTTACCTCTCTGTGCCTTGGTGTACCCCTCTGTAAAATGGGACAATGAGACAGACCCTTCTTTATAAAGCACTTTGAGATCTACTGAGGTAAAGTGCTATAGGAGAGTGAGGTATTATTACTGTCAGGCTCCTAATTCCATATTGAGGAATGGAAATCAGTGACCTAACTTCAAAAGTGGTGAGCACACGGAGCCTCTGGTTGACTTCACTGGGAGCTGCGGGGGGCTCAGCACTTTTGAAAGTCAGGCCATTGATTTGGGAGCCTAAGTTTGGATTTAGGAGTAGGATTTTCAAAAGCACATAAGTGATTTAGGCACACAAGTGCCACTGATGTTCCCTGAGACTTTGTGGCCTTAAGGCACCTATGAAAATCCCACCTTAAGAGCCTAACTTTAGAGATGGTCTCTACTCCGAAGAGCTTGCGGTCTAAATGGACAAGCCAGACAAAGGAAGGCTATTATCCCCATTGTACAGGTGAGGAACCGAGGCAGAGAGAGATGTCTTGTCCAAGGTGCCCCAGGAACACTGTGGCAGAATCAGGAATTGATCCAGATCTCTTAGTCCAGTGACTTATCCACACAACCTCTCTTCCTCTCTCTGCATGGGGCCTCTGCTTACACTGTTGTGTGGGGGTCGCTTTCCTTGCTGTTGCTGAGGAATCCATACCCATCTCCCTCACCGTGAGGGGACAACATAACCCTTTCATTTTTGGCTGTCACTCTGTTCGGTTCTGCCCTGAGCTGGTGGAATTCAGCCCTCCTGCCCCTGTCTCCAAACACTGCGGCAGCCATGGGAAGCAAGGCGAGAAAAGCTCCCCCGTGAAAAGCCCTTAAGCAATTTTCATGGCTCATGAGTAGCCACCAGACTTTTTGACACTTGGACTGCTCACTAATTGCAGGTTACAGTTGCGGGCTGTTAATGATGGTTGTTAACCATCGCTAACGGATAAGGGTACGTTTACACTGGAATAAAAGACCCACAGCACGGCCCGGGGCAGCTGACTTGGGCTCCAGGGGGTTAAAAATTGCTGTGTAGATATTCGGGCTCAGGCTGGAGCCCAGGGTCTGGGAACTTCTCCCCTCTTCTGATCCCAGAGCTCGGGCTCCAGCCTGATCCCAAACGTCTACATAGCAATATTACAGTGCCATGGCCTAAGCCCGAACCAGCTGAGCTAGGCCAACCGTGGGTGTTTTATTGCTACGTATGCCCTTTGGGAACCTTATAAAGTCAGGGTGGGAGGTTGATGAAGTCTCACTCTGAAAGCTGTGGTGGGAGGACACTGCATGCAGGCTCGAACATCGCCAAATCAGCTAATTAATAGTGAAGTGGGAGAAGGAGAAAGAGAGAGAGAAGCTGGAGGAATACACTGAATTTTAGAGACAATATGGTCCAGTGGCTAGAGCGCTGAGCCAGGGACCAGGAGCTCTATCCCTGGCTCTGTCACTGGCTGGCAATGTGACCTTCACCTCGGTTCCCATCCCACCCTTTGTTTTAAGCTGTCGGCTCTCTGGGGCAGGGTCCGTCTCTCACAATGTGTCTGTACGAAAGGGCACCAGTCTCAGTTACGGCCTCTAGGAGTGAGTGTAATAATCAGAATTGTGAAGCCCAGAGGTGCAGCGACTAGGCTGGTCCTTCCCCCAGCAACCTAGAAAAGCAAAGGAAATCTGGAAGCTGAATGGGAATCTTTCCATTGATTTAAATAGGTGTTAGGTCAGGTCCCTCTTGCTTCTGATGCCTCAGTCAGCAGGCAGAGCTCCTTGCCTGTGACTGACAGGAGGATCTGTTTGGGGTGGGAGGGATTTTAATTTGTTGTTAATAGAACTATCAGTACGTCCAGGCAGGTAACACGTAGGAGGCCTTTTATTTAATTATAGGCTGATTTCCGATATACAAAATGTACCCCCCAATGCTGCTAGTCCGTAAAGGCTTTGGTTAACCTACGCGAGGCTGCATTTCCAAAATCAAAACCCCAATGACTTGGAAATTACTGAGCCTTAATTGCTTTGAGTCCTTCGCTGTGAACATTTTTGTTCCTATTGCAATTACTTCTTATTAAAAGACATAGTCAGGAGAACCAGCCTACAGGAGTACCGCCTAACAGCTAACACAAAGGTGATTTTCTTCTAACTAAGATGCAGGAATTGTCAGAGAACAAAAATAAAAATCCTTTTGACTGTTAAAAGTCATTTGATCTGCAGTATTACCATGCATTGCCGTTGCTAGAGCAGCCTGAAATTTTTCAACTACAATTTTTTCCCTTTGGAAAGTGGTTTCTTCTAAATTGACCTTTTTTTTCCACCGCAAAGTGTCAATTTCAACTAAATTTTTCGATTTTGGAAGACTCTAAATGAAAAATGTCAATTTCAAATGGAGAGTTTGAAATTAAATGATTTTTTTTTTTATTTTGACACGGCAGTTCAAGGCCAATCATTTATTTAGATCAAAAATGTCTCAAGGTCTGGTTGGACATTTCCAATTCAAAATTTTCCCTTTGCTGAACATTTTTGATATTTTGACTCTGTGCTCCAATTTGGAATGGAAAGTAATTTCGAAATGTTGATGTTTCCCCATGAAAGGAAAATCCTGTTTTTCAAATAGCTGTAACCATTGTTTTGATATTAGATTGCACTGTAACGACCTGCTCTGTGTAAGGGGATGGAGTGTGGATCTACTGCCTCCAAACTAACCCAGGGAAGGAAGATGGTCTCAGAGATTGCTTCCCCACTGCCCCCGTACTCACAGGCGAGGGGCGAACACCGAACTATCCCAAGGCTGAACTCACCTGTGCTGGCTATCATCACGGCACAGCTTCCTTAGGGAAGGAGGGACAAGACTGACGCTCTGCCCAGTCCCTGCTTACCTGTGCAAGGAAAAGTGCTGAGCATTTGAACTGGGTAAAGGAGTTCAATCCAAACTTTGGCCAAAAAAATGCGGATTCAAATCCACTGACACCTTTTGTGAACTCATGTCGATCTTGCCAAATTGTTTTAGTAAACCAAAAGCCAGACATTGTGTTTCTACGCTATCAAACTGGAATGTTTTGACTGTTCAGTTCAAAACAACTTTTCATTTCAACATTGAATTTTATTTAAAAAATAAAAAAAAAAAAGTAAAGAGGGCTTCCCATGGAAACGACACTTTTCGTTTTGGGTAGAACAAAATGTTTAATTCAGCCAGAAACATTTTTTAATTCACCAACAGTTTTGAAAATTTGAGGGTTTTGATCAACCCGACATGTTTTTATTTTTTCCCCCAGAATTGCCACCAAATCAAAAAATCCATTATTCACCCAGCTCTACTGATCACACAGTGACCGTTCAGTAGCTACAGCTGAAATAAGGGAGTCTTATGCCCCCTTTATGTCCCTGCAGATTGACTTTCTTATATCCTTTTTATGGATTATTTTAATTGGTTTAGGGTGAACAAAAAAAAATCAATAACTTAGCATAGGTTGAGGGAAAACTCTGAAACTTCAGCAGAGTAAGGAAGGTGGTTTTTCTGGATGGTAGAAATGAAACTAGTGAGCTGCTCAGTCAACTTGGTCCCCAGCCAAAGAACCTGAATAAGTCTCAAAGTGCTAAAAGGATCCTGCATGGGATTATTATTCTTTAAAAACCACTCTCAGGATGGTTATCATTTCAGTCAGCTTCCATTAATACACTTGCAAAATGTGCGGTGGCATTTGTTTGCATGCACAGATGAGGTAATTCTGACAATCTGATCTTCATGTACAATGGTCTCTGGTTTTGCCTTAGATAATTAGCTGTGATTCCCTCAGTATTTCTTACTTTATCATACTTACACACGGTATCCCAAGAATACTGCAAACACTGAGGCAAAACTACTAGGTTATCTAAAGCACATAGGCAGTTGGCACATTGTTAAAGGTTGACTGCTTGCACATGCGACCCTTTGTACATGACCAAACAGCTTGGCTAAAGGACTTTTTTGTTTCAGTTTTCACCAAAAAGTTTAGAAGCGATTGGACATCTAACATAGTGAATGCCAGTGAAAATGAGGTAGGATCAGAGGCTAATATTGGGAAAGAATAAGTTAAAAATTACTTAGCCAAGTTAGATGTCTTCAAGTCACCAGGGCCTGAAGAAATGCATCCTAGAATATTCAAGGAGCTGACTGAGGGGATATCTGAGCCATTAGTGATTATCTTTGAAAAGTCATGGAAGAGGGAGATATTCCAGAGGACTGGAAAAGGGCAAATGTAGTGCCAATCTATAAAAAGGGAAATAAAGACAACCCAGGGAATTACAGACCAGTCAGCTTAACTTCAGTACCCAGAAAGATAATGGAGCAAAGAATCAAACAACCAATTTGCAAACACCTAGAAGTTAATAAAGTGATAAGTAACAGCATGGCTTTGTCAACAACAAATCATGTCAAACCAACCTAATAGCCTTCTTTGACAGGGTAACAAGCCTTGTGGAGAGTGGGGAAGTGGTAGATGTGGTATATCTTGACTTTAGTAAGGCTTTTGATACTTTCTCACATGACAACAAACTAAGGAAATACAACCTAGATGGAGCTACTATAAGGTAGGTGCATAACTGGTTGGAAAACCATTCCCAGAGAGTAGTTATCAGTGGTTCACAGTCAAACTGGAAGGGCTTATCGAGTGGGGTCCCACAGGGATCAGTTCTGGGTCCGGTTCTGTTCATCAGTGATTTAGATAATGGCATAGAGAGTACACTTATAAAGTTTGCGGACGATACCAAGCTGGGAGGGGTTGCAAGTGCTTTGGAGGACAGGATTAAAATTCAAAATGATCTGAACAAACTGGAGAAATGCTATGAAGTAAATAGGATGAAATTCAATTAGGACAAATGCAAAGTACTCTACTTAGGAAGGAACAATCAATTGCACATATACAAAATGGGAAATGACTGCCTAGGAAGGAATACTGTGGCTCATAGTGGATTACAAGCTAAATGTGAGCCAACACTGTAACACTGTTTCAAAAAAAGCAAACGTCATTCTGGGATGTAGTAGCAGGTGAGCTGTAAGCAAGACACAAGAATAATTCTTCCACTCTACTCCGCACTGATTAGGCCTCAACTGGAGTTTTGTGTCCAGTTCTGGGCGCCACATTTTAGGAAAGATGTGGACAAACTGGAGAAAGTCCAGAGAAGAGCAATAAAAATGATGAAAGTTCTAGAAAACATGAGTCTAATACTTCTAATCAGTACAGTTGCAATGAAAACTTCAAAAACATGAACCATGTATAAACAAATGTAGCATCATCTGCCTGCATCTGCAGAGAGCCTGACACAATAGCTCAGAGAGGACTGACTCACCCCATTCATCTCAATTAGGACTCTATGGACTCTACAGTTCTATGACTGTGTACTTCGGCATTTTCCCCAAGATGCAACAGAATCCAACAATTCCAAAACGATGAAAGGTCAAGAAAACATGACCTCTGAGGGAAGATTGAAAAAAATGGGTTTGTTTAGTCTGGAGAAGAGAAGACTGAGGGGGGACATGATAACAGTTTTCAAGTACCTAAAAAGATTGTTACAAGGAGGAGGGAGAAAAATTGTTCTTGTTAACCTCTGAGGACAGGACAAGAAGCAATGGTCTTAAATTGCAGCAAGGGTGGTTTAGGATGAACATTAGGAAAAACTTCCTAACTTTCAGGGTAGTTAAGCACTGGAATAAATTACCTAGGGAGGTTGTGGAATCTCCATCACTGGAGATTTTTAAGAGCAGGTTAGAGAAACACATCTCAGAGATGGTCTACATAATACTTAATCCTGCCTTGAGTGCAGGGGACTGGACTAGAAGACCTCTCAAGGTTCTTTCCAGTTTTATGATTTTAGGATTCTATGCAAATGCAAAAGTTTATACATGGGTGTCTGCAAATTCTCCAATCTCATTCCTGGAGGCTGGCTGAAATTCTAGCCCTTTACCTCTAGCATCTCCTACCATCAAAGCTGCTAGTGTTAGAGCCAACAAAACCATTCCAATAAAATACCATAACAAACACAGATCTTTCCCTCTCTGCTAATTTAGCATTGGGTGGTAATCATCAGCTTTATTAGCAGTAGTGAATGTCTGACTGATCCAGCTGCAAGATTTAACATATCTTTTAAAATAAATATTAGACCACAACCAACAATCTCGTCAGTAGCAGGTGCGCCAGTTGTTCGGCCTACCTAGCTTTGGGGGCTACAAGGGCAGATCCAATACCCAATGAAGTCAATGGAAGGACTCCCAGTGGGACTTGAATCAGAGTCAGAACGAACAACCTATTAAAGAAGATGGTTGACTCTGCTTAGAGAAAAGACACTCATTTGAGGTTGTAGTGATGTAGATTGTACACATGATGAATCTACAGTGAATAAACCTGTCACAAGACAGTCCCATTAACTCACTCTTTGGTATTAAGGGTGGTATTTTCAAAACTGCTCTGAGTTGGTTTAACTCTTCTTTCATTGAACTCAATGAAACCAATGCAGAACATTTTGAAAATCCCATCCTCAAACACCATCAGTACCCTACAGCTGGTTGAAAATTTTCAGACAGAACATTTTTCTATTCAAATAGGCTGATTTGACAAAAGATAAATGTTCCAAGGGCACATACTGATTCTGGCAACATTTTTCACATAACATTATTGAAATGCTTAGTTATTTTCAACTTAATTTATAACAAAAGTCAAAAGAATAATCATTTTATAATAAAAAAGTCAAAACATTTGATAGCTAAAGTAAAATCAATAAAACTAGATGGCTCAATACCATAGAAAATAAATATTGTTTCAGTTTGTCCAGAATGAAGTTTTGGAATTTTCATTCCATGGGAATTTCAAATTTTTGTTCCACCTAGGAATGAAAAATAAAAACAAAATTTCAGAATTTCCACAGAACAGGAATTCTGGGCTCCCACCAGCCCTACATCATAGATTCATAGATTCATAGACTCTAGGACTGGAAGAGACCTCGAGAGGTCATCGAGTCCAGTCCCCTGCCCGCATGGCAGGACCAAATACTGTCTAGACCATCCCTGATAGACATTTATCTAACCTACTCTTAAATATCTCCAGAGATGGAGATTCCACAACCTCCCTAGGCAATTTATTCCAGTGTTTATTCCAACCCTGACAGTTAGGAACTTTTTCCTAATGTCCAACCCAGACCTCCCTTGCTGCAGTTTAAGCCCATTGCTTCTTGTTCTAGCCTTAGAGGCTAAGGTGAACAAGTTTTCTCCCTCCTCCTTATGACACCCTTTTAGATACCTGAAAACTGCTATCATGTCCCCTCTCAGTCTTCTCTTTTCCAAACTAAACAAACCCAGTTCTTTCAGCTTTCCTTCATAGGTCATGTTCTCAAGACCTTTAATCATTCTTGTTGCTCTTCTCTGGACCATCTCCAATTTCTCCACATCTTTCTTGAAATGCGGTGCCCAGAACTGGACACAATACTCACATCTTCCAACCTTTCCCTGCAGCCCTGAACAGTTGAGGGATGACATCCAACTGTTTAGTCATCCCTCCAGTAGTTGGGTATTGTAAACAATCGGTGTTTTGCGACTTACTGTATATAGAGCATGTATGTGGCAGAAGATGATAGCATGTTTGAGGCTTTCAGCCCAAAAGGTTTACAGCTTATAATGAAAACCATGAGTTTCTTCCTTTACCCAAATCTGTATACATTCCTATGACCCACAGGCAAACAGGAGACCGAGGGGGGAGTTCACAGTGATTAATCATTTTACATTTCTGACAGTTTAATGAGTTTTTAGAAGTGCCATATTGGCCAGACAAACACAAAGCAGCTTTTTTCCCCTTCTTCTTTTCATCCAATCTAGCGACAGCTTTACATAGGTTTGGAAGTAACATAGATCCTCAAGTATTACAGATGTGACTGAATGCAACCGTACCTCTTCATTTTGCAGGCTGGAGGGTAGTTTCCGTCTTATCAAGAAATAGGCAAACACACGCAAAAATTAATACTGTCTCAGTAACCAAGGTGCCATTATGTAGCATGTTTAGGAAGGGGAAAGGTTTATTTCTCTTAGGCTGTATTAACCTTCTTGGAAAGCCCAGTCCAGAGATGACGAGGAGCAAAAGGAATAATACTCTGCTATGTGAAACAGACCATCCAGCCAAATCTGCTTGCTTACAGACAGATGGCAAACACAGCCAATGTTCTGAAACTACAGCTGTGCGTCTATGATCTCTCAGATCTATGTGTGTGATCAATAAAGATTTTCAAATGATCTAATACAGCACAGTCTCCTGGAGATTTGGTTCTCCAGACTTTTTTATTGTTGTTTTCTTTTCGAAGAACCACATTAAACTCACCCAAAATGCAGTCAAAAAGAAAACAGCTCTCAAGCTTTTCTTTTTAAAAAACGATTGTACGTACACACCCACACAAATGGCCTTGATTTTCTCCTGCTAAGTGCAAGTTGCACACACTCCCTGCATCAGCGGGGACAGCTGAGAATTCACCCACTGTAGGGACGGGGGATGGCAAGCGGCAGAGTAATCATTGCCCTTCCTCTTAGGGCACCTCCCAGGTGTCTACATCCTTCTTCCTCCTCAGAAGGCTGCAGAGGAAAGATGTGGATTCCCTTGGCACAGCAAGGGTTAAGCATGGCCTGTAATGTTGTAACCCCACTCCAGGGCCAGATTTTCCACAGTTAAGCACAAGCAAATGCGCATTTGTATTAGCACAAACCAAGGTTCTATATTAAAATACTCAGTGTGCATGTGCAAACCAGGTTTTTGTGTGCACACCTGGCCAGGTAGATGCTTAGTAAGTCGTGTACAAATTCCAACTCTTCATGTGTGCATACAGATGGGGAATTTGCAATGCATGCACAGGGTGGATGTTTGCAAATTGCATGTGTGACTTTCACCATGTGGCCCTTTATTATTTTGTAATGAAACATGTTGAATGACATTTATCTTGCTTTTGTTTGGTGGGAGATAGTGAGATTTAGAGAGGGGCATGGATGAGACTAACTCTTCCTTCGTACCCTCCTTGCCCTTCTGCCCCAGGTCTCACTTTATGTATCCCTTCTTTCCCCCAGACCGGGGACTCCTGCCCAGATCCCATCAATTGATCATCTTAAACAGAAGTGAGGGAAAGTGGACAACATCGAGTGAGGCGCTATGTCCCCCTCCCCCGCCCTTCACTTTCATGATCCTCTTCAGGCCGGAGAAAATGGAGCTAAGCTCCGTTCCCACCTTTGGGTCTCTATATCATAGTGTCTCTCATTATCACTATGCCACTGGGTCAGCCTCGACCGTCTGTTCTCTGAGGCAGATGGTCACAGGCACAGTACATGGGCTCTCAGTTCTCCGTTATTCCAAGCAAGTTGTATGTCCAGGAGCCTTACCTCAGCAAAACAGTGACTGACAAAGTACCGGACTGAGACAGTATACATGCTGCCCACCATTACTGGTTATATGAACGTGAATTACGCCAACGGTACGCAAATATACATCGTCTCGAAGGGAGGAATTCCAGTTGAAAGTGCAAAAGTATATTTTGAACTGGGTTGAGACCTAACACCCATTTTTGAGTGGGGGAGGGGGGAAAATTTGTGCCCACAAAACTTGTCCTTAAAAAATTAATTGTGGATGCAAATGTAAGTAGCTGCTTCTCTCATTACCTGATTGTTGTCTACAGATAGGTGTTTTGGAGTCATATTTAATCAGATTGCGGGCCCAAGTCTTACAGGTAGAAAATGCACCTGCAAAAGAGAGACCAGAGACAGTAAAAAGCTAACTGGATCAGGGATTCACTTGGAAGTAGCATATTTTGTTCTCTGCAGGTCATTCCATCAGCCTGAAAAAAATAAGGGGGTCTATTTACAAAAGACCCTGTGACGTTTTAGCTATGCAATTCCCATTAAGTCTGAGTAACACTGGCATCTTCTAGACTAAAAAGCAACAGAGGGTCCTGTGGCACCTTTGAGACTAACAGAAGTATTGGGAGCATAAGCTTTCGTGGGTAAGAACCTCACTTCGGTTCTTACCCACGAAAGCTTATGCTCCCAATACTTCTGTTAGCCTTAAAGGTGCCACAGGACCCTCTGTTGCTTTTTACAGATTCAGACTAACACGGCTACCCTTCTGATATCTTCTAGACTGACAGCTAAATAAATGCAAAGGGCGATGTATACAGAACACGTCTCAACGACTGCCACACAGCTAACGGCTTAGACAGTGCTTTGGAAAGAAGCTAATAGGAAAAGGTTTATTTGCTTTTCAGAAACCGAAGAGCTTACCAGAAACAGAATTGCTTTGCAATCTATACACAGAGTGGAAGTTTGATAAAACTCCTATGTGTGCAAATGGAACAGCTCTGCTGAGCTGCAGAAACCTGTTTATTTAGAAAGCTGAGTCTGTAGCTCCAGAACGACACTTCATTAGATAGCTTTGCTCCGAAGAAGTTCTCAGTCTTCTAAAACTAGAGAAGTTCCATCCTGACGGCTGGCAAAATAAATGGCTTTGTATGTAAAGTTTATGCAAGTCAGAAAACCAAACCAATCCATCTCGTTATTCTCTTCAACAAATTATGCAGGAGCACAACAGGCAAACGAAAGCTATCACCGATGTGAAGAGAATGCAGGCTGATGCTGGTTTCATGCAGGAGTGACCAGCATGAAATGCTCCGATGAATGAAATGCCCAGGGCTTCAGAGGCTTCATCTGGTCTTAATTTTCAATCGGCAGTAAAACGATACATTTTTTCAACTTTCATTGGAGCTTGTTTTCATCTAGTTTATGTTCCAAGACGTCCTGTGTTTCAAGCCCTGATCTGTCACATTAAAAAAATGGACTTGAAAAATGCACAATAGCGACCTAGTGGCACCACTAAGGCAGCAGCCCTCTTGATTTCCAGGCCAGCTGTGGAATTTTGGCGCTCCAAGCCAATGGAAATCAGGAGCAAGAGGAGATGAAAGGCTTGTCTCCATGTGGAAGGGACCTGGCTTCTCTGCCTTTTGCAGGGCTCTCCTTTAAACCCAGCATCAGATTAGAGAGAAGGGCCTACAGGAGAGAAGAGAGGCCTTTGATGGTGGTTTGGGCACCACCAGTGCCCAGAGGGTCGGGCATTGTCTTTTCTCCCTTCACATAAAAGGGGTTGGAAGCTGCGCTTTATATTGTGATTCTCTGCTGGGCCCAACTGCTTCAGTGCTTGGCCTCCCTTGGGCACCCACCCCTGCACTTTGCTGCCTCTCCTCTGGATAGCATAACACTTGGTTATGAATTGCAGGGTGCTCAGACCCTATTCTATACGGCATTACACACTCCGGAGCTAACGTCAAACATAAAAGGCATCAAAGGGCAGCTGGGGCCAGCCTCCACCACCACCACCTGAGTTCCCAAATGCTGTACCTTCAGTCCCAGTCTTCTCTAGTGGTGGCAGCCTCCAGGTGACCTCCTTAGGCCCTGGGCCCCCTTTCAGCCAGCACTCAGGTCCACAGGTCACTGGGATCTGACTTGCCTCTGCAGGGTTTAGAGAGAGGAAGTCTCCAACTCCTGGAGCCAGGAAATTGTCCTGAAGGCTTGTCCAAGCCTGCTACATCGAGGTGCACAGGGCTGCGTGGGACACCACTCTGCTAGCTGGAGAAAAGGTTCTGCAGTGGGAGCCAGTTGGGGAGGGGGGGAGAGAGAGATGAGAAATAAGGGAGAAAGACCTGGAGTGTTAAACCACAATCAGATACTTCAGCCCTAGAAGCCCCACTTAGGGTGTGTCTACGCTGCAATTAAAAACCCGGAGCTAGCATGTGCCGCTGACTCAGGCTTATGGGGCTCAGACTAAGGGCTGTTTAATTGACTTGGACTGAGGTTGGAGCCCAGGCTCTAGGACCCTGCAAAGTGGGAGGGTCCCAGAGCTCAGGCTGCAGCCCGAGCCTGAACATCTACACTGCAGTCAGCCTGAGCCCCGCGAGCACGGGACATGCCAGCCGCGGGTGTCTAACTGCAGTGTAGACATACCCTTGGACAACTCCTGGCCCTGCTGGGCTTGTCACAGCTCTGTGGCATCTTCAGAATCCATGACAGCGGATGTGAGTCTGCTTGGTCTCACACACTACCATATTATCCCATCCTCTAACCTCTCCCCAGCAGACTAAAGAGGCAATACAGTCAAGTCATGCCTGGCTAATAGCTACCCAATGACACTGTCAGACATGGCGAGAACATGTGGTCAATTGGGCCAACGCCCACAGGCTTGGTGCCGGGTATTGGACAGCCAGCCCCTCCTTCTGGGAACAGGTAATGGGAGGGACTGATAGCAAAAGGAAGAGGAACTCACCACAGTTCCCTTCCTTCCCCTACCTCACAAGAGCCGTGCGGGGGGAAATGAAGCATGCCAGCAACCTGCACAGCCGCAGCAGAAGGAACACAGGAAGGCGAGGTCCAGGGAAGGCTGCTCCACCCAGAGCTGACCGGAGGCCGACAATTCCATATCGTGGCAACTTTCCAGGGTTCTAAGTTTGCTTTTGTTTCTCATTGGAAATGTAACTAAAATATTCTCATAACAACAGACTATCCGTTTTCCGATCGAAACCTGACTTTTCCCTGGGTGTGTGGTTAGACCACTGACCTGGGATGTAGGGACCCAGATTCAAGTCCCTACTCTGATGCAGAGCAGAGATTTTCCACCTGCGATCATGCTGAATCAGGCAGAGCAAGGACTTGAAGTGGAGTTTCCCACATCCAAGGCCAGTGACCTTCCCACCAGGGTATAGGATGGGAGAAAGTCTCTCCCTCCCCTCAGTGAAATCAGCATCAAACATCTCCACAGAATGTTTTGGTTTCAACAAAAATGTGTATTTAGGGGAAAATTCATATAATTGAAAGTGTGCTGACCAGCTCTAGATCACAGAATCGTAGGACTGGATGGGATCTTGAGAGGTCATCTAGTCCAGTCCCCTGCACTTATGGCAGGACCAAGTATTATCCACATTCTCCACCCATAGAATAGTTGTGAAAGCACCCTTCCCACCGTAGTAATTCTGACCAGCCTCAGCCATCCAGCAGAGCCCGGAGAATCGTCCAGGGATAGTAGGAAGGGGTTATTACTCCTCATCCTGTCAGCTAGCATAGGACCAATATTTGGCCAATTGTCTTCAATAAGATTACAGCTATATCTGAGGACAGCAGTGGGACAACTAAGCCGAGATTTACACAGGCATCTAGGGGATTGAGACACACAACCTTCATTTATTTTAGTGGGAATTGTACATCTACATCCCCTTAGGCAGCTTGGAAATTATCAGTCCTAGTGTCTGTCATCTCCCAGTGAAAGCAAAATACAACCCAAAGGAACAGCCTATGAAAGTATCAATCTTCAGGCAACCGAAACAAGCAAAATGGGTCAGGGTGTGAAAAGGCAAAACCATCAACTAACTAATTGAATGGCGATTAGTCCACACGTGTAATTAATCATGTAAACGTGCCTGCTCTAGCCTTACACAACCCAGGGCATGGTAATGCACAGACAAGCAGTTGCTATTCCCAAATCCTCCAGAATGACCTCATGGACCTTTGCCAATGCTCCAGCTGTGCCATTATCTGAGCATCAGTTCATTACCCTAGGCAGATATCCTCATTGGATGAGAACCCATTTCGACTGGGTCAAGGGAGAGCTATGTCTTCGCAGCGGGGGGTAGGCCATTGCTAAATGTAAGCTACGCCAACGGGCTTGCACAGTTTTTTCTCCTGAAAAGAAGGCATTCGAGAGAACCAGGGTTTGAGGGTAAATGTCAGAATTTTCCAAGAGCTCTAGATATTTCTTCCCAAATGTTAGCTCAAATGTAAAACATTTAGAAGAAGGCAGGGGTGAAAAAACCCCATGTATTGCCGTGTCCCCCCCCCCCCACACACACACACCTTCATTATGCAAAATTACTCAGAACGCAATAAAAGAACCACTTCTTTTCCTAATGAAATAAATTAGTTTCACTTCACATCCTGTGGTCTGTTAAATGAATAAATAAATGAGCGAGTGGCTTGCAGCCCCTTGGTGGGATGGATCTCTTGGGATTGGATTCTTTGGCAGTGCTCGTTAGCCTGGGCGCTCTCTTCATTCCTTTCCTCTGCCACTTGACTTCCTCTGCCAAGGTCTCTCTCCCCGCCCCCATCTTCTCCCTGACCATGTTCTTTGCATGTAGAATCACCTCTCTGCCTTTCTGTCTTGTAAGACCCCAGGGACAAATTCTCTGCTGGTGCAAATCCATGGGAGTTTTATTGTTCTCAGTGGACGGGGGCCAATTTAATCAGCAGAGAACTGCTTCTGATACTCACTCATTCCATCCCTCCCATGCTGATTTCACAAGCCCATCTCTCTCGCCCCTCTCCCCGCCAACTCATCTCAGGACATGTTTTCCTCACTCATGCTGGGCTTCATCCTGTGCCCGCTGAAGTTAACAGCACAGCGGAGCTTTAGCTCATATGGTTTCTAAGAGCCCATTTCTCAGGTTTTTTTCCCTGACTGCTCTTCTGTTCTCTTAGTCACTGGAACACACAGGATGGAATGAACACCCCAGCACAACGGGGGCCCGGTTTTCCTTCTGTGTAAATGTCTGTTGTTTTAATCCTTGTAAAGGTCTGGTAATGAACCACAGAGAAAAGAAAGGTCCAATGGTGCTGGGGGAAATCCTGCCAGAGCATCCCCAAGGACATCTCCACATTTTGAGAGACAGAGCACTTCACCTCGCAAAGGACATTTCTTTTCCCTGTGTATCTAGGCTGCGTTTCGCAAAGGGACCCAAGTCGTTTTAATGGGAGTCGGGCAGCTGCCTCACCTAGGCCCCTGTGAAAATACCAATCTTAGGTTTCCATGTGTTCACCCATTCCCGTCATATCAGAACTCCTGCTGCTATAAACAAGCTGTGATT
Organism: Chrysemys picta bellii; assembly: GCF_011386835.1. Lineage (NCBI taxonomy): Eukaryota > Metazoa > Chordata > Testudines > Emydidae > Chrysemys > Chrysemys picta. Next base: position 198,705,834 of record NC_088793.1, read on the forward strand.
AAAGTGAATGGCCAAAGCTACATTCACACATACATCCCTGGTTCTATGTGAGGCCTGGTCTACACTGGGGGGTTGGGGGGGGGAGATCGATCTAAGTTATGCAACTTCAGCTAAGTGAATAACGTAGCTGAAGTCGACAGACTTAGATCTACTCACCGCGATGTCTTCACTGAGATAAGTCGACGGCTGACACTCTCCTGTCATCTCTGCCTGCGCCTCTCGCCCTGGTGGAGTACTGGAGTCAACGGGAGAGCGCTCGGTGGTTGATTTATCGCGTCTAGACTAGACGCGATAAATCGACACCCCCAGACACACACACTGGATCGATCTCTGCCCGTCGATCCAGCAGGTAATCCAGCTAGGCGTGTTGTCTTAGGGTTCGGGGCTTTTGGGAATCTAAAGAATAAGGGGGAGGGACGATGGCTCAGTCTTCTATAGTGCAGTACAACAACTATTTAGAAATACCTTCTTAATTCTCATTGGCTAAGAACTGGTCTACACTGGGGGGGTGAGGTAAGTCGGTCTAAGTTACGCAACTTCAGCTACGAAAATAGCATAGCTGAAGTCGACGTACTTAGAGCTACTTATCGCAGTGTCTTCTGTGGTAGGTTGACTGCTGACACTCCCCCGTTGACTCCACCTACGTTTCTCGCTCCCGTGGAGTACTGGAGTCGACGGGAGAGTGCTCAGCGGTCGATTTATTGCATCTTCACTAGACGTGATAAATTGACCCCCCACTGGATCAATCGCTCCTGAGGTAAGTGTAGACATGCCCTAAGACTACCATGTACATTTCCAAGTCACAGCTACTTCAGGTGCTAGCCTTTGTATTTTTAAAGAAGAATTTACATAGCACAGCCTCATTTGAGCTATATTTTTTCTCTCTAACAGTCAACAAACCGGTGAATATGGGGGGGGGGGGGGGAGGGAGGGAAGAATTCCACAACATGATCACTTGGCAGTGTATATTGTTTTCTTTCAAAGGGCATTACAATACACTTCTCTCACTTGGGGAACTTCAAGAGAGGGTAATTATTCTTGTCTGCCTTGTCATATATATTAAAAATGTTCAAATGTGGCTTTCCAGGGAATTCTGCCAAATATTTTTAGGCACCAGACCCAGCTTTACTTAATTTTATATTGCCTTCTTAGTCTATTATAAAATATCCTTCCATGCCATTTGAATTTGGTAGAAAGGCTGAACCATACTTGTTTCTATTAAAAACATAAAAAATGCTGCTTTCCTGGAAATGAAGATCTTTTAACTCCTAATGTGGGAGTTGTTCAAATGGACAGTGATTAAAGCAGTTGCATGAAACTTAATGCACATCAGGGCAACTTTACTGCCACAACAAAACAAACACAAATACCCAGCCCTCTTCCAGGAAAAGCAATGTACTCAGAGCAGAATGTAGCTTTAAATATTTATGTTTTTATTAGCACTTTATAATTATTTATATTAGTACAACAGTAGCACCTAGCGACCCCAAACAAGATTGGGGTCCTATTGTGCTAGGCACTATATACATAGGAAATGTCCCTGCACCATTAGGGAATTTTGCCATTGGCTACAATGGGAGCAGGACTGGGCCCACAGTAGAAGTGCATCCCTGCCCCAAAAGTGACTTTGATTGTAAGCTCTTTGGGGCAAGGGCCATCTTTTAGTTCTGTGTTTGTACAGCACCTAACACAGTGGGTCCTTCTCTGTAATCGTGGCCCCTTGGCAGTACCACAAAACAAATAACCAAGAACTTGCAATCTAAATCGGCAAAGAGCAGGAAGGAAAACAGAGGCACAGGGAAGCAAAGGGACTTGCCCAAGGTCACATGCAGCAGACCAGTCGCAGAGGCAGGAACAGAACCCTGGCCAGTGGCTTCTCCATCTACTGCCTACCCACTAGACTATGCTGCTTCCCTGGGTAGAGCCTGATTATGTTCTTGTTTACATGGGTGTACAACACAGTGTAACTACTGGCTGTAGTAGAATCAGTCCCGATTTCCACCGGTGTGGGAGAGTTCAGAATAAAGCCCTACAATGTTCCTAGCTGTGTGTTTCCTGGATATTTTGCTCTCTATGAGCTAACTTCAGAAACTGTAGATAATTAGCACAAAAGTCTATGTGAAATGTTGTATTTGTGTAAGTGTTTATTTTGGCCCCCTAAAAGAGGCTGATGTCCAACTCTTGTGCTCAGCCCCACCTTAGTTATATTTGTCCTGTTATGTAGAACAAACTTGGAGCGACACTTAAATATGAAGCCCTTTGAAACAGTATTAATGCTATCTCTTTATCATTAACACACACATTTACTCCCTTCACAATTGACCCAAAGGCCGATTGTTTGACACAGTGTGTTTTAAAGGGGAGGTTTCACAGAGTAGCAACATTGTTTTACTTTTCCTTGGCAATGAAAAGGAAGAGAGCCCAGACGGCCTGTTGAAAACTGAAGCCACTCACTGGACTCCTCCTCCCTGCCTCTCTCTCTTGTGTTTTCATCTTTTATGGTGGTGGGCAGCTCTGAGCCAGACTCTGCAACTAGAATTTCTTATATCCTTTAGTCACTTGGCTGTTCTTTCCCATAGCTAGGCCAACAGCAGATTAATGTCAAGGCTGCCTGAGCCAAACGTATGAATCTAAGTGGAGACCTCTTAGTATAACAGGAATGATGCTGGACAGTCACTGCTTTTACCAACAGAGACTGGACTGACTCTGATCTCACATGGGGGTAAATCGGGAGTAATTCCATTGCAATCAATCATGTTACACGGGTGTCAGTGAAGTCAGATTCAGGCCCCATGCACGGTGCATTTATGACAAACTGCAGTTGCATGGTGAAAATGCTCTGTGTGCTGTCTGTACAAATGTCCTGTTTAAAGTGCAGCTGCATGCACTGTCCTGGTTATCAAACGGCACTAAATTGCACACACTCAAGGCAAGTGACTTAACTGCCCCTGCTCCCAGTGTGGAGACGTGAGGAACTGGCTTTGTAGAGAAGGGACACTGGCGGTATTCCTTTCAGGGCCATCTCTGCAGCCAGCACACAGAACAATCTGAACTGAACCCAGCTCAAGGGAAGCTTACAACAGGAGCGTGAGGCCATGTCTACACCAGAGGCGTGAAGAGGGGTGATCCCCACCTGACAAAAAGCCTCTAGTGTAGACGCAGCTATAGCCAAACACAGAGGTAAAATAACCTCTGGCAGGGGAATAAGCTTTGCCAGTATAAGCGTGGGCCACACTAGGAGCACTTTGCTGGTCTAATACATATGAGTATAGTTATACCGGTTAAAACACTCCTAGTGTAGAACTGGCCTGAGTGAAGCAGCACAAAGGAGAGAGCAGTGATCTCATAGACTCATAGACTTTAAGGTCAGAAGGGACCATTATGATCATCTAGTCTGACCTCCCGCATGATGCAGGCCACAAAGGCGTCCCAACCCCTTTCCCTTGACTCTGCTGTTGAAGTCCCCAAATCCTGTGGTTTAGAGACTTCAAGTAGCAGAGAATCCTCCAGCTAGTGACCCCTGCCCCATGCTGCGGAGGAAGGCAAAAAACCTCCAGGGACTCTGCCAATCTACCCTGGAGGAAAATTCCTTCCCGACCCCAAATATGGCGATCAGTAGAACCCCGAGCACGTAGGCAAGATTCTCCAGCCAGACCCTCATTGGCCATTGATACTATTTACCAGCGATGGCACGCTGTTCATTTGACTAAAATCATGTTATCCCATTAAACCATTCCCTCCATAAACTTATCTAGCTTAATCTTAAAGCCAGACAGGTCCTTCGCCCCATCTAAGGCAAAACCACAAGACAGGTGAAAACCCCAGGACCCTCATTCAGAATGCCTGTGTTGTAAAACACAGGGGGAGGTATTCCTCAGTGTAAGGGCTAGACTGTGATTTGGACCCCCATGCAGGGGAGAAAGGAGCCCTCCAGTTCTTAGGGCCTTTGCATGCTCATTTAGTACCTGACTGGACCGGTTGGCCAGCAAGGAACAGACATGATGGAGCCTTGGCTCCACGCCTCCAATTCACTGCCCCAGTGAATTAAGGGGAGGGGAGAATAATTTTACTTCTGGTATAGCCAAGAACAAATTAGATCCCTTGGAAGCAAAGGGGAGGAGGAGGAGAAGGGAGAGCAGGGAGGGAATTGTGACTCCTTGAACTACATTCCCTTTCCTAGGGCAGCACACCAATGCACTACCTCTTACTGACCATTTGTGACGCCATCTGGCCCTACATATCCATGACTTTCCACCACCCAAAACAAAAACAACTCCAACATTAACTAAGGCTGAATGGGTTTTGTTATTTTCCTGGCATTCTGAAGCTGTTCACCACCAACTTGGTACTGCACAGCATTTTGATTAAAATACTAGAACAATATAAAATTAACATGGTACACACTCAATGGATTGAAAGCTGGCTTACTGATAGGTCTCAAAAAGCAATTGTAAACGGGGAATCATTGTTGAGTGGGTGTGTTTCTAGTGGGGTCGTGCAGGGACTGGGTCTTGGCCCTATGTGATTTAACATTTTTAACAATGACCAGGAGGAAAACATAAAATCATCACGAACAAAGTTTGCAGATAATACAAAAATTGGGGGAGTGGTAAATAATGAAGAGGACAGGTCACTGATTTAGAGCAAACTGGATTGCTTTGTAAGCTATGTGCAAGCAAACAATATACACCTCTACCCCGATATAACGCTGTCCTTGGGAGCCAAAAAATCTTACCATGTTATAGGTGAAACCGCGTTATATCGAATTTGCTTTGATCCACCAGAGTGCGCATCCCCGCCCCTCCAGAGCACTGCTTTACCACGTTATATCCGAATTCGTGTTATATCTGGTCGTGCTATATCGGGGTAGAGGTGTATGTTTTAATATAGAATCATAGAATCACAGACGATTAGGGTTGGAAGAGACCTCAGGTGGTCATCTAGTCCAACCTCCTGCTCAAAGCAGGATCAACCCCAACTAAATCATCCCAGCCAGGGCTTTGTCAAGCTGGGCCTTAAAAACCTCTAAGGATGGAGATTCCACCACCTCCCTAGGCAACCCATTCCAGTGCTTCACCACCCTCCTAATGAAATAGTTTTCCCTAATATCCAACCTAGACCTCCCCCACTGCAACTTGAGACCATATGGCTAAATGTAAATGTATACATCTAGGAACAAAGGATGTATACATTTACAGGATGGGAACTCTACCTGGGAAGCAGTGACTCTGAAAAACATTTGGGGATCATGGTGGATAATGAGCTGAACATGAGCTCCCAGTGCGACATTGTGGCCAAAAGGGCTAATATGATCCAGGAATGCTTAAACAGGACAATCTTGAGTAGGAGTAGAGAGGTTATTTTACCTCTGTATTTGCCACTGGTGCAACCACTGCTGGAATACAGTGTCAGTTCTACTGTCCATAATTCAAGAAGAATGTCGATAAATTGGAGAAGGCTCAGAGAAGAGCCACGAGAATGATTAAAGCATTCAAAAACACGTTTGATAGTGATAGACTCAAGAAGCTCAGTCTATTTAGTTTAACAAAGAGAAGGCTAAGGGGTGACTTGATTACAGTCTGTAAGTTCCTACACTGGGAACAAATATTTAATACTGGGCTCTTTAATCTAGAGAAAGGTAGAACACGATCTAATTGCTGGAAGTTGAAGCTAGAGAAATTCAGAGTGGAAATAAGGCCTACATTTTTAACCACGAGGGTAATCAACCACTGGAACAATTTATCAAGAGTCATGGTGGATTCTCCATCACTGGCCATTTTTAAGTTAAGATTGGATTTTTTCTAAAAGAACTGCTCTAGGAATTATTTTGGGGACGCTGTAGGGTCTGTGTTACTCAGCAGGTCAGATTAAATGATCACAGTGGTCCCTTATGGCCTTGGAATCTGTGAGCAGTGAAGCCAATTTACACTGACAAGAAAATATTTCTGGTGTAAGTTGTCCACTCAAAGTCCTCTTGTGCGTCGCACAGACACAAGTCTGTAGTAGTGTTATTCCCCCTCCCCTGTGCAAACAGAAGCAGAAGCTTCACAGAACTGTTTGCCAACTTTTATTTTTAAAAGTCCCCTCGTTTAGAAGGAAATTGAGTCCCATTAAAGACAAATACTCTGGGGGTTGTGATGCCTCAGAGAGTGGGTAACAGTCCTTCACTCTAGATTAGAGATAGGCCTAAAGTCAAACCCCTAATCTGAACCGCCCAAATGTTGGGGAAGTTTGGACTCCAGTGTCAAACCAAAAATCCAGGGACAAACACCTCCAAACTTGAGAAAGCTCAGGTCCACATCTGGATCCAGACTTTCCAGCTCAGGCCTGTCTGTACTCTAGATTGTCCTTGGGACTCCAGACCAGGTTGGTGGTGACTGATAGTCATTACCATTTGATGGGCTGCCTTCTAATGGCTGTTCAGTGACCTAACTGACAGGGTTGGAGTTTTGGTCTAGTTTGCATCAAATGGGTGCCTACATCTCAGAAACCACCACCACAAACAACACTAATTGGCAGCCTCCTTAGCAGTCTCACAGCGAAGTCATGGACTGAATGGGCCTGGTGACTGAACTATCCTCAGCCTCATGAAGGAAGTTCCAACAGACAGACACCAGGATTTCTTAGCAGATGGACATGAACATCCAAATGGCAACAGAAAGAATTACTGAAGAGCACAGGGAGGGAGAATGGAGCCCCCAGTCGTTACAACTTATTTTTGCATATATCAGTGGCTGTTGCTGCTTAGGCCTTAAAAACCAGTAAGCAAATATTCAAAGTTTAAATCTTAAACTGAAAACACCCCAGAAAGCATTTTTTAAAAACCTACAAGAGCATTGGACACCAGTATTTTGCAATTTAAAATATTGGCCCCTTATAAAGAGAAGCCATTATTTAGAGACAGGAAGTTGAGCTTATTGTCCGGTGCATACTGTTTGCCTACTGCATTATTTTGGGCTATTTTCATTCCTCACACAGTAAAGAGGAAATTCTAAGAACATTTCGTTGCCTTTCTTTATTAGACGAACAGCAAAGGTTTGCAGTTTGCTGACCACGGGATTGCTTTGCTAGTTTTGGCATTCAATTTCACTTTGCATAGATCTGGCGGAGGATAACATATTTGTTCTTTCTAAAAATGGGTTTTTTTTTCTTTCCCATTCCATTTGAGTCCTGCTCCCAGCCCCATCTTTCATTATTTTCCTAAAAAAGCTTAACTGCAAATAAAAATAGAAAGCTGATCCCCCTCCTCCAATTTATTTTTCTTCTTAAGTTAAACCTTTCAGGTCAGAAACCAACCAGAGAGGCACATAAACAACACAACGTCCTCCACTCACAGAGGCTCTTCAAGGGTTTTCAGTGGGACAGGGACCATTTTAGGCAACAGCCATCAGAGACATACAGTACTGACCCACTTACCTTGAACAGTATGATGCTATTCTAGCCATCATACATTTCTACCAGGACAGACAATGCATCTCATTTACTGGGCGTTATGGTTCTGTTGTCTGTATAACAGAGTTCTGGTGCCTTTATAACAGAGTTCTGGTGCAGCTGCGATAACAAAGCAAAGAACTGGAATGCACATACATTCATTCGCTGTTCCAACACTTCACATGGCTCTCCAAAATGTTTTTGTACTATTTTTTCCCCTTTAGCTAACAGCAAAAAATAATTAAATACATAAATAAAAATGTATTCCTCCTAAAAGGATTGTTTTTTTTAAAAAAGCATTACGCATTTTGACATTTATTAGAAACAGTTTTAGATGCTTCTTAATCCGAAGACCAAGTATTATTGATTTACCAGGAGTACCTCATCCAATATCCATCATCTGCATAAAAAAAACGGAGTCTGAGAATTCAAAAATGGGTGATGCCTTTTTGGCAGCGGCTTCCCGTGTCCTGCCAACTGCATACCGTGTAGAAACTGGATGGGAAACAGCTCTGTCCTTTCTCTGTGCTCTTCATGCTTTACTGTATGTGCCTCAAATACTGTGTGCTAATGTACATTTATTTTTATATTACAGACTCAACATGTAGGCATTAGATCAAGGCTTTGGGGACTTTTTTATTGCTCAACGTGAGTTACTCAGGCTCTTATTTCGCTTGAGTGATAAGCGTAGTAAAAATAGATAGAAAGATCTATTATACACACCTATGTATCTGGACAGGCATATATACATCTAGGCCTGCTGGAAAGTCCCCAGTTGACTTGGGTGAGCTTCAGATCAGGCCCAAGTTTAGTATGAGATATGGATGCGTCTCCTCCAAACTTTTAAACTGTTTTAAAATGGCCAAAACTATGGACTGCTTCTCCATTCTGTGATACTGGTTCTCCTCCAATGTAACTCCATTGACTCCAACAGAGCAGAAAACCAGCGTAAAGGGGCGGAGAATCAGGCATATATTATTTATGTTTTTAAAGTAGTTTCTTAGCCTGCATGCTACCCACTTTTTCGACTGATCCTTCAGCTAGCATCCTTGCAAGGAACTCTACAGACCTGATCCAATGAAATCAACGTGACCCTTTCTATTGACTTCCCACAGGCTTGCATCATGAGAAGTCTGCGAAGCGGGTATTGAAATATAGTACTACGAAGGCAAGGAGGCATTCATGAGAGTCTGTGGAGGTGACCATAGGCTTTTACTCAACTTGGAGATTCTTTCTAAAAATGTGGCAAAGGGTTAGTACATTTTAAAAATGAGTCAAACTTCTCTGAGCATAACATTTTCCCCCCTACTGTTTTTTTTTTTTTTAATCATTGTTCAGGATGGAATGGAGATGTTTTCCAGACTAAATAGTTTTGCTTATATCTTGTGCCATAAGGGAAAAAAAGGAACATACAGATGTTGCGCCCACCTCCTTCCCTGCATGCGCAGCCCCCGATGAATTCCCTGATGATGCTGTTTGGCTTTGGCTAACTCTCTCTTTTCTAGGTTCCCTCCCTAACAGACGTGCCAGAGTCACATTCTCTCAGCCTCTGCGGCTGCACCTGTTTTTCCCTTTCTCTGAGGCTATTGGTCATCTCTCTCCTGGCAGCCTCCTGTCGCTCCCTGCCCTACTCTACACCCCAGGTTCCCACAGCCTCAATAGCGAATGCTAGAGCACGTACAGTAATTGCTTTCAGACTATTTTCCCACAATGATTTTTTTTCTCATTCACTTATACTGGATTTAGGACTCTCACAGGGCCAGCCCCTGGATTCCTTGCTCTGTCCCTACTCACCCATCACTGCCATTTGCAGGAATGGCACCTTCGTCCAAGTAAGGCCACAGGAGTCCTCCTCGAAAGGGAAAGATGACCCAGTGAGTAGGGCTCTAGTCTAGGACTTGAACAATCAAGGCTCAATTCCCAGCTCTCCCACGGGTTCTGTGCCTGACCTTGGCCAAGTGACTTCAAGTCACCATCTGCAAAATGGGATAATAGCACTTCCCTACCTCGCAGGAGTGGGGTGAAGAGAAATTATATTGATCTCAGGCAAGTCACATGATTCCTCTGTGTCTCATTTCCCCACCAGTCCGATGAGGATAACTACCTTGCCTTTGTCTGTCTTGTCTAGAACAGGCATTGGACTGGAAGCTGTTTAAAATGGGGAGCATTTCTTACTATTTACATGTGGAATCCTTAGCACAGTGGGTCTTGCTTTTGGCCTGGAGGTGCTACTGTAATACAAATAATTTAAAACAATAAAAGGTCCCAGCTCTGCAACTATGACTAATCTACACAATCCTTATTTGTGCAGCTAGTCCAAGGGACCCCTGTCCACTTTAAAATGTCAAATTACACCAAAGTGGTCAATCCAAACATATGGACAAATGGTGGGATAGGATACAATTGAGGGGTCATCTTCAGCAAGCCCATGTTTAACAACTGCTACAACATAATGGTATTGGACACAATGCTATTGCTCCCTTCTCTAAGCACAGGAAGCAACTGATATATACATTTCAGATACCATTGTGTGGTAACAGCTGGTCAATGGTGACTGTAGTAGCCAAACTTCTGTTTTTGGCAATGTATCCAGAGGCTTGCATTGACTGAGGTCTCAGTCCTGTCACCTTATTCACATGAGTAATTCTTACTTATACAAGTAGTCACAGTCATGGAACCCAGTGATGCTAGGCAGTTTTTTGTATTACAGGGAAACTCTTTCGTGGCCTGGTCAAGACGTTATGGTATGCACAGAACCAAAACCTGTGAGTTCTGGCAGCAATTCAGAGCACTGTGCTCACTCCTTCAATACACTGCCGGCAAAGGCGATGCATGCGGGGGAGAGCATGCGGGGTCATATGACCCCTCAGATTTGCTGCTTGGCTTAGATTGAGCATGCTCAGTAACACTGCTGAAACCGGCTACACCCACTCCACCCCGCCCACACACACACACTATTGGCAGGCATGGGTCATCTCTGACAGTACTCAAATTCTTCATCACTTATTCAGCAAGCTTCAGAAGCAATTTCATCTTCCAACACTATAGCTGAAGTAGATGCAAGATAATAGAAAACCAAGAGATACAACTGGCCTTAGTCATGCACAAATTGCTCAGAATATCACCCACAATCAAAACCCACTTAATTCCTTGCCTTTTATTCATGTGGGTGAAATGTACCTGGAGAAAGAGGGACCTTAAGGGGTATTGCATAAGACCTTGTTTTGCACTGGGGTTTATTTCATCCATAATGATTGCAAAAGGGATCTTAAATTTCCAAGATGAATGCTAATTAATAAACCTTTCTCGGTTGTCTTCTCTTTTTGCAATAATTAGCTGCACGTTTGTAGGAATGTGTGTGTATGTGTGTCTCAGAGCTGTTTAAATCAGAACCATAACTCTGAACCCCTTCCCATTGAATTTTGACCCCAAAGGTCTTGTTCTCACTCGGTGGGGAAAGAGGTTTTCTTAACTGGAGTTAGCTAACTTGTGTTAACTGAGTCAAGGTAAAACCCTAGTGAAGACAAGACCATTTGTAGTTTTAACATAAGTTAACAGGTTGAGGTGAACCAAGGCTCCCTCATAGTCTTTACCTCAGCCTGCTAAAATGTGTCAAAGTTACAAACTGTTAACTAACTTCAATTAAGAACACACCTTTTTCTTAGGCCTGGGCTACACTGGGGGAGAGGGGGTTCGAACTAAGATACGGAACTTCAGCTACGCTATTCGCGTAGCTGAAGTCAAAGTATCTTAGTTCGATATACCTGGCCATCCTCACGGCGGCGAGTCGACCGCCATGGCTCACCCATTGACTCCACTTACTCCTTCTGCCAAGGTGGAGTAAAGGCGTCGATTCGGGGATTGATTAATCGTGTCTAGATGAGACGCGATAAATCGATCCCCGATACATCAAACGGGTAGTATAGACATACCCTAAATGAAGAAACCAAAAATGTGATGTCTTTGCCACTTGTGGAATCCCAAATAATGTGTGTATGTAGGAATATAGCTTACATTAACTATTCAACAAGAAATTCCAAAACCTCGACATTTGAGATTTTTGCATTTCATTTTAATTTCACAGCAAAGGTCTGATTTTTTGCAAAAATAACTCATGAGATGTTTGAGATGTTATTAATAGGGCTGTTGATTAATTGCAGTTAACTCACACAATTAACTAAAAAATAATAATTGTGATTAAAAAAATTAATCATGATTAATCGCATTGTTAAACAATAGAATACCAATTGACATTTATTAAATATTTTTGGATGTTTTTCTACATTTTCAAATATATTGATTTCTATTACAACACAGAATACAAAGTGTACAGTGCTCACTTTACATTATTATTTTTATTACAAATATTTGCACTGTAAAAATGATAAAAGAAATTGTCTTTTTCAATTCACCTCATACAAGTACTGTAGTGTAATCCCTTTATCATGAAAGTGTAACTTACAAATGTAGATTTTTTTTGTTAAAAAAACTCAAAAACACTCAAAAACAAAACAATTTAGAACTTTAGAGTCTACAAGTCCACTCAGTCCTATTTCTTGGTCAGCCAATCGTTAAGACAAACAAGTTTGTTTACATTTACGGGAGATGCTGCTGACTGCTTCTTATTTACCATGTCACCTGAAAGTGAGAACAGGCATTCTCATGGCACTTTTGTAGCCGGCGTTGCAAGGTATTTACAGGCAGATATGCTAAACATTCATATGTCCCTTCATGCTTCGGCCACCATTCCAGAGGACATGCTTCCATGCTGATAAAGCTCCCTTAAAAAATAATGCATTATTTAAATTTGTGACTCAACTCCTTGGGGGAGAATTGTATGTCACCTGTTCTGTTTTACCCACATTCTGCCACATATTTCATGTTATAGCAGCCTCAGATGATGACCCAGCACATGTTTGTTTTAAGAACACTTTCACAGCAGATTTGACAAAATGCAAAGAAGGTACCAATGTGAGATTTCTAAGGATAGATACAGCACTCAACCCAAGATTTAAGAATCTGAAGTGCCTTCCAAAATCTGAGAGGGACAAGATGTGGAGCATGCTTTCAGATGTCTTAAAAATGCAACCCTCAGATGCGGAAACTACAGAACCCGAACCACCAAAAAAGAAAATCAACCTTCTGCTGGTGGCATCTGACTCATTTGATGAACATGCATAGGTCTGCTCTGCTGTGGATCATTATCGAGTAGAACCCGTCATCAGCATGGACGCATGTCCTCTGGAATGGTGGTTTAAGCATGAAGGGACATATGAATCTTTAGCACATCTGATACATAAATATCTTGCGAAGCTGGCTACAACAGTGCCATGCGAACATCTGTTCTCACTTTCAGGTGACATTGTAAACAAGAAGCAGGCAGCATTATCTCCTACAAATTGTAACCAAACTTGTTTGTCTGAGTGATTGGCAAAAGTAGGACTGAATGGACTTGTAGGCTTTAAAGTTTTATGTTGTTTTATTTTTTGAATGCAGTTTTTTGTACATAATTCTACTTGTATTACGTGAATTGAAAAATACTATTTCTTTTGTTTTTTACAAAACAAAAGTGCAAATATTTGTAATAAAAAATATAAAGTGAGCACTGTACACTTTGTATTCTGTGTTGTAGTTGAAATCAATATATTTAAAAATGTAGGAAAACATCCACAAATATTTAAATAAATGATATTCTATTATTATTTAACAGAGCGATTAATCGTGATTAGTTTTTTTAAATGCTTGACAGCCCTAGTTATTAATAAATATTTTAGTATTTGAGCCCCTCTGCTGTCTGTCTCTCTTTCTCACACACAGGTACACATATCACAATCACAGACAGTGTTAAATGTTTGGTCCACAGATATTTTTTCACCAATGAAAACTTGCTGATTGTTTTGAACAGCCCTGGCCTATAAAACAAACACCAACTGTTACTGAGAGAAAAGGAAATAAAATATCACCTCAGGATAAAAAGTATGAGTATGTGGCATGTTATCAGAATGTGGACATTGTGGCTAGGTTGCTGTTGTACTGACAGAAGATTACAGGCTGTGATATTCTCAGGTACTTGACTGAATTGGCAGGGAAGGATGTGTTGTGATTAGGTGGTGGTTTCTATGTACATTTCTGTTGAGTTTGGTTTCCTTTCCTTGCCCACTTCCTCTTTTTCCTGCATATGATGGCTGCACAGTCTTTGCAAAGGAAACATTGGAGGTTATACAGACAGGTGCAATATTCCACATAGCTACATTTCCTTCAGCACAGCCACCTGACCCCATTTCCGCAGGATTAAGGCGGTTTTGCTTCCCTTTGCTGCATCATGTGGAGGAGAATCTAAAGGCCTACTTTATCCAGAAGCTGTACACTTCTCCCTTTCCATGTGCCTGCAGCCAGGCTGTCACTTTCTATTGACATGATGGTTTGCAGTAACATTGACCATGTTGATCTTGCAAGAAGTACTGCAAGATATATTGAAAAGTTATTGTCGATCATCAGTATGTTATTGAATGCTGATCTTCCAGAAAAGAAAGTATAACCCATGAGTGTCTATTTGCATGTTACTTTATAAGCCTTATTATAGGAATGTGGACAAACGCCCTCAAAGAAATAAATCATGGATTATATCTACAAAGATTTTCTTTCAGATTCGACTTACGTAAAATTAAAAGTGTTTGAGAATAGATTTTGGGATTTTCAAAGGAGAGTAAGGGAGTTTGATACTCAAGCCCCATAAAAACTCAGAAGCCATTAGGTTCTTTTGAAAAGACAACCAGAAGTTTTTGAATACTGTTAACAGTTCAAACAACCTGTCAGACTTTGTTTATTGCAATAACCCCCACAGAAATTGTTACTTCAGCCAAAAAAACATAGCTCCATTTACATCAATGCACATGTTGAGAAGCAATTTGGTCAAGTGGCTAGAACTCTCTACTGGAACTCAAGAGACCTGGCTTCTGTTCCTGGCACTCCCACTGATCTGCTGTGCAACTTGGGGCAAATCTCTGGGCTTCTGTTTCCCTCTTTCTACTCTGATTGCAAATTCTTTGTTCTTTTATTGTGTGTATGCACAATGCCCAGCACTCTGGAGATTGGCGCCCATATTATTTCACCCTTAACTTGATGTTCTAATACTCTAACCTTAGACTTGTTTTGATTTACAAGGTCAAATGACAAGGGGAAACTGGGGAACCCTCATTAACTGAGGAACTGGAGGTGGACATTTTTCAGGTTTTATTGATTCTTTTATGGCCTTCTACAGTGGCGCTCTCACTTCTAACTAGGTTCTTTCCCTAATATAAACATGAATTTTACCCCCAGCCAGGCAATGTTGCTCACCTATCATTAACATTCAACCAGTAAACAAATTGCATGCTTATTTTAAAGCTCAAGTGAATGATAAAGTTTTGCAGTGTAATCTGTGCTTTAACACGTACACTCTGGCAAGCCAACCTGGCGAGTGAATCCTAAGCACACAGACCTTCAACTGAGAATGCCCAAGCGCCAACTGTACATAAAGGAAATCCAGGATCCACAGAATCAGTATCCAAATGATATCCACTGCTGTGAAAAGATAAAAGGAGAGAGGGTGGCCTCACAAGCAACTGGGTCCTAGCCTTTTAAGGCTTAAAACATTGTGACTAGACACACTTTAGATTACACTAACATGGAATTTCCATTCAGCATTTGTTTTCAGAACAAACCAGAATGAAAAGCTGAAATATCGATTTTCCCCACCCCCGTCCCACCCGAACTAAATAGTCGCAAAAGTTTAAATTCATGAATGGTGAAATTTCCATTTCAGTTTGCTGAACTGACCCAGACCATTTCATTGTGAGTCAATTTAACATAAACTTAATTTCCATATGGTGTCCATTGCCTCATAGGAGTTGTAGTTCAGAAGTCTGTTGCCTCCATTTTCCCCTTGTGAGCTGGGCGCCCTGGCCAGACTACATCTCCCATGATGCATATGCAGTCCTGTGACTCCCAAGATGCATCACACAACTTGGTCAGATGGCAGTCCACATTGCATCATGGCAGATGTAGTCCAGTCAGGGAGCCCAGCCCATAGGAGAGACTGGGGACTCAAACTACAGCTCCATGGAGGCCATGCAGCACAACAGGCAAATGCAACTTAATGTGGAACTGACTTGAAATGTTTTAGGTTAGTTCACGAAACTGAAATACGTCAGCAAAATTGAAATACACCTCTACCCCAATATAATGCGACCCAATATAACACAAATTCGGATTTAACACAGTCAAGCAGTGCTCCGGGGGGGCGGGGCTGCGCACTCCGGCAGATCAAAGCAAGTTCGATATAACGCGGTTTCACCTATAACACGGTAAGATTTTTTGGCTCCTGAGGACAGCATTATATCGGGGTAGAGGTGTATTCATATGGAAGATTTGTATTTTGCAGAAACTACACTTTCTCTTGAAAAGCCATGTCATTGGAGAATTCCAGACCAGCTCAACATTAAACCTGGAGCAGCATAAGTAGCCAGGATGGCCTAAGCAAAGGGACCTCCCCTCCGTCCCTCAGAAAGCACTTGAACCTCATGAGCTGAACCTTCCAATATCTGAATTCATTTAGAAGCTCAGTGAGATTCTCAGCTGGTACATAACCATGTAGACACATTGACTTCAGAGCTACACTGATTTACACCCACTGAGGAACCAGCCCACTGTCTTTCTAAAGCTGCCAGCCTTAAAGTAATGGGGCCTCCTTCCCCTCCATTGAGTCTACTCTATTATAGGTGAGAGGCAGTGGTGCTGGTGAAGGAGGAAGACTAGTACTGGGGAAGCAGAAGTCACAGAAGAAATCTTGGTGATTGTTGAAAAGGGATGGTGGAGTCAATCCAGGTGTTGCAGAGACCATGTGGAGAAGGCTTGGAGCAGAAAATGAGAAAGTTTGCTTTCAAGTTGGACACTAGGCCTAGAAATTGTGATGCCCGATACCAAAAAAACTTCTCCATCCCCATCTCCATCCTCACATTTGACTGGTCTTCCCATTTCTCCATATCCGTAATACCCTTCACCTTTTGCCCCCTTTGTCTGCAAATCAGCCTCAGACTGTGGAAACCCTTCCTCCCTCACCCATTTCTGCAGCTGCTGGTGACCTCCATATAATATCTGCTGCAGCTGTAGGCAGCAACTGACTAAGAACAGGATACAATGCTCTGTCTTATGGGTCGTGTATATGTGTGTGTAACTGTGTATGATCTATAGATACAGTACAACCATATAAGATATATAGATCTAATACTGCCTCTGTTTGGAGGTTAGGAAGAGAGAGAAACCTTCACAAAAGAAAGCGTGTTTGTAGAACAGATTGGCAGTGTGGTAGCAGAAGGGATAAAGAATGGAAAGCTGGCAGCATGGACAGCAAAGGGAGGAGCAGGAAGCAAAAGGTGAGCTGTAATTATTTGTAATTAATTTATTTTGTAGAGTTGGAAAAATAATGCTGGAAGCGGCAATGCACAAATGGTATTTTTGCTGCTCTGTAATTGCAGAAGTTGTTTTAAAATATATTTACTGTGACCCTGATCCTGCAGACACTCAGTCCTCTGTGTGTGTACTCCCACACGTACTTCCATTTACTTAACGGCAACTAGGCCCGGGGTAAGCAGACATCCAGGCGTGTTTGTGTGTCACAAATTACTGTCCAGGTATTCCAGTCTTACCCAGACTTCTGAAAGATAAGTGTCTCCCTCCCCTCCTCCTCCCACTTTGGGAAAATGAAACCAATAGGCCCCCTTCTATTCTGCCATGTTAGCAGGATAGCATGAGGAAAACTTGCATTGGCACTGTGCCCTGTCCCAGCCAGTCCTTCCCACACACCTAGAAGGGAGCGCAACACTACTTTGGGAAATGCAGAGCAATGCCAAATTTTAGCCTGATTTCATTTTAAACAGCTGAAATACGGGGTTATAAGAGAAATGGTAAATCTTCCTCAATTGCATGCCATTTTACTAGCCCTACTGAGATGTTAGGTAAGGGATATTCATAGGAGTAATGTGGGGACTTTTAATGATGAAAAGGAAGCTTTTTTCTACTTTTTATGAACAGCAATATCCACCCCTGCGTTGTAGTTCACAATTTCATCTGGACACATTTCAAATGTTCTACTGCCTCTAATTCAATCTCACACCATAATAAGGAAACATGAATTCCAGGAATAACGAGCTTTAGAAGTAAAGAAACAAATGATTCCATTTCCCATGAATAATAAAACCCCATGTAATGCTTGACAACAGAAATATAATCAGAAAAGAGAAATGGAAAGTATCTGCGTAACGAACAGGTGCTGACAGGCATGCTTAGCTGAAACGGAGTAAAAGTCATATTTTATTTTTGACACTGAACACGGGAACTTGTAGATGGTGCTGGGCTACTCTAGATTGTATTATTATGTCTATTGCAGCAGCACCAAAAATGTGCTGGGCGCTGTATCGACATAGAAAGAGATACAGTCACTGCTCCTAAAAGCTTACGTCCCAGAAGATAAGCAGCACATAAAGAGAGAGTGATAAAACTTGCAAGGAATTTTTTTCTCCTTCCTTTTCTCCCCAATCCTTTGTCTTCAGTCATTTTTTATCTTGCTAATTTTTTGCAGGCATCATTGAACAAGTGGGTTGTGAAGGAACTTAAGCATGTGTTTAAATGGAAGGACCCTCCCAATTACTCTTTAAAAGGAAAGTCTGATAAATTTTCAATTTAACCCTCAACACATTTGGATCCACCAGAATATTTCCAGTCCGCCACTTCAGTGAAGAATTCTCTAACAGGGATTCCACTGGCTAAGGCATTGAGAACCACAGAATAGTGACATTCTCTCATAATACCCAGACCTGATACCAAGCAGGAAGTAGCCACGCGAACCTTTCACGCTCCTGGCTGTTTGCAGGATTCAACTCCTCTCATCCAGGGCTTCCAGTCCTCACACTAACTCAGTCCACATGCCTATGGAATTGAATGTGGTAGTAAAGTGATGTCTGAAGGAGAAAGGTTTGGATCATCAGTCCCATTTCCTACAACTTCAGGGTAGAAATGAAAAGTCCTTGACCCGAAAGACCTGAAATTTACTCATTAAACCACATAAGTCCCCTATTTCCTGACTAATAATCCATAAGGGTTCACAATGGGTTAATGCTGCAGTCAACCTTTATTTTTCTTGTTTAGTTTTATACAGCAGACATCATAAATTTTACCTCCTAAACAGACCTTTACCTCACATGAGATATTCTGAATCAAAAATATACATCTTGCTGATATACAATATGCCTCATCATATCAAGGATTTAGGAGAGCAATTCTTTTTTCTTTCAGGAAAAACAAGAGCCAGTCACCTAAAAATGGAGCAGACTAACTATCTAGGGGTACGTCTATACTTACCTCCGTGTTCGGCGATAAGCAATCGATCTTCTGGGATCGATTTATCGCGTCTTGTCTAGATCGATCCCGGAAGTGCTCGCCGTCGACGCCGGTACTCCTGCTCCGCGAGAGGAGTATGCGGAGTCGATGGGGGAGCCTGCCTGCCATGTGTGGACCCGCGGTAAGTACCTTGTAGTTCGAACTAAGGTACTTCAGCTTCAGCTATGTTATTCACGTAGCTGAAGTTGCATATCTTAGTTCGAACTGGGGGGTTAGTGTGGACCAGCCCTTCCTGTTTGGTGGTGACAATGATGTCTGTAAGCTCTGGTGTTTTATACATTCTGTTCCTTCATAGTGCTGAAAATAACCTTTATTTGTGAGAGGGAGTTTTAGGATTTGTTTGTCTCTGGATTTTTTTCATCTTGAGTTAGCTGATTGCCAATTAGGGTAACGAGCAAACATTGTAGCATGGAACAAAATTTGGGGAAATGTTCACAATATCCTTTACAAATGTGTCAATTACCTTGAGTTGATTGGCAATCAATTAACTAAGGTAAAAAAAGTCTAATGCGGACAAACCAAAGGAGGGAGAAGTGGACACTCTCAGGGCCTGATCTTCAACAGTACTGAGCAATCACACTGACTGCTGACCAAAAGTCGGGATTTCCCAGGTCATGAGGAATTTTGATAGTTCAAAATTTGATTTTGTTCCAAATCAGAACAGAACCAAATATGTTTTTTAATTTCTTACAAACCAGAACCTGTCCTCTCCCCCAAACAAAATAAATTTGGAAACACCAACACTTGGTATTTCCTGAGTGAAATATGTTCCCCAGGACCAGCAGCCGCTGACTGAAATAGAGATTCTCATCAGTTTCACTTGATAATTAGAATGTCAATTTGGGTCAAAAGCTCCTGGGACTTCCAGAGTCTGCAGCTCTGGGGCAGCCCACCATGTAATCTGTCCAGCGGCTGAAGATCCCAGGGCTTCCAGAGTCCCAGGCTAGTCAGCTCACTGGGCTGCCCAATCAGCTAGAGGTGGGACTACCAGGGCTTTCAGGCTTCCAGCTCCCTGGCAAGGAGCCAGGAAGCCCTGGCGTGGCAGGTCTGCCCCAGAGCTATGGACCCTGGGAGCCCAGGAGCCAGACAAAGCTGATAGGGAACCAGGACAAAACCTGCTTGGCGGACAGGGTTCTGTGGAACCCTGCCTGTGATTCAATGAGAATACATCAAACCCAACTTGCTGTCACGAGACGTTTCAGGTTCGGGGAACTGGCATTTTGCAATGAATGATTGCAATGTTCATTGGAATGATGCAATTTTCATTGGAAAATTTCCATCCAGCTCTAATCACAACCCTCTCAGAAGCCACTGGGAGTTGAAACTGCCGCTAACCTGACAAAAAGCACTCAGGCCTGGATCCTCAAAGGGATTTAGGCATCTAATTCTCATTGATTTCAATGGGAAATAGCAACAGGAGTTAAGTACCTAAATACCTTTGAGAATCTGGGCCTGTTTCTTGCAGGATTGGGCCGTTTACATATTTAAAGTCCATACAATGATTTCAGATATTCCACCACAAACAGAGATCACTGTTTAAATAGTATGAGCCGGTTTTGCCATAGAAGAGCTCTTACCACAAATTTCTGACTCAGGTGTGTGCAATGAATGGTTCTTACTGGAAATTGAGCACAGATATGCAGAGATGAAGGTGTAGACAGAGGTATGTTGTGGTACAAAGGTTTAACTGGCATGAGTTTGAGAAGGCTGCACATTACTCACCATGAGGGAGTTCTGAAAGGCATTCCCAATGCATGCCAGTAAAACCTGTATTCCACCATGCACTGGTGTGTGCTTTGGTGACACTATGCATTTTACAGAAAAGCTATTATAGACATTGTTACAGCTTTATTTCATAACCACGGCTTTTGGTACCCCTCTACTTGTGCAGCCAGTCTGCCTTAGGATCATGAATCCATCTGCACCAGCCTCAGAGGGACAGAAAAGTCAGCACTAGGACATCATTAAAACCACCAAAAATACTCCAAAATGGAAGTTTTTCAAACAGGTGTCCTCCGATCCATAATGTTCTGGACCACTTTCTCACATTCACAATCCCGTGACGTCCCTGTAGCAACACCAACAACTGCTTCTGTGGTGTCTGTGCAATTGAGCGGGCGGAAATAAAGCTGGAAGTGCCGTACCTGTGACCAGCAGGTGCTCCGCACGCTTGATGGCCAGATATTCAGGCCTGCTGAGCAGACGAGAGCTTCCACTGAAGTCAGTCGGACCTGCTAGGGTGCTCAGTACTTCTGAAAACCCACCCACTCATTTAGGTGCCTAAGTATGGATTTTTAGGAGCCTAATTTTAGACTCCGATATCTGAAAGCTTCACCCTAAATCCCTAATAATGGCAGTGGACTAAGAAAGAGGGTTCAGCACAAAGTGTCAAAGTGTCCTCACATTGATTAGTTTGCCTCTTTCAACCTTACCACCATTTACCACTGGCTTTCATGACCTGTAAATACGAGATTCTGATAGGTCTGCCCAATTCCCCTGTATGTCCATTACCAACGTTTCCTTATGCATGCTAAGCACATTTCTGTTTGCTTGAGGTACACCAGAGGCATGGAAACATTTTTCAAAGATAACTCAGTTAATATTAAATGTCAAAATATTACTCACGTCTTCAGCAAGACCATGCAGCTGCAACCTGGAGAATTAATTTGGGATGGTGTCTCTGTAGATTTTAGGGCGTTGGCCTGCGCATACCTTTGGCTAAACAAAAAAATCATTGAATAACTAGAAAGTTAAAACACTGGATGAGACTAACTGAAAGGCAAGCATGAACAGCTAAGCATATAAAGGAAACCTCTTTTTAAGCTAGGAAGGTTATGATTAATTACGGATAAAACAATCAAAGAGACTCTTGATGCCTAAGGTAGGAACGTAATTCTATTAACTCGGTAGCAAAGTATGCTGATGATGACTATTATTATAGGTTTCCTTAAAAGACTCATTACTGTCGCATCTAGGCATTTCATCAGCATTAATGTATTTATCCTCACAACCCTTTTTGAGGAAAGGAAAGGTTATTAGCCCCATTTTACAAATGGGCAATTGAGACATGGAAATAGTAGGTCTGATTCTTTTCTTACAACAATAGCTGAACTCCACTGGTTTCACTGGAGTTATTCCTGATTTACATTGGTATAAATGAGATCAGATCTGGTCCCTAAAGATATGTCTAGACTGAAAAAAAGAGAAAAAAAAACCATGGCAGCAAGCCGGGTCGGCCTACAACATTTTGGCCCCTGAGACGGGGCACTCAAATGATGCCCCCATACCCTCTTGCTTGGGCCAAAACTTTGAAAGATCTCAATTCTGCCTTCTTTCTGTTCTACTCCTCTCATGGTACTGCTCTGCTTCCTAACCCAATAAAAGAGAACTAATAACTGAAAATGCCTTGTTCAAAAATTTTAGGTAACACTTAACTTTCAAATGCCTGAATTGCAAATGTAACTTTTCTTGTCTGCATAGTAAACACTGGCATTTGTATCTGTTTGAATAATCAAAGTGGTGCTTTCCGTGCCTTCTTGGTTGCAAAGATTTGAACTGCTTCTTGCTGAAGGTCCACAGTCTGGGCCAGCTCATGCTCTCGAGATGGTTGCAAGGCTGACCAGCTTCTCCTGTGTCATTGTGGATGTAGATGTGTTTTTATTAACTTCCGCTTGGAGAAGCTGCGTTCTCCACTGGCAACTGTTACAGGAAGTGTTAGAAGTATGCGCAGAGCAACAAAAGCATTTGGAAAGAGGGTGGTCATCTTATTTGTGCACATATATTCCAGAACAGCCTTTGGAGTTGATCCTGCTGAAATGTATCTTGAAAGGGCTTTCAGTTCATCACCTAAATCACTCGTATCAATATTGCGCATGTC
This sequence comes from Chrysemys picta bellii, assembly GCF_011386835.1. Classification (NCBI taxonomy): domain Eukaryota; kingdom Metazoa; phylum Chordata; order Testudines; family Emydidae; genus Chrysemys; species Chrysemys picta. Next base: position 198,728,578 of record NC_088793.1, read on the forward strand.
ATCATGTGTCAACACTGTCTCTAGTGCCCTGCATTGCTGGTGTAGGTCTGCTTCGGGTATAGTGAGGAGTTTTGGAATATCATACAACATCCCAAATATACTGCTGTGTTCCTTGAGCTGCATGAAACGTTCAACTGGCTGTATTGCACAATCTAGCACCTGGTTAAAGAATTCAACTTTGAATTGTTGTTTGGGATCTCTTATGGGATTATCATGTGCCTCATAATCAAAATGTCTTCTTCTTCGGTGACTCTTGTATTCTTGAATGGGTGGGAAAATGCTTCAGTGTGAAGTTCCTCTGCCAACTTCTGTGCACTCTTCAGTACATTTTGAAGTTCCTTATCTGACTGGTAAGACTGTAGGTATGACTTTGCTTTGTCCACTTGTTCCATTGCTCCAGATATATCAAGGTCAACACCTTGGAGTCTCTTGCTTACAACATTTATTTCAAACAGTATGTCATGCCACAACACTAAGCCACACAGAAATTTGAAGTTAGGTATGTTTCTGGTGATTCCATTTCCCTCTGCCACTGTTCTCCCATGAACAGTTCCTGTCATAGCATTATCCTCCATAATAGCATCGTCTAGCTTCCCAATTTGGTGTTTGATAGGCTTTATCGCCTCCACTTGACTTTCTCATTGTGTGGCACTCAGTGGTTTCAGTGTCAGAGAGGATGTTCCCAGATGTTGCTTCAAAATTTGCCATCAATGAGTTGATGCAGAGAAAAATACTTAGATGCTTTGAATTACATTTTAAAAGTCAGCAGCCTCATTAGAAGCTGATGCTGCATCACTGACCACCAAGTTCAATGAATGAGAACTGCATGGGACAAAAAAAGCTCGAGGGTTTAACTCTTGGATCTGTGTCTGCACTCCTCTGTTCCTTCCTCTCATGTTGACACCATTATCGTAGCCCTGACCTCTCATGCAGGGCCGGCTCCAGGCACCAGCCCACCAAGCATGTGCTTGGGGCGGCACCTGGAGGGGTGTGGTGCGGCGCAGCACTCCGGCCCGAGAGCGGGGCTGCGACTGGGCTCGCCGCCCTCCCCGCGGCACTCCAGCCGCCGGGGAGAGCGGAGCCGCAGCGGGCTCACCGCCCTCCCCCCCGGCGCTCCGGCCGGTCGGGGAGAGCGGGCCCGCGGCCGGGCTCGGCACCCTCCCCGCAAGGGGGGGGGGGCGGGAGGCTTTTTTGCCTGGGGTGGCAAAAAAGCCAGAGCCGGCCCTGCTCTCATGTCAGCTATCGCAATTCCCATATCTTCCAGCTTTTTAAGAAGCACATTTGTCATACCAGCTCCTGTAGTATCATCACTATCAATAAATTCTAGAAAATGTTCTCTGACAGTCACCATTGCAGGGACATTTTCACTAGGTTCTGTTGTTGTTACAAAACACACAATTAAAGTCATTTGTTCCGTATGGCTGATGTCAGGTGTGCAGTCCAGAATAACAGTAATATCTTGCTGACTTCAGATCTGCCACAATCTTCTGTTTGGCATTTGTTGCCAGTAACTGTATGAACTCATTTTGAATCGTTTTTCCAAGGTAGTGGTGTGTGTACATTTCTTGGGTGGTGACTCTTCTTAGATGCTCCTGGAGTACAGCATCAAACTCAGGCATCAGTTCCACGATTTTAAGGAAGTTTCCATTGTTTGGCACATACAGCTGATCTGAAGTGCCACACAGTGCTAGGTTTTGGGTAGCAAGCATTCTCACAATGGCAATGAGCCTTTTCAGAACATTTTGTCATTAAAGAAAGACTGACGCAATCTTCTCTTGATGCGGATCATCTATGGTGGCCTTTAACCTTAGTCTCATCTCAAGCTCTTTCCACCTCTGGAATGCTCTCTGGTGATTTGCTGCCTTCTCATGGCATGCCAGATTTCTAGCCAGATTTTTCCAGTCCTTTATTCCTGTAGAACCCAATGTGGCTGGAACATTAGACTGGAAGAGTTTGCAACAAAAACAGTATGCATCATTCTGGGTTTTTGAGTACATAACCCATGGCCTCTCCACTTTGTCACCATTGCGGATTTCACGCCAGTAATGTGTTGGATGGAAACTTCTATTTTCATTGTCTTTGGGGAACATGAAGTTTTTCACTTGCTGTGTCCCATGCAGTACAAGGAAGTCCCTCAGGCTACTGCTCAAGTGGGTCCACAGACTTGGATCATCTAGACTTAAGGAACTAAACTCAACAGTAGCTGTTTCTTGTGCCTCCACCACACTCTTCTCTGATCTACACTTTTCTTCAGGACTGTGCCTGGTTACATCCATTTGAGATGGAGATATGGATGCTGCAGTAGCTGCCAGGCCACCTGCACTCTGACTAACTGGAAAATCAGGCATCTCCTCACCACTCACATCCTCACTGGGGCCAGAAGGCTCACCGTGAACATTTGTGTCTGTGTATCCCAGGAGAGCTCCTTCCTGCTTAGATTGGAAAGCTTCCTTTGCTTGCTTTCTTCTTCTGAATGCTGCCCCAGAGGGACGTTTTCTTCTTTCACTCATGACTGCTGTTCTGTGCCAGCTATAGTGGCTCTCAACACTCAATTGAAGGGGACAAATAAGCAGGCTGGTAGCAGGGCCTGAGTGAGGGAAGATATCAGCGTCTTAAGGGCCTAACTGGCTCCTACTACTTCAGTTGACTGCCGGTTCTCCTCAAGTGGGTTCAGGGAAGCAGCAGGAAACAGGAAGCTCCCTGAGAAGCTGGTGTGAATCAGTCCAGGATCCTGGGGGTGCTCGAGAGGTACATTAGAGGCTCCTCCTCCTCTCTCTCCCTGCAGCTCCTGCTGCTTTCTGTTATTCCCTCTCACCTTTTCTCCTGCCTGCCTGTTATGTCTCTTGTGCCCTTCTTCCTCCAGCACAGCACTCCACCATATCTGTGCATCTAGAGCAGAGAGAATACATATACACCAGCAGCAGACACAATTTTCTACACTCTGGGTCCTAGTGCCCCCCCCCAATCTGGCACCTGAGGCAGCTGCCTCAGTTGGCCTCATGGTAAGACCAGCCCTGGCAGCAAGTCTCAGAGCTTGGATCGACAGACTCGAGCTCATACCATGGCACTAATAGTAGCTGTATATATTTTTACAGCTTGGGCTGGACCTTGAGCTCTGAAGCCTGCCCGCTCCACTCCAGCTATTTTAGCACAATAGCACAAGTCCAAGTCTGTAGACTAAGACCCTGAGACTTCTGCCACAGGGTTGGGTTTTTTTGCAGTGTAGACATACCCTAAATGACTTGCCCAAAGTCACACAGCGAGTCTGTGTCACAATTGTGACCAGAAACCCTATTCCTTGAGTTCCAGCCCAGTGCATTAGCCATAAAATCTTCCTTTTCAAAAGAAGACCAAAGCTCTAGTCCATGAATTCTAAGAACAGGAGTCTTGGTGACCTGTCTGGCTTCTTATTTCATAAGCAAAAAGACGACATCAATCATTGTACTGTGGGTTTGTAAACAAAAAAACATCACAAGGTGATTAATGGATCAGTCCATCATTACGTGGACTTATTTATATTGCTATTTTCAGACCTATGTATTTTCTTTTGCTAGACGTATCATTAGAGAGCTGACCCACTGTATTCATTATTACATGATATTAGAGAAGGTGTTTTTGCAGTAACACCCTTTTGTATTCAAGTTGTCCTGACACTCTACAAAGAAAAATAAGTAAATACCACTAGCCTAGTGACAGCGTAGTAAGTAAACACAGTAGCCTCTTGGACAACCTACCCACACAACAGGAAATGCATGGACCTTGTGTTTGTCAGAGGGGAAACGTCGACCAGAACATTCTAATTATCTCTTGTTTCTTCAGAGTGGCATGCCCTTTTAATCTTCCATTTGAAAATCCACCCAAAATGGCTGGAAAGGACTTGATTTTAACTTCACCGTGCTGTAAGTTGACTTTTCTCAATTCAGGGACCACGGTAATTCAGGCAGTAAAAAGACATTCTATATAGTTGGCGTAGTTGGACAGCACATCAATGAGGACATGGCCAGCGGCAGCCATTTTGGTTATAAGAACAAAACTGAATCAAAGGGCCATATAAGCAGATGAGCCAACAGACCAGACAGAATATCAATAAAGTTCCCAATAGTAGCAGAATTTCAGTCTCTTTCTTCAGAGTTTTCTTTATTTAACAAAATAATTGTCAACTCATCTCATTTGCAGAGTCTGTAGTTCCTTCCTGAAAGCGAGGACTTGCTGCTTGGCCTTTCCTTAGGCCTCACTCATTAAGTCTCCAACCCCTATTCCCTACAGGTACCTCCTACCAGACCCATGATGGGTCCCTTAGCCCGGTGTCTCCCTCTCTGACTGAGCAGACTCCCCTCTTACAGGAAGTGCTGCCTCTGAGCTGTCACATGACCCTTGGTCACATGACTCATCCAGTTAACCAGACCCTTGAAACAAGGTGGTAGGTTCGGCGCATGCGCCCAAAGTCCAGTGTCCTGGTACAGGCCTAAATAAGAAAAATGAAGAGTGCATGTGAAAATATCTGCCTTCATTTCAATGGCTTTTAGGAGTCTTTCAGACCCCATAATTTTGTAGCTGGCTTAAATGCAATAAGCTTTTGGATAAGAGGAGTGATCAGCTTTCAGGACAAGTATGGCTTTTGGGATTCCTTATTTGGAGGTTAAGTGCCAGGAACCCCAATATAGCTTTTTTTAAACCCTCTGATTTTAAAATGTGTTTGTGCAGTTGGCATTCCAAGCATAACCAATATTATGTGCCAGCACTGACCCACCAGTCCTATACATACTTAGGACGGAAGAATCCCATGCACTGCTACAGACTAGGGACCGAATGGCTAGGCAGCAGTTCTGCAGAAAAGGACCTAGGGGTTACAGTGGATGAGAAGCTGGATATGAGTCGACATGGAAGCTGGATATGAGTCGCCCTTGTTGCCAAGAAGGCTAACGGCATTTTGGGCTGTATAAGTAGGGGCATTGCCAGCAGCAGGGCCAGCCCTGGCTTTTTGGCCGCCCCAAGCAAAAAAAAAAAAATGGGACGGCCAGAACGGCAAAACAAAAACAAAAAAACCTGTGGCACGGCCGGAGCACGGGTGCAGGGGGACTGGCTGGGGGGGAGGGGGAGGAGGAGGGAGCGGGCGGGAGAAAGAGAGAAGGGGGCGGCCAGGACTACAGCAGGGGTGCTGCCACGCGGCCCCTCCCGCTGCACCGCCTCCTGCCGCCTACCACGAGGGCTCTGCTCCGGTCGGCGGGGAGGGAAGGAAGAGGACTGCCCTGCAGGGCGCTCTGGTTCTCCACGCTGCCGCCCCCTAGAGGGCGGCCGGAGCGGAACAAGAACCAAAAAAAAAAGCAGCCATGCCGCCCTAGGATTGGGCAGAATGCCGCCTCGAACAATCTGCCGCCCCAAGCACCAGCTTGCTCAGCTGGTGCCTGGAGCCGGCCCTTGCCAGCAGATCGAGGGATGTGATCATTCCCCTCTATTCGACATTGGTGAGGCCTCATCTGGAATACTGTGTCCAGTTTTGGGCCCCACACTACAAGAAGGATGTGGAAAAATTGGAAAGAGTCCAGCAGAGGGAAACAAAATGATTAGGGGGCTGGACCACATGACATATGAGGAGAGGCTGAGGGAACTGGGATTGTTTAGTCTTCAGAAGAAAAGAATGAGGGGGGATTTAATAGCTGCTTTCAACTACCTGAAAGGGGGTTCCAAAGAGGATGGATCTAGACTGTTCTCAGTGGTACCAGATGACAGAACAAGGAGTAATGGTCTCAAGTTGCAGTGGGGTAGGTTTAGGTTGGATATTAGGGAAAAAAATTTTACTAGGAGGGTGGTGAAACACTGCAATGGGTTACCTAGGGAGGTGGTGGAATCTCCTTCCTTAGAGGTTTTTAAGGTCAGGCTTGACAAAGCCCTGGCTGGGATGATTTAGTTGGGGATTGGTCCTGCTTTGAGAAGGGGGTTGGACTAGATGACCTCCTGAGGTCCCTTCCAACCCTGATATTCTATGATTCTATGATCTTTCCACCCTTTCCCCAGCTTTCACTCCAATCTAGGGCTCAAAGATGTCCCTTATCCACAGTCTCTCTAACATGATGACCTCTCTCTCTTTACTCCAATTCTCTCTCTAGTTTCTGGATTCTTCCTTCTTCCAGCCTAATCTGCCCGAATACTCACAGTGCTGAAAGCTGTGTGACAGTCTGGGACAGACAAAAAGCAACCAGTTCTCTGGCTGTTCCATGGGCTTAATTAGCATTGTGGGGCCTGTGGATGCCATGGGATCTTTCAGATCCCTTAGCCCTTCACTGAAAATTGTAGGGACATTGCATTTCCTATTGACTGGTCTGGGAAAGAGACCTACAGAAAAGTCCTCTGATGTCATTACCAGTGGTGGGGTGTCTGGAGAATCCTGGGGGGAAAGTTGGAAACAACAGATATGGAGGTAAAATAGTTTTGGTTTTAGCAGTTCTAAATGAGTTTGGAGCTTATTTTTCCTCTGCACTTGGGAGCCAGTTCTACCCTGAGGCCTTGTCTACACTACAGGGGTAAGTCGACCTAAGTTACACAGCTCCAGCTATGTGAATAACATAGTCAATGTAGCTTAGGTCAACTTACTGTGGTGTCTACACCGTGCTGGGTTGACGGGAGACTTACCTTACGCTCCTCATTCTGGTGGAGTACCGGATTCGATCAGAGAGCAATCTACAGTCAATTTAGCAGGTCTTTACTAGACCCGCTAAATCGACCCCCAGTGCATCGATCGCTGAGGTATCAATCCCGGTAAGTGTAGACATGCCCTGAGATATGAACGCACAATTCCCATTAACTGCAAACTTCATTGTGGGGATCTGAGTGCAGATTTCAGCCCTCTGTGCCTGGCCACACACTTTACCATGTTATTTTGGGTCTCTACGTACTCTCCTCTTTCTCCTTTATCAGACCCTCTGACTATGAAAGAAAATAAACACTTCAGAGTGTTCTTGAGGTATATTCTACTACTCCCCTCAGTATTGGCCCTAAGCCAAGCTTCTAGGTGGGGCACTGTAACCCCAGGATGAACTAAGATAAAGCTTACGTAAGTATCCAAACCACAGAAAGGTACAAGACAGATGCAACACTGGCACAGAGTGAAGTTTGGGAATTGGGTTTTTACTTTCAGCTCAGCGAATGGCAAGCAAAAGTAAGTGACTTTTTTTTTTTTACTGCTCCATGGAAGTCTGATATCCAATGTCACACCTAGAATTTGCCTATCACTGGCTGCTCCATCTGGGCCAACCCTGTAAGGTGAGGTGCTCAGATACTATGTGCCAGGTATGGCATTGATAAGTTTCTCTTCACATGGCTCACACAAATGAGATCCTGCAGGTTGCTTTTCACATGGGTTGTCCACATCAGCACAATCACTGAGCTGGTAGATGAAATGGAAATATCCCTCCAACATTTTCTGTCCTGACATCCCCTGATTGTGGCTGCAGGTCTTACGCATTGCTACTCCTGGACCTTCCTCAACGTTTATTCTTTTGATATGGTAGTGCTTATGGTTGTCAGTGGACTCAGTCCTGCCGGTTGACTTGAAGGTTTGGGGACTAGGTTTATCTGCTTCTTCAACAAGGCAGCAGGGGGAGAGAGGGGGAGAGAGGGGAGAGAAGACTTTCTCCCTAAAACTAGTCAGGAATTTTAAAACAAAACGTTTTTAGACAAAGCCAAAACTCTTTGTGAAATGGGGTTGGTTTCAATGAATTTCCCAACTCGAAAATAATGCTGAGAAAAAAGGTTTGAAATTGTCAAAATATTTCATTAAACACATTTAAAAAAAAAATCAGGTTTCCCAGTTTGAAATGTAAGGTCATTAGACTTTTAAAAGGGGGTTAATAAAAAAGAAACAAAGGTCAACATCCAAATGAAATGTTTTGATGGACCTGAATCAAAAAAGATTCCGGTTTCTCAGTTCGGGATTAGTTTTGAGATTTTGACTTTTCATCTTGATTCAAGATGGGAAAACATTTTTGAACTCTTGAAAATACTTTTGGGATGGGAAAACTGTTTCCCTTCCAGCTCTACTTCTCTCTCTTGCTGCCAACTGCCCCATAACCCTAAGGGTTCCCTAAGGACTGTGCCATAGAAATTCTGAGAAGTCTTTTCCATAACACACAGTTACTAGGAAATACTGGGAGTTCTCTAGTTTCTGTACTAGAGATTATGGGTGTGGGGGTGCTCTTAGCTCATTAGAAGAGTTTTCCCTCTTTTGCCGACTCATTGGCTAGTTAGGAGTGGCTTCCCCCACAGAGACCCTTTATGAACTGAGGGGAAGGAGCCCTTCAGCTGAGATACACCCATGAACCCTGCTAACGAAACCGGCATACCCTGAACACTAGGTAGGAGGGAAGGAAGGGGGACATCTAGGCAATGCCTGATCTGAAGGGCTGGTTGTAGTGCTGTGCGAGTACTATCCAGACATGGACAGGTTCACATAAAGCAGCACAACCCCAACACACTCTGATGTCTGGTGGGTTCAGCGTTCTATGTAAATCTTTCACATGGCCTTCCCAGTCACACATACTTAATCCAAGGCAGTTAGGAAAATACAACATCTCTTTCCTGCCCAGGACACTGATAGGTGGCTGCTAATGTTGGCACTTCCCTGGTAGCTGACAAGGAACATTACCACACCCTATAAAATACTTTCCACAGCACACGTTGACTGTGCATGCAAAAGAAAAGACTCGTTGCTACAGGAAACGTGAGCCTTAGTATAGCTGAGCAAATCATTTGGAACCAATTTATTAAATTAGGCCTCTTGTTCTGTTCAAATGCTCAAATTGTATTAATTATTTGAAATTCTCCCTGAATATTTTTCCTGGGTTTGTTTTTCCCCAACTATATGAATATATCTCATGAACATTCATTGCAAATATCCAGTATTTAAAATTTCAACATTCACAAGCTAATCATTGCTGTAAATGACCTAGATTTCGATTCTATTACAAAGGGATTCTTATACTATGTTCATCTCTGCAGTATCTGAGCATTTTACAGTAGTGCATTAAACCATGTGGCTACACATCTGTCCAGGAGCACCGCCAGCTTTTCTGTCGCCCTAGGCGGCGGAAGGTCCCACCCCGAAATGCCGCCCCCCACAGAGGCAGCGGAAGGTCCCGCCACCGAAATACCGCCACGGTCGCCGCCCCCCAAATTGTAGTGTCCTGGGCGACCGCCTAGGTCGCCTAATGGGTTGCGCCGGCCCTGCCTCTGTCACCTGTTTGTTCTCTTATCCTCTCCTGAGGTGAAAACACCTGTGTGGTGGAGAGTCTTGGTTTGGTTTGGTCTGGTTGGTGTCTGTTTCCTGACTGGATGACTTGGGAACATAGCAATTGCCAGGTGGGTTCAGATCCGAGGTTCAACTAGCCCAGTACCCTGTCTCTGACAGTGGCCAGCAACAGATGCTTTAGAGGAAGTTGTAAGAATCCCACAGTAGGCAGATATAAAAATCTGCCACTCACAGATCTGTCTCATCCTAGTCTCCAATAGTTTGAGATCATCTTAAACCCTGAAGCATGAGATTTTTGTCATAATTTATTCTGGATATTTTTGATATTCATATAAATATCCCTATAAACATCCAATCCCTTTCTGAACCTTATTAATATAGAATCTTGGTTTATGTAATTAACAAAGTGTGAACTGTAAATGGGGCATGTTAAAATCAAATAGACAATTCGATTAGCTTTCTGCAGATATTTGAGCAATCAAATTTAACATCCACTTCCTGTGAGTATTCATACCAATGAAGCTTGACCAATGAATGTTCTCAGAAAGCAAATATACATGGATCATGACCACTACTGAATTGAAATTCCAACCAAGTACCAAAGGTAAATGAATTTTTATAGGAAAATATTCCCACTGATTGTTCAGACAGCATCAGATTTTAATTTCATTTTTATTTTATTTTTAATTTGTGACCATGGACTTTTTTAGTGCCTGGCATTTCACGGAGAATTAAACTACCGTGCTTTGAATAATATGGCTCCATAGAGAATTTGGATTTTATACAATAACATTCTACTCCATATGTTTTATTTTATTAATAAACAAAGTACAAATTCAAAGCTTAGCCCACCGGTGCATTTTACAATGATTTATGATCATGCAAGTCTTCAGAGGTACTTTTGCCTGACTAATGAATATATGATTTGGTCTTAAGTGTTGTGTTTCTTTTACTGTATTTTTACTGGGCTTTTATTTTGCTGTCATGTTGTGTGGAAGCCTGTTATGGCATAATGAAAGTTGTAACAGTAAAAATTGATTGATTGATTATGCCTAGTACTATATAACAATTGCTGTAGTAGAAGTATCCCAGATTTGAATTTGTATTTCTTTATAAAATAAAGCATTTGGAACAGAAAATTACTGTATAAAGTTTAAATTATATTTGAATCCACACTATTCAAAACACTGTAGTTCATTTTTCCCAGGAAAGTGCAGTGAAGGAACAACTTTCTCAGTAATAGATTAAACATTAATTGGACACCTTCTTAATTAAAACTCAGCTCTCATGACTCATGTATGTCACTGCAAAATGTAGTAATATATCAGGCTAGGTCGTGGGTGTGCACTGATATCATGATTTACTCTTGATTGCTGGCCAGACTTATCAGTCAAAAAATTAAAAACACATGAGATTTGTTTTTAAACCAGCGACTAACTGGCTAAAGCTAACTGGATTTAACCCCTACCGTTTTAGAGTTGCGTGGGATTTAGTCACACAACTCCCATTAAAGTCAACAGAAGTTCAAATCAGTGGGCGTGGTAGGGCAAAATCTTATGCAGCTCTTGGAACGTCTAGAAAGGAAATAAAGGTTTTGCATGACTGTATGGGCAAGACCATGGGCCAGAATCTCATCCGTGGAGAATCTGACCCAATATCTCAGGGAATTAACACCCAAATCACATATCACTTTTAAGGTCACAATCAACACATCGAATCCCATCCAGAAGTAAATAAGGAGCCGGTGCAGCCTATGACACTTTGGGACAATACACTACAGCCAGTCTGACAAAGCCAGGGCCCTCTGACGTTCTGTGCCAGCAGAAGCATGTGGGTGGTCTTAAAGAGTAGTCCCACATGGAGCACATTGCAGCAATCAGCCTGGTGGTCACAAAGACACACAGGACTGGGGCAAGTCTGCATAGGAGAAGAAAGATCACATCAAGTACAGATGGGAAACCAAAGCCACCCTGCCTACAAGAGTAATCAGCTACTGCAGCACCTCTTAACTGCAACGCTTGTTAACAAAAGGCGGGCAAACACCCTCGTTCACAGTGACTCACTTGCTTTGTCAGGTTGGTCATCACAGCATATTTCCCCAACGCTCCACAAACTGCTCTCGCTCCTTCTCTAGGGCTGGGTGAAATTCAGTGCGTTGACATTGATCTTTCAAAGCCACAGATGAAATAATGACACCTTTGAAGTCTATGGGAGTTTTGCCATTGATTTCAACAGGACCAGGATTTCACCCCATATGTGCTTGTGGTCATAGCCACCGGAGACTATACACCTTCCTCGAACAAACTTTCCTAGAGGGAAGGTGGATCTTAACATTTAAACAGGCTCAGACTGTTCCTTTAACTTGTCCCAAGTTCTTACTAATTCCCCTTTGCATATTGTCTCATTAGTGAAGATGTCTTGGCCAAGACTTTCAAAAAGAGGCATCCAAAATTAAGCTCTTAATTCCATATTTAGGAATCTAAAACAGCTCCCATTGGCCCAGGAGAAGATGAGTGGTCTCGTGATTAAGACAACGGCTGTGGCTCGCCATAGATCTGCGTTCAATTCCTGACTCTATCATAACCTTCCTGTGTGACCCTGGGTACGTCGCTTAGACTCTCTGTGCCTCAGTCCCCCAGCACCGTGCTTCCTTTCTCTCAGGCTTGGTCTACACTAGCAGACTGGGGGGCGGGGTGGAGAAATCGATCTAAGTTATGCAACTTCAGCTACATGAATAATGTAGCTGAAGTCAACATACTTAGATCTACTTACCATGGTGTCTTCGCTGTGGTAAATCGACTGCTGACGCTCCCCCATCAACTCCCCCTATGCTTCTCGCTCCGTTGGAGTACAGGAGTTGACAGGAGAGCGCTCGGCGGTCGATTTATCGCATCTTCACAAGATGCAATAAATCGACCCCCCGCTGGATCGAGCGCTCCGGAGGTAAGTGTAGACATGCCCTCACACAGTGTCTGTCCTATCTATTTAGACTGTAAAATTTTGGGACAGGGAGAGTCTCTCACTTTGTGTTTGTACAGTGCCTAGCACAACGGGGCTGTGATCACATCTAGGGCATCTAGGCACAATTGTAACACCCAACATTTTCTGACAATCTTGGTCTTAACAAAAGGTTCTTTTTTCCTCACAGACCATCCTACCCACTTACTTGACCCTGTGGGAAAGTCAAAGCTTAGTTGATTTATGACTTCATTGCAGGATCCAATGGAGGGAGAAGCTCAGGGATGGGAAAAAGATTTTATTCAATAAAAGAAATATCTGCCAGAAGGGCAAAAAAGGGCTGGTGCAAATTGAAATAAGTACATATCTAACTCTATAAATTGGTCAGAGCTCCACTGAAGTCAATGGGCTACAACAACATCAGATGAGGATCTGCCCCTTTCTGTCTCCAATAACAACAACAACATTCCAATCAATGAGTGAGGCTGCAATTTCTCCCTAACTGTGAAGCCTTCCTAATTAATGCAAAACGAGTGGCAAAGTATACTGAAATGCGCAATGTACCTTAAACACGTGCATAACTGTAAGCACATGAGTGGTGCTGGGGACTCCTCACATGCTCGAAGAGGCACACGTGCTTAAGTGAATTGCCTCTCAATGAATCACAAAGAGCAAGATAAATCCCAAGGCTGAACGGGTGGGAGCAAAGTGCATCTGCCAAAGTCTACCTATTTCATTTTCTATTAAAAAAACTGCCAGAACTTTAGTTCCATGTGTTCATAGCACAAGTGCTGGGCAATAAACAAATCCAAAACATACAGAGAGATCAGTTTCTTCCAGTGAGGAGGGTCAGTGAATTTCCATTAGAATGAGTCACTGAGATTCCCAAAGCCTTAAGGTGTGGAAGAGCCAGTGAAAATGAGGTTAGCTTAGGAATACAAACAGATACTAAGGCACACAGAGAGCTTGAGCTTCACTTTGACCTCCGTATGTGGCTATGAAACATACTTCCTTGAATGCAAAATGTATATATTTCCCTCTACAACAAAGGCATAAAACGGTTCACTCCCAAACAAGTATTTGAGCACTGATCTTGCACTTCATCTAAGATTACCCACCCGGCCAACCAAGCTGTATTCTTTCTGGGTGGCTCAGAGAATAGCATATTACAGTGGAAACACCCATTTATTTCATTTGCTGCCATTTATAATATTTTCCACTATTTGTAGATAATGAATTCATCCATTTTTTGCCAAGCTTACGCAGCCTGTTTTAGAGCCAAAATTAACCAGAATCCTTCTAAAAATGTGTTACCCTTCATTTTCCATGATTGCTTAGTGGTTCTCCTGGAAGGCGACCAAAATCAACCATATTAACAATGCACAGCAACAACTGAACTGTCGTATTTGTACTCTCTCAACAGCAGGAAGTGTGCCATCAAACTGGTCCCTAAAGTACACATTTCAAGAGCACAACTGCTCAGGTTAATTCAAGGCAGTAGACAAGAAATGAGGAATTGCAACCGGCATTCTTTCCTAGAGGCATTCAATAATGGCACTCTCATCAAAAGAGATATGTAGCGGATTATCTGATATTTATTTGGCACTGGTTACTCCTTCTTTCTCTCCAGATTGTATAATGTAGGATACAATACCACAGAGGCCTACAATATGGAACATGCCTGAACATACTTTACACATCCTTCACTTCACACCCTGTGCGTCGGTCCATTGAACTCAGTGGGGCTACGTGCAGTGGGCAGGATCGGCACCTTCCAATCCAGCCCAGCTGAAGAGCAATGCATAGTTGCACTGCTCCAGAAGCAAGGACAGGACAGACTTGTGACTCTGGGTGAGACACTCCCCCCTGCTTCTGCCTAGCTGCTGTGGGGAGAGTAAATTCCATCAGCCCTTGCCTAGGGTAGACTACCTCCCCCTCGTCACTGGCCAAGGCTTCACCCTCTCCCCCATTCTGCGCACACACTCCCTACTCACCAGCAAGGGAAAGCGAGTAGCAGTCCAGCCACAGCGGCTCTCCCTTCATGCAGGGTCTGGCAATGCAAGTAGCCCATGCAGGCAAGCACCTAATCCCCCTACACAGATAAGCAGCAGCATTCACAGCTGAGCCCAGGGTGTAAAACTAAGCAGGTGCATTAAGTCTTTGCAAGATTTCTTTTCCCTTCCTCTGTAAGGGTAAGTTGACCCCTTGATCCCACACCAAGGAACTCAAAGGGAGCAAGATCAAGCCCGAGGAGAACAGGGCACCCCCAAACGTACTGGCTGGCCAGGAGCCCACCACTGGAAAATGTGAGCTGTAATAACAAAAATCATTCACCGTAATAATTACAAGCAAAGATTGATAGAACAAGTTTACGTTCATTTGTACAAGTTAGTACCGATGCAAAAGTAGGGCAATAAATACACCAACAGTTCAGTCTTTGTTTCTGGACATTAGCCCTGTTTTCTTTGGCCCCACCAGAGACCATGCGGGGGGTTAGAGGTAAAGGGAACTTCTGGAGCAGAAACAGAGGTAACAGAACTGCCAAAACACGGTCAGCACCCAATTCCCATTGATTCGCAGGGCATGTGGCCCTGAATGAGTTAATAAGCTACCGTTTGTGACTCTGGAACTGGAGCAGGCAAGGAAGCCACATAAAGCGCTGAATTATGGCACGGGAACGAAACAGACTGTCACGATTGCGCTGAAGTTCTTAGCATTGACAATTTACAGGATTGCAATAAATATTAACACCCCATATTCCTGCCTGACCTCCCACCGAGGCTCCACGGCTTGCCAACATCTTCCTCTTTCTCAGGCCTTTCCATTCTGCCTTATGTAGCTGGCTCAGAGCTTTTGAATTCTCCCTCCCTTTAAATGCTGCATTCCCCCTTCTGACACTGTACATCTCTCTGAAATCTATCAGTCCTCAGCTGATCTAGGCTTCTCTAGTCAACCCAAGCCTCTCCAATGTTCTCATTCTGGGCATATCCTCCCAGCGCCACCGATCCTGTCCTATTGACTTCACTGGGACACAGTCAATGCCCAGCTTGGAATCATTCCGATTTGCTTTCTCCATTTATTCTGGATGCGTCCATTGAATCTTTTCTCTTCGGCCGTTCCAAGCATCACTCATCTCTCAGTGGTTCTTCTCAGACTCTGAACTTCAGCCACTTCTCCAAACGCCTTCTAATGTTTTGACTTTTGCCGGTTAAAATTAAACAAAACTTCAAAGCTTTCTTCTCCGATTATTTTTTCATACTCAAAATACTTTTATCAATCCCATGAACTGCAAAGAACATATGTCTACCCATACAGCCTGATCACTCCACAGCTGCTGTGTAATCCTGCGTATCACACAGCTAGGGACTGGACCCTGGCCTATGCTTCTGGGCAAAGCAGCTGTAAGCCAGTGGATCTGGTCCGCTACACCTTTCCCCTGAAAAGCCATAGCAGTTTCTAGGCCAGTCCCCTATCAAATCACCAACACACTGAGGCCAGCCCATCTCTATGCCCTGGAGATACCCAGCTACCAGATTGGCCCATTGGAGATGCAGGCAGCTGGGTGTAATTCATGAGTGGATCCTGTTACAATCACTGCAAATTAGCTCAACCTTCAGGATACTGACTTATGCTGAATATAACAGGGAAGGCTGGGTAATTATTTCATTTATTTATATATTGTGGTAGCACCTAAAAAGCCCATCCAGGGCCCAGGGCCCCAATGGGCTAGACATAGCAGTGTAATCAGTAGGATACCAATCTCTGTCCCGTGACAGGTGTATTTGGTTTGAGCATTGGCCTGCTAAACCCAGGATTGCAAATTCAATCCTTGAGGGGGCCATTTAGGAGTCTGGGGATTGGTCCTGCCTTGAGCAGGGGGTTGGACTAGATGACCTCCTGAGGTCCCTTCCAACCCTGCTATTCTATGATTCTATTTGCCTTCAGAATAAAATGTCAGTTTCCTGCCTGGGTGGCAGACCGTAGCTACAGCCACTCTTTCCCTGGCTGGCCTCATAAAGATATCTTAATCCATTTCCCACCTTGCCTTGCAGGCTTGAGCTAACAGAGTGTGGGTCCTGTCTAAATGGTGACATCCAGGATATGCAGGGCCGGCGCAACCCATTAGGCGACCTAGGCAGTCGCCTAGGACGTTACAATTTGGGGGGCGGCAACCGCGGCAGTATTTCGGTGGCGGGACCTTCCGCCACCTCTGTGGGGGGCGGCATTTCGGGGCGGGACCTTCCGCTACCTAGGGCGGCAGAAAAGCTGGCGGCGCTCCTGAGGATATGTAAGGGATGAGGGTTAGGCAGGAGGAGTCTGAGAGAACAAACAGCTTTAGCTGGTGATTGAATGCTGATGTCAGATAGTTGCGGGGATAGTATGAACGCTATGGACATTGAGATAGTTGAGTTTCTCTCTTCCCCAGGCCTCCTCTCCCAACCTTGGCATGTGCTATGTTGGAAGGAGTCTGTATGGCTTTTTGCCAATTAGGAAACAGCAAAGAAAACAGGACCCAAGCTGTGTAAGCCACAATGCAGAATGGCAGGACTGCCTGACAGGGTGGAAAATGCAATCAAAGGCAGTCAATTAAAACAGAGACAAGAGAGAGCTGGACATTCAGCCTGTGAGATGGAACCCAGCTGTCGAAGAGGGGCTCAGTTGTGGCTTTGCCAGGATCCCTGCGAACGGGTCGGTGTGTTGTTAGAAGCCGATTAGGACCTCCTGGTTCCGAACTCCCTTGCTTTGAGGGGAGCTGGCGGAGCACGCTTCCCCTTGGCAAGCAGTCTGTCCTTGCCCACCTGCACAGGCAACCCTGAGGAGGCCGCTTGCCCAGGTTGCATTGCTACCGGAAGGAAGGAGGCATCATACTCCCCCTGGAGCACAGGACAGGCCACCGTCTGCAACAAGAGATAGTTGCTGCCTTTTAACACTACCACCAAAATGGCCATGCTGCTCCCTGGCACCATTTGGAGATTGGAGTGATCTCAGGGTGCCCAGCCTTGACCTAACTGTGCTCCCACCAACGCAAAACCCCACCCTGAGTGTGTTCATCTCTGAGGAGGTGTTCGTTGCTGGGGACTATCCAACCCCTCCCGCCAAACACTTCTGCAGCTGCAGATGTCCCAGCCCAGCAGAGTGGAGGAAGGTGGCTGAGGGTAGAGCAGGGGGTGGGGCAAAAGGGTCAATAAACTTAATAGAAATTGAAGATGCTCAGCATCACCCCAGAGGTGCTCAGTCCCTCACAGGATCAGACCTTTAGTTCTTGGGATAGTGAATGGAAATTTCCAGTAGAGAAGCCAATTACTTCTTGGTGGTGTGTTCTTGTGATATGGACGCCCATCCAAAGGAAATGGACTTGGGCCACCAGACCTGTTCCACACAGGCACCAACTATGATGACGTTTGGTCACCGGTAGAATAGGAAGAATATTGCAAAAAGCTATTTGTGAACATGAATTCAAACCTTCATCTTGCCTGTGTTCACGCCCAATGCGTGTTCACGCTCCATGAATATTCTAGTGAAAGAGCAGGAACGCTATTTATATTGTAGTAGCACTTAGAGGCTGCACCCAAGACTGGAGCTCCATTGTACTAGACACTATTAATACACATAGTTTGAGAAATCCCAGCTTCAGATCTACAGCTAATCAAATACGAAGGGAAACTGAGAGGTGAAGTGATTGATCAAACATCACGGAGCAGGTCACTTGCACAATGGGGATAGAATGCAGGTCTCCTGGGTCCCAGGCCAGGGTGCCATACACCGGACCACATTGTCTCTTAATAGCTTAGGCTCTGAATTGCTTATATTCAATATTCTCTGAGATTGCCAGAAATCTATAAACATTAACTTGTTCACATTCATCCAACAGTTGTAATCGAATTCATGGAAACATTGATCTATTTATGGACAATATACAAATGGGGGAAAAAGAGCAAAACTAGATGAATAATTTTATCTGAGAATAATTTGCCCACCTCTGAGTCAGAACTGAACATTTCAACATTGCATTCGTAATCTCCTGATCAATCCAGGACAATAATAAAATATTGGTAATGTCCCTCTTGCTGAGGACTTCCATTGGATCAGTCAAGAAGGAAGGTGGGAACAATGAAAATGTCTGCGAGCATTTCTTATGTAACAGTTATATAGTGATAGCACCTTGACAGCCATTAGGTCAAAGCCCCATTGTGTTAGGTACTGTACAAACACGAAGACAATGATTGTAAGCTCTTGGGGGGAAGTGACTATCTAAAATAAGATCTTACAATCGATGGCCTTTTTCTAGTAAACACTCCCCAAAGCCCTAGAAGATCCTTACACTGATTTCTGCCATTTCTAATTTTCAGTGATATTAATTCATTTAGAAGGGTCTGTTGGCCTGATCTCACCTTTACCCACTGAGTTCATTGGAGTTGTCAAGATCTATGGGAGGGCAACATCCAGCGTAATGTATGCCAGAAACACAGTAAAACGATCACCAAAAAAAAAGGTGTCTTTATGTTTTATTTTAAATGGACAATTTCTCTGGGCTTTTTCACAAAGCCAGAGGAATTTTATTCTTGGAGCGGTAGAAAACCACAGCCCATCTCTCCCAAGTTTCCAACCCCACACAACATTTTTATTAATTTTGAAACTTTGAAGGAAGAATGCTACCTTGGCGTCACAGTTTTACACAATTTGCTAGAATTCAGAGCACACGTTACAATACCAGCCCACATGAAATGGAAACGTTCTAACAACTTTGAGCTGCATCCTCTGGTTCGACCAAGCTGCTCTCAGCACAGGAAGAGCGTTGGGGGCGGGGGGGAGGATGGCTCCTTTGTGGCTCCCCAATTTTAGGGCCTGGTGAGAGCTGCTTTAGCCCCCAGTGCAATTTACAGCTGCCTCAGAGCTGCTTTAAGTTACCTCCGTTCCCCATGAATCCAAGGGGACAGTCTGGCAGCCAGGGGTCACTGGAGCTCAACTACACTGTGCCTGGCCATGGGGCCTTGGAAAGCCATTAACCAGCTCTGTGACACCTGGGGACTCCCCCTGGCTCTATGGGTGGCCAACAGAGCAGTGCAAAGGGGCAGTGCAGTTCTGAGGATCTGACCCATTATTCCCTTTTAGCGAAATGAAAAGATAGTTTGCAAACTCTATCAAGCAAAAAGTTATATACTTGGGGAGAAAACGCAGGATTAAAAATGCCTAGAATTCTTTTAAAGCTAATTTACTTTTCATTGCTTCAGCATTGATGCTGTCGGCTTTCAATCTGTTTTCATTGTCCTCAGCTTGCACAGTCGACCGAGACTGGGCTGCTTTGCATTTTGGTTCTCATGCACTAGACGACGTTATTGGGTTTGGTTCCTTAGTCCTCACAAACTCAGGCTTTTCCATCTACACACTCATGTGGCCCACAACATTGTAATATTAAAACACCTCATGCCCATTATTGGTATTATCATTTAATAACTTTTAGTGCCAATTAGATCAGGGGCCCATTGTGCTAGGCTACGTACAAATATAAAATGTCAGTCTCTGCCCAACAGATCAGACACTCTGAATACACAGAATAGACAAAGTATTCTGTCCATTTTACTGATGGGGAAACTGAGGCACAGAGCATGAGTGACTTGCCCACATGGCAGAGCAGGGAACTGAATGCAGATCTCCTGAGTCCCAAACCATTGCCTTAGCCAGAAGGCCATTTTCCCTCCCTTTCAAGATGCAACACAACTTGAGTTTGTACAACAGCCTTCCTTTATGCCCTCCCCAGCTACCCTCCCTGACAAAAAAAGCAACACAAACATCTTGGACTGTAACATGCTTTGCAGAATAAACGCAGAGAGAAACAACAGAAGAAGCCGAGGCAGGGAAACAGAGGCTGAGATTTGCAGGGAGATGAAGAGTTGATGAGGTGGAGAGAGAAAGGATGGACATTGCAGATGGCCAATGCTGTAAGAAGGCTCTTGCACCAAAAATGGCTGGATTGTATGGAGAGAGAGAAGGTTTTGGAGTGAAATCTTAACCCCACTGAAGTTAAAGACAAAAATCCCACTGTCTTCCAACCCATTTTGAAGTAGGCTTCACCAAGCCCAGGGAAGGTTTACAGTAAGGTGGATAACTTTGAACTGGGTCTTCCTGAAATGAATGAAGAATTAGCAATGAGAGGTTAGTTTAAGGCGTTTAGAAGAGCTTTCCTTCCCTTTAAGGCTTCGTAAGACTTGCAAACTTGACGCTGACTGAAAAAAGTTAAAGGCGAATGTACTTGAAAATGGTTTGTAACCCGTTCCCTTGCATCAGATTCCTCACCTTCTCTGTCAGGATGTTCATTTAATGCCTTTCATATTTCCATGTAAGACTATAAGCTCCCTAAACCCGGGCATATCTGTCATCTCAGCACTATCAGGAAAGAGCTGATGAGAATGTGATCGGCAGTGATGATTACAAGGACTTTGCAAACACAGGAAAGCATGTTCTGCATTAATTGCTAATCTATTTCAGCCAATTTGGCACCATGACAAAAGCAACTGGTCATATCTAACAAGGCAGGGGATCAGAAATGATTCTATTTCAGAACAGCATGTCCAGGGAGAAGTATCAACCGTTAATTCCAGGTGACTAGTTTCTTTATAAATATATTAGCAACATAATGGAGGGTTCTTTAATGGGATTATAACTACACAGGCAGACCCTAAGCAGCTGCTCTGCTAGTCAAGGGCAACATGGCTGACAATAAGATTTAAGAAAGCGAATGGGGAGAAAATGGCAAATCTCTGGTCTGGCACACTTAAATGACCTCATTGCTTAAAAGTAATTGGATCACGTTGCATATGTGAAAAGAAAACCAAATAAGCTTAAGGCAATCTCTTTGGGCACGCTCATCACCGTCTCCTCCCACTGATCTTGCCTTAAAGAGAGTTAGAATGGACCAGTCCAGAAGCACTCATCTTTTCACGGGGGTAGATCTTAAAGGCAACGGGGTGTCACCTGTCACATCGAGTAACTGAAAGGACGTGGTCAAGGATGATAGGCCCCCAATTTTGACACTGACTTTGTCTTCCCCTCTCTGCAGAGCTGGTGTAATTCTTTATATCATGTGCATTTTAAAATAATGGCTCTGTTATAATTTTTTAAAACAAAAGACAGAAGCCTGTCACTAGGAGCTGCCCTACATTGTCAAACCAGCATGCATGTGCAATGGGGGAGGGGGAACAAAACTCACAAAGGAATCCATGGGCATGCATTGTACAGTATGATGTTCTTAAAAGCCCAGGCCCAGACTCTGCCCTCAGTTACAGCCAGGCTACCCCTCTCCCCCTGGCAGCAGATGAAATATTTAGGGTTGAGAAATTATTTATTTAAGGGGAAAAAAACATTATTTCTCACTTTTAAAGTCAATAGAGGTAAATGAGAGAAGAATTTGGCCCATTGTGTCTGTATAAATGGGACATACCTGTCAAATTATAGAAAATGCAATCTTGTTGTAGCCATGTTGGTCCCAGGATATTAGCGAGACAAGGTGGGTGAGGGAATATCTTTTATTGGACCAACTTCTGTTGGTGAGAGAGAGACAAGCTTTCATGCTTACACAGAGCTCTTCCACAGATCTGTTCCAATAAAAGTTATTACCTCACTCAGCTTCGCTCTCTAAGTTTTAGAAAATACATTTTAAAAAAATCCTTATCACCCTTGTCTGCAGTTCAATACAGTAACTCCTTGCTTAACGTAATTATGTCCCTGAAAAATGTGACTTTAAGTGAAACGATGTTAAGCTAATCTAATTTTCCCATAAGAATTAATGTAAATAGGAGGAGTTAGGTTCCAGGGAAATATATTTATATATATACACAAACAATAAGTTTTAAACAAACAATTTAATACTGTTCACAGCTATGATGATTGTGAAGCTTGGTTGAGGTGGTGGAGTCAGAGGGTGGGATATTTCCCAGGGAATGCCTTACTGCTAAATGATGAACTAGCACTCCTCTGAGCCTTCAAGGGTTAACACGTTAGTTGTTAATGTAGCCTCGCACTCTACAAGGCAGCACAAATGGAGGGAGGGGAGACAGCATGGCAGAGACAGAGACACACACCGTGTGTGAGAGAGAGAGAGAGAGAGAGAGAGAGACGCATTGCCCCTTTAAGTACGCTGACACCACTCTAAGTACATTGCCTTTTTAAGTAGATCAGGAAGTTGAGACAGCAGAGCCCTGTCGTGTCTCCCCCCTGCTCTATGGATGGGGTAAGCGGTGGGCAGGAACAGGGGGGAGGGGGACACCCTGACCTGCTGGGTGGCTGACGCACAGGGAACTTAGGGGAACGGGGAGCTGATGGGGGGCTGCCGGTCCACCCTGGTTCCAAGCCCCCACCAGCTAGCTGCAATGGGCTGTTCTTCCTGCAAGCAGTGGACAAAGCAGGCGGCCGCCCAGCAACGTTAGAAGGGAGCATTGCACAACTTTAAACGAGCATGTTCCCTAATTAATCAGCAATGTAACAACAAAACAACGTTAACCAGGATGACTTTAAGTGAGGAGTTACTGTAGTTTGAAGCTGAGGGTAGATTTGGACCTGTGGCTTAAACAGGAACACTGTACAGAATAATACATGCATTTGACTTTCTCCTGTGGAATACAGAACCGTAGCTGGATTAGCATGGACTGTTTAAGCAGCTTAACCTTGAACAAGCTACAAATGTTATTATTTGAAGTCCAGATTGTGCTGCACAATCTTGAATTCTACTGCCAGAGACTCCTGACTCAGAACAGCAGATCCATTCAGGACAGCAGTTGAATGCAGGTGTAACCCACACGCCTCCTGGGTGTGGTGTTCTGTCCCACCTAGTAGCACCGAGACCACTTACAGAGAGAGATAAAAAATGAGTCTGCTCTACAGCGTTAGCTAACAGCCCGCTGGCTTTTAGCTCATGCGGTAGAGGCTCATGAACTAAGCTCCAGAGGTTCCAGGTTCGATCCTGCCCACTGACGACCGGGGTCTGTCGGCGTTACATATGCTTAACTTTGAGTTTGTGCTTACCTCCCAATGACAAGTGCTTTCCTGAATTAAGCTAGACCAGTGTTTCTCAAACTGGGGCTGCCTCTTGTGCAGGGAAAGCCCCTGGCAGGCCGGGCCGGTTTGTGTACCTGCCCCAGCCGCAGGTCCGGCTGATTGTGGTTCCCACTGGCTGCGGTTCGCCGCTCCAGGCCAATGGGGGCTGCTGGAAGCGGCGGCCAGCATATCCCTTGGCCCATGCCGCTTCCAGCAGCCCCCATTGGCCTGGAGCGGCGAACCGCGGCCAGTGGGAGCCTCGATCGGCCAGACCTGCGGACGGGGCAGGTACACAAACCGGCCCACCAGGGGCTTTCCCTGAACAAGTGGCGGCCCCAGTTTGAGAAACACTGAGCTAGACTGAGGGAAGCCAAGTCATCTGACTAACCATACGGGCTGAGCCTCAATGGAAGGACTTCCAGACCCCAATTCTGACAGGTATTTAGGTGCCAAACTCCCATTGATTTCAATGGGAATTAGGTGCATATATATCTTTGAGGATCTGGGCAGGGACATCATTTGGTGTGCAGTTGTGCTGTCTAGACCTTGGTTTGCCCCCCTCCCAACTTTTCATAGATCTTATATGTGTCAATTTTTGTTCCCCCCCACACACACACCTTTGCAGGATATAATATAATCACTTATAATGCTTTATATGCTGACACAACTCCTCCCCTTCCCCCACCCAATATTTTCTGAAATGATGTCCCTGGATGGGGGCCCCAGTGACTTCGATGGCTTTGAAAGTTGAAGAGGTATTCTGCTATTCCTTATGGGTCAGATCCAGAGTTCAACCTAGGAAAGCCCTGGCACCATTTCAACAGTGATATTTTGCTTCATTTAGAACAACGATTTGGAACAGTGAGCCTGGTTTCCTATTAGCTAAGCTCTGTGAGACCATCAGGGATGTTTCAGACATATGAACATATTTATATATAAGTGTGGACATGAAGACACACAGTGGTTTGTTGTGGTTATTGGCAAGAGATTGGATGGTTGCATAGCTAGCAAGCGTTGATAAACCATTTCTACTACACCATCATGCATTCTGAATGTGTCACCTTTGCTGCACAAAACCTCATAACGATGTTTTCGAGGGTTCCATTTCGAGGGTTCCATTTCATATAAGCCCCACTGAAATGTATGCCTAATCAAAAGATCATTTCACGAAACAGCTTTCTCAATGTCAATCTATCTATATTTTGCTCATGCTAATTGCCCAGAGATTGGAGCTACCCGTTTTGCGGCTAGTCAGTGAAAATAAGCTTGAAGTGCAGAGAGAAAGATGTAATATGATACCTGACACATTACTACTGAACGGCACTGGATGGGGGTGCACTAAAAAAATATTGCCACTGTAGAAGACCTTAAGGTGCATCTGTAGGCCCTGATTCAGGAAAGCACTTTAAACTATGATTAAGTCCATCCCTATTCTGGACTAAGCACGTGCTTCAAGATAAGCATATGCTTAAGTGCTGTCCTGAATTGTGATACTTTTTTGACTCAGGGCTAGCTCAAGACTGGGAACTTCCAACAGGAACTAAGGACCAACACAAAGCTCACGACATTCCACTCTAAGTGCAAGGCATATTTCTGTAACCTTGCCTTCTTTAACAGAAACATATAGTAGCATGTGGTATATACACTGCAAGAATCAGGTTTCAGAGTAGCAGCCGTGTTAGTCTGTATCCGCAAAAAGAACAGGAGTACTTGTGGCACCTTAGAGACTAACTGCAAGAAGGCTCTCAAATACTACAATGATGAGCATGGTTTAAGAACCTGAATAGAACAGAATAGAAAAGAACTCCTAACATTAAAAACGAAGGGTTTGGGGGAGACAGGGTTTGGGACTGTGTAATATTTCAGTTCATCTTTCAGTCTGAAATGGATCAGCAACCATTTCATTTTTATCAAAACACAATTAGACTGTGGTGAATGACAGCATAAATCTTAACTAGGAAAGACACAGGAAGAAAGACCACCAGGGTGGAACATAACTGTAAACCGGCCCATAAAACTATATTTGAGTTCTGATCATATACTCGGGACTCCTTTAAATGATCCAGCACTGACTTCCAAAGAAAGTGTTACCAATTAAGCAAAAGAAACTTTAACAGTCAATTTTAATTACGCTAAGAGATTCACCAATCAATTCCCAGTTCGAGCTGAAGTTTTTACTAGAGATGACTGGAAACAATTTACATGCTTTTATGTTGCGTCTAGACTTTAATAAGTGGTTTAAGCACTAAGCAATTCTGTGCCAGTATCAAACTAGCTCTACAGCATACATAGAAACTTACCAGCCTTTCGAAAACTCTTCAAAACATTTCTCTGTAAATGGTTTCAAAGGTTACCGAATGTGTTATATAAATACCACTCTGGGGGCTATTTACTGTAAGCACAGAGCCACCCATTGCGTGGCTTTTTCTCTAACTAGCTGCTTTAAACACAGAGATGGCGAGCTGTGCAAATTGGTGTCGCTCCGCTGATTACAATGGAACTGTTCACACCAGCTGAGGAGCAAACCCATTAGATTTAGGTTTAAAATAAAAAAAAAAAAAAACCTTGAAAAAACCAGAGACTTGAAACAAATGATTCAATAGAGCAAATCTCTATGATCTTTTGAACACCTAAACACCCAGCACTCTGATCTACCATCCCCTTATCTGTGCATACCAATGTCCCATTGAGGACTTAGGCTAGGTCTACACTACCCACCTGAATCGGCGGGTAGAAATCGACCTCTCGGGGATCGATTTATCGCGTCCCGTCGGGACGCGACAATCGATCCCCGAATCGGCGCTCTTACTCCACCAGCGGAGGTGGGAGTAAGCGCCGTCGACAGAAAGCCGCAGAAGTCGATTTTGCCGCCGTCCTCACAGCGGGGTAAGTCGGCTGCGATACGTCGAATTCAGCTACGCTATTCACGTAGCTGAATTTGCGTATCTTAAATCGACTCCCCCCTGTAGTGTAGATGTACCCTTAGACTGCCACTGTGCTGATTAAACATTTAGGTATGGCAGTAAATGTCTGGACTGTTTAGTCAACATGGTAGCGCCTAACGCATGGGAGAAAAAGAAGCACCTGGTTCTTACATTATTTAAACTGTATGGTTTCATCTCTGGTAACACTGGACTGTCTGCTACTAAGGCAATCACTTTGATCATTGCTGTAGGTCATCAAATCACTCTGGTAATTCTGTTTAATTTTTTAATGAGACTGTTTTGGTTTCATTTAGGGAACTCTGCTTTTTTTTTTTTTTTTAAGTGCCTGTCAGGAATGTGAGACTATATGTGTTAATCATGACCCCACTGAGCAAAGCTCGTTAAATTGAGTGAGATGTATTTAATTAAATGTATCTATAAACATTCACACATTTTCATTCAGAGAGCAGCAGATGTAATTTTAATTCCAAAGGCGGGAGGTTGACGCTTTTGTGATTCAGAATCTCTTAAGATGTTTCCTACAGGATGACGTCAGCATAATAAACCTGCTAGGAGCTCAGCATACCAGAGGCCTGACAAAGTTGGGTCTGTTTCCTTGTAGGGGCAAGAGGAAGACTTCTCTGCTGTTGTACTTTAGAAGAGGCAGCCATCAACTCTAGAAATACACCCCCATTACTGCTAGAGATGACCGCCTAATTAACATTAGGTTTCAGAGTAGCAGCCGTGTTAGTCTGTATCCGCAAAAAGAACAGGAGTACTTGTGGCACCTTAGAGACTAACAAATTTATTAGAGCATAAGCTTTCGTGGACTACAGCCCACTTCTTCGGATGCATACCTAATTAACATTAAACCCCCAGTGTTTTAACTGTTATTCTTTGTATCAGACTAGCACCCGGAGGCCCAAGTTGGGACCAAGACCCCATTGGGGAGGAGCAATGGTCTCTGCCCCATGGAGCTTACAATCTAAGTAGACAGGACAGAGACCAGAGGGGAGGAGGAAGAGAAGCACAGAGACGGGATATGATTTGTCCAAGATCAGACAGCAGGCCAGCAACAGAGCTGGGCTCAGAACCCAACTCTTGCTCCTAGACTCATCACCTACATACCAGATCACATTGCCTCTCCTTGTTACTAAACGTTACTCGGAGGCTCTTAGCAGCCAAGAGTAACACTTAAAATAAATGCATACCTAGAGCTTTGATTTAACATATTCTGATTTGCACGCCAAGAAAATATTATGCCATAAAAGCTTTCTTGAAATTCTAACCAACCATTCATGTGCAAATGAACAATGAGATACACTCACAATAAACAATAACTGGCAGAGCTGTCACTCAGGATAAGTAATATCTATCCACACACACGGCCATAGGGTCTCATCATCCTGCTGGTTACACTGATATAACACTATAGACTTCAGTAGCATTGCTCCTGATTTACACCAGTGTGAGTGATAGGAGAATGAGGCTTGTGAGGCTGGAGTCGTGAATTCACATCTGATCTTCAAGGGGTGCCTTGCCCTCAAGGGTGAACTCCATTTAATAACTGAATTCTTGTAAAAAAGCAAAACAAAACACTCCTGTCCTATAGGACAGGTGGAATTGTAAGGCTCCATGCCTGTATGAGGTTATGTTTTACACAGAGGGACGGAGGTCTTTGTTGACTACAGTTCTTTGTGGCAGGTGATTTCAGTCCCTTTCAGAGGTTCTATACCAATGACAGATCCGTGTCAACAGAAACAAGAGCTGCTCAAAGCATTCTATGATCTCAAAGAAGTAGAATTTTTTTCCCTTCTATCTCCTTCAGAAAACACAAACAACACCGGCAAGTTATAATTAGCTCAAAGGGCAAGAAGAAATTATTGAAAAAAAGACACCATGGCTTCTGTCTCTCAGACACTGGGATTCCATAAAATAATGAACAATACATAGATTCATAGATTTTTAAGGCCAAAGGAGACCATTCTGATCATTCAGTCTGACCCGCATAACGCAGGCCACAGCATTTCACTCAGTTATTCCTGTAGCAAACCCAATAACTTGCGGCTGTATCAGTGCATTTCTTTCAGAAAGACATTCAGTCTTGATTTACAAGTACCAATCTTGATATGGGAAGACCACACATGACAGATCCTACACAGCCAGAAAGTTAAGCTAGTTCATGGATATGAGCTGCTTATAATCCAGCAAGATTCTCACTCCAACTTTGGGCGGAAAAAGCGCGTAGGTGGCTTATAAAACTTCCTTTCTGCCGTGACCCCAAAACTAAGCAAAAAGGTCAACATCATTTCTGTTGCTTCAAAGGCTCAATTGTCATTCAGGCCAACAATGTGGTGGTGAAGAAAGCATGTTCATATCTTTGGTCTAAGACAAACACAGGAAAAGATTGGTATTGTTTACTCAGACTGTATCCCTCCACTGAGCACTTTGGAGGGATAGTCTTCTGTAATATTGCTTTCTAGAATATTAATTGGTTAGCATTTTCACCCAATGGCTACTACATCTTAGGTGCTCAGAGCCATACTCTGCCATCAGAGGCATGCAGGCCCGCCAACAGAAATTCCGGGACCCAGGGCCAGGACCAGGGCCGTCCCTAGGGAGGGGCGGACCCCGGGGCGGAAGTGACGAATCCATCACTTCCAGGACCGTCCGCGGGGCCCCCCAAAGGGCGGGGCCCAGAGCGGTTGCACACGCCTAAGAGTCCTGTGGCCCACCTGGTGATTTAAAAGGGCTTGGGGCTCCTGGCCGCTGCTACTGCAGCAGCGGCGGTGGCCAGGGGTCCCCGACTACCCGGGCCCTTTTAAATCACCTGGGCCCCTGGGCAATTGCCCCATTTGCCCCCCACTGTCAGCAGGCCTGGAGGCATGTGTTTCTCTGCAGGAATTCAAAGGCAGAAGGGAAATCCTTGCTCCACTGGAACCAGTGGCAAAACTCCCATTGCCTTCAATAAGCCCAGGACTTCACCCGGAATCTCTAGTCAGGAAGATAGTCAAGGAGATCAGTGTGGAGGCAATAGCAATGCTAATACATGGGCTAGTCAGTAAGGAAGCTCTCTCAGTTACAGTAACATCATCATTCTCTGGAGGTCATAAAATACACCTAGTTTTATGTCGGCCAATCTCTCCATGTATCACATGTCACATGTATCACAATAATATGAGGACAGGCCATGCTAGATCAAATAATTCTGGTTTATATAAAAATATAATAATGAGTATGATGATGAACTATTTGTTCTATAGTAGGGTCTAGACATAGGCACCGACTCCGTGGGTGCTCCAGGGCTGGCCCCACCAATCAGCTCCTCTCCCTCCCCACAGCGCTTTCTGCCCACTATGATCAGCTGTTCAGCAGCATGCAGGAGGCTCTGGGGTGGAGGGGCAGGAGCAGGGGCGGGAAGAAGGAGGGAAGGGGCAGAGTGGGGGCAGGAGAGGCGGGGTGGGAAGAGGTGGGGTGGGGGCACGGAGGAAGGGATGGAGTGGGGGCAGGGCCTGGGGCAGAGCAGGAGTCGAGCACCCCTCGGGAACTGATGAAGTCGGTGCCTATGGCCCTAGATGCTCTTAATGGAGATCAGGGCTCCGTTGTGCTAGGCGCTGTACAAACACATATTTGAGATCCACTCCCTGCCCATAAGAGTATACAATCCAAATAGACAAGACAGACAAATAGTGGGTGAGGAAACAGACAGAAACGGTTGATGTGACTTACCAAAGTTCACACAGCAGATACCTGGAAGAGCCAGGAATAGACCTGGAGAGAACAGAATACTAACCGAACCTTATCCAGTCTCCCAGCACTTATTAAAAGTAATGCACATGCCAAAAAAAGTAGCCATCTTTTATTAATGAGAGGAGGTCCTTCAGTTTCAGTAGGTAGCAATATTAGTTCTACCCACTCTGGTGTGAAACTATCAAACATGCACAAACCCAACTGAAGAGTCTCTTAAAATGCAAAGGGAGGCAGCTGAAGTTTCCTGTTTGCCCTTTTAAGCCGTGTAAACCTGAGAATAAATCCACCTGTCACCCTATCTCCACTAAGGTCACTACAAAACGCTCCCTTTTGTTTGCAAACAGCTTAGCCACTACCAGAGAGCAGCCACCAATAAACTTATTGCAAACAAAGATGAATTCCTGATTAATCATTCGGAAAGGTAAGAGCCACACTAAGCCACGCACCAGCCACTGAACAGTGAGGAGGTTTGCTTAGTGATTTATTACACTGTTGGATGCTGAGGCTAATTGGAGCCAGACAAAAGAAGATAAGGGGAAAAAAACAAATAAAAGTTGTGAAAAGTAAAGGGAAAGTCATAAAAATGGAGCAAGTCAATAATACAGAACAATGGGACGGAAAGTGAAGCAGAAAAGAAAAGAAACAATGAAAGAAACGACAAGATCTGAGTACTTTGCCAAGCAGACCACACATTTGGAGAACGACCAAGGAAATAGGAGAAAGGCACAAATTCTAGCTATGAAACGTCAGATGAGGCCTGAAAACTACTTTCAAAGTCTTATCCCATATATATATAGAGAGAGATGTATCAGGAATGAGTACACTGCTGTATTTCTTTGACATAATTCATTTTCCTCGAAACACACTATACAAATTATCTGTGCTATGCAGACACATACATCCACATACACTGTACCTGAGGTTCCATTGGTAGAACTTCTCATAAAGGGGCTTATCCTGGTCCGGCATCAAGTTTCTCTTTTGTACTGCCACTAACTTCAGCGTAGTTACTCCTGATTTACAAGCAGCGTAACGAAGAGCAAAATCAGGCACATATTGTAAAATGAACGTTTCTGACACATACGTACTAATAAATGACCTACAGTGTATATTTAAGCTTGCTTGTACAAGGCCAAATCCTCCTTTTCATGCCTTAAAAAGGCGTGAAATGAGAGGACATGATTCCTGAGCCACAGCATCTCCTCTTGGAGGCAAAGCCAGCTGCGCAGCTGATCCGGATGCAGGAAAGGGTGCTGAGGTTGAGTCACAGATGCAGATCCCTGACCCTCTGCACGATGCGTTATGGCAGATGTCGTCCAGCTGAGGATCCCGGCCCATAGAGGAGAATGGGGACATGAGGCAAAACCTACAACCCCCATTTTTGGCCTAAATCTGTCAGTTTTCTGTGACAAAATATTCCATCAATCAAAATGCTCTGCAGAAAGCTGACACTTTTTGTGAAAAAGATGTATTCCGTCAAAAACATTTTTTTTTTGGTCAAAAAACCAATTTTGATGGGAAAATGTTCAGCCAGCCCTACTTGTAAGCTCTTTGGGGCAGAGCCCGGGTCCGGGGGCATGTACAGTGCCTAGCACCATGGGGTCCTGTTCCATGACTGTGGCCTGACGGCGCTATTGCAATCCAGATAGCAAATAATAATGTATTATGTTGCAGCCACAATGGACTAGCAACACCTTAATCACTAGGGGCTAGATCGTGTGGAAGTAGAAAAAAAGCGCAGACATCTTAGTCTTCTAGGAAGAGCAAGAGTCAGGCTAACTCGAACAGCTAATAATGCGAGACTTCCAGGCAGGGCCTGGGCGAGTGGAAAAGAACTGTACGAGAGGTTGTTTTGAACTTGTGTTAGATAAGAATGGAACGCAGACTATAGCAAGAACTGCTGAGAAAAGTAAGATATCAGGAAGGAATATGTATAAACAAAATGCAGTTGTTGATCATTACTGTATGTAACAAACGGTATAAATGCTTGCCTCAGTTGTTTATTTTTTGGGAGACCTGCCGTTGTGCACTCTCCCCCTTGCGATATTGCTTGAGAATAAACTGCCTTTGACATGTTGCAACCAACCTAAGAGCGTTATTCTTCCACAATCGTGCCCTGGTCTAAAGCAGCCAGGAAGGGGATTAGCAGGCAGTAAAATCTACATATACCCACCCTCCTGTGTGGCACATTAGGACTGTCCAGCTCATAACTCCAGGTGATGCACAGGGATCAGGGCTGCATGCCCAATGCTCACATCTACCAACCTGCGTGTATGGGTTGGATAGAGCCATTTCTCTATCTCTGCGTATAGGCCCATGGAGCTGCAAGGCAGGAATATGCTACACCATGCCGAGGGCTGGGATATAGCCTTGGACAGGGCAACTTGCACTCCAGCCTTTACCCAAAGAGCCCAAAGCACGATCTAACACTATGGAGCAACCTCTGGCTGGCTCCTTCATGGATGCACAAGAGAAGAGGTGGGAAAAAGAAAGCTCCTGCATTACAATCCCTTTCCGGGTGGCTGCCTCAATCAGCACCTTTGCTTTTTCCTGAGTACAGATACTTCCCTGGGGAGCTACCCCAAAGAGGGCATGCACTGCACTCTCCATCTTCACTGGGCTTTACAAACACCCATCTTGATCCGTCCCTACTGGTGCAGGTCTAACCCACCGGGCGCCAGCAGGGGCAGCTTCATTGGAGGGGGAGTTAATCCCCAAGGAGAGGGCAATTTAAAGCATGGTCGGGGCTCCAGAAGAGACCCACTGGGGAAGGCACCCAGGGCGTGCACAGAATCAGCACCTCAGCCAGGTGCCCTGTCCAGGCCCCTCTCCTGACCAACACAGGCCAGTTCCGAGCCCCCCCAGCACAGCAAGCATGGTGAATAGCCCGTGCTGTAGTAAGCAGATTTTAGAACATAAGAATGGCTATACTGGGTCCATCCAGCCCAGCATCCTGTCTGCTGACAGTGACCAATGCCAGTTGCCCCAGAGGAAGTGAACCTAGAAGGTAATAATCAAGTGATCTCTCTCCTGCCATCCATCTCCAGCCTCTGAC
This sequence comes from Chrysemys picta bellii, assembly GCF_011386835.1. Taxonomy (NCBI): domain Eukaryota; kingdom Metazoa; phylum Chordata; order Testudines; family Emydidae; genus Chrysemys; species Chrysemys picta. The sequence continues at coordinate 198,761,540 of NC_088793.1, forward strand.
AAACAGAGGCTAGGGACACCATTCCTTACCCATCCTGGCTAATAGCCATTAATGGACTTAACTTCCATGAATTTATCTAGTTCTTTTTTAAACCCTGGTATAGTCCTAGCCTTCACAACCTCCTCAGACAAGGAGTTCCACAGGTTGACTGTGCACTGTGTGAAGAAGAACTTCCTTTTATTTATTTTAAACCTGCTGCCCATTAATTTCATTTGGTGGCCCCTAGTTCTTATATTATGGGAACAAGTAAATAACTTTTCCTTATTCACTTTCTCCACACCCCTCATGATTTTATATACCTCTATCATATCCCGCCTTAGTCTCCTCTTTTCCAAGCTCCTATTTTCCAGTACTGGGGGCCACAGCTTGTGTTGCATGAGTGAAAACCCAAGGGTGAATCAAAGCCACTGACTAATTCAATGTGGGCTTTTCAAAAGCGCTCAGCGCTGGTCTCATTCTGCTCCCACTCATGTTGGGAGCAGTTTGACCGTTCACTTCAGCAGGAGCAGAGTCAAGCTAAAATCCCACCCTATGTGTTGGCACTTTCTAGAAGTGAATGGGGAGTTGCTTGCTAGAGCAGTTACACTAAACACGTTTGTGTTCTTTGTCCTCAGCTGACTCTAATGATAAACATCTGTCTATAGCGAGGCAAAGTTTAGGTGCTGGGAAAAGATCCACTTTTGCTTGAAGCATTTGCTTAAGTTCTCTCTCTTTCTCCCTCTATTTTTGTAATACGGCAGCAAGCAAGCAAGCAGGTGGTGCTGGAAGTGAGCAGAAACCTCTCGCTCCCATTTTCTTCTGTCTTTTAATAAATCCCTGTAGCAGCTTTGTGACAGGTCTCTCTTAGCCACAATGCTCAAGCAAACAGCTTTTCTTTCGGCCTCCATTCAGACCGCTGCCAGGGAAGCAGGACTGCAGGCAGGAGACTCCAGTCACTCAGCCCGCTCGCCCTCTAATTCAATTAGAAAAGCAAGCATGAAGTCAATATTCATTGCACTGGGCCGGGACTGCGCAGCACAATGAAATGATAATGAGAAAGTTCACAAAGGAGATAAGCCTAATAATAGGTTTTTAAAGAGGAGCTGCACCGTGTGACTGTGTATAAGACTGGCAAACACGCATGGGCATATGGGGCTTCACCCTCTGGGATTTAGTCTGATCCCCTGCCATCTGTATCCAGGGCAGAAGGCTGGCTGTGAATCCAAGGGAATCTCACGATGTGCTCTCTTATGTCGCTCTAGTCTGCTAGTTCAGAGCCCTTAAGTGAAAAGAGATTGGTTTCTTAAACATACAGTACGCTGGAGAATATGTTCACATCTTTGGATCACAGGCAACAGGATTTCAAAAGGGCATGTTGTTGCGAATCCTGAACACAGTCATAGGTTATCGTGAGTGCAAGGAGCAATAAAAGTTAGCATGTGAGAGAAGCATGCAACTTCTAACACTGTATGTGGGAAGAGCTAAATGGATCTATTTCGAAGGTAATCGTCGTAATAAGTCAATAGGCCTTGGCTCCGTGTGAGCTAGGAAGAAGCATATGGACTTCAGCTTGACCAGGAAAGGATAATTAATGGACCAAATTCTGCAGTTGCATCTCTGATCCCAACTCAGATAAAACACCCATTGGAAATGGGCTGCCTAATGTTTGCCCTCATCCTTGGATCAGTTCTTTGCTGGCGTCTTGCAAACATTGTTTTAATTCGTCGTTTTTAACTTGTAGAAATAGCGAATGATTGAAGTCGTATTTTTAAAAAACAAAACAGCACCAGGGATGCAGGAGCGGAGCGGACTTGACACTTCACGAAGATCATTTCGATAGTTCTTCAACTTTAGAAACAGGTTGCGCTTGTCTTTATTGTGGTAGCACTTAGGGGCCCTAACTGAGTGATTGGGACCCTGTGATGCTAGGTGTTGTACATACACATAGCAAGAAACACTCCCGGCCCCAAAGAACATACAATCTAAGTGGTTTGAGCACTGGCCTGCTAAAACCAGGGTTGTGAGTTCAATCCTTGAGGGGGCCACTTGGGGATCTGGGGCAAAATCAGTACTTGGTCCTGCTAGTGAAGGCAGGGGGCTGGACTCGATGACCTTTCAAGGTCCCTTCCAGTTCTAGGAGATGGGATATCTCCATTAATTAAATTAAAAATTAATTAATTAAAACAGAGAAAACACAGGAGAAAGGAAGTATTGTTAGCCTCACTTTACACACGGGGAAATGCGCTCGAGAGAGATTAAATGGCATGCCCCCGCTCACACACGTGTCCATGGCAGAGTCAAACATTTAACTCAGATCTCCTGAGGGCCAGTCCTGCACCTTAGCTGACAAACCAGTCTTACTCTTTAGTCAATTAGTCAGAAATATTCTGTCATTATTCCACTAAAATTACCAGTAAACCCTAACCTATTTTTGACTACTATCTATTTTCCTGTTGTTATGAATGGCTGTTGAGTTTATTAGTGTTGTTGTTGTTTTTTTTTTTTTTTTTTTTTTTTAGACGTTAGACATCCGCCCTGGCAAAGCTATAGTTCTATTAAGAGCTGCTTTTTCAACACTGTGCATGACAACGGCTGATTTTGACTTCAGGTCCAGTGGAAAGGAAGTTCGTTTTGTCATTCTTCCTGCTTCAGAAGCTTTATTTGCTAATAATAGATGCGAGCGGCAAATTGCTTCATTTTCAGTAGGAAGTTCTTCATGGACTATTAGCCCAGATCCTCAGCTGCTGTAAATTAACTTCACTGCCTTGAAGTCAACAGAGTCATACTGGGTTAGACTAGCTGAAGATCCGGCCCTGTTATCATTTCCCTAAACTCAGCATCTCTTAATAACAACTCCGTGGAAGATCCTAAACCCAATCTCTGTATCACAAGGGGAGAATTCAGCTTCACTCACTAGTTGGGCCAGATTCTGTTGGGCAAGACGGGCGGTACAGACCTCCCCCCACCCCACAACCCTGACTGCATCCCAGTGACCCTCAAGGTGGAAGAGCACAGCCAATGAGATACTGCAGGCCGGCCCCAAACGGACTCGCTTGGGCACTGGATTCAAAGCTGGTTCCGTTGCCTGGCTTGGCACATGGCATGTGACAATAGTAGAGCGCCATGGGAAGAGTTATTTTCTTCTAACATCGAACAAGGAATTTCATGTCAATGAGGGAAGAGTTTTATCCCTAGGGTTACTGTCTGTCTCCATGCTTTGCAATGGATCTTTTCCTGGAACCTTTCCTCACTCCTTATTCCCGTACCCCCCTGTCTGGCTAGCCACTACACTTTTAAAGAAACAGTACACACAGCCTCACAGCCCCTTAGCCGTCATAAAAGCCATCACAGGGCAGCGCCTCTTCCTACCTCGGACAAGCCCTCTGGTCAACCTCTGCCTCAAGTGACTGCTGCTGACCATCCTCTGTACTTGAAGCACCCCTGGCAGGGGACAACTGCAGCAAGGAAGAGAACCTCACCTCCACCACAGAGTCAGGAAGGGACAAAAGGAGCCACTAATACAAACATCGCCATTGGTTCACACCTTCGGACTCACATTGTCCTTGTGTAGGTGGGGGGACACTCGCTTGTCCTCTCCCTAAACCATTATCAAAGAACCCCAAAGATCTGACCCAGAGCACCAGGCTCAGGCACCCTGCGCCAGCAGGTCATCTCTTCACATGGCTATGTGTCAACACCAGCAGCACCCCCTTCCTGTGTGTTTCTGGCTGTGGCTGAGACAAGCTGGCCAGACACTTTTGTTTGACCGTCTGAGCTGGTGGGTTCCATGTTAACTTACTCTGAACATGCTGGCCAAGATGAGACAAAGAACCCACCAGACTGATCTTTTCTCCAGCGACATCTCATCCATTTTTGGACTGTAATTCCATCTCCTAAAGACCAGGGACCAGATACTGCACTGGTGTAAATCCAAGTGTATACGGATTTACACTAGCTGAGTATCTGGACACATGATTTTTGTTTCAGCTCAATGAATATTCACTTCAACTGCAGTAGAGAACCATGGATTGATTCATTTATCAATGGAGGAAAGTGATATTATAACCATATCTTCCTTATGCATTCTTTACCAGTGAAAAGCAAGGAACACTCGGCTTTCGTCACTTCAGTTGCCAAGGAGGTATCTAACCAGGACATATAAATCCAGTGTCTGTGTGGTTACTTGGGTGTGGAAATGCCAATAAACGCAGGATTTAGGTATCCTGGAAAGGCTCGCATTGAAAACTGAATCCTCTTCATTAAAACAGACAAGAGGTGCAGTGTCCCTGTGTAAGTCCTGCATGTCACTGCCAGAAATTAGGACATTAACTTCCCCTTTCTTGTCACTTATTTTAGAGGCAGCGCTGTTATGTAACAAAGTCAAAATCTGTATGGGTCAGGGATTCAGATACACCAGCTTCGTCTCCCGCACAGCTCTAGTGTCTCAATAAGAAATGTTGAAAACATCAGGCAACACCACAGGTACCTTCGTTTTGGTGTCACATATGCATTTGTTGGAGTCCATTACCCTGTAACATGCCCTGAAGCCCACTGGCTCCTCTATGGGAGACTACAGTGTTCCCTGCTGAGGATCTCTCTTCATTGGGGATGTTAATGAAGCCATAGGGTCATGCTTTTCTGTCCTATTTCTATCGCCTTTTAAAGACAGGCCATTCACATTTTTCTTCCACCTGTCTAGGAAGTGCCTAATTTATCAAGTTGGGAATTCCAGAGCATCTCACAGCTGGTGCTCACGTTCCACTTTTCTTGTCCCATGTTACCTTGCTGCTTGGGAAGGTCTTAGTGTGTATTTTGGGTTCGTGGCTAAGAAAAAAAATATTTGACACTTTTCCTGTATCTTTGATATTCTTTCCCCCTCCTGGGAAATTTAAGCTAGATTTACCATTACTACACAGCTGCTTCACCCTTCCTTTCTAAATACCATGGGTCATATCCTCAGCAGGTGTAGATTGGCAGAGATCCCTTGAAGTCAATTATACCAGCTGAGGATCTAGCCCTTTTCAATGTAATGTCATAAACAAGCTTTTTTCCTTTACCAACTGATGCAATAGTCACCGTTCTGATTAGAGATGAACCCAAAACAAAACGCCCAATCCAAATTGCCTCCATGTTCTAGGGCAGGTTCAGAATCCTCGCCCACTTCAGCACGACGATAGTTCTTGCATCAGAGCCAGACTCTGACATCATTATGTGTTTTGCTGGTGTGATCCTGTTGATTTCAGTGGAGTTCTGCCTCGTTTGGACCAATCTGAAATAGCAGAATCAGGCCAATCGACATTGAAACAGAAAGGATGGTCATGTGGTTAAGGTACCAAACTGGTCCAGGAAATCTGGGTTCAATTCTGTCCTCTGCCACTGGTTTCCTGTGTCACCTGGGGCAAGAGAGACAAGGGGTGGGTGAAGTAATGATGTCTTTTATTGACCAAATTCTGTTGGGGAGAGAGACAAGCTCTCGAGCTACAGAGCTCTTCTTCAGGTCAGGGGAGAGCTCCATGTTGCTCAAAAGCTTGTCTCTCTCCCAAACAGAAGTTGGTCCAGTAAAAGATATTACCTCACCCACCTTGTCTTTCTACTATCCTGGGACTGACACCATAGGTCCAGACTTCCCCTCTGCCCGGTGGGTGCTCGACACCCCCCCCCACGCCCCTGGCCCCACCTCTTCTGCCTATGCACTGCCCTCGCCCTGCCCACATTCCACCCCTTCCCCCAAGTCCCTGCCCTGCCTCTTTTCTGCCTCCTCCCCTGAGCACGCCACATCCCTGCTCCTCCCCCCTGTCCCAGAAAGTCCTAAGCACCGCCAAACAGCTGTTAGATGGTGTGCTGGGGTGGGGGAGAAGGAGGCAAGGAGGGGGAAGCTTGGCTGCCGATGGGTGTGGAGCATCTGCTAATTTTTCTCCCATGGAGTCGGCGCCTATTACTGACACAGCTACAACAACACTGCATACGACCTGGGGCAAATCTCTCATTCTCCATCCCTTAACATCCAATCTAAAAACTTGGAACACCACCACTTCTTATCTCCAACTCTGTGTCTTTCCCATAAGTGAACAGGGTTGCCACCTCAGCAAATTGTACTAATGTGACAGATAAAGGACCTTTTTCTTCATTCACTTGGTTATTGGTAAGGCTGCTGGGATTTTAACCTCTGAATCCAAGGACTCTAGATGTTTCAAACCTGCAACTTACACACTAAGCTGAGGAGGGACCACTGCTTAGACTGTATGTTCTTTTGGGGGGAGGGACTCTCTCTTACTTTGGGTACAAACAGCACCTTGCACAATGTGTGAGATTTCTAAGTTCCACTGTAATACAAATAATCACAATATCAAACTCTCCTCCTGGTGAGCTACGTACTGACCACCACATAACAGGACTGGCTGTGGAAGAGAGTTTGTTTTTATACAGCACTTGTCCTATGTAAGGTATCTCAGAGTCATTTAAAAAACAATGAGTTAGAAACGGATGATAACTGGAGGGGGGCAGAGAAGCTATATTCACCCCTGGTCTCAATGGAATTACATAGATTTATGCCAAAACTAAATTTGGCTCCTAGAATGCAGGAACATAAAACAGAGTGTGTATTTATGTTATTAATAATAAAGGTAATGCAGCTAGTGAATTCTGAGCCATGCTATTACAAGGAGACATACAGTATACACAATTAGGAATCCTTATCAGATTGTTTGGTCTATCTTTCCCATTTAAAAGCAGTGTTTAAACTTTACTTACAGACAAAATAACCGATCAATGAAGACGTCATTTGGTCCTGAATAACATGGACCAAAAATTAATCAACGGGTGAAACTACTACTGTTTCGTTTAGGGAATAAATTTAACAAGTTTTTAAAATATTTCATCAAAACACTGGGGACATGTTTAACAGCAAAGCCCAATGTCAGGTCTTCAGAATCTTCCAGCACGATACATTTGTGAAGCTATTTGGAAAAGGCTTCACCAAAAGTCAAATGTCCGAAAGACCAAACCATGACTTTGCCGTTATTTAAACTTTTCAGCTGCTCCCCTAAGAAAATAAACTCAGAGCTAAACAAAAACTTCAATGTTTTCCTAAAAGAAACAAATACCAGTAACATTATAGCTACTAAACAGGAATCAGCTGTATAAACAGTTTACCTGCCTCTGACAGCGTCCACTATGGAAATAATCTCTGGATGACTGCAATTAAAGAAGGAACAACACATGTTAGCGGGGATGCCATTGCAACGAAGCCTGCAATGAATATTAGCAACAAATATGAGGGATGAGTACCTAAGAAGTGTTTCATTGCTGTTATGCGCCTTCTAATTTTATTATTCTGATGCTATATTGGGGATGCGTGAGATCACATGTATGACAGGCAAAGATGGTAGTGATTGCCTAATATTTCCAATGTTAAGCCCCTGTTTTCAATTCCTTCAAACTTTGCCAAACTTTAACCAGCTAATCTTAACTCTGGCATTTCCTGACTTTTACGTGCCTGACCTTGCAACCTTAATAACATTCTTTTACATATGCATATAGATAGACATGTAATCATTGAATAATATACAGAGCAGAAACAAAGCAATATTTTTCTCTAAGATATTTGCTGGATATTTGACTTAGATTTTCTTCTCTGATCTAAATCTAAAGAGAGCGGAGGCTTTAGGACTCGAACGGGAGTGAGAAAAATCGATAGCTTTCACAAATTCATTCTTTGCAACCTTGATCTGTGATAACTCAGTGATCAAATGGTTTGCAGTTGTGACAGATGGAATCCTTTGAAATATGCAACGTTATAGAAATCTCCCCTTCCTCCTCACCCTCCCCTCCAGTATGTGTCAACTTCTGGGGCTACATTGTCTAGTTGTTCCCAGAATATGACTGCGGACAAAAGATATGACTGCAGAATATATGCATGTGCTAGCATGTGTGCCCAAGCACTTAGATTATGGCTTTATTACACAGTTTACTGGGCTCTTATATGGTTTTAGCCCAACCCCCTTACCAGCCACACAGAGAAACCTCCGACCTAGGTTTGCAGATGCTTTAAGCCCAGCCTAGCTTACTTAGCTGGAGGTGTGGGTTAGAACTCAGGCTCCGGTTTAACTCAAGTTGGAACCTTCCCACTTTGTAGCAAGGATGCAGGCTAAATCAGTGATTTTAGTCCTCCAGAGGCCTTCCCACAATTCCCCCAGAAGGACAGATAAGTTCTCCCTCAATTGACTTGGAAAAAAAATCCTAGAGTGTCTCAGCACAAAGAAACACGGGATAGGCCTCCAGATGCACACGGGCCAGTGCAAAAACAGTGAGGACACAGCAATGCATGTATGACTTTGCAGTGGGGTCACTCAGACCCGGCCAAGCCTAACGCAGGGGTTCAGACCCGAGAGCCAATCAGCCAGGTTAACTGTGCAGCGAAGACGTATGTCTAGAGTGCAAAAGTGCATGGCGTTTGCAGACACAAATTAGTTACATTTATCTCTTAATGGGCCAGGTTTATGCCTCCTAAGCAAGGAACTCCAGCCTGAGCCACATGACGAGCTGGCATAGCTTGGATTCAAGGAGCCTGATTCCCCCCTGGCTCTGCCCATTGTGCAGTCATTTGCACCGGTGAAAAAATGGGGTAAAACACTCCCAGATCAGAATGGTGTCATTTCACACCTTTGTACTCACTCTGCACTGGTGGAAATGACTAAACACGGTATTGTTAAACAGAGAGTCCAGTTCTAGGAGCTGCTTCATTAAATCCTCAATTGAACTTAAGCTGTGGCAAGTTTCTAATCATGATTCTGATTGAGGAGGAGATTTTCAATGGGAACGGAGTGCATCATTTTCCCCTCTGTGCCCTTGAAAATCTCCCCCTAAATACTTATGGGCCAGATCCTTAGCTGGCATAAACTAACCCAAAGCCTACTGAAATCAAGGTAGCTGTGCCAGTTTATACCAGCGCCGAATCTAGCTGTATATGGACAAACTGAGGTGGTGCTTTACAGCAATAAAAAAACAAAACATGGTCCTTGTTCCAAATCATTTGTATTATAAATGAAATTAACGCAGGAGCCCACAATAGCAGACAAGAAAGGAAAATGGAGGGACAAGGGTAGCAAACAGTAAGAAGCATTTCCCACTGGCTAAACCTTTAGAATATTTAGATCTAGCTAAAATCAGATCTAAGATCAGTAAGAAACATGGGAGGGAAATAACCTTAAAGACACCCTTATAGCAGCTTTAACCTGCTCCAATGCCCGTTGCAGTCAATAGCAAGATTCCCGCTCAGTTAAATGTGCTTTGGATCAGGCCCTCCATCACTTACTTCTATCAGCCTCCCCTCCGCTTCTCCCACACCTAAGCACTGCCAATCTGCTGTCAGGCTTATAATATCAAGCATGTGATTCCTTTGTTGGTACCCTGTTCAGTGTCATTTAAGCTGCCCAGTCTGCAAGGCCACCAAGGTCAAGGAACTATCAGGAGTAAGGTTTCTTAAGTGCAATGTGTGAGACACCATCTGACACTGTTTATAGTTTGAGTTAGCTTCTTCTTGACCACAGGATAGAAGTTAAAAGCATTGCTTTTGGAGTTCAAATGTGTTAACCTCTGAAGTGATGTTTGAATTAGGGCTATAAAGGGGCCTGCAGTTTTGATCGGATGCTTGGAGAAGAAAAGGGGTTGGGAAGTATTTTAAGAAGGAAATCAGAGTAGCTAAGCTGACTATGCCAACTGCTATATTATCATAGATTCCATTGAACCAATCTATCAGGTTTGTGCATTATGTGATATGGCTCCATTGGCATTCACGTACTGCAGCTGACAAAATACAGACTGTATACATCAAATGCGACTGTCGATCTTTAAAGAAGTCAGTTGCAAAACATGTTGGCTGTTCTAGCGATCAATAATAGGAAGGGCAGTGTATGTTGGATTAACTCCCAAACAATTAAATATTTGCCAACATAAAGCAGAAAAGGTCACAGGACTATGCCAGAACCTTGTTCAATTCTTGGAATCCCCCTCTATCACAAACACTCACAGCTTAATAATCAGGCAAAATTAACCGTGCTGGAACAGTGGACAACATTCTCTGCAAAGTTTTCTGATGAAAACACTGAAGATATAACAAATAAACCTGCCATGAACATAAGAATGGCCGTACTAGGTCAGACCGATTGTCTATCTAGCCCAGTGTCCTGTCTTCTGACAGTAGCCAGCACCAGATGCTTCAGAGGGAATGAACAGAACAGGGAAATTTATCAAGCGATCTATCCTGTCATCCCATCCCAGCTTTTAACAGTCAGAGACTTAAGGACACCCCGAGCATGGAGTTGCATCCCTGACCACCTTGGCTAATAGTTATTGATGGACTTGCCTCCATAGACTCATAGAATTTAAGGACAGAAGGGACCATCGTGATCATCTGGTCTGACCTCCTGCACATTACAGGCCACAGAACCTCACTCACCCACTCCTGTAATAGACCCCTAATCTCTGGCTGAGTTACTAAAGTCCTCAAATCATGGTTTAAAGACATCAAGTGACAGAGATTCCACCATTTATACTTGTTTATACCTGTAAATGACCTGTGCCCCCTGCTGCAGAGGAAAGCAAAAAAAAAAAAAAAAAACCCAGGGTCTCTGCCAATCTGACCTGGGGAAAATTCCTTCCCGACTCCAAATATGGTGATCAGTTAGACCCTGAGCATGTGGTCAAGACCCACCAGCCAGACAACGGGGAAAGAATTCTTTGTAGTAACTTGGAGCCCTCCCCATCTAGTATCCCATCACCCAGTCGCTGAAGATTTTTGCTGCTGGCAGTTGCAGATCGGCTACATGCCTGTGTAGGCAATCTCATCATACCATCCCCTCCATAAACTTATCAACCTCAGTCTTGAAGCCAGTTAGGATTTTTTTCCCCCCACTGCTCTCCTTGGAAGGCTGTTCCAGAACTTCACTCCTCTGATGGTTAGAAACCTTCACCTAATTTCAAGCCTAAACTTGCTGATGGCCAGTTTATATCCATTTGTTCTTGTGTCCACATTGGTGCTTAACTTAAATAACTCCTCTCCCTCCCTGGTATTTATCCCTCCGATGCATTTATAGAGAGCAATCATATATCCCCTCAGCCTTCTTTTAGTTAGGCTAAACATGGCGACCTCTTTGAGTCTCCTCTTAGAAGGTAGGTTTTCCATTCCTCTGATCATCCTAGTAGCCCTTCTCTGCACCTGTTCCAGTTTGAATTCATCCTTCTTAAACATGAGAAACCAGAATTGCACACAGTATTCCACATGAGCTCTCACCCGTGCCTCTTATAATGATACTAACACTTCCCTGTCTCTACTGGAAATAACTCGCCTGATGCATCCTAGAACTGCATTAGCCTTTTTCACAGCCACATTACATTGAGATCAACCAATACACCCCAGTCTCTCTCTTCTTCAGTCACTTCCAACTGATACGTCCCCAATTTATAGCAAAAATTCTTGTTGTTAGTCCCTAAATGCACTTTGCACTATTGAATTTAATCCCGTTTCTATTACTCCAGTTTTCAAGGTCATCCAAATCTTTCATGATATTTCGGTCCTCCTCCATATTGGCAATACCTCCCGACTTCGTGTCATTCACAAATTTTATTTGCACACTCCCACTTTTTGTGCCAAGCTCATTAATAAAAATTTTAAATAAGGTTGGTCCCAAGACCAATCCTTGAGGAACTCCACCAGTAACCTCCCTCCAGTCTGACAGTTCACCTTTCAGTATGACCTGTTGTAGTCTTCCCCTTGAATCAGTTCCTTTTCCACCTTTCAACTCTCATATTAATCCCCATCTTCTCCAATTTAACTAATAATTCCCTATGTGGAACTGTATCAGATACCTCACTGTCATCCATATAGATTGGATCCACTGCATTTCCGTTGTCTAAAAAAATCAGTTATCTTCTCAAAGAAAGATCGGGTTGGTTTGGCATGATCTACCTTTTGTAAAACAATGTTATATTTTATTCCAGTTGCTGTTTACCTCTACTTAACCACTTTCACTTTCAAAATTTGTTGCAAGACCTTGCATACAATTGAGGTCAAACTAACAAGACTGTAGTTTCCCAGACCACTTTTTCTCCATTTCTTAAAAATAGGAATTATATTTGCAATTCTCCAGGCATACAGTATGACCCCCAAGTTTACAGATTCAATAATTTAGTTTACTGGAAGCAGAATCCTGTTTCCTCACTATTCAGGAGGGTTAGCTTAGTACAACTGGATAATTGAGGCCTCCCAAGATATTGTGGAGTGGGCCAGTCTGGGGACTATTCATAGGGCCAGCGGAGACAGGGCTGAGAAGGACTACTGTTGACACTTCCACAGGAGGTCTCTCCAAGGAGTTTGGGATATGTATGTTCCTGGGTATGTTAAGTGTGTCTTTGTATTGCACGAATCCATAGGGGTGGGGAATGGCACTGGGGAGAAGCAGACTCCATCTGGTACTCCTCCCCTGACCTGTATTAGCAGCTGAAGCCTAGCTGTATGGGAAAACTATCATAGTTGCTTATATGGTTCCCATCACCATACACCTCACAATTTATTAATGTATTTATCCTCACAGGGTAGGGGAGTGCTATTATCCCTATTTACAGATGTTAAAATGTGAGCCAGAAACACTAGGGAACTTGCCCAAGGTCACACAGGTGGAGCAGAGAATTAAACCCACATCTCCAGAGTCTCAAGCAAGCACCCTAGCCACTGGACCACCCTTTCTCTCCTGTTCTTAAGATGCCCACCCCTCAGCCCCACACATTTTATAACCTGTGTAGATTCATAGAATCATAGAAGAAACCTAGAACTGGAAGGGACCTCGAGAGGTCATCTAGTCCAGTCCCCTTCACTCAAGGCAGGACTAAGTATTATCTAGACCATCCCTGGCAGGTGTTTGTCCAACCTGCTCTTAAAAATCCCCAATGATGGAGATTCCACAACCTCCAGTTTATTGGCGGTTGGCAATTTATTCCAGTGCTTAAACACTCTGACAGTTAGGAAGTTTTTCCTAATATCCAACCTAAACCGCCCTGGCTGAAATTTAAGCCCATTGCTTCTTGTCCTATGCTCAGAAGTTAAGAAGAACAATTTTTCTCCCTCTCCTTGTAACAACCTTTTACATACTTGAAAACTGTTATGTCCCCTCTCAGTCTTCTCTTCTCCAGACTAAACAAACCCAATGTTTTCAATTTTCCCTCATAGGTCATGTTTTCTAGACTTTTAATCATTTTTGTTGCTCTTCTCTGGACTTTCTCCAATTTGTCCACATCTTTCTTGAAAAGTGGCACCCAGAACTTGACACATTACTCCAGTTGAGACCTAATCAGCGCAGAGTAGAGTGGAAGACTTACTTCGTGTGTCTTGCTTATAATACTTCTGCTAATACATCCCAGAATGATGTTTGCTTTTTTTGCAATAGCATTACATTGTTTCATAGATTCATAGTTTCCAAGGCCACAAAGCACCATTGTCTCTTGTCTGACCTTGTGTATGCCACAGGCCACAGAACTTCCCCGAGATAAGTCCTAGAGCAGATCTTTTAGAAACACATCCAATCTTGTTTTAAAAATGACCAGTGATAGAGAATCCACCAAGACCTGGGTAAATTGTTCCGATGGTTAGTTACTGTCACCATTAAAATGTTACACCTTATTTTCAGTCTGAAAAGCTCTTTTATGGAGCCTTTGTCTTGTCACTGCCATTTGGCCCTATATTTGATCCAAAAAAGTCTCTGGAATCTTATCTGTTAGAAGAAACAAACTGCTCCCTGTTTAATGCAGTATGGGACACTGGTGGAATAGGCAGGCTCAAGATAGACTGGTCAGTTGTTTCGCTGTACAGTGGTTCATGGCTCTAAAGTTTGTGTGAAGGGAAACATGAAACAGCATCACATATAGTCACAGTCCTTACTCAGTGGGTCAGATTCTCAAAAACGAGGCTCAGTCTATACCATTCTGACACTGTAAAGGGACCTTAATGTGGGAATAGGTTACTTTTGCACATACTTTAAGGCCTCTTTATGCTGCCAGATTGGCGTAAAATGGCCTTAGTGTAAATGAGAATCAGGCCCATAATACTGGATTTCTTTTTTTCAAACCAAGCCAAAATTCCAATCAGTCCTATTGCTATCAGATACTACAGTAATATGCAAGATGGAGCTAGATTAAGATAAGGGGCCACAGGGCCAGATTTTCAAATGGCAATAATTGGCACAGCACTATTGGTGGTGAGCATCTGACTGGTGTCAATAGTTCTAGAAACCCAAGTTCCTCTTATATTCTTCACACAGCGCACAGTCAACTTGTGGAACTCCTTGCCTGAGGAGGTTGTGAAGGCTAGGACTATAACAGGGTTTAAAAGAGAACTGGATACATTCATGGTGGTTAAGTCCATTAATGGCTATTAGCCAGGATGGGTAAGGAATGGTGTCCCTACCCTCTGTTTGTCAGAGGGTGGAGATGGATGGCAGGAGAGAGATCCCTTGATCATTACCTGTTAGGTTCACTCCCTCTGGGGCACCTGGCATTGGCCACTGTCGGTAGACAGGATACTGAGCTAGATGGACCTTTGGTCTGACCTAGTAGAGTCGTTCTTATGTTCTTATGTCCTTATATCTTTAACTGCTTTGCTCATTTTATTAGGTCACCAGTGACTAAAACTCTGGTCCGAATAGGAAACTATTAAAGGAAAAGTGCTGTTGCTTCATTCAATACTGGCCAAATTCTTATCTGTTTTCACCAAAACTTAAGACGTGTCCTCTCTTGTTTGTTTTCTTTTAACATAGATGGGAGCAATTGGTTCTAGAGGACAATGTAGTGCAGCCAATCTAGTGATTTAGTTCCTACTGTATCTAAAAGCAGTGAAAAGCATCATACATCAATCATTCACAGCTGTTTCTTTTAATGTGGACACTTGAAAAGAACGGTGTTAATGCTTTGGATAGATTTAGGCAGATTTCAGCACTTTAAGAACCAGCATGGCTAGATAAGGTTGGCTAAATTCAAGCTTTGGTCCTCAGAATTATCTGTCAGATCTTTAGCACAGTTCGTTGTGATATATGTACTTTGGAAGCAAGAGAACATTTTTGAAATTTTGTTCGGTCCAGGATCAGTCAGATTTTAACAACAGAGTCAAGGTGTTTCCAGTTCATTCTCCTCCACCTACCTCTGAAGTTTGCTGTGAAAAATCTGCCGTAATCAAGACTGGCACAGGACTTGAGTTATTTCACGACCCTGAAAAGTGGATGGCAGATGTAACGTTAGTTCTATGCAGTCATTCTAAAGTAAATTTACAGAAAGCCACAATGGTATTTAACTCATGTGAAGCATTGGTGCTAAAATACTGCCATTTTTAATCAAAAACTTATTTGATTTGGTAGATAGAGTCGGCTCTGATTCTAATTTTCACTATGGCAATGTTACACTGCTCTAGCAATGCAAAGAAGCTTTAAAGTGGGCATAAATTACATTCAGACTGCCAGGGCAGTGTGAAAGGGGCCTCAGCAAACATGAGAATCTGGCCCATAAGGTTTTCATTATAGATTTTTTAAAAGACATCGATGTGATAGAGTCAGAATGCTGTGTTAATTTCCCTGTTGTATTTATATCTGTGATATACTGAATGGCAAAAATAAACATTGTGGGTAGAAACTATTTTCTGTGTCCTGCATTTTCATAGCATTCTCATTGCCATGATAGCTACGTTTTTGAGTGTTTGGGCTTCTTGGATGATATTTACAACTTGATTCTCATTTGCAGTTGGGCCACTTCACACTGCTCTGGTGGTATAAAGGGGCCTTAATGTGAGGGTAAATGAAACCGATGCTCATTTTAAAGCCCCTTCTCACTGCCAAAGTAGGGTGAAGAGGATTAAGGTTTGCCTACACAGGGAAATGGATCAGAATAGCTATTGCAGAATAAGCTATTTTACAATGTGGATACTCTTACTTGGGAATAAGAGCGCCTTTTTCTGGTTTAGCGTAACAGTGACTACATGGGGAGCTTTTCCGGAACAGCTTCTCCACAACACCTATTCCGTACCCAGTCAATTTCCCTGCATACACAAGCTCTTCGCGCAAACAAGATTCTGACCTGACAATCTGATAAAATATCAATTTTTCACTATTAATCCAACATAAAGGATAAAACTACCATATTTAACCATTCTAGTACCAATCTTCCATTTTTTTACCAATGTGAAATCACTCTTCTCTCCCCCCCACACACACACCCCAGAATAGTCTAGAGGTAAAATACTCCACAGTCCCCAATTGATTTAGGAGCTTAAATCCTATTTTCAAAAGGGCTTAAGGCATTTAGGTGCCTAACTCCCATTGACTCTCAATGAAACATAGGCACCTAAGTCACTTAGACACCTAAACCCTGTTTTTTTTAAATGGGAGTTAGGTGTCACTTAGGCACTCTTGAATATTTTTACCCCACATCTTTATATAAGGGAACCAAAAGTTTCCTACTGGCAACTTTCATCTTGCTGCATTATCATGAATCCCCAATTTTGTTTTAATCACTGTACATTGATGACACCAGTGTTGAGAATTGTTGCTCTGCCAATGAGTAATAGAGTGGTCATGTCAGCCCCCAAAACCTCCGTTTTTACCTCCTGTTAGCTAACATGAGATACAATCCTAGTGAATACCAGGCAATGTGTCACTTTCACACATTAGCAGGTCAAAGTAGAGACCATATGGAGGCCTAGGGTCAACCTCCAATCACTAATTCATGTTAAAGCAACAGACTGTCTTGTCTTGACTGGGATTTTACCTCAAGTTACGTCACCCCACTTGGCTAGCACAAGTTAAGCACACACTTTTCCCCCTAGTGCAGACAAGGTTTTAGGGACACTGTTTGTTTATGTCCAAGAATAAGGTGTCACACATACTGGGCCCAATGTAGCCATCTCTTACTCACAGGGGGTGCCTTACTCCACCAGCTGAAGTCTGGTGCATATTTTAAATAAATATCATGGTGTAGAATGAACAAGGTCTCCTGTCAATAGCAAAGTAGCAGAGGATAGGTTCAAACTTCCCCATTCCGACCTCCAGCAATTAGCTGGGGAAATAATCCCTTGGTACTTTAGCCACCTGTTCTTGGTCATTTCCTCAGCTACAAACCTTGCATTTAAAGGTCAGTTAGAATGCTCCTGTTCCACACACACAAATAAACCTATGAGCTCGACCTATCATCTTCACTAGGACATATTCATTTAAATCCTTTCCAAACAAAAAGATGGATTTTCCTGAACAATGGGAGAGGCCCATTGCTGGAAAGCAAAACTTTGGGGTGACAAGGAGTTAATACAGATTACTATTGTGGTATGTGAACCCAATATGAATCCATAATCTGATAGACAGATATACACATACACACATCTATTTCATTTTTTTAACTGGTTTTGAGTAACCACATGGCCACAGTGTAATCCCAGGAAAAATTAAAACAATATAAAATCAATTGGCAAATGTCATTCTGAATAGAC
Organism: Chrysemys picta bellii; assembly: GCF_011386835.1. NCBI lineage: Eukaryota > Metazoa > Chordata > Testudines > Emydidae > Chrysemys > Chrysemys picta. The sequence continues at coordinate 198,779,034 of NC_088793.1, forward strand.
CCACACCCATCCCAGAATGCTGTACTGTACCTTTCCCCCCAAACCCATCAGCTCTGGGACAAACGCCTGAGTCAAGAGATGTGCTGTTAACAATGTCTTGAAGGTAGGGCCCCATGTATTCCAAGTTACCACAGTTTGCCACAGATGACACACACCCTGCGGCAGAATCTCAGCTTTCATTTATTAAAAAACAATATACTTCTAATCCTTATGGCTGCAACGAAAACTTCAAAAACATGAACCACTGTAGCATCATCTTCCTGCATCTGCAGAGAGCCTGAGACAATAGCTCAGAGAGGGGTGACTCACCCCACTCATGTCAGTTAGGGCTATATGGACTCTGCAATTCTGTGACTGTGTGCTTCGGCATTTTTCCCAAGATGCAATAGAATCCAACAGTTCCAAAATGATGAAAGGTCTAGAAAACATGACCTTGGAGGGAAGATTGAAAAAAACTGGGTGCGGTGGGTCTGGAGACGAGAAGACTGAGGGGGCAGAGGGGACATGATAGCAGTTTTCAAGTACATAAAAGTTTGTTACAAGGAGAAGAGTGAAAATTGTTCTTGATAACCTCTGAGGACAGGACAAGAAGTACTGGGCTTAAATTGCAGCAAGGGCGGTTTAGGTTGGACATTAGGGAAAACTTCCTAACTGTCAGAGTAGTTAAGCCCTGGAATAAATTGCCTAGGGAGATTGTGGAATTTCCCTCATTGGATATTTTTAAGAACAGGTTAGACAAACATCTGCCAGGGATAGTCTAGTTATTACATAGTCCTGTCTTAAGTGCAGGTGACTGGACTTGATGACCTCTCGAGGTCCCTTCCAGTCCTACACTTCTATGATTCTATGTTTTCAATCAAAGAATGCACCATTTTGTTGCTGCCCGGTGCCCGGCCACTTGTTTTCTGTCTCCCTGCCCTGCTGGGACCTACCTACAGATACTTCTTTCTCTGCAGCTATCCCTATAAGGGGGAGTTAACTGGATTACACTTCATGTTCCTTGCACTTCTTCATGGAGCCATACACAGGGAGTTAGTACATGGGGCCTAGAGTGTAGCTTGTACCAGGGAACAAGGTGACAGAATTATAGGCTGGCAAGCAAGGCAGCCTGGAGAACAATGCAGCAGCTGTGGCCTCAGGACCTGCACAGCTAAGTTGTTGAAGCTGATTACAAATGCCCCCTCCCTTGGAACTCACGAAAGTCAGTTCTGATTGGAGTCAGCCACACAATATCATAGAAACCGGAGCCTGGGATGTGAAACCAGGGCATTCGGTGATATTTTAAGGGTCATGACTTGACGCCCTTACTCATGCAACAAATTAATGAAATAAGGAAGACTGAATCAAACCGTTGCAGAGCAGCGCTAAGCAATGCAACTGGTGATTAATGCTCATTTTCCGTATAAAATTCAGCCTGAAGAAACCTAGTCTTTTAACCAAAACTAACCACAAAGCTTAAAAGGTTCTCCTCCTTTTGTGTTTCTCCCAAGGCTACACCGAATTGCACACCTGAAATAAAAATCGTGGATGTGGCTTCTTGTTTGAGACTTTGTCTGTTAAAACAGGTTATTAAATATTCAGAAGTTTCTCCATCCCAGACCGCTGTTTTTGCACTTGTACCACAGGAAAGGAAATGCTAGAAAGAATTTAGAAAATATCGGGAAAGGGAAGGGTTCGTTAATGTCTAAGTAAACAGCAAATGCTAGCCACATCTGGACACTAGTACGTTTCATTTCAAATACAGTTCCATGAGTATGTGTGCAGGGGAAGGGGTAGGCTTTGAAACAAGGTAGCCAGCTCCTTCTTCCCCCAATTTCTTAAAACTTGTGGAATTTATTATGTCGGTTCCTATCTCAAATGCAGCAGTGGAAAGAATATTTTCCTTGTGTAAAGAGACTTTGACAGATTGCAGAAACCTGCTAAATATTGATTCTGGTAAGGCTGAGTTTCAAATTAAAGTTAATTTCAATTGTACATGTAAAGAGTTTGATGAACGGATTTCAGAAAACCAAAGATGTATTGAAATGTATTTAAACTGATCAGTGCAAAGTTGAAAATGGTACTTAAGCCGATGGCAATTGCATTGTATATTTGAGGGCAGTAGAGATATATACTTGAGAGAAAAATATATATGCTAAGGGAAATGGTGTTTCCCTAAAAAGTCCCTTAAAATAAAGCCATTGTCCCTTATTTTTCATGTGGTTTTCCCTTATTTACATCCAACAAAGGTGGTCTTCCTACCCAGAGAGTATAGCAAAAACTTCCATCCTCAAAAATAATCATGGTCAAATATAATCATCAACAAATGTTAGGGAAGTGAGTATTCTCAACTCTGAGCCATAGCTGTGTGCATTTTCATGGGAGCAGGGGATGGGACCCAGGGATATTTCATGGTGATAGAATCCCAAACCAATGTAGTTGTAGCATTTAGAAGTTGCTGCTACAGATTTTAACCCCATTGTGCCATGGAGAACACAGGTTCCATGCCCAAAGGTTAACAAACCCAGGTAATGGAGAAAACAGATTCCGGAATGGAGGGCCCAAACATGAGATTGTCTCCAACTCAAAGGTACATGAGTCTAGGGACTGTTAGCAGCACTCCGTGCAGCATCACCAACCTTGTGATCTCAGCTGTTATGACATACTACAGGGCAAGAGGTGGTGTCAGGAAATCAGCCCACGTATTTCTTCATGGACCATCAATATCAACATATCAAGAAACCCAGGAAGAAGCCAGTGCAGTTTTCAAAGAACCAGTATAATATGTATCCTATAGCTAGAACCACAAAGAAAGTAACCAGTCCCATTCTACAATAGAATATTTAGCATGGGTAACTTCACAGAGAGTATTACAGTATATTCCATCTAGTGGTCACCAAGACATGAATAATTGTGAGAAGTTTTCCCATCGGGAGCACGTGATCACAATCATCTAGACAAATGCAGATGCAAAAGGGTGCTAATAACCATGAGCAGTGGGGGATCCAGAAGTACCCCCAAATTACAAACTCCTTTGACAAAGGGTAGGTAAACCAGCTCAAAGCTGGGAGTAGAATGTCAGCATTCTCAAATGCTCCCCCAAACCTATAAACTTCATCTCCAGAATTAATCCTCAGCCCCTTTGCTCTCCTCTATGCCCTGACAGAGAGTCCACAACATCTAGACTTGAAAAAAGAGCCACTGAGCTGCATCATCTGCACATGGATGGCACCACATGCTCATTATATTCCATAGCTGCCTTGAATACCTTCTGGAGTTCTCTTTGAGAGGAAAGAACAGAACTACTCAAGAGTCAACCAACCGAAGAGCTGTCCCAGCCAGGGCGTGTAACCACGTCAGCAAAACCTCATGGTCTATGGTACCAAGGAATCGGCATAGACACAGCCTCTGGTCATCGCAAGGAAATCATCAACCAGTGATGCGGAGGCATCGTTCCGTATCTAGGCAGATAGCCAGACTGAGAGGGGTCAATGAAGTCAAGGCTTTGAGGATGACACCAATGCTCCTTCAGTACAATATTCCCAGTCACCCGTGAAAAAGGAAGATTAGGGACAGGGTGATAATTGGTGAACTTGTCAGTGTGAAAACTGGCCAAACCACCATTCAGCTCTGTACTCCCTTAAAGAGTCATTAACAATCAGCTGCCAATGGACCCAATGCCCCCGCCCAGCGTCTCCTTTCCACACTTGATTTTACCTCCCAGAAAAGGAATGGGTCCAGTTCACATGCAGCTGGCCACTGCTACCAGAGAATATTTTGCTATGAAATGCATAGTGTTAAAACACACAAAAAAGAGGGGACATTTTAGTCAATCCTTTAAAGAGATACTCCACTAATTTTGTGAGAGACAGTCTACCTTTCAAACAGCCAGCTGGCAAACAATTCAACTCAACGCTGGCAAAGCCAGCTTTGACTAGACACTAACAGAAAACCAAAATATATTTCTAGATGCTAATTTTGACTCAAACAACTTCCTGAGCCCCTTTTTAACAACACCACCTTTTCCTAAATGAGTGGCATTTCAGGTGGGCACACCACCTGAACTGCCATTTGTTGCAATTACTCATAAGACTCAGAGAGTCTTGTTCTCTAAAATGGCTTAGTATCCCTTCATAGCAACATGCAAGGTATGTTTTAAAGAAAAACATCATCCTCTGAAGGCCACCCACTTGCAAATGATCACGTTCTCCACCAGCATCAAAAGTTTTAGGTTTAGTCCTGGACTATCACAAAGAACAAGTTTGAGTTTCCACATTTTAACAGAGGAATAACAAATATTATTTAGCTGATTTAAGTTAATATTCTAACCAGACAGCACAAGACAAGAAACATTATGATCAACTTAAAATCCAGCAGTGATGTTAAAATGGGGGGGAGGGGAGGGAAGTGGTATTTTCATGTTCCTGAGTTCAGCACTCTTTACTCTTTGAAGAAATGGGCTGACTGGACAGAGCTAGCGAGAGTGCTAAGCATTCACATGGGTACTTTCTTCTGCGGTCAACCACCCCAAAGACTGAGTTGCAAAATATGCTCTATATTGGGCACTAGCTGCTGTTAAAAATGTGTTTTCGGGTCAATCCGGCCACTTTCATTGCATTTAAAGGTGGAGAGTCACACAAGGAGCTCCACACATAAAAGCTCTGCTTTAAAATGTAAATATTTAGGCCAAGATTTTCAAAGCTGCCTAATGGATCTGGATGTCCAACTCCCATTTTAATATTAATTAAAATATGCATATTCCAAAGGGCCCAATTTAGCTCCCATTGAAGTCAATAGTAAAGCTCCCATTGAGTTCCCTGGGAGAAGGATTTGGCTCTATATAGCTGACCAATATTTAGGGATCTTTACTCCCAAGATTTTCTTTGTGAACTGCGGTAAAGTAAAAGACATTGTGTTGGGTAGGAATGTGCCCAGATCAAAGCCCTGGGTGTGAATATCCCCAGCACAATGACGCCTTTCTGATCCTCATTCAAACTGTGTACCTATGGGCTATCTCCACTGTTAGTACATCTTGTCATGTAATTCTCATTAACTGGAACTTCTTGGAATAGAAAAGTGTAATTTATGGTAGCTCCCGACAACTCAAACCAACCAATCCATTTGCTAACTGCAGCATAAACCACCCCTTTAAAATATTTACTGTAATCTACTGTACAATTAAGAGTTTCAGGGATCCCATCACTTTTGTTTTCCACTTCTAAGTTTGCCAGATTCAAGGCCTGTTCTCCATTCGTTACCAGGAATCTCCCAGTCTGCCTACGACCTCCTGACCTCGCCAACCAACTACGCCATCTATGCAATAAAACCACTCATTCTTTACATAGAGTGACCCCAATGCCATCACTCAACCACATTACACTTACAATGTTCCAGATATTACCACCATTTGGCTACACTAACTGTGCTCCCAGCTCGCCTTAAAATGCTTCCCTTCTGTTATTCCCATAATGCAACTTGGCCCACCTGTTTAGCTTATCTAAAAGAAGAGCAAGAGGTGATTTACAGCGAATAGGTATCTTCATAGGGCGAAAACACCAGGTACTAAAGGGCTCTTTAATCTAACCGAGAAAGGTATAACAAGAATCAATGGCTGGAAGCCGAAGCCAGACAAATTTCAAATTAGAAATAGCTCAATGATCAAGGAAAGTGGTGGATTCTCCATCTCTTGACGTCTTCAGATCAAGATTGGATGCCTTTCTGGGAGATGCTTTAGCCAAAAATGAGGTACTGGGCTCAATACAGAGGTAACTGGGTGGAATTTAATGACCTGTGTTATATAGGAGGACAGACCAGATCAGTGGTTCTCAACCTTTCCAGACTACTGTACCTCTTTCGGGAGTCTGATTTGTCTTGTGTCCCCCCCGCAAGTTTTACCTCGCTTAAGAACTACTTGCTTACAGAATCAGCCATAAAACTACAGAAGTGTCACAGCACACTATTACTGAAAAATTGCTGACTTTCTCATTTTTACCATGTAATTATCAAATAAATCAATTGGAATATAAATATTGTACTTCCATTTCAGTGTATAATGTATAGAGCAGTATAAACAAGTCATTGTCTGCATGAAATTATAGTTTGTATTGAGTTCACTAGTGCTTTTTATGCAGCCTGTTGTAAAACTAGGCAGATATCTAAATGAGTTGATGTACCCCATGGAAGACCTCTGCGTTCCCCCAGAGATACACATATCCCTGGTTGAGAACCACTGGGCTAGATCATCTAATGGTCTCTTCTGGCCTTCAGTTCTATGAATCCATAATATAACTTGATTGGCTGATACAGAGGACGAAAGTATAGGTGAGCTGTCTCTCAAAATCCATCCCCTACCCAGAGTTTATAGTAGGAGCATTGATCTCCATTTATAAATTGTTGGGGCCAGATCCCCAGATGGTGTAAATCTGTGTAGCACCACAAAAGTTTTCGGAGCTTCATGGAATGACGCAAGCTGAGAATCTGGCCTTAGCTTTTTAGTATTTGAGCTGAAAATTAACATCAATTGTCAGACTCTCAATATGGCAGAACGTTGACATTTTCTTTGTGCTAATAATTCTGGATGCTGTCCAATACAGTGTCGTTTTTCTATGAGCTTTTGACAGTAGAGGATAATACAGTGGAGTCAATATCTGTCAAACTGATTAGATACTGTTGGATTCCATACTGCAGTGTGAGAATCCTGCACAGCAACAGGGGGAAAGTTTGGACAAAGCAAAAAAATATTAACATAAGAAAAAGCACATGCAAAAGCATCTCGCTGTTCCATTTACTGTGTACTTTACTTAAAGACATAGGTCCTTGTGCTCAGCTGGTAAAACACAGGCACAGCTCTACTGAAGAGTCTGCAACAGGAAAACGATGGTACTATAGCCCTTTATACCAGCTGATGATTTGGCCCATAGTTCTGACTTCTGTTCAGTTTTGGTTTGGTTTTTAATGATGCAGTGGTTTGGTTTTTTTAGGTCACAATACTTTGGCCAGTGCAGGAAGGCAGAGTGCACCTTTGTGATTGTGCAAATATTTTTATAACAGTAAGCAACTTGTTCTTTGACATCAACATTGCTTTGCTTTCCATTTTTTTCCAGCGTCAGCTAAATCTGGCTTGTGGGGCCAAAAATAGCAGTGTAGACGTACTGGCTTGGGCTGAAGCCCAGGCTCTGAAACCAGAGGGGTAGGTCTCAGAGCCCAGGCTCCAGCCTGAGCCCGCACATCTACATTGCTACTTTTTAGCCCCACAAACTGCGTCCCAGGAGCCAGAGTCAGTTGACCGGGGCTGTGAGACTCAGTGCTGTGGGGTTTTTATCGCAATGTAGACATACCCTCAGACAACCCTAGAGCTCAAAGCCCCACATTAGAGCCTTGATCCTGCACTAATGACTTCATTATTTCAAGAGCAGAGACCCATCCACCTGGCTCCCGGTGCATGACTTGGGCCAAAATCAACAACTGTCCTGCAAAATTCCCTCACCTCCCCATTACTAGCTGAGGAGTCCTCTTGGATACAGGTTTTGCAAGTCCCAGAAGCCGGTTCTGAGCATCTGACCATTCACTCTCCACTCTCTTCCTTTCAGAAGGTCTGGTAGAGAAAAAAGAACGCGATACCATTAGACAAAGCCTGATAACGTGCAAGTGTGGGAAAGATATCGGCATTGTCAAAAGCACCTGCCAACGTGCGTATATTTAACCAAGCCTGATCTCTCTTGATGGTATGAAAAGTTAAACAGTTTATCCCAAAGGTTTTGTCGGGCATCTCTACTAATTTCTTTTCAAACTGATTTGAGTTGTTAGCATTTGATAATTTACTTACGGCCATGATGCAACATAAAACCCATTACTTGGGAACCACTTGACAAGAGTCCAACCCCAATTCTCTTCCTCTTTTATGCTCCTTGGCAGGATTCAAGAGACCATGTGAGAAAGAGTTAAGTGTCTGGGAGGTCAAAGCAGCTGGGCCAAACAGGCAGGAAGGGGAAGCCAGAGGCTAGGGGAGAAGGATGGCTATGAGAAAGATAATGAGGCTACCACCAGCACCCTAGTCTCACGACAAGGTGACTGTGGGTGAGAAGCTCAGAACCAAAGGATCTCTGCTTTCTGGTGGGCTGTTTGCTCCTGGAAGAAGCGGCCAAGAGACCTCAGCTTGTGACAACAGTCTGTGGCTCTTGTCTAAGATAGTCAAATTATTTTTAAACCACATTGGAGCATGCATTGTTATGTCGCATTTGTTTTACCCATTGCCAATCCAAACCCCATTTATTTCCCTTACAGGGCAAGCTTAGCCAATGAATCTGTCTGCTTATTTTTGTCACCCAAAGCCAGCATGTCAAGTTACATTTCTCCATTTCTTCCATCAGCTATCGTGGTATGAGACCTGGGCATGTTCCAAAAACAACATGGAATACTGACTGCTGTGTTTTGAAGACCTGACCCAAATTATGTATTTATCCAGAGGTTGAAGTTCTCACGAGCAACGGGTGAAATTCTTAGGACAGAAGCTTTGGGCAGGAGAGGACGTAGTACTGAAAGTGAGGAGTATGAGGCACTAAAGGCACCAAGTGGGTAACAAAGGGCAATGTTAAAACCAGGAAATTCATATTTTGAAATTATTTCACACTTGACACCAGAGTCATCTTTATATTAAGAAGCCAAGATGAGCAACGTATGGATCCTCTTAAAAATAATAATGGCAAAGCTCCTATAAATGCTAGAGTATGTTAATACCAGTAACACACAAGCTGATTGCCTATGGAAAGGAGGAACTTTTGCAGTTTTCCAGGAGGTTCATTCTCCTACTGCAGAATACAAATACCGTAATTCCCTGTTGACTTCAGTGCATCTCCCACAGTGGGGTAGTAGGAATTTATTGGCTTCAGTAGGAGTTATTCATATCTTGCATCAGGAGAATGAAGTCCCAAAGTTGATCTAATTGTTGTCTTTTTGATCACTGTCTTTTCCCCCTGAATCAAAATATGCCAGTTCTGTTATCAGACTTAAAGAGCTAGTGTTAGCACAGGATACATACTTCAACTCACTAATCTTATCCTTCTGAATACCCTATAGGTTGCAGACAAATGCTAGCAATATTCAATATCCATAACAAACTCCTAGCACTGGTGTACAGCGGGGATACTGCTGGAATCCCTAGGGGAAAGGAGCAGTGTATATGATTATACTAAAGTCACCAGTTAAAGTGTTGACTGGTGACGTCTGCACTGGAGGTAGATGGTCAAGATTCCTTCAGTGTGCAGATGCACACAGAATAATTCATGTCCTAACACTTTGTACCTTTTAGTCAAGCAGCTGTTTTAGTTCTGCATTCTTTCCTTGCTTCTATGCATTTACCATTAGGCAAAATATACTCAAGTTAAAAATAAAGTAGCACTTTGCATCTCTGCCAATCCTGGGTATAAACTTCCATACTGGCATTTTGAACCACCTCTCAGTAATACCTCTTGCCTCCTTTAGGAACATTCTTTATAACACAAGAGAACAGTAATTTAGAGGATAATGCATTTTCCTTGATTTACCGGCAGATGCAATATAATAGAATCATAGGGTTAGAAGGGACCGCAAGCATCATCTAGTCTAGCCCCCTGACAACATGCAGGATCTGTTGTGTCTAAACCATACAAGACAGATGGCTATCCAGCCTCCTTTTGAAAACCTCCAGTGAAGGAGCTTCCACAAACTTCCGAGGCGTCTGTGCCATTGTCCTACTGGTCTTACAGTTAGGAAGTTTTTCCTGAGATTTAATCTAAATCTGCTGTGCTGTAGTTTGAACGCACCGCCTCTTCTCCTGCCCTTTGTAGCAAAAGAGAACAATTTTTTCCATCTTTTTTATGGCAGCCTTTCAAGTATTTAAAGATCACTATCATGCCCCCCCCTTAATCTCCTCTTTTCCAAACTAAACATACCCTGTTCCTTCTCCCTTTGCTAGTATGGCCTGCATTCCATCCCTTTGATCATCTTTGTCGCTCACCTCTGGATCCTTTCCAGTTTCTCTACATACTTTCTATACATTGGTGACCAAAACTGGACACAGTACTCCAGCTGAGGTGTAACCAGCACTTTGAGTAGAGCAGTACTATCACCTCACGTGACTTGCATGTTATGCCTCTGTTAAAGCAACCTAAAAGTGCAAAGTGCATTTGCTTTTATTTTTATTTATTTTTATTTTTTTTGCAGCAGAATGATAATAATAATACCTAGCACTTTTCATCTGTAGATCTCAAAGCACTTTATAAGGGAGACCAGTGTCAGCAGCTCCATGAAAAGTCAGAGTTGTTGGATTGCCTAGGGCAATGTCTAAGCATTTCACTGTGGGAGAATATATTTATATGCATGTGCACATCCAGCGATGCTGAGCGCACTATCAGAGATCAGGCTGACACCTATATGGGAGGCAAATATCCCACATCTGCCTACTGTCAGGTTCTCATGCCTTCCTCTAAAGCATCTGGGGCTGGCCACTGTCAGAGACAGGGTGCTGGGCTAGATGGACCTTGGGACAGATCCCATCTGGCAAGTCCTATGCCAGATTTCCCCCACTGTGCCATTCATCTGAATGGCGTTGGTCAACAAACCCCTCCAGGAACATATCTGTCAATGGCGAAAAGGGAGTTAACAAGTCTTAGGGCCAAATCCTACTTGCTGAATTCATGTGAATGCTTCTGCTGCCTCCAATCGGGCTGTTCACCTGAGTAAGGGGAGCAGGATTTAGCCTTCAGTCTGTAAAGAAAAGATCTCAAAATTGGAAAGATTTGGGTTTAAAAGTGAGAAACAAAAAGGTGTTACATATGTGCTCATATACAGTGAAGAGTTTGGATTCAACCAAACTTTCCCCAAGTTAACAGGGACCACAAACTGAGTCATATGTCATCACTAAACAGGAAATGGAGCCCATTCCTCGCGTAAGTCAGTGTCAACTTATCTTTTAAAAATTCTCCTTTCCCCCCCCCCCCCCCCCCCCCCGAGCTCTGCCGCTGGTTCCTTGTAGACACCTCACAATGCATCGCTCTTCAGGATTGTCACACACGGTACCAGAAAAGCAGGACTGTCCTTGGGCATACGCAGCATACGAAGCTGCGTAGGGCACCTGAAAATTTGGGGCACCATTCCCCTCACTGGCCACAGCTGGAATCCTCTCTTCTCCAGCCCCTCCCCTGTGTTGGGCCAGTGGGCTTCCCCATCCCCAACCCCGCCCCCTCCCTCCCTCTCTCCTCAGCCGGCCGGCTGAGGGCTCCAACCTCTGGCTCTGCCGCCCCAGCCCCGGGGATCCCAGAGCAGCGTGGCCGGTCACTGGCAGTGTGGCGGCCCAGCCCAGCCCACTGCCGCCCAGAGCAGAGTCTCTCCCTGGACTCTGCCTGCCTGCACTGCTCAGTCTCCACTGGGGGCTGGGCCGGGGCCAGGACAGGAGGAGCGAAACTTCCACGAGTCAGCGGGCGGGGGGGGGGGGGGGGAGAGGAAGCGGGGGGAGGGGGGAGCTTAAAGTGTGTGTCAGCAATGATGGGGGAGTTCTGGGGGTCTGTGAGCAGAGGTAGTGGCTGTGCCCCCTCGACTCACTGGGGTCAGCAGCGCTGGCTTGGGATTGCCTTCAATGGAGTATAGGGGCACTAGTTTATTAATACTGCATAGGGCCCCATAAATTCTAAGGACGGCCCTGCAGAAAAGGCTTCGGTTCCACCCACACAGCCTCAAGTGAGTCATGGGGATTTTTTGTGCCTGTGGCAAAACTTCCTTTTTATCATAACACAGTTAAAGAGCCTGCTCCGGCAAGAGACAGCAGAGGCACGCAGCACCTGGCAGGAAGTATTCAGAGCCATGCCAGGAGACGCTTCCAATCCCGTTAAATGGGCTGCCTAGAGTGATTAAACCCCAGGAAGCTAGCACACGTCCTCTGCAGAGAAATCGCCGCACATTTCTTCCATTTAAACAGAAATGCTTTCTCACAACTATACCCAAAGAGGGAGAAAACACCAGTTGGCAATGAAGTGCCTCTGCTGGAATTGTTTATCCTTTGCGGCTGAAAACGGTCCTGATTTTATTGGTAGAGTTAGCACAGTGTGTGGCTTGAAGGAGGCGGGGAGGAGGATAAAGACCTTGTAGGGGAGATTGGGGGCAGAGTCCTGGGAGAACCTCCTGGGAGTTCTTAGAAATCACCTGCTATAGGGGGCAATTTGGTTCATTCCCGAGGCAAAGTAATTTGCCCTTCAAAAGTATTTTTATGAGCCTCAGGGATAGGCCATTACTGGACATGGAAGACCCAGCAACATCCACGCTGGGGGAGTTTTAACAGGGGTCTCCTTCCAATAGGTTTTACTGGGTCAGCCTCGCAAGTAGGCGCAAAGGGATATACATACTCCTGGTCATTCCTGTACAATGTAAGAATGTGTCTCTCTAGTTAAACCCACAATGTGGAATAACTTTTCAGAGCAAGATGACCAGGACTTCCCACTTCATGACAACTGTGATCGTTTATGTAATATGTAATGACAGCAAATCATAACGCAGCCTAGAAGAAACCCCCAGTGAAAGATAAACCATGACCTTTTGAATTTTGTAATTTTCTCAGTCATACAGCCCTTTTCTTTATTACCCCATCCCGCAACCCTTACATCTATTATTTGCATTCCAGTAGCTTGTTGTGGCCCAGTCATGAAACAGGGCCCCATTATGCTAGAAGATGTAAAACCACAGAACAAAAACCCCACCTTCGTAAATGAATTAACGGGATTATATGATGTGGTTGCTTGCCATAGCAGACGACTACTCATGGCCCTCCCAGACCTATGTTCCTGCAAAGATGTTCCCTGCCCCAATCTAAGTATGTAATCTCCGTCTTGACCATTTAGACAACAAACATTTAATATCTCTAGCTATGTGTTTGTGCAGCGCCTAGCGCAGTGGAGCCCCGATCTCAGCTGGGGCCACTAGGTCATACTGTCATTCAAATACTTAATAATTCTCATACAACAATGCAAATAAATATTCAATGAAAGTTATTTGCAGTCTTCTGCCTCCCCTCGTGAAATCGCTGGGAGGCAGCGGGAACAGCGCCTTTAACCTTATGCGCTCACAGAGGGAGCCCCTGTTTCGATAGATCCTTTTTTTGGTTTGTTTTATTAATCATTCAACCAACCAAAGGAAAAAAATTCCAACCAGGGGTCTTGCATATAAACTTGCTACAGTTCAGAGCTCGTACAGCTCTAGTATACGCGGCAATTAAAAGATCTAGTGGAAAAGAACAGACTTTAATGACCGTGTGTCCTTGGGCTCTGGAGTGGGGGTGACAGCAACTAATAATAGATGAAGGTTTACATGTTTTCCTTGTGTTTCTGCTGGGCCTGCTGTGTCATTAATTCAGCGTGTGCCTGGGTACTTATGTTAACCATTCCCTCTGTGGCTTACTCTAAATCTTAAATTTTGCATATGACCACATGTAAATGTGCGTTTTAAAGGTCCTGTAATCTCAGAGTTTTGAAATCCCTCTTGTTCGAAGGCAGACAGTGAGCTGAGGCAGAAAAGCTTGGTCAGTTTGTGACCATTTAAAAGTAGTTTATTTGCTCTTTCTGAGTAGATTGAGTTCCTGAGAGGCTCTTGGCTTTAGTGAAATAGAGGCAAGATAAGATCTATGAACCTAATTAGCCCTGCAGGGCCTGTGAATGCGACTCATTAGAAAATAGTCAAACATTTATATTTAAGTACCTTATTTACTGGAATTTATGTCGTATTTCTGAACAGATTTACATGCTTCACATTCATGCCTTTAACCACACAAAACATTTAAGGAAAATTATGGAAGCTTTAAAGATTGAGCTCACAACCAATTGGATTATAAATATAAATAGTCTGGGGTTTGAGAGACTTCATGGTAACACGCTCAAGCACTAAAAATACCATTTGTACCTCTTGGTTTGCAACAAACTTTTATGAGCTGAACTATTCCCCCCAATCCTTCCGTAGGATGCATGTTAACAAGCATTATTGTGTGCTCACATTCAGGATACCAGGGCCTATTCTGAGGGCCCGTCTGTTGGGATTTTAGGGACACACATAATCTATGGAACGTAGTAAATCACTCACACTGACTAGTTGGGGGGTACATGAGTATAAACACAGGGGGCAGACCCATCTGGGGCTCTTCCTGCTGTGAAGAGCTTTCACAAGAGGCTAGAATCAGGGTATAAAAACCTCCATCCTGAGCTACCCATCTACATGCAAGTTTTCTAAATTTAAATTATGGAGATACACCTATCTCATAGAGCTGGAATGGACCCCAAAAGGTCATCAAGTCCAGCCCCCTATCTCCACTAGCAGGACCAAGTACTGATTTTTGCCCCAGACCCCTAAGTGGCCCCCTCAAGGATTGAACTCACAACCCTGGGTTTAGCAGGCCCATGCTCAAACCACTGAGCCACCCCAACAAGTGCCTATGTCAGATGACATAAAGGCAGACAGTTATGTCTGGGGCAGCCAGGATCTGGCACTAGGTGCTTCAGGAATATATATATACTCACCCTCTAAACCCATTTGAAGACAAGAATTCTCCTCAGAGATTCTGAATTCTCCTCCTTTCCTAAGGTTCAGTTCCTCTGATTAACCATCAGTCCTCTGCCCCAAGAAGAATCCCAGCTGAAGGGGGGGATCAGTGGGAATATTGGGTCTGAGCCTATAACACTGCTCTACAGCCAAAATGCTTCTGAAATAAATGTAGTCAAACTTTACTAATTCTGGGTCACTGAGAACGAAAATGATGCTTAAAATTGTTGATTGGCTCTAGTTTTCAAGATATGCTATTGGGTCAGCATATACGACCCTTGACTTGGGAATGGTGGAGGATAAGTGAGTTATAAAGTGAAGGGATCTCAATTTAAACCAGAAATGACTAAAATACATCTTTGCTTGGATCTATGAATAAATCTAGGACTGGGTTTGGACAGTACTTGCTTTTTAGGCAAAACAATGAATGATGCAATCTGAAGCTGGTATTGCATCATACATGATATGAATTGCATCATGTTATTCCTAGAAGTCATGGATGATGCAATCATAATGAAGCTTACATCACTCTGCTGAACAAATTGCCCTATATCAGCTCTAGAAATCATACAGTGTTGTGCTCTCTTATTTGTCAGTGTTTGATTTTGCAAAGGGACACATTTCTGTTTAGCCAAAGTGAGCAGAGATGCCTCGTACTTGTGTGAACAGTGCAGATAACTTCTGCTACGTTTGTAGTGAAGTGACTTTTGCATCACAAAAGCGCAGTATAACCACTATGGTTAAGAAAACCTATCACCTTTATTTTGGCTGCAAAATTGGAGATCAGGACAAGAGGTGGGCCCCACACATATGCTGCAACACTTGTGCAACAAATCTTTGCCAGTGGTTGAACAGGTAAAGGAAATCTATGCCTTTTGCAGTGCCAATGATTTGGAAAGAGACAACAGATCATATCAGCAATTGTTACTTCTGCATGGTGCCTCCAGTTGGGAAAGGTGTGTCAAAGAAGAAAAAGTGGACTGTGCATTATCCAAACATTCCATCAGCTATACTCCCGGTACCCCACGGAGAAGGACTGCCGGTTCCTGATGTACCAGAATCATTCTCACTTGAGTCAGACGAGGAAGAGGAAGAGGATGAAACTTCTGGTCCAGAACCATTAATGTCACAGGACCCACATTTTCTCCCATCCTCCTCCTCTGAACCACACCTCATAACACAAGGTGAACTGAATGACCTTGTCAGGGATTTGGAACTACCCAAGAGTAAGGCAGAACTGTTGGGCTCCAGACTACAGCAGTGGAATCTCCTGGCAGGTGATGTTAGGGTTTCCATGTTCCGTGACCGTCAAAAGGATCTTGTCCCATTCTTCTTCATGGAAGGTGATCTTGTAGCCTGCAACAACATCCATGGCAGCCCTCAACATCGTTCACGATCCAGATGAGTGTTCATTGATTCATCGAAGACGAGTCTTAAAGCTGTTTTACTGCATAATGGCAATGTTTTGCCATCAATTCCAGTTGGTCATGCAGTCCATATGAAGGAAACCTATGACAACATGAAACAACTTTTGAGGTGCATAAACTATGACCTACATCAGTGGCAGCTTTGTGGCGATTTGAAGGTTGTTGCTCTCTTGCTTGGTCTGCAGACTGGATACACAAAGTACTATTGTTTTCTCTGCGAATGGGATAGTCGTGCAAGAGATTCCCACTACATCAAGAAAGATTGGCCACTCCGACAGTCATTGGAGCCTGTGAGGAAAAGTGTTCAGCATCCACCACTTGTTGAATCAAGGAAGATTTTGTTACCACCCTTACACATCAAGCTGGGTCTGATGAAGAACTTTGTCAAGGCCATTGACAAAACACAAGCAGCTTTCAAGTACCTTCGTGGAAAATTTCCAAGGTGAAGTGAAGCTAAGATAAAAGAAGGTGTCTTTGTTGGTCCTCAGATTCGTGAACTTCTTCGAGATGATGCATTTGACCATCCACTGCGTGGCAAGGAAAAGACGGCATGGAAAGCCTTCCAGTTAGTGGCAATAAATTTTCTCGGAAACAACAAGGCAGACAACTACAGGTTGTTGGTGGAAAACCTCCTCAAGGCATACAAAAGCCTTGGTTGCAACATGTCACTAAAGATACATTTTTTGCACTCTCATCTAGATTCTTTTCCACCAAACTGCGAAGCAGTGAGCGATGAGCACGGCGAGCGATTTCACCAGGACGTTGCAACAATGGAGAAATGCTATCAGGGCAAATGGAGCCCATCAATGCTTGCAGACTATTGCTGGACAGTGACAAGAGATGCTCCATTTAATGAATACAAGAGACAAGCCAAGAAGCGCCGAGTAGACACTGAATAGGACTAAACTCTGTACATAATAGTTTTTTGCCTTTTGTTTCATAATAAATGTTATTTATATAACCCTTTTGCTGATTTTTAAAGTGTTACATAAACAGGACAGGTGAAATATTATCATGTAAAGCAACCATAAACACATGAAAAGACCTAGGTTTACAATTTATGATTAAAACTCTACTATCTACACAATATACATAGACATAAAATATAAAAACTTAAATATCTTAGAAACAGTAGCCAATCAGTTGTTTTAATTGTCATATTTGAATTCAGCACATCAAAATACATAATAAATAGCACATTTTATCTCTGAAGCAGACGACTTCTCAAAAATTGTAGACCAGTGTAATTTGAAAAATGGTAGGGGACTTTGATGAGCCAAGGGAATTGTATTCACAAGCTTAATTGCTAGTCGTATTCCACATCCTAGACGTAACAAACGCCTCGGTAAACATCTCATCCAGCACGGAACTTGAGCACATGAGGAGTACAATTGACTAATGGCTTCACTATCCAATGGAACTATTGATTTGCTTGATGTTCTGCTGGGCGTGGCCTTGTCTCCATGGCGAGTTACTGCATGGCAAGTCAGAGCATGAATCCACATCACACCAGCTTGCCACACTGTAATATCCCACATGGTCACTGCTACAGTGCAGTGGATGGGTGTACTAGATTTCCACACAGCGCTCCAGGACCTTCACTGCAGTGCCCACATGGTAAGCTGCTGCACAGAAAGCTAGTGTGCGGTAGCTGCAAACCTTGGCTTGGCATGCAGTAACCCGCCATGTAGACAAGTGTCCAGCTACCTGGATATGGGCATGCTTGAAAGCCAGAGGGAGATACTCTTGCTTTATGTAGTGTTTTGAACTGAGGAACAGCCTTAGAGCTGGGGCTGGCCACCAACTTATTATGCTATATGCGTCTGGCCGGGCAGTAAAAAAGGAAAACAAAGCAGATGGGACTTAAACACATTTCTTAGGGCACGTTTTCACTACCCGCCCGGATCAGCGGGTAGAAATCAATCTTTTGAGGATCGATTTATCGCGTAGATGAGATAAATCGATCCCCAAATCGACACGCATACTCCACCTCGTCAGGAGGAGTAAGCGGCATCAATGGGGGAACCACGGTGGTCGATTTGCTGCCGTCCTCACAGCGGGGTAAGTTGAATAGGATACTTCGACTTCAGCTACGCTATTTGCGTAGCTGAAGTTTGCGTATCTTACATCGACCCCCTCCCCCCCCCGTGTAGACCAGCCCTTAATGTTAAGCGTGTGCTTAAGTGCTTTCTGGAGCGGGGTGGATTTAAGTACACACTTAAATGCAATTCCAATGCAGGGCTCTTCACTATTTTTGAAGTGGGGGCCACTTTGGCAAAAAACCTTCAATGTGAGGGCCACATCAACTACTAAATTAACACGTTGCTTACTACTTCTTAATGATGTAATCTTACAGAGCCACTCGTGTAACTAAAACAAAGTCTACTGGCACAATAAAACGATACTCCTTTTATATAATAATAACCAGGAAAATATATGGAATTAAAAAGGCACCTATGCGAGTAATCTTTTTAAGAGCAAAATAATGCAAAACTTGCTTTAAAAACTGGATGAGCGAAAGTGTGCCTGTTCCTCCTTGACTTTGTTCAGGCAGTATTTGTAATCTGTCATCGCAATCCTAGGAAGGCAGTCCAAATGTTCGTTGGTCAATTTGTTCCTCTGTTTTCTTTCCACAATATTCATTGCTGAAAATGTGGATTCACAGGTATATGTACTGACCAAAAAATGACAGCGTTTTTTGCACACAATGTTTCAGAGATGGGTACTGTGAATCAGGGACCGTGTTCCAGAAATGATAAAGACCTGTCTTAAGTTCAGACTTCATGATGTCATTTGTCTAAAGTTCCCCAATTTCACTCTCCAGTTTAGCATGGTCAGAACAAATGTCTGTGATAACTGGTGACAGACAGAGATGTCACTGATATGTGGAAAGGGTTCGCAATTAAATTAAAAAAATTAAATTAAAAAACTCCTTGTACTCCATTACGTCTTTGAATAGAGACTCAAATACCAACCTCAATTCTCCCAGCACTTGTACAAATGAATTGCAATTGAAGCGTTTCAAAAGCTCGGGATTTTCTGAGGTGACTGCTCTGAGTTTTGGAAAGTGAACAAACTGTGTGTCGGGAATGAATAACGTGTTGTAACTGCTTTTCAAAACAAGATTACGACACACAGCATGTTAGTAGGAAGTTTCTGTTTCCCTTGCAACTGGAGATTTAGCGCATTCAAATGGCAAGTGATGTCAGTCAAAAATGCCAGCTTAATTATCCACTCTGTATTTTCTAAGTCTTTCTCCTTCTTCCCTTTACTTTCAAGGAATTCACAAATCTGAGGAAGGAGACCCAAAAATCTGTCAAGGACCCTGCCACGAGACAACCATCTCACTTCATTGTGCATCACTAGGTCACCATATTCTGTCTTGTATTCTTCCTGTAATGCTCAAAACTGCCGGTGATTCAGTGCTCTTGAAACAATAAAATTGATCACCTCTACAACCAACTGCATGACACTTTGCATTTCACTATTTTTTAGTCTATGCATAAGTGCTTCTTTGTATATAATGCAATGAAACACGGCGAATCTGGGTATTTCCTTTTGTTTCCTCATTGGGCCAATCAATCCATTCTCCTTCCCTCGCATATTTGGTGCACTGTCTGTACACACGGAAGTTAGCTTTGTCCCGTCCAAGTTATTCTCAGCAAAAAAATCGAGTAGGCCAGTCAAAATGTTTTCCCCTTTTGTCTGACCTTTTAAAGGTATTAAACACAGCAGTTCTTCCCGGAATAATAATTCTTTGGGGAAACGAACCCAGACACATAATTGTGAGACGTCACATATCTCTGTACTTTCATCCAGCGCTATGTTAAAACACAGTGCTGCCAAAATACCTGCAGTTAACTGTTGTCGAATTTCTTTTCTGATTTCCTCCACCCTTCTCATGATGGTTGTGTCAGACAGTTGCAGCCCTTTTATTTGCTTTAGGATTGCATTTTTGTTATTGAAATCAGCATACAGGATTCCTGCAGAAGCCAGAAAACACTTTTTAACTATCTCTGCGTCAGTAAATGCCTTTTTTTATGTCTTGCTAAAATCCATGCGATTTTGAAAGATTTTTGCTGAAATTTGCATGCGCTGTTGTGTAATGGCGTTCTAAATTGCTGTGCTTAAAAGCAGAACACGTCTGCTGACAAATTCAACAAACAGGCTTCATGCATGTTTCTTTAAGCACAAAGAAAACTCATCAGCCCACTTTTCTTCAAACCTTCGGTTTTCATCTTCTAAACCGGTGGTTCTCAAAGCCAGTCTGCCGCTTGTTCAGGGAAAGCCCTTGGCGGGCCAGGCCGGTTTGTTTACCTGCCGCGTCCGCAGGTTCGGCCAATCGCGGCTCTCACTGGCCGCGGTTCGCTGTTCCAGGCCAATGGGAGCTGCTGGAAGCAGCGTGGGCCGATGGATGTACTGGCTGCCCTTCCTGCAGCCCCCATTGGCCTGGAACAGCGAATCGCAGCCAGTGGGAGCTACGATCAGCCGAACCTGTGGACACGGCAGGTAAACAAACTGGCCCGGCCCACCAGGGGCTTTCCCTGAACAAGCGTCAGACCGGCTTTGAGAACCACTGTTCTAAACCACGTACCTTTTTCTTTTTTTTGACTGGCTCTGGGAAGGGCTCAGGGCTGGGGCAAGGACTTGGGGTGCAGGAGAGAGTAAGGGGGGCTGGCCCCAGGAGGCTGAAGGTTGGGTGGTGCAAGAGAAATGCCGGTCCAGCATAGCTGCTCCTGGTCCTACATCCTGGTATTTACACTGTAGAGTTATTCAGAACCTGCCCATTGAAGGGGGCAGCACTTACTTAGGGCCGCCCCGGCCCCACACTGCTCCCAGAAGGAGCCACTGCGCCCCTGTGGCTCCTGGGGAGGCACATGACTTTGCGCGCTGTCCCTCTCTGCAGGCACCGCCCCCACAACTCCCAGTGGCCACAGGGGCATGCTGGCCACTTCCGGGAGTGGCATGGGGGCGGGGCAGGCAGGGAGTCTGCATCAGCTGCAGCCCCACTGCCATCGGAGAGGGCGATCAACAGGGAGCTGCACTTAGGGTCCATGGGAGCTGCCACTGGCTCGGAAGCCTTGCAGTGAAGAACGCTGGCCTATTAGATTGGAGGTCCCGGCAGAGGGAAGCCCCACATAAGACACCTACTGTGTCCACAGGATAACTTTGCATTTTAAGTGCTGGGCCATATGCAGACTTTGAGCCGTGCCACCCCCCTGCCTCAATGAGTGGGGGAGCTTGATGGGGCTGGCCGAGAAGGGGGACAGTCCCAGCAGCAAAGGAGGGAAACACTCGCCAAGGGACACTCGGTAGCTTCTCCCCCTGGGAGTCTCTGGGCCATTGGCCAGCCAGGGAGAGGGGTGCTGATTGGCCAGCGTACCCCAGCTCCAAGGATTTAGCCCAGCACAGGGGCCCTGTGGAGCCTCTTTCAGCTCCATTCCAGCAGCCCCACCGTACCATTCGAACTAGGAATGGGAACCCAGCCTGACAGATGCTGCAGGTCTAGCCTTCTAGTCGGGAAGGAATTTTCCTCTTCCATGGGCCAATTGGCAGAAGACCAGGGAGTTTTTTGCCTTCCTCGCAGCACCTGCAAGCCACAGTGGGCTAAGTAGGAATGCCCACGGTACCTGACTGGGGTGGTTTATTCACCACTACTCGCGGCCAGTTTCCAGTGTGGTTAACAGAATAAAATGAACAGTTCCCAGAGGTAAAAGGCCTGGGATTTTGGTGATGGACTTTGGGCTCATAGGTAGGGTGACCAGATGTCCCATTTTTATAGGGACAGTCCCATTTTGGGGGACTTTTTCTTATATAGGTGCCTATTACCCCCAACCCCCTATCCCATTTTTTCACAGTTGCTATCTGGTCACCCTACTCATAGGATAAGATGAGACCTTGTGACCTTACGGGTCAAGGTCCCCATTCTGCTGCACCCTCTGTCCCCCTCACAGGGCGGGGTGGGGGTGGTGGGGCGGACGGTGCAAGGACTCAAGAACTGAATCCTGGGGGGTAGGCTGCAGAGACCCTACATTGCATTATGGATTATATGGTAAGGAGTCCTGTAACCCTGGCTCTAGTTATGGGTTATATGGGAAGGAGCCCTGTAACTCCCACACTGGAACCAATTAACTGTCTGGTATAGGAGAGTATGGGTGATGAGCAGGTAAAAAGTTTAATAAAAGTTGCAGCCTACTACTTAATTCCATACTTGTGTCTGGCCTCATTTTGCCACTATGTTCACATCAATTTGCTTACTCCTTTACGGAGTGGAGCTCTTAGGGTAGGGACTGTCTTTTTGTTCTGTGTTTGTCCAGTGCCTATCACACCAGGGTCCCAGTCAATGACTGGGGCTCCTACACACTACTGCAACATCAGTACGTAATAACTTTTTTAACCCGCATCAGGTTAAAACTGAAACCAAAAGGTTTCAGATGATCTTTAAAATGCCTGGAGTTTGAAAAAGCAGGTAGAGTCATGATTTACTTCTGAATGACTTTAGCAATAGCAGCAAAGACCCACACCGAGTTACTTTTCAGCCTGTACTAATAAATCCTGTGTTAGTAGAATTCTTTTTCCAGCATTCCATTTCAAAAGAGACATCAAGTGAGGTTTCTTTGGGTTTATATTTTTTAATATTAGGTCTTGGTGTTTCCTCTTCCTATTCATTGCAGAAGCGACAACTCTAAGTGCATCTTAAGCAGTCAATGCAACTAGAATGCAGCACTGACTGAGACAGAAGTATCTCTGTGAAATCAAGTTTAATGAGATATCACAATATTATATCCGCAAGTCTTGGCTGGTGGACAGTCTTTAGCAGAGCAGAGCCAGTTTTCCTAATTCAACATCAGGTTCATTTGTTTAACATTTCACAAAACATTTTCCCACATTTGTCCAACTGCGGTTTGAAGGTTGTAGCTGACAACATAAATGTGCCCTCAGGTGAAAATCCCTAAACATTTCCCCTGGTGATCTTTGGGTCTGGCCATTACTAACACAGATGCCTGTAATCAAGAGATCTCTGTGGACTTGCTAATTACTCCCTAGACTTTTCCACTAGCAATAAAAATCCCATTTGTCGCAGCTTGTTTGCAGAACTGCACTCATTTCCACAGAAGTGGCATTAATTAGCAAAAACCTGTGAAAATGGCTGGAGTTTATAGGTTAAAAAACAAAACAAACAAAAAAGCTACTCACAGAGTCGCTCCTAAATATTCCTATAAACTCAGGCATAGCAACCACAGTCCTGAAAGCCCAACTTTCTCAGTTGGAGCAATTTTTCTTGCTTGTAGCAATAAGTGGGAAATAATGGGTGTCTCAGTTTCACATTAAGGAAGTGGCTTCTCTGAACTCTATATGCAGATAGATGGTGAATTTCTCAGATAATAAATCAAAGTTTCCTGATGGTGCCGTGGCATCTCTTGCTGTGGCCTGGAGTGCTGCTGGCTGCCCTCATTCAAAGGCAGCAGGCCTCTACCCTGCAGGATTCCCTCTCTACAGATCCTTCAGTTAAGACCAGGAGATATTTGGGCCTCTATAAACTGCCCAGGCACTTTGGGGAAGAGCCAGCATCCTGCTGGGAAATGGACACTTTTCAACCTCATTGACATCTGCCACACACACAAAGAATGGAAACTGATCAGGAAAAAAAAATGTTGTTATGACGTTCCCATCAGCAGGGCTAGTGAGTCCTTTGTTCGTAAAAGCTATTTTTGAGGAACATCAGAGCTACTTTGTTTTGCAATATCTTAACCAACAGCTCTTCTCCTTGTGTTTGAATGAGCGTAGGAACATTTCTCTCTCTGTGTCTGCATTGGGCCAGTGACTGCAGCAGACTTTCCTTTAGGAATGAAAAACAAAAAAATAGCTGCCATGTTAGTGTTTCCATGCAGATTTTATTAACCTTCTTCCACATAAGACCCAGCAAGCAGAAACTGCACTGATTTTGATCAGAAATATATTTATTTTCAGTGATGCGCTTGCTCTCAGGGTAGCAATGCCTCAGGTTTTTTGGAATTAATGCGTTTTCACAAATGCCACTAAAACAAGCGTGGGAAAGTAGAATTGTAAATACAGTAATGAATTTCAAGTGAATATGCTTTTTACATATATGTACATAAGTTACGTAGATGCTGAAGTGTTTCACTATATTGGGCTAGAGGGCTCCCAGGCTCGCACGGCCGAGCCTTTACACCATTGCAAAGTGGGGACAAAACACTACCAAATTGGAATGCTGCCAGACAACAGGAAGGACAACACTGAATCAGGCCCAGAGCTGCTATGGGCCATATTAATTGGAGTTAAAAGTTCATTAATGTTTTCAAATGTTGGCATTTCAATTACATATCAAAACACTATTTTTTAAAATGGGAAACAATTTGATGAAATATTTGCAAAATGATTCCCTTATTTTTCAACCAGCTATAAAGATGGTAGAAATTTTTCAAATTTTTGTATTTTGAAAAAAAAAAGGGGGGGGGGTATTTCCCTCCCCCCCCCCAAATTCCCCACCCTCCTTTTTCAGGCAGACACATTTTTCACCTGTTTGGATAAATAGTTTGAAAAATACGCTTTGTAGCTCATTATAAACATGACAATAAATCACTTGTGGGATTTTAAAATAATTTGGATATTCTATAGATAATAGAAGGCTCTTCAGTCTAGCAGACAAAAGTATAACAAGACCCAGTGGCTGGAAATTAAGGCTAGACAAATTCAGACTAGAACTAAGGTGTAAATGTTTAACAATGAGGGTAATTAACCATTGGGACAAATTACCTAGGGTTGTGGTGAAGTCTTCAATGCTGGAAACTTTTCAAACAAGATTGGATGTTTTTGCTAAAAGATATGCTTTATTTCAAGCACGAATTAATTCAGAGAACTCCTATGACCTGTGTTATGCAGGAGGTCAGACTAGATGATCACAGTAGTCCCTTCTGGACCTATAATCTATGTAACTATGAATAGCCATATGTATTAAAGAGAGGTACATTAAATATTATAAAGTCGCCATTCCATATTTAAGATCTTTAGCAAAACGGATTCAAGGAATAGATTGTGACGGAATGGTCATCTGAAACCGTATCTATTTAAAATGTGTTGATCTGAGCCTTCTGCTACTACAACTACTATACACTGTAATAAGAAATTGTCAAATAATTGCATCATATGGAAGGAATATTTGATTTTTTTAAAACTAAGGAAAATCTTGAGGATTGCTGAATTTGCATTAATGAACCCATCTTTATTTTCATACAGTTTCATTTTAAAAATGAAGATGATTTTGTTCTGTAAAGTGGGTTATTTTCTTTACCCCACTAGCTTTACTTCTTATACTTTAAAATCTTACAGTCTTTCCAAAGGATTCTATGAGGAAAATGAAAGTACTAGTACTTTGTACTCCCTTACTGCAAAGAGACAAATTCATTCATCTTCTTCTGACAGTTCTCGCCACTTTTCAGTTGTTACAGAAGATAAACTAATGACCTACGGTTTGAAACTGGAACTGCCTCATGCTGAGAAACTTTGCTATATATAGGCCACATGGAAGGCTTAATTTATTCCATTAGCTTTCTCGCTATCACCCAGAAGTTTATTGTACAGCACTTTTCTCCTTCAACTTTTACAGTTCATATACCTCATGAGATACACGAAAGCAAGTCATCAAAGTTCCAAAGCAGTATTTTAGAAATCTTCCAGTAACCCTTTAGATTAGATTGAAATACAGGAATGGTATATAGATGCTCAAACAACAGCATGTAATGTGACATGACAGATATCTAATTTTCTGTTCTATGAACAAAAAAGAAGTTAGAAGAAAAATAGTTATTTTCTCCTGGAACAGAAAAAAGCTTTCTTCCTATTTTAGCCCATATATATCTTACTTAACTGGACTGTCCTTTGCTAAATAAGACCCCATCCCAATGGGAGTTTTTCCATTGACTTCAATGAGTTTTAGATTAGGCTCATAGTCATTCAAGAATGACTGGCAGTACCATTAGGTGCATTTTCATTTGATGCACAGAAAGGGTCTGGGCTAGAGTCTGCCCTGATATTTCAGCGTGGTAAATAGGTGTAAGGGAGAGCAAAATTTGTCTAGCTTGTCTGAAATGGTATTGTACAGAGATAAATTCATTAATGCACTAAGAAGTAAATTTTCAGAACAAAGTCTGACTGAAGCTTAAGTAGTGGTTTTAGATAGGAAAGTTGAAGAAATCCATTAGGTATTCGAATGAGAACACTTAAAATAAACGTAGCTATAATCCCAAATCTGCAGTAAACTGGAGAAGGGAGACTTGTTTAACCAGAGTGGAAAACATACTGCTGGAAAACGGAAAATTAATGTGA
Organism: Chrysemys picta bellii; assembly: GCF_011386835.1. Taxonomy (NCBI): domain Eukaryota; kingdom Metazoa; phylum Chordata; order Testudines; family Emydidae; genus Chrysemys; species Chrysemys picta. The sequence continues at coordinate 198,805,340 of NC_088793.1, forward strand.
ATAGAAAGCTAACTGGGAATCCAGGCTGATGCTAGATTCCAACACACTCATGCAAAGGGCTTTCCCAAGACCACTTCTTACCCACCCTCCCTCTATTCCAGTGAGGGACTCTTCTGTCCCACAGGTATTTTGATAGGCAAACTTGAAACAGTAGTACTGGCTCAAAACAATTCCTTCATAAACCTCACAGGAATGGTAGTACACAGGCTATGTTATTCTCTTCTATATTGGTTCTTATACAGCCCTTGTTACCATAGTAACTGAGTATCTTCCAATAGTGCATTATGCAACGTGCGTAACATCTGTCACGTGAGGTTTGTTCTCTCAGCCTTGCCCCCTAAAATTAAATCCACCTTAATTAGTTCCCTTTGTCACCCTCAGCTAACAAGTGTCTTGTGGAAGCTGTCTATTGACTCGCCATCCAGCACTGGGCATATGACCTAGCCATCTGGAGGAGTGACTGCTCAGTGCAGTGTTTTGTCATATAAATGAGTAAGATGTGTAAGGCAGGAGTGTCATGGCAGTGAGGTTTGCATTTTGAGCATCTTCTCCCATTGACATCAGCTATCCTCAACACCTCTGAAAATCAGGCCCTTGGTAACTAATTTTTATCTGCTTTTCCCCTTCCATGGAGACACTCTGGATATAGTTTAAAATGAGACCAAAATGTTATACCGCTTGCGGAAGTGCTGATTTCAACAAAAAAAACTTTCTGCCACAATGGATCAAGGGGATTGCCATTCTAGTTCGGACCAGTGGTGCAGATTTCATTTATTTGTCTTTCAGCAGCGTTGAGGGACCCCGATCAAGATCAGGGCCCCGCTGTGCTAAGCACTGCAAAAACGGATTAAGAAACAGTCCCTGGCCTGATGAGCTTACAATCTAAACAAACAGGATGTGAAAGGGTTGGGGGAAAGAATATAATGTACAGGCAGAAAGGACAATGGGATGGCTTGCAAATGTCATGCTACTTCTAGGAGTTGTTTGCTTGGGTGAGTTTGATGGGAGGGGATTATCCAAAGAGAGACAAAGGAAGGGAAGGGGGTCACTGAAAAGGAGCGGAAGAAGAACCAGTAACCTGGTTTGTACAGTGGCCAGTACCAAGTTCAAGAGACTTTAGAGTAGGCAATTATGGAATAACCTACCCATCGGGAATAACCTACTAATCTCCATTAGTTAGTAGTTGGTTTAAGCCTTGAAGCAGAAGGGTTTATACCTCTGACAATATTCTTAATTTACATTAATCAGCATGGGTGTATGTAAGTCAAGGACTCAAATTAACCACGTATAACCACCGGCTTCAAACAGCCATGTGTTTGAGATAATGGTCCTTTGTTGTTCTTTACCCACTCAGGACACTGGTAAGGTGTCTGCACCATTCATTGTGTGGTCCTGTAGCACTTATATGAAACAACTGTAAAAACAAATGGAAGGTTTTATTGGTTTTCACTGGAGTGGCCCCCCCCCAGCTCTTCCAGCTGCCACGCCTGGCTCTTCACAGACCAAGTCTGGTGTTTTGGCTACAGCATGTGTTTTCGAAGTGCATACATAAACTAAAGCACCCCCATAAGGCCACAGGAGGCCTTCCTTTAGGTTTAGCAGCTCTAAGCATGTTTCTTCATCTATTCTTATAGCACTCTCATCACCATCATATCTGAGCAACTTCCCGTAGTCCATTGGCCTCTATATGGCACCCTTTTCTGCCTCCTCTCAGCTCCCAGGCTGCACTGCAGTTCTGTCAGAGGCAGCAGCACGTTGAGATCTATCAAATGCAAGCAAGTGGGAAGGCAAAACAGCAGATCCTACCGCCAGTCCTGAAGCTGTGCTGATATTTTCCACCACATTACCCTTCTGTTCTTGAAGAGCACCTTACATTTTTGCTTCTGGTCTTGAAGTGATTTTTCCCAAATTAATACATTTGTGTGCAAGTGAAACCACATTCAGAGTGAACCAACATTCTCCAACCAGTTTACAGACCATGAACAAAATCAAGGAGCCAGGTAACTACAGCAGCTGTGGAAAGAAATGCTTTAATCTAACTACATGATGATGTGTAATACTTGTGTGCAATCAAGGGCTTCCCTTGTGGATCAAATTTGATCAAACACTTACACTGTTTAGAGATGCAAAAACGAGTCCTTGTGGCACCTTAGAGACTAACAAATTTATTTAGGCAGAAGCTTTCGTGGGCTAAAACCCGCTTCATCAGATGCATGGAGTGAAAAACCAAGTAAGCAGAATATATATTACAGCACATGAAAAGATGGGAGTTGCCTTACCAAGTGTGTGGGAGGGTCAGTGCTAACGAGGCCAATTCAATCAAGGTGGAAGTGGCCTATTCTCAACAGTTGACAAGAAGGGGTGAATATCAATAGAGAGAAAACTACTTTTTGTAGTGCTAACGAATACTGCTTACTGTATTTTTCACTCCATGCATCTGATGAAGTGTTTTTAGCCCATGAAAGCTTATGCCAAAATTAATTTGTTAGACTCTAAGGTGCCACAAGGACTCCTCGTTGTTTTTGCTGATACAGATTAACACGGCTACCACTCTGAAACTTGTTTAGGGATGGTTTCATTACATATAGATTTGACACCAAACTGGTGCACAGTGGATTCCTTCAATAACCAGATTCATCTGTTCAATTCATTAAATGCTCGTCCAAGGACATCATCACTTTACACCTTTGGGAAAGGGAGATTTTTCTCTCCCTGTTATCTGAGACTTCTTTTACACTAGAGATAAAGGATGTCTGGAGACTGTCATATTCAAAAGGCTTATTCGTCCATTCTTTATTTGTTGAAAGTGAGTTTCTTGCAGGAACTCAGTCACATGTTCATTCACAAGCAGGCCTTATTTTTAATAATGGGTAGGGTTACCATACGTCCGGATTTTCCCGGACATGTCCGGCTTTTTGGGCTCCAAATCCCCGTCCGGGGGGAAATCCCAAAAAGCCGGACATGTCCGGGAAAATCGGACATGCGGTGCCGGGCCGGGGGCTCGGGGGCTCGGCCGGCGGTGCTCGGGGGGGCCCGGTGCAGGGTCGGCTGGGGGCTCGGGGGGCCCGGCCGGCGGTGCCGGGCCGGGTGCCGGGCCGGGGGCTTGGGTGCCAGGTGCCGGGCCGGGGGCTCGGGGGCTCGGCCGGTGGTGCTCGGGGGGGCCCGGCCGGCAGTGCCGGGCCGGGCCGGGGGCTCGGCCGGCGGCTCAGGGGCTCAGGTGCCGGGTCGGGGGCTCGGGTGCCGGGTCGGGGGCTCGGCCGGCAGTGCCGGGCCGGGCCGGGGGCTCGGGGGACGGGCTGGGGACCTGCGGTGCCGGGGGCCGGGGGTGGGCCGCGCCTCCTCCCCCCACACCCCCCCCCTTACCTGCTTCAGGCTTCCCGCGACTCAAATGTTCGCGGGAAGCAGGGGAGGGGGCGGAGACTTTGGGGAGGGGGCGGAGTTGGGGAGGGGGTGGGGCTGGGGGTGGGGCTGGGGCCCCTTTAAAGTGTCCTCCTTTCGGAGGCACTAAATATGGTAACCCTAATAATGGGTTAAGCACTCCACCCACAAAGCATTACTTCCAACATATTAATAAATGAACAAGTCATCTAAGTAAGGCTTTTTAGGACACCCTGAGCCAAAATGAAACCATAGCTGGGGAACCAGTACACACCATATGACAATTTTGTCACCCATTTGAGCACTCTCCCTGCAGTCAGTGTGCTACTTGCAGCGGTTAGTTCATTTTTTAATTATTATTAGTATTATCATCACCATCTAATGAGTTGTTCGTTTTCTGAGCATGTAATCCAGCCATTAGGACAGCTGCTTTGCTCACCAACACTTACTGCATTTACAATAGCTTTGGCATTGAGCATGCTCAGGTCCCTTGGACTTCACCAATCCAGCTCGATCAGTGCCTCTCACAGGAGGTGTTCAGCAGTTTGCAGGATTAATCAACAAGGCAAACATACTGGAAAGAACTCTTCCCTCTGTAGGACCAACCTACTTAACTACCTTGGCAGGACAGAGCCCTTAGAAAGTGAACTCTACTAATCTGGAGGTAGATAACATATATAGCACACCCACAGACCTCCAAATATCCCTTGAAAATTAACAGGTGAGTGCACACAGGAACAGACCTGTACATGCAGTAAAATATACTAAAACAGAAGGATTTTTGAAGGAGAAAGTGGCAAACTAGTCGCTAAAAAACCACATTGCCTCTACTAATAAAAAAGATGAAATATAGTCTGTGGCCATGATTCAGGTAAGCATTTGTATTCCAAGAGGGCGCTTAAGTAAATGCTGAAAATTAAGCAGATGTTTATGTGGTGTCCTGAAAAGGGATGGACTTAAGCACATGATTAAGTGGTGGTCAGAGGCAGAGCTTGGGTTTGTTCACTTTACAGAAGGTCCGTTGTAAAGGTTTGCTTTAACTGCTTTCAACTACCTGAAAGGGGGTTCCAAAGAGGGCGGATCTAGACTGTTCTCAGTGGTAGCAGATGACAGAACAAGGAGTAATGGTCTCAAGTTGCAGTGGGGGAGGTTTAGGTTGGACATTAGGAAAAACTTTTTCACTAGGAGGGTGGTGAAGCACTGGAATGGGTTACCTAGGGAGGTGGTGGAATCTCCTTCTTTAGAGGTTTTTAAGGTCAGGCTTGACAAAGCCCTGGCTGGGATGATTTAGTTGGGAATTGATCCTGCTTTGAGCAGGGGGTTGGACTAGATGACCTCCTGAGGTCCCTTCCAACCCTGATATTCTATGATTCTATGAGACGTGTGCAGTTATATATCAATTCTTGGGTTTCTTCTCCATTTAACACACAGTGGAATGACACTGCAGCTCAGAAGGGTTGCTTTGGGAGGGGTTATTCAAAGTGTGTCGCAGGTTCCTGGTTCAAGCTTGCTCAAGTGCTAGGCTTGCCCGCTTTCTGGTGCCTACTGAGCGATGATTAACTGACAAATATTTCTAAGTTAAACATTGATTTGCCCGTGCCTCCTTTCAGTCAGGTCTTCAGCGACCTTTCCGATTGCGTTATTACAAGAGAAATAAGAACACGCGTTGGGTACTTTACATTTCACAGTGGGGAAAAAACCAGAATTCTTAATGATTTGCCTCTCATGGTTTTATTGTATGAAGTAATTAGACAATTCTGGGCAAGGCCCTCAGTTGATATAAATTAGAGTAGCTCCATTGAGATCAATTTAGCTAGCTCCATTTACACGAGCAGAGGGCCTGGCCCACCAGGCTGTGGGAAATAATGTAACAGGGTAAGCTCAGTAAAATTCTGTGGCCGGGGTTATACATGAGGTCGGCTAGATGGTCTAATGGTCCCTTCTGGCCCTTACAAATATATGAATTTATTCATCTATTTTCCTAGCAAAGGAAAGATTTCCATTTAACAAGACCTGATGTATTTATTATTGTGTCCCCAGCATCGCATCGGCATTGTCCCAAGAGTGGTTGTGAGAGCATGATAAAAAGGACTGTAGCTATGAATTTTGCTGCTCTCTTTGAAGTTGCTTACCAAGCTGATCATAAAAATGCACAGAAGACATGTATGTAACACAACATATGGCACTACCACCTTGAAAAACATAGAAACACGCCGGGCACAGAACCAGAGACTTGGTTTTGGCTCAGATATGCTCCTCCCTCTCTGCCTTTGGATTATTTGCTTGATTTCTCTGCCTCACTTTCCTCCTGTGTAAAATGGGGAAATTGCTGCCTGCTTACCTTCCTCTCAGACATATTGGGAGGACTCACTGATTTTTATGGATGCTTTATTTAGTTTACTTCAATTTAATAAAGACTTGGTCCATCGAGGCACTTAAGCATGTTCCTAACACCAAACATGTGAGTAGTTGCACTGACTACCCCAGTGAAATCTAATGAGTACAATTTACATTTACAATGCCTGAAACCTAGCCTATGCCTTACCACTGATCTTGTCCTTTTATCCTTTAAAACAGATGCTCCCTCCCCCCCACAACAGGATAGTGGAATGCTCCCTGAGTCAGGGCTGCTTCCATCTATCTAGACTCCATGGGAGAATGGGGCCAGTGGAGAGAGAACTACCATAACTGGGTTTGGAGCGGGGTGATGGACTTGGAATGTTTTGTATTTTCACGAGTTAGGACACATGAAAGCGTTAAAAGGATAGAAGCACGGCAGAGATAGGGAGGGGCTTGAGTCCTTATTGGATGAGGAAGGTAGTCACATCCAGAGGGGAAATGAATCTGTTTGGGATTATAATCTAGGTTTCCTGTTTTAACCATTGCCCCACTATCCCAGTTTCAGTGGAAGAGGGAGGTATGCTGACCAACCAGTTCCATAGAGATCACACTGGAAGTGGTTAGGTGGCTGTGTTTGGGTCCATGGTTTTATTGGGAGGAGGAGGGACATAGCTAGATGCTATTTCTGCTCTTTTTTTATATATATATCTTTTTTCCATTGGGGTAATCCTTGTGCAAAATGTGCAGACCTGTGCATATCTGTTAAGTGTGCAATTAATGAGGTAGGGTTCTACTCACTCCTTTGATGTAATCTGGTAACTTGTCCATCCATTTACAATACACTCCCATTTGGCCAAATGCCCTCTATCCAAAATACTTAGTTACTTGAATCCAACATGTGTCACCCATGTAGTCCTATGTTAACCATCCACTAATACTTCTCAGTTAGCATCTTAGCAACTGTGATTAGTCAGTTTAACAAAGAACTATTTCAGAACTAAGTTGTGTCCACAGTGGTAAGTACAATGTTGGTGTTTTAATAAAGTTAAAAAATAACTTTAATAAAATACAAAGCATTAAAGCGTACATCAGCATTATTCCCTTTCTTCCCCATATTTCTCTATCAATGAAATTGAAGCTCAAAATAGCACTTCCATTTATTCAAATGACTGGTTATCCAAAAGTTTTGGCTATCCCCCAGGTCATTTGGATCAGAACATAAGACCGGCCATATTGGGTCAGACTAATGGTCCATCTAGCCCAGTATCCTGTCTTCTGACAATGCCAGGTGCTTTAGAGGGAACGAACAGAACAGGTAATCATCAAGTGATCCATTCCCAGCTTCTGGCAAACAGATGCTAGGGACACTTCAGAGCATGGACAAACAGAAGGGTACCGTATTTCAGATTTTAAAAGCCAGTGAGTCAGATCTTCGCCTAACACAGCTCCATTGACATCAATGCAGCTAAGATGATTGACACCAGCTACGGATCTGCTCTGTAATCTTCATTTACTTACGCAAAAGAAAAAGTTAGATATGTAAAAAATTACCCTGGGAAAGTCCAAGAAACAAAAAAGCTTCATTTCAAAAGCCAGTTAAGGTTACTAAATAGTCGTTATAGTTACTTATAACAGCATTTACAAGTACTGAAAAACAAGGCAGTGAATAGTTAAGGGTATCCTAAATCTTGCATTACTCACATATAAGCCAACAAGCTCTTTAAAAATTTAAAGAAATGCATATTTCATCACACACACAAATGAATGCTCTAAAAGCTGTTGGAGTCACTGGGTTTCATCCCATGTTTTGTGACAGGGATATTAACACTTTCAACCCTAAGTTATGGTAGGCAATTGGAGCCACAAAATAAAGTTCAGCCTCTTCCCAGCTCTTCTGAGTGTCACACCTTAATTACAAATACTGCTTTCAGTATTCTCAAAACATGAGCAAAACATGAGCACAAACGTTATACTTGGACAGATGGATAGATCTCAAAGGCAAGTCCATACAGACACATTTTTATTTACAATATGCATTTTCCTATTGAACATACACAATTACAAGAAACAGCTACAAATTCTTTCAAAAAAAATTTGTATTATAAAATTTCCAGCCAGCCAGTAAGTGTATGACAACATTTTTCATGTATGCAGTGTTGTTGTAGCCAGGTCGGTCCCAGGCTATTAGAGACACAAGATGGGTGAGGTAATATGTTTTATTGGATCAACTCGGTCGGTGAGAGACAAGCTTCATAGAGCTCTTTAGGTCTGGTAAAGGTGCTAAGGGTGTCACAGCTAAATACAAGATCAAACAGATATGCTATCATAAGTAGTTAGCTCATATTCTGATGAACAATTCCAAGTGAAGGGGTCCATTAACATCCCCGAAGTCATAGGACAAAAAGGGGAGTTCGTGGGTTACAGATTGTTGTAATGAGCCATAAATCCAGTGTCTTTATTAAGACCGTGATTTTTAGTTTCTAGCAAAGTTGTGAATTTAAGCTCCTAGACTTGCCTTTTGAAGGTTTTACTTTCCTGAACCCCCTCTTCTGGCTTTCAAACAACCTCCCCTAAGCTCATCATGAGAAACAAGCTCCCCATAGACCAGGGCAGCACCTCAAAGCAGCACCAGACCCTGCCAGAGCAGATGCAAAACATGCAGATATCTCTCCACTGCTACAATGATCAACATCCTCCACAACACACCATTCAAGATCCATGGGTCCTAAACACACCCATCACAACATGTGGTGTACCTCATCCAGTGCACTGAATGCCCCAACAGAAATGATATGGGTGAAACCAGCCAATCCCTACGCCTTCCAATGGACTGGCGCAGGAAAATGATAAAACAAAAACACCCCATCACCTGCGGGTGAACACTTTTCACAAAGCCACCACTCTATAGCTGACCTATCAGTTCTCATCCTCAAAGGAAACCTGCACAACACTTTCAAAAGATGAACCTGGGAACTTGTTTGATCTCGTATTTAGCTGTGACACTCAGCCCCTTTCCCAGACCCGAAGAAGAGCTCTGTATAAGCTCGAAAGCTTCTCTCACTCACCAACAGAAGTTGGTCCAATAAGAGATATTACCTCATCTACCTTGTCTCTACCATTTTTCATGTAAGAGTATCCTTTAAGAGAAGTTTAGATATTAAAATCAAGATAATAAAACTAGTATGTAAGGGGGAAAGTGGGGGGAAATCAGAGGTATAGTGGTTGTGTTGTGATGAACTTATGCATTTGTTAAGAATAAAGGGCCAGATGCTCAGCTGGTGTAAATCATTGTAGCCCCTTGGAAATCATGGAGTTATGTTGATTTACACCAGCTGAGGATCTAGTCCAGTGTCTGTGTTACATGGACAGTAAAATTTACTGTAGGACATCTATAGCTGCTAAGGCTAATGGGAATCTGGAGTGTTTCTGTAAATCATATCTCGATTTATATATTTGATGAATATACATTTAACTTTTACCTGAATGGCAAACGGTATCTGTTTGATTTTGTATTTAGCTGTGGCACTCTTAGTACCTTTTCCAGACCTAAAGAAGAGCTCTGTGAGGCTCAAAAGCACGTCTCTCTCACCAATAGCAGTTGGCCCACTAAAAGATATTACTTCACCCACCTTCTCTCACTCATATCCTGGGACCGACATGGCTTCAACTACACGCATACATCAGACTATACACACACACATACATATATGCAATATAAAAGCAGTCCACTGTCTATTCCCAGTTACCTCATCCCAACCACTTTCCTTATCATTACTAGTCATCCCCCACAGACTCACAGCACCCGGATGAGCCATATCACACCCTGCTGATACCAATGTCATTACTGATGCCAATGAGCTTTAGATCAGGCTGGGAGGTATGAAAAGACTGGTTGGGTGAGGTATGTGATCATGTCATTAGAGACTGTACCATAATGCATATGCACAAGGGGTCCAAATTAAGGTTGCATGGGCAACCTTAATTCTGGCATATCCTAACTTTTGAGTGCTTAACTTTTCAACCTTAATATTGTGTGTGTGCACACACACACACACACACACACACACAGATAAAAATGTTACTGATACTGCCCCTTTTGCACTGCTACCTGAAGTTTACTAGGCTCTGTGATCCCCAGCTTCTGCTGCCTATTGGGCCCTATTACCCTGCTCACTTTACACCTGTGTTTTCCCTCAGATAACCTGGGGGAGAATGTGTGGATGCTGAAGGCTGATGTAGCCCTGGAGTTTATCCAGTTACTCCTCTCCTGTGTGCAATTGTCTTTTGTATTATTATCAAAGTCTATTCCCCGCCCCCTCCCCGTGTTAGAAACCTTCTTCTCCAAATATTTGTTCTGGGTAGCAGTATACAGAATAAGTCTTATGTTGATTTTGTGCAGCCAGCATTCCTGAAATGTTACAGCTAAGCACAGAATTTGACCTGTAGCACAGTGGAGGAGAAGTTCAAACACAAGCTGAGATATCCATCCGACAGTACGAATGCCAATAAGCAATTTCCTTTTCCCAGTCCACCATAGATTCTCATCAGATAGGCATTAACAGACACTTGCCAATTTTTTTTTTATAACCCATAAAATTTCTTCAAGCAGATTTCAAGCCTCCCTTTGATCATTCTTTGCAACAATGAATCCAGGCCTTTGCCTAGGTATGATTCCTAGATCCCAATATATACAATAGAAGAGTCCCAGCCTCCAAAAAACCTTCTCATTAAAGCCCTAATCTGTTCCACTACATTCTTGCAAGAGAATTATCCAGCTTTAGAGCTTGCCTCAATACTGAGCGGTAATAAGATTGATAGAAACAGCTTAAGTAATTGGATTGCTATATGGTATTGAATGTCTGACAACAAAAGATATCAATCTCTATTCTACCACCGAATCTTTGTTCCAGCAATGAATTCATTTAGTAATGCACTTGGAGGGTTGTGGTCCCTGCAGGAGAAACAACAGACTAGGGACACAAAAGGCAGGACCATCTGATGAGCACAGAGAAAGGAACTGTGCCATTCCAAGAAGTTAATTACAGCCAACAAAAGCAGCAGACTGACTTGTTGATTATTACCATAATCACATTACTACACTCTTCTCTCATTCCCAGCAGCAGAAGGCCTGGTCTCTTTTTGTCTGGCACATGAGCATCATATTAATTTTGTCACCTGAAATATACCACAGGCAGAACCTCTCTCTGAAGATATTTGTGAATGTTGCATTTCATGTGTTTGGGGGTTTTCCTTTATTTGTGAAAGGAGCCAAGAGAAATAACTTCAGAAGTTTATTTAAACTTTGATCAATGACCACTGTCTTCAACTGTTTCTGCAAAAGAAGATTTATGTACAAAAGGGATCGTCCATAAAATTGTCTGCTTTTGACATACGATTCTTACTAGGCATGTACTTTTATGGCACGTACTTGCTGGGTTACAATAATATATATGTAACCTTTCCATGGGGTATTGCTTACACAATAGCAACTTACTTAGATTTGTTCCTCACATTCGTTTTGCAGCAATATAATGCCACTAACTTCAGCTGAGTCATTCCTGACTTACTTCTTGGCCCCTTGTTACTAGTATATATAGGGTGACCAGACAGCAAATGTGAAAAATCGGGACGGAGTGGGGGGTAATAGGAGCCTATATAAGAAAAAGGAATTCCAGCCTCAGTTCTTCCACACCTGTATACCAGGGGCTAGATTCTCTGCCTCTGTAAGTCTGCCTGGTACCACTGAGACCAGATTCACTGGCTTCAAGAATTCTATGCACCTCACAGAAAACATAACAAGGGTAAAACACAGCTAGATTTCCACATTGGTATTTAGAATTATTTAAATGACACTGTGCCAAAGACTACAGGGAATTTTACAAGGGCTAAACCCAGTTTGAACGGAGCAATAAGCACTTGTCAATTTAGGAAAAAGGGGTTTGATAGGGGCCTGAAATAGAAAACATGGGAAAGTGCCCATTCTTCCTGTCAAAAGCCCAGTGCCCTCCCTCAATAGGGTCAGAGATCAGTAAGATAATAGACTGGGTCTTGCCTAATGGCTTTGGATGTTCACATTAAAACACCACACTATCTAGGCACCCAATCAATAGCCAGGGAGCGAAGTGTCAAGTAGGCAGAACATGCCGACTAGCCACCCCTAATAATAAACAGGCTCCCATATTCTGCAGTGAGGGCCCAGTCTAGCTACTCTAAGTCAATGGAAAGATCAGGTCTTAGCTAAACAGCTTGCCTTTTAGGTAACCAACTTTGGAGTGCATTGCAACAATCCAATCTCCAAGTGTTAGAGAGAAGCTCCAGTCTATCCACATTTGCACAATGCTGAAAACCTACCTTGACCACAGCTGGCACCTGACATTAAGTCAACTGCTGATTAAAGCCAACACCCTGGCTCCATACTGAACTGGTCTACTAACGCACAACCCCCTCTCAAAACACAAGAAGATCTGAGGACACATTACTGCTCTCCACACGCCTCCAGACCAAAACCAGCCAGCATAATTTGCATTTGTTAGTATTCATCTTAACCAGTCTGATCTCTGCAACCATCCTTTCACACCCCAGAAGTCCCATTGCGAATCCGGGATTGAGAAGCCAGACCTTTGACAAATCTCTACAACAAAGCAGCATGTACTATACATCATGAAAGTCACTGGAGCCAGAGAGCAGATCTCTGGAGGGTACCATGTGTGACCAGAAGTGGTGGATAATAGTTACCCACTATCGACTGGAATTGCTCTCCAAGGTATGGTTTGAAACACTTCAGCACATTTCCTGTCATACCCAACCAATATTCCAGCAAGAGCCATCAACAGCAAGAGAGAACCCATCCTCCGCTCTCTACACTGGCCTCCCAGAGAGTTCAAGATCTCAGCCCTTATCTTCAAAGCTCTCCCTCGCTTGGGCCCAGGATACCTAAAAGACCATCTAAAGCTCTGGGACAAAGACTGGGGTTGACAACTTCACTCCTCTGGCACAATGGAATTCTCAACAATAAGAGCATAACTTATCCTCACAGGAAACAGAACCTTCTCCAGGGGTGGTCCGAGACTGCAATCAATTCCCCAGGAACTAAGGACCATCACCAACCTCGCCACTTTCTGTACCAAGGACAAGGCACATTTCTTTGATCTTGCCTTCTCTCATAAACACACAGCAAGAGGTATATTTATTTAATAAAGAAAATCCGGGGAGAGGATGGGAGAATAAACATTGCTTGATGCACCACTGGGAGGTGCTCAGATACTACAATGAGGAGTATGGTATAAAAAAACAAACAAACAAACAAACAAAAAACCTTACATAGAATAGAATATTCAGCTCTTCTAGAGCACTTTTCTTCCATACATCTCAGAGCACTTTGCAAAGGAGGTCAGTATCATTATCTCCATTTTACAGGTGGGGAAACTGAGGCACTGGGCAGGGAAGTGACTTGCCCAAGGCAATCAGGAGTTCAGTGACAGAAACAGGACTCACACCTCATTACTCACTAGGCCTCCCCTACCCATTCTGTTCAATCAAGACTCCCAAAAGTGCTCTCTCAGAACGCTGGGCACTCAAGCCAGACTTGAATTTAACACAGAGGTCACTGCTGTTTCAGCAATCTCAATGCTGTAGGCGATTTTATGTGGCATACTGATTAAAATCAGCAGCATTTTGCACTCTTGAAACTTACAGAAGATTTTTTTTTTTAAACAAGAGTGATTTATTTCAACAATTATCTTCTGGCGGATTAAATGATGTGCTTTTGTTGCTCTAGTCACCACAAACATACGATCCCTGGGTGCCAGTCATGGAAGCTCTGTCATTCTTCGAGACTCAGCACTGACAGCAACTAATCCTGATTCAGGAAAAGGAATGGTCTCTTTCCCAGGGCCACAAAATGCCATCTCTACCCCTCTGCTCAGTTCCACCATTTGCACAGATCCTTTGGCTTCCTCCTCCTTGACCCCTTGCTTGTTGCAATGGATGTATAAGGCACATGGCTTCCAGAGACTCCAGTGAGTATGCTCCGATCTCGATGGCATGACAGAAGAGTTAGGCTCTGAAAGGACTGATTGGTCACGAGCCAGATGCCCCACAGCCATGAAGTTTAAGAGTATCTGCTTTAAAATACTTTAAAAGAAGAAAGATTTACTGAAGACGTAGTGAGTTTCAATGGGAGCAGGAGGACCCTGACAGAGATATTGTGAACTTTTTAAGAAGGAATAAAATTTAAAAAGCCTTTCCTGCATCTTACAGATGGAACCATAACCCCAGCTAGTGATCTAGGAATTTATTAATCATCCATGTAGGGTTAGTTTTTGGCTCTGATGAAGCAGGCTGAAAGTTCAGAGGGAGGGCGTCAGTAAACTTGCACTAAGGAATCGGATCTTAACAGCCAAGACCTACAGATCCAAATAAAGAGGGTCACAGAGGCAGGCCAGGTTTCTAGTCAGTGACTCACCCGAGCCTCTGAAATGGGGGGAAACTGTGGCTCTTTCCTGGGGAAGATCCCATCAGTGTTAATCTTTCCCCTGCCTCCCCACTCCAGTCTTTCTATTTCCCTTGATTTCAACTTTTGCTCTCATGTGCCTTTTAGTTTTTCAGCACTGACTCAGTAAACAAAAGCCGGTTGTTCTGCATGTACTGGAGTTGCTCCTGTTCTTTTCACCACCGATCAAGTTCATTTGAAATGAGCCATTTACTCCAGCTATCATTCAGTGCCAGAAGGAAGGCACCCTAAAATAAGGACGGTGCAAGCCATCTTAAGACATGTGCTGCAGAATTAAAAGATATCCAACTCAACAGGCCCCCTCCAGGCAACATTACAAACACAATGGGATCATCTAGGAAGACCACAGGTCCTGAATCAAAGGAAATTCAGCACCCCCATGCTATAAGTCACTATCAGTTTACCTATAGCAGCACTTCGAATATACCATGGTTTCTGTCAGGTTGAAATGCTACAGTTCTCATGTAATTTAAATGCATTTTCTTCACTCAGACACGCTAAAAAGGGCCTTGAACATGAAATGTAACTGAAGCCTAGACTCTGCTTTTGTTTATAATAAATAATAAAAAAAAATTAATGGAGATATCCCATCTCCTAGAACTGGAAGGGACCTTGAAAGGTCATCAAGTCCAGCCCCCTGCCTTCACTAGCAGGACCACTTTTTGATTTTTGCCCCAGATCCCTAAATGGCCCCCTTAAGGATTGAACTCACAACCCTGGGTTTAGCAGGCCAATGCTCAAACCACTGAGCTATCCCTCCCCCCTAAATATATTAGGTTAAAGTTTTATTTCTTTCCTACTGTACTAATGTCATCATAAATGCCTCACCTGAAAAAGGGTGTTCACTTCAAGCCCCCCAAAAAACAGAACCAGAAGAGCTCCAGATATATTTAGAGGCCTGCAAAGGTTTCTGTATTAGGCAAAGTGGAAAAGTTTGGGAGTGTCTAATCTAAAGACAAGTTAGGGGACGTGACAGAGGTTTATAAAACATTGAATGGTGTAGAGAAGGTGAATCTGGTTCTTCTATTTATCCCCTCACTATATGAAAACAAAGAGACTGCCAATGAAATGGAGAGGTAAATTTAAAACTGATAAAAATAAAGGGTTTTTACATAGTGCATATCAACCAGTGGATTCCCAAAAGTATTAGCATTTATATGGATAATGTGAATATCAGTAGCTACATTCAATAGGATGAAACAAAATTAAGGATACAAACCCACATGCTTCCAGACATAAATCACTAACTAAAGGAGTCAGGAAAAAACTTCCCGTGTAGGCTGGGAATTTATAATTGTTCACTCAGGGATTTTTCATTCCTTCATCTGAAGCATCGGTATTGACCACTGCCAGAGACAAAATACTGGGATGGAGGGACTACTGGTCTGATATGGTATGGCAATGTTTATGTTCCTATATTGACGAGTTATTTATAATGAATAAACTACCTGTTTATACAGTTTATAGCATTCTCCTTTTTAGGTACTGTCACTATTTTCCATTCAAAAATTCTCAAAACACCTTAAACACAAAGCTAGTACTGTGAAAGTGCTACTTATATAAAATTATTCTGCATAATAATGTATTGACAAAAAGCCAAGGGCTATTTTGAGCAAGTATATGATTCTGCTAACATCTGTAAGTGTAACCAGACACTGCAAAGCAACTACAGTGTAATAAAAGGAATAACTATGCAAAAGCAGCTGGTTTTAATGTTTAAAGATCTTTGTTAGAGGATTAAAAGCTTCTCGATAGTTTTAGCTCGCATTGTGAGCTGATCATTTTAACTGTGGCCCAGATTACGAAGTTACCAAACATTTCATCATTTTAGAGAGAGGCCTGGGTCAGGACACATTTGTCAAATGAAAATCACAACTTCAAAGTTGATATTAAAAACTATCAACCATAATCGGGTCACTAGAGTGAAAGATTGGTCGTGTGATTAAAGCACAAGGGCGTGGAGTCAGCCAGGTACGTAAGCACGTGCTTAATTTTAAGCACATGAGTAGTGTCACTGAAGGAAGTATAGCTTAAAGTTGGGCATATGCTTCAGCACCTCCTGGACTAGGTCAGGATTCAATTGCCTGCTCTGACACAGACTTCCTATACAACTCTGGGGCAAGTCACTTAGTCTCTCTGTGCCTCAGGGCCCTATGTGTAAAATGATAATAAGGCCTCTTTTCCTGTCTTGACCATCTAAAATATAAAATCTTTGGGGCAGAGACTGTCTTACTATGTGTATGCACAGCTTTTACCACAATGGGATCCTAGTCTCAGCTGAAACCTCTAGGCATGTCTGGAATAATAATAATAATAATGGGGCATTTTACAGAGATGTTTATTTTACACTTCCTTTGAAAAGTGAAAAGAGAAAAAAAGTGCTTCAGACACTTTCACCCGAAGTGTTTGCCTCCCTTGCACAACTAATCCTACTCATATTTGACCCTCTCTCCAAAGTCCTCAGTGTTCAAGGCCAGCTGAAGTCAGGAGGACTACAGGCCTGAACCAAGCCCAGGAAGTCAGTAGAAAAAAAAAAAGTGTACCATGGTATTTGACGCGCTTTGCATAAGGTGTGTAACAGGGACTTCCTTGACTGGCTCAGGGCCACCAGCCGTCTCAGTTGGCGCTCATCTCCACTGTTTCTCTCGCCTTCAGCATGGTTTGGTTGCCAAGGTGACCCAGCCCTGTGGCTAAGTCACATAAAAGTCCACCCCTTCCAAGTATCAGAGTCCAATACACACACGAGTCTTTCATGCCAGTATTAAGCTAGGCACTGCCCTTCCTTCCTGAGGGCCCGCCCTCTCTTCCACTGCACACTTCCAATATTGGCCTTCCTCTGGGCTCAGCTCCAGCCCCGCCTGCGCGCTGATGAGTCCTGCCCTTGTTCAAAGGCTCATTGCAACACCTCAGTAAATAGCAGCGAAACCCCTTTTCAGTCCTCTGCTCAATAGCAGGGGTCACGGCAGCATAGGGAGAACCCCAGACCCACCATCTTGTCTGGGTTCCTGGTCTTGAGAGTCCTAAATAACTCAGCTTGCTACCCTCATAGCCTCAAGTTTACCCTACTTCTTCCCAGGAACTTTTTCCTGTATTACCCAGCCTTCCTGGCTGCATTTTTTATAGAGCTACAGCTCTCCCTGGAGTTTCTCTCGGCTAAGCTTCCCACAAGCTCACCCCCCGCAGGCATGGTTTGGTCACGACTTCATCTCTTCCCGCTGCTGAGGTGAGCTAAACATGGCAGAGGTGCAGCTGAGCCCCAACCCTCTTAAAAGGTCCAACTCACCCTGTGACGAGGTCCTTTTAATGTCAGGCCACCAGTTTTGGTTTGTAAAGGCCTGTGTACACCTGCAACATCATACGTGTGTCTATCCATAATAGATAACACCACCACCACACAGAAGAGGAGTCTGTCTAGGGAACACAAGGAGGGCTTCTGATTTTAAGTTTTAACTGTTACAACCAATACAACAACCCCGAGACCAAAAAAAGAGAGTAAGCCATGTTTATCCAATAAACACCAGAAATGGTTACTCAGTTTGTGTTGATGGTGCAATGACTGGGGTATGGGCAGTCAGGACTAGTGGTTGGAGCAGAGGGTCTAACCCAAAGACACATCAGGTGCCAGGCCAGTGGTCAGAGCTAAGGTGGAGGAGCAGAGGCATGGAATAGGGCAGGACAGCAGGAACTGGGAGAAGAGAACAGGAATTGGCAGGAAGTAGGGCTCAGGAGGGGTCCATAGTCACACCCAGCCAAGGATTCCTCTAGTTGCTCAGAGAACTTCCTGTTGTTACTTCCTGGTTTATACAGCACTCCTGAACCAACCAGGAGCTCTGGGGGGTAAGGACCTCTGCAAGCTAGCCCTTCCCTAATTACTCAAGTGAGCTGTTGGGTGGCAACGCCGAATGCTGCCTTGGGACCCCTGGGTTTGAGGGCTGTGAGCCCTCACAGATGTCTCCCCTTTCTGAGAATGGTTTGTTTATACAGACCTGCTCTCTGGCTTGTATTTAAAGATGTGTGTGCCCGGAGCAGTAATGCAGGCTATGTGGGGTGGGGGGGATGGTGATTACTAAGATGCTGTGCATTAATTGGTCTGTGTAGACACCAGTGACATGCACTAAAGGCTCCCCACTGCATTTAACTTAGTTACTCTTTCAAGCAGTACTATGTGTTTTTACAAAGAGAAAGCCCTCCCCACAAAAGCTCAATTTTTGGACATCTACATAGAACTCAAAAATTGCTTAAAAACCAACTCCCCCCCCCCCCAGTTAACCCTGCCAGAAGCCCCAATTATAAAGAACCCTGCACTCCCCGTGATCAGAAATGGTTGTTCCCAGGCAAGTTCCACCTTCACCAACCTTCCTTACAAAGCCCTGCATCGCAGGGACCTTCTCTTGCCTAAGAGCTGGATATGCTTCCCCCTTCAAGACATGCTTATTGAGTTGGCTAATGGGGACAGAGCATATTGCCTCTGTTGTGCTTCTAGCTAGGAGTAGATTCTGGGCTCCAGACCTATAATCCACACAATTTGTGACACCAAACACCCTCATCACACTAGGATTGTCCCAACTCTGAGTGTCTGTCCTAGGGTCCCAAGCAATTCTACAATACAAGCCCAGGACAATCTCTATAAGTGTGGTGGGACCCTTAATAGCACAGCCCTGTACTGACCCCAGCATAGCATTGATTTCCACTACTGCCAAACCCACAGCTCCATCCTTTCACCAGCCGCTTCTCAGCTGAGCAAAGGAGACATCTGGGAAGCTCTAAGGCAGCAACACTTTGCCTATCTGCCATGGGACTCTCACCCTCAGATTATCCCCTTGCATTAATGCAGGATGTTGTCACTATCTTCAACTCCAGTACCGCCTGCCTCTGGCCTTCTGTGATTCAAGCCTCTAGCTAAGTCACCTAAGTTCAGACCCCTCCCAAGATATCATAAACAAGTCAAAATGAAACTAGATCGTTTCATCCAAAGAAGTGGGTATTCACCCACGAAAGCTCATACTCCTATACATCTGTTAGTCTATAAGGTACCACAGGACTCCATGCTGCTTTTACAGATCCAGACTAACATGGCTATCCCTTTGATACTAGATGGTTCTCCTATCTTCTCAAGCCCCTGAAATCTTGTCTTCTCTACTTACAAACCCTATCTCAAGGCTTCCCTTGCAGGAACCTATACTACCCCTGTAGCATTCTGCCTACTTGTCTGTCTGCATACCCTAACCTTGGGCTTTACTCAGCTAGAATATGCTATCTCCCATATTATCTCTCTCTTCCAAATGAGCTCATTCAGTCTATTTATTATGGCTTAGCTCTGCCCCATCTGGTCAGGAGCCAATTAGCTACTCTCCTCCCCAGATGCAAAGCACTAGTTGGGTGCATTTGCTAGCCTCACAGGTGATGGGTGTTAAATCCCATCACACCATCACTCAAGGATTTTTCAGCTTGTTCTGACCTAGTAAAAGGTGCTTTGGGCCTACTTCTGACCTACCAGGTTCAGTGACCTGATCTCCGCAGGGAGAAGGAAAAACATGAAGAAGAGACTTTGCTGGGAAATAAAACAGAACTTGGGAGGGAGGGTGAGGAAGAGAAACCTCAAAGAGAGAAGGAGGAAAAGAGAATTGGAGAGAGGAGGTGAAGAGAAGAGAACTGGACGCAAAGGGAAAAGGAAGGGGAAGCTGTAGAGGCGGAGAGGATAGCATTCCCCTGTTGGCACACCAAGATGGGGGGTAACAGAAGAACTAGCACATAAGAAGGCAGAAGGGAGATATAGAGAAGAAACCGGGCAGAATGGAGATCTGATTTCCTCTTGAGTCTTTCAACTCGGTGCATTCAGGCCCCTCTCCCCCAATGCTGTTTCCACTATCCCACTGACACCACGTCTAAGAGGGGAGCTTATGTGGGGTGCTCCTCTTTCCCAAAGATCTTTGATCATAAGTGCTTCCCCCTCCGTACCTATTTGGAAACAGACCGCAATTATGCTGCGCCTCTCTAGGAACAGATCTGAAACGTAGGGCTCCTGGTTTTGAGGAGGAAAGGATATTTGCCCCTCTAAAGGATAGCACATAGCTCTTATCTCCAAAATATAATCTAGATGTCCCCTTCAATAGTTTGCTTGTCGAAAGTCCCCTTTCCTCTCCCTAATGTAAAATGTCCTGCTGCCCAGGGATCTAGTGACAGTAAAGATGGCTGGTTATGTATGTAATTTTCTCCTGTACTGGAAAGAATTACCCTGAGAATAAAGAGAGTTGCAAAAATCCTTCTCTTGTGGTGAGTTTTCCTTAGCAAAGCTAACTTGGGCTGTAGGGGAATCTTCCTTCAACAAAGAAAACATTTTTTGCAACCTGAAGTTACATAAATAAAAACCACATTTAAAAAACCATAAGTCAAATCATTTTCTGAACACACACACTCTCTCTTTCTTTTATGCATTGACCCTATCTTGCTAGTCATGGCCTTTTGTTGGGGAGAGACATTGCTATGTTTGACGCAGATAGTTTGAAACAACCTAAAACCATGCTGTGTACCACTTTCCTATGGCTACAGATCTCTCCAATCCCTTCCCATTAATGTCTGCAATGCATTCACAATGCCTACAAAACATCTTAAACACTGTTTCTAAATGAAACACCATGCTTAGAATCACAGTATAGGGGAACTGTCAACACTGATTTCCTTTCTTAATGTTTTAGTTAAATGGTCTAACTTTTTTTTTACAAGCATCTAACTTGTCAATCGATAGTGTTTATTCTTGGCTATTATTTTTAAGGAAGCCTACTTTGGCCTCAGTACAAACATCCCATTTGCTGGAGGCTGCCCTTTTGTCTCGCAATCTGATATACAGAGTCTATTGACTGGTCCACTGCTCACGCAGAGATGATCTTCTCCAGATACGGAGATCAAACTTTCACTGGACTCCATTCATGCTAAAGGGCTAGTCACCGCTTTGTAAAAGAAATCTAACCCCATCCAACATGCTGGAGAAATTAAAAATCAAAGGGCCACCTCCTCAGCTGGGGCAAATCGGCCTACCTTGATTCAATGGAGCTATACCGGTTTGCACCAGCTAAATATCTGGCCCATTGCGTACTGTAGTCCAATGAAAGACATGGATGAAGTGATGCTGATTTACGCCCCCTGTGGATCTGCCCTCCGAGTGCAGTTTTGTTTTTCTTTAAAATACAACAAGGTCATGAAAAAAACCAATTCTATTGCTATGGAAGACGACGACAAAACTCCTATTGACTTCCGTGGAAGCAGGATCAAGGTCTCGGAGGCAAATGATAATGCCGAGCAGTTCATTTGCAGATTGAGTCTGGGAGGTGCTGAACATCTCCCGAGAGTTACCAGTTACCCTGCAGTCCCACAGGGTTTTGATGGTGAGCAGTACCTTGCAGGATCAGACCCAATGGAAAATGAGGGCATGCAGCATTTCATCCTTGGGTCTTGTGCAAACTGCACACACTGGGCCAGATCCTCAGCTGGTGTAAACAGGGTGTGGTTCCAGTGAGGCAAATGGAATGCATAGGGGCCAGTCCATTGAAGTCAATGGAGCTGGACTGATTTCCACCAGCTGAAGATCTTGCCCAGTTGGTGGATACAGCTAACAGCACTAGCCAGCCTTACTCCTTATTTTAATTTCATGTCTATATTAAACTGTCCTTGGCAAAGTGAAAACAAAGCTATGGGCTTGTGTAATCTTGTGCATAGCCAACGGAAGGCTGGGCAGATGCCTGGCTGAAAATTGACCCCAGGAACTATGTGGACCAGCCCTTTCTGAGATGAGATTGCCGTGGAAAACAATGGGAACTGGTCCAGAGTAAGGACTGCAGGACTGGCCTTTATCCACCTCTCCACTGCAAGAAAAAGGAAAACGGGGCAGAATATCCCCAACCACAACAGACGGGGGAATGGAGTCAACACAGCACATGTCCCCCCACTTACCTGCCCATGAGCCTGGGGAACCCATTCTGTGCTGACTCCAGTAGGGCTTCGAGGGCATAGGAAGCAGAAGAGACCAGTCGCTCTTCTCTGCATACCCCCGAGTGGCTGTGCATAAATTAATGCTGCTCAAAGAAGTGTTGACGTCACATGTGCACCTCTGTGGGATTGGGAGGCTGACGCTGCAAGGAGCTGAGTCACCTGCTGCAAGGGACAAAGCATCTCCAGTTCCTATTAAAGTCAATGGGTGTTGAAGACACATGGAACTTCCCCCAGAACGCAGGGACAACCGCAGAGCCAATGGCCCTGCTGCATCAGAGCAGGGGCGACACAGCAGCAAGGAGGCTCTGAGATCCATGGGACAGAACCTGGATAGCCCAGCAGATTCTTCAATGGCTCCTGGGCTGTGCCCCTACTCCCTGCAAAGACCTCTCCCTTATACTTAGACTTCTGGGACGTGAAACTCATAGCAGTTCAGGAATCCTTTATCTATGTTTAATCCCTCCCTGCTCATGGGTTTCTTTGTGGGACAGGACAGAAAGGTCTTGGCTATGTTTTCATTAGGCTAATGAGTGTAAATCTACTCCAATAATATCTTACTAGACTTGATAGACACATATATATCTGTATCAATTCTATTAAAATATATATAATAGTATATATAATAGTATAATATATATATATAGTATATATAATATACTATATATATTCTAGTATCAGGGGGTAGCCGTGTTAGTCTGTATCTACAAAAACAACAAGGAGTCTGGTGGCACCTTAAAGACTAACAGATTTATTTGGGCATAAGCTTTCGTGAGTAAAAACCTCACTTCTTCGGATGCAACCGAAGAAGTGAGGTTTTTACTCACGAAAGCTTATGCCCAAATAAATCTGTTAGTCTTTAAGGTGCCACCAGACTCCTTGTTGTTTTTATATATATTCTAATTATTATATACTATTTTATAAGTATCATATATATTAGTGTTGAGTACATAGGCTATTATTATAGCACTATATATACATATATATTTCAAAATATTTAAAATTATTATTGGAGTTTTAAAATTTTTATTTACAAATATTATTGGAATAGATTTGTTGTCATTATCCTAATTATATATATAAACACATACTGATTTACACCAACCAAACATTGTATTGTCCTGAAAAAATCTATATATATACACACTCACACACACATGCACATACAAACACACCCATTTGACTGTGCTTACATATGAAATATTTCTAATTTTATTTTAATTTCAGAACTAAAATAGTAATTCATCTCCCCTGGTTTAACAGACTAAGGCCTTGATGCTGCACCCCATGAGGTCAATGGGAGTTTGGCCATTGCCTTCAATGGATGCAGCATCGGGCAATAAAAGGGGGAAGGAAAATAAGAAGTAAATTGCAAAACGATGAGCAAGTATTAGAGACAGGTTTCAGAGTGGGAACCGTGTTAGTCTGTATCAGCAAAAAGAACGAGGAGTACTTATGGCACCTTAGAGACTAACAAATTTATTTGGGCATAAGCTTTCATGAGCTAAAACTCACTTCATCGGATGCATGCAGTGGAAGATACAGTAGGAAGATATATATACACAGAGAACATGAAAAAATGGGTGTTGCCATACCAACTCTAATAAGACTAATCAATTAAGGTGGGCTATTATCAGCAGGAGAAAAAAAACTTTTGTAGTGATAATCAGGATGGCCCATTTCCAACAGCTGACAAGAAGGTGTGAGTAAGAGTAGGGGAAAAATTAGCATACTTTGTGTAATAACACATTCACTCCCAGTCTTTATTCAAGCCTAATTTAATGGTGTCCACTTTGCAAATTAATTTCAATTCTGCAGTTTCTCATTGGAGTCTGTTTTTGAAGATTTTTTGTTGGAGAATTGCGACTTTTAGGTCTGTAATCGAGTGACCAGGGAGATTGAAGTGTTCTCCTACTGGTTTTTGAATGTTATAATTCTTGACGTCTGATTTGTGTCCATTTATTCTTTTGCGTAGAGACTGTCTGGTTTGGCCATTGTACATGGCAGAGGGGCATTGCTGGCACACGATGGTATATATCACATTGGGAGTTGTGTTATTAGAGAGATTTCTTAGCACCGAGGGCATCCTTTGTATGTCACTTTATAACTATAAAAGGGGCATGCAAAAAACAATGACTGAAAAAACCTCTAGCCTCATGTGCCCCTCTCATGTATCTTCTTTAGCACTCTTGCATTCAGCGTGAGTGTAATATGAACAGACCTATCCATTTACAAAAGCTCCACTCTTCCCACCCGCCTTGTTTGTTATTTTATGTGTTTCTGCATCATTTGCAGAGTTTGCTTTGATCTACATTCCTCCTGGATGTGCGGTTTCCTTTTTGGCTACCAAAAGGAAAACTGTTGGGTTTGAAAATGTGCTTATTTTGAAGCTTTTCTGGCCCCAAATACCTATAAACGAGCAAAGCTCAGTGTTTGCCACTCTCCATCACCGGCTGCCTTCCCTTGAGGGAAGCCCACTTTGAAATAATGAGGGGCCTCTTCAGACATCTATAAATGGTGGGGCTAGATTCTCAGCTGGTGTAAATGGGAACAACTCCACTGACTTTGACTGAGGTTCTCCCTTTTACACCAGTAGAGAATTTGACCCGTGATTTTTATTTAAGCGCAATCCTGAAAAGTCTGGATTTCATTCCAGATACAAAACATTACAATTATCAGAGGGGTAGCCGTGTTAGTCTGAATCTGTAAAAAGCAACAGAGAGTCCTGTGGCACCTTTAAGACTAACAGAAGTATTGGGAGCTTAAGCTTTGTGGGTAAGAACCTCACTTCTTCAGATGCAAGCCTGAAGAAGTGAGGTTCTTGCCCACGAAAGCTTATGCTCCCAATACTTCTGTTAGTCTTAAAGGTGCCACAGGACTCTCTGTTGCTTAAAACATTACAATGTATATGTAGTTTATTGCACTACAACACCAGCAAAATAGGCAAATAACCATTCTCTCAGCATGTCTCTGTTGTAGGCCTGATCTTGCTCCCACTGAAGACAATAGGAAAATTCTTATTAAGTCAAATAGGAGAAAGACTGTCCCTATATTTTTTGCAATCTGATCCTCGGCTCCAATATGTGACAGTCAATATAAAAGCCTGAGCCATTGTAATCCTTACTTCTTTTCTAATAAGTATTGCATGTTATCAACAAACTAGAAATAGTCCATAGACAAAACATAGTTCATAAATAACAGGTAAACAATCTTCAAATGAGAATAGAAGGCAGGGCACATCCTTGGAGTGACTCTTTGACTGGAAAACAGGATACATTCTATAAGGACCTTGCAGGACTATGGTCTCCAGGGAGAGCAAGAGATTAGACCTTCTTCTCTGTGGGTTAGGCAGCAGGAGTCAGCCTGGGAAACTGCTTAGACAAACAAAGAGCTCGAGAGAGGAAGGACAGTAAGAAATTGCCTCGGGGTCTTTAACAGAATCCTGACTTCATGTCGAGCTTTGCTGCGGGAACTTTGTTTGAAATTGCACATAAACATCAGGCAACATGACAAGATAGTGGCAGTTCAGGAGCAACCCCTCTGATGAGAGTCTATCCGACCACTCCGAATATTCTCAGCCAGAATATCCTTTTGAGGCATGTTCCCGCCAGTGGAAGTGACCGAAAACATGGACATTTCTACACACACACACACACCTGCAGCTGATCGATAATCCATTTTATCCCAGGCTAGCCCAGATACTGGGGTGGGGGGGAAGCTATCATTTAACAAAAAGCTATCTAGTTTTCTTCTTACGAGGGTGAGGATGATAAAAGTGTCTCCTTGTCAACCTGCAATCAGAGGGGGTGGTGTTCCTTGTTTAAAATAAATTTCTTCCCAGAAACATATTCATATTTTATGCGGAGGAAATCTTGGTCCACGGGGAAAGAATAACCCTTCTGGCAAAATGTCTTTGTGAGAAACTTTCCAAACAAAAGAAGGCAAAGTAGAGTGGCTGGCCATGCAGGCTAAACCCCCACTGAAGACCCATTGCTACTAAAATATAGCTTAGTACACTTCCGAAGAGTAACCAGAGAAAAACCCAGGTTCTCATGGATCAGTACCTGAACGATAAGTACAGTGTTAGAATAGCTCCCCTTCTCGCAGGGATAAGCAGGGCAAAGTAAAACAGAAGTAAATATACTGAGAAATGTGTTCATAGCCACAGAGGGGCTATTTTCATTGCCAAGTAGCTTTGCTTGCCAGAGGATGATATGCATAGGTAGGGCCCAATCCTGAGCTGTTCCGTTATGAACATTTATCACAAAACGATCACTCTATCTCTGGCCTCTCAGGTCTCGTCCTCAAAGGAAACCTGAACAACACCTTCAAAAAACGAGCCTGGGAACTTACATAGATCTTTGCTAGACACTAAAAATCATGGTCTTAATAAAGACACTGGATTAATGGCTTATTACAACAATCTGTAATCCACTAGGCCCCCTTTTTGGTCCTATGACTGGTGGTGTTATCAGGCCACTTCACCTTGAAGGGTCTCTTAGAATACGTGAGAGGCAAGAGGGAGGGAGGGGGAAGGTAATATATTTTATTGAACCAACTTTTGCTGGTGGGAGAGACAAGCTTTTGAACTTACACAGAGCTCTCCTTCAGGTCTTAGAATATGTATTAAATTACTTATGCTAAGCAATCCGTCCCACCTTGTATTTAGCTGCGATACTCTGAGTGCGTTTCCCAGACCTGAAGAAGAGCTCGGTGTAGCTTGCAAACTTGCCTCTCTCACCAACAGAAGTTGGTCCAGTAAAAGATATTACCTCACCCACTCATTCCGGGCCTGATCAAAAGCCCACTGAAGTCAATGGAGCAGACTGTTTCAAATACTGATATATCATAACTTGTGTGTTTTTGTACTTACTCTTCTAATGTGTATTTAACTATATCTTAAAAAATAAACTTAATAAAGAATATAGATATAGATATAGATATATAAATACTGATGATGTTCTATGCAAAACATGCAGTAATACAGACATATTTAAAATCCAAAAATATTTCCATTAGTTAAAGCACCATATTGTATGTACTGACATGACTTGTTCCGCCCTGAAGAGTTGTTACAACTACCCATGAACTTACTGGTAGTCTACCAATTGGATTTGTGAAGCGGCAAAAGCTTTGGTGTTACCATGCAAAGAATGCTGATAAAACTCATCCATTTCTGCCAGAGCTGGCATTCTTTCTACGATATATCCCATTGGAAAGCACAGGCCTGGAGACTTAGATTGTAAGCTCTTTGGGGCAGGAACCGTCTTTTTGTGCTATGTTTTTACAACATTCAGCTCAACCGATTTTCATCCAGGACTGGAGTACTAGGCACCATGGTGATATAAATAATAAGCTATAGTAATATGGAGGAGCAAGAAGGTTTTAAACACAATGATGGTACTGTAATCAGATACCATCTGTCACATCCATGCCTCTGGATACTGCTCCATATCAAAACAAGATCTTTATTTGGCCTATTGAAACTGGCTTACCAAAATAAGAGACAATCCTTGCCAGTGAACAGTAACCACTGACCAAGGCTTAGGTGGACCCATACCTTGCTTCATAAAGACCCTATCTCCTGCAAACTTATTGAAAACTGCTGGGAGGAAAAAAGAACTCTGAAAACCGAGCCCTGAGCTTTGCCAGTTAACCTCAAAGCATTTATGAAATCCCAATATTGTGAACAAATTGGTTTCCCTGGATCATGCCCGCAGCTTCAGGCCCCACTTTATGGATGGTCAGTCCAGCAAGCTTCAGAGTCGTTATAAATAATTTAGAGCTGTTCTCAGACGTTCTACTGAGAAGGTGCATTTATTTCTCAAAAAACACATGGAGTTTTCGAAACATAGCATGTCCAAATCCCAGGTGAGCCACCCTGATGAACTTACCTATGACAAGGGGCTGGCATCAAATTCAAGTATCATCAGATTTCGTGGACTGAAGCAGAGAGAGCTGTTCAGTTCGGATCTTTCATCTGGACTTTTAAACTCAATTGTTAGTATTAGTATTATAGTAGTACCTACAGGCTCCAAATTAGGTCCAGGTCCCATTGTGCTAGGCACTATACGAACATATCGTCAAAGACAATCACTGCTCCACAAAGCTTTCAATCTAAATAGACAACACAGAGAAAGGGTGTGAGGGGAAGCAAAGATAAAGTGACTCACGGCAAGTCAGTGGCAGGTCCAGGGCCTACTACTGGATCACAGTGACTCTCATACAAAAACATCCCCTCTCCTTTCTCTCTCCCTTTCCCATCCAGTCTTCTGCCTTGCTCACATTCTTCCTTCTTGGTTCCCCACATTCACAGGCCCCCACCCTGTTTTCTCACCCTTTCCTTTCCCAGTCTTCTACCCCACACGTTCTCCCTCACAGTCACACCCTATCTTGTTGGATCAGCTCACTCTCTTCAGTCTCTCTCGTGCTTCCCCCCTCTTTGCGGATCCCCTCAGTCTTCAGTGTCTTTCATGCCCCCTCAGGCCTAAAAATACACTCTGTGTAGGCCTTGGAGTTCTCTGGGGGATAAAAAATGGCCAGCCAGTAGAGTTGACCCCAACTGGGCCTACAGTTGGGTTCAAACCTGAGACCTTTCATACTAAAACCAGGAAACTGCCACTTGAGCTAAAAGAGGAGCTAACTCCATTTACTGACCGCAACTATCATCTCCTATCTTTTTCTATGGACCAGCCAGTGGAAGAGGACAAGCATCCAGTCTCTCCTCATGTGTGTTACCTCATTATCACCAGTCAAGACTTAGCACCTGACAACTAGAATCCTCCACAGATGAGGTAGAGGAGAACCACTGGACAGGAACATTTCAACGGAGTTTTCAGTTGCTCTCATTTGGTAATATTAATTATTATTATTTATCTTGTGGTCACCCACTGAGGCCCTCATCAGGATCAGAGCCTCATTGTCATAGGCATTGTAAAAACACATAGGGAGCCATAGTCCATGCTCTTCAGATCTAATAGTCTAGGAAGTTGAGGGTACGGTGGGGATCCTGAAAATGCACATGATCGGCGCCCCCTGCCCTGGTCATCTCTCTGAGCCAGTGGTTCTCAACCAGAAATACGTGTATGCCTTGGGGTACTCAGAGGTCTTCCAGGGGGTACATCAACTCATCTAGATATTTGCCTAGTTTTACAACAGGCTGCATAAAAAGCACCAGTGCAACCTAAAATGTCACACAATGACTTGTTTATACTGTTCTATACACTATATACTGATATGGAAGTACAACATTTATATTCCAATTGATTTATAATTATATGCTAAAAATGAGAAAATAAGCAATTTTTCACTAATAGTACTTTTGTATTTTTATGTCTGATTTTGTAAGCAAGTAGTTTTTAAGTGAGGTGAAACTTAGAGGTACGCAAGACAAATCAGACTCCTGAACAGGGTACAGCAGTCTGGAAAGGTTGAGAGCCACTGCTCTAAGTAGTGTTATTTCCAGGGGCCAGGGCCGGCTCCAGGCACCAGTTTGGCAAGCTGGTGCTTGGGGCGGCCACTCCGGAGAGGGGCGGCAGGTCCAGCTATTCGGCGGCAATTCGGTGGACGGTCCCTCACTCCCACTCGGAGCGAAGGACCTTACACCGAATTGCCGCAGCAGATCGCGATCGCCACTTTTTGTTGTTGTTAGATATAGATATTAGATATTAATGGAGATATCCCATCTCCTAGAACTGGAAGGGACCTTGAAAGGTCATCGAGTCCAGCCCCCTGCCTTCACTAGCAGGACCAAGTACTGATTTTGCCCCAGATCCCCAAGTGCCCCCCCCTCAAGGATTGAACTCACAACCCTGGGTTTAGCAGGCCAATGCTCAAACCACTGAGCTATCCCTCAGTTGGCTGCTTGGGGCGGCCAAAACCCTGGAGCCGGCCCTGCCTGGGGCTGCCCTGTTTCACTCTGGAAGCTCTGCAAATGAACAATGACACCTCCTTCATGGACTTTATTATTATTATCTGTATTGTGGTAGCCCTTAGCGGCCCCAGTCCTGGAACAGGGTCCCATTGTGCTCAGCACTGTACAAATACAGAACGGTCATTGCTCCAAAGAGCCATCTCCTTATATGATCAGGGGAAATTTCTGGTCTCTGGGCAAGAGTTAGGATCTCTTGAATAAACAAACAAACAAACAAACAGGGGAGGGAAACATCTCTAAGATAAGGAAGCTGACAGCATGAAACACCATGGGCCACATACATAAAGAGCAGTATCTTCCACCCAGGCCGCACCTACCATCTTCTGCACTCTCAGTACCACAGCTTGAATCATTAAAACGGATCCACTTCAGTGATTCGGCTGATCCAAGGCAAGGGACAGAGGAGCAGGATTTAAAGGGGAAGGGAGGGGAGAAAAGTCTTTTAACACTTTAGAACATATTGGCTTGGCAGAAGGAATTGGTTAGGTCAGGGGATTAGTAATGGAATACTGAGCCCCTCAGCTCTAGGTGACCAGAATGAATACGACCCCAGGTCAGGAGAGATCAAAAGCTGTTGCTATTTGGTGGCCTTTATGCAATAAGTTGGTGGTCTTACTCCAGTTCCAACTAGACAAAGTGTCCAGGCCCCTAAAACTGGCAGTAGCTAGCACCACTTACTAAAGAGGCCAAGGAGTGAATGGGTGTAGAAACTGAATGACTTGAGGAAGGATGGCCCAATGCTAGCCTGGGATTTGGGAAACATGGGTTCAATTCCTTGCTCTACCACAGACTTCCTGTCTGAGACGTCACTTACCCTCTTGATGCCTCAATTCCTCATTATCTGTCAAATGGGGAAAGTGCACTTCCCTCACTCAATGGGGTGTTGGGAGGATAAATACCTTTAAGATGGTGGGATGCTCGGTTAGTGCAGTGATGGAGGCCACATAAGTATCTGAGACAGCTCTCCTCCTGGCCCTAGAAGTGGTGCACCAGGTCAGGGTACAGGGTGTGTGTGTGTGTGTGTGTATGTTCTGCGACTGCACGTGGGATACCCCTCCCCAAGGCTGTCCATCCAGCCCCGTTCAAGCGCACTAAATTCACTTAGTAAAACGTATCTTCCACAATGAAAGTGCTGACTCTGTGCTTCAGTGCAGTGGTAACGAGGAGTCAAGCTGCCACCAGCTTTTACGTGAACCGTAATGCACACGAACCTCTACGGCCTGTGTTAAGCAACGTGGAACTAG
Source organism: Chrysemys picta bellii (assembly GCF_011386835.1). NCBI lineage: Eukaryota > Metazoa > Chordata > Testudines > Emydidae > Chrysemys > Chrysemys picta. The sequence goes on from NC_088793.1 coordinate 198,836,730, forward strand.
ATGATTATAACAGTCCCTCGTGGACTTGACATCCATCAATCTATGAAATCGAAGAGTGAATCGTGAGGTATCGGTCACTGCTGAAGGCAGGATATCAGACTGCACAGCCCAGCGATGGGGCCCGATGTGCAGAGCAAGAGTAATCCCTATGGTCTTCTACCACATGAGGTTGGGAAATGGACATTTTGCCTTCCTTGTGGCGCCTTCGGGATACAGCGGGAGGTGCAGGTGACTGTAATAGCAAACCCAGTCCACCCTCAGGGCTGCCTCGGAACATTGCCGCTGACGGATGCGAGCGCGTGAAGGATTCAGAAACACTAACGTTTTCAAACTGGATTAAGTCTTTCAAACGCTAATAGGTTTCCAATGAGCCGCAGTGCTGCTGCTGTTGCAGCTGCTCTAATTGGAGAATAAAAGAATGCAGGCTTTGTGCCTAGGGACCTGCTATTGATCCGAGCAGGAGGTGGGGGTGGAGGGTGGGGAGAGAAGGAGGCGGAGGTTATCCCCCTTTGAGCTGGGGGGGGCCCACGTTCTTTTCAAAGTCACATTAGCTAGTAGTAACAACAAAGACGACGAGCTGCTCTATACAGGATTGCACTTGTTGAGGACTAAAAGCATCGACAAAAGAAAGTCTCTGTTGCCTTGTGCAACTCGCGGCATTGTGGGCCCGCGAGACTCAACAGATGGGTCTCGAGGCTCCCTGATTGGGAAACAAGTTCCCTCCCCTTGCATCTGGTCCCCGACCCCGCCTTGCGCTCTTAGCATATCAAGCTCACGGATTCCTTAGCATGTGCTCCCAATAAAAATCCTGGGGAGCCACAGACTCAAGTGGCAATAAGAGAGGGTTGTCTGCTAGGCTGATAAAGCCTTCCCACCCACACATCCGCCCCACCCCACTCTCCCCAGGGAGGAGAAGGGACAATAAAAGGCAGCCAACCAAAACCACATTTTTTAAAGGGGCAGGTGTGGAATTGCTCCTATGCAAATCGGGGCAGAGACCCATTTGTTCCCCTCTGCCACAGTAAATAAAAATAATCATTATGGTTATCAAATAAAAGCAACACGCCGATTAGAGAGCTGGGAGATTTGGGGGCTTGACGTTGGAGTCCTGAGCCCTGATTCTAATCTCGTGTACATCAATGTAACCCCACTGTCTTCAATGGAGTTACTTCTGATGTAAGCCCTGATTCAGCAGTCCATCACTATTCAGAACAGCAGGCTGTCTTGAATGGGGGTGGACTTAATCATGGGTTTAAATGCTTCCGTAAGTTAGGGCCCTGCGGTAAGCGAGGGGAGAATCGGCTCCCATGTGTTTATAAAGACAAAACGGCCGACAGGGAGGAATGAACACAAAAGGTTCAAGGTGTTGCAGGAAGATCCATTGAAGACTGTTGAACAAACAGATTGGTTGGCACTGTTTTGTCATCTCACCCAACCCTCCCATTTCAGAGGTGAGGTCCTTCCCCTGGTGCCACCAGTCCTTTCTCCCCTTCTCCATTTCCCCTCAGGCATTCTCACATCTCAACTCTCCCGCTAATGTTCATGCATATGCCCAGGCACTTTGATCCCATCAGCCCTCCAAAGCAGAGCGAGAAAAGGTGAATAACAGATTATATTGGGCATCCAGAAGAACCTTTACGAACTATGCTTTACAAATTCTGGAGCTGCTCCCATCGAATTCAATGGCAAAACTCCCAGTGAGTTCAATGAGAACAGGATGAGGCCCTACTGAATGCAGCTAGCTCTAGGATGGAGTGCAACAGCCAACTAGAACACAGCATTCTGCCTATCAATGGAGGTGGGGGAAGGGAAATGTTAACTAAGGACACTCAGCGAACCCCTCCTGTTATGAGGCCCTGGTGTCCATCCGTATTATGGCATTTTTAATATCCATTCAGAATGGACACGGTTTGGGATGTTAAGCTCCCATTTGAAGGACCCACATCGAGTAAGCTGCATGGAACTCAAGTTATCCACCCGGGAAGGAAAAACGCCTGAGGCCAACTCCAATGGGATTTGGCCAGTAGTTCCAGGCGGTCTAAGTATCATTACACCTGAGGCTGAGACCACTCACATACTCCACTCCCTTTGAAGTTGCAGTGCACATTGGAAATGGTACAACCCACTTTTAAATGATTCCCTTTGCAATGACGGGCTTTAGCTGAGTGTGACATTCAGAACGAATGCTGGCCTACAGCGGTGGCATGCCGTTTTTCAACTCTTTGCCCAACAGTCAAGCACTGGCCATGCCACTATGGATGCTACATACCCTGTGGGGCCAATGCTTTGTTCAAAACATTTAACTCATCCAAAAAGTAGCTTCTGCCAGCCAGCTGCATGCAGCCAATGCCGAAGGACTAGGTAAGCATATGCCATCATGCCTCTGTGGACATTTTTAATTTCCTGGGGAAACATTTCCAATGCAGCCTGGCAAGGGCGTTTTTTTGGCAAGAGCGTTTCAAGATCTGGGCCTGGCTTACTTAAGCACAGGCCTAACTTTAACTGGGATTACTCTGATGCTTAAATGTTGGCACCAGGGCCTTAGTGATCATATTGTTCTAAACGCATCCCTGGGGCAACTCCACGTACATCATTCATGAGGAATAAATGTCACCAGTGTGTGTAATATTGTATCAGCCAAGGGTAGAAATATCCTGGAAAAAAGAGCGTAAGCAACAAAACAAATCCTGTGCATGTAAATTTCAAATTGCAAGCTACAACCCTGTTCTTTATGCTCATTCCCTCAGCGTTGGGAAGCACTCCAATTTTGTTCAGGTGAACTGCTCTCAGGATCTTCTGAGATGAAGAGAGCACACAACAAATATACCAAAATGCCTCAATCAAACAAAAATTCAACATCAGAAAGAGAGAGGGAGAAAATATGAAAACACTGGAACATTTTCATGCCTCAGTTACGAATACAATGAAACTTGATCTCAACAACTATTGAAAGAACTAGTAGGATTGGCTAATTGAAGAGATCTTCAAATAACAAAGGATAATTAGAAAACTGGAAAGCAGGAGGTGTCTTAAACCAGGGCACTGCTTATTGGAGATGGTCTTTAGCGCAGGTTTCACTGCCGTCACATTTGCAATGGACCAAGAATAGCTGAGGTTACAGTTTATCAAATGCAAGCGTCATCTTGTCCCTGATAGAGATGCCAGTACTGCTCAGTGTCACGGTCCTTGCACCTCCTGTAGGCTGGTCTGATTTGATAAGATGTACCCCTAACCAGAACTAAGACTTTCACCTCATCTCTTCTTTGTTTTTAGAACACAGAGATTTGTGATGATCCGATCACTGATGTGAAAGAATTCAATTGTGGGTGAAGAATAACATGACAAAGAAATTATTTCACAGGTCAATGTGGAGGCTTCCCTTGCTTAAAGGATTAGCACATAACAGCCATAAAAGCCATTTTTACACACACAAATACATAAAGGTAAGGGAGAAATTGTATTATTTCCCTTGGGGAAATAACCGTTCGGAATAAGAGTTAATTACAGTTTTAAGGTAGTTTTTAATGCAGCTTTCCTCACAACACCCTGTGAGGTACAGATGGGGAACTGAGGCACACAAAGTCTCAATGGACAGATTTTCAAAGTCACAAAATCATTAGTTACTTTTGAAACTACAGGTTTAAAATTCTGCGGGGTTTGAAGAATTGCAGAAGTGTGTTATTTAAAAGGATTGCTTGGCTAGTTGGTGAGCAGGATCTTTGTCTCTAAAACCTAGCTAGCCCAACTTTTAAAATATGGATATTTTCCCCACTCTTCCATTTGTTAAATAGAGTGTAATTAGGGGAGTGGCCTACACATTAAATATTTCCAATTAGTTTCCGACTGTTAAATGATTATGGAAGTGTAATTCCCATTCCACTCAGGTAATGACAAGCTTTAAAGGAATTCAGTCTCACTTTGTAATTAGAGAAATTAGCTTTCTAAGTTTAGATCACTCAACTGTGCAAATGGGTTCATCGGGTGGAATGTGTTGCTCTGAAATGTGTGTCAGCCAGCCATGAAGTGGCCCAGGCACAATCGCTGTATCTGACACTGCCTTGCTTGCCCATCCGGAGGGGTCAATTTCAGGATAATAGGAAGGAAAGAAAGTGTTCGGGGGGCATTTATGGACATGACTTTAGCTAGAAGGCACCCGGGACTCAGTGACATGGCCCGCATTCTTGCAAAAGGCTGCGTTTTGCAAAGGGAATGCAACCCCAAGATAAAGAATTACCTAGCGGGTGACACTTACCTTTCTTTCAACCCCACCCAACAGTGGTTGTAAATGAGGTTTGGACAGGAGAAGGTTGGAGGAAGAAAACCACCTCCGAACGTGTGGGTGGGGCTCAGTACTATTCTGTAGCCCCTCTACAGCCGTGCAATAGAGGCTGTGGCTAGTTCACACCCTGCCACGGGCGGTTTTATGACCACTGTATCCATGTGATTGTTGACCCAATGGTTAGCCCCTCTCCTGAAAGCCGGTCTATACTGGCCTATGCAGAGCTGGCACAGAACCCAGCCCCCACGATCCTGCGTGGAATTTCACTGATCTGCACCAGACATCAACAGGAGGTTTGCCATTGACTTCAGTGAGAGCAGAATCAAACCCCCTCTGAAGAATTTTGAGAAGTGCTGTTCTTAGTTTGCCCTTATATTGCATGATTTAAGGCAATCCTGTGGGATTGTTTTTAGCTGTAATCCAATGAGTCATAGAACTTTAAAAGGAAATTACAACTTCCCTAATGCACAAAAGAACTGATTTCATGACACCAGATCCTTGCAACCCAGACACTCTTTCTGAAGGCCATGATTCTGGTCCTGCTGAAGACCTGGGATCCAGGCGCTATATTAGGAAACTGATTCAGATCTGAAGTGCAGCATTACATGTAACACTGGCCCACAGCCTGCTACATGTTTATAACTGCTAACGTGGCTGTAACCTACTTATGTCAGAATGGGAAGATTAGCAGAAAGTAACTTTGCACAATGCAAAAAGCTCTGAGCCAAACCGTGAAAGGTTCTGAGAACCTGGTAGGCACCCATATCGCCCACTGACCTCCAGGGAAGTTGTGGTGGGTCCAGACCTTTTAGAATTTGGCCCTACACTAATGTGCCATTATGACTGAGATTTTAAATACACTGTTATGGCTCCCAAAGCAATCACAATTCAGCTCCCTTGGGCACATGTAATATGTGTATATTACGGCGTATGCTGATAAATGTATGTCACAGAAACAGTAACAGACTGGTGTAAACTGGCTTAGTGTTCTTGACGTCAGTGAGTTATGCTGATTCACACCAGTTGAGAAGCTGGCCCTGTGAGTCTAGTGATCAGAGGTGGGGACTGAGAGTTAGGTCTTCTGGGGTAAAATTCTGACTTCACTAAATGAATGGAAATTTTGCCATTGACTTATGCGGGGCCAGAACGTCACCCCTTCTTTCTATCCACCTCTACCACTGACACACTGCATGATTTTGCCCAAGTCACTGAGGGCTGGTCTTCACTACCCGCCCGGATTGGCGGGTAGAAATCGATCTCTCGGGGATTGATTTATCGCGTCTCGTCGGGACGCGATAATCGATCCCCGAATCAACGCGCGTACTCCACCAGCCCAGGTAGGAGTAAGCGCCGTCGACGGGGGAGCCGCGGCGGTCGATTTGCCACCATCCTCACAGCGGGGTAAGTCGGATCAGATACATCGAATTCAGCTACGCTATTCCCGTAGCTGAATTTGCGTATCTGAAATCGATCCCCCACGTAGTGTAGACGTAGCCTTAATCTCTCTATACCTTGATTTAGCCATCTGTAAAATGTGTATTCTAATACTGATGTAGAGAGATTTAATTCATTGATGTTTGCAAAACACTTTGAGTTGCTTAGATAAGCAGTTTTCTCTAAATGCTGTTACATGTGCCAGGTGACTGAGTCATGGATACTGTGGGAACCATAACTTTGCATTTCCTGAGTACTGGAAAGTACTCATCAGGTTGAGTAACCTTTCACTTAAAGCCCAGCCCCGGACATGCCCTTAAGGCACAGTGCATGCTAGCAGGCAGCAGGATAGTTAAAGCCCCAGAATAACGTTGGGTGAATAACATTGGAATTGAATGTGCAATCTAATGAGCACACATTCAAATAAGCACAGAAGTCGTTTCATCCTCCTCCAAAATGCAGCCACTTCGTGGATAAAATACGAGTGTTCACCAGCCCCAGGAACATGACGGAAAACTTTAAGACTGGAAGTGAAGAATAATGCATAAGTAAATCTTTAGCGTTCAAATCCTTTGTAGCTGTGATAATATTGCTACTATCGAATCAAACTCTTCTACTTGAGCTCACAACTTAATTAAAGGTGATCTGTGTGAAACTGATCCTACAAATACTTAAGCACGTGCCTAACTTTAAGCCCATATTTAACATTACATATGTGAGTAGTTCCCTTGACTTCACTGAGACTACCCACATCTGTAAAGCTAAGTACATGCTCAGTGTTTGCAGGATCAGGGCCTATGCATATTTCAAATGTGGCATTTGTTGTGTCCTGTGCTGAATATTCCAAGTAGCAAAGATAAGAAGGAAACTAATTTTACACTTGCCTCTTTCTGGACCCAAGAGCCTTTTAGCAATGACTATCTCTTCAAGTGAGATCCCATTGTGGACTAGGTCCTCATGTGCATGGAGAAGTCCGCTAGGTCCCTCTGTAGAGTAGTTTTGCAAAAGAATGTTGGATATTATTGTAGAGTCTCCTGCAAACTGGAATGCTAAAACATGGACTGAAATAGAAATGGTCCTAGTCCATTCACACTGTTTTGAAAGGCTTAGCCATGTTAACATGAATAAGTTCTAAGCAAACACTGATCCTGCAAACACTCAGGCGTATACGTCGCTTTATTTATACAAGCAGCCCCAATGAAATCAATGGTACAACTCATACTTGCAGGACTGGGAACTAACAGTGTTTAAAATGAGATTTCAGAGTAGCAGCCGTGTTAGTCTGTATCCGCAAAAAGAAGAACAGGAGGACTTGTGGCCGAAGAAGTGGGCTGTAGTCCACGAAAGCTTATGCTCTAATAAATTTGTTAGTCTCTAAGGTGCCACAAGTCCTCCTGTTCTTCTTAAAATGAGATTGAACCTTCCCGAACCACCAGTTTTAGATGCACAGAACTTCTCATCACACCAGGTTTATTTTCTAAGAGGGTGATGTATCTGTGTAATAATGTCACAGTCCTATGTATGAATGGATGTAAAATCACAACATATTGCATGCTACCAAGGCAGTACAGGGAGAGGTACAATTGCTTTTTGGCTGGTTTTTGTACTGAAACTATTCTCTTGAAAGGGAATCCTCTAATTATCTTCCTATTTTTCTGGGGACCTTCAGTAGCCCCAAACATGGCACATTTTAGAGCAGGCAAGCCCTGTGTTGAGAACAAAGGTATTATTTCCAAATATGTAATTCGCTTTTGCCCTAGAACTGAAAACAAGGAAAAGAATTTTGGTTCTGAGGTTGGCTTTTGCATTGCTGGAGGAACTGACCAGTGTACAGTACATCCTCTTGAATCAGGGTTCAGTTAGGAGGTATTTCCCCCCCTTCCCCTCTCCCCCCAGCTCCTGCAACCATGTGCTTGTGTCAGAATCTCAGCTTTCACCTAAAAACAAAAAGAAACATTTCTAGCCCTCGTGACTGTGAAGAAAAGCGTGGAAGTGTGGCCAAGTATATGTAAGCCATACAGAGAGGCCTGCCTGAGTCTGCAGAGAGCCTGAGACAATAACAGCGTGGACTGCCCCATGCATCTGGAGGGGGTGTTAACTCCAAGACCCACTGCTTTAGGAAAGCCCCATGGACGCCCCCTCCAGCAGAGCACTGTATGTTTGGCAGGAGAAGCAGCCTGCTGCAATCACAGGCACAAATACTCTCTGAGAAGGGGGGCAAGCACTGGGTACCCCCTGCTTTTCTGGGGCTCCCCATGGAGGATGGGGGGAAGGGTTCACATACCCCTGCTTCTGCCTCTCTGGGAGAGGCGGGGGTCTCATAATGCCTAGGGGGGCAGTGTGTGTGTGGGGGGGGGTCCCTGGCTGCTTTAATCCAATGTGACTAGGGAATTCCCTCCCTGTCTCTTGCCTTTCCAATGGGGGGAAATGTAACTCAGACAAGAGCTGGAAGGCCCGCCTTGCTGGCAGCCGTGCCAGCCCATTCCCTGCCAGACCTCTCCCCCTAACTCCGCTCCCGGCCAGGAGCCGCCTACACTGCAGGGCCCCCAGTGCAGCTTCCGCTCGCCGGGCACCCGACGGCAGCGTCCCGCCCAGGGGATTCAGGCGCTGCCAGCCCGGTGCCTGCCTCTCCTCCCCCACCCCGAGTGGGGCGGGCTGTTCCAGAGTCGCCCGGGGGAAGCCGTGTGAACCCAAAGCGGGCGCACCCCGAGCGCCTGGGTCAGACCCAGGGCTGCAGAGGGCGGCCAGGCGATGGGCTCGCTGCCCTGCCCACGTGGCTAGCAGCAGGTTCTCCGGCCCAGGGGCTGGCGGATCACCTGGGGGTTCCCGCCTCGGGTGCGCGCCCGTGTCCCCCGCGCTGCGATCGCGGAGTGTAAAGGGGGGATTTATTGGGGGGAGGGGGGGGTTGCTAGACAAGCCCCCAGAGGCTTTGCAACCTTTGGGGCTGCTCCTGATGCAGACACACGCGTGCACCGCTCCGACCCCTTCCTCCCGCTGCCTGGGCTGGGTCGCCTGAAATCACTTTCCTGCCGCCGCCGAGGGCCGGGTGCTAAGGTCCCCGGTGGATCCGCTACCTGGCTCCAGCAGGGAGCCGGTTTGGCGAGTCCTCTTCCTCCAGGCGGGGCTCTGCACCCTGGCTGCGGTTTGCATCGGCTTGGGGGGGCTGGATGGGACCTAGCCCCCCCACCCCCCGGTGCTGCACCCGAAAGGGTTAACAACCCCCCCCCCGCAGCAGCCCCTGGGGCTTTGACTGCCCCCCTCCTGCAAGAGACCCCTCGGCTGGCTGCAAGCGCCGTTCACACGGGCCCGCTGCATGAAGCTATTCTTCGGGGCCAGCTAATCCGTATCTCCGCCCCGTACCTGCCTGCCATTGCTCTCACCTGCTGCAAAGCTCCCGCCCCACCCCTGCTGCTGTCACGCTCCCCTCCCCTCCAGGGAACCAGGCGGTGCCACTTCCCCCCCCCCTTCCCCTCCACCCTCCTCATGCATATTAATAGAGACGCATGCGCCGGCTGCGGCTTCCCCTCCTGCTGCCGCGGGATAGATGAAGCAGGCAGGCAGCGGCGGGGCTCCCAGACGGGCTTCCAGCTCCCTCTCTCTGTGCGCGTCGCATGTGTCCCTGTGTGTCTCTCGCGGGGGGAGGGGGGCTCATTGTGCTGCCCTGAGCGAGCGGTGGCAAGTGATTTGAAAGGAAGAAAAGGCTCCGAGTAATCGCAATAAAAAAAAAAAGAAAAGAAAAGAAAGGCGAGGGCGGCCGAGGCCGAATAAAAGGAGGCCGGGCTGCTTTGCATTGGAGATCGGGGCGCTATTGAGGAGCCGGTGAAAAGTGGTGTTGTTTTCCACTCGTGCATGCTCCAATCGGGGGAGTATATTAGAGTCGGGAGCAGGCGGCAGGAGCAGCGGTCTCGGCGCGAGCAGCGGCAGCGTGCAAGGAGGCGGCATGCCCTTACCCAGGCGACCCGCCCTCGCCCCTCTCCTCCTCGCCTTGCTATGTCTGCGGGGAAAGGTACGTGAGCGCCAGCGCCCGGGGGGCTGGAGCTGCGGCTGCACGGGCCAGCCCCCCGCTTTCGCCAGGCTTTGCACCGGGGTGGGCAGGGATGGGGGGACCTTCCTCCAGCGATTCCTGCGGGTTCCCCAGGTCGCCCCGAAACGCGCCCTTTCTGCAGGCGCCACTTCGGTGCTAACCAACCAACCTAAAAAATCCTCAACCCATATGCGAGTGCTGCAGACAAGGTGTTTGGGACTCATTTCGTGAGATTGAATCCTAGCTTGTGGGGTGGGGGATCCGGCCTTTAGCTACATTCAATTGCTGCTCCTTTCCCCGTTTTGATTTAAAAAAGCCCCTTAATGGGCACCAGTCACCCCTGAAGATTTTTTGCTTAACCACGTTCATTACAATCTTTCCTCAAGACTTCGGTGCACCCGCGCTGATCAGTGCTGGCTGCGTTTTAAAATCTTAGCACCTGGTTTTGAGGTCCCTATTTTACAGCGCTGATTACCCCCCCCCCATTTAATTAGACTCCCACCGACTTTCAAGCCGGTGCTCTGGTTCCCCGAGGGGTTTCCCTTGCGGTGCCCCTGGCAGGCGTTGGCGATGGGGCTCTGGTCTCATGCCCTCCTGAGTATCTGGGAGATGCAAGTGTGGCGCTTCGCAGTGTCCGTAACTCGCTTAAACCCCCCTCCAGTTTGGGACTGAATCCCCCGTGCCTGCGCTCCCTTGTCACAGCCGGTGACCACTTTCTCTCCCTCCCTGTCTTGGGCTGAACAGGTGACTCGAGCGTCCGGACACTTCGAACTGGAGATCTTATCCATGCAAAACGTCAATGGCGAGTTGCAAAATGGGAATTGCTGCGATGGCCCCCGAAACCCAGGAGATAGGAAGTGCACGAAAGACGAGTGTGATACGTATTTTAAAGTTTGCCTGAAGGAGTATCAATCCCGGGTCTCTGCTGGCGGCCCTTGCAGCTTCGGCTCCGGATCTACGCCCGTCATCGGAGGGAATACCTTTAATTTAAAATACAACCGGAATAACGAAAGGAACCGGATTGTTCTCCCGTTCAGCTTTGCCTGGCCGGTGAGTCAATCTCATGCTGCGGGGGAGGGGTGCTCCAAGGTGCTCTGCATGGGGAAACCTGTTTCTCCGAGTTGTCATACGGGCGTGGGGGTCTTGTGAAGTCAGTGTGGGGTCCTAGTGGGGGGAGTGGAGCCTGTCTACAAAGAGGAAAGGGAGCCCCCTAACCCGACCCTGTTAGTGCCTTTTAAATCCGAGCCAGGTCTAGCCGGGTCAAGGGAGCAAACCCGGGCTCGCTGCACTTTACAGCACCAATAAGGCTCTTAAGAGTTATAAGGTCAGAAGTTCATTTTTTCCCCCCCTTTGCCACTTAAGGCTTGTGCCGCAGCCAAGAGAGTGGCGGGCCGGGGGCTGTCCAGTGATCCCCTATGAACAGTGCGTGTCATGCCTGGCTCCCTTCCCTGGGAGTGTTTGGGGAAGCTACCAAAACAACAAGGAGTCTGGTGGCACCTTAAAGACTAACAGATTTATTTGGGCATAAGCTTTCATGAGTAAAAACCTCACTTCTTCGGATGCAACCGTTGTTGTTTTTGTAGATACAGACTAACACGGCTACCCCCTGATACTGGGGAAGCTACCTGCTTTCCCCAAGGGGAATCTCATTGCAGGCCTTGGTGTTGATGGAAGCTGCTGCTGCTCTTTGCAAACTAGCTGCCAACTTCCCAGGGAATCTTGTTACGGGCTTCAAGGCACTTGCAGACTCCGGAAGCTAAATAAAGAAAAGAGCCTGGGCTTAACTTTCCACCTTGGTTCATTGGACTCTCTTCTCCCCCCTCGCTTCCCCTCCACCGCTGGAGAGTTGGCTCCATGTTCCTGGGTTCCCAGCACCCCTCCCTCCCCCAACAGCTGTGTTTGCAAACTCAGTGGCAGGGCAGAGACCACAAGGAGGTGGGGCCCAGGGCCATGTGCTTTGCTAGAACTGTGCTGTTAGACCTCTGGCAAAGCCTCCGTGCAGAGAGTGGGGAGGGGGCTGACTTCAGTTCTGATGGTGCAACGCACATGTTTAAGTGGGTTTGACCACAATCATGTTGGCTCTTACTGGGAAGCTTTAATAGGATCAGGGCTTAAATTCTCAGTGTTTTCCAGAGCTCCCCATGAACCCCCCCTTCACCCACGCTATGATTCTGAAAACTCCAGGGGGGTTGAAAATACCTACTGGAACTTTGCTCCGGACAACTCCGGCCGAATTTAAGCCCTGAATATAGTCAGTTCTCCAAATGGGTCATGAAACCACTGCTTGGAGTACAACAGCTGTCTATACAATACCCTTCCTCTTGCTATGTACCTGTAATGTGTATACTCCAGCTCTGTTAGGGTCTCCTAAACTGGCTAAGATTTTCAAAGCTGGGTGCTTAAATTTAGACTTCTCCACCGCCCCCCCCCCCCCCCCCAAAAAAAACAACCCCCTAGATCCCTTTAACTCTCCCCCTCCCCCCCCCAGGTGCTGGGAAAGCATAGCTTCACTGGGCCAGCTGAGTGGTAAGCATTGCTCAAAGTCAGGCCATTCTAACCTAGATGCCTTAATATGGCTTTAGGAGTCTGACCTTGGGCAAGGAAAGAAAGTAAAGTGCTCTTAACTGTCTGCGGGCCTGGGAGAGGAGGGAGTGTCCTTTCCCATCCCCAACCCCTACCCTTACTGGTAAGACTGAAGCCTATGTAAGCTTTCCACCCTCTCCCAAGCTTGGCCCTTCCTCATGGGATAAGAACCAAAGGAGTCCCTGGATCACCATCTCAGTCCCTCCCCCTTCTTCCTCCCCCCCAATTGTAGTGCAGGCAAAGCTGGCAGCCAGCCCTGCGTTCTGAAAATGCCTGTGTTGCCTCCTACCTGCCTTTAGTGCAGTGGTTCTCAAACTTTTGTACTGGTGACCCCTTTCACAGAGCAAGCCTTGAGTGTGACCCCCCCCCTTATAAATTAAAAACACTAGTTTATGTATTTAACACCATTATAAATGCTGGATGCAAAGCGGGGTTTGGGGTGGAGGCTGATGGCTTGCGACCCCCCCATGTAATAATCTTGTGACACCCCCCCCCAGAGGGGTCCCGAACCCCTGCTTTAGAGTGTGTCAGGTTGGGGATTTTTGTTTCTCTCCCAAGAACTGAAGGCTGCAGGGATAAACCCAAGCCCATGTTTTGAAGCATTACAAAGTACAGTAGTATAGTTTGCACAACTGTGTTGGAAGTGTAAGCTCTACTTTTTAAAATAGATCAGTTTTATCTCATTTCAAATATGCCATTGAAAGGATCAAGGGTTTTGTAAAAATCTGTGGTATTTGAAGTACTGCTGGGGCTGTGGTGTTCCTGCTCTGGGCTCTGACATTTTCACAAAGGTCTGGTTCATCTAGGGTGGCTTTTATCTTTCCTTTTTAAAAAAACAAACAAAAAAAACCCCTTAAATGTGTTGAATTTTTAAGATCATTAGTAACTTGTTCACAGATGTGCAAAAGATGAAGGCATTAAACAACCAGCACCCTGACTGCATGTATTAGCTGGTCTCCACTTAGTGAAAGAATTGCTTCTATTGTCCTGTTAGCTGGATCTAATCAAGCCGGGGAATCCAAGTATAGTAGAAAACCATCTTTGCACCATCTCCTCTCAAGTCTTTTCGATGGTGTGAGGTTAGAAGTGCTGACTCCTATGCGAGAACTCTAATGAATTGTTTCAGACCCTCCACAGAAAACAAGCCGTTCTAAGACTGAAGTGATCACCTACTTGTTCACTTATCCAACCTGCTTTCCCTTCCATGGGGAAATGGTGGTTACTACTACTAGCCACTGTGATTCTTAAAGCATTTGAACAAAGGAATACTTAATGTAGCAAAGCTCTTGTTTGGACTAAAATTAGGTATGCAAACTATTTCAAGAGACCCTACATTTTTTTAAGATAGGAACAGAATATTGAATCACTTTTAATGTGCTAATGTGACTCTGAAATGGAAACTTTGGCCCTACTCAATTCAATTACTACATTTATGCTCACTTTAAAACACTATTTTCTCCCTATCTTAAGCGTGAGGACAAAAGTTTGTCTTGTAACAATTTGTCAGATACAAATTTGACTTATATCCACCAGATTGAGAATTGCATTGATGGTTAACAGAAGGCAGAGCTAAGCGTTAATCATATTGCCAATTGGCAATTCATAGTCGCCTCTGAATATGCATCAGTTCTGTTATCTTTCTGTTTGAGGAAGGGCTTTTCTGGGACATTCTTGCTTTAGTGAGTAACATCAGGAAGCCTTGTTGCCTTGACTACACTTTTTTTTTGACATCTTTTTTTTTCCCCATGCCAAACTGCTTCTTTGTACCTTGTGTTGAAAATAGTTTTAAGACATTTTTAGATCTGTAAAGATTTTTATGCACCAGGCAGGGTTTTAAAAAAAGAAAAAGAAAATCCAAGTTTGCACTGATCACTTTAATTCTTAGACTCCGTTCCTAAAATGAACATAGATCTGAAGTGCTGGAACTCGCCTTCTAAGAACATGGTGTGATTGGCTGTTGTGTAGGTTTTGATCTGTACCCTTGTGAGTAATGGGAGTGAAGATAGTGGGCTGTAAATTCATTTAAGTGATTGGAGGCTTGAATAAGTTGCTAGGCAACAGGGCAACGGACCAGTATGAAGGAAATAAAGAGTACATCCAGAAAGCTGCACCTGCAGCCGTAAGCCAAAGAATGTGCAAATTGTAATTCCTCTTTAAAAATACAACTATACTTTTAGCTAAATGCACAATTCATTTTAAGGTACCGGGAACTTCCTTCAGAACTTTGTACATCCATTAAACCTGTAGGGAACTTTCAAACCAAATCTGTCCATGTTCCTTGCGTTGAAGTTTGTCTTTGCAGGTTCTTGAGCATAATTCTGCTGTCATAAATGGTCAGTCAAAATCCAAAAGGATTAACTTGGAATCAGTTATAAGAAGGACTGCAAAATCTCATGGCTTCTCATGCTTTAAAGGAGCCCTGCATTCATTCAGCAAACAAAGTTCCGTACTGTTTATGCAAAGAGATATCTTGGGGTTCATTGAGGTTGTAAACATGAGGCAGGTCAAAGTTGGCCTCCTCTGTGGTGCCCATAGCTCAGATTTCAAACTGCGTGTTTATCCTGAAAAATTAAATTGTGATCCTTGTAATCATTTAATGTTGGCACAATTGTGTCAAGGCACCAAGAATCTGAGGTGCAAAAACCTCTAAACTGCTTCACTGCAAAACTTAGGAAATCCAAAACTTTTGTTTATGTTTATTTCACCCTTTGGCTAAGAAAAGTCTTTTTATCAGCAAAACTTATGCCTGTTCCTGAAGATGTGAAAGAAACTCTCTGGACTGGCATTACATATTTTCTTCTTGTAGCCACTAGCCAGAAATATAAAGACTTTTTTTTTTCTGGTTATAGGTTTTAACAGATGTGTGTAATACCAACATCCCTAATTTTAGGTAGTGCCCCTGTCCAGGGAAGAAGAACATATCCACGTTGGAACATGTGTACCACTTGAATTATTGGTAAACAATGCTTTTCCCCCATCTGAGTGCCATGGTTTGAATGGGCACTGTTATCCAAAATGGAGTGTGTGTATTAAATGACATTCTGGAACATAACTGGCATCCAAATTCAAACTTTCCTAGGACTGTAGAGGAGTGATGTGTTTTTTGAAAAAGGTACCTCTTCCACTCCTAATCTATCCCTTCTTTAGGGACTCTTGTGTTCCAATCCAGTTTTGGATTTCACCTTCAATTTGAATCCATTTTATTATAGTGCCTATAGCTGGAGCTGTCCATAAGTAAATCAGTCCCACTAACTATGTTTTGTATGCAGGTTTTTAGTTTGTTGATTTAAATCAAGGCTTGCTCTAGCTGACTTCAGTGGGAGCTGAATTGGGCCCAGGGTAGCCCTCCTTAAAGCGTATATGGAAGCTTCTTTAGATAGCATACATTCGGCACGGTCATCTCATAACTTGTGTAGCTGGATGCCTGACTTTGTATTGCATAAGACTGGATACCTTTTGGGTTAGCTTTCCTCAGGTTAATTAGACCCTTATGTCCCTTTATTTTATTATGGACTGAAGATTAGAGTGCAAGAACGGTAATTCTTCTTGCTATTAAAACTGATGATGCAGTTCATTACATGAGATGCTGCTATTTTGTCTCTCAACTAGAAATTAGTTTTTAATAAAAACGAGATGCAGTTTTCCCAGGCTCAGGCCTAAAAATCCTATGGCACCTGTGGGATTCAGCTACAGTTCTTTAATACACTTTAAAAAAACCAAACAAACTGGGAACAGCATTGGTCTTAAAACCCCTGAATTCACACTTCGTATAGAATCACTGGCATTGAGGGGCTTTTAGAAAATGCCACTAAACCAGTAACCTACATGCATCTTATAGATGGGGAAAGCTGTCGAAAGAAAACTGAGTGGTGTTAGTGTCTTGTTACTGCATGGAACTCGTGATTCTGTGGTCACTGCCCAACAGCATCAATTACACTCATTACTGTTGTAGTATCCCGAAGAAACTGTAAAATGTGGATAGAGGTGGTTAAAGTGGCTTGTAACTAGTCAAACATTGAGTCCTTTACCAGCTCAGCCCAGTTTTTATGCACTTGGGTAATAAGTAGAAAGGCCTCTTGTTCAGGCTTGCTCTGTGTGAACCTGACTGTTTTGCTTGGCTGGCTACTAGGTATTTTCTCTATTAACCTTGCCACCCTTTTGTAACTGGTGCATTTAATTATCACTGGGATGCTTTAAACAGGTAGGGAGAAGGACAAGAATAGTGGGTAATCTTATTGGGGAGGGTTTAAAGTGACCATTGACATCTTGGCCTACTTACTGGGTCTTTTTGGTGACAAGTGAGAGCTTTGTGAAAAAATAACCTTGTAATCAGATAAGGCACTGATTAAAATGCTATTGTAATATTCTGCCCCCTGCCGCTGAGATTTCCCCCCCGCCGCCCCCCAAACTGAAGTCTGTTAAAATTGAGATGCCATAGTTTTTTAAAGATCTTTTTCTGGCGCATTGTTTGGTTAGTGCATTCTAGTGCTGTGATTAGAATACATTGTAGTCCGGCCACCCAGACGGAGGCATTGCCTGCTAATATTAACCAAGAACAATAGCGTGGCCATACTGACTGCAGTGAGGATTACAGGACATAATGGGGCCTATCCAAAAATAATGCTAATACAGGACAAGCAACAGGAAGCAGCAGTAGACTCAGCGGAGTTCGGCTCCCAGACAAACCATGGACTGACTTCACACAATGGCAACTTCAGCACATTATGTATTCACAGGATACTCTTTATTCCAGCAGGCTTGCCAGATCAGAGATCAGCCTGGCTTATTGGATGCAGCACACATAGTTCGGAGAGCGGTAATTTTGTGTCCTTCATCGTTTGGCAGGAGGAGGACAGCTGTATCAGAGAAGTTCTTGACTGGTTTGGCTTGTGCTGTCAGAGAGAGAGGCTCTTGGCAGCTGCTAATGTAGCTACATTTGTTTGCATGGCCCATTCTTAATGGGGCAATCAAGTGTTTTTACCTCTCTCAGCAGAGAGGAGACAGGGCAAAAAGTTGCTCTATCAAGAGTGAAGTGTGTGATCACACGGGCACATTGTGATTGGTCCTCAGATGTGCTGCCCTGCGTGCGGAGTGTGTTAATGTAACCTTTGAAGTTCTTGAAAGCCAGGGCCTATGGGAGGTGAGGTTACTGCCTGTATAAACAAAACCGGAGTGGCATCCAATTTGGGTACACAGAGTAAAACTTGTAGGGTTATGTTTTATGTAGGAAGGCCCAGCGAGCAGCTTGCAAGCTACCTTGTGTTCAACAAAGGAGACAAGTCTCTCTCCTCTTCCTTCTCTTGCTGAAGGGGCCATCCAGTAAATATGTCCAAACCAGTAATCTTCAGCTTTGAAGAGCTGCTCTGTCAACAGATGGAGCAGGAACTAACGGGATGGCCCCGATGTGATCAGGTGTTCGTGTGGTGTCGTCTCGATTCCGTGTCGTCATGTGGTGATGTGGCACCACAGTGAGAACCTTGCTGAGCAATCTGAGGAAGTGGTATTGTGGCTAGCTGTAAATCTGTTCTGGGCTCTGTCTGTCTCGCTCTCCCCCTCCACCCCCTGGAGGTTTTAAAGTGTTCCTCATTTCTTTCTTCCCTGCCACGCCCCCTTCTAGCTAATGGGCGGAGTTGCTGCGGCTCTCAGCTCACTGTCTCCTGTTCCAGCGTGGAGTGCGTAGGGATTGGCACGCTGCCTGAGACCCAGGCAGAGCGAGAGGAGTTGCAAGTCAGGCTTGTCTCCACATGTGGCTGTCAGGGCACAGGTTGAGCATTGCTGTGGTTAACCTGATTTCCCTGTTTGACAGAAGAGAAGCATGTACAAAAGTCAGATCGGACTTCCCGCTGCTCGTCGTGAAGCATGCAAAACACTGAATCGGCAGGTGTCTTGGGTGGTTAACTTTCTAGGACAAGAGTCACAACCCCCAAAGGGGGGATATCCCTTCACAAACGACAAGGACGTTCCTCTGCTGCTCTGTCCGGTTGGATCACTATTCTTCATGTGGGGATCAAGATCCCAAAGGGTCTAATGATTTGGGGGGGGGGAGCTTTAAAGGAGCTTGCTTCCCCCCACCAGTCCTCAGCACCTGCCTTTTGAAAATCTGGCCTCTTTAAGCTGTCTCAGTTTTGGCCCTTAAAATTTAGTCCCCTGTGAAAACATTGACACCTATTTCTTCCAAAAATTTCTCTGCTTTTTAAACCCGTCCTGGATTATGCATCCATTCTGGCTGTGACTTAAAACACCGAATAATCTGAAGAGGCAGCGTTATCTTGTCACACCCTCACAAGTGACCACCAATGACAGATTTAAAGGGTCATGAAAGTTCTTCATGGGTTCTGTCCTCTACAGATCAGGAATAAATATGGTGATTGTTGGCTTAGAACTGCCCTTACGGTTCTCAACACTCTTTGGTTTCACTTCGCTATCTAACTAACCTCCACAAATGTATTTCGTGCTCCCTATACTATCTACCATAAGCCCAGCTATTTTAACGATCTCCTAGCTTTGGTAAACTCGTACAGATGTGACCGTGATGGTGTATTTGTAACATGTTCTTGGTTTTGATTAAACCATGAGTGTGTGAACATTCTGCAAACCAGTGGCTTGAAGTTCCTTTCTAGCATGAGAGCAAAGCTGGCTTGAATCTTTGCCTTCTGGTCAAAATCAGATTTATAGAGGCTAATTGGGTGTGACTCCATCATAGTTCACTGCTGATTTGCTGCCTGGTACCTTGCTTTGATGGAATAAGGTGCATGATGTGGAATTCTTGTGTCTGGATGTATATTTATTCAAAGATGTGCAGAGGTCAGTTGTGGGCATGGGAAAAATTAAACCTCCCTGCTGCAAGTAGTCATTCCTGAGATATCTTAACTGTTGATCTGTAAAGTGGGGATGATGGGCACCTTTTAAAATAGTCTAACATCTCAACACTGTGTAGTCTTTGCAGAGAAATTCCTTATCATGGGATGGTTAGATTATTGCAATCATCTGATAGCATCTTAGGGGGTTTACAAGCTGTTTTTTTGAAAGTTTAAAAAAAAAAATCTAGTTGATAAACTTCCTTGAGCACAAATTTTTCACTTTGTCAGGGAGGGCACAACCAAGTGGATGAAATGACATTTCTCTTCCAATCATAAAATATGGCTGTCTTTAGCTAAAAAAAATTTCTGTAAAAATACTTGCAAAGGTAGATTTTTATTGTATTATTTTTTTTGGAGGGAGGCGCTTGCCCTGTTAAGTGTTGTTTTAAATGAAGCCCTGTGGTTTGTTTGAAAATTGGTTACACAGGTATGTGGCAACAGTAGCTCTTAAAGCAGGGATTCTGCCTTTCCTTTCCTCGAGGGTGGATTGTGTTGGTAAGCAAGCCTAAGGATTAAGCAGGGACTGTTGCTATGTGTTTAGACGGAACATCTTTCGAAACAATTATGCAAGGCCAAAAGGAAAACATCCTTAATTTTATTGAAATAGTGCAAGTTGTTGTCATAATTTATTCTCAGTTGTAGCATAATATTTTTGCAAGCTTGCTGTAACATGTCACGCTCTCTGTTTTGGGTTTGGCAGTGTTGTAATTAAACAGAGGCGGAGAGGTGACGGTAGCCCTGCCACAAGTGAAATGAAATGCACATTTAATTATGTCTCAGGAATTTTTACCTCTGACTTGTGTGGGAAAGCCTCCTAAAGCTGTTTCAGAGCATTTCCTCCAAGTTGCAAGGCTTTTCCCAGAATAGTAACAAATAATGTGTAACTTTATTGATGAAATATTAACCAAAAATGGTTAGGGCCGATCTATACTTTGCTGGGAAGGTTGGGCACATGTCTTGGCTTGCCCAGTTTTGCTTGCTTTTTCAAAGCATTTTCCCACAGTTATCAGTGAACGAAATGGAATCTGAGTCTGCTTTGAATATGAAACGTATTTAGGCTAGATTCCAAGCTAGTGTCCATCACAAACGAGATTTTTTTTTTTTCCAATTCAAAGGCTGCATGCTGTGTCCAGTCGTGAGAAATTAGTTGGCTTTGACTTTTTGGGGGGAGGGGAGGCCGGGAGGGGTTTTGAAGTCTGCCTGATGCATACACCTTGCAGCCTTTTATAAACGGGGTTTTGTTTCTGGTAACACAGTATTTAATTGCTACATGCGACTCCCTTTACAAATGGACTGATATGTACTGCTGGTGAGAATAGAAGTTGGTGTGAGAAAAAAACCCACATGACTCTCAACTTCTCTTGCACAAGATTCTAACTTATGGATCATTGTTTTTCACACACCCTCCCTCCAAATGGTTAGACTGACATCTGACTAAGTCAAACACACCACCTCTGTTTCCTTTTTTCTAAATTCTTAACCTTTTGACTCTTTAAAAATTTGTATCTAAGCCTAGACACTTTTGGTAGCATGACTGGATTGGGAAGGACGGGGGATACAGAATCGGGCTAGAACATAGCCTAATAAAGGTGGGGAAAGTTCTAATGACTTTTGTTCCTGAGTCAGGTTTGACGATAAAGGGAGCTTAGCTGTAGGATCTGGCATATTTCCAGCCTGAAGCAGTCTCTTTGGTTAGTGGAGCTGCTGATCATTATTATGGGAATGCTGGAGACCTGATTGGCAGATTAGTATGTCTATAAATGTGACACATAGGTGTGTGCTACTTCTCCCGCTTCCCTAATTCTTCCAAATAGTATGATCCGAGGCTTTGTTTGACAGAGCCTCTCCCTCCCCACCCCCTTCCGAGATTCATCAGTTCTTGCCTTAGTTACCTGATACTTGTGGGAGCAGTGACGGCCTAGTGCAGACAAAGCTTTCAAAGGGGTGCTGAAAAGCAAAGCCCTCTAGAGATTGCACTGCCGAGGCCAAGCAGAATAATCTTTGCAACACCCCTTGCTTTCAGGATGGAAAAAATGTCGGGATCTAAAACAAAATACAAAGCAGAAGTTTTGTAACTAAAACTCTCTTCAAACAGCTGATTATTCTCTCCCCCCCCCCCCCCCTGTGTGCACTTTTGCCAAACTCGCTAAATTCTAACTTACAGCATCGTGTCAAAAGCTGTACTTCCTGGTTAAGTACATAAGATGCATTAGTGATGACCAAGATGAGCAATTCAAGGTGAAAGGTCTCAGTCAGACTGGATAAGGTGACTTAAGAGGTTACAAGAGGATCATGTTTGTCTCGAGTATAATCTGTTGCCTATTTAGGTTTTCAATGGATACAGTCTCAAGTGAGATGGCAATTTGATTTTGATTTTATTTAAAAAGGTTTGCTTTTTTTGAAAGCTGCTATTTGAGGTCCAGTACTAATATATATATTTTTTGTTTTGCAGCGATCCTATACGTTGCTTGTTGAGGCATGGGATTACAGCAATGACACTGCTAGTAAGTATTCATTCCTTGGTTTACTCATTCAAAACTCTTCAGTCAGCTCTCTGCTGAAAGGCTTTTATGTGAACAGGGCTAGTTTGTGACCTTATTCTTCCACAAATTGAGGGTGGGACTTCTGCTGGAGCTCTGTTTATAGTTCTAAAGCACCTTGCAGGAAGTAGGGAAGTCACACAATGCAGGGATCTGGAGCGCAGACTGCAGAGTCTGGGTCTATGATAAGCAAGGATAAGGTACAGCCTACATCAGTTCTGGGGAGGGGAAAAATCCAAGTAGCAATGAGGGGTACAATTTTTAAAAGCGCTTAAATCCCCTTTTTAAAAAACTACTTGAGTACCAGGAACCTAAATCCTCTTGACGGTCAATGGGATTTAAGTGTCAGTCACTTAAGCACCCTTGAGAACTTTTTTTGGCTACATATCATTTCTAAAAGCCACAGTGAGACTTATTGTAGTCATTATCCAAATGATTTTAGAATGATGAAAGATGAGAAACTGGTGGTAGTACTTGTTTTTCTTGGGCGGGGGGGGAGGAGAAATAGGTTCTCTATCTAGGGATTTGTATTCAGGAACTGAAAATATGTAGCAGACACCACCCGATAAAATTGGCTGAAACATGGGGGATGTGTGAGGGGGAAGATCTTCCCCTGGAATGTCTTTGTTCGGTCAATTTCTTTGTCCTTATGTGATCAGTTTCGGCTTTACATGCTAGTCAGAGGAAGCTATAAACCCCAGTGGCTCCTGAGCTGTGCTGCTGATATCCAGCTGTCACTGGGGTGTGTATACCTATAATTAAACGTTAATATTCACTGTATAAACTACACTAAATTTAGGAGTTCAGGCTTGTCCCTCTATTGTAGTTCCTTCTCTGGGTCCCTAAGACTCCCATGCTACTGTTGTCAGAAGCAAAATTGCTGATTGTGTCAAGGAGTTGGAAATGCTCTGCCAAATGTTGCGAAGAAAATACCAGACCTTCTGTCCACCAACCTGATGTCTGTGCCCCCTTTCCACCCCGCAAAATGCACTGAGCCCTACTTGAACTGTGAAGACAGAAACTACTTAAATCATCCACAGCTTGGGACTGGAATGGGCTCCAGACGCAGCACGGTAGAGGGACCCACAGATATGTGTGAAGTGCCAAAGCCCTACTCTTTCAGTTAAATCTGTAGGGGCAAACCCCTGTGCCTGCATGGACCCCACAGAGGCTGTGCTTGGGCACAGGGATCCCTCTGCACAGATCAGATTTCAGGAACAGGTGCAACTTTCTAAGAAGTCCCACTGGTTCCACAGATTAAGGTCACACGTAACAAAACTCATGAAAACTGCCAATAAGTGATACCCATGCTCTCCCTTCCTGTCTAGGGCCTGGTCTATGCTGGGGGATGAGGGGGATCAATCTAAGTTGCGCAACTTCAGCTACGTGAAGAATGTAGCTGAAGTCGACGTACTTAGATCGACTTACCGTGGGGTCTTCACCGCGGTGAGTCGACTGCTGCTGCTCCCCCGTCAACTCTGCCTGCTCCTCTCGCCCAGCTGGAGTACAGGAGTCGACGGGAGAGCGCTGGGTGTGTGTGTGTGTGTGTGTGTGTGTGTCAATTTATTGTGTCTAGACTAGATGTGAAAAATTTAACACCCCCCCCCCCCCCGCTGGATCAATCGCTGCCCGCCGATCCAGTGGGTAGTGTAGACATACCCTATGACTAATGACACTCTGATAGAGCGGCATGCGTGATTTGAAGTCTAGGATCACTGCTCAAGGAACCTTACGGCCTTGGTTGCACAAACTTTATTCAAGGGGAAAAATATCTATAGGTGCTTCTATACTGGCAGTGTCAAATTATAAACAGAAGAGGTCTGCATTTAAAATGAAGGTCTTGTTTACTGTAAGATCGCAGTTTTTTTTTTCAGCCTGGATCTCTGCCATTTCTACTATTATTGGAGCTCATCTTTTTTTCATGAAACAGACTTTCCAAAACTTCACAATGAATCCTTTCTTTGCTCTAATCTTCTGGAAGCAAAATTGTCTTCAGAGAAAACTGCCTCATGGTTCCTCCCCCCCCACCCGCCCAAACAGCATGTTTGACCCAGTGCAGACTTGGTCTTGCATATGTTCCTGATTAAACTCTCTCTCAATAGCTTTACCATTGTATATTTTTAATTGGGTCATCTAAGTGACCCTACTGCACAAACACTTCCTCCTTCCTGGAGTGTCACCACTTTGCTGACAGTAGACTCCCCCATCTTTAAAGGAGATCTCCATAGAATTTTTAACAGGGAATGCTAAGCTTTCAATAAAATTCTTAAATAGTTAAAGTTCTGTAGGCTTCTACAACATTTCCTCTGCAACCCTAATAGTTTAATTTCATTAAATTCTACTGGACTTTTTTTTTCTTTAGGGCTGTTGGAAAAAGTAGGACATAGTGTCATGGTGTCCTGGACACTGCTCTAGTAGGGTTCATTCTTTTAATGGCATATGACAGACCTGATGGAAATTTGGTCATTTAAAAAAATCTAGACTTGACCTTTGCTTCTCTGTATCCTTGTCTTCCCCACCAGCAGTTTTGCTGTATCCCATGTAGCACTTAAGGCGAAACCGTGGCTCCATTGGGTATGTCTACACTGCAATTAAAAACCTGCAGCTGGCCCGTGCCAGCTGACTCTGCTCACCGGGCTTGGGGCTGTTTAATTGTGGTGTAGATGTTCAGGCTCAGGCTGGAGACTGGGCTCTAGGACCTTGCGTGGTGGGAGAGTCCCAGAATGTCTACACTGCAGCTAAACAGCCTGATCTCAGCAAGCCGGAGTCAGCTGGCATGGACCCGCCGTGGGTTTTTAATTGCAGTGTAGACATACCCATTGAAGTCCAAGGGAGTTTGACTTCCATGGGGCCAGAATTTAACCCAGAGGTGTTCTTAGCTTTGTCCTGGATTAGGTTCCAGCTCACTCCCATTGTCTGTTGTTGCTTCATCAATAAAATAAATGGAGCTGACAAGGGGTATGACCAAGTGCTATTGTAGCTTACTAGTATCCATTGCATGTGAATTCAAGTCAAGCATAAGAGGCTTCAGCATCATGTAAATTAAACCATAACTGGAAGATGTTTGGAGGCCAAGATTTTAAAAAGTGACCAATTTAGTGGCCAGAGATACCTTATGGTGCCTAGCTTTTCTGAGGGTGGGTGCTCAGCAGTTTCTGAAAATCAGACCCCTACAAGGCATCTCAAGTTGGATACCCAACATTGCTGGTCACACTTGAAAACTGTGAATCATAGAATATCAGGGTTGGAATGGACCTCAGGAGGTCATCTAGTCCAACCCCCTGCTCAAAGCAGGACTAATCCCCAGACAGATTTTTGCCCCAGAACCCTAAATGGCACCCTCAAGGATTGAACTCACAACCCTGGGTTTAGCAGGCCAATGCTCAAACCACTGAGCTATCCCTCTCCCACCCCTCCAAGTTTTTTTTAAACTTTAGCTGCACCACCCCAAATCAAAAAGAAACATTAATAGCTCTGCAGCTTAGCCAAACACTGCCTGAACCCTACCAGCTCTCTAGTGTTAAGAGCCGCGTACAAGCTTTAATATCGTCAGAGGGCTTCTCTCTTCCACCTCAGCAGTTGCCAATTGGTTAATGTTTCCTCTAACCCCTTTATCAAAGCTTGGGATCCCAAATCAGAGGTCATCAAGGGAATTATGAAGATCATGTTTTCTAGGCTGGCTGGCTTCATTCTTATTACTTAGTGTTTGCTTCTTATTAATCTGGTGTGGACTGGGAGTAGAAGGACTGGTGTCCTCTCCTGTGCTTCCAGGTGGGACTAGGTTGAGGGTGGGGAAAGAATACAAGGAAGAACATGGCATACTTGATTATGAAAATGCCTTTGCTCTCTGAGTGATGGCTATTGGCAGGTGTTGATCACGGTCATGTATGCCCACATGAGCTCTCATCAGGAATTATGTGTGCAGTATTACTGTGACCTGTATCCAAGAAAGATACTTTAATGGTAACCAAAAAAGACCAACTCCAGTCATCTTTATTTCATGGTAAAATTGAATGCACTAAGGGCCTGATCCAAAACCCATTGTATTCATGGGAGTGCTGCCATTGGGTTCAGCAGGCTGTGGCTAAGGGCCTAAAGGACTAAGCAGTTTGAGTGAAACATGGCAGAGCTACCTATCTGTGCATACATGCTCCCACATGATATGGTGGAGGCAAGAAGAGGGAAGCTCTGTACCATTTTTTTGAAGGAAACACGGCTTTCTGGTGCCATGGAGTGAAACGGGGATGAATATGTGAAGGAACAATTCTCAGGTTCAAAAGCAAATCAGTTCTATAATCCTGCTGGTAAACTGTCTCTGTTATCACTAGCCTCTTCCTCATTCAGCAGGAAAGGATGAAAAGGCACCGGGCTGGGATTGGGCAGAGTTGTGCTGCAGACTCAATGCATGCCCTTGGCAAAGTCACTTAGACCCCAATTCAGCAAGGTACTTAAGCATGAGTGTATCTTTATCCGTTGAGTAGTCCCACTGAAGACCAACTGGTATGTGCTTAAGTACTTTGCTGAACTGGAGACTAATTTTACAGAAATAAGCTCACAAGGTATTCCTTTATCCCAACAGAATTGCATTTAAGCTACAGTGTTGTACTGATGCAACTATACTAGTTTGAAATCAACCTAGTTAAAGCAGTACAAAAACTGTCTGTTCATCATGGGGGGGGACCTACATTACAAATTACTCCTAGTTCTGAAAAATGAGTTGGAAAGAAAACATTTTTAAAACCTAAAGTAAATCATAGAATCATAGAATATCAGAGTTGGAAGGGACCTCAAGAGGTCATCTAGTCCAACCCCCTGCTCAAAGCAGGACCAATTCCCAGCTAAATCATCCCAGCCAGGGCTTTGTCAAGCCGGGCCTTAAAAACCTCCAAGGAAGGAATAGAATCATAGAATAAATAAGAAGGTGGTGCCATTAACTCTAAACTGTAAAAATGCAATAGACGCTGGACTCCTGAACCCAAGAATATCATGACAGTTTAAACACAGATCAACAGGCTTCTCTGGTGGGATAGTGAATACTTGGATTTATTTGGCTCTCTTTAGCTAGAGATGAATTGTTACTGCTCT
Source organism: Chrysemys picta bellii (assembly GCF_011386835.1). Taxonomy (NCBI): domain Eukaryota; kingdom Metazoa; phylum Chordata; order Testudines; family Emydidae; genus Chrysemys; species Chrysemys picta. The sequence continues at coordinate 198,863,535 of NC_088793.1, forward strand.
GAATAACGGTTGTCTTGTTTGGAAGTTCCTTCTGAAAGCTAAAATTGGGCTCTCATGAACACATTTAAAGAAATTTAGACAGAAAATAGCCCATGTCTTAATCAGCTTTGCAAAAGTTTTATTCGCCTTCAAGTCTGCCTTATGTAAAGTCCCATACTTTAAGTGTTGAAAGAACAAGTAAATGTTTTGATTCATTTTAATTCTTAAATGTGATAGTCCTTCAGAGAGAGCATTCTAACACATTAGTGGCAAAGGGCCCTTCTAGCTAGAATTTTTCTGACTCTGGATTATGCTCCCATATACAGAAGTCTGGCCTGGTACTTTATTTTGTTTTTGCACTGGGTTTGCAAGGGTATTTTGGCTATTTTATGATAAACTTTCACTCTGTAGTCAAGTGCTGCTAGCAGCAGGTCGTAAGGCAGTGTCAGATCATTTTAAGTCACAAGACCTGAACTACGAAGTGAAATACCACAGATATATACAATGTTCCATGCTAATGTGAAATATTATTATTTCAGGCTGTGATTTAGACAGTTGTACGTTTCTAAAAGCCAGAAAATTTTGCTGGAACTAAATGTCAAGTACAAAGTTTAAACTCTTTAAGGAGAGAAGGGGAAATCTATACTCCACATATAAAGCAATTTGAGTTATTTGTACAGATCTCTGTTAGGCGAGTGTCAGCTAACATCTAAAGAGCTAATTTTCACAGTATTTCCTGGCCAAAACGGAGTGAGAGTCACTTATGCCAAATGTCACTAGATTTCTCATGTAGAAAACTCTTTATACCTGGCTTCCAGAAGCCTGCAAGCCTCTTGCATGTGTCTGTCCAATTTGAAAGGTTACCTTATTAGGCTATAATATTAGGGCTAGAGGTTTTCACAAATACTGTAACAGACAATACAATACTACTTGAACAAGTGGAGCAAAATGCACGATGCACCAAGCTTAGATTTCTGTCCCTGTCATAGGTAGGAGTAAATGCAATTCTGTTTTCCTCCTCGACTTGCTAATCTTATAGGTCTTATTGGGAGTCTTAAGTGAGAGCTATTAAAAAGGGGCGGTCAGCATTAGCCTAACTGTTCTCACAGTCGTCAGTCTGGCTTCTGTTCAGTACACAATACGTGCATGTCCGTTAATGGCATATAGGCTTTGGGGCAACTTTATTCTTAATTTTGGAGACCCTATTAAAGCCAGCCTACAGCAGTCTCTCGAAATCCTGTTTGTGAGACTGACTGACTTCCATCCAGTTCAGATGACCAACAAAGCGTTAACCTCCCCTTCACTTCTGACTTCTAGATCCTGATAGCATTATCGAAAAGGCATCGCACTCCGGTATGATCAATCCGAGCCGTCAGTGGCAGACTCTGAAACAAAACGCAGGCATTGCCCATTTTGAGTACCAGATCCGCGTGACTTGTGATGAGCATTACTATGGCTTTGGCTGCAACAAGTTTTGTCGACCGAGAGACGACTTCTTCGGCCACCATACCTGTGATCAGAACGGCAACAAGACTTGTCTGGAAGGCTGGATGGGGCCAGAATGCAGCAAAGGTTTGTAACTAGTTTTGAAGGATGTACTGATAACGGTCTTGGATAGTTCAGTGGACACGGAGCACTTAACCTCAAGGTTGCTATTCTGTTGCCTGCTAATGTCAGCCCGATTCCTAGAGGATAACCATCCACACCATCGTAACCCCTCACCGGTGCCTTTGTTGGTAGCCTTGGCAGAGAGGCCAAGGATTGATTGGGCAAGGACTGTTCTATCCAGTTCAGGGTTCAGGTAGACTGGCTGGACTGCATACTTATTGATGCTTTCTCTGGTTTTGCAGCTACCACGGCTGCCCATGTACCCATTATATAGATAATGGATTTTATTCTATGGGGCTTTCTATTTAATGGGCAGAATTTTCAAAAGTGCCTAATGACTTGTTTAAACGTTACCCAGCATCTCTTTTGAGCCCATATCAATTCAAGAAGCATTGGAATATTAGCAGGTGTCCTCTTCAATTGAGTAGCATTGATTACCCACATCATAGCCTGGGGGTGAAATCTGGCCTGAATTGAAGCCGGTGAGGGTTTTGCCACTGACTTTTAACGAGACCAAGATTTCCCTCATGGGGCAGAACGTCTTGTGTGCCGCGTCAGAGCGAGCAGGAAGACGAGACCTGCCGTGAAGCTGAATGCGGCGGAAAGGCTTTTTATTTGCCCAGAGTTCCAGGCTGTCTCCTACATGAGTGGATGTTGCGGAGTGTGTTCTCACTCCCTTAACAGTGTGAACTTTGGCAGGAGAAACGCAGATTGCTGAGGTGGAAGAATGGATTGTCAGCAAAACGTGTTCGATAAAATATAGGTGCAGTTTCAATCTAGACCCATTGAAATGGTGTGTGCACACAGGTCTGGGAGAATACGGCTGGTTCTTACCAAACCAACTAGCACTGCATTTTTTTGTAAGGTGAGGGAAGAGCTCCTCTCACCTGCAGATGCAGAAAGAGAAATTCTTGTAGAACAGCATGGGGTACAAGTTTATTAGGCACAGTGGCTTCTCTGGGGTTGACACAAGTTCTTAAAACAGCATCCTGTGGGATCCCTATTTACAGTTAGCTGCCTGGATGGATTTGCTGTTGTAAGGCACACCCTACATCTTTCCAGTAGTTGATATAAGAGACCTGTTAAACCTTGGCTTTGGTAGGATTACAATGCTAGCTAGAGATTAAAACATTCCCACGAGCGGGAAATGGACAGCATACTTACTGATGCTTTTTCTCTTTGCAGCTATTTGCCGTCAGGGTTGTAGTCCCAAGCATGGTTCTTGCAAAACTCCAGGAGAATGCAGGTAAATAAACTGATTTTTGCTAACAAATTTGTAACCACTCCCTGCTGTGAATGCTGGACAAGGGGAGAAGTCGAGCTATCCAGTGATTTCAGGCAACGGCCTCTTGTTCATGTCCGTTGCACTGAATAAGCTATAAATGCATCTGAGACTTTAAGGGGGGGGAAAAAGCAAATGGCGGCAGCATTTATGAATTGAATGGGCTAAAAACAAATTATGGTGAATGCTTCCTAATGAGCAGTAACTAATTGCATCTGTATAAATTGGTGCAACTTGTCTTTTAAAATGGAGGGCTGATTATGGGCTTTTCTGCCAGCAGTTCTAAATACAGCGTTGCTTTTCTTCCCTACTCTCCCACCCCCTGCCCAGCTTTTCCCATCAATAGGCAAAAGTCAAGCATTCTTTAGAATGGGATTAGTAAAATCTCTTGGTTCTTTGGCTTTTCTGAGCCAGGCTCTGAGTGCTGAGAGGTTAATAGCGGGGATGGAATCTTGTCAGCAGACACTGATGAATGCAGAATTTTGTTGCTGTGCTTTGAAGTCGATTCCGGTCTGGGCAGGAGACAATGAAGAGCAGAGCTTAGACATAACTTAACAATTTAACAATTAAATTTTTGGAATGTCTTGAATTTATTTGTTTGTATTGGTATTTACAATAGGGGGAGGCTTATTCCCTGATCAATGCAGAGTATTGGATATTTCAACGTCGACGCTACTTAGAGACAAACTGTGTTTAGAAATTTTGTTTAACCACTGATGGTGCCCATCTAGCAAGGGAATAAGGCGGGGGTTCTCAAACTGGGGGTCAGGACCCCTCAGGAGGTGGTGAGGTTATTACCTGGGGGGTTGCAAGCTGTCAGCCCCCACCCCAGACCCTGCTTTGCGTCCAGCATTTATAATGGTGAATATGTAAGGGGGTCGCATTCAGAGGCTTGCTAGGTGAAAGGGGTCACCAGTACAAAAGTTTGAGAATCACTGGAATAAGGAGCTGTAGTTTTATGTATGAAGTCGTTGGGTCCAGTGACAGCATGTTACACACATCCTGCTTGGCCATGGCTAAGAATGAAGATTGGCAAAATACAGAAGGTTAAAAGGAACAGAGAGCAGTTTTCATCCCTTCCTAAAGGACGGTTCAGAAAGCACAAGTAGGAAACAAAACAATGCTACCTGACACTGTGTATTGCCTTTCCCTTGTCTGTCTTTGGGGGGTGCTAGAGTGAGGCAAAAGAAATGACTCCAGCGGTTCTGATATTTAACAGCATTGGTGTCAGCTAGTCCAGCTCCAAAACACCAAGCCAAGATCTTTAATTGAGGAGCCTGTTGGAGTAAATCTGATCTGAAGTATCCTTTAGAAGTGGGCCAGCGGCTTGAGGCAGCCTCAGCTGATGTACACCAAGGATTTGTGCTGCTGTCCTTGGGATAAGCAGGCCATGCAAGGATTGCGGTCTCCTCACCAGGCATTGTTTCCAGATTTTTTTTTTTTAAGGTCTTTCTCTTTCTAAGTCTCACCTCCTGCTCACTGCCCAGACATGCACTAGTGCTCTTATTTACTTAAGGTGCAACTTTCCCACACTTCATTTGCACAGTCTTAAAACAATGCTGTCCTTCTGGCGCTCTCAGATAACTTCTGCTTGCCAAGGGAGACTCATAGCTTTTCAAGTGAACACACAAATAAGATTTGATTTTTTTTTTTCCCTCTGAAGTTTTGATGAGTCATATAGGCTGTGTGTTGTAAATGCAACCAAATTTAAAAATAATGTCCCAGCACAGGCTTCTCTGGGGTCTGGTGTAACAGATGACTTGCAAACATACTTAAAATATCTTTTTCCCCCCCTTTTGAGAGTCAATCTTTTCAACACAGAACTGCCAAGAAAACCAAACTTATTCATGAATCATTATACAAGCAAAGGCACTTCACATTTCTCATGAGAAACTGCTCCATGCCTGTTATTAAATGAGAATAACTTAATGGATTTCTGTTCTGGAATTAATAGAAGATTCCCGTTGCTTTCTTTATTGGCTTTGGGCCTGTCCTTCAAAATGGAAGTCAGATCTCTAGCTTCTTTAAAAAGTTCATTACTGTAGCTTTTGTGTAACTAAAGCAAGAGTAAAGATTTTCAGTGATTTGCCTCCATTTCCTAGCAGGGAGTGAAAGAGTCTGGAAAGGATGCAAATGTTTATAAAACTAAGGTGCTCTCTTGCAAATACTTGGATATAAAGTTGCATGCATGCAAGGAGTAGCATTGAATTCAATGGAGTTTTGCAGGTTCAGATCCGGAATTTGGTCTTTTTGCATCCTTCTCCCTTTCTGTAAATGGAAAGACTTGTTTTCTCCCATGAGTTGTTGGGGAAAGACTGTCTTTCTTCCCCCTCCCCCCCCCCATTTTTGGTTTTCTTTTGCTCACAAAGAAACTTCTGCAAGTTAAACTAACACTTTTATTTTTCATTCACTTAAGAACATCAGGTGTTTCACATGGGCTTTGACAGGCTGCTGTTGAAATAGCTATGGAAAAAATTAATTAGGAGGATTTTTAGAAGGGGGAGTTAAACTTACCACTGGCTGTGGCTGATGAGGCATCACATGGAGCCCTCTAGCTTTTCCCATGAGATGGATTTACTGGTCAGAGAACAGCTCTTTTGAAAACTGAAAGCCTACCTGATTGCTGCACAAGGTTTATTTTCATAATTTAGTGATGGCTTAGTGAATGATGGCTGCTGATCACTTACCGCCAGGCCCCATTAATGAAATACATTACTTTACTTTACTTAGACCCTTGACTTCACACTTAAACCCCTCAATTTCCAATATATTTTAATTCTTATGGAAAAAATATAACTGTTTAAAATCTGAAGTGCACTCACATTAAAGAAAATGTCTGACTTTCGCACAGTAAAGATTTCTTCTTGCTACCCTTTTTAAAATCAAACGAATCTCTGTAGCTTGGTGAAGATTAGTAATACTTATTAAATCCATTCTCTGGACAGTAGATAAAACTAGTTTAGACCTGGATGCAGAGTGACTAGATATTCTTTTTTCCCAAAGGGTAAACACTAGCTCTGAAGTACATTGAAAGGGAGGAGGTGTTTTTTTTGGCCAAACACCAAATTATGGGAGTCTTTTAAAAAATCCCATTATCATGCATGTTACATAACTTTATATAAAGGCTTCTAGCACAGATAAAAGGTAACTTCCTCTAAGGCTGAGATGACTTGCTTAGTGCTTTATGACTTGCCTTGCAATGGGCTCTGAGTTGGTGTTTATGGCTTGGTTTGTTTGTCTTCCTGCACACACAGTTTAGCTCGAATGCCTGGAACCTTGCATTCATGAGGCTGTCCAGATAACCATTGTTTCCTCTGACTTTTTTAATGTATAATCCATTCTGTCAAAGTCCAGAGATTGATTTGTTGCGCACACCCACCCTCTTTGCCTCGTTTGTATGAGCCTCAGAATAGAGTATTATTGTGATGAATGGCCCCCATGCTGCTTCTCCCAGAACAGTTATTCTTTTGTGAGCAGGCCGGCTTTAGAGACCTTGGCAAAACGGCTAAAATGTTTGTTTACAAGAAACCATGAAACAAACCTTGAATGGCTTCCTTCCCCCCACCTCCCCCAGTCTATCTTAAAACCTTGGAGTTCTGCAGTCCCTTGTAGTCTTTGGAAGTAATTCCAAGTTTTGTTTCCCTGTTCTGTTTTTATTAAGGTGTCAGTACGGATGGCAAGGCCAGTACTGTGATAAGTGCATTCCGCACCCAGGATGTGTCCATGGCACTTGCACTGAACCATGGCAATGCCTCTGTGAAACCAACTGGGGTGGTCAGCTCTGCGATAAAGGTATGCTAATCTTGTAGATAGCCAAGTGTAAAACTTGAATTTTAATGCTGTTGGATTTAGTGTCGAGAGACAGCATCCAGAAACGTGGTGGGGGTTTTTGTCCTTTGTGTTTCTGCCACGCATCGGTTGTTAGCGTACACACGTTGCTTTCCTGTGTCCTGGCCCGCTTTTGTGCGTCGATACGTTCTATAAAGTATCTAGAGTAACAGCACAAACCCCTCGTTGTTCAAGCCTTGTATTCTGGTGCTCATCTTCTTACAGATCTTAACTACTGTGGGACTCACCCGCCTTGTTTGAATGGTGGTACCTGCAGCAACACCGGGCCTGACAAATATCAGTGTTCCTGTCCCGAGGGCTACTCAGGACAGAACTGTGAAATCGGTAAGTGCTTTGGCACAGCTGCAAATGGCAATCGACCGTTTACCCTTCCCTTTGCATTTAGGGGCGATTTTGCACACCTTGTCTGGGAAGTTTAATACTGTTACTAACGTTGGCAAAGGATATCTGATGCGCTCACAGTTGTTCCACGGTGAATGACTGATCTCCTTAATCAGACTCAGTCTAACTTTTGAGGACTTCTGTAGCTCTCTTGGTAGGAGAGCGAAATTGGCTCTCACCCAAGCAGATATAAGTCACGGTATGTTGATCAGGTCAGCTTAGCATGAAAGATGATTTCCTGCCCGCTTGATACGGTGTAAAACCAAAGGGTGCTAATAAGAATAAGATAGAGTGGTGTCTTGTGTGGTGGTCCAGGCGTGGAAATCTGCAGAGGGAGTGGTAGTGGTTATTGGTAATATCCTTGGGCTATCCCCAAACTGATGTGGTTGTATGTTTGGTGCAGCGGAACACGCCTGCCTTTCTGATCCTTGTCACAATGGAGGAAGCTGCTTAGAAACCTCTACCGGATTTGAGTGTGTGTGCACGCCTGGCTGGGCTGGACCAACATGCACTCTTAGTAAGTCATTCTTTAGGCATTAAAAAACGTATTGTAGTAAGAGGCTGTTTCTTCCTAAATATTACAAAACTTACTTATAACCACTGCATTTGTCCAGGAAGCAAACCTGTGCTTCCATGAAGCTTGCTAATACCTCTTGCAATTTTTGCATTGGTTTATTTCTTCTGATGTTGTACTGCTATTAGTGGGGCTATTAATAAATTCAGGAAAATAATTGGAACAAACTGTCTTAAACTCCATGCTTGAGACAACTAATTACTGTTTTAACAGCTTGCCAAAACTTTGCCTCTAGAGCCTACAATAAATTCAATAGAGCAGGCCTGGCTTTCATTTACATTCTGCCCCTTCATGCCGCCCTGATGTAAATTAAAAGGATCTTCATCTAAACGAGAATAAGGCCAGAAAGCTCAGGGAAAGCATACTCTCCTCCTTATGGACAAATCATAGTGGTGGCTGCTGCAGACGAGTTCTATCAATGGGGTGCCATTGCTTTGGTATCTTGTAACAAAGCTAAGTTACTCCCTCCCATTCCTGCCCTTCATTTGCAGATATTGATGATTGTTCTCCGAATCCCTGTGGTCATGGAGGCACCTGCCAGGATCTCGTTGATGGCTTCAAGTGTATTTGCCCACCTCAGTGGACTGGGAAAACGTGCCAGCTAGGTAAATATTGACTTGCTCTATTTCACGCTTTTCTACAAAACTGCTACTGGAGAAACTGCACAACTAACAGCTCTGATCCTGCAAACACTTAGGCACGTGTTTGACTATAAGTCTGAGTCCATCCGTTGATGTCAGCGGGCTTACTCAGATGCTTAAAGTTCAACCTGTGTAGAGATGTTTGCAGAATTGGGGCTAGGCCACACTCCACTCAGAATGGCTTCCTTGGTTCATTTTACTATCGACGCACCCTGGTTATTGCAGAAAACAGCCAATTATCATAACTAAGCTAACAAAGCCATATGTAGGTATTTAAACTGCAGCTGAACCAGGGTTTGTTTTTGGGAGTTTCTGCCCCCACCTCCTTCCCCTCCCTTTGGCTTTGTGGGAAAGTTGTTGTCTCTCTTCAGCCATGTCAACTCCTCCAGACCAAGGAGTTCACAGCTGGGTTCCAAAATGTGGGTGATCTCATGAAGAATGAGCTGTCTGCATTCTTTATGCAACATAGTAATCCCAGTGACCAAGCTGCAGTGCTCCTCCAAAATGCTTGATTGAGTCTGTTGTCTTTTGTTTTTTTAAGTTTTTCTTAATGAGTGGCTGGGTAACTATCAACTAATTAGTGTAGCCGGCATGCTGTAATTAGAGAGAAATCAAAAGGTACTTCAGAGTCTAATGTTTGATTGCCTTTTATTCCACTTTGTCTCCCTGGTCCACTCTGTACGTTAGAAGCTCTTTTTAACTTTGAATGAATTCCTGATTATTGCTATGAAAACAAGAGGTAGATTCCTCCCCTCCACCCCCCACATGCACTGTACCTGCAGCTCAACATTTTGCTGTTCCAATTGTCTTTCAGATGCGAATGAATGTGAAGGCAAACCTTGTGTCAATGCCAACTCCTGCAGGAACCTGATTGGCAGCTACTATTGTGACTGCATTGCTGGCTGGTCTGGCCAGAATTGTGATATAAGTAAGCATCTGTGGACATTGTGTCCAGTTTCTTGATCTGCTGAAAGTTACTATACAGTCCACTGAATTGAGCCTTGCTTTAAACTTGAAGCAAGCAGCCCCTACAGCCAGTGATCTTTTCAGAAAGGGAGTAGCTTGTCTGGAATGAAAATACACAATTTTATCAAACTCATTAGTCTTTTAACGTGGCTATGTTCTGATAAGGTGACTAAAACAATGGTGTGAAGTTTCACTAACTGTACTGGAAGAATTGCTGAAGATTCCCACCCATTATAATAACCTTATCACAAGGAAGGCATGCAGGAAATTTGACAAAAGGTTTATGTAGCCAGAGTTTTCGAGTTGCTTGAACTTGTCTAGAGTAAATGTGAGTTGCCTTCTAAATTTGTCCCAATTTTATTGCAGATATTAACGACTGTCTTGGACAATGTCAGAATGGAGGATCCTGCCGGGTGAGTTGGTCATATTTAAGCTGGTTATTAAATGTTGAAACCAAAGCAGTTGAGTCTGAATACCAAAGATGTAGGAAAAGTACACGGGGCAAATACACAACAGATGTAAATCAGCGTGTCTCCATAGAAGTCACTGGAGCTAGGTCATGTTACTCTAGTTGATGATTTGGCTCCTGTGGGGGTGGGGATGTGTGTGCACGCTCCATTTAGGGGAGCAGGGCAGGGGGACTATATAACTGTAATAAATGACACATCTTTATCACCAGTGACAGTCTTTGCAATAAACAGACACAGTATTGTTACACATGCACAATAAATGTCTCCTTTTTAAATTTTGGCTTAATGTGTCGTCCTGAGAAACATGCTCTTGCCATGTTTAATTTGCACTAAGGTGTGGTGGTTTTTTGTGATAGTGTTGACATGTTAGGGGTGATATAGCTTGGGCCTTTTTCAAAATAATTTTAAACCTGAATATTCTTTCGCAGGACTTGGTTAATGGTTATCGATGTATCTGTCCGCCTGGCTACGCAGGAGATCACTGTGAGAAAGACATCAATGAATGTGCAAGCAACCCTTGCTTGAATGGGGGTCACTGTCAGGATGAAATCAATGGATTCCAGTGTCTGTGTCCTGCTGGTTTCTCAGGAAACTTCTGTCAGGTGAGCCTGGCTGAAATGCAAGCCCCAGATAACGGGAGTTCCTACCAGCCCTTTCTAGGTCTGCACACACTGAATACCTTGTATCCAGTGAACCATGTTGTAGTTGTATAGCTGTCTGCCAAGGAAGTGCTTGTGGAAAAATTCATGGCTGCTGAAGATTTTTAGTTAAACAGATTGCAAGTGTTCGCATGTCAAGTTCTGTTGCATGCTCACTGTTAACCTTCAGTGGCTGCTAAGTATCAGAGTGCTGTCTGTTGAAATCACTGCATGTATAACTGTGCATTATGTACAGTTAATAGCAGGAGCAGATAAAAAGGTCAGATTCCACAGTGTCTGCTGCCTGTAGCTCTGACAAGAGTAATAATAAAACCTTTGTTTCACTCACTGTCTCCCCACCCCCTTTCCCGCCATTTACAGTTGGACATAGATTATTGTGAGCCCAACCCTTGCCAGAACGGTGCCCAGTGCTTCAATCTGAACACAGATTACTTCTGTAACTGTCCTGAAGATTACGAGGGAAAGAACTGCTCCCACCTGAAAGATCACTGTCGCACTACTCCTTGTGAAGGTACGTGTTACGTGTGTGTGTACCCAAAAAACATTTTCATCTCTTCTCCCAAAATAAGGCTCAGCAGGCCAAATTCAGCCTTGGAATAAATGTTTGTAGCTCTACTGAACTCAATGAAGCTGTTTCTTGTACACCAGAGCTGAATTTGGCACTGTCAATGCTTGGATGAAAGATACATTCTTTAAAACCTACTGTGAAGTTCAGTTAGGCTCTGGAAGTAAAACATGGGTAGTAACTTGGAGATGAGAAGCCAGCCTGCTTGGTAACTTGATAGATGTGACTTGATCACTTCCTGTTCTCTGTTCTTCTGCAGTAATTGACAGCTGTACAGTGGCTGTAGCTTCTAACAGCACGCCCGAAGGAGTTCGTTATATTTCTTCAAATGTCTGCGGTCCCCATGGGAAATGCAAGAGCCAAGCAGGTGGAAAATTCACCTGTGAATGCAACAAAGGCTTCACCGGGACCTACTGCCATGAAAGTAAGAACTAAAAAGATGCTTTTGTTCTCTGATCCTGAATCTGCCTGTTGCAAATGACTCCATACCAGTCTGAGAGACCACTAAAGGGTTTGCTCTACCACAGCAAACCCTGGAACTTTGCATATTGCTCTTGGGTGAGGCAGACTGGAATTCCCTAGGCCTATGGGGAAGTCTGTTACAACAAACCCTCTAACCTTGAAATGTAGGCTTATGAGGTCTGAGGTGTTTAATAGCAGATTTCACCTTAGAGTTTATGGGCTACCTTTAAAAGCTCTGTTAAAGTGTATATTACTGGGGGAACTAGTGCTGGCTGTTTCAGCTATTTCTTGTAATCTTTATCAGCAAATGGTGTTTCTAGAAAGTGTGTGTGTGTGTGTGTGTGTGTGTGTGTAGGGGGGGGGTGTTCTTTTGGCAAAGCTTAATTATACATAGTCTCCAATAATTGTACTTAGCTAGAGTTTCTTCAATCTGTTCACAGATATCAATGACTGTGAAAGCAATCCATGTAAAAATGGTGGCACTTGCATTGACGGCATCAACTCCTACAAATGTATTTGTAGCGATGGATGGGAAGGAATTTATTGTGAAACAAGTAAGTTAAACCCTTGACTCCCACTGAAGACTAGAGATCCTGAAGCAGCACAGGGGAGGAGAGACTCTGAACGTACCGTCTTTATAATGTGCAGGGACCACCTATAGTCTTGAGGCATGATTCAAAGCCCCCTGAAGTCAGTGGGAAGCTTTTCATTGAGTTTTGGGCTTTGGATTGGGGCTGTTAATGCTTGGGGAGTTTTAGAGCTTCATTACACACTTGTTAGGTAGCCAAGTACAATTGGGGATGAGGATCGGGTAGAACTGAGTCACAAAGGGCTTGCCCAAGTCAGTAGCAGAGTGAGAACAGAAGTTGGCTCTGATGCTCTAACCCTCTAGACAGTCTCCAGCAGAAAGCATTCATGTACATAAACACACTTGCTAGAGTAGCAAAACTGTGTTCGTTATCTGCATGTGGCGCTTGCGTTTTGCATGTCTTGGCAGCAGATTGGGGGGAGGAAGAGGCGGTGAAGAACTGCTAGCCTTTGACTGACAGCCAAACAGTGTAATTAGGCCTCTTTGCTTTCAGTAGCACTGGTGGCTTTTATGGCAGGGGACTAGAGAGAGGTTTACTGACATGAAACAAAATGAGCTGGGGGGGACACAGTACAGAGCAAGCATAAGTCAGTGATGGGGATTATCTGCTTGCAGATCTTAATGCAGACAAAGATTTGGGGCCAAATCCAGGGCCAGAACATGCTGCTGTGAGGCATGAAGTATCTCCGAAGAGGCTATGCACTTCTTGCTCATTTTCTCTTTCAATACTTCCAGATATTAATGACTGCAGTAAAAACCCTTGCCACAATGGGGGAACGTGCCGAGATTTGGTCAATGACTTCTTCTGTGAATGTAAAAACGGCTGGAAAGGAAAAACTTGCCACTCCCGTAAGTCTTAGCATCTAACGAGTCTTCATCCACTTGCTGTCCTGCCTTGCGAGAGTACTGGAACTAAGGCTGGTTTGGTCTTCCTAGGTGATAGCCAGTGCGATGAGGCTACATGCAATAATGGAGGAACGTGCTATGATGAGGGAGACACTTTCAAGTGCATGTGTCCCGTGGGATGGGAAGGAGCCACTTGTAATATAGGTAAGTGTGCTTTGTAACCTCCAGGGAGCAGATGGAACTCTTAGTGTGGGGCTCAGTGCTCCCTCCGTCCCTCCCACCCTCTGCACTTAAGTTGATGGCTTTTAAATCCTTATCAACTCTTGTTTCTGTTGCAGCGAGAAACAGCAGCTGCTTGCCAAATCCCTGTCATAATGGTGGTACCTGTGTCGTCAGTGGGGATTCTTTTACTTGTGTCTGCAAAGAGGGCTGGGAAGGACCTACTTGCACTCAGAGTAAGTCTCTCTGCTTGAGCTCTTCCAAAGTGTTGCCTGATGAGAACATTCGCTCATCCTGTCGCCCTCTGAGATTTGAGATGGAAACCAGAAGGGAGAACTGTTTGATGTAGGCTTTAGCATCACCTGAATCTTTGTTTTTAATGACATTCTATGATAGAGCCTTGACCTGGGCATGAGAAAGTTGCACATGAGCTAAGTGGAGACAGATGTTGGATTGTTTCCTCCTGCATTCTTTTTCTACCAGCAGCCCGGTCTGCTTCCACTCATTTCTTCCTGTTAGATTCTTTACAAGGATTTCTTCCTGTGTACATGTGTTCACCAGCATAGCTAACAAATTTTGTGGTGGGAGCCTGGAATCAATTTAGCAGAGAATTTCAGCATATTTTTGTAAAAGTTAAACTAACTACATGTAGCTCAAGAACTGGAAATTCAGCACATCTTCACTGACGGCAACACTATTAGCCGATGACTGTTATATTCATGTCTGTCATTTTCTCTTTGCAGATACAAATGATTGCAGTCCTCACCCTTGGTAAGTTATGAGCTGTCTTTCACGTCATCTTTTTGTGTTAAACTGTTGATTTTGATTTTATTACTCCTAGTAACTTGAATATTGGTGAACTGAGATCTCCTGTCTGACTTTTTGTTGTTTTTTAGTTACAACAGTGGAACTTGTGTTGATGGGGACAACTGGTACCGCTGTGAATGTGCTCCAGGCTTTGCTGGTCCAGACTGCAGGATAAGTAAGTGTTAGTCAGATCAGCAAGAAATATATTAATGCTTATTTAAAATGTGCTGCACAATCATGTTTTAACTCTGCTCAGCTCTGCAAATCAATCCAGCTGCAACACTTGTCCCTATCTGGCATTTATGATTAGAGCCCTGCAAATCCACAAATATCTATGGACCATTTTTGCGGCTCAGATGCTGATACAAAATTTGTATCTGCGCAGGGTTCTATGATCTCTAGTTGGTGAGTGGTGGTAGAATTCCCTTGAAAACCATTTGGGTTAAGTATATGCCTAATGCTTCCAAGGATGTCTTGGTTCAGCAGAGGGGTTAGATTGTCCTTCAGCACGATCTTCCCGGTTAGAACGTGTTTATGCTCCAGAGTTTTCTATGTTTGAGGAGGAAGCATGCTAATTAAAACACTTGTCAATTAATAATCCACTTACAGACCCTGAGGTGGTATATGTACTTACCTGTAATTATTAAATTACAGGGAAGAGGACACGGACATATTTTAATAACATAGCCATGAAAATAGAATTATTCACAGCAGTAATAAAACTGGAAGGGGTTTAAAGTTGTCGTCAGCCAAAGTATTTAGTATGTGGGCTAACCTGCACTGTGTCAGAGGAAAAAGTGAGCAGGTTTGTTTATGTAACAAAGAATGTGTCCTTGCCCTTAAAGAGCTTAAAGTAGCCATGCAGGGCCAGGTGCTGATCTTTGTTAGAATAGTGTAAATCTAGTGTAATGCCAGTGACTTTAGAGGAGTTACTCCAGAACTGAACTGGGGTAATGGACATCAGAATCCAGCTCCCTGGGAACTGTGGAAAAACAAAGACTTTCACTATAGCTGACTGTCTTTCTCTCACACCTGTATATGTATAATACGGTGTATAAATATATATAACTTCCCCTCCCCCACAGATATCAACGAATGCCAGTCGTCACCCTGTGCCTTTGGAGCTACGTGCGTGGATGAAATTAATGGGTACCGTTGCATTTGCCCACCTGGTCGCAGTGGCCCAAGATGCCAAGAAGGTATTCCAGGCAGCATGTGACTGGCAACAGTATCAGATCCAGCTGACTTGCATATTAGCAATTTTTATAGGAGTAGCATGTTTAAGAGTGTGAAAGTTCATAAATACTAGTTGTTGGGCACAGGGATTAGCAAATCCAATGGGACAAGGTCTTGGGTTTTTAAAAATGCTTAACAGTATTTGATCTCTGTTCTCAGTTACAGGAAGGCCTTGTATTAACAATGGGCGAGTGATGTCTGATGGAGCTAAATGGGATGATGATTGCAATACCTGTCAGTGTTGGAATGGAAAGGTCGCATGCTCTAAGGTACGTTTTTACAGTATCTGGGTTGCATTGTTTTCAGCTATAGAGCAAACAGCTGTGCTATAAAACTTCATTCTCTTCTAGGTTTGGTGTGGTCCTAGACCTTGCCTGATACATGTCAAAGGTCACGAGTGCTCAGCTGGCCACACCTGTGTCCCTATTAAGGATGACCACTGCTTTACACATCCCTGTTCTGGAGTGGGTGTATGCTGGCCTTCAAATCAACAACCGATAAAGACCAAATGCAATTCGGACTCTTACTATCAGGACAATTGTGCCAACATCACTTTTACCTTCAACAAAGAGCTGATGGTCTCAGTAAGTAACTTAGAAATATAAACGTTGTTCAAACTCCTGAAAGCAAGCTGCCATGTGGTACTGCACAAAACAAATGACTTGATTTTGTGCAAGTCAGATGTTGTGGAGAGCTTCTAACTTTTCAGTGGAAATCTGCAGTATAGATACCGACCCTTGCCTGTCCCCAACACACAGATTTTCAGCTCTGCCATATCTAGGTATCTTTTTGCTAATTCTGGCTTTCTGGATACGGTGCTTCTTTGGAAGATGTGTTACTTAAAGCCCCTCCAGTCCAAATTCTCACTGGTATTTTTGTTTTTTTTTGTATTTTCAGGGTCTTACCACTGAGCACATTTGCAGTGACTTGAGGAATCTGAATATTTTGAAGAATGTTTCTGTTGAATATTCTATCTACATTACCTGTGAGCCTTCACACTTAGCACACAATGAAATCCATGTTGCTATTGTAAGTATACTTCTGATACCCTGTCTCTTTTTTAACAGGTTGTCGATATATGTAACACATGGATTTAATGAAAACCATAATTCTAGGCTTTATCAGTACTTCCCATGGCTTCAAGTGCAATTTCTTCTGAGATTGGTAGGGGTATCATAGCTTTAGATGTAACATAATGTGCTTGAAAGTTAACATCTGATAGCAATCCTGATAGTTTAAGGTAGCAAAACAGTTATGATTAGAAGTCATCCTAGTCACTTTTTCATGTCTTCTGAAAAAGATAAGGGCTTATACTTCCTGATTGATCTCTGCCCCTAGATGAACTTTGTTTTGAGAGTTTTCCGGAAAAGATTCAACTGATTGCAAAGGCTTGCTCGCGGTGGTTGGTTATGCATGTTACCATTCTGGTATCCAATACTAACTATACTCCTTCTGTCTTAGTCTGCTGAAGATATAGGAAAGGATGAAAACCCCGTCAAAGAAATCACAGATAAAATTATTGACCTGGTTAGTAAGCGTGACGGAAACAACACACTAATTGCTGCCGTTGCAGAAGTCAGGGTACAGCGGCGACCAATTAAAAATAAAACAGGTAAGTTTTAAACTGAGACTCCAAAACTTCATCTCTTGTAAAGAGGCAGCTTCCAGCTTCATCTTACAGCACAACTTGCACTGGATTTAGTGGGCCAAGTATTTCTAACTATTTAACGTCCTAAATAAGCTAATATACTTGACTCTTGGCCTTCCGTTGTGCCAAACTGTTCTAAAAGAGATTTAACTTTTGCTCTAAAATAGTGCCATTAAAGTCACCCCCTTGTCATCTTTTTACCCTCTTTCCCCAAATGGCCTGCACCATGGAGAAAGAAGGAAAAAAATACCAAGGTGCCATTTGCTGGCTTTTCATAGTGACAAGTGTGGCTATGTGATGGCTGTTACTGGCCCCACATGAAATGAATTGGGTAGTCTAGTCAAGATCCTAGTGGACAGTCCTCCATGACACACAACCCGTCAGAAATTTGGCATTCTTGTTGACAGCCTTAAGCAGAGACACCAAGGATTTGAACGGGTAGGGAGCCAATTACCCTCAGGCCAAGAGCTGTTCCCTCCAGGCTAGGCTCTTTGGCTGGGCAGTGCAGGGAAGCTTGCATTACCACTGTCTGTTCTGTGGATAAAAAGGCTATATGTCAGCCTTCTTAAGTGAATTTAGTACTCACTAAGAACGCTTAACGTTTGTTTTTAAGAAGATTGTCCCCAGCCACCCTCCTTGTATAAAGAAGGTTTATGAATAGAGGGTTCTTTTGGGAGGGAGAATCTCAACTGAAACACTTTACTGGCAAGGTTAATTGGTCTCACGTCTGTCTTCCAGATTTCTTGGTGCCGTTATTGAGCTCCGTTTTAACAGTAGCGTGGATCTGTTGCCTGGTAACTGCCTTCTTCTGGTGCATTCGGAAGCGCAGAAAGCAGAGCAGCCACACTCACACTGCGTCCGACGACAACACTACAAACAACGTGCGGGAGCAGCTGAATCAGATCAAGAACCCCATTGAGAAACACGGCGCAAACACAGTCCCCATCAAAGACTATGAAAACAAGAACTCCAAAATCGCCAAAATAAGGACACACAACTCGGAAGTGGAGGAAGACGACATGGACAAGCACCAGCAGAAGAGCCGCTTTGTCAAACAGCCAGCGTATACACTGGTAGACAGAGATGAAAAGCCCCCCAATAGCACTCCGACAAAACACCCGAACTGGACAAACAAACAAGACAACAGAGACTTGGAAAGCGCACAAAGTTTAAATCGGATGGAGTACATTGTATAGCAGACAGTGGGTGCTGCCTTGCAGAGCCTTTAGATATCATTATAAAGGCACTCAGAGCTTGTAGTTCTTAAACTGTTGTGTAATATTTGAGTCTAAGGCTATTATTTACTTAGAATCCCTGTGTTAATTTAAGTTTTGACAAGCTGGCTTACACTGGCAATGATAGTTGCTGTGGTTGGCTGGAATACCAAGTGCTGCATTTCACATCTATGCAAAACTAGTCAAAAGTGCCCTAATGTAAATTCAGCTGTAGCTGATACATCATGGAAATGTTTCATACGGTATTGCATAGCCTTATTAGGTCCTCTTTAGTGTCAACTTTCTTTTTTGCCAGATGTGTCCTGATTTATACATTTATAGAAAATACATTTTATTTATATTTATTGAATCTGAGTTTTTTGTATATTGGTTTTATGGTGACGTACAACTAGTTCTGTATTTGAAAGTGCCTTTGCAGCTCAGAACCACAGCAACTATCAACAAATAAGTTTATTTATTTTTTTATTGTATTTTTGTTGGGGCGGGAGGGGACTTGATGTCAGCAGTTGCTGGTAAATGAAGAATTTAAAGAGGAAAATGTGTTAAAAGTAGAAGTTTGTATAGATATGTAAATAATTCTTTTTTTATTAATCACTGTGTATATTTGATTTATTAACTTAATAATCAAGAGCCTTAAATATCATTCCTTTTTATTTATATGTATGTTTAGAGTTGAAGGTTTTTGATAGCATTGTAAGCTTGTGGCTTCTTTATTTTGAATTTATTTTCTTGTTACATGTTGCCTATATGCCAAAATTAAGGTGTTCTAAAAATAGTTTATTTTTAACAATAGGACAGGCTTTCATGCCTTGATACTGTTTTTTTTTGTACAATGTCAAATGTTTCAAACACCTTCCATAGTATCACTTTAAGACTATTTGTAAGTGCTGACTGAGGCAGTTTAGATTAGAACCATTTTTTTTATTTTTATTTTTTGCTGCTTTAGACTTGAAAAAGAGTGACAGGCAGATAATCTGCTACAAAGCAGTTTAAGGGAACAAAAATGAGCTATAACTCTTATGTAGATGAAATGTGAGTGGTTGCATGTCATTAAAATATCAAATTAGCGTGTGAAGTTGGAAGCACAGCAATCTCATTTTGTAAATTCTGATTTTTTTTCACCATGAATATTGTAATACTGAACCACTTGTAGATTTGATTTTTTTTTTTGTACTCTACTGCATTTAGGGAGTATTCTGATAAGCTAGTTGTTGGATACTTGAACAGTAGAATGTCCAGTAAGATCACTGTGTAGATTTGCCATAGGTTACGCTGCCCGCCTTAACAAGTGAGGAAATCAAAGTGCTATTACAATGTTAAGATCAAAAAGGCTTATAAACATATTAGTCTCATTGGTTAACCAGTGAGATCATGAAGATACCTTGTGATATTAGTGTTATATGAACATGAAAATGCATCTTCGATGTGTTTTGTTCCTGGCAATAAATCTTAAAAAGTAATATTTATTAAACTTTTTGTATGAAAACATGAAACAGCGTGAAGGTTATTAAGCTGCAGTGAGGCACTTCCAGCTAGCTTTGTCACCCAAAGGTTTTAGTCAATAGCTATGGCTGGTGATAAGCTAGTGAGAGAAATGATAGATGAGCTAAGTACTCGAGGGCCTGATCCAAACACTATTGAAGTCTCTAGAAAGACTCCCATTGGTTTTCAGTGGGATTTAAATCAGGCCTAGGCTGCTTAAGTGTACTGTTGTACGCTTTCACATGCCCCAGTTCTGAGACTCCCTGGAGGGGTGAAGAGAGGTATGCCCATCATAGCTATGGGGTCTCTCGGGTGTCGGCCATGGTGGGTTGTGATGTAAGCAGTTGGGTTTGCACCACGAGCTCGCTTCACTTGGGCCACCAAACAGCTCAGCCAGATTCAAACCTGGCCAGGAAAAGCTCCACAAACAATTCTAATCTTCCTCCTTCATTTCTAGCAAGGGGCTTGCAAAGCACCACACCTGGTTGTTTGTTTGTGTGTGGTGGTTTTTTTGTTTTGTTTTTTTTGAAGTAACAAGTACTCTAAGGATTTAGAGTTGCTTGTGTGGCCTTGGGCAGTTATAGCAGTGGGTGTTCTTAAAGGCAGCAGCCTTGCTTGTATTACTCCTATTTGACTGGCTCCACTGCTGATGGAATTAATCCCGTTTTATGCCACCAAAATAACGGAGTTACTTGAATTTTTATGCTGGTGTAGCAGTAGGAGCGGTATCTGGGGACCATTTCCCCCCCTGATATTTACCATGGAGACTGTGGTAATATTGAGCCTGATTTTTCCCTGGCCTAGTGTAGTCACACAGAGCAAAGGTGTAAGACCTTGCAACCCTCATCTTGCTAGTTAGACCTAGTCTGCACTGGTGTAAAGTGCAGATGCTGCAGAGCTAGGCTCATTATCTTTCTAATGCTACCTTCTCAGATAAGAAGAAACCCCTCTTGTATTGTAAGGGATAATTCTGTATAAGAACTGTAAAAGTCTAGTGTTAGACAAGGAATTTCTAAGAGGATCTCATTGCAACAAAAGGAATATCTAGAAACAACACTCAAAACTCAACTCTGCCTTAGATGATAATTCAAACTACACTTTTTCCATTCACCCATAAACTTTCTAGCTTGTCACTGTACAACCAACTTGGAAGTGCTCTGGTCTTCACAATAACATGTCACATTACTGACTCACTGCAGCACCAGAGAATTGTCAATTTATGACTGACCGAATGGAAGTCACTAAGATGCGCTACGGATTAGCATGTCACCACCTCTGCAAAGCTTGTGGTGAGTTTCCAGCAGCACTAAAAACAGAATATTTAGTGCAATTCATTTGTCTAGGCCACATCCTACTTCCACTTCCATAAACAGACCTCTCTTTAAAACTGCTTAAAGGGAACTGGCAGCCCTCTGGCACAGCAAGCTGAAGCTGAGTAACTAAGTACTTTTAGCTAGGATTTTTTTTTTTAAGCTAGCTAACCCCATTAAACATCCAGGCGTGGTTATCTTACTGCAAAGCAGCATCACTGAAGTTTTTGTACCCAAGGTAAGCCAGGAACTTGCCTTTACTAATTTAGCATCTACAATTAAATGTTTGCCTCACGGGAGTAGGCCAGTAGACTCCTGGTGTGACTAAGAATAGCAGTTGTAACCCCATTTTCTCCTTTTTAAACCAAAAAGTGGGGTTAACACTTTACATTAGGTTCTGCCTCTGCTAGTTTCAAATAATATCCATTTAATAGCCATGTCTATAGGTTCAAACTATTTCACAAGTGGTAACAAGTACCTTTTTAAGATCTAGCCTGAGCAAAATCTCAATGACCCATAATGAAAGATTCCACACTTAATGAGTGTCAGTCAAGTGTTTTGCACTGAGATTCTTGTATGAAACCTCCCATATAACTAAAGAGTAAAAGTTTGACACTGTCTAGGTGGGGTATTTGCTAAACAAGGGGCCCATTTTTCAGTCTCTAATATAAAAGACTGGACTTCATGTATATGTAATAGCATCTCTGAGCTAAGGATGCTTCTTGTTCATAACCAGATAATCAAATTCTGCGAGATTACCATGGAGAAACCTTGCACTATATGTTCTTTGTGACTAAGTGGTAGCTGCAAAATGTACACTGGTGAATTCAGATCATGATACAGCCAGCAGGATGGGAGCTGGTCTTTTCTATTGTAAAAATAAATAGGGATGCAGAAGCTCAAGGTTTTCACATGGCAAAAGTAAAGCCCACATTTATTTTTTTGTGGAAGTTACTTTGCCAGTTTACTGGGTTGGGAAAATACATAGTTTGGTCAGGAGCAGCCACCTGCTGCTGGTGTTATGTTTTATGCTTATTCAGCTCAGCATTGGCGAAGTCTGCTGCCTGAGTTACTTTTTAAAATACAAACTTTACAAAACACGTTATTCTCCGTTGCTCCCTAGCAGCAGAACTGTAGCTACAACCAGATGACCCTTTCGAAAACTGGTTTGTTTAAACTTGCACTGAATACAGCAAAGTCACTGCCCCTTAATATGGAAAATACTGTCCAGCTTATGTAGAGGCAGGCATTTATAAAACCAGTCAATGTATTAAATTCTAAGATTGTCTCCAAGGGGTGGGAAAGGTACTTTCTTTGGTGAGCAATTATTTCCCCACTGTTAATGCATGCAAATTGCATCAGATGCTTGTAAACTTATAGCAATACCATTGTCTAACACCTCTAAGGCGCATAAGCAGGCTCAATGGCAGCTCGCAAACCCCTTCAGGGGGGCGATGTGTATCTTCCTTCACTACAGCGTGGGCCAGCAGCACTTGCTCTTGTACTTACAGAAGCCTATGAAGGGCAAGAGCTAGTATTTGCTCATGAAGCAGCTCTCTGCCACACCAGAGACCCTACAGGGTAACTTTACCCACTTCTCCTTGGAGATAGTGTCATGCAGCTTCTCACCTGTCACCCAATCAAGCCCTTTAGGTGTTGCTGGGGGCCTTCAATGCTGGTTCGCTACTCTAAGCATGAGGGCCCAAATGGTAAAGGGTGAGCTAAAGCCTCAGCCCACTCCACTAGCTGGCAGCAGCTCCCTGCACTTCTGACAAGGTATCAGGAACTCTCTCCAACAGAGGCCAGGGGCCTTCTCCCAGCTGCTTTGTCAGTGCAGCTGAGGTGGACGCTGTTCACTGCCGCCTCTGCTTGGGCAGCCAGTGTTTCACAAGGCAGGTGTGGTTAGCACAGCTCCCCCTCTCACTGCAGCCTCAGAGGGAAGCTGGCAGCTGCTCTTTCCCCCTGCAGACACCACTCTAGAGCCCTGCCATGTGCACCTAGTCTCACAGGCAGAGCCTCTGCTCTACTCCTGTACCACAGGGAGCCCTGTGGGACCAGGTCAGGGGCATGGCCTAAAGCGTTTGTTTATGCCACAAAGCCTGGACATTTTCATATAGTTGAATGAGGACAGGTCTCCCCCCATCCTGTGAACAAGGCTCGTCCACATCCACCCCTTTCTCCCTCTGAAGATGGAATAGGCCGTATAGGCTCTTCCCCCTAAAATGAGGAGCAGGACTCTCCCAAACATAGATTGATAATCAAGGTTCCCTGACATTGCTGGGGATGGGGGCAGAATCTCTTCCTCCTCCTCAATCTCTGATCTAGGTCAGGGAAGACTAACAGCATAGACCTTCCTCATTATGATCTACCTCCCCACGACAGAATTTTCCAAATTCGGAGGTGGACAAAGCCATCAGTCCCAAAAAGCAATTCCCTTATGGAAAAAAAAAAAAGTAAGTCCAACAAGATGTTCGCCTTTTCCCTGGGAAAAATCACAGATTCTGAATGGCCTCACCCAGAATGCTGGAGGTCCATCAAATAAATGAGTCAAGCTGATAAAGGCTTAAAGGCACTTGCCAGAATGCAGGGTCCACTGGACTGGATTCTGCTCCCATTTCTAACACGGAATTGCTCTGTCACCTTGGGCAAGTCACTTTGCTCCTGTATTCAATGGAAAAACTGATCTTTGTCCTGCTCTGTAAAGTGCTTTCTGATCACCAAAAAAAATCTATCCTTTTACATACTATTCTTACTTCAGCCCATCTTAGAGCATAAGAACAGCCATACTAGGTCAGACCAAAGGTCCATCTAGCCCAGTATCCTGTCTTCCGACAGTGGCCAATGCCAGGTGCCCCAGAGGAAATGAACAGAACAGGTAATCATCAAGTGATCCATCCCCCTGCCGCCTGTTCCCAGCTTTTGGCAATCAGAGGCTAGGGACACCAGCCCTGCCCATCCTGGCTAATAGCCATTGAAGGACCTATCCTCCATGAACTTACCTAGTTCTTTTTTGACTTCCCCTAGAAACACAAAAAAACCCCAACCAACTCACCCCAACCCCTTTGTCCTATTCAGCTGGATGTGTCATATGCCATTCAAAAGCCCATGAGATGTAGACATCAAAAATCTGCTAGCACTCTAACCAACATACAGATTTCTTACTGGGAAGGCAACTTACTTGAGGAGTCAATCTTACTGGGCAGTTTACTTTGCACAGTTCACTTGAGCAAAAGTTTCATTAGCAGAGTCACAGATAGTGACAAGTGGAGTTTTCTGCCGATTCTGTTCTTTTGGTGGAAACAAAATAAATGATTTTCTTGCAGTTACTATGAGCCAAGAAAAACAACTGAAATGGGTGCTGTACAATTACAAACACACACAAATACATAGTCAGTCTGATCCTTGATATACAGAAATGTGACTTCTGACATGTAGACTAACCAGAACTAGCACATGATTTATTACTCCTATGATAAGACCTCTGATAGCTGTATAATATTCCTGGAGATTACCACTGGGCAAAAGTGAACTTATTTTAACAGCTTTCTCTTTATACATAAAACTTGTAAAGGCCAAGCCAGCCTTTGATCTAAGACATTTACTAAGCTTAAAATTTTAACGTTAATGTTAAGATTTAATGTTAAAAACACAAAAAGGATAGTTTTCAGACATTACAGATTACCCATCTTTGAAAGAACTGCTTCATTATGTGTGTATTCAAGAAATCACAGCAGTTAAAAGTTTCCTAGATGATACATTTTTAGGGCAAGGAGGTCTCATTTTTTACAACAAATACATATTTTTAAGCATGATTTTTGCATTTCCTGGGGTTGGCCAGTCAGTTTCTCACAACCTTAACCTTTCCCTGGACCTCTCTTGACAGATCTCTGCCAGCTGTGCTGACAGTAGAATTTCTAGCAAATTATGCCCTTCAATTTTTTCAGTTCTCACAGTGATTTGAAGTCCCACTTTAAAAAAGAGGGTAGGCCCCCATATCACAGAAAGTATTCATTATTTCATGCAAAGGGCTTCCTCATCACTTCAGAATACAACTAAGTCCGTCGATTTGCACGGGCTGAAATTGTGGAAAAGCAGCATCACTTGCCCCATAACCTCAGCCGTGCAGAACACAATGCCATCCACAGCCTCAAGAACAACTCTTGACATCATAATCTAAAAGGCTGACAAAGGAGGTGCGGTCATCATCATGAATAGGTCGGAATATGAACGAGAGGCAGCTAGGCAGCTCTCTAACACCACATTCTCCAGGCCATTACCCTCTGATCCCACTGAGGGTTACCAAAAGAAACTACACCATTTGCTCAAGAAACTCCCTGAAAAAGCACAGGAACAAATCTGCACAGACACACCCCTAGAACTCCAACCAGGGGTATTCTATCTGCTACCCAAGATCCATAAACCTGGAAATCCTGGACGCCCCATCATCTCAGGCATTGGCACCCTGACAGCAGGATTGTCTGGCTATGTAGACTCTCTCCTCAGGCCCTACGCTAACAGCACTCCGAGCTATCTTCAAGACACCACTGACTTCCTGAGGAAACTACAATGCATCGGTGATCTTCCAGAAAACACCATCCTGGCCAAAATGGATGTAGTGCACCCTCTACACCAACATTCCACAAAAATGTTCTACAAGCCATCAGGAACAGTATCCGTGATAATGTCATGGCAAACCTGGCGACTGAACTTTGTGACTTTGTCCTCACCCACAACTACTTCACATTTGGGGATAATGTATACCTTCAAGTCAGCGGCACTGCTATGGGTACCCTCATGGCCCCATAGTATGCCACCATTTTTATGGCTGACTTAGAACAATGCTTCCTCAACTCTCATCCCCTAATGCCCCTACTCTACTTGCGCTACATTGATTACATCTTCATCATCTGTACCCATGGAAAAGAAGGCCTTGAGGAATTCCACCATGATTTCAACAATTTCCATCCCACCATCAACCTCAGCCTGGACCAGTCCACACAAGAGTTCCACTTCCTGGACACTACAGTGCTAGTAAGCAATGGTCACCTAAACACCACCCTATACCGGAAACCTACTGACCACTATCCTTACCTACACGCCTCCAGCTTTCATCCAGACCACATCACACGATCCATTGTCTACAGCCAAGCTCTAAGATACAACCACATTTGCTTCAATCCCTCAGACAGAGACAAACACCTACAAGATCTCTATCAGGCGTTCTTAAAACTACAATACCCACCTGCTGAAGTGAACAAACAGATTGACAGAGCCAGAAGAATACCCAGTAGTCACCTACTCCAGGACAGGCCCAACAAAGAAAGTAACAGAACACCACTAGCCATCACCTTCAGCCCCCAACTAAAACCTTTCCAGCACATCATCAAGGATCTATAACCTATTCTGAAGGACAATCCCTCACTCTGACACATCTTGGGAGACAGGCCAGTCCTCTCTTACCGACAGCCCCCCAATCTGAAGCAATACTCACCAGCCACCACACAACAAAAACACTAACCCAGGAACCTATCCGTGTAACAAAGCCCATTGCCAACTCTGTCCACATATCTATTCAAGGGACACCATCATAGGACCTAATCACATCAGCCACACCATCAGAGGCTCATTCACCTGCACATCTACCAGTGTGATATATGCCATCATGTGCCAGCAATGCCCCTCTGCCGTGTACATTGGCCAAACCGGACAGTCTCTACGCAAAAGAATAAATGGACACAAATCAGACGTCAAGAATTATAACATTCAAAAACCAGTCGGAGAACACTTCAACCTCCCTGGTCACTCAATTACTGACCTAAAAGTCACAATTCTCCAACAAAAAAATCTTCAAAAGCAGACTCCAACGAGAAACTGCAGAATTGGAATTAATTTGCAAAGTGGACACCATTAAATTAGGCTTGAATAAAGACTGGGAGTGGATGGGTCATTACACAAAGTAAAAACTATTTCCCCATGCTAATTTCCCCCCTACTGTTACTCACACCTTCTTGTCAACTGTTGAAATGGGCCATCCTGATTATCACTACAAAAGTTTTTTTTTCCTGCTGATAATGGCCCACCTTAATTGATTAGTCTCGTTATAGCTGGTATGGCAACACCCATTTTTTCATGTTTTCTATGTATATATATCTTCCTACTGTATTTTCCACTGCATGCATCCGATGAAGTGGGTTTTAGCCCATGAAAACTTATGCCCAAATACATTTGTTAGTCTCTAAGGTGCCACAAGTACTTCTTGTTCTTAATATTCCCTTTACCTGGAAGTATACTAATCATGTTCTGAAGCAAATTTTCTAGAAGATTAGGGTCCCAATAATCCAAACTGCTAGCTCACAATCCATTGACCACAAAAAACATTTCTTACGTTTTTCTGTTCCTAAGCCTAGCTCAGGATATCAGTCAACACCATTGACCAGCATGATCCTGGACCATAACCTTTTCTCAATGAGCTGTATGTGGTTGGATAGTGCTTCCGAAAAACTTAAAGACCCAGGACAGCCAAGATCAGAAGGTAATAAGAGTGTATGGCAACAGATGGTCACAAAGGCATGAAAAACTTCAGCAAGATCTACCCACGCCTGAGTGAAACGGTAATGGTAGTCTTACCTTACACAGATGGAAAATGGTGATTATGCAGAACAGTGCCAGCTGAGTCTCCAGGAGTAATTGGGGATTATGCTGTAGCAAGGTGCTTTGGAAAGTCTCACCGCTGGATAACTTCTTGCCTGAATAACTGCTTTAGAAGTATATGCATTCTATCTTATTCAATTAAGATGAAAACGAAATTAAAGGGAGTGTTTCAACTGAAAATGTAACTATACCCTTGAACTGTAATACAGACTAACAATAATACATGATGATACACACTGTATGCGGTCAGATTTTGCTTTCCAGAACTGCTTGAATTAATTGACTTTATGCTCCCCCCCCCCCACTTTGTGAAAGAAGGCTTTAAAGCATTTAAGAAAATATAACAATGGGAAATTTGAGCCCCGCTTGCTCAAACATGTTAGTGTTTATTACAGCTGTAGTCAATGAGTTTGCCAGTCTTGATGAACCATGCATAGGATCTCTTAATAGGCAGAAAGGGATAAACTGGAAAGAAGAAATTCAAGTGATTTTCCATACTCAAGTCAATGCATGTTAATAGATTATCATCTGAACGTTTCCTGTTGCTAACACCCTAATTGTGCTACAACCTAGAATGTATTGGAAAGCTCACAGCAAAAGGGATCCAGGCACAAACAAACTGGAAATAATGGAAATTGAGAACTCAGGTGGAACACATGCTTATAATCTTTCCTTGTCTCAGTCTCTATACTACTAAACTAATTCACTTAGACCAGTGTTTCCCAAACTTGGGACGCCGCTTGTGTAGGGAAAACCCCTGGTGGGCCAGGCCGGTTTGTTTACCTGCCGCGTCCGCAGGTTCAGCCGATCACGGCTTCCACTGGCTGCGGTTCACTGCTCCAGGCCAATGGGAGCTGCTGGAAGCAGCGCGGGCCAAGGGACGTACTGGCCGCCGCTTCCAACAGCTCCCATTGGCCTGAAACAGCGAACTGCGGCCAGTGGGAGCTGCCATCGGCCGGACCTGCGGACGGGGCAGGTAAACAAACTGGCCCGGCCCGCCAGGGGCTTTCCCTACACAAGCGGCGTCCCAAGTTTGGGAAACACTGACTTAGACCATGCATGCAGCAATATACTAAATGTCTAAAATACTTGCATTGATACTTTAATTCCACTGTTAATGATATTTTTTTTTAAATCAGCTTTCTGACAAAGCACCTTTTAAGTAATGCCCTGATACTTCATTTAAATCACTTAATAAATACGCAAATGATTTCTGTTTCCCTCCTGATATCTAAAAGGATCTTGTGGGATGGCACTAAACATGTCCACCCTTCCTCCATGTACACTTCTGCCTGATACCTCTTCAGTTTCAGCTTTGTTGCTCCTGTTACTCGTAAATGTCCTCTTGCATAGACTGGGGATGGGTGAGCATCAACAGGCATGCTGTGAAACGGACTATACAAAAGTGCTGTCAGATACACAAAGTCACCAAACTGAAAAAAAAAAATGAAGAAAATGTCTCTTTCCTTAATCTCTTTCACATTCATAGTAATCAGAGGGGTTACTTCTAACAACTGTGGGTAGAGCCCTGCGTGGAATCAAATTTATCTCTGCAGATACAAATAACTGCGGATATAAATCGGTATCTGCGGAACCGCAGGGCTCTCCTGGGAACTGCAGCGGTGAAAGGAGCAGAACATGGAGCCGCCGCTCCCAGGAGCTAGTGCCCCACGCCAGCAGCTCCTCCAGCACGGCTTTACCACCCCCAGCCCCGCTCACTGGGGCAGGCACCAGGCTCACCAGCAGCTGTCCCTGGTCATGCTCTTGCGTTCAAGCAGCGCGCATGCCCCCAGAGAGGAGACGCAGACAGCTGCATGGAAGGGATGGGGTCAGGGGTGGGGGCGGGGTTGCGGGCGGTACAGCTGCACCGGAGGAACTGCCATCGGCAGGGTTCTGGCTCCTGTGGTTCTGCGGATACCGATTTATATTCGCACATATCTGTATCCACGGATATAAAATGGTATATGCGCAGGGCTCTAACTGTGGGTGCAAAAGTGCTGTTTATGTTGACAGTGTCCTACTCTCAACTGTTGCGATGATTGCTATCATCTAAGGCCCGACCTGCCAAAACTTATTACTGAGTGCAACACTTGAAGCCACATATATTCAAACACGAAGTACATGGGGGCACTCGTATTAGTAAGCTCTGTGCCAAGTAGTAAGAGTTTGTGGGATTGGCTCCATATACTGTAGTTTCGGTGGTCATATTGATTTTCAGACTGATCAAAAATGAAATTTCTTGCAATTTCATTGTATCCATTTTAGGAAGAAGACAATGAAATAATGAGTTAATTGGCACACAAAATGAAGTACACCCCAGAGGTGAAAGTAAGCTGGTACGGTCCGGTACAGCGTACCGGCAAGAGCCGGTAAGCCGTGCTGGACTGAACAGGCTTCTCCAGCGATGATTTAAAGGGCCCGGGGCTCCAGCCGCTGCGGGGAGAGCCTGAGCCCTTTAAAGCGCTGCCTGAGCCCTGCTGCCGGAGCTCCGGCAGCGCTTTAAAGGGCCCAGGGCTCCCCGCAGCGGTCAGAGCCCTGGACCCTTTAATGTGCCGCCAGAGCCCTGTCGCCGCTGGAGTAGCAGTGGCGGCAGGGCTCCAGCGGCTATTTAAAGGGCCTGGAGCTCTGCGGCGGCCGGAACCCCGGGCCCTTTAATTTGCCCTTGAGCCCTGGGGCGCCCAGACGCCTCTGCATCTGGTAGCTCAAGGGTGATTTACAGGCCATGGGGCTCCCAGCCACAGCCGGAGATCCAGGGCCTTTAAATCATGAAAGGCCACACCCCTTCCGGTTGAGGCCACGCCCCTGCTCAGGACTCCAGCATACCGGTAAATCCTTTAAGTTACTTTCACCCCTGGTACACAAGTCATAAAAGCAATATTAAAAAAGATGTGACATTAGGAACTAACTCCAATGCCATATCGATAATAGTCAAATACTACAGATTTAGCTTAAACCCAAATACACAAAAGGAAGCTTTAGTAAGTGGCCCTCAAGTACAATAATGTTTGATTTTTAATGTGTGTGCATGCACTTTCTCCTGCACATGAAGGTGATGGGCTTTGCACATACAAACTTCATTTCTCTCAATGAGGTATGTATGTGAAAATTCTACCACCTGTGTGCATAGCTAGCACTAGAAAAGTGTGTGCATTTATGTTGAGTTCCTGCTGGAAAATCCAGCCCTAAATGACTGTTGCACATATCAGTTTTTAATCTGGCTAAAGTGTTACTTGAAAATATTTTAGATGAGAGCACTATACTAGGGTACTTTTTCATTAGTATTTATTTGCTTTAGAAGGTTCCAAAGATCAGATGAACTAATCAAGTATTTCCCCCCATGAAAGCCTAAATGATGAGCTTTTACCAATAAATAAAATGTTGAGTTTAGTAGTCTGCAGAAAAATGGAGAATCTGTCTGTACCAGTTAGCTGACAATAGTGGAAGTTACTTTAGCATTTTTTGTCATCAGATCTCCAGATGCTGATTTATTAGTAGTATCAAAACACATCCCTATAGAATGTCTAGCTTTAAATATTAACATTTTATGTATGGAATATTCATTCATTGTCTAATACTACATCCTTGTTTTGCTAAATATTTAAATATCTTAATGTTGACAGGGTAAAATCAAGTGTGCTTTTGTTAAACTTCCAAAGGATTAAGTCATTTAATGAATCAGTTTCATCATTAGAAAGTTTAGCAACATAGACACTACGTTTAACATTCAGTATTTTGATCACTTCTTTTTATTCTGAACTGCTTCCTAAAAACTCACCAAATATGTCTGTCTATTGAATACAGGTTTGGTTGCATAACTGATTTCACCTTGGTAAAATTTAATACATCATTACTTCTTAAGTCTCCGTAGTTTTAACTTTCTGGGCCCATCTTCTCCCTCTTTCTTTCTTTTTTGGATAAGTTTCTCTGAAGGCTTGAAGTTAAATTTTAAATAAGAGGATAGCGGCATTAGGGATAATTCTTCAGTGGTTGTGGCTGGCTCATTTTGGTTTGTCTGTATTACTGGTATATTATTTTTTATGAAAACAGGTCTTGGGGGAATTTTTCCTAAAGTAAGTGACTCTTCATCAGACATGGCTTTTGCCAAGTCTTGCTTAGAAAATAACTTGGGATTCAGTAGGGACTTCTCCTCCGAAGATGGTTCTAAACAATCAGAGTTGCTCTTTTTCCTTTCTACGTCTCTGGGGATTAAGTGACCTTGTTCAGAAGATACTTTCTTGCAATGGTCTAACTCTTCCCCTGAACCACAACTCTTTTGTTGATTCTGTGTTTTAGTCACTCTTTGACTTTCTTTTGGATCTGGCAGTGCTGACTCACAGCTACATGGAGGGTTACTGCTTAGAAGTCTCATCTTTAACCATTCTGCAGAGTGAAGTTTTTGCTGGCTGCTAGCATCATCTGGCTGTCTCTGATTAACATGATTTTCCAGTTCTAAGGCAGGAAGCTCCGAGTTGCTCTCAGCTGTATTTATGCAATCCTTTGGGTGTCCTATACTCCTACATTTTACTTCAGACTGAGGATCGGAAGGAGCTTGATGTTCCTTCTTCCTGCTCCCTGTCGCCGAGTCCCCTGAGCCAAGATACACTTGCATTGTGTCCTTGCTGGTTTGAGGTTTGCTCATGTTACTGTTCCTTGTTTCTGTCCTTTTCACACTGTAATAAAAAGATATTTTGGTTTTAATAATAAAGAATTGTTACTGATTTTTACAGCCCTTTTTACAAATTCTGAATTTGGAAAAAGATGGCCTGTATATCATCTTGACAATAACGTTTGTCTAGTGTGGATAGTATCAAGCACTAGCCATCTGATTTTCCACTGCATTAGGGGAATCCTAATTATTAATGACTAAGCTGAAGGAGTTCAAATTGTATTCCAACAGGCAGAACTAGATTCATTACAGATGTTAGGGGTCAATACTGCATAAGTATTTTGAATTCCTTCCCAAACTGGCTAGATAAAGAAGTGCTTCAAAATGTGACTATATGGCTTCAAACCATATACATATATACGTATGCACAACATACAGAGAAAGAGGGAGAGTTAGCTTCTAATCTAATTTAGGACGTTTCTCTGGAATTTCTCCTGGTACATTTCAAAGTATTACTAAAATTTAACCACTACCCAGCTGATATCAAGCCTGTTCATCTGGAGAAGGACTTAGGCAAGATAAGTGGATGATATTCCAAAAAGTATTAAAGGAAAATGGAATTACAAGAGACTTGATTGGAGTGTCAGTACATAAACACTGTTCAGCTGCACATGTTACACACAAATCTAAACGCCACATAGGCTGGAAGATTAACATGATGCAGAAGTACAGAAGCTGCATGATGTAGGATTTAAAGTCTAAGATCTCAGCACAGCTTCTCCCTTGCTGAAACTGCTTTCTGCTGATGCAAACCAGCTCGAAAGCCAGTATATCCTGCCGTGGGAGAAGCAATTCAGAAATGGGGAACCTTCCAGTGATGTAGAGCCACCAAAGTGGCTCCCATCCTAATCCCCTGTCTGTAGCCAGCACATGGGATGTGACTAGGGATAAAGAGGGTATTGCCAGCACTCACTGCAATCCATTGATCCCCAGATGCTGTAATAATCCTTTAGGGCCATTGGCTTCTCTAACTTGCACTGGGGACAGTCTGACACACAGCTGGCCCAGGATTGGGGGAGCACAAAGCGGGCTTAAATAAACATTTACCAGGACCCTCTTCCCCATCTGTATATTGCAGACTCACACACAGAAGGGGAGGAGGTGAATCTTATTAAAAATGTTTTTCACCAGATTCAAACATCACATGTATTTGTTTTGGCTCAAATTTTCTTTAGAGGAAGCATGTTGGTTCTGCCTGTTGCTACGAGGGATATAAGTGGGTTGTAATGGCCAGATCTGGTATTCTATAAAATGAGAATGGGTGTTTTTATATGCTTATTCATAGTCAGTTGCCTGTCTATGTTTACTAGCCTATAGTAATCCTATATATACAGAAAAGGGTGCACATTACTTGACATTTCACTATGTACGCCAGACTGCATTACTCATTGTCAAATCATATATTTAACATCTTACAAATAGGAAAAAAAAAAAGAGAGATAGACGTACAGCTTTTGCAAGATGTCTTGCTTTATCTGTCGAGTCGGAGGAATGTTACACTTTTCGTTTTCAGTAGATTCAGCAAAATATTCAGAGGTCCCACTAGAAAGCTTTTCTTTCTGCTCCAAAAGAAAACACAGGTTTAAAATGTGAGCCATTAAGCTTCTATTACAGAAAATAAAACTCTGCTGCTAATGCCATGACTTACAGATGTTCTTTATTATTTTTAATCTGAACAGCCTAGAGAAGCAGCTCAGAATAAAATTATTTTAAATTTTATAATATTTGGGACACCTTAGTCCGTTTACTCCCCTCTCAGGCTCCCACTACACATATTTTGCATGTTAAAATATACCACAAACAAACACGAATGTAATGTAAAGGATGTAGATTCCAAACCATCTGAGGAAACCATTGGCAAATATCTGACATCTTTGTGGCTCAAACTGTGACAAATGCCAGGAATCTCTGTTGCAGACAGTGTATTTGTCAGTTTTTTTCTGAAGAGACTGAGTGGCGCAGTGGTCTATACCCTTATTCTCTGAAGAATTCCCATAATTTTCCATATTTACTAAAAATATGCAGAGTATTACTTACTCAATTTAAGAAGGCAAGGGTTAAAACTTTTAATACTAACATTTTGATGATCAGGGCTTGACGTGGTTGGCCACTCTGAGGCCACAGGGGGATTCTTTCTGGTCTCAACTAACAGCAGTACCATGGTTTTATGTAATTTGGAGATGGGGGGAAAGAAAGGGAAATGCTCTTCTCCTCAAGCTGTGAGCATTTCCTTTCACAATGAACCAATTTTACAGAGAGTTAGGCTGTTTGCTGACCTTACTGCTAACTCCCGGACACTTTACATCAGTGTAATCTTTGGAGGCTGTGTACAGAAGGGATAAGAACTTGGCAGAGTAATGTGGCGGGGAAGAAGAGAAATGGCAGTGGGGTGGGTGGGAATTGTCTCTCTTGCAGAATCGTTCCTGTCCAATCTAGTTAAAGAACTCCGCTGGGGCCAGCCTCTGCAGATGGGGAGACTGCGGTCTTACTTTGCCGCCTGCACTGGACTGTGGGCCTAGAAGGGGCAGTTATGCTGCTAGGCAGCCAGCAGGAGCCAAGGAAAGCCAAGAGGGACTGTGGAGGCACAAAGCGAATGCGTACATGACCAGTGCCTGTGACATAACTTGGGAACCTGACGGCTCTGGGGGTCTAGCCCTGTTTGTTCTTTGGGAGGGGGCCAAACCTCACCTCTCTCCCCAGTGAAATGACTCAGTGGAAACTGTTTCCTGTTTTGTGAGTGGAGAGGAGAGGAAGGGTGGGGGAAGAAATCTGGCCATTTGGGTAGTTAGTTAAAAAAAAAGTGCAGATGTTATGAGCTTGATTTTCAGATGTAAATTCTATGAACAATTGTGCGTGCACCTGGAGCCAGACATGTGCACCTACTCTCCATGCACGTTTGTAGTAATGCACACACAAAGTAAGCACAGGCAAATGCATACATAATTTCAATCTCAAAATCTAACCCAAATTATTTTAACATGAATTAGAAATACCTGCCCCAACTCTTTCCCCCCATTTGATGTAATGCGTTCCCATAAGGTTGTGCATTATCAGGGAGGGGAGCTCTGTAAGGGGGTGCGTGTGAGGGCGAGCTGGTTTGGTTTTTATTTTTCAATTTTACAGTGAATTTCGCGTAGATTTTATGGCAAGGAATGACATTTACAGTCATCTAGTCTGACCTCCTGCACAACACAACCCAACGAACCTCACCCAATAATTACTGGATGACAGTCCTGGAGAGTAAAGTCCTATTTAGTCAAAGAACAATTAGAGCCTGGATAGCAGCAGTTTTTCCCCTCTGCTGCCCCACCAATAAGCTTCCACTCTCCCCTGGACGGATTAACTCTAAGGCCGTTGAGGTAGCACAGCGTGAAATCTCATTCACTCTGCTGAGATTGCCAAAAAGGGGGCCAATTGAGATGTGACCACTTGTCCATTAGGTGCTTTTTTGGTGGGGAGTGGAGGCGTGGGAGGGGGGAACAGTAAGTAGTTGGTGAAAAGTAGCACTTAGAAACCTGAGAGTACAAAGTAGACCAAGGAAGACTGTAGACAGGTGCTGCCCATACTCAATATGTCAGCCAACGAACCTCAGCTCTATCCTATACAGAGAATGATACTTGCCTGGACTGTGTGGTGGTTTTGGAATGAGGATAAAAGGTCCCAGACAAACACTGAGACAACAAATATCATTTCGCTTGTGACCTGAGCCTGGCTTGAAATTCATAGTACAGAGGTGAACTGCTGATAGATTATTATACTATCTGAGACCTTTCTATTTTGTTTTTAAATGCTTCTCCCATAAACCGTGACAGAAAAGGGTTAAGGCATCAAAAATAAAAAACAAAATGATTTATATGTGAAACACTTCTGAACATGCCCTATAAGTACAGTGGATGTTCCCCTTGGAGCCACACCCTGTAAGTGCTGTATTTTGAGAGCTGAACAATTAACATAAGGAGTATGAGTCAGTCTCTGAATGACTCTGTGGGAACTAGAGAGCCTTTTGCTATTAGGAGTAAAGTAAACTCCCTAAGGCTGGAATAAGTCCACAATAGAAGGCAGAAAAGGTTATAAATAACAATAGTGCACACTACATATACCAATAAGACACTCAACTATTATTGGTGATATTTCCTTTATGTTCTCTATTAGGCCTAATCATTTTAGTTAATTTAAAAAAATAAAAGCCGCTGTATGTTTTGGGAATACTATTTATTTCCTATGGGAACTTCAAGGCTTGTTGAGGAAAGAAAAAAGGCTAATCTACTCTCATCCTGTCTAGTAATCCCAAATTCCTTTTAGCCAGTGAAATAATTAAAGAAAAATATTCCAGGCATAAAAAGGAGGACAGAAGAAGCAGACATCATATAAACAATGACACAGTGACAGAGAAAAACGTCAAAGTGCCGCCAAACTTGTGACAGGATTCTGAAAAAGCTGCGGGAAATGGGGGTTGCTGCTAACAAATTAAAACCAGATTTCTTGGCAAATTGTTAAAGAAAGATATTTACATTTGTATGGAGACTGGGTGGGCACAAAAGATTAAAATGCTTCTTTAGCCCTTGAACTGTCAAGACCCATTAGAAATCTTGTGTTCTTAAAATTCTAGGGTCAGCTCACTCCTTTTTGTCACTAAATCTCGGCATGTGAGAGCCTTCAGAAATCAGGCTCACAGAGAAAGAAACATTACTACTTACAAGCAGAGTTCTCTGAAGTTAGTATTATGTACATGTATTCTACCCTTAGCCACATACATGGCTTCTACCACTTCACTTCAGCAGGCAATACGCAACTCTATTTAATTAAGACTTTTGCACAGAGGCAAAACTATTAGGCGTGCATCATGCGGGCTTCAAGGATTATTAAATACCACTTCCGATTGTCTAACCATCAATTCTTTTCCGTGTAACACTAATTTAGAGCGAAACAGCTTGCAAAGGCAAGGAAGCTAAGTGATTGGCATCCACAACGAATTACAGAAGTCTAGTTTACAGACATTTAACATTGGTTTGCTAAAGGAACTATTTATGGAGCCACACTTGTGAAAACATCCCTACAGCTAATTATCCCAAAGAAGATAGAAAGGGTTGGGCACTTAGGAAATAGACCTGACAATACAGCTCATACAGACATTGAACTTTCTTGCGTCAAAGATTTGGGATGTTGCACTGAAAGAAAGGTTTGTTTCCTGAGTGAACAACTCTTCCCCACTTCCCTGGTTTGGTTTCAGTCTCTTTCTAGCTTGTCTCAGCCTGTTTCTATGTTCAGCCTGGTTACGTTACAATAAAACAATGTATTTCTGGATAATTACATTCTATCTCTAGAGGAGGAAATTTATTGTTTTTGAACTGCACTTAGAGATTTTTATCCGTTTGTCTTGACCCGCTCATCAAGTGACAAACTTAATAGAAAATATCTATGAAGTCAGTTAATCATTATTATTTGTATTAGAGTAGTGCCAAGCAGTCCCAGATGAGAGCTCAAGGCTCCATTATACTAGGCTCTATCAGAGACAACACCTGCCCTAAGAAGCAACAGAGGGTCCTGTGGCACCTTTAAGACTAACAGAAGTATTGGAGCATAAGCTTTCGTGGGTGAATGCCCACTTTATCAGTCTTGCGTCTGATAAAGTGGGCATTCACCCGTGAAATCTTATGCTCCAATACTTCTGTTAGTCTTAAAGGTGCCACAAGATCCTCTGTTGCTTTTTACAGATTAAGACTAACACGGCTACCCCTCTGATACTTAACACCTGCCCTGCAGATCCTACAATCTAAACAGAAAGGACTGACAAAAGTTGAGAGTAAGAAAGTACTGTTATCCGCATAATACAGATATGGAACTACATTGTCACACAAGGGGTCAGCCTATGATAGAGCCTGGAATTAAACACAGGTCACTTGAGACTAAGTTCATGACCATAACTTGATTTACTCTGGTGTAACTGAGAGAAGAATTTGGCCCTGTATCTCTATTGCTGAGTACAGGTGTAATTTGCATTCCTTTCCAGCCACTCCCCTGAAATTGTAGTTTTGGACTTACTGTCTTGTATTTTCTCTTAATACACCTCTACCCCGATAAAACGCGACCCGATATAACCCGAATTCGGATATAACTCGGTAAAGCAGTGCTCCAAGGGGGCGGGGCTGCGCTCTGGCGGATCAAAGCAAGTTCAATGTAATGCGGTTTCACCTATAACGTGGTAAGATTTTTTGGCTCCCGAGGACAGCGTTATATCGGGGTAGAGGTGTATTCTCTATCAAGCTGTCACTTGACGAGCAGGCCAAGCCAGAATACTCTCATAAGGCAAGAACAGAGAAAGATGCTGCACGTAATTTTGTTTAGATTTACAGAGCTCTCTCCTTTTGAAATGATGCTCCTCTAGGATGGACAATAAATGGGGGTGGTGATGAGGTAAATAGTAAAAAAAAAAAACAGAATACAACACAGCTAGATAAACTGAACTAAGATAAACTAGTAGAAATAGTTATTCCTTGTGGTTTAATGAAGTGCTAAAATTGTAAAAACATGGCTTTCTTTGAGGGCCAACCTAATTCACATAAAGGTATTCAAATAAGACTTATTTGGCTCCACGTGAGTTGGATCCCTTCCATGCGAATGTGGGAGAAAGTACCCTTGATTTGGCTAATCAGGTCTGACAAAATCTACAATCTGACGGGATCAGCTGCCATCTCTATTAAAAGAGGGAACTAACCTGGATATAACTAGTACCTTGGACATTAACATTTATTGGAGAGAATGCTTTTCCCTTCTCCTCACCCATTCTGTATGTGCCTTTGCACTGCAGGAGCAGAAAGGAAGAGGTGAAGAAAGATAAAGTTCTTTAACTTTACATTTGGGCCCAGATCAGCTCCTCAATACTGTGGAAATTCATTCTTCTCCTTCTCCTCCTCTTCCATCCCCATGGATTCCATAGCTTGTTGCAAGCAGGGCAGCTCCTAACAGTACAGGTTCTCTAGAGCTGCACTGCCAAGAAGTTGGAGCAGGATGAAGAGAGCCAGAAGGAAGGTATAAAGGCCAAGGCCTCTTCACCGCTAAGAATGAAAATCCCCAAAGCTGGAATTGATGCAAATTAAGGCAACAATTTCATTTGCATATTTGGTGAACATGCATTGGTGTGACAGAGCCTTACTCGGTAACTAAGGATAAGTCTACACAGCAATGTAGCTTGAGCCTAAACCACCTTGTGTCCACACACCAATTGTGTTAACATTGGGCTCAAACCTACGGTCCCAGGCCCCTGCAGGGCTGGAGGGTCTGAACCTGTATTCCTAGATAGAGTCATAGACTTTAAGGCAGACATGGGAAAACTATGGCCCGTGGGCCACATCCAGCCCACGGGACAGTCCTGCCCGGCCCCTGAACTCCCAGCGGGGGAGCCTAGTCCCCGGCCTCTCCCCCGCTGTCCCCCCTCCCTTGCAGCCATGCTGCCGCATGGGCTGTGCTCTGGCCCACCGCTCCTGCTGGGCAGCGTGGGGAGCGCAGGTGGCTCTGGCCGGGTGTCATGGCTGCGAGCTCCTGCTGCTGGTAAAGGGGTGGGGAGTGGCAGGGTTGGGTAAGGGAGCGGGGGTCCTGGGGAGCAGTCAGGGAGGAGGGGGCGGTTGGATGGGCGGAGGTTCTGGGGAGGCAGTCAGGGGATGGGGAATAGGGAGGGTTGGGAGTGGGAGTCCCGGAGGGCCTGTCAGGGGGCAGGGATGTGGATAGGGGTCTGGAGGGCAGTCAGGGGACAGGGAGCAGGGGGGGTTGGATAAGGGGGTGGGATCCCGGGGGGCAGTTAAGGGCAGGGGTCCCGGGAGGGGGTGGTCAGGGGACGAGGAGCAGAGGGCAGTTGGATAGGGGGTGGGAGTCCCGGGGGGGGCTGTCGGGGTGTGTGTGGATGGGGGTCGGGGCAGTCAGGGGACAGGGAGCAGGGGGGGTTGGATGGGTCTGGGATTCTGAGGGAGGCAGTCAGGGGGCGGGAAGTGGGAGGGG
The DNA here is from genome assembly GCF_011386835.1 of Chrysemys picta bellii. Taxonomy (NCBI): domain Eukaryota; kingdom Metazoa; phylum Chordata; order Testudines; family Emydidae; genus Chrysemys; species Chrysemys picta. Next base: position 198,903,652 of record NC_088793.1, read on the forward strand.
GCGGATAGGGGGCAGGGGCACAGCCTTCCCTACCTGGCCCTCCATACAGTTGTGCAACCCCGATGTGGCCCTTGGACCAAAAAGTTTGCCCACCCCTGCTTTAAGGTCAGAAGGGACCATCGTGATTATCTAGTCTGACCTCCTGTGCATTACAGGCCACAGAACCTCACCCGCCCCACTCCTGTAATAGATCCCTAACCTCTGGCTGAGTCAATGAAGTCCTCAAATCATGGGTTAAAGCCTTCAAGTTACAGAGAATTCACCATTTACACTAATTTAAACCCCAAGGTCTCAGCCAATTTGACCTGGGAGAAAATTCCTTCCTGACCCCAAATATGGTGATCAGTTAGACCCGGGCATGTGGGCCTGGGCTAGGTTGGACTAAGTTGGGACCTAGGGGCTGAGCCCTATTGCTTTCCTGTGTGCATGCAGCCCCAGCATGACTTGGGTTCAAGAAATCCTCCAGACGTATCCCAGAGTTTCTTGGGGCAACTTCCTTAGTCCTCTCTATGCCAACCATCTGTGGTGCAGTCTATTGCACTCCATTGCAAACAGACATCCCATCCCCCTTTACAAAGGGCAGCAGCTCAGATCAGCCTGCAGGGTTTTCAGTGGAGACCGATCAGAAGAAGCTTTTCGCAAAGAGAGCTGCTTCCTGGTCACACGAGCACAGCCAGAGTTTGGTGCACACTGCCCAGGTATCCTTGCACATGCCGCCCCAAGAAGGCTGGGGAAGCCAGAGAGCAGAGCAAGGACCAAACGGCTGCCCAGAGGGGATAGGGAGTGGCAGAGCTCCCGCTCAGCACGGCTGGGGGAGGAATGACCCCACAACACCCTGGCTGCTCCCCGTCCCTGCCGGGCAGCTGCTTGGTCCCCACTCTACTCTCTTCCACCTCCACCTCCCTTGGGCTGCGTATGCCGGGACACCCGGGCAGCGTGCACTGTCAGGGCGGGGAGAGGGACCCAGCCCCAAAACCTCCCTGCAGCTCCTGCAGCGGCAGCTTTGGCTCCCCCTTGGTGCTGTGCAGAGCTTGCCCGGAGCAGGGAGCAAAGCTGACAGGTGAGAGACAGGTGGCTCCTGGCTGCCGGGATGTTGGGGGTCATCCCTCCCCTGGACATGTTCCCCTTCCCTGCAGGGCAGGTGCCTGGTCCTGCTCTGCTCTCTGACTCTTGCTCCTGGACCCACCCTCCCTAGGGCCGCTTGTGCAGGGGCACTCAGGCAGTGTGCACTGTGAGGGCGGTGAGAGGGAGACAGCCCCCAAACTTCCCTACAGCCTCCCAGGGATCCCTTATCCTTGCTTCCCAAGGTGCAGCAGAGGCAGTGATAAGGGATTCCAGGGAGTGTTGGAGCACACTGCACTCCAATCCCTGGGGATGCAATTCATCGCCCAGCAGCCGGCGGCAGCCAGGCTGGTGCGTGTGTGTGCTTTTCCTCTGGAACCTATGTTTTATGTCAAACTTCAAAACAAACAGACAAAAATCAAATCAAATCAATCAAACCAACAAGAACACCTTCACTGAACGTCCCATTTTAAAAATTAAGAATTGCAAAGTTTCATGTTAATAGTTTAACAGCCCTGGAGGCTGATGTGCTAATTATCCTCAGGACATGAGCATTTTCCTGCTGATGTGATTCAACCTTAGAGATGGAGAGCCCAATTCTCAGTAGTTCAGTAAAAAGCCTTCTCAAACTGCAGTCATTCTACTGACACAGCCACCAAAGGAGCAAATTAAGCAGTCTATGTACTTGTGCTCCTTATGAGCACCCGGGTCCCATCAAAAGCACCATCACATTTAGGAAACAGGGTGGGCAGTAGAATTTCCCCATAGCGCAACTCATTTGTAGGGCTAGAGTGTTGACATGCGGGAGCGGGCGCTAGGCACTCTGGGATATTGTTACTTTGACTTGGGTCTGTGCACTGCAGTGAGGATGCCAGAGCCTTAGGTTCAAGTATGGGCCAGAAAATCCTTAACCGAGGGTTATATTGCAGTATAAATGCTCAAAGCACAGGGTTTCCTGACACGGGTCAGCTGACTCGAGTCTCACTAACCCTGTTGGATAGCGATACCTAAGAGGCTCTGGTGTTGTTCCTATGATACTGTCCCAAAGTCTCTGGCTCTGGCTGCTCTTCACTGATTACTGCTCCCAGGCCCATATGACCATGGAGAGATGGCTAGAGCACTGTCCAGAGTCACTCTAGCCATAGCGCCGAGCTTTTGGCCATGTGTGGATTGGAGAACTATGCTCTAGTCTCCACCTCTGGAGGACTCTAACCACAGAAACCCTGCCTAGAGAGGTTCTAACCATAGATACACAGTCAAGAGCATATATCTGCAGCCTATCTGAATTCTGTGAAGGTGTGCCAAAGACCACCTAGGACAAAAATCTCCATCCCCACCTCAATAGAGGAAGGGGCCACAGATCCCAACAAAACAAGTGATTCCATGGGACAACAAATGATAAAATAGGAATGGGTGTCCAAGTCAAAGGTTCAAAATGAGGGAACCGGCAGGGGGCACTGAGCAGAGACTCCCAGAGCTCAAGACTCTGCAAAGGAGTCCAAGGAGTAGGTGGATGCCACCCAAAGGAACTCTGCATGGATCCACAAGATAACCAAGACATGGAAGTACGCCCACAGGCACAGAGAACCTCCCTGTCAAGATGCCTCCTCCTGGACTGATGGCCAGTTTGGCCAGTTCCAGGAGGAGGAGGATGAGGGGGTCCTGCAACTTTCCGGAGGCCTGGATGGGTATGTGTATAGGAACAGAAGTGGGGGAGAAGTGCAGCCAGAACCTCAGCAGGGGATTCTAGAGAAGGTGGAAATGGGGCTGCAACCTGGCACCCTAGGTAGGCATGCGCCAAGGTCTCCCTCTTGTTGCAGAAGGGCAGGTGTTGGATGTATCCAAGCCCATGCTCATAATCTCATGCAAGAGTCACCAACTAATATCCCTAATGAGCTGTGGGACCAGAGTTGAATAGAGGCTGGCCCACTGGCCCATCTGTGTTCAGGTAGGCAGGGTTCCCCCGCCTCATCAGACTCCTGCATCAGTTCCCCTCGCTAGGTAGAAGGATGTCCTGCTGTTTGCTATCAAGGCAAGAAACAATAGTGAGGAAATGCACAGTGTGCAACATGAGTGCATAGATGAGTTCCCTGAGTGCAACTTGGATGCAAACTGGCTGGATACTAGACAGTGTGCTGGAGGTGCCTGAAGGTATTCACAGGGCCAGGGTCCTGGAGGGGTCCTGGCATCATGCTCTAGAGGGCCAGGAAGGCAGGGCGCACCTCCTGCAAGACCCGCTTAAGATATGCAAGAGAGTTGGAGAGCAGGGTGGCCTTCACCTCCTGGAGCACACAGAGGGGGTGACAAGGAGTTGTCAACCCCATGCGCTGGGTGAGCACCCTGAAGTCCACCCAGACCCACCAGCCATGGTCCAGGAGGTCTCTGATTCTGGTGATACCAGCCAGCACACTGAAGGGGTCTCCACCATCTGTGAAGAAGGATGGGGATTATGCAGCAGGAGCTCTAGGAGAAGGTCTTCTCTCCAACAACCACTACAGACATCACAGAAATGCTTTCAGGTCCTTAGGAGATCCTAATAAAAGACTGGCTACTCAGACAGGTCTTTGGGGAGACTTTTCAGGCTGATGTAAAAGAGCTGCTAGTCATATTGGAGCTGCTGACACAGAACACTGACACAAATCCTGACTGTCCTCTTTTAGGGAGGCCCATTGTTTCCCTGGACAGAAGATCTCCAGGACCATTCTCTGGAAACTGGCCAGGGCAATGAGGGATGGGGTCAGAGCATGGAGAGAACCAACTGTTCGATGACCAGGGACTTCCATAAATGGGAAAGGCTCTGGGAAAACCCTGTCCATGTCTTCAGCTGGTCAGACACATGGGCCTCCAAATCGGTTCAGTTAACCAGCAGGGACGACTCGGTAGTAGAGACACAGATGCCAAGATAGAGCAGCAAACCCACGCCTTACTGGATGGCACAGAGCACAGGTGAGAGCGAGCTTACCTGACACCCAGTTCCAACCATCGAGCCAGAGCTCTTGACCCAGCTGACTTGGATGAGGAGGCTGCCGAAGAGATTTGGCAAGTCTCCACTCACACCAGATATCACAAATGTCCTAGTATGGTGGCAGGAGTTGCAAGTCCAGCTCCTGGAGCACCAACCCCTGATGGAGGAGACAGAGGAAGGGCTTAATGACAAAGACCAGACCGGGAGGACAGTGACAAACTCCTTGATCAAAGATGACAGGTTCGGTCAGGGCCCATTTGAGTTTGACCAGAAACTGCAAAGGCACATAGCACCTGGAGGAACCCTACAAAACAAAGACTGAAGCTGAATACCTGGACAGCACCCATGATTCACCCTGTCAAATGCCTCCTAGTCAAGGGACAGAAGGGTGAGTGACAGACCATCCCTACATGCCAGATGGAGAATGTCCCAGACCAAGTATAAGCTGTCAAAGATGGTCCAAGCTTGACTTATCAGGAGATTGAAAGTCCTACAGTGTAGAACTGTAGCTCAAAACAGGCAGCTCCCAGCCAATTGAAGAGCCTCAACAGGTTTGTCGCCTCTGACTGCATGATGGTCCTAGCCTCTGGCTGATCCCAAGATCTACAGGTTATGGTAACTGAACACCCTATTCATGAAGAAAGTGTGGGACACTGCCCTGTTCTTTTCTCCCTACCCCGAAAGAGCCCCTCACAAAATGTATCGTTTTCATGTCTCCATATTCCATTCCCCCCAGTATAGGGACGCTCTTGTGCCCTGGATTCTATTTGTGAGAGTCCAGCATACGCTAAGCAGGTGAACATAAGCTTTCTTCCCTGAAAGACAAGTAACAGACAGGAAGGTTTCACTGGACACCAAATCTCGAGGGCTTTCAAGTATCAAAAGATTAACATTCTACCTACTTGCTGGCTAATTTGAAACTACAACATTCCTTGGCTGTAGTTACACAATTTTGTTTTATGCCAAGTTTTAAAAAGTCTGGATGGTCCTAATCTCCAGGCCACTGGTGCGCTGCTAAACATTCTAAAAGGATCACATCCCCTAACTCTTGCCAATGGGAACTGTTTCCAAGTTTGGATTGCAAATGTTTAGTAAATGCTGAGGGATTTGATAATACAACCTTTTGGCCAGACTGAAATTGGATGAACAATCTGATGAACTCAAAATATTGTTGCTGTTAAGCATGGGTCTTGGACAGTTTTACTTCTGGTGTAGGTAGATCTATTGACTTGCATGATGCATGACTCAGGAAGCTATGCAAAACTCCTGGAAGCCATCTGAGAGGTCTTCACTACCAAGTGTCAAAATCCACCCTCATTTGATGTTTAAAGTCTCCATAACTGAATACTTAACTTGCCAAACTTCCTATGTCGTTTTGTACTATCTAGGGCAAGGTTAGGCCCATCCCAGTAAAGCTCTTTTCAGAAACATAAGACTCACATTTTCAAAAAATGACTGGTGAATTTGGATGCTTAACTTGAGAAACCAAGTATTGCCAACCCTGCGTGCTCAAAAATCAGGAGTCAGGTCCCCAAAAACCAGGAGACTGGCTTAAAAATCATGATATTTACAAAAAATAAAAATTAGGTTTTTTATTTGCCTTCTGCTTTCTGAGCCTTTAAGGTGCATTTGGGACACATTTTTGAGCATTTTTCCAGGACCATGAAGGCCATATATTTACTTTCCTTTTGAAAGAAAGTGAGATTCTCCCAGAATCAGTTGAGTTCAAGGGATGGTGCTTTATGAAAAATATGAAATGTGGTGAGACTCACAATAAAATTGTGAGAGTCAGCAACACTGGCCACTCCAAATGGGGCTTGTTTTCAGGGCTGCTGAATACCTGCCTCTGAAAACCATGCCCTTTAAGATATCCCAAGCTGGGTACCAAAATCTGAGCCACTTAAACACACTGGTCACTTAAAAAAAGTAATCTATAAGCTATTCTGTCATGGCTATTCAGTAGAAAATAGCCCATTTATGGTATTATTCATGATAATCATTTTCTTATGTCCCAGAAACTCTCTTACTTACACCAAAAGGGAGATGAATATTTTGACATGAGAATAGTTCACACAGGTATCAAATAGAAGAAGTAGTACATACACCATGTTTCAAGAGTTTCAATATTAATATTAATTCAATATTAGATAGAACTCTAAAAAACTCTGATTTTAAAAACAAATAAGAGTGTGATCATCAGAATTTGGTGCTCCCTAGCAAAGAACGGAATGAGTAGGAATTCAGAACTTTTCTAATACAAGTTTAGGAAATCTTGCAGTATATTTCAGTATATTTCAGACTAATTCTTATTGATTCTGGAGTTACTTAAAGTGGCATGGAGCTGGGCAACCGATAAATAGGAAAACTCCCTATGAAACTTAATTAAAATAAAGTGACTATATAACATCAAAATTGCAATATTGTAGCACTAATAGTTAGTTTAACAACTTGAAACTCAGAACACAGAAATTATCAAGTACAGACACTCCTAATGCCACAGAAGAAAAGGTAGTTAAAACAAATGTGATATTGATGTGCTTTAAGACACATGTGATACACATTTTACATGTTTGCTTGAAGGCAAAAATGTTAATTAACGTTTAATCAGTGTTAACTGATTGAACTCCTGATTTCATATCCTGATGCCAAAGGACTCAGAACTGTGGATTCACAGATAGTATCTTCATGGTGAGTGTGTCCAATGATAAGAGAAAGGAGAAAAAGGCAGTTGTTTTTCAGTCAATCTGACAACTTCTCTTAATGAAATTAAAGGCAGATTTAAACCATACCCAGACCCGATTTTTTTGTATTAATAAAAGAGCAGTATTTTTCTGACACCTGTACCTTCAGCCATTTTCCCCTCAATTGTAAGTTTCTTGCCTGCAAAAGGTATGCAAAAGGACTTTGTAAAAGTTCTCCTCTAAATGACTTTTTATAAAATAAAAGCAAAAAATTAGTTATTTTATTACATATTTCAAGACAAGGGAAACGCTAACTTCTCGACTAACAGCAAAATGTTACATGGGTTCCTGAAAAAATATTGCAATCCTGTATTGTAGCTTTGAGTCAGCTGAAAATAGGGTACTCTCACCTGTCCAATAAGTCTAAATGACTGAAGCATCCACTACATATAGTATAAACAGACGAATATCCTTTATGTTCATTTTTCTACGTAGACAAACAGTTACTCCTTTTGCTCTGGATTTATATGCTGGGTAACAACAGAACAAACTATTGATTAAAGAACATAAGTTACACAGTACTGTGTTTCACAGTGGTAGCCGTGTTAGTCTGTATCAGCAAAAAAAAACGAGGAGTACTTGTGGCCCACGAAAGCTTATGCCCAAATAAATTTGTTAGTCTCTAAGGTGCCACAAGTACTCCTCGTTCTTTTTACAGTACTATGTTTCATTTATAAAAAAAAATCTGGTTTTGCCAGGAAAAATAAACTTTTAGTATAAAAGGATAAGACTTAAACTTAGAAAAACAATACACCAACAGGTAAAAGAACTGCATTGTTTATATAACTATGATACCATGTGAAATGACCGTAGGAGACCTTAGAAAGGTTAACAGTAATACCCTTGATCTTGCCACTTATATCTAGGCTAGGCATATAAAACAGGCAGTACCAGCAGGTCTTAGCCTGGTATCATAATGGCACAATCAAGCTCTGGAAATATTACTACCAAGGACAAACTTTTTACTTTCAGATTCTTTTTCATTTTATTTTAGTATGGATTAGATTATATAAATTGGGGAAGAAATAAAGTGAAAAGTAGTAGAGCTCTCACTAATTTAACAGACATCCTCAAACTCAATCTCTATCAGTTTATAACCATTATCTATTTCAGTGGTTTTCAAACTTTTTTTCTGGCAACCCAGTTGAAGAAAATTGTTGATGCCTGCGACCCAGCAGAGCTGGGGATGAGGGGTTTGGTGTGTGCGAAGGGCTCAGGGCTGGGGCAGAGGGTTGGGGTGCAGGGGTGAGGGCTGTGGGATAGGGCCAGGAATGAGGGATTCAGGGTGTTGGAGGGGGCTCTGGGCAGGGGCAGGGTGTTGGAGAGCGGGAGGGGGTCAGGGTTCTGGGCTGGGGTTGTAGGCTCTGGGCTGGGGCTGGAGATGAGGGGTTTGGGGTGCAGGAAGGGGCCCTGGGTGGGGGGGGGGAGGGCTCAGGGCTGGGGCAAGGGAATGGGGCATGCTCCCGGTCAGTTGCGCGGCAGAGGTGCTAAGGCAGGCTTCCTGCCTGTCCTGGCACCGCGAACCACACTGTGCCCCGGAAGCAGCCAGCAGCAGGTCTGGCTCCTAGGCAGAGGCGTGCAAGCAGCTCTGCGCAGGTCTTGCTCACAGGCACCGCCCCGCAGCTTCCATTGGCTGGGAACTGGCCAATGGGAGTGCGGAGCTGGTGCTTGGGGGGGGGGAGGGAAGACAGCACGCGGAACACCGTGGCCCCCCCGCCTAGGAGCTGGACCTGCTGCTGGCCACTTCTGGGGCGTAGCGCAGTGTCAGAACAGAATTAGCCTACCTTAGCCAGGCAGCACTGCTGATGGGACTTTTAACGGCCCTGTCAGCAGTGCTGACCAGAGCTGCTGCGACCCAGTGCCTTACATTCCGCGACCCAGTACTGGGTGGGTTGCGACCTGCAGTTTGAAAACCACTCATCTATTCTATGTGACTAGAGGAATGGGGAAGGGTAGGGATAGGCATGAGCAAAGAAAAGTCTGACAGCAGTGTGTTTGCATAAGGGCTGAATGTAAGTGATAGCACTGAACTGTAGAAATTAGAGACTGCCCCAAATCCCTCCATGACATTTAGTCTCTTTATACTATATTTATTTCAGTTCATTTTGAAGTCAAGATATAGAATTTATTTCTTATTAATTGCTATGGAGTTTTCTGCTGAAGGTAAGAGGATAGTTTGCTCTACAAAACGATCCTGCTGGTTATCTGCTGGAGGCCCTTGGGACAGCAAGAATGCAGTCATTTTTTACTTTGAGCGTTCCACTAAAATGCAAGTTATTTAGGTATCGAAAAAGAGTTATATGATCCCACAAAACTTTTCTCAGATACACAGCCCTTAAGCAAGTAGTTAGATTTAAGTCAAATGAAGTACTCAGGAGAAAGGATTGCTCACCTCAGTAAAGGATTGCAGGAATACGTCCCTATTATTTCAATCCCACATCATAAGGAAGCCTTTTCATGTCCCTAATTTTTTGTATTGCCAGCCACTGGAACCCTTCTATTTCTGCTATATGTTGTTGGGGCTTGCATGACCCAATCTGCATACCATACTCCAATGGGTGGATGCTATTGAGTTATATATTGGCATTATGATATTTTCAGTATTTTCTATTTAATTCTGTATGCATCTAACATTTTGATTGCATTTTGATGACTGAAGTTACTGAACAGAATACACTGAATTATCTATAAGGACACCCAGGACTTTTTTGTTACAGTTAATACAGAACCCAACAAAGTGTATGAGGAGTTCAAATTGTTACGCTGAATTTGGCAACAATGAATTTAATCTGTCATCATACTGCCCATCTATGCAGCTCTGCTAGGTCTCTATGGTCTTGTCTTGTCTTGTCAATGGTAAATAATTGTGTGTGATATGCAAATCATGCCATGTCACTGCTCATCCACTTCTCCAGATCATTAATATACTAAACATCAGCATTCCTTGTATGGATCCTTGGGGTACACAACTGTTACCCTTTGTCATGCTGAAAATGGACCCGCCAATTTCCAAGCCATAGGAAAACTATACCTGGGACTACTTAGTTTCTTTAGCAGTTTTGCAAGTCCATAAAAAAAATATAAAGCAATATTCCTATATCTGTTCTGTTTCAGACAACTTCAAGAATTCTAGTTGATTCAAGTGGCACAATCTTTGCAGAATCCATGATGGTTTGTGTCTATCATAATTTTTCATCTACTGTTTTATAATTCAATTTTTAAAGTACTGATTTAACGAATATATTTGCTGTGACAGATATAGCAATTACAGGCTATATCTTTTGGGACCATAAGAACAGCCATACTGGGTCAGACCAATGGACCATCCTGCCCTGACAGTGGCTCATGCCAGGTGCTTCAGAGGGAATGAACAGAACAGATGGATTGGTTGGTTCATATGAAAGGCTGATGTTACTTTTAGTAGACATTTTGTATGCGGATGTAGCATGACTTTGTCTTTGAGGAATATTGTGTAGGGGGGATTGGCCATGAGCACCCCTTGCAGAAGTAATGGTGACCAGAAAGGCCACTTTCATGGATAAATGTAGCAGGGAACAGATGACTAAGGATTCGAATGGCAGTCTGATGATGCATTTCAACACCAGATTGAGGTCCCAGGCCGGGGTAGGTTGGCGAACTTCTGGGTAAATGTTCTGGAGACCTGTGAGGAAACGTTTAGTAATTGGGTGCGTGAAGATCAAGTTCCCATCAATCTCATGATGGAACGCAGTAATGGCAGCAAGATGGACTTTGATCGACCTTGATGCTAAACTTGTTTCAGCTCCAGTAGGTATTCCAACACTAATGGTGCTGTGGAGGCCGAAATGTTTTACTTGACACCAGGAGGAGAATCTCTTCCATTTTTGAAAGTAAGTATTCCACATGGTCACTTTCCTGCTGTTTAGTAACACATTTAACTTGTTCTGAGCAGGCTAGTTCGCTAGGACGGAACCATCCACAAATGTTGTGGCTGCCATGTGCCCTAGCAGTTGCAGGACAGTATGAGCTGGTATTTGGGGGCTGACTCTGAGATAAGGCTTGTCAGAGTTGAGAATCTGTTCAGGAGCAGGGACGCCTTGGCTTCTACAGTATCGAGATGTGCCCCGATGAAGTCCAGTTGTTGGACAGGGATTAGAGTGGATTTTCATTCATTTATCTGTAGTCCTAGATCCCTGAATAGTGTGATAATCGTCTGGACTGAGTCCAATGTTTCTTGTTGAGTTGGGCCTTTGAGAAAGCAATCGTCCAGGTAAGAGAAAATCATTATTCCCTGTTTCTGCTAGAGTTTTGGAGAAAACTCTTGGTGCAGTGGATAGGCCGAACGGTAGTACTCTGTACTGGAAGTGTTTGTGTCCTACTGTGAAACCCAGGAATTTCCTGTGAGCGGGGTGAATAGTAATATGAAAATAAGCATCTTGGAGGTTGAGGGGTGAAAACCAGTCCCCCTTTTGCAGCGCTGGAAGTATCATGCCCAGTGTCACCATTTTGAACTTTTGAGTGTGTACGAACATGTTGAGTTTCCTGAGATCCAAGATAAGTCTCCATCCCCCATTCTTCTTCTGTGTCAAGAAGTGGGAGTAGAACCCCTTCCTCACGTATTGCAAAGGTACTTGTTCCATGGCACCTAGCTGTAAAAGGTGATCGACTTCTTGTATCAGGTGCTCATGAGAAGGATCCCTGAAGAGGGACAGGGAATGGGACAGGGTAGGTGATCAGGAGGTAAAGGGGATGGTATATCCCAATCGTATGATCTCTAACACCCATTAGTCCGTTATTATTGATGTCCATCCAGATGTGGAGAAATGAGCGAAGGTGGTGTCAAAAGCATGGGGACTGATCAGGTGACAGCACTGCCTGGTGAAGGGGGTTGTCCAAACCCTTGACCAAAACTGCCTAGTGAAAAATTTAGTTGGTGCAATCGGTGCCGACTTGGTTTTCTCAACCAATGCCGACTGTGATGTTGGTGCTGAGGGCAGAGGCATAGTGCCTGAGGAGACACTCAACACCGGGTCCCGTATGGGTGAATTCGGTGCCGTGGAGGTGGTTTTATTATGTTGATGGGAGAGCTCTCTGATTTAAGGTCTGATCCTGCAAAGAATTAGGCACCTGAGTAACTTTACTCACATGAATAGCCCCATAGAACAGGCCCTTAAAATGTTAATTCACTTTTTGAATAATTAGGGATTTGTACTGACGGATTCAAGTTTTAAGTTACCACAATTTCAAATCAATACTGTAATATTTATGTGAAACAATCAAAATATTCTTGACAGCAGCACATTATTCAGTTGCCTTGACTCTTCTAATAGGAATCATATGAAAGGGAAACTAAGGAGGGGAATTCTTATTTGTTGCTTTTTGGAGAAATTAACTCTCTCAGATTGGAAGGAGAGTTTTACAAGAAACTTTAAAAAGAAAAATATAATAATTCATTTCCCAATCACAGGGTTTTTTTTGTTTGTTTGTTTGTTTTGTCAAAATACATGTTAAATAGTCCCATTTTAAGGAGTCTGAGTGGCTTTTAAAACACATGTTGTGAGAGTAATAGTTTTTTGTTCCGGTTGGTAACAAAATATTTTCAAAAGCAGTTTACTAGATTTTCTTTTGAGCAACCTAAACATCTCTTTTTGCTGGATTACTTATCCTGTGGTGTTTATCGATCTTGGGACCAAGATGATAAAGAATATAAAGCCCTCGTTGCTGATGTTAGAAAGAAACTTTCCTGTTACAAAGGGCCTTAAATTAAATTTAATGTTTAAAATTAATATTTCCATTAATCACGCCTACAATACATGCACAGACCTTAATGTGTACTTATGACATTCACCATGAGTGCACAAGAAACAGCCTGTTATAAAACAGGCCACCTGGGACAATGTTAGCACTCATGAGACAACCAGTGGTTAACTGCAGTATAAAATTCATAAGCTGTTGACCCTGATAGAGCCTTCTAGATGAAATATATAAGTAATAATTTTTACTGGTAATGAACTACCCAGCAATACCTTTTTTCCCATAAATTTATTAGGGGAACATATTTTGTTCCAGCAGTGCCAACGCTGACCCTTATTAGTTGTCTTATAGAACAGAGATGCCAAAAAAATAGGCAAAATAAATAATACGGTGGACCTTATAAATCTTAATATTTGGTAACAGAAAAGGTTTCAAGGCCACATAGTCAAAAATGGATACCTAAAGTTAGGTTTCTAAACAAGTAGTCTGATTTCCAAAAGTGCTGAGCTTCTAGCAGTTCCTACTAGCTTCAGCGGGAGGTGTTGGGTGTTCAGCCCAGTTGATAATCAGACCACTTAGGTGACAAAAAGACTAACTTTAGGTTCCCATTGTGAACATCTTGGCCCAATTGTTTAGATGATCTTTTCCATCCCTAGAAAATATCAGATTAGCATTTGAATGACTAAGTCTACACAGAAACATGTCTCACCACTGAACAATAAATCAGACTATTCTAGTACTCCTCCATACATACCAGTGCTCCGTTTTCGCTTGTCCAAAGACTGGGATTAGATTCAAGTCTAGTGACACAAACCACAAATTTGTCTGGAAATACACGCAGCTCTGTGTAAAACAACAAACCCCAAAAAGATTACATGCATCTTTCAGTATATAATACAGTTTTTATAAGGGCAACGTATATGTGTACTACATTTTGTAAATCAAAGCAGTCGACATTTTAAAATGCACAATAATTCTTTTCTCCCACCTCACTTTTTGCAATTTCCCACTCTCTCCTCCCCCTTCACTTGTGGTTTTTTTGTGGGTGAGGGGGTAAATCATTCAGTTATCAATAGGACAGAGTAAGCTCAGTTCTCCAGAGAAAAGACTAGGCTGCAAATTAGTCCACCTGAGCCCAGGACAAATATATCACATGGAACCTGACTGGCAAGTCGTTCAGCATATTTCCTTTGTGCTAGTCTGATGATTCATCTTTTCATCCCAAAAATTTTGTCATGTTTATAACATCAGTATAATGTATTGCATCAAAATTGGACATAACATGACATATGGAAACATCTTTCAAACTATGACTAAGGGGATTTTAAAGTGTTTAAACGATTTATTACTGTTTACCACTACGATCTCACATATCCTACTCCTAAAAACACAGTTCCCAGAGTTAATCCATAACAACAAAACTTTGTAGTCATCTGACATTACTACAGGGAAGAGGATTCAGTAATAACAATTCTGAACCACTGATCAGAATAGAGTACATCAGGCATCACTCCATTTAATGACAAAACTACTAGAGAGAGAGAGAGAGGGTGTTCTGTTTTAGCAATCTGCGATTATTTCCACATCCATTAAAATGGCATATTTTTATTTAGGATTTATATGTGAAATTGTCAGACTTTTATAACAATGGGCCAGAACATCCTGTCTTACAGGAGGGGGAAGAGGTAAGATAGGCAGGAAAACTAGGAGGCTGACCACACAGTTTCCCTCAGAACATTCCATCAAAGGGCAGCAAACAGGGGAGGAACATGGAGCTATCCACATGGATGGCTGCTTCTCCACAAGACTGTGGTGTTTCACTGACAGCGTGCTCTGTGCAGCCATTTGCCAAGTCCTCCGATGGCTGCTATGCAGGAGCCATTAAGGTAACTTTACAAAAGTTAATGCTGTATTAATTACTACTAGATCTGTGGGTTGGTGTGGTGGCTTGTAGTCGGACCCACTGTTCTTCTGGTTTCAGCCCTGCAGAGCTCCAAGCAGAAAGGCTCCAGAGGAAATAAGGAGTGGTGCTGGGATGGGGAGTGGGGGCAGTAATCCCCACCTTCTGCACAGGAAGGATAAGATGCATACGCAGAAGGGTTGCTCCTAGCCTCAGATATTAAGCATTCTGACAATGTGTTATTTCAGCTTTGACGGTAAAATGAACCAATGCAACATGCGTTTCAATTGCAAAATACAGAATTGTACTTAAATGATAAACAATGTGTTCTTTTTGGTTGCAGTATTACATGTATCCTGACTAAAAGAACTGTTGAGGCCAAAGTGTTTATTAGCTCAGGAAATATACTTATTAGAGTGCGGCAGCAGCTTTTATTAATAATAAAAATTATTATTAACGACAAAGAAACAACAACAAATTTGGCTACTGTCTTTCAACGACCTCTGTGTGGGAGCAGGGGGTTCTATTCATGTGGAGCTCGTTACAGGATCATGGCCTTAGAATTTTTTCTGATAGTATTGGTAGATCAAATACATTTTAGTTTGGTTGTTTTAACTGTTACATTTTGCCAGATAGTCTCTTGCTGGTTAACAAAACAAATCTGTCACTAGACTACAATACTTCATGTAAAATTCCAATAAAGCTTAGATCCAAAACAAATAAAGTTTTGATGTAAAAGACATTATTACAATATAATCTAATATTCCAAAACAGCCATGAAAATGTACAGCTTTGCTGAAATACTTAAAATCAACACTCTAATCTTTGCACTCAGTATGAAGTTAGACAAAATTAGTAGTTATTTGAAACAGAAGAGACTTAACAAATGTCCATAAACATAGCAAATAAAACCCTATAAAAGGTAAGAGACATTACTAAGATTGTTATTCAAGCAGTTAAAAGATTTTAAGGCCGCTTAGCTGATTTACTTTATTTTTCTTTTAAATTCAAAAGATCAGCTGAAAGGGCAGTGATTGTTATGGTTCCTTTTTATTGTTGTTGGAGCAACAGGATTGATATCACTTCCTTACAGAGCATCTTGGCTTGGAAAAACATGAAGAAGAAAAATTTCTGGCCCAATGACATCACCTATGTAGGGGTTTTACAGCAGTGGGCTCAATGAAAGCTTTTGCTTGCATACGCTTGTACCATACAATTGATACCATAAGATATTCAAACAATAATGATGTGACTCATGGGAATGCAACCTGTGGTTGATTCACCTTGTGGAGCCTCAGTAAAATGCTGAGCCTCATCACAAATATAAAATCTGGTATGACCGAGCTGATTAGTCTGGAAAAGGCAGTAAGCAACTTTAAAGTTAAATGAAACACACAAACAACAGTTTGGAAATATTTTTGATTAAAAACAAAAATCCCACAACAAAACAATAACAGAAACTAATAAACTGAATCAAAATTCTAATGGAAACACTGTGTTTATGATCCCCTCCCTTCTCCCAATTGTGCTAAATGTTAAGGAACGGAATAAGAAACTGCCTGCTTACCGCGATACTGCTTCCCCACCACACAACGGAGATTGACCCATCTCTTTATGAAGTAGGCTGTAATGTGAAAATTTCCACCTGCAACATTAAACAGAGTGATGTAATGAGTGTAAGGACATTCTGTTCTCACAGTATGCTACACATCTCCTGATTGTTTGGGGAAAGGAAGGCATAGCTCTCACTTACAAGATGTGCGTCTCTCCAAAAGAAATAGTTTTAATAAAAACTTCTTAGAGTCAAGAATAAACTAACTAATGTAGAGCAGAGTAAAAAAAAAAAGCTGTGGATTTTAAAATTGATCAGTTATGCTATCCAATCACAGAAATTAATTTCAATTAATTCATTGCCCACAAGAGGTGCCAGACAAACAGCTCTGGAGACTAAGACACTGTTCATTGTGACCCCACAAACCAAGGAAGCAGCTGAAAATGTTCTTAACTAATCGCTTTTTAGAGAAAGACCTTGGCTTGCGTAACGTTTTTAAAAGTTTGGTATGGAGCTGCCAGCTATGAGCAGATTCTAAAAGATGCTAATCATTTGCCAATCCCATTGAGTTCAACAAGAAAAGCAGCGCCCTTCAAGATCAGGCTATATTTAATTGCAGTGATAAATACCATGTGGTGATCAAACTGTGATCAAACTCAGCAAAAGAGCCTCGTTCCCAGCGGCTGACCACACTTAGAATCCTTGTGCTATAAAGGTTCTCAAAGCTAGAAAGATCATCTTGTACACTGGATTGCAACTCCAAAAAAACTGGGTTCTATTCTATTCTCTGCTTTGCCATCGACTTCCTGTGGGATCTTGGGCAAGTCACTTAGTTTCTCTGTGCCTCAGTTCAGTCTGTAAAGTAGGGATAATAATTCTTCCCTACCTCACAGGGATGTGACAAGGTTAAACTCATTACTGTTTGCAAGGCACTCAGATACCTTGGTGACAAGTGCCACAGAAAAGCTTATAAATAAATATTGCCATTCTCGACTCTAGAAAGAAGGCAAGGGAAGGCGCAGGACCACATATCCCCATCACAATTCCAGCCAGGAGAGCTAACCAGGAGCAGATGGTCCGGATGTTGACCACAGCACAAGGATGACAATGCAGCTTCATTCCCTTCTGCATGCTCCAGAGATTCCTAGTTTGCACAGTGCCTCTGGGAATGACCCCTGCAGTGGTGTTCTACCACACCATCCTTCATGCAGTACCATGCTTATTTATCATAATCAATCCCTAAATAATTTATCAGCCAGCTTGTTCCCTTAGGAAGACAACTGAATACTTGACTCCCTTTAGAGATCGAGTCAAGATGTATCAAGTTAAGCCACCCTTTAAAAACAAGGAACACTTTGGATGCAGTCCATCACCTTTATTAGTTGCATATTTACAGCACACAATTAAAGAAAATTGTTGTTAGCTATTTCCAGTTTGGCACCCACTATCCTTTTGACACACTGTCAGTGGGGTTAGCCAAATCAAAGACAACAAGACTTTGCGCTTTCTATAAACAAATTGTAATTGTGACAGTACAATGCCTTCCACTGTGATCTCAGTAACAGTGGAACAGAGAGATGTCTGTAAAAACTAGAGCTGGCAAAAAAACAAGAATTCTGTTTTGTGAAAAATTTCAAGGTTTCAAAGTTTGTTTTTGTTCTGCATCAGAAACAAGACCTCTTGAAATTTTTCACACAAAGCACACAAGAGCGACCGGACTGCCAACAGTCCGAATCTGCCCGATTTAGAGTAGGGACTTGAACCTGGGTCTCTTATTCCAGGTGAGTGCCCTAAACACTGGGGTACTGGCTCTTTTCGTGTGCAGGAGGGGTCCCTCTCTGACACACACACATTCTCCCCCCCCCCCCACTCCGGATAAACCTGTCCAACAAAACTTTGGTCTAAACTGACACATTTCCACAAACAGTTTCCGTTTTGATGAATCGGTATTTTCAGATTAAAAATTCTCTCATCTAAAAAAATCTTGACCATCTCTAGTAAAAATACAAATTTACACACCAGTCTCTAAATGAGGAGAATAGATGTCTAAATGAGGAAATCCTCTCCGCCTGAATGTTCCTCACAACACTGAACAAGTACTTCAATTTCATCGTATTTTTTTATTAAAACTTCAAACAAAAGGTGATCATCTTTTACATTTCCCACCTCACTCTAAAACACAATGCTTCATGCCCGAGATTCTTCTAAGAATGGGATCAACGTGTCTATCTGTTTAGTTTTCCAGCTGTCCTGTAAGAAGTAAGTCTTTAATCATATCTGACCAACTAACAACCTAAGCAGAGATTCAAATTGATCTTAACGACCTTTGATTTACAATATGTCTGCTCTTGGGAGTAAGACAACCCCCACCCCACCCAGCTCTATGATATTTTCACTTCAGTTGCCTCTTGTTAGTGCATGATTCCAAGTTGACTTCTGTTGGTGACAGAGTCATACAGGATATGTCCAAAACGTAATTTGAGATATTGTTAAATATGTCTCTTTAATTTCCCCTCTTCATTGATTCTTCCCTTGTGGAACCTTTCTACCAGCAGGAAAGCTATATTGTCATGAGGCTCTAAAGGCAGTTCAATTAAATATCGGTTTGCTGATCAGTTAATAGGGGATATCATGTCAGTACAGCAGCTCTAGCAGCCAAAGTTTATCACTTAAACGATGAATGCAGTCTGTACCTGCAGATGAATGCAGTCTGTACAATTGCTGCACCTCAGGAATAATTTTCTTCACTCTTTCTTTTAGGAGGTGAAAAATATTTACATGCAATAATTTAAAACTTGTGTTCATCAAACCCACCTAATAAATTGTTTTCTTCATAGCTGCATCTATATTTGAGTATTAAATGTATGATCATGCAATGAAAAGAAATTGCAATGTAGATATTGCGTAGTTGGTTCTAGCAATCAGTACATTTCTTTTAAAAGTGAATCTAATGTGTAAAAGCTACTGTTGACAGCTCTAGACCCTGAAGTCCTCCATTTATCGTGTTCATAACCCCTGTGGATAAAAGAGAAGGAACAGCATCAGCCATGGTTGAGCCACTTTGCCACGCTGTTTCTCGAGAGTGCATCAACCCAGAACTGGAAGAACTCTGACTAATTGTAAGAGAGAAGTTCAGTCTTCATACCCATCCATCCTTCCACTCTTTGCTGAGAATGCTAGTAAGGGTGCCAGTTATTGCTAATTGTGGTGTGTGTTTTAAGATGTGGATATCTGCATGCCAGGCATTGGGGTGTAATATATTTTAAAAGAACATTATATTCCATTTTTAACAAATATTTTCAAAAACCTCTTGCTAGTGCATTAATGTCTTTGGGACTTCTGAACTGCTCCATCCAGTAACATCAGTTTGTGTTAGCAAAACGACAGCTGTGCCAATGTTCGCTGATAATACAGCAGCGCTGCAATGCTACTAACACTATAGAGTTCTTTCTGCTCCTTCCAAGGAAAAATATCTGCAACTTAACTAGTCTCTTACACAAGATCAAGAAATGAAGATACTACAGAAATGCCTTCTTCTTCCTATCTGAAGAGCCTGTGTATTCTGCAGCCTCCTACATGTAGGTTACCAACACAGAAATCGGAAAAATGTTTTCCAGTTTACAGTAAATAATGCAGAAATGAGACTTCTATTGAGGGGAGTGGATATTCTGATTTTGAAACTGTACATCTAAGTCATCATATCAGAGTTCCAAAATCATTCACTGAGACACTGGAAACCAAAACGTGACCGAATAAATGGAGTCCTAGCAAGGATGCAGTTTAGTTTAAGCAACAATGTGCTCCAGTGAGTAATGCATTTTAAGGGAGTGGTAATTTGCCCTGCCTGATATATTTCACAGTCCCAGGACACTGAGAGGAAATATTAGACGCTGAGTTTATACTGTAAAACTATCCAGCAACACTTGTTTTCCAAAGGAATTACAGCCAAGTTGACTTGAGCTTCCAACAAGGCTGCCAAGAAGAGCCTGTGGTACAGTGTATAACAGTGGAAAGCCCTCTCCCACGGCTATTAGAGACCATTCATCTGGGAGCCTGGGAAAATGCCTATGAGCTGCTGAGTTATCTGGAATAGCCTGGCAGGTGTTCACTTCCCAGCAAAATCTGGCACCTGCATGGCTCTGTTACTGAATTCTGCAAAGTCTTCTCCAAAACCACAAGACAGGCCTAAGAAGATCGATTGCCCCCAAAACATTTTCATACCTGATACTCCTACATTTCTGATTGTACAGCTTTTCTTGCTGTTTTCCAAAACATCTAATTCAGTGGGTCTCAAATTTTTGTACTGCTGACCCCTTTCACATAGCAAGCCTCTGAGTGCGACCCCCCCTTATAAATTAAAAACACTTTTAAATATATTTAACACCATTATAAATGCTGGAGGCGAAGCGGGGTTTGGGGTGGAGGCTGGCAGCTCATGACCCCCCATGTAAGAACCTTGCAACCCCTTGAGGGATCCTGACCCCAAGCTGAAAATCCCTGATCTAATTTTTTCTCACGTCTCAGCCAGTTTAAATTTCTGACATGTTGTTTTGGATTAAAATTGCCCCTTTGATTTGAAATTACGTGTGTAGTTTTACTTGAGTGAGCAATCTCACTGAAAATGACGAGACACAAAATGCTGTCAAAACCACAAAGTAAAAAAGATGAAAAAAATATTTCCCCCTATAATCTCTTTCACTAATAGTTATTTTTAGGGCTACTTGTAACAAAAGGCATGGAAAAGAGATAAGATAGAAGTATGGTTTCTAGATTTATGTTGTCTATTAAGAACATTCCACTCAAGCATGTGCAATCCATGCAACAGAGCTAATGAAAAACAAAATGAAACTGATTAGAAATGGACTAAAACCAAAGCTGAGACTGAACATTCTGTTTTCATTGCCCAGGCTGAATGAAGTGTCACAAATATGCTAAGAGTATAAACAGTGAACAGCAAATTACAATTACATTATTAGATTATCAATAACACATTTGCTTTAAAAATGTATATGTAAAATTATATATACAACATTTTAACTTGACACTGCATCCTTTAAACCAGAAGAACATTTCTTTTTCACTGAAACAGCTTAAAAGAGCCAAATGGATTTTTTCTAAAGAAAAACTGTGTTATAAAAGGACTTTCCCCAGGGAATGACCTTGCATTCTAAGTTCCAATTCAAGAAAAGGTTTAGGGTTTAAATAATCTAAAAAAACCCCAGGAAGTACTTAGACCTGAAGTATAGTCACAAATAGCTAGTTAGTTATGTATAATTTCCATACCAAGCCTACATTTCTGTGGGCATAATTTAGTGCCTGCAATGAAGAACACTCTATTTAGCACCTGTAATGCATGGGAAAGCATTAATCCAGCAGGTGGAAAACTGTGAATTCAAGTCACTGCACCTCCCCCACTCTCCCCGCCCCACAAAAGACGATGACGTCTAATTTAGAAAATTAGGACCAACATATTTTTCATCTAAATAGCATGAGGTGAGGGGACGGTAGGAAGGGAACCATAGATCTAAAGGAATGGGATAAAAATCTGTTCTAACATGCTTTTGTCTGGTGAAAGTAATTTACAAAAATAGTGATTTTACACCAGTTTACATGACATGATGACATATTAGGGATTAAAATATAAGCCCCACCTGTTATAATGATGAAAAACTGAGAGGAGACTGTGTCTCGATTACAAAATTGTTCTAGTGCCTTGACTGCAAAGAAGGAAATACCCTTATGTTTACTGGCCACCACTATGAATTTCCAAACTGTTGTCAGTATTTGAATGGTTTCTTGCAACATGTGTTAACTCTTTATGCTTAACAATCTAGCTGTGACACTCCGATTACCTTTCCTAGACCTGAAGAAGAGCTCTATGGAGCTCGAAAGATTGTCTCTTTCACCAACAGAAGTTGGTCCAATAAACAATATTACCTCACCCACCTTGTTTCTGTCAGTATACAACTCAACTATATGACAAAGATACAACTCAGCTATATGACAAAGCCCAAATTCCTTACCTGTGTATTCCAAATAATGGACCAGAACCTTAGCTAGTGGAAATTGGAGTAACTCCATTGACTTCAATGGAGCTACATCAATTCACACAAGGTAAGGATCTGGCCGAGCGTGAGTTGTCATACTATCAAAAAAGTGACTTTTTCCATTTCTCTTTACAATCTCATTCAAGGAGGGAAAACTGAGATGATATAGAAGAGAGGACATAACCAATCCAGAAACTATAAGTCTGAACAAGTCAAAAAAATGTCAATATTACACCAGTTCAAACAAAAATACACTTGCTTTTTATGTAACTTATAATTTAAGTTGTTGACGTTAGTTTAATTGTTAAAAGATATTTCTAAATTGTGAGTTAGTGTTGTGAGCCTGACTTTGGTTTCCACAATAGAAGCTAAATATTTCTGTTAATTAAAAAGATAGTGAAAAAACATTCTGCAAATAAACAAACATGAGATTGCCAACTTCCATCCTTTTTCCTCTAAAGCTAGATTTATCAATTTAAATCTCTTTGCTTTGCATGGATTTGTTTAGTGAATTAAAAAAAAAAACCAGACATTTTTTTCAAATTAATGTTCTAAATGATAAAATAAATTACATTTATTATTTGCCTTTATGACACTGCTGAAATTTACTAAATCCTATTAATGTGTCCACAAAGGATCCACAAATTGGTTTTTCACTTTTCAAGTGATGAAGAGCTTTGTCTAAATTTATACCAGTTTTACTAAATTTTAGTTATTTACTTTTTTCAATAAGTATTTTACAAATTAAGGCCCAGATACTGCACTCATATATTTATCTTTACACAAAGTCCCTTTGAGATCCATAGGAATGATATTCACAGTGTATAAAGTTAAGCACATGTGTAAGTCTTAGCAAGAGAGGCCCCTAAAATACAGACACATGGAAAGTCTGGCCCAATCCTGCAAACACAAACATACATAACTGTACTCACATGAATAGTCCCATTAAAGCCATGGAACTACTCATGTGAGTAAAGTTTGGAATGCCCATATATTTTTGCCAGGCAGGTTCTTAGTCTAGCTCAGTCAACCTTTCAGTTAAGTACTGCAGCAAAATTTTCTAAGCATAGGAAAATAAAGGTTACATGATGGGTAATGAAAAAAATAAATTAGAAAAAGGATTTTTTAAACCTAAAAATGCTACATTTTCTCTCTACATCTGTCATATGGCAATGCAGTTTAAGAATAAGAGGATGGTAAGCAGAATATTGCTGTATATCATAGTAACATCAAAAATAAAAGATACTGCTTATCTTGCAACCATATAAAGTGTGCCTGAAACCACCTCTTGTGACAATTAAAGTAACAAGAGCTGCACCATTTAACAAGCATTTCTAAAAGAATTTTCTTCCTTGTAAATTTAATTTGCTTGGGTTGTTTTTTAGGGGACTGCTGCTGGTGGTGATTTGATGTCATTTTTACATTGGTGCTTTTAGGGACACACAGGGTTAAACATGTGTAAAATAAATTTTCTCAGTTTAAAGAGCACAAAACAACACATTTAGGAAACCAGACAGCTAGCGGGTCAAAACATTACACTTCCAGGTCAAGCTTCTGGTTGCAATTAAGTAAAATTCCTACCAGCATTTCTAAGGAAATCATATTTCTTGCAGTTTTTTTTAATCCCTGCTTTCTTGCTTACATTGTAACCACAGCACTTTCACTCTCTTTAGCAACATATAATACCTGTGTATCTGAAGATTTTCTACGAACCTGAACTACATTTTAATCTAAAAATTAAACCCTCTCAATTTTTCCATCCGAGTCTCATTCATTTAAAGTTGAACTCATTTAAGAAAATTAGATGAATTTATTAAAGGGAAACTATTAAACCGAAATCTAGTTTATTTAAAAACAAGCATTAAAAACCTTTTCTCAGGAGCCACACCTCCCCCTTTTGACCTCCTGCAGTATTTGTGATTTCAGTCATATTTTTCTTATTTAAAAAAACGTTTTTCTCTCCCTTGGAGCTGTGAGAAAGACCCACTCAAACAGTAGAAATTGATGGAGGACCCAGTCCTGCACACATGTACACACAGCTTAAATTTAAGCATGTGAGTAGTCCCCAGACTTTTACCGTAGGCCAGCGTGACTACTCAAAGTTAAGCATGTGCGTAAGTGTTTCCAGTACTGGAGCTTAACTGACCTACTATACAGGAGAGAGAGAGAGAATGTGTTATCAAAAGTAAAAACAAAGACAAAACTGTAAAAATAGAGAAATATGTTTTATCTAATTTATTTTTTAAATAGTAATCTAGGCGCTACCTGTACCAATACTAGATACATCGTTTTTATACTTAAGTATTACTTTCCAATTGATGGTGTGCTTTTAAAAGAAAAAAAGGATCTTTTAAAAAGTCCAAACAACTCTTTTTCCTTTTCCCTAGGCCATTATTTGTATAGGGTTAGATCCTATTAGGTGCTGTTTTCAACTCGCTTTGAAGTTGAGGGAACTCGAGGGTACTTCGCAAACTTTAGAAACACCCAGCACTGCACAGGCACTGTTACCACTATGCCACAAACTTCTTACAATACAGATGCACAAATTCAAGAAAATGAATATTCACAACTGTAGCTAAAAAGTTTAGAGGTGCCTCAGTTGTACTGCTTTAGCTGGAACAAGGGTTTCTTAATTCTTTTGGCACCAACTTCTTACAATCAAATTAAAGTTAGTAATTTATGGAGTTAATATAAATGACATAATTTCATTTGATAAATTACCAAGACTATAAAATTATGGTTTCTAGTAACTGCTTGGCTAATGAAGAAAAAATGAACAAGCTATTTATATATAATAAATAACTCAACTTGGGACGTAGCATTTTATCTGATGTTAAGTGTAACAGATGGTTAGCAGAGAATCTCCCTCTTGTTTTTATCAAGATATTGAGCTGAGATGCTAATCAAGTGGAATTTGCCAAAACAAAAGATTTCTTGGACTTTAAACTATATTTGCTTTTACTCCAAAAAACAAAAATGTTTTGCATTAGCAGTGCTGTGCATTCAGACGTGCACTCAACCTGCCTGCATTGTTACTGAAATCAGGGCCAACAGTGAATACTGAATATACTTGCAATTGTGTTTAAGGTTGTTGAGCAGAATTTTCTCTTGCATTACACCTCTATCACGATATAACGCAACCCGATGTAACACGAATTCAGATATAACACGGTAAAGCAGTGCTCCAGGGGGACGGGGCTGCGCTCCCTGGTGGATCAAAGCAAGTTCGATATAACGCGGTTTCACCTGTAACACGGTAAGACTGTTTGGCTCCCGAGGACAGCGTTATATTGAGGTAGAGGTGTACCTTCTCAAACTTGCTTACATTTCAATGACCAAACATTAAGTCAAATTGTCTTAAGAAGGGAGGATTATATGAGAGTTTTTGCAAAGAAGAAGTTGGGGCTGTGTTGTTAGTCTGAGTGGCATCCTGGAAAGAGCAAGAAAAGGGAGAAGAGGATTGCATATGGGATGGGCCAACATACGAGTGTTGTAAAGGGTGAGTATGGAAGACTTTCATGGACTTGTATAGCTACACAACAGTGTGTAAGCAGCCTGCTTTTCACTCCAGGTGTATCTATGCCGACACTGGTTTGTAGTGTAGAGGTAGCCTAGATTTACACTGATGTGAGAGCAGAATCCAGCCAATATTTTGGCCAAAAGGGACTTTGACCCACAGATCTAGTTACCTGATAGTTCTTTAAAAAAATGCCCCTCAGAGTCACAGAATCCATGGAAAAACATTTGAAGAATTAATTAACAAAAGTCTAGTAGAACATGCTGTCAGAACCACCTCCTCTCTGCCATTTTAGACATTCTTCCTAACGCAAGGTACTCAAACATCCTTGAAATGCTGAACCCAGGATTTGAGGAATGCTTAGAGCAGAGATCCAGAGTGCCATGTTGTTAGTGGATAGAAGAAGATATGTTGAAACATGAATAAAACCACACACAGTCTCAAAATCAAACTTATTCAGCAGAAAATTCCATTTAAGACTGGCAGCAGTAATACTGAACAAACTGGATTAAAATGCTTTGTAGTGGAACATACTGTAATGGTGATTTGTTACTCACATTTTGTGGTGCCCTATGTTTAATCAGGTCTGGAAGAAGGTACCAAGTAGATTAAATATCATTTTGGGAACTGACATTCTTCACTAACCAAAATACCTGATACCAAGAGATTATGGGAGCTTTAGAATCTAAACAGAGTACAGAAAAAAATCTTTTCAAGAGCAACAGCTGTTGAAATGAGAAATCATACAACCCACATAAGAGTCAACAAGAAACGTTAAGGCCAGATAGTCAAAATCACTCAGCAGCCGCAACTTGGACAGATTTTCAAATGTGCTCAGTTCCCACTTAGACAAATGGGCACTGAGTTCTTCTGAAAATTCAGCCATTAATTTATGTGGCTAAATGGGAGCTGCAGAGCTATTTTAAAGTCTGGCCCTGAAAGTTTTAGATCAGTGAAGTGTCCAATTGCTTCTGGCCAAATCTGATAGATGACTGAGAAGATATGATCACACTAGATACCTATGATTATTTCTGGATACCTATGATTATCAGTATTGAACTATTATCTAGTTTTTTCTATAGCGAGAGATCTTTTGCTGCTAATATTTCTAATGTTTGTGTGAAGATATATAGACTCTGATATATGTATATTTTACACACACACACATTTTCTTGTAATTATCTTTATCTTCATTTTTTCCTATCTTAAAAATACAGCAAAAAAAAGGAAACAGAGACAACATACAGTAAATAGAAGGAAAGGGGTTGCTGGTGGATAGCAGATAGACATTGTTTAATGGTCAGTGTTAAGGATGTTTTTAAAACTTTAACTCCAAACTACCTTTCTTTTTCTCGTTTATTCATTAAAAAAAATACAGTATTTTTTAAATGAAGTGGTATTTATTTTCAACATTAATCATCTGAAAGATGCTATCTGGGAATATCTTGAGGTTGTGGGATTTTTAATTTTTTTAAGCATTTAAAAACCACAACAACAAATGTCTGCACTTTGTTATTTTTCCATTTCTTCCACAGGCTCTTTGAACTACACTCCTTTACTGCTTCAGCAAGTCAAGATTACAAACTTGGCAAACACCACATGAATGGGAGAAACAGGAGATGAGGCCTTCAGAGTTACAGCTGCTGAAGTATGAACAAGGAAGTAAATTGTCACAGAGCTCAGGAA
This sequence comes from Chrysemys picta bellii, assembly GCF_011386835.1. Lineage (NCBI taxonomy): Eukaryota > Metazoa > Chordata > Testudines > Emydidae > Chrysemys > Chrysemys picta. Next base: position 198,930,855 of record NC_088793.1, read on the forward strand.
GTGGCATGTTTTGCTGTTTTCTACCTTTTCCCCTTAACCCTGTGTCCTGTACCAGTCAAAATTAGTGCCACTGCCATGTCAGGGGAAGGGATCACCAAGTGTCTCCTGAAGGAGAAGGGGTAAAATAAAAATTATGATACTGCCAGTTTCACCACTGAAAGGTTGAAGATTCTGCCACCACCGTATCCACACCCTGTTGCCATGGAAGTAGAGAAGGATTCTGCTGCTAAAGACAAGCACAACAGCCCATTTCTTTGGGAAGTGCTATAGGTGAGATTTCTCTCACTAGCACCACTGGAGGAGGTACTGAAACAAACTGTACAGAGCTAAGCAGTGCCTGGGGAGGAAGATTCTATCTTGGCCCATCTCTTTTTTGGGTGGGGGGGACTCAAGGTAGAAGTTCTGGTGGCCAGTTCTAATTTGAAGGTAAGTTGGGCTTTGCTGGGGAAGGACTATGAATTACCTGTGAGAACTGCTTTGACAAGTGTTCGATCCTAGCAAGTGATTTACATTTTCAAATCTATCCTTGCAACAAAAAGGGCAAATTATATATATATTTCTCTGTGTGTATGTTATACACAAAAGTTTAATTGGAACAAGTTCATTAGCTTCACTGGGAATCCACAGAGATCCAAACTGTGCCTGAAACTTGTTGTGCAGAGGGGCACTTAATATTCAACCCTGTGCTGAAGGGGAGGCCAGAAATTTCTATGTACTGTTCTTCTCCCTATGCTGGACCAGGAGTTCCTTCTATGGGGGAAGGAGCAGACTGAGAGGGTCAAAGCATGTGCCCCTCCCACTATTCATGCTGTGAAAGCCTCATCTCGGGTTGGGAAATTCCAGGGGCACTTGCAGATGGAGAACTCCCTGCAAAAGAGCTGATGTAGTGGAAAGAAACAAGGCAATGCAGATCTTTGGGTTCTCGGGACTGAACCTCCAGCTTCTTCTTTAGGGGTCAACCCCCAACTTTCACTAACAGACAATTTAGTTAACAGTAAAATGGAGTTCTAGTACCCTAGAAGCATGATCAGGATCACCATCTTTCCTAAACCACTACAGTGCTCTCATGAAAGATAATGGAACAACACACACTGGAGTTTCTAGATCAAGCCATTATACCACAACTCCAGCCTACTCGCTAACAGAGGGTTAGGTTGGGTATTTTTGCATTTTGATAAGGCAGCGGATTTAAAACGAACAAAAGGAAGCACTTCTTCATACAACACACAGTCAAGCTGTGGAAGTTGTGAAGGCCAAATGTGTATCTGTGTTCAAAAAAGAATTAGATAAGTTAATGAAGGATAGATCCATCAATGGCTATTAGCTAAGATGGTCAGGGATGCAACCCCATGCTCTGGGTGTCCCTAAACCTCCAATTGCTAGAAGGTGGGACTGGCTGATGGGATGAATCACTCAAAATTTGCCCTGTTCTGTTCATTCCCTCTGAAGCATTTGGCACTGTCAACTGTCAGAAGACATGATAGTGGGCTAGATGGGCCATAGGTTTGACCTAGTATGGCCATTCTTATGTTCTTCTGTTGTTTAAATATTTCTAAAATAACTTTTGTATCATCCTTGCTCCTTTCCTACCTCCCGCAAAACAAAATAATTGGGAAGCAGGTTTTCTGAAGTCAGTGGGAGTGGGTATGCATATCAAAAATCAGGCTAATCAAAGGGTAGTTACAATCTTAACAAGAAAATAGCTATCATGTTTCTGTACTAATCACAAGATTCATTTAATAAGCCCCCAAAACTGAAAATCTTAAAAGCTACGACAAAGAACTGAACAGAAACCTACACTGGCTCAAATCCTGCTAATCTTACTCATGGGAGTATTTCCAGTGAAGCTGATGGGACTACACCCATGAATAAATCAAGCACAACTGGTCTTTAATTACTATACAAAAGGAATTACTCTCACCTTTACCCTATAAAACACAAATATAGACTCAATAATGCTCAAATCAGGTGAGATCATCAGTTGAAAAAGACCCCAAAGAAAACTCATCACTAACTACTAAGTTCTTGCCTACATTTAAAATGCTACAGCACTTCAGTGTAGACACTACTTACACTGATGGGAGATTCCCAGCACAGGTAATCCACCTACCCGAGAGGTGGTAGCTGGATTCACAGAAGAACTGACAGACAGAATTCTTCTGTCAACCTAGCACTGTCTCCACAGGGACTTAGGTCAGCTTAACTGCGCTGATCAGGGGTGTGGATTTTTCACATCCCTGAGCAACAGTGTTATGGCGACCTAATTTTCTAGTGTGGACCAGGTCTGAGTGTAGGCAGTGAGAGACGTGGCTAACAGCCTTCAGCTTTTTTATTTTTCTTAAAGTCTGTTACTAGTGTTCAGTGGCTAAGTTTCTGTTATACATAAAGCTCAAGGGGTACTGCAAGTGTTGCTCTAAATTCCCAGCACCAGAACACACAAGCTGGGGAGAGTAAAGTTCAAACGCAAACTGCAAAAAAGTCTGAATAGATTCAGTGATAAAGAGATGAATGATGAATAATTTTAAAGCTCAAATACAATTTTCATCATATTTTGAAGTTGGACAACAACAGTTTAGACTTTATTAGTAAACAGATTTTCTTGTTATTTATCTATAACTCTGTAACCATATTCAGTGAAAAAATACACTTATTTTAATCAGAAATATGCAGTAAATGCAACGTCCTAGATACTAAGGTTATTGGTGTATTAGCAATACCTAAGCCATATTTACTAAGAAATGTACTCCAGGGAATACATGGAAAAGTGGCACAATTATTACAAACATTCTGGTTAGGACTTTCAAAAAATCCTAAGGGAGTTAAGCGTCCAAACCCCATTGAAATTCAGTGGGTGTCTAATTCCCTTTGGCTCACCCCCTCCTCCCCATGTACTGAACATTACTAAAACTTATATTAGTTATTACATTAAAACGTGCAGTCTCTGAAGTGCCTTTCAGAAGAAGTTGGGGGATATCGATCACTATTCAACATTGCTGTAACCATATACAAACATTGATCCTTGACCCAGTGAGCTCACAATTGAAGGACAGTCAGACAAGTAGACTGAAGTTAGTGGGAATAGAAAACAACATTTAAAAAAACCCCACCTTCATATGTATATGTCAACAAGATTCACAGTAAGCAGCACAGAAGAAGTGGCTCTTCAAGAGGGACTTAAGGTAGAGAGGGAAAGATTCTTGCAGATGAGCTCAGGGAAATTATGCTACTCATGGGGGCTGCAGAAGGTACAGTGCTCAACCTTAAAAGTTTACCAGTTTTGCCTGAGATTCAGGTTACCTCAACATTTTCAGGATTCTCTATCCTTGTATCTTGCATAGTGCCAATACTTAGGTAATGCTATTTAATTATCTAGAAAAGACTCACTGGACCACCTCCATCTGTGATCATGTAACATCTTGGGAAAATTACAGCAATTCCTTACATGGAAAAGTAATATTAGGAAAGTGTTCCATAAGAGGGTTGGAGTCATGTGACCAGCCAGCTCTCCACAGACCACAGTTTGGGAACTACTGATCAAAGACAATTGGCAGCTTTAAAAGGGCAACCACAGGATGAGGAGCGGGAGGCCAGGAGTGAGAATTTTATTCAATTTATTACCAAAAGAAAAAAGCCCACACACTATTAAAATGGGAAACATTTCCCTCTTCTGGAAAGAGAGCCTGAAATACCAGCTATGTTTTTCTGCATTTTGGAATTTTTAAAGACATTTTAAAAGAAAGATTTTTGCTAAAACAAGAGATATTTATTCCTCTCAAATTCTCTGCTAGCCTGATTTGCAGTTAAAATCCCAAGAAATTGATATCCCAAATAAAATATGGAAAGTATGCATACATCAGACATACAAACAAATGTAAAATATTAAGAAATAAATAAAAAATAAAACCACCCCATCAAAATATTTTTAAGAAACCACCAGCATAAGGGGGAAACAATTATTGCTTACTTCTGGGAGCAACCATCTCCACTGACAGACGCCAAGTAGATTAAATGGATTGGCACAACAAAATGCTGAACAAACTCACCAAAGCTTTGACATTGCAATCAGATCTGCACAGGTGTCCCTGTGTCCATGTGGAGCCCCATTTGGCTTAAGTGGGGTTCTGTATATATGCAGGGGTCTGTCCAGCCTCATGAATCTGATTACAGGATCTGGGCCTATAGGATCATTTGAAGTACAGTCACTGCACACAATATTGCATTTAAACTGGAGTAAAAGTCAATTAAGGTCTGCAGGATTGGGCCATAAGTCATTAAATGATAAATAGGGCTATAATTATCTCTCTGAGAAATAAGAAACTCAAGCAGCTAAAACCCACAGTTTGAGAAATGCTGAGGCATTGTGAAGACAAGTATCAAACAAACTTCACCTCCTGTGGTAGCAATAGGCACTCTTTAATTGATCGCAAGTGAGAGGAATTTAAAAGGGATACTGTCTAAAAGATTTTAAGAAGCGCCAAAAAAGATGAAATTGAGATGCGAGAGCAGAATGCTTTGGAAGGATCTTTTGGATGCACCTTTGTCTTTATTATGCTGGTTGATTTCACATTTCCTGTGCATTTGCAGGAGGTAAAAAAGAGGAGGTCTGATCTCATACAGAAGGAGGGAAAAAAGATAAAGTCAGGAGTTCGGGTGTCATGTGACATCCTGTTTTCTAATTACTGTCATGGCATTTGGAATTGCTCCACTGACCAAAGGCCACACATACGGGAAAGCCCCCACCTCTTAAAAAACCCCACACCTTTTTGAAATACCTTTTCCTTGTCCAGCTTGGAAAGCACACCTCTATCTGCACTCTGTTGTTGTGCACAACTGCCCAGCTGACCAAGCCGGCTACATGCTCCAAACACACTTCTGCCTGGAGGAGGCAGGAGATATTGGATCTCCTGGGCCTGTGTGGAGAAGAGGCTGTGCAAGCACAGCTATGGACTAGTTGTAGAAATATTGGCATCCACGAGCAGATTGCTCAGGGGATGCAGAAGAAGGGGTACGACAGGGACCAGCAGCAGTGCCACGTGATAGCCAAGGAACTGCAGCAGGAATACTAGAAGGCCAGGAAGGCCAACGATCGATCGGGGGCTGAGACACAGACCTGCTGCTTTTACAAACAGACGAATGCCATACTTGGCAGAGACCCCACCACCAGTGTGCACACAACTGTAGATACCTCGAAGGAACCCAAGTTGCAGGCCCCTGCCAAGAACAGCAAAGAGAAGGAGGTGGAGAAGGAAGAGGAAGAGGAGAAGAGGGGACTGATGATGGGGGGATCCAGCTGTGCCATGAGCCAGGACCTGTTTTTGACTCCACAGCAGTCCAGCCAGTCCCTGTAGCAGAGCACAGGTGAGCCTGTGCAAGAGAAAGAGCCTCAGGTAAATGTTTAAATAAATTTCCCATTTCAGTGATGGCACCCCCAACTTAGTAGGACACAGCTATCAACTTTTCATTAATTTACTTGTACTGCAAGAGGTAGTGGTACAACACATAGAGGAAGAGTTGCTATCTGCTTTTCATTCCCCTCTAGAGTTAGGTGGGAGCAGAGGGTTTGGGGAGCAGTTTATTTAGGTACACGGGGATGGCCTTTGAATCTCCTGAGAAATCTCGATGAAACTTCATCAATGGTCAAATTCATGGTATGCCAACACCCTGAATACTGTGTGCAGTTCTGGTTGTCGAATCTCAAAAAAGATATATTAGAACTGAAAAAGGTACACAGAAGGGCAACAAAAATGATTACGCTGTTCATATGGAACAGCTTCCATATGAAGAGAGATTAAAAAGACTGGGATTTTTCAGGTTGGAAAAGAGATGACTAAGGGGCGATATAATAGAGGTCTATAACATCATGAATGGTGTGGAGAAAGTGAATAAGGCAGTGTTAATTACTCCTTTACATAACACAACAATCAGGGGGTCACCCAACGAAAGTAACAGGCAGCAGGTTTAAAACAAAGAAAAGGAAGTACTTCTTCACACAACACACAGTCAACCCGTGGCACTCCTTGCAGGGGATGTTGTGAAGGCCAAACTACAAAGGAGTTCAAAACAGAATTAGATAAGTTCATGGAGGATAGGTTCATCAATGGCCATTAGCCAAGATGGTCAGGGATGCAACTCCATGATTTGGGTTTCCCTAGCTTCTGACTGCCTGAAGCTGGGAGTGGACAATAAGAGGATGGATCATTCAGTGATTGCCTGTTCTGTTCATTCCTTCTGAAGCACCTGGCATTGGCCACTGTCAGAAGACAGGATATTAGGCTAGATGGTGATTCTTATGTTCCATGGAGGTACACTGCAATCCTCTCCTGAAAGTTTCTAGGGATGGCAGTCTTATTTCTTCCTCCATGGTAGGACACTTTCCCATGCCAGTTGGCAAAAACTTTGACAGACACCATTGCTGTAAATGGGCTAGCAGCATACAGGCCCAGGTGACTTCAGGACACCCGCAGTAGCTTGTTCTCTGGGCCTTTGTCACCCTTAGGAGTGAGACATGAGCTAAAACCACCACCAACTCTCACAAATGGTGCCAGTACTCAGTGCCCTATACCCATAGTTTCATGCAACCAAGCAATTCCCTGCCCATTTCCCTCACCCATGGTGGGTCATACTCACCATGGCTTGAGCGGAGAGTGGCATCGGGCACAAGCACTCCAAAGCAGAAGTGTCACTAAGCATGTTTTGTTTAACACTTTAGGGAGCAATGGAAGGGGGGAGTTTTGAATCTTAAGTTTCGCTTTCCGTTCCTACCATACTGATAATGGTACCTCAAGTGTGTTTTATCTGTAGCTGCAGTTGTTGCAGCTTTGAGGGGTACACCCCTTCCACATCAGCAGAACAAATGACTCAGATGAGGAGAAAAAAGAGGAGGCGAGAGGGCATGTTCTGTGAAATGCTGCAAGCCAGAGCTGCATCAGACCTTGAACAGAGGGCCTGGGGGATGAATATTGCAGACTCTATGGAGACCTGGGTTCTGTTCCCAGCTCTTCCACTCATCTATCTGCTCTTTCCTTCGCCATTGGGCCATGGTGCCTCCCGTGTATGAGGCCAGCAAAGAACCAGTTAGTCTGATCTTTGCCTTAACACAGCATGGTGCTGAAGTGGGGCACACTCAGATGGGGGTCAGACTAGATGACCCTTGCAGTCCCTTCTAACCCTATGATTCTATGGAGAGGAGGGAGGCACAGGAAAAGGAGAGGCAGATGAACAAGGACATAATGGGGCTTCTCCATCAGCAAACTCAGCTGCTGCAGACAATTATGGACCTCCAGATTCAACAATCCGGGGTTGGACTCCCATTGCAGTCTGTGGAGAACTGCTCCACAGCTCCTCCCTACACCACCCTTTCTCTCCTAGCATTCAACATGGCCTCTGGGCCTTCATGCTTACCTCTACCACTATACACTGGGGGAAAGCCTGGACAAGAATAGCTTCCCATATACTGACCTGTGAGAACCACAGTTGGTGTACGTGTAGCTACAATGGACATCAATGTTCCTTCCTCTTGTTTATTTATTAAGGTTCCTCAATTGTTTTAAGTTAAAATGCATTTCACTTAAGCTCTTCAGAGATTTTTTTGGAGCTGTTTTTGTAAGTGAATAAAACTCTTTTGTTTTGAAAGTGATTCATCTTTATTAGTTTACAACACATAGTGCACAATGCCTGATGACAGTGAAAGTAGTGGTCTTGTACACTCACAACCCACAAGCTCAGTGCCAAACAGTGTAATTTTCACCAGTGTACAGTAAGCACACCAGCATTAATAGGTACACTGTCAGTGATATATGCACAGATGTGCAGCAAGCACCACACAATTCCTAACAGGCCCCCAAACTGCAGCGCCAGGTTGAGCACAGCGCAACACAGGACGTTACTGTGGATCGCTGTTAGAGTGCTCTTTCAAAGCCTCCCTAAGCCATAGAGCTCCTTGTTGAGCTTGTCTGATAGCCCTTGTGCTGGAATGTTCAAACTCAGCAGAAAGCCGCTCCACCTCTGCCCTCCACCCTTGCGGCAAGTTTTCCCCCTTTTCTACAAAAATACTATGCAGGACACAACAGGCAGCTATAACCATTGGGATATTTCTCACACCGAGATCCAATATGGTGAGTCAACAACGCCAGCGCCCTTTCAGTCTACCAAAAGCACATTCAACTGTCATTCTGCACCTGCTGAGCCTGTAGTTGAATCTTTCCCTGGTGCTGTCATGGTGGACAGTTTACAACTTGATGAGTCAGGGGAGCAAGAAATAGGCTGAATGCCCCAGGATCACTACTGGCATTTCAACATCACCAACAGCAATCTGCTGGTTGGGAAAGAAGGTCCCTGCTTGTAGCTTTCTGAACAGTCCTGTGTTCTTAAAGATGAGAACGTCATGCACCTTCCCTGACCAGCCAACACTGATGTCAATGAAGCATGCCCGTGGAGCCACCAGCACTTGCATACCCATGGAAAAGTTGCCATTTCTGCTGATGCACTCTGCGGCAAGGTGATCTGTGCCTTACTGTCAGGCAGATGTGCATACCTTCTATTTCTCCACTGCAGTTGGGGAACTGCATAGCCGCAAAGCCATTCACTATGTCCTGCACATTGCTGAAAGTCACAGTCCTGTGTAGCAGGAGACTATTAATGGGCCGGCCTACTTGTATCACAACAGCTTTTACTGTGGATTTCCCGCTGATCGGTAGCAATCTGGTGTTGCAAGTTTCCACGGTGTGATCACCACTCGCTTGTCCACTGTCAGTACAGCTCTCAGTTTGGTGTCCCTGGTGTTGGATGGCTTGCTTGGCACACAGATCCAGAAAAGTGATCTTGTGGATCTGAAAGTTCTGCAGCCACTGCTCGTCATCCCAAACCTGCATCACGATGCGATCCCACCAGTCAATGCTCATTTCTCAGACCCAGAAGTGGTGATCCACCATTTGCAGCGGATCCATGAATGCCACCAATAACCTTGAATAGGTTCTCATTATGTCCTCATAGCAAACTGACAGCCAGGAAACTGCCATGTTCCCCATGGTTATTCTTGTGGCTCAGCAAATACCAAAGGATTGTGCATCCTATGTTTGCAATGCTCATGACAGTAGTGCAGAGCTGTGCAGGCTCCATGCTTCTGTTAGAGACAAGTCCCACGCGGGTTAGTAGGAAATTGAAAATAGGCACAAAATTATGGGATATAGATGATATTATGGGATGGAGAACACTGCCTTATGGAAAGTTGATCTCTCATTCTCAGTCACCTCCGTGCGAGTCGTTTCTGCCCCGTCATGCATTCCCAAAACTGCCCAAAAGACAGTGCGCTGAATTGTGGCAGGTTGCACACGGGGATACCTACCCATGGTGCACTGCACTGTGAATCGACACAAGCACTCTTGGTGAGCATGTGCAGTGCGGACACAAGGAGCCAAATATGCACACACAAGCGATGGACTAACTGCAGCGGCTGTACGCCAACGTAACTTGTGACAGCAAAACTTTGTCGTGTAGACATGGTCTTGCAGAATAAACACAGCCAACTCCCTTCTCCCTCAAGAAGTAGAAGGAGGAGGTCACAGTTTGCTAGGTACTTCCTTCCCACTCCAGCTACTACGTGGGAGATGAAGGACCTAGCCCTGTTGACTTGGCAGGTCACCTTTTAACCCTTTTCTCACTCCTTCCCAATGTTCCGTCCTTCCCTGTGTGTTCTTTACCCTCTTCCCAACTTTCCCATCATTCTTCCTTTATCCTACTATGCCCTTGAACTCGCTGCTCAGCCCTCTTTTCAGTCTCTTATTGCTTTGTTTCTGCAGCCCCTTACTGTTAGGCAGAAGAGCAGCCACTTTCCCCCGAGTAAGGAAAGCAGTAGACTAGCATGCTTGAAAATGTCATTATGAGAGGATGTCAGTGATTGGTAAAAGTGGAGCACAGTGATGATACCTCACAAATTCTATAAGCTGGGTCTGAAGTTAAGAGATAACAACTCAACTTACACTTCTGCAGAAAGCCCAGTTCTTAATGGGTCAAATTTTCCAAGATGCAATTTTTGTGAGGGGCTGACTTGCATGCACTGAACGCCTCATATGGGCATGCTAGTGAGGTTTACGAGCTCAATGCCCATCTTGCACATCTCTGGGCATGCAAACTGGATGGGGGGAAAACTGTATCTTTGTAAATCTATCCCACTGCGTTTTTCTCTTAAAAAATAAGATAAACCAAAATCAAACACTTTTCGACATTAGATCAAACACAGGAAATAGAGAGTTTACTCTGAAACCAATGACTAAAGACTAAATTAAAGCTTACTTTGGCAGATAAGTTACACTGGCCATTTGGGAGGGGCAGAGAAATTGTTCAAACAGAAGGAAGAATAGGAAGAACTTGCTTGTTTTGGCTCCTTTCTCCCCTTTTTCCATTCTCTATCCCATTTTTCCTTTCTTCTGCTCTTGTGTGTAACACCCACAGATTTCCTAATGAGATGGTATGCGACCCACCACGCACTACTGTGTGGGTGTAAATGAAAGAGCTGTGTAAATTAACAAGTAACTTGCACAGAGATTTTACTTATGTGTCACAAACAGGGAAGGCAATATATACCTCCATAACGTCAGACAGAGAAATCTGTTAGCTGATGATTTTCTCCTTGAAATATCCAAGGTGACTCCTCTCTGCTCCGCAGCCCTAAGAGGCAGGTCCAGACTGCCAATCAAAGAGAGGTGGCTTGGCTCCCACTTCTGGGGAAATCCCCAATTATAACATTTTTCAGCTTTAGAAGATGATGTTTAGGAACTTCTATTAACCCCATTACAACACAACATGAATTTTTCCTGCAATACAAAATATAACAGAGTGGTTGTGCACATTTCTTTGTATGACACTGAGGACTGTTCAGATTGTGAAGTAGTCATTTCCCAGATCTTGTGTGCAGTGACTTATTCTGAAGGGTTCCAGTTCCTTTCTGTAGAACCCAAAGATACAATATTTTTACCATCTATTAACTAAAGGTTTTATTGCCTTGTTTAAGGGCTGGTAACTGGTAAAGTGTAAAAGTTACTGGGCTGTGGATCTTCTGACTAGCTGGCTCCTGATGAGATGGATTCTGATTGCCCTGGTGAACATTCACACATTCCTTTGTTTCTTTCTTAGGTGTACTGGCTTAGTGAAGAACATATGAATGCTGGACTTAGGCAAAGCACTTCATTTTCTCAGAGTGCCATATTGAGGCACCATAGACAGGGCTTCCAACTCAAACGTTTAAGGCAGAGAGGGCGTAAAAAGATGACTTGGTAAGGACATTCAACATCAAATCGAGTTTCCATGGAATTTTCTTTTTTTTACATTTATTTTCCATCTATCAGTAATTAGTGGGAATTAATCCAGCAAGGTGAATGGGATGATAGTTCTGGCAAATCCAAAATCTAGAGCCTCCAGGGTCAGAATGGAGTCATTAATGTTACTGATGACTTCTTTTGACGTATTTGCCTTTAGGGTGTTTGTTATCAGGGGAAATGTAGACAAGACATATAGATCATCAGTTTGCCAGGGCTGGAACAGCGTGCCAGTTTTCTAATTAAAAGGTTGCTTTAAATTAACAACTCACAAATGTGTCAGGCTTCATATATACTCTCAGATTAACAATTTATACAAGATACCTGCCTGCGCATCTGAGAACAATTAAATTTATTTTCACACAATTACTTTTAAACACACTTTATTTGGGCAGCTAACTTTTTAAAAACATATATATTAAAAATGTTTCTCAGTGGGAAAAAACATTCCTTAGCAGGATTTCTTTTTAAAATGGTATCCTTTTCTTTTTTCATAGGAAAATTCTATTTGTTTTCTCAAAACCAGAAATATAAGAGGATCTAAAAGTTCACATGCTTTATAAACATTGCACAGTTCACTCTTTTAGGGGGATAAATTAAGGTTCCCAACTTGCAGGAAAGGCTTTTAAAAAAATCTTTACTGGCCTCCAGCACTTTCTACTTATATTCTATTTTGTACTTGTGGGAAAAAAATAGTCATGTCATAGCAAGCTAGTTCCCATGTATTCCTAACATATTTTTATAAAGGCTTCTACAATTATTTGCTGCCCTAATGAGCCACCAAAACTGTATTTAATCTTTGCTGTGCTTAATAAAAATATATGTTCATATTAATATTCATAACAGTAATTGCACTGGTACTGCAAATAGGGAGGAACTGGTTGAGAATTTGAAAGTGGAAGACAACTTGGGTGAAAGTGATCACGAAATGGTAGAGTTCATGATTCTAAGGAATGGTAGAAGGGAAAACAGCACATTAAAGACAATGGGTTTCAAGAAGGCAGACTTTAGCAAACTCAGAGAGTTGGTAGGTAAGTTCCCATAGGAAGCAAGTCGAAGGGAAAAAACAGTTCAAGAGAGCTGGCAGTTTTTCAAAGAGACATTATTAAGGGCACAAGAGCAAACTATCCCACTGTGTAGGAAAGATAGGAATTACGGCAAGAGACCACCCTGGCTTAACCAGGAGATCTTCAATGATCTGAAACTCAAAAAATAGTCCTACAAAAAGTGGAAAATAGGTCAAATGACAAAGGATGAATATAAACAAATAATACAATCATGTAGGGACAAAATTAGAAAGGCCAAGGCACTAAACTAGAATTAAACTAGCTAGAGACATAAAGGGTAACAAGAAAACATTCTACAAATACATTAGAAGCAAGAGGAAGACCAAGGACAGGGTAGACCTATTACTCAATGGGGGTAACAGAAATAGTAACAGAAAATGTCGGTTGTGCTCAATGACTTTTTTTTTGGGGGGGGGTTTCACCAAAAAGGTTAGTAGCAATTGGACATCTAACATAGTGAATGCCAGTGAAAATGAGGTAGGATCAGAGGCTAAAACTGGGAAAGAACAAGTTAAATGTCTTCAAGTCACCAGGGCTTGATGAAACACATCCTAGAATACTCACGGAGCTGACTGAGGAGATATCTCAGCCATTAATGATTATATTCGAAAAATCATTTAAGACGGGAGAGATTCCAGAGGACTGGAAAAGGGAAATATAATGGCAGTCTATAAAAAGGGAAATAAGGACAACCTGGGGAATTACAAACCAGTCAGCTTAACTTCAGTACCTGGAAAGATAATGGAGTAAATAATTAAGCAATCAAGAAAGGGAAGGGAAACTACCAAGTAGTTTATGCCCTAAAACAGTTCTACAGACTTAGATTTGAGTAAGAAGTATCTTCAGATATTAAAACAGTTATTTTAAAACTTCCCCTTTTTGTTCCCCCACAATAAAACCTATCTACAATATCCAGCTTAAATAAATGGCCCTCCTGTTTTGTTGTGTTTCTGCATACAATTAGCTAAACGAGATCACAACTTAACAAACCCTGCTACCAAGCTGTGGTAACAGAGCTGATTAAATGACTACCAATTCTAATCACAACAAAACGTGGTAGGTGAAATATACCTATTTGTCATACAGAACAAGGATAAAAAAATAAGGATGTAATCTCTATGTTTTGTAATTTTGGCGTTAGGTGAAATCATATAATATGTATGTGATGTGAGTGTATACAGAGAGAGAGAGATTCAGTCTAACTTAAAAACTTTTACATATAAAGAATATATATTCTTATATGGCAGAAACAATATATATATTTTTACATGTAAAATCACTTAAGTTAGACACTAGGTTCACTGGATTTCCTGGTAGGGACTATGTCATTTATAGCAATCAAAAACAGAATAAAAATAATTTCTACCATTTTTTCATTTTATTTACAATATTTAAAATTATTGTACTTGACCTTACCTTTTAGGGACAAGGGACTGGATTGTGTGCATTCCGTGTGTTTCCACTGGCCACGGTGTTTACGAGCTTCTAAGTAGTGCTTGACTCTTGAATCAATAGTGTCTTTTAGCAGCAAGCACAGTTCCTGAAATAGAAATCAGTTGCAAATTTATGTCTAAATCTATGCATCCTTAAAAATTAATATCAAAGCACTCAAAAATGTATGCAGAAACCCATTCTATGCAATTCTGCACTGTCATATTTTAAGGACTATTTTAAAGTATAAATAAATGGGGAAAGTAACTTTAAAACTGCAACAAGGGTTGGAAAAAGAATTAGACTCTTTAGATATACATTTTGAAAAATGAAAGGAAGAAATTACTAAATTACAATATTATGGTTATGGTCAAATATGACAAATTGTATGGCTGAGTAATTTCCCTAATCAATTTTACTGTGAAAATTCGCATTAACTAGATACATGAAATAAACATAACATGACATTAATATCACAAAAAGTGACATCACTCTTGCTTTTGAATAGTAAATTATAATATTTTATTCAGGCAAAGTTAATAAATGATACATTTGAAAATGGAATCTACCATGAGAAAATTCATCCTCCATAACATGAAGGTGTAGTAGGGGGATTCTCTCAGGAATTTGTAATGTCCTAATTTCTCTTCTAGGATCCTTGTAAACAAGACCAAACTATTTTGGTTCAATTCCAGGAGATACTTTAGGGAAGGCTAGAAGTTGAGTAGGTCACGGAGAACTAGTTTCACTGGTTTACTTAGAATTCATTCCTAAATTTAACTGTTTACACCTTGAAAACTTATTTAAACACATACTACACACATACAAACACACACACACACCATTCAAAAGCACCCGAGCAAAAGCTTTAGTACAGGAAGCACTTGAATAAAATAAAGACTTCATCTCAACATAGGCTGACCGGATAGCAACTGTGAAAAAACGGGACAGGGGTGGAAGGTAATAAGCGCCTATATAAGAAAAAGTCCCCAAAAATCGGACTGTTCCTTTAAAAACAGGACATCTGGTCTCAACAGTACTTTGAACAAATTCTCAGTTGACTGTATATGGACTCGTTTTGGCCTCTCTCTCAATATTCCCGTTTTCCATTGCACAGTATCTTGTTGTCAAAGAACTGATGCTTTGTTGGACACCAGGATATAATTTTAGGTTTAAATTTTTCATGTTCAGACAGATGAAAAATTAAATGAGTACTTTTTTTAAATTAAAGATTTTTGCAGGGATCAGCTATGACTAATCTAGAAAATATGCAAAATAGACACATGAAAACAGATGATCTAAACACAGGTATAAATGATTAGGTCTCAAAATAATGTACTACATGCATATCAATGATCCATGCACACTATTTTCTCCTTAATGTTAGAATGACGTTTTCATTTTAATGAGAGAGCACACATAAAGCGTGGGTTCTTCGTATCTAGTCTGCTGTTTAACTCGTCAAAGTAACCTCATTGCACATTCTCCAATGGAAAAAAATATTTTTAATTAAAAAAACAAACAAACCCAGGAAGTAGCTGAAACATCAGATGCACTTGGTTCCCTTTGCAATAATAAAGATTAATATAAACTTCCTTACATCTATATTCAAAATATTTCTTTTAGCTGTCGTGTTTATGAAGAGATTACTGGACTAGAACTCAAAATAAACATAAGCATACCTTTTAAAAATGTCAACTGGCGCTTTTATCAAAGAAAATTAATATCCCTCTTTTTCACTTATAAAATAGAATTGTGAACTCAACTGAGCTTGTTAATGAGGCATTATAGCTACACACATATAGCACAGCAATGAAACTGATGCAACAAACTTATCAGAATACAAAATTGTTGTTAAACTATAAAGCCACATCTTCTACTCCATTACCTCTAGGGAGAGGGTGAGAAAGGCAGAAAAGCAGAGGAAGTTACTCAAATTCATCAAAGAAAGGGCAACTGAGTCAATGCAGCAGCATTCTCCCTCCCCACCCACCAAGAATACCCTACAGACAACCTCTATGTAGTGGTGTTCAACCTGGGGTCCTCAAGGCTCTAAACTGGACACCAAGTGTGATTGTGTTAAGAAGAAAATTTGTATCTGATTACAAAGTGAAAATGTGTCTGTGACGTTGCACTCTATATGATTTTATGAAAATATGCTGATGAGTATGAATATAATGTAACTGGGATATGCTTCATGCATACGGTCTCTTGTAAGGTATCATTACAAAGCTTATAATCTACTGAATGTGGTCATCCTATTTGTATAAATGTATCACTCTTGTGTCTGAAACTAGAAATATAAAATATAACTCTGAGGGCCTATTGTAATTATGCAAAGTGTGGGCCATTAATGGTGGTTTGGAACCTTGATGGCTCCAATCAACCAGGACAATTGACTGCAGATGGCTCTGTTTTACTTGTAAGTCTTCCTGTAGACGTGTGTGCTGGCAAGTGGGTAATGAAGTCTTACAGTGACATGTGATCATGTCACCTGAACTGGAATCCATCTTTAACCTGGTGCTTTTCCATTGAGAAGGAAGGGGTGGGAACCCAGAGAGGGATGAAGGATTCCCGCCTTATGCAAAAGATATATAAGTGGGTGGAACAGTACAAAGGGGGCAGCCATCATGAGAAATCCTCTAGCTACCACCTGAGCTGGAATAAGGGCTGTACCAGGGGAAAGGACTGTGCCCAGACTAGGAAGGTGTCCAGTCTGTGAAAGAAACTTATTGAAACATCTCTGAGGGTGAGACCTTCTCTATATTCAGTTTTATTATTGTATTAGACTTAGATTTGCGTGTTTTATTTCATTTTACTTGGTAATTCACTTTGCTCTGTCTGTTACTACTTGGAACCACTTAAATCCTACTTTCTGTATTTAATAAAATCACTCTTTACTTATTAATTAACCCAGGGTATGTATTAATACCTGGGGGAGAGGGGGCAAACAGCTGTGTATATCTCTCTATCAGTGTTATAGAGGGCGAACAATTTATGAGCTTTATACAGGGTAAAACGGATTTATTTGGGGTTTAAACCCCATTGGGAGTTGGGTATCTGAGTGTTAAAGACAGGAACACTTCTGTAAACTGCTTTCAGGTTAAGTCTGCAGCTTTGGGGCACGTGGTTCCGAGCCTGGGTCTGTGTTGGAGTAGACTGGCGTGTCTGGCTCAACAAGACAGGGTGCTGGAGTCCTAAGCTGCCAGGGCAGGAAAGCAGGGGCAGAAGTAGTCTTGGCACATCAGGTGGCAGTTCCCAAGGGGGTTTCTGTGATCCAACCCGTCACAGTGTCTTTTACTAGAGGTTCCCCTCAGCCCAGGCACAAACACTAGAGCTCCTATCCTGCTTTCCACTGACTCAGTCAGAGAAGTAGATAATGGAGCAACCAGTCTCTCTCCTCCTTCTACCAATGCAGTACGGTGCCAATGGGGGAAGAGCTGAGCAGCTACAAAAGGAAAGGGCCAGGAACACAGTATCATTCCCCTGCAAATTCATACATAATTCCCTATGTAATAGCCTTCCAGAGTGTCCCTCCCACACCAAACTGTCAGCAACTCATTGGATTTTGGCCCCGGGGCAATCAGAGAACCAATGGAATCAAGGTTCCTGAGAGACTTGGGTTGCTCTGGGGCAGGGAGTAGCCTGCACATCTCATAGTTCTACAGAGATCCTTGAGCACAGAGGAGCTGTTGTGATAACTGGGCCTACAAATTTACTCGAACGGAGCACAACTGTAAAAAGTGAGTGAAAGTTCATAAGATGTCACAATAACCTATAAACAAAAATTGTTGATGGGAAAAGGTAAAAGGAAGACAAAAAAACCTCCCTGAATTAGTCCAAACAAAAATGCCTACTGATTTAACACCAGGACTGTATAAAGATCATGCCTGGTAAACAAGAAGAGTGTGGGACTAGAAATTGAACCAAAACTTGGGAAGCACGCAGAGCCACGTGCCCACCCACAGGGGCCGCAGGGGCGCGTTGGCCCCTTCCAGGAGTGTCATGGCCATGTGGTGCACTCCTGGATGGCAGGGTGGGAGGGGTGGCTTGGCTCGTGATGGGGAGGAGATGTCGATGTGCCTGAGTGGGGCCGGGGTAGGCAGGGAGCCTGCCTTAGCCCGCTGCGCTGCCGCCCAGGAGCCGCCCGAGGTAAGTGCCCCCGGGCATGAGCCCTCACTTCAACCCCCAACCCTGAGCCCCCTCCCAGAGCCAGCACCCCTCATCCCCTCCTGCACCCCAACCCCCTGCCCCAGGATCAACTCAGAGCCCCCTCCCGCACTCCAAACCCCTCAGCCCCAGCCCAGAGCCTGCATGCCCTCCCGAACCCCAACCCTCTGCCCCAGACCAGTGAAAGTGAGTGAGAGTGGGGGAGAGCCAGCGATGAAGGGGGACAGGGGGATGGAGTGAATGGGGTGGAGCCTCAGGAAAGGGGCAGGGCCTCAGGGAAGAGGCAGGGTAGATCCTGGGTTGCACTTAAATTCAAAAAGTGATCTTGTGCATAAAAAGGTTGGAGACCACCGATCTAAATTAATACAATGGGGTCTTCCCCCTTCGTGGCTCTGCAGAGTCTGGAAAAGGGCAGGAGGCAAGCCACAAAGTGATTAGTAGAAAACTGTGTCGGTTGAAAACTGAAAAGCTCCCAGGCCCTGCACCAAGTTTTTCTACATGGGGTATGATTTTGACTATGGTTTCTTATTAATCGTTTCCCTTCCCACCTTATTATATCAACACAAAATCTCAATAAGGCTTTTAAGGCATATGTTGTTGAGCTATTATAATCACATTTCTCAGCTGGTGAAGACACTCAACCCTTGTGCTTTACTCAAAGTGTGAGGTCACAGACAAGTATCAAACGCCCTGTTGTGCCTCATTATTAAATCCAATTTCCTGAAATTCATATCTTATATTTTGGCAGTCAAGCAAAATACTTTTTTAAAACACTGGGAAGTCAGATAAACTGGGACAGTAAAATCAGTTACAAACAGAAGCTTTAATGAAGATTCATTTACTCAGAAGCAAATTTTAAAGACTTTTCCTATAAACTTCTCTCCGGTTTATAAGGCACAGATCAGTTGAATCATACTGCTAAATATTCTGCTCCCCACCACCCCAGAATAACAAATTATTACGCCTTTTGATTTTACACTACTGAAGCAAAATATTTTGTGAGAAGTATTGGGATGTTCAGTGATGACAAGTCAATTATGCCATTATTAGGAAAGTTTCAGAGTAGCAGCCGTGTTAGTCTGTATCCGCAAAAAGAAGAACAGGAGGACTTGTGGCACCTTAGAGACTAACAAATTTATTAGAGCATAAGCTTTCGTGGACTACAGCCCACTTCTTCGGATGCATATGCATATGCATCCGAAGAAGTGGGCTGTAGTCCACGAAAGCTTATGCTCTAATAAATTTGTTAGTCTCTAAGGTGCCACAAGTCCTCCTGTTATTATTAGGAAAGCGGTCTGCTGAAAAGTACCGTAACAGAGACTTGCGGGAAAGGACTGGCACTTGAGGCAACTTACATATCTCACATTCATTTTAATAGGAGACTCAAGTTCCCACAATAGCCTGTAATGGAGAAAAAAAAGCATCCAGTAAATTGTTACTAGATCCCAATAGAAATCATAGGAAAAAAATCTCATGGAAGGTACAAACTTCATGTCCTTGGTCACTGATGCATATTACAGTAATTATGCAACATTTCATCTATGGTCCTAAACCTAGTTCCTGTTTGGAATTCTAATGGACCTTTGAAGAATAAGGTTCGATTTTCATTCTACAGGAGATAAAAGATCTGCTGACACTATAGCCTGCATACCAAGACAACATTTTCTTGCACTTGTTATACTCTTGGTGCAACACTCGTATTTCTGAGAGCAAGAAAAAATAAACAATTAATAAAAAGACATTTGATAGGAACTGTAGAAAAGGACAGTATCCATCTTACATAATCTTCATTTTATTAATCATTTTCTTAGCTTAAGATAATCACACATACTCACTACAAGTATGTGTTTACATTATGTTCATAAATCTAAAAAATATCCAAGTCAGAATAGCGCACACAAAAAAGTTTAATATTTAAAAGCAGTCACTTAGTGACCTGAGGGGAGATAACACACATCACAGGCCTCGTAGTCCCAAAGGAGTTGTTCAGGGTTAGGTATAACTCACAATACTGAATACATCACAGTACTGAGAAGAAAATCTGAACAGTTCAATGCAATCCAACTTTTTCCCTGCAGCTACGTGCTTTTGAAGTAGAAGTGATTTTGTTGTACCTCCTTCTCATGATCTGAAAACCAGCTGGAGTCTCTACTGGAGCCTTGAGGCAAAATATGAAAATCCACTAGGACAGCAAAGTTCCCACACTGGAAAAAAAAAAGGGGGGAAAGAAAGAAAAGTTAAGTAGTTGTTGTTGTGAGGCACACATCCAGCAGACAAGGAAATAAACCGTCAAGTGATCATAGTCAGAGGTGCAGTAGCCACAATTAAAGTCTGAGAGTTTTTTAACCTTTTTAAAGAAACATTTCATTTTTAGGTATGGAATTTCCAGTTTTAACAGGCATTCCACATATTTATAATGGGAAACAGTGCTAGAAACAATATTATTTTGCTTATTATAACATATCAAATAACAGATATTGCTACTTGTTAGATGTACCAAGCATAAGCACTCAGATTCTTGAGGATGTGCTAGTCACAGATCCACATTTAAGGCTGCGTTGTGTTTTGCACATAACTAAGGTGTTAAATCTTCACTTTATCTAAGAAAAAGACAACATATCCTCCCCAAATTTGCAGCACTTACTCTATTGAATTAATTTTCTGAGATGTTACAATTATTTTAGAGGTTAAAATAAATTTTAAAATGAGTCCCTTAAAAAAATTAGCAACTGTATCAGTCTTCTGTTTATCCTACATTATCTTAATAACAGAAAAATACACTCTTCGAACTTTCCATATATTTAACATTAATCGGAATCTTTTATCTGGCCTCTATTTAAAGAAATTACGTTATATTATTAATGACTGTATCTAATCGTTAGGATTATAAAGGCTACAGCCAGGGTCATCTCAACAACTCAGATAACTCTTAAGTGGGGCCATTGTGATATCAGAGTTTCAACCAGTCACCATCCTTTCTTTATAATTAATTTATATGCAAGAATTCTAGTGGTTGGAATGAGACGGGATGTGAGGGAGACTGGACATATGAACCAAGAATCTTCACTGGTAGATAACTTGGCCCAACTGGCACTGCTGGGCTCCACTGGTTTGCCAGGCAAATAAGGCAGGAGTATAGTGGAGCCTTTCAAGTGCAAAAACATTAGGACTTTGAAGACTTTCATATAGCATCAGTCTCACTAAAACAGCTCTCTAACCCAATAAGTCAACAGCAAGTTAAGGGCCAATTCAGCACTGCAGTTTGGCTGCTTTATGCTGTTCTTATGGTGCAAGTCAGCTATAAACGCAACTGGTAAAGTGTGCTCTTTCTGTTTTGGCACTTTTGACCAAGTGGGATGGGAATGGCTGCAGCATCTCTTCCTAATACATTTGAACTTGACTTCATTCTTGAGAGGAATAATTTGGAAAGCTTATTAAAAAGCAAATTCAGTAGCAGCATTAGATAATGTTCACTGCTCATGTGTGAGAGGTATCCACAGGCTACTGGGGTAGAAAGCCCTTAATTCCCCTCCAATAGAAATAGCTACCAAGACTGGCTTCTTCACCGCTCTATTTCCCTTGCCCTTTATTGGAGCAAGAGAACTGAACCACAGATCACAGGGATACCTTCTCTCTTCTTAGCTTTTGTCAGACTAGCCTCTACTTTTTTCCCCAAAGTCATTCACTTTATCTTATGGCAAGTTCGGAAGTCTCTCCTGTTACTCATTATGAAAGCCAGATGAAGGCAGCCATGCTTATGTGCAGTTTCAATGTATGGAACACTTGTCCTCATCATCCTACCATCAACACCTTAGGACACCCATACCCAATGTCTGGCTGCATCCAGGCCATTAGGACACATATATATTCTTTGCATTTTTCCTGGGAGAATCTGTGAAGTAGTACAAGCCCCTTTCGACAATTTAAACTGTGCCTTGCAGTTTTCACTGCTAGCAGTTGCCACTGAAGAATGGCAAATCCTTTTTTCCTGTAAAGTGCCTCCGTTCATGGAGTAGGGGTTCCAGACCCTTAATCTAGACAGTCACAGTCCTGGCCACAGATGACTGTATCATCAGACTCTTGTAGGAAGAGTAGGAAACGGACTCCCAACGTTTGTGCCTTTTTTTTTTATAAGCTGCCTTATCAATAGCAGAGATAAAATGAGGAGACTGCCACCCCTCCTACATCAGCTGGCGCAGAATAGGGTGCATGGGCAAAGCAATCCTTGAGTGGTTATCTTGTCAGATCCTGAAAGCTGCGCGGGGTGACATCAAAACGATATTTGGCTAGGGGACTATAAGAAACATAACTTGTTGCAAAATGTGAAGATGCCAGTTCAGTATGTAATAGTCTGCCCTATGAGACAGTAATGACCCATGGTGTTAGGAGGTACTGTGGTCTGACTGTCTCACTGTCTCAGGCATTTCTAAGGTGTCTAACACGATGATATCCAAGCAACATTGTTTATAAAAGACCTACTGCACATGGTCATTACAATACTCAGGAATTTTTCACAAAAGTAGGCAATATTATTCCTGGAGTCCTAGCCAAATCCCTGGATATTTACATTCTGCCACTTAAATTTCCCCTGTACTTTCAAATGGATATTCTATGCTTCACTTCCTGTCCCTAAATATTACAGGGTGTTGATTTTCACTGCTAAACATCTGCATATTCAACTCCAGCATTTCAGTTGTGGGAACAATTATTCCTAGTAACAGCAAAATAGATAAATTATAAAATAAAGCACTTTTTTGATCTTTGAAACTGAAAGGCACATCTAGACCTAATGTTCAAGGTATTACAGAAAGTACACTACTTGAGCGTCTCTTACTCTGAAAGAGTGCTAAATATGTTGAGCAGAAATCTAAAAAAAATGTACCATGATTTCATCATGGTGATTTTTACCAATTGCAATGCCATATTAAGTAAATCAGACATTTCTCCCGTTATTTCACATTTCAGATTAATACTTTTGCAGAAGTAATTACTGACCAGAAGCAGTCAACAACAGCTTACCTGCAATTACAAAATAATGTATGATCAACATTGTACCAGTAAGTAGAATACAAAACTCTGCCAGATGAGACAGGCATTGTGTAATCAGTTTGCAAAGCTTCTAAGTTACGTATAGGTATCACTCACTGAAAGAACAGAATGCTTTGATCTATTTTTCAAAAGGCGGCCTTCTCTTTCCTCCAGAGATCCAAGAATTAACAGATGGCTGCAATACCAAACCTCTCCAAGTTTTTAAACTGATGACAAAGTACCTCTAAAAACCTCTAGTGAATCATTATTTAGTCCCAGCAAACTTTTGATTTGACTGGCAAACTTCAAAGTTACAGACAGTACATAACAATATAGGTAATATAAAGCCATTACACTGCACACAATCAAACACCTGGCACACTGAAGGTATTAGTTATGATGAATTTTTAAATAATTGGTACATGCTAAATGTTACCTTAAGCCATTTTGTACTGAATATAAAAAATATAAATATTTAGGCCTGAAAGACATCAGCCTGAGGTCAGATTTTATTTTTTAAATGGTTTTTGTTTGGGCGCTAAAGTTACACATAAAAGGACACAAGGCAGAAAGGGATCACCAAGATACACCTCTACTTCGATATAACGCAACCCGATATAACACAAATTCTGATATAACGCGGTAAAGCAGTGCTCGGGGGGGGGGGGGGGGGGTTGCACACTCCGGGGGATCAAAGCAAGTTTGATACTACACCGTTTCACCTATAACACGGTACGATTTTTTGGTTCCTGAGGACAGCGTTATATTGAGGTAGAGGTGTACAAGATGCTATGTGAGCAGTGGGCCTGCTGGGTCTCACTAATGCTAATTCTTCAAACACTTAGACCCTGCCCTGTGATGGAAGGAATGGCCCTTGTGCAGGCTTCTTTATACCTTGCATCTACACTACGCATCTGTCAGAAAAGCATCTCAACATAGCTGCTGCCACTGCAGCAGTAGAGAAAACAGCTCTCTGTACAGACTAAACTCCAATCCAAAGACGTTAAGGAAAAAACCCTGGGACTTACATTGCTCAGTATTGCTAACTCTAATGTTTTCATTACAAGTCTCACAATATTTGGTCTTTAAAGCCCAACCTCCTGGAGTCATGTGATTTCACGATGACAGGTTTCAGAGTGGTAGCAATGTTAGTCTGTATCAGCAAAAACAACGAGGAGTCCTTGTGGCACCTTAGAGACTAAATAATTTATTTGGGCATAAGCTTTTGTGGGCTAAAACCCACTTCATCAGATTCATGGAGTGAAAAATACAGTAAGCAGTATATATATCACAAAATGGGCAACGTCCACCTTGATTGCATTGGCCTCGTTAGCACTACAAAAGTAATTTCCCTCTCTTGATATTCACCCCTTCTTTTCAACTGTTGAGAATAGGCCACTTCCAACTTAATTGAATTGGCCACGTTAGCACTGACCCTCCAGTTGGTAAGGCAATTCCCATCTTTTCATGTGCTGTGATATATATACTGCTACTGTATTTTTCACTCCATGCATCTGATGAAGTGGGTTTTAGCCCACGAAAGCTTATGCCCAAAAAAATATGTGATTTCATGAGAATCTCAACTTTTTTCTGGGAAAAAAGTAAGTTTGTAGCCCTCATGGTTGCAGAGGAAAGCTTTAAAATGTGAACCCTAAATGTTCAAAAATCAAAGATAAATAAAAAGAACACATAATTAAAAAAAAAAAAAAAAGATTTTTAAGCCAGTCTCATAACTTTGGGGAGCCTGACCCATGATTTTTCAAGGGTTGGGATTGGCAATATTGTAATCTAAAAATCTGATAACACTTAAAACTGTACACCATATTGAAAAATACAGTTAAAATTGGCATTTCAAAACTACTAGTAAAGACATTTTAGACATGTGTTATATCTAAATAGCTAGCAATCAAATGTTTATCCTGCCTTAATTTTCAATATAACCTTACTTTCCCCAGCCTGAAACATGTTGTTTATATATTAACCTTCATCACTTAATTATTAAGCAAAGGACTTAAAGTTATCTCAGGGTATTGCCAGTGTGTCATGGTCCAGCAACAGAATTTAATTAATTCATAACAACATTTCTGGGCTCAGGCAGCTTGCAAAAATACATTGATCATGTTATGGATTCCTTTAAGGGGACATAAAAATGTTTTTTTAACAGAATCAGAATAGAAACCACTAGGATATGGTCTGAATTTGTCAGTCAAGCAATGTCGCTTGCCTACAGCCTGCTAAAACGTTGGCCCGGGCTAAACTCAGATGAGTGACTCTGCACAGCCTGGCAAACAGGCAAGACTATTAAATCCAACACTCCAAAAAGCAGAAGAGGAATTAAAATAGACCGGTAAAGTTTATTTCTAAATTCAAATATGCACATAACCTGTTTCTGGTGCACACACTCTAGTTCCTGTCCTTGCACATTCATCATTACAAGTAGCCTGAAAAGAAAGGCAAGATCAAGGAAAACAATCTTGAGAATGGAGGGAGAGGAATGGTGATTTTACATTCAGTTTTGCCAGTCCAAAAGTGCTTTATCACCACCAGTCATTCCCTGGCAGCCAATTCCTTAGAGCCCTAATTTTTTGTGGGGTACGAGCAGCAAAACAATTCACTGTAATCTTTGGTTAAAACAAAATCAGAGAAGAATGGAAACAGATTAGCTTTTTTGTACTGCTGTCGTCACAAATGATTTCATTTCTCAAGAAGATGCCTGCTGACTTCAACAACATGATCAACTTACAAATTTTAATTAAAACCATTTTGAAATACATTTCACAATTCAGATGTGGTGAGCAGTGCTTCTCAACATGTGAGCTTTCAGACTGCTGTGCTCAGCAAGTGGGTGCAGCTTCCTTTTAATGTACAATTTCCCAGGGCTAGACAATGCTAGCTACAGTTTTATTCCACTCTCTGATGTCAGAAGTATGGAGCAAAGAACTAGATCCTGATGATCACCTCTTGATGATATCACAGGTGGTCAAAAAGCTGGTAATGGTTAGGTATGTCATAATGTATAATCAGCAGTAGGGCAACAAAGGTATACGCTCAGTTTGCACTAAAAGCATCATAAAGCCAAAAAGAAACTCTTGAGCTTTCCTCCAGTGGAAGGAGGATTTGGGCCTGCAGAGCTTCACTGTCTTTAACCTGCATTTGGGGTAGCTTTCTGGCTGCTGCTGGAATTTCCTGGCCCTGGTGGATCAAACGAGACTTTTCGAAGTCACAGCAAAGTTCCCCGAAGCTTCCTGGAGCATCTCAAAAAGAAGAACAGGAGTACTTGTGGCACCTTAGAGACTAACAAATTTATTAGAGCATAAGCTTTCGTGGACTACAGCCCACTTCTTCGGATGCATATCTGTGATGGATGGATGATCATCATCATATTCAAGTCCGAGGATGTAAGAGATTTTATTTGTTTAGTTTTGTTGGCTTTTTGTAAAGGAACTAGGGTGACCAGGTGTCTGGTTTTCAAACAGCTGGTCGAAAAGGGAACCTGGCGGCTCCGGTCAGCACTGCTGACTGGGCTGTTGACTGTCTGGTTGGCGGAGCTGCACCAGGCAATGGGGCTGGCAGGATCCCTGCTAGCCTCTGCGCCTCCTGGGAAGCAGCCAGCATGTCCCCCCTCAGGTTCCTACGTGTAGGGGCAACCAGGGAGCTCCGCACGCTGCCCCTGCCCCAAGCGCTGTCTCCACAGCTCCCATTGGCTGGGAACCGCGGCCAACGGGAGCTGCAGGGGTGGCGCCTGCAGATGGGGCAGCACGCAGAGCCGCCCAGCCTGCCTCCACGTAGGAGCCGGAGGGGGGATATGCCGCAGCTTCTGGGAGCTGCTTGAAGTAAGTGCCTCCCGCAGCCTGCACCCTGACCATCCCCCTCCAGGACCCCAACCCCGTGGCCCACACAGCCCTGATCCTCCTTCTGCCCTCCGAACCCCTCAATCCCAGCCAAGAGCACCCTCTTACACTTCAAACCCCTCATCCCCAGTCCCACCCCAGAGCATGCACCCCTAGCCGGAGCCCTCACCCCCTTACACCCCAACCCCCTGCCTCAGCCTGGAGTCCTCTCCCACACCCTGAACCCCTCATTTCTGTCCTTACCCCAGAACCTGCACCTCCAGCCCAGAGCCCGTACCTCCTCCCACACCCAACCCCCCTGCCTCAGCCAGGAGCCCCCTCCCAACCCCTCGGCTCCACCCCCCAGCCTGGAGCCCCCTCCTGAACCCCAAATTCCTCATCCCACCCCAGAGCCCACACCCCTAGCCAGAACCCTCACCCCCTCTTGCATCCCAACCCACTGCCTCAGCCTGGAGCCCCCTCCTGCACTCTGAACTCATTTCTGGTCCCACCCCGAAGCCCGCATCCCCAGCCGGAGTCCACACCACCTCCCGCACCCTAGCCCCCTGAGCCAGCCCGGTGAAAATGAGCGAGTGAGTGAGGGTGGGGAGAGCGAGCGACAGAGGAAGGAGGGGATGGAGTGAGTGGGGGGACCGGGCCTCTGAGAAGGGGCAGGGCATGGACGGGGCCTCAGAGAAGGAGCGGGCCAAAGGTGTTCAGTTTTGTGCAAGTAGAAAGTTGGCAACCCTAAAAGGGACTCACTAAGGAACTTTATCCTTTCAAAAGGTGCTTGAATGCCTGAACCAGGTTGCCTCTGGAAGCAGTGTCTAGATCTAGAGACAAGAGCCAAATTATTCCTTTGAGCCAAAATGCGTTGCAGAGAAGAGTCTTGGCAGAGAATCTGGTGATGTCACAGGCAGGGCCGGCTTTAGGAAGTGCGGGGCCCGATTCGAACAGTTTTGACGGGGCCCCAGCAGGGATGACTAAAAAAAAAAACCACGTAAACAAACACATGGGGCTTGTACTCACCGGGCGGCGCTCCTAGTCTTTGGCGGTGGGTCCTTCACTCGCTCCGGGTCTTCGGTGGCACTGAAGGACCTGCCGCTGAAGTGCTGCCGAAGACCCGGAGCGAGTGAAGGACCCGCCGCCGAAGTGCCGCTGAAGATCCGGAGAGCTGCCGGGTGAGTAAAAATTAAAAAGGAGCCTCTAGCCAGGGAAGGGATTCTCGGCCACTTGCCCCCACACCGGCGGCTCTGCCACTGGGCGCGGGGCCCTCTTAGGCGCGGGGCCCGATTCGGAGGAATTGGTGGAATTGGCCTAAAGCCGGCCCTGGTCACAGGAGGTTCAAAATGGAGAAGGAGATACATATAGTCATGTGAGTCATCATCACCATGTCTTGGGTAGGGGGAGACTGGATTGCTGATTTGGCAATCTTGAAAGGGAGTTGATCTATTCAACCATAACTTCCAAAATTTCATTAGGATACAGGCAACCTGAATCATCTGATTCAAAGTGCTCACGGCAGGAGAATAATTCCACTTCATAAGCACAGGATTGGGGTGAAGACAAGTTATGTCTAGGGGAATCCTCAGAAGAGAATGATTCGCTTTTTTGGCAGTGGTGTGTATAGCTCTTGCACCAAAGGTTCCAAAAAGGATGAGAGTCCCATACTTGGTGCTTCGATGGGATGAAGGGGGGAAGGGACACACATCTGGGGATTTATCAATAAATTACAGGAGTATGAAGCCTTCCTCAAAGTGATCCCTCTAAGACTTTCTCCTTGCTAGACAGAAACTAGGGTGGAGGGAGAGGGAGAACAGGGCCACACAAATTCTCAGAACAGATTGCAGAGAAAATCTGTTTGTGAGCACAGAAGCAAAAAATTGAGGAGTAACATCAGAGCAGCAGATCATCAGGCACACCTGTAGAGGGTGCTGACAGGCAGAGAGCACTAGGGATTGGGGAAGAGCAGGAAAGAGAAAATGAAGAACTTCTTACATGCCTCTGATACTTAGAAAGGATGGAGAAACCTAGAAGTTCCAAGTCTGATGGAGCAGCAGAATCTCATGACTGAGAAATTCAAACTTAGTGTTGACACACACAGCTGTTAATGCATGCAATTATTAAAATGCTCCTCGCAACCTGACAGACTCAAAAATCAACTGTTTTCATACGACACAATACAATGAAATAATGTTTCTATATAAAGCTCCTCACTCCACTATTTTTATTTTAAATTTGCTTCCTATAATCCCTACTATATGTAAAATGTAGAACTGGTCTTCCAAGAACCACTCTGTGAGGCATACTCTTGAAAAAGTGGCATAAAATGCAGTAGAGAGAACAAGTTTATTTCAGTTGCCAACCAATGCAATTCTGTAGGAGGCAATTTTGTAGCCTACAAATGGAAAGAAGCCATCAGGCCAGGAGCGCAAGCAATTGCAAAACACAAGTTCTTCCTCAGGGCAAAGGCTCCAAATATCAGTTCAATTTCAACATCGTAAAGGGATGTACCATGTCTCTGCCTGTGTCAAAATGGATCCACATAAACAAAAACTGCAAGATCACATTTGTGTCAGATCGGGGACAGATATCCTGAGCTCACAAAAAGTTGCATGCACCCTTTCCTTCTCAAGTGCTGCAGTTAACGTTCTGACAATCTGTGAAGCCACTGATGACAGGCCACAAATGAGGGCATGAGCAACTCATATTCACTGTGGTTTGTTTTTATTCTCATGAATGGGCTTAATAACAAAAAGAATGGACAGACAAGTAAAGGGCGAGTACAGGAATGAATAAAACGCCCTAAAACTATTCCCTGATGTATTTTATTTTACTTTTGCTGTAAACAAGAAAAAGGTATTTCTTATATGACTCTGTTAGAAAAAAATGGAAGGATTTCTCTTGGGAATATGTTCAATCACAACTTCTAGACCCTGGGTGATTAATACATTTACAACAAAGACGAAATCAATGTTTTGGGGTTTTTTATTTACCAGTAGTTGAAATATGGTCATTTACCATGTTCTCAAGCTCAATGCTTAATATAATGGGCATAAGCACTTTTCTTAATGAAAAAGGCATCCAAAGGCTGTAAGTGACCCTTCTCCTGCATCCACTCCAGACCATCTGCAATAAACTTTTCATCTTAAGAAGCTGAACTGATGAGGGATGGATGGAGGGGACTCAGGAGAGCTGAGTTCAATTCCCTGTTCTGGCACAGACTTCCTGTGTGAATCTGTCACTTAATCTCTGTGCTTCAGTCTCCATCTGTAAAACAAAGGTAACAGTAATGCCTACTAAAAAGGGCTGTGCAAGAATAAATTAATTAGTGTTTGAGAGGGTCTCAGATAGTATGGAAATGGATGTCATTATACACAGATATGTAGAACTGAGAGCCTTAACAATTTTCACTTCTTCCATCAACCCAGAGGACATTGCAAAGGATGTGTGTGAAGCCCATTAGCTTTCTATTATTAAAACTAAATTGACCTCCTAATTTATTTATCGTTTAAACATGAACAACTCTACATTTCTTTCTCTACCCGGACACCAGAGTCAGAATCAGGGCTTCACACCCAAGAATAAAATTGTTCATTGAAGTCCCTAGCAATTTTTAAATGACAAAATTAGCATTAAAAGTGGTCTCTGGGCCAGAGAATGTTGTTGAAAAGGTAGCTGAGAGGAAAAAAGGGGCCAGGAAACAAAAACAAAGAAACAAAAAAGTAAAATAATTTTATGAAGACATAAATAGTAGTTAAAGATACTTTTAAGCCTTTTCAATACCATTCTCTTATATTTGTAGTCATGAAATAATATTTATAGATTTGCATAAAACACTTTCCAAATTGCATTTTAATATTAATTAGTCAAAGTTTAAAAATAAAAAGCCAAGATTTCCGGGGTACGCATTAATATGTTACTAGTACATTTCCTAGGTAACTAAAGGTAAAAGGCAAAGCACACCCAAGGTGTTTTACTAACTGCCTACTAATAATACACCACCTTTTTTATTTTATACGCGTGCACGCACACACACACACACACACAAAAACCATGTGGATATATGAGGTATATTCTATAATACATCAGATTAATTAGAGTCACTACAAAATTGCTTAACTGCAATAAAAATGCCATTTAAAAATTAGGTAGAAAGCTACCATCTCTTTTGATGTATGTTATGACAAAGGAAATAGATCTTACACCTTGGTATCATGGGAAAGTTACTTTCAAAGTTCTTTTAAGGTGAAGATGAGATAAAGCAAAAAGTAAGGTAAAGTAATGAATCAGTCCCTCAAATGAGGAGGAAAAGGAGTTCTGAAACAAGTAATGCACACGGGCTTATATGTCCTGGACACATTTTACAGCAGCTGCAGGGAATTGGGCTAGATTATTCTTCTGCCCCACCAGTATAACGGGAGGGAGAGAATCATAGGCAACAAACTGCTCCATGTCCCCAGACATGCAGCTAGTTCAGGAAGACTTTGACTCCTCTACTAGACCGTGAGAAATGCCCCACCTGCCCTAGAACACACTTCCTTCCCCTTGTCATATGAAGTTACCTACCGCAGAAGGCAATTCTTTATGAAAAAAGAAACACCACATGCAGTCCATGTTCCAGTATAAAGTATCTGCAGATGTGAAATCCTTATGCCAAAATAATTTAGCAGATTAAAGATACATTGATTACACATGCACAGACTTGTAACGTTAAACCCTTATAACTTTAAAAATACTAGTTTTGTTTTATATACTTGTCTCAGTTAACTTTCCTCCTCAAACACTATGATCATGCCAAGTTTACAGTTTTTTGGTTCTACTGGGGTTTTTTGTTTGCTTTTGTTTTTGGGGGGTTGGTTTGTTATGTTTTCTAAGCACTAAAAAGGTTTTTTTTTTTTTATTTTCCATTTTAATAATGGATGAACTGTTTTAATTTTTTAAAATTTCTCTTTCAGCCCAGAAAGTTTTCAGAAAATTATGAGAGAACAAAATATGTGGTTTTCTTTCAAAAATTGCATATTACAGAAACGATACACCTAGGGATTGATTTTCAACAATGTTCAACATTCAAAGGTGCCACTGACTTTGAGTGGAGTTGCAACATGCTGATTACATAGAAATCAGACCCTGTGTTTCTCAAGCTGGGCACTCAAAAATTGGGTCACCTCAAAATCTAGTGAACATTTTTGCAAAACCTGGCCTGAATTTTTCCAGGTTTCAGTTTCTAAAATAGAGCTAATATTTACCCAGCAGGCTTCCTCACAGAGGTATTACGTGGATTACTTAGTTAACAAAGCCTGTAAACCCTTCTGAAGATGAAAAACCACATATATACTAAATGTTATTAATTTTTGTATAGGAAAATAAATATTAAGGTGATAGAAAAGGAAAAATCCCACAGTATTTTACACTGGCAATGGCTAATCTATAGTTGCATCTGTCAACTTCTTTAATTGCTTGTTATGCTATTAAGCACGATAGGCATCTTTATTCACATGTAACTGGGTTAAGAAATGAAAAACCATGAATAAAAAGTAACCCTGCTTTTATATCAATTTTTGGTTTCAGAATACAATATGTATAAAGTGTATATATAGAACATGTCTTTCATGTTGTTCATCTTCACCTTCAATCAAGAGCAATGGAGGAAACTTGCTCTCATGAATTCAGAGAAATCAAATATAGGAACACAAAGAAAACTGAGAGACTGATTTGTTAATGAGCAAATTCCTCTATATTCTAGATATTTAAAAAAAAAGGATTTTGTTTTAAGAGAAAAGGGAAATTGATTTTGGTAAATAAAAGGGTAGCCTAGAAGCACCTAAAATATCAGCTGATTATTTGAAAAAAAAAATTATCAAACCTGTGTTGAAAGTTTAAATCTTTAAAGCCAACTTTTTAATTTTCCAGTGTATTGAGTTACTAATTGGAAAACATTTCCCACAATTATGTTTGTAAAAGTCAAGTGGCTGGGGTAACGGGCAGTAATCAAGAAAACTACCATGAAATGCCTGAAAAACATTAAATTGATTTAAAATGATAAACAGCGTCAATTTTAAAGTGTCCAGAACTGGATTCACATGAAAGTAATCTGCAGAGCTGTAAAATCTGTTTCATGATTATATTTTATATATTAAACACATATCCTAAAATTTGGCTGTTATTGCACTTATTTTAAAGACACTAATGGATACCTTAAAAACATATTTTTTTAAAAAAAAATCATTTGTTATTTTACTGGTGTAGCTTAGAACATCACAAAATCTAAAAGTTAATTTATTTTCAAAGTTAATTTGCGTGTCTTCAGTTCTGCAGCTTTTCTATGCTAACTCTTGGAAAAATAGAGCCAGTTTGGGCACATATCCTAGTACTTGCTGTACACATGCCCCAACATGGTAAGATCATCATGCTCATACACCATCTTGGAAGCCTACATGAACTCTTTCATTCACCCAAGAGAAATAGTATTTGACAGATCTGACCAGCTGCTTTGAATCCAGAGGTGCAAATGAATTTGTTATTTAATGCACTGTCATTTTTAATAAATTAATAAAAGCACTGAGATGTGTGTTTTTAGTTTTATTCAGGCTTAGATTTTTATGCACCACTCACTATATTTCTGCCTCCCACCCTTCAGTCCTTAATAGTTTCAGAGTAGCAGCCGTGTTAGTCTGTATCCGCAAAAAGAACAGGAGTACTTGTGGCACCTTAGAGACTAACAAATTTATTAGAGCCCAAGGGCTGTAGTCCACGAAAGCTTATGCTCTAATAAATTTGTTAGTCTCTAAGGTGCCACAAGTACTCCTGTTCTTTTTCCTTAATAGTTGTACATTTTCTTGCTCTCCTACAAAATCCCATCAATACAGGATTCCAGAATATTAGGATATATAATAGGATTCTGGACAAATTGGAGAAATGGTCTGAGTTAAACAGGATGAAGTTTAACAAAGACAAATGCAAAGTACTCCACTTAGGAAGGAAAAATCAATTTCACACATACAGAATGGGAAAAGACTGTCTAGGAAGGAGTACGCAGAAAGGGATCTAGGGGTTATAGTGGACCACAAGCTAAATATGAGTCTACAGTGTGATGCTGTTGCAAAAAAAGCAAACATGATTCTGGGATGCATTAACAGGTGTGTTGTGAGCAAGACACGAGAAGTCATTCTTCCGCTCTACTCTGCTCTGGTTAGGCCTCAGCTGGAGTATTGTGTCCAGTTCTGGGCGCCGCATTTTAAAAAAGATGTGGAGAAATTGGAAAGGGTCCAAAGAAGAGCAACAAGAATGATTAAAGGTCTTGAGAACATGACCTATGAAGGAAGGCTGAAAGAATTGGGTTTGTTTAGTTTGGAAAAGAGAAGACTGAGAGGGGACATGATAGCAGTTTTCAGGTATCTAAAAGGGTGTCATAAGGAGGAGGGAGAAAACTTGTTCACCTTAGCCTCTAAGGATAGAACCAGAAACAATGGGTTTAAACTGCAGCAAGGGAGGTCTAGGTTGGACATTAGGAAAAAGTTCCTAACTGTCAGGGTGGTTAAACACTGGAACAAATTGCCTAGGGAGGTTGTGGAATCTCCGTCTCTGGAGATATTTAAGAGTATGTTAGATAAATGTCTATCAGGGATGGTCTAGACAGTATTTGGTCCTGCCATGCGGGCAGGGGACTGGACTCAATGACCTCTCGAGGTCCCTTCCAGTCCTATAATCTATGAATCTATGAATCTATGAATAGTTCGCATGTCTCAGATACCCCACCTCCTGTTTCCCTCCAGTGACATGACAAAGTCTTTTCTACCAGTACCACCAAAATCCACCCAATTCTGTATCCCAGGTGATGTCTTCTTTGGGTCCAAGACCACGGTATCAGGTTGTTTATTCTTTTCAATATTTCTTTAACCAAAGATTTTCCCAGAATACTTAGATTTTTACTCTTGATTTATGTGACTGAGCTGAGATTGGTGAACAAGATTTTTATCCTCTGGCATTAAACATCTGACTCTGTTATTGCTATTGCTGCTTTTAGAAACTTGTTCCACTCACCTGCAACAGGAAGATTCAGTGCCACCAGCTTTGTTCACATGGACTGCTATCCTGTAGCACTTTTTCAAAAGCAAGATTTTTAAGAAATCATGTGCTGTCCAGCAGAGCAAGTGAATGAGTCAGGTCTCTGAAATTCTATTCTTGGCTCTGCTACTGATTTTCTGTGTGACCTTGGGCAAACCTTCTCATCACCTCAGTTAACGTATTTGTTCACCTCAGTTAATATATTTGTTCATTCCCTACCTGGGATGTTGTGCGGCTAAAATTGGTGTTTGCTGACTGTTTTAAGAGACTCAGATGAAGGATGCTACAGAAGTGCAGTCTTATTAAATCAGCTAGATCCACCATGTGTGATAAAAATAAATTACAGAATATGTAGATTTTTGTATCGTATCCAATTTGTAATCATAAGAATATAAGAACAGCCATACTAGATCAGACCAAAGGTCGATCTAGCCCAGTATCCTGTCTTCCAACAGTAGCCAATGCCAGGTGCCCCAGAGGGAATGAACAGAACAGGTAATCATCAAGTGATCCTTCCCGTTGCTCATTCCCAGCTTCTGAAAAACAGAGACTGGGGACACCATCCCTGCCCATCCTGGCTAATAGCCAATGATGGACCTATCCTCCATGAAATTATCTAGTTCTTTTTTGAACCTTGTTATAGCCTTGGCCTTCACAACATCCTCTGGCAAGGAGTTCCACAGGTTGAATGTATGTTGTGTGAAAAAATACTTCCGTTTGTTTTAAATCTGTTGCCTATTAATTTCATTTGCTGACCCCTATTTCTTGTGTTATGAGAAGAAGTAAATAACACTTCCTTATTTACTTTCTCTACACCAGTCATGATTTTATAGACCTCAATCATATCCTCCCTTAGTCGTCTCTTTTCCAAGCTGAAAAGTCCCGGTCTTATTAATCTCTCCTCAAACGGAAACAATTTCATACCCGTAATCATTTTTGTTGCCCTTTTCTGAACCTTTTCCAATTCCAATCTATCCTTTCTGAGATGGGGTGACCACATCTGTACACAGTATCCAAGATATGGGCGTACCATGGATTTGTATAGAGACAATATATTTTCTGTTTTATTTACTATCCCTTTCCTAATGATTCCCAACATTCTGTTCACTTTTTTCACTGCCCCTGCACACTGAGTGGATGTTTTCAGAGAACTATCCACAATCACTCCAAAATCACTTTCTTGAGTGGTAACAGCTAATTTAGACCTATCATTTCATAGGACAATCCACCTAAAACTGGGTCTACACTATGGATTAAATCCTGGCCCCATTGAAATCAATGCCAAAACCCCCAATGACTTCAATGGGGCAGGATTTCACTGTATAGTTGTAAGCAGCTTTAAATTGATTTAGCTTAAACCGTTGAAATATTTCTTCAGTGTAGACAGGCCCTTAATATGCAGAGAGTCTGTCAGTGCATGAAGCAAGTTTTCCTTCTTTGTACAAGCAGACAGCATAGATCAGAGAAAGAAAACAAAAAGGGCATCTGAATTGTTTCATTCATCTCTAGCAAGTTAATTCACTCTTAGTCCTATGTCTACTCATCGCTGCTAATTTTCTGCAGTTGATCCTCACCGCCTCACGTATGTAATGGGAAAGAAAGACATTTAAGTGTTTTATATGCAACAAGTGTCACTCTCGACCCTGCCACAAAAAACTCCCCAAAACCTT
Source organism: Chrysemys picta bellii (assembly GCF_011386835.1). Lineage (NCBI taxonomy): Eukaryota > Metazoa > Chordata > Testudines > Emydidae > Chrysemys > Chrysemys picta. The sequence continues at coordinate 198,967,430 of NC_088793.1, forward strand.
CAAAACAACAACAAATGCAGCAGTGTCAGAAAAGAGTCAGGGTACGTGTACATAGCATTGTAGGGGAGAGGTGTGGCCTTCTGAGACCAAGCAGAGGCTTGCTCCTGCTCACTCCAAAATGCTGTGTAGACATACCTCAAAGGTGTGGACAATTTCCAACAGTTCAGACTCTATCCCCTCAGGAAATTGTTATTCATCCTTATAGTGCATCAGTTTTAAAACATTTATTCTGAGCAGATCACACAGTATTTGAAGACAGTCAATAAGAAATGAGATGGTTTTTTTAAAATCAGATCAAAAATGGATTGTCAGGGAAATCGAACTGCGAAATCCAGACCCAGTTTGTGTCGTGTGCCAACAAAAGCAATGTTGTTGCTTAACTCACCAGTCCTTTTAATTTATTACCACAACAAGATTATATAAACTAGAATTTCTATTTTTATTTCTAATCAGGGAACAAATAGTTATTGGTGCATTAATTTAAGAGCAGGCTTTTTGTTCCTGCTTGATGAAATACAGCTCTGGTCTACATCAGTCTCAGTTCCCAAGCATCTTTCCACCTCTCCTTATCACTTTCGTAGTTTTCCCACTGTCAAAGCCTGTTTTTCCAGGAAGGAAAGCTATGGTAAAGATGAGGACTATTGCTCGGCACCTCTTTGCCCTTTGGCATTGCTATCAAACATTGGGATTTTATCTGCCACATTAGCAGAGATCTTACAAAAAACACGTTTCTTTTTGTATAATGTACATGGTGGTCACTCAAACAATAACCAGTAACAGATGTTTAAAGTGAGGAGAATGGACTGCTTAAATAGAACTTTATAAATTCTGATGATGCTTTCCCAGATTTGAGACCTTGACACTTAATTTATAACTATCAGCATGGCCATATACATTTCTTTATGTGTTTATTTCCAATTCCAACTACACTAAATGCACTTTTTCCCTCATGTTTTAAATTTCACTGTGACCTAAAGATAATCTTGCCTTTAAATTGCATTCATTTAATGGCGCAAAGATAGGAATGGAAGAGGGGAAAACCTCTGTGAAGAATCCTACAGCCAAATAAGGAATTCCAACTGGGGCTGTGAACTTAAATGCTTATACAAAATTACTGGCCACTTTCAGTGAAGTGCAATGACTATCTGTAGAAGTTATATTTTAAAGACGAAGTGAAAGCATAAAAGAAACACAAACCAGACTGTCTATTGTGAGGTTAACATGCCAGACTCTTCCTCCTGTTTTATTTTATTTATAATGTAAACATTAATAATTAGCTCTGGAAAAAAATTAAACTTCTGATTTTCAACTTCGTACATCCATTCCCACTAAAAGCTAAGGACCCCGCCAGAACAACTATTCTGTACGGTCCATTATCACAAGAAAACACTGGCCCATTAATTTAATTGGAATTAACTGGAAAAAAAGTCCCCAGAAATCCATGTATCTGAACCCCCTCTGCCAAACACACACCTTTTGTGCATATATAATCAGTTTGATAATTTGTTTGGCATATACTAGAAGAGGCTTAGTAGCTGAAGCACCTATATACTTTAAACTGTCGCTTTACACTTAATAGGTGACTGAAAATAACACCTTATTTAACAAATAATGATGTTCGCATTTCTTTCTGCTTGCTGTAGTGAAAATTAAGTTTTTTACTGCCTTTACTACTGTTAGCTGAGATGGATCTACAGTGATATGAGTGAGTGAAAGTGAGACCTAGGACATATTAAAAATCTCACAACATCAACAAAACTGTTAACTAAATTTCTAGTGCAGAGACAAATTCTGCCATTAGACCCCTATTGCATAGATCTAACTGAGGGTTCAATTTGAAGACAATGGGATTGCACAAGTGTAACCAAGACAGATTTTTAGGATATGGAGTTATGCATTTAAAGACAATGGGGGTGTTTTGGAGGATAGAATCTTTAGGGCTTGCTGACATGCAAGAGTGAATGGACCCAGTTTAATGTTCAGATCCAAAGTTGAGTTTGCAGGGCTGGAAAGTAGAAAAATAGAATTTTATTTGTCAAACTAGCAGATTGGATATGAAGTCAGTAAGAAACAATATGTAACCCAAACATAGTAATTTTTTTGCAATGACCTTTCAGAGCATAAATATATTTCATGGTATTTTAATAAAGCAAGGTATTCAGCAAAGTATTTTGGGGGCCATGTTTTTAGGGAAACAATTCCTATCAAGGAGAGAAAAAAATGCAACTTAATAATAGCAGCCTGCTGTGTAAAGACTGTACCCTAAACCAAACTCTCTGTGGGCAGTAAAGTGGCTAAGTGGATCAATGAAGCATTCTTCCAATCAAGAGCTCATATTGCAGGTTGGAAAGTTCCTTTTGTGTGTTGTTACACTACCCATGTTACTGGAAACCACAAAGTTAAAAAAAAACAAAAAACAGGCAGATAAGCTGGAATGCCATCTGCCTATGGAACAACGTTTTCACTAGAATTAGAAATAATATTTTGCAAATACTCAGGACTTTAGTAGAAAGTATAAAATAACTAATATATAATATTAATAATATAATATTTCAGGTATTTTTTGTTTGTTTTTTTGGCTTTTATTAACAATTTTAAAATGGGAGAAAAATCAGTAAAAACCAAAACCGAAGAGCAGTAGGCAGGAGGAAGGAGAGATGCCCAGTAGTCATGGTGTTGAGCAGTTGAGGAAGCTTTCCGCTCCCTGCAGCGGTTGGGCAAGTCTCGGCTTCCAGGACCCATCTTCTCTGCCCATCTTGTGGCACCTTAGAGACTAACAAATTTATTAGAGCATAAGCTTTCGTGGACTACAGCCCGCTTCTTCGGATGCATCCGAAGAAGTGGGCTGTAGTCCACGAAAGCTTATGCTCTAATAAATTTGTTAGTCTATAAGGTGCCACAAGTACTCCTGTTCTTCTTTTTGCGGATACAGACTAACACGGCTGCTACTCTGAAATCTGCCCATCTTGTTCCCCGACTATGCAGAGGAAGCAAATGGAGCCATGCCAAAGGCCTGTGGTCAGGATGGCTGTAGAGGGCTGCACCCCATAGTACTGACCTCCCTGCTAGACAGAGCCCCCTGCTGACCCCAGCCCTTTAGCACAGCTCCATCTGCTTTCCTTGCAACAAATTTCCAGGTCCGGAAATAGACAAAATTTGGATGAAAAATCGGTAAAACCTGAATACTGGCTTTTTCAAAAACCCAGGAATTTTTGGGCGGAATACAACTGGTAAAATATTAACAACGAAGGGCCTCAAATATACTGAATTTTAATATAATGGCACATCAGTGTTACAAATTAAGCCACAGCTCTCATATAACTGCAAGCTTTCAATTCCTGGGAGTTGACCATGGGGCAGATCCTCAATTTAAACCGAAGGGAGATTCCCTCCCCCCCCCCCCGATATCTACAAAACTTGACTTTCATGGCAAATTCTTTAATTCCCTCCCACCTTCCAAGTGATGGTGTAGCTGAAGCTTTATAAAACATACTTGTAGCTGCATTTTTTTAAAAAGGCCTGGAGCATGGGTTGTTTTTCTTAAATTAAATAAAAAGGTCTAAAATCTCTCTTTAGAATTATTTAAATAAGAAGGGCTAACCGATGGCAAAACCCTACTGAAAGCAGTACCTTCATCGAACAGCTTACTTTTAAAGAAGAAAAAGAATTATGTGGTGGGTTCATCTCACAATGTTCTGTTAAAAGGAAGGAGAGATAAAAAGCAGAGATGAACAAGGGTGTTCAGGAATGTGGAGAGAAGAAAAAGTGTGAATGTTTTCTCTCTTATCTGAGGCAAAATCTTTGTGTTACATTAAGGAAGATTATGAAAAAAGCTAGAATGATACCTTACTGTGAGTTTGACTATCACTAATTAGCAAATATACACCTTCTATATACTCATATACCCCAGGGTAATTCAGTGTAAGAACATATACACAGATACAGATTTATAGCTACACCAACACACACACTGTCAAATAGCATACATAGCAAAAATATATATTCCAATAACCAACTGAAATAGACCAAGATGTTGCTGAGGGAATGTATCAGACAAAGAGGAAACATTCCTTTACTTGTCATACTGCCAAAGGGAATTTAGATGATCTACCTGATGCTATGCCAAGAGAGATCTGTAAACCTACTGCATGTAATAAACGTCAAAGAGCATATTACAGCATAGGGAAACAGCCATTTGACTCTCATTAGTAGTAACAGGTGTCATGTGACAAAGGACCTGATTGACTTTAATGGGCTATGAATCAGGTCCTACATCCCCTTAGATTACGCTGAAATCTAGCCCCAAATGGATATTGTGGAGATCTTTAAAAGTAAGTTCAGTCTGAGCGTGGCAATGGGCACTATTTTTGGAATTTTCAGAAAACTGCTACCCATGAATAACAATACAAAAATACACAGCAAATCATTTAAACAAATTTATCTCACTAACTGATGTCATCCAGGCATCAGAAGTCCATCCACACTAGACCAAAGTTAATATTTAATGTCTTAAATAGTTTGACAGGAAGAAAAGGGGGAAATAGTTGTCAGATCTGTTGACTGATAGAATTGAAACTCTGTTATCCCTTTAGAAAGGTATTTGGACAAATATGCAACCTAGATGCACTCACTAGAAGTAGAGCTCCACAATACTATCCATAAAAATTAAACATCAAAAAAGGACACTTTTACATAAAGGTACTTGCCAAACAAAAGTCAGCAAGCAGCTTAAGAGGGACTAGTTTAGTGCAACTGACTAAACTGTTCCTAGCTATTTGTTCCTAATCATTAGTTCCATTAACTGTTAAAAAGCAGCAATGGCTCTAGCAGGTCAGTGTTCAAGAGCAATATGAATCTTATTTTCATTCAGTGTACTAAAGTCATCCACAATGGACTGTTGGGAAAAAGAAAATGAAATTGCATAGCTTGGCCTTTCTCCATAGTTCGGATAGCTTGAAATAGTGTAGCTCTGTCTGTATATGAAAGTTACATTGGTGTAAACTTTACTTTTTCAGCAGAAACAGCCTTGCATCCACACACAAATTGTTTTACATATCAGTTTCTCTTGTTCCTTATACTGGAAACATTAAACCAATTTGGAACTGGTCTTAGAGATTCATATTCCTTCCTCTTGCACCTTCCTATTTTCTGCAATTTACCTCCCTTTTCTTCAGAAATGAAAAGTGATTATGAGCAGTCGAATGATCTACTAGATGGCTAAGGGAATGTTTGTAATCAAGAAAGTTACCCTTCTCTGTTTTATCTATCCTACTAATATGCTTCATATCACATTACCTATCAACTTCTTTCAGAAGTTAAATCTCTCATCACTCAATAATTTGAAAAGGTGGTCAATACAAATTAAAAGGTCTGTCTTTGAGAATGGAAGGAAATAGAAGATTTAGAACTCCCTATTTTAAAAACTGCATGACCATGTCAATATACTACATATAGGTCTAGATAATATTTAGTCCTGCCATGAGTGCAGGGGACTGGACTAGATGACCTCTCGAGGTCCCTTCCAGTCCTACAATTCTTTGATGTAGTTCAATATTGATTAAGTCAACCAAGCCATGTCCATTACAATGTAGACCAACCTTTAAAACAAACAAAACACCCACCACATTTACAAGAAAGACCCCAAAACTTCACCCAGATCAGATTAGAATTTAAAATAAAGTAAGCGAAAGTATCACTATTTCTTAATTTCTTTGCTCTGCCATCGGCAATTCAGACCTCAGGGAAATGAGATTTGATGAGTCTTGATGGTTGGACTTCTAGTCTAGGCTGTGAAGATAATTTTGTTTTTTCAAGGAAATAACTCCTAACCTAAGAACACATCACAAAAGTTGCAAAATAAACCTTTTCTGATATTTTCAAATGAGGCATTTAGCACACACATCAGTCCATAAGTAAAGGACACTCACATGCCCAACAGAAGTAGAAAACCAAATCTTCAGCCCTAGTTAGGGTGACCATATGCTGAATATGGGACACCTGGTAAAATTACTCGTATTCAAGCGAGTTCAGTGGCAATCAATCAGAACTATGCAGTACAAACGTACAAATTAACATCAAGTTGACTGAACCCCTGTTAAAAAGAAATACTGCATAGCTGTATTCTTTTTATTTACCTTCTTATCTTTAAGGCTTTAGGGTTCACACAGGGAGGAGTGACACACATACCTCTAACTCCCCCCCCCCCACACACACACACACATTCTCGTACACCTCTCTCACATGGGTGGGGTGACAGATCAATCTGACCTTCCCTGCCTGGCGCTCTCTGCTCTCCAGGCCTGGCTGGGCCCCTGGGACGGACCTGCCTCTCCTGGTACCTGGTGCCACGTCTTCCCAAAGAAACACATGGGGGAGCATGCAGGGTCATGTGTCTCCCTCCCCAGATTTCAGCCAGGGTCACACCAGAATGTAGTCAGCAGCAGGCTTTCGGCACTGTGTAGGAGGGAAGGGACGGGAGCTGCTTCCAGCCACAGGGCAGGAGGAGTGGAGGAAGGGATGACTTGGCCTTTGTCTTTTCAGAGCTCCTTAGCCATGGAGGGATGGTGGGGGGAGAAGGGAGAGAATAAGAGGTGAGCTCTGAAAAGACACAGGCCAAGTCATCCCTTCCTTCACCCTTCCTGCCCTGCTTGTCCCTTCCTGCCCGCACAGTGTCGAAAGGCAGCTAACACCTCCAGGCTGCTGCTGGCCACCAATATAACCCAGCCGCCTCCTGTCCCCCAGCTACAGCGTGGTCAGGAAGGGGTTAACTCCTAAGGATGCCTAGTGCACCAGGGCCCAGGGCACCTGACTGCAGTGGCTTCCGAGAACCCGGCCAGAGAGGTGGCTCAGCAGGGGAGGTGCCCCGGGGACGGAGCAGCCCCGTGCTCCCTGGGGGCAGGACCGGGGGGGGGGGGGGGGGGTGTGTGAAGAAAGTGATAAGACTCTGCCCGGGGGTCTGCTGTGGAGCCTGCAGGCTTGGAGCATGAAGAGGCTGGAAATTGTTCCCCTCCACTCCAGAGCTTAGCTGAGGGGCAGAGAGGCTTCCCCGTGCCAGTGCTGTTCGGGCCTTGGCACATGCAGGGCTTGGCTCCTCCTGGCCAGCACCCCAGGTTGGAGGGTCTTGGCCTTTCCTGGGGCACCGGCCCAGCCAGAGGCAGTGGGGAAAGGAAGGAGCCTGCAGGCCAGGCAGTTGGTGAGCTGAGCACTCTGAACAGGGGATGGTTCTCCACACAGTGCTGAGAGCGGCACGTGCCCTGCGGGGGGGATATGGAGGAGCAGCAAGGGTAGGGGGAAGGGTCAAAGCAGGAAGAGGACAGCGAGAGGGGGCGCACGTAAAGAGCCAATGGGTGGGAAGCAGAGGCGACACGTAACTGGCCGCTCCCTGGCGCCTGCCCACACACTCGCAGCGTGCAGCCAGTGCCGGCCGGAAATGGGACAAGGGGAGGGGGCTGTGCTGACGGACCAGCATGGGGAGAGGCCCATCTCCATGCGCAGCAGATTTGCCCTGCCACCAGTCTTGCACGCCCACCCCCATCGTCGACCACTGGACCCTCCCCACTCACCCCTGGCGGCCAGCTGGCTGGTGAGCTGGGATCCGGCCAGCAGTAGGACCCGCCAGTACCGATGAGGGAGAGACAGAAAATATGGGACAATTTGTCCATGTTTAAGAAAAAGTCGGGGCACCTGCAGGAGGACTTAAATATGGGACTGTCCCTTTACAAACAGGACATCTGGTCACCCTAGTGGGTGTAAAGGAGGTAAACCAAGAAAATATTCTGCTCTCGATACACTTTTTAAAAACTAAGTTAAACTATGTTCCACAGTAGGAAGCAGAGAGGAGGTAGAATAAGAAACCACATATAAATTTTGGAGCAAGTTCATATAGTATGAGGCCTGGGGCCACGCATTGAGCAATGAGGAGAAAACAAAATATTGAGTAGCTGCTCAATCATCCTGTGGACTGAATAAGGCAGGGGTTCCATAGAAAAGAAAAAAACAGTTATCTAACTTTCTGTAACTGTTGTTCTTCGAGATGTGTTGCATCTGTCCATTCCACTGTAGGTATGTGAGCGCCTCAAGCACAGTTGTATTCCCTCAGCAATACATTGGTAAATCGATCACCCAGTGCCATCACACACCACTGCTTGCTGGTTCCAGAGGAGAGAGCCAACGCCCCTGACCCCCTTCAGTTCCTTCTTACCAGATAAGACTCCACTAAAGAGTACAAAGAGGGCAGGTCATAGAATAGACATGTGCAACACATCTTGAAAGGCAGCTAACCGTTTTTTCTTCTTTGAGTGATTTTACATGTCCATTCCACTGTAGCTCATTCACAAGCAGATTAACATGGAGGTGGGCTTGGAGTCTACCTGAACAATGATGGAAGAACAACCCATGCAAAACTGGCACTGTTCCTGGACTAATGGGAAATAGCATAATAAGAACATAAGAATGGCCGTACTGGGTCAGACCAAAGGTCCAACTAGCCCAATATCCTGTCTACCGACAGTGGCCAATGCCAGGTACCCAAGAGGGAGTGAACCTAACAGGTAATGATCAAGTGATCTCTCTCCTGCCATCCATCTCCACCCTCTGACAAACAGAGTCTAAGGACACCATTCCTTACCCATCGTGGCTAATAGCCATTAATGGACTTAACCTCCATGAATTTATCCAGTTCTCTTTTAAACGCTGTTATAGTCCTAGCCTTTACAACCTCCTCAGGTAAGGAGTTCCACAAGTTGACTGTGCGCTGTGTGAAGAAAAACTTCCTTTTATTTGTTTTAAACCTGCTGCCCATTAATTTCATTTGGTGACCCCTAGTTCTTGTATTATGGGAATAAGTAAATAACTTTTCCTTATCTACTTTCCCCACATCACTCATAATTTTATATACCTCTATCATATCCCCCCTTAGTCTCCTCTTTTCCAAGCTGAAAAGTCCTAGCCTTTTTAATCTCCCTCATATGGGACCCTTTCCAAACCCCTAATAATTTTAGTTGCCCTTCTCTGAACCTTTTCTAGTGCCAGTATATCTTTTTTGAGATGAGGAGAACACATCTGTATTCAGTATTCAAGATGTGGGCGTACCATCGATTTATATAAAGGCAATAATATATTCTCCGTCTTATTCTCTATCCCCTTTTTAATGATTCCTAACATCCTGTTTGCTTGTTGTTGTTGACCCCTTCAAAGAACTCTAATAGATTAGTAAGATACGATTTCCCTTTAAAGAAACCATGTTGACTTTTGCCCAACAATTTATGTTCTTCTAGGTGTCTGACAATTTTATTCTTTACTACTGTTTCGATTCATTTGCCCGGTACCGACGTTAGACTTACCGGTCTGTAACTGCCGGGATCACCTCTAGAGCCCTTTTTAAATATTGGCGTTACATTTGCTATCTTCTAGTCGTTGGGTACAGAAGCCGATTTAAAGGACAGGTTACAAACCCTAGGTAATAGTTCCGCGATTTCACATTTGAGTTCTTTCAGAACTCTTGGGTGAATGCCATCTGGTCCCGGTGACTTGTTAATGTTAAGTTTAACAATTAATGAGCAGCAAAGGTGTGAAATGATGACCAGGTCACCACTTTGCGAATGTCTCGAATAGGTATTTGCGGCAGGCAAGCTGCTGAAGCTGTTTGTGCTCTAGTTGAATGAGCCAACACTCTAGGAGGTGGCATGACATTAGCTAATTGGTAGCACAAACAAACACAATAGGAAATCCATGAGGAAATCCTATCAATGGAAACCAGTTTAACTTTCACCCTGTCTACAATCGCAACAAATAATTGCACGGTGGATCTAAATGACCTGTGCAAGTAGAAGGCTAAACCTCTCCTTACATCCAACGAATGAAGCTTCTGCTCATCAGTATGCATGTGGGACGTCAGTAAAAAAGTTGGCAAATCAATTGCCTGGGTAACACGGAAATTGCAAACCACCTTTGTCAGGAATTTTGGGTGAGGACAGAGGTAAATTTTATCCTTATTCACGCACAAGGTCAGCTCCCAGATTGCTGCACTGGGCAGTACAGCATGGGGAGAAGGTGACCAGCCCTCTGTGGAGAAAGAAGTGGTTCGGGACTATTTAGAAAAACTGGACGTGCACAAGTCCATGGGGCCGGATGCGCTGCATCCGAGGGTGCTAAAGGAGTTGGCGGGTGAGATTGCAGAGCCATTAGCCATTATTTTTGAAAACTCATGGCGATCGGGGGAGGTCCCAGATGACTGGAAAAAGGCTAATGTAGTGCCCATCTTTAAAAAAGGGAAGGAGGAGGATCCGGGGAACTACAGGCCAGTCAGCCTCACCTCAGTCCCTGGAAAAATTATGGAGCAGGTCCTCAAGGAATCAATTATGAAACATTTAGAGGAAAGGAAAGTGATCAGGAACAGTCAGCATGGATTCACGAAGGGGAAGTCGTGCCTGACTAACCTAATTGCCTTCTATGATGAGATAACTGGCTCTGTGGATGAGGGGAAAGCAGTGGATGTGTTATTTCTTGACTTTAGCAAAGCTTTTGATACTGTCTCCCACAGTATTCTTGCCACCAAGTTAAAGAAGTATGGGCTGGATGAATGGACTGTAAGGTGGATAGAAAGCTGGCTAGATCGTCGGGCTCAACGGGTAGTGATCAATGGCTCCATGTCTAGTTGGCAGCCGGTTTCAAGTGGAGTGCCCCAAGGGTCGGTCCTGGGGCCGGTTTGTTTAATATCTTTATTAATGATCTGGAGGATGGTGTGGACTGCACTCTCAGCAAGTTTGCAGATGACACTAAACTAGGAGGCGTGGTAGATACACTAGAGGGTAGGGATCGGATACAGAGGGACCTAGACAAATTAGAGGATTGGGCAGAAAAAAACCTGATGAGGTTCAACAAGGACAAGTGCAGAGTCCTGCACTTAGGACGGAAGAATCCCATGCACTGCTACAGACTAGGGACCGAATGGCTAGGTAGCAGTTCTGCTGAAAAGGACCTAGGGGTCACAGTGGACGAGAAGCTGGATATGAGTCAACAGTGTGCTCTTGTTGCCAAGAAGGCTAACGGCATTTTGGGCTGTATAAGTAGGGGCATTGCCAGCAGATCGAGGAACGTGATCGTTCCCCTTTATTCGACATTGGTGAGGCCTCATCTGGAATACTGTGTCCAGTTTTGGGCCCCACACTACAAGAAGGATGTGGAAAAATTGGAAAGAGTCCAGCGGAGGGCAACAAAAATGATTAGGGGTCTGGAGCATATGACTTATGAGGAGAGGCTGAGAGAACTGGGATTGTTTAGTCTCCAGAAGAGAAGAATGAGGGGGGATTTGATAGCAGCCTTCAACTACCTGAAGGGGGGTTCCAAAGAGGATGGAGCTCGGCTGTTCTCAGTGGTGGCAGATGACAGAACAAGGAGCAATGGTCTGAAGTTGCGGTGGGGGAAGTCCAGGCTGGATATCAGGAAAAACTATTTCACTAGGAGGGTGGTGAAACACTGGAATGCGTTACCTAGGGAGGTGGTGGAGTCTCCTTCCTTGGAGGTTTTTAAGGCCCGGCTTGACAAAGCCCTGGCTGGGATGATTTAGCTGGGAATTGGTCCTGCTTTGAGCAGGGGGTTGGACTAGATGACCTCTTGAGGTCCCTTCCAACTCTGATATTCTATGATTCTATGATTCTTATGGAAAACTATACAAGGAGGCTCTGAGACCAAGGCTCTCAATTCACCAGTTTCCTTGCTGATGTTATCGCAATCAGAAATGACACTTTCATAGAGATGGAGTAAGTTACAAGAGGTTCAAAGGGTGGTCCCATTAATGTTGTTAGCACCAGGTTGAGATCCCATGGGGGAACAGGTTCTTGCACCTATGGATGTAACAGTCTAACCCTTTTAGAAAAGAGCCATCTAATAGCCACTGGAGGGTAGAAAGCTGAAATATATGCTAAATGTACTTTAATAGAACTAATTGTCAAACGTTTTAGGTGTCTAGAATAGGCCGATAAATCGATCTCTGCTGGATCGATCGCTGCCCGCCGATCTGGTGGGTAGTGAAGACATACCCTCAGTTTTGTGAGGTAGATACTAAAGATGGCAGAAGAACTAATAAAACATGAAAAATAACCAGAAAGTGAAACCTGAATAATTGAGAGAGGAAGTCTGATCAGTCTGTTTAAAACTTTGATTGTGTTGTTTTTATTAGCACTCAAATGTCTGGGAGGAAAATGAGAGAAAAGTTCTTTATGAAACATTCAATACTTGTCCCTCCAACTGAGGATCACAAAAACCCCCATTTCCAATTTTCTAATTTTTCAATGATTCCCCTAGTAAAAACAGGAAAGGCAAGACTGGATATTCCTGATATTTCCAGGATAAAAAAAAATAAGGATCAGATTCTCATGAGAACTCATTTCCCTTTTAGGCTCCTAAATGGGGGTAGCCAGATGGGTGCTGAGCATTTTAAAATCTGGGCCCAAAGCAGAATTTATCGCACACCCGCACCTACACCCCACTTCTTATACATCAAAGATAAAAAATAGACACATTTTATCCTTAAGGAGTGTGTGAGAGTGAGAGTGAGAGAGAGCTTATTAGGTTTGAGAAAAGCAATCTTGGTTCTGAATAATGAGGTCTATCACACAGGTACACATGCAGTGCAGAAATAGGTATACATGCCAGGGATATTACCTTAATTACTGCATACATTTCCAGCTGCTGGTAAAAATTATATTGCTCCATCACCCACTAAATGTTTTCCTCTGTGCAGAGCATGACAGAAGAATTGTAAATATAATGTAGTGATTAATTTCACCATTCTTACATGTTACAACAGAATACTTAGTATAAGGACAAGTGAAAATAAGGGATATTATATACTAACAAAAAATAAGTACATGATAAAAATCAAGTATCCTAAGGGTTTTTCGCCTTCCTTTGCAGCATGGGGCACGGGTCACTTGCAGGTTTCAACTAGTGTAAAATGGTGAATTCTGTGTAACTTGAAGTCTTTAACCCATGATTTGAGGACTTCAGTAACTCACCCAGAGGTCAGTGGTCTATTACAGGAATAGGTGAGGTTTTTCGGCCTGCAATGTGCAGGAGATAAACTAGATGATCACAATGGTTCCTTGTGACCTTAAAGTCTATAAGTAGAGCCCTGTGCAGATACAAAATTTGTATCCGCATCCAATCTGTGATCCACAAAAATGTCCGCGGATATCCTCATCCATGGATGCAGATATCTGCGGATATTAAGCAGATATCCGCAAATCCACGAGCTGTAGCATCCATCTCCATGAGAGGCAGTAGCTATGTCAACAGGAGATGCTCTCCTATTGACATAGCACTGTCTACACCCAGGGTTAGGTCAGTATAACTGCAATGCTCAGGGGTGTGGATTTTTCACACCCCTGAGTGACGTAGTTATACCGACGTAAGTCTGTAGTGTAGACCTGGCCTATATTGAACAGGTAAAATTGACCCTTGTGAAATCAGGGTGCCTGCATACACATTTGTACAGTTAAAGCACATTTGCTCCTACCCATCTTTAAAACCGCTGCTGGATTAAAAATCCTCTCCACTGTAGCCACTTGTGTTGCTAGCCCCATACTTGACTAACTAACCCTTCTTGGCAGTGAAAGAGAGGTGAAAGAGGATATTTACAGACATGGAATATACAGACTTTTTATTTTAAACAACACTTTAAAGGAAACACTTTTATCATGATGATATCACTAAAGTTACATTTTATTTTTCTACGCATACTCTGCACTATGATTGAACTAACCATCTATCTTTTAGAATATTATCCTTATTATTATTATTTATTACAGTAATGTCTGAAGAACTCAGGAATTATTGCCCCATTGTGCTAGACAGTGTACAAACAACTCCCTGGCTGAGAGAGCTCCTACTCTAACTCCCTTTCACAATATTATTACTATGAGACAGCACAGGAGATGTAGAATAGCCAACCGTATTTTTAAAAAATTAAACTGTAAAAGGAGTTGAATAAGAACCATTATATTTGTGTGTTAGAACTTTCATTGCTGTAATACAGGGGTGTTGAAATTTTTCCCAAATGAAGAACATATTGGCATCTTGTCAGGGCTCTTAAAGCCAAGTCACCCTCCCCTGTTAATAACTGCCCTATCTCATAGAGTTGTTGTGAAACTAAATTCATTAATATTCATAAATCTTTGGGAGCTCAAATGGAAGGTGCTATATACAAGAATAATTATTATTTTAATAGAGATGCAGCTCATAAGGATCAGGGCTGTTTATACGAATCCTCCATCTTAATCCTACCAGCCTAGCAGCCAGATCAAGGCGGAATATTGCATGATGGGACTTGTAATCTCTGCAATCCTTTGTACTGAAGGTGAGGGTGTTCTCAAGCCATACAGTACATCTATGTGGGTCTGCATTTTGGTTATCACTGCAGTAACTAACTGTGCTGAGAAAGTGCATTAATAAAAAGATCTAAAAGGCTTAATGTCATGTCAGGTTTCAAGATAACTGAGGTTTGTGAAGAAAGAAATATATGTTGCTGTGTCTGTGGCCAATCAGAAAGCTCAAATTCCTGCGTGAAAAGGCAAGGGCAGAGTCGTATTAGAAATAAACAGTCTTTGCCTATTAAAATGAAAATGTATTTATAGTAAAATATTTATGATACCCGTTGGGTCCAACGTCCCTTCCAAGAGCCCAAAGCAATCTGTAAAAAACAACAAAACACACACACACACACACACACACACACAATGACCCAAAACCTTAGTTGTTTTAAACAGCAGAATGATCGTGCAAAATAATTCTTTGACCTATTATCTATTTGAAACTGCAGACAGTAATTGCTGCTCCAATCCCAGCAGTAAACAAACCAGTTTCACATTTTACATATTATCAAGAGGCTACAGAATTAATGGTTACAGCCAAAAAAATGTTGACACAGTTGCACACCGCACTTTAACATGCTGATCTTTTTAAAATAGCGCACCAGAAATATTTTTCCACTTTGTAAAAAGCCAGACTGTTTACATGCTTAAGTGGCTAGAGACTTTGCTGTCTGTGTGTGGTCTTAACATTTCAGTATCATAACTGTGAATATACAGAGCATGAAACAAGCTATTACACTTATAACTAAGGCCAGATTCTGAATATTAAATGTTGAGATACAAATTCTTCAAAATGGGCATTAAACACGCATACACATACCCCAATCTTTTTAAATTAAAAATAATCATTCACACAAAACACCTTTTTAAATAAAATCATTCACAAAATGTTTGTTAAGGTAGTCTAGGCTATTGAAACAAATCAGTAACTTACATTACTTTGAAGGATTTTTTCCTCTGAAGTTTAAAAATAAGAAAACTAGAAAGTCCAGAACTTTTAAATTTAGATACAGTTAAAACAGCAGCCGTGTAGAAAGCATGGAGGTGTTCTGTAACTTCCTTAACTTTGTTCCCATATTCCGACCACTCTTCCACATAAAGTAGATACTTGTCTATCACAAGTTTTGTCTCATCGATGACAAGTATAATATCACATCTATAATAACTGAAAACTTAAATTCTGTGTATACAGGAACCTCAATGGCTCTGGACATCTTAAACCTCATATACTTTGGTGGTTCTCCAACAAAGCTTCCCAAAAAATTAGAACTCGATACTATGAACATCTTTACCAATGTCCTCCCATGGTTTACACAGTCAGGTATTAAGTAGCCAAACCATGTGGGAACAGAATATGTAAGAGGTCTGCAACATAGGGAGGCCAGCTTTTGTGGAGAGTTACAGTTGGCATAGTTGTAAAATGTCAAATGGCGGGCATACGCAAACGGTAAGGGGAAGATGAAAGGAGGCTGGATAGAGCTTGTGGTGTTTATAAATTGTAAAATGTACATATTGCTGTGGCTGTTGTGTCAGTGAAGGGGATTAATACAAAAGCAAATTAATACAAAAGTTCTTCACCTTTTCCATATCGATGCCGCATGACTCCCCTCCAGTCTTGCTAGGACTCCCCACCCACTAAGCAAATAAGAAAGCGAGGGGGGGTCATGACCTCCTGACACCTATTTGTTCCCCTCAGGCTGAGAATCCCTAATGCACCACTGGAAGGTGCCCAGATTCCACCGCAATGGGCACAGTACATGTAAGAGGTGGTATGTACATTAGTACATTTATAGCACAGTAGTATGCAGAGTGTAGTAATGGTATGTAGGTCCTGTTGTTAAAGTTATAGATGAGAGGTGTGCAGAGATAAGATTAGCTCATGAATATGGGTGGAACAGGTTATAGATGCAGAGGTTCCTGCATATTCTCCCCTCCCCCCCTTATCTCCATATGTGTGTGTGGAAAGGGGTGTGTTTGTTTTTTAAATTTTAAATGGCTCTCCAATGTATTTTTTTTTTAATTTCCAAGTTCCTTTTATTTTCTTCTTTCAGATTACTGATACATACTTAAAACTTTACTACATCATGACACTGTTTTGGCTTTCAATTGCGTTAGAGTAATTCTTCAACTGTTTTTAAAAACCTAACAAAACACAAAGATCCCAGGCCCAGGCTTTATAAGCTCTTTTTGAGCAGTCAACACTTATCTGACAGCTCAGCACCAGCAGGATTATCCCTTCTGTGCCATTTAAACTTTATAAAATGTCATGTGACCCATCAGCATTTTAGAAAGTGAGCATATCCCCAATATATACTGTGCTCCCTATATTAGGAAAATAAGCAAGACAGGTATTGGAGAAAAAAAGCTATATCACTCTTTCTTAAAGGACTCCACTAGCAGAATAAACAATAAGTGGTCCTGGAAGTAGAAAGATCAGAGTCGCTCTCCTTCTGATCTTTCTTTGAAGAGGAAGCAAAGTGGACCTCTGAGGAAAAGGGAGAAATTGACACCAAAATTCTGTTGCCATCTGTCTCATTTTCACAAGGGGCATGGACTACTCACACTACACCTTGGCAACCATTATACAAAATAATGTTTCTTGCATACTGGATCCAACAATTATAAATACTAACAAGAATCATAAATCTTAAATGAAAGTCTGTTTGCACACTAAACTATGGATGGTCAATTTACCTAACCTGGGTATGATATTATTGCCAACCAAGGTCTCTCTAATCAATGTGATACTCCAAACAGAACAGAAGAAACAATTCAGTTTGTAACAGTAGTATGACCAACACTACAGAGCAGCACAGAGTACTCAGTTTGGGCAATGACTTTAGAGGTTGCTCTCAAATTAACTGGGATTTGATTCTTGAGCTCCAGGGTGCTGGATAGTCTTAGAGCATCATTAGTTTCAAGTCACTGATCTTATATCTGAGCTCAGGCAGAATATAGTATTTATAGACTGTGATCACTGTGAAGGGACAAGTGCGATCATCTATTCTGACTGCCTGCATACCACAGGCCACAGAATTAAAATAATTCCTTTTGAATCAGATCATATATTTTTAAAAAATCCAATCTTGTATTAAAAATTGCCAGTGATGAAGAATTACAGATATCTGAACTTAATCCGTTCACACATGGCGCAGCGATACTCAAGGAACATTATTCCGGGGACCTTTCCATTGTTTGACCACTAAGTGCAGGTTTATGTAAAAATGATAAAAACTATTCATATTTTTCATTTTACTAAACTCCCAGTCTCTCCAGGTTCAAGCAGAACCAGCAGCTCTCGTAATTTAAGTTTTCTGCACATTGCTTCTTAAAAAACATTTACTTTTAGATTCATGTTGCGACATGTTAGAACATTTCCCTTTCCATGGACACACGTACACAATGTAATTCTCAGCTAGTCAATAAATGGAACGAGGAACAGCATGTTTTCAGCTAGAAAAGCTTCCTGCAGTTATGTAGTACAGTATTATCCATTGCTTGGAAATGAGATATTGTTCTGTTGCTATAACAACAAGATAAAAGTAGGCTTTAAAACAATGTTTGATTAAAGAGTGTGTGTTCCTATCCTTCAACTGCAGAATTCCTGCTATTTTCATCCAGTTTACCACCAGTCCACTCCCAAAACAAGACCCAACTTCATGGTAAACATAGTGACCAGGGTGAAACTTAATGGGGTTGGAAGGAAAGCTCATTAAAACACTGTTCCAACTGTTGCACCTGTGTGAGTCTCTGCCAGTAAAAGAAGGATAGAAAAAGGAACATTCACACACCATCGATTGCCAAATATCACTGTATTAGCAATATTGTATATGTGTATTTTATTATAGCTGAAGTGCTCCAACATTTGCAGCAATATTCAGGTTCAGAGAAATATCCTGAAGGATACTGAATCTGAGGTTTTCAGAAGGAATAAGACTCCTCAGCTGTCAGCTATGCTGACTACTAATGGACATAATCTAGAGCAGGATGTCCCGAACGCTATTGGTTCACATACCACCTTCATAAAAAATTATTGTGAAGTGACTGATGGAACATCAGACTCATGCACTACCAGCGATAAACATACCACAGCTTGAAAACCTATGGTCTAGAGGCTGGGCTGAGGATACTGCAGATATAAAGATAAAGAAGATCTTTTGTACACTATCCCACAGGCAGGTGTGTAGATTCCCAAACCTTATAATCAATTCTGGAGCTACAAAATTTCAGTGTATTTCCAAAAACAAACACACACAAAAAAGCAAAAAACAAAACACCAGCCTGATAAGGCCTTATGGACACATAGGTCTGGTACAAACTTTCTGCTAGATGGATCAGACCACAGAATCCTACCTAGACTACAATACCACACCAGAATTACTCTCCCCATCTTTCCTCATCTTCAAAATCTTTTGGATCGAGAGATAGGTGGAACGTCAAACTGAGGCCAACTCATCAGGGGACAGAAAAACAATCCATAATCCTCTCTATCCTTGGCTCCGAATACCCGGTGATTTATTTCTTGATTTAACAATTCTCGGGAAATGCAAGTAGGTCCATTGTTATGTGGCTCCGCTGATTCATTACTTAGTTTAACAGTCAGGGTCAAAAAACATTCACCACCCCAGCAGAAGCTTTCTGCCACTTAGCTTCTCTGTCTTGCTTTTGCTAGTGCTGGGATCATGGAGTGTCCTCCAAAAGTTTCTACCAAAGGTTGTTTCTACTAAAGTAGAATGTTCCTTGAAGAGTCTCTTATTCTTAATGGCACCCAGTTCATTGAGGATTGCTAGAGTGGCAGAGCTATTGGATTGCATTAAGCAAAGTTGGGCTGCATTCAAATGTGGATGAAGAACCATCAAGGAACATCTAGATATGGTGCTGGTAATCCAATGCGTGTCATTCTTCCTTCTACATCAGTTTTGAACCAGTGTCCCACCATGGTGCTGGAGGTCATTTTTGAATTAATTAGATTTAAAACAGAGGCGATTTGGGGCCATTAAAGAGCCCAAGGCACTTTTCTGAAAGTAAGGGGGTAACTTAATGTTCTGGTCAAATTCCAACTTGGGCAATTATAGTACATTATGCCTGCCTCATCATTTCTGTTTTGACTGGGTATGGTATTTTACAGTTGTACATGAATAATGGCTGCTCTGCTCCATCATACTGTTGGCTACATTTCAAAAGTGTGTGAAGTGATCCTTCTATATCAGGGGTGGGCACACTTTTTGGCCTGAGGGCCACATTGGGGTTCCTAAAGTGTATGGAGGGCTGGTGTAGTATATTAAATTACTCCCCGTAGGAATGTGCTTCCTACAGGGAGCAATTTAATACAGCCACGCTGCCCAGAGTGCTGGTGGTACGGCGAGCTGAGGCTGCGGGGGAGGGGCTGGGGGTTAGCCTCCCTGCGGGGGAGCTCAGGGGCCGGGCAGGGGCCAGATGTGGCCTGCGGGCCGTAGTTTCCCCACCTCTGTTCTATATGTATTGTTAGGAACTACACCTCTACCTCAATATATCGCTGTCCTCAGGAGCCAAAAAATCTTACCACGTTATAGGTGAAACCATGTTATATCAAACTTGCTTTGATCCACCAGAGTGCGCAGCCCCGCCCCCTCCCCCCCGGAGCACTGCTTTACCGCGTTATATCCGAATTTGTGTTATATCAGGTCGTGTTATGTCGGGGTAGAGGTGTATGTAAAATTTCTTGATCATTGCAAAAGGTGCTGTATATAAAAAGTAGGAACTGATTATATCTGAGTATA
The DNA here is from genome assembly GCF_011386835.1 of Chrysemys picta bellii. Taxonomy (NCBI): domain Eukaryota; kingdom Metazoa; phylum Chordata; order Testudines; family Emydidae; genus Chrysemys; species Chrysemys picta. The sequence continues at coordinate 198,987,558 of NC_088793.1, forward strand.
CTTTATTTCTGAATCTTTTATTATTTTATGGCCTTTGTTGTTCTATTCCCCATCACTGGAAACTTTAAAATCAACACTGGATATTTTTCTAAAAGATGTGATTGAGTTCAAACAGGAATGAATTCAGAGAAATCCTCTGGCCTGTGTTATAAAGGAGATCAGAGTAGATGATGACAATGGTCCCTTGAAACCTTATAATCTTATGAATAACTCAAAAAGCCCTCTAGTACATGCAAATTAGTGACGGTTTTGCTGTATTGGGGGTGGCGGGGAGATCATTGTTTTATAATAGACTGGGCTTTGCAGATAGACCTTTTCTATTCTGTATCACTATTCAGTTTCTGCAAGTAACAATAAATGAAGAGAGTAAATTCTATAATACCCACGGTAATTGTAAAAAACTTGTAAAATGACTTCTTTGGATTAGGGATTTGTAATCACAGTCCTGATATAATTAATGGCCATGCTTATCTATGTCCTAGTTGTCTAAGAGAGAGATATTATCAACATATTTTCGAGGCCAGACCAAAACATTTTGTTCAGCTGCCAGAAATAGGGGACAAGTAGATGAGAGAAACCTTTCCTTTGAATTTCTGGAGTCTTTCAATACCAACTTTTAACTTGTGTAATTTTCCAAAGCACTTGGATTTAACTCTCAGAAGGACAAAGTTAAACTTCGTGAATTGGCAACAAAAAAAAATCTCATATTCATTAAACACCCGCTCCACACAAATCTATAAATGCACTACCCTCTCCTCAAAGTCAACCACTGCTGTGACACCTGCCTCAGCTAACCAATAAGGGCTTGATGCATGTCTGGCAGAGAGAGCCAATTTATTTAAAATTAAAAAGAAACACTTGGTGCAATAGTGACCTATTTAACTAGATGATCTTATTTCTGTTACTGTAGTCCTCCTATGGTATGCCACACATGTCTCAATTTAGACTATAACCTCTTTGAGAGACAGCCTGTCACTATGTGACTGTCCAGCAACTAGCACAATGCAAACTTTTTTTTTTGACAGGAGCCTCTAGGTGCTACTAGAGTATGAATAAATAAGAGTACAACACCTGTTCACAATAAGCTTGGTTTCAGTTAATGAACATTGCCTTGTTAGTATGGTAGAGTTGTGCAGATTAGTCTCTATTCTATTTTACTACTGTAGGAATGAGTTTTATCTCTTGAATATTAGGAATTGAAAAAAACAGAGAAGAGCAAGTTATGCATGGCATGCCCTGCTAACTGCCAAAGCCTAGGATTTTGGTACTAAACAGATCCTTCTACTAATGGCCTAAAATTTAGCTTTTCCTAAGTCTCCAGTTCAGCAGATATTTTACATTCAGCACTTATACTGTTTGCAATTTTTTTATCTAGATGATATAAAACAGAATAATCCATAACAATGTCTATTTGGTTAGCCGTGTCCTTTATTAAATCACTGCTACATTCAAGGAACAGAGAAGGAAGACATTGCCTTGTGAAGTCCCTGAGTTTAAATGAAGAGTACGCTGGTTTAGGCTTGAAGAACAATTGTGTGTCACATAAACTGCTGTGTCTGATACACCAGACTCCTTGCACCTACTTACTAGATCCCTTAGGCAAACTTTGACAATCGTTGAAAACTCCCTAATTTAATCTACACAATAAGAATATTCCATGTCTATATCAAAGGACAAACAGTATGTAGTTAATTTTTCAGATTCATAACCAAGCACATTGTTTATCAGAGTACTGCACAATCCTTAGGCTAACATCTTTCCAAAAAAACCAAGCAGATATGGAAATAGTAACTAGCTGATACAGCTGCATATACATGGATCAGTCGTTACAAGTCGGCACCATTAAAGATGGACAATTACCACTCAGGGTATTTCCCATTCAGAGTATAAAGAATATTGCAGTGAAAGAAAATTCTGGTGGTAAATGTCTAATTGCACAATACATGTGATACAGTTGTGTAGGAAAGTGATACTTGAGACAGAAAAGGGTCTCCATGTGTGCAAAATACTCTTATACAGCATCCAGTTACCATTCAGACTATCTCTAGTCTTTCCCTCAGTTCTCCCTCACAAGTGAGAAGAACTAACTGCTCATCAGTACACAGACTGAAACACTTAAGCAGCATTTACTGTCTGGAACCAACAATTACTTTTTAATTGGGTTAGGATACCAGCTCATATTCTGTATGTGTTTTCTTTATTGCATAGTCCTCTGTTCTTCAATTTTCTTCAATTTTATTCTTCAATTTTCTAAATTTTATTATTATTATTGGTACCATCACTGCAATTTATTATTGAATGGAACTGAAACTCAGTGTAGCTGCATGGATCTTTCCTACGATAGGTTTTAACTATAGGCTGGACAATTTTCTGGAAAGCAGAGCGATGGGAGAAACTGGAGATGACTTCTAATGTATTCAAAGTAAAAAAATATCATCTTATTCTTTCATACATTATTTATTTATTGCCATGCTGCTGTCAGTACTTGCTAATGTCTTCTCTAGATGATACAAACCTGCTAACAAATTTATCTTGTACCAGATTTTTTTTCCCTTGGTATCTGAAATGCAAATTCAGTTCTAATCAGATCACCCCTTGTGTTTCAAGTCACAGAATATCAAGTATCCTCTTCCTGGAACAGCAGATCAATTCATCTCTCCTCCAAAATCCTCAGTCTCTCCATTCCACAATTAGCTTGTCTATTTTACTTTGTATGAAAAACCCCTCGGTCAGCAGTTTTAGTTAGTATTACTAAACTCCTGTTGCAGATCAATTCCAGAGACTGCAGCACAGTGCTAGGAAGAGCATCTAAGTTTTAAGTTCAGCAACAGGAAAATAAGTGAGACTGCCTAGAACAAATAAAATAATTTGAATTAAAGACTTCTGAAGCTCACCTGTTAGTCTGCATGTGAATTTCACTGCATTCAAATCCAATGCATTTGGCCTTCTATCTTCATATTGCTCATATATAACACCAGTATCAGTTCAGGCATCAAAATACGAGTTTTGCTATGTATTTGGAACCACGCATTGATACTTTGCTTAGCTTCAAGAACTTCTACTGGAAGCATAGTGGGCCTCACAGCAAGTCAGAACTAACTGTAGTCAAAAGAGTGACACCAGTGTAAAATGTGGGTAAATTAGATCACCAACAAGATTATAGTGTTTTGGAGTTCCTCCCCTAGAGTCTGCCTTTGGTTTCCATATGAAAGTTAGATCTTGTTTATAATTTATTTGGATGCACCATTCCTAGAGAGGGACAGGGAGCTTAAATAATGACAGACTTTGAACTTAATAATAATAATAAACTCAAAAACAACTAAAGCTAACAAGCGAAACTGAATAACGCTGGTGACAGAACAATTTTATAAGTCCTTTGAGTTAGGCTATATTCTATTGCCAATATACTCTTACAGGCCCCTGATCCCAAACTCATTGATTACAATGGGGTTTGGGTCAGGTCCACAGAAAGAGCCATTATATTTCGTTATCATCACTCAGCTCAAAAGTATTACTTAATCTGAAAATGCTCCAAATGTGACTTCTTCAAGTTTCAGATTTTTAGTTCCTTAAACTATTTTAAAACTTTAACTGGAATTTATAGTTTTTGCCAACCACACTGTTGTGGCTTGATTGAGCAGCTGTCAACTGTTAGAGAATAAGTGCACTATCATCCCGGATAGAGTAAGAGCAACTGTGGAAAGTGAAACATTTATATGGACGCTAAAGTTTCAGAAGCCATGGCAATGCATCTGTTTTCATCAGCTGACCATTAGTCATCATTTTATCAGCAGGTTAGAAGGGTTTTCACAATAGTCAAGAATCCTCAAACATCATGGATTAGAATGAATGCAGAAAATTACACAATGTGCCTTTCTCTGCTCTACTGTTATTTAAGGAAACGTTAGTATGCTGAGTCAAAAAGAATATTTGCAGAGTCACAGCTGACTGGTAAATATTGTAGTATGCACGAGACACTCATTTTTTATTGGAGAACTGAAATTGAAATTTGTCCGCACAGCTTAAAAGGATAGAACAATTTTAAGGACGTTGTGGACTACTGAATTTTGTCTTTTAGTTTATTCCTGCATACACTCTTCTGTCACATCTCTTCCTCATTCCACTCTCCTTCTAGCAGAATGTCCCAACACACCGAACACGCAGACAACAGGGATAATACTGAATATTCACCCACCAGAATCGATTTACATAGCACATGATGGGAGAGGGAAACATAATGCAGAATCCTCACTTTCTAGGTATAGCAAATACATGTAATTTATTTATTTAAATTACTGAGAACAGAAGGTTAAACGAGTTGTACCAGCAGCCTTTTACTCCGTACCACATCAAGTGACCGCCAAGAAAGTTCTCTCATATTATTGGCATGTATCCCAGCTTCTTCCTACTCCTTTCCCTCAACATTCCCCTGTTATCACCCTTAATCTCATTACTCTCCACCATTCCTCCCTCCTTTCCCCAGGCCTGATCCATAGCCTTTTCAGGTCTGAGATCTTCCCAGAGATTTCAGAGGAGTTGGGATCAGGCTATCCACTCACTCCTTTCCTGATCAATGTTCTTCATCTTTTCTTTTCTCCACTCCCTTATTTACTCACCTCTTTTGCCATTCCATATCCTGCTACTCCTTCCCCCATAAATATGAAAGAGAAATTGCACAGTAAGAAAAAAATAAAAATAAAAGTAATTAATAAATGTGCCCATCACCCCTGATCACTTTGTTTTTATGTTGTTTCCCTTTCTCCAACCCTTCACCCTGTTTAAAATCTAAAAAGCCAGGTGACAGATGAAGGAAAAAACAGATTTTACTATATGTTTATATAGTGTCTAGCAAAATGGGGCTTCAATCCTGATTGGAGTATTGTTGTGATACTAATTAGTATTATTATTAAAACAACACCACCCACAGCTGTATATTGTAGTTATTTTGTACAATGCAGTTGAAATAGTTCAAATACTGTTTACTTTAGGTACTTACATGACCCTTATGAAAAGAACTCCATCCCTGGGAACCCAGCATTTTGAATGGGTAGTATAGCCCTTAAAGTAAGTGGGTCAAAAAACATACTAAATTATCGGGCCTCCTATTATACAAGGGAAATTCATTCAGCAGCCCCTAAAAACAATTCACAGAACTCTGGCATCTTACTTTTAATATTAAATTGAATTCTTACAGACTGTTTTTTAATATTATAAAATAGTTTAATTCTTTTGAAAATGGTTTGCCAGGGTATCCCTACTAAAATAACCCATTTGATTTCACATATAAAATAGCCTTAATAGTCATACGAAGAAGAAGCAGAAAAATACATTCACTATAATTATTTAAGGTAAGCCACCCCTCTAGAGATCTGGTTTTCCAAGCTAAGTGATATGTCAAAAGATATGCACAATATATAATGTAGGAAAAACATTCAGCTGCAAGAACCGGATACAAAACAGTTGATCTGTCATGACAGATTTTTATGAAAATCTCTTTTGTTTACTCTATAAAAGCAGTATCTTGGAAAACAGCAATCTTTTACATAAAATATTCTTTACCCTTGCTCTCCCCACACCTTACAAACAGTACATTCATATACATATGGATTTAATTACTCCCTAGAGTAGTAAAATGCAGAGTCCATCCCCCATGGTCCTAAGGCAAAGGCCTAGCCACTATACTATCAACAACAGATTAAAAATCTAACTATACTTTATATTTTAAACCAAACTATTTACTGGAAAAGATAGGTCAAGCCTTGTTTTCAGCTACAAGGATAGTCTAATAGAAATACTGATCAGCTACCTCAGGCCAGTGAAACTTACAAAATCATTAACCTCAGTAGCTATCCAAGTAAGCAAGACAGACAATCAGCTTTAAGAGTCAGACACAGGATCATCACTCGATATACAAGTTATTGTCAATATCCTGGAAAAGGTCTATGGCAGCTAAGCAATCAAAGAGCAACGAAATGAGGGGAGACACACAAAAATGAAATATTACTGTTAGAAAAGCATTAATAAAATTAAGTTACCCTGCCCAAATATTACAAATGAAACCACAATGAATCCCCACCAAAATAAAGTGTCCAATTCTGTATTCTCAGGCCCAAGCTGATGTCAATGGCAACTCGCACATATCTGAGAGCAGAATTTTGTTCTAAAATCACACGCTATTGTTATTACGGCATAGGTTGATGCTAGTATACAGTCTGACAAAAAGAACATTTCTCTTAGTATTTCTACTCAGTCCCTTTCCACCCTGATAAAAATATAACATCTTTTTAGTATACTTCCCTTCATGAATAGAATGCTTTAAGAAGTGTAAAAATGTTCAACAGGAACACTTTTAACAATGTTTGATGGTTATATTTAAACTAAAAGATATCAAGGGTTCTCTCTGCATTTATTGATTAAGCAATGGCTGTGTGTTTGGTCTTGTACAAAACAGAGGTAAGACGTTCCCTGCCTCAAGGAGTTTGCAACCTAGGCCTTAGCCCTCAACAACTCTCAGTGACAACAATGAGAAATGCGGGGGGCTGACCACTTCTGAAAATCTGGCCCAAAATGTCCTGGCTGACCAGAGGAACATTTTAACAGCAATTATTGTAATCTCAGATATGTGGCAGTAAAGGTCTACAAATCTGAGTTAGAACAGAGCCCTAAATGTGTAAATGCAAGGAAGCCCAAAGTGAAAGAAACCATCTCGGAGAAGAGATTTATTATTTTATAATATTTTCACTAAAGCTTAAGAGTTACCAACTCAGATGTACTCTTTTTGAAAGGTATGACAGATCAACATATTATAAATTGTATATGAGGTTGATTTATATTATGGCTACATGGCTTACCATATTTAGTTGAGTAGTTTGGCATGGGTGGATGCAAATTACATAATTTCAGGAGAATTCTCCTTTTTAACCTTTCATCAATTTTAAACAAAAGCCCAGTGGTATTTTTTCTCAAGTCTATATACAGTTCATAATTTTGCTTTAAGCCTGCCCAATTAAGGTTAAGATTTGCTTACTTATAATAGCACTAAAATATTTTAGGAGCAAAGACACACACAGACATTATCCTAATTAAGTTCATATGCCTCATTTTTCAGTTTTTTTTATTCTGCCATATAGCACACCATGAAGCAATGAGGTATAAGTATTGCTTAAAACTGAAAATACCTGCTCAAATTACTATTCATTAAATGTTAGCTGTCGCATATCACAATATACTATGGTTTCCAGCCAATTGGCAATTGAAATATGTGCATTTAGGACTTAACTGTAGTTTTTGTAATAAAAGTATAAAAGCGATTTTACTGCATCAATTAACTTCATTTCATTTGCTTTTAAGAATCTCCCACAAAAAGGCTTATCATCTTCTTTCAAATGTGGACCAACTACTCCCTCTGCTGAAAATAATCTACCATTACACAGCAGAAACGTAAAAAGATCCTATGAGAGCCCTCTGGTATAGAATACATGTAGGTTCATGTAAAGTAAAACTATGAAATATATTGTAGGCATTTTCTCTTTTTAAATTACATTTGAAACTATTAAGACAAAAATGAAAGATGGGATAATAAACTGCATATTCCAGATTCTGGCCACCACAGTATTTCTAATGCTGAGGTGTTTCCCTCCCATTTCTACATGGGAAGACAAGCCAAAATATGTATATTTCAATTTTATACAATATTTATTGCAAGAGTGGCACAATACTTCTATTATTTATTACTTTAAATTGTATTACAAGCCTCAACAGAGTAAGAACATGCTATCTTATATTGCCTCTCTGTGTAGTGGAGCAGAAGCAATTTCTGGGCCTTAATGAGGAGCCTTTTGAAGGAAAACCTTCCCCAGAAAGTGGAATATAAAGGAGAGAGGGAGCAATCATATTTATATTCATTGGAGAACATATCTTTTGGGAAGCAAAAACCCATAGATGGAAATCTACGCCTAGTAAATAAATAAGCCTGACAAAGTGATCTTTCAGGTTTCAATTAAATAGGAAATTGCTTCTACAGCTATCAACCTGGAAAAAATTCATGGACACAAAAAATATGAAACTAATTTATATTCCTGTTCAGCATTCTGTATATGCCAGAAATTTGCCTTTGCTTCTCCAACATTACAAAGAGAAATAGAAGTGTCCCAAACCTATAGCACTCTGTGGCTGACGTGACAGTAGCATACACTACTGGTACCTGACTCATCCGGTAACAATATGAAACACCTGTATGAGAAACCATTGGTTTGCTCAGCTGAGTTCTCATGATGTCATTGACAATAGTGTGATTGCCAAAGTAAATGGCTGGATAGAGTTGCAGTGTCTGTGCTAGATAGGCAATCCACACCACATTGCTGATTAGCGACCAAAGATCTCAGGACTCTATCCAGCACAAACACTCCAACTCAACCCAGCCGATTACCTTGGCAATGGCACTAGTGTTAATGACACCAGGGCTCAACCGATCAAATAACTGGATTCCCATAGGGCTCCTGTTGCTACTTTTCTACCAGTAGAATACTAGTGATGTATACTCAGGATATCAGCCACAGAATGCTATAAATGTGAAACATTAATCCTGTCTTCCCTTGTAATGATGGGGAAGCAGACGCAAATTTCTGGCATATATAGTTGTCCTTGACCAAGACATGGGACTGTATGTACAGTCAAGCTAGAGATGATATGAGGAGGAAAATACTAAAAAGCTCATTGCATGACTTATGATTCTCTTTCCCTTGTGGAAGAACACAACTTTGACTATATACATGTCTCTTTGTTAAACAGGTTAGCTTGCCATGAAACCAGGACATGGCAGCTTAGATGGCTGCTATATCTGGATGATCATGAATATTTTCTAACAATCCACCAAAAAGCAAAGCTACCTATCCACAAAGGAAAAACATAAGCTCCTCTATGAAGAAAAATCTTGGAGAAGACCCCACCAAAGAGCAACATGCGGTTATAATCACATGGAATTATATGCAAAGTCTAAATTACTGTTTGCATTTCTCCATTTAGGATAACAGAGAAGGAGGTCTGGAAGTTGAAGCAGATAATAAGATTGAGTGATTTTTTTACATACCCATTGCTTTGAGCTGAAATAGTTTGCAGGTGGGCAGAACTATACAATGCTGTTTACACAATACTGCAATAAAGACAGCACTAATCTTTAAACATTCAAATATTATATAATGAAATCATATATAAACAAACTATATACATAAATAAATCACAAAAGCATACATATATGCTCTTGTGATTTATTTACAGTTAATATTTTATAGTGTGGTAATAAAAACAAGAACAGGAAAGAGGAAAAAAATAGGAATTGTGAGAAAAAAGTCAAGAAGCAGTGACTGACCACAAAGAAAGTTTAACAATATGAGTACCTGCAAAAAAACAACAAAAGTCTTAGATGATCTGATGAGGGAGTTACTTGGTTAATATTAAAATATTAGTCAGAGAGAAGTGATTCCTATTTTTAATCCAGGTAGTTAAGACTATTATACTGGCAATTCATGCAGTTTTCTGACTCACTAACTATGAACTATAAAGTGAGTAGCTTTAAATTACACAAGCATAGTTTTTAAAATTTCATTTGAAAGGACAAAACCTCCAATAAAGATACTCTGCCAAGGTCCAGTGGTGTACATGATATACCAGTTGCATTTCTATTGTCATTAATATAGTCTCCATTTTGTAAGTGAGAAATGCCAAAGGTCAAAATGTGCTATGCTGACCCGATACTTCATCATTAACTTAAATATAGATATGTATAGATTAGCCATATACTAAAGATTACTGTGGTAATATTGGTTATTATGAAAAATTTGAAGCTCTGCTTACCTTAATAACAAACTTGCTGGATGTCATGATTATCAGTTCAAACAGAGCCCCTAAAATATCAAAAAGAAGTTACAAATAAAGATTTGCACTAGAAAAACAAACAAACAGATCTTTATACCAAGTGGCAAACAATTTTAGCTCCACTATTTGTTTATTCCACGCTCATGTTGCTTTACATATTGTAGACTCTGCTCCCACTGAAATCAAAGGAAAAACTCTTACTCCACTTCAAGAAGATCAATCTAGCTACCTACCTTTGGTACTTTTATGGCCTCTGCTACCATAATATTTCACATTTCATGTATTTGTCATCACAACACCTGTGAGAGGTAGGGCAATACTATCCATCCTGATGTTACAAATGGGAGAGAGAGGCATAGACAGACCAGTCTATAATCACACAGGAAATCCTTGTGGAACAGGACATGGAAGCCAGGTCTCCCAAATCTTGGGCAAGTGCCACAACCACTGGACCGTCGCCAGACCCACCCAACCTCCCCCAGCCCCCCCCCTTTTTTTTTGCCTTAGGCCTTCCCTACCAGCTTCTTTTCTATACCAGCAATTCTTATTCCTTTAGTACTCGCACCCTAAAAATTACATCCATCACCACCATCTGTTCTATGAAAATCCAAATGTCAACTTTTCTCTCTACAGAAGACCCTGGTGAAGCAGTTTAGGAGACCTTCAGTGATTCATGATTCTCACTTCCTGAGTGCTCTAGTGACAATCCCAGAAACATAGCCCTATCCAAGGACACATCCTGCAGGAGAAATTCCTTTGCACAGCTCTAAGGGAAGGGGAGGGTGAAGAAGAGGAGAGGGAAAAAATGGGAAAGACCATCCTTTGAACTAGTTTCCTTCAAAAAGAGAAATATAAACTAAAGAGGAGAGAGGATAGCACCTGCTCTAATGAGTTGTCTCCTCAACCTTGTATCATGGTTCAGGTGGTGGTTGTGGATACCTTCTTCCTCTCTCCCCTCTCAGCCTTTCATTACAAAGGAGTCTGTGGCCCAATAAGTCCCTTTCTCCTCTACCTGGATGACAACTCCATTCCTATGAGCCAGAGGGAACCTATGATGGCTTGTATATCTCCTATTGTGCTCCATGTGAGAGGAGACTCTTGTAGTTATGACACATCCCATTGCAGTGATGTCCTAACTGGGTCCCTTCAGAAATACACCATGGTATGGGATTCTAGTTTTGTACCTGCACTTGGGTCAATCAAGTACATATGAGGTTAGTTAGGATCAGAAATTTAAAATGGGGTAGAATTCTTTTCAGGAAAGAACTGACAAGTGTTTGCTTACCAGAAGCCAGGACTGGAAGTTCTAGTTGACAAAAAAAGCTGCCTTGTTTATATTGTTTTGTTTAGATTTAGACTATTAAAATGGATTTAGGGAATGTGGTCAAAGATATTGCCGATGAGCATCATTTTGACTGCTCTACAGGAAAAATTGTAAATGAACCTGAAAACCTAAAATGGGTTCTGCTGCTTAATTTGGGAGCCATGCTGAGGTTCTGTCCAGCTGCATGAACTCTGGCCCTGCTCACAGATCACTATGAATTTGAATTATGTCCTCTATCCAATTATATACTAGCTGAGAGACATTCATCAGTTTATTGTTGTATGCAGCGTTGTTGTAGCTGTGTCGGTCACAGGGTATTAGAGAGACAAAGTGTATTTAACTGTGATACTCTGAGTATGTTTGCAGACCTGAAGAAGAATTCTATAGAAACTGGAAAATGTGTCTCTCTCACCAACAGAAATTGGTCCAATAAAAGATATTACCTCACCCACCTTGTCTCTCTATTTATCAGTTTAGGAAGAGTTTACCCCTGTATTAGAAGATGAACACACTTTCCCTTTATCTTATTTTAACTGTTTGACACTATGGTCTGACAGCAGGTCACATAAATTTTACAGTCTCTTTAGCTAGTGTCCTGGGCAAAGGTTTGCTGAAAGACTCAGTCCTCTGAAAATAAAATGGGAGACTGCTCACTTTCAGAAGCAATTCACACCCAGAAGACGTTTGTATCATAGACTTATAGCTAAAATTTTGCCCCTCAACAATGACATAACAGAATGCCTAACATTTCATTCAGATCTTATGCAGTTGCAGGGCCTGGAAGGTTTGATTATACTTATTCCAATGGTCACAAAAGTAACTTTTGCCTTGATTGTGCCGATAGTAAGTCTCGGATCCTGAAATTTACAACATTAGCTCCAAAAGGTAATACTGAAAAGTCAAACATACTAAAATGTTCTTATTTAAAAGGACTCTGTCAACTCAAATTTTGCCATAAAATTAAATTTGGTAACAAGAACAAAAATCACACGCTTTTACAAACTTGGAAGGCCAAAAGAAAGACTTAAATTATCCTAAATTCTAATAGCAATCGTTTGAAATAACCATTCCCATGCAGTATTTGCACCCCAAACATTGGAGTTCTGAATCTGAAATTGCAAATGACAATATGCAAAAGCGAAAGTGACTGGGGCAACAATTCAATACTCTTGCCCAAGGAAATTTCTTATTGACACTTCAGTGATTTTCTTGCACAATGAAAACAGAATTAGGCCCATAAATGAATTTCTCTGTTCAAGCTGAAAGAAATTCAAACAGTAAACAAAGGATCGTAAATAGTGAAAAGTAAACTAGGTTTTCAATATTCTGTTTGACTTAGGTAAGGGTCATTTAAAATGAGAGCCCCTTTAAAGGTAATTGTTGAAAATTATATGTAACTACCAACAAAACCATCACTTGCATTATACTTTGAAGTGGAAGAATGGACTATTAGTGTGATGGGGCTCTTGTATTGTATTCTATCTGTATACAGCTCAGTGTTTCACTAGTTAGCAAGCAGACAAAATTCTTTAATAAAAATCTACTCAGAGACAGACAAGTGAGATGCAGGTCATGACGCTGTGCTACAAGAAAGGGCCACAGTGGTCATGCTTTCTCCATAATGTGGGTAGACACTCACCCTCACATAAAATGGCCACTCTCATAAGATTTCTGCTTTTTTGGCAGAGTTCATCCTATCCAAATCATTGGTGGGGTTCAGCAGATTTCCCACACCACGAACTAGGGAGGAGGTTCTGCTACCCTTGCAGTGAGTAGCATGTTACTCCCACTGAGTACCCCCCTACATTTAAATGGAGCCAATCATGAAGTAAAGTGCTACTCGGCATAAGTAAGGGTAACAGAATCTAGCTGTCTCATTGGTGGTATCCAGAGTCAGATTTAGAAACCACTGTGCCTTTACTGACAACTATTTAAATGTTATAAAATGTGGTTCTGACTAACAGTTCTTGAAACAGCAGCTGCTAATCTAGGTCAGAATTGAAGCTGAAGGAAAAAGGCAACCACTGAAGTGAAAAAACAATTCAGAATCCCAGCTTTCAAATGGTGCATACTGTTAGTGTATACCCCTGGGACTCATGGGATACCGTACCTTAAAAAGCTCTTCAGACCAGCAAAAAATACAGGCCAAGTAACAGAAAGGCCAAGACACTTTGAGCATCTCACAAACCACAGCCAATATAACCCCGCACATACATTATATTATTTTAGATCTTTGTTTTGCACCGTAAGGCTCTTGTGAGTCTGAGAATAGGACAGACATGTAAACATTGTCTAATAAAGGGTCATCAGCAAGAGCTTGTTTAATGATCCACCAATTAAAAAATAAAATAGGAAAGACAGTAGGAGGGAAACAATAGGAAAGAGTTCAATGTCACAAGATAGACTGTCACAGCAGGGGTTATCCAAACAGCTTGAATCATGACTGAAGATTGCTTAACCAATAAAATCCCCATGCAGCATAGGGGAACATGGGCTTATAGGCTCACTTCCTCTATTCTGAAAAGTACCATCAAGAATCCTCTTCACAGCTCTGTGGATTACTTAGGTAACCTGTGGATTACTTTGGGCTGGTCCACACTAACCCCCCACTTTGAACTAAGATACGCAACTTCAGCTACGATCTTCACATAGCTGAAGTCGAACTATCTTATTTCAAACTTACCGCGGGTCCACACGCGGCAGGCAGGCTCCCCCGTCAACTCCGCGTACTCCTCTCGCCAAGCAGGAGTACCGGCGTCGATGGCGAGCACTTCCGGGATTGATCTGGGATCGATTTATCACATCTAGACAAGACATGATAAATCGATCCCAGAAGATCGACTGCTTACCGCCGGACCCGGAGGTAAGTATAGACGTACCCTTTGGGTGACCAGTACCCCGGATACACAAAGTATGAGGCTGGGAACATAGCCATGCCAAGAGGTGTGTTCAATGCTGCTCAGCAAATATGGTGCCTCTAGGCTCCTCTACTCTCAGAAGCACTGAGGCTTAAAAGACCACCCATGGTGCTGCAGGTTGGTGAACTGGAGGAGCAGCTCTGTGTTTGGAGAGCTGATGCTTCAATATTACTTCCTAACGTACAGCTGCCTAGAAAGAGGTGGGAACTACTACAAAATATGGCAAAGCATCTTTCCATCAAATGCTTATGGCAGTGGTTCCCAAACTTGTTCTACCACTTGTGCAGGGAAAGCCCCTGGCGGGCCGGGCCGGTTTGTTTACCTGCCGCGTCCGCAGGTTCGGCCGATCGCGGCTCCCAGTGGCCGCGGTTCGCTGCTCCAGGCCAATGGGAGCTGCTGGAAGCGGCGTGGGCCGAGGGACCTACTGGCCGTCGCTTCCAGCAGCTCCCATTGGCCTGGAGCAGCGAACCGCGGCCAGTGGGAGCCGCGATCGGCCGAACCTGTGGACGTGGCAGGTAAACAAACCGGCCCGGCCCACCAGGGGCTTTCCCTGCACAAGCAGCGAACAAGTTTGGGAACCACTGGCTTATTGCATTACAGACATCCCAAGAATCAGAGAGAGCCAGCCTCTTATCTGACTCCCCCAGGCTGCATCTTGGTGGTGATGCTTGCATGAGAGGTCAGGTGCATAGAGGCTGCAGCTATCAGGCCCTGCTACAAAAAGATTGGGGATCTGTCTATCATCCAAAAATATTCTGGTGTCAGAAAGCCACAGTAGGGCTGGTCTACACTGGAGGGGGGCGATGTAAGATACGCAACTTCAGCTACGGGAATAGTGTAGCTGAAGTCGACGTACCTTATTTCAACTTACCTCCCGTCCTCACAGCGTGGGATCGACGGCTGGGGCTCCCCCGTCGACTCCGCTACCACCGCTCGCCCTGATGGAGTTCCGGAGTTGACGGGAGCGTGTTTGGGGATCGATATATCTCATCTAGATGAGATGCGATATATCGATCCCCGATAGATTGATCGCTACCTGCCGATCCGGCGGGTAGTCTGGTCATACCCTTAGTCTCACAGCGTTTCAAACAGAACATTACCACAGAGACAAATTCCCTCCTAGAATGCAAAATACATCAGTGGATTGAAAAAGAAATGCGAGAAAATTCATAAGATATCCAGCAAATTAATTTACAATCACGTGAGTTGAGGTTCAAAGATGCCCTAATTTGTACAAAATCCCACTCTCTTCCTGCTCAGACAGACAGAAGAGAGTTTGAAGACAGAACTAATATAAATGACTCCAGTGGGAGCCGCGATCAGCCGAACCTGTGGACGCTGCAGGTAAACAAACCGGCCTGGCCTGCCAGGGTGCTTACCCTAGTGGGCCGTGAGCCAAAGGTTGCTGAAACATGAGAGGAAACATGAGCTACCTTACCCAGCGGGGTGAATTGTTCCCTCCATTGTAGGCGGAAATGGGCCAGCAATACTTAAGACACATAGCTTTGAGAGTTCCCAGGCTAAATAAGACACAAGAGGGTGAGATCTAGTACAACTGGTACCCTTTGGAGTGAAAAGTGTGCTTCCAGAAAACAGTGTACTGTACATGACATGCCATCAGCCTGTCTAGACCCATAAACTCATCTATGTGCATAAATAAAACCCTGTAGACATTATTCAGGTGATTAAAAAACCAATCCCTCACTCCCTCACAAAAAAGCCCACTTTTATTTATAGAAGCATTTTTTTAAAAAAGGATCAAATGCATTGTTTTAATATGTAATTTTGTATAACTATTGAAGGTGACGTAGTTAGGCCTCCAACTCAACTGAAACAGAAGTGTTAGAAGCAAAGGAAGTTTCAGGAGCAGAAGAGCCTCCTTCACACATGATGACATGCTGAGTGAAAAGGAGAGCTGGTCTATTTCCAGCAAACAATTTGACTATTTTAAGCTACTGTGGGGTCCAGGGATAGAGCCTTAGACAGGGAATCAGGAGACCTGGATTCCATTATGTCAGTACCCTGCTGTGTGACCATGGGCATGTCACTTCAGACCTCTTTTTCTCCTACTGCCATTTGTCTGTCTTTTTAGATTATAAACTCCTCACAGTAGGGACTGCCTCTTACTATGTATATGTACAGTGCTTAGCACAATGTTGCCCCAATGTCATCTGGGGCCTCAAGAGAGTACTGTAAAACAAATGATAGCTTATTTGTTCATTAATTATCTACAAACACTTCCTTTTTTACAAATCTGTGTAAAAGGATTACTTGCACAAACTACAACTTTGCTTGATATATTTACAATTAATATAGTTGCTTCATGAGTCTGGTCACTAAATTCACATACTATTGTCTATGTTATGTGGCTGTTTGACTCCCAAACCTACAGAGTGGACACAATCAGAGCAAGTACTCATATGAACATACATGCATTGCTATTTGCATGCAAATAAGTATTAATTCAAACATTTGCAATGCTTTTCCTTTTTGCAAACATCAGACTTGCAAATAAACAGGAAAAGGAATATCAGTGAAACAAACATGAGGTTTTAATTCAAGTGGATGTTTGCAAAAACTTTCTAGAAATATTTATCGAATTCTAGCAAAAATTCCATCTGAAGCATACAGTGAGACAGGTTCTTTACCACTAAAATTCTTTACCTGGAGGTTAACTGGAAAAGAGCTTTAGAAACTGTAAATGGAAAGATTTGGGCATCAAAATCAATTGACAGCACCTGATACACTTTATATCTGCACTTGACATTACTGTGGTGTTGTTCAAATGAAAGAAAATGCTAGTAAGAAGAGACAGCAAGGTGCATTAAAATCTGGAAGGTGAAAGGCCTTGAAACTATTTATTATGTAAGCCTTGATGTGCTCAGTACTATACAGGATAAAATAGAGAATTTAACATTAACAATAAGAGATGAAGCCATAAGGCAAGTATTTAGTTGTTAAAATTATTCTCCTTAGAAAACAAGGAAGAAAAAGCAGCAATAGATGGAAAATAATATGTTCTTAATACGTATGATCGTCAAGCGCAGGGATCACCACTGTATTGCTTTGAAATACATCTAAGGACCACAGCCAAAATATGAAGGGGCTTTTGGCACTAGATCAAGAGCTTGCCTTGGGAACTGGAAGTCCTTTTCGTACCTTTTAACATTACTTTTATGCCCAGCTGTGTGTAAACCTGAAATATGGAGCACTCCAGATTCAACTATGCGCCTGAACATACCATTCTTTAAGTAGAAAGTGTTATGGTGTAGCAACTCAGTGAGAGAGGTACACAGTTAGGGCAAAGTTCACCAAGATTAACTCTGTTGTTAATCTCAACAGCCCACCCACCTGTTACAGACAAGCTGTCAAACACTGTTCCAAGAGAAGAATTAAAGTTAGATGAAGAACATGTGGAATACAGAAAAATATATAATAAGGAGCAAATTAGATGCACAGTACTTGAAATAAGATTTGTCATCTATGTATTCCCAGTACCAGGATGTAGTATGGAAGAGGACCATGAGGCCAGATTCTCAAAGGTATTTAGGTTCCTAAAGATCTTCATCCCAAAGTACTTAGGCACCTAGGCACTTCTGAAAATCCCACTAGGCACCTATCTGCATCTTTAGGTGCCTAAATACCTTACAAATATGGCTCTTAGACCTTACCAACACTAACATTGGGGAAATCTCCCACTATTGACACATCGTAATTGAGATGGACTATGAAATACATAACCATCACTGAGGAAGGCCCAAGAACAAATGTATCAGGGGAAAAAGTAAATGACATATTAAAGATTATGAAGATGCTAGAGTAGCAATACATGTTACTGTTTAAATGCAGTAGGTGCACCACCAGTGAATTATAAATAATGGAGAATTATAAGAAGAGTGTGCTGTTGGGACCCTGTACCTAGCTACTTAGCTCTGAACATGAGTAATTAATGACAAAATGGCAATCCCTTCTTCTGCATTTTACTGAACAAAGCTTTATTTAATTATCTATTAATAATTTCCTTCTGCTAGAACTAGAAGCTGAACCACCTCTTTACATATTGCTCAAATAGTCCTAAAACAGATAATATTTAATTTAATTAAATATGGCAAACAGGTTGGGAAAAAAGTTAACAATTAGTGCCCCAGAAATAAATTACAGGAGATGTTAAAATCTTTTTACACTGCTAATTTTCTAATAAAGTGTCTGGAAACTTACACAAAACAAATAGATGACCTAGGGCTTGATCGAAGCCCAATTAAATCAGTGAAAACTCCCATTGACTTCAGCGGCTTTAAAACAGGCCCTTAGTGTAACGCAGGCATTGAAATTCTCTTTTTTAATCACTGGTCCAGCAGTGCTTGGAAAAGTTTCCTACTCCTAAAAACGTTTGTATTCAATAAAGTATTTCTAGCTCTGATAGATCATATCAGATGCTTCTAGCTTGGCTAATCTAGGACCTTGTAAACCAATTATTCCCAAATTCATAGACTCATAGGACTGGAAGGGACCTCAAGAAGTCATCTAGTCCAGTCCCCTGCATTCATGGCAGGACTAAGTATTATCGAGACCATTACTGACAGGTGTTTGCCTAACCTGCTTTTACAAATCTCCAATGATGGAGATTCCACAACCTCCCTAAGCAATTTATTCCAGTGCTTAACTATCCTGACAGTTACAAAGTTTTTCCTAATGTCCCACCTAAATCACCCTTGCTGAAATTTAAGCCCATTGCTTCTTGTCCTATTCTAAGAGGTTAAGGAGAATAATTTTTCTCCCTCCTCCTTGTAACAACCTTTTATGTATTTGAAAACTGTTATGTCCCCTCTCAGTCATCTCTTCTCCAGACTAAACAATCCCATCTTCCCTCCTAGGTCATGTTTTCTAGACCTTTAATCATTTTTCTTGCTTCTCTCTGGACTTTCTCCAATTTGTCCACACATTTCCCGAAATGTGGCACCCAGAACTAGACACAATACTCCAACTGAGGCCTAATCAGCGTGGAGTAGAACGGAAAAATTACTTCTCATGTCTTGCTTATAACACTCCTACTAATACATCCCAGAATGATGTTTGCTTTTTTTGCAAGTGTTACACTGTTGATTGGTCAGCTCTGCCTGTGGACACTAGTGTAGACTCATCTTAGAAGGGCTCATGTGCGTTCACCATCTTGTCATCTACCCAGGCTCTGGATTTTTCGAACCCATAATTTCCAATCCACTCTGATCAGGGTTGAACACAGTGATAAAAATGCTAAAGTCTTGTCCATACTACAGCTACTACTGATGGAGTTACAACTGCTGAGAATTACTAGTCTGAAAAAGAACCTAGAGTAAACATTTTATAGTGTGGGTGTCGCTTAAACTTATATTTTGATGTGTTATTAATGTTAACTGTGTAAAGTGTGAACAAAGAAATTTGGGGGGTAAATGCCAAGGGGGCAGGCAGCATGGGGGGTGGCAAGTTTTGGAGTGAATGCAAAGGGGCGGTTGGCAGCAATGGGAGTGGTGAGGTTTGGGGAGTGAATGCAAAGGGCACAAGCAGCACCAGCAATGAGGACTGGTTTGGAGTGAATGCAACGGTGGCAGGCAGGTAGCACTGGGGGTGAGGCGGTTTGGGAGTGAATGCAAAAGGGGCAGGAAGATTTAGGAAGAATGCAAAGGGGGCAGACAGCACTGGCAATGGGAAAGGTGGGGGGTGAATTCAAAGGGGGTGGGGAAGTTTGGGGGAGTGAATGCAAAGGGGGCAGGCAGCACTAAGCATGGGGCAGTTTGGGGGTGAATTAGGGTGACCAGACAGCAAATGTGAAAAATCGGGACGGGGTGGGGGGTAATAGGAGCCTATAAAAGAAAAAGACCCCAAAATCAGGACTGGCCCCATAAAATTGGGACATCTGGTCACCCTAGGGTGAATGCAAAGGGAGCATGGAGATTTGGGATGAATGAAAAGGGAGCAGGCAGCACTAGGAAGGTGGGGAAGTTTGGGGGTGAATGCAAAGGCAGAAGGGATGATGGAGAGGGTGAATGCAAAAGGGAAAGGCATAAGAACATAAGAATGGCCATACTCGGTCACCAGTATCCTGTCTTCGGACAGTCACCAATGCCAGGTGCTTCAGAAGGAATGAACAGAATAGGCAATTATCAAATGATCCGCTCCCTGTTGTTCAGTCCAAACTTCTGGCAATCTAAAGCTAGGGGCACCCAGACCATGGGGTTGCATCCCCGAATATCGTAGCTTATAACTGTTGATGGACCTATCCTCCATGAATTTATCTAATTCTTTTTTGAACCCAGTTATAGTTTTGGCCTTCACAACATCCTCTGGCAATGAGTTCCGCAGCTTGACTGTGCATTGTGTGAAGAAGTACTTCCTTTTGTTTGTTTTAAACCTTCTGCCTATTAATTTCATTGGCTGACCCCTGGTTCTTGTGTTATGTGAAGGAGTAACACTTCCTTATTCACGTTCTTCCCCCCATTCATGATATTATAGCCCTTTATACCCCCCTCCCCATCTCTTTTCTAAGCTGAAAAGTCCTAGTCTTTTTAATCTTGATTCATGGTAGCTGTTCCATACCCTTAATCATTTTTGTTGCCATTCTCTGTACCTTTTCCAATTTTAATACATCTTTTTTGAGATGGGACAACCAGAACTGAACACAGTATTCAATCTGAGGACAAGCCATGGATTTATAAAGTGGCACTGTGATATTTACTGTCTTATTATTTTAGGGTTACCACACGTCTGGATTTTCCCAGACATGTCCGGCTTTTTGGTCCTCAAATCCCCATCCGGGGGGAACTGCCAAAAAGCTGAACATGTCCGGGAAAATGCTTTGCCGGCATCCCTGTCCCCTGCTTACCTTAGAGCAGCTCCGGCGGCAGCGGCTGCTGCTCCCCCCAGACACCTCAGCTCTGTGTAGCTGAAGAGCCGAGCTGCCCGAGCGCTACCGGGTTCACAGTTTGTCGGGCAGTCCCCAGACCTCCAGATCCTGCACCCCCGGCTGGGCGCTTCCCCAGCGCAGCCGGAGCCCGGGAGGGGAAGCACCCGGCCGGGGGCGCAAGGTCTGGGGGCTGCCCGGCAAACCGTGAAGCCGGTAGCGCTCGGGCAGCTGTTTCGTGTGGCTGGGAGGGAGGAGGAGGGGGAATGCGAGGCGCTCAGGGGAGGGGGCAGAGTTGTGGCGGGGACTTTGGGGAAGGGGTTGGAATGGGGGCGGAGTTGGGGCGGGGCTGGGGGCAGAGAAAGGGCGGAGCCATGGGTGGGGAAGGGCGGGGCTGGGGCCCCGTGGGGTGTCCTCTTTTTTAAATGTTTTAATATGGTAACCCTAATTATCTATCACTTTCCTAATGGTTCCTAACATTCTTAGCTTTTTCCCACTGCACATTGAGTGAATGTTTTCACAGAACTATCCATAATGACTGCAAGGTCTCTTTCTTGAGTGCTAACAGCTAATTTAGAACCCATCATTTTGTATAGACCGTTGGGATTATATTTTCCAATGTGCATTACTTTGCATTTATCAACATTTAATATTATCTGCCATTTTGTTGCCCAGTAACCCAGTTTTGCGAGATCCCTTTGTAACTCCTCACAGTCTGCTTTGGACTTAACTTTCCTGATATTGTCTGCAAATCTTGCCATCTTAGCATTTACCCCTTTTTCCAGATCATTTATGAATATGAATAAGGGTGCACTGGTCCCATTACAGATCCCTAGGGGACCCCACTACAGTAACTCCTCACTTAAAGTCATCTGGGTTAACGTTATTTCATTGTTATGTTGCTGATCAATTAGGGAACATGCTCTTTAAAGTTGTGTAATGCTCCCTTCTAACATCATTTGGCAGCCGTCTGCTTTGTCTACTGCTTGCAGGAAGAGCAGCCCATTGCAGCTAGCTGGTGGGGGCTTGGAACCAGGGTGGACCTGCAGCCCCCTATCAGCTCCCCACTCCCCTAAATTCCCTGCCAAGCAGCTGCCTGCAGTTCAGCTGTGTTCCTCCCCCCACTGCCATGTGCTGTTCTTGCCCTCTGCCTTGGAGCTGCTCCCTGAGACTCCTGCTTGCTGTGCAGGGGGGGAGGGAAAGAAGATTGGGGGGTTAATGTCAGAATGTCCCCCTCCCTCCTGCACCTCGCTTACCCCATCTTCCATAGAGCAGGGGGATGGGACACCAGGGCTCAAGAAGGAGGGAGCTTGCAGCAGCTGCCCTCTCAGCAAGCTGATCTAATTAACAAGGCAGTGTACTTAAGGGAAATGCACATATCTTCCCTCCATTCCTGCTGCCTTGTGTAGAGAGAGAGAGTTAACCCTTGAGGGCTCAGCCAATTGCTAGTTCATCATTTAGCAGTAAGGGAAATATCCCACCCTCTGACTCCTCCACCTCAACCAAGCTTCACAGTCATCATCACTGTCTACCAGTATTAAATTGTTTGTTTAAAACTTATACTCTGTGTGTGTATATATATATATAAAATATAGTCTTTTGTCTGGTGAAATTTTTTTCCCTGGAACCTAACCCCCTCATTTACATTAATTCTTATGGGGAAATTGGATTCACTTAACATCGTTTCGCTTAAAGTCGCATTTTTCAGGAACATAACTATAACATTAAGCAAGGAGTTACTGTATTTACCTTTCTCTCCTCTCTGAAAACTGACTATTTATTCATTCCCTTTGTTTCCCATCTTTTAACCAGTTACCAATCCATGAGAGGGCTTATGCCCATGACTACTTGCTTACTTTGTATCTGAGCCTTTGGCAAGGGACCTTGTCAAAGGCTTTCTGAAAGTCCAAGTACACTATATCAGGGGTTCTCAAACTGGGGGTCGGGAACCCTCAGGGGGGTCACGAGGTTACTACATGGGGGGTTGTGAGCTGTCAACCTCCACCCCAAACCCCGCTTTGCCTCCAGCGTTTATAATGGTGTTAAATATATAAAAAAGTGTTTTTAATTTATAAGCGGGGGTCGCACTCAGAGACTTGCTATGTGAAAGGAGTCACAAATAAAAACGTTTGAGAGCCACTGCACTATATCCACTGGATTCCCCCTTGTCAACCACCCTCCAAGAATTTTAATAGGGTTACCATATTTTGTGCTTCCAAATGGAGGACACTCCACGGGGCCCCGGCCCCGCCCCCAACCCCGCCCACGCCCCAACTCCGCCCCCTCCCCAAAGTCTCCGCCCCCTCCCCTCCTTCCCGCGAACATTTGATTTGCGGGAAGCCTGAAGCAGGTAAGGGGGAGTGTGGGGGGAGGAGGCGCGGCCCAGGCTGGCCCCCCCGGCGGCTCCAGCCTGGGTCGGCTCGGGCCCTGGGGTGCCGGCCCCGGCCGACCACCCCCGGCCCGCCCAGCACTGCCGGCCCCCGGCGGCCCGGCGCACCTCCCGGCCCCGCGACCCCGGACCCCCGGCTCCGCGGGCCCGGCCCCCCGCCCCCCGGCTCCGGCCCCCCGGCCCCGGACCCTGCCCCGCGACCCTGGACCGGCTCCCGGCCCCGCGGGCCCGGCCCCCCGGGCCCGGCGACCCCAGCCCCGCGGGCCCGGACCGGCTCCGCGACCCCAGCTCCCAGCCCGGCTCCCGGCCCCGCGGGCCCGGCCCCCGCGACCCCGGCCCGGCTCCCGGACCGGCCCCCCGGCCCCGCGACCCCAGACCGGCCCCCCGGCCCCGGCCCCACCCCCCCGGCTCCCAGCCCCGCGGGCCTGGCCCCCAGCTCCCGGCCCGGACCCCGGCCCGGCACCGCTCCCCCGGCTCCCCGCCCGGCCCGGCACTGTGACCCCGGCTCCTGGCCCGGCACTGCGCCCCTGGTTCCCGGCCCGGCACTGCGCCCCTGGTTCCCGGCCCGGCACCGCTCGCCCGGCTCCTGGACCCCGGCCCGGCTCCCGGCCCGGCACCATGCCCCCGGCCCCGCACCGCCGACCCCAGCCAAAGAGGCCCCGGCCGAGCACCACCGAGCCCTCCCTCCCTCCCTCCCGATTTTCCCGGACATGCCCGGCTTTTGGGGATTTCCCCCCGGACGGGGATTTGAGCCCCCAAAAGCCGGACATGTCCGGGAAAATCCGGACGTATGGTAACCCTAATTTTAATAGATTGGGAGGCATGATTTCCCTTTACAAAAGTCATGTTGACTCTTCCCCCAACAAATTGTGTTCATCTACATGTCTGATTATTCTAATTCAGATAGCACTGGGGGTGGGGTGGTTTGGGGGTGAATGCAAAGAGGGCAGGGAAGTTTGGGGGTGGGTGACTGCAAAGGGGACAAACAACACTAGCAATTAGGGAACATGCAGTGGGTTGGTTTGGGGGTGAATGCAAAGGGAGCAGAGACCGGTTGGGGGGTGAATGTAAGGGGTGGGCACCCAGGGGCGATGGATTGGCCAGTCACCGCAGGGGGCAGGACTGAGCACTGAACACCAAGCAGTGGCAACAGCTGGGGAAGGGTGCGCTGAGCAGGACGAGAGCTGGAGGCGGGGGGGTCATCGGGGGCAGGGGCCCCTGGAGGTGTGCGGGGGAGGGGTGTTTATTTTGGGAGTAGATTATATTGCAGTAGAAACAGGGGCATATCCGCCCGATCTGAACGGGCCAGGGGGGGGGGATACTCACGCTCCAGCCCCTCCCCACACCGCGTGTGTCGCTCTCGCTCGCCTGCACCGGCTTCTCTGCCCCTATCCAAAATGGCCGCTCGATGGAGCCTCTCTGCCCCAATCCAATATGGCGTCTCCTTGCCTCAATCCAAAATGGCGACCAAACCACCCCAGGCCTTTATTCCACCTGGAAGGGCAACACGCATTGACATCCGGGTGTTTCCCTTAGTGGCCCTCCGGTGTCACGTGACCCGGGACGGCCAACGAAAGATCGGTTCTGTGCTAAAAGCAAGGGGATTTGAGTTAACCACAATTAAATCGATTGGAAAGAGGTGGGGAGGCTTTGGGACGATAATTCCCCCTCGCGGGAGAAGCGGGTTACAAAAAGCGTATGTAATTGGCCTTCCTCCGACCGTTAGGGTTTGGATTATATAGGTGCCTACACAGATGCCTGAGGGACCCGACGACATGTTTTTAACACGTCCCGTTGTCCGGGCATTTTCCTGAGTAAAAACCAGCTTGAAATCCCCGTTAGGATATTTCCGGGAGGAGAGTAGTTTTGGGGAATCAGACAGGCGTTTGACTAAGCCACCACCTCTCCCTAGCAAAGGACCTGCACCGGCTTCTCGGACTGTCCTTGGGCCGGGGTTGCTCGCGCGCGGGCAGCAGGCGTTGGCGGCTGCCGGTTGGTCGCCCCGTGAGGGGGAGTTGGCGGGTGGTATGCGAGTGGAGGTGAGGAGGATGGGGGGCTGATGCCTGCTGGGAACGGGTAGAGGGAACAGGGCTGCGGGTTAGGGGAGGCGGCTGGTTCCCCCCCCCCCCGACTTGTTCGTAGGGGGCGGGGCGTGACCCGCACACCCCCCCCCCCCCTCGCTTGTTGGCTGGGGTCAGATCCTGCCCCTGTGAAGTCAATGGGAGCAGGCCCTAAGCCCGCCATTCACAGAAGGGGTCACCAGCTCCTCTGCTCTGACCCCCTGTGTGTGTGTGTGTCACAGGCCGCACCTGACACGGGACTAGGCTGTTAGGGGCCACGGGCAGAGAATAGGCGGGACCAGGCTCACCAGTGTCCCAACACCTCACCCCCCCCCCCCCCCCCCCGGCAGGGAAATGATTCAGTGAGATAGGTGCAGATGATACTGGCAGATTACCTACAGGTGCTGCAGAGAAAGGCCGAAAAGCCCCAAGGTCCCTGCCAATCTGGGGGAAAATCCCTTTCTGACCCCTCATAGGGAGATCAGCTGGAGCATAAGACCATGAGCAAGAGCCAGCCAGGCAAACACCTGAAAACGAGAGAAAACTTGGAGTCACCTCAAAGCCCCAGTGGTGTCCCAACTCCCAGTCCTAGGAGCCACCCACCTGTAGGACTGTATGGCCTCTATTACTGCAGCATGTGCAATATCCTGTTGGGTTTGGGGGGGTTTTTTCTTTCCCACACCTGAGCTGCAGTCCCTAGACAGTGGGGTTACAGAGAATCTGTGTGCCTGAGGCCAAAATCCAACCCAGGTCTCCTGAATCCCAGTCCAGTGCCTTTTGCAAACCACTAGATTGTAACCCCCCCTCGAGATTCAAAAAAGGCCCTCGGGTCACTAGGCATTGAAAGTTTTGTTACAATCTAAAGCAAAGAAAATCTTGCATGCACGCACTGCTCACTGTATGTCCCTTAGTGTCAAGTATTCTGTGGCAAGCTCCCAAAACACACAGTCAAGAAGGGTTGCTAAACTGCAAGGATTTAGAAACACTGCCCTTCCTTCCCCTCCCTGCCTTTTTGAGTTTACAACAGCATTTCCCACATTAGTAGAGCTGGTTAATTTTTATCACATTTTGAAATGCTATGGAGGAGGGGGAATTGAGAAATTGTTGGATTATTTTTAATCAGCTCTAATCATGATGATAATGTTTAGCTCTCATCTGTTGCTTGTCACATATAGATTTCAGTGTTTTACAGAGGAGGTATTTATCAGCACCAGATCCTTCTACCACACAGACATACCTATAGTGTTAGGAAGACTAACTCTATACCTGAGCAATTCTCAGAGCCCTTCATAATGCAATCTGTGGTTTAGAACAGCTCTACATTATAAACTTTTGCCCAGATAGCAATGTTGATTGGGGTGTATTTTTGTGTGTGTGACATTTCTATAGTTGCAAAAGTCCTGTGGTAGATGCAATTATACCAGCATAAAAGTGCTTTAGGATTGTGTAGCTTATTTTGCTTGCCAAATTGGTATAAGCTATACTGGCAAACGTTTTTCTTTCCTGCATCTACTCTAGGAGGGTTTGCAGCAATAGCTATTCCAACAGACCTTTTCAAATGTAGACCTGGCCTTAGTGTTTCAAGATATTTGAAAATATTAGGACTTTGTGGGGGAAAGATCTGACTAGTTCTAGGGGTCAGGCTTAGTTTATAACAGCCCTTCAAAAATCTTTCTACTCCAGAAGAGTTGCTGCTTACCTCTCCCCCTACTTTCTTTCCATCCTCCCATTCAACCCTCACCCCAAAACCACACCCAGAAAACTTGGAGGATGGTTGGGTGTGAGTGGGAGAAGTATGGAACAGGTTTTTGTGGTGGGAAGGGATTGCTAGGGAGTGTCCGCCATGCAGACCCTAGCATGCTCTCATTCAGTCAGGTACATCTGCCCCTGTCCCTATGTGGCCCTGCATCCTCTCCCTCATCCCCATGAATCCTTGCATCCTCACTCACCCACTCCTTCCCCATATGCCCCTGTGCCCCCACTCCCTCAATGTGTCCCTGCATGCACCTTCCTTCCCCTGTCCCCCTGTGTCCTTGCACCCCAAATCCCATTCAGCCCCCGCCCTCGTCTGTTCCCCCCAGCCCTTTTGAACCCGAGTCTGACCCTCCCCCTGTAGCCCCATGTACCCCATGCTGTCTCTCCTACCATATCCCATGCCTCCTGACCTGGTCCCACAGGCAGGGTGCTATGAGGAATGCAGCCTCTTTCTCTTCCCTGTCCTCAGCTGGGGCTACTCCTGCCTGGGAGTGGCTGCTCTGTTCTGGTGCAACAGTGGCTCCTGGTGAGTGAAAGGAGTAACTGCAGCACCTTTCTGGCAGAATGTATTTTCTGTGGGGAAAAAAAATCTGCGTGGCACATGAATTCTGTGCATCTGCAGTGGCGCAGAATTCCCCCAGGAGTAAATATAGCACAAGACGCTTGTATTACTAAAGATAATGAGACCCTGACCGTGAGGGTTAAAATCTGGGTTCTTATCAATAGTAGGACTTCCTGTGGGTATAAGAGTGTTTTGCTTGGTGGGGAAGGAGGAGAAGTATTCACTAAAACTTATAAAAGGCTGCAGTAAAATATATTCAGGTTAACAATACCATTCAGATAGGTGTTGAAGCTTTTGGTTTTAGAGCAGAATATGTTAATGGTTGGGAATCCCCTTGAAAGGGGCAGGGATAAGGCTAGCATGTATGCTCTTGTGAACTAAGCATGGGATTGAGCAACTGGAGACCTGGATTTTATTTCTGACTGCCACTGAGGTGCAGTGATACTTGGGGGAAGTCGCTTAGGATGTGTCTTCACTGCAAAGAAAACCCAAAACCTTAGTAACCAGTCCTGGAGTGTGAATCAAGTGATTTGGGCTTATACTATGCAGGTAAAAATAGCTATGTAGACATTCCCACCGAGGCTCTGAGACCCATCCCCTTCACCAGGTTTCAGAGCCCAAGCGGGAATATGTACACAGCTATTTTGTACCCCCATAGCATTAGCCCAAGTCAGTTGACCCAGCTGTTGGGGTTGTGATTTTTTTTTTTTTTGGTAGTGTAGACATACTTTTAGCATCTGTTACCGTGATCTTGCAACGCTTACATGGGTGTGTATGTGTTTGCAGAATTGGGGCCAATGTGCCTCAGTTTCTTCCTTTGTAAAACCATTGAAAAGCGCTTTGAGATTTATCAATGATAAGTGCAAAGTCTTATGATCGTTGCAGATCTTACAGCATTGTATACCCTTTCAGTCTTCTTTGAAAAAGAAAAAAGTTTTACATGCAAAACTGGTATAGTTAAAGCTGCAAAACCCCAACAAAGTGGAAGTAATTATACCAGTATAGCTTATAACTGCATGGGAAACAAGTACAGCAATTAGCATTTCTTTTTAGGTATCTGAACAGAGGTTATTTTTAAAGACAATTTTAAAGTTCACTAAGCAAGGCTTCCTTCTGTCACTTTTTGTTCTTAATCATTTGGCATGCTGCAATATAATTAAAAATGTTAACATTCAGGTTTGGCTGTACTGTGCTATTATAGTGGTTGGAGAGAAATATTTCTTGGAACATGTTTAAAATAAAATGATCAACTGTCTTTACATAGGTAGATGCCAGTATGGGCCTTAAAACCATCTGGAAGGACTACAAAGTTTTGATTGTTATGGGAACTAGCCTTGGGCTGATACACTGGGGGTGGTTTAACATCAAGTCCAATTCTATGTTCCAAACAAAAAGAGAGGATTATGTACCAGAACCTGGCATTGTGACATATGTGATGCAACATGAAAGTCAAAAAAAAGGAAAATAACAGTAGTACTATATATAAAAGGTAAGTTCCCTACTGAGCCAGACTGAAATACTTAATGTAGTATATAATTCATGTGATAATCAATTTTCTAACAATTATGATCTTGTTATAGAAAACCTTTTAGCCTTTTCTTTCTGTTTAATTTTTCTGAAAGTGAGTTAACCCTACCATTATGTACTGAATACACCACACAGCAGGAGTTAGAAGGCAATTCAATACATATATTACTCTATACCCTTTTCTTGTGTACAG
The DNA here is from genome assembly GCF_011386835.1 of Chrysemys picta bellii. NCBI lineage: Eukaryota > Metazoa > Chordata > Testudines > Emydidae > Chrysemys > Chrysemys picta. The sequence continues at coordinate 199,017,036 of NC_088793.1, forward strand.
CTCCCATTCTGCTATTACACTCCAAAATCCATCAGTCTTTGTTTTCAAAACTGCAGCTAAATCCTGCTAGACTATAAGTGTTCAGCTAAGTGACTTTTATTATATGGCTTCAAGTTATTTTATTATCTTAAAAAGGCTTTTCAAGTCCATCTGATAAACATATTCAAATCCAAGAGGGTCAGCTCTACCAACAAACATGGCTGTCACATTGTAACTTCATAAAATAATGTGTTATGCAAGTTTCAGTAGAATAGAGCTAGCCATAAGTACTTTGGAGGAAAATGAAGACTAAACAAATATGTTTAGAAAAACTTGTGCAGGAGATGTCTAGATAACAGTGATGTTATATAAAAGCATAGGTAGGTATAGATACTATTGTTTTTAAGGACTTTTGGCACATAACTAAAGCACTCCATTGTTTCTGAAAAACTTTATAAGTCACCTTTAACTATAAACCCAGATATATAGGGTAAAATCCTGGTTTAATGAAGTTAATGGTAAAACTCCCATTGACTACAATGAGGCCAAGATTCCCCACTCATAGACTCAGTCCTTTCCCACTCCGTATTATTTAAATTCTTACTAAGTAGGAATAAGTGAGATATACTATTAAAGAAGTAACATTATCAGTGTTGTTATCTTAGGGATAATTAAATGTTTTAAAATGAATATCACTTAATCTCAACTCACAGCACAGAATATTTAAAATCCATATATTAACAACTTGCGAAACAATTTAATTACAAAAACAACAAGGAGTCCAGTGGCACCTTAAAGACTAACAGATTTATTTGGGCATAAGCTTTCATGGGTAAAAAACCTCACTTCTTCAGATGCATGAAAGCTTATGCCCAAATAAATGTTAGTCTTTAAGGTGCCACTGGACTCCTTGTTATTTTTGTGGATACAGACTAACACGGCTACCTCCTCATACTTGACACCAATTTAATTACATAATTTTAGTCTTAATTATTTTTATTACTGGCTTGGTATTTTGTTTTCCACCAGTTTGATGTGATTTAAGGATTTAAACATGTCTTGAACAAGGTTTCAGAAGTGTAAGCCACTGAGTGCTAAAATGGTGGATGATTATAATAGCTCAAAGAATATTAATTTTAAATTTAAAAATAACCTCTTTAAACTTTGAAGTATTTAGAAGTGAGCTGAGAAAAATGCGTAAATTTAAACATGTCAAGACGTCACAGGGCTACAAGTTAAAGGGCCATTCTATGCCCCCCGCCCCCATAAAAAAGGGAATGAGTTCTTAGACTTCTGAACACAAGAAATCATTTTGTTTTGAAGTGATTGCACATGCAGGGAGGTTGGTATTAATGCACTAGCTTCTAATCTGTATAGATCTAAAGTAAAATGAGGTTATCAAAACCAATATAGACTCATATTGTCACACAATCTGTTACAGTTGGTAAGGGCCTGCTCTTTGACGACTTGGGTAAAATGGCATGGATATTACAAGTCATCATTGAAGAGGTTAACTGGCAGAAATGCATGTGTTTGAGCAATGCCTTCCCACACTATATTTAACTGTAGCAGGTTTTCTCATCTTAGTTAAAAAGTAGGGCTTTCGATTAATTGAAGTTAACTCAAAAAAATTAATTGCGATTAAAAAAAATAATCGCAGTTTTAATTACACAGTTAAACAATAGAATACTAATTGAAATTTATTAAATATTTTGGATGTTTTTCTATATGTTCATATGTATTGTATTCTGTGTTGTAATTGAAATAAAAGTGTATATTATTATTATAAATACAAGTACTGTAGAGCAGTCTCTTTGTCCTGAAAGTGCAACTTACAAATGTAGAATTTTTGTTACATAACCGCACTCAAAAACAAAACAGTGTAAAACTTCAGAGCCTACAAGTCCACTCAGTCCTACTTCTTGTTCAGCCAATTGCGAAGACAAACAAATTTGTTTAATTTACAGGAGATAATGCCGCCCTTTTTGTATTTACAGTGTCACCAGAAAGTGAGAGCTGGCATTGCAAGGTATGTACATGCCAGATATGCTAAACATTTGTATGCCCCTTACTGCTTCGGCCACCATTCAAGAGGACATGCTTCCATGTTGATGACGCTCATTAAAAAAGTGTTAATTAAATTTGTGACTCAACTCCTTGGGGGAGAATTGTGTGTCCCCTGCTCTGTTTTACCTTCATTCTGCCATATATTTCATGTTATAGCAGTCTTGGATGATGACCCAGCACATGTTGACAGTCCTATTAAAAAGTACTACAGTTAGGTGTTTGTGTGTGCACGCAAACACACTGGGGAAAAATAAAGGTGCCAAATTAGTGGTCTTGCCTTAAATCAATGCTGATTTGCTCAGTTATTGATTATTGACATAGATACAATCTGATTTCTCAGAAGAGACAGTCAGAGTCACTATACAATATATTGTATAAAAGGTTATACTAATATCCTGTTACTTCTTTATTGTAGGTATAATTAACCTTGAAAGTTTGCATCTGCAATCTTACCATCATAAGAAAAGATGAGAAAAACTAACTGGATTAAAAAGAACTGGCTGCTTGTGGCAGGACTTTCATTTCTGGGTGTCCATCTTGGTACATATTTTATACAAAGAGCTGCAAAGAACTCTGCTAAATCAGCCTTGGAAATTAAGCAAAAGGATCTTGGAGAATGAAGTAATTTTCTGCAATCATCACATTAATTTATCACTTATAGTTGTATAATTTGTTAAATATTAAACTATGAACAGCTACATGGACATAGTTGTCATTCTGTATGCAAGATTTCTCTTTTATAATGTGCTTGATTACAAATAGTAAAAAAATACGTCTGTAGATTAAAACATCTATAATTTATGGATTCAAGGAAAATGGAATAAACTTGAAATTTTGTTGGTCAGAATGAAAATCTTGTCTTGAAGATGTCTCGCACTGAAGCTAAAAAGCCTTCATTGTGTACTAATGACCCTCTAACTAAAGAGAGAATTAGTTTCTCTCTGTCTGTGTTAAGTGGAATAGTAAAGTCTTGCTATGGCCCTACTGGTAGACTCAAACAGCTCCACAATGGTATGGGAGGCTATGTTCGCACAACTTCACAATCTTCTGCCTTGCTTGATGGCCTTTCTATCACCCATCCAGTATTAAAGGTTCTGACAGCCTCTGTACAGAATCATATATCACGCTTCAGCGACTGTGGCTTATTTACAGCCATTCTTTGCTGCAGCTTGGTTGAAAATTTTCAAAGAATAAACTTTGCGGCCTGTACTGTCACTAAAATAAGTAGACATCTTTTGAACTTAAGTACTGACTATCTCAAGTCTGAGGCCTGTGGTTGCCGAATATCGGTGGATTTTGACAATATTAAGACTCTTCTTTCTTTGGTACGTAGCATATTAGCAAGCAAACCTGCCTGCATGCTTAACAAAACAGAAGTCAATCACCTCAGCACATTGGTTTTAAAGGCTTTTTTGCTTACAATTCCGCATACCATTGAAACTAATGTTGTTTTAGGAAAGTGTGTAATTGTTCCTGTGAAAGATAAAAGAGTAATGGATTCTACTGTATTTCCTGGACTACTAATAGAAATACCAGAATTTCAATTGGCAAGAACGTTTCCTGTCAAAAGAGTTTCTTCAAGCACTATCAAGATGGCACTCTTCTGTATCTCTATGTCAGGAGACCTTTCCAGTATTGGAGAAGGAACTGTAATTGTCCATCATGGAATTTCTCTAGAAGTAGCAGTATTGGATCAGTTGCTTAATTTAGGAAAGCAGTTGGTTAATGACCAAGTAGGCCTTGTAGTGTGCCAGAAAGTTGTCCACCCATCTTTGAAACAATACCTGAAAGAGCACCATGTCATCACTATAGACAGAGTTGGAGTATCTATGATGGAGCCCCTGAGTAAAATGACAGGTAATAAATGAACTTTATACATGGCATCCATAACATTAGTCTCAAAGGAAACATAGAAATGTCACAAAGTAAGATTGTAATCCATCTTTCCTGTATCTGAGATGGATGTAGCCATTGTTGTATCTTATGTATCATAAATTTGCTAAGATTGAATAGTGTACTGTTTGAAATCCAACAAACTAGAATCTCATGATATATATCTTTATTTAAAACTTTGGTAAAGAGAGCTCGATCCTGCCTTTACATATGTGGCCATATCCTATAAGTTTTCATAAAAGTCATTACTGCATGTGTCTACACAAGCACAATAACTGATATTTACAAGACAATTACCCACTCTGTTACCTAGAGCAGATAGAATCAAGCTCTAAACCCTGTGTTTATATAACATTAAATGATAATGGAGAATTTAATTATTTTGTATAAACACTCAATGTATAGCTCATATTATACTGTAAAATAGAAACCACTTAAAAAAAATTCCACTGGCAAGTAATTCCTTATCAAGGAAATAAAAGTCGTATGGCTCATGATCCAAGATGCGCTAATCATTCCTGAAAAGCATGGCTAGATGGTTACAATAGTTAAGTATGTTTTGTGAAATACCAAGACTAGAAATGGTGAAGTTTGCTAGTGAAAAGTGAGAAGAATCTCATCTTTCTAAATATATGTATAGAAATTGCTCCTAGTCCTTTGTGATGTTGATTTCAGATCACAAAATGACATTCCAATTACTATTTTCCTTTCCTTTCCACTTCAGGTTCAAAAATTTTAGTGTCATGATAGCTGTGACAACAGTTATAGGTAGAAAACACTGCTTTACATTTATACAGTACTATTTGAAAATGTAGGACCTAGCTTCAGATGGTAAAACCTTAAATTCAGCTGCTATAATGTCAGAGTTGTGAGTAGAATTGAAGTGTCTGTGTGTGTTCAAGGACAGGGAAGAAGGAACCTAAGAATTATATGATCAGGGTCTAATATGTCAGGACTTGCCTTCCTTAGAAAAGCTTTGAAACAATGCAGACTTTTTCAGGATTAGTTAACTTTCAAAGTACTTTAAGCCTGAACCAGTGATTGGAAAAAGTTACAGACAGAACCCAAATTCTTTCTGTTTTGCTAGATATTGTAAGAGCTGTGCTCTTATTACTCATTAACTTTTAAGATTTCTGGTGTTCCTTTGCTTTTATGAACCAGTAGCTGTTTTCCTGGCTAAAAATAGGACAGTCTCAGGAAATAAGACTTTAATTAATATAAAAATGGCATCGCCAAATACACTCCATTACTACAGTCAAGATTGAAAATAATATCTTATCGTTTTTTGTAACCATCAAATATCTCCCCCTCTGTTTTTAGTTAATCAAATGCCAAAAGTTTGCATACCAAGCATAGTGGTTATCTGGTGCTACTGAGCAGATGTTTTTGATGTTCTACAAAATGGTGGCTTTCCTCATCAGTTTAAACATCTCGGTACTTGTAATACACTCATCTCTAGTATCGGCATCAGTCTAGAAGCTTCCTTCACTAAGTTATAACAACTTTAGGCTAGGTCAGATTTGGGCCCAATATTTGTGTGCCACTATTCATAAAGAATTAAATAGGGATTCTGTTAGGAAGAGCCATAATCTGGTAATGGTGAGGCAGAAGGCACAAAGTTACAATGGGAAAATGCCTAAAGTAATGCTTTCATTATTTTAAGTCAAATGTCATTTGTTTTACAAAAAAGTTTATACCTATTTAATAGGTCCAACTCATTTTAAACTACTATCCCAGTTGAAGTCTTAGTTCATGTGCATATGTTGTAACTTGAGTTCCTGTTTTCTTTTAATCTCTGCTGCAGCCAGATTGTATCTTGGCAGTTCTTGAGTTTTTCATTGAAGTTGGTTCAGCTATTTTGCTATAACTTTCCAACATACAAAACCCTCAAGAGGGCAAGTCATTGGATCTTTTAAGCGAATGAAATATATGACTATCATAAAGATGAAACCTTTAATGAGGAAACAGATTTAAAATTATTTCTATTTGGCAAAAAAAAAAAAGGGAAGTAAAGATTCAGAAAAAATTATATTCCCAGACGACTTTGGTAAAGTCAAGTTAAGGGTAGTCATTTTTTCTCCTTAAATACAATATTTACAATTTTTAAATTTACAATTTAAAATTACTAATTTTAATTAAAAGTTTGAAAACTAAGAAGTTGTGTTATAATTTTAAATCTCTTTGCTTGCCATTCTGTACAGCAGAAATTCTTTTTCTCCAGTCTTTTCAATCTACCTTTCCAATCTGAGCAAGACATGTCACCAGTGAGACTAGCGGCGCATGGCCACAGCTGATTGGAAACCAGATTTTTCAAACATTAATGGAAACCTTTTCTGGCCAGCTCTACAGCTGACACATGGATGCTGCTTACAGCACTCAGGGCTAGAGTCCCATGGTAAACATTGCTTACAGATGCAAGCTTTTTAAATTGCCTAATCTAAATAATAAAATTCCTACTTTTACAATGAACTAGTACCAGAAGCTATATTTTCAAAGCACTGTACTGGTTTGTGTCTGCATGACTTCCATCATAGTTTGAAAATTTACATGTATATGTCTTGAAAAGCATTTGTAACTTTAAAATATAAACAAAACAACCTTTCAGACCATGTTCTACAAAACACAGTGGACAGCTATTCTGATTAGATAATAGATGCTTTTTCTTAATTGTACAGGTTCACAGCCCATTGCTGCCCTACATTCTGTATCTCCTACTTGTTATGGCAGTCTGAAGGACTTGCGCACTGAGAGTTTTGTTTCAAAACATTTCTTGCATCTAATTCCTAATGACACACTTGTCTGCAGCTTGATACTCTGTAACAGAAGTGAAATGGCATGGGATGAGCTGAAGGTAGGCAAAGTTTTTCAAAATATCTAATAAAAATGCATACTCTTCTGGAGGGAGAAGGTTGGGAGAGGATTGTGTGAGGAAAAGTTTATTAACTGTTTCAGTCACTAGAACCAGAAGACTTTTCCTTGATCACCAGCCCATCTCAGAAACAAAGATTTTTTTCCACACCATTTTGCACATAGTTATTTCTCCCCCTTTTTAGAGGCCACCCCTGTGGAAAGAAATGGAGGATGTTATTTCAATTTTCTCAGTTGTGTGAGGAAAGTTTCAGGATCACTGCTGATCCTTCACTTGGCAACACTCACACTCGAGTAATTTAGATAGTTAAAGTGTGGTTCTATGCTGACATGGGGCTCCATGTTTGTAACTGATTGAAACTTAGTAAATAATTTTGATTATGCAAAATGAGGAACAGAACCCAGCGCTCTTGGCTGTGATCTGCAATGTTAAGCAGCATGAATACCAAAAGCTTGTTTGTTCACTCTGTAAGCAGCTATGATACTGAAATCACCCAGAGCAGATCTGTGAGTAAGCAAGTGCCATCTGTACATTTACACTTCTTAGAGAAGAACTGCACTTTAAAAGTATATCCTAAAAAGTAAAATTTTTAAACCTTTTTAAAACAAGATTTTTTTTTCTGCTTTAGTGATATATGCAATGACAAATTTTTCTTGCTCTTCAGCTTGCGTGTCAAACTGCAGAACATGTCTTACAACTAACAATCAAGCAACCATTGGCACTGTTAGGAGGTGGCTGTACAGAAACTCATTTGGCCTCATACATAAGACACAAGGTATGTAAGGCCTTGAGAGGATATTTAAAGCTGCTTAATTCACTTAAGATGACAAGGAATTTAGTTTATCTGGGATTACGAACAGAGTTGAAACATCTCACTTGTCCTTAGCAGATTCAGTTGACATTAAGTGTTGCATTTTATTCTCCAAAGAATGACTAATATAAAATGAAACTGTATGAGATTTTAATGTGCTGATAAATATCTGCCTCAGGACTTATTGCATAAGAAATACTGCATTTGTATTCTTTAACAGCTCTTCGGATTTCCATTTACCATAGCAAAAGTTCATTCATTTTATTCCTAGAATATTTAATTGAAAACAAGAAGTGTATAGAATTATTTTGTCTTGAATGTTAATAAGGATAAGACTTTTTTGGCTTTGATTTTACTTGTGGGAAACCTTTGATATTTGAATTGTGCCATCACATTAATAATTTTTCCTCAGTTAAAAATGTTAACTTGCACTACTTGTTAAAAACAAAAACAACAAGGAGTCCGGTGGTGCCTTAAAGACTAACAGATTTATTTGGGCATAAGCTTTCATGGGTAAAAAACCCACTTCTTCAGATGTGTGGAATGACAATTACAAATACAGGCATAAATATATATTGGCACATGAAGAGAAGGGAGTTACCTTACAAGTGGAGAACCAATGTTGAAGACCAATTTAGTCAGGGTGGATGTAGTCCACTCCCAATAATTGATAAGGAAGTGTTAATTCCAAGAGAGGGGAAATTGCTTTTATTAAAAACAGCAAAGCTGTTATCCAGTAGTTTGGTAGGAGACTATTTTGTGTGTGCTCAATAATAAATAAGATGTTTACTAGTTTGTTTTCCAGTTTGTGCAAAGTACACATATTTACAGTTGTCTAATGATTTTTATTATTTTATCTTTTTAGAGTTTTACCCTTCCTACTAATGTTTTGAAAGCTATAGATTGTTCTCGGACACAATACCAGTTGGTTGCTGATGCCTTTTGCCTCTCGCTGGAGTGTGTAGCTTGCTGCCTGGAGCACGATGATGGTGAAATTCTTACTGATATGGTTTATGGACATTTTTGGTCTATTCCATCAGGTTTTCCCTGTGATTGTAACTGGTCAGATTTAGCTTTGAAGTGTGGTTGTGGGATTTACAATAACCAGCGGAATCTCAATTGGACAGTTTTACGAAGCCAATGTATCCCTTTTGCTCCACAAAGCTGCTCTAATGAGCCTTCTATACACTCCACTGACCATCTTGTACTGGACTGTTTTACTGCAAAATGTAGTGGTCTGCAAGTGGCAGTGGAGACAGCCAATCTGATTTTGGATTTGTCATATATAGTTGAAGATCAAAATTAGTTTAGTTTTCATCTCCATTATTTTGAACTTCATATTTATTTGAAAAAGTTCCAAAGCAGCATAAATAATATACTAAGAGGCTACTATGCAGGAACAGAGTCTATAAACAGAATTTTAATGTCAAGCATAGTTGCTCATTAAGCTACTTGTCTGATTCCTACTCCACTTCAGTTGTTATAGACATTTGCAGTTATATTTAATATTTTGTTAGAAAAACTAAACATTAATAGTCTAGTGTGCACTGAGGATATGCCAATATGGCGGGTAGCAATCGATTTATCTGGGATCGATATATTGTGTCTCGTTAAGACACGATATATCGATCCCCGAACGCGTTCACCGTCGACTCCGGAACTCCACCAGAGCGAGTGGCGGTAGCGCAGTCGACGGGGGAGCCGCGGCCGTCGATCCCGCGCTGTGTGGACCCTAGGTAATTCGATCCAAGATACTTCGATTTCAGCTATGCTATTCGCGTAGCTGAAGTTGCATATCTTGGATCGATTTCCCCCCCCCCCCCCAGTGTAGACCAGCCCTCAGACATAACCAAATCTTAGTAACACATGATTGAAAATTCAGACTATAATGTATTCTATCCATTCAAACAATATATGCAAATATGTGTTACTACACACACACACAAAACTACATTAAAGGAAGAGGAAGGTTGCAAAATAAAGCACTCAAAAGTTAGGAAGTGCCAGAATTAAGGTTGCCTGTGCAACCTTAATACAGCCTCCTTGTGTGTATGCAGTATGATTCAGTCTTTAATTATCTAATCACATTGTACTTTTTCCACAAGACCCCTGACTCATTCAGACCACAGAATGGCCATTGCTGACTGAGTGAGCAGCTATTCAATATTTTGTTATATTCTCATGTGACCCCATATTTTATTTACTTCGTACTATTCAAACCATGCTCTGAAGACAGAATTATTAATTTCTTCATGAGCTTTTGTATGGCTCTCTTCTCTGTAGTATCTGAGTGCTTCATAAACATTAATTTATTCTCGTAATACTCTTGTGAGATGAGGAGCTGGTATCCCCATTTTATAGAGAGGGAACAGAGACACAGGAAGATTAAGGTAAAAGGTTTCCAATAATTTTGGGTGTCCAATTTGAGGTGCTTAAGACCTGATTTTTCAAAATATTTAGTATATTGTAGCACTTCATATGTTAAAAGCACAGCTTCCATTAACTTCACTTGCAGCTGAAAGTGCTCAGCACTTCTGCAAATCAGACTACAGGGTCCCAAATCAGGCACCAAGAAAATACACAATTTATGACCATCTTTGAAAAGCTTGGTTTAAGTGATTTTCCCAACATCATATAGAAACTCTTGTGGCTGAGGCAGGGATAGAATCCAGTGCCCAAGGGCAACTTTCAACTGCCTTGATCATGAGGCTATCCCTTTTCTTCCCACCTCATTCACTTCATACATTTCAATTTCTGTAACAAATGTAGAGGGAATGTTGTATGGGACCCTTGCTGCATTTTCTTTGTACTGAACAGGCTACACACACTACTGAGAACTAACAAAAATATAGTTCTCAGTGGAGTTTATAGCCCTTACTACCCCATGTCTCCCCCAACCCACTCCTTACTCTCCCTGCTGGCCCTGAGAAGTGGGTGCTGAGATGTGCTGTTCGGCTTGTGCGGAGAGGGGGAGGAGCCCTTCTGCCACCTACATCCTATTTCTGCAAACACTGCAAATTGCTCATTCCATTTTATATTCTTTACCTCTATATCATCTGCAGTTGTCCCCCTCCATCACTCTCTAGCACTCTCTATTCCCTTTTTAACCTCAACTCCTATCCTCTGTCCCTGACTTTGCCTATCTGCCACCTCCTTACTCCGCCTCCACTTGTTTGACCACCCTGGTCATAGTTTGCCCCCTGCATAAAAACACCAGTAGGTGTTATATAATACATAAAAGATTATACAAAAAGGCAAATATGAAAACATCACAGCTGACTAACTCAGGAGTTGGTACTTTTAGGCACGTGTGCTGGGATTGCATAGATGCCAGATATTTTCAAGCACAATTAGTGACACAAAGTTTGATTGTTCTATGATAGTGTCTATTATTTTATTTCAGTTAGATAATGAACAGAAGTTTGCCTTTGTACTTGTTACTTAGCAGAGTCATTATTACAATCCAGTGAAAAACTCTATTACACCTATGTTGTGCAATTGGTTTGGTACAGTGAGGCATATCTATTATAGAAAAATGTTATGAATATGAAATATGGACTAAACAATACTTTGCTTCTGTTTATTAAGTGTGCTATATACGATATAGAGACAGGCAGATCACCAATTTAACAATCCATTGTATCATTTTGATTTCCTATATAAAACTTAGTACTTGGAACCCTGCTTCGTGTGTTTATTTGTTCTAACCCATCAGTAAACTTTCAAAGTTGTTGAGGGTTTTAGCTGTGCCGCTCTTAATAATAGAGCGATTCACATGGGATTCACATGGTTAGGATTTAGTGCAGCTCTTTCAATATGTTCTTTAATTATATGCCATCTTCTCATTTATTTTCATAAATATTTCTTTTGTCGTCATCAAACATGTTTTTGAAGTTTCTGACTTTCACCATGACTTGTTTTCAGGACTTTTGTTGTAGTTTTATTATCTGCAAAACCAGAAGACTATTCTGGAGTTTTAGATGAGAAATCTTGTCCATTCAGTACTTTCTAGGAAAAGCTTTGTTGGTTAAAGTAGCATCCTAGTATAATCTGGGAACATGGTGATCCTGGACCAGCGAATTCCAGTTTATTTGTGCATTGAACTCATTTAAAGACTGAGGTACGTATTTATCTCTGTTTATATGGATGGAAGGTAAAAAGGTGCATAGAAATTAGCAGATACACATGGAAATGGGGAGTAGCAGTTCCACATCATGGGGCAGATCTTCAACTTGTATAAAACAATCAGAACTCCAGAAAGCTATGACAGTTTGCAGTACCTAAGGATCTCCCCATCCTCTCCCCCCCCCCAGAGTTTCTTTTAATCCTTCACTCTGAGATTAAACCCCAACTTCATGGTAATGCTACTCCCCGGGAGATGTCAGAATATGCAGCTACAGTGAAGAGGCAACAGGAGCATGGTTCAGAAGTTGGTCAGCCAATGGGGAGGGAAGTACTAGCAGAGCACAGTAGTTGTGTTTGGAGAACTACAAGACTAGGGAGTGATTCTCACTGATACTGAATCTCTACAGGCCACTGCTCCCACCTCTGCAGCATCACAAACCCTCTCTCACCCAGGATGGCTGAACTAGAGAAACAAACATAATCTTGTGTGGTTTTTAATTTTTTAATTCCTCCCCCTTCTGCAGCTATTTCTGTGAAGGGTACCCTTTGTTAGGGATGAGGAGATCTGTACAAGAAATGAATATAGTACCATAAAATAACTTTGCTTTATTCATGTGGAGAAATTGGCCTTTTTCTGTTTAAGGAATTCTGAAATATCTAAATAAAATTTACCTGTCCCTTGCAAAAGAGATTCCCCTGGAAGCAGCATGGAGCCAAACAATCCTGCTAAACACTAAAAAATGTAAATCCCCAGTGTGACACTGTACCCCATATACTTCACAGAGATATTATGATATGATTATGGCATAATTCTGATGTATTTTATGCTAGATCGGTCATGTGAGATCATTGGAAAGGTTATGATTTATTAATATAATTATCCTGTTTGTATGCATGTATCATTTTTGTATTTGAAGTTAGGAATATTGACTATGTACCTGTATCACAAATATGTTTACACCTGGGGAACGCCCACTAGGCAAAAGACTGTCAGTCTAGATGGCTGACTGGGAAGGGCCCATTCAAGTTTATGAACCATTAGGGAAAAAACAATAGGTCTTAGAAGGAGCTTATTTCCCACCTGGGAAGATGAAGATGCTACAAACGGCCTCCGAGCAATGGTTGCTATGGCACTACAGCGACATGTAACCAGCTCACCTGGTGCTGGACTCCATCTTGGAATATCAGTGTTTTTCCACTGACTGGCGTGGGAACCAGGCTTTGAGACAAAGGGTTCCTGCCATATGCAAAAGCTATTTAAGGCAGGGAAGTGACATCATCGGGATTCTTCACTGATTCCCTGCCCCAAAGGGACTCTTGGAAACACCTGAGGAACAAGGACTGAACTGGGGAGAAGTGCTGGAACCAGGCTAAAGGGATTTTTAGTCTGTGAAAGGAACACTTGTGGTTTTTAAGCTATAAACAAGTGCAGATGGCCCCTTAAGAATCTCTGCAGCCTGCTTGAATCATTTAGGGTGAGAATTTGCTACTCATTTCCAATCTCTTTAGTATATTAAGCTTAGTTTGTGTGTTTTGTTTGTTTGCTAGGTAATCTGCTTTGATCTGTTTGCTATCCCTTATAGTCACGTAAAATCTATCTGTTGTAGTTAATAAACTTATTTTTCCTTTGTCTAAAACCAGTGTGTGGGAATCATACCTTGGGGCAGAAAGCTATTGCATATCCTTCTCCACACTGAAAGAGGGGGCAAATTTCATGAGCTTACGCTATACACATCTCAAGATGGTATAATTTGGGGTTTACACTCCAGAAGGAGGTGTGCACTTGAGTAGCTGGGCAGTTCCTTCACTGTAGCCTCCCCATGCAGAGCTGATTACATCTGTATGTAGTGCAGCTGGGTATGTCCCTACCTATATGTGTGCTGGAGTCTGGGAGAGGGCTTGGCAGGCTGCTCACAGCAGTATAGTGTAAAGGAAGCCCAGGCTGGTGGGTCAGTGTGGCTCAGTGGTACCCCCGTTCCAGGTGGCACCCCGGGGGGAACCCATCACACCCAGAATCTATTTTTCTAGACTATCTCATGCTGACTCTACCTTCCAACTGCCTCCCAACACCAATCCCCCCCCTCTTTCTTTTCTTTTTTTGAAGTGCTGCTACACCTCTACCCCGATATAACGCTGTCTTCGGGAGCCAAAAAAATCTTACTGCGTTATAGGTGAAACTGCGTTATATCGAACTTGCTTTGATCCACCGGAGTGCCCCCTCGGATCACTGCTTTACCGCATTATATCCAAATTCATGTTATATCGGGGTAGATGTGTATATACAGTGTTGTTACAACCAGCACAAAACTTTCCTTACTGCAATTTTAACATCATTCTTCAAAACTGAAAGTAACATGGAGACAAAGGAAACCAACTCTTTATGGGCCTAATCCAGGCACTCAAACTACCTCATTCAGTTCTCACAATCTTGAATCAAGCTATTTTGCTGTATAGGTTAAATGAGGCTGCTCTGCTGCCATTTTGTTATAGTGGAAATATATACATTTTAAAAAAAAAAGTTCATTTGAAAGAAAGACTACTATTTTGCGTGTCAGGTTTCAGAAGGGTAGCTGTGTTAGTCTGTATCAGCAAAAACAACGAGGAGTCCTTGTGGCACCTTAGAGTGTGCATCCATTGTGTGGCTTCTAGCCAAGCATTTCAAAATGCTTTAGAAACGTGAGTTTATCCTCGCAACACTCCAGTGAGGTCGCAATGTAATCCTCATATTATAGAAAAAGACCGAGGCATAGAAAGGTTGTGACTTGTCCCAGTGACTTATGAAGCCTGTTGCAGAGCCCACTACAGAAGGCAGGTCTCATGTACTTTACCCAAATCTTTTGTAGGTGAAAGAATTACATTGCAAAATAGGACGAGTTAAGTCATGTCCTTCCAGTAAGCTTGAATGTGCCTTTAAATATAAGGAAAAACTGAAGTTAAATGACATTGTCTGACGTACCCCGCATATTATGTAAAAGTAGAATGTTTGATAGCTCCATTCAGATTAGTAGGGAAAATTAAATTGAGTTGCTCAACAAGGAGCATACATATCAAATAGAATTTCTGCAGCTTCACCATATGCTTTACACAGTCAAATAAAACTACTGTATTACTCATTTTTAACTTCATACTTAAAAAAACTTGTTAGCAGACATGTTGACCCACTTCTTACTTTCCTATTTTGTTCAGAAGATTTTTTTTGCCATATACGATGCATAGAACTAGTTCATATAGCAAACGCTTAAAAATTCAACCTGGACTTATTAAGGGAAGACATCAAAAGGAATCACAGACTAACTTAGGAAATAAGAGGTCTTTTGTATGGTTGCACCTGACTGTTCCACAGAAAACAAGACAGTTTATAAATAATAACGTTTCTAACACCATCTTAAGCAAAGATGCAGATAAGTGTCCCACTTACTATTCAATTCATTCCCTGACTGTACATGCCAATTTTTGATTAAATAAAGCATTAAACTATGCTGCCTTGTTTTGATCTTAAGCCTGAATGATAGAACCCTTTTTCTTTGCTCATTTACAGCTTGCAGCCAAGATCAAACAGGGAGTTACAGTTATTGCTCAGATTCATTTTCTTTTTTTTTCCCCCTGCAGTTTTCTGGCCACATGGGACAAGTTGGTTTTGGCATTTTTTTACTATAAATTAGCTCTGAATTACTCATGTGGCCAAATCTGCCTATTATCTGTCTTCTGGTATTTTCATTTTGTATTTCAAGTGAATATATGTTAGATAAAAAAGGTGACAATCTGCTTTGTGTAACTCAATTTTGAAAAAAAAAATTTACCAGCCTTTTTTAAACACAGAATTAGTATTTACTATGAACATAAGTAATCTAGTTATCATTTTCATAAACAAGGAATGATGCATAGAGAAAACTATTAAAGTGTCTTACCCCGTTTAACTTGAAGTAATTATTACACTATTATAAAACATCAATTGAAAATTTGTAACGCATAAGCTGTTTGGGTTAAGAGAGAGGCTGTGTTAAGTTATTTTTGTGCAAAGATTTTCAGCTCTTGATCCTACACTATATGAGGCAAGCTATGAAAACGTCGGGAATAATTAAGCGAAATGATGTAGTGTATCTTAAGGCACAGAAAGACTGCTGGCAATACTTCAGTTAATGAAGAACATGTAACATATAGTACCACGAATACTATATGTATTTTTAGTAACAGCTTACGATCCAATGCAAGAATTGGAAATTTAATGAATACAGGCAGTCCTCGGACTTACGATACAATTGGTTCCTGAAAATTGTGCCGTAAGCCGAAACGTTGGATCCGCAATCCACTCCATTGTGGGACCAAGCGTCATAAAGTCGAAACCAATATCGTAAGTCAAATCAGGGTGTCAATTCAGAAATGTCGTAAGTGCCGTTCATGATAAGGTGAATGTCAAAGTCGAGGACTGCCTGTACTGTTAAAATAACAGTTGCTTTAATTTTCAGTAAAGTAGAAATTGTTGCTTGTGTCCTTGTTTATCATGCTAAAAAAAAAATTCTACTTAAAGGCACTGTAAAACAAATAAATTACATCTGACTTTTTTTTTTTTAAGATTTTTTGCTATTGGTATATTTCAGAAGCTCATAGATTAGAAAATTGTACCTGGAGCATGTAGTAAAAAAAAAAAAAATCTAGAAATACGATTGCCTAAGATTTTCTAGGAATATCTCCAGTGTCTCGGCAAGAGGCAATAGAAGATTTTTGGTGTTGGGAGATAACGAGATTGGATGTACTTTTTGGTGACCTGGTGAAAACTGACTTTGATTTGATCTAGCTACAAGCATTTTAAAAGTCTATTTCATGTATGAATAGTAATCTGTTAATAACACCCCAGCTTAATATGCCAGTGCTTGATTGAAAAGGATGGCCAGTGGTTAGGGCACTAGTCTGGGGCATGATCAATTCCCTACTCTGCCCCAGAGTTCTTGTGTAACCTTAGGCTCTTCACTTAAGCATTGCAACACTGTCACAATGCCTAATTTTTAGGTGCCTAGAAAAAGTCACGGGAACAACAATGCAATCCACAACGCCTGCGTTAGGCACCTAGGCTCCCTATACGATGAATGGGGAAAGATAGGCACCTTAGAATGCAATCCACAGAAGCCAACATGCCAGTCCGGGAGCTCCCTAAGATAGTCAATGGGAGGTGCCGATGACAAGTGTGTGCTAAGCCCTCACAGAGTTAGCACCTAAATCTGGGCTGCAGGGGAGTACCTATCTCTGCTTAGCAATCCACAAACAACCTGCTGGCTGTCGTCAGGCCGATTAGGGGCCTAAGTTGTTCTTGCAGGAGTGAGTTAGGTGCCTACATCACTAAACACAAAACAGAGAGGGATGGGGAAAGAAGGTGGTGCCCACCTTTAACTTTTAGCCCAGTGACTAGAGCAGTCACCTCGGACGTGGGAGACCCCAGGCAAGGGGGAGGATTTGAAGAGAGGTCTTGCAGCTGGATGCTTAACCACTAGACTACAGAATCCTTTTTCTGATCCAGTGACTGTTCCACACTGGATAAATACTTAAAAATCATTTGGTCAGAGTTTTTTTTTCTTTTTGCATCTCATCACCTATTATAAAACTTCTGGAGCTAAATTAGTGACACCTGTGCAACCCCATAGTCTTCAACCCATGCGCACAGTGATCCTCTATTGCTTTCAATAGATTTTCTCAGGGAACTTAATTGAAGCTTAGTAAACAATCCTGTTGATGACACATAAGAAGGAAAAGAATCCAGCTCTCGTTTGCAGCTGTGTTGGTGCTGCAGGGCTAACAGGAATAAAAAGCAGTACAAGTGTATTTTTATCGCTCATGTCAGCAGCTTTGGCTCTGAATATACACAAGCAGCAAGTCTGTTGAGTAAGGTGTCATTGTCACAGTCACTCTTCAGAGCAGGACTGCAGCTTAAGGCTTTTTCATTGCTATAGGAACTCCACCTGCCTAAGTGACAGTAGCTAGGTTGACAGAAGCATTCTTCCATTGACCTAGCTGTGTATCTAAGGTCAGTGTCGATTTTTCAGATCCCCTGCAAGCCATAACTATGTCAGCCTAAGCTTTAAATGGAGACCAGACATAAGACTTCAGACCGAGTTCAAAGGATTCTGAACAAGTTCTGACAATGGGGCAGCACAGTGTCCTTCAGCATTTCTATTATTAAAATTTCTATTTTCAGTAGAGCCACCACTAATAATCATTCTGCTTCGAGTAGATGCTGACGTGTATTCCACTTAGGTGTGTGCACGCCCAGCAGGCTGGAGCCAGAGATTTTGCCTAGCAGTACCTGAAGAGGGGCAGTGCTCATGCCTTGTGGCTGTGGCCTCTCCCTTGGCTATATCAGGCGGTGCATTGGTCGATCTGCAGACAGTTCAAGAAAAGGACTCAAGTAGCTTGGGACCTTTGCCTCAGGCAGCACCTGCTCGAACAGGCCGTGAAGGCCTCAGGACTGGATCAGGCCGAAGATCGCCCTCGGGCTCGGAGAGGGCTGCTGCCTCCTGTTCTGGTGTCGTTAGAGTAGATATGGTGACAGAGTAAGCAACAGGGTTTGTTACAGGGATTGGTTCCTGGGTTAGTGTTTCTGTGGTGTGGTGCTGATGAGTATTTGCTTCAGGTTAGGGGGCTGTCTGTAAGCGAGGACTGGCCTGCCTCCCAAGGTCTGTGAGAGTGAGGGATCATTTTCCAGGATAGGTTGTAGATCGTTGATGATGTGCTGGAGAGGTTTTAGCTGGGAGCTGAACATGATGGCCAGTGGTGTTCTGTTATTTTCCTTGTTGGGCCTGTCCTGTAGTAGGTGACCGATCTCTCTCTGTCAATCTGTTTCCTCACTTCCCCAGGTGGGTAGTGTAGTTTTAAGAATGCTTGATAAAGATCTCGTAGGTGTTTGTCTCTGTCTGAGGGATTGAAGCAAATGCGGTTGTATCTTAGGGCTTGGCTGTAGACAATGAATCATCTGATGTATCTGGATGGAAGCTGGAGGCATGTAGGTAAGTATAGTGGTCAATAGGTTTCCGCTATAAGGTGGTGTTTATGTGACCATCGCTTATTTGCACTGTAATGTCCAGGAAGTGTATTTCTTGTGTGGACTGGTCCAGGTTGATGGTGGGGTGGGAATTGTTGAAATCCAAATACAGCCGCATTTGTTCCAATCCCTCAGACAGAGACAAACACCTACTTACTGAGACAAACAGTTACTTCCTGTAACTGTGGTTCTTCGAGATGTGATGCAGACGTATATTCCATGACCCACCCTTTGTCCCCTCTGTATAGGAGTCGCTTGTCATGGGCATTTGGTGTGATGGAACTGAGAGGGGTCAGGGTGACACCACTTCATATAGCCAAGGGAAGGACCACAGCCACAAGGCATGAGCACCACCTCTCTATGTTACTGCGAAGACGTGACTCTAGCACCCTGGATGTGCACAGACTCAAAGAGCCACAGTTACAATAAGTAATTGTTTCTTTTAGCTTTGCACTGGGACTCAAGCTACCTGATCTCTGTTCCTGGTTCTGCCGCTGAGGCGGCGTGAACTCAAGCAAGTCATTTTGTGTCTCTGCCCCTCAGAGTGTCCAGCTGTAAAATTGGACTAATGATATTCTTCTGTAAGAAACACTGATATCTGCAGATGAAAAGCGCTACATCAAGTGTTAAGTATTTGCTGCCATTTTAGGCCCACTGCAACACAAATTGCAAATTAGGATTCTTGACGTAAAATGGTAATTTGGCTAATGGGATTTTGACAGAATTTACATTTTTAAGGTAGCCTCAAATTGATCTAATCTGATAGTAGAGACTGTTTTCTAGTCAGATAGGGCCCTATAAAACGCTTCATGGACTATGAAATCTGGTCTTGTACCCTTTACTATACAGATTTCATGGGGGAGACCAGCGTTTCTCAAATTGGGGGTCCTGACCCAAAAGGGAGTTGCAGGGGGTGGGTGGGTGTCACAAGATTATTTTAGGGGATTGCAGTATTGCCACCCTTACTTCTGCACCGACTTCAGAGCTGGGTGGCCGGAGAGCAGCAGCTGTTGGCCAGACATCCAGCCCTGAAGGTGGCATCCTGCCAGCAATAGCGCAGAAGTAAGGTTGGCAATACCATACCACGCCCCCCTTACTTTTGCACTGCTGCCTTCAGAACTGGGCAGCCAGAGAGCAGTGGCTGTTGGCCAGGTGCCCATTTCTGAAGGCAGCGCCCTGCCAGCAGCAATAAGGGTGGCAATACTACCATGCCATCCTTACTTCTTGCTGCTGGTGGTGGCGCCTTTGCCTTCAGAGCTGGGCTCCCAGCCAGCAGCTGCCACTCTCCAGCTGCCCAGCTCTGAAGGCAGCAGCACCACCACCAGCAGCGCAGAAGTAAGTGTAGCAGTACCACGAACCCCCCCCTCCCCAACTCCTTTTTGGGTCAGGACCTCTACAATTGCAACACTCTGAAATTTCAGATTTAAATAGCTAAAATCATGAAATTTACGATTTTTTAAATCCTGTGTGACCATGAAATTGGCCAAAATGAACCGTGAATTTGGTAGGGCCCTACAGATAAAACATGAAGGTGAGGTTGTCATTGTTCTTTAAATTTACTAATCTTTCACCAGGTATGCTTGATTTTTAAAGCCAATGGTTTTGTATTTTACTAAATATTCATATTTTCTGTTTCCCCTGTTAAAACTGCAGCAACAGTTCATTAGTGAACACTTTGTCCAGGACTACTGACATTTACTTCAGTGCATTAGATGCTCAATGCACATCTAGAAAAGTGCACCCTAACTGCCCAATGGGTGCATGATTGGAGGGTAAGTGGAATGAGAAATATCATTGATCCTGACTGCACTGCATGTCACTTTCAGTGAGTCCATGCTCTGCATAAATATGTTATGGGCCAAATCCTTAGCTGGTGTAAACTGGCATAGTTCCTTGAAGTCAATTCAGCTACACTGATTTATACCAGCTGGGAATCTGTCCTAAATATGTCAGTAGGCCAATAGTTACTCAGAAAGTTTTGCTTTGCTTTGTTCTTGTTTTTCAACTAAAAAGCAGTTTGAAAATGTTCCTGTTTGTATAGGTATAGAGCTAAAATTACCATGACTAAGTGTATTACAATCACAGGGGAATGTGTGCGAACCACACAACTCCCAAATTCAACTTTAAAGGCTTGCTTGTGCCCTTAATTTGCTATGCTGAAGGGCAGAGTGTAGCCTCTGCCACATTGCAAACTGTGCTACATCAAGCCATACACTGTTTTTCAATCTCAGAAAAATCAATATCCACATCTAAAAGTCAGACAATGTCACAGGAAGCACTTTAAACAAAAACACAAATTTTATTTCTTTTTACTACTGAGACCAAGAAATAAGGTCTGTTCAGGGGGAATAGCAGCTGAATTCTAAAATATATATTTACTTATTTCAAGACTTTTACCACTTACACAAATTATTTCTGTTTCCTTATCAGCAAATAGGCGCTTTTCAGTACCAGAAAATAACCTTAGAGGCAGTGACACACTGGTCTTAATCTCATACCCAAGAGCTAAAACCAAAAACACGCCACACACGATTAAATACATAGCCTTGCATAGAGTGGTCCTAGTGATAAGTAGTCTAGGTTCAGAGCATCTGGAGTACTATTTCTAAATTGTGGTGCATTTTCTTACCTAACCTCTGTAACCCTTTGCTCTCTCTCCACCCACCCTCCCCACGAGCTCTGTCTGTCCCAAGAGCTTGCCCATGTTTGAGGCCTTTGCGGGCTGCTTTAATTTCATTGTGTGTTATTGTCCCTCTGTTTCTAATTTAGCATTGGCATTTCTCGCAACTCAGCGCATGATTGTTGGCTCTGAACAGTTTAATATGGAACGGAAGTGTTTATTTCATTGTTTGGCAATGAAAAGGACATTTCATGCATTTTCAACATCTGTCCATGGGAGTCGCTGATGGGCATCAGCTATGAGAGTCTAGTTCTTCCTGAGAGGCCTTTTACTCTTCTGGAGAGGAAGAAGCAAAGATACTAAAGGCAGGAATGGGGAAACTCCCTGGTAAAAGATGACAAAAATCTAAACAGCCACTTCCTTAAGCCTCTCCTTAAGACTCTGCCACAATGCCTACCAAAATCTAACCTGATGATCATGGCTAGGCAGGTGACAAGCTGTAACAGTTCTTCCCTCTCCACCTCTATTACCTCCCTCCCCCCTGCCCCCCTCCCCCAAAAACCTACAACGCAGGTAACTAACAAAGCTGGGACAATTTTTCATCAGATTCATTTGCTCTTATGGTGTATCCCCATCCCCTGACCTTCCTCTGTGGATTGAGATGGTCTTGTCAGGGCCGGCTCTAGGATTTTTGCTGCCCCAAGCAAAAACAATTTTGCCCCCCCCCTGTTTTTTTCTTACCCCACCCCCGGCCCCGCCTCAACTCCGCCCCTTCCCCAAATCCCCAGCCCTGCCTCCTCCCCCCAGGCTCTCAAGCATGGGAGGGAGAGGGAGAAGCAGCATGTGCGCTGCGGCCACTCGGGGTCTCCCCCTCCCTCCCAGGCTCTCAAACCTGGGAGAGAGGGGGAGATCCCGAGCGGCCGCGACGGGCGAATCGCTTGGGATCTCCCCCTCCCTCCCGGGTTTGAGAACCTGGGAGGGAGGGCGAGCAGCGGCACGCGAGCGGCAGCAGCGGAGGTGAGTTAGGGCGGCCGGGGCACATTTTTAGGGGCGTCATGGCCCGTGCCAGAATACTGCCCCTAAAAATGTGCCGCCCCAAGCACCAGCTTGTTTTGCTGGTACCTAGAGCCGGCCCTGGGTCTTGTTTTGCGTGCATACAGGAACAAGCACAATGTTGCTCACAGCCTGATTGGAACCTCTGGGTACAATCATAATAATAAATATTTTTATTATTTATATAATATAAATATTTAACAAACAGCAATTGGTGTGCTGTCATCACTGCTTAGGACACTAATCACAATCTCCCTCTTTGTTATCTCTCACCATATATTTAAGGATGTAAGCTCTTTGGGGTAGAGTGCCTAGCACACTGGGTGCTAATCTCTGAATGGGATTACCACAATACATGCTGTCCTGCACCCTTCCAGGCAAGTATAGCAAGAGGTTCCACTGCCTGGGGACCCTTTGCCAGCAAAGAGGCAGGGGTGGATTTGCCCCTATTAGTTTGTGCTTGATAGCAGTGAATATAGTAACAGCCAGATGCAGGAGATCTCTAATTGAAAGTGATATCAAAGCACAGAGGTGTTAAATCAAGGAAAACCAAAGAAATACAGGATGTTCCTATAACCTTTATCTCTACACAATTAATAACTTTAGAATGCTATGACTTGTAAGCTTATTAAAAAAATTTTCCAGCACCAAGAACAGTAAATGCCAGCAAGTGGGCTGTTGAAACCCCAGACCAATACAGACATTTAAAAAGAATAAATGTGGACATGCTCTGAGGATCACATGCTTTATCTTTCTAAAAGAATTTGTTCAAGCCTAAAGCTTGATGGCAGAAAATGTACTCTACATTTTCCTCAGTGACGTGTAGAATGCAAACCGCTCCTTTCAGCACCGAGATCTTTTAGCCTATTCAACAATTCCATTACCAAAAATTACACACACATTTTTGTAATCTAGAGCGAAACCAAGTCTTTTCAATGAATGCTTCGTATTGGTATTTAAAAAAAAAAGAACACACGCACACACACACCCCAGCATTCTGGGAGGAGGACCAGAAACATTTGATTCCAGATTAAAAAGAGTTAAAAAATTACAATTCCGTAAGGATCTGTTCAATCAAAATGGCTGCTAAGTGAAAAATAAAAAGTGTTCCTAGATCTGCATGGTAAACAGCAGAGGTCACTCCAGTCTTCCAGTAGATAGAGTAGTGTAGCAGGGAGTATGTTTGCTTATCCTCGAGATATAATTTATTTTAAAAAATTATATCTATTAATATAGGGGAGAATGGGGAAGGAGTTCAATTTTTCATTAGTTTGTATTCCAGAAAAAATTTCTGTTTCTGGACTTCCTCCATTTGTGGGGGGTGGGAAGGGTGGCTGGCAGAGGACGGAATAGTAGACATTCCTTTTTTGAAATAGTAACAGGTAACATAACAGAGTAACATTCACCCCTCCTGCAGAAAGGCAAAGGGGTTGGTGTCTATGAAATAATTGACACATTCAGACATTGCGCTTTGGGAGTCTGCATTATTCTTATGGCTTTAAATTTAAGATCCGATAAACCTGTTGGGTAACCTACAGCAAATCATGCAAATGAAGCACAGTGTGCAGAATATCACAGCGGACACCTTCAGCAGGACATTTTCACAGGAACAGGAATGGGAAATGGACCCTGTTGTTCTTCACAACATATTTTGACATTGGCAAGTCCCCAATATTGACTTATTTGCCACAACCGAAAATAAGAAATGCTCCCAGCACTGCTCTAGAGCCAGACTTGGGCATCATTTGCCAGGAGATACCTTCTTCTGTCACTGAAACACAGGTCTCCTTTATGCCTTTCTTCCAATTCCTCTCAGATCGAAGGTCCTGCTCAAGAAAAGAAAAGAAAGAACAAAAGTTATTCGCTTAGCTCCCACCTGGCCAAGGCAAACATGTTAGCGATGTGCCTGCCAATCACTCTGCAGTCCCTTCCTCACCTCCTCGCTCAGAATGCTGGACAGAGCCACCATCCCAATTTACAGCTCCTCTGACGCAAGGCATGGCTCCTCAATGGTTCAAAAGCAGAGATGTCCTGTTCAGAGGATGTGAAAGAGGTGCTATTACACAGAAGAAAAACAACAACAGCTCATCACACATATATGCAGAAATGGAAAAGATTCCAAATCTGGTGAGACTCAAAACACGTTACCCCCACATCCACTCTACGGATAAGGATTAGCTCTACATTCAGTAAAGGTACATAACCACCTTTCATCATAAGATAGCTTACTCTGTTTTCACTCATCCTACAACAAAAAGATTCCTCAAGGGTATGGGCAACCTCTTCCCACAAATCAGGTGTCCTACACCAACATGGGACCTTAACCTGGCCCTCAAGTGCCTTAAAAAGCCTCATTTTGAACCCATAGCCACATGCTTGCTTATGCATCTGTCTATGAAAACAGCCTTCCTAGTAGCTATCACCTCGGCTTGGAGAATCAACAAAATAGGGGTTCTAATGGCACACCCACCCTTCACAATTCTCTTTAGGGATAAGGTCACACTGAGACCACACCCAAAGTTCCTCCTGCAAGTATCCTCTGCCTTCCATCTAAACCAAAGTATTCACCTTCCAATCTTTTCCCCAAAGCCTCACCATAACAAGAGAGAATCAATATTACATATACTTGATGTCAGAAGAGCTTTGGCATTCCATTCGGATAGAACAAAAAGCTTCAGGAAATCTAAACTATTCCTTTCGATTGCAGAGAGGTCTCAAGGAACCTCAATCTCAAAACAAAGACTTTCCAGATGGATATCAAACCTCATTACCTCTTGCTATTGTATCTGCAATCTTCAGCCTCCGGCAATCTTCATTCCATGAGATCTGTTTCCACTTCTGTAGCCTTCATCAAAAGTGTTCCCATCACAGAAGTCTGCAGAGCAGCAACTTGGGCATCTGCTCATACTTTTACAGAACATTATGCCATCACGGATGACTCTGCATCTGATGCCATGTTTGGCTCCACCATATCATCATCAATATTAGACTCAATTCCAAAGCCTCGGGGGTAACTACTGTAGAGTCACCGACGGTGGAGCACCCATAGGGACACTACTCGAAGAAGAAGAACAGGTTACTCACCTTGTGCAGTAACTGTGGTTCTTCGAGATGTGTGTCCTTATGAGCGCTCCATGACCCGCTCTCCTCCCCTCTACTTCGGGGTTCTTAAGGGGCTCTGTGGTAGAGAAGGAATTGAGGGCAGTTCACCCATACAGTGCTGGATAGCCTTGAGGCCAGGTCTGAGACAGAGAGTTCAGGTGCAGGCTGAACTGACACTGCTACCTACAATCTCTGATCTGAGGCACAGGGATGTGAATACACCTACATTGGAGCACCCATAGGGGGACACTTCTCGAAGGTTCACTGTTACCTCACACGGTGAGTAGCTTTCTTTTATCACAAAAGAGAAATGTTCTCACCTGATGAGCTGAGTTAGGAGTAGTAGTTTTAAGCAGTTGAGTATTGTCTGAGTATGACCGATGATCCTATCGGTGACAAACTTACCTAGGGACATGGAGAATCCACTATCACTTGAAGTCATCCGATGAAGACCGGAAGTCTTTCTAGAAGAGATAGCGTTGTTGAACCAGAGATACGGGTTAGATGCTGGAATCACTGGGTGAAATTCTATGGGTTGTGGTATGCTCAAGGTTGGACTAGATGACCGCAATGGTCCCTTCTGGCCTTAAATTGGATGGGCCAAATCCAAAAGATTTTGTACTTTTCCACAGTTAGAGCACTAACCTAGAAGGTGGGAGACTTAGGATCCAGTTCCCCTGCCCCAGTGACTTTTTAAAGTTATTCATGCTAAGTGCAACAGCTTTAATAGGAGACTGAGGAGCCTCACATCAGAATAGCCCAGTAACTCAGGCACTGACCTGAGAGACAGCAGATTCAAATTCCTTCTCCCTTCAGGTAGAGGTGGGGGACTTGAGCCAGGGGTCTCTTACATGCTGGATGAGTACCCAGATGAGCTAAAAGTTATGAGGGAGGGCCTCCTCCCCACCCCAGTCTTGCTAAAATAGCATTGGTGCTTAATGCCAAGAGAGGGAGCCAAAAATCCAAGCAGCCCAGTTTAGGCATATATCTCTGAGAGGGAGCAGGGTTTAGCCCACATCCCTCATCTTGGAATCTTCCATTGGCTAGTTTAGGCAAGGAGCCACTGAGCATGCTGGGTTTTGTAAATCCTGTTTTGAAGCGCCTCTCTCTCGTTGTATAGGGAACCTACTCCCCTAACTCAGCCTTTGTGAATACCAGTGATTTCCTAGGCACCGAGAAGGTTAGGCATGGTGCTGAGGTGGCTTTATGGAGGTTTATGGGGAGATCCGCCCATGCAGGAGGGGCAGCATGGGAGAAAGCACCAAAGTGCTTGTTTGAAAGTCTGACAAGTGGGCAATGAAGACTGGTATCACTAGTAGAGTGGAGTCCAGCGCTGACATCTCAATAGTAAAGAGATGATTGATAAGGTGGGGATAGGTCATGAAAGTGAAGGCAAGTGGTCTGTGTTTGATGCAGTGGAGGATACAAAGAGAGGAGAGACATGATCAAAATGAGGATCTAGGAAAATAATTTTGTGAGCAGTCCCACAGCTCACAAAATTGTAGTGAGTACAGAGCTACCCCTTCCCACACTGGAAAACATACACCCACAGCCTGGGAATAAGCAGGCTGAACCATATGATAAAAAAAGGGTGCAACCTTCATGATCCCCTATGCAATGGGCCATTGAGAGGAAGTGTGCTTCAGAAAAAGTTCCTAACTGTCAGGGTGATTAAACATTGGAATAAATTGCCTAGGGAGGTTGTGGAATCTCCATCTCTGGAGATATTAAAGAGTAAGTTAGATAAACGTCTATCAGGGATGGTCTAGACAGTGTTTGGTCCTGCCATGAGGGCAGGGGACTGGACTCTATGACCTCTCGAGGTCCCTTCCAGTCCTAGAATCTATGAATCTATGAACTCCCCATAGGCTGGCAAAGCTCTGCAGCCTTACTTTAGCCATTAGCTAAATGTCACAATTTGCCCTTTGTCTGTTTTTCTTACAATATTACAAAAAATTGGTTAGAGGTAGGCAAGCAAAGACAGATCAGATTTCAGCTTTGGACTGCATAGCAGAGAGATTCAGGAACGCTGCTTCAAATGCTGCAGGAATGCTACAAAGGAGAAGGATCGTGCACCAAGAGCAGCAGAATTTATGAAAATATCAAGAGGTCAGTGCTAGATGGCTGGACCGGAAGATAGTCCAGCAGCTAGGGCATTAGCCTGATGTACAATTCCTTGCTCTGTAGCAGGCTTCCTGAGTGACCTTGGACAAGTCACTTAGTCTCTGTGCTGCAGTTACCCATCTGTGAAATGGGAATAACTGCTCTTCCCTACCTTACGCGGGTCAGGTGGTGTTATGATCACTACACTACAGATTGAGAGATATACAGTCATCATTACTAGAGTATCTGAGTAAATAGGAATGGGGAGAGAAGAAAGACAGTGTCCGTGAGACAGGATGTAGCAAGTCCTTATGGATAAAGGATAGGAATTATTTTTGAGGGGGTCTGTATGCTTTGGAAATGCCCCCCCGTAGATACAAACTTTTGGCTGGTTGTAGCAGAAGAACTGGATGAAGACCGAGCTGGGTGGAAGTCCAAGCTCATCCCAGCCAGCTACATACAAATCTGTTGAATCTAACCCCAGCCATGCAGATTCAGGCCCCAGTTCTGCAATATGATGAACTTGGGCAAACCCCTGGGCCTGAGCACAGCCCCATTGACTTCAGTGGGGCTCTAAGGAAGTCTGCGATCAGACCCTCAGTTTGGGGGTTGCTTCAAATGCAATGCAAAGCCAGAAACGACCTTCACTCCAGGTTGCCATTCCCACAGTACGAGGAATGGTTTCCGTTTGCTGAACGGTGACATTAATACCTCAGCTCCTCTAAGGTCACCCATCCTTAAGAAACAAAGTGACAGAGGGGATACACATTTTTTCATGCAAGGCATGTTACATCCATCATTTGGAAAACAGAGACCCAAAAGGTGCCACTAGGATCACTACAACCAGCTAGCAGGACAAAGGGTGACTCTGGGGGATGCTTGATCCTGCAGAGCAGGAGGACAGTGTTCTAGGCAGAGCGGGATGTACGTAGTTATGAACGGGACACTGAATTCAAGGGATCCTGGTTCTAGTGTGCGGCTAGCGAGTTACTCCTGCCTAGTAAGGCCAATGAGAGAAGCATCTAGTTTTCTTACTTACAGTCGCACACAACTCATGTCTCTTCAGACCACACCCATTTATATCTTGCCCCTCTTTTTACCCTCACACTAGAAAACAGAAGTGGGATGTGCACAGCACGTGATTAAATGATTCAGTGCAGTTGAAAGAGTCCAGTGCTTAACGTCAATTGCATCCACTCTGGATCACACTGGCATCCAACCAGCCATGATGAGAGGGATAACTTGTAAGGCAAACCAAGATACAAATTGTGACTTCCTTCACTCCAGGCCTTGGGTCATCCCCTATACGTGCTACTCCCTAGAGAGACTGTCACCCACTAGTTTGGCCATGGGATCATTGCAGCTTGGAATCAGAGAAGCTCTCCTTTGCCTTAGGGGCTAAGCAGGAGACTAAGCCTAGGAATCAAACCAAGGCTTTCCATATGGTAGCAGGGAGAGAGAACCATAAAGTACTTTTTTAAAATACATCCCTAATTCTATAAGGAATCCTCCACCATTACCCAGGTTATGCTCCTTTCTACATGACGGCCAACAGGCACTACCAGTTATCAGAATTTGAATACAGAACGACAGATGCAGGGAGGTTGTGAAGTTGCCTTGGGAATGAATATTCACAGTAAACCCACTACAGAGGGCTGCATATGTGACTCACTGCTCCGTAATGATCCAAATAGCCGAGACATTTTAGATTGCTGATGCCTGAACAGTCACATCTCTGTGAATAGACAGCTGCATTAAGCTACTGTCAATGTGCGAAACAGCAGCACACTGCCCCAAAAACTCAACTGCAAAGCATAGTGTCAGATGGAAGAATTGCTAATGAAGTCCTATGCAGTGTGATCATATCACAAGCAGCCAAGCATCTTGCATCATGTAACTGCAGCTGCTAACAGCAGGCTCCCATATTATTAAATTAAACTTGGTTTTAACAGGCCCAGGGAACTGATCTTGGGAGTGTTTTCTGATGTGATCTCACATCCCCTCACAAATGCACTGAGAGAACTATTTGCATTACAGTAGGGCTGAGATGCCCCTCTCAACATCAGTTCCCCATTGTGTTAGGTGCTGTACATACACAGTGGAGACAATCCCTACCCCAAAGTGCCTACAAGCTAAATGGATAGAACATACAGGTAGAGGACTGGGAAGAGAGGCCAAAAGGATTAAAGTGCCCTATGTCACACAGGGAGCCTGAAGCAGAGTTGGGAATTGAACCCTGGTTGCCTGAGTCCCATGCCAGTGTCATAACTGCAAGGGCATCTTTCTTCCCTTAAGAAAGCTGAAGTTTTCCCATTTACATCTGGGGGATCTTTATGGTTTGCAGAATAAGGACTCATTTGAAATGAACATGGGGGGAGGGGTTATTTTCTGACCATGTTTATACCAGATACCTTTGCACTTAACTAAATTGAATCTATAACCATGTGGGGAACTGGTGCGCAAGTGTACAGTCCACAGATAACAGCATTAAAGGTTAGCTCCTGCAAGATGCCAAGTACCCTCAGCTCCAGGGATGTGACTGTCCTTTCAAACTAGGATGCTTTCGTGATGGTGTGTGTTAGGATTGCAAAAGCCTCATACAGGGAGACAAAAACCACACTTATATGTTCTGTGTTCTGACTTTCAATCTGCTCTGCCTGGGTCAGAAGATTTCTGCTTGGAGCAGCCAAACAGAGCAAAGAAACGCAAAACTCTGCCACTGCTCACTGCAGACTCCTCGCTCACTTCTGGCAGCCATAGACAGGGGAGCAGTGAGGGATCATTGGGTATCCACCTCTTCTATCTATTTAATGGTAAAACATAGTAGTCAAGGAAAGCCAAGCAATGGTGGGTAAATAGTATAATGGCTAACAGGGTCGGGCTAGAGACTCTTGCCTATATGCTCGGGGTCTTACTGATCGCCACATTTGGGGTCGGGAAGGAATTTTCCTCCAGGGCAGATTGGCTGAGCCTCTGGAGGTTTTTCGCCTTCCTCCGCAGCATGGGGCAGGGATCTCTAGCACGAGGGTCTCTGCCGATTGCAGTCACTAAAAACAGGATTGGGGACTTCAACAGCAGAGTCCAGGGAAGGGGTAGGGACGGTTTTATGGCCTGCAGCATGCAGGGGGTCAGACCAGATGATCATAATGGTCCCTTCTGACCTTAAAGTCTATGAGTCTATGAGTCTATCCTCTGCCCCCAAGCATCCAAAGTGGGGGTGGGGGGTTGCACTGACCAGACTGGGTCATCAGTTTATCTCAGAGTATACCACTGTTCCCAGATTGTGGGGTGTTGAAGTATTATATGATCCTCTTCACCATAAGTACCTCGATAGATAAGTTTGGCCTTAAATAATGATTGACTCAAATCACACTCAGGATGTACCTAGTGTGAAATAGGACTGCATAAAACATTTTATAATAATCATAGCAATACCTGTATCTATGGTATTATCTGTCCCCCATTACCATAGTATCTGAGTGCCTCACAATCTATACAATACAATATATATATTTATCCTCACCCCCCTGTTAGGCAGGGAAGTACTATTATTCCCTATCAATAAAAGGGGGAAATAGAAGCAAGAGAGACTATGACTTGCCCACAGTCACACAGGAAGTCTGTGGCAGAGCGCGGAGTTTCCCAAGTCTTAGGCTAGTGCCTTTGTCACTGGACTACTCCTCCACTCACTCACCTTCCCCCAGGGACAAGTATTTATAGTTATAAAGAACCCACACACAAGGCGATGGAGGAGGGGAAAAATCAGCACCAAGCATCCCAAAAGTAGAACTTGGGACATCATGTAAGTGGTTACTTGTATTTTCATATAGCCTTTTTCATC
Organism: Chrysemys picta bellii; assembly: GCF_011386835.1. Taxonomy (NCBI): domain Eukaryota; kingdom Metazoa; phylum Chordata; order Testudines; family Emydidae; genus Chrysemys; species Chrysemys picta. The sequence goes on from NC_088793.1 coordinate 199,048,529, forward strand.
AGCTGAGTTGGACCACAGCTTGTGCATTTCAGGTACAATCTCACTTGGTCACATGATACCCATTTTAGATATAAAAACTTATCTAATTGATGGCAGTATTTTCCCATGCAGCAAATAAAGCATCTTATACCCAGACCATTAGACTCTTCTTATCTGGCCATGACTGATTCCCAGAGCTACTATTAATTTATGTAAGATTAAAACCTTATACTTGCTCACCTTATCAAGGCAGCCACGTACTGTACCATGCCTGAAAATGCCATAGCTACTTTACTCTCAAATACATATTGTGGAATCAACTATGGAAAGCCATCAATCTTCACCGATGTACTGACCTTGCAGGGAAGAGAATCCTAGACACCTTTCTTCTTGTTAACCCACCTGGTTCCTTCCTATATTCTGCGGGGAAGCAGGAATTCACCCCAAAGAGACAACTTATCAAACAGATGTGGTTTGTCATGCATCTGGTTTGTATCCTTAATTTATTATTGGCATTTGAGTCAACCAGAAATGCACCATTGTCATCACCCATAGAAGATTAACTAATATAGCTTCTTGGATCATCTCCCCTTCGAAGACCAATATAATCATTGTAACAGAACTTCATCAATTTCTGGAGTGATATGTAGCATACAACAGGCATTTGTATTATGCAGTTACTAGAGCACATCCTGGAAACATGCATTTCCCAAAGCCCATCAAATAATCCACAGTTTCTTCCCCACTCAATAACTTATCCCTCCCCATTTGAAAGAATCTGAGAGAACTTTTGTGGATGTATACTCCTTTACTTTAATATTATCTGGCTCTACACAATGGACTCACGGCTAGAGCACCCCCTCCTGAGTGGGGACAGCAGCTCTTTCATCATCCTATACCCTCTTCCAACCGTGTGGTCTCTTCTTCTGACTCAGCCCTCTGGCCAGGTCACTTTAAAGTCTCTCCCTTTCTGGATATCACTGTTCCACACAGACAGTGTCCCTCACAACACTAGCCATCTGGGGGGGATAAAAATGGATGAGGTTTTTTGTTTGTTTGTTTGTTTTAAATCTTGGGTTTGTTTTTTTGTTATTTAACAATTTTTTTTGAAGTGAGCCTATTTAAAAGCAAATCTGACATTCATACAAAATAAACTAAGGCCAAAAATTATGATCTAAAAATATAAATAAAAAATCTGCTGAATCTATGAGTCACTATTAAAAACTGAGTTAAAAGCTGCTTTTCCATATAAACAGAGAATCAGAGAAAAACATCTAACTTTTGTGATCAAGCTTTGTAAACATGGCACAACAGGTCATGTATTAAGGGCTTGCTTAGTTTAATAAAAACAAATTGTATATGCTGTGGTGTGTTTACTTAAATTTCAGTTACCATCCTAATGCACCTTGACACACAACAGGAGCAAAAAGTTAATCATCTGTTAACTAAGCAATATGTCCTTCAGCATTTTCTAAAATACTACTGAAAATAGTAAGCTATATAGTTGCTTAAATAAATGTATATGGTTATACTGTACCCTCCCAGGTACCAAAAGGATGTACCAATCTACCATAAAGGCTCTATTTAGTTGTAAATCAACATGTTTTAATGGGTATATCAACCCATGAGAAAATGTACCTTTCTTTAGAAGGTAATAAACACAAACGGTAAAGTTGCTTAAAATAAATTATTGTTAATCAAGGCTTTCTAGTTGGCAATTTAAATAGCCTTGATTAAAATCAACCCACACTACTTGTCATCAGTGATGTCTGTGATGGGTTGCCCCCCTTGAAGGTTGCCCCTGGGAAGGCTCAGCTTAAGGGACTTGCCCCAGCACTCAGGTGTCCACCTCCCTTGGAGTGCAGACAGGGCCGGCTCTGGCTTTTTGGCCGCCCCAAGCAAAAAAACCACCCTACGGCACGGCCGGAGAACAGGTGCAGGGGGACCAGTTTGGGGGTGGGGGGGAAGGGAGCAGGCGGGGGAGAGAGAGAGAGAGAGAAGGGGCGGCCAGGGCTACAGCAGGGGTGCTGCCACGCAGCCCCTCCTGCTGCGCCGCCTCCTGCCACCTGCCGTGAGGACTCCGCTCCGGTGGGGAGGGAAGGAAGAGGACTGCCCTGCAGGGTGCTCTGGTTCTCCGCGCCGCCGCCCCCCACAGGGCGGCCAGAGCGGAACAAAAAAAACCAAAAACAAACCAAAAAAAGCGGCCGTGCCGCCCTAGGATTGGGCAGAATGCCGCCTCGAACAATCTGCCACCCCAAGCACCAGCTTGCTCAGCTGGTGCCTGGAGCCGGCCCTGAGTGCAGACCCAAAGGTATATTGTCTTGCGCTGTATAGAAAAATCTGCACAGCGCACGCTCATAAAAAACTCGCCCTCTCCCTCAATGTGGAAAGAGATACGCACAACTTCTTGCCCCCCCCCCTTCCCCCAGTTAGAAGTTGCACACGCTGGGTTTAATAATAAACCAAACAAATTTAGTAACTATAAAAGGCAGATTAAGTGATTATAAGGGATAGCAAACAGAACAAAGCAGATTACTAAGCAAAATAAAATAAAACACGCAAACTAAGCTTGATTCACTTATGAAACTGGCTACAAATACACCCTAATTTCTCCCCCTAAATGTTGTTTCAGGTGGATTGCAAAGGTTCTTGAAAGCCAGCTGCATTGGCCTGCAGCTTGAAACTTCAGGTATTATTGCTCACAGGCTAGACATCTGGCCAGCCTAGGCTCAACTCTTCTCCCCTTAGATCAGTTCTTGTTTCCAGGTGTTTCCCAGTGTCTCCTCAAACCACATGGCTAGATTTAATGGTGGACAATCAGAGGAAGGCAGTGGTAGAAGCCCCACAGAAACAGCATTATGTTGGGTGTGAAAAAAGAGGTCTATGTCATGACATTCAGCAGTAGGGTCAAAGCACTTACTTGATCCATGTGTTTTGGCTTAGCCAATCACTGCACATGTTGAGCTGGGCACTTTCATTCTAACCAGCCAGTGTCCCCACAGAGGGGAGGATACGCATGCTAGGGAAGGAGCATACTGGAGATGAGGAGAATTGGGACTGGAGAAGCTGAGGAAAGGTGGGTAATTCCACCCTCCTGTGAAGATAATTATACAGCCAACATAGGAGGTTCCTTGTCTGCCAATTTATTCTTATCTTCTGAGCTGGTTCAACTATTGCATCTGCACCCTGGGCCTCCCCAGGAAGTTTGAGATCTCACTAAACCTTCGGTTACTTCCCATTCCAGCTCCTTGTCCCTTGAGTTCATCCAGGTCATAAAGCCAGGGTCCTCTTCATTCCATCATCACAGCTGTGCTCAAAGCCTGTCCAATAGCCCATCTCACTGCATAGGAGGACTAATCGAGAGCCATCAGTCCAGCTCCTCAAAGAGCAGAAAGTTTTCATCTCTGCAGTAGGCCTACTATTATCCCATTGCTTGTACTGACTCCTAAGTCCCTCCCTCTTTCCATGGCTGCTTGCTCCTTGAAGTGAAGTCCCTTCCAGCTAGATCAGACACCCCATCATAGATCCAAGTGTTCTCAGCAACCCCGGTCAGCTCAATCTGGCTTTCCTCCTAGCCCCAAGATAGGTGCCAGCACCCACACATTAGCTTATGGTCAGCTGGCAGCACCTTCCTGGCTTCCTCCAAGATGTGATAGCAACAGAGGGAGTAGATTGCTGTTGAAAGAATTGCTTGTTGGGGAACAAAATAGCACACAGATGAGTTTCCTCCTGTGCACAGCACCATTTGTATAGTTAAGTGCTTCTGGCAAGCTGGACCCCTCTACAGAAGGAAGCAGAAGAGGCCACGTGAACAATGACATTGTACATTGTGGGATAATGTTGGAAGGACTGCTTGCACTGTGGAGGCGGTTATGCCAGTGCTTCTTAGGGGGGACTGAAGCAAGGCTAATACGAAAAGTGGTTCCGTGATCTGTGCATTGTTGGGCATGAGGTGTCTTACTGAGCACTAGAGAGACCAAACAACCATTAACATGACAAATTTTCCTGTTGTAATCAATGCCAGAGGAAGGTTGTGGTTGCTTTTGATTGGTTGGGAAAGTAGAACACACCAAACAAACAGCCCAGTTCGCCCTCCTAGGCGTAAACAGTTCCTCTCTTGGACAGCAGGGTTCCCACCATTAGCCCATCCCTTCGGGGCTTTGGGCTTTCCACCCCATGGTGCAGGGTTGTCCCCTCACCTCTTCTAGAACAGTGTTTCTCAACGACCAGCCCCCAAGATCTCCCTGACGCAATTCAGGAAGGCAGCAAACTGGTCCCTGGTATCAAGAAGATTGAGAAACACAGCTCTAGAACAGCAGATCTCAACCAGGTTTCTGCGATCCCCTGGGGGACCACAAGCAGGTTTCAGGATGTCCGCCCAAATAAACCAGAGAGCCGGGTTGGCGTTAGACTCGCTGGAGCCCAGGGCAGAAAGCCAAAGCCTGAGCCCCGCCACCGGGGACTCAAGCCAAAACCTGAGGAAATTGTCCTGCTTGCTACCCCCTCACACCAGCCCTGTTTTTTAAATCTACGGGATATGCAGAAAACCATGTTGTGGCACAAGTGGGCCGTGGAATTTTTATAGCATGTTTGGCGGGGGGGGGGGGGGGGGGGCTTCAGAAAGAAAAAGGTTAAGAACCCCTGTTCTAGAAGACCCTGGCAGCTGTCCTTCTACGTGCCGCTCTGCAGAAACAGCTACCCCAGATCCTTCCACAGTCTCTCTCCCGCACTGAGAAAGGCTGCCCAGCTCACCCTATGCAAGCACATAGTTCTTATCTAACATATTATTGTGTGCCCGAAGATATGTTACATTACTTGATCCTGCTCTGTCGATGTCAATAGGAGCTTTCCCATCGCAATGACTGGGCCCAGGATCAGGTTTCTACTGAGCAGAAGTGATCCAGCTTTAAGTTTTCCTTACAACGAATATTGTATTCCTTTAGATTTGACATTGAGAAAAAAATACCTCTACAGATGCTCTGAACGTCTTAACAGTAATTGGATTTACAACCACCACCCAGCAGTATTAATACTCATTCCAGTAAACTGCCAGCCAGCAGCCTTAAATAATTAAATGGAGACAATTCAACTTCGTAATACTTTTTGATCAGTGAAAGTGTTTTATCTTGAAGGAAACAGATTGCTAACTCACTGCAAATCTCAGGATATTTGGTGTTTTTTTTTCTTATGTCCCCAGCTCCTGGAGTCCTGTGACCACATGGGAGTCTCAGCTTTCATTTAAGCTGAATGAAAATCCTAGCCATCATGCTCCTAGAGAAAAACTTGAAGCCATGAACCCTAGAAGGCAAATAAAAATAATAAATTTCTTTTTTAATTTTGGGGGCCTGAGTCATGTTTCTAGAATGCTTGGGCTGGCCATAGGGGCTTTGCAGACTATGGGCTAGATTGTAGTGTTTATGCCACAGCCGTGTATGGGGACACTGTAGAGACATGCTTCCTCGGTGGGCACATAGAAGCATTCTGCCCCAAAGAGGCAGCAAATGCCTCCTGGAGTTCCCAATACATAGAGGGAGCACACATACAGTGCAGCATCTCTTCATGCTGAGAAAGACTCCCCCAGAGCATGGCTGGCCACTTCCAGTTGCTCACACAGAGTGGTATAGGAGCCAGAATTCCACCTTGTCACCACGCTTCCAGCATCTGTTTGGGGCACTGATGTCTTCCTCCCAGAGTAATTAGGGAGCCAATTCTGTGCTTACTTGAGTACAGGGACTGCAATTCTACCTGGACTTGACATGAGCTGTGCAAGGCCTATGAGAGACTCCTTTGTCACTCCCCCTACTGCACACTTGTATAGGGGCTAGGCAGAATCTCAGAGCAACCCCTGTGACCAGGTTTGGCACCGCAGATGAACCTCATAAGAACGGCCGTACTGGGTCAGACCAAAGGTCCATCTAGCCCAGTATCCTGTCTGCCAACAGTGGCCAACGCCAGGTGCCCCAGAGGGAGTGAACCTAACAGGTAATGATCAAGTGATCTCTCTCCTGCCATCCATCTCCACTCTCTAACAAACAGAGGCTAGGGACACCATTCCTTACCCATCCTGGCTAATAGCCATTAACAGATGTAACCTCCATGAATTTATCCAGTTCTCTTTCAAACGCTGTTCTAGTCCTATCCTTCACAACCTTCTCAGGCAAGGAGTTCCACAAATTGACTATGTGCAGAATTTCCTTTTATTTGTTTTAAACCTGCTGCCCATTAATTTCATTTGGTGGTCCCTAGTTCTTCTATTATAGGAAGAAGTAAATAACTTTTCCTTATTCACTTTCTCCACATCACCCATGATTTTATATAACTATAATATCCCCCCTTAGTCTCCTCTTACCTTACTGCTCTCAAGTTGGGGCATTAGACATCTCCTGTAAAGGGATCTGGGCCAACGGAGCAAGGAAAAAATAAAATAAAAAAGCCTAATCAAAAATAAGTATGGCTTCTTTAACAAGGTATCACAGAAGGAATATTTGTATTAACAGCTCAAGATGCCCTTCCCACAAGCCCCTCAAACAAAGTCTCTGAGCCTGTTCAGGTATGTCTTCAGGAACCTGGAGAAAAGATTTCCCCCCCATAGCAAGCTAGCTTTGAGTCCTAGCTCTCTTGCTGTTCCTGTTTCTAGACCTAAAGAAGAGCTTTATGAAGCTTGCCCTTTCACCAACAGAAGTCAGTTCAAGAAAAGATATTACCCCAGCCACTTTGTCTCCCTGTTTAAATAGGTCAGTCTTAGGGCGGAGCAGGGAGTTTCCTTGATTATACTCAAAGGGTTCTGATTATGAGCTCCTGGCTGACCCTTATAGGGGTAGTACACGCCTTCACTCTGGCTGTGTATAAATACAGCACCATGAGAATTCAGTTGTCTCTGGGGTGGACCAGCCCAATTGACTCACACGTAGCAAATACATTGTTAGCAGGAAATGAGGCTAGGGGAGAGCTCTGCCTTTATAAAAACATCCACTGGTTTTGTAACCTTGGTGCAGAGCAAACAAGACCTCCACTTTATGTAAGGGTCTCATCAAATAATATCTCACCCAGTTAATTACTCGGCCGTCAAAAAATCAGTTGCAGTTTTCTAGGCCCGTTGCTTTTCTTCTGGATATGAGGTGACAAAAACTGAGCAGCAAAAGCAGGAAAACACCTTGAGCTCAATGCTTTCCCTCTGTCAGTCTTCACCACTTACCCTAGTCATCCATCTGATGTAGGTTTCTCAGGGAGAAAGCAGAGCAAAGCATAGGACAGGTACTTGAAATCTGCATTAATTTTTAAGTGAGAAGTTGCTAGTGCTGAAGGCATAAATGGGTCATGTAGTTCCTTCTTACAAATAAAATACTTGGCAGGTTTCCCTGTCTGCAGTGTGGTGTGCTGAATTCTAATGAAAATTACCCACAACTACAAAGCTCACAGCCAGCTCGGAATGCTGCAATATAGATAGTGCTGCAATGCAAATTTCTGGGCTGTTGACAGACCATTTGATTTGTTTGCGGCAAAGTTACTGAGAGCAGATCTCTAGGCTGTTTAAAACAATATGTTTATTTTTGAAACATTCTTCATCAAGCAGCTCCAATGAGAGGCTCTGTCTCCCATCCAATTCTACAGAGAGCCTGTTGGCATGGAAATTTAAATACATTCTTCTAAAAATTAACAGACACAATTTAAAAAAAGAAATCCCACAAGGACACAACCCAGAGTTTTCTAAGTAAAAAAAGCCTAGAATAGGAATTGAAGAAACGTATTGTAACATATGCAAGCACAAATGGGGACTTTGTCCTGAAAACTGCTGAGCGTTCTTGCTCCTATTGATTTTAAGTGTTATGGCTTCACAGGCTGTGTGGTCCAATGGCTATTCTTAGCTCTGTCACTTATCTGCGGTGTGACTTTTGCCAGCCACATCACTCTCTTTGCTTCTATTTCCCTTCGCTTTCTTTGTCTGGCTTGTCTACTGAGACTATAACTCTTTAGAGCAAGGAATCTCTCCTACTCTGAGTCTGTACAGAGCCTTGCACAATGGGGTCCTGAGCTCAGCTTGGGGCCTCTAGATAGTAGATAATAGTAACGAGCACCTTGCCAGATCAGGCCGTAAGGCTCTGACAGGACTGACACACCAAGATAGTGTTGCCTGGCTCAAAGTTGCCAAGACTACAATACATAACAAAATACTGCTGAGCCAGACCTTAGCTGGCATAATGTGGTGTAGTTACAGTCATAGTAATGTAGCATTTTTCGCTCATAGATCTCAAAGGGCTTTACAAAGGAGGTCAGTATCATTATCACCATTTTACAGCAGGGGAAACTGAGGCATGGAGCTGTGAAATGATGTGTCAAAGACCACCCAGCAGGCCAGGGGCAGATCTGGGAATAACACTCAGGTCTCTTGAGTTCCAGGCCAATGCGCTGCCTGGTCCATCTAAGCATGTGCACCATCCCTCATCCCCATAGTATCTGGGTGTCTTCTAGTAGCACATTAAGCCATGTGACTTACCTCTGTCATGTGTGGTTTGTTCTCAACTTCTCCCCAGGGGAGTCGAGTGTGCTTCGGAGGGTTTGGGTTTGTTTTAATGTACACTCTGCTATGTGTTTATGTGCAAAGAAGGCAGGTTGGAGAAGTGTGCCTTGGACTGACAGAGTTCGTTCCACAGGAAGGGAAGGGAAAATTCCTTTCCTTAGGGGGGCCACTAAGCCACATTATCTTTCATTGACTTCGTTGCGATATACTGACAAACAGAAGTTGAGCATTGGCCCCTTTGCTGAGAGCGACTGACCAGATAAAATTACTTCAAATTATTCCTCATTTTTCCTTTTTTTAAAACCATCAATTAACACAGGCTGGGGTGATGTTTTGCCAACAGTCGGAGTCATCCGATACCATGGCTCTGGGGGTCATGTTCTCAAGATGTCAGCACTTTCATGAGTGAAAACTCAAGGAGATGTAAACTGCTCCTCAGACTAAATCAAGCTCACATATGTTTATTTCACACATGAAAGCAGTCAGGATCACTAACCCTTCCTCCCCACCCATTAATCCTCTACATTTGTTCTTGTTGCTGGCCAGCTCTGATTGGTGCCTGAGTTCATTTGAACTACTCTAGGACAATTTTCCAAAGGTCTAAAGTTAGTCTGTACAGGTTGGTTATTTTTGTTTAAATGGGAGAAAAAATTATCAGGTTCCCTCTTCTCCCTTCGTCCTGAATGGCCTCTGCAGACCCCCACCGTTGGAATCTCCTACCCCCTCATGCCTCTCAGCCATGCCTTTGTCTCTGCCTCTACTCTCTGCAATGCCAAGTTAGAGCTTGACTGCACTACACATTTAACTTGACATAAGGAAGCTTAGGTTCAACCTAACACACTGCAATGCGCCTCCCACCAGTTTAACTCTCCAGCTACGCCGACATCATAAAACCACCTTGACGAGAGGCGTAGCACTTAGGGCAACATACTTAGAGTGATGCAGTGTCAGCGTAGACCAGGGATTCTCAAACTGGGGGTCGGGACCCCTCAGGGGGTCACAAGGTTATTACATGGGGGGGGTCGCGAGCTGTCAGCCTCCACTCCAAACCCTGCTTTGCCTCCAGCATTTATAATGGTGTTACATATATTAAAAAGGGTTTTTAATTTATAAGGGGGGTCATACTCAGAAGCTTGCTATGTGAAAGGGGTCACCAGTACAAAAGTTTGAGAACCACTGGCATAGACACTGCTGCGTTGCATATGTCTCCTTCAGTGGCCTCCAGGAGGTGTCCCACAATGCCCTCCTTGACCGCTCTGCTCATTGTTTTTAACTCCGTTGCCCTGCAGCCAGGTACACAGGCATGCGTCTCTCCCCTTTTAAAGCCCCAGGAAGTTTTGAAATGGCTCTTCTTGTTTGCTCAATGTGGACAGCTCACATCGCATCTTCCCAGCTGAGCATGCCGGCTCCACGCAGCAAACACGCTCCTGCCTGGAGTACACGGGAGGTGGTGGAGCTGCTGGGTCTGTGAGGAGAGGAGGCTCTGCAGACACAGCTCTGCTCCAGCTGCAGGAACTTGCTCGGGGCATGGAGGAGAAAGGCTGTGATAGGGACATGCAGCAGTGCCGTGTAAAAATCAAAACAGCTGCGGCAGGCATAGCGGAAGGCAAGGGAGACAAACAGTCACCAATTTACACCGGCAGAGAATTTGGCCCCATGTATTTTCAATACAGTTGATTTGAACAAAGATTAGGAATATTAAATATTTTGTTACAAAATGGTACTTATAAAACTCTAGGGCAATTTTCTGTTTGCTGCTTATCTGACTCATGGCTACTTGGGGCCAGAATAAAGATTTACAACAAATATTTTGGGGTCAAATTCCAATGACTTCAGTGCCTTTCCATCAAAGGTGAAGTTGGTCCTTTGTATTTAAGATGCTTGAAATCTCTATGAACTTCAAAGGTATTTATAACATTCAATTGATCACAACGAAGTGTGATTTTTTTTTTTTTTTACAATTATTGTATTGTTTCCATTATCCAGTTTAGAGCCCCTAAACAAGAGCAGGGTCCTATTGGTGTTTGGCAGACACATAGGAAGAGACACAAGTCCTTGCCCATTCTTGGTAAGACATACAAAGAGCGAGGGGCACAGAAGTATTATTACTCCTGTTCTACAGAGGGGGTACTGAGCTGCAGACAGATTAAGAGACCTGCCCAAGTCATAGAGAAGTTCTGTAGGAGAACTAGGACTTTAACCCACATCTCCTGCATTCCCGGCAAATGACCTGACTACAGTAATACTAATACCTAGCTCTTAGAGAGCACTTTTCATCCAGAGATCTCAAAGCACTTTACAATGGAGGTCAGTTTCATCATCCCCATTTTACACATAGGGAAACTGAGGCACTGAGATGGGAAGCAACTTACCCAGAGGCCAACGGCAGAGGGAGGAATAAAACCCAGGTCTCCAGTCAAGTGTTCTATCCACTAGACCACACTGCCTCCCATACAAGGCTAGTCTTCTTCTCAGGTAGTCTTCCTCTCTAGGATACGCTAGTCCCCTAATCATTTTATCTTATGTTTATAGCGTGTCTTTCCATCAGACAGTTCTCAAACTGCAAATAGAGGGATCATCTATAGAAAAATGCAGCAGCCACTGGGGTGAAACAGAGCGGCCATTTGGAATGAGCAACATGACTGAACAGATTTTAGACGAAAAAAGGAACCATTTTTTCTAACTGCAACCACAGGGAAATATAGACAGAATGTAATTAGCCACCTTGGAATTTATCCAAGACACTGAGGTAGCAACCCTACTCTTGACTCAAGTGCAGTTCGAGGTTTAATGACCAAGGGCAGAATGAACTTCTCATCTCTTCCTTGCCAGATGCCATTATCCATGTTGATCAATTTCACTGCTGTGATCAATAGAAAAATATAGGGCTGCTTTTCCTCTCCCATCAGTTTCACACTCGATTGGAGTTGTTGCTGGTTTACACTGATGTAAATGGGAGGAGAATCTGGCCCATAGAGTAACAAAGTGTTTTCTAAAATAAAGACAGAGAGGTGCTGACATTTCCAGTGTCTTCTGGTCTCCCCGGAAGAAGCTCACGCTGGGAAATGATACTGTATCAGCTCCTGTTTTATTCCCAGCCTGGTTTGCAGTTGCAGAACAGATACAGCACAACAACAGTCGTTTTACATTATTCATTCTGTGCCGTGCTGTGACGTCGGCTGCTAATCCCCTCGAATCCAGCACTTCTTTGAAGAGCTGCATTAACAAAACCTTGCTTTGGTATTTCCAGCTCAGGCCTTGCTGGAGTGTGGCCCACCTCACACAGGCAGTGTGCAGAGCTCAATGCATTTTCAGCCTGTGATTAAAAAAGAGGTCAGGGCAACACGGGCAGAGAGAGCGAATCTCCTCTCGTCCCTGAGGAAAGCGGTGTCTTCGGGTCAGGGTGGAGTTTGACTGTTGAGGGGATGACAGGGCTGGTGTGTCACCGTGCTCGCTTCTCAACTGCCTGCTTCCCACAGAGGCTGTGTCTAGGCGAATGATCGTACTGTCTGGGATTGTTAGGCGGTCATGCTACATGATGCCATAGAATTTACATGTGTCAGGACAAACCAGGAGTGCCTCTTTGGGGGTGGGCGAAGCTTCAGTATGGGGTGTGTCCCTGAATTCAGAGACAGGACCGCTAATGCTACGCTAATTGAAATCAGTGATACAGCTGCCGTTGGCTTTAATGGGTGCCAGTTCAGGCACATGGTAGTGTCTCTCTGTGAGGTGGGGAGGTCCACCTCTATCCCCTGTGGTCTGGAAATGCTCCCCTCTGGTGTCTGAGGTCAGAGCAGACTCTTTGGAGGCTTACTTGAATGGCAGTGAACATCTGAACCTCTGCTCCTCACAGAACCTGACTCAGACAGTCAGCCAGAGCCAACTAATGTTGGCTGTATCTGTGTCTAACACTCATCAAGAGAGCTTTGCTCTCACAGAAACCACAGGACTTCGGTCTGTGGCCTTTAGGTCTTGTCTACTCTGAGGCTGCTCCATTTTACATTGAGAGCCATACAGGGCTCTGCAGGGCCCCAGAATGCAGGGAGCACAAGTTATATTTGTGTCCCCGCCACTGTCCCTACCTCAAGTGCAGAAATGGAGTAACTGAAAATCTGGCTGCTAATGCTGCTATCCAGGCCAGCCTGTCCAAAAGGGATGGGGAGTGGATGGGGCCAAGGCTGGCATGCCCCATATGCTCCCCAGACGTGTGGGCACAGTGAGCCACATTCCACACACTGTTGTGCTAGTGTCAATGTGGCATAACCTTGCTGACGTTAGTGGAGTTGTTCTGGATTCACGTCAGTAGAGACCAGAGCTGTGCTTCCTGTACATTGGGCCTGATTCTGATTCCTCATCCACTGGTGTAAATCAGGAACAATTTCAATGTAAAACGGGTGGAGGTAATATTATAATCAGGCCCAGTGCCTCAGGGATCTCCCACAACTTCCAGCACAGGCCTGAGGCTTAAAGGCACAGCAGAGCCATACGTCCTTGTAGGCAAAGATGTATTTTAATACTGATTAGTTCTGAGAGGGTTTTTTAATGTTGCCATAGATCATATCTGCAATGTGTCTAGTGCACTGCTAGCAGTTTAACAGTAAAAGACAGCACGTGAATTAAATACACCTTTCAGTACCGCCCATGCAGTCCTATTCCAGTTGGTGTCAAATTTAGCCTTATATCTTCCTTCTTTTCTTAAAGGAGTGGTGGAAGTCTAGCTTCATCTTCTCAGTCTTTCCCACACTGAGCTGGGCAGAAGAACAGCAAAGGCATTTCAGGATGTAAAAATACACCACTGGGACGTCTCCTGAAGGGAGAATCGTTTCACTGAGGAATGATTTAAACAGCTGTAGTTTACCTCAGCTGCATATTCTCTCTGCTTTCAAAGCTGCAAAGTAAAATATGCCCTCCACCAAAGGCACTGTTCATTGCAAAAATACAATCCTGTTATACAGTACAGTATGCATCTTCGCAGCCATTAAGCGGTTACTTGACACAGCTAGAGCTGGTTGGGAAATGGGGATTTTTCCCTACAGAAATTTTTGAAGAACACGGGGGGAAAAAAGGTTTTTTTTGAAGTTTTCTGAGGAAAATTTTGACTCCAGCAAAAAATGGAAAACCTAAATGTTCTAGCTGAAAATCAAAACAGTTCACTTGAAACCTGCAATTGTTGGGCCAAAACCCAAAGTTGTTTGATTCGGAAATGCCACCCTGGTTCTTCCTGTGAGGTTGTAGTTTGGGTGCCTCAGGCCCCCATTCTCCATGATAGGCCGCCAGACTTCCTAGTCATTCATCTCCCATGATGCACCACAGTCTTACCTCTTTGTGATGTGGGTGGTGCCCCCTGCGAGACCCATGGCATGGTCCTTCATGGAAGATAAAGTCCAGTGGGGAGTGAAGCCCTATAAAAGAGAATAGGGGCATGAGGCAGTCAAACTGCAACTTCATGAGGTGCTGTGGTGACATTTGGGTCTTTGTTCTTTCGATAAAAACTTTCCCATGGAACGCAGACATTGCTGGTGAAGAATTTTATTTACTCAAAACCCCAGTTTTCCCACTGAAAAACAGTTTCAATGGAATTTTTTGACCAGCTCTGCACACAACCCATGTTATTCAGACATCTAAGCAAACCAGAAGACATTACCTGCATGATATGTAAGCAGATTGCAAGAAAATGATCGTTTGTCACTAAAATTTGTTTTTATTATTTCCCTGAAGCAGCAGAAGCAGCTTCCCTTCCATGTAGTCCTTAGCAGAAATAGAACAGATTTGGATGGTTAATCAGAGAGAGGTCTCCTCTTTTAACACATTCCAAAGAAGTGTCAGGCAAGACCTTGTGCAGGGCTGCAGCTTGTTCCACAAGAGAAAGGTCAAAGCTGGGAACGTACCTCACCCCAAAACGTATGGGTTTGGAATTGCCAATCTAATATTGGCCCTAAAATGTTTCATACATTGATGGTTCATAGGCACCTCACTGGCTTGCTTTGGCTTCGACATAATAGACAATGAGACATATTACCTTACAAATCAGACCGAAGTTTGCTCACCTCGTTCCTTACAAGGGAACAGTGGGAGTTTGTTTAGACAGAAATCTTTCTCTTCCTTTGACTTTTCTCTTCGCTTCTGGTATTAACCTTTCCCATGTCTGTAAGATTTGCCGACACTCTGAGTCAACAGTATCTGTGTACATCATGCAGTGCGGTTCTTTGATCTGTATTTAAGTGGCTCATATGTATCCCGGCAATTTTTAATGCTTGCAACTTACAAGGTCCATGTTATGATGTGCAAGTGCTTTGACATAATCAGCTGATTATATAGTGATTCCCACCCCCGTATGATACATAAGATTCATTTTTAGCCAAGGGAGTATTAATGAGGCTATTAATATCAATGGAGGTAGGAGATATTGTGCCTTTTAGAGTGGCAATATGGGCTGGAGCTTGGGCTCTAAAGCCCACCCCTCTCCCTCTGCTTCAAAGCCCCAGCTGCGACTTCACAGGGCTGTGTATGCAGCTATTTTTAAAGTGCTGGCACAGGGGTGGCCAACCTGTGGCTCCGGAGCCACATGCGCCTCTTCAGGAGTTAACATGCGGCTCCTTGTATAGGCACCGACTCCGGGGCTGGAGCTACAGGTGCCAACTTTCCAATGTGCCGGGGGGTTCTCACTGCTCAACCCCTGAGCCTGCCACAGGCCCTGCCCCCACTCCACCCCTTTCCGCCCCCTCCTCTGAGCCTGCCATGTCCTTGTCCCCCACCCCCATCCCCCGAGCCTCCTGCACATCACAAAACTGCTGATTGGGAGGTGCGGGGAGGGAGGGAGAGGTACTGATCGGCGGGGCTAGCGCTGGGAGCAGGGGCGGGGGGAGCTAATGGGTGGCTGCTGATGTATTACTGTGGTTCTTGGCAATGTACATTGGTAAATTCTGGCCCCTTCTCCGGCTCAGGTTGGCCACCCCTGTGCTAGCATGAGCCCGGCTGGCCCAAGTCTGTCGATCCGGGCTGGGAGGATCATTTCAAAATGCCGTGTAGACATACCCTGTAGGCCCGTGTCTCCTGTTACTGACAGTTTTATACCAGTGTAACGTCATTGACTTCAGAGCGCTGGGACGGAATTTGTTCTCATATAAGTGAGAGGGGAATTGAGCAGCTCAGTTCTGACTTTTCTTTATTGAAATTGGCTAATTTGTCACATTAACGCAAAAGAACAGAGTAGAAAACAACCTGAGAATAATGCAGAACAAATGTTCTGCTTAAAGTACCTGTCCTGAAGGCAGGTAAACCATAACATCTCTAGTCCAGTAGCCCTTATCTGTAGCTTTCCCTTAACATGTATTCAGAAGTCTTTCTGAAGGCTTGGTGGTTTGTCTTAATTGAGAATATTTGCACCAAGCATTAGTTGAGTGCAGTTAGAATGTAATCCTGCAAGATGCAAAAGGGGCTCTCAAAATTTCAGTGGTGGTCGAGAACACTCATTGTCTCCCAGGATGAGCTCAGCACTTTGCAGGGTTGGGCCCTTCAGTGGCAAGTGATTAATAATGTGCTCTCTTGTTTAGGCCACTAGATTGAACGTAAACCAATGGCAGTGCAGAGAACTAAAGCAGGAAGTGATATAAGGCAATGAAGCCAATGACTCTTTTCCTTAAAGGAAACCAGACTTCTTCATTTGTTTTATTAACAGCGCTTTGAGGCCCCCGCTGCGCTTTGGTCCCCATTCTCTTAGGCGCTGTAGAAATGTAGTAAGAGCTTACAGTCTAAACAGGCATATGTATTGTGTTTGTCATTCGTGGCAGTACACCATTGTGCAGCATTAGTAGATTATGCCCTCATCTGCTTGACTATTATAATTGGCTTCTCGGTGGCTTCCCCAATTTCCAGGTCTTCAGCCTGTAGCCTGTATAGAGTACTGCTGCCCAATTTCTCACATATCATCAATGACAAACATTTTAAAACGGATCACCAAGATGTGACATTTCGGAAGAAACCGTTTTCTGGTCACGACCACTGATTTGGCTGATTTAGGGGGAATTTTTGCCAACCATGACATTAAGAGATGTATCATACTAAACATAACAGCCTCTCTGTGTTGGTTTAGTAATGTTTCATCATATATGGCATACGGCTCTCCAGCTCCACAGTACCTTAGGGCTTGCGCTGTTAAACCCTTCCTCACACAACTAATCCTACACGTAAGTAAGGGTTTGCAGATTCCAGCCTTTAGTGACCTTTCACCTGAGATCTCTTCGAATCAGGTCACCTCACAGAAGAACCCTGTCATGAGGCTCTGGGATCAGCTCTTTCTGTGCCCTCAGACCTACTCAAATCATTGTGCTTTTCAGTTCATGCGGAGAGTATGTTAATTTTCTGTTTGGCTTCTTATCCTCTACATCTTGTTCTCTCCCATCCTCCTTCTTTCTTTCCAGCTCTCTGACTAACCACCAGCCTCAACTACTGCGTTTTTATTCTAATCTAATTACATTTTATTTTAGAGACAGGGATGTTTTCACCTCTAGGCTTGGCAAGGGTCAGCAAATGTGGCTTGATTTCTGTGGGCAGGCTGTAAGTACAGTCTGAGAAGAGCAGCAATTCATTACATTTTATGTTGCTGGTTTATTTCCTGATATTCTAATTTGATCTAGGAGACAGGAATATACAGTAGAGCCTGCAAATGTGATTTAAAATAAAGGTTTAAGGCTGAATTACATGCACAGTTGCTAATTTCATACAAATTAACTTTTCTGCACATGCTTTTATAGTCTCTATAGACTGAATATGCTGTCTGAAGGACCATCTAGTCTTTCATGGTTTTCTGCCAAGCATCAAAAATACTTCATGATATATGGCCAGAAACAGGATCTTATTAGTGTCAATACAGCAAATCCAAGTAGGTTTTTAAAAAGAAATGTTTTGTTCACGTTTGCATGTTGCTGTTTTCTACACCCAGAAATCGTAGTCAAATGCAAACTACATTTTTGTGCTATCAGGGCTTAATCCAAAACACACTCAAGTTAATAGGAACCTTTCCACTGACTCCAGGGGATTTTGGATCAAGTCTTGGATGAAAAACAATTATATTATCTCTCCTGCAAATACGGGTGCCTGACACTTCCCATTATAAGACTCCAGTTTTAGTTGCTTACAATTTTTCCAAACTTTAACCATTTGGGCTGAAAGTACCAATGCTGGGTGTCTGCCTCAGACTGAATGTATATATTTAGTTGCAAGTTTCAGTACAGACAGTTCAACCCTTTAGAGGATGAAATTTGGGGAAAATGTGTTGTTTTACTCATCACAGAACACTCTCCTACAGATTCTGGACTTGAACCGAGGCGTTCCAGCTCTCTCCTTTCCTCTGCTGTCTGCAAATAGCTGTAAAGCCCACCCAGAAAATTGTGTGCCCCATCTCCCTTCTGGAGATGGGTCCACCTGGGAAGATAACAGCCTACTGCTGCTACTATTTACTCTGTTCAAGTGGCAGAGGTTTGTGCTGTGAATCTAAAGCTCTAAACCCTGCTGATAACTCATGTGGAGGTGCCACATGATGGAATTTTTCTCCCCCCCCCCATTTTTCTTTTAAGATTAGGAAATTACATCCAAAATAAGCTATGTTAAAAGAATGTTAAAGTTGCAAAGTCAGGCACTCCGACTTCATCTGGTCTGCTTGTGCGTGTGCATCATGATAGTCTTTGTACATGATCATATACTATTTTTTCAAGGGCTACCTTACTTGTGGCATTTCCTAACTTTTGAGCATTTGACTTTGCAACCTTAATGCTCTTTTGACATAGGTTTGCTGGATGTACTACTGTAGAAAGTGACAGTGTTTTAGACCCTGAGATTGAAAACACGTGTTAACGTGATTTACTTTACTCACGTGCCATGGATGTCAATGGAACTGCTCACATGCTTAATTGGCTGTTTTTCTAAAGATCTGCTCTAGGAAGTATTTTGGGGGGAAGTTCTATGGTCTGTGGTATGTATACACAAGGTCAGACTAGATGATCGCAATGGTCCTTTCTGGCCTTGGAATCTATGATGTTTGTAATTGAGCACGTGTAAATGTTTGCTGGGTTAGGTCATAAGTGATCATGGTAAATGACGTAGCTGAAACTGCACTGGCAATCAAGCACTAAAATAATGTCTTGCTATAGCGGTTGAAAGTAACCATTGTCATGTATGTCAGTGTGAAGTTCACTGGGATTAGTCTTGTTGAGGAACTGCTCACAGTTATGAGTTAGTGGACAGTTTGTCCAAAAATATATTCAACACGCAGGTGAAGTGTTAAGTTTATCCATAGAGCCAGTTCCCTTAGTTGTTTTGGGCTGATCCTTTTAAGTATCCAGGAGAATTTGCTCTTTTCAAGGGAGGCTGTCATATAAGGGGAGGTGTCCACAAAGATAAACATGTGGCCTATGCCATGAAAATGTCAGAGAATCCCTGACCTAGCACCTTTCATAGTCCTCAATGGTGTTTCCCCATCCGACTTCAGATTTTCCTCCAGCTGCTTCCCCCAAATACTTTACTTCCTGTGGCCACTGCTCCCCTACACTGCTCATTGTAAAATGTCTCACTTCTGCAGTTGAAACACCTCATTTCTTCTTCTCCCCCCAAGAGTTCACCAGAGCTTTTAATCTTTCTACCACAACCTGAAGTAGGGATGATGAAAGAGAAGAATATGTGGAGGACTAAGGCCATGCCTGCAACTGACCAGGCTGGCATGGCCACTGGTCCTTAAACATTACTGAAGGAGCATTACTTGGAAAGGAAAAGCAGACTTTTATGATGGTCAATGATCAACATTTCTAAACTCTTAACAGGCCTGATCCTTTGGCATGCTGGACACCCCCTATTCCTCCTGAGTTCAGAGGGCCTGATTCTATGATACAAGTACCATGCTGAACCAGGACCTAAGCATGTGCTTAACTTTAAGTAGGTGTGTAGTGCTGTTGACTCCTATGGGTCTACCCAAATGCATGTGGTTGGGCATATTCTTAAGTACCTTGAAAAGAAGAACAGGAGTACTTGTGGCACCTTAGAGACTAACAAATTTATTAGAGCATAAGCTTTCGTGGACTACAGCCCACTTCTTCGGATGCATAAGTATAAGTATGCATCCGAAGAAGTGGGCTGTAGTCCACGAAAGCTTATGCTCTAATAAATTTGTTAGTCTCTAAGGTGCCACAAGTACTCCTGTTCTTCTTTTTGTGGATACAGACTAACACGGCTGCTACTCTGAAACCTGTCATTAAGTACCTTGTTGAGCCAGGGCCATATTGACCACCTGCAGTGCACCATCAGCTCCCACTGAAGACTGTAGTGGATGGTGCTTTGGGAAGGACTCAGTGCCTTGCAAGGCAAGGCCCCCGTTGCCATAGGCTGTCAGCGGGAAAGATCCCTGGTGCCTGTGCTTCACAAAGGCTTTTACAGTTCTATGGTACACGGCTTGTGCTCGCCTATTAGCTTCCAAACAAGCTGGTCCCATGTCTCTTCTGGAAAGGCAACAAAATGCCACCAAAGCCAGCAGTCACATGACACACACCTACCCCCATGGGCAGAGATAGCATCCAGCGTGTATACTTCAGCTGTCGCTGACACACACAATTCCCCTCGTTACGAATGCTCAATTCTTCCCTTCTAGCCAAAGAGCTTAAAAAGAGGGAAAAGAGGAAAAAATAACCACACAGACCCAAAAAGACTTTGAACTATCAAATGAGCTACAGGGCCCCCTCCAAAGCCTGTCTAAATCCGTGGGGACGCAGCTCTGCATGCGGAACTGTCTAAGGAATATCTATATGGTCTGTAGCTGCAGAAAATAATAAAAAGTTCTGTGACAAATATGAAGTGCCTGTGTCTTTAAGCAGGTGCAATGCAGCTCATTGTCCTAGTAATTCACATTAATTATGGCACATTTGGTTTTGGTTTGTGTGAATGATTCCACCTTATCCCCGAATGCTCTCTTGAAGCTGGGCACCCTAACCCTGGGGTTACCCTCCCACTTCTCCTCCCAGACCCCTAAATTCTCCACTACAGACTCTCTTGTCTCAATAATAATCCTCCCCTTCCCCCACCCAGTGGGGCCAATTTGTTACAGAAACCTAGAACAAATAATCCATTAAAAGAGTCCCAAATCATAGCCCGCCTATCACCCTCCTTCCCAGTGCAGATAGTCCCTAAATTCCCACAGCATCTAGTCCTTTGACATAGCACATACTACACACCAGCATCTTCCACCACATCCAGGCTCTGCTTCAGTCCTCTCCCATCTTCTGCCAGGACAGGTACCCCAGCCCTTTTAGCTGGAGTGCACCCGCTCTTCCCAGCCTCTCAGCTGGCAGTTCATCCTCACCAGGGATGTGTTCATCACTCCCCCTGTTCCATGAGCCTCTCATATCCCAGACAGGCCAACAGGTAGGCCCTACCACTGCTCCCTGGTCTTCAGCCCTCTGGGTCCAGTGTCAAGCATCAAGATATCAGCAGCTAGCTGCTCCACTCCTGCCCCGTCTTCGGCCCTTTCCAGCCTTTGGAGTTGGTGCTCCAGCTAGGATGTCAGCAGGCAACTCCCTCTGCTGTTTCCCTGCCTTTAGCCCGCTATCTAAACCCCTCCCCTGCTTTTAGTCTTTTCTGGCTCTCAGCTCCAGCTTGGAAGTCAGTCTTCTCCCCCAGGAACCTCCTACAGCTTCCTTCAAAGACTTCCTGCAGCATTGAGTCCCCCTGATCATTTATAGCCCCAGGTGCTACCCTGCCTTCTTAACTGGCCAAACTACGAGCACCTGCTTTGGCACAGGGAAGTTGGACCTTCCTTATTCAGAGGGGTCAGCTACCTAGTGACAGCATCAAAAGATACATCACATTTTGTGCATGAAAATTGAGAGTCTTAATTTTGTCTTCGAAAGCTTATGCTCTTGATTGTTTTTTTAATTGTTACCTTTTCCCTGTCTAAATAATAATAATTAAAAGCAAATATTTTGACCAAGAGGTGTGATCAATTCTCCATCATTCAGAGTCTTTAAAGTAAGACTGGATATTTTTTTTCCCACACTTATGCTCTACTTCAACCATAAATGGTGGGGTTTGATGCAAGTATCGCCGAGTAAAATTCGCTGGAACTGTGTTATGCAGGAGGTCAGACTAGAAGATTGTAACTGGGGATTAAAATAGCTGAAGCTATGTAATGCTAATGAGTGTCAAAGTTCCAAAGGCTTCAAGGTCTGGTTCAGAGAAGCCTACATAATTCATACAAAGCTCATTCAGCGTTCTCCTCACTTTTCTGACTGAAGAAATCACGCAAGATATCTCATGGAAATTGACTTTCTCATGAGATAACCTCTTCGGAATTTCCCCCTGGTCAGAGATCCCCCAAGATTAGCCTCTGTTATGGTAATTTGGTATTTCTGTTTCCTTCTGAGAGTAGGAAGTGGCCATGATGTATGACGGCCTCCATCTTGGCCTACACACTGGGGACCGGATCAATGATCTCCAGGGCTAAAAGCACAAGCTGCTACAGCTTGCACTAACAAGCCAAGTCTCTGTAACTGGGGGCTGTCCCAACTCATATCCTCCAGGGTTCAATACAGAGGGGGACCTGTAATATGCGGGTTACAAATGACACGTTATTTTAGATGTCAGACGTGCTTCTACAGAGCTCAACAAATGTTTGGTTAAATCTGAGTTTTGGGTCAAGATTTCAGATGATGAAGCTGGGCAGCTGGACAACCCAGTCATCTATGGAACCCATCTGGTGGGCCCCATACCGGCCCCATACAAACTCTGTCTGGCTGCTTACTCAGCTAACATTCCCCCTATATGTCCCTTTGTAGGGCCTTGTACTGACCTCCCCACCAGGGGTGAATTTCAGCTGAGGTAGGAGTCAGGCTCTACGTGAAGATTTACCTTTAGGGATTAGTGACTGGAGTGTGTATCTCAGTGTTTACATGTGTGTCACAGATTCCAAGGCCAGAAGGAACCACTGTGATCATCTGGTCCAGCCTCCTTCATAACACAGGCCAATGAACGTCTCCAAAATAATTCCTGTTTGAACTACCGCAGATATTTTAGAAAAAACAGTCAATCTTGATTTTAAAATTGCCTGTGATGGAGAATCCATCATTTGGGTAAGTTATTATTACTCTCACTGTTAAATATTTACACCTTATTTCCAGACTGATTTTGTTTAGATAAGTGGTTTTCAACCTGTGGTCTGCTGATCTTTGGGGGTCCACAGACTATGTCTAAGATTTCCAAAGGGGTCTGCACTTCTATTTGAAAATTTTTAGGGGTCCACAAAAGAAAACAGGTTGAAAACCACAGGTCTAGATTCAACTTCCAGCCGTTGGATCTCGTTATACTTTTATTTGGTAGGCTGAAGTGCCCATTGTTAAATATTTGTTCCCCATGTAAGTACTTACAGAGTGTGAGCAAGTCATCCCTTAACCATCTCTTTGTTAAGATAAATAGATTGAGCTCCTTGAGTCTACCACTATAAGGCATGTTTTTCAATCCTTTAATCACTTGGGTGGCTCTTCTCCTAACCCTTCCAGTTTATCAACATCCTCTTGAATTGTGGGCACCAGAGCTGGATACACTATTCCAGCAGTGCTTGCACCAGTGCCAAATGCAGAGGTAAAATTACCTCTCTACTTCTGTTTGAGATTCCTTTGTTTATGCATCCAAGGATCGCAATAAGTCCTTTTGGCCACAGTGTTGCACTGGGAGTTCATGGTCAGCTTTTTATCCATCATGAACTCTTCAGAGTCACTGCTTTCCAAGACAGAGCCCCGCCAGCATGTAAGTATGGCCTGCATTCTTTGTTCCTTTGCCCATATTAAAACACACATGGTTTGCTTGCATCCAGCTTAGCAAGCAATCCAGTTCGCACTGCATGAGTGACCTGTCCTCTTCATTATTTACCACTCTGCCAATTTTTGCATCATCTGCAAACGTTATCAGTGATGCTTTTATGTTTTGACAATTTGCTCACTTATTTAGAAGGGTGTTAATAACATCAGAACATGGGGCCAGATCTTCATGGGGTATAAATCATGTGAATGTGGATTTAGGACTCTCAATGTAGACACCCATTCTGGGATATCTAAGCCCACGGTTTTGCATATTTCCCTGAGTCTGACATAGCTCTTTAATTTTAGCATAGTCTGATCCATAATAATATTTGCCAGAAGTTTACCCTTTAGCGAGAGAAAGTGGGGGAAATTATTTGCACAAATGGAATGATAACAGATACTAAAAATAAATAACTGCAAGAACAAACACAGCCAGGCATTTACTTTCTTATATGTTTTGACAGAGGTCCATCTAGGCATGTGAATGAATTGTTCACTCATGTAGAGCTAACAATAATTGGACTCCCCATAAGAAAAATACCTGGAAAATATATGCCAAACCTATTTTTAACCATATTCATTGTCAGTAAATATTTACCTGTATTTAGTCCTTTGTTAAAGGCATTCCTCCCAGGCGATACAAATTTTACAGTTACTAGCTATATTAATAACATGAGGCCTGATCCTCCGCTGGTATCAATCAATAACATTCCATTGACTTCAGTGAAGCTAGACTGGTTTATACCAGCTGGGGATCTGGCACATGTATTCTATTTTCTACCCCAGAACAGGGAGACATTTTCATCTCCGCATTCAGCTAGCTCCCCCAGACCAGGTCATTTCAAACAATAATCACATCACAGTTTGCTCGGTGTGAACCGCTTTTGTTCGGAATATTTCCCTGTCGCTTTAATTAGCATCCCAAATGGAAATCTTGTCTTGCCAGCCCTTACATACCATTGATTTGCAAAGAGCCCCTGGACCGCATCCCTGGCTCCCTTTTCACACGTGGGTGGAAAATAACAAGGTATCACTGACACACAGGCCGACGAATGGATAATGGAAGCATAGATTCCGAGGTCTATAATTTTTAATAATTTTTAAACTAGCTACAAAATGTCAATCACGTCACAAACTGACAGGAGACAGAAAGAATTTCATATTACATGCGGCAATGATATTTATCTCACAGTTGATCTAGATTTCAATCATGTAGGTTATTTTTTATTATTATTTTTCATTAAGTCAGCTACTAAACATCTCAGCGATTTGGTGCGCATAGCCCTAGGTAAGCAACAGAGAACTGTACTGATAACAAACCACACGAGGATAGCGACTAGTAAGATAAAGCCTTATAAAAATTACATCTCTTTGCATCGATTCCTATGGTAGTCGTTTCCTCCAAAAGATAAGTCTTCAAAAGCAACAGACAAACCCAATATATTACACCTGGTTCTTTTTGCCTTTGACATAGTTTCAGCCAAAGGTTCAGTTTTACTGGCAATGATGAAATGGTGAGTGCCCAATCCATCTTTTTTTCCATAATTAAAAAAAATTGATCATGGTTAAAAACTGTATATATATCAACAAGAAAAAAGTGGCACTACTGCATACTTGCTGGTATAACACAGTCCCAATACCGAGCATGCTTTTGTTGTCATTTGTTGATGTGCTACTGCCATGGGGAAAAGTCTTGTTTAAGTAGGAGTCTAGAAGTCTAGTTATTTCTCATGCATAAATGCATAAATCACATCACTTTTTAGTGCAATGCTTGTTATAGTTATATAATTCCACATTGTCTTATCATGAAATCATAACAGATGACAGCAATGGAGAACAGAAGACAGTAAGTTTAAGTGATACCCAAAGACAGGAGTATGGCAGTAGCTCTGTGGAATGTCACAGTTTTACAAGAACAATACTGTATATTTAAAGGTTAACAGCACAGATAGCATTCCAACATTGTTGTCATTCAGCAAACATCATAAAAGAAAAAGAAAAAGAAAGCAACCCAAAAGAGAGAGAAACAAACAAAAAAAACCCAACCAAACAATCCCCCCAAAACTTCAAAGTGAGCTACAGCCATCAAATCAGCATTATGTACAACCTTTGGAAAGAAAGATATCTAGAAAAAAATAATTACAAGTATCATTTTTGGAAAGCTGACAAACTACACAGGACAACATTTACAAGGGGGGCTGATATGTGCATGTGTGCAAACCTAGTAGGTAAATACCATGAGAAAAGCATGAAGAGACTGCCATCCGGGACAGTGCGAAGAGGGAAATGCACTACATGGCATTTAACCACTGCCCAGCATCTTTGTTGCACGTTGGTTGGCTTCATCAATCCTGGTTTTGTTGGAGTCAGCCTAGGGGAAAGGAAGGAAAGAAACAACTGATTACATAACAGAGAGAGAACATCTGCTTTGCTAAATATGTAGTAGAGTATTTCACCTATCGGGGCCCTCTCTGCTACCTACCTCTCTGCTTCCTGATCCTGGCCAACTCAGGAAGGGGAAGCTCAGAAATACCATGAAATTGGCTGTTCTTGTGTTTTTGGGGCCCAACAGGAAGACAGACTAGATTGTAGATTGGGTCCCTTTTGACCTTAAACTGTGTGATTCTGCGACTAATAGAAATCACCTGTTTGCATGGAATTCCCACCCGAATTTGCAAGCCCAAGAGGTCCAGGTAAACTTTGAGTAAGCATCTCACATTTCAGTTTTTTCTCTGAGCTTCCAAATGCTAGGCCACCTCCCTAGTGGGTGTGAACTGGTATAGCACCATTGAAGTTAATGCTAGGAATCTGACCCAGTTTGAAATTCATCCATCAACAGTTGTAACAGATGTGCTGTTTTTACTGACATGAGGCTGCGTTCATCTTTGATATTATATAAGCATGTGGGATGTCACGGATCTGGGCTCTGCCCTGGCTGCATGATTATCTAAAACTTGTCCAGGCTGCCTAACACTTTTGTTTTTGTTGCATTGGCAAAGCAGCAGAGAACCCATCAGGACAGAGAGCTAGATTGTCCTTTCATATAAAGCCGTTGAGAAGAGACAAGTTTCTTTTGAAAATATATCAGACTGAATCCTCAGGCCAGAGCAGCATTTGCTGCACCTGTGGTGGGAAGGGAAGAGGAGGTATTATGCCACCCTTTCACCCTTCCCACAAGATCCACTGGCACTGGTGCAAATTAGAGCAGCCTCAAGGCTACTCTAATTTTCATCAGCAGATAATAGCACAAAGGGGAATTCAGAGAGACCAAGGATCTGGCCCATCAGTTCCACCGCATGCTCTGGTGTCAGATGTATACAAGGACTTACAATGCTCCCAATCCTTTACTCCTCACATGTGGTTGCACCTCAAAATCCCAATGAAGTTAATGGGAATGTCAGGCAGGATTAGGTCCACAAAAAAAAAGCAAAAAGATAAGATTTCTGGAGCCTCCTCGGACACCGGTTCTAAAAGACACACTCAGCGCACTCCCTGCAACCCTTTGTAGAGGGGTCTAGGTGGAAGGAAAGAGTCCAGGAATACAGGTTTCACCATCTTGGAGCTCCCTGGAATACCATTATAAGAACAGGATGGCAATTCCTTTTGAGAAATGTACATATCATTTGAAATAAGCAGACTGGATCTCATTGAACACAGCAGGTTAAATTCATCCTTCATATGACGTTATTGTCGTCCAGGGATGGAGCCTGCCCAGTAAATTGAAAATTAGACAACTCCCCTTTTTTTTGGCATGCAGACTCTTTTTTTGGATTGGATCCCCCTTTGACTGTGGCTTGTAGTAACTGCCCAGTCAGCTTTGGAGCTAAAAGAGCATTATCTAAACGGAAGTCGACCGGTTCAGCTGTATCCAAGTGGATGTTGCTAGGCCGACTGACAGCAGCTGAGGATCTAGTCCCAAATGATCTTCAGTGTCGACAGCCCAATGTATATAGATATGGGAAGCAGGGTTGCCAGCTGGGGCTGTGTGTATTCCTGGAGGTTTCATCGCATGACATAATCTTTCATTCAAGATTCATCTTTAATTCCTGGAGCCTCCAGGACAGTCCTGGAGGGCTGGCAACCCTCTGGGAAGGGTGAGAATGGCGTTACTGCTCTGTTGGCATTCATTTCAAATGAGCAAGTGTCCGTTTCATTGTATTAGCTCGGTATTGTCTCAATGTTGCTTTTCATGATGACTATCCAGGTAGCAATATGGCGACACATTTCTGTCATTTCAAGGTCTGGTCCTGCTCTGACTGGTGCCGACGGGAGTTTTGTCCGTCATTTGTGTGGCCAGAGAAGCGGGACCTGGGTTTATAAAGATTTCTGTATAGAACAAACCCCGGTGGAAAAATTGGTGGTGCAGTCTGAAATCATGGGTCTTTCTGGAGCCTCTTTCTAGCTCATTCCCAGGTACAAACACGCTGAGGAAGAGAACTTTTACCTCTCCTGAACAAACCAACCACCTCTCCTGTTATGATTCTCCTGAGCGGAGGCTAGAGCAATGGGTTCTAGGCCTGGCTCTGCCACTAGCCGATTGGCTGACTTGGGCAAGTCACTTCCTTTCTCTGTGCTCAGTTTTCAGAGCTGCAAAATGGGGATACAGATAATCCAGCGAGCTAGATGAAAAGGCACTGGCTAAGAGTAAGGTAGTGTTATTTTACCTCCTCTGTAAAGCGTTATATCAGCGCTAGGTATTGTTTGTGTTTCTGCACCTTTGATAAAGTTGAGCCATTAATATTAGACTCGTCACCATTATCATGTTTTAGCCTTTGTAAGCTGATAATGACACGGTAGAATTCTTTATAAGCTATAGGTTAGAGAATGCCATGAATACTCCGATAACATTAATGCCTGACTCAGGCAATCGTGAAGATTTTAATGTACACTGAACCTATCTTTTTGGAAAGTGCATTAGTATTTCTGTGGTTTGCCTTTGTTTGTTAGCATCTACCATGGTCTCCAATTTTCTGTGGCATATAAAATATGTTTTACTGAATTTGAGAGGTAAATACGGTTATCCCCTTTTTACAGGTGGGGAAACTGAGGCACAGAGTGGCACAGTGACTTGCCCAGACATGGGCCTTTCAAGTTCTTTTTAAAAGTGGCAAAATGGACATGCCGATAATCCTTTCTTTAGTGTTTGCTGCCTTGTGTCCCATAATTGATTTGACAATGCTACGCAGAAAGATATTTTTAGTACAGTAATGAATGCAGAGCTACTTTGGTTTATCTGTGGGCCAGCCCCTCAGCAAGTGTAAATCTGCATAGGTCCTTTGACGTCATTGGAGCATTTGTGCTGGATGTGGATTTGGCCCCAGGTATCTCTAGATATCTGCGTTTGTTCATGGCAAATGGTGCTTCTTTTGAAATGTTAGAATGCTGGAAGACCGTGAACAGTTTTCCAGGAAGTAACAGGAACAATGCCGGGGCAAGGTTATATTTCGTCAAAGACGAAGGCATGACAGTCTACTTGAAAATGGTAAAGGTAGCCATTGAACTCAGTGGGAGTCTTACAATTGACCTCAATGAGAGCAGAGGTAGGCCGAAGCAGAGCTCTTTTGAAAACCCCACCCCATATTTATGGCTCATTGTAACCCAAAGTCCTCTGGAGAATGTGTCAAATCTCCAGGACGTTCCTGAGTTTTTATACCTGGATCTCTGACTTAAGAGAGGGAAAGAGCAAAGGCTTTTATTTACCACTCTCCGTAGTTGGATAGGTCAGTCAAGAGCTCAGTCCTCTGAGGTAGCTTCAGGTTGTTCCCAGATCCAGCTTAAGTCCAGTGCCGTATAAGCACCCAGACCTGGCATTGCTGTGAACCTCTGCTTTTACAGAGAGTGGCAGCAGGGGGATTTTTAATGACTCCAAGTGATCAAGGCTGCAGTTTTCCATCTCCTCCGAGTGACAGCCCCTTCAGCAGCACAGTGCCCCATACCACGAGGACAGACAATTAGTCCATTACTGACTCATGGGGAAGAGTCCTCCCTACTGAATTACAATCACCACTTCCAGGAGCACCTGGGTTTTCCCTCGAAGTTGACCTAAATATTAGCAATCACATAACGCCCCGTGTCAGTTTTCCTCACTCCAGAAGTGTGAAGTTTTACAGGTGGTGCCGTGAAAACGATCGGGCGTTTGTCGGTGTATCCCAGCTCCTTTTCTTTATAAAGATTAGATTGCTGGTCTGAAGTAAATGTGTCTTTTACATAACCTGACCCACCCTGATGTCTGTCACAGGTGCAGTCACTGTCATCAAATCATGAGGCCCTTCATTCATTGCTTCATGGGCTTGCAATCTGACAAGGAACGTCACAAAGTGCTACATGTCCCAGAGTGTCCGGGTGCAGGAAGAGTTTGAGAGCCATTGAACCAAACTGTCAACCCTGTATTTAATGGAAACCACTTCAAGCCAGGGGGTGCGGCAGCCCCCCTAGTTCCAGCACTTATGCCTGAGTGCGATTATGTCTTGCACTTGGCTCTCTGATTTAGTCAATGGAAAAGCACGTGTAGCCACTTCACTCCCTATTGGCCCCCCAAATGAGAAGGCTCAGTAGTGCAAGTTATTCCTGCTTAGGTCAGCATTAACTCCTTGGGCCAGATCCTCAGCTAGTGTAAATCTCCATTGAAGTCAATACAGCCACAGTGATTTACCCCACTGAGGTTCTGCCCCCTCATTTTCCTTTCAGTTCCTTTCAGGAGATCTGCCAATACAAAGGCAGGAACTATGTGGATCTTCGGATGTGAGGCTGCTAATGGAGTCTGAGTTAACCATGGAAGTTGCTGTCAGCTCTTTGAATGGAAAAAGAGACCCAAACTCCAAAGATCTGCAGTACGGGTCTGGTGTTGGAATGGTGGCCCTGACATTTAGCAGGCATGGTTTTAATAGTGATTTCAAATGTAATATTGATTATTTGTATTGTAGTAGCACCCAGAAGCCCCAGTCAGGGAGCAGGACCCTTATGTGCCAGGCACTGTTTACATACCCAATGAAAAGACAGTTCCTGCCTCAAAGAACTAACAATCTCCGGTTCGGATGAGACGTTGTGTGCCATCACCATGCTAAGATGAGGCCCCATTCTCCTCTATGGGAGTTATTCCCATGAAGGAGGATGGGAATTATAGGTCTTTCATGGAGTTTCCTTTGAATTCTTCCACTGGAAAGGGGGGGGGGATTTAACCTCCCCTACCCTGGAAGTGCCAGAGGGTTCAGCCTTCACCCCAGCGCCAAATCTGTAGATGTCTGAGGACTTCTACATTGCAATGCACCCTCCTCCCCCAATCCCCAAGCTCCTGCAGGAGACATACAGAGCTATGCTGTCCCCCAACTGCTGCTGCCCACAGCGCAGAAGGGCCTGCGGCACAAGTTATAACTGGAGACTCGTCAGCACAGGGGTGGCCAACCTGTAGCTCCGGAGCCACATGCGGCTCTTCAGAAGTCAATATGTGGCTCCTTGTATAGGCTGGAGCTACAGGCGCCAACTTGCCAATGTGTTGGGGGGTGCTCACTGCTCAACCCCTGGCTCTGCCACAGGCCCTGCCCCCACTCCACACCTTCCCGCCCCCTCCCCTGAGCCTGCTGTGCCCTCGCTCCTCCCCCTCTCCCCCAGAGCCTCCTGCACGCCACAAAACAGCTGACCGGGAGGTGCGGGGACGGAGGAGGAGGCGCTGATCGGTGGGGCTGCTGGTGGGTGGGAGGCACGCGGGGGGGAAGCTGATGGGAGGCGGCTGACGTATTACTGTGGCTCTTCGGCAATGTACGTTGGTAAATTCTGGCTCCTTCTCAGGCTCAAATTGGCCACCCCTGCTCTAGCAGCATGCACTGCTTTGTCCTAAGGATTTTTTTTTTTTTGGGTGGGGGTGGGGGAGAATCTGGCAGAGATCTGCCAGCTCCTGGGCCCAGCTCCCTCTTCCCAGAGCCAAAAAAAAATGGGTCTCTGCAGAGTAACTGCTGAAGGGTCTCTGTGGGGTTGGAGGTGGGGAATTGGCAGGATGCTTCAGGTGAAGGCTTGCAGAGAGGAGTGTGTGTGGCGGGGGGATGGCATTCTGTCTGGCACTGCCTGCGGGGCAATGTGACTTGTTAGGATTAGTATGGAAAAGTTGTTAGTCCAAGAGGCAAATGAGCCCTCACCTTCTCCATGATCCTGTCAATTTGGCGATTCTGTGTGTCAATCTCGTTGCCCATATCCAGAGCCATGTGACGGAGATTTCCAATGATGCCGCTGACCTGCTCAAGGTTTTCGTCCATTTCACCTTCTCGGTCATCATTTGTTACCCTGTGAGGGAATACGCAATTCTTTTGAGTGGAGATGGACTCAACCAGTCTGGGTACCTATGCAGCTATCCATCAGCCCTCGTCCATTCAGCCCTGCCAGCTACTACCCATCCCTGCATCTCCCTTCACTTTGGAGCTGTTCAACCTTCCTCTGGGCCATTCACCATCAACCACTCTAATCCCACCACTGCCAGAAGTACTGCTCTCAGTGCTGACAGATTAAGTCTGGGCTGTCACTACCAGCTGTGTTACCTTTAGTGATGGTTCTTCTGAGCATTGCTACTCTTGGACTTGAGGTTTTGCCTATGAGTGAACAGAATATTTGGGAGCTACCCATGGGGTGCTGAACAAAGAGAGCCCATCCACCTGTTACCTATGCCTAACTCATGATGACAGTGCTGATCTGGCAGATTTGAGACTAATCAAAGCACCACGGAGGAGCTTTTGGCTTAAATGATGAATTTTTAAGTAATTAAAAAAATAAACAAGTGCATCAAATTTCTCTTGGATTCATCAGCGTCAGTATAAATTTCCCTCATTAATCCCATCTGATCTTTGCAGCTTAATGAGAAAATTCTAACTGGTGGTGAGCAGACCTTGCAAAAGAACTCAGCCACTAAATCTTGAATTATGCATCAGCTCTAACAGTTGGCCAGTTATGCAGGGAGTTACTGGTCAGTGATTCAAACACTGGAAAAAGCTTGGCCCGCTTGGAAAGTGACTGCTTTTCACCATCTCCTGTGTTTCTTAATGGATCACAAAAGGTGGCAGATGGATAACCCTGAAGGCAGATGTCTTCCGTTTATCCACAGAATAAATATGGCATAGGCAACAGCAGCGTAAGCTTCCCCTGTGATATTCCACCACTGTGCCACATGCCTGACTTGGAGGGGATGCCCTCTAGGGGTGAAAAGTTAAATGGAAGTCTCAGTGTACTTAAATGGCAGCTGGGTCCCATTGTGGTCAACATCATAGAAGATTACGGTTGGAAGAGACCTCAGGAGGTCATCTAGTCCAACCCCCTGCTCAAAGCAGGACCAACACCAACTAAATCATCCCAGCTAGGGCTTTGTCAAGCCGGGCCCTTAAAACCTGTAAGGATGGAGATTCCACCAGTCCCATCACAGTACACACATCTCCCTTCATCCCAGTATCCAAAAAGCAAGTGGTTAGTAGTTATCAAAAGAATATTTACCTATTAATCTAGTTACCTCAGTCTTCATAGAGCAAAGCTTTGCATACTGGTAGGCCTTTCTGTGGAGCAGCTGTCATTATGAACTTAACTGATAGCATTTCCACCTACATATCTGTTTTATAGACACTGTAGTCAATATTTACTTACCACTGTCACCTTAGCTAAAAGAGAAGGTTAGCAGGTGGGAAGCCAACTCAGCACGTTTTTCTGTTACCAGTGGATTTCATTTCAGCACCACATACCCAGAGGTGGCCATTACATGGCAACATTAACCTGCAGTTAGTGCACCACAGCATCCCAGATACTGCACTTTGGCCCCAGTTCAGCAAGGGGCATCAGGCTGTACATAACTCTAAGCTTTGGGTAGTTCCACTGAAGACAACAGCACCACTCATGTGTTTTAAGTTATGCACTCGCTTGAGGGCCTTGTTGAGTGGGAGTCTGCACCGCTATTCGTTTAGGGAACATCTCCATAGCACGCAACGTGAGCCTTCCACCCTAGGCTGACTGGGGCTGGTGGGGCTCATGGTCCCATCCTAAAGATCGCTGTGCAGGTGTTGCACCATGGGCTCTGGAGCCTAGGGAGTGGTGTGGACATCAGAGCCTGTGCTCCAGCCTCTAGCCCAAGCCACCACTTCACAGTGCTGTCTACACAGCCATTCTTGCAGACCTAGTGTGAGCTCTGCTAGCCCAAGCCTGTCCACCCAGGCTGGGAGGTTGGGTGTAGACGTACCCTTAGATAGAAAATAAGGGGTTTTAAATGTGGTGGTGCACTCCAGTGCTGATGCTCAATGATAACCACTAGGCAGCTTGGGACAGTAATAATAAATTGGCATTTATAGGATACTTTTCATCTTCAAAGTACTTTGCAATCATTAATTACTTAGGACCCCCCCCCCCTTTTTTTTTTTGCATAGTGTTGTGCCCATGCAGAAGACTGTTAAAGTCAATGGGGACCATGTGGGCACAGAAGTCCACCCATGTGCTACACTTTGCAGGTTCAGTGCCTGAGTAGTAGCAACTCCTTGGTCATGTAATTATCATCATGAGTCCCATTTTACAGCTGGGGAAACTGAAGGAGAGAGATTAATGGCCACTCAGTGTGGGTACCTAGGGCCTGATTTTCAGATCAGCCGAGCACCCACAAGTCCAACTGAAGTCAATGGGAGTGGCTGGTATTCAGCACCTCTGAAAATCACAGAGCGCCAACTAATCAGTAGAAAATGTTGGCCTAAGTAACTTCCCCAGTGCCACAGAGTGAATTAATGAAGAATACAGGATTTTGGACCATATGGAAGAAATCTAAATATATCAGCACCAGGGAAAATAGAAAGAAAACTGGATAACCAGGCTCACCTGCGGATAAAGCCACCGCTGATGGCCATCTGCTCCCGCTCATCCACAACTCGTGCAGGCTGGCTGGCTACAACCCCATCTTGATTATTGCCCCAGGCTTTTTTGTAAGCATCACTTGATTTAAGCCTATGCAAAAAAGAGGGTGAGCAACAAAGCACCAAGTAGAAAGAGACAAGTGCAAAAATCTTTACTTCTCCAAGCTAAGAGCTACATCAAGCAAATGAGTTTTAAGATAGAGGGGCATTTATCGTATACCGATATATCATAAACCTCAACAAAACTTTTTTTTTTCACTGCCACAACAACTAGAGTGCTCCAAGATTTTGTTTCCAATAGAGCGAATTGCAATTGTCGAGTCTGCAACATTGCACACTGGGTTTTGGAACAAAAAAACAAAACAAAACAAAAAAGAATAAAAATAACGATAACGGGGAGAACATTCAATTGTATTACAGCAACACGTGTGTACTTCGACATAAAACACAGAGGACACACTGGCAGACAGACATAAAAACAAAACTGCCAAATATAGTGTGTACATCACATCACAGCAACACACTGGCTTAGAGAAAAATAGATTAGGCTAGATTTTAACACATTCTCATGCAAAAGAGTCCTTTTTAAAAAAATATCTGTGGCATAGTGGGCATCTCAGGCCCTAACCTTTCCAATGTTTTTTAAAGTATATAGCGTTGTGGGAGGAGGGGCTTGATTTTAGCGTTTGAGTCAGTGAGTGTAATTTCATTAGATTTCTAAATAATATATCGGTACTTGAAAATAGTAACCATACATCGACAGTTGATGTACAAACCTTTGTCCACAGAGACAAAAAGTAAAATAGGCAGAAGTGGGATGAGTGCAGGAGAAAAGAAATACAAGCAAACTAGCATCAGAAAGGGAAATTCCTCTACACTTTCTTCATGCACCAGCTACAGGCATGAATAAGAAGTGAAGCATTCTCATTAAGCACAACTGCCCCAGTGGTTCATCATACTCTTAATGCACCAGCAGTAACAGCCTTCACAATGAGCAACGCCCAGGCAAAAATAGATCTTGGCCTTCTTCAGGAACCTGAAACCTCAGGACTTAAAAAAAATTGCCTTCCGACAGGTCATTTCTTTAGCTTACGCAAACTTTCCAAGAGCCATTTTTGACTGAGCCGCCACATGAGAAAAATTAAAATCCAGGCATACCGGCAGTGGCAGATATTAAGATGTGCAGCATACTTTGGGTTGTTCTGACACGAAAGTGATCAGAGGCCTTAAATAGTGGAAATCGTGAGCTTTTGGGGTCTGTAACCAAAGAACTTCATTTTGTTCCAGAAATTGAGCTGTTTTCAGCCAAGCTCTTGGGAATGACCAATTCCAATTTCCCCTGTTCTGCACACGCCTATGACTGTGCGTGAGAAACAGCCCTGCAGTTTGCGCTTTTGTGGAGGGAGTGAACAAACTTTAAGATGAATTGGGGAGGTTACTGAACTAAGCTTTAGATACTCCCATCATGTAATTCCACACTCCCTGGAGCTGCCAGGAATTTGTTTCGTGCAAAGATGTTACATACCAAAAGGGTATCGATAAAACAGCATGGAAGGGGATTTTCCGGAGAGTCGTCAATTCTGCTGTTTTTACCTCTTAGAATTTAGTAAGACAAAAGAAATTGAGGGTTTTTTGCTAGGTGAAATGTATGATACACCATCATTTCTGGAAATGAATTAGGGAAATGTCTCTAAACAGGGCTAGTGATTATCACCCCAAATGCTGCACATAAGAGTTATTGCTATGCATTTCCTTTTAGACCTTTGCCACATGCAGAGAGTAAGATATCTCCAGTGAGTTCTTAGATCCCACCCAGAGCCTCCTCCCACACTTTTTGTGCATGCCAACCTCCCATCCAAAATCAATGGGTGAATCCTGGCCCCATTGCGGCCAATGGAAGTTTTACCATTGACTTCAATGGGGCCAAGATTTCACCCAATGAGAATTTTGGCTACTAAAGGAATGTAGGAATGGGCCCTAAATTAGAACACATGGTTCATTGAACATTATTTACACGTAGCAGGGAATTATTATATGTGAAAGCGTCTCCTCATTTATGGCTACCCAGGAAAAGGAATTGTGGGAACATGTTGTAGTGGTGTTGGTATTTAGGCCCTTAGGCCTCGTGTCTGGCTCCATGTGTTACTTTGAAAAAGTAATCTCAATTAGTAGTACAGTGACACCTTTAAAAACTAATATGTACCACCCCCCAAAACCTGCAGGATCCTTTCTGTATGCACTCCCTTTCTGTATGCACTCAGGAGAGTCCATGGTACTGCCATCACCGTGAAGTGGTAAATATTTAAGGGCCAAATTCTTAGGCAGTGTAAACTGATAGCTCCATTGGCACCCACACAGCTGTAAGCTGAATCACACCAGCTGATGATCTGGCCCTGAGTTTTTAATGGCTGTCCTGACAGATGGTACAGTCAAAAAGTCAAGCTTTACTGCAATATCCCATGGGATTTTCTGTACTTAAAGGGCTAACTTGTGGCATAGGGTTTGCAGCGGATTCCCTCCCCAACAGGAACTCCCAGAGGCATTGTTCCTATCTCGGGTACAGTGACTCCAGGAGAGCTGGGAAAATGTGGCTGCTGATCTACCCTGTGAAAGGAAACAGCATGTGCTCCTTCCCTGCAGCTCCACACCCTAGTGCAGAGGGGAAGCAGGGCTAGAACCGAGACTCCACACCAGTGCTAGAGTCCAGGTGATAGGTAGCCCCTGCCTAGGCATATGGGCATCTCCTTGAGTTCTCTCCCCAACACCACCTTGTGCACCCAGGCAGGGTTAAATATACTCTGGGGCAACATCTATACTGGAGTGGGTATTTATACCTCTAGTGCCGCAAATCAGAGTAAGAAAATTGACTTTTTAAGCTCAACCACTGCATTTATGTCCCGTTCCCCTCTTTCAAACCAATACCAGTATTACATTTCCTCTCAAGAAATTAACTTTAAAAGAGAAAAATGCCAATCCTGCTGTTCTTACGCAGGGAAAATTCCCAGGGAATTCTAGGGGAGTTTTGACCAGTTTTGCCTGAGTAAGAACAGCAGTATGATAAGACCCCAGTTGTGAACTAAATCAAGCCCCTCAGAAGACTGTCACATGATATAATCACCCCACCCTCAGTGAAACCTTTGGGTTGCTTAATTATAAATGTATTCTCCATAACCCTCTCTTCTCAATAACCTTCAAATGCCTGACTGCATGCTAGATCTTTTATCATCGAGAAATCTGGTCTTTCCAGTGTATTTCCTCACTTCCCTACCCATCCAACCACAGATCACATTTTTCTGCTGCATTTGAAACAAACTTCATTGTACTCGGATAAGAGTTTCATTTGAGTGTGACGGCATGCAAGCAAACTAGACACATTTCAACATTTCTGCTTAGTGTACGCTCTACCCAATGGCGAGAAATTTTGTATGACCAGTTCAGTGGTTCTAAAATTTGATTTTTTACAACAAGATAATAAATACGGTAGGTTGGGATCAAATTGCAAAACAACATGTCTCTTTCAAGATCATGTCAAGGGAGATATCTGCTGAGCAATGAGAAGATAGTGATTTCTCGTCCATAATTGTTAGAGATATTTGTCCCAAATGACCTCTTCTGCAAGTTTGAGCTATGCGTCTTAAAAACTTTATTAAGCTTGATCATGACAACATGTGTTTTAAAATTTAGGGTCTCCAGAAAAAACAGCCCTGATGTTACCATGATATTTGTCAACTAGGTAGTAGTCCCACAGAGTACACTTTCTGTAAAATGTTGAAACTTTTATCATTAAAAGGTGTTTACAGTAAAGTTTTCATTGCAGTATGCCTGATTTTAATGCATCTACAGTAATTCCCACTGAATTGTCTACACTATGAGATGAATGCATTGGAACCAGAATCGTTCTATCTGCATGCCACATGCTCATCCTGTCCATGTGTCTAGCAAGGATGAGCGTCACAAGGCTTTCAAGATCGGCCTTGAGTGCTCAAAAAGATTCAGGCAGGCAGGCAGCACCTACTTGTTACATGGACAGACACAAAGACCACAGAATTTTCCTAGGTCCGTCAAATTCTTTTCTGCTTCTTTCATGTCCTTATTGATTTGGTCCATTCCCTCTTCGATGCGTTCCAGTTGTTCTGATTAAACACAAGTATTTTATCCCCACAGAATGAAGCAGATGGAAAAGGACAAAGAAAAAAAAGACAAAAAACTTCAGACATTCACTGTGACAAAAAACTGGACACCACATAGCAGAGCCGGTACCCAGTACCTACTTGTTACAAGGACATATGAAAAGGCCACAGCATTTCCCTAAATCTTTTAAATTTTTCTCAGCCTCCTTCATGTCTTGGTTGATATGGTTCATGCCTTCTTCAACACGATCGAGTTGTTCTGGTCAGGACAAAGGGATGACAGCATGGAATGAATTGTATTTTTGTTGCTTGTTTGTTTGTCTTCAACAGAACATGAGAAATGACCATGGGAAACTGAATTAATAGCAATATTACAATGCATTAATCTGGGCTGATGCATTGCTGCTGGGATGTATGCCAAGCTAGATGCTGAAGTATGATGCCTTTTACTAACATAAGTAGAGTAAAGCAAAACAAAGCAAAAAAAAGAGAGAGATGTTTGAAATATATTAAACAAGATGTAATGATGTAGAAAGAAAACACGATCATAATCCTGAAAGTCCAGAAACATAATACAGTACATCCACTTACTAAGACACCAATGACATCCAAGAAAAAGAAAGAGATAGGGTTATCATCTTGCATTTATGCACATTAATAAAAGAGAGAGTCTCATTCAATGGACAATACCTTAATTACTTACACTTACAAATGCCTTTAAATTAGATGATTGACAATGTAACTGGTTTGATTTGTGGGTGAGTAAGTGAGGGAACAGTTAGTAATGATGTTAGGGTTGGGTATGAGCTGTCAAGTTAAGACCTATGTCCAGGTACACATTTTTACAGAGACTGGGGGAGTTGAGATCCAGAAACTTGGTTCTGGTCCATCTCTAATCAGAAAATGCTCCTCTCTGGGATTCTGTTGTAAGTCAGTAATAACGCTGCTGGTGTCAAGGGAGTTATGCAAATCTAGAGACCTGGACCAATGCTCATTGAAGATAATGGAAAGATTCCAGTTGACTTCAATGGGCTTTGTATTAGGTCCCTCAGTGAAGTTCACAACAATTTGTTATGCCACTATAATTCCATTTATTTTAATGGTGTTACTCCAGATTTGCATTAGAACTAGTGAGTGAAGTATCCAGCCCAATAACGCGGTTTATACAGACACTGTGCTGCTTCACTAACATCAATGGAGGTCTTGTCTACACTAGGGCTGAATTTGCTGCACGTTTTTCTAGGTGACTCTGTGGCTGAGAATAATTTCACATAGTCATTTCTTTACTGAAACTAAAGCTGAAAAGAAAAAGTCCAAAGCAGCAATATGCCGTAATGTAAAATCCTAGGCCCAGGTCCTTAGGTGCTGCAAATAGTCATAACTCCATTGAGATCCTGGATCTTAACTTTGACTTCAACGGAGTGATGCCATTTTGCACCAGCTGAGGTTCTGGGCTTTCGTTTTCTTTTAAAGGGAAAGAAGTATCGTGTGTTGGACAAAAATTGCTTTTTTAATCCATCAAAAGTTTTAGTCAATTGAAGCAATCCTGGCTATACACAAACAAGGAATGATTAACAATGGTTACAAAGGTTGAATTCACATTTCCTGCATTGGATAGAGAAAATACATCCAGACATTTCCGAGTGTTAGATCTGAGGGGGGAAAAAGGACTACAGAACACAAAAGTGCAATAGAACTGCAATGTGATGCCTGAAGTTAAATGGACCATGTCAACATAAAAATAATATATTTTAGAAACGAGAGCCCAGTCATGCCTCCACTGAAGTCAGTGGAAATCTCCTATTGGCTTCAGTGGGAAGAGAAGCAGACCTCATTTCTTCCTTGGGTTTCTGATAACACTTTGAGATTAAGGTTTTCAAAGTTTCCTAGGGTATTTGGATGCTCATATCCCATTACAATTAATTTAATGTATTTTAATCAATTTTAATGGGAGTTGGGCATTTTACCCATCATCTCAGCCCCAATTATTTAAGATGAAAGAATTCTAAACATTGAATTTACCATTCAGTACATACACTATTTAAATTTTTTCAATTTGAAAGTGAAAGTAGGTGTGTCAACAGGCTGTATGTTGGTTTCACTTTTCTTGGTCTCATCCCCTATTAGGATGTTCATGTGTTTGGGTTCCCAGCAGTGCGGGGAACCAGGGCCGACTCCAGGCACCAGCGCAGGAAGCAGGTGCTTGGGGCGGCCAATGGAAAGGGGCGGCATGTCCGGGTCTTCCGGGCAATTCGGCGGCGGGTCCCTCAGTCCCTCTCGGAGGGAAGGACCGGCCGCCGAAGAATGAAGTGGCGCGGTAGAGCTGTTGCCAAAGTGCCGCCGCTTTATCTTTTTTTTTTTTTTTCCTTTGCCGCTTGGGGCGGCAAAAAAGCTGGAGCCGGCCCTGAAGGGAACTGTCTGAATCTAAATTAAACCCTACATTTTGGGGCCTAAATTACCTGACAGTGTTCTTTAGTAGGAATACACTTCACAGGGTTCAAGAATTAAACATTGATATGAAAACCTGAGCAACATATTTCACCCGCTTTGTCAAATAAAACTGTTGAATGAAGAACCAAAAATAAAATGGTATTTTGCTTTGAGAAACAATATAATATTGATGTTGAGGCTTAACAGAAGCTTTGCTCTGACAATTATCATTAGAGTCCTCACATACTGAACTTAACTATCTTACTTGATCATCAGTTCTGTCTTAAAGTGGCACTTTGGTCGGAAAAGTGACCATGTGATGTAAAAATGGCATTTCTGCTCACCTGCTCTGCTCCCTGGGTATTCAAAGTCCTACCTGCTGCTGACTATTTGGCTAACGCTCTTTAGCTCTGAACAGCCCTGGCAGCTATGGGAGTGTGAGCTGGATTCTATTCTGATTCGTGCATCATGTCAAGAATTGCTAGTTAAGTCCCAGTTATGGGTTACTTATTACTGGTGATGATGAAACAACTGGACTTGCTGATGCCAGACGGGGCTCTCAGTTAGAAGAACCATCTTTTTACTTGAAAATGTTGACATGGCAATGGTTGAGAGAGGCAATCCATACAGAACCTTGTGGTGCCATTTTTACAGTTACTTTTCAGAGGATAACTGCATATATGTTCTTCACATAATTTGACCAGTAGAAAGCACTGGGGTAAGGCAGCAAGGGTCAATCACAGATCAAATATGAA
The DNA here is from genome assembly GCF_011386835.1 of Chrysemys picta bellii. Classification (NCBI taxonomy): domain Eukaryota; kingdom Metazoa; phylum Chordata; order Testudines; family Emydidae; genus Chrysemys; species Chrysemys picta. The sequence continues at coordinate 199,090,034 of NC_088793.1, forward strand.
TGATGAACCTTGAGAATGATCCTGCATTCCTCACACAGGCAAAAACCCTCTGAAGTCAAGAGTAGGATGGGGCCTTTGAACTTTTACTCCCAATAGATTCCCCATAATGTCTGGTTAGGCAAGGCTTAACAGAAGGGTGTATTTTATATGGCTCAAGGACTTATCTTTAAATGATACTTCTCACCTCAGCTCTGCTTTAATTTATCATACTTCAGTATTTGTGAGTGTGCTGCTGTTTGTGATTTCACTTGATGGCAGCCTTCATCAGAGCTTATGCTATTCCCGAGGAACAAAGGGACGCACAGGCAATCCGTCTTCCATTAAGGGAAACCTCATCAGTCCAAAAAGCCTGTATTGCACTAGAAGCCCAGCAGTCTAGACGTCTGGCTGCTCCTTCTAAAATTGCTTGTTTAATTTAAACCCAGCAGGCCAGATTCTTAGCTGAATTAAATCAGCCTAAGTCCCAAGGAGCAATGCCAGTTTACACAAGCTGGAGGTTGGGCCCCCAGGCAAGACGGATAAACAGACTCTTGATCCAGATCACCATTACAGTGGAATAAAAGTGAAGTGGGGTTATGGTGGGTTACGTTGGTATAACAGAGATCAGAATCTGGCCCAGACTGTTTTTTTTTAATTGATACAGAATTTGATGGCTAACAAAAGGTGAATGTCATATATATTTAACTGGTTTCCCCTAATCTACCATTCTCTCTATTGTACTAAATCATCTGGGAAAGAGGCTATGACAATTTGTAATAGCAAAGGGTCTGCTCCCAAGCGATTTAGTGTAACAGACTCTCTATCTCAAAGGGCTATAAATGATATGAATTCCAGGAATCCAGTCTGGAGATGATGACCACACAGATCACCATGGCCAGAGCCTTATCTGAGAGAGACAAGGGTACAGTCTCCTAATAAGTGGAAAGAGACGGCAGCTCTCGACACTGGCACTGTCTGGTCAGTGAGTGTCATGGATGAATCCACAGCATCCTTGAAGTTTTGCCCCACAGTGACCAATGTGGTACAGATGGGAGGGAAGCCAGTGTCATGGCTAGTTCTTCAAAGCACTTCCCCCCTCCTGGTCAGCATCATGGTGTCGTGCCAAGGGGTAATTTGAGCCAGTTGTTGTTCTTCCAACTGTTGACGTCTCTGTGACAGCGTTGGCGCCATCTGTGGAAAATGAGCTACAGCTGGGTGTGACTGGAATGCTGTCGGCGGCAGAATTCTGGCATCTCACTACCACTCCAATAGTCGCATGGAGGTACTGAAGGGGATGGGGACAAGATCGATCCCTGTCGGACGCCTCAGGTGGAGTTGTCACTGTTCTGTCCTCTTGGAGAGGACTGATTGGAGCCTTGGTAGTTATGTCAACACCTTCTCCAGCTCCGCCCTGAAAGTGGGCCAGCAGTTCCTTTTGCTCAGCTGTGTCAAAAGCTGCAAGGAGGGCAAGTAGTAGGAGCACTGAAATATGATCTCTGTCCATTGCCATGTGGAGGTCATCCAGTAATGCTGCTAGGGCTGTCTCCATACTGTGACCTGGTCTGAAGCCCAGTTGTGATGTATCCAAGGCAGTGGCAGATGTCACAGGTTATTGGAGCTTGGTTGTCACTGCTTTCTCAGCAATTTCCCCTAGAAATGGGAGAGGAGAGGTGGTCTGCATCAAGAATTGGGTTTTTGAGGTCTGGTCAGCCCAGGGTATTTTTCAATGGGGTTGACGGGTTCTCTTCTCTAAAGGATTGATGAGTCCTGCTTGCTGCTGGGCGTTTTTGTTCTTTGCTAGCTTTCACCATGCAAGAGGGGCAAGGATCTGTTTTCCAGGTGATGGCAGCATACGTATTCTAACCATGTCTGATGGAGCCAAACATAGTCAGGCATGGTAGAGCAGCTAAAGCCATCTGCTCTGATGTAGATTTTTTTCTTCTTCGTGGAGTTCATCTGGGTGATCTTATCTGTGGAGTAGGAAGAGAGCTTTCCACAGAGGCCAGTGCTTGTGTCCGACGTTTGCATTATACAGTTGGGTTGATTAACCTGTTTGCTTGGTACAAGGGCTTTGCTGGCTGTGTGTTTGTGGCTGCATTGGCAGAGAAGGCTTGGCTTCCTTTACTGGGGCAGTGCATTCCCAGTGGCTGACAAATGAGAGACGTAGGCATTCATCTGTCTTGTCTTGGGTGAAACCTTTGTGTGTGAAACCCAGGCCTTCCTTCTGAATGGTACATCCTGCTGTCACTGAAGTCAATGGGAAAACTTTCCGTGGCTTCAGCAGAAGCAGAACCAAGCCTGTTATTTCCCTCTGCAGCATACCATGCAAGTGAATCACCGCACCCATCGTCAAGGATGGTAGGGCTGAGATAGCCCTGTCTGAGGATGCTCTCCAAGTATGGTGCTCCTGGGTGAGAAAGGGCACTCTCTCCACTTGGAGGGTGAGAACTACAGCTCTGGGAACGTTGTCCTTCCATTAGGCTGATGGGTGAGAGCCAGGTTTCACTTCATAGCCCCATTGCCCACGGTCAGCTTAAATTGCGAGGAGTGATATCAAACTACTTTTGAACAAGCGCCCTATAAATACAGCTGCATTGTAACATATTTTTAAAGTTAGCATCTGTTGGAGAAATAGTTAAGGAATGACAGCCATTGTCATTGCACAAACAATCCATTATTGCACCACCGATCTGGAGTTTAAGATTTACATACACTATTTGAATGATATGACAAATAAGGAAACTTCCATTTGTGGGTCGGGGGATCTGGCTTGGGCTGTATGGGGAACATTTTCAAAAGCATTTAAGTGACTTAATAGCTTAAGTCCCATTTTCACGTGACTTAGGGCCAAGTTTTTAAAAGGTATTTTGAGTGTCTATAGATTCAGACAGTGCCTAGAGGGATTTTCAAAAGCACCCGTGGCGGCTTACTCATGAGTCATGACCCAGGGGACTGAGGTACCTAGGTGCTTTGGAAAATCTTACTAGCCGCCTGTCTGCCTAAATGCCTGGCCCTAAGTCACTTCTGAAAATAGGTCTTAGGCTGTTTAGTCACTTCAGCCCATCTCCTCAGAGGTATTCAGGGCCTAACTCCCATTGATTGCAGATGTAATTTGGTACTTTCTGATGGAGTTTGGTTTGTAAAGCAAAATCTCAAGAAGCACCTTAAGCATGTATTTAACACCCTAAACGGAGAACACAAGAGTGCATTTCCTTTGCTTTTTCCTTGATGAGATCTACAACATGAGCAAAACAATGTAGTATCCTCTGGCTTGACCCCGGGAAGCATGGAGAGGCTGCACTCTTCACTGAAGTCAATGGGTCAAACTCTGAGGTCCTCATACCACCTAGGCCTATGTGCAGAGGGAACCCTACATGCAGAGAGCTCAACATATGCAAAAGGAGGTCCATTCACCTTTCCTGCAGTGTCCGCTGTTCCCCCCATGCCCTGCAGAATGCACTAGGGGAAAGTGGGCAGGGTAGGGGAGTGGGGGAAGGAGCAGAATGTGCATCATTCCCCAGGAACCCTTCAGAGCTCAGGGAAGAAGATGATGTAATCTCTGACCATGTTATATCCTAGCCCTCTCCTCTCACACTGGGCATGCCCCTTTAAGGGGTGGAAGAAACAATTGCTGGTGGTGGGAGCTCTATCAAGCAGTTCCATTGGAGTCACTGGTGGGCTGATGGAGACCCAGAGCTGCAGTTAAACCATGGGGCAGCTGAGTGGATGGGTGAGGGACCTTTAAGGATCCTCAGAGCCTGTGGATGGGGCTTGCAGCATATTCCATAGAGGGGAGGAATGACTGGAACAAAATCTCCAGAAGGAGAACCTCCTCTCCCTTTACATATCTTTCAGTGGATTTCCCCTGGGGAGGGGCAGTTTCTACTTATTCCTTACTGAGGCTAATCCCAGTGGCTTTGGAGGGAATATCTGGCCCCTCGGGAGTTTTGGGCACCAAGTATCTTTCTGAATCTATTAGGGCCTGATCTAAAGGCCATTCAAATCATTGGAAAGATTTCGCTGACTTCAGTGGGCACTGGACCAGGCCCCTAGTTCTCACGGCAGTCACATTTCCTGGGGACCTATTATAACAAAGGGCAGGGTGATGGCCCGCCTTGCAGCAGCTGGCTGCAGGGATACAATGTACTATGCAGCCTACTGGCCTGCAGACTAGACTGAACTCTTCCAGCCAAGAGGAGCTAGCCAAACTGCTTTTTACCCAGAAAACCATCTAAATACCTACTATTAAAAAGATGCATTGGCCTCATTCCTCTGCAGTGATGATCTCAAAGACATTTGCTTACTGATACCAGAAAGTGAGTTCTGCTCTGTGCTATTGAAACTGAAGTTGGCTCAGAAGAATGTCTTTAGTAAGAGGTCTACAACATCAAAGCAAATACGTTGTCTAGAAAACCTACAAACAGAAAAATCCAAAGGGGGTTGAGTGGTTGGAAAGATTAGCTATTCTGTTAGCCACCCATTGGAAAAATCAATGTAATGTTCTTTGTCTAGATGGCAAATAATCTTAAGTAACTTGTGCTGTCGGGTCAGCTGAAAAAAGATCACACAGCTGTGTTAACAACTGCTTTCATTCATCTGATAATCTGCTGAGACATCCGTGAGTTATACACACTGCAGTAACTGTAGGGTTTTAAAAGCCATCAGAGGTATATTTTGCCCAATTACACATAATAAGTATATCAAAATTTAAAAAACAAGTTGCAGCAATTATTATTAGAACGACATGCTGCTAAAAATGACACAAACATAATTAAAATGCATTTAACATAGTGCCATGATTACAATATTTGGTTTGCAACATGATCAGTCTCTTTTACTTGAGAAAGCTGTAATCTATAATTACCAGAGTAATTTACTGAAGCACTTAAAACATGACCATAACCATTTTAAGGAAGCTTTTATGTTGTCTGTCTTTCCAGTTGTATTGACTGGCTGCGTACCTGATCATACAACGTCCATGTACATTCAATGGGAATTTAGTACCGAGATTCCAGGATTATAAAGTGGTCAAATGGCCCAATCCTGCAACCCTTATGTATGTAATCCTTGCTCAAGTGAGCAGTCAATGGGACTACATACATGACTCAGGACTGCTTGTATGTATAAGGCTTTTCAGGATCAGACCTAAATGGCAGAGGTCTGAAAACAAAGAATATTCAAGAGACAAAAATATGGTGAATGGAAAATAGCAGTTAGATGATAACGTGCTACTTTAATAGTTAGCGGAGTCAGTGGAAAAATCCCACTGACCTTTTTGGATCAGGCCTTATGGATATATGTTGGACTTTTCCAGGAGAGCTGAAGGTTGTTAAGCACCAAAATCCTATTAAAATGTAATGCGAGGTAGGTTCCTAATTCCCTTAAACTATTTTGAAATTCCCAGTCTGATTCTAGTCTGGGTTTCTTGTGCGTGGCACAACTTTAATTAACTGCAGTTGAACATTTAAGATCCATTCATGGAGAGAGAAACAGCATCTGTAAATTTCCTAACTCGTATGTGGATGTTTTAGCACTGCAGTAAGGTCTCGATTGACTGGAACGAGAATTGCACGGATAGACTCATTTGGATATTTACAGGCTTTCACTCACAATATTTGTGCTTATTGATTTATTTGAAAAGTGCAGTTCATTTTTATGCAGACACTGTATCTGTTTTGACACAGCTAATCTTTGATTTCTGAGACCTCAGAGTCTCTTGGCTGGTATTATTCATGAAAAGTTTGAGCTGCGCAAACTTGATTCCAATAACAATTGTATGTGAAAAAACGATTTATCTAATGCTTTAAGGGTGAAACTCACTCCTGTGCAGAAAGTCTACATATGGCTTATGAACCACGTAAGTTCCACTCGAGCCCTCAAAATTGGTCTGAAGTTGGACTTAAATGGTGCATAGACTTTGTGCTGCCCAGTACAGAGGGGTGAATTCTGTACTAAAAGAAAACAAGCTTAGGAAGTCTTCTCTCTTTGATCCATTCCTGAGACTCCCATTACGAATGTTGGCAGGAGAGGAGAACGTATCCCTTACTTTGAAATGTGCTTTTCCTAGGATATGATTCTGTAATTTATTATTCTGGATTTTACTGGTGTCTAAATAGAACTTAGTGAAACCCCAAAGCAGATTTCAGAGTAGCAGCCGTGTTAGTCTGTATCTGCAAAAAGACCAGGAGTACTTGTGGCACCTTAGAGACTTCGGATGCATCTGAAGAAGTGGGCTGTAGTCCACGAAAGCTTATACTCTAATAAATTTGTTAGTCTCTAAGGTGCCACAAGTACTCCTGTTCTTTTTCCCAAAGTAGATGAAACTCCAATGAGTTTTGTCTGGTTTCGACGCAAAAAGCTAGAAAACAAGGCTCGGGTTCATTCTGAAAGGCCATGAACCTTAGCACGCTTTCCAGTACAGTTAGTTTGGAGTTTGGAATGAAACACAAAGCTGGGTGTGTTTCAGGAGCTTTCACTTTGGTTTCAGATATTTCACACTGCTCTACTTAACTATTGCAGGGCCAACGTGAGAGGCCTGAACTCAAGCAGGTATACATAATGGTTACAGGCCAAATCCTGCTTGTTTTACTTATCAAATAGTGTCAGTGGGAGTTTTCAGCGCCTAAGGAATGTGGTATCAAGTTCTAGACTTGTACTTGCAGTGCCAACTCCTGTCTGTTACAGTCAGACCTGTAGCCCCTTTGACTTCAATTGAGAGTTTTGGATGCACAAGGGAGGCATGATCAGAAATAGTCTGTTATTAACTGAGGATCGTAAACGATGTTTATATTATGGGTTTAAAGCCTTTGTAAGACTTTTAGCAAAAAGAGACACAAGACAACAACTACAAGGCTGGTGTAAATTGGCCCAGCTCCATTAGGATCTGGTCCCAAACCTTCCTTGTGATCTTTGGCATAATATTATAAGCACATTCCGACTTTTCCCTTTAAAGAGAAATACTGGCAACAGCTCTGTCACGCAGCCCCTCCTTTCATTCATTTGTGATACAGAGCAGCTTTCCCAGGCATGAGAATTCCACAGTGAAATACAGTAACTGCCTTATTACCAGGAGTTGCAAATGTTACACAGAAGTGGCTCTGTATACACTGGGACCCAGATCTGAAAATTCCCTTTTTAGACTTAATAAGACAGTAATTTCATGGTGACTCACTGATCAAATATATGAGGTTTTGCTCTTTTAAAAAAAAGCAAGGAGGGAAAAATACTTTCTATTTAGCTTCCACTATAATGTTGCATTCATCATAAAAGCAAAAAAACAAAAAACAAATACAGAAGAAAAGGGCTGTTATGTTATCTACTCCGTTCCTTAGTAATACAAGATTGTTCCGGATGCTTTTTTCTGTAGTAAAGGGTTGTTAAGTGTCTAGAAAACATTCTCCACTAACGTTTCATGTTCTGTTCTATTCAAAGATGTACCGAAGCCTCACGTTGGAGGCTGGTATAAGATAGGGCTGCAGGAATTAACAGTACATCAGGGAATTTTTTTTTGTGGAGATACCATTTTGTTGCTGCTGTGGGACTGCAGCAAAATGGATGCTTCTTAATTTTATTGAAAACATTCCATTTACCGGTCATCAAGATTACGATGGGCAAAGAGTGTCATTTTCCCATGCTTGTATTAAACACATCCAACTCTGGTTTTGCCCATATCAGATCCATACCCTGAGCTCCTTTCTAAGCCTATAAGCTATATTTTGTACATCATAATGAGCTATATTTTGCCATCACTTTTCATGCAGAACTCTCATTGACTTCATCTGATGCGCCTGTTTTATTTTTCTCTGTGATTTGGGATTGCTGCCTGCTCTTGAATCACAGCTAAAAAGGGAAAAATCATACAGCGCCTGCATAAATGATATTGTATTTGAAACAAAGTAGTCAGGGCCACATTCTCTCACATTTGTGCGTTGCTAAGGCATGATCCAAAACCCATTGAAAGATTTTAATTGACTTCAAAGGGTGTTGGAACAGGTCCCTTTACATGAATGGGTGCCATATACACACAGATCAAAGGCAAAATAGCCCCCCATATGCTTATCGTAGGTCACTCTATTACACAAAGAGGTTAGAGACAGTGAGACTATGACAGATCTAATCTCATACACAAATACACACAAGTGTGTTTTAAGAGCACTAGTGATTATTTATAATTGCACATAATTAATACACTTCTTTGAGAGTGCTTTTATTTTTTGACTGAAGCAATTTGAACTTACCTCCTTGCTCATCCAACATAACCAAAGTCCTGATACCAGCATCTTTACTCTACATTCCAGTAACGGAAGCAAGATGAGAAGAGAGAGAGAGAGAGAAAGAGAGAGATCAGTGAGGGAACAATTAGCCCTAGATTTGGGATTTAGGAAGACAAAGGAAAAACAGTGAAAAGTATGGTAAGGTCATAAGGGGCTAGTTGAATAATTGGAAGCCTTCATATGAATGAATACTGTAATGGAAACTGAGAATTCTCCATGGTGCCATAAGCCATTTAGTACTCATTGGGGTACAGAGCTACTACAAAAAAATGGAAAATCCCAGGGATGCATTTGGAAATTAACATTTTACACAACAGTCATTTTCTTAACAGAAGGTTTAATCTTCAGGCTCCAAAGGAGGCCATGTACAGGTTGCAAACTTGCATTAATTCCCCAGGAGAAACTGGTAAAGTATGAGGACTGGAACCAACTGTATGAGGCCATCAAGACATATTACTCTCCCTCACTACGTATTAGGAAACTTTTCATAAAGCCGGCTAATACTCAAGATGAAAACAAGCAGTCCTCGAACTTACGACGCAGTTGGTTCCTGAAAATCGCATTTTAAGTCAAAAACGTTGTAACTCGCATTTCCTAAAGGAATAATGTCGTCTCGAGTGTCATAAAATTGAAACTGACGTTGTAAAGTCGAAACACGATCACAATTTATAAACGTCGTAAGTGCCATTCGTCGTAACTCAAACGTCGTAAAGTCAAGGACTGCCTGTATGCCTCATTATTTGGGACAAAGGTTTAACAGATGTAGGGGCTGATCCAAATCTTATTGGAGCCAATGGAAAGTCTCCTGTTAATCTCAGTGGGCTTTGGGTCCAGTTTGGAGAGGGATTTTCAAAACAACTCAGTGCTGGTCTAACTTTGCTCCCAACTGAAATCAATGGGAGTTTTACCATTGACTTCCAAGGGAACAGTTAGGCCAATGCTGTGACCTTTTAAAAATCCCACCTAAGGGCTTGTCTACATTACCGGCTGGATCTGGACACGATAAATTGACTGCCGAGCGCTCTCCTGTCGACTCCGGTACTCCACCAGGGGGAGAGTTGCAGGCAGAGTCGACGGGGGAGCATCAGCCGTCGACTTACCGCAGTGAAGACACCGCGGTGAGTTGATCTAAGTACGTCGACTTCAGCTACGTTATTCATGTAGCTGAAGTTGCGTAACTTAGATCGATAGTCCCCTCCCCCCCCCAGTGTAGACCAGGCCTAAGTGTACAAATGGCAAAGTGCCCTTGACAAACACGGCTTTTGCCATTATTGTCATCGATTTGAAAAGAGATAAAGTATATTGTTGGTTTTTCAACACTAAAGTATACCATAGACCATTTTTTTAATGACTAAGGATAAGCTAGACTCTTCCTGCTCAGTGCAATAATAGTCATTGCGTATAACTGAGGGTCTGAAAATGCTCATGTCTGTTGCATTTCAAGAGCAGAGGAAGCAAGTTCTTTATGGCCCTACACTGTAATGTTGACACATTGCTGGGAAATAAGGGCTGCCAGCAAGGGGCCCCACGCAACTATTTTCTGCACAGTTTAACTGCATCCCTGGTATCTATTAACTGAGTATCACAATACCCCGGTGAGGGAGATAAAGATTATTACCTCCATTGTGCAGCAGTATAAGGAGATTGAATTCCTTGCCCAGGAACTCTGCGGCAGAGCTAGGAATAGAACCTGACTCCTAGTTTTGTGTCTCAGCCACACGACCATCCTCCCTCCCTAAGGCTACCTAAGGGCTCAGTCCACCAACATTTAATATCCGCAGACAGAGACTTCTTCTGTTTTGCCACTACGAGCTCCTGCCTCTTTCTCTGGTCACAATGATGTCCTTGCTGCCTCTTGGGATGTCAGCGGCTTGGTCCACCCTCCCGCAATACTAAGGAGCCCTAGGCAGTCTGGCAGGACATTCAGCTACGTGACTGAGTTTCTGACATTCAAGGATTGCTCAGTGGCCCTGGCCCGTCCCCTCCACTCAGGCCCCTCACAAGCAATGCGAGGACCTCTCCTGCTGACCCTAACTGTTGACTCCACTGTAGCCAGCAGGTGGCTGGGGGCAATCAGATCTGTGAGACGCCCTCTTCTCTCCCCCCCTCCTTTCTTTTCCTACTAAGAGGGAGTGAGGCTGGAGAGAGGAGGGGCCAGTCCTATGCCTCCTCTCCATCCTCCCCTCCTTCCTGCAGCTATTCATTTCAAGTCCGTTTGCAGGCAGCAGTGAGGTGGATGTTTGCTGCTGCCCTGTCCCCCCATTCTCTGGCTCTGACATGGGCCCCCTCCACATGCTGGACCCCCCAGGATGTGCAGTTGTCTTGTAAACCCCACTGTTTTGTAGTGTGGATAGGTCTCCGAGGTGCTGCGCTCACATTCCGGTTTTCAGCACAGATCGAGCCTATGAAAGTGTCAGTTTGTTACAGACATCTCTGGCCAGATTTTCTAAACAGCTCAACGTCCAATATGGGCTGAGCTTTGTTTTGGAGACGTGCTCGTTGATTTTGGTGCCAAAACACAGATGAGCGTCTTCGAAAATCCTCAATATCAGCAAACTGAGGATTCATCTGAAAACGTGAAACCCTCCTTGATTTAGAAGAATGAACACGAGCATTCACGTTAGTGGGAGCAGAGGGCAGCCAGTGTGGAGTGCTGTTGAAAATCCCACCCCAAAAAATAAAGGGCAAATGGGATTTTGGTGGTTAGAAAGTGTGTGTAAAGTGGTGACAAACTAAACCATATGCTTCTAGGATAAGTCTGACTTTGCCACGTTTCAGCCCAGAAGAATGTTATAGCAAGTGGGTCATAAACCTTGAAAACAGGTTTTTAGAATTGGAAGTGCTGCTGACACTAGAGCGGGAAAGTGAGATCCCTGTAATTCCAGTTATGATTCAGAATCCAAAAATGCCCTCCATGCCCACAGAAAACAACCATGAGAATCCCACACATGAGCCAAAATTCACGTAGAGGTAAGAGGGTGAAATTCCGTCAATATCCATTGAGTTGCACCCATTTATGCTAGTGGTGAAATTATCCTGGGCTTAAGGTCATGAAATGGCCCTTAATTTGTACTTGTGTAATAGATGCATTTATAAAGACTCCGGGCACAATTCTTTATTTCTTGCACAATGGAGCTCACATTCAAGACAACAGGAGATTTAGTTTCTTGATAAATGCAGGATCAGATTCTTGAAGTATCTCAGACCAGAGAGCTATAACCTATACACAGAACACGGGTCTCCTTTTGTTGAAGTAGCATAAAAGCAGGTTTTCCAAATCTGGGCTAACTAATTAAAATATGCAACTGTCTCTTCTCAGTAATACTTAGACTACCTTTGTTTTCCCATTGTACCTGAGAAGAGCATTTGGACCAACATGCTTTGCCATAGCATTATTAAAACCTGAACATTTTATATGTCTGGTCTTCAGAAAAAGAAATCACAGACGCTAGGGCTTTTGTAAGCTATTGAACTGGTGGTTCTGGAGGCTGCAATCCACAGACATTCACACCTGTGCTAAGTGGCTGCAAAATGCACCTTATAGTGGAACTCTACACACACTTCTCCTTTGCACAGGTGCAAAGGACAACATAAGATGCCAGGCACTGAGGAAATCTAGCCCAGAAAATAGATCAGATAGTGAATCAGAAATACAGCAAATGTTTTCCATACGTTTCAGTAGGTACATTGAAAAATAAATATATGCTTGATCATGACCAAATACTATAGCAGACAAACACCCAGTTAAATAAACAATTCTACTTCAATCAATATGGCTTATTGACTTTGTTCTGAATAAATTAATGCAGACAATTATCTACCAGGACAGGCTGACATTGCTAGCAGTTCGCAAAGACACTAAAGAAAAGTGTCAATGCCCTAAAGACAAAAGTCTGGCTATCAAAGCATTTTGTAGCATTATAGTATATTTCCTCAGCCCCTTTCTCGAGTTAGCAGTAGCTCTATGCAGTGCAGTGTTGTCTCTCTAGGTCTGAGTAAAGGAATTAATCCATTCTCTCACTACTGGAATTCACCTGATAGTCCAGAACATCAGCTGATGTAAACCAATGTAGTTCTACTGAAGTCTGTGGGCTGGATCCTCAGCTGGCAGAAACAGATATAGCTCCAGTGACTTCAAGGCAGCAATGCCAACTTGCACCACCGAAGGATTTGGCCCTGCACACTTACAATTGACACCAAAATTCACCTAGTCCAAGGCCAGAGGGACCGTTGTGATCATCTAGTTTGACCTCCTGTGTAACACAGGCCAGAGAAGTTCTCCAAAATAACTCCTTGAGCAGATCTTTTAGAAAAACATCCAATTTTGAGTTAAAAATAGTCAGTGGTGGAGAATCCACCATGATCCTTGGTAAGTTGCTCCAGTGGTTAATTACTCATCATCAAAAATGTACACCTTATTTCTAGTCTGGATTTGTCTAGCTTCAGCTTCCAGCCACTGGATCATGTTAGACCTTTCTTTTGATAGACTGAGGAGTCCATTATTCAATATTTGTTCCCCATGTAGGTACTTTTAGGCTGTAATCAAGTCACTTCCCTTAACCCTTCTCTTTGTTAAGCTAAATAGATTGAGCTCCTTGAGTCTATTGCTACAAGGCATGCTATATAATCTTTTAGGATCCAGCTTCATTCTTTGGCGGATAACTTGCTTCCACAGCAGTGCCGTAACAAGGGCGAGGTGAGTGAGGCACTTGTCTCGGGCGCACAAAACGGAGCGGCGCAGCTCTACTGCCCAAGCGGGACAGAGAGGGAAAAAAAAAAAGCCGTGATCGGCGGCGCTTCGGCGGCTGCCCTACTGCCGCCGCTTCTTCAGCAGCAATTCGGCGGTGGGTCCCTGAGTCCATCTCGGAGGGAAGGACCTGCTGCCGAATTGCCGCTGCTGCTTCATTCATTCTTCGGCGGCAATTCGGCAGTGGGTCCTTCTCTCCGAGAGGGACTCAGGGACCCGCCGCCAAATTGCCACTGAAGAGCCTGGAGCCAGCCCTTGCCTCGGGCGCAAAACTAAGTAATACTCTTTCTTGACTAGGGGCCCAGTCCAAAGCCCAGTGAAATCAAAGGGATTCTTGCAATGGACTTCAATGGCCTTTGGACCAGGTCCTACATTGTCCAAAACATTATTTTATGTGGTGCTTGTTAGGCTACCATTGAGGAACATTCAGAATGAAAGAGCAATATTATGGGGAAACATTTCCCTATTACAGATGAAGGCATGTTAGTGTATATGAAAATCAGTTAAAAGAGTGACCCTACATGAAACATCCAGCTTGAAATGGTATCATAGGATTATTCAATGAAACATTTATACCCTACAGTTTCCATTCTGAAATGTCAATGAGCTTAAATGTAAAACCAAATCTTATAATAACATGAGAAAATAGCCCCATTTGGTTTGGGGTTTACAAAGCAGCTCTTATGTCTGCATAAGAAAGGCCTGGTGAGAGTCCTTGGTTTAAGTTTAGAGGCGAGAGCAACAAGGGTGGTGTCGTGGTGGGCGTCTGATGAGGTAAATGAGGCTTTCTTCGGACAACTAACAGAAGTTTCCAGATCACAGGCCCTGGTTCTCATGGGGGACTTCAATCACCTGGACATCTGCTGGGAGAGCAATACAGCAGTGCACAGACAATCCAGGAAGTTTTTAGAGAGTGTTGGGGACAACTTCCTGGTGCACGTGCTGGAGGAACCAACTAGGGCCGTGCTCCTCTTGACCTGCTGCTCACAAACATGGAAGAACTGGTAGGGAAAGTAGAAGTGGGTGGAATCTGGGCAGCAGTGACCATGACATGATCATGGCAAAAGGAAGAAAGAAGAGCATCATAATACAGACCCTGGCCTATAGAAAAGCAGACTTTGACTCCCTCAGGGAACTGATGGGCAGGATCCCCTTGGAGGCTAATATGAGAGGGAAAGGAGTCCAGGAGAGCTGGCTGTATTTTAAAGAAGCCTTATTGAGGGCACAGGAATAAACCATCCAAATGTGCAGAAAGAATAGCAAATATGGCAGGCAACCAGCTTGGCTTAACAGAGAAATCTTTGGTGAGCTTAAACACAAAAAGGAAGCTTACAAGAAGTGGAAACTTGGACAGATGACTAGGGAGGAGTATAAAAATATTGCTCAAGCATGCAGGGGTGTAATCAGGAAGGCCAAAGCACAATTGGAATTGCAGCTAGCAAGGGATGTGAAGGGTAGCAAGAAGAGTTTCTACAAGTACGTTAGCAACAAGAAGAAGGTCAGGGAAAGTGTGGGACCCTTACTGAATGGGGGAGGCAACCTAGTGACAGATGATGTGGAAAAAGCTGAAGTACTCAATGCTTTTTTTGCCTTGGTCTTCACAGACCAGGTGAGCTCCCAGACTGCTGCACTGGGCAGCACCGTATGGAGAGGAGATGAGCAGCCCTCAGTGGTGAAAGAACAGGTTAAGGACTATTTAGAAAAGCTGGACATGCACAAGTCCATGGGGCTGGATGCAATGCATCTGAGGGTGCTGAGGGAGTTGGCTGATGTGATTACAGAGCCATTGGCCATTAACTTTGAAAACTCATGGTGATCGGGGGGAGGCCCTGGTCAATTGGAAAAAGGCAAATATAGTGCCCATCTTTAAAAAAGGGAAGAAGGAGAATCCACGGAACTACAGACCGGTCAGCCTCACCTCTGTCCCTGGAAAAATCATGGAGCAGGTCCTCAAGGAATCCACTTTGAAGCATTTGGATGAGAGGAAGGTGATCAGGAATAGTCAACATGGATTCACCAAGAGCAAGTCATACCTGATCAACCTGATTGCCTTCTATGATGAGATAACTGGCTCTGTGGATATGGGGAAAGTGGTGGATGTGATATACCTTGACTTTAGCAAAGCTTTCGATACGGTCTCCCACAGCATTCTTGCCAGCAAGATAAAAAAAGTATGGATTGGATGAATGGACTATAAGGTGAATAGAAAGCTGGTTAGATCGTTGGGCTCAACGGGTAGTGATCCAGGGCTCAATGTCTAGTTGGCAGCCAGTATCAAGCGGAGTGCCCCAGGGGTTGGTCCTAGGGCCAGTTTTGTTCAACATCTTCATTAATGATCTGGATGATGGGATGGATTACACCCTCTGCAAGTTTGCAGATGACACTAAACTGGGATGAGAGGTAGATAAACTGGAGGGTAGGGATAGGGTCCAGAGTGACCTAGACAAATTGGAGGATTGGGCTAAAAGAAATCTGATGAGGTTCAACAAGGACAAGAGACCTGCACTTAAGATGGAAGAATCCCATGCACTGCTACAGGCTGGGGACCGATTGGCTAAGCAGCAGTTCTGCAGAAAAGGATCTGCAGAAAAGGATTACAGTGGACAAGAAGCTGGATATAAGTCAACAGTTTGTCCTTGTTGTAAGAAGGCTAATGGCATATTGGGCTGCATTAGTAGGAGCATTGCCAGTAGATCGAGGGAAGTGATTATTCCCCTCTATTCGGCGCTGGTGAGGCCACATCTGGAGTATTGCATCCAGTTTTGGGCCCCCCAGTACAGAAAGAATGTGGATAAATTGGAGAGTCCAGCAGAGGACAGCGAAAATGATCAGGGGGCTGGGGCACATGACACAAGGAGAGGCTGAGGGAACTGGGGTGATTTAGTCTGCAGAAGAGAAGAGTGAGGCGGGATTTGATAGCAGCCTTCAACTACCTGAAAGGGGGGGGGGGGTTTCCAAAGAGGATGGGGCTCAGCTATTCTCAGTGGTGGCAGATGGCAGAACAAGAAGCAATGGTCTCAAGTTGCAGTGGGGGAGGTCTAGGTTGGATATTAGGAAACACTATTTCACTAGGAGGGTGGTGAAACACTGGAATGGCTTACCTAGGGAGGTGGTGGAATCTCCATCCTTAGAGGGTTTTAAGGCCCGGCTTGACAAAGCCCCGGCTGGGATGATTTAGTTGGGGTTGGTCCTGCTTTGAGCAGAAGGTTGGACTAGATGACCTCCGGAGGTCTCTTCCAACCCTAATCTTCTATGATAAGCTGCTCAGCACTTTCTTCCTGGGATTTCTGCAGTACTGATCTTGTTGATTTATTTCCCCCCTCTATTTTATAGCTAGAAACCATCTCCCCCCTCCCCTATAATAATAATTGATTTTCTCTAAAGGCCAAGCTGGTTTCATATGGAAACCATGGAAGAAACATTGCCTTTTCCCTACTGGGTTATTCTGTATTAATTCTTTAATCAGCCCAGGGGTGAAAAGTGGGAACTGGAAAACATGAAGGATCGTTGGCTCCAAATTGTGCATGACTATAGCTTAGTCCCAGTCCTTCTGCCCCAATTCATTGCTTTTTTGGGGCACAAACCCTGCACGGAAGCACTATAAAATATATAAATCTATAGCACATTCTTGCAACAATGGAGTGTCTCAAACTTAGCTCAAATAATCGCTGATTGTTAGATATACTACACGTTCTGTGGGTATTGTCAGTGTCCAATTCATATCATGGACGAGACTTTATAATCTGCCCTGCCAGAAGGTAGCTGCACTGCCCCAGGAGCAGACACAGAATGAATGGCATCTCAGAGTCACTCACAGTCCCCTTCCTGCTTCTGCCGTTGCTCCAGGGTGGGTAGCAATCTGCTCCTGGCAAAGAGCGTTATAAAATATAGACCAGTAACACCCTTCTTTCTGTTTCACCTTTGCGCATTTCCCCTGACAGGTGCATTCTGTGCATGCCATTCTTTGCCCATTTACACAGGGAGTGGATGGGAATGGCATCCAAACAGAGGTTGTTATCTATGTCCCATGCTGCAATGCGGATAGCCCATGCAAGGCAGTAAGGGAATGCCCTGCACCCCTTCAGGGTATCGGAAGGGCAAGTCTCAGTCCCTGGTATCTAGAATACTACTTAGAATTACTAAGATAATAAGTTCTCTGGGCAAGTAGTGTCTTCTTGTTACATGTTTATACAATGCCTAGCACAGTGGGGCCATGACTGGGGCCCTCAGTTGCTACCATAACACTAATAAAGTATATTACTACTACTACAAAAATATAGATGGATTTATTTTCCTAAATGAGAATATCAGATTTATCATACCAAGAGAATATAATCAAGAATCTTTCACTGAATGCTATAATTTGTTTTTCATTTCTAAACACTAGACAAGTTCAACGAAGCAAGTTGAATCCAATTCTAATTGGATTTTTGTCTCTTATTAAATCAGAGTAGTGCAAGTTTGAGTTCAAATGCACGTGCCCTACATCTATTCAACTTAGCTTGCTAAAATACTGCAATATTTTAAAAATATGTGGAAATGGGGTCAGAGTAACCAACCAACTGTTAGGAAATCTGAAAGGCCTTCTGTAGTCACCTTAATGGAAATGATGCTCAGATCACTGTGAGATATTTCTCCTGATGTTTCAGACTAATCAGTGCTATATTTAGAAAATTCTTTGACTGAATGGGAAGCTCCTGTGATCTGCTGAGCTCTTTCCAGGAAGTGCTGGGCTCCTATATGGTCTGATCAGCAAACTCAATAATCCCAGTCTTCTTCTCATGGAGATCAATTACTATTATTTAATATTTTCATTCCAGTGGCATTCACAATAGGCTAGTCCACACATGCAGGAAGATAGAGTCAGTGGATCGGTCACTGGATTGGGATTCAAGAGACACAGATATGATACTGACTGACTGGGACAAATCACTTGCTATCTCTGCATCCTTTGTCTGTCTCGGCTATTTAAGCTCTTTGGGGCAGGCCCTGCCTGTTATTCTGTGTTTGCGAGACCCGTTTCAGTGGAGTAGAAAGGTTGGAAATAAGAATGGAGAGGCTCAGCGGTAGAACTAGAGAAGAGGAAGGCGAGGGATTGATTGCATAAGGCATGTTCACTGAGTTAAGTGGCGGAGGGAGGAGGCGGTAGAAGGACAGGTAGGTGGGTTACGGTGGGGTTGTTTCAGGATAGGGGAGAGAAAAGCATTCTTGAATTGTGAGGGAACAAGCCGAGAGAGAGAGAGATGAAGTAGGTAGGAGGAGAATTATAGCTGTTGTGATTACTGATCAGTAGGTGTAGGACTTCACAATACAAGGCCCAACTCCATTTGAGCTGGAGTCAAAGGCAAACCACCGTTGATTTCAATGAGGGTAGGAAATGAAGGCTGGGGCTTATGCCAGTTTATAAACGTGTGACTCAAGGCTATTTCCCTCCCTTTGTGTTTGCTTGGAACTCCCATTGTTGTTGATGCAAATCAGGCACGAGGCTTGAAGGTGCCCTGCAATGTCAAGGTTGATGACTTATTAAATGTCTGAGGGCCATAAACAAAGTCTAACAGCCTTGTTTGAAATCACAAGTCAGTTGACCAGGGGACCTGATAGCTGATTGATGGCATGAATCCAATGACCCAGATTACCGAAACCTCCACCGTGATTAGGGTGAATCGGCACCCGACTGAACTACCTTCTCCCTCCCAGAAGGATCCCACCTGGTGAGGACTGAGGCATATTAGCAGGGTAGACTGAGCAAGCCTCCACTACCATTCCCAGTGTTGTGGATGATCAGAGGCCTTCTGTCTCCAGGGCTCTCAATCTGCCATCTTTCACAAACCGTAACACCCCCTATTAACAACGTTCTCGGAGAAGATAAAGAAGCATCGCCTAGAATCTGCGGTGACTGGGGCTCTATAAAGACCCGAAATGGATGAACAGATAGATAAGGAGCCAATCACAACACCGTATTTCTCCCCATTGACTTCTGTGAAGTTTATCGGCTCCCTGCAGCTCGATGCCAGTGTGTGTGTATCGGGCCCATGATGACCGAGCAGAGTCATGTACAAAGGGTGTTTCATTGCTTTATCTTGAATATTTCAATTCAACCAAAATTAAAATATGGACCGAATACAGTTCCCCGTTAACTAGAGTAGCTAGCCTGCAGTTCAGTTGAGTCTTTCGACTGTTTGATCAGCTTTATTAATGGCTGTACCACATCTTGTCTGGACTAATTCCCAGGAACACTGGGCAAGCAATTGGCTGTTTTCTCACCTTTCGAAAGTGCCCCATTTTAGATGGTCACAAAAACCTATGGAGATGCCCTTGGTGTGTGAAGTATTGGCAGGTGGCTCAGGCATTTAGAGGTATGGGAAAGCCCGACACAAACATCTACAAAGGAAGGGAGGGTAAAGTGTAAGTCCTTACCTCTTCAACAAGCTGCAGCATACGACGGGTGCTTTCAAGTGACTGGGAAAAAAAACGGGAGAAAAGCAAGTTAGATTTGGCAAATGCCGTTTCCGTCACTAGTGTGCAGGCGTGTATAAACGCCATGAATAGCCTCATACAGAAGACTTTGAGTGCTTCTTTCTCCACCCTCTAATAGCCAGATTACAGCTATCCCAGTGTGGGAGTGCTAGGAGGGAAGACGGTGTTTCTCCAGCACTCTGGCCTGGGAGGTAGCCGGAATTCTGCAGCTAGCACTCTCCACTGCTGCCAGTGATGAATGCTCCCAGAAGAGGCGTATAGCCCTAGCCTTGGCCTCCTTCTCCATCTAAAGGTGGGGCCGGGGCTCTGAGATCTTCCGCCCTTGCCAGGTTTCAAAGCCTGGGCTTCAGCCCAAGACCAAGCGTCTACACTGCTATTTTTAGCTCTGCAAGTCTGAGTCAGTTGACCCGGGCCCTGATTCTCAGTCCTGCAGGTTTTTCTTTTCAGTGTAGACATACCCTTAGATCCTAACTCTGCCTTCACTCACTCAAGTATCGCTCCCATTTTTTCCACCACCAATACCTTGGCAGTTGAGATCAGCTGGAGCACTTGAGCTAACTGACCCTTGGGCAGATGGGTGGCGGGGCATTTTCAAGGAGGGACCCTTGATGCTGGGATTTTTTTTCGTATTCCTGAGCCTGTTGACCTACAAGATATGGTGCTAGACGTATGTTTCCCCAAGCGTCTGAAGAAGGTTTAGGCTGGAGTGGGTTAATGGGAGAGGGGCAGAGTTCTTAGTCCTGGTGTGGGGGGGTGGATTTTGTTATTTCATTGCATTTTGATCAGTCTAAATAAATAAATACAGAAATAAGCAAGTGCAGAACTGGGCCCTAAGAGCCTAATCCAAACCCCATTGACATCAATGGCTCAACACTGGTCTAAGGCCACGTCTATATGCACAGCGCTGCAGCAGCACCAATGCAGCGCGTCTGGTGAAGATGCTCCATGCCGATGTCAGCCTAATAGAACCACCTCCAGGAGTGGCAGAAGCTGTGTCAGTGGGAGAAGCTCTCTTGCCGAGATAGTGCTGCGCACAAGCACACTTACATCGGTTGTGCTGACATAGGCTGTGGTGTAGACATAGCTTAACTCTGCTCCCTCTGAAGTTGGTGAGAGCTTTTCCGCTGACATCAGTGGGAGAAGAGATAGGTCAGCTTAAAGCACTTTGGAAACCTCACCCTTAATATTTTTGGTTTTCATTGAGTTCCCCTTCCCCCCAATTGATCTTTTTTCTCCTCCTCAGCAATATGGCAGATTCCACACTAAAGAGTTCAAGGTGGAAGTGCAAACCCTCAAGTTAACAGAGCCATTCAGGTTAACGCTGTTTCAGTACCTGCTCTTCCTCAAATTCATCCCCTATGCAATGTGCTTGTGACATCCTCAACTCTCAGTTATGGGTCTTCCACATAGTCCTCTCCACTGGTTCCATTCACACTTGGAACCACTGCTACACTAGTATAAAAATGACTTCTGTGGTTTCCAATTAAAATTTCCTAGCTAACTGATTTGATAGTTTTTGCTTACACTTAGGCTTGGCAAATTAGATGAGCCCCCAGAGAAATTAAATGGCAACTTCTCTCCCTAAGATCATTTTATCTGATATTGATCCTAATATCAGAAACAAACTCATCCAAAGATGATCAGTATGATGGGCAAAGACTCACACAGATAAACACACATCTGCCATGACTGGCCTCTAATGATATCTAATGGTCTAAATGACTCTTGGACAGATAGGGTGGGAGTTTGAAACTCAGGTCCACGGTCCTTGTACCTATCTGCTCCAGAATCACCATGACTCATTTTTTATTCCAAGTTACCCCTTTCCTCTCCTTTCCACAGAGATCTCAGCCCAAAATGTCTAAGAAAATGGACCTAATTCTGCTGTCACTGACACAGTGTAAATCCACAGTAATTCCATTGACTTCAGTGTATTGATACTAGTGTCGGTGACAGCAGAATTCGGTCCAGTCAAATTACATGAGTGTAAAACAGAATCAGCCGCTGAAGCACTTTGCTACAGCTGTGCACATTTCTGGATATAGCCTGTGGGTAGACAGAAGAACCTCAAGTGTTTCCACCCTCCTCGTTTGCCATTGGTTTTACCTCATCCGCCAGCTGGTCAGCACGCCGCTGCATTTCTTCCAACTCATTGCGCATATCAAGTTCTTCTGCCATTTTAGCTGCGAGTGTGTTTGTCGAGGCTTCAGATCAAGGATTTGTGTTTGTTCTGCCCAGGAGCCTGCAAGACAGCAAATAGGGAACACATACTGGGGTTAAACTTGCTGCCCTCTGCAGATTTGTGCTTAAATATCAATCCCCTCAAATGCTTTTATATTAGTGTTCTCGCCAGCAATCTTTCATCAGGGCTGGTGAGTCTTACAAACAGAAGAGTGCTCATGGATTGTTCAAGGTGATGTTCTATTCCTGGGCTATTAGTCACTCTCTTGTATAGGAGCATGGATGGATCCTCACTGCATTCCCTACAGAGAAATTAATTCATTTGTATTTTCTACCTGGCACGCTTCAACTGCCGTTAAGCACCAAACACTTATAAAATGCAGAATCAGAAGGGATGACTTGTAACTAGACATGGGCTCGAGCTGCATTCAAACTTCTCAGAAGTTGAAAGGGTTCAGCTCTAGGGTTTTGCCTCATACTTGCTTGCAAATAAGGGCAAGTCTACACCACAGTGCTACATCGGCGCAGCTATGAAGACGGTGAAGACGTGCTATGCCGACCGGAGAGAGCTCTCCAGTCAGCATAA
Organism: Chrysemys picta bellii; assembly: GCF_011386835.1. Taxonomy (NCBI): domain Eukaryota; kingdom Metazoa; phylum Chordata; order Testudines; family Emydidae; genus Chrysemys; species Chrysemys picta. Next base: position 199,112,277 of record NC_088793.1, read on the forward strand.
TTACTCCACCTCGGTGAGAAGCGGAAGCCATGTTGGCGGAAGAGTGTCTCCCACCAACATAGTGCCGGTGTGGACAGCATGAAACTTGCAAGGCTTATTGGGGGAGAGGGAACTTTTCACACCCAAGAGTGAAGTAAGTTATATCGACTTAGGCTGTAGTATAGACCTGCCCTGGGTATATTTGCCTTTACTTGCCTTTTTGGACAGGGAAGGAGTCTATGACAGAGAGCCAGATCCTTAGGTAAGCTGTAAATCTGTGTCATGCCACAGTAGCTTGCAGATAATGGAGCCGAACTGATTTTCACCAGGTGAGGACTTGGCCCAGAAACACCATCTCAGAAATCTGAGCCATTCAAAATTACACTGGATACATTTTAAAAAGCTTGGCAGGGGTTTGTACTATATCACCCAGCTGGGTTTTTCTGTCATTGCTTCCAGTGGGGCCAGATTCTGATCTTGATTACTTGGGGAGGGATAGTTCAGTGATTTGAGCATTGGCTTGCTAAACCCAGGGTTGTGAGTTCAATCCTTGAGGGAGCCACTTTGGGATCTGGGGCAAAATCAGTAGTTGGTCCTGCTAGTGAAGGCAGGGGGCTGGACTTAATGACCTTTCAAGGTCCCTTCTAGGAGATAGGATATCTCCATAATTATAATTTATTGAGTAAATCCATTGAACTCACCTCTACCTGAGATCAGATCCCCTTCCATTCAATCTAGTTTAGGAAGGTATTAGCTTTTATTATAAACCAAAAGATACAACCTGGCTTCTACTGCTGACTTGAGAAGGAAAGGTGGGGCCTCCTACTACCTCTCAAGTCTGTAGAACATCATCACTATTTTATTTTTCTGCCTGATTCAAGCATGACACATTGAAAATTAGTGCTCAGCGAGGGTTTATTGCTCAGAGGAAGCACTAATCCAGCTGGAAGGAAAGGCAGAGGGCTGCAAATAACTGCCATGAAGCACTGGCCATTTTACTCAATTACATAATATCATAACATAAGGATGGCCATACTGGGTCAGACCAATAGTCCATCTAGACCAATATCCAATGGCCAGTGCCCGATGCTTCAGAAGAAGTGAACAGAATTTGGCAATTTATTGAGTGACCCATCCCGTCATCCAGTCCCAGCTTCCAGCAATCAAAAGTTTAGGGACACCCAGAACATAAGGTTGCATCCCTGACCATCTTGGCTAATAGCCATTGGTGGACCTATCCTCCAGGAACGTATCTAATTCTTTTTTGAACTCCATTATTCTTTTGGTCTGCACGACATCCCCTGGCAATGAGTGCCATAAGTTGATTGTGCATTGTGTGACAAAGTATATCCTTGTGTTTGTTTGAAGCCTGCTGCCTATTAGTTTCATTGGGTGAACCTTAGTTCTTGTGTTATGTGAAGGGGTAAATAACACTTCCTTATTCACTTTCTCCATACCATTCATGATTTTATAGACCTCTATCGTATCTCCCCTCAGTCGTCTCTTTTCTAAACTGAATAATCCCAGTCTTTTTAATCTCTCCTCATATGGAAGCTGTTTCATGCCCCTAATCTTTTTTGTTGCCCGTCTCTGTACTTTTTCCAATTCCAATATATCTTTTTTTGAGATTTGGTGACCATATCTGCACACAGTATTCAAGATGTGGGTGTACCATGGATTTATATAGTGGCATTATGCTATTATCTGTCTTATTATCTATCCCTTTCCTAATGGTTCCTAACATTCTGTCTGCTTTTTTGACTGCTGGTGCACACGGAGTGGATGTTTTCAGAGAACTATCCACGATGACTCCAAGATCTCTTTCTTGAGTGCAGCAGCACTGACGTAGCGCTTGAGTGTAGACTTGCCCGTAGTATTTAGACTTCTTGCATTTGTATACAAGCATTATAAAATTTGTCAATATTTAGTTGTCTGCTTTCATGTGATGTAACTGAATGGGACTCTTGTTTGACTGTTTCTTTTCTGTTCCTACCTGTACTTTATCAACTTCTATCTTCTCCTATTTACTTGGATATAAAGTATTCCCTTTAATAAATCCTCTCTGATAGGAGGTGTCTGTCCAAACCGTGTCCCCCTCCGCACCTGTCGGCTTTCCCCCAACCCTTAGTTTAAAAACTCCTGTACCACCTTTTTAATTTTACATGCCAGCAATGTGGTTCTGTTTAAGTGGAGCCCATTCTTCCTATATAAGCTTCTCCTTTCTCAAAAGATTTCTAGTTACTAGTAAACGTAAATTGCTCCTCTGAACACAATCATCTCATCCACGCATTGATCCCTCTAACTGACCCTGCGCATCGAGAATTTCAGAGAATGCTACCATGGAGGTCCTGGACTTTAATCTCTTATGTAGCAGCCTAAATTTGGCCTACAAACCTCTCTCCTACCTTTCCCTATGTCATTGGTACCTACATGTACCATGACCACTGGCTCCTCCCTAGCACTACACATAAGTCTGTCTAGATGTCTCAAGAGATCTGCAACCTTCGCACCTGGCAGGCAAGTCACCATGCGGTTCTCCCGGTCATCGCAAACACAGGTATGTTTCTAATGATCGAATCCACCATTACTATTACCTGTCTCTTCCTATAACAGGGGTTCCCTCTCCCCTCATGTGAGAGGATACCACGACATCTGGAAGGACGATTCCAACTATGGGATTGTTTCCCTCCACTGCAGCTTGATGTTCTCCTTCCCCGAGTCTTTCGTCCTCCTCAACACCACAGAGGCTGTCAGACTGGGGCGGAGGGGAACCGATCTGCCATGTCCCAGAAAGTTTCATCTATGTACATCTCTGTCTCTCGTTGGTCCTCCAGTTCAGTCACTCTGGTCTCAAGGCCTGTACTCAGTCTCTGAGAGCCATGAGTTGCTTTTACTGAAAGCACACATATGCCATGTGCCTACAAGGCAGGGAATCCTACACATTGCATTCCGCGCAATACACTGGATAGTCCCAACTCTGCTGCTGGACTTCTGTCTGCATTGTTTTTACTCTTGCAGGGCTTGTTTGTTCTTTATGTGTGTATTTTTGGGAGTGGGGGGGAGTTGTTATTGGCCTAAGTTTAGAGACTGTTTATTAGGTGTGTCCAGCTCTCACGCTCTCTCGCAAAACTCCCCTGTTCACTGGCTCCTCTAGTTGCTTACAAGCTGGCTTTTCCAACCCTGTTCTCCCGAGTTAGCCCCATCCCCTTGTCAAGGGATCCGGGATCAAAGGACTGAAGGCTGGAGCCTCGTTAGGAAGGCTCCGGTAGGCTCAGCATACAGCAAGCAGCCCACACTCTAAACTTCAATCAAGCAGGCACATGGCAAGCAACAAGCACACAGCAACAGACCACAAACTCACCCCAAAGGTCAGACCTTCACCTGCAGAACTCCCTGGCCAAACCCCCCTTTGCAATTCCTCTCCTCCTTACAACGGCAAGGCAGGACAGAGCAGCTCCTTTCAGTAAACTGTCAAGTAAGAACCATCTTGGGGACCAATTTCTGTCCTGGCTTTACACCCTATGCCACTCAAATGGAAAAGATGAATCAGGGCAGCCGTTGGCCCTAAGAGTTTGACAGCCAATAAATGATAGCATCTTCTATAAAAACTAGCCATTACGTATTTAAGATGGGCTCAGTCCTTGCTCAGACAATACTCTCACTGAAGCCAATAGGGGTACAGACTAAGGACGGCAGGAGTGGGCCATAAGGCCCCAGATCACAGCGTCTGCAAACAGGGGTGCTCCAGGGGGCACAGGAGTGAATGGGAGGCTAACCCCCTTCCCAGGCCATGAGCCTGTGCTAGAAATGTACCTTTTAAGCTGCTGAGGAGAGGAAATGTTCCTGCTTGATTCACAGAGTCATGGATAAGTCCCCCAGTGCAAACTCCTCCAAGCTCACACAGACTGAGCCCCTGCAGTGCACATGGGGGAACAGAAGCCTCCCCTGGGGGGGCTCCCTGCCTGCTGCCCTCCACTCAGAAGAACCACACCATTTCCTCTGCACTGAGTGGAGAGGGCCAGCATTTGCTTCATCTATAGGGGCCAACAGCCAGGCAGGTGTACAAATGAGCATTGGGTGGAAGGAGCTTGCACAACAATAGCAGTGCCCCACGGAGAGTAACACTGGTGTTTGCTTTGCTAACACATGTCAATAATTAAAGCTGAACAAAAGGCCATTGGCTAGACGCTGACCCAACTGTTGGCTCCCATTTCAGCAGAACGCAACAAACCAACCACCCAAAACTGCCTAAGTAGCAATCAGCCAATATATGGCAGTGCGTTAAACTCTGGTTTGGATTAAACGTCCTTTCATATTAATCTATCTAGTCCTTCCCCCTCCCTCCTGCTTCTTTCCCAGCGACTCTTCTGCAATGGGACGACCTTTCCTCTGCATAAATCAGCTCCGCTGAGCCAGGAGCCATAGGCTTCCAGGGATCAGAAGGCCAAGGATATTTGCTGCTGAATCAAGCTCTATCTGCTTACGAATATGTAAGAAAATCAGACAGCTGCCTACGTATCCTCTGCAACTTACAAAGGATTGTTGTTATATAAGGGGGGAAATGTATGACCTTCATGCTTGTACATTAGCTATGCTCTCCCTTGAGGCTGTCTTGCTTTCTTTTCATCCTAAGGCAGGAAGAAATCCATCTCAGAGAGGAGACTGAAAAGCCAGCCCCCAAGCAACTGGCACAGCATTCTGTTTACATCAATCTCAAACAGTGAACACATCGCAACATCCCTGTCTGAGGGAGGCTAACATCCTGTGATGGGTCACATAAAATGTAGACGTTTCCAATATATCCCGGAGTAGCGGCTGGGTGGGCAGTGCCACCTGGTGTTTTGGATGGTTGGGCAATTCACACCAGCATTAAGGCTCGACTGCAAGAAATTCATCCGCGGGCCCAGCTGATGCAAATGCCTGGCTTAATGGCATGGTGAATATTCAGTTTGACAGCAGACATTTTGGGGATGCTCGCTGTCAGCAGTAAACAGGTTTCACCAAAAAAAATAGGGAGCACTCTAGGGATTAGGAGCTCCATGGCAGAGACACATCAAGGATCCTTCTGCTTCCAAAGAAGACCTCTGTGAGAGTGACTAAAGCAATCCTGGTGTTCTTGTAGGGGCCAATCCAGCCCCAGCCCACACAGGTTCTCCTGGAGGCAGAACCACTGTGATTCCACTGCACTGGATTTGGATGGGCTGTGTGCCTAGAGTGAAGTGCCCTGAGGAGTCACTCCCTGAACAGCCACATGCAGGGATTATGTGGGAGTGAGGAAGACAGGCAAGTGGTCAGAGGAAGTTGAAGTATCCTCCATAAAACATCTGCTCCGTAGCCCAAGTGGAGGACTCCTTGTCTATGTCTACACTACCGTGATAAATCGACCTACACTACGCAACTCCAGCTACGTGAATAACGTAGCTGGGGTCGATGAACCTTAGGTCGAGTTACCACAGGGTCTACACGGCAGGGTCAACATGAGAAAATCTCCCATCAACTTACCTTACTCTTCTTGTCGGGGGTAGAGTACAGGGGTTGACTGGAGAGCGATCTACAGTCGATTTGGCGGGTCTTTACTAGACCCACTAAATCGACTGCCGGTGGCTCGATCTCAGAGTGTTGATCCCGGCTGTAGTGTAGACCTGCCCCTTGATTCCTTCCTCACCATGTACCTAGGGCACAGCTCACTGTTTGGCTTGGCACTAAAGCTGGTCAGAGAATGGAACTTCCATTCCATGGGAAATTCCAACATGTCAAAATTTGTTTTTGTCCCAAATCAGAACAAGCCGCCAAAATTCTGAAATTTTCCATGGAATGAACATTCCAATTCAGGACCATTGAATTTGTTGTATTTTGAAACGGTGAACACATCATATGGAAACGCTGTAATATAATGGAAAATATTAAATGCTATAGATATTCAATATATACGAATATAAAATATTAATTTTAATACTGTATTATATGATGTAAAAAAGTCTAAATGAATCAAAATGACAGTCAAAATGAAATGTTTCAGCATTACAGGAATGAAATGAGAAAGTTAGAATGATTCATTTTTACTCTTCCCATAGACAATTTCATTGAAATCAAGGTTCCCGCTAAATATTTAGATTGTGATGAAACTGAATTTTCTAGTGGAAAACTGTTCCGTCAAAAATTTCCCAACAAGCTCTACTTGACACCAAAGATCTGACCTAAAGCTACTGAAGTCAAAGGACCATGAGATCAGGCCCAAACACCTGTATAACAATCAGGGGTACAAAAGTCAGAAAGTGTTTCTGGGATTTTCAGTGCCACAAGGGGCTTGGAATAGGGTTTCTCTTCCTGGTCTGTTGGCCCTAGTAATGACCTGAACATGGACTGGAAGCTTCTCTCTCCATTGTGTAGGGATCTCAGTATGGATCAATGCAATAGGGGAACTTGGGGAAGAACCAATTCTCATTTACAGCCCCTCATTATTTTTTCTGCCTGATTTACTCAGCTGCTATACAGCTGTGTAAAATTCTTTACAAACTTGGGTCCAGGTCCTCAGTTTGGTGTAAGCTAGCTTGGTTCTGTGCCTGGTGAGAAAAAGGTGGGGCCTTGGTATGTCATGGTCCTGGCGCCCCACTCCTCCCATTTTACTTTATTTACACAGATGTTTTAGGGTCCCTTAGTAGAACTGTATCCTACTCCTTCTCCCTCCCCGACCCCATCAGCCCTAGTTCCATTGATTTCAGGGGAGCTATGCCAATGTACATTAGCTGGCTATCTGCCCCACGGTTTGTTTCAGCATTTTCAAATACCTCACCCTGTCAGAGCAAGAAGCTAGGTAATGCAGGGAGAGCCTTCCCTCCTGAGTAAGTGCACGGCACCCTCAATGCATATTACTTTCGAGACATATACTGTTCTTTACAGCTCTTTGTGGCTTGTCTCCAGCTGGCTTGCTGCCAATCAGCTTTGGCGAATCGTTATCCCATGACATATGCACATCAGTGGGCTCTTGTGCTTTTTCAGTGGATCTCAGAGCTTTGCTTACTCTAGGATTCCTCCTCTAGAATTTCCCATCATTGCTAACAGTGTTAGCCCTGCGGGGAGCACTAGTGGAGACAAGGAGCTGGGAATTCTAGCACCATGTTGTCTATACCTGCTCTTAAGTGAGCCAGTGCTTAAAATACTCACAGCTGCCTGCATCTTGGTCTACACTAGCACTGGTGGAGTTGCAAGAGTGAATTTTAAGGGGGGGAAAGGTTACTTTAGACACAGCCTAGGAAGGGATATGATTTGAACATTCATACGAGTGGAAGAAACTAGAATCTGCTCTCTACCTATTTGGTGTAAGGGGATAAGGGATGGTCTAGGTAATACTTAGTCCTGTCTCAGCATGGGGGGACTGGACTAGATGACCTATCAAGATCCCTTCCAGTGCTACATTGCTATGATTGGCATTGTGTTCCTAGCATGGGCGATGCTAGATAAATAAGATGATGCAATGCTAATATGGGACCAGTTTTAAACCTCTGAGCATACCCAGTGTAAACTAGGTGGTAAATAAAGCCTGAACAGACTGATGCTAAGCTGAGTTCTTGGGCAATTAATAAAAAAATAATGATACTGTTTATGAATCACCATAATTTCTAAACATTGCACAGGTAAATTAGTTCTCCAGTAGACATCTCTCCCCCCAACCTGGCTCTTGATTACCGCACTTAATGATCACGAATGAGCAGTAAGTTTGGACGGTGATGAGAAGTAGAAAGATATGGAGCCCTGGGGACTTACCCTTAGAATGATAGTTTCTGATTAATAAATCCCACTGTGTTTACATTTAGGGATAGATTCACCCCATTTTACATCAGCCTAGAAAATGTCAGAGGTTATAACTGCAGAGGTGTTTTGTTGCAAATGATTAAACTTGACAGGTTGATTGAAACTGGTTTTTTGTTGTAAAGCACTTAGAATAGATTGAGAAACACCACAAAGCCCTCTTACAGACAAGCCATTTTACATCATGTTTTAGTCATAAACACGACTGCCCTACTGCGGTGCTGATTCAACTTCATTTATAGAAAACCATGCCCAGTAATCAATACAGGTTACTCATAGGCACACAATATGGTACGCAATTTGTCTAGATGCAGGCTGAAATTGTATCTTGATTACCACTTCAAAAGTTTTTTTCTCTTACTTAATTGGCCTCTCAGAGTTGGTAAGACAAATCCCACCTGTTCATGCTCTCTGTATGTGTGTATATATATCTCCTCAATATATGTTCCATTCTATGCATCCGAAGAAGTGGGCTGTAGCCCACGAAAGCTTATGCTCTAATAAATTTGTTAGTCTCTAAGGTGCCACAAGTACTCCTGTTCTTTTTGCGGATACAGACTAACACGGCTGCTACTCTGAAAGCTGAAATTGTGTAGATTTTGCAGCCGATTCTGGTTACTGCCCATATCTTTGCAATAATTTTCCTTAAGCACAGGGGATAGTATACATTGGGGATGGGATTCTTTAGTTAGATACACAACACCCATTGAAATTCAAAGAGAGTCGGGTGCTTATCCCAGTTTAAGCTAAAATAAACACTGATGCCACGTAAAATCCCTTCAGCTTCATTAGACATTGCAGATTTGATTTATGGAAGCAATTATTCTCCTACAATTTAGATTAATATTTTGCCCCTGATGCCAGATGCTGTATTTCCGATACAGAAGAACAGTAGGAAACTGAGGGTTAAAGAGAAAGTAATGAAGAAACTGACTGAGGCGAGCACATTGTCTACTTCAGTTTGAACGCTGCATTTATTATATTACAGGTAAAGTTCAGATGCAATATAGAATCAGGTAGTTAGAATGTTTTATCTATGTGGAGTTATTCTGAAGCTCTAAGTGAACCGTCATATATCCCTGAAGAGGGAGAAATACAATGGGTGACCTTTAAAAGGAAATATTTACTTTACTGGGATGTAAACTCTTCAACACAATAAATATAGGAAAATGAAAATGCAGCAATTTACCATGGCAAAGTCAACACTGCAATAAAGCAACTGTTTCTTTTCAAGCACTCTCACTGCATTAAAGTGCAGATCTATTTTTCCCCCTGGATATTCATAGCTAGAGGATGACTGCATTGGCATATTCTACACAAAGAACACACACATATATATATATAAAAGAGGAGACTGCCAATAACAATTCTTTATATAGAGACTTTTCTTCTGTAGAGTTGGAAGAGCCTTGCAAAGGTGGGCAAGCATTATTATCCCTATTTTACAGAGGGGAAAACTGAAGGACAAAGAGATTGACTGACTTGTCCAAAATTACAGAGCAAGCCAATGGAGAAGCCCAGAATAGAATCGCTGCAAAAATAGGGTTTGAACCAGAGCGCTCACATTCCTCTGTCCCAGCCAGCTCCCATTGCTACCCTCTCAAATGTCACTAGAAAAGCATCGGGGTCATCAGCGGCCCCATTTTACACAGGGCTCTGGTTCCCGTTCCCCGTACTGGGACTCACCAGAAGTAACTGCTGCACTTGTGCTTGCTCCCTGATAAATTCCTCCAAGCTCCTCTCTTGCGCGGCTTGCTGGGCTAGCAGGGATTGTCTCTCCAGCTGGTGTGACGGTTGGAAAGATTGCATGCTCTGTTGCAGCTCCTTCTGCTGGCCCACCAACCGCCGCAGAGTCTGCTCCATCATCCGGGCACCCAGTACTCTCTGAGGCCTCCCCCGTGTGTCTCTCAATTGCCACTACCAGGGCAGTCCAGCTGCCGGACAAGCCTCAGCAAGCCATGGGGTATGCTTGACAAAGCCCTGACTGGGAAGATTTAGTTGGGGATTGGTCCTGCTTTGAGCAGGGGGTTGGACTAGATGACCTCCTGAGGTCCCTTCCAACCCTGATATTCTATGATTCCTGCCATCTCCCCACAGAAATTGCACAGACTCCTATGGTTGTACCTTCACCGTATCCTTTTATTTTAAATTCCCTCCTCCATTTCCACAACAACCTCCATGCAACAGTCTATTTACAGCACCAACGGTGCTTTTTGGTCCTCTCCCCCAGTACCTGAGGGGAACAGACGTCTCCCTTCCATGAGGCCTCTGTGTTTCTGGGCGTAACTAGCCCTAAACCCCTCGCTCCCCTTTTGGGACTTCCTGCCTGCCTCTTTATCTGCCTTGGGCTGATAGGCCAATTGGCTTCTTATCCCATTCAGCTGGCCAGCCTGGTTGTCTAATGACCTCCATCAGCTTTCTCCAGGGGAACTGATTAACATCTGAGTGATCAGAGTGCTGGCGCACCCGTTCGCTCCCTGCACTCAGTCACAGAGGGTGACATACAGGCTGATTGAAGAATATCAGATAAGAAAGAGAAACTGTAGAGAAGTAAAACTATAAAGCAGGGAGATCTTTTCCTCTCCCACTCTGGTGCTGAGTTATGTGTCTGCAGTTTAGTCCCCGCATAGCTGCACATAAGGGGTTTCTATCCTTGGAACAAGGCCGCTGTAAGTTGCTTCACAGGAGCCCCATCTGTGGGGGTTGCTCCAGTGACATGTGGAATTAGCACATCCACCTACCTGCTATGCAATTATTGTCTCCTCTTCAGCTAGCGCTGCCCACTTTTGGAGCTCTGCTGGCTGGCAGGTGGGGAATGCTTTGTACCACTGCCAGCCCTCTCAAGGCAGACTTTCTACTGTGAGTGCTGGGTTATACTACAGACGCCGGCATAAACTTGGGGCTAAAATCTAGCCCAGAGACTGTCCACCAACCCCTTGCAAAGAAAGACTGTTTTGAGACTTCAGGAATATGAAGCTGTGGGGAAAAGTCCTTTGGACTCCAGTAGCTCCACACGTTGCTGAGAATGAGCATTCCCCAACCCCCCTTTTTTTATGTCCAGGAGACCCCATTGAGTCAAGGAAGAATAATGCTACTGCATCAGGCTTCACCTTGTAAACCTGTCATTCATTGTCCTCAGTGCTCTGCCCATCTGAATTCCAGCTCAGATAGTGTCTTGAGAACCTTATGCCTGAAAACAGATGCCATGAAAACACGTGCTATTAAATCCAGTGGGTGCTCTTGTAATTCTCCCCCCCAGTTTATAATTCTTCACCAGGTTTTAACATCTGTCTATTTGTAGGTGGCCCAGTGGTAGTGCACTCGGTTTCCAATCTCTCACCTCCCAACAGGAAGGGCCTTTAGTCCAGATCCTATCCCTTGTATGTGGCTTATCCTTGCCTCAGGGTTTTCAACATCCCTTACTAGAGATTTATGCCCTCCCGCAACAAGGGCAGTTGGTAGGGGAGTCAGGCCTTCCCACTCCATTGAGCTCCAACCCAGGGCCCTGTGAGACACAACAGTGTGCCCCAGAGCTGCCTCCCTGGGTCACTTCCTACCATCCATCTCCCCCAAAGTCTCCCAGTCCAATATAAGATAACAAAAGGAAAGAAAAAACAGTTACACCTTCATCCCCAAATGGGTTCAGCCTCACAGGGAGGCTTTTTCGGTGTCCTTGTTCAGGAGCCCTCAGGGTGGGTAGATAGGTCGGTCGATCTTCTCCCCTGCTCTGAGCTGAGTGGCTTCCTTTTAAGCTTCCTCTCCAGCTGGAACATGGTTTGCAAGCCTGGAGGGGCAGAGCTACCTGGGCCCCATTTTGTCCTTTAACCCCTTTGGGCCCAGTGTGGGCTTTGTACACCCCATCACGCTACTCTAGCACTATCCATTTGGTTTCTAGAGTGCTTATAGCAGTTAATATTGCCTCTACCGAACCCATTGACCAGATAGGCCCTTAATGTGTTTTAACTGCTCTAAAAGCACTTTTAAAAACTATCCAGTCTGTTCTGTAATGAAAAATCCTATCTAAAGATTTATGCTTTCGCTATAAAGCATTATTAACAGACAGGCTGTTTAGATATTATATTTAAATCGATATAATATGTGAATTCAAGATTTTCAGTAAAAATTGTGTTATGTAAAAACTGTGCCATGTGCATTGCCTGGATTGTCTAGGATCCTGCAGTTTTTGAGGGAAACTGGTATTATCCGGCAATTCCAAATAAAGTGGGTTTGCCACGGATACATTTCTGCTTAATTCAAAGCTGCAGCATCTACATTTTTGCAAATTTGTGCTAATGTAAACACTTGGGACCCAGTCTGGATCTGCACAGGTCAACAAAGTATGTGGCTAATTAATCTGCCTTAGAAAATAGTAAAGAGTAACAACCACTACGAGGAAAGCCTCGAAAAGGAATCATATTAGAAAAGATTGGAAGAATGATCTCGCAGACAGGAATTCAGGAGACCTGGCTGTAATTCCCAGTTTGGCCACAATCTTCCTGTGTGGCCTTGAGCAAGTCACTCAATCTCTTTGTGCCTCAGTACCCCCTTTGTACCAGGGGGATAATAATACTCCTTTTCTCTCATCCTTCGTCTGTCCTGTCTATTTATCTGGCAAGCGCCTTGGCTCAGGGTCGATCTATGCCTACATGTAAGCACTGCACCTAGCACCAGGTGGGCCTAATCTCAGTTGAGGCATCTAGATGTTACTGCAATAGACATTTTAAATAATAGCAGGGGTGTGACATGCTGCACCTTTCCCCCAGTTACTGCCAGAGGAGCACAAGGGAGCGCAAATCTAACTGGAAAGAGCACTCTTCCTTCAAAGGCCAAAACAAAGATGTTTGTTGAAGCATAAATAGATGGAATCATGAGACCATACCCAATATGTTGGAAAAATAAATTCAAAACGAATTTTCCTATGATTGGTGTCTATGCAGTTTTTGTGCAGTTAACGCTATAACTCTATCAAAACGGATAAAGTTAAAGTGGTCCAACTCTAGTGTAGTCATACTCATACTGGTATAAATGTACTTCTATTGGTATAGCTTATTCTCATACAGGTATGCACCATTGTACTGGTATAACTGCATCCACAGTAGAGGGTTGTACCACTTTAACTATCTGATATAGTTATACAAATAATGTGTAGCCCTCTGTGAAAATGTAGCACCAAATATTGTGGCAAGAGTTCCCCCAAAATCTAAGGGAAAGAACAACATGATACCTACAAAAAATTGACAATGGTTAGGCTGCTGTGGTGCCGCGACCACTTCTCTATCATGCTGATGTTTTCTTATATTTCCCTGACTGTCTGTATCCATCTGTGACTCTTGTGTTACACTTAGATGGTAAGCACTTTTGAGCATAGACCATCTTTTGGTTCCATGTTTGTACAGCTCCTAGCACAATGAGGTCCTGATCCATGACTAGGGCTCCTAGGTGCTATGGTAACACAAATAATGTATAACAACAACAAATACTTCTCCACACCGAAAGAGAGACTTCTTATATCGGGTTCTGCAGAGAGCAAGACAGAGGGGAAAGGGATGTCATTGGCACTGGAAGTCTCCAAAATCATGAAGCTGCTGCAGCCTGTAGTGGAGTTAGACCTGTCCGGGGTTCTTTGGAACTAAATATAATAGATGATATGCCATGATCACTCAGTATTATCTCAGACTGAAACCCGACGTGAAGCTGAGATATGCAAGGCATAAGAAGGATCATCACCTACCCCAGATCACTATTTTATAAATGCGTGGTTGCAGTGGAGTATGCCAGTACTGTTGACACAAATGCTCTTAGCTCCTGGGACCTGCAGATAGAGGGGCCAATGAGTAACACATCCCACGGCTTTTCCCCCCAGGCACTGAAATAGGATAGAAGTGACAGCTGAAAAAAAGTTGCTTTTGACACCTCGGAGCTTAACAATAGGACCTAAAATGTACGCCCAGAGCCATGTCCCCCACATGACAAAGCAATTCATTGTTGTTCTGCCAGTGGGCTGACAACACTGTGTTTTATAAGGATTAAACAACAGCGCAGGTGGGTGATGTGCTGCAATTCACACACTAGTTTTCTTTAGCTGGCTTCTATACAGAAGACAAGAAAGCGGAGGGCAGCCATTTTGTCATTCTTTCACCTCAAAGAATTGATTTGCTTTCTGTACATTTTTCTGTTAATCAAAACCTTTTGAAAATAAACCTTTCAACATTTTACCTCTTCACAGCCTCTTCTCACAACTATTTACCCACTCATTTTTTTTTCTGACAGCAACAAAACAATATCTATTTACCCACTCATTTTTTTCTGACAGCAACAAAACAATATCACAAATGAAACATGGGCTGAAAGTGACAGACTTACCACAGTGGTGGAAGGTAAACAAAAGAACCACCACAGGGTGTGAGGCATTCAAATGGTCATAGATGCAGTTTATTTCCAGAGAGTGGATGATCAAAGAAAATGTCTTGACCCTTCCTTCCAATGAACAAAGTTTGTTTGCTTTCTTTACCCAGAATTTAACCTGGAAGCAAATGGAATTTCCTCACCTAGAGGATGAGATTTTCAAAAGTGCCTTAAGTGAAGTAGAAATATAAGTCTCCTTGATGTATGGGATTTGTGTTCCTAAATCACATAGGTGCTTTTGAAAATCCCTACCCCTAATTGCCAGAGCAAACAAAAAGAAACATGTCTGGCCCCAAGAAGACTCTTTCTCTCCTTTTGATTATATTTCCTCTAGGAGAAGTCACGGCTTATTCACACTTCTACTGCTGAGTCACTAAATCTTGTTAAAAGAGAGCACTAGTAACAAGGGATAAAATCCATTCCACATTGAAGTCACTGGGCATTCAAGTCTGGAAGTCACTGGAGAGATTAATAAAACTGGGGCTTTTCAGCTTGGAAAAGAGACGACTAAGGGGGGGACATGATTGAGGTCTATAAAATCATGATGGGTGTGGAGAAAGTAAAGAAGGTAGTATTATTTACTCCTTCTCATAACACAAGAACTAGGGGTCACCAAATGAAATTAATAGACAGCAGGTTTAAAACAAACAAAAGGAAGTATTTATTCACACAACGCACAATCAACCTGTGGAACTCCTTGCCAGAGGATGTTGTGAAGGCCAAGACTATAACAGGGTTCAAAAAAGAACTAGATAAGATCATGGAGGATAGGTCCATCAATGGCTATTAGCCAGGATGGGCAGGGATGGTATCCCTAGCCTCTGTTTGCCAGAAGCTGGGAATGGGTGACAGGGATGGATCACTTGATGATTACCTGTTCTGTTCCTTACCTCTGGGGCACCTGGCATTGGCCACTGTCAGAAGACAGGATACTGGGCTAGATGGACCTTTGTTCTGACCCAGTATGGTCATTCTTATGTTCTTATGATGTCAGGGGGCAAGGATTTCACCCTAGTTGTTGGATGGCAACATTCTAGCGGCAATATATGCAGGACAGTCGTGAGTGTGTGTGTGTGTGTATATGAATGGACGGTTCTTACCCTCAATGGGTGCAAGGCTGGTGCCACTGGTAGGACTGTGGTCCATGAGGCAAGAGTCATGATCTTGCCTCCTTCAAAGGACCTCAAAGGTATCTGCCTGACGCTCCAAAGATCATGGGACTGACCACGTTGTTCAGTGGAGGTGACCCAGCTCTGGCAGGGTGCAAACAGGAGCAAACTGCATTCTGCCAGAAGATGAAGCAGCAGCCAAGTTCCATCAAATTTCTGGAGTTCCAGAAGACATAAAATCTCCTGGAGTGCTCACTAGGGCAATGCATCTGTTTTCTGCACCCCAACATGGGACTGTGCTCAAACAGGCCCAAGCAAGTCCTTTATACACAACTGTTCATGTGGCTGATGTTCTGGAGTTCATCTATGAGTTCTCCTAGCTGGCTTCTGCACTGAGGAGATGTGCATGAGAAATCCAAATATTCTCATGTCTTCTACATCTTTATTAGCCATTAGGCAAAACATTTGGATCACCTTTCTTTTGCACAATGCAGCGGATCTCTTCTGGGTGTGAGAAAATGAAAATAAATGACAGAGCAGAATATAAACGACAAGTGAGGAAGACGAACGAGTGAGTGGTATCGTTTCCAGTCAGTGCACTGTACACGTGTCTGAGCCAGTCCCATGTGAAGGACAGCGCATCTCAAAGAGTCTGACAATCTTAATTTATGTCATGCAACTTGAACAGAAAGAGACTATTCTGCAAGGTGCTGAGGGACCTGTCCCAGCCCAGAAAGGGCTCAGCACCAGTTAGCATCAGACCATGCTCTTTTTATAACTGGTTAAGCTATGCCCTGTTATTTTCACTGTTCAATGCACTCAGTGTGATATGCACGGTGGCAGTCAACAAGAAAGTCAGGTAATGGAAGAGCAGGTTGATTACGTCCAACAGCCTACTTAGGCAGATTTCTCAAATGCAAGCAGAAGGAATTCCTTGATTTGACCCCAGAAGATGATTGTATAATACCCAAAATTAACAGTGCCAATGACTACTCCGTCCCCCAAAGGAGCTTCAGGTAGTGTCTCTGAGTCAAGAGCACTTTGGATACATATCATATAAGGTAACATGAGAGAACTGCAGTATCTCAACAAAGTCGGCTCATTCTTTTGCTCTTAATGCTGCCAGTCTGGATGCCTTGAAGCCCAGTGTCCTAAGAGCCAGAGTTGCTGATGTCACTCTACCCTCTCAGGTTAAGGGTCCCCGTTCTGGATCTTCGTAAAACAAGAAGAGAAGGCCCACTGGCAACTGATGAGTCAGAAGAAAATTGTGCTTCGGCAGAAGGACATTAAACATCAGTAATTGTTCAAAGGAAACCAGGGGCCTGAGTCTCCATTGCCCTACCGTTGCACAGTCATCACGCTTGTGCAAAGTTGGTGCAAAACACTATCAGAGCAGAAAGGTAGCATTTTATCTCTGCCAGGTGTAAACAATGATACCAAATGCCAGGCAATGACTAATCAGACCCCAAATCTTTTAGTGGGGTCCAAGACATACATTAAAGTAGAGTAAGATTCTGTACGACATCAGCCAACAGTATGGCTGATATAAGGAGAAACCAAACAAAGTTACAGGGAGGTCAGAGCATTTGTTTGCATTGAACTCTGTGGCAAGCTAGACCTAATTACTGCCGTTTCTGTGTTCTATAATCCATTGATGAGACCAAACAGAAATTCTGTGGCAGTTTCATTTTAATCAACAGGTGAGGTTTTAATTAATTAAATAGGAAAATGAGTAATTGTGACAGTCTGTATCCCTATGTCCACCCCTTTTACAGGACTATGATACATTTTGTACAAAGCATGCCTTGTGAGGTATCGTTTGAAAAACATTTGCTGATCATTACTGTCCAGCTAAAATATGTGTGGCAACATTTTATGTAAAGTTATATGATTCTACTCTATGATGTTACCAAGACATATTCTAAATCTGGGGACACAACCACAAACCAGTCCCTCAGAGACAAAAGGCAAACTGATGCCTCAGCCAAGTTTCAATGAAATCAAATGGACTATCACTTGGTTAAGCGGCCATTCTTTGGTAGGTAAAAGGGCACGAGTGAGAAATTTACATTTTGGCAAAGAAACAGCTGGAGGTTCCTGTCCCCCACAGACTTTCTGTCTCCTGAAGCCCAGCTGGAGACGATTCTCAAAGAAGAGGAAAAAATATAAAGAATGGGGAACAGACACCCCAAATCAACTCTCCCTTCATCTCTACTCATGACAACAACAACACTTGAAGGACAAAATAATCCTCACTGGACTAGGGAGGGATCCTGGCAGAAAGGAATTCAGCCAGTCAGACTGCTAGAACATGTGGTGAGAGAGACTTTTGCTTTGAATTCACTTAGCTTAGGTATTAGTTGCATTTACTTTTATTTTCTTGTAACCAATTCTGACTTTTATGCCTCCTTACTTGTAATCACTTAAAATTTATCTTTCTGTTAATAAACTTGTTTTATTGTTTTATCTAAACCAGGGTGCTTGGACTGAAGTGTTTGAGAAACTCCATTTGAGATAACAGGATTTGTGCATATCATTTTCTATTGAGAAAATGACAAACTTTGAGAGTTTGTGTTGCACAGGAAAGGGCTGGGCCGAACAAGACGCACATTTCTGGGGGAAACTCTGGGACTGGGAGTTTGCTGGTGTTGCTCTGTAGTGAAATTCAAAAGGGGCTGGCCACAGTCCTCATACAGTATAGCTAGGAGTAATTTCCATGCTGGAGGCTGTGTGTGAGCAGACCAGGAGTGGTTGTTCTCTCAGCAAAGCAGTGTAAAAGGCACCCCAAGTTGGAGAACTGAGGGGACACAGGTGTTCAACAGTACAGATTGTACCCTGGGTAATGTCACAGTAATACACTGAGTACAGTAGCCCTGTGTTCTTTATTTTGATATTAAAGTCACTTAATTTTGTTCTGTCCCTTCATTTTCTATCCTGATGATGCATAATTGCATCAGAGAAGCTGTCAGGATGGATCTAGTGTTGTCGGGAGCTGACTGAGGGGTAGCTGGGGATTTTGGTACACAGGGAAGCATGGGAAGAAGTCTGGGGTTGTGTGATATGCACAATAGCTAGATATTTGTGCTAAAATGATTGGCAGTGAGATGGTGAACTATGTTGACATTTAATTGGTCATGTCTTAGATTTCAGGCTCACAGAGATAAATATGGCAAACCACACCACTCCAAGACATTGTTTCAGACTCTTTATGGAGTCAGGAAGACAACAATGCATTGGTTTGTACTTGGTTCACATTTACAATGTTTTCTTTGCAACAATAAGAGCTCAAAAACACACACTCAGCAGTATGGCACAAATAGACACTTCGAAGAGCCTGGCTTCGCATGTTCAGGATGTTGTGTGATGTTATCTGATTAAAATATGACCATGTAGAGCATTGTTGCTACCATTATTATATAATTGCAACAAATCTTTGCTCATGTGGAAACACCAACAAGGTGTTTAGCCAGCACACTGTGAAGGATCTATTCAAGTGGAATGGCCCATCAAAGAACACTTAACTCACAATGGAAGATGCCTAAATTTGTTAGTCTCTAAGGTGCCACAAGTACTCCTGTTCTTCTATTTACACTTAATGAACTTTCCTGTGAATGTTCTAACTGGAGTATGAGTAATGACTTCTGCTATGACTAAACGAATCATGCATGGACATGTGCCTTGCCCATGTGACTCCAAACACCATCTTGTTACCTGTAATTTTCCACAATGAGAACAATGGGTTTCCCGTCCCTTGGCAGAAGCTAAAAAAGGCACTGGAAACATTTCCATTTTGCCTCTTTCCTGCTCAAACCTCTGGACTATGAATTTATACTAATGGAAGCATTCTAACCAAGGGACTGAGGACCTTCCAATGATTTGGAAGCAACCAGAGACTTGACTTAAGCCAGCAGTTTATTCCATCAGTGCTACAAGCCTGAACTGAGAACTTTGCAATTACTGCATGTATTTGATTCCTTTAACCAGTTTTAACTCTCATCTTTCTTTCTTTCAAATAAATATTTAGATTTTAGATACTAGAGGATTGACAACAGTGTGATTATTGGGTAAGATCTGAGTTATATATTGACCTGGGTATGTGGCTGGTCCTTTGGGATCAGAAGAACCCTTTTGTTTGATGAAATTGGTTTTATATAACCACTCACTTAACACTTAAGTTCAGTGGTTTTGGTGATGATCCAGGACTGGAATACCTAAGGAGACTGCATTTTTGACTTCT
Source organism: Chrysemys picta bellii (assembly GCF_011386835.1). Lineage (NCBI taxonomy): Eukaryota > Metazoa > Chordata > Testudines > Emydidae > Chrysemys > Chrysemys picta. Next base: position 199,131,816 of record NC_088793.1, read on the forward strand.
TGTTAGCCAGTGTGGTGAGACAAAAGTTGACTTTTGTTGCTGGTTTGGTATATTTCATGGAAGAATAACCACCAGCTTTGGGGTGTGTCTGCCCTTTTCCCCAGCAGCTTGTTCTGAATTTAGTATTCTCAGTTGTGACCCACAGAGGCGCGGTGACAACTTGATAACCATGTATTTGTTGGAATAAGTGATTAATAAGCCTGGTCCTTCCACCTCTCTTGCCCAGCATTTATGTTCAATTGGCAGGGGAGATCATGAGATGCGCTGTCAATATGCTGACAACCTCAAGCAAATCATTTTTTTCCATCCTGCTGACATAATGCTAATTCCCAGTTGTCGCAGTGTCTGAGGGAAATTGGAAGCTGGTGAAAGGAATCTAGGCTCAGTCTAACTCTAGGAAAGATGGAGGTGATGTTACTAGGAAGAGAAACTATTTTGGTAAATTGGCGTGAGCTAGGATCTCACCCTTTACTGCAGATATCTGCTTCTGATGAAAGCAACAGAGGGTCCTGTGGCACCTTTGAGACTAACAGAAGTATTGGGAGCATAAGCTTTCGTGGGTAAGAACCTCACTTCTTCAGATGCAAGGTGAAGTGAGGTTCTTACCCATGAAAGCTTATGCTCCCAATACTTCTGTTAGTCTCAAAGGTGCCACAGGACCCTCTGTTGCTTTTTACAGATTCAGACTAACATGGCTACCCCTCTGATCCCTGCTTCTGATGGTCACCTGTGTGACTCCTCAGGGGTTTTCTGACCCTGAACACCTAAATAAACAACAGTGGCCAGAAATTCCTTTTATCTCTCTATCCTGTTGGGTGAAGTTATAGCCTCAATGATCCATGCTTCCAGCACAGCCCAGCTGCACTATTGAAAGATGCTCTCCCTGGGGTTTGACAGTGACTGAAACTGTCCATACAATATACAACATCCCACATTCCTTAATGAATGAAGACAGAACAATGCTATGGACTCTTCGCTGGGTTCCTAACCAGATCTGGATCTCTTCCAAGGTGGGGGCCTCAATCTCCAAATCTCTTTATGGGCTAGGCACAGGCTATCTCAGAGATCTCCTGCAAGGATCTGGGGACTAGAAGCCAAGCTTCCAGAGCCTGGAATGGCTGGTGTTGTTACAGTGCCACCAGGAGGCTAGAGACGCACAGCCAGGGAGCACTATGGAGAGTAGGCACCACAGGAAGTGCCGCCCAAAAGGCCCAGAGTGACAGTACCTGCAGCCCTCTGATTGGCCAAGGAAGTTGTCAGGAAAACCACACAGACTTTGGACTGCTGTGACGCCAGACTTTCCTTGATCTCCAGCCTCTGACTCCAGCCTGATTCTGACCTGATTCCTGCCTCCTGGTTCTATCTCTGAGCTCCGGTCTCTGACTTCAACCTGACCCTGACTCTTGCAATTCCTCCAACTCCTGCTCAGTGACTGCCATCCCTGCTGTGTGGACCTCAGCCCGGCTGTGACTGCTAGGCCAGACTGCCTCCACCCCGCTCCCTTATTTCCCCTTTCCATAGGGCCTCTGCTACAACAGTTATGTCAGAAGTGACCACTGTGGCGGTCCCTTCTACCACCACAGATAAGATCACTTTTAGGTCACAAGGCAAGACATCTCTGTGCTCAGGCTTTTCTCCTAAAAAGAAAACTACAGTACAGAATGGCCTACCACCATTCTCCTGGCAGAAATGAGTGAGAGTGTTGGTCTTATTGTGTACAGGAATCAATCATTTACTTAAGAGTATGGCATCTAGATACCGCAGTGATGAGAGCATTAGAAATGCAGATAGATTTTAACCAACAGAAATAGGTAAGGGGGGGAGGGAGTGTCATAAAATTTCAAGTTAATTTATCCCCTCAGTTTTGCTTGCTGGTAAATGTGCACATATTTTAACCAGACACCTGATATATTTTTAGCCAAAAGAACAAATCTTCTTTAACTAAGTCGTCAGACTCAAATCAGCTACTGACAAAATATAGACATTGTGACACAGGATGGTTGGTATTATTTTTACAGTATAATTTTCAGCTGAAGAAGGTTTTTTGGAGGGGGGAGGTGGAGGGAAGATGCCATAGGCCTTGTGATATTTGGTGAAGATGAATATTTTACTACCATTTGATTTAGAGGGACAGATCCTCACCTGCTGTAAATCAGAGTAGCTCCACTGAATTCAATATCTGTCAGTCCCTCCCTCCCTCCCTCCCTCCCTTCCCATACATATCATCTATCAATCTATCTATCTATCTATGATAGTAGTTGAAGTAAACCACAATAAGAGAAGGAGCTCCTCAATTTTAGTGCCTATCCACATCTAGACGTTAGGGCAGTGGTTCCCAAACTGTGAGGCATGCCCCGGCATGGAGGAATGTTCGGGGACGTGTGGTGAGTCCCAGGCCAGGCTCCACGGGGGGTGGGGAGGGACTACCACCCAGCCCCACTCTGCCCCCAGCTCTGCTCCAGCTCCACCCCTAGCCATGGCCAATTGTGGCTCTGCACCCGGCTGCGACCCTCGCTGCTGGCCCCGACCGCGGCCCAGCCATGGCTCCATTTTTGGCCCTGGCCCCACCCCTCAGCCGTGGCTCCGCTCCCAGCCCCGGCTCTACTCCCTGGCTCCTGGCCGGCTGCAGCTCTGGCTCCAGCCTCAGTTCCCTTACCCCTGTCCGCCACTCCCCCTCCAGAAGCCACAGCCGCACTCCTGACCCCAATTCCTGACCCTGATTCCGGGGGGGGGGGAGGGGAGGGAGCCGACAGGGGTAAGGGGTGGTGTGACGTGAAAAGTTTGGGGACCATGGCATTAAGGGCATGTCTACACTGCAGCTGGGAGGTGTAATTCCCAGCTCAGGTATATAGACGTGTGGTTGCTCTGCTGAAGTGAGCACACTACACTAGCAGCAAAATGGTGGCAGCGTGGCTGGTGGCTGAATCGCTGACCTAGGATCTCAGATGGGATTGTACGTGGCAGGCTAGCCCAGGTTGCCACGGCCACATACTATTTATAGGTGCTCGTTCAATTAGACCTAGGGCATGTACATCGACCTGAGCTGGGAGTTACACCCCCAGGGGCCTAGCCTAGCCGGTGATGGTGCAGTACACCATCTTGTGGTAATGGAGTGCAACACAGGGAAGAGAATGGGCACAAGAGATGAAGCCCATTTAAGTCAACACAAGCCCTTTCTAAATGTATCCACAAGAGGTTCACGTCCCTAAGCAGGCCCAAACAGAAGCACCTGATTTTGTCTACAGTCTAGGGGCACATCCCTGGTGCTTCCCACTAGTTTCTCCCAGGAGGGTGAATGTGTGTCGATGGAAAAGCTCTGCTCCAGAACATTCCAACATGCCCCATTAAATGTCTTTCCTGTTAGAAGACTCCAGGGCTGGGTTCTCCCATCTGAAAGTCACTTTGCGCTGCCTATGGACCAACTAAGCCACCGGTTCTGCTGCCTCCTGCCAGGGAACCCTTCCCACTGGCATAAAGGGAGGGAGGGGGCCTGTCAAGAGAAAGGAAGATGGGGGACAAGACAGAGTTGGATTCTGCTATGCCTGATTCTCCAGTGGCATACGGTCGCTCAGGGAACGTACCTCAGAAGTGCAAGTTAAAGCTGCAGGGAGGCTTTGGGAAATGACAAACAGCCCCTCTCCTTCAAAACAAAAACAAAACCCTGGAAAAATATCTCTAGCATTTCTGAAATAGCTTTTTACCGGGCCTAATCCAAAGCCCACTGAAATTAATGGCAAGACTCCCCTTGGTTTCATTGGGCTGTGGATTGGGCCTATATAGGATACACAGTGGTGTAAAGATATAAAGGATTAATTGACCATTATTTGTGCATTTGAGATGATCTGCCTAACTCACTTATGCCTTCATCAGTCAGACCTCCAGGGATTCTGACTCTCTATATCTTCATTTGTTCGCATAGACAGATGACAGACAGACAGACATATTAGAAGGGAAACAGCACGCAAGAAACTCTCTGTATGAAAGTGTGGCCTATACTATTAAGAAGTTCGAGAACCCCTTCCTTATTCTAATAGTTTTTCATCTCTGACTTTGTTTATTTCAAACCTCACTGCAGAGCAACAAACCACTAAAAATTCCAGGTCAGCTCTCCAGCTGCCGTCAGTCGGCTTAGCTCCATCGAAGTCAGTGGCACTACACACGTGAGTCGCTGTTTACCAGTGTGAGTGAGAGGTTCACAATCTGGCCCCTGAGCACGCTGGAGCTCATTCTGAAATACAGCCTCTGATTTTAGCTCAGTTGATTATAGGAGCAAGGGACAGGCTTTAGCTGCCCAGCTGTCTCACTGGGGGGGACATGATCTGGTTATTCGATGGCTACCTCCTAGCACTCACCCTCACGCTTAATTGCAGGTATAAATACAGACGCACAGTTAATTGTGGGGATAAGTATTGCTTTTGGATCATTAGACCCCAGGTTGATGACTGTTTAAAAATGTAGATTTCCATATACATACATAAGTCGAATATTGAAAGCCTCTGGCATTTCCAGGCTGAGTAAAAAATTATATTAGCCACAGGAATATTTAATAGTACCCCACAGCCTTGTGATACTTACTCAATCAGTTCCAAGGCACACTGCTGCTCTCTGATTCATACTTGTGACTAATACCTAGCTGCCTCTCACTTCTCAGTACCCAGTAGTATAAATATGAATAGGCCAAACAAACGCACAGTGGCTTTCCCTGCTGCAGCATGGGAGAACTTGTCATTTTTTATTACTGCCTTCCGAGGTTGATTTAGACACCTCTCCTTCCACGAACTACATTTTCAGTCTTCCTAGGCTGATGGAGATGTACAAGCTTTAGTATGCCAAAGATTCCTCAGCCTTGCATGAGAAGATTTATGCTGTATTAATCTAAAAGCACAACGTCTACTCTGGGGTTTTGTGTGTTTGTCGGTGGCATTTTTTTAGAAAACCAATCAGCTAAACAACAACAGGCTGGATTGTGCCTCAAGGCCATCACTGTCAATCATGTGATTGGTAGATTAACTGAGAGGTTGCAGATTCATTTCTGCTCAAATTGTTTTAACAGAGGATCAAAATCTTTCCCTCTGCATGTAAGATTTTATTTAGTTGCTTTCATTCCATTTTGCACATGGTCTTGTGGGAATTAAGACCTGCAAAGACATGCACAATGATCCAGAACGGTGCTGTCCTTTCTCAATAAAGCAGGCTAATGGGTTTATTTGTTAGTATAATGTTTGCCAAATTTTTCCTGGGAATTTTGCCCCTTCCTTAACCTTTATGATTGCATTACAATTGATATCTTGCACTGAGGTCTAATCAAACCGCAGATGTTGCCCTGAAAGAAAAAGAGTAAAAGTTACCGCAGCTGCTTTTCTTTCCCTGACAAAGACTATATTCATTAATTACTGAGATGAAAAGATTAAACGAGGCAGTGATGCAATCTTCAGGGGAAAACCCAGGCGCACATGGACTGTACTGAGACGGGCTGCTCACGCCCTATCAGGTTCAGTTTAACAGTTGGCTGTGGGATTAATTTAGATCATGTAAATACAGTAAATAAGAACTGACTCTTAGGTCTTGTCTACACTACAGGGGAAAGTCAATCTAAGCGATGCAATTTGAGTTACGTGAATAGCCTAACTCAAATCGACGTAGCTTAGATCTACTTACTGCGGGCTCCACACTATGAGATGTCGACGGGAGAGACTCTCCTTACTCTTCTAGATCCAGTGGAGTACAGGAGTCAATGGGAGAGCAATCTGTGGTTGATTTTGTGGGTCTTCACTAGACCTGCTGAATCAACTGCCAATGCATCGATCGCCACTTGTCGATCCCCAGGTAAGTTTAGATGAGCCCAGTGTCCCAGCAGTGTGACCAAAACGAATGGCAATGTACTCCAAAGGGAAAAGATGAAGCAGAAATCCCCATAAAACCCAATAAATGCTCTGTGCCTAAGTCTGCCCTGAGAAATGCGGGTACAACTGTTGTTGACATCCAAAGGGGATCTTCGTTTCATTCATTTTTATAGCACACCAAGTTTTCTTATCAACCAAAGAAAATGGGGAGTTTCACAAAAAACCACTACTCACTATGTTCAAATGGTGCAGAGAGAGAGGCATACCCAGGCAAGGGAGTTACTCAGAAGAGGACATGCAGAAAGAAATGACCATGATATGACCAAATGGCTCCTCTGGCTGAGAAGAAAAGGTGGGGATGTGAAAATGGCAGGAAACTTCATTGTAAGCAATACACTTGCCCAGTCAGAGAACAGATAAAATACCATGTGACTTACAGCATTTGTCCAATCAAACCTAACCAACTCACCTCAGATGTTGGATTGTGAATGACAGCAGTGAAATGGCTCATGAACAATCTACAGAATTATTCCAAGAACTAATTCAGCAAAGAGTTTCAGCTAAGTCTGAAAAAAAAAAATGGACCAGCTCTGGACAATTTGCAAAAAATGTCGAAATCTGTCAAGTAAATGAATACCAGTGAACTCTTTGCTTAGGTGTTCCTATAAGTTAGCCAATGAAGAGACTGGGTCAGTGCTAGCATTTTCAGCCTGGGGAGCAAAATGTGCATTGTACATCTGAGGACAAAGAAAGTTTGCTTCACTGACTATAAAAGAAAGATCAAATTCTTCACTAATTTAAACCCTTAAAAATCTCACTGATGTCAGTGGGAGCTACATGGATGTAAGTGATGGCAGAATTTGGGCCTCTAGGACTAGAGGCATTATAAGGAGTGATGCTAACATGAAGGAATAAAGCATTTCTTCTGTTAGATTAATAGTAACAGCTGTTTTGACTTTTTTAAGCTATGGAACAGTGCTTGTTTTACAAGCCCATAGACCCCTAAAAGACATCCAGATTCATACTTATTATGCCAAATTTGCTCTCATTTTCCACTGATAAAAATCCAGAGTCAGTCTGGATTTCAATGGAGTTATTCTGGATTTGCAAAAGTATAAATAGACGTGGCAGAATTAGATTTAAAAAAATATTTTTGACGGATAAAACTGATGTTTAATTATAAGCATTTTATGTTATATGTTCATCGATTTAAATGTTCACAGTTGTGCAAAATTATGGAGGATCAGACAATAATTATTTAATGACAATAGACACCGAGATTTAATATAAAGCTTCGTAACCAAAACACAAATTGTCAACAATATACAAAGTATATTGTCAAAATATACAAAGTAAAAATTCTTAAATTAAACTCCAGTAAGTTCTCAACCAACATTTTTCTTACTTTGCCTATCTGTAAATTTTGATTATTGATGGAAGTATTTTTTCATCGGTTTGCATGTTCGGTGAAATTGATGTTTACTGACATTTACTGATAAAAATGTAGCCTAAGTATAAATGAGAGCAGAATTTGGCCCCAGGACAGAAGTCTATCAATAAAACTGTCTCCAGAGTGGCATAAAACATGAGTCAGACTAGGAGTTCTACTGGGATTAACAGGCATCCTTGTTTACAAAGCTACAGATAGAGACCACAGGGCAAACTCCATGACATAGAAGCTGGGCACTCTCAGCTCTGCTGTCACACAGCATGTCTGGGCAGGAAAAAAATACGAGGACACCACTGATTGCAAATGCGTAGGTATAGGAAAGGTAATGGATACATGTGCCAATCAATCAATAGGGTGGGAATAGAAAAGCAATAGGAGATATTCTATTAAGCATACATTTGATGTATTAATGAAAGAAAGAAAATCAGCATCATGTTAAAGCTGTGACTTCAAGCACTCAGGAGTGAGGAAGTTCTAAAAGGTAAGATTGCTCCAGTACCAGTAAACTGGCCAAGTAGCACATATATGGTATTCTTCAATCCTCCTTCATTTGCAAAACGAAACCCTAGCATATTACTCTTTGATCTAGTTAGCTAGCTAGTTAGGTATGTAAATAGCCTCATCAGTCTCCATCACCACAGAATTTTGAGTTTCTAACAAGTAACTAATATTCGTCATTACAATAACTCTCTCTCTCTCCCCCCACACTGAAGAAGTAGTTAAGAGGTTCCTTTCTTGTTGATTGGCTGTTTTATATTGGGTGTAGGCAGGGCTGATGAGAGCGGAGGGAAGCTGGTACAAATTACCGGGGCCCGGCGGTCCGGAAGGGGGCCTAGGGCCTGGCTTCCCCCCCGTCTCGTCAGCCCTGTTTAGCTGATCCACCCTTGCTGGGGGGCCCAAAAAAATTCCGGGCCCAGCTTCCCCCCCTCTTGTCGGCCCTGTTTAGCTGGTCCACCCTTGCTGGGGGCCTGAAAAAATTCCGGGCCCGGCTTCCCCCGCCTCTTGTCGGCCCTGTTTAGCCGGTCTGCCCTTGCTGGGGGGCCTGAAAAAATTCTGGGCCCGGCTTCCCCCCCCCCCTTGTTGGCCCTGTTTAGCTGGTCTGCCCTTGCTGGGGGGCCCGAAAAATATTTTTCACCGGGGCCCGAACCCGCTCTCAGCGGCCCTGGGTGTAGGTGAGCATGGAAAGCGGAGTCAAAGAAATGTTCTGAAACTGGAGAGATTCTTATCTCTTGTGGGAGTGAGATCCATAGCTTAGGTTCTGCTCCTGGGAAAGTTCTGTCTCCTATGCTCCCAAGTCTCTCCCTGTTGGCCAATAGTTTCATTATTCCAATGGAGCATAATTGTTGTGGGAAGTTACGGTTGTTGAGGGAGAGGCAATCTCTAATGTGGCTAAGGCCAGTCCCATGGAAGGCTTTGAATATCAGGACAGAGACTTTGGTTCCCTAATGAATACAGAGTCCAGTTCAGTGCAGAAAGTGGCGCACTGGGGTGATGTTCTCCTGGCAACCAGCATTGCGGAACAGACTAGCTGTTAGGTTATCAATGAATATAGTACCATAAAATGTACCAGGGGTTCTCAAACTGGGGATTGGGACCCCCCAGGGGGTCAGAAGGTTCTTACATGGGGGGTCGCGAACTGTCAGCCTCCACCCCAAACCCTGCTTTGCTTCCAGCATTTATAATGGTGTTAAATATATAAAAAGTGTTTTTAATTTATAAGGGGGGGGTCACACTCAGAGGCTTGCTATGTGAAAGGGGTCACCAGTACAAAAGTTTGAGAACCACTGAAATATACAGAATGTGCAATGCAGCCAAATTAACATTGACTCAGCAATCTTAGTGCCCAGTCTTGCAACATGGCTAAGTGCCAAGTCTCTTCACAGAATTGGGCCTTTACCCTTGATATTGCTTTGATTTTAGTTTTTTGAATGCAATTAATTAATTTAATTTTGGCATTAATAAGCTGCTGTGGGTAGGGATAAGATGAACAGCTGCACATATGCTCTGTATAGCATGTTGCTGAACATATGTCATGTGATGAAAGACCTTGTTTGTAATGCACGCACACAAAGGGGGAGAGAGAAAAGATAGCAGTGGGGACCTTCACTCTGAATTTCCTTACTTCTGTGGGATTAAAATCTCAAACTTCATTTATTTCATATTTTGCACATTATTTTCTTTTGTCTTCCTTTTTGCAACTCTCCATGTAAATCCACACTATTGTCTCTAAGTAATAGATAGATACACATTTTGTTGTGTTGAAAAGATAATGGCAATGCATTAGGAATTGTGAATAGATGAAATGCAGCATGCTGATACATTGTCTGGTGAAGTTATACAAGCACTGTGCAAGGCTTACAAATAATAGCTGGGTTTTTCAAAGGAAAATCAATGGGATCTGGGTAGCAAACTCCCTTATGCGCCTTGAAAATTCCAGCATTCAGGCCCAAACCCATGACTCTTTACCACTTAACTACATAATCCTTATTTACATAAAAAATCTGATTGACTTCCAATTGACTAGAGCTAGTTGGAAAATGGTAAGTGTTTTCTGTATTTTTAGCAAAAATTTTTAGGGTTTTCAACAATAGCAAAAAATACTTCGTTTTTTCTTTGTTTTCGGTTTTTGAAAACCAAAAAATATTTGAGGGTTTTGGTTTTGGTCAAAAACTGAAAAATTTTGGAAGAAACAACATTTTTTCCCACAAACAAAGGCCTTTTTGATTAAAAAATTTTTCTGACCAAACAATATTGATTCGCTGTGCTACTGACTTCTGTTGAACTCACATGTGCAAGGGTAGCAGAATCAGACCCTAAACTTCTATTGCAACAATGGAAATCTAAAGCAGACATCTCTTTTCCTCATATGTTGCATAATCTAAATGCCTGTGGAGAGAATCAGAGGGTCTCTGGGTAGGTCTACACTACCCAATAGTTCGGCGGCAAGCAAATCGAACTTCTGGGTTCGACTTATCGCGTCTTGTCTGGACGAGATAAGTCGAACCCGGAAGTGTTCGCCGTCGACTGCGGTACTCCAGCTCGGCGAGAGGAGTACCGCGGAGTCGACGGGTGAGCCTGCCTGCCGCGTCTGGACCGAGGTAGGTTCGAACTAAGGTACTTCGAACTTCAGCTACGTTATTCATGTAGCTGAAGTTGCGTATCTTAGTTCGAATTGGGGGGTTAGTGTAGACCTGCCCTCTGGCTCCTCAGCAGAACAATCTGAATGGTAAAAACAATTCCATACCTCAGATAGAACATGCTCTCTTCACATAGTATTGTTTAATTCAGATGTTTTAGGCTGGACTGTTTGCACGATGATGACATTTATTTTTCAATAGAAAAAAAAAACAATGATTACCTCCTCCCTTTGAGATCAGAGTCCCTGGTGGCACGCTGCAGAAAATCCAAGCAATGTTAAAGATCTTTCAGTACAGCAGCCTCCTCCACACTTGACCTTACGGTGAATTGAGGACTGCAGCTTTAAGTGATTCTACTCTCTTAAGCTTTACAAATACATCTAAAGGGCATTCTCAAGGACATTTGACCTGGGGAGCATCTGGTAGATTACAAACCTCTCGTTTTAAGCATATACAAATTGTCATTGCCGGAAAAATAAAAATATTTATGTCAATTAAAGTCATTACGGGCTTCACACAGCCAAGGGTCAGTGGCTTGACACATATTTCACAGCACACTACCAGTATGAAGGCAGGACCATATTCTGGAACATCCCAGCCTAAACCAGTCACTTTATGCAATAATGCAAATAAAACAAGCGTGCTTGTAATTATAAGCCTCTCGAGTCTTGTCCAATGGGATCATGAAATATCTGGAGACAAATGAACAAGCCGCACTGCCAGATGACCTCGAGCGGAACAGAGTAGAGGTGTGTGATTTATTGTAAGGAATCAGAGGGGTGAAGGTGGGAGTGCATGCTCGACTTTTAAATAAAATAATCCTGTTTGTGAATTTATTGCAGTGAGGGAACTAGGGTATTTGCCAGGGAAAATGGCACATCCCCTTCCTGTAAATGTAAGTATATTGCAAACCATCATCGTCCCCCTCACCCCTCCTCTCAGAGGAGCCTGAGAACTCAGCAGTATCTCTCTGCCCCCCAGTGCCAGGTCAGATTCAATACACAGTACTGAATACAATATATTGCCTCTCTCTCTCCTGCTGGTTTCCCTGATTCTCCCTTGCAATCAGCTCATCTGTCAGTTCCAACACTGAGACTATCCTCCCAGCATGACCTCCTACCTGACCTGGAAAATGGAGAGGGAGGAGGGGCAGCTGCCTTCATAACATCTTCTCCAACCTCCTGCAGATTCCAGGGAGGTCCCTCTGTGAGTCTGGGTGCTGCGCTGGGGAGGGGGCAGAGACTTAAAGGAGCTGTGGAGGAAGTGGGAGGGGCTTGTTGGGGAAACAACCCCTTCTCTATGGAGATTTCATTGGAACCCTCCTGTAGGGTTCAGGGGGCAGCTGCTGTGAGGTGGAGTTCTGGCAACCTGGCTTCAGACAACCCTCAAAGAGATTTCCTCCCCCAGAACACCCTTAAAGGGGTTTTTGTCACTGGAGAGGATGGGCTGGGGCAGGGCCTGAGCGGCTAAGAACCCATAAGTATTATTGCTAGTTAAATATTCAAGGACTGATTTGTGGGTGTCAGTCTGGGTCTAAATTCTGCAGTTATGACCCACTGTGAGGGCACCTATGCGGTGGTGACTGTAATTTCTGTGGCGGCAGGGAACAGATTCAGAAAGAGAGGTGTCTGTTGTATTAAATCTGATGAGGCATAACCATACAGTATATATAGTGGTAGCCATTTAAATATTTAATGCAGCAAAACATTTTGCTCTGGACTTTGTTCTTAGCTACAGCAGAATTTGTAGTTTGCTGCAGGATCGAGTGCTGGAGAAATTCGAGTGCCTTGCTTCACACTCCTGGGGACAGTTCAAGTGTCTGTCTCTGGTTGGGAGCGTGTGGCAGCTGGGAGGGAAAGGGGTGCAGATTGGGCTCCTTATCGGGGAAGTGGTAGAATCTACTCACTCTTGCCCTTCCCATTAGGGAGCGTGAAGCTGCATAGCTGTTAGCAATTACTTTTCTGCACACTGTACCTTTACACTGGGTTGTGGTTTTGCTCTTTATATACCAGAAGCAAAATGAAGAAACCACAATGGCCCAGCTGGCACCCAAATCACTACATTTACTAAATATACACAAACATGCCAGGCCTAACTGCATCCATACTGCTGCTGTGACTGGTTTCTGGCAGCTTCTAAAAGATAGAACACAGTGAGTGTTACTATTAGGTAGTTCACAAATGCTTTAAAGGGATACTACTCTATTCCCATATCCGACGCATTTCTAGGACTGCCATTTTGTGCGGCGGTGTGATACAGCAGGTTTCAGATGAGACACACACACCATGCTCTCTCTCGTGGTGACTTTGCTTTTGATCTTTGTTGTTTCAATGCATTTTTTCCTTAATAATCTGAAATCAAAGTCACTCGAACCAAAGCACTGTCTTGCTCTCCACAGAACCATTTTCTTGTCTGAATTTCTCCTCCCACGTGCAATGTGTTTTGTGTTTACTTCCACCCAATGTTGATGAGTTCATGTGGGCCTTCCAGCAGGCTTCTGGACAGTAGAGCCTCCAGCCACAACTGCCCTTTGTTTCTCTCCCTTCCCCAAGCAGTGAAGGTCATGCCGGGAATTGTACTTGGAGCATCAGTCTGCACACTTCCCCTGCTCTGGCCAGAGGCTATGCGGTAAAGCTGCCAAGGAGAGAAGGGAAAGGTTTTCTCCTCAGAGGCCTTTGAACTCCATGGCAGAAGCCTGGTTCTGCACCATTTTCAAGGCTATGCAATCACACCGTCCTGTCAACATTACTAAAGTCCAGATCCTCAGCTGGTATAAATCAACTTATCTTCTCACTGGAACTGCACCAGTGTACACCAAGTGAGAGTCTGACCCCATTTGACTCACCCCAGGAGCTCAGTAATAAAGCGGGGGATTGAATCCACTGCTCCTGCGCATCAATCCAGGGCCTTAGCCACAAGGCCATCCTTCCCGTCTAGTCCCTTGTGCTCTAAATACTGCTCCTTGCTGTTACCACTCCAGAGATACAAACATGCTGGAGTGGCAAGCTTTCCTTAGGAGCGAAGAGCGCATGTAGATTGAGAGCAGCAGAGGAAGGCAGTGGATAGGAAAAAGAGGGGAAAAGATGACTGACCCCTGTGCAGTGTAACTGCACAGACCGTCCTGTTGTATAACTGAAGGAGGGTGGAATTCCGCCCCACATACTCACACTGGTCAGTACTTTACTCTGCAAGTCGTTCCCACTGATCCCAGAGACCCACTGTGAGCCTTACTTTTTGTGGCATAAGGTAGTAAAGGATACAGAGACCCGTCTATAATTTGCTGCCATGAAAGCAAGCAGCCCTGTTTTATTTTATTAAAGACTGATGACAAACTATACCAGGCATTTTTTTTTTTAATCTCCTTTAAAAATGCCATGCGGCCTGTCAGTCTCCTTTACTGGATGAAGCCTTCAATCTCCCTAGATAGAAGTGTCCTGAAAACACAGCACACAGTTCCCTGGTTTCATGGACATCCATTGTGAATCCCCCTGCCCCTCCAAAATGTATATGAGGTTTCCAGTGACATTATGGTTCTTTAAAATCAAACCACTAAGAATTTATTGTGCTTGGAGGGGCCAGTGAGATTAGGATCTCCTTTACCGAAGAGATCCCAGGTCAAGCGGAAGCAAGACAGAAGTTAAGATGAGCAGAGAGTTCACCTCATTTTGTTCACTTGCCCGGGAATAAACATTCCTCCAAGAGCTAACTCTTACTTCTGCACTAGCAAAATGATCTGTAATAATGCCATCTGGTGAGAATAATATTACTCCCCTTTCTCAGAAAAAGAACAAGAAAACATGTTGTATATCTAGTTTCCATGGACTTGACATTTCTCTCTACTGAGTATTTCAGAACATCACTATTTAACATCTTATATTATTCCAGTATTAATTTCATTACAAAATGTTCATAGACTGAATCTCTCCTGTGCTTTTACAATACAATCAGCCCAGATAGCATACAACCGTGCTTGTCTGTCTCTTGGTTTCTTTGTGAATTTTGGGCTGCAAAACTTCAGGCATGGTCAAAGATGTTTGTAAAATGGTTAAGAAAACTGACATCTGGTCTGGAAATAGAGCATCTTGAGTTATAATCACAAAGGAAAAGGATTGATTTCCTGTGATGTGAGCAAATGTCCACAATTACAGCTGAACATTCCCCCAGTGTCCATCTGTACCAGGTAGGAATTCAGCATGCTTAATTTGGCTGCAACCGTGCCAGTGACTATTAGCATTCTGCATGCATACCCTCTCTCCTTCCTGGGGGAGAGAGAAGGCCCAGCAGCATTCCTATTACAATGCTTGAATTGGTGGATCTCATCTTTAATTCCTGCATTCACACAGCCGCTATCAACCCATCTCTGGCCCTCTATGTGTAGTTTTCTAATCCGATGTGCCTCTCTGTCACGTTCAGTCTCGGTGATCACGAACCCACAAACTTTGGACTTTTAAAAATCAAATCCTCCATAACAATTTTCTACCTATGGGATGTTACTGTGGAAATCATCACAGTTCTCAGCCTTTTCCATACTATCCACCTCCCATGTTACAAAAGAAACAAGCTTTGAGGTTCCCCCCATATTTAGCTGTAGAGACATGAAAGGTGGTGGTAACCCACCTGGACTTGCCAACAACCACCAGGTTCAAAAGCCATGTAGGGTGACCAGATGTCTTGATTTTATAGGGACAATCCCGATTTTTGGAGCTTTTTCTTACATAGACAACTATTACCCCCCACTCCGTCCCTATTTTTTCACACTTGCTATCTGGTCACCCTAAAGCCATGGCATTTATTAATGTTTTCCTTTTGACCAGTGTGACGTTATTGACATAAACTGGGACCGTATAGATCATTGTTGCAACCAAGGTCCTGTAGTGGCATGCAAATCTTGTATAAAGGGGGTCAAATGGGGCGTCTAGGACAAGGTTATGGTTTACTGGTTATGATTATGCTGTCTATATGTGTGTATCAGTTTTGTAGTCGAAGTTATGAAGTTATGAATATTGGCTCTATACTGTCTGTATGGCAAACTTATGCTATGCTTCTGGGTGACATCCCAGACAAGCTGAGATTAGCTCTGCCTAGCCTGCTTGATGGCCCATTAAGGACCATCAGCTATACAATGGACCCATTGAGAGAACGCCTTGTAACTCAGCAAAGTATGCAGGGACTGGCCCATGTGACTCCAGACTCCATTTTGCTGTAATTTTCCACAGTAAGAACAAAGAGGTGTTCTTACACCTGGAAAAGACTATATAAGGCTGATGCCTCATCTCCATCTTGTCTTCAATCCTGCTTCGTACCTCTGGAGGAACTTTGCTACAAGCTGAAGCTTTGAACAAAGGACTGAGGACCCATCCCAGCGGGGGATGTATTCCAGAGACTTGATTGGAACCTGCAGTTTATTCCATCGCTGCTGCAAGCCTGAACCAAGAACTTTGCCATTACTGTATGTAATTGATTCCATTTAACCAATTCTAACTCTCATCTCTATCTTTTTCCTTTTATGAATAAACCTTTAGATTTTAGATTCTAAAGGATTGGCAACAGCGTGATTTGTGGGTAAGATCCGATTTGTATATTGACCTGGGTCTGGGGCTTGGTCCTTTGGGATCAGGAGAACCTTTTTCTTTTACTGGGGTACTGGTTTTCATAACCATTTGTCCCCATAACGAGTGGCACTGGTGGTAATACTGGGAAACTGGAGTGTCTAAGGAGATTGCTTGTGAGACTTGCGGTTAGCCAGGGGGTGAGACTGAAGTCCTCCTAGTCTGGCTGGTTTGGTTTGCCTTAGAGGTGGAAAAAACCCCAGCCTTGGGCTGTAACTGCCCTATTTGAGCAATTTGTCCTGAGTTGGCACTCTCAGTTGGGTTCCGCCAGAACCGCATTGTCACAACCAGCCAGGACATTTTCCAGCAATGTGGACAAATGGGGTCTTGCTTAGTGGCACCCCGTAGTTCTGTCAGTTTCTGGTCCAACACAAGTAACCTGTTAGAGGAATTAATTAGTTCCTCAAATGACTCCTCCATCTTGTCCTGCCCTGCTCGAGACAATCTGCTTAAGATATCAGCAACTGATAATCCTTTCCTGGTCTGTGTTTAATTACAGCATTGCATTTCTCCATCATTCTTTTTAGCTTTGTGGGAACTGCCACAATTTATTTTTGCATGATTTGCCACCAAAGACATATGGTCAGACTCCTGTGTAACTCCCCCCTTGCACATACTGAGAGAAGTGTGCACAGCTGGACACCTCTTTTGCGATTTATGCATAGTGACTTGGACACATGAACCACTGGCTTCTCTTCTTGCAGTTCACCTCCCACCCCAAGTCCTAAATGGGATGCATCCATCTGAACTGGTAGAAATTTTTCAAACAAAAAGTTTGATCATTGAAAAATGGCCTCATTTTCCAAAATGAGAGTCCAAAATCACCATCATTTATTTTTTAACAAACTATATATGCTTTTTACCCAATATTTTTTCATAATTTTGTAAATTAAAAAATGCTATAAAACATTTGACTTTTTTGTTTGCCAAAACTCCCTTCTCCCACACCACTTATTCTAAATTTCAATGTTTTCAATTAAAATTATGAAAAGATATTGAAAAAAATGCTAAAAAAAATCATAAATGTCTTCTGTGAACCTTCCAAAATAAAAAGAACTTCAGAATTTTAATTTTTTTCATTGGTTTTTCATTGTTTGTCCAGCTCTGTTTACATCGTAGTACTTGAAACACTCTGGTCCGGCAACATCTATGGTCCGGCATGATTTTATTTTATGTTTTTTTATGCTTTATCTACTTATTTCCTTGTGCCAATACAGTAAAATTGTGTAACAACACTAACACTTTGTTATGAAGAGAGCCGGTAAGCCTTGGGTAGACGGCGTTGCAAGCGTTGTTCCGTTTATTCACCTCGGCGAGATATAAATAAAAAGAGACCTGCTCGATACATATTGACCTTCCATGATTTGGCAAATTCTCTGGTTTGGCATCGGTCAGGTGCTTAGGGTGCCAGACTAGAGAGGTTCAACCTCTATAGCAATGCACCTGCACCGTAGCTATGCCAACATAACTCTATAGCATAGATGGAGCCTACACTGACAGAAAGGGTAATTCTGTGGCTGTAGAAACACCAAGCGAGGAAGCATTCTTCCATTGCGTGGGGGTGTGGATTTTTCCCACCTGTGAACGACATAGCTATGATGACATAAAGATTTTACATTTTATTTTTCAGAAGTTTGAATATATCCATACTGACAGATTCAAATATAATGACAAAGAAAACGCAACAGGAGTATGGCTGTAACAATAACACAGTATGAAATATTCAGATATAAATACTCCTGCATGTTATGAAAAGTAATTCCCTAACAATGCCCACCAAAAGAAAAAAAGGGAGACACATCAGAAGCCCAGTCTACCTGGAGTCAGTTTGTAATGCTTTCATGAAAGACCAAGTGTCTTCATCGCTGGATCTTGTGCCTCTACAGATTAATGTCAGTTTTTCCATGAGCGTGGTGTTGGTTAGCACAGTTAGCCAATCAAACAATGTGGTGGTGGTGGTGGGGGGGGAAATAGCAGATTACTGTTTTCATAAAATGACTCTTTTGGCCACTATAAGTCCTGCAGCAATCTATTTCCTGGCATGACTCAAACAGGGTAGATCTTCTAGAATGCCCAAAACACAAACATGGGGGAAATCCTGACCCCAGTCTCCTTAGATAGAGCATCAAACACTTCCTTCCCAAATGTGGATATACTTTGACATTCAAAAATTATATGAGACAGGTTTGCATGGGGGCTGTCATATCTCTAACATTTTCTATGCGGGGTGAATCCAGCTGTATGCGAACACTCAGAAGTCCAGTAATATCTATTTAGAATTTTGTTCTGAAAGAAACGCAAAAACAGAGAACAGGATGTTCTGTGTATATTGTAAAAACAATGAGGAGTCCTTGTGGCACCTTAGAGACTAATAAATTTATTTGGGCATAAGCTTTCGTGGGCTAAAACCCACTTCATCAGATGCACTGAGTGAAAAATACAGTAGGCAGATACAAATATACAGCACATGAAAAAATGGGCATTGCCGTACCAAGTTGGGGGTCAGTGCTAACGAGGCCAATTCAATCAGGGTGGATGTGGCCTATTCCCAATAGTTGACAAGAAGGTGTGAGTACCAACAGAGTGAAAATTATTTTTTTGTAGTGACCCAGCCACTCCCAGTCTTTATTCAGGCCTAATTCACTCCATGCATCTGATGAAGTGGGTTCTAGCCCATGAAAGCTTATGCCCAAATAAATGTGTTAGTCTCTAAGGTGCCACAAGGACTCCTCATTGTTTTTGCTGTTACAGACTAACACGGCTACCACTCTGAAACCTATATATATTGTGTCAGACATTGTTCCACCCGTCAGAGGAAATGGAGATGGTTAGCTTCTTCTCCCATTTTATTTTATGGGATAGTCAATAGGATAAATCAAGGAGTTCAGCCATTTGCATATGTTACCCACAAAATGTTTCTGGGTAGCATACTTTTTAAGTTGCACTTCACGTTGGGTGTTATTTGTGGCCTGCCAACAATTCCGCAGCTCCTTCATAATTTTGAGTCAAAGCTTATTGTAGAAAGGACCTTGCTCTGTCAGCAGCTGGTATTTATCATGAAGATATGTGAAGGAGGCTAAAACTGTCTGTTCAATAATATCTTTAATGGTTAACATGCCCTTGGTTAGCCAGGTGGTTTTTGAGCTATTAGCAAATTTTAATCAGGTATTATTCCAATCAACCTAAATTTTAAGTGCAGACCAGACCTTGTTGTGCTGTGATCTTCCTTTTGGAGATCTCTCAGTGATGCTAAAACTCCTGCAAGACATGGTATAATCTCAACAGGGAAATCATCATCCTCAATATCTTTTCTTGCTCAGGGTGGTACTCTGGTGGCTGCATCTCAAGTGTCTATTGCTATTTTTGCAGAATAGGGCTTGGTATCCTCATATGGGAGAATGTGACCAAAATACCTTCCTGAAATTGCAATATTCTTTTTAATGGTATCATCGGATGGCTCTAAATAATGCTAGATTCACATCCCCTGTGTTTTTTTGCTTCCAATGAAAGTTCTAGTGAATAAGTTTGCTGGCAGGTATGTTTGTAGAAACAGCAAATTATAAGTGACCATTGGAGGATATTCCTGGAAAGCAAATTTGGAATTTGTAATGGTAAACAATTCCACCCATGGTCTTAATGCCCCCTGGCATTAGTGCATGGCATTGCAGGGGGGGTTGCCGCTAACACTCCCTGCTGATTGCTTTTTTGGCCTCTGATGGCCTGTTTCTGTCCATGAGTTAGTCCTCAAGCTAAGTTACGTGTAGTTCTAACCCCCTTCCAGGTAACAGAAGTCCAACCAAAAGTTCACACAAATAAACGGGTCTTTCACCGCCTTGGGCTCCTCTTCAGCCCGCTCTACGGGCTCAGTTCCCAGCCCCTTCTGGGCTCTGGGATAGACCCCTGACTCCCAGGCTCCTTCCCTGGAGTGCCTCACTGTCTCAGCCCCACTTCCACATCCTACTCCAGGGTCTTCCACAGGAATCCAGGCACCTCCCTGGGGTTCCTCATCAGCTTCCTTCTGTGTTCTCGTAAGCCTTTTTTATTAAGAGGCCCAGGTCTTCACCATACTAACACCTGACCTCCTTAGTCCATCCTCATCAGGCAAGGGGCTGATTGAACTGTGCTGGGGTAGCCCCAGGCCTCTGGCCCCTAAAAGGGGCAGGCCACTCTGTTACAGTAACAATGAGCTTTTGCACCAGGAACCTGATTCTAAGAGTTACTGTCATCCAATCAGGGAACCGAAACGTGTCATGTGACTTTCATGTACTATTAAAAGTAGGCAACACAGCTCAAATTTTGAATATGTGCAATGAACAATCTGAGGACCAAAAATTATTTGCAGAAATTACACAGCAAATAACTTTGACTAACAAGTAAGTCTGAGAAAATCATGATCTGGTGGCAGGCAATTCATGAACCAGAATAGAAGGGAAAATTCACCACATAAACGTTTCAGTGCTAATCATTCTCCCACTTCGACAGCTGAGTCATGCTTTAAGTAGCTCTCTTCAGATGGTCATGTGGTTACTGAGTCGCTGATTAGCAAATTGGCTAACCCACCCCCTGCTTAATACTTCTTCTTAACAGCTGATTAATCAGGAGTGATTCATTCATATTCAGCCATTTCAGAATGATATCCTGAGCAAATTCTCACTCACATGAAAGCAGGAATCCTGGCTTCACTGAAGTCAATGGCAACCCCCCATTGACTTCAACTGAGTCAGGCTTTCACCTGAAGTGTGTAATCAAACTTTTTTTTCTGTCTCCTTCAGGCCAATATGTGTACATAGCTACAAAGAGTCCTGTGGCACCTTATAGACTAACAGACGTATTGGAGCATGAGCTTTCGTGGGTGAATACCCACTTCATCAGACACATGTCATATATGGACATATTTATGCATTTTGGGGGGCCAGATCTCAGCTGGTGTTAACCAGGATAGCTCCATTGACTTCAGCGATTTTGCACTGATGTGTGCCGGTACTGAGGATCTGGCCCTTTGTGGGTGATTGTGAGTATATGTGTAGAATTATTCTCAATGCACTCATAATTACTCCTTTTACAATACACATCCCAGGTACACACTGAGCTTTCTTTATAAAGGAGGAGCAATTCCACAGCCTGTCTTTTGTTCTTGCATCTTGAGCTAAAACTGCTAAAACTGCCCGTTTTTCCTTTTCTTCTGTCAATTTTTTTTGTAAACTAAATGGGCCAGATCCTCAGCTGGTCTAAATTGACATAGCTCCTTTGATGCAATGTAACTACACTGAATTACGCCACCTGAGGAGCTGGCCCTAAATACCGAGTCATAATGACAAAATATCTACCACTTTTTTTCAAATTGTGTGTGTATGGTCTGACAAGTTTCAGAGTAACAGCCGTGTTAGTCTGTATCCGCAAAAAGAAGAACAGGAGTACTTGTGGCACCTTAGAGACTAACAAATTTATTAGAGCATAAGCTTTCGTGGACTACAGCCCGAAGAAGTGGGCTGTAGTCCACGAAAGCTTATGCTCTAATAAATTTGTTAGTCTCTAAGGTGCCACAAGTACTCCTGTTCTTCTTTTTATGGTCTGACAGTGTGCCAGCCCAGCAGCCTATCTCACCAACATTTGGAGGCAGTCACCTGGCTGTGAGATCAGACTTGGAAATATACCTCTGGCTGATGGAAAATGGGTACAATTTGTTCCTGGTCTTCCAACCGTCAAAGCCCACTGCCTGAGCAAAATTCAAGTTCTCTTGGCACATGTGCATAGGTATTTTGACTGAGACAAGGTATATGATGCTGGGTGTCACCATGGAGGGGAAAAAGAACATCCATTATCTCTTATAGATAGGAGTAAACCTATTATACAAATATCATCCATTTTATTATAAGTAACATATAGTACTTCAATCCTGGTTGTTACTATAAAGCCAGATTCTAATACCCTTACTCATATTAGGTGGCATTTAACTCCACAGGTAACACCACTCATTAACTACTCAATGGAGATACTATTAAATGTGAATAAAGTCATCATAATCTGACCCATAATGATTATGGTGAGCCATCTAGTTACTATTAGAGTGGGTCAAAATTTTAAAACTCAACTAAATGTTTGAAAATACTGCCTTGACAAAAATCTAAATGTTTTGCCAAACTATTTGTTTCTTCAAAATGTTTCCATTTTGATAAAAATACAAAATGAAAAAAAATTAGTCTTTTTCTTGTTTCCCCTTTTTCCATTGCAAAATAAATGACAAGAGTTCTCCCATTCCCCACTTTCTCTCACTTTTATTTATTTTTTTTCCACTGAAAACAAGACAAACAAGTAAAAACGGAGAGAGAGAATACTGTTTTTCCCACCAAAATGAAATGTTTTGGAAATTTTGAGGAAAAAAAGAAAAAATCTTTTTGCATTGAAAAATGAACAATTTCATGAAAAAAAATTGAATGCATTTTTTTTAATTGGTCATGAAATATTTACCTTTTTCCAGCCAACTCTAATTACTGCTAATCAATTGCTCTTGATTCTCAGCGCTGCTGTGAGATTAATTCTTAATGAGACAACTTACTAACAGGTTTGGAGCAAACTGCAAGCATCCCAGGCCTTTCTTCCTTATCACAGCTGACTGGAACTTAAAGGCTGCAAAGGAACCTGCATTGGAAGATTGTTTACAGCTACAGATTAAGGACCATAACTGTCAATCCCTTCCGACTTGGAATGTTGCCAAGCCCGCTCACAGTAAGCGGATTTTGGCTTCTTTCTTTGTGTAATTGCTCTATTGTGCCTATATTTGCTTGTTGATTGTTTGGGGGCGTTTCCCAGGGGCGGGGCTTCTGCTTTTTTTTTTTAATTTCCCGCCGGAGAGCATGATTGTGCAATCCTCTTCTCTGCGCATGAGCACATTGCTAATAAAAAGCTTACAAGCCTGCTTTGGGTTTGATTTTTCCTTTCGCTTGCGGGTCATTGCGTTGCTTACTTCAGCCATGTGGGACTGTGGCATTAGGTAGGGGGGCTGGTTTGTGGTTTGGGTGTTCCAGGGCGGTTTGTGGTTTGGATTACAGGGAGGGAAGGAGTAGCACTGCTACGCAGTTAGTCACACAAATAGTTTTTAACAGCCTGGAAGTCAGAGTCACAAGGTCGCTACTAAACATAACCTTTCAAATAGCTATCATCTTCTCTAATGGAACTACACTGTGAGTGACTGCTTATCAGCGCAGCTTTATGTGATCACTTCTATTATATGCACTTTTTAGTCTCTTTTTCATTTTGTATCATGGTTTCCACTGAAGCAACACTTTAATTCAAAGCCTTTTCCCAAAACACGTCCAGGATTCTGTACAGATATCTACATATGCATCCTTTGAAATATAATTCTTTTTCCATATTTGGTCCCAGCTCATTTGCTTTTTCAGCTAAAGAAAAAGTCCAATTTTTCCCTTGTGACAATTACAAATGGTGACTTGCTTTGATTTCCCGACTGCGAGCTGCATGGGAAATGTGCATTTCCAAGGAATAGATGGCAATATTTACCACTTCACTCACCGGTTTCAATCTCTCTGTTTAAGAAACAACTACGCTGCTATTATACAATGGTTGTACTCTGCAAACATTGGCTTCCTGCAGACATCCATGTATATGTAGGTTGGTTCTAGCTGTGCCAAAAACTAATGGCACCAGAGGCTAATTCACAGATTGGAAACTTGATGTCATGCAGACGTGTAGCTGTATTTTGTTTAAAGCTGCCAACTATGCTGTTGTTTATGCCTGTAGGCATAGTCCTGAGCAAGGGGTGATCTATACTCTGCACCATCCCACAAGTAGCCTAGTGCTTCGGAGACACCCGTGAGAGTCTTCTCATTATACTAACAAACCCATCTGGTTGGGTAGAAGCAACACACAGTGACTTTGTTCACACATGTTAGTAAGGATATAAGAATATCAAAAGTCAAACGGGCAAGCAAAACCCAAAATTCTATTTCAGGCAAATATACAGGCCTGAATGCTATATTACCATCACTAACAGAGCAGCGGGGAATCTTTGTGTTGATAGGATGCATAGCCCTGTGGAGATCATGTTTAGCAGAAAGGCCTTGGGACTCTGCCTTGTAGGCTCTGTAAGGTTTAGGGCTCAGGAAGAGAAATTCTGGAAGTTTACAAGCATCTGTCCAATTAGGACTCTTTTGTGGGTCAATGCACTGGCCAGTTTAGGAAGCAGTCTCAAGGGATGTCAGATTCATCCTACCAGGCCACAAAAATGCTTTGCAAAGTTAATTGCCTAACGCCCAAAACAACACTCCCTGAAATCAACGGGAATCCTTCTATTGACATCAGTGGGATTTGGACCACACCCCTGTGAAGAGAGAGCAGATATTTTTAGGAATCTGGCTGAATAATGGTGACCCCAGATTATGATGCTGAGCTAAAGTAGAGGACTCTGATTAAACCAGAATTGAAGCTAAAATCAGACCCAGTGGGAGAGAGCCCTGTACACCCTAATAGATTAATACCTTTTAGAGGCTCCATAGCCAGAAATTCAAGTACTAAAGACTTTTACTAAGCATACATAGCACCTAATTTTTTGGAACAATATCAGTTTCCTAAAGCAAATCATCCTGGGCCCTATTAGAATAATATTAATTGTAGGGTATAGTGTTGCAACGTCAGTGAACAGGCTGGATTATTGTAATCTAGTGCCCTGGAATCTCCCTGAACAAGGCACTCAGGACATGTACCAAAACCAGGAAACGAGGAGACGATTGTATGGGCAGTGGATGGAAGAAAAAAGAAAAAAAAAAACGAGCAAAGGGAATGTGATGGTTGCTCTGAACAAGAGTCACAACCACCTGCTTTCATTGGAATAGGACACCACGACCAAGGAATGCAACAGCTAAATTTGGAAGGAAAGAACTATTGCACAGCCAAAACATTGGACATCTCTGACTCAGACAAGAGAAAGTACTTCATGTTATCAGTAAAAATGTTCTCTGGTAATAGTGACATTGGTGTGTTCCTCAGTGAATGGATCAAAGTAATCTCCAAACCTTCTAAAACGAAACAATCACTGAAAAATGTAGACTTATGTATTGCATCAGGGACAAAAGTGGCACTATTTAATAGACTTCAATCCCGAACAGGTAGCACCAGATACTTGCACATAGAGGGAGAGGAATTTGCAGGGAGAGATGGCTCCATTCATTACGGACAGACTGTCAAACTTGAGCATTCAGATACTGGCATGGCATTCTCAAGACTGATTATTTGAAAAATGGATAAAGAGACAGCGTTACTGGAGGCAGATGATCCAGCATCGCAGCTCCATAAATATGTATTCTACCTTAAAGATACAGCAAGGATGTACTTGTGCCTTTCCCAGGAGAAAATAATCCAGTTTCATGGCGATGTTGGCAATGGGGATCAAACCTAGGACCTCTGGAGCTAAATGTCACATCTCTCTTAGCCAAGGCTGTAGCAGGCTAATCAATTTCTAGGGGATGTGCCACTCCAAGCAAGCAGGGGTTACCTATAAAAATCAAGTTGATATATCTACCTTATCAGACCTTAAGTACCGTTTCTTGCAAGCATCATCCTTACGGAACTCCCCGTGAAGTCCATGGGAGTTCTGAGTGGCAGACAGATTACAGACTTAGGTCCAAAAAAGGAGGTTTGGGAAAATTTCCCTGGAATATTTCTGCTAGAAATGGAACATGCACACACCAAACGGCAGGATAGCCTCAGCCTCCAAATGTGCGGATCCAACTGATTGCATCTGCCAAAATGGGCATGCACCGATTTGGGTCTGCACATAGTCACATGCAAAAGCAAACTAGATAGGTGGGCTTCCAGCTGTTCATTCTGCATGTCCAGATCCAGGTTTTGGGGCTCCAAATGAGATGCATGTCTAATTTTGCATGCAAAGCAATGGGCAAACCAATTCAGAGGTGGGTTTGGTGTTGGCTAAAATTTTGGCTACATTTTTTTTACTCAGGATATATGGTAAATTAGTCTAGAAGGGAAAAAGGCCAGAATGAATAATAATAAAAAAAATACCTACCAAGCAAAACAATATACACAATTTAACCACAGTAACCTAGGAAGTTTGTAACCCAAACACTATTCCTTATTTAAACCTAGGTCCAAGAGTAATTGAACCACAGAAACCAGGTTGCTAGCAACCAATGAAACACTAGCCATTTAGAAACGATATACATAACATACAACTAGTAATTGTCATCGCACATGCATTGTATGTTGCGGGACCAATTAGCATGTAAAGATACAGTCAACACAAGAAGATTTCTTTGTCCTTGTCTCTTGCTGTTTACAATCTGGATGCCTTGCTAGATGATTGGGAGATGAACAATAAGACTCTGAGGTGGGATTTTCAGAATTTCTCAGTACTGACCCGGGTGGCATGGATCAGCATTGGCATCGTACTCCCCATCAGTACCTGGGCTGGGATGGAGAAGCTAATGATCCAACCAGCAGACCAAATTTGGTGATGAATCCTGATCACTTGCCACCTGAGACACATTGTGCATACGCTAAGAAGTGCTGGCCTAACTCTGCTCCTGTTAAAGCCAATGGGAATTTGATTGCAATGGAAGCGGAGTTAGATCGATACCGAGTGCTTTGAAAATCTTGCCTTTAATCACTATAGCAGAAACATTCTGCCCATGTTTTCTCTCTCAGTCCCATGGTGCTGTGCAGTGAGATGTCTTCTGGCTGTTTCTCTCGGTTAAAGAGAGAGCTTCTGAGAGCTACTTTTTTTTGTAGGAGAACTGGGCAATACAAGAAAAGCCTCAGGAGGACATTTTGAGAAACAGCAAAGAATAACAGGACTCTAGAATCAACTTGGTAAGGAAGAATGTAATGATCAAGGTAATGGATGGTGCAGAGAAGAGCAGTGGGGTTCAATAGAGCATAGGAGTGGATCTGAAGCAGAAATGAAAGGTAACATGGAAGAATGAATTCTGGGACAGCCACAGAGGTCAGTGCCTAATCCATGGAACAAAGGAACCATGACAAGAGGATCTTCTGTATGTGAGAAATGAGCAGAGAGGATGTCAGAGAGAAATAGACTAATCAAGACAGAAGGGGAATGAATTGCTGAGGTCCAGTAAGTTAGAGGAGAGAGCCAGTACATCAAACATCTAGCCAAGAGAGAAGGAAAGTCCAGTAGCTGGCTCTCAAATAGGACATGCAAGTCCACCATCTACCAGTTGAGGTGGAAGGTGTGACTTGGCATAAGGAGTCTATTTTGAAAAGATCAGGAGAATACTTTTTCTAATCATCTGAAAAGGAGCAGCATCAAAAAAACAGCTTCATTTCCTCCTCCAGAGGTAATTTTTTTAAAAAAAGTCTAGACTACCAAATGCCATTTCCACCTCCCACAGTCAATGTCCAAGATGCAAGATTCTCTAATGTAGGTAACAAGTTTATTAAAATTACAAATAATATCATGGCATGTACAATGTAACACAATTAACTGTAACCCATGATGACATTTTTATGGACTTTTAAATCTATGGGTAAAACAGGAAGGCAGGGGTCATACCCAACCAAACCAAACCCAACCCAAAGAATGACTGCAATTCATAGAACTAACAGAGCTGAGCCAATTCGTCACCAGACTCACTTGGTTGTACAGTGTCCCCCCACTTGCTACCCTTCACCTGCTTATGTCTTTACACGTAAGGCCCTCAGGGCAGGGACTGTCTTTTCTAGAACGCACCAAACACAATGGGGCCCCTGAGCCTAATTGGAACCGTTGGGTGCTACTACAACATCAGTGTTTACTACTATCACAGTGATGTGGTCTGGAGAAACGAGTACAGGGTTGAGATTCAGGCAGTCCTGAGTTGTACTACTGATTCTGCCACTTAAACACTCTATGGCCCTGGCAAGTCACTTCACCTCTCTGTCTCAGTTTCCCTATCTGTAAAATAGGGGCAATCCTAGTAACCTACCCACCTCACAGGGCTGCTGGAAGGATTAGTTGGTTAATGTCTGTACAGTGCTTTGATCATATAAAAATGCAGAGTATTATTATTTAAATTTCTCCCCTTGGATCCACGAGTCCTTCTCTTCTTATGTGTGTGGCTCCCTCACTGACATCAGTAGGGGTAAAGCACTGTGGAAGAGAGAGTAGCTTTTTGCTTTACATTTTCAAGAAACAAAAAGGCTACAGAGCTGATGCCCTCTGAGAACCTGAAATGCCACTAGCCTGTTCAATAACTACCATCTGCCAGGCTGCTTAATATACCAGCATTAAATGCCCCAGGGGCTAATCTGGCCATTTCGGTACTACAGTAATGGACATTCACTTCACTGTCCATGCAGCCCTTTTGCATTCTTAGTCATTAACCTGTTAAATAGTAGCGTTATCACATTCAGCAAATGATTCTCAGAACAGATGCATGACCTGTGAAAGTTAGCTACCTGCTCCCAGAACAACAACCTCATAGTATTAAGAACAGTCAATCCTTGAGAAACAAACGACTAGAAGATCTGATGACTGAAAAATCCCCTGCTAATAAAGAAAATAACTTTAAAGAGGCACCAAGCTGTCCCTACTGTGTTATGTTAAAGAAGTTGTCTATATAGCATTTTAAATTATACTCAACACATTCTCAAAGCCTTAAGGGGTTTTTTTTCCCACTGTCTTTTCCCTGATGTACTCATCTCAAAAATGTACTAAACTGACAGGCCTCCACAACAAAAGCTACCACATCTGAGAGCCATCCAATCTGGCTTTAAAACACCCTCTTATGATAGGAGACAGAAATGTTTTTCAGCCAGGGCAGAAATGGGTGGCAGAACCCAAGAAAATGTTTCTTAATGCTAAAGAGACAAGGTGGGTGAGGTGATATCTTTCATCGGACCAACTTCTTAATGCTAAAGATTTTAAAAAGAAGAACAGGAGTACTTGTGGCACCTTAGAGACTAACAAATTTATTAGAGCATAAGCTTTCGTGGACTACAGCCCACTTCTTCGGATGCTGTAGTCCACGAAAGCTTATGCTCTAATAAATTTGTTAGTCTCTAAGGTGCCACAAGTACTCCTGTTCTTCTTTTTGTGGATACAGACTAACACGGCTGTTACTCTGAAAGATTTTAAAGAAATCCATGAAAAGGCTGTGCAGAGACAATGTGTATATTTCAATCATTTTCATACAGGCGAGCAAATAGTGGAAATGTTTTCTGGTGGATATTTGCTGCAATTCAATAGTGGATTTTGATTTGTGTTCACACACCTTTTAGGTTTGCTTTCTGAGAGCCTTCAAGCATTGGCGTGTCATGTGTATGAATACTTGCACAAAGCAAATGTTAAGCTCAAATGCTCACAGAAAGAAAATTTCAACTTGTATATTCAACTGCAGTGTTCTCAATTTGGAATTTGCACTGTCAGTTAGTCAGGGCTGGATCCGTAGGTCCTGATTCTTTCTTACACACATGGGTTTAACACCACTATAACTCCATTTACATTAGTGGCATTACTCCTGATATATACCAGAGTGAGATCAGAATCAGACCTATACATGTTTCATCCTATTTTTCCCTTCCCCCATTAGTTTTTCCTGATGCTACCATAAATATAATACATTCCTAGCAATGTTTAATAAAAGTACTTCGTCTTGCTATTGCACCTTCCTTCCAACATTTTTAAAAGTGGCTAAATATTCTGGGTGTCTCAACTTTTGGGTGCCCAACTTGAGACAATTTAAAGGGGCCAGATTTTAAGAGCACATGTATGCTGCACTTTCTGAAAATCAGTCCCCTTTAAAATGTCCCAGGTAGGGTGCCAAAAAGTGAGGCACCCAAAACAAAATCACTTTTTGAACATGTAGGCCATTATTCTCATTTTTACGGATGAGGGAAATGAGACTCAGAGAGTCAAAGTAACTTGTCCAAGGTCACACACATCTAACATGTGGCAGACCCAGGTCTGACTTTAGATTTCCTGATTGCCAGTCTTATGCTTTAATCACTAGACTAGGGTTCCTATGACAAAATAGTTGGTACACATGGGCCCAAATTTATATTAATAGCAATTTTGTTGCTTGCTTTTCCTTCAAGAACAAACTATTGCAAAGAGAGATGTTTGTGTCTAATAAATTAAGAATAAAATTTCACTGTTCACATGATTTGTAATATAGTGGATAGTCCAAGAACCAAACTCTGAGCTTTAAGAGATGTAGGGTATATAAGCACTCTCACCAGCTGATCAATTTCAATGCCCTGCTTTCTGAAGAAAGGAACTTATCCTATTTGCCTTTGAAGTAATAGGCAAAATTCTTACCGACAGGAATGAAAGCAGGATTGGACCTAAAATATTAATACTGACAAAAAACAAGGCAAAGCACAATACAAATTAATCCTGTAGATGCAACTAAAACATTTTTCAGGAATCAGTTTGCAGTAGCTTTCCTTTAAAAGAGGTTAATTATATGAGCAACATTTGCATATGATGTATCTTAACCCTTGAGTCTGTTAGGATACACATGGTATATAGCAAGTAAAAGGGCACGTATTTGTTTAATTTACAGTAGAAATCCATAACGTTCATTTTTTTTTTGTTTTAAAACATCCATCTATGAACAGTCATTCCGTTTTTGACAGATCAGTTCTGTTGTTCAAATAGATTTCTACTGTAGGTCGAGCAAACACATATTATAAGCAGAGCGATAAATTGGCATGTGTACTGGCATCATTATAAACTGTGATTTCCTTGGGGGAAAAAATTAAAACAAGCAATTCACCTATTCTACAACTGGTTGATTTATTTGTATGAGAACAAATGAAATGACCTGTTTGGGTACACTCAGATCACAACCCAGAGAAACATTCCCCAGAATTTCTTCTGATTTAAAAGTATTTCAGATCCACAAACATTATAAAGAATGCCAGCAGATGAAACTGTATAATACTGAGATCCTTGAAAATACATCCCACTGTGATATATATGTGCCTGATCCAAAGCCCATTGAAGCCCGCGGGTGTGTTTCTGTTGACTTCTGTGGGCTTTGGGTCAGACTCTGAGATAACTGAGATAACAGACACTCCGCACTTTGCAGAATCAGGCTATTATGGTATTAGAGTAAAGCAATCAGCATAGAATTACAAATATGTCCTAGCAAATGCTCTGTAGCATACTGGTAAAATATATGCAGTGCTTCTGTACTGTTTTTTAGCAGTAATATGCACCTCCCTGTTAATTGGTAGGTTTTTGCGCAAGAAATGGCAAATCGTGCATTAATGTCAAAAATCGCATATGTGAAACGTCCTTCTGTAATCACGGGCTAGCAAACACATTTTTGTTATTAGCAATTACACAGAACTATGATAATTATAATATTGCCTCTACCAGTATATTTAGGGCACCATAATTTTGCCATATTAAAAACAGAAGGAAAACTATAATTATAAAAAAAATACATATAAAATATCAGTTCCCTTGCTTCCTGTTAGAAATGTATTCAATGATACATTTTTTCTACTTTAGCCCACCAACAGCTGAGTCACGCTGCTGGTAGAATGAGAAATGGTGGGTGCTAAAGGGTTAAATGTATTTTTTTTTTAAAGATCCGGTAATGTGGCAGTGATATGGGTTGTCATTTAGAAGATATTTGTCAAATCTCCTTGATAAAGAAAAATGGCAAAACTGAAGAATTAGACAGGACTAATAAACTGACATGGAAAGTCAACATAAGGAATCAAAATGCATTACCCTTTCTAGAGGAACAGATTTACTTGTGTATGCATGTATTTATAGAGAGCTAGGGTCAGATTCTTGTCTCTGATTTGACCTTCTGAACAGTTGGGTAAATCCAGCAGCATCCGCTGAAACTCAGATGGATTCACATCAGTAACAGAGAACCGAATCTGGCTCATCGCTGTTAACCTCATTAAAAAGTTCAGCTGATATTATATACCACAAGACTGCAGCAGAACCCAAGACTGAATTATAATCTTATTAATCAGTACAGGTGTGTATATTTCTTCACCGTCATTTTCTTCCTACCGTCATCATCACCATTTATAAGAAATATAAACTTTTTCAACTCTTTCTGTTAAAGAATAATATTTGAAACATCAACTTCACGAAAATGTTAATGCAAAAAGAGTAGGATTTTAGGACCAGATTTTTAAAGGTATTTAGGTGCCCAACTCCCAAGGAAATACCTTGAAAAATCTGGGCCTCTGAGCCTATGACTAAACTACCAATTCATTTAAAACTCAACAGCAGCTGTTGACTGAAAAATAATGTTGTGGCCAGACTGTCGATCAATTTGAGCTCTGTTAAGTTACGCTAGCTGAGGATCTGGCCCAATAACTAACCATAGCTTGAAACAATAATAAAAGAATAACTGAAAACCTAAGTGCTCCCCAAGTACGCGGCCAGAATAGTCAGTTTGGTCAATGCCAAATGAGCATTCAGCTTCCAAAGGAACAGTGAAACATCCATGATTAATTACTTTGTGCCTCTTTTTTTCATTTGAATTTGAATCCGACCTCCTTTCTTGCATAAGATGAGATACCATATCTATCATTACCAATGAAGAAAAGCTATAGAGCTTTAATAAATGCTATTCTTTTTAGGACTACAGCATAACAATACATTTCAGATGAGGCGTACACAGATCATTCTGTTGGCCCTTTTAAAATTTAAATAGCTAAAATGTGCAACAAAGCCCTGTTGTAAAGATGAATGGTGTGCACAGTTTCCATTTGGATAATGTATTCAATCAGTAAATGTTGCACTTGGGAATGGTATCTTTTTGTTACTTGTCCATCCCCTACTCTCATCATTAAGAAATTAAAATATGGATGGCCTTATCATTTAGGACCTCATCCAAAGTCTACTGAAGTCAATGGGAGTCTTTCCAATTATTGCAATATGCTTTGGACCAGGCCCCTAGTACACTGCAAAAGCTCTTCTCTCTTTAGAGCGTGGACTTAAAGCCCCCTTGATATTTGAACTCATAGTTGACATTTCATTATAACGTCCATTGATTCCTATTTGATTATTGTTGCAGACAGCCATGCTCATGACTGAAAAGGTGATTAGGAAATTAACATAATTACATTCTTCAAGCCAAAATGGAGTTCCATTCCAAAATGCTAAAGGAAAGTGGCAAAAGACAAAGGAAAACCTTTAAAAATTTAAAAATGCTTTAGGATAAGAAAGGAGACAAAAATAGCACTGATAATGCAAGGGGCCCTGCCACCTTAGCTATGGAGAATGACTATCATCATCCAAGATCAGGAGAGGGCCAGTGACTACCAGTCCTATAAATTTGACTTCAGCTATGGAGGAAAATGTTAGAAACAACAATGAGACAGGACAGGGCGAGGTATGGAAAGTTGTGGTCCGATTTTAAGTATAGGCTTCACATAAAGAAGAGCATGAGTAAGTGCTTCGGAATGAAGGAACAAGCGGGAGTTGACGGGATGAAGCTATGAATGTATGTGGACTTTAGGAAAGCTCTTGCTGCAGTGCAATGCAGCAGTCTGATCTGCAAGGCCAATAAGTAAGAAACGGAAGGTTGTCAAACTTGGGGGCGCTTTGGGATGGTAGTTAGGGATGAAAGGAAGGTGGCTACAGATGGACGAGTGCTTTGCTGAGCTACAGTTTTGACAATTTATGGCTAGAGGAGCTCTAGACTTTGCTCAAGAGTAGGCGTGCCAGC
The DNA here is from genome assembly GCF_011386835.1 of Chrysemys picta bellii. Taxonomy (NCBI): domain Eukaryota; kingdom Metazoa; phylum Chordata; order Testudines; family Emydidae; genus Chrysemys; species Chrysemys picta. Next base: position 199,165,533 of record NC_088793.1, read on the forward strand.
TCTAGTGTCCCCAGTGGGGTCTGCATTTCAGCCGTGGGTGAAGTAATGAGTCTTGTACATAACGGTCTATTCTTAGTGTAGATCCAGAATCACTCTACACATCTGTGGAGTTACACCAATGAGAATCTGGAGGGACTGAGTGGGAGGTATCTAGTCCGCTGTCTTTGGAGCAGCTCATAAATCTTTAAGAGGAAAGATGCTTTATGAAAGTAATATTGGTATCATCACTTGTGTTACACTGCTGGTAAGGTGTTCCTTTAAAAAGGTTTTCGTTTAAGATAAAGTAGAGACAGACACAAAGAATGTTGGTGATCTCTCTAGCGAATAAAGTGTCTAGCCGTGTACTCCCGCGTGGCCAACAATTCACTGATCTGAATGGGAATTGTGCCCAGGCAAATACTGCAGCATCAGGCCCAAAGGGAATCAGTTACAAAATACAGAAATAAGGCCCCAACGCAGCAAAGCACTTAAGCACATGCTTAATTTTAGCATACTCTTAGTCCACAGGATTTAAAGATGTGCTTGAAGTTAATAATGTGCTTAAGTGTTTTGTTAAATCCGGGATTAAATGATCAAGGCGCAACAATTTCAAATAATATGACAGAGAAGTAAGGCAGAAATTCAACAGAAAATATTTAGTGGGGTACAACTGCTAAATAAGAGATGTGCGCTAAACTAAATAGCTGCACAACTTCTTCGTTCTCTGAAATATCTTACGTTCCTGGGCTCATGAGAGAAACGATTAACAAATTGTAAAAGAAAATTCCCAGTCCTAACTTGGTTCTGTAAGAATCTGACCCTGCTCCCACTGAAATGAATGGCAAACTTCCCATTGTCCTCCATGGCACAAGATCCGACCCTAAATGATGTTTTAATTAAAAATGAGCCATAGTCCTAGTTACTATGCATTGGCTGCACCTTATCAGTAAAAATAAAAGAGTCTATTAAAAATGGTCATCTTTTTTTATAGAGAGAGATTTTATTTTCTAAAGGCTGGTCTACGCAGTTTTATACCACTTTACCTGTATTGGTGAAGAAATTCTTAAAGAGGTACAACCCCTTAGTGTGGATGCAGTTATACTAGTATAAAGGTGTTTCTATTGATATAGCGCAGTTTTTCTCAAACTGGGGTCGTCTCTTGTGCGGGGAAAGCCCCTGGCAGGCCGGGCCGGTTTGTTTACCAGCCCCGTCCGCAGTTCCGGCCGATCGCGGCTCCCACTGGCCACGGTTCGCCGCTGCAGGCCAATGGGTGCTGCTGGAAGCGGCAGCCAGTATGTCCCTTGGCCCACGCTGCTTCCAGCAGCTCCCATTGGCCCAGAGCAGCGAACCGCAGCCATTGGGAGCCGCGATCGGCCAGACCTGCAGACGGGGCAGGTAAACAAACCGGCCCGGCCCGCCAGGGGCTTTCCCTACACAAGTGGCAACCCCAGTTTGAGAAACACTGATATAGTGGATTCCCCTAAATTTAGATATAGTTAAAGCAGCACAATAGCTGCATGGAGACCAGGCTTAATTTGCCTTAACAATTCAGTGTTACAGCTGGATCCAAAGCTCATTTAAGTCAGTGGGAGACTTTCCATTGACTTCGGAAAGTTTTGGATCAAGTCCTTACTGCTTAAACCTACAGCTGCCTATTGACTCTCAGTTTTAGGGAAGCTGCTCTGAAAAAAAAAATCAGTTCTTTTTCTCATTAAAGAGAAAGTCCTCAGGGTGATATTTTCGAGAGGACTCAGCATCAGACTAGCTCTGCCCCCACTGAAATTAATGGTAAAACTCCCTAAGGCAACCGCCTTAGGCTAATACTAAGCACTTTTGAAAAACCCACCCTTCTCTTCGCTCCAGTTTACACGGTAAGTTAAATAATATTGATCTGATTTCTTCACGCTGCTAGGCCCCTACAGTTCTTGTTGAGTTCGATGGAAGCTGCAAAAAGTGTTCAGCGCCTTTGAAAAATCTGGCCATCTATTTCTTTCTTTTTTTTTTTTTTTTGGATGTGTGTCCGTCATCCCTTTACAAACTGATTCTCCTGAGTCATCTAAGTCATTGAACACACAGGGAATGTCCTCCTGGCTGACCTCTGTCTGCACTATGCAGAGGTACCAAAAAAAAAATGCTTCATTCTAATTTTCACAGCCTTCATCTCTTGGCAATGGGATGGGACATTGTGGAACTCTATTTTGGCAGCTGTGTCTTTTAAAGGTGGACGGCAAGAGTCCCTTGAAACTCCAGAAATGATGCTCCCTTGTCTCTGAATAAATAATAAGACCATCTGTCTGCATAGCAATGCTCATATTTTACCCCCCCCCCTCTTTGGTTTAGAGCCGCTGATGTTTTGTGTTCTGAAGAAATTCCTTCTCCTAATGTTACAAAGAGGTTGCCAAATATTTGGGACCAGGCAGGGGGCGAGATTGCCCCTTACCCCCCACGCACACTTCTACTGCAGCATCTTCTTCCTTCTCAGTTAATGCAATTGATCTTAGGAGTCTGGGGTTTCTTTAAAGACACGCAGTGCTACTGAAAGATTTTCCAGCCATGTTTTTCTAGCACCTGGCAAAGTATTTTGAAATACGATTCGGGCACAAAGAGACAGTAAAAGCCGCTGGTGGGACACTGCGGAAGGGTGTTAGAACCAGTTTGTGGACTTCAAGAATAACTCAGCCCGGGACCGGATTCCTGACCCTCTTCAGAAAGGCAACACTTTTGTTTCTCTCTTCCCCTTCTCCTCTCTCTCCTAACTCCTTTTGCCTTTCCTGTTCTCCTTCTTTTGCTCGTTTTTACTCCTTGTCTCTCCCTGGATCAGTGTGTTCCCCGCTAAGCACACTGCGGTCTCGTTCTCCCCTCCCTGGCAGTCACACATATCCCGTGGCCCCTGAACAGACTTGCTGGACTCCCGGCTCTTGCCAGGAAGGGGCTTCAGTCATGTCATTCCACCCTGCCAACCGCAGCTCCCGGCCAGAGTCACGGTGCCAGTGAAAGATGAAACTGCTGCCACGTCAGCACTGAAGTTTGAACCACATTTTCTGCCTCTGGCACTGGCCAGCAGGAAAAAATTACAGTGCTTAATTTGTAATGAAAGAGATGCCCAGGCTCAATTAGGTTCAGGGGCTCAAGCAATTTTTTTACTTTTATAACTGAGCTGGCAAGCCCAGAGATGCAGGGGCTATGAACTGCCACCCAGAGGTGCTGGGGGGGCAGGGAGGGAGTATGAACTGCCAAGCCCAGAGGTGACAAGAGCTCGGCCCTGCTGGCACAAATTAAGCCCTGGAAAATTACCTTCCCTGCAAGGCACTGGTAAAGCAGCGCTCTCCCCCAACCCCTTTGGTAGGTACATTTCCAAGCCTTGCCTGCTCTGCGTAAAACCAGGTGGAGCATGGTCAGCCTGGAGGGGAGAGCAAACCCATCCTCTTCATGCCAGTGTCACCCACCCAGTGCAGGCAGCAGACAGAACCCAGCCAGCACATGGGCAATTTCCTGCCAGATCCTGCATTTGTCCAAAGGCTGGAGCAAGCCCAGGGTAAGACGGGGAGGGGGCTCTCCCTACCTCCTAGCAGCGCTCTTTGATCTCCCACATCTCCAGGGTAGCCTGCCCAGTGCTGGGTTTACAATAGCGTCAGTGATGCCATGGAGCCGGGCCCATGCTCAGAAGGGACCCTGGCCTTCTCTGCTTCCACTACACCCCAAGGCCCTGCCAGCCCGCTGGGTCCTCCTCCACTTGCTTCTCTTGGTCTGCCCACTGGCCAAGGGTTCCTCTTCACCCCCTGGCCCCACGTGCCAGCTTCTCTCTGCCTCCTGGCCAGATCCCAGTGCACCTCCAGCTCCAGGCAGTCTCTGCTTTCCACCACCTGGGGGGCCCCACCTGTCTCCCTGGAGCTGAGCTGCCCAGGACTGGTGCAGAAGCCTGGCCAGTCTCAGCCAATTGGGGAAGGGCAGTGTGGGGGGCTTGGCTGGACCCCTCCACGCACGTGGGTTCTGAGAGAGCCCAGCCGGGACAGGCCCTGGCCTGGCTGATTGCGCCACTCCTGAGGGGCCAGGGCGATTCCCCGCCCTGGGACCAGCCCTGGCTGTGCTGCCGGCCGGGAGGCAGGGCATGCGGAGTCGGTCTCTGGAGGGCCTGGGCGGGTGGGGGGGGGGGAAGAAGGGGAGAGGGTCCTGGGCTGTGAGGGAGCCGGAAAGATCTCTGTGAGTGGAGGTTCTGTGTGGGGTGTTGGGCAGTTGTGGTGATGTGCAGGGCGCTGTGCATTTGTGGCACGGTCGGAGAGGACGCTGGGCATAGCGAGTCTGTGGGGGCTCTGGTCATAGGGAATCGGGGGGGGGTGTATTCCAGTGTTGGGCAGCATGGGCCCACCCCGGAGGGGAAGGGGCACGCTGACAGCACAGGGCCGGGCGGGCCATTGTGCATCTGGCAACTGCCGGTTTGTAAATAGTGCCCTTGCACTGGGCTGGGCAGAGCAGGGCCGCCCCTGCCATGCCATGCCCCCGGCCGGCCTCTCACTCCGGGGACCGACCCCCCCCCCCCCGCGCCATACCCCCAGGGGGCTCACAGATATGTTTGGCGCCGGGCCCACAAAAGGTGAATCCAGCCCTGAGCCTGCCTGGCAGACGCAAGTGACACTGAAGAGGCTGGTAAGCGTGATGCGGGGTGAATGTGGGATCAAGGGCGCTGGAAGTGTGTGTGTGTGTGTGTGTGTGTGTGTGTGTGTTGAGAGCCATTGAACCAAATTGCAACCCCTGTATATGGTGGGAACCCCTTCAAGCCAGGGGGTGCAGCAGCCCCCCTAGTTCCAGCCCCTGTGCATGGGATGGTGGCTTTCTCCTGGGGGCCCCGCTCAGCCAGTCTCTGGCGCTCCTCCAGCCCCCCCAGGAGATTGCCTCCACCGCTGCAGGAGCCAAGGCAACGTGACGTGCAGCAACTCGCCCGGGTTTTCCGAGTAGCCCGGGGGCAGAGAGAGAGAGAGAGACGCTCCCCCGAGCGTGCCCTTAAAAACGTGACCGCCCCCGCCCCCTGCCTCGGGCGCCACTGCAGAGCCCCCACCCCGCCCACGCGCCGGGAGCCCAGCCGGCCGCGCGCCGCGCTCCTGCCCGCCCCGGGAAGCGGCCGGGAAATGGGGCAGCCGCGCGCCAGGAGCTCGCCTCTGACGCAGCAACGCAAGAGAGCGGGCGGGACGTGCCGCGGGAGCGCAGCCCTATGAAGTTGAACCAGCGTTGCACACCCGGTCCTTTCTCCTACCCTGCGGAGACCTCCCCTTGCTCACCGCCCCCCCCACCCCCTGCAAAGTTACTCACTTCCCTTGCAACGGGCCTGGGCTCTGCCCCCAGGAAATGGCACGGTTTGGGCTGCAGCCGCGCCAATGCCCGGGCAGTCCAGCAAATGGGTTACATAAGCCGGCACGCTCTGCTAGCAGAGCTCTGCAGTGCCCAGGCACCGGGGCACAGGCTGCAGGCTTGGACTCCCCCTCCCCCCTCCTTTGGTGGGGTGTTAATTCATAGTTCAATGGGCGCCCTCGCCTGGGTTGGGTTTCGAACAAGACAAGGGATCTGCCCCCGCGCACGGGCGAGGGAGCGACTCTGGCTTAGGACACACAAGGGCCCAAGGGCACATCCGCGAACCACAACTACTGCCCGGTCCCCGGTTCGAGCCCCGGATTAGCAATTAACGCCGTTCAGTGCAGGAGTGCACCGAGGACAAGCGAGCAGCCCGGAGTCACACGCGTGGGCGCGCACACTCGTGTTATGGGGCCCCCGGGCACGGCTCGGCAGGCATGCCCCTGGGTGGAGAGGAAGGCAGGTACTGCTGGATTCAGAAAGGGGGCGTGGGGTGGCGAAGGGGGTGGAGGAAGGGAACTGGCGAGCAATTGATTTGGGCAAACGGCTCAGTTGCCGGGCTGCTGGCGGCAGAGGAAGATATAAGTAAGATCCGGACGGGCGCATTCCCCCCTCCCCAAAGCCTGCTGCTGTAGAGGTGGGTGTGAAAGGGCGAGTGAGGCAGGGGGGCGCCGCCCCCCCAGCACTTTGCAACGTATGTCACAGGGACGCTGCTCCCTTTGCCCCCCGGCTCTGCCCCGGTGGTCCCCCGCCAGCGCCGCTGTCCCAGGTGCTGAGCGGCACAGCGCGGACTCTGCCGCTCTCCGAGGTGCTGAACCGGGCTCGGCCTCTGCGGGCGAGCGCCGCTGTCCCAGGTGCTGACCCAGCCGCTGCTGCAATGTGCACAGGGCAGCCGAGCGGAGATGGAGGCTGCTGACCCCAGGGAAAGAGGCGCAACCTCCTTATTCCCCAAAGCCGGGGAGGGAGGGGGGGAATAATGCAACTGCTATTTGTTCTCAGCTCCATTGCCCCTTGGGTGGAAAGGCGCCACGATCAATCCCAGGAAAACAGGGCTTTATAAATAGCTTCCCCCCTCCCCGCCCCCTTCCGCGGGCAGAAATAACCTGATGTGGAGGTTACCGCTCTCCTCCCAGCCTGCAGCAGCCCTGCCTGCCCCGTGCCCGGGGCTCTAGGCAGGGGACAAAGGGCTCTGTCCAGGCGCGCTCCCTTACCTTGGCTTCTGCAGAGTCCGGTGCAGGCAGCCCGGCGGCGGGTTCTCAGCCCCTGGGCTGCGGCTGCGGCTGGGAGGGAAGGACAGTCGCTCCTGACCTCCCCAAGCCTCCTTCTTCAATGGAACGGGAGCTGTGCCCTCATCAAAGATGGCCGTCCCTTCCCACGTCAGCAGCTTTTAATAGACATCTATCAGGGGGTGGGGGGAGGAGGGGGGGAGAGTAGTCTGTGGGAGCCTGAGTCGTCAGATGCTGCTACTGCACTGCAATCCTTTGCATTTCCCCTCCAGTTAATAACAGAGAAAACTGGCCCCAGAATTAGCTCAGGAACCATGTGATGGGCTGTGATCATCCATGTGCAGCATGCAGCCGCTGGTTTTCTGTGTGTGTGTGTGTGTGTGTGTGTGTGTGTGTGTGCGGGGGCGGGGGGGGACAACTGCTGACCGAAGCTTTGCTTTAATCTTTTTTTTTTTTTGATGGGGAGGGCAGAGAAAGAATGCAGTAGTGGTTTGTTTTCGCCAAAGGGGTGGTCCGAAGAGGGTATCCCTGTGAAGTCTCTGGTACTCCATATATGGCCAGTCTACGTTGGTTGCTATCTTTGTATGTGATTTCTTCGTCGTCTTCTTTTTTTTTTCTCCAGAGCATCATGTCAGGGGGTCTTTGTGTAGTAATCTGATCATTTCCCCCCCTCAAAGCAAAACCAACCAAATAAGCAGATTTAAAGACACACGACAGAGTTGATCGTTTGGGGGAAAACATCATCAATTAAAACAAACCCACCCCCAGCAGGGATAAAAATGGTTAATCCGTTCCAAGAGAAACAAGGTCTTATTTATTATTAATTAATGGAACGATCATTTCAGAGCACATCCTATTTGGAACAACTCTCTTAGTTAATTTGAATTTTAAAAGTGGAAATCAAAATGCACAGAAGAGTGCTTTGGTTTCATACAAAATGTTGGCTGTTTTTAAATAAAGTGCTAGGGTCTCCCTCATGCCATCGACTATAGCGCCAATTTTATTCTATACAGATTGATATGATTTCTTATGGACCCATCCAGACCTAAAATTAAAACAAATATAAGACAAGAGGCTTCATTAATTTCCCAGCTTCAGACATTCTTGTAACCAGAAACGATTTGGTAACTGCTCAGTGCACACATTAAATCCTGACACTCAATTCACAGGCTTTTTTTTAATAAAGTGTGGATATTGTTGAGTCAAAATGCAATTCCCAGATTAGGGATAATTCTAGCCTAATCAAATTCATCTGGCGTGGCAGGGAAAACCCGGAGAGAGATTAAATGCTATGCAGCTGTATTTGCATCTCCTATTATGGTTGTCTGGTGGAGTGAGTGGGAGAGAACAGAGAAATGCGGGTGATTTCTCCTCCCATGCTCTGTTGTGCCCCACAGAAAAACGTGATTGTCGATCGTGCCTGGCAATCACAGCAGCTCCTACCCCCTCGCACAAAAATATGTCCTCGTTTAAATAAGACATCAAAAGTTTGCTAATTATACCACAAAGAATTTCTCAGACAAGAGGGGCTCTCTGATACATGACAGTATCTAATAGTCTATGCACACGAAAGACTCAGGAAAGGAAACAACCGGTCAGGTTTAAGGTTTGTAAGAATATTATATAAATATATTATGGCTGTGTAGATCTCATGTATCCAGTTAAAATATTTGGGAAAATATCCCCTTTAAAACTAATTAATAAGAAGATTTATTAACAGCAATGCCAATTTTGAAAAGCAAGCCATTTTCCATCCAGCTCGTGTTTGTATTACCATTATCCATTGTTTTGATTAGGTAAAGATTCCGGATGTCTAGATAAAATCTAGAATGTCAAAAATCCAGAGTCTGCAGATACATTTATTATGGTTTGTAAATTATCAATACAAATCTAAAGTAAAAAAAAATTAAACAGTCTATTAGACAGGCTCTTTGAAATGAAATTTGATTTCCAATAGAGCAATGCTAATCATTATGAATAATACACAATAATTAACAATAAAGAGGTGAAACAAAAGGCAAGTTTGCTTTGCTTAGGTCAGTAGCACTGCAAAATCCTGGTTGGTTTTGGATTCATTCCAAAGAATGCCTTTGAGGAGCATTGCAGCCCATTAGAATTAAACCCTGGATGAATTTGGTCCATTATAACAAAAGTTGGGGGAGGGGTGTGGAAACGGTGCTGATGGCAACATAAAATTCAGTTTTAGAAAAACTAAAAATGTCCAACAGCAGACTTGATGACATAGGGGAAAGGAAGGGGAAATCCATGCAAAAAGTGCGATGTCACAGATGGGGAATATCATTATGCAGACAAAAACATTACTAACAAGGTCAATTGTAAGAAAATTGGATTGGGATATAAAATGTGCTTTCAAGCCCCACTGTACCACACACATATTTTAATAAAACAAAGTGAGACCAAATGATTAAATAGACCATGAACAATGACCAGTAGTCCTAATGAGAGTAACTATCTATCTTGTGTTTATGTCTAAAGTTATATGGGTAAGGGAAATGTTATATGTTGTTTACAAAGGTGGAATAATCTGTTCTGAGAGATACAAGGAGGCAGCCTTTTGCAGCCAAGCACTAACTAAGCAAATTTTAGCTGATTCAGGAGCACTCTTCTGATACTTGGTTTTCAAAAAAACGAACAAGTGGCTGCATACCAGTTTATCACGTTGTTATGATCATACTTAAACATTCCTTTAATAGTAAGTATGAGAACGGATGGAAACAAGGCCTAAAAACAAGGTAGCAGGAGAGACAGAAGATAAGAACCGAAATTTGGTCTAAGAATGATTCAGCTCCCTCATCGTTATTCAGGAAAATATTCAACAAGCTGAACCGTTAGAACATGCAGGCACAATCCATGAGTAATGAGAAAATGAACATGCTTTGCTGGATGCAAATGTACATTCTATCAACAGGATTCCTACGTTATTGTCAGTGAGTCTACTGAGGATATTGAATGCAGAACCTGTAGCACACTGATAGTGTGAAAACCACTTTTGTTTCATACATAACACAAAGCTTTCATACATCACTCAAGAAATCAGAAAGATTTCTGGTTTTAGATAGTGAAAGTTATCCAGCTAGTAAAAAAACAAATAATCTCTCTCCTCATCTGCAGCCTCCAAAAATGCTTGTGTGCTGCAAGGATATGCTGGGTAGAATTTTTAACAAGGAGGTTTTATATTTTGTGCATATATATATATTATATTTTTGTGTATATATATATATATATATATATATATACACCAGTGCTCATAAGACCTGATCCAGAGCCCACTGATAGATGCCCAAATTTTCCAAGCCTAGGAATTTTTGAAATGCCTTAAACAAATATCCTGTTTATTGATTTATTGATTTGCGCTTGAAAATATATAGGCGGGTAATAGAGTCTCCTGACTTACTTGCCAAGAGAGAGACCCGGTTTTTCTCCTTTGGAATGTGAATTTTCACAGAGTATTTGAATGTTTGAAGACACACAGGCTACCAGTTTCCAAACCTGGGTGCATAAAATTAGGCATCTAAATACATATTTTGGCACCTATATGGAAGTGACCTACTTTTCAGAGCTGCTAAGCTGTCAGTGTTCTGAAAATTGAGCCATTTTTATTTAGGTACTCAGATACTGCCTTAGGTGTTTAACCTTATACATCCAAATTTGAACATTTTGCCTATACCGAGTAATGTTTGTGAAAAAGTAGCCATTCAACTCCCCTTATTTTTAACTGTCTCATCAATATGATGAACCACTGACATTTGTTTTGTGCTTGATTATTAGAGGAGCTGAGCATTACCATGGGAGATGTGAGTGATCAGTACATCTCAGGATCAAGACCTTTATGTCCACTTTATAGCCGCATTGTATCTTACACTGAATTTGGCTGAGACACATAAATGAGAGAGGCAACTACCTACTCCAGGCTGCATTTGATTAAATTTTCAGCCCTGACTAGATCCGAGCTGCATTGTTTTTACACCTTCAGGATATACAGATATAGAACAACATAGTAAAACCATATTTTTAAAGAGTGAATCTGTGATTCAACCCAGCTCATTTGCATACCCAAGATTCAATTCAACTTTATTCGGTGAAGATATAAACAGAGATTTAAAATGAAAATTCTAACGTATAGTGTGATCTAATGCCCAATGAAATCAGTGGAGAGATTTCCATTGACTTCGCTGGACACTAGCTAAAGAGAGGAAGGACACTCTAGTAGCTAGGGCACTAGCTTAGGACTTGGGAGACCCTGCTTCAAGTCCTTGCTCTGCCATGGACTTCTTGTGTGGCCTTGGGCAAGTCACTTAGCCTCTTGGTGCCTCAGACCTCAATCTGTAAAATGCACTGCCCTCCCTCCCAGAGGTGTTGTGAGAGTACATTAAAGATTGTGAGGAGTTCAGATACTATGGTAATGAGGCCTACATAAATCCCTAAAATAGACATAAGAACATAACATAAAAACATAAGAAGGCCGTACTGGGTCAGACCAAAGGTCCATCTAGCCCAGTATCCTGTCTAGTGGCCAATGCCAGGTGCCCCAGAGGGAGTGAACCTAACAGGCAATGATCAAGTGATCTCTCTCCTGCCATCCATCTCCACCCTCTGACAGACAGAGTCTAAGGACACCATTCCTTACCCGTCCTGGCTAATAGCCATTAATGGACTTAACCACCATGAATTTATCCAGTTCTCTTTTAAACTCTGTTCTAGTCCTAGCCTTCACAACCTCCTCAGGCAAGGAGTTCCACAAGTTGACTGTGCGCTGCGTGAAGAAGAACTTCCTTTTATTTGTTTTAAACCTGCTGCCTATTAATTTCATTTGATGACCCCTAGTTCTTGTATTATGGGAATAAGTAAATAACTTTTCCTTATCCACTTTCTCCACATCACTCATGATTTTATATATCTCTATCATATCCCCCCCTTAGTCTCCTCTTTTCCAAGCTGAAGAGTCCTAGCCTATTTAATCTCTCCTCATATGGGACCCGTTCCAAACCCTTAATCATTTTAGTTGCCCTTTTCTGAACCTTTTCTAGTGCTAGTATATCTTTTTTGAGATGAGGAGACCACATCTGTACGCAGTATTCGAGATGAGGGCATACCATTGATTTATATAAGGGCAATAATATATTCTCAGTTTTATTCTCTATCCCCTTTTTAATGATTCCTAACATCCTGTTTGCTTTTTTGACCGCCTCTGCACACTGCGTGGACATTTTCAGAGAACTATCCACGATGACTCCAAGATCTTTTTCCTGACTTGTTGTAGCTAAATTAGCCCCCATCATATTGTATGTATAGTTGGGGTTATTTTTTCCAATGTGCATTACTTTACATTTATCCAAATTAAATTTCATTTGCCATTTTGTTGCCCAATCACTTAGTTCAGTGAGATCTTTTTGAAGTTCTTCACAGTCTGCTTTGGACTTAACTATCTTTAGCAGTTTAGTATCATCTGCAAACTTTGCCACCTCACTGTTTACCCCTTTCTCCAGATCATTTATGAATAAGTTGAATAGGATCGGTCCGAGGACTGACCCTTGGGGAACACCACTAGTTACCCCTCTCCATTCTGAGAATTTACCATTTATTCCTACCCTTTGTTCCCTCTCTTTTAACCAGTTCTCAATCCATGAAAGGACCTTCCCTTTTATCCCATGGCAGCTTAATTTACATAAGAGCCTTTGGTGAGGGACCTTGTCAAAGGCTTTCTGGAAATCTAAGTACACTATGTCCACTGGATCCCCCTTGTCCACATGGTTGTTGACCCCTTCAAAGAATTCTAATAGATTAGTAAGACACGATTTCCCTTTACAGAAACCATGTTGACTATTGCTCAACAGTTTATGTTTTTCTATGTGTCGGACAATTTTATTCTTAACTATTGTTTCGACTAATTTGCCTGGTACAGATGTTAGACTTACCGGTCTGTAATTGCCCGGATCACCTCTAGAGCCCTTTTTAAATATTGGCGTTACATTAGCTAACTTCCAGTCATTGGGTACAGAAGCCGATTTAAAGGACAGGTTACAAACCTTAGACAGCTAGTTCTGGTCCCTAGTCTTGCCATCCTTTCTCAGGTAAAGCTTTCAAAGACTTCCATGGGAGATATGTGCTCAAATGAACTGTAGGATGAGGACCTTAACTACAACACCACTGCGAAGATAATTTCAATATGGAAGACTATAGACGAGAGTGACAGGGTGGGTGAGGCAGTATCTTTTATTATAGGCGAGAGTGGTATTAGTTCACAAATGGCAAAATTTGCTTGTGGTGTGGAGGGAAGGTCAGCACAAACTCCTCAGCTCCCGGGCCTCACAAAGCTGTTCCATGGGGGTTCCCTTGGCAAGGCAATTACACCAAGCCCGTGGCACAGGTAACTTGTCCAACTAGCATGAATAGCGGGTGGGGGGGAGAGGGGATGCTGTGTGGCAACCCTGGGTTGGGAATGGATTTCACACCCCCAATTACTCTGCACTCACCCTGCACAGGGTCTGGATACATGGGCTCACTGCAGACTGCAGGCTCTCACTCAGAGAGTAAACCTTTGTAATGAAGGATTGCTGGTTGAATATTTACCAATGAAATCAGTGCATAGTGGCAGATCTAATTTAGATCTTTCCAATGATGATAAACTTCAGCATCAGTTATTCAACATTTCTTAAATGCAAATAAACACATAAAGGAGAAATGACCATAATGCAATCAAAGCAATGCTGGTGCACCATCAAGACAAATAATAAACTACTCATTCATTACTAACATCAAAAGTGGGCTTGTGACAGATCCCACTAGCTATTCAGGGAATGATATATATCAAATATAGCATCAGAGACACTGATAAATAAGGAAAGGCAACATTGCTCTCTATTTCTCTATGCTTTATTTAAGAAGAACTTGTGGAAAGAAGTGTGTGTGTGTGTGTGTGTGTGTGTGTGTGTGTAAGAGAGAGAGAGAGAGGTTTAAAAATCTACCATTTACAATAAAAGAAATAATAATTTGTTATAAATTCTTCTCCTTTTACATATGGGGCTTTCACATGGGGCAACATTTTCCAAAGCACCCAAGTGACTTAGGCACTTAAGTCCCATTGACAGTCAACAGGATTTAGGCTCCTAAGTCGATAGGTGCTTTAAAAATGCTTACCCATAATCAGTAACCAACTTTCGATGATGGAGCAGGAAGGCCCCAAGCTTAACAAACAGACCTTCAAAGGCTGGAATTTCCAATAAGCAGAAACCTAGAGAGGTGATGGTGGGCTATTATTGTGAATCAATTTCATCATGGATTTCCTAGGGAATATAAAATGGGCAATGAAACGAAAATCTTATTTCACGTGCCTAAACTGAGTAATCACGTGGCCATATGACTGTAACCCTTGCCTTGCGTCATACCGCTCCTTTACCATTTGTCACTGTTAAGAACTAATGTAAAGGCTGCACAAAGGGAGCCATTTGCATTTGCACAATAATGTTTACTGGCCTTACAAGACCCAGGAACTATATTACATATTCTTGGCTGCCATCTACTGGAACGTTCTCTCTAAATTAACTATTTACATATATACAGCACTCCTGTAACAGTCACCCTGACTGGCTGTGTCAGAACTAGAATGTAGATTGTGAGCTCCCTGGGAAAGAGGCCATGTCCTTCCATGCTTTTTCAAAAGCATCATAAATTAACTTAATAAATAATAATCCATTTCTACTGCAGAACTGTAATATTTTAGTGCTTTCCATAAGAGACAGTGCTGTATCTCAGAGGAAGCAACTTTAATATAAATACCAATTAAAATCAGCTGTGATTTGTAAAACATCATGGAAATGTGCAAGACCTGAACATTTCTTCATTGTGATAGCCCCTTAAAGTGGGATTTACAAAAGCAGTCTGTGTTGACTTGACTTCCATTGACTTCAATGGGAATTGTACCTCTCATGCACGAATAAATAATAATAACACCTAGCTCCTATATAGAACTTTTCATCACACTATAACCTCTAGCTCTTGGAGTGGCTTTGGGTACTCACCCCAAATATGATGGGTCAATTTAACTATGGAATAAGTGAATGCAAGTCCAATTGACTTCAGTGGAAGTTGTACCACCTGAGGTCATATCTGAATTTGATCTCATGTATCTACAGAAAAGTGAATTTCTGGAGGCAGGAGATGTTTAACATGACCGAATAAAAAGATATTCCTAGAGTTGATGTCATAGAGTCTGCCAACTTGCATTTTTACATAGGTGAAAATAAAATCTTGCATCGTGCTGGTTTGAAAATAGTTAATTATGTGTTCGAGTACAATGCTAACTAATGAGACTACTTATCCAATGACTGTATCCTGATTCATACCTCAGCAGCAGATAAAACTATCCCTTGGATTTATTCTGTGGTCAATCTGGTTGAATATGCAAATCTCCACTTTCTGATTGGCTTATCCAAAGTAAATAATCATTTTCCATGCCTCTAGACTCATTTCCCCTGGGGAATACTAACTTTTAAAAAGCTGATGATGACATTCATTCACATAGAGGGTCAGATTCTGACTCAATTGACTTCAGTAGAGTTATTGTGCATTTGCACTGCTCTAACTGAGATCAGAATGGAGCTAAACAACAACCGAGGAGCTGGCTCCTTCTAAATACTTTTGGCGATTGATAGTGTACTACAAATATTAAGGAAGAGACATTTCCTTGCCATAGAAGTTTACAATAGATAAGACAAAGACAAGATGCAGGACAATAGTTCGAGAAAGTTCTATACAAGTTAGTCCATTTATGGCTTCTTTCATTTCACTTCTCTATTGTACTTCATAATGTATTGAGTAATAATGCGCACTATTTGCTGCTAAATGTGGTTACGGCTATGGATACGTATTGTCCATATAGCCACCGCAGGGGTGAGGAGACGTCATTTATTAACAGGCCACTGTACAAATTCATTCAGCTGTATGTTCCTTTTTAAGGGTTAATGTTCTGGATCGAGCTGGTATAGTTGTTGTTGATGGAGATATCAAACTGTTTGGAAATCCTGCTAAGTTATTAGCCTCAGTAACATCTCCCAGCAATGAATTCCACAAGTTGACCACAGACAGCCTAGAAAAAGTATTATCTTCTCTTTGCTCCTCATTGGGAGATTACGGGACAGACGGAGCAGAAGCTCCGAGATGGCTTCCACTAAAATGGCAGAGAAACAGGCCCTCAGCTGGTAAAAACTGGCTTAAAGCCACTGACTTCAAAAGATCTGTACCCAATTACCCCAGCTGAGGAGCTGGTCCTCATTTTTACCCACCTCTGCCTTGGTATTCAGCTGCATTGTGCACCCAGGCCTGCTGTCTGCCCTTACCACCTCATGCATGCTGGGAAGCAGAAAGCCAGTGGATAGGCATTTTTGCCATCTTTGACCACAAGAAATGAGTTAGTAGCAGGAAGAAGTGCTGCCGTTGCTGCATTTGCTCCTGCTCCTCTTCCTTGCTGTTGTCTTTTCACAGAGGAATCTGAGTGAACGCGTGTGGGAGGCTGGGTGGGTGTTGGCAGTTGATCGGAGTGCATTTCATGCTCTCCTCTTCCTTAAACTGGGTCATCCTCATTTACCCTGTTCCTAGCCTTCTCCCTTGATGTAGGGTTTTATTCCTTACAGCTGCCTTCCCGTACAGTCCCTCCTCCAATACTCCCCACTCTTCCCCTTGTACCACACAGGGGAAAATAGTTCATTTCATAGCTTGTTCTCTCTAGCCTAGAGGAACCCAGAAGCATTTAACAGAACAAATCGGTAAGTGTCACCTATTCTGGGCAAATTATAAAGCTGTTTTTTTCTTTCACTGTACTCCTTGGCTGGCATCATTTCGACCCTTCCCTTCTCTTCCAACAATCTCCCTGCTGTAACAGCAATTGCTGCTCTCTAGTCTTGGAGTCAAAATTCAGTTTGAGGCTAAGTGACTCAGCAAGCCGAAAGCAAGGTAGTGGGGTGGGATTTTTTAAAAATGTTTTGGAGCTCACAAATTATTGCAATGAGGAGGATCATGCCTGCGTACAGAAAAAAAGGAGGGATGTTATATTGTAGATACAGTGTGGACTGGTTTCAGGGATTTTAGTAATTCTCAAGGGAAAGAGGTGAAGATTTACAGCTTACTGCAAACCAATGTCTGGGTCTAATTGCTCACCACATAACAGGGTATGGATCTCCATCTGCTTGCCATGCTCAGTGCCTGAAAAACTCAAGAGACCCCAGTCCAGCCATGCCTGTGCTTGCTCATAAGTATGTGAATAGTCTCATTGACTTCAGTGAGCTTTGTGTTTTGGTCCTAATCACTTGCAACAGGATAAAGAAAATAAAAGTATAGAATATAATCCTATGAATGAGAGATGGTTCCAAATCACAGTCCTGGATATGAACCCCTCCCCTGAACGGTGGGGAGAGCTGGAATCATGTGTGTCTCATGCCTTGCCTGTATCTCCTCAGTGGGGCAAACCCCAAATTAAAACACTTCTGGACTTTGAGTGGTGGCGAGTTCAAAATCCAACTAGAAACTTTGGATCAGATGAGCCCAAGCAACATTCTTAGATCCAGAATATGCACCTCAGAAGGACGTGGTGACTATTCCCAGTCAATACGCCAGACAGGATTTTATTAATCTTTTCTCAAGAAGAAGGATGTGTTGGGCTTGTAACATACCCTAAAAGAACTAATAACCTCCTGTCCTCTTCACAGAGCCCATCATATATCAGGAAAGGTTGTCAGATGGCTGTCAGGAATACTCTGTTATTAATTTGAACTTAACTTCCTGCTTTGATTTTAATGCATCAGACCAGATATGCTACTTTTCCCTGTCAGTATTGGAGAGACTCAAATTCTCTTCTCACTTGCTGTATGGAGAGGCAGAATGGATTAGGAACTGAACAGGGACTCAGGAGACCTGAGTTCTACTCCCAGCTTTGCCACTGAGCTCCTGGAGGACTTTGAGCAAGTCACCTCTTGGTTTCCCTTATCTTTCCGCCCACCTCTTCTATTTAGATTTTAACTTCTTCAGATATGGACTGTCTTTTAGAGCGTGAACATATAGCACTTAGCCATGGGACTTGGTTGGTGCCTCTGGACACTTCTATAACACAAATAACAACATATCATGGAAGTTGTTCCTGAGTTTTATTGTTTATCTCTTCAGGAAAACAGGCATAACACAAAATGAGAGCTGAGAAAAATACTGATTGAAAATTGGGTACGCAGAATGCAGTAGACATTATCTCTTAGAATATGACTAATAGAGTAATACTGCATTAAAAACCATGTTCAGGTTGCATGCTTAAGCACTCAAAAGTCAGGAAATGCCACAAAGGAGATTGCCCACGTGGTCTTGTGATGCTCAGAGATTAGAGTCAGGGCAGCCTTTATGTTGCTTATTGTGATAGACCCAGGCCAGTTGGGTATAGCAGAAGGCAGATATACTGGCCACTGGATTAACAGTTTTCTGTTCCCTGACTGACCAGAGCAGGGGCTGCTCCAGGCTAATGAGAACACCTGACTCCAATTAACCTGCAAAGAGTCAGGTGAGGCCATTAAGCTAATGTGACCACCTGACTCTAATTAAGGCCCCGCTGATACTATAAAAAGGGCTCACTCCAGTCAGGCAGAGGAGAGCCAGGGGAGAGGCAATGCAGCTGAAGGGCTGGTTAATGAAGACACCCTCAAGTTATTGATAAGGGAGCCCTAAAGTAAGGGTGAAGAAGGGAGAAACAGGAGAGCTGTGGGGAAGTGGCCCAGGGAAATGTAGCAACTCTGGCAGTGAAAGGTTGGCTGCCAACAGCTGCTACCATCAGCTGCTACCATTAGGGTCCCTGGGCTGGAACCCGAAGTAGAGGGCGGGCCCAGGTTCCCCCCAACTCACCACTACAGGAACACCTCCTGGGAGGGGAAGTCAGGCCCCTGTCAGGACAGGAGGCTATTCTGTTCTAAAACAAATCCCTAGGGACAACAGAGACTGTGGGAGTTCTCTCACCAACCTCCTTGCTGGCTTATGATGAAAAGGGCTCAGTAGACTGTAACCCTGGCCCTAGAGAGAGAAGGGCTACGTGGAGGGTCACAGAGAGCCACTGAGTCTACCATATACTGCCTAGAAGCGCGGGACCCTTGGGGGCAAGGTCAGAGCTCTGCCACATTACATTTCAGTGATTCCCATTTTGTTTGATTGGGAGCTGACCAAGAATGTTTGCTCTTTCCCACACACCCAAGACTACAGCAGGTGTCCATTTTCCAGGACAC
Organism: Chrysemys picta bellii; assembly: GCF_011386835.1. Classification (NCBI taxonomy): domain Eukaryota; kingdom Metazoa; phylum Chordata; order Testudines; family Emydidae; genus Chrysemys; species Chrysemys picta. The sequence goes on from NC_088793.1 coordinate 199,184,350, forward strand.
AAGAACTGTATTTAAGATTGACTAGTGGGGAGGTTTCTCTTTATTAGAAATGGAAACATTCCGATATTAAAATGTTAATCATGTAAACTCCTTGATCCCTCTGGAGACCCATCATGACACCACCGTATCCTCCAGCGTCACAACCCACATCATAGGAAATGTGTTTAATATCACTCCAGAAAAGTTAATTGTGACCTAATTTCTATTCTCAGTTTACATGGGTATAAATCCAGAGTAATTCAAAAGGCTTAAAGGGAGTTACTCTGGATTTACAGCACTGTACCTGAGAGACAAATTTGGCCTTAGGAATATCCAGTCAATGATTTTGAATAGTTCAAATAGCTCAAAATCTGAAGTTGAGTATAATCCATGACGGTATTTTTCAGTCTGCACTGGGCAAAAAGGCCATTTTTATACCTGTTTTTCAAACCAGCAAAAAGGTCCATTCTAACAGGTTTGCTTTGGGCTTGACGCTTTCCCCATGCCGCTCCAGTAGTATTGGGAGTGTGAACTGAGGGGGAGTGAAAAAAGTGCTTCCCCCCCCCATGGAAAATTTACATAAAAGTGAAACATGTTTTGCTTTTTTTTTTTTTTTTTTGCAAATTTCCAGCAGAATATTTTGGCCTTTTGTCAGAAAATCAAAAACTGACATTTTTTCAGGGTTCAGCAAATGGAAATGAAACTTTGTAGGCTGGATACTGAAAATATTTCTGTCAAAAACTGCAAAAACAACCTGAGGCCCCCACCCAGTTTTCAGGCTTTTAGCTTTCCAGTGGAAAAAATATACTTTTCTATGAAAATTTTCATTTAACCAAAATCCCATTTTTCCCATCAAAAATTTTCCATGAAAAATGTTTTGACTTGCCCAACTCTCTGTCCAATATGCATAAAACAAACTCTTGTTGCATAACTGGCATTCACTCAGTCCATACCACAGCAATGTTTAATAGAGAGATTAGTCCAGGAGGTCTCATCTTAATGCCTCAACTACATTTTTTACATCGCATAAGTACCAAACACTTCAATGTAATTGTACTGGATAATCAGTGCCAATGATAAGCCCTGTACTGGCCTAGCAGGGGCTCCTGAAGGTCAGGATTTCAGTACATTAGTGGAGTAAGGAGAAAGCTTTTACATTGCCTGATTGCATTGTCTTGTGTGCTTTCAAAGATTAAGAAAATAGAGACTAAGAAAACAAGTTAGGGGCCTGATTCAAAGTCCATGCGAGTCTTTTCGTTGATTTCCGTGAGCTTTGGGTCAGGTCCTAAGGCAGCAGTATACATCTGAAGGCTGCTTTGGATTGTTAAATGAAATAGTTTGTTTAAAACTACAGCATTTATAATCAGAAATCTTTTCTGGCTTGGCTATTCTGGCCAAGCAGCCACCTATGATCCAAGGGCCTGATCTAAAGCCCGTTGAAAGCAATAGAAAGACTCCCAGTGACGCCAGGCCCCTGGAGAGCAGTTGTCTCTACGTTCACAAGAGATCTTGCTGGGTCTATCAGGAGTGGAGTGATAGGGAGACGGAGTTCACCTCTGGGCTGTCTGGCTTCTGGCTGTACTTCTAGAAGCCTCGCTTTGGAAGCTTAGCGTTGACAGCTCTAGTAGGAGGCAGGCCTTATTTCTGGTATACTCCTTTGTAGAGCTTGAAAGCTATATTCAGTGTTTGCACAAGTGACAATGCTTGTGTGTGCATCCAGTAAACACTGCAAGACAAAATGGTCATAGCCTTGGGATTGCCGAACTTATCCCAGCTCACAGGCATCGCTCCTAACTTACGAAGAGGGGGCTGGGGAGTCCAAAGTCAAAGCCATCCCACCTGTTCGCTGGCGACAGTAGCTGAGCCGGCACAGAGGGAATATAACAATTCATTGCTGGTAAAGGCCGATAGTGCATTACTATGGTCCTGGGAGCAATGGGGCAGTTGAGAAGCATTGTGGCTAAGAGGGTTATGCCTCCTGGCGCTGCTGCTGGCATGGGGCAGCTCCCATCCCACCCCTTACTCAAGCCTGTGCCTGAAGTCACAATCTTACAAGCTTTTCCTTTGGCACCTGAGATTTGTTCACCCTTAGGTTTTGAGCTCCTAGCTATGCAGGAGCCAGGAAGGAAGCACAGTGATGAAGGATCAAGACTTTTGAGTTAAGTAAGCCTTGGACTGCCTCTTAGCTACTAGAAACCCTCCCAGATACTTGTCGTGTTCTCTCCAGGCAATTTGGGTTTCTGCTGCTGACCTATGCCTGACCCTTCAGTGAAACAGGCTGGTGAGAGAGGACCAGTCCGAATCTGGAGAGGGGAAGCAGGCTGCTGGCATTTACAACAAGGCAGGAAAAAGGGAATCCGCTGCCCGTAGAGGAGCAACCAACACCTGGGAGAAGGTCTGAACACCTGCTGGGAGGGAAAGCAAGATCGGAGCCAACAAATGGCCACATCCTCTGCGCTGAAAGGGTTAACAACAGCTAGGTGTTCACCTGGTTTTTAAAGGGGAATTAATATGTGAGGATTTGCAGTTTAATCTTTATAATGGTTTTAAGAGTATAGAAAGCTCAGAGGAGCTTTAGAACAATGGAAGAGGCTTTCTGACACTCTGACCAGCACACGCAGGCCGGACATCAAAAGGCGTAGTAAATACACCTCTACCCCGATATAACACGACCCGATATAACACTAATTCGGATATAACGCAGTAAAGCAGCGCTCCGGTGGATCAAAGCAAGTTCGATATAATGCGGTTTCACCTATAACGCGGTAAGATTTTTTGGCTCCCGAGGCCGGCGTTATATCGGGGTAGAGGTGTAATCGAGAGATAAGAGGGCACATGGCCCTTTAGTTCTGATGCACTGTGGTAAAAGCAGATCAAAGATCACAGCAAAGATGTGGCTCCCTCCAATAGTCCTACCTTTCTTCCTTCCGCTTCCATCACCGCCTCTTCATTTCCCTCCTCTTCATCCATTCAGCATAGCTGTGGACACTAATATGCCAGCTGGTTAGCAACACCTTCTATGTCTTGCGGCCTGCTCAGTTTCTAGACTTGCCCACCTGCCATTCCAGCTGCCCACCCAAACCTGCTCACCACCAACCTGCCTGGGAATAATCTCTCACTCCCCCTCCAAAGCAGGTGAGCAATGGTTAGACTCCTGGCTCCATCCTCCCCCGTTGCCGAGCCAGCCGGGGGTAGTAATTTATAGTTGGTGTAGACTAGCAGTAAATGACAAGCTCCTGGGAGCAAGGAGGGAGCAAGCGAGTAGTTTTGTGTTGGAGGGGTGAGTCCGAGTCCCAGTGCCTCTTGGGGCAGTACAGCAGTTCGCTCACCAGCCCTCGCGCAGGGTAGTGCCTAGGGCGAAAGCCTAGCCTAGAGTAGTGTTTCTCAAATGCAGCCACCAGGGGCTTTTCTTCTGGCCACAGCCTCCTGCGTGATGATGGGGGTGAGGGGGAAGCAGTGGCCCCTCCCCTGGGCCTGGTTCCTACCCCCTTCTGGAGTCCCAAACACCGTAGGAGCAGGCAACCCGTATGAGTTCTCCACCTTCCCAGGGGCAGTGGAGATCGGGCTTCCACCCTGGGGTGGTGGGCAGCAGGCTCTAGTCATGCAGTTGTGAGCTCCATCCCCCAGCCACCGGGCTTCGGTCTCTGGCCCTGGGCTTGCCCCTCCATGTTGCCCCTGACCCCACTGCCTCCTCCAGTCCCCAGCTGTGCAGCAGGACCCCAAGCTCCAGCCCCGGGATCACACCCCGACCATTGCCCTTACCCCCGCTGCCTCCTCCAGGCCTCCCCCGCTCCCATAGGGTGACCAGAGACCAAGTGTGAAAAATCGGGACAGAGGGTGGGGGGTAATAGGTGCCCGTATAAGAAAAAGCCCCAAATATGGGGACTGTCCCTATAAAATCGGGACATCTGGTCACCCTACCCCCATCCAGGGCTTAATTTGTCCTCCAGTTTGCTGGGGCTGGGTAAGTCTGCTGTGAAAAGTGATATTAACAAATATACAACTCTCAGTTTTCACAATAGCAGGCTTACGAGTTAGCAAGTCTGAAAAAAGAATCAACTCAAAAAGCAAAACACGCCAAGCACATTATTTGTGTTTCTAGTCTGTTTAGGTCCAGTGAAGAATAGAGACGACTGTACATTATTTTTATTATTGAGTCTGCAAAACCTCACAGAAATAAATTACAATGAGTTGGACCTGTTTATGTGCATATGTATTTGTTTTTCCTCAAGTTAATTAAGTACTTTAGGAAAAATTGTCAGAGCGGCCACCAGCAAGAGTTGGTGGCCGCACTCTGAGGCCACCAAAAAATTTGCTGTGAGAACCCCTGGCCTAGAGTTAGCAAAACTAAGGCACAACGAGAACTTCCACATGCTAGTGAGAGAGAAACAAGGCACAAGATTTAACAGTAACAAGCCACCACAAAACATCACCCTCCAATAAATAAATAAAAGGGCCGCCCCAAAGGCTCCTTAGACTCTGCCGATCTCCACAGGTTTTGCCAAGCATAACCTTTGTCCTCTCTCCTCTTACCCACTTTGCCTAGAACTGGCAAAAAGGCCTGAGCGTCTCCCGCTTTTCCAGTAGGCCTCAGCTAGTGGGAGGAAGGATGATCAGTGCACTGGCCCAGCCTGCAGGTGACCTGAGTTTAATTCCCTGCTCTGCCACAGGCTTCCTGTGTGACCTGGAGCATGTCACTTAGCCTCTCTGTGCCTCACTTCTCTCTCTCGCAGGGCTGTTGTGAGGATACCTACATTAAAGATTGTGGTAATAGGAGCCTAGGTATAGGTATCCAACTCATATGGAAGATTTCTTCTGGAATTACATTTCCCAGGCTATCAGAGCAGTCTCAAATATCAAGCATGCTGGTTATTCAAAATGTCTTCCTCTTCCAAAATGTCCCCTGCTATGTTGTCCAAGACCCAGGTAATGTAGAATACACACGTGCTCCACACCAAATTAGCTATCCTGAATGGCTGGATGTCTATTTCCTAACCAGGCTCTCCTAGAGGGTTCAGTTTTCAGCCCCACATCTCACCTAAATGTGAATTCATCCTTGCAAGGAGGGAGGGGGGGCCTTGATTCCTCATTTTAAAGGGACATCCATGATTTGGTGCCCACTGACTCACGCCTTGTACCAGTTTAGTGCATTTTGTCCCACAGTTCTGCAAAGGAGCACACATAGTGAGATCAGTACAATGCAGTCCAGCTATTCTCTGCTTCCCTAGGCCCCTAGGTGGCCACGGGAAGCCAAGTGTAAGTTAGAACAGCCCTGAAACTCCTCTGACTGGTGACAGAGGCTATGCTGGTCCTTGAACTGCCCCAGAACACAGGGAGCACAGAGGAGGATTAAAGCCCCTTTTGAAACATGTACCCTTCCCCTGACTCTCTGCGCTGAGCACAGAGGAGAAACAACTGAACATTGGCCTGATGCTCCCGTCCTATGCTGTAAATCAGGAGTGTTTTGACTTAAGACAACGGAGGAGCATTGCTGTAAAACTAATTGCAAGAGAGAGCATTGTAAAACTGGAGTCGCTCCCTTTGAAGTCCCATGCATTACAGCCGATTTGGACCAGTGTAACTGAGAGCAGACTTTGGACCACGCTAGTTATTCTACAGAAGGCCCCCCCATGCATGCTGTACCAGTGCCATCTCGTTTTATTTAATCTCTGGTGTAAATCCAGGGATGCTGCACACCCCTCAGCACTGCCCAGAAACAGGTCTAGCATTTAAGACTAGTTAGCAATTGGCATGCATCAGGGTTTGCTGTTTTCTCCACAAATAACTATAGCGCTTACATAACTGTAGATTCAAAGCATGTAATTTCTCCTCCATTGCTTGGAGGTGATTCATTCATTCCCGTGTAGTATTTTACTCCACTGGGGCCGCACAGACAGCATTAAGCTATGATTATGTTTAGATTTGACTGTTATTATCATAGGTCGTGTGTGTCAAGCCTCTATAATAAATATTGCAAAGCAATTTTTTCCCCCTTTGCTCTTGCCTTGCGTCCATGGATGGCTTGGTGCAGAGCCAGAAGTGTCAGCTCTTCTCTCTAGAAAAATTATAGGATGTGACTTATTTTACAGGGTGAGATTCTCCCTTCTCCCGCCCACCCCAAAATTCTGACTGATTTGTTTCCATTGTACACTGGCCTTTCCGGTGTTGTCAGAACAGTGATGGCTTGATCCTGAAAGGCCTGAGCACCTACAACACCCACTCCCCTGGGTGGAAGCCCTGGTTACTCAGCACTTCTCAGGACTCCTTAGTCAAGAGAGCGGCAGAAGCCAGATTCATCCCTGCACTGGTGTATTCATCAGTTCAGGAACAGAGGGGAACCAGTTTCACAGCTTAGTGGTGGCAAGGACTCCTGTGGGCCCCAGTGCAGGCGGGGTGGGGTGGTGCCCCGGAGGGCTGCTCTCAGCTGTATCTCTGTTTCAATAGCAGAATGGCAAGGGAGTGAGAATGTCCTGGCCACATCCCCTCCCATCCGGACATGGCCCTTCCCTACTCTGGCCCACTGATGGCACACGTCTGCCCTGCCCCCAGCCCCTAGGAACACCCCCTGTGCCGGGGGCTACTGTGGACATAGTATACAGCTGGCAGAGCTGCTCATGAGTCTCTGCCCTGGGGTGTTCACATGCCTGTTTTGTGGCCCCTCTGCACCAGCCTAACAAGCATAAAAGGGCAGAGGGCAACGATGAAGAGGGTCCAGGCAGGCTCTATGATTGTGTTTTGGAGAGTTCCCCTGTTCCTATGGGTCTCTTGGCACTTGGCCTCTGCGAGTGAGGTACATGCATATCATTGCTCATTGTTTTCTGTCTGACTAGAGGAGAGTCTATCTGCAGAATATACCCTCCGGCGCCTCCCTAAGATCTCCCATACAAGAAACCCTCCTGGTTTGTAAGGTCTGATTCTATCCCAGCAATAGCCTCGAACTGGAGCCAAGTCGCTTTCAGCACAGGAGTCCTTCATTTGGTAGATATCCGCGTCATTGCACACACTAAGCTCCTGACCTTCCAGCACTGAACTCTGCGGGAGTCAGGTTTGCCAACCCCAAGCATTAAACAATCACGAGCCGGGTCCCCCCACATCCTACAATTGACTTAAACAGCGTAAGATTTGAAAGACAATATACAATCCTTGGAGGGCAGTTTATTTGCTTTGTGGGGGGCATGTTTCCCAAGCTTATCTCTGCCGTCATGAGGGCTAGAAAACTTACTTTGTTTTAAACGACTGCTGAGATTCTGGAGTATTCACATGAATCCAAGAGCTGGAGCTTTCGGGAAAAAAACCCCCACCACATATCAGGAGGTTCATGAAAGACAGCAACACTGGAGAGTTTTGCCACTGACTTCAGTGGGTGCAGGATCAGGCCCTACATTCTCTACCTGAGTAGCGTCTGTGTCTTACATGGATGGGTCTGCTTTCCAGCTGATGTATGGTCACTTGCATGCCTGGAAGCTGCAGGAGCCATTCAGGAGAACCCCTCCTATTGGTCTGTCTAGGGCTGTGCAGCTCTGCCATGCCCCTTACCCTGGGCTTTGCCATAAGGGCACAGGGTCTAGCTTTTCACAGTGATTAGAACAGGGGTCTCAAACATGCGGCCCGCCAAGCTCCCCGCACCCCCCCTCCGAGTTATCTTATGTGGCAGCTAAGCTCCCTGCTCGCTGCTCCCCAATGTTTGGGGCTGGGTCTCTCCCCCGGCCCCACCTGCCACCCCCACACACCTCCCCTGAGTGTCCTCCGGCCTCACTTGCTGCCCCCTCACCACCTGGAGCCTGCAGCTTATGCTGACTCCGCTCCCCTCTGCCGGCCGGCATCACCTGCTGCCACAGGGTCCTAGTGCCCCCCCACTAAGGCCAGGGCAGGCTGCCCTTCCCCTTCCCTTCTGCCCTAGTTCTGAGCCTCTCCAATGCCCCAAACCCCTCATCCCCAGCCCCACAGCCCTCACCCCTGTACCCCCTCCTATCCCAAAACTCCATCCCAGAGCCTGCACCCCCACCCCCTGCCCCAGCCCAGAGCCTGCACCCAGCACCCAAACTCCATCCCAGAGCCTGCACCCCAGACCCCCTCCCCCACCCAAACTCCCTCCCAGAGCCTTAGGCAGGTGTGGGTGGAGTTTGGGGGGGGGCAGGTTCTGGGCACCACCAAAATTTCTACAAACCTGCCACCCCTGGAAGAGGTGGAACAGGAGTGGAGTGGTGGTGCAGCCCAGTGCAGTGGGGGGGGCTTTAACAGAAGTAAATCTAACTAAGTGCATGTTTTGTCCTTTGAGTGAGGTGCGTTACTGTTGGTGGCGCTTAGCACTTTCCAGGAGGGAGGGGGAGGAGCAGGGAGCCGCGCGCTCAGGGGAGGAGGTGGAGAAGAGACGGGGCAGGGGTGGGGCCTCATGGAAGGTGTGGAGTGGGGGCGGGGCCGGGGGCAACGAGGGGGGGTGTCAGGGATGCGGCCCTCGGGCCAATGCACTAGTCCTCATGTGGCCCTCGTGGTCATTTGGGTTTGAGACCCCTGGATTATAGTGTCTAGCATCTTCCTTTACTTGGATTATTAAAAGAGCGGCAGTACTCTGAGCAATGTAGCAGCCAGACTATGAGTCAACGCTGCCTGCCTACCAGTGCAATGTGCCCAACTGCTTTAGACTGTCAGTTACTCTCAGTCTGCTATTTAGCCACTCTGGGCCAAATAATCAGATCCTTCCTTACGATGAGAAGTCCCTTGCTCCTTGAGTGGCCCCCCTGAAATCAAGGGATGGAGGTGGCGCTCAGAACGAGTAAAGGCATTGGAATTTGCATGTGGTGGGATTATATTGTTTTTGCTGGTTAGTTTCTTCACACATACAGACCTATGCGGAAAATGCCAAGGCACCAGCACCCTGCATATATTAGTCTACCACATACCACTTTCCCATTGAAAAGGAGATGGATCTAGTTTACCTGTATGAAAAAGTGCTTGAGTTTGCACCACTGGCATTGTTCTCTTTCTGCACAGAGCCAATGGGATCGCTGCCATGCTATGCACCAGTTCTATTGCTTATTTGGCAGACACAGTAGTCTTGCATGGTACTAAGTACGAATCTATAATCGAAAGGAATTCTCCCACACACCAACAAAGAACAGATTTACTGCCAAATGCCTACCCAAGGTGTTGATTGAATGTGTTGTTTTTTAAATTCTGCATTTTAATCTTTTTTCCAAGACAGCTAATGATATATCACCATTAGATTTCTGTGCATGGGACAGGAGCCCGGGGGGAAAGGAGATCTGAAGAGAATATTAACAGTATTATTGAAAATGGTCAGTCTCGTCATCTGGCCCGTTTCGTGATCAAATGAGGTTTGTCCTTCTGGGCTGAGATTCCATTAGATCTGATTCAAAGCTCATCTGTTATGAATAGACCCAGGATTCGTTACATTCTGTTAACCCCGCACATTTAAACAAGTCCTGGGCAAACGGCTGTATGCCAGGAAAATGCAACACCCTGGTTGTCACCCCAAACTTCATCACTACAAAAATCAAAATGTAATGACGAATGATAGCTTCTCTCTTTCTCTTTAATCCAGCCTATGGAAGTAGGGCTAAACGGCAGTTCGTCACAAGACCAGTGTAGGAGGGCAGCACCCCTGCAACAGAATGGGAAGCGGATTGCAACTCGATGACCCCTTACTCCTACGTACAGGAGCATTAGCCTGTAACTATCTGGGCCTTCGAGAACGATAGCTCTGCTATAATATTGTATAGGTTGGTTTAAAACCTCCATAAGAAGGTTATCGTTCTCTTTTGTTCTATAGGACTTTCCCACAGGAGCATTATTAGGTTCTTAAAACAAACAAACAAAAAATCAACCACAATCTGAATGTAATATTATATCATTCTGTATTATTTGTATGACAGCAGTGCCTTCGCCAAGCATGGTGCAGGGGGCTGCAAATATGCACAGAATGAGTCAATCCCTGTCCCGTAGAGTTTGCAGGCTAAATAGACAAGACTGACAAAAGGTGGGCGAAAGGGAGTAATCGTCCCTGGTCTGAACGTGGATTGACTTTCAAACCAAAGAATAAGGGTTTTTAAAAAGCCAAGAGTTTGGGGAGGGATATAAGCCCTCATGCTTCAGCGCAGAAACTAACTTCTAAGTAATGGAGGCCAGGGAGAGACTTATCCTGGGGTAGGTTATTCCATCAATACCTACTGCGGGGTTTTGAACACCTTCCTCTGAAACAGGCGGTGCTGACACAGTCAGAGAGGATACGGGGTTTGATGAATTCTGCTCTGATCCGGTATAGCAATTCATAGAATCATAGGACCGGAAGGGACCTCGAGGGTCATCCAGTCCAGTCCCCTGCACTCATTGCGGGACTAAGTATTATCTAGACCATCCCTGACAGGTGTTTGTCCAACCTGCTCTTAAAAATCTCCAGTGATGGAGATTCCACAATCCTCCCTAGGTAATTTATTCCAGTGCTTAACCACCCTGACAGTTAGGAAGTTTTTCTTAATGTCCAACCTAAACCTCCCTTCCTGCAATTTAAGCCCATTGCTTCTTTGTCCTATCCTCAAGGGTTAAGAAGTAGAATTTTTCTCCCTCCTCCTTGTAACAACCTTTTATGTACTTGAAAACTGTTATCATGTCCCCCTCAGTCTTCTCTTTTCCAGACTAAACAAACCCAATTTTTTTCAATCTTCCCTCTTAGGTCATATTTTCTAGACCTTTAATCATTTTTGTTGCTCTTCTCTGGACTCTCCCCAATTTGTCCACATTTTTCCTGAAATGTGGCACCCAGAACTGGACACAATATTCCAGTTGAGGCCTAATCAGCGTGGAGTAGAGCGGAAGAATGACTTCTCGTGTCTAGCTTACAACGCTCCTGCTATGTTTGCATGTTATTGCTGTGTGCTTTGCAATAGAATTAACCATCAGGCTGGCAACTGATGGGGGCTGAGCCAGCCCCCCCACAATACACTACAACATGTAGAGTTACCCTGCTGCTGAACACACCATCAGAAACGAACAAATAAATAACAAATCAGCCTGTCTTGGGACATTGTCCCTGAGAGGTCAATTGAAGAGACTCCATACATGATTTATGGTCTCAGCAAATTGGCTGCAACTTTATTAGGTGATAACGGAACATATGCAAACCAGGAACACAAGACAGTGCAGTGCAATGACTGTGTCGCCAAATGGCTATCGCCGGCCCCGTCAGACGGGGGCCCCAGACAGACCTCGCCCTAGGGGCTACAGCTTTACACCCGAGTGTGGAGGACAGCGTGGCATCAATGGGTGCATCTTCATTAGAGAAAAGGGTGTTGAGGAGGCAAGTGATCCGGCTTAGAAATCCACCTCGGCATAGGTGCAAGTACCCTGGAGTGTCCCCCAAAGGCCTCCTTCCCCAACGAATAGGGAGATGCTGAGTTTTTTCCATTCTCTCCCTACCTTAGGAATTATTCGCTCCCAATACCATAGTAACAGAGCATCTCACAGCCTGGAATGTATTTACTTGGGAGGTAGGAGATGCTATTATCCCTGTGACAAATACCCAGCTTTAATCATAAAAAACAACAACAGTGATAAGGAAGCTCTGGCATAGACGCTAATGATTACTCCTCTGGGGACGTATGATCGCAGTGTCTTACTTATTTGAAACAGTTTTACTGTCACTAGTAAAAGAGCATGCAGAGAAGCCTACATGTGTATTTGACTTTACTTACAGGAGCAGTCCCACCTAAATCAAATGATTAGCTCCTTTCCCCCACCCTTTGTCCATGGCCATGCATATGTGTATAAAATGTCTTTGCAGCATCGCTCTTAGGTGCTTACATAGCCCCCGGTAGCATAGTGTCCCTCACAACACCTCTGTGAGGTAGGGAGACGCTCTTATCCCCATTTGATGGATGGAGAACTGAGGCACAGTGAGAATAGGACCCAGATTTTTAAAGGTATGCAGGCTCCTAAAGAGGCAGATAGGTACTTAACTCCCATTGATTTCCAAAAGTTCCTAGGCACTTAACTCTCAATTCAGTGTGCCCATTCACAGGGTACCGTTGTGCTTCAGGTCTGTTGATGCAGCATTTTACACAATGTGACGGGTCTATCGGGTCTTCTCTGTCTCCTGAGGGAGGCATAAGCAGCCTGACATTCCTCATCCAAGGAAAATCCACTCAGACAGAGTGACCAGGACACTCCTCCAGAGGCCTATTAGGGTCAGGAGGAAATACTGACCAATCAGGAACCAGCAGGCCAGTTAAAAAGGCTTACCTGCGGTTGCCCGGGAGCAGAGGAAAAGTTCCTCACAGCTAACCCGGAACCAGGCCAGTGGGCCTTGCCCTAAGTACTGCATTTAAGTGTTTGCATCTGGAAGGCTTCCCCGCCCCCTTTTTGTTTCAAGGTAGAGAGAGCTGGATCCTGAATTGCTCTTTTGTTATTTGATTGTTTAGAGACATATGCCAAGCTCACAGCTCAGGCTTACCCTGCCCCAAGCGGGTGGCCAAACCATGCACCGCATGTGGCCCTCAAGGGGGCACTGCAGAGCAGCCCTGCCTTGCGCACACAACACGCATACATTGATTAGTTACATTAGTTACATAGATACATAGTTGGGGTTGGTCCTGCTTTGAGCAGGGGGTTGGACTAGATGACCTCCTGAGGTCTCTTCCAACCCAAATCTTCTATGATGTTGTGATTCTATGATTTAATAAGAACAGTGCATGCAAGTGCCGACTTTTTATGAAGACAGCCCTATGCTATCCAGACAGCCCTCACACATGTGCTCAGCCTTTACTTACATAGGTAACCCCATTCACATTACTCGGACGACTCATAGGAGTCTGGGCTTTCACAACTGATTTTTAATATGAGTATTGCCACTCGCGTGTTTTCCTTACAATATCAGGGGTGGGATTGTCAAAAGAGCCTAAGGGAATTAGGTACCCAACTCATTTCAGGGCGAATGGGCCACGTAAGGCCTTAGGCCCCTTTGACTATCCCAGCCTTATTGTTATACATCACTGTCACATGACCTTAGAACCTCGGAAATATGTTGCTTTTTCCTAATTCATTTTGTCCTTTGTCAAGAATCTCCTTTGCTCTGATGGAGAAGGAAATCCAGCAGTGCTTCTCTTGCCACCTGTCTCCCCCCACCCTCATAAACATATTTTACTATATCCCTAAGACCATTTACAACCCCGAAGGATTATTTGTTAGAGAATTTACTGTGTTTACTCCCCTAATATAAGGGGATTACAAAAAACCTGTTTAGTCTCTACCTAGAACAGTATTCTTCAAGGCAAACTAAAGAACTGCCTTTGCAAATTTTAATATGTAAATTTCAGGATACTTCAAACACGTCCTCAGTTCATTTACATAAAAGTGGAACTGGGCTAGCTGGGAAACTGGGATGATCAAATAGGCAATATGCAGAAGTGGAGGAAAAAATGGCTAAAACTAAGCTACCCATCTGTAGCTTCAGCTGGGCTACTGTTTCTGTTCACACAAACACACAGTGCTTATTGAAGCCATTATACAGAACATTCCTAACTTCTTAATGGCCCTCATCCCAGGCCAATAAGTCAGTGCATGATGTTCTTCCAAATGGATCAGCCTCTCTTGGAAGGGAGGAAAAAGAGCTAGGAAGAGACCAGGATGTTCTTGGCTCTGTCTCAGACTTCCTGTATGTGACTTTGGGCAAGTTGCTTTATCTGTGCCTTGGTTTCCCCATAGCTGGGGGGAGGCTAAATGATTTCACGTGTGTGGCAAATTCACGGGTTGAGATAGAAGGTGATCTATGAATGCAAAGTATTATTATATGAATGTGCAGTTCAGATCAGGGGGTACATCAACTCATCTAGATATTTGCCTAGTTTTACAACAGGCTACGTAAGAAGCACTAGCAAAATCACTACAAACTAAAATTTCATACAGACAGTGACTTGATTATACTGCTCTATAGACTATACACTGAAATGTAAGTACAATATTTATTTTCCAATTGATTTATTTTATAATTATATGGTAAAAATGAGAAAGTCAGCAATTTTTCAGTAATAGCGTGCTGTGACACTTTTGTATTTTTATGTCTGATTTTGTAAGCAAGTAGTTTTTAAGTGAGGTGAAATTTGCAAGACAAATCAGACTCCTGAAAGGGATACAGTCGTCTGAAAAGGTTGAGGGCCACTGCTTTAGTCAAACACAAGTTACTGCTCTCAATACAGAAGTAATTGGGTGAAATTTGGCATGATACAGAAGGTCAGACTGATCGAAGAGGCTCTTCTGACTTTAAAATGTGAGTCTATGAACACACAAACACTAGTGAGTTTCAAAACAAATTAAACAAAACCAAACCACGCCTAGAGATGATTCTACAATAACTGGGACTTGTAAGGAGAATGACCACAGGACCAGGTCAATTTATTTAGTGCAGTGTAGCATATAGGATCCAGTGTAATAAATCTTTTACAATTGATCATTTGCTCATTCACAAAAGGAAACAATTCTTTGAATCTCTTTTGGTTAAAGTGAATGAGTCTGGGCCGCTCTGCCACAAAATAGCTCACCCAGCATTAGATAATAGCATCCCTGGGATTGGGAACAGAAATCTTTGTCCTCACCAAGCCATTCCTTTAACAGGGCCAGCCTGCTAGTTTGTTACTGCAGGATCGCTCATGACAGCTGGGTTGCTAGCAATTTTTTTATTTTAATTCAATTTTTAAAAGCATCAAGCCAGATTATCTGCTGAGTTCAGCTTCTGCTGCATGCAGCAGAGGGTGGGGGCTGTTACCAAGCCAGTGATGTTTCCCTATTTCTCTGCATGTCCCTTGGACTCAAGTCTGAGCCAACTGGGGGCTGTCCTAAAGTGCATCACCTTGCTGTGGTCCCATAGTGACCATACATCAGCTGGAATAGCCAGAGTATGTCACGCTTCAACCACTCTTCTCTTCTCCCACTCAGGAGAGGGAGTCAAGCCTGCTGGGGACTACATAAGAGCAGGGGATTGTGGGCAGGTTCCACTCTCTTTGTACCACAACGGTAGCAGAGTGGGGCCTGCTTACACATTGTTCTGGAGTGGGGTGAGCTGGGGAACAGTGCCACGTAGGAAGATCTTCATGGGCTTTGCAACCAGGTAGACGGCAAGGGAGTAAGTCCCATTTTGGGCTGAGCAGCCGTTAGCTTCCAGGAAGCTGTCCCATTTCACATCAGGATAACGGCTCAATCCCTTTGTACAAAAAAGCAGCAGCAAAAAATACAAAACGAATGTGTTTCGGTGCAATCCGATTTTCCTTTCATTTGCTTAATCTTCATCAGGGGCTGGGCAGAAAACTGCATTAGGATGACATTAACATTTTCGGCTGCAATAAAACAATTATGAGAGCCACGCACGTGCAGTGATGCACTTTATGGGATTAGAAACTTTTACCAGAGTCTATCAGAAGGCAGGGGAGCAGGTTGACTAGGGCCAATACAGTCTGGAGCTTTTCCTATTTTGAATCCCGATGCTAAGAAAAGACCTGCATCCCCCAGCTTCAGAGGTGGAGAGCAGTGACTCAGAGAAAGCCCATCGTTCGTCCACCACAGCTCCTCACCTGCACTGCTACCACGCACCAGACCAGAGTTCAGTGGCAGCCGTTCTCTTTCAGACATGCTGGCCAGAAGGAAGATGGGTTGAAAATCAGGGGAAAGTTTATGTGAGGCCTAGGCAGGACACCAAGGACAACTGCCTCTCACTCTACAGCGATGGTCTTCATCCTGCTTCTGCTGACATCAATGGATAGCAGGAGACAGCTGGGATAAAAGAGTAGCACCCATTTTAATGATGTCGGCAACTTACTGGTTGAGTGAAGGATTTGGTAGAAAATGGGTTCAATTCCCTTGGGTTTTAGGCAGGCTCATGGTGGAATAAAGTCTGGTGAGGATCCCTGGAGGCGGCAATCCACCCCAGGAAGTCATGGGGTCAGAAAGTGCCATGTGGTGGCTGTGTAGCGGGCCAGCCAGCTCAGGGAATGAGTGAGACTTGACTGCAAGAGTGCAGAGTGTGTGGCCAACCCCGCCTGGTTGTGAAGGCTGCGTGATATCCATTATGGAGACCACAGCTCAACTGTGGCATCACCCCCTCTATTTATTCAGATCCCCCATGTCACTCTTTCCTGGCTCAAAGTTCAAGGCACAAACCATAGGAGTGCTAGAGGCAGAGGATGGAGTTACATTTACTAAGGGAGCCTGGCCAGGAATGTCCTTATTCAGCAAACTCCTGAGCCGCCTCCGGTGCCAGGACTCCTGGGAGGTCCTAGCTATTCCCAAAAGCTGCTGTTCAAAGGAGAGCTCAGGGTGGCCAGATATTCTGGAAAGTCAGATAGATGATGATGGAATAGAATAGAAATTAGAAAAGGAAGTGACCATAAGGCTCTGATCTTGGCTGAGGCCTCAGGTGCTATCATAACAATAATAATAAATAGATAATCTAGTCCACCCCCTGCCATGTAGATTCATAGATTCTGAATCCACTGT
The DNA here is from genome assembly GCF_011386835.1 of Chrysemys picta bellii. Classification (NCBI taxonomy): domain Eukaryota; kingdom Metazoa; phylum Chordata; order Testudines; family Emydidae; genus Chrysemys; species Chrysemys picta. Next base: position 199,200,826 of record NC_088793.1, read on the forward strand.
ATGCACTGAGATAATTGAACTGTGTACCTGCCTTTTCCTGCCTTTTCTAGTGTCCACGTTGATGACCCTTGTTGTTCTCGCTTGATTTCCTCCAATATAACTACCCTTCTGCTTTGGCTGTGAAATCCCTCTCTCCTTTGTGGATGGGGGATGTAAAACCCCATGTTCTGAAGTGCCAATGGCTTCCCAGAGGCACTCAGCAGAAGGTCCACAGGCTGGAGAGCCTTTTTTCTGAACTCCCCCACACTCTCCCTGGATCTCCACAAGCCCAAGAAACCAGTTGTCTATTGGAAGAGGTAGGGGGCCCAAGAATCTAATCCCTCGTTGGTGCAGCGAGCCCAAGAATGGTTTGTCTGTTTGACTCTCAGGAGCTCAGTACCGGCAGAGGGATCTTTACAATTGGGAGGCTAATCAAACCAGCATTAAATCTCTGGGGAGAAGAAATAGGACCCAGAGAAGGCCATATTGCAGGAAAACAGAGGCATTCTTGTTCTTTACTTGAAACCGACAAGAAGGAAAATACTTTTCTAGAGCCGGGCAAACATAAAAATGCTAGATACTAGGATCGAGCTGAATAAAATCATCCGGCTTGACATCTGCATCTAGGGATACTTGAAACATCACAGGACTCAGAAATGCACTGGGGAGGGGGATGAGACTCAGAATTGACAGGGGTGTGCAAAAGCCGCTCCTCAAAGCGCCGGAGGAAGGCAGGCAGCAAGGGAGCTAAAAATAAATCAAAAGCAAGAGAAGATGCTACAGTAGCTAAGCCCACTCTCCCTTTCACTTTGGTATGTGTGTGTAGGGGGACGCAAGGCACTGGAATGCTGCCCCGGAACAAAGCACCTACTTCAGAGCTGTTCTTAGGAATCTGGCAAACAGCTAGTTCTGTCTGAGAGCTAATTGGAGCGAGATCAGTAAACAGCTTCAGAAAGCCAGGCAAAGAACCAAGTGGAGAAGTTGTGGGATAGGGTGAAAGAGAAAAGGTTATTTTTAAAAATATAACAGTGCTGCCCCCGCACCTTTCGTTTGCATTTTATTTTCATCAGGACAGTTGTGTTATGGGGCTCAAGCTCCAGGCAGGAAAAGAGATCTCCGGGTTTTGCCAATGTAACCAGGGCTCCTTGTGGGTTTAGCACAATCTCACATTCTTCTCCACATCCCTGCCCCTATCTGCACCTGCCTGATCCTCAGCTGGGGTAAGCTGTCACAGGTCCAGTCAAGTCAATTTACATCAGTTGAAGGATCCACCTCTTAAGGATGGCAATGTGCCTAAGGACTGAGAATGCCTCCCCAGGGCCCAGGAGGAGTGTGTTACTACACTGCAGCCTGTTCCTTCTTGCATGCTAGTCCTCCACTGGCTGGTGTGGGTGTCACATGCCTCGCCACTTCCCTGCTGCCCCTTCTGGGTTCCCGTGCATGCCTGGGTTGCGGGAACTGCAGTGCTGCTGGGCTCTTACATGGGCAATGCGCAGGGGAGAAAGGCTCCATGTAATCTCCTTTACCCCCCACTACACCCTTGTGTAGAGGCCTGGCAGAATCAGATGCTAACTGAGCTGTAGGGAAAATCCGTTCGTGCCACTGATGCAGTAGCAGAAATGCCAGTGGGCTTCATGTCTATGAGGATTCCCTGAGAAGGACGTTTATTTATAACTCCTACTGTTTACGTGGTGTGTTTCTCTATGCAATGCTTTAATGTAGCTTTCAGATGGAGAACTGCCTGCCCTCTGTGGAAACCAGTAGGATCTGTATTTAGTCAGTGCAATCTGCTAGCTTAATTTGCATAACCCTTAGTCTTCACTATTTACACTAGCCAGCTGTTTTGTTCTTTCTTAAAAACACACTGATCCTAGAATCCTAGAATCATAGACATTCAGGTCAGAAGGGACCATTATGATCGTCTAGTCTGACCTCCTGCACAACGCAGGTTACAGAATCTCACCTACCCACTCCTGTATCAAACCCCTAACCTATGTCTGAGCTATTGAAGTCCTCAAATTGTGGTTTAAAGACTTCAAGGTGCAGAGAATCCTCCAGCAAGTGACCCGTGCCCCGCGCTGCAGAGGAAGGCAAAAAAAACCCAGGGCCTCTGCCAATCTGCCCTGGAGGAAAATTCCTTCCCGACCCCAATTTTGGTGATCAGCTAACATCCCATCACAAGCCATTGGGCATATTTACTGCTAATAGTCAAAGATCATTTAATTGCCAAAATTAGGCTATCCCATCATACCATCCCCTCCATAAACTTATCCTCATAGCCTTGAAATGTCTTCAAGATACGTTAGTGTTGATGAAAGGTGGCAGATTGACAGCTCTGGTGAAAGACACTCTCTGCATCTCCAGAGGAGTAGTACAATGCCAGCTTCCCCACCCTACCCTGCCCACGTGTCTCATCCTTGTCCTGGTACGCCCCTCCCTAAATGTGAGAGGGCAACTTGGTCTTTATGCCCTTGGCCTAGCCAATGAGATTGCCCCAAGGATGCCAATTGTGGTGATGTATGTGGACACTTTTCCTTTTGGAACTAGACTGAGGCCAACAATCCATTTCTCAACAGCCATCAAATGAAATGACTTTTGGTTATTACTGACCGGGGACAGATTTGAAGCACTGACCTAGAGGTGAAAGGATCCATATCCCATTTCTCATTCCCTCTGGCCTCCCCTCTCCACACACAACACTGCTATTTACAGATAATACTGTCACCATATCGGACAACTAGAACAAATACAACGGGACAGATCCTCAGCTGATGTACGTGGGTATAACTCAGTTGACATCAGTGGAGCTATGTTGATTTACACCAGCTGGTCCAGGGGCCATAGTCTGACCTAATGAACTTGTATTGGAAACATTTTTCATCTTCTGTTGCTTTGAGAAGGCAAGATGGGTCAACTGCCATCTCGACGTTCTGTAAATAGATGCCCCCTGCCTGGGAGGGATTTGGGTGATGGTACAATTTATTTAATGCAGGGACATAAAATCAGGAAAGCTTTATGCCACTTAAAAGGGATTTCACAAACTGTTTGCACACTTTACACTGGAAACAGCATAAAAAAAAGCCACCGACAATGTGTAGTATAGCGGCTGGTTGCTTGCATGGCCCAATGTGGTCTAGTTGTATTGACACAGTCTGCTCCCATCAGGCCAGACCCTGCCTTGAACACCAGCTGATCCAGTAGACCATTCAAAGATTGCACCACCATAGTGGAGTCTTCAGGTGGCACAGAGTCACTGCAATGCTTCTTCATCACTTCCTCCCAGCCACAGTGCAGGGGCTATGGTGGGAGAAGAGCGGCACGGCAAGGACACCTTTATACCTAGCCAGTTCCAGCAGCTAAAATGCTCTGTAGGTCAGTCACTAGCAGCTAGCATAGGTTAGAGCAGCCTTTAGGCTGCTCTAATTTATGTCAGGGACCTGCCAGGATCGGGGTGGGTACAAAACTAGCAAAAGCACCTCTCTGCCTGATCTTGTAGCCATCCAAACACCATGCCTGAAGACTTGTGCTAACTACTCCTTGGCCACACCAGAGCACTGGGGCCTCTGCTTCTCAATGCTCATAGCAGAGACAAGGAACCTGCATAATGGCCAATATACAGAGATAACAGAGCAGAAGGCCATTACACTATGATGGCAATGGAGATATTGGCTAAAAACAATCCTTTTGCAGCTGCATGGTGAAATTCAGAAGAAAGCCCACATAAAACTTACGCACCACTCTCACATAAGCCCTATTTTGAGGGCTAAGTGGGACTTAAGTGGTGCATATACCTCATGCTGGCCCTCTGCACCGGGTGCATTTCCCCCAGTAATGCAGATAGGACCAATGGCAGTGGTGTCTTGTGGGCGTCCAGTGGAAATATTAGGCTGCACGGTCAACTTTTCTAATCTATTTGCATTTTTGCCCTTAATATTCAGTTATATTTGCTTGTGGGAGAGAAGATTTTCTTTCCTTTCTACCCCTCCGGATCCCTTCCCCCATTTCAGAGGAGCTGTCCTTGCAGGCCATGCTGGCAAATATTGATTTATGTTTTCAGTAGTCACAAGGGAGAGAGTCTCCATTTCCCCCCTCTGAAATCGCAAAAAGAACCAGCACTCCCAGCGTTAGGGTGGTGGGCAGTATCCTTAGCAGAGCCTTACCTTTTCAGATGCAAACGGAACCAGCCTGCAAACAGAGTTGGGATTTCTATCTGCCCAGAGACACCCACTCAGAACATTTTGCAATCTGCTTCTCTTTATAAGTGCAGAAACAACAGGGGATGCCATTGAAAAAATGGACAGTGTGCTCCAGTAATGAAACAAACATGCTCCAATCCTGTATCCAGCACCTGCATGCGTTTGTTCCATCACCTTCTTCTAATAAAACCCTATTAATAAGGCCGTAAAATGGTTACAGCTGCAATGCCCTGAGCCACGCGGTAAATAGCAGATAACAAAGAGCAGCCGAGTTGGTTGCTGCAATGAAACTGTTACCCACACAGCACCAGGTTGAACAAATCGCTGCTGCGTGGCAGGATCGATTCGTTGCAGCACTGACTTGGCACAGGCGACACTATTCTCGCTTTGTCTTTCCTTCCCTCTAGTGCAGTGTTGAGTGTCAGGAACCTGACTTATTCTTCCAGCACTGAGAAAAAGAGCTGAGCGCAGTTTGTGCAGAGGGGGCGGGTGCTGGTTGTGGGTGTCCTTCTTCGCAACAATCGATGTGACACACAGTATTTTGGGCCCCCTCCCTCCTGCCCCCGGATTCACTACCCATTTCTAGTGTTTCTTTTTACCCATCACACCATGTTAAAACATGACGGAGAAAATTAATGCGTGATCTATCCCATGAAAGAGCCATTGCTAACAGAAAAGTTGTTAGTGCCAGGGCAGCAAATCGAAGAGACAAACACATGGTAACGGCTGGATTGTGATCTGCCCCGACGTGGGACCGTGCAAAGAATCTGCCAGCCTGCTCTGAAGCCTGATAGATGGCATGGTTTTCAGAGATCATGAACACCCATCATTCCTATTGAACCGAAGGGGAACTGGATGAGCTCGGGGAAAAAAAATCAGACCATGTGAATTCTTGGTCTCTTATTTCTGACCTGCGGTTTTGCAGCACAAGTTGCTGTTCTGTGTGCCAGCAGCCATTTGACACGTGCAGAGGGATTTGCAAAGGAAAGGGGTATTTGGAGTGTGACAGCTCAGCTCTGCGTGTTCCAGTATTCAGGAGAATGTTCAAAGCTGAGGGTTGGACATGCAGGGGCTTTGGGAGTCTTCATCTGAGTACCCAGCTGCCTCAATGCCTAGACTTTAATGCTGGCCACCAGGCAGCTGTCACAGCAGTGAATGCTACCCAGTTACGGCTATGCCCTGTGGTTGCTACATGTAGAAACATCCCTCTGCTGTTCTAGGCCTCAAGCATGGCACAGGAAGCCAGGCAGGGTCTCTGTGATGGCTACTGGGAAGCATACACACAAACACAGGAAACACACAAGACATCAGAAGTGCCAATGCAGTTCAGACGGGTAGGGGCAACCCCTGATATCACGTCTGGGCTGGCTAGCTGCCAGGGACATGCTGCAGAAAAATAACGTGCGCTGATAAAGGGCCGCTGCAGTGTACTTCGCCTTCAAACAACAAGCCAATAGCAGAGAGAGCTATTGCTCGTGGCATCTCAGATCAGAGAACGATGTCTTGAGCCGGGCTCCGAGTCGACCACGTGATGGTAATTTCTGATCTCTGATCTGCACATGAATTGGGTACATAGGACACTTTTCACGAGACACGGAGCGAGACAGGAAAAACAATGAGCAGGGATCAGACCCACACATATCTACTCCCTATTCTGCTGCCCACTAGAAACCCATTCTATTTGTTGGGTAAGGAGTTAACTCTCATGCAGATTAGGCTGGTATTTAAATGATGGTGCCAGCCCACATGATGCAGAATTTCTGCAGGGTCCGAGCAGGGGAATGAGGCTCAACCTGATGCTAGGAAAAGATCTCCTGGCCACACAGGTATACAAGGGACTTATTTATGTCAGCTGTGAGTGTAACCCACCCACTCTATCCCCCCTGGCCACCATGAGAGGATGATGAGCCTGCTACAGTCTTGGGCAGGAGGCTCATGCTTTTAGATTCAGAGGTTCCAGGGGCTCTTCATTACAAGTGACATTCATTGTGCCAAGGTTGTGGGTTTGATCCCCACATGGGCCATCATTTGTAATGTTGAACCTCTGGATCTAAAGCCAACAATCTCTGTCTGAACTAACTAACCCACGTCAGTGGCCAAGATTAGAGGCAGATCCATAACTTTCCAAGTCTCTAAAAAAGCAACTGTGATGCCCACCCAGTCTAGTACTGGCTCACGCCCCTGCACGGCGACCTCTCGCAGCAGCTGGCACAGGGAGGATTATGATGGCAATGCATCCTAAACGCAGCTGAAGAAATGGTTGCTGTACTTCACTTTAACTTGGAAACTGCTGCCCAGCTCTGTGTCAGATGTCACCTAGGGCAACAGAACATGGCAGCTGGGACCAGCCTAGGAGATGGAATAAGCATGCCCAATGGGCAAGGGAGGGGAAATGTCTTGGGAGAACCAAAGATCTCTCATAGCCTACATGCAAATCAGCCAACATGGAGGCTCAGGGTATGTCTACACTGCAGTTAGACACCCACAGCTGGCCCATGCCAGCTGACTCAGGTTCACAGGGCTTGGACTCAGGGAGGTTTCATTGCGGTGTAGACTATACGGCTCAGGCTCCAGGACTCTGCAAGGTGGGAGGGTCCCAGAGCCAGGACTGCAGCCTGAATGTCTACACTAAAATTAAACAGCCACTGAGCCCAAACTCTGCGAGCCCAAGTCACGGGCCAGCCACAGGTGTCTATTGCAGTGTAGACATAGCCCCAAAGTCCTTGCCAGTCACTTCCCCTTAGCTGTACCTAAGGATCTTAGGTTGCAAGGTTGTTCTTGGCCAAGAATTTTCCATGGGCCCGTCCTCTAGGACCATGGGTTTCCAGAAGACAAAGTCTTTACTGGTCACATTCTTGTGGGTGGTCTCCCAGTGCTTGCTGAGTCCCCCCTCACAGAATGCCAGCCCCTCCCAAGAGCACTGTGGCCGAGCCTCTTCTAATTCCTGGTTCCTCCTGGGGGGTAGGTTCCTGATGGTGAATCCCAGGAAAAAATTAGGTTCAGTTCTGTTCATTCTGCTCCTGTTGGTACAAGCTAAGATTCTTTCATGAATTGTCTGCTGAGTTCAGATTTGCAGTCTGTGGTTCTGTTGCTTAAAATGGTGGATGTTTTGTATGGGCAAGGAGCAGGATTCATCGATTCCAAAGCCAGAAGGAACCATTATGGCCACCTAGTCTAACCTCCTGCATAACACAGGCCATAGAAAATACGTGACCAGCTGCAGCTAAATTCAGCATTAAGCCCTATTGTTTTCCCAGTTGCATCACATTGGAGCAGAGTATAACTACTGCAGCAGCTACCAGGGAAACTAAAAAAATGGAGGTTTCTATTGAAATGAATATGGACATGAATAATACACTTAGTACAGTATCCTTAGAGTTATTTGTTTTATATCAGATTCATTATATCTTAAACTGCCTCACAAAGTTAATTGTGCCACAGAATAGTGTACAGAAATCATGTACTTGCAGTGTAAAGTTGCCACAGGAAACTGGCTGTTTTGGTAGCTGCTGGGGGGTTCCATCATTAGGTTTCAGAGTCAACACACACTATCCTGAAGGGGAACAGCTAACACCTATCTTTGAGGTATCGTTTCAGGTTGTCTTCACGTTCAGTAAGAGTGGCTTGGCAGTGTGTACACGTCTGCAGTTTGAGTTCAAAAAGCTGCTTTACTGCGCAGAAACTTGCCAGTGTAGACAAGCCCTGAGTTTAGGATATCATTTGGAAGAAAGATCTTGTCTGAGAACTTTACATTATTGGAAAAGGAGATTTGAAGTCTTCCAATAGGTCACACAGCATTTGCTTCTAGCTCTGGAAGATTCTAGGATATTGGACTTTAAAGCAATTACATTTTGTGTCTAGAAAAAGTTTTAAAATATCCATTAACTTTAATTTTTGTCTCCCTCAGAGCCCTGAATGGTTAGATTCATGACAGCTTAAACACTTAAGGTTATAGGCAGATAGATCAATAAATGATCCCTATGAACTTGTTTTAAAAAAAACCCTCTAAAATATATTGACAATAATCATTCTGTAAAGATTTGGCTCATTCACAACATACTCATCACTAGTGAATAATTTGTCGGTCTACATCTTAAATTCACGGCTGACCAGCGTGTGTGTGTGACTAATTTTGTATGCAGCCATTTTATTTATATAACTATAGATCGAGAGCATGTTTCAGAAGCTGTTAATTTCTGTCTCGTGACTGCACAATCCATTTTAGAGCCTCTCAGTCAGAGACCAATTTTAAAATGAACGGTGCACAAAGACTGAACTCTTAAAGAAAGTTCCCGTATCAAATTCAAAGGTGCAATATTTTCAAATTGTTGACAAGCTGGAAATGTGAAAGCAGCAAGGCAGAAGCTCAGCTTTATCAACAGGACTTTTTATGGGCAAGGCAACTTTCTGTTTTATTTATTATATTATTCACTGGATATACAAGAGGACTGGAGAGGCAGGCGATGAAGAAGAGGGCAGCTGGGGAGTTTTAGTGAGCAGCGTTGCTGCACAAAGGGGACATCACACCCTTTGGTTTATACAGCTTCATTTTCACAATGCCTTCCTTTTACCACAACGGCATGGCATATCAAGGTCAAAGAACTGTCGCCCTCCTGCCAAGCAGTAGCAGGTTTTAGGGCTTTGCAGCTCAGTTTCCCATGGAAGGAGAAATCAGGGACATGGTTTGTTTATACTTTATGGCAATCCCTCAATAGGGGTGATCAGACAGCAAGAAGGTAATTCCCATCTCTTTCAGGACTCTTAGCTAACACACCAATGTCTGGTTCCCAGGAAGCAACTCTGTCCCAGGAACTGAGTTTGATTAGAGAGCTTAATGCAGAGCTCAAACTCCCCTGCTGTTTGCAGCAGCTTCCCCCCACCCACCAAAAAGAAACTGCATCACAACTAACAGCAGAGCATTTCTTCAAAGACTGAATAGTGCTGTCATGCTAAGAAAGAGAACTTGAAAAACAGTAGCAGCACCACCTTGTGATACCTGCCATAACCAGATGAATGCAGGATTTTACATGGACTAGTCACTTAAGGCTAGAATGTGTAGGAAGGTTATACAAGAAACCTATCCCCTCTTCAAACCCTGGCACAGTGTCTTGACACAGACAGTCTTCTGTCCCCTCAGGTGACTGCTCCTTCTTAGCACCCCTTGGGGATACAACCCGCCCCAAAGAGGGAGGAGAGTTTGTAGCCTAGCCACACGCACCTGCCCTGCATCAGCCAGCAGATCTGGCGAAGATCTGTGGAGAGCCAAGCATGCTGCACCATGCTGCACGACAGTGCGCAGTCCATCTGCCTACCAGCAGAAAGAATGTGCATCCCACAGCACAATCCTGCTCAGCGTTCCCACAGGGGCAGTGAGTGCTTCATGCAACCCCTGGAGAGATGTAAGACAACAAGGGTCACATGGTGTGAATTAGACCTAAAGTTCTGGCAGAGATTCAACACTCCAGGACTAGCTCCTCAGCTGGTATAAATCAACATTGCCCTTTGACAACAGCTGAGGATCTGACCCTACAAGCTTTAGCTTGAAACAGCAGCTGGGGCTGTGTCTACAACACAATAAAACTAAGAGGAAGCATCACAACTCTCATTGACCTTCTGAGCAGGCCCTTTGAAAACACAAAGCTCACTTCTAGCCAGCATGCATTCGCTGCTGCATATGCCTGGTCAGCGAGAAGATCAGTGACAGGGCAATGACCTTGTTGCATTCCTGGAAAGTCAAATTACTGAAGCCTCATTTCAAGGTAAAATGTCTGTTTCATTGTAGAAGTAATGGCAGATTAATTTTATTTTAAAATATTTCCCCCCGGGTATGAGGTTGGATAGCTGGGTATTACTAATTATTGTGTGTGAAGTCACAGAAAAGTCCATTAGGGACCATATACAGATGATGGGCCAGTATTAGTTTGTCAGAGTAGCATTCCTGAGGAATGAGCCCATCTTACTGAATGCTTTTATTTAGGAAGTAGGAAGGAGGTAACCAGATTTTGCATTTGAAACAGAGACCCCTGACACGCTGCCCATATTTCCTGTTACACACCGCACCGTTCACAAGGTAGCACTATGCTAGTCTGCCCGGAAAATACTTAGAGAGTGTCATCAGTCCATGCCGCATCGTCACTGCCAAGGCAGGTGTGATTGAATGATGTCAGAGCTACCAAAAAAATAAGTCCCTACCGGGGTAGATCTTGTCATATCCTTTTATATGTAGTTTTAACAGAGACATAAAAGGAGCTAAAAGGGTTTGTGTGTGTTGTTAACCAAGAGTTACTGACCCTACGGACAGGTTGATGTCAGTGATATGCTCTTAAAAATGGATCCTAGATTGTATATACCAGGACCACGTGATCAGATTTTGTACGACACAGCCAATTGCATCAGAATGAGATTGAGAGTAAGCGTGATAGCTGCCATCTTGGGTGACAGAACCGGGAATTGAAATTGAGACCTTCGTATCTCAAAATATAAGCTCCTGAATTCATACTGAAGAGCCAAGGCTGTGCAACTGAGTGCTGTAACAAATCATCTTCTCTCTTGCGATCTGTAACACACTCAGTAGTAGGTTACACAAGGTGATTAGCACCATAGGTAGTGGATAACAAAGAGAATCAAGATACCTTTAAAGCCAGTTGCATTCCTGATATACTGCACAGCTCAAGGTGATGTGGAAGGAATTAGCAACCGTCCAGAGTAAACCCCTTCTTCCATGAAGTCAGGGATTCAGAAGAAGATGCAATTGAAGATATAAAAGTTATGTGTGTAGCAAACCTGACTGAAAGTGAGCTCTCCACCTGGCCTGCTGGAATTGAATTCACTCTGTATCCCTAAAGCAGTAGCTACTACTCAGAAATCAGTCAATGGGTGGGATAAGAGATGGATTGAGAACTGGTTAAAAGACAGTAAAAATCCATTGATTTCATGGATTGAGAACTGGTTAAAAGGCAGGGAACAAAGGGTAGGAATAAATAGTAAATTTTCAGAATGGAGAGGGGTAACTAGCAGTGTTCCCCAAGGGTCAGTCCTAGGACCAATCCTATTCAACATATTCATAAATGATCTGGAGAAAGGGGTAAATAGTGAGGTAGCAAAGTTTGCAGATGATACTAAACTGCTCAAGATAGTTAAGACCAAAGCAGACTGTGAAGAACTTCAAAAAGATCTCACAAAACTCAGTGATTGGGCAACAAAATGACAAATGAAATTTAATGTGGATAAATGTAAAGTAATGCACATTGGAAAAAAATAAACCCAACTATACATACAATATGATGGGAGCTAATTTAGCTACAACTAATCAGGACAGAGATCTTGGAGTCATCGTGGATAGTTCTTTGAAGACGTCCACGCAGTGTGCAGCGGCAGTCAAAAAAGCAAACAGGATGTTAGGAATCATTAAAAAAAGGATAGAGAATAAGATGGAGACTTTCTTATTGCCCTTATATAAATCCATGGTACACCCACATCTTGAATACCGCATACAGATGTGGTCTCCTCATCTCAAAAAAGATATACTGGCATTAGAAAAGGTTCAGAGAAGGGCAACTAAAATGATTAGGGGTTTGGAATAGGTCCCATATGAGGAGAGATTAAAGAGGCTAGGACTTTTCAGCTTGGAAAAGAGGAGACTAAGGGGGGGATATGATAGAGGTATATAAAATCATGAGTGGTGTGCAGAAAGTGAATAAGGAAAAGTTATTTACTTGTTCCCATAATATAAGAACTAGGGACCACCAAATTAAATTAATGGGCAGCAGATTTAAAACAAATAAAAGGAAGTTCTTCACACAGCGCACAGTTAACCGGTGGAACTCCTTGCCTGAGGAGGTTGTGAAGGCTAGGACTATAACAGGGTTTAAAAGAGAACTAGATAAATTCATGGAGGTTAAGTCCATTAATGGCTATTAGCCAGGATGGGTAAGGAATGGTGTCCCTAGCCTCTGTTTGTCAGAGGGTGGAGATGGATGACAGGAGAGAGATCACTTGATCATTACCTGTTAGGTTCACTCCCTCTGGGACACTTGGCATTGGTCACTGTCAGTTGACAGGATAATAGGCTGGATGGACCTTTGGTCTGACCCAGTATGGGCATTCTTATGTTCTTAATCTTCATATGCTGCTGGTTTTGGTATAGCTCCAACATCACCCTCTTCCACTGGAAGTTCTAGAACATATGCATCCTGAAGATCATTTATTGGACCTGATTCTCAGTGGCCCTGCACCTTGTGTGGTTATTTACCCAGGTGTAAAACAGAGCAGGGTGAAACTTAGTGAGAGAAAGAAATGCAGATTCGGGTCAGCTGAATTTGCTGAATTTGCATAGATTTCAGCTAATTGCTTAGATAAAGAAACTAAAAAAAATTATGAATTGAGATGTTTCATTTTGATATTTTCAAAACAAAACGTTTCCATTTAAAATTGCTGGTTTGAAATTATTATTTTTTTAAATACTCAGAACAAAACATTTCATTTCTGGGCAAACAAAATGCTTTGTTTAATCCAAAATTATTTATCTTTTGATTTTTTCAATTCACCAAAAAAACTCTAAAAATCATTTTTGGGTTGACCCAAAACAATTCTCTCTTCAATTTTTTTGATTTTCTAGTGAATTGAAAAATCCATTATTCTCAGAGCTCTAATGTAAAATGCTACCCAAACAGGACAGCAGTATTTTATACCCATTTTGCAACCACTTTGCACAGCTATAAATAACTCCACAAGATGCAAAGCAATGGAGAAATCAGGCCTGCTGGCTGTTTTAGCAATTTGACAATCAGATAGTGGCAAGACTGTGAGCAGTTTCAGAGTAGCAGCCGTGTTAGTCTGTATCCGCAAAAAGAACAGGAGTACTTGTGGCACCTTAGAGACTAACACATTTATTTGAGCATAAGCTTTCATGGGCTACAGCCTACTTCATCGGATGCATAGAATGGAACATAGAGTAAGGAGATATATATACATACAGAGAACATGAAAAGGTGGAAGTTGCTCTACCAACTCTAAGAGGCTAATTAATAAACCTACAGTACCATCCTCCAAGAAAGGAAATCAAATATCAAGAACTTGAGTGTGGTGACTGCAAAGACGAGCAGGAAGAATAGAATCAGATTAGTTGCTAATGAAATGGAAGACAAGATACTGGTAGCCATTAGATTCACATGGTCTCCCCCTCTCCAGAGCAGCCCAATCACAAAACAAACTCACTCTTTGGGTTTCAAACATTGAAGTACCTCAGACTGCCACCGCTTGCTTCCCTTCTCTTTTATGTTTGGACCGGATAGGCCATTGAGCCCACCTGCATGTGCTCCTCATCCCACTACCATTTGCTCACCTCTTCTACATGTAGAGATAAAAAGAGGGTTGGCCGGGAATTGAAAGTACTTTGATATCCATCCGCTCTCCCTTATTTTCCCCCAAATTGGCAATTTCAACATTTCAACCAGCTCTAGAAACAATGTGAGGGAGGGGAAGGGAGAGAAATTTGCTTGATTTTCAAATTTGTCGAAAGACAAAGTCAAAAGTATGAGGCGTCGTAAAAAGCAGTTTAGTTCAACTCTCTTGTTAACTCTTAACTCTCTCTTGTAAAGCCACCTTAACTCAACTGAGCAGTATTGTCCGGTCGCTTTGTGTCCATATGGCAGTGAAGAGCTAATAGAGGCCTATATCTGCAGCAGTGAATATCAATGTTGGTTGCCTCCGTTTTTGGGTGCCCAACTTGAAACATCTTAAAGGGGCCTGATTTTCAGAAAATGCCAAGCACTCGCCCTCTGACAAATCAGCCTCTTCAAAAGTGTCTCTAGTTGGGCACCCAAAAATCACTAGTCACTTTTTGAAAATTAAGGCCAGAGGGTACAGGTGAATCAGGTCCAATTGTTTTACTTTAGGAAACCATTACATCTATGAAGTTACGAGCCACTCTTCTGCCAGGTGCTGTCAGCAGCAAAAAGGGCTGGGTTCAGTTTTCAAAAGGAATCTTAGAAAACTTAAATATCAGCTCAAGCCCCCACTCAGAAACCCTGGAAACTCCATATATCACCCTGGGTGCCCTTTATAGGCAACATTTCTCCACTTGCAGGCACTGAGCTTAGGGATTTAAAACAAAGAACTTTATATGGGGGAGGGAGAAGGCACAACAGAATAAGCTTAATTTATTGGTTGCTGCGTTTCACAATGTCTATTAGGTAAGACTCCCCTCCTCCCACTTGAGTGTCTTAATAGGCCCAACCTCAGTCCTCCACTTGCAGTTGTGATAATATATTCTAGCCACTTCTGGCTAGCTTCCCGCTCACAGTTTATTATCTAGGTTTGAAGGAGAATTCTGGCAGGACCATCTTTAGCCCTAAAGGACGTGTTGCCTAATCTGCTCTGGGACACTAGCAGCTGATGGGATTTCACCTTGGATTGCTGGGTAGGGGAGTCCACACCGGAGTCCCTCAACTAGACTGCTGCTCTCTGTGGCTTCAGCCTATGCCAGCTCAGTAATCCACCATCTCCAAGTCACCTCAGCTCTGTCTGCTGCCTCAAAGCCATCTACCACCTGCAAGCTACCTCGGTGCTGAGCCTTCAGAAAGGGATCAGCAGCATAACAGACTTTGAACAGAGTTCTTACCATCAGAAGGTAGGAACCAGCCAGGGCCGGCTCTAACTTTTTTGCTGCCCCAGGCAAAAAAGAAGAGCGCCACACCGCTGTAACACCTCCCCCCAGCGCCGCGCCACCGTCCTGCCCCAAACCGCCGCACCCCCCCCCCCCCCGAGCGCCGGGTCGTCCCAAACCCCTGGAGCGCCGGGCCGCTCAAACCCCCGAGCGCCGCGCCGGGCTGCCCAAACCCCCGCCGCCCCACCCGAGCGCCTTGCCGGGCCGCCCAAACCCCCGCCCCCACCCGAGCGCCTTGCCGGGCCGCCCAAACCCCCGCCCCCACCCGAGCGCCTTGCCGGGCTGCCCAAACCCTCGGAGCGCCAGGCCGAGCCGGCCAAACCTCCCCCCCCCGAGCACCGCACCGCGCCGCCCAAACCCCTGCTTCCCCCCAGTGCCAGGCCAGGCCGGGCCGGGCCGCCTAAACCCCCGAGTGCCGCGCCGGGCCACCCAAACCCCCGCCCCCCTGGAGCGCCATACCAGCCGCCCAAACCCCCGCCCCCCAGGAGTGCTGCGCCGCGCTAGGCCGCCCAAACCCCCCCCCCCCAGCGCCGTGCTGGGCCGCGCCACCCAAACCCCCGCCCCCCGCAGCGCCGTTCCGGGCCACCAAAGCCCCCGCCTCCCCCAACGCCGTGCTACTGAAACAAAAAAAACACCCCTCAAGTACCGCCCCACGAACAAAAACAAAAACACCGCGAGCGCCCCCTGCCACCCCAACATTGGGTGCCCCTTATAAGGTGCCGCCCCAATCACGTGCTTGGTCAGCTGGTGCCTGGAGCCAGCCCTGGAACCAGCCTCTCTTTCCCCCTCCTGCTGGGCCTGACTTCAGCCGCAGTCAAGGTAACCCTTCACCTCCATGACATTTAGTGAAGTTCTCTTGTCCTTTCATTTCCCATTCTGGATCAGGGTTTTGTTGCCCCCAAACTCAAAATTCAGCTAGTAGTTTCCCCTTTCTTACCAAGAGACGCCTGCATAGAACTCCCTCCCTGTCATCTGGCCTTCTCAGGCAGCTCTGGCCTGTTCTTCTCCCTACTCACCCAGATGTGTCAATACACTATTCTCTACTTTTTAGAGTTTCAGGCCCCAAGACTTACATACAGAATTTTCTACAGCTTCAGGCCTTCCCCTCCCATACTCTATATGAACGTTAGCTAACTTTTGAAAAATAACATTTGACCTAATATTAAGGTCAAATTTGGTTCTCAGATACACAAGTGCAAATTCCATTAATGTCAATACAAATCTTCAAACATGTCTAGTTCAGAGCAGAATTTGGCTCCCAGTCTTTAATTTGGACAAAACCCATTTTTCACTTGAGTAGGCAGATAGAAAGTGGCTGTAAAACATATGTTTGAAAGTTAGTAGCTAACTATATACCATAATAATTTTCAGTAGCCATTCGAATACAGTGTTTCTCCACTGCATGAAACCTTTTGCATTATGTACTCTGTTATCGTACATCAAGTTTTGTTAACGTTAATCTTGTTCTAGTGCTGTCTCAATTGATGGAGTATAGCTTCACAAATTAATTAGTCAGCAGCCCTAATTCATAATTTCTGTGCATCTGCGTTCTTGTGTTGCAGCCAGAATGTTCCTTCAAATGCCATTCTGCAAATGGAGTTAATAAAATCACGGAAGGGGTGCACTAGACTCTGGGGGTGGAAGGCACTATTTGTATGCAAGGTATAAATTGTTTTATTTGACATTATATGTGCATGCACTATGGCTTCTTTCACTAATTCATTAAGACCTTTAATTGCTTCTGAGAGACCATCAGCAACACCTGAACCACAATACTGGTTATCAGTGGGGATTGTTTGGGCCACCACACTTAGGCATGGGAACACATGATGGAACAGATGCCAACTGCTGTTCCTACCTGCGACGTGAACATCATCTTGCTTATATATCATAGCTTTGCAAACATCTTCCTATAATTCTGTATATAACCCGTTCCTTCAAGGATGGCCAGTTTGGACTTTGTCAGCACTAACTGCCAAGAGCTATATGGTGACTTGGACCGTATGCATGTACAGGGGCATAAGGAGGAAGAACCACCTCCCTCACACCTCAACATTGTTTTTTTTCCTTCTGTTGTTCCCCATATTTATTTGAGTCCCAGGCCCGGTGGCTCCTTCTCTTAAGTTGGGGGAGGGGCTTTTAGCCATGGGTGGGCACCTCCTGGAACCCAACAGGACCTCAACTCTGGGTGCATGGGAGTAGGTGGGTGTGGAAGGGCAGGGAAGGGCTGGAACCTTGGCTTTGCCTCCACCATGCACCAGCCGACAGTCCTCAGCCAGTGCTGGGGTATCATAAAGTGCTGCTGGAATAGGTCAACTGCAAATGTTTACCCTGCATCACTCTACAGCCAGGAAGAAGCAGGAAGAAGCTTCAGAAGGGTGTCTAAGACAAAATGTGTCCTAGGTCTGTTCCTGGGATAGTACAGCCTACACAGCCCTCCATACTCATTGCTCTTGCTAATGTCACTATTTAGTGCTAACGTTAGGGTAACCCATACCCACTCCATGCTCTGTTTCTCTTTGGAGATGGCTGGGCCACAGAGAGAGGTCGATGACACTGCTGTAGCCTTGGCGAACAATTGGATGCTTTAGCTCAGGCAGGAGAGACTCGTAGTTTTAGGTCCAGAGGCCCCAAGATCGATCCCTGCTGCCGATGATTCGCCCAGGGACAATTTGTTATGTCGTAGCCCTGAGCGTGTTGTTGTGCCATGTTAGGAAATCCACAAGACAAGCTTCACAATATTAAGGAGTCACCTGAAAGGCTGAGGACTATGTTTTTCTCTCTCTTCCTCGGCCTTTCTGCTCCAGTAATACATATTCAGGCATGTCATGTTCTGCAGGTGACTTCCAAACAAAACTATGCTCTTCAGGAACGCTTCCTCGTAGAGCTTCTTTGGCAGTCTGCAATCCATGCTTAAAAGAACGTTTTCCTTTAATTGCAGAAATGGCTGGCTAAAGAGGACAGAAGTGTTCACCTTCTGGAATTATATAATTAGCACCATGAGGCCATTAACAATAGCACACTGCAATAGTGATTGTGTTACTGTGTAAAACCAGTCCTCCTTAATTCACAGACACTTTATTTGGAAGAAACCGCCAGCTACTTGTGAACCTTCTGTTCCAGCCACAGGGAACTTGTAATAGGAGCAGTTTATGGAAAGGGAGTAGTCTTCTATGATTGGTAAATACCACTGGCAGATAAGTATCGTTGCACCAGGCACTTGGATACAAAACAGCTATTTAGCTGTTGCAAACGGAAGAGCTGCATCCTCCATAGATTTATTGCTAGTTAGTATTTATTTAGCTGAGCCTAACAAACTTCCCAGAGCAAGCTGTTTCTCAAACTGGCAGGAAGATAAGACACGGCAACCGCACCAATATAACAAATAGCGAAATACCTGGCATGCTCTCTCACCTATCTGCTCTTGGAAGGAATATTTAGCAATGCCAGGTGCCATGAGCCAATTCCTGAGGTGTCGCTCTGCTCGTTCTTAGCACTGACTGAGGCCAGTAGGAGTTGCCAGTGCTTGGCCCCATGATGGCTTTGATATTTGTGTCCAAAATAGTCTAGCTGAGCATCAGTTGTTGGAAATAGGCACCCACTGAAGACGAAGGAGCTATGTTGCTTTACACCAACTGAGGATTCAGCACCACCGCTTGAGTTCTTTTATCTCTGACCATGGAGTAAGTAGACACCACAAACTGATCTAAGCCCTGGTTCTGCTCTGAAAAATAACTTGGTGCAAGTAACACAGTGGGGTTCGTTTATTCTTTTTTCAGGGAGCCCCCTGCCAGAACTGCTCAGTTTACAAGACGATGTTTTCCTCCTGCCAGCCCTTGCCAACTCAAGTCAGATCCAAAGATCAGGCTGTGATCTTTCTGCCTCTTATCCCATCGCTGCGGATGAAGATTCTGCAGCTAGAACCAAACACGATTTGCTGTTGTGGCCGTACAAAGTGGAGTGGAATCCAACTCATCCTTCCACAGGGATGTTGACTTTTGGGTGTTCACAATGTTGAAGCCAGACCTGCTTGTGTAAGGGAAGGAGGCAGGTGTTACTGCAACACATTGGGAGCAGATGTATCGAGTGAGACAGTTTGACATACGCACTTTTGATTAGCAATTCATTTGTAAATAAAGGCACGTATGAATCCTAAAAACAGGATAGAAATCAATAGCAAGAACAATTAAAGAGTCCTCAAATAAAGAGAGGCAGATCTTCAGCTGATGTAAATCAGAATCGCTCCATCGGAAGACAATGGACTCTAGCTATCGATCTGGCCTATAAAATCTTAATAGAGCACACTCCTCCGGCAACCTTCACCAGCCGGGAATCACGGCTGGAATCTAAGCTGTGCTTCCCAGGGACGAGCCCCCTCTCTTCCCAAAGCAGCTTCCCTAGGAGTGTGGTACAAGTGCCTGCCAGGAGCCCCCTGCCTTGTGGGAGTGAAATCTGACTATATTCCTGACTATACACAGTTTAATACAGCCAAACAATGCAAGTACAATCTAAGAGCCGAGACACACCTTTTCCAGTCTTCCCTTCATTCATTTCATGCCAGTGATGAGTTCCATGTAGCCGGTAACTTTTTTTTCTGGCTGTGTACAGCGTTATTCTCTCTTCATCCTCCTCTCTTCACACGTCCCAGTTCACTGTCCCACATGCCATTCATTACGTCCCCTCCATTCCTCGTTCATTGACTTCAAAGGTACAAGTCTTGTACCTGTGCGCTGCCCAACCAGACCTCCTACCAGCCCCTGTGTGAGAGTCAATGGACACACCCCCTTGAACTCTTCATGAGTGGGTCTTTGGAAAGCTTTCCTGCACATTGCTGAACCAGCCTTAATCTGTTCTATGGAGATATGGCAGGTTGCCTTGGTTATGATGTTTTCTGAGTTTCCCAGCTACAGCTCAGAAAACTCAGTAGCTGATGGATGCCTGCAGGGTTCAGTTCATGGACTTCACTCAACTAACCCTACAGTCTAGGTCATGGGAACTGATAGTGAATCAACTCCTGCTGCTTCTCTTAGGAGGTTGGAGTCTGATAAACTTGAACTTCTGAAGGAGATATGCTGGTTTTTCCCTATACCCACCTTGCCGGGGCCAGATCCCATTGAAATCAATGGGAGTTTTGCTATTTACTTCAAATGGGAATGGGAATGGACCCTATTTGTCTTGAGGGGTGTTGAACCCAGAGCTTAGAGGAAGCTTATTTGGTGGGAGGAATCAGTGTGGTACTTTGAGGGAAGCTATTTGTGTACCACTCTCATCCCACATACACACAATGATGGGCTGAAGTTCATGGATGAACGTCTGTGATTCGAGGTCGAAAGACTGAACAAAGTTCTAGTAAAAAATGTGCCAGGCAAGCACATGCAATTGACAAAGTGTTAAAAGCCTGAGAGCTTTAAGGAGAGCTTAGAGACACTAGAGGAATGAAAAGTAGCAAACAAATAGATCCGAAAGAATTTCACACAAACACCTGCATACCCCCTGGCTAGGGAAAGAAAGGCAGGAGAGCAGTGAGCAAAGCCCCGGAACAGAGACACTTTTGCAAGGAGAATGTTTGTGCTAATAGTTTAAAACTATGGGGCCAGATCCTCAGCTGGTGTAAATCAGCACGGCTCTACTGCAATCAGTGGAGTTACACCTGTTTGCAAGAGTTAAGGCTCTGACCCATCACCTTCCCTAAGGTGCGTACTCAATGCAAGCAGCTCTGGCTGAATAACTTATTCAATACATAACCCTCTTTTTTCCCCTGTTCACAAACGGATTTTTATGAACCTATTGACAGTTATCCGATGAGCAGTTAATGCAAAAACGGTCACCCTCTGGGTTGTTTGTAAATTGTTCACCATGATAACTACGAGCCTTGTCACATGGGATTGTTTCTGCATCTAAAAAACACCTGAATTTTTAAAGAAAAAACATAACCGGCAAAGAGAGAACCAAGTGAATAGTGAAGATGCTTGTTTGAGCATGAAAACCCTTGTTTGCAAGTCTGCATCTGCTTTCCTCTGAAGAGCAACCATGCCTCAAACATATGCGTATACAACCACCGCATTGTGTGCGAACCCACATGACTAGTGATAAGAAGGATCACTTGGAGGACCTTGATTTAGCCAGACTTCTCTTCAAGAAGAGAGTGAGTCATACTCAGAACCTTAGAGCTTATTTGATGTCAAAACACAGAAGTGAGGGTTGGGGAAGGCCTGCAAGTCATAGACTCATAGACTCTAAGGTCAGAAGGGACCATTATGATCATCTAGTCTGACTTCCCGCATGATGCGGGCCACAAAAGCTGACCCACCCACTCCTGGAAGAATTCTCTCCCTTGACTCAGCTGTTGAAGTCCCCAAATCATGATTTAAAGACTTCAAGTCGCTGAGAATCCTCCAGCAAGCGACCCCTGCCCCATGCTGCGGAGGAAGGCGAAAAACCTCCAGGGCCTCTGCCAATCTACCCTGGAGGAAAATTCCTTCCCGACCCCAAATATGGCGATCAGCTGAACCCCGAGCATGCGGCCAAGTTTCTCTAGCCAGACCTTCTGGAAAAGTTCTCTGTAGTAACTTGTAATATCTTTCCTTATGTAACCAAAGAAGGGATAGGAAAACTAATCAAGGGGCCCCTGATAAGTCTGCTGAACAGATCCTGGTTCTGGCCAAGCCTTGCATTTGGCTGACTTAACCAGCCTGCCTAGAGTCAGCCTATGGCTTTACTGCACCCCCTTACCAGCCTCAGTGCTGGGGAGCTGTGGCACTGATACACTCCAGCAATCCCTTATGCAAAACAGCTCTTTGGGGGTGCTTTGCTGGGTGTATTATAAATTGCACTAGGGGTTGAACTGACCCCCAGGAAGCGGCAGGAACAGGGAGAGGGGGTCTGAAAGGTGTAGTGAAGTTACCTTGTGAAAGAATGGTTTAAACTAAGGGAAAACCGGAGACTTGAAAAGCAAAACAACCTAAAGATTAAGTTTTCATGAAACAGCAGGTTTCTCATGTTCTTAGCCTGAAATGGATTTTGATTTTGTCTTAGCACAGGAGGAATATATGTAATAATATCTAACATCTGTGTTACAGGGTCCACTCACCACGTGTGGCACCTCCTGCTGTCAGCTCTGGGAATTAACTCTGGCCAGGCGCTGCCCTCGTCTGGCGGTTTCTCTACCCATGATCTCTTTCATCATGCTCTTGCTCCTGGAGCTGCAGCTTCCTGTGCGTGGCTTGGCCCTCTGGCCAGGTCACTAAGGTCTTCCCTTTTGGGGGAAATAAAAGTCCTTCTGGACCAGCCATCTGGCTGGCGTCTCCAACGCCCTGCACCACTACCCAGTGGCTGGTAGGGGAACCCAGGCCCACCCTCTACCCTAGGCTCCAGCCCTGGGACCCTGTAACAAGCAGCCAAGCTCTGTACGCTCCTACCCATTGCTGCTGTTTCCCTGGGCTTCTTCCTACTTAGCTGGCTTCTCCCTCTTTCTGGCTTTTCCAGCCCAAGCTTCCTCATCCCAGGGAGTGACTGTAGACTACTTCTTGCTGCTCCCAGCTCCTGGGCTTTATACAGGCCCCTCCTGTTCTTGCCCATTTTGAATTAGTGGCCTGCTCCCTGTCTCCTTCTTCATGTGCAGCCTGGGCAGTTACTTGGCCTGCGTAGCCACTTTAACCCCTCGAGGCCTTGTGCAGGGTGGGCATCCCATCCCAGTCTGTAACAGAAACCACTGCCGTCTATATGTCATATGTCACGTCTTTAAAAAGGGAACTCTGCC
This sequence comes from Chrysemys picta bellii, assembly GCF_011386835.1. NCBI lineage: Eukaryota > Metazoa > Chordata > Testudines > Emydidae > Chrysemys > Chrysemys picta. Next base: position 199,223,426 of record NC_088793.1, read on the forward strand.
TCAATGCTTCAGGCCACCAATCTGTAATTTCAGCAGGGATTAAAAAAACCGTGGGGCTGCTTGGATAAACTCCACAAGCAACAGGAAAAATACAGACAGCTGGTGCCATCTATTGAATTGTCAGTCTCTCCGGATGAGCACAATGGGTATTGTTTGCTCCCAGCGCCACGTGTGAGAGCGCAGAGGAAGAGAAGTCAATTATCGAACTGGGGAGCAGGGCAGTCCAGCGTGCGATGTGCGTGATGGTAGCTGGCAGTCCCAAATAAATTGTCTGGCAGCAAGGCCTATGCAGAGAGCTCTGCCCAAGTCTGCCTTGCCCTCGTCTTGTGCCACCTACAGCAGTACCAGAATTCCCCCTGCTGGCAGCCAGGTGCACTGCAGCCTCCAGGACCACCCTCCGCTGCCCCCTGCAGTGCATGAGTCACACTACACCCCGGGGCCATTGTTGGTGAGACGTAGTCCCATTATCCCTGAATGACCAACTGCCCTGCATGTGTTGCTGAAGCGATAGGAGGTATATGTATATTACACAGCTGGGGCTTGAGCTGAGAGGGAAGATAGGGGCACTCAGCACCTTGCAGGACCACTGCTTGTTGTTTATGGCAGACAAGCAGCTAAGCAGGGACATGGAACCAGGTAAGGCCTTTTTGACTTTAGTTACATTCAGGTCACATGCAGCAAAAACTGCTCCTGCAACTATTGCATTCTCTCAACAAAGCTTCACATTTTGTTGACCAAAACCAAGACTTTTTGGTAGAGCTGGTTGAAGAAGGCGGGGGGAGGGGTTCTAGAGAATTGTGATTCTTGGTGGAAATTTAAATACTGAAAGATTTGGCCAACACCCCCCCCCCAAAAAAAATTCAGCCAAAGACTGAAAAAAGTTTTATTGCAAAATGCTGCCACTGTATCTCCTGGGTTTGTAGTTTGAGTGCCGCAAGCTCCCATAGGTCAGATTCCCTGGTCAGACTACATCTACCATGATGCACGATCCTCTCCACTCCTGGAGAGGGGAGGCAGTGCATCATGGGAGTCCCTGGTCATGTTTCATCATGGAAGATGTAGTTCTGCTGGGGAACCCAACCCATACAGGACAAATGGGGACATGAGGAAACCTCCATGACGCTCCACAGCAGCATTTCCAAACTGAAATATTTTCACTTTTCTCTCACACACACACACGTGTTTATAGTCAAAAACCCAATTTTCAATGAGACACAGTTTCAACAGAAAATCGTCCACCAGGTCTACTTGGTGGAGAGTCTGACATAGGAATGACCTATTTGTTATACAGAAGGCTGCATCTTGGGAAAATGCTATCCATGTGGAGACTGGCATGTCACCAGAATTGGCCCTGTGTGCTTCAGCTAACACTGTTGCTTGTTAGGTGAGTGATCTCTACAGCTCGTAATGAAATTACCTGGGGACATCAACTCTTCTGTGTTGGTCGGCTGGAACAAAACCAAGGAAACAATGTAAAGTAGCCTCATATGCAAACTAAGCTATTGATTAACTCCTGAATCAGTGTTTCTGAAGTGCAAACCTATGAAGTGCTCCTATAGCCAGAATACACATTTGTAATATGAAGGAATATGATCAGAACTTTGTAGTCCTCTTTAAGTGGACCACATTCAGGAATTACCGGTGTGTATCTATTGTTCAGCTGATACTTTATATGAGATAGTACTGTTCCTCCAAAAGCACTTGGCTTCCCATACTACTGGCATAGCCATTGGCAGGGTAAAACGGGGATCTGCTGAACACAGCTGATTTTCAGAGAAACAAAAAGCAACTTGCCTGCTTAAAGCCACAGGTTGGATTTCTGACAGGATGTACCTAAGTTCTTATACAGGCCCTCAGCACAGCCCTATCATGAATGGATTTATCCTCACAAACATCCCTGCAAGCTATGACACTATTGTCCCCATGAGAAACCAAAGCACAGAGAGGTTAAGTGATTTTCCCAAGGTTTCCCAAAACACTGTTTTAGCATTCATCTAAAAGACAGCACTTAAGACAAGGACACAGGTCAAAGTGACAAGTGAAGGCCTGGTCTTAGAATTCAGCAGTGTTGGCTGACTGTGATTTTGGAAGGAAAACAAAAAAACTAGTTGAAGACTGCATGAAATAATTGATTTGAGAGATAATTGGTTCAGGTAACCTTGATTCTCTTGTTTCATCTGTCCTACATTGGCATCTCACAATGTTATAATTGCCACATCTGGCACAATACAGAGAAAAAGTTCTCACGCACAATGAAAAGATGTTATTATAAATATATTCACCAGAAGGGTCTAGGGACACAAAGCAGCTAGAAATCTGAATTGACTTTCCTTACCTAGCTGGACTCCACCAGTGAATCTGACCCATAGATTCAAAATGTAATCAATTCACATATAAATATATATACACTAGTGAAAATGTTTTATTTGCACCAATTTACCAGTATGCTCTGACTCATCTTGGTTAGTTAAACTGCTGGCTGCTTTGAATGACCAGAGTGGCGGAAAGCAGTTGGAGTGATTCAATGGATCTGTCCCGTCCTTTGGAGTAATTACTGCTTTACACATCGATGACATTAAAAGGAACCCAGTACATTAAAAGACTATAAGGTTGCAAAATTAAGCACTCAGAAGTTTGGAAATGCCAAATGAAGGCTGATAAAATATTGACAAGCTGTTCTTTCCCTGAGCGCATCCTGTGCACTGAGTCAGGCATGGTTTCTGTGGGGAGAAAAAAGTATATAATCATATCATTAAAAACTGCATCAAAATCCTGTTGGGCTAACCTCTGAGTTCACTTCTACTTGCTTCACCAAGAACTCAGTACACCTTCGCTCATAGGGGGGCCAACTCCAACTCGAACGTAGGGGGTGGGTACAAGGCATGCCACACATTCAAAGTTATACAGAAACTCCCTTCCTTTATACACATTTATGCATGACCTCACACTGAGTATACATTTAATGCTTTGTGATTGGCTTGGTCACTTTGCAGGAACCAATCCCTGTACAGCGTGCTCTGTCCACACACTCTCTGTGTTCGACTGTACTCTTTACCTTATCTTGTTCTTAATAAATGGTTCCCTGGGTATTCCCTTTCTTAGCTAGCTCAGGCATTCGGTCTTCTAGCTTACTGACCCATTTACTTATTTTAGCACAAACATTCTGTTTTCAGCCCGCTGATCTAGTTACCTCCCTAATCTTGTCTTCCAAGAAATGAGGCCTCCCCACGTTTAATTATTCATGTCAACCCAGGCCTATTAATACATATTCACAAAGAGGGCAAATTAAGGCTGCATGGGCAGCCTTAATTCTAGCATTTCCTTCCTAACTTTTGCGTGCTTGACTTTGTAGCCTTAATATGTTATTTCAATGTGTGTGTGTGTGTGTGTGTGTGAGTGAGTGTATGTGAGATGTTCTAGGTGTTTAAAAAAAGCACATAAAAAAATCCATCATGTGGCATTATATTGACACCTTGTGACAAGGTGTACCAGGCCCCGAGGCTTCCTGCTGGAGGTCTAGCAATCCTATCACACCCTTCCCCAGAAAAGGAGCAGTGAAGGTGAGTCCTCCAGGCCTGCCTAGAAAGGCTGCCTGGAAGCAGCCAATCAGAGCACAGCAGGCTCAAATAAAAGGAGGTGGAGCAGGTCAGTTGCTGGCTGGAACCAGAAGGGTGAGGAAGGGCTGGAAGGCTGTGAAACTCTCCAGGCGAGGAGGCTGGAGAAAGACCCTGCTGAAGCAGGATACAGACCAAGAACCCAAGGACCGTAACTCTAAGGTAGTGGGTGAAGGTGATGGAACAGAGTGGGAAGCAGCCCATGGAATGCTGCTGAAGAAGGAACTGTTAAAGAAAACAGCATGTGGCTGCTATTTGTAGGACTCCAGAGTTGGGACTCAGAGTAGTGGGTGATCCCAGCCCCCACCAGCCATGGGCGAAGTGGCCAAAGCCCTGAGAAGGGGACAAATTTAGCAGCCCAAGCACAGGGCTGGAGTTTAAGGGGCTCAAGGATGGGGTTGAAGACCCTGCAGAGGGCCAACCATTTGCTGAACTTTGTTACCCCTGGAAGGGGACTGAAGTGAAGGAGCGGCCTGGCTGGAGAGCTGGGGCAGTAAGAACCGATAAGGCAAAGAGTCTCTAGGGAGAAAGCACGGGGTGCAGTGCTCTATAACAGGCCAGGCATGGACTGCAAGCCCAGAAGGGGCTGAGGCCAGAGACAGGGCTAAACACTAACAAGGCCACAGGCCCCGTTGGACCTATACGCTGGAAGGGGTTTGTTCATGCCTACTGATTGTGTCTGACTTGGCCGAAGGGCTGGGTCACTGAAGAAGTTAACAGCCAATGGAGGGAGCTGGGAGCAGAGAGTGAGTGTGCAGGTTTGCACCCAACCAACAGGAGGCGCCCACAGGAGATGAGTGTCCCCGTTACACACTCACATGGATCACCAGCAGGGCTATAACCGATAGATCCTTTGCACAGATCTTTGCCACTTTGGCCAACAGAGTAACCGACAACTAGAGTAGGTTGTCATTACCAACGTCGACCAGCCACCGGAGGGAAATGAGACTTTGCCAGTGGGTTTCACAGATATCCGATGGCAGCAGAGGAATGGTGAGCCCCAGGAATCATGGCTTCAGTCCCAGATTCTGGAGAGGAATGTGTTCTAATGGTCTGCCCCTGATCTCTGCAAGCCTGACCTCTTCTGCCTACATCCTGTCTCCACCCCATACCCTGAGTTCCTCATTCAATATTCCCCCTCTCCTGGCAGCTCCTCATCCCAGCCCCACTCTCCTTGCCCAGCTTGTCCTATCAATCTAACCTAAAAGAGTTTCCTTACACCTGTGTTTGGGGTTGGTTTACTTTTTCTTTTACCTCTTTAATTTTTCATGCCTCTGAGCATCACATTATTGGTGCACAAATGTCAGGGAATCTTGACCATGCAGCCTCCCTCCTGGGTATGAGAACAGATCCATCACTAAGGACCAGCACAATTTATTTCTTATTGAATAAAAGCCGTCAGCAGATTTTTCTCCTCTAAATTGAAATTGCTGATCCTAATACAGAAATTACAAGAAGCTAAACTGTGTGTCAATAGTGCAATACTTCAAAGAAGTGTCAGCGTAACCCCTACATAGTGTGGCTCTGTCCCCCTCTTCTGGGGAGTCCATGTATAGGGATTTATGACACCAATACAGTCATCAAGCTGTAATACTTGGGTTAGATACCTCAGTCAGGCCTGGTCCACACTAACCCCCCACTTCGAACTAAGGTATGCAAATTCAGCTACGTTAATAACATAGCTGAATTCGAAGTACCTTAGTCCGAACTTACCGCGGGTCCAGACGCGGCAGGCAGGCTCCCCTGTCGATGCCGCGTACTCCTCTCGCCAAGCTGGAGTACCGGCGTCGACGGCGAGCACTTCCGGGATCGATTGATCGCGTCTAGACAAGACGCGATCAATCGATCCCAGAAGATCGATTGCTTACCGCCAGACCCGGAGGTAAGTGTAGATCTACCCTCAGTTGAAGCTCTTGCTCCTAGATCCCCAGCTCCCCTGATCAATCCCCAAAGATTAACATCCCATCTGGGGTGTCATGTTGCAGTAGTGCTGCCCTTGTTTGCTTTTTCACTGATGTACAGATGCGCAGCAGGTGTGAATCAGTGTCATGCCACTGAAGTAAATGGAGCTACACCGGTTTGCACCAGCTGAGGATGTGGCACAACGCTGCTATTTACGGCTTTAATGAAAGCATGTGCTTTGCTAAATTAAGCAGTGATATTTTTACCCTTTAGCAGACGCTAGATAACAATTCTGATTTATTTTAGAGATCTTCAAGCATAAGCAAATAAGCCATAAAATAATAATACACGTAGCAGCACGGTAACAGACTGTCAAATGTTGTCATGCTACCAGCATCTTATTTAATATACCGGTTGCTAAGTGGCATGGCTAATGGCATTTGCATTAATACACAAAGCCTCTTTAAAAATTAATTAGCCCAAAGCAGAGCATCTCATGTTCATTCAACCAGCAGTGAAACAAGCCATTTCTATAATGCCTGTGACACTCAAGCCAAGAGGGGCTAGAAATCTTGCCCCGCTGACCTCCTGCCATGCCGAAAAGGTTTTCGCTCAGTCCGGACGTGGAGATGAACAGATGGAGTGAAGAATCACCATGGAAAATTTTCAAGTTGGGTTTAGATGTGGGTTATACCCAACAGCTATTGTGCTACTGCCAAAGGATATTGGGAAATAAAATGAAAGAAGAAATGTGATTAAACTGAGTAAACGGAGGAAGAAAAAATGCCTTGCTATTTAAAAAAACCCCATACATTCTATAAGGGGGCAGATCCATAAATTCTATAAGGAACTACGCTGACTTACACCGGTTGAGGATCTGACCCCCTATTCACATCTTGTGTCTGTTACACATAAATGAACAATTATCATTGTGTTCCAGGTATTGGCTGGCCACTTTAGTTTGTGTTATCTCAAGAAGATACTCTCAGGGCTCGTCTACATGGCGAGTTAGTACACAGCAAGCCAGGGTATCAACCTACAGTGTGCTAGCTTGTTGCTCACTAGTATCCCATGTGGACACTGCTGTAGGACTTTATTATGTGGCAAGCTAGCGCGCTGTAGATTCACACCCTGGCTTGCCAAGCACTAACTGTATGGACAGTTTGCACCACCAATACTGGCCCTCAGCAACATATTTAAGCTTAAGTCATTCAATTGCACTGAATGGTGAGAGACTAAAGGGGAAATATTATAGCATGACAGTTGTATAGGTTGAAATGTTCGCTCTCAGCTGCTAGGATCCTGGGGTATTGCAGGGAGCTTAGCAGTGAAATGTATGCTAAGGCAAACTATTTTTTCCTTCACCAGCAAGACAATGGAATGATGGTAGGTTGCCTGCCTTGGGTGGTGGTGTCTTATTATCGTATCTGTAGTACGAGTAGCTTTTCCACCATCAAAAAAACCCTCAATGCACTGGCCCATCCATTGCCATTGTTCCAAGTAGGGAACAATTGAGGCCAGGTCTACACTATAACCACATTGCTCAGGGGTGTGAAAAATCCACACCCCTGAGCGATGCAGTTATACTGACTCTACCCCTAGTGCAGACAGCACTATGCCGAGAGGAGATGCTCTCGCGGAGGTGGATTAACTATGCCGAGAGGAGATACTCTCCTGTTGGCAGAGTGGTGTCTTCTGTGAAGCACTACAGCAGAACAGCTGCACTGGTGCCGCTGCAGAGTTGTCAGTGTAGACTTGCCCTCAGTGAATGGGAGATTTGTCCGAACCCTTTGGCATGATTTGTCCCACTGTATTCCCATAACTTGACTGTGTGAGACAGAGTGTCAAATCTGCATGTACAATACACTAGAATGTTTTCCTCCTGCATCATTCACATTAGTTGACCCATGAAGAGTCGACCCAGAAAAGGCCAAGTGCATCCCCCTCACTATGTTTTGCAGGACTGTTCTCTACATTATTCTCACTAATTGCTCAAGTAACCTTATTCTGGTGGATGTAAGCAGTTGTGAGGCTAGATCCTCAGCTGGGGGTAAATCAGTGACGCTCCACTGAGATCAATGGAACCACAATTTACATCATCTGAAGATTTGGTGCATGATATCTTGACCATTTCTCCAGTAGTCTAGTCTACGGGCCTATTACCCCTAAGAACGTCCCCTTAAGTATAGATTGGACTTTTCCTCCCTTATCTTTAGACCACTGCGCTTTGTCCTGTAGTCTACTAAAACTATGAATAATTCCTTTCCTTCTTTTGTATGGTCACCTTGAAGCGGTGATCATGTCCCTTTTGAGTCAAGGTTGTGTCATCATTTCCCAGTGTCTAATGTCAGGCTTCATAATTCAGCAGTAGAAATTCACTCTGGGTTGAAATTTGGCAGGCAAGGTCTCAGTTTGGGAGCAATTACAAAAAATCAATTATTATTAGGTATTTAAAACTATGCAAGTATGAGGAGAAATATAGTAACTGTTAGCTGCAGTCTGTTTTTATAACTCAAAAATTACTTTGTTTACATTTTCCCTCTGCTGATACTCACACCTTCTTGTCAACTCCAGGAAATGGGCCACCTTGATTGCATTGGCCTTGTTAGCACCACAAAAGTAATTTTAACTCCCATGGTATTCACCCCTTCTTGTCAATTGTTGAGAATAGGCCACTTCCACCTTAATTGAATTGGCTCGTTAGCACTGACACCCCCACTTGGTAAGGCAACTCCCATCTTTTCATGTGCTATAATATATATTCTTCTTACTGTATTTTTCACTCCATGCATCTGATGAAGTGGGTTTTAGTCCACAAAAGCTTATGCCCAAATAAATTTGTTAGTCTCTAAGGTGCCACAAGGACTCCTCATTATTTTTGTTTACAGGAGGGACTCCTTTCTCTTTTCCTTTGAGCACTCACCTTGATATCCCTGTCTGTATAATTTACAGATGTACTCTAATAAAAATAAGGCAGGTGTTCAGATACTATGATGATCAGAGGCTGTCTGGGTTCCTAGATAGATGGATTCTACATAGTGGACCAACACTATGAGCCAAATTCAAATCCATGAATTTTTACCAGAAATCAATGTGTCCCTGTAGGACAAATCCTGCAGTCTTTGCCCTATAAAACCCTCTTTAAAAACAATGGAATTTTCCCCTGTATGAGGGTAGAGTTAGAAGTATAGGGCGCAGCCTCTAAGGTTTTGTTTTGTTTTTAAGCTGTAGTTATAGATCATTATTGTGGAATCCTGCAGTGTATTTCAATGGTGTTTTTTCCAAGTGTTTTTATATTTAGAGCTATTTGTCCTTACAGGCTGCTGTTTATATCAGCATTTACTTATGTGATGGTTGGAGTTACTAGCTCTAGGAAGGTGTCATTAGAACTAAATAGTAAGCTGATCCTAGAATTGATGGCGCTATCACACCAGTTAAACTAAGAGTTTATCAAGGTATATGGACATTGCTTAGGAGAGATGAGGGAGGATGCTGAATTACGCTGAACACCTGATGCTCCATTCTGGGACAAGATAAGCTTTGTTAATAGAATTTTCTCACCAAGAGGAAAGGTTCAAAGGGTTTCTGTGAAGCTCCAATATGCTAAAGTGACAGCAGATGAAAAATAAACCATCCATCAAGGGAAGCATATTTCCATGCTATCAAGTATGAGATAATAGTATCTTTAGCCTTAACTTACTCCTAGGTGCTGCAAGGAACTCAGATTGGTGCCTATTGTTTCAAACCGTATGTGTCAAAACACCTAGGAGCTGCAAGGTATATTCCAGCACAATAGTACATCGCCTACTGATTGTCCGATCACGTGACACCCACATGGCCTCATGCAGGTGTTGTCCATATGATATGAACAGCAGTTGTGAGCTATGCCTAGAATTGTACTGTGCTTTCCCTTTCGTTTACATTAGCACTCTAAACGAGGGCAGCCAACAAGTCCTCCCCTTCAGTTAGCCCTGTCTGCTGCAAGGGACAAAATGAAGGCAGAGCATCAAAAGAGGCCTTTCTGTATCCTAGCTTTACTTTGTTTCTTTTTAGAAACAGGCTACTCTCTCTCTCTCATCACTTCTTTCTTCTCCAGATTCCTGGCAAGTCTCATAGCCCTGACACTCAACGTCCTTTTCCCTTTCACTAGCTTCTAGCACATTTTCTAGCTACAGCATAAATCCATGCTCCAGCTGAAACAACTCATCTCTTCAAGTCGGTGTCTATACCAGAGCCTTCTAAATAGACTCAGGTATTTATTTTCTATCTCTTGGAGTGAACGCTTCAGATTTCAAACTTTATTTTTATTTCATTTCCTTAGCAAGGCCTGACACTTATTACTACTAGCTTCAGAGGGTGAAAAAAAAAACAATAAAGGAATTTTTGCTTACAAATGTTTTATCTAAGGTAAAATTGGTTTCACCGGCATTAGCAGATGGCTTTGGAGAAGACAAGCAGCACTGCCAACGTTGGATGTAGCAGGAGCGTACACAGCAGAATCATGTCCCAGACGTTATCGTCAATGTATTGTACATTTCCCCCTTCCATATTTTAATCAAAGCACTTTTGCCTGTATTTACAAATTAGATTCCTCTGTGAAGTTGCTAACTCATATCTAGAGTTGGTTGAAAAATGTCTATTATTTTTCTGTGGGAAGTTTTGGGGACAAAGCCTTTTTTCCCCGCTAAGTACCCTGTGAAATTTTTGCTTTTTTGTGTAAAGAGTTAAATAAAAGAAAAACCAAAAAAGCTCAGTTTCCTAAAGCCATATTAAGTTCACGTTTTCAGATGTTGATTACGATGTTTTGGCTCTTGAAAACTGACGCATGAAAATTACCAAAATCTAAACATTTTTATTTGTTTTTTTGTTTCCAGGTTTTCATTTTAAAAAATGAAAATGGACTAAAAATGAACACATTTTCATTAAAATTTGCTTTGGTTTAAAAACCTGTTTTCGGTTCTTGTTGGTTTAAAGAAAAGGCAAACTCTAATTATTGGTTTAGAGATAAAGAAAATGAAGCACAGAGGGATTAAATGTAGGATTTTCAGAAGTGCCTAAGTCTAACTCCAATGGACTTTCGGTGGGATTTAGGTGCCTCTGAAAATCCCACACTAAGTGACTCCCCCAAGCTTTCCCAGGAAGTTTGTGGCAGATCAGGAATGGAACTTCAAGATCCTGAAGCTGAACTCAGTATAGCTGAAGAGGAGTGCGTGCAGGAGAACTGAATCACAAAGTGGTTAAGTGACTTGCCCATGGTTACACAGAGAGCCTGTGGCATAGCCAGAATTCAGCTCAGATCTCCTGTGTTCCATGGTAGTGAAACAAATACAGGGCCATCCTTCATGCTTGTAAAACATATCATCTAATCCAAGCTGTTTATAAAAAACAATGTCAAAGACAAGTGGATATGGGGAAAGCGGTACATGTGATATAGCTTGGCTTTAGCAAAGCTTTTGTTACAGTCTCCTACAGTATTCTTGCCAGCAAGTTAAAAAAGTATGGATTGGATGAATGGACTATCAGGTGGATAGAAAGCTGGCTAGATCGTTGGGCTCAATGTCAATGGCTCGATGTCTAATTGGTAGCCAGTATCAAGCGGAGTGCCACAGGGGTCGGTTTTGTTCAACATCTTCATTAATGATCTGGATGATGGGATGGATTGCACCTTCAGCAAGTTTGCGAATGACACCTAGACAAATTGGAAGATTGGGCCAAAAGAAATCTGATGAGGTTCAACAAGGACAAGTGCAGAATCCTGCACTTAGGAAGGAAGAATCCCATTTACCGCTACAGGCTGGGGACCGACTGGCTAGGCAGCAGTTCTGCAGAAAAGGACCTGGGGATTACAGTGGACGAGAAGCTGGATATGAGTCAGCAGTGTGCACTTGTTGCCAAGAAGGCTAACGGCATATTGGGCTGCATTAGTAGGAGCATTGCCAGCGGATCGAGGGAAGTGATTATTCCCCTCTATTCAGCACTGGTGAGGCCACAACTGGAGTATTGTGTCCAGTTCTGGAGTACTGTGTTCACTACAGAAAGGATGTGGACAAATTGGAGAGAGTCCAGCGGAGAGCAACAAAAATGATTAGAGGGCTGGGGCACATGACTTATGAGCAGAGTCTGAGGGAACTGGGCTTATTTAGTCTGCAGAAGAGAAGAGTGAGGGGGGGATTTGATAGCTGCTTTCAGCTACCTGAAGGGGGGTTCCAAAGAGGATGGAGCTAAGCTGTTCTCAGTGGTGGCAGATGACAGAACAAGAAGCAATGGTCTCAAGTTGCAGTGTGGGAGGTCTAGTTTGGATATTAGGAAAAACTATTTCACTAGGAGGGTGGTGAAGCACTGGAATGGGTTACCTAGGGAGGTGGTGGAATCTCCATCCTTAGAGGTTTTTAAGGCCTGGCTTGACAAAGCCCTGGCTGGGAGGATTTAGTTGGGTTTGGGCCTCCTTTGAGCGGAGGGTTGGACTACATGACCTCCTGAGGTCTCTTCCAACCCTAATCTTCTATGATTCTATGACATTAAAAAGATTAACACTAAAGATTTGAAAATATTCTACACTAATGGCTCTAAACACTATATTTGTAAGCCGAAGTGGGCTGTAGGATGTTGTATGTATGAAAAGAAGACTGTTTGAATGACGGGATTTGCTTCTTTTAAAAAAAAGCTTTTTATTTCTCCCCCCTTTATAAAAAAGAGAAGCAATTTCATTTTCCAGTTGGCCACATCTAAATCTAGTTTCTAAATCCCTCTAACCCGCTTAAAGGCTTGGGTATTTCAAATTTAGTAAAAAATGGTATTATGCATTTTTGTATATAACATATGAACTACATTTCCAGATGTGGGTGCCTAAAAATAGACACCTAAATCCATATTTGGAGCTCTGAATAACTGAACCCTTTAGGATTTACCCAGCTCTGGTGATGACCTCAGCAGAGGTAACCAGAAAGGTACTGACTTGTCACATGACTGTTTTCAACCAATCACGAGCCAGGATCTTCCTCTGGTCTGTAAGAAAAGGAGCTATGGAACAGACAGGGCCCAATTTAAAGCTCATGGAAGTTAATGGAAATGTGTGCATTGACTTCAACGTACTTTACTGAAGGGAGACGAAGTCCAAGCTTTAGGACAATAATCCTAATGTATGTTTCCACTAATACAACAGTGTTCATAAAACATACTGGAAAAATGTTTAGAGAAGAATACAACCACCAAGTAAATACGATCTATCATGAATTATCTCCCTCTCCCTCTAAAAGACACATACACTGTTCACCGACTGGCAGCTCCTGTGCTGTGACTTCCCTAAGTATGTTTCTTTAGTTTACCATATCCTGGCTTTCTCGAAGAGCCTTTAAGAGCTGGGCTGGGAAGGAAAATGCTTATGTCTCCAGTTTTTCCTATTTACAATGCATGTCAAGCACACGTTAATAAGGAGATAACTCAGTGGTTTGAGCATTGGCCTGCTAAACCCAGGGTTACGAGTTCAATTCTTAAGGGGGGCATTTAGGGATCTGGGGCAAAAATCTGTCTGGGGATTGGTCCTGCTTTAAGCAGGGGGTTGGACTAGATGACCTCCTGAGGTCCCATCCAACCCTGATAGTCTATGTACCATTTTAGCTGACACGCTAATGCTTTGGGATGCGGACTCGATTTGCCCCCCAAAAAACAAAACAAATCCATCCTTGGTGTAACTCCATTGAGTAGAAGGGAGCTGGGCCAAAGATGTACTTGGCCCAACTGCATTAAGACCCTCACGTGTATGGGGATCCCATCAGGTATATGTTGAGTCAATCAATGAACTGAAGAGTTTTGCATAGGGCGTATGTAATGTTTAATGGGAGTGGGAGAAACAGTAGATAGTTCATTCCTAATAGCAGGGTCAAGGCAGGAGACTGACAGTCATGTGGCATTAGGAAATGTCCTGCCAGTGGGGGAGAAAGTTCCCCTTATCCCCACACTTAAAATTAAATAAAATCCACAATTGCTTAATCACCTGATCCCCCTGGGCTGAAATGTCATTTTTAACCGAAGCAGCTTCTTATACAGCTATTCTCTGGCAGACACTCATTGGAACTGGACAGCCTGAGGATAGTGGGAGAAGGATCTTTAAACATCCATGGTTTGGAAGCACCAGGCCCTACCGCTGAATATCATGGACCCATCCTGGCAATCCTCAAAGCTAGGAAGTTAGAATCCAGGCTACTCCATTGCAAAGTCTGAGGGACGGGCCTGTACCAGCCAGACACATCCAATTCTTGCTTGCCACCCTCAGGGCCTGATTCTGACACCCTTTAAAAAACACACCTGCCCCCATAGGCGCCAACTTTCTAATGTGCCGCGGGGGGGGTGATCCCCCCGGTTCCGCCCCAGGCCATGCCCCCACTCCACCCCTTCCCCCAAGGCCCCACCCCCACCCTGCCTCTTTCTGCCCCACTTCTTCCTACCCCCACTCTGCCCCCACTCCAACCCCATCCCTTCCCACCCCCTCCCCAGAAAACACCCCCCTTACTCCTCCCCCCCAGCGCCTCCTGCCTGCCATGGAACAGCTGATCGCTGCAGGCCGGAGGCCCTGGGAAGGCGGGAGGCACTGATCAGTGGGGCCATCAGCGGGTGCGAGGTGCTGGGGGAGGAGCTGATCAGGGTGGGGCTGCCAGTGGGTGCTGAGCACCCATTTTTTTCCTGTGCATGCTCCAACCCTGGAGCACCCACGTAGTCGGCGCCTATGCCTGACCCCACAAATAATGCTATTGCTCAAAGTAAAATGCTAGTCCCTGTGAGTAAGGGTATCAGAACCTGTCCCACTGAGTAGCTCTGACTCACCTGAAAATGCTACTCAGTGCAAGGGTTGCAGAACGGTGTCCTTGTGACTCAGTCCATCCCGCCCCACAGGGATAGGACCCACCCCAGCTTAGAGGTAACTCTCCAAACTCCCTAGCGTGTAGGGGGCACATGTCCAAACACTACATGCCTTTGAAGTCAATGGACACATTTCCAATGACTTCAGTCAGTTTTGGATAAGGCCCACAGCATGCATCCCGCTCTGTGGTCGTCCAGCTGTGGTCCACCTCCTCCCTTGCTCTCTTTGGGGTGTTGTCAGTGCCCAGAGAAGAAGAGTGGAGCAGTCCCTTGTGCTTCCTGGAGCACAGGGCCTGCAGATCATCCAGGCCCTTACTCATGCTATACAAGCTCTTGGCATCCTGCTCTCTGCGCCCCAGGCAGGATGCACCCCACGGTTTATTGTGTAGCTCAGATATAAGCAGCGGTGGGGGAACAGGTTATTATTTCAAACACCTTCTCTTTCCTGCCTGCTCAACACTTGCGTCAGAAAGGTTAGAGCACTTAAGCTTGCTGAATTAAATACCGTGTGCAATATCTGATTTTTCAAAACATTCCCAAGGGGATGGCAATTGTTAAAATACCTGCCTTTATGCACCTCAGCGTACCAGTGTGTTGTTAACAGTATATATTTAGCAGCAGTTGGTGGCACAGAAAGCAAGTGCTGGAGAATAGCAGAACACTGGAAAACAAAACAATAACGCTCAAAGCTTCCTAGAGGAGTCAAGGGCATTGGAGCCCTCCCAAAACTGGGAGGGGGGGCATGGGAGCCCTGCCCCCAAGGCCATGCCCCCACCACCGAGGCCTCTCCCCTTCCCCAAGGGCCCATGCCCTGCCCCTCATTTTCCCCCGAAGAGCCCGCCCTCGGCCAAGTCGGAAGCCAGAGTGGGGCTGGGAAGCCTTCCCCACCTCTCCGGGCAGGGCGGGGACTGAAAGCAGCCCCCTGCCTGTGTCCCTGCCCCCCGGCCCCCCCATCCAGGGCAGGTGGAGGGATTCAGATTTACCACAGCTGCCCACGTGGCTCTCCCTGACCTGGCTCTGGCCGGGGGGCAGGAGGGGCCTTGGAGCCGCACGTGCAGCTGTGGGGAGCTGCGGTGGACCCTCCACCTGCCGCGGTGCAGAGGACCTGCAGAAAGCAGCCCCCGGCCCGTGTTCCGCCCCCCATGTCCCTCACCCAGGGCAGGTGGACGGTCCCCAGCTCCTCACGGCTGTCCATGGCTGGACTGCAGCTCCGATGCCCCCCACCCTGGCTGGAGCCAGGTTGGGGAGAGCCGCGCAGACAGCTGTGGGGAGCTGGCACAGAGTTGGGGACCCTCCACCTCCCCTTTGCTGGGTGGGGAGCCCAGAAGGTGGGGACATGGGCCGGAAGCTGCTCTGTGCTGTGGGCAGGTGGCGGGTCCGCAAGGTTCCCACAACTGCCCAGGCTCCCTGGCCAGGCTCCATGCTGGCCTGGCCGGTGGCGGGGAGGGGAGCTCAGCGGGAAGAGGAGGGGAAGGGGGCAGTGTCCGCCCCAGGGAAAAGTGGATGGGCCAGGCTCTTTCACTTTCAAAAAGTGGGCTGGCTATGGCCTCCCTGGTTCCAGCGCCACTGAGAAGAGTTGAATAAGGGTTTAGTTTCCTTTTCTGAAGGCTGGAAGTGATGACTAGGCCCTTAACTATTGTCTCCAGTTTGGAGATGGTGAAACAGAAGCATGGGATGGTTCCCAAGGTCACCCAATGAGTCAGCGGCAAAGACAGGAATAGAACCCAGATCTCCTGGCTCAGCTTAAGAAAGTGGAAAAGATAGCTGTGGAGAACAGTAACATTGCATGATGTTTATTTATGAAAATTAAGGGATTGCAGGGCACAGCTGAACTGTGAAAGTCTGTGATAAAGGGTGTGCCAACTGGGGCATGGGAAAACAGGAGAGAATGGGCAGAGTTGCAATGCAATACCCTGAGGATATTAAGAAATGGTATCTTGGGTTCAAGACAATAAGTTACTGCATCCAAGCTGATATACTGACATTATTAGAATAGCTCAGAATGTCATACTTACCACTCATACAGCAAATTACATGTTCATATTGTTCTGCAGTTAATAAATTAATTAACGGGGACAGAAGCCTGCATATGTGTTCAACACTGTGGGCCAGATTCTCACTTGTCAACTCAACAGAGACTCCCATTGACTTCAATGAGCTTTGGATCAGGCCCTGTGGGAGACAAGATAGACAAAGGTTTCCACAGAACTCAGTGTGGCTAATCACTTCTGTCATTTGCAGGTGACCTGATTGGTTAACATTGTTACAGACATCACTTATATTGACCTGAAAGAGTTAACTAAAAGAACCTTGCTACTATGGATCTAACTACACTGAGCCAATCAGGAGTCTACAGTTCTTGTGAATGTAGCAATATTTTCCCTGTGCGTCTGATGTTATTTAAGAGGCTGGAATGATTTTTTTTTTTCAGTTGAGACGTGGAGAATTGATGAGAAGGGAAGTTATATTAATATTTTGGCAGTATGGATGCAAGCTGTAATCCATATTAATAGGCATTCATCCTAGAGCTTTCAAGATGAATACAAATATGATGAGAGGTTAGCTATCACAATTGCAAAATACTTGATGACTCACCGGAAGGATACCAGATTCTGGCTAGTTACCTTTTCCCAATCGCTAGGCCTACGAAGGAGGTTAGGAAGTATGCTCTCAGCATATGATTATAGACAACTTTGGACAGAAACATGTAATATTCTGGAAGACATTTCCCAGATATCTCCTAAAAACCTCTGACCTTCAACCCCTTATTGTGTAACTGGATTACACTGGCTGGTGGTGGAAATGTCAAAACATATCATGCAACTACCCTCAGTGCTCTTAATGCAGTGAGGGATTACAGACTTTTTTTGATTACAAAAGGGAGGCCAAATAAAAGGAAACAGAGAGAAATAGGTAGAGGCAGTATTAGAAATACAGATC
This sequence comes from Chrysemys picta bellii, assembly GCF_011386835.1. Taxonomy (NCBI): domain Eukaryota; kingdom Metazoa; phylum Chordata; order Testudines; family Emydidae; genus Chrysemys; species Chrysemys picta. The sequence goes on from NC_088793.1 coordinate 199,240,738, forward strand.
TGGAGGAAATAAAGCAATGATCTGAAAAAGGTAAGAAGAATGAAAGAGGGGTATGGACATTGCACAGAATGGAAGAGAGCAGAACGGCACAAATCATATGACAGGTTTCAGAGTAGCAGCCGTGTTAGTCTGTATCCGCAAAAAGAAGAACAGGAGTACTTGTGGCACCTTAGAGACTAACAAATTTATTAGAGCATAAGCTTTCGTGGACTACAGCCCACTTCTTCGGATGCATCTAATAAATTTGTTAGTCTCTAAGGTGCCAAAAGTACTCCTGTTCTTCTTTTTACAAATCATATGGAAGAGAGGGAAATGGCAATCTATTATGAGATGCAGCAATTCATGGGGACGGACAGATACAAACAAGAGGAGAAGCAGTGCAAGACACAGCAATATTATAATGAAACAGGGCACATAAGGACTGAAACATTATCAAGAAGAGGAGAAAGGATTCTAGCAAATAGCAAAGATTGGGAATGTGTTTATCTTATTTGGCAGGAGTTACAAGAAAGATGGTGGAAGTGATTTTAAATAATCACTCCATCTGCCAACCGTCTATCCTAGCAGGTAAAAAAATCATTGCTCTTCCTGGCTGCTATTTTTTTAATTGATCTTTTCCTGGACTTGAGCACTGAAGATTGAACTCTGCTCCAGACTGTTCCCCATCAGCTCTTCGGTGCCGGAATTGAGATGGCAGCTCCCACCTCTAGTACAGTTTTGACACCCTTGGTGTTTCTGAGTAGAAATAATCCAGTGTAAGTAGCGTGGTCTCTGTCTTTAAGAAATCAAAGTTGTTGTAGTGCCTGGGGCTGTGACAGCGAGAGCTTTAAAAAGGTACAGACAGAAAGCCGCAGCTGTAGGGAGGTGGGGATATTCAGAGTTAAATAAAAACTCCCGTTCAAGCACCACACTTCCTTATACCACCCCTCCCCACTTACGCACATTGTATCAGTGCGTGCACACACACACACAAGCCCCTTAGATGTATTAATGAGCCTGACAGCCTAACAATAAACACAGAGAATTGTGTTTCTGCAGCGAGAAGCCAAGCCTTTCCATTTGTTTCAAGGAAGGCAGCCTGGCGCTGAGCTTTCAGATGCTGCCACAATAATGGATGGAATCGGATGCTGGGGGGTGGGGGGAAGCTCCTGTCTCTCCATGGGGAGTCAGAAGGCCATTAAGGCTTTCTGCATGCATGCGCCACGGAGTGATTCGAAATATTAAGACATCCACTGCAGGAACAGACGAATTCCTGCAACAACCTAGTGCTTTTTAAGCCTAGTCAAAGAGCATCAGATGAAATGGGTGTTTGTAACTACATTTTTCTGAACTTCTGCTTTGCGGGGGAGGAGCTTTTGGACACAAGCTGCTATGTAATTTATTTAATTCATTACCTTGTGTCAAGATGACATCTCCCAGCCTATAAAACTCAGAGGAAAGATCTCTTCTTCATTCCAACACTCATCGCTTGGAAATGAAATGATCAACTAGTGCTAGTGAGATGTCCAAGTGCCAGCCCCCCCGGCTGACTCATTGTCACTGAGCGGAACTTTTCAATACCCACTAATCTCCAAGGTTTAGACTCACTTCTTCCTGCATGTAAAGTCATCTTCTGCTTTCTGAATGGGTCTTGCATAAAAGAGAGAGAAGCCTGAATGAAAACCAGGATTTGATCTAGAGCCAGAGTTTGCTTCTGAGGTTTTGGCCTCGCTCCCCAGTGAAGGTTGAAAGGACTTTGAGGATACTATAATTCCATTTTGGGTCTGAGCTATTAGTCCATTAAACTTCACGTCAGTCACCAGTGCTCATCCTTGCTTTCAGAGTTGTTTAGAGGAGATAGCCAAAGTATCACACTGGTCTTACTGCCTGAGGCTAGGTCTACACTGGGAGGTGGGGTCGACCTAAGATACGCAACTTCAGCTACTCGAATACCATAGCTGAAGTCGGTGTATCTTAGGTCGATTTACCTGGCCGTGAGGACAGCGGCAAGTCGACCGCTGCCGCTCCCCCATCGACTTCGCTTCTGCCTCTCGCCGTGGTGGCATTCTGGAGTCGACGGCAGAGCAATCGGGGATCAATTTTATCGCGTCTACACTAGACACGATAAGTCGATCTCCAATAGATCGATCACTACCCGCCGATCCAAGGTTCTGAATCAATAGTGGACAATGTCCTTGCTTGCATACATAAAATGATATGGTCAATATGAAGGGCACAATTGAGCTGCGACACTCTGGTTGGCTACTAGTTGGATTGGCTCTCGGTAACCATCAGAATGCAGAGAAAGCTTCACACACAGACGCCCATTATGAAAAAAAAAGTATCCACTTTATACTAGAGACTGGCAACTACTCCCTCCTTAAGTCTCACCTCTGCTGGGATGCCTATGAAGCACTTCCCCTACTCATAGCAAGGCCAGCCATGAGCTGAGACTTCTGCTGAAGGTCTGATTATCTGCTCTCTTTACGGTTTGCTCGTCCTGTGCACATCCCCCACTCCTATCTCCTTCACTCTTTGGGTCTTGTCATTGGGTCTTAGAATGGCAGTTCTTGGGGCAAGGGCTGCCTGTCTGTAGAGTGCCTGGCAAAACGGGGGCCCCCAAGGTACTATTGTATAGGGCAAGACCCTGGGGTTTAACATTTCTGCTCTTGTTGGAAGTGTCATGGGGCCTTTAGTGATAACATATTGCCAGGAGCTGCGTTCTACTTTACATCAAAGGCTGGCCCCTGACGCCACCCAATGGGAAGGGGTGGCTTTGCACCAGAAGCTCTAAAGGCAGGGAGGTCTAAGGATAGGGCTCTGGGCTGGCATTCAGGGAACCTAGGATCCTAGCTTGACCACTGACCTGCTGTGTAATCTTAGACACGCCACTTCACATCTCTCTGCCTCTGTTTCCCCTCTCATCCTCTGCCTGTCTTGTGTGTTTAGACTATGAGCTCTTTGGGGCAGGGACTGTCTCTCGCTGTGTATGTACCGTGCCTAGGACAATGGGGCCCAGATCTCAGGCGGGGCCTCTAGGCACTACCATAATACTGATAATGAAATAGATGAACTCCGTCTGGGATAGCCAGAACCCCTCCCACTCGGGACAACAGGGAACACTGCAATAGAGACAGTCTGCACTTCTCTCTGTGAACCAATCAGTTCAGCTCATCTGGTCACTGTGGAGGATGTTGGGCCCCAGATCAGCAGATCATTGAAGAATGTCTGTTTCTGGAAGAAAATGTTACTGGAGTCAATGCGACTTAAGCATGTGGTTGAAAGGAAACATGTGGGATGGCATGAATAACTATACAGGGTGCAAGGCAGTGGAGAAAAGTCATGTTAACTTAGGGTGACCAGATGACAGGAAGAAAATATCGGGACACAAGGGGGGGGGAGGGGGGGGTCACTGGCAGAGCAAAAAAAAACAAAAAACCGAGTGCTGCCGGTGTAATGACACAAACAGCTCCCTCTCCCAATTCCCTACTGTGACCCAGTGCTGCTGGCAGTCGGGGGCGGGAGCTGAGAACAGCCCAGGGCTGCGGGCAGTCAAAGGAGATTATGCACCCTTTCTTAGGTATGCATACCTTCAGCCTCTGGTTTTTAGGAGTGGGGGGGGGGGGAGAGAAACCAACAGAGAACAGCTGAGTGCTGCCGGCAGTCAGAGGAGAAGAAAAAAAAAAGCCGAGAACAGCTGAGTGCTGCCGGCAGCCCGGCAGAGAAAAAAAAAAAAAAAAAGCGGAGTGCAGCGTCCCGACCGAAGATCAATCGGGACGCGGGACAAATGCCTAAATATCGGGACGGTCCCGATTTTATCGGGACGTCTGGTCACCCTATGTTAACTACATTACTTAAGGACTGTCTCTTAGGATGGGAGCTTGCCTAATAAAGTTTGTTCCTTATTGCAGTGTCTATTCAGGAAAAAATAGTATCACATATTCACTGTAGGGCATATAGTAATTGGGCAGTGGCCTTTTTCAATGGCCGCTGTTTGTTCACTTCCCGTTTCTCTTTCAGAAATAGACATGCTTCAAAGCTCTATTTTATGGCAGCCTTTTAGGAGAGCAATGCAGGGTAACAGAAGATGCCCACAGGTCTGTGCATTTCACCTGTCTGACTCTAGGGTGACCAGACGTCCCGATTTTATCGGGACTGTCCTGATATTTCCTTGTTTGTCCCACGTCCCGACCAATGTGCGGTCGGGACACTGGACAAACAAGGAAATGCTCCGGAGCCCGGAAGTGCTCACGCCCCCCCCTCACCCCCGCCCCGACTCCGCCCCCTCCGCCCCCCATTGGCTCCCTCCCCGAATCCCCGCCTCTTCCCCAGGCTCACCATTCCTCCTCCCTCCGCAAGCGCTGGAGGGAGGCCCCGGAGACACAGGGGAAGCGCGGGGCTGGTGTGAGTGAGAGTCCGGCCTGGCCCCGAGCAGGCAGGACTCAGTCGGGCGGTAGGGAAAGGAGGGGGGCGGCCCGTGGGGCCAGGCGGCGGCTGTTCTCCCCCCCTGGGCAGCGGGACTCGGGAGCAGCCGTTGCTGCAGCTCCCACTGCTGCGGGGGGAGGAAGTGGCCGATGGCCAAGCTCGGCGGCTGCGGCTCTGGCGCCCCCGAACCCCCCGAGCCTGGGCCTGCCGCGGGGACCCAGCAGCGCGCACGCTGCGCCCAGCCCCTGGCCAGTCGCGTCTGGGCTGCTGCCCAGCTGGTGCTATCCCGCGGCGGCCCCGGGGCGGAGGCATCGGCAGCCCAGCCCCGTTCGTTCCCCTTAATGGGCCATCAAGCAGGCTAGGCAGAGCTAACACCAACTTGTCTGGGAAGTTTCCCAGAAGCATAGCATAAGTTTGAAATACAGACAGTATAGATCCAATATTCATAACTTCAACTACAAAATTTATACATACATATAGACAGCATAATCATAACCAGTAAACCATAACCTCGTCTTTGACACCTCATTTGACCCCCTTTATACAAGATTTGGTGCCACTACTGGACTTTGGTTGCAACCATGTTCTATAAGGTCCTAGATTATATCAATAACGTCACACCTTGAACAATACTTCAGAACAAAATTTTCAAACCTGAGCTCCTAAAGCAGAACCAAAAAATCCAGGTGGGGACATCCAAATATTCATAGATAAATCAGGACTTAGATGCCTTAAGTGGGAATTTAGGTGACTTAAAAGAAATACATATTCAGGGTCCAGATCCCATAAGTATTTAAGCACCTTTGAAGATATGGACCAAGGAGCCTAAATGTGGGCACCCTTTACCTCCCCCTTTTTAAAATCTCTAAAATGATAATACTATTTCATTATTGCCCAAGTGTTATGAAAATTCATGAACTCATGCTCACAAAGCACTTTATTTCCTTAAATAAGAGATGCTGTTTACAAGTGAAGTATCTTGTGATTAATAAATCACTCTTCCAGGGACTGCAACATTTTAGGGGTGGGAGAGGGGGAAAACTTGGCTGAAGACAGGAAGGCATTTTCAGCAGTTATCTTGGACCTATGGGATTGACAGAGTTCCTTTCAGTTTAGAAGGAATGCTCCCTATTTCGTATTTCGATGGAATAAACTTTCCACACCAGAGGGCAGCAGAGATGCAGAAAGTTACAAAAAGAAAATTGCAGCAGTGACAGGCCAGAAGAAAAATTAACCTTTTTTTTTTTTTTGGCATAAGTGTGAGCCATATGGACAATCAATCAGATGGGTGCAAATACACAATCAATACACAGCCCTGTGCTCCTCAATGGACTAGATACCATAGCAATAGATCAGAGAAAAGGGGCTCAACTTTTATAGCAATTGTTTGTTTTGAGGGAGAGGGGAAGCCAAAACTTGTGGACTCCTCTGTGCTAATCCCAGGTGCTTTTGTTTTGCTTGTAACCTTTAAGCAGGACCTCAAGAGAGCTATCTTGATGATTAATCCTTGTAATTGTTTTTTTAAAATCTAGCAAAAAGCCTAAGTTCCAAATGTATTTTCTTTCTTTTTGTTTTTAATAACATTTACCTTTTTTTGAGAACAGGATTGGATTTTTGTGTCCTAAGAGGTCTGTGTATATGTTGTTTAATTAGCTGGTGGCAACAGCTGATTTCCTGTTTTCTTTCTCAGCTCTTCCCCAGAGGGAGGGTGGGGGGTGAAAGGGCTTGAGGGTACCCCACAGGAAGGAATTCCCAAATGCACCTTCCTGGATTCTCGAAGGGGTTTTTGCATTTGGGTGGTGGCAGCATCTACCCATCCAAGGTCAGAGAAAAGCTGTAACCTTGAGAGTTTAATACCAAGCCTGGAGTGGCCAGTATTAATTTTTAGAATCCTTGCAGGCCCCCATCTTCTGCACTCGACGTGCCAGAGTGGGGAATCAGCCTTGACGGGGTGCTCTGCACCCACCAGCAACAGTGGTGCCAGGCCCCTGGGGCTGGCTGCCAATCAGCTGTTTGGCAGCGAGCAGCTGTCAGGAGGCACTCGAGGCACAGAGAAGCAAGTGGCAGGCACACAGTGAGGAGGGAACAGGGGTGGGAAAAGGCGGAGCAAGGGCAGGGCCTCAGGGGAGGGGGAAGAACGGGGCGGGAAGAGTCCGAGTGGGGTTGGAGCACCCACGGAGAAAAGGGAAGTCTGCACCTGTGCATTTAACCACATATCGGGTTTCTGCCGGACGCCAATTTTGTGCTTTCCTGGCTGCACAAGGGAGAATGTCCCAATAGCAAAGCCCCACTGGGATGGTTCTGTGATATTATGTTTTCCCCAAGCTTGTGATCATCAACTTTGGCAAATTAAGAATAAGGGGCCAGATCCTCAGCTGAGGTAAGCAGCACCGCTCCATTGACTGTGGTGGAAACGCACTATTAGCCGCTTCGAAGGATCTGGCCCTAGGATTTTAATGATTGCTTTTTGGCTACATCAGATAGCTGGTGTGTGTGTGTGTGTGTGTGTCAGATTCCACCAAGAACCAATAGTCACCTAAGCACAGGGACCCTGCAGAAACCAGCTACCACCTCCCCTCCACCAGGCAGGGGGTCACCCCAGCCAAGCGTATGGGCAGTGGTTGCCCAGAAACCGGTGCGATCCAGCAGGCTGGGGGAGACTAACTCAGCAGTCGGCACAATAGCCTCCAAAGGCAGGAGGCTCCCTAGAACTACCCCTTGGAGAAATTAAGGTGGCCTCTCAGGCAGGAGCCCAAAGGAAGGGCATGTAGCACCACTTGCCCTTCCTCAGAGCACACCCCACCTCAAAGCTAATGAACCAATGTGTAACTTACAGCTGCTTACGCCATCCTGGGTGAACCTGGACAGTAACCCAGGCTGACTCCCTGGGAACACGGGCTTCACCGAAGGGAGGTGGAGAACAGAGATGTTTTTAATGAAGGGCAAAGTGGGGTAGCTGGACTGATGGAAAGAGAGATGTGCATGCGGGAGAGGCATGATTTACAGGTAGGCAAACATATTACAAATGTTGAATTGCCATTCAGCACACACCACCACTTTACTTGCATGTTGCAGCCATTTTGCCCGTTCTTCATCTCTTTCATGTTATTTTATGACACTCTCATAATCTTCCCGTCTGTGTTTGGTTTCTGCAGCCACTGCTTCATGGCACCTGATTGGACCAGGACAGAGCATTGCCCCACTGACAGACTGGACTGTTTTGGTTCTGTCCTGGTTTACAAGCTATTAACCATTCAAGCAGGTGGTCTCCATGGATCTAGTGATGCAAGCCTAATGACCCTTAGCTAGATTGGCTCATTACTCTTCTGCAGAGGAGGAGAATATTTGGGAAAGGACTTGGGACAAGATGAATGGTTTACTGGAAACAATAAATAATAATACCTAGCTTTTATATACCACTTTGCATCCATAGAGCGCAAGGCAGTTTCTAAAGGAGGTCAGATAATCCCCATTTTGCAGGTGGGTAAACTGAGGAACAGTGACTTGCCTGAGGTCATACAGCTGACCAGTATGACATTTGTTACTATCCAGTATCAAATCAGTGAAATACACCCAGGCCAATGGGTGATCTGCTGTTTACTGGTTATAGCCATTTTTACAAGTGCTGTCAAATGTAACATCTCCAGGTCACCCCTCATTTACCTCACCCATTATTCCCTGGGCAACATCAGTTCTGTGGCCCAGTCCTGGGGTATGGCCCTGAAGCTGTACCTCTTAGCAAGCCCAGCTCCAGTGTAGGGTGTAAGGCAGTCCAAACCAAAAGGAACATGGTTCCAGAGCCCACTCAGGGCACACAAAGAAGGAGAAACAAACTTTCATGGAATCTCAGCTCCCAACCTCCTGGGTGGGTGAAGGCCAAGAATTCCCCCTGGGATTTCACCAAAAGAAATAAGCCAGCCCACCTTCTCTCCTCAGAGGACCCAGGCTGGCAGCACTCCCACACTGATCCTGATCTAGGAGCAGGAACTCTCCTTGGCTCGGGGCACCACCTCAGCCACTGAGCATCCCACCCTTGGGGCCTTCCCCCAAGCCTGAGGCCCACAAGTGCAGGAGGTTGGGTCTGATTGTGGCCACAGGATTCTTTAACCCCTTCTTGCCCCTCCACCGATGTATTATAACCTTTGAACAGGAACTGGCTGCTTTTGGAGAACGCCTCCATTTTATATCGCAAGCCAACTGCTCAACATTTGGGATAAAAGTGTTCTGAGGACGACTGGTTGTCCCTTTTCCTCTCTCCCCTGGGGAATGTCTTGGCCATCCTTGCCCTTTATAAATGGTGTTTCAGCCCTAGCCCTATCATACTATCCAGCTCTCTCCCTCTACTGAGGCGTGTGCTGCAGAAGGCCCAGCATATATTTTGAGCATTAGTGTAAATAATGTGAAGTATCCGCGGGGCTGCTGACTGCTCTGGCCTTGTGTCTTGCCCACTGAGATATGACCTTGATGTGCGCTTTGTCGCTTTTTTGCTCTGTTTATTGCTTCTGGGCAAACTTTGGGTCTTGTCAGGGCCCCAGCTGGAAAACCTGGTAAAACGCTGTGTCACCTCCGCTGTGAAATACAAGCCTCTTATCACTTATAACTATAAGAGAATGTTTAATATGGGAGCTCGTAATGGGATTTTTACTAGATCTGTGTTTGTGGGTTCGGGATGTGTGCACAACCACTGACACTGCTGGTCTTTTAAAATTGTTCCAATCTTCTGGAAGATATTATATACAGGAATTCTGTTATTCAAGGTATTGCATATGGACAGCATATTGCAGCTGTCCGTCTTTGATTTGTGATAATATCTTTCCAGTGGTCCCTGGTAACTGAGCACACTCTGGTTCATCTGTCCCTGCAGCGACAGATTTAGTCATTCTGTTTTTAAAATAACTCAGAAGTGCCATGGAGACTTCAGCGTCAAGGTCTGCGTTTGAGAGGAAGGCAGTCCTCTTCCTTCCCTCCCCGCCGACCGGAGCGGAGCCCTCGTGGCAGGCGGCAGCAGGCGGTGCAGTGGGAGGGGCTGGGTGGCAGCGCCCCTGCTGTAGCCCTGGCCGCCCTTCCCGCCTGCTCCCTCCCCGTCTCCCCCCCAGCCGGTCCCCCTGCATCCGCGCTCCTTTTTTTTTTGCTTTGCCATTCTGGCCACCCCATTTTTTTTTTTTTTTTTTTTTTGCTTGGGGCGGCCAAAAAGCCAGAGCCGGCCCTGGGTGCCAGGGCTCAGCCTTTGCAAGCCCTGGCACAAATTAAGCACTGCCTGGACCCTGGAAGTCTGGACTGCCAAAGAAGCAGATAGCCCAGAAGCCAGCCAGCACACTGCTGGACAAGGTCTGTGGCTACAGGACAGCCCACCAGGTAGACTGCCCCAGAGCCAAGCTCCTTTCCCTTTTATGGTAATTTTTGGTTTTCATTCCTAATTGGAATTTCAACTCCTATTAAACCCTGATGGAACTAAAAGATTTCTCTGAAAATGGACTGAAAAAAAAAACCAGAATTAAAACTCTAGCTTTAAAGTTGTGCTGAGAATTTCCAGCCACAAAGACAAAACCAATATAACCATAACATTGGAGAATTACAACCCTCTGCATATGCACTAACAGATTGCATACTAATGAGCTGGAGATGCTATCAAGATCATCCCATGACACAATGAAAGGTGACAGCAGCTGATATTTAAATCCAGCCAAGCCCTGGAAAGAGGTGTATCTTCCACCTTTAGAGAGACTATGGAAAAAGAATATAAATTCATCTGAGCCGAGACAGTCACTCTCTTACGCATCTGCATTCTCACGCTTGTATTTTCTCATTTACTTGTACACTTACGCTCTTATGCTTACTTATTGATTTTTCAATTTGTACTGAAAAACCAGGGAACATATTTGGTTTGGATCTGAAAATTGTCAAACTGGAAAAGTCTGTTTCAGGCCAGCAAACTCATGAATGTGCCTGTCACATGGGAGATCTAGGTTTGAGTAGGCCCGGATCTGGAGCAGGGACTTGTACTCAGATCCCCAGGACAAACAGCCCCGCCCCCGGGCCATAAACTATTCTGGTAGGTTGCTCTTAATCTCTCCTTTTGAAGCAGTTCTGCTTTTTCTAAACTACTTGAACATTCATTACGCCAGCGAGCACTTGAATGATTCAATAGCCTGGTGATTAAAGCATTCACCTGGGAGGGAAGCAAGTGGCTTCAAATCCCTCTTCTGAATCATTACTCAACAGCCGCGTCCTATAACCACAATGCAGCTTCCAGACTCTGCACCCAATCACACTCTGTACAAATAGCTGGTACTTGGTTACGTTTGTAAGTTGAACAGGAAAGGAGTTTACTGTGCAATGTTTTATGGGAGGAAAATGCTGGGTTACTACCAGAATCACTGGCAATTTGGTCTAGAGCAGCGATTCTCAAACTGTGGGTCGTGATCCTGTTTTAATGGGGTTGCCAGGGCTGGCATTAGACTTGCTGGGTCCAGGGCAGAAGCCCGAGCTCCACCACCTGGGGCCAAAGCCAGAGGGCTTCAGCCCTGGGTGGTGGTGCTTAGGTTGCAGGCCCCCTGCCTGGGCCTGAAGCCCTTGGGAGCAGTGGGGCTCTGGCAGGCTCAGGTTTTGGTCCCCCCTCCTGGGGTCGTGTAGTAATTTTCATTGTCAGAACGGGGTCACGGAGCAATGAAGTTTGAAAGCCCTTGGCCTAGAGACTAAAGTGTTTTACTTCTAATTTTGCCTTTAATAAAAGCTCACACCGTATAATACAAATTAAACCAAGCTGAAATTTGACATCAGTGCTTTCATAACACCACAGCTACAGAATGAAACTCATGAGGAAGCCCTTCGTTTGCTGTTCATTTCTAGAAGGAAAATAAAGACAGCACTGGCCATTAATGGTTTGAATGTCCACATTTCAAACTGACCTTGTGTAGCTCTTACACCTTTCCCCACAGCTGAATGGATCGCATTCCATCTCCTGCTCTGATTAGAGTGTGGCCCATAAACCCATTCAACTGCAATGGAAACCAGATCAGAGAATCGTATTCCTTAAGGTGCCAATCCAAAACCTAAGAGTGATCAGTGTTTTTGCTCCTCGTGTGACTGTCTGGCAGATAACAATGGCCTGTTGAAAGTCAGTTTGCATCGTTAGATGAAGGAATATAACAATTCCAGGGCTAGGCTGTGTCTGGGACCTCATGCTCGCATGAGAAGTAAGGGAGAGTATGAACTCCCCCTGCATTCCTGTGCCAACTACCCCAGACTTTGGGTCCAGGCATGTAGGAGGAAGCCATTTTCTCCCTCCCTGCCCTGCAGCCAGAGTATTTGGGTTGCAAGTGGTGTGGAATGGCAGGAGCAGCTTTGGTTTCATACCCTCTACCTGCTGACCAGCAGGTCTGACTGAGCCAAGCCCGTGGGCTGTAATTAGGGCTGACCAGAAAACAAAAATTGTGAGGTTTGGGAATTTGTTTTTGTTACTGGAGTGAACCTGAGCCTTTCTAAAATTTAAAACAGGGGAATGAGCCCTGGCCCGTTATAGCCAATAGCTCAGTGGTTAGGGCACTCTCCAGGCACGTCAGAGACTGAGGTTCAAGACCTGCTCTGAATCAGAGAGTCCTGGCTGTCTCTCTTGTTCTGGCCCAATGTTTACACAAAGGAGAACAGCTCTGAAAGGAAAGCTTGAGAGAGCCCCGTCCCAGATTAGTCAGTATCTAGTAGCTATCACACAGAGCTGGGAGGTGTGGGTGCTCCCAATGAGGCAGAAAAGGGACTTGAAACGGGGTCCCCCACTTCCCAGGTGAGCACCCTGACTAATGTGCTATTGGCTACTCCAGGCTGTCACGCTCTCACCAGAAATTCCACCTTGAGAAATCTTCCCAATTACAGGCATCAGCTTCCTCCAGGCCCTGTGAGTGCTCAACCCCCCACTCCACCCCAGGCCCTGCCCCACCCCTGCTCCCGCCTCCTCCTGCCCAGTTCCACCCCTTCCCCCGAGCATGCCCCATCTCCGCTCCTCCTCCCCCCGTGCCTTCTGCATGCTGCAGAACAGCTGATCACAGTGGGCGGGAGTCGCTGGGATGGAGCGGGAGGAGTTGATCGGCAGGGCCATCAGCAGATGGGAGGTGCTGGAGGGGAGTGGGGAGCTGGCTGCCGATGGGTGCTAAGCACCACTAATTTTTTTCCATGGGTGCTCCTGCCCTGAAGCGCCTACAGAGTCAGAGCCTATGAAGCAAATATGTTTCTGCCAAAGCTTTCAACAAATTGGCATTTTCCAACAAAAAGTGTTTACTTGAAAGATTCCTGACTGCCTCTAGTGGAAATAGCTTGTGGGCTAAGCCAGCAGCAAATCATTGCCCCCATCCTCTGGTGCAAGGAAGAAGCAGAAGAGAGATTACGGCTCTGGTGCATCTCTGAGGCACTTGCCCTCCTGGGGCTATTCTAAGGTGCTGCGGCTTATTTGCCATCTCTTGCTCAGATCTGAAATGAAAAGTCACAGTTCAGTCCCCGGACCTTTGCTCACATGGGTAGTCCCTCTGGTTTCATTAGCAATAAGAGAAGGTGCCGGCAGGCAGTGCTGAAGGAAAGAGGTCTTTGCTGATCATGCTGAGAGGCCAGCGTTACATTACATGCTCAGCCGCTAGTGTAGCAAACTGGCACCAGCTGGCACACCAGAGCCTGTGTCCCTCTTTCTCCAGCTACACTCAGCATACTACACCACTGACGTCTGCGAGACTACTTGCATGGATATGGGTTTGCAAGATTAGGCCCATAGTCAGCATAGCAAAGTCATCCTCAGCTGATATACACGTGAAATTGGAGAAGCCTGCAGAAAAAGCACAAAATTTCCACTTGACGCTGGTAAAATTCTGCCTCTGCGAGGCGAGCTAATGGGTGCCCAGCCAATTGCAAATCAGACGTTTGATTCAGCGAATCACAGTCAATGTTTTGGCGATGGATTGTTCATGGCGTTTCAGCATTAGTATTATCGTGTCATTCACAAACAGATACGTTTGAGTGAGCAGTCACTGCTCATCCAGAGAGTGCCTTAGACTGCTGCAGAAATCTATTGTGTATCGGCGCTCTGAACCATTGACGATGTTTCCGTTACCCATTTCCCATTATCTAGTGATATATGGACAGGAGCTGAAGGGAGCAGAGTCTATTCTTCTTCCAAGAAGAGGTTTTCTGCAAAACCAAAAAGACATTTGAAAAACTTCTTAAGAAAAGACTGAGTTTTGCTCACACAGCTATTATGGAACGCATACTATATATTTAAACGGCGTTTACAATAACAATACCCAGTGTCAATTAATTTCATTAGTTTGGCCAAAGAATTAATCATGGCACACAGCACAATATGTAGGAAGATGTGGAAAAAAAATGTAGCGGCCCTTATCGTACAATGGAACAATGTCAGAGAAGCCCTTTATTGGGTATCAAATGAAAGCCAATGTGAGCTTGCTCTATCCCGGGGGAGCTGATCTGAAGCAACCCTGGAAGGGTTCCATAGGTAATAGAAGAGTCTTTGAACTCTAAACAAGACAAATGCTAAGAATGATTAAGGCGTATTTTAGGATAACTTAGTCATTTAATTCACAACAAGGACGTAGGTATACAGTAAATACAGTACTGCTGCTGTGATCTAACCTGGGTGTATTCGCTGACTCAGCCTCTACATCTGGTTCATGTCTCTGCATGTGTGAGAGTCCTCAGGAAGTGAGGTACTGCCTGGTGCCCTGAAGAAGCTGTGTCAACATTCAGGTTCCTGCTGAAAGAGTGCTGCTTTATCCTCCTCACACGGACAAGGCCTGTTGTCCCAAATGGAGGGGAGAGAGGTTAAAGAAAGATCTGAAAATGGACCCTCCAAAGATTACATGGCTAGGGAAAGAGAAGGTGAGTACCTTGAAACTCAAGCCCAGATAAGGAATGTGAATGTGTGCTAGGCTTTTCGAAGCTGGACAGTGAAACTGAGCTATTATATACTGAAAAAAAGATGACATGATACCTCTGAGACATCCATGGGCCCTGGCTGCTGCTGGGAATAAGGGAGGTATTTTTATGAGGGGAATATTATTCATGCATTTCCAGCCTTCAGCCCCTCGCTGTTTTTCAGACTGGTCACTTTCTTCCCCATCAAGAAGGCCTTTTTGTAAAAAGATATTCAAGTAGCAATCCTGACTTCCACCTGATTTCAGGAAGCATCACAGCTAAAGGAGAAGTGTTTGTTGGTCCAACATATTTTCCTGAGACAGAACAAGCTGGAGCGAAAGGCAGATCCAGCGGATCATGAAAAGTTAGGACGATGAGACACATGTGGCTTTAAAACCTGCTCCAAGGGAAGGAATCCAAGATAGATGTCTTTATTTTGTTTTCCCATTTTTTTTAGTTTCTCCATATATGTAATCTCCAGATCCAACTAGTTACAGCATCCTTAGTTAGTTTCACAAATACGCCATAGATATATTACATGTAGCACCCTGTTTTAAATTCCAATAGGAAGGCACACATGTGTCTTGGGACTTACTTGCAATTAAAAGGGAAAACGAATGCAGATTGTACTATTTGCAGATTGTTGGGCCGCAGTGCCAACAATAATACGAGGAACAACTTGCCTGCCCCAGCTGGGCCCAGATCCCACCATGGCCACTGCTGGCATCATTGTACCAGGCCTGAGACAACCCACAGGCTGAGAACCTGGAGGAAGAAGCAGGGTCAGGGGGATATTGCCGTGACTGGCAGCAGGGCCAGAGCTCAGGAAAAGGTGGAACCAGGCCCAGCCCCCAGGCTACATGCAGGGCAGAACCTCCCCGTCCCTGTAGGGAAAGCAGCAACCCCATAGGCCTGGGTCCTCTCTGATCACGCACCCCTTCCCCAACTCCCAAGCTCCACAGGGAGGGCAGAAACCACACAGGCCTCAGCCGTCTCTGATCCCCTAGCTCCTCCCTTCTTCTTGAACTTTTGTCCCCCTGATCCTTTTTTTTTTTTTTTTTTTTTGGAAGGATGGGACAGGGGTGTCCCAGGTTCATATTTTGCCCCAGGTCCCAAAAACCTCTGTGCAGCCCCGTCCCTCAGCTAGGCCACTAATGTTCGTAGCTTGGAATAAATGCACACTGTGAGGACTGGTTAATGTCTGTACAGTGCTCTGCGTGTGTTGAGTGTAGGGTGACCAGATAGCAAGTGTGAAAAATCCGGATGGGGGGTGGGTGGTAATTGGCACCTATATAAGAAAAAGCCTCAAATATCGGGACTGTCCCTATAAAATCGGGACATCTGGTCACCCTAGTTGAGTGCAAAGCACTTCCAAACGTTAGTGGTGCTAGGTTTATGCTGTTATGTTTCCATTCCACTGTACAAGTTATTCAAGACCATTTGATAACTAGATATTTATTGATTTTTTCCTCTTTTCTTTCTTTCCTTGCATTTCCCACTTTGTGGTGCTGCTCTGCTTTTGCTAGTCTTGAGTATTGCGTTGCTTCTTGAGCAGTGGCACTGAAATCAATAGGTTTATTTGATGAGCAAGGTACTATTTGATCTGTATTAGCCAAGAATGTGGCCCAGTATGAGTAAAGATGGTCGACTCTGAGTTATATCTGTACTGCAAAGAAATGTTGACTCCAATACAGACATCATACGGTAGATATTTATGGCTGAAAGCACTTTTGATATCCCCAGCTCTCTCATCTCTATTCCTTGAGACTAGATCAACTTTGTTTGTTTGTTTTTTAAAGCCCACTGATTTGGAACTCCTTCGGCATGACTGCCATTAAGACAACTTTCCTGTTAAAGGGTACTGAGGCAAAGGCACAAATATATATTAAAATTGGGCACTTGCAAAACTCTGATTTCCTTTCATTCTTGTTAGGCCAATGCAGGTTGCACTGCCCAAAATGTTGCCAGTCTTCAGCCCCACAAGTGGAAGAAAGCAGAACCATTCCTCTAAATATGTGGATATGTTTCTACTCACAGTCACCTTTAAGTGTTAATTAACCTTTGCGTAAGACACGAGACAGTTGCATCCATGGACGAGAATCTTTTAGCAGACACTAAGCGTTCTTTAACCAAAAAAGAAAAAGAGAAGATCCCTGTTATGACGGTAATTGTGTAAGTGGCATTATTGGACAATAGAGATCAGAGGTGCCTCTTGTGTCATGCAATGCCTATAAACGCTGTCTGACATTTTATTGGCAGGGCAGTTGTCCTAGCTTGTCCCCTTGATTCATTTGCTTTGGTGCTATGAAACCGAGAGTCCTCTGACCTAGATTAAAATTGTTAGTCACTGCATGCATCTTTTGCTGTATCCATGTATTGCAAAATGGAAATTCACAGCTGCGACAGTTTGTGAAACTCAAAATAAATCACCACAACAATCCAGTCAACTGGCTGTCTTAATTCTTATGGCCTAACATAACTTTTGAATCTAAAGCAAAGGCCCCAGGGACGTCTATATGATCTTCCCAAAGTAATTTCATATCAGATATGACCCCTAAGAATTTGAACTTTTTAACTCTATCTCTTTGTTTTCCACACAGATACTGTTCACATTCCTTTGTAACGTTCCTTTTTGTAAAGATCAATCCTTTCATTGGAGAACTTGAAATCCCAGGCATTTTCCCATCAGAGGTCTCTCATAACTCTTTGTTGGTTCTCTTTTCTGCCACCTCAGTATTCCTACTCCTAATCCTCAGGGCACAACCATCTGCAAATAGAGTGACACCTACTCCAGCATTTATTTGTTTGGGGAGATCATGTGTCATAATATTAAATAAAGTTGGTCTGATAACACTTCCCTGTGGTGTACCATTTTTAATATTATATATATTTGAAACACCTCTCCCAACTCTGACCTGGTCCCTTTACTCAAAAAGTCTCTAACCCACTCAGACATTCTTCCCCTTATCCATAGTGCACCAATTTTGTACAATAACCCTTCCGTCCATAGCAGGTCGTATGAGAAAGAAAGCTATCATGAAACCGTTGTGCCTCATACTTTTTTGTATTTCGGTTTCTAATTTAGCAATATAATCAGTGGTGCATCTTCCTCTCCTAAAACCACTCTGTATCTTGTGTATAATACTATTGGTTTTTGTATTTCAGTTTCTAATTTAACAATATAATCAATGGTGCATCTTCCTCTCCTAAAACCTGTATCTTGTGTATAATACTATTGTTTTTCAAATAGGCAATCATTTCATTCACCATTCTCTCCATAATTTTACCCAGACAGGACATGAGGGCAATTGATCTATAGGTATCCACTTTTGTGGACAGTTTACCTGTTTTTTGTATTGGCCTTACTACTGTATGTTTCCACCTTACTGGTATCACTCCTTTTTCCCATATCGTGTTAAATAATTGCAAGATAACCCTCAAATTGCTTTCAGAGAGATATTTCAACATTATGTTGCATATATTACCTTTACCTGGGGATATATTCTTGCTGATATCAATAGCTTTCTCAAGTTCTTGCATACAAAACCACTCATTCAGTATAATATATTCATGTTCACCTCAACTGCATACTAGATCATGATTCTCTTCAATGAATTGTCTTAACCTGGTGAAAACTTCACTTTGGTTTTCATCCTTATTCATCCCTCAGGAAGTTTCTGCTAAAACTTCTGCTTTCACATTATCAGAACTTCTAACCATAACACTAAGAACTGGGCTGTGCCTGTCTGAATTCCATTCATTCTTCTAATTTGCCTTGTATATTTCCAATGTCTTTGTATCCTTGTTTAACCGCCCACAGTACTTCCTTGACCCTCTCTGATTTTTTTTTTTTTTTATAATTCTTTGTGCTGTTGCCTTACTGCTTTTATACTTCATTAGATCTTCACTATTCATGGTATTTCTTGCTTTTTTATAGGCTTTTATTCCTTTCTTTAACTGAAATTTTGTCTCCTCATTCTAGGGTGACCAGATGTCCTGATTTTATAGGGACAGTCCCGATTTTTGGGTCATTTTCTTATATAGGCTCCTATTACCCCCCACCCCCGTCCCGATTTTTCACATTTGCTGTCTGGTCACCCTACCTCATTCCACCATAGAGGTCAGTTGTTAGTTTTGGGGTATTTCAATATCCTAGGTCTGGCTACAGTAACTGCTGCTAATAATCCCTTTGTGACATTATCATTGAAATTCTCTATGTCCCCACTCTCACAACGATTATTCACAAATTCAGTACATTTACTTGTAAATAGCTCCCAGTTAGCTTTCTTAAAATTCCAGGTGGGTAATTTTCCATTATCTTCATTCTAATCCTGGAATTTTAAAGGCAAGCTTTTCAACCAACCATGTTTCCTGGGTACAAATGATGTCTGGTTTATTTTTCGTTTCCAGGATATTATCTTTTAGTTCTTGACCGCGTGCTATCCAGCAGTGTGCAGTCCAACAAAAGATTGAAATCCCCATACTAGTTGTATTTCACCATTAACTTCATTCAAAGTTGCATGAATATATGGTCCACTCACAGGTTGCTAATATACAAGTATTTCTCCACTGCCCTTGCTATAATTTTAATTATTTTCTGACTTTTCCCCTCTGTTTGTGATGTACAATTTATCACTTTTACCATAAACGCAATAAACCTTTTTTCATTACTAGTAGATCATCGACTATTTCTTACGTGGTGTTTATCATATTCTTTATAGAATGAGGCTGCATCTGCGGTTCCCCTTTGCTTGTGCTGATTGCCTCTTTCTTCTCCATCTGATGCTATGAGTCTCCTTTCAGCTTCCGCATAAGATATGTTATTGACAGTTTTTGTCTTTTGTATCTCTTTAGCTTGCCTTGCCACAACACACCCTCTATGTGCCAACTGTGCTTACCACTGCAGTTACCACAATTGACCTCTGTCCCTTCTATAAAATTTTCATAAGAATGCTTTATTAATAGGCAGCAGGTTTAAAACAAATAAAAGGAAGTTCTTCACGCAGCACACAGTCAACTTGTGGAACTCCTTACCTGAGGAGGTTGTGAAGGCTATGACTATTACAGAGTTTAAAAGAGAACTGGATAAATTCATGGAGGTTAAAAGTCCATTAATGGCTATTAGCCAGGATGGGTAAGGAATGGTGTCTCTAGCCTCTGTTTGTCAGAGGGTGGAGATGGATGGCAGGAGAGAGATCACTTGATCATTGCCTGTTAGGTTCACTCCCTCTGGGGCACCTGGCATTGGCCACTGTCAGTAGACAGGATACTGGGCTAGATGGACCTTTGGTCTGACCCGGTACGGCCGTTCTTATGTTCTTTCCTGCATGTTTACCACATCTTGTTTTCCCTTTACAAACAGCTGCTACATGTTCATACCCTGAGCACTTATAACACCTCAAGGGAGGGGGGAATATAATAGGCTTGGTTCTGAATATCTGAAACCCGTGTCTTACTTTCTCAGGTAGAGTCCCTCCCTTAAATGTAATTAGTACAGCAGTTGGTGGCTTGCTTTCTCCTCATTTACCCATTAGTCACATAGTAACACTTTATCTTCTGCTATGTTTTTGGTTATCTCATGATTGATCAGCTCTCATGGCACTCCATTACCTCCCTTATTTCAGTCAAATACTTTGGTAGCTGGCAACTTATTTTCACTTTCCCCAGCATTTTAGTTTTTAGCAGTTTATCAGCTTGCTCTTTGTTTTTATATTCAACTAAAAGGTCACCATCCTGCAGCCTGCTAGCTCCTACAATATCCCCTATGCTTTTTTTTAACCCAGTCAACTACTTTCACATGGTTAACATCACCTAATCTTATTTCTCTGTCTAGGGTTATTACAATTATAACATTTTGGTTTATTTCCTTCCTCAACTTTGCATTTATGAGGATGCCATCATCATCTGATGCTGCTTCTGTTTTTTTCTACTTCTGTATCCATTTCCCCTCTCTAATAGACTCGTCTTCATTTTCCAGAGTGACTTCATCTGCGGCTCAGAGAATCCTCCATCTCCCAGCAGCGTAGTCAGGCTCACCCTGCCCACCTGCCAAGCTCCTATTGCCTATTGACCCGGCTGCCTTCCTTTATAGGAACCACCCAGTCTAGTTCTCTCCCGCTGGATATAATCCTTAATTACCCGTCTCCTCTCCAAGTGTCATAGAATGGGGTAACTGGGCTCTTTGACTTCCCTTACCTGCCACTGCCAGTGTGAGGTTTATATGCCGCATCAGAAGGAACAAAGTCTGAAATCCCTCAAACAATAATACAGACCCACGCAACCTATGCACAGTTCATTACACGAAATAACCTACAAAAATAAAATTTAAAAAGTCCAGAGGGCTACAGAGCCCAGAATGATGCCCCCCGCCCCCTGTATTTTTGCTGAAGATGAGAGAATTCTGCAGAACTGTTCCTAAATGGAGAAGCATCTGCCTCTGGATTTCTCCAGAGGGATGATAGGCTGTTCCATCCCAGCCAGTCTCCATTTCTATGAAGGGACATAAAGCAAACAATCCCTTAGGCAGATGGGCCTTCTTATTTAGGGCTTAAACCATGAACTCTAACTGCTGAATAAAAGCCACCCAAGTGCAGATCACGGAGCACAGTTCAGAGGCAAATCTCTCTCTTTTCATGTGATGCAGGTTATTTTCACATACAAGATTTAGATTTGTCTACACACTTGCAGACTGATTTCTGTTCAGTGGTACTGCAGGTTTGCACAACTGTTTCCCACACTCATTCACAGATATTTTCACTATCTTCACACTGGCAGTCTTACAGAAAATTGTGTCTCACATCCTACACTCTCAGATAGCATGAGTGGCAATGACTTTTGCTGTTGAAAGCCCTTGAGGAATCAGGATGCTGCATTAGCTGTAAATAATTTTATTTAATAAATACTTTATTGGTTTGCTATTAAACATACACGTAACAAAAGTTTTTCCACACATGTCCCTGGGCTTCCTGAACAAAGAGCTTGAGCTTTTCAAACATATAACAGGTACAAACACCAAGTGGGTAATTTTAAGGCAGAACATTCCCACATATTTCATACAGTTTCATATTTATATATAGCAAGTCATGTCAGACACATTCAAAGGCAACATGACCCTGAAAAACTCCCCTCACTTGAGTAATCTCTATTCACATGAGGAGATGCACTGAAATCATGCAACATCCTTACTCACATAAATAGTGTTTTGCTGAATGAGGCTGTAAATGACCAACTACTTCCTTTTTTCTGCCAAACTGAGAATATGTAACCTTGGCATATGAGTGGCCTTCAAGGATAGCGCCAAATAAAACATCATTTAATATAGTGCAGTATCACTCGTCAGGGATCAGGGCCCTCACATGTTAGTCAGACTACAAACAGACTAAAACACAATCCCTGCCCTGAGGATTTTACAATCTAAGGCCCCAATCCTGTAAACACTATGTACGTTCTAACCATTACTCACATGAGTAATTCCATTAACATCCAATGGAAATGGATTCCAGTCCATACGACTCTGTACAACGAGGTCTGTTAGTTTGTGAGGTTATACGACACTTGAGGTGTGCTTTGAGGTGTGAGGTAAAATACCGAATGCCTTCAAGTCTGAGTGTAATAATTCCAAGAAATGGAGTGACTTACTGCAGCTGTTGCACCAAATGGAAATTATGTCTCCACATTTAAAAAAAAAAAAAAAAAGTTGGTTGTTGTGCAGATTGTTGATTTGCTAAAAGTCCCTGGATGGAACAAAAAACGTAACAAGAGAAAATTGTGCCACCAAAGGACTTGATTCTGGTTACTCATGTGAGCATGCATGTGTACGGTCAGGTCCAAAATTAACCAAACCAGGTCTTTAAAAACTAGTGTTGCCTCTGAAGTGCTCTTCAGTGCTGAAAATTATACTTATATAGCTTATAAATACCCCCTCCCCCACACTAGAGTTTTACTTTCAACATTTACTTTAGGACAGTGGTTCTCAACGTATTTACCATTGTGAGTCATATATGCGGCCCACAACGTATTATGTGGCCGGCATCCGATACTACCTGTATGGCTCTAAGGATGTCACATGGGCCGCAGCTCTGTGCTGATTGGGCTGTAAGCAGCATGTGGGCCACAGGTTGGGAACCCCTGCTTTAGAGGGTGCTTTTTATCCTATCCCCACCTTAGAACGCTATGGGCCAAATGGGGCCATAAATACACTGGCACCTGTTGAGAGGGGGGGCAGAGCCTCCTGGATGATCCCTCCCTGAGCAGCCTGCCGTGCAGAGGGACTGCCCAGGCTACCAGAACACAAACTGCTCTTCCCGCTGCACCCAGCATGTTGTACCCAGCTGTGCTGTGCCTTCACCTCCTTCCCTTCCCACTTTTGGGCAATGTGTAAGAAGGGGGTGGGGCCCTACATGGTCCCTTCCCCCTCTTTTACCAGCATGCACAGAGGGGTCAGTCACAGGTGCACAGGGGCTGCAACTATGCACAGGAGAGGCTTTTTGCATGCTGCTTCCTCGCACATCCTTTCCAAGGCCGGTCACAATCAAGCCTCACGCTGCACAACCCAAAATGAGGGGAGAAATAGCATTGTACACTGGTTAGGTTAAACTCTTCTACTGCATCCAAAAAAAATCCTTCTCCCTTCCGGTGGAGCCACTCATCTGAGTAAGCCAAAGACGACATTGCCCTTAGTTAATCATAGCAGTGATTACCTAAGGGTAGGCTATTTATTACTATATTAATGAGTAGCTGACATTAATGGTTGAGAAAACTCTCCCAGGTAATTCCCATGATATACCCGTGTCCTGAAGGTTGTTTACCTTCTGAAATAAATGACTTATGAATCTTCCCCCTCCCACCCCCCTCCCCCATTTCTATCCGTGAAGTCTGCTTGATTCTGGTGTGTATGATTTATCAAACCGATCCTGATGCTTTATCTGTATGTACAGATACAGCTTTATTCTTGATCATTTGTTGTCTGCCACCTCATCCTCCTTTGCACAGTTCTCTCTGAATAGTTTTCATACAATTATTTTATTATTTTGAACTATCTGGGTAAAAACAGAAGTTTCACACTGACGGTCTAAGGGTACGTCTATACTTACTTCCTGGTCCGGATATAAGCGATCGATCTTCTGGGATCGATTTATCGCGTCTTGTCTAGACGTGATAAATCGATCCCGGATCGATCCCGGAAGTGCTCGCCGTCGACGCCGGTACTCCAGCTCAGCGAGAGGAGTACGCGGCATCGACGGGGGAGCCTGCCTGCCGCGTCTGGACCCGCGGTAAGTTCGGACTAAGGTACTTCGAATTTAGCTACGTTATTAATGTAGCTGAATTTGCGTACCTTAGTCCGAAGTGGGGGGTTAGTGTGGACCAGGCCAAAGATACCATGCCCATATAGTGAGAATCCCCAAACAACTTATGTCCACCCAGGACACCCTATTTCCCTTGAAAGACCTCCATTACTCTGAAATATACAAACTACAATACCAGTAGTACTGGGACATTCTTCCACGCTAAGCATCTTGCCCTGAGAATTTTCATCAGGGCTAAGATGCCAATTCTATTCTAAATAATTATATGTTAAATAAGGTCATTTTAAGTTGCACATAATATTGCACTGGGTGTATTCATCTTCAAAAGAAAGGAAGCACAAGGTCTCTGTTGATGTAAAGTCAATGGAACTATGTGCATTTACACTAGCTGGGAACCTGGCCCCAACATTTTCAAATGTCAAGCACATAGCTCATTAAGAATTATTTTCATAACAAATGGTGTCTAAGTCATTTGCTTCAAGTTTCTGTCTCCATATCAGTGAATAGTACGTCTATCGTCCTACATGCAATTTTAGGGTAAAAAGCATTGGGCTCATTCGGGTAACTGGGCCAGTAAGAGGCATGGGTAGAGAAGTGTACAGTACCACCACTATTAAAGTCTCAATCCTGCAGTCTTTACTCAGGCAAAGCTCCCACTGAAGTCCATGCTATCTTCAGCAGTGCCTGCGCACACCCATTAAGGGCAATGTGGCTGCACAGGTGTCATTGAGGGCAGAATTTGGTCTGCAGAATCTTTATTACTGGGGATAATGCACACGAAGGAAAGAACCCAGCTTGACTCTCAGATTCCATGTAGAGTTGGCAGGACTGACAGAAAAAAACCCAAATATTTTCACCCTTGTAAACTGAAAAAACTGGATCTAGAAATCATGGAGACACAAATATAAATACAAGAATTGTCACAGTAGGTCAAACCAATGGTTCTTCTAGTCCAGTATCATGTCTCAGAAACATACTTCTGAGGGAGATGCCAGCATCTCTGCAATGGAAAATTATAGAATAACCTAGCCACAAGGAAACTTTCTTCCTAACACATTCAACTAGTAATTGGCTTAGGCTCTGAAGCATGAGAGTTTGTATCCCTTATATATATATAAAAAAGTCATGTCTAAAGTAACTATGGCTGTTCTCATAATCCATATTAATGTCTACATCTTGTACTAAGTTATTGTCCTCAGATATATAGTAGTGGGGAGTTCCACTGGTTATTTATGCCCTATGGAAAATTTATGTACTATTTAAATGACACATAACATCAGGTTGGGCGTTTTCATCTTCAAACAAACAAGGTGTCTTTTAATTCTCTTTTTAAGTATGTTTTCAACCAGTTTTCCTGGTGCTAAAACAAGACCCCCCCGTCTATAATTCACAAGATCACTCCTAAGCCCCATTTCTAAGGTAGGGACAATATTCACTGGCCTTCATTCCTTGAGTATAGGACATCCATTAACTTCAAAAGGCCCTGTATCAAGCCCCAGGAGAGCAAAACTACACTCCAAATACTGGTGATTATTTTTGAAAGAACATAAGAGCGGCCCTACTGGGTCAGACCAATGGTCCATCTAGCCCAGTATCCTGTCTTCCAATAGTGGCCAGTGCCAGATGTTCCAGAGGGAATGAACAGAAAAGGGCAATTTCAAGGGATCCATCCACCATCATCCAGTCTCAGCTTCTGGCAAGTTTGTTGAAAATATACCAGCGGCCTGAGCCTCGTGTGTGTGGTGCACTGGCTCAGAACTGGAGTAAAGCAATACTGAGCGAATCCCTGCATTTGTCCATTTTGCAAGTGTGTGTGATGGGATATGAAAATATCAGTTCAGCAATTAATACCAGAACTACTCATTACTCATCTATTTTCAAATTTTAACGAATAGGAACGATGCCATCTACCTCTCTGGCGGATGAGGCTTTCCTCCCGACTGTCCCGTAGCACTGGCTAAGAGCATCCCAATAGAGGACTTATCCTGCTTGCAATTTAACCTGTTCTTTGTTTAAAAAAATATCCTAATAAGAGAAGGATAAAGAAAAACCTACTTGCCCTTAGATGAGTCTCGCCCTGTGTCCAAGAATATGGCAGCATAACGCTGTAGCCAACGGTGCCTATGTTTATAAATTAAAAAGGATGCATCGTTTTATGGAACTAGAGTCTGCATACACTGGTCAATCAGGGCCTGATCCTTTGAGGATTCTAGAATCTTGGTGCAGGTCAGCCTCTTATAAGATGAAGCCCTTAACTACAGGGAAACTACATAATTGTACAAAGAAAAAAAAAGTTTTTCTACAATTTTATCATAATTGAGGGGCATTAAATAAGGGTAACATGATTCTGTCTTCAAAAAAGGAGCCTCTGCTTTTAAGCCCTTTCTGAACTTTGATGCACAGAACGGCATGAATTAATTTAAGACGCCATTTCTAACGCACGGGCTTTTCCCATGAAATTCTTCTTAAATGGCATCATGAAGTCTTCAAAGTCCACCTCATAAGTAAAGCGCTCACGATGCAATTCCCGCTTTCTTATTAGACTGGCTGTTGTCGCTTCCGGGCTCCAAGTCTGGAAAACAAAGGTAAATAGAATTGTAATAATTAAGTGCTAGTATGTTCTAATTAACTAATAATGCTTATGCAATTGTCTTAACATTTTTGATATAGTTTTTTTTTAAATTAGAGTCAATATCAGACAGACAAACTATTGGTTATTTAGTTGAATATTTGCTTTATCAGCTGGAAGATCTGTGATTTGAATCCCGAAATTCACCATGATATTACATTACTTCCAGCCAATTAAGGGTGGAATTTTTAAAAGCATCTAAGGAAGTTAGACACCTAACTTTCATTGACTCCCAATGGGAACTGGAAACCTAATTCACTTATAAGCTTTGGAAAATCCTACCCTGTGTCCCTTAGATACTTTTAAAAACCCCACCCTAAAAATAGTCTCTATAGTTACAAAACCTCTTCCTCATTCAGTAAAATATTCGTGGGCATGGGAGGGCACATCCAGCATTGCTTCCTGCTTCCATTCCTGGCACAACCAAATAGCTTTCCCAGCTGAAAGACGTCATAGTGACAGAGTCCCCTAATGTAATTTCCAAACGTCTTTAATAGCTGCAGGGAAGCATATGCCACAGGCTCTTTACCATTGTCGCTTCACAATGAATATTTGATATAGAAAAAAATGGGTGTCCAGCACTCCTGCTGAATAGCCAGTGATGGCATCAAAATCTGCAGGTTTGTGTGACAGAGGAGGAGGCCACAGACCTTTATTGCAAATGGAGCATTGTAAGTGAGGACAAATGTTTACAAACATGCTTTGAAAAAGGACTGGGGCCTGACTGCTCTGTCAGTTTCCATGTGCAACTCCCACAGATTTCACCTGCAACTGATGGATGAATAGGGGTCCTGGCGTGTACATTACCTGTTAATTGTTACAGTAACACAGGGACTGCCATTCTGGATCTGAACAGTGACCCATCCAGCCCAGTACCCTGTCTGTCACCAACAGTGGCCAGCACCAGCTACTTCAGGGGAAGGTGCAGTCATGGGATAATTTGCCCAAAGGGAAAGTTTCCTCTTAAGTCCCATCAGTTAGAAGTCAACTTATGGCTGAAGCATGAGGGTTTTTACAGCCTTTAAAGGTGTTATTTATTTTTAACATACATTTAATATAGTTATACTATGGATCCACATTAAATGTCTACTCCCTTTTTGAATCCTGTTACGATGTTGACCTCAGCGATATCATGTGGCAATGAGTTCCACAGGCTAATTGTAATTTCTTTAAATTATGAAGGAGAGGAGAATGACTCAGAAAAAAAAATCAGTTGTCTTCAGCAAGGTCTTTTCCTCAAAGATTATTGTTTATAACAGGAAAGTCAAATAAATTAATAACATAACTGACAAGTAAGTAGAAAGACTCCCTAGAATGGATTTAAGCCAGACAAATGACAGCCCTGCTCTTTTAAAGGTACTCTCCCCTCTGTCTCCAAAGCAGCCATTCTTATAGCCCTTCCCCTTAATAGCCGTAGAAGAGGTGAGGAAAACTGATCTGGAGTTAACCCCTGGTACACTAGGATCATCCTTACACCCTGATACAACTTCATTGTCAACACTGGAAAGCATCTTTTTCAGAGAGAAACCACCTGAATTTTTACAAGGTTATTGCTCTTTGATCAACTGATTTGTAATAAAAATACTGAAGGCTATTAATTTCTAGAATCAGAACAAAATGATTCTCTTAAGCAGAGCAAGGAAAGTGACACTAGTTATGAAAGCCATGTTTCCAAATCATGCAGAGCAAGCGGCGGTAGCGCAGTCGACGGGGGAGCCGCGGCCCTCGATCCCGCGCCGTCTGGACCTCAGGTAATTCGATCCAAGATACTTCGACTAGCTGAAGTTGCGTATCTTGGATCGATTCTGCCCCCCCCCCCCCCAGTGTAGACCAGCCCTTTGACTTCAGTCAAGCTGTAGATATTTACACCAGCAGAAAATACAGGTCTATTGTCATATTCGTTTCAGTATCAAAATGCAGCAGTATGAGGCTCTGCTCATATACTTACTTTTCTGGGTGTGAATGTGATATCAACTTTCTTAGTAGCTCCACTGGTTATTAAAGAATTCAGATGAATAACATTGTCCTTAAGGGATTCTTTCTTTTCTTCAAAAATAGATTTTTCTACGATTGGTGGAGGTGGCTGCAAAAGTTTAAGCACAAGACAAATATGTCACCCTTTCAAACACTGTTCAGAGTAGTTGTTGTAGGATATTTTTTTACCAGCCAGCCAGATCAATGTGTGTGTGCAACCATTCTAGAAAGGATTTTTATTATTGAACCATTTTTAAAATAATGTGTAAGCATTTATATTGGAAATAAAAACGAGGGAAGCATTTTAAGAATCTGGCGGGTGGATGCAGTTCTTGGGAATTTACAGATGAAACATTAACATTTGCAAAGAATCGGCTGACAAGTTTAGAAAGCTTGATGCTTTTTCCATGTATCACAAGTATTAACTAGCAAGCCTGCAAAGAAAAAGCCTGAAGGGCATCTACACCAAGGGGGTTAACCAGAGTTTGACTTCTAGTCTCAGTCACATTCTCCCTAGGCTGTCAAGAGCAGGATTACTGTAAGGAAAGCACTTTTAGTCCCGGAGGGAATAATTGCATTGTGTCTCTAAATAACGTCCCCTGGGGCTGATTAAGAAGCAGCGCTGATAAACTCAGAAGAAAGTCACGACTGAAAATGCCATAACTATGATGAAGTTGCTAAGGCTGGTGTTAGAATGTGTATTGGGGGAAAAGATCAGGTACTCAAGGCTCTAGCTGGGGTGCAGAGAACACACCAGGGAAAAGAACACTCAGAACAGAGGCAGGGTTTGAAAAATATGACTCAAATAGCTCAACATCTGAAGAGGCGGAATATGTGATAACTGCAGACTCGCTACTGGGAAAAAAAGTCAAGGGGGTTTATCCAAAGCCCACTTAACTCAATGGAAGTCTTCCTGTAGACTTCAAGGGCTTTGGGTCAGGCCCTATATGCTGGATGTAACAAGGTTTCCTTTTAACATATCAGAATCATGATGACAGTAAAGATTATATGAGGGAAAGGGACATTTCTCTACCTTGTATTTAGGTACCAGAGAACACACAATTCCTGGAATATCACACAGTAGGCAGGACAGTGGGCTACCCTGCACTCAGATAATTACCCAATCCACAGTTTTAGCTGATGAATGAGTACTACACGAGTTCAAAGCAGCAGGCGAGTGTCATTCAGAAACCACATGTTGCAAAGTACAGACTTTAAACGAAGTAAATACTCTTGGTGAGGGTCAAGTGCTACAATAATACATTTTGATGCCCACAACTAGGATAGCAATTATGTTCCTTGCACGTTTTCAGTGGCCAAATCTATTGACACAGCCAAGGCCACACAAGCACCAGAGGGTTCTGGGTACTGACTGCGCGGCTTAGCAGAAAGAAAGGCTGAAGTTGTGGGTAAGGGTCTGACTCTGATGATCTGGGTTCTGTTCGTGGCTCTGACAGAGACTTCCTGTGTGACCTTTGGAAAGACACCTAACATACTTAGATTGAAAGCTCTTTGGGACAGTGACCATCTTTTTGTTCGGTGTCTGTACAACACCTCACATAATGGGGTCCTGGTCCATAATCGGGGCTACTAGGTATACAGTAGTACATATAATAATAAACTCTTCCATCTGCAACGCTCTCCACTCTCATGGTCCATGCTGCCAGGCGATTGCTCCCTCAGAATTCTTTACCCTGGCCCCGAAGCAAACTGTGGCTATTCCTGTTCTAGTTTGAAGATTAGGCAGAATGCTTCCCACAGCTTCTGCTGGGCCCGAGGGGTTGCACTAAAGAGCTGCAGCTAAACACTGACAATCGAGCTCTTCTTCTGTAACGTTCTCCAGATCTGTGATGTCCAGACTACCCCTCAATCACTACGTCCGCTTGGTATGAACCTCCAGCACACACTCTCAGGGTATCATCCCTCTCACCACAGTTCAGCTCAGAAGCATGCAGACTTTACAAAGAACTAAATTCCAACCCAATCCAGCCTGCACCACCACTAAGATTACATTTTGGAAAGTCTGATCTTTAATATCCGTATCTCACGCTCAATCTCCCGGGATAGTAAATAAGGGTATTGCAAAACTTTTTTTAAAAATGGAGTCATGTTGGCAAAAAGTGTCTTACATGACACCAGGAGGTAGCGGGTGTGACAACAGTACCTGGCAGGGCACTAGTAACTGTGAGGAGAGCGCTGCTAAACAGGGATTCAGGGACCAGAGAAACAGAAAAGCTCAAGTTACTGTGGAGCTGAAATGCTCCTTATACCATTTGTCTGGGGGCATGACACACGGGCTATTATTAAGATGAAAATAGCACATAGAGGCCTATGTGATGGGCAGTGTCCCTGCCCCCAAAGAGTTTACAGTATAAATAGACAAGACATTTTTCAGAGGGGGAACTGCCCAAGGTCATAGAAGGAAGCCTGAGTTAGGAGATCGGGGTTCAATCCTGTGGGAATGTATCATCCTTACGCCAACCTAATGGAAAGTTCCATGAGGAGAAAAGGGTCATGATGGGACACTTGCCAGGCAATGGCTCATGGCCTTATGTAAGGCCCCCTGGTGGTCTAGGGATTATATAAAATGAGGTAAACAAGGTAATAAATCATGGCCTTATGTAAGGCCCCCTAGTGGTCTAGGGATTATATAAGATGAGGTAAACAAGGTAATAAATCATGGCCTTATGTATGGAACGGTTGAACCAATCGGTGTGGGGCTATACATGTGATAAACACATGATTCTCCTTCTTGTCCAATCGGTAGATGTGTGATTATAGCCTAATTGTGTTATGTAATGTTAAGAAAAACTATAAAAGAAAGCTTGTAATAAACAGAATTGGATTCAGCTTGCAACCACATTGGTCGTGTGCTTTATCTGCTCCGCATGGAACCCCACACAATCCCAGATACCCAAAGCCTTAATCCTTTCTCACAGTCTGTAAGTATTTTGTGGAGCATCTTTATAGCTTTTGTCTGGAAAATAAATGAAGAAAACCAGCATTTTAGTAACTGTTGGCAAATCATACAATCATAGAATATCAGGGTTGGAAGGGACCTCAGGAGGTCATCTAGTCCAACCCCCTGCTCAAAGCAGGACCAAATCCCAACTAAATCATCCCAGCCAGGGCTTTGTCAAGCTTGATCTTAAAAACCTCTAAGGAAGGAGATTCCACCACCTCCCTAGGGAACCCATTCCAGTGCTTCACAAATCAAGTCAAGTCAAATCACCTCCTTGGCTGTATTTCGTTACCCCAGGCTATCTATCATACCTCCTCTTTTGCAGCTTCAGCCTCCCCCCGCGGGGGCTTAGCAGTTGGTTTAGGCTTGCCAGCTTTCTTCCCTTTCTTCCCTTTCTCTGCTTTGGTTTCTGGTGGTTTTGGCAAACGGTCCAGTTTTTCTTGAAGCAGGTCAATTAATCTAAAGTCAGCGTACGCCTTTGCAATGTCCAAAGTATTTTGGCCTTTTAAAAAAGAAAAACAAAAAGCAAACAAAGTTCATGATAAGAATCACTGTCAGTAGCTGTCAGTAGCCATAAAAATAAACAGTGGCACTGATCACCATAATTGCATAATGACACTGCAATTCACTGAACTCAATTAGAGATCAAGCCTGCTAACCATGAAACACATGAGTTGTGCTCACTCATGCTAGCAGGAAGGCGTTACTTTAATAACTTTAATAACATTTATTCTACTGGGAGTAGTTTCTGATGCATGACATCTATTGGACTGCAGACTGAAGCTAATGAGAATCTCCCACTACATCACGTGAAAACCAAGTAAACTAGCAGAGCTGCACTAGATCTCTCTCTCTCCTGCTGCTAGACAGTAATAACCTCTGTAGAAATTCAGATAATTTTTGTTGTTCCTTTTGCTAACGCAGAATAATATCTATCCCACTGCTAAACAGGAAGAAGCACATCAAACAAGTGCCACCTACAGAATTAAAAGTAAAAACACAATGGCCATTACAGGTGGTCACAATTAAAACCTTTACAAGTTTGCTTTACATAACTAGCATTCCCTCATTATTGTACTCACTAATAACCATTTGCAAACATGGAGCCACTACAGTCCTAGCAGAGTTGTTTTCAATTACACTCTATTTCACTGCAAAAAACGTTGTTAACCTAGAGTTAAGCTTGAATCTTCACATAAAGAATAAATAAATAAATAAATAAAAACCAAAATTCTTGAGACTCACTTTTTTCAAAAAGCACAAAACGACAGAAATCCTGAACAGAAAGTATCATAATGCCACTATATAAATCCATGGTATGCCCACACCTTGAATACTGCGTGCAGTTCTGGTTACCTCATCTCCAAAAAGGTACATTAGAATTAGAAAAGGTGCAGAGAAGGACCACGAAAATGATTAGGGGCATGGAACATTTTCCATACAAGGAGAGATTAAAGAAACTGGGACTGTTCAGTTTAGAAAAGAGATGACTAAGTGATATGATAGAGGTCTATAAAATCACAATTAGTCTGGAGAAAGTGAATAGGGAAGTGCTATTTACCCCTTCACGTAACAGAAGAATGAAATTCACCCAACGACATTAACAAGCAGCAGGTTTAAAACAAATGCACGCACAAGACAGTCAACCTATGGTATTCGTTGCCAGGAGATGTTGTGAAGGCCAAAAGTATAGTGGGGTTCAAAAATACTTAGAGAAGTTCATGGAGGATAGATCCAGCAATGGCTGTTAGGCAAGATGGTCAGGGACAGAACCCCATGCTCCGGCATCTGGCATTGGCCATTATCAGAGACAGGATACAGGGCTAGATGGACAACTGGTCTGATCCAGTATGGTCATTCTTAATGTTCTTAAAATGTAGGTTCCATGTAGTAAAAACTAACCCTAAACACTGGAAAATAGGAACATGCCTGCTAAATTTACTAAGACAACTTTCACTCTATCCCCAGAGCACCATGCTGACAACAACCAGAAATGTATTACAGCCGGATCCTCAAAGAACATACCACTTCATTTTATTTCTTTTACAATATGGTCCACCGTCTCAACAAAGCTTATGTGTAACTGAGAAAACCTCCAAACGTTCTACTGCCTTTTTAATCGAAAGTGACCACAAATAATGTAGATATTTACCTTTTCTGTTTTCCATCTGGACTTTCGCACCAGAATCAATTAAATATTGCACTGAGTCCAGTCTACAGCTCTCAATAGCTCTCATCAGTGGGGTGGCACTGTTGATTGTAACGGCATCTATCGCTGCTCCAGACTTCACAAGCAGTTCAGCAATGTCCTGTTGACCTGCATGGCAGGCATGGTGCAGAGGAGTCCACTTGAAATTGTCAGTTGCATTTACATCAGCCCTGTAAATAAATAAAACATAAGAACATAAGAATGGCCATACTGAGTCAGACCAATGGTCCATCTAGCCCAGTGTCCTGTCTTCTGACAGTGGCTGGTACCAGATACTTCAGAGCATGGGTTCTCAAACTGGGGGTCAGGATCCCTCAGGGGGTCATGAGGTTATTACATGGGGGGTCAAAAGATTTCAGCCTCCACCCCAAACCCCACTTTGCCTCCAGCATTTATAAAGGTGTCAAATATATTTTAAAAGTGTTTTTCATTTATAAGAGGGTTCACACTCAGATGCTTGCTATGTGAAAGGGGTCACCAGTACAAAAGTTTGAGAACCACTGCTTCAGAGGGAATGAACAGAATAGGGCAATTATCGAGTGATCCATCCCCTGTCATTTAATCCCAGATTCAAACCATTTCACCTCTAGGGACACCCAGAGCATGGGGTTATGTCCCTGACCATCTTGGCTAATAGCCATTGATGGATCTGTCCTCCATGAACTTCTCTAATAAAGAGGGACTGTGTACATATAAAGATGAATACACCTGCTGAATCTAAATTGATTGTTTCACAATTCCAGGTCCAGTAAACATTAAATGCATGAAACATAAAAAGCCTTTTCGTGGGTTTTCAACTCACTGTCATACAGCTTTGAAATATTTTAAAATACCTGATGTGGCTTATCGTGGAACTGAATGAATTTGGGCAGTTTGTATGGCTGATGACCACTTAACTAACCAAGAGCAACAAAAATGATTAAAGGTCCAGAAAACATGACCTATGAGGGAAGATTAAAAGAAATTGGGTTTGTTTAGGCTGGAGAAGAGAAGACTAAGAGGGGACACGATAACTGTTTTCAAGTACATAAAAGGTTGCTACAAGGAGGAGGGAGAAAAATTGTTCTTCTTAACCTTTGAGGATAGGACAAGAAGCAATGGGCTTAGATTGCAGCAAAGGAGGTTTAGGTTGGACACTAGGAAAAGCATCCTAACTATCAGGGTGCTTAAGCACTGGAATAAATTGCCTAGGGAGGTTGTGGAATCTCCATCATTGGAGATTTTTAAGAGCAGATTAGACGAACATGTGTCAGGGATGGTCTAGATAATACTTAGCCCTGCCATAAGCGTAGGGGATTGGACTAGATGACCTCTCGAGCTCCCTTCCAGTCCTAAGATTCCCATTTTGGAACAGCTGTACGGTGCCTACTCACATTACTGTGAGAATGCTTCCATAAGGAGGGGAACAATAGGGTTGTCAATGATTCATGACACTAATCAAACATGTCGCTTTTATAGTGCTGCTACCACTGTCCTTTGGCTTCCATTTGGACCACTTGGACCACCATTTCTAACCCTTATGGCTGTGTTTTACATTCTTTAACAAAAGCTCAGCATTCTTAGATTCTTTTTACCAGAACAATTCCGGTTGATTGTCACTTGAAAATCTGCCCTGAGTTAAGGGACTGCATGGTGCTCTGCTTCTTCAGAAGCAATGATCCAGGGGACAGGAGTCTGCCACTGAGCTAGACTAAGAGTTTACTTTTCTCATGTGAGTTGACTCAGTTGTGTTGGCTCATTCCGGGAGGCAGAGCCGCAGCCTCTTCCTGTCCCTCAGGGGCCTGCCTCCCTGTACAGGAAGGGGCGTAGTAGCCCTACAAAGAAAGGTTGCTCTCTCCACAGCATCCAGGATAGTGAGTAGGCACTTCACACTCCTGTACGGGCATACAGGGCAAGCAGTGATCTTGCCCCTAATGGAAGAGGAAGAGGAGATGAGATCGGCACTTGCAGTGGGGGTGGGATTCCCAGCTTGAGGAGACATATTCGTGCTAGCTCTGATCAAGCGAGCACGTTAAAAAAACAGAACGTAGGCATGGCAGCATGACTGGCAGGAGGGGCTGGCCACCCCACGTACATACCCAGCTGAGACCCTAGGTATGTACTTGGGACAGCTAGCCCCTCCCACCGCTTGCGCTGCCATGGTGACACACTATTTTTAAGCACGCTCGCTAGCGCATGTCTCTGCAAGCTGGAAATCACACCCCCAGCTCCAAGTGTAGACGTACTTGGAGAGGTAGAACGGGAGCTTGAGCTGTGGGTAGGAGAAGAAAGAAGTGTGTGAGGGGAGGAGGGAGGGAGGGAGTATGCGTTAAACACAGATCTTACTTCCATTGAAGCCCAGGGTAAAATTTCCATTCAATTCCAAAAGGAGCTGGATCAGGGCCTAAACTGAAGCAGGTCTAAGGGCATGTCTTCACAGCACAGTTAGCTCACGTGATCATTCAAGGGTTACTCTTT
Organism: Chrysemys picta bellii; assembly: GCF_011386835.1. NCBI lineage: Eukaryota > Metazoa > Chordata > Testudines > Emydidae > Chrysemys > Chrysemys picta. Next base: position 199,276,590 of record NC_088793.1, read on the forward strand.
CCTCAACTCCCATCCACTCGCAAAAATCTCCTGGTCAAGTTAAATGGTGCTTTAAACCCTAGGATGAGTAACTTACAGTAACTCATCGCCCGATAATCCAATCACACTGTGTAACTCCAGTGTTGTTTTGCAGTGTGATCGCGCTCACTGGGGCCTGGTTACCTCTAGTACAGTAACTTGAGCTAACTGATGCAGTGAAGACAAGCCACACTAGATGTGAGGCAGAAACCCTTCCAGGTACTATCTCTAAATTCCAGTTACATCATTTATTTCAGTTCCCCTCCCAGTTTAACATTTTCATCTCTTCCACAGCCCAAAGAATTACAGCCTATGGACTCCAAATAGGGATGACAGTGAAAGGAGACATGAAAGAGAAGCGCATCCAATTATCAGATCATTTCCTTTGATTTTCTTTAGATTTTTCTCAACCGTTTTTTTTTTTTAAGTCAGTGCACTCGATTTTATTTTGAACTAGTTACATCCTAAAAGGGATGTGGCCAAGTAATTTACTACCTAGATTTCACAGTACTTTAATGTATTCTAGAATCAAATAATATTCATGTTTGCTTTTAACACTAAACAGACTCTCTCTGATTATAAATTGCCAGACCTCTGGCATAAATCAGTGTAGCACCACTGAAACTAGAGTATCTATGCTGATTTATACAAGCTGATGATCCATCACTGCATGCCTCTACAGCTTTAGGTTAGAAAATTACAGTATTTCTTTAATTATTCAGAGCTAGAAAGAATCAAGATTGATATTAAAAACTTCACACTGGTGTAATCGGGGGGGGGAGGGGGGGGGAGTGTTTTCAGTATTGTTTATCCAGTTTATCCTACACAGCAGTTCAGCAATGATGGCATGACAGAAGTGAAATGTGCAACTTGAGAGAAAGCATAAGAGTTAAGCTAGCAGAAAGAATAAAAATATTTTATTTTACTACAAAACAGAAATAATCAACGTTGCTGCAATATTGTTGACATAGCTGCTTCATAAAATGTGACCTGAATAGCGATTCTGATTGTGCCTCTACACTTTCTACATCTTATATTCAGACTTTTCCCTCCTTCTTCCATATTCCCTTCTGGCTAATTTCATTTTTTTAATATTTCCCATTCATATTTTTTGCATTTGCTTTTTATTTTACTCACTCTTAATTTTTTTTTTTTTTACTTTTTGGAAATGAAAATTTACATGCAAATAACTGAATTAACAGAAATGCAGTGGTCTGAAGGGCTGTCTCCAGTCCAATGCAATTAGATCCAGGGATGTAGACACCTGTGTGCAAGCCGAAGTTAATGAGGCCCTGCATGCGTGCAGGGGTCCATCCGTGCAGGACTGGGACCCAGTTGATTATGGTACACCTCTCTCAGGTGGAGCTCAGAACAGGAGGGGCCCCATCAGCCACTTCTCCTGGCTTCTCACTTCACCAATGTTCCTTCGCAGTTATCGAAGGGGAGAAAGATGCTCCCTCCTGTTTTCAAACAAGCCACAAGCTCCTCCCACAATCCTCCCCAAGGCTGCTGCCTCTCAGAAGCCCCACTGTGTGGGTTTACAAGGAGTAAAAGACCTTTGAGAAGTTCTTCCCCAAAACCCCCTCACACACACACACACGCCTCAGCTACATCAGCTTCATTGTATCTGGGACTGTCCCATAGAGGTACAATGTGGAAACTGCTGAACTGAAGCCTCCATTAGAACATTAGTCCAGGAGCCCATACCAGATGCTTCACAGAAAGATGCAAGAAACCCCGCCGTTATAAGATGTTTCAGGATACGTTTCTTCCTAACCCACTCTGGCCAAAAGGTGACTTTATGCCCTGAAACACAAGGGTTTGCATTCCATCCACACGTCTTTTAAATTCTTTACTAATGTAGTCCTAGATGGTCTTGTAATCTATATAAATGTCTAATCTTGTTTAAAATCCCGCTGAAATCTTGCTCTCAGTGACATCTTGGCAATAAGTTCCACAGGCTAATCGAGTGTTGTTTGTTTACCAGGTTTAAATTTGCTGGCTTTCAGTGTCATTGGATAACACTTGATCTGGTGTAAGAAAGTGGAGGAGGGGAAGTGCTCAATCATCTCCATAACATTCATTATTTTATGCATCACTATCATTTCCTATTCATCTCCTTTCTGGAGTCAATGAGCCACATGCCTTCCAGTCTCTCTTCATATGCAATATTTTCCATGCCTGCAATTATTCTCTCCATCTGTTCACTGAACCCTCTCTGCTCCTATTTTATCCTTTTAGGGACAAGCTGATGAGATCTGAACAGAGTATTCCAGGGGAGGGCATAACGTTGATTTACACAGGACTTGTATGTTAGCACTGTCTCTTGCTGTATTTTTTTTAATCAAACGGATTTATAAACCTGCTCCAGCAAAACCGTGCAAATAAACCACAGCACGCACTGCCGATTTATGTTCAAACTGCACCATTTTCTAGAACCTTAGATGAACATACAGAACACTTTGTATTCCACTCGATATGGTTTGTTGAAAGACCATGTTATAAAAAGGAGCCCAGTTAGATTCCCATAGCAATATTTTCACCATGTACTGAAATTCTATCTTGCCGAAAGGTGCAAAGCTGACATTTACTATGACACTTTACCTCTGAATTTCCTGTTTTTGTCTGTTTAAAATCCCAAAATTAACATTGCTTTACCATGTTACAAGGTCCAAATGTTAAAGATAAGGGGCAAAACTTATCCTAGCTGTAACTCCATTGAACTCAATGGAGGCTTGATGAAGTCAGTAAAGATTAATTGGCCCAATGAGCATAACCACTAGATCCCAAGAATGCACAGGCTTAAACATGTACGTAACTTTACAAATGTCCCACTAATGTTAGTGGAAGTGCTGAAATGCATTAAATTGCATGAGTTTAAGCCTCTTCAGGATTGGGGCCTGTAGGCAAAAGAGGCCTTACTGGAGCCCTACACACAACTAACAGTAAGAACCAAAGACTGTGAACCAGAGGAAGCCTGGCCCTGGCAAAATTTCAATGCACCAGGTATTAGCTAACACCAAGTAAGCACATTCCAGGCCTGAGAGGATGGTACAGGAACACCCAGAGTTCTCAAGTAATTGCTTGAACACATTCCCAGGAGATGGTTCGGGGACAGACAGACCTCTCGTAAGATATTGAGGGAATGACAGGATAATGGATGAGGATGTTTTATTAAAACTAGCAGGTGCAAGGTACAAGAAAAGAATGAAAAGCATATGGAATGTAATACGTAACGTCTTTATATCAATGTATAAAAGGAGAAGACATAGGAGGGGCATCTTTGTGCTGGCCTAGGGGATCGGATCCTAGCATCCTGACTGAGCTGGTACCATTGTCACAGGCATACATATAGTGGTGTACCTGTAGCTCCTATGGGGCACTGGAACTGTGCTTTGTCGACAACGAACCTGGCTGAGCGCCTTCAACACTGAACCGAGCCCATGGTCTTTATGAACAACATCGAGGTCTGCTGAGTCAGCAAGCTACTGGTGAAGCTGACAGATACAGGAGCACGTGCCAGCCTCAGCAAGGCTTCACTAACAACAGAGCCTAAGATTGTAAATAACTTAGGGTGACCAGATGTCCCAATTTTATAGGGACATTCCCGATTTGGGGGTCTTTGCCGTCTGGTCACCCTAAAGTAACTGCTCACCCTTGGAAATGGGAATTGCTACATGTAGAGAGTAATGCTAATGTAAATGTCATTGTCTTTAAAATTAAAAAAAAATAAAGGTTTTTTAAAAACCCATCACACTTGTGTGTAGCGATTTTTGCATATAACATAACATACTGCTCTTTTGTTCTCCTCTTTGAACAGACACCCTGTCGTGCTCTGGTATAGCCCTACAGTCATTCAGATAAATGCCTAAGGGAACATCTTCCAAATTACTTTAATGAATCGTTAACTATCATTCAAAATAAAAATCCTACCTTTTATTATGAAGATTTCCCTAGTGTGTCTGCTGACTACACTCTGCTGCAGAACTTTTAAAGTGGTGAATATATTACATAGCAGTGTCTGACTATAGCCTTAAGCCTGATCTACTCAGCCCATGTGTCAGCCCGCTGTGGCTGTAGAATAGAAGTAATGCTTTTACGCACCAGTCTCATTCACACCTTTGCCTCTAAAGGCAGTGGGAATCAGGAGATCCCAACTCTGCCACAGACTGCTTGTGTGACCTTGGGCCAGTCACTTAGGCCAAAGCATCCACTAATTTTGAATGCCTCCATTTTTGGAATGCCCAATTCGGGACACGCCAAGGCTGATTTTCAGAGGTGCTGAGCACCTGCAGATCCAATTGACTTCAACTGGATATGTAGGTACCTGGCACTTCTGAAAGACCTAAAACTCAATTAGCAAACACTTCTGAAAGACCTAAAACTCAATTAGCAAACACTTCTGAAAGACCTAAAACTCAATTAGCAAACACTCTGAAAATGTTGGCTTTAGCCAACTTTGAAGATCACCTTTAAGTGCTTCTGTTTCCCCATCTTCAAAAACAAGGATCATAACAACAATACCCTACCTCATGGGCGTTATGAAGCTAAATTCATTACTGCTTGCAATGCTTTGATTGTACAGTGATAAACACTATGCGAATTCTTAAGAATAAAGTTAAATATCTCCAAGTTTTTTTTCTTTTGTGTTTAAGTGACTATCAAATATATACACTGTGCAAAAACAACAAAAACAACCCTCCCCACAAAAACTTACCCCTTCTCTAGAAGATATTTCACGGCATCCATGTTTCCACTTCCACATGCAGCCATCAAAGGAGTTTTATAATATACATCTCTAATGTCCACTGGAACCCCCTCTTCAAATGCTTTTTTCAGTGACACAATGTCTCCTGCTTTAGTAAGATAGTTAATCTTGGTGTAAGTCTTCTCCGGCTCATCAATGTACCACGCAGAGTCATCCTGCAAAGGATGTTCAGGGGGGTGATCCCGATTAAAGCGGTTACCATCCGTCACATTCTGATAGGTCTCAATCATGTACATAGGGGGCCCGCCGTCTATTCGGCGTGGGTACAAGCTCTCTGGAATGACGCAGATGGGCACGGGGATGGAGAACTTGCCTTTCTTGGCTTTTCCTTTCTTCCCTTTCTTCTTTTTGGGTCCAAAAGACGAAATAAGATAAGCTTTTTGCAAGTATTTGGAACCTTTAAAGAACTCTTCAATGTTAATCCCCCCAGCACGAGACTTATCATGTGCCTGGGCAACGGTTTGTATTAGTTCAGCATCCACAAAATCACACTTCTCCTGAATAATTGATGCAAAATCATCTTTGCTTATTGTTCCATCACCTCTGTCCACCACCTCAAATGCCTCACGAAGGGCTGTCTGGTGTTCTAAGGACCAATCATGCAACTTCATCGCCCAGCGTGGATTGTCTTCCTTCGGTCCAGGTTTGGAGATTTTAGCATGGAGTCGTTCAATTTTGCGCAGTTCCTTTGATGCTGCTTTAAAACCACCTTCTTTGGCAGTCATTCTTGGGGTCTTTGTTAGTAGGTTCTTCCATTTAGGATCACAGCCTAAACATACAGAAATCGTTTTACTGAAAAAACAAGATGGTGTATAAACTAGCTGAGTCTTAATTCAGATTTGCTGCAAACTGCTACAGATAATTATTAACAGGGTCTATAATTTTATGCTGTCTGGGATCTACACAGAACTATTAAATTGCACTTTTTAACTAGGGAGTGGGATAGTTATTAAACACAAATACACAAAAACTACACTGAAAGTATTAAAGATTTTACGTAAACCAATAAAAGAAGCCATGAAGAGCAAAGCTAAGGATGAAATACTATTTTTAACTCACCATTCTGTACCCAAGAATTGAAGTTTGGCTATGTGTGGTGCCATTACTTAAAATGTTTGGACCTCATGAACAGAGCATGAACAGATTTTGCAGGTTCATGTGGAAACAGTGAAATTCCAGGTGTGTCACTGACTTTGATTTTAGTTAGTGTGACCACAGCTTCTTTGAGGCCAGATCCAATGCACATGGCGATTAAGGGGAATCATTCCGTTAATTTCAATAGGCTCTGGATCAGTCCCTTTAAGTGATACAATGATTATTTTCCTATGAAATGTAAAAGTTTCAAAAGCAGCTGTGGACACTCACTTCTGAAACCCATCCCAATGCTAATGGAGTATCATTCCCACCTGTGTATGCCTAAATACTTAGCCCAGCGTAGTTTTAAATGACTCAAAGCTATTGAGCATCCACGGCCTCCCTTGAGAATTATTCTACAGGCTCACAGCCACGCAGTTAGGTAAATTTTCCTGACAATCTGTATTTGTCAGTGGATTAAATGCTCATTACAAGTGCAACTGTGACAGTTCTGGAAAGTCAAATCCTCCATTTATAGGGATGTGAAATCCTGTACTTAGCACAGAAGACAAGCAAAGATTTGTATGATCTATGTAAATACACATTTTTTGTTTACCTCTTTGCCCTATAAATTTACAGCAATCCGCAAAACCCCCAGCAGCAGCGTAATGAAGTGGCGTGTTCCCATTCATAGCAATGAGCCCCACATCTCCATTATAAGCTGAAATAATTCTTAGGATCTAGAAAAGCAAAGTCAATGCCATTAAAAACCCTGCACTAAAATGACTCGGATTTGTTGGTTTTTAACAAAAAAATGTTAATAATTAAAATTGGGGCTGTCAATTAATAACAGTTAGAGTGACCAGATGTCCCAACTTTATAGGAACAATCCCGATATTTGGGGCCTTTTCTTAGTCCACGTCTACACTACCTGCCAGATTGGAGGATAGTAATCAATCTATCGGGGATCGATTTATCACGTCTCGTCTAGACGTGATAAATCGATCCCCGAATCAACGCCCATACTCCAGCTCGGCAGGAGGAGTCGACGAGGGAGCCGCAGCGGTTGACTTGCCGCCGTGAGGACGGCCAGGTAAGTCGAACTAAGATACTTCGACTTCAGCTACGCGAATAGAGTAGCTGAAGTTGAATATCTTAGATCGATTCCCCCCACCTAGTGTAGACCAGCCCTTATATACAGGCCTATTACCCCCCCACATCCACTGTCCCGATTTTTCACACTTGCTATCTGGTCACCCTAATCACAGTTAACTCAAGCGATTAGCTCAAAACAGATTAACTCGATTAAAAAATTAATTGTGATTAATCATAGATTTAATCGCACTGTTACACAATAATAGAATACCAATTTAAATTTATTTATTTTTTGTTTCTCTACATTTTCAAATATATTGATTTCAATTACAGTGCAGAATACAAAGTGTACAGTGCTCGCTTTATATTATTATTTTTTATTACAAATATTTGCACTGTAAAAAAGATAAAAAATAGTATTTTTCAATTCACCTCATTCAAGTACAGTAGTGCAATCTCTTTATCATGAAAGTGCAACTTACAAATGTAGATTTTTGTTACATAACTCCACTCAAAAACAAAACAATGTAAAACTTTAGAGCAGGGATAGGCAACCTATGGCACGCGTGCCAAAGGCAGCACGTGAGCTGATTTTCAGTGGCACTCACACTGCCCGGGTCCTGGCCACCGGTCCGGGGGGCTCTGCATTTTAATTTAATTTTAAATGACGCTTTTGAAACATTTTAAAAACCTTATTTACTTTACATACAACAATAGTTTAGTTCTATATTATAGACTTATAGAAAGAGACCTTCTAAAAACGTTAATATGTATTACTGGCACGCGAAACCTTAAATTAGAGTGAATAAATGAAGACTCAGCACACCACTTCTGAAAGGTTGCCGACCCCTGCTTTAGAGTCTACAAGTCAACTCAGTCCTACTTCTTGTTTGTCTCAGTGATTGGCTGAACAAGTTTGTTTACATTTACGGGAGATAATGCTACCCACTTCTTATTTACAGCGTCACCTGAAAGTGAAAACAGGCATTTGCATGGCACTGTTGCAGCCAACGTTGCAAGGTATTTACGTGCCTGATATGCTAAACATTCGTATGCCCCTTCATGCTTCGACTTGTAGACTGCACGATCTTTTGTTTATCTTTTTTACAGTGCAAATATTTGTAATAAAAAATAATAATATAAAGTGAGCACTTCACACTTTGTATTGTGTTGTAACGGAAATCAATATATTTGAATATGTAGAAACACATCCAAAATATTTATAATATATTTAAATTGCTATTCTATTATTGTTTAACAGTGCGATTAAAACGGCGATTAATCGCAATTAATTTTTGTAATCGTTTGACAGCCCTAATTGAAATACTGTGTAATCTATGCCCACACTGTGCAGCTCTCTGTCCCTCTCCACTGATTAATCTACATATAAAAGTTTATGAGGTTGCTACAGTTATGTGATTCCTTAGCCAGGCAGTAGGCGCTTGTGCTTTTAAATCTAGAGTGCCCACGTTCAATCTCTATTACCACCAACCCATCCAAGGCTGCTGTGTTTTAAGAAGCAATTACCTGTGATAGCTAGAACAATACTGCTACAGTAAGTGACCTAGATCCAAACAACATGGTACTAATGGGATGGGCATTGCGTTCAGGCTTCTCTATAGCAGAAATGTAGAGATCTTTGGGGTAGGAATGGCGGGGGGGGGGGGGGGGGAGTTGCTGCTGATCAGTTCCCCCATCTATGTTGAAATTACAGGGGGCAAATCCACAGCTGTCCCGAATAGGGTTACCAGATGTCCCAATTTTATAGGGACAGTCCCGATTTTTGGGTATTTTTCTTATATAAGATCCTATTACCCCCCAACCCCCATCCCGATTTTTCACACTTGCTGTCTGGTCACCCTAGTCCCGAACATGCCTTAGAGACAACAGGGAAGAAAAGAAGTTGCTCCCCCATCACTGGGCATCTACAAGCAACACCCCCTTCATGAGAGACAGCTAGGACACACAGCCTTGTGAGACCCCTCTGCCCTGGTGGGCCCACCCGCATAAGACATAAATAGGAACATGCATTTATAGGTACCTCACAGAAAACGGCTGCAGATTTATAAGAGAAATACCATCATTTCTAAATTCCCTTCGATGGTTTAATAGAAGCCATTCATGAATACTGATTTCTCTGATTAATCAGCAAAGCTGCTTGGCTTGGGGGAAAAAAACAGGCTGGGTAGCTTTGAAGTTAAGTTTCAGTACTATTAACAAGATACCTCAAAAAAGCCTCCCTTGGCGGCAAAATGTGCAGCATTGTGTCTTTCGTTGTCAAAGACGTTAACATCTCCTCCTCTTTCAAGTATGCCACGCACCACCTCTATCACGCCTTCCCTTGCCGCTTCCATTAAGGCAGTGCGACCAGTAGCCTGCAAATTCAACAGCTTTTTATGTTCGTTTTCGTGTTCGACAGCACAAGCCAGTGTCACAAGGGGATGGAAGAACTGAAGGCCTCCTTTATGCAGCATAAAGAAGCAAAGAAGGGTGGGTGCAAGCCCAATAATTTCAAAAGTCTTCTGCAGATCACCTTTAAGAACCTAATCCTACAGTCTTTAAAACACGTGAGCAGTCCCACTGTCTTCTCTTGAGTAAAAGCTATAGGATCAAGCCACCTAAGCCCAATCCTACAAACAACTACACAAGTAGTTTTACTCAAGTGAGTAGTCCCTATGAAGTCAATGTGCCGACTCACTTGAGGAAAATTACGCAGAGGCATGTTTGTGGGATCAGCCCCTAGATATTCAGAAAAGCTCAGCTCAGCCATTTTGGGTACTTCAACGAAGTGCTCCTCACCCAGCAACTGACATTGTTCTCATACACTCAAAGGGCTTGTTGGATCTTGCTTAGGAGTTCCACAGCTGTGGATACAGACTTAAAACAGAGTACCATTGTTTTTCCATGTCACAGATGACCTAGAGAGGGACACGGGACCATAGGCTCCTTCAGTCCAGTGGTTCTCAACCAGGGGTATGTATATCCCTGGGGGTACGCAAAGGTCTTCCAGGGGATACGTCAACTTAGCTAGACATTTGCTTAGTTTTAGAACAGGCTACATAAAAAGCACTAGGGAAGTCAGTACAAACTACAATTTCATACAGACAATGGCTTGTTTATACTGCTCTATAGACTACAGCCTGAAATGGAAGTACAATATTTATATTCCAATTGATTTGTTTTATAATGATATGGTAAAAATGAGAAAGTCAGCAATTTTTCAGTAATAGTGAGCTATGCCATTTGTATTTTTATGTCTGATTTTGTAAGCAAGCAGTTTTTAAGTGAGGTGGAACTTGGGGGTACGCAAGACAAATCCGACTCCTGGAAGGGGGACAGTAATCTGGAAAGGTTGAGAGCAACTGTTCTAGCCAACACCAAGAACTTTTTGCAAAATGTGCCTGAGAACCACTTGTGCTAGATGTGCCCATGTGGTAAGATGGACCTGCAAGGGAAGACTGATTCAGTGCACCAGTTCTGTCAAGGAGGAGGTGGTTTATTAGAAGATGGCAGGGTTTGGGGAATTCCACCAGTATTCTTATATTCCCAAGCAAAACTAGCATATGCTAGTACAAACATCAAATTTATGCATGACATTTGTACACATTTTGTTACAACAGAATATACACTCTTAGGAATGTCGAGCTTTAGGTGACCCAGAGACCTTTCCTTATGCATAGCATATCTTCTTAGAGAGTCAGTGACACACGCTCTGCCCCTTACTTGCTACGGCAGACCCACATGTTGGAGTGTGGCTTTATGCTGGAATTCCAGTAAGATAACCACAGGATAGGGCTGTACATGACGGGTTTATTGATGCATAGGGCTATGCACTAATCCAAGTGTGTACTGCAGAATTACTTGGATCGCTACCTTTCTGCATAGCTGCCTGCGCATTTTGTCTCTTTCAAATGTGTTTATGTGAAAGGGAAATATAGTCTAGAATTATTAAGACCTTGTGCTGTTGTTCTTTACACCCCAGAGGCTGGCACATTTCAGTGGAGTCATATGTATACATTTTGTGAAGCACTCTAATATAAGAGATGCTCCAGTCAGGTAAAGTATTATTAGCTGACCAGAGGTGGAGGAAATAGAATCTCCTTCCCCTGGGCATCACCCCGGACATGCAAGCCAGGCAGTGCGACTCTCTTCCTTTGAAAATTATTCTGTACAAGCTGGGGCCAGACGGCGAGTCACAGTGAATAGGAAACTATTTGTCCTAGGGAGTGGTAAAGATACTGACTGAGCAGAAAATAATTCCCTACGGCTAAGCTCCGGTATTAAAATGTTCCTCATTGCCTATCACTGTTAGGAGAAGGTGCCAGGGATTCTTTTGTGTTATTAAAAAAAATCATTAAATTTTGCACTGCTTTTTGACCCAAAATAAAAACAAGCAGATTAACTCAATAGTTAATAAGTAAAGAAATTTGATTGTTCATCCGTTATTCTGGTCTATTTCAAAGGGTATATTTGGAAGTAGCTGCTGTATTGCTGGCAAGTGGCTGGAGTGATTATGCTTGTGCAAATTCCAGGCAGGCTGAATGTGTCTTGTGGGGCTCAGAGAGTTTACTGTGGAGAAATGCTATTAAGATTTTTTTTGGGGGGGGGAGAGGGGAGGGGAGGGGAGGGGAGAAGAGAGGCATAGCCAGCAGGTCCCTGTTACAGCTTCAATCCACCAGCTGGTACTAAGGGAGAGCAGGGCAATATCTCTAAGCCATTCCCTATGGAGTGTCTTGCACCATTTGTGGTACTAACACTCTGCTTTCTTTGCACGCTGGGGCTCATATCACCCACAAACAGTAAAGCCATTCCAATTGGAGGCCCCCACACCTTAATAAAGAGGGGCAGCTGGAAGGGCACTCTCTGTGAGTGGCTTTGGCACTCACTTCCCCCTCTTGGGCTGAAATAGCCTGAGTCTCTTGACCTTTAATGCATGGTCATCTTGGGAGACAAAAATGCGGTGAGGGACGGTGTTTGTGGGCACATGAGGAATGTCTGGACTGGTTGACTTTAACTAGAGGGATGAGGATAAGCTCCTGGATTTGTGGTTACCTGAAACATATGGAACGTTGAGCACTGGTCTGGCTTTTTTAAAATGTCTCATTGTACTGGATAAACAAATAAATGACCTGGATTATGGCTGCCCCTTGCAAACCTGTGCAGATGGAAAGGAGGGTAAAGGATACGGTTTCTTGTAACATCTCACTGCCTTGGTTCTCATGCAGGGCCGGCCACATTATGTTTCTAATTTTATTGAATATAATTTCAACATTTAAAACAATAGACCAGATCCCTCGGCCAGTGTAATGGACCCAGCTTCACTGAAGTCAACGGGCAATAGCACTTCACACCATTTGGGGAGATGACCTGGTTGTTTTTACACATATAAATAATTGGATCACAACCTACCAAAATCCAAAACAGGAGATAAATGATCCAGGTGTGGGACCTCAGTAAAATAAAACAAGAATGATGGAGAGGTGCTATCAGTGGCAGTCATCTGTGCATTGCCCAGAAGTTAACCACCTGATGTGTCTCATTATTATTTCAATTTAAAGATTTATGGTCATATATTGTAGTGGTCTTACAACTGCATTACAATAGTATGTATACGTATTTAATTATAGGAATATTCCTACTAGGTTTATCGCATTGGGGTCTGCTCCTCTTTCCAAAAATTTCAGACATATTTCCTTAATCTCGTGTGCTTGTTCACAGGCTTGTAGGAATACTGGCTTCCCATCAATAGTACAGTTGTTAACATCTGCGCCGTTTTCTAAAGCAATCTGAACGCAGCGGCAGTGCCGTTTCGTAGGTAAAATACAGTAAAACAAAATGCCTGGAACAAAAAACAAAATGGTTGTTAAGCAACGAACGGTAATGGGCTGAATCAAATAGTAGGAAAGGCCCTGATTCAGGAACCTGATCTGCACAGACAGACCCCTTGAACCAGTATAGAGACCCATTCATTTCTCAGGCATACGGGTCTGTCCATTTGAATCAGATTACGGGATGAAGACTTTAGAAATGAACACATGAAATGATATTTGGGATTTCAATGGGACCACTTGTGGAGAAAGCAATATTCAATGAGAGTGAGGGTATCAGAATCTGACCCTTAATAGTTAGGCACATATAAAACTAACTATTGGAGAGAGCTACAACCTAAATGCCTGATCCAGTAAAAATGTCTTCACTTTCAACACCACAAAAGCTCTTAAGAAAAATGGCTTTGTTGGGTTGTATGTGTAGTCAACACCCACCCTGGGTGGAATCTTTGGATGTTCAGTACCAAGCCACAGACCTTTGCTACATGAGCCAAAGAACAGTCCTGCAGCAGAAGACTCTTACCCGCTATGTTGACCAGCCACTAGAGGGGGACAAAACACACATAGCGAGCACATGATATGCGGTGAGAAAGCAGGATTGCAATTTGTGTTGATTCTGGCTTCAAAGATGGTTTTTCTGTCTAATATGATTAAGCGGGACTCTTTTTACCTTTTCCTTCATTATCAACCATGGTCATGTCTGCCTCGGCCTTTGCTAGTTTATCCAAGGCTAAGTCATGTCCTAGCTCGGCGGCTTTCATTGCAGGAGTGCGTCCCATTCGGTCTTGAACATCTGGATGAGCTCCTTGCTCCAGCAGGAAGTTGCACATGTCTATGTCATTTGCGATGCACGCCAAATGAAGGGCACTATCTCCATCGACAGGCTCTGTGAAATTAATGAGTTCTGGGAATCCAAGTTTGGTCAGCTTCTCGATCTGCCTCTTGTCTTTCTGGCGAACACATTGGAGAACTTTATAGATCTGCAAATTTTCAAGTCTTTTGTCTGTCAAAGACATCCTTGATCAACTGAAGCTAATCTTCTTCAAAGGGAATGCTTTCTGGGCAAAAAAACACAAAAAAACAGGTGTGAAGTTATTCTCCTTACAAGCCATAATGGGTTTTGATCCAAATCACGTTTAGGTCAATTAAAGTTTTTCATTTTGACTTCAGAGGCCTCTGAGCAGCCTCATTATTCTTGATTTTATATGTGCATATGCATACAGGTATATATTATATACACACCTCTGTATAGACACACACAGAGACATGCATGCGCACATAACACTTCGAAAATCATTCGAATCGCAGCCACGGGGAGCTGCAGGGGGGTCGTGCCTGCGGACGCTCAATGGAAACAAAATGTCTTGCGGCCCACCAGTGGATTACCCTGATGGGCCACGTGCCGAAGGTTGCTGACCCTTGTACCAACAATAATTTAAAGAATTACCTTTCCAGAGGATGTGGCTTTCTCCAAACTAAATATCACTAGGAATTAGATTATTATTTATTTATATTTGTATTACCGTAGTACTGAGCAGCCCCAGTCACGGACCAGGACTCCATGGTACTAGGTGCTGTACAAACACGAACAATAAGATATTCCCTGACCCGGAGAGTTTACGATCTAAGTAATAACCTGTTTAGGCAAATGCTTGGATTTAAATGTTAAATTCTATTCTGTGTCGGTTCTTATACCATCCTTGTTACCACAGCATCCACGCACCACTTGATAGCATACTAAGCAAAAAGACTAACGTCAGTCATGTGTGGTTTGTTCTTTCCTCCTCATACATATTGCATCTGATTATTCTGTCAAAGGGAATAAGTGCAGTCTCTTATAACAGACAATCATGAATGTCTTGTATTGATGCGAGCTGCCTCCCAGGGTTCTCACCCCAGAATGAAGAGAACTCAGAGGTGCTCTCCATTCCAGATCACCAGGGAAGCTGTGACCCACAAGGAAGTTCAGCTTGGAATGTTAACAAGTCACTGGGAGCAGAGACTCTACACAGCAAGTCAGCACTGGGGCCTGGCTGCTGGGCGCAAAGGGGTGTGAGCTCTGCAGGGATGGTGTCTGAAGATGCTAAGGGGAACAGGTAATTTTCAGTATGAATTCTTTGCCTGTAGTCCTGTTCCGTTGCCTGTTGGCATATGATGATAGGGAAGACTGGATTCACTTTTTAAAAATCTGCCATGTATTAGTGGAGCCCTTCTTCTCCACCCACCTTGTTGTTGTTGATTTGCATTGCGGTAATGCTTAGAGACTCCGGTCACCCTCCCCTCTCCCCCTGCAAAAAAAAGTGTACAACTGTATTATTTCAAGGCACAATTGTGCCTGGCCTTGTGCTGGTGGCTGGGTGGAGGGAGTGGGTGCACAAAGAGTCCTTCAGCTGCTTTGTGTGTCCCTACCTCTGAGCAACAGCCAGGCACAATCACAGTCCCTGCTCCTTCTTAGTGCTCTGGGGATAGAAGACATCCCAAAATGGACAAGGAAGGGTGGGAAGGTTCCACCCTGGCCAGCATAAATGGCTCCTCACCAAGAGAAGAGCATGCTGTAACACCCAAAGGGATGGTGCAGACTGTGCATTCCCCGTGTGCGCTGGTGAGTTTGGGAGGCACAATCCCGCCAAGAGCTCCCCTCTAGAGCAATGAGACTCCCCATGTGAGCAGCGCCTACTGGCTCTGTGATTAGCTGTGCCCTCATGGAACCATACTGATCTCCCCAAGGGTCTTCAGCAGGGTCAGAACCTTGCTAGCCACAGCTGAGACCTCTGCTACTTGAACTAGTGGAGTAACTGAAAGCAATAATGGGCTGTCATACTGGACGTGGACCAACCACTAGGAAGGGATGAGGCACATTTTGCCAGTGGTTTCACAGATATTTGTTGACAGATTTGGGAAATAATGGGTTCCATTCCAGGCTCTAAAAGGGAGCATGCGCCAATGGTCACAGACCCTTCTGCTCCTCTCTCCTCCACAAAGGCTGATCACTTCTGGGCCCTGTCCCCTTCAGCCTGTCTCTGTCCCAGTCCTGTAATTCCCTCTCAGCTCCTCATCTCAGTCTTCCTCCACCAGCTCCTTGTCCCTGTCTCCCTCTCCCCAGGCTACTCATCTGAATCCCCACAAACCAAAGTTCCTCCTCGCAGGCACACTCTCCCACACCAGGCTCTTCAGCCAAGTCCCAGTCTTTCCTCCACCCCAGCTTCCAGTCCCAGTCTCCCCCCAGGTTTCTTCTTCCTAGTCTCCTTGTCCAATCAGTCTCAGTATCCTACTTCTCCATGCAGCTCCCCCTCTCCCTCCAGGCTTCTCATACGAGTTCAGTCTCCAGCAACTTCTTCCTTCTCCATGCTCCCTGGGAGTATGAACAGCACAGGAAAAAGACTCCCTGCTTTCAGTTCTAGTGCCCAACCTCCTGCAAATGCAAGGAAAGTCCTGCTTGGCCTCTGCATCCCTAGGGTGGAGCATGTCCCAGTGCAGATTAAACCTTCAGAGAACTTAACTGCCAAACTAACATCACTACTGAGCATGTGCAAACTGATTTTTTAGAGGATTATAATTTGGCCAATTTTAGCAGATTTTCACAACCGCCTCAGAAGGCACACCCCTGACACTAGCACAACGTCCCTGACAAATTTCAAATCCCTGCTCCAAAGCATGGAGGAGTTGGACTTTCTCGTGAAAATGGTTGTACAATTTTTTTTTTTAAATGGGGAAAAAAACAACATTTTCCCCTAAACTCATTCTTGGAAATCCCTGAACCATTTTTGCTGAAACTTTTCTAAATAATTCAGTTTCAGACAAACACTCAGCATGGAAAATTCCAGCCCAAGCAGTTACAGTTTGTCAAAGTTATAAACAACTGAAAACAGGGTACAAAAATGGGAAGTGTCAGGGAACGTTAAAACATGGGTGATGTTACCAACACCAACTCTAATTCTGTGCAATTTGCAACTATACTGGTATTGATTTTTTAAAAATATTGTTCAGCATCTTGCTAGTCTGTGTTGTTAAGCAAATATTAGGAACTGAACTCATTACATAGTTTTAATCGGTTTTACCTGTGACATATTATTCTTTGTTGGGAGGAAGGACTGATGGCATAGCCTTGAGGCAGGTACACTCTGGCAAACATCTCACATAGCTATGCCAATAAACCTAAATCCAAATCTGTAACACTTCTGTCTCTCTTGAAAAACAATGAGGGAGACACTAGCTAATGGTGCCAGATTCCATCATGGTTTTGTGATGGACTAGGCTGAGAATCAAAAAACATTTTAATTTCAGTTTAATTATTTTTCCAGTGCACCCATTAGTAGGAAGATCCTTTTAAGCAGATTCCTGTTTCGTCCTGGAACTTGCCAAACTAGCTAGATGCACAAGGGGAAGCTTTTCAAGGGCACACAAGTGTGAGAGATGATGTCCAACTCCCCCATTCACTGACTTTCCATGGAAGCTGGGGGCCTAATTGCCCCTTATGCCCTTGAAAATCTCCCCCACTGTGTTTCTCAAAGGCCATTATCAACTATAAAAATATCACACCGCTGCCTGATTTTTTCCCCAGTTATTGTTACCAGTAACACCTAAGGCACAAACCTGCAAACACCTACATACGCACTTTGTTTTACTCACAAACATAGTCTCAAGGATTACAATAAGTCTTTGCTAGAGCAAGGCTTTAAGAGTTGAGAAAAATGTTTTTTCCTCTGTTTGTTTAGTGTGTGCATGTGTCAGCACTTTGTGTATATTCTTGGCTCCTTGCCCATTGTTTGTGTGGGAGACACACCCAGCAACAACAACAACAAGAAACACACACAAACAAAAAGAACCCTGAAAAATGTAAAACCACAAAAATTGGCAGAGAAATTCAGGGACATGTGCAGTCACTGAAACTACTACTTTTACTCCTTTTTTAAAAGCTAAATTTCAAGTTGACAATGTCCCTTTTAACAATGACTGTTCACAAATCAGTAAACAAAGTTATCACCAACTTTGTATTTTAAAAAAATAGGCATTTTAAAATTTCTAATTCTAATACTGACAGTGTATCTAAACATGAGCCTTATAGTATGACATAAAAGAACTTAATATGGTAACAGTACCCCATGTGTTTATTGCTTTATACAAATAAAAACTCCATTTGACTCATGTTTAATGGGAGATGAGCAACAAAGTCTGATGAAAATTTATCCCAGTACAGTGAATAACTACAAGGCTACAGTCAGGGCTGGTGCAACCATTTAGGCGACCTAGGTGGTCACCTAGGGCGCTAGGATTTGGGGGGGGGGGGCGCCATTTTCTTTAGCAGCGACCGCAGCGGCCGGATCTTCGGCCGCCCCGGTCGCCGCCGGCATTTAGGCGGAGGGAGCTGGGGCAGTGGAGTGCGGGGAGGGCCGCCTGCAGCAAGGGGCGGCGGGGGCGGCACGCAGGGGAACTCCCCTTGTGACGTGCTGGGGCAGGGGAGGGGGACCCAGCGCCAATCACCTTAGGCTCCGCAAGCCTAGGAGGCGGGAGAAGTGAAGCAGCGACGGTGTGCTCGGGGAGGAGGTGGGGCAGGGTGAGCTGGGGCGGGGGGGGGTGCCTCAGGGTGGGGAGCTGCCGCAGGGGGGCGCCTCAGGGCAGGGGCTCAGGGATGGGGGGGGACGGGGCGGCGCAAGGTGGAAGTTTCACCTAGGGCTCGAAACATCCTTCCACCAGCCCTGGCTACAGTTAAGGCTCAGATGGATATCCCCTTGCCTTTTATTTTTAACTTGTATGCCACTTCTCAAAAAATGTTCTGTTTGGACAGAGATATACTGTATAGCGGAGAAGCAAATGGACACTGCAGGGACTTCACGCCTGACTCATGCACCCATCTAGAAAATTACAAGTCAGCTCCAGTGTCTGTTTTTAATTTGTAATTGCTAAATCTCCCATTCCTGTTCTGAGCGCCTCATGGGTGGGCCTCCATGGAAGGTAGCAGGGTTCCACACTGGTGCACGTATCTGCCCATGCAGATCCATTGCACGACTGGGGTGTAAGGGCCAATCCTGAGCCCCACATGGGGAGACCTGGGGCTAAGCACGCCTGGAAGTTAAAGAGTAGAGGCTTAATGTATCTACTCTTCTGCAACATCTATTAAGATTAATGAAAAATACATTCACACAGTGATGGGATAACATACATTTCCAACTGACATGGTCCTCCCTAACTCTAATGAAGGATAGTTGGAGAACAAACCAGAATTGGCAAAAGATGGGCCAGCCCAGTGGCTTCCCTCCTGCTCAGGCCAGGGTTAAGTGGAGCACATGTGTCAGTATTTGCAGGAGTGCAGGCTTTAGGGACAGCCACGCTGCATTTCCATTGCATGTCTCCTCCTAAAAGAAGTTGGCCAAAGTTCCCAACAGCGATGCACCGGGATCCTTCCCACCCTACCCCTTCACCCACTGCCAAAATGCAGCCACGTCTGCGGGCGGGCCACAGCACTGGCGCTGCACGCCCACTACCCTGGAGAGCACGTTACCCCACTGAAACTCCCCGGGGGGAGTCCTGCCCCACGTGTCCCTGCGCGTGCTCCCGTGTGACGTGTTGGGGCGGGGGAGGGGGACCCAGCACGAGCCCAGGACTCACCTCCCAGGGGGGAGCAGCCGGTCGGGCGGCATGGCTCAGGCGCGCGCGCGCTGGAGGGGCTGCAGCGCGTCCCGGGACAGGCCGCGCGAGGGACGCTGTTAGCCCGCAGCTCCCATAGCAACCAGCAGCCCCGCCCGCCCATGCGTCATAATGCCAGCCTTGCCCCCTCCGCGCCCCGCGCAGGGCGTCCCCGCCTGGCGCGCGCTGCTGCTGCGGGGCGGGCTGAGTCCAGCCTGTGTGGGCAGCTGCGCCCCATCCCCGCTTCCCTGCGCTCCGTTCCGCACCCGCCGGTCCCTCCGCCTCATCCCCCTCTCTGGGCCCCAGTTCCCTGCACCCCCTCGGCTAGTCTGCAGCCGTGCTCCTTGCACCCCTCATCCGCAGCCCTCCGTCCCCTGCACGTCATCCTCGCAATGTGCATGATCCCCAATTCCCTGCACCCTCTCGTCTAGTCTGCAGCCCTGCTCCTTGCACCCCTCATCCGCAGCCCTCCGTCCCCTGCACGTCATCCCCGCAATGTGCATGATCCCCAGTTCCCTGCACCCCCTCGGCTAGTCTGCAGCCCTGCTCCTTGCACCCCTCATCCGCAGCCCTCCGTCCCCTGCACGTCATCCCCGCAATGTGCATGATCCCCAGTTCCCTGCACCCCCTCGGCTAGTCTGCAGCCCTGCTCCTTGCACCCCTCATCCGCAGCCCTCCGTCCCCTGCACGTCATCCCCGCAATGTGCATGCTCCCCAATTCCCTGCTCGAGTTCCCTGCGCCCCCCTCACCCCCTATTCTGCGTTCCTAACTCCGCGTGAAAGATTGGCACTCACCATGGTTTGGGATGTTGCTCCTGTCCTCTCCGCCCTGGAGCAAGGTGGGGCCCAGTTTGCTGCAAAGCTTTAGAAAGTGGGGGTGCGGAGGGAGGGGAAAAAAGAGCAGCATAGCTTTTTGCCCTGTGCGGTCCTGTGGAAAGGAGAGCCCCTTAAGGTATGTGTACATTAAATATAATACAATGTGGTTCTCAGAGTCCTGGAATTCACAATGCAAAATGCACTGCTCTGAGCAACAGGCTTCCCCTAACCCCCACCCCATTCCCGATTTTGATTTGTGCAAGCAAGTTGGGTCTTTACATTGTTTTATTTTTGAGTGCAGTTATTTTTTGCACATAATTCTACATTTCTAAATTCAACTTTCATAATAAAGGAATTGCACTACAGTACTTGTATTAGGTGAACTGAAAAATACTACTTCATTTGTTTCTATGTTTACAGGGCAAATATTTGTAATAAAAATAAATATAAAGTGAGCACTGCGCGCTTTGTATTCTGTGTTGTAATTGAAATCAAATCCATATATTTGAAAATGTAGAAAACATCCAAAATATTTAAATAAATGGTATTCTATTATTGTTTAACAGCACGATTAATTGTGATGAATTTTTTCAATCGCTTGACAGTCCTACTACGTATCAAATATCTTCATCAGAATGGGCAGCGATGCATAGGCGGATCCAGGTCCAAAAGAAGAGATATCCTGATGCCACCAAACAGGATGTCTCCTGTGAGCTCTTCACTGCTTCTCCTAACAGGAATGCCATTTGCATGGTAGCTGCTTCTAGCTAGCACTTGCTTATGGTGGTAATCTGAGTTAGTCAGACTGTAGGCCAATTACTACTTTAGTTCAGCTGATCACTCCTGCTTTGGCAGAGGTACATGCCCCATTGCATTAGGCTGGGGTCACAGTCATTGTGCTTTTGTATGGCAGGACAATATGTAGTCTGCTCATCCATATTGTTGCTGCTCTTGCTGTATTTTTGTGCCCTCCGAAAGCAAGACTTACACTAACATGGGTGGCCAAATTCTATGCTGAGGAACTTTTGCAAATATTTCTTTTTCATTTTTGGTTTTTAAAATAGACAATTCAAGATGGGAAATGCCAACTTGCTTAATTTGAAATGTAATTTAAAGCCAAAATACAGGAGATCCAATTAAGCGCGCACGCACACACACACACACACACAAAAAGAATGAGACCTTCAAATTAATACATTACGGGAACTTTTGAGATTTGTATTCTATTCTAAGTGGGGCATAACCCCCTTTTATAGTGACTGTCTCATTCCCTCAGACCATGCAGTCTGATTGCCCTATATCCTGTCATGCTCTTGAGAATGATGCTGGGGACTCATGATTCTAAGGGGAAAATATCCCTTTTCAGCAGCTGTAGAATACACAATTAGGTATTTCACAGCATCTTTACCCCAAGAGGGAAGTCTGTCTCTGCCTAGACAGTTGCCACTATGACATTAGGAACTCCCCTGACCACACTCCCAAGACAGGACGAGATCAAAATCTTGCATGAGAAACTCTCAACAACATATGCCATGAGGATCGACATACCTGAATAAAAAAAATCATCAGAAAGAATTATACAGGAATTGGAACCTGATGCTGCCAGGCTTGTTGGGGTACCATTAGAAACAACTAAATATCAAGGCTTTAAAATTGAGATACCCATGAAAATGCATTCACAGAAAAATGTCTAAGGAAGTTTCGTTTTAATGACTCACAAAGCTGGATTTGAATGAAAAACCCATGTTTACAGACGAAAACAAATGTTGACATTAAAGAATCATCATGTTTTCCATAACTGCCCCTCCCCTTTCTAATAGGATAGCACCGAATGACATATGAAATATAAAATGGAGAATTATTAATGGCAAGATTAAGAGCTTTGATAGCGATGTTTTTCATGATTTGTAATTCTGTACAGTGAAGAAGTACAGATGAGGTAACACTTAGGCCAAGTCTTTGCTGGCATAAATGTGGCTTTGCCAATTCTTCTTTTACATAGAATTGCAAATCTGCTTAAAATGTTATTGCTGAGAGAACAAAGGTAACATGTTGTGTTGGAAGATGTAAGTAATAGATACACAAATGTGTAATGAGAAATAAAAAACACCCTTTTCCTGGGAAGGCCCTGGGCAGGGTGACACAAAAACAACATGAGCTAGAAACTGCAAACTCATCGGGAAGTATTTAGAAGTTGGGTAACTGAAGCATGTGCATGCATAATATATGAGTTACCTAAAATCCAAACAGTTGACATGCTAAAACCACTTGGATAAAGATTAAGTAATCTGTAATGTGGAAATGTATAAATGACCTAACTGAACATGGGCCCAAACTTGAGAGACACTGGACCAGAAAATGGAAGTATGGGATTGCCGGACCAGGCCAAGAGATCAGAGAGGGTGATGACTATCATGGCAGAATGTGGCAACTTGGACCCATTTACCAATTCTAGCCTGTCTGTTATTATATGTCTGGTATAAATGTATCTCCAGACACTATCAGTGACAATAATTCTGTCAGCAATTGTATAAATAAAGGTGAAAATAGATTAAGCCTAAATTAAATGGACTTGTGACTCCGTTTCCCAACTTTTTACCCCCAACAGGCTCTTCTTAGTTGACAGCTCAGTTTTGGAGATGAGCCAAGTAGGATGTAGGAGGTAAAGAGACTGAAATAAATGGTGCAAAGCCTTGACTATGCCACAAAGATCTGTGACTGGAAAAAACCAGCTTCCATAAATGGAGGGATCAATCAGCCCGAGGAGGTGAAGAACTTGGGATCAAGACACAGGAAAAATCAGATCCCGATCTACTTCGATCTCGCTGAACTGCCATTGAGGTAGCGCTCAATGGAGCAGGCAAAGCTGCTGTATGCTACCTTTGTGCTCATCTGACCTGCAGAGCTAGGAAGAGCCATTTTAACCCAGGTCATAAGTCAGGGCAGCCTCAAAGCTGCTCTAACCTGCACTAATTTGTAACAACTCCCAAAGGTCTGTTAAGCTGTCCAGGAATCACTAGAGTTCTGCACACTTTAGCCACACCCCCTTCCTCCCAGCACACCTCTTTACACTACGGGGGGCCAGGAGAGATTTGTGTAAAGCGGGATGTGCCAGCTGGGGACTTCCCCACTCCAGGTGAATTTTCAGCTGCCCCATTTAGGGCAGTTTACAGCCCCGTTGGTACTGCTGGAGGGACACAAAGGGCCGAACCAAAGGCTACGATCTGCCCTTGACTGTGGTCAACAAAAGGAAAACTGCAACGGATGGAGCAAACTCAAGTGTTCTCCAAAGAGTTACACCAGGAATGAATTTGATCCATCGACGGACCAGGATGCAGGAAGTATCATTTTGTTCAGTACATAACAGCAGATTCTGATAGTTAGATGATCAGAAATAAATGAAGTTTTAGTTCCTAAACAGCACTATGTCAATAAAATATTAATTTGTAAGAAGGGAATCCTGTTTTATCCATGCTAAGTGTTAACCTCAATGACTCAGATAGCATCCGTGCCTCATATTATGGCGGGCAAAGCTCCCATTACCAATATGCTCACTTTGCACAGCAGCAGGAGGAGCTAATTACTCATGAAAAGATTTTGCTGCAGAACAGCTGCTTGGAATTTAAATATAAGAGCTTTTGAGTGTTTTGTTCAGGGCTGGTGAAAGGCACCAGGCTGACAGCAACTGGAGAAGTTCTCTCTACAAGACAGGAGCAGCACACTGCTAGCAGTCTCAATATACCAGCATGCTGCATTTGTATAGTGACTTTCATCCATGGATCCCAAAGCACTAGAACTATGAAGGTGGCATTGTATATTGTCAGAAATATTATGCAGATGGGGGAAACCGAGGCACGAAGAGTGGTATTCTGGCCATATTGACCTCAGTGGGAGCTGGTTTGGAGCCTAGTATGATTTTCATTGGTATTACTTGCTGTTCTGTATTACACTGAGCATGTTTGTGACTTAAACCTGTTGCTCCTCCAATCATTATCTTCCCAAGGTTAATTGCTACTATACTCTTTCATCTAGTTCCATGTTCCTGCAAGAGTCTTCCTTTTGTTGTATGCTCTTCTCCATACCAGCTTGCAAGCCTGATGCATAGTGCAAAGACACAAGCCTAGCGTGTGGCTAATTGTAATGTCCATCTGGGTCATAAATCATGTTAAAATCAGCCACATGTTACCTTGCAGGAGCGTGAGATCACTTTAGCCTGGCTAATGAATGTATTAGTCTTGGTAGAGTTAAATAGCACATTGTGCTTAGCCCACACCTGGCACTGTAGGGATGGAGGAGCTCCTGCACGTCTGAGCACTACCCATATCACTCCTCCAGACTCACGAGGGAGCAGAGAACCTCACAGGAGCAAATGAGTGGGGATTGGGTAGGGAAGGGCAGGTCTGGACCGAGCCCTATCTCCTCCCCGTCACAACCTGGCCACTGGAGCTGGATGGGTGTATAGGGTTGGGGAAACATCATAAAGGGGTGTCTCAAATTACTGCCTCTCTTCTAGTCAACCCCAAATGAATTTTGTTCTGGTTTTGTTGTTTCACCAAGAGAGGGGGGAAAAAATAATTTGGGGTCAATCTAAAACAATGTCTCGTTTCAATGTCTCGCTCCAGCCGGGGAACAGAAAAATCAATTATTCACACAGCTCTACTTGCCCCCTAACTTGCTAAGTACAAATGTCGGGCCCTGCCTTACATTCTTTGCCCACCCAAAGCTCCCACTCGCTTCAGCAGGAGCTCTGGATGCACAAAAGAGAGAGGATCAGAATTTTAAAGTGCTGTGGGAGGCTCCGCACTTTAACCCTTTAAGGTTACTTTAGTGTATCCCAAGGGTAGGCAACCTATGGCATGGGTGCCGAAGGCGGCACGCGAGCTGATTTTCAGCAGCACTCACACTGCCCAGGTCCTGGTCACTGGTCCTTGGGTGCTCTGCATTTTAATTTAATTTTAAATGAAGCTTCTTAAACATTTTAAAAACCTTATTTACTTTACATACAACAATAGTTTAGTTCTATATTATAGACTTATAGAAAGAGACCTTCTAAAAACGTTAAAATGTATGACTGGCACGGGAAACCTTAAATTAGAGTTAATATATGAAGACTCGGCACACCACTTCTGAAAGGTTGCCGACCCCTGGTGTATCCAATCCCCACTCTCCGAAAGGTGCTCCAGGCTTCTTAAGCTCTGGAATTGAGGGGATATAAATTCCTCGGGTCTTCTTTGTCCACCTGTCTAAGGGCATAGGCCAAAGTCCATTGAATACAGGAGTCATGGATCCACTTCACTCCTTTCATTAGTTCTTTGTAGGCAACTATGGCTAGGACAAAAAAAAGTAAGAAGAGAGTTCTTTTTGTAGTTCTTTTGCATTAATGTTAGTGTAGTTAGGGCAGGTTAGTAATGGTGAGACATAGCTAGGGTTGCCAATTTTGGTTGGACGTATTCCTGGAAGTTTCATCACGTCATAATCTTTAATTCCTGGAGACTCCAGGACAATCCTGGAGGGTTGGCAACCCTAGTGTATCTTAGACTCCGTTTGATACTGTATACACTAATGTCCAACCCCCTGTGATCCCTGCTGTTACATTATCCCTATTGTCTACTAATATGCGTTGTAGGTTCTTACTTAAGCTTGCCAGACTGATGAGAAACAACGGCCTCAAGTGGGTCAATCGTCTAGCATTTCTTATGAACAAGGCGAATGAAATATTGATCAATCTCATCGCTTATGCAGCAAGCAACGGAGTGATTTTCAGCTGATAATAATGCATGTCAGACAGAAGAGGGTTGGGAAAGCAGCTCTTCTGAAACGCCTGCTGTCTTCCTGCAAACCCTGAATTATTGCTGAAACTCTTGGAAATGTAACCGGTAAACGGAAAGTAAAACAGCATGTAGTGAAAAAGCAACATCATCCTCGAAACAGAAGAAGCAGAACGACCATGTGCGCCATGTGCTGGATTGTGAAACCCCTACTGACGTGCTGTCCCTTTCTCCGCAAGAAGTCCCATTGATCTAAAAGGATCTCCTTGAGGAGTAAAGTGCTACCTCACTGCGAGTGTATCAAACGCTAACCCCACATGAGCCAGGCACACAGTTTACCTACCCTATGTGAAGAATGGATAGCTGCAGCCGATTTTCTAATGTCAGGAAAGATGGCTGTAATTCCCAGATTAAAGTGACTTGGCTTTGTGGGGAAGGAGGGATGCTAAATCTACCAGAAGTCCCAACCCTGTTCACCTGCGCCGCCTTTCTCAGGTGGGGCTAAATGAGGAGAGCAAGGGCTACGTACCTGAAAATCCCACTGCAGGTGGGTGGCGGAAGGAAAGGGGTGGAGCGGGCCACAGGGTGAGAAGAGCTCTAGTTTGACCTTCCGTACTCGGTAGCCAATGTGGCTAGTCAAGCATGACGGGGCGGGGGTGGGGAGTAAACTGCTTCACTACAAGGGATGAAGTAACTTGCTGTTCTCCTGCAAAGCAAGGGGCCCTCAGCAGAGGAATTGTAACACTGTGAGTTCCAATGCATTCCGTGATTTTCTCCTGGGCTATGCACTGCCCCTGATTCAGATCATAAAATTACCAGCCAACCTCATGTGCTCAGTGACTTACTTTGTACTAGTATAACTCCTTCTAAAGGAATGCTGCTGTTCCCTTGTGTAATGATTATTTCAGAGAACATCCCTGCAGTAGGAAGGCAGGATTACAGCAACATGTTTGAAGCAGAGCTTGAAATGTGCATCAGTTTTCGCAGATTAAATACTCTTCTTCTTATATGGTTATTTCTCTTTGTATTCATTTGTTAATAACTCTTAAAAAACATACCCCTGTGCTACGCAATCCCTCCCCTAATAGTTCTCTGTTAATAACAAAATTAGCCAATGGACACTGGTTCAAGCCAGTCTCAGGTCTCCTGTGAAAAAAAATCATGACCATCTAGGATCCTCAGTGACAGACCTGGAAGGAGCTGATGAACTCAGTCCAGTTCAAAAAGGTCACAGAGATCATCAACACAACTGATACAAATCAGTTCCCCTGGAACCAGGGATTTCCCAGCACCACCAACCCTGAACTCTTTCATCCATCCCTTCATTGGTCTACTAGTTACGTACAGCATTACCAATTTAGTCATTTTCCAATTTGTTCTAGTAGTTTTTAAAAAAATTCTAGTTGGAAAAAATTCCATTTAGTTGGTTGGAAATTTGAATTGAAATTGAAACATTAATACACAGTTTAAAAGCATACATATGGTAAAACACTTGTACCTGAAAAAGCATAATAGGTTTGAAAAGTATGATCAAAGACTTGTGTACGTGGCTCATGAATGCACCGATGCAAATGGGAATCAAGTATTAAATTATTGCATACGTTATCTTGATGTCAGTGGAAGGCCAGTCGATGCATTTCTAGATGTTCAGGTTAAAGAAGACACATCAGCTGAATCACGGATAACCACATTTTAAAAGAGTTAAATACTTTTAAATTGGACCCCAAACAGATGGCTGCTTGTGCATTTGATGAAGCTGCAAACTTCTCTGGAAGACATGATGAAGTACAAGCTTTGCTCAGAGAAAAGTGTAACCCTAATCTCTCCTATACACACTATAGGGCATCTACTCCAACTAGCACTAGTATGAGCTGCAGAATCTTCAAAAGACATTTAAAAAGCCATAAATTTAATGTCTTCATTACTGTATACTCTTTTTTCAACAAGCGTCCAAAAAGACTGAACATCTTGGAAAAAAATAGATGATGCTCTGGAACTGAAGTTTAAATTAGTCCAACCTGGGAAAACCCACTGGCTTTCTCATGAGCGATTCTTGGCTATTGTCTTAAAATTACTGCAGCCGTTATTACTGGCTTTGGAAAGTATCTACCAGGAGGGGATGGATCTAAGTAGTGAGGCTGGTGGACTACTTTTGCTAAGACATTCAGAGAAGACAATTGCCATTCTCTCTTTTGTAAGTCTGCTGTTGAAACCAGTTGGGTCATTAAACAATGCCATCCAGGCATCTGCTACAACAGTAGCAGATCTTTGTCCAGCAATAGAAGCTACACTTGGATTAATCAGAGAGGTATCCATTGAAAACGTACTGGAAGAAGCAAGGACTTCAGACCAGAGGTTGACTAATGAAGGCACTTGTATTGAATCATTAAGTAAAGAGGACAAGAAGTGTTTGTTAAGCCAGCTGAACAAACTTGATCCTTACAAATCTACAACAGCGACTTCTGGGTTCTACTCAACCTCTACATAGCTTTTAATGATGCCCGTCTTATAAAACACTGACAGGTGAATGGAGTGAGGCACTACCAGCAATGGGGCTGCCATGTGATCAGGACAGAACGGAGAATTTGAACACAGAGTGGAATGTCATAAAAAAAGAAGTTGAAGTCAAATCTTCATTCATTTGTTCTATCATCACTAGTGGATCGACCTGATCTTTGTGCTATGTTTCCTTGGATGAAAGAAGTAGGAATTCATCTCTTGCTACTCCCAGTCACAATAGCTACAGTTGAGTGTTCTTTTTCATCACTGATAGAATTTTGCATTCTGAGAAAAGTCGCATTCTGCCTGATCATGTGAATGAAGTAATGAGCATATCAATTGAAGGATTGGAAATACCGGACACACGAGAAGCCACCAAAGATGAATGCACTGCATTTGAGAAGTTCATTAACAGAGTTGGGCAAAATTACAACAAGAAACCAAAAAGGATGTAGATGTAGTGCTTCATAGAAGGCTTGAGTAGCGAACTGTAATTTGTGTGATGATTTTTAAAACATGAGTTAAATCTAATAAAATGGTCGTGAAACATTTTTCAGTTTTTACTATGGTGCCATGCAGCCCACCTTCACCCTTATGGTCTCGCTCCTCGGCCTTCACCCCCCCTGTAAATTCGAACATCTCCTCTAATTTCAATTCTTGGGGAAAACACTGATTGGAGCCGTCTCCAGTATGGATGGAGGCAGATTGATGGGACAGCAGCTTCACGTGTGTTAATTTAGCACATTTCATGAGCACTAAATTCATATACATCCAAAAGCATTTAGGCTCTGATCCAACTCCCATTGAAGTCAATGAGACTTTTTCCATTGATTTCAATAGATTTTTTCATCGGACCCTTAATGCATTCCTATATTGACAGAAAGAAATGGCATCTCTTAAACATCAAACTGAGCTACAAGCTAGATGTGCAGACTTTCCTCAACTACTAGGTGCTGATTGTGCAGTGCTAACTGCTTGCCATCTTTTGTGTTTAGTTCTCACCGCCCTTTAGCTTAATGCATTGGTTAATCTGGACATTAGAGGCAGGTAATACATCGTATTAGGAATGAACATTCATTTGTAAGTGGAATGTGCTACTTATTTATTTTACAACGCATATGACATATTTGCTCTGATGTTACAGATTTAAACAAAATATCTGTGAGCTTAAAATACTTTACAGTGGTAGCTATTGTTTCCATTGGTAAGGACCTATACTTTCATAATTCATTTAAGGCTTCCTAGTTCTCTGCACCCTTCTGACTCCATTCAAACCTATTTCAAGGCCCATTTCTCACTCCCAGCCTAACACTCCTAGCTCTGCCTCTAACAAAACAATAAAATACTTTTGCAGGCTCTCAGAACTATTGCATTCTTCATCCCTGCCTGATTGTATCCATCAATGCTCCTGTAGGGTAAACTCTACTTGTAACTGATGTGGAAGCATTTTGTGGTACTTTCATATGGAAGATTCGATCGAAAAATAAAATGCAGTAGAGTCAACAGGCAAGGAATACAGCAGTATGGGAGTTAATCCTTACAACAAGTGGAGAAATGCTGTGCCCCAGAGTAGAGCAAGTGAATTATTTTACATTCAACTCCAGATGTATTTCAGTATGCAAAAGTTACAGTCCTGTATAAGTCTGATCCAAAGCTCATACCAGTCAATGGGAGTCTGTCCATTGACTTCAATGGGCTTTCGACCAAGCTGTAAATCCTTTGCTTACAAAAGTTATCCAACCTGAATTATAGACCAGAAACAGGAGTCAATATTCTCTCCCCAGGGCTAGGTGAGTTTTACTTTACTCAGTGCATAGGACAGAATTGAATCCATCACAACAGTTGGGAAAACTGTGCATATAAAGACCAACAGTTTTTCCTTTAGCTTTGCAACCATATAACGTGCCTTGGGCGCAGGAGACATTAAAGCATCCACCATGGCATCTACAACTTCATGGCCTGTGGTGCGCCCTTCCTTAAGTATGTTGTTGAAAAAGTCTGAACGTTCTTGCACATATTCTTTATTGTACACTGCCTTTTCCTCCTCACTGAGTTCATTCCAGATCTGCTCCGCATTGACTGGTGGCTGAACATTAGTTGAACGCGCGTAATTTCCTGGCTGAATAACACAAACCTAAAAGGAAAACAAAATTAGGAAATAACTATTAGACTATAATCAGCTGCTCTGAATTCAGTGAAATCATATGAGCCGTAGAGCTCAGGCCAGCTATGAGTTTTTAATTACAGTGTAGACTTACCCTAGATTGTGGCGTTTAGCCACAGCCTGTTGTAAGTGGCGGCACAGACCCAATGCAAGGCAAGGAGAACTGGACCTCATACTCATGATGTGTATGAGGTCACGCTGGCAGGGGCAGGATAGCACACTCTTCAAAAGGGCGTCCCTCAGACAAAACCATGTCTGGTTTTGTCTCAGTACCGGACGGGGGACAAACCTTAGAAAAGCAGGACCATTTACTGGACGAAAGGCCTGCCTAGCTACGGAGAGCACAAACAGTCATTAAAAACCTGCAGCTGGCATGTAAAGGTAATTATTAGAGAAATATATTTTTGAACGTTAAAGTCCAAGCAAATAGAACAGCTAACCTCTTAAACTAAGCACTTCCATGCACTCAAGATTATCCTTAGCTAAGCAGTTCAAATCCTCATCGTGCCGTAGGTATTTCAAAGTGTATAATGCAAGTGCTCTTATACTGTTTTCCAAAAGGGGGCGGCTGTTGAAACACAACAACAGCTTTTCCACAACCAAACTGCTGTGAGCAGTGCATACAGTTCGTCTTTGCTGTAGTAATTACTTCAGGGGGAACATTTAGTGAGCACTAAATGAGGATTTAAATGGAGGAATGATTCAAAGGAAAAAAGCTAGATGAGCTGTTCAGTGATCTAAGCTTTCGGTTTGGTCATTAGTGTTCCATCAGCAGAGGAGCCCTTGTCCAGGGGGTGTCACCATCAGCACAGCCCCTGGCAATCTAGTGGGGAGGGATGTCTCCTCAGAGTGAACCTTTACCTCCTCCTGGAAACTCCAGAGGAGCTCTGTGAGTGAGACACACCAGGTCAATGTACTCCCTGGGCAACCTGGTCCCGCTCCCTTCTTACCCCACACCACTCACTTTTGAAGTCCTCATCCCCGCCAGTAGCGGCCCCACTGAAGGGAAGTTTTAGTTACAGTGTGTTGTTTCAACCTCTTCTTCTTGACAGGCACTGTATAAACTCACGGAGAGAGACAGTTCCTGCCCCAGAGAACTTACAATGTAAACAGAGGAGGCACACAAAGGATGGGAGGAGGAACACAGGGAAGGTGTCTTCCCAAAGGTTTGAGCATTGGCCTGCTAAACCCAGGGTTGTGAGTTCAATCCTTGAGGGGGGCATTTAGGGATCTGGGGCAAAAATCTGTCTGGGGATTGGTCCTGCTTTGAGCAGGGGGTTGGACTAGATGACCGCCTGAGGTCCCTTCCAACCCTGACATTCTATGATTCTGCACAAAGTCCCACATTGTTGGGGATAGAAGCAAGAGCACCCAACTCCCAAGCCAGTACCCCATCCACTAGGCCACACTGGGGATCACATTCCTAGAAATCAACATAAATCCTAGAAGAATCTGCATTTTAGACATCTTGGAATCATAGGCTGGAATCCCAGGGTTGACTCGGCTCTTCATCTTTCCAGTGTTAATATACTCATGTACATGCCGTTTACTGGGAGGGGCTTTTAAATATGACTTTTCACAAGAGTAAGAGTCTGCTTGGCCAAAATGTCCCTTTCCCCTCATCAATATGCAATATGCAAAGTAGTTTCTCCTCCCTTGGTGTTCACACCTCAACTGTTAGCAGAGCACCTCACCCTCCCTGATTGAACTAACCTCGTTATCTCCACACTGATATATACCTGCCTCTGGAGATTTCCATTACTTGCATCTGAAGAAGTGAGGTTCTTACCCACGAAAGCTTATGCTCCCAATACTTCTGTTAGTCTTAAAGGTGCCACAGGACCCTCTGTTGCTTTTTACAGATTCAGACTAACACGGCTACCCCTCTGATACTTAATATCCCTCTGCGTCAGCTGCTTGCTCCCCTCCCCTCCAGAAATAACGGCAGGTCAGTGATGTGTGTAGAGTTTCAGGAGGAAAGGTGCTATATAAATATAGAATACATCTTTCTTCCCGCAAAATTAATGGTTACTCCTGAAATATATAAACAGCTTTTGTGAGGGAAAAAAGCTGAATAAGTATCTTACCAGAACGCCAAACTTCTTCATTTCCAGTCTTAAGGCATCACAAAATTTTTCTATGGCTGCCTTGGTCATAGAGTAAATGCCATTCCCCAAAGTGAAGTATGCAGTAACACTAGACATAAAGACCATACGTCCTGGAGGGGGAAAAAACATTGTTCAAATGTTCAAATAACTTCATATTTAAATCCCTTGTTTTCCCTCATAATCTTTCCCTCATCACTCCCTTACTATGCAGCTAGGCTAAGATGTGCATTCCCAGCATAACCTTACTATAGTATGTTCAGCTCTGTAGCTCAAAAAACCAACAGGGTCGCCTAGAGGATTCAGGGGGCCTGTTGCAAAGCAATTTGGGGGGCCCCTTACAGAAAAATGTTGTAATACTATAGAATACTATATTTTTGTGGGGGCCCATGTGGGGCCCGGGGTCTAGGCCAAATTGCCCCACTTGCCTCCCCCTCTGGGCAGCCCTGAAAACCAAGCTTCCTCCAAAAGTCTCATTTTTTGGTTATTTGCAGGTGCTGAACCAGACTAAGTGTAATATAGTCACAACTTGCATCCTACCAGTTCTGAGCCAGTAAGTTCAGATATAAAGAGTGTAGCGTGAGGACATAAACGCAAAGAGCCATGCTTTAGCCAGCAACTAGAGAATTCCCTGACCCATGAAATTCCTACATTCATTAAGCTCCTTGGTGAAATATATCCTGGTCCTCTCTGGAAACTGTGGAAGACCAGGAATTGTATAATCACTCCACAGAGTGGAGGAAAGAGATTGCAGCAAAGCAACCCCTAAAATCAGTGGGTAAATAAAAGAAATAAAAATGAAGGGATTGTGCATCTAAAAGGAGGATTGTACTAGGGGAGAGAGACAGTGTCTAATTATTCATCATGATGGGTCTGATTTCACTGTAACACCAGTCAGGGCTGGCTCCAGGCACCAGCTTGCCAAGCAAGTGCTTGGGGCGTCCACTCCGGAGAGGGGCGGCACGTCCAGCTATTTGGCGGCAATTCAGCGGACGGTCCCTCACTCCCGCTCGGATGCTTGCGATCGCGGCTTTTTTTTTTTTTTTTTTGCGCCGCTTGGGGCGGCAAAAACCCTGGAGCTGGCCCTGACACCAGTTTTATACCAGTGCAACTCCATTGACTTCAAAGGTTAGCCCTGGAAAGGTAGTTTGATTTCCACTAATGTGTGTCTTCTCATTCCATTTGGTGGTGATTTCCATGGCTTGTGCCATTGTTATAATCATTTTATGATTTTTGTCAAATGTTTTTTGTCAAATGTCTACTGAACATTTGACAAAAAACATCAATGGTGTCCAGAACAAGAAACTGTGGTCTGGCCCATCTCAACAATTTACTCCTATAGTTCCACAAATAATTATACCATAGAACTAGAAATGTTTACATGTATGATGATACCTCAGGTACTGAGAAATAGGACGGTCTTGTGGTTAAGGACTCAAGAGATCTGGGTTCAACTCCTGTGTCAGAGTCACTGGGTGACCTTGGCAAGCCACTTAATATCTCTGTGTTTCAGAGCTCCCTTGTAACATGGGGATCACAGTACTTCCTTTTCCCTGCCTTGCCTATTTAGAATGTGAACTGTTCAGCTCAGGGATTGCATCTTAGGGCATGTCTGCACAGGCAGCGATCAATCCAGCGGGGGTCAATTTATTGGTCGATTTATCGTGTCTAGTATAGACACGATAAATCGACCGCTGATCGCTCTAGCATCGACTTTGGTACTCCACCTCCATGAGAAATGCAAGGGGAATCGATGAGAGAGCATCTCCCGTCAACACACCCCAGTGAAGACACCCAGGGTTGCAGGATCTGGGTGACAGAGTGTCAGCAGCAACATATCATAGGAGAGTGACCGTGTCCCACATGTTAGCAGTATAGCACTTCCATAGCTTCTAAAGAGGCACACACAGTGCTGTGTTCTTGTGATATTCACATAACATGGCCATTTGTTTTACAGTGTGTTAAGGGTTCATTACATTTTTTCCCATATATTGAAAAATCATAAGCAGTGTTACTAGGAGGCTGAAGAGCTGCGTATTTGTGACTAAGGGATAAATGGTAGGATAAAAGCATCCATTTCTGGATCACAGGGTCCTTTCTAATATTTCTGTTACAGTAGCACCTCCAGACCTCAAGGGAGACCTCATTGTGAGAGGCCCTGTACACACACATAGTAGGAGACAATCCCTGCCTCGAAGAGCTTAAGGCAAGACAGACAAAAGGTGGAAGAAAGGAAATATTATTATCCCCAATCTGTTCAATGGGGACAACAGAGACACAGAAAGATTAAGGGACCATCCCTAAAACTCAGAGAACCTGTGGCAGAGCCAAAATTGAATTCAGATCTCCTGAGTCCTTCACAAGATCATCTTTCCTCCCAGAAGCAATGAACAGTAAAATAGTACAATCTAAATACCGGAACAAGTCCTTGCCCATGCTGCGTGTGTCCCAGTGCCAATGCTGACAGTCTCTTGCACTCAAAGGAAGGCTGCTAACAACTAGCTTTAAGCATTTCCCTCTGTTTTCAATCACAGATATTGATGTCATTAATTCCTCATAAACTAAAACTAACTACTTTTTTCACCTTATACATCCTTGTCCTCTTGTCAGGATCAAGTTGTCCTCTCAGGTAACCTTTCAGGAAATTGGACAACATACTGGTTTTGTTTCAGCTAACTATAGTAAACTAATTATTCTACAACTGTAGATGACATTGGATTAGGATTACCCTTGTATTTCCTTAGAAGGGGAAGAAATGCCAACGTTGTCCTTATACACCCAAGGAGATTCACATCCACAAATTTTTCATATTTCTCCATAGGCAGCCACCCTGTCTCGCCGAATGTCGATATTCCAGCATTGTTCACCAGTCCCCAAAAACCTAAAGGGGGAAAAATTGTCTCCTGATTGCAACATATTTAACCACCAGACAAACTGGACACAACACCCTCAGAGCCTTCAACAATGTTCATAAAATGGGTGTGGTTTTGGTCTATGCCTTTGAGGACTCAGTTTCCCAGACAGAGACTGGGCATGGCGCTCTGAAACCCACTCAGTTGGAACTGACATAGAATAAAGCAGAGCTCTTGCAAGCAGCTTATATATCAAGTTACCAGTGAACACCACAATGAGAGCAATCTGAAATAAGTCCTTGGCTACATTATATTTTAGGTTTGTATTCATAAGCATGTGCACATTTTGCTTAAGGAAGGAACATAATTGTGGCCATTATCTGGACCCTATCAGCCTGTTAAGCACCATTTAAGAATCAGTCACTATATTGTCTCCTTAAGTTATTTATGAATAACATAATCTAGGAGGCCACTTTCTGCTGCCAAAACAGCACACTAAGGTATTTTAACTACATTAATCCTGCTATGTAACTCGGAGCACCTTTGTGAAAACAATATTAAGCAGACTAAAAGTCAAATGGTAACATTTTCAAAAGTGTCTAAGTAACTTAGGAGCGTAAATCCTATTTTTAAAAGTGATTTGGTATTTAGGAGCCCACACCCATTGAAAGTCAATGGACTTAGACTCCTAAGTCACTTTAAAAGATGGGACTGAGCCAAAGTTACTTAGTCATTTTTGAAAATGTTACTCCAGGATCCTGTCCTCAAATACTTGTTGCAGGTATTTCCAGGCTGACCAGCACTGTTATACCTGTGCAGTAGTTAAGAATCACATAGGGAGGTCTGTATTGGACTCAATAACTGAGTTAGGTCAACATAATGTTGACCTAACTACAAGTGTCTACACAAAAATGTGGCTCCAATCGATATAACTTGCCCACTACACAGACTTAACAACTCCACCTCTACAAAAGGCATAGCACTTAGGTCGCTGTAGTTAGGTCAGTGTAGTCACTGCATGGCTTATATCAACTGTTGCTGCCTTTCAGACGCCATCCCACAATGCCCCAGAATGACAGTACAGTCGGTACAAGCACTCCTGGTGAGGACATGCACCGCCAGCACAAGGAGCGCAGTGTGGATATGCGAAAACGATGTAATCACTGCAGTGGCTGTACGTCAACGTAACTTAGGTCGACTTAATTTTGGAGTGTAGACTTTCCCTAAGTCTCTCCCAGGTTCGTCATCTTCGCTTACTGCTTACTGTGAGCCCCGCCGGGGGCCTTGCACATCGTTATCTAAAGGCAGCATTTGATACAAATGGTCAGTTTCACATGCCCTGCACAGAATCAGTGGAAATGGGAGAACAGGAGGACTTGTGGCACCTTAGAGACTAACAAATTTATTAGAGCATAAGCTTTCGTGGACTACAGCCCACTTCTTCGGATGCATATAGAATGGAACATATATTGAGGAGATATATATACACACATACAGAGAGCATAAACAGGTGGGAGTTGTCTTACCACCTCTGAGAGGCCAATTAATTAAGAGAAAAAAAACTTTTGAAGTGATAATCAAGCTAGCTCAGTACAGACAGTTAGATAACAAGTGTGAGAATACTTACAAGGGGAGATAGATTCAATGTTTGTAATGGCTCAGCCATTCCCAGTCCTTATTCAAACCGGAGTTGATTGTGTCTAGTTTGCATATCAATTCTAGCTCAGCAGTTTCTCGTTGGAGTCTGTTTTTGAAGTTTTTCTGTTGTAATATAGCCACCCGCAGGTCTGCCACTGAATGACCAGACAGGTTAAAGTGTTCTCCCACTGGTTTTTGAGTATTTTGATTCCTGATGTCAGATTTGTGTCCATTAATTCTTTTGCGTAGAGACTGTTGAAATGGGGTATTTGTAGGGGCTGGAGTGGGTAATGGAATCTTTCCTCTTAATCCTGACCACAGGGTGCTGGGCATCTGCCCAGTTATCTATGGCTACAAGGCTGTAGCAGGGACCACAGCCTGCTGCAACCACGCCAGCAAGGTTCCTGGCTGGGGAGCAGCATCGCTCATAGACCTAATGGATATTATCACGCCTCTCCCCAGACCACCCCAGTGGAGCAGGCTCCAGGATCTCCTTGCTCAGACTCTCCTCTTTCGCAGCTGCCTGTGCAAAGCCATTAGGCTGGTTTCACTAGATTTTGTCTTTCCAGATCTCCAGGCAGTGCTTGGTCAGGATCTCAGCCAATGTCTATCCTGCTCTCAGAAATTGCGCCCCCGCCCCTTACATACACACACACACACACACACACACACACACACACACACACACACACATTCACTTGAGCTCATGGCAGTTTCTGAGAGCTGGGTAGACATTGGGCAATGTACAGATTCTATCAGAAACAGAAGGATTGAAGCTGCAAACAGAATTAGAGGACTGGGGGGAGATTCTCACTAACACCGTGGTCGTTAAAATGGATTCTGAGGACAAAGATTAACAGATAAAGTAGAGGATCTGGAGGTTCACTTTAGGAGACCTCATTTAAGATTAGTGGGGCTTCCAGAAGGGGGAGTAGGCTCTCACAAGGACAAAGAAAAACTCCTATCCCTGCCACGTGAAATGCTGTCTCTTTCATATAAAGAAGATACCCTGATGTTCTTTCTGATGTGAGGGTAGAAACAGAGAAAAAGATAACACAATTCACTCTGGTTTAAAAATATAGAAAATCTTATGGAGCTGGGTACACACTCTGCAGTGTGGTACATTGCAAAGCTGCATATTCTTTACAACAAACCCAAATATCTCGGCACATCTGTAAGAAGCTAAATAATTCCTTGACTCCTTGGAAAAGGTTACTGGGCAGTGAAGCCCACAGTCTGTCAATCTAAATAGCTCCCTGGATAGGAAACTGCACTCTAAATCCGCAAATGAGAATCCAAGATGCAAAGAGGGTGAAAAATGTGAAAAGCAAAATAAAAAATGTGCTGTCTCTAGGTTTATTTCTCTTTTGCAATTTCAAATTTGATTATTTTTGAGATTCTCCAGGTTATGCCTGAGCAGTCAGACAGGAAGGGAAATGTTATATGTGGAAGGGAATATTTAACCACGGGTTTTATGGAATATAAAACCAAAGAACGTGTTACAAGATAGATGCCAATTGGGTTACAGGTTCTGTGAAATATATTGTTAGTAAATATTCCTGCTTCCTTATATGTATTGTGGTGTGATGGCAATTCAGAATCCACTGAAAAAAGCACAGTTATTAGAACTGGTTGAAAAAATTCATTTGAACTTTTTTTCTGATGAAAAATGGTCTTTTTTAAAACAAAATGTAACTGATTTTTTTTTTAATTTTCCAATAGAAATTTTTAATTTCCCCCCACTTCCCTGTTCTTTCCCTTTCCCCCCTCCCTTTCAGTGACAAAATAAAAAAAGAAGAAATAGAAAAAAGGGGAGAGATCGGAAGAAAAAAACTGATTTATTTATTTCTGTGTGTGTATTTGTGTGGTTTCAAAAACGGAAAAATTTTAAAAATCATTTTTTATTTTTATTTTTTTCATTTGAAACATGCTTCCCACTTTTCGTTCAGCTCTACTCATTATGTTATAAATGGTTAAAGAGGGTGTTTCAGTAATGAAGGCTCTGTGTTATACCATCTTCCATAATGATGATGATGTTGATTACAAGAGTCTAGAAGCCCCAACCAAAATTGAGGCCCTATTGTTTTAAATATTTTAGATATACAGTGTAAGTATTTTAAGTTTTAAGTATTTTAGATACAGAGTAACAGTCCCTTTCCTGAAGAGCTTACAATCTCAATAGATGTGACAGACGAAAGACACATTATTTTCCATTTTACAGATGAAGAACTGAGACACACAGAGATCCAGTGCCTTGCCCAAGATCACACAGGGAGTCTGTGACAGGAATGGAACTAAACTCTCCGGAGTCCCAGACCAGTGCCTTAATCAGAAGAGAAATCCTTCCAAGAATAGTTGGTGGTTTTGATTACATTGTTCTGTTGTCATGATTGCTATTGTTGCCAGGTTGAGTACTTGCCTGCTGGCAAACTGGAAGAAAAATATGATAGTGTGGACCTATTTTGGTTAATAGATTCAGAAATATCGGATTCAAGAATGTTAAGGTATTTTCAAGGAATGTACACAGACGGAACAATCCAATCAAGTGGAAGAAAGTACTTAATCACCTGAAAAAATAGACCTGGACATTACAGCCCTGTGAGGAACACATCTTCCCTTACAAAAGACAACAATTATGGGAAAGGGAAGTTTATGCAACCACTTATAACAAGGAGGAAAAGAAGAGGGGTTAATTAAAAGAGGACTCTCCTTGTGAGTTGAGACGACTGTAAGGGGAACAGCTGGGAGACATCTTACTGCAGGGTATGTTTTTATGACAAGAGGGTTACTATAATAAATCAGAACTCTGCTCCACAGCCCATTAAAGTCAATGGAAAGATGCCTATTGACTTCCGTGGCTTTAGATCAGGCTCTGAATGACACAACCTTCTCATACCTAAGCACGATGACAAGGCCTCTGACTAAATGTTTTAAGGGAACCATCTACGTAGCAGGAAATGTTAACTGCGTTCCTAGCCCTGAAAAAAAATAAAAGGGGGTAACAGACCCCTAGAATCCACAATTGTCAGAGAAATTGTCTAGGGAAAGCAACATACCCATGGAAAACGAGTTTCAGAAGCACCTGGTTTTATAGTCTAGAATAGACCATAGCTCAACAGAGAGAAACAATCTATGAAGAGAGAGAGTATCCAAACAAGTATTACCAGTACTTTGGTATCTGATTTGGTACTGATTTTGCTGAAGTATATCTTCCCATGGGTCCAGTAGCATTAGGCCCTACATAACACTATGTTACAAAAGGAGAACAGCCTTAAAAACTTGAGAAATGATATGTCAGAGAACATGGCAAACAAGGAACACAGTGCTGTAGTGATGATGTGTTATGGAAAGCTGCCAAAGAAATCCTGATGAGTGAACTTATGTTCAAAGGACATACAGCCTACAGGGGGACCCTAGAAAAGATGGGAAGTATAGGTTAGAACTTGGGAAGAAGGAAGCTTTTGAGGTTAAGGCAACAGAATGGGATTCAGGAGATCTGGATGCCGTTCCTGGTCTCTCACAGATTCCCTGTGTGACCTTGGGCTAATCACTTAATCTCTCTGCACCTCAATTCCCTATCTTCTGCTTGCATATGATACTCTGTTTGTTAAGCTCTGCTCTGAAAACCTTACGGTCTACATAGCTAAGAAAGTCTCTTACCACGTGTATATATATGCCTAGCACAATGTGGCCCTGATGTTCTCTGGGGTCTCTAGGTGATACTGAAATACAAATAGTAATGGATATTCTGCAGAAGGCCAAAGTGGAGGAAATATTATTTAGGGATGTAATAAACACTAGAGGAAAACTGAATCAGCTCCTTAGAGAAAAAGAGTAAAGAAATACTCCTTTTATGATAAAGGGAACAAAGTTGACACAATATTGGCCTATCCATTAGGAAAGGGGCTCAGAAGACAGCTATTCGCCAGATCACATCTGAAGGACAAATGTTTAGTGACTCAAAAAGATCCAACACCTCTTTCATGCATACAACTGTATTCTTCACAGTATTAAGAGGGTCAGAAAATTCTTCAGCAATACTTAAAACTAGAAACTAGCTATCCTCGTCAGTTAGAATGGGAAACCTTAGGTGAACTTATTCTATTGCAAGATGTTTTCATAGACTTTAAGGTCAGAAGGGACCATTATGATAATCTAGTCTGATCTCCGGCATCATACTGCCCAGAGAATTTCACCAAGGATTTCTGCATCAAGCCTAGTAACTTGTGGTTGAACAAGAGCGTATCTTTCAGAAAGATATCTGATCTTGATTTAAAGATTGGGTATAATATAGAATCCAGATCCGTTCATAAACTGCTCCAATAGTTAATTACCTTCACTGTTAAAAATGTGCTCCTTTTTTTACCTGGAATTTGTCTAGTTTCAACTTCCAGCCATTGGATCTTGTTACCCTCATCTGCTAGATAAAGAGCTCTCCACTATCAGATATGTTCTCCCCGTGTAGGTACTTATAGGTCATGATTATACAGGTTAGATTTTTCTGAATGAAAAGGTTTTTTTGTAAAAAAACAAAAAGATGTACTTCTTTTTCAAAAATAGAAAAATGTGTGAAAAATTTGACTTTTTTTTTAAATTGCTTTTCCTAAAAAATACATTTGCAACATTTGTATCAAAATTTGTATCAAAACTGTTATCCAAATGGTTCACTAATTTAATTTTTTTTTTTCTGAAAAACAAGTCACCTTAGGCCCAATTTTCCAAGGTGCAGAGCACCCGAAACTCCCACTGAAGTCTTTGTACTGAGGCAACCAAAATCTGTGGCCCCTTTGGAAGATTTGGCTGTAAGGTCATTATTATGCCTGGAATAATACTGCCTAGTCTGTGTCATATCATATGGAATTCCGGGATCACAATCCTTAAGCCGGAGAAATTTAGTATAAAAAGCTATTGTATCTACAGGCACAAGCGAACAGGCTTCCAGACAGCTTGAGTTCCTGTTTGATCTGGATTTGTTTAACAGGCACTACATTTTGTCTGGAACTCTATGCAGCACTCAAAGTGCAGTACTGTACTTATCTAGTGGCTAAATAATATTTAGCCTAATGAGATGTAGAATTTTATCTATAATATTGTATATATTTTTAAAAGGCAAGGGAGATGAGGTTCTCATTTTTATGTTTCATTCATTTAGGCTCTGATTCTGCAACCCTGACTCACACTGAGTAGTGCTTACTCAGACAAGGAGTCCAACTGAAATCAACTAAGGTACATAGCTTTCATCAAGAGTCCCAAAGAGGTGAATGGTGTGAGTACGGGCTGCAGAGTTAGGCCCTTCTGAAATATTGGGCTAACCTGGGAGGTGCAGCATCCCATGGAGAGCATACATGCTCTGAGCTCCAGGTTGCACTGCAGAGAAAGTAATTGGTTATACCGCTTTAAGGAGCGCCTCATCTTATCGCCCCCTAAATCTGGCCCACTCTCTTACGGTGAGTTGTTCTAGGGAAATAGGAAGGAGGAGGCGAGCAACTCAGAAACAGTCTCTAAACCACTGCGTCCTCCCACACTCACAGTGTTAGAAATTCTAGGAGACTCTTATCCAGGCCTCACAAAGGAGGCAGGGTCCTTACTCTGTCCACCCACACAGGCATAGATGCTGGAACTAGAGGTCTGGGGGTGCTGCAGCACCCCCTCATTTGAAGTGGTTTTCATTATATACAAGGTTTACAGTTTGGTTCAATGGCTCTCAGCACCTCATGATACAAATTGTTCCAGCGCCCCTGCACACAGGACAATCATGAAAGGGGGGGAGGGCACAACCTAGCCCATTATAATTAAAGAGATGGATCACCGCATCCTGGCTTGTTGAAGAAGCCCATGCAGGGAGGTTGCTAATGTCAATCCCACATACATCGGTTTCTCGGCTTTTGTTCCACTTGAAATGAAATGTTTTATGCCCCTATATTTTGCAAGCCACTAATAAGGCCTTTGGAATTCACTGTATTAAATCAAATATTAAATTAAGCCAGTGGCTCCCCTGTATGTAATGTTAATATACTCATAGGAGAAAGATTGCCTAGTAATTTAGAAGTAAAGTACATGCTGGTAGGATTTGTAAAACCACTTTACCTTTTGACTACCTGGTTTTCTCCATGGCACACTCAATAGCTGCTCAAGCAGAGAGGTTGAGCAAAAAAGTGAAGGGCCATCATCAGATGTATAATACACACAAGATCCTGATTATCTATAATGTAATATAACAGAATAGGTATAACTGTCTCATTAAGGGCCTGGTCCAAAGCCCATTTAAGGCAAGAAGAGTCTTTCCACTGACTCTCTTAGGCTTTGGATCAGGCCTTAAAAGTCTAGATCACTTTAAGAGAATGTCAATATTAGGATCTGGACATTCCGTGTAAATGAGCTGAATCAACAAGCATAATCCCTGGAAAATTCCCTTCCCTGCTGCCCCCATGAATCAGGCCTTGCAGAAAGAGTCTTTCATAATACCCCCAATTTGGCAAGCTAACCTTGTTAATCAAGATTTCGCTGAATAGATGCCAGCTACTGCTTTGGTATAAGGTACAACTAATTGCCCCTGAACAGGAGTTTCAGGGTGATGCTCCTTTAAGTCCCTGGGCTCTGTCTAGCCTATAAACACCCTTGGGATTCAGCTGTTGTTTCTAAAGCTGGGGAAAGAACCTAAAAGGGGAAGACTTAATCAGTTGAGGTCAGGATAACCCATAAATACACATACTTAATGAGAGGCTTCTGTGCTTTTGTTTACTTTCTATATTCCTGTTCCTTTCCATGACATATCCTAACAAGCTAGTCAAGACTGTGTCCTGCATTTCCATGGTTGTGTCATGTGCTTTATTCTTCATTATAACTTTTGTGTTAATGGAAATCATTTGTTCAGAATTACAAATGCACTTCACTTCTGTTGCAAAGTACTGAGTAAATGTATTGGCTAAATCCATCCCTGATGCAACTCCATTGGCTTCAATGGATAATAGAAGTGTTTATGCCTTGCAGACTTAAGTCTATAAAGAGTTTTGCCTTGCGTGGCACATATTAATTCATGCATGGTTTGGATCCACTAAGTTCACTCATGGCAGTCTAACACTATTCTGATAGAATAAACAGGGATTTGTGCTGCTTGTGATTATTTTGGACAATATAATATGCCCTAAGTTCATGTATTATGTGGAGGCTAATGGGTGCTGTCGTCCCCTCACCAACTTTGTGCCCAACCATCCAGTTCTGCAGAGAAATCATTGTGGGCGCACTTGTGTTAGTACACAGCCCTGCTGAAATTAATGCAGCTCTGTGCAGGCAGAGGGGTCCTCCTGCATGGATCTCATTGCCCATGCTAGAGGGAAATTCGACCCTACTGCTGTGCAGGTGGGACAGGGAGCTGG
Source organism: Chrysemys picta bellii (assembly GCF_011386835.1). Lineage (NCBI taxonomy): Eukaryota > Metazoa > Chordata > Testudines > Emydidae > Chrysemys > Chrysemys picta. Next base: position 199,321,215 of record NC_088793.1, read on the forward strand.
TCCAAGGAGGCTTCCAGTGGGCTCTTCCATCTCTAGCATGCCTACCTGACAACGCAATTCTGGTTACATGCTGTCCCTAATTTAAGGGAAATTGCCTCGTTTTTGCTACCATGGGTAACATGTCCAATGAGGAGTGCAAATGAGCACATCTCCCCTCCGCTCCCTTTGGTGTCAGGTCAGCCATTCACACTGTATAAGGCTTAGACTTTACATTTGCTTTTCAATATCCATCCCAAATCTGACCAAGTCCTAATGCACTAGCTTTATAAAACAAAACGTTAGAATGATAAATAATTGGTCATTCTCGGTACAAGAGCCTTCTTCCCTGCAGCTTTCCTGCATTTATTCACCTCTTTTCAAATCACGCCCAAAACTACTTTTTTTTCCTCTTGCGTGTACATCTTAATTGGGTCTCCTCCCCATTATTACCTGTGATTAGATCTTTGCAAAATACTCACAAAGAAACCCCCAGACAAGCAACACTTGGTGAGTTTCCTTTTTCATTACAAACTTGAAGTTTAGTCAGGATTCATTGGCAGGCTCACGCTTGCAAACTCTTTGGGGAAGGGATTGTCTTTTTATTCGGTGTCTGCACAACACCTCGCATAAGGGGTCCTGGGTCCATGTAGGGCCTTCTAGGTGCTGCCACAGGACAAATTAACAACAGTTTGGGTTGGTTTATGGCTAAGTCTCAAAAAATAGGTGATAGTCGGTAGTCCCAGCTGAATTTTTGGTTCAGATTTTTGGGTTCTTCCCAACCCAAATCTCAGAGCTCAAACCCCAGGAGCGCAAACCCCAAGCTGTCAAACCTCAGAAGAAAGATTTCATGAACCTCTGTCCCCAGCAGCATCTATTTAGCACCTAACCCAGCACATGTCGTATTTAGCTCTGTCAAATGGCTGGACACAGCAGGGTTATGAAATTCCCCAGACAAAAGGGGTATGAACTAGCAGAGCAGGTTGGAACATCAGGGGAACTTTGTTTACAATTTTGTTTACATTGATATTTGATGGCCAGATCAATACATTTTACTGATGAAGCCGCAGAGCAAACTTGGGCTGGACAAGAGACAAAGGCAGCAGGTGGTCCCTGCCACAAGGAGTTTACAACACATGAAGGTTTATTGATGATCATCTATTTTTGCCCCCATATCTACCCTGGTTGAACTCCCAGACCTGAGTCTAGGGTCTGGTCTATACTACCCGCCTGAATCGGCGGGTAGAAATCGACCTCTCGGGGATCGATCCCCGAATTGGCGCTCTAACTCCACCAGCAGAGGTGGTAGTAAGCGCCGCCGACAAAAAGCGGCAGAAGTCGATTTTGCCGCCATCCTCACAACGGGGTAAGTCGGCTGCAATACGTCGAATTCAGCTACGCTATTCACGTAGCTGAATTTGCGTATCTTAAATCGACTCCCCGCTGTAGTGTAGATGTACCCCTAACCGCATCCTGCTCCTACACCGGAGCAAACGCTGCTCCGGATTTACTCCAGTGTCCCGAGCTCCTGCACCCATTGCCTGGCCCCGGTGCAGAGGGTAAGTGGCTGCCCTGGGTGGCTGCTGTCTCTGGGAAGGGTCTTTGGCAGGTGGCAGCCGGAGGCAGAGGACAGGAGCCCGGAGCTGGGCAGTGCCGTGTGAACGCGCTGCCTTCGGAGTAAGCGGTGCGCTCTCACCTGTCTCCGGCAGGTTGCTCAGCACGATCTCCTTGGCCGCGGCCACGTCCCGCTCCCGGGTGACATCCAGCGGCAGCACCCGCAGGCGGCCGGAGCCGGAGCCGGCTTCCCGCAGCAGCCGCTGCGCCCCTTCCCCGCCCGGGCAGAGGCAGCCGGCGAAGACGGTGAAGCCCAAGCGGTGCAGGCGCAGCGCCAGCAGGTGCCCGAAGCCGCTGTCGCAGCCGGTGATGAGCACCGCCCGGCCGGCGGGCTGCAGCGCCGCCGCCCGCGGGAGCCTGGCCAGCCGCGGCAGGAGCAGCAACAGGAGCAGCAACAGAGCGGGCGCTTCCCACATGGCGGCCGCGCCTCCCCCAGCTCGGCTCCGTCTGGCTCGGGTCGCCGCACAGGGCAGCCGCGGTCTCCAACCCCCCGAGCTGCGCAGTAAACAACACCTGAAGCAACAACAGCCACAAAAAGCCGCTCCGACTCCCGCCCAAACTGCCAAAGCCAAAACAACAACCACAACCAGGCTGGCACTCCTGCCGAAGCGGCGCTCCCCCGGGCGCACCCCCAAGCCGCCACTGGGGAGACCACTGCGCTAGAGAGAAATTCGCCCGCTTCCCCCCTTTGCGGGGAGTATTGCCCTGCCCAGTGAGTGGAGAAAGAGGCTCTCAGCCACACACAGCACGGGGCGGGCTCAGGCTACACACACATCTGGGTTCAGGGCACCTCTCTGCAGGCTGGCCCACAGCTGGGAGTGAAATTTAGGGCCCCCCTGGAATCATGAACTAGATTTACCCCACACGTTTTGAGGAAAGTTGTCATTATAGCTCAGACATTTATTTCCCACAAGGGATTGATCTCCTTTGATAGTTACCACGTGCAAAGGAATAATCTTAAAGGAGGCGATGGGAACGATGTAGCCAGAGCGGTAGTGATCCCTGTCTGATGACTGGGTTTGTTCCAAACAGGGATTGGATTGGAGTAGAAAGTGATGGTCTTCTACCGACAATCCATCCACAATCCCAGGGGAGCTGGATACCTCTGCTAAAATGATTAGCATTGAAATTGTTCACAATGTTGCCAATTGAGGGGCCATAATTAAGGTTCAGAGCTAACATATTAAGACTAAGAGAGGCAGTTCTTGTCCCTACTCCCTTGTTTCAATCTCTCTTCAGACAACCCGGCATTGGTCCACATTTGGAAAATCAGTTTCATTCTCGTAAAAACAACAAGGAGTCCGGTGGCACCTTAAAGACTAACAGATTTATTTGGGCATAAGCTTTCGTGGGTAAGATGCATCTGAAGAAGTGAGGTTTTTTACCCATGAAAGCTTATGCCCAAATAAATCTGTTAGTCTTTAAGGTGCCACCGGACTCCTTGTTGTTTTTGTGGATACAGACTAATACAGCTACCCTCTGATACTTTTCATACTCATAAGAATTAGAAACTCTTTTTTTTTAATAATTAAAAGTTGAAGTGCTGCTCTACTCCCAAAGGTGATTGTAAAAATGGCATATTTATTGTGCCCCAATGATTTCTGTATCAAATATGCTCCATTTATAAGCAGAAAGATGGTTTCTCTAACCTTCCCTCTACCCTTATTGTAATGAAAGCAGATCCTCAAGGCAGATTTATTACCAAAAGAGATCCAATATTTCAAAGGACAGTGACATTTGTAAATGAATATGTCCTTGATTGTTCTCAGTGTGATTTACTGAAATGATTTTAAAACAACTCTTGCCCCTTACTTGTACAATGTATTAATTATGCTCTGTGATTTTAGTAAGGTCGCTGTGCCAACAGTCCCTGAGAAACGTGTTGGAATCCAGATTAGATTTATTATAGAGATGGCCCCAGGCATTATGTGATTCTTCTGCTCTAGAATTTTTTGTAGGGTTCTCCCTTTGCCAATGCTTGTTGGCAAACTGTACTTTGAAATCTACTCTTTCATTTAATATATATATATAATTCTAGTCCTCATGGTTGTAAAGACAACCAGGAAAACAAGAACTAAATGTTGTCCGTCTGAGTCTGTAGACAGACTGAAACAATAGTTCTAAAATGGCTGAAGTGCCACCATTCAGCTTAATATTATGTTGATGCTGAAACCTACCAATTATAATTTAAAAGTTGTTATTGTTAACTGTTTAATTGCTGGTTATTTTAGCAGAAATATCCAGCAAATACACTTATCCCACAAACCTAAGCTGCCCCCCACAGGTGACAAAAGCTCCCTCTGTCCCCTATTCACCTACCAAAACCTCTACCTCGCCCCTTGATATTTTCTATGCAGTAATTACACATTGCAGGACAAAAATATGTGGCATATCAAAAACTGAAAAGATCAGGACAGCATAAAATAAATTGAATTTAATATTAGAATTAATAACTCAGCCACTGCTGTGCTGACTGTTTTATTCATTTTCATATTTAATTAATTAAAAACCTCAGTTGGTTGTTTTAAATGATGCTACCACAGAATTTCCAGTCTGCCTTGCCAGAGGATACAGGCAATTTAAAGCCATTTCATTCCAGTTTGTTGCAGAGTACACAGGGCCTTGTTAAATGTGGTGCAGATACCAAGAGTAAGCAGTTGGAAGCCAGGTCTTGCTGTAAATCAATCTCTGATAATTTTCATATGACTTTACATTGTGCCTCTTCATATAACCTTGTGGTGGGTCTACCCACATGTGACCTCTGTTTTCATGGAACTTTGTATCAAAGCCTCATTTAGAAACTTTGCATTGCCCTTGGTATAATATTATAGCCCCTAAGAATAGAATAAGATAGAAGAAAAATTTCTTTTTGCTAGCAGTAGAACAAGAGCTCTCCCCCCCCACTCTTAATCAATTGCCCTGTTGAATGAATGAGGTGTGGATGAGCAAGGCATGAAAGGCAGCACCTCCAGACAGCCTCAACTGTTGGAGAGGGGCTGGGAGCCAGACCCAAGGACAATAAAACGTGTCAAGTGGGCTCATTAAAGACAAGCAGACATACCAAGGGCCTCGGGGGTTAGAAGCAAGCACCTTCTTTTGGAAACACCCTCTTTGCAGCATTGGGACAACACTCAAAAGAAAGCAGCACAAAGGACCAATGGACACAGACACAAAGTTTGAATCTGGTATAAATTTGCATAAGAGAAAAGCTGCTATAAAAGTGAGGTGTCTTGCAGAGGACCCCGGGTCTCATCTTGTCAACATGGGAGCATCGATCCGGATCGGCAGAAGCCCGGCTCCACCCCCTCCCCCATCTAACTCACCTGGCCAGTGAAGTTAAGGGGAGCAACTAATTGGTAACAACAAAACGGAGTGTGTTTGTGTGTGTGTGTGTGTGAGTGTAAGTGTAATATATTATATGCATATAATACAGTGTTAATGAATACATGTATTACTAATAAATGTGGCGTTTTGTCTTATTCCCCCTGAAAAGATCCTGTGCAGTACTTTAAGTACAACATTTTGGTGGAGAATGCGAAAGGGGGAGCAAGCATAGAAGCCACAGTTATTTTAAAACTGGTGTGCACACCGCCAGCTTTAGCAAGCCTGGCACTATAGGAAAAAGTGTGTAAACTTTCAATTAAGTAACCAAACTCTGAAGGATATAGGAGTTTAGGTTTAAATTGTGTTGTAGAGGTACATACACCCTCAGACGTAGCAAGACTGAGCTAAAGAGGAGAACTTAGTGTTTCTCACTCTGATCCGGGGAAGGATCTAATTCGGGGAAGGATTTGTATAATTGGTGTATGAACCCTCGGTGGTAGCAGACCGAGTAATACAGAGGGAGGCTTAGCGTCTCTCCCTCTGGCCCAGAGTGGGTTAAAAACATAAGATGCAGATCTTGTTCTGTTAAACCAAACTCTGAAGGATATAGGAGTTTGGGCAGTGTAGTGTGGTTTATGTTTGTTTGTTTTGTTTTGTTTTGGTAAGTAATATTGTGGTAATTTCACAATTTTAAAGAAAATGTTTAAGGAATGGGACCAGGAAGGGTGGGGGCTAGTTAAAAAGCCCACCCTCCTTGCTAAATTGGTAGTGGAACAAGGCTTGTGCCCATGGAAAAAAAACTGTTTATTAAAAAAAGCAGGATCGGGCCCAGGCAAGCAACAGATAGAGAAACTGAAAAACAGGTTGGGTACAGAGAGTTAAAACAGCACTCTCAAATCTTACGGCAACAGTAACATCAGAAGAAGAAACATTTAAAACCCCAGAAGGGGGCAGACCTTTGGGACCCCTCTGGAGATTGGGAAGGGGGATATTTGGAATATTTGGGTAAATTCCTCCTCCCAGGGCCAAAATGCCATTGAAACAGTTAACATCAGTGCCTGCTTCTGCCTCAGATCTCCAGGCCATGGCAAAATGGCTGGAGATTTTAAAACAGAAAATTTTTCTAGATGAAGTGTTAACGCCCTTTTACTAAGAAAAAGGAAGGATTTACACTCACAAAAAATGCACCATTTAATTAGCATTTGTGCAGCCCCAAGTACGAAACACACTGTGGCAGAGACCAAGCAGGTTCTGCTGTTAGGTAAAAAAGCAAGTCCTCACTCACCTCTCCAGCACCCGAGTTCGTGCGGAGTTGGTATGGGCTCACAATCTGTCAGAGACCAGACACCAATTCGTTGATCAACGGGCTCACACTATCCTTAGCTTGAAAAGCTTCAGAGTAAGTGTGGCAAGTTTATTAGGGGTGAGCATCAATATTTATACACAGAAGTAAACAAAGTGATTAACAGATCATAATGGTCATGCATAATCAAACAAGATTTTACAGGCTAAAACAGGTTAAAATGTACATTCAGAAAGAGATAAGGGGAGATGGCTACTTAAGGGGAGGGGGGGGGTGTCATGAGTAGTTCGCAGGTCAGAGCTTTGATTAAAAGTTCAGACAGAGACATCAAGTCTGGGTTAAGTTTAAGCTCATCAAAAGTTCAGACTCAACATTCCTCCATTTGCAGCTTTGGGATAACTATTTACCAAAAGCTACACCCCATTTTAAGGAGCCAAGGGCCGCTTGGCAATTTCAGCCTGGGCCAACTCGAAGAGAGTAAGGCCCTTGGCTGAAGTAGGAAAAGAATAAACTGACCCACATGAGTCTATGAGGGAGGGGACACACTGAATACAGCAACACAGTATTATAAGGATTACTATGGCCCCAACAATACCCACCAAGAGTTTTTTTAACCCACCCAAATCCAGGCAGCCAATTTCATAAGGCTCCCCACCAATTATAAGGTGGCTGGCCAGAGGAGTAGTTCTTAGCCATTTCCCTTAGATGTTTGGTACATTGAAAAGTGTCAGAGTAGGTGTCATTTACAAAAACACAGCATTCTTCATTTATGAGGGCACAAGTTCCTCCCTGGGCTGCTAACATTATGTCTAAAGCCATTCGGTTTTGCAAAGCTAACTGGCGCAGCTGGGACATTTCCCCAGCCTGATTCTCAAATAGGGTCGCAGTTTCATTGGTTAAAGATTCTAGTAGTCCCTGTAGACGGATGACACCACCCCTCAAGCTAATGAGACCAGCCCACCGCTGCCACGACAAACCATCACGGATATTAATATCTCTGAAGGTTTCACGGATGTTACGAACGTGGGGAAAATGAGGGGGAGTGAGGGAGATGCGAGAAGGCGGTGTTAGCCATGCCAAATAACATGACCCTGCCCAATCAGGGGAGAGAAAGTAATAAGCTTTGGGCCCGCACACCCAGTATGTTCCATACAAAGCGTTTCGGGTATTCCATTTCTCAAAGTAGGAGGTAACCCACCACCCGTTGGACCACTGTTCCCCTGGTAACGCAGAGGGGTCGTTGTGCGAACTGCAGAGGCACAATTTGGTAGTGGTGTTTTCAAAGGGCAGTGTAGTACTGCTTGAGCAGTTGTAGAAGGCAATCGTATGTCCCTTAGCAATTAGTTGGACACCCTTGTGATCTGAGCAGGGCTTCTTAAAAGCTGACTCTGAAGGCTTGCCCACCCATGAAAAAGTTGGATCGGGGTGAGGGATCCACATATGGGATAAGTGGGATGCGCAAGGCTTGAAGCCAAGATTTTTACTAAAGGCGGTGCCATTAAAATACATGTTGCATTTACTTGTTCCCACAAAAGTTGACCCCTTTTTTTTAACAAAACACAGTGATCCTGTCTGATTGGTTACCCTGAGATATTTGTTAATTGGCACTTCTGTTTTGTCCCATGTAAGATTGTGTTGGACTGGATCTTTTACTCTAGCCGGTGGCATTCAAGTCATATTAGCAGTGGTCAGGGGAATGGGTATGAAGGGGAGTCCCTGTTCTGCATTTACTGGAAATTGAGTACATACCCAGCAATTACTTCTATTTCCTAAAATACAAGTTTTAACCTCGTGGGAATATCTAATAAAAGCATTATCTTCATAAGTAGAAAATAAACTAAAAAGGCATAATAAAAAACATACAGTTGTCAGAATAAAAGGTCCTCTCATTTTTTCCGAGTCAATTTAAGTCTGATGTCTGAAAGAGGTAAGCTGGTCCACTGGTCGGAGGCAGTGTCCTCAGTGGTGGCAAGAGCTGCTGGTCCGTCACTGTGGTCCACTACGGCTGGCTTGACGTGGGAGTGGTGGATCCAGGATTTGCGTCCTTCCAGGAACACTGCTGTCTGGGTTGTTAAAAGAACCTAGTGGGGTCCAGTAAACCTCGGCTGGAGGGTGTCGCCACGAACGAACTTTTTGGCCCAGACGAAGTCCCCTGGTTGGAACGGGTGGATCTGTTCTTCCAGTGGCACGGTCTGGGAAAACTGCGAGGCTTTCCAAAGGGTACGGAGGCGAGCCTGTAGGGAGAGAAACTGGCACGCGGTCATATGATCCCCTCCCAATAGTGAAACATCAGCACGTGGTAGCGCCCCGCCTTTGAAAGGGGGGTGTCCATAGAGCAGTTCAAAGGGGGATAATCCCAATACACGGGTTGGGCGAGTACGAAGGTGAAACAGGACCAAGGGAAGTACCTGAGGCCACTTTAACCCTGTTTCCTGACAGTATTTAGCCAATGTAAACTTAAGCTCCCTATTCATACGCTCAACTTTCCCGCTAGACTGAGGGTGGTAGGGTGTATGAAAGGAGTGTGAAATGCCCAGTCCTTGTTCTAAACGGCCAAGGACATGACCAGTAAAGTGAGGTCCGCGATCTGAGTCAAGCACGAGAGGGATGCCAAAACGGGGTACAATGTCTCTAAGGAGAATCTTCGCCACTGTGGCAGCAGTACAATTAGCAGTAGGAAAAGCTTCGACCCAGGAAGTCAGAGGGCAAACCAAAACAAGGAGGTGCTTTTTCCCAAAAGCCTTTGGCATATCTGCAAAGTCAATTTGAAGATGTTGAAATGGAGCAGCAGGCGGAGGTCTTCCACCCTTAATTTTTTTAAGAGGCGGAGCAGGTCCATTACGCTGACATGTGCTGCATGCTTTCACTATTGACAGGCAGTAGGGTTGAATGCCTGGAGCATACCAAAAGCGAGCGATGGTGTCCACAAGGGCGTGCGTGCCGTAGTGACCCCCCTTATCATGGTGCCAGCGAACTGCCACGGGGTATGTGGAGCGAGGGAGGCAGGCTCAGCCATCCGGCATAAGCCAGGTCCCTTATTTGTAAGATGCTATAAACTACTTCCAAACAGTCGTGCTGATCCTGGAGGACTGGCAGGTCAGGAAGCAAGTAGCTGGATTAAGGGGCCCACACCTTTCAAAAATTAGGTTAGTGTCTTTTAAGAGTTCGGCCTCTAGCTGTTGCTGACGATGGGCCGAAAAGACTTGGGTTGTGCCCCTACGCAGAAGGGCTGACAAGGCATGAGAGGTCCAAACCGTGGTAAAATGACCCAGGGTCAGGCTCTTTGCCTTTGTGATCAGCAGGGCAGCTGCTGCCAGAGTCCGGGTGCAGGATGGGGTTCCCTGAGCGACAGGGTCGATCTGCTGAGAGTAAAAAGCAAGCGGGAAATGGTGGGGCCCGCTCAGCTGGGTAAGGACGCCACTAGCAATTCCGCCCCTCTCGTGGACAAAAAGGTGAAAGGGTTTGCTGTAATTGGGGGGGCGGAGAGACATGGAGGAGGCCACACTGTCCTTGAGTAACTGAAAGGCTTGGATTGTGTCCGGGGACCACTGCAAAGGGTCAGGAGCAAGGTTAGCAGTGAGTCGGTGGAGCGGTTTGCTTAACTCCCCGCAGGATGGCAACCAGGGGTGACAGAAGCCAATTAATTCTAAGAAACCTTGAAGTTGTTTCTTGGTGTTTGGCAGAGGGCAGTTTTGGATAGTCTTTATGCGGACTGGGTCCATTTGTCTCCCCTCTGGGGTTAACAGGAAGCCCAGATATCGGACCTTCTGTGAGACCCACTGAATCTTGTTAGGGTCTATCTTGTGGCCTCTGGTGTGTAGGTATAATAAAAGTGCCTTACCATCGATGCGGAGGGCAGCTTCTTCGCGGTTACCTAATAGGATGTCATCTACGTATAGGACTAACGTGGATCCCTGCGGACTGGTGAAGCCTTCCAAGTCGTGGCGGAGGCATTGGCTGAAAATCGTGGGGCTGTCTCTGTAGCCTTGAGGAAGTCGTTGCCAGACATAACTTTGTCCCTCCCAGGTGAAACCAAAGAGATACTGAGAGTCTGGGTGCACAGGAATGCTGAAAAAAGCTGATTTTAAGTCAATAACAGTGAACCACTCAGCATCCCAGGGGATTTGGCTGATGATAGTAGCTGGATCAGGAACTACTGCATGAAGAGGGACCACATACTGATTAACAACCCGTAGATCCTGTACAAAGCGCCAACGAATAGGGTCTCCGTCCTTTTTAGGAGGCTTTTTGACAGGCAGTATAGGAGTGTTACAGGGGGTGCGCTGAGGGCGGACTAGCTTTTGTGCAATGAATCCCTCGATAATGGGGCGGATGCCCTCCCGGGCTTCCAACGACAGGGGGTATTGAGGGACTGACGGGGGGGTTAAGGAGGGCTTCACTTGAATCCTTACTGGCTCTGCTGAAAGGAGCAGGCCAACATCAGTGTCAGAAATTCCCCAGAGGGTTAAAGGCAAGTCAGTGAGGTCAGGGGAGAGAGAGGAGGGGGTTTCCCAATTACCCTGAGTTGGGGCCGAATCTCCTAACACTGTCATCAATAATCCTACCCCTTCAGGAGTGCAGGTTAAAGTAACCTCAAGCTTACAGAGTAAATCCCGGCCCATCAAAGGGATCGGACAAGCTGGGGAAAAAAGAAAACGGTGAGAAAAACATTTATCAGCATAAATAACATTTAGAGGCAAAGTGAGTCCCAGAGACTGTGGGTTGCCCTCCACCCCAGTTGCAGTTTTAACCTCAGAGGATAGCCAGGGAGAGGGGGCATGATTTAAAAGAGAGAAAGTAGCTCCAGTATCAATGAGGAAGGAGACAGGCAGTCCCTGGACTGAAAGGGTTAGATGAGGCTCTTTGCTGGGAGGGGAGAAAGTGAGGAAGGAGCCAGCTAAAGACATTAAGGAAATAAGACCATCACATTGTTTGCCTTCGCCCCCGGGGTACCGTCATTGAGGAGGCTGAGTTTGCTGCAGCTGCTGCTGTTGCCCGTAGTTGATCCAGGCCTGGGGAACGGGCTGAGCTGGTGGTGCAGGGGTGTATTCGTCCCTGGTGTAAGTATCTGCGGATGCAACCAGACCCTCTGGGCGTCCCCAGGGGCATTCACGTTTAAAGTGACCGGGCTGTCCGCACTGAAAACAATTTCCTGGTGGCTGGGGTTGCCAGGACCCTCTTCCCCGAGCACCCTGAAATCCCCTGCCACGGCCACGGACTCTGCCTCGAACACCGCCGTGAAAAGCTAAAGCCATCAACTTATAGTCTTCCTTTTTCTCTTTCTTTTTACTACTTTCCCTTTCTTTTTCCCATGCAAAATCAGCTACGTCCAACACTGAAGTGACTGACTCACCTCCCCAACCAGGGCGAAACTTTAAGAAATAATCCCTTACAGGGGGCACTGACTGATTCACAAAAAACGAAATAAGAGTAGGGTGGTCTGCTTCTCTCTCAGGATCCATCTGAGTGAACATTCGGGCCCCCTCCAATAGCCTCGACCAGAACTTTCTGGGTGGCTCATCAGATTCCTGCCAAATCTGCATGAACTTAGCCTGATTAGGCGAGCGGCGAGCCATTTCTTTGAGTCTCTCTAACAATCGCTCTCGATCTATTCGCAGCTGAGTCAGCCTTGGCTGACTCCAGTCTAGGGGATTCCAGCCAGCAGCTTGATCCCGCCTATCCATCCAAGTAATATTAACCGCATCGCTATCCCCCCATGTCCTTTCTGCCATCCACAATCTACTACGTTCCTCTCCGGTCAAAACTCTACTTAACAACTGATCTACATCCATATAAGTAGGATTATGACTTGAAAACAATCTTTCTAAAAGTTCTGTGATCTTTCGGGGATTTTCCCCAAAGGACCCTGACAACCGTCCCCATTCTTTCAAGTCCCATTCTAGCCATCCTTTATATTCCACAATATTAGTATGTTGTAACTGGCCATTATTGCCCACAAAAGGTTGGTCGTGCACCTGTAAAGGCAGTACTCTACTTTCACCTTTATCACTCACAAAAGGTTTGGCAGAGGCAGCCTCTGGGCTATTCTCAGGGGAGGGGTATGCAACCTGCTGCATCTGCTTGATCATTTGCCTAGTAATTATTCCTCCCGAGGTGTGCCCTTCCATTTCCCCCTTATCCCTCTGCAGAGATTCCGACCTGGAGTCCTGCAGATTCCCCTCTGCGCCCTGGAGAGAGTCCCCCTGCGGAGGAATAGGGGCAGGCGCAGTGGGGACCAACTGACGAGTCAAAACACGCCGTGGTTTACACCCTTCATCGAAATAACATGGAGGGGGTTCACTCTCGGGAGAATACCTGACTGCCATAATTTTTAAAGATTTCCACAGCTCTGCTGCTGTGTCCCAACAAAACCAGTAACATAACTGTCCCGGATGGTCTTTTTCGATCTGGCTCCTTACTCCTCTTAAGGCAGCCTGTTCGAAAGAGCCATACGAAGGCCACCTCATCTCCGGGTCGGCCAATACCGCGGTATACCCAGTCCAATTCCTTACACACAGTGTGTACAACTTCCTCCTAGACATTCCTGTCTGTACTGGGAGTTTCCCTTCATTCCATAACTTATTTACAATCCCCAACGGACTCTCAAGAGGCACGCTAGTCCCTTGACCCATGGTGTCTGACAGGAGCCCTCCAACTGGCGTTTACCCTGCTGTCCAGTACACGACCCCTCAATATTGAATTGGCTGGGAGAAATCTCCCGTGGCGCCTGCCAATTCGTATATGAGTGGTCTGACCACTGGACAGAGGCACCGCACCAGAAGGAAATCCCGGACGAGCCCCCAAATTGTTAGGTAAAAAAGCAAGTCCTCACTCACCTCTCCAGCACCCGAGTTCGTGCGGAGTTGGTATGGGCTCACAATCTGTCAGAGACCAGACACCAATTCGTTGATCAACGGGCTCACACTATCCTTAGCTTGAAAAGCTTCAGAGTAAGTGTGGCAAGTTTATTAGGGGTGAGCATCAATATTTATACACAGAAGTAAACAAAGTGATTAACAGATCATAATGGTCATGCATAATCAAACAAGATTTTACAGGCTAAAACAGGTTAAAATGTACATTCAGAAAGAGATAAGGGGAGATGGCTACTTAAGGGGACGGGGGGGGGGGGTGTCATGAGTAGTTCGCAGGTCAGAGCTTTGATTAAAAGTTCAGACAGAGACATCAAGTCTGGGTTAAGTTTAAGCTCATCAAAAGTTCAGACTCAACACTGCCATGGTAAAAGCACTGTGCTCATTTGTTTCCAAGCTTCTATCTTTCAGGCTCTGAACCAGAACATCAGGAGAGCTGGTACCAGCTGAAGAGTTATAAAATACCATGGTTATAGTGTCATGACAAAGTCTGTGTTCAGTGTTCTGTGTTGCATGTTAAAAAACAACAAGGAGTCTGGTGGCACCTTAAAGACTAACAGATTTATTTGGGCATAAGCTTTCGTGAGTTAAAACCTCACTTCTTCGGATGCATGTTCTGTGTCTGTCTCTAGTGGTGTCCTGTGCGAGCATTGGGTCCAGAGAGAGAGGGGATACTACACTAGACAGGGTAAATGTCTTTTCCTCTCTCTACTTCCCCCATCTCCATCCAACTTATCAATCCTCCTAAAAAGATCCTGTGCAGTACTTTAAGTACAACATTGCATGGAAGGAGGATCTTGTGGTGAAGGCACTCAGGAGATCTGGGATCAATGCTTATCTTTGTCAAGTTGCTTAATATTTTTGTGCCTCACTTATCCATCTTTAAAATGGGGATAATGCTCCTTTCTTTATCCCACACTTCGTCTTGTATTTCAACTGTAAGCTCTGGAGAGTAGGGGCTCTCCTTTACTATGTGTATGTACAGTGCCTAGCACAATGGGGCCCTATTCTCAGTTGGGGCCTCTGCATGCGACCAATGCAAACAATAATTATAAAGACATTTTAATACCAAAACAGATCAACTATTTCACAGGAGGGTAACACTTGTGAAGGAACATGCCCTTGATAATTCTCAGTGTGTATTCAGTTCAAGGTAGAGAACCAAAATCTTGTGAGGTTTGGATCCAACACAGCAGCTGTCTTGCGATATCAGTTGATTTCTGCTAGTCCCCTTCCGCAGGTTTTTGGATGTGTCCCAGAACAAAAATCAAAGGTCAGGCCCAGATCTAGGGATACAAATCCAAGCCCTTCACCAAAAACTCGGCTTGATTTTACAGTTCCACCCCATTGCTAGGAAAGACTTGAGAAGTGGGCCTGATATGGCAGCAATATGGAAACTCGACATCCACGAGAACAAGATTTTAACTGTCTTCAATATTATATTATCAGCCAGGATTTGTTTATGTGCTTTACTAAAGCCAGCTTAAGGGCTATGGCCTGGGCCATTTCCCCAGTGATGCACTCTTCCAATTCTACCCTCCTTGGGAAGGGTAAAATATCTCAGCTCTGCCTAGGAGACTGTGATAGACTCATCCATTGTTGAACAGAGGTTCTTTAGTGGCAATAAGAGAGCAGGGATTGGGTCCAGTGTATGTCCCCTCCCTTTCTTCTAGCTGGGTAGCTCCCCAAGGTGTTAGTGGAGGGGAATATATTTGATATCTATTCTATCTAACTACAATTAAATGGCAAGATCACCGTGGTGGGGAAACTGTGAACTAAGATTGACCTATGGAAAAGGCAAAGGGGCAGATTCATCCCTCCATTGGTGCAGACTCAGGGACAGAGATTTCAATCTGTACCTTGCCTATTTAGAGGCAGCGAGGGACCACAAGCACTTGCCTAACTTGTGCTCCTATTGCAGTGGCTTTCCGGGAGCTTTGCCGGGGGGGGCAGAAATTAACCCCAAATCTGCCTTTCCCCCTGTTTTGTGGCCTGCCCCAGAATGCCTCTGTACCCCGAGCTGCTGCAGAAGCGGTTCAGAGCCGATGGAGCATGTTCCTGCCCCTGGTGCAGAGACATTCTGTGCTGGAATATTCCCCAGGGGTGGTGCGGGGTTGTCTTCTGCCTGCCTTGGGGCTGGGCCCCTGTGTATCAGTCTCGCTACTGCAATGAGGCCATAGGACAATGATGAACTGAGCCCAAAGCAGGGACAGAATAATAATATTTAAAAGCTGTTTCCAGAGCCCTGTGAATTTGTGTGCCGTCACGTCTGCCTGTTGACAGTCTGCCTAGATGTACTGTGCTTTAGATGTTATCAGTGTTGTCTCCTGCATTGTTCAGTGTAATGTTGTATTTATATCTGTAAAGAAATATATATTCAATCTAAGCAGCTCAAGGGAGCTGGCTATGCTTCTGTGAGAGGCACAGTTAGAGGCAGAAATGTCTTCCCTTCTATGCAAGAGAAGGTCTTCAAGTGTCTGCCTTCAATGCACAGATCACAGCGAGAGAAAGCTGAGATTCTCATGTTATCATATGACTGCAGGAGCAACAGCTTTCAAAAGAAAAAAAATTGCAAAAGTCTTGATAAAATCACAAGAGCTGGCAACACTGCGTCCCCCCATCTACTTCCTCCGAGTTGGAAGTTGGGATGAGGAGCTGCCATGGGTCCTCCTCCTCCAGGCCCCCGCCCATCTCCTTGTGTGTGATCTGCTTCTATGGGGGAAGGGGGGGGTGTAGTCTCTGCTCTTTCCCAAGTTCAGGGACAGGACAGCAAATGTCCCAGACCCTTGATTAATGAAATGACAAGGGCAGGAGGGGACAAAAAGCTATTTCCCTCAAGAATAAAGTGTGACCTAAACATGGAAACGTTGCACTCGCTCTGCTACAAACAAACTTCTACAGATATTAAAACACGGTGAATTATGTGATCAAAAATCCCATCAGAGAACAAAAGCATTATGTTGTTATAGCAACAGAAACACTTAGGCTGAAAGGTATGGAATCGGAATGTAAGAGATGATCCTGTGCAAGTAGAAATATCTTTGTGCTCCCTAACTCAATAAATAATACCACCGAGATAGATGATAAGCAAAACTAATATTTGCTGCAGAGATTCTTTTTTTGCTCTAATGGTTTTCTCTCTCCTCTGGCACTGTATTATTTTATTCCAATTCACATACATTTCTTTTTTTAATATAAATTCAGACTGTGACTTTCCGGCTCTGCGCTTTGTGCAATATCTGACTTTGCATTGTAGTTTTCATAACACATTTTATTCTTCATTTCCCTCTCTATCTCATAATTTCTACATGCTGTGCCGCTCAAATCAGTTGTGATTCTCCTGCAGCAAGCTTGATGGAAAATCTAGATTTGGAGGAAAACACTAAACAAATTCAGGCCGGATTACTGATGGTGGTCTACATGGGTTTGGTTATATACTCACGTGACCAGCTATCTCCCATTCCTTATGGTTCTGTCAAAAAAAGAAAAGACAAATTCTAGGGACACAAATCTGTAACAGTAAATAAAATGTTTCAAAATGGAATATTCACTAGATCCCAACATATGTTGATTAGGCATCTATGAAATAACAGGTGACCGTAATTAAAGCTCAAGGCCAATATTTTCAAATATGCGAGCCTAAAATTAAGACCTTAAATCCACGTATCCTCAAATATGTGGCTAGATGATCAAAAGCACTGATCACTGAGAAGGTCCCATTGACTTCAGAGGGAGTTGGTGGGTCCTCAGCACTTTTGATCATCAGACCACTTTATTAGGCTTGGTCTACCCTTAAAACTAAGGTCAACATAGTTACGACACTCAGGAGTGTGAAAAATCCACACCCCGGAGTGTCATTGCTATGCCAACCAGCCCCTGATGTAGAGGCAGCTAGGTTGACATCTCTAGCAACATCCCTCCTTCTCTGGATGTGGCTAATTCATTCCTGTTGGTGATGAGGGGGTCAATAAAATACTGCTGAAGAAGGAAGCATTTGGCCTCTGAAATGGATCAGATGGTGCCAAATGACCAGTGTTTTCCAAAAATTTCACAAGAATATCCCTGGATTTCTCTCTTTAAAAAAAGTTGTAAGACACCTCACATTTCGTATCACACTGTGTGATACCTTCAGTACCTGTGGTATATTTTATTGAACAAGTCCAACACATTTAAAAAATGGAGTGAGATTTTAATGGAGTGGATTACCTTACATAGGACGATGCATCCTGCTTAGTCTTCCAAGATCTGATATTCCTCATACCATTTCCCAGGTGCAACCTTTTCTTCCTTCCTAGGTGCTTTGACAGTGTTTGCTGTGAACAGGTTGGGTGGGGGTGGAGCCTGGACATGCAGTTTGCCAGTCCTGAAAGCTGTAAGCTTTGTTGTGGGATCAAGCTCAGAATACCTTCTCTGTCTACCACCACATAAATCACCCCTTTCTAACTGTATCAATGGAAAGCTAGTTTATCTGATACCAAAATACTTGCATGTAAAGATAGATTAAATTTAAGCCATTTGGCAGTCAGAACAAGTAAGTAATTTGTCTTTAAACATTAGCAAAATATATTCCTAGCTCCGAAACTACTGGCTATAATTAACATGGCTACTATGGACTGGTAGGGTGTGTTCAATATGTCTTTTCTTTAGATAACCATTATTATTTATAATACAGCGGAACCTGCAGGTCCCAACCCAGATCAGGGCTTTATTGCGCTAGGAGCTGTACTAACATGTAATAAGACATCGCTCCTGCTCCAAAGAGGGTAAAATCTAACCAGACGAGACAAAGGGTGGGAGAAAGGAATATAACCTATGAAGTGAATGGACACTAGTATTGCCAACCCCTAATTTTCAAAAATCATGATTCAGGCCTCCCCAAATCCTGAGATCGCCTTAAAAATCTTAAAAAATAATACATTTGGGGTGCTTTTTATTTGTCTTCTGGTTCTGAGCCTTTAGGGAGTTCTGTTTTCAAGCACTCCTCTGCAACCATGAAATATGGAAGCTTATTTTTTAAGAAAGCTGAGAGTCTCACATAATCACATGACTCTGGGAGCTGGGGCTGTGAGAAAAACCACTAAATAAGTCTGGCTTTGCAATAAAATCTCGAGAGTTCATAATATGGGATATCATGTTACTTGTATGCAATGAGGTTGATTTAAAAAAAGGTCAGTGTACATTAATATAAGCTTTAAAGGTTAGCGTACATGATTGTTTTCTGCATTACACTGAGCAACATAAAAGAAATGTAGAGACACACCTTCAAGGAACATGCAGAATGAGATAGACCTACCCAAGGACCCATCCCATGTAATCTGATACGGACTGAGGACGGTAATGCAAAATGTCTTCTCTGCCATGGGAGCCCTCATTGGAGAATCGTCCGGTTCCACTGATTGGTCCAACCACGCAATTTAAGCCAGAAGGAGGCACAGGAAGTTTGTCTGAGCAAGGTGATTTCCTGTTGTGGCTGCACTGGACCCCAGCGCTTGTGCCTGCCTCCTGCATCTAACCCTGTTCTGGTTTCCTGCTCTGCCCCTGGCTCCTACCTCACCCCTGCCTCATCTCCTGTTCCCAGCATGCTCCTGGTCTGTGTTTGTTTGATCCTTGCCTCTACTCCAGTTTCTGCCCTTACACCTCACCTCCAATTATCAGTTACCAGTCCTGGCTCCTACCCCGGCCTATGACTTCTGACCCTGATGCTTACTTGACTCTGGGCTCTGGCATTGGTATCTGACCTTGGCTCTGGTCCTCAGCTTCGATTCCTGGTTCTGACTCTGGTTTGACCCCTGGCTCTGGTAACTGGCAGTTGACTCATGCTAACTCTTGGCTTTGGTCCCCAACCTGGATGCCTGCTCCGCCCACTAGACCTGACTCCTGCTCTGACTACTAGGACATGCTGCCTACATCCCAGTCCATAATGCACAGCTGCAGGTGTCAGCGTAGACATATCCTGAGTTCCTTTCCCAGACTGAAGTGCGAAAACTTGTCTCTTTCCCCAACAGAAGCGGGTCCAATAACAGACACTGCCTCACCCATCTTGTCCCTGTAGTCTGTCCTAACAGATTTCCTTGCCAGTTTAAATGGTATTTTTAAGGAAAATCATTTCCACTGGCCATTAAAAAGAGATGAACAGCTTCATTGGTTCCATTTATCTTTAAATGTACAACGTCAGCTGTACAGAGGTTCCTGTTACCCTAGTACCAACAACTAGACAGAATATTGGCAATGCCCTATTACTCATACATAGAAGCTGATAGTCTCTGAAAAGCTTGTTCCACACTTTGCCCACCAGATGGCCTTCTGTGCAGTGAAAAAATTGATGACCGACCTGACTACCTATAATTACAGATGAAGAAAGTGAATCAAGACCATATTACCGTGTCACCTATAGTTTTGCAGACTGAAATGGACGTGCTGCCCGCAGTCACGTACAAGGACAGCTGATGGAGGCCACGTGCATACCCTGCACACACAAAAAGTGGACAAAAATTTAAAAAGCCAATTCATGCCATGCAGATATGCCACTGCTAATTACGTACCAAGAAATCTGGCAAGTATTAAGCACATGTGACAAACTGAGATGTGTTGCAAATACCATTGAGAACAGAAAAACCATTCAAAGGGGCTTCAAGACCTTGCAAATATGGTAGGGCAATAACATGGCAAAGTACAAGCTAATAAATCTGGGGAAGGAGGGAATAATATGAAAGAAACATGAAAGGGAGAAAGTCTACAGGGATCTTGTGGTAGTGATTCATGACTACATATGAGTTTGGAGTGTTATATGGAACTAAAGTGGCCAATGTGACCTGGGGCTGCAGATGCAGAGGAATAAGACAGATTAAAGAGGTGATAGTTCTCTCTGTGGTTCTGCTACAATGATACCTGAAATGCCAGAAAGATATTGATGTGTAAGATCCTCAGGGCAGGGACCGTCTTTCCCTATATGTTTATGTAGGGTCTTACACAGTGATTCCCCCAGGCCCTCTAGGGACCACTATAATACACACAGACACAAATTCAACTCTGTATACAAATTCCACTGTCATCCCTATGCTGATGGCTCATAGCTCTACCTCTTCACTCTGGACCTGTCTCCTTCGGTCCAAACTAAAATCTCAGCCTGTCTCTCGGGTATCTCCTCATGGATGCCCAATGCCAGGTTAAGCTCAGCAGTGCCAAAGCAGAGCTCTTAATCTTTCCCCTAAAACTCTCCCTGCCTTTCTCAGTCATGGTGTATGCCACCACCATCCTCCTTGTCACTCAAGCCTGTAATTTAGGTGTGTCATCTTCAGCTCTCTCTGGGTCCTCACATCCAGGCTGTATCTAAATCTTGCCAAATTCTTTCTGCATATCATCTCTAAGATACAGCCTTTCCTACTCATCCATACAGCTAAAGCTCTCATTCAGGCCCTCATCTTATCACAGCTTGGATTACTGCAATATCCTTCTCTCTGGTCTTGTGTGACAGGATGTGCATACCCCACACTGGGCAAGAAAGGGTTAACCCCACACTATGGAAGTCCCGCCCCTCAGACCGTGCTGGGCATGCTCCAACTGCTGCCTCAGTATAAAAGGGAGCAGCCCAGCTCATTCTAGGCTGACCACTGCGGAGAGAGGACACTTGGTGGGGGCTCCAAGCCAGGAGTTGCTACAGCCACTGACTGAAGGAACCCGAGAACCTGGGGCCAGACTGGAGACCTGCTATCTTCAGTCAACTGCCAGGGGTCAGACTTCCAGGGAGCTACCCCTGCCAGGGACCCTGATGATGTATGGACTGCTCCCTCAGGAGACATGGTAGGAAGTGGCCCAGGGAGGCGGGGGGGAATGGTATCTCCCACTCAGGTCAGCATGTTGCGGTAGGATTCCCTGCTGACTATGTGATGACCACCCCCATCACTGACAGGGCCTGGGCTGGGACTCAGTGGAGAGGGAGGGCCGGGTCCCCCTACCCTGGCTGCCACCCACCCTTAGGTGGTGGCCCACTTCCCTGACTCTGGCCACTAGGCCACACAGCTGTGACCCCAAGGGCAGTTGTATTGACTCTAGCTACTAGCTGCACAAGCCAGCCCTGACTCCAATGGTAGCTGCATAGACACTGGCCATGCTGCCCTGACCCCAAGGACAGTTCTGTTGACTCTGGCCATTAAGCTGTGCAGCCCTGTACCCAAGGGCCACCATATTGACTCCAGCCCCTGGGCTGTGCTGCTTTCAGCCTAAGGACAGTCTGGTAGACTGTAACCATGATAGTATCACAACCCCACTCCACTCCCAAAGGAGGATGGGGTGTGCATACCACGTGACACCTTGACAAATGCAATCTTTCCTTGCTCATGTCCATTCAGATCTCTACAGCAAAGTTCCTGTTCCTGGCTTGTCGCTTTGACCATATCATCCCTCTCTTTGCATCCTTCCACTGGCTCCTTCTTCTCCATTGCACAAAACACCAACCATTTGTCTTCACTTTCAAGGCTCTTCACAGCCCATTCCCACCCTCCTTAACATATACACTAGTTAAGTACATTTATTTGTCTTTCAGACAAAGTCCTACCTATTGTGGTCACTTGACAACCCATGGCTCTGATGTCCTGGTCAAATTGCAAACTGGATAATTATATTTAACCTGCCTAAAATTTGCCTTTTACTTTCAGTTCAATGAAGTATTCTTGGCTTACTGTGCTAAACTATAGTGGGTCCACTGTGCCTTGTTGAAGAGCCACTGTATTATTCCTCACTGGTGGTTACCTCATACCAGCTGGGGGTAAAGAAATTCACATACAGGGCCAGGCTATTGTTTTAAGTGATGACCAGTCTTGTGTGAAGGAGACAACCAAAACCTCCTGGGACTCTGAGCAAGCTTACGCCAGAGCAACAGACGCGTGAGCCTCTGAAAAGGTGTACTTTGGCCTCCTCCTGTGCTGAGTTGACTCCATTTGGTGGTATAGATGGGGTGTGGACATTTCTCAGCTCCACCCCTTTTAGCTTGGAGCACAAGGAAGCACAAAGACTAGGTTGGCTGGGTCCTGCAGAGGGACGGGGTAGGAATTGGAATGGCTCATTGACCCCAGGCATGTTGTTTAAGGCCAGCCACATGTGAGGCAAAGTATTATATGAAAAATAACTCACCAGTTCCTTACACTCCTACACGAGTATGCGGCCCTGATTCAGCCGGGGTCCTGAGCTCATGCTCATCTTTGATCAGATGGGTAGCCTTGTTGACCTCAGTGAGGCTACTCATGCTTATGTCCCTTGCTGAATCACGGCCTTCTGTAGGTGCCTAAATGGGAGCTATTGGGTGCGGATCGCTTTTAAAAACCAGGCCCTACCTTACCAATCAGGTAAGTAATTCTAAAAAATCATGAAGAATCAAGGAGGGACAAAAATATAAGGGGAAAGCAAATCTAATTGATATCTTCTAAATATGAGCTAAGCAATCCAAGAAATTATCATCTCTTTAGTTTAGCATCCATCACTTGGTATTAGTATGGGTACTATTTATGTGCTAGGTGCTGTCCAACCATTCCAGGAGGGACAATCCCTACCTGGAGCAGTTTACAGTCTAATGACAGACAGTGTCACAGGCTACCACTGGGGAAGGGGAACAACAAATAGGGATTTTTTTATATATATAAAAGACAACTTCATTTGCGGCAGCGCCACAGAGGTGGATGTTAAAAAGAGGGACTTAACTACAGACAGTGTAGGGGCCAGGAAATAAAATACTTGGGAGAAGAA
Source organism: Chrysemys picta bellii (assembly GCF_011386835.1). Lineage (NCBI taxonomy): Eukaryota > Metazoa > Chordata > Testudines > Emydidae > Chrysemys > Chrysemys picta. The sequence continues at coordinate 199,344,042 of NC_088793.1, forward strand.
AGGGCTAATAGCCTAATCCGAAGCCCATTGAAATCAATCAGATCCCTGTAAGGGATGCTACAGGCATTATCCAGCTGCCAGTCAGCCACCTGCCTTGCATTCATAAACCCTTCTGATGCTGTTCAGAAGGAATCTAATCAACATATTTGATTTCTCCTAGAAAGTACCATCAATAAATAATGCATGGAGTCTATGATATGGCTCAATTTCCAGCTGCCTGCAGTGCTATCAAATGTACACACACACACGCACGCACGCCTAAGCAACTGCACAGGATAACATTCTGGCCCCTCATTATGTGAATAGTGTCCCAGGCTACCTTTTTGATCTTGGCTAAGGTAATAAAGTTTCTAGGACCATGTAGTGACTACATTGTAGTCCATACGGTATAGAAACTGTAGGAAGGCAGTGTGGCCTACAGGATAGTGCACTGGACTGGGATTCAGGAGACCTGAGAGTCTCTAGTCACGGCTCTGACACTGGATCTTGGGCAAGTTTCTTCACCGTCCCCTGCCTCAGTTTCTCCATCCGTAAAATTGGGATGATGATGTTGACTTCCTTGTAAATTGCTTTGAGATCTACTAATGAAAAGTACTAGAGAAGAACTAGGGATTATTCTTAATAATAAAGGTCTCAGTTCTGTTCTGTGCCTCCTGAACTGTTCAGTACAGTAGGCGCAGCCTACAGGGGTCTCCCCCCAAAGGCTGTTTGGGCCAACATTTCCATACCTGGATGCATCCTACATTTATAGTGAGGTGCCCAAAGGAAAGAGGGCTGTTTCTCAGAGGTGCTGAGCACCCACAATGCCCACTGAATGGGCACTGCAGGTTCTCAGTCCCTCTGAAAAAATCAGGCCCCTTTGGGTTAGGAGCCTAAAGGTGAATCTCAGAGCCATACTCGGAGCACCCAGGTTTGGAAGTTGTGGCTGAAGGCACTAACTGAAAACTCTGGATCTATGTTCACGTCTGGATTATGACCATTTCCCACCTACAGTGTCTGGCTCTGAGCTTGTACTTCTGGCCCATCTTTAGTGGTTCTCTCGGTAAGTGGCTTAATTACATTTTCTGAATTCAAATATTATACACACCAGTTAAATTCTGTTTCTAGCTCTGGTCCTGATTCTCAGTGGCACCCAGGCCCTTTCCACACACTCCGGCAGTGGAAAGGGGCCCTAAGAAGGGCATACATTACACTTTAGGACCCAGGTACGCTCCTAGAACAGTGCTAAGGGGCCTCCGGGTAAATGAGAATCCAAACCTCGGTGCTGTGTTCAGTTAGCAGTTCAGGGTTTAGAAACTTCTTGCCATGATGGCAGGAGCATGTCTGCTTTTTTAAAAGCGACATACGAAGCAAAGGTTGTTAAATAATAAATGGCATAATAGGTGGCTAAGTGCTGACCTTACAAAAGAGCTGTCTTGCTGGCACCAGCTTCTTTAAATAACAGCAGCAGCTAGACAGTGTTCAGACATATTCCCAGTGCTTTTCTATTTGTTAATAGGTTTTTCCTTTTCTCCATGAAATAGATTTGATAAGAATTTATTTTTTCCCAGGTCAGGCCAACAACATGTATTCAGGAGTTAATCTACAGGGCTGTGCCAGCTGTGTTAACATTAAGGGCCTTAGCTAAAGCCCATTGAAATAAAGAGACTGCCATTGTGTTAACTGGCCTTTAGTCAGGTTTGAGGTTTCAAAACATTTCAGTTCCCTTCCTGAATTGTTTACCAATAAATGGATGGAGGCTGACAACATCTCTTAATCAGATGAAAGTGTTGAAAATGCAATCTCAGTTGTGAATCTAGGCTCCAGTCCTGCGCTGATTTAACTCTGTGTCCGTTATGGGCTCAATTCTCCACTGAATCTGAGCAAAACTTGGGCACCTGGAGGGCTTGGGAGCTGACAGGGACCGGATCACGTCTCCTTGATTCTGCTTTGCTCAGCCCTAGTGTAATTTAAAACGGAAGGGGAGCAGCTTTAAATTGCACTGCAAGAGCAAAGCTTCTGCCAGCAAAGATTGAGGCATAGTCGAGCGTCTCTCAACCACACCCAGTGCCCTTGGCTCGCCTCTCCTGACGCACCTCTACCCCCTTCTTACTGGGCAGGGCAGCAGGGGTGGAGGTTAGACTGGAGAGCCAACTCTGCCCGCTTTAAACAGGCCAGAGATTTCCCTCTACATAGGGGAATTCTCTAGGGGGAATCTCTGGTCAGTTACCAGACCAGAGAATCCCATCTAATGACTAGAGCTGTGCAAATAAATAAGTTTTCAGTTTGCAGGCTGAGCCAAAAGGAAAAAAAAATCATTTCAGGTCAACTGAAATATTTTGTTTGAACCCAGAGGAAACATTTCATTTTTATACCCTGCCTTTCAAAAAAATTAGGCAAATTTTGAAGCAAAACATTGTTTCAAAACCAAAAATGGAAGTGTTTCGACTCTTCCAAAAAAAGGCAGCTGAATATTCAACAAATAACTGAAACTATTTGAATTTGATATACATTTGAGAATCGTTTTGGTTGAGTTGAAACTGCATTTTTTGGCAAGTAAAATGTTGGTCGGAAAAACTTCCCCCAGCTCTACTTCATTGTGGTCAACGGGATCACTCGTATGCATAAATTTTAACACCTGCATAAATCTGTGCAGGATAGGGTACTGCTATGAATCTCTTCAAGTAGTTTCCATTAACCGGTGTGTAGTTTTTAGTTTGGTTTAACGTTGTCTGATGATGGATTTGAGGAGATAGTCATATTTCTTATTGGCTATTTACATGATATGCGCCCCCTCCATACACACACAGATGTAAAAATATTCACCATGAAACTCAAAACTCTTCGAATTTTCACATTCAAATTGCTCCAAATTCAAAAATTGGTCCCATTTTCGTGGAATGCTCACACCAGCTGTCTGATCCAGCTGCCATTTCAGCCAATCAAAAGACCCCCATTGACTTCAAGTGGCACTGGATCGAGACCTAAAATCGGGCCATAGCGAAGCAAAAAAAGGGAACATTTTTCAATTAATTTTTTTTCATAGCAGAAACCTGGGATGCCCCCAGAATTTTCCTAAGGCGGGGGTCCAGATCGCTCCCTCCTCTGACTGCATTCAACCCCAAATTCTCCCCACTCCACTGTCCCCCACACCCAGCCCTGCACACTCCTCCTTCTGCTGCCCCTCACCCAGACCCATGCTCCCCCCTGCCCCCAACACAGCTTCCCTGCCCTACACCCAGGACTGAGCTCTTACCCAGAGAGGCAGTCAGGCTGAAGAGCAGCTTCCCCACAGGCAGACCCACCGACAGCAATTCAGGGCCTCAGGGCAGACCAGTCCATCGCCCCCATAGAAAGGTATGGTTGAGGTTTACAACACTACTTTTTATCCTATTGGTAACACATTAGAACCCACTATGCATAAGTTGTGGCCCTGCTTGATCTAGTTATTAATTTTTTTTTAATAAAAATTAAGATTAAAAAAGTTATCTATCCCATCTGCCCCGGCCCTTTTAAATTGCCAGGTCCCTGGGCAACTGACCTCTTTGCGCCCTCCCCTGTCCCCTTGTTGGCGGGCTGGGACCTGCCCACAGGGGCCAGACAGCTCTGGGAGCCCCAGACCCCATCCTCTTTCTGCGTCTTCAATTCTCAGGAAGCACCAAAAGCCCAGATCCAATCCTCCCACCCTCCCGGTCACTGGGAGTCCTGGTGCCCTCTGCCCCACTTCTCCCCAAGGGATAGGGGTGCCTGGTGCCCATGGGCACCAGAAGGACTGGAAAAGGTGGGGAAGCCGAGCAGGCATACAGGATTCCAACATCACTCAAATTTGGCCTGGCCACCCCTCCCTCATGACTGGGGTCGGGGCAGCTGGGCCAAATTTCCAGCTCTGGTTGGGGTTAAGGCAAGGGGGGGGGGGGGCTGGGCTTCCTGGGGCCAGCCCCTCATTGCGCCCCTGGCAGAAACAAGCATGATTTCAGGAGCATAGCATTATTGCAATTTCACAGACCAAAAAGAAAAATGCCCACAATTTCACATAGCTCTACAGCTTGAACCCAATGAGTTATTTGATTTGTTTATAATAATTATCTGCAGAACTGGTTGGAAATCGAAATGTCCATCTCACAGGAAATTCTGACATCTCAAAAGTTATTTTGACTAAATTATGGCAAAAGTTAAAATGTCAAAATCTTTGACAAACTGGAAAGTTCCAGGAAAACTCTACCTGGAAATGTCAAAAAGTTTTGCTTGGACATTTTTGATAGAACCAAATAGAAACTTCTCCTTTTGGCTTGCTTTGACGTTAATCTGCATTCCCCTGAGCTGCTCTGGTGCCTCATGGGAGTTGTAGTTCAAGTGCTTCATGCCTCAGTTCTCTTTTATGAGCTGGACCCCCCCAGCTGGACTAAATCTCCCATGAATATTCCCCAGGGACATAATTTTAAGCAGATGCTTAACTGTTGTCCTGAATAGAGATGTTTATGTACTTTCCTGAATCAGACCTTAAGCAAGTGCTTGGCTTTGAGCATGTGAATAGTGCCACTGAAGTCAACAAGACCCCTCCATTCCTAATGTTAAGCATTTGCCTAAGTGCCGCGCTGGACTGGGGACTAAGGAACAGTAGATAGAGATCACTCAAGACAGTTTTTAGAGACTTTCCAAGTCTTGGTTCACATTTGATTTTGTTGCTCCATGAAGTGGTGTGCTAGCAATAAGATGAATAGTGAACCTAGTCCTTGGAGTCTCTATTATACAGTGCTTGCCAGCTCGGTGCTTTGTCTTAAAGAGATGAATTGATATACAAAAATATAATGTGGAATCATTAGTAAACAACCAATATGGTCTGTAAAATTACTTTCTCTGGTAGAGTTGTGCTGCACTTCTAGAAATGAGAAACTCTTCTATTCCAGAGTTATTGAAATACTGTCTCCGCTTGATTTTTTTCTTAGCTTGAAATTTCATAACCACCTTACAGTTAAATTCAATTTTCATTAATACACTATACTAGCTGATGAATATTAAACAAAAATCCACATATATTTCCAGGCTTTGTTTGTATAGAACGCACCTATTTTTATAGTGACCACCATAGTTTATTTATTTTATTCTTTCCAAGTCAACCTAAGAGACAAGAGAAAGTGTAAGACAGAAGAAGAGTGACGGCACATAACAAGGAGTTTGCATAGAGCAGAAAATTAGCAGTTGGAAACCGTACTGGGTTTCTTTGAAACCTTCTCTGAAGCATAATGATTTTGCATCAGAACTGTGATAGCAGGAACAGATGCCTGGTTCTGATTGAGTAAAGTTAATTTTAGCCAGGAGTAATTGATATAACCTGAGGGTTTTTTGCTGCTTTGGGGAAATGCATTGTGGGGAAGGAATGGCGTGATTTTCTAGAACACGTGTGGAATGAAAGCAAGGCCTAAGAGCAGGAGTTCAGCCTGTGCTGAGAAACAAGTAACAGGCAGGGAGAGAAACAGAATAAGTCCACCCCAAACAGAAGGTTAGTCTGAGTGGGAGTTGGGCCCTGAGTCAGGCAGTCATTTGAATTACAGCCAAGTGGAGTAGAGGTGAATGACTAGCACTGTGGAGAGTGACAAACAACCACGCTTCATACTTAGGGCCTCACTGTGCCAGTTTTACTCACACTGGTGAGCCCTTATTTGTGTGAGTAACGATATTTGATTCAATGAGACTATGGGCAGAAGAGATCACTGGCATTATCATCACCGTCAGCGAGATGGCTGCATTTAAGCTAAAGCCCTGAGGAGGGGGTGGTGCAGAGTTGTACCACACCTAGAGGAACCGTGGAGAGACCAGTCTCTGAGACGCAGTCTCTCCAGGGAAGCTCTATGAACACAAGGAAGCACAATCTACTTCATCCATTAGGAAGGGTTAGATTGATCCCTGCCGTATGTCAGCCCCGCCTCTGTCGGCTGCATCCCATCTCAACCTTTCAGCATCCTGCTTCCTCACAGGGAGCTGAAGCAGATGGTCCCAGAGCTCAGGGATAAATAGAGAGAAACAGAGCTCAAATGTTCTGCTGGTGTAAGCTTGTATGGTCCCAGTGATCTGAATGGAGCTGTGCCATTTTGCACCAGGAGAGCAATTGGCCCTAGGTCTCCAGAGCTGTCAGTATAATACCTTTCAGAAGCATTAAAGGCACTTAAAATGCAAAGGATGTCTCAATAATGGGTCTGTCCCAATTTAAATTGGGACCAATCGATTCATTAACTCTCTGGAGGAAGAGATGAATAACAAGATGGCAAAATTTGCTGCTCTCACAATGTTATTGACAAGGAGGATTAGAAAAAGACTTAATAAGATCTGTGTTATACAGGAGGTCAGACTACATGATCATCATGGGCTATTCTGGCTTTAGAATCTCTGAATGAATCGAACAGAACTAAATAACTGAGCAGCCCAATAGCCAATGAATTCAACATAGAGTAGACAAGTGCAAGGTAACGAAGAATATACTCATCCATACTATCCATGGGGACCAGCACTTTACATTTCCAGACTTTTGTGTGTTTATAATCGCAAGCGTTACACCACTCTAGGTGGGTTTGTTTTGGATTTTCATGTCATTGATCTAGCTGCATTGAGGACCTAATGAAGCAGTTAGCATATATTTAACTTCAAGCATGTGAATCAACCCCTTGACCTCCATAGGACTATTCACGTACGTGTGTAAACACTTTGTTGGATCAGAACCTGAGTGTACTTTTGAACCCAGAAATGTTACTGACAAACTGGATGTGCTCTAGGATGAGACTACTGTAATAAGGAGAGAGTTGGGACAGTTGTTATGAGGAAAGACCGATTTACACTACATTTATCCAGTAAGATGTATGAGGAGAAGATGAAGGCCAGATAGCTAGAAAGCTTTGAGGGGGTGGAGGGATGAGGACAGGGAGAGATTTTGATTTCAGTTACCCCAATGTAAATCTAGAGTAACCCAGCTGGTGTCATTGCTGCAACTCCAGACTGATACTGGAGTAGCTGAGAGGAGAATGTGACTCTTCAAGACAGCATGAGAAGAACCTACAAGTATCTAGAGGACCTCCATTTTACAAATGAGAGGCCTTGTTCGGGGAGGTGCAGGGAGGGGTAATCCAGAGCTAGGTTAGACACCGCAGTCATAAAGGCCTGATGGTAAGAGGCACATTGATTTCAATCGGTTTTGGATCAGGCCCTAAGTCCTGACAGAGTATGGAATCATTTTCAGAGGCTAGTACTGATGCCCAATCACTGGAAATAATCCAGAGCAGGCTACTTGAAGCACTCATGAAGGGTACGTAGGGACATTCCTGTTATAATGCAGGGGACTGAAAGGACTAGATGACTGGGCAGCCCTTTTCCACCTCTAATGCTCCTGTGAACACTGGTATTAGTTTTGTATGTTTGAGCCATTTGTCTGGTAGAAAGCATTTGGTTAGCGCTTCAGCTCTTCTTTCCGTTTATCTATTTCGCTCGACTAGGTTTTTTTTTCTTTCATGTTTTGCTGTGCTTGTTTTTTTCCTTGGGCTTGAGTTGGCGGCCCCCTGTTGCCCCCTTGTGGCTGGAGTGCCTCTGCAGTGCCCTGCACTTTATTCTCCCTTCTCCAGGCCCTTTTACACAGACTCCCCATGCCTGCTCATCCAATCATCACCTTTACTGGGGCTGGGTTTATTCAGACAAAATGAACTCCAAAGTAAAACCCAAAGTCGATCCCAGGGCATGGCCCTTACTTCAGAGCCTGGGTTCCTTCACAGGGTCCTTTTATCATTTCTTAAGAGGTGAACTGCTCTGGGGTTCAGTTTGCACCTGCCTTGCTCAGAGCTGACGCTGTAGGGATATTAAAGAAGGTACTAACAGTGATTCCCCCAGTGACCATAATTTGTCCCACACACTTTAAAATCCAACAGTTTCACCAAGTAAACTTGTAAGCTACTGTCTGTAGAAACCATTGATTGTATCTGTCCTGTGAAAGATACTTTATTACTATGTAAAACTTACAAACAAGTTAATTAACTTTGTTCTTGAAGTAATTGATACAATGTAAACAAATGCTATAAGCCGTTAAGTGACTTTCACTTCATTGTAACAGCAACGGCTCCTAGGAACAGATCCCCACCCTCTGTGATTAAAGGGCCGGGAGTCTCAAATGAATTAGCACACATCCCGAAAGTGGTGGAGACGGTAAATTAAAATATGGCTAAGATATGGAATGTATGTTGATGAATGCTTGATGTACATGAATGGTTAGGGAGGTGCCAGCCTAGAAAGGAAGTATCCATCAGATGAAGAACGTGTCAAGTAGGACCACCAGACAACCCCCTGAGGGTAAACTGGGATCAACCCCATCACCTGGAAGGATGAGAAACACAAACTTTGGACAGTGTGGAGCCACCAGGAATGTGCCATCTGCTGATTGAGTCAGCAACAGCAGGATGAAACAGCTCCCATAGACTAACATAGCAATTAATTCCTATAAGAATGGACTCTGAAGACTGAGGACTTTGAGTCTCTGGTTCTGCTGCCAGCCTCCAGGAGCATCAGGTGCATCCTACACAGACTTGGCTCCATCCTCATGACCAAAATACCTGGCCAGTAACTTGGCATGAGCAACTTCTTGGCTGGTAACTATAACACCTATACGGAACTTGAATAAATGATTGTGTGAATATATAAATAATGTGTGTGTGTATAAGGAATAAGTAGTCAAACAACGTTGTTTACTTTTATCTTTTGCTTTAGTATTATATTTACAATAGATGTGGCATCTTTGCCTTATCCCTCTTAATAAGATCCTGCTGGTTTTTATTCTATTGGTATAACAACGCCCTGACAGATTTCCATGAGTCTGCTCCCTTCAAGAATCGCTTCAGCATTTTCATAAGGAACCAGCTGCTTGAAGCTCACTCCCTGAAACCGGGGTCTCTGGCTAACTCAATTAGTAAGCCTGCTCCAGGCTTCAAGTCTCCTGTGAGCAGCTCCCTCATGCCCTCTCAATCCTTTTGCTCTCTCACATTCCCTCTGTTAATTTCTGGACTCTCAAGCTTCCTCTCTTTATTTTTACTGTGAAGAAATAGCTTGATGGCTGGGCCAGGTTTCTCCAGGTTCTTACAGCTATAGTGGTTATGTGCAGATATTAGATGCTGGGTGGGGTGAGACGTTGGATCTTTGAAGTTTCTCTCAATATATGATTTTACAGTAGTTTGATTATGCCCTCTTCAGAAGGGCTCTATTACCTGGGGGAATCAGGAATGATTTTTACAAAGCAATATTTCAAATTCCTCATCTAGGACAGTGGTTCCCAAACTTGTTCCACCGTTTGTGCAGGGAAAGCCCCTGGTGGGCCGGACCAGTTTGTTTACCTGCCACGTCCACAGGTTTGGCCGATTGCGGCTCCCAGTGGCTGTGGTTCGCTGCTCTAGGCCAATGGGAGCTGCTGGAAGCGGCGTGGGCCGAGGGACTTACTGGCTGCTGCTTCCAGCAGCTCCCATTGTCCTGGAGCAGCGAACCGCGGCCAGTGGGAGCCACAATCGGCCAAACCTGTGGACGTGGCAGGTAAACAAACTGGTCCGGCCCACCAGGGGCTTTCCCTGCAGAAGCGGTGGAACAAGTTTGGGAACCACTGATCTAGGACAATGCAGGTCTAATATACTCTGCCATTCCCTGGTACATTTCAGTAACTTTAGCACAGCATTCATTTTTATTTTCAAAATGTAGAAACATGTTCTGTATCTTTCCATTACAGAACTTGCACTGAAAAAGAATAGCATCCAGTGTGTATATTACACAAAGAAGGCATCAGACGATCACCTGTTTGATCAAGTTGTGCACTCATTTTACAGGTCCAATCCCCTGCTGTGTGTCACTCATGCAAGTACTCTCATTTGGGTGACTGATTAGTCAATGGTATTACCCACATTTGGTGGGGTTGAAACTGGTATCCTAAATGCAAACGTCCCCAAACTTTTGGCAGGGGAAATGTCTGCACCTAGATCTGGATTCAGATTTTTGAATTAAGATGTTTTGTAATAAAGGTTAAAACCTGTTACCCAGATCTCGGTTGGGGAGTCAACATTATCTAGTGAACAGACACAGGAATGGGATTCAGGAGACCTACGTTCTATTCCCAACTCTGCCACTGACCATCCTTCTAACCCTGGGCAACTCACTTCCCCATATATGCATATGACATTAGTTGGTGGTGGTGAGTTATCAGAGTTTGCCTCTGTTTGTGCACACCAGTGTGGGGAGGATCTCGGAGGGGACACTGTTTTCTGAGCCCAGCCCCAGGCATACGTTAAACTAGCCTCAAGTCTTTCCCTTATTTTGTCCCATGATTCCATGCAGTGAAAAGCACATCTGAATGGGCTCCCCAGAGAAGCTGGTTGGTGGATGTACAGCCATGACTGTGGAAAAAATGGTTATGTAGCTTAAATCATGCAATGTTACAATTTAACTTTGTGCTCCCGGAAAAGCCCAGGAAAAATATATATATATAATCTCAGCCAAAACCAAGAACAAAAACAATAGCCTCTCTTGTAGTGCTTCCTGTTCAGACTTTCTAAGAGTTGATACAATAACATTGCCTGGAGTTATTTTCTGCTGGTTTCTTTTTTTTCTTTTTTTCTTTTTTTTTCAGGGAATGCCAGCATAAATCAGAGATGTTAAATCAAACCAATCTCATGACCATATATTTCCGTGTCCCAGTTTTTTTGGAACATTGCATACAGGGTTCATTGAACAGACATAGCCTGTAGCATTTACTGTTGCAATTATGTGGAACTGCTCAAAGACTAAAATTTATAAATGGCACAAGCTAAGCTAGTCTTTGAGCCTCTGGGGACAGATCCTCAGCTGGCGTAAATCAGCTAGTTCTATTCATGAAATCAATGAAGCTGGAGGAAGGCCATTTTGCAACTGTTGAGGATCTGGTCCTAAATTTGAGTTAATTTCTTGGAGACAACCATGAGAAATTCTCTCCTCTCAGCTCAGACAGTTTTAGCCCTTTATAATGTAATTAGCATTATCCTAAACTCTTACTCCGGATGAATTAACTTTTACATGTCATGAAGCTGCCTGACAGTCCTTATTAGTCCCTTTGGGGATTTCAAAAAAACAGCTGAAGGCAACTTTTTTCCTCCTTGCCCAAACAAAATTTTATCAACAATAAGTAACATAAGAAAGGCCTGTGGCTGTCCAATACCAAAATGCCCCACAAGGATATTTGACAATAAATCATAAATAATACTGTGTTAAATAAATTGCATATGCAACTAATTCTTAGCACATACAAGATCTGGCCAAGGTTTCAACACAAGAACATAAAAATGGCCATATTGGATCAGACCAATGGTCTTTCTAGCCCAGTATCCTGTCTTCCAACAATGGCCAATGCCAAGTGTTTCAGAGGGAATGAACAGAACAGGCAATCATCAAGTGATCCATCTTGTTGTCCACTCCCAGGTTCTGGCAGACAGAGGGTAGGAACACCTAGACCATGGGGTGGTATCCCTGTCCATCTTGGCTAAGAACCATTGATGGACCCATTCTCCATGAACTTATCTAATCCTTTTTTGAACCCTGTTAGAGCTGTGGCCTTCACAACATCCCCTGGCAATGAGTTCCACAGGTTGACTACGTGTTGCATAAAGAAGTACTTGCTTTTGTTTGTTTGAAACCTGCTGCTTATTAATTTCATTGGGAGACCCCTGTTTCTTATACTATGTGAAGGGATAAATAACATTTCCTTATTTACTTTCTCCACACCATTCATGATTTTATAGACCTCTATCATATTCCCCCCCTTAGTCATCTCTTTTCCAAGCTGAAAAGTCTTTTTAATCTCTCCTCATATGGAAGCTGTTCCATATCCCTAATCATTTTTGTTGCCCTTCTCTGTACCTTTTCCATTTCTAATATATCTTTTTTGAAAAAGGGCAACCAGAACTGCACACAGTATTCAAGATGTGGGTGTACCATGGATTTATATAAAGGAAATATAATATTTTCTGTCTTATTATCTATCCTTTTCCTAATTGTTCCATATGTTCTGTTAGCTGTTTTGACTGCTGATGCACATTGAATGGATGTTTTCAAAGAATTATCCTCAATGACTTCAAGGTCTCTTTCTTGAGTGGTAACAACTAATTTAGATCCCATCATTTTGTATGGATAGTTCGGATTATGTTTTCCAATGTGCATTACTTTGCATTTATCAGCATTGAATTTCATCTGCCATTTTCTTGCCTAGTTTTGAGAGATCCCTTTGTAACTCTTTGCACTCTGCTTTGGACATGCCTGTCTTGAGTAATTTTGTATCATCTGCAAATTTTGCCACCTCACTGTTTGACCCCTTTTCCAGATCACTTATAGATCCCTGGGGGACACCACCTCACTCCAGTCTGAAAACTGACCATTTATTCCTATCCTTTGTTTCCTGCATTTTAACCAGTTGCTGATCCATAAGGGGACCTTCCCTCTTATCCCATGACTGCTTATTGTGCTTAAAAGCCTTTGGTGAGGGACCTTCTCAAAGGCTTTCTGAAAGTCCAAGTACACTATATCCTCTGGATCACCCTTGTCTACATGTTTGCTGACCCCCTCAAAAAATTCTTATGGATTGGTGAGGCATGATTTTCCTTTATAAAAGCTGTGTTGACTCTTCCCCAATAAATTGTGTTCATCTATGTGTGTGATAATTCTCTTCTTTGCTATCATTTCAACCAATTTGCCTGGTACCAAAGTCAGGCTTACTGGCCAGTAATGGCTAAGATTGCCTATGGAGCCTTTTTAAAAATTGGCATCATGTTAACTATCCTCCAATCGTCTGGTACAGAAGCTGATTTAAGTGATAGGTTACATACAACACTTAGTAGTTCTGCAATTTCATATTTGAGTTTCTTCGAAACTGTTGGGTGAATATCATCTGGTTCTGGTGACTTATTACTGTTTAATTTATCAATTTGTTCCAAAACCTCCTCTAGTGACACCGTAATCTGGGACAGTTCTGCAGATTTATCATCTAAAAAAAATGGCTCACAAGTGGGAATCTCCCTCACATCCTCTGCAAGTGAATACTGATGAAAGACTTAATTTAACTTCTCTGCAATGGCCTTATTTTCTTAGCATCTTGACCATCCTGTGGCACCACTGATTGTTTGGCAAGCTTTCTGCTTCTGATGTACTTAAATTTTTTTTTGCTGTTAGTTTTTGAATCTTTGGCTAGTTGCTCTTCAAATTCTTTCTTGGCCTGCCTAATTACACTTTTACACTTGTCTTGCCAGAGTTTATGCTTCACTACTTTAATAATTAAATTCTTAAGAACTACATAATTACATTATCATTAATTACAGTATATGAAACTCATTGCAAACACCTACAAGCTGTCTTCACTAAGGTCCCAGTTTAAAGACATTAGGTCTCACTGTAGCTTTCTGGATGAAGCGGTCAGCAATCTTATTTACATCTGGTTCCCTGGTATGGTCTTGATGCACGTTAAGGACAACTACGTTATTCAGTTGCATCTGTCCCATTGATGACTGCAGATAATTTTTAAGTCTTCTGAAGCTGGAGAGTGTTCCGCAGTTCAGGATGATACAGGCACAATGAGAAGGATTCTTAAAACTATGCTTCCAGAGTACTTCAAATGACCCCAAGATCACTTTCTTGACAGGTAACAGCTAATTTAGATCCCATCATTTTGTATGTATAGTTGGGATTATATTTTACCATGTGCATTACTTTGCGTTTTAACATTGAATTTCATCTGCCATTTTGTTGCCAGTTTTGTGAGATCACTTTGCAGTCAGCTTTGTACTTAACTGTCTTGAGAAATTTTGTATCTGCAAATTTTGCCACCTCACTGTTTACCCTCTTTTCCAGATCATTTATGAATATGTTGAACAGACTGATCCCAGCACAGGCCCCTGGGGGACCCCGCTATTTACCTCTCTCCATTCTGAAAAGGGCACCATTTATTCCTACCCTTTGTTTCCTATCTTTAACTGGAGTGCCTGGCAATGCTTTCAGGACCATCTAAGGATCCTTAATTTAATTTAATTTAATGACAAGCCTTTTGTTATCTTAATCACTCGGCCTCTGTTTAAAAACAGACCCCCTGCCAAAAGGGCAGAAGCTGGGAGCAGCACAGAACTGTTCACATTCCACACTGCCTCTGGGACCGGGGCTGTGAGCAGACCTCAGGTATGAAACTCAACAGGAGCCCAGAACCACTATGGCTCATGGGTGCTGAACACCCCCTATTTTTTCTGTGGATGTTTGAGCCCCGGAGCATCTGCAGTGTCGGCGCCTATGCGCCTTTCTGTTTTCCTCAGTAGGATTTAACCTCCAATATTTAAAGGATGCCCTTTTTGCCTCTAGCTGCCTCTTTTACTTTGTTATTTAGCTATGGTGGCACTCTTTTGGTCCTCTTACTATGTTTTTTAATTTGGGGTATACATTTAAGTTGAGCCTCTACTTGGTGTGTTTAAAAATTTTTCCAGGCAGTTGGCAGCTTTTGTGACTGTACCTTTTAATTTCCATTTAATTTGCTTCCTCATTTTTGTGTTCCTCTTTCTGACGTTAAATGCTATGGTGGTGGGCTTCTTAGGTACTCCCCCTCCCCCCAAGTATAAATTTAATTATATTATGGTCGCTATTACTGAGCAGTTCAGCTATATTCACCCCTTGGACCAGATCCTGTGCTCCACTGAGGACTAGATCAAGAATTGCCTGACCCCTTGTGGGTTCCAGGGCTAGCTGCACCAAGAAGCAGTCATTTATAGTGTCTAGAAATTTTATCTCTGCATCCCGTCCTGAGGTGACATGTACCCAGTCAAAATGGGGAGAGTTGAAATCCCCCATTATTATTGAGTTTTCTATTTTTATAGCCTCTCTAATCTCCTGGAGCATTTTACAATCACCATCACCATCCTGGTCACGTGGTGCTATATTCTTATTATTTAAGCATGGAATGTCTATCCATAGAGATTCTATCTATGGTATCCTTTGCTGTCTTTCACGCACAGTGCCACTCCCACACCAGCATGACCTACTCTGTCAAAAGTAACTACTGTGAGCACTGCGACAACTAAGTTGTGCAATCCCACCTATCCCCATTGTTATCCTGTCCTCCTTCCTTTGTCTGTTTAGTCACCTTTTTGTGTATCCTGCAAAGTCTGCAAAGCTAACCACTGAAGTCAGCTAAGCTACACTCATTTACTCTAGTTGAGAATCTGATCCATTACCTGGAAGCCCAATTCAATGCTAAGTGCAGGTCTGTTTCAAAGTTTATGGAGCACAGCTAGAGGAAAGGAGAAAATTGTAAGTATGAAGTAAGTAGGTCGGGAAAGGGGCAGAGAATGAGGGGACAAGGAAACTGCTTTGTTGAAGAAGAACTCAGAGGTCCCTAGGGATTTGGGGGGGGAAGTATATAGGGATTTGGGGGGGGGAGTATATATTTTTTAAAATTATTTATTTGAAGAATCTATGTGCCCAGCTCCCAAATGGAGTTATGTAAAACAAATTGATTATTTAAGGCCAGGTTCTGACACCATTACTCTCCCTGAGTGGCACCTTACTCTATAACTAGTCTTGCTTAACCCAATAAGATTACTCGTGTAGTAAAGTACTACTCAGCAACGTATGAGTGGGATAATGGTCATTAACCAGACACGACGGCCTAACAACAGACTCTCCCTGTGTCAAACACTGCCACTCTAGCCATGCAGAATGGCAGATGGAAACAGGGGACTTTAAATGAATAGTAGCTGATCCAAGATGGGCACTCTTAGGGGCAGAGTTCTACACATGAAATCCTAACTCTGAGAAAGCCATGCTCCCAGCTGGGACCAGACTGACCCGAAAGATACGGCTCAAGCTCAAACCCTTCTGAATGAAAAGGGAGGAATACCAGCATTGGAAAAGACAAACTTGAAGAGGAGCTCAGCTCAACATGTAGTATGACGCATGGTACCTCTAACAGCTGGAATTATCATGCTGTATTGTGTGTGTGAGCCAGGGAATGGGATTTGAACCCACACTTTCCTGGCCCATAGGTTAGTATACTGATAACTGAGCGACAAGGACATTCAAACACGTGGATACATTCTGTATTTTTCTGAAGTTACATATAAAAGAAACTCAAGCATGTGGGTCAGATAAGAGGGCACATTCAATGTTTTTATTGATCAAGTTGGCAACAATAAAATAAAATCACACCACCATAATGGCTATTTATTATTTGCATTGCATTACAGTGCTTTGCAGCAGTGATATGAGCAGATAAAATGGTATTCCTGCCCCCAAAGACCTTCTTATCTTAAACTCCAGCCCCGCAGAACATTATGCAGGTGCGTAGCCCGTACTCAGTTGGATTTGGCTTCAGTATGACTACTCATGTGAGTAAACACTAGTCGTGTGAGGGAAGTCGGCAGCACCAGGCCTGAAAATACAGCAAGGTATTCTAACAGGAGAATTACCACTCCCAGTAGAATTGTACTGATATTGGCCTTGTACTGTGTTTTTGGACTGCATTGCTAGAGTTGGCATCTAGGGACTGTGGCTTTGAGAAAGGCAGCTGGCAACGAATGTGATTGGTTTTAACATTTGCCATGATGATATTTTTGAAAATGGAAAGAATGTCAGTGCTCATGTAATGTAAAACCTTTTTGGCTGGGAAATGTTCTGAGAGGGTTACCCAGGAAAGGCAGGTGTATTTACAGCTTGGTCCTGCATGTGTGAAATTAATGGGCATTTTGCCATTGAGTTAAATGGGAGAAGGTTCAGGGCTTTAGTGCTCAGCTGTCATTTCCATTGTCACTTCTTGAATTTGAGGGTTTAGTTGCCATGGGAACATTTGTAGCCCAGCTGCATTTTCATTAGAGCTGGCTGGAAAATGGTATGTTTGGGAGTGATGGGGTGTGTGAAATTGTTTTCCAGAAAATGTTCTCAAAACTCTTGAATTTTGTCAGTGTTCTGCCAAAAAAAAAAAAAAAAAAAAATTGAAAACATGAAAATATATTAATTTTGAAACCTAAAATGAAGTTGTGTTTTTGTTTTTCATTTTTTAGGCATTTTCTCTCCTTTTCCATTTTTCTATTTTTTTTGGTGGGGATGGGGAAAGGAAAAACATTTGCTTCAGAAAAAAGAACTCTTTAAAAAATAAAAGAATTAATAATTTTGACCAGCTCTGATTTTTGTGTATCTGTTTTGGTCTGGCAAAATTAGGTTGCCCTTTGGCTTTTAAATGGGGACATATGATGATAATAAGAGTGCGAAGGTGGTAGCTTTAACAGTGAATTATGTCAGTGTTGTTATACAGTATGACTGAGATTTTCAAGACTGCTTAAAGAATTTAGGTGGCTGACTCCTACTAAAACTGAAGGGAGTTTGGCGTTCAAATCCCCTAG
Organism: Chrysemys picta bellii; assembly: GCF_011386835.1. Lineage (NCBI taxonomy): Eukaryota > Metazoa > Chordata > Testudines > Emydidae > Chrysemys > Chrysemys picta. The sequence goes on from NC_088793.1 coordinate 199,361,426, forward strand.
ACAGCTTTGAAAATATCAACATATAACTTCTGCATTACTTTGATGTAGCTAATTTGTATTAAAATATTTTAAGGGCAGGTATATCATAATTGGGTTTCACAAAAGCATTGCCTTAAAGCCATAACTTTATAAATGTATCGTTCCTTTTATCCCAAAGGATCATAAAGCATTATAAACAAATTGTAGCCTATCATCATATCTTTAAGCAAACAAAATTTCCATTGACGCCAACAGGTGTTTTGTCCAAATAAGGACTGTACAATCAGCCTATACATACCACTGTGAATACAAATAGGAATCATTTAACCATGCATGAAACAGCAGCTATTTAAAAGCCCACATCAATGATACACAACAGTTTAGCGGAGAAAATAAAGAATACATTATCCATCTGAAACTGCACAAGGAATTTCTGGACAAAATGTTATTGCTCACCAGAGCTGATTAAAAATGTTCCATTGAAACTGTTTTTCAACTGCAAATTGGGTGTTTGACTAAATGAATTAAAAAAAAAAAAAGTGTCTGCTTACCGCAGAAAATTTTGACTTCTTGGTGAAAAACTGAAGACCAAACATTTTTGGCTAGAAACCAAAACTTTCAATTCAGAAATGTAAAAACATTTCATTTCAACAGCTTTCATCAAAACAAATTTTTTTTTATATGGTTGAGTTCGAATGGTTAGTTTGGGCTCAGTTTGACATTTAACTGTAGTTCTTTTCTGTGGGCCGGGACTGGACTACATTTCACATATGTAATGATAATTCTGAGTTGGTCTTTCATCTTTCAAATTGCAACAGTTTGTCCATCAATTAAGCCAAGTCATAGCACAACGTATGTCAAAAGCTTAACGTTCAGCAGTCTTTCAGGAGAGTTTTTCATTATTTCCTTCCATCTTAGATCATTTATCCCAGTAAAATTTCAACATTAACCATGTTCTTGGTTACAAATGTGATTTGGATGCAGACCCGCAATACAATTAGGGGAATAGTCTTCGATCCAGATCTAATTCACAATGTTTTCTCATTGACTTATGACTAAGTTTGAAGACCCCATTCAGCACTTGATTCTTGCAAGTCAGGAATCAGTCAGTCCTGTTCTAAGCTACTCCTCCCTGCAGCTCCTTTTCACTGTGGCATTATTAACCCGTTGAGTCATTCCACAAGTTTCCTTCCATGCTGAAATAAATGTATTTGGGGGGTGGGGGTTAATCTCTCTCTTCAGCACTGAACAATTCCATTCACTCTGATTTCATGCAAATTATTCCGTTCCGACTGAACTGTTTTCCTGTCCATATCACATCATCACTACTATTGCATAGCCACTGGTGAGCGTGTGCAGACCAAATGAAAGAGAAGTCGATATGGATTTATTTCCATTTCTAATATTGCTTTCAAAAAGCATCTGTGCCAAGCTCTGAGGTCTAATCCATTGAAGTCAATACAAAGACTTTATTGGGCTTTTGATCAGGCTCTAGGGCCCAGAGCCTCAAAGGTATTTAGATGCCTAACTCCCATTGAAATCAATGGGATTACCTGAATACTTCTGCGGTGCTTTTACCACCCACAAGAAGTATGTTCATACATACTGAACCAGGAGCCTCTCCTTGCCTTTAACCAATAAAAAAGCCAATCAGTAGTGAGAAGAAACCCAAACATGACCCACCTCATGTACAAAGGCAGTCTCTACCCTACTCCTCCTTCCCCAAAAGCATGGGTAAGTAAATGGGCCTTTGCAGTATATCCTGAAGGTCAATGCTCTTTAGCTACCTTGGACCAAGCAGGGGATTGAGTTCCAAAGTTGAGGGACCCTCATGGAGCGCACCTTGCCAGCAGCTCTCTTTCCTATCCGTTCCGTCTTGAGGGCTTCCATTGCCTGCAGCTGTGCTAGCATTTCAGTGGGGGAGAGATGGCCCATCATGCACACAGGTCACAGGCCATTTAGGGGTTTATAGTTCAGAACAAACACCTTAAATTCACTGTGGAAATGAACAGGTGGCTAGTTCAGGTCCCGAGTTTGAGGCGTGTTGCACATCATTATGTCTCGATATTAGAGATTGGCCTGGACAAATTCTGCTCTGATGCCAATCCAAATCCACGGTAACTCCATTGACTGAAGAATTCCACAGGATCTGGCCCATTGTTCTCACCCCACGTAGTTTACAGTCTAAAGCCCTGACTCTCCCACCAGTGCTGACTGGTTTCTTCCCTCCTAAGTTGTCCCACTGATTTCAGTGGAAGTGCTTGCAGGAGCAGAATTGAGCCTTGAATAAGCAGGCAACCCAGAACCCAATGGGAGACTCAGAGGAAGGTTCTGCCTTGGAGGTTTTTTGGTAGCATAAAAGTAAGTGACATCATGTGATGTGACATAGGTTAAAGCACATGGGCTTTGCAGGAAAAGGTTAATATTGGCATACATCTAGTGAGATGGGTGAGGTAATATCTTTCATTGGACCAAATTCTGCTGGTGAGAAAGACAAGATTTCGCCCTTACACAGAGCTCTTCTTTGGATCTGGGAAATGTACTCAGAGGGTGACAGCTAAATACAAGGTGGAACAGATTGTTTAGCGTAAGGAGTTAACACATGTTGCAAGAGACCATTCAAGGTGAACTGGGCAGTTAACATCTCTGCAGTCATAGGACAAAGAAGGGTTAGTGAGTTACAGATTGGATTTATGGCTCATTAAAACTGTCTCTTCTATGTCCATGATTTTTAGTGTCTAGCAAAGGTATCATCTTTTGAAGGTGTTCTGTGGGTTTCCTTTGAGGATGAGGACTGAGACATATGTCCCCTGCTATGATGATGAATACCCCACCTCCACCACAACACATCTTTCAAGATCCCTGTGTCTTACACATGCCTATCACAAAATGCAGTGTACCTTGTCCAGCGCACTAAATGCTCCAGTAACAACTATGTGGGTAAAACAAGACAATCATTATGCTCTCGAATGAACTCACACAGAAAATGATAAAAGACAAAAATACCATATCATGGATGGGTGAACAGTTTTCACAAAGTGATCACTCCATATCTGACCCCTCAGGCCTCAAAAGCTTGTTTCTTTCACCAAAGAAATTGGTCTAATAGAAAATATTACCTCACCCACCTTGTCTCTCTAATAGCCTAGGACCAACAAGGTTAAAACATTGTAAATGTACATCTAGTGAAGCCAGGGAAGTTTCTTCTCATTCATATTGGTGTAAGAAAGATCAGAATCAGACCCAGTGAATTTTCAGGAAGGAATTTCCAAAGCAAGGACAGATACCGGACAGGACAGGATAGGAAGAATTTCAATCATACTTTGCAGTCTCATGTCCCCAGACTAGAGATTAGCCCAAACCAAAACTCTGAGTCGGAACACCATCAGATCTTGGGAGCACTGGACATCAAAAACCAAAGCCAGGTCTGAATTTTGCAAACAGCCCCTGTTTTAAAAGGGCTGAAAATAGCCTCGGGTCTGAACTCCCCAGATTTTGGGATGACTCCCCTGATTTTTGGAGTTTGGGGCAGCGTCTGCTCAGGAGTGTGACATGAGTGGAGCCTACCTAGCTCTGCCAGGCTGGGTGTATCTGAGATGAAGATGATGTCTCACCTGTCAGTTTTTGGATTTCAGCAGGCTAGTAAGTAACTGCTGGCTTTTCTTCTTTGCAAAAGTCACCGCATAGTTCACAGGGAGAAAGAGAAGTGCCATGAGGAAGGCTGCAAAGAGAAGAATGCAACTGCGGACATGCTGCTATTTTTAGACACTAGCTCAGGCAGACTTAGCAGAGGTACATCGAGGTGAACTTGGAATCCCACCTCCCAGTTCAGATGTGGACTTACCCTTAGTGCACGGCAGACTAGTGCAGGGTAGTTCTGCACCTCAGCTTGCTGCAAACTAAGTATTAGTCTAGATAAGTCCTTACAGTGTTACCATTTTGTTATTTAGTCCACTATATGAAAAACAAAACATGAGGAAAACTCTTCCCCAGATAAAGGCCACATCCTTTAAGATACTGAGACTGTCGAGAATTTCTGTGCCTTGTGCTTCACCCCCATTGGGTTAAATGTCAACAACCATGACAGCAGTGGGAACCAAAGGTACTCAGCATCTCAGAGGATTGGGCCCTAGATGATTTACTCACATAACAAACTAGAGCTGGGTGAAATTTTTTCAGTGAATAGTTTATTTGCTGAAAAACAAAGCGTCAGGTTGACCAAACTTGTTCATAAATTTGGGTCAAATTCAGAGAAGAGTTTTGACTGTGGGGGGAACACCAGGGTAAAAAAAAAATAGCCAAAAAAGTGATTTTAAAAAAATATTTTCAAAACAAAATGTTACCACTTTTTGTTTTGAAATTGAGCAAGAATTAACTTAAAAGGGGAGGGGGGAACCCAAGAATTAAATGAAACATTTCATTCCAGCTGAATCAATTTCTCCCCCCTCTCCCCCAGTATGGCCATTGAACAACAAACTCAATTATTTGCCAAATTCTAATTACCGTAAGGCCCTGCCTAGATTAGAAAAGCACGTGTGTGTTTTCAAATGGGGGATTTTAAATATGTTTTCAAAGCTAGTTCTGGTCAACCATAGTGAGGGGTGGTGTCTAAAGTTGACCAGGAGCAGCTACCACATTTTAAAAATACTGAACCCTGTCATCGGAGGTGCTAAGCGATGTTTAAAAACCGTCTTCATTAAAACAAATAGGCGTACACATTTTTTTTCCAATACTTTTTCCCCCCAAGTCTAGAGAGGGACTAAGAGGAGCAACATATTCAGATGTGCTCGACTGGCTAAAGCTTATCCTACCCGGAGTTATGCAAACATCCTTCCATTTATAAGAAGTTTTTCCTTCAGAGAATCTGGTTGTGTCTGGCTTCTGTTCTTCCCACATCAGGACCGAAGGATTCTTCATCAGCCCGTACATGCCTGTCAAATTGACATGAGATGAGCTGTGTTAACTTTTAAAATTCGTTTTCCTGTTATTTCATAGTGTTGCTCTGTACACAAATAAAGGTGACATATACTCTGTTTAAAAATAAATATTGCAAGTAGCAGCTGCATTTAGACAAAAAATGAGGCAAATCTGAGCCTTATAACACTTAACCGTTCTGACGCACAATTAGACACGGATCCAAGCTGGAAACCTGATTCTCCAAAAGTTCTAGCATTACATACTTCACATTAGAGCTGACTAAAGGATGATGTAGAAACTTTTAATGAAAATATTTCATCAACATTTCAAATCTTTACTATTGCGAGCTGTAGCCAAAAAGGGAAATAAAAAAATGATGAAAATCTTCAAATAATTTGCGTGAAAAAAATTTAAATTCAAAAAGCTTCAACCAGCTTATGCAAAATATTTCCAATGTTGCATAAAATAAACTGTGGAAAAAATAAATACAAATCGTGAGCAGTCCATTATACTCCAGTGTGGGCCAGTCCAGAGAAGTGATGTCAAATTGCTGATAGAAGATCAAACGGCTCTTATGAGTTCATCCAACAATATTATCAAATATTTAACTTAGGCCTAGAGAAAGTCAGAAAAATTCCACTCAAATAAAATTTCATCCAAATGGAAATGGCATTTTTCAAAAATCATCAGGGGTTTTTCCCCCTGTAACCCTCCTAGTTAAGAAGTTGCTTTTCCCCATGTAACGATATATAAGCCATATCTACACAACATACTGAGACAAATTCAGTCCTGGTTTAAATGGCTGAAACTCCACAAAGCACAAGCATGGGACTCAGTAACTGAGTCTTCTTGGGTACGTCTACACAGCAGCTGGGAGGTGTAATTCCCAGTGCAGGCAGACATATATGAGGTAGTTCTGCTCAAACTAGTGCACTAAATATAGCAGTGTGACCATGGCAGGACGTGGCTTGGGCTAGCCACCCAAGGACAATCCCACCTGCCACCTTGGGTATGTATTTGGGTGGTTAGTCCGTGTCACTGCGGCCACAGTAGTATTTTTAGCTGAAGAGCAGCTAGCATGTATGTCTACTCTAGCTGGGAATCCCATCTTCCTGCTGCTGTGTCGACGAACCCATTGACTGGCAATGTCATTTAAGCTCTTTGTATTTCTGTTTTTCTGTCTGTAAAACAGGATGTAATAAGTATCAGAGGGGTAGCCGTGTTAGTCTGTATCCACAAAATCAACAAGGAGTCCGGTGGCTCCTCCTCATCAGTGATTGGGAGTGGACCACATCCACCCTGATTGAATTGGCCCTATAAGGTAACTCCCTTCTCTTCGTGTGTCAGTATAACAATGCCTGCATCTGTCATTTTTACTCCATGCATCTGAAGAAGTGGGTTTTTTACCCATGAAAGCTTATGCCCAAATAAATTTGTTAGTCTTTAAGGTGCCACCAGACTCCTGGTTGATTTTGAGGCTGTAACAAAGCACTGATCTCTAAGCACAGGCACAGCCGGTATGTCTATTATGGTGGCATATCCCATTTAAGTCCAGGAGTTACTGGGAATTGCAGCCTCCAGACAGGGCACATGATGGTGAAGAACAGCTGGTCATCCCATGATTCCCTGCTGGAGACAATAAAAGGAGTTCTCCTGGCTCACCCTCAGAAAGTGAGTGAGGAGTAGAAATAAGGCCTCGTGGAAAATGCTTCTAGGGGGACCTGGCAAGGGGCCTAGGAAAGGTACCCGAGGAAGAGCGTATTCTCTTTACTCCTAGTTTGTCGAAAGCTGTAAAGGCCTGTGGTGGCTGATAGCAAATGATAGGAGCCGCTTTCCTCTTGTTTTGAATCCTTTTGTGGCAATGAGGTTGCCCTTAGGACACGACTTTGGGCTAACCTGTAGTTTAGCTTTCCCTGGCTGGTGTATACATCCACCATCTTACTTATATAGGGTCAATAATACTTACCTTCAGCGGTCATGTGCTTTGAGATATATGGTATTGTGCTTTTCAGCAAAGTATTAGTTAGGATTTATTATTATTACCCCAAACATGCATGTAGCCCACTGTGCATACCACCTGGAGTTAATGGGAAGATTTCCCCCTTGCCCCAGATTATTCTGCCCAAGCACATTTGATGTTTTGCTTCTTTTCTTTCTCAGAAAAACTGAGCTTTGACTTAAAGTATCTTTTCCCCCCCTGCCTCTCCCACCTCTTGGCTGTGATCTCAGTCATGTTGTATTGTTTTATATCATGTAGCTCAACATGACTGATGCAACCAGACATGCACTGCTCTCCGGTGTTACGGCTCACGAATAAAAATTCCGGAGGAGCTGCCTCGGAGAAGGCTAAAAGAGAGAAATGTAACTAGAAAGTGAACCCTCTGATGCATTTTATTTAGAGCATAGCCCAGTGGATAGACAGGGGTGTGAGTTACGAACTGGGTTACAGCCTTAACCCAGAATTTCCCTACTTTTATATATTGTGATCTGAGCTGAGTCACTTCATCATCCTAACTTTGTGTGGCTTTACTTTCTATTACTATCATTGTAACTTTTGAAAAGGACGCTATCAATTTAAAAGTCATATTTCTGTCTGCAGACTTTTTTTTTACCCACTATTGTTATAAGTATTACCTGACATCTCTCGTTTCTGAATGAAACTGGGTTAAGGGGGGGAATGTTTCTCTGTTTTTTAGTTTATTTGCGTTGTGCATTAAAGCAGCACTCTGTGAATAGTCAGTAGAGGCGGTCAAGAATCTTCAATAAATGTTTGGTTGGTTGGGGGTTGGAGGTGTGGGGGGGTGTTGACAGAAAATTTGATTTTGCAAAATTGAAATTGAGATGGAAATTTTCCAATTTTCTATCCGTTCTAATCGTCAGTTTCACTCTTATCACTCAATAGTCAGTCAGTTTCCCCAGTTCTTTGTGTGAATCTTTCACACAACCACAGCAAAGAGAAACTTTATTTTAAATGTAATTGCAAAACCACAAGTATTGGCAGTGAGGCAAAGGGGCAGGTGTAGTCCCTGAACCCCGTTTTAGCTCTACATTAACTACATCTCAGTTAATTTGATTATGCCATTTAAGTACATTTCCGTCCATTTCTAAGATGGTTGGCGGTGTTGGACTTTTAGCGATAACACTGCACTATTAATAGAGAAGGACCTTTTGGTTGCAAAACCAAAACTCTCTGGGCCAAATGATCTGTTAGCATGTCTTTAGGGATGAAGTGTTGGTGGTGCAGATGTCTTGTCTAGGCTCTCTGTACAGGGGAGAATTTTTTCCCATTTGAATAGACACGTGCCTGTGAAGGAGGGCATGATATTTGTGCAGGAACAAGTGTGCTTGCTAATTCATTATTTACAATTTGTTAATCACTATTATTTATTTATGAATTCTTCTGGGTAAAGAATTTACTCCATCCAATCAGGGATCAGGAACAATACCATGTGACCTACATGGTCAGTTTCACACACTGATTATCAAATACTCAAAATGAAGATGCTTCAAACAGCTCCTAGCTTTTAAATTATTTGGCCAAACTATTCTTTGAATATTTCTGAATACCAAATGCAGTCACACAGGATGAGTTGTTCAGGAACAGAAAGAAGGCTCAATCTTTTGGATAATTCGTTCACAGTGAAAATAATCCAGCCAGCTACAGACAAGAGTAAAATCTAGGAAGTTTATCATTTTGCATTTTCCTTTACCATTGATGAAACTCAGGGTTTTTAATGGGCAAAACTTTCTTCATATGTACACATCATTCATCAGCTTGACAAAGAGCTGCCTCCACCTGCAAACCTTTCAACTGGTATAAACTGGTATAAACAGGTCAACCTTTCAACTGGTATAAACTGGTATAAACAGGTCAACCTTTCAACTGGTATAAACTGGCATCACTTTATTGAAGTCAATGGAGCTTGGCCAGTTTACACCAGCTGAAGATCTGGCTCTCAGCTGATATCTTTAAGAACTGCAATACCACATACTGTACTTCTGAGGCAATTCCTCACATGACTTTTCTAGGAAAATAGAGGAACAATTTCACTCCAACGGAGAGGCTCCCGGGATTGAGTTGTCTGCAGGTCAGACCTAATCCAGTATACTGCAGTTACTAGAATACTGAAGGGGAATTTGTTCATGCCGGTCTTGTCTTATTGAAAAGGCCTCAATAATTCTGCTGTCTGGGTTTGTTACGTGGGAGTTTGCAGTACAATAAGTCTCAGAAAAACAGTTTACTAGTTAGACATAGAAATTCAGTACAGTAGTTTTAAAAAAAAAATCTACACAAGTTGGGTTTTTTTTAATTAAATTCCATAATAGTCATGAGGTATTCATCAACCACCAATTCTTCTTATGCATTAATGACATTAATTATGTAAAAATGCTTCCGGTTTAGAGCTGGTTGACAATTTTCCATCTAAACTGTTCTTAAATTTAAAAGAAGTTTTCCCGCTTTAATTAGCTTGTATTCACCTAGGGCACACATTCCTATTGCATTGAGCTTGCAGGTATCCGCAGTGCTTTACAACAAACAGAACTTTTTATGGCTCACTTCACAATTTTCCTTGTTCACGGATCTCCTCCTAGCGGGTTGGCCGTTCCTTTCTTTTGACATCTTGGTGAAATTCTCCTGCGTAATACAGGCCGGAGGTCAGGCTAGATGATCACAAATATCCCATCTGGCCTTAAAATCTATGATCCTGTGAGGTGCTGAGAACTGACAGGTCACTCAACCTTTTACAGGATGAAGCCTGGATGGATGCTTAGGCCGGTAAACCCACAGAGCATTGAGTGGAAGTGCCAGCTAGCAGAGGTTTTGTTCAAGGTACCTTTTGCTATAGCCTCCCAAAAAAGCAATGCTGTAGTTCTCACGTCTCATCTTATACAGTGAAGCTACATGCTGCCATGTCAGACATTGGGGGTGATGCTTCAACCAGACTTCCGCCCCCAGGATACAAGACGGGACCGCCAACAGAGCATTCTCAGCTGGGGGGCGGCCTTCCCGTTACATGCTGCAGAGCACCTCTGTCTGAGCAGGAATCGGAGGAGGGCTGAAGCAGCTGCAGGTGTGATTTTTGTTCAGGGAAATATGTGTTGTGGGGGATGGGAGGCTCTGCCCACTGCTGTTGCTGCTTTTAACTATTTTTGAATTGTGTGTTTACTCTCCTGTCCAGGCTCTTAGAACTCAGGAATGGGGGCTATTTGAGTGGAGTATATTTTTTAAATTTAAGAGAGGCAGTTACCAGAGCCCCTCAGGGAGTTAGGGGCTGCACTCCCATTAAAAGTCCATGGGAGTTCAATGCCTAAACTTCTTAGGTTGAGATTTTCAGAAGTCCCTAAATAAATATGGCAAAAAGTGTATCATGCTCAGATGCCTTTAAAAATGCTTTGGATAGAAAGCACCATCCAGAACACATGCTGTCCTAAAACAGATCACCTTCCATGGCTTCGCATCATCTGACAACAGTACAGTCAGCTCTAGCTATGTTATTATATGGCCCTAGTCCCTGTAGTATCTGAGTGTCACACACACAATGCTCACAACACTGCCGTGAGGCAGAGAGATATTTTAATTGTGAGTCCGATTTTCAAAGAACTATGCATCATGTTTGTACGTACACTTATATTAAGGGCATAAATAGGAAGTTATAAGTCCTAGCTATTAGCATTTACACCTCCAAGTGCCACCATTTGCTTGTGAAAATGGCCTCATTTTCAGAGGTGCAAGCCCATTGTGTTCAGCAAGTAATGCAGCGCTCTTTAATACAGGATTTCTTTTGCCTTATTCAGTCATAATGTCTATTACTTGACTACCATGATTGAATCACCGTAAAGGCTCCATCCCTCAGATCCTTAATCATGAGAGTAACTCCACAGCCTTTAATTGTGTGACTAATCAGAAAAGGGATGGTGAAAGGGAGCCTGGCAGATGAAAGTGTGGTATCAGTGACAAACTAATATTGCAAGAACAGCTTGTCCTTTTGGAGAGGTGTGGATGGCCTCGTGGCTGGAGCATGGGGCTAGAAGCCAGGAGTTCCTCAGGGCTCATGACAGCTCTTCCAGTGAATTACTATATGGCTTTGGCCAAGTCACTTATAGCCAAATGCGGCCAATGGAGTCCTCACACTTAGGTTCTAACAGTAAGCACATCCCAATTGTTTTTAACCACTGTGATGGAGTACAGGATGAGAGATGGTCTGTCAGATAATGGGACCCCAGACTATTTAGGTGTTAACTCAATTAATGTCCACAATACCCTTGTGAGGTAGGTATTGCCAATCCCTAGTTATTAGATGAGCAGAGTGAGACAGGTGGTCAATGATTTGGGGGGCCCATATTCATACACCATATTCATACACTCCTTACCCTACTGAAGTCTTGCTGTTAACTTCAGTGGGGCTAATATTTTGCCGCAGCTATGTCCTGAAGGTATTCAGAAGACATAAAGCACTACAGGTGTTGAATATTATAAATCCTATGGTATTTTGAATGAAAGAGACTTAGGCACTGGGGAAGTAGAAAGTAGCAATTAGGTGAGTGATGGGAAAAAGTTGGATGAGCAATATGGGAAGCGGTGTGAAGAAGAAATAGAGTAGAGAGGAGAAAAAGGAGAGGAAAAAACTGTACGAAGGAGAGGGAATGAGTGTGAAATTGGAAAATGAAACGAATTAAATAAATCAGAATAGAACTGACAGTGGCTGAAGGAAAGTGAATCAAACCCCAAGGGACAGTCTGCCACCCCGTGCAACTGCATGGGGGTCTCAGGACTGACACACGGAATACGTTGATGGTGTTTGGCCCAGAATGTGGAAAAAGCAGAATGAATAAAGAGTATGGAAGAGAAAAGAAAAGAGGAGACCTCTCAAGGGGCTGAGGATATTTAGGGACAGCCAGGGAAAAGGCTGGTCCAAGAAATGCAACAACAGAAAGCAATACATGGAGAAGGAATGAACTGTCTGAGCAAACGAGCTATCCTAGAACACAGAAAAGGCTGGGATCTTCTGTATAAAACACTGCAAAGTGGTCTCCTTGGGGCTCCCCCTGGAGTCTCCCCAGAAGCTCCAACAGAAGTGGAATGCAAGGCCCTGATCCTGCAGTCAGCTCTACGCTGTGGAGTGCTGTGTATACACACACCAAGCCCTGCTGAAGTCAATGGGCTCCATGGGGATCTGCCCACAGGGAGCTCACTGCAGGATCAGAGCCCAAGTCCCCAGCTTCTGAGCGACACGGGCCAGCATGGATGCATGACACTTGTGCTCAGATCTGCACCGGGTGCCATACAAGCCGCAGGTGATGATCTTTAAAATCTGAACAGTCTGGGATTGGATTATCTGAAACCATCTTTCACCCAGTACCCTGCCCTGGCCGTTAAGAAATCTGAGAACTCCATGCATGTTAGCAGAGTGCTCTTGCTTGAGAGCTGCCGCCTCTGGAACTGGCTGGACTAGGCAAAAGCTAGGGCAGGATGCAACAATTACTGATTTTCATTTAGCATTTGACTAACCCTTTATATATTGTTCCTTAACTCCTGTGTTCAGGATGGCTGGGTAACATGGTGACAAGCACTATAGGAATTAATCAAGCTAATAGGCAAGAGTTGTGTTTTGTTTTGCCTATATCTTTTCTGCAGTGGGGAGGGGCTGCTTCACATCCATATTAAGCTTTAAGAATCTCCTCGGTTTTAACTTGCTTTACTGTGCTACTCTCAAGGCCTCACTTTGCAGCCAGCATTGAAGGTCATAAAACAAGAGACAATAGTTCCAGGCAATATGTCTAGACAACAGCACAAACAGGAGTAGCAGCATTCTCTCTAGCAGCTGGATCCCAGATCATTCATACAGAGGGTCAGCAACTCTTGTAATACTGGATGTTTTTCTTAGAGCCCCAGCTTCTGGAGGCATGTGATTTGGTGAGACTCTCTCTCTCTCTCTCTCTCTCTCTCTCTCTGTAAAAGAAACATGTTTCTAGCTCTCATGGTTGCAGAGAAAAACTTGAAAAGGTGACCCGAGTGCACCCTAAAGGCTAAAAAGCCAGAAGACAAATAAAAAGGACCCATTTCTTTTTTTTAAAAGAAATCATTATTTTTAAGCCAGTCTCATAATTTTTGGGCACCTGACACATGTTTTTCTGAACACTGGCGACTGGCAAAACTGAATGCATGTAAAGAAATACAGGAATGTGGAACTCATGTCAGCACAAGGAGCTGGAGCGTGCATGCATGACACAAAGATAACATAGGGCATATGCAAGCGTATCTTTAACTAGAACTGCTCCTTGCATGATCTTAGCATTAAATCTTGATAGATTCATGGATTTTGAGGCCAGAAGGGACCACTCTGATCATCAAGTCTGACTTCCTGCATAACACAGGCCATAGAACTTCCCCACTTTCTTGACTGTTCGTATGTATTGTGTGATGTCTATGTAATGTCTGCCTTTTTTCCAGTATGGAAAGGCACCTGGATAATTGAGTGTCGCCAGCTTAAGGTATGTATCCAGCTACCCTTTTGAAAAAAAATGCATGACTAATTTCTTAAGTATATATATCTTCCTACTGTATTTTCCACTGCATGCATCCGATGAAGTGGGTTTTAGCCCACGAAAGCTTATGCTCAAGTAAATTTGTTAATCTCTAAGGTGCCACAAGGACTCCTCGTCCTTTTTTCTTAAGACATGAAGAAACCTATTAGCCATGTAGATAGATTGTATCTTCTCCTCCTCCCTAGACAAAATGGCTCCCTTACATGAGGCATTCTCCTCATCTGGAGATGATGGTAAATAGTCATACTATACACACACTGCTGTCAATAGGACTACTGGTACAAGCAACTGCTCACTAATGTCATTGAGGATTTGTCCCAAAATATTTACAGACTCTAGCAAAGCATACTGGACCCACAGCAACACTGTTGGAGATCATAATGCTTGCAGGGATTCTGGTAGAGTTTATAAACCCATGAGGACTCTTGCTCCGATTGCAACGTGACCAAGGCATCTGGTTAATTTCATAAAATACCCAACAATTCCGTCCAGGTTTACGTTACATCTGACTTTGTCTAGCTTCAAATTCCAGTCATTGGATTATATTAGTCCTTTCTCTGATACACTGAAGAGCCCGTTATTAAATATTTGTTCCCCGTGTAGGTACTTATAGACTGTAATCAAGTCACTTCTTAACTTTTTCTTTTTAAGTTAAATAGATTGAGCTCCTTGAGGCTATCACTATAAGGCATGTTTTCTCATGCTTTTATCATTCTGGTGGCTCTCTGAACCCTCTCCAATTTATCAACATCCTTCTTGATTTGTGGGAACCAAAACTTGTCTCCTGATCTCTAATAGTTAAAGACTGGCATCAGCACTGAAGTTTGACATTTCATATCCCTTCCAAAATGTTTGTTAGTATCAACTATTATAACCCTAGATATTTTTGAATTTTATTTGTGTATTTTGATTTCTAATGAGGCATCTACCTAAATCACTAGCCACATGTACAACCCCTTACAAAGATCCATTAAAATTCAACAGGCCCAGTGCCTGTATTAGACTGGATCCTTCCCCTTAAACATAAACCTAAAATTCTCCCTCTTTCATTAAACACCCCTCCTGGCTAGACAGAGCTTAGAGCATGACGAAACCTTGCACTATCGGGCTCTGCCAACCAACCACTGAAGTAAGTCCCAGAGCTGATTAGCCCTTGCTCCAGATCTGACTGCCAGACCCCTCAGATTTAAACCAAACACTTTTGCTGTTCTTAACTCTTACAGTAACAATGAGAGAGACCTTGTTGCCAGCAGCGGATTAGCCACTGGGCTGAAAGGGCCTGTGCCCAGGGGCCCCAGCCAATTTGGGGGCCCCAGAAAAATGCCCCCCCCCCGTGCCCCAACCCCGCTCCCTGGCAGAAGCCCCCGTGCCCCAACCCAAGTAACAGCACCAGGTAGCTGGGGCCGGGGAAGCCCCTGCACCCCGACCCTGCTCCCCAGCAGAAGTGCCGGGTGGGGTGGGGGAAGCCCCAGTGTCCAGACCCCGGCTGCGGCTCTGGGACTGGAGGAACTCGAACTCTCACTCTCCGCTGTGGCCCCAGAGCCATGGCGGGGGGACAGAGCTTCTCCGGTATTGTGGCGGGAGGGTAGGAAGGAGAAAATGGGTTGCAGGCTGCGGGGGGAGCAGAATGGGGCCGGAGCATGGTTGGAACAGGGGCAGGGCCGTGGGGGGTAAGGGGTAGCCTGGGGGCAGAATTGCAGGCGGAAGGCGTGGGGAGGGACCCCCTGCTTGATCTGGCCCAGGGCCCCATGAAACCTTAATCTGCCTCTGGATGTTGGCATAGCCAGGGCCCCAACTCTTTAGCACCTTGTAGTTCACTACTGGGACTTTTTAAAATTGCATCCAGAAACACACTGGCACAGGTGTTGTGTGTTCTCTGAGAGAAACGCACCTCAACAGGCTGCCCGCCTCTGACAGTCCCAGGTGACGCTTATGAATTGTCTTCAAGTTTAGCCCCCATGTCATCTAATCTGGCGACAACCCAGCCATGGATAATTGTGGTGAGGTCCAGATCAGAAAGCAAAGTGCTGCAATCTTTTAGCCACCTGCAGGTGTTAGCCCACTGCAATCTTGTAGCCAGCAATGCTTTTGGCTGAGGATCTAACATGGCCCCCTCCCCCACCCCACTCCCACGTTCTGGATCTGTGTAACAAAAGCCAGGCACGTTGTCTTTGCCTAGGGCACTGACCCAACCTCTTGAATCTCTTGCTCTTTCTCCCAGCCTGTCAACCTTACCTCTGCAGAGGTGACCCCAGCCCTCTATGCCCACATGCACCTCTGCCACGGAATGCAGGAGCAGAGAATCTGCACAGCAAATGGCTCAATCCCTTTAATTCCTTGGGCTGCTCACATCTGGTGCAGTGGAACTGTTATCAATCCTGCTGCTAGGGGACCCTCCATATAGGGTGACCAGATGTCCCGATTTTATAGGGACAGTCCCGATTTTGGGGTCTTTTTCTTATATAGGCTCCTATTACCTCCCACCCCCTGTCCCGATTTTTCACACTTGCTGTCTGGTCACCCTACCTCCACAAGCGCTAGGGCGGGGTTTGCCCTTTAGTGCATGCAAACTAGCAGTGAAACTGACTAGTCTATTTTCCTTGTCTAAGCAGAACAAAATGCAAAACAACAAATATACCTAGAGATCTATGCTTACAGTATGGTTGCCTTCCTAGTTTGCTGGTAACCTAGGGCCCTCACACACACATGTGCTCTTTGGGGTCATTTCTAATATTGCTATAAGCCACAGTCTTGCCCTAAATATTACCTTTCAGAGATAAGTGCTTTTCTATCAAGGTTTTCATTGTCATCTTATACTCGTCCTCAGTTATAGGGAGTTGTGCCAGCTTCATGTCTGGAGAATACTCCTCCTTCAGAACCTTTGCCCAGTTTCTTTCAGGTGGCCAGCATGCAGCAGACACTGTGAAACCTGCCTCGTCCAGGTTCCTGGCAAACGTCCGTCCGATGGAGCTGTTGGACACTAGAATCACAACGGCTCTCCCTTTTATGTCAATATTTCTCTCCATTTTCTTCACAATCCCCAAGGAGAAAACGATCACAAAGCAGGTGAGGAATGCAGTGCAGATGCACACGAAAGCATAAAGGAAGCAGGAAAGGGCCAAGGCAAGCGTTAAATCTGCAGCTACCAGGAAGAATTGTCTAAAAGCGAATGCCATTGTTTAAAGAATTAGCCTGCTCCTCGCTCGGATGTTTGCTGAGAAATCTGGTAGGAGTCACAGCATGCAGTTATGCTGTTATGAAGCCAGCCAGCATTGCAAAACATGCAGAGGCAAGTCACAGCTTCACTACAAGGATGAATCATCGTCCTGAATAGAACAAGAAGTATGATTTCCAAACCGTATACATTTCAGCAGACGGCTGAGTGACTCATGCTAGTTGACATGGCTACATTGTACATTTCGTGGTCTACCAGGTTGAAATCTAAGAATTCTGTTCACAGGGGAATTACAAACAAGTCTCCACCTGGGCCAGTGATAGATCTTGTTTGTTTTTAAATAATAACTTTTCAGGGGCTTTTTCTGAAATACTGGGTCAGAGAGAAATTTGTGGAAGGCTCAGGCAGAATTATAAGAGCTGCAAAAGATTGTGGTATTTTCCTCTTGGACACCCACATAGGTATCTAGGTTGAGATCTGATGCAGAGTACACGTAATGCAAACCTCAGCTTTCAATTTCCTTGTTATGCATAAACTGGGTCATGTCCCCCTTATTTAACAATTATGACATTTCCAGCTGATTGGAAACTTAAGTTATGTGTACTTATTAATATTATTCACATAACTGAGGTTGTACTATATTCACAAAGGTCAAGTACCAAGCAAAAAGTGTAGGAAAATCCTTTGAAGAAAATTTTGTACTTTCTTAGTAGCTATCTGCAATATTCCCAGTATCTTATTGGTACGCTTAAATCTACCACTCTCCATGCTGCAGTAAATCTGGCTAAAACCCAAGACAACAGTAGTGAAATTTTGACCATATGCAACCAATTTTGTTTTAGTTGTAAAATATCCTGTGTGGAGAACATTTTGCATCCTATTTGTGAGGACTTTCCAAACTTGAAAATTTTGGTAGTGGCTAATTTACCTTAGAGAGGAGATGAGTAAGTGGGGACATGAGAAAGTTATACACCCTAACAACTGGTATAGGGAAGGTAGGTTGGGCTCTGCCCTGCACTACTCATAGTACATTAACAAGGGGCCATCCACTGACATTGACAGGGAGTCAATATTTATTTAAAACCGATTAAAAGAAATACTTTTTCAGGCTGTATATAATTAGTCTGTGGCACTCATTGCCACATCTGAGGCCAGGCACTTACCAAAATTCGAAAAATGGCCAGACATTTATCTGAACAACAAGACTATCCAGCATTGTGACAGTAAATATATTGTTTTAAATTAATGAATTCTGGAATGGATAGAAACTCTCATGTTTCAGGGCATCCCAATCTTTGTAGGGATCAGGAGGCAACTTTTCCTACAGACCGGTTTTCCCATAACTGCCTACTGCAGGGTTTGTTACCCCTTCCTCTGAAGCAGCTGGTGCTGGCCAGTATTGAAGACAGGCTATGGGCTAGATGGGTCACTGCTCTGATCCAAGAAGACAGTTCCTATGCTCCTAACTCAGATTTCCCAGTTTCTGATAAAGCACTTTTTAAACATGTCCCTGATTTAAAAAAAAATAATCTTCAAAGGCAAATTTAGGAGGATTCCTTTGTCCCCGTGCTGTTGTTTATTAGAGACCAGCAGAGAGTGGACAGACCTACGAGCATATATTGACTTTTAGGCCTTTCCTCTCCCCTTCCTGCAAGAATGCATAGGGATGGTCCCAGGGAAATGTTGCTGAAGGCTTCATGGCAAGGCAGGCCGTGGCACGTTAGGTGCATTTGCCAAGAATGAATGTGTATATAGGAGGTGGAAGCCTGGAAAGTCACATCCCTGTCAAATCCAAACAAGCAGAGCCATAAATGCTGGGAAACCTGGGAGTAGCAAACAACACAGACAGGTGGCTTCCATAGACATCCCTATTGGGGCATTCTTCTGTGTGCATCTCATGTTTATCTAATTGGATGTTCTTACCCTGCTTGTCCAGTTTTCTTGTGGCATGGATGTGACATCGGGGTGGGGCCTTCGAGCCACTCACCTTCAGGGCATGGGATATTGTAAGTGTCCTGCTTAGTTTGCATTCCTACTGAAAAGTTTTGGCAGCCTGGGATATTATTAGAAACTGTAAACATGAACCGCACTCATTTTCCCAGCACTTGCTGATCCACTGTGCTATTATGCAGGTACCTGCTTCACAGCTTGTTAACTAACCGTACGTATTTAGCCGCAAGCCACTTCCATGAGTTTTCTGTATGTATTTGCTTTTATGTGCAAGCTAAGCACTATTTGCACACACTGGCATATGTGTGTGTATAGATATTTTTATATGATGAGGTAGGCAAAGCTTCCTAAGGCCTTCAAACGTCCAATTCCCATTTAAATTAATGCACTACTTACAAATGAACAGGAGTACTTGTGGCACCTTAGAGACTAACACATTTATTTGAGCATAAGCTTTCGTGGGCTACAGCCCACTTCATCAAATGCATAGAATGGAACATATAGTAAGAAGATATATATACATACAGAACATGAAATGTGGAAGTTGCCCTACCAACTCTAAGAGGCTAATTAATTAAGATGAGGTATTATCAGCAGGAGAAAAAAAAACTTTTGTAGTGATAATCAAGATGGCCCTTTTCAGACAGTTGACAAGAGGTGTGAGGATACTTAATATGGGGAAATAGATTCAGTCAAAAGAAGAACAGGAGTACTTGTGGCACCTTAGAGACTAACAAATTTATTAGAGCATAAGCTTTCGTGGACTACAGCCTACTTCTTCGGATGCATATCATCCGAAGAAGTGGGCTGTAGTCCACAAAAGCTTATGCTCTAATAAATTTGTTAGTCTTTAAGGTGCCACAAGTACTCCTGTTCTTCTTTTTGTGGATACAGACTAACACGGCTGCTACTCTGAAACCTGTCATTATGCAAGATTCAGTTAGTGTCATGACCGAGCCATTCCCAGTCTCTATTCAAGCCTAAGTTAATGGTATCTAGTTTGCATATTAATTCAAGTTCAGCAGTTTCTCATTGGAGTCTGTTTTTGATGCGTCTCCGTTGCAAAATGAGTGCCATTCACATCTTTGTACCTCTTTACTAGACTTGGTCAGAAAATTCTTTTCTTCTTGCAAAGCAAACTTCAATTTTTGTAGTCAAAATGAAATGTTGATGTTTTGTTGAAAAATCCCAGGACACCAAAACCAAACAAATCTTTTGTTTGTCCATCATTGCTAAAAAAACCCCAAATGTTTCCGTTTTGAAATGTTTTCTGTTTTGTATTTAAACCCTGAAGTTTTTTTTAATGAAAAGGGATTTTTTTTTTTTGGCAGGACTTTCTATTTTGTCAAAAAGCCACTTTCTGTCCATTTATTTGGACAGAAAATTTCCAGTAGGCTCTACTCATCCCATCAGCTGTATCATGGAGTTGCTGTGTAATTTAAAAACAAATCAGTTTTTGAAAGTATGAGAGATTTTTTATACTTCACCCTGTAAATCAGATTCCTCTGCAGGAGACCAGCAGTCCAGGGGTGAAATCATAGCCACATTCAAATCAATGGGACTTTTGCCATAGACTTTAATAGGCCAGGAATTCATCCCAGAACTTTCTCCTTCTTGTACTGGAGTTTGTATTGTATTATTTCCATGACATTAAGAACATAAGAACGGCCGTACTGGGTCAGACCAAAGGTCCATCCAGCCCAGTATCCTGTCTACCGACAGTGGCCAATGCCAGGTGCCCCAGAGGGAATGAACCTAACGGGTAATGATCAAGGGATCTCTCTCCTGCCATCCACCTCCACCCTCTGACAAACAGAGGCTAGGGACACCATTCCTTACCCATCCTGGCTAATAGCCATTAATGGACTTAATCTCCATGAATTTATCCAGTTCTCTTTTAAACGCTGTTATAGTCCTAGCCTACATTCCGCAAAATGTATCTATTTCCCAAGGTTTGTCTTGAGGGGAAAGATTGTGCTCAGCAGGGTTTTGCAGTACATAGCCAAGGATTGTCTATTTTTATTATTTATTATTTGGACTACAGTAAAGCCTGGAAGCTCTAACCCAGATCAGGTCCCAGTTAGATACTGTATACACACATAATAAGACATAATCCCTGCCCTGATGAGTTTACAGGCCCAGATCCTCAAAGATAAAGTCCACTGATTTCAACGGGAGCTAGGCACCTAAATATGTTGCAGGATCTGGGCCACAATCTAATTTGCTGGTATTGTGTTACTTATACATTTTTAATGTGCTAATTGTTCTTCATGTTTGTGCAAGCAGTCAGAGCACATCTGATAAATCTAATTAAATAATGACTATTAGCAATCTTTACAAATGCTTTATATTTAATAACTTCACAGTTTTAAGGTCAGATATCTTGAGAGAGAAGTGAATACTCTATGACACTGTAAATATAGGGATTTCTTCTTCCTGGTCTATCCCTAATGGATCACTAGGTATTGGTCATTAAATCCAGCATGGATGCAGTACTGAATATTGTCTGTGCTGCACCACAGACTGATGTAATTTTTTTTTTGCGGGGGGGGGGGGGGGGATCCCACATTTGGGAGAATGAGAGATGTATTGTTTACTATACTACTATAATTCCAGAATTGTGAAGTTATCTTTAGAGGTGGTCAAAGTTTCTGGTAAAACATATTTCTGGCAGAAAATTACTTTTTGACTGTGATGCTGGCAGACCAGGTCAGATCAGGGCCACAGACCAATTCACTTGTTTATTAGTATAGATCAAAATGAGTGTAAATGTGAGAGTGTATTCAGGGGTTTAAACTTCATGAAAACTAGTGGAATGTTACTTGTATTGTTTTCACTTATCTGCTCCTGTTATAACGTAATAGCAAACTTTTACATTGTGTATACCCCTGTACCTAAATAACCCATCAAAGAAATCTTGTGAAATGCTAATGAAGGACTTAAGGACTTTAACAGAAAATGCTAATGTCAAAGCAAGTGGCCATTATGATGGTCAGAGATCAAAAGACTAAGTGCATGCCTTACTCATTGTCATAAAAGGGAAATCCTACGTGGGTAGCAACACTGTCAGCTTTTCTTCTGTCAAAAGAAGATATAAGAATGAATTCAAAGAAAGAGCTTTCATCTTTGAACTGTTTGGACTCTTACAGGGAAGTGTACCAGATGCAAAGCAGAGATCCCCACAGACAATCTGGGTACTATAAAAGACTTTTGAGAAACTGGCAGTTTATTACTTCACATCCATCATTTAGAGTTACAAATTGTAATTTAGCTGTACATATATTTTACCCGCTTTAACCACTCAATAACTCTCATTCTTTTTTCTTAGCTAATAAATCTTTAGTTTACTATAGAATTGGCTGCCAGCATTGTCTTTGGTGTAAGATCTGGCGTACCATTTGATCTTGGGTAAATGACTGGACTTTGGGGACTGGGAGAAACTTGATGTGGTGTGATTTTTGGTTTGTGACCTTTTATCACAAAGTCCAGTTTGTCTGGGTGGCAAGATAGACTGAAGAGGCTAAGGGGACTGTCTGTGACTCCATGGTAAGACTGGTACAGTGATCCAGGAGTTCACAGTTGTTATTGGCTTGGTGAAATCACACCAGTTTGGGGTGTCTGCCCTGTATTCTAACAGTCTAACAGTTGTGAGCCACTCCAGCTAGTGTGACATTGACTAAAATTTTTGCAAAAATATCTGTTTAGTCAAAAACTTGCCTTTTTAAAAAACTGAAAATTGTTGGGTTTTTTTTTCAGTTTTGGATAATGAATATGACAGGGGCTTTCTCAGGGGAGGGTTTTAACAAAAACCTGAAAAACTTTGACACCAATGGAAAATATTTCATTTCATCACAGTTTTTCACAGAAAAAGTCATTTCACAAATAACTCACATTCTCTTCTCTCCAGATACAGAGATTCTAATTCTAGTGAGCATGTTCTGGAAATCACTACTGGTCACTTCTGCCTGTGTGGGAAAAGGTGAATGAAACAGCAAGTCACTATGCAACAGAGGTGCCAGAACAAAATATAGGCATTCTCTGAGACAATAGAAATTGAGGCAATAATGTTAGAGTAACCACGTAAGCCTACATTTTCAGAAGTGACTAGTGATTTTGGATGACCAGCTGACACCTTAAAGGGACCTGAGTTTTAGAGGGCAGGTTCTCAGCACTTTCTAAAAATCAGGCCTATTCTGGGTTTCTCATGCTAAGAACCCAAAACAGGAACCCAACATTACTAGTTACTCTGGAAAAAACGGATGATACTGGCCTCTACACAGTATCTAATGCTATTGGACCTGAAGAAATTCCCAGACTTGAAAAATTCCATTTACTCTCATTACGTTCTCCCAGTAGGCTCACAAGCTTAGCAATATTTCTTTAAAGCAAAGTGATTTGTTTAATTAAATATAAAAATATTGACTTTGACTATAACATTAGCACCACCTATTGGCCATCCGTATCCATTGCTACAAGAGGCATACTCAGTAAAGAATGGTTACCAGTAATCTAGTATAACTTGGTCTCCAATTATTAGAAGCTGCCTACATTACAGCTCGTATTACTTTAGCAAATTACTTCTGCCAGAAATTCCTGTATTTACTATTTTCCTCACTTTTCACTTTGCACAAGCTGAAATGAATATAAATGTTTGTGTTACTATACAACATTTCCTTGTCAATTCTGTTTCCCATGTTGTATTTATACCTTTCATGTAAAAAGCACTATATTAAACTAGTGTTAAGATTACAAAGTCTAGCATTCAAGAGTTAGAAGATGGCAGAATTAAGATTGTTTGGACAACAGCCTCATTCACAGATTCATAGACTGTAGTTCAACCTCCCGTATAATACAGGCCATGGAATTTCACATAATGATTCCTTGTACAAATTGATATATTATTTTTTCCTGCCTGATTCCGTGCACAAGATGGATGGTGTTCAGGGAATGAAACAGCTCTTCAATATTTCTTTTTTATACTCCTCATTCAATGGGCGCGTCTACATTTTATTGACCACATACCATCCGAAAGCTCCACTGACTACAGAATTATCAGTTCCTTCATGGGTTTTTCTATGGGGCTCATCATTGTTGAATCTGACAGATTTTTTTAAAGAGGCAGATAGGCACCTACGCCCAGTTCCTCAAAGGTATTTAGACACCCGCCTCTCATCCATTTCAATGGGACTTAGGCTCCTAAGGAGCTTTGAGGATCTGGGCCCTCGTGGTTCATATTTGGTACTACCTCATTGCAAGAATAGCTCCACTGAATTCAATTGGAACTCACATGGATTACAGAACTAATAATAGTCAGCATCTCACCTGTAGTTTGAAAATAAGTCTGTACCTTTTGACATTCGAGAGAACAGCGTCCCTATCTGCCTTCAGGACTGTCTGCTTCCATCTGCAGGGCTGTCGATCCAAAACCTTCCATTACAGTAGTTTCTGAGCACCCTCAAGACTTCAGATCCTGCTGTTTATTGCTCTGATGCAGAGTAAACTTAAGAGCCCTCTGCTGCTTTCTTTGTAAACACAAAGTAATTTTGCCAAGAGACGACCCGAAAGGATATTGTACGTGTCCTCTAGGTTCCATGGCTGGCTACAATCCTATTTCCTTTCTTCACTATAATTTTAGATCTAAGTACTTCAGGGTTTTTCTTTGTTTTGCTTCCCATATTTAATTCCTGACTCATATGCCACAGTACTTTATTGATCTGATTCCTTCTCTCCCTCCCCCCTTAATGCTCTGTTCAAGGAACTACTGAATTATTTTATACTTTTGCACAGAGTTTGCTTTGTTACATATTAAACAAGGTGATTAAACAAACTCAGGCCCACTCCACGAGACTGAAGTGGTGCATGGGATTTGTTGTGCCCTTCAAAAGGATGTGAGATAACTTGGAAATTGTGTTGTAATGATTGGCGGTTGCCATTCTGGATGCAAAGGTCATGGTTTGGAGGCATTTCAAATAAGTTCTTCAGGTTCAGCTTTATTTACCAACTGGTCCATTTAAAAGAAGGTGTGATGGGATGGACTAGCCTCTGAGCCCCCTGCTGAAGACCTCGTGGCCTTGTCACACCCTGCCCCAGAAAAGGGCAGAGGAGAGAGTCCTCCAAGCGGTCTAGAGCAGCTGTGTGGGAAGCAGCCAATCAGAGACGCTGCAAGGAACAGCCAATCGGGGCCCAGCAGGCTAGTATAAGAAGAGCTGCAGGGCCAGAGTAAGATTAGTTCCTTGTTGCTGCTGGAGGAGTGTGGTTGGCTGGCTGAGGGAGTGAAAGAACCATGGAGAGAGCAGTGCTGTGGGGAATGCCAAGTTCTTGGCTGGCTTGTGGGACTCAACCAGGACAAGGCCCTGAGGTAAGGGTGCAGAATGAACTGGGGCTGTGCGGAAATGGCCTAGGAATTGTAGCAGTGATGCAGTTTATTTAAAGGGACATGGTGGATGGCTGCTATCTCTAAGGTCCCTGGGCTGGGACTTGGAGTAGAGGGCAGGCCTGGGTCCCCCCCACCAGCCACTGGGAAAGTGACCTGGACATTGATACCCCCCCAGAACAGGAACTGAATGCCTTTAGTGGCCCATGTGAAGAGTTGGAGCCAGAAAAGGCCCAGAAAGGTGAAGAGTCCCTAGGGAGAGAGCCCTGGGGGGATGAGGCCACACACCAGGGCCAGGACTGATTGAAGAGCAGGGACAATTTGAGGGAGCCCAGAAGGGGCTGAGAGACAGTTCAGACCAGGGTACTGTGATAGGCCCTGCAGGACTGATTGCGGAATGAGACCAAAGATAGGGCTGCAGATAGAGGGAAACTTATAGAGGGTGCTGAGATAGGACCCTGTTGGATGTATATCCTGGAAAGGGGGAGGAGGGTATTTTTATCTCCCATACAGACTGTGTGACTTGGCTGGAGGGCTGAGTCACCAAAGAGTCACCACTGAGAGAGAGCAGGCACATGCACTGAGACAGGGGGTGCTCATGAGAGCCTGGTGAGTGCACCCCATTACAGAAGGTCGCTAGAACAACCTAGAGCTGAGTTAGGTGATCTGAGCAGTACTATGGGGAGGGGGAGAAGGAAGAACCTGAGCATTACTAGTATGGTTAAGTATTGGAGAAGTGACTTGAGCTATTAAAACAAGCCTACGACTCAAATTGTTCAGGCTGTAGCAGTGGGCTTGGGATTCTTGCTCTGACAACTGCCAGGAGAGATCAGTGAGGAAACAAGTCTCTGATCTGAGCTAAGCAAAACTGTGTTTTCACTTCCAAAATGTCACAAAAATTAAATCAACACCTGCCCACTGTTAGAAGAAGATGAACTGAGATTGTTTCCTATTGTCGATGCAGAAAATGAGAAATTTTGATGCTGGGACTGTTATTGTTAATCTTAATATTTAGCTGTCATGCAGTTTAGTTCAGTCTATAAAGTCTAGGGTTGTTGACCAAAAAGAAGTCAGTGATAAAGTCTTCCTGCTGTGGTTTGATTAAGGCTTGGCTGTACTATGAGAGGTGCCCTTCATGTGTTTGATTCTATTAATCAAATTACAAAAAGTGCTATTTTCCAAAATGAGTAATAGACCATGGAAATCAAAAGGAATCCTTCCAAGAACTTCAACGGGCTTTGGATCAGTTGTTAGAGGCCAACAATTTCAGCCCAGCCCTAACTTGACCTCCTTTATTGCACCCACAATTCTGCAGACACAATATTGTAGCCTGCCATTATTTGCAACTATAGACAAAAAAAGGGGCTTGACAATCTGATTTTGTTGGCCAAATTCACCCTCTCACAACTCAATGGCATTACAAGAGGGAGGAGTTTAGCCCACTGTATGTTGATTACTTTAATTGCTTGTTGTCCAGCCAACTTGTCTGTCCTGGTTTTAACTTTTTTGTTCAGGATTCCCTTCTCAAAAGTATATTGCAAAACTTATATTTTTTTCACTACCCTTTGTAGAGGCTGAGTCTGGATAGGATCTTGGAGATATATTTCTATTCTATGATTTTTATTGTCTCTGTGAAACACTCCCAATGAAGAGGTGCAAAGTTTGAAGGTACATCTACACTTGGAGCTAGGGGTGTGATTTCACAGCTGGCATAGACCCACTCATGTGAGCTCCCATTGAGCTAGTGGGCTAAAAATAGAATCCTAGAAATTTAGGGCTGGAAGGCATCTTGAGAAATAATGACGTCCAGGCCCCTGCACTGAGGCAAGATAAAGTACAACTAGACCTTCCCTGACGGGTGTTTGTCCAACCTGTTCTTAACAACGTCCAACAATGGGATTCTACAACCTCCCTTGGAGACAATTCCAGATCTTAACTACCCTTGTATTAGAAAGATTGTCCCCATATCTAACCTAGATCTCTCTTGCTGCAGATTAACCCCATTATTTCTTGTCCTACCTTCAGTGGACATGGAAAACAATTGATTATCGTCCTTTTTATAACAGCCCTTAACATATTGGAAGAATATCCAGTCCCTGCTCAGTCTTTTCTCAAGACTAAACATGCCTGGGTTTTTAACCTTTCTTCATAGGTCAGGTTTTCTTAACCTTTATCATGTATGTTGCTTTCTCTGGACTCTCTCCAATTTGTCCACATCTTTCCTAAAATCTGGCCCAGCACTGGACAGTACTCCAGCTGAGGCCTTATCAGTAGAGTGGGACAATTACTACTCATGTCTGTTAATAAATCTCAGAATATTAGTCATTTTTGCAGACTATCCCCCCATACACTCCTCTATACCAACAGTCCTATCATGAGACTGATCCCATCAAAAGAGTAGTGTAGCCATGGTAGCACGAGCAGTGGTGACATGGGCTAGTTGCCCTGAGTATGTATCCACTCAAGTTGCCCAGCAACCAGCTAGGGCTCCTGTCTCATGAGGGAAAATGTGCTGTCTTAAGTAGAGATGGGTAAATAATTGATTTTTTCAGTTTGGCCACTAAACTGAAAAATAAAAAAAATATCATTTTGGGTCAAAGGAAGTTTCGTTTTCAGGCTCTTTGTTTAGTTAAAGCCAGCTACATTTCTAAATGTTTCAAAATGAAACATTTTAACATTTCTGGATTTTATTCCCATTTTTTTCAGGTGGCTCTGTTAGCTGACATTGATCTAAATTTGCAAACAATGTTAGGTAACATAATGCTTCCTACCTCAATTCTACAGTCCCTCATCTTAACACCTACTACACTATTTGCATTACACCGGCATGAAAGATAATTGGGAAATGCATTTTTGACCAGGGTAGGTCTAAATTTTTTATTGAAAAACATGTTGATGAAAAATGGTCTGTTCCTAAATGAAAATTTCCCTAGACCCTTTCATTTCTTTCAAAATGTTCTGGCTTTTGGATGCAAAAACAAAGAGGAGTCTTTATTTTTTTTTTCTGGATTTTTCTGGATTTTCCAGTTGGGTTTTTTGTCCCCACCTTCTTTATTTTCACCACTGGAAGAGGGAAAGTGGGAGGAAAGGGAGAAAGATGGAAAAATAAGGAGAAAACTAAAGGTTTTTTTTTTTTTCATTGAAAATGTATTGTACAAACATTTAAAACAATTATATTGAAACTCTGCATAAAATATTTACCACTTTTTGACCCATTCTAGACCAGACTATTTCATGGAATTTGTTAATTTTGTAGTCAGAACACATTCAAACATTTGCACTCCTACCAAAGTATCCTGATTTGAGTTTTGACCTTTAGCAGGTGTGTAATCTGGAGTGTGGGATTAAGTGAATGGGTTATTGACCTTCTAGCTCAGTGGCAGTAACAAAAGATGGTGCTAGTACTATATGGCCTCTTGTTCTTTGGGATCTCAGACTAAGGCTAGGTCTACACTAGGGAGGGGGGTTGACCTAGATACGCCAACTTCAGCTATGTTATTCTCGTAGCTGAAGTTGCATATCTTAGGTCGATTTACCTGGCAGTGAGGACTGTGGCGAGTTGACCACTGCCACTCCCCCATTGACTCAGCTTCCGCCTCTCGCCACGGTGGAGTTCCGGAGTCAACGGCAAAGCGATCGGGGATCGATTATTATTGTGTCTACACTAGACATGATAAATCGATCCCCAATAAATCGATCACTACCCGCCAATCCGGCGGGTACTGTAGATGTACCCTAAGATTCACGAAGAAGATCCATGTTGCTCACTAGTTACTCACTACCATTGCTGCTTGACACCATAGTGACTCAGCTGCAGCAGCTCTCTTCATGAAGAGAACATCATCTACAGGTTAAAGAATAGAAAGTATTAGTCTGTCTTTGCCACAGAAGGGTGGATATTAGTGTTCTCCAGATCTGTGCTGCAATGCAACCCAGTAAAACACAACATATTTATCTCCTTGGAGAGAGCCAAGATTTTCTAACCCACTTCCCACTTTTCCTCAGAGGCAGCTTTCTCCTGTGCCTAATTTAATACTCATGCGCCAGTTAATTGGAAATAAGGAAAGGGATAAAACTCAGAATGACTTAATGCAGTTTGATGCAGTATTTAGTCTGCATATCTAATGTAAGGCAACAAGATGAGAATAGAAACACATGATAGTCACACACCCCTGCCTCTGTTAATACTTTTTTGTATATAAAACTATGGCTGCAGGGTCAAGCCTTCAACTGTTAGGGAAAAAATAGTATGTGACCATGTAATTAAAGGCTGTATCATAATGTATACGCACAATGGTGTACAGGGGGGCAAATTAAGGCTCTACTGGTACACCCTTAATTCTAGCATTTCTAACTTTTGAGTGCTTGGTCTTGTAACCATAACATTCTTTTAATGTAGTTTTTAGTGCATAATTTGTTCTTTAAATTTAAAAATTGAAGAAAAATAATTGGGATGGGGTCCTTAGATCCACAACCCACTCCACTAGCACTTGATCTAATAAAATAACTGGTAGCAAAGTACTGCAAAAGCTGTGTTATCAGCACTTTACCAACTGGAAAGCTCTCTAAACCAACATTTCTGATTTTCATTGAAAGTCGCATTTGTAGGCTCCCTACCTGGCTCCACGGGGGCTCCCTGGAAGCAGCGACATGTCCCTGCCGCTCCTAGGCAGAGGAACGGCCACAGGCGCTCCGTGCACTGCCCCCCATCCCGAGCGCTGGCTCCACAACTCCCATTGTCCATGAACCACAGCCAATGGGAGCTGCAGGGGCAGTGCCTGTGGGCGGAGGCAGTGAACAGAGCTGCCTAGCCCCTGCCTCCAGCTAGGAACAGAAGGGACATATTGCCACTTGCAGGGAGCTGCCCAAGGTGAGTGCTGCCCGAGATGCAGCACCCCCGCACCTCCTCCTACTTCCAACACCCCTGCACTAAGCCCCTCCCACACCCAAACTCACTTCCTCTTAGTTAACTGGAATTTTTGACTTACCAGCAGCCCCCCATCTTCCCCCAACATGCCGGATAACAAAGCTTTTACTGTAGAAGGCTGTGAGACTTGGTTCAATTCTAGGCGCTGTAGCGGTTACAGACCGTTCTGCTTCCATCTTCCACTCCACTTCTGACCCTGTCCCCTTCCCTAGAGCTGTCCTGTAAACCCCTTGCTCAGGGGGATGAATTTACTCATGGATGTGCTAAACAACCAGATATTGGAAGGTATTTAGGCACTGAAATACCTTTCAAAATCTTGCTCAAGTGTTTGGTGAATTAGGGCCCAATGCTTAAGAGTAATTTTAACTGATATAACGTTGCCTATAGTAGACATAATAGTGGATACTCCATGTTGCCAGCTTAAAGCATTCAATAATCATGAATCTGGGCCCCAAGAATCAAGGATTGATATCAAATCCTTGAGTTCATTAATAAAAAACATTTGTGATGGGCATTATGATAACAAATCTCACTAGAAAAATCACAAACCTTCTCAGTCTTGGCAAAGGGAGGAACTGATTCTCCAACATTTTAGAAATGTACAACTATTGTTTCTTTATCTGTTGGGGACACTAAACAGATTCTGTAGAACAAGTTCTTGCCATTTCCATGGTGGTAAGGTTTTACACTCATGCTGCCAGAGCCTATAATGAAACAAAATAGTTATCTAGTCTATTAGAAAAACATGTTCAAAACTCACTGAATGCATTGGTCAATTAATGCACTCACAGGTTATTCAACCAGACCTATAAACTAGGATAATAGGAAAAAATACTGGTAGACTAATTCATGGGGGGAAATGCAGCAAAATCCAGCAACTCTATTATTCAAGTGGCTCAGATAACACTTTTCACCCATCATGTGTGATATACATTTCCCATCCATTTCTGGGATAAAGTACATTTACATTGATACACGAGATCATTGATACCAAGTTCTCTCCCAAAAAATCAAAGATGACTACATTTTCAGGGCCAGCCATACCAAATTCTGCTGCTCATAGCCTAATTCAAAATGGAAATATCTATGGCCCAAACCTTTTCTTTCACAAATTCACTGAAGGAATGTTGCAGAAAGAACTATTCCATAAGGTTGTACAGGCAGTGGTGAAACACTCAGGAGACCAGGTTGAATTAATTTAAAATCATAAAGGGTAGATTGTAGGAAAGGCACGGCAGAGATGCCTGTGAATTAAAAAGGTTATGGGTAGCATTGGCCATAGCAGTTTTGAGTAGGTCTGCAAAACAAATTTTCCCTATCCTTCAACTGCAATGGATCCTTGTCCATCATGATCTCAAAAGTAAGCATACAGCCAGCCTGAGAATCTTTGGGAAAGGCTAGCAAGATAATTCATTGTGGCAACCCCGAAGTGGGAGGTAGGGACAGCACAGGGTCTTTGAGTTACCACCTGCCTCTAGCTGCAGAAATGAAGCCCAGATGTTTATACCAAAGCCAGGGCATAAATGCCAACATTTGAAAGAGCTTTTCAAGAGAATTCTCCATATAAATTGGGAGCTTGGGGACCAATAAACACCAGCCCGTGCAGACTCCTATGCTCTGGTGAATTTTAGCACTTGTTTTAGAACTTTACTTTCCCCTCCCACCATGAGTTTGCCCTGTCTGCTCAGACTATGAGCTATAAAGGGCAAGAACTCTGATTCTGTGTATGTAGGGTACCTAGAATTGGGGCCCTGATCAGTTGAAGCATCTAGGTGCTATTGTAATACACATTTAATTGATCATAACTTCCCTGAGTTGAAGATAGGTCAGTATTATCATCCCATTTGTATAGGTGGTAAATTGAAGACCAGCAGGTTAAGTGACTTGACTAAGGCCCCTGAAGCTCTGTGTCACAGCTAGGCTTAGAATGCAGGAGTGTCTAGCTCTCAGTCTTGGGTTAGTCCATCAGGTGGCATTCCCTCTTGCATTCTCCCCAGCTTGAAGCATCCCTTCCTTTTGTTTTTCACAAACACTGGGTGATGGCACTAAAGCGTTAACTTTTGAAATTAACTGACCTTTAAATATGATTTTTAAAGTCTCCTCCAAAATTGCATTCCAGCCCAACACTCATAATAATGCAGCTTTTCTGCCTTAAACATATGGGCTTTTCTGGAGTGCACTGATATCAAAGTGACTTAAGCCCTAGCAGAAACCACATTTGAGAAGCCCAGCAAATCTCCTTTAATCAGAAGCTCATTATATGTGGAGGAAAAATGGATATTGCTAATTTTCAAAATAGGCCCTTTTTTTTTTTGGCTTCCCTTTTGTTTCTCCTGGTGACAGATGTGCTGTCTGCCTCCAACAATAGACAAGCTTTTCTTGAGGGTTGAGGCCTGAGGATTTACAAAAATGAAATCTGGCTGAAATTATATTGCTTTTTGCCTGTCGACACTCTCTAACGATCTATATCAGAAATACTCAGTAGCCTCTGCTTCAGAGGAAGAAAACAACGGAAGCACAGTAGCATGAATATAGCAAGTAAAATAAATATTTTTTTAGATAAACTGCAGATATTCCCAACATCTATTTTTTTTCTTTGACTAGTTGGCAGGCAGGTATAGTTGCTACACATCCTTTTTATCTTGAACAATTTTAGATTTTACTGCAGATTATGGTGGAGGGAATTAGGAACTGGATGGGAGGCTGCGACTGGGGGCTAGTGGGGCGGGGAGTGGGAGAGAGAGGTCAGATAAGAAGCTTGGAGAGGTAGGCGGTGGGATTAGGACTAGCTGACAGAGGTGATGCTGGCCCATTGGTGGATCTAAGCAGAAATATGTACCCTTCACCCTCCCCCTAAAAATACTAATTGCATTATTTCCACAAAACAAAGAGATGCACCAACACAACACATGAATAGTTTTGTTAAAAAGTCCACCTTAAGTAAGAGTAACAGTATTTTGGGGATAATACTAAATCCCTCCCCCTCCCCAGCTGCTTGGGGCCCTAAACAATTGGTTAATCTGCTTTTACCTAGTGCCACCACTGCTAGCTAGGCAAGAAGTCTGGGAACACAGAGCTGGAGTGAGTGGGTGAAAGTGACACTGGCTGGTCAAGGAGACTGCAACTGGAATAAGAAGCCTTAGAGTATAGAATGGGACTAGATAGGCGAAGTGAATAGGACTTGGATAAAGAGCCATAGGTGAGGAAGAGACCAGAACAGATTGGAGGGGATGGAACAATACGGATCAAGCTGTGGAAACAAAAGAATCTGTTTCCGCTTGAAAACGCTACTTTCCAGAGTCTGAGAACGGAGCCCAAGATTGAGTCTCACCATTATTGGGTTTCACAGATATTTACTGATATTGGTAAAGGGTCTTTCTCCTGCCTCTCTAGTACTGGCCTGCAGAGAGGATGACAACCTACCCTGCAATCAGTTACTCCATTAGCTCAGGTGGCAGAGGTCTGTGTGCTGGATCTAAAGGCTCCAGCTGCTGATGACCCACGTATGTGTCAATGATGCCATGCGATGGAATGTTTTTTCAGTTTCCTTTTTTTAAACTTGGCAAATTAAAAATAAAAAAAACACACTAAGAGAACAAGGTTGCAAAGTTAAACCCTCAAGTTACAAAATGCCTATGTAGCCTTAATTCAGCCCCCTTGTGCATATGCATTATGATAGTCTTTAATTACATGATCACATACTGTTTTTTTTCCCCACAGAAACCCTGCCTCACTCAGTGCACAGTATGGATCAGCTTGGGGGCTGAATCAGGGAAGTGTAGTGAAGGAGGCTGGTTTCTGTAGATACTCTGGTTCAAGTGTTGCAAAAGTTGGAAGATCTACAGTAAATGAGGTAGAGGATTGCAGAAAAAGACATCCTAGCTCCAGGATGCTGCAAGGAAGGGGTGTGTGTGTGTCGGGGGGGGGGGGGGGGGACTCCCCAGGCCTCTGCCAATTTAGCCCCTATGGGGGAAAAATTATTTCCTGATCCCAAAATAGGCAATTTATGGATGCTGCAGATCTGACCAAACACAGCTCCAAGGCTACCAATACAGGGTTGGGAGGATGGGGATGTTGAAGCGAAGCAAAAAGAGGCTCCCCATAGCCTGGACAGGAGTTTAAATTAATGAAAGTTGGGCAGGGGTGAGGGACCAATCAGCTCCCTTCCTCCGCAAGCTAGCTAATGGGTGGCTGGAGACTCTGAAGGGGCGGGGCAGCCCTGTGTCCCCACAACATGCATTCTCCTTCCCTGTTCAAATGGGGCTGGTGCCATCAGTCTCATCGCGTTTCTCACCCGTTGAGGCAGACAGATGGCATTTTATTACAAAAATTAATCTTGACCTAATGCTGTGAAGAGCTGACCGTGGGCACACTTACTCCTGTGTGAGTCCTATTGACTTCAATGAGTGGCTTTCGGGATCATATCCTAAAGTGGGGCTAATAAACATTCCCCCAATAAGTGTGGGTTTTGTTTTTTTATGACTGCATGAATCAGAAGTGACCTGAAAGGGGAGCTATCTAAAAATCAGCTTTATACTTCTAGTCCCCACTACCACCAAGCTTTTTCTTCTTCCTACAACCCCCTACATATTTGGGGTCCTAAAACAATTTAGTCTTTATGCTATCTATTTTTTTTGGCCTCCTACACAAAAACATATTTCCAAGCAATAGTCCAGATGCTTCTCTAGGCTGAGGATGGATTGGGAGGGGAAGCAATACTTTCCTTTTGATGTCCAGGGCCGGCTCTGGCTTTTTGGCCGCCCCAAGCAAAACAAAACAAAAAACTTGCAGCGCGGCCGGAGCATGGGTGCAGGGGGACCGGCTGGGGGGAGGGGACGGGGAGGGAGCGGGCGGGAGAGAGAGAGAAGGGGCGGCCAGGGCTACAGCAGGGGCGCTGCCACGCGGCCCCTCCCGCTGCGCCGCCTCCTGGGGCGAGGGCTCCACTCCGGTCGGCGGAGAGGGGAGGAAGAGGACTGCCCTGCAGGGCGCTCTGGTTCTCCGCGCAGCTGCCCCCTACAGGGCGGCCGGAGCAGAACAAGAAAAAAAAAAGCGGCCGTGCTGCCCTAGGATTGGGCAGAATGCTGCCTCCAATAATCTGCTGCCCCAAGCACCAGCTTGCTCAGCTGGTGCCTGGAGCCGACCCTGTTGATGTCTCACTGCAGCAAGAGTGCTAACAGCAAGACTTCACTTAAAATGACCTGAGAGGCAGTGCTGTACTCTGGCATAGGCATCTGAACCCGGAATTGCATTAAAACTTGAAGGGGAGAAGATTGCTACAAAGGCAGCTAAAACCTGCAAAAAACCCATATTTCCCCTTTACTAGGCAATCTATTGGGACAGTCAGGGAAGGCTAATTCAAAGGGAGTCCATTCCCGGTCACAGTTTGGAGGAGCTTTATAGAGAAAAGAGCTTGTGCTGGGAACATTAAGGAGTTGCCAAAGTTCTCTTGCTGATTGCTCACCCAACAGCTTTCCTTTAAGTACCTAAATCAATGACGGGATTTTCAAGTTCAGCCCCTAGCAGCTCCCGCTATTTTCAGTGGTTGGTGCTGGATGCTGAGCCCTTTTCAAAAGCTAGTTACTCCATTTAGGTGCCTAAATGGGATCTGAGTTTGTTTTGAAAATCTGGCCCTACACCTTTGAAATATGATCACTTGGAATATTGTACACTATGGAGGGCAAGACATTCATCTGTCCCACATTCCATTCCTGTAGTGTTTCATTTTGTCATATTTACCCTGGGTAAATTGCAATGAAGCTTTAAACAGAAAGATGAAAGGGTTACAAATAAGGCCAAACCCATTTTCTTTAGGAGCAGTAAATATAAATTTTCATGGGGATGAGCAGATAAAAAACAGACTATTGGGCTCTCTAATATTTGAGGCTGTCATAGCATCAGCATCATCAGCTTCCCAAGATAATTACGTTGTGTGGAATAATCACCATAGAATAAACAAACCAGGCCTAAGAGAGTTCATCTCCAGGGGTGTTCGTTTTTCAGTGATGTGAATGTTGGTTTTAATCAACAGGTCTGTGCCACAAGATACATTCCACTATCCTGATGTGGTGTAGGGTTGAGGCCTGTTTCAATTTATAACCATCTGGAATGATCAGAAATAGCTAATATAATACCACTGCAAAGAAAAGGATTCATATACTTTGCATGCACACATTATACATTATGGCTGACATTTTCAAAGCTACCAGAAGTGATTTGAATGGTTGATTCCCATTAATTTTAATGAAAATTGGGTGTCCAACTTCCTTTGGCCTTGAAAATCTTAGCCCGAAAATACAGGGCCTGATATAAAGCCCATTGAAGTCAATGAAAATTTATTTCAATGGGTATTTGATTAAGCCCATTAAGATAAAAGGCATAAAAGTGTGGCGGACACTTACAACTGAATATCCAGACATTCATACCTTTGTGTGGGTTTTTTGTTTTGTTTGGGGTTTTTTTTGTTAATCTTTGGGTTTTTACCTTAATTTCCTAGCTTTCAAATCTTTGACTTGTTATGATTATAACGTTTTATTGAAGAGATCACGCACTTCAGAAAACTGCCTGCAATACTACTGGAAGGATTTGTGATGGGTAAGCCATCTATATAGTGTAAGTACAAGTGAAGGAAGTACAGTGAGAGCAAGACAAGCTTCCACCCCACTTCTCTAGTGTCTGAATCTGAGAGGGATCATTCCTAGAGGTGAGTGGGTAATGAGCTCAAACTCCATGCCCAATGAATTCTTGGTTTCTCTCTTAGGTGTCTGACTTGAGACACTGAAGTCCTGATTTTAAAAGGAGCTGATGATTCACAGTTCCCATTAATCTCAGTTGGAGTTGCAGATGCAAGTCTGCAAGATGCATCTGCAAGTCCAAGGTCTAGATATCTCACATGGGACATCCAATACTGAGGCCCCAAAATCACTGGACACATTTGAAAATGCCACCCTTAGTGATTTAGTTTGTGGCACAGTCAGGAACAAGCCCCAGATCTTCCTGCTTTCAGTTCCATACATAAGGCATGGTCCTATCCTTGTTTTCTGATTGCCAAAAAATTCTCCTCGCTCACAAATGACCAAATCAAGATGGGTTGATTCAATTGTGGCAAAGATCTTGTGAAGAGGAGATGATTAAAATCAAACTGATAATAGAAAACAATTCACAACCTTAATCACAATCCCTTCATAATGAATAGAATATTAAGAGCTGGACAATGACCCCTTTAATCATAATGAGTAGTGCCTTGCTCTAGTGATGTCCCTCTTAAGGGAATGAGGCTACTTTTGAAGTAAGATGCTATTCAGTGTGAGTAAGGGGTGGCAGAATCTAATATGCTCAGTAAATTTCACTGGGAATTGGACACACCTCCTATTAGCATCAATGGTTTTCATGTGCCAAATATCACTCGTATCATGATAAATGTATGTCTTACATAATCCACTAACACAGAGCAGAAAAATGAAATGTCACTTTTTCTGCATCCCTGTTGCCTATCAGCTAAACAACAGAAGTACTGAACTTGATCTCGATCTAAAGTCCTGCATGTGGAGAGCTTCTTCATGCTGTACTCTAGAGGCAGAGCTTGCTAGAATGGATATGAAAGCTGATGACAATTGTCTGTCCCCTTTTCTCCTCTCCCCGAATTCAATAAAAGATCTGCTGAGAGCACTGGTAAAGGCTATGAAACACACTGTACTTTATCTGAACGGCACGGCATTGTCATTTTACCTCTTAGAAAATTGCCTTGGGAGCAGCTAGCACTTGAATCTGAACTGAAATGAATGGCTTTAAGTTCCTCCCCTTTGCAGAACCTCATGACCAACGCCACAGTTTCCACAAAGCTCATCGTTTTCTATTGATATTTATAACAATAGGATTATTAATACATTTCCAGTATTTTTCCCTATCAGCCCCAATCGCAGAGTGAGTGGGGACGGCAAGGTGTAACTACAACTGCAAGCCAGTGCACCATTAGTTTGTTATTCCATCACAGGGTACACTGTCCCATACAGGGCAAGCCTAGGCTAGCACATCCCTGCTCCAAGCTTTGGCCCTTTTAAAGGCAAAGTGTTCTGGGAAGTGTAGTCCGTAGAGGTTGTGACTATGGGCTGGAAGCAGGGCTGCTGGGAGTGGGGGGAAAGGACCAGGCTATAAAAGCCTGTGACTTGAAGCCATGAGAGACTTGGGAGAGTAATGAGTGTCTCTCCATGCTCAAAGGTGGAAGCAGCTGCAGCAGGCAGGTAAGTAGGAATTGGTGGAGCTTCTCTGTGGAGATGAAACTAGGGAAGGGATTTGGTGAAGCACTGCTGAGAAAAGGCCAGGGAGAAGGCCCTAAACAGAGGGAGACAGGCACTATAGTGAAACAATGTTGTTTGAAGGTGGACAGCTGCTTTGTGATAGGATCTCTAGAAGCCTGGAATTGGGGGCAGGGGAAATTGGGGCACCCCTGTGGCATCTCCTAATGGTGGTAGTGCAAACCCCTGCAAGTGAGAAGCAAAGGCAGCCATGGCTCAGGAAAGGTGAAGTGTTTTCACACAAGGGCAGAGGAGAAGGTAGTCCGGCCCCCAGGGAAGGGCTGTGACCCAGCCAAGAGGCTGAGTGAAAGGATTCCAGTTTGTTCATTTTATTCAGCCTTTTGTTTTGGGCTTTTTGTTTGCCCTGGAATGGGGAGAGCTTTTGATATAATTGGGCAACCAAGGCTCCAATACACCAGGTCACCCTACCAGCTTGGGGAAAATCCTTTCTGAGGTGAAATGGAAGCGGCAGCTGTGTCTTTAGGCCGGAGAGGTAAGATGTCTTTGACAACTACCAAGAGGCCTCAAACTGTCTGAGGGCCCTTTTATGCTAGGTACCGTACAGATATAGCAGGAGATATTCCTTGCCCTGAAGACCTTTCCATCTTGCAACCAAAAATGTAGGGCTTATAGTGTTTGGAAACTTCTATTTTAATTTTAAACTTAAATTGACACTTACTGAAGAGAATCCGCTGTTTAAGCAACTGACCTACTGGAAGGTCCAACTCCTTCCAAGGTGTAATCACACCATGTAGTTCTGTTTTCACTGGTGTGATTATGATGACTAGGCGTATGCTTGACATAGAATAATAAAGGTGGTATCTTCCTCGGTACAGTAAGATGACTTATCTCTACATAGCACAGTAATATCTGAGTCGCTTCATCTTGGACCACAAAAGTCAATGAGAGTTTTGGCACTGACTTGAATGGGAGTAGGACTGGCCCCACGTAAGTATAGTATGGGCCAAGTTCTGTTCTTCTTTGTACCAGTTCAATGAAATTACTGTGAGTTTGGAGTCAATGGAATTGTGCTGGGTTTACACCAGTAAGAACTACAGTATGCATCAGTCAATAAAGACTTAAATGAAAGGCCTAGGATCAATTCAGTAAAGTTAATAGTAATACACCTCTACCCCAATATAACACGACCCGATATAACACGAATTTGGATATAACGCAGTAAAGCAGCGCTCCGGGGGGTAGGGCCTCGTGCTCCAGCGGCTCAAAGCAAGTTCGATATAACGCGGTTTCACCTATAACGCGATAAGATTTTTTGGCTCCGAAGGACAGCGTTATATCGGGGTAGAGGTGTACCTCCCAACCAGTGGGGCTGTGACCCAGGGCTTTCAGTTGTCACTATACTGCATGTCTTGGCTGCTTACAATGACACCAGGGCTTGAAATCAACCCCCTGCTCCAAAAACACAGGCCTCTACCACTTCAGCTATAGGACCCTTCCTTTAGTTGGTAGCAGTCTAAGTCCTATCACAAGTACAATTTTTACTCCAGCCAATGTAGGGCAATAGTGCACGTGCATACTAGCCAGTTGATGATAATACGGTACCCAAACTTTCCATCAATCAATAGAATAAAATCTAAATATCTATCTACACTATACCCCATTCCTCCAGATGATAGAAGTGTCTCACTGTTACATGATGGTTTTTTGTCCTAGTAGGGGTTACATCAGACTAATCCCTTGGCCATCTCTAGGCTAATGGTCCATAGCCTTTATTAGGCTACCAATGCTGCTTTCTGGGGGAAAAAGCAGAGATTGGATGCCTCCACTAAGGGTAACCATTGAATTTCAGTGAGGCCATACTTCATTCCCTCAAGGTAAAATTTTCAAAAGAGCCTAAGTCTCATTGCAAATAAGTGACTTAGATATCTAAGGTGATCTTGAAAATGTTATCCTTCATTTTTATAAAACCTTACATATTTGCTTTGCCCAAGAAAATGTTGTAATTATTCTATAGCATCTTAATGGCTTTTCAAAAGAATGAGACTTCTGTGAGAAAGTCAGTCAGTCTCTTTAAGCAACCATGAGAGACAAGCCTGTCTGTGAAACATGTTCACCTGGGAAACAAACAAAAAACCTTCTGTATATTAATATGCAATGTGTGCCTCACTAGATTTCACTAAATCAACCTAATGTTGGCACTGAGTCTAGTGCACTTCACAAAGCAGATCAATAAAACAACTGCACAAGATTCCTAGACGATAATATGCACTAGTGTCTACACATTTAATGCCAGCGTAACTAATCATGTTGTAATATGGTGGGTAACTTAATGAGTTTATACTTTTTAAATCTTAGTTAATATCAATATTACAGTGTGTAGGCCAAACTCTGCTCTCATTTCCA
Organism: Chrysemys picta bellii; assembly: GCF_011386835.1. Classification (NCBI taxonomy): domain Eukaryota; kingdom Metazoa; phylum Chordata; order Testudines; family Emydidae; genus Chrysemys; species Chrysemys picta. Next base: position 199,401,949 of record NC_088793.1, read on the forward strand.
CCCCTTGGAAGCCAATCAAAGACAGAGGGACTGCATGGGATATAAATAAGGGCAGAATTTTGTCCTATCACCTAACGCTTGTGCAGTTCCAGACAACATATGGCAAATGTAATTGACTACATATTTGTGTCTTAAAGGAAAAACCCATGGTCCTCACTTTCAAAACTGCATGTACATGTGTGCAACAATGTACATCCATGTTGTGTGCACATTTGCCATGATTGTGCCTATAATCAAGGACATTTTGTGGTCAAATGGCCTGTTAGATTAGATTATTGTTGCACGTGCAATAGCAATAGTTGTACATGCACATTCTGTTTTGTATCTGCAACGGTGCATGCACAGTTCTGGAAATTTGGACCTATCTTGTCTGCAGTGCCTAGGAAAACATTGTTCCTGAATATAACCCAAAGACTGAGTGAATTAAAGCAAGCCTTTCTTTGAAGTACTCCCATTTGATTGTTGCAAGAAGCTGAATAATGAGATATGAGTGGATAATGGCAGCCTGTCTACCCTGTGAGTGGTCTCCTTTACTTTCAGTTTTTTAGAACTGAAATACTGCACCCCAAGGAAAGACTCAGCAATCTGTTTGAGCAGACAAACCTCTGCTACTGAAAGTTAACCCTGCAGTAAAGCAAATGATGCTTATTCCCTGCTCAGACTAGTTCAGTTTACACACCTGTAGAAATACTCGGGCCTTGATTCTCTGCACTGGGGTAAATTGACAGGGCGTCCACTGAAGTCGATGGAGTCACACAAGTATAAAACTGTGATAGGTAAAGAATCCAGTGTCTGTAATTTGAGAATGATTAAACAGAGACACCTACTTCCCAGCCTGGAACTATACTTATACTTTGGATATTCTGAGAGGTTTTTAATCTTAAAACTATTTGGATGGCCTCTGAACTATTTTATGATTACATGATTTTCAGTGGTTCTTGTGTATTTGTATTTTCTCATCGTTATTTATTAAAGAAATCCTTTCAATAAATCCTCTTCCTCTGTGCCATGTGACTTTTAAACCTTTTAATCTTCAGGATGGATTATGCTGCTTTTACTGTTAAAATCTACTCTGTCCAAACCTACCTGTAGAAATAGTACTGTTCTTTATGAATAAAAGGCGCTAAGATCACCACCAGCATTGTATCGCACTTATCACTTGTATGATACAATCCACTTCTTGTATTCAACATTCTCATAGTTGTGACTTTAGCTTGTACATTTATAACATCCAGTACGTCTCTGGAGAGGCAGAACCTGACCTTCTGGAGCTAGTCAGCCAAGACGTACATAGCTAGATACTTGGATTTTGTTTTCATATAGGGTTTAAGTCAAATCCCATAAAAATCAATGGGAGTCTTTCCACTGACGTTGGGCTTGATATAAATTATTTTGATGAATTACTCATCAAAGCTCCTGCCATGTGCCGTCTGGATCACAAGACACAATGCAGGATGCAATACGAGCCCGACTCTTAAAACATCCCCAGAGACCTTCCGGTCTAGAAAGGAGGAGTTGGTGCTGGATCACAAAAGATGGATCTAAGACAAAATCACTCATTTTTTCCCAATAAGGGAGATATATATTGCATGGCCATGATTTGAACATGTTGAATGGAAGGCAGAGACTAGATTTGGGGGAAGTTTTTGTTTCATAAAAAAAGTTACTCTACTGGGGAATAATCTGCTGCATTATTATTAGCAGTGGAATAAATTGCCTAGGGAGGTTGTCTAACCTGCTCTTAAAAATCTCCAAGGATGGAGATTCCACGAACACCTGTCAAGAATGGTCTAGATAATACTTAGTCCTGCCATGAGTGCAGGGGATTGGACTAGATGACCTATCAAGGTCCCCTCCAGTTCTATGATGCTGTAGGAACAAATAGCATAAATGAACCTTAAGGTAAAGATGAATGTAGATTTTGGGGGGGGGGTGATAGTAGCCAACAATGTAGCCTTTATGCTGAGTAAAAATTGCTCCTGGGTGTAGTTGCCAATGCGACTACATGCCTAAGTGCTATTCAGTGCGGATCAAGGGTTGCCAAATTGGACTCGCAATCACATATACGTGCAGAATATGGAGATGGTGTAGATGGGCCCCTGCTTCTCTCTATCCATGAGTTTTGTATGCTAAGAGGAAAGATGAAGATCGCAACCAAGAGGGGTGGATGGGGCAAACCAAACACCTTATTTGTTTGTTCAGGGAATCAGTGCAGGTGATCCTGTTTTATGCTACATCTTACTGCTGCTCCCAACATCCCTTGTAAACAAATCCTAGCATCTTTGACATGCTTGTCCTAGGTGCTTGTCTGTCCTCATGCTAACAGAAGGCAATCCAGTACTAGACTGTAAGCTCCGTAGATCTTCGCTGTTACTTGCCTGTACAGTGGTGAGCACAACAGGGACCTGCTTCTTCACTGACATCTCTAGGGGTGGGATTTTTAAAAGCACTTAAGTGATGTTACAAGTCAATGGAAATTGTGCTCTTAGGTCACTTAGGTGCCTCTAGCTGCGACGGCACTAACAAACACTGTACTAGCCCTTTGAAAGGAGAGCTTCCAGATCTTCTCTTAAATCCCGGTTCTTATTTGTATCCTGTTCCCCATGCCAGGCAGCAGCCAAGTATTTTAGCTTCCTAAGGATGTAGGATACTAGCATAAAGAGTGCCTGTGAGAGGATGGGGGTGGGGGGGTGTAGACCCCCACGCTGACAAGGAAGGTGCCAGAGAGGCCCTGGCAGCAGGGCTAGTCTCACCCCCTGGCCCTGTCAATCGTGTATGGTAGGGAGGAGGCCTGTAAAAGGGAGGAAACTGCAGTCAGCTATGGGAGGAGCAGGATTACCCTAAGCAGGAGATGGCTAGAGTGACTCCTGAAGCCACAAAGCGCACTCCCAGGGTGATCTGGACAGACTAAGCCCCACTCGACAGCCCAGCCAGAGAGATTTCTCAAAAGCCACTACATGGGCACTGTATCATTGGCAGCGATCGCTCCCCCTCCTCTGCCTTGGAGAGGCCTCAGGAAGTGGGGGGGGGCCTTGAATGTGCATTTGACTTTCCTTTCAAATCCCATTCGCAGAGACTTAAGAAGGCCCACAAAGGGCAGGGCCCCCTTGCAAGTAGTAAGAAAGTGGGGCCAGTGCTGGAGCTAGCCAGTGGGTACGGTCAGGTTCTCCCACCAGCTGGGAAGAAAACCTGAGGGGAATCTTTTACAGTGCTCCAGGAGCTAGGCATGGGGCCTCTTATGATTTAACCCGGTATTCTACAATGCACATAGAGAATGCCATCTGGTGACCTTATTAACAATGGTGATAAGGGCAAGTAAATACTTCCGCTATATTTATCTCCCCGAAAAGAGTCCTCAGCTCTGAGGTTCAAAGGTGGCTGGAGGGGACTTCCTATCAACACAGTTAATAAAAATAAGGAAATAACCACTTCAGGCAACACTCACCTCTCTCCGGACCTAAATTTGCATGCCTCCCCATCCGCAAATCATAACCCTTGTACTCTTCAGTGCCCCAACAAACTCCCATTCAGTTACAATCGCCAAAAATCTTTCTGTCCAGTTCCTCAATATTACATTCAAAACACGACCTTAGGAAGAGTCAGGTGTCTTGCCAAACCTTCATTTGCAGAAGAAAAGTTAGAGTACTGTGACAATCACGTGTGACTGATAGACACAGAACATGTTAAGTTCAGGTGGAACACAGCTATAGTACTTCAGGAATAATTGCCAATATTTGCACGAGATGAATCATGTGGAGTCAATATTAAGATTAGTGTACAAAAGTGTTTAATGTATTGTTTCTACCTAAATATTTACCAGGTATCGTAGCTGAAAGTAAGAAGGATGGTCTAAGGGCAAGGACACTGGACTGGAACTTGATTCAGTTCTCTGCTAAGCCATGATGTTCCCGTATAACCATGGGCAAATTGATTAATTGAGTCTGTGCCTCAGTTGCCCATTTGTAATGGCATGAGGATAAACCTTCCCTGCATTGCGGGAGTTTGGGGAAAGTCTATTAATTATCGTGAGATGCTCAGATAATATGGCGATGAAGGCCAGGCAAGTCCCTACATAGAAGGGGGAAAGCACTGTTGCTAAGCCATGCACCCTGGGATCACATTCTGCTCCAAGTTAAAACCATATAAATCTGAAGGACCTCCCGAAGTCCATGGAGTTTATATTAGTGTAACTGAAGGGAGAATCTCTCTCATTCTCCAGCTGGGTATATTCTGTTGCAAGAGCAAACAAAATTTTACAGTGATTGCTATCTTTTCTTTGCTACCGAACCAGACATCCCTCTCATGGGAGCTCAGTACTTTCTATGTAGGGTCCTCTGCCAAAACCCTCTTCTTTTCTGCATTAATATATTGGCCTTTGCACACGTGGCATGAAACTGCTGCACATCCCTTCCCATGGCGAATCTCTTTGCTTATTTGAATCTTAATTTAAAACACTGTTCTTCCGCCATGACTTTTATATAGGACACATGATGTTGGGTGTAAAGGTTTAGATTTGGCATTAAAGAAAATACAGCTACAGATTATGTAGCCATTCACCTATGGCCAATATCAACAAAAAATCATCCAGAATTGTGAGAGAAAATACATGACCCATTCTTTATATGCAGCTGTGAGGCTGCAAGATTAATGTACAAATGAATATCTATAGCTGTAGGGAAACATGTTTTGTTTTAATCACCAGCCAGATCCTTAGTGGATATAAATTGGTGGCGCTCTACTGGAGTGAATGAAGTTACATTGATTTACACTAGCTGAAGATCTGGCCCCGTCAGGCATAAACCCATTATTGAAAAATAGTTCAACCAAGATTTACTAAAATGTTGGCAAATGTGAGGGGTTTTGGTTAAGATTAATACTAGCTGGTGTCTCAGAGAGTTTAAGGACAGAAGGGATAACCAGATCGTGCAGTCGGACCTCCTGTATATCACAGGCCATCAACAGCACTCAGCATCTACACACTAAACCCAACCACCAAAATTAGATCAAAATATTAAGCCCCCAGGAGCCTGAACTATTATGTGCCACCAGCAGAGAATAGGAGGGATTGAAGTACACTGATGAATCAGGCCCCTGGAATGGCAGGGGATTAATTAAGTGAGATATACCTAGATAATCCCAGCAGGTGACTTGCACACCATGCTGCAGAGGAAGGTGGGAAAAAAACCCTAGGTCCCTGCCAATCTGATCTGGGGGAAATTCCTTCCCGACCCCACACATGGTGATCAGTTAGACCTTGTACATATGTGAATGAACCAGCCAGCCAAGCACCAGAGAGCAAGAATACTCGGTGCTACTTCAGAGCACTGGCCGATCCCCACTCCGGTGTCCCATCTCCAGCCGTGGCCATCTCTGATGCTTCAGAGGAAGGATATGCAACAAACTCCCAGAATACATTGCAATCTCTTCCTGACCCCTGCAGGGGACCGAAACCTGCAATACTCTCTTTACAGCTGATTGTCAATTTCCAAAAAAAATTGAGATTGAAAAAAAGAATTGCACAAAAATATTTTAAAAACTGCTCCTGGGAAATTGTCCCCCGTTTCCCCCCAGCTTAAAACATAAGGGTCCTTTGGGGAGAGAGGCCTGGCATCCACAAAGCAGGTTACATCATCCTAATCAAATCAGGCAATGGTGTACGTCGCTCTGCATCTATTATGCCTTTCGTATGGCGAATTGGGTAGGGAGGTGGAGGAGGCTGCACAGTGTCCATCTGGCAATGAGCACTAAAGCCTCCCAAGTAATCATTCAGCCTAAGTTGCATTAATTTCTGTGCTGTTCCTGCTCCATGTTATGACATTTCACTTTAGGGTGGGGTTACAAGGTAGCTTAGAGTGGGAGAGTCCTTAGCTAGAACATCTGCAATGGAGTGGCTTTATCAAGGAGACAGAGAAGGGGTCTCGGACCCAGTGAGCAGCAGCACTGGAGATCGGCGTCACTGGCTAGCTGGGATTGTGCCTCCAATCGATCATCCAAGATCTGCGACTTCCAGGGCCTTGAACTCCTTGTTGGTTCTGATTCTCCAATGGCCTCTCAGAAAGATGTGGAGAAAACTCCATAGAGGTAACCTCCCAGAGGTTCATTCTCCCACGGTGCCACCCCAGCGAGGGGTTTTCCCTCCCCCATTCAGCACAGTCCCTCTGCTCAGCGGCATCGTTGCCTTGTGAATTGTTCCCTCCCTAATTAAAGTTTCCGAATGAATCAAGCAAATCTTTTTCCCTCCTGCAGACAAAGCCTCCGCCCCACTGGAGTGCGATACCCAGGATCCCTATTAAATTCCCCCAAGACAAACCTCGCATCAGCTCCCGGCCAAGTGATGCACACAGCACCATCATAATAGAAGTATCTCTTGTCGCCATGACAACAAGCGGGTCAGGATGAATAATTCTTCCCTCCACCATTCAAAGCTTAAAGCAACAATGTTGCATCCAATTGCCTATTAGTACCCTGTGCAAACACAGCTGGGCTATGGCCCTGGGGGGAAAAAAGATCATGCCCTATTATTTGCCGCAGTTATTTTCCCTTCCCCACTAGCACTCAATGGAGAATGATCCCCCTAGGAAATCCTTGTTGTTCCTGAGTCCCACACAAATGAAATAATAATACAAATCCTTGCCCACTCCACTGAAATAAATTCTTTAATGAAAACTGATTGAAAAAACCAAAATCCTACCAGAGATAAAAAAAGGAGACTGGTGCATAAATCAGTGGGAACTGCTAGGGTTCTGCCCTGACGCACTCCGCTCCCAAGTGAATGCCTTTAGCAAAAGACAGCCGAACAGTGATCTGTTCTGCCCTGTGCTCCCACGCGTTACAGAAAGGCAGTCGGTCAGATGGATTATGCAGTCACAAACACCAACCGCTTCGTTAATGGAGTGGATCCTGACTCCTGCTGTATTCGTCCCTGTGTGCCACTTCAACAGGGCAAAGGGAGCTGAAACTGATGGTGCATCCCCATGTGGGGAGTCTGCTGCGGCTGTAGAATTGCTACAGCCAGTTCTTCCAACCATTCCTCCTCCCCCCGCCAAAAATCACATGATTGGCTTTATCATGAGATTTTTTACGATAGCAAGGGTTGGGTGGTTTTTATTTGCCTTCTGATTTTTGAGCCTTTAGGGACCATGTTTTCAAGTTCTTCTGAATAGCCACGAGGGCTAGAGACTTACCTTTGCTAATGAAAGCTGAGATTCTCACATTATCACATGACTCCAGGAGCTGGGGCTTTAAGAAAAAAACTCAATACAATGGAGTTGGCAACCCTGCGGATCTGGCATAGGGGCTATGTCGGCGCATGCCACGGTGAAAGGGGGCATAGTCATAGTAAAGTGCACTTCAGTTATCCCCAGCTAGTGGATGTCTCTTTGGAAGTTGCTACCAGCTTGTGCTATTTAGAGCGGTCTAGAGGCTGCTCTAAACAGGGTTGGGGCCAGAGATAGCATAAAGTGGCCTGAAGAGGAGAGAGCTGTAACTGAGTGAAGCAGAGGGTTTGGGTCACACTGCACAGAACCTCAGGAACTATACTCAGCTCCCAGGTAATGGAGAGTCAGGCCCAGGGTTTGCAAAAGGCTTTGAATTTCCAAGTGCTAGGCAGTGGCAACACATCAAATTCTCCAGTTTTGCCTGAGGTAACATTACCTCAGCAGGGGTGGATTAAGGCAGGGTTGTGGGCTAGGAGGGAGCTCAGAGAGCCACCAAACCAGGGTTCAGGGATCCAGGAGGGCTATCCAGAAGCAGATAAATCAATGACCTATCATGTAGCCTGGGGAGCAGGATGAAGTACTGGAAAGATAGAGGGGCCCAGAAATGTCAGCATACAACTGAGATTGGTCCTGCACTGCTTCCCAGCTCCTTCCTCCAGGTGAGCCCAGCCCCAGCTGTTCTCAAACAGCTGGGAGTCAAAGGGCATAAAAGACAGGAAATGCAACATGAAAGGGGCATTTCCAGGGTCAAAATCCTGGTCAGGTTCACCCAGCTATAAATGACTAACAAGGTGCAAGGCAGATGAGAAGTGAAGCTAATACACTAACACTCTGATTCAGGAGTGTTTTATTCTTTGCCTGGAGTAAATGATTGCACAAGGTGCCAAGCTGGGGAGAATCGGACCCATAGCATGGCAAGGCCATCTCAACCTTTGCTATCAGTGCAGGAAGGAGGTCAGATCGTCAGGTACAGCTAGAATGCACCGAGTGCAGGTCAGGGAGTGATGCACAAAGATGGCGTATAGAGCACTTTGTTACACTGCCTTGATCCGATGCTGCTATAGGAAGGAAGCTTCATGCCCTGAGGAAGGTTCAGCTAGTTCAGAATACCAGCTCAGCAACACGCATCACTGGGAATGTCTCTCTCCAACATGTTTTAGAGTAGCAGCCGTGTTAGTCTGTATCCGCAAAAAGAACAGGAGTACTTGTGGCACCTTGGAGACTAACAAATTTATTAGAGCATAAGCTTTTGTGGGCTACCGCCCACTTCTTCAGATGCAGATGGAGTGGAACATATAAGCCACGAAAGCTTATGCTCTAATAAATTTGTTAGTCTCTAAGGTGCCACAAGTACTCCTGTTCTCTCCAACATGTCAATCTCTGCACTGGCTCCCCGCTGAATACACAGTCCAGTTTAAGGTCGCGGTTCTGATTTTCAGAGGCCTCTCTGGGATTGGTCTTGACTCTCTGAAAAACTGTCTCCCTGACCTCTCAGATTGGCTGCGTTCCCCTGGGGCAATGAGAGTGTTGAGCAGTAAGCAGAGGCCCGGGCCCCTGGGAACCAGCTCCTTCACTGGAGCCAGAACAAGACAATGGAACTCACTGCTAGATGAGATGGGAATGACCCCTGCCCTTACCATTTCAGAGTTAAATGCAAATCCCCTCTTCACTCAAACTTTCCCACAAGAGCTGGTCAAAAGGTTTCCATTGGAGAAAGCTGATTTGATGGAATTGGAACATTTCAGGGGAACATGCTGATTCTGTCAATATTTTTGATGGAAATCAAGCCAGATGGCTGTCGGGTCTGATTCTCCACTGCTCCGGAATATGAGTACTCCACTGCTCCTGTAATTTGCATGGCTGACATAAGGTCCCATATGGCAGTCGAAGATTGAATGTAGCTGTGTCTAATGTGCCCGCAGCCTGCCCTGACATGTGACCTCTTTCCCCTTGTGCCAGAATTGGGAGGGAGGGGTTGGGGTAGGAGGTGTCTAGAGCATCTCTACTAGCTCCAAACCAGCAGAGATTCCCTCTGCTCTGAAGAAATTCTTCACTGGCGAACTGTCTGGGATAGGGCCACTTTGAGCTGCATAACAGGGAATGGAGAATCTGGGCCAAAGGGAACGCCAATAAGTTGTAGACTAAAGTAGGAGAAGACAACCCACGGTGGTTAGTCGCCTGCTCTGAACGCAACATTAACGCATTGCAGTGGTGGTACAAACCTTTTATTATTTGTTATGTTGTAAAATGAGTATTCTGACACACGTGGCCCAGAATGTTGAAATCAGAGCATTTGGAGAGCCAGTAAAATACGGGCAGAGGACATTTGCTAATGGTCACCATTGCAAAGCATTAAGCAAACCGAAGCGTCGTATCAAATTCAGCACGTATGCATGGAAATATGGCACCAAAGCTTCATGTGCCAGAGGGCAAGCTAAAGTACTGATCTGTATCTCATGTAATGAGTGGAAAGCGAATATGTTAAGTTCAAGCGGAGCACAGACATAATCGTTCAGTCTGTCAGTACGTAGACATCAGAGTTAATGTTGGAATTGACTTAGCCAGTATTTGCTTACGATACCATAATAACTCATAATATGCCACGGTGTAAAGTACATGATATGGAATGGCACCTATGCACCTCCTGCAAACACACTTGGGTCCTAATGCAGCTAAGTACATGAGTAACTTATGCATCTGAGAAGTCCTGCTGACTTGAATGGGACTACTTGTGTGCTTAAAGTTAAGCGTGTGGTTAAGTGTTTTGCTTGTTCAAGTCCTTAGGGTCAGATTTATAAAGGTATTTGGGCACCTATTAGAATTTTCAAAAGCACCTTGTTCCCTAACACCCATTAAGTTTTAGGTGCCTAGATGCCTTTGAAAATATCACCTGCTGCTTACATGCCTTTAAAAATATGGCCCTTAATATAAAAAGTATAGACGTGTCTGATGCTGATGGCCTCGGTGGATGGTGGAGAAAAATATACTCACTCTGGGTGGAGAGCATTTGTTTTTGCAAAGGGCTTGTGCTCAGCTTACTGTGCCGCCACACCCCGACAGTAGCTCTGTGTGGGGAGCAGGGATACAGGCAGATGGCTGTGCAGGATGTTCCCTATGCTGCAGAAGTGAGTAGTGGAGGAGAGATTCAGTGCCCAAGAACCCTTGCACAAGGGGTAGCTGTGGAGCAAATACACCATGGCCCAATGAACTGACCATGGTCTGAGGGCAGAGTCCATCTACCTGGAAGCTTTATGGGATGTAGGTGGGTATTTTATTCCATCACAATGGTCCTAAAGGAAGCATGACACTATGGACCAGATCCTGCACCCTTGAAGTCCATGGGAGTTTTGCCACTGAGTTCAACAGGTGCAGAATTGAGCCCTTTATCTCAGAGCTGGCCACTTCGCTAACCCATATGTTGACAGATGTTTGGCTGCATGCGTGTGTGTTCTCCCTGTGTGCTATCCAGCTCTGCGCAGACAGCTGGCACAGCAAATCGCAAGCAAACCGCCCAATAACCATAAGATCTGTTAAGGTACAAAGGCATTCAGCCAGGATTATTGTCAACAAAGCATGGTACTAGTATCCCGCAGTCTCTACCGGACCACTAATACATGTATGCCTGTAGCAATGGACTAGCCCTGTGAACGGCGGGACTTTCCATTTCTCCCTAGGCTAGTCAAAAACAATCCCTCTAAAATACATCTTTATACCCCAACACAAACAAGTTACATACTGCCCCTCTGACATAGTTAGTTACTGTCCCCTGACATGGCTAGTTATTACCCATCATCTTGTACATGTTGGTTCAATCAAAAAATCTCTATTCCATACTGTCATCCTAACCTTATCTTTTAGAAGGGGTCAGTGTGTTCTTGTTATCCTTGGGGAATGTTTTTGGACCATCCTTGATATCGGGATGTTCTGGTACCACTTGATATCAGGATGTGTTTGCCTGAGTACTCTGTGCTTAGTACTTCCTAGGCATGTGTATTTCTGCAATATCAGCCCTGTTCTTGCCAAATTCCGTGAGCAGATCCTGCCTCTTGCTCACAGCTCGTCTTTGCTTTATATCAGTAAAGCTTTAACTACTACTTTAGCTCAGGCCTCATACCAGGCCTCTAATACAAGGGCTTATGTCTTAGGCTCTCTTCCTACTACACCATATATGTTAAAGAGGGCAATTTAACTGTAGACGTCCCAATAACATCCATGGGCGTCACATGGCTAAAAACATGATGAAACTCTCAAAATAGAGCCGTAAAGGCCAAAGAGGACTTTAAACTACCAACCTTGTAGCTTATAGGCCAACAACATAAGCCGCGGGGCACATGAATACAATGAAAGCAAAAAATGATACTTTCATTATTGAACCAGAAGCTCCGGTGACTTGAAGGGGAGCGTTCTGAAAAAGTAGGAAGTTGTGCTTTTTATGCAGCAGGTTTGGTGTAGGCATAATTCAGTTTTTCAAATGTCAGTTTCCCAGCACAGTCTCAATGGGCCAAATCCTGAAGTCCTTACCCTAGTATTTAATTGGGGCAAAGCTGACTTTTGAGCGAGTGACTATTCAATCTGAATATTCTCTTTTTTTCCAGGGAGTTGCCTAGGGTGGTTGTTTTTTAAAGAAAAAAAGAGTGGGAGGCGGGATAACAAAATATTGTTATGCTGGAAGGTGTTAATGGCTCCCCTCAAGTGAAGCTTGGAGCCAAAGACAATCACAGGCTCCGTGAAGGCCAATGCATGTGCCATGTGCCCTGCCTCAGACTCAGCAGAAAGGCATGCAGTGTTCTAAGCATAGACCTGCCCTCAGTCTACACGAGCAATGTATGTCGTTAGAGCTACGTTGCTCAGGGGTGTGGAAACTCCCGGCATAGACAGCAATATGCTGACGGTAGGGCTTCTCCCATTGTCATAGCTACCACCTCTCAGAGAGATGGAATACCTATGCCAATGGGAGAAACCCTACAGTCTGCATAGGTAGTGTCTTCACTGAAGTGCTACAGCAGTGCAGTTGTAGCATTTTAAGTGTAGACAAGCCCAAAAAGCAATCAAGCCTTTTAATATAGCAAAGACACCAACACGCAATGGAGGCTACTGCCTGAGGCACCTAGCACACGGCAGCTTGGAGTTAAGCCATGTGGGCCTAGGGGTCTCTCTGGCTGTAAACACTGAGGTGATTTTTAGGATATTTGGTTGCATCCTCTGTGTGTTGGGAGAGAAAGCTTGGAGAAGGAGTTGTGAGAGTGATCCTGAGATGAAGCAGTGAGAGAGTGCTTCTTGGGCACGTGGCAATGGCAGACTTGGAATTTCTGAGCAAGGAAAATAATTGAAATTGTTTGTTTCTACTGCTTTCAGGGAAACAGGACTTTGTGTACAATATTTGTAAATAAACAAGACTCCATCAGGAGTATAAGTAAGTAAATCCATTTATTCATGTCTGAAATCAGTGTCATCATAGCAGAATTTCTGGAAGCCCCTTCACATTCCATCTCTAACTCTGAGCACTCAGCAACTGACCTTCTGGTGATCTGCCACACATCATCCATCCATGTCCTGGTTGGTCATCCCCAGCTACAATGACCCTCCATGATACCCTTGCATGATAGCTTTCTCAAGAGTATACCTGACTCATATAATTGATTTCTCACCCCTAGCGGAAACAAATCTGCAAGGTCCTGAACTCTGGCTAACTAGCCAGCCCAAAGGGCAACAATATCAATGAAAGGAGATTCATTCTCCAGGACTGCAGAGCTCTGCAAAATAAAAACAAATAAACAAAAATGGTGACCAGGTGTGCAAATTCTGTAACCTTGGAGCTATTTGATTAGTTCTGTCTCAACTCACTGTAGGGAGCAGAAGTGCAGAGCTCCTCAGGTGCGCCCCTCCTGATCACCTTCCAGAATGCTCAGGAACCCTTCATTCGCTCTTTCAAATCTTTAATCATTCACTGGGAATGCAGAGCCCTTGCCTCAACCCTTGTGTCACTTACAAAGCACTCAGGAATCCTACCTCCAACACAGAGTGTACTGCAGCACATACATTTCATCACAGTCCTGGGATCAGGACAAGCTTTCAAATGGCTGTCCTTGTAGGGTGGTAGCTGTTTTATGTAACCAAAATCCTTCTTTGAAAACCAGTCCAGCAAATCTTGCACAGTTTGTATATGCATCTAATCCAAGTTAGGTATTTATCACATCCCTAGCATATTTCCCCTGGGAAATCCTTAGAGGAAAATTGAGATATTGGATTTTCTAACTGCCTGAGCAGATATCATCCATCTGATAAATTCACCGTCTATGAAACAAAATTGCATTAATGACTTGGACAGGAATTTGTTGCAGTAAAAGTGTGTGTGTGTGTGTGTGTGTGTGTGTGTGTGTGTGTGTGTGTGTGTGTGTGTGTGTGTGTGTTTGGTGGTAGTGGTGGTGGTGTTTTTTCAGGCTGAAAGCAGCAAAGTATCTATAAAGTATAGTTGAGCTAAAAACACCACCAGGGACTGTCCTGTAGAATATATTTATTCTACACATAAAGAAACAGATGCACAATGGGGATGAGACTTTGAAAAGTGCTCAGCATTGACCTATCTATACTCTCATTAAAGTGAATGGGTGAATGGAGCAGAGTTAAGTCAACACTGAGCACTTTTCAAAATCCCAACCTGGGCTTCTTGGTCCATGGTGCACTCATTTATGGGCCCATAGCCAGGATACTCTTTCTAGCTCACAGTTATTTTGTAGTCATTTCATTATCTGTATGAAATTTTAGTTTGTACTGACTTTGCTAGTGCTTTCGATGTAGCCTATTGTAAAACGAGGCAAATATCTAGATGAGTTTATGTACCCCCTGGAAGACCTCTGAGTACCCCCAGTGGTTGAGAACCACTGGTCTAGATGAAATGACTATATGATGGGTGCACAACTGTTTGAAAGACTGTACTTGATGAGTAGTTATCAGTAGTTCACCTTCAAATTGGGAGGATATCTCTAGTGGGCTCTTATGGGGGTCATGAGTTAATGCCACTTTCACATGATCTTGCTGAGGTAAACGGATGTCTTATAGTTGGAAATAGGTCTGCTATGATAGATGTTTTAACCAGAGACAACCCTTGTCCTCCTGAGATAACACTCGATTGGACATCCTCTCTGGTGACTGATGGCCAAGCATGTGTAATGGTACTGGGAAAACCTCGTCTATGCACAACCTTTGGTGACCTTGCAAACATTTTTCCTCAAGTCAGTTCTTCATTCTGGACTGCATTCCAGCAGGATTGACATAACCTTTGACAGGTACAGACAGGATGTTTTATACTGCTCTATATACTATACACTGAAATGTAAGTACAACATTTATATTCCAATTGATTTATTTTATAATTACCGGTATATGGCAAAAATGAGAAAGCGAGCAAATGTTCAGTAATAGTGTGGCTGGGACACTCCAGTATTTTTATGTCTGATTTTCTAAGTTTTTAAGTGGGGTGAAACTTGGGGGTACACAAGACAAATCAGACTCCTGAAAGGGGTACAGTAGTCTGGAAAGGTTGAGAGCCACTGAGACCACATTTCCCTAGTTTGCTTATGAGAAAGTCATGTGGAAAGGTGTCAAAAGCCTTACTAAAATCAAGATGTATCACATCTACTGCTTCCTCACTATATAGTAGGCCAGCAACCACATCAAAGAAGGAAATTAGGTTGGTTTGGCATGATTAATTCTTGACAAATCCATGCTGGCTATATCTTATAGATTCATAGATTATAGGACTGGAAGGGACCTCGAGAGGTCATCGAGTCCAGTCCCCTGCCCGCATGGCAGGACCAAATACTGTCTAGACCATCCCTGATAGACATTTATCTAACCTACTCTTAAATATCTCCAGAGACGGAGATTCCACAACCTCCCTAGGCAATTTGTTCCAGTGTTTAACCACCCTGACAGTTAGGAACTTTTTCCTAATGTCCAACCTAGACCTCCCTTGCTGCAGTTTAAACCCATTGTTTCTGGTTCTATCCTTAGAGGCTAAGGTGAACAAGTTCTCTCCCTCCTCCTTATGACACCCTTTTAGATACCTGTAAACTGCTATCATGTCCCCTCTCAGTCTTCTCTTTTCCAAACTAAACAAACCCAATTCTTTCAGCCTTCCTTCATAGGTCATGTTCTCAAGACCTTTAATCATTCTTGTTGCTCTTCTTTGGACCCTTTCCAATTTCTCCACATCTTTTTTAAAATGCGGCGCCCAGAACTGGACACAATACTCCAGCTGAGGCCTAACCAGAGCAGAGTAGAGCGGAAGAATGACTTCTCGTGTCTTGCTCACAACACACCTGTTAATACATCCCAGAATCATGTTTGCTTTTTTTGCAACAGCATCACACTGTTGACTCATATTTAGCTTGTGGTCCACTATAACCCCTAGATCCCTTTCTGCCGTACTCCTACCTAGACAGTCTTTTCCCATTCTGTATGTGTGAAATTGATTTTTTCTTCCTAAGTGGAGCACTTTGCATTTGTCTTTGTTAAACTTCATCCTGTTTAACTCAGACCATTTCTCCAATTTGTCCAGATCATTTTGAATTATGACCCTGTCCTCCAAAGTAGTTGCAATCCCTCCCAGTTTGGTATCATCTGCAAACTTAATAAGCGTACTTTCTATGCCAATATCTAAGTCGTTGATGAAGATATTGAACAGAGCCGGTCCCAAAACAGACCCCTGCGGTACCCCACTCGTTACGCCTTTCCAGCAGGATTGGGAACCATTAATAACAACTCTCTGAGTACGGTTATCCAGCCAGTTATGCACCCACCTTATAGTAGCCCCATCTAAATTGTATTTGCCTAGTTTATCGATAAGAATATCATGCGAGACCGTATCAAATGCCTTACTAAAGTCTAGGTATACCACATCCACCGCTTCACCCTTATCCACAAGGCTCGTTATCCTATCAAAGAAAGCTATCAGATTGGTTTGACACGATTTGTTCTTCACAAATCCATGCTGGCTGTTCCCTATCACCTTACCACCTTCCAAGTGTTTGCAGATGATTTCCTTAATTACTTGCTCCATTATCTTCCCTGGCACAGAAGTTAAACTAACTGGTCTGTAGTTTCCTGGGTTGTTTTTATTTCCTTTTTTATAGATGGGCACTATATTTGCCCTTTTCCAGTCTTCTGGAATCTCTCCCGTCTCCCATGACTTTCCAAAGATAATAGCTAGAGGCTCAGATACCTCCTCTATTAGCTCCTTGAGTATTCTAGGATGCATTTCATCAGGCCCGGGTGACTTGCAGGCATCTAACTTTTCTAAGTGATTTTTAACTTGTTCTTTTTTTATTTTATCCGCTAAACCTACCCTCTTCCCATTAGTATTCACTATGTTAGGCATTCCTTCAGACTTCTCGGTGAAGACCGAAACAAAGAAGTCATTAAGCATCTCTGCCATTTCCAAGTTTCCTGTTACTGTTTCTCCCTCTTCACTAAGCAGTGGGCCTACCCTGTCTTTGGTCTTCCTCTTGCTTCTAATGTATTGATAAAAAGTCTTCTTGTTTCCTTTTATTCCCGTAGCTAGTTTGAGCTCATTTTGTGCCTTTGCCTTTCTAATCTTGCCCCTGCATTCCTGTGTTGTTTGCCTATATTCATCCTTTGTAATCTGTCCTAGTTTCCATTTTTTATATGACTCCTTTTTATTTTTTAGATCGTGCAAGATCTCGTGGTTAAGCCAAGGTGGTCTTTTGCCACATTTTCTATTTTTTTCTGTCTTTTTCTATCTTATCACCCTATTATTCTCTATGTGCTTACAAATTAATAATTTGTCACAGTATCTTCCCAGGGATCAAAGTTAGGCTGACTGGTCTATAATTCCCCAGGTCCTCTTTGGTCCCCTCTGACCTCTTCTTTTACATTCCCCCTTCCCTTCTCTACTCCACCAGTGATTCAAGCCTTATCTCCGCTGCCTCCTTTGCTCACAGACATCTTTGTGCTTCTTCATGCTGCTCCTTTGGCTTGAGTCATTCTCTCCAGGATGCTTTCCAACCTACCGCCATTGTGCCGTTCAAATCCATCTTCAAAATTCACTGTAGCAGGGAAGCCTATGACAAGTGGTGGGGAAGAAAGAAAACATACACACAATAATAATAGACCCAGCAAGATGTACGTTGGTCTCAATAGTTAAGGCACTGGACTGGGACTCGGGAGATCAATGTACAATTCCAGACTCTGCCACTGACTTCCTATGTGACCTTGGGCAAGTCACTTAGGCACAGATGCTCAAAAGATTTTTCAGTGGGAGATAGGTACCTAAACACCTTGAGGATCTGGACCTTAGTCTCTCTTTGCCTCAGTTCCCCATCTATAAAAAGAAGGTGATAGGGTACTAATATTTTCCCGCATGTTTGTCATGTCTATTTTGAAGCATTATTATGTGTGTGTACAGTGTCTCTTGCAATGGAGCTCTGATGTAGGCAGCTGCATCATGAGCAGATGAGTACATGGCCTCCTGAGTGATCACATTATAGGCAGCCTTATGTTCCTCTTCATCATCGAACAGCAACGATGAGGAAGGAATGCTTGGCTAGGGACTATGCATTGCAAGCTGCCTAGTACATTTTGGGGCACAAAAATAATACTACAATTATGTCATTTTGATTTTAATGTTACCAATATAACACGCTCACCTGGGCCTGCTAAAGGATGCACGTCCATTTTGCTGTTGAAAAGTGACTGGTAGTTTAGCAATCTGCTCTGATCAGGAAGTGGACTGGTTCATACCCTCTCTGAAATGGGAGCAGTGCTCTCAGTCCCTTTCCTAAATCAGATCTGCCGCCCTTTGAAAAACACCACATAACCTGGCGTTACTTTCCATCTGTGCTTGAGAGAGATCCAGAACCACACCAGCAGAAGGGCTGCAAGGCACCGCGGAGGTGCCAGGGCAAAACTGTGTGTGTACAGTAGCCAGGTAAAATCCCTGTCTGCAGCAGTTTGGATCTCTTGTGTATTCGTGATCTGCATAATTCTACCACAATGGGTGCACAGAGCAGATATGCCCAAGAACAACAGATAATATTTAGATTCTGGGGACATGAAGGCAGACTGCTCATTGCTATTATGCCATATTTAAAATCCCATTCTCTTCTTAGTTCCAGTTACCCCGGTTTTTTACATTGAGAATTTAGTGCTGCATGAAAAGCGCCAGATTAATTGACAGTCCCAAGGATGAGTTTATGAGCTATAAATCATCTGTTTATCCACAGAACATGTTGGCTCTGTGACGGGCTCCCCGCAGGGTGCCACCTGGAACTGGGGTACCACTGAGCCCTCTAACCCACCAGCCTGGGCTCCCTCTCATGCTGTGCTGCTGTGACAAGTTGAGACACGCACACAGTCCTACACTTCCACCAGCACACACACAGGTAGGGACACACCCAGCTGCAGTTACATGCAGGCTCTCTGACTAGCCACTGCACGAACCAACAGTAGAAACCTAAAGCCAAGGGAACAATCAGCTTCCCAGGCATGCACTCCCTCTGGAGCATGAACCCAAAATTATACCATCTTGCGTTGCACAGGGAACTGTACAGAATAAGCTCATAGAGTTCGCCACCCCGCAATGTGGAGAGGAATATGCAACAGCCCCTCTAAGGTAAGATTCCCAGGCATTTCACTCCAAAATTACTGCTTTAGATTAAAACATAAAATAAGTTTATTAACTACAAAAGATAGACTTTAAGTGATAGCAAACAGATCAAAGCAGATTACTTAGTAAAGAAACAAAAATGCAAACTAAGCTTAACATACTAGAAGGACAGGATTTGAATTAGCAGTTTCTCACCCTGAGAAATGGTACAAGCAGGCTGCCGATTCTTAAGGGACAAGCTGCACTGACCTTACAGCTTGGAATCCCCAGGTCTTTCATTCACAGGCTAGAAATCCCTTTAGCCTGGATCCAGCACTTCCCCCAGTTCAGTCTTTGTTCCTCAGGTGTTTCCAGGAGTCTTCTTGTATGGGGAGTGAAGAACAGCCCATGAAGTCACTCCCTGCCATATAGAGCTTTTCCATAAGGCAGGAGCCCTTTGTTCCAAAACTCAAGTTTGTGGATAAACACTGACATCCCAAGATGGAGAGCCATGTGGTCTCGACATCCCAAGATGGAGTTCAGAGTCATGTGGCCTTATCTCATGACCTTGTGAAGTCATAGCAGCCATTACTTTCAGTCTGTCTTGAGCGTTCTCAGGAAGGCTCACCAGATGGGGAATAAACTTCTCCTAAGGCTGATTGTTTTTCCTAATGGCCCATTGCCATGAATAGGCCCTTCCCACCCACTATCTAGACTGAAGGCATCTTGCCTAGTGGGCATCACCCAGGTGTAACTACATTTGAAATACAGGTACATAGTCAATAGTCATACCTTCAGATACAAAAATAATACATGCATATAAGTAGGATAATTATATTCAGCAAATCATAACTTTTCCAATGACATCTTACATGGCCCGTCTTGCATAAAATGCATCATAATTATGGCATAATCATATCATAGCAATATCACTATGAAGAATATGGGGTGCAGTGTCCCAGCCTCCTTCAGCCCTCCATTCCTGTCCCTTCTTGAGGTCACTGGGTTTTCCCAGTGCTCTTTGCTGACCCAGACACCTTCTTGGTGACAGCTTTTCTATGTTGCTTAAACCAAGGTTAGGTTTGTTTTGACACCTTCTGCTTCCCAGAGGCCAGATGTTAATTTTTGTTTGTTTTCAAGAAAAAGACAGCAGAGAACAGCCCAAGAATGGCTCAAGATGAAAAACCTCATGAAACCCCCACAAAGGCTTTGATACTAATTCACACCCAGGGTATGTCTACACTGCAATTGAAGGTGTGATTGCAGCTCTGGTAGACATACCCAGGCTAGCTTTAATCTAGCTGGCCTGGCTAAAAACAGCTACGATGATGTAGCTGCCCCTGGGTATATACTTGCATTGCTAGCCCATGCTGACACCCAGGCCACCGCTGCTTCCCTGCTATGTTTAGCCCTGCTAGCTAGATTAAAACTAGTATGGGTACTTCTAGCCAAGATGCAATCGCACCTCAGGTGCAGAATAGACAAATCCAAGGCTGTGTTATACTTTTTGGGCCATGTAAAGGGCCTTAAAGAGGGGATTAAATAATTACCTTAACTTTAACACCTCTTTAACATGACTTAAAGTTGTAAAGTGACCTTTGTGTAAATGAGAATGAGTGCCAAAGTTTATCGCAAAACTGAGAGATTGGTAAAAACCATAGATCGACAGCTGTAGCCATCCTTGTCTGGGTGAGACAAAACCCTTGAGGTAGAGTTCAGATCCAAAGAATAAAAGTCTTGCATGCTGTGGGGCCGATTCTCTGTCACCCTGTTCCTTGCGTGGTCCATTACCCCACTGCAAAGTGAAAGTAAAGTGCTACCATTCTGATAAAGCAGCATTATATGTGCACTTTGCACTGGTTTTACATGACTGTGTAGGGGCGATGGAGTTTAAAGCTCTTTGTATCCACACGTCCGTGTGGCTGCCATGTCTCTGCCCTCCTCCCAGCATCTCAGAGGTCAGGTCGGTCTGGGAGATTTTGCCCCTGTGAACATACCAGCCACCTTGAAGGTCTGTCAATTATTCTCTAAAATCGCTTTGAACAGGAGGTGTGAACAACCCAAATTACCCTCCTAGCCAGGAAGACGGCTTTTGTATTCACATAGGGGAGATAATGACTCAAGTTCAGCTTCTTGGGATGCAAGTTTCTCTCTCTCTCTCTTTCCTGACAGGATAACTGCTATACCCATGCTTTATTATGATTAATTATTATTATTTATTTTATTATTTTATTAATTATTATTATTTATTAGCAGCCTCTTTATATACAGCTGCAATCTAATTTTCCAGTTTTATTTCATGTAACCCACAGTGTTTCAAAGGCTCCGCTGAACTTGCATCAGTGTCAGCTTAACGTTCACACACTCATTTCCCATACAACATGGTTAGACTGAAGCTCACACACACATGCATAGAGATCTCTTCCTAGGGGGCTGTGTATTACGTGTCTAATGTATTGTATTAAGTTTCTAACTCCAACGATGGTCCACTAGTTAGAGTGCTAGCCTGGGACTTAGGAGACCCAGTATTAATTCTCTGCTCTGCCACAGACTTCCTGTGTGTGATCTAGAGCAAGTCACTTAGCCTGTCAGTGCCTCAGTTTCCCATCTGTAAAATGGGAATAGTAGCACTTCCCTATCTCACAGCAGATTAGTGAAGATAACTCCATGAAATCTGAGGGTGCTCAGATACTATGGATGTAAGTCATATCGGCACCTAAGAAAGAATTTTAAAAGTAGCATATTTCCTTAATAATCCCCATTTATCAACAAGACCAATTGACGTCAAATAAGGTTACCTTCTGGTTGAAGGTAAACCAGTCAGGGAAGGAGACTGGGAGCAGTGGTATATGATCAAAACCTTTTGCTCTGTAAAAAGGAGGATAGAAATATTGGAAAGTTAAGTGAAGGCCAAAAAACCATGAAGATTCTGGGCTGCCGTGAAGTATAGCCCTTTCAGAAATCCTCGGCATTAATATGGGGCAGGCACATTCTATGTCACAGGATGTTAGAGTGATCAGAGGGATGTGCTGGGATGGTAAATCACAATGACATCTTTACTGGCATCCTATCACTTTGTGTTGTGATCCCCTCAGCTCTTCCAAGGTAAGCAAGATTCAGCCGGGTCACTGCGCGGTTGGAAGACCTCCAGGGAACTGCAGCAGGGGGTTGGGATGCTGGTGGCATTCTTCCCTCTGAGACAGTAGTGAATTTATATCCCAACACAGGGTTATGGGAGAACCATGATGCCTTCTTATGGGATGAGAGGCTAAGCTTAGATCCTGACCATTTGCGGTCACTGAAGGTCATGGGGCATTCTCTGAAAGAGCGGAGATATTAACCCTAGTATCATGGGCAGACTGTAATCTGGGTAATTGCAAGAATTACAAGAATTCCACTGCAATTTTAATTAGATAATGTTCTTGTCTGGAACACTGTGCAGTGTTACTGTTTGCTGTTAAACCCTGGCTCCATTTTACCTCAGAGGTGGCTGAAATTCCCTGGTGGGGGAGCAGGATGAGAATCCCATCTACAGTTTGCACATCACCTTGGTAAAACCCTTTGAAACCAGAGGCACTACAGAATATAAATAGACTTTGCTATTATTTTATTATTTTGACTGATGTGGAGGACACCGACTGATTACTGAGACTGGCCAGGGAGCAGCAGGGAAAGCTCTACAAAGGGAATCACATTAATCTGTTCCAGGGTGCAAGCCCAGCTCCCCAGCCCAGATGAAAGGAGTTAGTAGCGATCAGGAAATGCTTTGTGTAACCAGAGTGAAGCAGCTGTTTTGTATCCCTGCGAGGCAGAGGGTCAGCTACAGCACTGAATGTGTTATACATTCTCTGGGATGAAGTGACTGCAGAAACTGCTGCAGAAGGTAAAAAATGACAAACAATGGGATGATATGAGATCACTGGGCAAAAAAAACTGTAGCAAGGGAAAAAACGAAGCCAAAATATTAGTAAGCCAAATGCTCAGTCTCTGTTCTCACTTCAACAAAACTTCTGCTGACTTACTGTGTTGTATAGGAGGCCAGACTAGTTGATCTAATGGTCCTTTCTGGTCTTAAAAATCTGTGAAGGACTCAGGATTTGGCCTCATGTTTTTAGGAAAGGAGGTAATTTTACCTTGTTAGTGGTTTATAGGTTAGTACTAAATTTGAACAGATTCCCAATATCAGGAGATCCTACAGTTGCCAACTTTGTAATACAGTATTTAAAAAACAGATACTCCAGCAGGAGTGCCAGAACCTCCCCTGCCCCGCCTCTTCCCGCCAAGACCCCGCCCCCATTTGCTCCTCTTCCCACCCTGCCCCCATCGCTCACTGCTATTCCCCTTTCTCCCCTGCCTGGCTGGGGAGGGACTTGCCTGCAAAGCTGCAGCCCCGGCTGAGTAGGGACTGGCACGGGTGATGACCTGGTGCCTCCCCGTCGAACTCACCCACAGTAACCAGACTTTGCATGTCCGGTCAGTAGATCTGACCGGACACTGATAGGTCCCCTTTTCGACCTGACTTTCTGGTTTAAAACTGGGCATCTGGTCACCCTAGGACAGTGGTTCCCAAACTTGTTCCGCCACTTGTGTAGGAAAAGCCCCTGGTGGGCCGGGCTGGTTTGTTTACCTGCCACGTCCGCAGGTTCGGCTGATTGCGGCTCCCACTGGCCGCGGTTCACTGCTCCAGGCCAATGGGAGCTGCTGGAAGCAGTACGGGCCGATAGACGTACTGGCCACTGCTTCCGGCAGCCCCCATTGGCCTGGAGCAGCAAACCGCGGCTAGTGGGAGCCGCAATCGGCCGAACCTGCGGACGCGGCAGGTAAACAAACCGGCTCGGCCCACCAGGGGCTTTCCCTACACAAGTGGCGGAACAAGTCTGAGAACCACTGCCCTAGGAGATGCCTTTTGTAACATTTCCTTTTCTTTCCTCTTCTCTACCCCAACTTTGAAAAACAAAGGACCTGATTCTTCATTCCTTTGTCCCATTTGACACAGGTAAGCAGCCCCAGAAATGGCCAGACCTCGGGATGTAAAGCAATGAACTTGCAGCCACTTTCCTTTACAAAGGCTGGGGTCAGATTCAAAGCGGTGATAACAAGTAGATCTTTTATCTCCATCAAAGGGGATCCAAGAGCTGGATTAAAGAGCTCAAGTCGGAGCACCTGGGGTTTTGAGAGCATTGGGGCATGAAAACAGAGTGTTTGCCATCTATGTAAACTCAAGGTTTGATCCTGCATTCTTCGTGCTCCCCAAACTCCCATTGCTTCTGCACACAAAAGACTGCAATGCTGGTCCCTAGCCATTTCCTTTCTTGAAATCCTCTGAGAAGGGCACTTGAATTTCTCAGTCACCTAATCATCTAGGCCAAGATTAATAGGCTTAACTTCAAGCTCCTAAATCTATATTTAGGTACCCAAATAGATGGCCAGGTTTTCCAAAGTGCCCGACAGTGCTCTGAACTCCTGAAATTACAGCCCTCTTGTTTACACCCTCAGGGCTGTAGCAGCCTCTGCTGTGGCAGTACCCACGCAGGTGGTTTTGCCCTACAGATGTCCTTATGGGGCTGGGGGGTGGGGTTGGCCAGTGGATCTGAAGAGTTGCAGTCTATCATATCCCCAAATCTGCCATCCACAGAGATAGCCTGAGGGGCACAGACGACCGTGTGCAGGTTGTTTGCCCTCCACCGTCTGGTCCAGGCAGAGCAAAATCACACTGGATTTTGCTGCCTTTCAAGCCAGACTTGCCTCTTGGATTGGGATGAAGGGACAGGATCTGCCCGCATTGTGGACACCATTGTCCATAATACTATTGGCAAGTGATGCACGAGGGACGTGTAGAAGAATTATACCCGGGTTTTGGTTGATGCAGGTCATCATGTTTAATGCAGCTCAAAGAGGATTGATAGTTCTGCCTAGAAAAGCTTTCCTGTGCCCACACTCTGCTTGTTTAAGCTGGGATGATCAATTCTTTCCTTACAGTCTCTTGCCAAAAAGGAAACAATTTCTCAGATTTTTAAAAAAAAAAATCTACATTTTTCAAACATCTTTCTCTTCTCGTATTTAGATCCTGTGAGTAGCTGAACGCATCAATGCATCGCTCGAGAAGCATGCACAGATGCGTGCATTTTAAGTCAAAGTTGTTTCCTGGGGTCCAAACCTTACCACTCAATGAAATCAAATTGAATTTCATCTCTGTAAGGATTTTGGGATTGGCCCAGATGGTCACTGACGTAAGTCAGCATAGCTGCATTGCAATTAATGGAGCTACTCCAATTTATACCAGCTGAGGATCTGGCCTATAGCGTGTATATATAATGGTTTTCCATGAAGAGTGAAGTTAGATTTTAGGTAAGACCAGAGCTATTTGTTTCTCTGATGAGCAATCCGAACCACTTTACCTCTTCACATACACTGTAGAGACCGTTGGTCCTGATGACATGCCATATATTTAATATAAAAATGATACCTATGAGATCTAGTTTACATTGCATAAAAGTTGTATTTATTTAACAATGCATTTTTTTCCCCTTGGAAAAATGATTTTGCACCACTATTTATTCATCCTTGCCCCTTGGAGAGCTTGCTGCCATCTGTTTTTCTTGGCTTTCCCTTTCCGTGTGCTTCCTTCACTTGTTCTTCTCCCACTGTGCACCAATGAAGAGCTACACTATGCACTATCTCAGAGCCAAATTATGCAGCGTATTGTAAACACTTCATAAACTTTGCCAGCTGCTAAGTCAAGGGCTCTGCAGGATCAGTCTAAGCCCTGGAAGTCACTCAGAAAAAATGAGCCAGGTTTTTGGAAGCCAGTTTGTGGAGCAATCTGATGCCGTATTATATCTTTCTAACTGCCGCGTGGACTGATGGAGAAAGAAGCGAAGAGAGCTGCGTTACTCTGGAACTGCTGTCCCTGCATTATAAAAAGGCAGCTGGGATTAGAGGCACCCGTAAAACGGGGATAATAGCTCCCTTCTAAATGTGGGGGGTGATGCGTTAGTTAATGTTTGTCCTGCACGGTGAAAGTGAAAGTGCTGCATCTTCTCCATTGCGGTGTCAGTGCTGAGTGTTATTCTTGTAACACAAAGGATTGTAGTGGGATACAGAGGCTGATTTAATGCCCATTGACGTCAATGGCAACACTCCCAAAGATTTCAGTGGGAGCAGGATTTTCTCCTCAAGACGAGAATAGAAGAGGACTGCAGGGGAAGCAGTCTGCAGTCACTCCCTGGGAAAAGGGTGGTATCTTTGGGGCTATCGAGTTAGGTTGTTTGCAGTTACTCCCTGGGAGGAGTGAATTTGGGCTGGACAAGCCAGTGGAGGCCAGACAATAGAGCAGAGAGGTTGGAAGGAGTCCAAGGAAATAGCATGCAGACCATTGTTGCTACACATAGGGTCCCTAGACTGGAACCCAGAGTAGTGGGCAGGCCCAGGTTCCACTACCAGTCACTGGGAAAATAGCACGGAACCTGGTCTTGGATTGGAAGACTACCTGGAGCATACAAGGGCAGCTGATCCAATGGAACATGGATTCCCTGGAAGGAGAGGACTTTACAGTGACTTGGCCGGAGGACTGAGTCATAAAAAGGGAGCACTGTGACTCTTGGAGAGCGAGAGGGGACACGGTGTGAGCAACTGTCAGAAGGCGGGTGTCAGACCTGGCTGAAGCTAATCCCCAGATGCAGCTACAAGGAGGCGCCCCGGTGAGGGGACGCTGTCACAGAACACTTTTATGTTTAGATTTTGACTCACATGAAAAAAAAAAACCCAGACACATCTGAGTATAGACAAGCATAGTCAGAATAACTGCTGTGGTACTGGTGACATGACTGTTGGACATGACTCTTGGGAAGAATCCGGTGGCTACACAAGAATAACACACTGCTCGGCACCACATGGCCTGACTCTCTCTAGGGTCCTTCAGCTGTAGCTCCTACAGCTGGAGCTCCACCCTCCAGATGTAATTGATCACATCTCCCCAGAATCACTTTTCTGATCTATCAGAAATAATTAGATACACAGGTTATCGGGAAAACTCAGGAAATTCAGATAGCACAATTATTATTTCGGTAACTCTTCACCTTCCCTTGCCACATGTTTGCTAAAAGGATCACAAGTTCACTAGTGCTCATGTAAGCGGTCTGTGAACATCCTGTGATTACGTCTAATTGCCTTGTTCTTACTACTTTTAGAGTGGTAAGAGCTTGGATGGGGGGAGGAGTTGCCTAGCTTGACAAGCTTTCTTCTTCGTTGGTTGTCTTCTTTTTTTGTTTTTTGTTTCAGCCTTAGTGAAACCCTAATTAAAGTTATTTGCTGTTCATTCAACATAGGTTTCTACTGCTGCAATTCTGTATCCTTCTGTAGCTTCCACTCCCAGACTTGTGCTCTCAATTACACCTGTTTTATCCCAGCACAGCGACAATGACTTCAGTGGCCCTAATTTTGACTTTTACCCCAGGATACATGAGACAAGAAGGAACCTCCATTGAGAGGCATCTGTTTTGTTTTCTTTCCTTGAGTGTGTAGGTTATGGGCCCTTGAGTCATTTGCTTGTTACATATGTTGGGCCAAACTCTTAACTTGCCTGGAGTTACACCAGGGATTAATTTACCCACTCGGATTCCTGTTGCATGTTACCTTCAGCCCTCAGAATAATGAACCCAGAAGGTCCAGTTAGACATTACAGCAGGGATTTTCAGAGATGCCCAAGGGACACAGACACCCAAATCCTTTGGACAATTGTGAAATATCTGAGGCTGTAATTGGAATAGGCCAATGATAAATGTTCGAAGCTATGTGTACATGTTCCTTTAAATCTGCTCTTCTGCTCAGACAAGTTTAAACGTTGTGGCCATTACCATGGATAGACAGAGTAGGGAGCCTGCTCATATTAACATTAATGGCAAAAAGCCCTATTGACTTCAGTGGGAACCAAATCAGGCCTTAGGTCCTTGCTATAGTATAGATGATGCCAGTTTATTCCTGTTGATGAGTGGTCACACAAGCAGGCCCTCTGGCTTCAGTGGGATTGCAGGTAGGAGTAAATGCTCACTAGCATGTCTGAGGGCGGTGCAATCTAGCCTTGTCTCAGGTTCCCCTCCGCAGCAGTGGAATACTATCTTTTTGTTTGTTTGTTTTTCTCTCTTTATTTGTAATGCAAGTATTCATACTGCCTTAGGTATACAAAGGCATTTACAATCAGTTCCAGGTGGTTAAGCACCTGAGCAGGGCCGGCTGAGGGACCCGCCGCCGAAGACCCAAACATGCCGCCCTTTCCCATTGGCCGCCCCAAGCACCTGCTTCCTGTGCTGGTGCCTGGAGCCGGCCCTGCACCTGAGCCCCAGTGACTACATGGATCAGGCCTGTACACTGTGCACATTCCTGGCTCCAATCTAAGCCCAGCATAAGACAGTTCCGGTGAGAGAGGACATGGGGATCTCCTCTGAGGAGGGATTGCTTGGGGAGATGGGAGGATATGAAGACAGAGAGTGGGTGACTGGCAGTGAAGGCCAGGGAGAATGGCCCAGGCATGGGGGACAATGTGGTAGACAGAGAAAAGCCAGGTAAAGGGGACAACGAACAGTAAGGCGAACGGACTGGGGTGAATGACGGTGTTGAGAGGGCCAGTAGGAAGAAATGAGAACAGAGATGGAGTGAAACTACTCAGGGGCTGGTCGATGAGGATGCGGATCTTCATTGTGATGTAGGGAGAGAAGATGTAGCAAGAAGCTAATACCGGGAGTCCTAGAGAGGAGGAGGTGGAGTGAGGAGTTGTGGGAGAAGATGATCTTGGCGGCAGCACTTTGGACAAGGAAAGGCGAAAGGTTGCGAGGCCAGGAGACCATTACAGTAATGAAGCAGAGTGGTGACCAGAGCCTGGGCAATGGGGGACAATGGGGAAAGGAAGTATGCTGGCAGTGTCAGAGGAAGAAGCGATGGAAGGCTGGGTGTGACTGCACACTCTCCTGTTTGTTTGTTATATTTTTCCTTCCCGGACAAGGCAGAGTGCACTGACTATTGAGTTTAAATAATAAGCCTTCTCCTGGGATTGCAATCTGCTCAGCTACACCCATAACTCGCTACACTGCATTAACAGAAAGATGAAGAGTAACACACATATCTATGCAATGCTTCCCTCCCCTCAAAGAGGCCAGTGTCAGAAGCTGAATCCAAGTGGCTAGCGCTTAGGGGCACATGATGGGTCTCAAGAGCCTTAGTGTTGGAAATGTAATCACTGCCTGCTTGAAAACCACTCTGCATGTGCACACACAGCCAAGCCAGAGAATGAACAGACAGCCACACCAAGATGTAGTAGCGTCAAAAAGAGCCAAAGCAGATATGAATTTAGTGGCCAAATTCAACAAGAACCAGGGCTGCCTGTACCCCACAAAGCATGCTTTGATGGTTCTGACCCGTAGGAAGGAGGGAGCAACGCACGAACAATCCAACACTTCCAGCAAATTAAAGTCTATT
This sequence comes from Chrysemys picta bellii, assembly GCF_011386835.1. Classification (NCBI taxonomy): domain Eukaryota; kingdom Metazoa; phylum Chordata; order Testudines; family Emydidae; genus Chrysemys; species Chrysemys picta. Next base: position 199,431,241 of record NC_088793.1, read on the forward strand.
TAATGGCTATTTTGTGGGTTTGACTTTGCCCCGTTGATGTCAATTGTAAAATTTTCATTGACTTCAGTGGGAGCAGAGTTAGGCCAATGCTGCAGCTCTTGGAAATACCACATGCAGTCCCTAAGGCAGGACGCAGAGATGCACTGCACTGGGAGGGGTGCTGGAGGCACTCACCTGTGAAGAGAGAGGCAAGGCAGAGAGCTTCTCAGGAGGCTGGGGCAATGCACTTTGAGGAAGTAACTGTTGCACCCATCAAGCTACATGGTAAGTTTTAGGTCACAGCCCTAAGTTAGGGGTCAGTGCAGATCGGCATGCCTTCAGGAGAAGCAATACGGAGGCAGGGCTTCAGAGAGAGACAAGTTCAGTTGGGATTGTTCCTTGCTCAGAGGGGTCGTGACCCTATCTCATCCCTTGCACCATCTTGAAGATTTGCTCTTTAATGTGTGGCACAGCTGACCAGCCCCTCTCCAGAGTGCAACCCCCTGAGCACCAAACAAGGGGTGAACGACTCATTGCTAACTCTCCTGTCCCTGCATGCAGCTTCAGAATGGCGCAGTGTGTGCTTCCCAGAATTGACCTCCAGCAAGGAGGCCGAGGCCAATTCTCATGGCCTTTCCTTATTGGGGCATCTAGCACCACTGGTGCTATGAACACTCCCATGCACCTGGTATTTGAATAAGCACAAGCATCAGGACTCTGACTAATGCATATGTAGAGGAGCAGATTGGGGAGGGCTCCCAGCAAACTTTCCCCCACCTTGTGCATTTATGTCCAGCCTTATTTAATAACCATTACAGTAATGCCAGAGGTCAGACAAAGTCCATTCCTTAGCTCAAACAAAGCTCTCTAGGTACGAGAAAGGTACATCAGGGTAGAATCATATAGAATCGGACAAATGTAGGGCTAGAAGGACCTTGAGAAGTTATCTAGTCCAGCTCCCTTCACTGAGATAGGACTGAGTAAATCTAGACCATCCCTGACAGGTGTTTGGCCAGCCTGTTCTTAAATGTTTTGCTCTTCCAGTCAGAGACAGCGAGAATTTATTTCCCCTTTTATACTGCGTGGCTTCTTGTCTGATATATTAATGTGCAGGTCATCGTCAAATCACATGCAAAGTCCTGGACCAAGATTTTCTAAACTTGAGACCTAACTTTAAGCTCCTAAGTAATTCTTTAAGCATGTAAGTACCTGGCCTGATTTTCCAAAGGACTGAGCATCCAGCACTTGCCATTTATTTCAAGCAGAGTTGCTGGTTGCTCAAGATCATTGAGAATCAGGGGTGAAATCCTGGCCTATTGAAGTCAATGGCAAAACTTCCAGTGACTTCAGAGGGGACACAATTTCACCACAAGTGCCTGAATACAGACTTAGGAACATAACTTCAGCAGTGCAGGCCAAAAAGTTTAAATAAAGCCTTGGGCATCCAGCCATATCCACTGCAGGCAGAGCACTCAGCCTGTCTGGAAATCAGGCCACACATGTAGGTGCCTAAATATGGACTTAGAAGAGAGATGGGCCATTTTTTTATCCAAAACATTTTTTCACTGAAAATTGCAGATTCAGATCGACTGAAATGTTTGGTGAATTCATGTCGATGATGGCAGTTGTTCTGACTGAAACAAAAAAGAAAAAAATTGGAAAATTATATTATCCAACTTTTTAAACAAGCCCTAGTCACCAGGCTATAGAGTCAGACTCACTCTCTTTCTCAGGCTGAGTGACTATCCAAGTATTTTAAACAGAAGTGGAGGGACAGCTTCAACAAGAGAAATTGAGAGAGCCCAATAGCAGAATATCCTATGGGCTGGTAGTTAAGGAACTCACCTGGAGGGGGAAAACCTGGACTCAAGTCCTTGTTCCAAAGCAGGGATTCAAACTGGGTCTCCCACATAACCTGTGAGTGACCCAGCCACTGGGTGAATGAAATGTTGCATTTGACCTCCAAGGCGATTTTTCAAGTAGATGAAAAATTTGGGTTTCAGTTCAACTCAAACCAATTTTCCCCCCATTTTTCAGAATGGCCAGTGAACCAAAAAATCAGTTAGCACACAGCTCGATTTAGGAGCCTAATATCAATCCCAGAGTTTTGAAAATCCTGGCCCCAGTGTTTGTGATTATGATCATTGTACCTTAGGTTTTCCCACCGAACATGCCCCTATGGGTAAGATTAGAGCCTTTTTCCTGCCTTACCTGTCTTCATTGTCATTGCTCTTGATTTTTTTAAGGCCTGAGCAGAATATGGGGCTCCTTTGCGATCTGATCTTTCTGAAATAAATCTCATTCATTCTTCAGAGAGCCGAAGCCTTTTCCCTTGAAAACAGGGAGCCAGTTAAGTTACACATAATTTAAAGGAAAAGCAAGGTAAAATAACACTGATGCAAGCCTCCTAGATAATGGAATGTATTTTCATATGAACCTGATTGTTTCAGACCCCTGGTGAATAGCTTAGTGCAGTTAGAGCCGATGTCTTTGTGCTTTTCTATGCTGCTGGCTCTCTGAAAAGGAAAAAAAAGGACCCTCTGAGATGTTTAAAGTACATAAGGTCTGCAATATGTGCTGAGAGCCGGGATTAGCTCTAATGAATGGCAATTGTGGTTCAGAGATGATCCGATGTGGCCTAGCTTTCAACCAAACGTGGCTTAGCTAAAGTAACTAAGGGGTCAGTGGAAATGAAGACAAAATGGCAACGCAGCAAAATGGAAAAGCAGGAAAATGATGTCTTGCTACTGGGCCAGATTCCCTGGTTCAGCCAAGTGCACATGGTGAAAGATGGGAGGTGTCCGTAGGCAATCTTTGAAGCCCCTTGACCACCAGCCATCTCAGTGCTAGGCTGGTTTTCTGTTGCAGAGAAGCTGACAGCTAACAATCCATATGGGCTGCTCCATGCTGCACCATCCGGGCTGGATGAGACCAGTGATCCGTCTAGTCTAGTATTTCTGAGAGTGTCTAGAGGGCCAGTGGTAGGTACAAGAAACCCAGCAGTAAACAGTTAATCCATCGCTCGTGCCTCATCTTTATTTATTTGTATGAAATGGTTATAGTTATTTATCATTTTTAACACAAGTGAAGGAGTGACTGTCATGTAAATTACAGTACCGTGGTATTTCCTCTGCTGCTCTAACAGTGGCAACTTTGATTGGATTGCTGTTAAGTTAGGTGGTTAAGTGGTGTGTATTTCTGGAGGGATGTCACCACTCAAATCTTAACAAATGCCTTTGTAAATAATCAGAGTTGCCCCAGATATTCCCTCTGTTAAGAATCCCAAGGAAAGCTGGTAGTAATGTTACCTACTTGAGAACACAAAATGGCAAAGATCGCAGTGGTGAGCCCTGTATATCTGTGAATCCCTCGAAGTGCAAGGGGATTATGTAAAAGTATTAAAATGGCAATCAGTCACCTAAGTCAACAAGTAACATGTATTTTTCTCTTGGATTGCAAGACTGACTTGGGTACAGCCTCTCCCCGCCACAGCTCTAATGTAAACCCTTATCCCCTATGTTCCTGTCATGCTCTCTATTTCACAGCATCATAAGAAACAAAAACACATTTAATTCTCACCTGTTAAATATGCAAACACCTGTTTACATATGACTATATAAATAAGGCACTTATCATTTTTTCCCCCAACTAACTCACATTTGACGTGCCTCTGAAAAGCATTTGGCTACTGATATTTAGTGACTGTTGGGACTGTGATTAATTAGTTAAATCAGATATTATACAATAGGTTATTTCTGTTGAGAAGCATTTAGAATGAATTATATGGATCTTTATTAAAAGCAGCATTGATCTTTCTTCTGGCACATTTCATAAAGGTGTTGGAGAAGACCATTTTCAGAAGCAGGCACATATCACAGAGAGTAATATACCAGAATGACTTAGGTCACCCAATTGTACTATATAGATTTTTTTTTTACAAGCACTTCTCTGATTGCTTCCTTTCCATTTGTTTCTTTAGTTGGGTTTATTTCAAAGGTCTTTCCAGTGCTCGGGGGAATTTTACAAAAATTACAACACATATAGGTTTAGATCCTCAGCTGGTGTCAAAATCATTTCTAGGTTAGGAGCAACATGTTAAACTCCACCCAGGTATTTCAATCAGTGGGAGTTCCATGTATGAAGAGCTTGCTGTAAGGGACCCAATAAGTACATGGGAACTGAGGGAATTCTTGAAATGATAGGAATGATGTGGAAAGTATGACTGTGTGTGACTGTACTCTACTGCAAGGAAATAAAGCTTTTGAACAAGGGTATGTCTGCTCTGGAGCTGTAAAGGAGAAAAACATGCACTAGCTTTGATCAAGCTAGTGTACTAAAAATAGAAATGTAGCCACAGCGGTGCAGGCAGCCAGACGGGCTAGCTGCTCCGAGAATGATCTCATCTGAAAGGCTAGGCACCATACTTGGGGTGGCTAGCTCCTCCCACGGCTTTCGCCACAGCAGGAACGCTTCTTTTTTTATACACTAATCCAACCTAGCATGGGTATGTCTCCTTGAGATGGGAGTTACACCTCCAGATCCAAGTGTAGACATACCCTATGTGTCATAGGCCCTCTACCGCTGGCTGATGATGATTTTCTGTATGCTTTTGGAATGGGATGTTCCAAGTTCTCTTTCTGGTGTTACCATGAAATGGGATGGTGAGGCCTCATCTGGAATACTGTGTCCAGTTTTGAGCCCCACACTACAAGAAGGATGTGGAGAAATTGGAAAGAGTCCAGCGGAGGGCAACAAAAATGATTAGGGGTCTGGAACACGAGACTTATGAGGAGAGGCTGAGGGAACTGGGATTGTTTAGTCTCCAAAAGAGAAGAATGAGGGGGGGATTTGATAGCAGCCTTCAACTACCTGAAGGGGGGTTCCAAAGAGGATGGAGCTCGGCTGTTCTCAGTGGTGGCAGATGATAGAACAAGGAGCAGTGGTCTCAAGTTGCAGTGGGGGAGGTCCAGGTTGGATATCAGGAAAAACTATTTCACTAGGAGGGTGGTGAAACACTGGAATGCGTTTCCAGTGGTGGAAACTGGAGGTAGTGGAATCTCCTTCCTTGGAGGTTTTTAAGGCCCGGCTTGACAAAGCCCTGGCTGGGATGATTTAGCTGGGAATTGGTCCTGCTTTGAGCAGGGGGTTGGACTAGATGACCTCTTGAGGTCCCTTCCAACTCTGATATTCTATGATTCTATGAAATTGGACTGGTGCACAGACACAGTGATTGACAACAATGAAGTCCTATGTGGCCATGGATATGTTATGATACTTGCCTACTTTATAGGGGTGTGTGATGCTTCATTAATATGTGTAGTGTGCTACACATATGTTGGGATCTGGATTATTCTGGTGGACTAGGAGACGCTGCATATGTAGTAAATTTTGTCATTAAAACTGGGAGTATGCAGCCAAAAATTCACCAGATCCAGCAGGATACTGGCACTGAATTAGAATTTTTCCAGATTTCTTGTACCAGGATGTCTTGGGGTAGAACATTAGAAGCAAAATGTGTTCTCGCTGTTTGCTTGTGCTCCCCTGTTCATCTCCACCTGTTGTTTTTTGTCTTATACTGGGACTTGTCTGCTTGGAAAGGAGACAACTAAGGGAGGATATGATAGAGGTCTATAAAATCATGACTGGTGTGCAGAAAGTAAATAAGGAAGTGTTATTTACTCCTCATAACACAAGAACTAAGGGTCACCAAATGAAATGAATAGTCAGCAGGTTTAAAACAAACAAAAGGAAGTATTTTTTCACACCACGCACAGTCAACCTGTGGAACTCTTTGCCAGAGGATGTTGTGAAGACCAAGATTATAACAGGATTAAAAAAAAAAACAGATAACTTCATGGAGAATAGGTCCATTAATGGCTATTAGCCAGGATGGGCAGGGATGGTGTCCCTAGCCTCTGTTTGCCAGAAACTGGGAATGGGTGACAGGGAATGGATCACTTGATGATTACCTGTTCTGTTCATTCCCTCTGGGGCACCTGTCATTGGCCACTGTCGGAAGACAGGATACTGGGCTAGATGGACCTTTGGTCTGATCCAGTAAGGCCATTCTTATGTTCTTATACTTAGATTGTAAATTCTTTGGGGCAGGGACCAACTCTTTGTTCTGTTTGTACCCTGCTTAGCCGAACGAGGGCCTGGTACACGACTGGGGCTACTAAGCCCAACTGCAGTATAAATAATAATATTCTGATGGTGCAGTTTCTGGGTTTGTGGTCAAATTTTGGGAGGATCCAGCTGCCAGCGCTGAGTTTTTGCACTGACATCACACACTGGGGTGCAGCAGGGGCCAGATTCCCTGGCTACTGTGTTGAATTTGGGGAACTGGAGCCAGAAAGTGCCTGGATCCGGGTGCTGGTTCTGGGGTGTTGTAGCACCAAGAGGCTTCGGCCGCAGGAATTTCTTTGCTGTAGCAGGAACAGTATTTAATCAGCGCGGTTTGCAGGAAGGGGGGGCGGGGGGCAGATTTTGGCTGGCTCTAGCTGTGGGATGAGGGATTTTGCAGAGCTGTGGCATGGGATCCGATGCATGGGGGACTGGCTTGGTCCAGGGCAGGAGAAGCCGCTAGATTTGGTCTCTGTGGAGGATGCACTTGGGGTATCGACATCACCAGGCTCCGGCTCTTTCTTTCCCCTTCCTCAGCGCTGCACCCTCTAGGCAGCTGGGCGTCTCCGCGTCGACCAGGGCGAGGCGAGCTTGAGCTCCGCCAGTCACAGCCCGGATGTAGCAGCAGCAGCAGCAGCAGCCCGGTGTCGGCTCCCCCCGCCTGCCAGGGACACACGCCGCGAGCCCGGGCTCGCAGGAACATGGCGCTCGGAGCGGTGTAGCGGCGGACGCGGGAGGCGGCGCGTGCAGCCCGGGCTCGCCTGGCAGCCGGGCACTAGGTAGGCGCGAGGCGGGGAAGGGGCAGCGGGAGCATCGCTGCAGGTTGGGCTCGCGGGGTTTCCCGGGAGATGAAGGGGGCTCGGAAGAATCCATCCCTAGATAGGCAGCTACCGCTCGAGACAGCTCCCTGCAGCGAGAGCTAGCTCGGTAGCGAGACAGCCCGCTTGGGGGTGGGGGGGGTGCAATGGTTTGGCCCTCGGGGCTTTACAGAATCATGCGATTTTCCTGACAGGGTAGGAAAGCGAGCCCTCAGCGTGCCTAAGACCTCGGGGAGGGGTGTGTGTGTGCAGCACTGTGTGTGTGTTGGGGGGGGTGTAGTACATGTGCAAATGGACACTACTTCTTGCAATACTCACGCAGGTAGCTCTCTCCTGTCAATATTGGACCTCTGGGGAAGCAATTAAGAAGCGGGCGTTATCAATAGTAACGATGGGGCTTTAGCATTCTCATGGAGCAGACAGTGACATTTCAAATACACAGGGTCTTTTGTTTGTTTTTCTTGCTGCAAAAAAACTCAGTGACCTTGTCATTTTAGGCACTGAGTAGTGAGAACTGGAATGCTCTCTGTTCCCAACTCTAGTGCAATCATGTCCTGTCTCTCAGTCCCCTCTGATGGGAAAACTTACTTGAGTACTTGTGCATTCAAAGCAACTTTTTTCTTTTGGGGTTTACTTTATGGACGAGGGTGTTTTTGTTTTTTAATAGTATCTACAGCTAACCATCTAAAACAATGGAATAAGTAAGATATAGTCACTTAACTAGTGAACACACATATGTTCTTTGCAAGCTGGTTTATGTAGCTGAAAACACAATGGCAACACTGCTTTGCATTGACAAATGACATTAACATCGTAGATGGATAGAAGATAAAATAATCTATAAAGTGTTCTCTAAACATGTTTTCAATAAAAGAGGAAACATGAATTCTGAGGTATTAAAAGGTCTGGTTGTTTAAAAAGAATGTAAAAATAATCATAAGCAGTCACCACAGTAAGTTTTGTCAAAATGTGTTGTGAAGAAATACATTTTAATTGGAAGAATTAAATACTGTATAACAGCCCAATCTAAGACTAACACTTTGAGAGAGACACAGTGCAGAGACAGGAAAGCCGGGCAAACTGCCAATAAAATCAATAGAAGATAATGCCAAGCCTCTTTGATAACACTGGCTTTAAAATCAAATCAAGCCTTCTCACGTCATTTATTTTTGTCTAATTGCTTTTATGAAAGGAGACGACTTTTTAACGTTTGCCACTTGTGCTGTATTTCTTCATTTCGTACATGCGTGTCACTCAGTGTGATGGGGAGGGTTTTATATAGAGTGTTTTAAAAATATCCGAAGTTCTTTTGAATAATTTATCCCATGCGGGGGAAGAAACCCCAAACCATTTCTACAAGGCCACTGACCTTGTGATGGCCTTAGAGAAGTATATGAGACATTTGACAATGTTGCTTGATTAAGAGAGCACTGGGCAAAGAAATCGTATCAAGCACTTCATAACCATGATCTTTAAAAAGTAGAGGGAGGGTTTGGTTTGTGTTTGTGGTTTGCTTTGTGTGCCTGCATTTGAGGCATATGGAGGAGGAAACTGGGAGTGAGGAAGAGTTCTTAGGAAAGTCCTGAATTAAACGTGTTAGAAATGGTAGAAAATGTTGAAATGTGCAGAAACAGAATAATTTAAAATATGTTGAGGAATGTTGACAAGAGCATCAGGGGCTGTTTTGACAAATCTTTGAGGAAGGATTTTAAAGTAATAGTTATGTGCAAATTGTTTGTTTGATTTGAATCACGGGCAAGACTTTCTCAAGTGGCTGTTGATTTTGGGAGCCAAACTTGATTTTCAGGGGAAGCTGGCTCAGAACTCTCTGAACATCAGGCCCCTTTACGGTGTCACCTGAAAAAGCGAGGCACCCAAAATCCCGAGTCACTTTTGAAAATCTGGGTCAATATACTTGCAGATACTCCGCTTTTAAATTGGGGTTTGGAAATTGTCTTCATGTATTTTATGTATCCTTTTTTCCCTTGTTAGCTCTGAGCATCAGCACCAGAAGCAAACGTATCATGCAATGACATGTATGGTAATTTGAAGGTTCTCAAACTTTTTCATAGGGTGGACCACACATGAATAGTGAGATTTTTCTCATGGACCACCTCCCCTTCTATTCACAAATACATAGACCACCCCTCTTCTCAGTCGTGTTTATATAACATCCCGGTGCTTACATGGAAAATTAATACGAAGGAAGTATTTGGGGCAGCATTTCTCAGAGCACTCAGAGTTGGCCTAACTTTTCTCCCGTTGATGTCCATGATAAAACTCCCGTTGACTTGAATGGGCCCAGAGTTAGGCCAACACTGAGCACTTATGAAAATCCCACCCTTCATTTTATTTTCTTTTTAATGTGATTTAGCAGCTGGAAATTAGGAGGAGAACTAGCACAGTGTGACCGGACAGATGTCGATGGCCCATTAATAGGCCCTCCCGGGACCACAGTGGGTATGTATACGCTGCAGCTGGGAACAAGCTTTCCAACCTGGCAAGACCGACTCGCGCTAGTGGGACTTGGGCAAACACACTAAAAATAGCTCGTTCCCAGGTGCAGTGTAGACATACCTAGTTAGGGAGCCACTGTGCCATCCTTGACTATCTGCATATCCTTGTTGGTGGAGCTGGTAGTGGGTGAGGTTAACAGCTCAATGCATTTTGGTATCAGTGACAGATGTTCCATAGCATTCAGGGCCGGCTCTAGGCACCAGCAAACCAAGCACGTGCTTGGGGTGGCATTCCGGACACTTCGGAAGTTGCGCTCCCGGAGGTTTTTTGTTTTTTTGCTCGGGGCGGCAAAAAACCTAGAGCCGGCCCTGCCTACATTGAGGTTTAGGAAACTCAAGAACTCCCTATTGCAGAGTTGCCTCTAGTAGTGATGTTTCCCCTCTGCAGAACAGACAGGGGATTCAAAGCCCTAAAGGAGTGGATTTCCTGGGGTCGACATGCATCTTGCCATGCCTGTGGAGGTACTAGCCCTGCACACAGCTGCCTTGTCCTCCACCCATGGTAGCATAGCTTGTGTGTTCCCACTGATTGGCCACGCTGCAAAGAGGGAGAGGGGGACAAGTATCCAGGTTTATGTGCTTGGATGTCCACCACCTGTGGAGGAAAGCTCCATATTTTCCTGAGGTCACCCTGCAACGCAGCTGTGCTCTGGCATTCCAGGCATCTAAGAGCTCTGTGGGGTTATTACTGATCTAGTGCAGCCAGGTAAATTGCAGGCAACCATGTGACTGCAGCCAGTGCATGACTGGGCAGTGAACCCTCCGGACCTCTAGTCCGACCTTCAGAGCTAAGTGACTTGTCCAAGCTTGCACAGGAAGTCTGTGACAGATCAGGGAATTGAACCTGGGTCTCCTAGTTCCCTAATCCCTGGACTATCCTTCCTGTCTGTAGAAGGTTATGGTAATGTTATCTTTTTGGTCCTTAAATGGGTCTTAACTTCTGCATCTGAAGAAGTGGGTTTTTTACCCATGAAAGCTTATGCCCAAATAAATCCGTTAGTCTTTAAGGTGCCACCAAACTCCTCGTTGTTTTTGTGGATACAGACTAACACGGCTACCCCCTGATACTTAACTTCTGCATTGTTGTTCTTGCAGTGGGCTTTGTTCTGGCTTTCAAATTTGCAGTGGGCTTCCTAGGTGTGTTTTTGTTTTGTTTTGTTTTAGTTTCAGTAGCACTGGCCACTGTCTCCACTGTGATGATCCATGATTAGATGAATATTTATGTTTGGCTGAAACATCAGGATCCCCATGGTTAACCGTAATGAAAATCAGCATGGAAATACATATTGAGCAAGTTTCTTGCAAAGCATATTATTCTGCAACTATTCTTTCGGGAGTTCAGAAAAAATGCATTATTCATCCATCACAGGACTCACACTGCCGCTGTCATGTATTCTTTTTAGCATCAGTTTTAAATGAGGTATACATGATTCAGCCCTGATCCAATGGTCCTTTATTCAGAGGAACCCCAATTCACTGACGTTTTGCCTGTGAAAAGATATTGACTTAGATACTTGACCAGCAATATTCATTTTCAGTGAAGCTTGGTCCCATGTAAAAAGCTTTGGTTCCCTTTTTCCCTTTTGCTTTTTCTCGCTCTCACGCACACATGCTTGAAACTCAAGTTGACTCTGATGAGTCTATTATCATTCATTTGAAGCTTTTACAATAGCGAATCCCAACTATTTGGCAAGAGTTTGGCATGTACTTATTAAAATCCATAAAGTGATGGCGTCGCATGTTTTAGTCGGGTCTTTGTGCTTTTGATTTTTTTTTCTTCCAAAAAACAAAATGTCATACCATTGAGGGACACAAACAAGTATGTTGGCACACGGTTTCTATGCTTTTTTGGTTTAACGAGAAAACTGAGTGTGTCAGATGTAAATAAATCATAGGATCATAGAATATCAGGGTTGGAAGGGACCTCAGGAGGTCATCTAGTCCAACCCCCCGCTCAAAGCAGGACCAATCCCCAATCATCCCAGCCAGGGCTTTATTAAGCCTGACCTTAAAAACCTCTAAGGAAGGAGATTCCACCACCTCCCTAGGTAACCCATTCCAGTGCTTACACTTCTAACAGGAACTTGTATAGAAATCACCAAGACGCACAATCCACACTTTCAGGATCCAACATGGTGCTGTACATGCATCCACAGAACTCTGCAATAGTACCTGATTTGATTCCTATTGAAATAATTGGAAGACTATTAATTAAATAAGAGAACATAAAATCTGGAAACCTAGCTATGTAAGCCTGGAAGGGACCTCGAGTGGTTATCTAGTCCAGTGATTCTCAACCAGGGGTCCAGGGTCCCCTGAGGGGCTGTGAGTAGGTTTCAGGGGGTCTGCTAAACAGGACCAGTGTTAGACTCGTTGGGGCCCAGGCAGAAAGCCGAAGTCCCACTGCCTGGGGCTGAAGTCCGGGACCCTGAGCAATTTAGTTTCATGGTGCCCCCTGTGGCATTGGGTCCTGGGCAATTGCCCTGTTTGCTATCCCTTAACGCCGGCCCTGGCTCTTATATGCAGACAAACAGTTGTGGCACAGTTGGGTTGTGGAGTTTTTATAGCATGTTGAGGGGGCCTCAGAAAGAAAAAGGTTGAGAATCCTTGATCTAGTCCATCTCCCTGTACTGAGACAGGGTTGAGTATACCTTGACCCTCCCGGACAGGTGTTTGTCCAGCTGGTTCTTAAAAACCTCCAATGATGGGGACTCTACAACCTCTGCTGGTAATCTGTTCTAGTGCTTACCTATCCTTAGGGTTAGAGAGTCTGTCCTCAATCTAACCTGGATCCTCCTTGCTGCAGCCATTCTCTCCTGATTATTTATATTACATTAGGACCTACAGCCCTCAACTGAACTCAGGGCCTCATTGTGGTAAACACTGTACAGATACATAGTTAGAGATAGTCCCTTCCCCCAAAGAGTTTATCATCTACGGCTTTGGCCTGGTTAACTTTAAGGACGTGAGTACTGTAGTTCCAATAGTCAAGGCAAGAAAAGGTTGGGAGGAGAAAGAAAGGTGAAATGTTTTGCTCCAGGTCATCCAGCAGTTCAGTGACAGAGCCATGAACAGACCGAGGTCTCCTGACACCCACGCCAGTGCCCTATTTACTGTGGGCGGCTTTCCCTGCCCTCTCATTCCTCATTTAGATCTGCTATCACAGCCCCAGTACCAGCATCAGGGCATAACAGGATAGCATGGGGGTGGGAGTCATGATTCTGGTGGATAAAGATGCCAATTCTGAAAATAGTTTAAAACAAAGCATTTCAGATGCCAGAAATAAAGCTGAAGATTTTTTTGAAAGACTTATTGTTCTCTGCTAGAGGCAGTTGTAAGGCGAGAGAACATATCACAAGTAAATAGACAGGGAATAGTAAATCTATATACATAGACAGTTGTGATCAAGGAAAGCTACCATGTAAACACCTATATTTCACAAACCACAGGATAAATGCCCAGTAATCACATAATTTGACTTATGCTGCAGTTTTGGATGTCACTAAACTCCACCCATGTTAAAGAGCTCATTGTTTCCATAGTAACTCATGTACTTCAAAGGGGGAAGGGAGGAATCAGAGGTAGACAAGCGAGAGGATAAAAAAAGGCATAAAAAGGTATGTGATGGGTTCTGTAAAGGTTTTATTGCCACATCCTATGTTACACATGAGTAAATCATACCTCTCAAACTTGCAGCGATAGAAAATATATAGCATCCCACACCATTGCAAATTCACTATGACTGCATATAGCACTTTCACTTGACCCAGTCTATTAATATTTTGAGGGCCCAATCCTGGGAGGGACTGATCACCTTCAACTCCCATTGACGTTTAGAGCATGTAGCAACAAGAGATCAAAGTGACTCTGCCTGTAATCCCAAATATCTGGAATAAGATACCCATTCCATTTAAAACAGGCTTCCACATTTTCCAACCTTTTCTCTGTTCAGATCTATTGATTCGTGCATTTAAAAGAAATCTACAAGATAACATTATCAGTTCACTGTAACGTATGATGTAGTATGTCAAAGGTCCTGAAGGTAAAAAGAACCAGATATAAGAGATGCAGTCCCCACTTAATAACAACAAAATGCTTAGAGAGCGGAGGTCTGTAGTGCCAAATGTCCATGACCACGCTGTATGACTGTATTCCTGGCATCTAAGAGCTCCGCGGGGTTATTACTGATCTGGTGCAGCCAGGTAATTGCAGGCAACCACATGACTGTTGCCAGTGCGTGACTGGGCAGTGAACCCTCCTGATCTCTAGTCTGACCTTCAGAGCTCGATATGCAGGGACTTTCTCTTTGAGGCAGGCATGTCCCCACTTAGGCCATTGTTCATACAAATACTAAAATACAATCTCTTCCGTTTCCCCAGGGGAATCTTTTCGCTGTTGTTGGGCTGAGCTGTGCCTTCCCATCACCCTTACTATTGTTAAAAATGTTCTAATACTTCTGACTGAAAGCAATAGAGGGTACAACTACACTTGCATTTTAAGCTGTTTGGCCCAGTGGCTAAAGCATGTAACTGGGAGGCAGGAGATACAGTATGTGCTTCTATTCCTGACTCTACCACTCACTTCCTATGTGATTGTGGGCATGTTACTTCACCTTCCTGTACTGCAGTTTCCTTGTCTGTAAAATATTAAATTGTGATAGCCAGTTCTTTAAAGCTCTCTGGGTAAAAAGTGCTGTATGAGTCCCAGTTCTATTAGGTGCTGAGTGCCGTCTCACTTTCATTTGAAGACAGTAGCATTTGAGGAACCTGATCACCTCAGTCAGTTCTCCATGCCTTGCGGGTGTGGGCCTTATAAATGCCATGCATTTTGTTTTTTTCTGCCTCTTTAAGTCAATAAAAATGATTTCTTTTGACTCTACTTCCACACTGCTTGCAAAGTGTCTTTAGAAATGATCACATGGGGCATGGTAGTACCAGGATACAAAATCGACAGGAATGACAGAGAAGGTCATGCTGGTGGGGCTGGTCGTGGGCTGGTGGAGAAGGTCATGATGGCACTGTTTGTGAAAGACAGCATAGAGCCAAATATAGTAAAAATCTTAAATGAATCAAACTGTACCATGGACTCTCTAGGCCCAGGGATAGAAATTCCATGCTTGAATAATAAGAATATAACAGCATGAACATACTACTGATTACCTGACCAGGATGGTGTCCGTGATTGTGAAATGCTCAGAGATGTTAGAGAGGATACAAAAAACCCAATAAAACTGGGGAATTTAAACTATCCCATTACTGACTGGGAACATGTCACCTCAGGACTGGATGCAGATATAAAATTCTAGACATCATTAATGACTGCTTCTTGGAGAAACTACCCCTGGAACCCACCAGAGGGCAGGCTATTTTTGATTTAGTCCTAAGTGGTGCACAGGATCTGATCCAAGAGGTGAATATAGCTGAACTGCTTGGTAATAGAGACCATAACGTAATTAAATGTAACATCCCTGTAGGGGGGAATATACCAAAGAAACCTACCACAGTAGCATTTAACTTCAAAAAGGGGAACTACACATAATTTAGGAAGCTAGTTAAATGAAAATTAAAAGGACCAGTCAAAAGAGTGAAATGCCTGCAAGCTGCATGGAAACTTTTTAAAACACCGTAACAGAGGCTCAAATAAATGTATATCTCCAAATTAAAAAAAAAAAAAATCAGAGGGCCAAAAATGCTACAGTAACTAAAAAAAGAGTAAAAGATTCAGGTAGAAACAAAAAGACACCCTTTAAAAAAAGGAAGCTAACTCCTACTGAGAAAAATAGAAAGGAGCATAAACTCTGGCAAGTCAAGTGCAAAAGTATAATTAGGCAGGCCAAAAAAAGAATTTGAAGACACAAAAGACACAAAAACTAACAGCATTTTTTAAAAGTACATTAGAAGTAGGATGCCTACCAAACAATCAGAGGGGCCAATGGATGATCAAGGTGCTAAAGTAGCACTCAAGGAAGACAAGACCATTGCGGAGAAACTATATGAATTCTTTGCATTAGTCTTCAAAGCAGAGGATGTGAGGGAGATTCCCACATCTTGAGACATTCTATTTAGGTGATAAATCTGAGCAGCTGTCCCAGATTGAGGTGTCATTAGAGGTGGGTTGGAACAAATTGATAAATTAAGCAGTAATAAATCACCCGGACCAGATGGTATTCACCCAATGTTCTGAAGGAGCTCAAAAATGAAATTGCAGGACTATGAACTGTGGTATGTAACCTATTGCGTAAATTGCCCTCTGTACCAGATGACTACAGGATAGCTAATGTGACATCAATTTTTAAAAAAGGCTCCATAGGCAATCCTGGCAATTACTGACTGGTAAGCCTAACTTTGGTACCAGGCAAATTGGTTGAAACTGTAGTAAAGAACAGAAATTATCAGACACATAGATGAACACTATGTGTTGCAGAAGAGTCAACACAGTTTTTATAAAGGAAAATCATGCCTCACCAATCTATTAGAATTCTTTGGGGGCGGGCTACAAATATGTGGACATGGGTGATCCAGTGGATATAATGTACTTGGACTTTCAGAAAGCCTTTGACAAGGTCCCTCACCATAGACTCTTAAGCAAACTAAGCAGTCATGGGATAAGAGGGAAGATCCTCTTATGGATCAGTAACTGGTTAAAAAGTTAGGAAACAAAGGGTAGGAATAAATTATCAGTTGTCACAATAGAGAGAGATGAATAGTGAAGTCCCCCAAGGATCTGTACTGTGCTGTTCAACATATTAATAAAGATTATTATTATTATTAAAAGCTCTGGAAAAAGGGTGATGTGGCAAAATTTGCAGATGATACAAAATTACTCAAGATAGTTAAGTCCAAGGCTGACTGCAAAGAGTTACAAAGAGATCTCACAAAACTGGGTGACAGGGCAACAAATGGCAGATGAAATTCAGTGTTGATAAATGCAAAGTAATGCACATTGGAAAGCCCGTTGCATAATCCCAACTATACATACGAAATGATGAGGTCTAAATTAGTTGTTAGCACTCAAGAAAGAGATCTTGGAACCATCCTGGATAGTTCTCTGAAAACATCTGCTCAATGTGCAGCAACAGTCAAAAAAAGCTAACAATGTTGTGAACCATTAGGAAAGGGATAAGTAAGTCAGAAAATACCACAATTCCACAGTATAAATCCATGGTATGCCCACACATTGAATACTGTGTGTAGTTCTGGTCAACCCATCTCAAAAAAGATATATTAGAATTGGAAAAAGTACTGAGAAAGGCAACAAAAATGATTAAGGGTATAGAACAGCAACAGTACTTTGACCGGGATTGTTCATCTTAGAAAAAAGATGACTGACATGGGATATGACAGAGGTCTATAAAATCATGAATGGAGTGGAGAAAGTGAATAAGGAAGTGTTATTTACCCCTTCACATAACACATGAACCAGGGATCACCCAATGAAATTAACACAGTAAGTTTCAAACGAACAGAGGGAAGTACTTATTCACGCAAAGCACGGTCAACCTATGGAACTCATTGCCAGGGGATGGTGT